>NC_085971.1:7635000-16790965 GCF_910591565.1 Cydia splendana | reverse complement strand
CAAGGAGCATAAAGGTACTTCCATATTTAATCCCAAACCAGGCGTGTCTCAGTCCGCGATTTCTTCGCTTTGCTACAGGTAGCTAAAAGTACATCCGTTCCACCCCAATTTTGGGGTTTGTCATAAGCCGCGCGTGGCGCTGTCGCCACCTAGCGGCCATATCTGTCCTGATCGTAACAGACGCGTTTTGTTAGAGAGTGAGTCTTCTGTACCTAGTACTATTATTTATTCTGTGCCCAAACGACCGAATCTGTTTTTAGAGTTTCGTAGTCACCTAGAAAGAAACCCTTAGTTTCGCCATGTCTGTCTGTCCGAGGCTTTGCTTCGTGATCATTAGTGCTAGAAAGCACCAATTTGGCATGGATACATAAATCATGCATTGCAATAGAACGGTAAAATAAAAAGTAAAAAAAAAAATTTTTTTAGGGTACAAACAATTTTTTTTATTTTGCTTTGTCCCAATAGTGTGGTAGACGTGCGCGCCGAACTAAAATTTGCCGGATTTTAGGTCGGCGTGGCGCGGCGGCGCCGGCGTGTAGTAATTTTTTTCATTTAGGTATTTCCTACTAAAAACTGCAAAAATTAACTATTTATAGTTTTTCACTAGCATTATAGTCGCACAATCTGTTCTTGTACAACATAGTTTAGACTTATTGCGTAAATGTGTTGTTCAATAGTTTACTTTTATTGCCATCTTGGTGTGGTACTAAATAAGGAGAGAAAAAACAACAAAGTAAACAGATTGTTTATGAATAAACATGCAATTTTCTTTACATGTTGCATAATTGTCGTGAATAAAATAATTTTATCCACCCGAATCGGGCTTAAACGCTCAGTAGCCCATGGTATAATAATATACTCCGCCTGGTACTCTATTCCGAGATTCGCGTATGACCTAACTGACACGGGCCTACGTCATCATGCTGTTTACAGGTTCTCAAACTTTAAAATGTGGGAGAATTTTAACCAACGGTGAAAATTATTTTAACGGCATTAATTTTAAGTTATTTATGTAGAAACATAGTAAAATAAAACAAATCTAATGTATTAAATTAAACTTTATTTATCTATACAAGACAAACGTTTAAAAAACTAATTCACAGTTACACATTAATTACCAAGCTTACGACGTGAAAAGTTTGGAAAACACTGCGCCTGCTGACACTGAGCGAGAAGGAAATAACAATTAACACGCGTTCGACAAGGATGACGGTCAGGGCATGAAGTTATCTAGATCCGAATTGTCAAATGTGAGAGCGCTATCCTGTGTTGCAAGTAGTGTAAACAGAATTACCCGAACGTCTGAAATTTATTTCGTGAATCGGAAGATATTGCTAACGAATAATTAAAAATGACGTGTTATTGTAAAATTTAAGATAAAATACATTATAAATGAAAATTATAAAATTATAAAGAAATATTTTAACTTATTAACCATAGCTATTATAATGTACCCATGTAACATGTTATGTTGAAATAAAGTGGCAATGTTATTGTGACGTAGGCCCGTGTCACTCTGGGAATAGAAGACCATGGTCTAATAAAACATGGTCTTCCATTCCCAGAGTGACACGCGATTAAAAATCGTGAAACAAGAGCTTAATAAATACTTTCAATGAAAACTGTAGCGAACATGATCGGTGTAGTTGTTTTTGAGTTATTGCAAAAAATCTTTTTTTTTTGTAGTAAAAAGACGTAAGTTCAAAGCGCTATTATTAATAATAGCCCCCGTTTGGCCTATTTTGACAGAATGGTAACTACGAAACCCTACACTGAGCATGGCCCGACATGCTCTTGGCCGATTTTTTGTTGATTAATTTTCGCATAGCATTCATCTTTGATGTTACACTCGTTGTTGAACATAAGCTTGTCTCTTTCTCTTGCGGTATGCGGAAACTCGTTAGCACGTGCACATCTCTCGCTTGCCTAGACGCGACTAAAGAGCAACTGTACAATTTGTACAATTTAAGTGCCTTAATTTTGGAACGCCTATAACCTATCTGGAGTTACAATATCATTGGGTTCTAGGTACACGAGAACTTTTAAACAATGGATTCTCAACCTTCTGAGTCAATAGAGATGTAAGAAATTAAGAATTGTAGGATATCTCAAAGATCGGTCTTGAGATAAAATGAAACAAAACACTGTGCTGTCAACAACTGAACATTACAACATCGACAAAAAACCGGACAAGTGCTAGTCGGACTCGCCCATCGAGGTTTCCGTAAAAATTTAACATATTTCTTATTTTTCTATTTTTTTTTATAAATTTATGGTTTTGATATTTTTTCCTGTAGGAACTTGTAGTGTGAGACGATTTTACTTGCCAAATTTCATAGTTCTAGGTAAACCGGAAAGTACCTACCCTATAAATTTTGATTCCCCTGAGAGTGTCGAAATATCCGTTTCTTTTTTTATACAGCATAAAGGACCGTTTCGTTTTTTACGTTATCTTAGAAGTATGATTTTTTCACATCTTCAAGGGAGCGTAGACCTGACTATATAGTTTAAATTTCAACTCGATACCTCCACTCGTTCTTGAGATAAAGGGTCTTGTCAGCCAGGCGGATGGACAGACAACAAAAAGATCCTATAAGAGTTCCGTTTTTTCCTTTTGACGTACGGAACCCTAAAAATGTATCACAATCGGCCGAAAAATACTACTCTGATAAGTGTCAATAAGGCACTACTGTCATAAAACTGATAAGGTATTTCTTCCTTTGAACGCCACGCGTATCGTGCGCGGCGCGCCATCATGAACCTAGTCGGAATGCACGAAGGTTGATATTCGGCTGTAGCCGCGCGCGTCAGTTGACGTCTTCAGCGGTCAAAGGGTTAAGTCACATGATACTGGCGGCCATACTGTTTCAATAATGATGTCATTAGTCTGTCAAGTGGGGGTTAACAAATCCATTGACACGTCATCTATCTATGGCGTAGCTGGAGGTAATGTAAATAAATAGAAATTTATTCTAAACGAGATACTAAATGCTTTATACTTAAACTCATTTAACTTTAGAGGGTTGGTGAGGTCTCATACGATTGACTATCGGCCCGATTCGAACTAAGATACTTACGTTAAATATTACGTCTAGATACGATATGGATTAGATATATTATATTATATTTAAAACTTTCGCGTTTTGAACAAATATTAACTCACATTTATAGACACCTCTAACGCGAAATTTATTCAATTACCTTTATTTACCGACGTTTCGACACAGGTTTCACTGGTCGCCGTCGCGGCTAACTGATGTCCCAGCAAAAAAATAAAAAATAAATTTTGCGTTAATATGTGGATTAGATATGTGTCGCTTAACTTCAAACTCGGGTAAATCCATTCGACCCTCTCAGCAAATATCTACTCTATTACCTTTTCTTAGTACCAAAATCGCATAATCTGACAGATGGATTTACCCGAGTTTGAAGTTAAGCGACTCATATGTCAGTGTCAAAAGTGACGTTTTTGTTTCAAGAAACGTCACGTGATTTTTATAAAGCTCACCAAAGATTCGCGTTACATTGCGGCATTTTATGAATTAATTGTATTCGTTCCATTGACATGATATTGACTATCATATTATCGTCAATTTGATCCTAAACGAAATTGGCAATTTGATTGTCAATCTTGACTAGGTTTCCACACGCATAAAATTGCATAGTGGGGCGAGCAAATGTTCATGAATTTCAATTTTGCGTCTGCACCACACCACCACTGTAGTACATTTTTGCATGTTTCTGGTCACTTTCGGTACACGGTACAAAAGTGCAATGTCAACAACTTTAAATAAAAAAATCGAATACAGCCCTTGGCGGCACACGCTGTTCCAATTTTAAATTTCGATTGCCTTAACCGTTTTTCGTCCCGCCACAATAGCTCCCAGACTTGAATAGTTGCCAACTGGCCTATCTCTGACAACTCTCCAAAACCCTTAACACACTTACAAACCCACTCTAAACATGAACTTTACAGCCTTGACACTAAGTTCAATTTACAATGAAGTCATTGTTACTAGATACGAGGTTGTGATAGTAATGTCGATATCAGAATGACGTATAAACATTGGTACGGTGGTTATCTGGAGACGTTTTTTTTCCTGTTAAAATTAGTGGAAAGTATTTTTAGTCTGTGAGACGTGTTTTTGTTGTTTTGGTTTAGATTACGTGTAAAAATGCAAAGCTTACGGATTTGTAGTAAATGATTTATTAATGTCGAAATATTGGTGTCAGTTAGATTTATAGATATCTAAATGGATATTAACTTTACTAAAATAATCCTACAAAGGGGTGTTTAATACTATGAATACCAAGTCGGTGGTAAGCAACCATTATAAAAACGCAATTTGATAGACAGTTGTACATTTTTACTTTTAGTATGGAAATCAGTCACATCATTTTATCACGAAAATTGACAGTGCTGCAGCAGTAACGTTGCAACAGAGTATTTCTGCTGCAGTCGCCAACCGAATGGCACCTTTACAAATACAAATACAAAAAAATACAAATGCGTTTATTTCATTACTTTTTACATAAGTTCTTAGGTATAGTATAAGGGTTAGGTAGGTAATTAGTCCATCTTAGGTATAAGCCACCTTTATTATATTTTAGAAAGTGATTGAAAACGCGAGCGATGCGACCATGGCGCCTGATAGCAAGTAGTTACGGTAGCTTATGGATGCCTACTTACCTACTGCAATTTCTGAAACCTCATACATGTTGGTTTTGTTAAGATTTATTATGAACTACATACCTTGCTAATATTTTGGCATCATCTATACTTCAACTCACTCTTGACTAAATAAATATTGCTAGTAGACTTATTAAAACAATTCAATTAGAATTATCTGTTTTCTATATCAATCTAAAACACGCCAATAAATTATTGTAAAGGCGTCAGTAATTAAATCCCCAAAATCCCTAATTTCTGTTTACACAACGCTTTTAATTCAGTCCGGCCCACGGAAGCCATATTTCACTTTTTTATTTACCCAATAACTGTCACTCCTTTGGATCGAATAACTTTCCTATCATAACTGCCAATGCAATATGAACTTTCAAGACTATACAATAAAGTTTAAATTTAATGCTAAGTTAAACTAAGATATGAGGTTTTTAAAGTTAGTGTTCGATTTGTCCTTGCTGCCAGTCACAGATTAACAAAATGCTTTGCCGTCCATGAAAAAACCTTTGACCCTTGTTAGGTAAGGGTTAAGTGTGAATGTTGATTGTCGTTGTTTGGTTTAAGCGGTATTGTTAAAGTTGTGGGTTTTCTTATTGTCAGTGGAGAGGTGGCACAATTTGACATATGTCAAGATAGTTACCGCCCACTAACACTAACAGGTAGTGGTAAAAACAAACATTTGGCTACAAGCTTTATGAGTTTTATGACATTATGATGAGTTTTACTTTTTATGTCACTTAGAAATAATTCTAGCACTAAGCAGATGAACAGTCACAATTTGTATACTTAGGTAATTATACAATACTTATACTTATACTTAAAAATCAGCAAAAACAGATAGGAAGACAGACAAATATGGCGAAACTATAAATAAAGATAAAGAGCACTTTCCGTGCGTATGTCAAAAGTTTAAAGGGCCATATGTACTGTAAAACGTTGTACGCTACACGTGCGAATAGGTAATTTCCAACTCGTGTCGATTTAAAACACTCCCTTCAGTCGTGTTTTAATTTATCGCCACTAGTTTCGAATTTCCTCTTTTCCGCACTTGTATCGTAAATAACTATAAACGAACAGTTGCCACGAGTTTAGAAACAAACAACCTTGTAATTTACCTGAAATTAAGCATCATTCAATTACAAGTAATGTTTCAAGAAACATTGCAAAGTTACGCAAACTCTAAACTTTGACATGTTTCTTGTGAGTTGTGAATAACTTTACCTAATTTAGTAAAATATTAATCGTAGGAGAAGGAGAAATAAACTTTTGACTCATACAATTAGCAAATTTTCGATCTAAGTGTAAATTTCATTCAATAGCGCCATAGCGTTCACGTTTGCGTTATGTCTATTTTTGTATGGGATTTTGAACAGCGCGCCAAGCAGGACGTTTTGGAAACTCAAACTCCCATACAAAATGACACGCAAACGCGTACGTCACGTCACGTTATCGAATGAAATTTACACTAGAGGTACATTCACCTGCAATAATATGTTACTCTTCAAAGGCCGCAAAAATATGTGACACGCTTAATGGCTCTACAAATAAGATCGTGTCAGATATTTTTGCGGCCTTCGTTGTGTAACATATTATTGCAGGTGACTGTACATGTGTAAACATGGTCTTTCAGTTACTAATATCATCGTACCATATAAGTATTCTATCAGAATTCGAATGTTCGAATTTCGAAGTATTTTACTGTCCTAGTATTAGCTTGCACCTGCCAGTTCGCATAGCCGTATTTTAGCACTGCCAGTGTGTTCCAATCATACTGAAGTGAGTCGGACACTCAGACGGACCATGAGCTCGAACCAAGATTGGCAATTCTTGATCTCGCGCGAAAAATTGGAATCGAATTTGGGTGTTTCGGGATCGTCAGGCTTCCGAAATCGAGATTTGGCAAAGTAATTAAAAATGAGTTGTTTTGATCAAAAATCCTTAAGAATTCAGTATATACTACCTATTTACACTATTTATTAATTATTGTTATATTTAAAATAATATTTAAGTATATAAAATTTAGTGCTAAGCGAGCCAAAAATAATAATATAAATAATTGTAAGTACGCTAAGTCCGCTCGATTCTTCACACAGCGTGCCACAGCGCTCTTATCAGTCAGTTAAAGCCGGTATAGCACTGCTTGAATAAAATGAATCTAAGATCAAAGATATTACTCATCAAAAAGTCACAAAAGCTCACATTTCAATTTCTCTCGAGATCTCGACAATACTAACCGTGACCTCGACCAAAATTGCAAAAATCGAAATTTCCTGCCGACGAGATTATATGTAGGTATCTCGAAAATTCGCTCTAAATCTCGTAATTGCATTCCCTAACTAGTTTCCAAAGAGTTCGACTCACCTGCGCTCATCATGAGAACACGTCTGTGAGGCAACAGACAATGCTTTTTATCTCCGATCTCTGTTTATTTGCGCGCGCCGTAATAAAGATCTCGAGTCTCGAGTGTCGCGTAAAGGATATAGCCGCTGGTTGCGATATCTCTCGATTTACTCTTTGATCCTTACAAAATAACTAAAATAGAAGTAGAAATAGAAACAGCACATAATCTAAAAAGGCATTTAGGCAGAAAGGCATAATATCACTACACCTTATAAATTATAAAACAAAGTCCCCCGCCGCGTCTGTCTGTCTGTGTGTTTCTATGTTCGCGAAAAACTCAAACACCTATCGATAGAGTGATTCTTGAGGAAGTATTGCGTTACATGATTTGTTAACCCGTGCGAAGCCAGGGCGGATCACTAGTAATGAATATGATTATCGAAAACTTATAGAGAAAGATACCAAGAAAAGTCTGCATTGATTTTCTTAGCATACGCAGTACAAGTGTGATTTAAACGTCATAATTTCATAGAAGATTGACGTTTAAAATAACACTTGCACTGCGTGTGCTATCAAAATCGTTGCAGACTTGTCTGGGTCTAACTTTATCTATGTAGAATTAGAATTTCCATAATATAAGTTCATAGAAAAATTGTAAGTCAAATTCATTTATAACACTATCAAAAACATGTTTTCGTTATGAATTTATTCAACCAGTTAACACGGAAACAACGTATGATCATCGGAACGAGATTATCTAGTTTTATTACCCAAATTCAGTGTTAAAAACGTTCCTCCCATGTTTGTGGAGATTTATTTTATTACCAGCGTAGGAGATTGATAATACTACGATATTAGTTTAGAACAAATGTGTGTGTGTTGAACAAAACTGTTTTAATGGAATGAACTCGTCCGATTAAAATAGTGCGTTAATGTTATCTCGTGAGCCAAGTCTAGGTACTACTGGACTTGTCCTTCTCGGCTATTTTATTATTATTTATTATTATAAGCCCATATTGTCCCACTATTGGGCAAAGGCCTACGTCGTATTCTTCCACGTATCCCTATCCTCAGATGTCTCCCACCAGTCTCTGTCAAAAGCGTCAAGCTCGTCCCGCCATCTCCGACGAGGTCTACCGTGACGCCTTACAATTTTATTTGTGGGACCCAACGGGTGGCTGATTTGGCCCACAGGTCTTCTGGCATACGGCTGACATGTCCTGCCCAATCCCATTTGAGCTTGGCGGCAGTTTCAGCTACATCAGTTATTCCAGTTTTGGAACGTAGTATTGTATTTATAATGCGATCGGTTAATTTCACGCTCAGAATGATAAAAATTTATCCAGCAGTTTGAAGATTACCGGCTCTTTACCAAAATTATTCAAAGCATTTTTGGCATAAAATGGTTAAAAATCGTATGATTAGCGCAAGTTTTATTTTTATTTTTACTTTAATAGTTATGCTTAGACTTAAGTAAGCCTCAAGAATCGAGTTACCTATTCCTTTGTAATAATAACATCCTGCATGTCGAGAATGTAGACAAAATGTCTCCTGTATGTGCCCGCAATTTCCGAAATACGAATTAATTTCCGCCGGCGGGGAAAGACGGAGTTCCTTACGGAACTTTATTGTGACAAATATTTTTATTACTTCTTTAGAAATGGGGATTATTGACGTTGAGAAATATTTCTTGGAAAAGCTGGAAGATGTTTTATTTTTCTATAAGATATTCTATGAATAATGCATCGGTGAAAAGTTTTGTTTGTATTTGAGAATAGTGTGACGACCGGTCTGGTGTAGTGGGTAGTGACCCTGCCTGTGAAGCCGACGGTCCTGGGTTCGAATCCCGGTAAGGGCATTTATTTGTGTCATGAATACAAATATTAGTTCCTGAGTCATGGGTTTTTTAACTACTATGATCTTCTATTTATTATGGGTAATCAAATTTACTGTTACCTACTGTCTGTCTTTCGGGGCCCCTGAGGATGGGGGCCCTGGGCACGGGCCCCGTGTGCCCTTATGGTAAAGACGGTACTGATGCATGAAGGTAACATTCGGATGTCAACTACAGCTTCATTACTGCTGCGGCCTAGGTCCCACCGCTGTATAGTTACATATGTCATTTCCTTGATAAAATCAGTGACGGATTGAATGTCCTAATCGCGGCAGTAAAGCGGCGCGGCGCTGCGCTGAACGTCAATCATTTTATCAAGCAAATTGACAGATAAGTACAGCGCCCGAGTCGAGGCCGCAACAGTAACGCAGCTGCAGTTGCCATCCGAACGTTATCTTAAGGGTAAGGGTAACATTCCATTTCTGACCGCAGCTGCACTACTGGTACTGAACGCGTCGGTGTAATTGTCAATTTCCATAGTAAAATGAATGGTAGTGCTGCTGTCGTTGGAAATGGACTGTCACCTTAAGGTTCAATCCTATTGACAAGCAACTAACGAACGCTGCTGCGACTGCACGGCGCAACAGCAGCAGTCGCCGTCGCTGTTGCCGCTGCAGTAATGTCGCAACAATAGTACAGTCACCTGCAATAATATGTTACTCTTCGAAGTCCGCAAAAATATGCGACACGCTGCCATGGCTCTACAAATAAGATCGTATCAGATATTTTTGCGGCCTTCATTGTGTAAAATATATTGCAGGTGACTGTACAGCTGCAGTTGGAAATGGACTGTCACCTTAAGAGCCAACGGGAGTGGTCATTTCTCCATACAAACGTACTCCTCGTTTTCCTCCGTGGTTTTTGAAGCTAGAGCAATGATTTTTTCAACACAGATTAATATTGTCAATATCTGTGTCGGACCGTTTTGCTTTTTTTGATATTTTTGGTTTTTAAGGCGCTAGAAAGCCCCTCAAAAAGGCCAAAATGGCCTAATTGACTATGCCGCAATGAGAGGCGTGGCATTCAAAACTGATATCAATTAGCCAAAAAAGCAAAACGGTCCGACACAGATAGTTTCATAATCATTTAGATTTCCAAATTTGGTTACGATTGGTTAAGTTTTGGAGGAGGAAACAGAGGAGTACGAAACCTCGATTTTTGAGATTTTTAGCAGGATTTTTCGCCTTGTCCTTATCGCACTACTTTTAGGTGCCGCTTCCGTTAGCGAGACGGGTATATTTACCTAAAATATTTAAAACTCAGCTCCTGTTTCGTCTTAAGGGTTGATTTAGACGGCGCGCGAACTCGCATGCGATTTTAGTTACATTGCGGACTGTTGGTTACGTCCAATTCAACCGACCGATCAAAAACCGCAATGTAATGAAACTCGCATGCGAGTTCTCGCATCGTCTAAATGAGCCCTAAGTGAGACTCAATTTCCTTAGGATAATTAACACCAAAGTGCAAAGTGCCGTTAGTCTCCAGACAAAAGTACTCAATATTGATTACACATGATACATTTAACTGGCCAATAAAGTAGTTATCGTGTTATTGAATTTTAACTGGCAATAAAATTATCTGAGGCCGTAAAACCCAGTGTTGTTACGAGCCTCGTAAATCAATTGGAACGAATTTTGGGCGCCACACCCTCCAATAATTGAATATATTAAGATAAGAATAATTTAGTTACATTTTTAGTGAGATTAACTGTACAGATGTAGTGTATGATTATTTTCCATCGTATTTTCACGGAAACGTACGAACGTGTCTCGCTATATCAGTCAATCTCGGTACAAAAAGTAACAGCCGTATTCGAACAATGAGATACATCAAATACTAGATACTGAAACGATATGGATCGGATATATATGTCAGTGTCAAACAAGTGTCAAAAGTGACGTTTCCTGACACTGACATATCCGATCTATATCGTTTCAGTATCTAATAGGTATTTGACGTATCTCATTGTTCGAAACCGGCTGTAAGTATTGAAATACATATTACGTCTAGATACATTGATATAGAATAAGAACTGGATACCCAATCAGCCGCAAAAAATGGCCCCGCAAAAGTAACGTTAAAACAGATCACGCGTTACTTTTTCGTTTAGTCTTGTATAGACCGCTCAAATGTGAAGTTGTCAACAATGTCGTAAAATGGTCGTCAAAATATGCAAAAATAACAATGATAAAATAAGGAAAAAGCTTGGAATGTATTTCTTTCGGTTAGTTCTTTGGATAGCATTACATAATTTATGTAATCTGGTGGTAATTTCATGGTTTTGTATAAATTATTTTGTTAGTACCAAAGAAGGGATGTGAAGGAACAAAAATCTAATGAGTCGATGTGAGGTCAATACTTTTTTTATTTTTATATGGAATTCGTAAGATATAATATTATGTTTAAATTCAAGATTTCCAAGAAAACCTATGCGACGTGCTGAGTGTACTGCTATTATAGCAAGAGATAGGGGTGATGCAGTTTTAAACAAGGCAAAACGGCACTTGTGTGTTCGGCGCATTTCCCTGTTTCCGACATATACACGACCAATAAGGGCTTACATCGACTAACTGTAAATGTTAAACCTGTCTGAACACAGTGACAACCACAGGAATTTCTTGATAAAGACCATAACCAATCAGTACCAGTAGCGACCTGAATATCCCCGTGCACTATATTGCAAAGAACGAAAGTGCGAAGATTATGTAGATCTAAAATACACAGTTATTTAATAAGTTGAATTTATTTCAAGGAAAATAGTATTTAAAGACGTACCTATATATAATTACTTATTAAAAATAAATTTGTTTTATGTAACTTAAACGGGTTGTTACCATGAATTCATTTTATTTGAACTCCCGATCAAATTAAATTGATTCATTTATTACTTTGGTTTTTCTGTACAGTAATACCTATTAAAATGTACCAAAGGGACTCCATTCGTTCATTATTCTCATTTGACGTTGTTTGACGTAAATACAAAGGTGAAGTTACGTTTAGTGCCATCGGACTTAAAGTTTTAACAGTGTTGGTACTAATGTTTACAAATTTGACACTTAATGCTTACGACAGTAAGTTCTTTTCCGTACAAAACATTTATCTTGACTCAAAATTTACGTAAGCGTTTTTATCATCAATGCAAATTTGCCGCTACTGTCATTCTGACCCACATTTTGTTGACGTTTTTGTTCCGCTCTGTGTGTCTATTTCTAATATTAAGTCAGTGTCTAGATACGATATGGATTGGATATGTCAGGATCAAAAGTGACGTTTTTGTTTAAAGAAATCCATATTCGTATCTGGACGTAATATTTGACGTACCTATCTAGTTTGAGTCGGGCCGATAGTCCCCATTTTAACCTTTGTAAGGTTAATGTGGCTAATTCCGTCATAGGGACTATTCCGTCCACTAGCGTTTTTCTCGAACAAAGAATAAAATTGATAATTTTATCGACAAAGCAGCGATTGCTTTTAGTTTCAGCAATAAAAAGCAATATAACACTTTAAACTCTCGCGTTTTGTACACATATTTATATAAACGTCGGAATTAAAGGTAAAAACAATGAAATTATATCGCGGTAGACCCGTTTGTGTAATTAAATAAATAAAAAGCAAATGGATTTTTTCCTACGATTGAAAATCAAGGAAATATACGCTCGTGGACGGAATAGTCCCTATGACGGCATTAGCCACATTTACATTATGTTAATATTATATGTATTTTTTTTTACAGAATATGTAAATAACACTAATTAATCAAACATAGGGGCATAACTACGGTTTAATATGGGTACATCATACTGTGTAATAATATTTCCCAGTGTCAATATCCAGATAGGAAAATGGGGATTGTCTATCTTCTTCCCTAAGGCACTTTCGAGCAAGCGAATATACGCAACAGGGGCGCCTACGCACCTATGATTTACGACACCCCATCCTATTTAACATAAAAGTATCAAAACGTTTTAAGGTGCAGTAGGTTCAGCCAGCAGAGTTTTTGAAAAATCGTAGCGCGTTTTTAGATCACAATACGATTGTCAAAAATTAAATTAGCAATCTTGTGGCCTTTTTCTGGTCACTTCATCGCGCATCGATTCGAAACCTGATTTCTTTACTTTCGCTCTACAAAAAGAAAATCACGAACATAGGTCTAAAACGCAGTTTCAAATTTGAATTATTTTTTTCAGAAAACCTAAAAATATTAAAATTGCTTCTAAAAATGCGTAATTTTATTTTTGATCGTACACATTGCTCACTTTTTTTTGTCGTTAAAACTTACAAAAAATTAAATTAAAAAAACATGATATCCGCTATCCCGAGCTCGCACAGCCGCCTCGCTCACGCTTACGCTCAGTGAGAGTGAAGGAAGAACCTGAACCCACGGGCCCTTAAACGAGAGTCAAGGATGTATTTTACTACTTAAGTGCTGTTACGCAATTCAAATATTAAATGCAAATTGTGTATGCATCGAAGTTATGCGTAGTCGTTTTAACGCATATGGTCAGGTCAAATGATATGGTAGGTGTGTCCTATGCACATAAACATAATGTACTAACAGGCCAATTCGAACGTACATTGATTGATATCAGAATGACATGGATCAGTTAGAAACTGATTTTTGAATTCAGAAATGTTTGGTCAATTTGGGACTGGTATTTCACGTATTTTTAATGTGAAACCAAGCATATTCAACCTTTTCGCGCGTATTCGAACGTACACTGATATCAGAATGACACATAGACTAGGAATCCTCTAGACGGAGTTTAGCGCAATTATTTCATGAAACCGATGCTGCCAAAAATACGGGGGTGCGGGGGACGAGGTGAGCGAGGTCCCGTGCCGTGATTGGTCCGTTCAAAGACACGGACGTCACACAAAGACACTTTCGACTCGAAAATTGAGTAAAACTACCGTATTTGTGGCAGAGGGGGTAGAGCTACTATGCTCAGTCTGGAGGATGTTTTCTCTGTGGAATGACATGAATCAGTTAGAAACTGATTGTTGAATTCAGAAATATTTGGTCAATTTGGGACTGGTGGTATTTCACGTATTTTCAATGTGAAACTAAACATTATTATCGCAATATAAAAACATAATTTAATATCCGAATAATCGTGGCCGGTTGACAAAAAAGTCAACAAGTGAATTAAACTATCTATTAGTAGAGGTCTTAAATGCATTTCAGGAAAAATTCGGGTAGGCGTGGCGCAATTTTTTTTTCATTTGTGATAAAGTTAAGAAGCCTATTTTTGGCATTATAACGTCTGCTAACTTAACTTTAAATTCAACGGATTTGTACAGTAGCCCAATCAAATCGGATCCAAAATAAGCGTTTTGAGGAATTAATTCCCAACAAGCTAGAAATCATTTTAATACCTTCATTAGGTCCTAAATTCGTATAATCAGAGTTTGCTCCAGGTGTAGATAAATTTTGGGGGCCTTGGCCTTGGAAGATACGTTTTACCTTGGATTGATAAAACCACTCTATGTAGAAGGAACCCACCATCAATGACAATGTCATTACCAGCAAGGTTGTTGTGAACCAGACACTGGTGAAAAAAATTTCGGATTTTAACTCGATTATACAAAAAAAAAACGAAATTCAAAGTGGCGGCTATTTTGTACAATCTTTGACTACGAACTCATATTAAGGTATCTTTCGGATCATGATAAAAATTGACAATTGATGACAATCAATTTTTATCATGATTAAGTAGAGCAAATTTTCCGTCGGACGTACCGTTTTTGAACTACAAGCAAAAAACTGAAAAAGTGCAAAAGTTTTTCCACAACTCCTGGAATGGAGCAAACTCGGATTACTTTACTCGGATTAATTTAGAACCAAATGCAGTATAAATACGATTTCCAGCTTGCTGGGAATTCATTACTGGAATAAATCTAATTTGATAGACCTACAGGTAATTAAGGTATTAGCTGCCATACGTGTCACGTCTCCGAAAAAGTAGAGAATTTTGTGGAATGCCCCTTAAGTCAATCAATGTTCTACTTTCGTTAAAAATATAAGTTATATAAAAATGATCTTGCCAATTTCATCTATGAAGCTATAAACATACATAATTATGTAATAACGGTGTACTTACATCATATCATTTCATCAACTTTACATCAAGTACCAGCGATCAAACCGCGTTTACTGCAGCCATCATAAAACCAACCGCCATTTTACTGGCAGTATATATCACATATTTACAACCCGCTGTAAAATTAAAGGATAATTTCGAACTGGTCGTCGTACGGTACGAGTAAGGGCCAGTTGCACCAACCACATTTGACAGACTGATCAACGTCAGACGGCGCGTCCCGGCGCTTTACTATGAAACTTTCCATACATAATAATTTAGCGAACTCTTTAACGAAACGAACAGTTTGGTGCAACCGACCCTTAGGGCCAGTTGCACCAAACTGTTCGTATCGTTAAAGAGTTCGCTAATTTTTTATGTATGGAAAGTTTCATAGTAAAGTGCCGGGGGGCGCCGGCTGACGTTGATCAGTCTGTCAAATGTGGTTGGTGCAACTGGCCCCTAGTCTTTCGATAAACCTACCCTTAGGTACTCCTTAAACTTAGGTAGGTATACATACTTTCATAATTTATTTCTACACCTACGAAGAAATCTGTTATTTTTGATTATTTTTCGCATTCCCTTGATCTTTGTGCCCTGACAGGGTGTCATGGAAGCTTCCTGTATAACTGTAATAACATCCCATGTACATGACTATACAAATAAACATCTTATCTTTGTCATACTCATTGTTAAACATGAGCTTGTATCTTTCTCTTTCGGTGAGCGGGAGCTCGTTAGCACGTGCACATTTCTCGCTTGCCCAGGTGCGACTAAAGGCAACTTGTACAACTTGTCACAAGGTAAGCGGTTCAATTTTGGAACACCTATAACCATAGACTATAGGAATCCTCTAGACCGAGTTTAGAGCAATTATTTCATGCAACCGATGATGCCAAAAATGCGGGGATGCGCGGGACGAGGTGAGCGAAGTCCCGTGCCGTGATTGGTCCGTTCAAAGACACGGACGTCACACAAAGACACTTTCGACTCGAACATGGAGTAAAATTACCGTATGCGTGGCAGAGGGGGTAGCGCGACTATGCTTAGTCTGGAGGATGTCTTGTCTGTGCCTATAACATATCTTGAGTAAATCATTGGCCATAAATCAAGTTGTGTGCCAAACGTGTAAAAAAGCTTATCCCGCATGCCTATTTCGGGCCCTGCTTAATCAGATAACTCGAGGAATGTGTAGAAAGGTGGATTGGCTTCATTTTCATTCCGGACGCCTACGCACTGGTATCGCTCGGATGGACAGACGGTTCCTGATTTATTTGAGTGTGTGAAAAACCAGCTAAAGTATACTCGTACATCATTGTTTTGAGTTAAATTAAAGTATAAAACACATTAAAAAACGCATACAATTTCACTAGTTTGTTTTACATCATGCAAGAGCGTCTTTACTTGATCTCCGACCTTTATCATATTGTTTTATTAAGTTTTTGATGATGATGCCTTTATTTTGTTTTTGAAATCATTTTTTTCAGTTAGTTTATATATAAAATAGATAAGTGTACCTACCAAGATAGGTACATGTGTTTGAAAATCACCGTTGGTATATACCAACCAACATTTACATTAGTAAATAAACGAGATACAAATTAATGTAAATGTTGTCTATTTAGTACATAATAGACTACAATTGAATTAATCTTAAATGTGCTGAATGTTCCTCAGTGTTTCTTCTAATATTTATAACAAAACTCGTTTCAATGCCCACACGAAAGCGGCACATATTGTAAAGCTATTCACCTAGTTATTGCAAAACATATACCTACGTACATAATGGTATACGTTGAACATAATATATGTAAATTGTTTTAGGTATGCAGTATATTCCACTTGTACGAAATCTAGTACCTACCCGTATGTTTATTGTCATGCTTTGAAGAGTAAGCTTCGATATTGATATTATAATTGTATGTCTACCATATATTTAGGGCCTATTTTAGATTTAAGCTAGTTATTAATTTCGTTAAGTAGTACCACTGTATATATATTGTATGTTTATTATTTACTACATATGTGTGTATCATAATTGTATGATAAAAATTGTAATACAAAGAGATATTTATTACATATGTTATGTGTAGTATAACAGTATGTTAGAAATAGTAATACAAAGAAATAAAATTGAAATTTTACATGCAAAGCTTTTACTGGCTCTATTTTCTTTGCGTGACCATTTTTAGCAGCTAAAACTAGCACCAGACATTGTTGATGCAAAATTTCGTGTAATTTAACCCTTTAACCGGAAAGACTGAAAAAAATCTCAATTTAAACCTCATCGCCATTCTAGTCCAAAAAATTCTGTAGAAGAAAAAAGTACAAAAAAAATATGATGTTACAGGGTGGTATTGGCAGGTGACCTCAACATTGACACTCTTAAAATTAACAAACATAGCTCTGAGTTAGAAAACATTACTAAAAACTATAATCTGTATGACTACATAAATAAACCAACACGGCAAACGGCGTGTCTGGACCACATTATTAGTGATATTAAGGATGGCACCGGTGCTGTAATTCCCTTAGGGCTATCTGATCACGATACTGCCCAATTGTTCACATTTAAGCCAAAAAATGGACCAAAAATACAGAAAACAACTACTATACTTAAAAGAGATTATTCAGTCGAGAATGTGTCCAAATTTAAAGACTGCCTAAATAGTTTATCGTTTCATGATGTGTATAATGACAGTGATATAAATAGTGCCTTTAATAATTTTCATGAAACAGTAAGACTTTTCTATTTTCTATGTTTCCCGCTAATAAAAATTAAAATACAAAATAATAATAAGTTAAAGTGGCTCACGGCTGGATTAAAGGTCAGTACTAGAAGAAAAAGACAGCTTAGATTTGCTTTCTACAAAAATAATACGAACGAAAATAGGAACAAATATAATGCGTATTCCAAACTATTAAAGAGATGTATCACTCATGCCCAAAAGAACGAAAATAGAAAATTCGTTCTAAGTAGTAAAAATATATACAGGGCCTCATGGAAACTCATAAAAAATGAAGTAGAATATGGCGTTACACATCAGTATTTAGAGTGTATTAATCATAATAATGTAACTGTTACTGACCCAGCTAAAATGGCAGAGACATTTAATAATTACTTTATTGAAACTACTAATAAATTAAATTATAAAACGGAGAATACACTTGGTGGGAATAAAATTAGCAATTCTATATTTCTTAAACCTTTTTGTGGAGAAGAAATAAATAAGATCATAACCTCGCTCAAAAATACCAACGCAGAAGGATATGATGAACTGGCAACGTACGTAATTAAAAAATGTTACCTAGAACTAGTTCCTATTCTAACATATCTAATCAATCGTTCATTACAGACAGGTATTTTTCCTAATCAATTAAAAAAGTCCATTGTAATACCCATCTACAAAAAAGGAGCGAAACAGGACATTGGAAATTATCGCCCTATTACGATTATACCAATATTATCCAAAATATTCGAGAAGGCAATGTATTTGCGGCTTAGTGAGTTCTTTAACAAATTCAATGTCATTACACCGGAACAACATGGTTTCTTGAGATCTAAATCTACCACCCTTGCCGTTTTCAACTTGATACGCGAAGCAACTACTCAGTACGATAATTATCGATATACAACCGCTCTGTTCTTCGACATGTCCAAAGCGTTTGACTTCGTTGTTCATGACCTGCTCTTGTATAAACTAAAATGTTATGGTGTCAGAGGTCCTGCTTTGAAATGGCTAACATCATATTTGGATAATAGACAACAGTGTGTTGAAATTAAGAGCTTGCAAAGCACTCAGATAGCGAAAGTGCACAGATCTAATTATAAAAATAACAATTATGGAGTCCCACAAGGAAGCGTCTTAGGCCCATTGCTATTTTTAATCTATATTAATGATTTACCGATGGTTACCCCTCATAAATGTATTTTGTTTGCCGATGACATAAGTATTATTGTAACGAATAATAAGACGGAACATATAATTGATCACGAAATTAATGTAAATAATACAATAGCTGCAGTAATTACCTGGCTCCAACATAATAATATGCAAGTTAACTTATCAAAAACGAATTTAATGAATTTTAATAAATCAAACCTGACATTAAACATTAATTATAATGGACATAACCTGAATAATGCTAATCTTATTAAATTCTTGGGACTTAATGTTGATAATGATTTAAAATGGAATAGTCACGTCGAATATGTATGTAATAAAATAAATAGATTTGTTTTTGTTTTGAATAGACTACGAACAACGACAGACGAAAAAACAACAATGGCAGCCTATCACGGCTATGTTGAATCAGTACTTAGATATGGCCTGATCGTGTGGGGGAATGGAATCGATATTGAAAATGCTTTCATATGTCAAAAAAAGTGCATTCGCGCTATATGTGGAGTATGCCCATTAACTTCTTGTAAGCCCTTATTTCCTAAATTAAATGTCCTTCCACTACCCTGCCTGTATATATTTGAAGTGTGTAAGTTTGTTAAATTAAATATAGACCTGTTTAAAACAGCCAACGAAGTATTTCTAAGAAATACTAGGAACACTAACAGGCTGGTCATAAATAAAATGCAAAGAACTGCCACTTTTAAGAAAAACTGTTATGCGATGTGTGTCAATTTATTTAATAAGCTACCGAACAATATCAGAGAATTGCCTAATAATAAATTTAAAAGAGCACTTTTTCAATGGCTGCTGTCTTCGACATTTTATTCTATTAATGAATACCTTGTTAATCAACAATTTAGTTAAATTATGTTAATTGAAGTGGTTTTGTTTGAGATACATACATGATATATTATTATTTCATATTTGACAGTATTGACATTATTTTTATTTCTATTGTTGTTCATGTTTAATTTGTAGAAAACTAGTTTAAGTAGGTTAAGTTAGGTATATATTACACTAAAATTTGCATGCTGCATAGTCAGTTAAGAAAGATGAGATTTGAAAATGTATAATTTTACAGAAACAACTTGTATATAACCTTTCTTATCGCAAATAAATGATTATGATTATGATTATGATTATTTTTAGAGACCGTTGCCCTATAAAGAGCATGTCGTTTTAAAAATTAGCGCGTAACTTCTATTGTATGGGAGCGGCTATTTGTAGGCAACTTCGTGTGACTCTTAAACAGACAAAATATTTTCCCAGACAGCTACCTCACCTCATTGATTAGTCTAACTGCCCGATTCGAACTTTAAGAATTTTAAGATACGTCAAATGTCAAATATTAAGTCTTGATACGATATGGATTAGATATTATCAAAAGTGCCTTTTGTTTGAAAAAACGTCACTCTTGACGCTGACATATCTAATCCATATCGTATCTAGACTTAATATTTGACGTATCTTAAAGTTTGAATCGGGCCGTAACTCTCAAGAAAATTTGTAAGAATTCCTTTACGTTCCCTATGGATCATTGTTATGTTAATACAATAGCAAATACAACGTATATTATTTCATGCGAGTAAAATATCATATCCTTGCGTACACAACCCGCTTGTATAAATATTTGTGCAAGATGATATCTCGGTCAACAATATAGAACTTTGTGCGATCGTTTGTTATAGAAAGAGAGGGATATTGTTCTGTTGGCCATTTGACTGTTTCTAACTCTAGCTTTATTAAATTTTAAGTGAAGGTCTCCATTTCAGCTTGATCATTAAAAAAATGTTGTTTGCCGCCGATGTAGTAAGTATACATACAGTCATGTATTCAAAATTAGCTTTTGTAATTTTTTTATCGGCTATTATATATATTACTGGCGACCCGGCCCGGCTTCGCACGGGTTACGAAATTATCACCTAAACCTTCCTCAAAAATCACTCTATTGATAGTTGAAAACCGCATGAAAATCAAACAGACAGACGCGGCGGGGGACTTTGTTTTAGGCTGCTATTTAACTGATCACCAGATTTAGTAAAATTTAATACCAAAAAATTCACAGATTTCGTGCCTCACACGACTATCGAGCACATTGGAAATGAATCTACGGAATTCGAAAAAATATTGTCGCTGAACGACGAGAAAGTCTGGATAAGGAAAAAGTTACAAAATAAAACTACAACGTTGAATGATAATTATTTTATTCTTAGACTAACACAAGTATCCTGGACATAACGCATGTGAACAAACAAATTGCAAAATTTCCACACGCGTATCCAAGTTTGAATAATTGTCGCCGTGGCGCATAAGTATAGATACATATTTCATTTCTCGATTAATAAGCAGGATATATTAATGTTCAAAGTACAAGAAAATTATTACACGGCAAATCCGTAGTCAACTCGAGAAGTGGTGATCGGCAGCGGCCCATTTGCTGCAAATTATGAAATTTTCTTGACAGTTTGACGCGACGAGAGATGACCATAACAGCGTTTGTCTATGTTGCACCAAACCTGAGTTCCAATAGGTACTACCAGGGTTCAGCATCAGCTATCTTGGGTAATGCTCATCATGACGAATCGGGTGTCCAAAACAGCGTGTGCCTATGTTGCACCAAACCTGAGTTCCGCTAGGTACAACCAGGGTTCAGCATCAGCTCTATCTTGGGTACTACTCTCCTAAGTGCTCATCGAGACGAGTCCGATGACCAAAACAGCGTGTGTTTATGTTGTATTAAACCCGAGCTCCACTAGGTACTGCCACGGTTCAGCATCAGCTACCTATCTGCTAGCAGCCGCCAGCAACATGCCAGACCATTTCGTGGCACTTTTTCTTTTTTATGTTTCTCTGTGTAAGTTTTTATTTTGTGTTTCTCCCTCTCCCTCTCCCTCTCCCTCTCCCTCTCCCTCTCCCTCTCCCTCTCCCTCTCCCTCTCCCTCTCCCTCTCCCTCTCCCTCTCCCTCTCCCTCTCCCTCTCCCTCTCCCTCTCCCCTCTCCCTCTCCCTCTCCCTCTCCCTCTCCCTCTCCCTCTCCTCTCCCTCTCCCTCTCCCTCTCCCTCTCCCTCTCCCTCTCCCTCTCCCTCTCCCTCTCCCTCTCCCTCTCCCTCTCCCTCTCCCTCTCCCTCTCCCTCTCCCTCTCCCTCTCCCTCTCCCTCTCCCTCTCCCTCTCCCTCTCCCTCTCCCTCTCCCTCTCCCTCTCCCTCTCCCTCTCCCTCTCCCTCTCCCTCTCCCTCTCCCTCTCCCTCTCCCTCTCCCTCTCCCTCTCCCTCTCCCTCTCCCTCTCCCTCTCCCTCTCCCTCTCCCTCTCCCTCTCCCTCTCCCTCTCCCTCTCCCTCTCCCTCTCCCTCTCCCTCTCCCTCTCCCTCTCCCTCTCCCTCTCCCTCTCCCTCTCCCTCTCCCTCTCCCTCTCCCTCTCCCTCTCCCTCTCCCTCTCCCTCTCCCTCTCCCTCTCCCTCTCCCTCTCCCTCTCCCTCTCCCTCTCCCCTCTCCCTCTCCCTCTCCCTCTCCCTCTCCCTCTCCCTCTCCCTCTCCCTCTCCCTCTCCCTCTCCCTCTCCTCTCCCTCTCCCTCTCCCTCTCCCTCTCCCTCTCCCTCTCCCTCTCCCTCTCCCTCTCCCTCTCCCTCTCCCTCTCCCTCTCCCTCTCCCTCTCCCTCTCCCTCTCCCTCTCCCTCTCCCTCTCCCTCTCCCTCTCCCTCTCCCTCTCCCTCTCCCTCTCCCTCTCCCTCTCCCTCTCCCTCTCCCTCTCCCTCTCCCTCTCCCTCTCCCTCTCCCTCTCCCTCTCCCTCTCCCTAGATAGAGTTAGACCAAGAAAAATCTGCAGCGATTTTGAAAGCCCACGCAGTGCAAGTGTTATTCTGCCGTCATAATCCCGATAATTCACAACAAACACCGATAACGAACTCTGCGAAACATGAAGTCATAAATGTCCTGTGAAAAATGTCGTTCTGACTTTTTGACTATTTTAAGGTTAGGCTACAGGGCAAACCCTTAACCCGATCGTCTTTGTTTTAGG
This sequence comes from Cydia splendana, assembly GCF_910591565.1. Classification (NCBI taxonomy): domain Eukaryota; kingdom Metazoa; phylum Arthropoda; class Insecta; order Lepidoptera; family Tortricidae; genus Cydia; species Cydia splendana. The sequence continues at coordinate 16,768,047 of NC_085971.1, read as the reverse complement.
CTCAAATTGTAGCTGATTGTCCAGAGCCGTTTTTCTCAAATTTTTGATATCATTCTTCGTTTCCAAATTATCGAGCACCAAAATCAAAAATTCGGAAAAAAAATAATTTTATTTTCACTATTTCGACCATAACTTTTTTTGTTTTTGACTTTCTCGAATAATTATTGTTGCACCTTACAGCTCTCGTGATTATGCGTCTTTTGAGCCTATTTTTTAATATCATATCTTCACAACTTTCCGAGATATAAGGGGATCACACTTTTTCGTGAAATCGGACCGTATACTGGAGCGAACGAAAAGACATTTCCAATGTCAAAAATTTATATTTTACCACCCTAAAATAATGAATGATCACCGAAATTATAGCACCATTTTAATGTGAAATGATTACCAATTTTATTACATTTTACTATCCTTTTAAAGGAAATGACACCAAACTAATCATTATTAACCCAAAAATTGTAAATGATTACCAAATTTCAAACCCCATTTGAATGTGAAATGATAACCAAATTTTTACATCTTGCTATCCTATTAAAGAAAATGACACAAAAATAATCATTGTAAACCCAAAAATAGAAAATGACCACCAAAATTAGAACTCCATTTTAATTTAAAATTATAACCAAGTTTTTAAATCTTGCTATCCTATTAAAGCAAATTACTCCAAAATAATCATTGCAAACCCAAAAATAGTAAATGACCACCAAAATTGTAACCACATTTTTATTAAAAATGTGCAAATATTTAATATAATACTATTAAATTAATTAATCCACTTCGTCACCTTTTTCTAGTAGCATTTCATTTCTGTAACAGTCGCAGTTCTAACCTAACCTAACCCACTTTTCTAGTAGCATTTCGTTTCTGTAAGGGTCGCAGTTCAAACCTAATCTAACCCACTTTTCTAGTAGCATTTCTTTTCTGCAAGGGTCGCAGTTCAAACCTAACCCAACCTACTTTTCTATTAGCATTTATTTTCTGTATGGGTCGAGTCCAAACCTAACCTAACCCACTTTTCTAGTAGCATTTCTTTTCTGTAAGGGTCGCAGTTCAAACCTAACCTAACCCACTTTTCCAGTAGCATTTCTTTTCTGTAAGGGTCGCAGTTCAAACCTGACCTAACCCAATTTTTTCTGTAAGGGTCGCAATTCAAACCTAACCTAACCTACTTTTCTAGTAGCATTTATTTTCTGTATGGGTCGAGTTCAAACCTAACCTAACCCACTTTTCTAGTAGCATTACTTTCTGTAAGGGTCGCAGTTCAAACCTAATCTAACCCACTTTTCTAGTAGCATTTCTTTTCTGTAAGGGTCGTAGTTCAAACCTAACCCAACCTACTTTTCTATTAGCATTTATTTTCTGTATGGGTCGAGTCCAAGCCTAACCTAACCCACTTTTCTAGTAGCATTTCTTTTCTGTAAGGGTCGCAGTTCAAACCTAACCTAACCCACTTTTCCAGTAGCATTTCTTTTCTGTAAGGGTCGCAGTTCAAACCTGACCTAACCCATTTTTTCTGTAAGGGTCGCAATTCAAACCTAACCGAACCTACTTTTCTAGTAGCATTTATTTTCTGTATGGGTCGAGTTCAAACCTAACCTAACCCACTTTTCCAGTAGCATTACTTTTCTGTAAGGGTCGCAGTTCAAACCTAACCTAACGCATTTTTCTAGTAGCATTTGGTTTCTGTAAGGGTCGCAATTCAAACCTAACCTAACCCACTTTTCTGATAGCAGTTTGGTTCTGTAAGGGTCGCAGTTCAAACCTAACCTAACCCACTTTTCTAGTAGCATTTCGTTTCTGTATGGGTCGCAGTTCAAACCTAACCTAACCCACTTTTCTAGTAGCATTTCTTTTCTGTAAGGGTCGCAGTTCAAACCTAAACTAACCCACTTTTCCAGTAGCATTTCTTTTCTGTAAGGGTCGCAGTTCAAACCTAACCTAACCTACTTTTCTAGTAGCATTTATTTTCTGTATGGGTCGCAGTTGAAACCTAACCTAACCCACTTTTCTAGTAGCATTTCGGTTCTGTGAGAATCGCAGTTCTAACCTAACCTAACCCACTTTTATAGTAGCATTTCGTTTCTGTAAAGGTCGCAGTTCAAACCTAACCTAACCTACTTTTATAGTACCATTTCGTTTCTGTAAGGGTCGCAGTGCTAAACTAACCTAACCCACTTAACTGATAACAGTTTAACTTACTTTTCTAGTAGCATAACGAAATGCTACTAGAAAAGTAGGTTAGGCTAGGTAGGTAGGTATGCGGTGCGGGGTACGGGGGGTTGAGCGGGAGGGGCTAGTAATTTTGGCATCAGTTTACTTTATTTGGTAATATGTATAAATTTTTTGGTAATCATAGTGGTTTACTTAGGTGAAAATATCGCATTAATTTGGTCTTCAAGATTTGGTGATCATTAATGATTTTTGGTGGTCATTCAATATATTTGGTATTTGAATACAATTTGAAGGGCAGTCGAAATTAAAACGGTGATACTTTTGTATTATTAGGCCTTATTTTTTTGGTGTTCAGTAATATTTTTTGGTAAGCATGATTTTTTTATTTAGGGTACTAAAGTATTTTTTGGTGGTCATTATATTTGTAGCCTTTGTTTTATAAGGTGTAGTGATAAGAAACCTACTAAGTACTCAAAACAAGACACTCACCCAAGACAATTCTCAGGGATTTTTATCCAATTCTATTGTCACTCTACATGAGCACATATGTATACTCTGATATCACAAATGAATTGGTACCGTCAACCGAGATATATATTAGGGATGTAGTGAATAGGGATGAAACTTTGAAAGAGATTTACCTGATAATTTCTTAATAAACTACCTACACAAATGCATCATGCGATTGAAAATAATAGTAAATTTTGTATGACACAATTTGTATGGGCAGTGTTTAGTTGACAAGTAAATCCAATTCCAGATTGTATCCCTATTCACCCCCGCCATCCCTATTCACCCCGGTCGACGGTACGAGTATCGTATTGGAATTTGACATTTCCGAATCCATCCTCAAATTGCCGAATAAATCTCTTGACACATTCTATTGCTCAATTTAGAATGTCTACTTTGTATGCCCTGAAATGGTAAAGGCCTAGTCATTATCAGAATAGCAGGCTCAAAGGCAGGCATTTAGAGTATTTAGGTAGCAATTATGCTGCACAAAGCGGCCAGTACTGTGCGTGAAACATTAATTGCTTTCTCGTGTTCACCTGGGTAGCTGGTGCAAGGATTTTTAATAGAGCACGGTATCCGGCCTATCCGGCCTTACTTTAATATCTGACCGGATACCGGATAGTAACATTGCCTGATTTCGGAGTAAACAAATTGGATCTAAGAAACAGTCACGGTCATAATCGTGCCCGTTTATTATATTAAAACAATTTAAACATTACACTCACTTGCAAGCGCACTCATTTCGAACCCAGAAATGAGTCCGCGCGAACGTCAACTACGAAACAGGTCAAAACCTACATAATACGCACCTGAAAACTGAAATGTATAGGTGTAGTTCCGCCGGAATATTCGGCGGCCGGATACTGAATATTCGGCCGATCGATGGTCAGGCTGAATATCCGGTATCCGGTATCCGGCCAAACAATAACTATCCGTTGCATCTCTATTTTTTTACTTTATTATGGAGCAGAGGTTTGAAATTGGGAGGATTGGGTTTCTACAAATTGCGTAGTTATATTAAATATCAGGTATCCTAGTCGTTGCCAATATCTACTGCTTGGCAATATCTGACAATTCTCAACAGCAATATTGATATCCGATATTGGTCCTCAGGTCCTCATATCCCGAATTAATACCGGTATTGATATTGAACATTTTACGTCTTGTTTACGTTGATGATGATGAAGAAAAATGGTTTTAGGTCGAAATATTCACAACAATCGTAATTTTACTTTTAATGTTTTTCCTATTTTTTATTTATAAAACGAAACTAAAAAGAACTCATACCGGAATTCCGGTATTCATGCCCATTTTATTGTTACTACTAATAACCACATAAAATATCACTGTGCATACAATATCTATGCTGGCAACAACTGGCGTAGGTACACGCCAGTTGTTGCCAGCAACATTCTACTACCAACAACAGTACAGAAAAGTAAACGTTTGCTTTTTGTTAACCATTAGCACAGATTTCTAAGACAGATTCTCTTCTTTCGGCAAACCTTCAATCCCCTCTTGCCCTTTTGCCTCATATATATAAAAAAAGTCCAATCCGTACCTTTTCATTATTTGGCCTAGATATTCAAGTTTCCTAATTTTTAGTGACAATGCGATTTCTAAAGATGTCCCCGTCCGATGAACAACTCTTAGATTCTTCTTTATCTCGCCATGAGATACGCAGCGTCGTGATATGCTCACTTGGACACCGCGTGATAAAAAACAGAAATGAGTGTCTTATATCTTGTCATTATCGACGCGATAAACGTACATGCAGATGTAACATTAATCCGCGTCTAATTCATTAAAATCGCAGCTACAAGACGGTATGATGCCAGATTAAAACGCAATTTGCCACAAGTAGGCAGGAGGGCAATTAACTGAAACCTGTAAATAGCTTGCTATTTAGCTATTTAGTAAGTGCCTAGGCACTTACTCGGTGATAAGAAGGCTCATTAATTTGCTTGGATGGAAGCTTTCTATACCCTCTTTTGTTTTATTCTGACTCCACTATAATTTGTCTTCTAGTCTCAGTAAGTCTTAAGCACCGGTCGGAATCAAATTTCATTCGCATTATTGCCACAGTATTACGGCGCCACATTGTTGTCGACTGCATGCTGCAATGTAATTTTAACATTGAAAACGTTTTTTCGATCGCATCCGTATAGCCCTCCAATTTCAGCCAAAGTTAGACATCGCCCTGGTCTCTTGAGTTTTAGGGCTACGTTAATGGTCTAGGTCTCAAAATATTTTGAAGAAGTCAAAAACTTTTTCCAAAAATCTCAAAAATGTAGAAAAATATCTAATTGTTTCGGTGTCTTTTCATTGCAACGTAATATTACTGCCTACTGCATTGCTGTCAAAAATGTCTAAATCGATGTCGCGCCCGGAATTTTGACATTTGCGGCAGCATTGCACTCTGCAGTAATATCACCAGGTTTAGATATTAACCTGAAATGAATAGATAAAAAGCAAGAAAAAATACAGATAAACCCCAAAAATTTCACTTTTTGTATTCATCGCCTCTTTTAATTTGCATCCAGACAAATTGACGGGAGAATTTACCTTCGGGATAAAGTACTCCGTTGACTGGACTACATTACGGCGTAACATAAAATTGTATAACTAATTATGTTTAATGTGTATTTTCTTTGTTTCTTAAGCAGTGTACTCGTAGATATGAACGCAATGTAAGTTCAAGTACCGACCGATAATCGTCATGATGTTAATTATAATTTTACGACTAAGTAATCTTAAGGAAAGGTTTCCTTGGGGCTAAACAGAAACGTGCAGCGAATAAACATATGTATTAAACTTGGATACAAAATACGTAGTTTTGCAAACGGGATCAAAAACAAAAAAGTTTCAAAATCAAACCATGATAAAACATGAAGTAAAACTTTGAATGGAGATTTAATGTGTGTTGGTTCCCGTTTGCTTTAACAACGTCCAAATTCATATTTGCCTGCTTACTTGTAACCACAAGAAGCGGCTCCATTCGATTTTTAAATACGGAACCCTAAAAAATGGTACAGTGGAACCTGGATAATTGCAATCTCAAGGGACCGGCCATTTTTTGTCAATTAACCAGGTTTTTCATTTAAGCAGGTCTTGTCAATTAACGAGGTTCAAAAAATCGTTGTGTCAATTATAGAGGTTCTCATTAATAGAGGTTGCGTTCTGACAAATTTCTTTTATGGAGGTGCAAGTAACCATTGAAAGTAGATTTACACGCTTCCGTTTTGGGTTTCTGGTCTATATATTGCTTCTGTCTATACTTGTACTTTTACACTACATTAATTATTACTATTCAAAGTTTATTTTCTTATTAATCATTTGGGTTTAATAAATTCCCTTGAATTGTAGAAGAAAGTTTTATTAGAATGTAAAAAGCATACTTTGTTTTTGATTTAATCAAAACTATTTCACCTACTACAGGCTGTGATAGATACCCAATAAATAAATTGAATTCTGGATGAAGATATAAATAAAATGATCATTGCTATTAAAATATTGTTTCTGCTGTCTACAACTACATTATTTCAATTACAGAGGTAATAAGTAAGACTCGTTTCAATAATAGAGGTAAAAAGAAGAGCAAAAATAACGGATTTTTTTTAGCACAGTGTCAATTATAGAGGTCTTAGTTGCGATGTGGTCAATTACAGAGGCAAAATTACGAAAAGCACTAAAATCTAAATGCAATTATAGAGGTTCCAAAATTTCAATTATAGAGGCCTTTTGGTCTCAAGGGACCGGGACCGGACTTTTGGTTGCAATTATTGAGGTTTTCCATTTATCCAGGTGCCAATTAACCAGGTTTCACTGTAATTGATTTGATTCAATAAATAAATGCGAGTGAAATGCACGGAGAACAACAACAAATCAGTAACAGATTTTGAAATCTGAATGATGCTCCTGATCGATTGAGAAATCAATTCGAATTGATTTTCTGATGGAAGGCTTTTATACCTTTCAAACAAAGGTAGGCTGTCGCAATCAGATATACCGGAGCGGTCAAGGCGCTCACAAATATCTGAACACGCCTCTATTGTCAAGGCTTTAGAGTGCGTGTTCAGATATTGTGAACACCTTGGCCGCTCCGATATATCTGATGGCGCCTGTACTTAATTACCTACATACTTAAAACGTGTTAATATTGATATGTACTTACTTACCTTTGTATAGAACTTGTGGACCAGAGTTGTAGTACTGCCGGCGTATTATGGATAGCTTTATCCATCTTTATCCACGTGATAAAATAACTGTCACTGTTTAACACCGTGGGATAGAAAGTGACGGACACCGTTTTATCACGCTGAGGTAGACAAGACCGATCATCATATCCGTACTGGACTATAGTTGGGTTGGGTAACGGTTACAAAATACAAAACAGCATGCGTTACCTTTGCATTCATTGGCGTCCCTCGCCGTCGCGCGCCCCCACGGCCTGTCGAAATGGAACGGCTTGCACCTCTCGCAGTCCCGGCCTGCCGTGTTATGCCGACAATCGCACGCCAGCTGCTGCTGACCTTCCTCCCCCTTCATCGGAACACATCTCGAAGCATGCCCGTTGCACTTGCACCGTCCACCAACAGCGAAATCCGACACAGCGTAGTGCTGCGTCCCACCCGCTGCCTGCTTCTTGAAATCCACCTCGTCCCCCTCAGTCACCATGTGCAAACGGTTAAACACTACACGCACGTCAGTTGCAGTCACCCAGTCTTGCAGCACAGGCGATATGTCGAAGTTCGGAGCGCTGGGACGGCCTTCCAAAGTTGAAAAGGCTAGACGAGATCCGCTTGCGCTCTCACCGGCCATCCTATGGGAATCTGAACACCTAGCTTCTTGTTCGTTAGCAGATGTCACTGAAGCTTTATTAGGCCTGCCATAAACTCGACGGCATTGGCTTGAGTAGAATTGAAACGGTTGCCAGGTCATTCCATAATCCGCGCTCTTGTAGATCGCTACGGAATCCGGTCGTGCAGCTTTCGGGCAGAACTGGAGGCTCACGTACGTTAACTCGTATTTCTTGCCCAGGGATAGGGTTAGAGAGACGTTGTCGGGAGGGGATTCGTAGGAGACAGGGGCTAGGGCTGCTGAACGCCAGCAGGTAACGTTAGAAGGGTTATTTAAGTCAGTTAGATGAGTGGGTGGGTTGCGGCGATCGGAGCGGGTAGCGTCGCAGACTCTGCAAGCGTTCTCAGGCTCATCATCTCCTGGAGGGTCACAGAGGCGCTCAGGGCCTCGGCGGCCGCAGATGGAGGAAGCGGCAACAGGGGCTCCGAAGGCGGCATTAACGAAGTCAGGGATGCACCGGCGCGGGCGGCCGTCCTCGTAGCACGGGTCGGGGGCGGCGAGCGCGAGCGCCGCGGCGGCTAGCACAGCCAGCGCACGGGCGATCATGGTACGTAGGTTCACGACACTCGCGAAGTTCGCGGGAGCTAGGACGCGGGACGTGCGCGCCGGTCGGGCTCCGCCGGCAGACTGACGCGGGGCGCGGGCGCCCCCGTGCGCATTGGGCGACCGGTGAAAGTTCAATTGTTTTTGTTTACAGCTTTTTGACTGTTGTTGGCGATATGGGCGGATAATGCTAGCTTTTGTGCAATTTGCTTCCTGGTAGTGTCGGGTTAATAAATAGGCTATTTTGTGTTGATTATCATCGTAAGTGGTAGATCTTTTATGAAATCTCATTGATTAGTGATCTTTTGGTTTAGTTTGGCATTTTTACAGAGTTATATGATGCCCAAAATATCGGAAATCATTGGATTTCAAAATTAATGGATAGTGGCAAGAAGCCAACACTTTATTAACATACTATTTTGTTTTTGTTTTTTTTTTATACTACCTGTCATATTTATTTGCATATTATTGAAATGTAGAGGGTACACCGAATATATTGAATCTAGATATACCTACATATAAAACTTATAATTAAATTAACTATTTTGTTAAATTAAATGCTTATACATTTACCTAAGTATATATTTTAAACACCCAACTTTGTGTAAAACATAAACATAGCAAATAAAAACAAACCACGAAAAAAGCTCTACACCCAAGTCCCCCAGTGTGAACAGCGTTCGCCAGACGGTATTATTTGTAAGCATTGAGAACTCTCCACGCACCCATCGGCGACTGTACCTGCACTAATTCACGACCCCTGACTGTACACACCTATAAAACGTACCTATAGTTGACTACCTCTGCCTGATTGTAGGCGTACCTATTACTGGTTGTAAATCAGAGATAATAAACTCATGGACAAAAGAGGAACGCAAGAAAAAAGGTTTGATTACTGGATTACAGATTTTACAGAACCTAAAGTAATTTCGAAATTATAGCTCGTTTTTTTTAGCATTAGAAAGAAGGTAATCATAATGATTTATTCATTGCAAGTAAGCGATCTTGACATGTCTTTTAATTGAAAAACACTTTTTAAAAATCAGTAACTATTACTTATGAAAGCAGAAGAATATAAATGATCGTATATGATTCATAATTGTTACATATTTGCCGTGACTTATTTTTAAAACGTGTTTTTTCAATTAAAAGACACGTCAAGATTGTTTACCTTTTTTCTAATGCTAAAAAAACGAACTATAGTAATTAACTTTTTTTTTGCTGTCCTCTAAATCTGACCATGAGTGTAGTTATACATGAATTGAACATTTTATTTTCCTACTTATCTAAACTAATCTAAAAGGCACGGCATGTGAATTTTCACAATCAGACTTTTTTATACCACAAACATACGGTCCTCCTAGGTATGTAGTTACGTAATCTAAGGACGCCTGCAACTGCACATCCAACACATTGGCGCTGCCAACCCTTCAGAAGCTTGTACTACGTCGTGTAGTACGTCAGCAGCAGAAGTTGCTAAGCGGGCGAGGTGTTCAAAATTACCTTGACACGCTCTTTTTCTTAACAATAAAGTCTGGTCAAGATCATTTTGAACACCTGGCCTGCTTAGCAACTTCTGCTGCTGACTGTACACTTTTGTTTAAGAATCTTACACTGTAGACCCTTGAGAAAACCTCGGCGTGTTCATTCCACAGCCGGAGAATTCGCGGAGTGAAATTCCTTTGAAACCACACAGACATTTATTGTTGTTTATTGTTAGATTTGATAGTACTCTCAGTGCATTTCACTTACTGTTTTCGCACTAATACATCCCATAAGCAGGCCACTGACGAACCTCCCAAATGGATGCCGTTACAATTGATTCATCCAAATGGACGGCATCCTAATATTAAACACGGACGTTTTTGACATTCACGGACCGATTTTGGATTGCAGCCACGCTATTTGGACTGTTGGAAGGCTCGTCAGTGGCCACCTTAATAATACTGTAAATGCGAAAGTAGGTAACTCAGTCCATCCGTCTGTCTGGCTATCTGTTAATGTTACCTTTTCACGCTTAAACCACTGAACTGATTTAAGGTGGTTGTACTAGTGCTCGACATGCCAATGCCCAGCTGTCACCTCTATTGACAATGACTTAAGTTTCAAGATGACATGTGAAGGTTAGCTGGAAGAGATCCCTTTTAGGGATAAGTTCGCCTTTGTACATAACATTTTTATTTTTGTATTGTTTTGTCCGTTTTATGTAAACCTGTTTATGTGCAATAAAGCGACATACATACATACATACATGTACTGGGACCGCGTCGAGCACCAGTACCACCACCTTACTTAGATGAAATTTAGTGTGGAAATAGTTTGAGGCCCGTGGAAGGACATAAAGTAGTTTTTATCAATCATAATCATTCTATTCCCTCCCCATTTTCAAAAATCAGCTGAAAGTATACTTTTTATCTCTGCCTTAAGTTGCCATTTTATATATTGTATATATGTAAGTATAAATATGTATTATGTATATATATATTGTATATTTATTTGTGTATTAGGTTTTGTTGTAATACTAATATAAGTAGTTTTGTAATATGTGTGTTTGTGTTTAATAGTCTCCATATTTTGCTCCGTGCACTACCTGTTGACTTTTGTTTGAGTTCTACATTTCCTGCTACCCAAAGGTTGTCTGGAAGAGATCGCTCTTTAGCGATAAGACCGCCTGTTGTTACCTGGTTCTATTTTTCCGTTAAAATTTCTTTGTAGTTTTACATGTATGTAAAATGTATAATTATTGGTGCAATAAAGAATATTTACTTACTTACTTACTTACTATTCAAACGAAGTCGCGGGCAGAAGCTAGCAATATGTATCTTACCTATGTGGGAGAGAGATGAACTGATGCGATGAGATAATTTTTAATCAATATCATGTCTAGATCAGATGTTTAATGTTCGGATCCCGATTACAGACACTAAGGTCACAGTGTAAAAAGTAACAGTTGTAAGACGGCCTTTGACGTGTACCGAGCTACTAACAATGCGATGACAGCGATGTACGCAGCTCGGGTGCGTGCCCTCCCCGTCAACCCCTCGTCGAACGACTGTAGAGACTGTAGAGTCTGGTCGGAAAGAGTAGAGTCGTGGAATGTATTGGGCCCCATACATTCCACGACTCTTCTCTTTCCGAACAGACTCCATAGACTGTGCTAAGGTAGAATAAAAAAAGTGTATTTTTTATATACATTTTTTATTTTAACAATTTTTTTTACTTAGGAAACATTTATTATCAAAACAATTGCAACAATCGCGACTAGTAGGTATAGTCAATCAAGAAAGTGGTTTACCACTTTTCGACTGTATCATCTGATTGATAGAGTCGAAAAGTGGTAAACCACTTTCTTGGCTGACCGTACATAAATGTATTATAGTATTCCATAAAATAATAGTAAGAAACAGTAAGGACCACACACAATGAAAACTGGACCCATATATGGTCCTTACTCCCACGCTTACCTCGCTAGGGGCCGATTCGGACTAACAATCTGATGTCATTGGAAATTTTACCCGCACCTATAAGTGCGCGCGAGAGCGGGAAGCGCTGGTGGCCTAGCGGTAAGAGCGTGCGACTTTCAATCCAGAGGTCGCGGGTTCAAACCCCGGCTCGTACCAATGAGTTATTCGGAACTTACGAACGAAATATCATTTGATATTTACCAGGTGCTTTTCGGTGAAGGAAAACATCGTGAGGAAACCGGACTAATTCCAATAAGGCCTAGTTTCCCCTCTGGGTTGGAAGGTCGGATGGCAGTCGCTTTCGTAAAAACTAGTGCCTACGTCAAATCATGGGATTAGTTGTCAAGCGGACCCCAGGCTCCCATGAGCCGTGGCAAAATGCCGGGATAACGCGAGGAAGAAGACCTATAGGTAAGTGCGAGCGAGATAAGTACCCCATGCATGTCATTGGAAATCTTGAATTAAGAATTACTTAATATGCGATTGCGTAAATGATTTTATAATAATATATTCTACGATATACCCACCCACTGTATCGCCTAAATGTGTCGCTGAACTTCAAACTCGGGTAAATCCATTCGACCCTCTCAGCAAATATCTACCCTATTACCATTTCTTAATACCAAAATCGCATAATCTGACAGATGGATATACCCGAGTTTGAAGTTAAGCGACTCAAATAGTTTTCGTATTTTCCAGTCCGCTAATCTTACGTTTTGTTCATTCAAGCCTCAAAAGTGGTAACGTTTTATCATTTGTACCCTTCGAGCAACACCGGCTTCCGACACATCGGAAGGGAGGGGCCCAAGCGATATCTCACCGTACAAATCTTTCTGCCATTTTTCGCGGGGGGAAAGGTGCACACAGTCGCACTTCTCACACACTTACATACAAAATCCAATCTGTAATGACGACACAAATACATAGAAAATGACACACGTCAAAGACAAATCTTGCAAACCTCGATCTCTTTTTGTGTACGGACGAGTGACAAGTGTCACAACACGCACACTAACATATTTTCGTTGAAGTATGTTATTGTATTCTGAGAGATGAGAAGTCGGATTTGTCGCTCGACCGATCCGCAATTTGTACTGAGCGAGCAAAATCGATAAATCCAACAATTACATGAGACTAAAATATAATAATTGTGTTTGAATGTAATTAAACGTATGATATGTAAAAAAAATATTACATGTGAAATGTAACACTTTCTTTTTGTAAATTTGATGTCCCGACCTCTTTTTATAACAAAAAACCGAGCAAACAGGCATTTTTGTGCAGCAGTGTTCACGCGCGCGTCTGGACTCGGTCTATTGAAAAATCCAAGTGCAACTAGTAATATTACCCGCGCTAGATTAGATTGACGCGCTAATCTTGTACCTCGGCAGAGGGGAAATAGTGCGAATGCCGCCTCCCTTCCGTGTTGCTCGAAGTTTGTACCTATTCTGCCTCTTTTGCACTCACGAAATGTTCGTATAATCAGGCTTTCCTTTTGTACAATTCAGAATCATCGAATTTCTTCACTTCACGTATCTTTACCTCGTCAATCTTAAAGCCATAACACACTATCGCACCGCACCGCGACCTTGGTGCGGTGCGGCGCACGTATCGATAGTGTGTAAGCTTCCATCGCACATAATTATTATTAATAGTGGTGCGGTGAGCATGCACGTCGCACCAATTGACAGGTACGTAATAATAATACTGGTGCGCACCGCACCAATTTCCCTAAAGTGTAAGCTGCATCGCACCGTTTGACAGCTGTCATTTTCAAATTATGACAGTGGAATATGTCAATGTCAAACTGGACGGCAATGTAGCCAGTTGATGAAATAGGTAACAAATGCGGAAGCAGTGCAGACGCAGATTTTCAAAGATTTTCATGGAATAGGTGGATTATATTATCTCCAGCCCTTCATCTACCTCTAAAAAAGCGGAGACACAATAATTTAAATGAAATCTTAAAGGATTGCATGGTAAAAATTCGTTGAAAAACACGGAAATATGGGACACTTGGCAACACTGGCGCACGTGTGCGGCAGTCTGTAAGGTAGGATCGCACCATGTTGACGGTTCAGTGCGATAGTGTGGAAGCCCACGTCAGTACGAGCTATTCCTAGAACCGCTCCAAGGTCGCGGTGCTATAGTGTGTTACGGCCTTTAGACCTGTATATCGGAATTAGGTAATAATGACTGTGAGTTCACTTTGCACACACCAATCAGCGCGAGCAATTACAGTCATCTCATTTTGCATCATTGGTGCGCTTGCTATGCTTATTGATACGACTAATCATCGTATCGTATCAAAACCAGATGAAAATCATATCAAATTGTTGAAGAATAATCGGCCTCAAATCCATTCGGACCATAGTAACACCCACTAGATACTTCAATTAAGCGCATAACACTCCTTAACGAAGCGTTAGTCGGTTAAAAATGGCGACGATAGACTTTTAGTCAGTAGAAAAGTTTAAACTTACAGTACAATTGGTTTTTTTTAGATGTTATAAATGACCAATTAACTACGGGAGATTCATCAATTATTAATACCTAGTTGTTTCATTTAATTTTGTCATAAACAATTAAAGTCAATAACGTCCCACCTTGTTTATGCAAAAACATAATTACTGCAACAAATACGGCAAACTCAGGTGTCCACTTACAGGGGTTCTACCCTTCCGGATAGGGTAGCGTGTGGGGTCACCCCGCCACTTGAGATATCCGTGTCAAGTTGATAATATCAACTGATTAAATTGGCCCACAATAGGGAATATTACGCAAAAGTATGCATAGGGGGCGCCACTACCACTATCCATCACAATCGGGGGGTCTACCGAGAAACAAGAAAATCAAAACTGTCTCGCTAACGGAAGCGGCACCTAAAAGTAGTGCGACAAGGACAAGGCGAAAAATCCTGCGTAAAAATCTCAAAAATCGAGGTTTCGTACTCCTCTGTTTCCTCCTCCAAAACTTAACCAATCGTAACCAAATTTGGAAATCTAAATGATTATGAAATTATCTGTGTCGGACCGTTTTGCTTTTTTGGCTAATTGATATCAGTTTTGAATGCCACGCCTCTCATTGCGGCATAGTCAATTAGGCCATTTTGGCCATTTTTGAAGGGCTCTAGCGCCTTAAAAAACAAAAATATCAAAAAAAGCAAAACGGTCCGACACAGATATTGACAATATTAATCTGTGTTGAAAAAATCATTGCTCTAATTTCAAAAACCACGGAGGAAAACGAGGAGTACGTTTGTATGGAGAAATGACCACTCCCGTTGGCTCTTATAAGGCACAGTATGTATAAGTTACTCTATGGTTTACTAGCCAGCTTAGTGCTGCACTCTGGCGGCAGAAAATTGCAGTAATACCCCCTATTAAAGTCTATAATACTTGTGATATAATTTCATATTTATTTAATTACTATGAAATTATTATATAGTAGTAGTTTACCAGAAAAAGATCTGGGGGGCGATTTTTGAATTTCTACAGCTCGAATTCGGATAATTCGTTCAATAGTATCTCCACTACTAGGCATTTAAATTTAAATTTACTAATAGAATTGAAAACGAGTGGTCATTAGGTACTACTCGATTCCCAATTTCTATCGCTCGTATTTAAAAAAAAAACCGGTCAAGTGCGAGTTGGACTCGCGTTCCAAGGGTTCCGTACATAAGTCCGACTCACGCTTGACTGCACATTTCTAATAGGTTTTCCTGTCATCTATGGGTAAAGTAGGTACTATTTTGTGTATTTTTTTCAAAATTTTAGGCCCAGTAGTTTCAGAGATAAAGGGACGAGAGGGGGGGGGGGGGGGGAATGGTCGGACAGACAGACGCACGAGTGATCCTATAAGGGTTCCGTTTTTTCCTTTTGAGGTACGGAACCCTAATAATAAAAAAAATATCAACATGAAGAATTAAATTATAGCATTATTGACGGACGACAGGCGTAATACGACATCTAACAAAATCTATACCTACCTACAATAATACCCCATAAAACCCGCAATGACCATAACTCACCGTCTGCCCGCCTATATCCCGGTTAACCCTTTCATCGATAGTGACGGATGGGGTGATCGCTATCATTTAAGAGTTGGGACCCTTCCTCCTTCACATCCCCATGTAGATAACTGCCAATTTTGTCAAGTCTTCAACCGCTATAATGAGTTAGGAAATCAGCACTGGAACGCTGTAGCACAGAATAAATAATAGTATTAGGTACAGAAGACTCACTCTCTCACAAAACGCGTCTGTTACGATCAGGACAGATATGGCCGCTAGGTGGTGACAGCGCCACGCGCGGCTTATGGCTGGTCACCAAAATTGGTGTGGAACGGATGTACTTTTAGCTACCTGTAGCAAAGCGACGAAATCGCGGAGTGAGCCACGCCTGCCTGTAGTTCTTAGTCGTCATCTCTTCTTAGCATTGTCTTAGCAGATTTGTAGATTTTTTAGCGTCCTGTACAAAAAAAATTGCTAAGTAAGTCATGCTTGAGCGAGTCAGTCCAAAATGTGTTGGAATTTTTATAATATAATTAGTCAAGTTCTACAGGCTGGCTAAAAAATAAGTGCATTCCCGTTGCCGGGGAGGTTTTGGAATTATACTGAGCAACTTTTACTATGGGACCAATCCCGAAATTGGCTGTTGCTTACATCTTGACTGGTCCATTTTCTATGGGAGGGTAAATTTTAATACGCGATTTCGGGGTTGGTCCCATAGTAAAAGTTGCTCAGTATGATCCTATGCAAAACAAATTTGGCCACCGTGTATGAAATTTATATGAATTTTTTCGTTTGTAGCAGTATTGCAGTCGGCGGTAATTTAGCACTTACTGTCTTCTTCTTCCTCACGTTATCCCGGCATTTTGCGCGGCTCATTGGAGCCTGGGTTCCGCTTGACAATTAATCCCAAGAATTTACGAATACGAACTAGTATTTACGAAAGCGACTGCCATCCGACCTTCCAACCCAGAGGGAAAAATAGGCCTTATTGGGATTAGTCCGGTTTCCTCAAGATGTTTTCCTCCACCGAAAAGCAACTGGTAAATATCAAATGATATTTCGTACATAAGTTCCGAAAAACTCATTGATACGAGCCTTGAGGTAGGTAAGAAACCCGCGACCTCCGGATTGAAAGTCGGACGCTCTTACCGCTAGGCCACCAGCGCTTCATGTAACTAGCGCTGTAATACTGCTGAAGTAATCCTGGTGCAGTCTGAAATACGAACGGTACCTAACGGCCCGATTCGAACTTTAAGTTACATCGATTAATAGATCTAGAAACGATATGGATTAGACACTGACACATCTAATCCATATCGTTTCTAGATCTATTAATCGACGTATCTTAAAGTTCGAATCGTGCAGTAAACCTATTTTTGATTTCGAATGCGGTTTCAGTTAATGTATTATTGCGAACGAGATGCGTTAACATGTCAAAATCAATTTGCAATGTTCTAATAAGCTGTTTTAAAGACACATATTTCCGGATAGACTCCTCACCCGGGCAATACCCGGATAACACAATTACGAGGCGCGAGGTGCTAACTTAATGAGTCCTTATTTAGTGCAGTTGGAGTTAAGAGGATTTGTCAGAATCGCGGAGGTGGTGCTTTAACGTATAAGTTAGTTTAAGTAGGAAAGCCAATTATCTACACAGCTTATGCGACTCCATAAAATACTTTGGAGTGAAAACAAAAATTGTTTGGAGCTAAATCTTTGTATACATTGATTTTTTTGACAGGTAAACTAAGCCCGTACCATGTCTCTGACAGTGTCAAAACTGACAAATAATTTACGTCTACGTAATTTATTTTCTACACATCTCGCTCACACTAATATGCGAGTACCACGTGAGTTCAAGCGAAATTCAAACTGCAGGCCTATTATGGATGGCTTTAACCACGTGCCAAAATATCCGTCACTTTTTATCAGAGCGCGATTGACGGATAACGTTGTATCACGCTGTCACGTAGACAAGAACAACCATCATATCCGTACAGCAGGCGTATTATGGATGATTTTATCCATGTGATTAAATAACTGTCACTTTTTAACACCGCGGGATAGAAAGTGACGGACACCATTTCATCACGCTGTCACGTAGAGAAGAACGACCATCATATCCGTACTGGATTGATCATCATTAGGGTAACATTCCATTTTTGACCGCAGCTGCACTACTAATACTAAACGCGTCGGTGTTATTTAACATAATTTTAAAATCATTGTAACTCACAATATGACAATAAAGATTTCAATTTCAATTTCAATTTTAATTGTCAATTTCCATAGTAAAATGAATGGTAGTGCTGCTGTCGTTGGAAATGGACTGTCACCTTTAGTTTACTTTGAATTGTACATTATGTAATATTAGTACGCAATATAATAATAAAAAACCTCTGCAACAAGTTTCATTCGGTCTACTTTTATGAACGTATAACATTATAATAATAAATACTTAATTTTGCCTGAGTGTATTTCAAATACTTGACCATTGAAAAGAGTCTTTTATGAGGATGTTTATTGCGATATATGTATTATAGAGTGAATTACCGACGGATGGACGTCTAACAACATGACCGTCTGGAGGTTTTATGCTTTTAATGAGAAGTATATATGATACAAGATACAAGAGCATAAAAGTAAAGTACCTTAAGGATGACTCTCGTTAGACCGGGCCTTGTCCGAGCCGGACCTTCCGGCGCTTACTTTTCTATGACATGACAGGCGATCACGTGATGCTTTCCATAGAAAACGATGCGCCAGAAGCTCCGGCCCGGACACGGCCCCTCTAAGTGAGTCTTTCTTTTTACAACTTTCAATAATGGCCATTGAATTAAAGTTTTGCCAAGGTTTTCTAGGTACAGTATGGGATTCTTCAAGTACCTAAATTAGACTTTCTATTCCGATAGCAAAGACATATGTAACTTCGTATAAGACGAATAAAGTCTAAGGAAAAAACGTGCCTCGGAATTCAAGTAAAAGTCATTCTCGAATAGGTGGCGCACACACCTTTAGCCTATCCTCGGCTAGATGGCGTGACGACACCGTTTCATATTTAACAATTTTAACACATAGATATCAGTGAATGAACATGGATCAAAGTGATATAAAAATTATAAAATCATTTATCCATATATATACATTTTTTGATAACTTTATACGTTTTCATTTTGAGCTTTAGTCGTGTGTCGATAGATGGCAGTAAATTTACAGTGACTACAAAATTTACAATGACAGGACCCCTCTATACTATCTATTCTTTTTGCCGATAGTGAGCAAATTAGGCACCACGAGTAGCCAAAAAGTTACCAAAATATAAGTCCAAAAGTGTCAATGGGTCATACTTGTCAATTATAACGTAAATTCGATTGGACCCCAAACCCCAATCAACCGTCCAATGGACGGCGTTGCCAGAATAACCAAGCAGTCAGTGGTTAAAATAGTCTCTTCTCGTAGCTTTCCGCGTGAAAGTGATTTAAGGAATTTAATGAA
Source organism: Cydia splendana (assembly GCF_910591565.1). NCBI lineage: Eukaryota > Metazoa > Arthropoda > Insecta > Lepidoptera > Tortricidae > Cydia > Cydia splendana. Next base: position 16,748,985 of record NC_085971.1, on the reverse strand, counting down.
AAAAGTTTAGAGTTTGGAAAGTGAGCCCTTAAACTTTTTCCTCCTGGATTAAATTAGGTAGGTTATATTCTCATGAGAGGTAAAACCCGATCGAGATAAATTTTCATTGAAATAATAACTCCACATACCTAGATACGTTTTTCTAATTGTACAAGGCCATCTACTCGATTTATAAGGTTTGCTGGATTTGCCTTTTTTTCTTAGTAAAAATTACTTTGTTGTACCTTACTTTATTTAAAGTAATACCATTCAAAAGTAAATTTACAAAATAATCACAAGCAAGCATTAAAAGCCTAAAGTTGCCTGTGGCATCGTCGTCTTGCTGCGTTTCCCCGCTGTATTGTCAGACTTACCCATATATTTTTTTGGATTTTCGTAGAAATCATAATACATATATGCAAAATGCCGTTTGTCGGGGACTTTTCGGTAAAGAAAAACATCGTGAGGAAGCCTGTAAGTATTGCATCTGCTAAGAAATTTTAAGGACTCGAGTGAAGTGCTCAATACGCATAGCCTAGCTTGAGAATTGGGGACCACCTATGGACAAAAACGTTTGTAAAAACCGGCGTATTTTCTGTACACATTACAAAAGTTATCGACATGAGAATATGGTAATATTCATTAGGTGTACGACTGGTGCTGCCCTCTTTTTATCTGCTTCTCGACGTTAAATCTAATGGAGTAAAATTAGTTCCAACGGCTGCCGCTAGCATAAATGTTTGACATTCGTAAGATTACGTGTGTTTGTGACAATCAGCGCCACTTCTCCCTCCACCGACCTATAGTCTGTATCTTTAGGTATTTAAATAAAAGTAAACAAAATCTACCCTCAAATGGCTCCTTAAGCCAGTTGAGGGTAGATGAAAACATTACATGATCAAAAAATGTAGGTTAGAGCCAGGTCGTTCAGTGACAGATCCAGGCGGTTTTGTATTTGGTTGGTTAACCAATAAATGTTATAACTACCCGGAATTGTACAAATTACATATTTGTTTACTTTTATTTAAATACCTAAAGGTACAGAGTATACTAGTATAGCCAATAGGTACCCAAATTAAACTAATGCAAAATATGAATTTGGTCAAAATTATCGATATCATTTATCGATAATTATGTTGTGAAATGCCAGTGCAGCATACTCGTAAGTGATGTGAAGATAGTCGCACAGCTTCTTTAGAAACTGGTGGTTTGTATCCAGCTTAGACATATCGTCATATGTGCACGCGCTGGTTTTTGCGCGCGGCTGCCCTGGCGCCTGTCTAGAGTATCGTTGGATAGAGACTTCGGAAAATAAATCATCCCAAGGGCTGTATAATAATGAACTCAAATAGCCAAAAGGCTTTTGAAATTATTTTCACTGTTTTTACTTTTATGTCATTAATGTCATCATTATTTCAGCCGAAATATTTAATTCATAACAAAACAAATGCATCTCCCTAGAATCACCATGAGGAGAACCATCTTATCTTAAACTACTATGTGTGTCATCTCTCCATAATATACCTACATCTGGAAGATAAAGTCTTTAAAAACTTAACTTCTCAACTGCCCCGCCCGTTTTCGTCCCCCTGAAACGGGACAATGAATTCAATAATATCTAATACCTTTAAACGAGCAATTCTTGTAGTATATGTATATATTTATTTAAGTACATATTTCGGGGATCTCGGAGACGGCTCTAACGATTGGCTATATGGGGGTTTTCGCGGGCGAAAAATCGATCTAACTAGTTCTTATCTCTGATAAAACGCGCATTTTTAAGTTTTTATATGTTTTCCGAGCAAAGCTCGGTCTCCCAGATATTTATATTTAATCAACAGAACCCCAGAAAATGTGATATCTAAAACTTACCTAAAATATAAATTAATAAAAAGGTCAATCGAAATATACACATAGGCGTGTGAACTAAAGCAATATACATGAATAAGAAAGCTTATATAAATTTATCAAGCAAGCTTTCCAAGTAGATCACTTTACGGTTTTCACCCTATTTGAGACTTTAATCAGGTTTACGGCAATTGAGAGGTCATATAATCGCTATAAACTATAGGATATTTAACTGTTAGATCGTGTTTATGCTAATTTTATCTGCAAGATTCATCACGGATGGGCGTTTGAAGCTTAGAAATCTGACATTGATATGCAACTTTAAGCACATCTCCCTCGTGTCGTTCAGGCAAGTAATGTCACAATTACATATATAAGTAAAAAGATTTATTACAACACTATTAAATAAATATAAAACATTAAATTAGCTTAAAGATAATAATACAAACTATCTCTAAACTAAATAAACTTAAAATAAAACGCCTATAAATAAAAAACGTCCCCCAAGTCACTATAAGTTAGTTATAGTTTAGAATCAGCCTTCTGTTACTATAGTTCGTTTTTTTAGCATTAGAAAAAAGGTAAACAATCTTGACGTGTCTTTTTATTGAAAAACACTTTTGAAAAATAAGTCACGGCAAACATGTAACAATTATGAATCATATACGATTATTTCCATTATTTTGCTTCCATAAGTAATAGTTACTGATTTTTAAAAAGCGTTTTCAATTAATATAAAATACACGTCAAGATCGCGTAGTTTTTTTCTAATGCTAAAAAAACGAACTATAGTACAAGTACCTAATAAAAAAAATACCTAGTAGTAAAATCTACACCGTGAAATCGTTAAAAAATCTGTTAATTCTGTCTGTTTAAGAGGGGGCAAAAGCCACAAAATAAGAAGGAGACAAAAAATATGGCGCACAAACACTTGCGACGGAAGAAATGGCCATCGCGTGGGTTTTTACCTTATATCTGAATTACTCTGGAAATGTACTTCTATTTAAAATTTTGCACATGATCGGACGGGGCTAGCACATGATTGGCGCGACAGTATCTCGCGGCGAGATAGACTACCTGTCCCTCTTTAATTAACATAGAAAAAGACGGGTAGTCTATCTGGCCCCTAGATACTGTCGCGCCAGTCATGTGGTAGGCCTACTGTAATTAACTCTACAGGGACTTTTCGCCGCATCTGTCATCCTCATCATCTTCCTCGCGTTGTCCCGGCATTTTGCCACGGCTTATGGAAGCCTGGGGTCCGCTTGCCAACTAATCCCAAGAATTGACGTAGGCACTAGTTTTTACGAAAGCGACTGCCATCTCTGACCTTCCAACCCAGAGGGTAAACTACACCTTATCGGGATTAGTCCGGTTCCTCACGATGTTGTCCTTCACCGGAAAGCGACTGGAAAATGTCAAATGATATTTCGTAGATAAGTTCCGTAAAACTCATTGCTACGAGCCGGGGTTTGAACCCGCGACCTCCAGTACGGTTACCATCAGTTTGTCACTGACATAAACGCCGTCGAGAACGTAATTTACTTTCTATACATCCCGTTTGCACTAATATGCGAGTGCGAGCGAGATGTATGGAAAGTAAATTACGTTCTCGACGGCGTTTATGTCAGTGACAAACTGATGGTAACCGTACAGGTTGAAAGTCGAACGCTCTTACCGGTGACCGCGGTCACCAGCGCTCTTGCAGCCGCATCTGTCATCCTAATACATTTTTGATTTTTTATTAGCGTTTGTCGGTAACGATTATTAACGATTGCAATCTTAGCTCTCCTGTAACTAGGTACTACATTTCGTACTCTGACTGCTATACCTTACCGGGATAATGCCTGCGATTAGCGGCGGTGAGTTTTTCTGACGCATGCGCTCTTCGGATGCGCATGAGACGCTGGAGTAATTGATATGGATTGCTAATATATTTTTACCATCACTTACAGAGTTCTTGCCCTTTTTTGTAAAATCATACTAGTTTTTCTGTTCTCTGTGACAGGAGACACGAGGAATGGCGCTTAACGTTACATGTTTATTTATAATCCATACTGATCCATACCAATCCATAAGAAGGAAGTAACCTTTTCACGCTTAAATCGCTTAACCGATTTAGATGAAATTTGATTTGATGAAGTTAGTTTGAGGTTAGAGGAAGGACACGGGATAGTTTTTATCAATCATCATTATCATTCTACGCAGGAGTTGCGGGCAGAAGCTAGAAGTATTATAAATGTGAAAGTAACTCTGTCTGTCCGTTGTCCGTCTGACTGTTACCCTTAAAACGCGAAACCGATTTATATTAAATTTGGTATGGAGATAGTATGACTCCCGTGGAAGGGCATAGGGTAGTTTTTATCACGGAAATTATCCTATAAAGAGGTGAAAAGAGGACGGAATTTACTACGCAACTGGAATATGAAAGTACTAATTTTACGCAGACGTAATCGGGGGCAGAGGTAGTTTGTAAGAAAGTTATTTGTTAGGTAATTCATATTTTATTATAAAAACCGATGTAATGATGTTGACACGAAGAAAAGGCACGTCTAGTTTACATCAAAATATTTTTACAGTATTTAACTTATGGCATACTCTTCGAGCATGCAACACGGAAGGGAGGCGGCATTCGCACTATTTCCCCTCTGCCTAGGTACAAGATCAACTGATCTAGCGCGGGTGATAAAACTAGTTGCGCTCGGATTTTTCACTAGACCGAGTCCACACGCGCGCGTGAACACAGCAGCAGAAAAAATGCCTAATTGCTTGGTTTTCTGTCGTAAAAAGAGGTCGGAGACATCAAATTTACAAAAAGAAGGTGTTACATTTCATATGTAATATTTTTTTTACATATCATACGTTTAATTACATTCAAACACAATAATTATATTTTAGTCTCATGTAATTGTTGGATTTATCGATTTTGCTCGCCCAGTACAAATTGCGGATCGGTCGAGCGACAAATCCTACTTCTCATCTGTCAGAATACAATAAAATACTTCGACGAAAATGTGTTAGTGTGCGTGTTGTGACAGTACTTGTGACTCGTCTGTACACAAAAAGAGATCGAGGTTTGCAAGATTTGTCTTAGACGTGTGTCATTTTCTATGTAATTGTGTCGTCATTAACAGATTGGATTATGTATATAAGTGTGTGAGAAGTGCGACTGTGTGCACCTTTCCCCCGCAAAAAATGGCAGAAAGATTTGTACGGTAAGATATCGTTTGGGCCCCTCCCTTCCGATGTGTCGGAAGCCGGTGTTGCTCGAAGGGCATACTAGTCTGGGGTAAAGCAGTGGATGTATTATAAAAACCGGCCAAGTGCGAGTCGGACACGCAAACGAAGGGTTCCATACCATTATCTATAAAAACGGTCACCCATCCAAGTACTGACCCCGCCCGACGTTGCTTAACTTCGGTCAAAAATCACGTTTGTTGTATGGGAGCCCCACTTAAATCTTTATTTTATTCTGTTTTTAGTATTTGTTGTTATAGCGGCAACAGAAATACATCATCTGTGAAAATTTCAGCTGTCTAGCTATCACAGATCACGAGATACAGCCTGGTGACAGACGGAAGGACGGACGGATGGACGGACAGCGAAGTCTTAGTAATAGGGTCCCGTTTTTTACCCTTTGGGTACGGAACCCTAAAAATCACCTTTGTTGTTGTGATGTGGGGCATTTGAACTTCCGGTATTTGAATTGGAATTCGAATGCATGAAATAAAGCACCAGATAATTATAAGAAAAACACAGATAGGAGTTAGTTTTAAACACAAGTTCTATTTAATAAATAGGATAGAAATATAAAAAGTAGGTGAGTTGACCGTCACGTCACGATGTAATGTTTCATATAAATTCCATATTAGCAAATCGTTTTGACAGCTCGAAGTAACTGATTTGACTAGAAGGAAAATACCCTATTGTGCAAAGTATTGATCAAAGTTTAACAAAAATTAACTAATCCCACTATTATCACCAATCCTCGCCTTGGCCATAAATCTGCCACCGTGTAAACCTGCCTGTTGGAACCGATATCGACAGCTCCCGGATTATTCGCAGAAGGATTAACTGCCAGCAGATTGGCTTGCATGCGTTGTTGTGGTGAGTACTGTGACTGAATGGTATTGACACAGAGAGAGCAAGTCAGACGGTTTTTTAGTTTCCTACTTTAGTTATTTTCACACTATTTTAACTTATGGAATAGTAGTTTGGGGCAATTGAATGTTTCAACACGGAGGCGGCTTGTTTCGTTTCCTTCAGTTTATTTTCACAGTATTTTAACTAAATATTATGGCAAGGTATGCCATAAAGAATATAAATCATATTTATTCGTATTCGTGAAGATATTAAAAAGATCATCATCATTATCATCATATCAGCCCTTTATCGCCCACTTCTGAGCATAGGTAGGCCTTTCTTTGAAAAGAAAGACAGTTTTTATGTCTCTACGCATCGTAAGTATTCATATAAAACTTCATTTAAGTATAGGTACTTATCGAGGTACAAAAAAGTAGGCAAACTTGTCCAAGGCTCGTTTAAAAAGTGGATACTATAAGCATGCATAGAAAGATTACAGAAGTCGATAAATAAAACATATAAATCTCAGTAAATGGAACAAGACAAGGAACGCGTCTCCTCATGTTTTTACAGCATTCCTTGTTTGTGACTACGCGTTGCCCCGGTTGCCCGGAGTAAAAATTCAACCAGACCTATTCTAGTACAACCGATTCTTAGTCACAGACTGTCTAATGGTGACATTCCATTTCTAACTGCAGCTGCAATACTGTCAATTTTACTATGGAAATTGACAATGTCAGCGACGCGTTCAGTACCGGTAGTGCAGCTGCGGTTAGAAATGGAATGTTACCATTAGGGTTGCCAACCGTACTATATTATATAGTATTGTACTATATTTTGGCTCTCTGTACTATATACTTTTGTAAAAATATATAGTACGCTAAAATACTATATTTCCGATTAAACGTATATTACACTCATGATTAGTATTTTATCTAAAAGTACTATATTTTTTTGAAATGGACTATATTTTTGATGCCTTATTCTGGAAAATACTATATTCTACCAAAAAAAGTTGGCAACCCTAGTTACCATAAGTGTCCGTGGCTACGTGGAAACTATACTGATGTGTACTTTAACCTTTAACATTTTAAAGGTCCAGGTTAAAAAAAAATACACGATTCAAGCAATATGTGTTAAGGTTTGTAAAGAAGTTTGCGTGCATACGTATACTTTGTTTGACTTAGCATCTGAGGCTTAGCCGTTGCTATGTGATGGAGCATACTCCGACTCGCTGCCGCTTAGGCTGTGAATCAGCAGAGTCGTGAGAGCTTGTAGTGTTATTTTCCCTCAACATCGCCTCCTCTTCTTCTAGCCCTTGCATTAGGATATTTAGCTGGCTAGAGCTACCCATTGAACTGAACTGAAATACCTGTGTTAAGGTTTATAAAGGGTTGAGGACACGTATGCGACTAAATTTGAAAGCTTCCATAGGCTGCTCTAACCGCTTACCAGCAGATGGGCCGTAAATAGTCTGCACAAGAAGTGTTGTAGAAAATATATGAGAGCTTTAGAAGAAGAGAGAGAAGAATAAGCAAGAAGATTCAAACTGTAAAAAACGTGAGATATCGCTTTGATTTCAACCGAACTCTACTCATTGTAATTTTCTACAATCTCTAATTTCCATTATTTGAATTCTGAAATGACCCTTACTCCTAAAAATATAAAGTATACATTTGAAGCTCAATCCGGATATATTCTAACTTTGCCATCCTGAATGACTACTCAATAGTATTCCTTGATTGCCGGGTTGAGATATTGGGAAGACAGATGGCCTTTTAAGCTGTGTTTGACTTGTTCCCCGGTTTCTGCCTACGGAATGTCTTTGGGTTAAGATTAAACAAGTTTCGCATGAGAATGGTTTTGGAATGTTCACATTGTGATTACTGTTATATTTAAATGTTTTGTTTGTGCAAAATATTAACCGCAAGCATTATTTCATGATTATAGGACAATTTTACACAGATCGACCTAGTCCCATAGTTATTAATCTCAATAGGGCTTGTGTTGTGGATATTAGGCGACAACATATATATTTTATAGCTATATTTTGTACTATACATAGAAAACAAGCGCTGGTGGCCTAGCGGTAAGAGCGTGCGACTTTCAATCCGGAGGTCGCGGGTTCAAACCCCGACTCGTACCAATGAGTTTTTCGGAACTTATGTACGCAATATCATTTGGTATTTACCAGTTGCTTTTCAGTCACAGAAAACTGCCTTGGGGTTGGTCTGTGTTTTCAGTGATAGATACGTAGAGGTACACAGTACGCAATATCATTTGGATGGCAATCGCTTTCGTAAAAACTAGTGCCTACGTCAAATCATGGGATTAGTTGTCAAGCGGATCCCAGGCTCCCATGAGCCGTGGCAAAATGCCGAGATAACGCCAGGAAGAAGAAGAGAGCAGTTGCCATTAGGATTTCATATAATAAATGCCATGAATATGTATCTGTATGCAACGTACGTTTCTTCAAACAATGACACCAATTTACACAATTAAATTTGCATTCACACCCTTATATTAAAATGTAAATGAAGTAGGTAATGAATGAATGTGTCTAGCATTAGGGCGCATCCACCCGCATCTCATCAGCTATATTATATCGCGGCCTCATCTTTTCTTAATTGCTATTTAGACGACGCACTATTATACTTATTATTCGTTTATAAGTTAATTGAGAGTATTCAGTAATCAAAAGGTTCGGTACTTAACAGTGTAAACACACATAGTTAGCTACATAAAATCCACTATAAGTACCTATATGTAATTTATTTGTTTTGTTTTGGCGTGTTGCTTATTTGGGCAGTGATTCTTCGCACATCGCAAGATCAGCGCAGACCTGGCAGCTTCATTCACTCCCTTGAGAGGCCGTGTCCACCTTCCGGCTGCGACGGCTGTTACGGGTCGCTCCCCACGTGGGGAGGTCAGTCATCATCATTTTGGGGACGATAATGCTGCTGTTGTAGGCCAGCTCTTCGCTACCGATCGTCGATCGAATACCTTAACACGCCTCTAATGACAAGGCGTTAGAGTGCGTATTCAGATATTATTAACTTATCAGAGCGGCCGAGGTGCTTAAAAAATTTAAGCACCTCGGCCGCTCTGATATATCTGACGGCAACTGTACCTAATTACCTATCCACAATTTTCCAAAACGTACATACAAACGAAAGGTTAAAACATAAAATATTATATATACCACCCCTAGCCCGGTGATACCGTTTGAGCGGGGCCGGGTTTCGAGGCCGTGGTGAAGGCGACCAGTAGTAGCTTAAGCTGGCGTGTGCGGCGCGCCGTTGGGCTCTATCCGATGATGTGTGTTGTGTTGTGCTTGCTGATGCTCTGCTACTAATGTAGGAGGAGTCCCGAGCCCTCCTCTCCGGAAGTCTGGTGTGATGATGCGGCGCGATGTCCCGAAGATGCTCGTGGCCGGCATTGTTCGAGCGGTCAAATATGACCCGCGCGAGACGCTCGATGAACTCCAGGCCGCGTCACTTCAGGGTCTCAATAAGGTCTGCGTTGCTGACATACTGTGGACACTTGCCGAAGCTCCGTAGCGAGAGGGTCTCCTGATGCCTCATCTTCTTGTTTGAGTTGGAACAGTTAGTATTACCGAACTGAAGGAGAACGAAACACAGGTATCAGTTCGGCAGTTTGGCGCTGCGCCAACGCAGCTCGCTAATGGCCAATCACGCCGCGCGCCAAACGGTTAGCGTGTCGTAGCTAAACTACGTGTACTACACTGCAACTACAGTAAAGCCAGTGCTGAGAGATATCTATAGCTGCAAAAAGAACTGGATTTAAGTTATATATTGAAATTTTTAACTCATTCGATTCGGCAGCACCGAACTCTTAACTTACTGCCAGTCACCAGTCATATACTTCCCGTATGAAGAAAGCCTGTATTGCGTTACGACCTACATTTTCCACTACCGTGTCTTGATTTAGAGAAAGAGTCTTCCGAAAGACCTGGAATATTATCGTTTTGAAATAAAAATCATTTTGATCAATTCTACATCCTTGTGTATGTGTCGTAGTCAGATCGTATAATCCGCCGTATTACATTACGGCTAGCCGTTATCAAAAACAGGGGCGTTTTGAAATGCGGCGGTTCGACGATTAGCCGGATTGTCATTGCGATACGTTCTTCAATAAGGCGGCCAACGTTTAGCCGCATCGTACTACTATTTTAGATTGTAGAGTGACCAGTGCTTTCGGTCGCCCACGTAACCGGAGTTTGACAATGTTTGCAATTTAATTTATTTTTACCATGGTCCCACCGCACTACATGTGTTTATTTTCCAAAACATTTCCTTCGCAACTTAAATAGACGGAGCCCCGCAAGCGGGGCTCCTATTTCTGGGCGGTTTGCCCTTCGGGCATCTGAAGCTACCTAACGAACCTAACCTACTTACCTACCTACGCTTTTTTCCCCAAAGTGTAATGTTTTCACGGACGGAGTTAAGTTGCGAAAGAAATGTTTTTTGAAAAGAAACAGTCTGACGAACTCCAGATTTGATGGACACCCCAGCGTTTGTCAGGCAGCGCCACGGGTGTTAAAAATGGGAACTAAAAACTGTCAAAGCGGCTGCTAATTACTCGCTGTATTACATTACGGCTAGCCGTGTTGAAGAACGTATGGCGCCGAATACATTCCGGCGGATTCTCATTCAGCCGCATTCAATCCGGCTAATCGTTAAACCGCCGCATTTCAAAACGCCCCTGTTTTTGAAAACGGCTAGCCGTAATGTAATACGACGGATTATACGATCCGACTGCGACATATGCACCTATGTTAGATGCCGTCGAAATTATAGAGGTTTTTCAAATTTCTTAATATGACGGGAATATACTTACTTCGAAGGGGGAGGCCTATGTTCAGCAGTGGACTTCTTATGGCTGAGATGATGATGATGATACTTACTTCCATTGTCGCAATAAGGATTGATAGCAACCTCTTAATCGAAATAATATTATCATCATCGTATGCACGAAAAAACAACAAAAATTCCACATAAAACCATAGACATTGGTCGGACTTTTAGAGTAGCTCATTCTCAACATAAATAATGATATCAGACTTGAGTCTTGTTAGAGCTATTCGGATAAATGCATCGGCACTAAATAGCAACTCACTCAAATAACACACACACAACTCAAATAAATATGACGAATTTCGCCAATCGTTCCAATAAATCAACTCAACGCATTCGGGCACTCGGGCAATGACTGGCCTATTGTTAGTGCATTTACGAGAAACGACCGAAATAGACTCGCACAATGCTCACCGATATGCGCGTTATGATTTAACTACCTGAGGAATCGGCCGATATGATTTGGAATAAAGAAACCGAAATTATTGAAGATTGAATGATTGAAGAGCCGAAACTATTTGAAACTAACAAACCCCACAAAGAAAAATTTTGGAAATCGAACTTTAGTGTTAAATCGTCAAGTAAAATTTTGAATGAAGATTTCGTGTAGGTTATTGTTGAGAATTACGTCCAATTGTAAAAGAGGAAGAAACGTCTCAGTTCCGTTTGATATTTGGGTAGGTATTAGTCGAATTACGATGACGGAAATTATATTGCGGGAAGACTATGACTAAACCAAATACCTACTTTTTAAGTAGCCTCTTCTGCGTGTTGGAAGGCAGAAGCCGCATTGAAGAGAACAACAGTGTCTGCGCCATATTTCTATTTCGATTACATAGAAATTCAGGTTGCCTCAACGGACCTCAGGCCTAGAACCGGAAAAGCGTTAAAATACCGAGGAAGAATGTAAATTTTGGTGCAATGGAGAAGTAATTATGTACACTCAAGTTTGATGCTTGTACCATTTCGTACCTTGTTATCGTTGAATATATTTCGTATCTTTATGATTTAATATTATCTATTTTACCCAGCACTTTAAAAATTACTATAATAAGTTGTTTTTCAGAATCAACTAATTCTACTTGACTTTCTTACTAAGATTTTCAAGAAGACTAAACTATCAATGCCAAGCTTGATAACAAACGCAAAGTGATAACTGATAACTAAAAGCTCGTACAAGTCGTACACAATCCAATCTTCACCCTAATGTTTACAGAAGGGGTGCACAAAAACAAGAGGTCACTGATATCTTAGATAACCACCCTTTAAACCTTCCCTTTCAAAAACCACCCAGTGTACAATAAAATAGAGTACATTTTCAAATCTCAAACACATTTACTTAAAGTTGTCTGGAACGATCTCAAAAATTCCAAGCATAACTTTTCCCGCCTTCCTAAATTGAATTTGGAACTAAATTATCTATGATACCGTTGCAAAACTAACGGCATTCTAAACTAGTCTCTATAATACTTATAAAACAGTTCAAAATTGAATAGTTCAAGTTAATAAGTATCATGTAAAAACACTAAGAACTAGTTGTTTTTGACATTCCTGGAGGGTGGTAGATTGGCGGAATACTTTAATGTTTGAGGGGTAATTTAAGACTTGCAGTGGCTAAAGGGGAACAAAGAGAAAGTTCAGCAACTTTTGGATGAAGCATTATGATATTTGTCTACTGGAATTGATTCATCCTCGTAAGACTCAATATAGGTACACCATTTTCTTATTTATAATTTGAATCTTGTTGTATGCTAAATTGCGAGGAATTTTTGTTTGACATATTGAACAAAAGTATAAATGCTAAACTAAAAGCTCTAATTAGATTGAAATGGTATGAACTTGTAATACACATTGGGCCTTAAGAGGATATGATTATTTATGTACCTATATTACACTTAGTAGCAAACAAACTGGCAACTCCAGAAGTGAAATAACGTATGTCGTATATTTAATCTTAAGTGAGCCACTTACCATGTTAGTATCTACATAAAAAGGTTAAATATCGGTTTATTTTATATGACTATTTCAGCTAATTGTCTCTCCTTTTATAGGCTGGAATGCCAGACATCTTTAGAAGCTAACGGTGTAACTGTACCTAATATGTATTTCACTTCACCCAGTTTTTGATGAAGCTCTTTTAGCTTTACTAACAAACTGTGACAATCAAAATCAAAACTCCATTCAACCATAGACTTAACTTCCACTTAAGAGGTCAAACGACCACCTCTTTGACAAGAATGTTTGAAAAATAATAAGTGTATTAAGTACGCATATAATATAGCAATATTAATACTAATCCGCGACCAAAATTCGTCATCAAATGCGTCATCGAAGCTCAAGCACCTATCATTCGCAACCTTAAAGACGCCGACGCCACACTTACATGCACCCGACTAGCAAAACTTACAACCTTATTCCAACCAGTTAAAACCCAAAATATACTTGAGGAACTGCATTAGTAAGTTGGTCCATCAATACACTGAAATCGATGCTGAAATGCAGTTAATAAAAGAAGACGTGAACTTTGTTTCACAGGTAGTAAAGGCGCTTTTCAAATGATAATGAGTTGTAGATTAGAATGTACAAGTTGGGCTGTCAATGTGCTACAATCAGGTGTCAAATCAGAGAGCGCTTGAGAGCTTGGATGGCCCTTTAGATTTATTACATTGTACGGAGGGCTTTGATGTCTTACTGAGACCCTTGGTATTGGTTACGAATTACTGAGGTATTTAAGTTATCACAAATAACGGCATGTGCATGTATGTTATATTGTAATGTCAAAGGTCGACTTTGACCTTGACTTCATTATAATTTGACTCTTATACATATTTGTACTCCTAAAAATTTTTAGTAAATCATAAAAAAATTGAGTCATAATAGTTAATTTACTATTTTTCTAATGGCGTTATTCGTAAATGCGCTACAAGTCTGAATTAGCTATTAATCGTATGTCTTAATCAGGAAGACAGGGTTAAAACATCAATTAATTAATTGAGGCTTGTAAAGTGTTATGAATAAGGGGGTTAGACTTTGGTTGGCTCAATATTCTTTAGATTCAATAAATCATACTGCTAACTATGCAGATTATATATTGTGTGATATTAGATTATTTAACATGCAAATAATAAAATTATGGTATCATCATTACAACCCTTGAGAATAAAAGTGAGATCAATTAGTAGGTACTCGTAAGTTTCGAATGCCTGCGCAATGACGATGAGGAAAGCGGGATTGACGTTTTTGCATCTATTTGTGTAAGGCCGGTGTGTTTTGATTTTGAATTCCTCGCTGTGTTCTTCACCAAAAAGCGACTGAATATCAAATGACATATCTTGCAACATTTCCAAAAATTCATTGGTACGAGCTGGGGTTTGAACACTTTGAATCTACGACCTCCGAACCGAAAGTCGCGTGTCTTTACCACTAGGCTGTTTTTCATCATTACCACCCTTGAGAATTAAATTGAGATAAATTCGTGAGTTTCGAATGGTTGCGCAGTGACACGCGAAAACGACAGGAAAGCGAGGATTAACGTTTTTGCATCTATTTGTGTAAGGCCGGCGACACACCGGGAATGCGGGATTAGCGCGCGTTCGTTTGATTTCGAATTCCGAATGTCAACGATGTGCCGTTTTTGCGTTGAAGAAGGGAAAGCAATTCATGGCTTTAATGTAGTAAATTTGGTGTGATATGAACAGCTACGAGTCCGTAATGTATCATAATTAATTATACGACAAATCCATCATAAGGATTCCATCCCCATTTCCATCATCATCGTTTGCCGTAAGTCGCACTTTTTTATCCTGTACAGACGCCACTAGAGTGTAATGATAATAATCTTATTATTAGAAGATTGTGTGATCCGGTGTAAAACACATACATAAATGGAAATGTAGCTACTTACCTAAACAACTTATTAGGTAAGTAAGTATATTGAATATATATTTACCTTTCTACTTTAGATTTCAGTAGATACTATCAGCCCACAAAAACCTATAGAAAAGTGTAAATTTTCCACGATTATTATTTAAGAAACCAGTGCCTGCAGCAGGCACCTGTTGTGTTGGTGTAAATTAAAAATGGTCGCAATAAAATCTTCAGCTTTCACTGAACTAAAATCTCTTTCCAAGTCATTCATTCATTCATTCATTGGCTGACATATCTTTCTATCGAAGCCTCTGCCGTATTCTCAGATCAATCCGGTAGATGGAGTGTACGAGTATAAACACAATTCATTGTTATTTATTTTTATTATTGATTTATGTATTTAATAAAATACAAAGGTACTCTTAAACATAGTCATAGCCCCGCAAAATTCAACAATGAGTTTGACTGTAGGGTCATCAGTCTCTAGTTATGTAACTTAAATAACTTAGAGTAAGTAGGTAATTAATGACTACAATATATATATTATGTTATCAGTATCGGACACGATACTGCTAGTCTGCTAATACAGAATTGCTGCTGCTAATAATTATAAAAACCCGACCTCTGAGGATTATCAAGATTGAAATAAAACCAGGGCTATCGTGCACCAAGCACCGCAGGATGTCAAGAATGTGAAAGAACAAGTAGACCCTTCTTACAAATTCTTTAAAACTTTAATCATCTATTAGTTGGTGGGAGTACAATATTGCTATTGTATTTTCTGTTATTAAATAGACGTAGTTTAACGAAAAGGATCCATCCCTAAAAAATGACATTTATATTAATGTTTTTTCTTTTTGACAGAAACTCGTAGTTTATACATGCTCCCATAAAAGCTCCAGAACGAGGAATCTAAGGGAGGTTATCTATACACGCATCATAAACATAATGTATATTTATGAGACGATAAATTTAACGCGCTTGTTTGTCTGTCTGTCCTGTTATCGCGGCGGCTGT
This sequence comes from Cydia splendana, assembly GCF_910591565.1. Classification (NCBI taxonomy): domain Eukaryota; kingdom Metazoa; phylum Arthropoda; class Insecta; order Lepidoptera; family Tortricidae; genus Cydia; species Cydia splendana. The sequence continues at coordinate 16,733,314 of NC_085971.1, read as the reverse complement.
AAATTCAACTGGCGTTAAAACAAACTTGAATAAAGTGGTTAAATAAAAGTTAGGGCCTACGACCAATAACCGACGAACTTGAAGTAGGTAAGATGTTATTGGTAGTATCTGTGCGGAAAGAGAAAACTCGTGGACTCGTGGAATGTATGGGGCCTAATACATTCCACGACTCTTCTCTTTCCATAACAGACTCTAGTAGCCAGCTGCAAGTAGAGTTGGGAGGGAAAGCCAGTAGCTATGAACTATTTTTACGCTGAAGAAATAAACTAATAAACGAACACAGTTATCAAAGAAACGTGTAGATGTAACGTGTAGAACAAAAAGGTGCATTTACCGGGTGTGTCCAGCAAAAAATTAAACTGTAGGCCGTACTCCCCAATCTGACCAAAATTTGTTAAGCGACTGAGGACTACCAAAATAGAGTGTATATAGGCGGATTGTCAAAGTAAATTATGTAGCCACTGTAAATTTACTGCCATCTTTCGACAGAAGATTAACACTGTTAGAACGCTATTTGACTTTGATCCTTATTCTTTCTCTGATATGTGCTGTTAACTTGTTAAATATTAATATTAAATCTCCTTTTCATACAAACGTAGTCCCAAAGAGAATTTGAAATAGAGAGTTACTGTCATGGTAAATTATGTAGCTACAGTACATTTACTGCCATCTTTCAACAGACGATTAAACCTGTTAGAACACCTTCACGCGGTCGCGGTGTATCCTCTTAACATGATTCTCAGTTGGATTTGTTTGTTGTGTTGAAAATGATGAAATGGTCTTAAGAACCGAAGCATTGCCTAAGTACTTAAGTACTTTTTTATCTATAAATAATAAGTATCTCGTATTATTTTACTGACACATTAATTTGACAACATAACAAAACGCACTATGCCCAATGGACCAGAGCCCTTATTAGAAAGAATGAGTGAATGAATGAACGACAACGACGGTTTTATGGTGAATGATTAGCAGCATGATTTCTTAATGACACCCAATTATGAAGGAAACTATATTCTCTCTGGTTTCAATTAATTGACTTGTAAGAGTTTTCTCAAGGTGTGGACTTATGTTACATGTTTTTAGGGTTCCGTACCCGAAGGGTAAAACGGGACCCTATTACTAAGACTCCGCTGTCCGTCCGTCCGTCCGTCTGTCACCAGGCTGTATCTCGTGATCTGTGATAGCTAGACAGCTGAAATTTTCACAGATGATGTATTTCTGTTGCCGCTATAACAACAAATACTAAAACAGAATAAAATAAAGATTTAAGTGGGGCTCCCATACAACAAACGGGGTCAGTACTTGGATGCCTGGATGGGTGACCGTTTTTATAGATAATGGTACGGAACCCTTCGTGTGCGAATCCGACTCGCACTTGCCCGGTTTTTTTTTTAATTTATTTAGAACACAAACAGTCACATATACAAATGGTTTTGTAGTACAATGTAGTTTTTAATATAAAATCAGATCAAGTAGATTATATTATAGTAGGTATATTGGAAAACATTTTATTTCTTATTAATTGTTATATGTAGGTATATGAATTTGATAAAACATTTTTTATCATGGTATATTCTTATAAATGACGTCATCTTTTCTTATAATAGGCTGATTTTTTTTGCTACACTTGGATTAAATTTGGCTGGTTTGAAGAGCTCTTCATCCAGAGCTGAATAAATACCTAACGAAATCACAATTTGTCCCAAAAAAAAAGTAAATTTCCGTTGAATTTCGGTAACGAACATACCAATTCCGTACACGGCGGGAAAAAGTTGATAACTCGAGATTCTATTGAAGAAATTTGAACTTAAAATAAAACTACATAAGGTTCCAATTTCGTCAATTTTTTCTCGCCATTTATCATCTTCTTCCCGCCGTGTAAGGCCATAGTATTTCGTAACTCAGTGGAAGATGTTTTAAGACATACGGTGAAATTGTGCTGGATTTATTGTGTGATGATGATGATGATATTGTGTAGAATAACGGACTCTGTCTATTCACAAAATTTTATTCTTTTCGTCAGAATTTCTACAACAAAATAAAATCATTTCATAAATTCTTATAAATCTTTACAACTCAATCAAACAGCAATATTAAAAAGAATACAATACTGTTATTGCCATTTTAATAAACAACAGACGTTGCACAGACGAAGCCACGTGCCGCAGCTTAGCTCCCCTAAATAAATAATTAAACATATAAATTTCGTGACAACCCTAGCGCGACGTTTGCTATAGTCTATACTTTGAATAAATAGGGGTAAGGAAAGAATGATTGTCTTGAAATTAATATTACTTAATGTTAAAGAAAATAAATGTTCTTTAAATTTAGTGAATAATATAAACCACAAAATAGTAGTAGAGGGAGACGCAAATAAGTCTGCAACGATTTTGATAGCCCACGCAGTGCAAGTGTTATTTTAAACGTCACACTTCTATGAAATTATGACGTATAAATAACACTTGCACTGTGGGGCTATCAAAATCGTTGCAGACTTGTCTTGGTCTAACACTAATAGTAAAACGATTTATTGTAGAAAAAAAAACATTCGTCACAGACTACTAAGCACAGGGTAGCCCCAAAATATGTTGACAAAGATTTTTTGAATGTTGACAAAATTTGTTACATAGGTATGTAGTACCTATATAGTGCATAATTGTTTTCCATCGTACTTTCTCGGAAGTCGGAAAGGTTCGTATTTGTCATGCTACTTCAGTCAACCTAAGTACTTTTTGTACCGAGACTGACTGAAGCAAGACACGTTCGTACGTTTCCGTGAAAATACGATGGAAAATAATTATGCACTACATCTGTACTTGTTATCATATATATAACACTTGATTATATACTCAAGTATGCATAGTTAGACCAAAAAAGTCAGCAGCGATTTTGATAGCCCACGCAGTGCAAGTGTTATTTTAAACGTCAAACTTCTATGAAATTATGACGTATAAATAACACTTGCACTACGTGTGCTATCAAAATCGCTGCAGACTTTTCTTGGTCTAACTCTACACACCCACAAACCTACACAGCACCCACACATACACTGTAAAGCAACGGGCCCCTTGAAACGTACGTGAACGAATATCATGTACGTGTTGAAACCTATGTCAATTAATTCCTTTAGTAATTCTACACTTCGCTGTTGAAGTGAAATAGTAACAGGAACTGAATTACACAAAACATACAGCTCCAACAGTAGGCGCGTTACAATTTTTATACACGCTTTTATGTAGTTTCACCACATCGCCAGTTTATAAAAGCCTGACCAGGAATATATGATCACGCGCCATGTTGCGGAATTTCACTGGAACTAATTTTTTCATACTATACTGAACTATATATATATATATATATATATATATATATATATATATATATATATATATATATACATGAATATAACAGCGCCCTCTTGACAATGATCATATATTACTGGTTAGGCTTTAATCTTATTTTATACCATTTTGGTGGCATACAAATCTTCGGCTCACCTGATGGTAAAATGACATTTTTTCTAAGATGAACTTTTGCAACTCCAGAGGTGACGTCATATGCGAGTTTATTAAGGTTCTCTATAGTCATGAAGTGGAAAAAGAGATCAGGTTTACCTCAGATAACATTTGAAACACTGTGTAAGTGAAATACATTATTAATATTTCGTCATCATCATATATTTAAGAGTATGACTCTTGTCGGTGGAGCAATTTCCATGTTTGGTGATCCTCTGGCTTCTCTTTGACAGCCTGATACGACACGACGTTGATCTTTTCCTGTATTTGATTCATGTACGCTCTCCTTGGTCTTCCCTTCTTCCTGTTTGCTTCAACTTTCCCTTCTAAGATGATGTTTTTGATAAATTCGTCGTCATCGTATCAGGTGCCCAAGCATCTTTCCTCTTCTATTATCTATAGTTCTTAACAAACTCCTCCTCTCTCCTACTATGCGTAAAACCTCGTAATATTTCGTAATTATTATAATTTCGTAATTAAAATACGTAAAGGTGAACGTCCCAAAAGCACATTGTAGAGGTAATACCACACAGCAAAGATTAACATTGTATCCTCCAATGGCTCCAATCGACATACCTATAAAGTAAAAGAAGAATAAGCTGGAGGTATATTTTGAATTTTAAAATGTGATATCAATCCATTCAGTACCGTAAAACGGGGTGAGTAGGTTTCGCGGGGAGAGATGGGTTATGAACGGGGAGAGAAGGTTTGAGAGGGGGGTGAGAAGGGATTTTAAGGCTACTGCTACAAAAATAATGTATTCCAATTTAAAATGGAGCTATAGTTATTAGGGCGGATCAGTTTTCTAAACTTAAGAAATCCTTTAACGATGGGTGTGGATTTGGTGCTCTATAGGGTGCAAATGACTTAAAAAAAAATAAAAAAAATATCAAATAATGGGAAGTGCCTCCACAACGCTATGGAAAAATAAAAAAACTAACGATTTTCGCACCTGAAGCTATGATTTTAAAAATGAAAATTAAACGCTCAAAATAACAGTTTAATTTTTTTATTATTTAGAATAAGATTCAATGTTCAAATATAGCTCATAATAACGCAGATAACTTTTATATTAGTTTTGGAAAAAAAAGTAAAATATTGCGAAAAATTACTAAAATTATACCAATTTAAAGTCTTTTTTGCTCTCGAACTGAGGCATAATTTTTCGACTTTTCAAGCGATTTCTTATATAAGTACCCGTCTCTTCTTAGTGGACTACATACTGAGGCCGACGCTTCGGTTACAATTTTCACGCATCTTTCGACGGCTTGAGTGTGGCATGGGATTTTATTTATCTTGGGTATCACAACCTCTTCTACCATCTCTGGATTATTTATTAACGTGTTTATTTCATTCTCATCAAGAAATTTTAGCATCGGCGGGGTTGATATATCTTGAATTGGAATTTTCTTGATAGGTGGGTGTATTTTTCCGTTGTTTATAAGGTTTTAGAAGATTCTTGTACTTATCGTGGTAGCTCCTGATTCGTGACATAACATTACAGTGTTGCACTATTGGTATATCCGTTTTTTTCCACTGTTCTTCCACTCTAGCCGCTACAAGTTGACATGATTTAGAGTAGGATTGTCCATTACTCTGCAGCCACAACAAATGTAATATCACATCCTTATAAGTAGGCAAAACATTATGTGGTAGCTCACACGAGCTTCCTAGTATTGAACAAGCTGTTGAGCTCCTTCGTATTGACATTATGTTATATAAAACACACGCGAATTGCAGAATATACTTTATTTACGAAAAAAGTCGTAATGACAAACGTATCCCGCAATGATAACAACGCGTATAATAGATAGTTTCACCAGAGTTGAAGTCATGCACAGTCGCACATAACATTGCATTGGTGCATTGTTTTTGCTATGTACCCTCATCGATATTTATAATAACTCTACAGGTATTATGAATAAAAATAGGTCTAATTTTATGAAAAACTAATAAAAAGTAATTAATAACAATATACAATAATATACATGACCAATTTAGTACTAAATTGTTAAGTTCCAAAACACCTTTTTAAATGTATTTTTCATTACTTTCAATCGCTTTGTGGAGGCACTTACCAATACTTGATATTTTTTTCATTATTTTTCCAAGTATGGCCTCCACAAGAGGCATCAAAATCGCACCCATCGTTTTCGAAAACCGTGAAAAAAATTTTTTTCATACATTGAGCGATCCGCCTTAATAGTTATACGCATAATAAAAAAAAATGGATCCAACAATCTTCCATAATCACCTTATGAAAACCCCTCTCACCCCAAATACGAGGCACTACGGGGTGAGGTGGGTTTTCCTCTTTATCGTCAAAGTTATGAAATGGAACTACCCAAAATAAAATAAAAACTAAAATACAAACGTCCGGAACACTTATTATATACACCATTCAGTTTTCATATGTAAAAATAAAATGTTATCGAGGTTTGAATTTCAGTTTTGACCCTACTCACCCCATTTTACGGTGCGAAAGATTGGCTTTTAAAAAGCTCAAAGCTTTAAAAAGGCACTTTCTGTTATAAGCACTTAAAGTATCTTTGTTATGCTCTGGCAAGCCAGCTTTGTCAGTAGGTAATAGGTACAAAAAGGCAACAATTTTTAAAAATGCAGGCGTGAAGTGCCAAAGATGTTGATCTTCCAAAGTACCTATTATGCTCTTGCAAGCGGCTTTTTCGTTGGGTATATAATAGTTATTTGTTTCACAAGGGGGCAAAGTTGTTGTTTAACCGCTTGTGCTAATATTGATACCCGAGCAAGTGAAAGATTCCAGAATTGAACCACGAGCGTAGCGAGTGGTTCGAAAAATGGAATCTTGAGCGTTGCGAGGATTTCAAAGCACGAGGGTTAAACAAAATTTGCCCCCGAGTGAAACACAAAATTTTTCACCACACCGACCCGAAGCAAATATTAAATGTAAAATTACAAACAAAATCAAACCAAATCAAATCAAAATGAATGTCATTAAATATTTATCATCCAAAATCATCATTTAAAAGTCAATTTTACCAGCAAACATAAGAAAACAACTCAAAATTTACATTTGATTACTTTGCCTCACATGTGAATAAAATGCAACTTTGATATCAGTTTTTGAAGTGCAAAGTAAGCCCTTCCGAGCTGGTGTGGTGAAAATACATGTATATGCACCTATATCTACTCGTATTGTACAATAAAGTGTAGTTTATTAAATTACCTACATTTTTTATTATGCATTCTACCTACACCAAACCTACTGTGCCTTGTTTGTTCCCTACATTCAACCCGAACGAGCCAAAACAATCCGATCGGATTCCGCGACAAAGAATCTGCAATTCCGACACCAGAGGGCAGCACCCCTTAATTAAATGCCTCGAATACGCTCCATTATTAACTGCGACAACCCTATTCAAAACCTTTACTAAATCCCTCCTCGAAAAAGCACCCGTCCTTTTTTAAACCACCGCGTATAACTAGGACGGAAACATTAGGGTTGAACAGTTTGGTATGTAGTACGCAATGATATTTGATACTGATACATGAACTTTGAGGGGGCAACCCTAGTTTTTGTTAAGTTTGTAAACAAACCCTACTTGTTTTATGCTTAGTAGTTTTTGTGATTAATTATTAATGAATATTTGTGTTCCAGCTTAACAAAAACCTATTCGGGTGTAGGCAAAAGGATTTTTTACCTCAGCAGCTCGAACAAGGGTACTTTGCTTCTTAAAAACAGTGAGCAAAATGCGATTTTGCTACGGTATTTTTCGAAAGCTTTTTAGGGTTCCGTACCCAAAGGGTAAAACGGAACCATATTACTAAGACTCCGCTGTCCGTCCGTCCGTCCGTCTGTCTGTCACCAGGCTGTATCTCACGAACCGTGATAGCTAGACAGTTGAAATTTTCACAGATGATGTATTTCTGTTGCCGCTATAACAACAAATACTAAAAACAGAATAAAATAAAAATTTAAGTGGGGCTCCCATACAATAAACGTGCTAAGACTCCGCTGTCCGTCCGTCCGTCCGTCCGTCTGTCTGTCACCAGGCTGTATCTCACGAACGGTGATAGCTAGACAGTTGAAATTTTCACAGATGATGTATTTCTGTTGCCGCTATAACAACAAATACTAAAAACAGAATAAAATAAAGATTTAAGTGGGGCTCCCATACAACAAACGTGATTTTTGACCGAAGTTAAGAACCTCGGGCGGGGTCAGTACTTGGATGGGTGACCGTTTTTATAGATAATGGTACGGAACCCTTCGTTTGCGAGTACGACTCGCACTTGGCCGGTTTTTTTTATTTCTCCTCACACTACTACACAATGTCAATATAATCACACTACTATATATATGTAAGTTTTAAACTGAAATACTTAGATGTAAATATCAGAATAAGAGAGGTCAAAAAAGGTGAGTGGCGTGAGTAACAATTTGAGGCGAAGCAGAAAATTGTTAATAAAGACGCCACGAGTATTTTTGACTCAGTTAAACAACGTTGCATACAATACTTTTTCTACGACCAGTAAGTGTAGGTACCTACTTTGAAATAAAATTGTAAATTTAATAAATATTTTTCATGTCATTGTTTGAAGGCAGAAACTTAACTAAGTTATCGTCTTCATCCATTTTAACTTGAAAGATACACTGTTTTTTAACATAAAAGTTAAACCGGCTAAAGCTACACCGGCTCTAACCCTACACCTCTGCCTCGAGAAAATTCACATCCCCCCTCAATTGGAGGAGGGTATCCCAATGTGGGATAGTTCAAATAGAGGCACTATTAATTTCCGCATTGTTGCATTATAATATAATTGTTATTAAAACTTCGATACACAAGTGTTGGCTGCTCGCGGCACGGGAACGCAATATCCGGCTGTCGATCACGAGCTGTGTTCAGATTATTGTAATATTATTATATTTTGATATTAACCTCTTTGTATCAATATCTGAGGGCCATCGAGATGCACTGTTGTTAATAACAAATTAATGTAAAAAATACAAGGAAATTTTTTAAAAAATAATTATTTTTATAAATCACTTTTCTCTTTCAAAGTTTGGTTTGTTATAACCTGTCACCAGAATTATTAATAATTGATTGACACCTCAGTTAAGTACCTAAATTACCTCACTAATTTTACCGCTACTGTGGAACGAACGACACAAACATACTTACATAATAATATCTTCATACACATTGACGTCTAAATCATAACTCAGGCAAAAATTAGGTAAGTACTTATAAAAAAAAAAGGAATTCATAGCAAAAATAAAATTGACACAAAACACGGAAAATTGTGAGTTCAAGCTACCTTGGCGGAAAAAAAGTAAAAGGAGGGTCAAAATTTAAATTTATGGAATGACTTAAGGATTTTTTATAAATGACCAAAATTTTAAAGATTGTTCGCGTCGCGCCCTATCGTTAAAAAGCGCTTCAAAATATTTACCTACTATCTTATATCTGAGTACCCGAGTTACACCTTTAAACGAGCAATTCTTGTATACTTACTTATTTAAACTTTATTGCACAAAATACAAATATATATATATTATATAAGTATACAAATATATATTTTGGGGATCTCGGAAACAGCTCTAACGATTTCAATGAAATATGCTATATAGGGGTTTTCGGAGCTGAAAAATCGATCTAGCTAGGTCTTATCTCTGAGAAAACGCAAATTTTTGAGTTTTTATGTTTTCCGTGCATAGCTCGGTCTCCCAGATATTATATTATTATTTTAGAGCCAGAAGTATCTTACATACTTTATTCACTGAAATATCCAACGGGTCTGAACATGTTTCAATAGCCAGACAGCCTACTTTATCCAGCTATAAACCTCACCCCCAGACTATTGAAATGTTTCCGAACGCATTTTCTCATAAAACTCACGTTCGGAGACATGTACGCATAGATAGCCTTTGACTAGATACCGCATTATTAAACTTAGATGACTTATGCTAATCGTTGATAGAAAATAGCTCTTCTATAATTATATGCCTTACTTACCATTATGGAGGTACCTTTGACTACAAAGGAAATATATTCTCTTTATAATAAAAAAAACCCAAGTAGCTCTTTTATGAACTACTATCTGGGAGCGAGCAAGCGATTTAGAGATCGAATATTTACTCGCGCAAGAAATGTACATACCTATTTGTAAGAGCCGTATGAATAAAACAGACGGATTTAGTTATAAATCCTTTATCACTCTCACTCTGCCACTCAGAACACTGCCACTGAGAAAGTGAGAACTTCTTAGACGATGAAATACTCGCTCATTGCTAGACGCTTTTCGCTGATCGCTAGTGGTAATATAGCCTACGTTGTACAACATCACAATTTTTCCGTGAAACCCGAATTTTATTGCTATTGACAACTGAACAGACAACCCATCTAGCGGGTCGCTGGCAGTGAATGTGTTAATTCTAAACCGGCGGTACATAGCTTACCGTGGGACTTAGTCAATTTGTGTAAGAATGTCCCTATAATATTTATTAATATTTATTCTCTTTATTCAATTAGGGTCTTAGGTTAGGGTTTTACAATGTGAGTATAAAAGTAAAATATAAAAACATTTACAAAACATAACAAAAATATATAAACACATTATAAAAAACCTAACCTAGGGTGCCGCCGGCAGCGGGGCAGGGTCCAAGCTGCCGGTGGTCAGGGCCGCAGAGTGAGGAATCGACGTACTATACGCGCCGTGTCCAAAATTACCGCCTTCTGCATCTGACCCTTGATCCAACCACCCAGCGAGAGTCTCTCTAGGTGTTGGTCGAGACTCTTAATATTTATTATTATTATTTATATTATTTATTATATCACTTAATCGGTTCGCTTCTGTTCCGAGCAGCAATTGTTTTAGGAAAAAAAAAGTATCTTGAGATAGGGATGATGTGTTGAGATACTCTGTAGGAAGTACTCTTCTCCTCATCTTCCTCGCGTTATCCCGGCACTTTGCCACGGCTCACCGGAGCCAGGGGTCCGCTTGACAACTAATCCCAAGAATTGACGTACGCACTAGTTTTCACGAAAGCGACTGCCATCTGACCTTCCAAACCGGAGGCCTGTAGGAAAAAGTAAGGTAAACGTACTAGTGCTCGACATGCTAATGCCCAATAGATGACACCTAGCTGTCACCTCTATATTGACAATGACTTAAGTTTCAAGATTACATGTACGCGAGGACCGCGTCGAACACCAGTACGTTTACCGTACTATTGCTTTACCATTAGGTACCGTTCGAGAAATGAGCCTCAGGAAAATCCGCCGAGCAAACGCGAGTCGTTTCATAAGCTCTATCTACTGATGTGTAGAGATCTGCGCACGTACAAGACGGCACGTATTCAACTCGCGTCCCTAATGCACTCCGGGCTCGATTCGGTGCATTTGTTTGTGTATTCTATCAATTTGATGGAAATTTTACGTGACATTTATTGCGGTATCCTTGTTTTTTCCGTAATGAAATGACACATAGGAGATGAGAAAAAGCAAATTCAAAGATCTTCAAAAGTAACTGAAGTTTTTGTGTTGAAACTTTTTTTATTAATCAAGATAGCGAATTATTAAACAAATGACCTACCCCATTTACCTTGAATGGCAGACATTGGCAACATTTACTTTTATCTTCTCTCTCAACATACACTTTTATCTTCATTTACTTTTATCTCTTTAACACTACATCCTTCCATCTTGTTCTGGGTTTGCCCCTGGATCTTCGACCTGGGATGGAAACATCTAGTGCCAAATTTCCTACGTAGTCAGAAGGCCTTCTTCTTATCATCGCAGCCTGCTGTCCTACATTTTATCGGCGATGTCACGCAGGCCCGGGCTTTGAATCGTACGTATATACTCGTTACGGATTTTGTCGAACCTGGTAACGCATCAGTAATAATTATTTTAATTCTAATCTAATCTGAAATTAATATAACATCATTTTAAAAACCTTTTATTTACATAATGAAATATAATACAGAGGTACTTACTACAATACAAATAGGTACTAAAATAAATTAATAACTAGCTTAAATCTAAAATAGGGACATAAGGCATTGTACCAAAGATGCTGGCGGCATTTCCTCGTTGTATCGCAATACGTTGTGCGTGGAAGCCGCCAGTTCTTCGGTCACCAGTTACACAGACGCTTCACGATTTCGCAAAATTGAAATGCCTTGAAGCTCTAAAATCTAACTTCTATTTATAATGAATTAGTTCTGACCCAGATAGCTTATTTTAATTGTGATTCGAGTTCCCAGTTTTAGAGCAGGTCAGCTCGATCCAAGTCGGATTTAACTTTAACGACAAAGCTTCGTGATTTACGATTTGTTACACGCATTCCGCTATCGTTGGGAAATAGTTTATAATAAACATTCTGGAAACAGGTTCATTAGATTGAAAAGGGGAGAAACCAAAAGAAAATCGCTTTTTGACAAGTCCCTGTACGGCTACCACCAGAGTTTCATTTCATGTTTGGAGCCTAACAATATACCACCCATGTTTAGCGAGTGTTGGGCCAATCTTGTATGGGAGCGGAAATCAACCTTAGTACTTAAAAGCTAAGGTAGGATTTTGAATGGTAAAGTACTCTTACTATGCATGCACGTTCGGTTCCTGAATAACACGAGGACACGTGTCTATCAGGATAGCCGAGTCGTGCCATTCCCTGGTTTCATTATGTGTCAAGTACTTATGATTGACACTGATATACTCGTTAGCGTGTGTGTAACTTACTTTCGATGCATCTCGCTCGTACTCATACAAATAATAATAAAAATGTGTTGGGTAATAAAAATACAATATGACATTGACAATATAGATTAAGCTCTTGATGTCTAGAAGGTTTCCCGTTTAGATAAAAATCTAATACGAATGCAGTTTTTTCCGCTTCCGTTGGCACTCTTCCACAATTACCGCATCAGCCGCATTATGCAAGCCAGATTCAGTTTTAGGCAGGTCCTTAATTATAACGAATGTCGTTGTATTTACCAGTTTCTGCTGTATTTCATTGGTATTGCAGTACTATTTATAAAATTAAAATGATTTTTCAAGACTTCCTAATGCTAACCCGAAATATATACAGTAAGCTGCCGGGTTATGGGACCGGCGGATTCTTACAATTTACCAATTAGCTTATCGAACGAGCGAGCGAAGCGAAGCGAAGTTCTTACATTCGACTTGGATCACGCGGCTGGCTAGCGGCACGTCCCGGCATTTCGATGTTTTTAAGCTGAACTGTCAGAAGATAATTTGATACTCAAGAACTTAAGTAAATTTGTTCTAATTTAACTGAAATTGGGTAAGCGTGTAGTTGAGGGCATTATATTTTAGTCATTAAATTATGAGCAGGCTCGATTAAGGGATTATTGAGGTAGAAGAGCTTAGAAGGCCAAAAAGCTGTTTGTGAGGGGCCTAGCTATTCTGGTTATTTTATTTGCAAAAAACATGGTCGAATTTAGTATCAAATGAAAGTGCTCGGTTTGCACTTTTATAATATCGTTTTTAAATTTACCATTTTGAAATAATTAGCAAGATAAAAATAAAATAATATAAACTTAATATAGGTATTTGACATTTGACAGGAAATATTTCGGCTTAGCACAGATACAGTTTATTTTAATCTCTATGATTTCTATGATGACTTAAATCTAGGGGAGGGACAGTCGTATATAAAGCACATTATTCGAAAAAATAGCGACATCTATATTACTTAACGCTAAACTTCTTTTTAATATGGCTTCACTTTATTTCGTCAGAACGTCTTAAAAGTCTTGTATCTAAGGCATGGATCAAACAAAAAAACATCTGTTAGAACAGATTATTTATGGCCATCGTTGCCATGGAGGCGATTGTCATAAAAAAACAACTTTGTCTAATAAAACTCAAAATATTATAGCACCCCATTTATTGTCTCTACTACGACATAATTCAGATAAATAAAAATACTTTCAGTTTTACAATGTTAAAAGAAACAAAGTTTTCATACGCCATCACAGTTGCTGAGAACTTTATTACCAAAAAATTAGAAAGATTATGGCGGGAAGATTCACAACCTGCTGCGTGTAATTGTGTTTCGTGGTCAATTGTGTGTTATTCCAGCCGTGTATGATAGGTAATTTATTAACATCAACAGTCAGTTTAAAAGTATCTAATCTGTTTTCGTGTATTAATAAATATCTTGAAGCCTTTCTTCAAAGTTTTTTACGTTCGCAACATACTTAGACGCTATTTATGCCTCTCCTTATACTTTAGTCTCATGTAGGGTCAGTTGTTCTACATTGAAACAATCGGACACAGTGTAACTTTGCGATATCTCGGAAACTAGGTGTTACCAGCTAGTGCCGTCTGTCAAGCAAGGGCAGGCTCAGGGACCCCCTGTACCTCCTCAAAACACGAGCGCGCCTCGGAGAAGGAGCACGCTGCTACGAGCATTATTCTGAATTCGTGCAACAAAAGTAATTTTTTTCATTTAAGTTTCGCAATTTTTTACCAAGATATAGACTCGAGTTTGGCGTTTTTTAAGTTTTTGTTCTGTTCTATGTGTATTAAAGTTTATTTGGAACTTAATATTTTTAAATTTCTTTCACTCTTTGGTGCAGTTTTTATTAATTGATTAAAAAAACACCCCCTAGTCTCACAATGAAACATTTTTATGTAGTATACAATGAAACATGATGTTCACTGAACACCAGTACCAGCACACAATGAAACAAACTCATTATTTTTTTAAATAATTAAAACCTATGTGCTAAATTTGTGAAACTAAAATACCATGGAAATTGGTAATAATTTGTCTATCATATGACAAAATATAAGATACTTAACTTTAGGAATGGCTGAGATAGGATGGCTTATATGTTGAATGTTTCATTGATGGGAAGGTTAAGGACACATGTCTTACATTGAAACAGTCGTGTATAAATACTATGTTGCAAGAAAGTGTATGAAATCAAGCATGGAGATGTTCAAAACCCTCCCGCGTCTACCTAGTTGGCAATCATGCTCCGTGGACATAAAAGGCGCCTTTTTCGCAGCATGCCGTACCTGCCGACCAGATTTTCGATTCACAATGAAACTCAGGTGTGTGTACAATGAAACAAGTCTTTCGCTTTTAGATATTTCAGCAATCTTATAATGATTCCATATGTCGGAAACCTTTTAAATAACTAATTTCAGCCTACCACTATTTTCTCCTTTCCTTTCTCATTAATTGAGTGAAAGCATATATGTGTTAATGTCACTTATTTATTACACGGTTTCAATGTTTATTAACGATGTTTCATGGTAGACTATAATTATTACATTTGTTTCACTGTAAAAATCAGAGTGTTTCATTGAAAACATGCACAAGTACACAATGAAACAAAACTTATTTTTCAAAAAAAGGCTTATAACACAGGAACTGTTACAGATAAGTAGAAACCGAGAATGCCATATGATAGCCAACGAAATTGTTTATCTTCATACGAAATGTCACACTCATAACTTTAAAAACACCAGAGATAGAAAGGCTTGAACTTTTAGTGTTTCATTGACCAACAAGTTACCCTACATAATTGTTGGATTTATCGATTTTGCTCGCCCAGTACAAACTGCGGATGGTCGAGCAACAAATCCGACTTCTCATCTCTCAGAATACAATAAAATTCTTTGACGGAAATGTGTTAGTGTGCGTGTTGTGACACGACTCGTCCGTACACAAAAACAGATCGAGGTTTGCAAGATTTGTCCTTGACGTGTGTCATTTTCTATGTATTTGTGTCGTCATTACTGATTGGATTTTGTATGTAAGTGTGTGAGAAGTGCGACTGTGTGCACCTTTCCCCCCGCAAAAAATGGCAGAAAGATTTGTACGGTAAGATATCGCTTGGGCCCCTCCCTTCCGACGTGTCGGAAGCCGGTGTTGCTCGAAGATTGCCGCCTTATTGCCGCCTATAGATATACATGAAATAGTAGAAATTGAATAAAATGGAACTCAAAAATGTCCATACTAAATTGTTGCCATGTGTAAGCATTTTATGTCAAAAATGTGACAGTTACGTAGAAAGTGGTGCTCTCATTTATTTTCTACTATTTTATGTCGCACTTATACGATACCTAAGTAGGTGCAACAAAGTCAATCGCTCTATAATAATTTTTGGTTAACTGCGAGTTCTCAGTTCGGGGCGAACTACAGTAGAGTCCGGTTATAACGACGCCCAAGGGACCGCTGATATTACGTCGCACTAACCGGACGTCGTACAAAACGAACTGCCAATTTTAATATATTTTTAATCAAAATAATTACATAATTTTGTATTTTTTAATACTTATGCGACAATCAAAGAAAAAAAACAACACTTGTGTGTTTAGAAGAAGCCACTTTTCAAGGTACGCGTACTCACTCGTCATCCGCAAATTACTCGAATCCTGTACAATAAAAAGTCGTAATTCTTGGGGAACTAGTCAAACTGACGTTGTTTTATCGCATAGTTCCTATGGCCACCTTCTGTGTCCATCATCAGATCAGCTGGAAAGGTAAGTACCAAAATATTGCATTGTCACCCAACTTACATAATGATGTATGTGAAGTTGAAGCTGAATTGAATAATGGGAATTGTTTTATTTAGTTTGCAAGATTACGAAAAGTCACATGACTATTTCATCCTGCTCCGTATAGGCAAAAGGGGGAGGGGAGTTGGGTGCGTGGGACGGAGTAAGCTTCTTACCAACAATTTATTTGTAAAAACTACGTCGCTCGTCGTTGTAACCGGAGTTGACGGACGCATTTTGAGTCAATTTCCGTCGTTAAAAGCGATCGGTCGTTATAAGCGGAGTCGTAATAAACGGTTGTGGTTTCATAGTAGCTTGTACTAAAACCAAACAAGTGCCTATACTTACGTCGCTATTAGCGGTTGGTTGTTATATGCGAAGTCGTACTAACCGGACTCTACTGTACTAGTATTATAAATCATACAATTACTCTGAATACAGCAAAGATTTTGACATTGCACTTTCGACTCGCGGTTCTCTCTAATTATTATTAGACTAATAGACAAAAGGGTCCAATGTTCACGGAACCGATGATAATACAGCACTAATTAGCACTCAAGACAGGCGGAGCCGCGGCAGACGCTAGTCTAACGACGTTAGTGACTGAAAGCACTAGGTATTGAAATTGTGTTTAAGACGAAACAGGAGCTGAGTTTTAAATATTTTAGGTAAATATACCCGTCTCGCTAACGGAAGCGGCACCTAAAAGTAGTGCGATAAGGACAAGGCGAAAAATCCTGCGTAAAAATCTCAAAAATCGAGGTTCCGTACTCCTCTGTTTCCTCCTCCAAAACTTAACCAATCGTAACCAAATTTGGAAATCTAAATGATTATGAAATTATCTGTGTCGGACCGTTTTGGTTTTTTGGCTAATTGATATAAGTTTTGAATGCCACGCCTCTCATTGCGGCATAGTCAATTAGGCCATTTTGGCCATTTTTGAAGGGCTCTAGCGCCTTAAAAAACAAAAATATCAAAAAAAGCAAAACGGTCCGACACAGATATTGACAATATTAATCTGTGTTGAAAAAATCATTGCTCTATCTTCAAAAACCACGGAGGAAAACGAGGAGTACGTTTGTATGGAGAAATGACCACTCCCGTTGGCTCTTAAAGTTCTGGGCTTGTAATGTGCAGTGATCGTTAATTCTCCAGCAATTTTGGTGCAGCATAGTAAAAATAAAGGATTTTCTTAATTTCTTCTAGGGAGAGGATTGGTTAAAAGGTTAATATTACTGTTATTAACCCTAATTATCTATTCCACCTAGAGTAGAGCATACAGATGCTTTTAACCAACAATGCTGCACCAAAATAAAATTGCTGGAAAATTAACGATCACTGGTAATGTGAAACCTCCTTTATACCTATATGAAAATTTAAGAGTCCTTAAATACTGTATTGACCTCAAGTACCTTGCAGACAATAAGGCTTAAGTGAGTACACGTTAACTTTTACCTGTTTCCGCACATAAATAGTACATAATTGTCGAGGTTCGGAAGTAGCTACTTGCAGGCTGAGGATTCGTTTTAAACGGACGGCCTTGGGAGTCTTTTTTATTGAATGGGTCAAACAGATCACTGTGTTATGTCTTTCCTGTAGACATACTCAAGAGTTAAGGGCTATAAAGGTTAATTTTCTTATTTAACCCTTATCCACGTGAAAAGGTCCTCCTTTTATTTAAAGAACTATGATAAAATCATTACTTACATGCCCACAAGCTGTTAACTATTGCCCACAGGAGAGAAAACTAGTGTGTTCGCGCGAACAGTACATTTTTCTGTCCTGTGGGCAATAGTTAACAGCTTGTGGGCATGTAAGCAATGATTTTATCATAGTTCTCTAAATAAAAGGAGGACCTTTTCACGTGGATAAGGGTTAAATAAGAAAATTAACCTTTATAGCCCTTAACTCTTGTGTATGTCTACAGGAAAGACATAACACAGTGATCTGTTTGACCCGAATTCGAAGCCAGCAAGTAGCCTTCCACAGCCAAGTCATATATAGTGGTTTTCTCATAAATGGTGCAAGAAATATAAATATAATAGAAATATTTTACAGAAGCAACGTTCTTACGTATATATTTTCACAGAAAAAAGTAGAATCAATTGAAAAAGTATGCTTTGCCACCTTTTTATTTTTAAAATTTTAAAATAGACGTGTATTTTTCTGCCGAAAATACGCCAACCTATTTGAGACAGCTAAATAGTCGCGGTACCAACATTATAATAATTAGTACAGTCAACGGTAAAAATATAGGTGTAGACAACTTACTCAAAAATATGTCCCATAGTTCTTAATTCACTGACATAAGAGTTATGGGACATTTTTTTGAAATGATTTGTACACCCATATTTTTACCGTTGACTGTACTAATCATCTGTTTGGCTGTTTAATGGGCCTAAGCCTTCATTTGATATGGCCATTTAAACTTTTAAAAAGTTTGGAACTCGACAAATAGGTAACGGAATTTGTACTTATGATGCAACATTGCAGTCTGCAATGTTTTTAACTTTTTAATTTTTGACTGACCATAAACTCCGCACTTCGCAACCTATTTTTTAAACGGCAAAGTCGACTTTGCCGTCCATTTTTGAGAAATAGTAGTTTGTGTTACAAGGGATCAAAATGATATATTTCCGTCAAGGGCGTACATTGAATCCTGAATGAAGCGATGGATTCTAAAGTAGAATCCTGAACGTAATGCGGGATTCAAGTGTTAACGCCCAAGACGAAATAATTTTGATACTGCTTTCACATCAACTATGAGGAAATTGTTATGTTCCAAAATATGTATTATTTGACCAAAAAAATATAGTACCTATGCAAGAAAGAAAAAATCGTGTCCTAGAACAGAAAAGTACAACTTTGATCCCTCCTAGCAGGGAAGAAAAGTGCCACTTTGATCCCTCCTAGCGGGGGAGAAAAAGCCCTTTTTCGAATAGGTGATGTGAAATAAGTATTTTACAGTACGTACTCGTTTCGAATTGCCTCTTTTCCACACTTGTATCGTAAATAACTATTTCTGAATTTCTTCTTATGTGCAAAATCCAGCAACGAAACACTATATTAAATAATATTCAAATAAATAACAGCCTCAAAAGGCCAGTGAAATGCGAAAGTCAATTTCCACGAGCGCAATATTTTTCACGAGCCGCTAGTGCAATTCGAATTTAGAAGATATCAGCTGGGTTTGATATTGATTTAATAGTAATTAAGATAGAGTTAGACCAAGATAAGTCTGCAACGAATTTGATAGCACACGCAGTGTAAATGTTATTTATACGTCATAATTTCATAGAAGTGTGACGTTTAAAATAACATTTACACTGCGTGCAAAACTGCAAATGTTATTTTTAATGTCAAATTTCTATATAAATAACACTTCCACTGCGCGAGCTATACATAATTATGTATAAATCGTTGCAGACTTACCTAGGTCTAAAGGGACCCACTGATTAACAGTCCGTCGGACGGTATCGGCCTGTCAGTTGTTCGGAACTGTCAAAATTTTGTTCTAACTGACAGGCCGATACCGTCCGGCGGACTGTTAATCAGTTGGCCCCTTAACTCTATTCGAATATTCTTATTCAAATCCTCAAAAAGCCTTGTGTTATGGGTACTTAGAAAATGATATAATTTCAAGGTGATTTTGTTATGATCATACTCTGACGGGTGACACCTCATTTTACATGTAAAGATTGTATAGGTGGTACCTATGGTGCCCAGTGGTCACAATAAGTCAAATTGCGATATCTAAAGTTCAAGTCGGCTCCTGGTTGAGATAAGAAAGGTACAATTTGAAGAGGATCCTGTCGGTGGCGCCCGTTATCGCATGTATGCCTTTGGACAAAGAATAAAAATGTAGAAGAGACACTGTTTTATGCCTACAACCTTGCCTCTCCACTTTTCGACAGCAAAACCTCTTAGAGTTAGACCAAGAAAAGTCTGCAACGATTTTGATAGCATACGCAGTGTAAGTGTTATTTATACGTCATAATTTCATAGAAGTGTGACGTTTAAAATAACACACTGCGTGTGCTATCAAAATCGCTGCAGAATTTTCTCAGTCTAACTTTACATTACTTAAAAGTTATATGTATAAGAAACAGAAGCGGTATCATGGTCGCATTTTTATCACCTGTCATGCCATACGTCACTTTCGCACTTACATATTTGTTAGAACGTGACAGGCATAGTGACTAGGATAATGTTTGCCATATTTGCTCCTATTTACACACACTGGTGGCAAAAAATCAATTTTTTATTCCGCTTGAACCACCAGTCAACGCTTTAACGGCCATAGTAGGTAGTAAGTATGTACTACTTACGTAGGTAATGTGCGGATTTCCTATTCATTCACTTAAGTATTTCTCCTAAAACTGTGTGTGCATCTCTATAGCTAATGATTTAAATTTAACCTCCTGAGTCCCTGAGGCCTTTATAAAGGATTTAAATGGAATTTTGAATTAAAATGGAATATAAGAAGGTTCAACAAGGGGGGCTCAGGAGGTTAAAGATGATATGTAGGTACTGGGACAGTGACGAGATGGTGTAAAATGAAATTATGAACCAAGCAATAATTCTACTCAAAAGAAAAACCTTCCGGATATGTATGGTATGTGTAAATTATTTTTTGCACTGAGGGACGCAAAAATGGATAGGGACCGTGGGCGTTGGAGGGTCTGCCATCTTGTGGCCTGAATCGGAAACATATGTGCACATGTACATTGCCAAAGTAAGTGGAGGGTCTACCATTTACATAAATTATTTAAAAGAATTTGGGGCCCTTTTGGAAGGTAAAGAAATCGAATTAAACTAACATTTTTCTACTATGACCTTCTATTTACTATGGGTAATCACCGGGCCCCCTGAGGATGGGGGCAAAGACGGTACTGTCGTCGGTACGTTTCCTTGTGCAAAGTAGGGTCTGCCATCTTGTGGGCTACATCGGAAGCATAAACGCCACATTTACGCCTCGCGCCAAAAATCTGATGGCTCCTATTAATATGCTGCCCCCAATAGTTCATGCACGGGGCCTATAAGAACCTCTGCACTAAACGGCACCATACCAAGCATTTCAAAGGCAATGTCCCTTCTACCTTTATGTTAGTCATTGAGCACATCAGGGGTGGAAAGGAATGATTCCCTAGATTTGATCTATTTACGACCCGGACTTTTACGGCTTTTTTACGCTTTTCAATCGTGACCCCGCGACCCTCATGCAGGACCCAGTTAAGTACGTTTAGATGATTTATTGATTATTGAGATTTGGGGTTGTTTGGTTCCTTAAGGGTTCGAGTCCCTTTGAGTGATAATATTTATGATTTAAGGTTTTTCTTGAGAGGTCATGTTTTGAAATCCGTTTCTTAACTAATTTAATAAATGGAAAGTCATTGGAAATGTACCTACTTACCGGCTGACATAGCCGTATCAAAATAATTCCGTTACCACATAATAAATGATTACCACAATAAAAGAAAAACTTGGTTAATAGCTTTTTAGCGATAGAATCGAATGGTGTCTACATCTAGCAATTTTTTACCCAATTTTATTACTTACTCATGGAGATGTTTAATTCAACTTACTCTTGGACATCTTTAATTCAACCCTGTTATTAAATGAATGGTAAAAAAAAGTCAAGCAATTAATCCTGCCCTTTCACATCTTATCTTAGAAACATTTACATTGATAAGCCGTTATTTTACACACCCTTGTGAATTTATAAAAAGGTTCAAGTTAAGGGAAGATAGTAACGGTAAGAAGTTACCCTCATTTTTAACCGAAAGTATTCAACTTGGAAAAGTCAGGGGAAATCCTGAATTTAAAACACCTACATTAAATTTATAAATATTTGAATAGCGCAGAGTGAAATTGAATCATATTTCATTCATTTCATTGAGATATTTGAATGCATCTAGATAGTATACAGGGTGATTCATGAGACGTGAGCAGGACTAATCCTGCACACTCAGTAACTGATAATTGATCGATCACCGTCGTATTTAGGTGAAACAACCACACTTTTTCCTATTTTTTAACTTTTTGGTGAGGGCAAATTTCATTCTCTACAATCATGGTCACCCTACAAGACCTAATTAATAAACATAAAACCTCTTTAACCGTAATGACAGCATTTTGATTACGAAGAAAATAAGCTGTCAAACTTGAGTGAGATACGACTTTTCAAAAGTAACCAGACCGTGATGGTGATGACATTCAATTTGACACAGAATATCGGTAGTTTAGTATTCTAATGTAAGGGTGACCATGCAAGTCGAAAATAAATTAATAACTTTTTTTTCAACACGACTAGAAAATTAACGTTAACCTATACTGATACGAAACAGTTGCTTATGATTTATGAAATGCGCAGTGTTAGTCCTGCTCACGTCTCCTGAATCACCCTGTATGGTTTTATATCCTATTACATAGGTACATACTTAAAATGACAGTTGTATTGGCCAATAATAATTACACACTATTAGTGACAGATTCATTCCATCGAAGAAGGGTACTTATGCTTCAAGTGCAATGAGGTCCTTTTCTTCGAATTCTGATAGAAAAATCGTTACTGCACATGAAGCATGTACCCTTTTCTAATGGAAAGCCACAGGTAATAAAACCTATGTAGTAAAAATAATGTTATGACTGTGTTATGTGAGTTTTATGTTATCTTTAATATGTATTTTTGTACTACTACTACTACTATTAAATAGCTCTAAGCAATTTTTTTAATTATATTTAAAAAATGCTTAATGTGTATAGAATGTATGTTAATTTATTTCTGCTTTGTATACCTATTGGTTAATGTTCATGATTCGGTTTTCGTATTCTTTTACAATTATCTAGTTATATTATCCGTTCTCTTCTTCTTGGTCGCATCCATCATGACTGATGATCGTGGTTGGTGGGTTTTGTTCGGGCACGAACACACTCTCGCCATCGATTCCGGTCCATCGCTTTCCTCACCACGTCATAGAATTTCTTTCTGATATTATCCGTTAATAACCCTTAAATAAAATACAGCAGAATCAGACAGCAGTAGGTACCTACTTACATTAACCAAACCCACAGATAAAATACGAAACACACAGGACATTTGCAGCATGTGTGTCGTAACTTGACTCAGCGTTAAACATTTTGCGAGTGATTAACTGAGAATGTTGGATAATTCATTTTCTGGTGTAGTAATTTGAACTCATGAGAGCCTTTTGTTAAGTTACTTCAGATTTATTTTTCAAAGAAGTCCGCCGGGTAGCACATGATTGGCGCGACAGTATCTCGCCACGAGATAGACTACCCGTCCCTTACCCTACCCGTACTTTAATTAATACAGTTAGAAAAAGACGGGTAGTCTATCTCGCGGAAAAATACTGTCGCGCCAGTCATGTGCTTGGCCTACAGGGGCGGAATTAGGGTTACCAGGTACAAATTTTGAATATCCTGACAAAATTCCTGATTTCCGAATATTTTTCCTGACATTCATATTTTTGACGACGGGGGGTATAGCCGTTAGCGATGGCCACCCGACTGAGCCGATAGCCGCGTGAACGCGGTACGCGGCCCTAAAAAAGTGCATTATTTTGGTGAGTTAGTACATTATTTTTAATCACAGAGGCAGAGGATCATTGACGTATATATCTATGGACTGGCCTGACGGGCACTAAAAATGGTACTAGTTCAGCGGTGTGACTCACGAATTCCAGCCAATCGTGCAGTCTAACGAAACTAGTTGCGACCAATAGCGCGCGTGATGCGAACTCGTCAACCAATTGCGCGCGTGATGCGAACTTATCAACCAATCGCGTTGTAGCGGTTTCACACCGCTGTACTGGCACCTGTCATGCGTCATTATTATTGCCCGTAAGGCCAGTCCCTAGATATCTATGTTAATGCAGAGGATACTTCTTATTATATTGTCATCTTTGCAAATGCGGATGTTAGACATGATTTCGATTTCTACATCTTTGTATTATGTATGCTTGAGTAATTTGTTAATTCATAATTACGAAGTTATTGATGTTGAGTGGATCTCATTTATTATTCTTTTAATAAAATAAAAAGGTACTTTATAAAAAAGTCTATCAATTCAAAAAAATCCTGACATTTTCGTGTTCCGTCCCCATTCCTGACAAAAGGCCAAAATTCCTGACATGTCATAACCTGTCATCTGGTAACCCTAGGCGGAATAGATCACGTAGTTAAAAAATGTATGAAACTATTAGTATATTTTGACTTCAAATCACGGTCAAGATGACTGACACGTATCACTTACACTACTGATAGTTATCCCTTCTCGATAAATTGTATACTCCGCCGGCAGCATTGAATATTATCCAATACACAATTTCTTTCGCACTTACATACTTGTTAGAACGTGACAGGCATGGTGACAAATGATAAAAAGCCGGCCATCTTAGGCCTTCTTAACGGTACCTTAAATCCGACATGTGTAATCACTGACTGTGACTAACACAACGTACACATTGATATAAACCGCACACGTTTTATAAATGGCCAAACAACCTCGTTTGTCTGTATTGTGTCGCATAACTCCGCCCATCTGTCGCAAACAAAACGCGACGCTTTTAATTACGTCACTTTGTCGTATGTCGTATGTCGCGGGAACGAGATCTGTGACAATTATATTGTAAGAAAGGATGTGGTAATATATGGGGGCACAGATTATGTTAAAGAAGATTGTGCACTCTAAAGACGCAATATACAATGCTATGTATATATGCTTAAAACGAGAAATTGCTTAAGAGATTATAACACTGGCAAACAGGCATAATTATACATACCCCGCTAATAATAAGCGATTACATACGTGTTTTTTGAGGTCCGCTTAATGATGAAAGTGTACAATTGCCTTCCGCGTGAAATTGTTACTGCAAAAAGTGCGTCAATGTTCAAAACTAAACTTAAACACTGGCTCCTCGAGCAGACGTTCTATGACCACAAAGAGCTATTTATAAGTAAACCTATGTCATAGAATAAGATTAATACTATGTAATATACCTTCCTACATATTGAAGTACCTATTTGACATGTAATTTTATATTATTAATAAATGATGATTATGATTATTATGATTATGATATAAGATTAGGTAGGTACTCTCGTGTCGAGCGATAATCCCTAAAATGTTTGTAGACATTTAGCACATTCACATTAGGAACACACATACATACAAGCTTTGCACATTCATGACGACCGGTCTGCCCTAGTGGCTAGTGAGCCTGCCTATGAAGCCGATGGTCCCGGGTTCGATTCCCGGTAAGGGCATTTATTTGTGTGATGACACAGATATTTGTTCCTGAGTCGTGGTTGTTTTTCTATGTATTTAGGTATTTATATATTATATAGATCGTTGTCTGAGTACCCACAACACAAGCCTTCTTGAGCTTACCGTGGGGCTTAGTCAATTTGTGTAAAAATGTCCTAAAATATTTATTTATTATTTATTGTTATTATTTATTTAGAAATGTAACATTTAAGTAATAAAAATCCGGTTAAATCCTATTTTTTTGTTTATTAAGCCTAACTAAAAGAGATATCTAGGAACTGTCATAGGGGCCATCATTGGACACGAGAGGTAAACTGCCTAACTGATACGTCAATTAATAGATCTAGAAACGATATGGATTAGATGTGCAAGTGTCAAAAGTGACGTTTTTGTTTGAAGAAACGTCCCATTTGACACTGACATATTGTTACTAGATCTAATTGACGTATCTTAAAGTTCGAATCGGGCCAATAGGATTGTTACTTTTTGCAAATGTATTATCTTTCTTTACGCAAGCTGTGTCCGTTGTGGGCCGGTGATTCCTAAGGTGTCGGGTAACGAATGACTCACTACGCGTTCTGTTAGTCCTGCGACTGCGCAATATATTTATGAGCCAGATTATTTACATTGTGAGCCTTTTAACCTATATATGATTGAGATACGATGGAGGTATGAGTGTGACGCCTACTCAAAAGTTTGGCTTGTTTTAATGACACTTTGATTTTAGACCTCTAAAATTTTTGTTTCGACCGGTCGAAAGCTGAAAAATGTTATTCAGTTGTATACACATATTTTTTTCTCTCTTCCGCATAGCAATCTCGTTAGATAGGTAGTTTATTCATGGCATTTTCCCTTCATTAAAACGTTTAAAAACTCAATATACTTAGGTTAAAACTACAGTCTGTCTGTCTGTCTGTCCGTCCGTATGTCACAGCCACTTTTTTCCAAAACTATAAGAACTATACTGTTGAAACTTGGTAAGTAGATGTATTCTGTGAACCGCATTAAGATTTTCACACAAAAATAGAAAAAAAAATACATTTTGGGGGTTCCCCATACTTAGAACTGAAACAAAAAAATTTTTTCTTCAAACCATACGTGTGGGGTATCTATGGATAGGTCTTCAAAAATGATATTGAGGTTTCTAATATCATTTTTTTTTTAAACTGAATAGTTTGCGCGAGAGACACTTCCAAACTTCCTGTAACTTCTAAAAAAAGAGAATGATAACACTAGAAAAAATATATTATGTACATTACCATGCAAACTTCCACTGAAAATTGGTTTGAACGAGATCTAGTAAGTAGTTTTTTTTAATACGTCATAAATCGTAAACCGCAATTTTATTATGTTACTTGCTGCTACGGAACCCTTCATGGGCGAGTCCGACTTGCACTTGGCCGCTTTGGGTACGGCACCCTAAAAATTATCCCATCTATGAAATTTGACAGACTTGCTGGATCGCCTATTCTTGAAAGTGAAGAGAATAAGCCATTGTCTGCTTGAGAACAACTGGCGATGCAGTTTTCAACTTAGCAGTGTTATTCTGAAAGCTCGATGCACTTTTGCAGAAGTAATCTTGGTCAAGCAAATCTTGTCAGTAGCAAAAGGCGGCAAATTTGAAAAATCGCGGGTTAGTAACACATATTTCGAATAAAACCTAAATCGCGTGTCATCTGTGTTTTATCTGTGGAAAGTGGATCGTGAATGACAGCCATCTTGTTTGTTTACATTCTGAATCGTTACTATTTCAAGAGAAATTTCTGCTGTCACCATTAAATACCAATATATTAAATATGTGCATGAACTTAAGCGAAATCAAGGTGCCTACAACGTACAATCATGCTCGTTAATCGTAAATATTAGTAAAATTGAGTGTTGCCCTACTTCACTTTGCTGTACATTGCTACTGACATACTTTACTTGTCAGACTATATCATGTTTTCTGTGCTCGGTTCATTTTTATCGGTTTAGAGTTGTACGCATGGGTAAAACTCCGAAACATCGCACATGTCGTTAAATTTTCTATTTCTAAAACTGCCTTTATTTCATGAGAAAATTTGCAGTAGGTACTTCGATTTTTTTCAATTAATAATTTATTTGCAATAAAGGAGTTACAAAAGTTGGTACTTCTAAGTAGTTGGTATTTTTGGCATGTCATTAAGTGCAACATATCTAAGTATTTGTATGACTTTCTTAGAAATAGGCGATCTAAATTGAAATAAGGCGCATTGTTGGTTGCTATACTACTCGTATTGTACCTGACACATCTACCTACATGTTTTTTTCTAAACGGTGAAGTGAATTGCGTAGTACCAAGATCTATGATCTATCAATAAGAATGACATTTAAATTTATACTGAAACACGACCAAATTGTCAGTAGGAAAAGGCGTGAAATTCAAATTTTCTATGGGAAGTAAATACATCGCGCCTAGATTTTTTTTAATTTGCCGCCTTTTTCCACTGACAAGGTTGCTGTGCCAGAATACCTACATAATTGTCATGACTTACTTAGTCCCATTTCAATTTTCATATTGTTCAATTTCATTTCAATCACTACTCTATGAATAAGTAAAAATTTATTAAAAATAAATTTCACTACACATGCACATGTCTGGTCCGCGTCAGAATCAGGCTACGTGGTAAAGTTCTCTTATGTTTGAGAGCAAGTTAATATTCTGAATACGAGTTTAGTTCCTCAAGTTTTCAGCGTGAGGTTTGCAATAAAGTACATCTCAAAAAATCATATCTGATGCGAATATTTTGCTGTTATTTTTAATTCAATGCTTTACACAAGCTTACACTGTATGTCAGCAAATACTGATGTCCGAAAAAGTTATAATTTAGCGTACCTATACGTAGATTCTGGCGACGCGAGATTTGTCCAGGACACCTATTTAATTGTCGTCATTTTCAGAAAATCCGCGCCAGGTTTTGTGAGTTGGCCTATATCTGCATATCTTCGGTGAATATCCACATAATGGAACGTTTTGACTAAAAAAAACATACAACCGAATTGATACCTCTTTCTTTGAGATTTGGAAATCGGTTAAAAATATAGCGCAAAGGTAACCATGAAAATCTTTTAGTTGATATATTTCTGTGAAAAATTAAATTAAAAAACATTTAACGAAAATTAATCGCTAATGTTTCCTCCTAAGCATGTAGCAACAATTCCCATTAATTTGTGTAAAATTGATCGATCGCTCGACGCGTATCGCGATTTGGCCCCAATGAGCGGGGCAGCGATTGGTCAAGCGGTGTCGCAACATGGCCGAACAGCTGCTACCAGATTAGGGTTCCGTACCCGGTCCAAGTGGTTTATGGAAACGGACAAGCAAACGTACGAGTCTGTGATGTAGCCATCTAAGTTTCACAAGCTTGCCCTGTTAGAGTCTGTGCGGAAAGAGAAGAGTCGTGGAATGTATGCTGGGGCCCCATACATTACACGACTCGTCTCTTTTGCGATTGAGCTAAAATTTTGCATACGTATGTAAATCGGATGACAATCCAATAATGATGACATGGAATTGATCTAATGATGGAGACAGGAGGTGGCCATGGAAACTCTGTGATAAAACAACGCAAACTAATTTAGGAACATTTTACCTACACAGAAACGTAGTCCATCCAGAGGGCCTATCGTGAACCACGTTCGACGTGTTTCCTCTTTGTCACACTTGTGAATTCGTGCGTAAGTGTGGCAGGGAAGCAACACGTCGAATGTGGTTGCGGTAGGCCCTTATATTCTAATATTCGGACATCGTCCCCGCCCTACCGTGTCCAAGCGATTCGATCCGGGCTGCTGACGCGCCGATGCGTTGGACCACCCGAGCGCTCCCGAACGCTGCCGAATTACTCTGGAACTAATTACGGTTTTAATACAGTTATAACTAAAGTTAAAATAAATGGAAACCAAATCTGGGGGCACGGCAGAGCCCCCGCCAAGTCGAGCGCGAAGCAAACACTGCCGTACCATCCTTTACTGGAACCATTTCGCCGCATTTTCAGGCCCCTATTTGAGAACCTCTGGATAAGACCAGAACGCAGAAATTTTGGTCATCCAGTAAGCTATAATCACATACTTAAAATCCAAACTTTCAAGTCTGTAGGTCATTTATAGGTAAACCAGAACTTTGGGAGTATTGTCAAGAGGGCGCTCGTTTTGAATTTTATATAGCAACAATTTGTATAGTGGGGACAATGGAAATTGGCAGATGATTTTTGTTTTATTCCGACAACTTTAATAAGTGCGAAGTTTGATGTTTGGATATTTCTTCGGTTTTTACGCTATAAAATTCGTGAATTTTACGACGTATGACACTTAAATCAAAATCATCCAAATCTATTTTCTTTTTTTGTTTTCTTTTTTTTAGGTTTGGTCGTTTAATTCCGCCCTTACGCCCTTCGCTAGCAATCCGTGATACCGATGAATGCGATACACCTAATACACAAATCAAATTATTACAAGACATCAACCAAATCGTGACGACCTGACTATAGTGACATTTGTCCATAAGTTTGAAACTTACCCGTCAATTCAGGTGGTAATTTTGTTATGTTTTCTAATGGAAGAAATTTCTCTCCCGCACGTTTTTTTTTTCAATAAATAACTATATACACTGTTTACAACTTTTTCTCTCTAAAATCTAAAACTTTCGGCATGATTATTGCAGTCTAATAATAATTCACACGAAACTAGACAAAGCAATGTTTACATTGTCAATATTGACAACTATCATAGAGGGTAGATGTTGTCTATTATTGAAGTTGTTGCCATTGCTAGAAATTAGTACCAACAAATTTCCGTAACATGGCGCACCCTCAATAGATCCTGGTTCACCTATAGTTCCGAAGTTAAGCGAAAGCAAATTTTCGCATTTATGACATTCACTCACTCACTCACTCACTCGTGATCATCAGAATAGAACTAGTACTTCCCATAAACTCAGAGAGCTGAAATTTGATACAGAGTTAGGGGTTAATGGCCACATAAAGGGAAAACCGAAAAATATTGCAATATCATTCACGTTTTAAAGATCTATGGGTATGAGTACCCGAAAAGAAGGACTCCCTACAAAAAGAGATGAGATCCCATCAAAAACATTACATGTAAAAAGGTGCAAGTCTCGCAACGCTTTTACTACAAAAAAGTTTTGAGATGTAAATAATGTGAAACCAAGTCGGTTATTTTAATCAGTGCCAGGGGGTGTTAAAACCGTATCAATAAGATATCTTTAATTTGTAATACATATAATGACTTGGCAATCGCACATAATGCTTTACTCGTAAATATGTGTAATGCTCAAACTGCAATTAGCGCTAGCGTTATGTTCAATTAGAATTATTTTTAATAGGTGACGATGATCCTTTTGTCATTATGCAGCCGTGCGATGGCCAAGTCATTATACGTATTACAAATTAAAGATATCTTATTGATACGGTTTTAACACCCCCTGGCACTGATTAAAATAACCGACTTGGTTTCACATTACATCTCAAAACTTTTTTGTAGTAAAAGCGTTGCGAGACTTGCACCTTTTTACATGTAATGTTTTTGATGGGATTCTACTAACAGGATCATACAAAGAATTTAACATTTACCTACTGGTAAGCTCTTGGTGAAGTGAAACATCGTGAAGGAATCGGACAAATCCCAATAAGGCACTTTCTCCTCTAGGTTAATAGGTCAAATGGCAAACGGTACCTACGCCAGTTCTCGGGGTTAGTTGCCAAGCGGACCCCATGCACCCATGAGCTTTCGCAAAAAGGAACAATGTCAGAAAGATTATTATGTCTGGGCCGATTTCCCTCTCTCTCTCTCTCTCTCTCTCTCTTTAGCCTTTCTCTACCCTTCGAGTGTTGTGTAGGCCTCTCCTTCATTCTACGCCACTCGTCACGGTTCTGTGTGACCTGGAGCCACTTCTTCCCCGCAGTCCTTTTGATGTCGTCGTCCCAACGCGTCCGAGCCTTAAGATGACAGTCCATTTCCAACCGCAGCTGCACTACTGTCAATTTTACTATGGAAATTGACAGTAACAGCGGCGCGTTCAGTACTAGTAGTGCAGCTGCGGTCAGAAATGGAATGTTACCCTTACGAAAGGTTTTGTATTTAAAATTCTTTAAACTTTCTTTCAGATAGGTTATCCTGACTCTCGTATTAGGTACAATCACGCCTCGGGTCTAATAAAGCAA
The DNA here is from genome assembly GCF_910591565.1 of Cydia splendana. Lineage (NCBI taxonomy): Eukaryota > Metazoa > Arthropoda > Insecta > Lepidoptera > Tortricidae > Cydia > Cydia splendana. The sequence continues at coordinate 16,701,789 of NC_085971.1, read as the reverse complement.
AGCGTGCCGCCGAAATATGAAAGCGTGAGGCACGAAGACGGTAGCAATGTAAACAATAACGCGGCTGGTGAGGGGACTTTTACTGTGACCTAGCGTCTATGCGCAATGCAGGACAGTCCCAATGTTATTCCTGTTGATTTTTGGGGCGAGGGCCGGTAGAGACGCAATGCAACCCGACTGCAACTTGTATAGGAACTGTACGCTGATGTTGCAGTCGGCGTGCAGTTCCCATATAAATTGCAGCCGGGTTGAGATCCGTCTGTATCGGCCGTAAAGAATGACTCACTTTAGAATGATCCGGGCTCGGCCCGAGGCGTCCGACTTCAGTTTTCTATAGAAAGCATCACGTGATCACCGATCACTCGTCATACAAAGAACAAACGTCAGACAAAGAAGTGTCGGACACCTCGGCCCGGACTCGGGCCCGGGCCGTTCTAACGTGAATTATCCTTTACTGTGTACTTATAGACTCTTTTTAAATGGCCGCGCTTAAAGAGAAAATCTTAACGCGAGATTGTTTTTTATTTATATTCAATTTTTTACCTTATTTGACTACGTATACTACGTATAGGTACTTACTTATAACTAGATGTACGCGTGGACTTAATTATGGAAATGTTATCAAATGAATAACATTTTCTATAATGTAAGTATTGTAAGTCAATCAGCTCTATGCCCTTAAAAATCAAGTCTATACATCGTAAACCCACAGTAAATGTAGCTTAGTATAAAAACGGTCTGCATAAATTGAACTAATAGATAAATTCTTAGACAACGTTCCCACATTTTCCAACGACACGGCTACCCCAGTCTACATTCTCTCTGGTTTATTAAAAATTGGATCATCGCATCGGAGCGCGGAGATATTTTACGATATACGTGCCTCATACACTCCGTGCATTTGTGACGTTCCCGCTGCTGGGTCCACATTGTCGTTTGAAAATTTAATGTTTTTAAAGTTATAAATATGTACTATCCAAGTGCGTATCGTGCGGTTAGTGCATTCTGCGTCTATGCCTCTGTATGTTTAAAAAACGGCGATCACTGTTCGTGAAAAAAATCCGGATCCGAAAATATATGTATAGGCGTGGATGGCTTAACGGGGGATCATGGGGCTTGTAGGCGCTCGTATGTAATGACCAACGTAGCACACTTGTATCACAATGTACTATATACTCTTCTCTGATTTTTATTATTTTCCGGAAAGAAAAGCAACGTTTGCTGGCAAAAGTTTGCCTCCAGCATAACCGCCTGTTCGTTTTAGCGGCGTCCTCATGAGCAATCGATTGAGCCTTACATTTCTTTGCTATCTGTTTTTAATACGTAAGCTACATACCTATATACAGTAACCTATCCATAAAGTTCTGTTAATAAGCTGAAAGTTTGTAGCTAAAAGTTGACGTAATAACAAACTGACTCATTTATTTATTTATTTTTTCCAAAGAGTAGCAACGTTTCCTAACGAGAGTGTGTCTCCAGCATAACCGCGCCGAAGGATCGCGGAGTCGCTTGTTCGTTTTTGCAGCGTCCTCATATGCAATAATGTTGCCGCCTTATGGGAACGGTTTTTTATTTAACAATCGCAGGTGAAACGGGGTTGTTTACAGAGTAGAGTTTCGTGACAATTTGTTTGGAGCTCTTTGGCATCTCTCCATAACTCCATATGCACGGACGAATACGTTGAGTATTTTACAAGACTTGAAATATGAGAATGGCAAATTTAGCTCAATCGGATATCGATAAAAAATTTGCCTTTTTCAATTTTCATTCATTGTAATGTAAGATAATTAAATGATCCTTTTAAGGATGACTTACGCTCGACCGGGCCGTGCCCGGGCCGAGGCATCCGACATGTCATTTTCTATGACGGTTGATCGGTGATCACGTGGTGCTTTCCATAGAAACGAAGCGCCGGGAACTCCAGCCCGGCTCTTTCGAGATCTAGTATCTTTTGCAGAATCTGCTTGATAAAAACATTGTTTTATTCTTAGGATTAATTTGCCGTGTCTTATTTCGTATGGCATCAGAAAAGCGTATGACAAAATGTTTAAGATTATCACATACCTACAACTACATATTAAAAATGTAAAGCAGTTTAAGCAGTTTAGTCTAGACTCTAGAGAGTGCCAAAGGAATACATATAGGTACCTACATACAAAACAAGAAACCTGGTTCAGCTTTTAATTTGTTTGTGTCACCCACAATCCCATAACCATCAGAAAACATCCCCATACCCAACTTGCCACTTAAACCATGAACGTAACCTAATCTTTCCAAAGGTCGCATCTGACCACTTAAACTATAGACATAAGTCATTGTTTCCAATTCCCATTACGCGGATAATATCGGACTGATGGGGATCTTGGGCCAGTGCGCGACTGAGACAACGCTATGCACGTATATAGCGATGTCCTGATGCTCGCACCCATTAGCCGGAGTATCTCGGGGCAAAGCTCGTCTGTCTCTCTAAATTCGTGTCAAGTGATCGACAAAAACCAATTATAGGCCGAGTTACGAAGCTAGTGCGGACACTAAAAGTGGATTGCGGTAGGATTTTTCATTGGGGTTAATCATGCACCGGGTTTTTTTCTTCATTCGGTTGTAGTAAAACACTCGGAAGTACAACATCGACTATCAACCGATGTTGGTAAAGTTTGCTTACTGGCGCGTTTTCTTAGAGGCGTCTACGGAAGACCAGCGTCAAGGTACCTGAAACGAGTTTTTCTGAAGCAACAGTAAACAAGATGCCATGATAAGGGTTGCAGTTATTAATTAGCTTAAGCCTTGCCAAAGTATGTAGAGTGCTTCTGGCTGAGTAAATACCTCTATAAGTCATTTTCAAACTTACCCCGTCTTCGAAGTTGATCCAATGCACCTTATAAGAAAATCAGAAATTAATTCAGGCTCGACTAGAGTTTGCAATACGGATCCAAAATGTATGAAATTATCCGGATCTGGATCCGGATCCGCGGATCTTCCCATACATTTCGGATCCCTAGGCTCGACCGAGATATTGCAGCAACTAAAATAGATTATTTCAGAATCTATCATACGGCTTAAATTGCAAGTGTACAGTCGCTCGCCAGTGTAGAGCTCAAGCTAATCCGTTTCCTCCGGCTACCTACACGTCGTGAAATATGGCCGGCATTCTTCACCCCTGACAGTACATGTACAGGAACAGTAGGTCCGATCGATGGAGACTACGCACAAGTGCATAGCTTCTAAAGGTCCAGATCTTTTTTGAAGTGAAAACTTCTTTAAAAATGTTAAACTCGCGACAGCGTAAGACGTAAGACGCTTCGTAAGACGGACACGTGACCTGATCGACAAACTGTTACAATGTCATTGAGTTTTCACTTCTGCCGGCACTCCCGGAGTGCAACCCGTTGTTTTTTTAAATTAAGTGATGCATTAAACTTTCTAATTGGATTAAACTCAAAACCAGGTCTTTCCTGTAGACATACCCAAAAGTTAAGGGCTATAAAGATTAATTTTCTTATTTAACCCTTATCCACATGAAAGGGTAGGTACTCTTTTTATAAGTATGATGAAATCATTACGTACATGCCCACAAGTTATTAACTTTACTATTGGGTACAGGAGAGAAAACATTAGGTACAGTTAGATGAACACACAAGTTTTCTCTCCTGTGCCACAGACACACACACACGCACACAGACAGACGGATAGACAGACAGACATACAGACAGGCAGGCTGACAGACAGGGAGACAGAGTTGGGCCACTTGCACCATTCACTAACCCGGGGTTTAATTAACCGGTTAAACCATGGTTACCAGTACAATTTTACATCGGGTTAACGGTTTAACCGGTTAACTCCGGGTTAGTGGGATGGTGCAAATGGGCCTTAGAGAAATAAAAAGTAATTCTATACCCTATTCAGGGTTAATTACTGCCGAATCCGACACAAGACCAGACGATTCAACGGAGCCACGCCGTTTTGTCTCCTAAATAGTGTTTAGTTTTTAAGTTTATAAAATGCATAGGTACATATATATGTTAGTCTGTAAGATATTTGTAATATGGAACTTGTTGCCTGATTTAAATTTTTGAATTAAATTATATAAAATTATTTTTTCTAGTTCTTGCTAGATCTACAGCTCAAACGGATTACATCGGATACGAGAGTTACCCTAACTAGCCTGCTGTCCCTGTCTTCTATGTGGCGTTATGAAGGATAGTTATATTGAGCCCTTGTTAGCTGCCTACGGAACTCGGAATGAATTCAGTTTGACAACTCCTATAAACTCTCAGTATTACCTAATATTGCGCTATGGTTTTATACTTATTTAATTTGCTGTGACGTTTTCTTGGAAAATTTAGTTGGAACTTCCAGCCGGCCTAGCCAAGGTGACAATCACTATAGCTTCGACAACGAAACGCTTTGTGTCTCTCTATCACTCTTTCATATTAGTGCGACAGTGACAGTTGCGTTTCGATCGCTACGAAGCGTAAGCGATTGGCATGTTGGCTACGCGGCCAGGGATGCTTGCTAGTATAAGTTTTTCAAGTATGCTTGAAATTGGGTAAGAAAAACGAGTCAAAAACGCGCCGAACCATGAAACATAAATATTTTCAAATTGACTAAGCCCCAGTGAAAAATCACCCATGACTAAGAAAGAAATACCTATGTAATACATTGGTTCAATTACAAATACGAAAAATGTAATCATATTTCTTACAATCTCATACATAATATATTAGATTCCAACGGACACATATGAAAATAAATATTACTTATAGCTATTATGACACTGCCATACTTTGTCACTACAAGTGTGTGCAGAGATAGATTGGTCCGACTATAGTCTCATTTTAGTATGAAATGATACTTAGTTACCGGTTATCGTAAGCGCCGTAGGTTATTACTGCACTACTATGTTACCGCGCCGCCACTTTGCTATGAGATTTTGCATAGGCGCTTAAATTATAAGTGGTTTGCTTAAACGGCGTATTACTACAAGAACCTTTAATTTTCATAATTTACTGCACCTTTGCAAGAGATGACTGTATTATTTCATGTTATTTACATTAACCTAGGCCTTAAGTTTTCTACGTGACAAAATATGAGTCGCTTAACTTCAAACTCGGGTAAATTAAGAAAAGGTACCTAGTAGATATTTGCCGAGAGGCTCGACTCAAATGTAATTTAGATCGATTTAGCTGTTTGGTCGTCAGACAGAAAGATAAACAGAGTGAAACAGAGTGAGTTGCTTTGATATTTGTGGATAAACTTTTGCTTTATAAAATAAATAGCGAAATCCTCGAAAACCGTTCCGTCTACATTAAAAATAACATCCAATGAAAGCAACTTACTTCACATAACATAAAAAATCTACTTCAAAGGCTACAGTAGTCGAGTATTTTAAACCTTCGCTTTTCCTCAAACCATTCAAGCCAAACTCAACCGTACCACATTCTAATAAAGACCTAATCACCTTTCTTTAGGTGTAATTTTTTCTCGTGTCAAGCAAATCTCCAATTTGTGAGGGATTTCGCAGTAATCTTGTGATGTACTGTGCAGGTGGCAACCAAGTTAGCCTCTTTCTTTTAAATTCCGCCATTGTACTTCGAACCTTGTTCGTGGCGATTTAGGGTATTGTTTAGGTTGTGTTTGATTGACAAAGCAAGACGTTAGATTAGTAAAGAGGATGTAGAGAGAAATGATGGTAGTTATTGCACGAGTGTGGGACTCGATAGACTCAGGTGCTCGTTTGGTGACATTAGGTGTTCATCATCTTTGAATATTGCTGAGAATCGCAAGTCATACGATTTAAAGCCACTTAAGTTGTAAATTAGGTATTTTCTTCGAGGAACGAAAATTATGACAGGGAAAACAATATAGTAATTTTAGCATTCCCGGGACCAAGCCACAGGTTCATTTATTTTAGAACTAGGTTTTAGTTTTATACTAGAGTCTGATGTTCGAAAAGAGAAGAGTCGTGGAATGTATTGGGCTCCATACATCACTCTTGGATTATTAGGACTCTAAGCAGGTTGATTTTTGTTTATAAATATATAATTCAGACATTATTTGGCTGGCTGGTCGTTTACCTTTTCAATTTTTAGGCGTGTTACTTTTAGGCGTTTATTTATCATGGTATGTCAAATCTAACAATCCGTTGATAATCGTTCGTCCCTATGATTCGTCATTTTGACATTTCTATTTGTTAGAAAGATTTGATAAGTGGTTGAGTTGTATGAGAAAGGGTCTTATTTATAATTTTAGTTTCATACACGCATTCCAAAACCTAGTTGACTTGTTTTAATGAATACTGACATGTAGAGTAGAGGTAGGTTTATGGATCCTACATTTTAAAGAATTTTTCTGGCAGAAATAGGCACCGAAAGTCCAAAACAATATCAATAATTACATTTAAAAATTACCCCTCACATTTTGAGTTAAAATTTAAATCCACCGAACCATAAAAACGGTCTTTGACAAAATATCGAAGGACGTAACACTGACAGTAAATAATGGATCTTTTTGTGCAATAATTTCCACCCCAGCGCATGATCAGGGGGCGGAAAATAAGTCACGAACGTAATAAAATCTCTTTTGACTGTCAGTGATCGTTAATTTTCCAGCAATTTTGGTGCAGCATTGTTGGTTAAAAGCATCTGTATGCCCTACTCTAGGTGGAATAGATAATTAGGGTTAATAACAGTAATATTAACCTTAACCAATCCTCTCCCTAGAAAAAAATTGAAAAAAATCCTTTATTTTTACTATGCTCCACCAAAATTGCTGGAAAATTAACGATCACTGCTCATAACGCATGGCGAGCTTTTAAGTGTTTAATGACTGGCATTAAGTCCACCATTTGTACTAATTTTTTTTTTGGCAATGAAGTTTAAACAAATAAATAAGTTTATGCATCAGCCAACCAATGTAAGAGCCGATTTTTCCTTCCCCTGTTAAACAGACAGATAGCATTTATTCCATTGATAGCGAGATTTTCATGAGTAATTCTCATTAACTTAAATAATTCGTTGAAACTAGGAATAGTTATCGGATGAATTAAATGGTAAGTATCAGTTAGATTCGAAAAACTGAAAATCTGAAATTGGCTCTAGGGCATGTTTACGACAAATTACATAGCACTAAGACGATGATATGCTGTAATTATCAAAAAAAAATTGCATAAGTAGGTAATATATGTATTAATATGTGTAACTAGACAACTGAAGAAAACGAAGGATTTATATCGACCGGGATATAAACAGCGCGCCAAGCGGGACGTCCTATACAAAATTACACTTATACGGAAACGCGTAGGGAACAAGGCATCGTCGTCGGCGTATATTCCCGTGACTCTAGCCGCCCAGAGGCCTATAAAAAGGTCCCCACTGACGGAAATGGCTTGCCGAACTATATTTCAGTATTTTTCTTACTTGCTCTAGCAAACACTTCAGAATGATCCAGAATCCACTCCACGCTATTATCCGAGTCATTGGGTCGAGTTCGCATTCTCATGTAAAACGGTTTCGGGTGCGTATTCTGGGCACGCGTTCAATCTTAGATCCAAGTCGATTTGATGCTCTCGATTTAAGAGGAGAGGTGGGCTCCTATTTAAAACGTTTGGTTTATAGATTCACATAGCAATGTGCAAAAAAATCTGGAAATTTCTGGAAACATTAATTCTAAATTCAATTTTAAATTCAAAAAAATATTCTGTTAGTAGCCCTCAAAGGCTCTTTCACACGTCAATACAATATTTACAGTGACATCATCACATCATATATGGTGACATGAAAAATACATAGCAACATTTACTCATAAATACAACCAATACCCAATAACAATTCATTAATAAAAATCAGATTTTAATTGTTAAAGATACCTATTCAAATTACTTTACTGTATTGTATCTGCGTTATATTGTAGTATTTTTATAAATGTTTATAGTTGAATTATCGAGAAGATGGAATTGCATTTGTAGTGGTTGTATGCTGATAGTACAAGAAAATAGAAAATTCAAATATAGAATGCCTGTAAACATACAATACTACTACATATGCAATTCCACGCTCTCGATGATTCAACTATACCCAGGTAAGTATTGGCTGGTTGTATTTATAAGTAAATGTTGCTATGTATTTTTCATGTCACTGGGTACCTAATGATTCTTGAAGAAACGTCACATTTTACACTGATATATCTAATCTATATCGTTTCTAGATCTATTAATTGACGTATCTTAAAGTTCGGATCGGGCCGATAAATATTTAACACCACAATCCACCATTTAATAATAGTATAGGGAGAAGTCATTTTTAGGGTTCCGTACCCAAAGGGTAAAAACGGGACCCTATTACTAAGACTCCGCTGTCCGTCCGTCCGTCTGTCACCAGGCTGTATCTCATGAACCGTGATAGGCAGTTGAAATTTTCACAGATGCTGTATTTCTGTTGCCGCTATAACAACAAATACTAAAAAGTACGGAACCCTCGGTGGGCGAGTCCGACTCGCACTTGTCCGGTTTTATTTTTACTTGAACCTAGAAATCGAAAGTTTTGTATTCCCTGGCAACTTCACTGGTTCATGTATTGAATAATATTAATATCTGTAAGTATTATTGTACCGTTTGTGCCCAAATAAACATTAAAACATTAAAACATTCCCCTTAAGTCGATCCCGCATTGAATGGCAGCCCTTAATTGATTTCGTTTTATTGTTGATGAGACTTCTTAACTTGAATGGAAAAGCTTTAAATGAGAATGTATACAACAATTCAACCCCCCCATCCACCACATTAAATGTACCTAATGGACCGCGAGCCACGAACAGATTTCATGACCAATCGCCTCCCGGGCGATAACTCGTATATTAGTTAACGGCTATGTATGATGATTCCTCATGGACGTCAGCTGGCGCTCCGTTGGTGGGTTGAGGAATGGCAGCCACCGAAACATGTTAAAAAATAAAATAAATTTTGTCATCGCCTCCCGTTTGATACATTGTCAGAAGATAGTTTAGATGTTATTATAAATAAAAATGCTACTTGCTTTGCATGTAGGATTTCATCAGGCATTTCAATAAACGCCTTATGGATTTGCGGACATGATCAACTGACGGTCTTTCCACCGCAATACAACCGGCTGACTATTTTTTTAATTCTTGATAGCATCTAAACTATCATCTAACAAAGTATCAAGCGGGAGGCGATGACTGACGATATTTTCTCCTGGCCGCGGTCTATACGAGATACCCTTTTGATGCCAATATCTCGTTAAAAAGATTCTGAAGGAACCACGTCAAATACGCATCCTAAGCGTATTAAACGTGAAAAATTATAACAACAAGTAGCTTTGTGAAAACACAGTTTTAAAAAGATTCTGAAGGAACCACGTCAAATACGCATCTTAAGCGTATTAAACGTGAAAAATTATAACAACAAGTTGCTTTGTGAAAACACAGTTAATAATGCGTCGGGTTAAGTTAGGTCAATTTAAAATCAATGGCTTAAGTAGTTCTCGAGATATTTAGCGATGTGATGTGATAGACCGAGTCGCACCATATTATAAAGGATGAAGGATAACTCACGGTAGACCGGACCGTGTCCGGGCCGGAGCTTCCGCCGCTTACTTTTCTATGACATGACAGGCGATCACGTGATGCTTTCCATAGAAATCGATGTGCCGGAAACCTTGCCCCTGACACGGCCCGGTGTAACGTGAGTCATCCTTAAAGGATCCTTTTTAACTTTTTGGTATGGAACTCTAAAAATCAACACTAAGAGGTTTTAATATGCGACAAATCTTTTCGTTTATCATAAAATATTACCATCTATACGACAAAAAATAACTACAATCGAACTTAGGTATCAATTTAAATCCAACCGTCGCTACAAACTCTAAATCGGTTTTCAATCAAGAAGATATATCGGCGCACCAGAGCCACATAAATCCGTAAACAGGATTGGTTAAAAAGTAGAATAAAGTTTTAAATCTCCTTATTTCCGGTTCGCAAGATGGCGGAATTGAAGGGGTTTACGAAAGACGCCAAGATGCTGCCAGAGTTATTAGAAAGAAGTAGGTTATTTTATTCTCAGGTCTCTTTATTTCTCAAGAAGAATCTTTATTTCTCAAGAAGATATGTGACGTTCCACGGCTACAGGTACCTTATGGCGGCTGGCGCTTACGTAGTATAGCGCCGCAATAATATTGGAGCGGTGTTAATAATAGCGTAAGCGCCAACCGCCATAAGGCACCTTTACCCGTGGGACGTCACATATAACAAAACTTCACTTAAATGAGAAATTAATCAAATTATGCGTGCATAATTAACATATTGTTACTATACCTCTATATAGTATAGGTTTGTAAAAGACTGTACTCTTAAAAAGGGTAAAGTAAGGTAAGGGTAAGGTTCTATGTATTTTACCGGTATCCAAATTTAAAAGGAGGAGTTTTCCTCAATTCCTCCGTGGTCTAGATCGTCCATATCGTATCTAGACCTAATATTTGACGTATCTCATAGTTCGAATCAGGCAGAGTATTAATGTCACCGTAAAACCCGTTTTTAGTGAAAACTCGTTTTGTCTAGGTAAAACTAGTTCCTACCCAACACACTAATCTTCGCTTCGCTCGTCGTTGCACCTATCTTCTGACTTTGGCACAATACCGTGAAAACTAGTTTCACCTAGTGGAAATGCATTTCCCTAGACAAAACTAGTTTTGTATAATTACCTAGTGAAAACTAGTATTCACCGAGCCACTTTGCGAACCACTCGAAATCGACTCAAATCGACAACACTCCATCGATGTCCATAAGCTTGCATGCTTAAAATGAGCACTTGCTCAATGACTTCTTTTGGTAATAAAAATAGTTTTACGTCCCATCGACGCAGAGAGGAGTAAAAAATTATAATATCGGAACGACTACTTTTATTTTTACACTATGGTACAAAGCGAGAAGCGATATTTTAAAGCTGTTTCTTTATAGCTCTTTCGATTTAATTTTATCGTATCGTACACTTGTTTTTATTTGTAACAAGTTTAGTTTTTTTTCTGGCCTATGAGTGTCCCACTGCTGGCCAAAGGCATCCCCTCTTTCGCACCATTTGGTCCTGTCCAATGCACATTCCCACGACTCTATATAGGAGTTAATATTGGGATTAAACAATACACACATCAACCCTGTAGATATAATTCAAAGGTGTCTAAAGGGGCCCACTGATTAACAGTCCGCCGGACGGTATCGGCCTGTCAGTTGTTCGGAACTGTCAAAATTTTGTTCTAACTGACAGGCCGATACCGTCCGTCCGTCGGACTGTTAATCAGTGGGCCCCTAAGTCTAGTGAAACTAACCGTGAATCATTCAAAACTGTATTTTTTTTTACAGTACATACGGTCCTACTTTTCCGAGAGTATGTCAAAAGTTTAAAGGGCCATATGTACTGTAAAACGTTGTACGATACACGTGCGAATAAGTCATTCGAAACTCGTGTCGATTCAAAACACTCCCTTCGGTCGTGTTTTAATTTATCGCCACTCGTTTCGAATTTCCTCTTTTCCGCACTTGTATCGTAAATAACTATAATATGTTTGTTTAGTAAAGTAAATGAGTTAGAAACGTACGCATTACGTCAAACACAACTGATGTACCATATACCACAAAAAGAACGTTCAGGCTTTTTTTTAGGTCCCGAAGCCTATTGGTCAAATAAAAAGTCAACCGCTTTTTAAAAGTACCTAACCAGACATTTATGAAGAGAACGTAAATTGGACTTGAAATTAAAATATTTAGGATTCACATCACGTGTCTGGATTTTAGACCGATTACATACAGAGCTACTACGGTTACATTAGAAAAGAGCGTACTCCCATCTTAAAGGCCGGCAACGCACTTAAAACCTTTCTGGTGTTGCGGGTGTCCATGGGCACTGGTAATTGCTTACCATCAGGCGATTTGTCTGCTCGCTTGCCTCCCATATCACTGAAAAATTGTTATTTACGATACAAGTGCGGAAAAAAGGAAATTCGAAACGAGTGGCGATAAATTAAAACACGACCGAAGGGAGTGTTTTAAATCGACAAGAGTTGCGAATAGTGATGGGCAGCTTGTAAGTTACGAAAGTAAAACTTTCATTTAAATTTGATGTAAATTACTGTAAGTTTCAAATGGAAAATTTCTGTTACGATTCTATAGTTTTCAGAGCCTCTACCATCAGTTTTAACATTGACATAACGCTCACGTCTACGTAATTTACTTTCTGTACATCTCTCTTGCACTATTGCTCGCATATGTGAGTACGAGCGAGATGCATAGAAAGTAAATTACGTAGACGTGAGCGTATATGTCAATGTCAAAACTGATGGTAGACGTACAGGTGTTAATTATCTGTTTGTGTGTATATTTATACTTCCCGATAAACAACAACATTGTTATTATCACAGCAAACACTTTAACATAATACTTTTAAGTGTTTTATTTTGTGTATCAACGACACTGTTTTTTTAATATTTGAATTTCACAAAACAGCAAAGTCTCAAAAGCATATAATCATTAGGTATATTATACCTCAGAGGCATAAAAAAATAAAAATAAAGAAGGTTCTTCTTGACTTGGCCTTGAACTTCCGGCCTTCGTATAACAACTAGGCCTATAACATATACCCCTAGGCCAAGGGGCCACTGACATATTGTCTCGCATTTTTAACCGACTTCCAAATCTCAAAGAAGGAGGTTATCAAGTCGGTTGTATGTTTTTCTTTTTTTTATGTTTGTTACTCCATTTCTCCCTCATTACTGGACCGATTTTGAAAATTCTTTTTTTTGATTGTATGTATATGCATACAGATTGGTCCCGTTTTTGTCAAAACCCAGTTCTGATGATGGGATCCATGAGGAATCGAGGGAACTCCTCAAATCTTAAAGGCATACATATAGTGATTTTTGGGTTTTTATCAACAAATTAAGCATATACAACTACGACCCTTACAGAAGCGAAATGCTAGTAGAAAAGTGGGTGGTTTTACCTCCTTTTCTACATAGTGCACCATCTACAATAATCTTTCACCGGCCCCAATAGAAGTCGGTTTTTTTGTCTTAAAATTTATATAATCATAACCCGTTTTACTGACGTCAGAAGTAACGGAGATGTGTTATGGCAAGTGTAATTTATTCAGTAACGTCAGAAACGTTTCTTGTCAATTATGTAATTTACAAAAGTCATGTCGCAGTTAGGGTAATATGTGAAATGTTTAAGAAATTGCCCACCGCAACTTGCGAATGACTAGTGATGTACCGACTATTGATTTGGCCGACTAGCCGACTAGCCGACTAATCGGCGCTCGAATGGCCGATTAGTCGGCCGACTAGTCGGCTAGTCGGCCTGATCATTAGTTTCGTATAAGTTCAGGTGGAAAACAATAGTTTTGCTCCTTTGGTTGCGCTATTCATCATAATTTAGCTTGGCTAAAAGGTGTTCTCTACAGGTTCAAAGACCTATCACAAGAATCCTCGTTCAATTTCTGTCTTTAGTTCTTTTATTTTGCGATCCTGAGCAGACCGTCAGTACAGCTTGTAGGAGGTATTCCCAAGGCTCTATTTCCTGTACGTAGTCGCCAGTTAAGAACCTATCCCCTGTGGTCAGCGTCTTTACGAGCAACGTGCCCTGACTAAGTCTCTAAATTTTGCAATAACATTAATAGTTCCTCATGACTCCACCATAAAAAAAAAGAACAATAATAAAAAAAATACTATCGAACTTGCACATGAAATTAAACGAAAATCAGTTGAAATCGACCTGTAGAGGAAAACTCCAGCCCACCAACATACGATAACGATCAAACGGTCAATTATATGAACAAAAGTTTTCGTATGCACCCTGAATAGGTATTTTAGTAAAATAAACATAAAACATATGGTAAATATTGACAGTTGATTTCTTTTGTTTCTGTTTTTCTTTCACTAATAAAGTGCCGACTAATCGGCCATTTTTGCCGACTAGTCGCCGACTAATCGCCGACTACAAATGTGGCCGGATAGTCGGCTTTCCCGACTAGTCGGCGACTAGTCGGTACATCCCTACGAATGACCTATTCGCACGTGTATCGTACGTTTTACAGAGTACATATGGCCCTTTAAAATTTTGATATACGCACGGAAAGTATTGTGCGGGAAAGTACGATCATAAGTATGTACTGTAAAATCAGTTTTCATTGCGATGGGCAGGCTCAAATTAAAGTAGAATAGAACCCGACTCACGGTCGGGACATCTCTGTGGAACAAGTAGCAGATTTATTTGCATAATACTGGACGAATCGAATTTAATAAAGCCAGTGGCAAACTGACTTTGTAAGTTTTTTATTTGTGCAGTTCCGGCTGGAAATGAATTTCGAGGGATGTGCCTGGACTCATAATAGGCTTAATATTATACAGCAAAGTATTTGGAATATTTTGATATTTTAACTTGTACTTAAATGTTAGGTTATTTGACTATTCGTTTATGTTATGCATTAAAAATGTCATTCATAGTGTTTCTTTGCAACTGAACGTGTCGACTTGCAACTGAAATTCTTATACTTAATTACTGTGGAGATATTTGGTCAGACAGTTAATTGGTAATCTTGTATTAGTTTTCTGTTCGCATCGAGATTTTTTGGTGAAATAATGTTTATACGGCAGTAGTTTACGCGATGATAGGTACGGAAAAAAAGAAAAAGAAAAAAATATTGGTCATTTTCATACATTCTATGGGAAAATCGCATGAAAGTCGGGTTGCAGTTACAGCAGGAATGACCTGAAATTTATTTTCAGACTGGTTTGGGGTAAATGAAACTGATAAAGGGGGTATGCCTTATTAATTTCTGAATATCGTATAAAACCCTTATTTTACCAGCCTAACGTTACGGATACAAATAAGAGATTTCTTGCCTTATAAATATTTTTTTCTTTTTTCTTTTTTTTAAATACATTTTTTATAAAGCCGCCGGGTTCCCCACACCCCACACTGGCCTTATATACCTCTTTCCGCGGCTAGTTCTTGGTATATAGGATGTAGATATGAATAACCTGAGAAAGACCAACTGCTCGATTCGAACTTTAAGATACGCCAAATATTACGACTAGATACGATATGGATTAGATATGTCAGTGTCAAATATCACGTTTTTGTTTGAAGAAACGTCACTTTTGACACTGACGTATATAATCCACATCGTATCTTGTCGTAATATTTGACGTATATTAATGTTCGAATCGGGCCGAAACTATGACGAAGTAGGTAATTCTGATCACGCTCATGATTGACAGCTCCGTATTTCGTTTTAAAGTACAACGCGTAGTTCAAAGTCTACTTTTGACAGCTAATAAACTGGGGATACTTCGCTACGTAGGCATTAAAATGTTTAATAGTACTACTACCGGCACGATTCGGGAAATGAATTAGAGATTCACTAGATATGAAATAGTAAAGATATGTCACTTTCCACGACAAAAGGTACAATTGCCCCGGCTGAATATTGGAGCGGCGTTAATAATAGCGTAAGCGCCAGCCGCCATAAGGTACATTTTGCCGAGGAACGTCACATATCTCAGATATCAGATCGTCTACAGATTGACAGAATCTTAGTTCGATTAGCAACGCTATGACGCTGAAAAGTATTGCCTCTCACTATCAATATATAATGACATTATGTTGTCATTACTTCAAAAATATCAAACTAGTTTAATAACTTCATTGCCTTCCGTCATTCTTTCTGTTATTCGTAATTCCATCATTCCAAATTTCCAATCATTACACGGTCAATTTTAATGTCATTTCCAGTGTCATTACGTTACATATCTGAAGATATGGCGTTGGAACACTAAAGCAAGATATTTAAACGAACTTCATTACTTGCCATCATTACTTCATACCAATCACTGCACTATCACTAGTAATGTCATTTCTTTATGATATATGATAGTCATGAGAGTGTCTGGCCCGTAAAGGGTGCTTGTCACGTATTAAGAGCCAACGGGAGTGGTAATTTCTCCATACAAACGTCCTCCTCGTTTTCCTTCGTGGTTTTTGAAGCTAGAGCAATGATTTTTTCAACACAGATTAATATTGTCAATATCTGTGTCGGACCGTTTTGCTTTTTTTGATATTTTTGTTTTTTAAGGCGCTAGAGCCCTTCAAAAATGGCCAAAATGGCCTAATTGACTATGCCGCAATGAGAGGCGTGGCATTCAAAACTGATATCAATTAGCCAAAAAAGCAAAACGGTCCGACACAGATAATTTCATAATCATTTAGATTTCCAAATTTGGTTACAATTGGTTAAGTTTTGGAGGAGGAAACAGAGGAGTACGAAACCTCGATTTTTGAGATTTTTACTCAGGATTTTTCGCCTTGTCCTTATCGCACTACTTTTAGGTGCCGCTTCCGTTAGCGAGACGGGTATATTTACCTAAAATATTTAAAACTCAGCTCCTGTTTTGTCTTAACAACTTGCCATGGTTAAGTTAGGTATGTCAAAATATTTTCAACTTACACACACATTAAGATATGAGTATATGACGTACGCACAGATATTCAAACGATTTCCGTAGCACGTACCTATAGGTACAGTCGCCGTCAGATATATCGGAGCGGCCGAGGCGCTCAAAATATCTAAACACGCCCTCTATCACCTCCACAATAGAGGCGTGTTCAGATATTTCTGAGTACCTTGGCCGCTGACATATATCTGATGGCGACGGGACCTATATTGGCTCCTCTACAGGATGGCCCAGCCTTAGACCAGCGAGATGGCCACGCGATGGCTATGGCTCCTTAACACTTTGGCCCAGCGCTGGACCAGCGAGATGGCCATGCGAAGGTTAAGCGCACGCATTATAGAATGGGCCACGTGTAGATGCGTACTAAGGAATGCAAATCGGTTATTTTTTGTATGGAAATAACCGCGGTTTCGGTTAAAAACCGAATATTTCCATACAAAAAATAACCGATTTGCATTCCCTAATGCGTACGCACCATCGCTGGCTCACTACCTTTGATGTGTGGACGTAAAACCGACACCGTGGCCATCCCATCGCAATCTTGCCGCGCCATAAGCCATCCGAGACCACTACCCTCTCTACACGCTGGCCCATTTTAGAGGCCCAGTATGATGGCCCATCGTGTAGAGGAGCCATATGACGTGTGAACACGGAAGCGGAACCCTGCTCTCAGTTATGTCTTCAGTTATTGAACCTTTTCAACTTAACTGGCAATTTGACTTTGACATATATTATCTTACTGGTTTTCCGACTCAAAAAAACCCTGAACTCGTTTACGTCAGTATCTTCACGAGTACTGTCTTGGTACTGTCTACGTCGTCAGAAGCTGCTAAGCGGGCGAGGTGTTCAAAATTACCTTGACACGCTCTTATCAAAGAAAATAGAGTGAATAGAGGCGGATTGTCAAAGTAAATTGTGTAGCCACTAAATTTACTGCCATCTTTCGACGGAAGATTAAAGCTGTTAGAACGCCGTTTGACTTTGTGGTTGTGCACAAATCACGCGAGGTTTTTTCGGCTACCCCCACATAGCACCACGTGTTTTTTTTTTAATTTTTCTATCTGGCCGACCGGTCAAGGCCACGCGCTCCAGAATTTCGTAAAATAGACTCGGTATTTTGAAGTGCGGAGTGAAGATTTATGTTTAACGAAACCGAGAAAAAGTATCTACTCATGTGGTAGGTACTTTTAGGGTTCCGTACCCAAAGGGTAAAACGGGACCCTATTACTAAGACTCCGCTGTCCGTCCGTCCGTCCGTCTGTCTGTCACCAGGCTGTATCTCACGAACCGTGATAGCTAGACAGTTGAAATTTTCACAGATGATGTATTTCTGTTGCCGCTATAACAACAAATACTAAAAACAGAATAAAATAAAGATTTAAGTGGGGCTCCCATACAACAAACGTGATTTTTGACCGAAGTTAAGCAACGTCGGGCGGGGTCAGTACTTGGATGGGTGACCGTTTTTTTTTTCTGATTTTATTTTTGCATTGTGGTACGGAGTCCCTTCGTGCGCGAGGCCGACTCGCACTTGCCCGGTTTTTTTTCTATTCTTAGTTTCGTTCACTGTAGAAACTTACACGTGAGGTATCTCCTTTAATATATCCTCCCCCAACGTGATCTGTCGTGATTTTTTTGTGACCCCCCACCCCCCTATCGAACTTTGCGTGATTTGTGCACAAGCCATTTGAACCTTATTCTTTCACTGATATGTGTTTACTTGTTAAATATTAATATTGACGCCATCTACTTGACTGTAGGCCAAAGGTATGGTACAATCTTTTCGAGCGATGGCGCTATAACCTTCAGCCTACTCTCGAGTAGATGGTGTTAATATTAATATTTAACAAGTTAACACAGTCATATCAGTGAAAGAATAATGATCAAAGACAAATGGCGTTCTAACAGTTTTCATCTTCTGTCGAAAGATGGCATGTACTGTGGCTACATAATTTACCATGATAGTAACTCTCTATTTCAAATCCTCTTTGCTCTTTTTCTCTTAACAATACCTAAGACCAAGGTCGCGCGCTAAGCAACTTCTGCTGCTGCCTGTAACCTACCTAAGCATTTTTCTGGTTATAGTTTTGTAAATAGCTGAACTATAAACCTACTACAGCATAGTCTAATAAAACATGGTCTTCTATTCCCAGAGTGACACAGGCCTACGTCACAACAACATGGCCGCTATCGCATATTATCATATAGCGCTCATGGTCTAATAAAACATGGTCTTCCATTCCCAGAGTGACACGGGCCTACGTCACAATAACATTGCCACTTTATTTCAACATAACATGTTACATGGGTACATTATACCTATGGTTAATAAGTTAAAATATTTCTTTATAATTTTATAATTTTCATTTATATGTATTTTAGCTTAAATTTTACAATAACACGTCATTTTTAATTACTCGTTAGCAATATCTTCCGATTCACGAAAGAAATTTCAGACTTTCGGGTAATTCTGTTTATACTACTGGCAACACAGGATAGCGCTGTGCACATTTGACAATTCGGATCTAGATAACTTCATGCCCTGACCGTCATCCTTGTCGAACGCGTGTTAATTGTTATTTCCTTCTCGCTCAGTGTCAGCAGTCGCAGTGTTTTCCAAACTTTTCACGTCGTAAGCTTGGTAATTAATGTGTAACTGTGAATTAGTTTTTTAAACGTTTGTCTTGTATAGATAAATAAAGTTTAATTTAATACATTCGATTTGTTTTATTTTACTATGTTTCTACATGAATAACTTAAAATTAATGCCGTTAAAATAATTTTCACCGTTGGTTAAAATTCTCCCACATTTCAAAGTTTGAGAACCTGTAAACAGCATGATGACGTAGGCGCGTGTCAGTTAGGTCATACGCGAATCTCGGAATGGAGTACCAGGCGGAGTATATTATTATACCATGATAGCGCTGTCGCATGATGACGTAGGCTTGTGTCAGTTAGGTGACCTAGAAAAGACGGGAATGGAGTACCAGGCGGAGTATATTATTATACCATGTACTACAGTATGTTTATTTTTGGTATTTAGACATTACGTAAATAAACAAGCATAAAGGCCCGGACACGGCCCGGTCTAACGTGAGTCGTCTCATGTTAGATCGGGCCGGAGCTTCCGGCGCTTACTTTTCTATGACATGACAGGTGATCACGTGATGCTTTCCATAGAAAACGATGCGCCGGAAGCTCCGGCCCGGACACGGCCCGGTCTAACGTGAGTCATCCTTTACGAGTAGTTGCTAATCTGTTGTTTGAAACACAACATACGTCAAACTTCTATGAAATTATGTCGTATAAATTTAATAACACTATTAATATCAAAATCGCTGCAGACTTTTCTTCGTCTGACTTTACATTGCTATGGCTTATTATCAGCGATCAAAGTGTTACCACATAGCGGCGACGAAATTACATTCATAAACAATTGACATTTAACCTATAACGGTAAAAAGCAAAACAAAAATCACACTATATATTATAAAGGAACAAAGTTTGTTAGACAATTGAGTTCTGTCATATCGCTCGTCGTTTACTCACGCTAACAGCCAAACGACAATAAAATAAAAGACAATCGATATTTAAAGAAATTGTTTACTACGTAATTTATCTAAATTCCTTCAAGAAATAATAAGAGATTTATTTAAGCAGAAGAATTTTGATATATTTTAAGGAAAATGTTGAAAGTGATATGTTTTGCTGCGTCGGTTTTTGTTTTGGCGGAATCTGTGGATTATTCAAGGACAGAAGAAGGGTACCATAGAGGAATTTTGCCAGATTGTAAGTTATAAGTAAACATTATTTATAGTAATAAGATAATCTAACCTCATGTCAGCCGTGCGAAGCTCGATACTCTTTTGGCAGAATTGTGCTTAACTGCGCGGTAGCCATAAACAAAAGAGTGAAGAATTGTAGGCCGCCCGTACTGGAAACCAAGACCTATAACTTTAAAAATGGACAAAAAAAGTATACGTTA
Organism: Cydia splendana; assembly: GCF_910591565.1. Classification (NCBI taxonomy): domain Eukaryota; kingdom Metazoa; phylum Arthropoda; class Insecta; order Lepidoptera; family Tortricidae; genus Cydia; species Cydia splendana. The sequence goes on along the minus strand of NC_085971.1, from coordinate 16,681,290 downwards.
TTTACTAGGGAAGCACAGTTTATTGTTTTATTTCTATTTGAAAAATCCGCGCAGAAATGAGCATATTAGCGTTCTAAATAAGGCACTTTAGGCGGAAATAAAATGTGGTAAAGAGTTAGTAGGAATATTAGGAGTATTATGGCTTGTTGAGATAATTTCACTAATACACTTCATAAAGAACCCCATTATTGGAAGAGAATGCTATTTGGCATTAAGTCCGCCATTTGTACATTGTTATATATATTTTCAAAGTCAAAAGTCAAAGTCAAAGTGTTTATTTGTGCAATAAAGTTGAAATAAATAAATAAAGTACATGATAAAAATACTAATGACTACTCGTACTTCCGTGAAAATGTTTATAATGCTTAATAACAGAGTATGGGTGCTGTTTTACATTGTAACACTAACGAGCACTTTAGCGCTGTGTTGACCTTGCTGTATAGCTTAGTGATCCTTTGATCCAAGATGAGATGTGTTTTTATGTTAATAATGGGAGCCTTTGTTTTTTTCTGCTGAATGAAAGAGAGGTTGCTATTGCTAACCTCTCTTTCATTCCACTTAATTTACTGAAATGTGCTACGAAAGTTAGCTATAACATCTACAAAAGAATTGTAATGAATCTTTTTTTTCTTTTTTTTAAAATTATTTATTTAATTAGATCATAAAAGTGTATTCATGAACAATCAAATTAATATGAGAGGTAGGTAAATATTTTTAAACAATACTTACAGAAAACCTAAACTTAAAAACTAATACTACTTAAATATAAAATATCTCTCCAAAGCTACCCGCTTCTGGAATGGAACCTAGAACCTAGAATGCTGGCGGTGTTGGCCTTTGAACCGCTTAATCTTTGTGCCAAAAAGGAGCCCGCCCTGTGGTCGCCCGAGACACCTATTAGTCTGACCGCTTTTAAATAATTTATTAATCCACAGGTCCAGGTTCAACAAAACCAGCAGAAATCACACCAAATAGCTTGAAGAACTTAAAGATATCAGTATTTGGACCAAGGGCCAGCCTAACAACATACTCTTACTACCATGCCAAGCGAATAGCCCGACATCCTGAGATAGATTTCAACAAGAAGACTATACTCTATGTCCCTGGGTATTTGGACATGTCCACGGTGCCTATTCGGAGGAGTATGGTCCAGCTTTATAAGGAGTTGGGTTATAATGTCCTCATTTTGGACTACGAGGCTTTTGATTCGGGAGAAATGCCTGTGTGAGTATTGAGGGTTAATATTTAGTTATCAACGGGATACCACCTACATTTAAATGATGAATTGGCAGAAGCCAATAATAATAGAACTATACAGAAGTATAGTTTTGTATAAGGTTTTCAAGACAGGTTGAAATTTTTCATATCAACAGTTCTGTTATATGTATGATTTAAGTAAAAGCATGCGTTAGACGTTTCTTGTATTAAATCACAGTTAGTTAGTTGTTACTAGTCATTCGAAACTAGGGAAAATGAAAATGTTTTACTAAATATTTAAAAATCAAAATATTTTACTAGTTATTTTGATTTGTGTTTTTAACTAGTCAGACTACTACAATAAAAAGTTACCAAGAGCTCCAGTGCCCACTGTGTCCAGTGCTAGAATCAAACCAGCGTCTTCTACATTTGCGGCAGACGCCATAACCACTAAGCCACTCAAATCACAATGCGGTGATTCGTATATGACAAGATTTTTTTTATATGTAATTTATTGTTTATATGGTTTCAGTGCGGCTCGCCTAATGCGTCCAGTTGGCAAGCATGTCGCGGAGATGCTATCAAACCTAACCACGCTCGGACTGGACCCCAAAAAACTAGAACTCGTTGGTCTCAGTTTAGGCGGCCAAGCTATAAGCTTCATAGCCAAGAACTACCGCGAAATAACTGGCCGGAACATATCCTCACTAACCGCTTTGGACCCTGCTGGGCGCTGCTTTAGACATCTCGGACCAGATCAAAGACTCGACCCTTCCGACGCTGACTTCGTCCTTAGCATTGCCACTAATATGGACGAAATGGGTATAGCAACTCCTGTCGGTCACGTCACTTTTTACGTCAACGGAGGAGAATTCCAACCCGGGGATGTGTGGTGGCTACCCTGTGATACTCTCTGCAGTCATGTCAAATCCTATATTCTTTGGCTCTCAGCTCTGATCCATCCAGGAAAATTTGTAGGCATGCAATGTGATTCTATACAACAAGCGAGAGACTTTGACTGTTTTGACCGGAAGCCTTTAGTGACAAATACGATGGATTTGTATACGGATAGAAGTAAACCAGGTATATATTACTTGAGTACAACTCATAAATACCCTTATTACTTAGGTAAAGAAGGGGTCTATAGAAGCAATGATGTTATTTTAAAGCAACTAGGCTCTTTGAATGAGGCCGAAGAATTGATGGTTTAGTAAATTGAAAATAGGTGTGTTCAATGTGTTTTATAACACACTTTTATTTAGTTCACTGTATATATTTTTACATATGCCTACATATGTGCATTAAATCTTGGAACTTAGTTTGAACCAACGAGAAATTAAACCAATAAAACATTTTTTATAACACACTCTCTATTTAGCTTCACTGCATATATTTTTACATATACATGTGCTTTAAATCTTGGAATTTAGTTTGAACCAACGAGAAATTCAATTGAAATTTAGCAATGTTCCATGAAGGATGAGTCACGTTAGACCGGGCCGTGACCGGTCTGGAGCTTCCGGCGCATCGTTTTCTATGGAAAGCATCACGTGATCACCTGTCATGTCATAGAAAAGTAAGAGCCGGAAGCTCCGGCCCGGACACGGCCCGGTCTAACGTGAGTCATCCTTTATGCTGATGACAAGTCGGAAGATAGCAAAAGGAACAGAAGAAAAAAGTTCCACAAAAACGGAAGGCGTTCGAATTTGGCATAAATCAGTATCTCAATATAGATATTTAAGAACAATATGTCTTATAAAATAATAAAATTTGTATTTATTCTTATTTAACTACCTATTTATTTAAACCCGTTACACTCCATAGAAACATGTACGAGTAATACATACGTTTTGGAAAAATGTGGACCGTATGGCGATGTCGCAGGACTCGCAGGCATTTTGTAAGAATCCGCCGTTTACAAACGGCGTCGTCAATTTACAAACGGTTTCACGTTTGTAATATGTCGACGCCGTTTGTAAAATGCCGAAGGCAAATTGTAAACGGTCCCAATACCTTCTGACATTAACAGCGCCGTTTGTAATTTACCGCGGCATTTTGGTCAAATGGGGAGTCCATCAAATCTGGAGTTCTTGGATGGTCCTACCTCACTGTTTCTTTTAAAAAAAATCCTACTTCTGGGCGGTTTGCCCTTCGGGCATCTGAAGCTACCTAACCTAACCTAACCTAACCTACCTACCTTTTGTTTTAGTGTGACGTCCGTGAAAACATTACACTTTGGGAAAAAAAGTGTAGGTAGGTAGGTAGGTTAGGTAGGTTAGGTTCGTTAGGTAGCTTCAGATGCCCGAAGGGCAAACCGCCCAGGAATAGGAGCCCCGCGAAGCTCGTCTAGTTAAGTTGTGGACACATGGTAAAAATAAATTACACGTAGACCCACTGGCGAACACTGTTTAGAACGGTGGGACAGCGGGTAAAAAAAATATCCATGGACCCACTGTAGGTCAAAGCAGTGGGACCACCTTTAAAATGGTCGTGAGGATGGTGGTGTGATATAAAAGTTAGTATAAATTTATAAAACAGCAAACCATGGTCACCCTCAGACAACCATCACGTTTACGTTGACACTATTGAGCGCACTAACAATTTGCCTTTGGCAATTTGCAATTTGCCTTCGGCAATTTAAAACCGTGTGTAAATTGACGACGCCGTTTGTAAACGGCGGATTCTTACAGTAACAATTTACCTGCGACAGCGACATCACTTCAGCTGTCAAATTCGAGACAACAAGTCTTAGAGTATTTAGTAACTGGAGACGCTTTACCTGTCATTTTCTGTACAAAACAGTCGGCCGATTTTTGCGGGGGAGGGGCACGTCAAATGTATGGCTATTTCTACATGATTTGTACGTATCGTACAAATAGCCATGTCAGATAAACGTCAGTCCATACAAAAGTTTCCACAATTGTGCAAGGTTTTCGGCAGAGAGGTAAGCTCTTAAAGGCGACTCCGGTTATTAAATACTCTAAGCAACAAGGTCAAATACTAGTAATTAATTTTACAGTATTTATGCTACTTTATTATACTACTTTGATAATTAGCACATTACGTAACTATGTCGAAATTTTATCTATGTGTAATATCATCATCATCCTCCTAGCGTTTGTTCCGTACTGTGACGGGGTCCGCTTTCCTACTCTTCTTCTCCCACTTCGCTCTATCCTGGACATCGGTTTCCGCTAACCCACAGGCGTTTAAATCTTTGGCGATGACGTTACGCCACCGCTGCCTTGGTTTGCCTCTCTTGTTTGTTTGATTGTTGTTTGAGGTTGAGGACAGGTTATATATTATAGGTAAATATTATCTTCTTTGACTTACACTTTCCGAAGGAAACAATAGCTGAGTTTGAGTTTATTCCAAAGGATAAAAGTCAAAACATGCCTCAAATACCTATATACAATGGAAAATTCCGGTTCAACATTATCGCAAGGTCTCACAGTAGGTAATAGACCGTGAACTGACACACGAAGAACAATTCTTAAAACAAATGAATATTTAAGAGGAAGTAAAAAGTTTATTAACAAAAATAATATACATAATATAGGTACATACAAAAAAAAGCGATGGCTCGATGTCGTGAAAGCAGATATGAGCGTGAACGGGCTCACACGAGACGACGCCCAGGATCGCGCAAAGTGGAGGAAAGCAAGTAGGAAAGCGGACCCTGGCAAAGGCCGGGATAACGCTAGGTAGAAGAAGAAGAATATAGGTTTTGTCTGTAAAACCTGATAGAGTTTCCCGGGGCATCGCCCCCAGGACCCTTGCTGCTTTTCCTCATTGGATTGCCAGACTTAGGCTGGTCTTAGTATCACGCTGACCGTCCGTGCGGATCGCTCCGCATCGCCAAATTGTATGAGAAAGCTGTCCGCGAGGACCCGTCAGCTTTACTCTATAACGCTTCCTGAACTTAATACATATTGGTCCGGTGCGTAGCGATCCGCACGGACGGTCCGCGTGACACTAAAACCAGCCTTAGTCGCTGTGCGAAATATTCACCCGCTCGAAGGTCGCCAGACGCCTAGACAAGTTTATGAGTCATTTCAAGAGCAAGTTATAAAGGAACAGGACATGTTTTTGAAAATGGAGACATAAGAAAGTATAACTAAAGTAATATGTGCAGTTCTGGTGATGCAGTTGATGTCTTTAGTCACCGCAGTTGAATATAATGAATCCAATGAGGGTTATGCATTACAAAATTTGAAAGAGGAAGATGGCAATAATAAGAAGTAAGTTTCGAAAGGACAGATATATTATTATCATAAAATATTTCTGTGGATAACGTTGAGTTCTTTGATAGGTGTACTTGAAATAAGGAAAAAATAGCTGAGTTTTGGATTTTCAACCAGTCCAAGGGTTAAAAGTCAAAATATGCCTACCAGTATATAAATATAAGCATAGAAAAATTTCGGTTCAACATTATAACAAGGTCTCACAGTAATAGCGCATACCATGAACACGCATACGAATAACAATCTTTAAAAACATTTTTGAATATAAAGTGAAAGTTATAAAAAACAGAAAACGATTTTATAAATGGAGAAGATATTAGAAAGTATAACAAAAGTGATATGTGTAGTTATGGTGATGTAATTGATGTGTTTAGTGCCCGCAGTTGAATATAATGAAACCAATGAGGGTTATGCACAAAATTTCGTGCCTACATGTAAGTAACACCACCGACCTACTGTAATAAAATCACATAATTCATAATTCATAATTCATAATTCATAATTCGTTTATTGTCTGTAGAACATGGGTATATACAATGATGGAACATGATTTAATATGGAATCACCATGGTCTTGCCAAAAGGCGTACAAACAGATATTCATAATTAAAGATCTCAGGGAACCATAAGACAAATGGTTGACTGTTTTAATTATGTATCTTTATATACCTATTATGTTATGTCAGTTATTTTATTTATTTATTTATTATTTTAATCTTTATTGCACAATACATGAAGGTACAAATGGCGGACTTAATGCCTTAAGGCATTCTCTACCAGTCAACCAATGGGTCAAACCAGAAAGATTAAGTAGGTGCAGTGTCTTTAAAGTAAATGAATTTGTAAACAAGACTCTATATGAATATAAACTATGTTGATAAACTTACACATATACTTAATACAAATAGACTTACATACATAATATACATAATTATATACCTTGTGTGAATAACTAAGTTGACGAAGAAGAAAGTTTGTCAAGGAAATGTTTGCGCAGCATGCGCTTGAATGTGAATTTGGTCTGCGCTTGTCTGATAGAGAGTGGGAGACCGTTCCAAAGCCTGATAGCCTGGACAGTGAAAGAATTGGACATGAAACCCGTTCGATGTTGGGGGACAATGAGCTTAAGGCTACGGGAAGAGCGGAGATCTGTGCCTGGACGTGGGGTAACAAATTTAAATTTCGAGCGGAGATACTCTGGGGCGGACGGATCAAACAAGATTGAGTAGAGAGTACACAGAATACGAAGGGACCTACGATCTCGTATAGGGAGCCAATTAAGTTTTCTACGAAAAGCAGAGATATGGTCATACTTACGAAGTCCAAACACGAACCGAATGCAGCTATTAAGTAGCCGGTCAAATTTATTTAAAGAATCTTGAGTGAGATTAGTGTAACAAACATCAGCATAATCAAGGACAGGCAGAACAAGAGCTTGGACAAGGAGAGTTTTTGTGCTGACCGGAAGAAAATGTTTATGGCGATAGAGTGCTCTTAACGTATTAATTACTCTACGACTAACGTCGGACACCTGTGGTTCCCATGTGAGCCCACTGTCAATTGTTAGCCCCAGGTTCTTCACTTGCGATGAAAGCGGAATAACTTCAGTTTCAAAGAGAACTGGCGCCAATTCCACAGTGTTTACCAAAGAGAGTAAGCGGGTGCTGCCAAGTAATATGGCCTGGCATTTAGCTGGGTTGACTGTGATACCAAAGCAATGTGACCAAGTGGAGATATGGTTAAGGTCTAAGTTTATTTCAGCGATTGCCTGGTCCAGATCCTTAGCACTCGCTTGGGTATAAAGCTGCAAGTCATCAGCATACAGATGGTAAGAGCATTTAATTTTAGAAGTAATAAGGTTAATAAAAATCGAGAAAAGAAGAGGTGAGAGAATTCCGCCCTGTGGAACTCCAGAAGTGAGAGTGCACCAGTCAGAAAACGTACGATCAGAACGAACCGCCTGACGACGGTCCTGAAGATACGAAGAGAACCAACCAGCCGCAGATGAAGATATATTCAGATGCCTAAGAGTGGCCAGTAACAGATCATGGTTAACAGCGTTAAAAGCATTAGAGAAATCGATAAGGACCAACACTGTCAACAATGAGGAGTCCATGCCGAGCCTCACGTCATCGACCACTTTGAGCAAAGCGGTGGAAGTACTGTGGCCACGACGAAAACCAGACTGAAATGAAGAAAGTAATTGATTGGAATAAATGTAAGTGGACAGTTGTTTATGGACAATAGCTTCTAAAATTTTTGAAAGAAAGGGGAGAATAGAAATGGGTCTAAAATCTTTAAGTGCACTAGGGTTGGAAACTTTAGGCAGAGGAATGACATAGGCGTGGCGCCATAACGAAGGAAAAACCCCAGAAGACATAGAGAAATTAATAACATGCGTAATAACAGGGAGAATACATTCTAAAATGGAAGTAATCATAGTTCTACTTAACTCGTCATGGCCAACAGCATTCGATTTCACAGACATTATTGTTTTTCTAATCTCCTCATCTGTGGCTGGGGTAAGAGAGAAAGCGTTTGTAGTAAAACAAGGCAGGGCACTGATTTCAGCAATACTAAGAACTTTCGTAACAGGGTCTAAGGAAGAAGGTTTTGCAAAGTGGGAATTTAGATCGTTTGCCGAAAAAAGAGAAGAAGTTAACTTGTTAGCAGATTTAACTACGCCAATCGATTTGAGAAATTTCCACGTCTCAGCTGGTGAAGACATGGCGATGTTGTGGTGAATGAATTTACGTTTTGCTGCTCTTACCATCTGGTTGCATTTATTTCTGGCAGCCTTAAAAAGGCACCAATTCTCCTCGCAACGGTCGCGCTTAAATTTGCAGTTATGTGTCGTGGCATCGCCGAATGGGTCCTACGGAAGACCAGCGCTGGTTTCATAGCCACCATTATACTGAGTTGGGTCCTAATTACCATACCATACTTAATGTTCTTTTCTTCTGCTTTTATTGTCTGCACATGTTCGTACATATATAGTAACAGCACCAGTCATGGGACATTTAAGAGGAAATTTGGAGTATTTATGATATTTCCCTTGTACATGTAAATGGTCTTCCGCTTAGCGTGTTAAAAGATGAAAGTCCTATCCGCCTTTCATGTTTTAGGCGTGTTGTATCAAAGATACTGCACTGAGTTTCCACATAATTAACAAATTAAAACTATGCTTTTTTTCTCCAGTCATGGACACCAAAGCTCCAGTAATGGGCCCCCGGTAATGGACGTGGATCCAGTTATGGGCCCCCTATAATGGACATTGTTCTATCAGTATAAAATATTGAAATGGGGAATAAGTTATGGCAAAAAAATCTATTTTTGGTATAAGCTTTTATCGCTGAATGTATTTTTCTTTCCACAGCCAATTATTATTGTATTAGATTCATCGAGACAATTCTAATATACCCAAACACAATTAGTTAGGGTTTATTGCGATAAAGTTCCCATGGCCACCTCCTGTCTCCATCATCAGATCAAGTGCATGTTATCATAATATTGCATTATCATCCGATTTGCATACTTAATTACGTACTTACACAAGATTTCAACTGAATCGGAAATCGAAAAGTGGGTCAAATTCAGCTACCAAGATTTGACCCACACTAACTAACAAGGCAAGTTAAATAAAAGTTTGGTAAAACTATATTAATTTATCCTAAGTCCGAGAATACCTCCTGGTTGACATATTTCGTAACTACATTTTACTTCTGTATTGTTTAAAACATGAAATTATGGCATGGCAAGCATCATTATGTCAATTGTCCCATCATAGGAGGTATGCAGTTTTACAGCTCCTATAATGGGATTGGGCCAAATACCACTATTTTTTTACATCTGTGGAGTCACAACATTGCGTGTTGTATACCTTATCTCATGGTAAATGCAATTAACAAAACACATTCTAGTTTTCATCAAGTATTAATTAATTAAAATTTAATAAATTAACTCACCTCTCTTAGCGAAGTTGTTAAGAATTTTTAGTGGCATTTTTTTTCAGTGGCATTTTGGGTTGACGCACATTTGTTAAAAAAATAACCGAATTTAATAAAAATTCAAACATAATCAGCTCTAGGACTCTTATTTATGATAAAAATATATCCAGTGTTTATAAACTACTTTTATATACTTATTTTAGAGGAATTGTGTTTTTTTGTCCCATTACTGGTTCCGTGTCCATTATAGGGTATACTACTGTATTGTGATCACCATGAATAAATCTTTACCTTTTATTTTCTTTTAATAGTGAACTCTATTAACTATGATAATGTATCAGATTTTCATTTCTGCAGACATTCTTTCTCATTAACATATTGCCATCTTAATGCATTCCATTTTTTTGTAATTACAAATATAGACTTAGGTAAGTTGGTAATCAGTACCTACAGAAAATTATATTTAGTATCAGAATATTAACCCAGTTAATTTTTCCTGGATATTTATTTCATGACTGCGTGATTATAATTACCCATAGTTTCCCCTGTGTTCCCCATGGTTCAAGACACAAACAGTAATTAATTTTAATCATTGATAATTTCCCTAGGTCCTGGTGTAGGGAAGCCGGCCGAGATAAAACCAGAAAATTTAAGCAAAGTAAGAATCGCAGCTTTCGCTGGCGGTTCACTTTTACTCTCCAAGTGGACATCTTATAACTACCGCAACATAAAAACCCTGGCCCTAGACCCTAACATTGACTTCAGACGAAAGACGATCGTGTATTGTCCTGGATATATGGAACATACTGCGTTACCTGTTGGAAGGTTTTTGATGTTACTGTATAAGAGATTAGAATACAACGTGTTAATTTTAGAATATATAGACTTCAGCACAAACATATTCCCCGTGTAAGTATAAAAAAATATTTTTCGATGTTTTTGGGTGGCAATGTTCATCATAACGAAAATATTTTAACTGTCCTAACTAAATAAAAACAATACAAGGACCCTTGGGATAACTTAAGTAACACTTCTATTCTGGTCCTTTTTGTATAATCTACTTTATGTCTTATACCTATCCTGATCCTGTCCACTGTGATCCTTCTTTAACCCACCCGTTATTTTCCGACCAAAAACATTATTTAAAAATAGTATAATAGGCAGGAATCGTACATTTTCCAGCATTTTTGGTGCACGAAGTGTTGTTAACGGAATTGGTATAAATAATTTCAACCCTAATGATTAATTAGCGTTAATAATAATAATAATAGTTCTGCCTAGCTTTGAATCCCCTCAGCACCCTGCTGAAGGATTTGGGACTAGGTTGCCGGCTTCGGAGAGAGGGTGAAGTCATCTCTCACCTTCTGTACATGGATGACCTCAAATTATTTGCACCAAATAGCCAAGACTTGTTGGAACTACTGAAAATCACCGAAGTTTTCAGTAGTGCCATCAACATGGAGTTTGGTGTCGATAAATGTGCGGTTATGTATGTACAGCGGGGGAGGGTTGTAAATTCAACAAATTTACAACTCTCTGAGACAATGTCTTTCAGATCTATCTCTGAATCAGAAACCTATAAATACCTTGGTATGTCACAGTCGTTGGGTATTGAGGACGAGGGTATTAGACGGTCGGTGAAGGAGCGCTTTTTCAGTCGGCTCACAAAAGTCCTTAACAGTCTTTTGTCAGGAGGCAATAAAGTGCGCGCCTTCAACGCCTGGGTAATGCCCCTACTCACATACTCCTTTGGCATACTAAGGTGGACTCAGACCGAGCTCGACGCCCTGGATCGGAGGGTCCGGTCACTGCTCACCGCGCATCGCATGCTACACCCACGCTCGTCAGTTATGAGATTGTACATCCCACGGAAGTGTGGAGGCCGAGGCTTCCTAAACGCCAAGGATCTCCATAACCGCGAGGTGTACAATCTTAGGAATTATTTCCTTAACAACGAGTGTGGGATGCATCGTGATGTAGTGGCAGTAGACAGGAACCTCACGCCGCTCTCCTTGGCAAACGAGAACTGGCGCAAACCTGTGGTACTAAGTACTGCGGATCGCAGGGCGGCATGGGAGAGTAAGGTGCTACACGGGCGGTTCTACAAGGCCCTCACGGGACCCGATGTGGACCTGCTCGCGTCGGTGAACTGGTTACGATTCGGGGACCTCTTCGGAGAAACCGAGGGTTTTGCCTGTGCAATTGCGGACGAAGTGATGATGACGAACAACTATCGGAAATATATCCTGAAGGACGGTACGGTCGACATTTGTCGGGCATGCCGCCGTCCCGGAGAGTCACTCAGGCATATCATTTCCGGGTGTTCTCATCTTGCTAACGGCGAGTACTTGCACAGACATAATCTCGTAGCCAGGATTATTCACCAGCAACTTGCTCTTCTATATGGCCTTGTGGACCGCGAAGTACCGTACTACAAGTACTTACCTGCGCCTGTTCTCGAGAATGGTCGTGCCACGCTCTATTGGGATCGATCTATCATCACTGACAGGACTATTGTAGCCAATAAGCCTGACATAGTGATAATAGATCGATCGCAACGTCGGGCTGTGCTCGTTGACATCACCATCCCCCATGATGAGAATCTCGTGAAGGCCGAGAAGGACAAGTCCAGTAAGTACCTAGACTTGGCTCACGAGATAACCGCCATGTGGGATGTTGATTTGACGATCATTGTCCCGATAGTCGTTTCAGTAAACGGTCTAATAGCGAAGAGTCTCGACCAACACCTTGAGAGACTCTCGCTAGGTGGTTGGATCAAGGGTCAGATGCAGAAGGCGGTGATCTTGGACACGGCGCGGATAGTCCGCCGGTTCCTCTCTCTGCAGCCCTGACCACCGGTAGCTTGGGCCTTGCCCCGCTGCTGGCGGCACCCTAGGTTAGGTTTTTTATAATGTGTTTATATTAATTTTTATTGTTTTGTAAGTGTTTTTATATTTTACTTTTATATTCATATTATAAAATAACCTAACTTAAGATGCGAAATAAATAAAGAGAATAATAATAAATAAATATTATAGGGACATTCTTACACAAATTGACGAAGCCCCACGGTAAGCTCAAGAAGGCTTGTGTTGTGGGTACTCAGACAACGACTTACGTACGAATTACGTTAATATTAAACTTAATTTACCATTTCAGTAGAAATTATCTATACCAATTCCGTTAACACCACTCTGCTGCACCAAAAATGCTGGAAAATGTACGATCACTGAATTAATAGGTAAGTAGTAATACTTAAAATAAAGAAATTGTCATTAGTCCTGCAAAGTACTATAATACTAGTATCAGTAAACCGATTTTGATAGCAAAAGTAATTTGATTGTCTTTACCTTTTAGTGTAGCACGCGTGATGCGTCCTGTCGGCCGCTTGGCTTGCCGGAATGCTAGCCAATCTGACTACGGTCGGTCTTGACCCGAAAAAACTGGAGCTGCTTGGCCTCAGCCTTGGTGGCATGTCCATGGCCTTCGTAGCCAAGAGCTTCCAACAAATTACTGGCAGAAACATCTCAAAGCTCACCGCTCTCGACCCTGCTGGACCCTGCGTCAGACACCTGGGACCAAAGGATAGGTTAGACCCATCCGATGCCGATTTTGTCCTACACGTCGCAACGAACCTCGGAGGATATGGCATAGGCACTCCGGTCGGACACGTATCAGTCTATGTAAACGGAGGAGAGTACCAGCCTGGCGCCCATCCGTATTTATGCGACAACTTATGCAGTCACATGCAAGTGTTTTTGATATGGATATCGGTCATGGAAAACCCTGGCAAATTCATCATGATGCAATGTGATTCTCTACAGCACGCGAGAGACCACAGCTGTTTTGAGAGGGAACCAATGGTAACGAACACTCTAATAGATCTATATACGGATAGAAGCAAGCCGGGTATTTATTACTTGGCAACGAGTCCTAAATACCCGTATTATTTGGGTAAAAAAGGCTTGAAAAGGAGTGGGTCGGAAGCTCTGAATCACATAAGTGATCTTAATATTGTTGACATTCTGCGGGTTTGAAGATATACACGAGACGTTTTGAAGAAAAAATATATCGTCCTGCACACATACACGACACGGCACTCAAATACAGATAATTCATTTTATATACGCCTTATGAAAAAACATTAATTGTATTAAGGATGACTCACGCTCGACCGGGCCGTAACCGGGCCGGAGCTTCCGGCACTTCGTTTTCTATGGAAAGCACCACGTGATCACCGATCAGCCGTCATACAAAATGACATGTCGGACGCCCCGGCCAGGGCTCGGCATTCAGCTATATTCGAACTTTAAGATACGTCAAATAATAGATATGGAAACGATATGGATCGGATATGTCAGTGTCAAACAAGTGTCAAAAGTGAGATTTCCACAAACAAAAACGTCACTTTTGACACTGACATATCCAATCTATATCGTTTCCCTATCTATTATTTGACGTAAGTATCTTAAAGTTCGAATATGGCTGTTGGTCTAGCGTGAGTCATCCTTTATAATTACTTTTTTCTACAAATATTTAATATGTATTAAAATATTAATAATTTCTAGTAAATTTAAATATTGAAACTTATTTTTTGTTTTCTTACCCGATTATTACAAAACACGGCAGTGGGCACGAAAGACGCACACGAGTTTCCAATTTAATATAGGTAACCCACCATGCCTAGTACGAACAGTGTTAGAGGATACATGAATATCTTGCTTCATGAATACATGAATATTACAAAATTCGGAAGAGGAAGATGGCAATAATAAGAAGTAAGTTTCGAGAGGACAGTTATATTCCACCAAAAACATTTCATATAAAGTGTGGCCAAGACTAGGCGCATAAAGCTTTTACAAAATACTTTTTTTTTAGCTAAAAAAATATCAGATACTGTAGTAGGTACCAAGACCTCAGTAATACCTCGTTTACATTCAGCCGAAGTGAGCAGGGAAGTGGGCAGGACGAGTGTGTAAACACGATACTTCTCATGCCACTGCCATTGCCACTCGCGCTGCCCGGCGCTCCCCAAAATGGCGGTTTTTTGTGCGGAAGTCAAAGGACCGGCAGCGCGAGCGGCAGTGCGTGTTCACATTCTGCTCCGTCGCTCATTACTCGCCGAGCGCCTGGAGGAGAAAGACGTGTGTTGTTCGTTTTTTTAAGATCGGCATAAATGCCGGAATGGAGCAATGAGATCCTATTACCGGCCACACCCGGTATAATATACAAAATACTTAATACATAGAAAATTTATTATTAAAAAAAATTAGGTACTTACAAAGTTTTATTACGATGGATAGATATCATCCACCATCGTCTACGACGAACTTTCTTTTTTTAAATATATTCGATATCTTTTTAAATATCGAACATAATTGCGTATCGCAAAAAGACACAGCGCGGCCGCTGTAATTATTTCGACGTCTGCCATTACCGAAAGTTGAAAGCGAAGTGAGTGGTAGGGCAGTATGTAAACACACACTCGTCTCGATTCTGCTGCAGCAGTATTTAGGGAATTATTGCCGTCAGCGCGAGGGGTAGAGGAGCAACTTTATAAGCTCTAAAAAGCCCACATATTGGTCAAACAAAGGCTTGGCCGTTTCATTGCTGTCGTAGGGACAATCTCGTAATGACACTTGCAGAATTTGAAAGACTTGTGTTATAACTTTGTACACATTTGATGAGTCCATTTTTATTATTGTTTTTTTATTAGCACGCCAATCACTGCTACCACACAAAATTTCACGATACTAGGACTTCAGGAACCAATGTTTTCAGGTTTAATCACAGGTTTAATCGTCCGTCCGGCTTAATAGATGTATTTTGCTATCAAAATATTTTTCATTACAACAGGTACTTTTAGGTACCCCAATTTTAAGGGGTTGCAGGGCGAAAGTTACAGATTTCTGGTCACCATATGTATTTGTATACAGACCCATCTCTACATGAACGACACGAAATTCATACGGTTCGGACAGTGAAAATTAAGGTACCAATAAAATCTAAAGCATATAAGGTAGTCTAATAAAACTTGGTGTGTTTGATAAGTCTACTAACTAAATGATATACAAAAAATGTCAGCTCTCTAGCAATATCCAAGCCGAAACTACGAGGGTTCGAAAATACGACGAAACGTGCCGAGAAAAGATATGCACTGCCTTTTGCCCTTTATCTCGTCTTGGCGGGAGCACGGCCGTGCCCCCAGATTATTATTATATAATATTTCTTTAGTTAACGTTGGGTTCTTTGATACTTGAAATAAGGAAAAAAAATCTGAGTTTTAGAAACAACCAGTCCAAGGGTTAAAAGTCAAAATATGCCTACCAGTATATGAATATAAGCATAGAAAAATTCCGGTTCAAGTTATCGCAAGGTCTCACAGTAAGAGCGCATACCATGAATACGCACACGAAAAACAATCTTTAAAACATTTTTGGATATTTAAGTGAAAGTTATAAAAAACAGAAAATGATTTTAAAAATGGAGAATATATTAGAAGGTATAACAAAAGTGATATGTGTAGTTTTGGTGATGCATATGATGTGTAGTTTAGTCACCGCAGTTGAATATAATGAAACCAGTGAGGGTTATGCACAAAATTTCATGCCTACATGTAAGTAACACTACCAACCTACTGTAATAAAATCATATATTCATAATTAAAGATCGTATAGGGAACCATAAGACAAATGGTTGACTGTTTTAGTTATGTATCTTTATATGTTATGTCAGTTATGTGTCGTGGCATCGCCGAATTGGTCCTACGGAAGACCAGCGCTGGTTTCATAGCCACCATTGTACTGAGGTGGGTCCTAACTACCATACCATACTTATTGTTCTTTTTTTCTGCTTTTATTGTCTGCACATGTTCGTACATATTTTGTGATCGTCACGAATAAATCTTTTAGCCTAAGCAATATAGAAAAATCTGCGGAAATAATTCGTGTAGTTTTGAAAATTGGTACAGGTATACCTTGTGGTGTCCAGATAAACATACCAAAAGTCCTCGAGGGTAGGGGGTGTGCTGGGGGTGTAGAAAGGGGTTGAAGGTACCTTTTTTCATATTTTTGCTCATATCTCGAATATCTGTACGAATAGCATTATAATTACTTCGGACAAAAGTATTCACATAAAATTTACTACAAATTTGGTTATTTTTACTTTTACTCTGCGATCAATACTTTAGGAGCTACAAGCTGTTAAAGTTAAATAAGTGATAAAAAATAGACGATTTAAGAAAACGTCGTTTTTGTGTAATTTTTCACCACAAATAAAAAAATTAGCTTAGAGTAAGCAAGCTAAGCGACCTGCTGATAAAATATAAAAAAATAGGCCATGAGCATGTCGGGCCAGTGTAGGGTTCCGTAGTTACCCGTCTGTCAAAATAGACTATTTGCCATAACTCAAAAATAGCTATACCGATTAGGTTCGCTATATTTTTCCTTGAAAATATTTACTAAGCTATGTTTCCACGATTTTTTTCATATTTTTTGGACTCATGGTTCAAAAGTTAGGGGAGCTAAGGGGTAAAACACAACTTTTTTTCTTTCAGATCGATTATTTCCGAAAATATTAAGTTGATCACACAATGGTTCTTCAAGACCCTTATTCGTTTTAAAAGACCTATCCAACGACACCCCACACTATAGGGTGGAAGCGAAAAAAAATTTCATCCCCACTTTAATCATTAACGTAGGGCAACCACCATAAAATATATTTTTTCTAGTTTTCATGTTTAAATTTGGCACGAATATATAAATCAGTTACGCTGACAGAGTCGTAAAATATAAATTAGAAAAAATATTTTTTCTCAAACATGCAATGAAATATTGATGTTATGTTCCTTACAATAGGCTGCGAAGTATGACGTTTCAGGTGCGGCTAGGACAAAAGGTCGTTAATGGAATTTCATACACATCTTGCAGGCATAGGCCGGCAAAGTCCTCTTTTTTAATTTTCATTTCACAGATATTTGTAATACAGCATCGTGGCATTCATCCATAAAAAAAAAAACTAGAGGCAGTATTTGCTTTATGGTTCGTAATGACACTCTGTCACTACGCCTATAAAAAAAAACAAAAAACAATGTTTGCTATAATTTGCAGTTTTATTTGTATAAAATCAACATGAACTTAATAAATAATACATTCTATAATTTTATAATTTTAAATTATAAATTTAACTACACAAATAAAAACATTTAAAATATTTCATCTAAACTTTAGCGGTAAAAAGGTCTACTCAAACACGCGTAGTTATATTTTTTAAATTGTTATGGAGGTAAAGTTGAAAAATATTCATTCTGTTTTATTGGATTTATGGTGCGTTGTTGATTTTTTGACTTTAATATGAGTTCCGACGAAATAATGAAATTAATATTAATTGTAATCGTAGGTGTTGGAATTGGCAGCGTAAGCAGAATTGATTTTAATAACTTGCTGCCTCTGCCGCCAAGTCAAAGACGAAGTATGTATATGGTTGCTTATGGCAATTTTATTATTTGAGAAACTAAGAAAAATGGCTTACAGTTTATTAGAAACAGTTTTGTGGCATATTTTAAATGCAACAAAGTCGTCAACACTGTGGAAATTATACTTATTTACTCCATGCATAAAGCAACGATGTATGTGAAACATGATATCAACATGAAAGACTATGTAAACTTATGTGACGAAAACGACAGTCAGACGGATACAAGGCGAAAAAATCAAATATACATGAAAATATACGGGTAGTAAAAATACACGACTCGTGTAAAACATACGCGTGATAATGATATAGGTACGTGTTGGTTATATTTTGGGTGTAGTTTACTTTTAGTTTTTTCTATAAATAAAACTTGGGTTTCGTGGATTTTTTATTTTATTTATTTCATTGCATGTTTGAGAAAAGCACTATACAACCTCGGCGGGAAATGGGGTTGCCCGCGCTCAGACCTATCCGGCCTCGCTTCGCTCGGCCGTCTATATGTCTTCGGCCGGCAACCCCTTTCGTCCCGGCCTCTGTAGTAATGTACTATTTTAGGGTGGCTGCCCTACCTACATTAAAGAGGGGATGATTTTTTTTTCGCTTCCTCCGTGGTGTCGTTAGATAGGTATTTTAAAACGAATACGGGACTTCACGAACCATTTTTTGATCAACTTAATATTTTCGGAAATAATCGATCTGAAAGAAAAAAAGTTGTGTTTTACCCCTTAGTTCCCCTAACTTTTGAACCATGAGTCCAAAAAATATGAAAAAAATCGTGGAAACATAGCTTAGTAAATACTTTCAAGGAAAAATATAGCGAATATAATCGGTATAGCTATTTTTGAGTTATGGCAAATAGTCTATTTTGACAGACCGGTAAATAGGTTTTTTTTATATTTTATCAGCAGGTCGCTTAGCTTGCTTACTCTAAGCTAAATTTTTTATTTGTGATGAACAATTACGAAAAAAAAACGACGTTTTCTTAAACCGTCTATTTTTTATCACTTATTTAACTTTAACAGCCTGTAGCTCCTAAAGTATCGACGCAGAGTAAAAGTAAAGATAACCAAATTTGTAGTAAATTTTATGTTAAAACTTAAAACTTTTGTCCGAAGTAATTATAATGCTATTCGTACAGATATTCGAGATATGAGCAAAAATATGAAAAAAGGTACTTTCTACCCCTCTCTACACCCCCAGCACACCCCCTACCCTCGAGGACTTTTAGTATGTTTATGTGGACACCACAAGGTATGCCTGTACCAATTTTCAAAACTACACGAATTGTTGGCAGCGCCATCTCTCTCGCTAGCTCAGTATCACATGAGTGATCTAGTTAGAAGGTTCGAACCATATTGTTCTACCTTAGAGATAGCCAGGGGGCGCCATAAGTCTTCAGTAAGAAGTGCATATACTTGGAAAATTTGACCGATGCCGCTGTGACCCGGTGGCCGAGTGGCTTAGGCATCTGCCGCGATAGCAGAGGACGCTGGTTCGATTCCAGCCTGGGGCACTGGAGGCCTTGGTCACTTTTTCTTAGTATATGACATTTATTTTCAGTTTACACGAATTATTTCCGCAGCTTGCCCAAATTCGGCTTAATTTGACGTGGCTATTTACCTTTTTTAGGGTTCCGTACCTCAAAAGGAAAAAAACGGAACCCTTATAGGATCACTCGTGCGTCTGTCTGTCCGTCTGTCCGTCTGTCATAGCCTATTTGCTCCAAAACTACTAGACCAATTACGTTGAAATTTGGTACACATATGCAAGTCTGTGACCCAAAGACGGACACGTAATGAAAACAAAAGAATTTTGAACATAGGGGGCACTTTTGGGGGGGAAATGAGAAAATTAAAAAACAAAGTTTTGCAAACCATATCGTGTTATATATTAAACGAAATAGTTTATTTTGAGGATCTCAAATATATTTTAATTTTTTATAATTTTATATTAAATAGTTTAGAAGTTATTTAAGAAAATAGGCAAAAATGACCATTCCCCCCCCCCCCCCTTTAACTCACACACAAAATAGTTCTTCATCTCTAGATGACAGGAAAACCTATTAGAAATCTACAGTCTAGCGTGAGTCGGACTTAAGGAAAAAAACGCGGTTGGGCTGTTTTAGGGACACAGCCGTAATGTTTTAGGTAAAACGTGGTGTGGACAGCCATTGCGAAGGCCTAAGGCCGAGCTACGCTTATGGCCGAAGGCCCGAAGCGGAGAGGCTATAAAAAACTCGCGGCCGAAGGCCGAGTTGCGGGAGATTAGTGCTCAAACACAGAACAAAATTAGTACCTACTTCAAGCGTCTGAAACTCATCATCATTAACTTAAGAGAAATTCTCTTGTCGGTGGGGTATGTTCCAGCTTTTTGACTTTTTGATACGACAAGACCCCTACTTTTTCTTTCACTTGCTCTAAAAAGCTGCGTCTAGGTTTTCCTCTACCCCGCTTGTATCCTATCCACCCCTCCAGGATAGTTTTAAAGAAGTGGTCGTGTCGTATTAAGTGTCCAATCATCTGAAACTACAGGCCTAAATTTTGGAAAAAACGCGAAATATAGTTCTTTGTTGATTACTGGAAAATCTATAAAAAGTCTGCAGTCAAGCGTGAGTCGGACTTAAGATTAAAAATAGCGGGTAGGCTGTATCAGGGCCACGACCGCACTTGTTTACGTGAAACGTGGTGTGGATAGCTAGTGCGAAGGTCGAAGGCCAAGCTCTGCGTGGGGCCAAAAGGCCTGAAGCATCCGAGAGAGGTGCGCCTCCACGCTAGGTCGAAGGATGAGCTGTAGGAGGTTAGTGCTCAAACATAGAACAAATAATTGGTTTAAGTAGCTAAATGAGAAGACTGAACAGCCGTGTCAGACGTATATCTGTTATCTTGAAATAACAGAGAAACGCTCAACCAACGCAAAAAGGATATAGGCACTATGCTTAACATAACACTTGAACAAAATTTTGGTTAAAATTAAACAAATTTACTATAGTTATTGCGTAACTAACTATCCTCTGACAGCTCAGTTAAAAAACAAGGAAATGTCTGGCCGTGCCCCTAGCCAGCCGTGTGTTGTAAGTAAGTTGAATGTAAGAACTTGGCTTTGCTCGCTCGTTCGAAAATGAGTGCAGTACGGAACCCTTGGGACGCGAGTTCGACTCGCACTTAACCGGTTTTTTCCTTTTAATAGTGAACTCTATTAACTATGGCATATGAAACGTCGGCATGTAGTATGAATTCAATATACGAGATATAATCGGTTTCAATAGTTTTATTTTATGACAATGTACCAGATTTTCATTTCTGCAGACATTCTTTCTTATTAACTATTAACTATTCCGTACCCAAAGGGTAAAACGGGACCCTATTACTAAGACTTCGCTGTCCGTCCGTCCGTCCGTCCGTCCGTCCGTCCGTCCGTCCGTCCGTCCGTCCGTCCGTCCGTCCGTCCGTCCGTCTGTCACCAGGCTGTATCTCACGAACCGTGATAGCTAGACAGTTGAAATTTTCACAGATGATGTATTTCTGTTGCCGCTATAACAACAAATACTAAAAACAGAATAAAATAAAGATTTAAATGGGGCTCCCATACAACAAACGTGATTTTTGACCAAAGTTAAGCAACGTCGGGAGTGGTCAGTACTTGGATGGGTGACCGTTTTTTTTTTTTGCTTTTTTTTTGTTTTTTTTTATATGGTACGGAACCCTTCGTGCGCGAGTCCGACTCGCACTTGCCCGATTTTTTTGTCATTACAAATATAGAAATAGGTAAGTTGGTAATAAGGACTGATTATTTTACTTAGTATAAGAATATTATCCCAGTTAATTTTTCCTGGATATTTATTTCATGACTGCGTGATTATATTTAACCATACTTTCCCCTGTTCTCCCATGGTTCAAGACACAAACAGGGTAATTAAATAAATTTAAAAGTGGAAAAATTACTGTCTTGGGTGAGACATAAACGTACGGACCCCGGATCGATACTCCAGCGCTCTGCCATCTGAGTCACCAAGACCTCATCCATAGCCAGCCAATCTCATCCAAAAACCCTCACCCAAGACAGTAAATTTTCCACTTTTAAATTTATTCTAAGCTTAATAGTATCGTTCGCAGACGTTTCTGCTCGTTTAAAATTAAAAGAGTAATAAAATTTTAATCATTGTTTATTTCTCTAGGTCCTGGTGTAGGAAAACCGGCCGAGATAAAACCAGAAAATTTAAGCAAAGTAAAAATCGCAGCTTTCGCCGGCGGTTCACTTTTACTCTCCAAGTGGACATCTTATAACTACCGCAACATAAAAACCCTGGCCCTAGACCCTAACATTGACTTCAGACGAAAGACGATCGTGTATTGTCCTGGATATTTGGAACATACTGCGTTACCTGTTGGAAGGTTTTTGATATTACTGTATAAGAGATTAGGGTACAACGTGTTAATTTTAGAATATATAGACTTCAGCACAGACATATTTCCCGTGTAAGTATAAAATAATATTTTTCGACATATTTGGGTGGCAATTTTCATCATTACGAATATATTTTGACAGTCAATCTCCAGTTTTGTACCTAATAAATAACTCTAGCCCCATTTACCTGACCTGACGAGAATTATGAACGAAATCATTAATTGTGTGGGTGACGTCCAGTTACTTATATCCAACGGCCTCCTAGCCTAGTAGGTAGTGACTCTGCCTACGAAGCAGGAGGTCCCGGGTTCGAATCCTGATAAGGGCATTTATTTGTGTGTTCATCACAAATATTATGGATGTTTTCTATGTATATAAGTATTTGTATGTATTTGGGACAATTTTTGTCTTAAAGAACAATACTATTCTGGTCCTTTTCCTATAATCTATTTTATATGATTATAATGAACGCCTTATCCCTATTCCGGTCCACTGTGAGTTTTATAATTCCTTTAATATAGCAAAAGCTCTAACGATCCTTCTTTAACCCATTCGTTATTTTCCGGCCAAAAACATTATTTAAAAATAGTATAGGTAGTAGTAAAATGAAGAAACATTAGTTTTTAGGCTTACAAAGTACTATAATACTAGTATCAGTAAACCGATTTTGATTGCAAAAGTAATTTGATTCACTTTACCTTTTAGTGTCCCACGCGTGATGCGTCCTGTTGGCAAGCATATTGCAGGAATGCTAGCCAACCTGACTACGGTCGGTCTCGACCCGAAAAAACTAGAACTGCTTGGCCTCAGCCTTGGTGGCGTATCCATGGCCTTCATAGCCAAGAGCTTCCAACAAATTACTGGCAGAAACATCTCAAAGCTCATCGCTCTCGACCCTACTGGACCCTGCGTCAGACACCTTGGACCAAAGGATAGGTTAGACCCATCCGATGCCGATTTTGTCCTACACGTCGCAACGAACGTCGGAGGATATGGCATAGGCACTCCAGTTGGACATATATCAGTCTACGTAAACGGAGGAGAGTACCAGACTGGTCTACTTCCAACGTTCTTGTGCGATAATTTATGCAGTCACGTGCAGGTATTTTTTATATGGCTCTCGGCATTGGAAAATCCTGGCAAGTTCATCATGATGCAATGTGATTCTCAACAGAAAGCGAGAGACCACAACTGTTTTGAGAGGAAACCAATGGTAACGAACACTCTAGATCTATATACGGATAGAAGCAAGCCGGGTATTTATTACTTGGCAACAAGTCCTACATACCCGTATTATTTGGGTAAAAAAGGCTTGAAAAGGAGTGGGTCGGAAGTTTTGAATCACATCAGTGATCTTAATGCTGTTGACGTTCTGATGGTTTGAAGATACGCACATACATTTTAAAGATAAAAGTATATTGTCATGCACATATTCTCTGCGAACTGTCTTTAAGAGAAATCAAAATACGTGTGATAAATGCTGGTTAGTAGAGTAGAGTAGAAAAATGTAAATAGGTTCTTTTCGACATGCATGACACTCACATGAAGACAATTTATTATATATATATATACGTCTGCCTATAATAATTATTACTGTATTAGGATTACTCTTCATATGCAGGTGAATAAAATGCTTAAAAAAATAAAGATAATGTATAGAATATTAAATATTAAACGTAAATTTTGTGTTTTCTTAAAACCTTAAATGATCCGACTGAAAAAACCAAAAGAAAGATTTATGATTTTAGTAGTCCAAGGATATGAGAATATTTACAATCGAATAAATTGCAGAAACTGTCACACCCAACTAAGTCTCTTTGCTGTCCGTCTGTCTCATGCCATATTTCTGAGAGCCGTTATAGGTAGACAATTGAATTTTGCTTAGAGTGTTGTTAGCTTTTGCACTCTAACAACAAGTTATAAATAGTTATTTGTACAACAAGAGATCAAAGTTTGATATTTCTTCGAGTGCTTATTTTGAGTCCCGTGCAAGCGAAAGATTCTATAATAGATTCACGAGCGTAGCGAGTGAATCTAATTTAGAATCTTGAGCGTAGTAAGGGATTCAAAAGCGCACGAGATGTAAATAAGTTTGATCTCGTGTAGTACACAAAATTTTTCACCCTAAGCAGTGAGAACATACCTAGAGGGACAGAGATAATAGAACCCAAGTATATCGAACTTGTATTAGACCCCGCATGTTGAAATGACATTTGACTATAAAGGTCACTTGAATGTCATTTTGCTCACTGAGTGAGACAAAATGACCCAGTGAGCAAAATCGCATTTTGCTCACTGTTTTTAAGAAGCAAAGTACCCTTGTTCGAGCTGCTGAGGTGAAAAATAAATTAACAAATTAGCATTAAGGGGGTCTCGATACAAACCAAACGTGATGTTTTTGTGTTGTTTACGGGGAATCTACTTATAACTTGATCGAACGAAAACGAATGGATATAAAAAAGTTTTATGTAATAACTATTAAATAAATAGTTAAATACTTATATATGTACCTACTTTAAAATATACTAATTAATGTAAGGTGTAATCAACTGGTTTCCGAAATTATGTACCTAATCCCGAAAATCCTTTAAAAATAATTCATATTCCCTTGTAACATTCCTTTTCGGAATCATCCGTCACTTTTTTGTATTTTTTCCTTTCGGAATTACAGAAATACACTTACCTACGTAACTTTACCAAATAGTATGCAGTAGAGGAAGTTATAAATAATTGCTTTTCACAGTTTGTTCCTCACTTTTGTCAACACATACTTGCCAAACGTACCTACACATTATTTCCAAGATAATCCAAAGTAAAGAAATACCGATATGAAATTACATCATAAAAATACGGAAGTTATTATTATCACCGTGTTGTTATTCATTTCTACAACAGCAGTGGAATATTCTAAAACAAACGAAGGTTACGCACAAGGTTTCATACCACAATGTAAGTACAATTATCTATACATATTATGAGACCTAACTTTTAATGTTAAGCAGAAAGTTAACGAAACATCATTAGGTAATACTTTAATTTTAGTAGCACGTAATTTATTTTTTGTCGAAATTCATTTATTTGTGGTCGTTTATATATTTTCATATTAATTTTAACCTGCTCATTCACTTCCCAACCTATTCTATCATCTTCACAGCGCGATGAGGGGCTAATTTCTCGAACGATATTAGTCTTATATTATTAGTGTGTTGTCATGACAACCCATGCGACTTGACAGTTCGTGGACTAATAATATTAGTCTAATATCGTTCGAGGAATGGGCCGGAGATTGCGTACCTTATCATAATAAAATTATGGGTGTTAATTCCTACTATCAAAGGGTTTTTCACTAAGCGTATCATTTCCTGGGGCCCATCTCTCGAACGATATTAGACTAACATTATTAGTCCACGAACTGTCAAATCGTATGGGTTGCCATGACAACAACATCATCATCATCATTAGTATTTAAGAGCTATGCTCTTGTCGGTGGAGTAATCGCCACTCTTCTTTTTGCTGGGCCAGCCTTTTAACTCCCTCGTACGACACGACAGAAACTCTATCTTTTATTTGGCTGAGATATGTGAACCTGGGCCTTCCTCTGTGTCTTTTCCCTTCAATCTTGCCCTCCAGGATGTTTAAAAAGAATCTGTCGTGCCGTATTAGGTGGCCAACCATCTTGCCCCTTCTGTTAGCTATTGTGTCTAACAGGCATCTCTTCTCTCCTTCCATGCTCACAACAACACATGCCATGACAACGCACTAATAATATTCGGTTCCGCGGCCGGTTACCTAAGGTTTGCGAAGCGCAGCCATGTTGTATTCCAAATCTAAATAATGCAGCAGCGGAAAAATAATTTTAATGACATGGACATGCTTTTAACGCAAGACGAATTTGAGTAGCCAGACTAGAGAGTAGTTCTTATTATCAAACTGTTTTCAGGTCCCAATTTATCGAAACCCGCCGAAATCAAACCAGAACATTTGGACAATTTGAAAATCGAAGTACTGAGTAACGGCTCGCTATTGGAAGCCAAGTGGACCTCATACAACTATCACAACGTGAAGGCCTTGGCTAAGAATCCTGATGTGGATTTCATTCGAAAAACTGTCGTATACGCTCCTGGATATTTTGAACCAACTGCATTACCTCTTGGAAGGAATTTGATGGTGCTCTATAAGAAATTGGGATATAACGTGCTTTTGTTAGAATACGTGGCTTTCACTACGAATATATACCCTGTGTAAGTAATAAATGCATTTGTCCCTTTGGCTCGGACGTGAGTAGACCGATTTTTCCCTAACTCTCAAGTCCAGCCTCAAAACATACCTATGCTTCGTCACATAGTTACATTGAGGCATGAGACCGACATTAAGGAATAATTTGGCATGACTGCTTAGTCCTGGGGTCGGCAAACCGTGACTCGCTAGCTGCATGCGGCTCTTTGTTAATATAATTGCGGCTTTCCAAGACACCCAACTCACATCAAGTTGTATGGCTCTTTGAGATTCCTAAAACTGATGATTTCTACTGTTATTGGCTTTTCTTTTCAAGTGTTTGCCGACCCCTGGCTAAGTCACTAATCGTATCCGAAACTTCAAAATTCTTAATCGTAAATATTATCGTTTCAGAGTCGTCCGCTTGTCACGTCCTATTGGCAGCCATGTAGGTGAAATGCTAGCCAAACTAACAGCGGTCGGTCTAGACCCAAAAAAGCTGGAGCTGGTAGGACTTAGCCTTGGTGGAGTGATCATGCCATTTATAGCTAGGAGATTTCGTCAGATCACCGGAAGGAACATATCTTCAATTACCGCTCTTGATCCTTCGGGACCTTGCGTCAGGCATCTTGGACCAGACCAAAGACTGGATCCTTCAGATGCTGATTTTGTTCTTCACATCGCAACAAATACTGGAGGATATGGCACGACCACCCCGGTAGGACATGTGACGGTTTATATCAATGGAGGGGAGTACCAAACAGGTTTCCTTACGTCTTTTCTTTGCGACGATCTATGCAGACCACTGGCGATCGTTATTAATATGGATGTCGGCATTGGAACATCCCGGTTCCTTTATAGCTATGCAATGTGATACTGTACAGAAAGCGAAAGATCATCATTGTTTTGATAAAAAACCGATGGTCATAAACACTCTGGATCTATATACGGATAGAAGTAAGCCGGGTATTTATTACTTGGCAACGAGTCATAGCTATCCATATTATTTGGGTAAGAAAGGCTTGAAAAGGGTCGGCGCGGAAGTCTTGAACCACATAAGTTCGCTTAATGCGGTTGATGTACTCCGAGTCTAATAAGAGCATAAAGAAATATGTAAGCTTAAATTGTTCACTCCATACCTGTTTTTATTATTTATATAATAACCCCATTTATAAGTAGCTAATATAAATATAACATAAATATAGATAAATAAGCTTTGTGAAAACTTATTTGTGTTAAGATTTAAGGTTAATATCCCTTTATTTATTTTTCTTCTTAAATTAGGTAGTTTATAACACGAATAAAAGTAAATTCGATATGGCGTCGAAGAAAGCTTTTTCTGAGATCCCTGCAGCCCATTTGCTCCCAAGACCTCCCAGTATAGTACCTATTTCAAATGTAAAATCATCATGGTTCAGAGGTGTGGTGTGGGTACAGTCACCTGCAACAGTATGTTACACAACGAAAGCTCAAAAATATCTAACATAAATCTTATTCGTACAGCCATAAGAGCGTGTTACATATTTTTGCGGCCTTCGTAGAGTATGATATTATTGCAAGTGACTATACAAACCGGCAATTCTATTTAATTAACCCTCAATTTGACAGCGTCCAAAATACTGGATTTAACCTTTGGCCTTGGTTTTGTTTTCTTTTTTCTTAACCAGAAACATTTCTGCTCACGGTTTGAACTCATGACCTTTTCTGTGTTTTCGGTCAATTACATTAAAAAAAGTTAAAACTCGTTACGAGATTGTTAATTACGCAGTTTGTTTTACATAATTTGTATTTAAAACACGCAAATCTATCAATCAAAAAAATCGGTAAATAAATTACTGTAGGCACAGAAAATTTCCTCATTGTTTAACATAAACAAGAGATAAACGTACATAGTATTTAATTCTGTGCCAATTCGCATATAGTAAAAAAAGGGTTTGTTCGGAAAAGTATTTTTTTGAAATAAAACTATTGAAACGGATTATATCCCGTATATTGAATTCATACTACATCCCGACCCACTCAGTCACCCGTTGACCACGAACGGCACGAACGCTATAAAGGGTTCCAAACGTCGGGATGTAGTATGAATTCAATATACGCGATATAATCCGTTTCAATTGTTTTATTTCATGAGTAACTATCGCGGTAACCGAAGACAATATTATTTTTTTAATGAAAAGCAAATGGGATCCCTTCGTAATATTTGTGACTTTACTTTTATTGCGCTTTTGCTGCTAAACTCCACAGAAGCAGTTGAATATTCTGAAAAAGATGAGGGATATGCGCAAGGATTTATTCCAAACTGTAAGTAATTATATAAATTAAAAAATAATATAAGAGACGTCCACTGCTGGCTATAGACTACATCAAGTCTCTTCACAATCCTGTGATTATGATAAATATGATACTGATCTGTTAGTGTCAAAACTTAGATTTCTTCAACCACGTCACTTTTGACACGGATAGATCAGGCGCCTTACCATGATGTCCTTATTGCGATTTTGTTTAGGACCTAAACTGAATTGCCAAAGGACGGAGCTATATAAGTCGCATAACTCCGTCCCTTAGCAATTCAGTTTAGGTCCTAAACAGAATCGCAATAAGGACTTCAGGGTAAGGCCCCTGTATCATAAAAGTATGATATTCAGATGAGATCTAATAACTAAAACTATAATTATTTATTGACCTGAATGACCGGGCGTAAGCTGCTCTCATCCGACTTTTCTCTGTAATGTTGATTGTTGAGTCCATCTAATTTGAGACTTTCTCATTCGTCCTTTGGCTCAAAATTTAAAGGTTTACTTAAGATCCTATGTCTAACTGTCAACATAAAATTTTGATCCAAGGAGAAAAACTTGTCTCACTAGATCCATTTCCGATCTATCGACTATATAGGATGATTGTTGGATAGGTATTACGCTAGAAGAAAAAATACGTAAGAAGATTTCCATTTAATTATTATTACTTCCCAGGTCCTGGTGATTCGAAGCCGGCCGAAATCAAACCGGAACATTTAAACAAAACAAAGATCTCAGTATTGGGCAGCGGCTCGCTTCTGCAGGCCAATTGGACGTCTTACAACTACCGCAACGTGAAAGCCTTAGCCAAGGATCCAAACGTTGACTTCAGAAGAAAGACGATTGTGTATTGCCCTGGTTATTTGGATTCGACTGCGATACCCGTAGGAAGAAGCATGCTGGTGCTCTACAAGAAGTTGGGGTATAATGTGTTGATTTTAGAATTCATACAATTCACTACGGATATATGTATTACCGGTGTAAGTATTCTCTGCTGCAGTTTGACTCATTTGTTAGACAAATGTAAGTATAATTATCAAAAACGCAATTAACTCAGATTATTTTGACGTGATAACGTCTTATAAATCGATGAACACCGGTAGCATGCACGAAATAGTGTCACGTTGTGGATAGATCTCGATGGTAACATTGTGGACAGATCTCCATGGTAACGTTACGGCCAAAGTATGCAATTTTTCATCAACAATGTTTTCTTATGACGTTATCTATCACGCAAAATTATCGTCCGTCAAGCGACTTTACAGACAACCATATTTTTTTACACACTTTTATTTAGCTTCACTGCGTAACATATTTACAACGATTTACCTATGTATATCTATGTATTTATATGTGTTTTTATTCAATATGTGTTTCAAATCTTGTAACTTAAATTTGAACCATTTCGGGTGTCTGATTGAGCTGATATCTGACATATTTCCTTATTAAAACTGTTTCAGAGTTATCCGTTTAATGCGTCCTGTCGGAAAGCACATCGCCGAAATGCTAGCCAACCTGACGACGGTCGGTCTCGACCCGAAAAAGCTTGAACTGATTGGCCTCAGCCTTGGAGGCTTGTCCATGGCCTTCGCCATATATCGCGCCATAGCCAAGAACTTCCAACAAATTACTGGTAGAAACATCTCAAAGCTCATCGCTCTCGACCCTGCTGGACCCTGCGTCAGACACCTGGGACCAAAGGATAGGTTAGACCCATCCGACGCTGACTTTGTCCTACACATCGCAACGAACGCCGAGGGGTATGGCGTAGGCACTCCAGTTGGACATATATCAGTCTACGTAAACGGAGGAGAGTACCAGACTGGTCTATTTCCAACGTTTTTGTGCGATAATTTATGCAGTCACGTACAGGTGTTTTTTTATGGCTCTCGGCATTGGAAAATCCTGGGAAGTTTATCATGATGCAATGTGATTCTCAATAGCAAGCGAGAGATCACAACTGTTTTGAGAGGAAGCCAATAGTAACTAACACTCTGGATCTATATACGGATAGAAGCAAGCCGGGTATTTATTACTTGTCAACAAGTCCTAAATACCCGTATTATTTGGGTAAAAAAGGCTTGAAACGGAGTGGCGCGTACTTTTTGACCCATATTAAAAATAGGGCTCGCGGTCGTGTCCGGGTTTCGTGTACACGTGTTCGGTACCCGTTTCCGAACTACACGTACACGGTTTTCTGACCCGTTCTACACGTGTAGTCGTGCACACGTGTAATTAAGATCCGTGTGTCCGGGTACCCGTGTACCCGTGTACACGGCGAAACGGACCTTAAATACACGCGGGCCTAACCCGTCCTTGGCGTGTAGCGGAGATTGTAGTAATGTATATATGGATGTTCAATGTGATTGATATGTGTTGTACCAATTTAATTTATTTTTCACCTCAGCAGCTCGAACAAGGGTACTTTGCTAACAGTCAGCAAAATGCGATTTTGTTAAAGGAAAATATAACATATTCCGTTCGTGGTAGTTTCAGTTAGAGATGGGCAAAATTCATTTGAATGACGAATTACGAATGAGAATTACCAAATCATTCGCGAATGACGAATAATTTTTTCGAATGATCATTCGTGTTTAATTCATTCGCGAATAATTTATTCGGCGAATAAAATAGCCCACGAATAAATTATTTGCGAATAATATTGTCGAATAGTTAGCTTACAAAATAACTATTTAGCTGTTTTATATCCCAATAGTAAAAAGAAAATGTTTTCTATCGGTTTATCTGGTTGATTGATTTGAGGTGTGGAAACTGGGAATACGCCTCATGTATTGGCGGTCACGTGGGGCGAGAACAACTGGAAATACACCAATAATGGGGGTATTCCCGTTTGTCCCCTTCGGGAACATGTGGGAAAAGACAAACAATCTTTCCCATTTGTCCCCACTTCATTGAAGCAGGGACAAATAGGAACACACCATTAACGGGTGTATTGTTATTGTTCCCCGATGGGAATAGGCGCTGCATATAAAACATTTCCATTTGTCCCTCATGTATGACGTAGGTCACGTGGATAGGGGACAAATGGGATTACATCAATAATGCACCCATTATAACCAATAATGGGTGTATGCCCATATGTTCCCGCGGGGAACATATAGGAAAAGAAGCCGCATATAAATATTTCCCATTTGTTCCCACCTTATTTTTGTAAGGACAAAAGGGAACACACCATTTTCGGATGTATTCCCATTTGTCCCCGCCGGGTACAGAAGTGATAGGATTTGCATATAAATATTTCCCATCTGTACCCTCCTTATTGGTGTGGGGACAAATAGGAACACACCATTTTCGGAAGAATTCCTATTTGTACACGCCGCGAGAGACAAAATGGGAACACCAATATCGGGGACAAATGGGAACACCAAAACTCATATAAAACATTCCCATTTGTCCCCGCCTCATGTATGGCGTAGGTCACGTGAATCGGGGACAAATGGGAATACACCAATAATGCACCCATCATTACCAATAATGGGTGAATTCCCATTTGTCTCCGCGGGGAACATATGTGAAGACCCTGCATAAAAATATTTTCCATTTTTCCCCACCTTATTGGGGTGGGGATAATTGGGAACACAATTTTCGGATGTATTCCCATTTGTCTACGTCGGGAACTGATGGAATAGGTGCTGCATATAAATCGTACCCATTTGTCTCCGCCTCGGGGACAAATGGGAACACCAATATCGGGGACAAATGGGAACACCAAAACTCATATACAACATGCCCATTTGTCCCCGCCTTATGTATGGTGTAGGTCACGTGAATCGGGGACAAATGGGAATACACAAATAATGCACTCATCATTACCAATAATGGTCGAATTCCCATTTGTCTCCGCGGGGAACATATGTGAAGGAAGACCCTGCATTAAAATATTTTCCATTTTTCCCCACCTTATTGGGGTGGGGATAATTGGGAACACAATTTTCGGATGTATTCCCATTTGTCTACGTCGGGAACTGATGGAATAGGTGCTGCATATAAATCGTACCCATTTGTCTCCGCCTCACGTATGGCGGCGGTCACGTAGGGCAGGAACAAATAGGAATACACCAATAAAGAGTGTATTCCCATTTGTTCCCGCGAGAAACTTATGGGGAAAGAGGCTGCATAGAAATCTTTTGAGGTGGGGACAAATGGCAACGCCAATATCGGGGACAAATGGTAACACCAAAATTCATATAAACATTCCCATTTGTCCCCGCCTCGTGCATGGCGTAGGTCACGTGAATTGGAGACAAATGGGAATACACCAATAATGCACCCATTATTGGTGTATTCCCATATTACTAATAATTACCAATAATGGATGAATTCCCATTTATCTCCGCGGGGAACATATGGGTAGACCCTACATAATAATATTTTACACAAATATCGGATGTATTCTCACTTGTCCCGGCCGGGAACAAATGGGAATAGGCGCTGCATATAAACAATTCCCATTTGTCCCCACCATGGATGGCGACGGTCAGTTGGGGCCTTTCCCAAAATTTTCCTTGGCTCTAAAATACGCTGCAGTTGCATACCTATTCAGATTTGCCATCTGAGTGTGTATTACAAAAATCCTAACCGAATGATTTATTCGCGAATATTAATCTCACCATAATTATTTAGATTAAAAATGATTCGAATAATGCCCAACTCTGGTTTCAGTAAGCATAACTATCTACTTTTGTATTAAATAATCATTTAGGTTTATATAACACTTTAAACTCTCGCGTTTTGTACACATATTTAATTACACAAACGGGTCTACCGCGATATAATTTCATTGTTTTTACCTTTAATTCCGACCTTTCAGCTGAGTTGCACCAGCTGTGGTCACGGAAAGACTGACGTCCCAACAAATGGTAACATGGTGGTGGTGGTATTTAGGTTTACTTTAATTATCAAAAAACTACATCAATGAAGAAACTGAAATACCAACAATGAAGTCAACCGTTACTGAGATATTGTTAATTTTAATCTTATGATTATTGAAACAAATTGTACTTACCTACCTATTATTGACATTACAAATCAATCCAGTAAAACTGCAAAGTAGGTAATCGAATCTTCCTAACCTTCCACATATTCAATCGTATGTCTTCATAGCACGAATCTCCGCTACACGAGAGTGAAGGGTCGAACCGGCGGGTAAATAAGATCCGTTATTTCGTGTATCCGTGTACCCGTGTACACGGGTACCCGTGTAAACGTTTCCGAATCCGGGCGGGTTCGTGTAGTTCGGGTTCTTAAGCCCGGCGGGCTTAAGAACACGGGTACCCGTGTCAGCGTGTAACACGTGTATCGGGAGCTCTAATTAAAAACCCTAATGCTGTTGAAGTGCTGCAGGTTTAATAAAACGGAAATAACAAAAGAGATGACATAAAAAGCAGTTTAATTTTGGTGCCTCATAAAGAAATAACTCCTCAGCAGTCCAGCAATATTAACATTACTGTGCACCTAAATGTAACTTTTTAATAAATACAAATGATTTCCTTTAAATATTTTTTGTTCTAATGATAATTAATCATTTATCTCTCTTTCCAAATATAGATAGATGTTAGACTTAGATTAAGATATTATAATAATATTAAATATTGTTATACGAAGGTTGGAAGTTTTTTTTTAGGGTTCCGTAATTCAAAAGTAAAAAACGGAACCCTTATAGGATCACTCGTCTGTCTGTCTGTCCGTCTGTCACAGCCTAATTGCTCCCAAACTACTGGACCAATTAAGTTGAAATTTGGTACACTTATGGAAGTCTGTGACCCAAAGACGGACATGTAATAAAAACAAATGAATTTTAAGCATAAGGGGCTCTTTTAGGGGGATTATGAGAAAATTAAAAAACAAAGTTTTGCAAACCATATCGTGTTACATATTAAATGAAAGGGCTTATTTTGAGGATTGCAAAAATATTTTTTTTATAATTTGATATGAAATAGTTTAGAAGTTATTTAAGAAAATAGGCAAACAATGACATTCCCCCCCCCCCCCCCCCTTAACTCCGATACTACTGGGTCTAAAATTTTGAAAAAAATACACATAATAGTTCTTTACCTCTAGATGACAGGAAAACCTATTAGAAATCTAGAGTCAAGCGTGAGTCGGACTTAAGAAAAAAAACGCTGTTGGGCTATTTTAGGGATACAGCCGTAATGGTTTACGTGAAACTCGGTGTGGACAGCTTTTGCGAAGGCCGAAGGCCGAGTTACGCGTAGAGCCGAAGGCCCGAAGCATCCTCCAGTAGCTTTTAGAAACGCACGGCCGAAGGCCGAGTTGCGGGAGGTTAGTGTTCAAACACAGAACAATTATAGTACTAGTGTAGATCTGAATGCGAAGGTCGAAGGCCCGGAGCCTCCGACATGTGCATGCTTCCTGCAAAGGAGATCGTCTATTTTGTTCTATCTTTTTTTAAGCGATTGGCCCCGATACCTATAGATTACTGGAAAAACGTATAAGAAGTCTGCAATTAAGCGTGAGCCGGACTTAAGAATAAGATTTGCGGATAAGCTCTATCAGGGCCACAATCGCAATTGATTTACGTGAAACGTGGTGTGGACAGCTAGTGCGAAGGTCGAAGGCCGAGCTCTGCGTTGGGCCGAAGGCCTGAAGCATCCAAGAGAGGTGCGCCTCCACGCATGGTCGAAGAATGAGCTTCAGGAGGTTAGTGCTCAAACAGAACAAATAATTGGTTTAAGTACGAGTAGCTAAATGAGAAGGCTGAACTGCCGTATATCAGAGGGTCTATCACCGCGAACACCGAAGTTCGCAAATGGCGGGGATTTCTCTTTTACTCCAATGAAACCCTAATTAGAGTGACAGAGTGAGATGCCAGGAATTTGCGAACATCGAACAAAATTAAAGATAGCCAGCCGTGTGTGGAAAAATTGAATGAACAGTTAAATGTACTTATGAACTTCGCTTTGCCCGCTCGTTCGAAAATGTGTGCAGTACGGAACCCTTGAGACGCGAGTTTGACTCGCACTTGACCGGTTTTATATATTAAGGATCGTTTGATTCAGCCCATTATTCTATTTCAGTTTACCAAATCCAATCTTGTGACAAGGTACGAAATAGTAGACTCAGATTAAATTACTTGACCGTACTATATATAATCGACACAACAATAACGGAGTGGTATGCATTGTAAGATTAGTTAGCTTATTACTCTATTGGTTTAGTGTTAAAAAACCGCAATAAAATATCTACGATTAAAATTGCTATTACTAAAATGTTAGGCATTTACTGCTTTCTGTGTAAGAATACGGGACAACTTTGTTTTAAAATTGAAAGCTAGTTTCATTATGTAAACAACTATGATGTTACAGGCGTTATGTACATTTTATTTATATTAAATAGTCACGTTACGTACTCTTCAAGGCAGTCGATTGGAAGAGTACGGAACTGATCAGCCAGCGTAGCCAACATGCCAATCGTTTACGCTCCGTAGCGAACGAAAGGCAACTGTGACTGTCGCACTAATATGGAAGAGTTATAGAGAGACATAAAGCGTTTCGTTGTAGTAGCGCAAACAATTGTCACCTTGGATAGGCTCCCTGGAGTTAGAGGTCCAACAGCTGGGGCTCTGCTGTTAGAGATCCAACAGATGACAAGCTGATCCACGCCACGGGGAACGTACCGAGGGCAGATGCTGTGCGTAGCCTTTCGGGGGAGACAGAAAGGACCCCCGAATCAATACGATATAAATTATAGTACCTAATAGTCAGGATCGTCAATTAAAGACAGGCCAGGGGGAGCAAGGGTTTCTTCAAGGTGCTTGGCCCTGCACGGACCATTAGTTTAGAACAAAGAGAATTCGATATAGAGGCTGGTGGCCAAAGTAATTTTTGTAGCCACAGTAAATTTACTGCCATCTTTCGACACATGATCAAAACTTTTAGTACGCCATTTGACTTTGATCCTTATTCTTTCACTGATGTGTGTTAAATTTGTTAAATGTCATTAAATGTCGCCATCTGACACGAGCATAATAGGCCAAAGGCATGGTGGTATGGTATGGTGAGATGCCTCTATACTAAATTGTCTCTTTGGTTTAGAACGGCGGTCGGCAACCTGCGGCCCGCGGGCCGCATGCGGCTCGTGAAACTGTCACTTGCGGCCTGCGAGCCTCTCTGGCTATGTAATATTGAGAAACGACAATGTCTGATAAAGTCATAAATATTAACAAAGTGCGGCCCGCGTCAACTTACTCATCGTTAACTACGCTACTAAAACTACGCAAAAAAAGGTTGCCGACCGCTGGTTTAGAAGAATGCCCCGTGCAGGAGCTGGCACTAGATGACTAGACTAGATTGGCGGAATGGCCGCTGGTTGGCATATAGCCAGGTTGCAGGTAATTACTACAAAATTTTGGAAAAATAAAACTTTATGTACTTAATCTTTACGTACAATTTTAATATCAACAATTCGTACTAACATAATAAAAATATTATTACTAACTATGTATAAAGTAGGTAAGTCTCTTATTATCGCTACTGCAAAGAAGTGGATGAATATGGAACTATGCGCATACTCGTATAATAATAACATTTTCTAATTAAGTAATCGAGAAAAAAAAACAAATTAGCGCATGGTCAGGAAACTGTTGCTAAAATTGTCAAGATTTCTCGATCTGCCAACTCTCCGTTGCTTAAGGGGTCCTGCTTCGATGTGTATATTTTTGTTGAAACCTCAAAAAACCTTTTTTGTTCTCATGGTACTAGTACCTACTTATAATATTTATAACCTGATGATGTAGGTACCTGCACTCTCTAATCGAGTAATACTAATCAATACGTTAATACTTCTTCCTGGTTAAGCCAGTTCAAGTGCTTCACGATTTCATTATTCTTCCTTTTCAACCCTCTTTTACCCAAACCATAAGGATACCTCTATGAAACGTATGCAAATAGTATATACCAGGTTTGCTCCTGTGTGTGAATAAGTCCATTGTGTTCGTGACCCTTGGCTGTCTTTCATAGCAGTCCCCATCCCTGGCTTGCTGGACAGAATCACACTGCAAAGCAACGAAAATTCCTGGATTCATTAAAGCGGAAAGCCAGAGGAAATAGGCTCTCCCATGGCTGCACAGGACTAGGCATGGTGCCATCCAAAGATCCCCGGTTGGTATTATCCTCCGTTAACGAAGATCGCCACTTGTCCAACAGGAGTTGCTATGCCAAAACCGTCCATATTCGTTGTGATCTGAAGGCCAAATCAGCATCCGACGGGTCTAATCTGTGTTGAGGTCCTAGATGCCTGAAGCAAGGGCCAGTAGGGGTCGACAGCGGTGAGAGAGGAGGGAATATAGCCTGTTATTTGTCGGAAGTGTTTGGCTGTGAGACCTATGGCCTGTCCACCGAGGCTAGCTCAAGTTGTTTTGGGTCTAAGCCGAGATCCGTTAGTTTGGCCAGCATTTCAGCAATATGCTTGGAAACTGGGCGCAATGTCCGTACGGATCTGAAAGAGTGAAATAACTAGATTGATTTAAATACCCGTAGTGGTAAACATTTGAGAGGCTTGCGAAAAGGGCCAGTAATCGGCTCAGGAATGACATTAAAGTAAGTACCTACCTATAATTTTTTGAAGAATTTTTACTAACATCTGACCTTAAAATCAGGGAAAACTATAATTCTTTGCGATGCAAATATCAAAACCTATGGATTTTGAACAATTGCCACTTTACCTTGGAAAATGATTAAATGTGAAATAATAATAATCCACTATAAGCGCATTATATCCCAGCTCCTTATAGATAGAGGGGCGCGATTGCTCTGCCACTTGGTAACATAATTGTGTCCATATATCCCGGGAAGAATATAGAGGTTTTCTTCGTAAAATCAATATCGGGATGCTTTGCCAACTTTTCCATATTGTACTAGTTATACTAAGGACCACTTGCACCACTCCACTAACCCGAGGTTAAGCAGTTAAACCGTTAACTTAGTGTCAAATTGTACTGGTAACTATGGTAACTCCCGGTTTAACCGGTTAACCCGGAGTTAGTGGAATGGTGCAAGTGGCGCTTAGTGTAATTAGCTTGTAGTACATTGCCTGAGCCGAGAATAGATAAGTACGGTTACCATCAGTTTGTCACTGACATAAACGCCGTCGAGAACGTAATTTACTTTCTATACATCTCGCTCGCACTCGCATATTAGTGCAAACGGGATGTATAGAAAGTAAATTACGTTCTCGACGGCGTTTATGTCAGTGACAAACTGATGGTAACCGTAAAGGTAAGTTGCTCTAGAGTTTCCGGCCTGATCACGGCTGGTTTTAAGGAGCCGGGACCTGAAATAAAACTGTCTTGTTTATTAAAGGGAACAAAGAGTATATAAAGGCTAATAAGGCAGAGCCATCAGAACAACCTGAACAACTAATTGAAATAAATTCGTGCAGGCCTGATGCCTACAAGGCTCGGAACCGGTTTATAAAATACCGGTAAATACATACCGGTTTATTTCGGTTTTCCTTTGATTCGACTAGCGATGAGACGCCCGGCCGGGCCGGCCTGGTGGTGTGCCACGTAAATATACCTACACTGAGAGAAAAATCATCACCAGGAATTAAAAAACAGTTCTGTACTGGGGGAAAAAATGAAGTTTTAGTAATAATTATGGAAGTTTCACTGTTTCTGTATAATTTATTTATTTCTACAAACAGCTCAGTAATCCAAAATCTAATTTCAACAAACAGACTTTAGTAAATGGAGCATTAAACAAAGTTCAGTATTTGTTACAATCCATTTTCATCACTACTAAAGTTCTCCGAATTTTACGAATTAAGATTTCGATTTTAGGAAAAAGCATCTGTGATTTCAAGTTATGATTTTAGTAAATGTCTCAATTACATAGTTTTGTAATATTTAAAAAACGAGTTCGCGGGAATAACATTACCCCATTTAAAATAACAATTCAGTTGTTACTATAGCGACATTACAAAGTTTACTGGTATTTAGTAGATAGATTTGTTGTGTTTATGTTCATTGTTGTACCAATCACCAAACGAGTTTTGTAATACCAACACAACGAACGTTTTGATTCATAGAAAACAAAATTGTTGTGTTTACATTTATTTTGACTGCAATTGCTAAATGAGGTTAGAAAATTTTACTAAAATCACTAACATTCGTTATTTAAACAACTGAATTGTTACGTTCATTTGGTTAGAGTTAGTACTGTGTCGGATGTCGGGCGGGCGTGTCTCATGTCTTCTTTGTTTAAATTATACTTAAGTTCAATAATAAATTTAGGATATATATATTGTGCGCCATGAACATATTAACCCTCGACCTACTGTGTAGTTGGGGTCTACAGAAATATATTGTTCTGCTATTTCGAGCTAGCTGTTGTTATTCTAGTGATAGTGACATCATAGGTAAATCTAAACTGTTTGCAATTCCAACCTCCCTAGCACAGGTGCGAGGCGAGAGCATGTTGCGCGCGTAATAACTACTAGTCTCTTTCTGACTGTATGAATAAGAAAGGAATGGGTAGAATATCTCGACAGGCTTTTATAGTGCCTCTTTAGCACCGAGATATACTACCAATTGCTTTTTTATTCATACAGACAGAAATAGAGACGGGTAGCTACCACGCGCGCGACATGCTCTCGCGGCGCACCTGTGCTAGGGGCGGTGGAATTGCAAACAGTTTAGTTTTTGCCTGTGATGTCATTATCTCTAGAATAACAACAGCTAGCTTGGAATCGCAGTACAGTTTAGTAAAACCTGTGACGTCATCGCCTCCGATATTGCTAAAGCACTCTTAGA
This sequence comes from Cydia splendana, assembly GCF_910591565.1. Lineage (NCBI taxonomy): Eukaryota > Metazoa > Arthropoda > Insecta > Lepidoptera > Tortricidae > Cydia > Cydia splendana. The sequence continues at coordinate 16,640,724 of NC_085971.1, read as the reverse complement.
TTTACAAAACGGTTAGTTTTCATCCATGACGTCATCACCTCCGATATTGCTAAAGCACCTCTCGGAATAACAAAACCAGCAGTTGCGGGTATCACAAATGCATACTTCTGATTACAATTTCATAGTTTCTGATATTACTCTTGCATACTTCAAATTACAAATATAGAAGTTGTATATCCTACTAATAGAAATTGCAAAAGTCAATTTGTTCCTATTAGTTGACTCTCCTTGTCCCCGGATTAAGTTTTATTTTTGTAATTATAAGTGTATTTTTGTTGGTTTTTCTCTCAGTGTAGCCTGAGAACGATCGAGGGATGCCACGGCATTCCCAAGCACACCTTGGCATTCCCAAGCACACCTTGGCATGCCTGAGGACGCCTCGGCGTCTAATTCCGATGCAAAAAAAAACACAAGCAGATTTTAGTAACACAAGTCAATAAACTCCACATTTATTTTTATCGAAATATGAATTGAAGGTTAACCTGGTCATTTGGTGCCAAAATAGAACAATATTTAAGTGGAGCTAATTGGTAACCTTATGCTCAAGTTTAGGTCATCTAAGTCATCATATTTTTTGTACTTATTTTTTATAAATATTCTTGTTTTTTAATATTTATGTGTGCCAGTTTACAAATATCATTCGATAATGTAGCGTGACGTACGCGTTTGCGTTAAGTGTCATTTTGTACGGGATTTTGAGTTTCCAAAACGTTCCGCTTGGCGCGCTGTTCAAAATCTCATACAAAAATATTAATAACGCAAACGCGAACGCGAACGCTCTTCACGTTATCGAATGAAAAGCACCCCCAGTGGAAATTTGTATTTAGTAATTTTGTATCCAGGGATTGAACACTTTGTATTATTTTCAAACATGTCAATTTTATTGTTTGTCATGAGATGAAACTTAATTAAAAAAAAGATTACTCTACTTACAGATTAAAAAGCCGGTGAAAGTAAGTACTTAAAAATAACTTACAATCTCCTAACTATCCCGCTGGGATCCCTTGATCCATTTTAGAAAAATGTCTTGTCTTCACAGAACTAAGTAAACACATTGAAAAGCATATTGTTTTCAGCATACTGTTAAGTATCTGTTAAAATTCTATAAATGTAACTATATTCATGTATCTGTTTAAAGATGTTCTAAGTTACAATATGCACAAGTTCTAGCCCAAGCGACTATGTGGAAAATTTAAAAAACAAATGTAGTTCAAATATTTTATATTGTTAATGCAATTGAATGCTTTTAGTTTTGTTTCAATATATTTTTAGCAGCAAAGGTTGTTGGTGTATAATGATACATATGTTTTACGAAACCTTGAAAACTGCTTCAAGGACATAAATTTTATTGTCGAACCTAATGAATTCAGGTGTGGATTTACAGTGTTAAGCAAGATAAGTACGGATATTTATTATTATTTAATAATACCAAATGCGGAATCAGAAAATAAAAAACCGTCTCGCCCACCGTACTTTTTAGTATTTGTCGTTAAAGCGGCAACAGAAATACATCATCTGTGAAAATTTCATTCATTAGAAAATTCTATTACGATTCATGAGATACAGCCTGGTGGCAGACGGACAGACAGACGGACAGACGGACAGTGGAGTCTTCGTAAGAGAGTCCCGTTTTTACCCTTTGGGTACGGAACCCTAAAAATGGTTAGTAAATAATGTTGACATTTATTCATTTCACAACAATATGTTTTTCATTTATTTCCCATTTCCTAACACTGTCAATAATAATGTCATTAATTACCTACTCATTACTCACAAGGCAAGGAACGTAATTTATTGCTTACTGACTCTACTTGTTTAAATGAATCGTAACAAAAGTACTTCGTATCAACCAAATTTTCAGTGTATTGCTCCCACGCACATTTCGTACGGCGATAAAGAAGCGGAAATCTGAAAATAAATCCTCCGAAAATATGACAAAATTATTTGAATTATTCATAATGTATTGTATTTATAAAAACGCATTGTTATAACATACCGGTACCTGTACAAAATTAGATGAAAACGAATCTTAAAGTAAATACAGAAATGAACCATCCCTCCGCGGCATACGCCATGCAGGCGCCGCGCCGGCCGATGCGAGCGGAGCCGAACGACGACGTTTTCGCTCTTATTGCGCAGACATAAAGCTTTTTCCTATCGGATTTTGCCGATTCCGTGTCGACATAATATGTGGGGGGATCCTTACTTCTTGAGTTTAAAGTTGGTCATGTACTTTGAGCGTCGACCTCAAGGTTGTTGACCAATCCTAAGATTAGTACACAAAGCAAAAATAATAATAAATAAATTCTCAAAGTCTTTATAAAAGGATGAAGACTTAAAGGGTTTGGATTCCAAGTGAGCACACAACACATGTTTGACTGTTTTGTTGTTATAAAATTTCTGACCTACTCGTAATTTATTTAATTAATAAATAATAAAATGATAATCTATTTTGCATTGTTCTTAATGGGTTCAGTAAAGGCGGTAGAATTTTCTAAAACCAGCCAAGGCGTTTCAGTTGGATTCTTGGGAGACTGTAAGTACTTTTCTTCACCTTTTTTATGTCCAGACAAGTCCTGGTCATTCGTTTATTTTGAAAGAATAGATAAATGACTAGGATAAATAAATATGATTAGGGTAAATTCGCGATAGACCCGTCTATAAATGTGATAAAATATGATTGTGTTCAAAACGCGAAAGTTTTAAATATTATAGACTAGCTTTTGCCCGCGACTTCGTCTGCGTGGAATTAGTAACAGCAGCTAAAGTAGGTATAGCGCCTGGATAATGCTAATATCAATCATTCAATTCGCACATTGCTTACTTCAATTATTAGGCAATTCATGAACCCTTTCAATTTCACCCCCCTTTGCACTCTCTTCGGGGATGATTTCCGACATAAAAACTATCGAATGTCCTTCCCCGCGGGACTCAAACTATCTCTATACCAAATTTCAACTAAATCGGTTCAGCGGCTTAAGCGTGAAGAGGTAACAGACAGACAGACACACTTTCGCCTTTATAATATTATATATATTTATAATATTAAGTCACAGTCAGCCGCCACAGCCTTCTGGCAGTCGTTGCACAAAGGTGGGACAGTGGCCTAATACGCCACTGGTCCTCCTTACATTTAAGTTTAAGTACTAACATAGTTATATAAGTCGCTTTGTCTTACTAACAATATATGGATCTAAGAAATCTGAAATAAATAATTTTTATTTTTATTTATTTTAAGTATGGATTAAAGGAATCAGTCAAATGATCCGGCGACCGCTCACATGAGTAAAGATTACCTAAATAAAATTTAGTTATTCGTTTTTACTGGAAACTAGTTTCGTTCCGCGTCTTCTTTTGTGTAAGTAGAACTAGGGCCCCGATTCTAATTTAACAATTTGTTACTCAAAATTCTTGATGTTATATTTATATGACCTAGAAGTTCGCTCGGCGCTCGGTACCTACATGTGAAAAGAAGCAAATGTTGTGAGTGAGACGCCAATCACCGAGACAATCGTCATGGTCGTATTAAATAAAAGTAAACAAATTCTACCCTCAAATGGCTCCTTTAGCCAGTTGAGGATAGATGAAAACAATATATGATCAAATAATCTAGGTTAAAGTCAGGTCGTTCAGTGACAGATCCAGGCGCTTTTCGGCTCGATTCGGAAAATGAATTAGATTTCTACTAGACTTCAACAAGTTACGATACGGATAATTTAAAGATATTTGTAAGATAGATATGTCAAGTTTGACGTTTCCGCGATTCTGGAGGTCCTCTTGAACGATTTCGACAAGTTATGACTTAGATATCCAAGTCACATCTAGTCGATATCTAATGTAGATCTAGTTGATCTCTAAATCGTCTCAAGATCTTGTGATTATCTCGAAATCCGAATAGGCCTGTTAGTATTTGGTTGGTTAACCAATAAATGTTATAACTACTGAAAATGTACAAATTGTATGTTTATTTTTATTTAAATACCTAAAGATACAGAGTATAGGAATCGACTTTCATATGAAAACTTTAAACCCCGCGAACTTTTTTTTTTTGTAAATAGTATGCATGTCATAGGTTCCCTGGTGGCGGGATGCGTAATAACGCATTTTCAGAACGTAAAAAAAGGTAACAAAACTGTGTGCTTAAAGCTAATCTTTCCCCGTTGATTGCGTTGGTCACTTACAAGCACATAAACTATCATATGTGACGTTGCACGTTTAAAGGTAGGTAGGTGCCTTATGGCCGTTGGCACTTACGCTATTATTGACGACGCTCCAATACTAATACCGTGCCACGTGACTTAAACGCCGACCGCCATGCCATAAGGTACCTTTTCCCGTGGAACGTCACATATGATTGCTGGTAAACACCACGTAAAGACTAATAGTTTTATTTTAATACAAAATCGTACTCGGGTCACTCGCTTGTCCTTCTCGGGTCACGTTACCTTACCAAATTATTACTATCTATTATTAGATTTATTAGTCATATTTCTATATCTAATATATAATAATACTTGTTTACGTGCCGCTGTAATTAATCTAGCTTTGCTTTTATTTCTGTGTTTTTTTATTATTTTAAATATTAAAATTAGGATTGATGGACACCCGTGAACAAGCTTCTGGCAAAAATAAAATTTGGGGAATTATTACCATCTGTATAGTCGGTGCCCTAACATAAGTTCTATTCTATCCAATTTCAGGTCCAGGCTCCTTAAAACCAGCAGTAATCAAGCCGAAAAGTCTAGAAAAGCTGTCCATCTCCGTCCTGGCTCCCGGCAATGTTCTCATGGCAAATTGGACAAAGTACAGCTACTACCACGTTTCCAAGTTGGCAACACATCATGAAGTCGATTTCAACAAGAAGACGGTTGTGCTGGTGCTGGGATATTTGGACTCCATTAATTTCCCTACGATGAGAACTATAGGAACCATTTATAAAGAGTTGGGGTATAATGTCCTCTTGGTGGACTATCGCGAGCTCACGGCACAACATTTTCCTATGTAAGAATTTAATATTTGTCAATAATAGGTAATTATGAATGGGAAAAGATTCAAAATAACAAAGGTAAAAAAAACACTGAATATTTTTTGCGTCGAAATTGGCAAACCTATAGAAAAACGTTTATGTCCCCCTATTTTTTTTTTGGTAATATTTACGAAATTTTGATTTTCATTTCATTATTCATGATGCATATTATTTACCTACTAATATTATGGGTTCTCTTGTTAACGCCCCTGACTACTACCAACCTACCACAATAATCAGCCTACAAATACATTATTTTTATCATGTAAATATTTGAACCCTATTTTTATCCGTTTCAGTGCGGCACGCCTGATCCGGCCCGTTGGCAGACACGTAGCCGAAATGCTGGTAAATTTGAAAAACCACGGCTTAGACCCAAAAAAACTGGAACTAACCGGAATCAGCCTCGGCGGACAAGTCATGAGCTTCATAGCGAAACATTACCGACACATGACCGGTCAAAACATCTCCTCGATCACCGCACTCGACCCTTCCGGCCCTTGTTTCAGACATCTAGGACCTAAAGACAGACTAGATTCGTCTGATGCAGATTTCGTCCTTCAAATCACAACGAATATGGACGGTTTTGGTTCATCAATTCCTGCTGGACACGTGACGGTATATGTCAACGGAGGAGAGTACCAACCTGGAGACTTTTGGACATTGCCATGCCTTGTCATGTGCAGTCATATAAGGTCTTATTTCATTTGGCTCTCAGCTTTGATGAACCCAGGAACATTTATAGCTTTACAGTGTGATTCTGTGCAGCAAGCTAGAGATGGAGACTGCTATGAACGGCTTCCAAGAGTGACGAATACTGTGGACTTATTTACAGACAGAAGTAAACCGGGCATATACTATTTGCATACATTTAACAGGCACCCTTACGGTTTGGGGAAAAGAGGATTGAAGAGGAAATATAATGAAATCACGAAGCAATTAAACTGGCTTAATCGTGATGATGTGTTCACGGTTTAATAAGTTTATTGTACACACAATCAACGCAAAAAAATAATATTGCGAGTGCTAAAAATGATAACTATAATTATATGAATACGATGACATGCAATTTACCTAATTCTATATTTATGAAGCCCACAAATTCCCATGACATTAAAATGATAATTAATTCTTTAAAAAACAGTAACAGTATGGGCTACGACGGAATTAGTACAAAAGTAGTAAAGGCAGTATCCTGTATAATTTCACCTTTGATCAGTCATATTACTAATTTATGTATAGAAAAGGGAGAATTCCCGGAAAGATTAAAAATAGGTATTGTTAAACCGCTTTTTAAAAAAGGCGATAAGGAAGATTTAGCCAGCTATAGACCAGTTGCACTGCTTTCCATTTTTTCAAAAATTATAGAAAAAGTAATTCATAACTCCATTTACGGATATTTTGAAAAGAATAACTTATTCACGCAAGAACAAATGGGATTTCGTAAAGGTAAGTCTATTAATATGGCTATTTTTGACCTTATGCGAGTAATAGTAACAAATGTTGACAAGAGAGTTCCGGTATCAGCACTTTACATGGATATGTCGAAAGCTTTCGATTTTGTAGATCATAGAATATTGCTAGATAAATTATATAAATATGGAGTTAGAGGTAATGTGCATAATTTGATTAAGTCTTACTTGGTTAATCGAAAGCAGTTAACTCAAATAAATAGACTATGCGTTGAAACGAAAACTGAGGTCACTTATTCATCGGAAGTTAGACAAATTCATTATGGCGTACCTCAGGGAAGCGTTTTAGGCCCTTTATTGTTTATTATTTATATAAATGATTTGCCAAAAGCCATCGAGTATCCAATGGTACTCTTTGCTGATGACAGCACCATAATGTTCACTTGTAAAGATCCAGAAACATATGAAACTGAAATATCCAAGACATTAGAGTCAGTAATAAACTGGTTAACTAGCAATAATTTAAAAATCAATTTAGAAAAAACTAAAATAATGACATTTAAACAAAGGCGAAATGATAAATGTAGTTTAAATATTTCATATAAGGGGCAACAAATTGAGAAAACGGATGTGACAAAATTTTTAGGAATAAGCTTAGATCATAAATTGACATGGAGAAATCAAATAGACATTATATGTAAGAAACTGCATCAATTTTCATATGTTTTATATAATTTAAGAAAGATTGTTAGTGAACCAGTTGTTTTGACGGCATATCAAGCCTATGTAACATCAACACTAAGGTATGGCATTATATTTTGGGCAAACTCAGTTGACAGAGAAGTAGCGTTTAAAGCGCAAAAAAGATGCATTAGATCATTGTGTGGAATTCAGCAACTGGGTTCATGTAAACCATATTTTAAAAAATTAGGACTATTAACTCTACCTTGTTTGTATATTTTCGAAATTGTAATTTTTGTTAAAAGTAATCCCCACTTATTTCAACAGTTTAAGAGTATACGTCTTAGGAACAGAATAAATTCAATGCCTTCCAAAACAGCATTATATAGGAAAAGTATATTTGGAATGGCCCCACAAATTTTTAATAAAATACCGAATGAATTAAGAAATTTAGAGGATATGACAAGTTTTAAAAGTAAAGTTTTTAAATATTTAGTTGACAAAACATATTATAGTGTAAGCGAATTTTTGTTAGCCTATAATTAATGGTAACTGTGCACAGCATGTAGTCACAGTCCATTAATGACAAAAAATTGTACGTCTTATGGCACAACATAGTGATACAACAGTAATACTATAAGATCTGTACTTATGTACTATTCATACCTATGTTGGACAAATAAACGATTTTGTATTTGTATTTTGTATTTTTGTATTTTTAAGTGTAATCATTATTTGGTACATTGTCATTGTTTATAAATAGGTATATTAGCGTCAGTATTATACGTAGTTTTTGTTAGTAGAATTTCACGGTTATGTACGCTGCTGCGCTTACTCACGCTTAGATCTCTAAGATTCGTTTGGCCATTAATGTACCTAATACCATACACACAAAATGTTTTGTTTCGTTGGCCAAATGACTCAGTCACCAGGTTTTGTTTATTTTAGTTCATCTAAGTGCTAGTAGGCTATTTAGTTATAGACTGGGTTTAAAGATGGAAACTTCAAAAGTTAGGTACGTTACTATGCCAAAAATTTAAAGGGTCATATAAATATACCTACTGTGAAACGGTGTACGATACATGTGTGAATAGGTAATTCGCAAATCGTGTCTCCCTTTGGTCGTGTTTTAATTTATCGCCAACGCCACTCGTTGAGAATTCCCTGTTTTGCGCACTTGTATCGTAATCTACTATTATTTAACGCAACAACATAGTACGTAAAGAAAAAGGAGACATGCAGATATAAAAACATTGGCCGCTGAAATTGGATTACCACTCACAATCAGTGTAATGCCTTGGCAATCCGTACTGCCGGTTTTGAGAGGGTTATTTAATCATAACTCCCGTTATGATTATACAACCTCATAAGTCACTAGCGAAAATATTTGTATGTATTTTTTTCCCAGTTTTACTCTTAGCAACAATAGCAACTATTTGAAATGTGTGTTACAAATAGTGCAGTTTTGACTTGAGTGACAAAGTAGTATGCGGGTAGTATTAAATGCTGTTTAAGTGATAAGTAGTAAAATGTCATTTTATAGGTATTAAGTACGTTTTTTACAGTTAGAAAGTACTTGCCTTAGTTTATTTTTTCGTTTTTTAATTTATATAAAAGAACTTTACGTACTAACTTGGTTTTATTGTTTAATCCTTTATCGATCACCTTTCTACGTAAATAAACTGGCGGAAAATACGAATATATTCGCATGTATTAAGCATATCTACGTATACTCAAGAGAATGTAATTAATGTGAAACAAGTAGCAAACCATGTTGTGTTCCTCTATACAAGTAAATATTAAAATATATTTAATACTAGCTGCACCCGCAGCTCTACCCGACTGGAATTAGTCAATATGATTTCACCTCATGTCCATGATTTCACCTTATTTCCACTCGTTTTTTATAACAAAGTAGCGAATATACTTTTCTAGAGTTTAGGATTTCTAGGCCTAATTTCATCTTAATAAATTCGGCAATATTGCTTTGGAAAGCTAATAGACAAACAGATTAACTTTTGAATTTTTAATGTAAGTATGTAGTTTTTCCTAACAACCTGAAAAGTATAATGAGCCAAAAAAAATCCTATATTTCTTACAAGTAATAATTTAAATACATCCCTGTACCGTACATAAACGCAATGTGTTCAAAATATGCACATACAAGAGCAGTAAACCCATATTAGACGTTGTAATATTATCAGTATCACACTTGTACTAACCTGAATTCAAAGATATAAAAGCCAGAGCATAAGTTTATATAAAAGCAATGACCTTTTATTTATGTAGACGTGTGACGTTCATAGTTGACAAAACTAAAATTTGATCCAACGATTTTGACAACTTGACAGGTTGGCGTCACCCATACGACTAACCAAAAAGAATAGATAGTATAGAGGGGTCCTGTCATTGTAAATTTTGTAGTCACTGTAAATTTACTGCCATCTATCGACACACGACTAAAACTCAAAATAAAAACGTATAAAGTTATCAAAAAATGTATATATATGGATAAATGATTTTTTTTTTTTATATCATTTTGATCCATGTTCATTCACTGATATCTATGTGTTAAAATTGTTAAATATGAAACGGTGTCGTCACGCCATCTAGCCGAGGATAGGCTAAAGGTGTGTGCGCCATCTATTCGAGAATGACTTTTGCTTGAATTCCGAGGCACGTTTTTTCCTTAGACTTTATTCGTCTTATACGAAGTTACATATGTCTTTGGACTAACTAAATATAGGTTCCGGAACCTATATTTGATGGCTCACGATAGTGCGCCTGGTACCATATCTACCTCTTTTTACTTACATCCATGTATAAAAGTATTGATGTATAAAATTGGAAACGAATAACAAAAGATAATGTTGGAGGATACATTATCAGTGGCGAATTTGACAGTGTTTTCAATTGTTTTAGTAGTGGCACTGGCAGTGGAATACAATAGGATGGATGAAGGATATACTTTGGGGTTGTTCTCAGACTGTAAGCTAAGTTTTATTACTAAATAAATACATTTACGTTAATCTGTCAGGGTTCTGCTCACGGCGACTAAGTTTGGTTATACTTACTAACATTCCTTTCTACCTGTAGGCATAATTACGGCATAATAAGTAAGCTTACTCATTTCGGTATGCTGTAGGCAGGTAGGCATTTTGCTTCTCAATTTTTTTAACTTGTATATAAACTTGTACACAACTTGTGGCTTTATACAATCAGATTCACACTTAGGCCTGTCTTTATGACATTCTTTACTTGATCAGTCCATTGGCATACCTCATGCGTTTGCAGAATCTTATAAATAGGTACCTGCCCTCATTCTAATCTGAACAACGACAAGTATAGGGTCATATACTCGTACAGCAATTACATTCACGTCTATCCGTACCAAAGTTAAGGGCTATCAAGCCATATTTTCTGATTGAATTTTTATATGCCTAAAGGGATGCTAATGCTAAGAAGAGTGAGTGAAAGGAGAGCTATCTTGAATACTATTACAAATGGACGCGGGAAAATAATTGGACACTTAATAATACGACACGACCACTTCTTTAAAAACTATCCTGGAGTCAGAGGAAAACCCAGACGCAACATTTTAGAGCAAGTGAAAGAAAAAGTAGGGGTCGTGTCGTATCAAAAAATCAAAGAGCTGGCGCGAGATAGGGAAAGCTGGAAGATTCTCCAGCGACAAGAGTAACTCATAGGTAAATGATGAAAGAGATACTACTTTTCAATTAACCTGTGTAACAAAATCACTACTCAAATGCCCACAAACTGTTAATCATGCTTCATGAGTGTCAACTTTTGTTTTTTCGTGTGTGACCTAAAAAAATACTTATAATCCACAGGTCAAGACTCCATGAAACCAGCTAAAATCAAGCCGGAAAGTCTAAAAAAGCTGTACCTAGTACTAGTCGGCGAAGGCGGTGGACTAAGTGGAAACTGGTCCATGTACCATATTACAGAGTAAAAGAAATAGCCAGCCACCAAGACTTTGATATCACGAAGAAAACCTTCCTGTACATAGGAGGGTATTGGGATTCCACCACGTGGGGGCTTGGTCTGACATTGGGGAATATTTATAAGCAATTGGGTTATAATGTACATGCTTCTTTTGGATACTGTGTATTTTACCACCACATATTTTGTTGAGTGAGTATTATAATACCGTAAAAAGAAACGGTGACTGATGACTTGTAACTTAAATAGTTATTTGTTTTACAAGGGGGCAAAGTTGTTGTTTAACCGCTCGTGCTAATATTGATACCCGACCAAGCGAAAGATTCCAAAATAGAACCACGAGCGTATCGAAAGGTTCGAAAAATGGAATCTTGAGCGTTGCGAGGGTTTCAAAGCACGAGGGTTAAACAAAATTTGCCCCCGAGTGAAGAACAAAATTTTCACCATAGGTACCAACCCGATGAAGCAAATATTAAATGTAAAATATCAAACAAAATCAAACCAAATCAAATTAAAATGAATGTTATTAAATATTTATCATCCAAAATCATAATTTAAAAGTCAATTCTACCAGCAAACATAAGAAAACAACTCAAAATTTGTATTTTATTACTTTGCCTCACATGTGAATTACTGATAGCAAAGTGCAACTTTGCTATCCGTTTTTGAAGTGCAAAGTAAGCCTTTCCGAGCTGGTGCGGTGAAAAAAATTAAACGTACTTATATGTTGTTTTTGGGTGTATGTTAAGAAATCTTAACACTTCTCTTTCTTCGACAGAGTCCACTCACTAAATTTCCATTAAATTATTTAATGTTGGTTGATTGGTTGGCTCGCAAAATTATGACCAATTCATGTCAAAAAAGTGTCAGCAAATGATATATGTAAAAAAACAAAAACAAGTCAGAGACAAAAAATAATGTTACTTTTAAAATAGGATGTCAACAAACTAATAATTTAAGTAATCCTACTCAACTTTCAAATACCTTTAAATTAATATAAAATTTGGAACCGGTTGTCGTATACTTTTGAGTACATAATTATGATATAAATATTGTATGAATGTAATTTTTTTTTTATTGAAAATTATTGTTAACTTCCAGCTCCGCACGCCTGATGCGCGAAGTCGGCAAGCACGGGGCCGAAATGCTAGCAACCCTAACCACACTCGGACTCGACCCTACAACCCTGGAGATAGCCAGCCTCAGTCTTGGAGCGCAGACCATGAGCTTCGTAGCTAAAAACTACCGGAGGATAACCGGGCATAATGTCTCCATGCTCGTTGGCATGGACACCGGTGGTCTCTGCTTCAGACATCTAGGACCGGATGATAGATTAGATCCGTCGGACGCTGATTTTGTCCTAGCCATAATCACGAACAGCGAAGGTTTTGGAATAGGCACCCCTGTTGGACACGCGTCGTTTTACGTCAATGGAGGGGAGTGGCAACCAGGAGAAATCTCTTGGTTGCCATGCGATGTCTTGTGCAGTCATTTAAGAGCATATTTTCTTTGGATAGCAGCTCTGGTAAACCCTGGTAAACTAATCGCTGTGCAATGTGATACCGTGGCACAAGCGAAAGACGGTGATTGCTATGACAAAAAGCCACTAGTGACAAACACAATGGATTTGACAATTGATAACAGTAAACCGGGTATATATTATCTGCGAACGTCCAATAGGTATCCGTTTGGTCTGGGGAAGAATGGGTTAAAGAAGAAAGGAAAATCTGTCTCATATTATTGGAATTAGTAAATGATTGTACTGAAGACATCAATAAGCCAATTTTTTGATAATTGGTATTTTAATGTAGTGGACATGTAATCACTAATCTAATCACATATTGCTGTCGTTATTTTGACATTGGAAATGTCTTTTCGTTCGCTCCAGTATAGGCTCCGATTTCAAGAAAAAGTGCGATCCCGTTATATCTCGGAAAATTGTGAAGATATGATATTAAAAAATAGGCTCAAAAGACGCATAATCACGAGAGCTGTAAGGTGCAAAAATAATTATTCGAGAAAGTCAAAAACAAAAAAAGTTATGGTCGAAATAGTGAAAATAAAATTAAATTTTTTCCGAATTTTTGATTTTGGTGCTCGATAATTTGGAAACGAAGAATGATATCAAAAATTTGAGAAAAACGGCTCTGGACAATTTAGTCAGCTACAATTTGAGCCTAAAACAAAGACGATCGGGTTAAGGGTTTGCCCTGTAGCCTAACCTTTAAATAGTCAAAAAGTCAGAACGACATTTTTCACATGACATTTATGACTTCATGTTTCGCAGAGTTCGTTATCGGTGTTTGTTGTGAAATGGGAGAGGGAGAGGGAGAGGGAGAGGGAGAGGGAGAGGGAGAGGGAGAGGGAGAGGGAGAGGGAGAGGGAGAGGGAGAGGGAGAGGGAGAGGGAGAGGGAGAGGGAGAGGGAGAGGGAGAGGGAGAGGGAGAGGGAGAGGGAGAGGGAGAGGGAGAGGGAGAGGGAGAGGGAGAGGGAGAGGGAGAGGGAGAGGGAGAGGGAGAGGGAGAGGGAGAGGGAGAGGGAGAGGGAGAGGGAGAGGGAGAGGGAGAGGGAGAGGGAGAGGGAGAGGGAGAGGGAGAGGGAGAGGGAGAGGGAGAGGGAGAGGGAGAGGGAGAGGGGGTTTAATACAACATAAGTACACGCTGTTTTGGTCATCGGACTCGTCTCGATGAACACTTAGGAGAGTAGTACCCAAGATAGAGCTGATGCTGAACCCTGGCTGTACCTAAAGGAACTCAGGTTTGTTGCAACATAGGCACACGCTGTTTTGGTCATCCGACTCGTCTTGATGAGCACTTAGGAGAGTAGTACCCAAGATAGCTGATGCTGAACCCTGGTACTACCTATTGGAACTCAGGTTTGGTGCAACATAGACAAACGCTGTTATGGTCATCTCTCGTCGCGTCAAACTGCTGTCAAGAAAAATACATATCTTGCAGCAAATGGGCCGCTGCCGATCAAGACTCGAGTGACGATAACGGCGATGTGGCTACCACTTCTCGAGTTGACTACGGATTTGCCGTGTAATAATTTTCTTGTACTTTGAACATTAATATATCCTGCTTATTAATCGAAAAATGAAATATGTACCTATACTTATGCGCCACGGCGACAATTATTCAAACTTCGATCCGCGTGTGGAAATTTTGTAATTTGTTTGTTCACATGCGTTATGTCCAGGATACTTGTGTTAGTCTAAGAATAAAATAATTATCATTCAACGTTGTAGTTTTATTTTGTAACTTTTTCCTTATCCAGACTTTCTCGTCGCTCAGCGACAATATTTTTTCGAATTCCGTAGATTCATTTCCAATGTGCTCGATAGTCGTGTGAGGCACGAAATCTGTGAATTTTTTAAACAGTTATGTAAACGCGAATTGTTTGAATATAAAATTTCTGAAAAACGATTATTATTTGCGAAACCCTAATAAAAGAAAGAAATAAAATTAAGATAAGATATTATAAATCAGAGGTTAGCAGAAAATAGATAGATGTTTACTCCGTTTTAGTATCTGCTTTTAGGTAATATAATTAATAACACAATCTGAAAAATACTTGTCAAAACAAGACGAGCTCAAGCGAGAAATTTAAATGAGATAATATACAAAAATAGAAATATTCTCACCTTCAAGAAATTGCAAATGCAAATATTTATTTTCCAATAAAATCAAGCCGGAAAGTCTAAAAAAGCTCTATCTAGTACTAGTCGGCGAAGGCGGTGGACTAAGTGGAAACTGGACCATGTACCATTATTACAGAGTAAAAGAAATAGCCAGCCACCAAGACTTTGATGTCACGAAGAAAACCTTCCTGTACATAGGAGGGTATTGGGATTCCACCACGTGGGGGCTTGGTCTGACATTGGGGAATATTTATAAGCAATTGGGATATAATGTGCTTCTTTTGGATACTGTGTATTTTACCACCACATATTTTGTTGAGTGAGTATTATAATACCGTAAAAAGAAACGGTGACTGATGACTTGTGTAACTTAAAAAATTTTAACGTACATATATGTTGTTTTTGGGTGTATGTTAAGAAATCTTAACACTTCTCTTTCTTCGACAGAGTCCTCTCACTAAATTTCCATTAAATTATTGAATGTTGGTTGGTTGATTGGTTGGCTCGCAAAAGTATGACCAATTCATGTCAAAAAAGTGTCAGCAAATGATATGTGTAAAAAAACAAAAACAAGACAGAGACAGAAAACAATGTTACTTTTAAAATAGGATGTCAACAAACTAATGATTAAATCCTACTCAACTTTCAAATACCTTTAAATAAATATAAAATTTGGAACCTGTTGTCGTATACCGAGTACATAATTATGATATAAATATTGTATGAGTGTAATTATTTTTAACTTGAAAATTATTGTTAACTTCCAGCTCCGCACGCCTGATGCGCGAAGTCGGCAAGCACGGGGCCGAAATGCTAGCAACCCTAACCACACTCGGACTCGACCCTACAACCCTGGAGATAGCCGGCCTCAGTCTTGGAGCGCAGACCATGAGCTTCGTAGCTAAAAACTACCGGAAGATAACCGGCCAAAATGTCTCCATGCTCGTTGGCATGGACACCGGTGGTCCCTGCTTCAGACATCTAGGACCGGACGATAGATTAGATCCGTCGGACGCCGATTTTGTGCTAGCCATCATCACGAACAGCGAAGGTTTTGGAATAGGCACCCCTGTTGGACACGCGTCGTTTTACGTCAATGGAGGGGAGTGGCAACCAGGAGAAATCTCTTGGTCGCCATGCGATGTCTTGTGCAGTCATTTAAGAGCATATTTTCTTTGGATAGCAGCCCTGGTAAACCCTGGTAAACTAATCGCTGTGCAATGTGATACTGTGGCACAAGCGAAAGATGGTGATTGCTATGACAAAAATCCACTAGTGACAAACACAATGGATTTGACAATTGATAAAAGTAAACCAGGTAGGTACATATATATTATCTGCGAACGTCCAATAGGTATCCGTTTGCTCTGGGGAAGAATGGGTTAACCCTTTACCTACGGGCTATTGAATCGCTCCGTCACCGCCCAATACGGGCATGTTTTGGCGAGAGTCAGCAGTTAGGCATAATTTCACTTACTTGTAACTTTTGAAGTATTACAGCTACACACTTGAAACTTCACACACACAATAAGTATAATGTGTTTAATCAATAAATAATCACTTGGAGTAATAATATTCACTATTTTTTCTGCTATCAAGCAATATACCAGTCGCTAAGAAATTGAAGACTTTTAAGTTACTACTCGCGGATTTCACAAGTTTACGTTTAAGAACATTAGTTTATAATATACTTAACACAAATAAACACTTAAATAACGATAATTATGAAAATAATGCATAAATATCAATCACAAAAAACGTTGCACTAAAACAATTTGCCACTTATGGAAAATAGTGATGTGCGTCTATCGACGCATTTGTCGATATATCGATAACCTAGTAAATGTAAAACTGAAATTTAACAAGTTATGATTGTGGTAAAATGTATGTCTTTCCCATCACGGAACAATGGTGTTCCGGACCTTTGGGAGGCGTGCGCGGAGCCGAAGCCAACACGTAGAGGCCCTTTTGACACTTTAATGAAATGTAAGGGGTACACCGAGCGGAGGCTGCCCTTGCCCGTGTCATGGGACGCACGCAGAGGCAGCACCCGCTAGGGTGTAAGGGCTATTGAGAGTTGATGGTATCGAAAATGAACTAGGTTATTGGGTGAAAGCGATGGACTAAGTATTGAGCTATGGGCTATGGGGTAAAAAACCGGACGCCTGCCTAATAAAACGGTATGCAATTTTATTTCCGGCAGACGGTGACTCGCCCTCACAAGATGGGCCCCCACAAAAAGCGACATCTATGATGGCTCAAGGGCAACACCGGTGTGAGCGGCTCAGGGGTGTCGAGAGGTGTGCGCCGCTTTCTACCCAGTGGTTGTTAACAGCCACTGTGCCAACTCGCGTCTTATGCATATTTCACTTCCACCCCTGGAGCTTATAGCTCTAACGACTCCACTCTGACCGGCCGGCTAAGGCACGCCAGAGGCAGAGAATCCTGTCCCACCCACCCTCCTTGCGGGTAACAGAACTCCCCAGGAGCACTCGGGTACGTGAGGTCGCTAATCCCCAACAGCTCGCCACAAGCTGCCCTGCGTTGACTGATTGCACTGGTAAAACCAGCGGGCGATGGGGTCGTCACATCCCTACGCCTAAAATAAAATGGTAAAATTATTATTAGGTACATTATTACCTAATAATGATTTCATAACATATTAAATTCCAATATTTTAACCAAAAACGGTAAAAAAACACTAAAAGTACCACTCCAAACACTCCCACGCCGTACTCTCATATCGACAACAAGTTGATGAAATTTGAAAACAACACTATTGTCCGCCATATTGAATTCAGTTATTTGCACCTCTGCAGTACGGGTGTCAACTCCAGTTGCCAGCAAAAAAGCGGTAATTTTAAAATTATGTTTATGTCAGAGCCATCTACCGAAATATTATGATATTTTTTTCTTTGTATCTATACTAATCACAGTGCATAATGTGACCGCTATTACCAAGCCACAAGGTCTCGTTTTGTTTAAAAAAAATGTTGAACACGACCATTACTTCGATCAACTATAGTTGACACCCGTACTGCAGCGGTGTTGCCTTACTGGCAACTCTGGTTGACACCCGTAGGTAAAGGGTTAAAGAAGAAAGGGAAATCTGTCTCATATTTTTGGAATTAGTAAATGTTTGTACTGAAGACATAAATAAGCCAATTATTTGATAATTTTGATATTCTTTGGTATTTTAATGTAGTGGACATATAATCACTGATCACATAAATTATTGATGTCGTAATTTTTAAAACAGTTCCATGTTAACGCGAATTGTTCAAATATACAATTTCTGAAAAACGATTCTTATTTGCGAAACCCTAATAAAAAAATAAGACCCGTTATTATGAATCAGAGGTTAGCAGAAAATGTTTACGTCGTTTTAGTATGTGCGCTTAGGTAATATAATTAAATAAAACTATCAGAAAAATACTCGTCAAAACAAGACTTTATGCAAGAAATTTAAATGAGATATACCTACAAAAAATACAAATATCTTCACCTTCAAGAAATTGCAAATGATACAATACATGTGGTATGTAATTCTTTGCAGAGTCGAATGCCTGGCTTTGGAACTCGTACATCGCACCACTTTTTAGTATGAGGGCGCCGCAGGCGCCCGGCTTTGGTAAGCACACAGCGTGTCACGTACGTCGGGTTACGCCCGACTCTTTTAGTACGATGGCGCCGAAGGTGCCCGGCTTTGGAACGCGTACGTCGGGCGTAGTCTGTATTTAGTAATTTTGTATCCAGGGATTGAACACTTTGTATTATTTCCAAGCATGTCAATTTTATTGTTTGTCATGTCATCATGTCCGCAATCTGTTGCATAGAATTCCTATCTGAAATTATCATGCAGGAAATATTATAAATGTTATAACTTTTTAAATAAAAAAATACAACGTAATATAATTTACTAATTTTTTTATATATTTACAGAGATATTCAAAGGATCGCGATTTGCAGTAGTCGGGTTTTAGTTTTTGAACTTATGAACCATCCCTCCGCGGCATACGCCATTCTTCTCAAGCTGGCTAAGGGTCTCCCCAGATATATCGACGCGCATTCGAGAAAATCCGATAGGAAAAAGCTTTATTTCCGCGCAATAAGAGCGAAAAAGCCGTTGACGCGCCGGCAGGCGGCAACTTTTTCGCTCTTAGTGATGATGATGATGATGCATTCCTGTTATCCCTCATTAGGGAAATAGGGCTCGCAGAACATTCCTCCATTTGTCGCGATCTTGAGCGGCTACTTACAGCTCTTTCCAGCCGTGTCCAGTTGAGCCATCCCCCTTCTCGACTGATCGCCTCCATGTAGGTAGTACGAGGCCTCCCCGACCGTCTACTGCCAGACGATTTCGCTCTTACTGCGCAGACATAAAGCTTTTTCCTATCGAATTTTGCCGCTTCCACGTCGACATATGTGGGGGGACCCTTACTTCTTAAAGGGGCCATGAGCTTAAATTTGGCCATGTACTTTGAGAGTCGACCTCAAGGTTGTTGACCAATCCTAAGATTAGTACACAAAGCAAAAATAATAATAAATAAATTCTCAAAGTCTTTATAAAAGGATGAAGACTTAAAGGGTTTGGATTCCAAGTGAGCACACAACACATGTTTGACTGTTTTGTTGTTAGACAATTTCTGACCTACTCGTAATTTATTTAATTAATAAATAATAAAATGATAATCTATTTCGCATTGTTCTTAATGGGTTCAGTAAAGGCGGTAGAA
This sequence comes from Cydia splendana, assembly GCF_910591565.1. Taxonomy (NCBI): domain Eukaryota; kingdom Metazoa; phylum Arthropoda; class Insecta; order Lepidoptera; family Tortricidae; genus Cydia; species Cydia splendana. The sequence goes on along the minus strand of NC_085971.1, from coordinate 16,621,266 downwards.
TTTTCTAAAACCAGCCAAGGCGTTTCAGTTGGATTCTTGGGAGACTGTAAGTACTTTTCTTTATCTTTTTAGGGTTCCGTACCCAAAGGGTAAAAACGGGCCCTATATAATTACTAAGACTCCGCTGTCCGTCTGTCCGTCTGTCTTTCTGTCTGTCACCGGCACGGATATTATGGTCGTTTTTGTTTACGTGACAGCTAGATAAAACGGTGTCCGTCACTTTCTATCTTGCTGTGTTAAACAATGACAGTTATTTTTTCACGTAGATAAAGCCATCCATAATACGCCTACAGGCTGTATCTCATGAACCTTGATAGACAGACTATGAAAGTTTCAACTGCCTAGCAGTTGAAATTTTCATAGACGATGTATTTCTGTTGCCGCTATAACAACAAATGCCAAAAACAGAATATAATTAATGTTTAAGCGGGGCTCTCATCCAACAATTTTTTTGCCGTTTTTTGCGTAATGGTACGGAACTCTTCGTGCGCAAGTCCGACTCGCACTTGGCCGGTTTTTTATGTCCAGACAAGTCCAGGTCATCCGTTTATTATGAAAGAATATATTAAAGGAATCAATTAAATGATCGTGCGACTACATAAAGATTATACTCACACATACTCGTGTAAGATATCATCTAAATAAAATGGGAAATGCTGCCAGCGTCCTCGGCACCTCGGCATAGATACATTTTAATTTTATTTAGTACAGTCGACTCTCGTTAATTCAAACCCGCGATAATTCGAACCTCTCTATAATTCGAAGTTATCACGAGCTCCCTAGAAAGTCTCTTTATATTTCGTAATAATTCAATAAATTTTTAAGCACTTGGTAATTCGAACAAAAAAATCATCGCTACGTAACAAAACGACGCGTTAATTCGAACTCATAGGCGTCAAACAATCGACAGTTCAAAGTTATCAGATTGCAGAGGTAAGTGTAAGTACCCTACATTTTGAGACAAGTTCAAATTCATCGTTGCACGAGCATTTGTTATTGTAAAATCATTTCCGGCACTAGGTATTTCTAATAAAAAAAAGTTATTGATCAGTCTCAGCAATGTGCTTTGAAGCAAACTAATATTACGGACTTCTTCCCAAAGACTAATAATTAATTCACATTATGATAGGTACATACACGTATTATTTACACGTGGATGTAAATAATATGTACTTACTTACCTCTAACCTTTGGATATTGTTGAAAAATTAGCAGTTAATAAATCATAATTGATTATTACTCAATAATTGGAACTTACATATTTTTTCTCTCAAAAATTTCGAACTATTTGATATTTCAAACTCTCGATACTTCGTAATATTTTAAAAGCCCCTTGAGTTTCGAATTAACGAGAGTCGACTGTATTCGTTTTTAGTTTTAATTTAGTTTTATTTTATAGATAAGTTAATAAAATTTAGTTAGTCGTTTGTACTGGAAACTAATAGTTTCGTCCCGCGTCTTCTTCTATATGTAAGTAGAACTAGGTACGATTCTGATTTAACAATTTGTTACGGTTTTAATCTTATTTTTATATGACCTTGAAGATCATATTTTTAAATATAAATGAATTTTAACTATTTTAAATGCAAAATATAAAAAAAATTGCCTTGAAGATCGCTCGGTAGGTAGATGTGAAATGAAGAAAATGTACTGAGTGAGATGCGCGCCAATCACCAAGACAATCGTCGTGGTCGTATCAAAACCAGATCAAAATTATAACAAATTGTTAAATTAGAAATCGGTCTCTAGGAATCGGCTTTCATATGCAAACTTAAACCCCACTTCGAAAGTTTTGTTTAATAAATAGTATGCATGTCATAGGTTCCCTGGTGGCGGGATGCGTATACGCATTTTCCGTACGTAACAAAAGGTAACAATCTGTGCTACAGCTAATCTTTCCCCATTGATTGTGTTGGTTGCTTAGTGGTGACTTACCTACAAACACATAAACTATCATATGTGACGGTCCACGGTTAAAGGTACTTACGCTATTATTAACGACGCTCCAATACTAATACCAGAGATATATATAACTCCGTATAAGATAAATAAAGTCTAAGAAAAAAACGTGCCTCGGACGGCCAAAGAAAAGTCATTCTCGAATAGATGGCGTCATTACCTTTGGCCTATTCTCGGCTAGATGGCGTTAGCGACACCGTTTGGTATTTAACAATTTTAACACATATCAGTGAAATAACATGGGTCAGTATGGAACAATAAAAATTAAGAATCATTTATCCGTAAACATATTTTGATTATTTTATACATTTTCAATTTTATTTTAAGTTTTAATCGTGTGTCGATAGATGGTAGTAAATGTACCGTGACTACAAAATTGACAATGACAGGACCCCTCTATACTATCTATTATTTTTGCTAATACCAAAGACATATGTAACTTCGTATAAGACGAATAAAGTCTAAGGAAAAAACGTGCCTCGGAATTCAAGTAAAAGTCATTCTCGAATAGGTGGCGCACACACCTTTAGCCTATCCTCGGCTAGATGGCGTGACGACACCGTTTCATATTTAACAATTTTAACACATAGATATCAGTGAATGAACATGGATCAAAATGATATAAAAATTATAAAATTATTTATCCATATATATAATTTTTTTGATAACTTTATACGCTTTCATTTGAGTTTTAGTCGTGTGTCGATAGATGGCAGTAAATTTACAGTGACTACAAAATTTACAATGACAGGACCCCTCTATACTATCTATTCTTTTTGCTAATACCGTGCTACGTGACGTAAGCGCCGACGGCCCTGTCAAATAGTTCGGTACACCATATAATTAGTATGGCGTACCGAACTATTTGAAAACTTTGGATGCTACCTACTATACGACGCCGACTGTACCTTTTCCCGTGGAACGTCACATATGATTACTAGCAAATACCACGTAAATATTAATAGTCTTATTTTAATACAAAAACTCGGGTCACTCGCTTGCCCTTCTCGGGTCACGTACCTTACCAAATTATTAAGTTAAACGTACTAGTGCTCGACATGCTAATGCCCAATAGATGACACCTTGCTGTCACCTCTATTGAGAATGACTTAAGTTTCAAGATGACATATGTACTGGAACCGCGTCGAGCATACGTTTACCTTACTATTATTAGATTTTTTTGTCATATTTGTATCTAATACTTGTTTATGCGCCGTTGTCATTAATCTCCCTTTGGTTTTATTTCTGTGCAGTTGTTTTGATATAAATATTAAAATTAAGATTGATGGACACCCGTGAACAAGCTTCTGGCAAAAATTAAATTTGAGCAAATATTACCATCTCGTCGGGTGAGAATACGTTTGTGCCATACGCCAATTATATGGTTTGCAGGAGAGCGAAAAGAAGCAAAAAAAAATATTTTTAGGAAAGTTTTACATTTAGGAAATATTGAACATATATATCATTCAGGCATATATGTTTACTATTTATAGTACCAAACAAATATTGTAAATACAATGGTAATCATGATATAAAAGCATTTTTATTTTTGCCATATCCGTTTTAGATGACTAAATGTTAAACGTATAATGTATGATATGACTCATATGACACAAAAGTTGTGGATATGTCACACTTTTGTGATAATTTTCTGTTGACAGAGTGTAATTATCCTATAGTAAATTATATGGCACAACATTTTTCAAAAATTGTTTTTTTCAAAACCGATTAGTGTCTGTCAATTATAGCATATTTTTTGTTATTTTAGGAATCATTAAAAAACAATTTTCTCAAAAATGGATATGGCACAAACGTATTCTCAGCCGGCGATCTGTGTAGTCGGTACCCTAACATATAAGTAGGTAAGTATCCACTTTTGAATAGGTACAGTTGGGGCACTTATTGTAGGTACCTCCTTTGGTAGTGTTTTGAGATTACCTCCATAATTCCAAAGTTTACCCAATTTTAGCCCAAACCCCAAAAAGGGTTCAAATTCAGCTAACAGGATTTGATGAACTATATATATTAATTTGTTATACAAATAAATATGCGGATTGAGATCGTAAAAAAATTAAAATATTTTTTCATCAAGTTACCCTTGCCACCGCTTGCACCATTCGGAGCCTAATTTATGGATGACTCCGGCCGAGCACGAGCCGAGGCCTCCGACATGTCATTTTGTATGACGGCTGATCGGTGATCACGTGGTGCTTTCCATAGAAAACGAAGCACCGGAAGCTCCGGCCCGGTGTAGCGTGAGTCATCCTTTATTCTATCCAATTTCAGGTCCAGGCTCCTTAAAACCAGCAGTAATCAAGCCGAAAAGTCTAGAAAAGCTGTCCATCTCCGTCCTGGCTCCCGGCAATGTTCTCATGGCCAACTGGACAAAGTACAGCTACTACCACGTCTCCAAGTTGGCAACACATCATGAAGTCGATTTCAACAAGAAGACGGTTCTGCTGGTGCTGGGATATTTGGACTCTATTAATTTCCCTACGATGAGAACTATAGGAACCATTTATAAAGAGTTGGGGTATAATGTCCTCTTGGTGGACTATCTCGAGCTCACGGCACAACATTTTCCTATGTAAGAATTCAATATTTGTCAATAATAGGTAATTATGAATGGGAAAAGATTCAAAATAACAAAGGTAAAAAAACACTGAATATTTTTTGCGTCGAAATTGGCAGACCTATAGAAAAAAGTTTTTGTCCCCCTATTTTTTTTTTGGTAATATTTACGAAATTTTGATTTTCATTTCATTATTCATACATATTATTTACCTTCTAATATTATTGGTTCTCTGGTTAACGCCCCTGACTACTACCAACCTACCACAATAATCAGCCTACAAATACATTATTTTTATCATGTAAATATTTGAACCCTATTTTTATCCGTTTCAGTGCGGCACGCCTGATCCGGCCCGTTGGCAGACACGTAGCCGAAATGCTGGTAAATTTGAAAAACCACGGCTTAGACCCAAAAAAACTGGAACTAACCGGAATCAGCCTCGGCGGACAAGTCATGAGCTTCATAGCGAAACATTACCGACACATGACCGGTCAAAACATCTCCTCGATCACCGCACTCGACCCTTCCGGCCCTTGTTTCAGACATCTAGGACCTAAAGACAGACTAGATTCTTCTGATGCAGATTTCGTCCTTCAAATCACAACGAATATGGACGGTTTTGGTTCATCAATTCCTGCTGGACACGTGACGGTATTTGTCAACGGAGGAGAGTACCAACCTGGAGACTTTTGGACATTGCCATGCCTTGTCATGTGCAGTCATATAAGGTCTTATTTCATTTGGCTCTCAGCTTTGATGAACCCAGGAACATTTATAGCTTTACAGTGTGATTCTGTGCAGCAAGCTAGAGATGGAGACTGCTATGAACGGCTTCCAAGAGTGACGAATACTGTGGACTTATTTACAGACAGAAGTAAACCGGGCATATACTATTTGCATACATTTAACAGGCACCCTTACGGTTTGGGGAAAAGAGGATTGAAGAGGAAATATAATGAAATCACGAAGCAATTAAACTGGCTTAATCGTGATGATGTGTTCACTGTTTAATAAGTTTATTGTAATTAAGTAATCATTATTTGGTACATTGTCATTGTTTATAATTATATAAGCGTCAGTATTATACTTACCTACATAGGGTTGCAAATAGAAAAAAAAACGAAATGTTTTTTTTTCCAAATTTATGAAAAGAAACATGAAAAAAAACCTGGCACCATGGTTTTTTTTCTAAATTAGGTTTTGTTTTCAGATGAACAAATATATGCCACAATAACGGTTTTTCGTGATTTATTTATATAAGTAACTTAAAACTAAGTAATTTTTGGGGAATCCCTGAATTCCCCGATGCGGCGACGAGAGGCGTTGGTGTTGCCAACAGTAAATTGCGATAACTACCACTACAGATTTCAATTATTATGTTGTTATTAATCAAAGTTTTTAAATTAAATTGGTTTAATGGTTAACATAAAGTCTAAAACAAGTAAAACAACCGTATAAAAGAATTAACTGCCTTGCAAATTTTGAGTTTTCATACTTTTGAAAAAAAACGTAAGTACTCCAGAAAAAAAAACGGTTTTTTTTCACGGTTTTTTTTCATGTTTTTTTTTCAAGTAAGAAAAAAAACCGTTTTTTTACAACCCTATACCTACATAGTTTTTGTTAATAGCAGTTCACGGTTACGTACGCTGCTGCGTGTCTTAGGTCTCTAAGATTCGTTTGGCCATTAATGTAATACTACCAAACACACAATCAATTAAATGCGACAGAATAAGTTTAGTATAAAATAAAATTGTATAAAATCAACCTTTAAGGGGGGGAAATGGAGGGGAAAAGTTTGTATGAGAAGAAAAATAAAAACAACAAATTTGTACCAAATAAGGGCAAAAACGGTTGGAAAAATCATTAAAACATATTTAAACCTTTAAAATGCCAAACTCAGTGTTTTAGTAAACATTTTTAACTTATGACTTTGGGCATAGTTCTATTTGTATGGAAGTCGTCACCGCCACACGCTATAAATTATTTTTTTATTACGAAAAAATGTATGAATGCCTACTTTAAAGTGATATTTTCCAGAATAAAGAATATATGGACTACATTGTCCTATTTTTTATGTAGTGAAAATCGCCACACTGTGATTGTAACATCCAAAATTGACACAAAAATTACATAACATTTCCATTTTTTGTACAAATTTTTTTTTTTAGTACGGAAAAGTATAATAATTATTTGAAAAATGAATTCATCGTCCCTAAATTATACGAAAATGATAAGTACCTATATAACTTGCCCTAGTTGCTAAGAACAGCAAGAAATATAGCATAGACCTGGGGAGCCAACCCTCCCCCCCCCCCTTTTGGGGGGTACGCACGGTTCGATCTCGTGGCTACCGGGGCAAATCAGCTTTGTTTGACCTAAGGAACAATCATGCCAAGCGGCATCGCCTGAGACTAAAGTGCATGATCCATACATTTTTGCTCCTTACTAACCCTGCTAAATAGCAACTATTTCAAACGTTTGTTAAAAATAGTGCAGTATTGACTTGAGTGACAAAGTAGTATGCGGGCTGATGCGGGTAATGCTGTTACAGAGATAAGTAATAAACTATCATTTTCAGGTATTACGTTTTTTACCATTAAGAAGAACTTGCCTTCGTTTTTTTTTATTATTATAAAAGTTATACTTTACTTTATTTGGTTTTATTGTTTAATCCTTTATCAATCACCTTTTTACGTAATAAAGTGGCGGAAAATATGAATATATTCGCATACATATGAAGCATACGTATACTTAAGAAAATGTAAGTAATTAATGCAAAATAAGTAGCGAACCATGTTGTGTTCATCTGTACAAGTAAATATTGAAATATATTTAATACTAGCTGCACCCGCAGCTCTACCCGAATGGGATTGGTCAATATGATTTCACCTTCCGTCCAGAATTTCACCTTTTTTCCACTCGGTTATGAGTATGTTTTTAAACAGAGTAGCGAATATAGTTTTCTAGAGTTTAGGTTATCTAGGCCTAATTTCATCTAAATGAATTAGCCAATATTACTTTGAAAAGCTAATAGACATATTAACTTTTGAATTATTAATGTAAGTAGGTATGTAGTTTTTCCATACAACCTGTAAAATTACAATGAGCCAAAAACATCCTATATATCTTACAAGTTTTAATTTAAATACATCCCTGTACCGTACATCAACGCAATGTGTTCAAAATATGCACATACAAGAGCAGTGAACCCGTATTAGACGTTGTAATGTTATCAGTATCACACTTGTACTAACCTGAATTCAACAAATATCTACCTATAAGATATAAAAGCCAGAACATAGGTTCATAAAAAGTATTGATGTATAAAATTTGAAACTAATAAAATACAAAAGATAATGCTGGTGGATAAATTATCAGTTGTGTATTTGTCAGTGATTTCAATTGTTTTAGTAGTGGCACTGGCAGTGGAATACAATAGGACGGATGAAGGATATACTTTGGGATTGTTCTCAGACTGTAAGTTAAGATTTATTAATAAATAAATACATTTACGTTAATCTGTTAGGGCCTGTTAGGGTCCTGCTCACGGCGACAGAGTTTGGTTATACTTACTAACATTCCTTTCTCCCTGTAGGCATAATTAAATGACACATAAGTAAGGTTACTCATTTCTCTATGCATTTTAGGATAGGGCTATGTATTTTAGGGTAGTATGGTAGGTATTTTGTCATTCATCAAGTGCATGCCAATCGCGTTGTTGCCGGCATATACCTATGTATGTATAAAATTGTACGCTTGTGGCTTTATACAATCAGATTCATACTTAGGACTGTCTCTACCACATTATTTACTTGATCAGTCTATTGGCATACCTCATGCGTTCGCAGAATCTTATAAAGTAGGTAACCTTCATTATAATCTGAACAACGATAAGTAGGTATAGGGTCATATAAAGCAATTACATTCACGTCTATCCGTACCAAAGTTAAGGGCTATCAAGCCATATTTTCTGATTGAATTTTTATATGCATAAAGGGATGCTAATGCTTAGAAGCGTGAGTGAAAGGAGAGCTATCCTGAACGCTACTACAAATGGACGCGGAAAAATGATTGGACACTTAATAATACGACACGACCTCTTCTTTAAAAACTATCCTGGAGTCAGAGGAAAACTCAGACGCAGCTTTTTAGAGCAAGTGAATGAAAAAGTAGGAGTCGTGTCGTATCAAAAAGTCAAAGAGCTGGCGCAAGATAGGGAAAGCTGGAAGATTCGCCAGCGACAAGAGAATAACTCATAGGTAAATGATGAAAGGTATACTCCTTTTCAATTAACCTGTGTAATAAAATCACTACTCAAATGCCCACAAGATGTTAATCATGCTTCATGAGTGTCAACTTTTGTGTTTTCGTGTGTGATCTAAAAAATACTTATAATCCACAGGTCAAGACTCCATGAAACCAGCTAAAATCAAGCCGGAAAGTCTAAAAAAGCTCTATCTAGTACTAGTCGGCGAAGGCGGTGGACTAAGTGGAAACTGGACCATGTACCATTATTACAGAGTAAAAGAAATAGCCAGCCACCAAGACTTTGATGTCACGAAGAAAACCTTCCTGTACATAGGAGGGTATTGGGATTCCACCACGTGGGGGCTTGGTCTGACATTGGGGAATATTTATAAGCAATTGGGATATAATGTGCTTCTTTTGGATACTGTGTATTTTACCACCACATATTTTGTTGAGTGAGTATTATAATACCGTAAAAAGAAACGGTGACTGATGACTCGTGTAACTTAAAAAAAATTAACGTACATATATGTTGTTTTTGGGTGTATGTTAAGAAATCTTAACACTTCTCTTTCTTCGACAGAGTCCTCTCACTAAATTTCCATTAAATTATTTAATGTTGGTTGGTTGATTGGTTGGCTCGCAAAATTATGACCAATTCATGTCAAAAAAGTGTCAGCAAATGATATGTGTAAAAAAACAAAAACAAGACAGAGACAGAAAATAATGTTACTTTTAAAATAGGATGTCAACAAACTAATGATTAAATCCTACTCAACTTTCAAATACCTTTAAATGAATATAAAATTTGGAACCTGTTATCGTATACTGAGTACATAATTATGATATAAATATTGTATGAGTGTAATTTTTTTTAACTTGAAAATTATTGTTAACTTCCAGCTCCGCACGCCTGATGCGCGAAGTCGGCAAGCACGGGGCCGAAATACTAGCAACCCTAACCACACTCGGACTCGACCCTACAACCCTGGAGATAGCCGGCCTTAGTCTTGGAGCGCAGACCATGAGCTTCGTAGCTAAAAACTACCGGAAGATAACCGGCCAAAATGTCTCCATGCTCGTTGGCATGGACACCGGTGGTCCCTGCTTCAGACATCTAGGACCGGATGATAGATTAGATCCGTCGGACGCCGATTTTGTGCTAGCCATCATCACGAACAGCGAAGGTTTTGGAATAGGCACCCCTGTTGGACACGCGTCGTTTTACGTCAATGGAGGGGAGTGGCAACCAGGAGAAATCTCTTGGTCGCCATGCGATGTCTTGTGCAGTCATTTAAGACCATATTTTCTTTGGATAGCAGCCCTGGTAAACCCTGGTAAACTAATCGCTGTGCAATGTGATACTGTGGCACAAGCGAAAGATGGTGATTGCTATGACAAAAATCCACTAGTGACAAACACAATGGATTTGACAATTGATAAAAGTAAACCAGGTAGGTACATATATATTATCTGCGAACGTCCAATAGGTATCCGTTTGCTCTGGGGAAGAATGGGTTAAAGAAGAAAGGGAAATCTGTCTCATATTTTTGGAATTAGTAAATGTTTGTATTGAAGACATAAATAAGCCAATTATTTGATAATTTTGATATTCTTTGGTATTTTAATGTAGTGGACATATAATCACTGATCACATAAATTATTGATGTCGTAATTTTTAAAACAGTTCCATGTTAACGCGAATTGTTCAAATATACAATTTCTGAAAAACGATTCTTATTTGCGAAACCCTAATAAAAAAATAAGACCCGTTATTATGAATCAGAGGTTAGCAGAAAATGTTTACGTCGTTTTAGTATGTGCGCTTAGGTAATATAATTAAATAAAACTATCAGAAAAATACTCGTCAAAACAAGACTTAATGCAAGAAATTTAAATGAGATATACAAAAATAAAAATATCTTCACCTTCAAGAAATTGCAAATGATACAATACATGTGGTATGTAATTCTTTGCAGAGTCGAATGCCTGGCTTTGGAACTCGTACATCGCACCACGTACGTCGGGCTACGCCCGACGTTTTTAGTATGAGGGCGCCGCAGGCGCCCGGCTTTGGTAAGCACACAGCGTGTCACGTACGTCGGGTTACGCCCGACTATTTTAGTACGAGGGCGCCGAAGGCGCCCGGCTTTGGAACGCGTACGTGGGGCGTAGTCTGTATTTAGTAATTTTGTATCCAGGGATTGAACACTTTGTATTATTTCCAAGCATGTCAATTTTATTGTTTGTCATGTCATCATGTCCGTAATCTGTTGCATAGAATTCCTATCTGAAATTATCATGCAGGAAATATTATAAATGTTATAACTTTTTAAATAAAAAAATACAACGTAATATAACTTACTAATTTTTTTATATATTTACAGAGATATTCAAAGGATCGCGATTTGCAGTAGTCGGGTTTTAGTTTTTGAACTTATGAACAATCCCTCCGCGGCATACGCCATTCTTCTCAAGCTGGCTAAGGGTCTCCCCAGATATATCGACGCGCATTCGAGAAAATCCGATAGGAAAAAGCTTTATTTCCGCGCAATAAGAGCGAAAAAGCCGTTGACGCGTCGGCAGGCGGCAACTTTTTCGCTCTTAGTGATGATGATGATGATGCATTGCTGTTATCCCTCATTAGGGACATAGGGCTCGCAGAACATTCCTCCATTTGTCGCGATCTTGAGCGGCTACTTACAGCTCTTTCCAGCCGTGTCCAGTTAAGCCATCCCCCTTCTCGACTGATCGCCTCCATGTAGGTAGTACGAGGCCTCCCCGACCGTCTACTGCCAGACGATTTCGCTCTTATTGCGCAGACATAAAGCTTTTTCCTCTCGGATTTTGCCGCTTCCGCGTCGACATATGTGGGGAGACCCTTACTTCTTAAAGGGGCCATGAGCTTAAATTTGGCCATGTACTTTGAGAGTCGACCTCAAGGTTGTTGACCAATCCTAAGATTAGTACACAAAGCAAAAATAATAATAAATAAATTCTCAAAGTCTTTATAAAAGGATGAAGACTTAAAGGGTTTGGATTCCAAGTGAGCACACAACACATGTTTGACTGTTTTATTGTTAGACAATTTCTGACCTACTCGTAATTTATTTAATTAATAAATAATAAAATGATAATCTATTTCGCATTGTTCTTAATGGGTTCAGTAAAGGCGGTAGAATTTTCTAAAACCAGCCAAGGCATTTCAGTTGGATTCTTGGGAGACTGTAAGTACTTTTCTTTATCTTTTTAGGGTTCCGTACCCAAAGGGTAAAAACGGGCCCTATATAATTACTAAGACTCCGCTGTCCGTCTGTCCGTCTGTCTTTCTGTCTGTCACCGGCACGGATATTATGATCGTTTTTGTTTACGTGACAGCTAGATAAAACGGTGTCCGTCACTTTCTATCTTGCTGTGTTAAACAATGACAGTTATTTTTTCACGTAGATAAAGCCATCCATAATACGCCTACAGGCTGTATCTTATGAACCTTGATAGACAGACTATGAAAGTTTCAACTGCCTTGCAGTTGAAATTTTCATAGACGATGTATTTCTGTTGCCGCTATAACAACAAATGCTAAAAACAGAATATAATTAATGTTTAAGTGGGGCTCAAAACCAGGCCCCAATTTCACCACGGTGACAGGTGCGACAATTGTAAAATCACTGTTGCCGACGTCACAGGCATCCATGGGCTACGGTTACCACTTACCATCGGGCGGGCCGTATTCCTGTTTGCCACCATCATTGTATTATTTAAAAAAACTTTATTATATCGGAAAAAAACAGATATTTCTTTTGCGAAGTTTCTGACAATTGTCAAGATTTAGAAGAATTGTAGGTAATTCTTGACAGGTAATGAGTTATATGTCGGAATTTCGTGACAATTGTAGTGTTTCTTGTGACAATTGTCATAAACTTAGCAAGAGAAATATCTGTTTTTTTTCCGATATTATAAAGTTTTTTTTAATAAAACAATGATGGTGGCAAACAGGAATACGGCCCGCCCGATGGTAAGCGGTAACCGTAGCCCACGGATGCCTGTGACGTCAGCAACAGTGATGTTTTACAATTGTCGCACCTGTCACCGTGGTGAAATTGGAGCCAGATCAAAATTATAACAAATTGTTAAATTAGAAATCGGTCTCTAGGAATCGGCTTTCATATGCAAACTTAAACCCCACTTCGAAAGTTGTTTTTAATAAATAGTAAGTATGCATATTATCATAGGTTCCCTGGTGGCGGGATGCGTATACGCATTTTCCGTACGTAACAAAAGGTAACAATCTGTGCTACAGCTAATCTTTCCCCATTGATTGTGTTGGTTGCTTAGTGGTGACTTACCTACAAACACATAAACTATCATATGTGACGGTCCACGGTTAAAGGTACTTACGCTATTATTAACGACGCTCCAATACTAATACCAGAGATATATATAACTCCGTATAAGATAAATAAAGTCTAAGAAAAAAACGTGCCTCGGACGGCCAAAGAAAAGTCATTCTCGAATAGATGGCGTCATTACCTTTGGCCTATTCTCGGCTAGATGGCGTTAGCGACACCGTTTGGTATTTAACAATTTTAACACATATCAGTGAAAGAACATGGGTCAGTATGGAACAATAAAAATTAAGAATCATTTATCCGTAAACATATTTTGATTATTTTATACATTTTCAATTTTATTTTAAGTTTTAATCGTGTGTCGATAGATGGCAGTAAATGTACCGTGACTACAAAATTGACAATGACAGGACCCCTCTATACTATCTATTATTTTTGCTAATACCGTGCTACGTGACGTAATCGCCGACGGCCCTGTCAAATAGTTCGGTACACCATATAATTAGTATGGCGTACCGAACTATTTGAAAACTTTGGATGCTACCTACTATACGACGCCGACTGTACCTTTTCCCGTGGAACGTCACATATGATTACTAGCAAATACCACGTAAATATTAATAGTCTTATTTTAATACAAAAACTCGGGTCACTCGCTTGCCCTTCTCGGGTCACGTACCTTACCAAATTATTAAGGTAAACGTACTAGTGCTCGACATGCTAATGCCCAATAGATGACACCTTGCTGTCACCTCTATTGAGAATGACTTAAGTTTCAAGATGACATATGTACTGGAACCGCGTCGAGCATACGTTTACCTTACTATTATTAGATTTTTTTGTCATATTTGTATCTAATACTTGTTTATGCGCCGTTGTCATTAATCTCCCTTTGGTTTTATTTCTGTGCAGTTGTTTTGATATAAATATTAAAATTAAGATTGATGGACACCCGTGAACAAGCTTCTGGCAAAAATTAAATTTGAGCAAATATTACCATCTCGTCGGGTGAGAATACGTTTGTGCCATACGCCAATTATATGGTTTGCAGGAGAGCGAAAAGAAGCAAAAAAAAATATTTTTAGGAAAGTTTTACATTTAGGAAATATTGAACATATATATCATTCAGGCATATATGTTTACTATTTATAGTACCAAACAAATATTGTGAATACAATGGTAATCATGAAATAAAAGCATTTTTATTTTTGCCATATCCGTTTTAGATGACTAAATGTTAAACGTATAATGTATGATATGACTCATATGACACAAAAGTTGTGGATATGTCACACTTTTGTGATAATTTTCTGTTGACAGAGTGTAATTATCCTATAGTAAATTATATGGCACAACATTTTTCAAAACCGATTAGTGTCTGTCAATTATAGCATATTTTTTGTTATTTTAGGAATCATTAAAAAACAATTTTCTCAAAAATGGATATGGCACAAACGTATTCTCAGCCGGCGATCTGTGTAGTCGGTACCCTAACATATAAGTAGGTAAGTATCCACTTTTGAATAGGTACAGTTGGGGCACTTATTGTAGGTACCTCCTTTGGTAGTGTTTTGAGATTACCTCCCAAATTCCAAAGTTTACCCAATTTTAGCCCAAACCCCAAAAAGGGTTCAAATTCAGCTAACAGGATTTGATGAACTATATTTATTAATTTGTTATACAAATAAATATGCGGATTGAGATCGTAAAAAAATTAAAATATTTTTTCATCAAGTTACCATTGCCACCGCTTGCACCATTCGGAGCCTAATTTATGGATGACTCCGGCCGAGCACGAGCCGAGGCCTCCGACATGTCATTTTGTATGACGGCTGATCGGTGATCACGTGGTGCTTTCCATAGAAAACGAAGCACCGGAAGCTCCGGCCCGGTGTAGCGTGAGTCATCCTTTATTCTATCCA
Source organism: Cydia splendana (assembly GCF_910591565.1). NCBI lineage: Eukaryota > Metazoa > Arthropoda > Insecta > Lepidoptera > Tortricidae > Cydia > Cydia splendana. The sequence goes on along the minus strand of NC_085971.1, from coordinate 16,606,213 downwards.
ATTTCAGGTCCAGGCTCCTTAAAAGCAGCAGTAATCAAGCCGAAAACTCTAGAAAAGCTGTCCATCTCCGTCCTGGCTCCCGGCAATGTTCTCATGGCCAACTGGACAAAGTACAGCTACTACCACGTCTCCAAGTTGGCAACACATCATGAAGTCGATTTCAACAAGAAGACGGTTCTGCTGGTGCTGGGATATTTGGACTCTATTAATTTCCCTACGATGAGAACTATAGGAACCATTTATAAAGAAATGGGGTATAATGTCCTCTTGGTGGACTATCTCGAGCTCACGGCACAACATTTTCCTATGTAAGAATTCAATATTTGTCAATAATAGGTAATTATGAATGGGAAAAGATTCAAAATAACACAGGTAAAAAAAACACTGAATATTTTTTGCGTCGAAATTGGCAGACCTATAGAAAAAAGTTTTTGTCCCCCTATTTTTTTTTTGGTAATATTTACGAAATTTTGATTTTCATTTCATTATTCATACATATTATTTACCTACTAATATTATTGTTTCTCTGGTTAACGCCCCTGACTACTACCAACCTACCACAATAATCAGCCTACAAATACATTATTTTTATCATGTAAATATTTGAACCCTATTTTTATCCGTTTCAGTGCGGCACGCCTGATCCGGCCCGTTGGCAGACACGTAGCCGAAATGCTGGTAAATTTGAAAAACCACGGCTTAGACCCAAAAAAACTGGAACTAACCGGAATCAGCCTCGGTGGACAAGTCATGAGCTTCATAGCGAAACATTACCGACACATGACCGGTCAAAACATCTCCTCGATCACCGCACTCGACCCTTCCGGCCCTTGTTTCAGACATCTAGGGCCTAAAGACAGACTAGATTCTTCTGATGCAGATTTCGTCCTTCAAATCACAACGAATATGGACGGTTTTGGTTCATCAATTCCTGCTGGACACGTGACGGTATTTGTCAACGGAGGAGAGTACCAACCTGGAGACTTTTGGACATTGCCATGCCTTGTCATGTGCAGTCATATAAGGTCTTATTTCATTTGGCTCTCAGCTTTGATGAACCCAGGAACATTTATAGCTTTACAGTGTGATTCTGTGCAGCAAGCTAGAGATGGAGACTGCTATGAACGTCTTCCAAGAGTGACGAATACTGTGGACTTATTTACAGACAGAAGTAAACCGGGCATATACTATTTGCATACATTTAACAGGCACCCTTACGGTTTGGGGAAAAGAGGATTGAAGAGGAAATATAATGAAATCACGAAGCACTTAAACTGGCTTAATCGTGATGATGTGTTCACTGTTTAATAAGTTTATTGTAATTAAGTAATCATTATTTGGTACATTGTCATTGTTTATAAATATATAAGCGTCAGTATTATACTTACCTACATAGGGTTGCAAATAGAAAAAAAACAAAATGTTTTTTTTTCAAATTTATGAAAAAAAAAAATGAAAAAAAACCTGGCACCGTGGATTTTTTTCTAAATTAGGTTTTTTTTTCAGATGATCAAACATATGCCACAATAACGGGTTTTCGTGATTTATTTAAATAAGTAACTTAAAACTAAGTAATTTTTGGGGAATCCCTAAATTCCCCGATGCGGCGACGAGCGGCGTTGGTGTTGCCAACAGTAATTTGCTATAACTACCACTACAGATTTCAATTATTATGTTGTTATTAATCAAAGTTTTTAAATTACATTGGTTTAATGGTTAACAAAAAGTCTAAAACAAGTAAAACAACAGTATTAACTGCCTTGCAAATTTTGAGTTTTCATACTTATGGAAAAAAACGTACTCCAGAAAAAAAACGGTTTTTTTTTCACGGTTTTTTTCATGTTTTTTTTCAAGTCAGAAAAAAAACCGTTTTTTTACAACCCTATACCTACATAGTTTTTGTTAATAGCAATTCACGGTTATGTACGCTGCTGCGTGTCTTAGATCTCTAAGATTCGTTTGGCCATTAATGTAATACTACCGAACACACAATCAATTAAATGCGACAGGTTTAAGTTTAAGATTAAATAAAATTGTATAAAATCAACCTTTAAGGGGGGGAAATGGAGGCGAAAAGTTTGTATGAGAAGAAAAATAAAAACAACAAATTTGTACCAAATAAGGGCAAAAACGGTTGGAAAAATCATTAAAACATATTTAAACCTTTAAAATGCCAAACTCAGTGTTTTAGTAAACATGTTTAACCTATGACTTTGGGCATAGTTCCATTTGTATGGAAATCGTCACCGCCACGCGCTATAAATTATTTTTTAATTGCGAATAAATGCATGAATGCCTACTTTAAACTGATATTTTCCAGGACAAAGATTGCGTGGACTACATTGTCCAATTTTTAATGTGTGCAAATCGCCACACTGTGATTGTAGCATCCAAAATTGACACAAAAATTACATAACATTTTAATTTTTTGTACAAAAATATTAGTTTTTGTATGGAAAAGTATAATAATTATTTCAAAAATGAATTCATCGTCCCTAAACTATACGAAAATAATATATAACTTGCCCTAGTTGCTAAGAACAGGAAGAAATATAGCATAGATTAGACCTGGGGAGCCGACCCTTTCACCCCCCCCCCCCCCCTTTTGGGGGGTTTGCACGGTACGATCTAGTGGCTACCGGGGCAAATCAGCTTTGTTTGACCTAAGGAACAATCATGCCAAGCGGCATCGCCTGAGACTAAAGTGCATGCTGCTCCATACATTTGTGCTCCTTACTAACCCTTCTAAATAGCAACTATTTGAAATGTGTGTTAAAACTAGTGCAGTATTTACTTAAGTGACAAAGTAGTATGCGGGCTGATGCGGGTAATATTAAATGCTGTTACAGTGATACGTAATAAACTATCATTTTCAGGTATTACGTTTTTTACCATTAAGAAGAACTTGCCTTCGTTTTTTTATTTATTATTATAAAAGTTAGGAGTACTTTACTTTATTTGGTTTTATTGTTTAATCCTTTATCAGTCACCTTTTTACGTAATAAAGTGGCGGAAAATATGAATATATTCGCATACATATGAAGCATACGTATACTTAAGAAAATGTAAGTAATTAATGCAAAACAAGTAGCGAACCATGTTGTGTTCATCTGTACAAGTAAATATTGAAATATATTTAATACTAGCTGCACCCGCAGCTCTGCCCGAATGGGATTGGTCAATATGATTTCACCTTCCGTCCATGATTTCACCTTTTTTCCACTCGGTTATGAGTATGTTTTTAAACAGAGTAGCGAATATACTTTTCTAGAGTTTAGATTATCTAGGCCTAATTTCATCTAAATGAATTAGCCAATATTACTTTGAAAAGCTAATAGACAGATTAACTTTTGAATTTTTTATGTAAGTATGTAGTTTTTCCTTACAACCTGTAAAATTACAATGAGCCAAAAACATCCTATATATCTTACAAGTTTTAATTTAAATACATCCCTGTACCGTACATCAACGCAATGTGTTCAAAATATGCACATATAAGAGCAGTGAACCCGTATTAGACGTTGTAATGTTATCAGTATCACACTTGTACTAACCTGAATTCAACAAATATCTACCCATAAGATATAAAAGCCAGAACATAGGTTCATAAAAAAGTATTGATGTATAAAATTGGAAACTAATAAAAACAAAAGATAATGCTGGTGGATAAATTATTATCAACAGTGGTGTATTTGTCAGTGATTTCAATTGTTTTAGTAGTGCCACTGGCAGTGGAATACAATAGGACGGATGAAGGATATTCATTGGGATTGTTCTCAAACTGTAAGTTATATTACTAAATAAATACATTTACGTTAATCTGTTAGGGTCTCTTAGGGTTCTGCTCATGGCGACAAAGTTTGGTTATACTTACTAACATTCCTTTCTCCCTGTAGGCATAATTAAATGACACATAAGTAAGGTTACTCATGTCTCTATGCATTTTAGGATAGGGCTATGTATTTTAGGGTAGTATAGTAGGGTAGGTATTTTGTCATTAATCAAGTGCATGCCAATCGCGTTGTTGCCGGCATATACCTATGTATGTATAAAATTGTACGCTTGTGGCTTTATACAATCAGATTCATACTTAGGACTGTCTCTACCACATTGTTTACTTGATCAGTCTATTGGCATACCTCATGCGTCCGCAGAATCTTATAAAGTAGGTACCCTTCATTCTAATCTGAACAACGATAAGTAGGTATAGGGTCATATAAAGCAATTACATTCACGCCTATCCGTACCAAAGTTAAGGGCTATCAAGCCATATTTTCTGATTGAATTTTTATATGCATAAAGGGATGCTAATGCTAAGAAGCGTGAGTGAAAGGAGAGCTATCCTGAACGCTACTACAAATGGACGCGGAAAAATGATTGGACACTTAATAATACGACACGACCTCTTCTTTAAAAACTATCCTGGAGTCAGAGGAAAACTCAGACGCAGCTTTTTAGAGCAAGTGAATGAAAAAGTAGGAGTCGTGTCGTATCAAAAAGTCAAAGAGCTGGCGCAAGATAGGGAAAGCTGGAAGATTCGCCAGCGACAAGAGAATAACTCATAGGTAAATGATGAAAGGTAATACTCCTTTTCAATTAACCTGTGTAATAAAATCACTACTCAAATGCCCACAAGATGTTAATCATGCTTCATGAGTGTCAACTTTTGTGTTTTCGTGTGTGATCTAAAAAATACTTATAATCCACAGGTCAAGACTCCATGAAACCAGCTAAAATCAAGCCGGAAAGTCTAAAAAAGCTCTATCTAGTACTAGTCGGCGAAGGCGGTGGACTAAGTGGAAACTGGACCATGTACCATTATTACAGAGTAAAAGAAATAGCCAGCCACCAAGACTTTGATGTCACGAAGAAAACCTTCCTGTACATAGGAGGGTATTGGGATTCCACCACGTGGGGGCTTGGTCTGACATTGGGGAATATTTATAAGCAATTGGGATATAATGTGCTTCTTTTGGATACTGTGTATTTTACCACCACATATTTTGTTGAGTGAGTATTATAATACCGTAAAAAGAAACGGTGACTGATGACTCGTGTAACTTAAAAAATTTTAACGTACATATATGTTGTTTTTGGGTGTACACCCAAAAACAACATATATGTACGTTAAATTTTTAGTGTTAAGATTTCTTAACATACGTTAAGAAATCTTAACACTTCTCTTTCTTCGACAGAGTCCTCTCACTAAATTTCCATTAAATTATTTAATGTTGGTTGGTTGATTGGTTGGCTCGCAAAATTATGACCAATTCATGTCAAAAAAGTGTCAGCAAATGATATGTGTAAAAAAACAAAAACAAGAGAGAGACAGAAAATAATGTTACTTTTAAAATAGGATGTCAACAAACTAATGATTAAATCCTACTCAACTGTCAAATACCTTTAAATAAATATAAAATTTGGAACCTGTTTTCGTATACCGAGTACATAATTATGATATAAATATTGTATGAGTGTAATTTTTTTTAACTTGAAAATTATTGTTAACTTCCAGCTCCGCACGCCTGATGCGCGAAGTCGGCAAGCACGGGGCCGAAATGCTAGCAACCCTAACCACACTCGGACTCGACCCTACAACCCTGGAGATAGCCGGCCTCAGTCTTGGAGCGCAGACCATGAGCTTCGTAGCTAAAAACTACCGGAAGATAACCGGCCAAAATGTCTCCATGCTCGTTGGCATGGACACCGGTGGTCCCTGCTTCAGACATCTAGGACCGGATGATAGATTAGATCCGTCGGACGCCGATTTTGTGCTAGCCATCATCACGAACAGCGAAGGTTTTGGAATAGGCACCCCTGTTGGACACGCGTCGTTTTACGTCAATGGAGGGGAGTGGCAACCAGGAGAAATCTCTTGGTTGCCATGCGATGTCTTGTGCAGTCATTTAAGAGCATATTTTCTTTGGATAGCAGCTCTGGTAAACCCTGGTAAACTAATCGCTGTGCAATGTGATACCGTGGCACAAGCGAAAGACGGTGATTGCTATGACAAAAAGCCACTAGTGACAAACACAATGGATTTGACAATTGATAAAAGTAAACCGGGTATATATTATCTGCGAACGTCCAATAGGTATCCGTTTGGTCTGGGGAAGAATGGGTTAAAGAAGAAAGGAAAATCTGTCTCATATTTTTGGAATTAGTAAATGATTGTACTGAAGACATAAATAAGCCAATTTTTTGATAATTGGTATTTTAATGTAGTGGACATGTAATCACTAATCTAATCACATATTGCTGTCGTTATTTTTGAAACAGTTCTATGTAAACGCGAATTGTTTGAATATAAAATTTCTGAAAAACGATTCTTATTTGCGAAACCCTAATAAAAGAAAGAAATAAAATTAAGATCCATTATTATGAATCAGAGGTTAGCAGAAAATAGGTAGATGTTTACGTCGTTTTAGTATCTGCTTTTAGGTAATATAATTAATAACACAATCTGAAAAATACTTGTCAAAACAAGACTTCAAGCGAGAAATTTAAATGAGATAATATACAAAAATAGAAATATTCTCACCTTCAAGAAATTGCAAATGCAAATATTTATTTTCCAATAATTTTAAATTGAATAGGTAAATTATGAAAAAGAAATAAAAGCTGTAATTTTTACTTTCCTCATGCATCGTAAATGAAAGAAAATAAAACAAGGAATAACTACCTAGTCCGTTCATAGTAACGCTTCGTGCTTAAGAGCAGCTATCTCTTGGCCGCTCAATTAAAAATACTCGTGGAAAATAAGTAAAAAACATTAGAATTTCTTAACTACGACAATCTATAAACGATTTTTTTAAACAATTGAAATCAGAACAGTGTATTTTTGAAACTATTCAATCAGAATACAACGAAAACCAAAGAGATGAAGAAGCGGGAAATTTTGTTGACAGTTGCATATTTGACAGTGCTTATCTGTGTTTCTGGAGCAGTGGAAACTAATGTAACTGGCGAAGGAGTTGTCCAAGGCTTAATCCCAGACTGTAAGTGTGTATCTGTAATTTTTCGTAACGTAGTGGCACCAGTGACCGATAGGGAACCAGTACCCGACTCTTCTATTTTTTATCCAAGAAAATAAGGGTTTTAAACCGATCTTCTACTCTCTCTCTCTCTCTCTCTCTCTCTCTCTCTTACTCTGGTTCCCTGACGGTCTCTACTCTCTGGTGCCACTGCCACTACGTTATATACACTGAGGCCAAATTAAAACAAACAGGCTGTTATACATATTTAGATTTCTTAAGATGTCCAAATTGTAGCAATTAGAGCTCTTAATAAGTTAACTTACTGCTAGCCTTTCTCCGCAGACGTTTTGTCTGGTTGCCCTTGGCATAGGCCTCTCCCATATTCCTCCACGCGTCCCTCTCCACAATGTGGACAATGCTACCGATCATTAACGGATGATTCCTTGCGCAGGTCCGGGCGTCTGGCTACCATCCAGAATAAAACCAGAAAGCCTGAAACAGCTCCAACTATCAGTCCTGAGCAATGGCAACTATCTCACAGCCAAATGGCCGAAGTATAACTACTACCGAGTGAAGGAGATCGTCCGTAATCCTGATTTTGACGTGAAGAAAAAGACTATGCTTTATGTCGGTGGTTACTGGGATTCAGGGACTTGGGGTGTGGGAAGACTATTGGGTCTTTTGTATAAGCAGATGGACTATAATGTGCTTCTTTTGGAGACGGTGTATTTCACGACGACGACTTTTACGCAGTAAGTATACTAAAGGTGACATCCCAATCTTCTGGGGGTTTTGCGAAGATATTTTTTATGCCTTACCAAAAATACACTCTTTACAAAGAGGACAAGTATTAAATATACAATAAATAAATAAATATTATACGACAATAATTATAAAACAACAATCGGCAAAAAAATCACGTTTGTTGTATGGGAGCCCCACTTAAATATTTATTTCATTCTGTTATTAGTAGGTACTTGATGTTATAGCGGCAACAGAAATACATCATCTGTGAAAATGTCAACTGTCTAGCTATCACGGTTAATGAGTTACATCCTTGTGACAGACAGACAGACAGACGGACAGCGGAGTCTTAGTAATAGGGTTCCGTTGTTACCTTTTGTGTACGGAACCCTAAAACAGAAATGCCATCTAACATAATCAAGACGAAGAATATTCATACAGATGTTATAGGTGAGGTAGCTGCAATGAATGGTACCATTCGATGTCAGAAATTTACACCTTATTTTCAGTCTTATTTTATGTATCTGTAAACGTTAGGTACATTCCTTTTTTTTCGCATGAAACTATAAGCACACCAGCCGTAAATATACAAGCAAGACACACGTTAATGTGAAATATTTTTACAGAGCTTCACGCTTAATACGTCCAGTCGGAAAACACGCTGCTGAGATGCTAGCAGCCCTCACTAAGCTTGGTATGGACCCAAAAAATCTGACAATATGCGGCATCAGCCTCGGCGGACAAACCATGAGCTTCATAGCCAAGAACTTCAGGAGAATCACTGGTCAGAACGTCTCCACTCTCGTCGCCTTAGACCCTGGTGGTCCCTGCTTTAGATATCTCGGACCGGACCACAGATTAGACCCCTCGGACGCAGATTTCGTCATCGCTATCATCACAAACAGCGAAGGATTCGGGATAGGTACTCCAGTTGGGACTATCTCGTTCTACGTCAATGGAGGCGAATGGCAACCGGGGGAAATTTCGTTCATTCCGTGCCTGATTCCATGCAGTCATATAAGATCTTATTTTCTCTGGTTGTCTGCTTTGATGAACCCTCATCGATTAATTGCTGTGCGTTGTGAATCTGTCGCGCAGGCGAAATTGGGTGATTGCTATGATACAGAGCCTTTGGTAACGAATACTTTAGATATGTATTTAGATAGAAGTAAGCCGGGTATCTATTATCTGCCGACGAGCAACAGGTGGCCGTTTGCTTTGGGTAAGAGAGGCTTGAGAAAGAGAAGTAACAATACTTTTAACCCGTATTAGACCTTACTTTAAATAAATCAGACTTGAGTATATAATATGTAGGTAATTCATGTAACATATACCTAATAAATAAATATAACTTTCCGAAAAAATGTGACATCTACCTATCTAATAAAAAAACTTTCCGAAAAATAATGTTATATTGTTATTTCATTACACGTTACAAAAAAAAACCGGGCAAGTGCGAGTCGGACTCGCGCACGAAGGGTTCCGTACCATAATGCAAAAAAAAAAACAAAAAAAAAACGGTCACCCATCCAAATACTGACCACTCCCGACGTTGCTTAACTTTGGTCAAAAATCACGTTTGTTGTATGGGAGCCCCATTTAAATCTTTATTTTATTCTGTTTTTAGTATTTGTTGTTATAGCGGCAACAGAAATACATCATCTGTGAAAATCTGAACTGTCTAGCTATCACGGTTCGTGAGATACAGCCTGGTGACAGACGGACGGACGGACGGACGGACGGACGGACGGACAGCGAAGTCTTAGTAATAGGGTCCCGTTTTACCCTTTGGGTACGGAACCCTAAAAACGGACAAGTGCGAGTCGGACTCACCCACCGAGGGTTCCGTACTTTTTAGTATTTGTTGTTATAGCGGCAACAGAAATACATCATCTGTGATAATTTCAACTGTCTAGCTATCACGGTTCATGAGATACAGCCTGGTGACAGACAGACGGACATACGGACAGTGGAGTCTTAGTAATAGGGCCCGTTTTTACCCTTTGGGTATGGATCCCTGCAAAAACAATTGAATAAACGTCTACTTTTTTACGCATCAATCATAGCGCCTATAACATAATACTTAGCAAAGATAATTAATCTTGCTTGCAGCGTTGCATATGAATACGTTCAGGAGTAGAGTTTATACATTTATTTTATTCATGGTATAATAATATACTCCGCCTGGTACTCCATTCCGAGATTCGCGTATGACCTAACTGACACGCGCCTACGTCATCATGCTGTTTACAGGTTCTCAAACTTTGAAATGTGGGAGAATTTTAACCAACGGTGAAAATTATTTTAACGGCATTAATTTTAATTTATTCATGTAGAAACATAGTAAAATAAAACAAATCTAATGTATTAAATTAAACTTTATTTATCTATACAAGACAAACGTTTAAAAAACTAATTCACAGTTACACATTAATTACCAAGCTTACGACGTGAAAAGTTTGGAAAACACTGCGACTGCTGACACTGAGCGAGAAGGAAATAACAATTAACACGCGTTCGACAAGGATGACGGTCAGGGCATGAAGTTATCTAGATCCGAATTGTCAAATGTGCACAGCGCTATCCTGTGTTGCCAGTAGTATAAACAGAATTACCCGAAAGTCTGAAATTTCTTTCGTGAATCGGAAGATATTGCTAACGAGTAATTAAAAATGACGTGTTATTGTAAAATTTACGCTAAAATACATATAAATGAAAATTATAAAATTATAAAGAAATATTTTAACTTATTAACCATAGGTATAATGTACCCATGTAACATGTTATGTTGAAATAAAGTGGCAATGTTATTGTGACGTAGGCCCGTGTCACTCTGGGAATGGAAGACCATGTTTTATTAGACCATGCATTTTATTAATTTGTTTACAAATTCTAGGCCCTCTAATATTTATTTTTCTCTATACCTACATCTGAATATTACTTACCAATTTTATTATTTATGTTTTTTTTTTTACTTTTTAATTAAATTTACTTTAAATAATAAAAATATAACACGACTACAAGTCAATACTATACACAAACACTGCGAAGTACCTAAGTATTTATTACAAAATATTATAAGCATGGTATAATAATATACTCCGCCTGGTACTCCATTCCCGTCTTTTCTAGGTCACCTAACTGACACGGGCCTACGTCATCATGCGACAGCGCTATATGATAATATGCGATAGCGCTATATATAGCGGCCATGTTGTTGTGTCGTAGGCCCGTGTCACTCTGGGAATGGAAGACCATGTTTTATTAGACTATGATTATAAGTATCTACGGCGGGTTGCTGGTCAGCCAACGCGAAACGCTTCACTCGCGAATCTCGCGATTTAGGACGTCGAGTCAGACAGAAAGGGGAGGAGAGGGGCCACGCTCCGAGACGTTCCTTGTGCAAAGGCTGTCCGTGGTGATCCAGCGTGGAAATGCTGCGAGCATCATGGGCACCTTGCACCGGGAACGGCAGGGACGATTTTTTTTTATTTATAGTTTTAATTTTTATTTGTAAGTGTTACTTGTAATTTGTATTATCATGAGATCTACATATATCTTATAATTTTGCCAGATCATGATCTTTACATAAAAAATGTTTATCTTTACATAAAAAAATATACAGAAATGATTCAAGCGTTTATTTTATTTGAAACCCCCTACCGACCCACAAAAAAATACGATTCAAAAAAATTATGCAAAAGTAATTATTATTTACTTCAAATTTACGTCTTCATATTCATATGTAATTAACGAAAATATTTACCTACGTCACGCGTCTCCCTGTTTTTTTATACGGGTTAATAAATATATAATAACACTAACAAGCTACTCAAGATTTATTATGAGATTTTTAACAACCTGAACAAATCAATCAGTGAACTTATATATTTATTAAAGATTTTTCTAAAATAAATATGAATTTATAATTACTTCTTATTAGTAAATATTGTGCTAAAAAATTTAATATGGAACATTGTAAATTTGTAAATATTTTGTATCTTATAGTGGTTACTTTATTTACTGTGTCGGCTGTAGAATTCAATCGGATTTCAGAGGGTCATCATCAAGGATTAATTGCGGAATGTAAGTATTATTCTATTCTTTCGCAAAAATACAAATAAATAGTACATCCTTAAGGGACACCCCACCCACACTAGCGTCTCCCGCGCGTCGGCGTTTAGCCGCTGCTCGACGCGTCGGCGCAACTGCGCAGCGACGCCATTTTCCTCGGCCATTTTCCATAGCGCTAGACGCCGACGCTCAACAGACACTAGTGTGAGATGGCTCCAAGGGCCACCTCACTGTGTGGGGTCTCTCTAAATCAGTGGTGGGCAAACTTTCTTCATGGGGGGCCAGAGAGTTTAGGAAATTTAAGTAGAGGGCCAGAATTATAGATTTTTTTTTTAATTTGTGATAATCGTGAGCCAATGCCATATAGCCCATATACTAATTATTTCATAGGACCGGCGGCGGGCCGGATAAAATCCATTCGCGGGCCGCAGATAGCCCGCGGGCCGTACTTTGCTCTAAATCGTCAGGTGAGAACTAAAACTCCCTAATTACGATCACAAGTTTATAGCCATATCGAGCAGTACTAGCACCAAAACGAGATTGATTTTTTTGCAATTAATGAGTTTTGGTTTTCAGCTGACGTTTCCCTTATAACCTACAGTTTATTGAGATAAATAAGTCCGGTGATCCGGTCTCTTCACAATGTTTTCCTTTAAAGGGGCCCACTGTTAACAGTCCGCCGCACGGTATCGGCCTGTCAGTTGTTCGGAACTGTCAAAATTTTGTTCTAACTGACAGGCCGATACTGTCCGGCGGACTGTTAATCAGTGGGCCCCTTAAGAACGATAAGATCTAATAAACAAATCGGCACCACTTTGAAAAATTCTCGTATCTCACAATGCTACGTAAAGTTGAAAGGGTGTAACTCTGTATGCATCCCATACATATATACCACATTTTTCTTTTAATTGACAAAATAAGATAAGAGTTTTTTTTTCAAAGTAGTGCCGAAACGTTAAACAAAATAGGTATACCCACTTGGAAAGTGAAAATCCTAAACTATCCAAACGAAAAAATATAAAAACATCGTGTTTGGGCTCATTAGAAAGACGTAAATTAGCGATGTTACGATTCGACTTCACAAATCGGTTCAAACCGATTTGGTCTGAAGTCGACTAAATCGACTTGAGAGTTCCGTAAATCGACTTAAGAATCTTAAGATACGTTCACCCGCTCTAAGCGCACCCTTTCCGATTTGTTGCTGCGTCACTTTCGTTGGACATATTGAGCCATAAAATGTACACGAATCGACTTCAAATCATGAAGTTAAATGTTGCCATGCACATTGCCGTCATTATTGAGTCGAGTCAAGTCGAAACTTGGTATCTACAGGTAAAGTAAAATGAAACTTATGGTTCAAGTATAGTAGAGTCCGGTTATACCGACGCCCAAGGGACCGGTGATATTAGGTCGTACTAACCGGACTTCGTACTAAACGAACTGCCAATTTTAATATTTTTTTAAATCAAAATATATTATGCAACAATCAACGAAAAAAAAAAACATTTCCATTAACATATTTATTTACAACACTTTTATATTACAACACTTTGTCTTAAATGCAGAGACTTGTGTGTTTAGTTAGACTTAGAAGAAGCTACACACACGCGTACTCACTCAATCATCCGCAAATTACTCGAATCCCGTAAAATAAAAAGGAATCTAATCAAAATGACAGTCGTACATCGACAATCAAATATTAAATAAGTTTTTTGTCAAACATTTCAACCCAAACTCAATTAGGATGCGTTGTTTTATGACCAGTGATCGTACATTTTCCAGCATTTTTGGTGCAGCGGAGTGGTGTTAACGGAATTGCTATAAATAATTTCAACCCTAATGATTAATTAGCGTTAATTACGTTAATATTAACCTTAATTTACCATTTCAGATTTATACCAATTCCGTTAACACCACTCTGCTGCACCAAACATGCTAGAAAATGTACGATGTCTGTTTATGACACAGTTCTTATGGCCACCTCCTGGGTCCACCATCAGATCAGCTCGAAGTTACCAAAATATTGCATTGTCACCCAACTTACATACATAATTATGTACGTGAAGTTTAAGCTCAATTGAATATTGGGAATTGGGTTTTATTTAGTTTGTAAGATTACGTAAAGTCACATGACTATTTCATCTTACTGCGTATAGGAAAAGGGGCGAGGGAGTTGGGTGCGCGGGACGGAGTAAGCTTCTTACCAACAATTTATTTGTAAAAACTACGTCGCTCGTCGTTGTAACCGGACTTGACGGACGGATTTTGTGTCAATTTCTGTCGTTAAAAGCGGTTGGTCGTTATAAGCGAAGTCGTAATAAACGGTTGTACTTTCATAGTAGCTTGTACTAAAACCAACCAAGTGCCTATACTTACGTCGCTATAAGCGGTTGGTTGTTATATGCGAAGTCGTACTAACCGGACTCTACGTAGTACAGTATGGACACTCCCTGCCTCCCGTTGAAAGTGCCGCCCACCCGCTCTCGGTTACCGGCTGGCAAGGTCGCGACGACGCGGTGCGCAGAGCGGAGGCCACGTAAAATATTCAAATATTAAACAAAACCTATCAGATCACACTGAAAACAACACAATATCTATATGAACATAAAATCATGTTTCCAACTTACGTAATATTTTGGTGGCCTGAATTTCCTTACAAAAATTTTGTTACTTCGCTTATACTGATTCAAAATAGGAAACTATTGTATAAATCGAGCTTAGATACCCACCTTACATTACAGCATAATAGGATTCTTATTTCTTCCTAATATTACGCGCAATGAGTTTTGAGTCATTGAGGTCATCGAACTTGACAACAAAATCGCGGGAACCCTAGCACGTCTTATCTCACTCACACAAGCATGGTAAGCATGGTAAGCTCGTGTAGGTACGAGCTTAGACTGTGTGCGTAGGAACGCGTTTGTTTCATACATTTGATCGCCAGAGGTGTGCTGGCGGTAGCGGGCTTAGTTGTAGTTTATTAACCGACTTCAATTTCATAGAAGGAGGAGGTTCTGTATTCGGTTGTGGCTATTTTTTTTTTTTTCTATGTACGTTCACCGATTACTCCGACATCCGTAGTCCGATTTGAGTAATTCTTTTTTTGTTTGAAAGGAGCTACCTCCGAGTTGGTCCCATTTTAATATGGTTCTGTTCTGATGATGGGATCCATGAGGAATTGAGGGAACTCCTCAATTTTTAAAGGCACATGCATGGTGTTTTGGGCGTTTTCTTAAGCAACTCGAGCACTTTCTCCCGAAAACCACTAATTTGATGAAGTAGACCTGATGATGATGATTATTTTGATGATAATGATAATGATTTCTTTAAATGTAAGTATGTTCACCGATTACTCCGGCACCTGTGATCCGATTTGAGTAATTCTTTTTTTGTTTGGAAGAAGTTACCTCCACGGTGTTTCCGTATTATTTTTGGTTCTGGTCTGATGATGGAATCCATGAGGAATTGAGGGAACTCCTCAATTTTTAAAGGCACGTGTTAAGTGATTTCGGGGTTTTCTAAAGTAACTCGAGCATTTGCTTCCGAAAACCACCAATTTGATGTACTGCAACTGTAGCCTTACCACGAGTTTGACATTGACATATTCGCTAACGTCTTATGCATCTAAATGTAACTTTTTATGCATCTCGCTCACACTAAGGTTAGTACGAGCGAGATGCATAGGAAGTAAGTTACACACATGCTAGCGAATATATCAATGTCAAACTCGTGGTAAGCTGGTAAGGCTATTACTGATCGGGGGTTAGGGTTAGGAGTTAAGGGGTCAGAGATTAACGGGTCGGGGAATGGCGGTTGAAGGGTTGCTGGTTCAGGATCGAGGGGTTCCTGGATCAGGGGTTGATGTGCTGTGAGGTTGAGTGATCGGGGGGCTGAGGGATTGGGTCAGTGGCGGGGCGGGCGGATGGATTTAGTTGACAGGAATTATAATTTCCCAGACGGACTCGAGAAAATTCCTGGTTCAGGGTCGAGGGGTTCCTGGATCAGGGGTTGATGCGCTGTGAGGTTGAGTGATCGGGGCGTTGAGGGATTGGGCCAGTGGCGGAACGGAGGATGGATTTAGTGTAGTAGTGACAGGAATTATAATTTCCCAGACGGACTCGAGAAAATTCCTGATTACATACATATTTATTAAAGTAGGTAATAGGTACACGAATTTAGTGTTAAACATGATCTTGTTTTTCATTCATGCGTCGCGCTCTTAACAATGCGTTAAAACTAAAAATGGAAAAATAAAAACTTTTTACAAAAAAAAGCAAACCGACTTCAAAAAGGATGAAATAAAATATTATCCTTTTTGAAGTCTATGCGTTACCAACTGATATGTTTGAAGTCGGTGCCAAGCCAAGTAGTAACAATACCAGTCAAAATAATCAGCTTTATGGCTATAAATCCCATTAGAACTGCACTAATAACTATTACAAATATGTAAGTAATTTT
Source organism: Cydia splendana (assembly GCF_910591565.1). Taxonomy (NCBI): domain Eukaryota; kingdom Metazoa; phylum Arthropoda; class Insecta; order Lepidoptera; family Tortricidae; genus Cydia; species Cydia splendana. Next base: position 16,589,960 of record NC_085971.1, on the reverse strand, counting down.
GTCTGCCTCTTTGTCGCCTTTTCAAGGCTAAACAACTGAACCGCTTTAGGTGAAATTTGGCAAGAAGGTAAATTTCTTAAATTGTTTTACTTATATTTTGAAATGTAGTCCTCTGGATAAGGGACGGGAAATTACTCAGTCCCAATCTCACACTTGCGTGCTATAGACTGTTCGAGCATTAGTAAGAAATGCTCTTTAAAAAATACGACGAAAAAAAATGCATTGGATTTCCACTAATGTGCCGACAAACATGGTACAGACTGCGCCAAGAAGGTTTGATCGTGTGTTCTGAGGTGTGTTCTTAAGCCTCCTCCACACTCGTGAGCGAATCGCGGCGCAAAGCCGCGAACGCGAGTGTGGAGTCCTGAACGCAGACCTGCGAAATCGACTCCACACTCGCGTTCGCGGCTTCGCCCGCGATTCACGCGCATAGTCTGGAGGGGGCTTTAGATACAATCGACGTCAAAGATATATTTACACTTTTGCACCTTACTCCTTTGTAATAAGGCGAAAAGTGTAAACATATTTTAAACGTCGACTGTACCTACAGAAAGTACGTTCATTGTCGTCGTGTAAGGCAATCCAACGTAGGTACATCCTTATCGAATCGCACCAAAATCATGGTATGCTTCAAAATTTGGCTTGGCACCGACTTCAAACATATCAGTTGGTAACGCATAGACTTTAAAAAGGATAATATTTTATTTCATCCTATGTAAATAAATCAGCACTAGCATCCTTTATTTGGGTCAATAATTAACTACCAGAGACTGATCTTCCTAGTTAGTTTGCTGGGCATTTTTCGCAAATCGACATCCATTGTGCCTATTTTGCGTGAAAAAAGGTAGCGCTACTCTAACCACTCCAGCTCCTCCACAAAACCTAGCAAAGTCTTCAGGTTGCTAACTGCCTCCTTCAGTGTGCAAGAATTCCCTAGGTATTTGCTCCGGTATACTTCTACCTGTTCTATCTTCTAGAATTCAGATCCAACAAGTATTTTAACCTGGACGTCCACAGGTAACAATAATTTTCTTTTAAACGACCATGCTATGGTTTCTGAACAACATTACAGCTAAAATAAATTTAACCGCATAGGTACAGTAGGTAACACTGAGCCTTGAAAATATACTCATGGACAAATTTAGGAGAACGCAAAAAAAGAGGTTTAATTACTTACTGGATTACAGGACCTAAAGTAGGTAATTTTAGAATTAGTATTTAATTTTGCGGCCCTCTAAGTTTGTCCATGAGTGTAATTTATATTTTGTTTAGTGATATAGATGTAGAAGAACATTCTTAAAAGAACCAAAGTAAAAGCCATATAATCTAGCATACCAATATTGGCGTATTTTCCACAGGTCCAGGATCCGAAAAACCAGTCTCCATCAGCAGAAGGAGCCTCGAACGACTACGAATAGCAGTAATAGGTCCTGGCGAATTTCCTTTCTCCTGGTACACACTGTACAACTACTATCACGTCAAAAACATAGTCAAAAACCCCGAAATAGACTTTAAAAATAAAAAGACGTTTATGTACGTCGGAGGATATGGCGAGTATTTGATGACGGGCCTTGGGAGATATTTGGCGAGCATTTACAAGGAAATGGGGTATAATGGCCTCGTGCTGGATACTTTTGAGTTTACATTGCGATATTATCCTGAGTAAGTACTATGATGTTATTAGGGTCAATGTGGGAAACAGGGGTCGGCGACCGGTATTTGCTTCATACAAAAATACCGGTATTATTAAGTTCTTTAGTTTATTATTTCATTTTTAATTGGACAATCTTATAACACAATGTCGTTACATAAATACATGATTCAGTCCTACGTAAACAGCATAAAATAATTCAAATTATTGATCAATTACGGGGTTTTTCTAAAATACCGGTTCCGAGCCCTGGTGGGAAAGACCGTCTACAAGCTCTTCGTCGTCTTTGTACACATACTTAGCAATGTACAAATTGCAGAACATTCCTAAAAAGCGGAAACGTTCTCGAGAATGTTCTCAGAACATTCCTGCAACATGAAAATTATTGTTCCGCCATCTTGGATTTTTTCCAAAAAAAATTTTTTGTCATAGGAATCTAGTGGCCTCTATCTCCCGTCATGCCAAATCTCAGCGCGCTCGGACCAACTTAAAAAATTAAAATAAAAAAAGTCGGCCATTTTTTAATGCAGTTTGTTTTGTATCGGGGCCCTCTATGACATTTGGTCGAGCACCCCCCACCTATCACGCACCGTTTAAAAGTTGCCATACAAAATAAAAGTGGCCAGTTTTCCCGCATGTAGCATTTTCCCCCGGGACCCCGAGATTCCGTCACCAAAATTTCAGCGCGCTAGGACAAACTTGAAAAAATTAAAAGATTTAATAGCATTTTGTTTTTAATTGTTATTCTTATTTATTTTTAAGTATAGTTAAGAGCCTTGGAAGTGAGTACGCATGCACTCGCTATACTTACTGATTATTTATATTTAATTCTGCTGTAGTTAAGTTTCTCTTATATCTTCATATGTATCTAGGGGACCCCGAGATTCCGTCACCAAAATTTCAGCGCGCTAGGACAAACTTGAAAAAAAAAAAAAAAGGATTATTTATCGTTCACGTCATATGTGCTATCAAGAAATTTATAATTGTTTCAGAGCAGCGCGGGTTATGCGAGGAGTCGGAAAACATACAGGCGAAATGTTAGCACAGCTAACCAAACAGGGTCTAAACCCGAAAAACTTGACAATCCTCGGCCTCAGCCTAGGCGGTGAAACCATGAGCTTCATAGCCAAGAGTTACCAACAGATCACCGGAAAGAACGTCTCCTTGCTCATCGGCTTAGACCCTGCTGGGCCCTGCTACAGACAACTAGGCTCTAAATACAGGCTAGACCCTTCTGATGCCGATTTCGTCCTTAGTGTCACTACAAATATGGACGGTATGGGCATTGGAGTCCCTGTTGGAACTGCGACGTTCTATGTTAACGGAGGGGAGTATCAACCTGGGCATTTTCCGTTATTACCATGCGGTGTCTTCTGCAGCCACTTGTGGGCTTTAATCCTTTGGATATCAGCTTTATACAATCCAGGGATTTTCGTGGGCATTAAGTGTGATTCAGTGGATCAGGCTAGGCATGGTATGTGCTATAATAATACGCCGATGATAACAAACACGATGGATATGGGCGTGGATAGAATGAAACCTGGCATTTATTATGTGCCTACGACGAGTGGACTGCCGTATGGTGTAGGGATGAAAGGTTTGAAGAAATGGATGAAAGATAAGGCTCGGTTAGAACGGCATAGGTCATCGTTTCTTAAACCCTGAAAAATTGGTTTCGACTGACTTTAAATTTTAGCCATATTTTTTTTTATTTCGACTAACTTATTTAGTCGATTCAATTTCATATTAGCAAAGAAATATTAACCTAAGGTCAATATGGATAAAACCAGCATATAAAATTTATTACTGGGAAGACCGTCATAGGACTACAGTTTCCTATTTGTATACCTACGTACGTCGCTCATTCAGTCAGAGAGGAAGAGCTTCACTCCTGCTGGTATGAGTACAAATGCAAAAGTTAAGAGCTTGTTGTAGACGCATCTTCCCATATACGGCCTTCTCCACAATGACCTTACGTAATATTACTATTATACAATCAAGTTGTATTTTTTTTTCTTAAAGTCCGATCAGCTTCTTCCTTGACAAACCTATTATTACAGTCTAGAATTAGAGTCATTGACCTCATATGCTTTAGAAGTCCAGTAACCTAGTTATATAGGAAAATTCTTTGAAAAATTCTCGTATCTCGCACTGCTACTCAGAGTTAAAACGCAGTAACTAGTAGTAAACGCAGTAAACGCAGTAGTAAAAGGATTACGACCTTTACGCAACTCTAATAGTCTATGCCTCCAACACACGCGCACGAAATTTGGACAAAAAACATCGGATATGAAGGGGCACAGTTCTACAATAAAATACCTACACATATTAAGGCCCACTTGCACCATTCAACTAACCCGGGGTTAACCGGTTAAACCTGGAGTTACCATGGTTACCAGTACAATTTGACACTAGGTTAACGGTTTAACCTCTTAATCCCGGGTTAGTGCGATGGTGCAAGTGGGCTTAAGGAATGTAAAAACATTAATAATTTTAAGAAAAAATTAAAAGACTATGTAATTATAAATATTTGAATCCCGCCCTGGGAGTTCCAAGACGTATGGCTCAAAGGTCTGTCGTCAAGTAGCAAACAATATCAGCGCGCGTACTATTGTAGACCTTAATACACATCCTTAAAATACAGTATATAGTAACTGGTATATTTTGTGGTAACAATGTGCTTCTTCCCTACCCACTGTTTACTGGTTTGTTATCTTTGTTTTGAACTGAGTTCAGTTAAACATAGGTTTTTAACTTATTCATAGATTAGATAAAATAAAATAAAGATATTAGATATTACATATAAAGATGAAATTGTATTACACAAAGTTTCTTTCGCATTGTGCGCAAAAAGAGTAGAATGTAGATTTAATAGCATTTTGTTTTTAATTGTTATTCTTATTTATTTTTAAGTATAGTTAAGGGCCTTGGAAGTGAGTACGCATGCACTCGCTATACTTACTGATTATTTATATTTAATTCTGCTGTAGTTAAGTTTCTCTTAAGTGAAATGTGTAATTTCTTTGAGAAAAAATAAAGTTCTATAAACCTAACTCTGTATGCACCCCATACATTAGTAACCACATTTTTGTTTTTATTGACAGAACACTATACGAGATTTTTTCAAAGTAGTGACGATAAGCTTTTATTTTAAAGGGTGTACTTTCGTTTGGGCCAAATACCTTTCGCCAAATTTCACTTCCCAAGAAACTTATCGCAATAGTTTCATTTCCCAAAGGAACCTTTAGCAAATTTACACTTCGCATATAATTTATTTGGTCAAATTATCATTTGGCAAGATTTTACTTTGTCAAATGTTATTAGGGCAAAAACTTATTTAGCAAACGTTTTGGTTGGACTGGAGCAAAGGGGGGGGGGCTGAGACTTAGATTTTTTTTGACAAAGTGGTGTCACTATGACACTATTTTTAAAAGATTGTAATGTGTAGATCACGTCAAAATAAGCATCTATTATTGAAAAATATTTTCTCAAAAATAAAAAATGGCTGAGTTAGACGCCTCCAAAGATTGATGTTTTAAAGGGAGCTGGGACTTTTCATCGAGAGTGGTGTCATTATGACATATATTTTAAATGATTGTTACGTATAGAACACGTCAAAATAGGATACTTTTACTTTGAAAACTTTTTTCTAAAATTGAGAATGGCGGAGATAGAGCGTTTAACATAACACTCTTTAAAGGCAGGTCGGGTAGGTACGACGACGAGCGAAGCGAGGAGGAGTGTTAGGTAGAACCGCGACCTTACAGTGCGCGAGGCGAGCGAGCGAAGCGAGCGTGCCGCGGCAGCGGCCGGCGAAGCGCCAGAACCGACTTTTTTGTAATAAAGTCCCAGCTCCCATTATGCAAGTAAGTTATGCTTAATGATATAATGATACATTTGACTAAATAATACTTGGTAAAATGAAACTTGTCCAAGTAATTATTTGCTAAACAATAACTTGCCAAAAAAGACTATTGCTAACTGAAAAATTGCGATAAGTTATTTTGCCAAACATTTTTTTGGGAAACGATAATTTGGGAAACATAGTTTGGGATGAGATACTTTGGGAAACGTTTTTGGCCCATTCGTTAGTAAACCATTTTAAAGAGTAGTTTTTTTTTAGTTTACGTGTAGTAGTAGTAGTATGTTTGTAGAACAAAGAACACAAATAAACAAAATATATATTAAAATAAAAAATTACATTAAAAACAATGTATTGTTTAATTTGTTTTGGGCTAAAGTCAGTAACATTATCATATTAACCAATAAATAGTACAACATGTTTGGGAATTTTATCATTTCTTTATATTTTTTGACTGTAAAAAAATATAATTTAAATATGACTTTACCTACGGTAAACCTTTTACAAATTTGCAACAGAGCAGTATAAATAGCAGATTGTTAACCAAGGGATGAAAGGCATTCATGTCAGCGGAGGTAGTTTGGTGCTCGAATAAATAGTCCGAGACTGAAATGGTGCCTTTCACTTTAAACACTCTACTTTTCATTTCATTTCGATTATGAAGAAAGTAAAAAACATGTGTATTTAAAGAAACATGACTAAGTATAATTCTAATATTTCTTGAATATATAACATCTATACATAACTCAAGCACAAATATTCGTGATGAACACACAAATAAATACTCTAATCAGGATTCGAACCCGGGACCTCCTGCTTCGTAGGCAGGGTCTCTACCGACTAGGCTAGGAGGCCGGCGTTGACGTAATGTTATGTATCTTTGTCTTCAATAGTTCAAGGACACAACTGACGAACTGTCAATATTGGGTTTGTCATGACATATCTTAAGGAAATGAGAACATGTTGACTTTTTTGGCAATCCAGAGAAACCACAGAATACAACAAATAGAGATCTCTCTTAGAGAGAGATAGAGTAAACTTACATTTTAATGTAATTTTCGCTTTACGAATTAATTTATTAATTATATTTAAATAATTATTACTTATTTGTAAAAAACTATATTAATGTCACTTTTTATGTAAGTTTAAAATAAATAAATTTAAATAATTACTAAACCTACGACTCGTATCATTTTTTAAATATAATTATTACTTTTCCAAAATATTACCCATTAAGTTTTTTTAAATACGTCCTTAATAACAAATAATTGCCACAATACAATTATGCAATAGCAATCAACAATGAATAATATATTATATTTATTTTCATAGTTAAATACACTTATTTACGTCACATCTTCCATTTTTAAATATAGGTATGTATTTAAACAAAGAAACTCAAAAAAATATTATGTAAGTAGATATTTTAGCAGTCTGTACAAAACACATTTTCAAGTTACAAATAAGTCTAATACAAATAATAATAACAGAAATATAATAGGTACGAAAATCCGTCTTTATGTCAAAATGCCACGTTGCATTAGGTTAAAGAATGTTGTGTTTAATTTTATTAAAGTTTGTGTCATTTGTGGAATTTAACCGGACTGCAGAGGGTTTCCATCAAGGAGAACTCGCGGAATGTGAGTATTGAACTTTATGTATTTAAAAGACTATAATGAAAAAAAAAAAATTAAGTACACAAACGGGTCTACCGCGATATTCATCAACTCAGCTCTCACCTGAACTCAACTTAGCTGAAACGTCGGAAAAGGTAAAAAAAATGAAATGATATCGCGGTAGACCCGTTTGTGTAATTAAATATGTGTACAAAACGCGAGAGTTTAAAGTGTTATATTGAAAAAAAAACCAAAGAGTTTTTATTAATTGTTAAGGAAAACTGAATGGTAGATACAATCATAAAAATATAACTTAAGGTATACCTAAATGATTAAATAAACTAAGCGCCCTAGTATCACATCACAGCCATCACAGGTGTGTTACTAACTAAATTTGGGTCATATCATAGCGACTTAGTATCAGACGTGTGTTCCTATAGATCAATATGGGTCAAATTGCTTTGCATCAATTTGATGTATGATGGTCGTTCGACGGGATATAATAAAAGACGGCGAGATGTACAGTAAATCCTTTGTAAAACAAGTATGCTTTTGTACGAGATCTTATTTAATCCAGTAGTTTAAAAGTCGCATCTAATATATAGCATCTATACTAAAAATGTATAGCCTAAAAATAAAGTGGATGGAGTGGTGGAGGAATAAGGTTCTTGTGACACCAAAATAGGTAAATACTAAACGAAAACATTTATTTGTAAAGCCAAAAATAAAAAAGTGGGTCAAGTTTCGTGGGTAAACTCCACTATATGTACCAAAATAAATTCTTGACGTAAGTAAATATTTATTTATACCTACATATTAGTCATACAGACTAAAGTTGTGCTAAATTGTTTTGATGAAACAGCGAGTACAAACATATAATCTTAACCCTTTACCAGGCTAAGGGATATATATTTCCCACATGCGGTACTTCAAACATGCGTTGTATTTTCGATGAGTAAGACTGACATTTGATTGTCATTTTTGAAATGTCAGCCTGGTAAAGGGTTAAACTTATTACAGCGCAGTAATGTCTAATTTGGATATTCTTTCATAACGCCACTTTGTTATCTTAATGTTAATTATTATGTAAACTGAGTCAACTCCGTTTGTTTTTTTTGTAATAAGTTGCACGTCAGTAACGGCACCTAGAGCGTTTTGAAAATCCACAGGTCCAGGATCAGAAAAACCTGTCGTCATTAGCAATTAGCAGAAGAAGCCTCGAATGATTTATAATCACAGTAATCGGTCCTGGAATCTTTCCATTATCCTGGTACACCATGTACAACTACTATCATATCAAAAACCTAGTGAAAAACCCCAGCATACACTTCAAGAATAGGAAAACGGTATTATACGCTGGGAGATATTCGGAGCTGACAAATGTCGGGCCTGGGAGATATTTGGCGAACCTCTACAAGGAAATGGGGTATAATGGACTCGTGCTGAAAACTTTTGAGTTCAGTATGCGATCTTACCCTGAGTAAGTTATTTGTTATATTGAGTTTCCAAAACGTCCCGCTTGGCGTTTGTTCATAAACCCATACAAAATGCAAACGCGTAGTCGCGTCACACTTTTGAGTAAAATTTACACTAGGGGTTCTGATATTGTTGAGAATTTATAAATGAGGTCGATGTGACTGTAAAAAGAATCAGGAAGTTAATAGTCACTGCTCTTGTACACCCGCTATGGACACTGTCAAATTTTGAGAAATAAAAACATAATGAAAAATATTCAGGGTATCCTTTTGGTTTTTAAAAATGGAGCACAGGTCGGAATTGACAAGAATTACAAACACAACAACGCAATATATGCTGAGACTATTAGTGAAGACAAAGGCAATAAACTACTGTGCAAATTCCCTTGTCACTTCTGTCACTTAAGGCCCACTAGATTTCTTTTACAGTACATATGGTGCTACTTTACCGCCCTAGGTCGGTAACCACAATACGTGCAAATTTAAAGGGCCGTATGTACTGTAAAACGTTGTACAATACACGTGCGAAAAGGTAATTCGCAACTCGTGTCGATTTAAAACACTCCAACAACAACTGTTGGATTAAAGCCCACAAGTGGCTTCTGCAGCCACTTGTGGGCTTTAATCTTTTGGATATCAGCTATACATAATCCAGGGATTTTCGTGGGCGTTAAGTGTGAGTCTGTAGACCAGGCCAGGAATGGTTTGTGCTATAATAATACCCCAGTAATAACGAACAATATGGATATGACCGTGGTTGTAACTAAACCTGGTATTTAGTTATTACGTGCCCACGACAAGTGGGCATCCGTATGACATCGGTTACACGCTAATTCTGGCGTCAGTTCAGTCCATCAGTCTGGTCAGACTGACGGGAGAATTTTCGTGTAACACGCGGACTGATGGACTGATGGTCTGGACTGATGAAAATTTAAATTTTTAGATAATATTCGTCAGTCCATTTTTAATGACAGAAAACTGGCGTCAGTCACCATATTAGACAAGACTAAATGACTGTGTTGCGTTTTGTGTCCAAACGGCGACTGTGTCGTAATTTTATCAGTCTGTTGTCAGTCTGGACTGATCGTCTAACCGTGTCCATTTTCTATCATTCTGGCATCAGTCAAAACTCGAATGGACTGAACTGACGCCAGAATTAGCGTGTAACCGATGTCTATGGAAGTAGGGATGAAAGTCACGCAAATATAAACATTAATTTTACGTTTGGAATCCAAACGTAAAATTAATGTTTATATCCAAACTTTGGATTTGGTATGTTTTGAAAACTAATAAACATTATTGCTGTTAGAATAAACAATGATATTTTGGCCATTAACTAACTCATGTACGTGTACAAATTGGTAAAATAAACAATATCAAATATAACCGATGTGTTATTTTTATCCTTATTGGTCTAAGGGGTCATCCATTAATAACATCACACGTTTAGGGGGAAAATATGACATATTGTGACACCGGGTCGCAGTCAATTTTGAAAAGCTCAGTAGCACAGCCAACTATGGAAACTGGAAGTTTTCGATGTGTATGTACTTGATTCACGAGAATCTATGGGATTGCACAGAGGAAGCGTCACCCGGCGTTCTCAAGATCAGCGATGAGCGTCGACAACAGAGAACGCTTGCAAAAAATATGCCTAATGGTGCAACCGTCATCGTTTTCACATGTACGTAACGCAAAGACTGGATACGAAGCTTGGAACAATTTGAAAAAGGCCTACGAAGATAAAGGGCTATGTAGAAAACTAGGCCTGCTACGTACTTTATTTGGATTGAAACTAGAGCAATGTTGGCAACTGAGAGCAAAGATATGAAGGCGTATCTCTTGAAGATCATGGATACGTAGATCAACAACTACGAGACATAAATTCAGTAATTATGTTAAGTGGTCTACCACCAGACTATGATCCACTTATTATGGCATTGGAAAACTCGAACGTTACATTCTGCAGTGAAACAGTAAGAATTAAATTACTACAAGAAAATTTACGAAGAGACGATAAGCCCGAAGAACGTTCTATGTTTACAAACCGGGGTTCTAGTACAAAAAGCGTCTCGACTCTGCACTTATTCCTGATTGGATGCATTATGTATTTAGCGGTGTGTACAAGACCAGATATTGCCCATGCAGCAAGCTTATTAAGCGAGTTCAACAACTGTTATTCTGAAACGCACTGGAAAGCGGCAAAGCGTGTTCTTCGATATTTAAAAGGAACAATGGATTATTCCTTGCAATATGAGAAATCAATACTGTCTGTCACAGGATATGTAGATGCTGATTGGGCATCAAACCCGCTAGACTGACGTTCGTATACAGGGTATGTGTACAAGATTAGCGGCTCAACCGCGTCATGGCAGAGTCGTAAGTAAAGAACAATTGCCTTGTCTTCAACCGAATCGGAGTACATGGGGTTATGTGAAGGAGCGAAGGAAAATGCATTCTTAAATTCAGTAAACTGCTTTAAAAGTGATCAAAAATATTAAAACAGTTTTACCGGTTTAAGTGTAAACACTAAAATAAAAGAGTCTAATTCTAGTTAAGTAGAAATTAACTTACTATCCGGATTAAATGTATCTTATTAACTGTAAATTGTACGAAAAGTACTGATGCCCCTCTGGTAGAGTGTTATTACCATCCCGCTAGCGTGGGTGTTTAAGCAATCGAGCCAACCAGCGTAACATGACATGACCGAGCGATGTACTACCCGAGCGTAATTGGAATGCGAGCCTACGCTTGTTAGTCCGAGCAGTCAGCCCGTCCGAAGCGCGCCCTATGCGGTTTTAATAACAACCATGCCCTTTAATTATTTAGCCTGACTACAAATTATGAATATCTACATATTCCAGCTCTGCGTCGTGTTATAATACTTATAATAGAACGAAATGAAGTAGCTGTAAATAATAAAACGAAATCAGTTCTATCGGTTTTTGACTGATTTGTTTATTTGTTTGTATAAATATGTAATTCAATATACAGTTAATAAGATAAATGTAATCCGGATAATAAGTTAATTTCTACTTAACTAGAAGGAGACTCTTTTATTTTAGTGTTTACATTTATACCGGTAAAACTGTTTTAATATTTTTGATCACTTTTAAAGCAGTTTACTGAATCACTAACTGACACATAATTATGTATTACAGCACGCTACATTTATACTGTACTATTTATACTGTTTTTATTAGTATTGAAATCTAACAATATTTTGGTGGAAACTACTGGGAAAAAAAATATCCCACCTTTTACCAGTGGTAACTACTGGGAAGAAAAATTCCCGGTAGTTACCACTGGTAAGAACTTGGTGGTAACTAGTGGGAATAACCTGCGGGATCTTGCTCAGCACAGGGAGGATTGAAAAGGGAGAGGGGACGCCTTTGCCCAGCAGTGGAACACACACACAGGCTAATAAAAAAAAAGTAGAAGTAAACATTGTCTATACATTCGACATCATTATGTACGGCAAGTCGTAAGTGATAAAATTATTAACTTAGAATACTTGTCTATCAAATGCCTGCGGATGTTTTGACAAAGCCTCTAGCCAAGGACAAACATTTTAATTGTGTTTATAATCTCGGTTTAAAGGCAGGTGTTAGAACTTATAAACCAAACAGGTTGTAAACCTTATGCCATGAGCTGTCGACTATTTTGTGTTGTCTGTGGTTTTCTATTTTGTCAGTGTACTTTAACAAATTAATATATATAATCGTTTTTCTGTCTGCACATACAATGTTTTACTCTATCCAATCCTGGTAGATTTCCACTCCAAACCCAATACAAGGACATTGTGACATGTGGGCTATTTTTAACGTTGACATTGCAATACGTAAATAAAACAAACACCACTATTTTATAGAAAAATATTATCATAGAAGTTGAGGATAAAAGGTATCGAAATAAACAGAAAAAAGCATAGTTATAAATGGTTCCGCACCCGAATCCGTATAAAGAGAGCACAAATATAAGAAACGTATTTATTGTTTTTTTATCTACGACGATAAACATTCAAACCTCAAACTCGGTGTGATTCGTTCGAACCGACGGTGGTTCAGAGTTCGACACACTTATTGCCACTTATTATATTTAAATGTACCCAGTATGCTCCGATTACTGAGGGCTCTAAATAAATTTATGACTATGGTTAAAATTTTTGACTTTTCTATTATTTGCAATAATGAAGTTACCTACCTTTTGGTACGTTTAAAGACTCACAAACTAAAATAAAGGTATTAGTACACACAAGTCACAAGAAAAGATGCGACTCTCGGAATACACAGCAGCTGTAGTAAACATCTGAAAAGGATGTAAAGGCCAATGATGATGATAAATGTGAACGCCAGGTCCAGAAGACGGTCATTTCTTTTATTTTCTCTTGACTGGTGTACCACAAGGAGGTATTCTTTCACCCCTATTATTTTATATATTTGTCAATTTTATAACTCCGGACCTTCGTTGCTCGTACCATCTCTACGCCGACGACCTGCAACTCTATGACCAGTGTAACATTGCTGACCTTACTGCCACCATTAATAAGCTAAATTTGGATCTCAGACACATCCAACATTGGTCAGAGAAGTTCGGTCTTTTCGTTAACCCCTCCAAGTGTCAGGCGATTGTCATAGGTGGCGCCCGATAGCTCCTTAAAGTCGATATTACACCTCCTGTATACTTTAATGGCACGCCTACTCCCTACAGCCAAAGTGTAAAAGACTTGGGTGTCTTTCTGGATAGCACCCTGAGCTGGAGGACACAGGTAGCCGAAATAAGCCGTAAAGTTACTGGTTCTCTTCATGCTCTCAATAGGCTTAAACACTTTTTACCAATTAAGACAAAAATATTGCTCGTACAAACTTTAATACTGCCAATAATCGACTATGGTGATGTGTGTTATCCGGACTTAAATGAAGAGCTCCTGGATAAATTAGATCGTTTAATAAATAATTGCATTCGTTTTATGTTAGGCTTCTCAATGAGTTCATTAAAAAAAACACTGTTTCTAAGTTACTACTCATTGTAACGATGATAAACACATGTCAAAAAGAATATTGTCAAATGTTACCTAAACGATCTGCCGCGATGTGTGTTTATATTGTTATCGCTCGTCAACTTGTTTTTAGTATTAATTTTCGACCTTGTGACTATGAATTAGTACGCACTAGGCTTGTAAACATGTCTACGTATAAAAAACCGATAATACTCCTATCTATACCTACTTACCTGCTTATATATAACGAAATAAATATGTATTTGTATACACTGCATGCTATTTATTATTTTATACTTTTGAATAATTACCAAAATAATAACTTTCAGAGGCAAATTTCAGCCCGGCAACATTTTTTATCGCCCAATAGTTTATACTTCCCCAGATTAGCATCTATTGAACGCCGCCATATGACGATCCTCAAACAGCTGCTTATAAATAGTTTGTTTTGCCAGCTAGTGTTCTCGCATGTTATTAAATATGTCATTAAAAATAAAAACTTAAAATTGGGTTTATTGAATGCCGGCTCGCTAGGAACACGCCATAATGAGTTTTTAGTAGCCCTTAACCGTCACCCTGTGGACATCTTAGCTATAAATGAGACATGGTTACGTATTGGTGAGGAACTGCGTGCCCCGGCTCCGCCCGGTTTCCGTCTGCGTCACTCGCCGCGACCGGCCGGTCAGCGCTCACGCGGCGGTGGTGTTGGATTTTATATAAGTGAACATATACGCCCGCGCGTACTTACGACGCCGTCGTCGGCTCCCTGCGTTGAGCAAATGTGGCTTGGCCTTAATCTTAATGGCAGCAAGATTGCTATAGGGACCGCGTATCGGCCCCCATGGCAGAGTGTTGATGTTTTTCTTGATGCACTAACTGAGTCAATATGTTCACTATCAACATATGAACATGTCGTATTGCTAGGCGATTTCAACATTAATACCTTACGCGCTCATGATCCGAACACAAGCAAGTTATCAGATTTCTTACGCACACTACAACTATCACAATTTGTTAATGGACCTACCCATTTTACTGATCACTCAGAAACGCAGATAGATCTAATATATTCAAATACAAAAATAGGACATGTAGCGGTCAACTATATTCCTGACCTCAGTCACCATGCGTTTATCACCTGTGAGCTTAACATTAGAAAAAATAAGCCGGTTCCAAGGTGGTTAGTGTACAGACCGCTTAAGTATATTGATATGCAAAGGTTTAACGCTGACCTTGAATCTATAAACTGGGAATGCATGGTGTGTGACAACGTCGGCGATACCCTTTTCCATTTCAATATGTCCATTTTACAGCTTTTTGAACTCCACGCGCCTTTTAAAAAAAATCTAATAAAAAAGAGACTTCATCCTTGGATCACTCCTACAGTCAGGGAGATGATGCGGCTCCGTGATGTAGCGCACGCAAGATTTCGCCGTACTGGGCTTGACTCTCATAAAAAATACTACAAGGATTTAAAAAACATAGTTAACACAGCCATTTTTACCGAAAAATCAGCCTTTTATCAAACATATATTACAAGTAATCAAAATAATCCCAAAGTTCTGTGGCAAAATATCAAAAGTAACATCGCCGATTTTAAAAAACGTAATGAATTGCCTCCTAACTTTAATAATCCAGATCAGATTAACAGCCACTTTCTTAATTTACCTACGAGAAGAGGTGTCACCCTAACCAGTTTAATGTATTATGAGTTCCATAGATTTGGTTCTGCGAAGTTCATGTTAAAACCAGTAGATGAAAGCACCGTTTTGAGGATCATTAAATCCTTTACAAGCAATGCAGTAGGCACTGACAACATCACGCTGGATATGGTTGAACTTACCTTGCCTAGAACCCTATTTATCATCACAAGCATCATCAACCAATCCATCTGTACTGGTGTTTTCCCAGATGACTGGAAATCGGCGATAGTTAGGCCTATACCCAAAACACCTCAACCTACTAACTTAAAGGACCTCAGGCCTATTAGCATTCTGTGTTTCGTGTCGAAAATTCTAGAAAAAGTGGTATGTCGGCAATTAACAGATTTTTTAAAAGCAAATAACATATTACCAAATAAGCAGTCTGGATTTCGGAAAGGGCGCAGCACAGCCACGGCACTCCTGGACGTGATCGATGACATACTAACAGCGCAGGATAAAGGAGAGGCATCTATCCTAGTCCTCCTAGACTTTTCCCGTGCCTTCGACACTATAAATATTTCGCTATTGCTGTCTAAACTTGCTTACTATGGTTTCGACGTCGGAACCGTAAAATGGTTTGATAGCTATCTCTCTGGTCGTTCGCAGAAAATTGGGCTTCGTAATTATTCTGGACTAACAGACTACTCTTTAAATGAATCTGTAAATTGCGGAGTCCCTCAGGGGTCGATCCTGGGTCCCGTTTTGTCTATTTTGTACGTGGCAGACATTGCGAGTTGTATAAAGAACTGTCACTATCACATGTATGCAGATGACCTACAAATTTATAAAACGTTCCATCCCCGGGAGACACAAACTGCTGTGGAGCTGTTGAATCAGGATCTTGATCGTATCGACATTTGGTCTGGACAGTGTGACTTAGTCCTTAACCCCAACAAGTCAAAGTTTCTAGTGCTTGGCACTAAAGGCCAAGTTGACAAAGTCACCAGCTTTGATATTAATGTTATGCTCGGGAGGGAACGCCTCGAACGAGTCTCTGCAGCACGTAACCTTGGCCTACTCTTAGACGAGGGCTTGCGTTTTGAACAAAATGTACTCGATGTCGCTAAAAACTGCTACTATAGATTGAAAGTACTATACCAGGTTCGTCAATATCTCAGTGTCGACCTTAGAATAAAACTATGCGACACTTTAATATTATCCAAACTCAACTATGTCGATACTGTGATTAATGGTTGCTTACTGGCTCGTTCGAAGGCACTCCTTCAACGCATCCAGAATGCTTGTGCCCGTTTCTGTTTCCCCATCCCTCCACGTACTCATGTCACCCCTTATCTTAACAGTGGTAAGATTTTGAAAATGGAAGCACGTCGATCGTTGCATTTTGCGACCCTACTTTTCGGTGTAGTAAAATTTCAGCAGCCCCAATACCTTTTTAACAAGTTGTCGTTCTCCTCCCGCCCAATGAGAGATGCCATTCGACTTCTCTGTCCGAGGCACGGCGGTTGTGCAGCGTTTCGTGGCAGTTTTCGCTATTCTGCCACGAAATGCTGGAACAACATACCCCCTCCAATACGTAACTCAAAAACATTACACACTTTTAAACTTAAATTTAAACAATATCTTTTCAGCTTGCAACTGCCGTGTTCTTAGCGTTCCATGCATCTTAGTTAAATCATTTCATAGGTATATTTTACTTACTTCCGGCGTGATATTGTGCATAATGTATATTTTTTGTTGGTTAAAACCGTCGATCGTTGCCTTTTCTATGAACCGATTTACAACTACCAACTCACAAATTTTATATTATTTTAATTCTTTATTTATTCGAGTTCCCTTTTTTATGTATATATGATCCACTATATTTAATATTATACTAAATACATGCCTTGCCTGACTTCTTTTATATATATTTACATATTCCCAACCCACTCACTTCCATATCAAATTTCAATTTTTTTTTTTCTTTTCCTTTTTCTTCATGTATAAGTTTCTAATTTGTGTTAAATATTAAGTACCGAATCACATTTTGACACTGCCTTTACTGTTCTGAGCTATCTTCTTGCCCTGGGCTCCACGGAAGACCAGCGCTATAGCATATATATTATGTTAGAGCATATGCTGAGTGGTGTCCATTTGTAGCCTCTATAGCAGCATCAATACTACGATTATTATTGCATGTTAGTTAAGCTAATAATAGTTTAAACTGTTTAGTGTATAAGATCCTCTTTTTTAAATTTATATGTGTGGTGCTGTATGTAGATGGTTTTTGCAATAAACGTTTTTCTTCTATTCTATTCTATTTTCTGTCTCCGTAAATACGATCATGTCTCCTCTTTCCGCTCTAAACTTGGCTGGTTTCCTATTCGTATTCGTCGCAACATTCGCATGCTCTGCACCCTTTTTTCTGTTCCTAACGACCCTTCCGTCCCCCGACTATCTAAAATCTTTCTTCCACTACTATGGTGTCTCTCGTGTCCGTCAGCTTCGCTCTTCTGGCAATCTTTCTCTGTCCATACCATCTCACCGAACTGGTTACATGTCCGATTCCTTCTCTATTCAGGCAGCTCGCCTTTGGAATAGTCTCCCTGTCAAAATTGAACAGTGTCCGAACAGGTTTGCTTTTAAAAATCCTTAAGTGAGCACTTTGCTGGCAGTACTGGAAAATCTTAGTGTTTCTGTTTTGTAAGTTCATCTGATTTCATATGTATGTATGTATGTATAATATATGTAAGTAGGTATATGTATTTGTATCAATAATTATATATATGTATGTTTATGTTTGTGTATTTATTATGATTGTATTGTGTTCGTACAGGTACCTAATTGTATCATCTAAATATACCACTTGTTTTTGCACCGCCTACAACTTATCTGCTTTGCCTAAAGGTTGACTGGTAGAGAATGCCTTATGGCATTAAGTTCGCCTTTTGTACAGTGTATTTCCTTATGTGCAATAAAGATTAAATAAATAAATTAATTATCTATCGCACCATCATCAGGTCGTGACTTACGCCTGCGAAACCTGGACCTTAACTCGGAGAGACGAACTAAAACTTGCAGTGTTCGAAAGAAAAGGGCTCAGAAAAATCTATGGTTCTGTAATAGAACATGATATCAATCGAGCACGAGAACATCGTCAGGTTTTGTGGGTCGCAGCGGCTGAGAGGTTCTGTAAGTCACAGTGGCTGAGATGGGCGGGTCACCTTGAAAGGATGCCGGACAAGAAGACAGCAAAAATAATGACAAGGTGGACGCCGCAACAAAAAGACCGAAATCCAGGCCTAGGAAGCGCTGGATAGATTGTGTAAAAGAAGATCTCAGGAAGATGGGAAAGTTTACCAACTGGAAGAAGGTCGGCAGGCACCGCGACAACAACTGGAGGAAGATTGTGCAGAAGGCAAAGACCCAGAAAGGGTTGTAGGGTCAACGGAAATAAAGAAGTAAGTTTGTATAAATGTGAAAATTCACCCAGAAGATAGATATGCGCCCGTAGGATTTATAATATCGGTTATGTATTTTATGGTTATTCTTTTATTGTTAACCTTTATCGTCAACTTCATCCTTGAAGAAGTCAGCCAAACCTTCCTAATTTAAACAACAACAAACGTCCCACAAAGCGTGAAGACTTTCCTTTTTATTGAAGTCTGATCTCCAGCGATATGTACCTACTACCTAGTCGATCCAGTTATGACTAGAGCCTGTGCGATCGCACAACTTAGAAACACACTAAACTAATCTCCGTCACTTATTTACCAAGCACACATGGTTTCATGGCATTGACAGCGCTTACTGATAAGTTTAAACGGTGCATGAATCACTTAATCAAATAATGAGTATTTCCTTCAAGAAAGGCCTTTCGGACATCTTTGTTTACGGCCGTAGGGCTTTCTTTATTCTTTATAAAGGGTCGGCCTGTGACCTGTGTCAAACGTCCACTGATTAGTCCATTGGCATTGCGGTTTCTAGCACGTTTTTGACCAGTTAAACATAAAATCGTAATTCTTAAACAGAAACGGCCGCGATCGTAGTTATATTTTTAAATTAGGGATAACCTAGCGCCATGGGACTTGCGAGAGTATTTAAAGACTGCAGAAAAATTCGTCTTAGTTGAAAAGGTATGAAAAACATCTAATTCCGTTGAGGCAAAAGGTAGAAGGATCAATCCTGGGCACTAACTTTTGTATTTATATTTTGCCTTATTATCCTTTATTCAATTAGGGTCTTAGGTTAGGGTTTTACAATGTGAGTATAAAAGTAAAATATAAAAACACTTACAAAACATTACAAAAAATATATAAACACATTATAAAAAAACAACGGGTTGCACTCCGGGAGTACCGACAGAAGTGAAAACTCAATAACTAGTCCAAAATGTTTGCAGCACTATGTATAATTGACCCATCCTCCTTTCTATTGAAAAACTTTAGTTCTGAAATTGCTGGCCAGTGAACTTAAATTTGTAGCGTTAATTGTTTAAAATTCGAATAGAAATTGGCCTGATGACTGATTTTGAAATCCCTTTTAATATCATCGGTACACTTGTATTGGTTCCGAAAAACACAATATTTCAGCTATACTCATAAGATTTAACATAAATAATTGCATTTTATTATAGCTAGTTTAAACCTCGCGCGAAAACGCCTCACACGCCATTTGTGACGTCATAAATTATGGTGGTAGACATTGTTTACATACTTACAGTTACGAATTTCCCTTGAATCCGAATGATATTGTTAATTCAGCACCATATATTACGATTAGGGGTGATAAATACATTACAAAAATTGTTCACAATAAGTCATTTTATACAAAGACTCTCACACGGTTGCAATTTAAGATGAATTATTTAGATACATGTAAATTTTGAGTGAAAATCACCGAGCGCCGGGTTTACTTTTTAATTTTTAAATTTTTCTAGTTACGACAGCCAACATGGCAATGATAGTTCCATTCAGCCAAAAAATTAAAAGTTATTTTGTGAAATATCGTATTATTTAGCGTTTTATTTATATAATAACAAATAAATATTTACTTTATATCGTGTAATAATATTTTTTGGACGTAATAAATGTTTAGTGGCGAAATAATATTTTTTTTGAACTTCCAAACTCTTTGGTGAGGACGTAATGGATTACAGTCTTCGAGCAACACGGAAGGGAGGCGGCATTCGCACTATTTCCCCTCTGCCGAGGTACAAGATTAGCGCGTCAATCTAATCTAGCGCGGGTAATAAAACTAGTTGCACTTGGATTTTTCACTAGACCGAGTCCAGACGCGCGCGTGAACACTGCTGCATAAAAATGCCTGTTTGCTCGGTTTTTTGTTATAAAAAGAGGTCGGGGACATCAAATTTACAAAAAGAAAGTGTTACATTTCACATGTAATATTTTTTTTTACATATCATACGTTTAATTACATTCAAACACAATTATTATATTTTAGTCTCATGTAATTGTTGGATTTATCGATTTTGCTCGCTCAGTACAAATTGCGGATCGGTCGAGCGACAAATCCGACTTCTCATCTCTCAGAATACAATAACATACTTCAACGAAAATGTGTTAGTGTGCGTGTTGTGACACTTGTCACTCGTCCGTACACAAAAAGAGATCGAGGTTTGCAAGATTTGTCTTTGACGTGTGTCATTTTCTATGTATTTGTGTCGTCATTACAGATTGGATTTTGTATGTAAGTGTGTGAGAAGTGCGACTGTGTGCACCTTTCCCCCCGCGAAAAATGGCAGAAAGATTTGTACGGTGAGATATCGCTTGGGCCCCTCCCTTCCGATGTGTCGGAAGCCGGTGTTGCTCGAAGATTACAGTCAATGAGGTTGTCTATTATGTCTATGTTGCTCTAAGAAATATGTCATACATTGATGACGTCAATTCTTAGCTCGCTTCTGATTCGCGTTTCAGTCAAAATGGCCGATTAAAGAATTTTGCAGTTTTATTTTATTGAATTTATTTATTTTATTTATTTATTGGTATATTTATTAATATATTAATAATCCTAATGTTTATACTGAGATTGGGCCATTTTTTAGAATCGTATTTACGTATATGTTTCTTTGAAACCATTATTTCCATGATTCTTTGTTACTGTCATCAGGCCAATTGTAAAGTTACCTTGCAGACCTCGCATCTAAATATATTTGGTCATGATATTTTGAGTTTTATTCACCAGTACTAGAGTTCACTTTTATTAGCGATTTCATCAAGATGAGTCTTTATTGAATTATTGAATTATATTGGAGTGATATAAAGTTAGAATGTAACTGTGAGATCCTCGTATTTCAGCCCGTACAAGATTAGAACACTGAGCTTTATTGCTTAATATAAAAGTCCAGTTTTAAATAATTGACCTGATTATGATACGTTATGAATAAAGTTCTTTGGTGAATAACATTGTCCGCAACACATGACATAAGTCACGCAAGCGCCCTGCGCCGCCTACATGAAACAGCAGGCTCAGGCATACATTTTCGCCGTGCGGTAGAAAGAGAGGAGAGACGCCTTACGCGTTACGTGTTACGCTGTCCCGAGTTTATCATTTTTTCCCCACCTCAAAAAGTGCTCAGCGCTCAGTTTTCACTTCAAAAACCTAACCTAGGGTGCCGCCGGCAGCGGGGCAGGGCCCAAGCTGCCGGTGGTCAGGGCCGCAGAGTGAGGAACCGACGTACTATACGCGCCGTGTCCAAAATTACCGCCTTCTGCATCTGACCCTTGATCCAACCACCCAGCGAGAGTCTCTCTAGGTGTTGGTCGAGACTCTTCGCTATGAGACCGTTCACTGACACGACTATAGGAACAATGATCGTCGAGTCAACATCCCACATGGTGGTTATTTCGTGAGCTAAGTCTAGGTATTACTTGCTGGACTTGTCCTTCTCGGCCTTCACGAGATTCTCATCATGGGGAATGGTGACGTCGACGAGCACGGCCCGGCGCTGCGATCGATCTATCAGCACGATGTCATTTTGCCTTATTATTATTAATCATTTATTGTCATAAGAAACACAATGAAATAGTACTGCCAAACCGCGAAGTAGTTTGATGGCAGTTAGTTTCGCTCTTGATTATAGGTACAAATGTATACATAAGCCTGCAACATAATTAATTAATTAATTCTAATTTATTCTATGCAGCCAGCAAAGACGGGTCTACTTTTTATGGGCACCTCAGGCAGGTATATAATTCGTGACGTAACTTATATAAAAAGTAAATCGTCTTGATCACTCACATTAGATCACGACCACGGCCACCACCCATCCACCCGGAAAAAAATATTTTCTCAATTTCTTTAATGTTTTAAAAAATATAAAACAGAAAACCAAAATTGGTGAGATTTCAAAGGAGACCAAAACATGGCTTGCTAAGCTTTGAGATAATGTATGAACATCTTGTAAAAATGGATCTGACCCGTGAGGTGTTAAGGACATACTTTGTAGTGTTTATGGTCGTGTCCGTGGCGGCGGTGGAAAATTTTAGAGAAATCGAAGGTTACCCATTTGGATTGCTTCCCGACTGTAAGTACCTATTTAACGTTACCTAAGTTTGTATCTGAATAAATAATTATTTGGGACCAAATCTTATACAGATCGACCTAGCCCCAAACTAAGCAAAGCTTGTACAGAATGTACAGTAGTGAGTCGCAATCAGATGTATCGGAGCGGCCAAGGCGCTCACAAATATCTGAACACGCCTCTATTGTCGAGGCGTTAGAGTGCGTGATCAGATGTTTTCGAGCAACTTGGCCGCTCCGATATATCTGATGGCGACTGTACTATGGGTATAACTAGGCGACGATATAAATACTTACATAGATGACATTCATAACTCAGGAACAAAATAAATATTCGCGATGAACACACAAAAATGCCTTTACCGGATTTCGAGCCCGGACCTCCTGCTTCGTCGGAAGTCGAAGAACCGTCTGAGTAAAGTAGCGGGGTACATAACGGCCTCCTAGCCTATAGTCTGTATCTTTAGGTATTCAAAAAAAATTAAACAAACAATTAGTACACTTTCGGGTAGTTATAACATTTATTGGTTAACCAACCAAATGCAAAACCGCCTGGATCTGTCACTGAACGGCCTGACTTAAACCTACATTATTTGATCATGTATTGTTTTCATCT
Organism: Cydia splendana; assembly: GCF_910591565.1. Taxonomy (NCBI): domain Eukaryota; kingdom Metazoa; phylum Arthropoda; class Insecta; order Lepidoptera; family Tortricidae; genus Cydia; species Cydia splendana. The sequence continues at coordinate 16,566,556 of NC_085971.1, read as the reverse complement.
ACCCTCAACTGGCTTAAAGGACCCATTTGAGGGTAGATTTTGTTTACTTTTATTTAAATACCTAAAGATACAGAGTATAGGCTAGGAGGCCGTTATGTACCCCGCTACTTTACTCAGACGGTTCTTAACGTAGGTATATACCTATACACGTAGTGATTTCTTAATAGAATAGTATAGAAGACAGCTTATTTCACGCATCAGAATCCCTAGAGTAATTTTCTTTCGATAGCGTGACGTGGCGTACGTTAAATGTCATTTTAGGTATATCGGATTTTGAGTTTCCGAAACGTCCCGCTTGGCGCGCTGTTCAAAACCCCACACAAAAATAGACATATCGCAAACGCGAACACTCGACACAGTATTGAATGAAATTTACACTAGGCTAGGGGTTCTGTCAGGGGTTCTGATTGTTTACCACGACGTGAAACGTCTGAGTTTAAAAGTAGATAGAATAGATTCAATCTTTTTAGTACGTATTTCAAGTCGTAAATTTTTAAATAGAATGATTATTGTGTATTATTGAGGACGCTACTATTCACTCATTTTTGCTTTAAAAAAAGATTATGTTGAATCACATACATCTTTTCTAATTTCCTCTTTAATTTTTACTCACTTCGTCACATGAAATTCATTTAGAACCAAAATTTCACGAAGTACCTGCTTAAGTAAATAAATTTCGTGTCAAAAAATCATAAGTTAACTTGAAGTCATATGATTGAGATATATTATTTAGAACTAATGTTTTTATTTTAAAAAATCTTAAAAAGTAGAAATGCTTCTTAGTTTCGATTCACACATTCTAACTCATTAATTACAGGTCCAAACTCAGACAAGCCCGCTGCCATCAAACCGAGAAGCCTAAAAAAGCTCTACATGAAAGTGATGAACAAAGACCACAGACTAACAAGATCATACGATTATTACCACATAGAGAACCTAGCCAGGAACCAGGACATAGACTTTAGTAAGAAGACTTTTTTATACTGTGGCGGTTACTTAGATTCTACTACCTGGCCTTTTGGAAGAGAACTAGGGAGAGTATATAAGGATTTGGGATATAATGTGCTGTTGTTGGATACATTGGAGTTTACAGCACGGGTATATCCAATGTAAGTATTTACCTATGCAATGTAAATAATGTAAAACTATACGTTATACCTACTATACGCCTGTAATATACTTATTCCTAAAAAGGCTAAATTCTCATGACGAAAATGATTGTCTAGACTATATTTAATAACCATATTAATGACGAAATGCAGTTGGCTCTTTTTGCGTCCAAAAGGCAATCTGCAATATTATAGTGATATATCTTAAGGACGACAAAATTTGGACTGCTTATTACCATACTTATTCCTAAAAAGGCTAAATTCTCATGACGAAAATGATTGTCTAGACTATATTTAATAACCATATTAATGACGAAATGCAGTTGGCTCTTTTTGCGTCCAAAAGGCAATCTGCAATATTATAGTGATATATCTTAAGGACGACAAAATTTGGACTGCTTATTACCATACTTATTCCTAAAAAGGCTAAATTCTCATGACGAAAATGATTGTCTAGACTATATTTAATAACCATATTAATGACGAAATGCAGTTGGCTCTTTTTGCGTCCAAAAGGCAATCTGCAATATTATAGTGATATATCTTAAGGACGACAAAATTTGGACTGCTTTATTACTAACGACTAACGGACGGTACTGCTTTAGTAATAGGATCTCAAAATGGGACACTTTGGTCACGAAAGTCTGGAAAGCGTAGTTACTTATTGTACGTCGTAGAAATTATTGTATTCCGCAATTTCCGCAAAATCAAGGTAACTTGATAATATTTGTCACAAAAAGTTTATATCTATATTATTATTTTTAATATTTCAGAGCCTCGCGCGTAATGCGTCCAATTGGCAAGCACGTAGCCGAAATGCTGGTCAATCTAACAGCACACGGCCTCGACCCAAAAAAGCTGGAGCTGGTCGGTCTAAGCCTCGGCGCCCACACCATGAGCTTCATCGCCAAGAACTACCGTCAAATAACCGGTCAAAACATCTCCTCACTCACTGCCCTGGATGCTGCCGGGCCTTGCTTCAGACAGGCAGCACCAGACCAAAGACTGGACCCTTCCGATGCTGACTTCGTCCGCGCGGTTGTCACTAACATGGACGGGTTCGGTATAGATCTTCCTGTCGGACATGTCATGTTCTACGCCAACGGAGGAGAATACCAGATAGGGGACATACCTTGGCTACCGTGTGACACCATTTGCAGTCATATCAGAGGATACTTAATTTGGCTGTCGGCTTTATACAACCCTGGTTCTTTCATCGGCTTCCGTTGCGATACGATGCAGCAGGTTAAAGATGGTGACTGCTACCATTTAAAGCCAATGGTTACTAATACATTAGACTTATATACTGATAGAAGTAAACCAGGAATCTATTATTTTCGGACGACTAACTTGTACCCGTATGCTATGGGGAAGAGAGGGTTGAAGAAAGAAAAGCAGGGAATGTTCCATGTTTCCATTTCCACATCTTGAAATGATGATTTTCAAGTGAAATAAGCTGATTGAATGGGAAAAAACTGATATTGTGTTAATGTAAGATATACTTGTTACGCTTAATGGCTGACGTGACGTGTTCTTTGGAAATAATATGCTATAAGTAGTCAAAATATAGTATAAAAGTATCCAGAAACAAAGTAAACTAACGTTGTATTGGGTAACTGGATGTGTATGATTTTAATAAGAATAATTGTACTCGTACTTTTTTAACTTGAAGTTGATTTTAATTCTCTGGATTCTCATATTCTTCTCATATTATAAATTTCTACTAATAAAATCTACACCATTAAAATAAATTTTTAAAACTGCTATCAGTTTACTTTTAATCTGGATACCACTATAAAATAAGTTATAAATGTTATAATCGTTCAATTCAATATTCGTGATGTGATATTCATTATAGTTAGGTACATACCTATTATATAAATTTATCTACTATGTCTGCTTAGTGCTTACTATGGCTTGATTGATATTTAAAGATAATTGTTGAGACTCTGGGTCCTTGGTCATCCGACATGAAGACTTATGAGGGCCTTTTCGGCGCGGCTGGTCGGTTCCACAGGGGACCGTAGGGCTGGCGCGTACCTCTCAGCGTATCGCCCGAGCGGTACCTCTGTACGGTTTAAGGTAACGCCGCTAGTGTAATGGGGTCCATGCCGCAAGCCGAACTGATGGACGGGGCCTTTTTTTTATGATTGGGTACTTTATAGGTTAATTTAATTTTTATACTGTATTTATAGGTCCTAATTTATTTAATTTTAAATTACTTAATTCTTTCCGGTTATAATAAATATAATTGTAAAATTCAATTTTGAAATACTTATTTTTGTTCTATAAAAAATATTTACCTGAATATTTTAGGTACAAAAAAATAAAATATGTTGATGTTAAAAAACAAATCATTCAATATTTTGACAGCTGTCATTAGCTTTGATCAGCTGTCAACTGTACATAAATACTGAAAAATAAACGATGAAATTGAAATAACTAACCGAATATGAAACCTTTGGAACATTATTGTTTAGATACGTTTTGACAATTAAGTAAAGGTGATTTTTTTAATTGAGGTTTTTAAACCCATCAAAAATGAAAACTCAATTAATTCAAACGTCAAGATAAAATAAGTTTTAATTTGTTTTGAAAAATAGGTAGCCAATCATTGCTATATATAAACAACAGTTTTTTTTTTTACTATGCCAGAATAACGAAACCAAATTATATCGTATTATAATCTGTTACCTACAAAAAATACGATTATTTATAATACGATTTTTTTTTGTCTATGTTATTACACGCATACATACATTACATATGTATACATATATACATATATGAGAAATTTAAAAGGAATAAAATAGATAAGTGCCTAATTTAAACTTGGAAAATTACGAAGTTGTTTGAAATTGTATTTATTTCGTTAGTTTCTGTGACTGCAGCGGAATATTCAAGAGATGCTGAAGGCCTTGCCGAAGGATTTATTCCAGACTGTAAGTTACTCAATATTTTTTTATTCGAATTAGTCTGTTATGCAATGACATGTGGCTTTAAAATTTTGTTTCACGAAAACTAGAAAATATTGATTAGTTTTTACAGTTTGTGTTACTTGTATGAAGAACTTGAAACGTTTTATTATTATTCATAATTTTATATAATTGACGTCGACTGTACTTAGACAAATGGTCTAAAGGTATTTCACCCTTATTATTGTAAATAATCTATTAAGTTTTATATAAGTTTTGTACCTAAAAGTTTCTAAAAACAGTGTCTGTGGCACTTAGGTCCCGGTTCATCAAAACCAGCCATAATAAGGCCGCCAAGTTTGAAGAAACTCATCATTTCCGTGATCGGAAAACATGGAAACATAACAGGATCTTACAACTACTACCACATGCATAATTTAGCCAAAATCCGTGACTTAGATTTTAGAAAGAAGACATTCATGTATGTTGGCGGGTATTTAGATTCGATTCGACGACGTGGCAGTCTGGACGATTTTTGGGCCAAGTATATAAGAAGAATGAAGATAATGCACTTATACTGGAAACGTTGAAGTTTACAGCTACTATTGATCCTATGTAAGCAAATATATTTAATGAATAGGCCTGTCGAAACCGTTAATCTAACACGAATCTACAACCATAACATGACAATATATTTAATTGTTTGTATGCCGAACAATTTTGTATTAAGGATAAACTATACATTTAACTATATACATAATGTTTGGTTTTTTGTCAATTAACATAAAATGTATCTGTTTCAGCGCCGTCCGCCACATGTACCCAATCGGAAAACACGTAGCAGAAATGTTGGTAACTCTAAAAGATTACGATCTCGACCCCAAGAGATCACCAGCAAAAACATTTCCCTACTCATTGGCTTGGACCCTGCTGGACCCTGTTACAGACAATTAGGCCCTAAGTACAGACTAGACCCTTCCGACGCCGATTTCGTCATGAGTGTCGCTACAAATATGGACGGTCTTGGCATTGGAGTCCCTGTTGGAACTGCGACGTTCTACGTCAACGGAGGAGAGTACCAACCAGACCACATTCCTTTATTACCTTTCGGTGCCTTCTGCAGCCACTTGTGGGCTTTAATCTTTTGGATATCAGCTTTATACAACCCAGGGATTTTCGTGGGCGTTAATTGTGAGTCTGTAGACCCGGCCAGGAATGGTTTGTGCTATAATAATACCCTAGTAATAACGAACAATATGGATATGACCGTGGTTGTAACTAAACCTGGTATTTATTACGTGCCCACGACAAGCGGGCATCCGTATGGTGTAGGGATGAAGGGTTTGAAGATGTGGATGAAAACTAAGGCGCGGTTAGAACGGTTAAAGTCACGCAAATATAAACATTAATTTACGTTTGGATTTGGTATTTTTTGAAAACCTCTCTCTTCTTCCGGCATTTTGCCACGGCTCATGAGAGCCTGGGGTCTGCTTGACAACTAATCCCATGATTTGACGTAGGGACTAGTTTTTACGAAAGCGATTGCCATCTGACCTTCCAATCCAGAGGGGAAACTAGGCCTTATTGGGATTAGTCCGGTTTCCTCACGATGTTTTCTTTCACCGAAAAGCGACTAGCAAATATCGAATGATATTTCGTACATAAGTTCAGAAAAACTCATTGGTACGAACCGGGGTTTGAACCCGCGACCTCCGGATTGAAAGTCGCACGCTCTTACCGCTAGGCCACCAGCGCTTCTAATTCAATCATAGACGTCTCATTTCAATCATAGACAGAGAGAATAATACTATCTTTGTCTTACACTAGTACTAGCACCCAAAGGAAAAGGCTGAATATAGTTTTACTGGTTCCTACTGACTGACAAATTGGTTTGACCAACTAATATAGTAAATAAACTAACTCATGTAGGTACATGTACAAATTGGTAAAATAGAACAATATCGAATATAACCGATGTGTTATTTTTATGCTTAACGGTCTAAGGGGTCATCCATTAATTACGTCACACGTTTAGGGGGAAATGTGACATGTTGTGACAAGGGGAAGGGGGGAGTCACAAACTTTCTGACTTCACTTTAACTTATTTGAGTAAATTATTTAATTCGCTGTATAATTAAATAACAAGGTTTTTTGAACGATAATCGTTTTTATTCGTTTAATTTTCTTTCCTAATCAGTTTTGGGTTATACATTTACTAATATTGCTTTGTTTCTATAATATTTTGTTAAAGTTTGGCGCACGTTTGGTGTACGTTTCTTGCATTGACGGTCAGTCCAAAGTCGCCATGCCGAAATGGAAATCCACGATTAGGATGCCGTTTAAAAAACATTGTACGTTTTTGACATTCACGGACCGATTTTGGAGTGCAGCCATGCTATTTGGACTGATGGAAGGCTCGTCAGTGGCCATCTTTAGAAACACACTATACTAATCTCCGTCACTTATTTACCAAGAAAACATGATTTCATGGCATTGACAGCGCTTACTGATAAGCTTAAACGGTGCATGAATCACTTAATCAAATAATGAGTATTTCCTTCAAGAAAGGCCTATCGGCCATCTTTGTTTACGGCCGTGGGGCTTTTTGGTCCACGCAGGACGCATCCTTATAAAAAGTCGGCCTGTGTCAAACGTTCGCTGATTAGTCCCTTAGTGTTGCGGTTTTAACCACGTTTTTGACCAGTTAAAAACAATATTGTAATTCCTAAGCAAAAACGGCCGTTTAGATTAGTGATGTTTAAATTAGTGATGCTCGTAACCTAGTGCCGCGGGACTTGCGAGAGTATTTAAGGAAAGAAAATTTCGTGTTACTTGAAAAAGTTTGAAAAACATCTAGTTCCGTTGAGGCAAAAGGTAGAAGGATCAATTCTGGGCACTAACTTTTGTATTTTGCCTTATTAATTTATTTTCATAAGAAATACAATGAAATAGTACTGCCTATATGCCTGCAACATAATGAAAGGGCAATAAAACTAAGCCTTGTCATATTTTCTTTGTTAGGTAAAATAAATAATATTAGTTGCCCTAATTAATTAATTAATTCTAATTTATTATATTTTGCCAGCAAAAACGGGTCCACTTTTTATGGGCACCTCAAGGCAGGTTTTATGGGAGGCCTCTTACAACGTAGTAATTAATAATTCATGACGTCACACGACGACGTATATAATAAGTAAATCATCTTGATTACTCACATGAGAACATCACGGTCAAGGCCACCACCCATCCACCCGGAGAAGTATTTATATAAAACGAAAAGCGAAATTGGTCAGATTTCAAAGGAGACAAAAACATGGCTGGGTAAGCTTTGAGATAACGGTGTATGAACATCTTGTAAAAATGAATCTGACCCTTGAGGTGTTCCAGACATACTTTGTAGTGTTTATGGGCGTGTCCGTGGCGGCGGTGGAATATTTTAGAGAACTCGAAGGCTACCCAATTGGATTGCTTCCCGACTGTAAGTACCTATTTAACATGTCTTATGTTCTTTGTAAATATGTCTTATATTTTCTGATTTGCATGCCTTCTGGCTAAATGCGCTGATACCCACATTCTATTGTATATGACAACATCTAATATGTACGTGCATTTTTAGCAAATAAAATTTTGAATTTGAATTTGAATTTGAATTTAACCTTACCTAAGTTTGTATCTAACTAAATAATTATTTGAGGACAAATCTTATACAGATCGACCTAGCTCCAAACTAAGCGAAGCTTGTACAGAATGTAAAGTCGTGAGTCCTTTAAAACATCACGCCAATACAGGCGTGTTCAGATATTTTTGAGCACCTTGGCCGCTCCGATATATCTGATGGCGACTGTACTATGAGTATAACTATGCGATGATAAAAGTGACATACATACATAGGTGACATCCATAACTCAGGAACAAAATAAATATTCGCGATGAACACACAAAAATGCCTTTACCGGATTTCGAGCCCGGACCTCCTGCTTCGTCGGAGTCGGAAGTCACTATAGACCGCGAGCCAGGAGCAGATTTCCATGACCAATCGCCTCCCGGGTGATAATTCGTATAGTGGTTAACGGCTATGTATAACCCTCATGGACGTCAGCTGCCGCTCCGTTGGTGAGTTGAGGAATGGCAGCCAACGAAACATGTAAAAAAATTAAATAAATTTTGTCATCGCCTCCCGTTTGATACTTGGTCTGATGATAGTTTAGATGTTATTATAAATAAAAAACACCGTCAGCTGGTTGTATAGCGGTGGAAAGACCGTCAGCTACTTGCATAAACATGTAAGAAATAAGCGCTTTACCCTTTTTATTATAGTAATAACTAAATCATGAAACTTTGCATGTATCATTTTATCAGGCGTTTCAACAAACGTCTTACGGATTTGCGGACATTAAATGTTAAGTTTGGCGAGGAATGTAATTTGTTATAAAGTTGTTGTGTACTTTATGATTAAGTAAATTAAAAAAACATATATCCCGCTACTTTACTCAGACGGTTGTTAGCGTATACACGCAGTGATTTCTCAATAGAAGACAGCTTATTTCACCCGTCAGAACTCCTAGAGTAAATTTCATTCGATAGCGTGACGTGGCGTTAAATGTCATTTTATATAGGATTTTGAGTTTCCAAAATGTCCCGCTTGGCGCGCTGTTCAAAATCCCACACAAAAATAGACATAATGCAAACGCGAACGCTCGTCACACTATTGAATGCTTATATACTTATGTAGGTATATTTCGTGAATTTTGTTTCAAAATGAACTTCATGTGACGAAGTGAGTGAAAATTAAAGAGAAAATTAGAAAAGAAGTATGTGATTCAACATATTCAACATAATCTTTTGTTAAAGCAAAAATCAGTGGATAGTAGCGTCCTCAATAATACACAATAATCATACAATTTTAAAATTTATGACTTGAAATACTAAAAAAAGATTGAATCTATTGTATCTACTTTTAAACTCAGACGTTTCACGTCGCAGTAAACAATCAGAACTCCACACAGAACCCCTAGCGTCGTGTCAAAACATTATAAGTTGACTTGAAGTCAATGATATTTATATGATTGAGATATATTATTTAGAACTAATGTTCATATTTAAAAAAATCTAAAAAAGTGCTAGTTTCGATTCACACATTCTAACTCATTAATTACAGGTCCAAACTCAGACAAACCCGCTGCCATCACACCGAGAAGCCTAAAAAAGCTCTACATGAAAGTGATGAACAAAGACCACAGACTAACAAGATCATACGATTATTACCACATAGGGAACCTACCCAAGAACCAGGACATAGACTTTAGTAAGAAGACTTTTTTATACTGTGGCGGTTACTTAGATTCTACTAGCTGGCCTTTTGGGAGTGAACTAGGGAGGGTATATAAGGATTTGGGATATAATGTGCTGTTGTTGGATACATTGGAGTTTACAGCACGGTTATATCCAATGTAAGTACCTATGCAATGTTTATAATGTAAAACTATACGTTATACCTACTATACGCCTGTAATTTACGTCCTAAAAAAGCTAAATTCTCATGACGAAAATGATTGTCTAGACTATATTTAATAACCTTATTAATGACGAAATGCAGTTGGCTCTTTTTGCGTCCAAAAGGCAATCTGCAATAGTGATATATCTTAAGGACGTCAAAATTTGGACTGCTTATTACCTTACATGGTCGACCAGACTAACGGACGTTATACTTGATGATGCTCTCCTGACCGATTTCGGCCCCAGCGACTGTGTGCTCTGGACTAGGCAATTTTTAGCTCATGTTATTAGAGTGTAGCTGATCCACTCTCTGATGCGCTCTTAGGTGGCTCACGTACCCTATCTTCTTGCTAAATACTACACTACTAAACTACTTTAGTAATAGCAGGCGTGGCTCACTCCGCGTTTTCGTCGCTTTGCTACAGGTAGCTAAAAGTACATCCATTCCACACCATTTTTGGTGGGTAGCCATAAGCCACGCGTGGCGCTATCGCCACCTAGCGGCCATATCTGTCCTGATCGTAACAGACGCGTTTTGTTAGAGAGTGAGTCTTCTGTACCTAGTACTATTATTTATTCTGTGGTAATACGATCTCAATGGCACACTTTGGTCACGGAAGAAGGTAACTTGAAAATATATGTCACAAAACGTTTATATCTATAGTATTATTTTTAATATTTCAGAGCCTCGCGCGTAATGCGTCCAATTGGCAAGCACGTAGCCGAAATGCTGGTCAAGCTAACAGCACTCGGCCTCGACCCAAAAAAGCTGGAGCTGGTCGGTCTAAGCCTCGGCGCCCACACCATGAGCTTCATCGCCAAGAACTACCGCCAAATAACCGGTCAAAACATTTCCTCACTCACTGCCCTGGATGCTGCCGGGCCTTGCTTCAGACAGGCAGCACCAGACCAAAGACTGGACCCTTCTGATGCTGACTTCGTCCGCACGGTTGTCACTAACATGGACGGGTTCGGTATAGATCTTCCTGTCGGACATGTCATGTTCTACGCCAACGGAGGAGAATACCAGATAGGGGACATACCTTGGCTACCGTGTGATACTATTTGCAGTCATATCAGAGGATACTTACTTTGGCTATCAGCTTTATACAACCCTGGTTCTTTCATCGGCGTCCGTTGCGATACGATGCAGCAGGCTAGAGATGGTGACTGCTACCATTTAAAGCCAATGGTTACTAATACATTAGACTTATATACTGATAGAAGTAAACCAGGAATCTATTATTTTCGGACGACTAACTTGTACCCGTATGCTATGGGGAAGAGAGGGTTGGAGAAAGAAAAGCCGGGAATGTTCCATGTTTCCACATCTTTAAATGATGTTTTTCAAGTGAAATAAGTTAATTGAATGAGAAAAAACGAATACTGTGTTAATGTAAGATATACTTGTTACGCTTAATGGCTGACGTGACGTGTTCTTTGAAAATAATATGCTATAAGTAGTCAAAATAAATTATAAAAGTATCCAAACAGAGTAAACTAGCGTTGTATTGGGCAACTGGAATCTGTGTATGATTTTAATAAGAATATTACTTTTTTGTATTACTCTTATTTTTATAATTTAAAGTTCATTTTAATTCCCTGGATCTGCAACTTCTCATATTATACATTTCTACTAATAAAATCTACACCATTAAAATAAAATTTTAAAACTGCTATCAGTTTACTTTTAACTGGATACCACTATAAAATAAGTTATAATCGTTCAATTCAATATTTGTGATGTTGATATTCATTATAGTTAAGTACTTATTATATACATTGTATCTACTATGTCTGCTTAGTGCTTACTATGATGGCTTGACTGATATTTAAAGATAATAGGGTGTTATACTGTGTTATGCATGAAACAAAGCACCAGATAATTATTAGAAAAACACAGATAGGAGTTATTTTAAACACAAGTTCTAGTTAATAAATCGGCTAGAAATATAAAAAGGAGGTGAGTTGACCGTGACGTCACGATGTAATGTTTCATATAAATTCCATATTAGCAAATCGTTTTGACAGTTCTAAAAAAGTAACTGATTTGACTAATAGGAAAATACCCTATTGTTGAGACTTGGTCCTTGATCATCCGACTATTATGAGGGCCTTGTCGGCTCGGCTGGTCTATTCCACAGGGGACCGACCGTAGGGCTGGCGCGTACCTCTCAGCGTATCGCCCTAGCATCGCGGTACAGAGAGGTAACGCCGCCAGTGTAATGGGGCCATGGGGCCCATGCCGCAAGCCGAACTGTTGGACGGGCATTTTTTTTATGATTGGGTACTTTATAGGTTAATTTAATTTTTATACTGTATTTATAGGTACTAATTTATTTAATTTTAAATAACTTTATTCTTGCCTGTTACAATAAAGATAATTGTAAAAATCATTTTTGAAATGCTTATTTTTTGTTCTGTAAAAAATATTTATCTGACTATTTTAGGTGCAAAAAATATAATACCTTTGTTGATGTTAAACAAAAAAACCATTCAATCTTGTTGACAGCTGTCATTACCTTTGAACAGCTGTCAACTGTACATAAATACTGAAAAACAAACGGTGAAATTGAAATAACTATCCGAATATTAACCTTTCGAACACTTGGAACATTATTGTTTACATACTTATGTTTTGACAATTAATAAAAGGTGACTTTTTAATTGAGGTTTTTAAACCCATCAAAAACGACAACTCAATTAATTCAAACGTCAAGGTAAAAGAAGTTTTAATTTGTTTTCAAAAATACGTAGGTATATAGTCAATCATTTCTTATATAAACAACAGATTTTTTTTACTATGCCAGAATAACGAAACCAAATTATATCGTAATGATGTCTGTTAAGTACAAAAAATACGATTATTTATAATACGAATATTTTTTTATTATTTATAATATTGTTTATGTTATTACTTACATACATACATGAAAAATTTGAAAGGAAGAAAATAGATAGGTGCCTAATTTAAACTTGAAAAATGACGATCTTGGTTGAAATTGTATTTATTTCGCTAGTTTCTGTGACTGCAGCGGAATATTCAAGAGATGCTGAAGGCCTTACCGAAGGATTTATTCCAGACTGTAAGTTACTTAATATTTTTTTATTCCAATTAGTTTGTTATGCAATGACATGTGCCTTAAAAAGATTGTTTCACAACTAGAAAAATGAATCGTTTTTACAGTTTGTTATACTTGTATGAAGAACTTGAAACGTTTTGTTATTATTCATAATTTTATATACTTCATTATTTTTCTATCCTCTTGTACCTTATTGAGAAAGTGACAAACAAATTACCCTTTTTATTTTAATAAGGATGACCAAATACATAAATTTCTTCTTCTCCGTCGAATTACTCTTGGCAGAGCAGTCGTGGTCACTTTGAACGACGAACGATTCTACGCCAGTTCTCCCTGGCAGATGCTTCCCTGGCACATGTGTTAAGTGGGCTGTTAAATACATAAATAAATAAATTACGGTGTGTGTTTCATGCCACTGCGCCGCACCTGCGAGTAAAAAGATGGACAAGTGCACAAGCCAATTATCCGTTTTTTTCATGCCATATCGGACCTTGAAAACTCGGACTGCCGGACAGTAATAGTACATTATTGTCGAGGCTCGGAAGCAGCTACTTGCAGGCTGAGGATTCGTTTTAAACGGACGACCTTGGGAGTCCGTTTAATTGAATCCGAAGCCAGCAAGTAGCCTTCCAGCCGAGTCATATATAGTGCTTTTCTCAAAAATGGTGCAAGAAATATAAATATCATAGAAATATTTTACAAAAGCAACGTTCTTACGTATATATATTCACGGAAAAAAGTAGAAACAATTGAAAAAATTAGCTTTGCCGCCTTTTTATTTTGTTAATAAAAAAATAGAAGTGTATTTTTCTGCCGAAAATACGCCAACCTATTTGAGACAGCTATATAGTCGCGGTACTAATCATCTGTTTGGCTGTTTAATGGGCCTGTGCCTTCATTTGATATGGCCATTTCAACTTTTAAAAAGTTTGGAACTCGACAAATAATGGAATTTGTATGCAACATTGCAGTCCCAAAATCGAGACTGCAATGTTTTTAATTTTTGACTGACCATAAACTACGCGCTTCGCGACCTATTTTTTAAACGGCAAAGTCGACTTTGCCGTCCATTTTTGAGAAAAATTCATTGTAGTGCACAATCGCCCTAAAAGTTTCTAAACAGTGTCTGTGTCACTTAGGTCCAGGTGCCTCAAAACCAGCTATCATAAGGCCGACAAGTTTGAAGAAACTCATAATTTCCGTAGTCGGAAAACATGGGAACATAACAGGATCTTACAACTGCTACCACATGTATAATTTAGCCAAGAATCCTGACATAGATTTTAGCAAGAAGACATTTATGTATGTTGGTGGATATTTGGATTCGACGACGTGGCAGACTGGACGATTTTTGGGCCAAGTGTATGAGAAGAATGGATATAATGTGCTTGTACTGGAAACATTGGAGTTTACAGCTACTATTTATCCCATGTAAGTAAATAAGGAGCAAAGTTTTTTTTTTCTTTTTTATATGACGACGGTGGCAAACAAGCGTGCCTTGTATTAAGCAGCTACCGCAGCCTTTAGGCGCTTGTAACTCTAGTGCGTGTCAAAACTATTTATTATATGGCACAAAAAAATGCCAAAACATTACTTTTCTTGTTTAAGGGAGTGACCCATTATTTTTTGTTACTTGTATTATTTCCCCAGTGACGTCAAAATCAAAGATAAATACAATATTAATTCAAATACAGTTTCTCAATGGACTGTATTATGTATTTAAAAAACTTTTTAAATACATCAAACTAGTTTTTAGGGTTCCGTACCCAAAGGGTAAACCGGGACCCTATTACTAAGACTCCGCTGTCCGTTCGTCCGTCCGTCCGTCCGTCCGTCTGTCACCAGGCTGTATCTTACGAACCGTGATAGCTCGCCAGTTGAAATTTTCACAGATGATGTATTTCTGTTGCCGCTATAACAACAAATACTAAAAAAGTACGGAACCCTCGGTGGGCGAGTCCGACTCGCACTTGTCCGGTTTTTTATGTTACTGGATATTATTTCTCAATTACCTATATCTATATATTATAATTCTTGCATTTCAGCGCCGTCCGCCACATGTACCCAATCGGTAAGCACGTCGCAGAAATGTTGGTAACTCTAAAAGAGTACGGTCTCGACCCAAAACAGTTAGAACTCGTCGGCGTTAGCCTGGGAGGCCATACCATGGGTTTCATAGCCAAGAACTATCGACATATGACCGGCCAGAACATTTCAACCCTGACTGCATTAGATCCCGCTGGACCCTGCTTCAGAAACGTTCCACCAGATCAAAGACTCGATGAATCTGACGCTGATTTCGTTATGGGGGTCATCACCAACATGGACGGCTCTGGCATATCAATACGCATCGGACATGTGATGTTTTACGTCAATGGAGGAGAATTCCAGAACGGACATTATTGGTGGCTCCCCTGCGACGCTTATTGCAGTCATTTAAGATCTTACTTCCTTTGGTGGTCTGCTTTGTTGCATCCTGGTAACTTTATAGGGATTCGTTGTGATTCTGTACAGAATGCTAAGGACGGAGACTGCTTCGATGGAAAGCCTATCACAAATACAATGGATCTTTATACTAATAGAAGAAATACGGGAATCTATTACCTGCGGACGTCCAATAGATGGCCGTTTGCTTTAGGAAAGAGAGGCCTAAAGAAACCGAGAGTAGATATGTACATGCCGAGGTCTCAACAAATAGATATTCCTGATTTTTTTAAGTACATATATTCATCCATTTTGAAGTTTTATAATTAAGTACAAATCATATGTTGATACAACTTGTAAAATGGCACTATTTTATTTCAATAGCAAATCTTTCTGTGAGAGAAGAGAAAAGAAGGTAAAGTGCTTTTTTGCACGGAACTTGGGTCAGTGGACATAAAACGTATAAGCGCCACTTGCACCATCCCACTAACCCGAGGTTAACCGGTTAAACCGTTAACTTAGTGTCAAATTGTACTGGTAACCATGGTAACTCCAGGTTTAACCGGTTAACCCCGGGTTAGTGAATGATGCAAGTGGCCCTAAGTAAATTATATGCCGTTAGATGCAATTTTACATAAGTATAACAAAATAAATAATAATTATATAATTTATACAACAAAGATCAGTTATTGTTACTAACTTATAGTCTGTTCGAGATCCTGAAAACGGTGAAAAATAGAGACTACTCCTAAAAATATGTGTGATACCTCAGTAGATTCGTCATGATGCCTAGAAAAATGTATTCGAAGCGCACACAAAAAATATCAAAAGTTATAAACAAAAAAGATTGATTGATAGATTTTCTGTTTTTAAAGTTTTTACCTATTTTTTGCTAGTGTCAAATATCTCCTACCTAAAATTTTGAATTTGATGAAAACCTAATTTACGATTTAATACCGATCCCACAACCTTCTTATCGCACAAAGAAAGTCAGAGGCAGAAGCCAATATAATAATAAATGAAGAGGTAGACGTGAAAGCCGAGAAGGACAAATCCAGCAAGTAACTACCTAGACTTGGCTCACGAGAGTACCGCCATGTGGGATGTTGACTCGACGATCATTGTTCCGATAGTCGTGTCAGCGAACGGTCTCATAGCGAAGAGTTTCGACCAACACCTAGAGAGACTCTCGCTGGGTGGTTGGAACAAGGGTCAGATACAGAAGGCGGTAATTTTGGACACGGCGCGTATAGTAGGTACGTCGGTTCCTCACTCTGCGGCCCTGACCACCGGCCGCTTAGGCCCTTCTCCGCTGCTGGCGGCACCCTAGGTTAGGTTTTTTATAATGTGTTTATATATATTTTTCATTGTTTTTTTATAAACTTTTGTATTTTACTTTTATATTCATGCTATAAACAACCTAACTAAAAATAAATAAAGATAATAATGAAGAATTATTTAAATTTAAAAGTGTAAGTATTAAGGTCAAATGAAAACATTTTTATTTTGTTAGAATATAAATTATATTGTATATTTATTTATGCCAAATTAAAAATCAAGCATCACACTCTTTTATTGAATATTGTGAAGTATTACGTCTGCTTGTATTTTTTTGAACAATTGCTACTAGTTATAAAAATGCAAATAGAAAAATAAATTCAGTAACAATAATTTAATTAGGTAGGTACAGTCGCCATCAGATATATCGGAGCGGCCAAGGTGTTAACAATATCTGAACACGCGCTCTAACGCCCTGACAATAGAGGCGTGTTCCGATAATTGTGAGCACCTTGGCCGCTCCGATATATCTGATGGCGACTGTACATAAATTATCATTGACATTTTGTACACATTTCCAACAATATTTCCCTATAAAAGGATAATATCGCGTTTGTACTTTCTTTATTCATTACGGGACTACTTATTAACCTTATTAATCGATTGGTGCAATAAAGTGTTTATTAAGTTGTTACTTATGTACAATACTTCTTTACAAATAAGAGCAAAGAGCAAAAATGTTAAAAGTGGCACATTTTGCATCAGTTTTGTGTTTAACCATGGCAGTAGAATATTCTCGGATAGACGAAGGTTACCCCCAAGGATTGTTGCCAAATTGTAAGTAATGACTAAAATCATTGTTAAAATAAAAACATATTTTCATGTATATATATGTACCTATCTTTGAGTAGTAACTGGAGACGCCTTGGCTGTCATTTTCTATAAAAAACAGTCTGCCGATTTTTGCGGGGGACAGGCACGGCAAATGTATGGCTGTTTGTACGAGTACATGATTTGTACGTAACGTACAAATAGCCATGTCAGATAAACGTCAGTCCGTACAAAAGTTTGCACAACTTTGCAAGGTTTTCGGCTGGGGGGTAAGCTCTTAAAGGCGACTCCGGTTATTAAATGCTCTAAGCCTAAGGTAAGGTAAGGTATACATTATATGTTCTATTTGATTCTCAATTATTTACTTAAAACATATTTTCTTTTTTTGCGCTGCTTTCACTTGACTCATGTACACTTACATAAGGAACTTACAAGAAAGGAATACAAACAAACAAACAAACAAAATTTACTTTATTCATGTAGGCCTAGCAACAAGCTCTTATGAATCGTAATTAATCTTAATCTAATTATCAGAGCAATTTATTGATGTTAATATTATTCCATAATAAAATTGGATTATTATACATATCAAATTTAACACTAAAAATTTCACAAAAGGATCGTCAAACATTAAAAAGATTGTATAAAAAAATACTAGTCTAGAATTTCTAGAATAAAATCTAAATGTCAAAAAAAAAAGCATAAGTGACAAAAGAAGTAGATAGTATTACATCGGAATATCCATTTCCTCATCAATAATCAAATATACCTAATAAATAAATAATCATTTCGAATAACAATTAATCCCACGTTGTAATATCATTCATGTAGTCTTGTGTGGTATAATAAGCTTTAGAAATAAGTTTACGCTTTACATAATTCTTAAATTTATTAATAGATAATTCAGTAATATGGTTTGGAAGTTTATTATAAAATCTTACACAATTACCCATGAATGATTTTTTAATTTTATGGAGCCGAGTGAAGGGCACTGCGAGCTTATGTTTATTTCTAGTATTAATATTATGAATTTCACAATTTTTCCTAAAGTTTACAATATTTTTATGTACGTACAGAATATTCTCATAAATGTATTGACAGTGCACTGTCATTATGTCAATTTCCTTAAATTTATCTCTAAGTGAGTCTCTATGGTTCATTTTGTATATTGCTCGAATAGCCCTCTTCTGCAGAACAAAAATGGTATTTATCTCTGAAGCACCGCCCCACAGTAAAATACCATATGCCATAATGCTATGGAAGTAACTAAAATATACTAATCGAGCTGTTTTCACATCAGTTAACTGACGGATTTTGCTCACTGCAAAAGCTGCAGAGCTCAGTCTATTCGAAAGAGTAGCAATATGGGGACCCCACTGGAGTTTAGAATCTAAAGTTATACCAAGAAAAACTGTACTATCAACTAATTCCAATTCCTCATCCTTCACAATGACACTTGTTTGCACATGCCTTACGTTACTACTAGTGACAAACTTAATACATTTAGTCTTTTTCTCATTTAACAGTAAATTATTAACATTGAACCAATTTACTACTTTTGAAATAGCATTGTTTACATCATTGTAAGCTTGTTGCTGTCGTTTGACTTTGAAAATAAGTGAGGTGTCGTCTGCAAACAATACTATATCATGGTGGGTCTTAATAAGGAATGGCAAGTCATTTATGTAGATAAGGAACAGGAAAGGCCCCAATATTGACCCCTGTGGAACACCCATAGAGACCAATGACCCAGGTGATCGCTGTCCATTCACATCGACCCTTTGTATTCTACCATTTAAGTAGGACTTAAGTAAATTCAGTGCCGATCCTCTAACTCCGTAATAATGAAGTTTCCTGATTAATGTTTCATGACAAACACAGTCGAAGGCCTTAGATAAATCACAGAAGACACCTAAAGCATCTCGTGACTCCTCCCAGGCATCGAAAATATGCTTAATTAGCTCAACACCAGCATCGGTTGTTGAGCGACCCCGTGTAAAACCAAACTGCTTATTATGCATCAAATTATTAACGTTAAAATGTCGTACTAATTGAGAAAGAACTAATTTTTCAAAAATCTTGCTAAATGTTGGTAGCACAGATATCGGTCTAAAGTTAGTGGGGTCAGAGCTGCTACCAGATTTAAATAAAGGAATTACTTTACTATGTTTCATTAGATCAGGAAACTCGCCGCAATCAACACTGTTGTTAAATATAACTACCAAGTCAGGCGCTACAATTTCTACTAAGGATTTGACAGCATGGACAGAGACTCCCCAGAGGTCATTAGTTTTTTTGACATTAATTGATTTAAACGCCTTTATTACATCTGAGGTACAAACATGTTCAAAATGAAGGTCTCCACAACACTCTGGAGCGTTATGTTTTAATAATGTAACAGCAGATGAGGGTGATGAATTTAAATCCTTAGTTGTGGATACTGGTACCTCGGTGAAAAATTTTTCAAATTCTGTAGCTACTTCTAAATTGGAATCTATAATTTTGTTATCAATGTTTAGTTTAAGTTCTTTAATTGTATGTTTCGAGCGACCAGTCTCCACATTTATAACTTTCCAGGTTGCTTTAACAATGTCGGAACTACTTTTTATTTTCTGTCTTAGATAATTTCGCTTAGCTATATGACAATCTACTTTAAACTTCTTCGAATACTCCTTCACATGTTCTTTAAATTCATCACTCTGATTAAACCGCCGTTCCTCATATAAGGCATACAGTTCACGTCTTCTTTGATGTAAGTCCGCAGTAGCCCACTCACTAAAAACTGATGCACCACTAACTACGACCGATTTTGAGGTGAATATCGCATTATAATGATCCATAAAAGTGTGAAAGAATGAATTATACATACTATTAGGACTCATATCGGAAGACAAAAAGGGTAGCGCCTGAACTAAACTTAGCTTCATTCTTTCCACGCGGTCCGAGGTTACTGGTACAAAAGTTATTTGTTTTCTCATGGTATTTTTCCTTAATGCCTCAAATACCATTAATTGACCTAAGTGGTCTGATTCTAAATTGCTGATAACTTTTTTAGCAATAGGAAAAATATCTGTGAAAATATTATCTATACAGGTTGCACTAGTAGCAGTCACTCTAGTGGGCTCCATAAACATGTGGTTGAGATTACAAGATTTAAAAAGATTCAATAATCTACAAGACATTGTTGAATTTTCCATAATATTTACATTAAAGTCGCCGCATATAAGCAATTTCTTACTAGAAGATGATATTTTAAGTAGGGCAGATTCCATTATGTTTTCAAATAATTCAAAATTACTTAATGGCGGCCTATACACACAGACAACAATAAATTGCTCTAATTCTACTGCACTTAGTTCTATAGTCCGTTCAACAGACATGGATACAATGTCCTTACGTTCCTTAAATTTTAACTGACTATTTAATATAATTAATGACCCACCATGTATGGAACTAAGTCTGGTGAACGAACTTCCTGCCTGGTGATTATTAAATTGGGGCATTAATTCATTATTATTTAACCAATGTTCAGTAAGACATAAAATATCAATATTAAAATCATTCAAAAAAAGTTCTATCTGTAAATTTTTCCCTCTAATACATTGAATATTTTGATGCACCAGGTGGATATACTTTCCATGTTTGCAGTATTTTTCATTATATTTATTTAAAACTAAATTGCCAGAGACAGAATCTTTTGTCTTAACATTTTCTGCAAATAAATTTTGCAGAAAAAAATATTGATGTGTAAGTTTTTGTATGTATAATTAAACAAAATGAACACATTACAAAATATTAACTTAGACTACTGACATCACTAGTTACTTAGATAAGTACAATTCATTATTCTACTTAATTGAACATTACCTAGTTCCTACGTATTTACCATAAAAATATGTAAGCAATATGCCGTGTTTGCCTGTAAATTTGTGAATACTCAAGCAATCTTAATATATAACTTGTTCTTAATAAGTATTTTTGTTGGCAAAACCAAATAAATCGATAAATGCCTACCTTTTTATGATTACCAGGTTACAGGTTATTTTTTAATAACACACGTGTTCTTAGGTCCAGGCTCATGGAAAGCAGCCGTTATCAAACCAGAAACACTGAAAAAACTCTACATATCATTATACGGAGACAATCGCAAACATCTAGGATCATACGATTACTACCACATAGACAGCTTAGCCAATAATCCTGGGATCGACTTCAGGAAAAAGACTGTCGTGTGGAACGGTGGATATTTAGACTCAAATGCATGGGGTACCCCTAAAAATGTGGGCATGGGCTATATAGCTCGTGGATACAATTTTCTTTCTTTGGACACGCTTTACTTCACTACTATGCACTATCCCCAGTAAGTATGTGAATAACTTACTCCGTTGGCTCAGCGCCCCAAAATGAGACTTGGCCTCCGACACAAGACAGCGCCACTTTTCTCGGTACTGTGCGACCTCTCTCGTCAATTGTTGACTCGACCATGTAAATAATTTCTAAATGAATGAAATAAATAATATGTCTACTGTTGGATATATTTATCATTCGATAGCCCAGTAATTATACCTAATACATTTTAGATTTCATTAACTCTTAATAGCCGTAATTCCCGGAGGTCTATTCAGATAGTAATTGCTAGTTGAAGAAACATCACTGTCGACAGTAATCGTTTCATAACATGATTATACTTACAATTCGAATCCCCCTTCAGGTCAGTTGTTCCAATACGTACGTGACCCGTGATACGAACAAAGGGAGCATCTGCTTGGCGTAACTCTTTAATTTCATTAATACCTATACGTAATAATGTGCATTTTAATAATCTGTCAAAAAACCTCAATTTTGTTAGTTTTGTGTCAGCACACGGCTCACAACTCACAAATGTTCGAGAACGTCCATGTACCGTTTAATTTTAGAGAGAATCAATAAAATTAAAATTATACATCTTGTTTCCAGAGCCGCACGCTTTGCACCCACAGTTGGCAGGCATACAGCTGAAATGTTAGTCAAGTTAACGGCTCATGGCTTAGATCCAAAAAAATTGGAGCTCTTGGGTATGAGCCTCGGCGCGCAAACTATGAGCTTCGTAGCCAAGAGTTTTCGATTCATGACCGGCCAGAACATCTCCTTACTTACCACTCTGGACCCAGCCGGAGTATGCTTTAGGCAACTCGGCCCTGATCGAAGACTGGACAGATCTGACGCCGATTTTGTCATCAGCGTTATTACAAACATGAACATAGCTGGAATAGGACACCATATATCCCACCTGACATTTTACGTGAATGGAGGAGAATTCCAACCAGGACATATAGCCTGGTTGCCTTGTGATTACATTTGCAGTCACTTTAGAGCTTTACTACTGTGGATGTCGGCATGGTTATATCCTGGTGACTACATAGGTGTACGATGTGATACCGTGCAACAAGCTATAGATGGTACTTGTTTCGATTTGAAACCAATGGTTACAAATACAATGGGTCCATTGACTGATATGAGCAAGCCAGGAATTTATTATTTACGGACGTCTAATAGATGGCCATTTGCTTTAAAGAAACAAGGGTTGAAGATGCCTACATTAAGAATCTCTAAGACTGTATCAAGTGGTGGTTTGGTTGATATTTTGATGCATTTATTTAGTTATCAAAGTACCTATACGTAGTAGATACGTAGTTTAAAACCGATAGGTTGATAGACATAGTTAAAATTATTACTAAAGCAGATAAAATTAAGATCATACAAACAAATAGTAATTTAGTTGACTCTTAACGAAAATGTAATTATCTTATCAATTTTTTAGAAAAATATATTTTAACTATATATCGCTGTTTTATTTGTAATGTTTATACTGCTCCTATTCACGCTTCGAATAATGGTCCCTATGACAGTTAATTTTTGTATGGAATAGCTGTCACGTAAAAATGTTTGTATTTAATCAATTTTAGGCAGTTTACCACATTATTAGGTATATTTAGAAATATAAATTGTGAGGGGGCAGCTGGGAGGAGCCTCACTTAGGATGAAATTAAAGGCACTTAGGCAGGTACCAGGACGACGATAGGTACTCGTATTTATTTGTTGAAATAAAAAGGCACCTGTAACAATACAGGTCAAATGTTAACCCTCTGACTAAATAATACTTATATGAACACTTTTGTGGATTACCTAAACATTATTAAAACTTACAATATGTGCCTATGATGTAGATAGTCTGGAGGTGCGCCGGGCCACTAAATGAGCACTATAGCACCGCACAGCACTTAATATATATTATTTAAATAAATATTTTGATCACAATTACTAGATCTAGAGATTACTAACTTTTGGCCGTATTTAGGAAGTAGGCACAGTACTTTAGAATAAAAAGATGTTAAACGATCAAAGTTTTGAATCGAACTGAAAATAGAAGTCAGCGAAAGGAATTCCAAGAGGGATTTGAATATGAAAAGGGAATTTAGAATTTGTATGGTGATAATAAAGAACTTGATAGGGTAACGCTCCGTTATACGCAGCGTTACATAAATAAGGTAAAAGCATATTTCCTTAATTATTATTTAAGTTAAAAACCCAACCAAAAGAGACGTGAAAGACCTTTCATAGGGACCATCATTAGACGCGACATATACTATAGTCGATTAAAAAAATAAATAGATAAAGTTTATTTTTCATTCATAAGATCTACAGAAAAAATAACCAAATAGGTATAATTACGACTACAGCAATAAACATTTATTTGACACCTATCGCATTCAATATTAATACAATAGAAAGGTGTCTGAATACAAATTTGCACCTAAAGACACCTCAAGTAAAATAAGCAAGTTTGAGAAAGTTCAAATGTCAAATGTTTAATACCAAAGATAAATTACGAAAAATTATAAACGTAAAATTTATCATCATCATCATCAGCCCATTGCAGTCCACTGCTGGACATAGGCTTCTCCCAAGGTACGCCACAGAGCCCGGTCTGCCGCTTTATGCATCCAGTCGCTGCACACAAACACACAAACAGAACGTATAATTTTTTATTTTTTATTTATGAGAATCCTGTAAAATGTATAATTATAAAAAAAAGGAATTGATTTCCGACTTTGCCTAGTAAAATTGTATTTTCTTTTACTGAAAAATATTACCGGTTATTATTTTTTTCATAATAAAAACACTTAAATTAAAAACTTATAATAAATATAATCATGTAATTTGTTGTTATCGTTAATAAATTCCAGGTCTTGTTTTTTGCCTTTTTTCATTCCTGTATTTTTTTTTTTGTATAATTGTATTCAATTCATATAATAAAAAATTAAAACCAGTGCTTATAGGATCCGGGCAATTATTATTCCACATTTGTTGATAAAAATAAATAACAGGAATTAATGAGAAAATACTTAATAAGATTCCAAGTTTACTAAAAACCATTTTTCGTAGATCAATCGATCTACGTTTCTGTTTTTACAAATTCTACTCTATTCCGTCATGTACCTAAATAATAAAATTCATGAACGCTTGTACTTAAAATTGTACTTAAACAAAACGGAATTTTACTTATCGCCCTATGATGTAAAGATTGTAAAGTATGAATAAGAGATTTTAAATAAAAGAACTATTGTATAGTGCTCATCACATATACATCTAGTGCATGGAAAACTTACGTAGTAAAAAATAATACTGCTGAGATTTTTTTATTTATTATGTTAACACGTATATACATTGTTGTCTTTTGTGTTATTTTTATTAACGCAGTAGAATACAGCAGGTTAGACGAAGGTTGTCTTGCGGGACTACATTCAGAATGTAAGTTTTTATTCCATGAAATCTCAAGATTTAAAAGGGTTTTTTCCAATTACGTTTTGTTATCGAATATGTACATATCGCTATGAATATAAAATACTGTAATAAAAAAACTGGAATTGGCACTGGGATACAATTTCAGGTGTAAAATAATAAATAGTAATTTGGGGCACTTTGCTAATAGTGTAGATATCCAGTGAATGCTCTTTACTTGTTATAAGGTACTTTCTTGATAATATCAGATAATATGTATTTAAATAAACTCAAAATAATCTCATCAGGGAAACAAGCAATCATAAAGCCGAAAACTTTGAAAGATTGAGATTTAGATTTACATATTTATTCTCATAGTATGAAATTACATTATAAATTATGCTAGGCTAATCTACATGAATTTATATTATGATCGTCATTCATATTTACATAATATTATCTAATAGATACAAATTAAAAAATGACGTAAAAATAATTAATCTTATGTCAACAATTTTATCCATTCATGTCAAAACAAAATACGGGAATAACTAAAGTACGAGTATCTCTTAATGATCGTCATGCTCTAAATAAATACTAGGTACACATTACAATATATATAAATCAATAAATGAGAACATGTCAAATTTACACGATTCAATTTATAATTTCAAATGTCAAGGTCATATACTCATTTACAGAATAAAGTGGATTATATGAAAACATTTATTTTCATGCAACTATTGGCCCTTAGATAAATACCTTAAAACTAGCATACATATTATTACAAAATATATCTTAAAACTAAAAACACAATTATGGCTGCGATGCAGTTCGCAACCCCGCAGTGTCAGGGAGCCGGCCGCGGAACCGCCGGAACTTGACACCCTTCGGCCAAAACTCCTCCTTGGTGAAGGTCGCTAGATGTTCAGTCGGAACGCTCATAATCCAATACTCCAATATTATCCAATACTCTACATGAGTCGCTTAACTTCAAACTCGGGTAAATCCATCTGTCAGATTATAAGATTTTGGTATTAAGAAAAGGTAATAGGGTATATATTTGCTGAAAGGGTCGAATGGATTTACCCGAGTTTGAAGTTAAGCAACACACATGTCAGTGGTTAGCGAAAACCATGCAGGTTTTACAGGACACTACAACTACAATGGGATGAACGAGCTAGCGAAGAGTCCTGGTATGGACTTTAAGAAGAAAACATGAATTTATATTGGAGGATACATGGAGGCTAATGCGTGGAACGCTGGACGGAATGTGGGATATGATTACAAGGCTAGAGGATATAATGTGATTTCTCTGGACACAATTGAGTTCACAGCGAGATATTATCCTCAGTACGTATCTAACCTGCTAGCGTGAGTTGCGTTGTCGCGCATGACTCCATACATATAGCGCGACTTCAAGTATGGACTCGCACGCGAGAACGCAATTCATGCTAGCCGGTCTGATTGCAAATATTTGGTTAGCAGAAGGTTAGTATCATTATGAGTTGTTATTTTAACAATAAGTTATTGTTTTCAGCGCCGTCCGATTATCCCGCGCTGTTGGTAAACATGTAGCAGAAATGCTAGTCAAGTTAACAAACCATGATCTCGACCCTAAAAAACTGGAGATTACTGGCATGAGCCTCGGAGCACACACTATTACTATGACTATGTCATGAGCTTCGCAGCTAAGGATTACAGATTAATGACTGGACAGAACATCTCGTTACTAACAGCACTAGATGGTGCTGGACCATGCTTCAGACATCGCGGGCCAGATGAAAGATTGGATAAATCTGACGCTGATTTCGTTGTCAGCGTTGTTACAACTATGGACATATCAAGCATATCTGCTCCTTTCGCTCATGTAACTTTCTATGTAAACGGGGGAGCATACCAAACAGGTGATATCGCGTGGCTTCCCTGTGATGCTTTGTGTAGTCATTCCAGGGCATATTTCGTCTGGTGGGCAGCTGTGGTTCATCTTAGGAGTTTTATAGCGCTCAACATGCTAATATGCTAATATGCGTGCGTTGTGATACTGTGCAGCAAGCTAGAGATGGTGACTGTTACGATTTGCAGCCAATGGTGACGAACACTATGGGCCTGCTTACTGACAGGAGCAAACCAGGAATTTATTATCTGCGTACAGCTAACAGAATGCCTTATGCTTTGGGAAGAAGAGGCTTGAAGAAATCTTAAGCGCAAATTGTTACAAAGTAAAGCTTAGAGTGGTGCAGATCTTCAATCTTATAATCTTCTCCCGTCCATCACAGAATAAATAATAGTACATACTAGGTACAGAAGACTTACTCTCTAACAAAACGCGTCTGTTACGATCAGGACAGATATGGCCGCTAGGTGGCGACAGCGCCACGCGCGGCTTATGGCTAGCCATCAAAATTGATGTGGAATGGATGTACTTTTAGCTACCTGTTGCAAAGCGACGAAATCGCGGAGTAAGCCACGTCTGCGTCCATGAGAAAAATTGTAGTTACGTTTTAATAAATGTTGTTAGATAACTTGTATTCCTTTTTATCGGATAAAATGTATTTATTGTGTAAGTATGTTCCCTTGTAAAACGAAATAAATAAGGTAAACGTACTGGTGCTCGATGCGGTCCCAGTACATGTCATCTTGAAACTTAAGTCGTTGTCAAAAAAGGTGACAGCAAGGTGTCATCTAATGGGCATTAGCATGTTGAGCACTAGTACGTTTACCTTACGTTCAATTTAAAAAACTTCAGTGAATTATTTTATTGAGTACCATTACTTTAAGTATCTTTTTTTACTTGAGTGGAAAATTTATAAGTCAAACTGACAGTGTCAACACTGACATAAACGCTACTAATATGCCAGTACGAGCGAGATGCATAGAAACTGAGTTCGTACGTTCACGCTAGCTTGTATGTCAGTGCCAAACTGGTGGTAGCTGTAAAGGAAGAAATGATGATCCATACTTAATGACTAATATTACAAATCGTCAATATAATTAATTTATTAATTTTCTGATAAAATATACTAATGTTATTGATTGATTTGTTGATTCCACAATAAAGCAAAAACATTAATAAGCAGATAAAATTAGACACAAAGTTAAATTACCTATAATCTGAGAAGTCAGGACACTTTTAATTAAGTACACAATTTAGGACTAAGGGGAGAAGCGGCTCTATCCGTCATTAGAGTCTGTTCGGAAAGAGAAGAGTCCTGAAATGTATAGGGCCCCATACATTCCACGACACTTCTCTTTCCGAACAGACCCTAGACTGTTACAGCAGTTCCGGTTCGCATTCCATCGCTGAGGCGAAGTCATGTCTTCGTCATGTTGAGGACGATGGAGCGCCGGATGAGTTCCTGCTTCATTACCGGCCGTTATCCAACCCAGGGATCCTTAGCCCAGTGATTACCTACTTCAGGAGAAAGGGACTCCCTTAAATGTCAGGCAGTCCAAAGCGGGCGGAGTGAAAAAAAACAGAATTAAAAAAAATATATGATTATTTATTAACATTTTACTCCAATTGTTATCTTGTAATGGCGGGCGGGAGAAGATTATACCTCTAATATAACATGGATCTTCTCTGTCTGAATCTCTCAAAGGTTCTGTTGATACTATGTAACGATTGACGTTATCACTTATTAAGTTTTCCTCAAGCCTCGCCTTCCCAAAGCATAAGGCCACCTGTTGGTTGTACGCAGATAATAAATTCCTGGTTTGCTCCTGTCAGTGAGCAGGCCCATAGTGTTCGTCACCATTGGCTGCAAATTGTAACAGTCCCCATCTCTAGCTTGCTGCACAGTATCACAACGCACTGCTATAAAAGCACTAGGATATACCACAGCTGCCCACCAGACGAAATACGCCCTTATATGACTACATAAGGCATCACAGGGAAGCCACGCGATATCCCCTTCTTGAAATGCTCCCCCGTTTACATAGAAAGTTACATGAGCGTAAGGAACAGATATGCTTGATATGTCCATGGTTGTAAGGACGCTGACAACGAAATCAGCGTCAGATTTGTCCAATCTTTCGTCTGGCTCGCGATGCCTAAAGCATGGTCCAGCTCCGTCCAACGCAGTGAGCAAAGAGATATTTTGGCCAGTCATCTGCCGGTAGTTCTTGGCTATGAAGCCCATGGTTTGCGCGCCGAGACTCATGCCGGTGATTTCGAGTTTCTTAGGGTCAAGACCGTGGCGTGTCAACTTGACCAGCATTTCCGCTGCATGCTTACTAATAGCTTGTACGATGCGTGCGGCCCTGAAAGAAATGTGTGCTTTATCTGAATCTGAATAAAATGGATCAACATTATTTTTTATTTTATTTATGAGCCTATAGTATTCCACTGGATAGAGACCTCCCTTATTATTCCTCCTATCCATCTCCCACCAACCGACAAAAGCGTCAAGCTCGTCCGTTCATTACCTTCGAGGTCCGTTAGGAATATTATGGCACCCGGTGGGTGTCTTAATGCACAAAACACACACGACATAACCTCTCAGTCCCATTAAAACTTTGCAACAATTTCAGCTTCGTCAATTGTTCGAGTTTTGGAGAGCAGTGTGGAATACGGATTTAAACATATAATAAAAATTGTTATAAATACTTACTGAGGATAATAAGTTGTTGTAAATTGAAACATGTCAATAGAAAGCGCGTTGTATCCCCTAGCCTTGTAGTCATATCCCAGATTCCGACCGGAGTTCAACGAATTCGTGGAGAAGTATCCACCAACATACATCCACGTCTTCTTCCTGAAGTCTATGTCGGGGCTCTTCGCTAACTGGTCCATGCCATAGTAGTTGTAATGTCCAGTGTATCCTGTATGACCTTCGCCTAATACTGATATGAAAAGTTTTTTTAGGCTCTTTGGCATGATGATGACTGGCTTCAAAGACCCTGGACCTTAAAAAAAACAATTTTGAAACGTAAAGGCTTGTCTTGCCTGCACTGTAATGGTTCACGATTCAGGTACAGGTGGCACGCAACGTACCTACATTAAATTTATTTATTTTTATTAGTAATTTTTTTCTAAATAAATGTAAATAAATACAAAGAGAATAGCATTTCAAATAAAACTTACAATCTGAAAATAATCCTGTAGGATATCCTTCCTCAATTCTCGAATATTCTACCCCAGACACTGAAATCAGCAGAAACACCACTACATGGGTTACTTTTACTATTTTTACATGAATCATTGTCGTCGGCCTTTGTATTGATTTTTTTATTGACACAATAATATTTTATGTTATCTAAGCTTCTAAAGGAGCTCCCTAACGCTCTTCCGCCGATCCTCACCGCTTCGAACCAGGGACGTTCCGATCTGAAATCGAGCCGAAAAGTTATGAATCCGAATCTTACCAAAAGCGGCGACTTTTACATTTCTTTCATTTAATTTAAAATTTAATAATACCTACCTATCGCTTGCAGAATTATTTGCGTGGTAAAATAATAATTTATTTGTTGTGTACGTATTATTCAAATCGAAAAGTACGTTCCTTTGCGCACCTCGTTTCGGTACGACTATATTTTTGTAGATTATATTAAACCTAAGAACTGATGTAAAAAGTAATGAAATAAATGCATTTGTATTTGTATTATTTACCTTTATTCATTTATAAATTATACAGGATGTATTAAATATATTACAACCGGTCACTCGCGTTTCTTAATTCCAAAATATTGACCATAGCTATGCCCCTACGTTTAACTTATTTCGTTTTTTTTTGATTATTGTAAAAATTAGGAGCAAAAAACAGAAATCTTGAACTGAAAATTGATACAAATTTTTAAATGCTCCTAATTAATAATTTTACGTGAAACGATTGTGTTTGTGTGTTAAAGCGAAATGAGGATATTTTGAAATAAATTATTTTTTTAGTTTTATACTTAATTTATTTTTATTAATATAAATTTTCAAAATATAAAAAAGTAATAAAAATATGTACCTAAAAATGCAACGTATTTTGGGCCAACCTGTATACAGCTTCACGGTTAACACGAATTACTTACTAATTTAATGTTTAAAAACTGTCTTAATATTATAATTTGTCTTATACTTTATTACTTTCAGTAGGTAGGAAGCAAGATTTCAAAATAAATAAAACAGTTTTCTATTTACTTCATGTAATCAATCTATAATGAGAATTAATCTGTTTTTATATGTTCCTGGATATAATGTCATACATTCAAAATGTTAAATCTATTAAAAATAGCTTTTCTATAACTTTTGAAGATATTGTCATTAGGTAGGTGCAACTTTATTAATGGCTAAATGAAACAAATTATAAAAATATAGTAGGTAAATACCTGCAGTATTAACTTTCTTATTTTTAATTTAAATATCTAGGTATAAGTGTTATAATTATACATTTTGAGATGTAAATTGTACTCTTTGGCTGTTGTAATTGTTGTAAATGTATATTTCTAACGATTCTCATGACAAAATTATATAAGTACGTCATTTTAGTTTTTCTTTACACACACATACTTAACGGAAATATTTTATGATTTATGATCGAATAAAATGTATCTATTTATTGCACAAGTTTTTTTTTCTTTTAAAATAAATTAATATTTTTATAAATAAATAATTTTCTAGTAAATTATTTCATTTACCTGCAGACGAATAATTGTATTCGTGTACTGTAATGTAATTAGTATATTTTTTTATTTGAATTGAAAAACAATAAGTGGAATATTTAATACTTAAATATTATACAATGGCGCCCTTTGCTAGAGGTTGTTTCTTTAAATTATACACGTCAGGGTTTAAATAAATAAAATAAGAAACAAAATTGTTTGTGACCAACAATTTAAATAAATAAATAAATTATATATAAAAAACATGGTACAATAAACATATTTTGACAAATTTGTTTTTTTTTTCATTTCATAGATACAATTTTAGAAATAAAGTATAATCCTGCGTACAACGTAGGTATATTTGAAATAGCAGGAATTAAAAGAATATTAGTTAAAAAACATCTTAATAACCAGCTTAAAACAATGTTAGTGCGGATATATGCGATGCGGGTTAGATGCTACTTTGTTTTTATTAAACGACTAATGAAATTGTAGCTAATCAAGTAATCACGATATTTTAAATACCTATACAAAGACAAGGTTAATTTAATTTTACATATAATAGTTAGTTTGTGAGAAAATCTCACCACGTTATGAATTCTCATTAAATAAAACTCTTTTATTAATTCAAAATGATTGTACTTAATAAATAAATAAAGATTAAGCAAGTCGTAATATAAAGACAGATTCAAACATTTATTTACTAATTCTTTTTGAACGTCAAGTGGTAAATACTTATATGTATACCTACATAATATATTTCAATTATACATAAAAGATATTAATAAAAAAGTTATACAAAATAATTTGAGGTCTTGTTGACATGTGATCTTTTTGGGGAAAATCGAAAAACCACTACACGTAGTACACGTGGCAAACATGATGCGTGAAAAAATATTTAAAGTAACTTATGTTGTAGTATTAATCTTTAAATCTGTATTTGGGGTAGAATATTCTAGACCTGACGAAGGATATCCTACAGGTCTATTTTCAGACTGTAAGTCTTTTAAAAAACAAAATCCTATTTAAATGCTTATAATAAGTTATTGTAATTTATATTTATTTTTCTTCACAAGTTAGGTTCTTAATAACATGAATATAAAAGTAAAATACAAAACCACATAAAAAACAATAAAAAAATCATATAAACATATTATAAAAAAACCTAACCTAGGGTGCCGCCAGCAGCGGGGCAGGGCCCAAGCTACCGGTGGTCAGGGCCGCAGAGAGAGGAACCGGCGGACTATCCGCGCCGTGTCCAAGATCACCGCCTTCTGCAACTGACCCTTGATCCAACCACCTAGCGAGAGTCTCTCAAGATGTTGGTCGAGACTCTTCGCTATTAAACTGTTCACTGAAACGACTATCGGGACAATTATCGTCGAATCAACATCCCACATGGCGGTTATCTCGTGAGCCAAGTCTAGGTACTTACTGGACTTGTCCTTCTCGGCTTTCACGAGATTCTCATCATGGGGGATGGTGATGTCAACGAGCACGGCCCGACGTTGCGATCGATCTGTTATCACGATCTCAGGCTTAATAAGTTATTATTTTTATCATTTAATTAAACTACACGGAACACTAAAGAACTTAGGCAACCTCAGAGTGTCTTCGAAAGTCTAAAACAATTTTTTGTTTTATTTAGAAAACCTTGTATTTGTACTGTTGTTGCCTTCCGAACGTAGAAGGAAGGCAGTGTTCCTGTCAAGACAAGCCTTTATTTTTTTTTATAAATTTTCTTTTTAGGCCCAGGATCCTGGAAGCCAGCTGTCATCAAGCCACAGACCCTGAAAAAGCTCTTCATATCAGTCATAGGTGAAAATCATTCAGGATATACAGGACATTACAATTATTATGGGATGGATCAGTTAGCTAAGAGTCCCGACATAGACTTTAGGAAGAAGACGTGGATGTACGTTGGGGGATACTTCGAAGCTAATGCTTTTAATACTGGGCGGAATATGGGATATGACTACAAGGCTAGGGGATACAACGCGCTTTCCCTTGATACGCTACAGTTCACGACGATTTACTATCCTCAGTAAGTAAATAGCTATTGTGCATTGGGATAACTTCGGAAGCGGGGTAATTTTGAAAATGGTAAATATCAATAAAACTAGAAGCACTTACACATACTTTAACAACACCTACTCCTGAAACGCTTAGCAAGGTATCCTTGCTTACTGCTATTGCAGTAAAAGTACTCTTAGTGGATTTTTGCCAATTTCAAAATTACCCCGTTTACGAAGTTATCCCAATGCATCTTAAATATTTATTGTGTGAAGATTAAATTCCTACGGACATTGGACGTCTGAAATAGGCTTTTATATTGTGAAACCTTTAAGCTACTAGGTACTAATATTTCGAAATGTGTGTGTGTGATTTTTTGTTAAATATAGGTTTTAGAGAGGCACCACCCTCATAAAGATTTTTCGAATTAACATGAATTCGAAGGACGATTTTCAAATCAACATATAAGCCAAAAAGTTTACAACCTAGTCTTGCCACGCATTATAGTTCTATATTTATGAACTTGACACTAAATTTTCATCGCTAACATAAAGTGTTTAACAGTAATTTATTTTTCCAGAGCCGCACGCATCGCACGCGCCGTTGGTAAGCATGCAGCTGAAATGCTAGTAAAGTTGACACGCTTTGGTCTTGACCCTAAAAATCTCGAAATCACCGGCATGAGTCTCGGCGCGCAAACCATGGGCTTCATAGCCAAGAACTACCGGCAGATGACCGGACAAAACATATCTTTGCTCACTGCGTTGGACGGAGCTGGTTCTTGCTACAGGAATCTCGGATCTGATGAAAGATTGGACAAATCTGACGCTGATTTCGTTGTGAGTGTCCTTACAACCATGGATATATCAAGCATATCTGTTCCATACGCTCATGTAACGTTCTATGTTAACGGGGGAGCATTTCAAGAAGGTTCCATCGCATGGCTTCCCTGTGATGCTTTGTGTAGTCATTCCAGGGCATATTTCGTCTGGTGGGCAGCTGTGGTATATCCTGATGATTTTATAGCTGTGCGTTGTGATACTGTGCAGCAAGCTAGAGACGGTGACTGTTACGATTTGCAGCCAATGGTGACGAACACTATGGGTCCGTTGATTGATAGAAGAAAAACTGGGATTTATTATTTACGTACAACGAACAAGTGGCCGTATGCTTTGGGAAAGCGAGGTCTGAAGAAGTCTAAGATGGCTTAAGGCCACATATTTTACAAGTCAGTGGGAACCTAGTATTCCAAATTAACAACACTTCTTGTAAATTTGACATATTCTGATTTATTGATTTATGTATATCGTAATGTGTACCTAGTTTTTTTTTAGAACATGACGATCATTAAGAGATACTCGTACTTAGTTATTCCCGTATTTTGTTTTGACATGAATGGATAAAATTGTTGACATAAGATTAATTATTTTTATGTCATATTTTAATTTGTATCTATTAAATAAGCGAAGCGTAAATATAAATGACGATTATGATATAAATTCATGTAGATTCCGTCAAGGGCGTACATTGAATCCTGAATGACGCGATGGATTCTATAATAGAATCCCGAACGTAGTGAGGGATTCTAAAGTAGAATCCTGAGCGTAATGAGGGATTCAAGTGTTAACGCCCATCATCATATATTTAAGAGTATGACTCTTGTCGGTGGAGCAATTTCCATGGTTGGCGGTCCTCTGCCTTCTCTTTGACAGCCTGATACGACACGACGTTGATCTTTTCCTTTATTTGATCCATGTACGCTCTCCTTGGTCTTTCCGTTCTTTCTTCTTCCTTCCTGTTGTTGTTGTTTGTTGTTAACGCCCAAGACGAAATAATTTTGATACCGTGTGACACATACTGCTTTTCACATCAACTATGAGGAAAATAAAAAAATCTTAGTGTTGACACAAACTGATGCTTAAACAGATTATTTAAGCTAAAAAAAAATGTGCAAAAAAATGTGAAAATAGTGTGCTAGAACAGAAAAGTGTTACTTTGATCCCTCCTAGCAGGGATGAAAAGTGCCACTTTGATCCCTCCTAGCAGGGAAGAAAAAGCTCTTTTCCGAATAGGTGGTGTGAAAAGGTTTATTTACCTTATTTGAGTTTTGTTATGTTACTATAAATAATAAAGACTTTATTGAGCTTCATTTTTAATCCAAAATCCTCCCTAACCTTTCTCTCAGGATATCATTTTATATCCTCGTTATAGAATAGTAGTATATTTTCTAATTATTATATGCAGTATTGGTAAAAACAATAAATCACTTAAATAACATTTATTTACGCCTGTTTGTTTTACTTAAATAGAGTTATTTTTATGAATAACCTTGTTGTTGATGATGTGGTTGGTTTATATCCAATCCACTATATTATAATAATGTGTTATTACTTATGTTGGTTTGATTTAAAATAAACTAATTCATAAACTATTAAACTTATAATTAAAAAATATTTCAATAAAACGGATGCTATACATGACTCAATTCTACCTTACAAGATAATTATAAGATAAAAATAGTTTTTTTTACGTGTTACTTTAATTATGATTAGATTAGATTAGTTTTATTTAATTCAGAACATATGATTACAGTACAAATTACATTAATGTCAATTTATGAGAATCTATATTGTGATCGTA
The DNA here is from genome assembly GCF_910591565.1 of Cydia splendana. Taxonomy (NCBI): domain Eukaryota; kingdom Metazoa; phylum Arthropoda; class Insecta; order Lepidoptera; family Tortricidae; genus Cydia; species Cydia splendana. Next base: position 16,530,415 of record NC_085971.1, on the reverse strand, counting down.
TGAAATAAATAAATAATAGCAAGATAATCCAAATACATTAATTTCATTAATTATACATAATATGAAAAATGTCACCTGAGAACAAAAACATTATGAACCCTTATATAACACAGGGTTGGAATTCCCGTAAATGAATACTTATTTAAAATGATATAATATACGGATTGATGTAAAAGGTCTATTGTAATTTTTTTATTGATAATTAATCCATGTAAACACGTATATTTTTCATCTATTTATAATTAACATGTTTTAAAAAAAATATGTAAAATTACAAAGAACAACTCAATATAAAAAGGGAATTCATTGTACTATTATTGATTAATTGTTTTCAAACGTTAAGTGTTAACTACTTATTTATAAATACAAAAAAATAGAAGTAATCGTCAAAAAAATCGTAAAGCCATATTCAATTCGCCTTGACATGAAATATTCTAGAAACGAATAGAACAAAAACTACAAGTGAAAATATGGCTCTTTTATCAATTTTATTAGTAACACATTTTGCCACGTTTTTGTTAATTATTGCAGTCAGTGGTGTAGAATATTCTAGAATTGATGAAGGCTTCCCCTTAGGACTGATATCAGACTGTAAGTTTTTGTTCATCCATTCCTACAAAAAATACCTTTTTGATATTGACCAGATATTTTTAGTGGCTCAATGAAACTACATAAAATTTAATATCTCAGTATGTGTCCTGGGAAATATGTATGTACGCAGTACCCTAAACATGGGTAGGTATCCAATTTTCTATACAACTCGTATGGCGACATGCATAGTTTGAGCATTTACTTACTTACGGTAGGTAGTTACATAAACATTGTTTTGAACGTGCTCGGTCAGATGAAGGTATTCCAACACTAAACCAACTAGGTTGTTTAGTGTAACACTTAGGTAACCTATGAAAAGAGATGCACGTGACACAGAGGAAAATGGTAAGATTATGTGTAGCGTTTATAATAGAGGAAGCCTCAAAGTAACACCTGGAGTAGAAATAGAAAGGACAAATAGCTTAGCGTGGTAGGTGGTAACGTAGTATCAAAGTCATGTGACGAGAAAGGTAAGAACATTAAGATCAAAGGCAAAACCAAGGAATATGTGGATAGACTGGGTGAAAAACGAAGGAAACAATTGAATGATAAGATAATGAGAGATAGAGATGAATGAAAAGTAACAATATGAGACACAACAAATAAGGGAAAGCTTTATACTTCACGTTTTAAATTTTTTGTCCTCAGGTCCTGGATCAGATAAGCCAGCCGTTATCAAGCCAAAAAGTCTAAAAAAACTCGTCATAGCAGTCGTAGGCGACGGTCATACAGGTTTCACAGGACATTATAACTACTACGGCATGGACCAGCTAGCCAAGAGTCCCGATATAGACTTCAGCAAGAAGACGTGGATGTATGTTGGTGGATACTTAGATGGGAACGCGTGGCGCACCGGTTTAGGTCTAGGTTTTGACTATAAGGCTAGAGGGTACAACGTGCTATCCTTGGATACAATAGAATTCACTGCAATGTATTATCCACTGTAAGTATTGCACTTTAGACATCAATTTTAGACATATTCGTACTTATCTAAAACGGGAAGCCTTAATAGGGATGCAAAGACATAGACGAAAAGAGATAGATGGAATGACTTAGATGGATTCGGCTTGGAATGGCGGAGAGGTACAAGCAACAGAGCTATAATGGTATAAAGATAGCTAAATTTTATAGTGATTGTTAAATTGTAGTTTTCTTTATTATTCAATTAGATACCAGTAATTTTATTTATGTATTTTACTAGTAATTAAATTATTCACAAACTTATTGTTTTCAGTGCTGCACGCCTAGCCCGAGCCGTTGGTAAGCATGCCGCGGAAATGCTGGTCAAGCTGACGGAACACGGTCTTGACCCCAAAAAACTAGAAATTACCGGCATGAGTCTCGGCGCACACACAATGAGCTTCATAGCCAAAAACTACAGACGGATAACCGGACGAAATATTTCCTCACTCGTCTCACTCGACCCTGCCGGCCCTTGCTTCCGCCATCTCGGATCAGATCAGAGATTAGACAAATCTGACGCCGATTTCGTTGCCACCGTTTTAACAACTATGGACTTATCAAGCATATCGTTCCCTTTCTCTCATGTGACGTTCTACGTCAACGGGGGAGCGTACCAGGAAGGTCATTTTGCATGGTTCTTTTGCGACTCCATTTGCAGTCATGCCAGGTCATATGTCATCTGGTGGGCAGCTCTAGTTTATCCAGAAGCTTTCATAGCTGTACGATGTGATACAGTAGATCAAGCCAGAGATGGTGATTGCTACGATATAGAACCGATGGTGACGAACACAATGGGCCCGTTGATTGATAGAAGCAAACCGGGGATATATTATCTCCGTACGTCAAATAGATGGCCATTTGCGCTGGGAAAGAAAGGCCTTAAGAAGCCTACAGTGGTTATCGATAAAACTAAGAAAATCGTAACAAATGAAATTGATGTTCCTGATATTTATAAGTATACATTCTCATATCTTTTAAGATCGTATACTTAATTTAAACTCATGTATTTTTTAAATGCAAATAATTGAATAATAATAAAATGCCGGTTTTGAATTATTTCAGAATGCCTAACAACCAACATTAAAATTATGCACTTACTTGTATAATAAATGAAATATATAGTATTTAAATTATTATTTAAACCATGTAATCATATGTTGCCATTAAATAATAATTCATTTAATAAATACGGTGCTTTAAAAATTGCATGGGTGTTAAATGTTGAATGTACATAAATGCGAAAAATTGGGATAAAATGTTATCATACAAAATAATAATATATGAGTTTTTATTAAAGCTACATATCCACTTTCTATACTTTTTAATACTTTGTGATGCTATGTTTATTTACTACCATAATTTTGGTTTAACTATACATTATTATAAATATTGAATTGTTGTACAACTTTTTATTAACAACCATTTAATTTTTTTAATTAAAAATATCAAACTTCTAGTTTTAAATTTGTTTTTATATTTTTAAATATATTAAAAAATTATAATAATTATGCTAAACATAAGTTCAGCCAAATAATTACTAATTAACTTGCATGACTTTACTACAAGGGGGGGTTTAACCAATGACACGATTTACATTTTACACGAAAATCCTATTTTAGACAAAAACAAATCATAAAAAATAAACAATAAAAAATTGCTAGTGGAATAACAATGTTGTCGATATTATCGATATTAATAACAACAAAACGGAGCTTTGGCAAAACCTTTAATGAAGTAGTGTATGAAGAAAATAAGATAGTAAAAATTTAGGAATATATTAAAGTAAATGCCACTTTAATGATATAATATTCTTTATTATATATAATTCTATTGTCAGTCACAAAATTAGCACTTTTTATGTTATTTGTAATTCTACGAGTATTAAACATATTAAAGAAAAGTGGAAAACACACTATCTTGGCGAGCCTTGAACTCGCGACTCTGCGATACCAGCAAATTGCTCTTACTGTATGACAGTGAATATTTCCAACACATCCCTCATATGCGCCTTAGGTAGGCGATTACCGACATCTACCATCTACCCAGGTCCAAGTCATATTGAAAATTCACCAGTTTACGATTGTGGTATCATTTACAATCGTTTCTGCTTAATACGAAATTAATTATATACTATCGATACTTCTTCATCTCCTCACTGCTTCTTTTTTGCCCTTAAAATTTTAAAAGTATGTTTATAAATTAATACACCGTAATAATGTATATTAACGAATTAGCTCTGTACCTTTACACGTTTAAACGCAGCAATGTATTAAAGTGACAGAAAATTCCGTCACATTTAGACATATTTTTAGAAGCTTAAGAAGTGAACATGCAATTTTATAGATCGTGTTTATGTACATATTTTGCAGTACGTCTGTTAGTTTCTGTGACTGCGGTAGAATTTACTCAATCCCTGAACGGATATCATAGTCCTGATGGATTCATTAAATTCTGTAAGTAACCCTTCTGCGGCGCTACGCCATGTCCAATATACCTAGCGAGTTTGCGCTTAACACACTTTTTTTTTTATAAGAGACGTTTCCTTGTACGGCAGAATTATATGGTAGTGATGATAATAATATTGTTGTTTAATAGACCCTAACTATCTGTGCGTATACAATGTACTACAATGTACAATGTACTAGGGCACCATGACCCTTAGGAACCGTATGTTATAGTATGTACTTAAATAAATATTATAAGCTACGATGGTAACCAGAAAAAAAAATTTGGAAAATTGCGAAGCAGTTTTTACTTTCAGTTATTAATTTTAAAAATAGGACCATAGTTTTCCACTGTAGCGTTGAAATCTTAATTTATAAATTTTATTTTAGGTGACCAATATTGGGACCCGGCTAAAATTACGCCACAAAGTCTACAAAAACTGTATCTATCCGTCCTAGAAAACAACGGGCAAGTGACAGCATACAATTACTATAACGTGAAAAAACTAATCCATAACCCAAGCTTCGATAAAAAGAAGAAAACCTTTATATGGGTTGGATCATACTTGGATTTCAGCTCTTTAACCCTTGGGGAAGCAATGGGTAGACAGTATAAAACGAGAGGCTATAATGCACTTTTCCTACATTTTTTGGAAGGACATTGGAGGAATTTGCTAACGTAAGTCTTTTCAGATTCACTCATATTAAAATCTCAAAAGTTTATATTTAAAATCAAACCTTACCTGTACAATAGTTAACAATGGCTACTTTGCTACTTTATTATAAGAAATAAAATTTATGACAAGCATTATACGTTGCAACCTCCTCTCATTTAACCCGTGTTTTACAACCTATATTTTTATTACATTATTGGTGAATTGTCTTATTTCAGTTCATCCGCTGCTCGCGTATTGCCTCATATAGGGAAATACGCAGGTCAAATGCTGGCTAACCTAACAGCAGTTGGTCTGAATCCAAAGAGGTTCCACTTAGTCGGTTACGGCACGGGCGGGCAGCTTATGAGCTTCGTTGCGAAAAGATACAGAGAGTACACCGGCAGAAACATTTCCCTGCTCGTGGGTCTTGATCCCGCAGGACCATGCTTCAGAACCAAAGGACCAGATGAGAGACTGGACCCGTCTGACGCAGATTTCGTTCTAAGCATTGCTACAAACATGGACGGTCATGGCATAGCGACTCCTGTCGGACATGCGACTTTCTACGTCAACGGAGGAGAATACCAACACTTCGACTTATGGATGTTACCGTGTGATCTAGTCTGCAGTCACGTTAGATCAGTAATTTACTGGACAACTATGCTAATGAATCCTGGTAACAGGTATATAGGGATTAAATGTGACTCCATACAACAGGCAAGGGAACATAAGTGCTATGATAGAGTGCCTTTGGAAACGAATACTATGGACTTGAGAGTTGATAGGACTAAGCCTGGTATTTATTATGTAACTACGTTACATAGATACCCGTATGCGGTAGGTAAAGACGGTTTGAGAAGAGAGGATATTCCTATGTATAGAACGCACGATATGATCAATGGTGCTGATGTTATGAGAGTTGATGGATTATAATTCAATTATTAATTGCATGAAGTATGAAATGAAATAATACAGATGAAACTTAACTTAAAGGTTGTATGCTATAAAGTGTCAAACAAGACGATTTGAGGTCAAAAATTGCTTAGAAAAAAACAAATATTCGATGAATTTTCAATGAAATACCTACTAATAATATTTTGAATAAAATATATTTTTTCTACTCGTCGACTTTAATTTTTGAATTAAGATTTCTTATACCAAACTGCAATTGGGTATTTTTAATGTATGGGCTCCCAACTCAACTATAATATTCATTTCGATACAGTTTACTCAACTATAATGAAATTGACCAATCACAGCTCGCCTCGATCAAGAGGACGAAACAAAACCATAGCTCAAATTAATTGTTTATTTTAGGTTGTATAGTAGAAAAAATTGCTTCATAAGTCAGAAACGCGTATGTGACACCCTTAATATAGCAACATCCATAGACTACAAAAACCACTTAGCGTTGCTTGTTAGTCTTCATAGGCTACGGTGGCCAAAATCGAGAAAACAACTGTCTAAAAATTTAATTTAGCACGGAGCAAGTACCAGGGCCTCTTGAGTTACGAGAAGGTGTCGTTGACCAGCCTGCCGGGCCGTGGCGGCCGGGGCGCGTACCAGTATGAAGGTATTGGTATTATGGTTTGGTTTGTTTGTATGATTCTACTAGCTTAAAGTATTATTTTTGTTGACTCATAGAAAAAGTATTGTATACAATTGTGATATAATCAAGCTTTTCAATCTCGTACCTCACTTAGGCAACTCAGCAAGCTTCGTTGCCTAAACACGGTACTCGACTGAAAAGCTCTCTATTATATCAAGATTGTATAAAAATACTATTGTCAAAGTAGAGAAACTCATGACTAGGGTTGCCTGCTAAACACATGGACATACAATTTTATTTTAATTGATTACAGTTTTTTGTTGATAATAAGCTCCACTTGCACCATCCCACTAACCCGGGTTAAGGTTAACTCACGTTAGACCGGGCCGTGTCTGGGCCGGAGCTTCCGGCGCTTACTTTTCTATGACATGACAGGCGATCACGTGATGTTTTCCATAGAAAACGATGCGCCAGAAGCTCCGGCCCGGACACGGCCCGGTCTAACGTGAGTCATCCTTTAACCGGTTAAACCTGGAGCTACCATGGTTACCAGTACAATTTGACACTGGGTTAATGGTTTAACCGGTTAACCCCGGGTTATTGGGTTGGTGCAAGTGGCGCCAAGTGATTATAAGATCTTAACATTATAGGAAAAAATCAATGCAGTGTATACTTTGTGTTAGGCACATATAAATAAGTCACTATACATTTTTATACCTACACGTCCTGTCATAAGAGATCTGAAATAAATACTAATTTGGAAATGGTGACTAAGGTTGAAATAAAAACAATGTAACATTAGCCAAGTGATGGGACGAAAGTCATAAGAAAAGAAAATCGATATCGATATAAAAAAGTGGGGTCTCCTTGTTTGACATAAAGTTTATTACCAATATTTGCAGTGTTCAATCCCTATATTTTCTTTCTTATAATACCTACCTAATTAATATCTAGTGTCGACTTTAATTTGAGTATTTTAAAAATGTTGTATCCAAATATTCTCTTGTTGATCAGGTTTTGTTGTCTCAGGTGTGCAAAAGAGTTATTACACGATTTGTACGTTTTGTAATGTATTATTAAACGTGCAAATATATTTAATCGTGCGTTATTATCTATGACTATTAAATAGAACTATTTATAATATTATAAATATTGTATTTGGTATATAGGTACTACTCTAATATAATAGTCTCGCACCTATCTTCCATAGTACCTAAGTTGCCTATTGAAGATAGGTTCGAGATAGGCATTTAGGCGAGATCAATTGTGATAATTGTTATAACTGTATGGTCGCGACACAACAGCAATTTGTCTAGCGACATCTCGCTAGCTTTTCGGTATATATCGTCAACAAATCGTGCGTAAATACAAACAAGATTATCGATAAATTAAAAAAAAAGAAAAATTTACTGTTTAGGTCTTGTCTCGTTTGCAGACGTTTCTGCTTGATACAAAATTAATATTATCGATATTTTCCATCCCAACACTAAAGGGTCTCAAAGGTAGGTATAAAACTTTTTAATTTGCCCTCAGAATTTGACCGATGATTATAAAAGAATGACGTTTAGAGCATACATTTATACTCAAAGTTACATTGTCTTTGCGAATGTTAACATCTAAAATATTTGTGTTTTTCAATTACAAAAATAAAACGAACATTTCATTGTGACTACAAACTTTTTTTTAGTTATATAGAAAATCCAAAGATTTATTGATACCTAAACAAAGTAATTGTAGTCTAGCTTTATTGGTTATAAGCGCATCATTATTACTATTTATTACCTAACAACACCTAACAGTATATAAAAGTTGATACATTGCAATATGGATATTTGGAAATGGTTAATAGCAACATGTGTTGTAGTGTTTTCGTTACATTCAGTGAACACGATAGAGTACATTGGAGGAAAAGGCGGGGCGCCGAATCCTCATGCGTTTGTTAAATATTGTAAGTATTTTATTAAAGTTGTTTTCGGTATTCATGGCGTATAGTATCAGTACCTAAACTAGAAAGAAATACATTTATTTACGTCAAACCAAACCAGTTGATTAATTACATAGAAGAGATGGATGAGATTACATAATGTAGATGGACGATGGACGTTAAAAAGGACCCCCACTCAGCGTAATAGTAGACTATTCTCTAATTTCTGCTTAAAAACAGATATGCCTCTATACTCATATGGTAAGGAAGCGTAGAGATGGACGTATGGCCACGCGTTGGGCGGATAGAATAACGTCAGAGACAAACGCCACATTGCAGGCTAGCATGCACTGGGCCCAAGACAGAGCGGCTTAGAGAGCACTGGTGAAGAGTGTCCACATTCGTCACGTCCCTCAGCCATGAGGATATGACAAGGAAGAAGACTTATATAGAAATTGGTGGCGATAAGCTGAGTTGAGAGGAGACGTGATCCCTGGTGTGATTCCCGCACCTCTCCCCTAATCTCCGCTCATCTCCACCTCGTATTTGGTGCGTTGTTCTGTCCTCTTCTGTTGATGCAGACTGGATATGCCAAGTCCAGGGAATGCTGACAACCGCTTTTATTATTCTTTTATACTTGTGCCCAATCCAACTCCAATTTGACAGTTGGAAGTTATACCTAAAGATCAGTAAGGTGACGGTTTTGATTTACCAAAGTCTAAGTGTACACAACAGTAAATAGTGTCACCAACCTATACAACAATTTCTGTTTTTCCAGGTGGAATGACCACGGAACCCACAAAAGTTACTCCAAGGACCCTAAGGAAACTGTATCTATCCGTCATGGGCAAGGATGGAGTCGTCACGCCTTACAACTACTACAATGTCACAGACATGCTCGACCACCCTGACATAGACTTCACGAAAAACAAAACCTACGTTTATGTCGGGTCGTATATGGACGTGACTACGCATCCTTATGGGGAGACTATGTCGAAACTTTATGTTTCGTTGGGCTATAATGCGCTGATTTTGAATTATATGGATATACATTGGAAGAATTTTCCGTTGTAAGTATGAGGCACATTTTAATATTGTTAATAAGAGTAAAAGTGCAAAAGGACCTTAGCGAACTCGGCGCCGTCGATTGGTCAGAAACGGCTTTGGACAAAGAAGCATGACATGGTTTGATGACGGAGGTCAAGATCCACTTCTGACCACAGCAGTAAGTAAGTTAATAAGAGCCCGTCTAGGAAAACCCTGCATCGACTTATGACACAGTGTGCCACTACGAACTTCATACATACTTATTTGCATAGCAATGTGACGCTTGTGTGGACTTTTTTGTTTGCCAAGTTGAAGCAAAATTTACGTAGACGGATTATAGCAAAATAGTTACTGCCCAGGGTGCGCAGCCAAGGTGACAATCGCTTGAAACGCTGCACAAAGAAACGCTGGGTGTCTCTCTATCACTCTTCCATATCAGTGCGACAGTGACAGTTGCGTTTCGTTCGGTACGCATACGGTTGGCATGTTGGCTACGCACCCTGGTAATGGATATGAGCATTACTACGACTTAGTATAAGAGAGCTTTGTATTGAAACTATTGTATTTGGTTGATACTAGAGTCAGCATTAACTTTCTATTAAAATATATTTTTACAGCCCTGTCGCCGCAAAGCTCATGCATCCAGTCAGCAAATACGCCGGCGAAATGCTAGCCAACCTAACCGCTGTCGGCCTAGACCCAAAAAGACTAGAACTAGTTGGCTGGGGCTTCGGCGCTCAGACCATGGGCCTCGTCGCTAAGAACTACAGAGAAATCACCGGGAAAAACATCTCTATGCTCATCGCTTTGGATCCAGCTGGTCCCTGCTTCAGAACGCTAGGACCAGCGGATAGATTAGACCCGTCTGACGCAGACTTCGTTCTAAGCATAGTTACAAACATGGACGGTCAAGGAATAGCCACACCTCTCGGACATGTGACATTTTACCTCAATGGCGGGGAATACCAGCCTGGCGACATCTGGTATGTACCCTGCGACGTCGTTTGCAGTCATGTAAAAGCATACTTCTTCTGGTTAGCTGCTTTGCTCAACCCAAAGTCGTTCATTGGAATGAAATGTGATACGATACAGCAGGCAAGACAGCACGAATGTTACGATAGAAAGCCTATGGTCATAAATACGATGGATATGAGAATAAATAAGAAGAAAACGGGAATATTTTATTTGGCGACGGCTAATAGTTATCCGTATTGTATGGGGAAAAGGGGCTTGAAGAAGGAGGAAAACATGGTTATGAGTCAGCTGTCGATGCTGAATGAAGAAGATGTTTTGACAATATAGATTGAAGATAGCTCTGTTTATATATCGGTTTAAAGATATTTATTTCTCATAAGAAATTACATTTCACTTACACGAGAAATATATGTATAACTAACTTAATATTATTTGAATTTATGAAGAGTGAGCTCGGACATGGGTACATACTCGTACCAGTTTGGGTAGCATTATTACTAATCAGCATGCATCAGGCACATGACTTATTAACATTACATATATTTTTCAATACTTACTTAATAACTTAAATTTGTAAGAATAAATGCTTATATGCTGTAAGAATATATCCCAGATACTTACAAGAAAATTACTTAGAAAATGACAGTTTAGAGTCCTGTCGTCTACTACCCAATCCAAGACCTATCTATATCTTTAGGTATTTAAATAAGAGTAAACAAACAATTTTTGAATTTTCGGGTAGTTATAACATTTATTGGTTAACCAACCAAATACAAAACCTCCTGGATATGTCACTGATCGACCTGACTTTAACCTACATTATTTGATCATGTAATGTTTTCATCTACCCTCAACTGGCTTAAGGAGCCATTTGAGGGTGTATTTTGTTTACTTTTATTTAAATACCTAAAGGTACAGAGTATAGATGGATTGATGATGATCCAAGGCCTAGATGAAGATGAGATTGGATTCACTTCACCAGCGCAAGCGATCGTGTAACTGTGCGTGTTGCATACAAAGGAAAATTGAGTAAATGTAATTTGCAGGGCTTGAATGTTTAGTGCCGATTACGTCAAATCAAACCATAGGCTGATTTCAAATATGTTTTTTGTAAACAATTACCACTTATCGACCTCTTAAACGATATCGCCACATAAAATGAGAAGTACATAACGTCTTTGATTGACATTGTCATTTAGATTAATAATAAATTGACGTTGTGATTGCTATGGAGGGTAGAGGTAAGGAGAAAACTCTTTTATGGGAGAACGTTTGCAAAAGTGTCCAGCTGTCAGCTATGAATAACAGTTCCAAATCTCTCCAGAGTAGCGCTAGAGTAACTAAGAACGCAGGTGTTATTGACGGAGTTAAATGTGCTGTCAATGATTTGACATTTTTTTATCAAATATTCCAGGTGTTGTGGAGCCACCTCCACACACCTATTTAAGGATTTTTGACGGACACTTTTTATGCATTGGAGATTGTATTCCTTACCTCTACCTTCCATAGTGTATACAATGCCAGTGACAACATCAATACGACAACATATATTTTACGTGATCCGCACTAAAAGTTAGAGTCCTGGTAATTTATCATTTAATTTATTTTTCATTCAGTTTATTGTTTTTTAAACAGGAAGTTTGTCTTATAATAATAATTCTAGGATAATATATTTTATTATAATTACTAATTACCCTGTACATAAACAATATAAACATATGTCTGTAAGGTATTTGTAATATGAGCCTTGTTGCCTGATTTAAATTTCTAAATATAAATAATATAGGTAATATAGGTTAATTGCAGTTATGGAGACCATATTTATTTACTGAAAATATAAATAGAAAAAAAAACACTCAACAGACCAATTTATGTAGCATACAATTTGATACTTACCTACATCCTAAAAAAAATCCAAATATTTTTTTTATGTAGGTTACACATTTTAAAATAGTGGCTCTGTGAGCTGTAGACCTCGCGAGCTGAGCTTAAAACTGAGTAAATGTATGGCTTCGTTGTTTAGAAGAATTTAGAGAATCTAATTTGACAATTAAAACCTTAACTATCGAACCTGCTTACAAAATTCGGAAATTGGTTTAGAAATGCGACCAGTAAAGTTGAACAGATGGACATACGAAACAATCTTTGGCTAACAGGCCAATTCAAACGTACACTGATATCAGAATGACGTCTAACTGATGTCATTTAGTTATCGTGCATTTCGCTGGTTCTTGTCCGTACATGTATTGGCGCAAGCGAGACGCACGATGACTACTAAATAACATGATAAAAATATCATTCCGATGTCAGTGTACGGTCGGTGCCCCAACTTAAGTATCCACGTCGCCATACTAATTGCATAGAAAAGTGGATAGAGTTAGACCAAGAAAAGTCTGCAGAGATTTTGACAGCACACGCAGTGCCAATGTTATTTGTGCCAGTGTCAAAATCTCTGCAGACTTTTCTTGGTCTAACTCTATTTATGTTAGGGAACCAACATTACCTTTTAATTAGCCTGTAAACTGCAACTGAGAAGCTTCGTGCGCGTTTGGTTTGCCAGTCTTTTCAGTCTTTGTTCCTCCTCGAGTCGCAATAGAAGGAGTTTCATGCTTTTAATTTTAGTCGAGTAAGAATTTAAATATATAACTAATCTAAATTCTAAAGAGAATATATTGTATAGGGGACGTGCATGAACTATAGGGGGCAGCACAGGAGCCGTCAGATCTTTGGCGCGAAGCGTAGATGTGTAGTTTATGATTCCGATGTAGCCCACAAGATGGCAGAACCTACTATGCACAAGAAAACGTACCTACGAGAACGGTTGATGGTAGCACTTGCTTTGGCAATGTACATGTGCACATATGTTTCCGATTCAGGCCACAAGATGGCAGGCCCTCCAACGCGCACGGTCCCTATAGGGGGCGTGCGTGAACTATAGGGGGCGGCGTAGGAGCCTTCAGATTTTTGGCGTCAGGCGTAAATGTGACGTTTATGCTTCCGATGTAGCCCACAAGATGACAGAACCTATACTATGCATAAGGAAACGTACCTACAAGAACGGTAGATGGTAGAACTTGCTTTGGCAATGTACATGTTTCCGATTCAGACCACAAGATGGCAGACCCTCCAACGCGCACGTTCCCTATAGTAGAGGGTTATTGTCGTACTAAATTTTGTAGTCACTGAAAATCAGTGCTGTAAATTTACTGCCATCTTTCGATACAGGATTAAAATGAAAATGAATAAAAAATATCAATAAATGTATAGGTATATGTATGGATAAATGTTTTTTTTAATTTTTAGAACGCCATATGATTTTGACCCATGTTCTTTTACTGATATGAGTAAAAATTGTTAAATATAAAATGGTGTCGCCATCTAGACGAGCATAGAGGCCAAAGGTATGGCGCCGTATATTCAAGAATCAAATTTTCTTTAAAGCGCAAAAAGCCATCATCTCTTGCAAAAAATAAACGAATACGCTTAGCCCGCGCTTGATAAATAAAAAATACGATTTTTTTTCATTTTTTCAAAATAAAATAATAAAATAAAAAACAACAATTGATACGAAATTTAAGTATAAAAAAATACAAAAAGTTGTGTAGCAGCATACAATTACTGGGGATGGAACCAGGGACCTCCCGATGCAAACAAAAAAAGCGAACGTTTGCAAAATGCGCCATGATAGTTGACGAAAGCTGACGAAATTTAGCTACTCATTCTCAAGTAAAAACGAAATATCTAAATACCGCCAAAACCAGCGATACAAATTTTCTGAATTTTTGGACATTTAATCTATAAACATATATCAAAAAGAAAAAACTCTTATGATATCGATACGTTTATTTGTTTAAGCGCTAGGTATCACGACTCCGCCATTTTTAAAAATTTCCAAAAACCGGATTGACAAAAAAAAAATATTTAGTCATAGAATCTGGTCACAAAATTTCATGAGAATCGGTTAAGAATTGCGACCTGTAGAAGAGAACATCCGGAAATACAAAACTAAATATCTAAATACCGCCTAAACCAGCGATAATTTTTTTCTGCATTTTTTGCTATTAACTCTGTAAACATGTCTCAAAAAGAAAAAACTCTTATGATATCGATACGACTATTTGTTTAGGCGACAGGTATCACGACTCCGCCATTTTAAAAAAAATCCAAAAACCGGATTAACAAAAAAATTTTATTTAGTCATAGAATCTGGTCACAAAATTTCATGAGAATCGGTTAAGAATTGCGACCTGTAGAGGAGAACATCCGGAAATACAAAACTAAATATCTAAATACCGCCTAAACCAGCGATAATTTTTTTCTGCATTTTTTGCTATTAACTCTGTAAACATGTCTCAAAAAGAAAAAACTCTTATGATATCGATACGACTATTTGTTTAGGCGACAGGTATCACGACTCCGCCATTTTTAAAAATTTCCAAAAACCGGATTGACAAAAAAATATTATTTAGTCATAGAATCTGGTCACAAAATTTCATGAGAATCAGTTAAGAATTGCGACCTGTAGAGGAGAACATCCGGACATACGAAAGCAAATTGCTCGAGTCAAAACGTAGACCTTCGCTACGCTTCGGTCAATAATATGCAACGGTAAATATTGAGCGGTATACATTTAGATTTTAAAAGCTATTATGGTTTTGATATGATAACATCGTAGAGTGTACTATAGGATGACTCGCGCTAGACCGGGCCGGGCCCGGGCCGATGCGTCCGACACATCATTTTCTATGACGGCTGATCGGTGATCACGTGGTGCTTTCCGAAAACTAAGCGCCGGAAGCTCCGGCCCGGCCCCGGCCCAGTCTAGCGTGAGTCATCCTTAATGGTCCATCATTCGGACGATAGGCACTAAAGTGTCATTCTATGGAACTTGCTAACTATGTAAACAAAATATATAAACAAAAGTCACTAGTAAATTCATCATTCTTTGACAATTTCAATATGGCGGTTTGTTCACATAGTTAGCAAGTTCCATAGAATGACGCTTTACAAACCATTACAGTCTATCCCTATTTTAAGAATTTATTTAGTTATTTTACTGTAGTATAAATAGAGTGCTAGAGTCAGACCAAGAAAAGTCTGCAGCGGATTTGATAGCCCACGCAGTGCCAGTGTTATTTTAAACGTCAAACTTCTATAAAATCATGACGTATAAATAACACTGGCACTGCGTGGGCTATCAAATCCGCTGCAGACTTTTCTTGGCCCGACTATATTATATTTCACACTACTGTATGTAAATTCGTTTTTAAAACGTAATACTTACGCTCATCTTTGACCTCAAACATTGACAATAACGCAAGAAACCTGACGCGTGTAAACCTAGGCTTGTCAACATACATTATCTTAAAAAAACATAGGTAATGTCTTTTTCACCACACCAGCTCGGAAAGGCTTACTTTGCACTTCAAAAACTGATAGCAAAGTTGCATTTTATTCACATGTGAGGCAAAGTAATCAAATGCAAATTTTGAGTTGTTTTCTTGTGTTTGCTAGTAGAATTGACTTTTAAATGATGATTTTGGGTGATAAATATTTAATAACATTCATTTAGATTTGATTTGGTTTGATTTTGTTTGATATTTTACATTTAATATTTGCTTCGGGTTGGTGTGGTGAAAAACTTTGTGTTTCACTCGGAGGCAAATTTTGTTTAACCCTCGTCCTTTGAAACCCTCGCAACGCTCAAGATTAATTTTTTCGAACCACTCGCTACGATCGTGGTTCAATTTTGGTATCTTTCGCTTGCTCGGGTATCAATATTAGCACGAGCGGTTAAACAACAACTTTGCCCCCTTGTAAAACAAATAACTATTATCTGATGTTCAAAGGTCACTAAGCATCTTAACAGTTTATAAAATAAAAGGTAAAATAACTGAACACTTTTTGTTATTTATTACTATTATGATTTAATACTTTCAATAAACTTGCATCTTATCTTGAGAATGTCATGTGTATCTTCCATAGAGCATTTAGTAACTAGAGACGCCTTGGCTGTCAATTTCTGTACAAAACAGTCTGCCGATTTTTGCGGGGGAGGGGACGTCAAATGTATTGCTATTTCTACATGATTTGTACGTAACGTACAAATAGCCATGTCAGATAAACTTCAGTCCATACAAAAGTTTGCACAATTGTGCAAGGTTTTCGGCAAAGGGGTAAGCTTTTAAAGGCGACTCCAATTATTAAATGCTCTAAGGTATCTTCAGACTCGCAGTACGTCAACAGCATTAAGGTCACTTATGTGGTTCAAAATTACCGCGCCGCTCCTCCTCAAGCCTTTCTCACCTAAATAATACGGGTACTTAGGACTCGTTGCCAAGTAATAAATACCCGGCTTGCTTCTATCCGTATATAGATCCAGAGTGTTCATTACCACTGGCTTCCTCTCAAAACAGTTGTGGTCTCTCGCTTGCTGTTGGGAATCACATTGCATCATGATGAACTGGCCAGGGCTGGCCAACGCCGCAATCCATATAAAGAACGCTTGCAAGTGACTGCATAAGTTGTCGCACATATACATCGAAACAACACCAGGTTGGTACTCCCCTCCATTCACATACACTGATACATGACCATGTGGTATACTTGAGCCATATCCTCCACTATTCGATGCCACATGAAGGACAAAATCGGCATCGGAGGGGTCTAATCTATCCTCTGGACCAAGGTGTCTGACGCAGGGTCCAGTAGGATCCAGAGCGGTGAGCTTTGAGATGTTTCTGCCAGTAATTTGTTGGAAGCTCTTGGCTACGAAGGCCATGGACACGCCTCCAAGGCTGAGGCCGACCAGCTCCAGTTTTTTCGGTTCAAGACCGACCGTAGTCAGGTTGGCTAGCAATTCGGCGACGTGCTTACCGACTGGACGCATCAAGCGTACCGCGCTAAAATCGTAATGACAATTATCCAAGAGTTGCTACCAAAATCAGTTTACATACTTACTTTAAATTTTACAAGTGTGTGGATGTATGGTAATATTTTTAATAGATAAGAGAATGTGAGTTACTTCAGTTCATATTAGGTTGTTATTCTACCTGTCTAATATCTTGGTCCAATGTGCATTGAGTCTCACTCTCTCACTAAGCAAAATGTGAGATACAAATAACTACACATTGGACAAAGAAATCGGGCATTCTACAAGATTGGATCTACTTACAAAAGTCGCAACACAGGGTTGGATGTAAGATTAGATCATAGAAATAGGCCACAAAAAGACTAACTTATTCATAAAACTTTACGGACCTGATTTTGTTAAATTATGGGTTTCTTTCTTAAGGGGCCCACTGATTACCAGTCCGCCGGACGATATCGGCCTGTCAGTTGTTCGGAGCTGTCAAATTTTTGTTCTAACTGACAGGCCGATATCGTCTGGCGGCCTGTAATCCATACTATACAAACCTCGATTATTAGCTAATCGAGGTTTGTATAGTATGGATTATCTCAGGTGATTTTTTCGGACTAGGACTCTAATCTGTTAAACAAAAGGTATTGTTTCCTTTATGCAGTGGTTACACTACTTACTGCTAATAGCCCCGACATAAGTAACGGGAACAAGCCCGTTTAAAAATCAAATTTACCATTCTATTTATATGGTTCAAATTCATGAAACAGCACATTCGGATATAACACGTTTTGCTATCTCCAAAAACAAGACCACCCTGATTGTTCTCTGAACAAGCTGACATATGAATTTGAACCTTAATACTATCACGATAGTTGCTTTTTAAACGACATGGTTGCTTTGGCACGTGCTGTAGAGCGCTCTTAAAAGAAACAAAGGCTTTTGTTAACGGATTAGCACCCGAGCCCCAAAAAATCATTTGAGATGATTCATAATAGCACGTTTATGAATAAGTGGGTAAGTATTTAATCGAGTTACTAACTAAAAATATGTGATTTAACCTTTTGGACGCCAATGACCGATATATACGCACCGCAGGTTTAACGCCAAAGACTGATTAATCGGTCACAGACCACAGAGCAACATAGACCTACGTGCATAGGCATAAAGTACATTTTCAGTTTTGACACTTCGGTGACGTGGCTTCCGCGTGACAGCTTTTGTGATTGACATGGCGTCGAAAAGTTTAATACATATTAGGAACTAAAATGGTTCGTAGAATTCCAAATTTCATTAATTTAATTCACTTTAACTTTGGTGATCTAACTAAAATTAAAACAAGTAGAATAAAAATAAGCCAACGCCCAAAGACAGACAGCTCAAAAGCTGTCGTGAAGATAAAGGAAGATGTCGTGAAGAAATAGTATAACAGTTTTGAATGATTCACTGTTAGTTTCACTAGACTTATATCGACCGGGATATGAACCGTGATTACCTTTTGTATTGTTTCGAGCTCCCGATATTTCGGCGCAGTTACATGCATCTTGTTCTCGGGTAACTGGGTATCCCGGTTAATATCAGTCTGTAGAAATAGTATTTTTACTTACACGGGGAATATGTTTGTGGTGAAGTGTACATATTCCAAAATTAACACGTTGTACCCCAACCTCTTATACTGCATCATCAAAATCCTTCCAACAGGTAACGCGGTATATTCAAAATATCCAGGACAATACACGATCGTCTTTCGTCTGAGGTCCATATTGGGGTCCTTGGCCAGGGTTTGTATGTTGCGGTAGTTGTAAGAGGTCCATTTGGAGAATAAAATGGGACCGCCATCGAAAACTGCGATTTTTATTTTACCTAAACTTTTTGGTTTGATTTGGGCTGGCTTTCCTACACCAGGACCTGTGGATAAAATGTTGAAGGATCAAAATGGATAATTGTGAGAAAATATGGGGATGGACTTACGCTCATCAGAGTCCATTTTATGTTAAAAATTATTACCTAAACCTAATGATATAATACCATAAGTACATTCATATTTCACAATAGCTAACATTTTTCGAATTGTATTCTGTACCAGGGCTCGGAACCGGTTTATTTGTAAAACCCGAAATAGCCAAATATTTTAAATTATTTTATGCTCTTTACGTAGGACTGAATCATGTATTTAATTAATAACTTCGTGTTATTAGATTGTCCCAATAAAAATGAAATAATAAACCAAAGAACGAAAAAGAACGTAACAATACCGGTATTTTTTGTATGAAGAAAAAACCGGTTCCGAGCCTTGTTCTGTATCCCTAGTGTAAGTTTCATTCGATAGCGTGACGTGACGTACGCGTTTGCGTTGAGTCTCATTTTGTATGGAATTTTAAGTTTCCAAAACATCCCGCTTGGCGCGCTGTTCAAAGTCCCATAAAAACTAACGCTATCGTATGAAATTTACACTAGGGGTTCCGATTGAGAAATTGGTTGGATTGAGATAGTTCTGAGGCGCTTTAAGTTTGATGAATTTGATTTCTATCTTTATACCGTACCGTGTAGTCTTTAATTGATAAGAAGTCTAAAATACTAAGCGAAATAATAACGGTATAGATTATAACTAAGCAATCCATTCGTCATGGAAATCTGGTTAATTATTGGACACTCATCATCATGATCACAGGTAGATCTCTCAGCTAAGCCTTAAGGTTGACTGATAGAGAATGCCTTTACAGGTATGAGGCATTAAATCCGCCTTTTACCTGTACCGGTAGTAAGTATCTCTATAAGGTTTTGCCATTCACTGTTCTTGTCCAAAATTTTCGATTTATCTAATTAAGTTTTTCTAAATGATGGTAGCTTTTATATAGAAGAGAAACTTAGTTTAGGGAGTAATCCCAATATATTACTTACAAGTGGGCATGAAATTTTGAGCGTAACCTTCGCTGGTTTCATTATATTCAACTGCGGTCACCAAAGCGCACATTAACTGCATCAAAACAACACATATCACTTTAGTTCTGTCTAAATTCTCCATTTTTAAAACTTACGCCTTCCACTACTTTATAATTTTGCGCTTAAAACATGTACGTGTGACTGTTGAATATTCTTTTAAGAATATGTGCCAATCCTGTGAACTTGTAATGTCATTGTGCCGGAAATTTTTGCTCGCTTATATTTGCGTATAGTGTATAGGCACGTTTAAACCTATGACCTATGGTATGGTTAATTTTCGAACTGAATATTCAAATGCTATTGTTTGTATTTTCAAGCGTCATAGGACCATAACTTTTGAAGATATATTATGTACCTACGTTGTTGTACGTTCCTAGAAATCATACTTAAGAGCCCATCAACGTGCACACTAGCGCCACTGCTAAATAATCGTGATTATTTAAATTTAACAACAGGTATTTAAAAAAGGGGGCCGCTACGGACTGTATTGTGTATTTAAGTACCTTTTGAATACATCAAATTAGTTTTTATGTTGCTGGATTCGTCGATCTATGAGCTCAAAACAAAAAAGCGGCCGTTTTAACTTTCGACGCGTAGATTGACGAATCCAGTAACATAAAAAGTAGTTTGATGTATTCAAAAGGTACTTAAATACACAATACAGTCCGTAGCGGCCCCCTTTTTTAAATACCTGCCATTAAATTTAAATAATCACAATTATTTAGCAGTGGCGCTAGTGTGCACGTAGAAATTAAAGCTAAAAGTTTTATATAGGTACAAAACTTCTACTCGCCCTATTTTCTTAAGCTAAGTATCATCGCCCACATTCTTATCTTAACTGACCATCGATGGACCTTATGCATTTTGTAATAAGGTCCACCAATGGACAGTTAAGAGTGTTGCTGTTTGTACATACACATAGATATATGTCACGTAAATGCTCACGCCAAGTTTCATGTAGGTACTTACTGAACCATGACGTTTTAAAATGAGAGCCTATCCGCGAATGTATGAGAGCGGCTTTTTGGTGGTGAGTTCGTATGACTCTTAAACAGGTAGTACCTAAGACATTGTTATAGTCAAATATGGACCAATTTATAGAGACCATGATACCAATTATAAATATTAAATAGGTAAGTATGTGAAATTAAAATCAAAAGTAAAATAATATTACATTCCGCATTATTACCACTATCCTTAAAAAAATATAACTTGTTTTGAACATCAATTTTATTAGGTAGGTATCCATCATGTTCATTCATTAAGTAATTAAACTAATTAATTTGAATTTGTAAATTGTTTAAAATAATCATACCTGTGCTGCTATCTCGTGTTCAATAGCGAAACTAAATGGAAATAGAAGTCAGCCATCCAGCAGCTTGATAACTTAGTTCTACATTAAATTGTTAGATGTCGCGGCAACGTGCGTTTCTGAGCAAGTGTACGTTAGTATGGCACGAAACTTATAGATGGCGCTACATTATAAACGTAAATTCACCGTAAATTAAAACCATGCGGGTTCCCACGGAACTTTTATAAAGGAATTTTAAATGTTATTATAATTAGTTGATTAGGTATCATTATTATGACCTGAAAGAAGAAATATTTCTTACATAATATATTCTTACTAAGTAGGTACCTAAGGTACCTAATAATAATAATTGTTTTATTACATTCATTTATACCTACATAAACTTAAAACAAAATCTTTTTAATACCAATGTTTATAAAACTTATATTTATTATCTCTAATAGTCTACTAATTGATAACAAAAATATTTTTTCCTATTTTATAAGTTTAAGGGGGACTAAAATCTATGTCACATGTTGAACATCTGTTAATTTCAAGATTCTTTAGTTTCATATAGATTATTTTCATTTTTAGGGTTCCGTACTTAAAGGGTAAAAAAGGGACCCTAATGCTAAGACTGCACTGTCCTTCTGTCTGGGCTGTATCTCATGAACCGTGATAGCTAGAGATAGAGAGTTAAAATTTTCACAGATGATGTATTTCTGTTGCCGCTATAACAACAAATACTAAAAAGTACGGAACCTACGGTGGGCGAGTCCGATTCGCACTTGCCCGGTTTTTTATTTTACTCTTGCGTATAAGTACATCGAATACATAGGGGTAAAGGTCACTATACATTTTGCGTCAATATGCAGCTGTCTACCTGATACGCATTTGCATATAATCACAATTTTCTAAAGATACCAAAGGAGTTAACAAAGTCATTAAAAAAACTAAACGTCACTTCCCACAATTTCAAACCTTAAGTATAACGCTATACGGTGCATTTTAAAAGGATCAGAATAGTTTTGATACAGGGTCAGCAAAGGAATTGAACAGACAAAGGAGTATTCACGGACTCTATTGTGGTTTATTCCTGTGTATCCGAATCTATTGGGCACCTGGTCCTTATTTGAATGTCTATTATTTTGCTGACCGTGTATGACCCCTGTTAGATGAGGATTAGGGTATTATTAAATTCAGTGCAAGGGTGAAGTGATCGGACCCTTGTACAACATTTTTGGACCAGGTAATTTAATTGAAAAAAGTTTTTAAAGTTAATAATTAATGTATTTTTATAAGCTTTTAATTAAAGTGCAGTATTCGTAATATACATATACAGGGTGTTTGGTCCATCGTTTGCCAAATTAAAATGGCGGATAAGTGGGGTAGTTTTCTATCTTTTCACGTCCTTTAAAAAAAAATTGGGCCCACGAGTATTTTTTTTTTTGTTTTTTTTTGTGTTTT
Organism: Cydia splendana; assembly: GCF_910591565.1. Lineage (NCBI taxonomy): Eukaryota > Metazoa > Arthropoda > Insecta > Lepidoptera > Tortricidae > Cydia > Cydia splendana. The sequence goes on along the minus strand of NC_085971.1, from coordinate 16,507,706 downwards.
TGAAAAAACTTCAGGGCCGACTCGTTTAAACTTAAATTAAAAAAAAAGTAAGTGGTAGAGAGATGCAACGTTTATTGCGTCGTGATGGCTAACGTTAAGCGGTTTTATAAAAATCAAAATTTCTGACATTTAACCTCTAGTATTTTTTTATTAACCCTCAAATGTTTTACAACATGTAAAAATGTACACCAAGGTCAACTTTGATTTTCAATAAAAAAAAAACATAAAGAGACCACGTTCTTGAAATTAGTTTACAAAATTCTGTGTTTTGTCCTCTTTCTAATGATGTACAATAATCCCAAAAAAACCTTTCATGAACTTCATTTTTTCCCGATGTTTTGTAACGGACGCAACAGGCAAAAATTTTCGATGCCTAAATATTGACGCTGTAATCTCCTTTGAAATCCCCTTTGCCTATCCACACGCAGATTTTTTTTCAGCGATGAGGTTTGCTGGTTGTGAAGGTTTAAAACATCATTCGTAAATTTAGTTGAAGATGCTATCTCCCTCTTACATAACACAAAAGCTATTAGATTCCGACGTCGCGTCGCGTCCATAGTTAATTTGTGTTTCGTTTTGTCTATTAGATATCTTTTAGACATCACCAAGATACGATAACGATATATTTAAGATCTAACCTGTCAAATTTGACATTTGCGCGATTCTGGAGATACTCTTGAACGATTTCCACAGGATATGACTTAGGGCTGATTTAGACGGCGCGCGAACTCGCATGCGATTTTAGTTACATTGCGGACTGTAGGTTACGTCGAATTCAAACGACCGATCAAAACCCGCAATGGTATGAAACTCGCATGCGAGTTCTCGCATCGTCTAATTCAGCCCTTATATAGAGATACAAGTCACATCTAATAGATATCTTACTCTATCTAACGTAAAAGTGACATTGGTTGCCCAAATTGCGCTGCAAAAGAGAACTAGTTAATATCTAAACTATAACGTATCGAGAATGGATCTAGTACGTCTCGTCTCTTGTGAATATCTTGAAGATCGAAAACGGCAGTTTGTATCTTTAGGTATTTAAATAAAAGTAAACAGAATCTACCCTCAACTGGCTCCTTAAGCCAGTTGAGGGTAGATGAAAACATTACATGATCAAATAATGTAGGTTAAAGATGGGTTAAAGTCAGTTTTTGAGTATGGTCCAATAGTACCTAAAAGTGACTCAGTTTAATCCGAAAAAATTATATATTCAATTCGCAAAATTTAGCTTACGGATGAAAAAACGCCCTTTTATATAAAATTATTATGAGCATTTAATATAAATATCGAGACCCTGTAGACGAAGGTTAGTCAAGAGCAAATAAAGTGGACAGAAGCGGCAATATCCTTTTAGTCTAGAGTTTTTCAAGCTTAGCACTTAATAAAACCCCAGGGTGCCGTAATGGCGGATTCCCTATTCAACCGTTGAAAGAAAAGGAATTTATTCAGGAAGAAATAAAAATAGGTTTATTAATGAATAACGTAGCAATCGAGCCTGAAGAAAGTGAAGAAGGATCCCATGTCGCCAATAGTGACTAAAAATAGTGAGTGTAACCGTTGTGATCTAACCATTTTAATAACGTAGCGCTAAGTAAAACTAATGAATTATTTTTTTATGATATAGGAGACAAACAAGCATACGATCCGCCTGATGGTAAGCAATTTCGGTCGCTCATGGTAAAAGTCTAAAGCTGCTGAAGCCAACACATTTTTTCTGCTACGCTATTTATTAATATAAAGAGGTTCATAATGAAATAATACTCATTAACGGACGATAATTTGAAGTATACTTTGTGTACGTACTTTATCAGTTTATCCCAAAGATAGAAAGCATAGATAATTGAGTTTCCCTCATCCTTACTCGTCATTTCGCCCCCTAAAATCCGATGTCTGGCGTCTCCTGTTCTTGATATATATCAACGACCTTCCAAAAACTATACAGCAGACGTGTACTTTATTTGCCGACGATATCTCCATCCTCACTTCGTGTACAGACGATTATAATATAACACAAGACTTAAGCACTTTATTAACAAACGTAGTTGACTGGTTATCGGATCACAATTTGGAAGTAAATTTTTCAAAAACAAAAATCTTACAGTTTAGGCCTTATCAAAAAACACCCCTTAATATTAATTTCACCTTCAATAATATAAAATTAGAATGTGTAGATACCGCTCCTCTTCTAGGTTTCGAAGTTGACTGCAATGTTAACTGGAAAGCGCATGTAGCAAAAATAAAAACGAAATTGTCCCAGTTCACGTATGCCTTACGCGAATTAAAAAAAGCATGCGACCTCAACACCGCCTTAACAGCTTACTATTCCTATGCCCATGCTTGGCTTACCTATGGTGTCATTCTATGGGGGAATAGCACAGATGTGGAAAGCCTATTTATATTACAAAAAAAATGTGTTCGAATCTTGGCTAACATAAATATACCGGAAAGTAGTAAGACACACTTCATCGATCTAAAAATACTTACCCTAACATCAATATACATTTTGGAAACATGTAAGTTTGTAAAAAAATACCCTCAATTTTATACCAAACATTCAGATATACCCCGACGTTACGCCAGTAGGTTTCAAAATAAGCTGGTGCAGGTTATCCCCTCAAAACTCAAACTACATTCAAAAAGTCCTAACTCAATGGCAATAAAAATATTCAATAAAATTAGTAACGAAATAAATAACACCAAGTCCGACAATGAATTCTTTAAAAAACTAAAAGATCACCTCATTAAAAAGGCGACGGTAGCGGTGGGTAAAATATCAGATTCTGTCAATTTACCCCATTTCACACACAAGCGCACTTCACGCACACTACCTCACTTTACTGGGACAGGTCAGTGACCCATCATGTTTTTTTAAGATTGGACTTTTAGTTTAGTATTGACCACTAGCCTCCTTTGAGGGTAAAAGCATTCCATTTAAAGATGAAAGAGAAACAATGCATTTAATCTTGCTTTCCTTGTCTGTTCATGTCACACGTGACGTACCTATTTAATTCATTTGATTGTTGACTGTTTTACTACCTACTATTGCTTTGTCGAGATACGCGTTTTGTACAATTAAAGCGAATAAAACAAGATGTCATTAAGTCAGATGTAAAATGTTATTTACTACTCTATACAGTTTTTCATAAGGTGCAAAATCCATTCAATAGGAATTTAAATAAATAAAGTTTCAGCAGGGTGGCAATTCCATTTTGGCGGATAAAGCGAAACAGAATAGTTCTATCGAACCTGCTTACAAATTTTCACGAGAATCAGTTGAGAAATGTGATCTGCAAAGGAGAACATACAAAAGCATTTTTGCCCAAGCTGAAACGGAGACCTTTGCTAACGCTCGGCCAATGATGGTTTAGGTACACCTATAAAAAATGATTGTCCCTGCTGTAATTTTAATATCTTTATATTTCAACCGGTATAGTTTTACCTTCAAAAATAATCGGTATCGCTAAACAATAGCGGTACCTTACTACTTATACGTTCACGAAATCGGTATCTGCATAACTTGATTGTTAGTAAACTAACCTGGAAAATAATCTCAAATTCACCGAAACATTTCTGTACAGTCAACTGCAATAATATGTTACGTCATTAGCGCCAACTTTGCCTCCAGGGAAACTTTGCCCAAAACGACAATTTTAAACAAATTCGTTAATGTAGAAAAATTGATAATAATTATAGCCACCCTGCTGTTTTTAGTAGAAAATTGGTTATATTTCTGACAAAGTATATGCCAAACTTGTGCATAACTTGACTTGGGAATTTTGAGTTTGAGCGAGTTGTCTAATATAGGGTATATTTCGGCGGGCAAAAAATTGATAAATAATGAATGCAAGTAGAAAAAATTGAGAACCCTTTGACAAATATTTCCGGGTTTCAGTTATAACACATGAAGCATAGATTATGTCTATTGAGATTTAAACTAATAAGGCCTAAATACACAAAAGTATTAGCGGTGGGCAAAGTAATCCGGTAATTTGGCATCCATACCAACATTGCCCACCACCAAAAACGGATTAGGGTTGTCACTTTCATCTAATTTACCCAACTTCGCAAGTAAAAGAAGGTTATGTTTGTACACTAAAATAAGTTTATAAATATATACTGTATTTAATTTGTCTTATTATCCTTTATTTAGATGTTTTATCCCGTTAACGAATGAAAACACGACAAAAATCATATTTTTGGTCATTAAACTATTGTAACAGATTTTCTCAAAAGTGACAACCCTAGCCTTTGTAAAATGCTTAGGCGAGCCTTATTTGGAAATGGGCAAAAACGGGTAAACAACATTGCCCAGCAAATTTATTTAAAAGTTTTTACACTTATCGCTAAGTTATTAACAGGGAATGGTAGGATTGCCCAAAACCTTTAAGTGATCCTTAGACATCATCATCATATATACGAGCTGTATTTGAATACCAAATTGACGTGGGCAATGTTGGCGAGAACACCGGATATTTTTTTATTTGCCCGCCCTCTAAAACGCAAAAAAATGGGTAAAAACACGATAAAAAAATGTTTTCTTCACATAAACTGATGCGTTTGATCACAATGGACGTGCTGAGCAAAAAAAAGTCATATGATGTGATTTTTTTTGATAATTCGTGTTTAAAAAAAAAGCGGGCAAAGTTGATGATAATGAGTAATGACGGTACCTACTCTTCGAAGGTCGCAAAAATATGTGACATGCTCTTATGGTTCTACAAATAAGATCGTGTCAGATATTTTTGCGGCCTTCGTTGTGTAACATAAATTGCAGGTGACTGTACATTTGGAATAATTATTTTATTTAGTTTCAACGAAAGTTTCAAGTTTAGTACGAAAATATTTCAGATATGCAATATGCACAAAATGTAGACCTAATCGAAATAAAACATTGCTTTTTATAGTAAATTTATAAAACATTCGATACATAGGTATACATAACAATAACCATGCCACAACGCTATTGGCCTGTAAGCTTCATCTCGGTCTCCAAAGCCGCAAAAACTTGCTAGTACTTAGTGCTGGTCTAGCCTTTATTTTTTCTTGAAGATTTTCAGAGAACAGCACGTACACGCATTATACATATAGACGGAACGAACGGCATAATCATAATAATTTATTCGTCGCAATCCATGGTATTACAGATCTAGTTACAAGACTTTCAGGTATAACTTATACGAATTACATAACTCTTCCTGTTAATAGGCAATATTTTAATATAAAAGTTCTATAATATAATACAAGATTACAGTTGTCATCAAAATTCATTGACATACAGAAGTCAAATACGTTTTTAAAATGACGCAAAATGATACCAGCATAATAAAAATTGATCCCAATCAGTAAAGATGAGTCTTTAAACTTTTTTCATTTTAAGCGAGTTTTGAAGGAAGATAATACTTAAATTCGACTGTAATCGTATTATTTTAAGATAGTTTACTGCGGTTTTCAACAATAATGACCCGTAAATAACAGCAAATGAAATTTAAATGAGACGCGAGCTGATATTTATGTACCCTATTTTTTGAAATACATTTTATCTACTGGTATGCTTTCTCGTGTGCGTATATGATTTAATGTCAATATAATTGTCAAAAGCAAGAAAATCAAGCTGTCATTTTCATTTGAAGAAGTACACGTGTGCTCCGGTGTAGCCCCAACGGGCATCTGACTTGAAGAAGAATTTTGAGTGATGTCGTCAATGTATGGAAATTGTTCGAAAGTTTACATTTGACATTGAATTTCTGTGTTGTCTTTGTGAGTAAAAATATAAATCGATAATAAATTGGTAGCTGAACTATCTAGCTTCCAAAATCATACAATAATTCAATTACTGTCAAAGACAAAATTGTTTTGCTTCTGTCTCAAACGGAACGCCATATTTTGATTTTTTGATACTTTTAGTGTCGATTTGTAGAGAATAACAGCAAATTAAAAATATAATGGCATAAAGAGTCGGTACACGGTTTCTTCGTGAATAAATTTACGTGTAATTTAATGCAATTATCAAACATTTATTGAACAAATTATGGTTACAAAGTGAGGTCTAAATCGAAAACGTCATATACCGGCCCCTTAAATGAATTTTTTCACGACCAATAATTGCAATTAATAAAGCACCTATACAATAAATAACACTAATTAATATAATCTTATTATTTTGTACAAAAAACTCGATCTCCTCTTATTAAACTGTTTGCTGTGCCCTACAGGGTGTCATATTGTACACAATTCTATGTAATAGGTTAAGATACAATGTGATATGCAATAAATATTATGAGTATGAGTATGAGTATGAGTATAACAGTACCTAGGTTTGGTACAGTGAAAAAATTTGACACAATGACAATAATATGAGGTCTTTTGCGACTTTCTTATTGATAGTCATTGTGACAAGGTACAAAATGGGTCGAAAATTAAATTCTTTGTATGTACGAACGCACCGATTCCCTAACAGCAAAGTCGGGTGAGAGCGTAAACCAGGGCTCGGAAACCGTTTTATTTTTCAAACCGGTTTCGTTCATTCACCCGGGAACGAAAAGGATTCCGTTCGCGGTTACCGGTTTAAGAACTATTCTATTAAGATACTGATTTATGCTTAATTCGTTCGCTTTCCGTTTTTGTGGAACGAAATTAACCGGTTAAATTGAAAATATCGAAGCGAGATGGAACGAGTAAGTATTGCTATCTCTTTCACGTATGACAACGAGTTTAACCGAGAGTCTCCGAAAGCGATGATTAACCGGTGTTATATCGTTCCCTGCGAACCATAAAGTTCCGTTCCCACTTCTTACCGGTTAGGAGAGAGAACGTAATTTTTTAGTTCGCGTTGCATCAATTAACCGGTTTTTTAATTAACGAAATAATGTAACGGTTTTGGAACAATATTAACAGGTATTTCAATACCGGTTCCGAGCCCTGGGTAAACTTGTGTAGTGTAACCTGCAGTAGTCCTTATGTATTTATTGAAGCTAATCAAGACTGAACCGTATATATATTTGACGCTAAAATGTTACTTATGTCAACTTCGGAAGGGTAGAAAGCAGAAAATCTTCAGAAAAAAACGCTCAACTCAAAGTGTCTCAAAGGCTCTTAAAGGAAGCTTAAGATATGCGTGCCATCGCCGCTTGATCACGTGTGGGGTTTGGCATCAAACGTCCTTTTTAACAATATTTTATGGGCTGGAGACAACTCTTTTGAGTCAACGAGATCCTTTTACATGAAAAGGTTTTTCAGGTGTGTCATACTTAAAGAAGGAAGAATAGCTTTGCGATCCTAGGTACTTTTTTTGATGAAATTTTCACTTTGATTTTGATGTCAATCGCTTCACCATAATATATTCTAGATAGGTTTCGCTTTTTATTATTATTAAATTTTTGATAATTGGAAAACCCTACCCTATAAACCGTACTTTTTCATTGTGTCAATAACGTACTTTAGTATGATTTTTAAATCATGAAGAATAGAAAATAATTAGAAGTGAAAAAACATTTTCTTTTTTTGTGGACAAGTACGGATTATTCTTCCCTCTTAAGTGTTTCGTTAAGTATATTTGGCTCTGAGATGGTGTCGCTATACAAACAGCTCACATTTTCAACTAAAAATGTCACTTTTAACACTGACAGATCAGTATCGTATCATTATGATATCTTAAAAGCATTTTTCCAATCGGGCCGATAGGCTACCAACGCATCACTAAATACCTACTTTCCCCCTCTTTACATCTCAATGCGCGGTGCCTACTGAAGCGGGCGGCGCCGAAAAAGAAAATTCGAGCGAAGATCCCCGCACGCTCGCCTTATTAAGGCTGAGTGATGGAACAAGAGGGTTTGATACTTGAATGTTTTATTAACAGCTCTATATCCTCTTTTAACCATGTATAAACGTTGAGTTATACGTATAATCGACAACAAAAAAAACAGTGTAAATTTATCTGAAAAAAAACACACCCAGTGTAGTCTATTCTCAGCCAAAACCTTAAAAGGTTAAATTTGGATCAATTAAAGAAACAAGAAAACATGTCTAATTTTCAATTTATATTCAGATTTATATCGTTACCTGTATCAGTATTCATAGTAGTACCTACTTGTAAAATTTTGGTATAAAATAGCTAGAGTTAGACACATAAGATAAAGTGTCTTTAAAATGTTATAACGTAACCGGTCATCATTGTTCAAGTATCAAACCGCTTCACTCTACACCGCCTCCCTGTGTACACTTTCCTTGTTTCTTTTTCCTCCATGTGCGGCGGGCCTAAGTGCGCGGCGCACAGACCTATGTACTGGGTCATACGTAGGCTAGGGCGGTTACACAGTACACAATATTGGACAGTTTTAGGTCGTGCAATTTACGGGATGGCCCGAAAATACTTTGACAGATTTTTTTTGGAATAATTTTCTTACACGCCTTTTACAAAACTTCAATAAAAATTAAAACTACAGTCAAATGACTAAAACAAGACGTACCTACTAGGGTCAATACACTCACTAAACCTCACGTGGTGGAGAGAGTGGGTTTTGGCAAATATCATATATGGTACTTAGGTATTTCTTTTGGCAAAAAATTGTATGTAAAAGTTAGAAAATCAGATTGATTTAAATATGCCGAAATTTAACAAAATTCTTATAATTATAGTATACCAAAAGCTTTTTTAAATAAATCCAACATTTTATAGATAAGTACCTACTTTTTATAGAAACAAATCTCACGATATCTCACCAGAGCGTGAGGGGGATAAAAAAGATTCAGAATAAAGCCTCACGTAATTACTGGACGCCTCCTTGTTTACAATATTGCAATAGAGCATTCCACGGGCTGACCCGTACAGACGCATTTTATTTCCTGTGTTGCGACTTTTTTATTATTATTCTGTGCATATTTTTGACCACTTGTCATAGAAAAGGATACTCGTCATACTCGTACCTGCAAATCTTCAGAAAATTCACGTTTGTACGGGACAACGGCAGACGATTTCATGGAATGCTCCAATGCAGTTGAGAAACTGTGTTATCTTTAAACTGTGGTTATGTATTCGCTTATCTTTAGGGGAATAAATTGGCGAAGAATTTCTAGAAACACGTGTAAGGCTTATTGACTTTTTTTATCTGCTCAAGGAATAAGGTAAACGTACTGGTGCTCGACGCGGTCCCAGTACATGTGATCTTGAAACTTAAGTCATTGTCAATAGAGGTGACAGCAAGGTGTCATCTATTGGGCATTAGCATGTCGAGCACTCGTACGTTTACCTTATTTAAAAAATCAACATGTTTATTTTAATCCAAATTTTTGTTAAAAATAATTGTCAAATCAGAGTAGTTTGGGGCTTGGACATTGAAAATAGCAACACCAATAACTCACTATTTAAAATAAATAAATAAATATTATAGGACATTTTTAAGCAAATTGACTAAGCCCCACGGTAACTAAACTACACGGTAAACTATTTACATTTAAAATATTTAATTAAACTGCTTAGTGCTAAATAATTTAACACCAAATAACTGAAACCACTCAAATATATAAAAACAACGGGAAATTTTAAAACTATAAATCAATGGTGAAGTTTTTTTTAATTGACAGTATAGTTGGTCAAACCAATTTGTCAGACAGTAAGAACCAGGAAAACTTCTTTTGCGTGCTAATACTAGTGTAAGACAAAGATAGTATGATTCTCTGTCTATGATTGAAGTGAGACAGTCCCTTGACAAACTATATTTGCCAATTAAAATATCGTTGCTCTTGATACCGTTGACCATTTTCCGAGGCGCTCTCATAGCCTACAAGGGATATCTTCCAGTTAACCTTTGTATCCCTTTGCGAAATTAACCATGCGTCATTCCCGATCGACCTTTTACCAAAAGTTCTTCAGAACTTATTACTTGGTGAGGGTTCAAAGGTATTGTCACTTCCGAAAATAGTGTAAGATCTTTTGATGTGTGTACTTTTTAGTTGTTTACTTAAGTGTTAATAATAGGCTTTTGTACAGGGTTTTCTAGCTAAAGTGACAGGTGACTTGACTGTCATAAAATATTTTTCACCACACCAGCTCGTAAAGGATTAATTTATTCTTCAAAAACTGATGAGTAAGACGCATTTTGTCCAAGAGGGGCAAAGTAATTTAATGTACATTTTGATTTTCTCATGTTGGAGGATCATTCATGATCATTATTTAAAGGATGACTCACGCTAGACCGGGCCTTCCTTCCGGAGCTTCCGGCGCTTCGTTTCCTGTGGAAAGCACCACGTGATCACCGATCAGCCGGCATAGAACATGAGATCTCGGACGCCTCGTCCCGGGCACAGCCGGGTCTAGCGTGAGTCATCCTTAATAGCGTTCAATTGGAGTAGATTATGTAATATTCTATAGGTAGTATTTTCCTCGCATTGGTGTGTTTAAATTCTGTGTTCACTTGGTAGACAAATTTGTTTGACCTTCGTGCTTTGAATCCCTTCCATTCCACCTACTCGCTACGGTCATGGTTCAATTGTGCAATTTCACTTTGCTCAGATTTCAATATTAGCACGAGGGTAACGACAACTTAATTCAAACCAATGACTATTAATTTCTTATTAATCTTCTTTAGTTTTTAGCCGCCATATTGCTATCCATGTCCCTCCTGTGCCCTGTAACCCTAGTGTTTATTAGTTTGAGTTTCCAAAACGACCCGCTCGGCGCGCTGTTCAAAATCCCATATAAAATGAGACTTAAAGCAACCACGTATGTCAGTCAGTCAGTCAGACTTTCCTTTTTGAGCTATTGCTATTACCTACTAGGTATAGTAGGGTAGGTACTACCTTTATGTGTTCAATCAAAATGACGTCCTAATAAAAACGGAAAATCGAGTGACGCTCACAGGGTGACCCAACCAAATATAATTACACTAACTTGATAAAGCTAGGCTACTTCCCAGACCTAATCAAATTGCAATATGCATTTATTAACTACATTAAGTAAGGGTAGCTAATGGTGTATCATAAAATACCTACATAATTAATAAGCATATTAAGTTTGGACACCGCGTTCCTTCGAAAATTTCGTTACACTTAGGGCCCGATTCGGATTTTGAAATAGACATCTATTAGATATATTTTAGACATCACCAAGATACGATAACGATATGTTTAAGATCTAACCTGTCAAATATAACATTTGCGCGATTCTGGAGATACTCTTCAACGATTTCCTCAGGATATGACTTAGAGATCCAATTTACATCTAATAGATATCTTACGCTATCTAACGTAAAAGTGAGATTGGTTGCCCGAATTGCGCTGCAAAAGAGAACTAGTTGATATCTAAACTATAACGTATCTAGAATGGATCTAGTACGTGTCGTCTCTTGTGAATATCTTGAAGTTCGAATACGGCAGTTAGGCAACGACATTATTAGCTAACGATCGTACCAGTAAGAGCGTTTTCACATTGTCCGATCTGTACCCGTACCATGAGTCACTGACAGTGTCAAAACTGACATATACGCTGTCTACATAATTTACTTTCTATACATCTCGCTCGCACTAATATGCGAGTGCTAGCGAGATGCATAGAAAGTAAGTTACGTTCTCGGTAGCGTTTATGTCAGTGCCAAACTGGTGGTAGACACACTGTACCCCTAGTCCCTAGTTTGCGTTAAGTCTAATTCTGTATGGGATTTTGAGTTTCCAAAACGTCTCGCTTGGCGCGCTGTTCAAAATCCCATACAAAATGAGACAACTCAATCGCGTACCTACGTCACGCTATCGAATAAAATTTACACTAGGAGGTACCGATATCCAATGTCGGATAAGACTATGAAGAAGAAAAAAGTTAGATCGTGCTTTTTCATACTTATAACCAAAAAAGACTTATAACCAAAAATTAAGAGTTTAAAGCCATACGGCACTCTCTAGCAGCTACTTTTCTTCGAAGGTCATCCCACATCCGATATCGGGTCGGACAATGGCGACCTTTAGACTGTACTCGTACAGATGTGGTGCATAATTATTTTCACCTCAGCAGCTCGAACAAGGGTACTTTGCTTCTTAAAAACAGTGAGCAAAATGCGATTTTGCTCACTGAGTCATTTTGTCTCACTCAGTGAGCAAAATCGCATTTTGCTCAATCAAAAAAATAAAATGACATTCAATTGACCTTTATAGTCAAATGTCATTTCAACATGCGGGGTCTAATACAAGTTCGATATACTTGGGTTCTATTATCTCTGTCCCTCTAGGTATGTTCTCACTGCTTAGGGTGAAAAATTTTGTGTACTACACGAGATCAAAGTTATTTACATCTCGTGCGCTTTTGAATCCCTTACTACGCTCAAGATTCTAAATTAGATTCACTCGCTACGCTCGTGAATCTATTATAGAATCTTTCGCTTGCACGGGACTCAAAATAAGCACTCGAAGAAATATCAAACTTTGATCTCTTGTTGTACAAATAACTATTTCCATCGTATTTTCACGGAAACGTACGAACGCGTCTTGCTAGTTCAGTCAGTCTCGGTACAAAAAGTACTGAGGTTAACTAAAGTAGCATGACAAAATACGAACGTTTCCGAGAAAATACGATGGAAAACATTTATGCACTACATCTGTCATATCCGCTATAAGCTATATTAGGCACCATGCGCGTTGGAGGGTCTGTCATCTTGTGGCCTGAATCGGAAACATATGTGCACATGTACATTGCCAAAGCAAGTGCTACCATCTACCGTTCTCGTCGGTACGTTTCCTTATGCATAGTATAGATTCTGCCATCTTGTGGGCTACATCGGAAGCATAAACGACACATTTACGCCTCGCGCCAAAAATCTGACGGCTCCTATGCTGCCCCCTAGTTCATGCACGGGGCCTATATAGGTATGCATTTTTGACAGCTCGTTATCTTTGGTAATCAAGCTCTTATAGGTAGCCATGTTTGAAATTGATCAAATTGTGCTGAAAATTCCCATGCCCGCTGAAAATTGCAATTTCCGACCAAAATACACAGATGTAAAGTTTCAATAATGACAATAGGGATGATGACACATGTTGAATTTTATAACAAAATCTAGTAAAATAGATAGCAAATGAGCAATTTATCACAATATATGGATATTAAAATAATATCTGAAAATAATACAAAAATACAGGACCTTTCAGGAAAGTTTCAAAATATAAGTTTTTTTTTAACTTCCAAAAAGGAAATAAGTAAGGATACCATTCGATTCCTTACATTTTATCCAAAAAAAGATTGTATGGCAACTATATACATAAACGCAATATTTCACCGACAAAAAGACAAAAACGCAATTTTCTTATTTTGTCCATACTTCAAGATGGACTCTCAGTGACCTTGACGTCACGGTCACTTATCGTTTTGTTCGGGGCGTTTTGCGAGTGAAGTACGACTGTCGGAGTTTGACTATCATTTCTGACTTTTGTATTGCTTTAATGCAATGGGTCCCATATAGACATTTGATCCTAAAACAAACCTGATCGATTGATACCATAAATGAAAATTTGTCATCTAGCCTATTATAATACCTAATGGTACAGTGTGGTGTACTTCAAAAATTTAGTAAGTAGGTATAGGTTTATTAAGGTGCATGTGACACTTTTTTTTACACTTTATTATTGAAGTTTAGTTATTTTTTGAAGTACTTACTACATTTATGAGTTTGTTTATGAGTTCGGCTGATAATTTGTTCAATGTGGCCTCCGACACTAACTGCCCGATTTGAACTTTAAAGGGGCCCACTGATTAACAGTCCGCCGGACGGTATCGGCCTGTCAGTTAGAACAAAATTTTGACAGTTCTGAACAACTGACAGGCCGATACCGTCCGGCGGACTGTTAATCAGTGGGCCCCTTAAGATACGTCAATTAATAGATCTAGAAACGATATGGATTAGATGTGTCAGTGTCAAAAGTGACGTTTTTGTTTGAAGAAACGTCACATTTTACCCTGAAATATCTAATCCATATCGTTTCTGGATCTATTAACTGACGTATCTTAATGTTCTAATCGGGCCGTAAGAGTGTCTAGTTACTGTCTTTTGAGCGTCTAGTGAGCGCTATGGAAAATGGCGTCGCTGCGCAGTTGCGCCAACGTTGCGTCGACCAGCAGCCATAGAGTTGAGTAGACGCCGACGCTCGGGAGACGCTAGTGTGGGGTGGCCCTAAGTGCTAAAATTAAGGGCATTAAACAGAAATATTTCTGGTCATCCACATGCTATAGTAGCCATTTTTTCCGTTACATTGTAGATTTTAGTTCCATGTTTGAATGTAACCGGCCCTCCCGGAAGTGACGCCGACGGCTTCCGGCCGCCATCACTGCACGCCCATTGGTCGATTGATGAGTAATATTTTTGCATCATCAATAAAAACTGAAGTTGGTTTAGGTTTTTTAATTTTTAAATAAATTCAAAATTGAATAAGCGCCACTTGCACCATCCCACTAACCCGGGGTTAACCAGTTAAACCGTTAACCCAGTGTCAAATTGTACTGGTAACCATGGTAACTCCTGTTTTAACCGGTTAACTCCGGGTTAGTGGGATGGTGCAAGTGACCCTATGAGACAGTTCTAAGTTCTCAAACAATTGAATCTCTAAGCATTATTTATAGCTTAATTTCTTTATGAAATTTTTTGGACGGCATCCTAGCCTGTGTGTGACCCTGCCTACGAAGCAGGAGGTCCGTAATTCGAATCCTGGTAAGGGCATTTATTTGAGTGTTTATCAGAAATATTTGTCCCCGAGTTGCGGATGTACATACATACATACATATAATCACAACTATAAATATCGACAACCTGATTCTCACAGATCCTGGTGTTTCTGGGTTCTTTCAACTCAGAATCACTAGCATATTCAATCCGATGATAAAATAAAATGTCCCTAAATTTGTATGAAAATTGTACGTTCATACTAAAACGTGACGTAATGGAATGGACATTTTGGGACATCTTTTTTTAATGGCGGGATGGAGAATGCTGTCGATTCTGATTAGAATGAGCCCAAGAACGTCCAGATTTGAAAGAATCAGGTTCTCAATATTTATTTTAGAAAGCGCCCATTTCCCGGAGGGGTAGGCAGAGACCACGGATTCCCACTTGCTACGATCCTGACATACCGTTTTCGCTTCCTTCACTTTTATAACATTCCTTATACACGCTCGCCGGTTTAAGGTACTCTTGATCTGGCCTTTCTTCAGGATTCCCCTGATCTGATCAGAGAAATTCCGCCGAGGTCTACCCCTTCCAACTCCCACTTCTACTTCTCCCGTGTTGTGGATGTTTTCTTTATATAGGTATTACCTACTTCGTACCCAAAACTCAAGCCTTATTGAGCTTACTATGGGTCTAGGTTCAGCTGTATCAAATTGTCCGATAAATTTTTATTTCTATTTTTATTCAGAAGTACCTACTCCAATTACAGGTAGGTAGGTCTGTGTTTTCATGAACAATCTTTTAATCAAATATCAAAATATTGTCCGTCCTTCCAAAAAAAAATACTTGCGTCCTCGGGTGACCCTAGGGCTGACCCATTCTTAAGGGGCCCACTGATTAACAGTCCGCCGGACGGTAGCGGCCTGTCAGTTGTTCGGAACTGTCAAAAATTTGTTCTAACTGACAGGCCGATACCGTCCGGCGGACTGTTAATCAGTGGGCCCCTTTAGGTCAACGAATAGGCATAGCCATTCAGCGGGGTAATGTAGCTAGCTCATGGGTCTTCCGCAGGGCACAGACTTGGGGGAGTTGGGGGACCTTTCATTGGTGGGTATGTTTTCTATTGTTGTTTAATTTTTAATTTTTAAGTAGGTTTATTTTAATATTAGTTTAGTTTTGTAGGTAGTTTTAATTATAGGAATATTATAATAGAATAAAATTTGTGTAATAATGTGCTATAATAGAAACTAAAGTTTTATACAAACATTGTCAATATAAAAAAAATACGCCATCAATCTAAAAATCCCATCGGCAAACCCACCCTTCAAAATAACCTACCGCAAGCCCCTATTTACCGAAGCTAGATCGATGTTCTTCGGTGTTCGGCGCCTGCGTCGGAAAAATGGCGGCCGAAAAAAGCGGGCAATAAGAGAAAGAACCGCGGGGAGGTAAGGAGGGCTCGCGGTGTGGTGTGGGTGGAGGCTGGGTAATGGCTCCTCTACACGATGGGCCATCGCCCGCCTCTCCAAGGGACGCATTTATGCGTTAGATGGAGCAAGTGATATTGCTATGTCATTCTACCGCATGGCTGCGTCTCGTGGAGTGGCCGGCGCTGGCCCATCGTGTAGAGGAGCCCTATGTCTTAGAATGCACTGCCGGCCCGATTCTAACTTTAAGATACGTCAATTAATAGATCTAGAAACGATATGGGTTAGAAAGAAAGAAAGAAAATAAGTGCATTAGTTACGTCAAACCAAACCACTTAAATTACAAATATGACATAGACCAGATATGTCAGTGTCAAATCTGACGTTTCTTTAAACAAATACGTCACTTTTGGCACTGACATATCTAATCCATATCGTTTCTAGATCTATTAATTGACGTATCTTAAAATTCGAAGTTTGCAAAATTCGGGCATCTTTGTGTTTTACTCCATTCAGGCGTAATAACCTAGATCAGGGGTCTCCAAACTTTTTTACCCTAGGGCCATATTGCGCCTCAGAAATTTTCGCGCGGGCCACCGTTCGGCGCCGAGGGGGAGGGGGTGTATGTGGTTGCTGCTGTTAGGGCTGAACCCCTGGAGCCTGGCTCCCGCGGGCCGGATTGGAACGCTGTCGGCGGGCCGGATTGGAACGCTTCGCGGGCCGGATTTGGCCCGCGGGCCGGGGTTTGGAGAGCCCTGACCTAGAGTGACAGATATAGTTGTTCGAACTTTATGAACTTCGATTTTCGCTGTTATACTTATAGCCCAGGTTGGCCCAAAAATACGATATCTATTTTTTTCTTTGGCAAATTGCAGAATATTTCTTACACTCTTTTACGAAAATGATTTTAAATTTATAAATACCATCATTTAACTAAAACAAAACGTATTATCAAAATATTATTCTCCTTTACCTTTGATACACAAACGCAAACATTTGATAAAATTACATATCAGCAATATGCCGCAGTAAAAAAAAATGTCAACGTATTTTTAAATTGTATTATAAACCCCATTATACCATTTTTTTTTTCATTTACAGTCATACACATTAATATTACACCTAATTCTGTGATTCTCCGGACACAAAAAAATCACACATTTTTCAAACACTGACACTATTTTAAGTGATCACAGATAATCAACCACACAATGCAATTCATTTTCAAAATTTTATTAAATCATAATCTAAAAAAAAAAACACTTCTTATTTTGCGGCAATGAACCAAATAGAACTAATAACAAAATACTACCTGCAATACTCCTTCCTAGTCCAAAAGCACTCTCACTACACGGCGAGCCGCAGGGGTGTGTCCCCTGTCGACGCCCCTCAGGAGGGGGTTAAACGCGCCCCTGCCTTAACGCGCCGTGCTGCGTTTGGACTTTGCGAGTCGAGCGAGTTACTCGCACGAGTTACAGGCCTATTCGGATTTCGAGATAATCACAAGATCTTGAGATGATTTAGCGATCAACTAGATCTACATTAGATATCGACTAGATGTGACTTGGATATCTAAGTCATAACTTGTCGAAATCGTTCAAGAGGACCTGCAGAATCGGGGAAACGTCAAATTTGACATATCTATCTCACAAATATCTTTAAATTATCCGTATCGTAACTTGTTGAAGTCTAGTAGAAATCTAATTCATTTTCCGAATCGAGCCGTTTGTAGCATGCAGCAGTGGCAGCATGGTTGCATTTTAATCGCCTGTCACTATGCCTGTCACTTTTGCACTTACACAGTTGATAGAACGTGACAGGCGACAAAAATGCGACCGTGCTACTCCCGCAGCCGGAGGTTATTGAGTCAGTCAGTACAAATAAGGTTAAATATAATAGGTAAGAGATAATTAGAATCCAAACCAAAAGAAGTCTTTAATTTACTTAATCAGAACTTTCAGGCAACTTTGGAGGAATAACTGCTAACAATAAAAAGACTGCCACTTGAAACACAGTGACGATATTCGTCAGTTTTTATTGGCCGTAGATACATTTAATAAACCACATCTGAATCCCTTAGTTTAGTTTAGATTATCAATTTTTGCAACAAAGGCACATTTTTTTGGGTTTGTAATTTTATTCCCAGATTTATTTTAAATAAAAAGGCCCCCTTGTTTTTAATAACAGTTCCCTCAATGTTCTAGCCAGATTCACAATCTTACGGTGTCATATACATGATGATCTGTAACAGTATCAAGGACCGTATGATTATTCATTTAAGTGTAAAACGTGAAAATACATTGTTAGGTATGTGATATGCATAGCTGGTTTTGTGAAAATTGTGAATAGGAGGCAAATGAGTAGATGAATCGCCTGGTGGTAGGCAATCACCATCGCCCATACCTGCAATACCAGAGAGGTAGCAAGAGAGTTCGCTCTTTTCTTGAACCTTCAAAGTCGGACTGGATACTCTGGATATACAACTGGTGACAGTTCCTTCTACAGTTAGCCGTGTAAAGTTAGTAAGGGACTTGTACAAGTACTGTCCCTCAAGTAAACTCACTCGTTCAAGCAGAAAAGAGGCGAGCGTCGGAACTTGCTCAAATCTTGACGAACCCACAAAGCGGGTCCTGTGACGTCACAACTCCATGAATGCTGATTTCTCTTTCAGCTTTGTATGGCTTATTATTTAAATTATTAGTGCCGTCAATATTGGATAAGAGAGGGTTTCGATGTCTGTTGATGAGTTTTCTAATAATCTACCTTGAGCCTTTGATTGTTTGATTTAAAATTGAACAATCTTTAACCTTTAACCCGTTTGTCGGGTACATTGTTCGTAGTGACTACGCGCTCCATACGGCAAAGACGTGGCTATGGCAATGATTGTGTTAAGGATGATTCACGATGAAACGGTCCGGGTCTGGGCCCGGCGTCCGACACTTCATTTTCTATGACGGGTGATCAGCACGTGATGCATTCTATTGAAAACGAAGTGTTGGACGCCTCGGCCCAGACCCGGATCGTCTTAGCGTGAGTTATCCTTTAGCAATTAATTATAGTGGGTAAAAGTAATCTTTCGTCACATTTGAATTAAATTATGGCCCCTGACTTCCCTTCTAAAAGACGTAATTGAGATATGCGGCCCGATTCGAACTTTAAGATACGTCAGTTAATAGATCTAGAAACGATATGGAATAGATATGTCAGTGTCAAATGTGACGTTTCTTCAAACAAAAACGTCAATTTTGACACTGACACATCTAATTGACGTATCTTAAAGTTCGAATCGGGCAGATAGACCCTGGCTCCAATTTCACCACGGCTACAATTGTCAGTGACATATGTCTAGCGACAATTGTCAAGCGACAGGTGACATATTACAATTTTATAAAATATTTTCTATAGAAATACTTACAAACATGACAGGCATTTTGCTACAATTGTATGTATTACAATTATGTTGTGAAACAAGAATTATTTTTTCTAGTCGACATATTTGTAGAATTGTCGGTGAATCTTGACAGGAAATGATTTATATGTCGGAATTTCGTTACAATTGTAGTGTTTCTTGTGACAATTGTCATAAACTTAGCAAGAGAAATATCTGTTTTTTTCCGATATAATAAAGTTTTTTTTAATAATACAATGATGGTGGCAAACAGGAATACGGCCCGCCCGATGGTAAGCGGTAACCGTAGCCCATGGATGCCTGTGACGTCAGCAACAGTGATGTTTTACAATTGTCGCACCTGTCACCCTGGTGAAATTGGGGCCAGACACTAGTCCAGTGTGATTATTATACTAGAACTTATTACACAGTACATGAAATAAAATACTTTTCTTCGTAATTCTTCTTAATTTTTACTTCTATCCCGTCCCGTTCTATGGTCCCAGAAATACATATACGCTCCTGGACGGATTAGTCCCTATGACGGAATTAGCCACATTTACCTTACTATAATATTTATTTATTTATCACATGTAGATCGAATCTTCGCCATCCTAAGTCCAACTATCCCGCATAATTATTATTCCTTATCAATCTCAAACAAAACGAGGGAAGAAACATGGCGGGCTCACCCTATTTTTACCACCCCCTGGTACCTCATCCGGTCGGACTTTAATTGGATGTGTTTTTAAACCGGGGTTTCATTAAGATTTTAATACTAACTAGCGTAGTTATAGTAACTAGAGTCAGACCAAAAAAAGTCTGCAGCGGATTTCATAGCCCACGTAGTGCAAGTGTTATATTTTTAAACTTCTATGAACTTATGACTTATGACGTAAAAATGACACTTGCACTGCGTGGGCTATCAAATCGGCTGCAGACTTTCTTGGTGCGACTCGAGTTGTAGATTTTACTAGGGTAAAACAAATTTCCCAAGGGACTAGATTTGTACATATTCTAGTCTTAAATAAAGTAAGTAGCGGCACAATTCCAACAATGCTTATAAGATGTCACAGCGACACGATACCAATCTGTTAGTGTTAGAAGTGGCGTTCTTCTTCTTCTTCTTTTTAAAATTATGGCTTCAGCCCAGTACCACATTAGTTTACTATATAATAAGCTATCGATATTACACTTTAAACAATATTATTTAATGAGCAAAAAACACCGGCCAAGTGCGAGTCGGACTTCCGTTCCAAGGGTTCCGTACATTACACAATATTTAACAATATATTTTTTGATGTGAAACGTGAGTGAAATGTCATTAAAAAACCGTAAGGGACGGATCAAAAACTAAGTAATTAAGTCCGATTCACGCTTGACTGCACATTTATAATAAGTTTTCCTGTAATCTATAGGTAAAGACATATTTTGTGTATTTTTTTCAGTAGTTTCAGAGAAAAGGGGGGGGGGGAGGTGGTAATTTTTTGCCTATTGTCTTAAATTACTTACATAAATTATTGTCTTAAATATGTTTCAAATTCATTTACATTACATGTCCGTCTTTGAATCACAGACTTATATGTGTGCTAAATTTCAACTTAATTGGTTCAGTAGTTTCGGAGAAAATAGGCTGTGACAGACGGACAGACAGACACACGAGTGATCCTATAAGGGTTCCCTTTTTTTTCTTTTTGAGGTACGGAACCCTAAAAACGTCAGAAGTGACGTTTTTGGTTGAAGAAATGTCACTTTTCACACTGTTCGGTGTCGTATCGCTGTGACATCTTATCTTATAGCAATGTTCGAATTTGGCCTTAAGAGTGTGAAAATAGCACATTACGATACAAGTGTGAAAAATAGGAAATACTCAACGAGCGATAAATTAAAACACGACCGAAGGGATGTTCTAAATCGACACGAGTTGCGAATTACCTATTCGCACATATACCGTAAAATGGGGTGAGTAGGGTTCGCGGGGAGAGTTGGGTTATGAATGGGGAGAGAAGGGTTGAAAGGGGGATGAGATGGGTTTTTAAGGCTACTGCTACAAAAATAATGTATTCCAATTTAAAATGGAGCTGTAGTAATACTCATAATAAAAAAAAATCGATCCAACAACCTTCCAAAATCACCTTTGTATGAAATCCCAACTCACCCCAAATACGAGGGACTACGGGGTGAGCTGGGTTTTCCTGTTTATCGTCAAAGTTATGAAATTGAACTACCCAAAATAAAATAAAAACTAAAATACAAACGTCCGGAACACTTATTATATACACCATTCAGTTTGCATATGTAAAAATAAAATGCTATCGAGGTTTGAATGTCAGTTTTGCGCCTATTCACCCCATTTTACGGTATCGTACGTTTTACAGTACGTAAATACATATGGAATTTTCGACATAGTTATAGTCCGGTGGCCGGCTGCATGAAACCCACCTGATAAAAAAATAGAAAATTCCTACTCTGTGTGGTAGCTGACTTTTACCAGCTTCAACTGCTCTTGGTCGGCCGCGGCTAAACTTGGCTAATTTTGCGCAAATGTCAAAAACGTGGTACAAAAATTCATCGAAAAAATCTCATCAAAAAATTTAATGAATCTTGTGTGGTACGATAGCAGAGCTGCCTATGAAGACAATAAAAAAAGTGATCGGCCAAATCCTGTGTTGGCACCTTCCTGTGCCCGACCGAATTTGTGGTACCACGTGAAAGCTACAATTTACCTCTTCGAAAAATATAATGAAAAAAAAACGAATTGTAATTGCTAAATTAAACCTGTTGATGTATGTCTTGGTCGGCCGTGAGGCAAAGGCTAAGGTGACTTAGCCTGGCAGTTTGCAGTCGGACTATATTTTTTTAAATAAATTTGGTCGGACTGCTAAAAAAACGATGGAAAATAATTATGCACTAAATTTGTAACTAAGACAAATATGGGAGGCAGTTTTTGCATTCCGACCAAATTTATAAAAAAAATGCAGTCAGACAGCAGAAACTGCACCGCAAATGACAAAAAAAATTCACTCTACATCTGTATCCTCTTGGCTCCCAATTCCCTTACCCCTCAACCGAATACATATATCACAACACAACCATACCTATCCATCATCCTAACCAGATCGATCACCAATGAGACAGACGAAAAATCAAAAAAGTAGGGTGAAAAAAAAGCGAGGGTGTCTCCCCCACGTTTTTTTCCCGTAATCAGGCCGTACTAATGGTATATCTTTATATATTTATTTATGGAGTCGTGAGGGTCGCGGCCCTCGTTTTTTGTGGGTGTTTAGATTGAGTAGGTATGTATGGTTAAGTGTCTTTAAGGGAGTATATAATACTATATTCTTGGGCGATAGGATGTCTTTTTTATGCGAGGAAATATAAGACATAAAAAACTGGACAAGTGCGAGTCGGACTCGCCCACCGAGGGTTCCGTACGTTTTAGTAGGGTAAAAGTGGGGTCCATATTGGGTTGCATACAAGTTTAGGTCATATCTTTGATGCGCATAACAACTTGTATCATAATCGTCATTGCGCATACAAATGAAAAGTCATATTATATTGTGTCATACATTTTTAGCCATAATATTTGATGACATACTCAGCAGTTGTCATATATTTTTTGTGCATATAGGTTTTGATTATAATGAATTAAATGTCATACCAGCTAAAAGCATATTTATCGATACTTATAATGTTTTTACGTATAACGTATTGTAGCATAATAATTTTCAACCATAATGGTTTAAATAAATAGTTTAAGAAACTAATTTTAGCCTCTCAACAACTCCTCAAAATAAAACCTTTTCCCTAATCTCCGTCCAAACACTTAAATCGACGGAGCCCCGCTAACGCGGGGCTCCTATTTCTGCGTAGTTTGCCCTTCGGGCATCTGAAGAAACCTAACGAACCTAACCTACCTATTATGATTAGTTTCTTTTATAAAACCGTTTCTCCTACTGGAGGGGGCTCCTCTCCTTCGATCTCCTCTTTTATACGGTCTTTGTGTGGTTATGATTATGACATTTATGACTAAAGTAATATAAATTTGCTTCATAGGTTGCTCACAACCAACCAATATTTATTATTCATGCTTTGTAACATTTATGAAAAAAACATATTATGACCACTAAATATATGACTTATTTTTTTATGTCTATATTAATACTATGCACTGCAATACTTCGAACGAAAAACAATTATGGATATCAAGTAGATGACTGAAAAATTTATGCGAATTAAACTAGTAGTTCGCCCCGAACTGAGAACTCGCAGTTAACCAAAAATTATTATAGAGCGATTGACTTTGTTGCACCTACTTAGGTACTCGTATAGTGCGTCATAAAATAGTAGAAAATAAATGAGAGCACCACTTTCTACGTAACTGTCACATTTTAGACGTAAAATGCTTACACATGGCAACAATTTAGTATGGACATTTTTGAGTTCAATTTTATTCAATTTCTACTATTGTCATGTCGCACTATAGGCTGCAATGGATCAAAAATCGCCTGGATTTATTGCAAGGTCTGTGGAGCCCTTGACTGATAGATTTAAGCGAAGAGTAGTATGTATAATATATAGGACAAAGAGAGCCCTCTCGTGGAACTTTGCATCCATTTTGAAGTGCCATCTGTAATTCTTAACCAGAAATATCAACGTCAATATCAGGGGGGGAGAGGCATAAATAGCGTCTAAGTAGGTGTGTTGCGCACGTAAAAAACTTTGACTTTGAAGAAAGGCTTTAGGATATTAATTAATACACGAAAACAGATTAGATATTTTTAACTTGACTGTTGATGTAAATAAATTACCTATCATACACGGCTGGAATAACACAGAATTGACCACGAAACACAATTACACGCAGCAGGTTGTGAATCTACCCGCCATAATTTTTCTAAATTTTTTGGTAATAAAGTTCTCAGCAACTGTGATGGCGTATGAAATCTTGGTTTCTTTTAACATTGTAAAACTGAAAGTATTTTTATTTATCTGAATTATGTCGTAGTACAGACAATAAATGGGGTGTTTTAATAACAAAACTTCCGTGAGTGACCCGTATTAATATATTTAATAAATGGGGTGTTACCTATAATATTTCATTTTTATTTGACAAAGTTGTTTTTTGTGGCAATCGCCTCCATGACAACGATGTCCATAAATAATCTGTTCTAACAGATGTTTTTTTGTTTGATCCATGCCTTAGATACAAGACTTTTAAGACGTTCTGACGAAATAAGTGAAGCCATATTAAAAAAAAGTTTAGCGTTAAGTAATATAGATGTCGCTATTTTTTCGAATAAAGTGCTTTATATACGACTGTCCCTCCTCTGGATTTAAGTCATCATAGAAATCATAGAGATTAAAATAAACTGTATCTGTGCTAAGTCGAAATATTTCCTGTCAAATGTTTATATTATTTTATTTTTATCTTGCTAATTATTTCAAAAAGGTAAATTTAAAAACAATATTATAAAAGTGCAAACCGAGCACTTTCATTTGATACTAAATTCGACCATGTTTTTTGCAAATAAAATGACCAGAATAGCTAGGCCTCTCACAAACAGCTTTTTGGCCTTCTAAGCTCTTCTACCTCAATAATCCCTTAATCGAGCCTGCTCATAATTTAATCACTAAAATATAATGCCCTCAACTACACGTTTACCCAATTTCATTTAAATTAGAACAAATTTACTTAAGTTCTTGAGTATCAAACTATCTTCTGACAGTTCAGCTTAATAACATCGAAATGCCGGGACGTGCCCCTAGCCAGCCGCGTGATCCAAGTCGAATGTAAGAACTTCGCTTCGCTTCGCTCGCTCGTTCGATTAATGACTATAAAAATTATGACATAACTCATTTATGACAAAAACCCAGTTATGCTCAGGAATAATTCTGACTAAAGATTTTTATGACTTACAATTCTATGCATAGAGTGTTATGAGTGTTATGACAATTAAACGGGTTCCCCTCATCTGGCATAATATTGTTTGTCAGAAATACACTTCGCATAACATATATCGCAGAAACACTTTTAGACGAATGATAATTCTGCATAACTATTACTTGGCATTACTATTACTACGCATACAATACATTTTGCAGCATATTATTTAGCAGAAGATTACTTTCGCCGACTTTAGTGTAGCATAATTTTATGTACCATAACCATCCTGCAGCATACTTTTATTATGGCATAGTGATATTTTCTGCTATTACAAGAAAAGTGGGTTAAGTTAAGCAAGAACCGCGACCCCAACAAAATTGAACCTGTGCCAGAAAAGAAGGTTATATTAGTTTGGAACTGCGGCCTCCTATAAAAACGAACGGCTGCCGGAAAATTAGGTTAGGTTAGGTTAGAACTCCGACCCACTACAAAAACGAACAGTTGCCAGAAAAGTAGGTTAGGTTAGTTTAGAACTGCGACCTCATACAAAAACGAACGGCTGCGGGCAAAGTAGGTTAGGTTAGAACTGCGACCTCAACAAAAACGAACACATGCCAGAAAAATAGATTAGGTTAGAGCATAATATTAAGGTAGGTACCTATCATTAGATTATGAAATTTATTTCATAGCTCTATCCGTCTGTATGTGACCTCTTCACGCTTATATCGCAAAAGTGATTTACGAGTTGGTGGAATTTGGTATGCAGACAGTTTGAGACCCGTGGAAGGACAAATGGTAGTTTTATTTAATCGTTAATACCATTCCTCGTAGACGAAGACTCAACTTGATGACTTTATGCCACCGAAATATTATGCAATACAGTTATCTGCGAAAACAATATTCGTTTAAAAGACTATTATGATCATCAACAGTATGCCAAAACATGGTTCTGGATTTTAAAACTCTGCGAAATTATTGTATGCTAAATGATATATGCGAAAGGTAATTCTGCCAAACGACATTTCTGCCAAGTAACATTATGCAATACAAAAATATGTCAAAAAACTTTCTGCAACACATTAGTAAACCGAAACCTGGTTAATTGGCACCTGGATAAATGGAAAACCTCAATAATTGCAACCAAAAGTCCGGTCCCGGTCCCTTGAGACCAAAAGGCCTCTATAATTGAAATTTTGGAACCTCTATAATTGCAATTTACATTTTAGTACTTTTCGTAATTTTGCCTCTGTAATTGACCACATCGCAACTATGTAAGACCTCTATAATTGACACTGTGCAAAAAAATCCGTTATTTTTGCTCTTCTTTTTACCTCTATTATTGAAACGAGTCTTACTTATTACCTCTGTAATTGAAATAATGTAGTTGTAGACATCAGAAACAATATTTTAATAGCAATGATCATTTTATTTATATCTTCATCCAGAATTCAGTTTATTTATTGAGTACCTATCACAGCCTGTAGTAGGTGAAATAGTTTTGATTAAATCAAAAACAAAATAAGTAAGTAAGTAAGTATGCTTTTTAGATTCTAATAAAACTTTCTTCTACAATTCAAGGGAATTTATTAACCCAAATGATTAATAAGAAAATAAAGTAGTAATTAATGTAGTGTAAAAGTGCAAGTATAGACAGAAGCTAAGTACATATAGACCAGAAACCCAGAACGTAAGCGTGTAAATATACTTTAAATGGTTATTTGCACCTCCATAAAAGAAATTTGTCAGAACGCAACCTCTATTAATGAAAACCTCTATAATTGACACAACGATTTTTTGAACCTCGTTAATTGACACCACCTGCTTAAATGAAAAACCTGGTTATTTGACAAAAAATGGCCGGTCCCTTGAGATTGCAATTATCCAGGTTCCACTGTACTTGTTATCTTTTAGTACAAAAAGCAAGATGCCTTATTTGTAAAACGGGTAGGTACCTAGGTTTATTATCTTCAATTTTATGAAAGGAATAAACATTATCTTTGATATTTCCAGACTATTGGCGATTATTGCGGACCTCTAAATTTTGGGACAACTATCCCATATAGGGGATAGTTGCTTAATCCATGTAAATTACGTTTAGGATAGATGTCCCGTCGAGAAAGAGGATATTTATTCCGCAAAAAATTTGATCGCACCTAGCCGTCCCATGCAATTGCACAGAGACATGCAACACGGTCAACTTAGTTGTAGTTACAGAGTCTGTCGATAGATAAATAAAATAACATTTATTTCTTTCGCGAAACTACAGTAATTGCAATCAAGTCAACTATACCCCCGGGGCATCTATCCCAGTTTTCCTACATTTGTTGTTATAGCGGCAACAGAAATATATTACCTGTGAAAATGTCAACTGTTTAGCTAAGTATTAACCTAACATCATGGGAGAGACTAAAGCTCACAGACTCCGTTGGTTGGGCCACCTTGAGAGAATGGATGAAGATCGGAACGTGAAAAGAGCATACCTGGGCCGTCCAGCAGGAAGACGTCCTATCGGACGCCCCAGATATCGCTGGTGCGACATGGTGGAGGCGGACCTGCGCGAATTTCGAGTCAGCAATTGGCGAGAGGTCGCACAGGACCGAGAAAAGTGGCGCTGTCTTGTGTCGAAGGCCAAGTCTCATTTTGGGTCGCTGAGCCAACGGAGTAAGTAAGTAAGTAAGCTAAGTATTACATGTAGGGATTACAGCGTTACAGCGAGCTGCGTTGTGCCCAGACGATGTCACTGGCAATTTATTTTATAAATTTCATTGCTGCCGATGCCGCATGATAGAGGCAGATAACAAAATTAAGGCACTCAGCTATAATGTATAACTCTATCTTCTTCTCTTCTTAATCGCTCCCCCATTGCTGAGGATCGTGACTCCACTTGCGCTTTATGAACAATGACAACGACAATGTATAACTATTACTGAATAAATTACATGATGTGATATGAGACACCATCGGCAATGATGGTCCATTACAGAATGGGCGACGATTCCACCGTGAGCCTTCCTTCCGAGGATCCTTTGATGCTTGCCCGAAAATCTACAGAATGGCGATTATCCATCATCGCCAATCATCGGCCATTAAGCCCTCCACACGATCGGGATCACCTGCAATGTTGGCAACTGTCAAAGGTATGCATTGCATAAGGTGGCGCCATCATAGCTTGCCGCTTTCTCTAGTTGAGTTCTACGAGATTTGGCTTAAAGGGCTGGCATCCAGGGCATAAAATTTCCTTAAAAAAAACAAGAATTTGACATAATTGTACGGATTGACAGGGCAAGCTATGCTGGCGCAATCTGCTAAATACTGAACCCCTTATTCATAAAACTTTACGGGCCTGATTTACTTAAATTATGTTTTATCCCTTTCTTACAAATACATAAGTCAAAATGACAGATAAGGACTAACTATTATTAGCTAATTGAGGTTTTCGCGTTTATGAATAAGGGGGTTAGACCGGCCAACCTCATTGTCCATCATGGCCAATGGTGTAGAGGAGCCATTTTCGTATTTCTTCACCTCGCCTCTCACGGGGTCTCTCGGCGAGTGTGTATAGCCGACATTAAATAAGAAAACATTTTTTAAAGTACTTTCCCATTGATGCTACAAGGCTATGACTTAAGGATGACTCACGTTAGACCGGGCCGTGTCCGGGCCGGAACTTCCGGCACATCGTTTTCTATGGAAAGCATCACGTGATCGCCTGTCATGTCATAGAAAATAGGCGCCGGAAGCTCCGACCCGGACATGGCCCGGTCTAACGTGAGTCATTCTTTATGGCGTTTACGTAACGTTTAAAATAACGCCTACTCAGTAAAATCAACCATGTAAGATGTAGGTAATTATAACTCTTATAATACCTCGCAATAAGGATTTTAATCGCGTGGCTAAACCAAGTTACCGTAACCATCGTGGTAACCAATCGTAAAACAAAGGAGTAAACATTTAAATTACAATTTTAACTTTGCCTTTGAATAAACGCCTTTGAATACAAATGTGAAAACAATCGGGTCTTTCGCAACTGTACGCATAAGTTTGTAATAAGTTCATCACGCAACAGGAATTATAAAGCCACGCCTAACTTTTTTCTTATGGGAAAGTACAATAATAGCACTTTGTGTATAAAATTTATGACAATTACATTGTTGTGTTAACGCTTGTAGCTTACAAATGCTTCGAAAAACTGGCTTCATTGAATAACAGTATATAAATTAATTGTGTTCGTTTACGTTACCTAATTAAAAATTACCTACCAGTTAAGAGCGCTCTTACAAGAAAAGTCGAAATAATGCAAAATTGATGATACTAGTCGACGAAATTCAGGACTTTGCGCTCATTATTAGAAACAATGACTACTTGTTCCAGTAAAAGCGTCTTCTTATCTTTATAAATATCGTTGTAAATATTAGAAAAAGGACTTATTAAATTAGTAATGATTTTTTTTCTGATGGTCGTTTCCGAAAAACCCCGTGAAGCACTGAATGGCAAGCTCTTATTTGGAAATGTTGAGAATTATACTCTGCTAAACCTGGCTATTTTGTATTACTAATACCCTGTACTTTAGGCATATCAAACTATATTTTTCCTACATACCTTTGAGAAAGAGAAAATCAAAGTAAAACGAACTCGATTTTCTCTCCGAAACAAGTGTCAATTCCTACGAAAATCTACTTAATATCGAAGTCATTTTCATACTCAAGCAATCTGCAACGTTTTCTTATACTGTTGGTATACATTAGTGTTTATGAAATTCTACTATAATTTTTTGGCAATTTTTTGAAAACTACTCTATATTACCGATGACGCGCGCTGCGCCAGCTCAGTGCCGCGGCAGAGCTTGTAGAGGCAGGACGTGTGTCGGTCGGCTCCGCACATTTTCAACGGCGACGACGAGGTTTTTTATCATTGTGTGCGGCGGGCGCCGTGTAAAACGCTATACTGTGTGCGTGTAAACCGCAACGAGAGACTTTGATCCTAGCACTGTTTTTATAGTATTATAATTTATAATGGTACAGTTTAATAAACTACCGGACAGGATTAAAAATATTTGAAACGACCTGACATTCTATATGTATTTATTTGACTCAAGATAGTACTCAGGGTCTGATGATGGAGCCGGAAGGTGGTCACCGGTACCAATCAACCATGCAACTAAACCACTTCGTGTTTAGGCTCGTTTTATTCATCTCAACAAGATCTTTGACACAAGATAGTACTCAGGGTCTGATGATGGAGCCGGAAGGTGGTCACCGGTACCAATCAACCATGCAACCAAACCACTTCGTGTTTGGGCTCGTTTGATTCGGCTCAACAAGATCTTTGACTTAAGATAGTACTCAGGGTCTGATGATGGAGCCGGAAGGTGGTCACCAGTACCAATCAACAATGCAACTAAACCACTTCGTGTTTAGGCTCGTTTTATTCGTCTCAACAAGATCTTTGACTTAAGATAATACTCAGGGTCTGATGATGGAGCCGGAAGGTGGTCACCGGTACCAATCAACCATGCAACTAAACCACTTCGTGTTTGGGCTCGTTTGATTCGTCTCAACAAAATCTTTGGCACAAGATAATACTCAGGGTCTGATGATGGAGCCGGAAGGTGGTCACCGGTACCAATCAACCATGCAACTAAACCACTTCGTGTTTAGGCTCGTTTGATTCGTCTCAACAAGATCTTTGACACAAGATAGTACTCAGGGTCTGATGATGGAGCCGGCAGGTGGTCACCGGTACCAATCAACCATACCACTAAACCACTTCGTGTTTAGGCTCGTTTTATTCGTCTCAACAAGACCTTGGACACAAGATAGTACTCAGGATCTGATGATGGAGCTGGAAGGTGGCCACGGGTACCAGTCTACCATGTAACTGAACCACTTCGTGTTTGGGCTCGTTTGATTTGTCGCAACAAGATCTTTGACACAAGGTAGTACTGAGGGTCTGATGATGGATCCGGAAGGTGGTGACCGGTACCAATCAACCATGCAACTAAACCACTTCGTGTTTGGCTTCGTTCGATTCGTCGCAACAAGATCTTTGACACGGGTTAGTACTCAGGGTCTGATGATGGAGCTGGACTGTGGCCACGGGTACCAGTCTACCATGTAACTGAACCACTTCGTGTTTGGGCTCGTTTGATTTGTCGCAACAAGATCTTTGACACAAGGTAGTACTGAGGGTCTGATGATGGATCCGGAAGGTGGTCACCGGTACCAATCAACCATGCAACTAAACCACTTCGTGTTTGGCTTCGTTCGATTCGTCGCAACAAGATCTTTGACACAAGTTAGTACTCAGGGTCTGATGATGGAGCTGGACTGTGGCCACGGGTACCAGTCTACCATGTAACTGAACCACTTCGTGTTTGGGCTCGTTTGATTCGTCGCAATAAGATGTTTGACACAAGATACTACTCAGGGTCTGATGATGGAGCTGATGATGATAGACAGGTACCCATCGCCACCTTCGCGCTCCATCATCAGACCCTGAGTACTACCTTGTGTCAAAGATCTTGTTGAGATGAATAAAACGTGCCTAAACACGAAGTGGTTTAGTTGCATGGTTGATTGGTACCGGTGACCACCTTCCGGCTCCAACATCAGACCCTGAGTACTATCTTGTGTCAAAGATCTTGTTGAAACGAATAAAACGAGCCTAAACACGAAGTGGTTTAGTTGCATGGTTGATTGGTACCGGTGACCACCTTCCAGCTCCATCATCAGACTCTGAGTATCACCTAGTGTCAAAGATCTTGTTGAGACGAATCAAACGATCCTAAACACGATGTGGTTTAGTTGCATGGTTGATTGGTAATGGTACCTTCCAGCTCCATCATCAGACCCTGAGTACTGTCTTGTGTCAAAGATCTTGTTGAGACGAATCAAACGAGCCCAAACACGAAGTTGTTTAGTTACATGATAGACTGGTACCCGTGGCCACCTTCCAGCTCCATCATCAGACCCTGTGTATCTTCAGTGTCAAAGATCTTGTTGAGACGAATCAAACGAGCCTAATCATGTTACTACATGGTTGATTGGTATCCGTGACCACCTTAATCATCATCAGATCCTCAGTACCAGTTCGTTTTTAAACCCTCGTTGATACAAACTTTACAACCTATAGGTACAAATGCAATGACGAAACGTGTAAATAAGCGAGTAGGTACCTATAATTTCTTTCGAGTAATATACCTTCATAAGTACGAGTATGGGGCTATTCATAAATTACGTCGTTTCAAATGGGAGGAGTGGGGGGGGGGGGGGGGGGTCTGGACGTCGGATGATGGTAACATGACGTAGGAGGAAACAGATTCATCCGAAGCTTGATTTTTGGATGATTTGAGGGGTGGGGGGGGTCAAAAATCGTCAAAAATAGATGACGTAATTTATGAACAGCCCCTATGTACATTTGCACTGCATTTAGTATTTTCGTACTTACCAAGTAACAGTTTTAGAACTTTAAAAGTTAAGTACAGTTAGTGTTGTTATGGTTGATTTCAATATGCTTCGCGAAGGATCAAGAATGTTTAATCCATCATTGTAGTGCGAGTGTGGTAGAAGGGATCGGCATACTGAGCTCGCACGGCCTGCCGCAGCGCGTAAAATACCTAAACTCGCTCAACGCCGAAATGTAATAGCGCTCTTAAGTTACTTATGCAGTAATAAATTATTATAAAACAAAGTATAGGTAATTAACTTGAATTTGGTATGACCCGTTTGTCTTTATCTGTCATTTGGCTTATGTATTTTTGTAAGAAAGGGATAAAACATAATTTTTAATAGGGTTGCTCAAAAAGTGCTACTTTACGTAGCTGCTTATCGTGCGGAAAGTTGGTTTTCGCGAACTAGCGCTTTTCACTTTTCCATTTTTTTTTATACTTGTTTCAATTCATGACTACTTATTGATGAGTGTTAAATATTAATATTAGTTTCCTTTAAACACCGTAATCAACATAAAAACTTACTGTTAATGTAAGAATACGAAAAATATATAGGTACATATTTTATATTTCATTACTTACCTCTTCATCACTATAACACGTTTATTTTTTAATATTCAATATTGAAAAACCGCTCTTAATAAGTTGTCTGAATGGAACGGACTAGCTGCCGAAACGCCTGTCAAAGAAGAGGCGTTTTTTCTTACTGCAAGCATGTTTTAAGTTTCCAAAGGCAACATTCGATATTGTTTGTATAAATCATAATTCTTTTCTTATTTATTCGCAACTGTATTAAAAAAAGTCGTTCGATACACGTGCGGAAATATCATTCTTCACTCGTCCCGAGTCTTGATATCTCGGTACTCGTGAAGTAATGACATACTTTCCGCACTAGCATCGAACTGTACTATTAACTAAATCAGACCCGTAAAGTTTTATGAATAAGGGGGTATGGCGATAATGAACGACGGTTCTCCATACAAACGTATATCCCATTTTCCTCTCTGAATATTAACCTTATTGTAAAATATTTTTCACAATTTGTTGTATATCAACCACAGCGAATGCCCCTCCATTTGAATTATTTCGTTTTTTTTTTTATTATAAGAGTTAGGAGTATTTAAATGTTTGTATTGAAATGGTTTTTCGCTCCTTATTCTTATAATAAGTTATCAAAAAATCGAAAAAAGTCAAACGAATATATCAAAGTCAAACGAAACATAGGTGTGGTTGATATGGGGTCCCTTTGTTTCCCATAAAATTTTAAGTCATAATGTATTGTTTGCCATATTATCGTTAGTCATAAAACTGAAACCGTTAACATTTCAGGATTTTCATAAGGTTATTCTATAGATAGGTTAGGTTAGGTTTGTTTTATGGCAATCCTGAAAAGTTTCTGAGAAAAATCAATTATGACAACGAAAATTCGGCCAAACAATACATTATGACTTAAAACTATTTGGGAAACAATAGAGACCCGGTTGATATACAACAAATCGATCAAAAATATTTTCAATAATGTTAATGTTAATGTACGGCACAGGACCGGGATCAGTGGCGAGCAGTCGTGTTGGTGGCCAAGACACACTTTGGGTCGCTGAGCGAGAGGAGTAAGTTACTTACTGCTACTATTTACTTACTTACTATTACTTTATCCAGCGAGGGGAATAAAATGGGGAATAATTTTGTATGGTGAAGCGGTTGTCCCCGTTCCTCTAAGTTACTCCTATTTGCAGTAACAAAATAATTATAAAACAAAGCACCTTTATGTAAGTAACACACTAACGCACTAACGTTTCGATATTGAAGGAAATTAAGCTAGACACACAACAGCGCCTCTCTACAATATGTCTTCACCGGATACTTCAGTACTTCGGCCACATAGCACGTCGGAGTACTGATAATCTGGAAAAACTAATTATAACCGGCAAGGTTGATGGTAGGCGACCAAGAGAACCCAGTCCCACGCGATGGTCAGACCAGGTCTCCAAAGAACTGCAGATGCCGATGTCACAGGCTCTCCATCAAGCTGAAGACCGCAATAAATGGAGAAGCCTATTGCAACGTTTCCGTCGAAGCCACGATCCTCAGCAGTGAGGGAACGACTTAAGGAGGAGGAGGGATGTAAGTAACAAATTGAGATAATAAAAACAGATTCAACTGTATATAACAAAATTTAATCATACTGAACTAAAATAGGTATAAACCTACGCCAAAATATAAAATGATTAACTTCAAAAAACCGGCCAAGTGCGAGTCAGACTCGCGCACGAAGGGCTCCTTACCATTACGCAAAAAACGGCAAAAAAGCACGTTTGTTGTATGGGAGCCCCACTTAAATATTTATTTTATTTTGTTTTTAGTATTTGTTGTTATAGCAGCAGCAGAAATACATCATCTGTGAAAATTTCAACTGGCGAGCTATCACGGTTCATGAGATACAGCCTGGTGACAGACAGACAGACGGACAGATAGACAGTCGGACAGACAGACAGTCGGACAGACAGACAGTCGGACAGACAGTTGAGTCTCAGTAATAGGGTCCCGTTTTTACCCTTTGGGTACGGAATCCTAAAAAATCAGTGAATGAAGGTTAATTTTATCAGAATCCACACGATAATGTGTTTTAATTTATCGCCACTCGTTTCGAACTTCCTATTTTTCACACTTGTATCGTAATGTATTATTTACTTATCTTGACTTTATATTATAAGTAAAGTCACGTTATATGCGTCATATTTTTATCAGGTAATTTTTACTAAGACAAACCTATTTCTTAAAAAGTGCCCCTTAAACAGGCAGTTAAAAGAAAGAATAATCGTTGAAGAAGGGGAAACGGGTGAATTACGGGTCCCCAGAGTGAAATGAACGTCAGCGAGGTTAGCAGATAATGCTTCTTAAATTAAAAATGCTTGTTTGTAATTGCCCGTGAAAAAACGTCTTAACGTTTAGGGCAAGGGACGTTCGATTTTATTTTATTTTATGGACGTTTTGGCAGTTATGAAGGTATCTTAATAGCAAAGAGAATTTGAAATTGAGAGTTACTGTCATGATAAATTATGTAGCTAGGTTATGGCGCCATCGCTCGAAAAGATTGCACCATACCTTTGGCCTACAGTCGAGTAGATGGCGTTAATATTAATATTTAACAAGTTAACACATATCGGTGAAAGAATAAGGTTCAAAGTCAAATGGCGTTCTAACAATTTTTATCTTCTGTCGAAATATGGCAGTAAATTCACAGTGGCTACATAATTTACTTTGACAATCCGCCTCTATACACCCTTTTTGTTAATAGGCTACTTTCATACTAGTCAAATCAGCTTCTTTGTTAGAACTGTCAAAAGGATTTGCTAATATGGACTTTATATGAAAATGAGTAGGACAGTGGCGATGACGTCACGGTCCACTCACCTACTTTTCATATTTCTATCCAATTTATTTAATACAAATTGTGTTTAAAAATAACTGCTAGCTATGTTTTTCTAATATAGTCGGTCAAGCAAATCTTGTCAGTAGAAAAAGGCGGCAAATTTAAAAAATGTAGGCGCGAAGGGTTATCGTCCCATATAAAATTTGAATATCGCAATTTCGAATTTTCTACTGACAAGATTTGCTTGACCAACTATAAATTAGGTATCTATGCTTTATTTCATGCACGGTGTAAAATTATTTATTTTAAGTAGGGGAAACATCCCTATTGCAATTATATTATTATATAATACCTATTACAATATATAATATATTATATTATCCCTATTGCAATACTTAGTTAATATATTCGTTTGTTCGTATTTGGACGTAGTTCAGGGAAAATAACTAACATGTTTGATTAAAACCGAAAATAACATTCGAGAATCATTTACTAAAGGGGCCCACTGATTAACAGTCCGCCGGACGGTATCGGCCTGTCAGTTAGAAAAAAATTTTGACAATTCCGAACAACTGACAGGCCGATACCGTCCGGCGGACTGTTAATCAGTGGACCCCTGTAAGTACGCTTGGTATATTGTTTTATTTTTATACGTAAATACAACATTGTGAGCCCTTTGAAAAGATTTAGAAATGTTAAACTAGATGGCACGATATGCCTAAAATGCTTTTTTATGCTTTAATTTTTTGTACTTTTGTGCATATAACCTGGAAATGCGAGAAACGCGGTGCTGTATACGGTTTATGACATACAGTGTATACAGATTGACAGAAGTATAAAACAGTATCATCAACAAAAAGTCTTACAGTATAACTTACATTAAAGGGGCCCACTGATTACCAGTCCGCCGGACGATATCGGCCTGTCGGTTAAAAGCAAAATTTGACAGCTCCGAACAACTGACAGGCTGATATCGTCCGGCGAACTGGCCCCTTAAAATCTACAATACATCTAAAACACTCACATGTAAAAACACGTAACTCACAAACGTGCAAAAGCAAGTTCAAGTTCACATGTCCCGCTATAGCGGTCAGACCGGTCGCCAAGGCCGTGAAGCCGTGATCTACCGGGACCCGGGACCGTGCTTGCGTCCTGCAATTTGTAATTACACAGTATATTTTATGATATGGTGGTCGTTGTTTTCTACGTGACAGCGTGGACTATTTTTAGTGATGTGTGTTGTTTAAAGTTGATATTGATAACTTTTTATGCAATGAACTAATGTGGACGCGTACAGCGAATGAAGAATTCATCTTAAAACGCGTTTTACCATTTTTTTTGTCTGTTGTTGTTTGTTGTTGTGGCTATTTGTAAGTCAAGTTATCACTTTACTAGAGTTAGACCAAGATCCATCTGCAACGATTTGATACGATGATGCAATACGTCATAAACTCATAGAAGTTTGACGTTTAAAATAACACTTGCACTATGTGTGCTTACAAAATTGTTGCTGACTTATCTTGGTCGAACTCAAAGGAACTACCAAACAATGTATAAACACTTACTCTACGTGCACACTTTTGATATTGGCATAATTATCATACATTTGATGGATCCCATTTTGTA
Organism: Cydia splendana; assembly: GCF_910591565.1. NCBI lineage: Eukaryota > Metazoa > Arthropoda > Insecta > Lepidoptera > Tortricidae > Cydia > Cydia splendana. The sequence goes on along the minus strand of NC_085971.1, from coordinate 16,469,919 downwards.
AAGAATAAGAATAGTATTATAAAATTTATAAATGTCACTGACGTGTGCTATAAGTGTGGCTGTGTGCAAATCACTCACACTACTGTGCAAAACGGGATTTCGTCCCCATTTCTCGATCTGGTCAGCACAAAGAACATATACCGGTTATTCAAGGACGTATGATATAATAGGAAACTAACCCCGATTAATTTAATTTCTGGACATATGCGTTTTTGCCTCTGAGATGTTAATTGTGAATTTTTTAAAGTTTTTTATTTCTACATATTTAACAAATGCGTTATAATTGTAACAGCACGGTTAAAAAGTTGGAAATGAGTTCCTTAAAAAAACACATAAATTAAACATATGTAATACATATGTGTCGCTTAACTTCAAACTCGGGTAAATCCATTCGACCCTCTCAGCAAATATCTACCCTATTACCTTTTCTTAATACCAAAATCGCATAATCTGACAGATGGATTTACCCGAGTTTGAAGTTAAGCGACTCATATTATATATACAACTTAAGGCTCATTTATCTGACCTTATTAAGTGTTTAATTAATGTTAAGTATTTATTAGGTTTATAATGAAAAGGAGTTACCTATACCTACATGTAATAATTTTACACCTCTAGGCTTTTTTGGACTGGTATAAAAATTATAAATAGCCTAGATTCAGATAATTCATTTAGTTAGAGTATTCTAAATACTTTACAAATAGAGCGCCACTATTTATTATTAATTATTATAAATAATAGTTTTTAATTACACAAACGGCTCTACCGCGATATAATCTCATTGTTTTTACCATAATTAAATATGTGTACAAAAGTGTTTAAAGTGTTCTAAATAATAGTTGTTAAATAAATACGAGTATACATAAATCAAATTAACCACTAATACGGCTATTACCTGCATAAGTGATTACGTTACAATAACACTAGACACAATACATCTATTGATCTACAGCATTAAAAAAATGTCGCGTGCCCACAAACTCCATACAAATTCGATTAGGTTATCGATCATATTGATTTCATGTAAAAAAATCTTTACAAAAATAAACTTTATTCATTTGCAGTAGGGCTTAGAATGGCACAAATCCGTTTTTTGCTCACCTCTCTACCCTAAAATTACGGGGTGTTAAGAACGTGTCAAAAAATATTTTTGCATTTTTTTTGTTATTGTTTTTTTAAACTCTTTTTGTACCTGAAGTTGATCCGATGTGTGAACTGAATTTAAAATTATGAGACTGTTTCAATCTTGGGGTGTTTTTTTTCTTGTTTGCCACTTAACTTTGCATGGTAGATGTATTTTGAAATGGTTGTTTGCGTTGGTAGTTTTTTGGTGAGATCAAGTTTTTTTTTGGGGTTTTAAGAAATTTATACTGTAAAAACGTGAGATAATGTGAGTTTTGTGACCCCTTACATTTATTTCCTGTGTGACTGCTTAAGTTTAAGTACCTAATATATTTTTTGGCGATAGGTCGCACAGAACCGAGAAAAGTGCCACTATCATCTTGTGTCGGAGGCCAAGTCTCATTTTGGATCGCTGAGCCAACGGCGTAAGTACCTAAGTAAGTAATAGGTATTATTTTTAGATACCTACCTAGGTATGTATATTTCTTATTTATTTTTAATACCACGTCGGTGGCAAACAAGTATACGGCCCGCTTGAGGGTAAGCAGTAGCTGTAGACCCTATACACGCCTGCAACCTCAGGGGTGTAGCATGCGCGTTGCTGACCCTAACTTACCTATATGTGTCAAACTTAATTTTTGTAAGAAAGATAGAGATATTTGTTTAAATTGTTAATTTAAAGTTATCCGAATTAAAACATTATGAACAAATGAATGTATTATTTATGTATTTATTTAAAAATAAATGTAAGTACCTACGACGTTCATAAAATTTAACTTAGAACCTATTCTTAATTATCAAACCAATAATCAGACAATATTTTTAACAACTTGTCGCATAACGAGTATTGTTAAATAGTAAAAAAATACAACATGGAAAGACATATAAATAAGATACCTGAATAATATATTCACCAACCAAAAACAAGTTCTTATTATGCCATTTACAACACTATTTATATTTAGCGATAACCTTTACGATAATATCTTTGAACTTCTAATTTATAACTGGTAATTTACACCCCTTAAGCTAAGCTGTTTTTGCAAGCTCATTGTGCAAAAATTGGGTCGTAAAGGCCACTTTTTAAGAGATATCGAAATTGTACCTATACAGAACGAAACCGCTTGAAATTCTGAACAAAACTGTATATATAATTCATTTTCGCCAAAATGTCCTTTACGCCAATTGAACCCAAAGGTATCGATATATTCACCAACCATAAACAAGTTCTAATTATGCCTCCAATCTACGAACGCATAACGCGATTACCAGCCCTCGCAAAAAAAGTTATTAACATCAGCATAACGAAACTAATTATCAGGACGCATCTTAGAAATGCCAAATTATCCCCGACTTCCAAAACGCACCCCTATATTTACTAATCTTCGAAATTAAAGGACCCATAATCAACAGAGCCATGTTCTCTAATTAATTTTCAGGGGAAAAAATTGAATTGGGGGGGGGGGGGGGGCTTTTTCGTGAAAAACTTAAATAAAAATGCAGATTGCGAGAAGTTTTCACCCTCTTTTGAAATCAGCAAAGCGTGCCTACTTGGGTAGTCCCCTAAAGATATTGGGGTATTGAGTTCGGCGAGGCGGGTGGATTTTTCGTTGGCGTGTGTTTGGTATATAATATATATGTAACAGGGTGTAAGTACATAATTGGAATACTGATTTAGTAGGTGCGTGAAGTTGACGGAATATAAAGTGAGCCGATCTTGTTCAAACTTGATCGAGAGATCACTTTATATTTCGCCAACCTTACAATGGAGTAAGTATCTTTCATATAAGTAAGTAAATGAATTACATAATACATACCTACTTTTGAAATAATTTAATTTTAATTCGTAACAGGCCAATTCGAGTTTTACTTGTTCCATCCGTTTCCAATATGATACTGATCTGTCAGTTTCAAAAGTGGCATTTCTTCAAAAACGTCACCTTTGAATTTGACACTGACAGATCAGTATCATGTATCCTGTGAGTATCACAATTGTGTCGCTTAATTTCAAACTCGGGTAAATCTATTCGACCCTCTCAGCCTATTACCTTTTCTTAATACCAAAATCGCATAATCTGACAGATGGATTTACCCGAGTTTGAAGTTAAGCGACTCAATTAGACCAATTATAAAGAAGTTGGGGTATTGATCATACACTATTACAGTTAATATTTAATTATTGTGCCTTAAAGGAGCCCACTGATTAACAGTCCGCCGGCCGGTATCGGCTTGTCAGTTGTTCGGAACTGTCAAAATTTTGTTCTTACTGACAGGCCGATACCGTCCGGTGGACTGTTAATCAGAGGGCCCCTTTAAAATCAGTATTTTAAGGCCCAATAATATCTGCTTAGCAAAATCTCATTCTGGGTTAATTTTTATCAACTTCTGGTTGATACCTACTGCACTATGTTACTAGTATGTACCTATATGACTAGGTACATCTAGGTACAAGCGTTAAAAAAATATACTACTAAGTTATACCTAATTAAAATCCGTAATTTTAAACAACTGCCGTAATCCAATTGTGTATAGAAAAAATATGCATAAAAGTGTGTTCGAGCAGTAATTTCATGTTAAAACTGTTCGTCTTCTGAATTGTATCTTCAATAATAAATTATATTGTTTTGAAGTAGAACGTGGTTCGTCTTATCAAAAAATACCTACGTAATTATTTCTCCGAGTGAATTTAAATATAAGGCAAAGAAGGCCCCCCTGTTTGATTTCCATAATTGCAATAGCGGGGCAAAGAAATGCTCTTTTCGGCGCGGGTGTCAAGTCAAATATTTTTTACTGATCAAATTCGGTACTAGCAGCAAAAGTGTTAAAGATATTTTTTTACAAAATTTTCAGAAAAAAAAACTTTTTTTTTCATAGTTATGTATTTGGAAACTTGGGGTTGGTTAAAAAACTCTTAAGTGATATAGTGTCACTAATATTTTTTTCTGTAAGTATACCTATGTGATTTATTTTCTAAGAATAACCATCCAACCAATAAGCTTGCATTGCACTTGCACTAAAATTGCGGCAGTTTTTCTATGCCTGAACTGATTCAGATGAGTAATTTTATACAATTTATTTGATAAGAACACCCATGAAATGTATTTAAATTAAATCGCAGTAAAATGTTCTTTGATGTAAGTATCAAGATTTGATTTAAGCTTATTATTTTGAATGGTTTTTATTATTGGAATTGGAATGAAAAAGGGTTAATTTATTTAAATATTAACTACAAATATTATTCTTGGAAAATATACCTACTTCTCTTATTTGTGGTTACTATGGTCACGAAACCGAACAAAAAAGTAAGTACTACATAGTGCACGATAATAAAAAAAATACTGTAGGTATTTAAAATCGTTTTTTTCTGTCACTACCACAAAAACCGAAAAGACGAGATTGGCACGACTTCCCGTTGCTTTTCATTACTCTTGACGTCGAACGCAAATATTACTTGACGGTTCTCTATCTTAAGACCTTAAGAGTAGGTATTTTGCCTATTATTTGAAAATCAATTTAAGTACTTTGTAGAAGGATTTTTATAGGCAAATAATAAATATGCTGCCTACTCTATATTATATTTTGAAATAGAGTTTCAGACACCAAAAATATTACTATTAAGCCATAAAATTTAAAAGCTTTTCATTACCACTTACTAATATTATATGTACACTACTCTCTCACCACGCTTCTGATACTTCTGATAGTTACCTACGGTTAGGCAGTTCAAAAGTTTCAGTTATTTACGAATAACAATAAAAACATAGAAAAGTTATTTCTGCTGAAAATTTACAAAAAAATACATATTTACTTAAAATTATATTATTGCCTACGGATCCCCTCTATCACCTCATCATGTTAAGGGCGCAAAAGTTTCTTTACAAAGAAAAGCCATTAAAAACAATCTCCAACAATAATTCTCCGGGTTCGAATCCCTGCCTCGCGCAGGCGGGCGATATTATTTGAAGATTAGCAGATCTGCCCACTTAGCTACCTCGTTATTGCCTTAGAAAAGGTGATACTTTGGTGCTATTAATTTTGAGATGTCAGAAAAATTGTATAGTAACTAGGGTTACTTTTTGCGGGGAAACATTGAATTTTAACTCCTGACGCAAAAACAGGGGTGTTATATGTTTGAGCCCAATGTCCGTCTGTCTATCTGTATGTCTGTCTGTCCGTCTGTCTATCTATCTAGCTGTCTGTGTGTCTGTCTATCTGTCTGTCTGTCTATCTGTCTGTCTGTCTGCCTGTCTGTCTGTCTGCCTGTCTGTCTGTCTGCCTGCCTGTCTGTCTGTCTGTCTGTCTGTCTGTCTGTCTGTCTGTCTGTCTGTCTGTCTGTCTGTCTGTGGCATCGTAGTAAGAATGCAAGCTTTTAATTTTATGATGTGGTTGACGACCTTAACATGATGAAAGCGCTCAGAAACAACTGGCTTATACATAGTTTAAAAATCGATGGTAAATGTTTCCCCGTGGTACAAAGTACCCCAGTTTACCGGTACTTGTTTCTGTGTTGGTTTGTTTTTCTTTTTTATTATTTTAGTGTAGGTACAGGTATTTTTGTACTTAGGACGCCTTGTAGGTAAGTGAGATTTTTTTTTAGCCTATAGGAGTGTCCCACTGCTGGGCAAAGGCCTCCCCTCTTTAATTGAGTATTTACAACAACAATATTAATATACCTACTAATTTAATACAGAAGTAAACTAGTTTACTAGAAAACATAATTCCCTTAATTAGGGCGCCACTGGACGGTCGACTCAGACTTAAGTTCAACTCTAAAAGAGGGAAACGTTGAGGGCAAATTCGGAATTAAAGTTATTGAGTAGACGGAATACTAACTCACTGTTCCCCTTAAGATATATTATACTACTACATAACCAGCTTAATCATATTAAAATGCTCCAAAAAACCCCATTTTGCACATGGGTTAAAGTGATGAGGGTGGTGCCCCTGCTTTGTCTCCCCTGCTCAATATGGTGGATGAGAAAATCAATATTAACTATGGCAACACAGCTCGTTGGACGTAATTTATGTTTAGAAGAAGTAAAAAAAACGGCAAAAGAATCACGTTTGTTGTATGGGAGCCCCACTTAAATATTTATTATATTCAATTTTTAGTATTTGTTACAGCGGCAAAAGAAATACATCGTGTGTGAAAATTTCAACTGCCCAGCTATCACGGTTCATGAGATATAGCCTGGTGACAGACAGACAGACAGACAGACAGACAGACATACAGACAGACAGACGGACGGACGGACGGACGGACGGACGGACGGACGGACGGACGGACGGACGGACGGACGGACGGACGGACGGACGGACGGACGGACAGACAGACAGACGGACGGACAGCGGAGCCTTAGGTCCCATCCTCTCCGTCCCGTCGGGAGGTCCCGTTTTTACCCTTTGGGAACCCTAAAAACTGCGCTTCCATACCTACCACACCACCATTTATTTATATTTAGTATTTTTTCTTTATGACGGACTTACGTTTGATCAGTTGTAATTAGGTTTTCATGGTAACATCGGTGTGGTGTGCTATAAAAAATAATAAATCTTTACACAAAATGATGAAGACATTGAAAAGAAGTATTTTTTTATAAACTACATATACATTTTGTTTGACAATATTGTTGCAATATTTTTTATATATTAAAGGACATATTAGGTAGTTTCATTCAATCAATGAGAGTATTTATTGTTTCATTAAATAAATTAAGTATTTTACCTAATTATTATCAATTATTTGAATTTTCTGAAGCTTTAGACACTCTAATTATTCGAAATGTCTAAACGTCGCTAGGCAAATAATCAGTATCATCACATAGGTTTGAACGATATGGCGGGTGGTAGGTATCAGCCAAATCATGAAACGCCGGCGCGGCGCCGGCGGCCTATAAATTGCATGAACTGGCGGATTTTACGATCGGCCGCCGGCATGTCAAAAAAATATACTTAAGTATTTAAACGCTCCATGAGTTAAGTTTTAATACAGAAATATGAAAAAAATACAATAAATATTATCGTTGAAACCATAACTCAAAATACCACCCGAAGAACTAGGTAATTTAACACGTTATTTTTTTAATTCAGTTTTTTTTTATTCACCCACTGCCGTTGGAGCGAGTGCGATAAAGGTTTTATATCCATCTTTTTTAAATCTTATTTCTCATTAGCGAGCTCTCATTTTCAGCTTTGTTTTTTTAACGACTGCTCTATGGAATTCTAGAACTTTTAAAAATGGAATGCGCTGCGATGAAGGATTTCAATAAAAATATTGATTCTTTTTTTTAACAGAGTTATGGCGTTAATTATTAGGGTTGCTTCTGTAAATTTGTAATAGTTAACAAAATTATTGTGTTTAAGACTGACATTTAATTACAGAGCCAATAACTTGTACGAGTATAAAAAATAGTTACTTAAGTACGTTGATTCAATCAATTATCCTGGTCCTGCTAGTCTCATCCAGAATTAAAATACTGAACTTGAGTACTTAATGAAGAATGGGGTCACAGCACGCAAAAGTTTTTTGCTGAAATCGCGAAGCGTCTGGTTGACGTAACTGGTGACGGAAGAGCTAGCGGCTTCCTCGCACAACGTATCAGCATTGCGATACAACGAGGAAATGCCGCCAGCATCCTTGGTACAATGCCTCAAATGCCTATTTTAGATTTAAGGTAGTTATAAATAAATAATAATAAATATTTTAATAATAAATATTATAGGACATTTTTACACAAATTGACTAAGCCCCACAGTAAGCTCAAGAAGGCTTGTGTTGTGGGTACTCAGACAACGATATATATAATATATAAATACTTAAATACATAGAAAACAACCATGACTCGGGAACAAATATCTGTATCATCATACAAATAAATGCCCTTACCAGGATTCGAACCCGGGACCATCGGCTTCATAGGCAGGGTCACTACCCACTAGGCCAGACCGGTCGTCATTATTAATTTAGTTAAGTATTTGTATAGTACCTATGTATATTTAATGATGTATCAATATCTTAAAACTGATTTTGTTGTTAGAAACTGACTTGTTGGCCGATGTAACACATAGTTTGCAAAATCTAAATTTTTGTGTAGGTAAGTATTAACAGATTTTTTTTACTATCATGCAAGTATTACATGTCTTTCAGTGTTGGTCCACCTGCCACCACTCTGTTGGCAACATGCTTTAAGACGAAACAGGAGCTGAGTTTTAAATATTTTAGGTAAATATACCCGTCTCGCTAACGGAAGCGGCACCTAAAAGTAGTGCGATAAGGACAAGGCGAAAAATCCTGCGTAAAAATCTCAAAAATCGAGGTTTCGTACTCCTCTGTTTCCTCCTCCAAAACTTAACCACTCGCAGCCAAATTTGGAAATCTAAATGATTATGAAATTATCTGTGTCGGTCCGTTTTGCTTTTTTGGCTAATTGATATCAGTTTTGAATGCCACGCCTCTCATTGCGGCATAGTCAATTAGGCCATTTTGGCCATTTTTGAAGGGCTCTAGCGCCTTAAAAAACAAAAATATCAAAAAAAGCAAAACGGTCCGACACAGATATTGACAATATTAATCTGTGTTGAAAAAATCATTGCTCTAACTTCAAAAACCACGGAGGAAAACGAGGAGTACGTTTGTATGGAGAAATGACCACTCCTGTTGGCTCTTAAATCAACAGTTTTGAATGATTCCCGGCTAGTTTCACTAGACTTATATCTACCGGGATATGAACCATGATTATATTTTGTATTGTTTTCGAGCTCCCGATATTTCGACGCAGTTAAATGCATCTTGTTCACGGGTAACTGATGATACTGGGATTTCAGAAGCTCGAAAACAATACAAAAAGTAATCACGGTTCATATCCCGGTCGATATAAGTCTGATGATTTAAATTCTTATTTACTGTAGTAATAGTAATAATACGATGGTAAATTTCGATCAAAATCGAAGCAACAATTTTCTCCGCGAGTACCCGCCACCCTCATTTTTAAAATCACTCGCACCCCCGCCGCTACTGTATTAAATTATTTACATTAGGGGTCACGTATATAGTCTAATGCAATATAATATGTATCTACTGTCACTTATTTATTATATGGTTAAATACTTTCAGTAGCGGAGCGTCAAACATATTACTTACATATGTAGCTTGGGAGGCCGGAAATATATTAAATACTCACATTAATTTTTAGATTTTGATTTTTAGTTTTAATAAGGTAAAATTTTATAACAAAAGATTATTGTATAGTGTATGTGAGCAAGTCATATGTTAGATTAGATTTTTCATTAAGACATATACATATGTGGATGAAGTATGATATTTCGAAATAGGCAAACCAACGAATCCAGTTGTAAAGTGCATTTGCATTTTGTATGCATTTTGAAAATTGCTAACACCTACTAAACTAGTTCTTTCTACTGTAAGGGCTGTAGAAAGTAGGCAAATAATCTAATACCTTTAAACGAGCAATTATTGTTTATTTATTTATTTAGATGTATATATGTCGCAGTCGGATCGTATAATCCGCCGTATTACATTACGGCTAGCCGTTTTCAAAAACAGGGGCGTTTTGAAATGCGGCGGTTTAACGATTAGCCGGATTGAATGCGGCTGAATGAGAATCCGCCGGAATGTATTCGGCGCCATACGTTCTTCAACACGGCTAGCCGTAATGTAATACAGCGAGTCATTAGCCGCCGCTTTGACAGTTTTTAGTTCCCATTTTTAACACCCGTGGCGCTGCCTGACAAACGCTGGGGTGTCCATCAAATCTGGAGTTCGTCGGACTGTTTCTTTTCAAAAAACATTTCTTTCGCAACTTAAATAGACGGAGCCCCGCTTCGCGGGGCTCCTATTTCTGAGCGGTTTGCCCTTCGGGCATCTGAAGCTACCTAACGAACCTAACCTACCTACCTATTGATTTAGTGAGACGTCCGTGAAAACATTACACTTTGGGGAAAAAAGCGTAGGTAGGTAAGTAGGTTAGGTTCGATAGGTAGCTTCAGATGCCCGAAGGGCAAACCGCCCAGAAATAGGAGCCCCGCTTGCGGGGCTCCGTCTATTTAAGTTGTGAAGGAAATGTTTTGGAAAAGAAACACATGTAGTGCGGTGGGACCATGGTAAAAATAAATTAAATTGCAAACATTGTCAAACTCCGGTTACGTAGGCGACCGAAAGAACTGGTCACTCTACAATCTAAAATAGTAGTACGATGCGGCTAAACGTTGGCCGCCTTATTGAAGAACGTATCGCAATGACAATCCGGCTAATCGTCGAACCGCCGCATTTCAAAACGCCCCTGTTTTTGATAACGGCTAGCCGTAATGTAATACGGCGGATTATACGATCTGACTACGACATATATATCTCGAGCGGTGGTGGCCGAGTGGATATGACGTCCGACTTTCAATCCGGAGGTCGCGGGTTCAAATCCTGGCTCGTACCAATGAGTTTTTCGGAACTTATGTACGAAATATCATTTAATATTTACCACTAGCTTTTCGGTGAAGGAAAACATCGTGAGGAAACCTGCATACATCTGCGAAGAAATTCAAAGGTGTATGTGAAGTCCCCAATCCGCATTGGGCTAGCGTGGGGACTATAGCCCAAGCCCTCTCGCGCATGAGAGGAGGCCTGTGCCCAGCAGTGGGACGTATATAGGCTGAAATGATGATGAATGATGATATATATCCCGGGGATCTCGGAAACGGCTCTAACGATTTCGATGAAAGTTGCTATATGGGGGTTTTTAGGGCGATAAATCGATCTAGCTAGGTTTTATCCCTGGGAAAACGCGCATTTTCGAGTTTTTATATGTTTTCCGAGCAAAGCTCGGTCTCCTAGATATTTAGATTAATTAGTCACAGTTACATTCATAACAATAACGTCACGTAGGTACGTGACTGCGTAGGACAGGCTCTACTAGAATTACTACAATTGCCTACATGATTTGAAACTAGGAAGTAAGTTAGCCATTATCATAGTGACTCTTAAAGCAACTTGCATTTTATATTCTATCTAGAATCTAGATGTTGTTTAATGACTGATAAAAAGGACACGATTGTACTAAGTGCAGTGATGCTTTAGTTTACCTCAGCCAGAGACCAGTAAACATTCAAGACGGACAATCTCCATACAACACCGCGTTCCTCGTGTGCTTTTTAGTATTTATTGTTCCATTTTAGCTTTATATGTATAAAATTTGTCACCTACTGCTTGTTATGACTTCTAAACGAGAAATTCGATCTTTCCTGGCCGCTGTTATATGCACAAAAGTACAATTAAAGCACAATGCTTAAAAGTATTTAAGGAATATTCTTATTTAGTGGCGCCATCTAGTTTTAATATTTTTAAACCTTTTCTAAGGGCTCAAAATGCTTTAATTGTGCTTTAAATCTACTTCTGTGACTATAACTGCGGTCGGTCAAGTCCAAATTTACGTCATAAATAGCAGTAGGGTGGCAGTTTTCATGCGCAAATGTAAAAATAATGCTTAATCTAATCTACAACTTTAACGATTCTCCCGGCGTTGTATGAGGTTGTCAATCTTCTTTATTTACTACACTCTGCCTCTGCTTTATGTACTTGTGATATCATAAATGTTGCCATAGAAACCTATTAGGGAACGTTTACAACTCTACACAACTTTTACGTCCACTATAAAGAAATATAAAGGCTCTTAAAAACATTGTAATGTGAAAGCCAGCAAACATTGTAGTTTTCAATCAAATAATCGGCTTATTTACGACCGATTCTAGCAAAATTCAAATTGCACAGACTATAAATAGATAAACTATAGATAACCACCATCTGCCGCCATTTGGTAATAAAACAAAACTAAAATCTCATTCAAATAACGAACAATGATTTCAACGTCCGAATGCTGACCCCTTTTCGCTTGCGTTCCCACTAAAAAAAGTAATTTTATTTTTTTAATCCCATCTGCATACTGGCACCTTCTTTTATTAAGACAATAGACAAAGCAGGTTTTTTTTTAAATTGTTACGTTGCGAAATTTAGTTCCGGTTGGCATCTGTTCCATTGTTGGAATTCGGTTGACACAATTAAGGGGAGCGGTAACGGGTTAAAACAAAAAATAGATTGTTATGGACCGAACAGGTTTGACGTTGGAAGGAAGTGAGATGTAAGTTTGAGTGTTACTTTTAAAATTTAGGGTTGTCAATACAATATCTTAAAATGCAATTTAATATTTAAAAGAAATTTCGTTACATGTAGATGTTGATTGCATCCTAACTTTTTGCTAACATTTTGAAAAATTATGTCCGCATTGATAGTAAATACCTACCTAAAAAGTAAAAAAAAAATGTGTTTAAAAATAACATTGCTTTACAAATCAAAAACACATGTATTACAATTTTACCACCCATATAATAACTCTACCTACCTACCTGTCTACCTACCTGTCTACCTACTTATTAATTTACCTATTGCTGACAGTAAAAAAATAGGAACCTCACGTATATTTCATACGGTTAGTACACTAAAGAAAATAACGAGAAAAGGCAAAACTTTTTACTTACTTGAATTCTCACACTGCCGTAGGTACCTACTAGATACGTGCTAAAATGATAAAAGCTAGCCAGATTCTAAAACTTTAATTGCACACGTTCCTAATGATTCGTTCTAAACTAACCTAAACAAAGACAACATAAAAAACATCCGTGCCGTATCTATAAATAATATTCAAGGCAGCACGTTCTAAAAAATACAATAAAATATCTTGACAACCCTATTTCATCCCGCATTTTAATTACAGCTCCTTCCTTCGCTCCAAGACATTGTCCCTTCCATAATTTATTCACACATTTCATTAGAAAACTCCTTACGAAACCAAAAAGTCATAAAACTTGTGCCAACCCTAACACTTACACAGTTTTAAAACTAAACCGCCCGCGAACCCATGCAAATGATTCCAAATTAAAAAGAAAAAATTAAAAAGATAGACAATACAGGTTTCTTTTTGAAATTGTTTGTCACTGCGTTCTCACAGTTCGAAATTTGAATTTCACGTTTTGTTTTTGCATGGTGAATATGATTCGAAATTTATGCACGTTTCTGTTATTATTTTAAGGTAGGGTTATTTTAAGATCTGATTAAAATAGTGGAGGGAAATTGAGATATTTAAAAAAGGTTTTTGTGTGAGATATTTTTTTTTTTGTAAAATATGAATGTGTGATGATTGTGATGAAGGTTGGAATTTCTTGAGGACCAAAAATTACTTTGAAGATATAGTTGGTCAAGCAGATCTTGTCAGTAGAAAAAGGCGGCAAATTTGAAAAATGTATATAAGTAGGCACGAAGAGTTATCGTCTCATTTGAATTTTGCGCCTTTTTCTACTGACAAGATTTGCTTGAGATGTTAGGATTGTTAATAAAATATTAAAAATTTGCTTTTAGCAATACTGCATATTTAATTAACATACTTACATAATAAGTAGGTGAAAAAACTGGCCAGGGAGTCACCTCCTTTCAAACATCACTCTAGCTTTAAAAAAATCATTATCATCAATATCAAGTGTAACCCAATTAGCACAGCGTAAATAAAAACAGCTACATCACTGCCACCGGCGGCGGCAATCAAATTGTCAATTTGCGCGATTTATTGCATTAGCTGCGTAATCTGCGGGTAATAGCGCGATCAGTATGTGTCAGGCGGTTATTATTTTTGTGCTCTCAGGGCTCCGTATATTTTACATTTATTTATTTAAACTGTATTGCACAAAACATAAAAATAATGTACAAATGCCGGACTTATTGCCCAATGGCATTCTCTACCAAATAATAATAATTTATTTTATTGTTTACAATTAATTCACCTACTTAGATGAATGTCCATCCAACACGGGCAATAAATTAAACCAGATAATTATAGAATGTATCCGTGTAATCATTTATTAAGAAGTTTTTTTAAGTTGCACTTAATTATGACTCCGTAATTAATTTTTGAAAAACCAACCGGCAATGTACAGCAAACATTACGAGATATAATATATTACGACATGACATTACGAGATACGAGCTTTTTATAGTAACTGCCAACAAGCGTTGACAGTTATTTGAAAACGCTCATACTAACTTTGTTTGTTGTTTTACATTGCGGGCCGAATTATTTGTACTGTTAATATTTTGATTGTATTTCTACGCAAAATTATCTCAATATAATTCTTAGGTCCTATGCTAACCACCGTTTAAATATTCACCCGTATTAGATTTACACACTGTATATTTTTTAAACTGTCAGTAATCCTGAAATATAAATGGGTTAATCAACTTTTTCTTGTCACACGTTGCTATTATCATATGTGGTTACGGTCTCCTGAGTCACTCTTAAAATTCTAGGTTTTTCGTATTTAAATGAACCAAACTTGCATTTTATGGCAGTTATAAGACCTTTCCATAATGGGACATCTACTGAGCATGTTAGTAGAACATGGTACAGCAGCTCTTCTAACAATCTATGCTACTATTGTCTCCTGGCTGATGGGACAGAATAACAACAAGAAATAGTTGATTGACCCAAATGACAACCTGACCCAAATAATGCCTCTTATGCTATTTATATGATCTCTAAATGTTCATTTCTAAAAACTTTCAGCGTTGCCAATGTATTTAACTCTCTTATTACTCCTATTGCAGTTAAGAGGAAAGTGGAGAACCCGCTCGAAATCGCCTTTTCATACAAACGTAGTCCTCAGTTTCCTCTCTGGATATTAATATTATTGAAAATATTTTAACATATTTGCTGTCCCTATATCAACCACAGCTATGCCCCTACGTTTGATTTTTTCCGAATTTTTAATTATTATAAGTGGTGGGAGCATTTAAAAATTTGTATGAAATCTGTTTTGCGCTCCTAATTTTTACAATAATCTAAAAATTGAAAAAAGTCAAACGTAGGGGCATAGCTATGAGTTAATATCTAATTATTCAAAAATATTTTCCAAAATATCAAGATCTAGAGAGAAAAAGGGAACTACGTTTGTACGGAGAAACGGTCGTCCCCTTTCCTCTTAAGCCTCTGTTAAAAAAAAGTATCGAATGACGTTATAAAAAAGGCCGCATGGCAACAACAAAGGTATTTTATTCACGCAAAAAGACTTGCAAAAAATACCTTGCACATTTAATACCTAATTAGCATGTAAAGACAAGCCCTAGGTTCCGCGAAACCCATATCGGTTTACTAATACGCATCGACCGGGAATAGAACCCGGGACTTCACGCTGACATTTCATACATATTCGCGATACCATCTTATTACAATTAGATCGATTACGAAAAAACGTTAGAACTATTTTTATTGTCCTTACAAAGTTTTTATTGCCTTAAAAAGGCTTTATCTTTAAATGTACTTCAGTTTAAAACTAGACTTTTTGGTCTATGGAATTAAGCCCCTTTTTAAAGTGGTTTAAAAATAGATAGGAGCTTTTAAAAGATAACCTCGTGGCTATTAGGCAGATGTGAGTGAATATAGTGGGTGATTATTATCAACTTACGATGTAAGAGCCCGATAATAAATATCTATTAGAAATACGTTAGGTGTTTAGCCGTAGGTGGTTAACCCTTAAGGTCCCAACGCAAAATAGTAGATTTTAAATATTTAAATATCTCATCTCATCTTCCTCGCGTTATCCCGGCATTTTGCCACGGCTCATGGGAGCCTGGGGTCCGCTTGAAAACTAATCCAATGATTTGACGTAGGCACTAGTTTTTACGAAAGCGACTGCCATCTGACCTTCCAACCCAGAGGGTAAACTAGGCTTTATTGGGTTTAGTCCGGTTTCCTCACGATGTTTTCCTTCACCGAAAAGCGAATGGTAAATATCAAATGATATTTCGTACATAAGTTCCGGAAAACTCATTGGTACGAGCCGGGGTTTGAACCCGCGACCTCCAGATTGAAAGTCGCACGCTCTTACCGCTAGGCCACCAGCGCTCTAATAAATATTTAAATATAGTAGTTTTTACTAGTGCCTACGTCAAACCGTGGGATTAGTTGTCAAGCGGACCCCAGGCTCCCATGAGCCGTGGCAAAATGCCGGAATAACGCGAGGAAGAAGAAGAGGAGTAGTTTTTAAATATTTAATAAATATTTGTTATTTACTAGTTTTAATCAATGGCAAATGCCATGACTGCCGCAGGCTGGAGGCAATATAAACTCGAGTTTACAATATTCTTACCCCCGGAGTTACAAACAATGTTTTTCATCACACTTGCAAAGAAAAAGCTAAATTTTAAGCGAAATAATTCTTAAAATTATGGTGTCATTTCAGACATTCGTCCGCTATATTGTCATTTCTTGTATTTTAAAAGTAAAACCTCCTTATACCTACCTTGATTTTAAACAAAGCATTTTACTTACAACCTACTTGGTTCGTATGAATTAGTGACATAAATTAAAAAACTCTCTAGGGAGTTTAAGCATTTTTTTCACAATCTATTACTCGCGCGGGAACAATAATCTTTTCATCACACTCGCTCAGTAAATGTGGAATTGCACGCAGGTTTAGCGGGAGTTATAGAAAAAGCGTTCTCCCTAGGGAGTTATGGAGTTTCTAGTGCCATAATTAACAGTTTATTGTCTTTATACTTAATTTTTGTAGCGCAAGTGTGATGAAAAACATTGTATGTAACTCGGGGCGTAATAATATTGCAAACTCGAGTCTATAAATCGCTCCGGCAAGCCGTCGCGATTTAACTTACTCTCGTTTGCAATATTCAACTTACGCCCCATGTTGCACAATGTACTACTTTCGAGCAAGTGTGATGGAAAAACAGTTGCCAAATATACTTTAGTTCTAATAAAAGGCGTAAAATAGTACATTACGATACAAGTGCGAATTACTTTTTCGCACGTGTATTTTACAACGTTTTACAGTACATATGTCCCTTTAATTTTTTGACATAGGCACTTAATCCCGCCCTAGGGCGGTAAAGTAGCACCATATGTACTGTAATAGTATATTGTGCAACATGGGGCGTAAGTTGAACATTGCAAACGAGAGTAAGTTAAATCGCGACGGATTGCCGGAGCGATTTATAGACTCGAGTTTGCAATATTATTACGCCCCGAGTTACACACAATGTTTTTCATCACACTTTCGATACAAAAATTAAGTAAAAATACAAAAACTGTTAATTATGGCACTAGAAACTTCATAACTCCCTAGGGAGAACGCTTTTTCTATCTCCCGCTAAACCTGCGTGCAATTCCACATTTACTTAGCGAGTGTGATGAAAAGTTCATTACCTACGATGACGTTAGAAATAAAACAATTAGGTATGTTAAACAGTTGCAAATAGTACTATAAATAGAAGTTTTTATCTGCTCAACAAGTGAGTATACTAGTTACAGGTACCTACTTATGACATACACGTACATACATGCACGTACGTACATACACGTACATGCATTGTAAATACATAGTAGGTACTCACTCAATATCCACTCATAAAACGAATAAAAAGTTCATTGACCTACGTTAGAAATAAAACAATTAGGTCTATAGTACGTTAAACAGTTGCAGTACTTAGAATAGTGATTACGTCCTATCATAAAGAGTTCGTTGACCCGGGGGCAGCTGTCAAACGCACGCGGTGCGAAGCCATTAGAAAACCGCGCCGATCAAAATGGCGGACACGCGACCCGAGCCACGAGGGGTGGGCGCTGTGTCCACTGTGTCACGAATAGATTTAGCTGTAGACAATAGAGTAAATTAGGTATATAGTACGTTAAACAGTTGCAGTACTTAGAATAGTGATTACGTCCTATCATAAAGAGTTCGTTGACCCGGGGGCAGCTGTCAAACGCACGCGGTGCGAAGACATTAGAAAACCGCGCCGATCAAAATGGCGGACACGCGACCCGAGCCACGAGGGGTGGCCGCTGTGTCCACTGTGTCACGAATAGATTAGCAGGTACTGGTTGTGTTTCACCTCAAATCTACTGTCGATACCTATGTATAGTACGTTAAACAGTTGTAGTACTTAGAATAGTGATTACGTCCTATCATAAAGAGTTCGTTGACCCGGGGGCAGCTGTCAAACGCACGCGGTGCGAAGCCATTAGAAAACCGCGCCGATCAAAATGGCGGACACGCGACCCGAGCCACGAGGGGTGGGCGCTGTGTCCACTGTGTCACGAATAGATTAGTAGGTACTGTGTGTGTTTCACCTCACTCTCCTGCTGATAGGTAGGTACTTATGATTACGTCCTGTCATAAAGAAGTTCGACTATAGATAATAGACTATGTATTAGAAACAAATTAAATTACTTTTTGGAAATAATTTAATTTGTGTTAAGTATTTCAAGTAGGCACACTATACAAGGTGACCTTAGCCATTGGACAAACCCTGAAATCCCACGTAGGGTTACTTCTCAGAAATGCTCTGACGGTAATATTTTTTTTATTAGAACAAAAGATAAAAAAATAAATTATCTAACAAAAGTTATTTCCAATAATCGACAACAAAAAGAAAAAGACTGTATTAATCATTGGCAGTGCTTTTGACAATTTGTTCGAAAATGTGCGGCAGTGATCACATAATTTGTGAAAAGTCAGAATCTTATTAATGTCATAAATAAAAAAGATAATCAAAACGGTCGAAGAAGGTTTCATACTATTTATTACCTCAGGAGCTACTAACACATACAGGTTGCTCCAAAGTAAAAAAATCGTAATTTGTTTATTTCTTCGTAACCGCTAAACCGATTGTTATGATACTTTGTATACTGGTTCTAAATACCCTAATTCATAGGTACATTTCGGCTTTGTCCAATGGCTATGGACACCCTGTATATATAAATTACACATTGAAATAAATGTCATATACGAAGAAAAACTGTCCAAGGCCTCCAGGGCTGGAATCAAACCAGCGTCCCTCTGCTATCGCGACAGGTGCCTAAGCCCCTCGGCCACCGGGGTCACAGCAGCGTGGGTCGATTTTTTTCAAGTAGGTACCTATAGGTATGTACCTATTTGAAACTTAGATGACGACGAAAAAAAATTCTATGCATAACTTCTAACGACGCGATTCGGGAAATGAATTAGATATTCACTAGATATTAAATAGAATAGAATAGAAAGCGTTTATTCGTGACAAAAAAAAAAAAAAACAACAAGCAACAGAATAACACGGTCACGAAAGTAAAATAATAAATATATGTGACGTTCCACGGTAAAAGGTACCCTATGACGGCTGACGCTTACGTCGCATAGCGCCACAATAATATTATTGCGGCTTCATAAGGTACCTTTTGCCGTGGGACGTCACATATCTTTAGTTACTATTTCATATCCAGTGAATCTCTAATTAATTTCCCGAATCGCGCCGTAAGTTTTAGGTAACTAAAACTAGTACTAGACATAGAAATGGTATGTAAAAATGAGAGCGTTACTTCGATTGTATGGGAGCGGCATTTTGGCGGCGGGTTCTCAAAAACACGTCGTTAAATATCAGATACACAACAGTGAACAACAGTGTTTCTGACGGGAAATTATCGTGTTACTAGCAACAGTGGATACGCGTACATAAAAAAGCATCTAACGTTCCTAGTAAAAACCACTTGGTGCTTAACGGTAGTTGCAGACTTAGTAGGTATTGAGCCTAGACCTATGCTTAGACCTAGAATTGTTGTGAAAAATTAAGTGTATTATTAATTATGACTACAATTATTGGAATTTAATAAACATTTATTATTGAATTAAGGAGCTCCTGCCGCGATAAACTGATTTAATGAAATATATTGTTATTTATTATTCATATTCGCATCATCAAGAAATAAATTTGTATCATTTTTATTTGAACATTTTTTTGTATAATTATAATTAAAAACCATTAAAGGTTATTTTTAAAGTTTGTTTTAATAAAATTTATTGTTTTTAGCAAGTCGGTGTAACATAAAAATTAATATTGACACCATTAAAAAAAAACTTGCAGCTCTTTGATGTTTCTAGAATTTCTACTGCGATTAGCTCTTCTTCTCGAGTTTTCAGGCCCCTGCGGTAGTCTAGTAAGATGGGGCTACCTAATGCAAAATTATAGTTTTTATATTGAAATCTTATCATATTTTAATCAAGGGCACTATTTGGTGGTGGTACCTTGGATAAAATCTCATGGAAACTAGACTATATTGGCTCGATAAAATAAATCCGAAAACATGTCTAATTTTATAACATTTTAAGCTCTCGCGTTTTGTACACATATTTAATTACACAAACGGGTCTACCGCGATATAATTTACCTTAAATTCCGACGTTTCAGCTGAGTTCCGTGACCACAGCTGATACAACTCAGCAGAAACGTCAGAATTTAAGGTAAAAACAATGAAATTATTTATCGCGTCTAATTTTCATTTATTTTCAGTAGCATACCGTTACTCTGCATACCATTTCAGTATAAATTTGGCATAAAATAGTGATATGGCCAAGGGCTCTGACGAGCAAAATTTTAAACAAAAATATATTATCTGATTAATTGAGACAAAGAGGTAAAAACCCTGACCATGGCTATCTTTCATCGCAAGTTCGCACGGCGCGCCGTATCATTTGTTTCTTTCTAATTTTCTTAAGAAACCCGTAAGGTATGTGACAAAATTTGAGTTCCAGGAGGGGGTGAGATATTTTATAGAAAATTTTATGGGATATTTTTTTCGTCTCTTAATTAACACTTTGAACTCTCGCGTTTTGTACAAATATTTTATTATACGCACGGGTCTACCGCGATATAATTTCATTGTTTTTACCTTAAATAACGCCGCACGTCGCTAACCCTAACGTCGGAATTTAAGGTAAAAACAATGAAATTATATCGCGGTAGACCCGTTCGTATAATTAAATATGTGTTTCATCTCTTATATCGAGGTTCAGGTTAAAATTCTCAAAGTTCCAGGTTCTAACCATATCTAACCCATCTTAACTCTATTCATGATAGTAATCTAGCGTAATACCGAACATGCGTACGTTGCCGGGCAATTAATTACCATTGTTCGCAAACAATGCCTGGGACCGCATCGGAATCGGGCCAGCATTTCGAAAGCGATGCTATCTGGCTTGTTCCGTGTGACGTCCATGTTAATGAAAAGGGCGAATGTTACAGGAATTACAAATAGATATAATTTATTCAAAAGCACAAATTTAGTAAAGAAAATCATACAAAATTAGAAAAACAGAAGAAAAATCATCCAATATAATCAACTATAATAGACATAAATAGATTTACATATGGTGATCAAACAAAAACGTCACTTTTGACACTGACAGATCCGATCTATATCGTATCGAGATCAAATTTTGGGGTTATTCGACCGCCATATTGGCAACATCGCCTCGTGACTCATTTCTTTGTTTTTGCTCATTAATGTTGTTTAAAGTGTAATATTGATACCCTATTATGCAGTAAATGAATGTGGAAATGTGCAGATAATGAAAAATTCATCATGAAACGCGTTTAACCACCATTCTGGCGGTAACGCCGGGTAGCCCGCGCGGGTCCTTTACGGCTACCACCAGTTTTGACGTTGTCATAACGCTCACGTCAACGTAATTTACTTTCTGTACATCTTCTTCTTCGTCGTAACCTCATGACTGAGGGTCGTGACCGCCATAAGTTGCGTTTTCTTGGACTGCTCTCCAACCTGGCCGATCTTCTGCCTTCCGCATAGAGCCCTGGAACTTGACGCGTGTGACTGCCTCAATGGCATCAAACCAGCGTGTGGGTATTCTGCCTCTGCCTCTTCTGCCCTCAACCTGGCCACCGATCATCAACTTCTCTAGACTGTCGGGTTCCCGCCGGGCCAAGTGCCCAAAGAACCCGAGGATTCTCCTGAGACAGACAGTAGATAGACGGGTTTTTATGTTGAGCTCGTTCAGAATAGACACGTACATCTAGCATTCTGTACATCTAGCTTACACTAATATGCATGTACTTGTAACGTCTAGCTATCGCCTTACAAGAGCTCAAAACCCAACTACCGAACAACGTCGTGCTCTACGATCATTTGGTGTTTCTACCTCTAACTGTGGCTTGCTTGAGCCCTAGAGGCCATAATTGTGTAGTTTTATACCGTACACTGGCTGAAGTTTATTTATTACAAATCATATTAATTCGGTCCGACACCACCACTTTGAGGTTGGCGAAATCATCGACAGTATCGATGGAGCCATATTACCCAAAGATTGATTGATTGAGATCAAATTTTTGATGTTTATTAAAATTAGAATCAAGCCGTAAATAACACGATTCAAATATCATTCTGATGTCAGTGTATGTTCGAATTGGCATGTAAGAAAAGCTCGTAATATGGATTCTACGCGACGATAAAATACCTGCTTATAAAGATAAATATACACACACAATTAAAAGCAATACAAGTCAATTAAAAATACAACTAACTACTAACTAGGGCGCTGTCGCCGTTTGTACATAGTAATATTTTAATTTTTACAATATGTTAGGTCTCGCGCATGAGAGGAGGCCTGTGCCCAGCAGTGGGACGTATACAACGTGGCCAAAAAATAAGTGCATTCCCGTTGCCAGGGAGGTTTTAGGATTATACTTACTGAGCAACTTTTACTATGGACCAACCCCGAAATCGCGAAAAAAAAATACCCTCCCATAGAAAATGGACCAGCCAAAATGTATGAAACATCCTATTTTATTTCGCGATTTCGTGGTTGGTCTCATAGTAAAAGTTGCTCATTATAATTCCATAACCTCCCTGGCAACGGGGATGCACTTATTTTTTGGCCACCCTGTACAGGTTGAATTCTTACAGGTAATTAATCCATCGGTCAAAATGTCCATACATGTGTGCTACTAAAAGCTACCATTTAAAAACAAAACTTGCAAATTTTATTACGCTGACACCTGACCGGAGTAAAAGGTGCAAATTGACAACATTCTAATTATAATATGTATATGATACCCGGAGCGTGTTAACTACTGTAAATTATAACTAGCGATGATAAAAAACTGTTTTATTCAAGCGTCAACCCTGTGGCGAGAAACGGTATAAAAAAAGTAATCAAAATTAAATAAAAATGTAGAGTTGTAGAGTTCCGTGGATAGTTTTATGTGGTGTTCGGAATTAGGTTTTTAGATTTATATGATATTTATGTATTCCTACATTTATATTCGTTCATTTAATCATAATTGTTGTAAATTATATATTTAAAATATCACACGACGAGGTGCACTGCCCGGCCAAGTACTACGAAAAATCCGTGCAACACTAGTCTTTATATTTCATTCAGCCATTAGGTTATCTGGGATGAATAAATAAATAAATAAATATTATAGGACACTTTTACACAAATTGATTAAGCTCCACAGTAAGCTCAAGAAGGTTAGTATTGTGGGTACTCAGACAAAGTTATATGAAATAGATAAATACTTAAATACATAGAAAACAACCATGACTGAGACAGGAACAAATATCTGTGTTCATCACACAAATGAATACCCAAATGGATTCCAACCAAGGACCATCTACAACTAAATGCAACTATGGGGTTATTGTATCTATTCTTCTTCTTCCTCGCGTTATCCCGGCATTTTGCCACGGCTCATGGGAGCCTGGGGTCCGCTTGACAGCTAATCCCATGATTTGACGTAGGCACTAGTTTTTACGAAAGCGACTGCCATCTGACCTTCCAACCCAGAGGGGAAACTAGGCCTTATTGGGATTAGTCCGGTTTCCTCACGATGTTTTCCTTCACCGAAAAGCAAGTGGTAAATATCAAATGATATTTCGTACATAAGTTCCGAAAAACTCATTGGTACGAGCCGGGGTTTGAACCCGCGACCTTTCGGATTGAAAGTCGCACGCTCTTACCGCTAGGCCACCAGCGCTTTTTAGCGGTTATTGTATCTATTATCTTTCTCGAATACGATTGGTCACAACGCCCTCTATGTTATGTTTTATATCCATTAATTCATAGTGTTTAAAAATAAAATCAAAACGACGCAATATTACCCGTAGTTTTTGTAAAATATGTCAGATTTTTTTGAGGTTGCTTTATTTTATAAGCGTTAATTAAACGCAGAACTCCGATTAGTGCAAGAAGCTTCACACTTAACCCGTTTTAAAATCTTTTGTTTCGCCAGCTTTTATTTTTAATTTAGTTACACGGTTCGAACGGATTTAAATCACATTATCAAAAGCGGTCGTCAAATTTCGCCCTTTGTTTCATTGTAGTGTCACGAAACTAAAGGGGATTTTTTGCAACATTTGAATGTAAATTTAGTTTTCTTTTGTGAATGTATTTTTTTTAATTACAAGTAGCGTGGAGTCATTTTTCATGCATCGCTTGCTATCTGATTTACCTGCCGGGGTAACGTTTTTTTTTTTGATAAAAAAAACACTGAAAGAGGTCTGTTTGTTGCCTAGTGTTTACTGAATTTATTTATATTTTTTTAAACTATCAATAGATTTTAATGTAGGTAGGTACTTACCTACTTAAGTAATTTGATCATCCATTAATACATAAAGAAAAAATGTATTGGGATGACAGATGTTGCGAAAAGTCACGTGACCTTCACGTATTTCAGTTTCAATTGGCGTTTATAAGCTATCAACGATTTTCATTTTGGGTAGGCCCTCTGGTCTGTTTGACCACACGCCGTCCGCGGCTTATGACTGCCACGTATAATACAAACAGTATTATCGTCATCATCATCTTCTCTTTGGCATCTTATTACAACTAGTTTGTGACAATATTCTACTACAGCTATACCGGTTTTCTTATTCATTAAAGTAAGCGTTTCTATGTTCACATTTTTTCAATAGCTATTTTTAGTATCACTTATTATTTTCTCTCTCTTTTGTGCTGGTAAGTGGCCATTATAGGGTCTTCGGAGCGCTTAATTCATGAGCTTGATCAAAGAGCTCTAAGCTTTCTATAGGTATTGAAGAATAAGAGAAGCAAGGCTCAGGTTCGACAAAGCGTAAGAAATAAAGCTTTAGATAGGGTTCGATTGAGCGTATAGTTTACACTTCATAAGTATCTAGTCAGCTATACTCTGCAAGTCTGCATCTTTAGGTATTTAAATAAAAGTAAACAAAATCTACTTTCAAATGGATCCCTAAGCTAGTTGAGGGTCAATGAAAACATTACACGATCAAATAATGTAGGTTAAAGTCAGGTCGTTCAGTTACAAATCCAGGCGGTTTTGTAATTGGTCGGTTAACCAATACATGTTATAACTACCTGAAAATGTACCGATTGTTTGTTTACTTTTATTTAAATACCTAAAGATACAGACTATAAGCTTTGAGTTGACATCCTGGGGCCCATTTCTCGAACGATATTAGTCTAATATTATTAGTGTGTTGCCATGGTAACCCATACGACTTGATAGTTCGTGGACTAATAATATTAGTCTAATACCGTTCGAGAAATGGGCCCCTACGAGTATTCTCACTTATGTTGGTTCTTCTTTTATTTAAATGGCTTCTTCAAATTTATGAGTATTTTCGCCAATATCAAATGTGTTGCTCGTAGAGCATATAGTTTTCCGGTGTTAGTTGATTTTAATAATGTTAATAGCTGGACTTTACAAATAGCCAAGATGGATTGCCAGGTGTTGACAATGGTTGAACGTATTTTAAGATTGATTCTTAATGGCACATATTTAACCGGTCAACTAATTAATCGAATTTGGGTAGTTTAAAAAAATAGAAATGGGTACTAAAATTAATAGTTTGGCAGCAAAAACGGAGCCTTAAAATATATCAATATGAGTTGTAGTTTAATGCCGTTACAGCTTTTGATTATTTTTAGGCAGGTACCAAGTATTTATTTGGCAACTGAATTATTATATTGGAGACCATTTATGAAGCACATTTAAAAAAGAAAACGGCTATCTATTAATTCAAAAATGAAGTTCTTATAAAATATTTTGTTTGGTCATTACACGGTCAACCTAACACGCTCCTCCTCGCTTTGCTCGTCGTCGCACCTATCTGTTGACTCTAGCAGAACACAGTGGTAACTATTGAAATTAGTAATTAAAAATTTAAAGATCTAATGGTATAATGGCCATTAGGCGTTTCATGATTAGAAATTTCGACTAAAAGTATACTGACCATTACGTATTGGTAAATTAATTTGAGGTGTTTTGTGTAAAAAGTGACCAATATTCATTAAATTTAACTGCTTTCATGTTAAAATACTACCTAGCTGAAACGACATGCTCAGTTATGACTATAGTTGATTACTTAGATGTGAACAACTAGATGACAACTAAATTTTATGATCGCTTTACAATATTAGTTGCCAATTTATTATTTTAGTCGCCAACCTATCACTTTAAGTTCCCTATAATTTTTTTGGGTGGCTTTATTTTGCTGCCAGTTTTTTAAATAATATGATGCTTATATTTGAGGCTAATATTTTTTTTTTGGCGCTAAAGTATTAATGCACAGCCAAATTATATTATTATATGCCCAGTGAAAGTTCCTGTTTAATATTTTAGTTGCCCGGTTAATAATAAGCCATTCTTAATTAGCTGCTCCTCTATCATTATTTTACTTATTTTATTTTATTATTTTGACGACCGGTCTGACCTAGTGGATAGTGACCCTGCCTGTGAAGCCGATGGTCCTGGGTTCAAATCCCGGTAAGGGCATTTATTTGTGTGATGAGCACATATCTTTGTTCCTGAGTCATGGATGTTTTCTATGTATTTAAGTACATTTTGTATATTACATATATCGTTGTCTGGACCCAACACAAGCCTTCTTGAGCTTACCGTGGGACTTAGTCAATTTGTGTAAGAATGATCCTATAATATTTATTTATTTATACTTCCACGTAAGTTCACTGCATGCCTACCTAATAAGCTACCAATATTACACTTTGAACAACATAATGAACAAAAAACAAAACAAAATCTAGACGACTTCGCTGTTTTGAATTTAAACAGAAATCCCATTAGACCGTTTGCCTCACCATAATTAAAAAAACTAACGTTAAAAACTTATTTTGAATTTGGAACTAATGACATAGTTAATTACACGGTAGGTAATCAATTAAATGAGTCTTCGAATGTCACTCACGGTTGCTATGGGCATTTTTCTTTGCAAACATTGACAAACTCGCTATCAAATATACAGCACAAGCAAGCACATTAACAAATTTAATTCTTGAAATAGAGTATCTTACTGTTTCTAGTCATTAATTTTAAGATTTTCTTGTGAGAGTGTAAAAGTTTTATAGAGTTAGACCAAGAAAAGTCTGCGGCGATTTTGACAGCCCACGCAGTGCAAGTGTTATTTTAAATGTCAAACTTCTATGAAATCTAACGTTTAAAATAACACTGGCACTGCGTGGACTATCAAAAATCGCTGCAGACTTTTTTGGTCTAACTCTAAATTATTTCGTTACTTTAAATAATAAAAGCTATCCTTGCTCCAACTGTATATTATTTTATTATATTCAATGGAATGCAAAACATGACTTTACTTCTTAGTTATTATTTTATAGGTATATAATCATACTACCTATTTATTTTTGTACATTAACTAACAAACTTTTTATACCAAATTAAATACTTTCAAAATTAACCCTAGCTACTGCAAAACCGGCGCCATTAAAATATTTAATTCACAACAAACCAGTAACGAAGCAAAAATAAAAAGCGAATTCCGCGTCTCTTTGAAACAAAAGGCCCTTTAAAATCTCGTGCAAACTTCAAGTACCCATTTTGAATTTCGAGCGGGAGCGACCGTCGTGCACTCACACATACACAAATCACCCCCTGTATTAATACAATAAGACGACTCGGAGGGTGAAGCAGTGTTTAGTTTCGCTACTCGACAATAGAGGGCGCTATTATCAAAATTGTTTATCTAAGTTTTGTTTTATTTTTTAATATAATACTCGTCTATATTATTTATGAAAAATAATATTATCATCAAATCGTGCTGTTATTATTTTTATTGATTGTTGAACACAGATTTTATAATTAGTTGTACTCTCCGACTAAAACTATTTCATAGTATTGAAACTAGATGGCGCTAAGAGTATCGTTTCATCAGCTTAAAATCCCATTTCGCGGCCATACGTGACTTTCTAAGCAAAGTGTCTCATTTTCCATCTAAATTGCCTCTCGCGTCTTATTTGGTAGGCTTTTACGCGTTCAAACTCATTTCTCTCCTCTTTATGAGAATATACGCACTTGGGCCGTCCTAATAAGAAATAGATGCGAATAAGATTCAATTATAGTCTTATTTGGATGTATTTGAAAGTGTTATTGGAGTTTGAATTGGAGAAAAAGTAAATATTCAGAGAATCTGTAACGTTTTAAGTTTTAATATCCGTACTTGGATTTTTTGACATATTATTATATGAGACTGTTTAGGAGTAAATTATGTTCAGAGCCTGTTATGGGAAAGAGTCTAGACATCTCATAAAATAAAATGAAAAATAAAGTAGGAATAACCGTTATAACCAAGTTAGGGTACATGCAATTATTAAAGGATGATAAGGTAATGTAATTTGTTATAAAAAAACCAATACGGAGTGTTTATTTAGCTAATAAAATTATAATGAAATATAATAAAAATACCATTTGAATCATTATCATGTTATTTTAATTATGAATTATACAATATACCTACCATAATATTATTAAATATTAAGTAAGTACACTTATTGTACAGTCGCCTGTAATAATATGTTACACAACGAAGGCCGCAAAAATATCAGACACCATCTTATTTGTAGAACCATATGAGCGTGTCACATATTTTTGAAGCCATCGAGGAGTGACTGTAGGTACTTAACTGGATTGAGCTTCGTTTTGTCTAACTATATAAATATAAATCTGAACATACAGTACACGCTTATTTTATTTGTCCAAAAATTACAACCTACTGTGATACCATTTTTAATATTTCTCTTAACTCCAAAAAAATTCAAGAATAAAACTAGAGAAATCATACTATGAATAATCATTATCACTTAAGTGATCTAATAAGAAATTGAGTTCTAACAAGGTAATAAGAATAATTATGTAGGTAATATGAATTTCCTTCCATTACAATTTATTTATATAATAATATTGTGAACCTAAGTAAGGTAATTTATGTTTTGTTATTTGCGCTAATATCATTTTCTTCTCAAGCTACATAGAATCAAACTTATACATTTCATCTATACTCGTATGGATAAGTAGGTATGTACTTACCTAGTAGTACCTATTTAGGAATCTTCGTTTAAAATTAGTTGTTCTATCAACTTAATTTAATTGTAAATATATTATTAGTTCAACGACTCCAGTGCGTATTTATTTTTTAGGCTGAATGCGTGTTGCGGATGAAATACGTATGTGAAAATGTACGTTTTATTTTGACGAAACCTGAGGTGGATGAGCTATCTGTATGATGGCGAAGCCTGCGCTGTGGATCTGAAGGTACCTATGCTGTTATTATTGTGTTGTTTTTTTTGGTCAATATTTTAAAATGTAAGTAACTTTGTAGGGTTGTCACTGGTATTTATTTATTTATTCGTACGGCATTTACAGAGTCGCTAATTATCAATTACAATATTTACAATACGATATCTAAATTCTTCACCCATTGGGCAGCGTGTGCATTAGGCGAATGAAGGTCTAGGGCTCTCCGACACTCTTACTGGTATTAAAAATCTTCAACAACTAATTACAGCATCATAATCCTATAAATTTTGCAAAGTAACTATTTATTTATATCCTTTGTCTTTCTGGTACCTTGTTGTAGGTACATTTTGCTGCATTTGTCACCCTCTTTTCACTCTCTCCTCTCATTTACTCAAAGGTTAACTGGAAGAGATCCCTCAAAGGGATAAGTTCGCCTTTGTACTTCTTACTAATTATATGTTATTTCTAATGTCTTCTTGTACAATAAAGAGTTTACTAGTTTACTACTCCTACTAGTACCTACTACTACATATTCCAATAGCTTCCTATTCTCCGATGTAACCTAACCCTAATAATCAATATAAAACAAGCACAATAAACATATATGCGTCTCTCTCTAACCCATTAGATCGCTTACAGTAAATTTTTTGCACATGTTCCGAGACCCCACCCCTTTTTTTGCCGTTTTTTCATGGGGGAGTTTTTTTGCAGTTTTTTCTGTGCAGTCTATGCGCAAGAGTGGATCGAGTGAGCGGAGAACTATAAGGTATGTATCATTTGTAGTTTTTGTTACTGATGTATTGCTGAATCATATAATCGAAATTAGATGCCCATAAATATCATTCTCCTATTACGCAACGTGCTAGAAGGGACGTAGCCTTAATATCTGAGAGACCGAGCTTTGCTCGGAAAACATAAAGACTCAAAAGTGCGCATTTTTCCAGAGATAAGACCTAGCTAGATCGATTTATCGCCCCCGAAAACCCCCATAAAGCTAATTTCGTCGAAATCTTTATTGCCGTTTCCGAGATCCCCGAAATATATATATAAATAAACAAGAATTGCTCGTTTAAAGGTATTAGATAGATAGATGAGATAGCTGATAGATAATCATCTACTATAATTATTGTTTGTGTTCCCTATTCTCTTGACTGATGACATCACGAATTAACAACCGTAAAAGTGACATTCAAATGCCAACTGTAGCCACATTACTGTTGCGACATACTTGCGCCGGCATTGATGTAAGTACTTGATGTCGCCGCTCTTATCTGTCATATTTGGCCTATTCGGCAAAGTGGCCGAATAGGCCAAATACCGAATAGCTGCCCAATATTCGTGGCATCTCTAGTTTTACGTAAAAATAATAAAAACAATGCGAATAAGGTAGCCTTAAAAATCACGCTAACGAAAAACTAAACTCCATAAAATGCGAGCTCCGAATAAAGCAAATGTTAACCGCAAATGGATTTCAAGTGTCACGGTGTCCATAAGTTTTAATTAGTGAGTTTATTGCCGTGTGGGATAGTAACAAAGGGTTTAATTATACATACGCGTTAAGGGCTAGAGTTACGCGTTTTATTCTCTTTGTGTGGAGCCAGGACCGTGGCGAGATCGCAATCTGACGCGCGCGGTACAGACAGCAAGGTTAGATACGAAATCAGAGTAGAAACACAGAATAAATAATAGTACTAGGTACAGAAGAATCACTCTCTAACAAAACGCGTCTGTTACGATCAGGACAGGTATGGCCGCTAAGTGGCGACAGCGCCACGCGCGGCTTATGGCTAGCCACCAAAATTGGTGTGGAACGGATGTACTTTTAGCTACCTGTAGAAAAGCGACGAAATCGCGGAGTGAGCCACGCCTGGTAGAAATCCTAACTACAAATTAGGTCATGTTGTAGGGAGGGTACTTAAATCGTCAATTACTGGCCACCGGCTAATAACTGGCCACCCTAAACTAAAAGTTTGAATTCTATTCACCTATAAACATAACTCCTTTTAGTATGGTTTCAATAACTTCAATAACTAGCCACCTTATACTAATTTGAATTCTGTTTATAGGTGAA
The DNA here is from genome assembly GCF_910591565.1 of Cydia splendana. Taxonomy (NCBI): domain Eukaryota; kingdom Metazoa; phylum Arthropoda; class Insecta; order Lepidoptera; family Tortricidae; genus Cydia; species Cydia splendana. The sequence continues at coordinate 16,438,306 of NC_085971.1, read as the reverse complement.
TAGAATTCAATTTTAGTTTAGGGTGGCCAGTTACTAAACAGTAGTTAACCTATATTACTATATTCTAGCGCTCCTGCTATTATGGAGCGCTGGTGGCCTACCGGTAAGAGCGTAGCGTGCGACTTTCAATCAGGAGGTCGCGGGTTTCGAACCCCGGCTCGTACCAATGAGTTTTTCGGAACTTATGTACGAAATATCATTTGATATTTACCAGTCGCTTATCGGTGAAGGAAAACATCGTGAGGAAACCGGACTAATCCCAATAAGGCCTAGTTTCCCCTCTATGACTTGTTTTGCACCCATTACTCCCGCGCCTACCTACATAGATAATCTGATGTCGTAATTGAATGATCATTAGGCTCGCAGATAGCTCCTGAATGCGAATGCTCAGTTTCACATCATTCTGAGCCAACTGAGTGGAACACGCGTGCACTAGCATACGCATAATGCTTGCATTATACCTTTGACTATATACAAATAACTATAAATAGAAGACGAATACACACATTTTTCTTTTAACCATATGTAATGCAACCATACATAATACGCCGGCAGCAAGTGTATCATCGATGATATTATCCACGTGATAAAATAACTGTCACTTTTTAACACCGCGGGATAAAAAGTGACGGTCACCGTTTTATCACGCTGTCACGTAGACAAGAACGACCATCATAGTATCCGTACAGAACCCCTAGTGCAAATTTCATTCGATAGCTTGACGAGCGTTCGCGCTATGTTTATTTTTGTATGGGATTTTGAACAGCGCACCAAACGGGACGTTTTGGAAACGCAAAATCCCGTAAAAATGACACTTAACGCAAACGCGTACGTCACGTCACTCTATCGAATGAAATTTGCACTAGAGGTACAGAAGAGTCGAGAAACGCAAAATGAATAGAAAAAAACCGGCCAAGTGCGAGTCGGACTCGGTTCCGTACCATTACGCAAAAAACGGCAAAAGAAACACGTTTGTTGTATTGTATGGGAGCCCCACTTCAATATTTATTTTATTTTGTTTTTAGTATTGTCATAGCGGCAACAGAAATACATCATCTGTGCAAATTTCAACTGTCTTGCCGTTGTGACAGGCTGTAGCCTGGTGACTGACAGACAGACGGACGGACGGGCAGACGGACAGACGGACAGACAGACGCACAGACGGACAGTGGAGTCTTAGTAATGGGGTCCCGTTTTTACCCTTTGGGTACGGAACCCTAAAAAATTAACATCATGTTTATACCTATCTCAGACACTAGGTGTGATACTTATAATTAGCAAGATGAATTCAAATGATTAAAAATACACCTCATCTTTAAGCCATTGTTAAATACCTCTCTTATCTAAGTATAACGATTGGAAAAATGGAAAAAACCTATGCCGTGAGAATATGTTCAAGAATTCGGCATTGAACTGAACTATGCCACAATATACTGGGCATAGTTTAGTGCTCAATTAAGAACCGAATTGTTGAGGTAATGAAGGCATCCGAGCTATTGTGCGCATGCGACGGTGCGGTGCAGGTTATAAGCGGTAGCGTTTATGGCGCTTTTGTAATGAGCATTTGTACCTACAGTGAAACCTGGTTAATTAGATAAATGGGAATGGGAGTAATTATTGTAGTGTAATATAGTCTATTTGTATAATACAGTGAAACCTGGTTAAGTGGGACCTGGATAAGTGAGAAACCTCTATAGCTGGGACTCATGGTACGGTCCCGACACTTTAGCACTGAATTACCTCTGTTAGTGAGATAAAACGAACCTCTATAACTGGGATTAGTTGTTGTGATTTTATAGTCACATTTACCTCTATAATTGAGACAGAGAGTGTATTTTACCTCTTTTACTGAGACTATATTTATAAGATTACTTTTTCCTAATTATTTTTATAGAATTTTATATGAATTACCTCTGTATCTGAGATAACGTCAATCTATGACCTCTCTAACTTGGACTTTATTGATCTATTTCCGTATTGTTACTAACTCTTAGTCTATCCACAAATTCCGCATTTGCTTAATTGTGTCTAAACGACTTCAAGATTCATTTAGTTACTTTATGTAGTTAAAACTATCAAAACGAAAGCTGAAATCTTCATAAGTAACAAGAATAAACAAATTTTCATTTAGTAAATTTCTAAGACGCAATGAAGTCCGTATCAAATTTAATTGAAAAAATCTATCCTTTGGAAAATCATTCAAAATAAATTCAAAGAAATATTTAAACAGACTTAAAAAATATTTAGGGACAAGGATTATTTTACCTATACATTTAAAGATAATTACAAAATACGTTATTAACCACCTCTATAACTGAGATATATCCTCTATTCTCACCTCTATTAATGGGACCCTCTGTAAATGAGACAGAAATTTATTTGTACCTGGCTAACTGAGAGCCTGGGTAAGTGGAATACCTCTTTAAGTGAGACAAATCTGCACGTCCCTTGAAGTCTCACTTATCCAGGTTTCACTGTATATCGCCTAGAAACCCGGAACGTAAGCTTGTAAATCTACTTACAATGGTTATTTGCACCTCCATAAAAGAAATTTGTCAGAACGCAACCTTTATGTATAATTGAAACAACAATTTTTAGAACCTCGTTAATTGGCACGACCTGCTTAAATGAAAAACCTGGTCAATTGAAACAAACTGCCGGTCCATTGAGATTTCAATTATCCAGGTTTCACTGTATATCTAACATGCCGTCCGTCAACCTATCCGTCGAATTCACATCGTTGTGTGTTAGAAGAGGACTCCACTTTGATCTATTTGAGACTTGATGTTGTTAACACTTAACAGAATGTAAAAATCATCTATGACCGCTGCCTACGCAAAAACCACTAAGAATCTTATTTAATCTTATTATTTCGGGGCCCTTGCGGATACACTTTGACCCATCAGGATCTTTTGTGTAATCGCCCCCTCAAGAGCTACCTCGTGCTCCAGATCTTTTTCGACTCCAATGATGGAGCTCAAGGGCACCTTTTTGAATTCGTTCGGTTCTATATAGCAGGCTAACGTCCTTCGTTCTCTGTCTGGCTAGACTGTGATATTCACACATTAGATGTATTACTGTCTCTCATCTTCGCCACACAATAGACTATCGGTGTTATCAGAGTGCCGGATCTTGGCTAAGACTACTAAAACTAAGAATCCAATTTTTAGTAACTACGAATACCGCCAATCGCTTATAACTCGTGACACTCGCGAAGTGGCGACACTGGATGGTATCCGCGACGATCTTGAGATAAGGCTAAAGTGCTAAACCTTCTATTCATAGATTACTGTAAATATGTGGAAATACAGGTTTATATTTAATATTTTATATACGTAAATATTTTATTATTTTTGTGTATGGCTTAATGAAGCCCAGTAAAACTTATATACATATAAAAATCATAAGTCTCTTTATTATTAATAGTTAATATCAACTACACGTTATGTATGTATCTAAACTTTGTATTATTAACTATTTGTGATATTTCGGTTTATATATTACCTTAAAATCAGGTTAACGTTGATTCTTAACGAGTCTATATGATTTGTACTCGTTACATTTATTTTGGAGCGTAGATATACTAATGCTCTTTCTATATTATATACTCAACATAATTAAAAAAAATATATATATACATATTTATACTGGAACTTGAATTTGGACCATAGTTGTAAGTTGTGGACCAAAGTTACCTGATTTTACGGTATTTGGGTAAGGCACCACACTTCTACTCTACAACATACTCTATGGCGGAAATAAATTTGCGCATGAATACATTATTGTACGTAAATAAGTTTACCTACAGGTACCTATATGAATTAACATAGTACAATCTTTTATTTAAATCCGCAGCTCATAAACCAGCGGAGTAGTAACCACGATACTCTGTGGCGCCGATAGTGCAGATTTATAAAGCAGATACGGCGTTTTATCACTTCGAGCGCTTGTGATGGACGGCCACTGCACAGCCATGCGGGGTTTTGGTTAAGGGTACCGTAAAATGGGGTTAGTAGGTGCAAAACTGACATTCAAACCTCGATAGCATTTTATTTTTACATATGCAAACTGAATGGTGTATATAATAAGTGTTCCGGACGTTTGTATTTTAGTTTTTATTTTATTTTGGGTAGTTTCATTTCATAACTTTGACGATAAACAGGAAATCGCACCTCACCCCGTAGTCCCTCGTATTTGGGGTGAGTTGGGTTTTCATACAAAGGTGATCTTGGAAGATATATTGTTGGATCGATTTTTTTTATTATGAGTATTACTATAGCTCCATTTTAAATTGGAATAAGTACATTATTTTGTAGCAGTATTAGCCTTAAAATCCCATCTCACCCCCCTTTCATCCCTGCTCTACCCATTCATAACCCAACTCTCCCCGCGAACCCTCATCATCATCATCATCATCTCAGCCATAAGACGTCCACTGCTGAACATAGGCCTCCCCCTTCCCTTCCGCGAACCCTACTCACCCCATTTTACGGTACTTAATTGTTTTTAAAGAAAATTCGTGCATTTTGCTTCGAAATATTTATAGGATCTTGGTTAAACAGCATTAGGTTTTAACGGCTTCCTAGGCTAGTGGATAGTAATTACTAGTAACCCTGCCTCTGAAGTAGGAGGCCCCGACTGTGAATTCTGTTAAGGGCATTTATTTATGTGGCTATCGCGGATATTGTTTACTGAGTTGTGGATATTTTCTACATATTCGAGTATTATATCTTTATCGTCGTCCAGTAGCCACTACACAAAGGCGTGTCTTGTTTATAATATGTTTTGTGTCATAAAATTAAGCTTATTAAGCTTACTGTGTACCAGGGCTAAGATGGGCGGCTCTTTATCATTTATCACCATGCCTGTCACGTTCTAACAAGCCTGTAAGTGCAAAAGTGACGCATGACATGACAGGTGATAAAAACGCGACCATGATGCCACTGCAGGTCGATTTAAGTAAGATTGTCCCATGGTCATATTTATAGATTTATTAAATATATCATCACCACCGTTATGTCAGTACGATTGAGTAGTCATTATCGTAAACGGCCGCGGCAAGTGGTCGAGCACGCAAAAGGAAGTCAAGTGGTGCCAACCCTAATAATTGCTCGTAGCAATGCTGACCCGAACGGAGCCGAGTTTGACCGAAGTCAGGAGTGTCTCCCCGCTGCCTTAGGTAGAGATTATGGTATAGATATAATTTGACAGCCATTACCCCGTGTGTGTGTGTACTTCAGGTCACAAGCCGTAGCGACCTCCTGCTGAACATAATTACATAGGAATTATGTGTTTATTAACCCCGTGACTACGTAATTATACCTGTAATTAACGCAGGTAATAAAACTGTGTAACAGAGGGACTTTGTCATAGTGACAGTTGTGTAAAGGTTCTTATGAGTGTCGTAATATTATAAATGTGACACGGTTCTATTCTGGTTCTTTACATATACAATGTTACATGATTTGTAACATGTTCGCCTCATAGGAATACTGAGTGAGGGAGTTTATTTTTATGTTGATTCGTTGAAATACATATAACAGAGTAGATTAATGTTTTATGGAGTATTTAGGTACTTAGGTACTTTAAATTTTAAATAGAAATGATAATTTCAAAAAAATAACCATAGAAAATAAGAAAAGTAGACTTCAAAAATATATGTGCTAGTAGTAATTGATATGTTTGAAGTCGGACCGAATGCCAACCCCAGTGCGTTTCGTAAAGGGGCCCACTGATTACCAGTCCTGCCGCGGCGGACGATATTGGCATGTCACTGTCAGTTAAAGCAAAATTTGACAGCTCCGAACAACTGACAGGCTGATATCGTCCGGCGAACTGGTAATCTCTGGGCCCCTTTAAGAAGGAACGTATTTAGAATACAGGTGTCTTTCAGAAATCAAATTAATTTAAGCTCGGTAATGCACCCTTGAAATTAACGGAGTTCAAAAAAACATTAGTAGGCTAGGGAATAGTAGGGATTTTTACCTGTGTGTCATTTGATTAATTTATCATTCATTCCATTCGCCTCTCTCTTATATTCCTATACCTATTCGTGGTATCTGCAATCAGTAGGCTGTCAAAGCTATCCTATAAGGTGCGTTGGGGTGACTTCGTCAACGGGGAGATTTTATATTTTGTAATATTTTGAAAAGATGTGTCCCTCTGAGTTTCTTACCGGTCCCATATTGGGATTCCTTCCTCCAATTCAGGAAATATTTAAATCTTCTCGGGCACATTGTAATATGCCTACTTCACTACACCTTATAAAACAAAGTCCCCCGCCGCCGCGTCTGTATGTGTGTTTGTTTGCGATAAACACAAAAACTACGTAGGTCAGGAAATGAATGCTCAAAAAACGTCGTAGAGGTAAATGCCAGGAACACAATTTTTGACTCCGTAACTTTGTTTGGACTAGTTAGGAGGTGAACATATCAAAAGTCCCCGGCTGTAGCCCCGGTGCTGGGGGGTAGAGGGGGGTAAGAAGGTCGAATTTTTCGGTTTTTCATTGATATCTTGGAAACTTTGCGTCTTAGCGACATGACTACTAAGACAAACCGAAAGCTGGTAAAATTAGTTACAAGTTTTATTCAGTCAAGTCTTTCGATATCTTGAATAGTTTTTGAGATACCCGCTCTTGAAAGTTTATTTAGGGATTTTAATTTTATCTTGATATCTACATCAGTGAAGCTGTTAGGCCATGTTTGGTATCATTTTCGTATAAATCGGGGATGCTGAATTCATTTATGGTATCACATTGACACCATTCCTAGGAAAAAACATATAAACTTTAAACAAAAAAAGTGGTGTGTCTTAGTAGTCATGTCGCTAAGACGCAAAGTTTCCAAGATATAAGTGAAAAACCGAAAAAATGTGACCTTCTTTCCCCCCTCTACCCTCAGCACCGGGACTACGGCCGGGGACTTTTGATATGTTCACCTCCTAGCTAGTCCAAACAAAGTTACGGAGTCAAAAATTGTGTTCCTAGCTTTTCCCTCTATAACTTCTTATTGCTTGGCCTAACGGAACAGATTTTCATGCGGTTTTCACCTATTCTTGAGAAAGGTTTTGGTGTACAATTTGTTAACCAGTGCGAAGCCGGGGCGGGTCGCTAGTTAAAAATAAACTATCTTTACCCCAAAGCACCTAACGCATACACGCCTCTCGATCACTCGATTAGTAACGGACATTTTGTCGTAAACATTCTGAACTTGCACCCCGGAATTATCTGACTATTAACCGTAGGATAAGATACTGGATAAAAGATAAGGCTTATTAGGTGCCTGGTGACCTTAGGTCTTCAACGGAACCCGTTAGGTATTAATGTTGTTGGAGTTTAGAAAGTACAGGCGACTTTAATATTGTGGGCAGGGCTAAAAAAAAAAAAAAAAAAAAAAAAAATCATTTATTTCAAAATTTATTAAAAAGGTCCGAAAATTACCTAGCCTAGTACCCATAGTACAAGCTATGCTTAGTTTGGGGCTAGGTCGATCTGTGTAAGATGTCCCCAATATTTATTTATTATTTATTTATTTATTTATTTTGGTCATTAACTAAAGTAGATTTGAATAACGAGTAGTAGTAGAATAGATAAATGTAATATAAAACAGATAAAATAATTCTAGCCTGCAATCAAAAGAAATATAAAACCGTCCCCACTTTCATATTTCGAATGACTGTCAACTAGAATTATTTTTAAATTCGGAGCGCGCGCGAAAACCCCAAGTCATAACGGCCTCCGTGACATCAAAATCATAAGAAATCATTACGCATCCATGCAAACGGGCCCTAATTCCGAAGCCCGGAAAACTCCCATATACCATGTTTACCGAGGCATTTTTGACAATAACCCTCCCATAGGAAAATCAACCCAAACTCGAACCACCAAGGTTTAAACTCGTCTATCCTGCTTTGAAGACAATCATTCACATATCGATTATTCTCCCAATCAAATCTCAACTTTATTCCCTTAACATAAGGTTTAAACTTGCTTGGTTGATGAAAGAGTCAACAAAAACATGCGAGAGAGAAAAAACGCGCTTCTTTTTGCCTCTCTCCCCCCGTGGGGTAAAGAAAGGGGCCGGGTGTTGCCACCCTAGTAGTTTTTCGTCGGAATCACGCGCGACACGGCGGTATTGATTTTTCAGCACATGCTTCGTTCAGGTGTGTGTGTTGCTTTGGTTTATGGTTTATTGAGTTTTTTCTTTTCTAATGGCCTTGTTTGGTTTGTTTTGAATATAGAATTCGGTTGAGTTTTGAGGCAGTTGGGTAATGGGGTTGACCAATTTGAATGAAGTTTTTGATTGTGGTCAACATGTCAACGTTCTTATTAGTTCTGTATCTTCGCTGAAATTATCAGGAACTTTGTGAGAACATCAACTTGTGAATGCATAGTGGATCTTTTGTACTTATAAACCAAAGGCTGTTATTGAGTTATTTTACCTTTATTTATTACTGTTATTAGTAAAATTAGTTGAGTTTCTTTAGATAACAAAACACCCGTTGTTACGTTAGTTGAATGATTCACGGTTTTCACTAGACTTATATCACGGTCAATGTAAATTTCATTCGATACTTAGCGTGACCGACGTACCGTAAAATGGGGTGAGTAGGGTCAAAACTGAAATTCAAACCTCGACAACATTTTATTTTTACATATGAAAACTAAATGGTGTATATAATAAGTGTTCCGGACGTTTTAGTTTTTATTTTATTTTGGGTAGTTCCATTTCATAACTTTGACGATAAAGAGGAAAACCCACCTCACCCCGTAGTGCCTCGTATTTGGGGTGAGAGGGGTTTTCATACAAAGGTGATTTTGGAAGATTGTTGGATTGTTTTTTTTTTATTATGCGTATTACTATAGCTCCATTTTAAATTGGAATACATTATTTTTGTAGCAGTAGCCTTAAAATCCCTTCTCACCCCTCTCTCAAACCTTCTCTCCCCATTTGTTGCGAACGCAACCTTTATTTGTATAATACAGTAACTAAACGCAGCCGTCGGGCTCGGCTAGTATTTGGAAGCTTTTTCTAAAGCACCAATAGGAGCGCTCCACATATTATGTATCGCGGCCAATTAGAGGCACCCAAATCTTAACCACTATTTTCGGACATTCAAATTATGCAAATCACTCTTTCATCAGCCTCCATACGATTACCACACCACTTTTACATTTAACCGTTTAGTCAAGGAACCCTTGTAAAACCAGTACCTATTGAAATTATAATAGTTTACTTCAAATCGAAGCTTTTTATTTGAGTCGTCGAGATCCTGACCTGCACGGCGGCTACACCATTCATAACCCACCTCTCCCCGCGAAACCTACTCACCCCGTTTTACGGTACGCATTTGCGTTAAGTGTCATTTTAAACAGTACGCCAGGCGGGTCGTTTTGGAAGCTCAAAATTCCATACAAAATGAGACTTTAATAACAAAACTTCCGTGAGACACAGACATATTAAATATATTAAGAACGGGTCACTCACGTATTTTAAGTCGAAAAACGCTCGACATGTTTCACTCCGTACCAAGGAAATTTAAACTAGAGGTACCGCTCGATAAGTCTATAATGTATCTTAATAGTGTTGTTAAGTAAACGGACTGTCCGTTACAGACATTTTGATGTCAAAGTGACAGTTCGAATTGGCCCCAATGGCAATAAGTTCGGCGTTTGTGAATGTCCGCGTTTTATATTTCTTGAAACGTTTTCAAACAAACTTATTATTTCGAAATACTGGACTTCAGTTCTGCGGACCTTTTAACCCCATCATAGTTCAGCATATCTTAAGTCACTTCAGTATTTTTTGTTCCACGTCTGTGAAAAAATCAGCTAGAGTTAGACCAAGAAAAGTCTGCAACGATTCTGATAGCCCACGCAGTACAGTCAACAACAGAGCTATGAATACAGGCAAAGTGTCAAAAATATGTATACAGTTCTTTATTGCCTGTACTCATTAAGGTCATGTATACATATTTTTGGCACTTTGCCTGTATTCATGGCTCTGTTGTTGACTGTACAAGTGTTATTTTAAACGTCAAACTTCTATGAAATTATGACGTATAAATAACACTTGCACTGTGCTATCAAAATTGTTGCAAACTTTTCTTGATCTTCCTCTAACAGCCAGTCTATTTAATTGGTAAGCGGTTGCCGTAGTTCATAAAGCCATAAAATAAACTTTTTGAAGATCCCAAATTAAGAATTACGGCAATGTCTTAACGTTTTTTACGAGTAACTCACGTCACCAGATGGCCCATGTGCTTGTTTACAAACCAAATGCAGATTTAATACCAAACATTAGCGTATGCAAATGCAAAGGTGCGACCAGATTAGCATCTTATTATGAGCGATTGGTTCCGACACTCGATGTTTGCGCTCGATTCGACGCGGCCCGGTGTGTTCGCACCTTAATGTCATTGTAACTTTGCACACATCAACCAACATATTATGAGCTCTGCTGTTATAGTAAGAGTAGGTGAGCGGGGGTCAGGTGTATACTGGTTTTTGGGAAGTGATAAACTTACATGCATACACAAACCAGTTTATTATGAGCTCTACTGTTATAATAAGTGTGGGTGAGTGGAGGTCAGATGTAAACTGGTTTTGAGGAAAAGGTGATTAATGGGTTATTGTTTATGGTAATTAGGTATAATCGCAATAGTCCGTGAAGTTTGTACAAACTACGGTACGCTGAAGCTTTTGTTTTCTTTGTCTATTTTGGGCGATCTTTGGCTACAGAATCTGCATGCTTGTTTCCTCTACTTATTTCTGTTGGTAAATTAAAATGTTTCTTAGCGGTCATGAAATAAAATTTTAGAGACATTCACAAAAAATACTTGTTTTTGTGCTTTCCATTAGGAATTTACTATTTAAAAAACAAAAACTCATTGAAAGAAAGTGGATAAATTGTGACATCACAGAATGCACTCTAATATTTCTAATAGAACTGATATATTTTTTCTAATTATTTTGTAATAACTTAAGCGTAGTTACACCTAACTTACAATAAAAAGTAGACTTCAAATAGAACTTCAAACAACACATCGTTTTGACATTTTAATGAGGAGTAGTAGCGGATTTGATTAGTTAAGAACAGTACATTAAAAGAAGTAATTGACAGACCAGCCCTTTAAATAGGTACTTACTTAATATTATTTTCTTATAAATTCAAAAGCGCACAAAAAAGTTCCAAGAACTACTTTTTACAACGATATAAATTGAATGACGATCCGCATACTCTTTCCAATCTAATTTGCATGCTGTTATTACTAATTTTTACGAGCTCTTCCAAAAAGAACAAGCAAATTTATACCGTAAACTTGACCCCTTAAAGTTTATATTCGATTGACTAAAGGAAATCCGACGTTCGAAAAGGTGCGTTCTTTTGTTTAAACCCGGCGATTTTGTTCTAAATTTAAATATTTTATACGCGCGACAATAGACAAACCGGTACTTGTAACTGTTAAAAAATTAAATTTAAAAAATTATGACGGTTGCCCTTTTGTCTTTTAATTTATGCAAATGCTTTGCGGATGTCACGGTACGGAAGTCGTACCGTATTTTTTTTTTTTCAATGTGCTTATTATGTTGGTATTATTTTGATTTCGTTTTTGTCACTCGTCGGTTGAGATTTTATGTGATGTTTTTGTTCTTATTTATTATGCTTGCGATACGTTTGATAATTTACTGACGCTACGTTATATGGGGATGATTTCCTCATGTTAAAATTTGTCTTATATCATTATAGTTTGCCAAGAGTCGTCGTTTGTAAATGGAGCATAGGCAGAGAGAACCATACCTTTTAGGGTTCCGTTTCAAAAAGGTAAAAAGAACCCTTTTAGTGCGACTCTGTCCGTCTGTCTGTCACATCGCTAAATATCTCGGGATCTACTTACGCTATCGATTTGAAAATTGGAATAGTTATAAACAAGGTTAGCAAAGACGCATTAAAAGTGTATATTACTGACAAACCTTGTTTACCAGTCTACTACATCCAACAAGTGCCCGTGGTATGGCTAAAATGCTGGCAATATTGCTCCACTGGAAAAAAAAGTAGTTTTTTTTTGGAGGTGCCAAACGCAACAAACCCAACGGTTATGTTATACTAGACAGCTGGATGCATCTCGCTGGATATCTGTTTGTAAAAACGTATGAAAATTTGGACATATTCATCATTCTGCGCCAAATCTCATGAACCAATCTATAACAATATTTACTACGGTTTAGTCATATAATACAACAGTAACATAAAGTTATATTATAATACAACCGCTACCCGTCGAGACAATATTTCAGCAGTTACTTTCAAGCCATTACCCGCTATCCCCCACAGATAAAGACTTTGTTGCGTTAAAGACGTATAAAGATATCGAAATCTTATCCAACTAGGTAGTAGGAAGTAGCAGGGATGTGTACATAAATAATATTTTATGATTGATTATAAAATCTAAAGTGAATATTTTTTTTTTACTACCGTAAAATGGGGTGACTAGGGTCATAACTGAAATTCAAACCTCGATAACATTTTATTTTTACATATGAAAACTGAATGGTGTATATAATAAGTGTTCCGGACGTTTGTATCTTAGTTTTTATTTTATTTTGGGTAGTTCCATTTCGTAACTTTGACGATAAAGAGGAAAACCCACCTCACCCCGTAGTGCCTCGTATTTGGGGTGAGAGGGGTTTTCATACGAAGGTGATTTTGGAAGATTGTTGGATCGATTTTTTTTAATTATGCGTATTACTATAGCTCCATTTTGAATTGGAATACATTATTTTTGTAGCAGTAGCCTTAAAATCCCTTCTCATCCCCCTCTCAAACCTTCTCTCCCCATTCATAACCCACCTCTCCCCGCGAAACCTACTCACCCCGTTTTACGGTACGTTTCTTGTTAAATAATAGTTGAGTTGTAATTTGTAACTTATGTAAATGTATTGAGGTCAATATGGACAACTGTGGCCGCGGAATAAGTGCGGCTAGCCTTTACATTGGGGCCTGTTTACACTTAACCCGCAGATACACTTATCCGTATTAACCTTGAGTATTTATATTATTTTGTTATTAGTAATACCCCTACTAGTAATATTTAAGTTACTTATCCATTCGATGTTGCTATTTTTGGAAGAAAATGCTATATAAAATATTTTTAACTGACTTACAAAAAGTTTCTATAGATGTAAATATGTAGTCAATTTTTTTTGACAAAAATTGCTTTCGTCTTCATCACAATGAAAAACGAGTACCTACCAACTGTCCAAACTCGATCAAACAATCAATTGCCACTATAAAATATTAATTTTATTCAATAGGTACCCAATTTTATTATCTGCAAACTGTATGAAATAACAATTATTTATTTTGATGTTTTAAACGGTTCGCAATAATAAAAATGGAGTTCATTGTTATTCTAATAGGAACAATTAATCTTGTGTTTTGTATTTATCACTATTATCAGCTAGTCGGAATGTTTGATAATAATTCTTCAATATTATTAATATGGACGTCATTTGAGTTTTGTTTTGATTTGAAAATTAATAGCTCCTATTATAAAAAAAAACAAGTTTTTTTAAAGTATATTTAATCTTTGATCATTTCATCAAGAAAAGTATAGATTAAGTACTAACAATATTCATGTGGTAAATTAGAACTATATTAATAACATGTAATTTTTTATTGGAATACCTATAGTAGTTTGTGTTACAAGGGTTCAAAATGATATATTTCCGTCAAGGGCGTACATTGAATCCTGAATGAAGCGATGGATTCTACAATAGATCGTGTCCTAGAACAGAAAAGTACAGCTTCGATCCCTCCTAGCAGGGAAGAAAAGTGCCTCTTTGATCCCTCCTAGCGGGGAAGAAAAAGCCTTTTTTCGAATAGGTGATGTGAAAAGTATTATTTAACATTTTATATTAGATAAAATTATCATGTTTTCCACAAAAAGAAAAGAAACTAAATTGCTACTGACATACTAAAATAACGGGGTTTTAATATAGGTACTTCGTAGTGATAAAAGAAGAAATATATCATAAACAACACAATTTACAATATTTTCAAGTTTTTTTAAACAATTATGGCCTGGATGCGAGTTCTTTAAGCCAAATATTTTCCTGAAGCAGGCACGTTTCCGTCCCTTTAATAAAGGGCATACTGAAACGCAATAAAACATGGGATCTTCCCGTTTTACCCAAATCCCTTTTAAACGGCCATCTTTTATAATTGCATAAAACGGCCGTGGGAAAGGTTTACACAAACATATATCACCTCCAACAAAACCCGGAATACATTATAAGACCATAAAGCTCCAAATATGACAACCTAACGAAAACATGATCTCATTACCCATACAGCGCATCAAATCAACGCAAAAACTCCTTTGTCAAAGCGCGAAAAGTTAAAATATTCCAAAAAAACCCTTCTTAGAACACACTGGCATGCAAAACAGCGCGTCTTCGTATTCAAATTCGATATTCAAATTTCGAACACGGAAGAGCAGTTTTGACACTCGGAAGAATAACCCTTCTTATTCAAATCGGCCAGTATCAATAAGATTAAAAAAATGTTAATAGATGCGTTAATGTATTCATGGAGTCGTGAGAACGGACGCAGGTTGGATGTGAGAAATTCGTCTTTGTGAGTATATCGATGGGGCTGAGTGTTTAGGAAAGCTGTGTCAACATTGGTAGTTGTATGCTAATAGTTGACTTGAAGTGCATCGTTAAATTTTATATCTTCATCTGTTTATTGCAGTTTTAGTTAGTTTTAGCTGTTTTAGTGTTCACATGTCTTTGTGAATCTGTTATTCTTACTAAAAACACGTATTTGTGAAGAATCTTTTGAAATAGGTAATACGACATATTAGTTCCAACATATCAACTTACTACATAATGTAAAATGATGTTTGATGTAAATTATTTTTTACCATACCGAAACAACATCAATATATAGAATTAACGTAAAGTAACTTAATAGTAGTTGGTATTTTTTTCTGAGTAGGTACAGTCTATGCTTAGGAAACTTAATGCTTTAAGGTATTTTAAGTCAAATACTGTTATAATTAGAAGGACTTTTATTAGTTCACTATTTTTAAATATGTTAAATCTATTTTTTTATTCGATAGACTAAAATGACATTTCCTAGTATGAACATAAAATGTCATTTCATAGTATGAAATGTCATTTTAGTCTACCGAATAAAAAAATACATTTAATATATATTATTTAAAAATAGTGAACTAATAAAAGTCCTTCTAATTATAACAGTATTTGACTTAAAATACCTTAAAGCATTAAGTATCCTTTTTAGGGTTCCGTACCCAAAGGGTAAAAACGGGACCCTACTACTAAGACTCCGCTGTCCGTCCGTCCGTCCGTCCGTCTGTCACCAGGCTGTATCTCATGAACCGTGATAGCTAGGCAGTTGAAATTTTCACAGATGATGTATTTCTGTTGCCGCTATAACAACAAATACTAAAAAGTACGGAACCCGACTCGCACTTGTCCGGTTTTTACATATTACCGCTCACTGTTGCCTCAATAGGTAATGATTTAGACAAACGAAAAAGTACATACGGTAAGTTAACACTTCCTTAAGGGGCCCACTGATTAACAGTCCGCCGGACGGTATCAGCCTGTCAGTTAGAACAAAATTTTGACAGTTCCGAACAACTGACAGGCCGATACTGTCCGGCGGACTGTTAATCAGTGGGCCCCTTTAAACTTTTTCAAATTAGTATATTTTATCAAGAATCTCACTAACATACGCAATTGAATTGCGACGTGCAGTGCAACCCTTCTTGAGCGCATTCAAATTCAAATTATGTCCCCTTGGAGCAGGTGTACGCAGATCCTGCCTTTTGTGCGTATTTCCTGCCAGTCTTCCTTGTCTTTAAGAAGTTAGACAAATCTATGCGTGCTTAGAGTAACTACTCCCACGATGAAAAAAAAAACATTCTTATTGCATGTATAGGGTATTATACGGTATTTAAAATAAATTATTTGACACCATGCATGAAATAAAGCACCAAATCATTATTAGAAAAACACAGATAGGAGTCATTTTTAAACACAAGTTCTATTTAATAAATCGGATAGAAATATAAAAAGTAGGTGAGTTGACCGTGACGTCACGATGTAATGTTTCATATAAATTCCATATTAGCAAAGCGTTTTGATAGTTCTAAAAAAGTAACTGATTTGACTAATAGGAAAATACCCTATTTCGTGGCAGTCTACGTCTTTAAAAAACATAAACAAATTTATGCTTAGAGTACACGATAAAATAAGATGAAATATAGGCTTGATTGTTCCATGAGTATGTAAAACATTTTTTGCAATCTAATGTCGTGGAAGTACTATAAATAGATGTACCTACCTAATATTATGGACGAGTAAGGCGAGTGAAAATAGTTCGTTTTAAGGAATATTAATAATGTTTTTAAGTGTTCTGAGACTTGTGAGTAAGTTAGTCAAAATTGAAATTATTTTTTACCTTTTCTATGCGTTTTAATAATTGTATTTATAATTTTAAATTATAATCAATAATGAAATATAGCCATGTCTATAAAACTAGCATTATATCCAGCCAGTATCACAACGACAATTTTCGCGTTCGAAATTTAAAATAATAAAGCACCTGGAAAGAACCGGTCGTGATTTTTTCACCGACACGTCTCGATTTGCATACGAAGGGTTAATTGTCCGCGATTATTTGAGCTCACGCATATTTTTAATTATTCAAGGGTTAAATAATGTATTCCGGTTTTAGAATGCGAGTGTGTTGCGATTTTTTTGAGTTTGCATTTCAGTCTGACATTGAATTTGGTGGAGAGCGGAACTTGTGATAATTAAAGTGGTTTTTAATGTTTTTGTGATATTGTGACACGTAATTACTAGGGTAAGTGTTTTTCATACACCGTCTGGTAGAGTTAGACCAAGAAAAGTCTGCAGTGATTTTGATAGCCCACGCAGTGCAAGTGTTATTTATACGTCATAATTTAATAGAAGTTTGACGTTTAAAATAACACTTGCACTGCGTGGGCTATCAAAATCTCTGCAGACTTTTCATTATTGGTGGTGGTGGATTCTAATACTTAGAGCGTTTCTACCTTGTCTGATCAGATGTCGAGTGTCGGATACGGCTATAAAAATGTAAAAAGTACCTGTAATTTTTTTTTACATTTAATTATTGTTTGTTGTTCAAAAGCGACAATGCAAAAATAAAACGACTTGATGCCACAGAGTAGAGCATTTTGTAGCAAAACTGTTTTTCTCTAAAGTCATCCGACATACTACTTATACCGGTTCGAACATTGTGAAAACGCTCTTAATCTGCTCTGTAATAATGTGTAGTGTAGGTACGATTATAGTAGCAGACTAGCAATCCATAGTCTCTAGATATTCCTGTGACTTCAGAGGTCTCACCTGCTCGGTGAAGACCTATTCTACTTATTTATTTTCATCATATTCCGACCCTGCGAATATATAATATGTAACACTTAACTACTCTGGTATTGCGGGTGCATCTACATGAGCGACATATACCTACCTAACAAAAATATAATTATATGTATCATTAAAACAATAAAACGTGAACCGGGCATTATCAGTGTATTGTCATTCCTTCGTTTCATTCCAATTTTCATATTATGTTATATGATTTCATTCACATTTAGCGCTACACTATTTTTCATTCATTGTTTGGTATTTTTTATTTTTAAAATAAAACCCCGGTGTATGGTCATTACTTAAAATAAAATTATAATGTTATTAGAATAATAGTGTCTTATCCGCATTAATGTTATTTTTAAACAACGTTAATTTAAATAATATTAAATTCACGGTAATATATTACTCAATTATTTGTCGATTTTCCCGTTATTATTTTCTGCACTTCCTCGTATTTTTAATAACAACCAAAATTAATAATACGAGTGAAAAAATAAACAACTAAATACTCTTTAATATACGTTTCCAATTCCATAAAGAACGCAAAGGCAGTTCTGGAAATATCTCGGATCTTTTCGGCGAAATCTAATAGCAATTTCTTTTCACCATTCGTTCTTTATAATGTAAGAATTCCTTCAAGGAAATAGCTTTTGCATTCGATTGTCAAATAAATTTTCTTTTCATTGATATCAGGCACTGTGAACATTCCCGTTTTAAATCTACGTGAATAGGTTTTCATTATATAAGGCGATAGAAGTGTTTGCCTTTATTTACAATCTTATATATTTGTCACTTCATTATTTTCATAATTAATGCAAAGTTAAAGTTGTTATAAAAGAAACATGAGAATTCTGCCACTTATTTTACTATATCGTTGACGCGTCTATTTGAAATTACATCAATATAATACCAGCGTACATTTTTAAAACCGTCAAAACCTAATCGTTCCAAATTCAAATTTGCAGCGAAATCAGGACTAGTGATGTACCAACGGCCATGCATCACGGATAATGATTGGATTTGCCCCGCCTACAACATCAATCACTGGACGAGTGACGCGGAGTGGGTGGTAACATTGGCCATTGTAAGTTGACCTTTGACTTTATTCCTTTAAACCATCACTTACTTGAAATTGTAGTAAGAAAAGGGGGGTAGGGAAGGCCAGGTTATCCTGGCCGCGTCCAAATCTAGGGAGAAACGTTATTTCGCAGAGGCATTGTGTCTTGTTAGACCCATGGTAATGTCTTGGATGGTTGGATGTAAGTAAATTATGTTTTTTTTTTCGAAACGTGCGGATGTTGTTTTTGTTTTCGCATTAAACGCAATTAGATTGTCACTAAAGTAATATGGGTTTGAAGTTAACGAAAGTTGTTCAATGTTTAAATTTTTGGGATGTTTTGGGAGTGGATTAAGTATTTTAACTTAGCCAGTCACGGTTAGAATACAAAACATGCAGGTACTTTAGTAGGTAGTTTTGGTGCTTAGGTCGTCCTAAGGTTTTCAAGTGTTATAAAGTTTAAAAAAATGTATTTTCTAGATCGAAATGACTGATTGATGGTCACTTCAGGTGACATTTGAACTCTTGCGTAGCTAATAAGTACAGGCATACTTATTCCTCCTTCTTCTTCCTCGCGTTATCCCGGCATTTTGCCACGGCTCATGGGAGCCTGGGGTCCGCTTGACAACTAATCCCATGATTTGACGTAGGCACTAGTTTTTACGAAAGCGACT
The DNA here is from genome assembly GCF_910591565.1 of Cydia splendana. Taxonomy (NCBI): domain Eukaryota; kingdom Metazoa; phylum Arthropoda; class Insecta; order Lepidoptera; family Tortricidae; genus Cydia; species Cydia splendana. The sequence goes on along the minus strand of NC_085971.1, from coordinate 16,419,126 downwards.
GCCGTCTGACCTTCCAACCCAGAGGGTAAACTAGGCCTTATTGGGATTAGTCCGGTTTCCTCACGATGTTTTCCTTCACCGAAAAGCGACTGGTAAATATCAAATGATATTTCGTACATAAGTTCCGAAAAACTCATTGGTACGAGCCAGGGTTTGAACCCGCAACCTCCAGATTGCAAGTCGCACGCTCTTACCGCTAGGCCACCAGCGCTTCAGGCATACTTATTCCTCTGAGCAAAAATTGGTAATACTACGTCTAACGGTCTCCTAGCCTAGTCCGTAGTGTCCCTGCCTACAAAGCAGGAGGTCCCGAGTTCAAATCCTGGTAAGGGCATTTATTTGAGTGTTCCTGAGATATGTATGTTTTGCAAGTATTTAAATATACCTATCTATTTATTATATTATTGTATCGTAGTCTAGTATTTGCGTATCTTGCTTACGACAGGACTAACGGCCCGATTCGAACTTTAGGATACATCAAATATTACGGCTAGATACGATACGGATTAGATATGTCAGTGTTACATTTGACGTTTCTTCAAACAAAAACGTCACTTTTGACACTGACATATCTAATCCATATCGTATCTAGACGTAATAGGTATTTTGATGTATCTTCAAGTTCGAATCGGGCAATAAGTCGATTTGTGCATGATTGTCCCTATATATTAATATTTATTATTAATAATAGAAAAGTTCCCTCACCTCCCAAAACGTTCTAGTTAGTTTTATCCTAAACCAAAACACACCAATATATGTATAAATATAAATAAAGCAGCAATATAATAAAGGAGAAAAATCACCCGTTTGGGGGTGATCCCGGGGGAGGGGGCGAAATTGAGACGATGTAAGAAGATTACTCGCTGATGTATTACGTGACGAGGCGTTTGTGTGTAGTTACAATGGAGAAATAAATGTCTAGGCTTTTTTTACGGTTACCTAAGTAGTTTATTTTACGAGATAAATAATATCTGGGAGACCGAGCTTTGCTCGGAAAACATATAAAAACTCAAAAATGCGCGTTTTCCTACAGATAAGACCTAGTTAGATTTTCGCCCTCGAAAACCCCTATGTAGCAAATTTCATCGAAATCATTGGAGCCGTTTCCGAGATCCCCGAAATATATATATATATAAATAAATTAATATACAAGAATTGCTTGTTTAATAGTATAAGATCATAATCGTTGTATTTATTTACATAGAAGAATTGGCCCACAACACATAGGTAATATTAACATAAGATAAAAATAGACATTACAATAAAAATTAAAATAAAATTAGTTTTAAATGTCGATAATTCGATTTGTAAAAGCTTGTGCTTTGACAACACTATGGCCAACACAAGATTCCATGTTCAAATTTGATTTGACCTTTGTAGTGAAATGGCCAAGATTTAAGATGCACGAAGACAAATAATAGTTGAAGTGTCGAATGTAAAACGACTGTAAATATAAAACAAAGTCCCCCGCCACGTCTGTCTGTTTGTGTGTATGTAGGTATGTATGTTCGCGTCAAATTTAAAAACTACTGAATAGATTTTTATGCGATTTTCACCTAGCGATAGAGTCATTCTTGAGAAAGGTTTAAGTGTATAATATTAAATTAACATACGTAGCATTCCGTGTAAAAATAACTTACGAAAAAAGCTTATGAGAAGTAATGTAAAAATAGACACAACCTTTTATCTCCACAAAACGCCAACCTGCGCTTGGATAGGAATATTTCTATATATGTATGTAAATAAAACTCAAAGACGCTAGAGTGTATGTGTGTGTGCCCGCAAATCCAAACGCAATATCTCGGAGAAAAATAAATTCTAAGCGAAGCGTACCTGAGGATATATAAAATATTTTTTCTATTCACAATAAAGGTCTTAAGCAACAAAAATTAGATTCGATTTTAAACCTTTTGGTTGGTGTGTTAAGTTCAATTTTGAGTAGACGTACTCAGTATTTTAGAACGTTATGGTTATAAACGTCATGTTTATACGTTAGGATGTGTTCACTGAAGGATGAAGTCAAAGTAGGTTTGATTTTCCGTAGCTTTGTGGTTTGGCTTGCTTCCATTTTTTTCTTTTTACGTACATGGTTTTAAGACGGCTCTTTGAATACCTAATTTTGCTAAGCGCTATCTTTCTAACGCGAGAAGGAAATAACTTCTTTTACGTGTTTAATGTTAGTTTTAAAGCTGTTGGTGTATTTTAGCATCACGTATGCTGTTTAAAGTATATAGTTTAAGTGAGGATTTCTATAAGAAGTAAATTGGTGAGAAATACTGACAGACAAAAATAAAAATATCGATGTTGATTTAAGAGAATAATTCATAGTTGTAGAATAGTTCTAATATTTCATTTCAACATAAAATTCAGCTTATTCTTATAAAAACTCCTCAGAGAACTTAAACATAAAATATGATTCTAAAATATTTATGTTGTTGATTGTCTTTTCAAACAGCTTCTGTATTACAGTTCATTAAAAACTGATAAATTTTATGTAAGTAGGTAGGTCTCAATAGAAAGTTAAATGTGTTCATTAAATTTTGTAGTTTGTCATTAAACTTGTGCCCCAATTTTTAAGTAAGTAGGTACCTACAAACCAAGTCTGAAAGAATAGCTATATCACTACCTGTAAGTCATGTAGCAAAAAACATGAAATCGTATGCCCAGCAACTTTTTTCTTATATCGTGCTTTCGCCAAATAAATAAAATCCACACGTCACGCTAAAAACACGCAATTTTTGCAACGCCCGCCATTTTGGGCGCTCCCTCGCGGGATTAGGGCCTATTTCCATACATATGAGATAGCCATCGCGAGGGTGACACCCCCTCGCCCACACTTATTACAAAAACGTCGTATATGTCTATAGAATTCGTTGGGACTTACGACGTTTTTGTGTTAGAGCTGGTTTTACTTTCCGCGGCTTTGTCTTTCTTTCCAGTTTTGTAGACTTTTTGGAAAAACAAGAGGTCGTTGGCGTCTGGAACGTGTTTTTGGTGCTCATGTAAGGTCCTTTATGTGAAGTTGGAAAAGGGGTTTTTCGTCTTATTAAAGTGTGCGCCGAATTTTATATTTCAAGTTAGAGTTGTTGAAGTAAAACTGCCAAATGTCTAAATGGTACGAATTTAAACAGGCAGCTCAGTAACCGGATGTAGGTAGCTTAAAACAATTAATTGGAGCCTTAAATATGACTCACGCTAGACCGGGCCGGGGCTTGGTCGGAGCTACCGGCACTTCGTATTCTATGGAAAGCACCATGTGATCTCCGATCAGCCGTTAAAGAAAATGACATGTCGGACGCCTTGGTCCGGGCACGGCCCGGTCTAGCGCGTATTCTCAATATAAGTTGTATCACAGCATAAATAATAGCACTAGACACAGAAGACTCACTCTCTAACAAAACGCGTCTGTTACGATCAGGACAGATATGGCCGCTAGGTGGCGACAGCGCCACGCGCGGCTTATGGCTAGCCACAAAAATTGGTGTGGAACGGATGTAAGTACTTGTAGCTACCTGAGCCTGGTTGTATTTTAATGGCGTTACAGATATCGTTTTTTTATTGAAAGTACCAAAATAAAACGCCTGTGTTAAATAGTGATAAATACTTAACATTCACTATTTACTAATAAAAAAAAAACATTCATTCATTCATTCATTATAATACATCCAAACGTATGTAGGTACATAATGGCCATCCTGCTTATACGGTAAAATTCGTAAACAAAAATTTCCTTTCAAGAAACATTTCCCTATTATGATACGAACACGTATTAAGCGAACCAATATATCAAGTGACGTCCCAAGCAGCGCATGTGGCTGACGCGAAAATATTGCGATGCATCAAAACTGCCAAGATGGGGAGAAAAACGAACTTGGCCGTGTTTTGCCGTGCACGCTATAAGCGAATAGCCAGTTTTACCCCCTTATCCATAAACATTTACAAGCCTCGATTTGTTCATTATTGTTACTTTTCTTATGTATGTATTATTATTACTATACATCGGTAACTCGTGGCATTTAGGTAGCACTTAAAAGATTAGTTTAATTAATTTCCTTTTTTTAGTGGTTTCTTTTTCTCGACTCGTATAGGAAGAACATTGTCACATCACTAGTCTGTGCCTGCTACCTAAATGCCACGAGTTACCGATGTGTGCTCATCACTAATCTTTTAAGTGCTACCTAAATGCCACGAGTTACCGATGTGTAATTATTACCTAAGTCAAAATTATATAACGTCTAAAACGTCTAAAATAATATAACGTCTAAAAAGTGATGTTTTTGTTTGAAGAAACGTCACTTTTGACACTGACATATCTTTGACGTTATATTTGACGTATCTTAAAGTTCGAATCGGACCGAATGTAACATATATTTTCAGTTATAGGTACGAGTATTATAATTTCAGATAGGTAATAGGCGTTCCAAATATGAAGCGCTGAAATTGTACAATTTGTACAGTTGCTTTTAGTCGCGCCTAGGCAGGCTATTGCAGTGTTTTTCAAATACACAGTTAGATGGGTACAATTACAGAACATTTTTTTTTGTGCACCAAATTTCCTAAAAATGCTTCCGCGATGCGAAAATACGTATAAAGTTTTTAATGTAGGTACTTATTAGGTATAAAATATTTTATTAATAACGCGTCCGCTTATGATTTGAGCTGTCACAACTTTCCATAAGAAGTGCGGGGGTGGTTTTGAAAAATATGGAGTTCTGCGGATGATGAAAAAATATAATTGTATACGTAATCATAACATATTACTGGCTGTTCCGTTTTGACGGATGAAATGTATGGGCGCGGGTAAAAAATATAAAGTATTCCGTCCCTAAGCAAAGTATAGATAATAAATATTTGAGGACAGGTCCACTCAGTCATATTTATATAGATAAATACATACGTTGATAATAACATATCTCAGGAACAAATTTTCGTGATAAACATACAAATAAATGCCCTTACCGGGATTCGAACCTGAGGGCCTACCGCGAACCACGTTCGACGTGTTGCCTCCCTGTCACACTTACGTACGAATCTACAAGTGCGACAGAGAGACAACACGTCGAACGTGGTTCGCGGTAGGCCCTCTGGCACCTCCTGCTTCGTAGGTCACTACCGACTAGGCTCGAAGGCCGTTAATTATTTATGTCTAAACAGGCCTTAATAAAATTTGATTAAATTTTCGTTACTTGAATATATAAATAACAGTGAATATAAATTACCTTTACAATGTAACATCAAAACCTTACTTATCTCAGGTATAGTCGGTTAAAATCACCTATAATCAAGCTTCCACGTAATATATTGATAAAACTGTGATTAATCGCAAGTAATGACTTCGCCTGTACATCAAACCGTCAACGAAAAAAGTCTAAAAACCCCGTCTACCGTAATATCCTACATTTACACCTGTCTACCTTTTCCATCGCGCGAAACTCTCAAACATCTATTGAAAACCCGAAACAGGGGGTCCGACCCACCCCACCCTCCCCTCGTTATTCCACTTCCCTTCTCCCCTTTCTTTCCACTAAGTTCGCGTCATCCGTATTACTAGGGCCTTAACTTATGTGAGGGTATAACACGAAACATGGCGACACGATCGAAAATCAACCTAAAAACAAACCGGTTAAAATTCAAAACCGGTTAAGGGAAAAATCCAATTTCGAATTTTTCCAGACAGTGCGATTTTGTATCGTATTAAGGGGGAATTAAGGTTCATAATGTAATGGCGTGTTGTATACAGGATCAATTTTGTGATAGTAGTTGGTACTGATTCCTTTGCATTACTTTTTCCTTCGTTGTGGAGGTATTTTATGGGAGTTTAAAGTCTTATGTGGATAAAGCGTGTCGCTACGATAGCTTTATATGTCGTGTATGTGCGCCTTTATAAGTTCAAATGAATGTTTCTTATTAGACTTGCTTGCTTACGTGTGACCATACTTTTTTAATCTTAAGAAATGCAATATTCAGTGTAGTGTTATAGGTATTTTACATACATAACTCATATAGGCAACTTCTTATAGGTAGAGTCAGAGTAGTCAGACCAAGAAAAGTCTGCAGCGGATTTGATAGCCCACGCAGTGCAAGTGTTATTTTAAACGTCAAACTTCTATGAAATTATGACGTATAAATAACACTTGCACTGCGTGGGCTACAGACTTTTCTTGGTCCGACTCTATGTATGTAAGTACGTAAAGCATAAGCCGAATGGGTGTAGCGGTAAAGTGCACTGGAAAGGTTGTGATCCCAGCAGGTTCTAATCCCAGTTTCAAAGTACGAATATTTGACATTTTTTACACTGAAAGGTATATTTTCATAACAGTAACAAAATATTTTGTTACTGTTATGAAAATATTAATAGTATCTACTTAAGCATTAAAATTGGAAGTTGCGAATTCAAACCCGATACGATATTATTTAATACGATATTATTTTTTATTCCGAATTTATTGACTTTGAATCCGAATTGAACAACTATACTCAAATACGTAAGATTTTCGTCGGTAATACGTGATAACTGTTTGAAAATTTACTTACTTACTGCTGTGGCGCAACGACTCGGAGTGGATCTTGGCCTCCGACACCAAAGACTATGCGACTCTGTCCAAAGCCGTTTCTGTCCAGTTTGAAAATTTAGATGCGTATATCGTTCACAGCTAATATGATTGCTTTAATCTTACTATGCTAAAAAAGTGACGTCCTCAAAAAGTGGCGTTCTCAGAAAGTGACTTATGTACTCTGAATGTGATGAACTCAGAATGTGAAGAATTCAGAAAGTCACGTTCTCAGAACGTGACCTGCCTCGAATGTGACCTAAGAATGTGACATAACTCCGCCTAAACCGGTAGGTTGGTAATACTTACGTGATACCAGTTTGAAAATTTATCGCTACCTATTCCTTACCTAGATACGTATACCGTCGTCTATCACACAACACAAGCTTTATTAAGCTCAATTTTGTATTTTACATTTTTTTTTCTTAGGAAGAGACATGGGGTAGTCTAAGAGGCATCGAAAGATAATCCCTGTCACTGATTCCTTTGAAAACCTTCAATGGGAAGTTAATAAGGAAAAAAATCCCTTTTACATTGTATCGGGTAATTAGTCTAAAAATGCAGGTTTAAACTAATAAAAAATCCTACATTTTTTAAAATTGAACGTTAAAATTGGGACGATAAGGGTGATTTTAGACTGTCGGTTGGCAGTAAAATCTGCCTTGTTTGCGTTGTGCCATCATTAAATTTTGTATGAAAGCTGTCATTGTAGTAGGGTTTGGAAGGTTGTTAAAAATGACTGAATTATTAATGATTGGAGAATGTTTTTGTCTAGTGTATGATTATTCAGATTGATATGTATATGTATGTAAGGTTTTTTAGTCATTTACTATGTTTATAACTAAACTAATTTATGTATTGTGTATATTTGCAAAAAACACTTTTTGAGTCAGTTTCTCTTTTGTGGTCTTTTTTTTCTAGTTATATTTGGATAAAATTTGGCCGAGGTGTAAAGAGCTCCTCGTTTTGGGCGCAATAAATACCTACAAATCACAACTTGTCCGGAAAAATGTATGAAATTTCCCGTTGAGTTACGAATAAATAGGTACATAATTATATATCTACTTATTATATTGTAAATGAATGCAATAAATAAATGATAAATGTATACCAAACAAATGATATTCATCCCAATTCACTGTAGAACCAACAAGGTTCAAATTAAAAATAAATTTTGTCCGGTGGGTCTTATGAGGTTAAATTATTTACTTACTCGTGTCAAATGGCAATGCGCCAAAGAGGATTATCAAAAATTGCAAAGTTCCCATTAAATGCTGTCGGTATGTTTTTCTGCATCTTTATTGTTAAAGAAAAATATATTTTTTTGTTTATTTCAGTTTTAAGAATGAAAAATATTTTTTACTACTTCATATAAACATTTAGTTTCGAATTCTATTCTATGACACTTGAAATAAATGCCAGTGAGTGACGTAAATGTTAAATGAAACAGTTGTCAACAGTTAAGAACATCGATTCCATAGGTGATTATTAACGGGAACTTTGTAAATGGAAATTTGCATGAGAATTTTCTCATGATTCCAGTAATTTTCGGGAATTTCGAGAATGTTGCACGTGTACATTGCTAGTATCAAAGATCTATGAAGTGTAATTATGTACATATGGACACTTCATAGATCTTTGATATTTGATTCATATATGATAAATAAAGTATAAGAAAAAAAAATGGTCGTAAAGATGGCGCCATACCATTGGCCTATACTAGTGTAGATTTGTAGAAGGCGAAGCACCGTTTGATATTTAAAAATTTTAACAACAAGAAATACATGGGTCAACATATATCAATGAATGTATTGTAGGAAAGTGATAAAACATAATTTATCTAAATCAGGCCCGTAAAGTTTTATGAATAAGGGGGTTAGGCAATAAGCCTCTAAAGAGAATTGAGTATCTTTGCTAGTATCATTTAACATATTATTTATTAACACTAATTGATGCGTTTCAACGGCGTGAAATTAAATTATCATCCGATTGCAATTGATTTAAAATGTCATTAATTTGCGCCATTATTGCCAGATTACATTAATAGGTCCACGGTTTAAAGCTTATTTAATATTCTATGAACCGGTTAATTGGTTGGTAATTAACCGGTTAATGGGCTGGTAATTAAAATAGATTTCGTGAAATATAATAAACAATGCATACAAATAAATGTTTGCTAAACTTTAATTAGACTTTGATTTAAATATAGAATCTTATTTTATTTGTAAGTCGGTTAAAAAGCCTATATCAGCCCGGGACCAAACGAATGAATGAATGAATTTCATTCACCAATATCAGTGTAAAATTAAAAAGGTGATTTGATTGCTAAATAGTAGTCTTTTCCAAATAAACTTATTTTGTTTGGGTGTTTAATAAAATGGACCATTAATTTAAAGAAAATACACGACGCGTGGCAATGACAGCTGTATATATTTTCTTTAAAAATAATTCGTAAATATTTTTACGATTAGAATCTAATAAGAGTTTCCTTCTTCCTGGCGTTATCCCGGCATTTTGCCACGGCTCATGGGAGCCTGGGGTCAGCTTGACAACTAATCCCATGATTTGACGTAGGCACTAGTTTTTACGAAAGCGACTGCCATCTGACCTTCCAACCCAGAGGGGAAACTAGGCCTTATTGGGATTAGTCCGGTTTCCTCACGATGTTTTCCTTCACCGAAAAACGACTGGCAAATATCAAATGATATTTCGTACATAAGTTCCGAAAAACTCATTGGTACGAGCCGGGGTTTGAACCCGCGACCTCCGGATTGAAAGTCGCACGCTCTTACCGCTAGTCCACCATCGTTTCTCAATCAATCTAATAAGAGTTTATCAGACTTTTTTCCCAAAATCGGTTTAAAAGGTTTCTTATTAGGATATTTTTTTATATTTGTAAGTACAAATCCGTAAAATTTTCACAAACCTTAACCTTCTTATTTAAACAACGTTGCCCCATTTGCCCCAATCTGGGCAATTGGGGCAAATCGGTTAATTAGGGGACGTATTAGCGGGGCCGCGCCCTCTTAGAAGGCTCATTGACACGGAGTTCACTTTCAAGCTTGATTTGTTTCTTTCATTATTTATTTTGGTTAAATAAGTCAAGGTTAGTACCACAACTTTTGTAAGGCGACCTAAAGTGCTCAAAGATTTTGTATTGAAATGAAAGCTTGGAACCGGTTTTTGCGGCATTACTGCAGGAGTGATTCCGGTGTAGTCTGAATGGTACCTTTATGAATGACAGCTACACTGCGTTTAAAAATATTCAACAACTTTATCTTTTGACGTTTACATGGAATGCATACATCACGAAAGGAAACGGATAGGCAGCAAAAAGAAGTAATTTTAATGATAAAAAAAATAACAGTTATAAAATAATTAAATGGGCCAGAGTTAGACCAAGAAAAGTCTACACCGATTATGATCGCATACGCAGTGCCAGTGTTATTTACACGTCATAATTTCATAGAAGTTTGACATTTAGAACAACACTTGCACTGTGTGCCATCAAATTCGTTGCAGACTTATCTTGGTCTAACTCTAAAAATTCTTTGTCAACATATTTTTGGCTTAGTATTTCTAGTCTCGTTGTCACGTTTTTATTTAATATGTACTTGCAGTAGTGAAAGTATACCTATCATTAAGTACCAAATTTATAAGTGCATTTCGCCATGCAATCATCATTATTTCACCAATCTACATTTAATATTCTAAATATGGCCTCCGTTTTCGGGTGGTTATTACTCATCTCGAACCAAACTTCGCGGGGCTCACTAATGCGCCACTTCAGAATCAACCCCTACGCATTTTTTGCAACCATGTTTTTTCCTGTGCCCAATTTTTGTTTGTCTGCTATCCCTTTTTTCCCTTCATGATACACTATTTCCCTCTCTTTCGCCTTATCGCGCCGAAGCGTGGGGTGGCGGGAAAATATGATACATTTTTTTGGAGTTAAATTGATTTTCGGAAGTGTGTGGAAGCCATTTTACGGCGGTTTTGCGAGTTCGGAGCGTTATGTAAATACCAAATTAGGGCATACATTTGTATGCTGGAGACGTCATTGGCACGTCAATTTTTTAGACATTAATTTGTAGTAAATTCTTGATATACTTTGATAATTCTGCCGTCAGTAGGAAGATGGGCAAATAGCAACTATTAATTTTAAAAATTGAGTTATACCTACATGTTTCCGTACTTTTCATTGCGTATTTCTAACTTATCTAGATCACATGCTATGTTATTATAAGCCCGCATCAACAGTTAGATCAAATTCGTCAGAAATCTTTTTTTTTTCCTTTCGTTTGTTTTTAGTCGTATTAATATCATTATTGAGGATAATAGCACTAAAGCATTATTTGTTGCCTTACGTGTAAATAACTAGGTTTATTAATGCAAAATCTAGACGTGGTACGATTTAAACGGGCGGTACCATACGGCTGACTCTCCTCTACTTCTCAATTTAGGTATTTTAACAAAAACTTAAATATTCCATGTATAATTTCTGTTGAAACAAGAAAATCGAGGTAACATTAAAAAACTAGAATAACACGTGTTTAGATCTTTATTATAAACTATAATTATGACGTTCATTCAACTCGGATACAAATTATTACACATAAAGTTATGAGTAGTAAAATTATGTGAAACCGTAATTAAAGCATCATAAAAATTACCAGAGACTAATTATAATATGACATCGTTGTCATAAAACTAATCATAAATATTAAACTATTGGGTCACAGGATATAACATTTGTAATCTAATAAAAATAACATAAAAATGGTTTTTATAACTTAGTAATTAGACTAGTTTATGATTTTTTATTTATTTATATACATACAGGATACCCTAAAAAATAACGGCTTCAATTTACTGGTTGATAATAGAGAGTAATAATTTAATTTTGAGTTAATAATAATGTGTTTGGACTCACTCTGTGGTTAAAATAGCTTGACGGATATTGCCTGTCTACCACATTTAACGAGTAAATTACAATCGGTTAAAAACCTTTTTGGATTTTATTCAAGGGGTTTATAATTTGTAAGCATTTTCAATAATTATAATAGCTAGAGTCTGTTCGGAAAGAGAAGAGTCGTAGAATGTATTGGGCCCCATACGTTCCACGACTCTTCTCTTTCCGCACAGACTCTATTAGAGGTATGATTTTTGAAGTTAATTAATTTCTTAGATTTTTTTCAAAAGTGGCTGAGACATGATCGTTCACGCGTCTACATACTATTTTGATTTCATTCAACTTTGTTTTTAGGGTTCCGTACCCAAAGGGTAAAACGGGACCCTATTACTAAGACTTCACTGTCCGTCCGTCCGTCCGTCTGTCTGTCACCAGGCTGTATCTCAGGAACCGTGATAGCTAGACAGTTGAAATTTTCACAGATGATGTATTTCTGTTGCCGCTTCTTCTTCTTCTTATGGTGCCGTCTCCTGCCGGAGGTTGGCTATCATCACCGCTATTTTCACTTTTGACGCTGCAGCTCGAAACAGCGATCTGGTGCTCATCTTGAACCAGCACCTGAGGTGTTTAACAACAAATACTAAAAACAGAATAAAATAAAAATTTAAGTGGGGCATACAGCAAACGTGATTTTTGACCGAAGTAAAGCAACGTCGGGCGGGGTCAGTACTTGGATGGGTGACCGCTTTTTTTTTGCCGTTTTTTGCATTATGGTACGGAACCCTTCGTGCGCGAGTCCGACTCGCACTTGCCCGGTTTTTTTGTTACATGCCTACTTGTCTAGTTAAGTTTCCTAACGAGGTATTCTATTGTATTCTAAAACAAGTTGACTGATTAAAACACATATCCTCGATTCCTCGCACGTCAACAGCATTTTTAATTAGTAACACAGAATAGTTCAACTGCACTAAAGGTGATTGTTCACTGGGCCATTATCAACTAAGCTAATCTAGTTTCCTCCATCTATTAATGGATAAAATGATTGCAATCAGATATAACAAAAATCATATTCACAAAACTCTCACAAAAATGTGATCGTTGTGACAAATCAATTGGTGTTGCCACTATGTTTTTCATTTTATTTTATTTCTACAATTTTTTGAATTACTGTAAGTGTCTACACTCACTTCAGTAGTACTCGAATTGTTGTGAAACTTTTAGTTCACTGCATCAAACTTATATCAAAGTTTTAATCGTACAAAATACAAATACGAGCGCGTACAATTTCTTACCCGTTTCCTTCTTTTGCGAGCATGTTTTAAACTTTTTATAGAAGTTTTTGTGCTGGTAAATATTTAGATAGTAAATATTTTGATTTAATACTCTGCCCTAGTAATGTAAATATTTTTGAATCAATTAAAAAAATGGCATAGTATTATCACAGTCTATACAGTCTTTCGACGAGGGGCGAAGGGGGGTTCACGCGTACCCGAGCTGCATACATCGCTGTAATCGCATTGTTAGTAGCTCGGTACACGTCAAAGGCCGTCGGACCACTGTTACTTTACAATGTAGTAGTACGTACCTTGTTATGTTAACTTCTATCAGTAAAAGGTGGCGTAAGAAACTCAACAATGAAACCTTATATGTTTTTTATGTAAATATTATTTAAATACAATGTAGTGGACAGTGGCCCTAAGGCTCGCGTGTGGCTATCTGTTAAGTTCCAACGGTTAACCATCAGCTCACAATTAACCGCTCAGATGGCAGATAACATGCAAATGACTGACAAAAAACCCCGTTAATGGCCGACGCACTTTATAGGTGTTAGTTACTGTTTTTGTTTTTTACGGTGCGTTTGAGAATAGATTATTTTTGTATAGTTGAATCATCGAGAGCGTGGAATTGCATATGTAGTAGTATTGTTTGTTTACAGGCATTCTATATTTGAATTTTCTATTTTCTTGTACTATCAGCATACAACCACTACAAATGCAATTCCATCTTCTCGATAATTCAACTATAAGAAATGTTAGATGATGGATGGTTACAAAAACATTGCTATGAATTATATTACTATACATAGATTCATGAACTGTGACGTGATTTTCATAAAAACTACTTTAAAAATAGCTATTCCCTTTTCCGTTGCCGGATAAGCCATCTCCTGCGGCGGTATCATGGTCGCATTTTTATCACTTGTCATACCATGCGTCACTTTCGCACTTGTTAGAACGTGACAGGCATGATGACATATGATAAAGAACCTACCATCTTAGCTCTCGGTGATGCCTCGTAGAGAGGCGAAACAAACACGTGTCGAATTTTGTACTTTTGGTGGTGGTTTGTTGTATTTATTAATTTGCGTATTTGTTTTGCAGTGGTAGGATGGGAACATTAATTGCATATAAAAAAACGCAAGTAATTATAACGGGTTAGCACTGCTTAATTAGAACATTGATACCTACTTATCTGATAATACACGCCAAATTAATTTAAAAAAATCATAAGTACACCATAATATGCTTCTTAAATATTTGCATCCAAAGTTTATTTTTGGTACATTGTTATAGATGTATTAAACGATTTATTTTTGATTTTTTCAGGTCCTTGAGAAACAGCAGTAGCGGCAGCGTTGGACAGAAACTAAAAGAAGTTGCCGTATTACGAAGTACAAAATCTGCAGAAAACGCTGCTGTATTTAATGAAGTATCAAAACCCATAAAACAACCAAATAGATGACTAACCAAAAACAAATTCAATTAATTTAAGTATTTGTCAGATTAACTAAATCCTCATTCTAGGTGGAATAAATCCGAAATCTCATTATGAGGCAAAAAAAGTATAAATATAATTTTCCATTGAGTTTAGAAAATACTCAGGGGAAGATTTTATGAAGAGACATACGTTGAAATTGCGCTAATATTGTACAAAATAAGGAAATCTATCTATTCAACAAATTTTATCGAAGTTAAACAAAAAGCAAATTATTTAGAAATTGGCCCATATTTAAGTAAGGTATAAGCGTAATAAATCGTAGGTAACATGCATTTAAATAAACACCAAAATTATTATAATTTAAGCTAGTCGTATCCTCCAGAGTCACTCGACCCTTTCAACATTTATCTACCAGCTCAAGTAGGTAGGTACCTATCCGTAAAACTTTAAAGCCCATACATTATCCCACTATCTGACTCGTAAATTGAGTGATATAATAAAAACATGATTTTATTACTCCATTTAGATCTAAGGACGATAGGAAGTCTAATAATTTTTATCAACTGGTCACTTCGGTTTTATAAAAAGGGGTCAGAAACGGTCAAAAGTATAGTTCCACTAAACTTACAATAAAATACGAATAGAGTCGGACCAAGCTAAACTCTGCTTGGCATTTGCAATGCCCAAGTGTGGCAATGTCATCACTAATTTAAATTTTCTATGAAAATTTTACGTTTATAATGACATTCCCTCACTTTGGTCTATTGAAGTCGGTGCAAAGTTAGGTTAAACGGACTCTAGATATATGCAGACCGGTCAAAGCAAATTTTGCTAACTTTTGCTGCCACAATAATTATTGAGACAGGCATAGGCTAGTATGGCAGGCATAGGTTAAGAAAAACTTGTAAACTTTTAGGCAAATATTTTTTTTTATAAAAAATTATCTTTGATCGAAATGAGTTCAAGATCAAAAGGACGGATCGTTACCTTAAAAATGGATCGGAATCTTAAACATGGATCAGAACTGGCTCAGAGACAATCCCCTTGACCAAAATTTTACCAAAATGATTGTAAATAAAAGATATAAAGTCTCCGTAACTTATTTTGTTCAGCATTTCTCCTGAGTATTCCTCTTAAAAATTACTTTAAGTACATGAAAATAATCTCACATATCCTTCCTTGAATCCTTATCTTGGCAAGGCTCAAAATATCTTAAATATAATTTTTTTTTAGTTTTTCGTCACCTATTGATCATACTAGACTATTAAAAAATAAGGGAAAAAATCCAGGATTTTCCAGTTTCAGAAAATAATATGTATCATATTTGATACAATGCCAATCCCTCGACAAAATAGTTACCTAGTTTTTAAAAGAAAAATGTGGATTTTAATAAAAATAAAACATGTAATGCAACAGAAATTATCATTTATTGCTAATTAAACGCAATCTAAAGCATCAGATGACTATTACACCTGTAAAAATAAATTATATCTACGAATACCTGATCCCATGGCATGAAAATTTGATCCCGTAAAGTTTCAAAAAAGTTGTCAGCAAAAAGTTGAGTAAAATATGAGAAGTAAACAAATAATTAAAAGTAAAAGAAATATATTTTTTTTTACTTTGGGGGCATTTTTTGCCATACACATATTTTTCCGTGGCACAAATATACAGTTAAATAACATCTTGTACTAAAAAAAATCAAAGTTCAATAACTAAATAATACGACAACTAATATTAAATACTTGAAACATGTTTTGTAACCCCACAAATAAAAAAAATATAAAAAATATGTAAAACTATTTTGACGACAACTTGGCAATGTATTAATTGTAATACAATCCTTTCGATATGTACATTTCTGAGTTCTTGGCAATGTATCAAATATAATACATAACAGTTTCATGTAAGGTTCTGTGTATTAAATGTCTTTATATTCGAACACATTGTAAATATTTATGCACTAACAGATAGTAAATGCATCAAAATGTAGATTATGGAAAAATATATACTAATCTAAGAAATAAATGCAAAACTCCCAGTGCGAACCGAAATCTGTTGTTTCCGTGGCGCCAAGTTGATTATTACTAATTAATTTACAATGACACTTGTGTCCATTATTTTTTTCTATAAGGAGGGTAGCTCGACATATTGATGACAGAATTATTTTGTTAGGTAATAAAGTAAACCTGCTAGATTTTTTAAAGTTCCATGTAAGTACCTATCACGGGTGTTACAATGCCAAGATAAGGGTTAAAACCGATTGCTAGAATTCATGCCTTTTGGTTTGAACCAATTGAACAGTTTCAGTTCCTATTTTATTGATACTTTTTTATATATCTCCCTGCACTGTGTATGATTTCCAACTGTCGCATGCTTTGTCGTGTCATGATGTTTATCGCGCGACATACTAATTGCGCTTTGTCGAGCGCTCGTAAAAGCGAACGGTTTTAAATACGGAATTTTAAGTAGCTTTGTGCCACATTAAGGTGTGAAGTGGTGGGAATGCTGAAATATATTGGCCGGAATAACAATTAAAACTGTTTTTAGGCATATTTTTTGTTTTAAGCATGCTTAAACTAGCTTTGCTAACTTGTATCTTTATAATTATAAACTGAAATAGATGTCATATGTAGAAGAAAATGTGACCAAGCCCTCCAGTGGCGAAGACTAGATCAAAATATTAACTAAATAATTCGATTTGTTCCCAAAGTTGTATCTATATAGGTAGGTAGGTACTTAAACGCTAAAGTTAAGCTAAAGTGTAATGAAACGGGGTTCAGTTTAAAATTTAAAAAGTGGGGATCTAGGTAAGTAGTTTTGTTGAAACCCTACGATATTTTACAAGTAATGTTCCAACTTTTTAAGCATTTTATTTCTCACAGCGCCTAATTTACCTACTAAAACATTATTTAAACCGAAACGCAATTCCACTTTCGTGCTCAACATGAATGGTGGTCTATTCTAAACAGTAACTTTACGGATCGTAAATTTAAAAAAATATAATCAGTTTGTGATATTCTGATCGCCTCTCAAGCCCAAGCGAAAAGCGAGTCAGGCGAACTGGAATTTTTATATACTTAGGTACCTACACATTTTAGCCGTCCATAAATTAAAAAATAATATAATGCTAGTTAAAATAAAAATTTAAAATACAATGAAATGGAAAACCCTATTCTAGATTTCTGGGCGACCAGAACTCGAAAATAAGGGCTGATTTAGACGGCGGCGCGCGAACTCGCATGCGATTTTAGTTACATTGCGGAGTTACGTCCAATTCGACCGACCGATCAAAACCCGCAATGTAATGAAACTCGCATACGAGTTCTCACATCATCTAAATGAGCCCGAATGTTGCTATAAGCGGACCTTGACCATAATGAATGCACAATAACCACATGTACCTATGCACGATTGGTGTTTTAGGTTTCCATATGTGATGGTAATTGTTTACCATTATACGACTGCTCGTTTGCCTCCTACACCTGGTCTATCATAAACAAGTAACCGTCAATAGTTATTTGTACAACAAGAGATCAAAGTTTGATATTTCTTCGAGTGCTTATTTTGAGTCCCGTGCAAGCGAAAGATTCTATAATATTTTATTTTATTTAGAATCTTGAGCGTAGTAAGGGATTCAAAAGCGCACGAGATGTAAATAACTTTGATCTCGTGTAGTACACAAAATTTTTCACCCTAAGCAGTGAGAACATACCTAGAGGGACAGAGATAATAGAACCCAAGTATATCGAACTTGTATTAGACCCCGCATGTTGAAATGACATTTGACTATAAAGGTCACTTGAATGTCATTTTGTCTCATCAGTGAGCAAAATCGCATTTTGCTCACTGTTTTTAAGAAGCAAAGTACCCTTGTTCGAGCTGCTGAGGTGAAAAAATATTTTTTGATACACGCTTTTATTGCTGATTGTACTTTCTCTCCTTTGCATGTCTATCAAGTACTTCTCGAGACCTTTCAAATGAGCCTAAACTCAATGTTATGTTTTTCCGTCGAAGAGTTCCTTTAGCTACCTTCCGGCTGTATCATCAGATGAGCTCCGTGTTAGCATATTATTGCATTTTCATCGGAAATATGGAAGTATGCGAAATTTCAGCTCAATCAGACATCCGAAAGTGGTTCAAATTTAAGTTACGAGATTTGAAGCACCACTGTTACAAAGACGTCTCGTATATGCAGTGAAGCTAAATAAAAGTATGTAAAAATACATCAATAGGTGTGACAGCTTTAAAACTCACGTTACACTGGCACTAGGGTTTGCAATCCGGATCCGAAATGTATGAAATTATCCGGATCTGGATCCGGATCCGCAGATATTCCCATACATTTCGGATCCGTCGTGCAAACCCTAACTGGCACCTAAAACTCTCCACCCGACGAAAATACAGAGTGATATTTCAGTCGCTAGATACAGAGCACGATACAACGATAACATCATAAGCAGAGCTAGTTTATTGTTTTTATTCATACATACAATTTATGGCTACGATTTTTATCGCGGTCATTTTTAGCTTTTTGGGTGGACAAATGCTTTTTATTTTATGGATCGTAAATGTTTGGTAGTTTTACGATAATTTGTAAAGTGCAGAAGGCCTTTAAAAATGGTTTTTATTTTGACATGACAGTCATATCATTTTATATTAACCTATGTGAGCAAGTACGGCGAACGATGTCAAAATTAGACAAAATGTATGATTTGTAAAGTACCTAATACCTACAAATAGGCCCCATTGATATTCGTAGAGACCTAATTCAAATGGGTTGAACTATCATTTTGGATTATCAGTTTTTACCAAAAAAACGTGTATTTTAAGACTTGATATTTTTAATAAGAAAACCTTCGTGAGACACTGACATATAAAATATATTAAAGTGGGTCACTCACGTATTTTTTGTTGAAGATATTTCGTTCAACGAGAGCACGCTTTGACACGCACCTATTATTATTTTAAATCAGAAATCAGAACTTTATTTGCTGAAAACATGGTCAGTACAAGGTATATACAACTAAGGCAGTTTCTGCTTCTGTTGGTAAAGTCAGCAACAATCTTGTGACCATACAATTCAAAAGTACCTTTGTTACAAAAACAAACGTGTTATTCCCAACAAAATATTTATCATAAATACCTACTTAATACCCTCTACTTACCATAACACATGCTGGCATACATTTCCAAAGCCATTTCAATTTACAACAAAAAATCCTTAACCATTAAAGCTTATCTTTAAATCATCATTTAACAAACTGTTAACGCAGGGTAGTTAAATTTAACCCCAAATTACGTCATATTCATTAATTCGGGACCCAAAATAAGTAATTCTGGGCTTTATAATTATTGGCATAAGGACGGTTAAGGGCTATTTTACTTAAATAGAAATTCCTATAAAACAGGTATGAAATGAGAATATTATTATGTCAGTTTGGACAAGCTTTGGCCTTTTTGACTAAAATTATAGAGTGTGCGAGTTTTTGTTTCCTTAAGGGTTCTGTGAGCAAAAAAATCTTAATTTTTAGTTATACATTTGTGTATTTAAACTGTTGATTGTTACAGAAATATAAATAATGATGACCTTTTGAATGCGGCGAAGATTATTTGATATAGATATAGAATATTCATGTATTCTCATAATTTTGAGATTAGAGACTACCGGAAGAGAGAGTATTACAGAAGGGCTAAGATGGCCGGATCTTTATCATTTGTCACCATGACTGTCACGTTACAACAAGTATGTAAGTGCGAAAGTGACGCATGACATGACAGGTGATAAAAACGTCACCAGGAGACCGCCGCAGATAGGTTTTTGCGAGCTTGGTTTCCGCAACTCGACGTCATAAGTTTGCTCGTATTTTGAGTGATGGGTTGTTGGCACTACTTCTGCCAAGCCAAGCCGACCAAGAAGTCTAGCAGCCCCTTAATATTGCCGACGACTTCTGGGAGAGACCACGGTACCTGTGTCCGGTATTTTGCGACCTCAGGGCATTCGAGAATGACTTGGACGGCAGTCTTTCTGTCTCCATGCATGCCTGTACAGCTACAGCAACGTCAGCAACACTCTGAACTGACCATCGCATTGTTGGACCTTAAGTCCTCGAAATAAGAATTAAATCTGGTCACTTAACAGTTTCACGACTGGTCTGGCCTAGTGGGTAGTGACCCTGCCTATGAAGCCGATGGTCCCGGGTTCGAATCGGGAAAGGGCATTTATTTGTGTGATGACGCAAATTTGTTCAAGAATCATGAATATCATGATTGTTTTCTATGTACATATATTATTTATAAATTATATATATCGTTGTCTGAGTACCCACAACACAAGCCTTCTTGAGCTTACCGTGGGGTGTAGTCAATTTGTGTAAACATGTCCTATATTTAAAAAAAAACATTGTTAAGAAAGGTACGGCAAAAACGGAAGGCTTACCTTCAAGGTTTTCTCATCTGCCTACAGACCCCTAATCCCTTACAGGGCAAGGGCGTGAACACCGAATTATCGCTTTCACTCCGCATAAATTAGCATGCCAAGTCCTTATAAATATTTAACGAAAAAACTATGTAATCAATGGGTGCTCCATAATCGTGTTTTTACCTGAAACGTTGGGAATTGCTCGAGATCCTTATCCGGTTATCGGGTGATTGTGAGATTATTTTGATATGTTATTTTGGAAATTCGTTACGTAAAAGTGGTTTAAAATATTGTTTCCTGGTAAAAAAAACCGGCCAAGTGCGAGTCGGACTCGCGCACGAAGGGTTCTGTGCCATTACGCAAAAGACGGCAAAAAAATGCGTTTGTTGTATCTAGCCTCACTTAAATAATTATTTTATTCTGTTTTAATTATCAAAAAAGCTGCACCCAGGCCTACCTATAGGCGGGAAGCATTTCGGACTTAAATAAATAGAAACATGATATGTAGGTGCACTCTTTTTACATTTAATCGTGTGTAAATTATTATAAATTTTATAAAACTTACTGTAGTAACTTTTGAAGTCACAATAAAGCATCTTTAATTACACAACACAATAAAAACTTTAATTATACATCAAAATGGTCATTCATTACTCTGATGAACTAATGTGACAAACTTGACATGTTAATAGCGACTCAAATGTCACTGCGGCGACGCGAAATGTTACTTTCGAGTAAAAATGTGAATTCAATAGTAATTGGACTTCTGCGATGCCGCCATTTTTCCTGTAATTTGATGGTGTTACCGTTTTTATGTATCAGACACATATTTTTGAAATTATGTATTTAATACATCAATTGTCGTAATGGTCGGCGTGCTAATGGCCATTGGACACTCTGCTGTCATCTTTTTTGACAATTACTTAAGAGCTTAGAGGATATAACTAAACGGAATAGCCATTAACAGGCGTTCCCCTCTGTCTAAAATAGGCGGCCTGATTGTATGGACTGACGTTTATCTGACATGGCTATTTTTACGTTACGTATACCTACATTTGACGTACCCCTCCCCCGCAATAATCGGTAGACTATTTTGTACAGAAAATTACAGGCAAGGCGTCTCCGTTTAGTTATATCGTCCAAGCAAGACTTGAGTCACACTTTTTTTTTTTCAAATTTGGTATTTTTTATGTTATCTCTACTCAGAATCATGAGCTCTTTTGATCCTAATAGGAGAAAAAAGTGTTCCAAAATTTCCATACAATTTTCGATCTTTCCATTCCGCGACCGCCATACAAAGTCTATGAAAAATGGCAACGGAATGGAAATAAAAACCTTGGGACACTTTTTTTCTCCTATTAGGATAGAAACAGCTCGTGATTCTGAGTAGAAATTATATAAAAAACCCAAATTTGAAAAAAAAAATGTAGGGTACAACTTTAAATAAAAACGCCCATATACGAACTGTGAAAGGCCGTAAATATTTGAGTAACATACCTATACTACTAGTATATCTATGTCTGCTACTGTTTTCGCTGCTAATTGTTATACAAAAAAATTAGAGCGATTAGGCAGAAGTTTTACATACTCGTGGAAAACAGTATCAATACTTACCGGCTGCTTGAATTTTTGTAATAATCAAACTTAACATAAAAGTTACTCATTATTTAAACCGAGAAAATAGGAAAAACTGTTTCAGTTTAAAGTTTTTTTATCTGTAGCTTTGGTAACTTTCGGTGTTTACAATATCATATACAGTAAAGGGCCATAAAGTTTGCACATCGGTATTTAGAAAGAGAATATTGGAGGCAACGAGAATGAAAGAGACAACGCTCTACGAAGCCGAAATTCCGATGTGCAAACTTTATGGCCCTTTACTGTACCAGGCCGCGTGGCCAAGACGCCAATCGCTTACGCTCCGTAGCGATCGAAACGCACTGTCACTGTCATACTAGATATGGAAGAGTGATAGACAGACATAACTGCCGTATTCGAACTTCAAGATATTCACAAGAGACGACACGTACTAGATCCATTCTAGATACGTTATAGTTTAGATATCAACTAGTTCTCTTTTGCAGCGCAATTCGGGCAACCAATGTCACTTTTACGTTAGATAGAGTAAGATATCTATTAGATGTGAATTGGATCTCTAAGTCATATCCTGTGGAAATCGTTCAAGAGTATCTCCAGAATCGCGCAAATGTCAAATTTGACAGGTTAGATCTTAAACATATCGTTATCGTATCTTGGTGATGTCTAAAAGATATCTAATAGATGTCTATTTCAAAATCCGAATCGGGCCCATAATACTTTTCGTTGTCGAAGCGATAGCGATTGTAACCTTGGCTAGGCCGGCAGTAGCCATAGAGACCAGCGGCCCTTGGTGCGCTGACACTAACAAATTTACAGGAAAGTTAGGTCAACGCCTCCGAGAAAAAAGCGGCGTCCCCAGGTCCGGCGCATATTTGTAGACCGACAGCCTAACTCAGTCCTCGCCTGCGCGGTGTGGGGGCGACGGGGCGGGACGACTAAGGGTGGCGGGGAAGGTGCGGGCGGCAGGCGTACGGCGGCAGCATATTTCGCTGGCTGTTCAAAGAGGCAGCAACAGCAGCGTGCTCGGCACATTTACCCGGGTACCTATCGACCCTAGTCTATAAATTTGTAAATTTCTGTAACATTACTTTTTATATTTGTCAAAGTTAAGACAAAAAAAATATTTTAAATAAAAGCTGCACAAGAAACAAGGCGCAATCAATTACGAAAACTTTCTTTAACAATTTTTATCGACCGATCACGTAGCAATAATTATAATTCACATAACTTTTGGCCGAAATAAAAAACAATATGACCCCAGGCGTTAATCAATTATAAAACTTATTAGCAAACGAAAGTAACACTATATGAAACACAAACGACGTTATCACCTTTTTCTTCTAAGCATGCCGTACAGACCTACCAACGTAAAACAATTATAAGTCAAGCAAAACTATACCTTATTGTAACGGTATATGTATTTTGAATTGGCACAGATAAGTTGGTGAAGTTGTCTTAATGACTCAAATGCACCTGCTTTTATTTTTTGAGGAATTCGGCAATTGGGCGAAGGTGTGATGTTTGATGTGCTTCTAGTTCATTTTTAATTTGGCTTAACCCTTAATTTATCAACGTCCAAAATACTGGACATAACATTTGACGGACTTTTTGTATTTTTTTCTTAATCAGAATGATTTAATGCCATATAATCCCATATACTTAAGCTTGAAGCAGTTGTCAAAAATATAATAAATAAATAATCTAGTTAATAAGAAATTTTGCCTTTGTTTTTGACTTTTTGTTTATTGTATCCCTTAAAATATTTCTTTGTTCTAAATATTCGTTAAATTTTAAGAACATTACCTATACGTAAGCAGGTATTACCATGGCGAAACAATGAGGTACAGAACATTGCGGCCCAAAGTATCTTGAATTTCCTAGAATCAACGGGAATTAATAATGAACTTTAATGGGCCGTCACAACAGATCACTGCTTGGTCGATGTGGCAGTCAAAAGGCCCACAACACCACAAAAATATTAAATAAATGGCGAAATTTGCAAACCAATAATTAACCTTATCAGTGTTAAATCAACGACAACCAGTTATTAACAAACAATCAATGTTCGAAATATTCAATATTAAACGCTTCGGGGGATCATTTTGAATAAATCGTTTCTTTATCTGAATCTTGACTGTTATTAAATGACTATTACCTAACAGATTTGTTGATTTTGAACCTTTTTTGGATGACTGGTGACCGAAGAGCTGGCGGCTACCTCGCACAGCGTATCAGCATTTTGATACAGCGAGGAAATGCCGCTAGCATCCTTGGTACAATGCCTCAAGGACCTATTTTAGATTTAAGCTAGTTATTAATTTCGTTTAGTAGTACCACTGTATATATCATGTATGTATGTAAATAAATTATAACATTTTTGGATATTAAATAAAACTAGGTACAGTTAGCAATAAAAATAGCGGATGAAACAACGTGCCAAAAGAATATGCTACCGTCGGATACTTTTCCAAATAGTGACCTAGATCTACAGTTGCGTTGAAAAGTATCTCTCATAGTCTAATTGTTCTTCATATAGCGGCATAAGGTTAGATTGGGTAAGAGATATATTTGATTTGTAGGAAACCCTCAAACTGTAAACTTCATCATATCAGCCAGAGGACGTCCACTGCTGGACATAGGCCTCCCCCAAAGAGTGCCACAATGACCGGTCTTGCGCCACCCGCATCCAGCGGACTCCCGCGACCTTTACCAGGTCGTCAGTGCACCTTGTGGGGGGTCTACCCACGTTGCGCCTTCCGGTACGTGGTCGCCACTCGAGAACCTTTCCGCCCCAACGGCCATCGGTTCTACGGGCAATGTGCCCCGCCCACTGCCACTTAAGTTTAGCGATTCGGAGGGCTATATCGGTTACTTTGGTTCTGCTGCGGATGGCCTCATTTCTGATGCGATCACGCAGAGAGACTCCAAGCATAGCCCTTCTTATGAGGGCCCTACTTTGAGCCTTCTTATGAGGCACACAGTAAGCGGCCACGTTTCAGTTCCATATGTCATCACTGGCAACACACACTGGTCGAAGACTTTCGTCTTGAGACACTGCGGAATATTGGACAAAAAGATGTGCCGTAGCTTCCCAAACGCTGCCCAACCGAGTCGGATTCGTCGATTAACCTCTTTCTCGAAGTTGGACTTACCTAACTGGACAGTCTGTCCTAGGTATATATAATCGTCTACAACTTCAAGTGTAAAGTCTCAGATTGTAACAGGAGTTGGTTCTACACGGGCATTTGACATGATCTTCGTCTTGTCCATGTTCATCCTCAGACCAACTCGCTCGGAAGCTTTATTGAGGTCATCGAGCATCATACTCAAATCCTCCGTAGTCTCAGCCAAGATTACTATATCGTCCGCAAACCGAAGGTGAGTGATGTACTCGCCGTTTATGTTGATGCCAAGCCTTCTCCAGTCCAAAGTCTTGAAAACATCCTCCAATGCAGCGGTAAATAGTTTAGGAGAAATAACATCCCCTTGCCTGACTCCCCGCTGCAACGGAATAGGTTTCGAGTTCCGGTCCTGGAGTCGGACTGACATAGTGGCGTTCTCGTACAAACACTTCAGCACTTCGATATAGCGGTAATCCACTTGGCACCTTTGGAGAGATTGTAGTACAGCCCAGGTTTCGATCGAATCGAAGGCTTTCTCGTAGTCCACAAACGCTAAGCAGAGAGGCAGGTTATACTCCTCAGTCTTCTGTATTACCTGACGAAGCGTATGGATGTGGTCTACGGTACTAAAGCCTCTTCGGAAACCGGCTTTCTCAGGAGGCTGGAAGTCATCTAGCCTGCGTGCGAGACGGTTCGTAATGACTCTTGAAAACAGTTTATAGACATGGCTCAGAAGTGAGATGGGTCGGTAGTTCTTGAGTAGGGCATTTTCACCCTTTTTGAAGAACAACACCACCACACCTCTTTTCCATGCCTTAGGCGTTCTCCCTTCGAGTAAGACGGAGTCGAACAACTTCTGAAGGGCCATAAGGACCGGTTTACCACCCGCCTTCAGAAGTTCGGCTGTGATTCCGTCTTCACCGGGTGCCTTGTTGTTTTTGAGCTGTTTGAGAGCCATTCTAATCTCGTACAGGCTGATGTCCGGGATATCTTCGGTATAATGTCGGGTCAGTCTAGCTCTAGAGTCTTCCACCAGACCAACTTCGGGACTTTTAGTCGATGTGTATAGCTGTCCATAAAAGCTCTCTATCTCACCCAGGAGGTCGGATCTGGATGAAACGATTCTACCATCCTCAGTTTTTAATTTGGCGAGCTGGCTTTTCCCAATAGACAGATCTCGTGCGAAAACTTTAGAGCCCTTATTCCGCTCGATGGCCTCTTCAATACGACTTGTATTGAATTGGCGCAGATCACGGGTAAGGGACTTAGAGATCCGTCTATTGAGCCGCCGATATAATGTCGCATCTTCTGAAGATTGTAGAACCATTCTTCTCCTTTCCTCCAAGAGTCCCCGAGTAGAGTCAGAAAGCCTTTGGTTCTGTTTGTCCGCTGGGCCTTAAAGAACTTAGACCCCGTGCTATGGACAGCTTCCACAAAGCCGTCATTGAATTCGTCCACATCGCCGCCTAGGCAATCGAAACGGTTTTGGAGTTCCAGCTGGAAGCTCTCGGGGTTTTGGATTTGGACTGCTGCTGGACGGAGCGTAGACCTCATCAGTCGAGAGCGCTCTAACAACAGATATATTCAATGTGCCTCTCACCAGACGGTGATCACTTCCGGTTTTGACCATATTGAACACAGAGACATCATTGAATATATGCTTCTTTGTCGACATGATGAAGTCAATCTCGTTTTTAGTTGCACCGTCGGGACTCATCCAGGTCCACTTTCCGTGCTCGCGTTTCTTGAAGAAGGAGTTCATCATGTAGAGTCCCTCCTTCTCCAAGAAGCCAGCCAGTAGGTGGCCCCGGTGGTTCCGAATTCCAACTCCAAATTGCCCCACTCTCAGCTCTTCACCATCTCTCTTACCCAGTTTCGCGTTGAAGTCTCCCTGACATCTCCATCTGAAATCTCCATGACAACGGTGAAGTAGGTTTTGAAGCTATGCATGGCTTTCGAAATATCCTCATACATAGCCTCCACCTCGTCGTCGGAGCGTGTCGAAGTCGGCGCATACACCTGTATGACCTTCAACGAGTACCTCTTGGATACTCTGAGTATAAGGTACGCCACCCTAGCCACCGTTGTTCACGAGGGACTTGTGGACGATGAACCCGACACCTCCCTGAGACTGTTGGTCGCCCTCCCGGAAATAAAGCAAGTTGCCGGACTTAAGCTTTATCGTGTCCTCCCCCTCTCTTCGGACTTCAGATAACCCTATGATATCCCAGCGCAACTTGCTCAATCCTTCCTCCAGTTCCACTATCTTTTCGTCGGTCCGCAGTGTACGCGTATTGTATGTTGCCAGGGCCAGGAGTCGTCGGTGGTGGTAGCCGGACCTTTGCCGGAGATTCTTAGCACCCCTGACCCCGCTAATACCCTGGCCGCTACCATAACCAGGGCACCGGGGGTCGCCGGAACCTCGGGACCGTGGTTTATGTGACTTTTCCATGGGGGGTAAATGCCGTAATCGCCACGCTTGGCATGCGGGTTGGCGATCGCAGTATCTCCACCACACTCAGGGGACGCTGCTGCCCATCCTCCGGTGGTCTTGGTCGTAGTTTAAGGACATACCCGGGTCCCAAACTGTAAACTTAATAAAATAAAAAATCATTTATTCAAGCGAAATAAACCCTATTTCTACATTTTTTTCTTCTGCCAAATTGCAGGACAGTTCGTTGGCAGAGGGGAATGCCTTAAACATAGACAAACGGCCCGATTGTAACTTTAAGATACGTCAATTAATAGATCTAGAAACCATAATATGGATTATTAGATATGCCAGTGTCAAATGTGACGTTTCTTCAAACAAATACGTCACTTTTGACACTCACACATCTAATCCATATCGTTTCTAGATCTATTAATTGATGTATCTTAAAGTTCGAATCCGGCAGTTAGATAATTATAAATGGATTGAATTAGGATCGAAAGAGATTCTGAGTAAAAATATCATACAAATTAGGTACGTACAAAAGTAAAAAAGTGTAGTGTACCACTTAAAAATGGCCCAGATAAGTGGTATCTAGAACTAAATTTAATTTACCTCTAAATTGCAAAACCTAACCTAGTCCCTTCAGTGTCTAAATACTTCAGCCATCTTAACCAAACTCAAGAGCCCATATTTCAAAAAGCCGACTAAGTGGCTTAGCGCCTACCGCAGATAAAAGGAAGAAATTAAAAAGAAAGTCGTTTGGAAATTGAATTAATTACCAACAGGTGGTAACGGTCCCTTGATAATTCCATTTGTCCGGGGAGTTTTAACAATTTTACTTTGTTGGGAGCTTGTAAGATTGGATGAGCCGGTTTATATTTTGATGTCCAATTTTTTCTACGGGTGCTACATAATGCACAGTAAGGTACTTTAGGCCGTCAAAAAGAAAGCATTAGAGCCGGAGGCCTTGCTGTGGCCTCGGGGTCAAAACATTTCGAGACCTTTATATCAATATTTATAGATAGTATATATAAGGGTTGTCAAACCTTAAGCAAAATGAAGTCACCTGCAAGGAAAATCAGTAAAAATCAGGAGTATCTGGAATCACAAAGAACCGCAAACATCGAAACTTAAAAAGGAGAAATTAAAAAGAATGTCGTTTAGAAATTCAATTAATTACCATCAACACGGAAAGGTCTATCCTTGATAAATCCATCCATCCGAGGGGTTTCATTTTTGACTGAATAAACCACTCCACACTAGTGTCTCCCGATTAGTCAACTCTATGGCTGCTGCTCGACGCACCGTTGGCGCAACTGTACAGTCGACGTCAAAGATATGTTTACACTTTTGCACCTTACTCCCTTGTAATAAGGCAAAAA
The DNA here is from genome assembly GCF_910591565.1 of Cydia splendana. Classification (NCBI taxonomy): domain Eukaryota; kingdom Metazoa; phylum Arthropoda; class Insecta; order Lepidoptera; family Tortricidae; genus Cydia; species Cydia splendana. Next base: position 16,389,990 of record NC_085971.1, on the reverse strand, counting down.
ATGTAAACATATCTTTGACGTCGACTGTACATCGACGCCATTTTCCATAGCGCTGATTCTAGTGTGTGGTGGCTCTAAGTTATAAATTTGCAAGTTTGCACACCGACTTGAATAGTAAGTACAAAGTGTGACAGTCTCATTATAAACGTCATACTTTCATTGAAATTTGACATTGATGATGACATTGCCACACTTTGTCATTGAAAATGCTATACAGAACAGAACTTTAAGATACGTCAATTTATAAACGTCATATTTTCATTGAAATTTGACATTGATGATGACATTGCCACACTTTGTCATTGAAAATGCTATACAGAACAGAACTTTAAGATACGTCAATTTACAAACGTCATATTTTCATTGAAATTTGACATTGATGATGACATTGCCACACTTTGTCATTGAAAATGCCATACAGAACAGAACTTTAAGATACGTCAAATATTACGTCTAGACACAATATGGATTAGGTACTTTATGATACGTCAAATGTTACGACTAGATACGATATGGATTAGATATGTCAGTGTCAAAAGTGACGCACAACAAAAAAGGCACTTTTGACACTGACATATCTAATCCATATCGTATCTAGTCGTAACATTTGACGTATCATAAAGTTCGAATCGGGCCGTTAGTCCGATTTTAACGTTTATGTAGTCGAATTCTAACTTTTTTCTGCCTCCTCCATCCATTCTCGCCTCACCACAAACGCCCCAAGCATTCCTTTTTGTCTCAATTTACTCAAAGATTGCACCGTCTTGCAATTAGTGATTAGTCTGCTGCTGAATACTGCTAAACGGCCGATTCGCACTTTGCAACGGAGACCAAGAAAATATATAGACTGGTGAAAATTACGTACCGCATGTGTCGTTTCCAAGCAAAAAGTCCCACTCTGTCGCTTGCCATAAGGACGCTTTGACAGGTTATTCGTATTAGGTCAACCTATGAAATTGGCGTTTTGTTCGGAGAATTTCAACGAAACACGAATTTCCATACAATTAATTTTGCGGATATTTTTTTGATGGCTAATTCAAACCAAACAAAATTTTTCCAGTAATTTTTGACACCTTTAAGGTATGTTTTCAATATCTCCATTTCTTGAAAATTGGTGGTTGGTTATTAGAAAAATATAAGTAATTTTAATACTCGAACCGACAGCACATGAAAAGACCTATTTTCAAGGCTTAATTCTGAACACTTAACAATAAAAAATAACAATTAATTGTATGTAAAATCGTTGTTTATTGAGTGCACTGTAGTTTTATTGTAATTGTGTATGTACTTTTGTAAAAAAAAAAAACTAGGATCAGACTTATATCTATGAACAAAAACGCCAATTTCATAGGTAAGGACCTAATATAAAGATATAAGCAAATCTCGTCCTTATGGTAAGCAATAAAGTGGGACCTTTGATAAGACTTCGACACATATTTACTCTGGCAGGTCAGCTTTGTCAGTAGAAAATGGTGGCAAATTTGAATAATGGAGGCGCGAAGGATCGATCTGACATATAAATTTTGAATTTGGCGCCTTTTTCTACTGACAAAGTTGGTTTTCCAGAATCTTCTTCCTCGCGTTATCCCCGCATTTTGCCACGGCACATGGGAGCCTGGGGTCGGCTTGACAACTAATCCCATGATTTGACGTAGGCACGAGTTTTCACGAAAGCGACTACCATCTGACCTTCCAACCCAGAGGGGAAACTAGGCTTTATTGGGATTAATTCGGTTAGTTGGTTTGCCAGAGTATATTAAGTTTTTTAAATACATGTGTACTAGAGCCTCGCCCTCGTAGCCAAATCCATATACCTACTGCACGATATAATCTTTATTTAAATTAATAAAACTCTGTTATCGTTTGTCAAGTTTCCACATAATCCCATATCGGAGAAGAGACGAAATGTTATACGTCAAATGTTAACAAAATTTACATTATTTTTTTCATTTATGTTTACCTAACTTAACTTTACAACCGTGAAGAAACAGGCGGTGTTACACGTTGTGTCGTGAAATGGTAGTCTTCATTATTTAATGGTCTCTAATTATACAGTTGTACATTGTACAATTTGTACAAATCACCGGCTCATTTGTCGCAGCCGGCAATTTTCGTGTTAATGTTGTTTTGGTTGGTGTATATTGGATTGCATTCGTTAGTGTAAGGCGAGTGTCAATTTGTTCTATATAAAGTACACTGTGGAAGTTAATTAATGATTTAAAATAGTGAAAAGGAGTGACTTTTTTATTATTCTGCAACTACGAGTAATAAAATAGAGTGGGTAGAAGTTTGTATGTAAATCATTTACTCACTCTACTTTCATTGTACAATTAGTAAACTAGTACCAGAGATAGATGTACCGATGTAACTTTTTTTTTATACAAGTACAACCACATCGTATGTATTACATATGTTGCATTACAATAGAGCCAAAGTACTTCACCAATACAATACGACAATTATGGAGTACATAGCGTTGTCTAAGTATAATATTTGGAACGAGATTTTAAACAATGAAACATAAAAAACATTAATGACATGTCTAAATAAACTCACGAAGGAGCATGACATCGATATTTTCAACAGCAACATCCAAACTGTGCGGCGTATCTTGACAGAGGAGTTCTTTAAATGAGCATGGCTTATTGGAATGTGAAATTTCATTGTGCTGTGTTTTTTCTCTTTTTCTTTATTTCTTTTGAATCTTCTTTAGTAATGCGAATTCAAAATTAGTTACTCTGCCTTTGGCGTTGAAATGAATGTATAGTGCAATAGTGCTAACCACCAATTGTTTTTGTTAATCTGTATTTCTTTTGAATCTTCTTTAGTAATACGAATTCAAAATTTGCTACTCTGCCTTTGGCGTTGAAATGAATGTGTAGTGCAATAGTGCTAACCACCAATTGTTTTTGTTAATCTGTATTTACTGGTGAGAACCTGTTATTGGCTTTCTGTATCACATTTATAAAACCTATTAACATGTTAACAGCTGTTGGATCTCCGAATAGTAATAAATAAATAAATTAATTAATTAATTAAATTTTAAAATAATTAACTAATATATACATTATTTACAATTTTGCGACAAATAAATACAAATACTAACTTACTTGTTACAAATTTCATGTTATTTGTATTTAATTTGTCGTTTTAAAATGAGGTCGTAACTTCAATTGTATGGCGGCGTCTAGGTTTATGCGACTCTTGAATTAAGCCAATCCTGTTGTCGGGTAGAACTAGTAAAATCAGCGCTATAGAGTTAGACCAACAAAAGTCTGCAGCGATTTTGATAGCCCACGCAGTGCAAGTGTTATTTGAAACGTCAAACTTCTATGAAATTTTGACGTATAAATAACAATGGAAGGGTACGATGACAGGTTGACATTCAATACAATTTTACGACATTTGGCATTTTTAGGTTATAAATGATATGGAGATGACACCTGTCATCGTACCCTTCCAATTTGAAAAATACTATGGCCCAGCGACAACCTACTCAACCTAATAGTATAACGCTTCTAAATGAAACGATTAGGTAACTTTCCCGCTTTCAATGTTTTTCTCAATATTCCCATAATATTTTATGGCACCGAAAAGGAATAAATTATTTATGTATCGTACCCAGGGCAGATTTATGCGACATGTTCTAACGCAGGGCGGGAGTTCCGGGAAATGGCCGCCGCTTCCGGTCCCGCACTTCCGGTTCCTGTGACGTCTAGAAGGTTTGTTTGTTTTTGGTGCGTATTTTTGGGTTTTATTTATGTGAAATTTTGGGTGATGCAATTATCATGATTTTTCCTTTTAGTTAGTACTCAACCAACATAATCGTAAAACGTTTAGTTGGCAAATCTACATTTATATTTCGCGTTCAAATGAAAAAGAAATCGGTTCCGTTTAAAAAAAAAAATGTATGTATGGTTAATCTGTAAGGTATGTAGTTATTTATTTTAAGCCTTTATTTGTCTTATATTAAATGATATTTGATTTTGATTTAAATACATACATGTTTTTACTTATATTATATTAAAAAAGTTAATTGCAGTTTTTGTATTATTTACTTCCTTTTATCCACTCTCCTAGAATTAATCAAATTGGTAATAGATATATATTAAAAACATAACTATGTTAATCCAATTCCAAGATATTCGAAATAAATCACAAATTCCAGAAACTCTTAAGTAACCTATTTTAAAAACGTAAATAAATGTCTCCCCACATAACCAAATCCACAAGAATACAGGGTGTAACCCCAAGACGCTACATTTATTTAAAAATGCAGCATCTCTTGCATAACGCTACATTAGTGCGTTTGGTGATGAAATTTATGACTCACATTTGTACAATTTATTGTGCGGGGGAGCTTTCTCAAGATTGCTCCCCCTAGGTGTTGTTATGACAACTAAATACAATGTGGGCCTGGGTTCTACAGTTAATACATGATCTGCTTTAGGCATTGAACTAGAATAGCTTAATAACGGTACTTGACTGTATTTAGAATAAATTATTTTACACCCTGCATGAAATAAAGCACCAGAAGATTAATAGAGAAACGTAGACAGTAGTTATTTTAAGACACAATTTCTATTGTAAAACCGGTATAAAATTATAAAGAGTAGGTAATTTGATTGTGACGTCACATGCTAGTGTTTCATATAAATTCCATAGTAGCAAAATCGTTTTGACAGTTCGAAAAAAGGAAACTGATTTGACTAGTAGTCAAATACCCTATTCTGACTAGATCTCAAATCCCACGGAAATGGTGCTGTGAGCGACATAACTGTAATGAGCGCATGTTCACAACGAGAAATATTGTAAAAGGTTTGACATAACTATAAGAATTTTATATTGACAACCAACATTTTTTTGACCAATCACAATTTAATTTGTAATAGCGGGAAATGGTGTATTAGGTAGGTACCTAATGTTCAAAGCTGCGGGTGGGTAATTTATGGATAGAATCTGTGATATGGTTCATTTTTTTAAGTCGAAAATATCTATACATATTTATTTTATACAGGGTGACAAAAAATAAACGCATTCTCGTTGCCAGGGAGGTTTTGGGATTATACTGAGCGACTTTTACTATGTGACCAACCCCGAAATATTGTAAATTCCCCGTGTAGGTATATTCCGTCACGGACTAGAAAAGTGAGGCTACTACATAGATCTCAGAACTATACATACATAGCGTAAGTAGTACGTGCTCCGGCATCTCTGTTCAGTAATGCGTCGTTTTGTGTCGAAGATACAGTGAGTGCACCCCCCAGTAATCCGGGGGTTGGGGCCACGGGATGCCGGTTAAGGGGTAGTATGCTACAAATGGTATTTTTTTTATAATCTTCTTAGATGGGCTAATTTTATTTTGCTGTCGTTTTTTTCGATAGATTTTGATAAAATTTGGTATGTTTGAATAGCTTTTCATTCTGGGCGGAATAAAATAGGAATAAAAAAAATTCTATTGAGTAACAAATAGTTTCTATAACTCAGTGGAAGATTTTATAGGGAATACGGCAAAAAATTAAGCTACTACCATATATCTATGAACCATACATAGCGTAAGTAGTACGTGTTCCGGCATCTCTGTTCAGTAATGCGCCGTTTTGTGTCGAAGATACAGTGAGTGCACCCCGCAGTAATCCGCGGGGGTTGGGACGACGGGATGCCGGTTAAGGGGTATATGCTACGGATGGTAAGCTTTTTAAAACGCTTCTTAGATGGGCTAATTTTATTTTGTTGTATTTTTCGATAGATTTTCATAAAATTTGGTATGTTTGAATAGCTTTTTTATTCTGGGCGGAATAAAATAGGAATAAAAAAAAATTCTATTGTGTAACAAATAGTTTCTATAACTCAGTGGATGATTTTATAGGGAATACGGCAAAAAATGAAGCTACTACTATAGATCTAAGAACCACATACAAAGCGCATAGCGTAAGTAGTACGTGCTCCAGCATCTCTGTTCAGTAATGCGTCGTTTTGTGTCGAAGATACAGTGAGTGCACCCCCCAGTAATCCGGGGGTTGGGGTGACGGGATGCCGGTTAAGGGGTATATGCTACGGATGGTAAGCTTTTTAAAACGCTTCTTAGATGGGCTAATTTTATTTTATTGTTTTTTTCGATAGATTTTCATAAAATTTGATATGTTTGAATAGCTTTTTTATTCTGGGCGGAATAAAATAGGAATAAAAAAAAATTCTATTGTGTAACAAATAGTTTCTATAACTCAGTGGATGATTTTATAGGGAATACGGCAAAAAATGAAGCTACTACTATAGATCTAAGAACCACATACAAAGCGCATAGCGTAAGTAGTACGTGCTCCGGCATCTCTGTTCAGAAATGCGTCGTTTTGTGTCGAAGATACAGTGAGTGCACCCCCCAGAAATCCGGGGGTTGGGGCGACGGGATGCCGGTTAAGGAGTAGCATGCTAGCAGTGAAATGTAAGTGTAAGAAAATTGTAAGTATAAAAATTCCTCAAAATATTACAGATTGAGGAACGAATAACATATTTAATTTAAGCGTTCTCTATTGACTATTTTGACTGTTTATGTGAAAATTACTGCGTTTTAGTGGCGTGAAATATCCTCAAAAAATATATTTTTTATTATCATATTACCTTGATTGTTTTACCTTGAGCCTTATGATTTGTAGCCTGTGATATAAATAATTCCTTGATTGTTGAAGTATACAGTAAAAACTAGGTACTTACTCAAGGCAAAAAGAATAGATAGTATAGAGGGGTCCTGTCATTGTAAATTTTGTAGTCACTGTAAATATACTGCCATCTATCGACACACGACTAAAACTCAAAATGAAAACGTATAAAGTTATCAAAAAATGTATATATATGGATAAATGATTTTATTATTTTTATATCATTTTGATCCATGTTAATTCACTGATATCTATGTGTTAAAATTGTTAAATATGAAACGGTGTCTTCACGCCATCTAGCCGAGGATAGGCTAAAGGTGCGTGCGGCATCTATTCGAGAATGACTTTTACTTGAATTCCGAGGCACGTTTTTTCCTTAGACTTTATTCGTCTTATACAAAGTTACATATGTCTTTGCTTAAGGTTATGGCATGTTTTATTCAAGTACGTAAGTTTCATTATCTTCTTCTACGTTATCGCTTCCCCTTAATGCTCCCATATTTTTTCCCAAAGCAGATGTTGCCCGAATATTCTATTCTTATTACATGTAAAATATGAATAAATAAAATTACATGAACTTCTTTGGGGGACAAAGAGCTTGTATTATCTTGAAGTTAGCTTCAAGTCGAAATAACCTATTTTTGAGATTTCATGGTAAGTATAAATAGAAACAGTTGTGTACATAAATAACAACGGCAAAATGATCTGAAAATCCTGAATTTTGTACGATTATCATGGATTTTTGTTACTGAATGAAGATATGTTTCGTGTTAGTACAATTTTACACAGATTGGCCACTTCCCACAATAATCTCAATAAGGCTTGTGTTGTTGTTAGGTACTAGACGATGATATATGTATTGTATATGATATAAAGTTATAGACGACCGGTCTGGCCTAGGGGGTAGTAGGCCTGTGAAGCCGATGGTCCTGGGTTCGAATCCCGGTGAGGGCATTTATTTGTGTGATGAACACAAATATTTGTTCCTGAGTAATGGTTGTGTGGTGGATGTTTTCGACTACATTTACTTATATCAAAGTTATGACTGATATTATTATCTCTATATACCTACTTATACTGGAGAGATCTCAATATAGGACAACTTGAAAAAATGGAAATAACGAAACAAGTGAACCAAAAGCTTCTATACGCCGTCGGCACATCAAAGGGCCTTTGAAGTTGCCGACGGCGGCGGACCGACGCAGACGGTTTTTCTCCTAGAGAAGTAATTGGCTGAAATAGGTTTCGAGAATGTGGTGACACGAAAATTAACTAATTGAATGGTATTTTAACTAGGCAGTTAAACAGGGCCGCTTGCACCATTCACTAACCCGGGTTTAACCGGGTAAACCTGGAGTTACAATGGTTACCAGTATAATTTGACACTAGATTAACGGTTTAACCGGTTAACTCAGGGTTAGTGGGATGGCGCAAGTGGCGCTAAGTCACACGAACCTAACCGCCGCCATACAATCGTATTTACGCTTTCATTAAAAAAAAATTTCTGAAATAACATGTAACTTGGCATGAACATTTACGTAAGATATATATCTATGTCTGGTGCAGTCGCCATCGGATATGTCGGAGCGGCCAAGGTGTTCACAAATATCTGAACACGCACTCTATTGGCAAGGCACTAGGGTGCGAGTTCAGATATTTTTGAGCAGCTCGGCCGCTCTGATATATATGATGACGATTGTACTAGACTAGTTTTCATAATTCATAATTCATAATATTTTATTTGCAAAAAAAGGAGTTACAAAAGTTGGTACATTATATTTCGTTAAAAAAAATTGTTATACAAAGAAAATAGAGCGAGAAGAAGTGTTTTATGTAAAATTATGGACACTTAGGGATCCCGCTCGGTAACTGGATCTCAAGAATTGGCACAGGCACTAGTTTTTACAAAAGCGACTGCCATCTAATCTTCCGTAGAATAATTTAGGCAAGCTGAAAGAAACTGAGTTCCATGAACGCACTGCTACTGAATGATACCAATATTGCTAGATCTGTATATCATTTAAAGTTCTTCCCTAAGGGCCAATACAGATGGACTGCAATTTGTATGGGAACTGCACGCCGACTGCACGCCAACTGCAACGTCGGCGTGCAGTTCCCATACAAGTTGCAGTCGGGTTGCATTCCGTCTTTACCGGCCCTAAAACTCAAAGTTGAAAAACAAAAGTAGACAAGGAAAAGTACAAAGATAGTGTTAAAGTATAGACTGTTCATTGACCTACAAAGTTAAAGTTGACTTTCTGACCCAGTTCTAGAATAACTCGGCGAGAGTTGCGCGTGGTCAAGGTGACGCCATTAACGCTTAAAAGTCTTAGAACACCGTCTTAAGAGTAGTTGGAATGAACAATCTTGATACTTGAGTAATTTCTTATAAAACTTGTTTGTAACATGACAATGACAAAAAAGTAAACAGTACGCAAGATTTTTAGCACTGCTGCTTATAGACGATTGCGACTCCATCGTTGTTATCACAAGCGCTCTTCTCACCCTTTAATAAGTGTATAAATATTCACTGTGAAGACAGATTAAGAGACAAATGCATCTTACCATCAATACAAAGCATCCTGTTGTGACCCTTATAAGAGTCTGACCAAGATCATTTTGCACAAATTTGGCAGTAAGAATTCATACATGTCCTCCAATTAAACAAAGTAGGAGATTAATCGATATTAAACTTTCGTGAGACATGTTTTAAATTGTTTATACGACAACGGTTCAAACATGTCGCCAATAGCGACTAAAAATTCAAGTGAGTGAAACCGTTGTCGTATAAACAATTTAAAGTAGGAGATTCTTTACAATTTTAATTTATACCTTCAGATCGACATCGTTTCATAAAAGAGTAGAGCTTTAACTTGGTGTACTTACTTTTGATAAGTATAAGTATAATGGATCTAGCGAAAGCGAAGGTCTCCGTTGCAGTTTGGACAACAAATCTTTCGTATGTCCGGATGTACTCGTGTCCAAGCCGCATATTTCCACCGATTGTCGTCAAATTTGGTGAACAGATTCGATAATTATATAGATATTTTTTGTCGATTAAGTTTTAAGAAATATTTCATAATGGCAGAGCCATGGGGGTTCCCGGTTTGTAGACCTGAATCTATGAGCTGAACTCACAGAGCCATTAGTAAGTTATTAGATCTTAATTTTATCCAAAGTATCAAACCGCATCGATCGCAGTATACAAAGTTGGCTAAGTAATAAGATAATGAAGAAGGGTCGGGATCCGAATTAAAACGGGCGTCAGCCCGGCGGGTCCACAGCGTCGACAAAATGCGGATGCTGCATTATGTACGATTCCCGCCGACCGGCTGGAGTCGGGCCGCGCCTGAGCGCATTTTCAATGTGCCTATACATTTTGTATGGCAGAAGCGATGGAATCCGACCGGAGCCGTCCGCGTCCGCGAGGAGCCGACCGGCTTACGGCCGTACAAATGTGAAATGCGCGCTGACTCCGCCCGTTCGGTGGGAATCGTACTTTAATGCATGTTGTGGCAATGAAAAATTACGTAAGTATTCCGGTAAGTTTAAATAAATAAATAAAATAAATATTTGGGGACAGTGTTACATAGATTGACCTTGCTAAAGCTTGTAATATGTGCTAGGTACCCATAGGCGTCGATATACTTACTTATATAGATAAATACATTTTCATCTTAAAGCTTCCTTTCATTAATGGTCATTGTAGTGGTCGCATTATATCGTATCGCTTTAATTAGGATATGTCCTAAGGCAAATAAATCCTATATTTGACAGGTGCTTAAAGGTGCTAACTACTAGCACAGTTTCACAGTAGTTTTTTAACAGATTCGGCCGGACAAATCCGGGCCTTTCACTCTTCTTTATACGGAGGACTAAACTGGGACATTTACTTTATTGGGAGTTGGGTGTCAACTAATCAATCCACCAATTAAAATATAAAAAGCTCAAATGAATGCCTGAAATAGTCTCTAGAGTAAAGAATAAAATAATTTAAGTTTTAAAGCCAGTTTTCAAATATTATTCCGTTCTTATTCCTAGCCCTGCTGAACAAACGTACTTCATTCCTTGTTTATTTAATGAGAGCAGACGACCTTGTTATGACGTCACTTCAGAGAGAGATGAAAACTACCCTAGTGAGATTTTCCACGGGTGGGAAAGAGACGGTAATATCAGCTGAGAGTGAATAGGCGATTAATCGAAGAAAAGTTCATTGTCTTTTGCCCTGAATGGGGTGTTTTTACAATTGGGTTTTGATTTTGAAAGAAACTTGAATCAATAGTAAGTATACGACGCTTAACACATTCAGGGCAAAGAACCCGACTGTCGGGTACACTGTTCGTAGCAACTACGCGCTACATACGGGGAAACCGTGGCTACGCGATACGAGCGTAACCCGTAGCACTTAATGGCAATGAATGTGTTAAGTTAGTATTTATGTAGTTTTGTAAAGAAAAATTTTTTTTCTAAGTCATAAATTCAATTTTTGTTTAGACTCGTTACTTATCAAAAGATCAGAAATTTGATTGAAAAAAACTTGACAAGAATGGCTGCTGCAAAAATTATAAGTAGAGTACTTAGGAGGTCAAAGTTAATGTACCTACTCTTCTTCTTCTTCCTTCCCTTATCCCACCTATGTGGGGTCGGGTCTCCTTGTCAGTTTGCGCCAGAGTGGTCGGTTCTGGGTTGTCTGTTCTTCGATGTTCAGGTTCTTCAGGTCGTTTCTAACATTGGACCTACATTCAAAGAATTTATTATAGTACCCATTTTGTACTTTGTCACATTGACAATAGTTTGAGATCTGTAGCAACTTTCATTAGTGCAATGTTCTGCCGCCAGAGTGCAGCACTAATTTGTTTAGTAAACCATAGAGTAACTTATACGTACTAGGCTTTAAACAGTTTTTTGACACGTTTTCACTATGTCTTTGATGCACCAAGGCGGTTTGTATACAGGTGGCCTACCGCGAAACGCGAAAATCGAAATATCTTTATCTGCCTCTCTATCGATCGAATAAGCAAGAGTGATAGAGAGGCAGAAACCGAACTTTCGATTGTCGTGTTTCACGGTAGGAGAAGTAGTAGTAAAGTAGGAGAAGACCCCGGGTAGTCCCTTAAAACTACACCATTACTACCCCCCCTCCCCCCTTATCTCTATTACATACTTAATGTACTGCTGTCTATTTACATCTTCTTCGTTTCCATTTTATATATAAAAGCAGCTTTCTATACCAATTTACCGAAATAAGCAAGTCAGTCTGGAAATTGTTGAAATCCCTCTCACAATAAAACCCTAATATTCCATTTGCGAACATCTCAACCTTCTACAAATATCCAATTCGTTTCGTATAAGCAATAAATAAGAGGAAAAGGTTTCCAGACGGTCCCGCAGTGTACTGTTTTAAAACAGTGCCTAAATATAACAGTAAGTACCTACAAGAAAGGAGGCCATCCGCAGCAGAACCAAAGTAACCGATGTAGCCCTCCGAATCGCTAAACTTAAGTGGCAGTGGGCAAGGCACATTGCCCGTAGAACCGATGGCCATTGGGGCGGAATGGTTTTCGAGTGGCGACCACGTACCGGAAGGCGCAGCGTGGGTCCACAAGGTGGACTGACGACCTGGTAAAGGTCGCGGGAGTCCGCTAGATGCGCGGGTGGCGCAAGACCGGTCATTGTGGCACTCTTTGGAGGAGGCCTTTGTCTAGCAGTGGACGTCCTCTGGCTGATATGATGATGATGACCTACAATGCAATAATATGTTACATAACGTAGGCCGCCAAAATATCTGACACGATCTTATTTGTAGAGCCATAAGAGCGTGTCACATATTTTTGCGGCCTTAGAAGAAAACATATTATTGCAGGTGACTTTACCTACATACAACCTGGTATCTGCCCGATTCGAACTTTAACTTGGTTTTTGTTTGTCGAAACGTCACTTTTGATACTGACATAATGTCAGTGTGGCTAATTCCGTCATAGGGGCTATTCCGTCCACGAGCGTATATTTCTTTGATTATCAATCGTAGTAAAAAACCCAGCTACTTTTTGAAACTTACATTGCTGAAACTAAAAACAGTCGCTGCTTTGTCGACGAAATTATCAGTGTTGTTCGTTGTTCGAGAAAACACTAGTGGGCGGAATAGTCCCTATGACGGTATTAGCCACATTGACCTTATCTAATCCATATCGTATCTAGTAATATTTAAACTATCTTAAAGTTCGAATCGGGCCGTATAGCTCTCGGCAGGAAAGTTGAAGTGAATGATTACACACAGCTACACGGAGTACTAATCGCAAAAATCGCATGTGGTAACACAATATCAAGTGAATATACCTAACCCCTTACAGTACGTGTACATACCTACTGTTTTCACACCATACACTGTGTCTATGGGGTGGGTAAGAAAAGTAAAAAAGGCAACGGATCGAAGTCTCTCGTCCGTCGGATCCAATAATCCGGCCGTCTGTCCGCCGCCTAATGTGATCGCAGCCTAATGAAAAACGCGCGCCCCAGCTTATAGTACGGACTTAGCTTGCTAACCGATTACGCAGAAAATAAATTGTTTCTTCGACACTATGTTTTTTTAAAGGTTATTTAGAAAACTAAGGGTTGTGTATTTCTTTAAAACAATCAATCTTTATGGTTATTGGGTAAATAACGAACTGTCCATTACTGGTAGGTATACTGGTCGCTCTAAGATTTTGAATACTAGTGTTTATCCTACAATTTATTAAATAAATATTTTATTTTATAAATAATAACAATAGGATTAATAGGAAAGGGTTTATAGGAAGGGGATATAGGAATGAGATATAGGAATGAAATAAAGGCAACGGATCGAAGTCTCGTCCGTCGGATCCGATAATCCGGCCTTCTGTCCGCCGCCTAATGTGATCGCAGCCTAATGAAAAACGCGCGGCCCAGCTTATAGTACGGACTTATGTTGAGGTAGTTCGCTTTCCATACAAAAAACAATACAAAAACAATTGCGTTATATTAAGTAATCACACACTATTAGGTACTACATAAATATGTGCGCATCTATCTACTTTCGAATGTTTAATTGCGCTAAATTGATAGTAAAACTCTTGGCGCGATCGGAAAATGAATTAGAGATTCACTAGATATGAAATAGTAAAGATATGTGACATTCCACGAGAAAAAGTACCATTGCCCCGGTTGAATATTGGAGCAGCGTTAATAATAGCGTAAGCGCCAACCGCCATAAGGTACCTTTTGATGTGGAACGTCACATATCTTTACTATTTGATATCTAGTGAATCTCTAATTCATATCCCGAATCGCGCCGTCTGTTTTATACAGAAATCACGGACTAATTATTGTTGCAGTGTTTTTATCTAATAAGCTTATTACTTATTTAATTTTAGATACCTAATATCTAATTAGAAAAAAAAATTAAGTCTCATGTTCATTTCCTTTATTTTATACTAGTTTTCTAATTTATATTTATGTTTTAGTTTACGTTAGTGTAGATATATTATGTTTAATTTATAATATACTAGCTGACCCGGTGAACTTCGTATCACCTTTGGTATCACCTATCTATATTATGTCTCCTTTTGGCACGTCACGGATTAGCCTGGCCGCACACGCTCAGAATTTTATGTAGGTACTGATTGACATGATGTGTAAGCGAGACAGCACCATGCATTTGTAGAGCGACGTCCCGATCCCACCTGTCATTCCGTACGGAAACATAATGAACATTCCGAACGCCTGCAGCCAGGCCTGAAAAAAATTGTTATCGATTAGTCCCTCTACTATATAGGGTGACTTTAAATTGGTAATACAAAATGAATGTTTTACATATATCTTCCCTTCATTAAGCCCCTCAATTAAGACTCATGCTTTTAAAATAATTAAAAGTATTTTTTCACACCACCTATTCGGAAAAGAGCTTTTTCTTCCCTGCTAGGAGGGATCAAAGTGGCACTTTTCTTCCCTGCTAGGAGGGATCAAAGTAACACTTTTCTGTTCTAGCACACTATTTTTAATCTGTTTAAGCATCAGATTGTGTCAATACTAAGATTTTTTAATTTTCCTCATAGTTGATGTGAAAAGCAGTATGTGTCACACGGTATCAAAATTATTTCGTCTTAGGCGTTAACACTTGAATCCCTCATTACTCTCAGGATTTTACTTTAGAATCCATCGCTTCATTCAGGATTCAATGTACGCCCTTGACGGAAATATATCATTTTGATCCCTTGTAACACAAACTACTATTTTTTTATTCATCCAATTTTTTTAGGCTTCACATTATCCTAACATAATAATTAACAAAGAAGGTTAAATAATTTCAAATGAACACTTTCCTTTTTGGTTATCAATCACCTGTCAGAGTATTTATGAAGTAAATGTGTTTTGATTAGTAATTGTCACTTGTCAATTGAAAATTAGATTTTCTGCAAATTTTGATTTTACAATAAATTTTTAAATAAAACAATACCTGAGAAACGTGTTTGCTACAAAAGGTGCAGGAGCAAAATTTGGAGAACCTCCATTTTTAGCAAGATTGTGTGCCAGCAGAGTTAACTCTAATTAGTGTGCGATATCATTTAGACCAAGAGTTCCCTGGCAGATGGATTGGACGCAACGGCCCAGTCGCATAGCCGCCTCGAAGTCCCGATCTTCGCACGGGAATTAAATACCCTCGATGAACTTCGCCAAAAGATAATTGAGGTGTTCAATTCTGTGAAACCAATGAATTTATTCTTGGCAGACTAAATAATCTCAAGAGCTCATTTTCAATACATCTTAAAATACGTTTAGTTAAAGTAGGTGCACACTTATCTACTTATTGAAAGTGTTGAAACGTAGGTCTTGTTGTGTGTTACATTCGGTAGCTAGATTACGTATATTAATAAATGATTAAATTTAAATGAATTCGCTTATTATTTACCATAGATTGGATCAGGGTACTTAAAACTAAACCGCTTAACTTAATGCCAGTCCAGGCGGGAACAGTCTTGCTCCAATCTGATTAAATTGTTTGATCAAATCAGGTGGTGTGGTGTGGTTGCAAACTCCATTTTGCTTGCCGATTCCCTTTTATTCGATTGTAAAGGCCCCAGTACACAATGGGCCATCGCCGGCCACTCCAAGGGACGCAGCCATGCGGTAGAATGAGATAGCAATATGACTTGCTCCCTCTAACGCATAAATGCGTCCCTTGGAGTGGCCGGCGATAGCCCATTGTCTACTGGGGCCTTAAGATTATGACCGATAAAATAGAGGTGCTAACTTCAAAATCTGTTCTTATTTCTTGTACACATTACAAATGTAACCTGTAATACTTTCTAACATTAATTGTAGTTTCGGTTCTGCGTGATGATGATGAGTCAGTCAGTCAGTCAGGGTTCCGTACCCGAAGGGTAAAAACGGGACCCTATTACTAAGACTTCGCTGTCCGTCTGTCTGTCTGTCACCTGGCTGTATCTCATGAACCGTGATAGCTAGACAGCTGAAATTTTCACAGATGATGTATTTCTGTTGCCGCTATGACAACAAACAGAACAACATAAATATGTAAGTAAGGTCCTATACAACAAACGTGATTTTTTGATGATTTTTGCGTAATGGAACGGAACCCTTCGTGCGCGAGTCCGACTCGCACTTTTTTTTTAATCCTGTTGGCACCTCAGACAGTGGCGAGACACTCCTGACTTCGGGCAGGGGTGCGAAACTCCTGACTTCGGGCAAACTCGGCTCCGTTCGGCTCAGCATTGCTGCGAGCAGTTATTAGGGTTGCTACCATTTGACGTCCTTTTGCATGCACGACCACAGATAAGATAATGACTTGAATTTTGACAACCCTAAATAGCCGAAAGGGATAGTACCATACATTAAAAAGGGATAGCAAGATTCATCCCTGAATCGCTGTCAAACTTCGGTTTTGTAGGAAGTGTCCATTATGTACTTACGGTAGTACCAAAGAGTAAAGGCCCCAGTACACAATGGGCCATCGCCGGCCACTCCAAGGCACGCATTTATGCGTTAGAGGGAGCAAGTGATATTGCTATCTCATTCTACTGCATGGCTGCGTCCCTTAGAGTGGCCGGCGATGGCCCATTGTGTACTGGGGCCTTAAGGTAGTACTATTATTTATTACGTATGTATTTGTTGGTTGTCATTTTGTTTATGGCTGCGTTCGAAACTGTTTAACAGGGAGTTTATAATCGCTCCATTTGACAAACGATAAGCCTCATCACTATAATGCATGCATAAATAAAAATATGTAAATCCTTTGTCATTACTGTCACTATTTTACAATTTCAAAATCTCAAATACGGGGTATATCTTGTCGATATATCTATATTGTGGATATATCTTGTCGATTCGAAATTCTTTTTAAAATACGTTCTTTAAAGAAGAGAGAGAGTTTACCTTATCGACGGGATGAAGATCAAATGTTTGACAGGTAAGATACCTAGGAACATTTTGTATGGGAATGATCATTCTTTCATTATTTTGTTTTCGTACATTTTTTCAATGTTTTTAATAGTTATTCTGCTATTCTAGGCCGAGACTAATCCAACAAATCAAAAACCATGAAAATCGGTCCAGCCGTTCTCGAGTTATGGATGCTGGAACAAACACGACTTTGTTTTATATATATAGATTTTATTATATAAAAAATTTGGTACGACAATTGGGTACGAAAAAAAATTGTAAGTACCTAGGTAAAAATCTGCCCAAAACAAGCAAAAGACCCGATTAAATGAAATGGGTCAATTTCACCAAACGAGCATTTTTGTCTAATTCCCATGGAATTTTGAAATACCAACATTACCCAAAAAAAATTATGCTGATAATTTGATAAAAAATATAATAAACTTTAATTTCCTTATTGGGTAAAAATATTCATAAAACTATAAAAGTTATTTCAATTTAAAATTTTGGTCAGGGCACGGGAATTAGTGTGTCCATGGGAATTAGATTTTACTAGCACGGAAATTAGAACATGGCCCAGCAATTGTTTTCTTAACTTATTTTGGTAGTTAAATCTATTATTTATGTATATTTTAATCTACAATAAAATACTGCAACCATACTGAAGCGGCATCGAACATATTTACCTTCTTTAATTTTAGTTTCGGACGACAAATCTACGAAAGTATGATACACTAAAAACTACGTATTTGACTAATCGTTTCCTTTATTTTAATGGCAACTAATCTCTCTTTCTTAGTAAAATGTACATATTTCAAAACAATACTTTGAGTAGTTGCGTAAACTTGTCCGCCTTACATACAAAACTATTCATTAAAAAGTGTCATTATGTATCTGCATGTAGATAGGTACAAGGTGTATGATCTGGTATATGACCGTATAGGAAATGATACTAAGAAATAAATAGGGGCACAGTGAGAAGAAGTTATTGTGTAAGTTAATCTGAAGAAATCGAATATGCTGCCTTCTTAAATTCATTACACAAAAAATTGTTTGACCACATATGAGGTAAGGTGGGGTAAACTATCTCCATGCCAAATATCATCAAGATGATATTGGTTCAGCGGTTTAAGCGTGACAAGATAACAGACAGACAGACAGAGATACTTTCGCATTTATAATATAGTAAGAATAGGATATATTTAATTATTCTTGTATTAGAAAAGCTAATTTATAACAACTATGAGGAACTATGAGGGTTTTCTGGGGTGAAAAGTCGATCTAGCTAGGTGTTATCTCTGGGAAAACGCGCATTTTTAGTTTTTAGGTAGGTATATGTTTTCCGAGCAAAGCTCGGTCTCCCAGATGTTCAAACTTTATACGGCATACGCTGTCAGCTGTCTAATTTACAAAAAAGAACATTGCAAATTTGATTCATTTTGTTTTATGTAACCTTAGGTACAGGTATTATAATATGTAATAATTCCAAAAATAGTTTTATGTTTATAAAATATTTTAATTTTATAATATGATCAATGAATAAGGTAAGGTGGGACAAGACTAACAGTACGAGGATTCCATACAAGTGAGTCTTACCCCGGTGTCGTCTTACCCCACCTTACCTTACGTATTAAAATTGCCCGGGTTATTCGGGTCCACCCTGTATGTACTATAGTACTTATACTAAAAACCGTTCACAGATTTTTGTGCATTCTTTAAGATTTTCTTAAATGTAAAATACAAAGATATACGTCATATTGTTATTACATATAATATATATTCAATGCCTATATACATATATATATATGTTGTTTGCAATAGTTCCTAATTGAATTCTCTTACTCTTCTTCTTGCACCATTTTTATTACATCTCTGTTTAGCCCTATGGTTGACTGGTAGAGAATGCCTTTAGGCATTAAGTCCGCCATTTGTACATTTTATTTGTATTTTGTGCAATAAAGTTTAAATAAATAAATAAATAAATAAATATATATATAATAATAATATGACGTAAACATTGCCAATTAACTTACAGTGCCCCCAATAAAAGATTTGTTGACGATATATGTAATACTTCCTAATTCCCGTGCCACTTAATCAGCTGTTTTAGGTAAATATTCCATGGGAATTAGGGCACGGAAATTAGAATTCGTAATAAAAAAATTCGCCAAAAATTTAAATCGTGTTTGACCAAACTGTTATGTTATCGCTAACATAAAGATACATAAAGGGCTCCTAAATATGACAATTGTTATTGAAAAGCTATGTGGGAAATAAAATTTATAAGGGGCATCGAAATTAGAAAAAAATTGTCGCCCACCCGGATTCCGAAATAATTACGCGATTTGCTCGAACACGCCGCGGCTTGACGTACATCCGCTTGCTTTGAGAGACAGCCGAATACTGCCAGTACAGGTGAGGCGGGACACGAGGCGGTTCAAATACAGACGTCGGCTGTCAGAGCCCTTTGAGTTTTGCCGACGAAATTGTACTCGCGCGCTCGGACAAAATTTAAACATCGATCACGAGCTATTTACCACAATGAAGTTAATAGTGTATGTGCTCAGTGATAGTAAATATCATCTAGTTTAAGTATTTGATACTAAATTAGTGATACTAATGTACAATTTTTCGTAGGATTTTTCATTATGCTCAAAAGTAGATTCCGGACAGGGCACGGGAGTAGTAATTTGAGCCTTTATGTATTTTTAAGTGTACTCTAAAAACCAATTAATCAGTGAATTCATATGGAACTCGGTGTGAAAGTGTGACTTCTTTATGTAAAAAAAAAATGGTAAGTATTATCTGATGCTAACCCCCGATTTTCATCACGGACAGAAAAAAATTCGTGTTCAGAAATTGACCCAAATAAGATGTAAAAAAGAGATTTCAATAGTAACAAAATCTATGAATATTTAAACATGAAATGTTTACTTTGACTATAGATACGGCATCTACATGAATGTTAAAAAAGAAATTGTGAAATGGATTTACGTTACCAACGAAATCAACATTAATTTGGGCCAGACTAAAATGTAATGGAAATATCAGTATAAATAACAAATTGTTAGCTCAAGCGGTTAACCAAGCAAACAATACACTTACCGCCACTTGCACCAACCCTCTGACCCTAGGTTAACCGGTTAAACAGTTAACCCAGTGTCAAATTGTACTGGTAACCATGGTAACTCGAGGTTAAACCGTTTACCCAGTGTCAAATTGTACTGGTAACCATGGTAACTCGAGGTTAAACCGTTAACCCAGTGTCAAATTGTACTGGTAACCATGGTAACTGCAGCTTTAACCGATTACACCGGGTTAGTGGGATGGTGCAAGTGGCGCTTAGTTGGTAGCATGTTTAGCTTAGTTTCAAAAAGGTTTTCAACTGGAAAGCTACGACCATATGCCTTCTAACTTCAACACTAACATAAGCTACTGTAACGCTTCGAGGCATCTTGCTTACTGTTACTTCAGTAGAATGTGCTTCTAGTTTAGTACAGAATAGAATAGAAATAATGTATTCTTGAGCACAAACACAAAAAAAAAGATACAAAACAGAGGAACATAAAAAGGAGAAAGTGCCACGAAATGGCCTCACTCAGCATGTTACTGGCGACTTCCAGCGCTGATCTTCCGATGAGACCATCCGGTGAAACAACCACGACAGGACAACAAAATTAAAATTAAAATTAATATATACAACATACAAAAGACAAAGATAGTTATTAGTCAAAAATACATCATATAATATTCTATAAATTATCCAGCATTTGAAACTATCCCAATGCACCTATTTCACTCACACCAACCACCTATAAATAAGTCATTTAAAATGTGATGACAACATGATTCTCGTACAGAACTTTGTCAAGTAAAATTTATTGTTAAAAAGTTAGTAATTTTAAATCTACCAGAAGTCTTGACAACAAAAACGGCGTTATACACTGATACGAAAGTACTCAGACAGCCCAAATTACACCATGTAATTACTTAGCCATAGGGTTCCGTGGGGAAACGCTAAAGGGTTTACCCTTTTTTACTAGAGTACCGACCTTATAAATAGAAAACCACCCAAGTATAGTCTAAAACTAACTAGAATATCTGCGTTTAGGTGTGATTTTTATTAAAATGTCGCAGTTCTAAGGCTAAATATTTTCATGATTGCAAGAAAAAACTAATACAACACCAAAAAAAAAAAGATTGGTACTTAATTACGTACTTAACTAAGTTTCTAAGTATTTTTTTTGGTTGTCCTAAAAATCAGTCCTAAACAAATTCTGGGTGACAACCATTTTTGGTGGTAGGATTTCTTATACCACGCCGGTGGCTAACAAAAATACGGCCCGGCCGGTGGTAAAAATAAGTTAATTATTCTCAATATGTTTTTTTTTTCACATCAAATAAATCGTTTGTATTTCTAATATTGAAACTAAAATTCATATTTGGAAAGAATTCAATGTTAAACTCAAAGTTCTGTTATTAATTTAATATAATATGTGTCTTTTGATTTGACTTTTTTTAATGGCACACCTACAGAATACAACAATTGTTTAAGATGTTTATTTATAATGACATACCTACAGAATATAACAATTGTTTAATTACACAAACGGGTCTACCGCGATATAATTTCATTGTTTTTGGCTTAAATTCCGACGTTAAATATGTGTACAAAACGCGAGAGTTTAAAGTGTTATAGTATAACAATTGTTAAAAAAGTGCAGGAAACAAAAGTTTCTAAATAGGATTGATACCTAGGTTCTCATAAGGACTTATTAGAAATCTATACTTCCACAACCGAGATGGATTTAATCCCTAATATGTATAAGTAAGTATGTTTTCTGGCAAACGATTATTTTGGCAATTATCCTTAATATTTTTTTTCATTTGTTTTTAAATAACTTTTGCACCATCAGGCGCAAACGATTTTTCTATTCGTCTTTAAAATTAGTAAGCGGTACTCGGTATTTGGTTTTGTTTTATTTATATAAACTTTAGTCGGGAGATAGATAGTTAGATAGGTAGTTAAAATAATGAATTATCTGTTTTTCTAATAAATTATACCAAATATAAAAATGTTTAATGTAGGTACTTATAATTGATAAATAAAAATATTCTTCACCTCACTGAAGTAAAAGAAAAGAAAATAAAAAAAACCCTTCTTTTTTTAAAAACCGTTCTCATATAATTATATCTACGTCATTTCGTCGTTAAGCTCAACGTCAAGGGTTCGTCTCATTAGCACTTCCTAACGACTCACCCTTGTAACAACCAACTCTATCGTTATACAAATAAAGTTCAAATTCAAGTAACCCATTTAAATAAAAATTCCGTACTTCTAAGACAAAGTATTTAAGACTTTATTCTTTTGAAAATAAGACTCAAATTCAAAAGGAAAGGATAGAAACAGACTACTTATAGTCTGAAGTAGAGATGCACTAATTAAAAGATCCACGATGCAACGTCATACAAACAGCAAAACTTAATTGTACATTGGTGGACCTTATTACACAAGGCATAAGGTCGACATATGGATAGTTAATAAGGTCGATGGTACAATGGGCGGTGGAAGTTTTAGCAAGTACGAGTTTCAGTGTCGGTGAGTTTTTAATTTTTATTTTTAAACTTAGATTTTAGTACAAGCATAGAGAAACAAGTAAACTTAGTGTTCACTCCGTACACAGATAAAATCCCATTTATTATAAGTTTGAAGCGAGCTCTGCGAAAACTTATTGGTGACAAGATGTAAGTTTAATAAGTATTAAGCTATGCAAGTTTTATACTTATTAATAATACGTTTTACCATATATTATCTCTCTTACAACTTATTATTTTCCTAAGAAAACTTATGTATGGGGTGAGCACTCTGGGACTCGTGTAATAATAAATGTTATACTTAATTAAAGAAAATATCTTATTGGATAAGTCTAATTGGAAAGTGTACAGTAAGCAACATCATACAAAATATAACTCTCATTGAGAATCGTTTAAAAATACTGATTTATTTGTTGAGGTTAGGAATTTTCTATTCATTTAGTTTTTACTTACTTTTTAACAATAGCGCATTTTTTTAAAGAAAAAATATTACGAATTTTTAGTTATGCATTAAATATTTCCCTATCAAAATAAAAAAAACAAGACGTTTTAAACCTCAAGCACCTAACACAAAAAAACTCTTAAAACGCAACCCCTCATTCTCAGAACAGGATTCCATAAACTTACCCATACAATCCATCATCATTACCCAAACTCACAATTGAATAACACCCCACCGCCATCTAACGGCAACGCCGCGAACTACGTCGCCAACCACCCCTGAGGGTGGCACCGTCGTATCCCTTTTTTTTCCTACACCCTTATCCATACCTGAGCTTTCTTTATCCTCGCAACTTATTCTTTACATCCATCTCTTTCCTACTTATGCATTTAAATACACATTTTGACATGCATCTATCCCGGTTGCGCGCAAAGAAAAAAATGTTTACGAACGCAGATGTGGGGTTCGTATTGTGGGGCAATGTTTCATATGGAGGGGTGTATACTATTGGAAAAAAAAGCTCACCCTCGTTTTTAGGTACCTACCAGATATTTGCGTTTTCCAATTTTGATAACAAAGCTCTTTGAGTCATTGTGGGCATAATTGGGCGGTCAGTTGATAATTCTGTGCGTGCTTGGGTGGATTTTAAGAAATAATTGTCCAATTACTTTGTAGCTAGCAAAGACGGAAGGACAAAGAGATGAAAAAAGAAGTACATAATCCGGGAGTAACTGAGAACTCCTCTAGTGTAACATATTGTCGAGAATATTTCAATAATCGTAATACTTACCTAATTCGTTAGAACTTATACCGGGTGTGGCCGGTAATACTAACAAAAATTTAAACTGTAGGCTGTACTCCTCATACTAACCAACATTTGTTCAGCGACTTTTAAAAATAACTTGTGTTTTGAATTTTAATGCACTTTAATGTTTATTTTAAGACGCAATGTATTGCGAATTTTGTTATGTTTAAGGCATGTAGCCTGCAGACAAGCAACGTCAATCACAATGATAATGGCGTCCATTGAAGATAATAGGTATTTATTATGTTTGAAAAATAGGAAGTCTAAAGTCTTTATTATTTTTAAAAGTTATTGAACAAAAGTGTCACCGTTTGAGGAGTACAATCTGGTATAATTTACCACACCCGGTATAATTTAAACTGATGATATAAACTTTTTTTCTTTGAGTAGTTCAGAGTCACACATAGCTAACCGCCGAAATACAATTGAAGTTACGCTCTCATTTTAAAACTACATACATTCTGAAAAAGCATGAGTGACATGAAAATTCATTTCTTTTAAATTCTACAATTGTCTATGATGGGTAGGTAGTGTTGTGACTAAAGTTGGTGATATAAAGCCGCTACACACTACCCAACTCACGCTCTGTACTGCAGGTACCTGCCAACGCGCTGATATAACGGCACCTTTTATAATAAATACTGGTGTTACATCATCTTCAAATACCGATTTTTCTTCTGATCGTGATTAAACAAATTAAAAATAAGTAGAGTTAGACCAAGAAAAGTCTGCAGCGATTTTGATAGCCCACGCAGTTTCTCGGTCTGACTTTTTACCTACTTGTTTTTTACTTTCGGTATTTTATTATTCGATATGGTTTGACATAAGTAAAGGAGTAAGTAAGAGTCTTGCCCATCACTAGTAAATTAATCATTCCGAGACAATTTCAATATGGCGGTTTGTTTACATAGTTAGCAAGTTCCATAGAATGACACTTTACCTATCAAGTTACCTAGTTACCAGAGAAATTAAATTAACAATGAAGTAGTACTACACCATACACCATACCATTTTCCTTGCAAGAATCAAAAACTTCATATTTAGTTAAAAAAAATACAGACTTTAGAGGATAACTACGAGCCCCGATGCATATGATTTCGTCTAGTCAGACCATTTTTTGAGGTTCTCGTGTTCGTAAGAAAATAATGTTTTATTTTAAAAATCACTAATATTTAATGCTTAAACTAATGTAGTTTAATTTTATATGGTAATATTCTACAATAACTAAATCCAAATAAAAGAAATACCGTTTGTACCGAAAGAAAAAAGATAACGATTTTTTTTTTATTTGACGGGCAGGAAAACAACAGATGTGAAAAGGCCTATTACTGTGGAAAACAACACGGCTCTGCGTACTGACAATTTTGTTTCGAGCCCATGCATGCATCAGCAGTGCTGTAGGAGAGGACAATATGATTTGGACAACGCTTTTGAAAAGTTATTTTTTTTAGCAATAAAAGACTCATGCAATTTTATTATACGATTAAAATAAACTAGATTAAACATTACTTTTTTGGTTCCCATTACTGGGTCATTTTATGTTCATGTGTAAAATTTATTAGAATAAACAAAATTGTTGTGTGTAACTAGACGAAATAATTTGCATCGAGGCTCGATATATCAAATGGACAGACACCTACTTACGTACATACAAAAACACCATATCTGCGATAACCACTTATAATGTATTTATTGTATAATCCATCACTGTACGATTTGTACAAGTGACATAACATCCGACTCACACCTGCATGCGCGCGCGCGTCATATAAGTCATGCAGCTTTTGTTTATGGCCGATATAATTTTATTACATTAAATTGATCAATAAATTACTTTTTTGATGAGCCTTTCTTTTTAAACTAATTTAATTGTTTTTAACTATGGGTGGGCTTTAAATATATTGTTTTTTTTTTCCTTTAAATTTTTTTACATATAACATTTTCGGTCTTTATTACATAATTTCATATAATGTTCTACTAGCCAAACCAAATAAGAACCGTTACTTTAACTTTAAGTATCTAACTTTTTACCTAAGTCTCTATCTGAACATTTTTTTTATAATCTTAATACATATTTAGAGCAATTGTGTAAGAAACATAAAATTATTTGTTTCATTATTCCAAATTAATCAAATGAATCCTAATCTTTGCTTGTGTTATTTTTAAGTTATATACATACCGGGTGTGGCCTGTAATATGAGCAAAAAATTAAACTCTAGGCTGTACTCCTCATACTCACCAACATTTGTTCAGTGACTTTTAAAAATAACTTGTCCTTTGATTTTTAATAGTTACACTTTAAAGTTTATTCTAAGACGCAATGTATTGCGAATTTTGTTATGTTTATGTTTAAGACGTGACAAGCTACGTCAATCACAATGATATGGCGTGGCGATGGCATCCATTGAAGATAATATTTATTTTGTATGAAAAATAGGGAGTCTAAATACTTCATAATTTTTAAAAGTTGTTGATCAAAAGTGTCACCGTTTGAGGAGTACAATCTATGTTTTAATTATTTGCTCGTGTTACAGGCCACACCCGGTATAAATTAGAGCAGCGGTTCTCAATCTTTTTTTTTGACGGAAGCCTCTTGGAAAGCGGAATACTTGATGGAACCCTACAATAAAACAATAATTTTTAGAAGTGTGTTTTTTGCATAGTAAAATTTTTCGAGGCGACTAAAGCATAGTGTTCTAAATTCTTGCGGAACCCCTGCAGGGGTGTGGCGGAACCCTAGGGTTCCGCGGAACACACTTAGAGTATGGCTGAATTAGAGTTCAAAAACCGTTTCTTTTGATATTTAAAATTACATCTCAAAATATATAAAAAAAACCATCAAACATTATGCTGTCAAAATAACAAACCCACACCTAATCGAATAGTACAATTACCTGTATACCATTGTATGACTATTGAATGACTATTGTATGCCTATTGTACACCCAAATCAGCACAATAGCGAAAAAGGGGGCTCAATCGATAGAGTCAAGTGGCGTTCGATTCGATTACTGATCGATATTGAATCGAACCATGAGGGGTGTTAATAGGTGTCTTGTATTGTTTAAATAGCTTTTATGTGGTGACTAATTGTGTACTTATATTTTATATTCATTAGGTACATTTTTAGTTATAGGTTAAAAATACCTCGACATAATTATGATTTTGAAATATACCTAACTAATAAATATTTTTATCTTATTCTTTATGATGTGCCTAATTTAAGTAGGTATGTTATTTATTTTTCATCAACCGTTTTTTATTAATTTGGTAGTGAGTTATTATCAATAATTCAGAATATTGAACAGAGTGCTCTTTATTTTTTAACCACGTCACAGGTAGTATAAAAAAACCGAGTAAATGCATTATACACATAACATAATAAAATGTAAATTCAATTAGTAATATTTTTCTTATTGTTAGATAGATTCAGACAGATTTTTTGAGAATCAGACCGTGCGAATTAAACATCCCTTGATAAGAAACAGGTTTGCAAAAATCACTTTACTCCCTGTAAACTAGTTCTTGCAAAATTAAAATAAATTAAAAATACGTGGGAATTATTTCGCAACACATCTTCGCACGGAACCGTTGCCCCAAATTAACAAAAAATAATTTAAAACATATTTGCATAAAACCAGATGACAATTTAAAAATTCAAATATGCAAGAAATTAACATAACACAATGTAACGAACATTTTTAGGAATAGTTTCATAAAGGAACTTCTTAAATTACACTTCCTTATAAATATTTATTCATCAAATAATATGCAAATCACCTTAATTATAGGGCTAGTCAAGAAATGGGTTAACCGTTTTGCATAAAGATCATTCAACTTTCAATAGTGCAGTAATCGACATGTAATATCCAAACAATTTTCAACTCTGAAGCT
Source organism: Cydia splendana (assembly GCF_910591565.1). NCBI lineage: Eukaryota > Metazoa > Arthropoda > Insecta > Lepidoptera > Tortricidae > Cydia > Cydia splendana. The sequence goes on along the minus strand of NC_085971.1, from coordinate 16,362,182 downwards.
TTAGTGTAAAGCTTCTTTTCAGTTGGCGCATTTACGTTAGTTTTTTTTTTAATTTGCAAATTTCACACCTTTCGCGAGGGCTGTGACAGGTTTTTAAAGACGCCTGCCATTAAAAAGAAAAGGCATTTTTTATGGATTATTCCTTGCAATTTGCGCACCTTGAACTTAGACAATTAGCAGCAGATGTATGAGAAATTTATTAGACTACTGGTGTTGGATGTCAAACCTATTTACGAGACATATTTATTTTAAACTGTCGAGTGTCGCTACCGTCTTACGACAAACTAAACTTTTATTATAGAAGACGTTTAGTTCCAATTTTTACCGTTTCTTCGGATAACTTTGTAGCGCTTTATTTTATAGTCTAATAAATACTATTTATGGTTATAGTGTATGTCCTGTGAAATAAACAGTGGCAGCATTGTGGTGTATTATTGTGTGGTAATCGCGGACCCATTAAAAGTTAATTGTATGAAAATGCTAAGGTATTATAATTAGCACAGTGACAAAGTTCGTGTCAATAATGTTGCTGACAATTAACTACAAAATAATAATACATATAACAATAAAGCATTTATTGAGAATAACAAAATAAAAGTAACTAATTTGCTGAGAATAATAAATAAAAGGACTAATCCCAATAAGGCCAAGTTTACCCTCTGGGTTGGAAGGTAAGATGGCAGTCGCTTTCGTAAAAACGAGGGCCTACGCCAATTCTTGGGATTAGTTGCCAAGCGGACCCCAGGCTCCCATGAGCCGTGGCAAAACGCGAAGAAGAAGAGGAATAAAAAAAGTAACTTTGGGAACAAATATTTTTTTTTAGCATATGACATCTATTTCAGTTTTAAATAATAAAAGTACCTATAAATTAAAATTGGGAGAGTTCAACCGATCAGCTTTAGTTTACAGATATTATATTTTCGTTTTTTCGAGGCTTCGTTATTAGGTTATTTTCCGTATAGTTTAAATGTAATAAAAAAGTTTAACACTAAGTTTATTAATTTCTCTTTAAGCTTAATAATACATATATACATTTGCTTCATTTATGAATTGTATAAACATATCATGAAAGCCTATTTTAGGTTCGCCTTTCCTTGCAAGTTACTAACTTTAAATTCGTCACTATTTAAAAAAAAATCTCGTATCTCGCACTGCTACTCAAAGTTAAAACGCAGTAACTCTGTATGCATTCCATAAATAGTTACCACATTTTTTTTGGTTGACACAACAAGATACGAGTTTTTTTTTAAAGTAGTCACGAATTCTAAGAAATACAAAGGTAGGTAAGTTGCTACATACATACATTGTTGTAGGTAATGTTGGCTACCGCACACGGTGATCACTACCCGTTTTCCGAGCGCCGGCGCTTCGGCGCGCGCGCAGCAAAAACGCGTACTTGCATAAACAACACACCGTACTTTGACGGACAAGGGACAGCGGGAAGCTGGAAAGGATCTGAGAGGACAGGCTGACAGATAAAATACAATTTGGAAAAAAGGATATAAAAAAATATTCATGTAAGTAAGAACCTTTACAACGTATCAATAAAAATATAAATAAATCAGAAACTTAAATAATATTTACCCAAATAGTAAATATGATATTACACATACATATGTATAAAAAAAATAGTGCCAAGCCGACCAAAGGCTCCTATGAGCCACGGCAAAAGGCCGGGACAACGCTAGGAAAAGTGATAATGATATAGATAAAGATCATGAAAAATATAATATATTGCTATAAATTGAAGATTAAAATTATAAAGGTATTGAATATAAATTGCAGATTAAAATTAAAAAAAAAATATGATAAGCTGCTACTATGCTAGTTTTTTAACGCAATTAAAAATACCTATTATAATATCATACGCAACGATCATACAATTTTAACAAAATACATATATTATGTTTTTAATAAAATGTATTCTCAATTAATATCAGAAATCCTAATATGTAGGGTTTTGATCATTACTGTTCATTACATTCATTTAATAAATATGTATTATATTCATAACAGGTATAATAAGTATGCCGTTATAGATATAGAACATAGTTCCCACAAGTTACCCACAAGTTGATTACAAATAAATTAAATCGTTTTTTTTTCTACTTTCCTTGACATGCCAAATCAAGATAATTTTTTTGACGAAATATTAAGATTTATTGCAACTGCATAATTTAAAAATAAATTATATAAATGTCTTATAATTATAAAGAAATAATTAAATGTATGCTATGCCACGTAGCAATGTTAAGAAAAAAGATATAATATCCCGAGTACAAGTCTTAATTAAATTAACTACACAAAGAAGTTCATTAGTAAGCGCTACTCATTCCAGCTCATTAATGACATGCTTTTTACAATTTATCGAACGCCGGACAATCCATTGTGTTTTTACATATACAAGAAAATAAATTTCGAAAGTTAACTAAGGTCGTTTGACCATGTGAGGTTCAATTTACATAGTTAACATGAAAAAGGCGGTTCTGTATTTAAAACTCATAATTTTAACTAACTTTATGTGTAAAATTCGAACATTCGCTACCTTACTACGAGTTTATTTATTTTCTCTGATACCTATGTTCGTGCATTTTTTATAAGTGTACTTTTTTCTAGTCCGCCATAATTTTCAAATAAACAAGTTAGAGTGCGACATAAAATAGTAGAAATTAAATAAAATGGAATGGAACCAAAAAAATTCACACTAGTAAATTGTTGCCATTTTTAAGCATTTTACGTCAAAAATGTGACAATGACGTAGGTTGTGGCGCCCTCAATAATTTTCTACAATTTATTGTCGGACTATAGGTAGTGCTCTTTTACTGTGTTTTTTTTTATATGCCTTAGTTGTTAAGGTTTTCTTTATTTTTTATTTACTAATAATGACGGTGATATTTTTATTTACATGACAGGTGCTGAATGCGATAGTGTAACAAATGTGGATGTAGGGGTATGTTTATTATACCTACTGGCAATACGACTGTTTTGTATACAGTCTAGATTTTAATATAAAATTATATTACTACTGTCTGACTGTCTGTTTGTTTAATATAAAATTATACTAGTACTGTTTCTCACACTCGATTTTTGTTAACTTTTTGCGGAACACGAAATCCAAAAATATACCATGATATCATGTGCGTATTTAATACGACAAGTTTCTTCTAGAGCGCATAGCGGTTTAATATTGCACCATGGAAGAAACTTCGTCAAATTACTAACATTACTCTTGTTTTATTTAAAAGATCATATCTTAAGAGCCCCTACATACTCGTATAAGTTTTAAAAACACGAATTTGCATTACAATATTTTTACAAACCATAATAAACAAAGAACATTTATCATGAAATATCGCCCAAATGTTGCCAAAAAAACTGTCCCAGTTTTGCAGCCGTACTTTACAATTGTGCTTTTTTTAATTTAAAAAAAACCTTACAAACTTTTGACTCCACGGTCAAAACGGTACAAAAATATTCAAATCGCTAGTCTAAACATTTAATGAACGAGTTTAAAAAAATAACCAGGTGCGTTCGGTAAAAAGACTAATGATTAAGTATTATTCATACCGGTTTTAACTGAAAAAAAAATGAAAGAGCATAATGAGATGCATGTCCTACTTTCTGAACTAACAAAGTTGAACAAAAAAAAAAACAAAGCGAACAGTGTCTATGAATGGCCCGGATTGTAGGGTTCTTTAGGGAGCTAGTTAGCAGTTTTATTCAGTTATGAAGTTGAGTGCCCGCAGTTTTTGCTACAAATTGAAATAAAACGATTTAGGTGTACAGAATAGCAGACTTGACTTTTATTTCCTGGTACGGAGTCAGCTAAGTCACTAAAGTACTTGACGTTTTGTTATAATTATACCTACTTGTTTTTTTTTACCCCAAACACATATTTTCATGTCTTTTGGAATGGTAAAAATCTTTTTCATTACTTTTAAAATATGTAATAATATATGTAATGGTATAACCAAATTTACTGTCAAGTTAATATATAAGGTGACTTCTAAAATTTTACTCGTAGTAACTCTAAATAATAACTATGCGAATAAATAAATTTTTCGTTACCACAGTGATGGCCGATGGGCGATGGCGCCTCATAATTATTATCTAATTAAATTACGCTGAACCCTCTCTAATGCGTTCTCAACACATTTTTTATAAATTTGAATTTGGAACGTCGCTCCCAGGGCTATCACTTACCAGTTTTCGGTATTCAAATGAGTTGTCTCACCCTTTGGCAGGTCGAAAACCAAGTATTGTGCTTACAAAAACAATTATGTGAGTTTCTTATTCCTCTCCCATCGAATAAATTGTCCTTAAAATAATTAAAGAAATACGTTTTTAGCGTACTTTTATTACTTAAATGTTTTAAATAAATTAATGTGCTCAATTCAATGTCACGTCAATATGGCGGCTAGAATTTAACCTCAAATATAATAATCGTCAATTTAATAAAAAAACCGGTACTTACCGCGAAACAATTTTAAAACAATAATAAACATATTTTTACTCAAGACACTGCCAATTAAAAAAAAAAATAGGTACCTATTAAAAATAAACAAAACACACATGTGTTATTTTGAGCGCACAAACCTAATAGCAATTGCGAGATATACAAAAGCCGTGTGACGGAAACATATCCTGTCTTAGATGTTAATTTATGCTAAACACATCTTAATGGATCCTGAGGGTCTTGGATCACTTCCGCGTTAAAAAAGTGACAACCCTTAACGCATTTTGTATACAAATCTACATTTATATTTACAAATTCTGTAAAAGTAAAAAAACAACATGATCAAAATATTAATATTGATTTTTTCGCTACTAATAATCAGACATCGTAAATTTTAAAGCATTTTCGGTGCAGCGGATTGGTGTTAACGGAATTATTATAAACAATTTCAACCCTAATGATTAATTTGCGTTAATTACGTTAATATTAACCTTAATTTACCATTTCAGTTAAAATTATCTATACCAATTCCGTTGACACGACTCCGCTGCACAAAAAATGCTATAAATTTACGATGTCTGCTAATAATTAATTGAGTAGCTAGCTTTGAAATAATTGTTTTCAGCGTAGGTACGAGTATATATAATGAATGAATGAATGAATGAATGAATGATTTTATTCACTTGAATACATATACAGCGCATGCACTTATATACTATATTCTGCAATTGGCATGTGAAACTCGGAAAATATTATACATATATTATTCAGAACAGAAGGCCCTAGCTATGCTTACACACAACAGATACAACTTGAATATTTACAGTATTTACACATACATTAGGTACATAAAATTTCACAAGTATTAAATTAAAACTTAAAGCTAAAGAATTCATCTAGACAATAAAAACAACAATCACACAATAATTTATACCTTCTGTTTTTGAAATTGTTATATGTTAGGGCCTCTTTATCGTCGCTGGAATTTTATTAAATATTCTAATACCTATAATAATAAGTTCATTTTACAAAAGTAGGTAGGTAGTAGGTAGGTAGTAGACGAGGAGGGGATGTCGTATGACGAGCTTTTTTTTTTTAAGTAAAGAGTTCAACGCAAATAAAAAAATGTGATACATATTAAAGTTATACATTAGATGTCATTTTGTGTTTTCAATGGGGTAGGAAAAGAGTATAATATTTTTGATTAGTAGTACCTACTGTAAATATGAAAAGTTAGCTTTTAATATTTACATTAAAAACATATCTTTAATTTTAAAAAAATACTTATGTAACAGATAAAAGACTAAATACTCTGAAAAAGTACGAAAGTATGAAAAACGTACCAAACGAATTTATTGACTGAAAAGCAAAACACAAGTATAAACAAAAATTAACTAAGATTTTAGTGTGTATGTATACTTTGTGGCGTTAAATATTTTCACGAAATCTTTTGAAATAGCAGAGACTTACAGGCCTATTCGGATTTCGAGATAATCACAAGATCTTGAGACGATTTAGAGATCAACTAGATCTACATTAGATATCGACTAGATGTAACTTGGATATCTCAGTCATAGCTTGTCGAAATCGTTCAAGAGGACCTCCAGAATCGCGGAAACGTCAAATTTGACATATCTATCTTACAAATATCTTTAAATTATCCGTAGCGTAACTTGTTGAAGTCTAGTAGAAATCTAATTCATTTTCCGAATCGAGCCGTAATTATAGTAATTCATGTAAGTAGGTACGTTCTCTTACTACGACAAGGTATTTTACTTTAAGTTTTGCTGGAAACATGGTTTAACTTCACATTACAACATTTTGACACGGCATCCAGTTATTAGCATAATGTGGCTTAACTAAGTTGCGCGTAACAGTTTGAATTTTATTATTTTTTCTTTTGATCCTTGTTCTGTGGTTGATACCATACGCTATGCTATATTGAATAAAAGGAAATACATACATTTAAATACATTTAGTACGGCATCATATTAGCCTAGTCGGTAGTGCCTAAAAAGCAGGAATTCCCCCGGTTCAAGTCAATATTGGAATTTATTTTGTGTGTTTATAAATTCAGAATCATCAAAATTAGGTAGGTATGTCATTTTTTTACCATTTGCGCGTGAATTTGTCGCATCTTAATTATTAAAAAAGGAATAATACATGAATAACCACAATACGGGTATTCACTTCAAATTGTATTTGAATTGTTCTACGAGCTTGTTATTTCATTTCATAGCGAACACTATAATTTAAAATACGCGAAGACCTACCCTTTATTTAATAACCGGAATATCTGTAAGATTTGTAACTAGGGTGACAGCTACTGATGAATTTTGGAGGCGGAGGAGAGATTTTTATTTCCTGCGTTTTAAAATTTTTAATCAGGCAATTAGACCCATATTGCAAATACGTTATATAGACTAACATAGGTACATATAAATATGATAAAATTTATAAACTTAAAAGAGGAGTATAGCTATTTCTTCTTTCTTCTTCTTTATTTGGGGCTATATAAGGCTCCAAAGCCTATGTATCACTGCGACCATTCCTGATCTATTGTGATCGCCACCTACTACAACTCTCGATCCAACCCTGCAACTTCAAATAGCTGCAGGATCCTTTTGGTCTCGAGAGACTTTAACTCCTCCGGGCGTAATATGTGTCCGCCCAAGATTAGGTCACGAGTACGCATTAGGCAAGGGCACTCTGTGAGGATGTGCAAGGGCGTCTCCTCTGCCTCCATGCAGAGTCTGCACCGCCCTATGTCACGTTTCCCCATGGTGTGCATGTGCTTATTTAGGCTGCAATGCCCGGTAAGCACCCTTACCAGGTTGCGCAGTTGGTTCCTAGACAGCGCTAAGGCGTTCGAGGACGCCTTTTTGCTGAAGGCCTTGATAAGCGCTTTGGAATAGTTCAAACCTGTTGTTTCTCTCCAGAGTTGAATGGTTTTGTAGTGACAGTAGGTCTTTAGGGTGAGCCGCGTTAGGCTTTTGGGGATACCACAAAAGAGCTCAGGACTGTAGTTCTTTCCCTTAGCCCCTGCTCGCGCGAGTTCGTCGGCCTTCTCGTTTCCTACGATACCCGCATGCCCCGGGACCCAACGTAGAACAACCTTGTTCCTGGCTCCAAGGTTGTTCAATAGTTGCCTGCAGTTCTCAACCAGCCTCGATGTGGTGACATCGGAGGTTAGAGCTAAGAGTGCCGCCTGGCTATCCGAATGGATATAGATAGTATGGTTGCCGTAGTTGCTTTGCAGATTGATTGACGCACATTCTAGAATGGCGTATACCTCTGCCTGGAATATAGAGCAAAAACGTCCTAGGTTTAAGCTGATGCTTTTCCTAGGCGCTTCACCGTATACTCCGCAACCTACTTCAGATCCGGATTTGGAGCCATCAGTGTACCACCTCAGGCTTCCTTCTTTCCACTTAATTTGACTGTTTGACCAGTCCTCCCGTTTGGGGATTTCCACTGAGTAAAGTTTGAGTGGACAAAATTTGGGTGACATAGTGTCGGATGGCATCCCAAGAACAGGAATATCGTACACTGATTCCTTAAACAGTCTCAGAGTTTGCGATAACCAATTACCTCTCCTCGCACCCGCTATTCTAAGCATACTAGATCTCGCCTCCAATTCTAGATGCAAGTGGAGGGGCGGTAGATTTAGTATGGCTTCTAGGGCTGCCGTCGGGGAGGATGACATGGCCCCAGTGACGATGACACAGGCAGTTCTTTGAAGGCTGCCAAGCTTCATCACTGTTACCTTCTGCGTCGTTTTCCTGTACCATGCTACAGAGGCGTAAGACACTATCGGCCTCACTATGGATGTGTACAGCCATAAGGCAATTTTGGGTTTTAGACCCCATCTGTTGCCTGCTAAACGACAGCATATTGCCAAGGCTGATCTAGCCTTTTGTATGGTTCCGTCCACATGCTTGTTCCAGGTCAGTTTCTGGTCCAGTGTTACCCCCAGATATTTGACCTCTGTTGAGAACGGAATAGTTTTACCATTCATGACAAGCGGTTTAAGTTTGTCCAGTTTCCTCTTGTTCGTGAATGGTACTATAATTGTCTTATCTGCATTGATAGACAATTCATTCTCTCCGCACCATGTATTTATGGTGTTGAGAGCCCTCTGCATAAGGTCTGATAAAGTACTTTGGCAGTTGCCCCTCACCGTCACAACAAGGTCGTCTGCGTACCCCTGAGTGTCGATACGGAGTTCCGCCATCTTGTGCAGAAGTCCATCCACCGCGAGAGTCCAGAGCAAGGGAGATAGGACACCTCCCTGCGGGCAGCCTCTCACAGTGGCCACTTCGAGTGTAGTGTTAAGCAAGTCTAGCCTAACCACTCTGCTTGAGAGCATGCTTTGCACCCAGCGGATAGTGGTGGAATCCACCTCCTTGGCCCTAAGCCCTTCCACCAGTGTCCGAATGGGTGTATTATCAAAAGCGCCCTCAATATCTAGGAAGGCCGACATGGCTATGTCCTTGTCTTCCAAGGCCCTTTCCACTCTGTCAACTAGCTCCAGCAAGGCAGTCTCTGTAGATCTGCCCCTGCGGTAAGCATGTTGGCTGTCGTGTATGGGTTTTCTCAGAAGACAGCTCTCCCTGATATACTTATCGATTACCTTTTCCAAGGTTTTAAGGAGGAACGAGGAGAGACTGATCGGTCTGAAGGACTTGGCTAAAGCGTAATCCTTCCTCCCAGCCTTCGGTATAAATAATACCTTGACCTTGTACCATTGTTCTGGTAAGTGTCCCCAGGCATAACTAGCTCTGAGGATTCTAACCAAATGCGGGATTAGGACTTCAGCTCCTCGCTGCATTAGCACAGGGCTTACTCCGTCCATGCCGCACGTCTTGTAAGGTTTAAAGGAGTTTATAGCCCATCACTTCACTATCCCGGGCCTTATCACGAGGGCAGCCTGCCTCCAGTCCTCCGGGCGAGGCCTATGCAGGCTTCTGACCACCTGGGACTCGTGCGACTGTCCTGCCCCTGGGAAGTGAGTTTCAGCTAAGAGCCCCAAAGTCTCCGTCTCACTAGCAGTGAAGGAGCCATCATGCCTCCTGAGAAGGCCTACTTGATTGCTTCTAGCTTTGGAGAGTATCCTGTGAAGTCTCGCTCCTTGAGGCGTATTTTCAATTTCCTCGCAGAACCTCCTCCATGAGCTTTCCTAATCTCTTTGCTGTATTCATTTAGGGCTTTCCGATAGACCTCCCACTCCCCTGTCCTCTTAGCCCTAATAAATAACTTGCGTGTTTTGTCCCTGAGCCTCCTAAGGTTGGAGTTCCACCATGGGACCACACGTTTAGTAGATTTGACATTGGGAGCACAGTTTTCTTCAAAGGCACTTACAATGCCATTTGAGACCACCTCTACCGCAAGTTCTAAACTCTCCCGCGTTTTGATTACCTTCCCTGCGGATTCCAGATTACGTTCTAGGCAGCTCCTGTAGCCTTCCCAGTCAGTCCTCCGGGGATCCCTGAAGATGACCGTTTGAACGCTGAGAGAAAAAGATATATTAAAACAGATGTGCTTATGATCTGACAACGATTCTACATCACTTACCCTCCAGTTCTGAATATGCCTGGCTAGATTTGAAGATGCAAAAGTCAAGTCCAAAACCTCCTTCCTAACCCTAGTGACAAAGGTGGGTGAACATCCTATGTTTAGAATTTGGAAGTTATTGCATAGAAGAAAGTCATGTAGTAACTCACCCCTATCATTGATGTCGGTGCTCCCCCAGTTGGTGTGGTGGGCGTTGGCATCACATCCCACCAGTATTTCTGCGTTGTGTTTGCGGGCATAGTCGGCCACGGTTGTGAGTTCCGCAGAGGGGTCGTTCCTATCTCCAGGGAGGTATGCCGAACAGAGTATAACTCTCTGCCCGCTCCATCCCTTGAATTTTACATACGCTGCTACCAGGTCGTCTGTGCATAACTCTGGAACAGGTAAAAAGTCAATGTTCTTGCCAAAAGCAATGCAAGCCCTAGGCTTAATTCCGTTAGTATTGTATAAATAAATAATAATATCACCATCGTGATGTGGTGGCAGTAGACAGGAACCTCACGCCGCTCTCCTTGGCAAACGAGAACTGGCGCAAACCTGTGGTACTAAGTACTGCGGATCGCAAGGCGGCATGGGAGAGTAAGGTGCTACACGGGCGGTACTACAAGGCCCTCACGGGATCCGATGTGGACCTGCTCGCGTCGGTGAACTGGTTACGATTCGGGGACCTCTTCGGAGAAACCGAGGGTTTTGCCTGTGCAATTGCGGACGAAGTGATGATGACGAACAACTATCGGAAATATATCCTGAAGGACGGTACGGTCGACATTTGTCGGGCATGCCGCCGTCCCGGAGAGTCACTCAGGCATATCATTTCCGGTTGTTCTCATCTTGCTAACGGCGAGTACTTGCACAGACATAATCTCGTAGCCAGAATTATTCACCAGCAACTTGCTCTTCTATATGGCCTTGTGGACCGCGAAGTACCGTACTACAAGTACTTACCTGCGCCTGTTCTCGAGAATGGTCATGCCACGCTCTATTGGGATCGATCTATCATCACAGACAGGACTATTGTAGCCAATAAGCCTGACATTGTGATAATAGATCGATCGCAACGTCGGGCCGTGCTCGTTGACATCACCATCCCCCATGATGAGAATCTCGTGAAGGCCGAGAAGGACAAGTCCAGTAAGTACCTAGACTTGGCTCACGAGATAACCGCCATGTGGGATGTTGATTCGACGATCATTGTCCCGATAGTCGTTTCAGTGAACGGTCTAATAGCGAAGAGTCTCGACCAACATCTTGAGAGACTCTCGCTAGGTGGTTGGATCAAGGGTCAGATGCAGAAGGCGGTGATCTTGGACACGGCGCGGATAGTCCGCCGGTTCCTCTCTCTGCAGCCCTGACCACCGGTAGCTTGGGCCTTGCCCCGCTGCTGGCGGTACCCTAGGTTAGGTTTTTTATAATGTGTTTATATGTTTTTTTTTTATCGTTTTGTAAGTGTTTTTATATTTTACTTTTATATTCATATTATAAAAACCCTAACTTAAGACGAAAAATAAATAAAGAGAATAATAATAAATAAATAAATATTAAGGACATTAAATTTTTACACAAATTGACTAAGCCCCACGGTAAGCTCAAGAAAGCTTGTGTTGTGGGTACTCAGACAACGATATATGTATATAATATATAAATACTTAAATACATAGAAAACAACCATGACTCAGGAACAAATATCTGTATCATCATACAAATAAATGCCCTTACCAGGATTCGAACCCGGGACCATCGGCTTCATAGGCAGGGTCACTACCCACTAGGCCAGACCGGTCGTGTATAAAACTTTACCAACCGAGTTCAGTCCTAGTATGGTTGAGTTCCGCACCCAAGGTTCTTGAAGTAGTGCGAGGTCGACGTGTCCTGCAAGCCGGCTTTCAACAATGGCCGTGGCTGCTGCCGCATGGTGGATGTTTGCTTGCAGGACCCTCGCGGGTGCCGTAGGGCCAAGGCCTTTTATTTGGCCTTCTTGGTGACCCGTTGTGGCCCTCCCCTGCCTCTCGCAACAGGAGTCCTTTGGGGCCCTCCTGTCACCGAGGTTATGGGTCTGGCCCTACCGGGTACCATGCCCCTCGTCATGCCCCTTGTGCCTCTAGCTGCCGCTTGCCCGCCCCCACGGCCACGAGAGCCGAGAGGGGTATAGGAGTTCGGCCGCTAGGTACCATGGTACTTGGCCCGGGAGTAGATTCAGCGAGGGGCTGGGGTTGCTGCTCCGTCTGCTGTGCTGGGGGAGCGTTTGGCCCCCCTTTTAGCCAGAACAGTACCTTCTTAAAGCCAATCGCTACCTCCCCACGATTGGCCTTAAGGGTTTCGGCGGAAGGCTCATCCAGAGCGAAGGTGACCACCTTGCCACCCTGCTCTTACTGACAATAGGATCTTTTTTCATACAATTTCCATATCGGGAGGATACGTTTTCCACTAACTAAATCTTAACAAATCACTTTGAATTTGATGTTGATCGCTTCAGCATAATATATTCTAGGTTTCAAAAAGGAAACCTATTTCAGTTTAAAAACTTTTTTTTTGTAAGTACTGCAAATTTTGAAAAAAGGAAAACTTATTTTTTCATTGTGTCAATAACATACTGTCTTGTGTTTTATGTAAATACAGCAACTTTGTTGTCATTATATAATTCGTTAAAAATACTTACGTATTGCCTTAACGGTATAGGCAATGCGTAAATGTGATTTGTAAATTGTAGGAATAACTTCGAAATATAAACTGTTTGTACGATTGATGAATGATGATCATCAATTTTATTTAACTTTATCATTCATGACGACTGAAACGGTTCTCATAGCAATTTATAATTGTTTTGACATTTTTGTGTGCTTTTTTTAAAGATTTCATACAATACGCATTAGATAGTTTTATTTCTGAACTGACAAAAAATAATATAATAAATTTTAAGGCAAATACTGTGTATTAAGTAAGTCTGACCTGACCTGACCTGACCTGAGAAGCTTAATTAAAATATGATATATTATTTCGTTAAAATTATGATTATAATTCGCTTGCCAAAATTAAAATCACCGCAAAACCATGGTCGCCCCACTGCAATTTGTCCTACCCAAAGGACGAGGTGAAAAAAACTGGAATTCATTATCCCGAACAAAAACGCCGGCAGTTGAAGAGTTAACCCGCCGAGTGACGGGCAGGCAAAGTGTTAAGTGTCGTGATTTAACCCCGTTTTTATGTTTAATAATTAGTTAAACTTAGAAGATTTCAAATGGATTATTATTGGATTTTACGCTAAATTTAGACGTATAGTCACGTTAGGTGAGTTGCTTTTTTTGATACATATTATTTGACAGTAGGTAACTGTTCTGAAGAAAACAAATTCCTTGACAGTATCTTTTTTATGATATAGGAAACTTGTATATAGGTACATACCTAATACGTAACATTTGCTTATCTATGGAGCACTATTTATCAACTCACTGAAAACGTAAATAAATATAAATAAGTACAAAACAAATAAAGCTAATGATTACTTTATTGGATGTTTTCTTTGGCCCAGTGGGCTGTTTCAAAGGGCTTGTTTGCGCGGAGCCTTGCGCACGATAATCTTTGACGATGCTTTTTTGGGGTCCCTGAGAAGATTTTCAAATATTTAATTACACAAACGGGTCTACCGCGATATAATTTCATTGTTTTTACCTTAAATTCCAACATTTAACATTTTTATAAACTAATTTCGCGTAGTTTAGTGGTGTTTTATTTATATATCCGTTGACATTTGCTGGGACGTCATGCGTCAGTCTTTCCGTGACCACAGCTGTACGGTTACCATCAGTTTGTCACTGACATAAACGCCGTCGAGAACGTAATTTACTTTCTATACATCTCGCTCGCACTCGCATATTAGTGCAAACGGGACGTATAGAAAGTAAATTACGTTCTCGACGGCGTTTATGTCAGTGACAAACTGATGGTAACCGTACTGGTGCAACTCAGCTGAAACGTCGGAATTTAAGGTAAAATCAATGAAATTATATCGCGGTAGACCCGTTTGTGTAATTAAATATGTGTACAAATGCGAGAGTTTAAAATGTTATTACCTATATAAGATTTTTAAATTTCAGTTTCATTTATTTATTTCGAATCAGCAGATCCATTTAGTGTCCGTAGGTACAAGAAGTCTTAATACATAAAATTGATTAAGGTGAGATCTACACTTATAATTTGAGATACACATAACTCGCGAAAACAGGTACCTATTATAAATAAAAAACAAATAATATATATATAGCCCTAATTTTGGGATATTTCAGTTTGATATATCCCATTAAAATTGTATACTTACATGCATGTAAACCTCACAAATCAAACCTTAATAAAAAACGAGAGAACCCATAGAACGCCCACCAAACTATAGCTTATTTTTGTGCTACTTACTTAAGATTTATATTTGGTTTTCTAAATGCAAAAATAATTCTAAATTATACATAAATCTACTAACCAGAAAAAAAACACCGAAAAAAAAACAAATTAAAACTTGATTAAAATATCCGACAGAACCCATAGAAAAGTCCCTTGTTTAGGCACATAAGCCCGCATGAGGGCGCGCCCCTCTCGCCCCTCTCGCGGAAAAGCGAGGGAAACCAAGATGGCCGACTTTGACGTTTGCGGCCCGTGGAGGTATTTCGAGCAGAACTATATGATAGGCGTTTTTTTCGTTAGAAGATTTATTGCAGAGCAATAATCGGTATTTTTAAAGTATATCAAAACAATTCGAATTAGTTGAAATTGAAGCTTCATTTATATTTTATAAAAATATGCCTAATTGTTTACAAAGTGAAGGATTTTTTTTAATGTTTGTAGGAACCCACACGATCAAGTTATTTCGAATCATTGGGTATTTCGCCTATATATTATGTTGCGTATTTTTTCTATGCATACCCAGAGTTATAATTAAATAAAATGACTAAACATAAAATTACGTAACTTTTCCACTAAACAAAAACGAACGAGTTCAACTACATTCATTAAAACAAATTATGTAGCTACAATTAAAATTACATTTTTATAAACCGACAATTATATATCACGGATCCTTAAAACACAATTATAATATAATAACAATCTTTACAACAAAAGGTGTTATAATAAAAGCAATTAAAGGCAAAAGAGCCTCAATTAGCACCCCTACAAAAAACGGAATGACGTCATTAAAACCACCCATTAAGATACCTAACTGTCAAATTAGATGACCCTCCTGCTATTATTGCCTTATGCTGTGTTTCGTACAATATTTTTTTCACCACACCAACTGGTAAAGGCTCTCTTTGTTCTTCAAAAACTGATAAGATTGCATTTTGTCCACATGTGAGGCAATGTAATCTGAAGCAAATTTTGAGTTGTTTGTTCGTTTTGCCTGATATAATCGACTTTTGAGCTATAATATTGAATGATAAATATGTAATAAAGTGAATTTCATTTGTAATGTTTAACGGTTAGTAGTATTATTCTTGCGTTGGTGTGATGAAAAATTTTGTTTCACTCGGAAGCAAAGTTTGTTTAACCCTCGTGCTTTGAAACCCTCACAACGCTGAAAATTCCATTTTTTAACTAGTTGCTACGCTCGTGGTTCAATTTTGCAATCTTTTGCTTGCTCGGGTAACAATATTAGCACGAGAGGTTAATCAACAACTTTACCTCCTTGTAAAACAAATAACTATTATTGCTAAAGAGTAAAAGAAAGACGTACGACACGTTTAAGAATGCTACGTTTTTTTATAACCACGACGTTTAAAAATGTAGCAACGTTAACTAATAAAACATCGTCTCAATTTTCCTTAGAGCATTAACTGGAGTCGCCTTTAAGAGCTTACCCCTCTGCCGAAAAACTTGCACAATTGTGCAAACTTTTGTATGGACTGACATGGCTATTTGTACGTTACGTACAAATCATGTAGAAATAGCAATACGTTTGACGTCCCCTCCCCCGCAAAAATCGGCAGACTCTTTCGTACAGAAAATGACAGCCATGACGTGTCCAGTTACTAAATGCTCTAAGCAATTTTCAAATAAATACAAAACCAAATTTTTTATTAAACCATTATCTTTCAAAACATGTTTTATTAATGAAAATCACCGCTAAATTTAATACAATGAATCACGACCGCCGATTGCACATTTAGGCCCAATTAGGCGCGTATTTTTTTTAAATTAAGTTTTTTCGGTTATAATAAAATTTCGCCCCCTTATTATGGCAATGACATCTTATTAAAATTCAGCCTCGAGCCAATCCTTGTTGCCGATTTCTTACACTTGGGGCCGAGACAAACAAGAGTTATAGCTACTACCAAAAACCAATTTTGAATAATTTTACGGTTTAGACTCACTTTTTAAATACGATTGTGTTGTGCTGCTCGCAAATCTCGCAATGTTAGTGCTTGAGGAAGGAGACCTAGGCTCTCCGAAACATGTCGCGCGAGTGACTTGAAACATATGAGTCTAAACCGTAAAATTATTCAATGTAAGTATGTCTCACAACAGTTTAAATTCGAAAAACCAATGTTTTTTGGAGCTGACTCTAGGTCCATGGGGTCCCAGCGCGCACAAGTTGTTCGCAGAAATCGCGAAGCGTCTGGTTGACGTAACTGGTGACCGAAGAGATGGCGGCTACCTCGCACAACGTGTCAGCATTGCGATACAGCGAGGAAATGCCGCCAGCATCCTTGGTACAATGCCTCAAGGGCCTATTTTAGATTTAAGCTAGTTATTAATTTCGTTTAGTAGTACCTACAACTGTATATATGTATCTTGTATTTGAAATTAAAATACGGTAACCCTAGTGTAAATTTCATTCGATAGCGTGGCGTCACGTACACGTTTGCGTTAAGTGTAATTTTGTATGGAATTTTGAGTTTCCAAAACGTCCCGCTTGGCGCGCTTTTCAAATTTCCATACAATAATAGACATAACGCAAACGCGTACGTCACGTTACGCCATCGAATAAAATGTACACTAGGGGCTCTGGTCAAAGCAAGCTAACTCTGACAAAGAAAATTATAAGAAAATAACAAAGTGTGGCAATGTAAGCATTAATGTCAAATTTCTATGAAAATATGACGTCTGACGTATATAATGACGCTCCCTCACTATGTTCTATTCAGGTCGGTGCAAAGTTACCTTAGAGCGTATTCACATTGTCCGATCCGATATCGTATGTCGGATCCTACATCCGCGTAGTCAGGCCGCGCGGGGGCGCGCCCCGGCACCCGGGGCGAAAGATAAATCTGCACCGATTTTGATAGCATACGCAGTGTAACTGTTATAAGTAAATAATAAAAAATAAAAAATTAAATAAAATTTGTTTATTTCAGACCATACAGATCCATATTTTTGTTAGCTAACCAGAAGAACTTACATCCTATGTTAATACTTACATAAAACTTATAACTATTTACTACCTTAACATATACATAATGCGTGCAGAGAGGAACACGGGGCAAGACGGATTATTTAGCCCTGCCTATCACCACCTCTACCCAGTATTTTGTGAGGCGGCAGTCCGGACGTTCGGACAACGTCCTCAGGAGGCTGTTATCACTGCTACGCACGCGCTTCAGCAGAGACGCTATTACACTGCGTATGCTATCAAACTTCAGGCGGCTTAGCACGGTCGCGTTTTTATCCCTTGTCACCATGCCTGTCACGTTCTAACAAGTAAGTGCGAAAGGGACGCGCATAGTGATATACGATAAAAATGGAACCGTGCTGCGCCCACAGATCATTGCAGACTTTTCTTGGTCTAAATCTATCATCGTTTTTTTGTCCCGACTTGTACCAAGTCACCTTTAGACCAATTTTGGAATTCCCTTTTTCTCCTTTTATTTCATTTCAATAAAGCGCAATGTGGATGAGTAGTCAGTTGGAAATATTTTTGTTATCTCTTCCCAACATTACGAAAAACGACCTTAAACCCTTAAACATAAGATTTATAATCCAGTGGATGTTGCTACAAACAGAATTGTATTAAATATTTTCCTAATAACGTGGCGGGGTGAGCCGGGGTGAAATTGGTTGTTATTTGAAATAAATTTTATATGAGAACGCATCCCCCTTCTCCCCTTCTCGAGTATGCTTTGTTTTTTGTCGTAACTGTAGAGTTTTTAACTACGTGCTGGGATGGTTTAATAAAATATGTATTTCGTTATATGTCCCTGCCTGGTGGGGTGGGTTGGGGAATGTACAAGTAGATATTGTCATTTTATTTATAAAACATCAAAACGACGCAAACTTGTAGCTAAAGGATAACTCACGTTAGACCGGGCCGTGTCCGGGCCGGAGCTTCCGGCGCATCGTTTTCTATGGAAAACATCACGTGATCGCATGTCATGTCATAGAAAAGTAAGCGCCGGAAGCTCCGGCCAGGACACGGCCCGGTCTAACGTGAGTTATCCTTAATTCTGTGCAAATATAATTAATATCTATGTATAAGTGCCTTTTTATATTCGTTTTACTTTTTACTTTCTATATTATATTCAACTATTCATATAATAAACTCGTAGGTCGTTTATGTCTTGTATACCCATATATTTATTTCATAAAATTTTTTAGCTGTATTTATTCATAACAATCTCCTAGATTGTAAAATTTAGATATCAAAAATTGCGTTTGAACTGGCATCGAGATCGACGTCTATTTATATATATTTTCTTATGTGCAATTTTTCTTAAGGAAATACGAGTATAAACAACTGCCTACAAAGAACACTAGAAGTATGTAAGTACCTCCGGATCATTATCTTACGAAAACTTTAAATTTAACGTACGGAAAAATTAACAACTATTTTTTTCATGACTTAGCAATTGCCATGTAGATACCTAACTTCCAAACGCAGCTAACGTTAGTTAACTTTAACTAACTTTAACTAAGTTAAAGTTAAACCCAAAAAAAAAAATAAAAAAAAAAGTAAAATTGCCTCCAACAAAGCCAAAATAAGTGCAGTAACCTTGCCGACCAATAACTTGGTAAAAATAATAGAGTGGTAATTCCGGACTCGGTCCCAAGTCCCGCGAGTGGGTAATTCCGGTAATTATCAATTAGCTCGGACGCTTGTCTCTTGGGGTGGAAGTAGAGAGAGCTGATACAGCGAAATATTAATTTGAACTGTTTTTTAAAGTCCTAGTCGGTAGTGACCCTGCCTACGAAGCGGGAGGTCCCGTGTTCGAATCCTGGTAAGGGCTTTTATTTGTGTGTTTATCAACCTGTAGGTTAGCTACCATGAGTTAAGGTACCGTTCGAACTGGAATTTGATGTGTTCCTGAGTTAACCAGACACTGTATATCATTGTCTATAGGTCGTAGGTACTAATACGGCCTGATGGCCTACCGCGAAGCACGTTCGACGTCTTGCCTCTCTGTCGCACTTGTAAATTCGTACGTAAGTGTGACAGGGAGGCAACACGTCGAACGTGGTTCGCGGTAAGCCCTCTGTGTTGTGGGTAGGTACCCATCCTGAACTTATTGTGGGAAAATCTTATATAAATCGGTTTAGTCTCACGGAAAGCTGTATAATTTCCAGTTCACATCTAGTCCAGTAATCGAATCAAGAGCTGGAATGCTACTGGAATAATGTGAACCGGCATTGGAATATAATCTTTCCAGTAACCATTCCAGTCCAGTGACTGGAATGAGTACTAGACGACGACATAGGTAGTTTTATTATTACTTAATACTGAAATACAAAACATCCATGACGCAGACAATCCGTGATAAACACAAATAAATGCTCGCACCGGGATTCGAACCCGGGACAACCTGCTTCATACGCAGGATCACTACCGACTAGGCTAAATAGGAGGTCGTTAGTTAATAAATGCTAGTTTAAATTTACGCGAGTAGCATTATTTTATATTATACATATTAAAAAAGGGGGTTTTATCATCTCTATAAAATCTCATCTTCAGCTCGATTTGATTAATGCTAATCATCGCAGGGATCGAGGCGTATTACGATTTGATTAAACGTAGATTGATTTACCATTTCCATTATTAACTATAAGGTAACAACTACCAATTCGATGAATACTAATTTCAGTTTAATGTGTTTGCTTTTAAGGTCGACATTCCTTTGTAGGCTGAAAGGATTTGAGCTGTCTGGTTTGAGTTATGATTTCTTAAGGTTGCTGAAGCCAAATCAATGATTGGAGAAATAGGGAGTATAAATACCTATTTATATATAATATATTATATGCACCTGCATATAATATATTATATTTAGCACACTTTTTTATATGAGTATGGAGTATGTAATAAACACTGCTTAAGTAAATACCTAACACAAAAATAGCTATTGTTTTTAGGTTTAAGATAAACGGATCCCCATTATTTTTGCTACATCCTTATATTATAGACGAAGCTCTCAGTACGGACCATATATGACCCGTTATGAGTTCCCGTTTTCCGTTACGATTGTTACCACTTATCTGACATGTAATATAATGGAAAGTCTCATTTTACCACACTCCGGGCTGATTCTTGAAGGAGCAGGCTATAATTTTGACTTTTATTTTTTACTCAGGTTAAGAACTTGCAATCCATTTGGCATAACCTACCATATATACTGTTTCGTCAAAAATCACAAAAACCTTAAACCTCATAAATAATTTACGAAGCCTAAACATCCCGTATCCGCCATTTTCCGACAGCCAATAGGAAATTAATGAAAAACGCATCTCGGCGCAACTTATGCTAAGCACCCGATAAATCTTGCCCCCGGCGGTTTCTTCCCAATTTATTCTTTCTGCCCCCTAATCCGGTTATTAATGGTTGTGCCCCTAGGTTGTGCCCCACGTACGCATTGTCTGAAGATAAGAGGCTTGAGTTGAAAAGACATTTGTGGTCTTTATTAGGAGATTTAGATCTGCTGGGGATCGGACGCTTACGTTGTCTTGGATATGCCTAATTTGTGAAATTAAACAAAAAATATTAGCGCGTCGTAAATATTATTTAAAAAAGTATTATTTGTAAACGTTAGATTGTTTAGGATATTTAAATTTGTAACGTATACTTTTTGTATAAGTACTTAAGTCATAAAGAAATTGAAAATGAGTAGGCAAGCACTGTAGTGAACTCTGTTAACTCAAATTAGATTTAACTAAGAGAGAGAACTTAAAACTGAGTACATCAACTGTTTTATTTAACCATTTGCTCTTCTTCTTCTTTATATTTAAGAGCTGTGCTCTTGTCGGTGGAGCAATCTCCAACTCGCCCGGTCCTCTGCCAACTCCTTAACCTTCTGGTATGACACGACCTGAACCTTTTCTTTTATTTGGCTGAAATCATTTATTCTCGGTCTTCCTCTTCCTACATTTACTACATTTAATTTAATTTTAATATTCAAGTAGTAAAAGTAAGTAAGTGAACAAATCCGATTATAAGATTTAGGTATTACATAGGCACAGTGAAAGAAAGCCGTTTTGATTGCGGAATTGCATCACATCCAAACTATAAACACAGATATTTGTTCCTGAGTCATGGTTGTTTTCTATGTATATAAGTACATCATCATCATCATCATCATCAGCCTACTCTCGTCCACTGCTGGACATAGGCCTCTCCTATTGCACGCCATTGAGCACGATTTGCGGCAACTCTGATCCAGCTCTTGCCAGCCGCCTTGCGAAGGTCATCGCTCCATCTAGTCTGAGGGCGTCCTACGCTACGTTTGCCGATGCGCGGTCTCCACTCCAGAACTCGCCTACCCCAACGGTTATCGGTTCTACGGCTAATATGACCGGCCCACTGCCACTGCAGCTTGCTAATCCGGTGGGCTATGTCGACGACTTTAGTTCTCTGACGGATGACTTCATTTCGAATACGATCCCTCAGAGAGACTCCGAGCATAGCCCTTTCCATAGCTCGCTGAGCGACTTTGAATTTATGGACCAGTCCTACCGTGAGTGTCCACGTTTCGGCTCCGTATGTCATCACGGGTAGGACGCACTGATTGAAGACTTTTGTCTTCAGACTTAATATATATAAGTACGTATTTATCTATATAAGTATGTTTATATCGTCGCCTAGTATCCATAGTCGACCGACCGGTCTGGCCTAGTGGGTAGTGACCCTGCCTATGAAGCCGATGGTCCCGGGTTCGAATCCTGGTAAGGGCATTTATTTGTATGATGATACAGTTATTTGTTCCTGAGTCATGGTTGTTTTCTATGTATTTAAGTATTTATATATTATATATATCGTTGTCTGAGTACCCACAACACAAGCCTTCTTGAGCTTACCGTGGGGCTTAGTCAATTTGTGTAAGAATGTCCCTATAATATTTATTATTATTATTATAGTACAAGCTATGCTTAGTTTGGGGCTAGGTCGATCTGTGTAAGATGTCCCCAATATTATTTATTTATTGTAAATTATTGTCACAATCGCTATGCCTCCGCATTTCTCAATTCACACATAACAGTTCCACATGAAATAAATACGGCAAACAGCTCAATATTAAGAGATCGATTAAACAAAAAATATGGAGGCGCGCCACCCTCAATATAAAACCGTGGGGTCCTGGCCCTCGGGACGCCATTCGTATATGCGTGTAGCGTAATACGTGATTGACAGTTGCGAACTTTAAAGGCATTAGAATACGTTGGGTAGGAAAAAGGGGGGTTGAAATAAGGTAGAAAAGGTGCTGAAAATCGAAGTATAGGCAATGGCGTTTCCTTTCGTTTTTAGGGTTCCGTACCTCAAAAGGAAAAAACAGAACCCTTATAGGATCACTCGTGCGTCTGTCTGTCTGTCCGACCATCCCCCCCCCCTTTATCTCCGAAACTACTGGGACTAAAATAAAATAAAAAATACACAAATTAGCTATTTACCTATAGATGACAAGAAAACCTATTAGAAATGTGCAGTCAAGCGTGACTCGGACTTAATTACTTATGAAATATAAATTGGGATAGATATCTCGAGATTTTTTATGCATATTCATGTTGTTTAACGTTTATATGTAATATTGACAGATTATTATGCAGTGAACTAACAGTTACTTAATGAAGAATTTGTTTTGAAACGCATTTAGCCCCGCAGTCAAGCCATCGTGGGTTTTTGTAAAGTCCAGCTATCACTATTAAAAATAACTGTGGAATGAACTGTGGCCTGCGGTATTTCCGGACCAATACGGCCTTCGAAACTATTAATAAAAAAAGACGTTAAATTTTAGCTTGTAAATGCTTTTTCGATATACAAAAGTACTATAGTTTAAAAAATAAAAAAAACCGGACAAGTGCGAGTCGGACTCGCCCACCGAGGGTTCCGTACTTTTTAGTATTTGTTGTTATAGCGGCAACAGAAATACATCATCTGTGAAAATTTCAACTGTCTAGCTATCACGGTTCGTGAGATACAGCCTGGTGACAGACGGACGGACGGACGGACAGCGGAGTCTTAATAATAGGGTCCCGTTTTACCCTTTGGGTACGGAACCCTAAAAACCGTTTAATAACTACTGCATGTAAGCAAGTATTTATGTTTGATCGTGATTCCGAGTATATTTTACCGCAGTTCGTAATATTACAACGCAAACTAGGCGTTTCTATGGAGACCCATGCTAAATAAAATCCGTATCATAACTGTAGGTAGTACCTACTATGAGGTTAAGGTACCGTTCGAGCTGGAATTTGATTTAAAGACTATGTGCCTGTAGGTACCTATCATCGCACATCGACGAAGTATGTGGAAGAACAAACAGCTTTGCCTATGCTCTTTGGCGTTTGACTAAAGTAACAGATAGACAAACATTCAAGCATATCATGGCTACATTTGCTCAATACTTAGATACGGGATTTTAATATGGGGTAACTCGGTACATACAAATAGACTTTTTATCGCACAAAAACAATACATACGCAATATTTGTGATGTACGACAGCATGTATCTTGTAAACCTGTATTCAAAAACTTTTAACATTGACATCACTGTATATCTATGAAATGTGTGTTTTTTTAAAGACAGATCCAAACCTATTTAAAAAGGTGAGTGATGTGTGGAGCTTTAATACCCGTTACCCAGATAACTTGTACATTAATGTACATACTTGCCTAGAATAAAAAAGAAATTTTAATCATTTATTTACATACAATATATATACAGTGGTACTACTAAACGAAATTAATAACTAGCTTAAATCTAAAATAGCCCTTGAGGCATTGTACCAAGGATGCTGGCGGCATTTCCTCGCTGTATCGCAATGCTGATACGTTGTGCGAGGTAGCCGCCAGCTCTTAAAAATAAATTATTTAATAACTGTTGCTATCCGATGGCCATCAGATTATTTAATGCTCTTCCGAATAGTCTCAAAAACTTGTCTTTAAGGGAACTGAAAAGAAAACTTTTGCAAAGGTTGCTAGAAGAATGCTTCTACTCTGTTAACGACTTCCTGAAGAGAAATGAAATTGCCCGTGGCTATTAAGTATAGTGGTATGCATGGATGTAAGTAAAAAGAGGTAGATATGGTACCAGGCGCACGATCGTGAGCCATCAAATATAGGTTCCGGAACCTATATTTAGTTAGTCGTATGGGTGACGCCAACCTGTCAAGTTGTCAAAATCGTTGGATCAAATTTTAGTTTTGTCAACTATGAACGTCACACGTCTACATAAATAAAAGGTCATTGGTGGTATGTAATTAAATGTACTTATTGATTATGGTTTTTTAAAAATAGTTAGGTATACTTGAATAAGTGTTTATATTTGCATCTCTTTACTAACAAAGCATGTGAAACTCAATAGGTACCTCTGTTGTAAATACCTTGTACTGACCATGTTTTCAGCAAATAAAAAAATCTGATTTCATTTAAATAATGAATTTTATTTAAAATACAATAAAATGCAATATTTCATATTTCATATTTCTTTATTTCGTAAATGCACTGATACATTACACGTCAAAACATTTTAAAGATAAGATTAGCACTTATTATTAATTACATTTTCCATCATTGATAATGGGCAAAATGAAAACATTCAAATCATACAATGTCAGATTAAATAGAATAATAAATAACAATAAATTTAAAGTAGGTAAATTAAAATTAAAATTAAATGTCACAGAATTCACGAATATCATAAAATGCATTATTAATTAACCATTTCTTTAATTTCCTGTAAAATGAGTTATTATTTTCTACGTCTTGTATCTCATTTGGGATGGCATTGTAGATTTTGGGACCTACATAGCTGATTTTGGTGGCAATCCAATCTTTATTGCACACCTCACATACTCGTAGTTTATAATGTCGAAAAACGGGGCTTACTTTCAATTCCAAGTACTCCCATGTTCAACTAAAGTTGTAAACAGATCTCAAACTCGTAATTAACTTAATGTGTGTTATTATTATTGTTACAGATACAACAATGTTGCGAGCCACAACCCGACAATTAAGTTCTTTAACAACTTTACATGTTTCACAAATTGTTACTTATTAAATGTCACACAAACTGCCTTTTATTCTTTGTAACTACAATACACGGTGGCCAAAAAATAAGTGCATTCCCATTGCCAGGGAGGTTTTAGGATTATACTGAGCAACCTTTACTATGGGATCAACCCCGAAATCGCGAAAAAAAAATTTACCCTTCCATAGAAAATGGACCAGCTAAAATGTATGAAACACCCTAATTTTTTTCGCGATTTCGGGGTTGGTCCCATAGTAAAAGTTGCTCAGTATAATCCCAAAACCTCCCTGACAACGGGAAAGCACTTATTTTCTGTTCATCCTGTATCCTTAAATTGTTATGAAAATGGATAATGTGCACCTGTATGAATAAATTTGAGTAATTATTGCAATTAAGTTGGCTATGTGAATATTTTATGATTGTTTAATAAATGGTTATTAAAATGTTTTATTTATTTGCAATGCTGTTTTATTATGCGCACAATGAAATTACATGTATTTGGGTCAAATGTGGTTAAACACATGCTCACAATGAAATTACATGTATTTGGGTCAAATGTGGTTAATGTGGTTAAACACATTTCAGAGAAAGGTCACTGGGTTTTGTGGACAAAACATCGAAAGTTAACGACCCTGGTACATAAATGATATAAGTCTTAGGTGCTGAAAAAAAATATACGGCCTGTGCAGTGGGTGCAGTTTAAAAATAAGTTTTTTTATTCTCTTATGAGATATACAGGGTGATTCAGGAGACGTGAGCAGGACTAATACTGCGCATTTCGTAAATGATAAGCAACACTTTCGTATCAGTATTAGTGAGGTTAACGTTAATTTTCGAGTCGTGTTGAAAAAAAAGTTATTAATTTATTTACGACATGCGTGGTCACCCTAAAATTAGAATACTAAACTACCGATATTCTGTGTCAAATTGAATGTCACCACTGTCATCGCGGTCTGGTTACTTATGAAAACTCGTATCTCACTCAAGTTTGACAGTTTATTTTCTTCGTAATCAAAAATTAAAGAGGTTTTATGCTTATTAATTAGGTCTTGTAGGGTGACCATGATTGTAGAGGATTAAATTTGCCCTCACCAAAAAGTTAAAAAATAGGAAAAAGTGTGGTTGTTTCACCTAAATACGACGGTGATCGATCAATTATCAGTTACTGATTGTGCAGGATTAGTCCTGCTCACGTCTCATGAATCACCCTGTATACTGGAATAAGTTAGGATACATAAAGTTTAACCCCTTTATTCATAAATGCGCTCCAAACCTCAATTAGCTAATAATCGTTTGTCTTTATCTGTCATTTTGACTTATGAATTTGTAAGAAAGGGACAAATCATAATTTAACTAAATCAGGCCCGTAAAGTTTTGAATAAGGGAGAAAATCTGTCCTTAATTATTTAAAACATACCGAAACAATAATTATTACAGGCTTGGAAAACTAATTAATTAAAAGGCTTGGACATGTAACTCTATAACACATTTATGTAAAACCCTTTTTATGTGCAAATAAATTACTATGATTATGATTATGTATATATATTTTCCCAGTGAATCTTAACTTCCGGCAAAAAGACATGATGATCGACTAAATTCGTTATTTATGCGAAACAAAATTAAAACTTGTGACAACTGTCTTAAACTTTTTTTGTATTAAAACTTTTGTCCAACCAGACGTCAAAATTTGTCCTAATTATACTAAGAGTATCGTGGCGTTTTCAGGTTTCGAATACAATTTACTGGTCACGAACAGGGAGATGATTTTAGAATTTCGACCGCCCGATTTCGTGTAGGTATTTCGTTCAATAATATCTCCACTACCAGGCATTTAAATTCTACCTGGTCAATACCACTCGATTCACAATTTCGACGAAATCGAGCCATCGAAATTCAAAACTCGCCCCCATGGGGAAGGGGGGCGATTAGTTAAGTTCGTCACTCGAAAATTTGTGGAAAACGGTGATATGTTATTTTTTAAATACATACGATATAAATTTGGACTCTAGTGGTATCACAGAATCAGATATTCTAAATTTACCTTTTCTGTGAGGTAAATTTAGAATATCTGATTCTGTGATCTTCTAGAGTCTAATGTTATCTGAAATGAAGTCAACAAACGAAGACGTTCAAAACTTGCAAGCTTATTCCACGGCCACGCCAGCCATGTCACGGCACACCCCTCACTCTATACACGTTGTATAAACAGTGAAATCGGACCGGTAAAACCACCCCCGGGGTGGCTGTCTGATCTTTCCCAATATGTTATTATCATTAGGACGAATTTTCCGATTTTGGCGGGTAGTTGCAGTTTGTTTTGCTTTGCAGTAAACGATGTTTGAAGGTTTTATGTAGTGACGAGGCGTCTATAGAACTCAATTTACAACGGCTTGCCTTATTTAAGAAGAGCGGGACAGACTGAATAATACCTATATATTTAAAAAAAGTTAACCCAGTGTGCTCCGGATTCCCCATTTGATGTACTTGTGGAAGTACTTAAAGATCTACGTACGTAAGTATTTAATTGTCGTACTTTTAATAGACGAGGAAGATGTCTAAAAATAATTATTTTCAAGTGGAATTCAATTAAATTCCATAAGAAGATGAAATTTTATATCATATATATTGCTGAATATACTTTCTAAAATTATTATTTTATTTATTTACCAGTTATATAATTTCAAAAGCAAGCAAGCTTTAACATGCAATGTTTGTATGTCGATTGTAGGTACCTATGTGTATTTGAGTCAAATCTTGCAAGTTAAATTAGACCCACTTATTTTCATTATTTGATTGAGCTGAAACTTCACAAGTTCACATACCTTGTAAGTTAAGTGACAATGCAATATTTTGGTACCATCGAGCTGATCTGATGATGGACACAGGAGGTGGCCATAGAAACTCTTATCTCGGCTTTTTGCCACGGCTCATGGGAGCCTGGGGACCGCTTGGCAAATAATCCCGAGAATCGGCGTAGGCACTAGTTTTATAGTGGATGGCTGAGATACGCGTCATACTCGTGAACGGGTGCTGTTTGTGGAGACTGGTCTGTTTAAGCTAACACAAGCTATTATACTTAGTAACTTTATTTTTATTAATTAATTACAGTGAGACGCCTCATTCTGCTCTCGTATGTTTCTTTTCTCTTAATGAATGTATTAATTATACAGGATATTGACTCTTGGAGACCCTATACATCTCTAAGGATAACTTGATAAACTATATAATCTTATAGTTCTGACACCTAGAGACATTTACACCTCTAAATATTATAGATTTTTTTTTGTGTTTTGTATCTGTATTTTGTATGTAATTCGACATTAAGGGACCATATACATCTCTTAGTAATTGTAATACGTTAGATTGAATTGTTCGTTTTATTTTATAAAATTGTTGCTGTTATTATTTTTGCTTGTATGTAAATTCAATGTTGACGTGTAAAAGTGCCCTTGTGGCCTATTTGCTGAATAAATGTTGATGTTGATGATGATGTTGATAGGTTATAGAAACTCTGTTATAAGTGATAACTGATAAAACAATGCAACCTAATTGTGTTTCAGATTGTTAGAATTATCTCGATTAGTACCTACACCAATTCAAGTCAGATGCCAATGTGTCAGAAATTGTAACATTTCAATAACAAAACAATCAAACTCTGCCACAAATACAAATTAAAAATCAATTATAATTTAAGTGAGCAAACATGAAGATCACTCGTTTGTGATTCTTAGGGCCACTGGAACCATCCCACTAACCCGGGTTTAAGCGGTTAAACCGTAAACCCAGTGTCAAATTGTACTGGTAACCATGGTAACTCCAGGTTTAACCGGTTAACCCGGGTTAATGAAGTGGTGCAAGTGGCGCTTAATAGGTATCGTAGGTATCACTCAAATCTACGGTTATAAAAATTTAATTTATATAAAATGTATTTATTGAATAAAATAAACAATAACCAGTTAAAAGCTTAGCAACCAATGTTACTTATTTAAAAGAAAGTTGCCAACTTCCGGAGTTCTCCAAACTACACAAAGGATTTTAAAAGTTTTTTAAGAGACCTAATGTAAAATTCGACCGGTTCCATTCCCTCTTTAAAAACTCCACAGAGTTCCTACTGACAATGAAACAAAAGTTTAACTTTTGTTCTCCAAATCTCTATGCCGAAATTTGCGTCCCGAAGCATTCGGTGTACTGCTTTACCGACCTGAGATGTTTAGTTTATCTACTCGGCGATAGGTGGCGCTAGGCGTCTGATTTGCAACAAATCTAATAAGAATATGTAGTTATAAATATATTTCAATTGCAAATTAAAATGGATTGATATATGTATGTGACTTTATAAATTAGACAATAATAAGAAAGATGTCGTCCAATTACTTTTGAAAGAAGGTGATAACCAGTCCAAAATTAAATAAGTTTTCTGTAATTACATCACCCTCTCATAGATGGCACTGTATCCTTGATTCCAAATAGATAAAAAAATACAAAATAGATGTCACTACGGGCGTTAAATAAAAAATACAATAAGCGTAAATTTTATATTTTTATTTTTATTGTACAAAATATATACCTACTTATAGATAATAAATACATGTTAACATCTTGTTTGTTTATAATATAAAAAAAAATGTTTTCATGAAACATTTTTCGTACAGCACTGTAGTTTTTTCTTTGTTTCAAGCTTTTTGAAATAAAAACTTAAAAGGTTTAGGACATTTAGGTTAACAAAGAGTTACTTATAAGTGTAAAAACCCTTGAAATTCGTTTTGAGCCTATTCTATTACATTTTTGCTGCAACTCGTGCCTTGTAACAAGTTGCAAGATAACAAGGGCCCGGTGGCGCCGCCATGCATGTTCAATCGCACGCCCTCGCGGATTTGCATAAAACGACGTTTGTACCGTCGCGCGCGGAAGTGTTGTGGTGCTTTGTTTATTTTGCTTTGTAGCGTTGTTTGATATTCGGAAAATTACTGAATAAGTAGTTTAGAATAAGAGGCAATTAAGAGTGTCTATCGCATTTCGAAAGTTAAGTATTACATAAGTACAGTCACCTGCAATAATATGTTACACAACGAAGGCCGCAAAAATATCTGACACGATCTTATTTGTAGAGCCATAAGAACGTGTCACATATTTTTGCGGCCTTCGAAGAGTAACATATTATTATTGCAGGTGACTGTACCTATCAAGGTTTACCACTTGCACCATCCCACTCCCCGGGGTTAACCGGTTAAACCGTTAACCCAGTGTCAAATAATACTGATAACGTGATAACCATGGTAACTCCAGGTTTAACCGATTAACCCCGGGTTACTGGGATGGTGCAAGTGGCCCTTAGTGTAGTGACATTTGACAGTTCATATTGAAGAACCAAATTAGCTTGAGCCCTAAATTGTTTAAGAATTAAAATTCCTGACCGTGTAGAGCAGCGGTCGGCAACCAGCGGCCCGCGGGCCACGTGCGGCCCGCGAACCTTGCGGCCCGCGAGTCTCCCTGGCTATTTTGTATGTAATATTGACAAATGTCAATGTCTGATAAAATCATAAATATTAACAAAGTGCGGCCCGCGTCCACTTCGTTAACTGCTATGTGGCCCTTGGCTGCTAAAAGGTTGCCGACCGCTGGTGTAGAGAATAATCATACTCTGATAATTTTTGTCCTACTAGAAAAAGTAACTGTTACCTATATCCAATAAGAATATATTGTAGTCGTTAATCAGTAAAATATCTAATTAAAGTTCACATGCATCGTATAAGATTTTTTGTTCTCATGGCCATGTTAACCTATGTAATTGATATTGTTACGATCTAGTGAAAAATCTATTTTAGTTTATAATTTATATTAAATTATTTAGTAAATATTCTAATGAAGTAGAAAGCAATTAAGTATTGAGTATTCATACATAACAGCAACTAACCTTGTATTTATAATATAAAATGTTGTTACCTGGCGTGCTTGTTTTACCGGATTGTTTCATCGGAATTTTACCACTGAAAGTCGCCACTGTCGCTAACATCATGCTGAGATGAAACCATCTGCAAAGACATATGTAACTTCGTATAAGACGAATAAAGTCTAAGGAAAAAACGTGCCTCGGAATTGAAGCAAAAGTCATTCTCGAATAGATGGCGCACACACCTTTAGCCTATCCTCGGCTAAATGGCGTGACGACACCGTTTCATATTTAACAATTTTAACACATAGATATCAGTGAATGAACATGGATCAAAATGATATAAAAATAATAAAATCATTTATCCATATATATACATGTTTTGATAACTCTATACGTTTTCATTTTGAGTTTTAGTCGTGTGTCGATAGATGGCAGTAAATTTACAGTGACTACAAAATTTACAATGACAGGACCCCTCTATACTATCTATTCTTTTTGCCATGTGGCACTTTCTTCTTCCTATGTTTTTTTGTTCTGTATAATGTTCTCTTCTGTTTTTGTTTTTTCATCGGTGGTAAAAATCTTAAAAAGGCTTACGGCCCGCCTGATGGTAAGCAGTCACCGTAGCCTATTGACACCTGCAACTCCAGAGATGTTACATGCGCGTTGCCGACCCTTTAAAAACCTGTACACTCCTTTTTAGGGTTCCGTACCCAAAGGGTAAAACGGGACCCTATTACTAAGACTTCGCTGTCCGTCCGTCCGTCCGTCCGTCCGTCCGTCCGTCTGTCACCAGGCTGTATCTCACGAACCGTGATAGCTAGACAGTTGAAGTTTTCACAGATGATGTATTTCTGTTGCCGCTATAACAACAAATACTAAAAACAGAATAAAATAAAGATTTGAATGGGGCTCCCATACAACAAACGTGATTTTTGACCAAAGTTAAGCAACGTCGGGAGTGGTCAGTACTTGGATGGGTGACCGTTTTTTTTTTTTGCTTTTTTTTCTTTTTTTTTTGCATTATGGTACAGAACCCTTCATGCGCGAGTCCGACTCGCACTTGCCCGGTTTTTTGAAGAACCCCATACTGTAGACCCGTAGGCCCACTCTTGCACCATTCCACTATCCCGGGATAAACCGGTTAAACCTTGAGTTACCATGGTTACCAGTACAATTTGACACTGGGTTAACGATTTAACTGCTTAAACCCGGGTTAGTGGGATGGTGCTTTGATGTGGATTGTGATGTGATGTGGCCATAAGGCCACAAGAATTCATAAGAATCACAAACGAGTAGTCTTCTTATTTGCTCACTTAAATTATTCTTTATTTTTAGTTTGTATGAACCTAGTTGTAGTACAGAATAACAGATTGATTGTGTTGTTATTAAAATGTTACAATTTATGACACATTGGCATCTGACTTGAATTGATGTAGGTACTCATCGAGACAATTCTAACAATCCGAAACACAATTAGGTTGCGTTATTTCATCAGTTATCACAGAGTTTCTATGGCCACCTCCTGTGTCCATCATCAGATCAGCTCGATGGTAGCATAATATTGCATTGTCACCTAACTTAAAGGTAAGTGAAGTTTCAGCTCAATGCGAAGTGGGTCTAATTTAGCTTGCAAGATTTGACTCAAACACACATAGGTACCCACAATCTGCATACAAACATTGCAAATTAAATAAAAGCTTGCTTGCTTTTGAAAATTCTACCACATCTTTGAGATCATTAAGGAATTATAAAAAAACATTTGTGTGCTCACGAATAAATTATATTGTAAAAACACTACCTATTGTTGTAATAATAATTAAAAAGTTTTACCTTCGGAGTCTATAACCATTTTGTCACCGACTGTACCCAAGGATAGGCAGCGATGTAGTGCTTAACAATCATAGCGTAGGTAATCCTATACAGTAAACTATATTCTTGCCTTGATCAGACTATTGAATATCAAGTGTGTACAGTCGACGTCAAAGATATGTTTACACTTTTGCATCTTATTGCAACGGAATATGTCTTTGACGTCGACTGTACTTACCTAGATTATTAAACTGTTTTTCATAATAGTATTCTTATCGGATGAATTTACAAGTTTGTATACACCGTGTTTTCTTTGATTTCCGTTAATTTCAAGGGTGCATTCCTGAGCTTAAATCAAGTAACTTTCTCAAAGACACCGATGTTCTAATTAAGTCCATTTCGGAGATAATCCATAATTTATTTTTTTCCTATAAGGCCTCTACAAGCGTGTACACTTGCCTTAGGGCCGGCTTACATATTGATTAGTGCTTAGAATGAGTTCATACATTTGCTACTAAACTTAAGTACAATCTCGGTCGATTGATGTACGAAATGACATTGATATGTCACAGATTTCAATTGTTTGGTTGAGTTAAATGTAATGCCCGTGTTACAACAACGCTATATGCTACATTTAATTACTTTTTAAACAAAAAAAAAACAAAAATGAAAACAAAAAAATTTTTTTTTTTATGAAAATTAACTATGCCATTTAGTTCTTATAAACGTACTGAACTATACCCCGAAGTTAACGGAATTCAATAAAAACACGGTGTATAAGTTCGAACCCATGTAAATTATTCGTTTGACATTTTGAAAATACGAATGCTGGTAATATTCATAGATTTAAATACATATTATCTGCCACTTTATGAAGCGTATTTGGTAGATTGCTACGAAGTTCGTTTTACTAGGTTGGAGTTCCGGTCCCGATTAGGGCAATAACTATGTATTATATTCTTATAAGTTTTATTCGAATCGGGCCGTAAATTATTTATTTGTTTGATAATTAAATATACCGTAAAACACCCAACTATGGTCCACATTAGTCAAAATGACAGATAAAGACAAACGATAGCTAATTGAGGTTTGTGGCGCGTTTATGAATAAGGGGGTGGAAGTATTTTCTAGCTACTTACCACTGACGATCTTACCATCTCCGCTAATCTCCTTATCTGCTTTGTAGGCATCAAATGATATGTTATCTTACCTTTATTTCTCTTTAGTTTCTTATCTACATGGCACCGATTTAGACTGCCTTCAAACTATAATCCAGTAATCTTGTCGAATTTTGTAACCGGGCTCTTTTGCGTCAAATCCGGTAGTTCTGATTTTTTGTAGACTTATTTATGATGTTGGGCATTGTTGGCCCAATGAAAAAAACCGCGAGAACTTCGGTTTTCTTTTAGATTTGGACGATTTTTGACACAACTTTGTCAAAGGCGCTCGAGATCTCAAACTTGGATTATTCATTGGGCCAACATCATAAACAAGTCTGCAAAAAATCAGAACTACCGGATTTAACGCAAACGATAAATGTATAAAATTACTGTATCACTAGCTAATTTTACGGATTTTAGTCACTCACGTATTTTTCGTCACTCGCGCGATATGTTTCGGGGAGCCTAGGTCTCCATTTTTAAGCACTAACAATATATGCGTCGCAGTCACGCCGCGCGCCACGTACAGTCGAGGTCAAAGATATGTTTACACTTTTGCACCTTACTCATTTGTAATAAGGCGAAAAATGTAAATGTATCTTTGACGTCGACTGTACACGTCGAGTTAAGTGACTAAAAATACTTGAACCAAACTGTAAAATTAGCTTAATGTTCCTGATTTACGACAGTACGAGTATAAATGCCTCAATATTTTATTTTTGGTGGATAGTATAAATGTCCAATGCTCGACACTGTCCCTTTAGTTGGCACCTTTAATCTTAATTATTTCAATGTCGATATTGCAAAAGGAAGTCTATTATTGGATCATTTAATTCATTTAAGCTTAGAATAAATTTAAAAGTGGAAAAATTACTGTCTTGGGTTAGACTTGAACTCACGGCCTCTGGATCGATACTCCATCTCATCTGGATCTGTGCTGGCTATGGATGAGGACTTGGTGGCTCACGGCGCTGGAGTATCGATCCAGAGGCCGTGAGTTCAAGTCTCACCCAAGACAGTAATTTTTCCACTTTTAAATTTATTCTAAACTTAGTAGCATCGTTAGCAGACGTTTCTGCTTGTTACAAAAAAATTGTTGTGTTGTTGTGTAAAAATTAAAATTAATTCATTTAGCTTAGAAGGTAGTGAGCTGTTATGTAAAAATCATGTATATAACATAAATTTTAGTTTATGATCTGTCACTTTTTCGAAATACTTTTTATAACTCAAGACAAGGTAGACAGCAATACAATTTTACGAGCCATAAAACCTTTTAATTTAAAATATTACACGTTAATAGTGTTAACTAGGATAGTAAATAAAACAACGATAACAATCATGATAAAAATATGTTTTTAATTAACATTTAATACTGAAACAACACGTAACATAAAAAAGAACATATTTACAACAGCAATTCAATTAAATTACAACTAAAAGGAATTACAATAAATCGATCAACGATACTTAATGACATTAACCACAGACTATTAACACTTAAGGTACATTTATGGCATTTATATCTGATCGTTAGACCCTTAGGGTCTTCCGTTACTGTAATAAGTACAATAAAACACGTTAAGGAAACAGCCATGATAGCATTAAAAGTGTTAGACAGTCATAGATAAAAAAATAAATTTGAAAGAGTCACAAATCCATTTAAGTTCCAATTGAAAGAGGATCTTAATGCTATAGAAATAGGGTTGATATTTGATTGTGTGGTTTTTTAACCCGTTGAGTGCGTATCGTATCTACTTCCGCTCGTAATTCTTTTACGGACTGAATAATTGGTTATAATGGTACGTCAATTTTATCTGTTCATCTACTTGTCTACGCAATATGGCGTTGATAATATCTACGAAGATATTTTACATATACATGCTATAATTATTAGGTTTTAACATTATTTCAATATAAATTATAAAGTGCAATAAATCCATAAGTATGAAGACAGGAGTATTTATCCTTATCTAGTAAGCTACCTTTTAACTGATATGATGTAATTGATTTATTTTTATATTATTTATTAACTACTAGCGCCTGCTCGCGACTTAGAATTACTAGAATTAGTTCTTCCATAGGTATCCCATTTTCATGGTAAAAATCGATCACCTCACTATTAAATTAACTAACCCCTTTAAGGAAAAACCTCCGTGAGTACTTATTTTAAATGTTATTAGCTTTTTACGTTATTAACGGGACCTTTCCCGAGATGTTTTCCATTAAAATTTAATCTGAATTATGACAAAAATAAATAAAAGTAGCAGACGAAGTTACTTTCGCCTTTATGATATTATAAGAAGGAATTATAAGGCAGATATCGATTTCTTCTGTTTTAATTTATTAATTAGCTGTAAACGAAACACAAATCTCCAAAACCACCAAACCGACTGTCACCGTCAAAATTCCGCTAAATTTTATTGTATGGGAAGCTGCATGGTTCACTGTCGATACGATGCCGAGTGATGTTGATCAGTCCGTCAATTTTGGTTGGTAACAAGTAACAACCGGACCTAAAAGACAATATTCAAAGTAGCAATAGGTAATAGCTTACCTATGGATTGTATACCTATATAATACGTACTCGAATGTTGTGATTCTTACATCCCAAAACGCTAATCTAAGTAACTAAAGTTGAATTAAGGAACTACATATCTTCATTCTTCTTCCTTGCAGGTAAGGTGATAGCGTTGGTAATATAACCCTTTTAATAATAACGTACTTACGAGCATAGCTTTTATCTATGACAGAACGGAAGTCCAACGACAGATGTGCGTGATTTTTTCTCGACAAAAACTTCTATGCTAATACCGCATTTGCATAATATTACGCTCTCGATTGTACGGCAAAAAGTTAACCCTTTACTACGACCTTTTTATTTTTCCGTGTCAAAGACCGGTATGCATAATTAGTTTTTTTTTGTGCGACACAGATGTGTGACGATCAGGAAGTGAAAAAAGTGAGATTGAAAGTGAAGGGTGGGTTAATGTATGGACTGTTTAGATGTTTCCGAGAGTTTTTATAAGGGCAGTTGTTAAGTGTGACCAGTATTTTATAGGTATATTTATATCTGTGTCCACTTACTTATATTCGTCTTTATGGCCCAAGTGATATAGATAATTAATTGACTTTAAATAAGAAAGAAATTTGTACCACAAAAAATTACAAGCTTATTCCTTGTTGAAAATCATCAATACAAGTGAATGACAAACCTTCATCTTTTTTGAAAATCGGTTAATAATGACAAATCTGTCTAAAAATAAAATAATTTATATTCCCATTTTTTGGAACCAATTTATCTAGTAACTGAGGATTTATAATTACCTATACTTTGCCTATACTAATCCAGTTATGTATTAACTTTGTTAAATTAAACAATCAGTCTTCAAAACTACCTATTAAATATATATCTAAATATGATAGAACAAAATAAATTATCTTTATTCCCACAGTTTCACTTACCTATAATTTGCAAACCAATTTATTAATCTTCCTTCCAATTTAACAAACCTTCGCTTCCCACTAAAATAGCCAAAAACAAAATTATAACTTTTGACATAACCAATTTTAAAACCTAAGTATACCTAATAGTATAGTAAATCATCTAAATAGTGAACGAATCGCAACCTTCTCCAGTGTCGGAAGTTATTTAAAAATTATTGAACAGTTATAGAACAAAATAATCTTTATTCTCACAGCTCCACTTATTTGCAAACCAATTTATCAACCAACTTGACACCGTCCCAAATACTAAACCAAGCCATAAACAAAATTACAACTTTTGTCAACCCCTTACCTGCTTTTATCTAAGATGTCACCCTTAACCCTTTGTCGACCTTGGGAACTATTTGAATAACAATTGTTATAATTTATTCAAATCCGAGTACAAAAGGAGGTGTAATTTAATAATTTATGCAACTGCGGGCCGTTAACTTGTTATGTTTTGTTACTTTTGATTCTTAACAAGTTATTTCTTTCTTTGGATTGACTGTTGTAGGAATGAATGAAATTATAAGGTGGGTTGTGGGTTTTGTGTTGGTCTGTTGCTTTAAGAAAATATAATTATTTAACTAAGTCAAATTTAAAATCTATTTAAATTTTAGTAAATTATTTTCATACAAGTCACATTTTAATCATAAATAATAACAAGTGTTAGTAAAACATACCGACATATTTAAGAAGTTATCTATGTTAAGTAGTTTTATTACATTTAAGTACTTCAGTTATAAGGGAATAGAAAAATATAACAAACGTAATTCGTTTAATTTGTAATACCTATTAAAACGATTATTAAAACCCTTAATCATCACTAGTTTAACTAACTCATTTGTAATAAACATTTCGTCAAAATTTCTTACACTTAAACTAAACTTATAGCTACTCTTCTTTTTCTTCATGTTTACCTGGAGCAAAAGAAAAAAATATATTAAAAACAATATTTATGAGATGATATCCAATGCAATGCAGTACGAACGTCGGTTTTATATATCTGGAATGATTTTTTGGCCTAATGGTGTACTGGTATGTATAGTAACAGCACCAGTCATGGGACATTTAAGAGGAAATTTGGAGTATTTATGATATTTCCCTTGTACATGTAAATGGTCTTCCGCTTGGCGTGTTAAAAGATGAAAGTCCTATCCGCCTTTCATGTTTTAGGCGTGTTGTATCAAAGATACTGCAATGAGTTTCCACATAATTAACAAATTAAAACTATGCTT
Organism: Cydia splendana; assembly: GCF_910591565.1. Taxonomy (NCBI): domain Eukaryota; kingdom Metazoa; phylum Arthropoda; class Insecta; order Lepidoptera; family Tortricidae; genus Cydia; species Cydia splendana. The sequence continues at coordinate 16,323,138 of NC_085971.1, read as the reverse complement.
TTTTTCTCCAGTCATGGACACCAAAGCTCCAGTAATGGGCCCCCGGTAATGGACGTGGATCCAGTAATGGGCCCCCTATAATGGACATTGCTCTATCAGTATAAAATATTGAAATGGGGAATAAGTTATGGCAAAAAAATCAATTTTTGGTATAAGCTTTTATCGCTGAATGTATTTTTCTTTCCACAGCCAATAATTATTGTATTAGATTTATCGAGACAATTCTAATATACCCAAACACAATTAGTTAGGGTTTATTGCGATAAAGTTCCCATGGCCACCTCCTGTCTCCATCATCAGATCAAGTCCATGTAATCATAATATTGCATTATCATCCGATTTGCATACTTAATTACGTACTTACAAAAAATTTCAACTGAATCGGAAATCGAAAAGTGGGTCAAATTCAGCTACCAAGACTTGACCCACACTAACTAACAAGGCAAGTTAAATAAAAGTTTGGAAAAACGATATTAATTTATCCTAAGTCCGAGAATACCTCCTGGTTGACATATTTCGTAACTACATTTTACTTCTGTATTGTTTAAAACATGAAATTATGGCATGGCAAACATCATTATGTCAATTGTCCCATCATAGGAGGTATGCAGTTTTACAGCTCCTATAATGGGATTGGGTCAAATACCACCATTTTTTTATATCTGTGGAGTCACAACATAGTGTGTTGTATACCTTATCTCATGGTAAATGCAATTAACAAAACACATTCTAGTTTTCATCAAGTATTAATTAATTAAAATTTAATAAATTAACTCACCTCTCTTAGCGAAGTTGTTAAGAATTTTTAGTGATATTTTTTTTCAGTGGCACGACAGCTTTTGGGTTGACGCACATTTCTTAAAAAATAACCGAATTTAATAAAAATTCAAACATAATCAGCTCTAGGACTCTTATTTATGATAAAAATATATCCAGTGTTTATAAACTACTTTTATATACTTATTTTAGAGGAATTGTGTTTTTTTGTCCCATTACTGGTTCCGTGTCCATTATAGGGTATACTACTATATATGTATAGGTACTACCACTAATCACTTGGGCGCTTTTTTGCTGGTATACTTCGCCCCAAACCACACCACTCAATCGTACCTACACTATTAATAAAATAAATATAAAAATAAGTCATATATAGCCTTAAAATAAAATTGTGTTGATAAGTATAGTGCGACATAAAATATAACGATTAGAAATTAAATAAAATGAACATAGAAATAAAATAAAATGGAACTCAATAATTTTCATACTAAATTGTGGCCATGTTTAAGCAATTTACGTCAAAAATGTGACAGTTACATAATAAGTGGCGCCCTCAATTATTTTCTACAATTTCTTGTCGGACTATACCTACATATTCGTAATTTACGAAAGCGCCAAAATGCGGTGACCGCAAGTTATCTTACATCCTCCATCTATTGTGAGTGATCTGTTGCTTGCTACCGTCATCATTTTATGTAAGAATAAAAACTTGAAAAGATTACAAGAGAAGAAAAGTAGCATGATACATAAAGATCCTTGATTGTCCTTTCGAATATTCGCCTTACATCTAAATAAAATTGTTAATAGGTACCTTTATTAATCAAATTGGTTAATTAGTACCTCGGGTTGTATTCTACTACATATTACAAACACTGTTGACTGTTACAAACCTAAAAATCCACTCAATATTTTTACCAAATTATGCCGAAAAACCATCTACTTCTCTATTTTCACCTTTTCATTCGTAAAATATTCACGTGACAATTTTCCGAACAGATTTACAATGGAAATACTATCAAAATGGCGCGTGGCGAGCGTCCAAAGCGCGGCCGCCATCTTCCTTCTGCGCAAACTGATGCGCAGTGGACCGAAAACTCGTACCCCTTTTGGACACTATTGTTGCTTCGTGAATTCACCCACGCGATATTCTGAATTCAAAAACGCTACACTGCAATATACACTCTAAAGCGTTAAAGCTAAAGTTCTTTTCTATTTGGCAGCGAAAAGTACAATTTTATTCCAAAACGAAACGCTGCGAAGAAAAGCGGCGGACACCAACTGTTATAAATTGTATGCTGTCGTATTCAAATAGAGTTCATATTTCATTGCAGTTAGGAAAAGTTATTCAGTCACTACTATTGCCAATATGAAACGTTTGGCTATAAAGTTAAGGTTGAGTTTTCATTGTGAGTTTCAAAGTAAAGAAATTGCGTATGTGTGCAGATATTTCGTGTACGTACAAGAGGAAACCTTGTTATGATCGCGTTAGTGTAAGTATTTGAGAAAGAAAGGGTAACGTTAGAATCTCTATGCTGAATTTTTACCTATGAATGTGACTTCATTCGAATAAGCATACATTTGCGAGATGTGCCCGTGTGCGTGTATTTTAATAATATTCATTTTTCCATGTCACTGGCTGTCGGTATTCTGGGTATTTCGAAGCGTAAGCCAATTTGATGTTGTTTGAAAATGTGGAATATTACAATAAGTGGCTTCATTGTCAGTCTGGGATATTGTTTCGGGCTTCCAATTTCAATAGAGATATTAATACAATTTCTTTTCCATTGAAATAGAGAAAATAAATAGAAAAAGAGCAATTTTGTGAGACTGTTTTTTAATAAATCAAAAGCTGACAAAACAAATTGTCAAAGCTATTATTCTCTGACATAGTTTTAGCTTTTCATTAAGGTAAATTTAAAAATATAAGATATAAATAATCGTGTTGTAAAATTAATTTTCGAAGCACATAGACGTAAGGATAAGGAGCACCTAAACTTGAAAGATTTCCGTAAATTATATAAATTGAACGATTTAATCAACACCACCAGTCATTATCAACACTAGCCCTTAAACCATTAAAACTCAGGGGCTCCACAAGGCACTCAGCAAGGGCCTAAGGCAGGCCACAGGTGACCCTCGCGCAGGCAGCTTTCTCGCACAAAGATTGGCCATAGCAATCCAGCGCGGGAACGCTGCGTGTGTGATGGGCACCTTACCAAGGGCGCAAAATTTTGATAGGTATTTTGAATTTTTTAGCTTTAGTTATCTTAATTGTAATTAATTTTAGTTTTATATTAATTTTATAACACTTATTATACAATAAATGAGCTCGTTCAATTAAAACTCTGTTTGTCAGTTTTTAGTTACTAGATTATTCGTAGCAGAATCGTACCCTTATATTAAAGTTGATATTCCGTATTTGAAATTCAACATAAATCACAGATAGCACGCCAAGTGCTATGTCAAGTATGGTGCTACGTATATTATACATTGTCGTTGCTTGCCTAATCTATTCAAACTGAACGTATACCTTCATATTCGAAACTCACAGGCCGATTCGAAGTAGCATCACTTTATCGTACTAGTGCGGTAATTAGCAATTTACGTGCCTACGTCGAACATTTAAGAGGCCATATGTACTGTAAAATTTTGTAAAATACACGTGCGAATAGGTACTTCGCACGTGTAACGTATTTAAATATTCATCATCATTCTAGCCTTCAGTCGCCCTCTGCTGAGCATAGGCCTCTCTTCGTGTACGCCACTTATCCCGGTCCTGGGCTAGTCTTATCCAAATGTGCCCCGCGATTTTCCGAATGTCATCCACCCAACGAGCCAACGGACGCCAGACGCTTCTTTCATCCAAAATTAATAAATTAATTGAAATTAATTGATTAATGTTATTTGATTATCGTCGCCCGCGCCAATACAACGTAAGTACGAGCAAAATACACGATAACTGAATGACATCAGGTAGATTGTCATTCAGTGTACGTTCGAATTGGCCTGTGAGAGTCGTACTTACATCTACATAACGTCTGCTACTGATTATACTACTGTATGATATGTAAATCCCTGGATTATGCTACTCCGTAGTATTGTATAAAGTAGTGTAACGGTGGGGTCATAAATAAAAACAAATGGGAACTCCAAGAGTGCGTAATTGATGGAGGCACGTCAGCGGCAAAACTGTGCGCATTTATAGTGCCCTGAAATTCTACGGCTGAGTTCCACGCGCAGTGAAGGGGTTAACAGCGAAATAGTATCGATAAATGAAAAAAAAAATCTATAATTATGTTACCAAAACTGTGCGCATTTATAGTGCCCAGAAATTCTACGGCTGAGTTTCATGCGCAGTGAAGGGGTTAACAGCAAAATAGTATCGATAAATGAAAAAAAATGTGTATAATTATGTTACCAAAACTGTGCGCATTTATAGTGCCCTGAAATCCTACTGGCTGAGTTCGACGCGCAGTGAAGGGGTTAACAACAAAATAGTATCGATAAATTAAAAAAAAAAAATGTCTACAGTTATGTTACAAAAACTGTGCTCATTTATGGTGCCCTCAAATTCTACGGCTGAGTTCCACGCGCAGTGAAGGGGTTAACAACGAAATGGTATCGATAAATTAAAAAAAGGTCTATAATTATGTTACCAAAACTGTGCGCATTTATAGTGCCCTGAAATTCTACGGCTGAGTTCCACGCGCAGTGAAGGGGTTAACAACGAAATAGTATCGATAAATTTAAAAAAAAATGTCGACAATTATGTTACCAAAACTGTGCGCATTTATAGTGCCCTGAAATTCTACGGCTGAGTTCCACACGCAGTGAAGGGACTAACAACGAAATGCTATCGATAAAAAATGAATATTTGGTCATTTGCTAAACAACCAAATTGATTTTAACAATCAAGTCTTCCTGATGAACACAGTAGGTACTCTATCCTCGTGCCGCCCAATGTACATTAGGATGTACACTCAGTTTCGATGGAATGTCTACCTTAATTAAAGCAAAGTAGTCGTAAAATTTCAGAGCAAATTAAATTCGACCTAATTGAAAATACAACAAGATTCTAACTTCCGTGGCTATAATTTTGTATGGTGGGCGGCACGAGGCTATATCTTTTCCACAGCTAAATTTGCATTTTATAAAATGAAATAATAGTTAACTAGTGCACAACTTCTTGTAATGAATAAACAAGTAGCATCATTAGATACAATTTTTTACACTTTAGTGTAAATACTTGTCGGTTCTTATTGACTGAATAATACGACTTAAACGGAACCACATAACACACTTATTTACCTGTAGTGAGTAAACTAAACATCCGTTTCAAATCGATTTATGTCTACTACATTGTATTAAAAAAAACTATCAAGAGTACCGCTACAATTAACAGCACAATTACAATATTATACGCATTTCTTGCATTGCTCCACGCATGCGTATGTGCAATTATCGTGTCAGCTCATTATCATGATAAAGGTGCGCAATGCAAATCCGCAAAAACTTGAACTACAACTTTGAACCTTATAGTGTTGATATAAGAACTACCAAAAGGGAAAATAAATATTTACATCGTGATGTATTTGTTGCCAGTGTGGTCCATCTTGTCGTTTCTACTTGGTTTATGACGCGTTTGTGTTAATTTATAGATTTTTGTTGTGGTACAATGTCAGCTACTAGATCTTAAAATTACTCATCCATAGTAACAAAAATACGAACGCAAAATTGTGCAGTGAAACATTAATAACAACGAACTGGACTTATATCGACCGGGATATGGACCGTGATTATCTTCGATAGTGAAATTAACAGTGAATCGTTTAAAAGTGTTATGAATAATGTATTGCAGTTTTTTCCATTTAATAATCAAATCATATCTCTCTAATTCATTTCCAATTATTTGAAAAGAACGAGTGTCTAACTTAAAAAAATGGTTTTACGACAAATAACGCTGGTGCCAAAAAAATATTTTCAAAAAGATCTGCAAAGTTTCGTACACCAGCATGCTTATTATAGGTACGTAGATAATAAGATCCATCCACAAGCACTACAAAGAGGGACAAAGAGCCCACGCAACGCAACGTATGCAATATACATATTATGAAATTTGTATGCTTAGAAACATAGGTACTTGTCATGCGATGCGTTGCACATGACAAGCATGTTTCTAAGCATCCAAATTTCAGGGTCCAGATTTGATGCGTGGGCTCTGTCCCTACCTTTCCTCAAAACATATCGATAAAGTTTCACAGACTGTGTCCCATCACTATCGCGAAAACAACACATTTGTTCAAGTCGGGAGTCGATTCCACTCTTTCTGGCGATGCCCAAAGCCAGAGCCTAATGTTCCCTTCGCTACTAAATGCAAAAGCTCGACTAAACCATTGTACTGTGCTCTTTTTCACTGGTTTTCGTAGATAGTGGTAATTTTTTACACAATTTCTATTTAATAGATCGGATAGAACTAAACAAATTTCATATAAATTCCATAATGGCTAATAGTATTACCAGTTTGAAAAAACAAACTTATTTGACTAGCAGGAAATGTACTATATAATATACCTACTATTAAATTGGTTTGTCTAAGCACCCAACTCTTAACCCTTAAATGCATAGTGTTGCCAAATATCTACAAAGCATTAGACAGCTCACAGATTTTAAAAAAAGGCTTACGTTCTTAACCGCACCTTTATACCAAACGTCAAGCAGTAGGGTGATGATTTAAGCGTTAAATTTACGCAATATTTTTAATTTATAAAAATTACATTCGTTTTAAGACGAAAAGTCGGAAAGCGGAAAAATCCAGAAGTTGATAATTTTTAGTACTTATGTGATTTTGAACGGTGTTTTCGGGGTTTGTAATTATTTTATATTTAAAAACTTTATCAGAGGTGTATCACTAATAGTGTACCTTTCTAATGGTAGTAAAAAATTTCATATATCTATTACTGAAAATTAGATATTTACATAAATATGATTTAGCTAATTCAACTTCTAACACTGATTTCGCAGTGAAAATCGAAGTTATATATATTTTTACTATTTTTCCTAGAATCTGCAAACAATTATGTGATACATATATTAATTTCGGACAAAAAGAAAAAATCATGCATTTAAGGGTTAATAGATCGGATAGAACTAAACAAATTTCATATAAATTCCATAGTGGTTAATAGTATTACCAGTTCGAAAAAACAAACTGATTTGACTAGCAGGAAATACACTATACAGTATATAGATGGTCAAGCAAATCTTGTCAGTAGAAAAAGGCGCGATATTCAAATTTTCTATTTGAAGATATCCCTTCCCGCCTACATTTTTCAAATTTGCCGCCTTTTTCTACTGATACTGCTTGACCAACTTTACCTACTATTAAATTGGTTTGTCTAAGCACCCAACTCGGTAAGTAATTGTAACATTTGTTACACAGCCAGCACTGTGTTAAATCGAAGAACAAATTACTTTCCCTGGCAATCGCAGCTTTATCGGCCGTAAGGGTAATTTTTATAGAGAATTTCCCCTTTCCTAACGACGGCATTTTATTTCTGCCAACCCTATGCATGGTTATCATTAGTTACTTTTGATTATGGAAAACGGGTTTGAGCTATTACCACAGAATAAATAATAGTACTAGGGTACAGAAGGTTCACTCTCTAACAAAACGCGTCTATATTACAAGCTTAAGCGCGAGCAGGCGTCCTTTCCATATCGGTGCGCGGCAACTACATAGTATATAGACCGACAAGAAAATTGTAGAAATTAAAAAGTGGCAACATCGTAGTGTCGTCCCATTTTATTAGATTGATTTGAGAGGGGCGGGGCAAAAGTAGGAGAAAATACCGATACCCAAAAATATACTTCCACTCAATAAATCCAACATTCCGTTGTACAACAGAAGGATTAATGGCATTATTCACAAACTCGTTACTGGCCTGAATTAGCTATGAATCTTTTGTCTTTAACTGTCATTTTGACTTATGTATTTGTAAGAAAGGGATAAAACATAATTTAACTAAATCGGGCCCGTAAAGTTTTATGATTAAGGTAAATGTACATTTAAACTAGCAAGCCGCGTCCACTTCACCTGCCCAAATGAGGCATTTGAAACTCCGATACCGAGTAAATAATATTTCCACATACGGTCCCATATTGTCGTCTAACAAGCAACCCTCCTGAGCCGATGGGGAGGATGCGGGCTAAACGCATCAGGACGTATCTGCGAATTTTATTCGTAAATTTTTATATAAAAAAATATTTTATCGCTCACAGTCGTATCTGCTTGATAAAAGATAATTTTATTCGTGTTTTAAATATGTAAGTGAAATATTTATTTTAGGGGTAAATCTGTGTAAAATTGTCCTATAATATTTATTTATTTTAATACAAATAATTACATAATTACGATTTTAGTGGTAGCTTATCCTCAACTGATGTTGACTAAGGCTGATGCCTTAGTAATTTAAAACTATTTATTGAGATTTAAGAATGTGTTTTTAAATTTATATGTTTATTTATAGAAAAAATATGACTAAACCTTCCATAGCAAACCTTCTTTTTTTATTTTATGTAAACAGTTCGTTTTTAGTAGATAATTAATGTTTCACGGTTATCTAGTCATTAATTTTACAACTATTAACGTCATGATCACATCACCTCTTAGATCATATTATTTATTACATCACCTATTACAGAAGGTGACTATTAATACTTAACTCTGAAGTGACACAAACTTTTAGCGCAATAAGTACATACATGTTATATAGAAATAGGTATTACATGAAGGCACATTTTACCCATATGCCACACATACCCTTATTGATCTTTTTACATACCATCTATAAACAATCAAATATAAACTGTTTTTTTTTCGGTTTAAGCCAAGAGAGTGACTAAAAACACATCTAGGTACATAGTTTCGTATAACCAGTCTACCTTTTCCTTCTGATCCGTAAGATCGAAATATGCGAGAAAGACTGGATAACAAGCACGCGCGGGGTTAACCCGCCATCTTGGATCCATTCACTATCGGAAAATTTAGTTTGGCAAAGGAATTGGAAAGAAATAAAACGCGCTTTGATGTCTGGGTGGACCGTGGACGGTGATTTGATGAATGCAATGCAGGTTCTGGGTAGTTTTAACAGAATATGTCGAGTTATTTGTATTTTTGTTAACTCTTTTAAATTACCGAGAAAATAAAAGGAACATTCCGAAATAAAATAATACGAATTCTTCTATAAATTGGTATAAAATGTGAAAATAAGAACCAGATCATACCAACACGTATTATATATTCAAAAATAAAAGCACGTCCCTGGCAGGAAGCAAGGTAAACCAGAAGGGTGCCACCCCCACGTATGACAAGTGCCAGAAATTTACTATATACGAGTATGTGTAGTCTTGTTATGATGATGTCACTCTTTTGCCAGAATATTGAAGCCTGACAATGACAAGATTCTATTTGGCCCTGCCGGGCTAGCACATGATTGGCGTGACAGTCTCTCGCCGCGAGATAGACTGCCCTATCTATCTCGCAGCGAGATACTGTCGCGCTAATCATGCTGAGGTACCTATACCCGTATCATGAGTCACTGACAGTGTCAAAACTGACATAGCTCACGTCTACGTAAATTACTTTCTATACATCTTGCTAGCACTAATATGCGAGTACGAGCGAGATGCATAGAAAGTAAGTTCTCGATAGCGTTTATATTATGTCTGTGCCAAACTGGTGGTAGCCACACTTGTGTCGCTACGAGTAGCTTGCATACATGTATGTACATACTTAGCAAGAATGTGTGTACGTTGTGTGTACGTCATAGTGTCATTGTCAAATAAAATGTCAGTACCGCTCATGTCAAAGACTAAATTAAAAACATTGTTTATTGGAATGCTATGCAATTAATGCAATCCACGAAGGAATAAATATATTGATGGATTTTTTTTTGTCATTTGTGTGTGGTAAAATGTTTATAAAATCATTGTTATTCGATGACTTTCAACAGTCACGTTACGGCAGTAACAGTCACTATGTCTGTTGTCAACAGGGAGACGGCCAGTAAAATTAATCAGTACCTACCACTGAAAATCCGCCACAATGGCGAACGCCAAATAAAATTTTGTCCTACGTCTTTCATTTTATTTTGTTACCGAACAACCAAACTTACCTACCTCAAAATGCCATAACGAAATGCAAACCCAATCAAAAGTCAATCAAGTAACAACTTAATCATCCCCATTCAAAACAAACCCTCCCTTAATTACCAAACACACCCCCAAATGAACGTTTAAACGCGTAACGACCGCGAATTGGAACTCACCCCAAGAAACGTTAACCCAGTAACCTCCTAATATAATACCTACACCAATTTAACCTTGACTACCCTAGTTAGTATGCACAGGCTTTCTTTTAAAATCTGATGTATTAATTTGCAAACTTTCGTGCCATAGAAATATACACCCTACATCCTAAACTTAAGGATTCATTTCTTTTCTACAATCGTTGAGTACAACGTTTCGTTTTCAAAAATGGAAAATTGCAAGATAATATTACTTCTTGAGAGCTCTAAAACAAAAGTAAACTCTAACCATCAGACATAGAGTTCAAAATACAGTATTTAAATGTAGGTGGTTGTTGCTGTTTGAATATGGAACGGTTATTTAGCACGTGCTTCTCGTGACGACGTTCGCAATTTGTGTATAAATTAGAACACTTATCTCGTCGTGGTCTTGCGTTCATCTCGCTTCCACTAATAGTTGACGTATAATTCTTTCTCTTTCTCGCTCAATGTCAGGGAGCGCGTAGGGGTGTACCTATGCCGCGTCAGCGTTTCGCTTTATCGATATTTCTCGATAGCTAGAAATTTTAGAAGGGGCGGGCGGGTTATGAATAGTGGAGTGATATATGTATGCAATTTATGGAATTGACTCGTCCCATGCAAATTTATCATATATCAATAAGAATAAGCACAATACGGGCGGGGGTTCTTCGTTATGAAGTAAATCTGACGTAGCAATACATCTAAATCTTTACTTTGAATTCTGGCAGGTTGTTTTTATGCACGTCTTTTTTTTCAGTTTTGAAAAAGATGCTTAAGACTAAATTTTAAAATACTGGCCGATTTGGTTTTTGGCACATCTTGTTCTAAAGGTTTTATTTTTTAACTTTAGGTGCGTTGCATACTGGCTGGTTGTATTTATAGCATTGTTAGAGGTTTTATTTTCAAATTCAGAACGTCGATAGTCGATGTTTGCGCGCACCCCGGTCCTCATATTTAATTTAGTCGCGGAAGCAACAGGTTATTAGCACCGGAGCTTTCCCGCCTAACTTCCCGGGCGTTCACTTTTTAAATTCCTCTCTTTCCCTTTCTAATTGGATTGCCTTCTCTGTTGCCCGTGAATGAAACTTGTTGCGTCGAATCATTTCGCATTTAAGATTGTGTTCCAATTTTAAACAGTGCATCGCTAATTTGCTTGCGCGTTCACACTAGAATGGCACTTTGAGCATTATCATTTACCCGTGAAGTTTACTACACCGTGCATATTTTCACGTGAACGCTTCAGTTTTAGGTGTAAAAATTAACACGTTATAAACTTTCCACCCATTACCTCTATTGAACCCTGATACGTCTAAAAACAGCTCCGAATTATTTTCTCTCATAACAAATAACAGACAAAGGCGAAGTCCTTCAAAAGACGAAACAATTTCATTTTGTGACAAATTGCGAGGTGGAATACAGATATCAAAATTCACATTTTTACCACACACGCTGCTTCTCCGCGTATAAAGTAACGCTTCACAATCATATATGAAACGAAGCCCACACCATATCTTGCTCTCGAACACACGAATCTACATACATAAATATATTTCTACTCACCACCCAATACATTTTATCTATGTTACCGTTGCCTTACTAGAATGGCAAACTTTTACAAAAGACGCAACGAAAAAGGAGAGTGTTCCAAATTTGAATCGTATTCCTTCGCTCAACGGTTTGAATTTGGAATATTGCGGGCGAGACGGTTGGTCGTAAAGCGGGGTTGACGCGCGATCGAGTCTCACGAGGTATTCTCAAGGGGTGAGCGTAGTTCTTGCGCTTAGATATAAAGAAAGGTAGATACTTATGAAATTCGAAGGAAAAACCACCCTTCCCTATACGTAGCCAGCGCAGTCGATTCGGTTTTCGCTGAGAAAATTGTAGCGGAGTTTGAGCGGGACATTCGCTTGCCGTCAGCCGAATGGAGACGACGATTTTTCTCGAATTTCCTTCGGGACGCGTCTCCGGTTTCCAAATTTGAATTTGCAATTTGATTTTTTTTCTTTTCTATTATGCCAGTGCGTTGGGGAGGAAGACAGTAGATGTTTTTGTTTTTTTTTCTGTGCTAAAAGAAAAGTAAATTCGCGTCGCGTAAAACGTAACTTGAAAACTTTACTACGGGCATCGTAAAGGTAAGATTCGTTGTAAGAACAAAGAAGTTGGCCTTTTTGGTAGGGTTTATTATTCAGTACTTTGTCGGTTTAAGTGATCGTTCATCAGTTTTGACGCGAATAAATTGGTTTTAGTTTAAGTAGAAGTTTTGAGGTTTAATACTAAGTTGTATTTTTCAGGTTGGAAAACTTGTCCGCAATTCTTATGGCAAAAATACTATCGTTTATAAACTTAATTATAAACTTAATTCGCATACTTTTGTTAAAGCAGTATATTTATTTGCATTTATTTGAATTATTAACTTGTAGTACAATTTTTAACCGATTTCAAGTAGCTGAGTTTCTATTTTGGTTGCAATTACGTGACGGTTTAAAATAAATAATTAAACACTTCTTAAAATTATTTCATTACTTGATGCTTAGTTAAATTTTTTACAACAAAAAAATAAAAGCTACTGTAATATAATTTATTGAAAAATATTTAAACAATTAAATTACTTAAACCACTTTGTTGCTATAATGATTAAATAATTAATTTGCCGCATTTATCGCCACCGCCGGACAAAGGGCCATAACTCACAATTTGCAACAATTATGCAGCGAGTAATCGCGAGTCATCAGTCTGTCATGTCAATGTCAAACGATGACTTGTCAATGACTCAGATCTGTGTCACGCAGCATGACTGTAAGACTTCAATAGACAGACATACTTTAAACTACGACACTAGTAATAATATTTTATAGTTGTTGTTGGAAATAAATAAGTATCTGTTTATGGGAATTCTTATAGGATTTTAATGTCCAATAAGAATGCTATGGCTTAATAACAAAAAAAAATCTAACACTTATAGGAAAATCCTCAACTAAAGTAGAAAATAGGTATTTTTGCTTATCAATTATTTTATTAGGTATTATAACATTCCGTAAAAATTCATTCTAAAAAAATATATTTTATTCGTCGCTAGCTATGCCGGCGGCTTTGCCCGATTTTGATTTTGTCTGTGTAATTTTCCAAAAATAAGGTACCAACTCTGTGTCGATTCCCAAGACTAAAAATCTAAATCAATTCTGTAATTTAGCCGTGAAACAGTAACAAACAAACATAAAGCGGAAAGATTTATTTTGGTATATTTAATATTGATCTAATAGGAGAATACTCATTTTTATAGTTTGTCTTTAATCAAATATCGGACGAAAATTTTTTATCTTATATTTTATTGCATTACAGGAGAATATTATTCAAATATCATCAGCAACATTTCATAGTTAACGCCCAAAAAATGCGACCTAAACCAAATTTAATACCCATCACTCAACGTCTTATCCAACGTAAAATGCATCCAACTTTACCGCACAATATCGAATCTCCATACATTACGATTGATATGGGGTGAATGACATATAATTTATATAAGTTATAGGTATAGGCAGGATAGTTTATTCCACCCTCTACCTTACCCTCCGACACACACATGTACATTATGTATACGTAGGGCTGAGGACAAAATCGATAGCCCTATCGTTGGTTTGGTGAATTTTTGAACTGTCAAATTTTTGGTGTTTTGTGAGTTAGGTGGTTTTTGTAAACGGTGTTTTGAATGGTAGTGGATTTTGAATATTTTCAAACTGTTGAAATGAATTTGGGAGTAAAGGAGATTTTTTTTGTTACTTATCGTCGGGTTAAATTGTATCATAAAATTCATAAAGCATACGTTCTAGCTTCATGTTCTTTTACATTATGAATTATTATTTTAAAAAACGTTTATCACTTTACTATAAAATACTAGAATAGCGAAGATGATTATCTTTTTATTAATACTAATAATATCAATGCAAAAGTAAGTTCGTCTGTCAATTTGTTTTTAAGTTATCCCTTACACAAAAGATATGAAAAAAAAATGTACATGCAAGTTTTTAGACCTAAGGATGGGCATAGGTTACTTATACAGGCAAGGCGTGATCAACCTTAATCGGGTGACGCCACGGGCACAACCAGTACATGTTAATATAAAACGACACTTATTTTAGTTTTATTTCAAGAACAAATATGCATTTTATCCTTATAAGAGCCGGGTTACAAGATAAAGATTAAATCTGAACAAGTTTAACAGCAAAAGCGTAATTTACACTGTAATTCGTGATAAAGTCATAAATTTCGATCATTTTCGAGATAACCATGATTCGCTTGGGAAGATTGGAAAAGGGTATAATTACGCTACTGGTATGATTATAATTAAGACCTGTTTGAATATGGGTCAGTTACAAACTTGTGTGAAACTACTTAAAGACAGGCTCGTTAAAAAGATGGATAATAAGTCGATAGTACGCATATTATATACTAAGTCAATAAAAAAACTGTTCTGCTGTTAAAAATACACGCTCTAGTAAATATAAAATTGAATTTCTGGTTTATACTAACATAGGTATTAATTCAAGGATCAACTACCTACCTAATGTATCTAATCAACAATTAGCCCTGAATATTACAATTTCATCTTACTATGTTTCACCAAGCGACGCCAATTCTTCATGCCCACTCACACACACGTACAAAAAAAAGAACGCATCGGGTGAAATATTTAACGACATCTTCATTAAGACCTGTAACGACTGAATCTCAATCGTAGTAACGAGTACTGGTCACTAAGAAATAGCCGTTACCTTTGTAAAAAAAAAATTAGCGCGCTCCTATTTTAGCAAGGAATCTTGTATTTAATTATTAAAAACCACTCCGTTCATATTTTTTACATGCACTCAATTTGCGGCATGACCAAACGTGGCCCACACGAACAGTTATTTATTTAGCAGTGTTTTCACTGAAGGGCGTCGTAAAATTTTATTTTCTTGTTTGTATTTAAATGGTGCCTAATAAAAGCCCTTGTTAATCGGTCATGATCGCTACCGACGATTATAAAACGCCTCGCGGACGGGTTTCGGGAATTTGAAATTGGAACATTTTAAATTTGGAACTTATCGTCATCACGCACGATTGTCTTTTGTTTTTGACGCTCAGAAATTAGAAATTAGTTTTTTATTTTTTTTTCTAATGGTTATAGTCGTTTATGGCTATTATATCGGATTATTACCACGCAGTATCATTATGTTTGAATGAAAGATTAATTTGATATAGTCGGGTTTGACATTTTATTATTGGGGCATTAGAAAGTTCGAAACCGTTAACATCATCCTTTATTGTCATTACATTTTATGTTGCTTTGAATTTAACGTTAATTTCATGCGATAGGGAATCAAATGTATTGTTATTAGTGGTTTGATTACCTGCCAACGAATTAACTATAGTAGAATAATATTGCTATCGTTTAATATTACGACATGAATATTTAAATTACTTCTATATGTATAACTATTAGTAAAATGATCATTGATAACAAGCGTCTACTGTTATTACATGCTTGAACAAAAAGCATAGATAATTCAACAGAATAACCTGATACAAAGAAATACAGAATACAGAGACGAAACAACTTCAAAAGACTCCGAAATATAAGTAATCATGTAAAACTACACATTGTTAGTAGATTCGGGGGTTATATTACACAGCACGATAAAAGATAAAAAGGTCGTATGTGTTTACGATAAAGTGTGCACATACGACGTTTTCATAATAACGGATTGGACCCACCCCCGATGTCAATCGATCAAACATGTGCAAACATACTGGCTAGGTAGAAATAACGACGTAAATGCAAAAATACTTCAATAGAAAAATAACCTTATATCATTTGACTTAAGATTGAAATTTGTTTGTGGGATATTTTTGTGTGTTCAGCATTATTTTGACTGTTTGCTAGTTGGAACATATTTCTCGTATATAAGATGTATTGACAGATATCGCGTTACTTCCATTAAGATATTGTTTGTTCTAATTTATTGAGTGTTTTTATGTCCTATGTCTGGAGACATTTTTTACTGTTTGAACTATTTTTGGAAGGAAAATGAGAAAATCTTTAGAGTTAGACCAAGAAAAGACAAACTTCTATGAAATTATAACGTATAAATAACACTTACATTGCGTGGGCTATCAAAATCGCTGCAGAGTTTCCCGAATAGGCTTTTCGTTTGCCCCAATCTTTGTATGCTTTTAGTGTTACTAAATGCCCTCATAAAACACATCGGCAACGTATTAGTACAAACATGGCGGCCATTCTATCGTTTGATATATGAAGGATAGAGATGCAAGATGCAAAACCAATATTTTGGTTTAACTTCATTACAATACTCTATCTATACGCTTAAACAATTTGAACATAGATATGGATCTCCGAGTAGAATACAATACTTATATATGTATATGCAATGGATTTTAGGTATTTAAAACGAAATGCAGTGTGTGCTACAACCTAAAACGTACTAAAGTCTTTACTATAACGAAAAAAATATTAAGTAGTTAATACATTTGATGATACACAAAATTGCCTTACTTAGGTACATATTTACTAAATATCTCGTCTTTATTTTCGTAAGCTGAAGTACTTACTCATTTAACTTAGATATTCATAAAAGGTAAAACAGAAAAGTTTTTTTCTATTATGGCTTTTGGTAGGTTAGCCATATCGCCAATGGCAAGTTGAACAGAAAACATTGAACAAAAAACTCACTTCGAAACACGATTCACTCACAACGATTCCAAATTCAAATTAGAAATCAAATTTAGAATCGAACACGTCTACACACCGTTGTCAAACTTTTAAAAATGCGTTCACAAACTGATCTGACTATCTTCCTGAATAAATTATTATACCTTTTTGTCCCCTCCAAAGGGTTATTTCTATAGGAACTTATGGTTCGTGAATTTGCATATAATTTTTAGTTTATTATTTATATTTGAAGGGGTGCTTTTGTTGCTGAACTTTGCCGAACGTTGATGAATTGGGTGTATTAATAAGGATTATGGAGGTTTGAGCCTGTAGGTTGGTAGGCTTGGCTATTGTGCCGTGATGTTGGTTTGAAAAATGACAGTTTTTAGTTTTTATCTTAGAGTCCGACCAACCTAACTTCTAAATTATTAATTGATGTCAAATTTCTATGAAAATATGAAGTTTATAATGACACTCCCACACTTTGTTATATTCAAGCTAAGTTCTAGCTATTTCGTTGTGTCTAAGTCGAATCTAACATACCCAAGGTAAAGATTATACTTTATCTAATGACTAACTTTATCTAATTTATATAATTTAAATATTATGTAATCTTAATACCATTCCAATTAGCTGACCGAGGGCGGGTTTAAATTCAGCAAGCTGTACCCGCACCTTTTTCATTACTTACACAATTTGTTACACAATGTTTAGATTAATACTTACCTACTTACTCCTTATACCTAAGATGGACTAATTACCTACCTAACCCTTATACTATACCTAAGAACTTATGTAAAAAGTAATGAAATAAACGCATTTGTATTTTGTATTTGTATTTGTATTTGTATTATCTATTCCCAGGATATCTGTTTAAAAATATTTTACAAGTTGTAGGTAATTCTTGTAATGCTTAGATTGCCTAGCGTCAGTAGGTTATGTGCTTGTTCGTCATGCGTTATGCGTTACAAAACCAAAGCCATTACATAATTATGGACATTTTCCGTAAAGGATAAAAAAAATCAATGCGTCTGGGCGAAGTGTTTAAACTTTTCCAATTTTCGTAAATATTAGTTTTAGAGATATTAGCGGTGTGACGGACAGGTCGCATCATAAGGGTTCCTTTTTGCCTTTTGTGTACAGAACCCTAAAAATTAAAAAAAGTGTCCTGTCTAGAATTATATATTTTAATCCATCAACAGTGGATACTGTATGTCCGTTGTACAATCTAACTTCATAAATAAAATTGTCTCACAAAGGCCTGACATTCCTTATGCAAAACTTGAATAAATTAATAATAAAAGTTCCCATACGCCTGTTCATACTTTATAAAATAGATACGATCATATTTCTTATTATCTATTATTAATATTCTAACCATAATGCAACCGATCAACCGGAAGTCACATCTTTTGTCGATGGCCGCTCGAACCCTTCCGGTGATCTTTAAAGCATTTTGTTCTATTCATATTTTGACCCCTGTTTATCTTTTTTTTTAGATAAGTAAAAAAGATATGGAACACTTGTCTTACAAGATACGAGGTATTGTCAATGTTAAACAATTTAAAAAAATGATGAATTGTAATTTTCTTTAGAAAATCTGGGGCCTATTGCATAATAAAATACTTACAGTAGTAGATAGTCTTAGTGATTTTACATAAAAAAATAAATTGTATTTTATTATGCAATAGTCCCCTGGGGGCCGATTTTTGAAATTCGACCACTCGATTTCGTGTACATATTTCGTTCAATAATATCTCCACTACTAGGCATTTAAATTCTACTAATAGAATTGAAAACGAGTGGTCAATACCACTAGATTCCCAATTTCTATCGCTCGTATTTAAAAAATTAGCATTTCGCCGTTTTCCACCGATTTTCGAGTGACGAAATCGAACGATCGAAATTCAAAAATCGGCCCCCTGGATAATATTTTCAAGTAATAATAATCAATGGTGTAACATTACAAATATTATTACTATTATTAGATTTAGAAGCATGAATGATATTTAACAGTGCATGTAGCAGTAATTAATAAAGTATTAAAAACTTTAAGCAGATAAAAGTAAAATTTATATTAATGTAATATAATAATTCTAGTTAAAAAGAAAAACAATAAATATACCACAATTTATAGTTATTGAAGTGATTTACTTGAACTATTTATTCGTTTTTTGTGCTTTAAATAATAATAAATCTGTAATAAATTCACCAGTTTTTATGCATTATGAGTATACTCCTTGCATGAGCGCTTTTAGACTAACATTTATTTATTTCTGTGGCTATACTTAAGTTTCTAAACGTCTGATACCAAAATATAACGTAAAACTTTCAAAGAAAACGGATAAACGATCTCGCTCAAATTTCGAAAATAAAGGGAACATGCAAACAACCATGTTTCTAAATATTTGCAAACACAAACCCGCTCTTCGCACTCAAGCCTATACGCAATGTAGCAAAAAAACACTACAAGCCAAACAAAACAAGCATTTCACGGGTAAAGACAACAAAAATCGTAATAAAATCACTACTTTTTAGTTTTTGTGCATTGTGAGTATAGTGAATGAGAGCTTTTAGACTAACGTTTCTTGCTGTGCATATTTATAAGATTCTAAAATTTCATATCTATCTCATATTTTTAATTTCATATCATATAGATTTAGTAGAACGTAAAAATTGCAAAAAAAGAAAAACAATCTCGTCAAAAAACGGCGCTTTAATAAAAAGGAAACATGCAAACAAACAAGTTTCTAAATATTTGCGAACACAAACCCGCACTTCACACACAAACCCATTATACGCAATATAGGTAGCCAAAAAAAACACTACACTACAAGCCAAACAAAACAAGCATGTACGGGTAAAGACAAAAAAATCGTAATAAAATCACTACTTTTGTGCATTGTGAGTATAGCGTATGAGAGCTTTTAGACTAACCTTCTTTCTGGCCATATAAGATCTAAAATTTCATATTTTTAACTTCATATCATATTAGTAGAACGTAAAACTTGCAAAAAAAAATCGCCTAAAATAGGACTTTCAAAAAAAGGGAACATGCAAACAAACAAGTTTCTAAATATTTGCGAACATCAAACCCGCACTTCACACACAAACCTATTATACGCAATATAGCCAAAAAAACACTACAAGCCAAACAAAACAAGCATTTCACGGATCGCGACAACAAAAAACGCATGCACAAAGGATCTTCCCATTGTAGGGTATTTGACTATTCTTTGTTTAAAATGCTGATTTATAGGCTATTAAACCCTTTCTTCGACGCATGATAGATAAATTTATGCTTATTATTCGGTATAAATGCTATGGTAATATTTTATGTGGTGGCAGTAAAAAGGTGCGGGGAGCGAAAGCAACTACATTATAAACTCGATGTGTTGAATAAAATGTAAAATATACGGGTATTTTGATGTTTAATACGTTTTATAAATTAACTAGAATATTGTGTGTTGTAATGATTACATTCTTAAGAATTAATAAATATGTATACAAAGTTTCTATCCATTAACTGATATGCAAAAAATATGGTTTTCTAGATGTGGCCATTCATTTTTTGTACAATAAAGATCGAACTAAGATATCCATATGACAAACTTGGCAAAATTGTCTTGTATGTACACAATCTTATTATCATAATGATGAGGTCGTGTATAGAGTACTTACATATTTTTGTACTATTCGCGTCGAATGATGGTCCCTATGTTAGTTCATTTTTATAATAATATGGAGTAGCTGACACATAAAAGTTTTGTAGACATTTTTTGCAAATTTTGCGCATTAATTTATTCAGAAATATAATTTTTAAGAAATAAAAATACGGTAATAGTTATTTACGATACAAGTGCGGAAAAGAGGAAATTCGAAACAAGTGGCGATAAATTAAAACACGACCGAAGGGAGTGTTTTAAATCGACACGAGTTGCGAATTACCTATTTGTGACGTTCCACGGGAAAAGGTACCTTATGAGGGTTTCTAGTTTCGGAGATATTAAATGTTTTGTAAAGAGGTGAAAAAATGCTCAATTTTTTTTTATTGTGTGATCTGAAACCTTAATGCCTAACGTTTGTTTACCTGTTTTTATTTTTGTTATAAGTTAGTTATAAGCCTAGTAATGTCGTCTCAGAGTTTAGTAGAAAAGGTACCTTATGGAAAAAAGATTGAAAATTCCCAAAAAAACTAGTCAATACGGGAAAAGAAGTTTGGTAGAGAACTGTATTAGCATTCTGCAAAACTAATTTGATAATTTCAGTTCTGGTTGGGGCGCCTCGCAAATATTATAACCGTACATAGACCGACATCACAAATCCAAGTAGACTGCTATTATACCAAAGTTACTCTCGTCAAGTCTTTCTTAACTAGAATAATCTTCATTTGGTTTGGTCGCATGCAGTAAATCAGCCATTGGTTTGCTGAAAAATGCCAATACCCGACGCATTACCTTATGGAATATCTGAGGTCATTGAACCTCAATGCCGCTTATCTTCAATAGCAACCGAAATATATTATTGATAAGAAATAGACGATTTATACCATCTTAACCCCAAAATATTATTAGTTTATCCTAACTGTTCCATCATCATCATGCCTCATCATGTAACTTGACCACAAGGTACCTTTTCATTACATACAAATTATTGGTCTTTTTTAAGATTATTATGACGAAGAACTAATTAAATTGGGGGCAGTTTAATGTAAAATAATATTTTCTATTCATAAAAGATAAACTATAATATGATTGATATTTTGTAGTGATGTATTATTAGATTTATTTCCATAAGGTACCTTTTCGTAAATGTATGGAGCAAATACTGTTATTGTTATGTAAGTTTAAAGTGGCATAAGGGGTTAAATATAGTATTTAGTTGGGGTTTTAGGATTTATTTCATTTGAATGACAGAATTTCTTTCATATGTGCTCAGAAAAATTGATTGTGTGTCACATTAAAAGTAAAAATATTCAATTTTGTGATTTTATATGAAAAAGTCAGAAAATACATTTTCACCTCTAAATCGGTATTGTTTTTTGCTTAAACTGTCTGTTAGTGTCGTTTTCTAATAGATAAAATTTAAATCTTGAGAGCTCATTGCAATCAATCGTGAAAATGAAATAAAACTTTATTTTCAAGAGATTGGTTAGTATACACATAAATCAGTCGATATCAAAAGTTTCTATTTGCATTACAGAACAAGTCGCAATATTTTTTTAATCTCAGATATATAAGGCATTATTATTTGTAGTCAACTATGTAACTTACTTCAGGAACATAGTTTTTTAGGCGGCTAAACTTAAAACTTCTCTATCGTAAAGTTGCTCATTTCACAACATTATTTTCAAAAAATCATATCTCTGTAACTACGCAACCTAGAAGGTTGATCTTTTGTGTTATCGATAGCTTATTTATTGTAGATTACTGGGGTATGCATAACTCCATACCCGCCATAAGGTACCTTTGACCGTGGGACGTCACATTTGCACGTGAGTCGTACAACGTTTTACAGTACATATTGGCCCTTTAAACTTTTGACATCGCACGAAAAGTGCTATTTTACGCACTAGTGCGGGAAAATAGGACCATATGTACTGTAAAAATATATTATATTTCATCATCTTATCTTCCTCGTGTTATCCCGGAATTTTGTCACGGCTCGTGGGAGCCTAGGGTCCGCTTGACAACTAATCCCAAGACGTAGGCACTTGTTTAGTTATTTATCTGACTAGACGTAGGTAAAAATATATTTTATCATTCTTAATTTATTAATAAAATTAAGCCCAGGCATCAACATATTACATCGACATCACACTACTTTGCGTGACATGAACACATTTTGTATTTTATTCACCTAATAATAATTAAATGTGGTTGTCGTCAAGTACCAATTACCTACGGGAAACATTAGAGATATTTATCGTCATTATCGACAAAGATGGCGTTGACAGCTGTCGAATAAAAAAGTCACAACTGTCAAATTGAAGGTGTAAAGAAGTATTTTTTATTTACTTGAAAAAGAATGTAGAAAAATAGAATAGGAAGAAAATAAAATCCTTTTCCATTATTTTGATCATAGTTTCGGATGTACAGTCACCTGCAATAATATGTTACTCTTCGAAGGCCGCAAAAATATGTGACACACTCTTATGGCTCTACGAATAAGATCGTGTCAGATATTTTTGCGGCCTTCGTTGTGTAACATATTATTGCAGGTGACTGTACATATAAGCTTTTCTGCCATTTATAGATAATGGAAGAAAGGTCAAATTTAACTAGGTAATACCTACACTTAAGTCATAAATAGACAATTAACTAAATTAGATATAGCTTGATTGCGAAAAAAATGAGGATATCCTACATAGATCGACCTAGCCCCAAACTAAGCAAAACTTGTATACTTATGTATAGTCGAGTACACAATAGTTATTTACGATACCAGTGCGGAAAAGACTCGTGTCGATTTAAAACACTCCCTTCGTTCGTGTTTTAATTTATCGCCACTCGTATCGAATTTCCTATTCGCACGTGTATCGTACAACGTTTTACAGTACATATGGCCCTTTAAACTTTTGACATACGCAAGCAAAGTGCTCTTTTCCGCACTAGTGCGGGAAATTAGGACCATATATTATGTAAACATATTTTTGGTGCGTCGGCTTGAAAAGATGTTTGTGAACTCGACTGTATAAAGTATAATCGCAAAAAAAACGTTTTGATATCAAACTACGGAAGCTATCCACAGGACACTTATAATGGCTGTGTAAATGTCTTTTTTGTTGTCAATAGCCGTATAATGGTCTTAGCGGAAGCTAGGGGTCTTAATACTGGCAATTATACTGTCTATTGAATGTGTTCGTTTTTATAAAGAGGGATCAACTGATCACCTGATCAGTTTTTTTTAAAGATCGTTACTAAATAATTGTGTTTTTTACTGCGGTAATGACATTAATACATTTTGTAGAAAGTCAGGAATTTTTCAAGTCTGGAAAAAAGCTGGACTGAATTGAAGCTGGAATTGAAAAAACGCCTTTGATTCTTGATTATTTTTTAAGGTAGGAAAAACGTTCATAATGTCAGCCATCGAATATCGGTTACAGGGTTACAGTCAAACCAAGATAACTCTGCGCGGCAATGACAAACGGCGCGATTCGGGAAATTATTTAGAGATTCACTAGATATGAAATAGTGAAGATATGTGACGTTCCACGGAAAAAGGTACCTTATGGCGGCTGGCGCTTACGCTATTATTAACGCCGCTCCAATATTCAGCCGGAACAATGGTACCATTTGCCGTGGAACGTCACATATCTTTACTATGTCATATCTAGAGAATCTCTAAATCATTTCCCGAATCGCGCCGAAAGTGTGGCAATGTCATCATAAATGCCAAATGTCTATGAAAATTATGTCATTACACTCCCTCAATCCGTTTAAGTCGGTGCAAACTTAGCTTAGACGGACTCTATCTACCAAATTATTTAGAATTTAGTTTTCTGGGTTTTTTATTACATACAAAAATATTCCACGGAACGCGTATACATGTATAAAACGTGAAATAAATATTGCAAGCTCTACAGTAAAACCCTAGTAAAAAGAAAACACTAAAAACTCTTTTTATACCGCACCGAGGTGGAAATGTCCCACTTTTTAAACTTAAGCCGAAACAACTTTCACCTATCTCAGAGAAAAACAAAACTAACGTCCCTGAACTGAGTAAATGGCGTGAGAAAAAAGTAATTTTCATTCATAAAACCATTTTCTTAGAAGCTCTAAAGCGGGACGACAGTACCAAGTAATAGTCCCGTCCCTTTTACACCCGCTTATTTTTAATGCACTTTCCCTGAGGAGTTTCTTTTATACCTCTTTTCTTGCAGATGTACGTGTTTTTTAAGTTTCCAGCCAGCGACATTTTCACTTTTGTCGACGACGCCCCTGAGTTTTTTTTTAAGTTCGCTGTTCTAATTTCAAATGACATTAGAATCGTACAGGCAATAAAGCCCTATTTAGATTAACCAATCAATTGTAACTGATTTTTGAATATGGAACGCGATATCGAACGTAATCCGTTGAGTGGCACTCGTGAAAGGGATGTGCGTTGTCATTGTGTCTTTGTAATTTATTGGTTGCCAGTGTTAATAATGTTCTACATTTTTTATTAGTGCTTGCATTATGGGTCATGTGTTTGACTTTTTATCAAGCTCTATTTAACTTGATGCGATACAATACTAGTGACATCGCTAGAGGGTACAGGGGTACAGTGTCCTTTTTTCAGATTTGTGACTTTTTATGCTTTTTCTACTCAGAATCATGAGCTCTTTAGATTCTCATACTTATTAGAAAAAAGTTCTTAGTTCATTACGTTACCGTCATACAAAGTCTCATCAAAAGCGGCAACGAAATCGAAATAAAAATCTTGGGACTTTTTTCTCATATTAGGATCGAAAGAACTCGTAATTCTTTGTAGAAATAACATCCCAAATAAAAAAAAGTATTGTACAACGATTAATAAAATGACCCACCAAATAGGTACCTACTTATTTCGGTGTTGGTGTACGTAAATAATCATAAAGAAAATCAGTCTTAAAAATAAAAAACTTACTTCGCAGCAAAAAGGCAAAACCCGATAAGTAACAAAATCGAAATTCAAAGCCTCAAGAGTACACAACAGTCGGATGCCAAACTTACGACGCAGAAGTTCCGAAGCCACTCCAAGAGCGAGAAGTTTTCAACAATATATTTGCTGCGTAAAACGTATGTTATTTAAGTTATGAGCTTTTTGCCGGCAGATAAGGAAGTTAGAGGGAATTTTAAAGTTCTTCCTTTTTATGGGTGTTGGCAACGCCTTTATTTAAGGTCGGTTGCGCCACAGAATAAACAATAGTACTAGGTACAGAAGACTCACTCTCTAACAAAACGCGTCTGTTACGATCAGGACAGATATGGCCGTTAGGTGGCGACAGCGCCACGCGCGGCTTATGGCTAGCCACCAAAATTGGTGTGGAATGGATGTACTTGTAGCTACCTGTAGCAAAGCGACGAAATCGCGGAGTGAGCCACGCCTGGTTGCGCTCTGTTTAAGCTAGCCATACACACTAGGGTATGCCTGCACAGTTTTGCCAACTGCACAGGTAAAACGTAGCATGTGTGGCATTCGACTGTGCAATTCTCTAACCAGCTTTACCTGTGCAAGTTTCTAAACAGGTAAACCTGTGCAGTTGAACTGGGCAGGCGTAGGTACCCTAGTGTGTATGGCCAGCTTTAGATGTTTCGATTTGGTTATGTGTGACGTCCCACGGTAAAGGTACCATATGGCGGTTGACGCTTACGCTATTATTAACGCCGCTCCAATACTATTGCGGTGCTATGCGACGTAAGCGCCAGCCGCCAGGTACCTTTTCCCGTGGAACGTCACATAATATTTTCATCTTTATTTGGGCGAACTGCTCGAGAGTTGGTTCTCTAGCTTTTGAAGGTGCGAATGAGCAATCAACTCTGTAAACTTTTCATTTCATTTCAATTTTGAATTACATAATGATGTGTGTCTCGATTTTTTCGCCTTTTGATAGATTGATGCAAGTTTTTTCACCACAGCTCGTAAATCTTTGGCACTTAGAGACATTTACATCTCTAAAGAATTTTAGTATTGGTCTGTTGTTTGTATTTTTTTATTATAGTTTTTTTTTTGTTTTCGACATATTTAGAGACTGTATACATCTCTAATAAAGTATCTAATATTTCACAGATTCCATATTTGTAATTTTATTGGTTATTTTTATACCTTGTAAAATTTTGACATGTATAAGTGCCCCTGTGGCCTATTTGCTGAATATATGTTTGATAGGCTCTTTTTATCCTTAAAAAACTTATGAGATACCATACTCTTACATACGTGTGATGTGTGTAATGTCTGAAATACAATGGCGCACATATGTGTAAGAAATCGCGCTGACGTACCCTCCCGAGTAACACATTATCTATCACAGGAACAGGAAGCTGTGGAGACGCCATTTTTGAATTTTTCATAAAAAGAACATGTATCTCTCTTTTATGATAGTGTGCGATGAAGTGGCCCTATCTCTAGACTCAATTCTAGTATTTTTACAATATGTAGTTGCTTTTGCGCCATAGTTGCAATTGCCTTGGCTGACCTAGCCTCCTAAGGCCCAAGGTCTCACCTATAGTACTTAATCATTGAAATTTAAACCATATCAAAATAGGAATAGAGTTGCAATTGTTTTGTTTCGTTCAATTTTCTAACAAAACAAACTCAACTCTATTCCCTGCATTATAGGTTCAAATTTCAGTGGCAAATTTTGGATTATTCATTTGTATGGCTGGGCCTTAGGTCAGGAGGCTAGAACTCTTTTTACAAATAAAGTAAAATATTATCAGTGATGTTAAATTAATAACAAAATATTATCTGTGATGTTAAGTTAAATTAATAATCGGCTCCACACCTCCCGGCCTATGACACATGTGGTAATTAATAAGCGAGTATAGATCTGAGTAATACGCCTTTTTTGCTATAATGATACACCTTTACGCGTTTCTTCACGTATTTTAGGACTGTTCTCGGGATTTCGACCTTTGTCCTAGTTATATTGTATAATTGTATGTCTCTGATATACGTACAAAGTTAGGGCTTGATAGTTTTTCGCTTAAGAGCCCATCAACGTGCACACTAGCGCCACTGCTAATAAATAATCGTGATTATATAAATTTAACTAAAGATATTTAAAACAGGGGGCCGCTACGTACTGTACTTTATATTTAAGTACCTTTTGAATACCTACATCAAACTAGTATTTATGTTGCTGGATTCGTCGATCTATGAACTCAAAACAAAAATGGCCGTTTTAACTTTGGACGCATAGATTGACGAATCCAACAATATAAAAACTATAAACTGAAATAAATGTCATATACTAAGAAAAAGTGACCAAGGCCTCTAGTCGCTAACTCGGTATCACATGAGTGATCCAGTTAGAAGGTCCGAACCATACTGTTCTACCTTAGAGATGGCCAGGGGGCGCCATAAGCCTTCAGTAAGAAGTGCAATAAGTGCATATACTTGGAAAATTTGACCTATGCCGCTGTGGCCCGGTGGCCGAGTGGTTAAGGCACCTGCCGCGATAGCAGAGGACGCTGATGGTTCGATTCCAGCCTGGGGCACTAGAGGCCTTGGTCACTTTTTCTTAGTATATGACATTTATTTCAGTTTATAATTTATATAGTAGTGTTTCTACTTGATAAAAACAAATTAAAATATTTTTCTGAAATAATTTAATTTGTTCAAATATTTATAAAGGCAGCTCAACACCTCCCGACGTATGACACATGTGGTATAAAGCGAGTATTGATCTAGTGCGCCTTCTTTGCGATAGTGATATATACCTTAACGTTTCTTTTTACGTAAGTATTTCCTATAGGTATCTATGACTTGCTTTTTGACTTATTCAAATGTTGTCTTAGACTGTAATACATATGTAGAGTCGAACCAAACCTATATTTACATAGATTTACAATGTACAAGATTGCCTATAAAATATTAAAAGAGTGACCAAAATCGGTAAAAGGTGGTGGTACTGGTGCTCGACGCGGTCCCAGTACATGTCATCTTTAAACTTAAGTCATTGTCAATAGAGGTGACAGCAGCATGTCGAGCACTTATAGTATGTACCACCATCTAAAGGGGCCCACTGATTACCAGTTCGCCGGACGATATCGGCCTGTCAATTAAACGCAAAATTTTACAGCTCCGAACAACTGACAGGCGGATATCCTCCGACGAACTGGTAATCTGTGGGCCCCTTTAATGTCCAATGTCATTAAAATATAGAATTCAGAAATAATACTTATTCGCGTAATTTATTTGGTTTTGATCAGCTGAAACATATCTGGTTCTTGTTTCAAAATTTGTTTTTTTTTTGTGGCGGTCTCGAGTTCTGATGTGTAGATTAAGCAATATTACTTCGGTTAACGATTTATTTATCTTTAAAATTCATAATATTCATTGAGTTAGACCAAGAAAAGTCTGCAGAGATTTTGATAGCCCACTCAGTGCAAGTGTTATTTTAAACGTCAATCTTCTATGAAATTATGACGTGTATATAACACTTGCACCGCGTGGGCTATCAAAATGGCTGCAGACTTTTCTTTGTCTGACTCTAACGGCGGGTATGACTAGTAAACATCTCCAAACAAAATCTTCAATATCAACACTAGCATTATTAAAATGAGCACACAAAGTTGGCCACAAAAATGCACTAGCAATAAAGATCCCACCACGAGCCAAGAAAACGGCGTCAAAGGCCAAACAGCGGCACCAATAAACGCCTTGTCATCCCTCTCTGATTGATCATTATTTTATGCGCCAAACTATCTATCTATCTCGCTCGCGCTTGAAGCGGTGCCAGAGAATATTCTCATCGCCTACCGAGCTTTCACAATTCTAAAGTTGAACCAAACCAATATACGTTCCTTCTCTTAATTATTAAGGAGCTTGAGGTCTCAGTTACAGTGGTGTGTTGGAGTAGATGATTTGGTGAGCGTTGGGAATGTAGCCAGGGCATATTTTCCCGCGATGCGGTGTAGAAAATGTGGCGTTTCCGTTTTCATTTGAATACAGAACGTGGTGATAATGATGCAGACGCGTCGGTTAATTTTTAAACGGCTTTAATATTTTGAATTTGGAAGATATTCGTATGGTGCCAGCAAGATCTTGCTATGTTTTGAAAAAAAGTTTAGAAAAGAAAGCTAAAAACTTCGTTGCTTTGTATTGTCTTTATTTATTAGGCGTAGGTCTTCTAATTGTAATAACATGTTATGAATTTGATATGGATGTGATCTAGCAGTTTCATAACCTGTTATTGTTATTAGGTACAATCAGAATACGCGTCATTGTCGTATTGTAGTGGTAAAATTCTAAAATTGATATTTTTCTGTTTCAGTAAGTAGGTGATATCTACAAATATATTTCAATTATAATCAAGAAGTCACCATAGCACAGAATAAATAATAGTACTAGGTACAGAAGACTCACTCTTTAACAAAACGCGTCTGTTACGATCAGGACAGATATGGCCGCTAGGTGGCAACAGCGCCACGCGCGGCTTATGGCTAGCCACCATAATTGGTGTGGAACGGATGTACTTTTAGCTACCTGTACGCCTGACCATAGTGACCATAAAGTGACCATTTTTTTATAAAATTCAAAATATGCTCAAAATAAAATCCTTATTCCACCTAAAAGTAGGGTTACAAAACATTCCTTATCAACTAGTTCTTTTTATAAGAACTTAATTCATAAACTAGGTATTTTTGTCACTCGCCAAGATTTCAACGCAGTGACGTTATCCACATTTTTACAAAATTCAAAATATTTTACACCTAAAGCAGGGGTGCTAAACATTTCCTCTGGAAATCATTTCCTCATAACATTTGGCTACCCACTAGGCGTGCGGTTGACAGGCGGGAAAGGATTTATGTTTCGCGCCTCTGTTAAAAATATCGCAAGTTGTTTATAAAGAAACGTATAGTAAAGAATGGGTATGTAAAAATGAGAATGTTAGTTGAAGCGTTTTTACTAGACTTGGCGATAATAGAGCCGATTTTTTTGACGTATTTTTTCGTCTGATATCGATAAAATTTGGTTGATAGATAGAGTTTCCTATTCTGTACAATATAAGCGCAATTTCACCGCATGTACTACTTTAGAATGAAGCGCCCAGAATAAGACAAGCCGAATTTAATCCAAATCTAAAGAAAAAAAATACAAAAAAATATAAATCGATTTATAATCGATTTACCTATTTTCGTAATTGTTTTTCTAGAAACGTGTTGAAACATACTTCCTGTAAATCCTGAAGTTAGGTTTCTACGGTATTTTAACATTAAAGTTTTCAGATAATTAATTAAATTTCTACTTATCCTAACTTTTCGATAAACAATATTGATTTCATAACACTCAACCTTTTTATTTTTATTCTAAACTGCTCTGTTAAAAAGAAAGTAAATTGTATTCTTTATTTCATATTACACAGCTTAACTCTAAGTTAAATTACAAAAAGGTGTTAAATTTTCTACCATACCTATATACTCATTCGCTATAGGTATAGGTAACCCTAAAAACCAAAAAAAAATATTTTTTCTCAAACATGCAATGAAATATTGATGTTATGTTCCTTATAATAGGCTGCGAAGTATGACGTTTCAGGTGCGGCTAGGACAAAAGGTCGTTAATGGCATTTCATACACATCTTGCAGGCCTAGGCCGGCAAAGTCCTCTTTTTTAATTTTCATTTCACAGATATTTGTGACACAGCATCGTGGCATTCATCCATTAAAAAAAACTAGAGGCAGTATTTGCTTTATGGTTCGTAATGACACTCTGCCACTACGCCTATAAAAAACAATGTTTGCTATAATTTGCAGTTTTATTTGTATAAAATCAACATGAACTTAATAAATAATACATTCTATAATTTTAAATTATAAATTTAACTACACAAATAAAAACATTTAAAATATTTCATCTAAACGTTAGCGGTAAAAAGGTCTACTCAAACACGCGTAGTTATATTTTTTAAATTGTTATGGAGGTAAAGTTGAAAAATATTCATTCTGTTTTATTGGATTTATGGTGCGTTGTTAATTTTTAGGGTTCCGTACCCAAAGGGTAAAACGGGACCCTATTACTAAGACTTCGCTGTCCGTCCGTCCGTCCGTCCGTCCGTCCGTCTGTCACCAGGCTGTATCTCACGAACCGTGATAGCTAGACAGTTGAAATTTTCACAGATGATGTATTTCTGTTGCCGCTATAACAACAAATACTAAAAACAGAATAAAATAAAGATTTAAATGGGGCTCCCATACAACAAACGTGATTTTTGACCAAAGTTAAGCAACGTCGGGAGTGGTCAGTATTTGGATGGGTGACCGTTTTTTTTTTGCTTTTTTTTTTGTTTTTTTTTTGCATTATGGTACGGAACCCTTCGTGCGCGAGTCCGACTCGCACTTGCCCGGTTTTTTGACTCTAATATGAGTTCCGACGAAATAATGAAATTAATATTAATTGTAATCGTAGGCGTTGGAATTGGCAGCGTAAGCAGAATTGATTTTAATAACTTGCTGCCTCTGCCGCCAAGTCAAAGACGAAGTATGTATATGGTTGCTTATGGCAATTTTATTATTTGAGAAACTAAGAAAAATGGCTTACAGTTTATTAGAAACAGTTTTGTGGCATATTTTAAATGAATGTAACTACAAATTCGTCAACACTGTGGAAATTATACTTATTTACTCCGTGCATAAAGCAACGATGTATGAAACATGATATCAACATGAAAGGGGTCTCTATTGTTTCCCAAATAGTTTTAAGTCATAATGTATTGTTTGGCCGAATTTTCGTTAGTCATAATTGGTTTTTCTCAGAAACGCGTAACTTTTCAGGATTGCCACAAAACAAACCTAACCTAACCTATCTACAGAATAACCTTATGAAAATCCTGAAATGTTAACGGTTTCAGTTTTATGACTAACGATAATATGGCAAACAATACATTATGACTTAAAACTTTATGGGAAACAAACGGACCCCACATGAAAGACTATGTAAACTTGTGTGACGAAAACGACAGTCAGACGGATACAAGGCGAAAAAATCAAAGATACATGAAAATATACGGGTAGTAAAAATACACGACTCATGTAAAACATACGCGTGATAATGATATAGGTACGTGTTGGTTATATTTTGGGTGTACTTTACTTTTAGTTTTTTCTATAAATAAAACTTGGGTTTTGTGGATTTTTTATTTTATTTATTTCATTACATGTTTGAGAAAAGCACTATACATACCTCGGCGGGAAATGGGGTTGCCCGCGCTCAGACCTATTCGGACTCGCTTCGCTCGGCCGTCTATATGTCTTCGGCCGGCAACCCCTTTCGTCCCGGCCTCTGTAGTAATGTACTATTAATAAAACCCCATACATGGAAAAGAGCATTATAATGCAAATCGTTCCAATTAGCCGTTGCAGTGTAAGGGATTGTGCAATGTGCATCTGCCCTTATTTGCCTAACAAAGAAACTAAGTCTATCGAACATTCGCGGACTTGGCGGTTGCGCTTTCGTGCGGCTTTTTATATTCAAAATTTATAATGTTTTTTTTTTCAGTAAAGTATGGTACATTTTAAACTTATATTAGGTTCGCCAAACTCACGTTTAATGGCGACAATTTCCTATAAATGTATAGTTTTATCCAGCTTCTTATAAGATGATTGATAAACTATCCTTTGTACTTTCTCGGGACCCAAGCTGTCTCCATACCAAATTTCACCAATATTGGTTTGGTGGTTTAAGCGAGGCGAGTGAGAAGTATCGTACAGACGGACAGAGTTACAAACACACATTTTTATGTAAAATTATAGGAGGCGTCTTAAATAATAAAAGTTTAAGTATTCGTCACGAAATTTTTAAAACCGCCTGCCAAACATCATTTTCTCTATCTAGTCCCTCCTACTATTATTAATATGTAATACTACTCGTAATATCAAAATTTAAATGTGAATGTACATAACTTCGTCCGTCTGTCTGTTATTGCTCGCTTAACCCACCGGCTTTAAGCGAGTAATAACAGACAGACGGACAGAGTACTCCAAATTTAATTAATATTGGTTCAGTAACCAATATTTAATTAAATTTGGTATGAGGATATTTTGAGGCCCGAGAAAGTACATAGAATAGTTTATTTTTCTAGCCCATAGAATATGCGCCGTTTTCAGACCAAAAAGCTACCTTTTACTTATACATACATTATAAGGCTCTTCTGCCAGAAAGAAGTAATCTGATATGGTCATAATAGGCATCGGACAATTTAGAGTTAGACCAAGAAAAGTCTGCAGACATTTTGATAGCCCACGCAGTGCAAGTGTTATTCTAAACATCAAACTTCTATGAAATTATGACGTATAAATAACACTTACACTGCGTGGGCTATCAATATCGCTGCAGACTTTTCTTGGTCCAACTCTAGTAACTTTTACCTAAAAATATGACAAACCTAACTTGCCTGACATTCTTGCGTACTTACCCTTTTACCTAACGCGGTACAAAGTTGCACAGATAAGCCAAACGTTATAGAGCTATTTCCTGCAAAATGGCGGATGATACGCCGCAAGGTGACGTTTCGATATCGGCACAGATAATACTAACGGGGTATCAACTTACAAAATACCTTTACAAAAGAAAATATGGACGCGTGTTTGATTTTCTACCAACATAGCGGGAGGGCAATTGTCAATTTTTTTTAAACGACGCCTTTGACTCGTTACATTTTTTTTTCGGTGCAATAAAAAGGTGAGACATGTGGTAAATTAAGTTTCCGAAACCTCATGGTTTTTAAGAAAATTTTCAAGTTCTCTGTTTGTTTTAGATTTTTTCTCACTGCTGTGGATAAATTTAACACCAATAATCGACAACTATCTACAGTAAATAAGTTGGTACCGTAAAACTACCCTATTACCAAAAGCTTTTAACTACCTATAGTCCCAAACTCCCAAATTAACATCAATCAATATCTTCTTTCAGGTGTGACTATTATTAGAATTATAATTGTACTCCCTTCGGAAATATTTTTATATTTTTGGACCAAAAAAATCTAACAGAACCGAAAATATTTAATACCGGATTCACCTTCTGGACCATAGTTGTATACAGTTGGGTAATTTTACTGTATGTTCAATGTTCATTACAAATTCCAAATAGTTACCATATCATCCCCAAAACAGCATAATTCAACATCAGCTCAAAGGCAATTCCCACGCGTCATTACCGTCCTCAAAAATGCCGAAACCCCCACATTCCAATAATCCTTTACTTTAATACTCCGCGAGATTAAATTCCTCAACAAAATAACTACTTTCCGCTGAAAATGTGAGGCTTTTTAATATCGTATGTTGTTTTTTATACCGAATATAAAATATACAATTTCGCAGCGCGCAGTGACATTGTGTGCCATCCATCTTTTCGGGTTTAGCGCGCCGTCTCTTTCTTCCCTCCATTTTCCCATGTATCTCTGTCTCCTTCTGGTGGATTTGTAGTTACCCCCCTTGGGGTGGGAAGACTCGTTTGAAGCAGTCAACTCTTTGCGCATTTTTCATTTGGAATACGGATATGAAGAATGTATCGTGAGCTCACGCGTGTTATGATTTTTCGTGTTACGTTGGTACTGATGGAGGGGGTTCGGATTAGATCTTGTTATGTTGTTACCGCTTGGGACTGTAATGACAGCATTACGACCACGTAATTTTATGGTAACTTTGACATTGCTTAGCCTGTTACGATTTCATGTTGGGTACCTACTTATAGTTAAATTTTGCACTTGGTCATGTTAGTTTTCGGGTAAATTATGTTATTTTTTCTAACTTGGCCTTTGAAAGGTTTTTATACATAATTATGATCAAAATCGAGGTATGTAGGTAAAATAATATGTAATAATATTATTGTTTTATTATAATTTGATAATGTCTACCAAGACAACAGTCATGAAAAGTTGTTTTTAAGAACTTAGAGAGAGCATAGAGCTTTAAATCGTCAGTTATTATTTCTTGTAGGTACTTATAGTACAAATGACTATGCCCGTTTCGAACTAGATACGTCAATTAATAGATCCAGAAAAGATATGGATTAGATGTGTCAGTGTCAAAAGTGACGTTTTTGGTTGAAGAAACGTCACATTTGAGACTGACATATATAATCTATATCGTTTCTAGATCTATTAACTGACGTATCTTAAAATTCGAATCGGGCCGTTTACCTAAATTGTATCTCTCGCGTCAAATGATGACAGTTATTTTTATACGGAGTAGCTTTCAAGTAAATTGTATTGAGTAAGATTTTTACACATTATTTCAGTAGTAAGAAGTCAGGAAGAATAAGCATGTTTGACGTCAATACAATGGCGAGGGAAACCACATATTTTCCCTTTAAATTTCCCCAACCCTTACAACTGTTCAAACACTAAAAATACCTACAACGAACAATCGCCATATTCCGGTCACAATCCCGTTATATTTGCTAAAGAGCTGCAGGTTTAAAAACGCCTTTGGATTTTGAATTTCGAATTCCGAACACGCGCGCTACGTGACACCGCCATCTACCGGCGGGCGCACTAGAAGCCTAACGTGGTTTGAGTCTTTACTTAGGATCTATAAGTCTATTCCAAATTTGAAAAGGCACATGTATTCTAAATATATGCCTTCACCGAGCGCTGGCTTATAACTACAGAGAATTGAAATAGGGTTCGGTAAAATACAATTTCGTTGACTTTTACGTCATTTTGGTTGGATTGTAACTATGCGGCGAGACGTCTCATTCGAGACGTTTTGTAAGCATGTTATGCGATGGTACGAAGGCTGAATTTGTGATGAGTACATGATCGATGGTACGTATTGATGGCGGGATCTTATGGGCTTTTTGGTCGCACGTATCATGTAACATCGTTGATCAATACTTATTTATGGAAAGGGTTCTGTCGCGCTTTGCGTCGTATACCTATATCCGACATATATTACACTGTGGGTAGATTTAATATTAGAAGGATCTCCGAAGATATTAAAATCAGGATACGAAATGCATTTGTTTCCATTCTTCATCGCATAGGTACAAACCCTATGTAGGTTCCTAATTATGATTATTTTGGTAATACTCCGTCTAAGCTAATTCTGCACTTGACATCATAAACCACACATTTCTTTATATAAATTCGATACTTTAGGTGGTGTTCCAGACCAAACTAGAGTGTGATAGACCACTTGCTAAGTCTCTTCAGAGGTAGCTTAAATTAATAAGTAGGTAAGGTTGACGAAATATAAAGTGAGCCGATCTGTCGAACAAGTTTGAACAAGATCGGCTCACTTTATAGTTCGTCAACTTTACCTTGGCGCGTTTGTCTTGATACTTTTTTAGTTTTATTTCTTGACAAAAATTAATTAAAAAAAATCGGGCAAGTGCGAGTCGGACTCGCGCACGAAGGGTTCCGTACCATATAAAAAAAAACAAAAAAAAAGCAAAAAAAATAAACGGTCACCCATCCAAGTACTGACCACTCCCGACGTTGCTTAACTTTGGTCAAAAATCACGTTTGTTGTATGGGAGCCCCATTTAAATCTTTATTTTATTCTGTTTTTAGTATTTGTTGTTATAGCGGCAACAGAAATACATGCATGCAATAAGATTGTATTGCTTATGTATCAGACGTTTTGGGGCATGTGTCGAATTCGATATTTTACTGGAATATTCCATTAGGGAATCCAATTTTAAATGAGGTTAGAAATGGCAATTTTAACTGAGCTGAAAGGTAGGTTGATTTTTCAAAAACTTACGAAAAGGTTGGTGACAAAACTCAATATTCTACCTGGAAAGAGTGCAGGTAAAAACGGATTATTGCGTAATATTTTAACTCTACATATTTATATTAAATTATCAAATCAGTCTTGGCAAAGCTAAACTGTTACTTGCCCCGTTACTAGTTTTAAAGGAGTAAGTACTTTAGATTAAAATATTTACTTACCCAACGGCAACTTACTTAACAGCTTTGTACAGAGAAGCATGGCGGTCTCTGGTGTCGGAGATTCACTTCGGGTCGTCACACCACACCAGTAAGTTAGTACCTAAATAAAATATGTATGTCAAGGGCTCATTTAGACGATGCGAGAAATCGCATGCGAGTTTTACTACATTGCGGTTTTTGATCGGTCGGTTGAATGGGACGTAACCAACAGTCCGCAATGTAACTAAAATCGCATGCGAGTTCCCAAGTAGCATGGAAGTGTCGGCAACATCAATATAGCAGCCAATTAAGAACTTAGAGTGATTTAAGGGACGTATAAGAGTGTCAGAAAAGATTTAAGCTGTATAAAAGGTACTTTACAGACATTATACAGCTCAAGCTGTATAAAATCATTATAAAGGATTCTGCGGAAGCATGGGGTGCTTTATCAGAATATAAAAAATCTACTATAAAACTAAAAGTGTTGTGAGAGACTACAAACTAATTCTATCGTAAAAGCTGTATACAGGCTGTATTGTAGTAACACTTGGCACTTTTAGCTGTACAAAAGTATCTGTCAACCCCGTTTTAAAGCTATTTCTTATGGCGTAATCTTACTCTCCTATAAGAATAGTAGTTGTATAACTTCTGTCTGTAAGGGTATTATAAAACCAAATGAATAAATGGCAGCTATAGTACAGCTTTTTTCTGTATTACTGATAGAGTCGCTTATAACAATCTTTTGGCGTAATTTTACACTCGTATAAGTATAGTAGTGTACTGATTTCTGAAAATAAGTGTATTATAAAACTAAAGGAATATATGACAGTTACAGTACAAGTTTTTCATTTGTTATACGGATCTCTAAAGAGAATTATAACTTATGTACGGAGAACCGAAATACAGCCAAACGAATACAAATATTCTATTATAAAGCTGTTTTAATTACAAAAGCTGTAAAAGACACTCCATTTATTACACAGCACAGCTACTAAGATTATAATGCTCTCCAACTATCCTGTAGGCTGTTTAAAAATTGTCGCCATTTTACAATAAAAAAAAAACGTATTTGTAAATATAATTAAAGAAATACTTGCAAATATTTAGCAGACTAACGCCGTGTTATGATTACCAGCTAAAATAAATTGTTTAGCCTTAGAATTAATATTTATAAATATTTTTGATACTCTAACCTTAAAAACAAACAGTAACTTTACCGATTTTTGATATTTTTCATATGGTTTCTCTTTGTTATTTTGCAGGCGCGTAAATATTTTGCCAGAAAAGATACACAGTTTCACAATAAATAATAATCCGCACTTACCAATAATGTAATATTCCATTCAAGTCCTGTATAATATTTACTTTTACTTTTACCATCCACTATAACACTTTATTGTCGCCATTACTATATTACGAATGAACAAGATTAAGACATTTTAGTTTCTTAAATGATTATTATTCTCTTGTAATTCTTTCTTATAACTCATTCAAAACTTATATTCTTATATCGTACTTATAAGAGATTATCTGTAGTGTTAAGGTTTCCTGTTACACCGAAATATAGCTGTAATGCAGCTATTATGCAGCTTATGTATTGCTTATACAGCTACTCTACAGCTCTAATAACGCCAAAGGCTGTATAATTTGGGCCCTTTTTTTACTTATAAGGGCTGTATAAGCGCTTATACAGCCTTTGTACAGCCTAACTGTACAGCTTATAGTATACAAATAAACTTTAATACAGCTTATATACAGCTTGCAATGCTACTTGGGTTCGCGTGCCGTCTAAATCAGCCCTTTCTCGCGTCTCCAAATACCTACTACTAGAATAAAGGTTTGAACCTTTATTCTAAATTCAGCCAGTACACCCACCTATTTATTTCTTACACGAAAAAACGAACTACGCACACTACGTAACTCATCCCAGCGTCTCGAGAAAAATCCCATCTATCAACAAAGAAAATAACGATTCGCCGTGTCCCCGACAAATGATTGACAGCGGAAAAACGTCTCACGAAAAAAGAAATGATTCTTTATTTAAATTTGCGCGTTCGATTTTTCCTTTTGTCGTTTGTTTCCACTTGTAATTTGACGGTTAAGTTTGCTTTTTGGCGAACCGTATAATTTAACCCGTGTTTTTATTGGTTTATTATGCTTTTATGAAGTATAAAAAAAATGTATTAACTTTTTTTAAACAATTATGGCCTGGATGCGAGTCATTTAAGCCAAATGGTTTCAACTACCTTGAAGGTTCTGTCATTACGTAATACATATAGGCATTATTTGGTACATGATACGGATGATTTTCCTTTGACAGAAATTGCTTTAGGTACAAACTTCTGCAAGTTATAGATTTTCGTAACCCCTTTCAGGGGGATACCTCGTTATTTTTGTGAGTCTTTTGTTACGAATCTGCGAAGCAAGCATTGAAATATCTTTGATATTAAATCTATAAAAAATATACTTATTGAAGTTGTGTATAATAGGCATAAATTTATTTAATAGTACCGGTGAACACGCCAAATGTGTAATCGATACATTTATTTGCCTCTCGCATCTTTGTATTGCCTAAGACTCAATTAATATAAAGAACCTATTAAATGAAACAGTTAACTTAACGGTGATCTCAAATAAAATATTTAATAAAAATACATTTCTAAGGCCCACTTTCACCATCGTGGGATCCGGGGTGAACCGGTTAAACCTGGAGTTACCATGGTTACCAGTGCAATTAGACATTGGGTTAACGGTTTAACCGGTTAACCCCGGATTAGTGGGATGGTACAAGAGTGGCGCTAATAAAGTTATAATTATAATCACCTAAATTATTAAAACCGTCATCTAACCGACGTTATAAAACCAACCAGTGACACACAAACGAATTTAAATTCCGTTCCAATTTCAAATTCCAAAAGCGCCATTATAAAAACAATCGACTGTCGGGCGACCTTGCTAATTCACCCCGCGACATAATTTGCGCTTGTGAACTGATTACACCAGACAATTCCGTCCTTATCGCACGTCTGTCCCTTTCGCTCCCATTCATGGGTTTAATTATGCCGGGATGGTGTCATGCGGAAGTGTGATTGGAAAGGGAAAGTTGGAAAGTGTTCGGATGTGGGTCAAACTAGTTGGGAATTATCTGGACTTTGGAACATAGTTGGGAATGTCGTCTATAGATAGCATTGTTGGTGTACGAAAGTTAAAGTTTTCCCTATTCGTGCCTATCTCCTGTACTTTCACTATTCATTACAAACTGTATCTGCTTGAGCTTACGTATGAAGGATTAGGTAAGCATTTTTTTGCGTATCGTAATTCAAGTCAAAACTGTCACTTTGGTTATTAACTTTTTATTTAAATGAAAATATCATGGAGTTAACGATTCGTAATATTTTTTATAGACATCACAGATCTTTGCGGCTTACAACCAGTTAGACACTGACATATTCGCTAACGTCTGCGTAACTTACTTTCTATACATCTCGCTCGCACTAATATGCCAGTACGAGCGAGATACATAGAAAGTAAGTTACGCAGATGTTAGCGAATATGTCAGTGTCAGGTTAGTGTCAAGCTCGTGGTAAGGCTAGTGAATTTGTAGGAAAGAGAGACCGTAACGTAAAATCGGGTTACTTTAGCCCTGGAGGGTAACTTTGGCCATTGTGATTTACTTGGTCCAGGTCATATTAATGCACTGTAAATATGGAAATATGACTTGAGGTTGGTTTTAGCTAACCTTTGACGTTTTAATGTTTATTATTAGACCCTTTTAAAAAAGGTTTTCATGTGGGTCAAAGTTACCCTCCTTTGGGTCAAAGTAACCCGAGTTTACGGTACTTTAAATAATACTGTCGTTAATAAGTAGCACTAAAATTATTTTCTAAAAATAATAATTCGTTAATGACAACATGGCGTTGACCCAGGGTTATGTTACCTATTCCAAAACCAAATCTAGTAGGTAATTTAAAAAATATAGCAAAAAATTAAAAACTGTCTCACTTCAG
Source organism: Cydia splendana (assembly GCF_910591565.1). Lineage (NCBI taxonomy): Eukaryota > Metazoa > Arthropoda > Insecta > Lepidoptera > Tortricidae > Cydia > Cydia splendana. The sequence goes on along the minus strand of NC_085971.1, from coordinate 16,281,762 downwards.
CATAACGCCGTCACCATCATTACTTTTCCGACTTAAATATGGAGCGAACGCCTCGGGTCGATTATTTACGCTCCCTTTCTTGAGACTTAAAACGTGACCTACCACCATACGATCAATGATATTACATAGGGTAATTGCGTCAGTTTACCGTCCAGTGCCAGTTTCCGTCCACTTGACGGATTAGCAAATAATACATTTCATTTTTAATTTGCTACTTGCGAAATATAATTTTTATGTAGATAGATAGATTGTTTAGATATTAAGAATTGCAAAGTCCAAATTTCTGCAACAATGAAGGTTTATATTCATATTTCGTCAAGTGGACGAAAACTAGCGCCCTATGACCCTATATAACTAAGATAGGTTATATATGTATTTTTTATGACATATATAACCTAACTTCCATATTTATTTTCATTAACGAAAGAATCTGTTTTGTTGGTTAATTTTCGCATAGATTTAGTTTTACCAGGCTTCACTGAAATTCAGCGTACTAGGACGTCAAACTGCTATGAAAATTATGACGAATAACACTTGCACAATCTGGGCTATCAAAATCGCTGACAACTTAGCTTGGTCTAACTCTACCTACAGTTTTTTTGTAAAGGTTGCGTTTGTAAAGACAATTGTATCAAATATGATACAATTAAGTAGCCAAACTCATCATTTTAGGTCACTGTCATAACAAAGCATTAATTTGTATACGATAATTAGGTACATAACCGGATCTCAATCTCCCCTAATTTCTCTAAAACACGACAGTATTTAGATATTATATTCTCATTTATAAAGGACGTAACCGACAACTCTTTCTTAGTTGCTAAAAGCCTTTTCCCAATAATTTACTTAAAACAGATAATGTATTCCTATTGCTTAGCACAACAAGATTGCTTCAAACAAGCCACTATAAGTACAAATACCTTTCCAATCACGGAACAATGGAGTTTCGAATTTGGGAGGCAAACGCGGAACCGAAACCAACACGTATGGGCCATTTTGAAACTTTATTGATTTACGGGTAAGTACCTACACTGTCAAGTGGACGCTGCCCTTGCCCGTGTCATTGGACGTGGGACGCACGCAAAGGCAGTACCCGCCAGGGGTGAAAGCTATGGACTAAATACTAGGCTATGGGATAAGTATTAAATCAGACGCCGGCCTAATAAAATGGTATAAAGTATACATTTTCTGTATTTATTTTTCTTCATAATTATTATTTCATACTTGTTACATGTCACTAGTTCATTTACTTACTAGTTCTTTTGAGGCAAATTCTCGGTATGCAAAGTTATTACAAAGAGCTCTCCATTTAAATAATGTCGTAAGCACTAAGAATTTCCGAACGCGGTCCGCCATTTTGTTCGTCGGCCATTTTGTGCAGTTATCCGTTAGCTATTATTGGTATCGGCAAATAGCAATAAACGGTAATAAAAGGTAATATCGTGACAAAACATTATTGGAAACGGAAACGGTAGTTGATTTGAGACAAAATGGCGGTGCGAGACACGGATTGAGACTATAAAATAGGAAGTTGTGTAATTTAAATTCGGCTGCGTATTTTTTTTTAGTTGGGTTAGCCTATTCGGAACATGAACGAATTGTGATATCGATTACATACATACAGTCAATATCAGTTCTTTGAATCCTAAAGGAAAGGAGTCATAACCCACTGCTTTGAAACGTTTTATTGTTTCAAATGTACAGTAGCCATGGGAAAATAAATCTTACCATTATTAATTTAAGTTTGGTAATAGGTTGATTGAATAATTATGGGTTTTTGATAATGATTCAGAATAATCGTTAAAATGAACGAATCGTAAGTTCATGAGAACATTAAACACGTTTTACGATGGGACAGTAAAATCATTTTTACAGCTTTTTTAAACCCTTTATGACAAATAAAAAAATCGTGAGATGTTTTCGATTTAGCCTCCTAAGAACCAAAGTCTCTATAAAAGGACAAATTTAAATCGAATTTTGAACTATATTAAAGATTCCAAGTTCAAAAACTGCATTAATTACCCTGTGACTTAGAAGGATAAAAAAGCAATTACCTCTTTTCTAAAGACTAGGTATGCGTCCCCAAACTAGGTTACGTTATTCCCCAATGTCTTTTAAATGTAAGTACTTGCTCTGGTGCCTCTAGTGAGTCAAATTCTTGAACTCTCATCTACTAATTTATGTAATTCGTCCTTTATGAAATACTAATGACCTGCCCCGGCTTCGCACTGGTTAATAAATTATACACCTATTAAACCTTCCTGAAAAATCACTCTATTGAAAGGTGAAAACCGCATGAAAATCGCTTCCGTAGTTTTTGAGTTTATTGCGAACATACCTACATACGATGTCGTCGATGTCTGTAACAGACATCGTAGTGTAACATATTATTGCAGCTGACTGTACCAGCGTTTATGTAATACCTAGCAAAAAAGCGCTCATCGTCATCAACTAACATTTTAAAGAAAACTTCACATGATACCTAAACCTAAACATACATCAAGTCACATCATCAAAAACACAACCCTCAGGGCATTCCACGAAATTGGTGCCTCCGTACATTTTGAATTTTTATTATGTACTATTTTCTATTCTCCCCGTAACCCTTCCTCGCAGAGACATCCCCCCCTAAGGGGGCCACCCTGTGAAGGATTTACCAAGTAGCACGTGTATTGTATGTATGTGTGGCGGCTTATTCTGGTATTTGATGGTTTTGATGGGCGTATCTTTTTAAAAGGATGTTGGAGATATTTGGAGTTCTGAACAACTTATAGCGAAGAGTTTAGTTCAAATATTGTGTAGGTTAGTTAGTTCAAATATGTTTAATCTTTGACTATAGTAGGTAAAGTAAATCATAGAGAAGTATGATGCTAAATCGCCTTTTAAAGGCAAAAGCACAGTCGCCTTTAAAACATGTATTTTACATTATATAGTTCAGTCTAAAATACTTACCTATTAGACACTAAGTTATACCGGGTGTGGCCTATAACACGAGCAAATAATTAAAGCATAGATTGTACTCCTCAAACGGTGACACTTTTGTTCAACAACTTTTAAAAATTATGAAGTATTTAGACTCCCTATTTTTCATACAAAATAAATATTATCTTCAATGGACGCCATCGCCACGCCATATCAATGTGATTGACGTTGCTTGTCACGCCTTAAACATAACAAAATTCTCAATGCGTCTTAGAATAAACTTTAAAGTGTATTAAAAATCAAACCACAAGTTATTTTTAAAAGTCGCTGAACAAATGTTGGTCAGTATGAGGAGTACAGCTTACAGTTTAATTTTTTGCTCGTGTTACAGGCCACACCCGGTATACACCTTTTGAATGCAAGATGGACAAATTAATTGCAGAAATAAATAAATAAATTAAAGAAAGTAGTGTAATAATTACATTATCTACCCGTAGATAAAGTAGATTATTTAATACTAATTCGTTACTTACAAAACATGTATTTCAGGATATATCAGCAATACCCTATAGTGTAAATAACATTATTTGCGGTATTTGACACATTATGACTGACGTATATAGAGATGTAACTAACGCAAATCGATTGTCACAGCAAGCGATTACGATTGGATGGCACGTAGACTGAGGTATCGAATTGTGACGTATAATGAATTTTTATTTGAGATTTAAATAAAGCTAGAATTATATGGTTTTCCCGCAAGCTACCGGTCGGTCGGTGTATTTAATACACCGACCGAGTAGGTCGCACCCATTGTCAAAATTGAAACTAACTGGGGATCTATTTTAAAGTTTATTTATGTTATTTCTGTGTCAAATTTGTTGTCTGTTAAGTGACGATAAATATATCCATATTTACAGTTAATTATCCACCTTTTCCTTATTTTTATTAAAAGAAAAATGAAAAATTCATATCGATTTACTTAGACGACTACCGATTCATAACGGTGGTGTCCGGCCAACCCTAAAATTAAAAAAAAAAAGACGTAGAACGTAAACGTTCGCAGTGCAGTTGTTTTCCTTTGTGATTTCGATGTGCAAAACATTTTACGTAGTATTGCTGTTGTGAGTGACAGACGTCAAATACCGCAAATAATGTTATTTACACTATAAAAACCTTATTTTTTGTTACAGGCTCAAACTACGCCGAGAGTACTTATCAGGTAAACATAGAAGATACAATTGTACAATGTTTTTTTAAGTGCACACATTTTTGTCAAGTCATATCTTTTTTCTTTGGACATCATAAAATAAACAGATTTTAAATCTTAATTTTGGTATTTCATCCTTATCAGCATGTTAAAACCTTCCTCTTCTTTAAATTTGTATGACTAAACTGTTAACTCACAGAACACACACAGACAAGACACCGGTTTCCCCGAAAGTTTCCCATTCATATAGGGTATCTGTATTTAAAATAAATTATTTTACACCATGCATGAAATAAAGCACCAGAAGATCGTTAGAGAAATGTAGACAGCAGTTATTTTTAGACACAATTTCTATTTTAAAACCCGTATATAAAACTATAAAGAGTAGGTAATTTGATCGTGACGTGACATGCTAGTGTTTCATATAAATTCCATAGTAGAAAAATCATTTTGACATTTCGAAAAAAGATACTGATTTGACTAGTAGTCAAATACCCTATTATTTTGGTCAAACATGTCTGTAAATGTTGAAAAACAAAACTGCCCTCCTAAGCTAAAAAGCGGTACTTGCATTTAGTTTTCTTTGGAAATACGTCCTTTTAGCTTAGGAGGGCAGAAAAGCACGAGTTGTTTAACCAACGTTTTTCCTACGTAAACCCTTGTCCCTGTCCCAGAATACGTTTCCCTGCGAACACAAGATAATCCGCCCTTAATGTGGTATACATTGTAGTTCTTTGTTCACGAGGCCCGGAAAAATTGTAACGAAAATCCTTCCCGGCCGATAAGTGCGGCCAGTTATCAAAAGGATTGAGTAATGTCTTTCATTTTCTTCTGTGACGCTTTGTGATTTGGACTGAATTGAAATTTATGAAAATACGGAATATACGGACATTCTTATAAAATTGTTCAAGGCATTTTGATAGCACAGACTGTGAAAGAGTTATTTTAAGCGTCATAATTTCATAGAAATTTGACGTTTAAAATAACACTTGCACAGTATGTGCTATCAAAATTGATGCCGACTTAGCTTGGTCTAACTCTAGAGCGTTGTCACATGTCTGATGCTTTAAACCTATTCATAGCCCTTTGCAGCATTTTTATAGCTTACTTGTAACTAACTTAGTTTTAATTTTTTTAACATTTTCTTAAGACTTGAAACATTTTACATGTTTACTTATAAGAGTTATAAGTTACCTTATCCCGTAAACTTACAAATAAGCAAACATTTTATCGAATTTCATAACATTAAAGGCGGAAATTGTGGTCTGATCCAACTTCGTCAGGTAAATTCCATTTCCAACGAAAAATCCGACCAATACAATATATCACGGTTCTAAGCCCGTTAGGAATAGAAAAGGACGGGTGTATATGTGTGTAGGAGGGAGGGAGAAATCAAATGTCCCTGCAAAATAGAACGAAAGAAGATTGAATGGGAGTGAGAGTGTGTGTGTGCGGTGTAGTATTGTTAAGGCGAAGGATTTCGGAAAAGTAGATCATCAAGATTAGGTAAATAATTTAATAATAAAAAGTCTATAAATACTATAGTTTATATTCCCGTCTTTTGAAATACATAATATTTGTACATTTACTCTTTTAGGTACTTATATAAAAGTCTTTGCATAAGGAATTGCGAATTTCTTAATATAAAGTCTGACATCTTTATAATTTGACTACGATGATATTGATGATGACTCACGCTAGACCGGGCCGGGCCCGGGCCGAGGCGTCCGACATGTTATTTTCTATAATGGCTGATCGTTGATCACGTGGTGCTTCTTGGAAGCTCCGGCCCGGCCCCAGCCCGGTCTAGAGTGAGCCATCCTTAACTCGTGAAAGTGCTTATTGCTAGGTATGTAGGTACAGACAGCAACACTCCTGACTGTACCTAAATGAAGAATATTTTGACTTTGAATTTGGAAGTCTATGGAAGGTGGAAGTATGTTTTGGTTGTTAAAGCAAAGGTTGTTAGATACAAGGCAAAATTTAAAATGTTTGCAACTGTTGGTAGATAGGTTTTCTATAGACATGATGAGTATCTAGATGAATCGAAGTTTAAAATTAATGGCAAAGATGTAAACTAATAATTTGTAAGCTACGAACCAAAATAGTCCAATCAAACTTTGTAACTGGATTAACAAATAGGTATACCTGTCCCTACAAGTCTCTACTAATATTATAAATGTGAAAGTAACTCTGTCTGTCTGTCTGTCTGTTACATCTTCACGCTGAACCGATGAAGATGACATTTGGTATGAAGATAGTTTGAGGCCCGGTAAAGAACATAGGAGTGTCTTTTCAAAAGAGCTTATTTCTCTATGAAAACCATACAGAAATAAGCCGTTTTGAAAAGACTCTCCACATAGGATAGTTTTTACGGTTCCGTACCCAAAGGGTAAAAATGGGACCCTATTACTAAGACTCCACTGTCCGTCTGGCTGTCACCAGGCTGTAACTCATGAACCTAGATATTTGAACTTTTCACAGATGATGTTTTTCTGTTGCCGCCATAACAAAAAATACTAAAAACAGAATAAAATAAATATTTAAGTGGTGTATGGGAATACAACAAACGTGATTTTTTGCCGTTTTTTGCGTATAATGGTCCGGAACCCGAGTCCGACTCGCACTTGGCCGGTTTTTATGAATCATATCATAAATTCCACACAGACGAAGTCACGGGTAGAAGATCTCAAAAAGTTGAAAAGTACAGTCACACAAATATGGGAAGTCGGGAACTTCGGCGAGTTGGATGCAAGTTAACTTTTTAAGAACTCCTATCGTTGCGGGTTGTGTGGAGATGACTTCCAAAATATCTGTATTTCTTATGAATGTATGTATAATATTATCTTCGGTTATCGCAATAGTTAGATAGTTAATCATGAAATATAACTATATACCTATGTATACGGATTATATCGCGTAAACTGAATTTATAATTAATCCTGATGTTGTGAACCCTTTACAGCGTTTGTGGTCAATGGGAGACAGGAAAAATATATTCGTCCCTGTCAAAGTTACAATGCAAATGTCCAAAATTAGCCACAAATAAAAAACACGTAAGGTCAATGCTATCTTATAATAATATCTACCTTTCAATACATTTTCTTATTTACCGAAGAAAATGTCTCCGAAACATTGCGTCTTGCCTTAACAAAAGGGTTGCTGCCTAAGTACACGCACACAGACCCAGCCACAGATCAGCCGTAAAGAAATCACGCACACAAGCGCATCGGGCTTAGAACGCACACGGCGACAGGCTTAGATCACGCACACAGCCGTACATGCGACAATCTTGTTTTGTTCCATGTGTGTGATTCTCGAGATAGTACCCTGGGTAGCGTAGGGTTGTCGCGTTTAGGTTTTTTGGAAAGTAGAACACATTTTTGCAAAAGTTTTTTTGACAAATATTGAGTTCAAGCCGCATTTGGGCCCATTAGCAAGAAAAAATCAGAAGACTGGAAAATATTTTAAAATACAATGCCAGCACAACTGATATATAAAGTTACATTTTCATTTTCCATTAAAAAAAAAACCGATTTATATTTTTATTTATATACCTACATGCAAAATTTTGCAACAACGCTTTCTTAAAAATAAAGAGGAATCAGAATTATCTACAAAGTTCTACGTCAATTTTACTCTTCATATGGTAATTAGTTTGCTACGTCGTGCTACGACGTAGCTCTTTCTCGCTCTGAATTAGTGTCTATAATTTAGTTTTATGTCGACCACAATAACGAAAAACTTAATTAGCCAATGTCTTTGTTCTTCATTATTATAATTAAGGTTTTATTGGTTTTAACATCACGGAACTTTGCACACTTTTTTGTACAATCTTTTTTTTAATGCTCAAAAAGCGAAAATACCTACACGAATTGTTTATTTATTGCACAAAATAAAATACAATCGTACGGAAAGGCGGATTTAATGCTATAAGATATCTTTACCAGTCAACCTTCTCCACTTTTATCCTTTTTTTTGCACATTTTTTGCGAGTGGCAACCCTGGCGCACACACGCGCGATCCTTGCAATATTGTAGGCACGTAGTTTTATTGGCTCAAGTCATGTGCGGATTGAATATAATAAAGGAGACATATCTTACGTTTCGCGGAAAACCCGATGTTCAGTTTCATATAGTTAATAGAGAAAAAAAAGAATAATAAATAAGTAACGCATAATTTAGTAGGTAAATGTTTTGATAAAGTCAGATCCTTGATTGGATCGGAGCGATGCCGAGACTCTCGGCGAGTGTGTGCAGCCGGCATTATGATATTTTGATAGAGTTAGACCAAGAAAAGTTTGCAGCGATTTTGATACGACAGACACGTCATAATTTCATAGAAGTTTGACGTTTAAAATGAGACTTGCACTGCGTGGGCTATCAAAATCGCTGCAGACTTTTCGCGGTCTGACTCTATTTATTCAGTTATAATTTTACAGCATTACAGGTAGCGCTTTTCTGGTAATTCCAAATTCCAAGATACGAGCGGAGGTTCAAACTCGCGACCTTGTATTTGAAAGTCGCATGTCTTACCACTAGGCTACCAAGACCTTTTTAATGAAAAGTAAAAAAAAAATTGTATGATGGATGATACGGTTACCTTCATTATCGAACGCGGCTAAAAACGGTAAACATAAATCGTTTGATATACTGCCCCTCGACATAAAGATATCGAGAACGAAGTATGCTTATTAACATATCACACGGTATTCAAGTAACTAAATGTGACTAAACACGGCACCGGCGTGCTATGCGTTTACACGCGCTAGTGTACTGGAAGATTAGTTACTGGCATAGCTTAGTGGCATGCGAGTTGCTGAGAGGGATGGAAGGAAGGGAAGAGTGGCATGAGACCGAGTTTTATATGGAATAGGCTACCAATGAACTCCACGAAATGCGTTAATATAATCGTCTGTCAAATCATTAAAGTTGTTAGTCAGGCGGTGGCAAATCAAAAAAATAGAAAAATACCATAAAAAGACCGGCCAAGTGCGAGTCGGACTCGCAAACGAAGGGTTCCGTACCATTATCTATAAATCGGTGCCACCCTTTCCCATTGCTGTTTTCAAGTGTTTCACTCACGTGATTAGTTTAGTCACTCGTGCGACATCACGTGACTGAAACCGTTAAATTAGCTTAATTTTAGTATGTCTCACTATAGTTTAAATTCGAAGGTAGCACGTGCGGTTTTATTTAACAATAGACAAAGGATTAGCCTAGGGGCCAGCTACAAATCGAAAGTCTATACAAGCATCAAGTAGCAAGACCTCGTGCAAGCATTCAAACGAGCCTTAGAAACCAAATACTTAAACGCGAACGAGCATTAACTCGACTTCCGTGCTTGCCAACCATAAAGCAACTCGTATGTAGCAACTTGCCAACGTAACAATGCCGCTGATGAAACTGAAAACTACATACTAATATGTGATGGTAGTGACATTATTACCTGCATTTGTAAGTTTGCCGCTTCGCATGTAACAATGTTAGGTTACGCAGTTGGATAAATAAAGAACTAACTTTATTGCGTACGAATTTGCTTCTATTTTCCGATGACACTGGCGCAAGTAGCCGCAGAATTAAGTTTGCAATATGTAAAAACTTGATCGACATAAAGAATGTTATGTAATGTAACAAAGTAGCATATGCTTGTAATTTTATGGGAGATGGAAAGGCGATGAATTTGTAAGTTTATTGAGTACAAATGTGAAAAAACAACGATAAGCGTTATTAACACGTGAATTAAACGGTTTTATTCAGCTTGACCCCGTATATATTATATATATATTTTGTTTCTATAATCTATTTTGTTTCTAAGATTTTTATCAACTTGCAATGCTCGTGTGATAAGGCTTTAACTATCAAAATTATATGCAAAAGATTTTTGCGGCTGAAAACTACCATAAATGTTCGAGTTCGGGCTGGTTGGAATATTTCGATAATCATATAAACAAGTTGTTTTTAAAAGAAAAGTAAGTGCAGTCGGTATTTACTTACAGCGTGAGCAGCAATAGTTGCTACGCGCGCGAGGTGTTCAAAATGATCTTGACGCCACTTTATTGGTAAGAGAATAAGAGCGCGTCAAGGTAATTTTGAACACCTCGCCCGCTTAGCAACTTCTGCTGCTGACTGTATATAAGTTAACTTCAAAACGAGTTGATTTAACACGGTAGGTACACTGAAAAAAATAATTAGCCAAATTCATTGAGTAGGCAATTCAAAAATAACTAAAGTAGAGTCTGTTCGGAAAGAGAAGAGTCGTGGAATTTATTGGGCCCCATACATTTCACGACTCATCTCTTTCCGCACAGACTCTAATAAATGAATAAATTTCGCTCAAGTAACACATATGTAAAGTGTCATTCTATAGAACTTGCTACCTATGTAAACAAACCGCCATATTGAAACTATGAATGATGATTTCAGTATGGCGCTTTGTTTACATAGTTAGCAAGTTCCATAGAATGACACTTTAGTTCGTAAGTACATTTTTTGTGTACCTAAATAGTAACAAAATATTTTGTTACTATTTCAAACATTTCGTTCAGTATAAATTCAGCATTTGCATAGAAAGGGGAGTGTCCTGAAAGTGAAAACCCTCACTACTCTCAGTAAGACAAACTCCCAACTTCGCATGTTTCAAACAAAACACGTTCACTCTCATTAAAGTAAGTTGTGGCTATTCTGTATTCTCACTAGGCAACTGAGTTTTGTAAACATAGGGCCACTTGCACCATTCTACTAACCCGGGGTTAACCGTTTAAACCTGGAGTTACCATGGTTACCAGTACCATTTGACACTATACTCTGTATCTTTAGGTATTTAAATATGTAAAAGTATTAACTCACATTTATAGACGGGTCTAACGCGAATTTTATTCAATTACCTTGATTTACCGACGTTCCGACACAGGTTTCACTGGTCGTGGTCGCGGCTGACTGATGTCCCAGCAAAATGTCAAAACAGAGATTTGTGCAACTACCCGACGAAAAGTGTATGGAGAAGTTTGGGCTAGACATCACATTTTTAAACCACCCACTACACATAATGTTAATTATTGTCAATAGTCCGACACGCAACACTCACAATATCCACGCACCCGTCCGAAGATAGATCCTTTGGCTTTTGTATCACTGGTCCATCCTCCCTATTAAAATTCCTGGGGTATTTCTTGATTTCAATTGCTTCTCGCACAACTCGAGGATAATAATGGCATGGCATTTATAGACCCGTCTATAAATGTGAGTTAATATGTGTTCAAAACGCGAAAGTTTAAAAATATTATATGTAAAAGTAAACAAATAATTTGTACATTTTCGGGTAGATATAACATTTATTGATTAACCAACCAAATACAAAACCGCCTGGATCTGTCACTGAACGAACTGACTTTAACCGACATTATTTGATCGTGCAATGTTTTCATCTACACTCAACTGGCTTAAGATGCCATTTGAGGGTGGATTATTGTTTACTTTTATTTAAATACCTAAAGATACAGACTATAGGTTAACGGTTTGACCGGTTAATCCCTGCTAGACCGACCGCTTAAATGAGTCCTCGCCTGCGCGGTACGGGGGCGACGGGGTAGGACGACTAAGGGTGGCGGGGAATGTGCGGGCGGCAGGTGTACGGCGCCCGCACCTTCCCCGCCGCCCTTAGTCGTCCTACCCCGTCGCCCCCGTACCGCGCAGGCGAGGACACATTTAAGCGGTCGGTCTATAGTGGAATGGTGCAGCGGCGCTTAGAAAATGGAAAATATAAACAAGAACTCCGTCAGATAGAGCCATCTTTGCACCGACTTGATAACAAAGTGAGGGAGGGTCATTATAAACATCCTATTTTCATAGAACACAATATAATGATGATATTGGCACAAATTGGCATTCCAGATCTCATACAGAGTTGGCTTGTTCCGACACTACATCGGTGCTTGATTACAGCTGTGCCCTTCGTGCGCGAGTCCGACTCGCACTTGGCCGGTTTTTTTTGCCGCAGCCGCCATCCAAATATATCCTGCCCGATTCGAACTTTAAGATACGTTAATTAATAGATCCAGAAACGATATGGATTGGATGTGTCAGTGTCAAAGTAACGTTTTTGTTTGAAGACACGTCACATTTGACACTGACATATCTAATCCGTTGCTCATGGGCCCCGTGCATGAACTATAGGGGGCAGCATAGGAGCCGTCAGATTTTTGGCGCGAGGCGTAAATGTGTCGTTTATATGCTTCCGATGTAGCCCACCTAGCAGAACCTAGTATGCACAAGGAAACGTACCGACGAGACCGGTAGATGGTAGCACTTGCTTTGGCAATGTACATGTGCACGTATGTTTCCGATTCAGGCCACACGATGGCAGACCCTCCAACGCGCACGGTCCCTATACCGCTCCGCGCACCAGCGCCAGCTAGCGGACGCCTTTGTCACGACTCTTCTGTTGTTTTTCCCGAACAAATGATACAGCCGGTTATCAATATCAACCGTTAGACTATCTGAATGGATAAATAGCTATTAACACGCCGAACCCTTCTCAAGGTCCTAATCTCCCCTAAAACAAATCCCAAAACTCAACAATAACCACCTCGAAACAATTTACTCCCTTGTCGCCTTAACCAAATCAGTACATGCTTACGTTTCTACTAGGGACTAGTAAATATTCGAGACTGACAACTTCCCACAACGCGGTCCTCGCGGCCCTTTTCACTAAGTTTTTGTTTACTTTAGTAACGTATCGTATGTAAAAACTCTGTCACCTATATTTACGGTTTCTAAACATTAAATCTCACTTTCCTGGCCGCTGTCATATAAAAGTACAATTAAATCATATTAGGCATAATTTTTACTTAATAGCGCCATCTAGTTTTAACATTTTCAAACCTTTTCTAGGGCTTAAATGCTTTATTTATGCTATCAATCTACTTTTGTGAGTTGTGACTATAACTGCTATAAGTCAAGTCCAATTTTATACGTTTTAAAATTAGAAATAGCAATATGGCAGTTTTCATATGCAAAACCCTGAATTTAAAAGTAATATTTAATTGTCATCTACAACATTGACCACGCATTCTCGCGGCATTGCGCGTCGCGTAAGTACTTATTTAAGTTTTGACATTTACCTCCGACGTTTCGAGGACGGCGTTGTGCCCGTGGTCTCGGGTGGTCGTGGTCCTGGTCAGTGTTTTGTCAGTCTTCTTTTTACTAGTCTCTGTTTTAGGCTTAGATTGGGCATTGAACCGATATCTGGGATCGTCTGGACGGGATATCCGCGCCCCCTAGGGTCCCTTAGTTTACCTGAAGTCTATATTTGAAACTGGGGATTGTCCCTAACATATCCGGTTGGACAATAAAGCTTGCACTTTTGAGATTAGGTACTGTTAAATCTCTGTTTATACCTCTCACGTGTGATGGTCCCTATAACAGTCCCTTTAAGTCTCTTTCGTTTGGGCTTTATTAAAAAAAAATTAAGATATAAGTAAAAGTTATTACCGTATTTTATTACTTAGTTGTTTTGAATGATTTACGGTAAGTTTCACTATTGCCCGTGAACAAGATGCATGTCAGCATCATCATCATCATCATCATCAGGCTATATTAGTCCTCTGCTGGACATAGCCCTCCCCTATAGCGCCCTGTCCTCAGCTTGCCGCATCCAGCATCTGCCTGCAGTCTTTCGCAGATCGTCATCCCACCAGAAGCACTACCACCAGTTTTAACATTGACATATTCACTCACGTTTAAGTAACTTACTTTCTATACATCTCGCTCGTACTCGCATATTAGTGCAAGCGAGATGTATAGAAAGTAATTTACGTAGACGCGACCTAATCTGTCAATGTCGACACTGGTGGTAGCCGTACTGGTCGGAGGGCGTCCTACAGTACGTTTGCCGAGTCGCGGCAAGAAGAATTAGCAAGCTGATGTGGCAGTGGGCTGGCCATATCGCACGAAGAACCGACAACCGCTGGGGTAAACGTGTTCTTGAGTGGAGACCGCGACTCGGCAAGATGCATGTAACTGCGTCGAAATATCGGGAGCTTAAAACAATACAAAAGGTAATCACGGTCCATATCCCGGTCGATATAAGTCTAGTACTTAGTTGTTAAATTTCTAATAGTATTATGATACAAGTGTGCTACGTTGGTCAATAGGTACACTCGAGGCAATATTGTGGGCAATAAGAAAGCCGGTGTATGTGTGCAGTTGTGCACACGCGTTCCATACGACGTTTTTCAACACACATGCGAGGAAAAAAACTAAAACGGATATTCGGTTACTATCCGGTATCCGTCCTATCCGGCCCTTATTTTAAAAATTCCACTCACTTGCACGCGCACTCTTTTCGAACCTAGCAATGAGTCCGCGCGAAAGATCACTACGAAACAGGTCAAAACCTGCACAATGCGCACCTGAAAAACCGAATTGTAGGTATAGTTCCGCCGGCCGAATATTCGGCGGCCGGATACCGAATATTCGGTCAAGGTTCAGGCCGGATGTCCGGTATCCGGTATCCGGCCAATCAACTATCCGTTGCATCTCTAAAAAAAAAACTGTACCCCTAGTGTTTTCATTCGATAACGCGACGTGACGTACGCGTTTGCGATAAGTCTCATTTTGGATTTCGAGTTTCCAAAACGTCCCGCTTGGCGCGCTGCACAAGATCCAATAAAAATAGACATAACGCAAATGTGAACGCTCTTCACGCTGTTCTGATAAGTTTCTGTTAAATACGTATCAGGAAGGGTAAGTTTCTCAACTGGGGGTTTTCAGAAAAAATGGTACAATTTTTTTTTCTCGAAAAACCATCAACTTTTGGGCTATTTAGACTGAGAATCGCGAGTGCTATTGAATGAGACAAAGAAAATAAGTGTCCCCATTTTTTCATACAAATTTTGGGTGTCAGTTTTGTAACGGTCCATTCAAAATGTATGTCAAAATGCGTTACAAAGCTGAATTTTTTTTGGGACACATTTTTTTAAAAATGGATCGTCCTCTTGATTCTGAGTAGAACTAACGCAAAAACTAATGGATTAAAAAAAAGTAAATGGTACATTTTTAAGTGAAAATGCCCAACTATCCCCACTTTAATAAAATCACAATCTGAGATTGTCTCCTGCCCTAAGTTATTCGTTATCCTACTCGTTAGTTCAATTGATTTGTATCCGAATATTTCTCTAATCACTTTAGTTCGAAGTAAGTTTACGACAGCAACAGTCATTCCGCTAAAAGCCTATAAAGCACAGGCGACTTTAACAATCGTTTCCAAATA
The DNA here is from genome assembly GCF_910591565.1 of Cydia splendana. Classification (NCBI taxonomy): domain Eukaryota; kingdom Metazoa; phylum Arthropoda; class Insecta; order Lepidoptera; family Tortricidae; genus Cydia; species Cydia splendana. Next base: position 16,266,359 of record NC_085971.1, on the reverse strand, counting down.
TCCATTTAGCTCGGATTTACTCATAGCGTTTCATAGATTTTAAGTTTACTAGATGTAGTAGAGGAGCTAAAGGAGAAAAAGGAACGTTGTGAGAATGCAGAATAGCCGCAAGTTACTTTAGTGTTTTGTTGTTTGACACGCGATGTTGGGAGTTTGTCATGAGGGTTTCACTTTCAGTTCTGTCAGCGGTGGGAGTTAGAATAGAATAGAATAGAATAGAATAGAATTAATTTATTCGTAAGCACAAACAATCGGTACAATACATTACATTATATAAAAGAAAACATAAAATAAGATTAAAGTGCCACGAAATGGTCCCATCTCAGCATGTTGCTGGTGGCTTCCAGCGCTGATCTTCCGATGAGACCATCAAGTGAGAAGAATCACGGGAGGTAACAGACAAGAAGAAAAAAGACATAGAAATAACATACAGTAAACAAATAGTCAAATAAGAAAAAAAAATAAAAAATAAAAGTTACACAGCAAGAAGTTACAACATATAGCTGGTCAAGCAGATCCTGTCAGTAGAAAAAGGCGGCAAATTTGAAAAATGTATTATATAATTTGTACATTGCCTAATTTACAATCTGGCGACTGCTTCTGTTTTGTTTGGAGCAAATTTGGTGCAGTAATGCTATCCTATTACAGTTCCTCTGCTAATGTATAGAAATATATTGTTTTATTCCGTTAAGTCTGAACGTAAATCAGGGAATTAGAGAAACAAAAGAAGATATGGTAATCGCACGTATTAACATTTGAAATCAGTATTTTTGTGCCTATGCGAAATGAAGTTAAAGGCGTCCGTGTAGATGCACGCCAATCGTATCAAAATAAGTTCAAAATCTTTTAACCTATTACTATTTGATCTCTGATTGGCCCAAAGGTTAACCGATAGAGAATGCCTTCGGGCATGTTCGCCTTTCGTACAACTTTAACTGTGCAATAAAATTTGAATAAATAAATGAAACCTCACCAATTGTTTAATTTGAATTGGGCTCCTGCACTACATTCTACAGCTACTAATGCCTAGTTTACGATCTGGCGACTGCCTCTGTTTTGCTCGGAACAGATTGGGTGCAGGCTATCCTATTACAGTTACTTGGCTATTGTTTAGACGTATTATTTTGCTTCATTGTGAGTCAGCTACTTTTAAAATAAAAATATATCTGTTGTACAGTCACATCAATAGTAGGTAGCGGGTCTATATTGGGTCGCATAATAATTGATTGTCCTAATGTAATGTTACGCATAAAACTCATTTCGCATAATTGTTATTGTGCTGAAACTAATAAAATTTCTGAAAAATTATAAAACAAACCTAACCTAACCAACCCTATTCTACACAACTTATGCAAAATATTTTCGAAAATACTCTTTGTTTCAGCTGAAGAAAAATTATGCGAAAAGAATTTTATGCGTAACATTACATTAGGACAATCAATTATTATGCGACGAGATCAGCACCCGTAGGTAGCGGATGAATTAACACGCCATAAGTGTCAGGCACCCTGAATATTATTACAAGTTTTTATTTAATTTAGAGATAGAGACAGGGGGTGGTCATAGGAACTCTGTGATGAAAGAACGCAACCTAATTGTGTTCGGGGTTTTTAGAATTGTCTTGACGATGAGATGAGATAAGTTGCATGAGAAAAGTACAGTCGAGAATAGCTTGTGCCAAAAATTTAATTTTTGCCAAACATTATTCCAAATAGAGATATATAATGTTTTTCCGTCTATGTAGAGTCTACATAGACGGAAAAACCATGTAGAGGATACCCGTCATAAATATAGAGTGGCCAACAAATTAAAACGCACAAAGGAAGCATACAAAGTAAACTGTTATCTCTGAAATCTTGTGCTAAATTACTAATGCACGTTGCACCTGCACTTACGCATGTGCATTAATTGTGTTGCCTTAAGGATAACTCAAGTTAGACCGGGCCGTGTCCGGGCCGGAGCTTCCGGCGCTTACTTTTCTATACATGACTGGCGATCACGTCATGCTTTTCATAGAAAACGATGCGCCGGTAGCTCCGGCCCGGATACGGTCCGGTCTAACGTGAGTCATCCTTTATCCTTCTGACATTGGTTACGTCATAGACATAGGAGTAAAATATTGCATAATGTTGCCCGATTAAGAGGATAGATGACAGCTGCTCCATTCAAAAGTAGTCCCCATTTTCCTCTCCGGATATTGACATTATAGTCTGTATCTTTAGGTATTGAAATAAAAGTAAACAATTTGTAAATTTTTGGGGTAGTTATAACATTTATTGGTTAACCAACTAAATACAAAACCGCCTGGATCAGTCACTGAACGACCTGACTTTAACCCACATTATTTGATCATGTAATGTTTTCATCTACCCTCAACTGTCTTAAGGAGCCATTTGAGGGTAGATTTTGTTTACTTTTATTTAAATACCTAAAGATACAGAGTATAGGTATGGAAAACAGTTCATATTCATTCCTTATTTGTAACCACACCGAAGCTAGTCAATTTCCACAAGCATTATTAGAAAGTGTATTGACCGAAAGCTAAAGTGTAACTTAATACATATAATAGTCGACTTTTAATTAAAAATTATGCATAAAATGGACACAACACAGTTCAGATGGCGATATTTCAACGTGATATATCGCCCGCTAAGCTGTTTTCATATTCAAAGTGTTATTACGGCCCAACCATACTTGGTAACATGGTTGATGTTATTACTAGTGAAGTCATCAATCTAGGGATATGCTTTCATTTATAGTGAATGTGTCCAGTTTATCTACATGAGCGCTGGTGGCCTAGCGGTAAGAGCGTGCGACTTTCAATCTGGAAGTCGCGGATTCGAACCCGAACTCGTAGGTACCTAGTACCTTACTGGTAAATATCAAATGATATTTCGTACATAAATAATAATAATAATTTCAGCCTATATACGTCCCACTGCTGGGCACAGGCCTCCTTGACATGCGCGAGAGGGCTTGGGCTATAAAATAGTCCCCACGCTAGCTAGTATGCAGGTTTCCTCACGATGTTTTCCGTCACCGAAAAGCTATTGGTAAATATCAAATGATATTTCGTACATAAGTTCCGAAAAATTCATTGGTACGAGCCGGGGTTAGGACCCGCGACCTCCGGATTGAAAGTCGCACGCTCTTACCGCTAGGCCACCAGCGCTTCTCATTGTCATCAAATTTCTCCTATATATTTGTTCACATAGGTAAGTATGTATATAAATTATTTAAGACTTGGTACCTACCTACTTCTTGTATAAATGTGTACTCTGTATCTTTAGGTATTTAAATAAAAGTAAACAAAATCTACCCTCAAATGGCTCCTTAAGCCAGTTGAGGGTAGATGAAAGCATTACATGATCAAATAATGTAGGTTAAAGTCAGGTCGTTCAGTGACTGATCCAGGCCGATATGTATTTGGTCGGTTAACCTATAAAAGTTATAACTACCCGAAAAATTTACAAATTGTTTGTTTACTTTTATTTAAATAGGTACATAAATATACAGACTATAATGCTGGTAGGACCATCACTAACAAGCATCAATTCCATTAGCAAAAGCCCAGAATTCTCTTTAACCGGCAAAGCCCTCACCTATTAGATTAAGGTAAATTCATAGCTAAACGCATTAACCTCCAAGCCGCAGGGTAGCGGTGCCAATTAGGGACCGGGTTTTTGAAACCGGGAGCTAGGTAAATTTAAATTGCTTTATTCAGATACAGTAAAGTTTTACCAGTTACATAAATAATATTCGGTTATGATGGGTTTCAGGACTTAAGACGATTATAAATACCGCAAAATTGACGTTGTTTCGACTTGCCTCTGTTTTAACTCGCCTCAGTCTTCCCTATCTCTGCATGATCTAATGAAAATAAGCAGAACCAGAAGCTCCTTGACTTAGCTAAGAGTTGTTAGACTTAAAAGCCAGGTGGCAAGACAGACAACAGACAGACACAGAGACATACAGATGTATAGTGTATAGAGATATAGAGAGAGGAGAGACAGGAGATACAGGAGGAGGAAGGAGGAGGAGAGACAGAGAGAGAGAGAGGTGGAGGTGGCTCGTAGTAAGTTTTATTAATTAAGTATATATTGATTGCAAGAACATAGTGTTTTGATAAAGTAAACGTACTGGTGCTCGACGCGGTCCCAGTACATGTCATCTTAAACTTAAGTCATTGTCAATAGGGGTGAAAGCAAGGTGTCATCTAGTGGGCATTAGCATGTCGAGCACTAGTACGTTTACCTTATATGTCATTAAGATAAAAAGTACGTAGTCCTTATGAATATTATTTTCTTAGTTGTGAGTTGTGAAAATATAAATAATAATGATTTTCCCGTCCACCTCCCAGCGCTGCCGGAGCTGTGCGGCCGTTTTTGTCCTCGGCCGTATAATTTATAATTGCATACTTCATTGTTGGACAGTGTCGGATTCCTGGCCCGTACCGGTAATGAACTAAAGGCATCCCGGCTATTCATTAAGACGAAAGTCGTCACGTGACCGCTTCTCCATACAAACCTAGTCCCCATTTTCCTCTCTAGATATTATTTAACATAATAGAAAATATCTTTACACAATTTATTGTATGATTCAAATCGTTGAAGTCCCTAGAGAAAGGCCACAATTTTTGGTAACTGTCTTGTTATCTAAAAAACCGCTAAGACTTCCTCCGTTCTTTGAGACTACGGCACCTTAAGTGTATACTTGTATAGCGGCGCGATTCGGGAAATGAATTAGAGATTCACTAGATATGAAGTAGTGAAGATATGTGCCGTTCCACGGCAAAAGGTACCTTATGGCGGCCCAACAATATTGGAGCGGCGTTAATAATAGCGTAAGCGCCAACCGCCATAAGGGACCTTTTTCCGTGGAATGTCACATATGTTTACTATTTCATATCTAGTGAATTTGTAATTCATTTACCGAATCGCGCCGTAGGTATGCTAATTCAAATTAAATAAGTCTAAATGTAATCGCTTTTGTTAGGGCAAGGCATGTTAGAAATAAATGCTGAATTATTAAATTAAACGTAACCATTTATGGTGGTGTGATACTAACTAGAGCAGGTGATCTTATATAAACCTATTATTACAAAACTATTGCCTGCTTTGACATGTTTTTAGGGTTCCGTACCCAAAGGGTAAAACGGGACCCTATTACTAAGACTCCGCTGTCCGTCCGTCCGTCCGTCGGTCAGTCCGTCCGTCCGTCTGTCACCAGGCTGTATCTCACGAACCGTGATAGCTAGACAGTTGAAATTTTCACTGATGATGTATTTCTGTTGCCGCTATAACAACAAATACTAAAAACAGAATAAAATAAAGATTTAAGTGGGGCTCCCATACAACAAACGTGATTTTTGACCAAAGTTAAGCAACGTCGGGCGGGGTCAGTACTTGGATGGGTGACCGTTTTTTTTTGCCGTTTTTTGCATTATGGTACGGAACCCTTCGTGCGCGAGTCTGACTCGCACTTGCCCGGTTTTTTTCGCTACACGTTTAATAAACTTTTTTGTTAACGCGTTAAAAAACGTTAAATGCTACGTGCTCATGTAACGTTTTATTTTATTTCGTTTTGCGCTAACGAGTTGCCAGCGTGAGACTGTTGTAATTACCCACTTACACCTTTTTGTCATTAATATTGAAAAACCGGCAAGTGCGAGTCGGCGATGGGTTCCGTACCATTATGCAAAAAACGGCAAAAAATCACGTTTGTTGAATGGGAGCCCCACTTAAATATTTATTTTGTTTTTAGTATTCGTTGTTATAGCGGCAACAGAAATATATCATCTGTGAAAATTTCAACTGTTTAGCTATCACGGTTCATGAGATACAGCCTGGTGACAGACAGACGGACAGACGGACAGCGCAGTCTTAGTAATAGGGTCTCGTTTTTAACCTTTGGGTACGGAACCCTAAAAACATGATCCGCACGTGGCATGCAGGTTTTTACAATTACATGTACCAATGTATTTTAATAATCTGCTTATGCAAATATGGTCGTTACATAAGCTTTTTCATATTGACAATGCATTTCCTTTTTTAATCAGTTTTTGTTTTTACCACCAGTAAGTAATGGATAACGTATAATATGATAGTATTATACAGAAACGACCATTATGAATAAAGGTGTGTATTTAATCTAATTAACCATTAATAATTATAATATATAACATAATTTTCTTTAGGGCACACTTGTTATGTGGAAAAATTACCACCCATCATGAAATGTCATCATCTTTTTTTATATATATTTTTTTTTTGCAGAATTTTTAGAGCTTTAAAGAGGTTTGATTAAAATGCATTTTTTTAATGATTGTTAAAGGGTTAAATAATGTTTAGAACCGTAATTTTAATAAGACATTTTGAAGCAGCTTTTCGTTAATATGTAAATCCGAAAGTTCATTGACGTCAATTTTGTTATTTTATAAAAAATGTGTACTTAATTATAAAAACCTCACCTTGATTCCAAGCCCAACAGCTGTATTTGCCGAAAAAGTTAAGCACACGTTATAAAAGAACAAATTAAACTGATACTCGTAGTCGTCGTTTGGGTTAACCCTCAAATGCCGTTGCAAAAAGTGCTTCACTTTCTCTAGCCAAGAAAAAAGGGACCCACCTGTGATTTCTGTGGTTCCTTAGACACAAAAAACCTTACGCCGTTTTTACGTTATCATCATAGGTACCTACTTAAAAGAGATAGGTGTTCGTTTTTATAGGTAATAATAATGAATATTAGAAAAAAAATATTCTGACTCAATATTATTATCAACGTAGAAAACATTTACTTTTTTTGAGAGAATGTCAATTGTGTGACTGGAAAGTTTTATAAAATATCAATTATTAGAGTGAAAATTTTTATAAAGTGTCAAAAATGCCGGTTACCCGCTAGATATAATAGGAACCCAAATTTTTATTATTATTTTTAAACCGCAATTTTATTAAAATATATTTTATATAATTAATTTAAAGGTACCTTCACATTTAAAAAAAATATTAAGTTTTTAAAATTACCTTGAACCTACGTTTCTCAATCCGTCTCACACTTAACCAATTTTTTTAAAGATTGTCAGTTAACCCACCTGTGATTTCTAAAGAAGCTTGTCTGTTCAACCCTTTCCCTGCTGCAGGAAGTAACCACACCTGCGTAGAAAGTGAATCGGGGTAGTTTTTTACAATAGGGATGATTTAATAAGGGTATCTTAAAATAGGGGTTCGAAATTTAATATAAAAGGTGAGATGCAGTTTTGCTGTTTGAAAATAATTGGGTGAAGTGCTTGTTTTGATATTTATATTTTGCCCTTCTTGCATTTTTTTTACATTCGTTTTAGTATTTTTTTAAACGTACTGATTTACTAAACTGATTAGTAACTGATTAGAAACTGATTAGACTTGAAAATATTCGATGATATGTATACCTATAACAAATTATAATATATATAAAAGATTTATAACAAATTAACAATCTCATTGGAAAAAAGCTTTATTCAAAATAAATTTAAAAAGTAATAATAAATTACATAATTTTATAGAATTTAGGCATCGCCTAAATGATGACAAACCAACAAAAAAATATATACGAGCTTAAACTAATAACGCATAGACAGATAGTCCCCATACGGCTAATCTGCCAAAAGTGAAGCCGAAACACGATCGATGTGTGCGTGGGAGGCTCGTGTTTTACGCTCAGCAACACACACACATAATATACAAAAACGTGTTGCCAGTATATAGATATTACCCTCAAAATGGGGGATTTAACAACATCCTTAACACTTGGTTATTAATAATTTGTGTGTAGATTTAATAGCAAAAGCTTTTTATGTTTATTTAAGGAATTTTGCATTTCCTGCCTTTGTGAAATAAGGTTTAAATAAAAAAATTGATACATTTTTAAATTTTTTTATTTATAATGTGCATAAAATTACTACATAATTTGAAATAAATTAATGAAATATTTAAAAATATGTAATTTTGATATAATTATACAAGGAACTTCAATTAAGCGCAAACATTTTGGAATGTAAACGTCATGTCCCATTTTGAGGAAAAAATATTCACTACACTGTCAACATTTATAAAAAATGGCGGCTGGCGAAACATTGTATTTTTGTAGTTACGATTACGTAAAAATATCACATTAAACTCTATGCTTACGCGTGAAATGTAATGTAAGTCGGTTTGTTTTTATGATATGATGCGTTTTAACACCCATTCAATGCACAAACAACCATTTTTCCTGTGTTTTTGATTTTTAAACGGGAGGTGTACACAAACCGACGTGACCTTGAGTACTGCCAGGGCCGATCGAATACGGTGACATAAGTGCGACGTGACGTCGCACTTGAAATGGCTTCACTAGGGATGTACGAACACTCGATCTATGCCTTATAAATCTATGTATACGAGTATATATTGCTTAACTACATAATATTGAATATGAACCATTTCAAACTAAAATCATACCATAAAACATTTCAGCTGCGGGCTCAGCACGGTTCCATTTTTATCGACTATCACTATGCGCGTCCCTTTCGCACTTACATACTTGTTAGAACGTGACAGGCATGGTGACAAGGGATAAAAACGCGACCGTGCTAAGCCGCCTGGATTGGATTATAGGTATAACTTTTTATCGACTTACGTAACAAATTGTGACGTCCCACGGATAAAGGTACCTTATGGCGGTTGGCGCTTACGTTATTATTAACGCCGCTCCAATATTATTGCGGCGCTATGCGACGTAAGCGCCAGCCGCCATAAGGTACCTTTTGCCGTGGAACGTCACAATTAACCATTTAGCACATTGTCTAATTCAATTTCCCATCTAGTACACATTCACCAGGCGACAAAGTCGTTACACACTTCGGCATTCGTTAAAAAACACAACTACAAGTTCACACGAATATTAAATAGAGCATTCTTACACGACAATGATGTGAAGAATTTTTTCGGCCCCCGTGACACACCTGAGTCACGCCATTGTGATAAGATGATTTATATTTGCATATGGCTTTGCGCATTGAAATGGTTAACACTTATAACGTTATTTATACCCAGTGAAATAACAACGTTACCCGTAAGAGTTAAGGTGGACTTTTCAATGAGAATGTTGGATTATAAACGAGTTTTCGTTAGTTATATCTGGTTTGTATTGCATTCGTTAGTAAGGGGCGATTGAATCGAGAGTCGAGACGATTGATGAATGGTTGTAAAGAGTTGACGGGTATTCTTTAATTAAATTATGTTCCATGTTTTAAAATGTCGATTCGGTTTTTTAATATTTTTTGAATATTTCATTACCGGCAAAATTATTAATCCTTCATGATGCTTGTAAAATTTAAACGTTAAGTTTATTTTAGAAATAACGTTGTTTTTAAATCATTTAATTTGTGGGTATTAAATGAAAGTTTGGTTAACAAATTCATCTACTTCTGAAGGTTACTAACTGGCCTTATATGTGAAAATGTTCTCCAATACCAACCCGTAGAATTCTCCGTATATGCTATGAAAATTTAACATTATATTTATATATTTTTTTAGTTTCAATTTTCGAAAAAAAAAACGGACGGTTTCTAAGTAAAACCTTTAGTCTAATTTGTCTTCCTATTTTATTTTCACGTTCCCATTATTTTCATCATTACCAGGAATACAAAATATATTCAACTTAAGGAGCGACGTTCCAATGTATGCATATATATTATGTAGTTATATAACCATAAAATTTTCTCAGATCCTACTTGAACAAGTTTTGAAGCTTGTTATACTTTTCTGGGGTTTTGGGCAAATTGCAGGACGGTACCTACATTATATTATAATGACATTGGTCAATACAGGTCAAGACTTGTTATGTAAGTAGCGGAAGTTGAAGTTGGAAGGGACAGCATAGGTAATATGTGAGTTATGAGATACTTTTTTTATTAAGAGGGGGCGTAAAGCCATGAAATTGGTAGGGGACAAAAAATATGGCGCACCACGCGAAACTTGCGATGGAAGAAATGACCATCACGCAGGTTTTTATCATTCTGAAATCATAGGTCGTACTTCTGTTTAAAATTTTGTTTATCAGATCCATACCTACCTATAGGCAGTGTTGGCCGAAAGTTAATGCGAATTGAAAATGTTGGCCATTAACCATTATACATTGAACCTTAAACCGTAACGGACGATTACAGTTTACGATTCAATTTATAATGGTTAATGGCCAGCATTTTCAATTTGCATTAACTTTCGGGCAACACTGCCTATAGGTACTTACCTACATTTATTAGTCTATTTTCCGTGTGTTTTTTTTCATGGCATTTGCACTTGAGTAAAATGAGTAAAAATTCAATATATATTACTCATATCTAATTTTATTTACAAAAAAACGACCGAAGCAAATATATATTGCAAAACAAACATCTACATATACCTGATAATGTAAAATAAAGTTATTCACCGCACACTGTCATAACGTCGACATCGATCATAAGTTATCAGGATGCAGACTAAGGCACTCAGAATGGATTCGGCGGGGTTCGCTACCTAGAGTTTTAATAACATGTTCTTCTCATAATGACCAATAATGTTTAGTCCACAATTTTAATACGTAATTAGAAAGAATCAATATCTTTATTTTTGGTTTTGCCTGAGGTCACTGTACCTGATAAAGTTATTCTCTGCACATTGTCACTACGTCGACATCGACAAGTTATCGGGCTGCAGAATAAGGCAGAGGATTAATTCGGTGGGGTTTGCTACCTAGACTCCTTGTAACACACCTATTCTTCTCCAATAACTATATTCCTTTATCGTTATATTCGTTTCATTTAGATAATAATTATACCTATTCGTTATTTTTTTTATTAAATAAGGCGCTTCGTTAACTCTTAATACGCGCGCTAGGCCACCACCTCAGAGTTTCAACCCCAAACGCTGCAAATATGTAGTTGTAATTATTACCAGGGTGACATACTTGTGACGCTTGTGACTTTCGGCCAAGGATGCTGCCGCAATAGAGACAGCGCCAACTTTAGGTAAAATCGATTTTGGAACTGCCACGAATCATGTGACATATCTCGTTTTAAAAAGATAGGAAAAATGACAGATGCGCTCTACGCATACCGTAAAAAGCTGTACTTCTAACCCTGTGACTAATCCAGGTTTGCCTTTAGATAAAGAACCTTATTATCAGGCATTAAGGTGCAGATACGTTTGCGATTTGTTTCAAGTAATACCCGTCATGTTAGGCATTGTTCAGGGCTGTACAATGATGATTTGCATATCGTTAACTTTTTATGCAACCCTAAAAATGTATGGATTCTGATACAGTGTGATTTAGGATTTCATATTTTACGTTGCGACGTACGATAGGAGATATTTTTTTATTTATTGTGAAAATATGATCACTTGTGTTTTGGATTGTCCCTAATTTATCTCTTTTAATTGTTTTTATGATAATGCTTTAGCAAAAGTTATCTACAATCTACAACATTGATATATATTTGTAGCTAGTATGGTTCCATACTACATAGCAAAAAATATATTAATAATCATAGTTCTAGTCGGTACTAAAAATAAGACCATGATTTTTATGTAGGTTTTTTCATCAAAAATATGTAGTTTAAGAGGAAAGTGGACAATCGCATATAAAATATTTATTTCTATGTGGTTTTCGCTCCTGACTCCTATAATTTAAAAAAAATCGTACACATCGCCGTATACATGTACATCATTTTCCATAGAAAAGGAAATGGGGACTACATTTGTATGGAAAAGTGGTTATCCATTATCCTATCCACTATCCTACGTTACGGTTACGTTGTTAAATTCAATTTAAAATAGACGTTAGGCACTTTGTAGAATTTAGATTTAATAAACTACCACATTGAAAAAAAAATACAATCACCGATTTAAAAATCTTAAAATTTTATCACACCCTGTACACATCCAGGTAAAAATCTGCAACCAAATTGAATGGCACATTTTGTCATGCAAAATACAAAATCGTAACCCAATATGCAAATGGGTGCATTGCGATGCAAATGCACCGAACAATCGATACATCACAATCGATTCGATCAATACGCCTTTTGATTTCTCGAGTGATTTATTGGCTTATAAGGGTTTGGAATCTGTTTGCGGATGTCTGGAGTATGATTTGTAGTTAGTTTGTTTTTCTGAACATGTTTTAGGAGCTGTTTGTTGACGTGAAAAGTGTTAAATATATTGGTAAACCCCGGGGATCGGATACCGGTATTTTTTGTGTGGGAACGAAACGGTATTTTTTCGTTCTTTGTTAATTAATTCATTTTTAATTGGGCAATCTAATAATACGAAGTCGTTACCAAAAAGACAACTGAGTCCTACATTCTGAGTATAAAAATGTATACTCGTAGTTATTTCGAAGTTTTTGCCAAAAACTGGTTCCGATCCCTGGTAAACGCAGTTTGTATGTAGAAAAAGGCGCGAAATCCAAATTATCTGTGGGATGAACCCCTCGTGCATATTTTTTTGTAAATTTGCCGCGTTCTTCTACTGACGGAAATGACTTAAAAAACTATAAATACCTACCCATTTTTGTTTCAAATATTTTTTCACTCTTGTGTTTCTTGCTTTAGACTCCTAGTAGTATAAACTAAAAATGTGTATTAAAAACATTATGTTTTTTTCGCTGTGTAGTTTTGATATTTTTTTATGGTTATGAATTTTTTTCTGTCGAATGCGGAATTATGGAAAAGGAATGAAATAGGCACCTATAAAAAAAATTCATCCATTGTCCAAACCAATTAAAAATGTTTACACAACATCAGCCAAAAGAAATTAGTCCACTTTATTAATTAGTTATTCATATTATTTCATACCTAATTATTCTTACGTATGAAAGCGCGAAATTTTAATGATAATCCTAACGGTTATCTGACCTTAATTTAACGACAACTATAACGAACAAGAATTATCAATTACAATACAATTACCAAAAACATTGCCATAACGGATAACTGACAATACGATTATTCAAGCCATTGCGCATGCGTGGGCGAGACAGGGAACGGGCGGGGCGCATGGCCGCCATCTTGGAAATGAACGCAGGCGCTTGTTATGAATTGAATTTCATTTAATAAACATTATTAAATATATTAAAGCGTTTAACAGGAGCTCCTATTGAAGCTCCTCGCTATACGAACCCATAGAAAGACATTCACAATATGTCAGGTTAAAAGAATAAGAAAAGAAATGGATTGATTGTAAAAGAACACAAGTTAAAAAACATATTAGCAAAATTTACTCTAATCATCCATTGAAAATTTTATTTAGGAAAAAAGCATAGGTACATACATACACACATGTATCTGCTTATTTATATACATACTTTCAGGTGAGTGATATACATAGGTTCTTGTACCTGACACAAAAAGAGCAGAAATTATAGTCAAAATTAAAAAGTTACCTACCTTTATATTAAAAAGTAACAACTTTATAGAATATATATAATAATACATTAGAGACATAAACCAAAACTAAACTTTATTACCTATTTCATAAATAAATCTACCTCGCTCAATTTATATATACCACACCTTGTTTTATGTTTAATAATTGCGTTATAAAGGCTTCAATAAATTTGCTATTGCAAATTTGCAACTGAACCAAACCCACACACTAGTTAATCCCCTCAAGACACCTATACAATTAATTTAGAACTGTAAATACCGAAATATTCGTTTTTATTTAGTAAAAGAAATAGCTTTACCCACATTACAAAAGTTCATTCTTGAGTCACTTATTTACATTAAAAAAAAAACATTTCTGAGAATTCAACCCCAAATTAGTAGGTACTTACAAACTTAATAATTAAAATGACACCTTAGTGAAAAAAACGAAATAAAAAATGTAATAATCCCAACTTAAAAGCACGTGAAACTCACAAAACAGCACTCACAAAAAACGCCACCAAATTAAAAAAAAGTCCGAGCCACTTTAAAAAACACTACCCCATAATTTGGCATAAGGGTAGTAATTGGAGATCGGCCTGCGAATGACCCCACGCGCCCCACCGCTGGGCCCGCCCCTAGGGTAGAGGGGCGGTGGCACCCCTAGGAACAGCTGCATCTTATAAGTCCAACGGAAGTATTGGAATTATGTCCAGTTGGCTTTTCCGGTTTTTTTCTAATTATGGGGTATTAATAGTGAATAGCTTAATTAGAACATAAAAAAATGGTATCGTTAGTTTAATAAATGCAGCGTTTTAGTGGTGTTTAAATGTAATAAGTAGTCACCTATTTTATGAACGTGTATTGACTATTAAATATTTTAATAAACACATTCAGAAACAGTATGGTTAAAAAAAAAATTGTCTTTGGATTTATGAAAATACGGGTGTATTTTTATTTTTTAATAAAATATCGTATACCGTTTTTGTTGCTGTTTATTGTTTAGCAGCATTGTACTTATACATGAATCTGAATTGTCAAGACTTTTTAAGTGTCGGGTGACTATTAAAAAGTAATCCTACTTGAATATGAGCAATATTTTAAGCTAAAAAAATAATTTGTAAGTAATCAAGAAAGTATTTTACAATGTATTTTTAACAGTATTAAATTTGCTACGTAAACTTATAAGAATTTTAAAACATACTTTCTTATTTGAATAACGGTTATTCAGTTTTAACGTTATCGTTATTTGATTCTCGATTTAGCAACATATTTAGCTATGAATCAAATTGACGTAATTTGAAACAGCGGGAGATCCAAGGGGTACCCGCTACTCTGTCATTGTCAAATGTCAACTAACTTTATTAACTTAGATTTAAATAAAACTCTCTTTGCTCTCTAAAGATGGCGCTGAATTTTCTTCGCCAGCAAATCAGTAAAGGAAAAAAAAATATAAAACTAATAATAAAAAAACCTACTAAGAATAGAATAAAATAGAATAGAATAGTTTTTATTCGTAAACACACAGAAAATAAACATAAAGCCTGACAACAGTTTATTTAACCCTGAGATAGTGTCGCTGCAAACAGCTTACGTATGGCAATAATGTGCTTACGTCATGTATAGTCGGGGTAGTGGGCATTGGCTTCATGTTGATACTCGTATAATGTCAAAACATTGGTTACAGAGAATTCGGTTCTTTCAATTTACCTATTCATCAAAATTTGATTCTAAATATTCAATATTTATATATTCTTCGTTTTCTGACTCTTACGAAGTCTCATTTTCATCAGATGTTGTGTCGCTTTCAGGACCACCAACCTCGATTATAAAACGTTCAGTCTCCAATTCGATTATAGGATTTTTATCGTCGATCTACATAAACCTTAAATGAAATATTAAAGTTTAAACCAAACAACTAACCAGTTCAATAAAACCGCACTATAAAATGTCAATACCGGTCATGTCAACAACCAACTTTAAAACATTATCTATTGGAATGCTATGTAATCCTTCGTCTTTTTTAAGCTGTAAGTATTTGATTGCATTCACTAAAATTTTTTTCGCATCTTTGGGAATTTTTTTTGGCATTTTTTTAATAAAACCGTTTATATTTGAATATATTCGTAGATATTTTCCGTTTGTTTACATCGGTGACATTCGATGACACCCAACGTTCGTTGTCAAAGAGTACTTGTTGCCAGTAAAAGAAATTAGTACCATTGAAAATCCGCAAAATGCCGAGGGTCAAATAAACTGTTGTCAGGCTTTACGTACATAAAAAGAACATGGTGAAAATAAAGTGTCACGAAATGGCTATATATGCATTTTATTAAGCTTGTGTGTGGCACTTTTTATGTATGGTCATATAAATACCTAATATATTTCTTTCTACGTCACTTTAGTCGAAAAAATGTGAAAACAGGCATTTATTTTTTTGTTACAGGACGTCGTTTACGATAACCGCTGTCGCCATCTAGTGGAGTAGCGCGGTAAGTAATCTAGTTCACGCTTTTACCGCACCCGACTGTGGCGCGACTGCCTATGTCAAACTTGGGTCCTGTGACGTTAGTTCCTCGTTTTTCCGTTAGAGTGTTGATGCGTAGCATAAAACTGCGCTATTTTTTTTAGAGCTTTGGTGGCCTAGCGTTAAGAGCGTGCGACTTTCAATCTGGAGGTTGCGGGTTCAACCCCGGCTCGTACCAATGAGTTTTTCAGAACTTTGTACGAAATGTCACTTGATATTTACCAGTCCCTTGTCGGTGAAGGAAGATATCGTGAGGAAACTGAACTAATCCCAATAAGGTCTAGTTTACCCCTAAGTTGGAAGGTCAGATGGCAGTCGCTTTGGTAAAAACTATTAGTGCGCAGGCCAATCTTGGGATTAGTTGCCAAGCGGGCCGGACCCCAGGCTCCCATGACCCGACGCAAAATGTCGGGATAACGCGAGGACGTTGATGATGAATGTTTTAATTACTCGAGACTACTCTACTTTGCTTCATTGTTCAATAATTTACTATTGTCTTCTGTGACTAAGATTATCCGCCCATCCTTACTAAGTACATACTAGAAAATTGCTGACAATTAGCTGTCTCTCTAGACCGGCGGTCGGCAACCTGCGGCCCGCGGGCCGCATGCGGCTCGTGAAACTGCCACTTGCGGCCTGCGAGCCTCTCTGGCTATGTAATATTGAGAAACGACAATGTCTGATAAAGTCATAAATATTAACAAAGTGCGGCCCGCGTCAACTTACTCATCGTTAACTACGCTACTAAAACTACGCAAAAAAAGGTTGCCGACCGCTGCTCTAGACGATTGTCTGGCCGATCAAGTTTTTAGAAACCGCGAGTTAATCCGCGGAATCTTGTCCGTCACGCCAAGTGTAAGATGACCAAGTGCGAATCTTTTGATAAAATAATAGTTGTAGGTACGATACGATGCTATCATTTATTGATAAACATTATTTTTACATGCCATATCCTCATGTCTAAATGACATGCATAGGTAGGTATATGTATTCTAGAGTTAGACCAAGAAAAGTCTGCAACGATTTTGATAGCATACGCAGTGCAAGCGTTACTTTAAACGTCAAACTTCTATGAAATTATGACGTATAAATGACACTTGCACTACGTATGTATCAAAGTCGTTGCAGACTTTTCTTGATCTAACTCTACATAATACGTGACACCGGTTGTAGAGAATCAAACCTTTATTTAACAAAAAGTTAACAAGAGCTTAAAAAGGTGTGATTTTTTCAATAACTAAATACGATGAACGATATCCTATAGTCACCTCACACTAGCGTTTCCCGAGCGTCGGCGTCTAGTCAACTCTATGGCTGCTGCTTGACACAACGTTGGCGCAACTGCGCAGCGACGCTATTTTCCATAGCGCTGACTAGACGCCGACGCTCAAAAATACGCTAGTGTGGGGTGGCTCTTTAACCGCACCGTTTGCGACCATTTATTTTGACTCATAGCCTTACTGTCGCTAAGTCCACACATTGTGGCAGCGTGTTACATTTCAGTAAAATAGGTACACGATTCAGGCCTAGTCGCCTATATGTTACCTGCTACTTATGTTACCTATAGGGTGGTCATTCTTGCCATATAATATCCAATTGTGCCCTATAAAGGACTAGCAGAACCCTAACTGCACAATCCGGTTGCACGCTATAATCTCATAAATCTTGTCGACGCACGCGCAGCGCAATGTCACACCCAGTGATGGGACGCTTCAAATTGTCACACTTATATAAATTTAAAAAATCTGAAGAATGCAAATTAAATAATTCGACTGTGATCCAATAAAAATTAAAAACAGTTCCTTCCAAAACTAACACATCACCTTAAGTTATCCCTTTTAAATAAATGTACCCTGCCCGCAGCTTTGAATATTCTTCTTCTTCCTCGATTCCTCATGACTGATGGTTGCGACCACATGAGGTCGTTATTTTGTGCACCAAGGCTCCATTCTGCACGATTTTCCGCCTTCCTGATAATAGGCGCGTGTGTAGAGGCTGGCCTTCTTTACAGTGTCCACCCAGCGGGTTGGTGGATGTCCACTACCCCGTCCTCCATTTACCATGCCAACCATAATGCGATTTTCAAGGTTGTCCGGCTCCCGTATGGCCATGTGTTCGAAGTAAAGCCTAACCAGTAATATGATATGATTAAATTCAAGAGGGCGCTGTTATTCTAATGTAAAGAGTGACAGTTCAGTATAGCATGAAAAAATTAGTTCCAGTGAAATTCCACAACATGGCGCGTGATCATATATTCCTGGTAAGGCTTTAGTTAAAGATCCGCTGGAGGTAAATGGCTGAATATTACCCAGTAGGTACATAATTTCCCGCTATTAAAAACAAATTGTGATTGGTCACCAATAGTTTTGATTAACTAAAATCAAATAGTATATGTCAAACTTCTTGCGCGGCATTACAATAGGTACCTTTGACGTTGTCTAGCTGCGCGCAGTACTATAGGGACCGTGCGCGTTGGAGGGTCTGCCATCTTGTGGCCTGAATCGGAAACATATATGCACATGTACATTGCCAAAACAAGTGCTACCATCTACCGTTCTCGTCGGTAAGTTTCCTTTCGCATAGTAGGTTCTGTCATCTTGTGGGCTACATCGGGAGCATAAACGACACACGCCTCGCGCCAAAAATCTGACGGCCCCTATGCTGCCCCTATAGTTCATGCACGCTTGCACGGGGCCTATTGAGTCCCTCCCGGCACAATTTCCGTTGGGTTATTATTGAGCTCTAGTCAGACATCTTTAGTAAGTAATTCTAGAAGTTATTTAGTACTCACTACTATGTTTATCTATATTTATGTTTACACGTTAATCCCAGCACTAACGACACGTGTAAGCGGGTAAACACGGTGATAATGAATGCATCGTTCTAGCATGAACGTTTACTGTAGGTGCCTATAGTAGCATCTGGCCGCGATTTAGTCTGCGTGGGATGATGGTGATGTTAATAATTGATAAAATCTGTCTTATTACCTTCCTCAGGCCTCAAATTATCTCCATAACACTTTTTATTCAAAAGTGTCAAAAGTCAAATTTCTTCAACCAAAAACGTCACTTTTGACATTGACAGATCGGTAGGTATCGTATCGCTGTGACATCTTATAAGCATTATTCGAATACGGCCCTAAGTATTCTCTATTGCCCTCCAGCGACGACAATGACAGGTCTATGATTGCCCTCTGCACATTCCACAGAGTTTTTGAATGTCATTATCGGTTGTTATGCCTGTTGGGCTAATTTATTAGTATTTTGTATTTTCTTACGCCATTACAGATGTACCTAGTGCATAATTGTTTTCCATCGTATTTTCTCGGAAACGTTCGTATTTGTCATGCTACTTCAGTCAACCTCAGTACTTTTTGTACCGACACTGACTGAAATAGCAAGACACGTTCGTACGTTTCCGTGTAAATACGAAGGAAAATAATTATGCACTACATCTGTATCATCATGCTAGCCCTCCGCTAATCGGTTATCTGTCCACGTTCCACAATTACTAACCACTTAAAGACTTTGTAAACTGTGACATTGACTGCTCCTTATTAATACAAGTTATTTATACTGTGACATTTCGAAATGATCTACACAAACTCCTATTTACACTTATGTGCTTTTGAAAATAGAACTCTATATTTATGTAACAAGGTGCATTTTTATATTTTGGTGAAGCGAGATATGGCGCTGTCAAAATGATTTGATCTAAGTATGGTTTTTACTGACTATAGATTGGCAGCTTATTTGACGTCAGCAAGAAAACAGTGTTTTAAACTACGTCGGTGGTAAACAAGCATACGGCACGCGTGATAGGAAGCGGTTACCGTAGTAATGAAAGCTTGCACCTCGAGGAAGTCTCGGGAGAGGGCTCGTCAAGCCACAATACAGTATTTAAGAATCATTTTATCATAACCTCTTATATCTTATCTTGACGGATGTTACAGACAGTTTTTTTTAACATTCTATGCAATACCTACTTAATTTTTTCGGAATTTATACAATTTCATAAACCTATTTATACATAAATGCATTATTAATTGCAAAATTAAAGGTAAACCACTATTCTAAGATTATCTTATTAATTCCTCTCACTTATCATTATCATATATAATTTGTTTAATATTGAGTTACATACAATGTATGTAACAATTGATACGCGTCATCATGAAATGCTCAGCTAAATGCCTTTAATAAATCTTGATGCACCAAAGTGCAAGTAACCCTTGCCCATTTTGCATTTACATTTAGGTACCACTTGCTCTTATTTGATACGCGAAGTACACTCATTGACACATTTTTACTTGTATTAAAGATAGATGAAATGAAACATGGCCCGGTCTTTTTGAACCATAGGTATTTATATGTAGCACTACATATATGTAATAAAATTTCCACGACTCCCAAATTTGGTGTTTCCTTCGGCCAGTTGTTCAGGAAGCTCTCCAGGTCATCCCCCATCTCCGTTTGGGCCTGCCGCGTCCACGTCCCTCTACCCGCAGTCTACCGGCATCCACTTGGTGGCTAAGCTAGCCTACCTCACCGGATGCATGCGGTAGACATGACCAGCCCAGTCCCATTGAGCCTAGCGGTTTTCTCGCCTATACGAAAGCGGTTTTAGTGGAAATTAAGGGGAAAGGCCTTTGCCCAGCAGTGGGACACTCAAGTAGGCTAGGAAATACATATAATAAAATATCCCAAAGCGATACTCAATTACTCACTCAAAGCAACATATCACTTTAGAGAAGGGTGTTAAGCCAGGAAATTAGAAATTGGGACAAAAGATATAGCGTGCCGAAAACTCGCGACTGCTATGATGGTAGGTGAGAAACTACCATAGTTTTCAGTATTTATTATCAATTGATGATATATGTACCTATATAAGATATTTTTTTATCAGAAACGTGATAGACAAATAATAACAATGCGTTGCTTTATCTGAAACGAAAGTTTTATTTATTATGTGTTTCTATCTTTATTACATTCGTAAGAGAATAACTAAAAGCAAAAAGAATAGATAGTATAGAGGGGTCCTGTCATTGTAAATTTTGTAGTCACTGTAGATTTACTGCCATCTATCGACACACGACTAAAACTCAAAATGAAAACGTATAAAGGGGTCCTGTCATTGTAAATTTTGTAGTCACTGTAAATTTACTGCCATCTATCGACACAAAACTAAAACTCAAAATGAAAACGTATAAAGTTATCAAAAAATGTATATAATAATATATGGATAAATGATTTTATTATTTTTATATCATTTTGATCCATGTTCATTCACTGATATCTATGTGTTAAAATTGTTAAATATGAAACGGTGTCGTCACGCCATCTAGCCGAGGATAGGCTAAAGGTGTGTGCGGCATCTATTCGAGAATGACTTTTACTTGAATTCCGAGGCACGTTTTTTCCTTAGACTTTATTCGTCTTATACGAAATTACATATGTCTTTGCTAAAAGTAAACCTACATACCTGAAACGAAAGAAACGACATTTAATGTCTATTCGTCCATCATGTACACTAAATCACTATTTTATAAACGTATCTTAAATAAACGTTTTCTTATAGTTTTCTTTACTACATTTCATTTTTTCCAATGACATATATGACATTATCGACAGCCAAAGCATCCATAGAGTAGGCGGCGGCGAAATAGGAAAGATAATAAAGTATAAATACTTTTTACATGTAGTTAATAACGTCTGTGTCTCACGGAAGTTTTATTGTCAAAATTGCCTAAACTAAATCCGAGTGTACCCAACGCAGTCCATTACTTGCAGTTTCGAGTCCATTGGCGCGCGTGAATCGCATCTTTGCCCGATGATCCTCGCATTCTGAATGACTGGCTCATTATAGTTGGTTAGTTAGTTGCTCCCGCGGCTTTGCCTGCTTTTACAAGGATATTTGCGCTGTTATATTAAGCAACTCCACGGGCTCCACGGCCGTCACTCTCGCTGTTTAGCTCTAAAATACCTTCTCAGAGGACTTGATTGTGGTGTTTGGTATTCGTAGGTGATAACAGAAGGGTCTGTAAAACCTCAAGGTTCTTAATGATATAGGAGGCAAACCACAGTAGACGAAACATCTGATGGTTAGCAATTACCATCCCCCGCGGTTCCTCCAACACCATATGGGTTGCAAGTGCATTGCCGCAATTTAAGATGGGAATGTGCTCTTTTCTTGAAAGTTTGAAGGTCGTATCGGTCCGGAAATACCGCGGGCGACAATTCATTCTACTATTTAGCTGTGCGAGACAGGAAATTTCCGGATGCTTACAAAAAAACAATAAATATCTAATGACCTAGAAGTGCCTTTTTGCGATATCAAAGTGGTATAATATTATGTAAAGCATGCTGAACTATATTTTATTCCTTGTCTGTTATTATGGTCGTTATACCAGGGATTTTCCCGTTTATCGCGGTATGCACATAATAGGTATACATTTACATACCGACCTTATTTAAATTAAAATAAACCACATAACATAATGCGTCATACATGTTCAGGCAAGGTTGCAGTGATATCAGGGGCAAATGATACATTTTACCTACTATAGTCTGTTTTTTACTATACGCCATACATTTTCTATGCAAGAAACAAATTCCTATGAACAGTAATTCCTAGTTTAAAAAAAAACATACCATGAAATAGTTTTGCAACTATTCATAATCAAGACAAATCGTAACATAAACGCAGATACTTAAGTATTGTCATGTATCATCGCTATTTACATAAAACAGACACAGGAATACAAATGAAACCATATGCGTTTCTTAAAGACAAAGATTAGCACTGACTGAATGCTAAGTGTGATTAATATTGTACATAGCCTAGGTACTAGGTATATATGGCACCAAAACAAAGAGTTATATTAATTAGAATGATTCATTAATGTTAGACATAAATAAAGCTTTGGATGACTGCAATTTACCGTAAGCTGCCAAGGTTTTCTCTAATAAATTAAAATATGGAGTTCATCAAAAAAGGTTTGGAGGTACTATTTTTAATGGATATAGATTTAAAAAGAATATATGTAATTCTTAACCCTCTGCGACTGATGTGCGGTCTATCAGACACCGCCATATATTTTTTTTGTTGCTATGTCGGCGTACGGCGCGATATAGTTCTGTCTGGCTCATTACCTTCCTCAAACGACTCGCGGCATCGGACAGTGATGCCCGAGCGGCAATGTGGTGCATGCATCGGGAGATATGAGCTGCGGGTGTCCCACAGACGTGAGCACAGCAATAAGTCCTGGGTCTGACAGACCTCACCTCATAAAAATATGTACTTGTTCATAGTAATTATGGGGTCTATCAGACGTCACCTCACAAAAATAGTAATGTTTCTATAGTGTCTGAGAGACCTCACCACATAAATAATTATATTTTACATAGTTGATCGACGAAAATCCTTTAAAATAAGTACCAACTTCAGGACTGATTAATGCCTTATTCTGTCTTTAGATTTTCTCTATTTTTTTTAAAGTATACATATAATGTTCAAAAGAAGGAAAATTAATGAAGTTACTTGAAGTTGTTGATAGTTAAGTTTTTTTTAAATTTTTTTGTTAGCCTAAGTACAAATTGTAAGAAACTGTGATCTCATTAAAATTTATTATATATTTCTTATGTATTTTATTTTAAACGTATTTTATAATTGAATTTATTAAATTATAAATGGATTGATTGTTATATAAAACAATAGTTACCATCTTGCCATTAGTTTATTTTTAATGAATTATCGAAAATGAGGTCTGATAGACACCACATCAGTAGAATCTCTCTAAAAAAGTCACCACAGTTGCAGAGGGTTAAGCAAGCTAGCAACCGGGCGAAATTAGTAAGTGAGTGGCGCGATAGATGGCGCTGTTAGTTGAGAAATTCGCTCAATTAGGGCTGAGTTACAAGAGTGTTATCTTATATGTGGTTCAAGCGGAAGCACGGACACCTAAATAATATAAATCGTTAGGTGAAGAGTACAATTAAACAGCCTACTAAGTCTGCATTGCCCGTCTCAACTGCTCTCGACACAGCGTTGCAACAATCATCCGTCAGGGATGCAGTGGCCATTGATGATGATGAAGTCTACTTAGAATCATACTTACAGTCGAGAATGTTTTTATGGAACAATACATTTTGTTTAGTTGCTAATGTTGCTATAAAGTACATCTCTGTAATTAGTTGCTAAGATTTTTCTAACGCAATGTAATATTGTTATATAGGAATAAATAAATAATTTAATTAATTAATGACTTTATTCCGTTTCTACTAACGAATCAACAACTACTAGTATTTAGGTGAATCGAAACAAAATCTGTTGTAAAACTTAAAAGTGGTGTTTGGATAAGGGTAAAAATGCTATCAGTAGAAACGAACAGACACACATACAGTATACATATTTTTGCGACAGTGAGTCAGATGTCAGACCAGAGCGTTGATCCGCGTACATTGCCCTTCATTTTGTGCGCAAACGCATGGCTAAATTAACAAGGCTTTTATTATGATCGACATTTATGTATGTAGTTTTATATTAATGTGTTTGTTTCTAGTTTATCGCTACGCGGCGCGCTAGCGCCATCTAGGTTTTGATAAGGTTAAAAATAGTTGAAACTTAAATTTTCTTACCTGTATAATTATATATTTTTTCGGCACTAAAATAATTTTACAACATTATTATTTATTTATGGTTCGTATGTATAGTATGTTATTATATGTACTATATTTTGTTGTTGTTATTAAAGTAGCACCGCCCACAATTTCTCCGCTTTGCTTAAATGTTGACTGGTAGAGAATGCCTCATGGCATTAAGTCAGCCTTTTGTACTGTAAGGTTTTCTTTTATGCAATAAAGGTTAAATAAATATTTTCCTGCCATTCCTTTAACAAGTTATTTACGTCTAAGCTACCCTTAAAAGGCCGTCTGATTGTGGTCGGAATGCTTTCAATATTGTAAGATAAAACCTCTTTGCTAGATAGCCTAAACTGTTTTATTTATGTGAAAGCCGTAATGAAGTACTCTGCTTTTGATATTTAACTAAGCTTCGTGTTTTGATATTAGAGTAAGTACAGAAGATAAGATTATTATACATACATCGTGCGCCCTAATAGAGAGATTTCTCCACCTTAAGCCAAGATAGGTACTTTTTCGTGCTTCTATATAAATATATGTTTAATAAAAATGGAAACTATAGGTTTAGATTAAGAGAAGAAACTGTAACAATATTTTTTGTATGACCGTTTGTTTCATATTTAAATAAATAAATAAAAATAAATTATATTAAGAGGCGTAAAGCTAGGAAAGAAAGAAACAAAAAATATGGGCGCCACCAGAAAGTTGCGAAGGAAATTGGCAGTGCGCGGGTTTCATATGTATTTTTTTTATTATCTCAATTACCCTGTAAATATACTTCTCTTTAAAACGTTCTTCTCAGATCCCTTAGCTACATCATAGCTATTTTATACTAAAATTATACTATTGTATGCAGGATAACGATTGGTACACATCTGAAAATTTATATTACCGTGATTTTTCCTTACCCTTTAATCTTTTTGGTTGGAACTTTCCCTTGCAAAAACAGTTTATATTTCGTGTGTATAATTTTTTTTTTTCAGTTAATTAAATCCGCGAAAAGATAACGTTCAGTTACCCTTCATTAAAACTTGGAAATATTCAATAGACTACAATTTTTCGTAGGTTTCTCTTAAAACAAAAACACTAATTAGTACCTAGTATAATTCTAAGTCAGATCTAAAAGTCAGTCAGTTTGTAAGGTGAACTAAGCACACGTTGTATAAAGTGAACTACTAAACGGCCTTGTCTTAACACAGGCTATTAATTGTCTTGCTAATTGCCGCTACCGGCTTTACCAAATTAGGATACCTAGGCTTTAATGTAACAATCCAGACTTGCATAACTAAGTCATTTTATAGGCAAGTTATTGTTAAATTAGCATAGCAAGTGAGTGATAGTTGTTCGGTAAATGGGTAGGTATTTTGAGCGATGGTAGACTAATCTTGCCGCAAAACTATACTTGGTTAAGCAAATCTTGTCAGTAGAAAAAGGCGACAAATTTAAAAAATGTAGGCGCGACGAGTTATCGTCCCATAGAAAATTTGAATTTCGCGCCTTTTTCTACTGACAAGATTTGCTTGACCAACTATAAATGGCGATGGCGAGTCAGGTCATAATGCTATCTCTTTCACTCTTGGTTGGTCTTAACAAGGGTTAATGAGATAGCATTATGATCCCAGTATTGCTTTAAGTATAGCGGTTAGACGGCTTCCAAATAGCAATATGCTAGTTGTAGAAAAGTCTCAAAATTTTCGAAAATTTCTGGAAACTTTCATGAGGAAATTCTCAAGCAAGTTTCAACTTAGAAAGTTCCCGTTGAGATTAAGTATTGCTTACTCAGACGACTGTCTCATTTAACTTTACCTACGACACCTACGTCACTCATTGGTGTATATTTCAAGTGTCATAGAAATCGAAACTAACTGTAAGAAAAAAAAGGCTTGCAATTTTTGAAAATTTATTTGGTCATCATTCTTCATCAGCATTACTGCTGCAATTTTGCAGTCTGAAATTATATACTAATACCGAGTACATTGCTGCCGCAAATGTCAAAAACCGGGCAGCAACACTGGTTCTGACATTAGCAGCAGCCATGCAGTTGACAGTAATGTCAGGGGTGCGAAACTCCTCCCTTCGGGCAAACTCGGCTCCGTTCGGCTCACCATTGCTCCGACCAATTATTAGGGTTAACACAACCTGACGTCCCCTTGCATGCACGACCACATAAGGTAACGGGCCCCAAGTTCGTGTTAGTACGTTATTTCGGTAGTTTTGTTTCTGGCGCAAATAATAAGGAATTCAAATATTTTTTATTCAAATTATACATATGAAAAAAATCTGTATTATTTAATCTCTTCAATAAAATAATAACCAATATTTTAGTGATTAAACTGAGAGTAATACGATGGTCGAAACTGTCAGACGGCCGCGAACAGCTGTGTTGTATGCGTGCACTTTTTTTAGGCGTAAGGTGCGCGCTCTCACTTGTTAAGCTTATAGGAAGGAAAAGCTAAACCCATTCGAATAAAAGTTTTTGGGAGTGTTTCTGTGGGTTCCTTAGTAATTGATTTGATAAGAAAAAAGATTGAATATATGCATAGAAATACCTGAAAATTGCAATAAATCGACTCACGAAATAGCGGTCATTTTATTTTACGTGTGTCTCCTATTTCGTGCCACTAACGAATCAAGGGTTTTCTAGATACATTTTGAGTGCTCGTTTTTAAATATAACAACGAAGATAATTAAAAAAATAAATTAGAAAACAATTAATGTATTTCATGAAGTTTCGTATGAGCGAAATTCGGTATATGTTTTTTTCACTAGAATTCTCATAAAACGAGTTTGAATGTGACCCGAGTTTAAAAAATTAAGGTATATTCCACGTATATTCTCATATTAACTACTAGCACAATTTTATTTATAATTCAATTTATTTGATTTATTTTTGTGTATGTTTATATTTAACGTATAAGATGGTTAATTTTTTTTTTATATATTAGTAGTTCGGCTTTTAATCAAGTATTAAAGTACCCATATGGTTTACAAAGTCTTAATTCAACCATTAAAATCGACGAGTACAAAAAACTTTAAGCTAGGTCTCAATTTAAAATTATTTTTAAATATTATTTTTAATTTGACATTACAATTACTCGTAAGTAGGTAAGACCGTTAAATATTTAAAATGATTATCAGCAAATTATCACCAATTACTCTAAGAAAATGTATTCCCAAACAGGGGACACGAATTCACGAACTTAGGAGCTGAGCTAAATTTGTATCACGAAATGGGGGCCAAATAAGAGGTTCACGAAAAAATTCATTAAAAAAAAGTTTCAACTAAAACCCTATAGTTTATACATTAAATTATTAACAAAGAACTAATATAACTTACTCAAAAGCTTTCAAGGTATTGATATGCTTAGTAATATTTAAAAAAAAATTACAAACTCTCAAGAGCCTTAACCTGCCGAAACAGGCGCCCTTTACCTTATAAGAAAAAGGCTTGAATTTTGACAACCCTAAATAGCCGAAAGGGATAGTGCCATATATTGGAAAGGGACAGCATGATTCAACCCTGAACCGCTGTCAAACTTCGGTTTTGTAGGAAGTTTCCTTTCTGTAAGGTAGCACTATTATTATACTATGTGGTAATGTCGGGCTGCAAATGCTGCAACACATATGCATAGTAATGCTGGTGTAGTCTAAATCCGAATGCTACCTTAACTGTTAGGCCACCAACGTATCCATATTCGCCATACAACACATACAACTATATTTCCACCCGTAATGAATACATTCACGGGCCTTACACATGAAGCCATAAAAACGGGTTACCAACTAGGAACGGCGGTAACAAGCCTCCGAAACGGGTGCGTTTTATGGCCCCGCCTGAAATTGATGTGGTCAGATGAGAGCTGTGGCCACACCGGGAGCGGCGTGTTACCTTGATTTATTGTATTTTTTTCATTTAAAAGGTTCCCCGCCTTCCCCGGCTGTAATCGAAATAATATAGCTATAAATACAGGTATAGTCACGATGTCACAGGTATAGCAACTTTGTTGTTGCTGCTTATGAATCTGACCGCACAGTTATATTCTAATTGACGTTTATCTAATCCAGGGCTCGCCAAATCCGGCTCGCGAAGCGTTCCAATCCGGCCCGCCGACAGCGGTCCAATCCGGCCCGTGGGAGCCAGGCTCCATTTAAACTGCAGTCCTGTTTATAAATTTTTAATGAATTTATTGTTAAAGTAGTTCGTAAGAGCATTTTAACATTGTCTGATCCGATATCGGATGTCGGACGATCCTAGGAGAAAACAGCTGCTAGATAATTCCCTATGGCATTTTATTTTGGTTTCAGGTTATCTTTTGAACAATAAATATTGAAACAAATATAAAGTAGCGCCTTTTAGGGTTCCGTACCCAAAGGGTAAAAATGGGACCCTATTACTAAGACTCCGCTGTCCATCTGTCCATCCGTCTGTCTGTCACCAGGCTGTACCTATCTCATGAACCGTGATAGTGACAGTTGAAATTTTCACATGATGTATTTCCATTGCCGCTATAACAACAAATGAGAGTCCAACTAGCACTTGTCCGGTTTTTTTTTAAGTTTACTTCTGTGGTCATGGTGAAAACGCTCTAAGAGTTAAAGTCGCTTCGCTTGTGCAGTGACGTGTCCTTAGCGCTGAGTTACACTTTGTTCTAGGTAACAAAGTTTCTGAGATTTGCCCGGCGATAGAATCCGGAAAGGCATGCGGCTCGAGCAATGTACAGACAGACAAACGGGCGTAAACATGTATTTTATTACATACCTACAGAATCTCTTGCGTTTCAACAAATAAGGGTAACATTCCGTTTCTGACCGCAGCTGCACTACTAGTACTGAACGCGTCGCTGTTAGTGTCAATTTCCATAGTAAAATTGACAGTAGTGCAGCTGCGGTTGGAAATGGACTGTCACCTTAAGGCTACATGGCTATACCAAGCTATACCAACTGTGATTGTGACAGTGTGACAAAGGACATTGACAGTTCGTTTAGAATAAAATTGAGTTTTTAAATTCTTTCGCCACTTATTCGGAACAGCGTGGACCAAGACTGATATTCTAGATTCTAGATTCTAACCGTCCTCCTAGCCTAGTCGGTAGTCGGTAGTCCCGGGTTCAAATCCTAGTAAGGACATTTATTTGTGTGTCCAACATAGATATTTATTGTTATTATTTCCTGAGTTATGGATGTTTTATATGTCCTTAAATAGTTATCTATACCTACATATCTATCTGTTAAATATATTGTAGTCTAGCGCCCATGAAACAAGCCTTATTGAGCTTACTACGAGCAAGGTGAATTTAGACTAGAGGAATATTGTCAAAGTAAATTATGTAGTCAGTACATTTACTGCCATCTTTCGACACAAATGATTAAAACTTTTAGAATGCCATTTGACTTTGATCCTTATTCTTTCACTGATATGTGTTAAATTTGTTAAATATCAAAAAGTATCGCCATCTAATCGAGACTAAGCCAAAGGTATGGATCATTTGTGTCGAAAGATGGCAGTAAATGTAATGACTACAAAATTTACTATCACAATCCACCTCTATTTCAAATTCTCTTTGCTACGAGGCTAGATCTATTTGTGTATGATTGTCCCATAATGTTTATTTTTAAAAGTGCAAATATATGAAAAATCTACCTGTTTGCTGGCTGTACGAGTGTACGCCCCAATCGAGATCGCTGCCGGAATGCCCCCGCGCAGTTCTGCTATCCGATCTAACAAAAGATCTAACGCGGCTGGTGAAGGGCACACTTATATTATAGTGAAGGCTGATAACTTGTCATAACTAGACTTAACTTTAAAATACAATGAAGTTATACCTAATCTGGGGTCTGAAAATGTTGAATAAATACCGTAAAATGGGGTGAGTTGGGTGAAATTTGACTTTCAAACCTCGATAAAATTTTATTTTTACATATCAAAACTGAATGGTGTATATGTCGGCGGCCGATCGTAAGATCAGGCATATCGTGAAATTCCTAGGCATATCGTGAAACGTGAAAATCTTTGACTCGTTCCCTGAGTCGATGGAGCCCCGCTACGCGGGGCTCCTATTTCTGGGCAGTTTGCCCTTCGGGCATCTGAAGCAACCTAACGAACCTATCCTACCTATGTATTGGTTTAATGTGACTATCGTCAAAACATTACACAGGAACATTACGATCTGCCTGATCTTACGATCGGCCTACGACATATATAATGAGTGGTTCGGACGTTTGTATTTTAGTTTGTATTTTATTTTGGGTACCGTAAAACGGGGTGAAAAGACACGATTTTCAACTTCAAGGACCATTTTCGCCAATAATCCAAATGATAAAAGTAATCATTTTGATATAATTTTTTGAGTCTTGGTTAGTTCTTCAATTTTGCATTTGTGAAATAAATTTTTACCTACCCAATTCAGAGAAAATCAAAGAAAACTACCTGTTTTCTCCATATCCTTAAAACGGGGTCGATAGACACAAGAAAGGAGTGAATAGAAATATTAAGTTTTAGCTGTCATAGGCATCGAATTTGGTCATTATTATGTGGATATTCTATTGGCAAATGGTATATATATCTGTTAAACAGCTATTTAACACAAAATTATTTTTTCGTGTCTTTTAACCCCCAAGGCGTGTCTTTACACCCCTTTGTTGTATCTAATCACCCCCTATGGCGTAACTGTTCACCCCATATGCGTGTCCACTGACCCCTTTATCACGTAAATTTGCTAGTTATTGTTTTAATGCAAAAAAATGCTTTGTTATAGAGAAAATTAATGATATTATTTATTATTTAGGTACTACAGATACTATATTACCAGGTTAGCTAACTTTTACTTTGTTAATGTCAAAACATTTACCGCTAGAACAAAGTTCAGACAGGCTTCATTTCTTACCTTGGCGAGACCTTACTTTAGAGTCAAAAAAATCTAACTTTTAGGCAGTTTGATTAAGTTCTTTTGGTATCAATGTAGAGAATAAATAGTCTACTTTATACGCATTCCAAAAAATCTAATTTTAGAGATGTACGTTTTTAAATATAACAACTTGAAAGAAAAAGTTCAAAATTTTCAAAAACCCCGCGATTTCTGTTCACCCCGTTTTACGGTAGTTCCATTTCATAACTTTGACGATAAAGAGGAAAACCCACCTCACCCCGTAGTGCCTCGTATTTGGGGTGAGAGGGTTTTTCATACAAAGGTGATTTTGGAAGATTGATGGATCGATTTTTTTTTATTATGAATATTACTATACATAGCTCCATTTTAAATTGGAATACATTATTTTTGTAACGGTAGCCTTAAAAACCCACCTCACTCCCCTCTCAATCCTTCTCTCCCCATTCATAACCCATAGCTCCCCGCGAAACCTACTCACCCCGTTTTACGGTAACCAATCAATAACAAGATGGAAAAATTGAAGACAATGTGAATTACTTATAGCATATTAAAATTACCTATAAACTAATGAATCTAATGATGTAACACACATTTTTCTGTTTTATTATTACTAAGAATTATAAAAAGCCAATTATATATGTAAAAAAAAACTATCATTGACTTTTACTGAACATTTCAGGCGCTTATTTCACCATCTTGACAGTAGACTTGACAATCTCTATCGCACGCATTATAAGGCTGTCCTGCTCGCACAAATAGCATTGAACATCGACATCATCGGCGTGACAGCAATTATATGCGTGCGATAGAGATAGCAACAGGCGGGTTAATGTACGAAATTCTTCGTGCTCAGGCGTCCTTAGGATTCATCCATTAATTACGTCACACGAATTTCTACGTTTTTTTACCCCTCCCCCCTCCTTGACACACTTGGTCACATTTGGCAAACCCCTCCCCCCTGGTGTGAAGTCACATTTTTTCAACGAAATCGGCAAATCTAATTAAGTATCTATTATTAATAGGTACTTTATCAAAACATTTTTTAAATATTAGTAATTTTATAACCCAGAACTGATTAGGAAAAAAAAATATTTGTTACTCCCCCCTCCCCCTTGTCAAACATGTCACATTTTCTTGACCCCCTCCCTCCTAAACGTGTGATGTAATTAATGGATGACCCCTTACATAACCAAATAAACTTAAAATAATCAACTTCATATCTTTATAAAGACTACATACATATTTTGTTACATTACGCCCAAAATACGATATGTTATCAACACGTACCGACCCTTTATCTCAGTAACGACATCTGTGATTCGGGTTTATTACTACCTTTGTACAGTGGACATAAGACCAGTATGAGTCTAATCTTGTACAGAGAAGAAACGTTAAAAGGGCTTAACGAAAAATTTTACTTTTTATTTTGAATTTTTACACATTTTAATGAAGAGCAAATCGTCATGAAATTAAAATCACATAGAAACTAGACTATTTTTAAAAGTGCACGACAGAAAAAAAAACACGAAAACATGTCTAATTTTTATTTATTTTCGATCATATGTCGTTACGCTGCATACCATAGTAGTGTAATTATTTTTATAATATAGCTAGTGATACAGTCGAGGGATCTGACGAGCAAAATAGTAAACAGAAGTATAATACATTCACCCTTGATCGAAATGGAAAAAAAACATAAACAATATAATATATTATATAAAAAAATGCGTTAGCCTCCTGCTAATTGATAATATACATATATCGAAAAATCATAAAAAGATCCACTGAGTAAGTTTTTTAGTTTTAGGCTTAGGTATCTGTGTTAATACTTACTTACTTACTGCTGTGGCGCAACGACCCGAAGTGGATCTTGGCCTCTGACACCAAAGATCGCCATGGCTACTCTGTCCAAAGCCGTTTCTGTTTCTGTCGTCGACGACGCCGATCTGTGTCAATGCAAAGACGTTGCTTCCTACCTGGCGCTTTTGGGTTAAAAAATATCCTACCCTAGCCTACTGTTGTTAACTCACTTGCGCACTAACCACCAACAGATTGAGTACAGTTTGTGAGTTCGTGAGCCCCTGCAGCCAATTAAGCCGGGTCATGATCAATTAGGCGCTATTCGAGTCTTAACGCTTAATTAATAGTAAGAGTTTAGTAGTGCCACACCTTTGTGCTTTACTGAGACCTTCGGCCCGATTCCATCAATGCTTATAAGATGTCACAGCGATACGATACTGATCTGTCAGTGACAAAAGTTATATTTTTTCAACCAAAAACGTTTTGACACTGACAGATCATCAGTATCGTATCGCTGTGATATCAAAACATTGCTCAAATCGGGCCGCTTCCATAACGTACTTACTGCTCGACCGAAACCGGAATTTTCGCCGAAACCGCTGAAACTGAAGGTTCGGTTTTGCTCTAATTCTGACCGAAACGGAACATTCGGACGAAACAAAATTTTATGCCGGAACCTCCCGAACCCGAAACTTCGGTCGAACACTACCGAAAAAAAACGGTTTGGCAGTTTTTTCCGATTCCTTCGGTACGAGTACGAGTGCACACCTATTTAGGCGGACATTAACTAATCGGCATTTTAATCGACCACTCGTAGGGTAGATTTTCGTTCGTGTAAAAACGAAGAGCCACAGTCTTCACGCAGTTGTCACAGTGAGCAGACGTCAGTGATGGATCCACGCTTCATTGTAGGTACTTTAGTTACAACGTTAGTAACAACGGTTTCGCCGCCGACAAAATATAAGGTACATCCTATAAATGAATGACCAGCGCGTACTAAAACATTTGAAAGGTTACACGATAAACTTAGAAACATTGAAACAAAGTTTTTAATTTTTTTCGGATTATAGAACTATTCAATGTTTTGAAACTTTATTATATTGACTGGTAAGTTCAACATCACCAAAAACAAATACGAATATTCGGAAGTGAAATGAAATTAGCCATTTGTATAAGGTGAGTACACAAATAAAAATACACAGGTAGATATTGTATAAGTTTTATTAATGTTACAGTGAGTTTTATTTGTTCTAATTTCGTATTAAAAATCATCAGTATCATTACAATCAATATCAATGTGTTTAGAATAAGAGGATTCAACAGAGGCAGGACTTTCAAGAGGAGCTGTTGTATTCAAGTTTGTACTGAAAGTATTTATGTTGTACAGTATTATTTTTGTATTCCTTGGTATCGATTTTGGCGACAGTTTTTAATATTTTTCAACAAGTGCAGTACACCCATTTGGAATTCAAGAACTTCGTCTTCGTCAAGCTTATCTAATGCTGGTAATATCCCATTAAAAAATGAAAGATGCCGATTCATTGTTCTGGGTTCATTATTTGAATAACAATCCATTTTCATCACCTTAGCATCTACAGGATTGACATCAGTCACATGTCTTTTAGCTATACGTTTAGGTATTGCGTTGGATGAAAACGTTGGCTTGATATCTTGTTCCTCGTTAGAATTTGTGTCCGATGTTTCGTTTTCATCAGAATTATTCTGGTTTTCTAATTCTATATTATTTTCGATAAAAACACTGGTTATTGTCTCATTCGGCTGTATTACTTTCTGTAGGAAGGATAACTGTTTATTGTATACATAAGGCTTCGTGGTTTTGGCAATTCCTGACCTCTTCTGATCTTGTATCTTTTTATATGATCGAAT
Source organism: Cydia splendana (assembly GCF_910591565.1). Taxonomy (NCBI): domain Eukaryota; kingdom Metazoa; phylum Arthropoda; class Insecta; order Lepidoptera; family Tortricidae; genus Cydia; species Cydia splendana. The sequence goes on along the minus strand of NC_085971.1, from coordinate 16,231,196 downwards.
ATAACTATCTCTTATGCAAGTCCACCTTTGAATAATTTGTTTAGCTGTAAAAGACAAATATAGTAAATTATACAGAACACCGCAAGGCAAAGTATCAGAACCCCTAGTCTAAATTTCATTCGATATTGTGACGTGCGTTCGCGATTGCGTATTTTTGTATGGGATTTTGAACAGCGCGCCAAGCGGGACGTTTTGGAAACTCAAAATCCCATACAAAATGAGACTTAACGCAGACGCGTACGTCACGTCACGTCACGTGACGCTGTCAAATGGAATTTTCACTATGGGTACAGTACAGTGTAAGAACTAATTTTGGTAACTAAATATTTATTAACAAGTGATGGATTTGTCCCATGGCAAAACGAGTATTTATTTAGAAGTAAGTAAAACCAAAGACATATGTAACTTCGTATACGATGAATAAAGTCTAAGGAAAAAACGTGCCTCGGAAATCAAGAAAAAGTTATTCTCGGATAGATGGCGCACACACCTTTAGCCTATGTTCGGCTAGATGGCGTGACGACACCGTTTCATATTGAACAATTTTAACACATAGATATCAGTGAATGAACATGGGTCAAAATGATATAAAAATAATAAAATCATTTATCCATATTATATATAATTTTTTTTGATAATTTAATACGTTTTCATTTTGAGTTTTAGTCGTGTGTCGATAGATGGCAGTAAATTTACTGTGACTACAAAATTTACTATGACAGGACCCCTCTATACTATCTATTCTCTTTGGTAAAACTGACTGAGACCTATGTGACGCTATTAAACAATTATTATTAATCAATAAAAGATACATACCGAAAGCTTGTCTAGTTTTTTCTCCCTTTCTCTCGAAAGTTGGATCCAATGCTATCATTATTTCCTTCCAAGCCTCTTGAGTTGCGAAACGATTTTTATAAAGTTCGGTAGTTTTATCCCACAAAACGGGCTTTTGTTCCACTAAATTAATTAATAATTCGTTATCTATAGCAGATTCGTCAACCATTTTGAAATAACCTTGAAACTAGAAATAAAATACGTGCGTTCCCTCCGAAAGTCGCTCGGGTACTGACGCTTGTTCGGTTGCTATTCGATAAAAAACGTGCCGTGTGAATGAAACAGAGCTATACTAGTCGAACGACACTGCAAACGTTCATTCGATACGCTTGACGAGTCCAGTGAGTATTCGTTTAAGTGTAAACAATGTACGTTTTTTTGCAGTACAAACGCCGTGTGACCGGTTCTGCTGCACAAATAATGTGCCATTATTTATCAGTTATGACGCTATAGGTACACTGGCGTTCAAAAGTGCATGGAGATATTTCAACCGTAATATTATTACGGTCGATATCTATCCATGCACTTTTGAACGCCACTGTACCTACTATAAAAAAACGTGCAGTGTATTGCCGTATGAGCATGAACCCAGCATTAGAAGTACGTTACCGGCCTGAGTTTTTTTTTTATTAGGTAGTCTGTCAATATTTCATCCATTTAATTTTCCAATTAATATATTAGTATCATTTTCATTTATTAATATAAATTACTAAAAGATAAACAGGAATATAAAACTAAAACTAACTACAATTAAAATAACTAAAACTAAAAATTAAAAACACCTATCAAAATTTGGTACCCTCGGGAGGGTGCCCAACACGTAGGCAGCGTTCCCGCGCTGGATTGCGATGGCAATTCTCTGCGCGAGAAAGCTGAAAGCTACGCACGCATTCATACTCAATTACATATTATTAGGTATGTAACTAGAAGGGGCCTTCAGGTATATCCAGGAGCAGCAATGAAACACCGAGCTAGCTCAATCGTGTGTAATTCAGAACTGACAAACTGACATACAGAAATGTTTCACTACCCTCTAGTCGGCGCATGTAAACTTAGGTCTACCCCATATTACATATTTTATAACACATATTATGTCAAAAATTACAAAATGAAAATGTTCCAAAATACAATAATTGTTATAATTAATAATCTAACGTAATAAAATTACTCAATCCACATAAAAATAATCCATTCAATAATCCTTTCCAATAATGTAACTTTCTTTCTCTTTTCAGATAATCTCAACCGATTGGTGAAAGATATATCAGCAACAGAAGTAGAGAAGAGAAGAAGTATCTGCAAAAAAAAGGTATGTACCAACAGAGTCTAGTAACTAAAGAAGATTGACATCCCCTCATAAAACGCCACGAGAATCGTCAATGTTGTAGATGGCAGTAGTAAATATTCTTCACTTATTATTTTTCTTCTTAGGCTAGGTCATTTATAATATGAATATAAAAGTAAAATACAAAAACATAAAAAAGCAATAAATAATACGTATAAACACATTATAAAAAACCTAACCTAGGGTGCCACCGGCAACGGGGCAAGGCCCAAGGCGCCGGTGGTCAGGGCTGCAGAGTGAGGAACCGACGGACTAATATCCGCGCCGTGTCCAGGATCACCGCCTAAGCATCTGACCATTGATCCAACCACCCAGCGAGTCTCTCTAGGTGTTGGTCGAGACTCTTCGCTATTAGACTGTTCGCTGAAACAACTATCGGGACAATGATCGTCGTATCAAAATCACACATGGCAGTAAATATATATACATATTATGATTATTACATTTTTGTTTAGCGTATGAAAACTACTGATAATTATAATTTCAAAACGTAAAATTGGAAAATAAAAATATAGGTAAGTACGAAATACATCTTACTCAAAAATATGTCCCATAGTTCTTAATTCGCTAACATAAGAGACATGGGACATATTTTTGAGTATTAATGATGAGTAAATATACATATAAGTAGGCATAAAATGAGTAAAATGCCAACTCTATAATATACATGTAGGCACGAACGGGGACTTTTTGTAAGGATAACTTAGGATATATTTGAATGATTCAGAGCAACATCCTGTGGCGGTAAATTACCGCATATACTCATGATAACTGTAACGTCAAAGGGATTCGTCATAATAGATATTTATTTATTACCTACTCAAATAAGTGACACAGTATTACAGTAAAAAACAAGGCACTGTGAAACTACAAAATAATAATACAAGAAAACAACAAAAAACTACAAATAAAAACCAAAGACAAATTAAACATTAGATTTGGGTGACGTCTTGCACTGCGCGTGCTATAAAATCGTTACAGACATCCTGGTAAGGTAAATTTATTAGTATGATGATACAGATATTTGTTCCTGAGTCATGGTTGTTTTCTATGTATTTAAGTATTTATATATTATATATATCGTTGTCTGAGTACCCACAACACAAGCCTTCTTGAGCTTACCGCGGGGCTTAGTCATTTTGTGTAAGAAATGTCCTATAATATTTATTTATTATTTATACACGGTGGCTAAAAAATAACTGCATTCCCGTTGCCAGGGAGGTTTTGGGATTATACTCAGCAACTTTTAGTATGGGACCAACTGCGAAATCGAAAACGGACCATCCAAAATGTATGCAACAGCCAATTTTTTTGCGATTTTAGGTTTGGTCCCATAGTAAAAGTTGCTCAAACTATAATCCTAAAACCTCCCAGGCAACGGGAATGCAGTTATTTTTTAGCCACCCTGTATAGATACGCCACAATTATGTTATAAGTGTTATGACATTCAACCCATACCTGTTTGTCCCTTCATCGTCAAATCTTACTTGAGCCAGGGGTGCGAAACTCCTGACTTCGGGCAAACTCGGCTCCACCGTTCGGCTCAGCATTGCTCCGAGCAGATTATTAGGGTTGACACAACTTGACATCCCTTTGCGTGCACGACCACAGATAAGATAATCACTTGAATTCTGACAACCCTAAATAACCGAATGGGATGGTGCCATATATTAGAAAGGGACAGCATGATTCGGCCCTGAACCGCTGTCAAACTTCGGTTTTGTAGGAAGTTTCCTTTCTGTACGGTAGTATTATTACTTATTCTGTGCTTCTGCCTTGTATCGCATTTTGCAGCAAACATTAAGAACAATCAGCCTTTAGTTCACTGGCTAAGTGCCTGTCGTGTTAGTTAACACTGTATTTGAGAGCTCTGATGAGATGAGTTACACATTCATAGATCACGACTTCTAGATGGAGCACGGGCGAATCAACTTTTCTTGTCACGCGTTGCAATGGGTAATATATACGTTCTTCTAAGTCGCTCTTAAAACATTGGTTTTATGATAATGTAAAATAATGGAACATAGGTACACCCCAGGCCTAAAATATGGAGCCAACGTTGTTTTCTTAAATACATTAGGCAACCCCAAAGATTAAAAATACAACCTTAGTATTTTTGTAACCAGAATTTGAGTTATTTACTCTTAAAATGTTTAGTTATAATCTTACGATATAATTTTTCTTATTGTCAATGACTAGTTTATTTAAGATTGTTTCCATAATTACTATTGGCCTGGGGTGTACATTTTTGCAGCAATTATAAACTCTTTCTATAACCGGACTAATCCCAAAAATACCTAGTCAGGCAGACATTCGCTTTTGTCAAAAACTAGTGTCCATGCCAATTGTTGGTATTAGTTACCAAACGGATTTCAAGCTCATAAAGCCGTGGAAAAAAGATGGAACAACGGCAGGAAAGATGATGATGAACATTACCTTTACTCAATCATTGACCATTTGAATTGGGTCATTTAAAACGGGTCTCATTTTACCGCTACTTTTGTAATGTCCGCGAGTAGTAAAGCGGTATCTATGTCGGCGGCGGATCGTAAGATCAGGCATATCGTGAAATCCCTAGGCATATCGTGAAACGTGAAAATCTTTGACTCGTTCCCTGAGTCGACGGAGCCCCGCTACGCGGGGCTCCTATTTCTGGGCAGTTTGCCCTTCGGGCATCTGAGCAACCTAACGAACCTATCCTACCTATGTATTGGTTTAATGTGACTATCGTCAAAACATTACACAGGAACATTACGATCTGCCTGATCTTACGATCGGCCTACGACATCTATACGAGGTAATCTATGCACACAGTGCATCGTTCAATAGACACTCAACACTGTAAATACGAATAAACAATCTATGAAGCGTTATTCAATATCGTTTTATCTGCTCTCGGTTTATCCATGTCTGGCACTGGCTATAATGTTCCACTTGGGTCATTTTATTTAAGGTTTTGACGACCGGTCTGGCCTAGTGGGTAGTGACCCTGCATATGAAGCCGATGGTCCCGGGTTCGAATCCTGATAAGGGAATTTATTTGTATGATGATACAGATATTTGTTCCTGAGTCATGGTTGTTTTCTATGTATTTAAGTATTTATATATTATATATATCGTTGTCTGAGTACCCACAACACAAGCTTTCTTGAGCTTACCGTGGGGCTTACTCAATTTGTGTAAAAAATGACAATTTTTTTTTAAAGTTGTCCCCTACACTTTTTTTTTAAATTTGGGATTTTTTATGTTATTTCTACTCAGAATCACGAGCTCTTTTGATCCTAATAGGAGAAAAAAAGTGTCCCAAGGCTTTTATTTCCATTCTGTTACCATTTTTCATAGACTTTGTATTGTATGGCGGCCACGGAATGTATGGAAATTTCGGGACACTTTTTTTCTCCTAGTTCTAGGATTTTAAACTATTTATGACATTCGCTTGTAATTATTTAGGACACCTCCTTATTTCTTAGTTCAATTATCATCATACTGCCTCCTAGCCTAGTCGGTAGTGACGCTACTGACCCGTACCTGTACCATGAGTCACTGACTGTGTCAACACGCCAACGTCTACGAGCGAGCGAGCGAGTCAGTACGAGCGAGATGCATAATAGAAATAAAGTTACGTTCACGCTAGCGTTTATGTCAGTGCCGTACTGGTGGTAGCCACACCGGCCTACGAAGCAGGAGGCCCCGGGTTCGAATCCCGGCGAGGTCATTTATTTGTGTGCTTATCATATTTGGAACTGGAGAACAGTAGAAAAACAATAGGCGGTCTTATAGCTAAAAAGTGATATCTTCCAGACAACTTTTGTACCTAGTTGCAATGCTGGGGTATTTTGACATTTTTCAATGTACAGATTTTCGAACAGTGAGACCTCGGTAAATGTCCCTAGAGATTTGTAAACCTTTATTGAAATATTTAGGACAAGTAATAATTTCACAATATACAATGTAACCCAGACGTAGAATGCATTAGATTTCATTATAGATAATTAAGGCCAATTACATACTTTATAATAATAACGTGCAGATGTAAAGGTCCGCCCACACGTAAATGCACGTAGAGTTAAGAAACTACATGTAGAGATACCTTAACTGATTGTCAGTAATGTTTCGTTTCGCTTTTATTTAAGCCAGCCTAGTCAGTAGTGACCCTGCCTACGAAGCAGGAGGTCCCAGGTTCAAATCTTGGTAAGGACATTTATTTGTGTGATGAGCACAGATATTTTGTTCTTGAGTCATGGGTGTTTTCTATGTTTTTAAGTATTTGTATATCGTTTATATATCATTATCTGGCCCACAACCCTAGCTTACTGCGGGGCTTAGTCCATTAAAGATATCCTTTAATATTATTTCGTCAGGTGACAACCAAAAGTCACTATTAAGTACTAAAAATTAATTAAACAAAAATCAACTTTATTTAGTTATCAATAAGGTTCACTGTGGCTATGAACTTCTGATGGCAATTAGTGAGTTTTGGTTGTACCAATGTCACCTGACGATTTATTATTTACCTATTACGACAGGTTGGACGAAAGGAGTGCCTGACGTCCGTTGGCTCGTTGGTTGGACGGCATTCGGAAGATAACGGGTCACTTCTGGATGAGATTGGCTCAGGACCGGGATAAGTGGCGTACTCGAAACAGGCCTATGCTCAGCAGTGGGCGTTAAAATGATATGCTGATGAAGATTATTTATTTATATTTATTATAATTCCAATTCTAACAGCTCTATTGCACCTTGATAAATCCCACGTCGCTAATCGCGGTGAACGCTCAAAGACGCCGCTGCTATTTGTTCATGTTATTACTGCTTTATAATAATAAAAGAGCATACGTCCAAGTGGAAGTCATAGTTAGGTGGACTTTTTGGAAGAGAAGTAGGTAGGTATCCAGTGGGTTGCGGTTAGGAATGCATTTAATTCCATATGTTGAGATTAATTCTTGCAATCTTGCGAATAATAATAAAATAAAAATATTGATATTTATTAAAGGACACAACGTTTTAGTTTGACCCCGCTTACTCGAGCAAGTTAAAGATTCCGAAAGTGAACCTGTCGTGCGTATAAAGGATGACTCACGTTAGACCGCGCCGTGGCCGGGCCGGAGCTTCCGGAGCTTCGTTTTCTATGGAAAGCACCGTGATCACCGATCAGCCGTCATAGAAAATGACGTCGGTCGCCTCGGTCCGGGCACGGCCCGGTCTAGCGTGAGTCAACCTTAAAGTTGTAAGTTTACTGAAACTGCTGCAGCAGCACTATTTTTTGTATAAACATATTTCTGATGTATGTATATTTTTGAGCACAGTTCCCTCAGTTTATTTAGTCCATGGACCAGCTAGCCAAATTTATTTATTTGGTACCCTGAAATTATACCGATATCTTGGCTGGCCCATGGACTAATTACAAAAATAAATAACCGCGCTGTGCAGCGTGTAAAATGGCCGCTGCATCTAATGCAACGGCCATTTTACACGTGTAGATATATCTGAAAACATTGTCCGCGCAGATATATCCACTCGGTTGATTATAAAAGTGAATAACCGGAGCTAATGCAGCTATTTTCGTCAATGAAACCGTCCTCAATTAACGGTGTTAATTACTCTCATTGTCACTATGGAGCTGTTAAGCACCCCAATAACTGTCAATCATTATTGAGCGGTCAATAAATAAACTCTATGATATGGAATTGACTTCTTACCCAATTTAATTCAAATTGTTGCTATGTCGGTGTAATAGGTATTCTTAGAAATTGTAAAAAAACACGTTTAATTCTAATATTTAAACCAGCAGAAACGTCTGCGATTTCTGCGAACGATGCTATTATAAGCTTAGAATAAATTTAAAAGTGGAAAAATTACTGTCCTTGGTGAGACTTGAACTCCAGAGGCCGTGAGTTCAAGTCTCACCCAAGACAGTAATTTATCCACTTTTAAATTTAATCTACGTTTTTCTGCCTACTATAACTTGCACACAAACCGACCGACCGACAGAGCGAAGGTCTCTGTCTCTATGTGAGCCGGGGTGAAGTATGTCCGAATTGTCTCTGTCTTCCGGGTGTTACCTATCCTGTGTAGGTCACATTTCTCAACCGATTCATATGTCATTATAAACGTCATCTTTTTAGAATTTGACGTTTTTGTTGGCATTTCCTTACTCTCATAGAAATGTCTGTGCAGAGTTTGTTTGGTCTGACTCGTTGTGTATTTTCTGTTAATAAAATATTATATATTATTATTGACGGATTGATTGTCAGTCTCCAGCTGCCTTTATTGTCATAACGTTCGTGACCACCGCGTGATGATGACAGTGCATACTCTCTATTGACGAGTTAAGCAATCTGAACTGACAATCTACTGCAGACAGAATATTGCGAGGAAATGCCCGCGTCTATTCACAGCGTACTTAATAATGTATTAAAGTACACGGTCACTCTTCAGGACAAAATCATACATTTACGGTATTTATGAAAATATATAATTTCAATTTAGAGCATTCCACACATTTATCTTCCGTTATCTCGTAAACACGAAGTTTCTGAAGTTATGCAGGTTTATACCTTTTTTGAAAGCGGTGGTGGCCGAGTGGATATGACGTCCGACTTTCAATCCGGAGGTCGCGGGTTCAAATCCAGGCTCGTACCAATGACTTTTTCGGAACTTATGTACGAAATATCATTTGATATTTACCACTTGCTTTTCGGTGAAGGAAAACATCGTGAGGAAACCTGCATACATCCGCGAAGAAATTCAAAGGTGTATGTGAAGTCCCCAATCCGCATTGGGCCAGCGTGGGGACTATAGCCCAAGCCCTCTTGCGAGTGAGAGGAGGCCTGTGCCCAGCAGTGGGACGTACATATATAGGCTGAATTATTATTTATTATTATTATGTCTTTCCCATCACGGAACAATGGTGTTCCGGACCTTTGGGAGGCGTGCGCGGAGCCGAAGCCAACACGTAGAGGCCCTTTTGACACTTTAATGAAATGTAAGGGGTACACCGAGCGGAGGCTGCCCTTGCCCTTATTATTATTATTATTATTATACCTTTTTTAGTGAAAAATTGCTTAGAATTATTTTTAGCTATTAAAAACGGAAACACTGAAAAATAAATTCTGATACACGAAATAAACTGTGTTTCTACAGGATAGTCCATGAAATGATTCCTAATTACTAATGATTGATTGACATTATTGACAGTCTTAATTTTAATTAATCTGTAATATAATGACAAACTTGCTACTTGTAGAGCAAACATTAAAATAACCTGTCGTTAGCTACAGAGTAAAACGGAATCGCAAGAAAAATGTTTTTTAACTGATTAATGTGCGAACTAGATTGAGTTTCACAAACCTGGTATGTAACTAACAAATATGATAAATAACGTTAAATGTAGCAATTAATCTGTACAAGCTAAGCACACATTATTTACTAAGAAAAATCTACTCTCAAATCGAACACGTACTCGGATCTGCGCTTACGCATGCTGAATTAATCGCCACGCCATTTTGCCTTATATTGTAAGATTGTAACGTATAAAGCATGTCACCTGAGTTAAACCATGAATACACTGACAATTTTTAGGGTTCCGTACCCTTCTTCTTCCTCGCGTTGTCCCACCATTTTTGCCACAGCTGATGGGAGCCTGGGGTCCGCTTAACAACTAATCCCAAAACTTGGCATAGGTACTAGTTTTTACAAAAGCGACTGCCATCTGACCTTCCAACCCAGAGGGTAAACTAGGCCTTATTGGGATTAGTCCGGTTTCCTCACGATGTTTTCCTTCACCGAAAAGCGACTGATAAATATCAAATGACATTTCGTACATAAGTTCCGAAAAACTCATTGGTACGAGCCGGGGTTTGAACCCGCGACCTCCAGATTGCAAGTCGCACGCTCTTACCGCTAGGCAACCACCGCTTTTTAGGGTTCCGTACCCAAAGGGCAAAAGATTAATACTAAGACTCCGCTGTCCGTCTGTCCGTCCGTCCGTTTGTCTGCCAGTCACCAGGCTGTATCTCATGAACCGTGATAGCTAGGCAGTTGAAATTTTCACAGATGTTGTATTTCTGTTGCCGCTATAACAACAAATACTAAAAACAGAATATAATAAATATTTAAGTGGGGCTCCCATACAACAAACGTGATTTTTTGTCGTTTTTTGCGTAATGGTATTACGGAGCCCTTCGTGCGCGAGTCCGACTCCCACTTGGCCGGTTTTTACAATAGATCAGTTTATTACATATCACACACAAGCTGATTTTTATTTCAGAAATTAATAAATTTAAGTATTCTGTGACCATAAAGATTTTTCCATACACAAAAGACCAATGCCATACACAATTTCTCAATTTGTTAAATGATCCGACCATAGAGTATCTAGCTCTAAATTTCTGTAAAAAATCCGCTCGTGTGAGACCTACAGATAGACAACATAGCAGACTATAGTTATTGACTTTTTTTTTATTCAAAAATACCTAGGTACTTCGATAAAAAACAATAAATCTTTGAAAACGTTTTTAAAATTGTCACTAAATTAAACATCCTACATATTTCTATATATTTATTTATTTATAAAAGTTTTTTTCATATTACCTACTATGTTCTAGGTACCTATATATAAGTAACTACCCAGGTAATATATGCTAACTAACTTTATAAACAATGGATGAGCTTGTTACCCGTCTTTAATAAAGTGCAAAAGTAGAATAAAATTTCATAATATATATTCATTTAATTGATTCTGTTCAGCTCAAGTTGCAAGTACAGTAGGTAATGGCAAAACAACTCTTAGCCCTGAATTTATGTAAGGCTGTTGCTTCTAGCCCCTATAACTCTCCAGTGGGCACCGGTCTTTACTAAAACTACTAAAACAAACGTTTTTATTGACTCGCCTCATTAAATTTACTCTGTCGCCATTTTTCTTCGGTGCCACTCGCTTAATCCGCGCCCCCCGCCGTGCAAAACGGCAAAATGCGCAAATAAAATGCTAATTCACGGCAAAATCTATTTTAATTAAATTGTAAATTGACATGAAATATTTATTCAACAACAGCGTGAGCCGGTCTATAATTGAATCTCTACCGTATTAATATGCCATTAAATTTACTATTGCAAAACAATTTTGTGTAGAAACCAGTAAGTTATTTAGATTGTTGCAATGCTGCCATCTAGCGGAGTTTAACGGAACTTTTATCAAATGCGAACCCTTTCTCCTGTGTCTCCACCCTGGGAGAAAGTTGTCGGAACGAACCCCTTTCACAACACCTCCTAGAAGTTCAGCTACTCGCCGTTAGATGGCGCGTGGCGGCCTAACATCCCGAAGCATTCGGTGAGCTTTACATGTGTGTGCGTGACGGAGCGAGACCGCAAATAGAAAATAAAAAAGGAGTAAAATAGACAGCAATATGTGTATACAAAGGCGTGGTTACGTGCATGCGAACGCTTTTTTTATCGCAAAAATGGCCGGAACTTCACAAGATTCGCGTTAGACTAGAAAGTCGCAACTGCATTAGAAGTTTTACTATTTCGACTCTATGTCATAGTGATAAGGTCGTTAATAGAAAAGTAGTATTTTTAGATGCCTTTTATCGGCGGAGTATGGCAAAATAATTGGCGTCACCGGCGTCGCGGCGTCACTAGAAAGAGTGAGTAACTCGCCACGCCGCTACGTTAGAGCAGCGTAAAAGAATGACCGTTAGACGGAGGGGGATGGCGAGTTGGCGAATGTGACCGTTAGAGAGGGATGTAGCGAAAAAATGCCCGAAAAAAGTTATTTTCACTAAAAGGTGCGCGTGCTAGAACATGGGCGCGGTTTAAAAAATGTCGGGGCATGCGCCCTCAGTCGAATGCCGGTGCGGAAGTAAAGGGGGAAAGAGACGTTCGCTATGTGAGTTGCAGTATCGCAGGGTGCCGCGAGCGGTCGCCACCGAGTGCTAATTACAGTAACAACAGTGCGAAACAAGTGCTGTTTGAAAACAGAATGTTTTTCAGTGTGTGAGTGTTTAAAAAATGTCAACGCGCAACGAGAATTTTCTGTTTTTTTTTCTCAAGTGTTGCTCTGGTATCGCGCGTTTTGGCGCTAAAATTGATTGCCGTGATACCTATACGAGCCGGTTTTATGATTCTGCGGCATGACTGAAATTTCTGGACACATTTAGTAAATAAAGTTGTTAAATGGAATAAGTTATGGGAGTTGGGGCCAAAATAGACGAGGAATTTATTGCATTCCATAAATGTGGAGGGAATTTCTAATCTCAGTTACAAGTTAATATTTATTGGCAATAAACGGAAAATGCAATTAACATAAAAATAACTTTATATTTCGATAAGAATATATATTGTCATACCGTATCGTAGATATAAATACCGTATCGTAGACTTGTAAAAAAAATAATAATTTACAAGTCCACTTAAGACTCACTAATATGCAAAAATCGAATTACAACTAGGTATTATCATTTTCAAATAACGGGACAAAAATTCGTAATATGCACAAAAACGAGTGAGCTTAAAAAGTAAAAACTAAAAAAAGCATAAAAGTGGACACTTAGCACGTGTTTCTACAATTGTATAGAAAAGGAAATGTTATATAAAATAAAAGTTATCTCAAACGAATGTCAGTGTCTCCGTATCAGAAGATATGTAGATAGCTCTGTCAGGTGACAGATAGGCTATCACGCTTGTGGCTTTTGGATTGATGCATGCGTAAGTACAAATTTTATTATTTTAAGAAAACATGTTTTTGTTTATAATTTTTCATGTGTATTTGATAAGTGGCGGTCAAACCTCGGTTGCGCTATAGAGCAGAAAAAAACATTCTCGAAAAATATTCGTCGACTAAAATTTCGGTTAGGTTAGGACCCTTATCATACACCGATAAGACGTTAATGATAGGTATATTGTCTATTTGGAACCAGTTCCAGTTCCAGTTCCAGGATAACATGTAGTTTTGGATATTTACCGGAAAAATTACGTTCAAAACGTACAAAAAGTGATAATGTGTAAGATATAGAACAGTGCATAGTTTGGCACGAATTGGAATCGTATTAGAAAATATCTCCTAACAAGAATTTCATAAGACTACAAGGTTTAAATACATACATTTTACAAAATACTGTAATGACTTGCAAATATGTAGGTATATGTACAACCTATGTAGTTAAAAGTATAACGTTGGGCCTGCCCAAAACTCTACTGCTCAAAACTGCAAAAACTCCTAAATAACTCGGTACCTGTACTGAGTTATTTTGGAGCTTTTCTTTTCCTGTTAGCCACGGTGTATCTAACTATTACTAAGTAGATAATTATATTATTTAGAATTTTAGATAATACCTAAATGTTCGGAGAGCCTACCGCGAAAATTGAAATTTCGTTATCTGTCTCTATCGCTATGGCATATTCGAGTGATAAAGAGTCAGAGAAATTTCGATTTTCGTTTAAATTTCGTTTCGATTAGAATTTTAGATAATACCTAAATGTTCGGAGAGCCTACCGCGAAAATCGAAATTTCGTTATCTGTCTCTATCGCTATGGCATATTGGCAGAGAAATTTCGATTTTCGTTTTTTTGCGGTAGAGCCTCAGGTCTTAACTATCTCAAGTATAGTTCAATTAATCAGTAATAAAAACAAGAGTATCGGCCACTCCATTTACCCCTAAGATATTGTTGTATTTCAGTGATAAAAGAAACAATCTTTCAGCCAATTATTGAGGTGTACCTAAGTAAAATAAATCGTAAAAAATATAAGTAAATATCAGTTACGGTTACGGTTACGGTTTGTAAATATATAAATGGTTGTATAAATGTAAATAAAAAGGTAGATGTAGAAATATAGTTGATATCATTTCCGAAAACACCGAGCACATAACTTAAAAATTTAAAATTCAACCTTACCTACCTATCTGAAACATTATGTTCTAATGACCTAACTTATTTTATATAGGTACCTAATTATATTGAACATAAAATAATAAACGATAGTAATAACTAAAAATATAATACCTAAACCTACAGAATCAGTAGGTAAGTGCCAACCTAATAAAAATCGCCAGAATATTAATAGGTACATATGATGAAATCTATACTTATTATTTTACAACACAACACTTTATCATAAATTTTACATTTCACAGCTTGTTTCCTCGATTAAATGTCTTAAAAAACATATTAAAAATTTAAATGCTCACAAACGTTCACCTTTACTTGTGTCAAAACAAGTTAAATTTAGCATTCGATTGCTATTTTATTCAAGTAATTGATTATATATAGTTTTTTTTTATAAACGGCTTTTTGCATTTACAACTGGTGTAGAGTTAGACCAAGAAAAGTCTGCAGCGAGTTTGATAGCCCACACAGTGCAAGTGTTATTTTAAACCTCAATCTTCTATGAAATTATGACGTATAAAATAATACTTGCACTGCGTGGGCTATCCAAATCGCTGCAGACTTTTCTTGGTCTAACTCTACCTAATTTTTACTGGAGTGGAGTAGAGTTACTTAGCAACACCCTATAAAAGTGCATTTCATTAGAAATTATCTTATATGTACTTACCTTTAAACGAGCAATTCTTGTATATACTTATATATTTATATATTTCGGATATCTTGGAAACGGCTACGATGAAATTTGCTATATAGGGGTTTTCGGGGACAAAAAATCGATCTAGCTAGGTTTTATCTCTGGGAAAACGTGCATTTTAGAGTTTTTAATATCAGATATTGATATTTAAACGCTGCAATTGCCTTATTGTCATCTCGTAACCTAAACTGTCCACGTATGGTATCTCGGACAAACTCTATTAATATTAAGTCTGTTTCATCAAGCAGATAACTCTGCAAGTCGTATGACTTTTTTCGTATGATTATGACACATTTTTAATTTAAAGGAATAATGAAAAAATCACCTTTTTGTAGAAAATCTTGCCCGTAACAGTGAATTTTTCCATTTAAATTTAAAATGTCTAATAAGTGTGTCAGATATTCTTGCAGGTGTCAAATAGTTTATCTTGCCTATTAAGTTCCGACTTCCCTTCCTAACCTACTTATATAGTTGGTTTTATGGTTAGGTCGCTAAAATGGTGGAATCGGAACCCTTAAACTTTTTTTTCTTTTACGAATATACCTAGAGTCAGACCAAGAAAAGTATGCGGCGATTTTGATAGCCCACGCGGTGCAAATTTTATTTATACGTCATAATTTCATAGAAGTTTGACGTATAAAAAAACACTTGCACTGAGTGGGCTATCAAAATCGCTGCAGACTTTTCTTGGTCTCACTGATAAATAGATACCTACTTAGAAACGCTTTGATGTATAATTTTGCTACTTTTTTTTTTTAACACTATTATTAGTGGAAATAAATATGGAGTTGTAATTTTCTAACAATGTAGCGGGTTGGTAACAAGTAACTATCTAATTAAATTAAATAAAAAAAAGTCGTACGTAACTCGCACTAAGCTGGTTCTTAATAAACATTAATTTAATTCGCTTTGAGCATTTAATAAATATAAATTAATATCGCTGACCACGTTATTTATACGTAAGCACCTATCAAGTATTTTCACCGCACGATACACTTAATTTAGTCAAATTGATTCAAAAGCCAGAACTCCGATAAATTTAAGGTCTCGTTACCACAAAAACCGATTTTAAAAAACGGCCCGACAGCCCGCGGCCATTACGTGTCAATAATTCTCGTTGGTTTCCTTTCTTCGTCCAATGTAAACAAACCATCTCCAACGGTACAACTTTCCAACAAAACACGTTTACTAATTAACTTTCCTATACAGGGAAGGGAGTCGAAATAAATCAAAAGTGTACAAATTAACCGAACCGAATCGAAGACGCATTAAAAATAAATTATTACCAACTCTCGACACACTTCAAATCAAAATTGGTAACAGATAAAAACTGGTCGAATAAATATAAAGCTGGTCATAGAAATGCCCGGTAATGAACTGTCCGAATTCGAATTTCGAAATTCAAATTGCGAGCGTGGGTACAAGTGGGTGTGCTTCGCTGCCAACTGTGTAAACTTTATCGATTCGGTTATATTTTCAAGATCATTTCAGGTTATATCGATTTTCTCTATTAATCGCGCTGTTGCTATGCTGTTAACAATTAATAATGGCGTTGAGTCACTGTGTGTTTAAGATGTTCTCGTTCGACCGAGTCATTAGAATGATGGGTGTGAAACTTTTATGGTATCATAAATCTACGTTCGCAATGTGTTGCTGCCCATTTTAGCTTAACGCTAAACGAACGTTCCTTATGCTCGTTCACACGTGAATTTAAACGTCGTCAAAACGGATATTTTAGACATATTTATCGACTGAGATGGGACGTGAGCTTCCACGTCGAGTAAATTAAACTCAGTAATGTCCACTGGTTCGTGAACGCGTACCTATCAATTAATAATTTCGAAAAAAAAAACATCGGCAGCTACGCCACATGTCGTATCGGTAGGCCGAAATAAAAAAAGTACAAAACGCTCTTTATTAAAATTTTAAGACGCGGCACTTCTCTTCGAGGCGTACTTATAGCCAGCACTACGGCACTATCTCGCAAGCGATTCAAGAGGACACACATGCGTTACGCGGCTCAACTACCGATCATCGCGCCTCTCGCTCGCGCGCGTAACACCCACTCGCTCTAGTGTACGACGCGATGTCGGTCGCGGTCCGCTCGTCACGTAAACCTACCGCATAGGAGCTAGATTGGCGCGTCGCGTATTCAAAATAGGAACGTTAGTAATGGATGCGAGGTATATTGCGGGGTGTGTGTGTGCGTGCCCCTCCCCCGCGCCCCGCCGACGCCGCGGCGTTTACACAATCCGTTGGCTCCGAGAGCGCGCGGTCGCACCCGGCACGCGGCGCGCGCCGAGCGAACACGTATCGCCTATTGTTTTTTTAACACGCAACTTCGCCTTCGGACTTAGCGCGTTCGGCCCAACTTATAAGAAGCGTTCGGACTAGAACTTATTGGAAGCTTAGGCTTAGTGTCTGACCTTAGTGAGAGCATTTTTTTAGGGCTTAGGCAAAAAATGTGATGAAGTTTTTCGGCTGAAAGTGAGGAGCAGTGCTACAGTGTCGGAATGTCAAAGAAGAAAAGGCGCTATCAGTGCCGAGGAATAAAATTTAATGCAAATGAATGTAAAAAAAATGAAGTTTACTTATCATTACATCTGACATCATCATTTAATGGTGAGTGTTCAATTTACTAAAAAAAACTTTTTTTTTCTTCTAATCTTTGATAGAGTCATTGCTTCCGATCCGACGGCTACATGACCAACACTATACTTACTTTATAATAGTTTTTTGTAAGTACATATTTAGTAAGTAAACACGATAAACGTGAAGTAAGTACACTATAATCATCTTTTCATACATTTATAATACCAAAAAAACGAATTAAAAATAGAAAACCACAACCGTCAATAAACTCACGTCACGGATTCAAAAAAGGAACAGTAAAAAAGGCTATCTCTTTAATCGGTGCCGCACGCATCGGTTTTTTGTAACTTTTAAACGCTTCACAAAAACCGTTTTTTTTTGTACAAAATGTTTTCGTACAAAAAGGTTTATTTGGCGGCTCATTCATAGAGCACGATTTGTACGCGATTCGATTCGGTTCATTAGGGTATGACATTCCTTACAGTTAGTTTACTAGACTTATTATTACACTTACAAAGACTCTTGCTCTAAGCTTTTTGTGAAGATGGAAATAGATTAGTGTTCGTTAGATTTTTCCGGTTTTAGAGTCAATTATTTTTTTTTTACTTATATACCTACATTATTTGTACTCTATGTGCTCTATGTCGTACAGTAAGTCGTTTACAGACTCATAATTAAGTATACAAGTATTCATTTATAGTGCAACTAAAACATTTTTTTTTACTTTAGATATACGTATTTTTTATATTTATAATACATTTTTTGTGAATTTTTTTTAAATGTATGCGCATAAGTACTTTTTTTAACATTCCTACTCTTAAATTGCGATACCTACATAAACACCATCATAAAAAAAAACTTTATACTTAGGGCATACTGAAAAATCCTGGATTTTTTCTAAGTGGCCAGCTCAGAAAAAATAAGTCGGTACATATATCAGAATCCAGAAACTTTCAGTATGGCCCACGTATTATAAGTAGGTATTCTAGCATAGCAACAGCGTAACTAAAACCGACGCATATTATCTAGCGGCCATGATATCTTGCCCTTATCGCGGACTTTAAAATAAAAAAATATAAGCACTCAGTTTCATAAAAAATATTACATTGCTGGCGTGGAACCTGAATATATAGGTACCTATATATAGGTAGTATAATATATGAGTAAACACATTTTACCATAAATATAATATATTTGATATCAAAAATATGTCATTCAATTGTACAAAGAAACGGTAAAAAGAGCGTGTTAGACCTGACCAACCCACTCGTAAGGAAAATGAAAAAATATGTATGTATGTAATTATAAAACATCTATCATATCTACAATTTTTTTACAAAAATATAACATGCATTGTATAATTTTGCTTAATGTTTCAAAGACCGGAATTTTTCAATTTGTGACAGATAAACCGTTAATTGAAGTACTGTAATTATCTATTTTATGACAGTACTACAAAGATAGCAATTATAAAACGAGACATTTATGAAATCGCTTATTATTTTATTTCAATTTGATAACGTTTATTACTTATATAGAATTATGATACAGGTTTTAAACAGTAAAATTTTAATTGCGGTAAACTAGAAAATGCTTATATTTCTGCTATAAAATGTTTTTTCTCATAGTAATTATCCCTTACCAGGCCAGCCCTTTAAGATCATGTTCATTAAGAAATACGTTGAATGACGACTATGACAGGTATTTTTTTTTCTGCTCTTCAGCTGATTAAAACGGAAGTTAGCTACAGAACCGCAATTCATTGAAGTTCCATATTTAAAAACAGTATAAAAACTAAAAGTAACTAAATTATAGTAAGTCCTAAATTATCCTACCTATTAATCCTAAATTAATAAAAATTAAACATCCCTAAACCTAAACTACAATAAAATACACCCCTCGGCAAGGTGCCGTAGACGCTGGCAGCATTACCTCGCTGAATTGCAATGCTAATGCGAAAACAGTTAAGTCAGTAATTTATCTTAGTAATCTTACTTATCTTGTAGGTTTGGAGCTGATTTGGTGGTTACGAAACTGGCAACCATTTTATTTGGTTGAATGAGTTTATAATGGAGCATAAAGAAATGTTCAAAAAAATCTAAATATATTTTTTTATATTTGTTACACAGCTGAATTAAAAAAAAAAATTCGTGGGCCATACTGAAAGTTTCTGGATTCTGTTTTCTGTTATATGAGACGACTTATTTTTTCTAAGTGGCCAGTCCAGGAATTTTCAGTATGCCCTAAGTACTATCACCGAAGACACTTTTTGGAGCATTACAATTAGAACTGATGTCATTGGGTATATAAAATGCTCCATTTTGTGCATCGTGCCAAAAGTTTAAAAATTAAAATACCTTTTGTGTGAGAATTATTAATACTAATATATGCAATTATTTATACATTTAATTAATTAGGGGGTGGGCTTTTACTATAAAGTCTAGGTTATAAAACAGTTTCTATCCGAAGCCGTTATCGCCTGCGAAGTGTGATAAAGAATCAGAAATAGAATCGATATATCATATCTGTCAATTCGGCTGTGATCGGTGCGCCCTCTGTTATCGCCACCTTTAACTTATCTTGGCGTAAAGGTTCGCTTTTTTGTGCTAATAATTCGAAAAACAATGTTTGGTTGACAAGCACTAAATTCATGAATATTTACTTGAAAATTATTATAGTCTTACCAAGCTACAGCTCTGTGCGGACTTTGTCAAGACAAAATGTGAAAATGCTATTAAACATCATATTACTATGAAAATATTATTATGTTTAAAATGACACTTTCATATTACGTTCTCTTAAAGGCAGTGACTCTTATAAGTCTATAAGCATGATATTTCATTCCGTTAGTGCTTATACCGTACATTGTTTATATAATAAACATTGTTTGTATATAAATTAAATTAGGTAGGTAGGTATATATGTAAGCTACACGAAACACCGACATTACGGCCCTATTCGAACTTTAAGATACGTCAAATATTACGGCTAGATACGATTTAGATATGTCAGTGTCAAAGGTGACGTTTCTTCAAACAAAAATGTCATTTGACACTGACATATCTAATCTATATCGTATCTAGCCGTAATATTTGACGTATCTTGAAGTTCGAATCGGGCCGTGGAACAAAATAATAAAATGCTAATCACAGCGTTCGTTAGACATAACACACTGTTTTTGTAGTCAACTATTATCGCTCTGTTGCTATGTGGAGTAGTAGTATGTAGTATTATATTCAGTTATCATTAGTGATGTACCGACTATTGATTTGGCCGACTAGCCGACTAATCGGCACTCGGATGGCCGATTAGTCGGCCGACTAGTCGGCTAGTCGGCCAGATCATTAGATTCCTCTAAGTTCGGTTCAGATTCACTTAAAAAACAATCGTTTTACCCCTTTCGTCGGGCTATTCATCATATGATAGTAACGCAAAAAAATAAAATAAATAAAAAAATCCTAAGGCTATATTTCATATGAAAAGCGGACATAAGAAAGCGACGACACGGTCGATAATTCGAACAAAAGTTTTCGTAAGCACCCTAAATAGGAATTTGGGTAAAATAGGTGAAAAGCTTATAGTAAATATTTGCTTTATGCCCTGTTTTTCTGTCATTTTATAAAGTGCCGACTAATCGGCCATTTTTGCCGACTAGTCGCCGACTAATCGCCGACTACAAATGTGGCCGGATAGTCGGCTTTCCCGACTAGTCGGTACATTCCTAGTTATCATGATTTGTATGATACTAGCGACCCGCGCCGGCTTCGCACGGATAATTCAATAAATTTACACAAAACCTTAACAAACTATAACTACCTAAACCTTCCTCAGGAATTACTCTATTGTTGGTGAAAACCGCATGAAAATCCGTTCAGTAGTTTTTGACTTCGCGAACATACAGACAGATAGACGCGGCGGGGGACTTTGTTTTATAATATGTAGTGATGATACATGCATACATTTTTTACAATTTAAAAATGATTTTTTTTAAATGCCTATTAAGTTGTTTAAATTAAATTTGTATTCTAAGTACTTCACTGTAGTTTTAGTTTATTAGTTATTTTTGGAGTCTAGTGATTATGAATAATGTACCTATTTAATGGAAGTTAATTTATTACTTAAGCGTTCAATTTGCATGAAAGTGTTGTAAAAAAAATGAAAACCTTGTAAATCATTAAAAAAGTAATAATTAAAAATCCCAGCATTGCAATACTTGCAACTTTACATTAAACGTCAAAAACATCAACTTTTACGTTTTACTGCATAAAATATTTATTAGCCTAATAAAACTTTTTCTGTTTCATTGTTCATTGAAAATGCCCTTAGGACTAAACCGGTCATAACTTTTTATGTGCTATAAAATTAATATAGTACGCTTAGAATTTATTAGACGGATTTAGCCTAGGAAATCACCTTGACTGTACAGTGGAACCTCGATAGCACGAACTCAAGGGAAACGCCAAAAAGTTTGTGTTAACGAGGCTTCGTCTTATAGAGGGCATCGACTTAGGGAGGTCCTTATGGGTTTTTGTTGGTCTTAAAGACGTTTCGAGTGAAAGAGGTAAAATGAATGAAAATTTTGTAGTAGAGAGGTAATTATACAAGCGTATAAAGTTCAGTACCTATTATAGTTTTTTTTTCGAGTTACAAAGGTCTTTTTAGTAAATAACTTCGAAATATAGAGGATATGCCTATTTTTCGAGTTTTAGAGGTAAATTTACTGGATAACCGTAACGGGAACCGTTCATTACTTCGTCTTAATGAGGTTAAACATTTAAAGTTGCGAAGGTTTTGGGCTTTGAAGCGAAGGGCGTATATGCAGCGTTTTATTTCGAGTTTACGAAAATTTCGAGGTTCAAGTTATCGAGGTTTCACTATACATGCAGAAATACGTCGTCAGTCGGTCGGTCGAACCTGTGATTAACCGTCATCAACAATACTTAATCGTTGGTATAACAAATTGCTATTTACAGGTACGTTCGAATTATTAAATGTACTAATTCTACTCTAATATTACTTATTTTGAAATGTAGGTTAGGTTGTCAGGTTTTTTAACCTATCATATTATATTTTTTATAACTGAAAGTTTATTTATTTAGTAGATCTACTTTGTGTAAAATTCAGTTTGCAGCAAGTCCATTATATGTCTAGAAATAGTAAAAATATAAGTAGGTAGGATAATTCGTCAATTACTGGACACTGTTTAATAACTGGCTAATCTTTGTTAAGTGTTTACAGTACACGCCTATAGGTTCAGAGCTAGGATACCCTGTGCAAAGAGAATAGACAGTATAGAGGGGTCCTGTCATAGTAAATTTTGTACTCACAGTAAATTTACTGCCATCTATCGACACACGACTAAAACTCAAAATGAAAACGTATAAAATTATCAAAAAAATGTATATATATGGATAAATGATTTTATTCTTTTTATATCATTTTGACCCATGTTCATTCACTGATATCTATGTGTTAAAATTGTTACACATAAAACGATGTTGTCACGCCATCTAGCCGACCATAGGCCAAAGGTGTGTGCGCCATCTACCCGAGAATGACTTTTTCTTGATTTCCGAGGCATGTTTTTTCCTTAGACTTTATTCATCTTATACGAAGTTACATATGTCTTTGCCCTGTGTTACAGAACCCAGTTAGGATATTAAACTTAAATAACATGTATTCGTACAGAGAAAATGGGTAACTCTAACTACACAAAAAGAACATGTGACTTTTTTCGGAAAATGAGATTTTCATCTCAAAATGTAGCTCTTAATGAAATGTCAAATAGTATAGTATGAACATAGGTAGATTGAAGTCGAAATTTAAACAGATTTTACTACACAAATATGAAAATTTAACCTAGCTACCTACTTTCTTGTGTCAACAAAGCGTTTGTGCCGCTATAATATTATAAGAATTCTTCCTGTTATGTTCGTGTTATGAAATGTCACTATTAGTACTAAGGTTAGATTATCGCAAGATAGATTTAGGATACATACATATAGGTAAATTTATATGTTCTTAATGATAACTTAACTTGTCACTTAATAATTAGTGTACCTATTTAGCTTAAGATTAGTTTAGAGCGCACCGCCAACAAACTGTCTCACAGTTTGGCGAAACATTAGATTAAGGTACTAAATATTGTATTTTTTCTGTTAAATTTTCAATAAAAAAAAAAAAATTAACTTATCTAAGTACGAAATAGACAAAACAGTGATGACCACGAATGAATGACACAATCTTAAATAGGCACATCACATTTCTGCATAACAGAAATTTTGGTGATGAAATTATGTCTAACCAAAATTAAAATGCATACTGTACAGTCACCTGCAATAATATGTTGCACAAGGAAGGCCGCAAAAATATCTGACACGATCTTATTTGTAGAGCCATAAGAGCGTGTCACATATTTTTGCGGCCTTCGAAGAGTAACATATTATTGCAGGTGACTGTACAATCAAAATAAGCTGTAAATATAGAGGAGTGTACCGATATGCAATCTCACGCCCACGCGTTATCTCGCTGAGGGTGCACGAAAACAGCTATTAGCAGTAATCGGTAATTCTGGCCCTGGGGTTATCGATGTGGTACGACCGACCCTCAATGATCTCAGGTAATTTTAAATTTCTTTGTTAATTGTATTTTAATTTCGTCAACCTCCGCCAATGGAGGGTTCGGTAACTTTATGTCTATTTTTGTATGGGATTTTGAACAGCGCGCCAAGCGGGACGTTTTGGAAACGTAAAATTCCATACAAAATGACTTAAGAGATTTTTCTAGCACGAACGAGGCAATGCTAGTGACTGCCTTTCGATATTTAGTTTATTCTTGTTCATTTATTACCAAATGTGTCCTATGTACTATACTTATAACTTATAAGTTATAAGTTTCATATGCCTCGTTCGGGCTAAACTAAAAATCGTAATTAGATTCCAAAAAAAGTAAGACAATGTTGCCACTTTTTACTAGCGCGTCAGTATTTATGTAAAAATAAGTAAATAAAAGTACTTTTTTAAATCGTAGGAGTAAAATTACCAACAAATAAATTATCTTAGCGTGTTTATTTATAAAAAGGAATTTACTATTTTACAAACAAATTATTGCAGTAACATTGTCCTCCTTTTTTTGGAATCTAATTACGATTTTCAGTTTAGAAAAATCTCTGTCTAAAAATGACACTTAACGCAAACGCGTACGTCACGTCACGTCACGTCACGTCACGTCACGCTATCGAATGAAATTTACACTAGAGGTACTGATTTCATTCTGATATCAGTTCGAATTGGCCTGTCAGCTCTATAATTAGACTATCCATCTCGGCTAGTAATTGAGCGTTGCTAGCATCAAATCAATCTCACAAGATATCGTTATGAAGATATAAATCAGTTGGTCGTAGTTATTCATTTACGTCGCCTGCAGCGTCCAGGGTTCAAGCTCCAATTATTGTTTATAGCCGATTTGCCGAAGGGGCTAGGAAGTATTCAAAATCGAACACTTTAAGAGTTGTTCAGTGAAATTAAAAATAAAGTGAGTTTCATTCAAAATTTAAAAAAAATCTATATGATCATCGAACTTGCTTCACAAACATGGGAATCGGTTTAGAAATGCGACCTGTAGAGAAGAACAGGTCCGGCCTGGCCTGAAAATGTAAGGACCGAATTACAAATTTTCGCTAAAGCTGAAATGGAGACCTTCGCTATCGCTGATTTTTTAGTAATTTGTAGGCGCAGTGCCCTTCAGAAATTTAGTAGCTGCCAAGGTGCTCAAAAATATCTGAACATGCCCGTCTAACAATACAGACGTGGTTGATATTTGGGTATCGTTGTCAGACTATACGTTATAAAATTGAGTAAAATTGCCCGTGGATTTACAACTTTGCCCATAATTTTTTTTGGTTGGTATATTTAATATATTTAAATAATAAAGAAATCTAAGTGATTACGTTAGGTATTAGTATATAACTTTGCCAACTGAATGTTTATTAGTATTATAAATAGGTAGTACCAATTAGTATAATAATTGTCTCTGGCGGAAGGAAATGGTAATGGGCAATGTTGATGTATTACGGTGATGTCATTGGCCAGAAATACTGACGCCATTTTGATTAAATGTCACACTATTAATATTTACCAAAATGGGAAGATGAATAATTTAATACATGATCTTTTCGTAGCTTTATATCTATAAAGAACCAGTTTTATGTAAAAATAAATGACTTCTAAAATGTACAAATTAATTTAATATTCGAGTCTCACAAAGTTGATATTAGTTAGGTACTTTTAAATTAAGTATTTTTGTAAATTTGTATTTAATTAATTTTTGTTTAAGTTTAATATAATTATTTATAATAATTATAATGTATCACTCCAACACAAAAAAAATATATAAAAACTGATAATGTTATATTGAAAGTTCCCGAAATGTAATACCGCGAATTCGAAAACCGTTAAAATTCCAAATTTGAATCCACGTTCCATTTCCAAGCGCTAACTCGCGCCAATCACCGGCCTTGAGACCTATTTCAGAACTGGCTTACAATATTAACACACTCAAAACGCATACAGACAAAATAATATAGTTGCAACTAGTGATGTTCCATTGCCGATTTTAAAGTAATATCGAAGAATTTTAATTGTAATCTGAGATAGATGTTAAAATACACTGAAAGAAATCATAGCCATATCACTAGGATTGTTTAGTTTCCTAGTCATATGAATTTTAATAATGTATAAGTACGTTGATGTATTGTCATGTTATTGGTTTTTTTTTGATCTGGTCTGACTAAATCGATCGTTTGGTTATTGGTTTTTACCATAATTATTATGTAGCATATCTCAAAAATATATTTATTTTAGTCCGGGAAGCATTTCCAATATTACAGATTATAGTGTCCATATTTTCGGGAAAGCATCCATGGAATATTTATTGGCTTTTTACAAACTTATAAAGAAAAACATTAAAATTAATTAAAAAACACTTAAAACTTTATATTAGGTAGTTCTTTTTTTAAGGTAAGTTTTTATAAGGTAGTTCTGTAATTATTACTTTCATGAATAGTATAAGTATTTTAATTATGAAAATATCACTTAAATTATACAGTCTATTAAAAAAATGCCAAGAAAATAAATTCAACTAATTGTATTTAATAAATAAGGAATATTACCGAAACGGTAAATTTTCCAACGTCACATCACTACTTGCAACGATCATCTACAATCATAATCGTAACCGTCTCTTTCCCTCCCGCCGCGTGTAAGCGAGACAGAAGCTTAATGTCTAGTTTTTACCGACTAGATTTAGCTTGGCCCGCCTACATGCAATTATTTTCGCGGGCAACACCTCATATGTGAGAGACAAATTTTGGCCTTTTGAATGATGTCATGAAATGCAACTGAGTTATTTAAATAATAATGATATTCCTATACTTTTTTTGCAAATACATACATCATTGTGTTATGTTGAATTGTATTCTTATTTAACGATCTTTTCATCTACTTCTTATAAAGTAAACAGTTAATTGATGTTGTTTTTTTTTTAATTTATCTTTTAGGTTTTTTTACAATAATTGAATTGTATTGTTATTAGAAACAATACAATTCAATTATTGTAAATGGTGTGTTTAATATGGTATTCGAACACTATGATACTAACGGTATTTTTAATGTGTATGCCCGACAATTGGTGTCAGCTGTTTGGTAGAGAATAACTTTTTTCTAAAACAGGCAATGTTGGACACTGTAGGCAATGTTGAGGAAGATTACGGGAGTTCATGTCATTTTGATTAATGACCCCATCTCTATACACGCTAATTGAATTAATTATTAGTACATATTATTATGGTAAAATTTAATTTATTTTATTTATAGTTTTCTAACAATAACCGCTTGGTCATCCTGCATCATTGTGTGTCACTGTAAGTACAATGTATGTACCTACTTAGTACATACAGTATACCAGTATGTGTCAAAAATCCTTATTTGCCCATAATTTCATTACCTTACTTGATTTTTGGTTATTATTGCATAATTAAAATCCACAACATTTATTTTACGCAATTGCTATTGCAATAGGAATTTTAAACAGACAAAACAGGTGATTTAAGAATCATTCTTCGAGTTACCTTGTATAAGTATAACACAAGATAAGTATAAGTACTAACAAGCAATAGTTATCACAATCCTCTACGGTCGATCACGTCACGACTTGAAATGACCACAAAATATCGGTTTGCGACTAAGTATTACGGTATATTACCGACCTAGTCTATAATACTCTATAATACTGTATAATACTCTAGTCATTAGGGCTACTGAGCCGTAATTTCAACTGTACTTTAGTCGTAATCGATTCTGATCATGTTTTATTACTTAAATATAGGATCTTTTGTATTATATTTCATAATTATATGTATCGCCTTAAGTTAGCTGCTAAAAGTCACTAGTTAGAATTTTTATTGTTTGCCGCAAAGAAAGCCATTAAAAAACTATAAAACTGCGGAATCCTTTTAAACTAAATAAAGTGGCATTATGTTTCATTAGCAATATTTAACATTATCTTTAAAATCCATTTAACATAGTAAAACGCAATAAAATAAAATAATAAGTGGGCAAAGTCGACGCCCTTTAAAGGAACTTCATTTATTTTTAATAAGTAACATTACTTTTTTTTATAAAGCATAAATACGTGAGTTTTTTACATGATAATGGCTGCTACTGTGCACGTCTTTTATGCATTACAGAGAAGTGCAAATTGCATGCTATATATTAAATGCATTTACAATAACGAGGTACACTTACCCCCGTCGACTCGTATCACCTTGATGTACTTTAAACCCGAATGATGTAAACCTTTTTTAATATGACTTTGCACCAAGTATCGAGTCCGTATGTATTTAATAAAGACTCTCATTACACATCGGTAACTCGTGGCACTTGACAGTTTCTAACAGACTAGTGATGTGACAATGTTCTTCCTATACGAGTCGAGAAAAAGAAATCACTAAAAAAAGGAATTAATTAAACTAATCTTTTAAGTGCTACCTAAATGCCACGAGTTACCGATGTGTAACTATCATACTTATACCATGAAGGCATCGTCATAAAATAAGATGTAATTTCGCCATATTAAGATGGTTGCCGACCGAAAATTGTGACCACTTATTTTATTAAGTTAATAAGCCTAATTCGCTTTATTCGAGTACCTACTAGTTTGAATGTACAGCCACCAGCAACAATATATTACCCAACAAACGCCGTAAAAATATGTGACGTCCCACGGTCAAAGGTACCTTATGGCGGGTATGGAGTTATGCATACCCCAGTAATCTACAATAAATAAGCTATCGATAACACAAAAGATCAACCTTCTAGGTTGCGTAGTTACAGAGATATGATTTTTTGAAAATAATGTTGTGAAATGAGCAACTTTACGATAGAGAAGTTTTAAGTTTAGCCGCCTAAAAAACTATGTTCCTGAAGTAAGTTACATAGTTGACTACAAATAATAATACCTTATATATCTGAGATTAAAAAAATATTGCGACTTGTTCTGTAATGCAAATAGAAACTTTTGATATCGACTGATTTATGTGTATACTAACCAATCTCTTGAAAATAAAGTTTTATTTCATTTTCACGATTGATTGCAATGAGCTCTCAAGATTTCAATTTTATCTATTAGAAAACAACACTGACAGACAGTTTAAGCAAAAAACAATACCGATTTAGAGGTGAAAATGTATTTTCTGACTTTTTCATATAAAATCACAAAATTGAATATTTTTACTTTTAATGTGACACACAATCAATTTTTCTGAGCACATGAAAGAAATTCTGTCATTCAAATGAAATAAATCCTAAAACCCCAACTAAATACTATATTTAACCCCTTATGCCACTTTAAACTTACATAACAATAACAGTATTTGCTCCATACATTTACGAAAAGGTACCTTATGGAAATAAATCTAATAATACATCACTACAAAATATCAATCATATTACAGTTTATCTTTTATGAATAGAAGATATTAATTTACATTAAACTGCCCCAAATTTAATTAGTTCTTGGTCATAATAATCTTAAAAAAGACCAATAATTTGTATGTAATGAAAAGGTACCTTGTGATTAAGTTACATGATGAGGCATGATGATGATGGAACAGTTAGGATAAACTAATAATATTTTGGTAATGGTATAAATCGTCTATTTCTTATCAATAATATATTTCGGTTGCTATTGAAGATAAGCGGCATTGAGGTTCAATGACCTCAGATATTCCATAAGGTAATGCGTCGGGTATTGGCATTTTTCAGCAAACCAATGGCTGATTTACTGCATGCGACCAAACCAAATAAAGATTATTTTAGTTAAGAAAGACTTGACGAGAGTAACTTTGGTATAATAGCAGGCTACTTGGATTTGTGATGTCGGTCTATGTACGGTTATAATATTTGCGAGGCGCCCCAACCAGAACTGAAATTATCAAATTAGTTTTGCAGAATGCTAATACAGTTCTCTACCAAACTTCTTTTCCCGTATTGACTAGTTTTTTTGGGAATTTTCAATCTTTTTTCCATAAGGTACCTTTTCTACTAAACTCTGAGACGACATTACTAGGCTTATAACTAACTTATAACAAAAATAAAAACAGGTAAACAAACGTTACGCATTAAGGTTTCAGATCACACAATAAAAAAAAATTGAGCATTTTTTCACCTCTTTACAAAACATTTCATATCTCCGAAACTAGAAACCCTCATAAGGTACCTTTTCCCGTGGAACGTCACATATGTGACGCGCTCTTATTGCACTATAAATAAGATCGTGTCAGATATTTTTGCGGCCTTCGTTGTGGAACATATTATAGCTGGTGACTGCACTTTTGAATTTTATGACATAATTTTTTACTATTTTTATTTCTGTCATTTCATCTGTCATTATTCTTTCTGTCATTATTAGAATCCGTCTTAACTTTGCATGCACCGACATGAACAGTACAAATATTTGCCATTATTGATGAAACTTTGTTACTGCAAATTCCAAGCCGAGTTAGCGTGGTCCGTCCCTATTATAGCATAACACGATAAAAAAGTTTACAATATTTTTTCGACCAAAAACGCTTTCGAACTTCAACATTCTTAAGCTTGCCTTGTTTCCCAACAAAATTATCCTGTTTACCAAATCTGTTGCTGGCCAAACATTGGTCCCCTCAATGGCTCATTGCCTACCGTTGTCCCGTACAAACGCGAATTTTCTGTACCCGTAGTGTAGATTTCATTCGATACGTGACGTGACGTATGCCTTTGCGTTAAGTGTGTTTTTGTATTTTGAGTTTCCAAAACGTCCCGCTTGGCGGGCTGTTCAAAATCCCATACAAAAATAGACATAGTCAGCGAAGAATAGACATAGACACGTCAGCGTCACGCTTAAGAATGAAATTTACACTATAGGGCCTCTGAAGATTTGCATGTAAGTACAGTAAGAGTTTTTTTGTGAGAAATGGTCAAAAATATGATAGAAATAATTATCGCCTTTTAATAAATAAATAAATCATTTAATTCAGACTATAAGATTTTAAAAGATTTTTAAGGTTGTAAAAGATTTGAATCTTATTACTAGTGTTAGTATGACATAAGGAGACTATCTAAAATTAAAAACTAGACGAATACTGCATGTCATGCCGAAAAAAAAACATCTAATAAACGAAATAAAATGCACGGGACATAATAACAGCCAAAATGCTAGTAATGTTATTGGTTTGGCCAGCGGTCAGCAAATGTTGGCCAAACAAGGAAGTATGAAAACATGTTTGTTACATTGTGGCTATGAGTCACGAGTGGTCACGGCCCAGAATAAACGCTGGTCGGACTGGTCTAATATCATAGTTTACAGGTAAATTGGCGACACTGATGTCAGCGAGAATGGCCAATAATTGTACCTATTTATTTAATTTATATACAATTATACATTTTTTGGTGCAGTTATAATACAGTCAACAGATTATATCGGAGCGGCCAATGCGCTCAAAAATATCTGAATAGGCACTTTAACCTCTTGATAATAAAGACTCAGATATTTGTGAACACAATTTTTTACGTACCACATATATGCCTCTTTCTTTGCCTGTTACTGTCTAATTGTGTTTTATTTTCTATGCATTTTTACTTCAGGTGCATAATATGAAAATGTTAAGTACATTTTCTTTACATCTATTACTACTTACATATAAATATACTGGTAGAAACTCCAAAACACATGACAATTATGAAAATAACAAGTAATTTGAATAGCAAAATTAAAAATACCTACCGTAAAAGTATAAAACTTTGCCGTTTAACATAACTTTACCCCATTAATAAAATATAATAAAGTTTAATCCCTCGAATCATCCCATGAAATTCTTCTAATATACAAAACTACTTATTTACCCAAGTGTTAAGTGACAGGTGACACCTATCGTCTTTAATGGCGAGTACTTGTCAAATCTACAATTGTGCCTTATTAACATAGCAGTGTCACTGGCCGGTATCGATGAGCCAACAAAGCGGTGCTACTCGAAAGTGTCAACTGTCAAGTGGACACCTTGACAAAGGCGTGATAAAGTGACAGTCGAGATGATTATCGCAGTCAATTGATATCGTTGCCTAATGAATGTCAGAAGTTTTGACAACGCATGGGCGGACAAATAATAATAAACTTTGCTAAAATATGCTATAGGGTATTTGACTGTATTTAAAATAAATTATTTTACACCATGAATCTTGAAATAAAGCACCAGAAGATTAATAGAGAAACGTAGACAGCAGTTATTTTTAAACACAATTTATATTTTAAAACCCGTATAAAGCTATAAAGAGTAGGTAATTTGATTGTGATGTCACATGCTAGTGTTTCATATAAATTCCATAGTATCAAAATCGTTTTGACAGTTCGTAAAAGGAAACTGATTTGACTAGTGGTCAAATACCAAATTGCGTTCTAAATAAAATATTGTTTAATGTTGTTTATCTTGAATGTGTTACATCAGATCTGTTTATGGTCAATCAGTAGGTAGGTAATTAAAATTAATTCACATTCAATAATACACCAAACATTGTAAATTACACATTTTATGTGACTATCAGAAAAACACCCAACTATAGTCCTGTACACAACCAATATTGTTATTGGTTTTGTCTGTGTTATTCTTCCACTTATAATATTTAACCTTGAAACTACGACATTCAGATAAGAGTCACATCTGTACCAGTACCATGAGTCACCAACAGTGTCAAAACTAGAGATGCCCCGAATAGTGGTCTTGGCCGAATACCGAATACCAAATATTCGGCCCATCTCTCGGCAGAAGCGACGAATATTCGGCGACATGCGAACATTTTGAGTCACAATTAATGAAAACTGTTTTCCAACAAAGCACAACGTTTGCTAAGATATACATATTTTTTGTTAAACAGAATGAATGAATGTAGTTAGTGTCAATCAAATCAGACCCATTATAAATATAAAATATTTTGTAATCAACAAATGCTCAAAAACAATGGTCTTCGTATTTAACAACTTTCCAAGTATAGATACATTTTAAATATTAAATAACCAAGAACTAGTTTTTGGTTACTTTTATTAGATAGATTAGATTTAGATTTCATTTATTTGCAATAAACATGGTACAGTGGTTCTTATGCTATTGTTATTAGGTAACACATGATTAACTACAAAGTAGCATGCAAATTTACACCTTAAGCTCTAGGACATACAATACATTAAGCAAAATAGACAGGTATATACAAAACAATTCAAATGTCAATGTTAAAGATTATTGTGATTTTTTTCTTTTTAGGTAGGTGCAACAGATATTCGGTATTCTGGCGAATAGTAGGCAACATTCGGCCGAATACCTAATATTCGGCAAAGTGGCCGAATATTCGTGGCATCTCTAGTCAAAACTGACACATACGCTAACGTCTACGTATTTTACTCTCTATACATCTCGCTCGCACTAATATGCAAGTACGAGCGAGATGCATAGATAGTAAGTTACGTTCTGGATAGCATTTATGTCAGTACCAAACTGGACGAACATATTTGAGTTTTGTACCATAGGAGCTTTTGGGCTATAATTGGGTGGTTTTACGGTAAAGCCGCCATCAGATATATCGGAGCGGCCGAGGTGCTCAAAAATATCTGAACACTCTTAACGCCTTGACAATAGAAGCGTGTTCAGATATTTGTGAGCACCTCGGCCGCTCCGATATATCTGATGGCGACAGTGCTACATTTATGCGTTTTATGCGATTGTGACGAGACCATTCTTACAGACCTAGTGAATGATGTTTCGTTTTAAAATTTCGAAAAAGTAATTGATTTGACGAGTCAGCTCGCTCTTTATTAATTGTCAATTGTGTTGTCATATAACTATTTCAATACAGACACTCATGAATTAACTATTAACTAGATACGGCAATATTTGTCATCGTTATTCTTTCTAGAATCAATTTCCATTAAATACAGAGGAAAATCTAGTTACTGATAATTTACAATCATTTGTTTCTGCGATGCTGTGATGTGACAAACTGGCGTGCAGTATTCAATTCAATTTAGGTACAACAATATTTAGCAGAAAAAAATCTACAAAATTATATAGGATGCCTTACTCTAAAATATATTTATAACTTGATGACCCTGCGAACTTTTATCTACCTATATATATCTAATGTGTGTACAGTTTCTTATTTTTTCTTTCATGAGAACCTCCGGACAATAAGTCACTAACAAACACAACACAAAAAGAATCAGCGAAATTGGTCCAGCCGTTCAACGTGGTGCCATGACCAAGGGAAATAGATATTCTCTTTATATATCCTCCTGAGTCCTTATAAAGTATTTAATCCAAATCGAATTGTGAATTAAAATGGAATACAAGAAGGTTCCAAATTCAAAACTGCATTAAATGACAAGGGGGACTCAGGAAAGTATATAGATTTATATCCAATCAATGATAATTATAAACTATTGTATAACCCACCTTGTTTCACCTCAATGGTCAAAGTCAAACCAGGCTGATTGACCCCAATACCACTATTCTATTATCCGAACAATTTATTTAAAAGGTTAGACGTCACTTTTGACAGTTAATTAAACAAAGATGCGATGTTGAAATAAATTTATTGTCTGTGGTCGTAAAGGGCAACCATGACACTTATAAATGAATTCACAATGTTTTTTATTTCTAACCTTTTCATATTTCTGACAAGGTTGCACTATTCCGAGGTAAACTTTTAGTAAAAATAATCTAAAATGACAACAAAGATGAATAGTAGGACATTTCTAAGAAAATAAACTGCAAAACTAACGTCTCAATACCATGTAAAAGTACAAAAAAACAACCTCAATAACATCTAAATGTACTTACATGTTGTAGGCTGTCAAAACATAAGGCCGTAAAGCACATCAATTCATTTACGTCCACCGCACAATGGGCGTATAGACGC
Source organism: Cydia splendana (assembly GCF_910591565.1). NCBI lineage: Eukaryota > Metazoa > Arthropoda > Insecta > Lepidoptera > Tortricidae > Cydia > Cydia splendana. The sequence goes on along the minus strand of NC_085971.1, from coordinate 16,196,353 downwards.
CGACAATGCAATAGAAGTGCTACTTACGATGTAATTCTATTTAAAGACGTTTTTGCGAGGGCATGCGCTTATTCAATTTTGACAGTTTATAAAAACTTTTTTTTTCTTGGGGTTTGTATCGATAAGCAATCAATGGGCTGTTTAAGTTTTTATAAGTGTTCTCTTTACTTAAAGGGGTTGTACTTTTTTGGAGAATTGTTACAATAGCACATTGTACTTAACCATTAAGTGACATTTATTAATTGGTATTCTTTATAGCTTTTTCTACACAAAAGTAGTTTAGGGGAAATACGGACAAAATGACATAGTATTGTACAAAATGTACAATAATCTCACAGAATATATATTCAAAACAAATGACTTTTAAAAAATAAGATAAAAGTAATTATAGCCCAGTTGGTTATCAAACTTAATTTTCGTAGAAACCTTCAATTAAAAATTCCGAACTACATATTTTTCAATTCCACTCCAAATTCAGACTAGCAAACTCTTAAGGATTCTACGCAAAATGAACGCAGTATCATTTTACAGTATTCCTTCGGCCATATTGCGTTCCGTTCCATGAAACGAAGTCCTGACCCGTAATTCCCAATTGAGCAAAACCAGTATAAAGTGTGATCATTAAATGGGCAAAGTTGTAAAGGATTTCAAGTTTATCTTACACTGGTTTGTAACTTTGCCCGTTAGCTTGGCAAGCGATGGTGACTAAGGGCCAGTTTAGCAACCTGATATTTTCAATTTTGAAACAATGTTGCTCTGTTCGGAACGTTGGGTCGCATTAACATTGAACAGCTTAAGACTTTGATAACGCCGTAAGATAATTTGACATGTCTGTATTCAGCTTAGTGTCTGCTGTCAAAAAATAACAAGGAGATAGCTTTCAAAAGTGTTCTAATGATGTCGGATCATTTGACAAGAGTTTATTTTTTAGTTAATTAACTGCATGCATATACATAACATGTCTCTCATTGATTTTATTATACGCTCATATTTTTATTTTTATACCTCTATGCAACCAAACATAATCAAGTTGTATCGAACGAGAAAAACATCCCTCATTTGTATACACTTATATTCAATTCAAAGCTTTACACTGTATATTAAACTTAATTTTAATTGTAATATGTATAAATATCCATACAGTACAAAATAAAATACAATTTTAAGTCGTTCCAGCAATTATCAATTTTCCTTAAATTGTTTTCTTACATCGTGTACCTAAGTTGGTATTATTTTAATTTTTAATAAACAAACTAAACTAATATTTATATTTCATTGTTACAGATCGCCAAGTCGTGAGAGAACATACTTGTAAGTATAAGTACCCCTTAGATGTATGCCCTGCCATGCACATGTTCGGCATTTAGTAATTAAGCAGACATTTATGTTGATGTAGTACCTATTGAACGAGCACGGTAGACAGTACACTTACACTGTTAGGAATAGCGTATTAACTACCGAACAACCGTTTGAAAGGTGTTGCAACTTTGCACTGAGCTCCATGTATTTAAACATCTAGTTACAACATCACAAAAAAATTACAAGAATTAGTTTCAAATACTAATAAGATTTTTTTAAACGTATTGAACGAAATGCTCACAACACATTAATTATAGATACATTTTTTTTCATAGTTTACAAATGAATTCTTATCGTATGTTTGTGATTCGCAATATTTACCTGCTCCCAGTTTGATCTCCGTTGTTTAAGTAAATAGTTTGATCTAAAAGATAATTGCAAAAAATGGGCAAAGTTGAACCTAACGGGCAAAGTTGCATAATTTTCTGTAAAACCAATAGTGATATTAAGAATAATAAAACTTACGACCTTTTTAACATGTTTGTAACATAATATTATTATAATTATTAGGACTTATGGCTACAATAGTATTTATGGTCATAGTTAATGGCGTAACTAGTTTCCTGTCCTGTTTATACTGTGGAAAGCACAATGTATCCATATTGCGAGTAATATAATGGATAATAAATCTATTTATGGACAGTAGGTTGTTTATCTCTGCTTGCTATACATTGTATGGTTCCACGATTAATAACTCTAAAAAAATATATGATAAGGAATAATGATTTTATATTGGCGGTACTTCTATTGCTTAATCATTTGGTACAATTTACTTAGAATAACTTTGTAAAGCTAAAATACCGGTAAAAATGTAATATCATAATAAATATATCTACGTCTAAAATGCAACAGGCATACATTCCTATAATTTTATTTCGATCACATACCACCTATTGACTTTCTCTGATACCTACCATTGCCAATTTTCGTCCAGTTAATATTATACAGCGTGGCCCAGCGGTCTAACATGTTGCTTAAGCCCCTGCTACACGGCAGCCGACAAGCCTACTAACCGTCTGACCTTGGTCTGTCCTTGGTGTGTGGGTCCGTTTGAGTTGTCTGGCTAGACGGTGGCAAACCACAGTGTGTTCAGAACTCGCGGACGGACAACACGTATTGCAAGCGCACAAAATGGCCCCTAACCTTTCAGAAAGTTGGCGTGGCATTAGTACCTACTCAGTGGCGTATGGCCCTAAGGGCGGCGTATGCCACCCCTGGCGGATTGCATTTTGTTTTTCTTCCTTCACTTCTGGGGCAGCAAAACTTATTGGTCGCGGCGCCAAATTTCATAACCTACCTACTCATACTAGTGCAATGACAAAAAAATAAGTTTATGGCAAAAAAACAATTTTTGGTACAAGCTTTTATCGCTGACTGTACTTTTCTTTCCAGAGGCAACTAATACTCGTCGAGACAATTCTAAAAACCCCAAACACAATTAGGTCGCGTTGTTCTATCACAGGGTTCCTATGGCCACCTCCTGTCTCCATCATCAGATCAGCTCTATGGTACCATAATAATGCATTGTCACCCGACTTATATATGTATGCAAATTTTCAGCTCCATCGGAAACTAGAAAGTGGGTCTAATTTAACTTGCAAGATTTGACCCGTACAAACATATTTACATACTTACGATTAGGTATATTGCAAGTTAATAAAAAGTTTGTAAAAAAAGAAAAGGGTATATGAATGAAACGCTGGCTCAAAAAACGGCATTTGTTGAGTCATTTCAACTTAATGAATTCGCTGGACTACGCTACGGGGACATACATAACTTTCTGAGAATGAAGAGGAACGTATTTGATAAATTATTAGAAATGCTACTGAGTACCCATGGCATGTCTATTAACCACACGAGCGCACACGGCGCGTCCTCCAAGCGAAATGGCCTAGTGCGGTCGGCGTCGGGCGGCTACACGGTTCCGGACCGACCGCTCAGACCGCGGTCGCTGGCGCGCGCTCGCATGCCAAGGGCGTCCGGAGGTCAAACGAAATTTTGTTGGTAACAACTGTCTACACGGTCCGGGACAGACCAAGGCCACGCGGTTTGGGGGCTTGTCGGCTGCCGTGTAGCAGGGGCTTTAAAGTATTGCGCGCTGTCAACGTGCGTTCAAATCCTGTCGCGGCAGTTTTTGTATGTTTTCGGCCTTTTCGAAGCTACGTGTTCTCTGTAGATAATGATAGTCAAAAAAGGCCTATAGTATGAACCCTGTACGGTCGCGGTTCGGACTTGTGTCTTTACCGTATTACCAAACAGGGCTTACATTTTTATTAATGATTATTTAGAGTGATTCGTGAAGGTGGCTAGTTATTGAATGGTGGCCAGTTATTTAAACTTTATACTAAAATGAATTATGTTTATAGGTGAATAGAATTAGGATTTATAAGGGTAAGTTTAGGGTATTAATATAAGGTGGCCAGTTATTGACGATTTACCCTATAACTGTAAATTTATAGATGAAAAACTCAATAAAATTGGTAATTTAAATATGTCAATTGTAGTATCTAACTTTAAAAATTATTATACGAATAATAAAACACATTTTGAAATAATTCCACATCCTTATTATTAATAACACACAAATAACACATTTTTCTCAGTAAACTTAAACGTCCCGAGAAGTAAAATTACAGAAATTGCCCTAACGAAGCAGTAAGTGCAAAATCGTCGAAACCACAGTAATTGCATAATGACACGAGAGTCGAATGCGGAGAACACAACTTGTCGGTCGACACGTCGGCCGACGAGGCCGACCGCAACCTCGTATCTGGCGTACTTGGGAAATTATTAACCCCTTACCGCAAACTCTATTGACAGCTATTAACGTTCTAATTTAAACAAATATTTTTTATTAAGTACCTACATGGAGTAAGGGGTTAACTTTAGAATAACAATAACATTTAATTTGTTTACAAGAAAATTGTATCTTAACAGTGTTAATTAAGATATCTACAAAATATTAGCCTTAATTAATTTGCTTTTTTTTTAGGCAAAAATAATGTATGTATTCAAATCATCACTCTTAAATGTAAAACTTCTACACGCACTAATTAATTTATTTGACAACAGAGGGTTACAATTTCTAGCATCAAAAATTAGCACCAGGAAGTCATTTTAAAATGAGAGTATTACTTCGATTGTATAGCGGCGGTTAGGTTCGTGTGAGTCATAATATCTTAGACCTCGACTGTGCCCTAGGTCTCTTGCAAAACCCTTAATTAGTCTGAGGGGTAACTGGTATATAATAATGTCACTCAACGGCTAAAATAACAGTATTCTAGACTAAGGAAAAACAAATAAGTACATGGACGAGTACCAAACCGCATTATGAAGATAACAGTGCCAACATGTTATGATGTCTATAATTAAATGAGCCTCGAGGTAAAATCGGTTAAAAGACAGGAAAACTTAGTTCGTTGACTCACGCAAACAAAACAATGCGGCAAAAAAGCGCAACAGATAACTGTCTTAAAGGAATTAGAAATCGATTCTTTTTTTCGGAAACAGATGACGTATCAATTGAACGTAACGAAGAAGAAAACCCGCTGGGTTTTATAATTAAACTCATTCCCGGGCCAACAACAAAAAAAAAACAAATAAAAACTCGAAAATAAATTGCGTTTGCGGTAGCAATGACATTAAAATTATACAGATTTACGATAAGTCGCCTAAATTATATAATTTGACATCACTTTTTCTGGTCTAACTGTCGACACTAGTTGGCGAACGGAAATGTCGGTAATTTAAAACATTACCGACTAACTGCATTTAATTTTCCGTCCAGCCACTTTGAAATTTTAAATTTCGAATCTATGTTGACCGGTTCGAATTATTTTTAAATTACTCATCTGTTTAAGGGCATTCGTTACAAACCGCCAGAAAAAAACTGCCCGTTTAAAAGTTCGTTCCTAATCCGAATTTACGGTTCAAATTTTTAATTCCGAACCGTGAATTAGAATATTTTAAGGATCACTCTCTCACATAAATTTATTCGTGTGTAGTATGGGAACGCTAAACAAAAGGATAAATCTTAATAAATGATCACGTACCGTAGGGGCGCAAGACATTTGAATCTCATAACCCTTTCAATGCAACACCTGGCCGTTTCGGAGTCAAAAATTTCTTTTTATCGCATTAGCATAATATTTATAATATTGACAATGGGATGGTGTATTCAAAGTAAGTTAGGATGTGTGTCGGTGTTTAATGTACGGTAGCAGTATTGTTGTGGAGATAGGGTCTCAACAATGGATCCACGACAGTGGTTTGTAAGACGCTTGTTAAGGGGATCAAGTAGTTACACCGGCCGTTTCTTCAAATATAAATCATAAGTTTAACTACGATTGTCAAAAAAAAACTCACAGCAAAGACTGCAAGAATTAAAATATTTCGTGTAACCACAAATATTATTAAAACGCCCTACTGCAATATACATTTTAACATAGACTCAGATTTATGGGGTAAAAAAAGGACCCAAACCCTATTATTTTTCATAACTACAAGTATTTTAGGATACAAAAATTAACTAAGATAATAGGAGATAAGATAACACAGACTTATATCGACGGGGATATGGATTAGGTACCTTTTGTATTGTTTTCGACCTCCCGATATTCCGACCCATATCCCGGTCGATATAAGTCTAGTGAAACCAACCGTAAATCGTTCAAAACTGATTTAATAATAACACATGCAAAAAATCATCTTTCTTTCACATCCAAATATGATATCTTCTAAAATCCTGCGTGAAATCAAATCCCGACTGGTAAATTAGATCACACGTGCAAAACACCCTAAAAACCGGATCCGGCGCATCCGAAAACCTATTAACCATCCAAAGTATCCGTTGCACTTTCGAATACCAAAAAAACACAATAGACCTTTGTCTAGAAACCGTCAAATGATACGCATTAGTTTTTTGCTTTATGAATACGTTTAAAACAGGAAGGATGTGAAAGTGGGGTCTCGAAGACACCATACGGCAGTGAAGGGGTTAAAAGATGAATTATATAGGCTTTTTATCGTGGCTTATAATTTCGTAGTTTGTCTTCGCGGGAACTATTTCGTGGTGCAATTTATTATGTTAAATAATGATGGATATTAGACATTAGACACCACATGTCCGTGGATTCATTTGAGTAGATTTGCGGTTGTTTTGTCAAATATACGTTATTACTTATTACGGTTATGACCTTGGCTCATTGTTGAAATTGTTTACTATAAAATACTCTTTTGAATGTTTACTTGTTATTGGCATTTTTTTTTAAATTTAAGCTAATAAAACGAAAAAAAACCTGTTTGACTCACGTATTTTTCGGAGGATATGTTTCGGAGAATAGTTGGTGAGTTTAACCATTTTAAGGCCACTTGCACCATTCACTAACCCGGGGTTATCCGATTAAACGTCAAGTTACCATGGTTACCAGTACAATTGGACATTAGGTTAACGTTTAACGGGTTTACCCGCGCACCAGCACTTGCACCAGCAAGTGGCGCTTATTACCTTAAGTGCCACTTGCACCATTCCACTAACCCGGGGTTAACCGTTTAAACCTGGAGTTACCATGGTTACCAGTACAATTTGACACTGGGTTAACGGTATAACCGCATAACCCCGGATTAGTAGGATGGTGCAAGCGGCATGACTCACGACTGATTCGAAAATTGAAAATATTTGTTTAATTTTTTATTATGTACTCTGCTTCTATTGACCAACTGCATACTATAGAGTATATGTATAATATCGAGTTCATTATTCTATACAATATAATCGCTATTTCATCGTGTGTCCTAAAAAATCTTCCCCTGAGTTACGAAAAAATACATAAGTAGTAAAATTAGTACATTGTTCGGAACAAATTACGATTTCGTATTTATAAAAAAAATTGACAGTAAAAAAAACCTTTGTTATTCTAGAATTGAGCCTTTCATTTGTTTGTCGTTTTGTCGATGTTTATCGCATTGGAAAGGTCACATTGCCGCGCCTCATCACTCATCGACAACGATAAGATTAACTTTCTCCACTTATCGATAACAACCACTTACTTGAGTGACGTAACAGGGATTACAAAAGGGATAGATTACGATGAAAACAACATAGTTTGCGCTCTTTAATCAGGCACCTGAAAGTCCCCCCCCCCCCCCTCCGGTCGGATTGTTGGAACAGCCGGATTATTGGATTTGTATGGGGTATAACGTATTTATATAAAACATATCTCTCTGCTTTGCCTAAAGGTTGACTGGTAGAGAATGCTTTAGGCAGTAAGTCTGCCTTTTGTACGAAGTTCTTTTGTGCAATAAAGTTTAAATACATAAATTCTAGATAGGTAAATCAAATGCAACCGCTCTGTAATCCGGCGTTCGGCTGTGATAAACTGCCGGATTGAGCGGATCACCTACTCCTTAGAGCCACTTGCGCCATTCCACTAGCCCGGGGTTAACCGGTTAAACCTGGAGTTACCATGGTTACCAGTACAATTTGACACTAGGTTAACGGTTTAACCGCTTAACCCTGGGTTAGTGGGATGGTGCAATACGGTCGGAATACCGAGCGCTTACTGTCGCTACATTTGACATTATCAATAAAACTATTAAAACTGCAAGTGTATTTCTTTAATAAAACACTTAAAAAGTGTAATTTAGAGCAATATTTGTTCAGTAGAAAAAGTTTTGTTTTTTATACATAGTTTATTTTAAAAGAATTACTACTACGATGAAGATTAATTCTGCCTACTTACTTTACATGTATGAAAGAGTAAATTCACATTTTTTTACATACATTGACTCCACATTTCATTCACAAAACATTTATTGAACGTTTATTTTTATCTGATAAATCTGAATAATGTCGTCGGTTACAGGGTGGCTAAAAAAATATCTGCATTCCCGTTGCCAGGAAGGTTTTGGGATTATACTGAGCAACTTTTACTATGGGACCAACCCCAAAATTGCGAAAATAAAATTTGGCAGTTTCATACATTTTTGGTTAGTCCTTTTCCTATGGGAGGGTAATTTTTTTTCGCGATTTCGTTGTTGGTCCCAGTCCCATAGTAAAAGTTGCTCAGTATAATCCAAAAAGCTCCCTGGCAACTACAAAGTAATTTAAAAAATATGCAGACGTCACTTCGTAGAACATGTAGTAGAGAACATACCTTAACGTTTTGTTTATTTATGTTTCATTTAAACTTAAAGTCGGAACTGCAAAAACTAGTACATGTCCATTTGTCTTGTTTTTGCCAAGTTGCAACTGTCCGGATGTACCCTAATCATTATCAACACATTACGTACAACATATGTCTAATTTGCCTATAGCCTAGTGCAAAGGAAGTTGTACATATAACAATCAAGAATAATCATTCTCTTGCCCTTGTCCCATGCATTCATTTGGGGATTTAGGGGTAGGCGTAGCATGTTTTTCTCTTCCATACCTCTCTGTCGCCCGTCATCTCATCATTCACTTGCGTTCGTTATACATATAACAATCAAGAATAATCATTATCTTGCCCTTGTCCCATTCACTTGGGGTAGGCGCAGCATGTTTTTCTCTTCCACACCTCTCTGTCGTCCGTCATCTCATCATTCACTTGCGTTCGTTCCATATCATCTAACAATCAAGAATAGTTTAAACTAGTTTAAAGAATTGTGAAAATTATAATTGCTAAATTATAACTTTATAGCTTAGGTACATACTACGTGATGTATAAATAAATAAGGCATTATTACATAAATTGTAAGCTCGATAATTTATTTTGGGTACTTGGACAACGATATATAATATGGACCTATAGGTAAACAAATATCCGTTCGAGTACACAAAAATAAATGGCCTTACCGGGAACCCAGAATTATCGGCATCATAAGCAGGGTCACTACTGACTAGGCCAGATAAGTCATCATAATAGTTATGGTTATAGATTCAGAAAATATTACAAATATAGGCTCTAAACTAAACACATTAAATCTATGCTATAAAAAATGCAAAAACTTCAAAAAAAATGTATATTTAAAGACACATCGCCAGGCAAAGGGTTAAAAGCGTAAGCGTGTTCCACACTAATCCGGAAAATTAAAAATCCAACTTAATCAAAGAATTTTCGAATTCGGACCCCCGTATACACAGTGTACACACGTAGGTACAAAGACATTTGCATGAAAATAGAACAGCTGTCCAGCCATCTGTGTGTGCCAGCTTTATAGAACAGAACAAAGAGTTACACGGACGTTGTGTAGTTACCTTTACTTTTCACTTCCTTTGCTGAGGTACCTATACCTAAAGTCCCGTTTAGACAGTTCAGGAACTTGCGTGCAATTTTCGTTACATTGCGGTATTTGGTCGATCGACTACATTTATTTAGCAATGTATCGTAACTAAAATAAATACCTACAATATGTAATTACATTACTAAGTAGTAAAAATTTGTCAAGAGGGGGTATTTACACTATTTACATAGTAAAACATGTGGTTAAAATTTGACAGTATATTCAGGTCCACGCTGTATGTGGTCCGAATTAATGTAATATGTCTTTCTTGTGACAATTCCCGACGCCTCGTCCATAATGTATCCGTTTCCTTAATAAAATTTTATACTTGATAATTATATCAAAAAGTGTAAAAACAGACCACACCGAGCGTCAAATCTTGAGTTAATGTTTTACTCTGTTTTACGAGATTATTACGATATTTTTAAGATGTCAGGATCGTAATAATGCTTTAAAATATAAAAATAGTACATTACAAGTGCAAAATATAGGAAATGGGAAGACGTTTGTTAAGTCTAAAAAATTCGTTATTATAGAAATATATTTTTTACACACTACGCTCGTTACTAAGACAAAGACAAGTATTTTTCAATTTAATGGATAAAATATAACGAAGCATAGATCGTATCGGCCTCAATCACACTTCGATACATAGATCAATTAAAACTAAACTTTTTAATTAACAATCCACTCTATAATCAATTTAATTGGTGATCGATTTAACGTTTAAAAGTTCGTTAATACCAAACTGGAACACCGCCTCGAGCGTTTCTAATTCTAAATTCAAATTATTCATTTTTTTATCCAATTTTATCACCTGTCATCGGTACAGACGTAAGCACTTCATTTGGCCGGTCAAGGGACTAAAATAAATAATTGATTAGTTAGTTTTGCAATATCGCATCAAAAATTCACGCTCTTCTAAACCGGACCTTTTGCTTTTGTAATAAAGTTCAGAGTCAAATATAAAACTTAATCATGTAGGAGTTTACGAGAATTGGTGTTGGTTATATGGCGTCACGCCACAACCAGCCAGTGTTTTTATTCCAAACGCATACTAAACGCGCGAGAGTCGAACGTTTCGTCTAACCAGTGTAAGTACCCTCTTTAATAATACATAGTTATCACAGATCTCACGTTAAACTGGTTGATAGAGCAGTCCATTTGTTAAGCCGATGGGAACATGACCAGCAACCCTTCGATCCATCATAGCGCGGGCGTGGCGAGCGACGTGGACTAATCGCTCCCCCGCTGATAGATACGACGCCATTTTGGATTTCCTTTTTCAAATTTTTATTCGTTTTGCGCAATTGCAACTGGCCAGTACTCATTAGATTGTCTTGTTAGGCGTCAATAGTAACGAAGAGAAATGGTACGTTTGAAGGGTAAATTGCAATCATTTTATAAGAAATTAATGTACATAGTAGCTAAGCTGGTTAACGAATGCCATTTAAAAAAAACGTGAATGGATAAGGTGAAAAGCTGATGAGATGTGATGTCGCAAATGAAAAATAGGCCTAAACATAGAAAATAAAACTTATTTGTCAACTTCAGCATTATTCTGATGAGATGATTATTCTGAAAATTTGAAATCGGTGACAAATGACATTTTAGTCGCAAAAGTAATCTCAAAAGTTAAATTGAATAAATAAAAAAAATTGAAATCCAATAAGACCACAATCCAGTTATCCAGTACCGTTTAAAAAAAAAACATAAGACCGCACTAGAGCGATGCCGCGGTGCGATATGCCACGCATTTACTCAAGTACAAGGGTCTTATTCCAATTACACGCCGACCATTCGCGAGTTGAGGGCTCAAGAAAACCAGTATAAATGTGAACATACGCGTACTATTACGGCTCTGCCTTTACACTGGTCGTATGAATACTCGATTTGCCCGAACTCGCGCAGCAATAGCATCAAACGTACAGGTTTGTGTTTTTATAAGAAAAAACACCTTTGGCCGCGCCGACGTTCGAAATTTGAACGGTTGCTTAAGGAATTCTTTTTAAACCAGTTCTTTCCGACATGGTTCACGAGTGTTATTCCGGTCGTGCTTTCTACAGAATCCGCGGTGAATTCTTCTTTGTCGTATCCTCATGACTGAGGGACGTGACGAATGTTGACACTAGGGCTTCCAATACCGGGATCCCGGGATCCCGAAATACCGGGATCCCGTCTATTTAAACGCATTTTTTAATACCGGTATTTTTTAATGCAATACCGGGATCCCGGTATTTACAAAAACAAGGAAAATGTGCCGATTATACCGTTTAATATCCATTACAATGATTAAATTGGCTGAATCAAGAAGACGTCTACACGTCAGATGCATTTAACTGGCATCATGGCCTCATTTAATTGAAACAAGATCTGGCCATATGCGTTAGAAAATATTTGGTGATGAATTCTGATGTTCAGGATATGATATTAATATAATTAGTTCTTAAAATTATATCAAAAAGTAGAAAGAAATGAGCGAGGAATTGTAGTATAGCAAACGATTTTTGGCGGCGAATTTGAATATACATAGTTGGCTCGTTTATTAGGTTGAACTAAACATGTGACTGGTGAAGTCAACAAGGCGGATAAAATGATTGCCAACCTGGACGGTGGAATGATAATTATTGCAGATGGCGATTATTGTTTAATATCCTAAGCTAAGGACATACATATCTGGTGTTACAGTGAGCCTTTTTTTAATAAAACTCAAAATATTAAGCGATTCATAGTCAATACCGGGATCCCGGTATTGATGAAGACAGTTTCGGTATTAATACCGGTATTGTAAGAAGTCCGGTATTTGGAAGCCCTAGTTGACACTCTTCACTAAGTGCTCTCCATGCCGCTCTATCTTGGGCCCGGTGTATCTTCTTCCTGCTCTTATACCACGTTTTGTGTATACACAACATGTTTTTCTCTTCCATTCTCCTGGATCTTTCGTTACCTCAACACTCACTCCTTTCTTTCTCATATCCTCTTTCACACAATCCATCGTTTTTTGGGTCTATCATCCGCTCTCCGTCCATCAACATTCATCCCTAACATTTTTTTGCCTATATAGCATTCATCCCTCCTCATTACATGACCATACCACGCTAGCCTACTACTCCTCATCTTCTTCTCTTGGGCCCGGTGTATGCTGGCCACGATATTGCGCGACCGGCGGCGGCGGCGGCGACAACCATAGGTGGGAACAAAAGGTCCGATCACTGTGTTCCGCTCCAACCTATGGTTACCGCTCCCACCGTCGCAAGTCGCTCAATGTCGTGGCCGAGCCGTTAGGGCAAATCCGCCACTGGATACATTTCTACGGATCTTCTTTATATGAACAAACCCTTTCTACTGTAGACATATCGACAGGGATATGGACCGTTTTCTACTGTGTTATGAAAATTAACTTAAAATGTTGGATCCAAAGCCAACCAGTTTTAATTTTTTAAAACGATATGACGCTGAGCAACAACGCAATAAAATGTATTATTGATACATATTGCCACAAACAATCTTATGGTTGGAATAATAATGACACACGTGTGCTCTAGCAAATTGTCCATAAATTGCTTGTTTTATTATAATTATACATACATATGTATGTAGTTTGCCACATCTGTAAACAGTAAAAAGAGTTCCACGAAACTGTTTGATAACTAAGTATTTTTTTATGTTTTGCCGTTTATAAAAAAAAAGTGCTCAAATAACTATTTTAATACGGACATCGAATACAATAAATATATCTACTAAGCCAGTGGTCGCTTGAATGCACCAAATTACCCCGCAGTCTAATTTGCCCCCCTGCACCTTATGGCCTTTTGTAAGAGTTCTAAATCCCCACTCAATCAATATAATCAGTGAAACATGTCCGAGCCTGCAGTATTAATTAATTTTGTCATTATGCGTTCGCACAATATAAGCAGAATAAGTACAGTTACATTCTATCTGTGACACATTTTATTAATATTGTCGGGTCGGGTGACAAATCCAAAACCGTCATAATTGAAAAAAAAAACAATAAACAAAAATTTATCTTGATTTGTTTAAAGTGTAATATTGTTGTTTAAACTGTAATATTGTTGTTTAAAGTGTAATATTGATAGCTTATTATGCAGTAAACTAACGTGGAAATATGCAGCTAATGAAGAATTAAGTCTTAAAATACGTTCAACCATTCTTAATTCAACACCCGGCAATCCATCGCGGTTATTAGTAAAGTCCAGGTATCCCTTTACTATGTAAAAGCAACTATCGAACGTCATGCTCTGTACATATTTAACATTCAGGCCAATTTGAACATACACTGAAATCAGAATGACATCTAACTGATGTCATTCGGTTATCGTGCATTTCGCTAATAGTAGTTGTAGTTTGTCCGTATTGAAGCGGGCGAGACGCACGATAACTAAATAACATGATACAAATATCATTCTGGTGATAGTTTACGTTCAGATTGGCCTGGCTGGCGAAATCTAAATTTGATAGAAGCCATTATTCAAAAGAAGTGGAAAGTTTGAATCATCCAATAGGAACGGAGAAGGAGTTATCGTACGTCAAATTAAGCTACTGTGACTGATGCACCGTAATTACTGAATATTGTTTTAAATTCATCCATAACCGGCTGTTAATTGTGATACGTGATCGTGCTCAATATAGTTTGCTGGCACGCCATCTTTGTTTCCAAGTATTGCCAATGGAATTTCAACTTTGTTACGAAGGTTTAAGGTCGAATTATGTTTTTACATTTTGGCAAATTACAACCGTAATGCTGTCGTTTTAAAACTAAGAAGTACTTACTGCCAATATAGTAAAAATAAAAAAAAAAACTGGGAGAAAAGCTTAAAACTTTTATTCATCTTTAGGTTCGGTTTGTTTTAAAAACGGGAAGTCAAATTCGTAAGGAATCTCGTACAGAGAGCATCAAAAGTAGCGTAACAGACTTTGTGTCAAAAGTACTTATCTACTATAGGCCCCGTGCATGAACTATAGGGGGCAGCATAGGAGCCGTCAGATTTTTGGCGCGAGGCGTAAATGTGTCGTTTATGCTTCCGATGTAGCCCACAAGATGGCAGAACCTACTACGCACAAGGAAACGTACGAGAACGGTGGATGGTAACACTTGCTTTGGCAATGTACATGTGCACATATGTTTCCGATTCAGGCCACAAGATGGCATACCCTCCAACGAGCACGGTCCCTATAATCTGATAGCTTAGTTAACTGTCGAAATACTAATTGTTTTGGAAAAGTGTTCCAGGGCGGCACACTATACTTTTGGCGCGGTGTTCTATACGCTGATTTTATACGATGCTGACTGTACTATTTAAGAACGTGCCATGTGATAGTGGTCTAGTTTATTTTTACCGTATCTTTACGTACAGTCTGCAATAATATGTTACTCTATAATCTAAAAATATGTGACACGCCTTTATGGCTCTACAAATAAGATCGTGTCAGATATTTTTGCGGCCTTCATTGTGTAGTATATTATTGCAGGTGACTGTACCGTGCCTTGCTAATTATAATGTACCTATATGACGTTTTCAAGTCGTCCCTTTGACCTTGTTTTGTAGCATTCACGGCAATAAAATGTAAAAAAACTAACCCACATAATTCGTAAATTCCTTACGTATCTGATCTTTAAATTTTATGTCGTTGATTTAGTTATTCATAAACGCGCTACAAACCTCGATTAGCTAATAATCGTTTGTATTTATCTGTCATTTTGACTTATGTATTTGTAAGAAAGGGATAAAACATAATTTAACTAAATCAGGCCCGTAAAGTTTTATGAATAAGGGGTTAGTCTTTACACTTCTGTCTTCGCCCTGCGACACAATAAAATTTTATGACTCATTAAATAAAACAAGAGAAAATTAAAAAATAATAAATCACTCCGAATGGCCATCTTGTAATTAAAACGGCCGTGCGTGTCTAAAATTATGGCATCTTACATCACATAAATGGTCTACGATTTTGGTGGTCCCATCGATTCTGTGGTTAAAATTAAACTCAAGCCACTTAACTTTTATATGGATGCTGTATTTAAAATTCGATTCGATTAATGACCGTTATAACCTGAAAAAGGAGACAATATTAATTTAAAATTATCCCTTTTAAAGTTTGAGCATCCATTTTGCACCTCCGAACCGTTAAAAAATATTCGAAAAAGGAACGCAACTGTATTTTCAAATTAAACAGAACGCATCGGCAGAATGATAACAATTTTAGTTTTAATTAAACGTTCCGAATTCAAACTTCGTATTAACGTTTTTTTTTTCTTTACAGATCGTATTTGGAAGGCAACCTGTCGGTGGGACATTTGGTGAGCGCTCGTTCATTCTTTACCCTTTTTTGTACCACTTTTTAAGGTAAAAAATGTAAATAATACGTTCTTTTGAAACCGTCGAGATACGAGTGGGGTAAAGTTTGAGGGACACTTAGGCGAGGTATTTGATCGTTTTGTGAGAGTTACTTAAGAACTTAGAGTATTTGTGGAAGGTTGACTTTATTTACCTAAATACCTACTGAAATAAACGAAACAAGTTATTGTTTCGTTTTGTCGAAATTGCCGGTGGTTAATGAAGGAAACATTATGCTCTTTTATATAAAATATTAACAATATGGGGCATTATGAAAAGGGACCTTATTGTCGATGGCGCTTACGCCGCACAGCGTCGCGTGGCAATGTATTTATATCGGAGTATCGTTAACAATGGCGTAAGCGCCATCGACAATAAGGTCCCTTGTCATAGATAACGTCACATATAGAAACGTTCAATTATGATGACTTCCATTTTATATCGAATGGTTCCTATGACAGTTCAATCGTTTTGGTTGGGTGTAATTTAAAAAAAAGTAATGTTTTTAAAATATTTTTATTAGGTACTTACATGTTTCATTTCTAAATAAATATGCTAAACTTCTAAAAAATGTCTACAAGAATTTTACGGGAACTTACCTACTCCATATAAAAATGAACTGTTTTAAGAACCATCATTCCACGCGAGATGTAGGTACCTATAAATACCTAAGCACTTTCTCCACTTGTGACGCACTGTATGAAAAGGGACATGAAGTCTATTTAGGTGATTGGCTCTTACATGTATTTAATACATTTACAAGTAATCGCATGCGAATAATCATTTCAGCGTATTTAATCGTTAATTAATTTCGAACCGGTAGCTTTTGATAACATCTGTCGTTTCCAATTTATCGATAAGACTTATCTTGTATTGATTAAGGATATAATACTGATAATTAAACAAATGCATTTCAACGTTAATTACCCGTATTTCATGTTGAAACGGCTTTTAAAAGACTGAGTTTTATTACATCTTTATTTTTTTACAAGTTTATCTATGGCTTAAGTCAATTATCAATATAATTGTTATCAGAACTCAGGTTATTGGTTTATTCATTATATTTTTTCGCAGTTATAAAGGTCGTATAATTTTATGTTTAATTTTTTTGTTAATGCTATTTACGGTTATAAAGGAATAAAATATATAAAAAACACTCATTATCAGGCATAAAAATAGCTTACGTCAGTCTGTGCTAAAATACGGGGAATCTTTAAATCCCTTTGGTCTGTATGACATGCCAAAAAAATATACACACATAGTATAACTACATACGATCAAAAACCATTAAGGTACGCTATACAATATCGGTATATTTGAAAAGTAATGTAGGTATACATTACTTAATAATTTAATCTGAAATTAATTCAAAAACTAGTTACTCAACAACATTAATCGTTTAATCCAAAATTAAATTCATCCCGCACTCTGTGTACCCCCATCCGAACCGCTTGAACTTAAGTGCAGGTATCTCCGTTTTTTTGCCCCGAAATAGGTTATAACCTATTTATTTTACTTTTTAAATTGGGGACAGGATAAACGTTGATTAAGGGTTGAGAAGGGTTGGTAAGATGTTTAAACATAGCCATATTCAGGGTTGGGTATTGAGGTCAATTTAGTTTTTTTACACAGCGGTGAAAAAGTTGGCCTCTGGCAGCAAAGTTAGCTGTGTTAGCCAATTTCGTAGCTTATGGACGCTTGAAATTCCAGAGTCACATGTGCGTTGCTGAAACTATATAGGTATAGGTACAATGATTCACCTTGACAGCAAAAATGACGAAGATAAGGTAGTTCTGATTGTTTTGCATACTTGTTTATAATGTTGGCCCAATGAATAATCCAAATTTGTGGCCTAGAGCGCCGAACGTAACTTTGTCAAAAATCAAAAACCGCGACGGATTTTACATTTGGCACTAAAGAATGACTAGTGATCGAATACATTGTCAGTCCGATAAAAAAAATCACCCAAAGGGGCCCACATATTACCAGTTCGCCGGACGATATCCGCCTGTCAGTTGTTCGGAGCTGTCAAATTTTGCGTTTAACTGACAGGCTGATATCGTCCGGCTAACTAGTAATCAGTGGGCCCCTTTAGGACGATTGGCGTTTACATTTTACAACAAGCAATAACGTAAGCGCCAATTCAGTCCTTGTTATACGAAACATTTTCCCGTAATTATTGGCTGCACTTCATTAAAATAGCATCTTCAATTAGTAACAACTAAGTTTCTCGTGTGTAACGCTACTTTTGACGCACACTTTATTGCGCGAAATCACGAAAGCGATCGGACGTTACTTTCCAAAACGGCTTAGCGGCAATTTTTTAAAGAAAAAAACCGGTCAAGCGCGAGTCGGACTCGCGCACGAAGGGTTCCGAACCATTACGCAAAACACGGCAAAATCACGTTTGTTGTATGGGAGCCCCACTTAAATAGGTATATATTATATTCTGTTTTGTATTTGTTGTTATAGCGGCAACAGAAATACATCATCTGTGAAAATTTCAACTGCCTAGCTATCACGGTTCATGAGATAAGCCTGGTAAAAGACAGACAGACAGACGGACAGCGGAGTCTTAGTAATAGGGTCCCGTCTTTACCCTTTGGGTACGGAACTCTAAAAACTACGCGAAACTTTTACAGTGAAGTCACAAATGGTCCATTCACGGTTACTGCTTGCCATCACATTTAGCGATACTTTAATATAAATTAAATTCTGTATTTCTCGACGAGCAGCTAGCTGTTATTGATATTCAATCCAAATTGGACTTTAATAGAACGAATTAAGGTCCCTTTTTGGATAATTTTGGTCGTGCGCTCTAAAAAAGTGCATGTGAATTTGAGATGTGGACCGCTTTATGCAATAATTTACATGACTTTTAGTATCTCTCGTTATTAATAATATAATTGTTTGAAATACATTTACCATGAATGTTACTAGATTTTATGGCTGAGTTAAAGATTTATGTATTTTGCAATGCTTAACAGTAAGTGAAATAAATTTAATAGCCGATAACGCGTAAAGCTTAATTTATTTCCTTTCACTGTGAAGTGTAAGCAAGTTGTAAATGTTGTTTCGTATAAAGGAATTCGTTAGAGTTGGCGCTTAGGCCAATAAAACGCGATATAAATGCGTTATTTTATGATCTAACGGTCAGTCAACTTAAGAATTATCTTTATATTATACGGAACATGACAGTAATTATTTGGAAACAAATTATATAATGAGTCACAGAATATCACTAAAACGCTTTATAGAGTAAATACGGAGTGGCTTTACACCTAATTAAAAAAAGAATTACATAAACGTCATACTTACTAACAGTAAGGTACTTTAGTTTTTGAGATATAGGTACCATAACTGGTTTATTTTTTAACTTAAAGTTTTCATTCAAGCCTTGTTAAGAAAAAAGTGCAGACAAAGTTTAGGAAGGAACCTACTTACGATTGACGAGTAACGGTCACTTTCTTGCACAGTGTAATAAAAATGATACAATATTTAAAATACTTAACATGTGTGGCATAAACTCGACCCACGACACCTGCTACAAGACCGGTGTGGAGGAAAAGGGCCAAGTTTTTTTTATAAACAACTATTATACGAAAAAACGAACCGTGGGAGTGTACACTTTGTTTATGGTTCCGGTGGCGTAAACATGCTTTTCTGTTTACAACTAGGATAACAAAGTATGTGTGCCTCAGTAATGGGCGTTTCACTTATTTTAATAACTAGCCTTATAAATAAATACACATATAACGTATACATGTATAAAAATCATAGATTGCCCCCTTTTCTTACCCGTTAGTGTTCTCGTAACGTTTATCCCCATTTCCGGGATAAAATATGTATTATTAATCCTGATTTCTAATTTCACCCTGTATTTTTGCGTTTTTGATTAGAAGTATTATATTCATAGAAACAGAAACTTTCACATTTACAGTATTATTCGATTTGTCTTCTAGCCCTTCTAATGAAGAACTATTTGTATGTACCATACCAGTTTTGGGTCAAATAACTATTTTTTTCTTATAGAAGATTGTACTGGATGAGAACGTAATTTACTTTCTATACGTCCCGTTTGCACTAATATGCGAGTGCGAGCGGGATAGATAGAAAGTAAATTACGTTCTCGACGGCGTTTATGTCAGTGACAAACTGATGGTAACCGTACTTATGGCGGTTGGCGCTTACGCTATTATTTACATCCCTCCAGCGTAAGCGCCAGCCGCCATAAGGTACCTTTTGCCGTGGATCGTCACAAACATTTCCGAGCCCAAATTACAAGTTTAAATGCGAGTGCCAATTTGTAACTTTTAACATCTCGCATCGAATAGCGATTCCGGAACCGGTTCCATTCCATATTTGGTTTCGTTCTGACGAAATTTGGTACGATGTTGAGTAAGATGGGGTAAAAAACTTCATTTTGTTATTTAATCGGTATCAATTACGATATTACGTGTTAAGTTAGGGCTTTCAAGGTCAGAATTTATTAAATAAATACATACTATAAGGACAATCTTACACAAATTGATGTACCTAGTCCCACAGTAAGCTCAATGATGCTTGTGTTGTATGTATCGGAAGACGATAAATATTAAACATATTTACCTATAAGTACTTATACAATTACCTACTAGAAAACATCCATAACTCAGGAACAAATATTCGCGATGAACACACAAATAAATGCACTTACCAGGATTCGAACCCAGGACCTCCAGTTTCCTAGACAGGCTCACTATCGACTAGTAATAAACCTGATGTAATTCCGGTTAATTAAAGTGTTTTCTTATATGTAAAAACACCATAAATACACTCTAAAGAGTTAGTGCTCATCAGTCTACCTAGTATTTCGTAATTTACTAAATTAACGTTGACATAATTTGTAACACAATTATATTGTTTACTTATTTGATATACACGTTTAATACACACATACATATTATACATATGTAGGTACTCAATGAATCATAGATCCCATACAGCTATGCGGAAAAGCAAGTTAATATCTTAGAACACGTATTTCAACATTTTCTACCTATAGAATGTCGCAATCTTGAACAACTAATGCCCTTAGTAGTTATTTCTTATAATTACTTTTCAACGGCTTTAACTATTAGTGTAACTACGCTATTAAAGTAACATTAACATTACTCTTGGAAATTTCCGTAGAAACTTTTAAAAGGTTTTAATTAAATTTTAAATTAAGTTACGTATCGAAGAGCCATTCTTCGGGACCGGTTTTAAATCTTAGAATAGTCGCTAGTTGATTTCGTTCGAAAATCAAAATTTTCCCATTTCTATAAGAATAATTTCGAATTAATGTTATTGTCGCTTACGTCACAAAATGTCGCCTCTTTTTTAAGAAGTTCGAGTATTAACGTTAAGCGCCAATCTACATTAAGGTCGTTTTTTTAAGAAACTACACATTGGATTAGGTATAACCCGATAGTCAGATGTTTTTCTCTAGTTCCTTTTTTAAAATATTTATATGAAATTTTATGTTCTGTTCTAAATTTAAACTTTCCTTTAATACACACAAACAGTCTGATTAAAACGATTCCCCTCTCATTGCTCGTTTGCAAATCGCGTCATGTTTTCGTTCAATGTAATGTTAACTGCAAAAAATATATTAAATTTGCAACATGTGTTTATTTTAAATTTAAATGTGCATTACGATACCACATGTGGCCGACCACATTAATTTGCGCGCTTTTTGCCGTATCGCACTATAGGAGGTTTAATGCCGTATGTGCCAATAGTTTTCAAAGTTTTATACTCCATCATAATATGGAGCATTATCTATGAAAAGGGACTTTAATGTCGATGGCGCTTACATCGCACAGCGTCGCGCGGCATTGTACTTATATCGGAGCATCGTTTATAATGGCGTAAGCGCCATATACAATAAATTCCCTTTTCATAGATAACGTCACATAGTGCTGTACAATAAACATCTAGTATCATTATATAGCGCTATTATTGCGATTGAAATTTTATCGGCATTATATATTTTTATATTCTGGCCTGCGGTTTCGGCGTAAATTGTTTTATTCACTTTTTATAGAATATAAAATATCGCGTGCAGTAACATCTCATTATATAACTGTGTCATAATGTGATGATTAAATAATGACTTAAGTGTATTGAACGTGAAGTACAATGAGCTCGCTTTTCAATCCCTATTATTATTCTAAATGCGAAAGTACTCTGTTTGTTACCACTTCACATTTAAACTGCTGAACCGATTAAGATGCAATTTTGTTTGGAAATAGCTTGAGTGCCAGGAAAAGACCAAGGATATTTTTTATCACGGTTAATCATCCCTTAAGGGGGTGAAAAGAGAGGTGGAATTATTATAAGTACTAATATACTAAATCTAACCATTTGATGAAGTTGCGGGCTTACAGCTAAAATGTATAATCTCCAGTATAGTACTAGTATTTACTAGTACTATTGTATACTGGGGATAAAGATCATACATATACCTACTTGCAAAACGGGGATTTAATATGGTGTTAGCCTTTCGTTACAGACCGGTAAAATATTAATAAAAACGCGACGAAAAATAAACTACACGTCATTATCCAATCAAGAGTCATTTTCATTTCAAGAACAAATTAACATGTGTTGTCAAGTACAAAAAACCGGACAAGTGCGAGTCGGACTCGCGCACGAAGGGTTCCGTACCATTACGAAAAAAAAGGCAAAAAAATCACGTTTGTTGTATGGGAGCCCCACTTAAATATTTATTTTATTCTGTTTTTAGTATTTGTTGTTATAGCGGCAACAGAAATACATCATCTGTCATCAATTTCAACGGTCTAGCTATCACGGTTCATGCGATACAGCTTGGTGACAGACAGACGCACAGTGGAGTCTTAAGTAACAGGGTCCCGTTTTTATTACCCTTTGGCTACGGAACCCTAAAAACGTAGAGGACGGCGACAAAGAACGGGTCAAACGGTCGTTGCACGCCGCAAAAACGCGAATCATCGCAAAAACACATGACTCATACGTTTCATAAAGAAAATTTGTTGCGAAAAAGGCCATTGTTCGGGCGAAAATGTGTTAATTTTGAACTTTATTTCATTCTGATAAGGCGGTAAATAAATTTGCAAGGATTTGTCGCACAATGTGACACGGCCGGTGCAAAAACCTCAATAGTAATTTGTATTTTTGTGCGAATTGTTTACTTGCAACACACGGATTTTGTAAATAAATTGTGTCTGTATAAAAAACCTTAGGGTGAATGGCACTTGCTTCAAAAACGCTGATCGTGGCTCCTAACAGGCAACGACACAGATGTTTTTAAATTCACTTAAGCATATTTTTTGGTTTGTATTTTTTTTGTAAGTAGGTACTATACAGTCGCCAGTCGCCATCAGGTATATCGGAGCGGTCAAGGTGCTCACAAATATCTGAACACGGCTCTAATGTCAAGGCTTTAGAGTGCGTGTTCAGTTTTTTTTGGGACCCCAGCAGCTCCGATACCTATTCTGCTCATAATCCACGCTTCTATCAATTCCAAAACTTCGTCCAAAGTTTGCTATTAAGAGCGCTATTACATTTCGGCGTTGAGCGAGTTTAGGTATTTTACGCGCTGCGGCAGGCCGTGCGAGCTCAGTACGCCGATCCCTTCTACCACACTCGCACTACAATGATGGATTAAACATTCTTGATCCTTCGCGAAGCATATTGAAATCAACCATAACAACACTAACTGTACTTAACTTTTAAAGTTCTAAAACTGTTATTTGGTAAGTACGAAAATACTAAATGCAGTGCAAATGTACATAGGGGCTGTTCATAAATTACGTCATCTATTTTTGACGATTTTTGACCCCCCCCCCACCCCTCAAATCATCCAAAAATCAAGCTTCGGATGAATCTGTTTCCTCCTACGTCATGTTACCATCATCCGATGTCCAGACCCCCCCCCCCCACTCCTCCCATTTGAAACGACGTAATTTATGAATAGCCCCATACTCGTACTTATGAAGGTATATTACTCGAAAGAAATTATAGGTACCTACTCGCTTATTTACATGTTTCGTCATTGCATTTGGTACCTATAGGTTGTAAAGTTTGTATCAACGAGGGTTTAAAAACGAACTGGTACTGAGGATCTGATGATGATTAAGGTGGTCACGGATACCAATCAACCATGTAGTAACATGATTAGGCTCGTTTGATTCGTCTCAACAAGATCTTTGACACTGAAGATACACAGGGTCTGATGATGGAGCTGGAAGGTGGCCACGGGTACCAGTCTATCATGTAACTAAACAACTTCGTGTTTGGGCTCGTTTGATTCGTCTCAACAAGATCTTTGACACAAGACAGTACTCAGGGTCTGATGATGGAGCTGGAAGGTACCATTACCAATCAACCATGCAACTAAACCACATCGTGTTTAGGATCGTTTGATTCGTCTCTACAAGATCTTTGACACTAGGTGATACTCAGAGTCTGATGATGGAGCTGGAAGGTGGTCACCGGTACCAATCAACCATGCAACTAAACCACTTCGTGTTTAGGCTCGTTTTATTCGTTTCAACAAGATCTTTGACACAAGATAGTACTCAGGGTCTGATGTTGGAGCCGGAAGGTGGTCACCGGTACCAATCAACCATGCAACTAAACCATTTCGTGTTTAGGCACGTTTTATTCATCTCAACAACATCTTTGACACAAGGTAGTACTCAGGGTCTGATGATGGAGCGCGAAGGTGGCGACGGGTACCTGTCTATCATCATCAGCTCCATCATCAGACCCTGAGTAGTATCTTGTGTCGAACATCTTATTGCGACGAATCAAACGAGCCCAAACACGAAGTGGTTCAGTTACATGGTAGACTGGTACCCGTGGCCACAGTCCAGCTCCATCATCAGACCCTGAGTACTAACTTGTGTCAAAGATCTTGTTGCGACGAATCGAACGAAGCCAAACACGAAGTGGTTTAGTTGCATGGTTGATTGGTACCGGTCACCACCTTCCGGATCCATCATCAGACCCTCAGTACTACCTTGTGTCAAAGATCTTGTTGCGACGAATCGAACAAAGCCAAACACGAAGTGGTTCAGTTACATGGTAGACTGGTACCCGTGGCCACCTTCCAGCTCCATCATCAGATCCTGAGTACTATCTTGTGTCCAAGGTCTTGTTGAGACGAATCAAACGAGCCTAAACACGAAGTGGTTTAGTTGCATGGTTGATTGGTACCGGTGACCACCTTCCGGCTCCAACATCAGACCCTGAGTACTATCTTGTGTCAAAGATCTTATAGAAACGAATAAAACGAGCCTAAACACGAAGTGGTTTAGTGGCATGGTTGATTGGTACCGGTGACCACCTGCCGGCTCCATCATCAGACCCTGAGTACTATCTTGTGTCAAAGATCTTGTTGAGACGAATCAAACGAGCCTAAACACGAAGTGGTTTAGTTGCATGGTTGATTGGTACCGGTGACCACCTTCCGGCTCCATCATCAGACCCTGAGTATTATCTTGTGCCAAAGATCTTGTTGAGACGAATCAAACGAGCCCAAACACGAAGTGGTTTAGTTGCATGGTTGATTGGTACCGGTGACCACCTTCCGGCTCCATCATCAGACCCTGAGTACTATCTTAAGTCAAAGATCTTGTTGTGACGTATAAAACGAGCCTAAACACGAAGTGGTTTAGTTGCATTGTTGATTGGTACTGGTGACCACCTTCCGGCTCCATCATCAGACCCTGAGTACTATCTTAAGTCAAAGATCTTGTTGAGCCGAATCAAACGAGCCCAAACACGAAGTGGTTTAGTTGCATGGTTGATTGGTACCGGTGACCACCTTCCGGCTCCATCATCAGACCCTGAGTACTATCTTGAGTCAAATAAATACATATAGAATGTCAGGTCGTTTCAAATATTTTTAATCCTGTCCGGTAGTTTATTAAACTGTACCATTATAAATTATAATACTATAAAAACAGTGCTAGGATCAAAGTCTCTCGTTGCGGTTTACACGCACACAGTATAGCGTTTTACACGGCGCCCGCCGCACACAATGATAAAAAACCTCGTCGTCGCCGTTGAAAATGTGCGGAGCCGACCGACACACGTCCTACCTCTACAAGCTCTGCCGCGGCACTGAGCTGGCGCAGCGCGCGTCATCGGTAATATAGAGTAGTTTTCAAAAAATTGCCAAAAAATTATAGTAGAATTTCATAAACACTAATGTATACCAACAGTATAAGCAAACGTTGCAGATTGCTTGAGTATGAAAATGACTTCGATATTAAGTAGATTTTCGTAGGAATTGACACTTGTTTCGGAGAGAAAATCGAGTTCGTTTTACTTTGATTTTCTCTTTCTCAAAGGTATGTAGGAAAAATATAGTTTGATATGCCTAAAGTACAGGGTATTAGTAATACAAAATAGCCAGGTTTAGCAGAGTAAAATTCTCAACATTTCCAAATAAGAGCTCGCCATTCAGTGCTTCACGGGGTTTTTCGGAAACGACCATCAGAAAAAAAAATATTACTAATTTAATAAGTCCTTTTTCTAATATTTACAACGATATTTATAAAGATAAGAAGACGCTTTTACTGGAACAAGTACTCATTGTTTCTAATAATGAGCGCAAAGTCCTGAATTTCGTCGACTAGTATCATCAATTTTGCATTATTTCGACTTTTCTTGTAAGAGCGCTCTTAATTGGGTTGCCAATCAAAAAAGTACTGCCAACATGACGACGAAAAAACTAGGATGTTACAGATAAAAAATAGCATAGCATTAACAATAAATTCGACTAGGACAAACCGTCTCGAGTTGACCGAGGCAAGGTCATCGGTTTTTGAACTTGGAACAAAAAAGGATTCGTTTGAATGTTGCATTTGATTGATGGGGGCTCATGACACACGATTGATTCACTTTTGTTTTTTTTTGTTGCGTTCCTTTTTGCGGTTTTTTGTTTGAGTGCACCTAAATTCTTTGTTCTTTTAGGGATTAGTGTCTTTGTAGGTAGATGTTGAGATTTTCAAGTAAAATTTCTTAGAGTCTGTCTAACTAAATCTAAGCTAACTTAAAAAGAACAAAGAGAGAGACAGTGTCATTTTAAATAAAATACGGTTAAAACCATGTTCTTTTAAAAGGACAAGTTCAAATTTAATTTCGATCTACATGTACTATATAATGGAATAAAGAAGATTTTGAATTCATACATGCAAAAATGACTCTGGGACTTAGGAGGATAAACGTCATATTTTCATAGAAATCTTATATTAAATATGATATTGTCACACTTTATAATAGCAAATAGCATGCAGAGTTAACTTGGTCCTACTCTATTCGTCCTATATTATCTTTTACGCTCCTTTTATATTAATATTTGAATACTTACTTTCGTGTCATTTACGTTTTTTCCACTTTAAGATATATTAAACACAATCGATATCTTCATACGGCCTTAGGGCCCTATCACACTAGCGATTTGCGAGCGAGTTGAAAGCGAGGCGAGCGCGCAAAAATTCCGCTCCCATCCCAGAATATAGCACAAAAAAAAAATCAGCGGAAATAATTCCTGTAGTTTTGAAAATTGGTAGTTACACCTCGTGGTGCCCAGATAAACATACTAAAAGTCCTTGATGGTAGGGGGTGTGCTGAGGTTGCGGGGGGGGCTTGAAGGTACCTGTTTTCATATTTTTTCTGGACACCACAAGGTATAACTATACCAATTTTAAGAACTAACCAAATTATTTCTGCTGATTGATATTCGGCTTAATTTGACGTGGCTACTACCTATGTCAGTAGTGTCAGTACGCAGCGAAATTGCCAGTGTGATAGCGCCCTTACCAGGGCCCTAGAAGATCCCATTGTCTTTCCGTCCGTGAGTGCGTGAGTCACCCCATTGTGTGACAATAGTCTTTGTGCATTGTGGCCCGGGTGTTACGTATTTTGAAATAATTAGTCCACTTTCAATCGGAACGGAGACGATTAGAAAATAAACTGCTGAGGGTCATTCTCCAGATTTGTAAACTAAACTCCGTCAAACAAACCATAATAAACTCCGTCAAACAAACCATAATAAACTCCGTCAAACAAACCATAATAAACTCCTTCAAACAAACCATAATAAACGTATGCAAAGTTTGACGGAGTTGAGACGACCGCAGTCATATAATTTGAGAACGACCCGTAAAATGTTGATCCGAATCATCTTAGCCATGTTACGAGTATTAGTATAAACTAGAATTTTAAGTAAATTAATTTAGTTAAACTTAATATAATAAATAAATATTATGGGACAATCTTACACAAATAAACCCACTAAGCATGAGCCTACTAAACTCCGTCAAACACATGAGTGAGGCTTATTTTGTGAATGTAATTATGTAACCTACAGGGTGAGCGCCACCACCCAACACAAGCATTTTTTTTTGCTTTCTAGATGACTTGGCTCCACGCCTTAGATTATAAAAAAAAATATTTTAATAAGGAACCTGAAGAAAATTGGCGCTTACGTTAAAAAGATTACTTGACGTAGCACTTGGCATGAAAACTTAGCGTAGCCCAGTGAACGGAATAATATATGTGACGTTCCACAAGCAAAGGTACCTTATGGCGGTTGGCGCTTACTTCGCGTAACACCGCATTAGTATTGCAGCGTCGTTAACAATAGCGTAAGCGCCAACCGCTATAAGGTACCTTTACCAATAGAACGTCGCATATTATGTAGGTAATATAAATCTCTTGGTGCATTTACAATATTGCATTACTAAACTGGTGGTCAAATTGAATACTAAATAAATACCTAGATCTATTTATTATATTCCAACGCAAACTATTGTAAACGCCACTTAACGTCAGATATCTCGCTAAGTGGCGTTTACAATGACGAGAAACGTGACCGTGTATTGATTGACAGTATATATTATTTATAAGTCTCTGTCCGGACTAAATAATTACGCACGGATTCCATTGCCATGTTAGTACGCATTAATGTTAATGGCGAACGTGTATGGCCTGTCATTAAATTATAGGTCTTAGCAACAAACAAGCCACGGTCTTTTTTAATTAGTGCTAAGTTATGTAACTGAACGGAGATTCAACAAATTTTATTCTGGAATAACTTTTATTCTCAGTTAATTACGTCAAAATGTATTGTATGTAATGTATATGTGACTAGGTAATTAATTCGTCGAAATATGCATACTTATTATTTTAATTTTAGGACCAGATTAATAAGCGTTACAGGCACCCGAATGAAAAAGTTGGCCTAAACTAAATCCGCTTTACAAAGGTAAACTTTTTTGTATACTTATACTACTTAAGTTACCTATTTGTTTAGGAAAAAACGCCGCTTAGGGTCGTAAAGAGTAAATACAGTTTTTTTGTAAAGTTTTAAGTATTGATTTGCCGCAAAATGAGTTTTTATTATGTGAGAGCGACCTATCTCATACGGCACGCGTTGAGGGGATATCCCTCTAACATTCTATTCCAAACACAAAGGGCAAAAAGGGTCTGGCTGAATATAAAAAAAAGATATGCGAAAACGCCAACAATAAAATAAAATGAGTTCCAAATTTAAACTGCTACCATTTCATACTCTATGCCCCATAGAATAGGAAACTTAAGTTTTCAAATTTGGAATCCCCTTTTCGATGTTCGATCGTTATGTAGGCGGGAAAAAGTGGTCGTTCGTTTGCAAAATGTCAAAACAAATTAGCGAGACGCTAACCCATATGTGCATGTGTGTAACTGTATAGTTGCGCTATTTTATCGCATATCGATTTAGCACGTGCGAATAAGATAGATATAGGTTTTAATGTTTTTAGCGCTTTGTTATGAAATCGTGTGGGACGCGAGTATGTCGCGAAGATTTTACAAAAGTGTGGTTTTATAATAGGTCTTTAAGTGCCTTTTCAAAATTTTACAACTCGTTTTAAATTTTTTATAGTTCCTTTTATGAGCGCTTGTAAAAAATACATATTTATTTTACGTGCGACGTTTTGTAATGTTCTATTCTAAATTTTGTACCAGCTATAACTCTAAAACTGAAGTATGTCGACGCTGTATTCCCACCAGTACAATTATTTAAATTGCCTCAAATCCCGAACATACGAAATGGCTACCGCAGGAATTATCGCTGCACGCAACCCCCCTCTCCCCTGAAATGCAAGCCCAAAATCAAATAAAGCCATCGATGTAATCAACCGCCAATAAATGTTCCAATTTTGAAATGTGCGGTATAACTTTTTTTTTAAAGGTGTCATTATTTCTTACCGGTGTATAAACCTGCATTTAGAAACGGTTATAACTGAATTATTGAGTCTTTAGACAACACGCCAATACCAATCACTATTGAATTAGACTAAAAGAAACAATTATTGTACTCATAAGCGTGGCCAATCTAGGAATTAACAAGTAAAAAAAAAATATACGCGTCGACTTGAGAACCTCCTCCGTTTTTTTCGTCGGTTAAAAATGTAATGAAAACTAATTAAAATCTTTAAATACCTATCTGTATGAACAAGCAATACAGTAACAGTAGGTATTATAAAAAAATAAAACTTTCGAATTCCGAACACACGAACACTGGCCGCTAAAATTAAATTTCCAAATTCGAATTACGAAATTGCTTATAAGTAATTCAAATATCGAATGATGAGTCGAGTGGGTGGCGACGCATTGATGATGGGGTAAAAATTACCCCCGAGGGTAATCCGTAGGGCCGGCACCCTATATGTGATGCCCCAATGCGATATGTGCACGCTAGTGTGTGCGTGCCTAATACTTATGTGTGTCGGAGGGTACGATAATAGTGTATTTCCGTTCCGATCCCTCCTATACCTACTAAAATTCGCGTATTGAACACAAGTGAAAAATATTAAGCTGTAGTGTAACTTTGTAAACACTCATAAGTTACTTTTAACATTTTTATTAGCGTCCATAAACGTACAAAACGCTGCAAAACATTAAAATGCAGACATTAAACGCCCTGAAATAACCTAAAACGGCTTTAAATTTAGCGAGCTGACAAATAGTCTCGTAATTCAAAACGAAACGAAAACAAAATTGCAACTTCGCACATAATTACACTAGCGTTAATGGTAACCCTGCCCTTGCTTTTTTAATCGGCTATAAAATTTGAATATAGAACCGGGAGTGCCATAAAGGCACGCATGCATGGAGTTTTAGCTGGGCCTACTTCTCAAATGGGTTATAAGAAAAGGCAGCATTTAGCCCTTTTAAGGGGTTTAGGTCGCTTGGAATGCTGGCCGGTCGCAGCAAGTTAGCACGATATCTATTCTCCTTAGTTCTTGTTTGTTACGCACAGTGAATTATTTATTTGTTGGCCTGCGATAGGATTAAGAAGTCGTATGTACTGAATAACTAAATGTTGAGCTGTCCGACGGGCCAGTAATGGCCTTTACGACGCCTTGTCTTGTTAATGTTATAGAAATACGAGTATACTCGTAAAGCAAATTATATTGCGTAAGAATCATCCCGAACTAACTCCGCATGGTATTTGAAATGACAAAGTGTGGCCATGCCATCATTAATGTCAAATTTCTATGAAAATGTGACGTTTAAAATGACACTTTCACACTTTGTCCTGTTCAAGTTTTGCTCTACTTTTCATTGGCTATATACAATAAAAGATTGTAACTACCAAATTAAGTGGATGTCGCGTTGAAACTGAGAATAGTTAGTTGCTCGGAAAATTAAATGATGATAATCGTTATAATTTTTCGGATGGTATTTGCTTAAACTTTCAAATTATTTGTCAAATTGTGGCGTTTACGTTAAATTTACCTACAAGCACTAACGATGATTTCTGATGTTAGATTGTAAAGTCCGTTTCAAATTAATTCAAAGATGTAAAGTTGACGAAATATAAAGTGAGCCGATCACGTTCAAACTTGTTCGAGAGATCGGCTCACTTTATTTTTCGTCAACCTTACCTACTAAGTACCTACGCATTCTGCATCAAAAGTAACGGACTAACGGATTAGCCTACGCATGAAAAGTAGATACTTACCTACTTTTAACTTATCTAGACTTATTTAGATTATCTAATAACTTAAAAAATCTACTGCCCAATTCGAACAAGATACCTACGTTAATTAATAGGTCTAGAAACGATATGGATTTGATGTGTCAGTGTCAAAAGTGACGATCTTGTTTGAAGAATCTTAAAGTTCGAATCGGGCCGATAGACTTGTGTCTACATGTAGAACAATTAAACTGTGACTAACTGCCGTATTCAAACTTCAAGATATTCACAAGAGACGACACGTACTAGATCCATTCTAGATACGTTATAGTTTAGATATCAACTAGTTCTCTTTTGCAGCGCAATTCGGACAACCAATGTCACTTTTACGTTAGATAGAGTAAGATATCTATTAGATGTGAATTGGATCTCTAAGTCATATCCTGTGGAAATCGTTCAACAGTATCTCCAGAATCGCGTAAATGTCAAATTTGACAGGTTAGATCTTAAACATATCGTTATCGTATCTTGGTAATGTCTAAAATATGTCTAATAGATGTCTATTTCAAAATCCGAATCGGGCCCATACTCTTGGCGCATTATTTCATCGGCGGGTTGATGCTGATTGTACTTCCATCGGCTCCATTTTTAGGGTTCCGTACCCAAAGGGTAAAAATAGGACCCTATTACCAAAAAGAATAGATAGTATAGAGGGGTCCTGTCATTGTAAATTTTGTAGTCACTGTAAATTTACTGCCATCTATCGACACACGACTAAAACTCAAAATGAAAACGTATAGAGTTATCAAAAAATGTATATATATGGATAAATTATTTTATTATTTTTATATCATTTTGATCCATGTTCATTCACTGATATCTATGTGTTAAAATTGTTAAATATGAAACGGTGTCGTCACGCCATCTAGCCGACCATAGGCCAAAGGTGTGTGCGACATCTATTCGAGAATGACTTTTACTTGAATTCCGAGGCACGTTTTTTCCTTAGACTTTATTCGTCTTATACGAAGTTACATATGTCTTTGCTATTACTAAGACTCCGCTGTCCGTCTGTCTGTCTCTCACCAGGCTGTAACTCATGAACCGTGATAGCTAGACGGTTGAAATTTTCACAGATGATGTATTTCTGTTGCCGCTTTAACAACAAATACTAAAAACAGAAAAAAAAATTAAGTGGGGTTCCCATACAACAAAACGTGATTTTATGCCGTTTTTTTGCGCAATGGTACGGAGCCCTTCGTGCGCGAGTCCGACTCTCACTTGGCCGGTATTTTTATCCGATACATATCAAACTTGTCACTTAGCGTATCACTCTTACATTGTAGATACGTTAATAAGGGTTACCTATACGGTTACCATCAGTTTGTCACTGACATAAACGCCGTCGAGAACGTAATTTACTTTCTATACATCTCGCTCGCACTCGCATATTAGTGCAAACGGGACGTATAGAAAGTAAATTACGTTCTCGACGGCGTTTACGTCGTGACAAACTGATGGTAACCGTACTAGTAGTAGCAGCTAGTAGCGAATATCTTACCATCGACGCTCATTGGACATTGCTCTACTGCCTCAAGACACGCGATGCATTGCGTGCGCGCCGGCGTCAAAAATATCTACACAATTAGCAACTTTCTTACATTTGCAATACGGCAATAAATGTGTAGTTATTTTTGAAGTGTTCGTACGTGTATGCGGACTATTGTTAACTGTGAAAGTTGATGAATGATATCACACAGGGTTAATTGCGTTTTTTAAACGTTGCGTAGCATTTGCCAATATTATGCCTCAATGCGTTTGTTGTTTTTGTACGCAACTATGTTATAAAATGAATCATTGATACAAGACACGAAGAAACATTTTCACATGTAGGTAAGGCTTTTTCATTAGTACCGCTAAGTGTGCGTAAAAGTGAACTTTTGCGTGAATTTTTCAATAAAAACTTACTTAAGACACGTTTGGTTTTTAATGGGGTTGTCACAATATTTCTTTTCCGCGTATTTTTTTTAAATTTCTATTCAGACTAAGTAAGTACGATATGGCCCTCTGTAATGGTCCAGATAATAAGAAATTCTCAATTCAAGCCTCTTTGCTACCTTGTCTTAAAAATACTGCCTATGAAAAAATACATAAATATGACTTTATAAGGTGGTAACTTTTTTTGTTATACCTTTTTTTTATAGGCTATAATTATTGTGTCCCACTGCTGGGCAAAGGCCTCCCATATCTTCCGCCACTCGTCACAAAATGAGTCCAGGTCGTCTTGGCATCTCGTTTTTGGCCTGCCTCTGCCTGAGGTGATCTGTGGTAATAAAATAAATAATAAATAAATAAATAATAAATAATAATAAATATTATAGGGACATTCTTACACAAATTGACTAAGTCCCACGGTAAGCTCAAGAAGGCTTGTGTTGTGGGTACTCAGACAACGATATATATAATATATAAATACTTAAATACATAGAAAACAACCATGACTCAGGAACAAATATGTATCTGTATCATCATACAAATAAATGCCCTTACCAGGATTCGAACCCGGGACCATCGGCTTCATAGGCAGGGTCACTACCCACTATACCAGACCGGTCGTCAAAATGAAAGGTAATGAAATCTTAATAAATGGTAAAACCTATCACTACTAACTTTGTAACATCATGTTGATGGATCCCGGAATTACCCTTCCCTGCAAGTATTTAACAACTTTCAACTCATACAAGTATACGCAAAGAGAAACAAGCGCGCGTCAAAACAGATTTCTTATTTATCTGTCCCCCATACGTAAGTCGGGGATTTGCAACTAATTTCAACTGTAAGCCTCGGAATGAGGGATTTGCCTCCAAATGTGTAGACAGGGAAAGAATATACAAGAAGGGGGATGGGTGATATGCCCAGGTGGAGATTTTTACTGTTTTGTAAAATAAACTAAAATATTATTATATTTATTATTTGATATGCTTGTGTCGTGCCCAAATAGGTTAAGTTAGAACATATTGGAGTCCCGATAAAATCAATACTTACTGTAATATTCGCATTTTTTTTTTTACATAAAATGGTTCAAGTGAGAACTTGGGCAAGTCTCCCAGAGTCCCCCTATGTAAAGAGTATATAGGCGTTGTTTCGTTCGTGCAAAAAATTATTATATTTTTTTATATTTAATTTACTAAATAATTTTGTATTTAGATCTCAGAATGGTTATTATTCTTGATTACTACGAGTAATAAAACACATCATATGGAAAATTAAGTTTTGTATCAAGTGCATACACACAAAAAGATCATCACTTGGACATATTTCTGTGAAATATCACCAACAAACAAATTAATTACAAAGCCGCCATCAAACAAACGAGCACTACACAAGAAAATTACTTCAAAGTATCACTTAAAACCATTAATTTAATAAACTGCACATTTGCAGCTAATTAATTGTAGAAATTGCCGCAATCATGTCCAAGGAGCTGGCAGCATTATGTCGTGGTAAAACTTTGATAATGTGCTGGCAACCCTATTAAGGCGTTTTTTTAATCCCCATAATAAAGGAGATATCATCTAATTTTAGCAGCCAGCTTTTATTGACGCGCGTACTTTTTAGCAAGTCGGGTTATCTTGATTTCATGTGTATGTTTGAAAGTCATTTTAGGGTTCCGTACCCAAAGGGTAATTTTAGGGTTCCGTACCCAAAGGGTAATTTTAGGGTTCCGTACCCAAAGGGTAATTTTAGGGTTCCGTACCCAAAGGTTAAAAACGGGACCCCTATTACTAAGACTCCGCTGTCCGTCTGTCTGTCCGTCTGTCTGTGGCCATGCTGTATCTCATGAACCGTGATAGCTAGGCAGCCGAAATTTTCACAGATGATGTATTTCTGTTGCCGCTATAACAAGAAATACTAAAAAGAAAATAAAATAAATATTTAAGTGGGGCTCCCATACAACAGACGTGATTTTTTCCCGTTTTTTGCGTAATGGTACGGAAACCTTCGTGCGCGATCTGACTCGCACTTTGCCGGTTTTTAAATGCCAATACACTGTCGCAGTAAGAATGCGTTTTATCACTGTTTAATAATCGTATATCGCGTTTCTCAATCCTCAAACTACTAAGATAGGTTTTCGAACTAGCCTTAAAGTTAGTACCAAAATGCCAAAGACTGTTTCTTAAACAACCGTCTGTTGTCAAACTAATTATAAGGCCGAGCACAGACGTCACTCTGTAACCAGTTGAGCTCACGTTACGGCTCATTAAAATTGAACTTTTATACAACATGTGTGTACATCGCCTTAAGGGTTAACAAAGTTACCTTTGCAGCTAAAAAAGTAACAAACGTTAAACGATATAAGTAATTTAGCATTTCGTCGGCGGTAAAATTTGTTTGTAGGTTTGTATGTAATACTTTCAAATTGGTCTTTCATTAGTTTCTCACTTGTTTTTAGACGGCAGATGTTTTGTATGAAAGTTTAGCGCCTTTATATCTTAATTATGCTTTGGCAATTTCTTCAATGTTGTTAATATTAATATTGGTTTACCACAGGATTAATTTTATACTAATAAGTACTTTCATGAATACAAATACATACATTTAGATTCTAGGTAGTGCTTATAGTTTTTGCTTGTTACGATATATTAACGTTTTTGTTATAAGCTGGATGAAATAAACATGTAAAAGAAGAAAAAGCATACTAGTTTGGTAGAAATATAACAACTCTAGTTATTTATTTGAAATTAAAAAGCAAAATTAATTAAAAAAAAAAATTATTGCCACAAGCCACAACTACAAAAAATTGCACAATTAAATACACTTTATTACAGAAAAAAATTAAAAATATACTTACAAATAATCGAACAGGTGATTTTGTGGTATAGGCAATGGGTAACAGCCTTTTGCTAGAAATACCCTTCTTAGGGTGCCTTTTCGACAGATAAGTTTATATTTTACTTCTATAGAAGTAATAAGATTATATTTCAAAGGGAATAGTATCTTTTCTCACGGTACCAGATGTTACAAAAGTCAGCCACATTTGAATATTTTCAAACGCTACATTGAAATTCAGAATTGCAATCTTATTCAGAATTTGAATTTTAAAATCTTACCGATTCGCTGCCCTATACCCATTTCCATATTCTACTAATGGTTAAAAAGGGACAACAAGCTTTTGGTTTGTTGAGACGACTCACACGATTAGCATAAGGAAGGGTTATGGGATATAATTTAAGCAACGCTGTATCTTAGGAAATAATTATAAATCAAAATGAACCTTATATCTTGCATTTAGTGTATAATTTTCAGTGAAACGGCTCACGAAGTTACATGATTGCTTGGGGTTTTCGGAGGATGGCTTTATGCAGATAGGAAACAGCTGTAATTAAAGAGTTTTATTCAAATGGTAATTTAGTTTTTCGGTAATAATGGGTTGGTGGAAGGTCGTTTGAGGGATTTCGGGATAATTGTTAGTAAATTATAGATTTTTGAAGGATTGACTTATTAACATTCCGTATAATTTTGTATCTTTTAAAAAACTGCGTTTTTTACTGGTTTTTGGTTTACCCGGAATTAAATTGTAATTTGTTCGTTAATTCCTAAGTGGTTTTTAAGAACGCCTAGTGTAAATTTTATTCAAGAGCGGGACGAGCGTTCGCGTTTGCTTTATGTCTATTTTGTATGGGATTTGAACAGCGCGCCAAGCGGAACTTTTTGGAAACTCAAAATCCCATACAAAATTACACTTAATGTACGTCACGTCACGCTCTCGAATGAAATGTACAGTAGGGGTACAGAAGTGCTGCACATATGTAATAACAATAATTTCAGATGCAATAAAGTAAGAAAGAAGCAAAAAGGAAGAGAGCATAAAATAGTACATTGTGTAACATGGGGCGTAAGTTGAATATTGCAAACGAGAGTAAGTTAAATCGCGACGGCTTGCCGGAGCGATGTATAGACTCGAGTTTGCAATATTATTACGCCCCGAGTTACACACAATGTTTTTCATCACACTTGCGATACAAAAATTAAGTATAAAGACAAAAAACTGTTAATTATGGCACTAGAAACTTCATAACTCCCTAGGGAGAACGCTTTTTCTATAACTCCTGCTAAACCTGCGTGCAATTCCACATTTACTGAGCGAGTGTGATGAAAATATAAGTAACAAAATAATCAGGAGTGCAACGAACACGAAGAAAGAAGTAAGAAAATAAGAAAAAGAAAGAAGAGAAGATAAGAAGAAAAAGCAAGAAGTAAAAGACTGTTTCGCCAACTGGTGATTGCCACTAGCGAGGTATAGAGTTCCTACGTATATTGGCCTGTAGGAACTTCATACCGTGCTCTTGGGTTCGCCAATCTTCTACGATTTCTGTTCTAGAAGAAAAGAAGAGAAGAGAAGATCAAGAATAAGCGTGACTAAGAAGATCGCTCAATGTACTTACTTATTCATTTGATTTAATTGTTATATTCAATGTTATGTTTGTATCAAAGATTAGTTGATTGTGTTGTGTTAGATGTTTAAGATAAATTTGTGTTTCGTATTTTAAATTTAATAATTTTGACATCCAATGTAGATGGCGCTTTACGCACATTAGCGATAACTCTGGTTGCCAAGAGTTCATGTTTTACACATCTTATACAATTAATGAATCATCAATTTTTGCATTGATATTTTTTCTTGTTTTTGTGTTTGCAGGATTGTTTTCCCCCTAGATTCTAGGGCCTAGAAGACCGCATCACATTACCTACTCGTACTTCCAATTTGGGGATATCTTTACCTTGCTGTAGTTTTTATAGCCAGAAGGTATAGGTACTTTGTAGGCAATGTAAGCGCAATTTTAAAAAGTCTTGCACAGAGCTACGCAAACGTATGGTATGGTATTTTCGCAACTCAACGGAAAATTTAATAGGTACAGTTTTTGGTCTCAAATTGGGATTTCATATTTTTACTCTACCCAGAAATAGGAGCTCTTGTATGTATGTACCTTATGTATAGACTCTTTATTGTACAAAACACAAATGTATGGCACAGGATAAGCAGTACAAAGGCGAACTTACCCCTTTAAGGGTAACCTTTGAGTAGATGAGAATTACACAAATAACAAACAATTTATTGAGATTAATGAAGAACTGAGCTCTTCAATGGGCAGGCCACATTGCGCGCAGAGAAGATGGCCGATGGGGTCGAAAAGTGCTCGAGTGGAGACCACGGACTAGCAAGCGCAGCGTAGGACGTGCACCTACAAGATGGACAGACCTTGTTAGGGCCGCCGGAAGACGCTGGATGCGGGTCGCTTCCGACCGGTACGAATGGAGGTCCAAGGGGGAGGCCTATGTTCAGCAGTGGACGTCTTATGGCTGAGATGATTATGATGATGATGATGATGAGCTCTTCATACCAGCCAAATTTTAAATCACATTTACAATCGGGTCTATCGCGACTTCATTTTGTTACCTTTATCAAAGACATATGTAACTTCGTATAAGACGAATAAAGTCTAAGGAAAAAACGTGCCTCGGAATTCAAGTAAAAGTCATTCTAGAATAGATGCCCCACACACCTTTAGCCTATCCTCGGCTAGATGGCGTGACGACACCGTTTCATATTTAACAATTTTAACACATAGATATCAGTGAATGAACATGGATCAAAATAATATAAAAATAATAAAATCATTTATCCATATATATACATTTTTTGATAACTTTATACGTTTTCATTTTGAGTTTTAGTCGTGTGTCGATAGATGGCAGTAAATTTACAGTGACTACAAAATTTACAATGACAGGACCCCTCTATACTATCTATTCTTTTTGCCTTTATCTACCGACGTTTCGACACAGGTTTCACTGGTCGTGGCATAGACTAGGAAT
This sequence comes from Cydia splendana, assembly GCF_910591565.1. Lineage (NCBI taxonomy): Eukaryota > Metazoa > Arthropoda > Insecta > Lepidoptera > Tortricidae > Cydia > Cydia splendana. The sequence goes on along the minus strand of NC_085971.1, from coordinate 16,156,516 downwards.
CCTCTAGACTGAGTTTAGAGCAATTATTTCATGCAACCGATGATGCCAAATATGCGGGGGTGCGCGGGACGAGGTGACCGAAGTCCCGTGCCGTGATTGGTCCGTTCAAAGACACGGACGTCACACAAAGACACTTTCGACTCGAACATGGAGTAAAATTACCGTATGCGTGGCAGAGGGGGTAGCGCGACTATGCTCAGTCTGGAGGATTCCTAGTCTATGGGTCGTGGTCGCTAACTGCCCAAATTCCCGCCAAATTGTATTCATTACTAATGGAAAAAAAATCGACGACAACATAAAAATCTGCCTAAAAATTACATACAAAAATGTCACAAAATTTTAATGAAAATTGGCATCTGGCACTCAGATACTTAATTTATAGCCTAGAAATTGTTACAAGTTACTTTGTACCTATCCCGCGCAATTTAGGATAATGGAATTAACGGAGGCTAATGGGGGTTGAAATGTAGTAAGTAGGTACTAACGTATTCATAAAACTTTACGGGCCTGATTTTGTTAAAATATGTTTTATCCCTTTCTTACAAATACATTACTCAAAATGACACATAAGGACAAACGATTATTAGCTAATTGAGGTTTGTAGCGTAGTGTTTATGAATAAGGGGGGTAAGTGGTGAAGCCGTCCTCCACTATCCTCTTAAATACCTTTCAAATTTTGAAGTACCTGTCTAATTATAATTGTAAGTACCTATAAGGCAAAGACATATGTAACTTCGTATAAGATGAATAAAGTCTAAGGAAAAAACGTGCCTCGGAAATCAAGAAAAAGTCATTCTCGGATAGATGGCGCACACACCTTTAGCCTATGCTCGGCTAGATGGCGTGACGACGCCGTTTCATATTTAACAATTTTAACACACAGATATTAGTAAATGAACATGGGTCAAAATGATAAAAATAATAAAATCATTTATCCATATATATACATTTTATTGATAATTTTTATACGTTTTCATTTTGTGTTTTAGTCATGTGTCTATAGATGGCAGTAAATTTACTATGACAGGACCCCTCTATACTATCTATCTCTTTGCTATAAGTTATACTTCTCCGTTTCTATCAGCCTTTGTTAACTGATAATATATACATGATTCCATATATTTAATAGACTGCAACATCAATTAATCATTACAACGATAACGTGTTTTGAGTTGCGACCTTTCGATATAAATTACATGTTATCTATTCAAATGTGTTACATTTCTCGTAGCAGCTTTCACTCAGTAATAATGAGCAATCAATCACATGTAATTAGAAACACACAAACAACTACCGTCTTACAGAACTCATTAAATGTACAGTCGAGTTCACAAAATCTTTAGTCACAAGAAAAGTCTGCAGCGATTTTGATAGCCCACGCAGTGCAAGTGTTATTTATATGTCATAATTTCATAGAATAGAAGTGAGCGTTTATTCGTGACAATAAACAAAAGAAAACAACAAGTAACACAACAACATAATGGTCACGAAATGGTCCCGACTCAGCAGGTGTTTGATGTGATGTTTGACGTTTAAAATAACACTTGCACTGCGTGGACTAACAAAATCGCTGCAGACTTTTCTTGGTATAACTCTACAAGCTAAAGTTCCAAAAATATATTTACACCACTAAGCGCCACTTGCACCATTCCAATAACCCGGGGTCAACCGGTTAAACTTGGAGTTACCTACCATGGTTACCAGTACTTTTTGACACTGTGTTAACGGTTTAACCGGTTGACCCCGGGTTAGTGGGATGGTGCAAGTGGCCCTAAGACACTGGCAATAAGGTCGTATAAATATATTTTTGGAACTTTGGCTGGTAAAGATGTGAGTTTGACCGTACGCAGTTATGCACAAACGTTACTACAACCCACATGTATTTGTCATTAAAATAAATCATAAGTCAAAAACAATAGTTATTTAAATTACATTTTACTGTGGGTTGGGACTTATTGCATAACTACGTCCAAATGTGACGTTTTTTTAGGGTTCCGTACCCAAAGGGTAAAACGGGACCCTATTACTAAGACTTCGCTGTCCGTCCGTCCGTCTGTCACCAGGCTGTATCTCACGACTCACGAACCGTGATAGCTAGACAGTTGAAATTTGCACAGATGATGTATTTTTATTGCCGGTATAACAACAAATACTAAAAACAGAATAAAATAAAGATTTAAGTGGGGCTCCCATACAACAAACGTGATTTTTGACCGAAGTTAAGCAACGTCGGGCGGGGTCAGTACTTGGATGGGTGACCGGTTTTTTTTGCCGTTTTTTGCATTATGGTACGGAACCCTTAGTGCGCGAGTCCGACTCGCACTTGCCCGGTTTTTTAAGTAACATCACTTTTGACACTAACAGATCCGATCGATATCGCATCGAGATCTAATTTATAACAAGCATACGGTCCGCCAGATGGTAAGCAGTCTCCGTAGCCTATGGACGCCTGCAACTCCAGAGGCGTTACATGCGCGTTGCCGACCCTAACACTACGCACCCTCATTGAGCTTACTCACCTTACTCACCGGCAGGAACACAACACTATGAGTAGGGTCTATTTATAACCATGGTAACTCCAGGTCTAACCGATTAACCCCGGATTAGTGGGATGGTGCGAGTGGCCTTAAGCATCTCTTTGAGTACTCGATTTCAGAAAAAATTGTACTATTTACTTTTTTTTGAAAAACCAACTTTTGGGATATTTAGACTCAAAATCACGAATAGGTACTATTGAATGAGACAAAGAAAAAAAAGTATCCCCAGTTATTCATACAAATTTTAGGTGTCAGTTTTGTAACGGTCCATACAAAAAGTATGTGAAAATGCGTTACAAAACTGAATTTTTTTTAAACCTTTTATTTTCTTTTAAAATCGATAGTCCTCGTGATTTTGAGTAGAAATAACCCAAAAGATGATGGATTTTCGAAAAAAAGTAAATGGTACAATTTAAGTGAAAATGCCCTTAATTAAGCTTACCTCATAGGTACTTATATTTAAATTTTAGAGTAAGCTGACCAGCATCGTCAAGCAGCCACACACTCGGTTCGTATTAACGATGACTCACGCTAGACCGGGCCGGGGCCGGGCTGGAGCTTCCGGCGCTTCGTTTTCCTAATGATCACCAATCAGCCGTCATAGAAAATTACACGTCGGACGTCTCGGCCCAGGCACGGCCCGGTCTAACCTAAGTCATCCTTTAGTCGTCAGACCGAAACCTGAAATGGAACTGTGCGTGTGTGACATTTTGCTAATTGACAGGGTAACTGATAGGACTGTGGCATCTCCTCTAGCTGTCACTGCCAACGTCGTGCCATAATAATCTAACAGATGGCGTTAGGGAGCTAGAACGCAATTAGTAAAAGACCTTCATCGCGCTTACGGAGTTTTAAATGTCAGTTGCTATATATAGGTATAACTTCCGACAAACTCTCAGTGGACTTCGGTCACCAGGCATAACACCCGCCTGGAGAGACACCCTCTATTGCTTCTATACCTTCTACAGGACATTACGGACCTCAACCCACACATCCCGCTCAAACGCCGTATCTTCTAGAATAAAACAGTCTGTGTCAAGTTATTATCGTAAATCTGTGCCCAGCGTATAATTTACTTATAATTTATGTGTGTTATCTCTTACATAATGTAACGTCGAGTAATTAAGTTGTATGTCTGCTAGTTGTGTCTTTTATTCGCAATTTATTAATTTAGCTTTGTGATATTATTATTGTGTTAATGTTTCACATTCGCTTGACAGAAATTATTATGCTGAAATAATAGTAGCATTTTAAGAACTGATAGATTAAGGACAACCTGGCCTAGCTGCCCGATTCGAACTATAAGATACTTACGTCCATGAATAGTTCTAGAAAGGATACTACGGATTAGATGTGTCAAAGTCAAAAGTGACGTTTTTGTTTAAAGAAACGCCACATTTGCCATTTGTAATGACAAAGTGTGGAAATGTCATCATTATATGTCAGATTTCTATGAAAATATGACGTTTATAATGACACTCCCTCACTTTGTTCTAATCAAAACGCTGCAAAGTTAGTTTAGACGTATGGATCCTAGTGTAAAACTGTGCTAATGCTTCATTTCCGTTCCTTGTGATGAATGTGCTAAAAAACTTATAAGTAATTTGTTTTTACCCGGCGTTGGATGTTTCATTCAACTCATAAAATAAATAGGTTCCAAATGATTTTGTTGTGGAGAAAAACTGACAGTAGGTAGAGTTAGACCAAGAAAACTCTGCAGCGATTTTGATAGCCCACGCAGTGCCAGTATTATTTTAAACGTCAAACTTCTATGAAATTACGACGTATACCTAAATAACACTTGCACTGCGTGGGCTATCAAAATCGCTGCAGTCTTTTCTTGGTCTAACTCTAGGTGACATAAAAGGATGGTGTCTTGCATATTTTTCATTTAAATTAAAGCACACAATTTAGTGGTAAATTATAATTATTAATAAAATTATAGAAGAAAATTGTATTATTTTTCTGTTCAAATCAAAAATATGAGACTAACGATTCTGATTCTTATTTTAAAAACAAAGACATATACACAGACAGGCAGGCAGTAAATAAAAACGCGACCATGCTAAGGGTAACATTCCATTTCTGACCGCAGCTGCACTACTAGTAGGTAAAAACGCGTCGGTGTTATCGTCAATTTCCATAGTAAAATGAATGGTAGTGTTGCTGTCGTTGGAAATGGACTGTCACCTTAATGCTGGAGTTAGTTGTCAGTTCAACCGGTCTTTCTAATACTTTCATTACCAATCTCTCCAATTAGGTAGGTAGGTATAATCGTACACCGGGTTTTGGGTGCGGGAACACAAAATCATTAAACTATGAATTAAAAATAAGTAGTTAGTTCCAAACGAGCTTAGAAATATTAAAATAGTTTCTGTTTTAAAATTTTTTAACGATGTTTTGGCTAAATAGTGTAAAGTATTCCCTCACTCAAAACCCCGGGGTATGAATTTATAATAATCGAATTAAACCCATCTATGTAGAGCACATTTATAACGGTATTCTTCGTCGCATTCGATTCCATTAATTCCATAATTCAAACTCAAAATCCGTAAAACTGCGACTAAAACTGTTTCTCATCAAGCTGACCTACTGTATATCCGTTATTTTACATTATAAAGCAATTTACATATATTTCTGGTACAATTTATAGGTTAACACGTACCTATTAGCGTTAATACGTCAGAATTTTTAGAAAGTTGTAATCATTTTAATTGATTTTTATATATTCCTACTTTTCGTATTATTATTATAATCAAATATAATTTATATACAATCGTAATGGACGTAATGGTCGAGGTTGACGTTTTTATTAAGTTGGAAGTAACGGTTCGCCGCCATTACAAAAAATAATAATTTTTTTAACTAGTGCCTACGTCTTTTTTTGAGATTAGTTATCAAACGGACCCCAGGCTCCCATGAGCCGTGGCAAAATGCCGGGATAACGCGAGGAAGAAGAAGAAGACAAAAATTTATACGATTTTTTGTCATAAGTTTAATTTTTGATGCAAGCTATTAGCTGACTATACTTTTCTTTCAACAGGCACCTAACGACCACCTAGAGACAATCCTAACAAACCCAAGCATAAATTAGGTTGCGTTGTTTTATCACAGAGGTCCCTATATGGCCAACTCCGTTCTTCATCATCAGATCAGCTCGATGGTACCATAATATTGCATTGCCACCCAACTTACAGAAGTTTATGAAGTTTCAGTCTCAATCGAATAGTGGGAAGAGGCTTGCAATGCAAATTTTGACCCGAATAAAACCATACAAAATTAGAAACATCGCAAGCTTAATAAAAGCTTGTAAAAAAGTGACAGTTCAGAAGAAACTATGCAGCATTTTGGGCCCGATTCGGATTTTGAAATAGACATCTACTAGATATCTTTTAGATGTCACCAAGATACGATAACGATATGTTTAAGATCTAACCTGTCAAATTTGACATTTATGCGATTCTGGAGATACTCTTGAACGATTTCCACAAGATATGACTTAGAGATCCAATTCACATCTAATAGATATCTAACACTATCTGACGTAAAAGTGACACTGGTTGCCCGAATTGAGCTGCAAAAGAGAACTAGTTGAAATCTAAACTATAACGTATCTAGAATGGATCTAGTACGTATCGTCTCTTGTGAATATTTTAAAGTTCGAATACGGCAGTATGTCTGTATCGAAGAAAGGACCAAAGAATCTAAGTAGGTAAAATAAGTGATGACCTTTTCTACAAAAATGTGAAAATTGCTCCTGATGTATAAATCTTAAGATCTTTGTTCTTGGTTGGTCTGTCAATACCCATTTATCCCCAAAACCAAAACGTGCAGTCTAAATGTGAATACCCCGCCCAGGAATTTTATCAAAATGTTATAAATGAACATACGGCTCCAGTGATGGGTCCAGAGATATACCGACCCAAAATATACGTTGGGCATTTGATAAATTCGGCATTTTTTGATAAGGTATCACGTTGTGTATTGGATCAAAGTGACATTTTGACCGTATGTCGTAAGTTCATTTTTAATACCCCTAGTGAAAATTTCATTCTATAGATTTTAACAATTTACACAGTAAAATATTATCTTACCTTATCTTATAACAAAAGTTGTCACTTCTGTGTCACGATAGTTAACCGGTTATATGCATATATTAACTCACATTTATAGACGGGTCTATCGCGAATATATTTTATTACCTTTATTAACCGACGTTTCGACACAGGTTTCACTGGTCGTGGTCGCGGCTGACTGATGTCCCAGCAAACCCGAAGCGATCAGGAAGCGATAGACCCGTATATAAATGTGAGTTAATTTGTGTTCAAAACGCGAAAGTTTTTAATATCATATTATGCATATAAGTATACTTAATCATTTTATCACACAAGTTAACAGAAAAGGCTATTAGGGCTTTAGCCCTACCCCTAGACATTCGGTATGCTCTTAGGAAAACATGAACTTAATTTCTGTGTATAGTATATTGTATAACTCTCATATTCCCTTTGGTAAATATCCCGTATTTAAAAGAAATGTTGTAATACCATTTCAAAGAGAAACTAGAATAATTCTCTATCTCCATTAGAATAATTATTATTCTAATATAATCACTTATCTACCTACTCGGCAAAACCGCTCTTACCATAAAAACTCCATAAGTTTTTATCACATCGTACAAAGTATCGTAGTTTTATCTCGCAGCCACGGATTCCTAAAACCTCATGGAAACCCAAACAGGTTCCGTTCAACGAACCCACTCATTAGTTTTTGACCACAGCCCTAACCATTTAAAAACGACCAAATCGTACAAACTACTCTAAACGAAAGAGAACTTTAAGAACAGAGACTTAAGGTTAAAATTCAAGTGGAGCGGACACGAGATATATTTTTTTAAAGTCAGGGTCACCAACTGGTTTTCTACTTTTAAAATTATTACTAGATGGTTCGAAATAATAAAATTCCTCTCTCGGGATTAGGAAATTCTTACGCCAGCTATAATAAGCCTGATATGTTTATAGGGCTTTTTTACATACTGGTAATTCTGACTGTTATGGTGATTCATTTGTATGGGACGCGTTGTGGCGAAACTGATAAATGGATACATGTTTTATGGATTTTATTTACAAATTGGTGTACTTATAAATGGTGTTAGAATATATTATTGATTTATTGGCGTAGGCACTGAGAGGTCATATATTATTAACAATAAGTAGGTACTGAACATACGGCCCGATTTGAACTTTAAGATACGTCACATATTACGTTTAGATACGATATAGATTAGATTTATGTCAGTGTCAAAAGTGAAGTTTCTTCAAACATAAACGTCACTTTTGACACCGACATAGGGTCATTGCGTCATCAGTTCACCGTCCAGTGCCTGTTTCCGTCCACTTGGCGTAGTTGCCACAAAGAATTGTGTATAATTTTAATATACCTATACATATATTGAAATTATACGTAATTCTTGAAATTCTTGAAATTATACACAATTCTTTATGGAAACTACGACAAGTGGACGGAAACAGGCACTGGACGGTGAACTGACGCCACAGAACACCGCCTCTAGAAACCTAATATTGGCCATTTTGTTCCCGACGCAAATCACCAAACTGTGAGGTGCGGGAGGGGTGCTCACGGCGTTGCGATTGGTCGTTTCAAACATGCCGCGCTGACACGTGCAAGCGTAGGGATGGGACATGTTCATTACAGGTAGTGGGTACTGCTACCAGTGATACCGAAATTTATTGTGGTAAAATTGTTACCAATTTAGTATACTACTTAGAGTAAACTTACTTAATAATTATATTGATTAATTTAATATTTCATTAAGTAATTTAACAATGTACCTGAAATTTTTACTTAACATATTAGGGCATTTCTGCTTAAAGTACCCAGAACATGAATTTTAAAGTTTAGAATTTTTATATTATTTCCACTCAGAATCGCAATCTCTTTTGATACGAGAAAAAAGTGTCGCCGAAATCTCATACAATTATTTTCTTTTGTCCGTTTTATTAAGGTCATAGAAGGTTGTATTGAAAACATATTCAAATGGACCAATAACACATGCCTATTACAAATCAACTCCGAGTTCTCTCGCACTTATTTGAAGTTCATCATCAGGTCCATCTCGAGACATGAGACCTAACTGCTCACCTACAGGATTCTAAAAAACCTATACAACATATGTCTATCACAAACCAACACCGAGTTCCCTCGCACTTCTTTGAAGTTCATCATCAGGTCCATCTCGTGACATGAGACCTAACTGCTCACCTAGAGGATTCTAAAAAACTCATACAACATATGTCTATCACAAACCAACACCGAGTTCCCTCGCACTTCTTTGGAGTTCATCATCAGGTCCATCTCGTGACATGAGAGCTAACTGCTCACCTAGAGGATTCTAAAAAACCCCAACATATGTCTATCACAAACCAACACCGAGTGCCCTCGCACTTCTTTGAAGTTCATCATCAGGTCCATCTCGTGACATGCGGCCTAACTGCTCCGCTGGCCTAGAGGATTCTAAAAAACTTACACAACATATTACCTATATATTATGTCTAAAATGGTACAATACGGTATGAAGAAGCACGAAGTTTCCGCAACTGAAAAACCATCATCGTCACATCACTAGTCGAAAGGGAAAGGGATAGCGCATTGCATTTTCAAGTTGACGAAAAGGGACGGACATACTTCGCCTCTGCTTACTGACCAGTATACAATGAACCCCGCGGACAAGAAACATTATTCAATGAAATAATGAATTTGACTTTTCTGTGGGATGTTATTCCATCTGTTTCGTAAGTAGATGTCTTAGATGACTTGCCACACCATTTTACGCTGCAATATCCCATGATTTCCCAATGAATTCAATAGTTTACGATTTATAACACTTTAAACTCTCGCGTTTTGTACACATATTTAATTACACAAACGGGTCTACCGCGATATAATTTCATTGTTTTTACCTTGAGCCTTGAGCGGCGCGCGAACAATCTTATATTTGACCTATACACCATACGGGCGGTGACCGCGAGTCGTCCTATAAGCTCGGTCTATAGGGGTTGGTCTGTGACTGACGCAATGACCATATCTATTCCATATCGTATCTAGACGTAATATTTGACGTATCTTAAAGTTCGACATATTTTTAGTATGATGTGTGCGTATGCACCCATATTTTTACACTTGCCTGTACATCAGGAAAAACATAAGACGTAGGTATATTACTTTGGACATTTATTTGACAGATACCTTTTCAAGCACTAAGTTTTGACAAACCATCAAAGGGGAGGATAAACATCTTCTAAGTGGTTACTGTTAAATCTGGCGTAAAGGAAACTATGATGAGTCCATATGAAGAGTATATTGTCGAGGATTAGGCACTGTTACAAATTTAGTCTGGTTAGCAGCAAGGTCGAAACGAATGTGACGGCATCACGCACGCGAACAAAAGCTGTATATTTATTCAAACATTTAAACTTGTTCCACGTGCGTTTATGCAGTTACCTATAAAACAAGATTCTTTAAGTTTACGAAGACACTTTCCAACACTGGCCCTTAAACCAAAGCAATCTTGTTTAAACACACAAACACAAAACATAAATAGTGACTTACACTTCACTATAACCTTAAATTAACAAAAACATATGCACTGAACTTTCGCTACACCTTATTAACAAAGTTCAGTTATTCACATTATGAATTGTTATTCAATAAATGTTTATAAAATAAACAAGTCTTTTAATTTCATGTAATCACTATCATGTTTGACTAAACCAACAAATAACCATGATGGTAATTACATTAAGAACACAATTATTACATAGAATACATAGTTAGATGTATTTACCTATGACAGTAATGTGAGCTGTCTCACAAACTTACTGTGTTTAACTTTACACAACGCTTTCGTCAGTATATCTGCCAACATATCATTAGTATTTAGATACTCAATAGTAATCTTATTACTATTTACAAGTTCTCTAATAAAATGATGCCGTATATCGATATGTTTGGTCCTAGCATGATGTAAAGAGCTCCTACACAATTTTAGCGCTGACTGATTGTCATTGAAAATTGTCGGTACAATTTCTTTATTTATAATTTCTTTCAGAAATGTACTAATAAACAAACCCTCTTTACAAGAATTAGACAAAGAGTAGTATTCGGCTTCGGTAGAGCTAAGGCTAACTGTTTTTTGCTTGCGACTTTCCCAAGTAACTACTGACTCACCTATTTTAAAAACATAGCCCGTGTACGACCGGCGGTCTACGTCGTCACTGCCCCAGTCTGCATCCGCATATCCGGTGATATCCAGCTGCTGCTTGCCTTTCTTAAAAGTCAAACGGAGATCCAAGGTACCTTTCAAGTAGCGCAGCACTCTTTTGGCTGCTTTCCAGTGGGTCTCTGTAAATGATTCATTAAATTGACTCAAGTAGCTAACTGCGTATGCGATGTCTGGTCGGGTACAGATAGCAATATACATAAGAGAACCTACAAGACCTCTATAATCATAGGTATCATCTCTTTGATTGCCCCTAGGTAACTTAAGTCCAGTTTCCATGGGAGTAGGCGAACACTTACACTCTTCCATTTTATATTTCTTCAGCACCATCGCGATATAACTCGATTGATCGAGAGTAATTTTGTTTTCATCTCTACACAATCTCATACCTAACACCTGATGAGCTGGCCCTAGATCTGTCATATCAAATTCCTTCATTAATTTGACTTTGACATCTACCTTATCACGTTCATCACCTGTCGAAAACAATATTATATCATCAACGTACAGAGCAATAATTATAAACGACCCCTTCAGTCGCTGAAAATAAACACAAGGCTCAGATGATGACTTATTGAACTTCAACTTACTGCATAGAACATGATCAATCTTCTCGTACCATGCCTTTGAGGCTTGTTTCAACCCGTAAATAGCTTTATTTAATTTGTAGACCTTACTTTCTTGACCTTTAACTATAAAGCCTTCCGGTTGTTCCATGAACACAGTTTCCTTCAAGTCACCGTTGAGAAATGCTGTTTTTACATCAAGATGTTCAATCTTCATACCGTACTCAACCGCTAAGGCTAACAAAGTACGTATAGTGGAATATCTGACAACCGGTGAATACGTCTCCTCATAGTCTATTCCATATTGCTGCGTGAAGCCTTTAGCTACCAGGCGTGCCCTATATTTGAGTAGTTCACCGTTCAATCCACGTTTCACTTTGAACACCCACTTGCATTTGACAGGTTTTTGTGACTCTCGTCGATCTGTCAGTGTCCAACACTCGTTCTTAATAAATGAGTTGTACTCACAAGACATTGCTTCCCTCCAATTGTCAGCATCTGGACCACTCAGTGCTTCTCGTACAGTCCGTGGAGCATCTGGATCGCACGTGCCCGCTAGGAATCCAAAATGTGGTGAACCCGATGAACTGTCATATTCCGAAGTATCCGTACTCTCCTCCTCTGGAATATAAGTTGCATCGGCCGGATCATCACATTCACTAGAGCTAGACGAATCATTTATTGTGATCGTACTCGTTCGATCGCTCGTACTCTGAGAATTTTGTGTTAAATTGGCATCATCAGACGTACCGCTCACTACCGATATCGCTGGTTGTACAGAAGTTGGGTTCGACAATTCGATTACAACATTTTTATTTCCATTATTTTCAATTTGTGGAAATATTTCAATTGACTCAATGACATTGTCAATGTCATCACTTGATACTTTTTTAATGAACGTATTTTCTAAGAAGGTTACATCCCTGGCTTTGATGCATTTTGTTGGTTGTTCCGGGTCCAAGAGTCTATAACCCTTTGTATGCTCACAATAGCCAACAAAAATGTACTTTTTGCATTTCGGATCTAATTTCGAACGCTTCAAAGTCATCGCATAAGCCACAGAACCAAAGATACGTAAATGACTTAGAGATACCTTTTTGCCACTCCACTTTTCTTCAGGAGTGCTCCCCAGTACAGCTTTCGTAGGACAGCGGTTTTTGACGTAGACGGCCGTGTTAACAGCCTCCGCCCAGAATTCGTTGCTTAGGCCCGCATCTTGCAGCATGCATCTTGCAGCCTGCATCACAGTCCTGTTCGCGCGTTCTGCGACCCCGTTCTGAGCAGCGGAGCCAGGAACAGTGGTTTGATGCACGATGCCATTGCTCTTGAGATACGCCTGAAAAGCAGAACTGGTGTATTCTCCTCCGTTGTCGCTACGTAGCGATTTTATCTTTTTACCTGTCTGGTTCTCCACTAAAGCCTTAAACTCTTTGAACCTATCAAATACTTCACCTTTTTTAGTTAAAAAGTACACAAACGTCTTTCTAGAATAGTCATCTATGAAAAGCAAGAAATACCTTGCACCGCTGAATGAGGGAGATGGTAGCGGCCCACAGACGTCTGTATGTACTAAACCCAGGACCTCTTTAGCCCTGTTGTGAGATTTCTTAGGAAAGGGGACCCTACTTGCCTTACCTTGTACACACGCTACACACGTTTCAAAATCTCTACTATCATATGATATACCAGAAGCCATACCTTTTTTCAAAAGTTCCATGCTTCTTCTGTTAAGATGCGATAGATGACGATGCCAAACCTTCTCTGAAGCTACAGATACAGTTTCGTCGCTAGAAATAACCGCACGCTTGTCCTCCACTGCTTCATTGGCCATCTGTTTGTTCTGTAAAGGAACTTTAGAACACGCCCCGACAGTGTCAAGGACATAAACATCATTTTTCAAAGTAGCTGTCGCTGCAATAACCCCATTATCTAATATTTCGCAACTATCGGATTCGAATACTATCTTAAAGCCTTTCTTTGCCATGGCGCTTACCGACAATAAGTTAGCTACTAAATTAGGTACATAATACACATCACTTATAGTCTTTACAGTGCCATTACGTTGTTCCACTTGAACATTACCTCGCCCGGCCGTAAATAGTTTATCTCCGTTAGCTACAGTCACTTGCAACGATTTCTCTGACTTCATGTCACTCATCATGTTCACATCTCGACAAAGATGACTCGCCGATCCACTGTCCACGTACCAAAGATCACTTTCCACGTTCACCGACAGCGCCGTGAGTAGAGCCTTTGCCGACGACGTTTCCTTGCTACTTTTCTTTTTGTTCAACATCGGACAATCTTTCTTGAAATGTCCGGTCCTCTTACATACATAACACCTAGGCAGCTTTCTCGCGGCTGTCAGAGCCGTAACTCCGTCTCCGTCGCGCTTGCTGTCCTCACGTCGCATCCTTTCCTGTAGCAGCTTCGCCGATACAACTTCGCTAGATAATTTGGCAGTTGACGAGTTCTCAATAGCCATGATTAGCGGGTCGTAGTCCTCAGGAAGTCCGCTCAGCATGATGACCGCAACAAAGTCATCCTCCAACCCAGCACCAATATCCTGCAGTTGTTGTGCGACATCCGTGATCTTGTTTATGTATTTCTCCATACTCTGACAATCCGTCAACTTTGTGCTAAACAAAGTTCGCAACAGGCCTAGTCTCCGACTTAATCCCTTATCTTCATATGCTTTCTGAAGACTCGTCCATGCTTTGTGTGCCGAGGTCACGTTCCTTATGTGTACAAAGGCCGTCGATTGCACGGACAATGCAATGCGTGCGAGCGCTTTCTGGCCCTTTTTCACATCTTCCGGTTTTTTATCGTCAACCTCTTTTTCCACAAAATCCCAAAGATCTTCATGAACTAGCACCATCTTCATCATAAATTTCCACGATGAATAGTTTTCCATTCCTTTTAGTTTTTCCATCACGAGTGGAGATGAGGAACTTGTACTGGACGCCATTACTGCCGGCAACCGTATTAACTATTTTCGCTTTTTACGCTTGAAATACGGTTTGATTTTTATTGAAAACGCGCAGGCCCATGACCTGTTAAATCTGGCGTAAAGGAAACTATGATGAGTCCATATGAAGAGTATATTGTCGAGGATTAGGCACTGATACAAATTTAGTCTGGTTAGCAGCAAGGTCGAAACGAATGTGTCGGCATCACGCACGCGAACAAAAGCTGTATATTTATTCAAACATTTAAACTTGTTCCACGTGCGTTTATGCAGTTACCTATAAAACAAGATTCTTTAAGTTTACGAAGACACTTTCCAACAGTTACATGATGACGATTACATATATTTGCATATATATAAGGTGGTGGTACTAGTGCTCGACATGCTAATGCCCAATAGATGACACCCTGCTGTCACCTCTATTGACAATGACTTAAGTTTCAAGATCGGAAGGACGGACAGCGTCGAGCACCAGTACCATCATCCTACAAATGTAGTGCATAATTATTTTCCATCGTATTTTCACGAATACTTACGAACGTGTCTTGCTATTTCAGTCAGTCTCGGTACAAACAGTACTGAGGTTGACTGAAGTAGCATGACAAATACGAACGTTTCCGAGAAAATACGAAGGAAAACAATTATTTATGCACTACATCTTTACTAAGGAAATTTCCTGTGCAACAGGAAAAATGAAAGACGTAGGTATGTTACTTTGAACATTTATTTGACATTTAACAGTTACGTTTTCAAGCACAAGTTTTGACAGATCACCAAAGGGGAGGAGTAGTAGTTTGTGTTACAAGGGATCAAAATGATATATTTCCGTCAAGGGCGTACATTGAATCCTGAATGAAGCGACCGTAATGAGGGATTCAAGTGTTAACGCCCAAGACGAAATAATTTTGATACCGTGTGACACATACTGCTTTTCACATCAACTATGAGGAAATTGTTATGTTTCATAATATGTATTATTTGACCAAAAAAATAGTATTCAAGAAAGAAAAAATCGTGTCCTAGAACAGAAACGTACAACTTTGAGGGATCAAAGTTGACCAAAGGGGTCCTAGCAGGGAAGAAAAGTGCCACTTTGATCCCTCAAAGCGGGGAAGAAAAAGCCCTTTTTCGAATAGGTGACGTGAAAACATCTTCTAAGTGGTTGGATGATGTCGATTATATAGTCGAAAAAGAGAAGAAGCGTAGACTCAAAATAGATCAGCGGTCTGAAAAGGACAGTTGACATTATGAAACTGCAGACAGAAAGTCTAAGTAGGTAGACTTAGGGTGGAATCACATCTGTCAGCATCGAGCCGCATTTTATATATGAGAAATTGCTCGTTAGTATGATGATGCGTACGCATGATTTCAGCTTTCCGATGCGTACGCATCTTCATACTAACGAGCAATTTCTCATATATAAAATGCGGCTCGATGCTGACAGATGTGATTCCACCCTTAGACCAAGAAAAGTTTGCAGCAGTTTTGATAGCCTACGCAGTGCGTGTTATTTTTACGTGATAATTTCATAGACGTTCGACGTTTAAAATAACACTTGCACTGCGCGGGCTATCAAAATCGCTGCAGACTTTTCTTGGTCTAACTCTAATTAACTTGGCTAGTACCATCGTCCACACTGTTAACTGTACATGGACACCTTATGCCTCTTGTAATAAGGTCCACCGATATACAGTTAGGAGTGTTGCTATTTGTACAGAGCTGCTCAAAAATATCTGAACACGCACTCTAACGCACTGACAATAGGGGCGTGTTCAGATATTTTTGAGCACTTTGGCCGCTTCGATATATCTGGTGGCGACTGTACAAGACCTAGCCAAGCTTTGTTACAAATTATAATATTTTGCATATAGTTTGGGTGTAGTGACAGCTGCCATCTCCATACAATTTATAACCTTAACCTCGTAAGGCCCACCATACAAAGTTTCCCTATTTTTAATTTGAACCTTGTTGTACAGTAGATTAGGGTGACTTTCGTTTGCTTTAGAATACAATGAAACAAAAGAAATGCAACTTAATTTTGGAAAGGTTCAAATTAGATAGAGGTTTACGCGTATTTGTACTGACTGCATAATTGTAGTAGAGTACTAGTAAAGGATTACTTAGGTTAGGGCCGGTTACAGACGGACTGCAACCGACTACAACTTGTACTACTACGCAACTCCGACTTGACTACGTTGCAGTCGGCGTGCAGTTCCCACACAAATTGCAATCGGGTTGTACTCCGTCTTTATCGGCCCTAAGTAGTATTAAGATGCAAGACTTTATAGATTTATTAGGGTTTTTGTTCAAAATAAAGAACTGTTATAGCCTGTCCGATATCTGAGATCGCCATAGATTTTCTATGGCGCACTTGATCTTAGAAATGCGGACAGACTATACCAAATTTCATAATTCTTAAATACTTAACTAAATAAAGTTTGGTACCTGTTTCGAATTATCAATGCAGACCAGAGCTTTTCAACTCTTGACTTTTGATAACACATCTCTCTTACACCCGCGTAGTTTAGCAGGCAAAATAGTTCACTGTGTACGACGCTGGGAAACAAGAAGGAACCAGCTTACAGGGAGGATTGTGGTTGCAAGGACTTTGGATGATTTTTGACTGATACTCATGAATGCTGTAGATCGTTCTCTCTTGCTGGTTCATTATTCCAAGCCTCGTGTGCGCTTTGTTCATATTTTGTTCAGAGTACTGACTGCCTTTGTCGCAGAAACGTTTCGCATAGCTTTTGCAAGATGCTATAGGTTTTGCTTCAGGTATTATATCGCATTGCGTGTCTATATTTTCGCGGGTTATGTATAAGCTTTTCAAGAGACGTGATGGATTTATGTAAACGGCTTGCTGTCTTACACCCTCAGGTGGGAGCCATAATTTTTGAGTGTTCTTTAGAATAGTTTGTAGTGCATCTAACTTTGCCGACACCCCCATTTCTTGGACCGTCTTTGGTTTTTTGACCAGTATCCAATTTCTTCTCCTTCGTTTATTGGAATTTGAGTGTTGCGCTTTCAACGGTTTTGATTCTTTGATCTGTGCTTGCTTGTGTTTCTCATACATGTCTTGTGAATGCTTTTTCACGACTGGCTTATGTTTCTTCTTTTTCTTAACT
This sequence comes from Cydia splendana, assembly GCF_910591565.1. Classification (NCBI taxonomy): domain Eukaryota; kingdom Metazoa; phylum Arthropoda; class Insecta; order Lepidoptera; family Tortricidae; genus Cydia; species Cydia splendana. The sequence continues at coordinate 16,139,021 of NC_085971.1, read as the reverse complement.
GCCTTAAGTACTCTTAAACTGTATTGCGTTTCTATGTGTGAGTGTTTACGTACATCTGATTTTTTTGCAGTCAATCCGTCCTTAAGTACTCTTAAACTGTATTGCGTTTCTATGTGTGAGTGTTTACGTACATCTGATTTTTTTGCAGTCAATTCGTCCTTTGACTTCGTGAATGTTGACTTCGATATTCCATCATCGTGCGCATTGATATCAGGATTATTAGTGAGTTTGATTACCCGAGAAGATTGAAAATGTTCGTTTTTCATTGGCCCACGTTTCCAGGAGCCATCGTAACACGTTTGTGTTACCGTTGTGTCTGTTGATGATACTTTACTTTCGTTTTCGAAGGTAACCCTGGAACCAAAATTACTGGAACCGCGCTGTAGTGAGTTGCTTATAGCTTCATTTAAAAAGATCATGCGTAGTTTATCAGAACTGTAATTTAAGCGAGGTAAGTTCATGGGACGATATTGAATACTCTCGGCTTTTAAGCACTCCTCCAAAAGCCTCTCTTTGAGGACATCTTCGATATTTCCAACAGTATATTCGGTATTTCTTACAAAATGCTTGGAATCCGCATCGCTTACATGTTCCCTTGAATTTGTGTCGGTAAAATAGTTTTTATAACATGTACCATGCATCAGCTCTATGTGTACAGCTGTATTTGCGAGCCTGCGTGAGGATTTTTGTGAAAGAGGCGGTCTAACGCACAAGTCCTGTCCTATATACATTTCTTTGGTACGGCATTCGCAGCCGCCACATATGATTGGCTCATCTTTCTTTTGCAATGCATCTCTTACTTCGGATACTTTTCTTCTTAGGAGTTTAGAGAAGCGAGTAATGCTTCTCCAACCGCGTTCCCAGCTCTTTGGTCTGGATCTGCATCTGGCTTTGGGGAGTCGTATGAGTTTATGACCGCAATTCGGGCAGCATGGGATATAATCCACATCCATTTCCATGACGAAAATCCGACTTTCTTTTGAAGGAGTTTGCGAGACCTGTAGAGTGCCTGTTTTCTGTCTTCGTCAAAGTAGGGTGACCCCTACAATGAAAACAGAAAGTAGAAAGATTACATTTAGACTTATTTCGATTGTTTAGATATTATTTTTAGCTGATTACGTTGATTTTTACATTTTAATTTTGTTTACATTTGGCTTTCAAAGTGACATTGACATTTTTTAATACGAATTCCTCTATGACAGAGAAATGAACACTCTTTTGAATAAAAAGTCCTGAAAAAAATCTTGTTAATAAAGAGGTATATTAGCCATTGATGATGATGACAATCGACCACAATATTATAGTTTGTCAAAGGACTGTCTCATTTCAATCATAGACAGAGAGAATTACACTATCTTTGTCTTACACTAGTACTAGCACCCAAAAGAAAAGGATGAGTATAGTTTTCCTGGTTCTTACTGACTGACAAATTGGTTTGACCAAGTAGGTATAACTAATAATTTGAAAACCTTTTACCTACAGGTTTTTTTCGATTTTCCTTTAAAATTAATACAAACCGCGTATTTATTTCCAAGAATTTCGTAAAGACGAATAAACAAGGTAAGGAAAAGAATATAATTTATTTGCCGCTATCCTAATGACAAACTCTATGCTTCATCATCATCATATCAGTCCTTTATCACCCACTGCTGAGCATAGGCCTCTCTTCTATACCTTGTTTTTTTAGCATTAGAAAAAGGTAAACCATTTAGACGTGTATTTTTATGGAAAAACACTTTTGAAAAATAATTTACAGTAAATATGTAACAATTAAGTACATAATAATATATAGTAACGATATATATTTACATTCTTATGTTTCATGAGAAATGGTTACAATTTATTAAAAGCGTTTTTCAATAAAAAAAACATCTCCTCTTTCTGCCTCTCTATCACTCGCTTATTCGACCGATAGAGAGGCAGATAACGAAATTTCGATATTCGCGTTTTGTGGTAGGCCACCTGTAAACAAACCGCATTGATGCTTCACTGTCATAGTGAAAACTTGTCAAAAAACTGTTTAAGGCCTAGTATGTATAAGTTACTCTATGGTTTACTATGTGCGCTAGTGCTGCACTCTGGCGGCAGAACATTGCAGTAATACTCCCTATTGACATCTAGCTAAGGTGGTCTTCCAGTTTGAAAAATACTATAGAGTTAGACCAAGAACAGTCTACAATGATTTTGATAGGATACGCAGTGCAAGTGTTATTTATAGGTACGTCTTATTTTTATAGAAGTTTGACGATTAAAATAACACTTGCACCGCGTATGCTCCCAAAATCGTTGCAGACTTATCTTGGTCTAACTCTACCCTTCCAGTTTGAAAAATACTATAGTAAGTTTCCTAGAGTCGGACCAAGAAAAGTCTGCAGCGAATTTGATAGCCCACGCAGTGCAAGTGTTGTTTTAAACGTCAAACTTCTATGAAATTATGACGTATAAATAACACTTGCACTGCGTGGGCTATCAAATCCGCTGCAGACTTTTCTTGGTCCGACTCTAGCTATTTTTTTGTTGATGTAATACCAGTCCATACCCAAGGTTGTGCTATATTTAAATTAAAGCTCCAGAGAATACTTTCAAATCTAACGACCGTTTCTCATAACGCTCTAACACAGCTCTAACAATTAAAAAAAGTAATTAAAAATTCAAAAAACCGTCAATCGAATTCCATCTGCATTGTTTCGAACAAAACGCTTTGAGCCCGTTAAAACAAAGGGGTGTATTGGGAATTATTATTATAGAACTAAACGCAGAATTAACATACTGGATGATACGTCATGCTGGAACGGATAGTGCGATCTAAAGTGTTTGATACTAGGCATTTTTTGTAAAATTGTTAATCTGTTATTTTTTATTTTATTTTTACAAATATATCTAAAATATTTAGATCACAAGGTTACACTCACTTGTATTATTAGTCGCTATTGGCGACATATATGTGGTTACCTTTACTAAGTGAGCACAATGCTCCCATTGCAACTGCCGGTCCCGTCGCTACATCTGCCCCTACCTACACCTCCACCCCTGCTGCTCCCGTCGCTACATCTGCCCCTACCTACACCTCCACCCCTGCTGCTCCCGTCGCTACATCTGCACCTGCCTACACCTCCACCCCTGCTGCTCCCGTCGCTACATCTGCACCTGCCTACACCTCCACCCCTGCTGCTCCCGTCGCCGCTTCTGCTACCACCACCGCAACTACCAATACTTATCCATCCTACGCCGCTGCCGCCGCCGCTGTAACCACCACCACAGCACCAGCTTCTCCTATCCTACTACCAGTCCAGCCCGTTATTCGCTCCAGTCCCAAGGCAAGAACAAACAACGATTCCAAACCTAACAAAAACAAAGACAATCAAGTGTCTACTACTCCTGCCGCACCGCTTAAGGTACCACCATCAACATCTCGCGAAACAAATCCAACCCAAAATGGCCTATCAGAAATTAACGACCATAGAAAGTCACTAAAGGGAATCACACGGGGCTGTGCTACCACTTGCATTTCTCAACTCCAAGCGTCTGAATGGATGAGACAAATTCACCTATATTATGTGAAGTTGGGAACCCCCGATGATGTAGTTAAAAATCATTTAAAAGTTATTACAGGTTATGATTGTGACACATTTAAAGTTGAATGTCTTAAATCCCGCGGTCAATATGCTTCATTTAAGCTTACTGTGCCATCGAGTCTGTTAGATAGAATTATGATCCCTGATAACTGGCCAAAAGACGTATGTGTCAAACCTTGGAATCAGCCCTTTCGACAACATTACGCAGACAAAAACAATACATAACAAAAACCGCTTTACTAGAATACAAATAATATACCAAAATGTTAGGGGACTACGTAGCCGAACCTCGCTCTTTTATAGAAATGCCCTCGCAAGTGCCTGTGACATATTTGCGCTCACTGAAACATTTCTAACTAGCTCGATACAAGATGCTGAGCTCTTCCCGTCGAACTACACCGTGTTCCGTAAGGATAGAGCAGGCGACGCGGGATGGGGAGGAGTTCTACTAGCAGTGAAAGATATTTACAAACCTCAGTTAGTAATGCAAATTGATGGCTTGACACCAGACATGGAGATATTATTTGTTATACTTCATATTAAAAATAATAAAATTCTTATATGTGTAGCATACCTACCGCCAAATTATAATAGAGATCAGTATCTTCGCGTACTAACGTGTATTGAGAATGCAATTTGTACATTTTCTACCATAAAATCCATTATTATTGGCGATTTCAACCTCTCCTCATGCACAAAAACTGTAGTTGACCAATTTAACTGTTTCACCGAATTTTGCAAACTTAGGCAATTAAACAAAATTTGTAACGAATATGGAGGCATTTTGGATTTAGTTTTAACTAGTCTCAGTGACGTGTGCGTGGGTAGCGATGTCGAGCCGTTGATACCAATAGATCCATATCACCCACCTTTAGGAGTGACTGTCACCCTGCCAAGAGGACAGACAAGACGGACCACATTATCTTCACCGTCACGTAGTGTTGAACATAGTGATGCTCCGACCGGATGGAATTTTTTTAAAGCTGATTTCCCTGCCTTGTATACAGAACTAGAGTCTATTGACTGGTCTGATGTTCTTAATTCAAATAACATTGATTCTGCGGTAGACGTTTTTTACAAAAAACTCTACGGCGTTTTCAATGTTACTGTGCCCAAACGTTTACCCAAAACTAAAGTATATACATATCCATCGTGGTACACACCGGAAATCAAAAAATATATCGAACTAAAATACTATCACTTAAAGAAATTTAAATCATTAGGCCTACAATTTAACCTCGAAATGTTTAAATACTACAGGTCTCTCGTAAAGGAGTTAATTAACAAATCTTATAAAAAATATCTTCATGATATTGAATGTAATATAAGTAAAAACCCTCAAGAATTTTGGAAATATGTAAAAAGTAAACAACAGAATAGAAACATAATATCTGAATACATATATAAAGGTAAAACAGTCGTTGATCAAGAAGCAGTCGATGCTTTTGCGTCCTTCTTCAGCTCCGTATTCCAGCCTGAAGCTCCGCAACTAGATCCCAAAAAAGCGGAACTGGAGGCTGGTAACAACAATGAATCTATGATTGCTATCCCAACTATCAGTATTTCAGAAATCAGAGCCGCTATTCGGAAACTCAAACCTAAGTCGTCAGCTGGGCCTGATGGTATACCCCCGTTTCTAGTCAAGGACTGTGTATGCTTGTTAGAAGACTCGTTACTTCACATATACAACCTATCACTCAAGCTGGGCGTATATCCATCCCAATGGAAGGTCTCAAGAGTGACCCCAATTCCTAAGATAAGTAAGTCCTCCGATATCACAAACTTCAGGCCCATTGCTGTATTGTCCGTGTTTGGAAAAGTGTTTGAGACCATTCTAAACCACTGCTTACTTAATCAGATAAATCGTAAATTAGTAGATTGTCAACATGGATTCCGCGCTTCTCGATCCACTACTACCAACCACATTTGCTTCTTTGATAGCGTTTTGCGCCAAATGGATACTGCACGACAAGTTGATGTTGTTTATTTCGACTTCAAGAAAGCTTTCGACTTAGTTGACAACGATACTCTCCTATGCAAACTGTCAGCCTTAGGTTTCACCCCTCAACTTCTTGTTTTCTTCTCTGACTACCTCAGGAATCGCACACAATATGTCCAATTAAATTCTTACCAATCTGAAAGGTATTACACTCGTTCCGGGGTTAGTCAAGGTAGCACTCTGGGGCCTACTCTTTTCTTAATCATGGTCAATGATCTGCCAAGTAATATATCAGGCGTGGAATCACTATTTTATGCGGATGATCTTAAAATAATTCAACCGGTCGTAAATCCATCCGACTGTACGGTACTCCAACAAACAATCAACATGGTTGACAGCTGGAGTAAAACAAACCGCTTGTACCTAAATGAATCTAAGTGCAAAGTAATAAGTTTTAGCCGGTCTGTAGATTATATCCTCCAGACATATACTCTTACTAACATTCCCCTTGACCGAGTAACAGAAATAAAGGATCTAGGGTTAACACTCGACACTAAGCTAAACATGCACTCACACATTATAAATATTTGCAAAAGTGCCTACAAAATTTTAGGGTTCATTATTAGAACGACTTCTGAATTTCGTGACCCTAAAATCGCAATAATTATTTATAATGCCTATGTTCGCAGCAAGCTTGAGTACAATTCTATCGCATGGGACCCTCGGGAAGCAAAATATACCATAATGGTCGAGCGCGTCCAACGTAAATTTGCTAGACATCTTTACAAAAGGTATTACGGATACTACCCATACTTATTTCCGTCATCCTTTGTATTGGGAATGGTAGGGTTAGAGTCTCTCGAGCTAAGGCGTAAGCAAACGCTTGCCTTACACTATTGTCTGCTTTTAAGAAATCGTATTGACAACCCATCCGTTCTGGAGCGTATGCGTATTTTTACCCCAGACAACTACATAGCTGCAGTAGGGCGTAGCGCACGTAGAGCCAGAAACCTTTTTGCATATCCAAATGTTCGCACCTATCACGGTTCAAACGCACCCACGTACCGAGCAATAGAATTACTAAATAACTTCATAGCTACAGTCCAAAACGCAGACATATTCGCAGACAAGTGGCCGTCCCTACAACGTAGTATCAGGATTTTTTTAAACTCTACCTATGTTATTTAATATCAGATTCTTTTTTTTATCTCTATGTAACTTAGTAATACATAATATGTATGTTCAATTATAAAGATAAGTGTGTAATACAATAAGTGTACCTACTAATTTTATGATACTGACTGATACTTACAACATATATGTACCTAATTAACAGTATAAGTGCCTTGGCTTGAGCTGTAAACTTATACATAGTGTTTGAATAAAGAATAATAATAATAATAATAATAATGATCTAAATATTTTGAAATATGTCTCACAAAAGTTTAATTTCGACAAATATATCTATAAAATACTAGCCCGTGACCCTTAGGCCTGGCCTAGGTGATAATCGTACATCGACAAACACCAAACGAATAAAACATTTTGTGACGGGATGACTGATGCTATGAAAGGTCACGTGACAATTTTTCCATTGGCGATTTATCTCAACAATTGTCATCTTGGGTCTGCATAGAATGATGTTAAAAACTCTTCTGTTTTTACCCGACACTGAAACTATCTCCACGCTACAATTCATCTAATTCGAAGAGAACAGATTTAGATATTTACTATTGCTTTTATAATATTAAATTAGGGTTAGGCAATTGTACAGGTATAAAATTTCAATATTATAATATAAACAGCAGTACTTATAACTGTACATCAGTGGACCTTATGCCTTTTGTAATAAGGTCCACTGATGTACAGTAATGTACAGTTAACAGTGTGGGCGATGCTACCCAAGCATGAAGCAACCAAGGTTTAAGGTGTGATTTCAAATCGTAAAGGCAAGATAGGTACCATCAAAAGCATCAATTATCACTTATCGTTAAATTAAAGGAACATTCTAAAACAAAATAATAAAGATGCACTTGAAGTTTCATCAAATCTCATCAATAAAGCCGTTAATAGCTTGATTTAAGTGCATTCGCAATCTTCGACAATAAAACCAAACGGTGTTAATACCAAGATCTCACCATTAATTATAGGCTTAAGATATTATGTCCGATGGAAATCACGCAATTAAACGGTTTTATTATAGTACGAATGTGATAATTAAAACACCGTAAAAGCAAGTGCATTGATTTGCGGCCAATAATTATGCTTAATGGTCTTGAGATTTGAAAGTTCCATTAACTTACATTATTAACCACTTCTTCCTGTATTATTTTTATTGGTTTCTGTAATGAGGTGTGCAATGAAGAGTTTTTGTATAGTATTGTATCGAATTATTAATTTTATGAGTTCTTCTATTTCAATGTTTGCATGCAGATTATTTTATTGTGTGTGAGTGCGATCATCTTCAAATAGTATACCTATGTAATTACCGTTATATGTATCATCATATCAGTCAAAAGACGTCCACTGCTGGACATAGGTCATTAAGTATTATATATAGGTAGTAAAATAAGGATGTCTGTGCCTTCGCGTTGGCAGCGTTAGAAGTAGATACTTGGCAATATATTGTAACTATATAATCATCTACAAAGCAATCAATAATTTTATGTATGTATGTTATTGATACAATGAAACACTAGGTTTATAGGATTTCCTGTTTACAAAATTTGCTATACAAATTATTATTTTTTACCTATAACTTAAAATATTATGCTGAAGCGATCGACATCAAAATCAAAGTGATTTGTTAAGATTTAGTTAGTGGAAACCGTTTTCTCCCGAAATGGAGCTTCATAGAAAAAGTACCGTTATTTCGTTAGGATCGCAAACGTTAGGAGGATGTTTACTTTTCTAAAACATGATTGTACATTTATAATATTTAAGTAACTATTTAAGCATATTATGATTGTTTTAATTTTAGGATATTATCAATAAAATAAATTTTATCTTATCTTATCTTATTCTTTCCACTTAACACCCTTATTTAAATTTAACCACAACTCCAAGTATCTTGACTGGTTGATCGCAGCACAACGTGGCACTATAAAATAATAGAAAAACCGGTGAATGCCACGTTCGTAATGAATCGAAAGGGTTAGGGGTGCGACCCTAGGTGATCTAATGGCGGCTGTGCTTTCTTTTTTTAAGTTCCGATTAGAAACAAAACGGACGGTGAGGATTAGTTTTATCTGCCATTTTATTACCATCCTTGCGTCTTATTCCACAATATTGAGGGTCGTTACCTCCCTTTTGTAATCACTTTCTCTCTTGAGCGTTTCTTTTATTTTTTGCCATTTTTATTTATTGTGACCTTTTCTGCCACTTTTGTGTTATTTCTACTCAGAATCACGAGCTCTTTCGATCCTAGTGGGATAAAAAAATGTCCCAGAGTTTTGTTCCTATTGTGTTACCATTTCCCCATACACTTTGTATGGCGGTAACAAAAAGGAAAGTTTGATAAATGTAGGTATGCAAATTTTAGGACACTTTTTTTCTCCTATAAGGATGAAAAGGGCTCGCGATCCTGGCTAGAAATAACACAAAAGTGGCAAAAAAGGTCACAATACATACCTATATATAATGGCAAAAAATAAAAGAAACGTTCTCTTACAATCTTTCTCTATCTGTTTCTGTCTTTGGCGGTGTGGAGAGCCATGTGAACTCTGGAGTCAAGAGCGGTGCGGATCTGGTCAGACCAACGTATTGGACTGCGTCCACGTCCAGGCCTTCTCCCATCCACTTTGCCGGTCACAAAAAGCTTTTTAAGGTTGCCACCGTCTTTCATCATTTTATTAACCGAGTTCGAAATTGTTTCACATAAAGTAACAATGCAAAGAAACACTATTTATAATTAGTTGGATACTAATAAGCATTACACAGTAGTTTGTTAACCTAACAATATTTAGTACGAAATAGATATTAGAATCGACTTAAAGAAGATATTGTAATGGACACGTACTTATAAATTGAAAAATTGAATTTACGAGTAAGTTATGAAGTTAACCGGACAAATCCAGAAACAGTATTAGAGTTAGGCCAAGAAAAGTCTGCAGCGATTTTCATAGCCCACGCAGTGCAAGTGTCATTTTAAACGTCAAACTTTTATGAAATTATGATGACTGTATAAACAACACTTGCACTGCGTGGGCTATCAAAATCGCTGCAGACTTTTCTTGGTCTAACTCTATCTGGATTCTCGCAAACGTTTTTAACTTTAAACTTCTAGTTTGGTGCCTAGCACCAATATAAATTTAAAAAAAGAGCCTCAATTCATGAAATATTGTACATGTACGTACAGTCCTCAGTATTAGCAGCTAATCGGATAAAATGTTTAAAATGATCTAAACAGAACTTCATTGTAATGAAATATGTAATAGCGCGACTAAATAATTTTGAACATTTCACCTGCTTAGCTACTTGGCTGCTGACTGTAACTATCAGGCCTATTCGGATTTCGAGATAATCACAAGATCTTGAGACGATTTAGAAATCAACTAGATCTACATTAGATATCGACTAGATGTGACTAGGATATCTAAGTCATAACTTGTCGAAATCGTTCAAGAGGACCTCCAGAATCGCGGAAACGTCAAATTTGACATATCTATCTTACAAATATCTTTAAATTATCCGTATCGTAACTTGTTGAAGTCTAGTAGAAATCTAATTCATTTTCCGAATCGAGCCGTATGTCTCAAGTTGTCTGAGAACACATACATGTGTGTCTACTTCAAAGTCTTCAAACTATGTTTGTGTGTCAACTTCAAACTCGTAGGCAAACATAAAGGCACGCACACACCGTTATTCCCACGGTGTCCACTCGTGAATCGTAATGGCCATTGATAAAATTAATGATTACGGTGGCATGTCACTTGAGATGGTGTGATCAATTCCTATGGTGCTAAGGCGTTAAGTTATTTGCTTACGGGTAACGGGGATTTGCGGGTTGGCCGAAGTGATAGAGTTAGACCAAGAAAAGTCTGCAGCGATTTTGATAGCCCACGCAGTGCAAGTGTTATTTATACGTCATAATTTCATAGAAGTTTGACATTTACAATAACACTTGCACTGCATGGGCTATCAAAATCTCTGCAGACTTTTCTTGGTCTAACTCTAGGTACTCGAGATATGACCTAACTTTTGTTTAAAAGTCAAAAGTAAAAAAAAACTACAAATACCTACTGGATATGGAAAAAAAATCGATGAAATTAAAAATGGATTAAATTATTGGCAACCGTTTCTATTTGTTTGCCAAGGGAAAGTGTAGGTATAACATAACACATGCCCCACACGATCACAATATCGGCATTTGCCGAACGCCCTACGGACCCGCGATTGGTCGCCCCGCGAGAAGCGGACCAGGGAATGATGAACCCTGGAATAAGTATGTAAAAGCTTAGGAATGTTAGGAAAGATTTGAAATTACATTTCTGTTGGATAATATTTTGTGTTAGAATAATATAAATTTGATTTTGAAAATTGTTATCTAATAGTAATAAGTAATTAATCAGATAAATTGCTGTGTATAATTGTACAATACACAAATGCACATTAAAGTGTGTAAAAAAAATTCTATCCTATTTTGATTTGATTTCAAAAGGATCAAAATGGTTCGATTTTTTGTCAGTAACTGTGGTGACTAAAGTATTCTTGAGTAGGCAATGATAATGAAAAAAGTATTTTAAAGCTGATGACAAAAAATTTAACACATAAAAAATTTACAAATAGGTAAATAAATTATACTGAAAATGACATTCATCGAAATAGAAATAATTTATTCGTAAGCACAAACACAGAAAAGAAAATTATAAATAACAGAAAAACATAGGGAGGAGAAAGTGACAGGAGATCCCATTTAAGAATGATACTGGCGACTTCTAGCGCTGATCTTCCGATGAGACCATCAGGTGAAACAATCATGTCAGGTAACACATAATCAAACAAAAAAGAAAAATAAACAATAAAATAGAATAAATAAAGTTGGTCAAGCAGTGCCCTGTTTATCAAAAGTCTTGTAATACAAGTGGAAGTCCCTATTTGACAGCTTTTGTTAGAAAGGGACTTCCACTTGTATTACAAGTTGCAAGCTTTTGATAAACAGGGCACAGATCTTGTCATTAGAAAAAGGCGGCGGAAAAATGTAGGCGCGAAGGGATATCGTCTCATAGAAAATTTGAATTTCGCGCCTTTCTCTACTGACAAGATTTGCTTGACCATCTATAAAGTAAGTATTCTGTATCCACACATAGGGCAGCATCCCAAATACATAAAGCAACCAAATTCACTTCTCCCCGTCACGTCTCAACATACACTGGCACATGTCATGCAATAAAAAAATTATTTTCCCCTGATTTCCCCCATTTCATGACGTCACCGCCGTCCCGCGGGGATCGTCCAATCAAATTGAATTCTCGATTGACGTTTGTATTTCGAATGGTTTTTTGTGGGTCTAATTCGGATTTTTGATTGATTGACGTATAGTAATCGCAATAATGAAATAATAATTGTTTTATGTTTCGATTTTCTGGAGTGACTTGGCTTGATTGTACAAAAATGTGAATACGGAAATAAAAATGTTCCTCATAATTTTTTTAACTTTAAAATATATGTATACCTATGTATTAAATGTACATACATACCTGCTGCAACCTGTCTTTGTTTCATACAATAAGTTGTAAAAAAATCATAGACATTTAGTTACTTTTTAAGTTACATAGCTACTAGCTATTTTTATGAACAAATATACAAATAACGTCCTAAAAATTATGATCTATACACGAATAATTCTGGAAAAAATCATAAGAATAAAAAATAGAATAAAATCATTGAATAATATTTGTTTAACAAATATTCTACCATATCAAATTGTTTGTGTCAATTTTGCCCACTTTAAAAAACCTCAGGGGCGCATTTGGCAAGAAAACATAACTTAAAACTTCAAAACCGTATTGTAACCTTTTGAACGCCACAGATGGCAATTGACGTCAACGCAAAATCGTGACAACGACGCCAAAGACGGCATTTGACGTCAATCGTTTTTTGATGAAAATCTAATGAAAAACACCCCACTTTTAGGTTGGCATTATTTGGCACAAACCTAAATTTTACCCCCGTAGCGTCAGTGGCACGGCAAATGGATGCGCCGTTTGGCGTTCAAAAGGTTAAAAGCGTTGCTTAGCGCAGAAATTGGTGCCCTATTGATATTCCGAAAAAAAATACGCCGATTTTTGTTTCGCCGACAACGATTCGCAGACGGGTTGTTTGGCAGAGTAACGATTCGCCGAATCTCGTTACGCATAATAGTCGTTTGCGAGAGTAGTCAATAAGCAGAACATTGATACGCATATTTACTATTCGTAGAATAATCATTTAGTAACTGTCATAATTACCCGAGAAACCATTGGTCGAAACACAATAAGTCGAATGTTTATTTGGCATTCATATTGAATGTTCGTTTTTGAGACATGTCAACGTCGCTTACCTTCTTTCTAATGCTAAAAAAAACGAACTATAGCAGAACTTCTCTCTTATTTATGACTAGACTAGGATATGACTAACCTACACAAAAAAATTTAGTTTGAATCTGATAAACATGGTTTTAGATACATTTAATTATACAGTGTGGAAAGATAAGTCGGGCCCTGGAGGGAAACTACCTTAAATCCTTAAGCTGGCTCATTTTACTTAAAGGAGACATTCCTTTATTTTTAAAAAGAAACAAAACTGCATTTAAAGATTTTCTAAAACTCGCTTGCCTCGCCCGGGACTCGAACCGACAAAAAATTCCAAATAATAAACACTCGCAATTTTATTCTAGTAGTCGATACAGAATCTAGAAGTTAATGATAACATTTCTCCAAGAAACATTAGGTCTTACACTCGTCTGTCGTACAAAATATCCATAAAATCTAATATTTAGTACTCAAGATTTTTTTTAGACAAGCCAAATTGAAGTATAAAAGAAAAATCTTTGAATGCAGTTTTGTTTCTTTTTAATAATAAAGGAATGTCTCTTTTAAGTAAAATGAGCCAACTTAAGGATTTAAGGTAGTTTCCCTCCAGGGCCCGACTTATCTTTCCACACTGTATACTTATTTTCACGTAGGTAGGTATATAAATGACCATAAAATTAAAATCTACGTTGCATAGATACAATATACCTACCTATGCTTTTGTTCATATTTAGGTTAAAAATTGATTAAAACCCTAAGGCAAAGGCGAAACGTAACGTAAAATGTGAAACGTTATTCGACAAAACATTGCTTAAATGAAACGATTACTCTGCCAAATGGAAATCGTCCAATAATAGTTCTGCGAATTTACACAGAAGCAAACTGAACGGTATGTGAACCAAGAGTCTACGTAACGTTAGTTGACCAGAAGTTACATTGACAAATAAATGACTCTGCGAAACGATGTTCGGCGAATCGTTGTCGGCGAATCGATGATCTGCTAAAAGTTTATCGGAGAATCATTAGGTACCCCAGAAATTAGTTAAAAAAATTTTTGATTCCCAAAAATGAGTTTTCGAATACTTCTCATGTAGAAAATTTCGCGGTTTATGGAAACTTTCCATCAGCACATGATCCATGCATTTATATATTATTATTAATTATTTACAATCGATATTATGTATAAGTGTTACCAATCCATCAACGTCAGAATGAAACACGGAAGCTCCGTGGGACAGTTATTCTAAAACACGCTACCATACATTAACATAACACTGACAATACTGACAGTCTTATTTCGCACGATTTAAATATTGCTGACAACTTGCTGCTCCCTATGCTTAGCGAGTGAGTCGAACGAGGAGGCTAGCCAAGAAAATCGTTGGTAGAAAAACAAAATATAGAGAATTTACTTTTAACCCATTCAGCGCTGATCATTGTCATTTTGCCTCTACGAAGCATTTCTGCTATATAGGTACCGGAAAACCCATGTTATCGGCAACGACCGTAGCTCAGCGGTGAATGTGTTAAGAGTAGGCGTAAAGCCAAGAAGGGGGCAAAAGATATAGCCCGCCGCGCGAAACTTGTGGAAGACAGCCGTCGCGTGGGTTTACCTTTCCCAATAACTCTAAGGGCCACTTGTAACATCCTGATAACCCGGGGTTAAGCGGTTAAACCGTTAACACAGTGTTAAATTGTACTGGTAACATGGTAACTCCAGGTTTGGTTTAACCGGTTAAACCCGGGTTAGCAGAATGGTGCAAGTGGCCCTAGGAACATACTTCTGTTTAAAATTTTGCTGCTCAAATCCCTTGGCAATATCACTAACTATTTTATATTAAAATTTTACTGCTATGGTATGCAGGGTGACGATATGCAACTGAAAATTTATAAAATTAGACATGTCTTAGTGATTTTTTTCTATCGAACCAACTTTAGCCTTTAATATTTAATCGTATTTGACCTTTATTAAAATAGTTAAAAATTTAATGTAAAAACTACTTACAATTTTGCGTCCACCCTCTAGTATACCGGTTCACCTTACTGTCCGACTCCCCTGTCCTCGGTATTTTCTATAACAACACCGTCGTGAATGCATTAAAAATAAGAATCGAATTTACATACGAGTACTCGATTCTTAAGACTCGAATTACCATAAATATTCGAATAATCAATCGATTTTCTAAATGCGTGTCCATTGTAGTCGAATGTGAGAAACTGCAGTGCGTGCGTTTGAAAAAAGAACACAATTTGAATTAATTCAACGTTCTTTCGCGGTTAGTGTCTAGTTTCTTGAGTGTTTAAAAAGTTGCAAGATTGATATGCGTGTCTCATTAGTACATGGTATTAGACTTGTGTTTCATGTTAAGTTTCAAATTAGACTATATCACGTCATTTTATTTATTATTCGTTGACACTCTCTTACTGCAAAAAAAACTACTATCAGGGCGCGTAGCTAACGTGCCAATCGTTAACGCTCCGTAGCGTCATTTCTCTCTATCACTTTTCTACACTAGTTCGACAGTGAGGCTCATTTCTGGCTCAGTGAAAAGGCATATTTAAATATTGTGAGCATGATGGAAGCTCAACCGAAAGCAACAAAGTAATGAAAACGTTAGTCAAATGAATTTTGACGGCTTCTTTAAATTCAAATTGAAAGCATGCATCCAAAGAAATCAAGCTACTAACATTATTTTATTTTAACCCCTTTTTTTGCAATGTAGGTCAGGAACAACACAACATTTTAACTCCATTCTTTAACCAGAATCAGTATGGGAATTAAGCGGTTTCTGACTTGGCAAACATCTAACTCAATTTTAATAAGAAAACTTCCGTGAGACACAGACATATTAAATATATTACTAAGAACGACACTCTTCGGTGCGGAGTGAAACATGTCGAGCATTTTTCGAATTAAAATACGTGAGTGGCCCCGTGAGTGGTTCTTAAAATAAGTATTTAATATCTAACTCACTTGGTCATTTTGTAAGCGCTTAAGGGCTGCTTCATCCTTTCAAATGTAGCAAAGACATGCAAACATCGATATGCCAAATCCTTTCGCTCCCACGGTACTTGTAAAAACTATGCAAATCACCATCTTTGGCCACGGAAGCTAATATTATTCAAATTTAATTTTATTCCTTTTCTTTAAGATGAACTGAATATATCGAGGGGTGAGCGGTCAAAGCCGATAGATAAGTCGAGGAAATGGGTTTTTGAAACTGAAACTATATGTGACATGTGTTTATATTTAAGTAAGTAAATGAAAAAAATATCTTATTGAGTTTGACAGCTAAGCCCTCAATATTATAGTTTTATTTTTGCTACCAGTTATGAATTCCGTGGCTTATTTTATTTTATTTCTGTCATTGAGTGCGGTATTCAGTAGATATAGGTACTAATTTTCTTTTTTAACTATCTTTTTATCGATTCAAGATTTAATTATTTATCTCGTTTTTGTGGACATTAAAAAATAAATAGACTTTATAGCTTAATTCTGGTATATTATACATAATTATCTTATTTGCTTTTTTAAATTTGTATCATGTATCTTAGCAAAAATGTATCCACATCGTAATGTCCACAGCAAAGACGCTGTTTTCCCGAGCGTTTTTGACCCAAGTGCGAATGGTGGATCTCCTAAATTAGGTGCTGTCCATAAATTACGTCATCGATTTTTGACGATTTTGGACCCCGCTCCCCCTAAAATCATCCAAAAATCATGCTTCGAATGACCCCGTTTCCTCCTACGTCATGCTACCATCATCCGATGTCCAGACCCCCCCTAATTTGAAATGACGTAATTTATGAATAGCCCCTGTACAATTTTTAAATTTCACGCAGTTGTTTGCCAGACTATAATTTACAAATCAAAGAAGATATTAATTTCTGTCTACAGAAATGATCTTAAACAGTTGAAGTAGCAAAAGAAATGCAAATATGTGTGTGTCAAACTGTCAACCCTTTCCTTTCTCACGGTTGCAAAAACTATGCAAATCATATCGGGCCGGAAGCTAACATATTCAAATTCGGAACGCAACTTTTTATTGTGGAATTCGAGATTTGAATATTGAGCGGGCTCCCCCGGGATCGGGGACAAATTAAAAGTAGTTTGTTTGTGAGTATTTTTTAGACCGAGACTGAGATCTTGGGCGGACCTTAGTTATTGGTTCCCCGTAGGTCACTGGTGCCACTACGATAAATTATTTTTTAAGGATTACCTACAAAAAATCTAGCAAGATATTTAATTGTTAGGTATATTAGGATTTGTGTGCGCTGGTGGCCTAGCGGTAAGAGCGTGCGACTTTCAATCCGGAGGTCGCGGGTTCAAACCCCGTACCATCGTACCAATGAGTTTTTCGGAACTTATGTACGAAATATTATTTCCTATTTGCCAGTCGCTTTTCGGTGAAGGAAAACATCGTGAGGAAACCGGACTAATCCCAATAAGGCCTAGTTTCCCCTCTGGGTTGGAAGGTCAGATGGCAGTCGCTTTCGTAAAAACTAGTGCCTACGTCAAATCATGGGATTAGTTGTCAAGCGGACCCCCAGGCTCTAATGAGCCGTGGCAAAATGCCGGGATAACGCGAGGAAGAAGAGGTATATTAGGATTTGTGCGATAACGCCAATAACGCATCAGGCCAATAGTGAATTTCTAGAGTAATTCAGAAAAAACACGAATAAACAAGTAAGTATCTATTTTTAATAATTACACATTAATTTTACTATCACATCAAAACACTAACATTTAACAAATATTGATTGTCAAAGCATTTTAAATTCTCGTTAATTTTTATTTCTCTATACCGGGTGTGGCCTGTAACAAACCTCAAACCGTGACACTTTTGTTCCACAACTTTAAAAAATTATGAAGTATTTAGACTCCCTATTTTCATACAAAATAAATATGTGACGTTCCACGGAAAAAGGTACCTTATGAGGGTTTCTAGTTTCGGAGATATGAAATGTTTTGTAAAGAGGTGAAAAAATGCTCAATTTTTTTTTATTGTGTGATCTGAAACCTTAATGCGTAACGTTTGTTTACCTGTTTTTATTTTTGTTATAAGTTAGTTATAAGCCTAGTAATGTCGTCTCAGAGTTTAGTAGAAAAGGTACCTTATGGAAAAAAGATTGAAAATTCCCAAAAAAACTAGTCAATACGGGAAAAGAAGTTTGGTAGAGAACTGTATTAGCATTCTGCAAAACTAATTTGATAATTTCAGTTCTGGTTGGGGCGCCTCGCAAATATTATAACCGTACATAAACCGACATCACAAATCCAAGTAGCCTGCTATTATACCAAAGTTACTCTCATCAAGTCTTTCTTAACTAGAATAATCTTCATTTGGTTTGGTCGCATGCAGTAAATCAGCCATTGGTTTGCTGAAAAATGCCAATACCCGACGCATTACCTTATGGAATATCTGAGGTCATTGAACCTCAATGCCGCTTATCTTCAATAGCAACCGAAATATATTATTGAAAAGAAATAGACGATTTATACCATCTTAACCCCAAAATATTATTAGTTTATCCTAACTGTTCCATCATCATCATGCCTCATCATGTAACTTAATCACAAAGGTACCTTTTCATTACATACAAATTATTGGACTTTTTAAGATTATTATGACGAAGAACTAATTAAATTTGGGGCAGTTTAATGTAAATTAATATTTTCTATTCATAAAAGATAAACTGTAATATGATTGATATTTTGTAGTGATGTATTATTAGATTTATTTCCATAAGGTACCTTTTCGTAAATGTATGGAGCAAATACTGTTATTGTTATGTAAGTTTAAAGTGGCATAAGGGGTTAAATATAGTATTTAGTTGGGGTTTTAGGATTTATTTCATTTGAATGACAGAATTTCTTTCATATGTGCTCAGAAAAATTGATTGTGTGTCACATTAAAAGTAAAAATATCCAATTTTGTGATTTTATATGAAAAAGTCAGAAAATACATTTTCACCTCTAAATCGGTATTGTTTTTTGCTTAAACTGTCTGTCAGTGTCGTTTTCTAATAGATAAAATTTAAATCTTGAGAGCTCATTGCAATCAATCGTGAAAATGAAATAAAACTTTATTTTCAAGAGATTGGTTAGTATACACATAAATCAGTCGATATCAAAAGTTTCTATTTCCATTACAGAACAAGTCGCAATATTTTTTTAATCTCAGATATATAAGGTATTATTATTTGTACTCAACTATGTAACTTACTTCAGGAACATAGTTTTTTAGGCGGCTAAACTTAAAACTTCTCTATCGTAAAGTTGCTCATTTCACAACATTATTTTCAAAAAATCATATCTCTGTAACTACGCAACCTAGAAGGTTGATCTTTTGTGTTATCGATAGCTTATTTATTGTAGATTACTGGGGTATGCATAACTCCATACCCGCCATAAGGTACCTTTGACCGTGGGACGTCGATCACATATTATCTTCAATGGACGCCATCGCCACGCCATATCATTGTGATTGACGTTGCTTGTCACGCCTTAAACATAACAAAATTCGCAATACATTGCGTCTTAGAATAAACTTTAAAGTGTATTAAAAATCAAACCAGAAGTTATTTTTAAAAGTCGCTGAACAAATGTTGGTCAGTATGAGGAGTACAGCCTACAGTTTAATTTTTTGCTCATGTTACAGGCCACAGCCGCCACACCCGGTATACGATGGCTAAAAAATAACTGCATTCCTGTTGCCAGGGAGGTTTTGGGATTATACTGAGCAACTTTTACTATTGCACCAACCCCGAAATAGCGAAAAAAAAATTTACCCTCCTATAGAAAATGGACCAGCCAACAAAATGTATGAAAAGATTGAAAAGCCAAATTTTTTTTCGCGATTTCATGGTTGGTCCCATAGTAAAAGATGGTCAGTACAATCCCAAAACCTCCCTGGCAAGGGAATGCAGTATTTTTTTGCCCATCCTGTATATATCGCAAACAGAGTTTACAAACAAAAAGATACTTTATTAGTACTCACAACTCACAATCGTAGAATCACCATATAACATTATCACTAACCACTTTATAATTGTACGTCAAGGAAAATAACATGTCATTAGTTGACCAATGACAGCTGCCGCTGATGGTATGATGTATTTAACGTGTTCCATTCGCCCACGTGAGTCATACAGAGTCTTGATTCCATATTCCATCCAACGGTGGGCAGTTCGTATTGTTGATTCCGAACTTACTGACGCCGTAGAACCAAACCAATATAGAGTTCAATAGTAAATTGTTAACCAAGGGATGTAACGCACCCATTTCTGTCGAGATGAAGCAGAAATGGGTGTCTTTCACCTTATACACTTTACTTTTAATTTTCGAACTACCGACCCGCCCCGGCTTCGCATGGGTAAACTTTAACAAATCATACGCCTCAACCTTCCTTAAAAATCACTCTATTGATAGGTCAAAACTGCATGAAAATCCGTTTCTGTAGTTTTTGAGTTTATCGCAAACATACAAAAACCTAGGTTTTACCGTACTTCGGACTTTTACAGTAACATATACACTGGTTCCCCGAGTAATCGACTCGCCAGCATTAGCAATGGACATATTATCCTCGTTCGGCCTGATGACTCGTCATTGGCTCGGCCGTTAAGTAATAGGTATTTTATAGTTTACCCTATTAGCCAGGAAGGGCGATTTTTATAATAGGTTTAAATAGACGAAATTACATGTAAAGAACCTTGTCTAGAAGGTTTTTTGGGTCACATTAAGCAAGAAAAGTTACATTACATTTACATTTTTATTTAGTTAACAACTTTTTTTCCCCCCGATTTCGATAAAATTTGCCGTAAGTATATTTAGTTCCCCCTATTCTCTACAATATAAGCTCAATGTTACTGTATGTTCTACAAAAGTACAAAACCTTCCTCTGAGGTGCGAAAACTTATGGTATTTTCGTAACCAAATAAACGGAAAATTACATTAGGTTATTATTATATACCTACTCGTAAATATAAATTGGGATTTCATATAATTCCTCCCAGGCTGAGGATCTCTTCAAATTTACCAAATTTTATCAAAATCTGACGAAAAAAATATCTTCACACAATATATCATGAAAATAATAATGAAAAACACTTTTACATTTTTGACCCCTAATTACGAGATGTAGGTCCTACATACAGAACGAACCCAATAACACGAATCTTTGGGATCCAAACTTTTAAAGAAGGCTTTAAACTCACAATCTTGGCATTTTTGTGCGAGGTTCAGGGTTTCAATTGTTTTTTTATAAGTACCTATATAAAATATAAAAAGGTATATAGTTTTATTATAACTGCACGGTTTAAAACCGGAATATAAAATCGAACTATGAAAGAACTCCAAAAAAAGTTGCAAAAAAACTGTACCCTACTGCACCCTTTATTATATAATTTCTCGAATATACTCATTTGCATACCGTTCAGTTAAATTCACCCTGTGTGTTTTTTCTTAACACTTTTCTGCCATAGGAAAAAAATCTTAGAGGGTCATTTTTTGCGTAATTGGAAAAAAAATGTAATTGTCATTGTGTTTTTTATTTTTTCCACTTTTGTTTCAAGCACATCTGCCATTTTTTATTGTTATATTTATTGGTTTGTGATTATTGTAGGCAGGGTTGGGCAGTATTTCAATTACATGTATTTGAAATATGTATTTGAAATACATTTTAGTATTTTGTATTTGTATTTCAAATACTACCTGGAAAAGTATTTTGTATTTGGTATTTCAAATACTGCACTCACATGTATTTTGTATTTTGTATTTCAAATACTTTAACCTTCAAAATACATTTCTACAAAATACATTTTTTTATTAAATTCTATGATCCTAAAATGGAACGTTTTTTTAAATATAATGTACGACTTGTACGAGGGCAAATATGTAGGTACAATGCGCGAGCTATTCTGCGCGGAACTTTCGTCAACAGCCAGGGGATAGGGTCATTGCAGTAGTTTCCGTCCATGCTCTAGTTTTCGACCACTTGATAGATTGGCAAATAATATATTTCATTTTTAATTTACTATTTGCGAAATATAATTATTATATGTAGACAGATACTACAGATAGGTATATTGTTTAGCTAAGGGTTGAAATCAGTCCAAATATGTGCAGCAATGTAGGTTTATATTCAAATTTCGTCAAGTGGACGAAAACTAGAGCTGGACTAAAACAAGCGCAATGACCGTATAAGTTTTTAGGAAAGGATATTCGTTGAAACAACTAAATGATTAAACAAAAAAAATTAAAAGTATTTTGTATTTTGTATTTGAAATACATTATTTTAAACACTGTAATTTGTATTTTGTATTTCAAATACCAGTCACCAAAGTAGTTTGTATTTGGTATTTCAAATACTTTTAAAAATGTATTTTGTAATTTGTATTTGAAATACGTGGAAGCCAGTATTTTGCCCAACCCTGATTGTAGGTCGTTGTGAGGGATAATTTGCATATTTCCGTAGAATTATTGTTAAACAATTACGTTTCACATCTGCTTAAAGTTCGTGGAATAATTATAAAATTTACTGCACGACTATTTCTTATGATAAATAATTTTTTCAAAATATTTTTTTGTATTGGCAGTTCTGGAACTGAATAATACTGTACATTAAATTGGTATAAGTAATTTATTTTTCACAACACCAGCTCGGAAAGGCTTACTTTGCACTTCAAAAACTGATAGCAAAGTTTATTCACATGTGAGGCAATGTAATCAAATGCAAATTTTGAGTTGTTTTCTTATGTTTGCTGGTAGAATTGACTTTTAAATGATGATATTGGATGGATAAATATTTAATAACATTCATTTGGATTTGATTTGGTTTGATTTTGTTTGATATTTTACATTTAATATTTGCTTTGGGTTGGTCTGGTGAAAAATTTTGTGTTTCACTCGGGGGCAAATTTTGTTTAACCCTCGTGCTTTGAAACCCTCGGAACGCTCAAGATTCCATTTTTCGAACCATTTCAATTTTGGAATCTTTCGCTTGCTCGGGTATCAATATTAGCACGAGCGGTTAAACAACAACTTTGCCCCCTTATAAAACAAATACCTATAATACATCTTGCCCGCGGTGTTTCTCTAAAGGGGCCCACTGATTATCAGTCCGCCGGACGGTATCGGCCTGTCAGTTAAAACAAAATTTTGACAGTTCCGAAGAACTGACAGGCCGATACCGTCCGGCGGACTGTTAATCAGTGGGCCCCTTTACCCCACATAACTTTAAATTGGTCTTCATGTCACAAAAATTTGTACGGTGTGCGTTCTAAATAATAATTTTCACCTCAGCAGCTCGAACAAGGGTACTTTGCTTCTTAAAAACAGTGAGCAAAATGCGATTTTGCTCACTGAGTGAGACAAAATGACATTCAAGTGACCTTTATAGTCAAATGTCATTTCAACATGCAGGGTAATACAAGTTCGATATACTTGGGTTCTATTATCTCTGTCCCTCTAGGTATGTTCTCACTGCTTAGGGTGAAAAATTTTGTGTACTACACGAGATCAAAGTTATTTACATCTCGTGCGCTTTTGAATCCCTTACTACGCTCAAGATTCTAAATTAGATTCACTCGCTACGCTCGTGAATCTATTATAGAATCTTTCGCTTGCACGGGACTCAAAATAAGCACTCGAAGAAATATCAAACTTTGATCTCTTGTTGTACAAATAACTATTTCCTAGTTACAATTATTCATTGGTACTACATACTTATGTGTTATTTATTATATTACTCATCAAGGTAAATGATAAAATATTGTGACTTTACATTTATTGTTTATTCCAATGAGTCATAACTTTAACCTACTGTGATTTAATTCTTATTAGGAAATAACTGTAAATTGAATAGGTATATTAACATCTACATGGTATATGATTGAATGTATTATATATTTATTTTGTTGTGTAAATGGCCGTTTTTTTTAATTAGAATTTGTCTTACCTCCAAAGCAGTTGTAATTAACTTTTTTCTCCGAAATGCTAGGATTATTTAGGACCCGGGTATGTCCTTAAACTACGTCCAAGACCACCGGTGGACGGGCAGCAGCGTCCCTCAAATTCGGTGTACTCGACTGCGATCGCCAAACCGCCTGCCAAGCGTGGCGATTATGGCATTCACCCCCCATCAAGGGGGAGGCCTATGTTCAGCAGTGGACGTCTTATGGCTGAGATGATGATGATGATGATGAATTTTGGAAGAAAAAAGTTAGCACTACTTTTGAGGTTATAAAATTTCTAATCTGTAACAATTTGTTGTCGGACTATATTTTGTATAACATCATTATACAACGACATTAATAAAGCAATAACTAAGCGACAGTTTGAAATAAGAACAAGACCCAGGATTAAGGATGCAGATGCATTAAAATTCAAATGGAATGATTTACAAATGGCGTAGGTGGCATGAGTCAGGCGCGCGCGCATGACGCTTGTCTGAATGCGTTTATTGGCTGGATAATGATCATAGTCTAATAAAACATGGTCTTCTCTTCCCAGAGTGACACAAGCCTACGTCACAATAACATTGCCACTTTATATAGCGCTATCGCATGTTATCATATAGCACTGTCGCATGATGACGTAGACTTGTGTCAGTCACGTGACCACGAAAAGACGGGAAGAGAGTACCAGGCGGAGTATATTATTATACCATGAGCCTGATGTACAGGCTAATTCGAATGTACAATTACATCAGAATGATATTTGAATCATATTATTAGCAGTCCAATCCGAACGCGCAAAAACATCAAACCGATACATATAAGGGGTACTGCAATGTTCTGCCGCCAGAGTGCAGCACTAAGCTAGCTAGTAAACCATAGAGTAACTTATACATACTGTGCCTTAAACTGTTTTTTGACAAGTTTTCACAGACAGTAAAATATGAATAGGCAGTTTGTTAACAAGGGCCTACCGGGAAACGCGAAAATCGAAATTTAGTTATCTGCCTCTTTATCGCTCGAATATGCAAGAGTGTTAAAAGAGAGGTTAGATAACGTAATTTCGATTTTATTGTTTCTCGGTAGATCCCCAGATTGTGATGGATAGTGGTAGTGGTGCCCCCTATGCAAAGTTTTGCGTAAAATATTCCCTAATATAGAATAATATTCGAATCATGTCAGTTCGCGCGGGCGGGCGTCTCGCTCTCAAATAAACACGCGAATAACAGTTTACTTAAATAAATAAATTGGATGATGTTTAGCAATAATGTGTTAACCCACATTAATTACGCAATAAGATATGAATTCAAAAAAATTCGGGCAAGTGCGAGTCGGACTCGCGCACGAAGGGTTCCGTACCATATAAAAAAAAAAACAAACGGTCACCCATCCAAGTACTGACCACTCCCGACGTTGCTTAACTTTGGTCAAAAATCACGTTTGTTGTATGGGAGCCCCATTTAAATCTTTATTTTATTCTGTTTTTAGTATTTGTTGTTATAGCGGCAACAGAAATACATCATCTGTGAAAATTTCAACTGTCTAGCTATCACGGTTCGTGAGATACAGCCTGGTGACAGACGGACGGACGGACGGACGGACGGACGGACGGACGGACGGACGGACAGCGAAGTCTTAGTAATAGGGTCCCGTTTTACCCTTTGGGTACGGAACCCTAAAAATGACGCTAATGTTGACATTTTATTGCAAAATGAATGTGGGTTGACACATTTTTGCTAAACACCATCCTTAAATGATTCCAATATTATTCTAATATGTATCGGTTTGATGTCAGGTGCACGTTTGAATTGCCTGTTAATCAAAGTCAAATGTTATAAAAAAATCTCAAGGAAACTAGACTATATTTGCGAGGGCAAACTCCAAAAGTTGGCTAGAAAATTACGAAAACATGTCTATCTTTATTTATTTTCAGTTGTGGGTGTATCGTGAACCTGCAAACCCTGCATACCATAACATAATTTTAATACTTACTTAGTTACTTGTTTGGCGCGATGACCCAAAATGAGTCTTGGCCTCCAACACAAGAGCACGCCACTTTGCTCGGTCCAAAGCGGTATCCCGCCAGCTTTCGCCGACGCCGAGCTCACGGAGATCTGCCTCCACTCTATCTGCCCAACGGTATTTAGGATGACCAACAGGACGGAGTCGACCCAAGTAGGCCCTTTTGGCTGCCCGATCTCCACCATCCTTTCGAGGTGGCCAAGCCAGCGGAGACGATGATGACTCATGACACATGACATTATGACTAATAATTTTAGTAAGTATCATTTTTTTTTAATCAACGGAATCAAAGCGACCCCCTTTCCACGGTAACTACACACACAATAAATAGAAATAGAGGCACACATCTAACTTGCAAGTCTAAACAGCACTTTATTAGAATACCAACACTAAATACTTACAATAGAAGTAACCAACAATTAATTTAATATAATCTATAAAATATGTTGTATTCGTTTCCTGAACTACTCGGAATCATCACCAATTAGTTCATAAAACCCTTAACTACCAGTTTAACGAGGCTAAAACTGTTATTTTATGCAACACAAAAACAATGGGTTAATTGTATAAAACGTAGTTTTTTTTTTATTATTAAGCCTTTTCTTCTTTCCTTAAATTACAAATATTTTCAATTGCGTTTGGTTGAATATGTAGTTGAAGTTGTCTCAGTAAGTTAAGGCCCCTGTCCGGGTATAGGCCTCCTCCAGTGATCTCCAGATTTTACGGTCTCCTGCTGTTTTTTCTATGTCTCCAACCCACCGTTCCCGGGGGCGCCCTTTATTTTTGTAAAATGTAGTTTATTATATACCTAATGTTCACGCATGTTGTTTATCTGATTTTTGAATGACTAAGGTTTTAATTAAGAAAATATTTGAGAAAATTACTGAGATTCTTGCTAGTGGAACTATAAAAATAATATTGATGATTTTTAGGAACCTGTTCACAACCAGAACCCCAAGGTAGCGTGACGTGCGTTCGCGTTTGCGTTATGTCTATTTTGTACGGGGTTTTGAACAGCGCGCCAAGCGGGACGTTTTGGAAACTCAAAATCCAAAATGAGATTTAACGCAAACGTGTACGACAACAGTGAATTTATGGCCGTTTTTTGCTTAATGGTACGGAACCCTTTGTGCGCGAGTCCGACTCGCACTTGGTCGGTTTTTTACTAAGTACATAATTAGATTCAATCCAAACAACAAGTGTATAATCATTTACTTGGAAACAAACCGCGATAACGACTAAGCCGAAAACGATGTAATTTTTATAATGTCCGTTCTGACTAACACTTTCGAGAAATCACGCCCTTGGATTTAACTGAGTCAGTCAATGTTAATACAGCATTAAGTTCTAGAGGATGATACTTAATGTTCCACTTATTTAACGGACCTGAGGTATGGTAAAATGGAAATAGTTTATATTATAAACTTTAATAAGCTGATTGATTTTTTTAGTTTAACGAATATATGAGTGAATTGCAAAAAAATTGTACATAGTTAAGCACCTGTAATTAGTCAATAGTATACCGGGTGTGGCCTGTAACACGAGCAAATAATTAAAACATAGATTGTACTCCTCAAACGGTGACACTTTTGTTCAACAACTTTTAAAAATTATGAGGTATTTGGACTCCCTATTTTTCATACAAAATAAATATTATCTTCAATGGACGCCATCGCCACGCCATATCATTGTGATTGACGTTGCTTGTCACGCCTTAAACATAACAAAATACGCAATACATTGCGTCTTAGAATAAACTTTAAAGTCTATTAAAAATCAAACCACAAGTTATTTTTAAAAGTAGCTGAACAAATGTTGGTCAGTATGAGGAGTACAGCATACAGTTAAATTTTTTGCTCATGTTACAGGCCACACCCGGTATTCCATTGTGTTACCACAGTTAAGCCATTTCTATTTAAGTTAGATGCATGAAAGTGTGTAAGCGTATGCTATAGACTTATATGTGTACGAATTACATTGTGACATTGCTTTTTAGTTAGTGTAGCCACCGTTGGCGCTAATAGTATATACAGCTGTAATGCTCAGCCAAGATATGGTCGGACCGGATCGATACAGCGATTTAGAGCACGATGCTTGTTTTTGTATTAATTAATCTTAATTGTAAATAGTCGTTATGTTGTATCTTCTTGCTGTGTAACTTTTTTCTTATTTAACTAACTGTTTACTGTATGTTATTTCTGTCTTTTTTCTTCTTGTCTGTTACCTTCCGTGATTCTTCTCACTTGATGGTCTCATCGGAAGATCAGCGCTGGAAGCCACCAGCAACATGCTGAGATGGGGCCATTTCGTGGCACTTTAATCTTATTTTGTTTTTTCTTTTATACTATGTACTGCTCCGATTGTTTGTGCTTACGAATAAATCTATTAAAAAAAACAAAAAAAATTAAGTACAATAAATACAATACAATTTACATAGTTAATTTTCGTAACACAAATGAATCAATTAAGTTAAGACTAATCACAACTTCTTAACTGCGCTTAATTACGTACAATTTTTTTGCAATTCACTCATATTATTATTCTAGTATTCGTAACCAGAATCCAACCAAATATCGTATAATGATTTCCGGCAAAAGTATGTAATGCACCTATGACAAATGTTTTTCCTGTAAAGTTTTTATGAGAATACCTAAGTTTTCTAGGTCATTTTATAAGCATCTAAACCAAGTATTACTTATAATTATATTAACATTTGTTTCTAGAAAATTAAGTTAATCACACGCGCCGTACATTTGTAGATATATTTCTTATATTAGCTTTAGTTGTGTTATAAGTACATTTTCATTTATTTAATTTTTTTTCTATAGATTTCAGGCAAAATTGTAGGTGTGTTATTTGAAATAAAATAACAGGGTTTTTTCTATTTACATGCCTACTTCCTAGTGGAATATTTATAAATAGGATTCCTGCAGATGTCTTATTAGAATGATGTTTAAAAAAAATCAGGCCATTATAATTTAATTTGAAGTCTTGCGCAACCTTATCTTTACCGGGCTATAATTATTAGGTACATAGACATATTAAACAACTTTTTATAGGTACTAAAGAAATAAAATACTTATACATAGCAAATAGCCTTAAGTAGGTGATTTAATTTTTATCGTATTAATCTATATTTGCTACCATTTTCATAATGTTTGGATATGAATAGGAGACAAGGGAAGCTATTTTTAATTATAAACTGACTTGATTAACAACAAAAATGGTTCCGTTATAACGAATTACTTGATAAAAACTAATAAAAAAATAATTAATTAACTACATCAATTTTATTGAAATAATCAGCTTAAAAATGAACTAATATTCCCAATTTTTAACCCAACCCGCATGCCAAGCATCATTACAATACCCTCCCACCGAAAAAGAAGTAACCCACAAAAAAGAAATATTAAGTTACTACATTTTGTCACTGAGTCTATTATAAAGCGGCATGCACACTAGACCCTTTTGTTTTAAAACATAAAGAGCGGAACAATGCTTTAATTGTTTGGGCGCCCCGCCAAGATTCCACTATTCTTTATGCAAATGATTTTTATTGAAGTTTTTTGTTTTGTAAAGTTCATGCGGGCTCGGAACACGTGTGGACTGTTCTTTAGCTTTTTTAAATATTGAATATGGGTAAGTAAGTCGCCGAAAAAAAGTTTTAAACGTTAAGGATTACTTTTTCTTGATTATTTGAAACACTGTTTTGCTGTCGAAGTTTTAATACAAAATGTCAAATGACGAATGATTTAAAAATTATGACAAAAATAATTGATTATTGTTTCAAATCTGTTTTGTTGTAGAAGTTTTAATACGAAATGTCAAATGACGAATGATTTAAAAATTATGACAAAAATATTATTTTACCAAGCATTATTTTAGAACTAAACTAAATTATAAAAGTTGTGTAGCCTTAGTACCTAAACAATAAAGTAAAATAAAAAATACAAAAAGATGAACTGTTTCCGCCCGGGATCGAACCGGGGGCCTTGTGCGTGTGAAGCACACGTGATAACCGCTACACTACGGAAACTTGGTGTCACTTTGCGAAATAACTATTCAATTGATACAACATACTTAAATCGATAGTATTTTGGCCGACTACTGACTGCACATTTTTTTCTTACAATACCTACACAGTAGTACCTACTGTACTTTAGGCAAACCAATACGCGCGACATAAGAATTTGATAAGACATTTATTTCATCGTGTCTTAATCATAACATTCATACCTATACATACTCTATAATCACTACACCTTATAAAACTAAGTCCCCCGCCGCGTCTGTCTGTATTTCGTGATAAACTCAAATACTACTAAGATTTTCATAAGGTTTTCATCTATCAATAGAGTGAATTTTGAGGTAGGTTTAGGGGGGGGGGGTGTAACTACCTACTTACTTTATCGAGTACATCTTGTCCAATTAACAATCACAAACAAGAAGTGAATTACTTATATCAGGGGCCAAAGTTCACGTAAGTATATGTTACACCATCCATCCATCCATCATCATCATCTGACATAGATATGTCTGATATATCAGAGCCCGAGCTACTCAAAAATACTGAACACGCCCTCTAGCGCCTTGAAAATAGAGGCGTGTTCAGATATTTGTGAGCACTTTGGCAAATATATCTGATGGCGACTATACCCATATATTTGAACATATGTTAACTTTACAGTTCTGTGATAGTCGTAAGCCCATTCCATTACTGGTCATCTAAATTCTAACAAACTAGTTATCTCACCTGGTTGAAAGTACAGTATAATAAGATACCTACCTATTTGATCCGCTATTTACAGTTTAACTAGATACAGTTAGTCGTATGTGTAAAACGTGACAGTTGACACTGTTGACAGTCGGTACGTGCGAGTGTCAACCGTTTTATGGACAGTAAACAGCGTGCGTGTTAGCAAAAAGAATAGATAGTATAGAGGAGTCCTGTCATTGTAAATTTTGTAGTCACTGTAAATTTACTGCCATCTATCGACACACGACTAAAACTCAAAATGAAAACGTATAAAGTTATCAAAAAATGTATATATATATATGGATAAATGATTTTATTATTTTTATATCTTTTTGATCCATGTTCATTCACTGATATCTATGTGTTAAAATTGTTAAATATGAAACGGTGTCGTCACGCCATCTAGCCGAGGATAGGCTAAAGGTGTGTGCGCCATCTATTCGAGAATGACTTTTGCTTGAATTCCGAGGCACGTTTTTTCCTTAGACTTTATTCGTCTTATACGAAGTTACATATGTCTTTGGTGTTAGTAATAGCAGAGTAATAGCAAAAAGAATAGATAGTATAGAGGGGTCCTGTCATTGTAAATTTTGTAGTCACTGTAAATTTACTGCCATCTATCGACACACGACTAAAACTCAAAATGAAAACGTATAAAGTTATCAAAAAATGTATATATATGGATAAATTATTTTATTATTTTTATATCAGTTTGATCCATGTTCATTCACTGATATCTATGTGTTAAAATTGTTAAATATGAAACGGTGTCGTCACGCCATCTAGCCGAGGATAGGCTAAAGGTGTGTGCGGCATCTATTCGAGAATGACTTTTACTTGAATTCCGAGGCACGTTTTTTCCTTAGACTTTATTCGTCTTATACGAAGTTACATATGTCTTAGTTACATATGTCTTTGGTAATAGTTTTGGTAATAGTAATAAGAATTAGACGTAGGTACAGTTAACAGCAGAAGTAGCTCAGCTGTTTAGTCAGGTGGATTAAACATAAGACGCGGCCGCGGGTAAAAATAAAAAATAAATGAACACTCATAAAAGTCATAAACTACTTACTAAACAGAGTCCCCAGCAAGCTCGGCTGAATTTAAACATATAAACGGAATTTCGTTCTCATTTTAAAACTACGTGTTGGATTATAATTAAACTTTGCACATACCATGACATCAAGTATATCTAGACGTGTATTTAGTTTATATAGCTCCAGTTTAAAAAACAAACGAAATGGAGCAAAAACATGTTTTGTATGAAACACTTAAATTCGGTGTATTTGTTAAACTATGGTATATGAAGCTACATAAACTTATTACAGGACTAGATATACCTAATCCTATTGTAAGTACAAAGTTTCCGAGCAATCTAGCTAGTCGTTTTGAGAGCGTAACTACGTTTGTATGGAGAACCAAGCTTGCTAGTCATCTTTCTTTGGTAGTATTTTTTCTTCACCGCAGCATTTGATCAGAAATAGTAGGAATGTCATTTATGGTTCAGAAAATTTTATTTACATACCTTCGGATTGAAAAATCGTCTTCGCTGACGACATACCTACTTCGGGATTATTTATTTTATTACCCACTATTTTGAGAACAACACAACAAATCTTTTAACCCTTTACCGCTTACGGAGCCATATATGGCGGATATGATATTCAACACTATTGACAGCTAATTAAAGTTCAAAATTAAACAAAAAATTTTTATTACATGCAGTAAGGGTTAAGACCAAATCACTAATGAGAATCACAAGAATTATCCTAACTATTTCAACAGTTCTAATTTATTCTCATTCTTAGAATATAAAATGCACATAAATGCTTAATGGTAATACAGAAATAACTCCGAGAAAAACTAAACGTTATTGAGTACTTTAATTTTGTTAGAAATTAAGTGGTAGGTTCAAAGGCACCATAAATTTTAATTAAACGCAATGTCAGCCATTTTAAGTTGGGCTTCCTCGCTCCCGGGACACAGAATTAATTGTATGTTATTCCATTAATTTGGGAGGTCATTAAACATTGGTCATATTTAACTAATTTGGTGACTCCCGTCATTTTGTTTTTTTGTATGCAAGTGTTGTAATAAAAGTTTTATGTACTCTAAAATAGATGTAGGGATGGCGCGTTCCGAAGTTGCATGATTCGTTCTAACAAATTGTTGCTGTGATTTTTAATATTTGGCGATTTTTCGTTTAAGGCAGTGGTTCCTAACCTGGGGGTAATTACCCCCGCGGGGGTAAAACTGATATTTTGCGGGGGTAATAAGCTAACCTAATATAACAATACAACAAACGTACACGTTGTATTTTTTGGTTACCATTGAGAGGAGGGGTAAAATCAGGTTCACTAGTTAGTCATAGGGGTAACCGGACTGAAAAGGTTAAGAACCACTGGTTTAAGGGGACCACGGCAATGACCTTCGATCTGAATCCCTTAGTTTTCTAATGCTTTTTTGTAGCTTAGGTATCATCAACGGCTTTAAGCAATATAGTATCCCATATTATTTAAAAATTTTAGGCCAAAAAACTGGTTTTCTGGCCATAACTTTTATGTTAATTAAGTAGTTTAAAATTAAAATCCTAGTCACGTTTTTCGAAACGTCAAAGACGAGCCCAAATATGTAGATTTCGCATATGTAAGGTCCTTCACAGCAATCTAGTTACGAAAAAAGTGTTCTTAGATACTTAATGTTTAAAATAATTATGAAATAATAAGTATGTAATTTCTTTAAAAATCCGGTAGATAAGAATGGAGATAAAAGATTGCAGAACCGATAGCCGTTTGTCTTATCATTCTATCTGAAGTGCAAAAGTAAGCTGTAGGAGATACGTTTCAAAACTTGTCAAAAATCGATGAAAACCGCAGGTAACCCCTTAACCCAAAAAATAATGCTTAGTAGGTAGCTTAACGTTTTCTACAAAAACAAAATTACATAGGTAGGTCCTATAAGCTAAAATATAGAAGGGTATGTAAAGTTAATGTCCAAGGTTTTTACAACGTACGTAATTTGTGACTCGTAGTTCACAGCCCGTTTGCCACTTAGGTATATTTCTTGGAATTAAGTTTGGAGGTGGCAATTATTGAAACAGTGTCCAACCCTAGAACACTTTCTCTCATCTTTAATTTTTACCTTCCTCGGGTGGGATGAAACACCTTCTGAAATTTCACCTCATAATTACTCTTTTTGGGTTGAACTGGTTGCATCTTCACGTTTTCATCCCGAAGTCTACAAATATTGTCGATTGAAGAGTGTGACACCCCTCTACTGTCGCTGTTTTTTGCTCCGTTGATATTTTTTAATAGTTTGTGAGATCACAAGGCAGTGGTTTTATTAATATTTTTAGATAAAAGAGTTCTTGTATTAAAACTATTACGGTTAAAGTATATATTATATTAAGTGCTATTTGACAGATGTTAGTTCGCATTAAAAATGTCTAATCTGGCAAGCCAGCTTGGTCACTAGCAAAAGCGGCAATTTTGAAAAATGTAGGCGCGACGCGAATGATCGATCATTCAAACTTTGAATTTCACACCTTTTGCCTACTGACAAAGTTGGTTTGCCGGAGTATAGTTGTCTTTTGATGCCAGTAGTAGTCACTGCGAACGGTTGTTTACATATACAAACAAGTACGAGCGAAATACCTAATATCTACGCGCGAATGATCTAAATATTATCATTTAGGTAGATATCAAAATGTAGGAACATTAGAATTGACCATTAGGTTTCGATTGTAAAAAACCAGTCAAGTGCGAGTCGGGCTCGCGTTCCAAGGGTTCCGTACATTACCCAATTTTTAACAATGTATTTATTTATGTGGAACGTTAATGAAATGTCTTTTAAAAACACAGGGTGATCAAAAACTAAGCAATTAAGTGCGACTCACGCTTGACTGCACATTTCTAATAGGTTTTCATATCATCTATAGATAAAGAACTATTTCGTGTATTTTTTTTAATTTTAGAGCCAGTAGTTTCGGAGATAAAGGGCGGGGTGGGGGGAAGGATGGTCGGACAGACAGACAGACAGACGCACGAGTGATCCTATAAGGGTTCCGTTTTTTCCTTTTGAGGTATGTATGTTATCTTAATACCTACCTAGTATGTAATATGTAATATGATCCTATAGCCATTAGATAGGTCTACGCCATAAATCCATATTCAGTTGCAATAAAATTTGTGAATATAATGTATTATTGAAACTACTTGGAATCCTTTATCTCCTATTGAGTCGTTAGTAGAGATGCACCGGATATTCGGTTACTATCCGGTATCCGGCCTATCCGGACCTTATTTCAATATCCGGCCGGATACCGGATTGTGCCCTACTATCCGGCTGGATACCGGATAGTAACTTTGTTTGATTTCGGAGTAAACAAATTGGATTTAAGAAACAGTCACGGTCATAATCGTACTCGTTTATAATTTTAATACAATTTAAAAATTCCACTCACTTGCACGCGCACTCATTTCGCACTAAAATGAGTCCGCGCGAAAGATCACTACGAAACAGGTCAAAACCTGCACAATGCGCACCTGAAAAACCGAATTGTAGGTATAGTTCCGCAGGCCGAATATTCGGCGGCCTGACCATCGGCCGAATATCCGGTATCCGGTATCCGGCAAAACAACTATCCGTTGCATAGATTGTTAGATCTGTTAGATCTTTTAGCCAATTCAAGCGAACCAATAAGAGTAAGATCATATCTCTAATTGGCTGGTTTCAAATTTGGAATTTGAGAATAGAGCCGTTTGGAAACCTTTGTTAAAATAACGGTTTAACCTGTCATTTTGAATTCTAATTCCAAATGGTTTAAGATTGTTTTATTTCGATACTTATTTAATTAAAATATTTTATGATATTTACCAGACGATTATCGGTGACGGAAAACATCGTAAAAAAGAAACCAATAATAATAAGATTTAGTTACTTACTCCATTCAACAATTGAGAACAACAAACAAGGTGTCAACAATAAAACATAATTTAAAAACACGTGACATTTCATGGTTACATCATATAAAACAAAGACTTGAAAATAGGGATGGTTTACATGTGCCTGAACTAGGATGCCCTGCAGTGGCGGCGCGTCCATAAAAGCCGATTCCCACCGGCTTGCCTGTTTTTGGACGTTTGAGCAGAGTTGTAAAGGAAATATGTAAGCCAAATTAGCCGGCTTGCCTATGGATATGTTTGACGCGCCGCCACTGATGCCCTGTGTTTGTGTCGGACTCCGACACAAGACAGCGCCACTTTTCTCGGTCCTGTGCGACGGGTGCCCCTTAATACGCCTAATATTAATTGTCATAATATGAATTTGCATAACAGGTTTGGCATAACATAATTGTGCATAACATTGAACAGGCATAATATTAAAAAAGCATACCACTTATTGCGCATAATAATGAATCCGCATAATTTAAATATGCATAACATTATTAACTATAACTTTATTTGGCACAAAATGAATTAGCATAATTTAATAAAGCAAGAGAATTAGATGGATCAAGGCAAAACCAACTCGGTTTGGTCAGGTTCACAAGGCTAAGACAGGATCGAGCGAAACGAAGCAAAGCTGTTGTAACAAATAATAATCTTTTTGCTGTAAAACATTATTACAACGTAGTAAGTTCGTGTTCTTCTTTTTTTTTAATAATTTTTGATTATTTTAAAGCTTAGAAATCATTTCATATTTTGTTTTTTGTTTGTGCAAATTTTTTTAAAGTGCATTTTAGACCTATTTTAGTGATTTTTTTATCGAGCAAAAGTCAAATACTCAGGATTCGAATCGCTGAAGTCCCTAGAGAAAGGCCGCAAGATTACTAATAAAATTTTTGGCAACCGTATTGTGATATTTGTGATCTAAGAAAGGGCTACATTAACTTACAACTTCGTTGTTCCGAACCTACTGAACCTTCATTCGAGCCGCTCTGTCTACATTTTTATTTATTTACCTTTTATATTTATACCATTTAATAATTATGCAAAGTAACTTTATGCTTATTATATTTATCCCAAGTCATCGTTATGACAATTTACGTTATGCTCATTAACATTATGCGTAATGAGTTATGCGGAATAATGTTATGCGATTTAGAAATTATGCGTAACATACGTTATGCCAATTCGAATTAGGAGTATTACGTTATGCGAATTAATATAGACCCCCTGTGTAGGGTTTGCACGACGGATCCGAAATGTATGGGAATATCCGCGGATCCGGATCCAGATCCGGATAATTTCATACATTTCGGATCCGGATTGCAAACCCTACCCCTGTGCGACCTCTCGCCAATTCTCGCCTGAAACACAAGTCTCATTTTGTTTTGTTTTAGGTCTGCCGTTTATAGCAATCATTTTCGTTAAAATCATTACTTTCACCAATTAGGTTTCTAACAAGACTGACTGGACCCAGGCTCCCTTATAGAACTGTGGCTAAATGCTGGAATAATACAAGGAAGATGATTCATACCGCACTTATGATCCTATTTGATCGATGGACAATCTTATTAGACTCTAGTTTTACAACAATAGTGCCACTGCAAAACGAGACCAAACATTGCAACACGTCTATCATTTCATTGCAGATATTGAGATATGCATCAACTGACATTTCGACAGCTGACAATCAATTTTCAACCTTAACACATACCCATTAAAGTCCACAATGTTCAGTTAGGCCACAATGTTCCAAAACCGGGGCTCACGACACGTGTAACCGCTTGGAAGGAAAGGTCGTAAGTGTATGTGATTTGTAAGGCGCGTACGACGTATTGGAATGGTGTGGCCGAATGTACCCGAGTAATGACGACGCGTCACGAAGTTTGACGAACATGGAGTTCGTGATACGGCACACGCACTTCATACAATGAGGGGGTATTCTGAAAGTTTTTAGATATGGGGCCCGATTTGGATTTTGTAATAGACATCTATTAGACATGTTTTAGACATCACCAAGATACGATAACGATATGTTTAAGATGTAACCTGTCAAATTTGACATTTGCGCGATTCTGGAGATAGGTACTGTAATACTGTTGAACGATTTCCACAGGATATGACTTAGAGATCCAATTCACATCTAATAGATATCTTACTCTATCTAACGTAAAAGTGACATTGGTTGCCCGAAATGCGCTCAAACGAGAACTAGTTGATATCTAAACTATAACGTAGGTATATATAATGGATCTAGTACGTGTCGTCTCTTGTGAATATCTTGAAGTTCGAATACGGCAGATGGAGTAGGTAATAAATAATTGTGTCTTGGCAGTAACATTAAAGGAAAACTAACCTGGAAACCTCATCACTTTTTGGAGGTGATAGTTTTAGCTTCAGAAAAAGGGCAAAATTCTTTCTGATTATACTTCGAGGGCCTACCGCGAAAAGCGAAATTCGCAAATTGCGGGAATCTTTCTCTTTTACTCCAATAAAGGCGTAATTAGAGCGACAGAGAAAGATGCCAGTAGTTTGCGAACTTCGATTTTCGCGGTTATAGTCCAGTAACCGGAACTGATGGGTGAGAAAAATTAGTTACCTTAATTGTAGTTAGAATTAGTTTTTTTTATTCAATGTATAACACTTATTATATAATAAACGAGTTTATCCTTTTTACCTAAAAGTAAAAAAAAAGACAAATTGTCAACCAAAATAAATTTAAAAGTAGAAAAATTACTGTCTTGGCTTCTCTTTGTCTTGTCTTGTCTTGTCTTATCTTGTTCTAAGCTTAATACTCGTAGCATCGTTCGCAGACGTTTCTGCTTGTTAAAAATTAAAATTAAATCTAGCTCCTTGTCATGTATATGCATTGATTGTAGAATAGCCCAACAGAATAAAGACATGTACCGCTGCTGGGGACTGCCTAATGAATTGGCTGGCCCCTAAATTATCTCAAACCGTTACAAATTCGCACTTTGAAAATAACCTCCTTTCGAAATGTGTTCCAATTCTTCAAAAAAATAACGGTATTGTGTTAAATGCTGCCAGTATTAACAGGAACTTGAAGGCACTCAAAAAAAGATCTTGGTGTTATAGTGCTCGGCCGATAAGAGTCAATCCTGACAGGTGTCAACTCAGTAAGTACAAATTATAAGCTAAAACAGTGTTACTGCATTCAAATAGGGAATATTACGCGAAACTTTGCGTAGGAGGCGCCACTACCAAGAAAATGGAAATTTCGTTATCTAACCTCTCTACCACTCTTGCATATTCGAAAGATAAAGAGGCAGATAACTAAATGCCGATTTTCGCGTTTCCCGGTAGGTTTGTTAACAAACCGCCTTGATGCATAAATTATGTCATATTTTACTGTCTGTGAAAACTTGACAAAAAACAGTTTAAGGCACAGTATGTATAAGTTACTCTATGGTTTACTAGAGGAGCTAGTGCTGCACTCTGGCGGCAGAACATTGCAGTAATACCCCCTATTGTGCCAGAAAAATTTGCGCGTCGCAAAAGTGCATAAAAATATGTATATGCAAATAATTTTGCCGAATGTACCAATTATTTTTTTGTAGTGATTTCATAGCCACATTAATATTATTTTTATAGACCCGTTCTAGACTAGACTAAAAACTGGCATTAATTATTCTTAGTCATAACAGCGATGAAATAAAAGCACGATTCCACATTTTTATATCGCAGATGGTGACAGGCTTTATAAATCGCTATTTATTATACCAATGAAAAGAAAGAAAATACATTTATTTAACGCCACAACATGTTACATAAGAAAAAAGAAGACATACTTACAGATATAAAAAAAATTGGGCGATGAAATAGGACCCTCACTCAGGATAATGCCGCGTGGTCAATACAAACTCTAGCTTTTTTTATGTGATAGCAAACGAACAGACGAACCGTCTGATAGGAAGCCGTGACCGTCACCCATGGAAAAGCAACATCGGAGGAGCCACTTATGCGTTGCCGACCCTGGAGAACTCTGGATACCCGCTTCTTGAAGAATCCCGTGTCCCGTGTCGCAAAAGAAATAACTTCAGTAGGTAACTCAAAATTCATTCCATATTCTGCACGTTCTGGCTTCAAGCGAGATGCCTGCTTATTCTTGATGTGCTTTGTATCTAAGAAATGGCTATGATATTTGGTGGCCAAAAGTATTCAATGGAAAGCTGCCTCAATCGAAAGGCAACCTTTACGTCCCCATACACCACTTGAGAAAAGTAGCAAGGGTAGAGTTAGACCAAGAAAAGTCTGCAGAGACTTTGATAGCCCACGCAGTGCAAGTGTTATTTTAAACGTCAAACTTCTATGAAATTATGAATTATGACGTATAAATAACACTTGCACTGCGTGTGCTATCTTTTCTGGGTCTAACCAGAGTTATATTGCGAGCTGTTACTAAATTATGTCGAATTTGTCTTGACGTCATCGTCTTATTGTGACAGTTAATCATATGAATATGGTAAAATATTGACAGACCCGCAGGTTTTATTGACAGTATGTGAGACAATAATTGCAATTTATTATGCCGTTTGACATTTCTAATTTGGTATTTCAATAAGCGCCAGCGAAAGCTTTCAGGGGCCATTTTGACACAAACGTTCATGTCCATATAATGTCAATTTAGTGCAGTTTGCTTGTGGCAGGGGTCGGAAACCGGTATTTGCTTCATACAAAAATACCGGTATTATTAAGTTCTTTTTCGTTCTTTGGTTTATTATTTCATTTTTAATTGGACAATCTTATAACACATAGTCGTTACATAAATACATGATTCAGTGCTACGAGCATAAAATAATTCAAATTATTGGTCGATTTCGGGGTTTTTAAAAAATACCGGTTCCGAGCCCTGGCTTGTGGGTCAAAAACGTTCGGATAAACCGATGTCTTTTTAATGGACATGACAAGAGTCACACCATAAGGGTTCCTTTTTACGTCTCTAAGAGCCTACCGTGAACCACGTTCGACGTGTTGCCTCTCTGTCGCACTTGTAAATTCGTACGTAAGTGTGACATGGAGGCAACACGTCGCACGTGGTTCGAGGTAGGCCCTTTGGTAAGGAAACCTAAAAACAATTTTACCAAGACTACGCTTAAACATTTTCGATTCTTTTGAATCATAAGTGGACTTTATTCGAGTCTTTTTAATATCAAAATTGATATTACACTAATATTGAATTGTATACGTTTCTGAATAACGCCAGCCCGTTTTTTAAATGACTATTTTCCCGAATAACGGTTACAATTCGAATGTGTGGTAATCGAATGCATAAAATTCAAATGTTATTCAGAAACGTGTTGGAAATATATTTAAATTGTTTTGTGGCTTTTACATCGTAGGTGGATCACAGTTATTTCCGTTGCATTTTTGTATTATCACATTTAGTTTAGTTTTCGAAGTATTAGTGCAACATAAAATAGTAGAAATTTAAAAATTTAAACTAAAAAAATTCCATACTAAATTGTTGCCATGATTAAGCATTTTACGTCTAAAATGTGACAGTTACGTAGGAAGTGGCGCCCTCAATAATTTTCTACAATTTCTTGTCGGACTATAAATAATCTTGTAACATAAAAAAACACATATGGCCCAATAACTTTGGCCCACCTCTCTTTGTACCAAATTATTTTTGTCTGTCATATCACTCTTAGATCATATTACCTCGGGTGAGACTCAAACTCGCGACACTGGACAGTTGGACACCCATTGCTCTCATCATCATGGGCTAGTGTTACAGAGTCGCGTGTTCATGAATTTTTCTAGTTTTCATATATTTCTAAGCTTTGCTTTGCATCAATTCATCTAACATTATATGGTAACATTCCATTTCTGACCGCAGCTGCACTACTAGTACTGAACGCGTCGGTGTTATTGTCAATTTCCATAGTAAAATAAATGGTAGTGCTGCTGTCGTTGGAAATGGACTACCTATATTCGACTAACCCACAGATTACCAGTTCGCCGGACGATATCAGCCTGTCAGTTGTTCGGAACTGTCACCTTTTACGATTAACTGACAGGCTCCCATCTTAAAGGCCGGCAACGCGCTTGCAACCCTTCTGGTGTTGCGGGTGTCCATGGGCGGCGGTAATCGCTTACCATCAGGTGATCCGTCTGCTCGTTTGCCTCCTATTTCATAAAAAAAAAAAGGCTGATATTGTCCGGCGAACTGGTAATCTGTGGGCCATGCAAAGAAATACTCATGTAAACTCACACGAAATTGCCTTCATCAATTGTACCCAATAAGCCTTGCGTGTATAATATTAGCTTCCTAAGGTTAACAGACATTCCAAGTTTCTAGGTAAAGATTTAGCTTCCATACACACAGATAATTTGTATGGAGGCCATTCACGCTTAGAATCGGGACGTTCACACCAACTTAGTACCTAGTTAAAATTGGTGACACACGCGTTCGTAGGATGGCCCACTTTTCTTTATAATATAGGAGGCATGTAGGCAACTGTTGCCCATGGAAATCTGTGCTAAAACCCCGAAAAATGTAGTTCGCAAATTGCGGGCATCTTTCTCTGTCACGCCTTCATTGGAGTGAAAGAGAAAAATCCCCGCATTTTGCGAATTTCGGTTTTCGCCGTACGCTCTCTGGAACACCAAAGAAAATAACATATTCTCGCTCTTTCGACCTAAGCGCGACTTAAGAAGATAGTGGACAGTAATTGCTCCGTACTACATATAGGTATTACCTTTTCTCTGTCGTAGATTACGATATTTTGCATTAACATCATGAAAAGATTGTTTAGGTACCTACTTTTTAACGAGAACTGTATAGACTGTACATACCTAATGTCTCTAATAGAAAAAGTGTTCCAGGGTGGCAGATACTTGTGGCGCGTTGTTTCATCCGCTCGGACTGTAAATTATACTCGTATGCTCGGCATCTTTTCAAACCGTATATCTCGCTAGAAATCTCTAACTGTAATGAAAATTTATAACTTAACTTAACCAGCCATTCGTATGCTCATTCTCGACCACACCGTTGTATGTAAACCGAGTTTATGGCATCGCACCTCGCATTCTATAGACATGGGTCTCGAGGCTTTCGGGTCTCATGAGAAATAACCTTTTGCTGAGTTTATGCTGAAACTAGGAAAAATAATCGAAGCGCTTTAAACTCTCGCATTTTGTACACATATTTAATTACAGAAACGGGTCTACCGCGATATAATTTCATTGTTTTTGCCTTAAATTCCGACGTTTCAGCCCTTTCTGTGACCACAGCTGGTACGCTGCAACGCAGCTGAAACGTCGGAATTTGAGGTAAAAACAATGAAATTATATAACGGTAGACCCGTTTGTGTAATTAAATATAATCGGAGCGGCTTGAACCCCCCGTTGAGAATAAAATTAGTAACTAATAGTCTCCCCAGATATATCGACGCGCATTCGGCAAAATCCGATAGGAAAAAGGTTTATGTCCGAGCGATTAGAGCGAAAAAGCCGTCGACGCGTCGGCAGGCACCAACCTT
The DNA here is from genome assembly GCF_910591565.1 of Cydia splendana. Taxonomy (NCBI): domain Eukaryota; kingdom Metazoa; phylum Arthropoda; class Insecta; order Lepidoptera; family Tortricidae; genus Cydia; species Cydia splendana. The sequence continues at coordinate 16,095,811 of NC_085971.1, read as the reverse complement.
AGAGCATTTAATAACCGGAGTCGCCTTTAAGAGCTTACCCCTCTGCCAAAAACCTTGCACAATTGTGCAAACTTTTGTATGGACATAGCTATTTGTAGGTACGTCACGTACAATTCATGTAGAAATAGCAATACATTTGACGTCCCCTCCCCCGCAAAAATCGGCAGACTGCTTTGTACAGAAAATGACAGCCATGACGTCTCCAATTACTAAATGCTCTAAGGCGCCGGCCGATGCGAGCTGAGCCGAACGACGACCTTTTTGCTCTTATTGCGCAGACATAAAGCTTTTTCCTATCGGATTTTGCCGATTCCGCGTCGACATATGTAGGGGAACCCCAATAGTAAACGGCATAATAGAGCAGTAATACGGCGGCGAACTCACTCATTTTATGAAGCAAATTGACAGATACAGCACCCGCGTCAAGGTCGCAGCAGTAATGTCGTAACAGTAATGCAGTTGCTTAACCCCGAAAACGGCTTCCCCGCTTCTGGACCCGCTAGATAGTGAAACCATTCCCTCTAGTAACGCTATACCTACTTCGAACGATTTATCGAATTCGCAAGTTTTGCATACCACGAACTTTTTGCCTACTACAGAAAATATACCTTCTACAGACTTATTACGTACCTCACGTAATTCTCCCACCACGGACAGTACAATAAACACGACTCTCTATAGTGTGGGGGATTTACATTCTACCTTAGAGAGCACACCGTGTCGCCCACTGATAGATTCTCATTCTCATTTGGAAATTGAAAAGGATGGTTCAGATAAGTACGTCAATTGTGTCACCGAATTTTTTATCATAAAGTCTGGATATATCATTAATTGACAGCGACTCATTGAAGGAAATGCAAGAAAAAATATCGCATATCACTGCTTCATTAAATAGTACACAGAATGAGTTGGATAAACAGATTTTGGAAAATAGTGAACTCCGAAGACAAATAGAGAAATTGACGAAGGAAAATAAATTATTGCAAACACTTTGCCTCACATCGTCACCAGATAATAAGGAAAATACTAGCTACACAAAAAGAAAACGGCTCTCATTAGCCTCAAAGGGAAGCTTCTCAATATCGTCGTCGCCAGTAGCCCCTCAGCATATTGACACAGATACTCGTAAGCATTCGGAAGAAGTGCGTAATTTACAAATAAGGATAACAGAATTGGAGAACCAGCTGAAAATCGCAGATATTGAGATCATTAAGCTGAAAAAACACATAGAGTTCTTATCACTGAAACTAGAATCCCCACAAATAGTACCCACTGAAGATTCACACGGTCCTAAACTAGACTTAATTTCACACTTTAAACTCTCGCGTTTTGTACACATATTTAATTACACAAACGGGTCTACCGCGATATAATTTCATTGTTTTTACCTTTAATTCCGACGTTTCAGCTGAGTTGCACCAGCTGTGGTCACGGAAAGACTGACGTCCCAACAAATGTCAACGGAGATATTAATAAAACACCACTAAACTACCCGAAATTAGTTTATAAAAATGTTCGGGGTAGACAAAGAAATTGCAGCTACCCGTTAAAGTTTAATGTTTATTGTCCACGGCACGACACGCAACACTCACAGTATCCGTACACTGGTCCGAAGATATATCCGCTGGTTTCAACATTTGAATCACTGGTCCCCAAGTAGACGATAATTTGTACCCGTCCTCACGATTGAAATTTTTAGGGTGTTTTTTAATTTCAATCGCCTCTCTCACGATCCGCGGATAATAGTGTCGCTCGTTGGAGAGGACTTTGGGTTTATGTAGCTCAATCCAGTGATTCGTTCCTGTTGTCAGCAAGTGCTCAGCTATTGCGGATTTGTTTACATGGCGATTTTTAACAGCTGCTATGTGTTCCTTCACCCTCTCTTGAACGCTGCGCTTAGTTTGGCCAATGTACGCACTTCCACAACTGCATTCTATCTTGTAGACACCGGGATTCTGGTACGGAATGACATCCTGCGTGCATTTTTATAAACTAATTTCGGGTAGTTTAGTGGTGTTTTATTAATATCTCCGTTGACATTTGTTGGGACGTCAGTCTTTCCGTGACCACAGCTGGTGCAACTCAGCTGAAACGTCGGAATTAAAGGTAAAAACAATGAAATTATATCGCGGTAGACCCGTTTGTGTAATTAAATATGTAGACTTAATTTCACCGCAAGAAGAAAAAAATATAGAAAACAAGCACCGAATATATATTCTCGGTGACGAACAAGTTCTTGGCTTATCTGCAGCTCTACTAAACACCAGGACAGGAAATTGGAACGATAACCACCAACCAAGCGCTCTAATTATGCCCAACGGCGACTCTGGTGTGGTCCTCAAGAACTGCGACCAGATCAAGGAATCAGCAACAATAGAGGACGTGGTAATATTGGGAGTTGGAAGTCACGATACTATTCCATTTAGATTTAATATTAACTTAAGTACAGCATTAGCTAAATTGTCACATTTAAAAAATGTTTTTGTACTTTCGGTGTATGAAAGTAAGTTTCTAGACGTAGCACGACTCAATAAAAATATTAGATTCATTTCCCAAAATTTCCACAATTGTAAGCTGGTAGAATGTAATCGATACTACACATCTGGAAGCGGTTATCTAACGAACATATGCAAGGCAATAAACATCACTATAGATTATGCAGAGTACAAATCACAATTCCTAAATTTTACAAATAAGGCAAAAAAGCAATTTCGCTCAAAGCAACACTTAAAAACCAACACTATTGACAGTGAAAGCGCAACAACTTTCATAAAAAAGGGAACGATACCATATTATTTCCAAAGAATGACACTAAATGAATCCAAAGAATTTTTTCGTTGATGAACAAATAGATATACCACAAATAACATTAAATAAACAATCACCAGATCAAATAGATAATTTGGGAATTATTAGCACTAGAAATATTAAAAGAAATGTCACTATATTCCATCAGAATATACAGGGCCTTAATAACAAACTTAGTCTTATTGAAACTTGCATAAATGATTTTTCTGACCATGGAGTGGCCCTGGACGTTTTATGTTTCTCAGAAACTTTTGTCAAAAGAGGCTGTGAGGGAAACATATTCCTCAAAGGATATAAATTGGGTTCGTCTTTTTCCAGAAGCAATAAAAAGCGCGGTGGCGTATGTATCCTTACCCGTAGAAATATTGATTCTAAGCCAATTTTATTCTGTAAGGAACTCTGCCAAGAAAAAATGTTTGAATGCTGCGGGATAGAAATACCTAGTTTGAAAACAGTAATCATTTGCATTTCCTGGTAATACAGCTAATAATCTAGGGATTTTCTATGATAAGCTAGAAACATTGCTACTTAAATTATCGTTGAAAAAGAATATAATACTCACTGGAGACCTGAACATAAATATTCTAAAGGAGATAAATATGCTACTGTAAATTTTATAAATCTGCTGCATACTTTCAAGTTGCAAGTAAATATCAAGGTTCCTACCAGACAAAACGCTTGTCTTGGTTTATTTGCTAGTAATGTAGAAAAGGTAGTAGGGAGGGTACATACTTTGCACCTTTCTGATCATGATACTTGTCAAACTTTAGAGTTTTTAAGCGATTACAAAAAACTGGATATTGATTATTGGTATATATACACTAAGGACTACAATCAAGAAAATATAAATAAATTTAAAGAATGTTTAAAAAGATGTTTAGAGAGATGTTTAAATAGTTTAAGTTGGCATGAAGTGTTTAACGAATCAGACTTTAGTACAGCCTTTTCCGTATTTCATAATGAATTCTGCATGTTTTATGAATTATGTTTTCCGAATAAAAGGATTAAAATACAGTCAAACAATTCGAAACCTAGGTGGCTTAGTACAGGTATAAAGAAGTCATGTAAAACAAAAAGACTTCTGAAATCTCGATGTTTTTTTAAGGACGAGGACGAGCTACATAACAAGACACAATACAAGCGATACACAAAACTGCTAAAGAGATGCATAGCACAATCGCAAAAAAATGTTAATAAAAGACATGTCCTAACTGCAAATAACAAAGGCAAAGCTGCCTGGGATGTAATTAAAGACAAAAACGATATTACAAAGGTAGTTGAATGTATAAAAGATATACAAACAGGCGCAGTAAGCATTAATGATGCACAGGGAATAACGGAGGCCTTTAATAACTACTTTATTAATGTAACCAACAACACTTCTGCCTCGACCAACAGGCATGCCTTAATAGATAAGGGTGGTGTAAGTAATAGTTTATTTCTAAATCCCTGCACAGAAGACGAAATAGTAAGCATCATTAAATCCTTGCGTAATACGGCGTCGGTTGGTATTGATGCCATATCTACTCATGTCTTAAAGTATGTTGTGTATGAAATAAAGTCCATATTGACTCATCTCATTAACCAATCTCTTGTGCATGGTATATACAAACCTTTATTCAAAAAAGCAGATAAGAAACTACTCGATAACTATCGGCCCATAACTTTAGTCCCTATTCTTTCTAAAGTATTTGAGAGAGTTATGCGAGATAGGATCGTAAAGTTTGTAGAAAAACATAATATACTAGCGAAGGAACAAAACGGATTTGTAAAGGGTAAGTCGACAACTCATGCCGCTTATTCTTTAGTTAGTAGCGTTATAGGCATTATCGACAAGAAAAAGTCAGTAGTAGCAGTATTCTTTGACATGTCTAAGGCGTTCGACCTTGTGGACCATTCAATATTAATAAAAAAGTGTGAACATTATGGTATTCGTGGAAACGCTTCTGAATGGGTCAAGTCATATTTATCTGATCGTAGGCAATGTGTCGAAATAAGTAGACTAAATTGTAACAATGAATTAATTCAATACAGGTTGTCGTTTCAAACTACTATGAGAGGCGTGCCCCAAGGTAGCGTTCTAGGACCGCTACTTTTCGTTCTCTACGTTAACGATATTCCTCACGCAACAACACATCTAGTTGTTATGTATGCAGATGACCTATCAATCATTATACCAGACTTAGACATGACTAATACATTTGAAAATTTGATAAACAATGCTGTTTATGACATCGATAACTGGTTAATTAATAATAATTTAACAATGAATGTAAATAAGACAAACTGGGTGCAATTTTCAAATTATAAAACGCAACGAGCCTCAATAAAAATAGACTGTAAAGGTCAACTCATAAACGGCTGCGACCAGGTAAATTTTTTGGGGATCACTATTGACAGGTTTTTAAATTGGAAGCAACAAGTAGCATCTATCTGCAACAGGCTGAGTCGATTTGTATTTGCTCTAAAAATATTGAGGAGGGTAGCAGACGAATCCACTGCTCTAACAGCCTCCCATGGTTATGTCGCATCTGTTCTTCGATACGGTATTATTATTTGGGGAAACTCTACAGATGTCGATCAGGTGTTTCTAACGCAATAAAAATGTATACGTGCTATTCGAGGTGTCGGGTCATTAACGTCTTGTAGACCTCTTTTTAAAAAGTTTAATGCCCTGACCTTGCCTTGTATTTATATTTACGAGCAAGCGAAATTCGTATTAAGCAATCCTGAGCTGTTTGAAAAACGATCCCAAAATCCAAGACTCAGGGACAGAGATGTATGTCGAGTAAAACAGCAGTTTGTTAATTCAGCCCTGTACAACAAAAACTGTTTCATGATGTCAGGGAAAGTATATAACAATATCCCTTTAGAGTTAAGACTGTTACCTAAAAATCTGTTTTTACGTAAACTTCGACATTGGCTGATGGATAAATGTTTTTATAACTTAAACGATTTTTTTAATAATTAACTTAATTTGGTATTAATTGACATGTATGTGACACTGAATAGTTGTAAATTCTAATAATTTATCATAATTTATACGTACTGATCTTGTAATTTATTTATTTTAACTTGTAATAGAACTATTTGACATTCGAAAATTATTTCTTAACATTGAATTTATTTATATTTTGTGTTGGCAATTGTAGCATATTGTTGTAATTGTAAATATGTATATAGGTAATCTTAAAATGCTAGATTGTAAGTAATATTTGCATGCCTACACTCTCGGCGAGATGTGATGTTCGATTTAAGATGAATGTTACCACCTAATTTATGTACCACATTTCTGGCAAATAAACGATATTTCTATTTCTATTTCTATTTCTGTCATCCAAAAGTCAAATTAGATTTTTCCCAGGAATTAATTCCCAGCAAGCTGGAAATCGTCTTAATACCTTCATTTGGTTTTAAATTAGTTTAATTCGAGTTTGCTCCATTCCAGGAGATGTGGAAAAAATTATGCTCTTTTTTAGTTTTTTTGCTTGTACCTCAAAAACGTTATCTCCGATGGAAAATTTGCTCTAATCATGATAAATATTGACATTTGAGGATTCGAAACGTACCTTAATATGAATTCGTAGTCAAACATTGTAAAAAATGGCCGCCTTTGAATTTCTTTTTTTTGTAACATCGTGTTAAAATCCGAAAATTATTTTCACCAGTGTCTGATCCACAACAACCTTGCTGGTAGTGATATTGTAATTCGCAGTGGGTTCCTTCTACATCGAGTAGGTAGTTTTGTCAATCCAAGGTATCTCCCAAGGCTCCCAAAATTTATCCACACGTCCTGGGATGGAGCAAACCCAGATTATACGCATTTAGGACCACATGAAGGTATTAACCCCTTACCGCATACGAAGCCATATATGGCCGATATGATATTTAACTCTATTGACAGCTATTAAAGTTCAAATTTCAACAAATATTTTTTATTATATGCAGTAAGGGGTTAAAATGATTTCCAGCTTGCTGGGAATTAATTCCTCATAACGCATTTATTGGATCTAATTTGACTGGCCTATTAATGATTATGACACCTAATATGGAAGGTGCAAACGAGGTTATTGACCCTGCGCGACAGTTTGGGATTCACAGCGCGTCCCCAAAATAATAGGCCGTAAGCTAACCGACGCCGACTACAATAGCCCATAAATATTTAAAAAATGGACAGTGAATGCCCTAAGGCGATTTGGGTTCCGTAAAAATTGTGTTTTTAGTAGGTATCCTGTGTATTTGAATGATGAATACTTAAAAATATTTTGGGACGACAGTCAGAGAACCGGTTTTTTTTTACATTTAACATACCTTAAAAAGCATAATTCATGACTCAGAGTCTGAGTCTCAGACCTTTTTACTTGCAGTCTGAAAGTAAAACCAGGAGACTGAAGACATACAGTTTCATTTAACTTTAAAAATAAGTCATAAATAAATCGAGTTGTTAATTGTTTTATACAGTTTCATTTAACTTTAAAAATAAGTCATAAATAAATCGAGTTGTTAATTGTTTTATATCAATTCCTATTACCAAGCTATAGAAGGAACCCTAAAAAAGCTGAAGCGCTGGCCACTAAGTGCGACTTTCAATCCGGAGGTCGTGGGTTCAAACCCCGGCTCGTACCAGTTTTTCGGAACTTATGTACGAAATATGATTTGATATTTTCCAGTTGCTTATCGGTGAATGAAAACATCGTGAGGAAACCGGACTAATGCCAATAAGGCCTGGTTTCCCCTCGGTCGGAAGGTCAGATGGCAGTCGCTTTCGTAAAAACTAGTGCCTACGTCGAATCATGGGATTAGTTGTCAAGCGGACCCCAGGCTCCCATGAGCCGTGGCAAAATGCCGGGATAACGCGAGGAAGAGTATTTTTCTTATTTACTCGTAATGCATGTTAATTATAAGATGTAATAATGTTTTGAAAAGATGTGTCCCGCCGAGTTTGTTGCCGGTCCCATATTGGGATACCCTTCTCCAATTGAGGGGGGATTTAAATCTTTTCGAGGCAGACGTGTAGGGTTGAAGCCGGTGTAGCTTTATTTGACGTTCATAAGCGCATTGTAATATTACAAGGCATATGCCTGCTTGAATAAAATATTTTTTATCTTTTATCTTTTTATCTTAAGAAGAAGAAGAGAAGGAACCCTAAAAAGTAATTCATATGTGCCGCTTGATATTCTAACTCTATCGTTACTTAGTATGCTTTCATGGGTGCGCGGGCGCTTGGCGCAGTGCAACTTACTCAAGACAAAAGGGCGTAAGTGCCTTAGTTTTTCTATTACGATAAGTCCTTTATTAACGAGACGGCGACGCGAAAATATTTTTATGAAAGTACAGAAGCTATCAGTCAAATAAATAAGTGTACGGTTGAACTATGTTCTCAATAGCTTTTTAAGGAAATTTAACTTAAAACTCTTTTTAAGCACTTAGAGCATTTAGTAACTGGAGACGTCATGGCTGTCATTTTCTGTACGAAACAGTCAGCCGATTTTTGCGGGGGAGGGGACGTCAAATGTATTGCTATTTCTACATGATATGTACGTAACATACAAATAGCCATGTCAGTCCATACAAAAGTTTGCACAATTGTGCAAGTTTTTCGGCAGAGGGGTAAGCTCTTAAAGGCGACTCCGGTTATTAAATGCTCTAAGGCTTTACAAATTAAATATCAATGTAAAGGTTAGTAAACGTGCTTTAAATTGATACCTACCAATAACAATCAAGTAGTGCAAATGAATGAGAATAGGGTATTTGACGACTATAACTCTGTATCTTTAGGTATTTAAATAAAATTAAACTAAATCTACCCTCAAATGGTTCCTTAGGCCAGTTGAGGGTAGATGAAAACATTACATGATCAAATAATGTAGGTTAAAGTCAGGTCGTTCAGCGACTGATTCAGGCGGCTTTGTATTTGGTCGGTTAACCAATAAATGTTATAACTACCCGAATATGTACAAATTGTTTGTTTACTTTTATTTAAATACCTAAAGATACAGAGTATCTTAGTCAAATCAGTTTCTTTTTTCGAACTTCGTCACACGCGTCGACACGATTTGCTACTATGGAATTTATAAATATGAAACACTAGCATGTGAATTCACGATCAAATTATCTACTCTTTATAGTTTTATACGGGTTTTAAAATATAAATTGCTTTAATAGTAACTGCTGTCTACGTTTCTCTATTAATCTTCTGATGCTTTATTTCTATGGTGTAAAATAATTTATTTTAAATACAGTCAAATACCTAATTTTAAGCGGGAAATTCAAGGAGCTGGCAATATCGGATTGAAGCCTAGGGACTACTAGCTCCAACTAGGCATTTCTAAGGCACTCAAGTCAGATGCTTAGTCGCTTGGCATGTTAAATCATTGTTATTCCATCGTGTCATCGCTAGGAAATATGTTTTATTCATGTAAGACAAGTGCGAAATATGTTTTTCTAATAGAAACTTGATCTGAATGGGAAATGTATGGGAGCAATAGTCTCGTCGATCAACGTCCAAATTGATGCGGGATGAGAATTTAGAATAGTTTTTGTATTTCTGTAGTCAACTGGCAACTTTTGACTTGGGTAAAAAAGAACCGAATAGGTTCACAAAACTGTGAATGACATAAAAATGTTAGAACATGCCATCATTTCATAAAGCTAATAAAAATACCCAATTCACTATAGTAAGTTGTTCCCAATTGATTTGAAGAGTTTTCTTTTATTTCCATTCATTTTTTTTTGTTTAGTTACCCAATTTGTACTCCTAAGGAGTAGGAGTACAGTTGTTTTTATGAAAAGACTATTTTTCAAATAGAACCGTCCTCAAAAGCAAACAACAACTAGTAAACATACCTGAGCGTTTTCCAAAAAAAGTGTACATTTCATTCATGTCTTCAAAATATTGACTTCTTGGGCTCATTTTACTCAAAATCATTCAGTTTAATCAGAATGATTCTGAGTGAAATGAGCCCAAGAAGTAAATATTTTGAAGACATGAATGAAATGTACACTTTTTTGGAAAACGCTCACCTTTGAATTGAAAATCCCCTCCGTTGTCGTCGATTATAAACATAAATAGTCAACTTTAACAAATATAAACAGTTTTTGGCATCTAAAGTGTAAATATTGTGTATAATTATTAAATTATTTTAGTGTAAGTAAGGTACCTAAGTTCTTTAACTCTATTTTAAAATTCGGTAAATTTCCAACAACTTTTTGCCACTCCAATATAATTCTATTACACAAAAAAGATGAGAAATCCGACATTAATAACTACAGACCCATTAGCCTCATCTCACACCTTTATAAAACTTTTATTAAGATAATAGAACGTCGCATTGCTGGAAAATTGGATAGTCACCAACCTCCCGAGCAGGCCGGGTTTCGGCCTGGTCTTTCTACCACGGACCACTTGCACGCAATAAACCAGATCATGGAAAAGTACATCGAATATAAAATTCCTCTATATCTAGCCTTTGTAGATTTCTCCAAAGCTTTCGATAGTTTATCTCATTCATCTATATTTACAGCACTACAAGAACAAGACATAGAACCCACGTACATACATCTCATCCACAACATATATGCCTCAAGTACTGCCTGCATAAAACTACAGTCTCCCGGACCATCATTCAATATAAAGAAGGGCGTCAAGCAAGGTGACCCGCTGTCGCCCAAGCTGTTCACTAGTACCTTCGAACAAATATTCAGGAAGCTGGCGGCTGGATGGGAGAACAGAGGTATCGACGTGGGTGGACGGCGATTAACAAATCTCCGCTTCGCCGACGACATAGTCTTGTTTTCGTCTTCAGCCACGGAGCTCGGCGCCATGCTACAAGACCTAAGCAAGGCAAGCCTTGAGGTAGGATTAATGATGAACATGTCAAAGACCAAGCTCATGACTAATAGCCCAAAAAGAAAAGTGGTAGTGGATGGAGAAGAAATGTCATATGTCCAAGAATACATTTACCTAGGTCAAATAGTCTCTTTCCAGGCACGACAGGACAAGGAGATCGCAAGACGAACCGGAAGTGCCTGGAAAAGCTATTGGTCTATGAAAGAGCAAATGAAGGGAGATTTCCCTATTTCTCTAAAACGAAAGCTCATGGACATGTGCATTCTTTCCATCCTGACCTACGGAGCACAGACTTGGTCCTTGACAAAAGTTCAGAAATCCACCCTCAACGTTTGTCAACGCGCCATGGAGCGTAGTATTCTCGGCGTGAAGTTGACCGATCGCATCAGAAACACTATACTACGCTCCAAAACCCAAATAGCTGATGTGGATGAAACAGCCGCCAAGCTGAAGTGGGACTGGGCGGGACACGTTTGCCGTATGCCGGATGACTTGTGGGCTAAAACAGCAACCAATTGGGTCCCACATTAAACCCGGGGTCGCGGCAAACCTCGAAGGCGTTGGCGAGATGACCTCGACTCCTTTGACAGGAACTGGTGGGAGACGGGTCAAAACCGGGATACGTGGAAAGGGGGGAGGGAGGCCTTTGCCCAGCAGTGGGACACTCTAGGCTCATATAAAATAAATAAAATAAAATAAAGGTACCTAAGTATTTACGGCGCGGTAAGACTATCACTTAAGTATGGAATCCTCATACTGTGTTTCTTACAATGAGCAAAATAAACTATGCTAGTCTTACCCCACCTTATCTTACATATTTAATTACACAAACGGGTCTACCGCGATATAATTTCATTGTTTTTACCTTAAATTCCGACGTGTCAAAACAACGTTTCCGAATTTTGCCGCGGTAGATCCGTTTGTGTAATTAAATATGTGTACAATACGCGAGAGTTTAAAGTGTTATATTATTGTATTAACTATGAGAAAAACACTGTATTGTCGCCGTACTCTGTACAACTAAGAAACTGTTAACCAAATATTATTTCATAGGTATTGTATTACATCACACACCATGCATATGTATGACAAGTAATAAAAATATACAACTGAATGTCATTTCCAACCATCGGAAGAGGATTAGAACTTCAAAAATTGAATTTGACTTTATATTAGTTGCAGTGCGTCTCGGGCCCACTTTATTGGTGTGAGCGAACCAAAATGAGTATAATGACAAATCAAGGACATATTTTAAAGATCGAATGCCACTTGAAGGCTATTAAACTTAAATAGCGGGTGGCCTGGGAGTTTTATAGTTTTTAAACTAGCCAATTCCGAAAATGGTAATTAAAATAATCATACATAGGTAGGCAGTTTTTATCTTCATGTACCAAGAGAATTGAGACCTTAAATACAACACAATAAGATTCACAATAAAGATTCATGGCATTGCCTGTAAATTATGCCAATGAGTTGAAAATCAAACGACGTTCGAATACCTCGTATCTCACATTTCGAGAAATAACGAATTTGAGTTTTATAGATTTATATTTAACGTTTAATTTTGCGTGTCATTAAAAATGTTTGTTTTGTCGTATTGAAATATTGTGTAGCTTCTTCAAAATTAAAATAAATGAGATATATTTAAGAATTCTGTTAAATTTACTGCTTACATAGTAACAGATTCAATATTTGACGTCATTCATCGGACGATAGATGGGGTTAATGACCCTTGTATGTAAAATATCTACTTACTTACCTTGACAAGAAATTTATGAGGTCGTCGAAGACCTCCTCAATGGATCAAAAAAAAATCAACCGAAATAGAGTACTTACCGGCCAAAAATATGTCATCTTCAGGTTTCTTTTTAGGGTTCCTAGTTGACTACGGTACCCTAAAAAGGTTTGCCGTAAAAACCTGAAGGTGACATATTTTTGGCCGGTACTGAAAATAAATATTTGGGGCCATCTTAAATAAACCGACCTAGCCTAGCCGCAAGCATAACCGCCATTTTGAAAAAAAAATCCAAAAATTCCGTATAAAACTTGCTCACAAAATTTACGAGAATCGGTTGTGAAATGTGACTAACTAATTGTTAGAGGAGAACAGACAGACATAACAAATAATCTTTGCCCAAGCTGAAACTATTAAGACCTTCGCTTTCGCTCGCTCAAAAATTAAATTGCACTGAGAAAAAAAATCATTAAAAAGAATTGAAATTGCATTAACTTTTAATTTCTTCATAAGTGCCTTTGTAACTAACAATCTATGGATCTCAGGAATCTGAAAATATATTTTTTTTATTAACGTTTCAACACTTCCATGTGAGCCTATTGAACAAAGCAGTAAATTTTACTGTTCGTACGTTACGTACTTATGTTTATATTGTATATAGCTGTTAATCTTAATGAAACCACTTTAATGTGTGCTCGATAGATCATATTTTTTAGGGTTCCGTACCCAAAGGGTAAAACGGGACCCTATTACTAAGACTTCGCTGTCCGTCCGTCCGTCCGTCCGTCCGTCCGTCCGTCCGTCCGTCCGTCCGTCCGTCCGTCCGTCCGTCCGTCTGTCACCAGGCTGTATCTCACGAACCGTGATAGCTAGACAGTTGAAATTTTCACAGATGATGTATTTCTGTTGCCGCTATAACAACAAATACTAAAAACAGAATAAAATAAAGATTTAAATGGGGCTCCCATACAACAAACGTGATTTTGGACCAAAGTTAAGCAACGTCGGGAGTGGTCAGTACTTGGATGGGTGACCGTTTTTTTTTGCTTTTTTTTCGTTTTTTTTTTGCATTATGGTACGGAACCCTTCGTGCGCGAGTCCGACTCGCACTTGTTTCAGTGTGGTATCATGTTTATGGGTAAACATGATAGAGTAAGACCAAGAAAGTTTGCAGCAATTTTGATAGCCCACGCAGTGCAAGTGTAATTTTAAACGTCAAACTTCTATGAAATTATGACGTATAAAAAACACTTGCACTGCGTGGGCTATCAAAATCGCTGCAGACTTTTCTTGGTCTAACTCTATCAATTTCATTAACCCCATTATAATGTGAGTTTGTCCCCAAATATTTATTTATTATTTATTTAATTTACTCTTTTTTTGTTCCTCTCCGGCTTCGGGGTCCCAATTCAGATTAAACAATTTGTTACGGTTCTGAATTGGTTTTGACATGACGTTGAAGGTCGTTCACTCTGATTGGTGCATGCGAAGTGGAGACTGCGTGAGATGCGCGTCAATCAAAACCGGACAAATCCCAATAAGGTCTAGTTTACCCTCTGGGATGAAAGATCGATGGCATTCGCTTTCGTTAAAACTAGTACCTACGCCAATTCTTGGGATCAGGTGCCAAGCGGACCCCAGGTTCCCATGAGCCGTGGAAAAAGCCGGAACAACGCGAGGAAGATGATGATAGTTATTTGTTTTACAAGGGGGCAAAGTTGTTGTTTAACCGCTCGTGCTAATATTGATACCCGAGCAAATGAAAGATTCTAAAATTGAACCACGAGCTTAGCGAGTGGTTCGAAAAATGGAATCTTGAGCGTTGCGAGGGTTTCAAAGCACGAGGGTTAAACAAAATTTTCCCCCGAGTGAAACACAACATTTTTCACCACAGCACCAACCCGAAGCAAATATTAAATGCAAAATATCAAACAAAATCAAACCAAATCAAATTCAAATGAATGTTATTAAATATTTATAATCCAAAATCATCATATTCATTATTTCAAAGTCAATTCTACCAGCAAACATAAGAAAACAACTCAAAATTTGCATTTGATTACTTTGTCTCATATGTGAATTACTGACAGCAAAGTGCAACTTTGCTATCCGTTTTTGAAGTGTAAAGTAAGCCTTTCCGAGCTGGTGTAGTGAAAAAGAATTTACTGCATACTACTACTACGACTACTAACATCTGAATGGGGACCCGTCAGTGAGACAAAATGCCGGATGTACCGTGGGCGGTCCGCTGAGCGCATTGTCATTCAAAAGGTTCTGCCGTGGAGGGTACCCATGGGTTCGAGTTTTGGGAAATGTTTAGTATCCTTGCCACGAGTTTGTCACTGACATATTCGTTGTCCTTACCACGAGTTGGTCATTGACACTAACTAACTTGGTGCAACCGAGATGCACTGCGTTTTAATTGACGCAGTCGCTAGCGTTTAATGCCGCGTAAAACTCATGGTCAGGGTATAGGAAGGCAAACAGAAAACTGTGTTTTCTGTAGTAGTTTGTGTGCATCGCTCTCTTAGTGTATAGACACTAGCAGCAGCAGGAGCACCCGGGTTCGAATCCTGGTAAGGGCATAGAATAGAAACAGTATTCAGTCGACACAACATCAACATGGAAAATTGTACATTAAGGTACTAATTATAATTAGGTATTTAGGTAGGCATTTATTTGTGTGTTTATCACAAATACTAGTATTGGTTTCTAAATTTTCTGTGTATAATACACGTTAAGTTACACAATATTTATTAGTTTAAAGCAGAACTAAAAAAACCACTACACCACAAAAACCTGGAATAGACTGGCACAGAAGAGAGAAGATTGGAAAGTGTTGGGGGAGGCCTTTGCCAAAGAGCACACAGAATTAGCAATGGAAATTATTAAACAAACGATACCACATATTCTAATACAAGGCTATAAAAAAAAAACACTATAAGTGTAAACCATGGCCACCGCGCGTCAAACAAAAAGCTATTGTCTCGCCTAACGCCATTAACAAAATTATTGTTTACCTCTTTCTATTAACACTCACCCACACATTACCGCTCTCGCTTCCGCACGGTTATGCAATTCGACGACTATTAGCAGTTAAAGGGCTGTCCACACCGGAACTTGATGTTAGCTCAGATTCTACTTAGATTGAAAGGTAGCTTAGTAAGAGATATCGGGTCGGGCAGAGAGATTAAGAGTCCGCATTTTGCTGAAGGCGATGATTTTTTTTATATCGCTTGCAGACGTATCTGCTTAGCACATTTGGTGACTCGTTTCGTTTTTATATAAAAGCCTCATAAAACAGACATAAATATAATATATTGTTACTTAGTAGAAGTACGTCATTCTATTAGCACTCACCCAGATATTACCGCTCTCGCTTCCGCACGGTTATGCAATTCGTCGACTATTAGCAGTTGAAGGGCCGTCCACACCGGAACTTGATGTTAGCTCAGATTATACTTAGATTGAAAGGTAGCTTAGTAAGAGATATCGGGTCGGGCAGAGAGATTAAGAGTCCGCATTTTGCTGAAGGCGATGATTTTTTTTATATCGATTGCAGACGTATCTGCTTAGTACATTTGGTGACTCGTTTCGTTTTTATATAAAAGCCTCATAAAACAGACATAAATATAATATATTGTTACTTAGTAGAAGTACGTCATTCTATTAGCACTCACCCACACATTACCGCTCTCGCTTCCGCACGGTTATGCAATTCGACGACTATTAGCAGTTGAAGGGCCGTCCACACCGGAACTTGATGTTAGCTCAGATTATACTTAGATTGAAAGGTAGCTTAGTAAGAGATATCGGGTCGGGCAGAGAGATTAAGAGTCCGCATTTTGCTGAAGGCGATGATTTTTTTTTATATCGATTGCAGACGTATCTGCTTAGTACATTTGGTGACTCGTTTCGTTTTTATATAAAAGCCTCATAAAACAGACATAAATTTAATATATTGTTACTTAGTAGAAGTACGTCATTCTATTAGCACTCACCCAGATATTACCGCTCTCGCTTCCGCACGGTTATGCAATTCGTCGACTATTAGCAGTTGAAGGGCCGTCCACACCGGAACTTGATGTTAGCTCAGATTATACTTAGATTGAAAGGTAGCTTAGTAAGAGATATCGGGTCGGGCAGAGAGATTAAGAGTCCGCATTTTGCTGAAGGCGATGATTTTTTTTATATCGATTGCAGACGTATCTGCTTAGTACATTTGGTGACTCGTTTCGTTTTTATATAAAAGCCTCATAAAACAGACATAAATATAATATATTGTTACTTAGTAGAAGTACGTCATTCTATTAGCACTCACCCACACATTACCGCTCTCGCTTCCGCACGGTTATGCAATTCGACGACTATTAGCAGTTGAAGGGCCGTCCACACCGGAACTTGATGTTAGCTCAGATTATACTTAGATTGAAAGGTAGCTTAGTAAGAGATATCGGGTCGGGCAGAGAGATTAAGAGTCCGCATTTTGCTGAAGGCGATGATTTTTTTTTATATCGATTGCAGACGTATCTGCTTAGTACATTTGGTGACTCGTTTCGTTTTTATATAAAAGCCTCATAAAACAGACATAAATTTAATATATTGTTACTTAGTAGAAGTACGTCATTCTATTAGCACTCACCCAGATATTACCGCTCTCGCTTCCGCACGGTTATGCAATTCGTCGACTATTAGCAGTTGAAGGGCCGGCCACACCGGAACTTGATGTTAGCTCAGATTATACTTAGATTGAAAGGTAGCTTAGTAAGAGATATCGGGTCGGGCAGAGAGATTAAGAGTCCGCATTTTGCTGAAGGCGATGATTTTTTTTTATATCGATTGCAGACGTATCTGCTTAGTACATTTGGTGACTCGTTTCGTTTTTATATAAAAGCCTCATAAAACAGACATAAATTTAATATATTGTTACTTAGTAGAAGTACGTCATTCTATTAGCACTCACCCAGATATTACCGCTCTCGCTTCCGCACGGTTATGCAATTCGTCGACTATTAGCAGTTGAAGGGCCGTCCACACCGGAACTTGATGTTAGCTCAGATTATACTTAGATTAAAAGGTAGCTTAGTAAGAGATATCGGGTCGGGCAGAGAGATTAAGAGTCCGCATTTTGCTGAAGGCGATGATTTTTTTTATATCGCTTGCAGACGTAACATCTGCTAAGTACATTTGGTGACTCGTTTCGTTTTTATATAAAAAGCCTCATAAAACAGACATAAATTTAATGTATTGTTACTTAGTAGAAGTACGTCATTCTATTAGCACTCACCCACATATTACCGCTCTCGCTTCCGCTTACGGTTATGCAGTTCGCTGACTATTAGCAGTTGAAGGGCTGTCCACACCGGAACTTGATGTTAGCTCAGATTATACTTAGATTGAAAGGTAGCTTAGTAAGAGATTAGGCCAGTGTTCAGAGAGGTTGCGAGTCCGTATTTTGCTGAAGGCGGTGAATTTTTCACTCGACAGATTATACTTAGATTGAAAGGTAGCTTAGTAAGAGATATGGGATCGGTCAGAGAGGTTGCAAGTTCGTATTTTGCCGAAGGCGGTGAATTTTTCAATATCTTATACTTATAGACTATTGAGGGCGCCACTTCCTACGTAACTGTCACATTTAGGTAAACATGGCAACAATTTAGTATGTTTTTTTTTTAGTTCTATCTTATTTTATGTCGCACTATACGCCGTTCGCAGAAAAACGCGAATGAACAACTTTTTTCAAATATTCAAAACCACACAATTAATTGGCAGCCTTCGTAGGTTAAACTATTTTCAATATAAATGTCGTAAAAGCGGATTACGTTTTGTCGTCACGGTAATAGCTACCTCTGTCATTACCGTACGCAATAAAGATCCCATCTCACTGTAAATACCGCAAACCGTCCAATAAATAGAATCACAATAGACCATTTATTTTCGAAACTATCACTAAATCGCAGATTCGTTAAGTGCATCGGTAGGTCAGATACGCAACTTCATTCTTCGGTACATACATCAGATATATTGGTTTTAAGTATTTGCCGTCGGCCGATCGGAAAATCCGCCCGATCGTGAAGTTCTTGTGTACTGTTTTGACGATAGTCACATTAAAAAACCAATCGATAGGTAGGATAGGTTCCATACCAGGTTACTTTAGATGCCAGAAGGGAAAACTGTCCAGAAACAGGAGCCTCGCGTAGCGAAACAATGATTTCGCATTTCACGATCATCATCATCTTCCTCACGTTGTCCCGGCATTTTGCATCGGCTCATAGGAGCCTGGGGTCCGCTTGGCAGCTAATCCCTAGAATTGGCGTAGGTACTAGTTTTTACTAATGCGTCTGACCTTCCAACCCAAAGGGTAAACTAGGCCTTATTGGGATTAATCCGGTTTCCTCACGATGTTTTTATTCACCGAAAAGCGACTGGTAAATATTTAATGATATTTCGTACATAAATTCGAAAAACTCATTGGTACGAGCCGGGGTTTGAACCCGCGATCTCCGGATTGCAAGTCGCACGCTCTTACCGCTAGGCCACCAGCGCTTCTTCTTCTCTTCAGTCTGCAAAAATGACAAAATGGCAGTGACGTCAATCAAGGCGCGGTAATTCTTTTGGGACTGTTTTTTGCTAGTTACATATCTCATCCATTATATAGGTAATCTACAGCGCCACTATCACCGAATATTCGACGGCCATGGCCCGTGACGTTCACAATGATTTGGGCCCCATTGTTAATTTGACTAACTTTAACATAATCAGAGCAGTTTTATTCATAGGTAGATTAGAATTGCTTTTCATGGGTTTGGTCATAGTGTAATGTAGTGTAGTAATGTACCGGTAGCGGCGTGTTATATACATATATCCGTTGGGCAATCCGGAAATAATTAGATTAAAAAAATAATTAATCATTGAATATAGTGCTCATTGTCCTGAATAGTCTTACTTACTTGGTTGGCGCGATGACCCAAAGTGAGTATTGGCCTCCAACACAAGAGCACGCCACTTTGCTCGGTCCAAAGCGGTATCCCGCCAGCTTTCGCCGACGCCGAGATCACGGAGATCTGCCTCCACTGTATCTGCCCAACGGTATTTAGGATGACAACAGGACGGCGTCCAATTAATCGACTCAAGTAGGGCCTTTTGGCTGCCCGATCTTCACCTATCCTTTAGAGGTGGCCAAGCCAGCGGCGACACTAAATAACGCGGTGGAAATCAAGTTTAAGCGTTTAAAAAGTGGTGACTATGATCGAGGTATCTACTTAGAGCTATAGTAATTATTGTTAGCATAAATTTTCAGATATAATGTTTTGTGGGTAGGTACATGTAGGTATAGGCCGTATACATTACCAGAAATATATACAGTTATACTGTTTCCACTAAACAACAATCAAATTAATCAAGATTTTTATCTGTCCGAGCGTCAGTGGTGACGTAGGTTTATGCTAATTTGGCCGTACAAATTAGCGATATCGTCCGTAGACGCCATTGCCACTTCATTATGCTACGCCTACACTAGCGAGAAAAAACGCGGTGGATGTAGAAATTTCACTGCCAAAATTGTATTTAAATTACAAAGTAATCTATAAGGTAATCTGTAAATTAATTGAATACTTGCCTTCATTTTGCTTGTTTCTGTATTCATTTGTCATTTCTAATGTGGAATTTATAGCGATAGAAGATGCATGACAAAATGTTGTGCTACTTCATTATGATACGCCTACACTTGTGTGTATAAACGCTGTGGATATATTATTTAATATGTATTAGTTACTAAAATTCTATGTAAATTATGGATTGGGCTAAGGATCTATGATTATCAATCGAATACTTTCCTTTTTACTCGTTTACGTGTTTCATAATTTACCTTTGTCATTATTTATTGCAGGCTAATTGTGAAACTTTGACTTAACCCTTCAAGTGGCGGTCAACCCGTGAATGGTCGATGCGAAAACCAGTAAACTGTCATCCACCAGTGAGTGGTTAATGAGGTGTTGACGTATTTAGAGGTGAAATTGAACGCATTTAAGTATAGTTACGCTCTTCTAGCGCCCAAAATTAGGTAGCGAGTTAGAAAAGGATAGCATACCATAAGAAACACAAAAACACTTGGTATAAAATTTGTAGGTGAGGACCATTGATTCGCGAGCGACCGCCTAGTCCAAGGTCAGTCTCGTTTTTTAAGAGGTTGTTTTGTAAAAGAAATTGTATCTTAGGTCCCTTTTATTGATTTAATCTTAAAGATAGAAGTCTTCCTTTGATAATTAAATATCAATTACCTCCCATAATCAATTAGTTTTATGGTGGTAGTCATTTTTAACAAGGAAGCTGGAAAACTGTCATTCTTCCGGAGTTTGATTTGGTCTGGCCAAATGTATAAACATTAGAATAATTTAATTTAGTCAGAGGTATCCACTACTTTTGCTTGTCCGGCAGAAGTAAATGGGTATACGGGTACGCGACCCCGGCCTACTCAAGCTGCTGCCGGTGTTTACCTCTTTTCTCTCCGCAACGGCAGTATCCTTAATTTCTTTCTTCTCTCCCCTTCACCTGCCCTATTTCCCTATCTTTGCTTGGTGGGCTTCCCAGCTTCGGCTCTTAAAATAGCACCTAGAAGAAGGCAAACTTCGAACAAAAACCCGGAATGACATCTCCGTAGATGTCTGCATCCGAGCCTCTCTCTGATCGTAGCGGTCTCCCGTTCCATCAGAATCAGAGGGGTAAGGACGAGAGAGTGCATTTGTGTCTGCGCGAACACTTATGCACTTTAATATGTCCTGCGCAATCTGACTGCTTTCTCACAAAGAACTCCGATTTACTTGTAAGACCTGTGGCGATGGACAGAGTCAGAGCGGTCTGGTTATGATGCTAACTAGGCTGTGGATGATGTCTGCACATGGGCGGCTCAGGGAGAGTGGTCGCTTTTGCACTGCAATGGGTTAACAGTGCGAATTCGGCAGCACCCTGAGTGACGAAGCAGCCCTATTTAGGGAGGCCCTGCTTCCCTCGCTCAGCCGGGGAAGGGACTAGAAAAGGTGTCCCAAAAAAGGCTTGACCCACTAACAACGGAGGTAGTAACCGCGGCTGCTTCTGCATCACCTTATACGTGGTCGAAAACAGAGAAATAATAATAAAGCAAAACCTAAATCCCGTGATATGACCTTTGGCGCATGGAATGTCCGTACCCTCCTTGACCGCGAAGGTAACCAATGTCCTGAGCGCAAAACCGCCATCGTGGCCCGTGAACTCCGTCGCTACAATATTGATGTCGCTGCACTCAGTGAAACTCACTTAGCTGACGAGGGTGAATTGGTGGAACACGGTGGTGGTTACACATTCTTTTGGAAAGGCACACCATCTACAGAACCTAGGCGATCAGGTGTTGGCTTCGCGGTCAAAAACAGTATAGTCAACAAATTGGAGGAATGTCCTATTCACATCTCTGACCGTGTGACAACCCTGCGTATACACTTAGAAAATAAAAATTACCTCAATGTTGTCGGAGTCTATGCGCCGACCTTGCAAAGGAGCGATGACGTCAAAGATAAGTTTTACGAAGAGCTCACTCAAACTCTTTCTAAGATCCAACCCAGGGAACAGATTTTGCTGCTGGGCGATTTTAACGCAAGGGTCGGCCGTGACTGTCAGGCTTGGCCTGGGGTGTTGGGAAGGCATGGTGTTGGGAATATGAACAGTAATGGCTTGCTTTTACTATCACTCTGTGCCAAATTTGATCTAGCTATTACTAACACTATGTTTAGATTACCCGCTAAATATAAAACAACATGGATGCACCCTAGGTCCAAGCACTGGCACTTAATAGACATCGTAATTGTGAGGCAGAATAATACTTCCCAAGTCCGTATCACTCGCGTCATGCGAGGAGCTCATTGTTGGAGTGACCATCGGCTTGTAGTTACTAAGTTAAGACTGCGTCTTCACTTACCCCGTAGATCTCAAGGAGTGAAACCTGAGCGCCTAGATGTAGGGAAATTAGAAGTTCTAGAAAGTAAAAAGATCTATGCTCAGGCAGTCACTAATGCGATTCAAACTCTAAATTATGATAGTGGTGACCCCATTGATACCTGGAATTTGGTTTCGTCCAGAGTAGTCGACACCGCCTCTCAGATACTTGGTGTTAAATCTTGTAGACGTGAGGACTGGTTTGACGATAACGACGAAACTCTGACTGAAGCACTTAGGAAACACCGGGCCCTGTTGCGTTTGAATCGTAGTGACCAAGCAGACGCAGTCAAGCAGAATGGAACTCTTCTTCGGAGAAAAATCAGGGAAGTAAAGGACAAGTGGTGGCATGACAAAGCCGCGCGCATACAATGGCTTTCTGACACGAACCAGTTGGGTGCGTTTCATAATGAGATCCGGCAGCTTGTTGGTCCGATAAAGCGAAGTTCTGTGCCGTTAAAGTCCTCCGACGGAAATCAACTTGTTATCAATAAGCTTGACGTGCTCAAGAGGTGGGCAGAACATTTTAACAGCTTGTTAAATATTGACCGTGCTGCAGATATGCAGCATATTGACTCGATACCAGCTCTGCCTACTGAACAAAAACTGGATGAGCCTTTGTTATTGCGTGAGGTTGTCACTGCCATACAACAACAACAAAACAAGAAAGCGGTGGGCGTCGACAATGTACCTGGAGAGCTATTAAAGTACGGAGGGACGGAGCTTCATGAGGCGGTCTGGAAGCTGTTCTCTAAAATGTGGGACGAAGAGCGAGTACCTGCTGACTTTCGAGTCTCTCGCATCTGTTCCTTATACAAGAACAAAGGAGACCGCGCTGACTGTAACTCCTACAGAGGTATATCCCTTCTAACTTCTCCGGGGAAGGTCTTTGCCCGTATTCTACTAAACCGCTTGATGCCGCTATCGGAAAGCATTCTACCTGAGACCCAATTTGGCTTCCGGCCAGATAGAGGCACCTGCGAGGCTATTTTCTCTATACGGCAACTGCAAGAGAAGTGTAGAGAGCAAGGTCAACCAATGTATCTGTGCTTTGTTGACCTAGAAAAAGCCTTCGACAGCGTGCCTCGCGAAGCTTTATGGGTGGTTTTGGCGAAACTGGGATGTACGGAAAAGTTTGTTAGGATGATCCGGCTATTGCATGACAACATGCAATGCTGCGTAAGTGTCAAGGGCGAACAATCAGAGTTTTTCTCTGTTAGCTGTGGCGTGAAGCAGGGCTGTGTGCTTGCGCCCACTCTATTCGCCTTGTACTTCGCAGTAGTAGTTCGGGAGGCACTACAAATTTCTTCTGATGGCATTCGTATTCGCTATCGCACCGATGGTGGCATATTTAACCTAGCCCGGCTAAAAGCGCGCACCAAGGTGTCTCACGCAGTCATAACGGAGATGATGTATGCAGATGACCTGTGTTTTGTGGCCGAATCTCCAGGTGCTCTACAACAGCTTATGTCGAGTCTTGATGAGTCATGTCAAAGATTTGGCCTAAAAATAAATGTCAAAAAGACTGAAGTTCTGGCCCTTGACATAATTGTCAATTCCCAGATTGACATTAAACTCGGCCGGGACTCGCTTAAGCATGTAGAGCAGTTTAAATACCTGGGTAGCACTATTACAGCCAAGTGCCACCTTGACAATGAAATAAACTGCAGAATAGGAGCCGCTGCAGCAGCGTTCGGAAAACTTCGTTCCAAGGTGTTTCGGTCGCACGACATAAAGCTCTCTACAAAGGTTGCTGTATACATGGCTATTGTCCTGCCAAATCTCCTCTATGCCTCAGAAACGTGGTGCGTATATCGGAAGCATATTCGCTCATTGGACGGATTCCACCTAAGATGCCTCCGCGACATTATGGGCGTCCACTGGTCCGACCGTGTTCGGAACACGGAGATCCTTAGACGTGCTGATGTCGCCGGAATAGAGGCCTACCTAATGAGACGACAGCTACGATGGAGCGGTCACGTCTCCCGCATGTCCCAAGACCGAGTCGCGAAACGCATCTTCTACAGCGAACTGCAAACTGGTAAGCGAAAGCAAGGCGGCCAGTTTCTGCGGTTCAAAGATGTGTTGAAGCGGCATATGAAAAGAGCTCATATACAGCCATTAACATGGGAGACACTAGCTGGTGACCGTCCACAGTGGAGACATATTGTGCAGACGCAGGTGCGTGAATTTGAAGCCAGGCGACGCACAGAGCTCGACGTTAAGCGTGACGAGCTAAAGGCCAGACCACCTGTGGCCATCACGTATAATTACGTCGGAGGGGTGCTGACATGCAGCGAATGTGGCCGCACATTTGCTGCAAAGATTGGCTACGTCAGTCACCTGAGAGCGCACCAGCGACGCTCTCAGCTGTAGCAAAGCAGTCGCTGTAGCCGAAAACGGCTAGGAGATGATGATGATGAATTTAATTGCTATATTCAAATAGCCTATATAACGCTGATTCTAACAATATGTCATTTAATATACTTTCAAACATAGAAAAGCTTAAATCGTCGATTTTGTAAAATTTTCTTTATCTGCGCTGACCACCCACCGGGGCCCCGCCACTTGACTACTTTTCGCGTTTTCGCTGGCGCCACTTGAAGGGTTAAGAACTTTCATAAAAGGAGCAAAATGTCATATTTACGTAACTATTTATTAATCTGTGTATTTACTAGTAACTATTTATTAATCTGTGTATTTACGGCGTGGGCGTACATTGAATCCTGAGCGTACCCATACAACCATTTCCAGTCGCCGTTACGACGCGGTGTTGACACATCTTGTGTCGAGACCGTCTGTTTCGGTCACAATTCCAGTCGCAGAGTCGTCGCCGTGTCGACACAGTTACCAGAAATGGGGAAGGGTCGACACATGACACAAAGTGACATAAAGTGTGGTCGCCGTGTGCACACATTGTTTCGGGTTTGCGACTACTTTATGCCAAAATCATTCGTTCATTCGTTCATTTTGTTCCTGTCAAATGGAAACTGTCAGATGGAAAAATACTTAAATAAAAATAAGTGACATTAATACGCCATCTCTAAAACGGATTACAAGACGTAATTATATATTGTTTGCATTTATATTACAATAGGACTTAAATTATTATGGGGAATTAAACTGCTCGAGTGATTTGATAAACTAAGTGTAATATAATCAACGCGCCACCACATTGTTTTAGTTTAGCCGGAAATGAAATTGTTTACTTCTCAGTGCCTGTGTTCATAACTATATTATTTGAAGCATTTTTAGTACTTCGATGCGTATACTATACTTAAATAACAGAAATAACGCTTTACATACTACGAAACTTGTTAATTATGATGTATAAATATGGTTTAAGGCTGAGAAATATTGCAGTCACAAAGTAGTTGCAATGTTTCGACTTTGTGTCGACTCTGTGTTGACACATGACACGCGCTGTCAAAAGTAATAACAAAGTTACTGGTATGTTACTGGATTTGCAAAATGGCTCCTTGTGTTGATTTGTTTTCAGATATTCTCAAAGTGTAAAAATTCCGTGGTCAGAGATGGGCATTAATCGATTAACTGTTTATTCGATTAATTCATGGAATAAAAAAAGTTAATTCTCAAATTTTAATCGCGATTAGTTTAGTCGACCTAACATAGATTGAAATTGAATTAATCTGAATATTAATCGAATAAATTATCGATTAAATCTCGATTGAAAGTTGACAGGGGGCCATTTTTGTACGTAAAAATAATAGAAATGTCTTGCATGCAGATGGTAGCAAAACACTTTGTCATAAAAGTCGAGATGGGTGTCGATATATAGGTTTTAGGGAGTGCCGATTTCGAAAATAATGACCATTTTGGAATCCGAAATGGCGGCCATGCACTGTGTCATAAAAGTCGTCATGGATGTCGTTTTATACGTTTTAGGGGGCCCCAATTTTGAAAATGATGACCATTTTGGAATCCAAAATGGCGGCCATGCACTATGCCATAAAAGTCGTCATGGGTGTCGTTTTATAGGTTTTAGGGGGCGCAGATTTCGAAAATGATGACCATTTTGGATTCCAAGATGGCGGCCATGCACTATGTCATAAAAGTCGTCATGGATGTCGTTTTATAGGTTTTAGGGGGCCCCGATTTAGAAAATGATGACCATTTTGAAATCCAAAATGGCGGCCATGCACTATGTCATAAAAGTCGTCATGGGTGTCGTTTTATTGGTTTTGGGGGGCGCAGATTTAGAAAATGATAACCATTTTGGATTCCAAAATGGCGGCCATGCACTATGTCATAAAAGTCGTCATGGGTGTCGTTTTATAGGTTTTAGGGGGCGCAGATTTCGAAAATGATGACCATTTTGGATTCCAAGATGGCGGCCATGCACTATGTCATAAAAGTCGTCATGTATGTCGTTTTATAGGTTTTAGGGGGCCCCGCTTTCGAAAATGATGACCATTTTGGAATCCAAAATGGCGGCCATGCACTATGTCATAAAAGTCGTCATGGGTGTCGTTTTATAGGTTTTGGGGGGCGCAGATTTCGAAAATGATAACATTTTCAATTTAAAAATGGCGGCAATGCACTATGTCATAAAAGTCGTCATGGATATCGTTTTATAGGTTTTAGGGGGCGCAGATTTCGAAAATGATGACTATTTTGGATTCCAAGATGGCGGCCATGCACTATGTCATAAAAGTCGTCGTGGATGTCGTTTTATAGGTTTTAGGGGGCGCAGATTTCGAAAATGATAACATTTTCAATTTCATAATGGCGGCAATGCACTATGTCATAAAAGTCGTCATGGATATCGTTTTATAGGTTTTAGGGGGCGCAGATTTCGAAAATGATGACTATTTTGGATTCCACTTTTATGACAAAATACGTAGCCGCCATCTTGGATTATAAAATGATCATCGTTTTCGAATTCTGCACTCCCTAAAACCTATAAATCGACATCCGTGACGACGCAAGTTATCTTTATTTTCAGATCTAACAAATTGCTACAGAATACAAAGGACAAAAAAGAAGCGAGGAGGTAATGAAACAAGCAAAAATACAGATGATTCCTCGACGCAATTGGGTGATTCTTAAATTGTGTCCAGATTTTTTTTGTCATAAAAGTTTTTATTTTTCACATATTACTCTCACAAGTTCCGTGACATTTCGACCTTGTAATTTTTTAAGTAAATGTTTTTGTTTATCTATGAGGATCTTACTAGAATAGTATAATCAAGGTATGTTTATATTTGATGAATGAAATAGTAACGCAAAAAAAAAAATATTTGTGTCTTATATTCCTGCCGAAGACTTTTATTTTACCTTTTCCTGTTACACAAGTTTGGCCAAGTAATAAGAATTTAGGGCTCTCAATTTTATTTTGACTTCTACAACAGTAAAGCTACGAGGCCATGTTTGGTATCGTTTTCGAATAAATTCGCAGTACCAAATTTAGTTAAGGTATACATTGACACCATTCCGAAGTAAAAACGTATTAACTTATTAAAATACTTTCTTTTAAACTCCTCTTCACGCTTAAACTGCTGAACAGTTTTAATTTAAATTTGGTACACATATATTTTGAGTCCCGAGACAGGATATAATAAGTTATCTCAAAAATCATCCTTTAAAGGTGTGAAATGAGGTGTAGGGGGGAATTCAGAATTGACTTCTTGAAGTTAATACTGTTTAAGTTTAGGTTTGAAGTCATGTTTTTTCATCATTTTTAACTAAATCAAAGATGTAGACCATCCCAAATTTCATATAAATCGGTTCAGCGGTTATTGATTTCCCGTACAAATTTCTACGCCACTTTTCACACCTTCAAAAGATGATTTTGGTTATAAGATCTATCCTAGGTCCTGTTCCGGGACGCAAACTATTTCTATACCAAATTTCAACGAAATCGGTTCAGCGGTTAAGCGTCAAGAAGAGTTTCAAAAAAACCGGCCAAGTGCGAGTCGGACTCGCGTATTAAGGGTTCCGTACATTAAGTCCGACTCGCGCTTAACTGCACATTTCTAATAGGTTTTCCTGTCATCTATAGGTAAAGAACTATTTTGTGTATTCAGACGGGCATACATACAGACGCACGAGTGATCCTATAAGGGTTCCGTTTTTTCCTTTTGAGGTACGGAACCCTAAAAAGATTTATTTTTATTTTGTGGAATGGTGTCAATGTGATACCTTAAATGGATTCAGCACCCCAGATTTATACGAAAACGATACCAAACACGGCCTAGCACCTTCACTGATATAGATATATCAAGATAAAATTGAGAGCCCTGAATAAACTTTCAAGAGCGGATATCTCAAAAACTATTCAACATATCGAAAAAATTGACTGAATAAACTTGTAACAAATTAAATTAACTTTCATTTTGTATAAGTGGCCATGTCGCTGAGATGCATAGTTTCCGAGATATAATCGAAAAACCGGAAAATGGGACCTTCAAAGCCCCCTCACTCCCCCCCGCTCAAGGGCTACGGCCGGGGACTTTTGATATGTTCACCTCCTAACTTGTCAAACCGAGTTACGGAGTCAAAAATTGTGTTCCGAGCATTTCCCTCTACAACTTTTGGAGCATTCGTTGCCTGACCTAAGTAGCTTATTGCATTTCTTTAAAAACTTTTCTGTAAAAGGTTGACGGGTGTTGGGTGTTTATATGGTTTCGGTCGATTATTATCATTTGCATTGCCCATGATGACTTACTAGAATTACGAGCACACGAGACACTAATAGTAGGTAGTTTGACAAACCTTGGTTTTCAAGAGGTATTTTATATTGACATTTGCTGTCACAAATTTGCTGTCAGATTTAGTCGCAAACCGCACGCAAAGTGCACACAAATGTGTCGACACCTTGTTACGGAAAAGTGTAGACACGGCGACGACACTTTGTTTCGAAACAATTCTAGACACATTGTGTGGACTCTGTTACGACACATCTGACATTTAGTTACCACTTTGTGATTCTGCGACTGGAATGGTTATATGGGTAGTACCTAAGGGATTCAAGTGTTAACGCCCAATGTGGAATTTTTTGCTACCATGTGACACATACTGTTTTTCACATTAAATATGAGGAAAATAATATGTTTCAAAGTAGGTATTATTTAGGCTAAAAAAAATAGTATGCACGAGCATGTATTCGATTATAAAGAAATTGTATTCGATTATGTGCATACTAATCGATTATGTGCATTTCCATATTTCATTGTGTTAATATTTTATACTGGCAATAAATTGTCGTAGAACAGAAAAGTGCTACTTTGATCCCTCCTAATAGAGAAGAAAAGACTCCACCTAGGCCACTTTGATTCCACCTAGAAAGAAAGAAAAGCCCTTTTCCGAATAGGTGATGTGCAAAATACCTATTTTCCATCATCCAACAACCAAATCGGGTCATACGTCGTTATGAGATGGCCCGCTCTGACATTGTTGCGACATCAAAATCAGGAAATGACTCTATCGCGGGTCGCTGGCTCTACCCTCCTCTATTACACGCCACATGGATATAATTATTGTAGCTGGAAGTTGTTTTATTTTTATGCCAATTTTCATATAAGTAATTTAAAAATATCGTTTTAAAATGAGAGCGTAATAAGTTCGATTGTATAGGAGCGGCATTTTGGCGGCGGATTTGTGTGATTCTTAATAGTCTTAAGGGGCCCACTGATCTCTTAAGGGGTCTGCCGGACGGTATCGGCCTGTCAGTTGTTCGGAGCTGTCAAAATGTTGTTCTAACTGACAGGCCGATACCGTCCGGCGGACTGTTAATCAGTGGGCCCCTTTAATAATAGCCAGTGGCGGATTATGCAAAGCAAACTGATGCTTTGAGCACGTTTCGGGCACGAATATTTCAGGAATCGTTGAATCTGATTTGATTGATAAATAAGTGTTCCGTGAACAATGTTTTGTACGGAACACTATAAATAAGCGCGCGTTATTACAAAGTGGTTCATACTCGTATTATAAGTACTATAAAAATTAATACTAAGAATAAGAATAAGAATAATTTATTGAGAAAACCTTATTGCTAATGTTACATTATATAAGTATGCGTGAACTTTTACATTTTAAGTACATTGTTACGTGCGCCTGAACTAGGAATAGAATCCTGTATCTCAGGCAAAGAGATAATATACTAATTTAAAAAACAATAAACAATAAAACAAATTAAAATCATGAACACAGAGACATAATATTAAATAGGTAAATATTGAATAATATACTAGACATAAAGTGCTTGGCTAAAGTGTCCATATTCTTTACATATGTGTAGTACGCATATGGCACGGACGTTAATTCTAACGCACGTAATCACAAAGTGGTCCAATTAAGTGTACTATTATCAAATAGGTTCTGCGTTGAAACATCATTCGTTTCTTGGATGATTCAGATTTCAATTCGTGAAAAGAAGAGATAAGTTTTTTTTTCTGTATTGAATTACTTATGACCCATTCTTATTCTCTATATCTCTGTGGCATGCTCGGGCATTATATGGTGATGGATCCCGCGGCAGGGACATTACACATTAGCGCGTGTTGTCACAAAGTGGTCCATATTATTCTACCTACATAGCAAATAATTGTTAGATAACTTATTATAAAACTCGCTTGTATTTGTGCCAGTGGCAGATTTGCATATTGACTACATTTTGAGTTATTTCTTGTTATCATCAGCGATTTTTTTGACACAATTTGCCGCCTCTAACATCTTGCCGCCCTAGGCCCGGGTCTGCTTAGCCTTAGGGCAAATCCGCCACTGATTTGTGTAAAATGGCAATGAAATTAACGTTTAGAGTTAACCCAAGAAAAGTCTGCAGCGATTTTGATAGCCCACGCAGTGAGTGACCACCATGAATATCACATGTTCATATAATTTTGACGTTTGTGATGGTATTCTATTTCACTGTGGACTTAATCTAGAATGGTTACATTTACGTTAACGGTCAATTTAATTTTCTCTGATTGTGGTATTTATTTATATTATAATCGTAAATTGCTAATATAAATGGTGTCCATGTTAACACATGTCAAATTGTCAATAAAATATTTATGTGCTAATGCAGACCGTATCTTGTGTTTAGCTTTATGACAACTTTATGTCATTTTGCCTTTTTATCCTGCTGCACATTAAAATATATAAAGTTATAAACATAAAATAACAATAAAGTACATAAAATATAAAATTTAGAAATTATTCGAGGTTTTTTGAAGAACAGTTTACATATTACGTCTACTTTACTTAAGGAGCCCACTGATTACCAGTTCGCCGGACGATATCAGCCTGTCAGTGAAACGCAAAATTTGACAGCTCCGAACAACTGACAGGCTGATATCGTCCGGCGAACTGGTAATCTGTAGGCCCCATTACGGTTTGTAAAGACAAAGGTTGGTATTTATTTAATTAGACTCTTAAAATTAGTTACCTATTAAATGTTGCAATCAAACTACCTACAAATTTCGGCACATATTGACACACAGACACACGTAGCTTCATTACCCACATAATTACTTGTCAATTAACATGGTATAATAATATACTCCGCCTAGTACTCCATTCCCGTCTTTTCTAGGTCACCTAACTGACACGGGCCTACGTCATCATGCGACAGCGCTATATGATAATATACGATAGCGCTATATATAGCGGCCATGTTGTTGTGACGTAGGCCCGTGTCACTCTGGGAATGGAAGACCATGTTTTATTAGACTATGTCAATTAACACTCCTACCAAAATACAGTATTAGATTACTTGTGCATGTCATGTTAGGTCTAATATGTGTATCAAAATTAATGTATATTAAAATTAAAATTGACCTACCTATAAATTGAAATGTCTATCTTATCTTATAATTTAACAAAATGCTATTTATGGATGACTCACGTTAGACAGGGCCATGTCCAGGCCGGAGCTCCCGGTGCATCGTTTTCTATGAAAAGCATCACGTGATCGCCTGTCATGTCATAGAAAAGTAAGCCCCGGAAGCTCCGGCCCGGACACGGCCCGGTCTAACGTGAGTCATCCTTTATGTAATTAATAATTTTATATTTTTGAACTGTGACCTATAACTTTCATGTTTGGCAATCTGCTGTAAATGTAAGTTTACATAATGGTTAAATAAATGAATAGAAATTAAATGAAATTAAACTTGTTGGTGCAATGTACAACGAATTTTCAATGTCGTGTGTGACGTGTGACAATTATCACAGTACAGATGAAGTGCATAATTGTTTTCCATCGTGTTTTCTCGGAAACGTTCGTATTTGTCATGCTGCTTCAGTCAACCTCAGTAGTTTTTGTACCGAGACTGACTGAAATAGCAAGACACTATCGTACGTTTTCGTAAAAAAAAGATGGAAAATAATTATGCATTACATCTGTCGCGCACTGCGCGATTCGCCATGTAAAAGTCGGTATGTATCAACATTAGTAGGTACTGTCAATCTATATTTTGTTGTGTGGTAACACCATTCGTTTTGACTAACTTTTGCTTGTTGGTATGATGTAAAAGATGGCGGGAAAGTAGTGTCACGAACACGAGACAAAAGTTGTGAGCAGAGGTCGTGGTAGTAAGAAAGTTAGGAGCCATGAGCTTCTAGGAGGCCCAAGGCCCCATCAGAAACACATCAGGTGAGTGTTTGCTTTGCCATATTGTTATGTCGACCTAAACATGCATCATAAGATGGAAAGATGAGGAGACGGTTATAGCATATCGTTCTTTCCGTTAGTAGTAGTCCAATCTTGCAGTGCACAGCACACTTGGTAGTCAAGGAAATTGGACATGCATTTGAGGTGTGTCCGGAAACACACGGGCACGGTCGACTAAGTTGGAGCAACCGTGGCGAGACTATGGGGAAGGTGGAGGTCTCCGGGGGGGCATAGCCCCCCCGTCCGGCTAAGTGACTAATGTGCAAATCTGATAAGAGTCACCAGGGATCTGCCCCTGTCGAGACCGGAGCAAGTCGACCGATGCCCAACTTGAGGTGCATAGCCATTTAGCAGCATGAGAATTCCTCATGCAGTGAATGTGGATTAGCTACCACACAGAGCTAAAGGACATGGAAGGGGACCAGGTAAAACTGATTCATGTATGTGAGTGGCATAGCCACATGAGAGAGGCAAGACCTCATTTTATCAGTATACACACAATTGAGTAGAGTGGAATAAAGTTGGTCGACTCATCTTTCCATTCTAATGATATAAATGTGTAAATTATATATATTCATGCCGTCCATATGTATATGTGAACCCAGCAATTAGTATTTCATACATATATTGTAGAGGAGGGACGACATTTTGGTGGAGCGTGCTGGGATATGAAATAAATGAGCCAGTTAAGCAAGGCTTATTTTTTTAAATCAAAATTCACTCGAATAAAAATTGAACCGCTGGATATTGACATCCTGGTTCTTTATTGAAGCAGATATTGTGATTACTTATTTTATTCATCATAATTCACTGTTGCAACTATGTTATATATTAGTGTATAATAATAAAGAAAGTCTGAGTACCATTTATTTTAGTAATAAGGAAAATATGTGAGTTTGTGTTTTTGATACTGTAGTATTTTAGATCATAAAAGGATTATACTGAGTGATTGTCAGTCTCTAAATGGGGAGAACTGAAAGGCACACAGTTTAATAGTAAAGGGATAATTTCTTGGTTTGGAAGTGCGTAGTTGTGTTATAAGAAAGTTTGGAAAAAAATTCCAACTGCAAATAATTAAAAAAGATAGAACAGGTGTATGTAAGGCTTAAGCTAGGTTTAATTTTAGTAGAACATCGTGTAAAGTGCACTTAAATGAAATTATTTTAACAAAATTCACCATTCATTCGTTTCATCCGAATGTCTATGGTTCTAGTGCGTTCCCAAGTAATCGATTTTAATCGATTCGATTGAAGTGAGCGATACTTGAAACTAATATAATGTTTTAGGTAATATTCACTGTAATATTAATACAAAGGTTAGTATTTATAAGTTTTAATCTGGGTTTAGTTTGCAATAATATGTAAACGATAAATATTTGTTGAGTAAACTCTTGGTTTTACAAATTGAATGAATAGTCAAAATCGGGAACACCCAAATATTCCGAAATATGTTTTTCCGACTTTCATAACCTCGATTTTCATAATCACGATTTTTTATACGTCCGAAATATCGAAATCACGACTTTGAAAACCACGAAAGAAGAAAATTACGACTGCGCTATTTCCGAATACTTAAAATCCGATTGTCATATGAACGAAAGCTTAAAGTTCAAATTTTTAAAAATCCGAATTTTTTTTTTTCCGAATTTGTCTATTCCGAAAAATCATTGACCGATCGGAAATAAAATAATTCGGAATTCAGAAATTCGATCTTTTGTAAACTAGGAATAATGAAATTCGTGATTTTCAAAAGGGAAGTAATTAAATGGTCAGCCGTTTTTAAAATTGATCTGCAAAAAAAAATGCATTTAAATCATTTGGACGTGCTAGAACTGCTACCGCTAAGCGGCTTAGGTTAGAACTGCGACCTTTACGGAAACCAACTGCTACTAGAAAAGTGGGTTTAAGTTAGGTTAGAACTGCGACCTTCACAGAAACCAACTCCTACTAGAAAAATGGGTTAGGTTAGGTTAGAACTGCGACCTTCACAGAAACCAACTGCTACCAGAAAAGTGGGTTAGGTTAGGTTAGAACTGCGACCTTCACAGAAGCCAACTGCTAATAGAAAAGTAGGTTAGGTTAGAACTGCGACCTTTACAGAAACCAACTGCTACTAGAAAAGTGGGTTAGGTTAGGTTAGAACTGAGACCTTCACAGAAACCAACTGCTACTAGAAAAGTGGGTTAGGTTAGAACTGCGATCTTTACAGAAACCAACTTCTACTAGAAAAGTGGGTTAGGTAAGGTTAGAACTGCGACCTTCACAGAAACCAACTACTACTAGAAAAGTGGGTTAGGTTAGGTTAGAACTGCGAGCTTTACAGAAACCAACTGCTAGTAGAAAAGTGGCTTAAGTTAGAACTGCGACCTTTACGGAAACCAACTGCTACTAGAAAAGTGGGTTAAGTTAGGTTAGAACTGCGACCTTCACAGAAACCAACCCCTACTAGAAAAAATGGGTTAGGTTAGGTTAGGTTAGGTTAGGTTAGGTTAGGTTAGGTTAGGTTAGGTTAGGTTAGGTTGTGGGCGGCAGGCTCGGGGACGCCTGTCGCCTACACGAGGGTCCCTGGGATGGCCAGTACGCCGACTTAACGGCGCACCTTTTTAAAGTGACAGAGGAATACTCCCTCCGAAGTCGAGTCCAAAGATCGGACAGCCGCTGGCGGGGTTTCGGAAGCATGCTCTCGGTCGTTTCCCGTGCCCCGCCTTATAGCCTTGAGGCGGCCAACAGAGGGGTTTTAGTGGGTAAACCTGGGGTCTCATTAGCCCACAACAGGGAGTCCCACATAACCATCCCGGCCCGTCCCCGCGCCGGGTGGTATGCGTAACGCATTTCCCCTCTTAAAAAAAAAAAAAAAAAAAAAAAAAAAAAAAAAAAAAAAAAAAAAAAAAAAGGTTAGGTTAGGTTAGGTTCCACCCGCGGGATGAGTACGCAAGCGTTCCTGTAACCCCACCAATAGGGCGGCGAGGCGGTATATGGGGGGTTTTTAGTGGGTATACCGTGGGCCTCATTAGCCTAGACGGGAGTCCCACATAACCACTCGGGTCACCCCCCGCACCCGGGTGGTATGCGGAATGCATTTTCCCCCCTAACAAAAAAAAAAAAAAAAAAAAAAAAAAAAAAAAAAAAAAAGGTTCCACCCGCGGGTTGCTCACCTTGTCGTGGTGGAGGGGCTTAGTAACCGTGGCTTGGTCACCCACGGTGAAGCGAAGAGGCAACCAGGGCCGGCCTGTTTGAGGGTCGGGCTGGCCCGAGGAGGACGCTCCAAGTGGGCTTGTTAAGCCCGCTTGTGACGCGTTGGAGGTGGACCGTCGAGGAAGAGGAGTGTCGGTATTGCGGTGAGCCGTTCTTCCTATCCTCGGCGGCCGAGGTGGGATCGCAGGGGAAGACGCGTGATGGTATTACGATCGCCACTCGCCCTATCCCCTGCGAACTTGGCGGTGCCGTTCCGCTGTAGCGGCGTTGGTGGGGCTGCAGAGGAAGAGGAGTGTCGGTGTTACGATGTGCCGTTCTCCCTGTCCTCTGCAGCCGAATTGTGGTTTTGCGACAGAACCATAGACCTGATCTGTCGCCGGGCGCCGGAGAACTTTCTGGCGCCCGTGGCTTCCTTGTGGCGGGCTCGGGGGCTCCGCTACAGTGCAGAACGGAGGCGGAGGAGGAAGGCGCGTCGAACCATCTGGCGCGCCTAGCGTGAAGGGCCTTCGGGCATTTGCGAAGGAGCCGCTCGTGGGCGGCTGCCGCCGGTGGGGTCGCGGATGAGTACGCAAGCGTTCCTGTAACCCCACCAATAGGGCGGCGAGGCGGTATATGGGGGGTTTTTAGTGGGTATACCGTGGGCCTCATTAGCCTAGACGGGAGTCCCACATAACCACTCGGGTCACCCCCGGACCCGGGTGGTATGCGGAATGCATTTTCCCCCCTAAAAAAAAAAAAAAAAAAGGTTAGGTTAGGTTAGATAATAATAACATAACACTCGCGTCTTTTAATTGTAAATCCATTAAAAGATCGTTACGGTATGTAAATGAGTTGTGTGATACAGTGGATATACTGACGTTACAGGAGACCTGGCTTCTTTCTTTTGACCTTGACATGATACATAGCATACATAAGGACTTCGATGGGATTGCAACGACCTCGGTGGACACGTCGACCGGTGTTCTTCGCGGACGACCATATGGTGGCCTAGGCATACTGTGGCGGAAATCTAGATTTCCCAGTGTGACTGTAATCGACTGTGGCAGTGATAGAATTGCCGGTATTAAGGTCTTACAAGGAGAGCGTTCTTTTGTCGTGCTTAGTGTGTATTTACCGACGGATGAACCTGAAAATCTTGTGGATTTTACGGATTGTCTATCTAAGATCAGTGCAATAGTTGAGGATAGTGACATTCAAATCGCATATGTACTGGGGGACTTTAATGCGCACCCTACCGCGAGGTTCGGACGAGAACTAATTCAATTTTGTGAAGAAAATGATATGTGGGAATGCGCTGACTTTAAACTTTTAGGTCGCGACGCAGACATATATACCTACCTCAGCGAGGCACACGGTAGCCGCAGGTGGTTGGATCACTGTCTAGTAACGGGAGCGGGCTGGGCCACAATTAAATCAATAACAGTTAAGAATGACGTGTTATGGTCAGATCATTTTCCAATGATAGTTAAAAGCGATATAGGATTGGTAGCCCGTGATCCTTCCTCCTGTAGCTCTAATGTACTACCACAGAGAAATAATGTGCTGTGGGGTACGCGTAACTCTAGTCAGATAAAGAAATATGCTATGTTCTGTGATATTAGGCTAAGTAAAATGAAAGAGGATTATGAATGTGAGGGATGTATAAATGAAACGTGTAATTTGAAAGATCACTATACATTTATAAATGACTATTATACTAATATAATAAATATTTTACAGATAGGTGCCGAGCTGAGTGCACGGTCGCATTTTGGTAGCAGAGGTCAGGCAAAAAAGGTAGTCGGTTGGAATTACCATGTCCAAGACAGCCATCAACGGGCGAGGGTCAGTTTTCAGTGTTGGGCGGAGGCCGGTAAGCCCTCTACTGGACCGGTATATGAGAAAATGAGGTTAGATAGAAAAAAATTCAAAAATAAACTAAAATGGTGCCAAAATAACGAAGATAAAATTAAACTTAGTATACTGGCCACCCACTAAAGAGGGAAAAACTTTGTTAATTTCTGGAAATCGGTTAAAAAAATGAATACCACCAAGAAGTCACCGGTTTCAGTGGAGGGCTTACAGGGCGGTAAGGAAATAGCGGACATGTTTGCTGGCAGATTCAAGGTTAGTCCCTTGACCGTGGAGAATGTGCTTAGCCTTAGTATTAAAGATAAGACATTTAAAAAGACTGATGTAAAGCAATTCAATACTAATGATATTATTAGCGTCTTAAAAGCGAGAAAGGGCAAGTCACCAGGATACGACGGTCTAAGTATTGAGCACATTCTCCATGCAGGACCGTGGATTAATACTACGCTATGCAACCTGTTTAATATGTGTATTCGGTATAATTTCTTACCGGATGCACTTATGAGGACGGTTGTAGTGCCTATTGTAAAGAACAAAACTGGGAATCTCGGATCTGCCAGCAATTATCGTCCAATATCTCTAGGTACTGTGGTCGGTAAAGTGCTTGAGCGGCTGCTGCAACCTTTGATCCAGGAGGGGTGTATTATAGATGACGCTCAGTTTGGTTTTCGTCCTGGTCTCTCAACGGATTCAGCCATCATGAGCCTTAAGCACACGGTCAACTACTACACTACACGAGAAACATCAGTGTACGCATGTTTTCTCGACCTTAGTAAGGCTTTTGATTTGGTAAATTATAACTTACTGTGGAGTAAGCTTAGGAACACTACAGTTCCTACAGAGGTCACCAATCTGTTGAGATACTGGTA
Source organism: Cydia splendana (assembly GCF_910591565.1). Taxonomy (NCBI): domain Eukaryota; kingdom Metazoa; phylum Arthropoda; class Insecta; order Lepidoptera; family Tortricidae; genus Cydia; species Cydia splendana. The sequence continues at coordinate 16,056,909 of NC_085971.1, read as the reverse complement.
CGAAAACCAAACGAACTACGTAAAATGGGGCGAAGCGACTTCTAACGAGTATAGGTTAGAATGCGGTGTTCGCCAGGGGGGAATAACCTCTCCGGACCTTTTCAACCTTTACGTGAATGACCTGATTGTGGGGCTGAGGAGCACCAGAGTCGGATGTCATATAGGTGGCGTCTGCGTTAATAGTTTAAGCTATGCGGATGACATGGTGCTCCTCAGCCCCTCGGCTGAGGGCCTCAGGAGGTTGCTTCATTACTGTGAGAAATATGCGATTTCTCACGGAATGAAGTATAACAGTATTAAAACTGAATACCTTGTATTTAAGGCAGGAAAGGGTCCGGGGAGGATACTTGACGTATTTTTAAACGGATTACCTGTTCGAAGGGTGCAGCAGTTTAAATACCTCGGACATATCCTAACCGAAAACCTGAAGGACGACAAGGACATCGAGCGAGAGAGAAGAGCCTTATCAGTGAGGTGCAACATGCTCGCGCGCAGGTTTGGCAGATGCTCCGACGAGGTCAAAGTGACGCTCTTTAGAGCATACTGTCAAAGCTTTTACACGGGGCAACTTTGGACCAACTTCACCAGGAAAGCAATTAACACCTTAAGGGTTCAATATAACGACGCCTTCAGAATCCTGATGAAGTTGCCAAGGTGGTGTAGTGCGTCGAGTATGTTTGCGGAGGCTCGTGTCCCCGATTTCTTTGCCGTAATTCGGTCCAGAGTAGCGTCCTTTTGGAGTAGGCTGCGCAGCTCTGAGAACTGTATCCTTGCCATAATTAGTGAAGATCTGAACAGTCCAATATGTAGGTTTTGGCTGTCTTTGCATCAAGATGCGAACCGGAAATAGTTTTATTTTATTTTAAATTGTAATTTAAAAAATTTTTAATTTTTGGTTTTAACAGATTTTGTACTTTTAACTTTTAACTTCTTTTTTACACTTTTGTCATTTTAAAATTTATAGGTAATATTTGTTTTATATGGGTGCTTGCCTGAAATAAAATCAATTTTTTTTTTTATTTTTTTTTTTTTTTTTTTTACAGAAACCAACTGCTACTAGAAAAGTAGGTTAGGTTAGGTTAGAACTGCGACCTTTACAGAAACCAACTGCTACTAGAAAAGTAGGTTAGGTTAGGTGAGAACTGCGATTTTTACAGAAACCAACTGCTACTAGAAAAGTGGGTTAGGTTAGAACTGCGACCTTCACAGAAACCAACTGCTACTAGAAAAGTGGGTTAGGTTAGAACTGCGACCTTCACAGAAACCAACTGCTACTAGAAAAGTGGGTTAGGTTAGGTTAGAACTGCGACCTTTACAAAAACCAACTGCTACTCAAAAAGTAGGTGTAAGGTTAGAACTGCGATCCTTACAGTAAATAACTGTTTTTAAAAAAGTAGGTTTAGGTTACATTAGAACTGCTGCCTCCCGTAGAAACGTAGGTACCTTTATTTATTAACAACAAATTCGGAATATCGTTATTCGGAATTTAAAAAATAGGAATCACGTCAAATCGGAAGTCAAACTTTCGGAATTATAACAATTCGGAATTCGTGATATCAAAAATCGTTAATGTGAAATTCGGTGTTTCTCCCTATCGGAATTGTTATATTCGGAATTATGTGGTTCGGAATTTAAAAAATCGTCGGTTTTACTATTCGGAAATATAAAACTTCGTGATTTTCATCGTTCGGTAATTACGACAATCGGAATTTTGATGGGTCGAGCATTTAAAAATCGGAATAATAAAATTCGATATTTTAAAATTCGGCATAAAATATTTCGGAATTATGTAGTGTACCCAGTCAAAATCGGTATTATGTCATCTCGGCGTGACAACACTACTATGGAACTACCTCGATTTGCCGCTTTTTCGGTTGTCAAATGTCAAAGTGAAAAAATTTGCTATCTGGTAGTATTTTTAAGAGAAACTTTTAATCAGAGTTATCCATTAGTGTTTTGCGAGTAGATTTCGGGGTGATAGTGATAATATTAGACCTATTCACGATGGAAGACATATTAGCTAATATGGTCGAAATGCGAAAGAACAAACTGAAAATTTACATTGAAAACATACAGTCGAACGATGCCGGCAATCTCATAATCGAAAGCGCATCAAATACAATAGGTCATTTAAAAAACCTGATTAACAAATTGCAGAATAAAATTCGTCATTACACGACTACCTCGTCAAACCCTGAATTTACCATTGTTGAAAATGCAATGGATCTGCAACTGCAGGCGGAGGATTTAATCGTGAATATAGAGACATCCATGACAGTTGTAGCTGATTCGCATGATACAACAACAACAACGGAACGACAAATGAATATCAAACTTCCAAAACTGCAACTACCTAAGTTTGACGGGGATCAGCTACGGTGGTCGGAATTTTGGGACCGGTTTGTGTCCAATATAGACAACCAGCCCATGGCCGAGGCTGATAAACTTAATTATTTGTTAAGTAGTCTGGAGGGCAAGGCAATGGAAGCTGTAGCGGGCATCAGTATAACTAATCACAATTATGCCATTGCCGTGGAGGCTCTCAAGTCAAGGTATGGGTCGAATGATGCTTTGATAGATGTGCACTACACTGCGCTTACCAACTTGGGTCGAGCAGAATATTCGGCTTCCAGTTGTAGGCATACTCTGGACGAGATCGAGCGCCATTTGCGAGTTTTGGAGAAGCTAGGTGAAAACACAGCGGGCAACCTACGGGCTACCATACTTGCAAAGTTTCCGGAGCAAGTGTTACACCAATACCACCTTATGCCAGGTGAGTGTATGCTTTGCCATATTGTTATGTCGACCTAAACATGCATCATAAGATGGAAAGATGAGGAGACGGTTATAGCATATCGTTCTTTCCGTTAGTAGTAGTCCAATCTTGCAGTGCACAGCACACTTGGTAGTCAAGGAAATTGGACATGCATTTGAGGTGTGTCCGGAAACACACGGGCACGGTCGACTAAGTTGGAGCAACCGTGGCGAGACTATGGGGAAGGTGGAGGTCTCCGGGGGGGCATAGCCCCCCCGTCCGGCTAAGTGGCTAATGTGCAAATCTGATAAGAGTCACCAGGGATCTGCCCCTGTCGAGACCGGAGCAAGTCGACCGATGCCCAACTTGAGGTGCATAGCCATTTAGCAGCATGAGAATTCCTCATGCAGTGAATGTGGATTAGCTACCACACAGAGCTAAAGGACATGGAAGGGCACCAGGTAAAACTGATTCATGTATGTGAGTGGCATAGCCACATGAGAGAGCCAAGACCTCATTTTATCAGTATACACACAATTGAGTAGAGTGGAATAAAGTTGGTCGACTCATCTTTCCATTCTAATGATATAAATGTGTAAATTATATATATTCATGCCGTCCATATGTATATGTGAACCCAGCAATTAGTATTTCATACATATATTGTAGAGGAGGGACGACAACATCTGTAGTAGGTACTAAAACGGGGGCGTGGAAGTCTGGCAATTCAGTAAACAATACGACGTACAACGCAATAATTATAAGTTTTACTATTAAGACATCCAACTCAAAAACAATATAATTGCTTTGATTTTTTGCCATTTTTATACAGGGTGTCCCTAGCCATTCGACAAAGCCGAAATGTACATATGCATTAGGGTATTTAGAACCAGTATACAAAGTATCATAACAATCGGTGAAGCGGTTACGAAGAAATTAACAAATTACGATTTTTTTACTTTGGAGCAACCTGTATGTGCTAGTAGCTCCTGAGGTAATAAATAGTATGAAACCTTTTTCGACCGTTTTGATTATCTTTTTTATTTATGACATTAATAAGATTCTGACTTTTGACAAATGTCATCTTTGCCGCACATTTTCAAACAAATTGTCAAAAGCACTGCCAATGATTAATACAGTACTTATGTTTCTTTTTGTTGTCGATTATTGGAAATAACTTTTGTCTGATAATATTTTTTATATCTATTGTTTTAATAAAAAAAATATTACCGTTAGAGCATTTCTGAGAAGTAACCCTACGTGGGATTTCAGGGTTTGTCCGATGGCTAAGGTCAGCCTGTATACATATTCTGACCTTTTTTTGCCACTTTTGTGTTATTTCTAGTCAGGATCGCGAGCCCTTTTCATCCTTATAGGAGAAAAAAAGTGTCCTACAATTTCCATACATTTTTCAAACTTTCCTTTTTTGGTTACTTACCGCCATACTAAGTAGGTATATGGGGCAATGGTGACACAATAGGAAAAAAACACTGGGACATTTTTTATTCCATTAGGATCGAAAGAGCTCGTGATTCTGATTGTGAGTAGAAATAACACAAAAGTGGCAAAAAAGGTCACAATATACATATAACAATGGCAAAAAATAAAAGAAACGCTCACATTAAACCGTTTTAAAATGAATCGAAATTTAAATAAGTCAACAACATTGGCCTATTTCTTAATCAATTAGAATAAATTCTAATTATTTAGCAGACAATGGCATTTAGGAAAAATGTGTACCTACATCAAATCACCCTCAACATCAATGTCGCAGTGTTTTTGCGATTTAGTGAGTCATAACGAGTCACCGGTGTCTAAACGGGGCAAATTTGTGAATAAATGTTTTAGAACCACTGGCCTTGTTTTAACGACCTCAATGTATGTATTCTAGATCAGGTCATTCAGTCGCACCGTGACCCAGGGTTACAGTAGGTACCTATCTACAACTCGCGTCTGGAAAGTTATACGTTTAAAAGTAAGTTTCCATTCGGAAAGATTCCTGTGGTTAGGTGGTCATCCGTGATACCGTGAACAAGATGTATGTAACTGCGTCGAAATATTGGGAGCTCGAAAACAATATAAAAGGTAATCACGGTTCATATCCCGGTCGATATAAGTCTAGTGAAACTAACCGTGAATCATTCAAAACTGTTATTCCTATTTGAAGTTTACAAAAAAGTACCTATTAATAGTATTATATTTCACATATTAATTAGACAGGCAGAAGGAATATCTAATAAAGCGTGTATCTATTACGGCCTTGACTTGTTTTCATTCTTTGCTAAATTTAAATTTCTGGCAACATTTTCTATAAAAAAATATTAGAAACTTCGGAAACTTCTACTTTGTACAATACTAGTTATAGTTCGTTTTTTTTTAGCATTAGAACGAAGGTAAGCGATCTTGACATGTCTTTTAATTGAAAAACGCTTTTTAAAAATCAGTAGGTAACTATTACCAACTATTACTTATGAAAGCAGAAGAATATAAATGATCGTATTAAATTCATAATTGTTACATATTTGCCGTGACTTATTTTTAAAACGTGTTTTTCAATTAAAATACACATCAAGATTGTTTACCTTTTTTCTACTGCAAAAAAAAACGAACTAGTATAAATTATATATCTAAAACCAAGATAAAATGTTAAAACAATCAGGTAATTATTCCTCTAATATCAGCAATCATAGACAGCAGACTAATTATCATAGTTTGTAATTAATTTCCACATGTTTTAAAGTCATCGACCGACGACCAAATTTCGAGCTTCAAAATCATACTTTATAATGAGAAACGCGGTTTCCTAATAATATAAGAAAATGTCTAATTAACTAAAATAATTACCGATATATTGGAACTAATAGGTCGGCCGTTAAAATTGTCTATAAAGCTGCTGTAAATTTGGTAGGGAACGGAGGGGGCCTGTCCATTAAAATATAGCTATGCGCATGCGTGGCTAGCGTTTGGTTTTTTGCTTCTGTCATTTTCTGTACGAAACAGTCTGCCAATTTTTGCGGGGGAGGGGACGTCAAACGTATTGCTATTTCTACATGATTTGTACGTAACGTACAATTAGCCATGTCAGTCCATACAAAAGTTTGCACAATTGTGCAAGTTTTTCGGCAGAGGGGTACTTAAGCTCTTAAAGGCGACTCCAGTTAATAAATGCTCTAAGGCTCTCGAAAACATGTTGAAAGTTGAGGTGAGTGATTATACTTACACACAGCTACACGGAGTACTAATACTAATCGCCTGTGTTCTAAAGATGTGTTTTTCGTGTTTTATGTTTCTTTTTGTACAATAAAGTGTTTTACTACTACTACTAAAACAGTATTGAATGAATGAATGAATTAATGAGTGAATGTGACATAAGCACACGATATTAAGCTGCCAACGAGATGATCTGATGATGGAGACAGGAGGTGGCCATAGAAACTCTGTGATAAAGCAACGGAACCTTATTGTATTTGGGTTTATTAACTGTGTTTTTGTGTTTTTAGAGCACCGTACAAAACTTTGTTCACGGTGCTCTTATGGGATTACTTCGGTCTTGCAAATCGGTTAAATGCGTTTTTCTCAAAGACCGTTTGATGTAGGTACCTAAAATTTGGAATAGTTATGGCAAGTACCATCACTAACACTGTGAATAAGTCAAAACTGCTTATTTCTGATTTTAGGGGGAAATTTAGGGGGTTGAGAGGGGTAGCCTGAATTTTTTTTTATTTGTAAGAATCGTGTGGGGTACCATTAGAAAGCTTGCAAAAAATTGAGTCGATGGACTGATTTTGACTTCATTTTAGAGTGCAATAGTTTCGATAAAAAATGCATTTAAAGTTGCAAGTTTTCATACAAAAATTTTCACCTCTGTCCTGGCGATTTTCGCGAAAACTATAGCTAACAGGCAGCTGACCAGTCAATACACAACTTAAAGAAGCATGGAGACGGCGGGAAAATTATCAGCTTAACTTTATCTTTATTCGTTTTTCAACTGCAGCCTGATCTTTGGTTGCTTAGGGCTAGCTAACTGATGCTTACACTGGTCATTTCATATTAGGAAGTAGTTTTAGCGAGAAAGATCCTTAGTTAAAACTTTGGCATTGAAATTTATGACTTATGTCTTTGATACAAAGTTTAATTCTGCTTGCTTATTTTTGTGGGATATTAATTTTTTTCTGAATAGCCTACTATAAGTATGAGAGAGATCTACAAAATACAACCTTATTATATTGCAAATAAGTTTAAATTTCGAACGATTGACTATCTCAATGTGCTCAGTAAGAATCATATTTATTATTGCAGTTTATCTGAAAAAATTCAAATTAAGAATTCCGTTCTTCACTGTCGTTGTTTTTTTTTCACAATAGAGCACATAGAGTTAGTAAGGCGTATAGAGAAAGGGAACGGTGCTCTGAACACCGTAGTCTTGACTTCGTGCTTGGCCAATTATTTTATATTATTATTATAGTTTTTTTATGTAATTCGACATTAAGAGACCATATACGTCTCTAAGTAATGTGTCCTATGGAAGCAATTGTACCATGGGGACTTTATTGAGACAAAAAATACAAACTAAACAATAATAAAACTAAACTACATGGAGTAAGTAATTGTAATACGTTAGTTTGAATTGGTAGTTGCAGTTAGTTGTACTTTATATTTGTTGATGTATTTTTTTTTTGCTTCTTCAATGTAAAAGTGCCCTTGTGGCTATTTGCTGAATAAATGGTGAAATTTGAACTTAGAATAGACTAACTATAAAAGACTGTATCACTAATGAAATTTTTGGCAAATCTGTCCGCAAATGGCACATAGCTACATAGCTGCTATCAATGGACAGCGTGCCTTAGTAATCTATCTTATCGAGCCATCTCGATTCTCTGATTCGAAAATCAATATAAATGGTGAAGGCAATCAAAGACAGTTATCACTCGAGGCTATCGTCATCTTACGGTGGACGAAACGTATAGAGATTAAATTGATAGGTCCATATAAAAGTAATCGTTTAATTAAATTATGGCGTCATTCTAGTTTTTGTTTTATACCTAAGTTTACACGACTATATTTTACAAATACCTAGTATGGTATATGGTAATACCCTGGTATAAATTTCATTCAATGGCGTGACGTGACGTACCCCAACTAGCAAAATAGTCGTATAAGAATTGATTTACTCAGCCTGTAATCGTATAACAGCCGAGTTACGGTTGTTGAAACACCAATATATCGTATAATAGCGGTTAACTCGACTATTTAGCAATTTTCGCTAATTAGTGCTATAATCATGTCGTATAAACGTTTATAGCACTATCTTTTAGCACTTTTATTCCACCTTTTAATAAATGCTGAGTTAGCGCTACTAAATCACTTTTATTCAGCATAATTGTTCTATTAAAATCATATAACAGCTATAGAATAGCTAATTGTCTGAATAAGGCGCTTTAATACAACTGTTACTCAATTCTCTTCTCTGTTGCTATAAAAGCTTATTAAAAGCAATCCAATAACCATTTGGCAACAATGCTGCTGTAACAGCGCGCTTATATCATAATTCGGGTAATGGGGTTCAAACCGCTGTTATAGGAGCTGAAGTGTATTTACAGGTTTTATTCAAAATGTATTCAGCTTAGAGTACTTTTAAAGAGTTTTGAACTACATTAACAGCACAAGTCAGCCATGTTGTCGTTTCAATATAGTCCGGTGGCCAACTGCATGAAACCCTACCTGATAAAAAAATAGAAAAATCCTACTCTGTAGGGGTAGCTGACTTTTAGTACCATCAACTGCTCTTGGTCGGCCGCGGCTTAATTTGGCAAATTTTGCGCAAATGGCAAAATAGTGGCACAAAAATTCATCAAAAAAAAACCCCATCGTATAATAGAATTGAGGACAGCAAAACAAAAGTGGTCAGCTACATCCTGTGTTGGCAGGTTCCTGTGTCCTACCGAATTTGTAGTACAACGTGACAGCTACAATTTACCTCATCGAAAAATAGAATGAAAAAAACTGATTGTAATACCTACATTAAATTTGTTGACGTATGTCTTGGTCGGTCTCACCTTAGCCTGGCAGCTTTTGCAGTCCGTCCGCATTAAAAAAAATGTCAATGGCAGCTATCCTACCATACAAGTGACATTCTATTTTTCGATGAGGTAAATTGTAGCTCACTTGGTACCACAAATTCGGTCGGACACAGGAACCAGCCAACACAGGATGTAGCTGACCACTTTTGTTTTTTGATGAATATTTGTACCACTTTTTTGCCACTTGCACAAAATTTGCCAAGTTAAGCCACGGCCGTCCAACAGCAGTTGAAGCTGCTAAAAGTCAGCTACCCCTACAGAGTAGGATTTTTCTATTTTTTTATCAGGTAGGGTTTCATGCAGTCGGCCACCGGACTATAAATCCATAAACATGGCGACATCATGTGCTATAAGTGTAGCAGTAAACGCAGTTACTCGACTTATAGTCGAATTAATGAGATATAAGAGAAACTAGATCGTGTAAGCAAATTTTTACTTATTTTAATTAATATTTTTTTATTGAAATTTAAGAAAATAGACGGCCCATGAATATATATGAACCAGTGCCTTTGGTTTTATCGATAAAGTATTTTTCGCGCTAGGTTTTACTGTATTACGTGTACTTACAGACAGTAAAAACTTATGTACACAATCACGGTAAAAATAAATGTCATGGATGACAGCAGTAAAAAAATACTTAAGTACCTTTTTGTTTTATTAGTCACGTGAAGACGATTAGGCCTCAAACATAATAAAATAATTGTAATATAATCGCTTACCTGAGATCGTTTTTAGCACATATTAGTTGAATAAAAGCATTTACTGCACTCTTACACATTTAAAATGCCGAGTAAAAGCAATTCGGCTACTTTTACGAAACATTTTTGCTGAGAAAAAGCAGTGCGGCTGCTTTTATAGAACACTTTCACTGAGTAATAGTAAATTGCTAATGTTTATAGAACAAATAGTCGAATAAAAGCACTATCGTTGCTATTAAAACACTAGAAGCGCTTTTATCCACTTTTACTCAACTCTTGCAGCATCGATTTGCTTCTTATACAGCGCTTACTCGATTTTTATAACACTTTTAGTCTGTATAAGTGCGCCTTTTCGCGTTGAGTAAACGCTTACAGGACTTTTATTCGACTGTTTTTACACCTTTTATAGCACCAAAAAGCGAAAATAAAAACGTGCTCTCAACTTTTATAGCACATAGATTTGCTAGTTGGGACGTAAGTGTCATTTTGTACTTATGTGATTTTGAGTTTCCAAAACGTCCCGCTTGGCGCGCTGTTTAAAATTGTCAGTTAAATTGCCTTAACCAAATACATATTCCAATACATCTGATGTATTCAGTAGAATGTTACTTTGTATTTCTATACTTGTCAAACCATCCGCAGACAGGACCACCCCAGCTTCTATGGGCTGTCAATTTGTCTATGCAATCGGCTTGCAATCGCATTCAAATGTGCATTGAACATGTTTCCTTGTGTTCGTGCTTACGGTCAGTTTGTGGAGAAAGGGCCGTCCGAGATATACGAGTTAGGGACATACAGTAGGCACGATTTGTTAAAATGGTAGATGGTAGGTCGGCAACGCGCATGTAACACCTCTGGAGTTGCAGGCGTCCATAGGCTACGGTGACTGCTTACCATCAGGCGGGCCGTATGCTTGTTTGCCACCGATGTGGTATAAAAAAAAGATGGATGAACATCTAGGCAAGGTGGCCGAGACGTTTAGATCGTTAGCCACGACAGCTAAAGACCGGAAGAATCCGGCCTTCACCACTGGAGGGCTTCGTCACTGTATACGACATCTCACCTACTTTAAAAAAACACATCAAAATATTTGATAAAAATATATTTTTTTGTTCCAAAAGTTGTAAAGTAGGTAACTAACAAACAAAAGTTGTAAATAGGCACTTGCAAGACTGAAACCGCAAGAAATTAGACTGAAACTGCAAGAAATTAATCGCTGTGCGTTCTAAGCCTAAATGTTCATATGGCTTCCCTTTTGCACACTTAAATTGCCTTTAAAGCGTCAGTCGTTCTAGATCTGTGGTCACATAGGACAAACTATGTCTACAAATGAGACGGAAGTTCTACATCTACAATAAACTCAAAGAACCGACTTAACATTAAGTACCCGTATAACGTACAAAGACACCGACATTATGCGTCTGATCATAAATATGCCCCGTAACACTTATATACTATACTTTAAATCGTTCAACCCTCTTAACTTGATGTTTTTTTAAGGGCTTCAATAGTCGTGAAACTGATTTTATCTGTTAATCGATAATTGAATGAACTAGTTAATAGCTTTAGACGACTATTCTTACAAAGTTGCGGCGATTTGGAACCATTTGTACCAATCAATGTACTCATTAGGTACTCAGCAACCGTATTTATAATGGTTATACATTGTTACCGAGATTAAAATAGTAGGATAGGACATCAGGTTTCGATATAATTCGAGTCTTTTTTTATGTTGCTGACTCTTCAGCAACATAAAAAAAGATATTAATAAAAAGAATATTAATAAAAAGGATATAATATTTTAATCTCGGCAACAATGTACTCGTATAACTATTATAAATACGGTTGCTGAGTACCTAATGAGTACCTAGTAACGGTCTAAAAAAAAATTTATGGCTACTTTTAGCGCTGTTAAGGTAGGTAGGTATTTTAAATTTGAATAAAATTCAGTTGATATAGGGTGCGTTTTAGACCTATCTTCGTGATATTTTTTATATCAAGCGAAAGTATCAAGAAATCAGGTTTCGTATCAATTAAGTTACTAGAGAAAGGCCTCAATATTGCTATTCATATTTTTTGGCAACCGTATCATGATCTAAACAAGCGCTACTATTTTTCGAAAAGTCTGCAGATTGAACCTAACGCACCTTACAAGTTTTTCATGTCTCCGACCCGTTTCCTTCACTTTCATAACATTCCTCACACACGCTCGCCGGTTTAGGGTGCTCTTGACCTGGCCTTTCTTGAGAATTTCCCCAATCTGATCAGAGAAAGGGCCTACTGTCAGTACTGTCTCCATTGACTGTCGCGGTGTCACCTCAGTCCGCATTCATTTGGCGTGCAATTTGTCCTCGCTGACGTGACGCAAGCCTAAAGATGAGCGCTCATTGGACACCAAACTTTAATGGGGCCCACTGATTAACAGTCCGCCGGACGGTATCGGCCTGTCAGTTAGAACAAAATTTTGACAGTTCCTAACAACTGACAGGCCGATACCTTCCGGCGGACTGTTAATCAGTGGGCCCCTTAAGAATTTTTGGTGAATTTTATTCTAAACCAGAATACAATATTATATGTGTAAGACGATGGTTAGATTTATTTTTATTTTGGTATTTTCTTCCAATTTTTGTAATACAGTAACCTCACTTACTACGTAGTACCTAACCTTGCGTGCTGTCAATGACCCTTCAAAAATTTCTTTATTTCTATATTCTATAATATTTTAATGTCAAAATTGTGTAAAAAATATGTTATAAATATAATCCTCCAAGGATTCAATATAATCATTATCTAATGCCCGTGGTCTGGTTTTGGCACAAGAATTAGGCACTGTTTTCTACGAAACCGACTGGAAAATTTGCGGGTTAAATAGGCTTTATCAAGATTGGTATTTCTGTTTTTGTTCTTCAACTATAAGCTAATGTGCGTTCCAAGAAAGTCATGGTACGAGCCAGGATCCGAACCCACGACATCAGTATTGGAAGCCTTTGCACTCTCTCAGTAATTTCCTACGTGACCTGAATCACATAGTGATCTAGACTAGTCATTAAAGACTAATTGCCAACCAATGGCGGTCGGAACGTCCGGCCAATCACGGCCTGTGACGTCATGCGACTAATGGTACAGTCAGCGTCATATAGTAGCTAGCATCCAAGGTATTCAAATAGTTTGGTAAACCTTATAATTTGTATGGTGTACCGAACTATTTAAATACTTTGGATGCTACTATATGACGCTGACTGTACACTGGAATGTCACATTTGTCAAAGAAACGTATGTATGCCTACCTACGTAATTTAAGTTAATGTTTCCAATAACAGTTATAAAACTAGATTCATAAATTACGTCATTTCAAATTAGGGGGGGGGGGGGTCTGGACATCGGATGATGGTAGCATGACGTAGGAGGAAACGGGGTCATTCGAAGCATGATTTTTGGATGATTTCAGGGGGGGGGGGGGGGGGTCAAAAATCGATGAAATAATTTATGGACAGCCCCTTATTAATAATAAAATTTATCCAAATCATATCCATAACAAGTCCGGATCAAAGCCATAACCTGTAATTACAATCAGAATACGACTCACTAGTGGTGCTGCCCGAAGGAGGGGAGCCACGAGTATTATAAGTCGATGATAAAATTGTGTTGTCTCTGTTTTTCTCTCTCTACATTTTTCACCACCGTACACTCGGGTTACTTTGACCCAAAGGAGGGTAACTTTGACCCACATGAAAACCTTATTTAAAAGGGTCTAATAAAAAACATTAAAACGTCAAAGGTTAGCTAAAACCAGAGCTTAGCTTAGTTAGCTAAAGTCATATTTCCATAATTACAGTGCATTAATATGATCTGGACCAAGTAAATCACAATGGCCAAAGTTACCCTCCAGGGCTAAAGTAACCCGATTTCACGGAATTTTGTGGATTATCCAGTGTACGTTGTTCATACATGCGCGGACGCACCCGAAGCCGACAATATACGATATTGAAAGGAACGGCAGCCGACAAACACGGATTTATGTATTTAACTACTATTTACAGCCTAGTCTCCCAGTCAGCCCAGTCTTACAGGCTTCGTATGACTGGAAGACATTCTAACGCAAGACTTATTTACTCGACTACGGCAGTTAAAGGGTTGTGTTTCGTACAAAGTGTAGTAAAGATATCTAGAAAGTAGATGTCGAACATACGGCACTGAATAAATAATAGTACTACGTACAGAAGACTCACTCTCTAACAAAACGCGTCTGTTACGATCAGAACAGATATGGCCGCTAGGTGGCGACAGCGCCACGCGCGGCTTATGGCTAGCCACCAAAATTGGTGTGGAACGGATGTACTTGTAGCTACCTGTTGCAAAGCGACGAAATCGCGGAGTGAGCCACGCCTGCATACGGCCCGATTCGAACTTTAAGATGCGTCAAATATTACGGCTAGATACGATATAGATTAGATATGCCTGTGTCAAAAGAGAAGTTTTTGTTTGGAGAAAGGCATTCTTGATTCTTATTGCGGAAGTAGATATCTCTGTTTGCCTGTCTACTAAACCTAAACCTATTAGCTTATTACCTAGGTATAGATACCTACGTAGCCTAACTACCAAAACCTGAGCATTTAACTAAACAAACAATGACTTGTTAAGTATATACAAAATTGTAGATATAGTCGTTAAGTATTTTACCACAGAAATGTTATTCCAATCGCTCCGAGCAGGTACTTCGATTACGAGGAATATATACAGACATGTCAAATACCTATTTAAGGTTATTGTACCGTATTTATTTTCTAGCTTCAATGTAATTGGTCGGGACATGTTGCCAGGCAGAGTGATGGCATTAGCAGGTGGACCAAAATGTTGATAGATTGGTGGCCGCTCTCGGATTAAAGAAGCGTCTGGGCTAGAACCGCGAAAATCGAATTCGCAAATTGCGGGCATCTTTCTCTGTCACTCTAATTACGCCTATATTGGAGTAAAAGAGAATAAGAGAAGAGCAATTTGAGAATTTCGCTTTTCTCGGTAGGCCCCCTGGCGTCTGTTGGCGCGTTGGGTGGATGACGTTTGGATAATCCCGGGGCACTTCTGGATGAGACTAGCCCAGGATAAGTGGCGTACACAAAGAGAGGGCTATGCCTAGCAGGGGGCGACTGGAGATTAAAATGATGATGTTGATTTTGGACTTTGCTAAGTCAATAACGGTCGTAGGTTACCTATAGATGATTTTACTTAATGCTCTAGAAAAAAATTCGGAAAATCGCGGGGCATTTTAGGATGAGACTAGCCCAGGACCGGGATAAGTGGCGTACACGAAGAGGCCTATGCTCAGCAGTGAGCGAATGAAGGCTAGAATGATGATGATGATGATATGCTCTAGAGCTTATATAAATCAACCTTATGCCGCTTACACGCGACTTAAACACCAACTTTACGAGCGTGTGAAGCGAATAGTTTTATTTTCCTTGCGACTGCGTTTGCGCACCGTTGTGAACACATCTATGTCATATCCTATTTGCCTTACTTTTTTAAACAAGACCGATGCCGCTAGCAAAACATCATTAACAAGTGTTTGCGTGAAAGTCGTTAAATTGGCTTGACGTGGGCGTATGTCAAGAAATATGTGGATTCACTTGTTTGAACGCATAGGTATGGTATACCTATACATACATATACCGGGTGTGGCCTGTAACATGAGCAAAAAATGAAACTGTAGGCGGTATTCCTCATATTGACCAACATTTGTTCAGCGACTTTTAAAAATAACTTGTGGTTTGATTTTTAATACACTTTAAAGTTTATTCTAAGACGCAATGTATTGCAAATTTTGTTATGTTTAAGACGTGACAAGCAACGTCAATCACAATGATATGGCGTGGCGATGGCGTCCATTGAAGATAATATTTATTTTGTATGAAAAATAAGGAGGCTAAATACTTCATAGTTTTCAAAAGTTGTTGAACAAAAGTGTCACTATTTGAGGAGTACAATCTATGTTTTAATTATTTGCTCGTGTTACAGGCCACACCCGGTATGTAGCGTGTATGGTATATAGCCAAATTGACATTACCCATTAACAATTAACAATTGGTATGAATAGGATTTGGCTTGCCAACCGCTTGTTAGACCGGGCCGTGCCCGGGCCGAGGCGTCCGACATGTAATTTTCTATGACGGCTGATCGGTGATCACTTGGTGCTTTCCATAGAAAATGAAGCGCCGGAAGCTCCGGGCCGGCCCCGGCCCGGCCTAGCGTGAGTCATCCTTAAGTCAATACCTTTGGCTTTGACTTTCAAAGGATTGAAGGATTAGGAACCAGTGTATATAAGGGAATACTGGTGCAATCTTCGTAAACATTGACTGCAAACATCAAATGAAAATGGCGTAACTCTATATGACTGTCATAGTAACATACGTCCTTTTTTCAATAAAAGGTAGAACCGGAACCCTCGTTTATTCCCAACGGTGTACAAAGCACATTGCCTCGGGCCGACTATGAAAATGGGACCTCGACATCCGTAATAATACGTAAGACATATATAAATTACTAAAAGTGTGACAATGGTAAGATATTATTTTCTTGTTATTGACTGAGCGCTAGCGAAGGTCTCTGTTTCAGCTTGGGCAAAAATGCTTTGTAGACTCAAGCTTGATCAAGATTTATTTCATCGTAAACAATATAAAATTTATGGAGGAGACAGTAAGAGAGTTACATAAAAAATATAGATATACATATGTGTCGCTTAACTTCGAACTCGGGTAAATCCATTCGACCCTCTCAGCAAATATCTACCCTATTTCCTTTTTTTTAGTACAAAAATCGCATAATCTGACAGATGGATTTACCCGAGTTTGTAGTTAAGCGACTCATATATATATATTTCTTGAGGGATCTTCACTCTTCAGTATAATGTTCAGTAGAGGATTTCTGCTCCGTCTTCGCATTCAAAAGCTTTGATACGTCGTCTCGTACTTCTGACTCTTATGGAGATAGCTCTTATCACAGAAATTTGGACTTTAACTTTCAGCCCGAAAATTATTTGTGAATATGCCTTTCCCCATTTATCATTCAATTTTGATGCTGTTTTCTAAAATGCTTTGTATGTTCTTCTCTACAGGTCGAAATTCTCGACCGATTCTAGTGTGGTGAGCTGGTTCGATAATGATATATAATTTTTTTGTCGATCCAGATTTTGGAAATTTATCAAAATGGCGGAACAATACATTTATTCAGTTTTAAGATATACCTACTCGCGAGGTCTGTAGCTCTCACAGCCACTAGTCTTATTTGTTCTAGCCTATTGTGTCCCACTGCTGATGGGTAAAAGCCTCCCTGCCCTGCCCGTCTTTCTTGGAATATTACCCTAACCTAAGGAAGACGTCAAGATTGTACCTATCTCCATATCCTAAGATGTCTGCCGTGACGCTGCACTATGTTTGGTGTCCAATCGGTAGTTATCTTGGCCCATAATCATTTGGCTAGATTTTGTCAAAGATTTTGGTTCAAGCTTTTTTTACCGAAAGTCATTCTATTCAAACAAATATCTACTTAGGGCCAATTGCAACCATCCCACCAAATGAAAAAAAAA
Source organism: Cydia splendana (assembly GCF_910591565.1). NCBI lineage: Eukaryota > Metazoa > Arthropoda > Insecta > Lepidoptera > Tortricidae > Cydia > Cydia splendana. Next base: position 16,039,797 of record NC_085971.1, on the reverse strand, counting down.
AAAATAATAACACGAGCCCAAACTCAAGTGAGTTAACTTTTGAATTATACCGAATTACCGAGTACTTGTAGAAATCTCGGGCACACCATCAGCTTGATAGAATAGAATAGAATAGTTTTTATTCGTAAACACACAGACAATAAACATACATAGAAAAAACAGTGAAAAATAAAGTGTCACGAAATACACACACATACACACACATGTGTGATGACACATAACATAACATTGCGTTACCTAGGTTACGTAGATATGCTTTTTTCAGCCCCTGACATAGACACCTTTACCAAGCGATCAGAATGCCCTCCACATTTGGGAATCAAATTGCATCGCCTTTGTCGAACGGAGCGTAAGGCAAAGCTTTGTGCACGTTCTTGAGCAAACATTTTGTGTACGATACAGGGTTGAAACAGAGGCTCTGAGTGCAGGTTGCCGACCGCTGGTTAAATGTTTTAACCGTATTTGTATGAAGACATTATAAATTAGCAAGCTTAAGCAATTGAGATGTAGATATAAATAAATAAAATAAAATAACTTTTTAATTAACAATAACATACACAGATCAAGTCCATCACTATATAAAACAAAGTCTCCCGCCGCCGCTTCTGTCTGTTTGTGTGTAGGTATGGATGTTCGCGATAAACTCAAAAAACCGGCCAAGTGCGAGTCGGGCTCGCACACGAAGGGTTCCGTACCATTATCTATAAAAACGGTCACCCATCCAAGTACTGACCCCGCCCGACGTTGCTTAACTTCGGTCAACAATCACGTTTATTGTATGGGAGCCCCACTTAAATCTGTATTTTATTGTTTTTAGTATTTGTTGTTATGGCGGCAACAGAAATACATCATCTGTGAAAATTTCAGCTGTCTAGCTATCACTAGATAGTGCATAAAACATTAGCAACACAATTGAAACCACATTTGTGCGATGCTCAGCATGGCTTTAGAGCAAATCGCTCCGTCGACACCAACCTGCTAACTTTGACGGCCACTATCTCTGAGCATCTTGATAGAGGCACCCAGGTCGATGTTCTGTATTTCGATTTCCGAAAAGCTTTCGATCGCGTAGATAATGACGTACTTATGAGAAAGTTAAATGACTTAGGCTTCTCGCCAAGGTTGCTTGCTTTCTTCGCTAGTTATTTGCGCGATCGTCAGCAGTACGTTCGTTATGGGTGTTTCGTCTCGGCTCCGTATCATACCAGGTCTGGGGTCAGTCAGGGTTCGATACTTGGCCTGCTCTTATTTGGACTCATGATCAATGACCTGGAATCTGTTGTCAAGCATGCTCAATGTTTGTTATACGCTGACGATTTGAAGCTGGTGTATGGAGTAAAGAGTGGAGCGGATTGTGTCTCTCTTCAAGAGGATATTACCTCAGTTACAAACTGGAGTATAGCCAATAAACTGCTTTTTAATATTTCGAAGTGTTCTGTGTGCACGTTTAGTCGTTCCGCTACCCCCCGACTTCAGCAGTACACGTTGGGAACTGAGGTGATCGCCAGGGTCTTTACCGTAAAAGATCTTGGTGTGACCTTTGATGAGCGCCTGAGCTTTCACGAGCATATTCGTACACTCGCGGATAGTTCTTTTAGGAGACTAGGCTTTGTGATCCGCAATGTCAAGGACTTCTGGGACATTGGGGCCATAGGGATGATTTACAGCGCATTGGTCAGAAGTAAGCTTGAGGCCTCGTCAATCATCTGGCACCCGTACGAATCCACTTACGCCTTACTTCTGGAGAAGATCCAAAAGGCATTCCTAAGATTCTTATTCAAAAAAAGATTTGGTTATTATCCTTTTATGTATCCAACGAAATATTTACTCGGATGCCTCGGATATAATTCCCTAGAAGTAAGGCGCAACAATAAATTGATGACCAATGCTTGTCGCATACTGCGTGGGGAGTCCGACTGCCCGGAGCTTGTGGCTCGAGTTTTACGGCTGTATGTCCCTAATCACTTTGAGGCCGCGAGCGCGTCCACTGCTGGTAGTGCCGGCGGCGCGCACGGTGTCGCGTAGGAATTCGCCGCTCTATCGTGCGCTGACGCTGCTCAGTACGCTCCTGACATCGGCACCTGAATGTGACTTGTTTGCTTGGAGATGGGCGACTGTGTGCCGTGAATGTCTGAAGTTCTGCGAGATGATGGATGACAGGCTGTCCAGCATTTATGTTTAATGTCTCCTTATATGTTTCATGTGTTTGTATACTGTGTGTGTTGCAATGTTTAATTTCTCGGTGTATTGGCTTGTCTGTAATGCCGTGTAAATATATTGTTAAATAAATTGTTAAAAATTGTTAAATCACAGATCACGAGATACAGCCTGGTGACAGACGGACGGACGGACGGACGGACGGACGGACAGCGGAGTCTTAATAATAGGGTCCCATTTTACCCTTTGGGTCATCATCATCATTTTCACCTATCAATAGAATGATTGAGGAAGGTGTACAATTTGTTAAGGTTTTGTGTAACCCGTGGAAAGGGGTGGGTCGCTAATTAAGAAATAAGACGTACAAACACACACCCAATTTATTCAACCCGCATATTTACAGAGCCCATTATACTATGACATATAAATCAAACAACCAAAATAAGTAGGCCATTACACATAAAACTTTACAACCCATAATAACTGTAAATTAATAACGTTTTCTATGTGACTGCTTCGCTTTACCATAATCAAGAAAAAAATCCTTCAAAACCACTTAACTCACTACCATTAACTTTCATTTTGAACCTTAGACTCAACTTTATAAAGTTAAATTTTGCTTGTTCATTTTGGCAAGATACGAGTGTTTGAAAGTATTAGTGTTTGGTATAGTGGAGTATGATATACGATTTGACAGTTACATTACAACTTTCATGGGATTTTTACGGGTGTGTTATTTTTAAACGGTATTAGAATGGTGTTTTACTGTTACATGGTTTTAGAATTTAGATGCCCATCGGTATATTAATGTCATCTTTTAGTCGGGGCATAGAGAAATATAGTAAGAATAGAGTGCTCACTCCATACATCAGTTTTTTAGTACCTACCAGAAAGACTATTATTTTCGCAGTCGACATCTAGCATCGAGTAGAGGAATTAAGGACTGTATCGTTTATTATGCGAACAGATAAAACCTGGTCTAACTGTAATGTTGACGTGTGTATTATTTTGTATTACTATGTTCTTAATGTATAATCTGGGGGTATTTTTAAGCCATATCTGATATAAGAAGGTTTTCCATTTTGTTTATTTTAGGGACTTCATGATGATTTTAATACCGTCTAGCAAATATAATTTGGACAGCTTAATTTGAGACTATTTCACCGATTCCTTGGTACGATTTAAAGAAACAAAAGGTTAATATATGCCATCTAAGTGTCCTTTTCATGATTGCTCAATTGAACATCCACAGAATAAATGTGGTGAATTTTTATCTTTACATGAAAACGACTTTATATGCAACATTTTGGATTCCCGTCAATTTCTGACGCAAGCGAAATGAGGGAAACAGCTAAAAATAATCTACCGAAATCCAAAGCCTAACGGACATTCATGACGTTGAACCATGGCTAGAACAGGTCGATAGAAACGCTCCATGATGGTTATATTGTATACCAAAGTCGGGGTTGTCGTAAGTAACATGCCATATTCTCTAAAAGGCCATGCACAGATCCAAAACCTTTTTTCCATCTAAAAGAAATGATTAGACTATGTCCAGATGTTTCGCTTTACGAATCATATGTAATTGCTGTTTACATAGTACGATTTTTTTGTGTAATATCTGGTCTTGTTCGCAAACCGCAAATTTTCTTGTAGTATTTGTCCAAAATCGTTGTAGTTACTCGGGAGGATTAGGTAAATATTGTCCAAACCATATGCTTTACGTGATCTCCCAGGACGAAATGTTACTTATTATTAAAGCACAAATTAACAGTTAACACTGCTATAGAGAAACTCAATCAAGACCTCACGAGTATAGCAACCTGGGCTACAGAAAATTGCCTACTGCTTAACCCAAATAAAACAAAGTACCTTGTCTTTGGCAGCAAGCACCAACTGGCTGGTGTCAGTACTTCAGTAGATGTTATGTTAATGAATGAACCAATTGAGAGGGTGTATGAAGCGCGAAATCTGGGCCTTTTAATGGATTGTGGACTTCGATATGAAAAGCATACCGCAGAGGCTGTAAGAAGTTGCTTCTATAAGCTTAAGGTGCGATATAAAATTCGGCCATACCTAAGCGAAACCTTGCGCATTCAACTGATCGAGTCACTTGTACTATCAAAACTTAATTATATGGATGTTGTAACTGGGCCTAGGCTACTTGCTAAAACAAAAAGACTCATACAACGTGTTCAAAATGCCTGTGCTCGCTTCTGTTTTGATATTCCTTTGAGAGCCCACGTCACTCCGTTTCTTAATAGTCATAAGATCCTCAAAATGCAGCACCGTCGTAAACTTCATTTGGCTTGTTTGCTCTTCGGAGTTCTGAAGTATAAAACCCCTGCATATCTTTGTAACAAGTTATCTTGCATCACGCTCCGCGACCGCCGTAAATGTGGGATTCAATTGTTGACGCCACGCCACGCTTCGGCAGCTTTCCGGGGCAGCTATCGCTATACTGCCTCAAAATGTTGGAATAACGTGCCACCGCCAATGAGGAACCTGCAAAGTATTCATACTTTTAAAACGAAGCTTAAACAGTACATGCTTAGCCATCAACTTAGCCAGGAAACCTGCTTACACGATACAAGCTGCCTGTAGTTTCTGCTTTTACTTACCACTTAGATTACGTTCCCTCTGCATTGCCATAGCACATTACTTTTATTAAAAATGTTATTCTCGCCCTCTTGTGACTCTCTATATGTAGTTAAATCTGTATGATCGATAAAATATTGCTTAAACTGCTTTTGTTCGTAACAAATCGACCTGTTTTATATGTCATTTTAGTTTAGTTTGCGCAGCTGCCGCATGGCGCTAGATGTAATGTCAGGCGTAATGTACGGCCAAGATGAGTTTGACCTGATAATGTAACAGCTGTATTGTACGTAGTAAAACTATACATAGTAATTTATTGTAATGTATTCTTGACTAATTGCTATCTTTGTCTTTTGTATTCTTATTACTATCTTTGTATTTTGTATGTATTAATTTTGTTGTTAATTCTCTTGTTAATCATGTTACCTGTCGTGATTGTTTCACCGGATGGTCTTATCGGAAGATCAGCGCTGGAAGTCGCCAGCAACATGCTGAGGTGAGACCATTTCGTGGCACTTTCTCTTTTTTATGTGTCTCTGTTTAGTATAAGTTTTTATTTTGTGTTTGTGCTTACGAATAAAATTATAAAAAAAAAAAAAAAAAAAAAAAATTAAACTATATGTGTAATTTTTTAATAAAAATATAATACCAGAAAAAACGGCTAAGTAAAGTTGTATTCATAATAAACGATACAGTCCTTATCAGTACCGCTACTACTTGATACTAGAATTCTCTAGTGTCGCGACTCACGAAAATTGTATTGAACAACAAATTTCCCGGAGGGGTAGGCAGAGACCACGGATTTTCACTTGCTACGATCCTGACATACCTCTTTCGCTCCCTTCACTTTCATAACATTCCTCATACACGCTCGCCGGTTTAGGGTGCTCTTGAGCTGGCCTTTCTTCAGGATTTCCCCGATCTGATCAGAGAAAGTCCGCCGAGGTCTACCCCTTCCAACCTCCACTTCCACTTCCCCCTTATACTCTCTCTTTGTTAGCCTTCTTTCACTCATTCTTTCCACGTGTCCAAACCATCTCAACATACCTTTCTCAATTTTTGTCACAACATCTACATTCAGTCCACACTTTTGCCTTATTCTACCTGTTCCTAATTCTATCTTGAAGTCTTATTATTATTCATATATGTATTAGGCCTTTTATATGATCCAATCATACATGATTGTGATGTTATTCGAGAGTTGACCCCAAGGTCGTTGCACTTTTATATGTGATGACAACGTTACCTCGCGTGACACCCCCCGCTGGGCGAGGGAATACTAAATAAAAAAAACCGGCCAAGTGCGAGTCGGACTCGCGTTCCAAGGGTTCCGTACATTACACAATTTTTAACAATGTATTTTTTAAGTGAAAGGTGGGTGAAATATCATTATAAAACCCGTAGGGGTCGGATCAAAAACTTAGTAATTAAGTCCGACTCACGCTTGACTGCACATTTCTAATAGGTTTTCCTGTCATCTATAGGTAAAAAACTATATTGTGTATTTTTTTTTATTTTAGACCCTGTACTTTCGTCTATTCTCTTAAATAACTTCTACCATAGGTGTTATAATATTTAGAAAAAATATATTTGATCTTCTCAAAATGAGCTCTTTCATTTGATATGTATCTTAAGTAACACGATATAGAATATTTTAAACTTTCGCGTTTTGAACACATATTAACTCACATTTAGACGGGTCTAACGCGAATTTTATTCAATTACCTTGATTTACCGACGTTTCGACACAGGTTTCACTGGTCGTGGTCGCGGCTGACTGATGTCCCAGCAAAATGTCAAAACAGAGATTTGTGCTACTGTGTAGGGTGATGATTTAAGGGTTAAATTTACGCATTTTTTTTTTATAAAAATTACATTCGTTTTAAGACGAAAAGTCGGAAAGTGTGCAAAAATCTAGAGGTTGATAATTTTTAGTACGTGATTTTGAACGCTGTTTTCGGGGTTTGCAATTATTTTATATTTAAAAACTTTATCATAGGTACTTATAGCACAAATAGTGTATCTTTCTAATGGTAGTAAAAAAAATCATATATCTATTACTGAAAATTACATATTTAGATAAATATGATTTAGCCAAATCAACTTCTAACACTGGTTTCGCAGTGAAAATCGAAGTTATATATTTTTTTACTATTTTTCCTAGAACCTGCAAACAATTATGTGATACATACATTAATTTCAGGCAAAAAGAAAAAGTCATGCATTTAAGGGTTAAGTCCTACCATACTACACCCCATTTTCAGGTCCTAGACAATGCATGTCATGTAACTCATAGACCATGTAACATGTAAACCCTATAAAATAGTACATTAACCTTTCCGTAAAACGTCTCAATCGACTAATAACGGCTTCGTTGGACATTGACGTGTTGATTAGCGTTAACGCTGTACGTGACGCTTTTACCAGACCTACGCCGAAGACTAGTAAATATTATAAACAGCCAATCTTTATTTTAACTTCGTACGAGACGCTTTACCAATCTTAAACCACAAAAATAATATAGACTATTTAATTTATTTTCATCACACTTGCTCGAAAAAGACCTTATTTCATGCAGGTGTACTGAAGGACAAAGGCCCATATTGTCCCGCGGGAGTTATGGATTGTAAAAAAAAAGCTATAACTCCCTAGGGACTTATGGCTTTTTTTTTAAATTACTTATGTCATTAACTTATATGAACCATGTCAGAAGTAAAATACTTTTTTAATACAGTTGCTCACAAAGTGCTACTTTACGTAGCTGTTTAGCGTGCGGAAAGTTGGTTATGTCGAACTAGTGCTTTTTACTTTTCCAATTTTTTTAAATTTATACTTGTTCCAATTCACGACTACTTATTGATGAGTGTTAATATTAGTTTCCTTTAAACGTCGTAATCAGCATAAAAACCTACTGTTAATGTAAGAATATGAAAAATATACATATTTCATATTTTAATACTTACCTCTTCATCATTATAACACGTTTATTTTTTAATATTGAATATTGAAAATTCCGTTCTTAATAAGGTGTCTGAATGGAACGGAATAGCTGCCAAACGCCCATAGATATAATATACTTAAAGACGACGTCTAAGCGAGCTGTCACTGTTACCACTTTTGTTTAGTGTACGATTAACAATGTTTTACTTATTTTTTCGCAACTGTATTAAAAAACGTCGTTCGATACACGTGCGGAAATGTCATTCTTCACTCGTCCCGAGTCTTCCCACTCGCCTGCGGCTCGTGGCAAGATATCTCGGTACTCGTGTAGTAATGACATACCTTCCGCACTAGCATCGAAATGTACTATTTTACAGTCAAGGTATAAGAGAGTTTTACTTTTAAAATACAGACGTTTATTATTTAATATTTTTGTTAATGTTTAAAAATGATGGCGATTGCGCGCCAGTCACCAAGACGACCGTCGAGGTCGCATCAAAACCAGTTAAAAACCATAGCAAATTGATAAATTGGAATCGACCCCCAAAACCGGAGTCCTCAAACAACGATTTAATTAGGAAATTCCCGATCTAAAATAAACTGCACGGTTATGATGGTCGTTCTTGTCTACGTGACAGCGTGATAAACCGGTATCCGTCACTAAAGTCCTTTTTTTTATTCGGTAGACTAAAATGTAATTTCCTAGTATGAACATAAATTGTCATTTCATAGTATGAAATGTCACTTTAGTCTACCGAATAAAAAAATTGGTGTTAGAAAGTGAGAGTTATTTTATCACGTGGATAAACGTGGATAAAGCCATCCATAATACGCCGGCTGAAATAAATAAAATAAAAAAATACTTCTAACAGTATCGATCTAAAATAATTTATGGAAGACAATTTTGTCACAAAGCCGAAAGTCTTTATTTCTCGCTTATCTTTTGCACAACTCAACTTAGCCATTATAACCTGAGCTCCAGATTGATACCATGTTCATATAATCGCAGACTACGCTTAAAATGGCTTATAAATCGGTAGCAAAATTACTCTGACATTTAGACCTTCGTAAAGAACATCACAATTAGACTACCTGGTGTAATACGATATCAAAATTAGGTTATTTGAATGCAAACTGAACACTCGTATAGGAAAAAATAATTGGATATTCAGAACTAGTACAAGATAATACGTGCTACTCGTATGTGCTGTTTTGACGCCATCCTTTTAGGGTTCCGTACCCAAAGGGTAAAACGGGACCTTATTACTAAGACTCCGCTGTCCGTCCGTCCGTCTGTCACCAGGCTGTATCTCACGAACCGTGATAGCTAGACAGTTGAAATTTTCACAGATGATGTATTTCTGTTGCCGCTATAACAACAAATACTAAAAACAGAATAAAATAAAGATTTAAGTGGGGCTCCCATACAACAAACGTGATTTTTGACCGAAGTTAAGCAACGTTGGGCGGGGTCAGTACTTGGATGGGTGACCGTTTTTTTTGCCGTTTTTGCATTATGGTACGGAACCCTTCGTGCGCGAGTCCGACTCTCACTTGCCCGGTTTTATTTTATTTCCAGCTAACATGGTCAGTAACATTATAAATAAATAAACTATTGGAACGGGATATTTATTTAATTAACTTTTGTTTTGGCCAGTTTCTGACGTGCCGCGAATTTATTTATGGTCTACCCACACACCATACGTACATTAAGCTGCAGAGATAACTGACCCCTCAAATTTCTATGCAGGGGGGTCAGTTATATATCCAGCTTACTGTTCATTATTTCAGAGAGTTTCTAGACCGCTAAAAACAGCATTTGCGGCTCTGTATGCTTCTTAAAACCGGTCATTTCTACTGCGTACTTCTTCTTAAGGGGCTACCTCACGCTAATGACCTTCGATCTGAATCCCTTAGTTTTCTAATGTTTTTTGTAGCTTATTATATTAACAGCAACGGCTTTAAGCAATATAGTATCCCATATTTACTTCAAAGTTCATTGTCTTCGAGATATTTGGCAGCAAATTTGAACAATTTTATGCTAAAAAACTGGTTATCTGGCCATAACTTTTGTGTTAAATAGTTTAAAATGAATTAGTTTAAATTTAAAATTAGTTTAAAAAGAAATGAATACTTATTTTTTTAGGATTTTTTAAACATTGTCTAAAAAACTCATTAAAAAATAAGTAAGTACCTATTCATTTCTTTCAAAATTCGGTGGACAAAACCGGAGATAAAAGATTGAAGAACCGATAACAGTTTGTCTTATAATTCTATCTGTAGAGCAAAAAAAGAAGATACGATTCAAAACTTGTCAAAAATCGATGAAAACCTCGGGTAGCCCCTTAAAATTTTGCCGACCACTGGGCGAGTCACAAATGCGGATATCAATTGCTTTGATGCTTTGATCGTCTCGAAAGGTCTTGTACCATTCTAAAAACCCTTTACTTAACCAATAAAGTGGTGAAATTAGTACTAACATGCTACGTGAAATAATTAGTGGCTATATTAATTGAACGCAGTGTTAATCTGATAAGAACTCTGTTTACTTACTCATAAGGTCTCTTTTGTATTGGTTTGTTTTACAGAAAAGATCAATATTAATAAAGCTATCCTTATTTGACCTTTTGTTCAAACTGGCAACAATTACCAGGTAATAGGATATTGCTATTATTGGCCCTTCTTCTTCTTGGTCGCATCCATCATGACTGATGATCGTGGTTGGTGGGTTTTGTTCGGGCACGAACACACTCTCGCCATCAATTCCGGTCCATCGCTTTCCTCACCACGTCATAGAATTTCTGAGATGGTTCCTCGCCTTTGAGTTGGTCAGTCCATCGTGCTGGTGAACGGCCCCGTGACCTTTTGCCATCAGTATTACCAACAACGATTAACCTTTCCAAACTTTCGTCTCCCCTTCTCATTATATGGCCAAAGTAACTTAGGAAGCGTTGTTCACAGATTGTGGACAATCGCACTTTCACGTCGAGTTCCAACAGTACGGAGTGATTCGTGCGCTTAGCTGTCCATGGTATTCTCAGCATACGCCTCCAACACCACATCTCAAAGGCATCGATCCGTTGTTTCTCTCTGCTTTTGATTGTCCACGTTTCGGCTCCATACATAAATATTGGAAATACAAGGGCTCGTACAAGTCTCATTTTAGTGTTTCTGGATATTCCCCGATTGGCCCTTCATTTGTTTTAAAATCATAGGGTCAAAAGCGGTATCATGGTCGCATTTTTATCACCTGTCACTTTCGCACTTACATATTTGTTAGAACGTGACAGGCATGGTGATAAATGATAAAGAGCCGACCATCTTAGCCCTACAGCGGGCGTAGCATGGTTCCATTTTTATCGCTTGTAACTATGTCCGTCACTTTCGCACTTACATACTTGTTAAAACGTGACAGGCATGGTGACAAGCGATAAAAATGCGACCGTGCTACCGCCGCAGGTCGAGCAATCTTTGACATAGTAAAGGTGAGTGACCCGTTTTCATATATTTTTTGTACTCGTCGACTTTATTGGTTGAATTAAAACTTCGAAAACCAAACTATACTCTGTCGTTTTAGGTATTTAAATAAAAGTAAACAAAATCTACCCTCAAATACTCCTTATGTCAGTTGAGTAGATGAAAACATTACGCGATCAAATAATGTAGGTTAAAGTCAGGTCGTTCAGTGACTGATCCAGGCGGTTTTGTAATTGGTCGGTTAACCAATAAATGTTAGAACTACCTGCAAATATACAAATTGTTTGTTTACTTTTATTTAAATACCTAAAGATACAGACTCTAGTGTACTTTTCACTATAGACTCCCGACTCAACTATAATGTCTTCATTACAAGACACTTTAGTAAACTTTAATTAATTTGACCAATCGCGTCTCGCCGCGGTCAAGAGGACTAAACCAAAGGATAGAACAAAAAACATCAACGAGCCTCTTCTTCAGTAGATACTTGCCTAATTAATAACTTAACAGTTATTTAGGTTGTATAGAAGAAAAAATATAATTTTAGTTGACATAGAAAAATTATTTTATACAATAGTGATTTAATCAAGCTTTTCTGAAATCTCGTAAGTACCTTACTTAGGCCACTCAGCAAGCTTCATGGCCTAGACACGGTACTTGACTGAAGAGCTCTCTATAATATCTCGATTGTATATGATACTATAGTATGTCTGAGTCACACGGAAGTTTATTATTTAAATTATTAATTGATCCACGACTGTCCACGATCTGACATAATTTCAACCCTCCAAAACATCATTATTTCGATATTTATGACTTTTTCTCCTACCATAAATTAACTAAAAAGCCGTTGTCCATACATTCCTTAGTTTCGTCGACGTAATAATGACGCAAACACATTCCTCACATTTTACAAGTCGGTCAAGATGCTATTAACGAAAAACACATGCATTCGTCACCCCAAACTTAAAAAGGTCGTAACTGCCATATAATGACTAATAACTTACGACATTCTATGAGTTACGATAGAATGTTAGGGTTTCACACACGCCAAAATTAAAAAGGTCGTAACTGCCATTGAAAGACGAATAACTTACGACATTTTATGAGTTACGATAGATCGTTAACGTTAGTATGAAATATATTACGGGACAATACAATTAATCAGTTCGTTTTGAAATTAATTGGATTCTTGAAATGTTTGGGAAGCAGATATTTTAGGTGTGGTAATGTTTTATTAGGGAGTTTGCTTTGGAGTCCAGTTGAGATGGATACAGGATGAACAGATAGATAGATTAGATAGATAGACTCATCATCTTCCTCGCGTTATTCCGGCATATTGCCACGGCTCATGGGAGCCTGGGGTCCGCTTGACAACTAATCCCAAATTTGTATTGACATAGGCACTAGTTTTTACGAAAGCGACCATCTGACCTTCCAACCCAGAGGGAAAACTAGGCCTTATTGGGATTAGTCCGGTTTCCTCACGATGTTTTCCTTCACCGAAAAGTGACTGGTAAATATCAATTGATATTTCGTACGTAACTTCCGAAAAACTCATTGGAGTTTGAACCCGCGACCTCCGGATTGAAAGTCGCACGCTCTTACCGCTAAGCCACCAGCGCTTCCGCGCTTAGGCTTCAGCGCTTTAGATAGTTAGATAGACTAATCTAACCTCGTTCTACTTTAATCTAACCTCGTTCTACTTTAATCTAACCTCGTTCTACTTTAATCTAACCTCGTTCTACTTTAATCTAACCTCGTTCTACTTTAATCTAACCTCGTTCTACTTTAATCTAACCTCGTTCTACTTTAAACCCATGGTACTATCGCCCACACTGTTAACTGATAGTTCATAAACCTTATTACAAAAGGCATAAAGGTCCACCGATGGACAGTTTAAGAGTGTTGCTGTTTGTACAGTATTCTAATGGATATGATGACCGAACGGAATAGTCTTATGGAACTTACAGTAGGAGTAGCAGAGAAAGCGTTATTATTATTTGTCCTTGTCATCTGGTATATAAAAAATAAATAAATATTATAGGACAGTTTTACACAAATTGACTAAGCCCCATGGTAAGCTCAAGGCTTGTGTTGTGGGTACTCAGACAACGATACATAAATATAATATATTATAAATACTTTAAATACATAGAAAACAACCATGACTCAGGCACAAGTAGGTATCTGTGTGTGTTGTGTCATAGCGACGAAGCTGACTAAATTAAGTATATAAGTATGCTCTCAAAAATGTTTAAACGTGTTTTTAATTTCGTCGCATTGCAAATATTTTGTCACTCACGGGCAAACACGTATGGCCGATTTACAAATAATTCTATATTCAAAGCCCTTTCAACAAATTATCCTCAGAATTTTATAATTTGCAATCAAAACATCGAAAGAAACGAATTTCTATCTTCATTCACACCAGCACGGATATGATGGTCGTTCTTGTCTGCGTGACAGCGTGATAAAACGGTATCCGTCACTTTCAGTCGCGCCCTGTTAAAAAGTGACGGATATATTGTCTCGTGGATAAAGCCATCCATAATAGGCCTGCAGGTGAACGTGGTTATTGCTCGCCATTATAGCCCGTGTTGTAGTTTTTGTGGCGAGGCAATTTGAGGAGGCGATGGTGTCAAAATTGCCCGAGGAACACCTGTTGCTTTAGAGTGGGTCGAGCTCACTCCGCGTGGCTTTTGCAGTGACCAATGTGTCGCAATGTCTTAAATTAATGTCTTTCTATGAAGACATGACGTTTATAATGACACCAAATGTACCATTGTAATACCAAATAGTAAGAAAAGAATTTCACTATGGCGACATTTTTAAAATACGGATTTAATATCAGAGTGATGGGTAATGGTTAATTATTTATCTGGCAATAAGTACTTTAGTAAGTAGAAGCTGAAGACAAGGCTATAGCCGCGAAAATCGAAGTTCGCAAATTGCGTCCATCTTTCTCTGTCACTTTAATTAAGCCTTCTTGGAGTAAAAAAGAAAGATCCCCGCAATTTGCGAATTTCGATTTTCGCGGTAGCCCCCCAGTGTTCTACTGTTCTACAGGCTCGTTTACTTGGTTTGGGGTCGTCAAAGGGACGAAATCTTGATGATAACGGGTTGAACAAGTTAAGGAGTAAGCACACCATCATCTTCCTCGCGTTGTCCCGGCATTTTGCCACGGCTCATGGGAGCCTGGGGTTCGCTTGGCAACTAATCCCAAGAATTGGCGTAGGTACTAGTTTTTACGAAAGCGACTGCCATCTGAACTTCCAACCCAGAGGGTAAACTAGGCCTTATTGGGATTAGTCCGGTTTCCTCGCGATGTTTTCCTTCACCGAAAAGCGACTGGTAAATATCAAATGATATTTCGTAGGTACATAAGTTAAAGAGCAAGCACACCGATTATAAAATATTAAAATAATGAAATTATTGCATGCTGATTGATATTTTTTTTAATACTTTACTCAATATTATTAGTAATGTACTTTTGTGAGCCAAAATATACCTATTTTTATTTACTAAAATGCAAGAATATTATTACCTATATCAAGATTTTTTTAATACATCACGGGGAAAATTAAGTACATATATTTACTGTAACTAATTCTATGAACAAAAGACTGGTTTTTTCAATTGCACGATTCTGGCGATTCGCGAGTCTGTTCGGGGCGAAGAACTTACGAATTAGTACTTAAGTTACAAATAAAAAATAGCATCCGAGTAAACTAGAATGACCGGTTGTTTTACAAAATAAACTTTTTCATAAAATATTCCTGTAGCGTTTATAATATTACTTATTTTAGTACCTAATATAGCACAGACCATGTTTTAAACTAGACTCCGCAAATGCTTTTAATAATGTTATGCACGACTAATCATTCGATTGCTGCGTTCTACTCCTAATTGGCTCGTGAAATCCTAGCGGTAGGGGTAAAGTGGCATGAAAGATCCAGGTTTTGAAATAGCCACTTGCATTATTTTGGTAGTTTTGAACTGAATTCTGTACGAGCGTTTTGTTAAAACACAGATTTTCCGTCGCCGACAAACATTTGATTCACACAATATTTGATTTCCTTCATGCCACGTTTACCCATTCAGTTTTTTAAAAGAGATAACTTAGACTAATCGACATCAATGGTGTTCGAAGAGCTGGCAAGTTCCTTTTTATCCTGGAAATGCTGCATTCTCGGTATCAATCCAATGGGGCTCATTATTTTAGTTTTAAGTGATAGTTAGATAAAGTTAGTTATATTTTTTTACATTTCTTTTATCCCGTAATCATTTTATTTTTCATACCAATTAAATTGTAAGGAAATTGTTTTTGTCTCATTGCGACATATTAAATGACAAATTATAGGCAAAATTTAACCAAAGCCCCATAAATTAATCTTCACATTCATAAATTTTAATGACCTATTCTCCTGGGGTGTGTAATGCTTAATATAATTATAAAAAAACTATCATACATTTGTTATAACGCCATTTTATATATTATTTTATGATATAATGTAATTTTTATTATACGTTTCCTTTGTTATATTGGAATTTCATCTAAACTGTCATTGCTATAATGCCTATTGTAATATAATTTTTAAATAGTATATAGACATATTTTATAATGACATTTGTTATATTATATTTTTGTATAACGTGATACTTCATACAATTTTATCAAGTATAAATTCATATATTGTATAACATTTATTGTAATATTTTATTTAATAATAAGAAAATAACGTAAAGTTTTACATATTTTTTGTATAACTAGTACGTAAACCTACTTCTTCTATTCTATTCTATTCTATTCTATTCTATATATTCTATTTAATTCTAGGGAGGTCGCAGTTCTAACCTAACCTAACCAATTTTTTCACGGTTTTCGATTCTGCGGGGCCCACAGTTCAAACCTAACCTAGACCAGTTTTTTGCTAGGTATTTTATTCTACGGAGGGTCAAAGTTCTAACCTAACCTAACCCTCCTTTTGCCAGGTAGTTATTCGTTTGTGCAGAGTCGCAGTTCCAACCTAACCTAACCCATTTATGTCATGCAACTATTATGCCACACAAATAATTATGTGATGTCACTTGTTATAATAAATAATATGCTTTAGAGTATGTAATAATTATGGCAATGTATATTAGACCAAGTGTAAATATACCTTATGACTATTATACCAATTATAACATTATGTATACCGTTAATTAGGTATTACGGTAGTATGCCATTTATTACGTTATTCAAAATAACGATATAACAAACTATAATATATGAAAAGTAATTATAACAAATGTAATGCACCCATTCTCCTGACGTCATGGTAAGAACAAAAAATTAACAGCTTTTGTTTCGAGGGTGCTTATGGCTTCTAGTTCTCTCAATGATCTGTGTACATCAGGATCTTTGAATCTGATATGTGTACCTAATAACTACCCACGGCAGATCAGTATACTCAAAGGTTATGTTGCAATGCAAGTTTTATCTTTTATTTTATATTTTTACTGTTATGGCATACATTTATTGAACATTGGTTGGTATGTTTACTTAGTAATATCAGTGAGAAGCTAACAGTAAGGACTGTAAAGTAAAAATTAATGAATACTTACATCTTTGTGTGGTTAAAGCCCCAGGTTCTTAAAGTTTACATTCGGATGGCAATTCGACAATGTCTAATTTAATATACCTAAACGTCTTGATAAAAAAGATCATTTTGACCTTTCCTGCAGTAATCCTATCGGCAGCATGACTGCAGCAGTATTGCAGCGCGGCATTATTGCCGTCTGCATTACAGCAAGGTCACTGTGCAATACTGGAGCATTCCATGAAATTGTCTACCGCTTGTCCCGTTACAAACGCGAATTTTCTGAAGATTTGCAGTATAAGAGTTTCCTTTTCTATGAAAAATGGTCAAAAATATGCACAGAAAAATAATCGCCTGCTTTAAATGCAAAAAAGGGACTTCCGGTTCGAGCGCCATCTTGATGGCACGCGTCGGGATGAATGGTTTTGTTTTTTTTTGCTCATTAATATTGTTTAAAGTGTAATATCGATAGCCTATTATACAGTAAACTAATGTGGTAGTGTGCAGTGAATGGAGAATTTATTTTGAAGCACGTTTAACCATCATTTTGGAGTCAACGCCCGGCTGTCCACGTGTTTCTTGTAAAGCCCGCTATCGCTTTACAAGAGCTAAATCACCGTACACTGTCTTGTACTAACCGTACAATTTCAATCGTTTTACCCTGCTACTACGACCTTGATACTGGCGAAATAGCCCCAATGGGCTGAAGCCATAATTTTAAAAGAATGAATGAAATGCAAAAAAAAAGTCGGAACACAGCCAACACAGGAAATAAAATGCGTTTGTACGGGACAACCCGTGGAATGCTCCTACTGTAGTCTGAATCCAAATGGTATCTTTTACTTTTCGAAAAATTATTGTGATATTGCCTATGCATCCTTTTTATGACGTTTTAAAAGTACATACGTACGTCATTAAATGCTTTCCTTTACCTAATAATTAGTGACATTCTCATTATTATATACTTATATTTAAAAATATTATGTATATATTTCTTTCATATAATTAATATAATTATATTTACAAAAAAACGTTCTACCGTATTTTTGCACCGACAACCACCTTCGTTATTAAATTAATTGAGCATTCCAATTGCCATTCACCATTAATTGCCAGTCATTCAGTTGTCAACTTTATTGCCACGCATTAAAGTACAAATTCAAACTATTTTTAAAATGTCACATACGGCTGTTATGCGAGCATCATAATTCAATAAACAAGATGACAATTATTTTACTACCGAGCTAACATAACTGGTTATCAATTACTGTGAATAGAGGTGGTCAAGCACAGAGGTCTTATTTGACTTGTCCCGATGATAGGTCGTGAATTGACTGTCGTCTTGTGTGTTTTGAGACAAGATAAAGTCGAACAAGCCCCTAGGACTTATTTGAATACCGTAAAACCGCCAAACTATTGTCCAAAAGCTTCCAAATATGGTCCAAAACTTCATTCAGAGGTGACTATTTTAAATGTCGTAGTCATAGCAGTATATATTATTGAATAAACAGAAAAAAAAACTCAGTTCAACACTCAGTCGACCACAACAAGTTATTGCAACTATTTTTGTAGGTAAGGTGGTGGTACTGGTGCTCGACGCGGTCCCAGTACATGTCATCTTGAACCTTAAGTCATTGTCAATAGAGGTGACAGCAGGGTGTCATCTATTGGGCATCAGCATGTCGGCCACTAATACCACCACAGTCAACACTGCAGTTTTGAAAAAATGTAAAAGGTGCCTAGAGTTAGAGCAAAATAAGTATACAACGATTTTGATAGCACACGCAGTGCAAGTGTTATTTTAAACATAAAACTTCTATGAAATTATGACGTATAAATAACACTTGCACTGCGTGGGCTATCAAAATAATTGCAGACTTATCTTGGTGTAGTAACTCTACTATCCTGCAACAAGGTATTGGATTCCAATTTTGGAGGGGGAAAATGTCCAGAATCTCAAAATTGTTTTACGGGCTGGTCCAAAAACACAACAAAACATTTTTGGAATATTTTTTTAATCAACAAGTTTTTACTCTTTAACAAAATTTCATTAAAAATTAGAACTATACCTAATCATTTAACTGACACAAAACATTATCTTCAAACATTTTTCTTTGTCTTTGATACACAAACACAAGGCTTTGTTAAATTATTATCAAAATGCAGGTTAAAAAAAAATTTAACGTATTTTTGGACACTCTGTATAACAATGTTATCCCAGGCTCCAGCTTACATTTGCTCTAACGAATCCTATTTCGTATATGTTTAAACTATCGTAAACAAACGAATAAATCATTTGAAATTCGAATTCAAAGATTACTTCACCCGATTAGATACGACAAACGCCGAAGCTGGAATCGTAACTCGTCCCATTAATAAAGCCTCTCGTAACTTTCTTTTAATTAGACTATTATCTGTTAGAATAAACCAACCAATACATACACCTGTTTCAATAAATTTGAGATCCATACAATAGTGTAAAAAAAGCAGGTGCGATGCGTCCGCACCTTGTGTTTTTTTAAACGTCCGTTAAATTTTAAAACGACGTTTTTTCGGTTTTCGAATACCGTGAAGGGATGACGTATCTATTAATTTGATGAGACGATGCTTTCGATAATTCGTACTTTTTAGTTTTCATTTGCGAAATGGGTCCAATGCAATCTAAACCTTACAGCTCTTATTAGAGGACTCAAAATAATAATTACATTTCGCGCGCTTTACTTTTGTTTCGAACGATAATTCGAATTGGCGTATTGTAAAATTGAATGGAATTAATTAAGACGGTTTATAACTAGACGTATTTTATTCTGCCGGGCTAGCACATGATTGGCGCGACAAAATGTCGCCGTTAGATAGACTAACCGTCCCTCTTTAATTACTTTATACCTACAGGTAGAAAAAACCGGGCAAGTGCGAGTCGGACTCGCGCACGAAGGGTTCCGTACCATAATGCAAAAAAAAAAGAAAAAAAAAAACAAACAAAAAACGGTCACCCATCCAAGTACTGACCACTCCCGACGTTGCTTAACTTTGGTCAAAAATCACGTTTGTTGTATGGGAGCCCCATTTAAATCTTTATTTTATTCTGTTTTTAGTATTTGTTGTTATAGCGGCAACAGAAATACATCATCTGTGAAAATTTCAACTGTCTAGCTATCACGGTTCGTGAGATACAGCCTGGTGACAGACGGACGGACGGACGGACGGACGGACAGTGAAGTCTTAGTAATAGGGTCCCGTTTTACCCTTTGGGTACGGAACCCTAAAAAAGGACTGGTACTTATAGTCTGTATCTTTAGGTATTTAAATAAAAGTAAACAAACAATTTGTAAATTTTCGGGTAGTTATAACATTTATTGATTAACCAACCAAATACAAAACCACCTGGATCTGTCACTGAACGACCTAACTTTAACCTACAGTATTTGATCATGTAATGTTTTCATCTACACTTAACTGGCTTAAGGGGCCATTTGAGGGTAGATTTTGTTTACTTTTATTTCAATACCTAAGATACAGAGTATAGTCTATCTCGCGGCGAGATACTGTCCTAACCGAAGTTAGGTTAGGCACAAACCAAATTCAAAAACCAAAGGTTTACCTATAAAGATAGGGCACGATCTGTATTTGAAGGCATAAATTACCATGCTAGGATGGCCGTCTCATAACAAATTACTATCTAATGAATGTTACTGTTAAATCCTACTTCTAAATTCAAAATACTTAATAATTGTACTTTTTTTTCGGAGCTAAGGAATTTTGTATTAGCTATAAGTGGAAACTGTTTTGGCTTATGTTTTAACTATATCTTTTACCATATTGTATTATTATGTGCTGTATGTTTCCCAAATAAACAAAAACCCACATCCATTACGATATCCATCCGTAAAATTAAGAATTCTCCATTCACCAGTGACAGCTGTATAAAGATATAATATAATAATGACGTTTTACAATTAATGTTTAATTAAGTCGAACCCGGGACCTCTGGCTCGGTGAGCAGAGGCGTCGGTAAATCTTCGATTAGTTCGCAATTAACTAACGTTGCACAATAACTAAGTGTAAGTGTGGTCAGGTCGTATAGCCGGGCCTAGGACGGGTTAAGGCGAAGTCATCTGTAACGGAAACCAAAGCCTTACGGCCCTATTCGAACTTTAAGATACGTCAATTAATAGATCTAGAAACGATATGGATTAGATAATTTAGATGTCAGTGTCAAATGTGACGTTTCTTCAAACAAAAATGTCACTTATGACACTGACACATCTAATCCATATCGTTTCTAGATCTATTAATTGACGTATCTTAGTGCAGTTATCAGCGATAAAAGCACATAATATACTTTGGCAAGCCATTTCCGTCAGTAGAATAAGGGGGCAAATTTAAAAAAAGTTTGGCGCTATGGGTTGTCCCCGTATAGAAAATTTGAATTTCACTCCTTTTCTACTGACAAAGTGGGTTTGCCAGAGTATATTAATGACATTCGAGTCTTTAATCAGCTCTCAGGTGAATTAAAAAGTTAGTTAGTGATTTAGAAAATTTTAGAGATTAGAATTCATTCATAATTAAGAATAATTTCATTCATTCATGACAGACTGCACGTTATAATCGCGGCAGTAATGCGGCGGCAAAGGTCACTTATTTTATCAAAGAAATTGATAGATACAGTAGCGATATCAACGCCGCTGCAGTAATGTCGCAACATTAATAATGCAGCTGCAGTTGACATCCGAATGTCACTTTTAAGTATATGTCTAACAGTCCATCCCTAAGGGCTCGGCCGCCGCCGGTAGCGCAAAGTCGTGGCCGAGCCCTAATGCGTGAAGCGCGTCGCCTTAAGCTGCGAGTGCGCGAACGCACATATAATAATCGCGCACAATTTACGAGCCGCGACCACGACCGCCTCATAAACTGCGCGAACTCGCGAACTGCGAACTTTCACAATTGTAGGCGCGGTGATGTATGGCCAGACCAGATAGGATGGGCTAGAATTGCTAGAAATGTTAGAAAGTTACTGGACTGTGGTTTGAGACTGCATAACAACAAAACAGCTTGTATTACCTAGTATAGGATTATTTACTTGTAACAGGAACAACAGGTGGACCGACGACATACTTACTAGTTTTTTTATATATACGGTAGCTAAAAAATAACTGCATTCCCATTGCCAGGGAGGTTTTGGGATTATACTGAGCATCTTTTACTATGAAGCCAACGCCGAAATCGCAAAAAAAAATTTTTTTTCGCTTTATTTCATAAAGTAATAAAAACAAAAAATTGAAAACTAAAATAAATAACTACATAAAACTACAATTAAATTTATAAATAAAAAACTGGCTCCATCTCGGC
Organism: Cydia splendana; assembly: GCF_910591565.1. Taxonomy (NCBI): domain Eukaryota; kingdom Metazoa; phylum Arthropoda; class Insecta; order Lepidoptera; family Tortricidae; genus Cydia; species Cydia splendana. Next base: position 16,017,691 of record NC_085971.1, on the reverse strand, counting down.
GCCTTGTGGCAGGGTGCCAAGAAGGCTGTCAGCATTGCCGCGCTGGAGTTAGCGGTATCAAAATGTTCCGTGAGTCAGTGCGAATTAATATACTCCCTTACTGTACCAACCGTACTTATCTGCGTACAAACAGTGAAGAAGCTATCAAATGATTTATGTGGCCCCACGGCCATTTGCCATCATCAGCTGCCCTTCCCACTGTTGGGTCACATGGGCCATGGAATGAGTTATCGACCATTCGACCCCTCCCTATCTTAGCGCATTCCTGATTATGTCCCAAAGAAGCTACGCCTTTGGCTACGTAAACTCAAATACCGTAATATTGTTTTTAGTATTGTTTTATTTCTTATTTTCCTTATAAGTTCGATCAAGGGTCCACTGAAAATGCTGCGACCTTCGAGCAACACCGGCTTCCGACACATCGGAAGGGAGGGGCCCAAGCGATATCTCAACGTACAAATCTTTCTGCCATTTTTCGCGGGGGGAAAGGTGCACACAGTCGCACTTCTCACACACTTACATACAAAATCCAATCTGTAATGACGACACAAATACATAGAACATGACACACGTCAAAGACAAATCTTGCAAACCTCGATCTCTTTTTGTGTACGGACGAGTGACAAGTGTCACAACACGCACACTAACACATTTTCGTTGAAGTATGTTATTGTATTCTGAGAGATGAGAAGTCGGATTTGTCGCTCGACCGATCCGCAATTTGTACTGAGCGAGCAAAATCGATAAATCCAACAATTACATGAGACTAAAATATAATAATTGTGTTTGAATGTAATTAAACGTATGATATGTAAAAAAAAATATTACATGTGAAATGTAACACTTTCTTTTTGATGTCCCCGACCTCTTTTTATAACAAAAAACCGAGCAAACAGGCATTTTTGTGCAGCAGTGTTCACGCGCGCGTCTGGACTCGGTCTAGTGAAAAATCCAAGTGCAACTAGTTTTATTACCCGCGCTAGATTAGATTGACGCGCTAATCTTGTACCTCGGCAGAGGGGAAATAGTGCGAATGCCGCCTCCCTTCCGTGTTGCTCGAAGGCTGCGACACATGCTGAGTGGTATCCTCTTTGGAACAACCAATTACATAACCTATGTTACATGTTTGTCTTTATTAATTTTAAGATTGTTATGTGTTGTTTCAAATAAACCTTAAGATAGCTGACAATAGGACCAACGCCTTTCTGACATTGTTAAAATGTTATAACTTCAGGAGCATAGTTAACGAATGTACATTTAAAAGGAACGATAGCGAGTCCTGTATAGATAATTTTATCACTAATCTACCAGAGCACAATATTCTCAAACATAGTGTGGATCACAATGGATTAGCAGATGGGCATGCGGGTCTGTTATGTGAATTGGCTATTAAAGGTAATCTGATTTGTAAGAATATGGTAGATACTGCGACTATAGAACAAAGATATTTTAATGACGAAAATAATGCATATTTCAGGGAAAATTTCTCAAAAATAACTTGGAAAGGGCTCGGTATAAACTATTTCATTAACTTACTAGGAGATATATTTAAACGAAGTTTCAGGAAACGGAAAAGGAAAATTAAATTAGTAAGCAATTTAAAGGCAACGTGGATAACAAAGGGCATTAAAGTATCGAGCAAAATGAAAAGATTCCTAAAAACAGGCCATTCTAATAATGACCACACTATAGCAAGTTACAGTGCACGATACATAAACATTTTCAGGAAAGTAATCAGATGTGCTAAAAGGCTAGCAATACAGAATGAAATCTCGAAAGCTGGCGATTCGACAAAATCAATTTGGCAAGTAGTAAATATATATAGAAACAAAAGCAGTAACAATGATAAAATCAATACAATTAAACTAAAAATAGACAATAAAATTGTTCATAACTCCTCTGAAATTGCCGATATCTTCTCAAATGTGTTTGACCACAGCAGAAAGATAACAACCGGTAATTTCAACAAGTCCATGGAGTTCCTAACGCAGAGTATCAACTGGGTAAATCATGATATGAAATGGGATCCAATAACTTCTATGGAAATTGTTAAAATTGTTAAGTCAATGTCTAACAAAAAGTCATGTGGAGTTGATGAAATGCCTGTATCTTTCTTAAAGAGGAACATAGATTTATTAGCTTGCCCACTAGCATATCTGTTTAATAAGTGTCATGAAACAGGATTTTTTCCAGATCAATTCAAAATAGCCTCTATTGTACCAATTTATAAAAAAGGTGAAAAGACTGATCCCAAAAATTACAGGCCAATTGCCTTACTGCCTGTTCTATCCAAATTACTGGAAAAAATAATGAAATCCAGACTAACCGCTCATTTAAACGCAAATAACTTACTGAACTCTCGACAATTTGGGTATAGACAAAATGTAGGGACTACTGACGCCATTGAAGCTCTGGTGGATGATGTGGTGACAGGTCTAAACAATAAAAAGAAAGTCGCCGGGTTGTTTTTGGACTTAAGTTCTGCGTTTGATACTGTTGATCACAATATTCTTGTAAATAAACTGTGTCATTACGGTATAAGAAATAAGGAATTGTCTCTCTTCAAAAGCTACCTACAAAACAGAAAACAAATCATAGAACTCAAAGCAGTTGAAGACGGTGTTAAGCGACGGGTCAGTTCTAAAGAGGTAGATATTACAAGAGGGGTACCACAAGGCTCTATACTCGGGCCACTTCTTTTTGTAATATTTACAAATGACCTAATTAACTGGATACATAGTGTGACCTCCGACTGCAAAATTGTTATGTTTGCGGATGATACTAATGTGGTAATAACTTCGGATAACATAAACGAACTTAAATTAAAACTAGAAAACGCATTGGCCAACTTCCATGAATGGTTTCTTGCCAATAGTCTTATATTAAATACTGAAAAAACTAGCATTGTCATATTCAAAACCAAAAACAATAACGACCTATTACCTGAGATAGTATTCAATAAGTCTAGAGTTAATACAACAGAAGTAGTAAAGTTTCTTGGAGTTTACATAGATGCTTTGCTAAATTGGAAAATAGAATTAGACGCAATTGAAAGTGTAGTAGGCTCAGCTTGTTACGCTCTAAAAACATTAAGAGAAGTTTTAACACTTGAGCAGCTAAGGCAAGTTTATTTTGCTCTTGTTGAATCGAAGCTGCGATATAGTATCAAATTTTGGGGCAATACGTATGACTACAATATCAAAACGGCTTTCAAAATTCAAAAAAGAGCAATTAGGGCAATAGTTAGGATACCACCATGGATATCATGTAGAGAGCACTTCATCCGATTGGGTATTCTAACCGTACCTAGCCTCTACATTTTGGTTTTGCTTTCGGATCTTGTGAAAAATCTGTCAAAGTATGAAACTAAAGAAGAAAGGGAAATCCGTCTGTGTTCAAGGAAAAAGAACCTTAAAACAACCATTAGTCCTAATCTTAAAGTAGTCCAGCACTCTACGCAATATCAGGCTATTAAGGCATATAACAAACTTCCAATTCACCTAAAAATGATTACATCACACGCGGAATTTAAAACTAAATTAAGAAGTTTGCTGTTAGAAGGCTGTTTTTATAGTATTAATGAGATATTTCAAGGACATAGTTCATAAACCTGTAATATTATATACTTTTTTATTATTATTATTTGATTTGCAATTATCCTTGGATTATAATTATGTAATTGACATCGTATATGCCATGATTTTTGATTTTTTTTTTTGTTTTCCTAATTCATATATTTCTTAAGATTCTGAATTGTATAAGTATTTCTATATTACTATGAAGTATTTGAACAAATTAAATTATTTTTCAGAAAATATTTTAATTTGTTTTTATCAAGTAGAAACACTACTATATAAATTATAAACTGAAATAAATGTCATATACTAAGAAAAAGTGACCAAGGCCTCCAGTGCCCCAGGCTGGAATCGAACCAGCGTCCTCTGCTATCGCGGCAGGTGCCTGAACCACTCGGCCACCGGGCCACAGCGACATTAGTCAAATTTTCCAAGTATATGCACTTCCTACTGAAGGCTTGTGGCGCCCCCTAGCCATCTCTAAGGTAGAACAGTATGGTTCGAACCTTCTATCTGGATCATTCTCATGATGATACCGAGCTAGCGAGAGAGATGGCGCTGCCAATCAATACTATGAAGTATTTGAACAAATTAAATTATTTTTCAGAAAATATTTTAATTTGTTTTTATCAAGTAGAAACACTACTATATAAATTATAAACTGAAATAAATGTCATATACTAAGAAAAAGTGACCAAGGCCTCCAGTGCCCCAGGCTGGAATCGAACCAGCGTCCTCTGCTATCGCGGCAGGTGCCTGAACCACTCGGCCACCGGGCCACAGCGACATTAGTCAAATTTTCCAAGTATATGCACTTCCTACTGAAGGCTTGTGGCGCCCCCTAGCCATCTCTAAGGTAGAACAGTATGGTTCGAACCTTCTATCTGGATCATTCTCATGATGATACCGAGCTAGCGAGAGAGATGGCGCTGCCAATCAATACTATGAAGTATTTGAACAAATTAAATTATTTTTCAGAAAATATTTTAATTTGTTTTTATCAAGTAGAAACACTACTATATAAATTATAAACTGAAATAAATGTCATATACTAAGAAAAAGTGACCAAGGCCTCCAGTGCCCCAGGCTGGAATCGAACCAGCGTCCTCTGCTATCGCGGCAGGTGCCTGAACCACTCGGCCACCGGGCCACAGCGACATTAGTCAAATTTTCCAAGTATATGCACTTCCTACTGAAGGCTTGGCCGAGTGGTTCAGGCACCTGCCGCGATAGCAGAGGACGCTGGTTCGATTCCAGCCTGGGGCACTGGAGGCCTTGGTCACTTTTTCTTAGTATATGACATTTATTTCAGTTTATAATTTATATAGTAGTGTTTCTACTTGATAAAAACAAAAAAAATATTTTCTGAAAAATAATTTAATTTGTTCAAATACTTCATAGTATTGATTGGCAGCGCCATCTCTCTCGCTAGCTCGGTATCATCATGAGAATGATCCAGATAGAAGGTTCGAACCATACTGTTCTACCTTAGAGATGGCTAGGGGGCGCCACAAGCCTTCAGTAGGAAGTGCATATACTTGGAAAATTTGACTAATGTCGCTGTGGCCCGGTGGCCGAGTGGTTCAGGCACCTGCCGCGATAGCAGAGGACGCTGGTTCGATTCCAGCCTGGGGCACTGGAGGCCTTGGTCACTTTTTCTTAGTATATGACATTTATTTCAGTTTATATTTCTATATTTCTTGACATTGTATCTCACTTTTTTGACATTTTTAGTGATGGCTGTAATTTTTTTTTTGTGTATAGCTTTTTGACATTTTAGTGACGTTTGTATTTTTTTTTTTTTAGTGTATGTTCCTAATATAATATATTATACTGTACTGTATGACTACCTAATGTAAGTTAGCATGTAAAAACTTTTCAAACACAATACTGTATTGTTCATGAAATAAAGAATTGAATTGAAATTGAATTGAATAAATTATTTTCTATTCTATTCTATAAAATAAATTCCAGTAACAAGCAAGTCAGGGTGGCGCAAGACCGGTCAATGTGGCACTCTTTGGGGGATGCCTATGTCCAGCAGTGGACGTCCTCTGACTGATATGATGATGATGATGATGAAATTCCAGTAAATATAACCTACTCATTGACAAATAGAGAAACGCAAAAAAAAGCTTAAATTAAGTACAGCCGGCGTATTATGGATAGCTTTGTCCATCTTTATCCACGTGATAAAATAACTGTCACTTTATAACACCGTGGGATAGAAAGAGACGGACACCGTTTTATCACGCTGTCACGTAGAGAAGAACGACCATAATATCCGTACTGGGTTGCAGCACCTAAAGTAATTTCAAAATTAGTAATTAAATTTTTTTTTGCGTTCCTCTAAATTTGTCCATGAGTGTAGGTCTATAGGTACTACAACAGAACTATAGTCTACATACTCAAGACGTAAGGTTTTAATCCAGAGGGGAAACTAGGCTTATTTCTCCCCATCTTAGCACTTCCCCGTATCAAGCTAGACTGGCTCCGGTTTTATGCAACTTTTGCCCAAGTATTGGAATGACACTATTTCACTTATGAATTGTGAATTCTTGGGATAAGTTGCCAAACGGACCCCAGGCTCCCATGAGCCGTGGCAAAACGCCGGGATAACGCGAGGAAAATGATGACTATCGGCCTAATTCCAACTTTAAGATAAGTACGTCATTTTTTTTTTTTATGACTTTCCCCTCTTGTGTGTATTGGCAGGAGGGAGTTTGCCAACGACGACGTTTTAAGACGTACCACGCACGATAAGAATGTTCGGTGAATAATTTTGATTTGGTGATAGGAATTGTGCTGGGAACCTAAAACAAAAACATTTATTGTTATGGACATCACAGACAACACATGACATATGTACAGTTTATTAGAAAAAGAGCGGGAAAGGCGATAGTTTTTACAGTTAGGTAGCATGCCAACATAAGGAGAAAAATAAGAAATGGACAATAGATATAAGATGACAAGTATTATAGAAACAGTAGAGCAAGTAAATAGAGCCGTTAAAGTTTTATATTATTTTCTTGTATGTGTTTAAGAATAATTGCAGTGATGGGAGGATCCATGAAGTACGTCAATTAATAGAACTAGAAACGATATGGATTAGTTATGTCAGTGTCAAATGTGACGTTTCTTCAAACAAAAACGTAACTTTTGACACTGACACATCTAATCCATATCGTTTCTAGATCTATTTAATTGACGTAGGTATCTTAAAGTTGGAATCGGGCAGTATTTCACTTATCCTGATGTAAGTAGTGAATGACTGCTATTCCTAGTTTTTACCGTATTAGCACAGGTGGTAAAGCAATGGGTGGCCTCAGCACCTGGGTGGAACGCCGAAATTCAACGTATTTCATGTGGTTGTACTTAATTGGCGAACGGCGGTAAAAAGTCGTCGCCTTATGGAATCGCGCGGTAGTGATGGGCGATCGCCGCCATCGCCCGTGAAAAGTATCGATAATTGATTTATTAAACGAATAATAATAATATATTTATTGCATTATTAAATAAAAAAACTAGGTACCTACCTACCTACTAATAACTACATATTACTATACCTACTTAACTATTACAGTATGAAATAAAAATACGTACAAATACGTTATTAATAACAAACAATACTCAACAACTTTGAATTCTTAGTTGAATTTATTTCACACTAGTTTGTAAATTGCCAGCCTAATAAAATAGCTTAGCTTAGTCAAAAATATTGAACTAAAATCTAAAATGCATTATTTTAGATTTTAGTTCAATATTTTTGACTTAGGTGATCGTGTGTTACTTATTTGTTTAATTAGTTAATGATATCGTATCTTCATCTTTACATGACATCTTATCACATCATTGTCAAGAATTATAAGTTATGATAATCGATAAAAGTCCATCACGAGCGCGTTCGCCGCGACAAAAAGTTCGCGCGCGATAAGCGGACGAAAGACACAGGACGGGCGGAATAGGTAGGTTACACGTACAGTCAGCCAAACTATTAGCTTAGCACCCCCGCATACGATTTTGTACTTTAGCTTTATCATAAATCTTTAAAAGAAAGCGTCACGTCCTCGACACTTTTTTGGAATGCCCTATTTGCCGGCGCCCTTAATTTTTAGGGTTCCGTATCCAAAGGGTAGAAACGGGACCCTATTACTAAGACCCCTCTGTCCGTCTGTGCGTCTGTCTGTCTGTCTGTCCGTCTGTCCATCTATCCGTCTGTCCGTCAGTCTGTCAGTCCGTCTATCCGTCTGTCTGTCACCAGGCTGTATCTCATGAACCGTGATAGCCAGACAGTTGAAATTTTCACAGATGATGTATTTCTATTGCCGCTATAACAACAAATACTAAAAAGTACGAAACCCGCGGTGGGAGAGTCCGACTCGCGCTTGCATATCTCAAGTACATTCGAGACGAAGTAATTAAATAAGAATCTTTATCCCAACCTAATTACGAAAGAAACTCTTGAACAAAGAATCAGTGTATATACACTCAGGCTCAGTTTCATTGCTTGCAGAACCATAGTGAGCAGAGTTTTCGAACTGGCCGATATATCGTGAACTAGGATATGACTCACGCGAGACCGGGCCGGGGCCGGGCCGAAGCGTCCTCCGTGTTATTTTCGATTACGGCTGATCGGTGATCACGTAGTGATTTCCATAGAAAACGAAAAGCCGGAGGCTAATCTAGCGTGAGTTATCCTTAATACATTTACCTAATAACCATCCATAATCAGCCAGCCTCCATATATTGGTTTACTTGTGCTTTTGATTCCGTACTTGATTACCATTTATAATAGCACCTCTGTAGCAATTACGCAGCTGATCCGACTGTACGCCACATGCTTGTGTTTAAAAAAACAGCCAAGTACGAGTCGGACTCGCGTACAGAGGGTTCCGCTACCTATGTTTAACGTTGGATTATGGATTGGGTTCTACAGTCGGACCACGTTAACCCTGCATGGAACTTGCAATGAAAACTTGTGGTAAAGTCACAGACCATATAAAGATTCCTTTTCCATTATTGCCATCAGTTTCCATTTCCATGCCTACTTATACTAAACTTAAAAACAAATTCAAAGTTACCCCCCACTGATATTCACCCGGACCAAATGTGCCAAAAATACTCTAGCGGTATTCCCTCGCTGATTGGCCAGCGATATTTTTGGACTTGCAAGGAAGGACGGAGGAGGTTAAGTTATTTGTTTACTTGACTTATATCGACCGGGATATGAACCGTGATTACCTTTTGTATTGTTTTCGAGCTCCCGATATTTCGACGCAGTTACATGTATCTTGAACGCGACCAGACCAACGAGTGTGAACGCGTCCGGGGGTAACGTTGAAAGCGAACGCAGCCGACGTGCACAAATGAGGGTAGACCGAGCGCGGTCTACACAACTTTGACACCCACCCGCTATCATCAGTTACCCGTGAACAAGATGCATGTAACTGTGTCAAAATATCGGGAGCTCGAAAACAATACAAAAGGTAATCACGGTTCATATCCCGGTCGATATAAGTCTAGTGAAACTAACCGTGAATCATTCAAAACTGTTATTTGTTTTACTTTCCCTTTTGAGGTGCGGAACCCTCAAACGTCACATTTCGTTCCAGCGCATCTCCAAAATACAATGACATAAGATGTCATCGACCTCCAATCACGTTGACCGAATTAAATTATAGCGTCGATGACAAATAGTGTGACAGATTCCCATGAAACGGCCGCCTAATATGTTAATGTTTCATTTGGTGGGAGAAACGCGTCAGTTATTTCGTTTTAGATATGGTCCTAGTCTGTTTTTATTCGAGACGCCTGCATGACAGTTGTTTTATTTAACCCGTCCAACGTCCACCATACAAAAAATGTTGCAAGGCAATTTGGCCCATATTGAACTGGTATCACACGTCTGATACTGAGTCGCTACGGCCCAAATTGAGTTAGTGTCATACGTGTGATACTAGCGCACTCCACGGGTTAAACAAATGACTTTGGAAAGAGCCGAATAAAAGGTTAAGTTCGGATGGCAACTGCATATTGCAATTGTTGAAACTAAAAGCAATCGCTGCTTTGTCGAGAAAATCACCAATAGGGTATTAATGGTATTATACTGTATTAAAAATAAATTATTTTACACCATGCCTGAAATAAAGCACCAGATAATTATTAGAAAAACACAGATAGGAGTTATTTTTAAACACAAGTTTAGTAGTACCACTGTATATAATAATATATTGTATGTAAATAAATTATATAAGAACACAAGTTCTATTTAATAAATCGGATAGAAATATAAAAAGTAGTTCAGTTGACCGTGACGTCACGATGTAATGTTTTATATTAATTCCATATTAGCAAATCGTTTTGACAGTTCTAAAAAAGTAACTGATTTGACTAGTAGGAAAATATACCCTATTGTGTACTGTTTTAGAAAAAAACGCTTGTTGACGGAATTTACCGTATTACGGAATTGACCCAACATAAAGTTTTCGGCTGCGCCTCCACCACTATAAAATGTGTAGCATTTTAAAAAGTTACGCAACATGTGTCCAACTTTTGAATGCCCATAAAACGGGTACAGGCACGTACATATTTACGACCATCGACTAGATTGTGTAGTTGTATAGGATTTCGCCTGTTTTCCATATATTTGTCGTTTAATTCGACGATTAACGGTCCGTTTCCCGATTGTTATGCTAATGTGACGTAGGCAGTTGCAACATGATACACGGCCGTTGGAATCTTGAGTACAGTTCGCTCTTGAATCTTGAAATGTTGACGTTTACAAGTGCTGTTATAATGGATAAATGGTTTTATTACAAAGTAACCAACGATTAGGTTGGTAACCGAGGGGAAAGTGACAGGGTATATAAGTTATTTGTTTACTAAATCTTAATGAATGTAGGTAAGTAACCTATCTAACCTACCTAAGTAGACACATCGATTTATGGGTGTGCTAAGTATGAGATTCTTTCAACTTCTTTTCGGATATACTTATGTAGATTTGTTTACAACTTCTTCCTTTGTCGAATTGAGTACTTAGTAAGGTCAACATGGTGAAGACCGGAATACTAAATTTTTGGTTCGGAAGACCATTATTACATCATAAGTCTCATAAGGCTAGAATTCTCGTATTTGTTGCACATTGTTGCACTTCGCTCAGATACAGGCGGAAAGGTCGCTCCTTCTGCTGTACCAACCTTTTGGCATGTGTACAAACACGACGCTTTGGACGCGACGAAAAAGCTTGTAAACGGTCTTACCTGATAGATGATCCTCCCTTCATTGAGCTTACTAAAATATCAAATGATGTGTGATAAAAACCAATGTGTATTCTCCTATATCATTGCCCGTAGAACCGATGGCTATTGGGGCGGAAAGGTTCTCGAGTGACGACCACGAACCGTAAGGCGCAGCGTGGGTAGATCCCCCACAAGGTGGACTGACGACCTGGTAAAGGTCGCGGGATTCCGCTGGATGCGGGTGGCGCAAGACCGGTTATTGTGGCACTCTTTGGGGGAGGCCTATGTCAAGCAGTGGACGTCCTCTGGCTGATATGATGATGATGATGATGATTCTCCTATAACACCACAATGAAAGTAACCTTTTGGTTATGCCTACAACATTTTTGTTATTCCTGTCTATCTGTCTATAAATGGACTTTTTTTTACTTGCTTAGAAAGAAAAATATACATTTGGTTGCACAACTACAAATGTACCGTGATGTCGTCTCATATCCGTAAAAGGTGTCTTTTGATAGGCTGCATACGACCGGGACATCTAATAGTCTTGTCTAATGACCCATTAACAGTATTATTGGCTACTTTAAAAGGTTACAAATTGCTTGGTATTCCGTCAATTAATTCTATACTTGTTTCGTTGACGTTTGTATAGTAAAGGTTAAATTACCATTTACGTGATGGGTGTAAAGTGATGTTGACAAAGAAGCACTTAAAAACGTGTTGAGTTGAAACTGGCAATCTGTAGGGCTAAGATGGTCGGCTCTTTATCATTTGTCACCATGCCCGTCACGTTCTAACAAATATGTAAGTGCGAAAGTGACGCATGGCATGACAGGTGATAAAAATGCGACCATGATACCGCTTCTGCTGGTTGGTAACATTTTCTAAATTTATACTAAAAACTAAATAGTTTTTAATTTCGTTTAGTAGTACCACTGTATATAACTTGTATGTAAATGAATGTTTTTAGGGTTCCGTACCCAAAAGGTAAAACGGGACCCTATTACTATAGTTTGTCAAAGGACTGTCTCATTTCAAACATAGATAGAGAGAATCATACTATCCTTGTCTTACACTAGTACTTACTAGCACCCAAAAGAAAAGGATGAGTATAGTTTTTTTGTTGTTAATTACTGACAAATTTGGTTTGACCAACTATAAGTCTCCGCTGTCCGTCCGTCCGTCCGTCCGTCTGTCACCAGGCTGTATCTCGAGATCTGTGATAGCTAGACAGCTGAAATTTTCACAGATGATGTATTTCTATTGCCGCCATATATAACAACAAATACAAAAACAGAATAAAATAAAGATTTAAGTGGGGCTCCCAGCATACAACAAACGTGATTTTTGACCGAAGTTAAGCAACGTCGGGCGGGGTCAGTACTTGGATGGGTGACCGTTTTTATAGATAATGGTACGGAACCCTTCGTGTACGAGTCCGACTCGCACTTGGCCGGTTTTTTTTCATAAACCGATTGTACAAAAAACATAAGCATTACCCGGCACGCCTACTCCATTATGTGTTGTTTCCTATATGTTTACGTAATTATTTTTATATCGTTGCCGAAGGTCGCGACTCATCATAAATCATATTATACTAATGACCATGCCGTAATCGATGATATTGATTTCTGAAGATATTACGTACTTCGTTATTAAATTAATATTTTTTATGACAAGTATGTAATTATAGTACCTAACTCATAGTTGACTCTGTACCGATAACTTATAGGACACACAGTTGGGTTATACACATTTTGTTGTATGCTTAAGGCCCCGTGGATTCAGGTTCTTCTCTCATTCTTACCATAGAGAAAAAATATATAGATTGCTCACTCCATACATCAGTTTTGGTACCAAACAGACTATTATTTTCATAGTCGACATCTAGCATCGAGTAGCGGAATTATCAGTACTGCTACTTGACAATAGATGTACCTAGCAATAGTTGTCTTACTATATTTATCTATGCTCTTACTGAGCGTAAGCGTGAGCGTGCACGGGATGTCATGTTTTAGGGCTGATTTAGACGATGCGAGAACTCGCATGCGAGTTTCATTACATTGCAGTTTATGATCGGTCGGTTGAATTGGACGTAACCAACAGTCCGCAATGTAACTAAAATCGCATGCGAGTTCGTGCGCCGCATAAATCAGCCCTTAGAATTTTAATTTCTTATGTCTTAACAAAAATAAAGTAATGTGCATTGGGGTAATTTAGTAAGCGGGGTAATTTAGAAAACGGCAAATATCTATAAAACCAGAAGCACTTCGTACTTTAGCAACTTACGCTACTGCAACGCTTACCACGTCATCTTGCGTACTGTTACTACAGTAGAAAGTGCTTCTAGTTTAGTAGATATTAGCTATTTCCCAAATTACCCCGCCTTCGAAATGACCCCAACGCACCCAATGCAATGCAATGCTAATCGAAAAGTTTAATCAAAAAGAAGGTTTTTTCATATTTTTGGCTGTAATGCAACATCTACACTTGGGCAGAATAAGCATTAGACTCACTATTACTTTATTAGATGACTATTTCACTACATCCATTGATATTTATAACTTGCACTGTTAATAACATAGTCGTTGAGACCATTTAATTTATTTCCTAGTAATGGCTGACTTAATTGCTTCCATGAATGGACGCTTCATATCCTGCGCATGTGTGGAGGTAGCCTAATGAATGATTCGTTAGGGAATAGTCTCAGAAATACATATAAAACAAGCATTAAGCTAGCACAAGCAAACAAACTTTTAGTAAACTGTTTTAGGGTTCCGTACCCAAAGGGTAAAACGGGACCCTATTACTAAGACTCCGCTGTCCGTCCGTCCGTCCATCCGTCCGTCTGTCACCAGGCTGTATCTCACGAACGTGATAGCTAGACAGTTGAAATTTTCACAGATGATGTATTTCTGTTGCCGCTATAACAATAAATACTAAAAAGTACGGAACCCTCGGTGGGCGAGTCCGACTCGCACTTGTCCGGTTTTATTTAGTTTTTGCCATTACTAGTGCACTGAAATCGCATATTAGTGCAAACGGGATGTATAGAAAGTAAATTACGTTCTCGACGGCGTTTATGTCAGTGACAAACTGATGGTAACCGTACTGATCTCATGCGTTTGTCATTTCATTCATTAACTAACTCTTTATTTTATTATCATTTATTTCAAATAACAAAATTACATGGTTACATGGTTAGTAACATAATAGCTCATTATCTTATTCTCTACGTTAATATCATTATATCTAAGGTATTTGTACATAAATAAATACTCCATTGCAACATTGCGCACATCACCCGACTACTTGAGCATTGTTAGCAAAGAGAATAGATAGTATAGAGGGGTCCTGTCATAGTCAATTTTGTAGTCACAGTAAATTTACTGCCATCTATCGACACACGACTAAAACTCAAAATGAAAACGTATAAAATTATCAAAAAAATGTTTATATATGGATAAATGATTTTATTATTTTTATATCATTTTGACCCATGTTCATTCACTGATATCTATGTGTTAAAATTGTTAGATATGAAACGGTGTCGTCACGCCATCTTGTCGAGCATAGGCCAAATGTGTGCGCCATCTATCCGAGAATGACTTTTGCTTGATTTCCGAGGCACATTTTTTCCTTAGAGTTTATTCATCTTATACGAAGTTACATATGTCTTTGATTGTTAGTGATGTGCAAACTGTGATGTGTGAAGTTACCGTAAGCCACGAGTAGGGTCCATAACCTGAAATAAGCGGCAGATTCCTGCAGACCGGTCTCCACACGTATTGGCTCGCCTTTCCTGTGGGATAAGACAGTGAAGCCGAGAGGGTAATGCAGGTGCTGGGCAGCCCTGCGTTTCCTTAATTCCGTCCCAGGCGGTGTAATGTATGTTACACCATAAATCGTCTACAATAGACGCAAAGGCAAACTGCAGCAAACTCGTATATCATGGCCAAGGTGCTGTTGCGGCTATCCCGCACCCGCCGCACCAGGGACGCGCATAAAGGCCTGCGCAAACCGGCGGAGCGCAGCGCAGATCACTTTAAAATTGTCTATTTATATTCTTCCCTATTTAAATTACATTCAGATATAATTTAAATCTCGGAGCATCACGGAGGATTGTTACTCCGCGGCATCGAGGAGCACCTTAGAGGATACCGCGGCGGTAGGCGCCGGCATCCCCCGATATGCGTCGAGGCGTCCCGAGTGCGCCGGAGTAGCACCGGGACGACGGAGGAGAACTCGTGCACACTAGTCACTAATTCCTTTTGATAGAGTACAAGCGGCGGCATGCCGCGGCATCCCCCGGCCTGCGCCGTAGTGCTCACTGGTGCGCCGGCCGCCAGCGTCGGGCTGGCGGGCGCTCGCGGTATCGCGGGGGATTTTAACTTTCCGGTGTGCGCTGCGCGGCGTAAATCCTCCTCGGTGATCTGCGCTGCGCTCCGCCGGTTTTAATATTTTATACTTGAAACCACTTCTTCCCCAGCAATACTAAGTATCGTGTAATGTTTTATGCATGTAACTAACATGTGGGTACACGTACAATTTGAACCAATTAATAATAATGTTGACGTTTTTAATTAAAAGCAAACAACCAGTCCAAGGAACGCACCTTTTCAATTAACTAACATTATACGGTTTAAATGATTTTTTATCTCCATTGCTGATTGCGACGATAATGTATATCTACATTACTACATTTTGGTCTTTAATGGCTTGTAAATTAGGGTTGAATTCGTATGAGTATATTTTAAGATACATTCCGATTATCTGAATAAAGTATTCTATTGCCCGAAGCGTACGTTTAGTTAGTGATTCGGAAGATAGCATTACGGCGCGATTCGGGAAATGAATTAGAGATTCACTAGATATGAAATATTAAAGATATATGACACTCTATATCTTTAATATTTCATATCTAGTGAATCTCTAATTCATTTCCCGAATCGCGCCGTTAGTTGATGGTGTAAATAAGGAGATCTAGTGAGTTATAGGTTTAAGAGTCACTCGTATATAAATCAAGTATATATATAACGTAACGTGCCACATATAAAAATTTATTGAGGTTTGGACTTCGGATTTGGCCCAACTCACCTCATTTTACGGTAATAATTTGTGACGTAAAGGTAAGGTAAAGGTACCTTATGGCGGTTGGCGCTTACGCTATTATTAACGCCGCTCTAATATTATAGCGGCGCTATGCGACGTAAGCGCCAGCCGCCATAAGGTACCTTTTGCCGTGGAACGTCACATTTTGAGCAACGAAAACTAGTACTAGACAAAACTAGTAAATTACGAGTAGGTATGTTATGGAAATATTTACACCAAATTTCATGTGATTTGGTGGACGACAACCGGAAAATTGCGGGTCACTTCTGGATGAGATTGGCTCAGGACCGGGATAAGTAAGTGGCGTACTCGAAGAGAGGCCTATGCTCAGCAGTGGGCGATTAAAGGCTGATGTGATGATGTCTGATGTTCATGTAATTAATTTAAGCATGTTGTTTTAGAATGAGAGTGTAACTTCGATTAGCTACAGTATGTTACAAAAATAGTGGGGATCCGTTTAAGGGCATATTTAGTATCGTGTTTTGATTAGGAGAAAGGAGAAGATAAAATCTGTAGACGTGAAAAATATAAAAAATCTATGGGGCAGGTCGTTCAAGTCGGCTAACCCTCCATACAAAACACAAAAAAAAATTCTAATTTTTCCTAATCAAAGCACGATACGGAATATGCGCTTAAACGGATCCCACCTATTTTTGTTACACCTTGTATACGACGGGTTAAGGATGACTCACGATAGACTGGGCCCGGGCCGGGCCGGAGCTTCCGGCGCTTTGTTTTCTATGGAAAGCACCACATGATCACCAATCAGTGGTAATAGAAAATGTCATGTCGGACGCCTTGGCCCGCGCCCGGCCCGGTCTAGCGTGAGTCATCCTTTAGGTTCTTGTGAATCTATTCTTATACCGGGTGTGGCCTGTAACACGAGCAAATAATTAAAATATAGATTGTACTCCTCAAACGGTGACACTTTTGTTCAACAAAAAGTTTTAATAATTATGAAGTATTTGGACTCCCTATTTTTCATACAAAATAAATATTATCTTCAATGGACGCCATCGCCACGCCATATCATTGTGATTGACGTTGCTTGTCACGCCTTAAACAAAACAAAATTCGCAATACATTGCGTCTTAGAATATTTTAAAGTGTATTAAAAATCAAACCACAAGTTATTTTTAAAAGTCGCTGAACAAATGTTGGTCGGTATGAGGAGTACAGCCTACAGTTTAACTTTTTGCTCATGTTACAGGCCACACCCGGTATAATCTATACATGGAACATGTAGGCACGTATGTATTCAGAATTCGTAACAGCATTTGTTTAAGAATGCGTCCCGTGCATCTTACCCACTGACCCCAGCAATAGCTCTATCTAAAATAACCTGTTTCTATTATCTGACACACTGCCGGCTTGAACGGACAATACATATTTACAACAGACTATTTTAAAGAAGACGAATGCAAAATTGTCTTTTTTATATTGAATATTGTCAGTTTTATTGTAGAATATTGTCAAAACACGTGATATTAGGAACCGGGCATTTGTTTAAGAATGCGTCCCGTGCATCTTACCCACTGACCCGAGCAATAGCTCTATCTAAAATAATATGGTACCAACCAATCGCAAAAAAAAATACCCTCCCATAGTAAATGAACCAGCCAAAATGTATGAAACAGCCAAATTTTTTTTTTCGCGATTTCGGAGTTGGTCCCATAGTAAACGTTGCACAGTATAATCCCAAATCCTGCCTGGCAACGGGAATGCATTTATTTTTTCGTCATCCTGTATACTCTACTATCGATGCTGCTGACTGTAGGTACAGTCACCACACGGGATTGTTATGCCATTTAGTTCTTGCTAAATTGGAAATTCTATAGCGTAAGTATTTAACAACCAATTAAGCTAGGACCCTTAATGGCGCAACAATCGCGGAGCGTGATGGGATTGTTGTCTGGAAGAGATCGCTCTTTAGCGATAAGACCGCCTTTTGTCGCGTCTGTCTTCATGTATTATGTATGTCTCTCTGTAAATGTTTTATTGAGGTTGTGCAATAAGGAGGATTTTTATTGTATATATTGCATTGTAAGTACCTATAGTATTTTATACAATCGTGATATAATAGAGAGCTCTTCAGTCGAGTACCGTGTTTAGGCAACGAAGCTTGCTGAGTTGCCTAAGTAAGGTACGAGATTGAAGAGCTTGATTATATCACTATTGTATACAATACTTTTTCTAAGAGTCAACAAAAATAATACTTTAAACTAGTAGAATATATGTAAACAAACCAAAAGTATACAGCTAACATACGCGAGCAGCCGCGATACCTTTATATTCGTACGCTTCCCGGCCGCGGCCCGGCGGGTTGTTCAACGACACCTTCTCGTAACTCATGAGGCCCTGGTACTTGCTCCTTGCTAAATTAAATTTTTAAATAGTTTTTTTCTCGATTTTAGCCACCGTAGCCTATGGAGACTAATAAGTAATGCTAAGCGGTTTTCGTAGCCTATGGATGTTCCTATATTAAGGGTGTTACATGCGCGTTTCTGACTTATGAAGCAATTGTTCCTACAATACAACCTAAAATAAATAATTAATTTGAGCTATGGTTTTGTTCTGTCCTCTTGATCGCGGCGAGCTGTGATTGGTCAATTTCATTATAGTTGACTAAACTGTATCGAAATGAATATTATAGTTGAGTTGAGTGCCCATACATTAAAAGTACCCAAATGCAGTTTGGTATACGAAATCTTAATTCAAGAATTACAGTCGACGAGTAGAAAAAGTATTTTGGGGTTGCCCGAACTGAATGATACTGTGTCAGCACAAGTAAAAAAGCTATCTCACACCGAAATCTGCCGCCCTCTCATTTAAATCACGCGGGAATGTTCGTCTATACCATAATTTAGGATAAAAAAACGACGCTACACGAAAATAGTGAACTCGTGTGGCGACGAAAAAACGCAGCGGCGCGGAACCTTTCCGTTTCGGGAATTATTAATAACTTGAGTTTGTGCGTGTTTAGTTTACGTTAAGACTTGAGATTTGTCGAAATAGAGGGCCTACCGCGAAGCACGTTCGACGTGTTGTCTCCCTGTCACACTTACGTACGAATTTACAAGTGGAACAGAGAGGCAACACGTCGAACGTGGTTCGCGGTAGGCCCTTAGTTTGCTTACACTTCATTTCGAATAAAACGTCATCTCCACTGATATTAGAATAGAGCTGTTCGAATTTTGAATGTTATCATAAAATCATACTGATGTTATAATTATGCAATATTAACTTCATAAATAAGAAATTTGATATTTGACTAATATGTAGTTTATATTTATGCTGGTCGTCATTTGCGGTTTTTGAACGCATTATAGAGGGTTTATGATACATGTATAGATAATTAAATTTATCATACGAGATTCGATTTCATTCTCTGTCTAGACTTAAATGTATCTAGATATAATATACCTACAAAGTCACTTTGTACAAACCTTAAAATAGGATACTTTCAAGGAAAATGCAGTTATTAAACCATTAATGTAGGTACAAGTATTGTCGATCTCGCGAATCAAATGTATTCAAGATACATTATGTCGTTTGCCTTCAAAGTATTCCTAATATCCTAGTACCTTCTCACCTGTGCAAGTTGTCAACCCCTGAATGTAGAAAGGGGTAGGCATTTCTACCTGCGCGATTTATCCTCGCACCTGAGCACCCCTGGCTCTGACAGATATTTTGTTTTAACTCTACGCGGTTCAATTATTTAAAAGTTTTCACTACACCGTCCATTGCATGCAGCATGGAACGTCAACCTTTTTTTATTTGTAATACCTTGATCGTTATTTTTCACTTTGTGTTAATTAATAAAAGCCTTTGTGTGAGAGTTTGTTTACATTTATGTCGTTGAAAAATTAACTGTTAAAAGTTAATAAAACTGAACTTAATTTATATACTGTACTCAATACAAAATTTACAGGCATGATGGATATAATACTATAAAACCCAGCACATGGTTTTAAGCCACATAGTATACCATAGTTCTGATTCTTACCAATGAGATGTTTGATTGAAGATCAGTCCAATATAATCCTCTACATATCCATATCCTCAACAGTTTTCTTTTGAACTGTTATGCCTATAACCTTATTATGAAAATATGTATTAGGTAGGTACCTAATTTAGCTAAAGGTCTCAAAATAGCAAAATATTACACTATATTGGAATATTCAGGATATAAACTATGAACGCAAACTTTCTGTGGGTGTCTTTTCTGTGGACATTACATAAGTTAACGATTTAAATACATTTTTCAAATACTTTCATAAAAAAAAAGGGTTTAACATGGCAATAAGGATACATAAAGTACGAAATTTAGAGTTTAGAGTCGGTTTATTTTATGATTTCCACAGGAAAGACGCATAACCTTAACTCATACTTAAAAAGTATGAAAGTACTTTCGACCTCGAGTGTCATTGACACCATTATAACCAACAACCATCTGGGTCGAATCATGTTATTATACTAATATGTACTTACAGTCGAGTGCATAAATATCTACCTACCTATACATTTCTTCGTCTCAACCCATTGCAATAAGGTGAAAAAAATTATGAATATTTATGCACTCGACTGTAAAATAAAATTGTATATTGGTTGCATTTCCTCATAATAGACACTTAAACGTAAAATACGAATACTATACAAAAATTGTATCCGATCCGATAACATAAACTTGAGCGTTATTCAGATTAAAATTTGTTATAGTTTTGATATTGATATCATACGATCGATTCGCGTTACGCCATCGCCACGGCCATGCCACGGCTAAGAAATTAATGCTCTAATACGCGACTTGCGAGCTCGGGAGCGTGCATATCATGGCCCTAAGATTATGGTGCACGTGAAATGTATCTACTCCGAGTCGTCGTGTCATTTGCGGCGCCAATGCAGTTGGCAGTAATGTTTCCGACTCCATTACTGATGCAAAAGTTAGTTAGTTAGTTAGCTAACTGCTACTGATGCAAATATCAAATTTAATGTAAAGTTCTCGATAAAATAACCTGTTTCTTGCAGCAATGCAGCCAGTTGCATTATTGCAGCAGTAAATGTGAAACTGCTGCTGATTTATGACATTTGCGGCAATGCAACACTCAGTAGGGGAGACCGAGGTGAGTTGTGACAGAGGAGAGTTGTGACATTGTCGATTTTTTGGAATCCATTAACTAAAAACTAGGTCGCAATGGCGCGCGTTTGTTAGCTCGCAACTTGAACTAACAAACGCGCGCTATTGCGACCTAGTTTTTAGTTAATAGATTCCCAAAAACCGACAATGTCACAACTCTCCTCTGTCACAACTCACCTCGGTCTCCCCTACCAACAGTACCTAATGGTGTAGTCTACATCCGAATGGAACCTCGGAATCTCGCTCACCGCGCCGTTATTGGTGAGCGAGAAGCTGTGCAAGTCAGCGTATCATAACAATATCAAAAGTATCAAAACTTTAACAATCGTAATACCGCTTTCTGTGGCATTACACAATCAATTCACAAACACAGCTATATATTAAACGAAACTGTCATAACATCAACATTGTTAAGAGAAATAAGGCCCGCTGCCGCCCACTGCCTTTTGAAGAAAAAGGCCATATATAAGAATGTATAAGTAAAACCTGTATGTTTGTCTTATTATGTTCCTTTGTACGGCACAAGTGTTATAATCATTGTTATTTCCATTATTATTTATTTTAAAAACTTAAAGGGCAAGACACAAATATAAGTAGTTTTTTATTAACTACATAAAGTATTCATTTTATCAAAAATCAGGGTGCGTAGCCAACGTGCAATCGTTACCGCACCGTAGCGAACAATACGCAACTGTCACTCGGCCCAATTCGAATTTTAAGATAGTCAAATATTACATCTAGATACGATATGGATTAGATATGGCAGTATTGGCAGTGTCATAAGTGACGTTTTGGTTTGAAGAAATAACTCTTTTGACACTGACATGTCTAATCCATATCGTATCTAGACGTAATATTTGACTTGACGTATCTTAAAGTTCGAATCGGGCCGACTGTCGATACTAATGTGGAATAGTGAGAGAGAGATGACAACGATACGCTACGGAGCGTTAACGATTGGCACGTTGGCTACGCGTCCAGGTCAGTGCGTTCGTTTTCCCTATCTAGACGACCACAGAACCCCAACAAGTTAGAATATGATTGCAAAAATCTAATGAAACCCGAGACATTTTTTTACTTCGGATTGTTAATTTCAGTTCTCAGGATTCACGCCACGAGTTGACACATGAGTCACATGACGTTTACGTTAGCGACTGCGTAAACTCCATCGCAGTCCATCTTGCTCGCACGTGTATTGGTGCGACAGAGAGGCAAATGTTAGACGCCAACTTGTGGTAGCCGTGCAGGAAGCAACAATCGACTTTTTCTGGACCGTAGTCGAGTAGCAGTAATAATCGTATCCTATTTTTGTACCTGATGTATGCTCATATAAGTCATATATCACTCTATATAGTATAAAATGCAACGAATATTTGCAATGTTCGATACATTTCCGGCGAAATCATTACCATTTTAAACTTCAATCATTTTCGGGCGAATCGTGTCAAAAGGAGATCAGACCAATAATGATCCTATTTTCGCCTAAAATTATATAATATCTGCATTGCGAGGCTTCAGAAAACTGAATAATCCTATAGGTATTATCCTAGAGAACCAAGTCCAACGAGATGGTGTGACTAAATATCTGCCCAATGGACATCACACTAAGCAACAAAGCAACCGACAGAGAGAAGTGGAGAGCTACCATAAGGAAAATTAGTATGCGGAGTCACGATCCTCAACAGTGAGGGGCCTACTTAGAAGAAGAAGAATAGAGATTATGGACACATGTTGAATTTTATAACAAAATCTAATAAAATAGGTGGCAAAACCATGGATGTAAGTAATAAAAAGAGGTAGATATGGTACCAGGCGCACGATCGTGAGCCATCAAATATAGGTTCCGGAACCTATATTTAGTTAGTCGTATGGGTGACGCCAACCTGTCAAGTTGTCAAAATCGTTGGATCAAATTTTAGTTTTGTCAACTATGAACGTCACACGTCTACATAAATAAAAGGTCACTGGGCAAAACTGGCAAATGAGCAATTTATCACAATAGTGTGCGCATTGCACATCGTGTGACCGTATCTTCAAGACAAAGTTTTGTTTGCGAGCCACATTAGGGCATTTCATAAGCCGGATAAAGGATGACTCACGTTAGACCGGACCGTGTCCGGGCCGGAGCTTCCGGCACATCGTTTTCTATGGAAAGCATCACGTGATCACCAGTCATGTCATAGAAAAGTAAGCCCCGGAAGCTCCAGCCCGAACACGGCCCGGTCTAACGTGAATTGTTGATGGAGTCGCCATTGCCGGATACGGCAAGGAAGATTGACATGAAAATAAAATCAAAACCGTAGCATGATGTCTGATCTGAATCGGGCTCCTATTTTAGGAATCTCGTGGACACAGTAACATTGAAGTACTTGAGCTTTCGACTCTCCTGAGCTTGGTAAGCAAGCTTAGACTCGCTTATCTAAAGCACAACGCTATGGCTATGGTTTCAGAGTATCGCTGTTCTATGTGTGCGTCAAGCTGGTCGGACAGATTATTTAATGTTTTATGTTGGTTTGTTCACCAAGGAGGAGTTTTGGCCGAAGAGTGTCAAGTTCCGACGGTTCCGAGAGCGGCTGACACTGCCGGGTTGCGAACTGCAATGCAGCCATAATTGTGTGTTTTTTAGTCTTACGATATATTTTATAAATATGTACGCTAGTTTTAAGGTTTTTATCTATGGGCCAATAGTTGCCTGAAAATAAAAAAAATCTTTATTTTTGTGTACCTAGATTTTACTTGTAATTAACGTCCTAAGGACTAGTATTCAGTCCCCATTTACCTTTGGTTTAAAAAAAATGAAGTTGAACCTATTTGTGTGTTTATCGCATATATTAGGTCCTGAGTGATGGATGTTTTCTATGTATTTACCTTAGTATTTAATCTATATTTATCGTCATCTAGTCCTTATTGAGTTTACTATTGAGACTAGGGGCCCGTTCCTCAAAAGCTTGTAACTTGTAATACAAGCGATGTACATTTTTGACAGCTTTTTGTTAGAAAGGGACTTCCACTTGTATTACAAGTTACAAGCTTTTGAGAAACGGGCCCAACGTCGATTTGTGTAAGATTGTTCCATAATATTAAATGTATTTACCTACTTTAATATAGGGGGATGTGCTAGCTTAAAACACATTCCTAGTCCGTCCCGAGCACATGACAGGGCAGTAAATATCATATATCTAAACGACGCGACGGGACGTGTAATGGCTTGCCCACGCGCACTTTTACAAGCTTTTAATACACTTTACATGTGTGTGTATTTGTCTTTATTTCTAAACCTTGCTTGGTTATCTTTTCTGGTTTTTTTTATTAAATCCTAATCTACAAATGAAGATCATTATAGAATTGTATGAATATCAAGCTTTTCGATTTTCAACTCCCAGCAGTTTTATTTTCCTTAAACTTAAATGGCAGTAGGAGACCTGGGGCCCGTTTCTCAAAAGCTTGTAACTTGTAATACAAGTGGAAGTCCCTTTCTAACAAAAGCTGTCAAAAAGTGACATCGGCTTGTATTACAAGTTACAAGCCTTTGAGAAACGGGCCCCTGCTGGATTGATGCACATTCCCGAGCACATGACAGGGCAGTAAACATCATCTATCTAAACGACGGGACGTGTAACGGCTTGCCCACGCGCACTTTTACAAGCTTTTACTTAATACAGTTTACATCTGTATGTCAGTATTTCTGTATATTTCAAAACCTGTCTTATAGTCCGACAAGAAATTGTAGAAAATTATTGAGGGCGCCACTTTCTACGTAGCTGTCACATTTTTGACGTAAAATGCTACATGGCAACAGTTTAGTATGGGATTTTTTTAGTTCCATTTTATTTAATTTCTATTGTATGTCGCACTATATCTATGATATCTATCGCGCGTCTGATCAGCTATAATTGATGTTGACTGTACAGTCACCTGCAATAATATGTTACACAACAAAGGCCGCAAAAATATCTGACACGATTTTATTTGTAGAGCCATAAGAGTGTGTCACATATTTTTGCGGCCTTCAGAGAGTAACAATTATTGCAGGAGACTTATCCACCTGTTGCCTAACACATCAACATACTATCAGATCTATCTGGCCTATACAGAGCTCAAGATTGACATCCACAAAGGGCTAGCCACACTGACGTACATTGAGTTGTCTATCACTGGTTGTCCGCGAATATGGCCAGGATCGAGATTTGGTACGAATAGTTTATGTTGTTTTAGGTCATGTCAAGTGGTTTCAATGGGAAACGGTTTAGGTAAGGTAAACGTACTATAGTGCTCGACATGCTAATGCCCAATAGATGACACCTTGCTGTCACCTCTATTGAGAATGACTTATGTTTCAAGATGACATGTACTGGGACCGGGTCGAGCATGAGTACGTTTACCTTAATAGGGAATATTACGCAAAACTCTGCGCAGGGGGCGCCACTACCACTATCCATCACAATCTGGGGGTCTACCGCGAAACAAGAAAATCGAAATTTCGTTATCTAACCTCTCTATATCACTCTTGCATATTCGAACGATAAAAAGGCAGATAAATAATTTCGATTTCTATCGAATGAAGTTTTCACTAGGGGTACAGAGTAGGGATGTACCGACTAGTCGCCGACTAGTCGGGAAAGCCGACTATCCGGCCACATTTGTAGTCGGCGATTAGTCGGCGACTAGTCGGCAAAAATGGCCGATTAGTCGGCACTTTATTAGTGAAAGAAAAACAGAAAAAAAAGAAATCAACAGTCAATATTTACCATATGTTTCATGTCTACTTTACTAAAATACCTATTCAGGGTGCAAACGAAAACTTTTGTTCATATAATTGACCGTTATCATATCTTGGTGGGCTAGCGTTTTCCTCTACATACAGGTGGATTTCAGCTGATTCTCGAGTAATTTCATGGGCAAGTTCTATAGTAAAATAATTTTATTATTATTCAGTTTTTTTTAATGGTGGAGCCATGGGGAACTATTAATGTTATTGCAAAATTTAGACACGGCACTTTGCTCGTAAATACGCTAACCACAGGGCATAGGTTCTTAACTGGCGACTACGTACGGGAAATAGAGCCTTGGAAATACCTCCGACAAGCGGTACTGACGGTCTGCTCAGAATCGCAAAATAAAAGAAAGACAGAAATTGAACGAGGATTCATGTTATAGGTCTTTAAACCTGTAGAGAACACCTTTTAGCCAAGCTAATATGATGAATAGCGCAATCAAATGAGCAAAACTATTGTTTTTCACCAGGACTTATACGAAACGAATGATCTGGCCGACTAGCCGACTAGTCGGCCGACTAATCGGCCATTCGAGCGCCGATTAGTCGGCTAGTCGGCCAAATCAATAGTCGGTACATCACTAGTACAGAGGGCCTACCGCGAACCACGTTCGACGTGTTGCCTATGTCACACTTACGTACGAATTTACAAGTGTGACCGAGATAGTATATTTACACTAGGGGTTCTGTAGTGGATCCTCTTAATGGATCGAAACATGTTTCATAAGCATGTTTTATACCGTAAAATGGGGTGAGTAGGGTTAGCGGGGAGAGTTGGGTTATGAATGGGGAGAGAAGAGGTGAAAGGGGGGTGAGATGGGATTTTAAGGCTATTGCTACAAAAATAATGAATGAATGAAAACATTTATTTTCAGGCAACTATTGGCCCATAGATAAATACCTTAAAACTAGCATACATATTATTACAAAATATATCTTAAAACTAAAAACACAATTATGGCTGCGATGCAGTTCGCAACCCCGCAGTGTCAGGGAGCCGGCCGCGGAACCGCCGGAACTTGACACCCTTCGGCCAAAACTCCTCCTTGGTGAAGGTCGCTAGATGTTCAGTCGGAACGCTCAGCACAAAATAATTAAAATTCACACTGTGTCGAGATTCCAACTTCACGACCCTCAGGATGAAATAATGTATTCCAATTTAAAATGGAGCTATAGTAATACTCATAATAAAAAGAAATCGATCCAACAATCTTCCAAAATCACCTTTGTATGAAAACCCAACTCACCCCAAATACGAGGGAATACGGGGTGAGGTGGGATTTCCTGTTTATCGTCAAAGTTATGAAATGGAACTACCCAAAATAAAATAAAAACTAAAATACAAACGTCCGGAACACTTATTATATACACCATTTTGCATTTGTAAAAATAAAATGTTATCGAGGTTTGAATGTCAGTTTTGCACCTACTCACCCCATTTTACGGTACTTAAAATATGGATCGATATTATTAGCACAAAGTACATTCCACAAGATTTCTCAACGTTTTCTATCTACCTTAGACGTAGCTAAGTATCGATTTATTTGTTGATTTCAATATTAATTTCATTCGGAATCGCAAATACTGAATATTGAATACTTGGAGACTATTTACAGATACATTTTATTGCTTATACATACCGTATTAAGTTTCGAATGCTAATGCAATTGCATCCGTTAAGTATTTCATTTATAATTTTCTACTTACTTTTAATTCAAAAACCTGTATGTGCGGAGATGTTATAATTTTTCTTCAATGTTTCTGCTTTAGAAATTGCTGCTTATATTAAATGTCTGTACGTGATTCGACATTATTTTTCGATAATTCTTGACACTCTTCGGGATCGGAATGACAATGACAATGACAATTTTTTACGTGTTTGGAGAGCCCACCAACGGAGCGGCAGCTGACGTCCACTAGGGTTTTTACACATCGCCCTTAACCACATTACGAGTTATCGCCCGGGATGCTAATAGGTAATATGTATAGGTATTATTAGTATCTGTTCCTGGCTTGCGGGCTTAGAGGATTTAATAACTGGAGTCGCCTTTAAGAGCTTACCCCTCTGCCGAGAAACTTGCAAATTTGTGCACTTTTGTATGGACTGACATAGCTATTTGTATGTTACGTACAAATCATGTAGAAATAGCAATACATTTGACGTCCCAACACCCCCCCACCCCCCCGCAAAAATCGGCAGACTGTTTCGTACAGAAAATGACAGCCATGACGTTTCCAGACTTTCCAGTTACTAAATGATATAAGTTTGCGGGCTATTGGGACAATTTAAATAAGTAGTAAACTGTTACTGTTAGCCGACATTACCAATTGCCATCATTTCAGCCTATATACGTCCCACTGCTGGGCACAGGCCTCCTCTCATGCGCGAGAGGGCTTGGGCTATAGTCCCCACGCTAGCCCAATGCGGATTGGGGACTTCACATACACCTTTGAATTTCTTCGCAGATGTATGCAGGTTTCCTCACGATGTTTTCCTTCACCGAAAAGCTAGTGGTAAATATCAAATGATATTTCGTACATAAGTTTCGAAAAACTCATTGGTACGAGCCAGGATTTGAACCCGCGACCTCCGGATTGAAAGTCAGACGTCATATCCACTCGGCCACCACTGCTTTTGCCATAGAAGTGGTCATATGCTCGCCATGTCACATGCTACCGATAGGACAAGTCGAATTGGTCTCCTGGTATATTGTAGGTCGGTAACCTAATTAGTCCAATCATTACCTACTTAACAAGTACAAAATGACAATACAACAGTTCAGATCTGTATGTATAATATCGCGCACGATTTGATCCATTTTAGCATCAAAACAGACATAAGTTTGTATCATATTATAATACTATACGACCTTTAGTGTTATAAATATAATAATTTTCATATTTCCCCATCCATTTTACCAAGGCACGTAATACCTAAACTGGTTTTAAGAATCGGAGATCTAGAGATTTTGGACGTCGTGACAATCTTACTGGCATTTTAATGATTGGCATTTAGTTTCCATGCCAATTATCGCCTACCGCGAAACGCTTATGCCAATTGATCCTTCCAACATAGTTGAAAATCTCCAACATAATTACATAGCCGATAGGTTTTTGCAACACGACTGTGTTGTCACGATTAAGATTATACAGTACCTTGACTATATGCCTATATAATGAAATTAAACAATAAAAAAAACCCTAAGGTTTACTCGGGTAATTCCGAATGTCGAAAACTGTCGGATAATTCCGAAAGAGACTTTTATTATGATGGAATTAAGGGTGATTTTCATCTGAATTTCGGAATTATCCGACATTCGGTAATACCCGAATACACCTTACTCATAAAAATGCCTTACATCATTTGGAAAAGAGCTGATACTATTCAAACCGCTGGATTGATTTTTATCAAACATGCTAAGAACCGCCGCAAGGAAACTCACTATCACGTGAAAAAACGTCATCGAAATCGGTACATTTGAAGGCTACGATCCCCCAGACAGACATTGGCGTACAACTTATAACACCCCTTTTTGCGGCGGGGGTTTCAAATACATTTAAGGCCGAGCCACACCGGCTGCGTGTGCAGCACACTGCGTGGCGTGCGCTGCGTGACGTGCGCAGCACCCCTGTCACACCGGGTGACGCGCACGTCACGCAGCGCACGCCACGCAGTGTGCTGCACACGCCACGCAGGCGCACGCTGCAGCTCAGTCATGCGTGCCGTAAAATAAAATACTACTGCGACAGTACCTACATCATGTTATTATAACTCCCGTTGCAAATGGAAGCAGCTCACCTAATGCCGCCATTGCAATTAGAGGAATAAAATGTCTCATATTTGAATCGAGATAATTGAGAGTATGTAATATTATTCACGAATCACCCTAAGTTGGAAGAAATACTGGTCACTAAAAAGTATATTTAAAGGCAAATTTCTGCTCCGTATTAAAAAGAAAATAATGGACTCGAACGTACTACCAACTCTCACATACGGTTGTCAAACATGGGCTCCAACAGCATCCTGTAGAAAAAAGGTCAGGACTTTCCAAAGAGCAATGGAGCGCAGTATGTTAGGTTACAAGCTGAAGGACCGCATCAGGAGCAGCGACATAAGGTCTAAAACAAAAATCATAGACGCACTAGAAATGACTGCGAAACTTAAATGGAAATGGGCCGGACACGTCGCAAGACTAAACGACAACCGATGGAGTCAACGTGTTGTGCACTGGTTCACCAGACGAGCAGAGGGCAAACGGAAACACGGACATCCTCTTCGCCGCTGGAAAGATGACATCGTGGCAGTGGCTGGAAACCACTGGACCCGCTTGGCCCAAAACAGGAACGACTGGCATGAGATGGAGGAGGCCTTCGTCCAGAAATGGATGATTCCCGCGTAACAAACCAATTGTTACCACTTAATTTTAGTATTATAATTAGTTTTTTTTTTAGTTTTATACGTAAATAAGTTAATCACTATGTACCTACTTTCAGGGAAATAAAGGCTATTATTATTTATTTATAATATTATTCACCGACGCACAATAGTTCACAATACAACAACCTTGTTTTCCAATAATATCGTTAATACCTAACATCGATTTGTTCCCACAGGCCAAATTATTTTTTTATAAGACGTCTTTTTTGTAATCTTTGTGCTATGTTGTAAATATACATTCGTATTGACGAATATATTAATTAGTTTTCCTTTTATCACTGAATCCATATTAAAAACCAGCACCCGCACCGGCCGAGTTGTAAATAAATACAAGCGAGCTGCGCGTGCTGCACTTATGCAGCACCGAGCTGTGCGTGTCCGAACCTGCTCGGTTCGCCCTCTCATAGGGAACGCAGTTAAACACAACGTCATCACTGCACGCAACGAAGCGACGTTGCCGCTCCGCTGCGTGGACGCGTGCACGCAGCACGCAGCCGGTTTGTCTCGTCGGAGCTGCGTTGCGTGCAAGTCACGCGTACGCGCACGTCACGCACACGTCACGCAAGCGGTGTGTCCTCTCTTATGAGTTTTCGTATTCTACAACGCACCGGGACGCGTAAATGCACGTGCACGTTTACGCACACGCATCCGGTGTGGCTTGGCCTTTACATGTGTAACCGAATCGAACCAAGCGAATAGTATCCCGTATTATCCGTTGCAAGTTTCGCATGGTTTTGTTTTCTTCGAATTTTATGGTTTTACTCCATATACTATATAGAGTTAGACCAACAAAACTCTGCCACGATTTTGATAGCATACGCATGGTGCAAGTGTTATTTATACGTCACAATTTCATTGAAGTTTGACGTTTAAAATAACAACTGCATGTGCTTTCAAAATCGTTTACAGACTTATCTTGGTCTAACTCTACTGCATAAAACATAACTGCAAATTCCATATTTCAGAATGTCCTTTTAAAATGAGAGCGTAACTCCGATTGTATGGGAGCTTTTTGGCGAGTGCGGTGACTTTACAATCAAAACACTGTATGGCACCTGCACTGTGTATCCGCAGAGGCCTCTCCGGCATTATCATTCCGCCGGGACTCCCGTTGCGAATAACAAGGTTTATAAATAGTGGCGTGAGTTTTTCGACCCACTGCAGCACTTTTAAATGCTTGCTATAGTTGGTTTCACTTCACAACTTGAGTCAAAGAGTCCGTCCGTCTGTTCGTCTGTCCATCAGGGAGAGGATGGGATCGCGATGTGAGGATCGCTATCCAACGTGGTAACGCGGCATGTGTGACCTTTGTACCCGGTACAACTCGCGGAGGTCATTTAGATTAAAATATTTTAATATTTAGATTAAAATATATACATTTTAGATATATTTAAGTTATTTTTGTATGATTTTATATACCATTAACCTTTTGTAGGTACGTTGACTGCAATCAACTATAAATCCAAAATATTGATTTGTAAATTAAGCAGAAATTTGGGGCCGCGGCAGTGGGGAGACACTCCTGACTTCGGTCGAACTCGGCCCCGTTCGGCTCAGCATTGCTCCGAGCAATTATTAGGGTTGGCACCACTTGACTTCCTTTTGCGTGCACGACCACAGATAAGATAATCACTTGAATTTTGACAACCCTAAATTGCCGAAAGGGATAGTGCCATATATTAGAAAGGGATAGCATGATTCGACCCTGAACCGCTGTCAAACTTCGGGTTTGTAGGAAGTGTCCTTTCTGTACGGTAGTACTATTATTTCTTCTGTGGCCGCGGCGTCCAAGCGCACATGTTCTTTTTAAAGAACTGTGCAAAAAGCTGGTCGATACTACCGGTGACCAGAGAGCTGGCAGCTTTCTCTCGCAGCGCATTAGTATTGCCAGCGAGGGACTGCTGCCAGCATCTTTGGCACAATGCCGCGGGGGCCTTTATTAGATTTATTTTAATTTAGATTAATTTAGTTTTTAGTTTTAGTTTTTAATTTTATTGATGTTAATAAATTATACGTTTATTTGGAAAAAAAACCGGGCAAGTGCGAGTCGGAGTCGCGCACGAAGGGTTCCGTACCATAATGCAAAAAACGGCAAAAAAAAACGGTCACCCATCCAAGTACTGACCCCGCCCGACGTTGCTTAACTTCGGTCAAAAATCACGTTTGTTGTATAGGAGCACCACTTAAATCTTTATTTTATTCTGTTTTTAGTATTTGTTGTTATAGCGGCAACAGAAATACATCATCTGTGAAAATTTCAACTGTCTAGCTATCACGGTTCGTGAGATACAGCCTGGTGACAGACGGACGGACGGACGGACAGCGGAGTCTTAGTGTCCTAAAAAACCGGGCAAGTGCGAGTCGGACTCGCGCACGAAGGGTTCCGTACCATAATGCAAAAAAAAAAAAACAAAAAAAAACAAAAAAAAACGGTCACCCATCCAAGTACTGACCACTCCCGACGTTGCTTAACTTTGGTCAAAAATCACGTTTGTTGTATGGGAGCCCCATTTAAATCTTTATTTTATTCTGTTTTTAGTATTTGTTGTTATAGCGGCAACAGAAATACATCATCTGTGAAAATTTCAACTGCCTAGCTATCACGGTTCATGAGATACAGCCTGGTGACAGACGGACGGACGGACGGACAGCGAAGTCTTAGTAATAGGGTCCCGTTTTACCCTTTGGGTACGGAACCCTAAAAAGCAGAAATTAACAAGTTAGGTATAAAAGGCTAAGTTGCGTAGTCTAGACATTTCTCAACCTAGGAAAGCTGTACAACGTCCACTCTCAAAATATTTGTGGTGGATATTTGCGGACGGAGCCGGAAGGGTCGCTGGCCTTAAGTCAACGCGGGGAACAAACACACCCACAGTCCAAGGGATAAGAGAATGGCGGTATAGCCCTTCTACATATTAGCTTTTCGGAGTATCCCATTGCCGGCTTGCTGGACAAATATATTTACAGTACATATATGGTAAACATATAAACATAAACATAATTTATTCAGAAAACACGTATTTCATGGTTACATTCATATAAAATTAAAGACTTAATAAAAATAGTGATAGTTTACATGTGCCTGAACTAGGATTCACTGTGTTTCATGTTGCTACTTTATTAAGGACAATACGTGCCTATATCAAAAAAAATTAGTGCAACTGCACATATAACGCTTCCATAAAGGATGACTCACGCTAAAACGGTCCGGGTCCGGGCTGAGGCGTCTGACACCTCGTTTTTAAGACGGGTGATTGGTGATCAGTACGCTATAGAAAACGAAGTGTCGGACGCCTCGACCCGGTCCCGTTCCTTTCAAGCGAGTTATCCTTTATGCAAGCCTTGTACGACCTTTATGGTAACATTCCATTTCTAACCGCAGCTGCACTACCGGTACTGAACGCGTCGCTGTCATTGTCAATTTCCATAGTAAAATTGTCAGTAATGCAGCTGCGGTTAGAAATGGAATGTTATCCTAAAGCGCGCAATCTGAAGCAACCATGCGTGCGCACTTGCAGTCTCAGCTTGCAGTGGATCTGCTAGTTCTAGACCAACTCTTCTTTCTCCGTGCCTTTTCCCATGTCATTTGGGGTCGGCTCTCCGAATATTTTTCCGCCATTCGGCTCTGTCACAAAGGGTCAGCTGGAATTTTCTCTGACAGTCTTTGAAGGTTTCTCCACCAGGTTGCTTTTGGGCGTCCTTTAGGTTGATTGCCTATGTCAATGCTTAGTGCGATTTTAATTGGGTGGTCGTTGTCGTTCTAGTCTAGACGAACCTAATTCTAGACGAACATTAAACGCTAATCGCTTATCACTTGCAGCTCTGTGTGGACAGTACCAACAAGCTAGGAACAACAGTTCTCACGCTGTTCCGGGCTGCGTGGATCCGTGACTGAGCTAGCACTTCTAGTTATTTCCTAATGTAATTAGAGATAGTGTGTTTAAGACTATGTCACAAGAAAAACGTTTGCCAATAGTTTTATCAGTGGTCAAGACAGTTTAGGCACAAGCAAAGCAACGACAAGCAGAGGTTTTTTCAAGAGATCAAAAATTGGCTCGTACGAACCTGAGGGGCTACCGCGAAAACCGAAATTCGCAATTTGCGGGGATCTTTCTCTTTTACTCCAATGGAGGCGTATTATAGGACAGAAAAAGATGCCCGCAATTAGCAAACTTCGATTTTCGCGGTTATAGCTCTGAGTTTACAAAATCCAAAATTGTTTTTTTTTTTTAAGCTATAGTAATACGCATAATAAAAAAAAATCGATCCAACAATCTTCCAAAATCACCTTTGTATGAAAACCCCTCTCACCCCAAATACGGGGCACTACGGGGTGAGGTGGGTTTTCCTCTTTATCGTCAAAGTTATGAAATGGAACTACCCAAAATAAAATAAAAGCTAAAATACAAACGTCCGGAACACTTAAATTATTATATACACCATTCAGTTTTCATATGTAAAAATAAAATGATATCGAGGTTTGAATTTCAGATTTGACCCTACTCACCCCATTTTACGGTATAGATTTTTTTTGTGTTTTTGTATCTATATTTTTTTTAATATTATTATGATAGTTTTTTTATGTAATTCAACATTAAGATACCATATGCATCTCCAAGTAATTGTAATACGTTAGTTTGAATTGGTAGTTGCAGTTAGTTATATTTTATAAAATTGTTGATGTATTGTTATTATTTTTGCTTGTATGTAAATTCAAAGTTGACGTGTAAAAGTGCCCTTGTGGCCTATTTGCTGAATAAATGTTGAAGTTATGAAGTTTTGAAGTGGAGACCTTGTCAGTGACGCTTAATGATAAGTTGGTTCTCTATATCTCATGTACTACTTAAGTTAAACTTAAGCGTTTTTGAATAAAATTTCTTTTCTATTCTATTATATTCTATTATAATCAAAAGGCTCATAAATTATTATCAATAAGCTGTGAAATTGAGTGTTGCGTTTCAACTTTAATATACTAAATATGCTACTGCATTGAAATTTCTGGTGCTTCATCTTTACAACAAATGTGCTGTGTAATAAAATGAAATTAAATTATGTTAATTGTGTTAACTATTGTTTTCCTTAACAATACTTGGTATGTGGTGAAATTACTATGCCTTTAGGCTTAACCGTACAAAACAAATCTCTGTGTAAAAAGTTACAAAATCTATATACAAACTATTGAAAAAAGTGCAGTTCCAGCAAACATATAAAAATAATAAAGTGACAAGTTTCTATTAAAATTCACAAATCTTTCTCTTAAAATATGAAATTCTAAACTAAATACAAATATTACATGTGATCCCAAGTGCCAAAATTGTGTTCTCTTTTTTTATGTTATAAAATACAACATTTTTATTTTTAATTGAAATTAAAATGTTAAATGAGAAACCAAACGAAATACTAGTGTCAAAACTTCAAAATAGTATCCAAATTGACTAAAAATGCAACATGTGCTTTGACATCTGTTAAGTCAGCAAATTTTTATAACCTCAAAATGTGTCATACAAAATTCACTCGTTTTCAGAAAAATTACATGTAAATGTGCACAAAATTCAACAGAAATGTAGGCAAATGCCCAAAATATGGTATGCAATACCTAAAACATCTTTGCAATGTAACAAAATACTCTACAAAAGGTGAGTTAAACAAAATGATTTTCTGGTGCATAAAAAACATCTATGCTTTTCCTCCAGCAAGTAATTATTTAAAAACATGAAAAACCTTGGGCGCCATTGTAACACGGCTGTTTTGAAAGGGGGTAAAATAAATAAAAGAAAAGCTCCGGCTTGTCGAAAATTGGAAACAGCCATGTTAACAAAATAAAATTAAATCAAAATTAAATTAAATAGACTGAACGGAAACCTTGCTGTAGGAAAGCTAGCAGGAGAGACAATTAAACAAATTTATATCTAACAAACTTTATTAACCAAATGTTGTTGCAAAAGCTCAGTGGCAAAGCAGGGTCGCTTCACAGGTTCTAGTTATAAGGGTTTACACCCATTAATTAAAAACTAAATTTCGAAATACCTAAGTTTTATGCACCAGAACTTTCAAAACTTCAAACTGAATAAAATTAAATTATAATTAACCATTTTAAATTTGTAGTTGGTGGCGAATGCCACTCAAAAGTTATGCAACAGACCGACCTCAAAAACTGCTGCTGGAACTGCAGCAGCGGGGAGCGAACTTGCCTTTCCCCGGGAAGCTGGCTGCTAACCTGGTTGGAGCCGGCCGCTGCAGATGGCGTGGTACAGATCCCACAGCCTCATTTTACAACTTCTAAACATCTTCAAATGAATTCCAAAAGAAATCGAAAGCTCTTCCAAAAAAATTCACAAGCTCTTCAAAAAAAAGTTCACAAGCTCCCGGCTCCTGTAAACCGAGAAATGGATACATTAGCCGACGCCTTAATGGCCGCTAAAGAAAATATGAAACAATTGGAAATTTAGCTCACCGCACTGGAAGCTGTTAGGACTTCTGGCGGAGCACTCCCAACCCTCGAGCAGGAGTCAACTCTGTAAAGAACCAAAAACCTGGTTAAGGACGAACCCACAACGTTTCGCGCCATTGTGGAGTTGATCACACCTAAATTTCATTTGTACTTACTCAGTGGAGCACACCGAAGGACTCGAGCTGCTTCCAGCATTTCGACCAACATGGCGAATGTGTGGTCTCACCACAAATAGTACTCATGCGAGCGTGCGTCCCCGGAGGGGTCCACACATCAAAAGTGCATGTCATCTCAAAATGACCTCCTCATATGTTGAGTACAAAAGGCCAAAACAAAAGTAGGGTGCCAATCCCTTGAAGACACAAATCCTACGAAAATTCTGACTGATTTATTTAACAATTCACTCCTGAGCCTAAGAAATATATTTTATCAATAAATCTAATAAAGTTTCATTTCAGAGCCCCCTTTTTAGAGTCTGTAATTCCTATGTTTTATTTAACATCTAAATTCTCTCTTACCTAAAAAACATATCTAAATCATACAAAGTTTTCCTGGAGTGACAACCTAAATATCTCAAGTTTTAATTATTTTTACTCGTATGACAACCCCGACAACAGATAAGCATAAAGAGGTGCATCTGAATGCAACAGATTATGCAAATAAGTGCAACCAATCGAGTTAGTTTGGGATATTGTTAAAATCATCGAAATAAGAAAAGGAATTCAACCCAAAAATATTAATTTAAAATTTAAGAAAATGTCTACGTTACACCATTTTAAATTGGAATACATTATTTTTGTAGCAGTAGCCTTAAAATCCCTTCTCACCCCCTCTCAAACCTTCTCTCCCCATTCATAATCGAGTCGTGTCCAATGCGCGCAGCGACCTAGACGCATTGATGATTAATTAATTTAATTAATTGCGAAATTAGCGCGGCTCGGCCGCAGCTAGCGAAGTGACGCGATGAGTGCCTCCGGACAGAGTGCACCCATTGTGAACGAGCTCCTCGCCTTTCTGCAACAGAAGCTGCTGCTGGAAGGAGTGATGGACACGGTGTCTGCTGTCCAGATCTGTTCGTCGAGTTTTTCCGTCGAAGATATCTGTGCAGCAAAGAAGGTGCTGCACGAGTCCCTCGGGATCGCCGGCACGTATGTACCTCACCGGAGAGGAGATGAAACCGGGAAGAAGACCCTAGAGGACATCATCAGAGTTCTAAGGGAGAATGAAGACCGGATTCCGGAGTTTGCGACGACGGGTGCCTCCAGCCTGCCGTCCTATATTCCGGATCATGTCGACATTAGCTGCTTGTTAAAGGAAATCGTGGCCCTTAAAACAAGTTTAGCGGATGTCATTTCGAAGTTTGATGCGGCCCAGGTAACCATAACCGAGTTACGCAACGAAGTCCTCAGTTTGCGAAACAGTGCCCTTACTCGGGCGGCGGCATCAAATTTCAAGTGCGATGACCGGCAAGCCACAAGTGCTGAGTCGGTCAGTTTGCGAGTTGCTGACACTGTAACATGTGTCGCATCAGCCGTGTCGCCGCCCGCGAGCCTCCCGCGCGCGCGCCCTCCCCCCGCCTCCTCCAAATCACGTCATCGTGTTTACGCGGATGTCGTCGCCGGTCCGAAAGTCGCATCGAACCGGGTTAGTGTACCTGTAAAGGGTACTGAAGAGCGAGCGGTTCCCAAGGAGAAGCTCCCTGTTGCCGGTGTGGATGAGGAGGATTTCACACTGGTATCAAGAAAGAAGAAGGCGCGCACGGCGCCTCGTGAGACTCAGTGTGGTACCGCCGAACCGGCTAACTCTGGCTTGCGGGTTGCTACACCGAGTAAGGCGCTATATGTGTCGCGCCTGCACTACACCGCCACGGCTGCTGAAGTGGTGGAGTACGTACACCAGAAGACCGGTTACTCGCTGAGGGTGTTCCAGCTTCGATCGCGCCACTACGTGCACTTCAACTCTTTTGTGGTGCGCGTGCCGCGACCGCTGCAAGAGACCATCGAGTGCGCCGACTTCTGGCCGAAAGGTGTCGTGTTTCGGAGGTTCCGGGGCAAACTGCCGAATCCGACACAAGAACAGCCGATTCAACGGAGCCACGCCGTTTTGTCGCATAAATAGTGTTTAGTTTTTAAGTTTATAATATATATATGTATGTTAGTCTGTAAGGTATTTGTAATATGGGCCTTGTTGCCTGATTTAAATTTTAAATAAATAAAAATAAAAATAAATAATCCACCTCTCCCCGCGAAACCTACTCACCTCGTTTTACGGTAACTCAGTTTTATATCAAGATACCACCTAAGGATCTCGACGCTGGTCTTCCGTGGAAACCCTTCCGAGAGAGCGCAACTACACGCTAAAGTACAAAATTTATACAAAAAGTAAATTTAAAAACCCTACACTATCCAATTAAAAACTACAATAATAACAGTAAAATAATTTAAAGTACGGTACCTAAACAGTCATTGATTATAGTTAGTTTATATTATATTCATAGTTTTTATCCCAGAAATAATCCTTTAAGTGGGTGAAAAGGGGGGTGGAAGTTTGTACGGGGAATCGATAGAAAGCAGATTGGATAAAAAAGCTACCCAAATTACTAATAACTCCACGCAGACGAAGTCGCGGGAAAAAGCTATACATACTAAATAATAGCAATTGCTTGTCACAATTTCTCCATGAGATATTAATAGTGAAAAATAAGTGTAGTACAGTGGCATAATAAAAAGTTTAATAAGCACCTAATTGTATTTAAAAAATCGGGCAAGTGCGAGTCGGACACGCGCACGAAGGGTTCCGTACCATAAAAAAAAAAGAAACAAAAAAAAAGCAAAAAAAAAACGGTCACCCATCCAAGTACTGACCACTCCCGACGTTGCTTAACTTTGGTCAAAAATCACGTTTGTTGTATGGGAGCCCCATTTAAATCTTTATTTTATTCTGTTTTTAGTATTTGTTGTTATAGCGGCAACAGAAATACATCATCTGTGAAAATTTCAACTGTCTAGCTATCACGGTTCGTGAGATACAGCCTGGTGACAGACGGACGGACGGACGGACGGACGGACGGACGGACAGCGAAGTCTTAGTAATAGGGTCCCGTTTTACCCTTTGGGTACGGAACCCTAAAAACAAAATGTCACGTCAAAGCGCTACAAAACGAAGATTTATAGATCCACATAGATGTGGAATAAGCAGTCGCCGCCGGCGCATCAAAATGGCGAACTGTCAAAACGTAGGGTGATTACTGTCATGCCATGCACCAGTTTTGTCATGCAGGTGTGATTGTGATCGATTACCGAGAGGTTTACACCAACCATTGTATCTTTAACTACGCTTTTTATTAGGTATAGGACTAGGTATATACCTATGAGAATCATCAGAAGGACTTAAATAGATATTTATTATAAATTATAAAGAAGAAATTAAGGAGCATTATTGATTTAATGGCAGTAAAATACGTACCACAGTCAAAACGACATAAATAGGTATATGACGACAGTGACGGGACTTGAACTTAGCGACCGGCGTCGGCGGCGGCGGGCATTAACACATTCAACACCAAGAACCCGACTGTCGGGTACACTGTTCGTAGCGACTACGCGCTACATACGACGAAACCGTGGCTACGCGCTACGAGCGTAACCCGTAGCACTTAGTGGTATTGAATGTGTTAAGGGGCACACAGATTAGGTACCAGTTCGCCGGACGATATCAGCCTGTCAGTTGTTCGGAGCTGTTATGTGAAGGCTGATATCGTCCGGCGAACTGGTAATCAGTGGGCCTCTTTAGGCACTTAGAATCGGACCGATACGACCTTCCCGTGCGACCTTCAAATTATCAAAAAAAGGACGTACTCCCAACTTAAATTCCGGCAACGCACTCACAACCCCTCTGCTGTTGCCGGTGTCCATGGGCAACAGTAATTGCTTACCATCAAGCGATTCGTCTTTTCGTTTGCCTCCTGTAAGATAAATTACGCAAAAAACGACAAAAAAATCACGTTTGTAGTATGGGAGCCCCACTTAAATATTTATTATATTCTGATTTTAGTATTTGTTGTTATAGCGGCAACAGAAATACATCATCTGTGAAAGTTTCAACTGCCTAGCTATCACGGATCATGAGATACAGCTTGGTGACAGACAGACGAACGGACAGACGGACAGACGGACAGCGGAGTCTTAGTAATAGGGTCCCTTTTTACCCTTTGGGTACGGAACCCTAAAAAATGTTGCTAGTACCTAAGTTGTTGTGATCATTTGAAAGCTCGCGCATTAACAGGAATACAGTGCAATGGTGTCAGTAATAAATGACATTATCTGACATTTAGCCATAAGGACGCAATCTATCGCGACTATTAAAAATGACAGGTTCGAATGAGACTGTTGAATAACACGAGAAATGGATGACTTGAATTAAAAGTATCTACGTACATTCTAAGCGCTGCAGTTTGTTTTTAAAATGGCGACAGTAAAGCCAGTTTTATTTTACGGGACTTAATCGCATACTTAAACTTTAAAATTACCCCCGACGTTTCGAGGACGTCATTGTCCCCGTAGTCTCGGAGAAAGGCTGGCTAAAGAGGCCCACTGATTACCAGTTCGCCGGACGATATCAGTCTGTCGTTAAACGCAAAATTTGACAGCTCCGAACAACTGACAGGCTGATATCGTCCGGCGAGCTGGTAATCTGTGGGCCCCTTTAGCTGCGCTAGTTTTCTGCCCGGGCCGAGGCGTTCGACGTGTCATTTTCTATGACGGCTGATCGGTGATCACGTGGTGATTTCCATAGAAAACCAAGTGCCAGAAGCGCAAGTGACTTGTGAGTCATCCTTTACCGTTTTGTTCAATAAAGTGTAAATAATCTATACCTACCTATACCAGGAACCAGTTAAAATGAGATGCAATCAAGGCAGCGACTCGGACATAAAGCCATAATCCACCGCACGTATGAAGATATCCACAAGCATTCTGAAGCAGTAGCGCGGAGTGACGGCGAGTGGCGCGCCAAACGCTATTGTATGGAAATTGGCGCACAAAATACGAGGAGACAGTAGGTCAGTTTATTCTATGGCTGGCCTAGCAGTAAGGTGTATTCCAAACCACAGTTTAAACCTCGGTTGTACCGATCGGTGAACATTTAGAAACAGTATTTAATGTTAGTTGTTAGTTTTTTGGTAAAGGAAACAATCGTGCGGAAACCGAACGAAAGCCAATGAACCTTTTTTTACCTCGAGAAATGCGTTTTCACATCCCGCCTGTCGGACTCGTAGCCAAGGGGCCAAACATATCGACTAGACAGTTACGGGAACCGCAGTTATATACAGGACAGCGGCAGTCCCGTGCCCACACTCCGCCCGAAGGTATCCTCTGCGACCGAGGCCACCCGGCCCGAAGGCCCCATCCAGCCAACATTCGCGTGAACTCTCCCTCGTTTAGAGAACACCCTGTGAAAACACGTTGAAAAGCATCTGCTACAGTTTAATTATTCTTATATGTAGCGAGAGACGTATCTCTTTTTGTTAAGCTATCAGAATTGTAGATACTTTAGACGCATAGTCTGATACGCTACTTGTGATGTTCAATGTACAAAATGTACGCCTCGTACGCGAAATTAGTGGAATGATAATAGAACAGCCGTAGATACTGAGGCACAATCATAAATCAACCTTCATGCTGGCCTACTGTACCGATCGCCAGTTTGACAAACTGTGACGCGAATGCGGAATAGCCGGTCTATACTTAGCCGTGTAAGCCAATAATTAAATAATAAATCACGGCTAGTGTTGACTTCTATTTGCTCGACGTGCTTTGACCCGTGATGTATGGAGGCGAGCTACTGATTAGGTATTAAGTGTGGAATAAAAATGTATTGTGTTGTGGTAGCTTTTTAATATTCTATTAGAGAATATACGAATCTAGAAGGCTAGTTTCGTTTAGGTTAAATTTATCATTGAGATGTTATTAGGTACTATAGAGAAGCTTACCACCACCACACCAACACCGTTCGAACAGTGGAATCTTAAGCATTGCGAGGGTTTCAAAGCACGAGGGTTAAACAAAATTTGCTATCGAGTGGATAAGATTTTCTTAACACACCGAAGCGAGGGAAATTCTATCTATAAAATATCAAACTAAATCAAACCCAAATGAACGTTATTAAATATTTATTATTCAATGATCATTAAAAAGTCAACTCTACTAGCCAAGCTACAAGAAACAACTCAAAATTTGCATTTAATCACTTTTTTTTTTGCCATTCTTGAGGATAAAATCCAATTTTCTCATCAGTTTTTGAACAATCAAGAGAAACTTTACGAGCTGGTGTAGTGAAAATATGTTTTACA
This sequence comes from Cydia splendana, assembly GCF_910591565.1. Classification (NCBI taxonomy): domain Eukaryota; kingdom Metazoa; phylum Arthropoda; class Insecta; order Lepidoptera; family Tortricidae; genus Cydia; species Cydia splendana. The sequence goes on along the minus strand of NC_085971.1, from coordinate 15,974,617 downwards.
GTACATATGGTCCTATTTTCCCGCACTAGTGCGTAAAATAGCAGCACTTTTCGTGCGTATGTCAAAAGTTTAAGGCCGGAGCCCCACTGCTGCGCACGCTACATCCACGGTTCACGGTCCACAAACCGTGGGCAAGCCCACGAAATTTTGTATAGGAACGTGGGTCGTGTACATAGCGTGCGCAGCAGTGGGGCTCCGGCCTTAGGGCCATATGTACTGTAAAACGTTGTACGATACACGTGCGAATTGGTAATTCGCTACTCGTGTCGATTTAAAACACTCCCATCGGTCGTGTTTTAATTTATCGCCACTCGTTTCGAATTTCCTCTTTTCCGCACTTGTATCGTAAATAACTATTTCTAATAGGAACCAGAAAATTTATAATCTAACTTAATAGGTATCGCTTAACATTCTGCGTATTACTGATGACCCCAATAATCTCACCTGTGGTCACACTAACTGAGATACGAAGGCTAAGCTTTTACTGTCGTCACCTAGGGCACCATAAAACTAAAGGCCAAAAACCAAATTGTCGTAAGTGGCATTCTAACCTAACTGCTGTAACTTTGTGAAATAACTTACGATCTTTTCGAAGTTGACTCTTTTATTGCAGAAAAGTGGTCAAAAGCGACCAGCCAATTGTGGTTGTCAACTGATGGGCGCTTCACACTCTCAAACTGTCTAATAAAATGTATTGCAACTACAGAAACCGTTTTTACAATAGTGAACTCTATGTCACGTAAGATAGAACTGAATTTAAGAGCGCATAAAATTGTTGACAGGTCTTTTTTTCTTAAACTCAGATTTTACTGTAATGTCAAAGGTGTGTTTCTAATAGTAGAGTAGAAAGTATAGGTAAATAGCAGTTTACTTGAACGTTTTAGTTATAAATGTCAGTTTAATTGTCTGCTTAAGAGTTTCAAAAGGTAAGAAAGTGTATGAAATTAACAGGTGGGCAGTACCTGTTTATTTATGTAATGGTTAGGTTCTTAACGTGGGAAATTCTGCAGACAGTACTCGTAAAACAGTATTGGTCGAATGTATACTCGTACTTATTTGAAATATTATGAAAATCTAAATTTAAAAGTGGAAAAAATACTGTCTTGTGTGAGACATGAACTCACGGTCTCTGGATCGATACCCCAGCGCTCTGCCATCTGAGCCACCAAGATTTCATCCATAGCTAGCAAATCTTTCCACCATATGGGTCTAGGGGACTCTATCGACATCTACCGAAAGAGCGTTACACTTTTTAAACGCTTAATCTCATCCTAAGCTTAATAGCATCGCTCGCAGACATTTCCGCTTGTAAAAAAATTAAATTAAATTATGAAGATCTCTCAAATAAATATTTTAGAGCCAGAACTTCTCTCGTTTTTTTTAGAGAGATTCTTCTGCTCATTTGCCACCTATTTTTATCATAAAAAAAGCGATACCTATATGCTGTAAATATTTAAGTAGATAGGCAGATAGAGTGAAGGCTTAAACGCGTTTTATAGACACAAAGTGCGCTTTTTAATACAATGGTATGAACTACTGCCAATAAATGGTCTGTGGTCTGCGCCTGGGCAAATTTACGACCGTTGACCATTTGCCATAGACTACGCACCTAATTGTTCATAAACCTCAGTGTGGGAATATGACTTCACTAGGTGTTTATGTTCATTAGGGTACCGTACCATCGCCCACATCTGTTAACTGTACATCGGTAGACCTCATGCCTTTTGTAAGGTCCACCGATGTACAGTCGCCATCAGATATATCAGAACGGCCAAGGCGCTCACAAATATCTGAACACGCCTCTATTGTCAAGGCGTTAGGGCGCGTGTTCAGATATTATGAACACCTTGGCCGCTCCGATATATCTGATGGCGACTGTACAGCTAGGAGTGTTGCTGTTTGTACCCAAGGTTAAAAAGCGGACCCTATTACTAAGAAGAGAAGGAAAAGCACCCACGAGATGGTCTGATATTGTGAAGAGTGTGGTTGGCGGTAACATGCAGTATGTGACCCATATGGCCGATCGCACACTGTGGAGACGTAGCATACATGGTCGCGATCCTCAGCAATGAGAGACCGAGGAAGAAGAAGGATTACTAAGACTCCGCTGTCCGTCTGTCTGTCACCAGGCTGTATCTCATTGACCATGATCGCTAAGACAGTTCAAATTTTCACAAATGATGTATTTATGTTGCCGCTATAAAATAAATACTAAAAAGTTCGGAACCCTCGGTGGCCGAGTCCGACTCGCACTTGTCCGGTTTTTAGGTACTGTCCCGTATCTTCTATCCCGTATCTGTGTATCTTTGGTCAGTCTTAAACCCTGTTAGATTACAACGATATAAGGTACCTTTAGGTACCATTTGAAGTTATTTTTTATTTTAATACTCCGTCCGTGGAAAACAAGCACACGGTCCACCATGGTAAGCGGTCACCGTAGCCTATGGACGCCTGCAATTCCAGAGGCTTTACATGCTACCCTATGAAACTAGTACACTCCTTTTTTGAAGACCCCATATGTCAAGTAGGTATGTAATTATTTTATCATACTTATCCAAATAAAAGGAGTACCTTTTCATATGGATAAGGGTTAAATAAGAAAATTAATCTTTATAACCCTTAATTTTTGGGGATGTCTACAGGAAAGAGACGAACACAGTTTTGTGTTTGACCCAAATGCACATTATTATTTTTTACTACTACTAATTGCATTAAAACAGGTAATTAGTTATTCTGAAGTTAATTTGACATAATCAAATCGTCAGAAAACTTCTTAGCTAATTAACGTGCGCAAAAAATATGAGGTCAAGTCCGAGTTTTTTTTAATACGGGTACATAACTATGTATTAAAAATAGGACACTCTATAAGATTAAATTATTTAAAAACGGTGTTTTTTATTGGTCACTATGTAAGTCACGCAGGTCAAATCGATTTGTATTTATTTGTTGCAAAACTTCCAATGCCATGCCACTTCCACCCACCGACATCGCATTTTCATACAAACGTAGTCCTCATTCTCCTCTCTTGATACTAACATTACTTAAATTATTTTGACACAATTTGTTGTATATCAACCACAGCACAGCTATGCCCCTACGTTTGATTTTTTTCGAAAATATAATTATTAGAAAATTTGTATGAAAACTGTGAACATACATCCTAATACATTTCGATGCTAGTGCGGAAGGTATGTCATTACTTCACGAGTACCGAGATATCTTGCCACGAGCCGCAGGCGAGTGGGAAGACTCGGGACGAGTGAAGAATGACATTTCCGCACGTGTATCGAACGACGTTTTTTAATACAGTTGCGAAAAATTAAGTAAAACATTGTTAATCGTACACTAAACAAAAGTGGTAACAGTGACAGCTCGCTTAGACGTCGTCTTTAAGTATATTATATCTATGGGCGTTTGGCAGCTATTCCGTTCCATTCAGACACCTTATTAAGAACGGAATTTTCAATATTCAATATTAAAAAATAAACGTGTTATAATGATGAAGAGGTAAGTATTAAAATATGAAATATGTATATTTTTCATATTCTTACATTAACAGTAGGTTTTTATGCTGATTACGACGTTTAAAGGAAACTAATATTAACACTCATCAATAAGTAGTCGTGAATTGGAACAAGTATAAATTTAAAAAAATTGGAAAAGTAAAAAGCACTAGTTCGACATAACCAACTTTCCGCACGCTAAACAGCTACGTAAAGTAGCACTTTGTGAGCAACTGTATTAAAAAAATATTTTCCATAATGTCAATATCCAGAGAGGAATGGGGACTAGGTACGTTTGTATGGAGAAACGCCCGTCCCCTTTCAATTCCAAATCAGTCTAACTACCGTATTCGAACTTCAAGATATTCACAAGAGACGACACGTACTAGATCCATTCTAGATACGTTATAGTTGAGATATCAACTAGTTCTCTTTTGCAGCGCAATTCGGGCAACCAATGTCACTTTTACGTTAGATAGAGTAAGATATCTATTAGATGTGAATTGGATCTCTAAGTCATATCCTGGGGAAATCGTTCAACAGTATCTCCAGAATCGCGCAAATGTAAAATTTGACAGGTTAGATCTTAAACATATCGTTATCGTATCTTGGTGATGTCTAAAAGATGTCTAATAGATGTCTATTTCAAAATCCGAATCGGGCCCTAAGTCTACCCGTCAACGGTACCTGTTACTCACCCAGCTGCGTTCCTCTAAAATAAATCATACAGGTGTAAATATGAAACAATTATAAATATATGAAATCAAAAGACGTAACACCTTTTAAGACGCTCATTGTATTTGGCGTGTACATGCTACTTTAATTACTTGAATAACTGTTTAGTTTTACATTAATCACAGTTAAATCTTTGGTTTCTAACGCGGCTGCAGGTATGTACATTTTAGAGATCCGTTTCTTGAAGAAGTCGACTAAGTAATCTTACTCGAAAGTAATATAACTTTTACTTTTAAGTGTTGAATAACAAAGGTATTTATATAGGTTAAAAATGTTTCGTTGGAGTCATTTATTTGGTAGGTTTAAACGTTTTAAATTCATTACCACCGCTCATATTCTTTAATTGTCTGCATTCTACAATGTTCCCTACGTCCGTTTAAGGTCTTCCCAGTCTTTCCATTGAAGCGGAGATGAGCGAAGATGTTGTAATCCAGCGGAGCGGAGAACACAACCAATTCTTTTGGTTGATTCTCGTATGTCTCCTTTGATCTCCGCTCATTTTCCCCTCTCTAAGTTGACGACAACCTTAGTTCCGTGGTTGCGGAAGGAAAAATAACTAACATAAATGTCTGTAAACTTTAAGATACGTCAAATATTACGTCTAGATACCTTATGGATTAGATATGTCACTGTCAAAAGTGACGTTTCTACAAACAAAAACGTTTACAAGCAAAATATTTGAAGTAGGTATCTTAAAGTTCGAATCGGGCCGACTGTTCCTATACCACTGTTCGTATATCTGCCACCATCAATTATTAATTCCTGGTAATATAGGTGATGAACGGGTAGTCAGTCGATGGTATTATGGTATCAGAAACAGGGACGTTTAGCATACTCGCAAAAATATCTTGGAAATTTATCGACGGAACTCTTAACGTGAAAATCTGTGTAACCCGTGACCAATTTCAATAATTTCATTGTGTTTGCTCACTTAACGCGCCGCGGGGCACGATCAAGATAGCCATATTTCCTATTTCCTATTTTCTTCCCATATAATTATGATATGACATAACTATAATAAAATTCAACATGTAGTAACTACCCTATTAGTTATCCTGTTGGTATAAATATTAAAAGGCATTTTACTGCATTATTGGGTCATAAACTCATAACACTTCACTAAAGCATCAATTTATAAGCAGTTTCTAGTGCATTAAATACTAATTTAACCTTTGACCGCAATGCATAAAATGACCGATAAAATCTGTTTTATTGTTATTGAACCATTCCTCTTTTGATTAACTTGTGACGTATAATTATGTACCTACCAGAAAATACTTGTTTTTTAGGAAAAAACTGAACTCTTATAGGATCAGCATCACTCATGCGTCTGTCTGTCTGTCCAACCATTCTCGCCCCCCGGGCCCCCACCCCTTTATCTACGAAACAACTGGGTCTAAAATTTTGAAAAAAAATACACAAAATAGTTCTGTACCTATAGATGACAGGAAAACCTATTAGGAATGTGCAGTCAAGCGTGAGTCGGGCTTAATTTCTTAGTTTTCGATCCGACCCCTGCGGGTTTTTTAAAGACTTTTCATTCACGTTCCACATTATAAAAAAACATTGTTTAAAATTGAGTAATGTACGAAACCCTTAGAACGCGGGTCCGACTCGCACTTGACCAGTTTTTTTATGTACATCGCGCTTGAACATCGAAATGTTTCTTTCTCAACTCGGAGCAGCCTGACTAGAGTGTACACTACCTTGAAAAATATTTGTCATTTTCTTTGATGAGGAACTGGCGGTCTAGCCGAGGTGACAATCGCTATCGCTTCGCCATCGATCGCTTTTTTTTTTTTATGGCATCGCGCTCCTGGCGCATTTAGCCAGACGAGTAAAGCAGGGAAACGGAATTAAAGTGTCTCTATTACTCTTCATTATTAGTGCGACGGTGACAGTTGCGTTTCGTTCGCTACGCAAAGTTAGCGATTGGCATGTTGTTTATGGGGCCTGTCACCATTAACCAGTTCAAAGGGATGATTTTCGATGGTTTACAGTTTACAGTTACACACTATAATATTAGTAAACACATATAACATCGAAATTTTACCCAACACCCAATTAAACAAAACATATTCCTTATAAACTAATTAATATGACATTGTCTAATGTTTTTTTAATAACCGCGCCATGGGAGTTGCCGGTTGCAATTATTCTAATGCATACGTGTTCCTGGCTACACTATCTTGCGCCCTGATTAAATGAAAATGAACCTTATGTGGTTGACTTAAAGGGTTTTAGAGAGTTTTTTAAAGGTTTTATTACGTTTCCAGTTAATTTATTTCGTATCCTAAGGAGTAAAACATACGGGCCCGAGCGCGGTTTTGAAAATCAGATACGGTACTAGGAAACCAGAACCTTTATTACGATCTCAAAATGGTTTTGATATGACTTTGTAAACTACTCACGCTGATTGGTGCATGCGAAATGAAGTGTAGGTACCTATGGCATTAATTTTTTTCAGATCGGGCTCTGATCTGTTAAGACTGCGTCGACCGTCCAGTTGCGCCCTCATTGGGGGAATTGTGTTTTCTAATTTCTAGTTACTGTCATGGTAAATTATGTAGCTACAGTACATTTACTGCCATCTTTCGAAAGACGATTAAAACTTTTAGAACGCCATTTGACTTTGATCATTATTCTGTCACTGATATGTGTTAAATTATTAAATATTAATATTCACGCTATCTACTCGACTATAGGCCAAAGGTATGGTTCCATGTTTTCGAGCGATGGCGCCACAACCTTCAGCCTATGCTCGAGTAGATGGCGTGAATATTAATATTTAAAAAGCTAACACATATCAGTTAAAGAATAAGGATCAAAATCAAATGGCGTTTAAACAGGTAAAGTTAATCTTCTGTCGAAAGATGGCAGTAAATGAACTGTAGCTACATAATTTACCATGACAGTAACTCTCTTCTTCAAATCCTCTTTGTACATATACAATAATTTATGTATAAATCGGTATGTTACTGTTGTTGTCCTACTGATTCCCCAACTTTTGGTCTTTGTCACATATTTTTATTTTGATTATTTTGTGCTTTATCACTTAAACGGAAAAATATATATTCAATGTCATACTCATACGGCACATGATGGCGACCCGTCGCGTTTGCCACCAGCCTAACGTCTCCGAAGTCCCCTAATTTGTGGAGTACCACTCTTTTAGGCTCTTTTTGACAGACGAAAGCTAAAAAGAGCTTCAATGTGCCAATCCTAAGAGACATAACGGCAAATTGTTGCGTTTTTCAGTGGCCTAACTTTCTGTATGTCCCCCTAATTTGTAGAGTACCGCTCTTATGGGCTCTTATTGATCTTCAAGAGCCAAAAAGAGCATACTTGCACATGATGGAGGAACGCCGCGTTCTCCAACGTCCTAACTTTCCGTATGCCTCCCTAATTCGTGGAGTAACGCTCTTTCGGGCTCATTTTGACAGACGAAAACTAAAAAGAGTTTCAATGTCCCAATCCTAAGACACATAACGGCAAATCGTTGCGTTTTTCAGTGGCCTAACTCTCCGTATATCCGTCTAATTTGTAGAGTACCGCTGTTATGGGCTCTTATTGATCGTCAAGAGCCAAAAAGAGCATACTTGCACATGATGGAGGAACGCCGCGTTCTCCAACGTCCTAACTTTCCGTATGCCTCCCTAAGATGTGGAGTAACGCTCTTTCGGGCTCTTTTTGATGGACGAGAGCTAAAAAACCATGCTTTCAGTATCCTATGGCACATGATGGCGGAACGCGGCGTTTTTTATTATACAAACTCTCCGTATGTTCCCCTAATATGTGGAGTAACGCTCTTTCTGGCTCTTTTTGACAGACGAGGGCTAAATGGAGCATGCATTAACTCTTATCGCGGCATCGTATGCATTAGATAATTGAATTACGAGAAATCTCATAAATTATTTAGTTTATTAAGGTAACCGTGAAATGACGGATTGGGGTAGACCTGTATTATGTTTATGTAAGGTTTTGGTCTGCCTGTGACCACGAACGTAACGTCATGTTCGAAAAGTCAGGCCATAAATAATCGTAAGTTTTACGCGATTAAGTCCCGTGTTAGTTTTAAAATTATAAGGTTTTGGTTCCATGTTCATTTTGTTATAATATATGTTTTTAAAATGATTATTTATTAAGAGATTATGTAATTCTATTGTACCGTCGCCATATCAAATATATTGGAACGGCCAAGACACTCACAAATATCTGAACATGTACTTTAACGTCTTGAATCTTGATCACAGAGGATTTAAGACTTGAGAATGTTACAGAGTTTTTTTACATAAATGTATTTTGTGTTCTACAAAAATATGCGGCCATTTCGTATTCCGATTTGTAGAAGAGATGCCTCGTGTTTTTCGAGAAATGATTCAGAAAAAAATAAAACATCAATTATGGTTGAATCATCAAAGATTCATATTTTACTAACCTTAGACTTTAAACCTAGGCTTAACACTAATTTGAATTTCGTTTTGAGTTCTGCTATTCGCTGGGTGGGGTGAAAAAAGTACGGTTTTGTGTCTTTACGTGGTAGAGTTTTATATGACTCTGTAGTGTGACGTACGCGTTTGCGTTAAATCTCATTTTATTGTTGGTTTCCAAAACGTCCCGCTTGGCGCGCTGTTCAAAATCGCATACAAAATAAGACTAACCAACGCATACGACCGTCACGCTAATCGAATGAAATTTACCCTAGGGATTCTGAGGGCCGTGAACCACGTTCAACGTATTGCCCTCTGAGCACTTATTTGAATTTTCTGGGTGTAAGTACTCCATTGTGTACAGTTTGAGTCTTGGAATCTGAATACATCATACTTACACGTTTACTTATACATTTTGATACTTAAGGGGGATTACCAGTTCGCCGGACGATATCAGCCTGTCAGTTGTTCGGAGCTATCAAATTTTGCGTCTGACAGGCCGGTATCGTCCAGCGGACTGGTAATCAGCCCTTTATACATTTTTAAGTATAATCTGCTTGGTCAATTTTCAAGTGTACCCATCACGCTCCAAGATTGTTACACCATTTAGGGTCCTAGCTAAATTGGTTGTTTCATACTGACATTATGGAATGTTCAATTTAGCTAGAACCCTAAATGGCGTAACTATCACGGAGCGTGACTGCACTTACTACGAAGAGAAAAGATGTTCGACGCACAAAATAGATAATAACTATGAAAGTCGTCAGTTTACATAATCGCTGGGATGGTATGTTAATTCGAGACACGAAAGAGACAGAAATAGCCGCGTCACAAACTTAACCTGTATAATTAAAGAACAAGTGAGAAGTGACAGAAGTATTCCCATCACTTTCTCAGGTTACGGTTAAGAATAAATAAATGAAATACAGAAGAAACACATTTTTTTCCATATTTATTTTTTTACAAGTCCTAAATGTATTTATAAAAATTACTTATTAGTTTTCTATAATAAAAAATAATGTTAGTACCTTTTGTGTCTCACGATTTACATATGTAAAATAAATATGTAGTCCAAAAACTCTCAAAAAAACTTCGTATCGTGCGAACATTTGAACAAAAATTATGTAGGCAATGTGAAATAGTATGAGTTAGATTTTTCATTTGGGAGATCGTTGTAAAAATATTAGCGATACTCATTGCACCATCAGAAATTTCACATCAAATAAAAATGTCAGTTGCCTCTATCTTATTCTAACATCAGCCTCTTCGCCCCGGAACCTGAAACAATAAATGTGAGTTTAGAACCTTGAATAAGTTCATATTTTTTCGTAAGGGCCACAAATAACAAAAATACTGGTTCCCAGCACTTCTTCTTCAGTTCTTACCCCAGTCAGCTACTGCCCAAAAAATACCAAAAAAACGTACCTATCTAAAAATACGTTGGTAAAAAAATTTTGCTTGTTCTGATGTTGGTGATAATTTTAACAAACGTGTGCATTCGTGTATCACAGCTAAAGGAGGGTAGTCTGAAGATGATTATTTTTTCTTACTTAAATGATTGTTGTTTTAATTTTAAATGGCATCTTATAAAAAAACGTTTGAGTAAGAAATAAACCCTGAAAATTATTTTTCAACGTATTTTTGAGCCACTTTTTACTTACTACTTCAACCTCGTTTTCTCACAACGGTTAACAGAGTGCCGTAAAGTCGGGTTACTTTAGCCCTGGAGGGTAACTTTATTAGCCATTGAGATTTACTCGGTCCAGGTTATACTAGTGGCTCTGTGAGCTGTAGACCTCGCGAGCATAGCTTATTGGGACCGTGCACGATGACACGCCACACAGCGGTTTGATCGATCAACAATACGAATTTTTTAATTTACATATAAAAAAAAATACGAAGTTTAAGTGAAAAAAAAATACAAAAAGTTATGTCTTACTGGGGATCGAACCCAGACTTTCTGTGTGCAAACAAAAAAAGCGAATGTTTGCAAAACGCGCCATGATAGTTCTTAGCTAAGCTGACGAAATTCGGCTGCTGATTCTCGAGTAAAAACTAAATACCGCCTAAACCAGCAATACAATTATTCTGCATTTTTTGCCATTTACTATGTAAATATGTCTCAAAAAGAAACTACTCTTATGATATAGATACGACTATTTGTTTAAGCGCGAGGTATCACGACTCCTCCATTTTTAAAAATCTCCAAAAACCGGATCGACAAAAAAAATCTATTTTTTCATAGAATCTGGTCACAAAATTTCACGAGAATCGGTTGAGAATTGTGACCTGTAGACGAGAACATACGGACATACAAAAGAAAAATGCCCGAGTCAAAACGTAGACCTTCGCTACGCTTCGGTCAATTATTGCACTATAATAAATTATGAAAAATATTTTTGCAATAATATTTTTTTTAATTAATTAACTCATAATTATGGAAATATGCCATGAGGTTGGTTTCAGCTAACGTTTGACGTTGTTATGTTTTTTATTATAAATTTTAAAATGAGGTTTACATGTGGGTCAATGTTACAATCCATTGGGCCAAAGTAACCCGAGTTTACGGTGGTCATAAACAGCGTGTCGCGTCTGTGTTACTACTCTTCGACCTCAGCAGTAATTATTGAATGATTAATGGTGAACAGAATGGAAGTTCAGCTTTTTAATTAAGCGCGTGTCGCGACACAGACGGATGTGACACGTGTCAAGGTGGGAATTAAAGAACACGTCACTTCAGAAAAGGACTGTAAAAGTGACATTCGGTTATCAACTGCAGCTGTTTTACTGTTACGATATTACTGCTGCGGCATTCAAATTCAAAAGCTACCAACTATGGTCCAAAACGAACTCGAATATTATTCAGGTGTGAAAATTATTAACCGACTTCAATTTTTTTTTTAATGTCGCAGTTCTAAGACAAAGCTTACGCAACTGCATTACTGTTAAGACATTACTGCCGCGGCTGTGGCTGGGCGCTGTAGCTACGAGTATATCTATCAATTTCCTTGATAAAATTGTTGAATTATTGACGGATTGAACGTCATAATCGCAACAATAATGCGGCGGTGAACGTCACTCATTTTATCAAGCAAACTGACAGAATAGATACAGCGCCTATTAAGGGGCCCACTGATTAACAGTCCGCCGGCCGGTATCGGCCTGTCAGTTGTTCGGAACTGTCAAAATTTTGTTCTAACTGACAGGCCGATACCGTCCGGCGGACTGTTAATCAGTGGGCCCCTTTAGGCGCAGCCGCGGCAGTAATGTCGCAACAGTAACGCATTTGCCATCCGAACGGTATTTCATTTTGGGTGTTTCGTAAGTTCTTCTTCTTCCTTTTGTAAAAATATTTTGTCTTAGAAATGCGACATTAAAAAAAAGTTTTTGAATTCGGTTAATTTTCACACCTGAGATTTTCATTTTATTTATCAAGTAAATTGACGGATACAGTTACAGCGCCCAGCCGCGGCAGTAATGTCGCAACATTAATGCAGTTGCGTAATAATGCTTTGTCTTAGAACTGCGACGTTAATAGTTATTTGTACAACAAGAGATCAAAGTTTGATATTTCTTCGAGTGCTTATTTTGAGTCCCGTGCAAGGGAAAGATTCTATAATAGATTCACGAGCGTAGCGAGTGAATCTAATTTAGAATCTTGAGCGTAGTAAGGGATTCAAAAGCGCACGAGATGTAAATAACTTTGATCTCGTGTAGTACACAAAAATTTTCACCCTAAGCAGTGAGAACATACCTAGAGGGACAGAGATAATAGAACCCAAGTATATCGAACTTGTATTAGACCCCGCATGTTGAAATGATATTTGACTATAAAGGTCACTTGAATGTCAATTTGTCTCACTCAGTGAGCAAAATCGCATTTTGCTCACTGAGTGAGACAAAATGACTTAGTGAGCAAAATCGCATTTTGCTCACTGTTTTTAAGAAGCAAAGTACCCTTGTTCGAGCTGCTGAGGTGAAAAAACAATTGAAGTCGGTTAATAATTTTCATAGCTGAATATTTGAGTTAGTTTTGGACCATAGTTGGGAGCTTTTGGGTAGTACCGTAGAATGGGGTGAGTTGGGTGAAATTTGACTTTCAAATCTCGATAAAAAATTATTTTTACATGTGAAAACTGATTGGTGTATATAATAAGTGGTTCGGACGTTTGTATTTTAGTTTGTATTATATTTTGAGTAGTTCCATTTCATAACTTTGACGATAAAGAGGAAAACCCACCTCACCCCGTAGTGCCTCGTATTTGGGGTGAGAGGGTTTTTCATACAAAGGTGATTGTGGAAGATTGTTGGATCGATTTTTTTTTATTATGAATATTACTATAGCTCCATTTTAAATTGGAATACATTATTTTTGTAGCAGTAGCCTTAAAAACCCACCTCACCCCCCTCTCAATCCTTCTCTCCCCATTCATAACCCATAGCTCCCCGCGAAACCTACTCACCCCGTTTTACGGTACTACTTTATATTTGGGTAGTTTTACGGTACAGTCGCCATCAGATATATCGGAGCTGCCAAGGTGCTCACAAATATCTGAACACGCCTCTATTGTCAAGGCAAAAGTATGGCGGGCAACTTCTCAGATATAAATATGTGCTTAAGCGCCACGTGAAGAACTGCAACATTGACCCGCTTCTGTTGGAGAAGCAGGCGGCCGACCGCCCTGTATGGAGATCTTTTGTCATTAAACAAACTGATGACTTTGAATGCCGTCGACTTATAGAACTAGATATCAGACGGGATGAGCTGAAAGCCCGACCACCAGCGGCTATTAGGTATAATTACAACAATGGTGTCCTTACCTGCCCGTTGTGTGCACGGGTCTTTGCTCATAAGAAACAGACGCCGTGGTCGAAATCGGCTGGGAGAGTATATATACAGGGTGGAAAGGCACGACGATCCTTTCCGGAAATGGGAGATAGTTTAGCCTAAGCTCTATATTTTCTCCATAGAAACTATGTTAATATGGGCAACCGTTTCTAAATTATGACCTTTTAAACATCCACGCAAAAAACTACTTTGTTCTAACCCTAACAGGTGACAGGGTCAATGAACTTACTTGTAAACAATCAGTATTCGACAGGAAATTATGCTAATTTGTTGCCATCTAACCATTTTTAGGTCTGCTTACAGCACGGTAAGAATCATTGCAGGATTTTCGCTTTCTTAGTGGTTCCACTTGTTCAATACTTGAATGAAATAGTTATGTTATTCCTTAATATTAATAATACTAACCACAACATTGTTTACAACGACAGTTCGAATGGTGACATTGACAACCACTCAAAAGTACGCAATCGTCTTATAAATATCTCTGGTTTCCTTGACTGATAAAAAGGTTTTAGTTTCTTAACACGTTTCACAAAATTATTTTCGAATAATTGGAAACTATCTAAAATAATTAAAAATAACAAGTAGGTTGTGTTAGTTGCACCAAATGAACTTGCAAAAATTAAATACTAAGAATAAATCAAGAATAAAAAATACTTCTTAAATACCTAACTAACAAACCTTCTTGCGTGGTAGGAAATAGACAGACCGTCTGATGTTTGAAATTAAATGTGCCACAAATTGCAAATTACGCGATAAAACCTAGTTCCAAAATGCCCTTGGGAGCCCGCGATTACCTAAATTTGCTTATGTTATACGGGGAGTGTAATTATAATGCCGCCGAGACGTTACGACGCTACAGACAAAGATATCCTCCACCACACCCAACTAGCCGTATGTCAATTTTACGGGCCATTGATCGCGTGGCAAATAATGAGCCCATAGTACCACGAACGGGCCAAAACGACCAACGGGGAGGAGGTGTAGTTCACATTGCACCAAGACTTGAAGAGCGAGTGCTGCGGTATTTCGAGCAAAATCCAAGGGCTAGTTCGAGGCAGGCAGCCCGACATTTCCGCCTAACTCATACCGCAGTACTCAAAATCTTGAAACGTGCACGTCTTCACCCTTACAGCATTCAGCGAGTTCAAGCTCTGCTGCCCAGGGACTGCCCTGTACGAGCAGCATACTGCCGTTGGCTTTTAAATAAACTGGAGGAAGATCGCCTGTTCATCCGCCGCATTATTTGGAGCGATGAAAGTTTGTTTTCCCGTAACGGCATGTGGAATAGGCGAAATGAACATATGTATGCAGTAGAAAATCCGTTCGAATCCCGACATTCGGGTCACCAATATCGGTGGTCCGTTAACGTCTGGGCTGCAATACACGGGGATACACTGATTGGACCTGTTTTTTTGCCTCCAACTTTGAACAGAGCTGGATACTTGGAACTGTTGAATACGGAGTTGCAGAATTACCTTGACGATTTACCAGTGGCCGAGCGTAGAGAAGTATGGTTCCAGCAAGATGGTGCACCGGCCCATTCTGTTAACGAAGTGCGGCTAGCCCTGAACGACGAATTCGGAGATAGATGGATCGGCCGGTTCGGACCGCATCGTTGGCCACCACGATCTCCGGATCTGACGCCTCTAGACTTTTTTCTTTGGGGGACTATCAAGGATATAGTGTACAAAACGGAGTGTGACAACGCCGAAGAAATGAGGCAAAGGTTAACCATTGCTTTCGCCAGCCTGCGCCGTAGAAACGTTCGAGAGCGAAGTATTAGCAAAGGTACACCGACATACTCGCGCACGGGCTGCAGCCTGCATTATTATGCACGGAGGCCACTTTGAACATAGAATGTGAATTTATTCAGTTGTAAATAAAGTAGTTATGATAATAACAACAACAACAACCTCTTTCATAATAAATATCTCTGGTTTCCTTGACTGATAAAAAGGTTTTAGTTTCTTAACACGTTTCACAAAATTATTTTCGAATAATTGGAAACTATTTAAAATAATAAAAAATTATATGTAGGTTGTGTTAGTTGCACCAAATGAACTTGCAAAAATGAAATACTAATTAAGAATTCAAGAATAAATACTTCTTCAATACCAAACTAACAAACCTTCTTGCGTGGTAGGAAATAGACAAGACGTCTGATGTTTGAAATTAAATTTTCATTGAACTATACTTATTGAATGTCATATTCTTCAAATAAAAATGTTAGATGCTCGTGGCTATTTAAATTTGTGGGGCTGTGTAAAAGATATGGTGTACCAAACCAAACGGAATGTGAAACTGCGGACGAAATGAGACAAAGGCTAATTGGTGCTTTCTGCGGAGGATAAATGACGAAGAGCATACACTATATCGCATGTGCATCGACATACTCGGGTACGGGCTGCGGCGGCGTTGTAATACACGGAGGTACATTTGAACACCCTATGTGAAAAGAAGATAGTATTAAATATTGGAAAAAAGTAATTATCTAAGAAAGTAATAAAATTGTTTGTAATATTTTTGCATGCATTTGATTTATTTGACATTTATGCGTCATTCATACATCATTGCGATACTGTCAACGATCGGAAAAAAGTGTAAAGTCCCGAGCTTTCCCGACGGAGATCCTTAATCTAGCCGTCATGTGCACATGCTATAGGGTTATCACCACAGTTAAAAAGTAGTATTTTTGCAATTTTTATTTTTTACTCAATTAACGATTCTTACCATTACCAATAGTCTCTGTATCACTTAAACGACCTAATACTTCCGGGAAGGATCGTCGTGCCTTTCCACCCTGTATATATATATATTATTTTTTTTTTGAGTACCTCGGCCGCTCCAATATATCTGATGGTGACTGTACATATTTCTTTTGGAAGACAGTACACTATTTTACGAGTTTTTTCCAAAGTGGTGACGATTTTTTAATATCCCACTGGACGGGCATATAATTCAGTTTAATGTAAAAAAATGGTAAAACATATTTACCGTAAAATGGGGTGAGTAGGGTTCGCGGGGAGAGTTGGGTTATGAATGGGGAGAGAATGAGAGGGATGAAAGGGGGGTGAAATGGGATTTTAAGGCTACTACTACAAAAATAATGTATTCCAATTTAAAACGGAGCTATAGGTAAAAAAAAAAATCGATCCAACAATCTTCCAAAATCACCTTTGTATGAAAACCCAACTCACCCCAAATACGAGGGACTACGGGGTAAGGTGGGATTTCCTGTTTATCGTCAAAGTTATGAAATGGAACTACCCAAAATAAAATAAAAACTAAAATACAAACGTCCGGAACACTTATTATATACACCATTCAGTTTGCATATGTAAAAATAAAATGTTATAGAGGTTTGAATGTCAGTTTTGCACCTACTCACCCCATTTTACGGTACTACTCACTAATTGACAGGCTTTTTAATCTGTCTGTAAAATTATCATTCCACTCGGAAACTATTTTTTTTTTCAATTAAAGGGTTTCCCTTGTGGAATCTAAAATAGTCGGACCCTCTTTAAAATTCACAGAAGAACTTTGAATCCTCTCATTATCTACAAAGGTTTAAACTAATTGTCCTTATAATTGGACTGGGATCATCAAAATACCTTTGACACGGTCAATGTAATTAGTAGCTTAACTTTTTTTAATACAGTCGACGTCAAAGATATGTTTACTTTTTTTGCCTTATCACAATGGTGTATGGTGTAAAATTGTAAACATATTTTTGACGTCGACTGTACCGCAAAACAGTGGCCTGTTATTAAACTTATTGATCAAACAAACCTCAAAAATTACAAAAAACCGCTCAAGTGCCCTTCGGACTCGCGTTCCAAGGGTTCCGTAGATTATCCAATTTTTAACAATGTATTTTTTTATATGAAACGTGAATGAATTTCGTCTTAAAAAACCCATAGGGGTCGGATAAAAAACTAAGTAATTAAGTCCGACTCACGCTTGACTGCACATTTCTAACAGGTTTTCCTGTCATCTATAATTCTATAGATAAAGAACTATTTTTGTATATTTTATTCAAAATTTAACCCAGAATCAAACGCAATAGTTTCGGAGATAAAGAGGGGGGGAGGGAGACAGACGCACGAGTGATCCTATAAGGGTTGCGTTTTTACAAGCTTTTATTTACTTTCACCTGACCGATGTCTGTCTGTCTGTGTGTGTGTATAATCAAATCTTGCAAGTTAAATTTGATCCACTTCCCGGTTTCCGATTGAGCTGAAATTTTGCATACATATGTAAGTCGGGTGACACTGACAATGCAATATTATGATGTCATCGAGCTGATCTGATGATGGAGACAGGAGGTGGCCATAGGAACTCTGTGATGAAACAGCGCAACCTAATTGTGTTAGGGGTTTTTAGAATTGTCTCGATGAGTATTAGTTGTCTGTCGTAAGAAAAGTACAGTCGGCGATAAAAGCTTGTACCAAGAATGAAATTTTTGCCAAACACTTATTTCGTTTTGAGGTACGGAACCTTAAAAAAATCTACTTGGCTTTGATAAGACCTTGACGATTGCTCACGCTAATTGCTGCACGCGAAATGCAATGAAAATAAAATTGAACGAAATTGTATACAAAGAAATTAGAGCGAGTAGAAGTTTTACATAAGTACAGGCACTGCAATAATATGTTACTCTTCGAAGGCCGGAAAAATATGTGACATGCTCTTATGGCTGTACAAATAAGATCGTGTCAGATATTTTTGCGGCCTCCGTTGTGTAACATACTATTGCAGGTGACTGTACAAAATTTGTAGTTGCTCTTTTTTCTTTGTTTACTTAACCATTTTTAGCAACTAAATGGGGAATGGGGCATGGTGTTTTAAAATGAGAGAGTAATTTCGAATGTACGGGAGCGGCTTTCAGCGGCGGATTCGTGTGACTCTTAATCAACACAGTATGACCAGGGGTGCGAAACTCCTGACCTTCGGGCAAACTCGGCTCCGTTCGGCTCAGCATTGCTCCGAGCAATTATTAGGGTTGGTACAACTTGACGTCCCTTTGCGTGCACGACCACAGATAAGATCTCTTCTTTGTCCTCGCCTTGTCCCATTTCAGTTGGGGTTGGCTCTCCTAATCAATCTTCGCCAGGCCATTTCTATCCTGGCCGCGTAGCCAAGATGCCAATCGCTTACGCTCCGTAGCGATCGAAACGCAACTGTCACTGTCGCGCTAATATGGAAGAGTGATAGAGAGACATAATGCTTTTCGTTGTCGAAGCGATAGCGATTGTAACCTTGGATAGGCCGGCTGGGTCGTCTGAGGATCTAATTGGGCTGACTTTAGATATTGGTTTATTTTAGAACGACCACAGATAAGATAATGGCTTGAATTTTGACAACCCTAAATAGCCGAAAGGGATAGTGCCATACCTTAGAAAGAGATAGCATGATATGTCCCTGAGCTGTCAAACTTCGGTTTTGAAGGAAGTTTCCTTTCTGTACGGTAGTACTATTACTATTAGGTACTTATTCTGTGGTATGACCCCCTCCATCTAATAGTAAGTCAACTAAATTTCATCATTAATAAATTATTTATGAATAAAAAACAAAATGAAAAAAAAAAAGAAACTAAACGTTAAAATTAAAACTAATAGTTATTTGTACAACAAAAGATCAAAGTTTGATATTTCTTCGAGTGCTTATTTTGAGTCCCTTGCAAGCGAAAGACTCTATAATAGATTCACGAGCGTAGCGAGTGAATCTAATTTAGAATCTTGAGCGTAGTAAGGGATTCAAAAGCGCACGAGATGTAAATAACTTTGATCTCGTGTAGTACACAACATTTTTCACCCTAAGCAGTGAGAACATACCTAGAGGGACAGAGATAATAGAACCCAAGTATATCGAACTTGTATTAGACCCCGCATGTTGAAATGACATTTGACTATAAAGGTCACTTGAATGTAATGCGATTTTGCTCACTGAGTGAGACAAAATGACTCAGTGAGCAAAATCGCATTTTGCGCACTGTTTTTAAGGGGCTATTCATAAATTACGTCATTTCAAATTAGGGGGGGGGGGGGGTCTGGACATCGGATGACGGTAGCATGAAGTAGGAGGAAATGGGGTCATTTGATGCATGATTTTTGGATGATTATAGGGGGGGGGGGGTCCAAAATCGTCAAAAATCGATGACGTAATTTATGGACAGCCCCTAAGAAGCAAAGTACCCTTGTTCGAGCTGCTGAGGTGAAAAACAAATTTCATCATTTATGTTCCATTACTGTCAATGACCTTTTATTTATTTACATCCATGATTACTGTGCACATATCTAACAAAGTTGTATGCAAACACAATGTATATTGTCCATAAACTACGATAACTATGACTGTATCGAAAACAAAATAGTGTTTATTCTAATTAATGTATAGATCAACAATACATTATGTTTTATGGTCCTCGTGTGCTGTTTAATTGGAAATATTCCACGTGTGCATTATCTTGAACAACAAACCAGAATATAATTATGGACAGTACAATAACTCAGTCGTACATATTGTATAAATGATTTTTAGGGAAAAAAATCCAATCCAAATCTGTCAATAAAATTTCAACACTCTGTCAAACTCACGTCATAAATATTCCAAGGAAAAATGTTTGAGGACAGATCACGTACAATATTATAATATTTAGGGTCAGTTGCACCAAACCATCTGTCACCGATTTAGCGCTCGCTAAATTTGATTGTATGGAAAGTTTCATAGTTCTCTGCTGCTTGACATTGATCAGTGTGTTAATTGTGGTTGGTGCAACTAGCCCTTATACGTATAATTTAACCATAATTTAGCCATATTACTTTACCACTTGTACCAGTCTATGGAAAACGCATTCAATTGTTTAGGTGCTATTCTCATACAATGCCTTCCAAACTCAAACAGGGCCGGATTGCATAATAACATACAAGCTAATACTATTAGTGATTTTACGTACATAATAATCACTAATAGTTTTTATGCAATAGGCCCCTGGTTATCTGATAGCAACCACTGTATTTACCCCCATTAATATGTATTCATGGGGGTAAATACAGTGGTGGTAATACCATGTGGTAGCAATCATAAAGGTGACGTTCGGATGTCACCTGCAGCTGTATTACTGTTACGTCGTTTTTGCTGCCATCTGTGAATTTCCTTGACAAATGAGTACGGCGAATGTCACTCATTTTACCATATCGTCAGGGATAGTGCAATACCGCGGAACTACCAAATGCAGTAAGGCTCAATTTCCTTGTTTCATTGTTTGAATTTAGAACTCTATTGGCTTTGTTAGTTACGCGGTAGTGCACTATCCCCGACGATATGTTAGATGTACTCAAGTTGAGTCATTATACTGGTATAATTTGGCTTCTACTGACGGTAAATAAATACAAGTTACCTATTTTACATTTAATATGTTCGGCCTCCGCTCACACGTCAATACAGTGATATCGTTATTATTATAGGTAACCCGCAAGACTAAAAGTCTAGAGCAGAATGGATAGCACTAACACAGCTTATAATTTTTATTTTTATACCACGTCGGTTGCAAACAAGCATACAACCCGCCCGATGGTAAGCGGTTATCGTAGCCTATGGACGGTTATAACTCAAGGGACTCAATATGCGCGATGTTGAGGATGAATACCCTGCCGGTGGCGAGCGGTGCGATGTAACTAGAAATTACGAGTAACAAAGTACATACCTACTTACCTAGATCAAAGACATATGTAACTTCGTATAAGACGAATAAAGTCTAAGGAAAAAACGTGCCTCGGAATTCAAGCAAAAGTCATTCTCGAATAGATGGCGCACACACCTTTAGCCTATCCTCGGCTAGATGGCGTGACGATGCCGTTTCATATTTAACAATTTTAACACATAGATATCAGTGAATGAACATGGATCAAAATGATATAAAAATAATAAAATCATTTATCCATATATATACATTTTTTGATAACTTTATACGATTTCATTTTGAGTTTTAGTAGTGTGTCGATAGATGGCAGTAAATTTACAGTGACTACAAAATTTACAATGACAGGACCCCTCTATACTATCTATTCTTTTTGCCTAGATGTAACTTAAGGTTGACTCACGTTAGAGCGGGCCGGGGCCGGGCCGGAGCTCCTGGCGCTTTGTTTTCTATGGAAAGCACCACGTGATCACCGATCAGCCGTCATAGAAAATGACATGTCGGTCGCCTCGGCTCGGGCCCGGCCCGGTCTAGCGTGAGTCATCCTTACACGGTTGTATCCCGAAATTCCTGATGGTAAGTAAGATATAGGTAACCAGAGTTCAGGAGTGCATATGTTTGTGGTAAAGGGCTTGTATTTAACCCATAGTAAGTATACGAGTGTAGCGAGGGTGCTCTATTCTTACGATACAAAATTCATTCTAACGGCCCGATTCGAACTTTAAGATACGTCAAATACACTCTAGATACGATATGGATCGGATATGTCAGTGTCAAAAGTGACGTTTTTGTTTGAAGAAACGCCCATATCGTATCTAGACCTAATATTTGACGTATCTTAAATTTGGAATAAAGCCCCAAGTCCGTGAGTTCAAACTTTAAAAAGTTCCAATGCAACCTTACAAAATAAAGTTCGTTACTCGTTAATTCCATTGTTGTTGGGAACAAAAGTTTAATTTTTAATCCAACTGTGCACACATTAAAAAGTTACAATGGCTCTGTTCACAATTTGAATCTTGCTGCTTTCAAGATAGGGTCGATATTTGAATGATTTTTTATATAATGTGACCACCTAAAGTAATCAAAATAGTATTATGGTCTGAGCATGCGTGCGCCTAAGCAGCCAATAAATCATTTATCTTTACCATTCATAAACAACTGAGCAATCTTCTAATTCAAATACAGTTGTTACAAATGTGGTCAATGAATAAGGCGTTAAGCATTGCATCAATTTTATTAAGAACTAACGACCCGCCCCGGCTTCGTACGGGTTAACAAATTATACACCTAAACCTTCCTCAAAAACCACTCTATTGATAAGTGAAAACCGCATGAAACTCCGTTCAGTAGTTTTTGAGTTTATCGCGGACATAGAACATACAAACAGACAGACGCGGCGGGGGACTTTGTTTTATTAAGATGTAGTGATACAGTGTTAAGATACATTTTTCTTACGGTATGAACCACTGTCACGAACTATGGAAGAGATGAGAGGAATACATGGTCCGTGACGTGACGTATGAAACATGGATTCGGTAGCGTCGTTGAGAATTACTTATCACTAGCTGTGCCCGCGGCTCCGCCCGCGTGGAATTCGGTCTGTTCTGTTTCTCTCCCTCTCGCCTGGAGGCGGAACTTGAAGTAAAGTTGACATAATGGATATGCTAGAGGGCTGTAGTCCAGGTAAAATATTTAATAATTAGGTACCACTAAATAAAACTACACTCCATAATCAGTAGTTTTTTTTCGCCCTTAGGTATTCAAATTTTACACGTGATTTAAATGACAGAGTAGTAGGTGTATATCGGACGATACAGTAAGGTGTACCTACGCGCGCGAGCGAAAGCGAAGCGGCCTGCCTGGCTAGAGCGCCACTCACCGTGGTCTTCTTCAGACTCCTGAGGAAGACCACGTGCCCCTTGTAACCTCAATGCGAAACTTTCGAGACTTTCGCGAATCATTCGATTTTTTTTAGGAAGGCATGGTAATGCGTATAAAATGCTAGTCCCAAATTGTTTGACTCCGCAAACGACCAGTGCCGGATTAAGATATTTTGATGCCCTAAGCATTTCTAGACCATGGTGCCCTCTCTCCCTAGGGTCATCAAGATTATATTGAATTTTTTTGGTAAATTGAGTGACGTTCATTGCCGCATTACAGCTGAGCATGGAAATCAGTCACATCATTTTATCACGAAAATTGACAGTCCTGCAGCAGTAACGTTGCAACAGAGTAATGCTGCTGCAATTGCTACCCAAATATCACCTTTATCATATCTTAGAATGTTATTGAAAACGCGAGCGAAGCGAGCGCGAAAATTTTTCGATATAAAAAACGCAATTTGATAGACAGTTGTACATTTTTACTTTTAGTCCCAACCAGGCGCGAAAAAGTTTGCCCTTCCTTCCTAAGTAGCGCCATAAGATTCAGGGGCAAACTTAAGTCAATCGTGTGTTGTGGCTAACCCCCCTTTTATGGGTTGAATTTTTATAGCCTGGGTCATTCCATAATAAACGCTACCAAGGGTTCAAAAATGAAAATTAGTTTAAGAAGTCAACACTAACCTATTTCCATAGAAAACATACCAAACCATCATGTCAGAAAAAAAAACCGAAAAAAATCAATTTTTACATGTTTTTCATGTACTTGATCGCAACGTTTAAATGATAGGCGTAAAACTAATTTTATACAGCGATATTGGCAAGACTAATTAAAAAGAAAGTAACTGTAAACTGTTACAAATTTCCCGCAGTTATTTCAGGTAAAATATCGTAATTTTATAATTTGTCTTTAAAAATATTAAAAAGCATGGATTAATCGGTTTTTAGAAGAGTATTCTAGACTGTGGTCTCAAAGTAACACCCGAAACGAAAAAGAGATAAAAGTATGTGTAACTTTTCCCGTAATTAACTATAAGCCAAACATGTTTTGCCAAAGAAAGGCTATGATGTGAACCTATGCAAATGTGTAATAGTTGTTGTTTTAGCGTCTGCTTTAGTCGTATGTTTTAAAGTTTGAAGTTGTGTAACACCCGAAACGTGTTGTACGTCCGCCTGTCAGTCCCCGGCTTTTCTCCGTGATGGTTAGTGCTAGAAAGCTGCAATTTGGCATGGATACATAAATCAATCATGGCGACAAAGTAGTATCACAAAAACTACAAAAACAATTTTTTTTAGGTTTGCTCCTGTACAAAATATTTTTAATTTTTTGCGACTTTAATCCTGTGATGTGGGGTGTCGTTGGATAGATCTTTCAAAATGAATAGGTGTCACCATCAACCATTTTTTGATTAAGTGAATATTTTCGGTAATATTCGCATCGAAAGAAAAATAATTATGATATCTTCGAGAAACAGTTTTTATTGTTAAGATTAATGTATTTTATAATAATTCAGCATTTATTACTTATGTTTTTAATCGAATTTATTAAAAAGACAATTATTTCAATAAAATGAGCCATAATTTCGTATAAATCTGTCTTAATTTCGTACTCGTAACACCCGAAACGAACCATGAGTAACACCCGAAACAGGTAATTTATTTTATTAAAATTAATTGAAAAGTGATACTAAGTGTTACTTCAGTGTTTCAGTAGACTATACTAACTATTATTACTTGACATAAATAAAACTGGAGGTTACTTGACAAAATTCGCTAAATTATGCATTTTGGTACTGATGGTCAGAAGGTATAGGCCAATTCCCGTAACGCCCGAAACAGCTACTTTTTAGTGATTCTCTCGTTATTGCTCTTATACTTTAATTATGTGTGTACAGGAAAAGAAAATATTATCAAAGTAGTAGATGAATCAATAGTTATAACCTCCTAGTTCCTGTTACAATATCGAATAAAACCTTATTTTAAGAGTTCAAGTGTAACACCCGAAACGGTGGAATGACCCGCCTATAACCTGGCCGGGGATTTTCTCGACAGATTACTGAAGTTTTCATCAAAATCCGTTCTGCCGTTTCCACGTGATGCGCGTTCAAATAAACAGACAAACAGATAAACAGATAAACAGATAAACAGATAAACAGATAAACAGATAAACAGATAAACAGATAAACAGATAAACAGATAAACAGATAAACAGATAAACAGATAAACAGATAAACAGACAAACAGACAAACAGACAAAAATTCTAAAAACTGTTGGAACGTGTTCTGTTATCGATTCTAAGTATCCCCAGCCAAATTTTTTTCGAATATCTTCCTTGTACAGACTTTCGACCCTCTTCAGCTTTATTATATGTAAGATAGATAGATAGATAGATAAAGGGGCCCACAGATTACCAGTTCGCCGGACGATATCAGCCTGTCAGTTGTTCGGAGCCGTATTATAAAAAAAACTGTATGTCGCCCCTACACTCTACACCTCTACACTCTGTAACTGTGTTTCTCGTGTTGTTATTTCTACATACATACATACATACTATACGTACATACATACATACACTTCTTCGTAAGTCAGTGTATCGCCTCGTATCTATTCATTACTTGATACAAGTGTGCAATCACCGATTCCACGCGCCTTGATGGCCTGTGCAAAGATCACAGGAAGCCATTAAGTTAGGGCAGGTGACTTTAGGACAAACGTTGTTATTCAGAAGGACACCCGGTTATGAGACATGTATGTCAAACATTAAAAGTGCGACCAAAATTTACCTAGCTATTGCGACATAAGTAGATGTGACGTCATAAAATATTGACTTAAGGTTCTACCCCACTGCTGCCCTACCACGCATAACTATATCAAAACTTTCGGCCCGATTCGAACTTTAAGATATATCAGTTAATAGATCTAAAAACGATATGGATTAGATGTATCAGGTCCAAAGTGACGTTTTTGTTTGAAGAAACGGCACATTTGACACTGACATATGTACTCCATATCGTTTCTAGATCTATTAATTGACGTATCTTGAAGTTCGAATCGGGCAGTTAGACCTTTTTAAGGTTTTGATTGGAGTCGCAAATGTAGTCTCGTCTCCGTGGGAAGCATTTGACTCTTGAGCAGCTATGAATTACTTTGTATTACCTAACTATTTTTTACCTCTCCAACAGGCCAATTCGAGTTTTAGTTTACTCGATCTGTTTCCGATTTTTAGTTGAAGAAATATCACTTTTGACACTGACCGATCAGTATCATATCGGAAACAGATCGAATAAATGAAACTCGAATAGGCCTGCAAGAGTCAAATACTTAACCTCAAACTTACGTCCAGTTACCAATCCGTTCACCATAACTCAAAGTAAAAACTAGATAATTCTCTTAATAGCGGCCATTGGAGTAATCACCCGATACAATGCCGGTTTGAAGTGTCTACGATACATCACTTGTGCGTTTGACAGCTAAATTATAGAGAGTACGGTTAGCAGGTTGGGTCTAATCGGTATTGGTAAAAAGTGTCCGTCGTGTATGTATGTATGTATTATATACGGTCGTCATCAGAGGCTCTACCGCGAACACCGAAGTTCGCAAATTGCGGGCAACTTTCTCTGTCACTCTACTTACGCCTTAACTGGAGTAAAACAGAAATATACCCGCAATTTGCGAACTTCGGTGTGAACCGGCTAGCATGAGTTGCGTTCTCGCGCGCGACTCCATACATCAAGCGCGAATTCAAGCATGGCGAACCCCATTCTCACAACATTTTCGCCTTTAAAAATATTGAAACATAACGTAACAGTTTCCTTCAACCAGAATTAAGTACTTAGTCTTGGTTTTTGTACTAATAATTCCCGTTTTTTGATCCGGAAGTAAACATAAATACATATAATAAAATTCATCAGCCCAAATTAGGCTCTGCTAATCATTCGACTAATCTACCTACATTTTCCTTCAAAAGAGCTTACATACAACAGTTTTATTCAAAACCTTTATTTATGGTAACTGTCGTCCATAAATTGTAGGGATTTGAATGCATTAACTGATTTAAATCTAAATATAAGGATTACCACAAACCGAATGTTTTCGAGCGTGACTTTATGTATTTAATGTCTTATTTTAAGACTATTATAAAAGATAATCTTAACTCGTAAATCTTAAAACTTAACGTTTTCGCTTTTTGTGTAAATCCGCGAACATTATCGTTGAAAAAACGAAATACAATTTTAAATAAAATAGAATGGAATTTTGAGTGATTTATTAAATAAGTCTATGTTTTTTGCTGCAAAACCTTATCTTTGCTGACGGTACTTTAAAATGGGGAGAGATTTATGAGCAAATTCTTAACCGAATAATTATTAGCTCAAATAGCGCACACGCTAACAAAGATGGGGTTTTAGATTGATTAATATGTATGAAAAGATGCCAATTTGACGCATTCTTCTGGATGCGATATAGCGTACTATTACCTACAGAAAGTGTACTCTAAGAACAAATTAAATTACTTTCTATGAAAATAGTTTATTTTGTGTTTTTTCAAGTAGACACACTACTATTTAAACTCCAACCAGCCTACAGCAGCCTCCAGCTCTGGACACTGGAGGCTTTGGTCATTTTTAGGGTTCCGTACCCAAAGGGTAAAACGGGACCCTATTACTAAGACTCCGCTGTCCGTCCGTCCGTCCGTCCGTCTGTCACCAGGCTGTATCTCACGAACCGTGATAGCTAGACAGTTGAAATTTTCACAGATGATGTATTTCTGTTGCCGCTATAACAACAAATACTAAAAAGTACGGAACCCTCGGTGGGCGAGTCCGACTCGCACTTGTCCGGTTTTTCCCTTCGTATATGATATTTATTTCGGTTCAGAAAGTGGGCGTTGTAGATTCCTTGCTCTAGAACTGACGGCCGCTGGGGTAGAAAGGTTCTCAAGGGGTGACCGCGTACCGGAAGACGCATCGTGGCAGGCCTTGGACCGACGATCTGGTGAAGGTCGCAGGAAACCTGCGCAGGATTGTGAAGATCCTTGGAGGAGGCCTTCGTCCAGCAGTGGACGTCTTTCGACTGATGATGATGATGACGTAGATACAGTTCAAAAACCTGTGTGGTCCTTATACCTGTGTATAAGTTCGTGTTTTGTGTAATCATAATCAAATTTGGTTATTTAAATAAATAAGCTCTTCATATAAGTATGATTCTATATGTTTTATGTCAAACGTAAGCGCGTATCAATCCAAGATATAGGTACTTAAAAAAACTTAAAATCTGATTTGTTACTATGGGTTGATAAATGTAGAATACCTATATATTGTTAAAGTACGCTGTACAAAAATGATGGACGTAATTTGGAGTGAACTTTTTGTATTTCCTATCTCTACAATCTGTCAAAAGTTCTTAAAACTTCCATACAATATGTAATACTTAGAGCCGTTCGGACCGTTAAACTCAGTTTGGGGCATTTATCATTATGATATACAACGTTTAGAACCTGTAATGGGAAATAAAATTGGAATGTTGCAATCTAGTGACCGCACCTAAAAGATGCCTGTGTGTAAATGGCAAAGTAAATCCGACAGAGAACCAAAGTTACCAACATAGCTCAAAGAATTAGCAAGCTGAAGTGGCAGTGGGCTGGCCATATCTCACGAAGAACCGACAACCGCTGGAGTAAACGTGTTCTTCAGTGGAGACCGCAACTCGGCAAACGTAGTGTAGGACGCCCTCCGACCAGGTGGGATGACGATCTGCGAAAGACTGCAGGCAGATGCTGGATGCGGCAAGCTGAAGCGTTCAGCGGCAAGACAGGGCGCTTTGGCGCTCTTTAAGGGAGGGCTATGTCCAGCAGTGGACTGATATAGCCTGATGATGATGATGATGATGATGATGATGATGATGATGTAAGGTGTAGTGATGCGACAAGCCCAGGCTTCACGGCATACCTAATATGCTCTTTCATCTGTCAGATGTTTCTTAAAACAACCCGGTAACGACACTTGTGTTCGTGGCTGTATAGCCCTATGCGGGAGAGGATCCCTCGTCCACACACGCGGGAGGTGTATGCTCCGCCAGGTGGGCGGGGGTTGGAGGCCTGCTCGTGGCGCCATGACCATCATGAACAACACGTCGCTACATGGGTCGATCTACGGCGAGTTTCTGCCATTGACATAATATTTATTTAGGTACTACCTACCTACTATAATATTATAAAGTCGAAAGTAAGTCTGTCTAACCTTAAAGTAGGCTCGATAGAGAAAAAAAGAAAACATGTCTAATTTTTATTTATTTTCAGTTGCATGTCATATACCCTACATAGCAATACCTACATATAATTTGAAATCACTCCGAAACAGTATTTCCATACAAACGGAGTTCCTCTTTTCTTTGTAGGTACTTGTTCCAAAATGGCGGAGCCATAAGGGTTCGCGATGTTTACCTATTAGCTCACAAAGCAACTAGTTTTAATATGTATCCTTATACCTAAATAGTACGCAACTAATAGCTGAATAGTAATAGGTCTCGGTTTCCTAACCGAGTGTGAAACGCAAGCAGGCATGCAACCTAATCGCGACATGGAAGCCATATGACTGACACTTGTTAAATAGCCACCCCATAATCGATTCCATCATTTGATCCCTCGCCTAGATGCGTTTCTGAAATCGATACCCGCTGTTTGGCCCTTGCATGGACATCACCCATTTACCTTAATTCTTGCTTTTTGTATCATACAAAATGCTGTTTTGAATGATTCACAGCAGGGATCGGAACCGGTTTTTTGCAAAAACTTCTAAAAACCATATTTTTCGAATTATATTACACTCGAAATGTAGTACCTACTCGGTTGTGTATTTAGGTTAGGTAACAACTTCGTATTATTAGATTGCCCAATTAGAAATGAAATAATTAACAAACAACTAAACAATACCGTTTTCGTTCCCATACAACAAATACCGGTATCCGATCCCTGATTCACAGTTAGTTTCACTAGACTTATATCGACCGGGATATGGACCGTGATTACCTTTTGTATTGTTTTCGAGCTCCCGATATTTCGACGCGAGCACACAACACTCACAGTGTCAATACGCGAGTTTGATTCGGATATCAGTGGTTTTTAGGATTCCGTATCCAAAGGGTAAAAACGGGACCCTAGTACTAAGACTCCACTGTCTGTCTGTCTGTCACCAGGCTGTTTCGTGACAAAGCGTGATAGCTAGACAATTGAAATTTTCACAGATGATGTATTTCTGTTTCCGCTATAACAACAAATACTAAAAAGTACGGAAACTTCGGTGGGCGAGTCTGACTCGCACTTGTCCGGTTTTTCCCTTCGTATATGATATTTATTTCGGTTCAGAAAGTGTGCGTTGCAGATTCCTTGCTCCGGTTTTTATTTTTTACTCAAGTAAATCATAGGATTCCACACATTTGACATTTTAAACCCATCTTCACGATTGAAATTTTGTATTTGTGAACAAGAAGCATTGTAACTGCGTCGAAATATCGGGAGCTCGAAAACAATGCAAAAGGTCCATATCCCGGTCGATACAAGTCTAGTGATACAAAAAGCTATTGAAAAACTATCAAAGAAATACGATGATTAAAGTAGATCCCCATTAGAACATTTGAAAAGGCGTTAACGTAATTTACACACGTAATTTGCTCCTTAATAAGCGGATGGTATCGTTGAAAATAATCATGCATTTCTTGCTCATTGTATTGTGTGCCAAACCGAAACACTTATAAATAAGTCATACCTAAAAAGACATAGCTATAGAAAATACACAAGGCATAACAGATTTTAATAAAATGCGAAAAAAGTTCTTTTCACTTTGACGTGTGATAAAATAACTATACAAATCTATTGTCAACTTTAAGACTAAATGTTAAGGTTAGTTTTTCCTTGCACCGCTGCGCGTATGCAATGAGAATTTTGCAACTTTGTTGCTAATAGTGGCCCGCGTTGTTTAAAAGTCGTACGTCTTCCATCAAACATATTGAGATGGGTTTAATTTCTTCTATATTGTATTTAAGGCGCAGTGTCGACAAATATTCGTTTAATTGATGAATAATTATCATTATCAATGATTAACGATCCAATCAAAACATGTCCACTTATTTTGGACGCAAACACGCTACGAGCTTAAACTGACAAGTCTTTAAGTCCTTAGCAGGGTAATTTTATGTAAAATATAAAAGAAAGTATAAGTAACACAAATATAGGGCACCTACAGCTTGGCAAAAAAGAGTAGAAATTAAAAAGTGGCAACACTGTAGTGTTGTCCCGTTTTCTTATACATATTGGTTTGAAAGGGACGACACTACAGTGTTGCCACTTTTTAATTTCTACTCTTTTTTGCCAAGCTGTACGTGGTTTCTTCACAAATTTCACAATTTAGCCGAGAACGGTTGTCTATTGTTTGCCCGAAAATTATATAAAATAATACTCGTATGCCCGAATTTTATTTGCCCGAATTTCATTTGCCCGAATTGTATGTTTACCATAAAAATGATGTGACATACTCTTTGTTTACCCGATTATTAGATTCCAGAACGTACGAGTGCCATACGTGTTGTTGTCCATATTATTAATTGTAATAATATTATTTAATAGAATATTTAACCTCATCTAACCCACTTTTCCAGTAGTATTTCTTTTCTGTAAGGGTCGCAGTTCAAACCTAACCTAACCCATTTTTCTAGTAGCATTTGGTTTCTGTAAGGGTCGCAATTCAAACCTAACCTAACCCACTTTTCTGATAGCATTTCTTTTCTGTAAGGGTCGCAGTTCAAACCTAACCTAACCTACTTTTCTAGTAGCATTTATTTTCTGTGTGGGGTGCAATCTAACCCACTTTTCCAATAGCATTTCTTTTCTGTAAGGGTCGCAGTTCAAACCTAACCTAACCCACTTTTCCAGTAGCATTACTTTTCTGTAAGGGTCGCAGTTCAAACCTAACCTAACCCATTTTTCTAGTAGCATTTGGTTTGTGTAAAAAAATTATATTATGGCTAGTGATCATTATGGCTTACAATGATGATGACAAATGATATTATTGAAATTGATTTTATGGGAAACAAAGTTTCTGGCACGTGACTAATATAGTAAACAATAAGTATTGCATATGTAATTATGGGAAACAATATAATGGCTGTTGACTATTATGGCAAATGAAATTATGGCAAATGAAATTCTGGCAAGTGGGTGTATACCAGCCGAGAACTGGCCCCTTAGACAACATGCCAATCGCTAACGCTCCGCAGCGAACGAAACGCCACTGTCACTGTCACACTATTATGGAAGAGTAATAGAGAGACGAGAGACACAAAGCGATTCGATAGCGAAGCGCAAGCGATTGTCACCTTGGCTAGGCCGCCTGAGACACTAGCGCGCCGCTCTCCTACCTTCGTCACCGGGCACGGCATTCTCCTGCCAGCTATGCGGTCGCGGCTGCCTCTCGCATTGGACTTATTAGTCATTTGCAGAAGTGCCGTACTCTTATGGACACTGTTTAAACCATCATCTTATTGATGTTACAGGCCAATGATGACGACACCTACGTACATGTGAATGTCAAAAATTAAGTTAATCTGATTTTTATGATATATGAGGCAAACGATGAATCGAATCGCCTGATGATAAAGAATATCATCGCCCATCACAAACCTCTAGATTGGGGAAATACCGCAGGCTACAGTTCGATTTAGAGTTTAGCCGTGAAGAGTAGGAAGTTTTTCGAGAAACGCACAGTTAAGGACTATATTATACCCGGATGGCTTCCATGCTATCAGACGCAAGAGGGTAGCCTCTTTGCTGCGACGATTGAGAGACAGTAATAACAACATCCTGAGGATGGTGGCTGGACATTATGAGTAAATATGGCATCATGAGTAAATAAGGAAGTTTCCATCCTGAAGTCTCCATACCTCTAAAGTTTTACAAACAGTATTGTTTATAATGGCGGATGTTATTCGCCTTAAGACCACACGTTTTATCAATTTGCAAAAACTGGAAATTCCGATACGCTCAGTTGTAACACGTCAGTTTAAGAGAAGGCTTTATTATATAGATTGTTATTCTGACTTAAAACTGGTCATTATCATTTTTTGTTTTTATCATTGGAATGTAAGTGAAATGCCTCGAGGAAGAACTGTTCGGGTAGGTAAGGTATGCTTATTTTAAGCATAAAAAATATATGATTCAACAACACGAAAAATATAAATGTTTATTTGCCCTCTACCCCCCTGAAAATGGACTCCGAAAGAGTTCAAATAAACACTCAGAATACAGAATACAGATCTTTATTGGTAAAAGGAAATTTTACAGGTCACATTTTATACATATTTACAAAAAAAAATTCGTTAGTAGGTACATACATATCTTCTTTATTATATATAACTCAATTTTAGAAAAATCGACCTAGTCCCACAGTTAAGCTCAATCTATATAATTTTGCGGAAGAAATGCAGTCGGTAGCATTAAGGTGTATTCGGGTAATACCGAAAGTCGGATAATTCCGAAATTCAGATGAAAATAACCCTAAATTCCATCATAATAAGAGTCTCTTTTCGGAATTATCCGACAGTTTTCGACATTCGGAATTACCCGAGTATACCTTACTTCACTCCCGAGGGCACCAAATTTTGATAGGTAAGTATATTTAATTTTTAATTTTAGTTATTTTAATTGTAGTTAGTTTTAGTTTTATATTCCTGTTTGTCTTTTAGTAATTTATATTAATAAATGATAACTTTGATCGTAATAAATGATTACCTATGATTATTACTTCACTTGCATTACTGCAAATGTCAAAATCTATGTTGCTGCCAGGACTTTTGACATTTGCGGCAGCAACGCAGTCGACAGCAATGTCGCGCCGCGTTACTGCAGCGGTAATAGATAATCTGACGTCTACCACGAACCACGTTCGACGTGTTGCCCCTCTGTCGCACTTGTATAACATAGGAATGTATATAAGTGTGACAGGGAGGCATCACATCGAACGTGCTTCGCGGTCACAGACCAACCCCTATAGACCGAGCTTATAGGACGACTCGCGGTCACCGCCCGTATGGTGTATAGGTCAAATATAAGATTGTTCGCGCGCCGCTCCGATCAGTTGCGCCCAAGGTTACGACCTGTTAGCAGTGTGCACGAGTCTAAGAAAATAAATCGTAAACTATTGAATTCATTGGGAAATCATGGGATATTGCAGCGTAAAATGGTGTGGCAAGTCATCTAAGACATCTACATACGAAACAGATGGAAAAACATCCCACAGGAAAGTCAAATTCATTATTTCATTGAATAATGTTTCTTGTCCGCGGGGTTCATTTTATACTGGTCGGAAGCAGAGGCGAAGTATGTCCGTCCCTTTTCGTCAACTTGAAAATGCAATGCGCTATCCCTTTCCCTTTCGACTAGTGATGTGACGATGATGGTTTTTCAGTTGCGGAAACTTGCTCGTGCTTCGTCATACCGTATTGTACCATTTTAGACATAATATATAGGTAACATGTCGTGTAAGTTTTTTTAGAATCTTCTAGGCCAGCGGAGCAGTTAGGCCGCATGTCACGAGATGGACCTGATGATGAACTTCAAAGAAGCACGAGGGAACTCGGTGTTGGTTTGTGATAGACATATGTTGTATGGGTTATTTAGAATCCTCTAGGTGAGCAGTTAGGTCTCATGTCACGAGATGGACCTGATGATGAACTCCAAAGAAGTGCGAGGGAACTCGGTGTTGGTTTGTGATAGACATAGGTTGTATGGGTTTTTAGAATCCTCTAGGTAAGCAGTTAGGTCTCATGTCACGAGATGGACCTGATGATGAACTTCAAAGAAGTGCGAGGGAACTCGGTGTTGGTTTGTGATAGACATATGTTGTATGGGTTTTTTAGAATCCTCTAGGTGAGCAGTTAGGTCTCATGTCACGAGATGGACCTGATGATGAACTTCAAAGAAGTTCGAGGGAACTCGGTGTTGGTTTGTGATAGACATATGTTGTATGGTTTTTTTAGAATCCTCTAGGTGAGCAGTTAGGTCTCATGTCACGAGATGGACCTGATGATGAACTTCAAAGAAGTGCGAGAGAACTCGGAGTTGATTTGTAATAGGCATATGTTATTGGTCCATTTGAATATGTTTTCAATACAACCTTCAATGACCTTAATAAAACGGACAAAAGAAAATAATTGTATGAGATTTTGGCGACACTTTTTTCTCGTATCGAAAGAGATTGCGATTCTGAGTGGAAATAATATAAAAATTCTAAACTTTAAAATTCATGTTCTGGGTACTTTAAACAGAAATGCCCTAATATGTTAAGTAAAAATTTCAGGTACATTATTAAATTACTTAATGAAATATTAAATTAATCAATATAATTATTAAGTAAGTTTACTCTAAGTATAACTACTTGTAACAATTTTACCACAATAAATTTCGATATCACTGGTAGCAGTACCCACTACCCACTACCTGTAATGAACATGTCCCATCCCTACGCTTACACGTGTCAGCGCGCCATGTTTGAAACGACCAATTGCAACGCCGTGAGCACCCCTCCCGCACCTCACAGTTTGGTGATTTGCGTCGGGAACAAAATGGCCAATATTAGGTTTCTAGAGGCGGTGTTCTGTGTTCGCGGTAGACCTTCTGAATCCGAACAGCACAGATACGACTCATACGACACTTTAAGTTACTGTTGTACAGTCAGCAGCAGAAGTTGCTATGCGGGCGTGCCGTACAAAATTACCTTGACACGCTCTTATTCTCTTAACAATAAAGTCAAGATCATTTTAAACACCTCGCCCGCTTAGCAACTTCTGCTGACTGTATAATTCGCAACAATGTTTCAAAACGAGTTCCAATCAGAAATAGAAACCATGACAGCTCGAGAGGTCTATTTGTCTCTTACGCACGATATGCGGCTAGTCTAGTGACAAGTGAGAGGGAATTAATCAAATAAGATAGTGTGAAACTGCGTCCGTATGTCCGTTTGTGCAGTTGTTCATTATGTTTCTGCCCTCCGGCCGGAAAGTGTCAACTTTCGGCCCGCTGCGCTAAACGAGGCTGCTGTTTTTCGGCTCCGTCGGACAGAAAAATTGTATACTTATTACATAACCTACACACTTCGGCCAGTACCTAAATAGGAAAGCCTCAGATCACACGGAATTGTTGTAACAGGTTTATTTAATTTTTGATTACATTATATACAATATTTACATAGGTAATTAATAAATTTTCGAAGAACCCTCTAGTTCGTTTTTTTTTTGCATTAGAAAAAGACTACGCGATCTTGACGTGTTTTTTAATTGAAAAACGCTTTTTTAAAATCAGTAGCTATTACTTATGAAAGCAAAAGAATGTAAATAATCGTATATGATTCATAATTGTTACATATTTGCCGCAGGTGACTTATTTTTCAATAAAAAGACCCGTCATGATTGTTTACCTTTTTTCTAATCCTAAAAAGACGAACTATAATGTCACCTGGGACATAGGCCCCAGGACACTGGCTGGCCGCATTTTACCGCTGAATGGTTAAGCTTAGCCTTTGGGCAAAATTGTTGTAACAATGTAACATAACAATCGCATCTTCTTCTTCATCATCATGTGATCTCAGATATTTCTTACTTGACTGCCCAAGGTATGCAATATACTGATTTCACAAATAAGATAGAGTGAAACTGCGTCCGTATGTCCGTTTGTGCAGTTGTTCATTATGTTTCTGCCCTCCGGCCGGAAAGAGTCTGCTGAGTAGGCAATTAATGCTTAGATAATCGTTGTTTTGTCGAAATCGCCACCACAAACCCGCTCCCATTGATTGTACGCTCTCATTTTTCGTTCGTAAAATTGGTGTACAAAGAAAATAGAGCAAGTAGAAGTTTTGTATGTAAAATTTTCTTTGTATTAAGTACCAATTTTACGAACGAAATCTATAAGTTTTGTATGTGAAACTTCTACTATCTGAAATTTCTCTGTATAACAATAACTAGCAACGAAAACTAATAACTTCCAGACATATGTTATAAATTCACGTCAAATCTCATCTTATTTCATTTTACTTATGTTAGTCTGTAAGGTATTTGTAATATGGGCCTTGTTGCCTGATTTAAATTTCTAAATAAATAAATAAAGTAACATAGATTGTATGGCGGCGGCTATGTTTGTGTGAATGTTAAGTTTAATTTCCTCTTCTAAAAATATTCAATTCTAGCCACGTAAAGCCGCGCGGCTAAACTAGTTCCTCCAGTACATAAATCACTTGCAGTATTAATTTCCTAGCCCGTCATATTGTGACATTAACGAATACATATTTAAATGCAGGCTTACTCGATAATTATCGTAGATATAATAAACATATTGAACATGCGCACCCGCTCGCTCTAATGAACAATTATATGTGAGTAATTGAAACAGAAATATCTTAAGGGGCCCACTGAATAACAGTCCGCCGGACGGTATCGGCCTGTCAGTTAGAACAAAATTTTGACAGTTCCGATCAACTGACAGGCCGGTACCGTCCGGCGGACTGTTAATCAGTGGGCCCCTTTAAACAAAATATGTACCTACCTTTTACATACCATACCTCTTGCGTTAAATGATGATCCCTTATGTAAATATACTTTTCACCACACCAGCTCGGAAAGGCTTACTTTGCACTTCAAAAACTGTAGCAAAGTTTCATTTTATTCACATGTGAGGCAAAGTAATCAAATGCAAAGTTTGAGTTGCTGTCTTATGTTTGCTGGTAGAATTGACTTTAAATGCTGATTTTGGATGATAAATATTTAATAACATTCATTTGGATTTGATTTGGTTTGATTTTGTTCGATATTTTACATTTATATTTGCTTCAGGTTGGTGTGGTGAAAAATTTTGTGTTTCACTCGGGGGCAAATTTTCTCGCAACGCTCAAAATTCCATTTATCGAACCACTCGCTATGCTCGTGGTTCAATTTTGGAATATTTCGCTTGCTTGGGTATCAATATTAGCACGAGCGGTTAAACAACAACTTTGCCCCCTTGTAAAACAAATAACTATTCCTGTATATTTACTCCTCCCAAATTAATCCCTTTCTTAGTGCAGTCTGAATAACCGAGCTGTATTTTATTTTGTAAGTAAGTAGTCATTTATTTTCAGATTGTGCATGTCAGTGTACAGGCCCCTATTTCACCACGGTGCACGGTGACAGGTGCGACAATTGTCGACATCACTGTTACTGACGTCACAGGCCTTGTGTGGGCGGTGTGCTTGTTTGCCACCAACATATTAATTTAAAAAAAACTCCATTATATCGCGAATAAATAAGTACTTATTTTGCGAAGCTAATGACAATTGTCACAAGAAACGCGACAATTGTCACGAAATTCCGACACAGAACTCATTTCCTGTCAATAATTAGGTACCGAAAGTTCTTTTAAATCTTGTGACAATTGTCATCATCATCATCATAAACTTCGCAAGAGAAATACCTGTTTTTTTGCCGATATAATAAAGTTTTTTTTAATAATACAATGATGGTGGCAAACAGGAATACGGCCCGCCGGATGGTAAGCGGTAACTGTAACCCATGGATGCCTGTGAAGTCAGCAATAGTGACATTTGTCGAATTGTCGCACCTGTCGCCGTGGTGAAATAGAGGCCTGTGTTACAATATTATTTGATTAATGATTAGTGGGTGTCACAAATGTCGCAATCAACCGGTTTAAATTTTTAAGACGAGAAGCTGTTTTCAACCGTTTTCTTCTAAGAATAAATGAACTTCTTTGGGGAATAAATCAGCTTCTATATATCTGCAATTCGGCGCACAGCATTCATAAAAAAAAACAACGCCGTTTACAATGTCGGGAAAAAATTTAGGTATGCGATTTGACAGATTAATTTTATAGTAAAGCGCAGAGAGGCTACCGCGAAAACGAAATTCTCAAATTGCGGAGATCTTTCTCTTTTACTCCAATGAAGGCGTAATTAGAGTAACTGAGAAAGAATGCCCGCAATTTGAGAACTTTGATTATCGCGGTAATAGCCCGGTACGGAACGTAAGCACACTGCGCCGCCTGTCATGATAAAATGACAGTTTTCCACGTAGTTATCGTACTTGTTTAAGGCCTGTCCAGACGGGGACAATTTTTCGCCAATCTGATTAAATTGTCCGATCAAATCAGACCGTGCGGACTCAAACGCCAATTTGGCTCGCCGAATTCGACCGCCGATTATGAATACCAATTTGTGACGCTAGCTAGTAATATTCGCGTTTGGGGGCAATTTTTTTAATTTAGAGCGCTCAAATATCACCATAAGCGTTTGAGTCCGCACGGCCCGTTTAATCGGACAATTTAATCAGATCGGCGAAAAATTGTCCCCGTCTGGACTGGACAGACATTTATATATCCAAAAGCGACTTGGAGGAACTGTCATAGTCATAGGGCTCATTATTCGACGCATCAAGCAATAATTATGTGGTTTAAGTTGGTCGGGTTGTTCTCATCCTGTATTTCATAAATTTTAAATGTATTGTATTGTATACATTTCGCAACTAAAACCGAGTAAAGGCACCGCACCAGCTTTTACAATTACACGAACAATTAAAAGCAACTGAAAATAGCGAGATTAATTACTGCGTATTAAAAATAGAGGTTTTAATCAATCTCAATTGAGCCGACTTATCAACACTCGCTGTGCTCAACTGCAAAATGCCCTACACGCCAATTCACTATACTTATATGTGTGATATGTGTCGTTCCGAATGAAAAAGGAGTATATGCAGCGGCGCTTACGCCGCGTAAAAGCGGTATTTTGATTGGAGCATTAGAAAAAAGACGTAAGCACCGTTAGTTCATACGTCTGTTTTTAAACGGTACTATACATGCATGACATTTATCGTAAGAAAGAAAATTTAACAAAATTGAACTTTAATGGAATAGCAATAAGACTGAGAATGATTGTTTCATGAAATGTTTTAACAAAACTAACTAAAGCTTTTTTTGAACGCAGACGCATTGTGCACTTCCTGTAATTGTTTTAATGTAAAAATCTACCATAATGCTGCTCTGAAACTGATTGCCACTGCATTTTCAACTTTATCTAGTGGTGATAGAGGTGATTCAATGTTTTTTCGAACGCAAATAGGTATCGTTTTAAATGTGGGACTCTTGACTCATGCAATGATACAATGTAAACGTTCAGGATCAGAGTAAATAAAGTAGTCCATTTTTAAACAAAGACCATGGGGGCCATTCAAAGTTGGATTAAGAGCCGCCGCCATACAATCGAAGTTACGGTCTGATTTTAAAACGACATTCTGAATTTTTTTTTTTTTTAATCATTCATGTAACATAAAACTTAGCGATGTAACGATACCAAAACCGATACCCCTAGCACTAGTTTTGTTAAAACCGAAGAGAATAGAGTGTATAGAGAGCGACTGTCATGGTAAATTGTGTAGCCACAGTACATTTACCATCTTTCGACAGGAGATTAAAACTGTTAAAATGCCATTTGACTTTGATCTTTGATCCTTATTCTTTCACTGATATGTGTAGGGCCAAAGGTTATGGCGCCATCGCCTGAAAAAATTGCACACCGTACCTTTGGCCTAATACTGAATAAGGATCAACTCCTCCCTTCAACTCCTTCATTGCAACCCCTCTGGTGTTGGAGGTGTCCATAGACGACAGTGATTGCTTAACATCAGGCGATTCGTCTGGTTGTTGGCCCTCTATATCGAAAAAAGTTCTTACTGACAGTAGTGACTGTCACTTCATTCTGAGAACCTCAAAACGTGCACGAAACATTCAAAACAGCCGTATGACAAAACAAGAAGACGGTTCGTGCGTTAAGTTCCATTGAACCGGTGACACATTGGAGAAAAACCTAGTTCCACCGGTGGACGTGCCGCGCGCTCGGGTGGCGCCAGGGACTAGATCATATACAGACATAATAAATAAATATCATAGGACAATTTTGTGTATTCTGCCTGTCCTAACCTACTGTGCCCAAACATGATCGCTCACCGAGAGTCAGAAGTCCAAATTTAAGGTTTACCAGCGAGCAATGGAGCGCAGCGTTCTCAGCTCAATTGAATCGGAAAGTGGGTCTAATTTCACTTGCAAGATTTGTCCCGAACACACATATCTATATACATTTGGATGTTAAAAGCTTGTAACAATAAATAGCGCCATCTACAACAATCAAAAGGCGGCTTTGGAGAGTAGTCTTTATATTATCCTGTCCCTGTTGTCACCCATTAAGGGACAAAAAGTGCGCATGCGGCGAATCGCATGCTGGGTTAGTGACTGCAACACCCGCTAGGGTGAGACAATGACCAACGTTATGCCAGTTAAGCGACTTCTTTTTATACATCGCTTAGACATCGGTTACACGCTAATTCTGGCGTCAGTCTGACCAGACTGATGGACTGAACTGACGCCAGAATTAGCGTGTAACCGATGTCTTACGGCAAATGTCAAAAATCCATCAACATTGATTTTGACATTTGCGGCAGCAATCAGGGGCCCATTTCTCGAACGATATTAGTCTAATATTATTAGTGTGTTGTCATTGCAACCCATACGATTTGACAGTTCGTGGACTTATAATATTAGTCTAATACCATTCGAGAAATGGGCCCCAGGTTGGCAGTAATGTCGCCAACTGTATGAGCGTTTTCACATTGTCCGATCCGATATCGGATGTAGGATCCTACATCCGTGTAGTCAGGTCGCGGGGGCGCGCCTGGCGCCGTCTTTAGCGGTCACGCACACTACATCAAGCATTATGCTTACACATACGCACACAAACAAATATTATCGGTCCTGACAGCTGAGGGGGGCCTCCGACATGGCTGAATTTATCGTACGCTTAGGTACGATATCGGGTGTCGGAAGGCGCCAATGACAAGAACAGCTGCAGGAGAATGCTTGGCATTAAGTCCGCACTTTTTGCGTTATTTATCGTTTTTTAGTAATAATGATTTATTAAATGCATAAATAAATACACAGAAACATCCGATATCGGACGATGTGAAAACGCTATATTGCTGCAGGAATCGTCAAAAACGTCATTTTTTCGAGAAAATGTATTTTAATCAAATAAAAAGTGGAAAAATTCACTGCCTTAGGTGGGACTTGAACCCAGATTTGGTTTGGTTTGGTTTTGAGAGATATGGTAACTCCAGTTGTCGTGGGTTCAAGTCCCACCCAAGACAGTGAATTTTTCCACTTTTAATTAGCTTAATAGCATTGTTCACAGACGTTACTGCTTGATACAAAATTAAATGTACATAATTATTTTAAATTTCACCATTGTATTAGGAATAGGTAAATAGTCCCCTCATTAATATATTTTTTCTTTTAAACTCAATAGCAGCTTATAAAAATACCTCACCTATGTCCTAAACTTCATATTTAAACTTTGTAGGTAGTTTTCGAATAAAATGTCTGTAACATACGGACGGACATGACGTAACTTTTCCCAGTAAAAATAATCCAGTTGGCAGAACAGGCAATCATAATTTTTAAATTCTTGCAAAGAACACCCAAAAATTCGGCGAAAAATTACAAAACTGCGAAATTACTTTGAACCGCACAAAAACTGGGTGCGGACACTGAAATTAAAGAAACACTAATTTGTTCAAAATAACTCTGACATTTTGACTTTTGAAATACGTATGTACTTATAAAAAATGTTTTAACAGCCTTACCTAATTGTATAAGACATCACTCGGTATGTTTTTAGGGTTCCGTACCCAAAGGGTAAACGGGACCCTGTTACTAAGAATCCGCTGTCCGTCAGTCTGTCACCAGGCTGTATCTCACGAACCGTGATAGCTAGACAGTTGAAATTTTCACAGATGATGTATTTCTGTAGCCGAATACTAAAAACAGAATAAAATAAAGATTTAAGTGGGGCTCCCATACAACAAACGAGATTTTTGACCGAAGTTAAGCAACGTCGGGCGGGGTCAGTACTTGGATGGGTGAAATTTTTTTTGCCGTTTTTTGCATTATGGTACGGAACCCTTCGTGCGCGAGGCTGATTCGCACTTGCCCGGTTTTTTATTCTATAACGCAGATTTTACATTTACATAGAACATAAGGAATGGCCCAAAAAAACCTTGATAAAGATTTTTTAATGTGCATATTGTTGATAATTTTAACAAACGCTTGCGTTGGTGTATAAGAATATTTTGAAGTTAATTTGTTTTGCTTCACTAAAATGATTGTAGATTTATTTATAGATAACATTTTGTAACATACATTTGTGTCGTCCCACGGGTAAAGGCGGTTACCTTATGGCGGTTGGCGCTTACGCTATTATTAACGACGCTCCAATAATATTGCGGTGCTATGCTACGTAAGCGCCAGCCGCCATAAGGTACCTTTTTTCGTGGAACGTCACATTTAATCAATGACCTTTTATTAATATAGACGCGTGACGTTCGTCAAAGAATTAGAGTGTTCAGATATTATTGAGCACCTTGGCCGCTCCGATATATCTGATGGTGACTGTACAAGTAATAATCGTTTATTTCAATTATTTCTAGATTCTCGTATCATTTAAAGTGCATTATGCATGATGGATCACGGCTCTAACTTAACCTTTCGCTGATCTGGTCTATATTTTAAAAGCACATTAAAGGTAGTTTATGTACTGGTTTTAGGGTTCCATATCCACATAAACGTATAAAAAATACCGGCCAAGTGCGAGTCGGACTCGCGCACGAAGGGTTACGTACCATTACGCAAAAAACGGCAAAATAATATCGGTTGTTGTATGGGAGCCCCACTTAAATATTTATTATATTTTGTTTTTAGTATTTGTTGTTATAGCGGCAACAAAAATACCTAATTATTTCTGTAGAATGTACTGTTATTTGAAATATGTGTTGCCACATGAAAGTGCATAAAATGACAGTATTTATGAAGAAAAAATTGAAAAGTTATTAGTAGGCTTTAGCGCTGAGCGCCGCGACAATATCTCACCCGTGAGTAAAGTATCCGTCCCTCTGTAATTATTACATTTAGAAAAAGACACAGCCCTTCGATACAGGATGAAAATATTCCAAGGAACTCTGAACAAATCGTATTTTAAGCGCTAAAATAATTTACGGGAATCTGTTTAAGCTAGAAGCGAAGCAATTTGAGCTTCCATCAAAAATCGATTATTACAAATTGCAGTTTAACCACCGTAGCCTTTGAGGTGTAGGGCATTTAAATTGATAATTAACTCCTTTGGTTCCCATGTTATAAATGGGAATTGTATGAAAGCAGAGATCAATGTCCGCCTAGAAAGATCATTATATAGAGATGGCCCAACCCCAAGCTAACTTTGATAAAAATATGACCTTACAGTGCGTGGTACTAGTGCTCGACATGTTAATGCCCAATAGATGACACCCTGCTGTCACCTCTATTAACAATGACTTAAGTTCCAAGATGACATGTACTGGGACCGCGTCGAGCACCAGCTTAGTACCACCACCTTATCACGTAT
This sequence comes from Cydia splendana, assembly GCF_910591565.1. Lineage (NCBI taxonomy): Eukaryota > Metazoa > Arthropoda > Insecta > Lepidoptera > Tortricidae > Cydia > Cydia splendana. The sequence goes on along the minus strand of NC_085971.1, from coordinate 15,930,011 downwards.
AGGTGTTCTTTGTTAGTCGTTCGGTCAGTCGGGAGTTTTTGACAGAACAATGTATGAAAGTGGCATTGGGCGTTTCTCAGAGATGACCTTCGGTGCCTGACTTCGGTGCCAAATTTATTTTTTAACTTATTTGATATGCAACTTTATGTCCTAAAATCTAGTCTTAATATAAAAAATATTGGTAGTGGAGGCCTCCATTAGAACCTTATAGTTTTTAAGATATTTGAGATTTAAAAAACACCGAAATCATGTGCAGGCACTGAAATCAATTGGCGTCACCGAATTCAATAATGCATACACAGAAATCACATTTCAATTTTATATCTCCATCATATTACATTTTAATCATATTTTTCATTCTTATTTGATTATAAGCGATGTAACAAGGCTAATGATCTCGAAAGCTTACATAAATTTAATAGATATAGACCCAAGATTTTAAAATAACCTAATTACGGCTTGTAAAACAACATCTCTAGAAGATATCACACACTATTTGACTGTCCTCATATAATAGGGTGATGGGCGATGTATGGTCCTGGAACGAGTTTCAGACATGTCGACCACAAATTCGCACATAAGTGCCATAAAGGAGAAGATGTTTGTTTCACACAATCCGACCGCACACGCATCAAAAAGACACTTATGTTACCTACACCCGATAAACAAGAAACTTTTGAGTGGTTTTCAATGCTCAAAAAATATTTAATGCACTTATAAAGCAATGTGATGCAATACGGAAAACAAGTATTTTTGAATAACAGAGTTTTAAAGCGTAAACTCCATCAATTTAAAACTATTTGAAGTGGTCGACTAATGCTTGAAGATCTAATTACCTGTTAATTATTTGAGGGTGCTGGAGATCTCCAGGACCCTCAAACACTTGAGCTAATTTGTAACTCCTATATTTAGACATAAAGACATAAGACATTGAGGATTGTTAAAACATTTACTATGTTCAATTTGTGTCTATGGCTATCCTTTAGAAATATCGATCAGTAAGGTAGGCTCAGTACCTTTGAAGCGATCTCGACATTAGAAAGCCACTTTATTTTTAATCCCTTGTTCTGAACATCCTGTCCCTTGGGTGCACCTTGCATAGTACTTACATACACAAGATATTGTAAAAGAAGTGGGATCTAATTGACTGCATTCATTTAACATGGCTGACACGTTTAAAGGTATCGAGGTGTAGGGCCTCAGGTGATACAGAGGACAATTAACATAATTTACTTCATTGGTTTGAAGAGAATATCAAGACAGAGAAAGAAACATTGGGTCTATAAGTTTCAGCACACGTCTGGTTTAAAAAACTACTCATAGTAAATTAGTGATTATTTGTACCTATTATGACTTAATTTACTTACAAACATAATTTTACATTTATACAACGTATCTTGCACTTTTTAGGTGTGATAAATTAGTACAACAAACTAGTTTACAAAGCAGGATTTGAATTCAGTGATCACTTTTTTGATATCGGTGGTCAAAAAATCCACCGAATCCAAGGAAATCAACACCAGTGATGTCAAAATTAATCGCTTTTTAGCAATTACAGAAACAGCATGAGTGATACAGAGGAGATGTAATAATGATGGATTTACGTACTTTTGAGGATTTCTTAATCACTTGCATAATGATAAATGCACTAAAACTTTCGGAGTAAATTGCACCACCGATCTCAAAAAAACATAGAACCAAACCCACCGAAGGACGGTGAAACCTTTAAAAAATCACTTTATTATACTGTGACTGTACCTCTACTCTATTCAACGGTTAAAGCACAACTAAAGCATACTATGTTTGAGACACTGAGTTCCTGGTTTACAACTTTGAAGGAGTACCGACATGTTTTGCAAATTACACCGAAATCAGGCACTAGCCCGGGACACATCGTAAATTTGGTTTTATTCAATGAGTTGAGCAAACACATTATTGTGATATAAAGAATATGATAAGTTAACTAATACCTTATGCGTGAATACCCATAATAACTCCGATCTAATGCCCCATCTTGAGTAATATTTTTTTGTTTCATAAAATCTGGGTGCGGGACACTCTCACCAAACATCATTTTTGGCATTTGATTTTTTTTTTCTTGTATTATATAAATAATAAATAAATAATTTGATAGTGTCCCAGACAGAATATAGGCTGAAGATCATGTCTAAATTAATTCAGATTTATTGAACAGTAAATATATCATTTATTGCCCCGGACACGTAAAAATGGCCCTCCTGAGAAATGCCCCATTATAAACGTCATAGGTTCATAGAATGTTCACTCTTATGATGGCACTTTTGCGCTTAATTATTGAAAAATCCATTAAGAGCTACCTTGGTCCAACTTTATATGTAACTAAAGTGCAGTACCTAAATATTATCACTATTTGTTTGTGTATGATGTAAGTACCTCATAATTTTACAAGTTTTACATTTGTTTAACAGTTATTCAGGTATTCTAAACTGATAAACTTATTTCAAGTTAGATTTTCAATTTGAATGATCAATGGATTTGAATTCAAGTTTTGAATTTTAAAATTTTGTAGAAGTATTTGCATATATATTTTTGTAATTGATAAGACCATGCTTCAATATACTGTTGTTTATTTAGTATAATCAAACTTACGCAACCACAAGTCATAATTTTCTTCGTATTTACGTCACATTCATTTATTTTTCCACTTTACCTTGTAAATTTACAGCAACTAACTTTATTTCACAAAACGAAAGTCATTTAAGTACTTTCAACCGCCATCCGTCGCAAACGCCACGTAATTTCACTTCACATCTTTTTTACTGGCCGGATCGCCTTTGCCAATGACATTTGATGCAATTGAATAATTGGCATCGGCAATTGTTTTATCTGCAGTAAAAACTTTATTTTCCTTGTAAATGATGTTCTTTGTCTTTACAAAGTTATATTTGCTGTTGAATGAATCGGTGCATCGTGAGGTGTTCACTTTAAAATATAACTAGCGCCTCGCCCCGCGCTTCGCACGGGTTAACAAATTATACTCCTAAACCATCCTCAAGAATTCCTCTATTGATAGGTGAAAACCGCATGATAATCCGCTCATTACTTTTTGAGTTTATCGCGAACATACAAACAGACAGACGCGGCGGGGGACTTTGTTTTATAAGGTGTAGTGAAATCAACGAATTCTTCATTAACATAATAAAGAAAGCATGAAATAAAGTGATTCATTGCTTTAAAAATATACCTTATGAAGGTACCTACTGTATACAGTTCAATATACAAATTAAAAAAAAAAAAAAAATTCAAAATATATTTATTTCAGAAATTAATATTCAGGAGAGGCAGTACAGTGATCCCTACACTAGGCTGAGCCTGGTGACGTGGAGATCAGCGAAATACAGAGGACCGACATGTCGCGGCTATTATTTTACCTGATTATAGAAATATAGAAACTAACTGCTTGAATGACATACCTAGTGTTTTTGAAATTCAAACGTAATTGAAGTCAAGAATCGGTTGAAAAGTCAGTTGATTGTTTAAGTTGTAAAGTTGATACAATTCGGTCGGCACTTCAAATGCACGTGCAACGTGATAATTGCTAACGTCATAAAAGTAATCGTGCACAATTGTGCAATAAAAGTCGGTTCTAATTCGGTGCAGTCGTGAGATGTCATGACCACTGCACACGACACGCGAGGAATTGATAATTGAATATTACTATTTAAGACCTGTTTTTATTGTTATTAATGCAATGTTAATTGCTGCAAAAAACGGAGAAACTAGAACCACTTTCTTTTTTGGATTCTTGGAAAACCAATAACAACTTTTATGACTTTTATTGTGATTCTGTTGGTTCCATATCGACACCTAATCCATACAAAATAAGATAAATTACCCGCAAAAAATTTAGTCAACACGCGAATTGCAGAATTTAAACGAATTCCGGTTCCATTAATTTATATTGTTCGAATAAAAAAAGTCGCAACGGATTACGATTAAAGACCACAAAATAATCGATTACGATTAAACCGAATGCCCCCAACACGAACAGATAATCGGTTCGCAATTAAATCGATTTCGATAAATGTCATTCGTATCATGTACTAATTGCGTGCAATTATCGGTATAGTTAATTATCGGCCGAATATTATTATTGCGATAAATAATGAGCGGATGTGTAGTGAAAGTGGGGCAGTGCGGTGGTCTGGACTTGTATTTTTTTAAAGATAGTTTAACTGTATTGAGTTCGACTCGTTCGACGCGTTGCCTCCTTGTCACACTTACGTACGAATTTACTAGTGCGACAGAGAGGCAACACGTCGATCGTGGTTCGCGTTAGGCCCTCTGAGCCCAAGCAGAGGCCGTTAACGAAAACGATAATCGAATCGATAACTTGTTTATCTGCCTCTCTATCGCTCAAATATGCCAGAGCGACATTTATTTTATGTAATATAATATATGAGCCCATAACCTAATATATAAAAATAAATAAACTTTATAGGAACATACGAATTAAAATATTTCATATAGCGAGCTACTACAGACTATAGAGTAAATAAATAAATAAATAAATAAATATTAGGGGACATCTTACACAGATCAAACCTAGCCCCAAACTAAGCAAAGCTTGTACTATGGGTACTAGGCGACGATATACATACTTGTATAGATAAATACATACTTATATACATAGAAAACAACCATGACTCAGGAACAAATATTAGTGTTCATCACACAAATAAATGCCCTTACTGGGATTCGAACCCAGGACCATCGGCTTAGCAGACAGGGTCACTATCCACTAGACCAGACCGGTCGTCGAATATAAAATACATTGAAAGCTATTTGGTATTGAAGCAGAACATTATGCGATTTTTCGATGTTGGCGGTAGGTTGGTCTAGTATGTAGAGCATGGAGAGTACCTATAGTCTGTATCTTTAATTATTTAAAAAAGAGTAAACAAAATCTACCCTCAAATGGCTTCTTAAGCCAGTTGAGGGTAGATGAAAACATTACACTATCAAATAATGTAGGTTAAAGTCAGGCCGTTCGACGACTGATCCAGGCGGTTTTGCATTTAGTTGGTTAACCAATAAATGTTATAACTACCGAAAATGTAAATGTACTCTCAAGATACGTCTCAACAACGTCTCTTAACTAGAGGTAAACAACCGATCAATAAAAAGAATTCCTTATAAGCGTCTTATTGGCAAAGACAAATTGTCGAAAGTATCGGTTTAATGATGCGGGTCCCAAAGGGCAGTTAAGCCAATTCCGGCCCCTATAATAAAGTTTGACCCGTCGACGCCTGCGTCTGCGACGGCGGTACAATCCTCTTGCAACTCCAGTGTTGAGACTTTACTAAGACTATTCTGGCCTCTTATTTGTTATCAGGTTATTCTTTATTCTTTAAATAAATACAAGTATAAGTTTACATATGTCTAGATATGCCAAAACACTTATACTCTTAATATATATGTAGTTATAACTATCTCTAGGATCTTTATTTACCTTTACATATGTAGAGATTTAAAAAAAGGCCTGAAACTATACTAATGTACATAGGTTGAGTTTAAAAACACCCTGATATTATGCTGTAAGGACGGCCACTTGTCTGCGAATATGTCTGCGTTTTGGACTGTAGCTAAGAAGTTATTTAGTAGTTCTATTGCTCGGTACGTGGGTGCGTTCGAACCGTGATAGGTGCGTACATTTGGATATGCGAAAAGGTTTCTGGCTCTACGTGCGCTTCGCCCTACTGCAGCTATGTAGTATATTATCATAAAAGCTCGATTTCTTTGTTTACTGTAATTTACATTCTTCGTCTTTAGGTAGTCTGTCTTTACCAGTTTCAGAAAAAAAGTGAATAAAGTAAAACTACACTTTTTGGGTGAATACTCCGAGCTTCTTACCTCTTCTTCTTCATACCTCTATTGATTTACGAGTAGTCAGTGCAATAGGGACCGTGCGCGTTGGAGGGTCTGCCATCTTGGGGCCTGAATCGGAAACATATGTGCACATGTACATTGCCAAAGCAAGAGCTACCATCTACCGTTCTCATCGGTACGTTTCCTTGTGCGTAGTAGGTTCTGCCATCTTGTGGGCTACATCGGAAGCATAAACGACACATTTAGGCCTCGCGCCAAAAATCTGACGGATCCTATGCTGTCCCTATAGTTCATACACGGGGCCTATTATTAATATTAGTTCAAACTATATACCTACTCGTAAAGTCGTAACATCGCAAATGAATTCAAAATTGGTATCTCTTTTGTGATCCTGCACTCTATAACTTGGGTACATAAGAGTTAATTTGCTATCTTATGTAGGTATTCTGCTATCAAATGACAGCTCAAGCTATCAACTAGCGTTATACACTTGGTGCTGGTTTCCAGACCCGGAGGTCAATTAAAGGATGACTCACGCTAGACCGGGCCGGAGCTTCCGTTTTCTATGGAAAGCACCACGTGATCACCGATCAGCCGTCATAGAAAATTACATGTCGGAAGCCTCGGAACGGACACGGCCCGGTCTAGCGTGAGTCATCCTTAAAGCTTACATTATGACAGAAGTCATCATTTGAAGTTTGACCTTCGGTTAACGCCACTTTAAAGTTTGACAGCATTTAGTTTGGTCATAAAACGCACCTAAGACATATCAAGTTCACAAATGCACATATAAAACTCAATAAAACTACGATTTTAACGTTGATTAAGGTCAACAAGGAACAAGAAGAAGCTAATTGGTCCAATTAAACTTATACGAGATAAAATACGTGTATGTAGGGCCAAGTGGAGCCCATCACGACTCGCGGCCTAATCGACATAATGGCGACACTGTCGCCACTTGACCCCCGACTCTAAATCCATTTAGGTTATTTGTCGTCGGATAAGTAGCGCCGGGTCAGCGCGCGCGCAGCATCCCATCCTGCTCACGCGCACACCCAATCCCTAATGAGCGACAGAGACATAGCTGTGTAAGTGTAGACGCCGATTCGCGCTTTACGCAGTTTATGGCGGTTTGGTAACCGTGGGAGTTTATACGATAATTTTATATTTATTTTAAGGATGGAAGGGCAGAAAATAAGCGTATTTTAGGCTTACTAGACATTCCTTTATTTTTTTAAAGAAACAAAACTGCATTCACAGATTTTTCCTTTTTTCTTCAATTTGGCTTGTCTAAAAAAATCTGAGTACTATATATTAGATTTTATGGATATTTTGTACGACAGACTCTCATCAGTCGTACAAAATATCCATAAAATCTACACACACACATTAGGTCTTACACTCGTAAGACCTAATGTTTCTTGGAGAAATGTTATCATTAACATTAACTGTATCGACTAGTAGAATAAAATTGCGAGTGTTTATTTTTTGGAAATTTTAGTCGGTTCGAGTCCCGGGCGAGGCAAGCGAGTTTTAGAAAATCTATGAATGCAGTTTTGTTTCTTTTTAAAAATAAAGGAATGTCTCCTTTAAGTATTATGAGCCAACTTAAGGATTTAATGTAGTTTTCCTCCAGGGCCCGACTTATTTTTCCACACTGTATATCGTTGTCTACTCGTAAGTACCCACAACACAAGCCTTGAGCTTACCGTGGGACTTAGTCAATTTGTGTAATAATGTTCTATAATATCTATTTATTATTTGCTTATTTGTACCAGGTACACATGACCTACCGAAGTATTGACAATAAAACCTAGCTATATCCGTCAGGGAGCGGTGGTGGCCGAGTGGATATGACGTCCGACTTTCAATCCGGAGGTCGCGGGTTCAAATCCTGGCTCGTACCAATGAGTTTTTCGGAACTTATGTACGAAATATCATTTGATATTTACCACTAGCTTTTCGGTGAAGGAAAACATCGTGAGGAAACCTGCATACATCTGCGAAGAAATTCAAAGGTGTATGTGAAGTCCCCAATCCGCATTGGGCTAGCGTGGGGACTATAGCCCAAGCCCTCTCGCGCATGAGAGGAGGCCTGTGCCCAGCAGTGGGACGTATATAGGCTGAAATGATGAAAATGATGATATCCGTCAGGGCAGCCATACCCAAACCGCAGTGCGGTTACCAGCTTTACCACTTGACGCGTTCTCTGAGCTTCGCGGCTAGCTTCTGCTTCGTTAAGGTTTAACTAATGTGGTTTCGTGGCCTAGTGTTACTGTAGGCTAAAAATAATGGCGTTAGTGCGGGTGTTATGGTTTGGCTAAAGTACAGTAACGTAAAAACACGTACGTAGTAACGTAAGTACAGTAAAGTAAAGTAAAGTATAACGTATATAGCCCCGTCCTTTAGCGATTCAGTTTAGGTCCTAAACAGAATCGCAATATGGACATCATGGTAAGGCCCCAGTTCGCTTGTGAGTGGAGCAGGGCAGAGAGAATCTACAATTTTTTTTGTTATTCTGGTATTGTACCCGAAATAGAGAGATTAGTATAGTTTTGTTGGTATTGTTACTGAAAAAACCGGCTAAGTGCGAGTCGGACTCGCGCACGAAGGGTTCCGTACCTTCTTCTTCCTCGCGTTATCCCGGCATTTTGCCACGGCTCATGGGAGCCTGGGATCCGCTTGACAACTAATCCCAAGAATTGACGTCGGCACTAGTTTTAACGAAAGCGACTGCCATCTGCCCTTCCAACCCAGAGAGGAAACTAGGCCTTATTGAGATTAGGGAAGGGTTCCGTACCATACCATTACACAAAAAAACGGAAAAAAAACGTTTGTTGTATGGGAGCCCCACTTAAATATTTATTTTATTTTGTTTTTAGTAGTATTTTTTGTTATAGCGGCAACAGAAATATAATATCATCTGTGAAAATTTCAAAGAAATATAATATCATCTGTGTAAAGTGTCATTGTAAATTAGTCAGACAGCCATGTTGACACGCAGGTAAGTGGGTACTTGTACAAGTATTCGGCATATTAGTACTAAGCCTGCAGCCGATCGATTATGCAGTAATCGGATACCGAGACATGTCGTGCGCGTGGATTTGACCTGTTAGCCTGTTACACAGTATATGCAGAAGCTTAAGATGGAAGTCGAGTCTAAGTACCATTTGCCATAAGGGCACACGGGCCCCGTACCCAGGGCCCCCATCCTCAGGGGGCCTCGAAGAACAGACGGTAACAGTATATTTGATTACCGATAGGCGATAATAAATAGAAGATAGATCGTAGAAAAACGTTACTTTAATTCGCTTTCTTTACTTTCCAAAAGGGACCCAAATTCTTATATGCCCAAGGGCCTCAACATAGTTTAAGACCCTGTCAAGTCTAATTTAAAAATGGGTTTATGGTTTGGAGCTGGTTTTGATAAGGCCTTGATGATCGTCTTGGTGATTGGTGACAGTGAAAGCGCTTCATTTCGCATTCACCAATCAGCGTGAGCGATAGACACAGTTATTCCTATTAAAATAAGATCAAAACCGTTACAAATTGATAAATCTGGACCGGGCTCCTGGTTTCCAACGTTTTAAGGATGACTCACGTTAGATCGGGCCGTGTCCGGGCCGGAGCTTCCGGAGCTTAATACTTTTCTATGACATGACAGGCGATCACGTGATGCTTTCCATTTCAAACTATGCGCCGGAAGCTCCGGCCCGGGCACGGCCTGGTCTAACGTGAGTCATCCTTTAGTTAGGCAAATTATTTGGGTGCCGGTCGTATCGCGGCAGTCTAAGTTAAAAAAAAAAAAACAAAAAAACTAAAGTGTAATCTGGTTTTATAATCTTCGTGAGTACCTACCTAATAAAAACAATTTTACAGTAACGCAATGTTTAACGGGACTGAAACTGGTAAATTTTTTGTTAAGGCTCCGTCACACAGGCGCGTTTTGCGGGCGGCGCGTGAGCGGGGCGTGCCGCTTTTAGATATAAAACGCTCACGCCGCGCTCACGCCCCGCTAACGCCCCGCCTGGAAAACGCGCCTGTGTGACGGAACCTTTAGATGTGCACAATTAATTTATTCAAAATAAGTAAATAATCATAACATTTCTATGTCATAAATAGATTCAACAGTAAGCATTTAATGTTGCAATATTGTCCCTAACAATACAATCCATTATATATCAAACAAAATCATAACATTCATAAACACCCGTACGGTAAAAACACCCTTGTCCCATTTAAAATAAAACCCTCATTTCTACTGCATCAGATACTGGTCTGCACAGTCCAAATTCTACAGGTTTCTTTATACCATTACGGTTTCCTTTCCTTTATCATATTTAACGGCCGATCTTCAGATAGCGTGTGGCCGCCATCACTTCACCGAAACAAAACACTCTCGCATTTACACACTTTTTGCGGATTGGAACATACTGAGTGGTGGCACGCCGCGCACCGCGACGTTGCAATGTTTCTGATGTTGGCCTAAAGCGCTTGATATCCTTAATTAATCCGGAATCCTGAATGACTTAGTCACCAAGTTAACTACCAGCACTCCCTTAAAAACGCTATGACGTCAGAACCTCGGCAGCCCCCGTCTTCTCAAACCAGCTCGCAGCTGTCTGCACTTTCTGGCTGAGGTACGCACGGAGGCACTTTCACCTTCTACCATGGCACTTAAGTTATTCCGTCCGGCCGTTTGCCATAGGTGCAAAATAGACCCGGTGGTTCCAGAACACATGCCGCCGATGCAGGCCGATATTAGAGTCGTCCGGACGATGTTGTTGAGAGAGTGGTGTCGAGGAAATCTCCCTGAACGACGACAGCAACGCGTGATGGAAATGTGCTTCTACAATAGATCCTTAGATGCATTTATGTAACCCAGGCGGAATGCCACTGCCATACACATTGAATCTCTTTAATGTTTTAGGATTGAATAAGAGGATCCTAATTAGGATGCTAGTAAGGAAAGTATGTCCTGCATGTCACGACATGATTCAGCATACGCCACTTTCAGATATCACAGCATTCACGGCTCGGCCACGACATCGAGCTACTTGCGACGGCGGGAGCGATAGCCATAGGTTGGAGCGTGACACAGCGATCGGACCTTTCGCTCCAACCTATGGTTATCGCTCCCGCCATCGCAAGTCGCACGATGTCGTGGCCGAGCCGTCACAGCGTTGGGTGATCGCGATGTGGTATTGCAACGCCGCGTTGCACGGCGCAGTATCTCTCCGTATGTCCACACTTAAAGAACCAGAAGATTTACCGAGCTGAATCAAGAATGGGCCCATTTGCAGTCATTTCTGCCGTCGCCATATCATTATATATCATATCAGCGGCTCATCATTATATATCAAGATGCGTTTTTATCATAAATATTTCAATGATGCCCGGTTTGAGATGATTTAATGGCACTACTTTTTAATGTCACGGGCAGTTTTTTTAATAATTGTTTGCTTGACTAGAGCTCGTGATATGTAGAATGTACCTATTATTATATGGTATTGTTACTCATATCTACTTTTTTAAAGACTCTAGTAACACGCTTGGCTACAAAAATTCGTACCCAAGTCGTTTTATAAAATTACCTAGAATAATTTCATAAGGGTTATTCCATGTAGATATTTTATAAATTCATTAAATATTTATTAAGATTCAACATAGGTACCTAGTTCTTAACACTCCACACTCTGCCCAACTCCAAACTTTAAGCCAACTTCCAATAGTTATACGCGAGGTTCCTAAAAAGCCACCCGCAATCCTGACAAAGGAGAAATGTTGAAATTCCAGGGAAAATACTGACGTATGCCAACCCTATTTGTTATTAAGTATTTATCATAACAGGTACTTACATACATCTATCATGACATTCATGGCATAAGCTGTTGTTTAAATTCAGTTTATTCCGTTCACTATGTATCGCACCTTTTTTCTCATTCATAACCAAGTGACGCCTGTTTCTTACTTGTTTTTGTGGTTTTCTCAGGAAAATGGACCTTAGTGCGGTATACAGGTTACCACATTATTAATAATACTCTCAATACATTTGTATTTACGTTGTATCGCCTATAAACCTCCATCAGGAATATACAGTCAATTAATTATGCATTGACACTGTGGACCATATCATCATCATCGTCATCATCATATTAGCCAGAGAACGTCGACTGCTGGACATAGGCTTCCCCCAAAGAGTGCCACAATGACCGGTCTTGCGCCACCCGCATCTAGCGGACTCCCGCGACCTTTACCAGGTCATCAGTCCACCTTGTGGGGGTCTACCCACGCTGCACCTTCCGGTACGTCGCCGGTCGCCACTCGAGAACCTTTCCGCCTCGCCTCGAGAACCTGTGGACCATAGTTGTGGGACTATAGTTGGGTGGTTTCCCAGTACTATTTTTGCATATACTGTATTGCTACCTGACACCTCGTTTCGCCTTACGCTTTTCAATCACACCGACTGATTCGGGTAGCCTTTGGGCCCCTTTACCCTTTCCACGACGAGTTAACTTTACCGTAAACCATAGACAAACGAATACTAAGACATGGAAAGCAGTGCAAAATTTAACGTATTCACTGCCAGGGGGCGTGGCCTAGGAACAAACTTGTATGATGGTGGACGCACATGTGCGTCGGGGGCAGTGAATGTGTTAAAAGGTATTCCCCTCGTATGCGGCCTTGATCATTGAAAAAGTCACCTTGACATTTAAAAAAATAGCAGGAAATTTGGGCATTTTTACCTTTTGTCTCAACTCAATCACTTTTACCTCGGCTATATCACTAGTCACACACGCACAGTGCTACAGTGCGGCAGTCTCTGCGGAAAGAGAAGAGTCGTGAAATGTATGAGATCCAATACATTCTATGACTCTTCTCTTTCCGCACAGACCCTAGCTATTTTTAATATATCATACTGCTATGGTATGCGGAGTATTTCTACTTCTTCTATATGGTAAAAGTGAAAATAAATGGAAATTAGACAAGTTTTCGCAGTAATTTCTATCGATTCAAGAGTTTAACCTTTAAAGGTTTTGGTTATACCATCGCCCGCACTGTTAAGTGTCCATCGGTGGACCTTATCCCTTTCGTAATAAGGTCCACCGATGTACGGTTAAGAGTGTTGCTGTTTGTACCTAATCCGCCCTTGCAAATATACCGTAAAATGGGGTGAGTAGAGTCAAAACTGAATTCAAACCTCGATAACATTTTATTTTTACATATGAAAACTGAATGGTGTATATAATAAGTGTTCCGGACGTTTGTATTTTAGTTATTATTTTATTTTGGGTAGTTCCATTTCATAAGTCATAACTTTGACGATAAAGAGGAAAAACCAACCTCACCCCGTAGTGCCTCGTATTTGGGGTGAGAGGGGTTTTCATACAAAGGTGATTTGGGAAGATTGTTGGATCGATGTTTTTTCATTATGCGTATTACTATAGCTCCATTTTAAATTGGAATACATTATTTTTGTAGCAGTAGCCTTAAAATCCCTTCTCACCCCCCTCTCAAACCTTCTCTCCCCATGCATAACCCATAACCCACCTCTCCCCGCGAAACCTACTCACCCCGTTTTACGGTAATCTAGTTTCCGTGTGATTTTTTTCATGGCATTTGTCCTCGATTAAAACTATTATAAATCCAATATTAAACTACAATTTTGCATCAGCCCTCATCAGGTGTCAATTCGCGGCTAAAATACCTAATTATTGTACACGACGCGTCTTAGTATTCTTTTGCCTATGCCCTAATCCAAACATGTGTAATCCACAATAGTAGTTTATGTAACTGCTACATAATGAAAGGCATTAAAATACGAGTGTGGGTTTATGAAACGAATGAAATGAGTTTCATAATAGTATCACGCGAGTGTTTTAATGCCTAATTATGTACAGTTACATACACTGCTTTATCTACACACATATTATAAATTTTCTATGATATATTCACTAACCAATACTTAGCCTACTTTGCTCTCTGGCGGAACTCGCGGATATGAGATGGCATCTCCGAAATATCTTTATCGCACATTTTACACGAAACTTTTGTTACAGTTACTTTAAAAACAACAAAACAAATTATTTTTTACTTACAAACTAATTAAAAGATAAACTTTACTGTACGTCAAATGGCGGCAAATGAAAACTTTTTTCACGCACGTCACGCATCCATGTTTTTTTTTAATTCAGAGACAAACTAGAGTCGGGGTCGATTACCATATCGTCCGATACCAACTTACATGCGAGATTTGTCAATATTGTATGCAAATTGTCATTTGATTTCGAATAAAACGTCATCTCGACTGATATTAGAATAGGGGTCAAATCAAATTGCTTTTTTTTCAGAGATGTTCGAAATTTGAATGCATTACCAAATCGATTTTGATATAGTAATGAAGCTATTACCACATTTTCACAGATAAGAAATTTGCTGTAACAAAACAGTTTATCGTAATGTGGGCCATTATTTACGGATTTTGAAGGCATCATAGACAGTTTATGATATGTGTGTAGATAAACATAATTATAATATTAGAATGCTACTTTATACGAAGATTAATAGCTTTTTCTTTTTATTTAGCTTTTTAACAGGCAACATTCCGCCCTGCATTAATTAAGAATCAACTGTTTTTAGGGCTCCGTACCCAAAGGGTAAAAACGGGACCCTGTTACTAAGACTCCACTGTCCGTCTGTCACCAGGCTGTAATCTCATGAAGCGTGATAGCTAGACAGTTGAAATGTTTCACAGACGACGTATTTCTGTTGCCGCTATAACACCAAAAAATAATATAAAGTAAAAGTGTTTAGTTTCTATTTTTTTTTTAAGTACGGAACCCTCGGTGGACGAGTCCGACGCGCACTTGTCCGGTTTTTTTATTATTATTTAAATCTAGTCACTCTCTGACCATGAAAGCACTAGCATATATTATGTAGTATTGCTTGCAGACATATCTGCAAGACAGAAAAAAAATTAACGTTTGGATTTTCTGTGAAATCTATTCTGTGCCATGGCATTCGTAATTCAAAATGCTATTCCAAGTTTAAATTTGAAATAGAGCCGCGTTCCATTTCCCGCCAATGATTCATCGCAGTGAAATGAGGGACAAAAACAAAAAACGGTCACTGACATATTGTAACCTTCACTACCTCGTATCTTACCTTTACCATTGTTTTAAATGCAAATGTATTCCAAGCAGTTAAAGTTTATTTTTCAATGGCAGTCATCTTATGATACGACTTCGCGGCAAACTATTGAAGAATGGATAACCTAGTGTAATCCGACACTATGTTACATAAAAATTACCCCTACGCCTTTCAAAATAAAGTCCATTTTTAGATTTGTGTGGAGGTTTCTGTAGTTGTCTCCAAATAATGGATACGTAGGTAATCAGACACTATGGCGTGGGTCTCACTTTACCCGCCCAGGGGTATGCTATGCTTGCCTCTATAGGTTTTTATTAAGTTACAACACAGAGGGCTGAACTGAACAGAGTAACATTCATATGGCCGTGCTAATGTTTTCTTATGACGTTTTCACGCAAAATTATCGTCCGTAAACCGACTTTACAGACAACCATTTTTTTTTCTATTCAAGTCGGTGCTAGTAATCTCGGTCGGTCGGTCGGAAACTACGCATAAGGGGCACTCCACAAAATTGCCTGCCGTGTATGCCGTACTAATAATCTAGAATTATACATAATTACCTACACATTATTTATATACTTATGACAAGACACTGAAAAAGCTCGGAAAAATTATCATCAATAGATTATAATATAGGACATTATTATACACAGATTGACTAAACTAAGTGAACTAAGTCCCACAGTAACAGTAAAACTTATTATAAATGAGTTTTTATCGATGTATAGAGTGCTTACTGTAAGCTTACTAAACTTCTCTATGCCTGAAGGCACCGTCACCGAACGCATGGAATTCTTACGGTTATTTTATGAAGATGTCACTCTGGTTGTACAGTACTCTGTGGTTAGTGTCAGTGGGTTTTGTTTTTCGACTGTCAAATTGTGAGAAAGCGTAGGCGGGCGACACACTTGACTTGTTTTTGTCAGTCTTTGGATTTCGTCATGTGTGGCTGCCTATTGTCAACACCCTTTTTAGGGTTCCGTACCCAAAGGGTAAAAACGAGACCCTATTATAAGACTCTACTGTCCGTCTGTCTGTCTGTCACCAAGCTGTATCTCATGAACCGTGATAGCTAGACAATTGAAATTTTCACAGATGACGTATTTCTGTTGTCGCTATAACAACAAATACTAACAAGTACGGAACCCTCGGTGGGCGAGTGCGACTCGCACTTGTTTGGAAATTTTGGGACTCCTGATTTAGTAATTGACTGCGTTGTGTCAGTCTAATTTAATGCAGAGACAGGTGTGGCTCACTCCGCGATTTCGTCGCGTCGCTATAAGCAGGTACATGCGGTCCACACCAATTTTGGTGTCTACCCATAGTAGTTGCCGCGTACCGCTACGGAAAGGACGCCTGCTCGCGCTTGCGTTCGTATCTCTCGTAATAGACGCGTTTTGTTAGAGAGTAAACCTTCTGTACCTAGTACTATTATTTATTCTGTGGCAGAGACTCGAACATATAAAAAGACATGTTTCGATCCAATTTTCCATGACGTTTCAGTCCCGCCGTGTGTGTGTGCTTTAAGAGCGCTGCAGTTACTGCAGGTGGCATCGTAGGGCAGGACGCATAAACCATTATTTATTAACAATAACACCGATCATAAATGCCGTAAACAAATTACGGAGCCCATAAATGCTGTACGCGGTACGGAGGATGTATAAACTTGCTTCTTAAGTCCGACTATAAACTTCATCGGTATGTACGTTTTATATGAAGTTACAGAACTTACAGATATAGATACACAGAGTATCAGCCGTATTCGAACAATGAGATACGTCAAATACTATATAGATATTGAAACGATATGGATCGGATATGTCAGTGTCAAACAAGTGTCAAAATTGACGTTTCTTCAAACAAAAACATCATTTTTGACACTTGTTTGACACTGACATATCCAATCCATACCGTTTCAATATCTAGTATTTGACGTATCTCATTGTTCGAATACGGCTGTATGTTTAAGGTGTAGTGCGGCTACCACCAGTTCAAGTAGTTCAACACTGACATATTCGCTAGCGTATGCGTAACTTACTTTCTATACTACTCACACATAAGTACGAGCGAGATACTCGTATATAGAAAGTAAGTTACGCAGACGTTAATGAATATGTGAGTTTGACACTGCGAAGGCAGTCGTGGTAAGGTTAGGTGATAAAGTCCCGTTTTCGTAATTATATATCAATGCATTTTCTAAAGATTATCAAATACAATGCACTTAACACAAAACTTATACCGCCGTACAGCGCCATCTGTTTCATTTGTCAAATATGAGGCACAAGCTAGATTTTACAGCTAGTTCTCCTATCAATACATCTATGGTTCAAGCCACCCGCTAGGAACCGTCACGTATATTTGTCATATTAATGTACACACTGTTCACTGACAATATATAAGCCTTATTACAATTAATATAAGGTCCATAATATGGTCAGCTAAGAGTTTAGTACACCGTAACTTCACCGGGATTGAATCTACGACTCTTGTTATCGAAGGTAAAATATGTAGACATTTTTCTGATTATAAATCTATGTCCGCGGCAATGTCACAGTCAAGGAATCATAATCTTCGCAGTGTCTTGACATTATTATGTTTTTGATTAAAGCCACAGAATAAATATAGTACCTAGAATAAATATAATAGTAGTAGTTCTGTACCTAGGTACAGAATACTCACTCTCTAACAAAACGCGTCCGTTAGGATCAGGACGGATATGGCCGCTAGGCGGCGACAGCGCCACGCGCGTCTTATGGCTAGCCACCAAAATTGGTGTGGAACGGATGTACTTATAGGTACCTGTTGCAAAACGACGAAATCGCGGAGTGAGCCACGCCTGTTAAAGCTTATTACTAAATGAACTTACTTAATGGTGGTTCCATATTGTCTGTTATAAATTTCAGTTCATATTTCGTCAGGAATCTTCCTTTCAAGTGAGGTCACATGATGTTTGGATTTCTATCGCTTAAGTATTTATGTGTTTCCAAATTTCCCGAAGACGACATCTACGTCGACAATTTTTAAACTACTCGTATTTTATTCTTGGGAAATACAATGGCACGATTCTATTAAATTATTATAATTAAATTATACTATTTGATTAGAAAAGTCATTATTCATCCATTTCTTACTGCGGACTATATCCGTACGGATATGATGGTCGTTCTTGTCTACGTGACATCGTGATAAAACGGTGTTCGTCACTTTCTATCCCATTGTCAAAAAGTGACAGTTATTTTATCACGTGGATAAAGATGGATAAAGCCATCCATAATACCTTGGCAAAAATATAATTATGATGGATGTAGATATATGAAGTCAAGCTACTGCTTATTTCTTTACTGGTAATCAGACTATGGTTACTGCGCTTAATGCAAATTACGCTTCAACTTGCAACTCCTGATAACGTAAATAATTACCAACCACAATACCAGTACCTTCAACCACACCTTTATCTTTACACTATTAAGGTCCATTCTCCCATGTCTAAATGCAAAATAAGGTAACAGTGATCAGTTAAATGGCAAGTAAAGTATGTGTGATATAAAGATAATGTACTGAGGGCCTACCGCGAACCACGTTCGACGTGTTGCCTCTCTTTTCCACTTGTCAATTCGTATGTAAGTGTGACAGGGAGGCAACACGTCGAACGAGGTTCGCGGTAGGCCCCTCTGGTTTGCATTCGTGATAAGTAGTTATGAATGTTAGCTGTTAGCTTAAACATTGTTTATCAATGCTAATTGTCAGGCAACTTAGCTGTACCTAGGCATTATAAAATAGCTTTGTGATACAATGTAACTTGGTTGAATATATGGAAAATATTCAGTAGAAAAGAACCAGATATATCCTTAGAAGCATTGCACGCTTCGAGTTATTAAATGGCCTCGCTTCGCTCGCTCGTTATATCACACTCGGCAGATAAATTATTATTTTTCGGTTTTTAAAGTAAGACACTAGACACCCTGTACTTACTTTGCGTATTTTAAGCATGCCATTAATCACTACATACTTATTATAAAACAAAGTCCTACGCCGCGGCTGTCTGTCCATATGTTCGCATTAAACTCAAAAACTACTGAACGGATTTTCATGCGGTTTTCACCTATCAATAGAATGATTCTTGAAAAAGGTTTAGGTGAATAATTTGTTAAGGTTTCGTGTAAAGGATGACTCACGTTAGATCGGGCCGTGCCCGGGCCGGAGCTTCCGGCACATCGTTTTCTATGGAAAGTGTAGGGACTGCGTCCTACATTCGCCCAAGCTTAGATGATATTAAATAAATTTAATTTTAGCTTTTCCCGTTATACGCAATGTGCATAGCATACGTAACGGTAACTTTGTTTATTGTTTATTACGGCCGTTAGGAATAAGCTTGTAAAAGTATTGTATTTCCTTAAAATGTATTTCCTTTTATTTGCCGGCACTGACTCTTTGTTTATCCATCTTTGTTTTATTTCTTTGTCGGTGTCCGAATAGCTATTGTTAACTTACGTAATAAACTAATTTGTACCCAGCGTAAGAAACGCTAGGATCAGGCATCTGCAAAGCCGTTATCGGTCCTGTACCGCTATTCCGATGAGCCTGTTGCTTACCTGCAAAGTTATGGTCATCAGGATCGCGGGGAGTCAGAATCAGTTCTGAGTTAGACGTCAACTCGACAAGTTATCTTGTACCTTTTCCACGGGTCGAACATTGTAATTTTAGTTATAAAATAGTTTAGTTTTCTTAGTAGTGTTAATATAGAACAATTATTTTTCCGTCGTCTAAACTTTTATTTGCAATACTCCCAACACCTTGGTACGAATACCAAACCCCTCTGCCAAAGAAAGCATCACGTGATCGCCTGTCATGTCATAGAAATGTAAGCGCCGGAAGCTCCGGCTCGGACACGGCCCGGTCTAACGTGAGTCATCCTTAACCCGTGCGAAGCCGGGGCGGGTCACTAGACTCACTAGTGTTAATACAAAATTGTGAGTTCTAACAAAGCGACATCAACACGCAAATCTTTGCAGTGGGAAATATAGAATTGACAATGGGAAGAAGTTTAAGTTCTATCTTCAAAACTATACGCTCTAAACTACAGTCATCAGTGAAATCTAATCCCAATTTCACACTCATACTAACCTCCTGACCCTGAGACTGAATGTACATTACAATGTAGGTATAGTTGAATCATCGAGAGCGTGGAATTGCATATGTAGTAGTATTGTTTGTTTACAGGCATTCTATATTTGAATTTTCTATTTTCTTGTACTATCAGCATACAACCACTACAAATGCAATTCCATCTTCTCGATAATTCAACTATAGTACCTACTAGGTACATATTCATGCAATCTAATTTGAACCTTTCATGAACCAAATAAAGTAGCAATTCTTTTGTTTCTTTGCTTTTTAAATCAAACGAAAGTCGTTCTAGTTTACTTATTGAATAAGGTTCAAATTAAAAATTCGATAACTTTATATGATGGGTCTTACGAGGTCAAACGCTGACAAACCGCCCTCTAAAATAAAACAAAAATATAACCTCCCCGCTCGCAATTCCGTCTCACTTTTAGTCTTAACCCACACTCATAGAGTTCTTATTCCTATAAAAACTAAAAAAAATATAGGTATCTAATCACTACACTCTTAGAGCATTTAATAACTGGAGTGGCCATTATGCTGAGCTTACCCCTCTGCCGAAAAACTTGCACAATTGTGCAAACTTTTGTATGGACTGACATAGCTATTTGTACGTTACGTACAAATCATGTAGAAATAGCAATACATTTGACGTCCCCTCCCCCGCAAAAATCGGCAGACTGTTTCGTAAAGAAAATGACAGCGATGACATCTCCAGTTACTAAATGCTCTAAGACTACACTCCATCGCAATTTCAGTCTTAACCCACATATAATTGAGTTGTTATTCATTTTTTAACGTGACGGTTTTTTTTTTTGGCAAAAAGGCAAGTTTACCAATCACTCAAATCGGCGGGGCATACTCAATAACCACGGATTACCGAACAATAGTGTGTAGGGCCCTTAAGCGTTCAATATCACTTATTGGTCTTAAACTAAAAAGGACGGTTTTTGCTGAGTGATTGATTGAGGATTTTGGCAGTCTGTTACCGGTTTTTAAGAGAGGATGATAGATAATAATAGAATATCGGCCCGATTCCAACTTTTAGATACGTCCAGTTAATAGATCTTGAATCGATATGGATTAGATATGTCAGTGTCAAATGTGACATTTCTTGAAACAACAACGTCACTTTTGACACTAGTTGACACATCTAATCCATATCGTTTCTAGGTCTATTAATTGACGCATCTTAAAGTTGGAATCGGGCAGCTTGTATTGTTGTAGACTTCTGGTAGGTATGTAGATGTAGTTGCACAAATATTATATCTTACGTTTTTTGCTGGCTTGAAAATATGTCTTACCGGTTACACACTTATTAATAACTACTTATTAAATTCAAAATTAAAAAACCCCTACGCTATATGCCAAAAAAATTCATTTTATGCCAAAAATTGATACTCTTCAAACTGCTGGGTCAAACATAGCTAAGAACCACCGCAAAGAAAACTCGCTTCCACGTAAAAAAAAATCCCCTGACCCAATAGATGACAAAAGTTCGTGATTGAGATTGTTTGTCGGTTACCTCTTCACACTTAAACCGCTGAACCGATTTAGATGAAATTTGGTATAGAGATAGTTTGAAGCCCGGGGAAGGATCATCATCATCATCATTTCAGCCTATATACGTCCCACTGCTGGGCACAGGCCTCCTCTCATGCGCGAGAGGGCTTGGGCTATAGTCCCCACGCTAGCCCAATGCGCATTGGGGACTTCACATACACCTTTGAATTTCTTCGCAGATGTATGCAGGTATGCGGGGAAGAATATAGAATAGTTTTTATCAATCATGCATATTATAAGCTGTCACATAATGTCATATCTTGTTGCAAATGGTATACTGATCATCATCATCCTCCTAGTATTTGTTCTATGTTGTGTAACATGTCGCGTGAGTGACTAAAAACCATGTGAACTAAACCGTAAAATTAGTTTAGTGCCAAACTAATTGGCTGGCTATAAAATATGTTAGTATTCCGTAAACCATCATAACCTTGTCGCGGGTCCTTATATTTCAAATGTTTCTATTGGAAACATGAATGTTATTGCCAATTTGACCAACAAAGCAATTCCTAACATTTCTAGACTCTAACAAAGTGCTAAACTGCAAGACCTATAAAACCCAGGTTTACTGCACTAACAAAGCTCTTAGCAACTTCTTTATAATGAGAAATGACAGTTTCCTTACAAGATCCCATGCAACCGACCATGAAATGCCGGGGCAGGCTAACCATTAATTACTAGCCACCATACAAGGCACCGTTGTTATTACTGATGCTGCCTGAGTGCATACAAAGTACTATCCAGTATATGAGTACAAAGTCTGAAAATAATAAGTAAGTAAATTTCACATTTAGTTTGTTTATAAACAGGGTTAAGAAACAAAATAAGTAAACCTATCTCAAGAAGTAGCAACGTCGTTAAATATTGAATCTGGTTTGTGACAAAACATTTGAGTGACCCGTTCAAGATTTTTGCTTTAAAAAAACTAGAAAATTTACGGGTTTTCCTCATTAGTAGTATTCTATATCTACCACTACGTCTCTTACACTTAGGGGGCACTAGGAATGGCAAAAAGATAAATTTCGTGTGAAATTTTGTTGATTAAAAAACATTGAAAAACGTTATCTGAAGACGCAGGAGTTTAATGAAGAGCAATGAGTTTATATTTTTGATCGGTGTAAAAGACATCGTCATTTAGTCGAAGGTTCTGTGGCTTAAATGCATGTGGTTAATGAGTGAAGTACGCTTACTTACTAGAAAGCCAAGTAGAGGTATGAGTACTTGCACCTTGGGGTGTTTTCTTTACTTGACCAAATATTATAGGTAGGTACTTACAGTTCTAAAGTGGACTTGTCGTGCCCTAGGTCCTATGTTTTTTACTTTTTTAGCCTTTCTGAGGCTATTGCTAGCCTGCACTTAGTAACAACATCCCAGACCTTTAAAACTAAAACGTACTATTTACCTTAGCCTTTAGAACATCTCTAGTTCCTTTCCATTCTACAACGACGGAGCTTCTCCTAGGTTTCGAGAAAATAGGGTGAAAACGGCCATCTCTTAGCTAAATACGACAAGCAATTTTCAACTTTAAACTAAATGAAATAGAGTTGAATTTCCAATAGTAAAACAGCCACACATGGATGACTGTCGTGGGAAAATACAATGGTGACTAGCTTGCGATGTCCACAACAACTGTCAATCAAATGCAAATCTTACTTTCGTGATATAGAGTGTGTTTTAGGATGGCAAAAAGAGTGTCACTTACGACAGTTAATTGGAAAGCTGTATTTGCACATGAGGTGCAATTTAGAAGCGCGTTTCAAGGAAGCGGTTTGTTAGTTTTAAATAGATAAATAAAAATAGAAGCTACTTTTTATTTGCATTACGGTGCAAATACGAAAGCTTTTAATGAAAAGTTGTTTAATCATGCTTTTTACTATTTCCATAAGTAACATAATGGTGTTTTGACTTTGTAGCAACTAGCCTTGATTGGTTTTGGAAATATGTATTACTTATTTTTACTAAATCTCGACTATCTTCATAATCTCAATCATCGATGCTTTATAAGAATAAGAATAAGAATAAGAATAATATTTATTGGAAAGAAAAACCTTGTTCACCAATATCAATATCCTGTGGCCCCGCACTAGCCAGTCACGTGGCTTAGAAAAAACTAATCTATAGGTGAAGTAATAGTTAAGGACATTATGAAATAGAAAGAAAGAAAAAAGGAATGAAAAAGGGTGCGTGTATGTGTGTGTGTGCGAGTGCATATAGAGACACATTTGTGTTAAGCTATAAGAGAATGGTAGATGCTTTTGACTCAGTCTGATACGCTAATTTTAATGTTGACTGTACGTACTTACAGGCTACAACCGCGAAAATCGAAGTTCGTCAATTGCGGCCATTTTTCCCCGTCACTCTAAATAATTACGTCTTAATGAGAGTAAAAGAAAAAGATCCCCGCAATTTGCGAATTTCGATCTTCGCGGTAGGCTTCCAGGCTACAAGCTACGCGTAAATTATTCAACATTTACTAACAATAAGCCTAATTGAAAACAGCAGTAACCTTACCACGTCTGCCTGTTTGACAGTGTTATTCGCTAACGTCGCTAACTTACTTTCTATACATCTCACTCGCACTAATATGCGAGTATAAGCGAGATGCATAGAAAGTAAAGAGGCCCACTGATTAACAGTCCGCCGGACCTGTCAGTTGTTCGGAACTGTCAAAATTTTATTCTAACTGACAGGCCGATACCGTCCGGCGGACTGTTAAATCAGTGGGCCCCTTAAGTTACGCACACGCTAGCGAATATCAGTGTCAAACTGATGGTAGCCGTACAGTTCTTTATAATTTCGGCTACGGAACCAAACTGATTAAGTACGACAGTCTTGTCCTGTTTTCTGTAAGATCGAAACAGATAAAATATAATTGACTGATATCGCTTACTGGAAACCAATTACACTTATATAGATCTCAGTATTTGCATAGTTCATGTCGGTATAATTATGAACAGCTGTTGATATTAATTGCGAGTTCTCGATCTGAAGCCAGTGGTTAGTTAGGAAGTCTTAGTTTTTTTATCGGGCCAAGCCATAGCTGATATTCACTGTCATTATGTTTTATCAGAGATGGGCAAAATTCATTCGAATGACCAATAGCGAATGAGAATAACCAAATCATTCGCGAATGACGAATAAGTTATTCGAATGATCATTCGTGTTCAATTCATTCGAGAATAAATTATGTTCCAGCTGTCCCCACCTCGTCGGCGAAACCAATATCGGGTGTATTCCCACTTGTCCACACTGGGAACAGATGGGAATTGGTGCTGCATATAAATCATTACCATTTCTCCCCATCTCATGAATGACGACGGTCAGTTGGGGTCTTTCCCAAAATAATTTTCCTTGGCCCTATAATACGCTGGAGTTGCTTACCTATTCAGATTTGCCATCTGAGAGTGTATTAAAATAATCATTCGTGTGATTTGTTTGAATATAATTACGAATAATTCATTTATTATTCGAAATTCTAAACGAATGATTTATTCCCGAATAATTTTACCACGAATAATTGTTTATTCGAATAATTATTTAGATGAAAACTTATTCGAATAATGCTCAACTCTGTATCCCTGTAGGCGTAGGTGTATGGACAGTGAGGGTCAAATCTACAATTAATAACTAACTCGATGATCGACTAATATTGAAATAAAACTAAGTACTTAGCTACTTTTAGTTATAGCCTAGGTATGTTTTAAAAACTATTTATTGTAAGTATGAATAAAACGATGTAAGTACACAATATCATTAGACGGTTTTATTTATCGTCCAAAATATTACACAATGTCATGTCAAAAAACTCGTAAATTGGCCCAGGTCAAAATTTTTAAATTGAATCGTCTCTCGTTTGTATTTTTTAGGTTATTCAAATATTTTTCTGTTTTCTTCAATGATCAGCTTTTGTTCTTGGCCCATGATGAAGTTGAGCTGCGCTATTCTTGTGAGATCTGTAACAAAAATAAAAAATAACTTTAAAATCATAGACAAGTAAAAGGATCATTGCACAAAAAGTTCTAGAAAAGAAAAGAAAGAAGAAGTCCAAAAAGAGTCTGCAGTGATTTTAACAGCGCTGCGTGCCAGTGTTATTTATACGTCATAATTTATCTGGGTTGGAAGGTCAGATGGCAGTCGCTTTCGTAAAAACTAGTGCCTACGTCAATTCTTGGGATTAGTTGTCAAGCGGACCCCAGGCTCTCATGAGCCGCGACAAAATGCCGGGATAACGCGAGGAAGAAGAATTTCATAGAAGTTTGACGTTTAAAATAACACCTGCACTGCATGGGCTACCAAAATCGCTGCAGACTTTTCTTGGTTTAACTCTATTTTGTCGGGGGCGTGACCCGTAGGTAGGTAAAAATATGTCCGACAGCTTTTAGGTATGTCAGCGAATTAAGAACTATGGAGCATATTTTTGAGTAAGTTATATGCACCTATATTTTTACACCTGACTGTACAACTTACATGCCTTTTGTATTTAGGTAGGTATGCAGTTTCATCTCAATCTGTCTTATTTAATATTTAGATTGCAAGATTTGACTCGAACAAACACACACTAAAAAAATATGATCTATCGAGTACACAATAAAATGATTTCATTAACTGCTATTACAACATCAACTAATGTACGTTCGTTCGTACGTAACGTACAAACAGTAAAATTTACGTTATGCAATATCAATTGTATTAAAAATATTAAACAAGGTTCTTTTCAAATAAATATTATTCATATTCTTATTCTTATTCTTAAACGATTTATTTTCTCAGTGCAGCTACAAATATTTCAACATTCCAAATTACTTAAATAAAAGCTTAAAATAAAATTGTAAAAACCATTTTTCCAAGATTACACAAGTATTAGGTACTATTTCAGCCTTTGGAGACTCAAGAACTCCTCCATGCGAGTGAAGACTAAAAGGAACGAGACAGTTCATCCCTTAAACCAGGGGGCTTCAGACGTACTCGAGGCAAAAGGACCGAGTATCACGATACGAGCTCTTTTAAACCCTTCAGGTAAATGAAGCTTAGAGTAGAGTGGTCACCTTTATATTGAACGCTTGGATAACTACATTAAAACCTAGCCAATATGACAATCGAAACAACGTTCCTTAGCGTATCGTAGTGTCTCTATCACTGTTCCACACTAATAGTGCAACAGTGACAGTTGCGTTTCGTTCGCTACGAAGCGTTAACAATTGCACGTTGGCAATGCACCAAAACTCTTAGAGTACTAATACGATCATGCGGAGGTCGGAACATTTCGTAGCTTCATACCTTTTTTATTACGGCCCGATTCGAACTTTAAGATACGTCAAATATTACGACTAGATACGACATGGATTAGATATGTCAGTGTCAAAAGTGATGTTTTTGTTCTATTTCTAATCCATATCGTATCTAGTCGTAATATTTGACGTATCTGAAAGTTCGAATCGGGCCGTTACTTATACATACATTCTACGAATCTTCTCTTTCCGCACAGACTCTAACAAAATTCCTAATGAACTTTATGCATTCGCATTGTGCATTAGCGTTAAATTATAAAGTGCATTCGCTGTTCCATAGCACAGATGTCGAGTTGAAGGGGTTTTATTTCAGCTCATTCGAGTTTTAGGCGCTCGCAGCCCTGAAAGGGCTTTATACGGGCACAATAGCTTTTTCAAAATGGAAATATCTGTTTTATATGTTTTTTGGAGTCATGTGTTGTCTGGTTTCCATTTGTTTTGAAGCTTTCCACGTTATTATAGGCAAAGAGCTGTATTAAAAATATGCATTTACTGTCAAGCGGTAAGTCTACTAACAGCGTTTTTTCATTAAGTGTACTTACACTTTTGGAAATAATTGCTCCGAAAGTCAATATATTGTGACTGGAGGGATTCTAACTTTGTAACCGGCCGTGCAAAGAAATAAAACCAAAACCAGAAAATGAAGCTTAATAAAATAAGTCAGTTCATTCATAAGTTTTTTCAAAAAAAAAAAAAAACAACGGGTTGCACTCCGGAAGTGCCGACAGAAGTGAAAACTCAATGACTAGTCCAAAATGTCTGTAGCACTATGTATAATTGACCCATCCTCCTTTCTATTGAAAAACTTTAGTTCTGCAATTGCTGGTCAGTGAGTTTGTTTAAAATTCTAACTTGAAATTTGTAGCGTTAATTGTTTAAAATTCGAATAGAAATTGTAAAGTTACCTTGCAGACCTCGCATCTAAATATATTTGGTCATGATACTTGAGTTTTATTCACCAGTACTAGAGTTCACTTTTATTAGCGATTTCATCAAGATGTAGCTTTATTGAATTATATTTGAGTGATATAAAGTTAGAATGTAACTGTGAGATCCTCGTATTTCAACCCGTACAAGATTAGAACCTTTTTTATGTAATGTCATTGAGTTTCTCTTTATTGATTTAAATGCCATTTAAATGAGTGGCCATCTAAACGTTACGGTCACGTGATCGCGTTACGCTGTCTCGAGTTTATCATTTTTTCCCCACCTCAAAAAGTGCCCAGCGCCGCTAAAGAAGTTTTCACTTCAAAAATTAAGAACCGCGAATATACGTTTATTGCTTGTATGGCTTTTGGTATTACATGACGGTATATGCCCTTCCGTTTTATGTGTGGTCCAACATGCACTTGTCCAGTTTTTTATTTATTAATTTAAGAGCTTCGTCAATCTATGCGTCCAAAGTTAAAACGGCCGTTTTTGTTTTGAGTTCATAGATCGACGAATCCAGCAATATAAAAACTAGTTTGATGTATTCAAAAGGTACTTAAATACAAAATACAGTACGTAGCGGCCCCCTTTTTAAATATCTTTCGTTAAATTGAAATAATCACGATTAT
This sequence comes from Cydia splendana, assembly GCF_910591565.1. Lineage (NCBI taxonomy): Eukaryota > Metazoa > Arthropoda > Insecta > Lepidoptera > Tortricidae > Cydia > Cydia splendana. The sequence goes on along the minus strand of NC_085971.1, from coordinate 15,901,459 downwards.
TTAGCAGCGGCACTAGTGTGCACGTTGATGGGCTCTTAACTTTGATTGTGCAAATGAAACTTTAACATGTAAAAACTGGATTTATTACCACGAGGCATTCTCTATCACCTCTTTCCTTGGCAGTTAAACTGATCGCTATACATAACTATAAATGCAACTCAAAATATCTCGCATTGAACGCAAAAACCCTATCGTTATATCCCCTTCATTGAAATCTTGGGCAACGTCAGGTGCTAGCCTTGTATTATCATTGCAACTTTACGCAAGCGAGAGACTACTCTGGATAGCCAGTATAAGATGGAACACTTAGTTTTAATTTTTTGTCAAATTTGTTTTGAAAATATGTGTCCCGCCGAGTTTGTTGCCGGTCCCATATTGGGATACCCTCCTCCAATAGACGGGTACTTAAATCTTCTCGAGGCAGAGGTGTAGGGTTGGAGCCGGTGTAGCTTTATTTGACGTTCATAAGCGCATTGTAATATGCCTACTTGAATAATAAACTAACTTTATCTTTATTCTATGATTTTGAAGGAAAAAATAGTATTATAAACGAGGTTACATTCACAGAGTTTAGGAGACTACTGGTAGGTAACTAGCTTCTAACCCGCTATTTCTCAATGAAATTATATCGCGGTACAGGTCTACACCTGTTCGTGTAATTAAATATGATGATGGTTGATAAAAACTATCCTATCCCAGGCCTCAAATTATCTCTAAACCAAATTTCATCTAAATCTTTTGGAAACTCAAAATCCCATACAAAACGACACGTAACGCAAACGCGTACGTCACGTCACTCACGTCACGCTATCGAATTAAATTTACACTAGGTATGATACAGTTTCGATTATTACATGATTTTTACAAGCTTTTATTTTTTACTTTCACCTGACCGTTGTCTGTAATCAAATCTTGCAAGTTAAATCCATCCTCTTCCCGGTTTCCGATTGAGCTAAAATTTTGCATACATACGTAACTCGGGTGACAATGCAATATTATGGTGTCATCGAGTTGATCTGATGATGGAGGCCGGAGGTGGCCATATGGTATGGTGGAACTATGTGATAAAACAATGAAACCTAATTGTGTTAGGGGTTTTAGAATTGTCTCGATGAGTATTAGTTGCCTGTCGTAAGAAAAGTACAGTCAGCGATAAAAGCTTGTACCAAAAATGAAATTTTTACCAAAAACTTATTATTTTTTTTTTTTTGTCAAAATGGCGGACGCATAAGTACATTCAGATTATGTATAGTTTACCTGTGTGTTTGAGTCGGCAAGCGATCGAAATAACGCCCTCGGGGACAAAGGTGTTCATTACCAACCGGGAATCGAAGTCCACAATAGCGCCGCGGGAACACCCCATTGTGGCGAAATATACGAGTTATAGGTGTATGTGGATTGTATTGTTGTAAATTTTTATATTTTTCAAAAGGTTGAGTCATACAAGTATGAATATTTTTACAAAAAAATAAACGCATTTTTCTGAATTAATTAACAACTTTTTTAAAGCAAAGGACATTGCATAAGTGTATTTATTACGTGACTCAATCTCAATATAATTGGTCACAATTGCCTAAGAGTAAAAGGAAGGGAAGGAAGGGTGTATCAATTATAGGTAAACAACAAACTTACAAAAAAAAAGTAACCTAAAATTAAAATAATCTACAAAACTAAAACTACTATCTAAAAAAACTAAAATTGATATATTTATACTTAAAGGAACATTGCTTGATATTCAATAAATATTTCACTTACAATCTTCTCAATAGGCTACATTCCTACTAGTCAAATCAGCTTCTTTTTTAGAACTGTCAAAACGATTCTTTAGTATGGAATTTATATGAAAACAAATATAGCGACGTCACGGTAAACTCACCTACTTTTTATATTTCAATCCGATTTATTAAATACAAATTGTGTTTAAAAATAGCTGCTATCTATGTTTTTCTAATAATTATCTGGTGCTTTATTTCGTGCATGGTTTGAAATAATTTATTTTAAGTACAGGAAACATCCCTATTCATATGACTTTACTATGACTGTCGAGGACTAATTGAGGTTTTATGTGTTATTTATACTTTTTATACATTTTGTCTATGTTTTTATGGTATTTCGTTTTACCTTTTGTTTTTAGATCAGTTGTCATTAAATGCTCTGTGTGAAGCCCGGCTTTTTCGTTGCTCCCAATTTTTATAGCTATCGAAGTGTAAATTGTTCTGGATTCCGGGACAATGACGTTCAATTCGTCCTCAGAACTAAGTATGTACATTGTTTCATTTATTAATACTATTGTAACATTCACGGAAATCATTATGCCACACAAGAAGTACAATTTGGGCATTAAGTTTTCTAGTAAAACAAACCATTCAACCTCTCAATTTGCATAAGCCGTTTGCGCAAACCAAACATTTCCATAGAAGGCTGATTGTTTTCTGTGCGACAACATATTGCTTTTACAGCGATGGAAACTGCATTAGAGACTTGTTTGTGGCGAAGACTAGCTCTGGATAGATCGAGCATTATTGACTAGACTGTGTTCAGCACTATTCAAAAGAATTGCGAATCGAATAAAGGTGCCTATGAAATTTCTTTCAAGCCTCTTTTGGCTGAGCTTAGTTTATACAATAATTGAATAATTGCTACTTTACCGTAGTTTTATTACTCAAACGTTACATTTCTATATAAATTAATGAATTAAATTTAAAACAAAAGTGTACAAAATTACGTTACAGCTACGCCGTATAAAAATGAACTGATAACTGATGAATGGTCAGTAAAGTATTGTTCACATAGATTTGGTACGGTGACAGCTGTCATCTGCATACAATGCTGTCAGATGTATAATATTTTCACGTACCCAAGCAATGTGTGTGAAAAAATTATAGTAATCGAGCATATCGATCCATGTTTATGGCAGTGACAGATCAGTAAAGTTACAGGAAACTTTAAAACTAATTTTAGCTATTAGGAGTAATTAACGACTATTATAGGGACCCATATTTGACCCATAAACTCACTTGTACCAAGATTTTGTATAAACTAGCCTATTTTAGTATTTCTCTGGGCAAAAGCCTTCTTCTTATAATTCATTCCTCCTGTCATTTCCCACCATTCGCAATTGAAGTTTCTGATGGCTTATGACCAGCGCTAGTGAGGCTGTATGCTTTATCTGGTGAGGGCAATCTTTGGTTTACGGACATGCCAGGAGAGAATTACAGTAGGTGTGCACTAGGTAACTAAATAACGGTGCAACATGATGACCTAGAGTAGAGACAACACTACCATGCAATAACAATACCGGTAGATTTAACCAATATTTATACTGGCAATGACTTTACTACTGTATATGTACGACAGTGAATAGCTTGATCAGTCTTAAGGTACCGTTCGAATTTAGACTGCACTAGCGTTGCTGCAGTTTTGCGGCGCGACATTGGTGTCGCAAATGCCAAAATTCTGGGCGACGACGTCGATTTTGACATTTGCTGCTGCACTCATTACTGCAGCAAATGTCAAATTTGATATAAACTTCTTGACAAAAATTATCTTAATGACATTTCCTGCAGTAATGCAGAAAATGTTAAATGAAACAGAGTTTGAACCTACGACGACGTCCGCTTTGGAAGCCACTCATTTAGCAATTTTATAATAGCAAAAATAATATCGGAAAAGAAAAATGTATGTATGTCTTTATTGTACAAAACACAAAACGCAAATATATTTATATATTTACACAAAAGATCCATATTGAATGATATTGTGATATTACCTAATGTAGCTAATTAATAATAATGTAATGTAGTACTTATAGAATAAGCAATGTGCAAAATGACATGTAATTTTCTTTATATTTTTATCAATAAATGATATATACACAAAGGAAAAACTTATCCCCTTTTTAAGGGATAAATAATAGGGACAGGGATAGGGAAAAATAATATCGAACCTTCCTGAGATTACGTCCAAGAACACCTTCTGTATCCGTCTACACTATGCCTATTAATGTAATGTAGTACTTATAGAATAAGCAATGTGCAAAATGACATGTAATTTTCTTTATATTTTTATCAATAAATGATATATACACAAAGGAAAAACTTATCCCCTTTTTAAGGGATAAATAATAGGGACAGGGATAGGGAAAAATAATATCGAACCTTCCTGAGATTACGTCCAAGAACACCTTCTGTATCCGTCTACACTATCGTCTAAACCTACGTTTTCTAAAATTGCACAGGATATACGAGGATAAATTTGAAATACCTTGGAAACGGGCTAACTTCTACAAATGCTATGAAACTTACGACCTTTTTGAGACAGAACTACAATTGATCACCTCGCCACAAACAGGGACAAGTATTAATATAGACTGTAAATTTTGATACGGTATTTTTCATGCCACCATTCAGAGGCGTCTCAGATATATAGAATAATATCTGTTTCCTTAAACGAGCATGTGTTTTTAGAACGTTTTTAGTGTGGTTTATGTTGAGATATTTCTCCATTCAGTGCATAAAAATCCTTTACGAAAGCATCACGGGCTACTAGTGCTACTATATTGCTGTTTTTTTGCTAATCTGTAATACAGACCAGAATCTGGTCTACATACAGACCAGAAATTCACGGCACAAATTCATTACTCACCGCCTGAGATAGGTAAGTGGTAGACATTAAGTTATTATTACTATAGAGGAGCCATCACAAACGATGAAATTGTCGCAATCACAACCTGTACCAAGCGACCGAAACGTCGTAAGCGCCGTTAATATTCATGGCGCTTACGCGTTTAGGTCGCGAGAATCACGCTCCGGCGCATAAATGGTTTGATGTCAAAACAACATCAACTCATGGCGAAAAATACTGGTTCTCTGTGCCGGTTCTATACGTTAGTAATAATAGTTCAATGGTGGTAGACCTGGTTCTCTAAATCATTGCCGATTTTTTTTGCACTAATTCATTATACTCAATGATCAAGTGGTAAATCAATACAATGATATACTTAGGTATATCATTTCCTAACCTAACAGTTACCTACTGTATAATATGTTGTAATAAATTTACAAATTTGTCGGCCTGCCATGCGTTTTGCTTACACTCAACCCGGGTTGTTAATCCTTATTATTCCTCTGTCCCTGGCACATGATAATTGTACTTCGCCATTTAAGGTCCATAATGTGACTTTGTAATACAGCAAACTGCGGCCATATTGTACAGGTCCGAGGCCTTATTGGGATCTTTGGTTAGCCTGTAATTATAGGGCTAACCGCGTTCGTGGTTGTAAATTTACTGCCATTTCTAACTTGTGGAGAAGCTTAGAAACAGGCTCCTAGCCTGGTCGGTGAGCCTGCCTACGAAGCGGAAGGTCCCGGGTTCAACTCCTGGTAAGGGCATTTATTTGTGTGTCCACCGCAGATATTTGATCGATCGATTATCGATCGATCGGTGTGGTAACACCCTAACGTGATGTATTGTCATACCTCTCTATCTCGTCCAACTGTTTCACATGTTCTCCTGATTTATGGATGTTTTCTATGCATACATGTATGTACATGTATTTAAGGATTATTTAATTGTCGTCTGGTATCCACAAGCCTTACTGAGCTTACTCTAGGGCTAGATCGACGTGTGACAGATTGTCCCATAATATTTTTTTATTTATTGTTTTTTTTTTGTCTAGACTAATATTCAGATTTAAGGTATCGTTCGGATTCACACTGCTCCAGCATTACTGCTGCACTATTGCGCAACATTGCTATTAGACTGCTAGACTGCATTACTGCCGCAAACCAATGATATTATATTCTCTACTATACTAACTCTAACTATGTTATACTCATACATAAGGAGCACAAAAAATACTTCCATATCTATTTATATACCTACGATGGAATCTATTATTTTTGATTAATTTTCACATTCCATTCATCTTTTTCATACTCGTTGTTAAATATGAGCTTGTCTCTTTCTTTCGGTGAGCGGGAGCTCGTGAGCACGTGCACATTTCTCGCTTGCCCAGGTGCGACTAAAGGCAACTTGTACAATCTGTCACAAGTTGAGCGCTTCAATTTTGGAACGCGTGTTACGATCTTGAGTTATCCTCCTGAGACCCAGAAGCAATTGTTTTGTTTTTGAAATTGGAACCCTTAGGGCCACTTGCACCATCGCACTAACCCGGGGTTAACCGTTTAAACCTGGAGTTACTATGGTGTCCAGTACAATTTGACACTGAGTTAACGGTTTAACCGCTTAACCCCGGGTTAGTGTGATGGTGCAAGTGGGCCTTAGTTACACAATAAAAGTTCAAAATAGATTTTTGAATATGTAGGTACCTACAAAAAATTGTACGCAGGGACTTAAGAGTTTAAAATACTAAATCATTGGCGACGACATCAACTTTGACATTTGTGGCAGAAATGCAGTTGGCAATAATGCAAATAGCAGTCAATAAAACGTCAGGAAACGTCACGATTGCTACAAACGAATTAATTTATTTCCCCATAAAAGTCTTAAAACCGATAGCATTAGCATACAATCGGGTTACAAATTGGTGAAGTCATTATACGATGCATAAGTAGCTGCTAAAATTTGTCTCCAATGTTGCATGGTAATCGAGTACGTATGCAGAATGATAGAGAATTACTTGAACAGAGACACTTAATTAAAGACTGTCAGATATCCATTCTTTTTCCGGCGAAGTCAACAATGACGAATATTCTTAATATTGAACTTGGCTCTCAATTCACATTTAGGTTTTTGATGGGTTAGAGAATTATTTGAACAGCGACATTTAATATTTTATCCAACATCTAGTGATCCAAAAGACTCGAGCCTTTTAGCTCTTTTTTTAGGGCTCGCCTCATCTCTTGACGCCTAAAAGGCTAAAAGCATTTCTATTTAATTAGTAAAATAGGCTTTTAGCCTTTTAGGCGTCAAGAGATGAGGCGAGCCCTAAAAGGCTCGAGTCTTTTGGATCACTACCAACATCTGTACGAAGTACCTACCTATTATTATTTTCGAGGTATGGGTCACGATATAATTTCATTATGTTTACCTAATCCTACGTTTCAGCTGGATTGCACCAGCTGTGGTCACGGATGATTGTTTAATGGATTCATTGAAATCACTAAATATGTGTACAAAACGCGAGAGTTTAAATTAAAGTGTCCATATATTTTGTACAGCGCTATGACGTGCGGTTAACTCTATCAGCACTTTGAGTTATAGCAAGCGCCACTTTCACCATCCCACTAACCCGGGGTTAACCGGTTAAACCGTTAACCCAGTGTCAAATTGTACTGGTAACCATGGTAACTCCAGGTTTAACTGGTTAACCCCGGGTTAGTGGGATGGTGCAAGTGGCGCTTAAATTAAGTGGAAGTTAGAGCGCCTTTCATAATGGTACTGAAACTTCGCCGTTACCATCTTTGACAATGACAAATACCGCGACGAATAACGAGACTTTGCATTGACAGTCTAATATGTACACGTCTCTGTATAAACCTTTACTTGAATAAATCAACAATCCTTTTATTCCTATCAATCTATACAAACCTGAAAATTCAACATCCATCACGCGCTTACTCTTATTGCTTTCAAAATCCATCTAACTTTGGCAGCAATGGATATAACATTTATATTAATCACTGCTTAGTGTCTGTAATTTTAGTTGGCAGGCAGTTTTAAGCGTTGAAAACTAAGTACCATTGTTGAAAGTTATTTGACTGTTATTCAACCTTATTGTGAGTACATTAAGGTCTATCGATGGTCAGGTTAGTTTAGTGCTTACTGTTAAGAGTCATGCGAACCCGAAGCCAAAACGCCGCTTCCATACAATCTAAGTTGTGCTCTCATTTGAAACCACATAATTAAATAAATTACATGAAACATTCGGCCCGATTCGAACTTTAAGATACGTCAAATATTACGTCTAGATACGATATGGATTAGATATGTTAGTGTCAAAAGTGACGTTTCTTCAAACAATATCTACCGATATCTAATCCATATCGTATCTAGACGTAATGTTTGACATATCTTAAGTTCGAATCGGGCAGATTGACGTAACATATGGATATGTTTAATTTTAGATTCTGTTGCTAAAAATTCTTATCTAATCTAATCTAATACCTTTAAATGAGATGATTTTATTTATATATTTCGGGGACTTGGATACGGCTCTAAAGATTTCAATAAAAATTTTCAGGGTTTTCGGGGGCGAAAAATAGTATTTTTGAGTTTTTATATGTTTTCCGAGCAAAGCTCGGTCTCCCAGATATTTACCTACTTAATTGAAAATTTCATGTTACTTCAGAATATCATTTTAAAATCAGAGTATAACTTAAATTGTATGGCGGCGGTTAAGTTCCTGTGACTAGGGTTTGCACGACGGATCCGAAATGTATGGGAAGATCCGCGGATCCGGATCCAGATCCGGATAATTTCATACATTTCGGATCCGGATTGCAAACCCTACCTGTGACTCTTAAGCCAAGTAATCAGTATGTGATGTGGGTACGGTTTGAGGTCTTAACTATTAGGACAATAGGCTATATAAAAAGCGCTTGAATATTGAGTGGGCGTTCGTCTAGCGGCAAAAATCCGGACAAGTGCGAGTCGGACTCGCCTACCGAGGGTTCCGTACTTTTTAGTATTTGTTGTTATAGCGGGAACAGAAATACATCATCTGTGAACATTGGTCCTATCACGGTTCATGAGATACAGCCTGGCGACAGACAGACAGACAGATGGACAGTGGAGTCTTAGTAATAGGGTCCCGTTTTTACCCTTTGGGTACGGAACCCTAAAAAGAAACCTAGATTCTATCACATAGTCTAAGTTTAGAATTCACTTCACACTTTATGGTAATAATTTGTGGATAATGGACCTAGTGTAAAACCTGTCAGGAATATGGTATTATTGGTAATTTTATTTGAACATTGTTATAAGGAACTGGTTACAAAGCTATACCTACAAAATAAAATAAAATCAACATTCTTTAATTTCGAAATAAATTTTCAAGATGATGCATAAGGGCTATTCATAAATTACGTCATTTCAAATTGGGGGGGGGGGGTCTGGACTCGGATGATGGTAGCATGACGTAGGAGGAAACGGGGTCATTCGAAGCATGATTTTACCGGGGGGGTCAAAAATCGTCAAAAATATTAGATGACGTAATTTATGGACAGCCCCATAATTGCGAATGATCACAATCCCCAATCAATAGGGAATATTACGCAAAACTCTGCGTAGAGGGCGTCACTAACTCAATCACATGGCCTAGTTCGGTTTCCGCCTCTCTATCACTCTTGCTTATTCGATCGATAGAGAGGCAGATATAGAAATTTAGATTTTCGCGTTTCGCGGTAGGCCACCTGTAAACAAACCGCCTTGATGCATCAATGTCATAGTAAAAACTTGTCAAAAAACTGTTTAAGGCCTAGTACTAGTATGTATAAGTTACTCTATGGTTTACTAAACAAATTAGTGCTGCACTCTGGCGGCAGAACATTGCAGTAATACTCCCTATTTAAATATTATAAAGTAAAGGGTGTTAGGTGAAGAATAATCATAAAACTTAACTAAAACTAAAAACTAAAGTAGGAGGAGAAGATCAATACATAGCGATCTTCAAAACCAGGAGCCGCAACCTTTAAAAATCTGAACATGATTTGATGTTTCTCAAAAATGACTAGTAGTAATCTCGCTTTAATTTAACTATATTGCCCGATTCGAACTTTAAGATACGTCAATTTATAGATCTAGAAACGATATGGATTAGATGTGTCATTTTCAAAAGTGACGTTTTTGTTTGAAGAAACGTCACATTTGACACATCGATATCTATCCATATCGTTTCTAGGTATATTAACTGACGTACCTTAAAGTTCGAATGACAGCTGTCATTTCAATATAATTTTGCGAGATTGGCGTTTTTAGGTTATAAATTATATGGAGATGACAGCGGCCATCCTACCCATCGAGTTTGACAAACACTATAATATACCTGCAGCTACGAGATGCATTTAATGTCCCCGCCAGCAGGGCAGCATGACAATACTGCCGACTGCATTACTGCCCGCAAATGACAAAATCGATGTAGCTGCCCAGATTTTTGATATTTGCGGTAGTAAAGGTGACAGTCCATTTCTGACCGCAGCTACACTACTCCCATATAACCATTCCAGTCGCAGAATCACAAAGTGGTAACTAAATGTCAGATGTGTCGTAACAGAGTCCACACAATGTGTCTAGAATTGTTTCGAAACAAAGTGTCGTCGCCGTGTCTACACTTTTCCGTAACAAGGTGTCGACACATTTGTGTGCACTTTGCGTGCGGTTTGCGACTAAATCTGACAGCAAATTTGTGACAGCAAATGTCAATATAAAATACCTCTTGAAAACCAAGGTTTGTCAAACTACTATTAGTGTCTCGTGTGCTCGTAATTCTAGTAAGTCATCATGGGCAATGCAAATGATAATAATCGACCGAAACCATATAAACACCCAACACCCGTCAACCTTTTACAGAAAAGTTTTTAAAGAAATTCAATAAGCTACTTAGGTCAGGCAACGAATGCTCCAAAAGTTGTAGAGGGAAATGCTCGGAACACAATTTTTGACTCCGTAACTCGGTTTGACAAGTTAGGAGGTGAACATATTAAAAGTCCCCGGCCGTAGCCCTTGAGCGGGGGGGAGAGAGGGGGCTTTGAAGGTCCCATTTTCCCGTTTTTCGATTATATCTCGGAAACTATGCATCTCAGCGACATGGCCACTTATACAAAATGAAAGTTAATTTAATTTGTTACAAGTTTATTCCGTCAATTTTTTCGATATGTTGAATAGTTTTTGAGATATCCGCTCTTGAAAGTTTATTTAGGGCTCTCAGTTTTATCTTGATATATCTATATCAGTGAAGGTGCTAGGCCGTGTTTGGTATCGTTTTCGTATAAATCTGGGGTGCTGAATCCATTTAAGATATCACATTGACACCATTCCACAAAATAAAAATAAATCTTTTTAGGGTTCCGTACCTCAAAAGGAAAAAACGGAACCCTTATAGGATCACTCGTGCGTCTGTATGTATGTCCGTCTGAATACACAAAATAGTTCTTTATCTATAGATGACAGGAAAACCTATTAGAAATGTGCAGTCAAGCGCGAGTCGGACTTAATGTACGGAACCCTTAATACGCGAGTCCGACTCGCACTTGGCCGGTTTTTTTGAAACTCTTCTTGACGCTTAACCGCTGAACCGATTTCGTTGAAATTTGGTATAGAAATAGTTTGCGTCCCGGAACAGGACATAGGATAGATCTTATAACCAAAATCATCTTTTGAAGGTGTGAAAAGTGGCGTGGAAATTTGTACGGGAAATCAATAACCGCTGAACCGATTTATATGAAATTTGGGATGGTCTACATCTTTGATTTAGTTAAAAATGATGAAAAAACATGACTTCAAACCTAAACTTAAACAGTATTAACTTCAAGAAGTCAATTCTGAATTCCCCCCTACACCTCATTTCACACCTTTAAAGGATGATTTTTGAGATAACTTATTATATCCTATCTCGGGACTCAAAATATATGTGTACCAAATTTAAATTAAAACTGTTCAGCAGTTTAAGCGTGAAGAGGAGTTTAAAAGAAAGTATTTTAATAAGTTTATATGTTTTTACTTCGGAATGGTGTCAATGTGATACCTTAACTAAATTTGGTACTGCGAATTTATACGAAAACGATACCAAACATGGCCTCGTAGCTTTACTGTTGTAGAAGTCAAAATAAAATTGAGAGCCCTAAATTCTTATTACTTGGCCAAACTTGTGTAGAAGGAAAAGGTAAAATAAAAGTCTTCGGCAGGAATATAAGACACAAATATTTTTTTTTTTTGCGTTACTATTTCATTCATCAAATATAAACATACCTTGATTATACTATTCTAGTGAGATCCTCATAGATAAACAAAAACATTTACTTAAAAAATTACAAGGTCGAAATGTCACGGAACTTGTGAGAGTAAGATGTGAAAAATATAAACTTTTATGACAAAAAAAATCTGGACACAATTTAAGAATCACCCAATTGCGTCGAGGAATAATCTGTATTTTTGCTTGTTTCATTACCTCCTCGCTTCTTTTTTGTCCTTTGTATTCTGTAGCAATTTGTTAGATCTGAAAATAAAGATAACTTGCGTCGTCACGGATGTCGATTTATAGGTTTTAGGGAGTGCAGAATTCGAAAAGGATGATCATTTTATAATCCAAGATGGCGGCTACGTATTTTGTCATAAAAGTGGAATCCAAAATAGTCATCATTTTCGAAATCTGCGCCCCCTAAAACCTATAAAACGACATCCATGACGACTTTTATGACATAGTGCATGGGCGCCATCTTGGAATCCAAAATAGTCATCATTTTCGAAATCTGCGCCCCCTAAAACCTATAAAACGACACCCATGACGACTTTTATGACATAGTGCATGGCCGCCATTTTAGAATCCATAATGGTTATCATTTTCTAAATCTGCGCCCCCCAAAACCTATAAAACGACACCCATGACGACTTTTATGACATAGTGCATGGTCGCCATTTTGAATTTCAAAATGGTCATCATTTTCTAAATCGGGGCCCCCTAAAACCTATAAAACGACATCCATGACGACTTTTATGACATAGTGCATGGCCGCCATCTTGGAATCCAAAATGGTTATCATTTTCGAAATCTGCGCCCCCTAAAACCTATAAAACGACACCCATGACGACTTTTATGGCATAGTGCATGGCCGCCATTTTGGATTCCAAAATGGTCATCATTTTCAAAATTGAGGCCCCCTAAAACGTATAAAACGACATCCATGACGACTTTTATGACACAGTGCATGGCCGCCATTTCGGATTCCAAAATGGTCATTATTTTCGAAATCGGCACTCCCTAAAACCTATATATCGACACCCATCTCGACTTTTATGACAAAGTGTTTTGCTACCATCTGCATGCAAGACATTTCTATTATTTTTACGTACAAAAATGGCCCCCTGTCAACTTTCAATCGAGATTTAATCGATAATTTATTCGATTAATATTCAGATTCATTCAATTTCAATCTATGTTAGGTCGACTAAACTAATCGCGATTAAAATTTGAGAATTAACTTTTTTTATTCCATTAATTAGTCGAATAAACAGTTAATCGATTAATGCCCATCTCTGACCACGGCATTTTTACACTTTGAGAATATCTGAAAACAAATCAACACAAGGAGCCATTTTGCAAATCCAGTAACATACCAGTAACTTTGTTATTACTTTTGACAGCGCGTGTCATGTGTCAACACAGAGTCGACACAAAGTCGAAACATTGCAACTACTTTGTGACTGCAATATTTCTCAGCCTTAAACCATATTTATACATCATAATTAACAAGTTTCGTAGTATGTAAAGCGTTATTTCTGTTATTTAAGTATAGTATACGCATCGAAGTACTAAAAATGCTTCAAATAATATAGTTATGAACACAGGCACTGAGAAGTAAACAATTTCATATCCGGCTAAACTAAAACAATGTGGTGGCGCGTTGATTATATCACACTTAGTTTATCAAATCACTCGAGCAGTTTAATTCCCCATAATAATTTAAGTCATATTGTAATATAAATGCAAACAATATATAATTACGTCTTGTAATCCGTTTTAGAGATGGCGTATTAATGTCACTTATTTTTATTTAAGTATTTTTCCATCTGACAGTTTCCATTTGACAGGAACAAAATGAACGAATGAACGAATGATTTTGGCATAAAGTAGTCGCAAACCCGAAACAATGTGTGCACACGGCGACCACACTTTATGTCACTTTGTGTCATGTGTCGACCCTTCCCCATTTCTGGTAACTGTGTCGACACGGCGACGACTCTGCGACTGGAATTGTGACCGAAACAGACGGTGTCGACACAAGATGTGTCAACACCGCGTCGTAACGGCGACTGGAAATGGTTGTATGGGCTGGTACTGAACGCGTCGGTGTTATTGTCAATTTGTAGTAAAATGAACAGTAGTGCAGCTGTCGTTGGAAATGGACTGTCACCTTTATGCAGTCGGCAGTAATGTCGCGCTACAATACTGCCGCAGTAATGCTGGTGCAGTCTAAAACCGAACGCCACCTTTAGGTACAGTCAAGTGTACAAATATGGGTGCATACAACTTACTCAAAAATATGTATCATAGTTCTTAATTCGCTGACATAAGAGCTATGGGACATATTTTGGAGTATGATGTGTGCACACATATTTTTACACTTGATTGTATTCGTACATGGCTGGGCAGCGAGTAACGTCAAATTAACATCGAATCAGAGTCAACTTTTTAAACGACGCCACTTATACACACGTTACAAAATACCGCTAAATTACATATTATTGATCTTTTGCATTTATTTAGTTCCTAGATTATCGTTTATCACAATAAGTTTTTCGGAACTTATGTACGAAATATCATTTGATATTTACCAGTCGCTTTTCGGTGAAGGAAAACATCGCGAGGAAACCGGACTAATCCCAATAAGGCCTAGTTTATCCTCTGGGTTGGAAGGTCAGATGGCAGTCGCTTTCGTAAAACCCAGTGCCTACGCCAATTCTTGGGATTAGTTGTCAAGCGGACCCCAGGCCATGAGCCGTGGCAAAATGCCGGGACAACGCGAGGAAGATGATGATGATTAAGTATCAGATCAAGATCAGGCTGTTAGAGTAGGAATGCTTCCAGTATTCCGCCGTATATTTCCCAGGAGTGGTGCTGTCGCGGGTATAAAGAAATATCTCTCTGAGTGCGTTTCGTCGCGCGCCGTGATATACCCCGATCAGAACAGTCTTGACACTTGGCTCTATATACAAACTTTTTCATTATCTTTATCATCATATATTTAAGAGTATGTCTCTTGTTGGTGGAGCAATGTCCATCTGCCTTCTCTTTGACAGCCTGATACGACACGACGTTGATTTTTTCCTTTACTTGATTCATGTACGCTCTTCTTGGTCTTCCCTTCTTCCTCTTTGCCTCTCTCCCTCTCTCACTTTATTAACATTATATTAGCACATATTAATAGATTTCCAATCTACTAGTAAAACTAAAAATAAAACCATGACTACCAAACATGGACCCAGTTTTTAAAGCCAGAGTCTGTCGCGGTTATAAAGAAATTCTATAACCCTCTAAGTGCTTCTTTTTACTGCAAATCTTGGCACTCGAATCCTTTTTTTCCATAAACTACTAACAACTCAAACCCAGAATCATTTGGACGAATAGTTGATGAATACCAAAGACACAAGGGCGGAAAATACAGAAAAAAATTGTTTATTAATAGTATTGACTAATGAAGATGAGTCAATGGGTCTGTCGTAATGATATCGTAAGTCAAAATTTGTGCGCCTAAGTATGTGGACAGTAAATTGAGCACACAGTTACACTGTGCCTTTATTTGGTCTATGGTAGACAATGTAATTTACAAACAGTACCTAAAATTCACTACCTAAATAAAAAAAGAATGTATTTAAAGTCAATTAACGGTGATCGTTTTTTTTTATAAATCCTACTGATTTTAATTTATTTTATTTCATCATGTTTAAATTTTCATTTTATGTAACAGGAAAATCAATTCATTACGAGTTCAAAGTTTTATCCTTTAATTTTTTTGTTTATAGGTACATATAATAGCATCCACGTGACAGAAATAAGTAGGTACCTATCACTTTTTAACACTACGCCATTGAATTGATTGAAACGCTGTCACGTATAGACAAATAAGACTATCACATTACACACTTAATATACCATTAATGCCCACGAAAACTTGTTTCTGTAGACGTTTCAGTTCCTACCTAAAACCGTTCCTTTACAACAAGTTCTGCAATATTTTTGCAAGATCCAAAAAATGACTGAACGAGAAGTAAAAATTCTTTAATTTGTAAATTTATTAGCTAGTAACTAGTTGTAAGCTTCCTCTTAATTTAGTTAATCTCTTCTTAAATTATTGAACCTAACTAACTTTTCATACATACATATTTAAATAACTAATAACTTACATATTCAAATGTCGGTAATATTTTCTGTAAAATTTTCTAATGTCAATTGCATTCTAGGAGCCCAAATCACAGGCATAGCCTAGTTTGGGATCCACCTGTGTCCATGTCTGTAAGATCGTTTTCTTTTGTCAATAAAAAAAAAACATAATAATATGTGATGTGATAACCCGCCATGTGGGATGTTGACTCCACGATCATTGTTCCTATAGTCGTGTCAGCGAACGGCCTCATAGCGAAGATTCTCGACCAACACCTAGAGAGACTCTCGCTGGGTGGTTGGATCAAGTGTCAGATGCAGAAGGCGGTAATTTTGGACACGGCGCGTATAGTGCGTCGATTCCTCACTCTGCGGCCCTGACCACCGGCAGCTTAGACCCTGCCCCGCTGGGCTGGGCCTAGGTTAGGTTTTTTATAATGTGTTTATATATTTTTGTTATGTTTTGTAAGTGTTTTTATATTTTACTTTTATACTCACATTGTAAAATCCTAACCTAAGACCCTAATTGAATAAAGGAAATAATAATATTATGTAAAAAGTAATGAAATAAACGCATTTGTATTTGTATTTGTATTTTTTTTATATTATATTATATATATACATCCGTACAAAAGAAAAAACCAAGTACCTAAACTTGTCAATCCAAGCACAACTGAAAAAATCCATTTCAGCTGAGCCAAGAGATGCTATAAGTAGGATTTGGCGCTGGGAAATCCAGAGAAAGGGAAAGCAAATGTGCCAGAACGAGACGGGCGTTATCGAGTAAACGAATGTACATAAGCTTAGGTACATAGATTGAACATTAAATACAAGTGGCACACAGATAGCGTTTGCGTGAGATGAAAAAAATTAGGCTGGGGATGCATTGTTGTTTTAGGGATAATATAGTGATGTTACATAATATCGGGTCCTAAATATCGGTGTTTTGGTAAAATACGAATGGGATTTATATGAATATGGTATTATTGGTCTTAGTACGGGAAGGTTGATAAAGATAAAAGATAAAAAATAGTTTATTCAAGTAGGCATATTACAATGCGCTTATGAACGTCAAATAAACCTTTACCGGCTCCAGCCGTACACCTCTGCCCCGAGAAGATTTAAATCCCCCCTCAATTGGAGGAGGGTATCCCAATATGGGACCGGCAACAAACTCGGCGGGACACATCTTTTCAAAACATTGGTTGGGGGTTTCCCAAAAAGTTTTAAGTCATAATGTATTGTTTGTCCGCATTTTCGTAAGTCATATAGTTTGTCAAAGGACTGTCTCATTTCAAACAAAAACAGAGAGAATCATACTATCTTTGGCTTACACTAGTACTAGCACCCAAAAGAAAAGGATGAGTATAGTTTTCCTGGTTCTTACTGACTGACAAATTGGTTTGACCAACTATACCTAATTTGTTTGGTTTAGAAACGCGTAACCTTTCAGTATTGCCATAAAACGAACCTAACCTAACCTATCTATAGGACAACCTTACAAATATCCTGAAAAGTTAGCGGTTTCAGTTTTAGGACTGACAATACATTATGACTTAAAACTTTATGTGAAACAATGGGACCCCTTAAAAAATGGTGGGTTCCAAAAAGTGGGTGTAGACGCTAAGCGCCACTTGCACCATCCCACTAGCCCAGGGTTAACCGGTTAAACCGTCAACCCAGTGGCAAATTGTACTGGTAACCATGGTAACTCCAGGTTTATCCTATTAACCCCGGGTTAGTTTGATGGTGCAAGTGCCCCATTAGGGCCACCATAACCCATTAGGGTTAAAACAATAAAATTTCTTGGCACTCTACTGTGTACACTCCGCCTGAAAAAAGCAAGCATTCGTTCATGAATACAAATTCGTCGGGCGATGCTTGTTTACGCTTATTTATGCCGGATTGCCTTAAGTGGATTGAAACTATGCATTGTTGTGGCATTCTATTGATTGCTTCGGCTGCTGATTGACTTTTTGTGGCATTTTATTAATTCTATTGTGGAACGGACTTCCGAAGTTTTCTATATATACGGTATAAAAAAGTACGTAATGTACAGATGTAGTGCATAACTATTTTCCATTATATTTTCATGGAAACGTACGAACGTGTCTTTGCTGTTCCAGTCAGTCTCGGTACAAAAAGTACTGAGGTTGACTGAAGTAGCATGACAAATACGAACGTTTTCCGAGAAAATACGATGGAAAACAATTATGGACTTACATCTGTACACCTAGGTTAAGAATTAGCGTGAGCAAGGCGCATATCAACATTTCTGGAGTTACACGCACTTTGTTAGTTCGATTTTCTAAACTTTCATCATCATTATTTTCCATACAAATCCGAAGAATTTACAACTGGCACAAGGCACTAGTTTTTACGAAAGCGAATGCCATCTGACCTTCTAACCCAGACAATGGGTCCTGGGTGGAAGGATTAATCCAGCTTCCTCACGATGTTTTCCTTCACCGAAAAGCGAATGCTAAATATCAAATTATTTATATCGTACCTACTCAATTTCAGAAAAACTCATTGGTACGAGCCGGGTTTGAACCCACAACCTCCGGATTGAAAGTCTAACGCTCTTACCACTACATAGGCTACCAGCGCTAACATTTATATATTTCTAACATTCGTTTATAAACAACACGATTCCATAAACCGTTTTTATTTTATTTCCGTATTCGCGAACCTCGTCTCTCCGGAAACTTAACGTAATGAAAGAAACCCACAAATATTTTTCTATTGAAGTTTGCTGCCTTTCATATTTTCTTCGGAATCCTACAAAGAGTTAGTTTTATGAAAAACCTATTTGTTTGATTCGTAATTCGAAGAAATATTGTTTGCTAGTATTTTTTATTGGTTGCTTCTCTATGAATTAACTATTAACGTGTTATTAAGCGAAAGAAAAAGTGAGATGATTTTATTTATGCCACATAATTTGTTTTTTTTTGGTCGGACCGAAAAGGAGATGGCGGGACGACTTAGACGCATTCTACCCCAAATGGTGGGAAAATGCAGACAGGGCCGAGTGGAGAAAACGAAGGGAGGTCTTTGCCCAGCAGTGGGACCCCAAAGTAGGCTAATAAAAATAATGGTTTATTCGGTAAAATGTGTATTGGGTAATATTCAAAGCTGCCGGCGTATATTTATGGAGAAGGGTTATCCCACTGTTAGTGATGTGTCAGATAAGTAGCAGTCATGTGGACCGTTTTCCGAAATCAAAATGTACTAAGAACTTCGTCTTCTTCTTTGTATTCCGTCGCTGATATTAGTTTCCTAGTAATATACCAGACCAAACAACTTTGTATGACTACACCTAAGTTGCAGCTAAGAACAAAAGACGCCCGCCCATTAATATAAAAGTTACAAGTCAAAGTTTCGCAATATCGCGATGGTCTGACAGTCTTCATTCATAAAATGTAAAACACTAAGTTGTCGGTTTTTTACTTAACGCTTGATTGCTTGAGGCGGTGCTCCATACAAAGATTTCGTTATTTTAAAATGATTTTTACGTTGCTGACTCATATTTAATAAGGAACTCGAAGACTGGCGAGTTTTAGGATAATTTAGTGAACCTACTACGGGCGACAATAGTAGCACAGATTCTAGAAGTAGCAACTGAAACATGAGAGTTGGTTAATGGTAGTGGTTGGTTAGGGCTAGGGCTGCGGTAGGGCTGCCCAGTCGTCACAGCCTAGGATTTTTAGGGTTCCGTACCCAAAGGGTAAAAACGGGACCCTATTACTAAGACTCCGCTGTCCGTCCGTCCGTCCGTCCGTCCGTCACCAGGCTGTATCTCATGAACCGTGATAGCTAGGCAGTTGAAATTTTCACAGATGATGTATTCTTGTTGCCGCTATAACAACAAATACTAAAAAGTATGGAACCCTCGGTGGGCGAGTCCGACTCGCACTTGTCCTGTTTCTTTTTGTTGATTTAAATCTGTGCCGTGTTCCACGGATGCACATGCTCTGATTATCGAAATTGTGATTTTTGATCTAAGCCAGCTCATTACGACACTTAGGGATCCGTTCCAGATTCTAGAAGTTACTACGTTCTACTAATATGCTAAGTAAATTGCCCTTTATGAACTGTCATATCATAAACATGTATATTTTAAATATTGTACTGTAATTATATTTTCATAAGAATTTGACGCTTATGTCGATGGCACTTGCGCACTTATTCGCTTGCCAAGTCACTGCAGAGTTACATAGCTTCCATCCAAGCTGACTAGATTTTACCTTACCAGTAAATAGAGATTATTTTTTTAAATAATTAGTCATCCTATAAGTTATTAACTCATCAAGAAGGAATGAAGCTACACACATATAAAATTTATGGAATTATTTTAAAAAGAAATTAAATTATTTACCAGAAATTTGTATGGCAACCGTTTCTTAGTATTTAAGCGCTATGTTAGTTACCCATAAAGTATAAAACGGGTGTTATTGTGTGCAACCTCTTTCATTCCAGCTTTTGAAGTTTCAAACACAGCTTTTAGAACACACTCGGGAAATGTTCGGCTTTTGAGTAGTTCCTTTTGGTCTTTTTAGTGCATAATTTTAATTTTTAACAAGCAGAAACGTCTGCGAACGATGCTATTAAGCTTAGAATAAATTTAAAAGTGAAAAATTACTGTCTTGGGTGAAACTTGGAACTCACGGCCTCTGGATCCCCAAATCTGGATCTGGATCTGGATCTGGTCCCCTTGACCCATAATATGGTGGAAAGATTTGCTGGCTATGGATGAGGTCTTGGTGGCTCAGATGGCAGAGCGCTGGAGTATCTATCCAGAGGCCGTGAGTTCAAGTCTCACCCAAGACAGTAATTTTTCCACTTTAAAATTTTTAATGCATGTATTCTGCCTACTTTTGATATGAATCTGGTAGACGTATTATTTTTTATAAGCGCTATAAACCAATTCAGATCTGAGTTTATAGTACGTTGCTTCTGGAAAAAAATATATGGAAAACTTGGCATAATTAATAGAAGACTTTTTTCAATTGGGATATGTACGTTATGGACCGAAGTTATTTTTCATCAACCCTCCCCAACCCTCCCCCCTCTGCGTCACCCCCCCACACCCCCGCAAAGGGCCCGAAACGCGGTTTTTCTAAATTTTTAAGAAAACCGTTCAAGATATAGAA
The DNA here is from genome assembly GCF_910591565.1 of Cydia splendana. Lineage (NCBI taxonomy): Eukaryota > Metazoa > Arthropoda > Insecta > Lepidoptera > Tortricidae > Cydia > Cydia splendana. The sequence continues at coordinate 15,880,249 of NC_085971.1, read as the reverse complement.
AAAGTGTGTAGGAACGAAGTGATCCTTAGTAAATTTGCTATTTATCTCTTATACACACTATAGTGCTATCACTTATAGTTTTTGTGAAATCTGTAACCATGTATGCAACTTTTTTAGAATTTACGTTTTTTTTCTTTTGTAAGATAACTTTTCTCAAAATATACTTACGATATCGCCAAATTTTGTTTAATTTAAATAAATAGTTAATACGTTCTTTAAAATGGTGTATTATTTATTATTAAACTCCTTCATTTGACGATGCTATGCCATTTTGAACATACATCGTCTTCAAACATTTTTAAGCTCACCGAACATCGTTACTATTAACCACTTGACTGTGAAACAGATCGCACGGTCGCGTTTTTATAGCTTGCCTCACATAGAAGGTAGCCTATAGAATGGTGTGCGCGTGCCTCCGTGAGGGACAAAATATACGAAATGCGACAATATTAAAAACACGTTTTAACATTCCTGACAATATACCAAAAACAATAATCTAGGTATTTCGGTCGGGTTATTGAAATGAAATGAAATGAAAATTTTTATTTGTTGCCCACCATAACCCATACTAAATTTATGGTGGGGAACAAACAAAAAGTGAGACTGTGACAAGGACAAGCAATAGTACCGCTTTCTTGCTACTCCTACTGAAAGTTCTATAAGTGTATCTCTTTCGGTCATTTGGCCCCTCCCCCGTTTCCTCTCTATTATTGTACCTCTATGTTGCCTCACCATGCCTGTCACGCTCTAACAAGTATGTAAGTGCGAAAGGGACGCGCATAGTGATAGGCGATCAAAATGGAACCGTGCTGCGCCCGCTGACCGAATTTTATACAACACAAACGAGGGTGAACTCACGATTTTTGACCACCACACACATGAAAAGTTCATCATCTTCTTCGCGTTGTTCCCGGCATTTTGCCACAGCTCATGGGAGCCTGGGGTCCGCTGGCAACTAATCCCATGATTTGACGTAGACACTAGTTTTTACGAAAGCGACTGCCATCTGACCTTCCAACCCAGAGGGGAAACTAGGCCTTACTGGGATTAGTCCGGTTTCCTCACGATGTTTTCCTTCACCGAAAAGCGACAACTAACGCGAGGAAGAAGATGTGTGTGGTGATCAAAAATCGTGGGTTCACCCTCGGTTGTGCTGTACCTATAAATTTCGGTCAGGATCCGTTTCATATACAGACAAGTGGTTAATAACGATATTAGCTGACATTGAAAATATTTGAAGGCGATGTATTTTAAAAATGGCATAGGATCGTCAAATGAAGTAGTTTAATAATAAATAACACATACATTCATATAATCACGCCTATTTCCCGGAGGAGTAGGCAGAGACCACGGTTTTCCACTTGCTACGATCCTGACATACCTCTTTCGCTTCCTTCATTTTCATTACATTCCTCATACACGCTCGCCGGTTTAGGGTGCTCTTGACCTGGCCTTTCGTCAGGATTTCCCCGATCTGATCAGAGAAAATCCGCCGAGGTCGACCCCTTCCAACTCCCACTTCCACTTCTCCCTTATACACTCTCTTTGTTGGCCTTCTTTCACTCATTCTTTCCACATGTCCAAATCATCTCAAAATACCTTTCTCAATTTTAGTCACTACATCAACATTCAGTCCACACTTTTCCCTTATCACACTGTTCCTAATTCTATCTTGCAATCTCACACCACACACACTTCTCAGCGCTCTCATTTCCACTGCATTCACTTGGCTCTGATGCCTCTTCTGCCATACCCAACTTTCGCTACCATACATAAGTGTAGGCACCAACACCCCTCTTTGAACAGCCAACCGTGCTTTTTGCGACACCTTCTGGCTGCTCATAAAAGCGTTAAGTGCCCCATTCACACGTTTTCCAGCATTCACTATCCTTTCAATGTCTTTATCATGCTTACCGTCCCTAGTGAACAAGGTTCCTAGATACACAAACTCTTTCAATAAATAATACCCATTTTAAATAACATATTAACTATTTACTTAAATAAAAAAAACCGGTCAAGTGCGAGTCGAACTCGCGTTCCAAGGGTTCCGTACATAAGTCCGACTCACGCTTGACTGCACATTTCTAATAGGTTTTCCTATTATCTATAGGTAAAGTACTATTTTGTGTATTTTTTCAAAATTTTAGGCCCAGTAGTTTCAGAGATAAAGGGGTGGGGGGGGGGAGGAATGGTCGGACAGACAGACAGACAGACGCACGAGTGATCTAGTGATCTTATAAGGGTTCCGGTTCCTTTTGAGGTACGGAACTCTAAAAGCGTGAAAGATATCGTAAGTGTTATTTGAGAAAAGTCATTAGAAGAAAAAAAAACACTGAAAATGCTAAAAATAGCATCTTCCGTGACGTATTGCGCAAAAACTATAAGTGATAGCAATATAGTGTGTATAAGAGATAAATAGAAAATTTAATGAGGATCACTTCGTTCCTACACCCTTTATCTGTATCTTGAACGGTTTTCTTAAAAATTGAGAAAAACTAGGTTTTGGACCCTTTGCGGGGGTGTGGAGGGGTGACGCAGAGGGGGGAGGGGAGGGGAGGGTTGATGAAAAATAACCTCGGTTGACAACGGACATATCCCAATTAAAAAAAGTCTTCTATTAATTATGCCGTAATTTTAGCTAATTTCACTGAACTATTAGTTGCATAGATTTTAACATTAACGTGGACGTGGTAAATAATTTTTTTATTGCGTAGTTTTATCGAGCGTAAACCTAGCTCAATTAAAAGGTTTAACATGGCGTAACCTATTCACTTAAAAAAATTAAATTAAATTAAATTAAACTGTTTATTGCACACATTAATAGGGCACACGACGGCAGTTTCAGGGGCCCATCTAGTAAGCGGCGAGTCACCACCTGCCTCGATAACGTGTACTAACATTGTTATGGCAGGTGTCCGGACCTCTCAGCAATAGCCCAATCTTTTGACCAGCCAAAATTCATCACCATAACCAGCACTTTTCTCCACTATATTTACAATAGCCCCTACGCCTGTTGGGACCGATTTACGGGTATCTATTTGTACCTATGGATCCTAGCAGGTGTATTACATAAAAGCAAACTTCTCCAAAGGGCCTCTACGTGTTGGATCTGTATCCCCACGCACGCCTATCAAATGACCGGGATGTATATACCCGTGACTTTATAAGTTTACAAACAAAACTCTTAATCTATTATTATTTAGATTTTAATTGAGTTGAGTCCAAGTAGATCTCATGCATTAATAACCACTATCTAAAACCACTATCTGTTGACTGAGTAAGTGTAGGAGGACTAAAATAGATTATTTTATCTTGACAGAGTCAAAGCATTGAAATATATATCATAACCATAAAAAAATTAGTAGCCAACTATGTTAATACAGCCTATGTGGGTTTTAAATGATACATTGTTGGAAAAGAAAACTTCAGTCTAGAATTTCATATATTTAACAAAATCAAATGGGACACAAAAGGTACTAACGTTTAAATTTTTTTAAGCGCACTTGATAAACGGTACAATAAACAAATCTGTTGATTCATTAATATTCCTGATATTTTCCTGACATGGCCGCATTCCTGACAAACGGCCAAAGTTCCTGACATGTCAGGAAAAGTCCTGACGTCTGGTAACCCGCTGACACATCGCCTCTTGTCTCTTAAAATAATGATATCTCCGTTATTTGTTAGATCTTATACTTTCCTTTACTGAATATTGGAAATATATTTTAATTTGTCACAAATTGTATAAAACGCATTAAAATATTTATAACAACGTTATACAACAGCCAGCTGTTGGAACTAACTTAATTACAACAATGATGTTGGCATGTGCCTAATATACCTACAATATATATATACAGTGGTACTACTAAACTAAATTAATAACTAGCTTAAATCTAAAATAGGCCCTTGAGGCATTGTACCAAGGATGCTGGCGGCATTTCCTCGCTGTATCGCAATGCTGATACGTTGTGCGAGGTAGCCGCCAGCTCTTCGGTCACCAGTTACGTCAACCAGACGCTTCGCGATTTCTGCGAACAACTTATGCGCGCTGGGACCCCATGGACCTAGAGTTTCAACTCCAAATGGTACAAAATGGTACTCTCTACGCAGGTAGCATCCCACACCAACATCCGTCCCAAGCTCCAAGGAACTAAGGACACTCCATCGGGCCTCTTGCCATCATCTCTGATAATGCCAGTCGGCTCAAGAAGAGCAGGCACATTGATGGTGGCAAGAGACCGACGGATTATGTCATATACCTACATAGTTCTTATATGTCAGCAGCAGAAGTTGCTAAGCGGGCGAGGTGTTCACAATTACCTTGACACGCTCTTATTCCCTTAACATTTAACAATAAAGTCGCGTCACGATCATTTTGAACACCTCGCCCGCTTAGCAACTTCTGCTGCTGACTGTACCAACATACTCTGGCCAAAGACATATGTAACTTCGTATAAGACGAATAAAGTCTAAGGAAAAAACGTGCCTCGGAATTCAAGTAAAAGTCATTCTCGAATAGATGCCGCACACACCTTTAGCCTATCCTCAGCTAGATGGCGTGACGACACCGTTTCATATTTAACAATTTTAACACATAGATATCAGTGAATGAACATGGATCAAAATGATATAAAAATAATAAAATCATTTATCCATATATATACATTTTTTGATAACTTTATACGTTTTAATTTTGAGTTTTAGTCGTGTGTCGATAGATGGCAGTAAATTTACAGTGACTACAATATTTACAATGACAGGACCCCTCTATACTATCTATTCTTTTTGCTCTGGCTATATAGAAGTCTTCTAAGACATCTGTCTTTCACAAATATGTCATTCTCTTGTAATCGTTTGCCTGTGTGCACATTATATTTGGGAATTTCATTGGATAGTTCACGGAATACCCAACACCAGCTAGCTTTTTATTATCATTTCATTGCAAGAATTCGCAATAACCCCGTCCAGTATTTTCCATTACATGTTTTACCCCCACCCCCAACTTTTCCGTTTTTCCGATACATCCAATAGTGAGCATGTGTGGAGTGGGCGGGGCCACATTTTATTACGAATTCTTTCTTTGAGACGCAACCTCTTTTAAAAGATACTCGCATTTATTTTATCATGTAAAAATCGACCTTATTACTAAGAGATTAAGAATGTTAATGCTAATGTGAAATGTGTAGGAATAGTTGTGAGTTAATCTAAATGCTGATCTTAACTGGCGCGTTAATTTCAAATGAATGTACGTTCTGAGATTTTATTACTGTTGAACACATATTTCAGTTTGTTCAGGAAATATTTCAGTAAGGGAAACGTAGATCAGTAATTTGGTATTATTGTTGATTTCAGAGTATATCTAAAGACAGGAATTAGATACCGGTGCTACGGGACATATCAAATTACTTACTCACTTTGAATTAAACAACAAAGTGTTTGTTAAAAAAAAATGTTATCATTGCGGATTCCAGTTTATCACTACAGTTCATAAAATTTAGTATGATATATGTATGACAACCATAGTAGGTATATCACCTATCTAGTTAGCATATTGGTAAATGTAGCATAACATTTCATTTCACAAACTATGCTACTATTGTCGCCCGGCTGACGAGACAGAGTAACAACAAAAATACTTCCACCCAATTACAATAGGGAATATTACGCGAAACTCTGCCTAGGGGTCTACCGCGAAACAAGAAAATCGAAATTTCGTTATCTAACCTCTCTATCACTCTGGCATATTCGAGCAGATAACGAAATTTAGATTTACGCGTTTCTCGGTAGGCCCTTGGTAACAAACCGCCTTGATGCTTCAATGTCATATTTTATTGTCTGTGAAAACTTGTCAAAAAACAGTTTAAGGCGCAGTATGTATAAGTTACTCTATGGTTTACTAGCTAGCTTAGTGCTGCACTCTGGCGGCAGAAGATTGCAGTAATAGCCCCTATTACAATTAAAAAGAGCAAAACCAAGAAATTAAGCTAGTATGACATAGGCACCCTGTTTTCATCAACCCTACAATATCCCGCGTTTTTCTTCAAGTCGTTTTCGTCCCGTCCCTTATGAGAAATTCTTTCTTTGACGGCGATCAAATTGGTTCCAACTTCAATGTTACTTATATTAAACTTTTCTTTACGTCTCATACATACTTTTAGGTTCTTTGTTAGTGTATAATTTGATTATAGGGTGTTGTTATTGAGCATAGTAAAAATTATATTCATGTGTTTCACAAATCAAACAATTCCCACTTTCTCTCTTTCTCTTCCGCTCTCTCTTTATTTCTATCTATACAATCTTTTAATGTTTGTTTTTCGAGTCAAACCTTGCAAGCTACATTAGACCCACTTCCCATTATTCGATTGAGCTGAGACGTCATATAGGTACATAATGTAAATTGGGTGATAATGCATTATTATTAAATTATTATGATACCATCCAGCTGATCTGATGATGGACTCTGTGATGAAACAACGCAACCAAGCGTTTGGGTTGATTAGAATGATCTAGATGAGTATTATTAGCATGTTGAAAGAAAAGTACAGTCAGCGATAAAACCTTAAACCAAATATGATTTTTGTCAAAAATCTTATTTTCTTCGTGAATGTATAAAGATTCGTGTCTCGGTTTTGTTCCAATTTTCTGCAAAATCGATACCAGCGATAGGTGTAATATAAATGTTAATATTGTAATAAAAACGGTTGCAATAAAATAAAATATAATAAATAAAGTTTTATTTTCAGGCATCACAATATAACACTAGCTTTAGTTACAGTATTACTATACTTATTCTTCGTCTCACGTACTTGAAGATATCCGGGCTGGAGTGACATTCGACTTGTTTATTAATAGATAATGATATAGCTAGAAGTGGCGATGATATCATGATTTCAAATATTTGAAAAATTATTAGCCATAAAATTGAAATTGTATGTAGGTAGGTACCTACAAGTATAATGATCTGAAATATTGACTAAGGGTCGGTTGCACCAAACTGTTCGTATCGTTAAAGAGTTCCCTAAATTTTTATGTATGGAAAGTTTCATAGTAAAGCGCCGGGGCGTGCCGGCTGACGTTGATCAGTCTGTCAAATGTGGTTGGTGCAACTGGCCCTAAATGTAATATATAAGTATATTAATATATTAGGAGTAGAGATGCCCCGAATAGTGAATTTGGCCGAATACCGAATACCGAATATTCGGCTCCTCTCTCTGCCAAATACCGAATATTCGGCGACCGAATATTCGGCATGACATGCGAACATTTTGAGTCACAATTATTATGAAAACTGTTCGCCAACAAAGCACATCGTTTGCTAAGGTCTATTTTTATGTTGAACAGAATTAATTAATGTAGATAAAATCAATGATATCAGACCCATGATAAAAATAAAATATTTTGTAATCAACAAATGCTCAAAAACGTGCCTTCGTATTTAACTACTTTCCAATAATACATTTTAAATATTAAATATACCTAGTTTTGGTTATTTTTTTGTGTAATTTTACTTTTTAGGTAGGTGCAACAGCGGCCGAATAGTAGGCAACATTCGGCCGAATACCGAATATTCGTCAAAGTGGCCGAATAGGCCGAATACCGAATAGTTGCCGAATATTCGTGGCATCTCTAATTAGGAGGTACAAGAATTTTACAAGCTTTTATTTAACTTAACCTGTTTTGTTGTCTGTTTGTTTGGGTCAAATCTTGCAAATTAATTTAGGCCCACTTCTAATGCGAATAATGCGAAAAGAAAAAAAAAAGAATAATGATTTGATTGAGCTGAAACTTCACATACAGCGAAGCTATGCAGGCTTTCCAATTTCAATTATTATATACCGTCCTCTACAGAGGTTGGCTGCGATAGTATAGTCGTTCGATTTGTAGCTGGCCCCGAACGGCTAATCCTTTGTATATTGTTAAGTAAAACGGCACGTGCTACTACGTGCATAAAAATGGCTCGGTCATTTTAACCGGTTATTGAATTACAACTCCTATGGAAATTGCAATAAGATTCAAAATGAACAAATGGAAAAATAATTTGCCAATTCTTGTGTCGTTATACTGAACTTTTTTCTATTCGCAGTCTTGCTACCCAGCGAGGCAGCGTCAATTACCGTCCAACTCCTACGATTATCCATCCAAGTTGTTTTTACTCTCTCTCTCTCTCTGATAGTTTTCCCTTCCACTTTGCCATCTAAGAGTAATATTTGGAGATAATTATCTGGCGTATCAGTTATGTCAAACATTAGCTATAATTAATGTCATTAAGGGTCTAACGCGAATAAATTTCATTATTTTACCTTTTTTCCGACGTTTCAGCCAGGTTGCACTCGGGTCACGGAAGACTGACACCCCAGCAAAATGTCAATGAAGATATTGGTAAACAACAATAACTACCCGATATTAGTTAGCTAGAGCAACCTGGCTGAAACGTCAGAAAAATGGTAAAATTATGAAATTTAATCGCGTTAGACCCGATAATGACATTAAAGATGTGTACAAAATATTAGCTATGTCACGCGCTCTTCAAAAATAAAGTAGAATGCTCCTATTTGCGCAGTGACATCATCGTATGCTTTCCACATATTTTCCCATTCCATTACTACGCTTATGTTAGATTCTTGTTTGATCTCTAATGTTTAATTTTGTGATATTTGCCCGTGTGACTTACTTCGCAAACAAGTAATAGGTGTTCTTTTGGAGGCGTTATTGTGGCTGACCAATGAGAGGTTTGAAAGAATATGATAGAATTAGACCAAGAAAAGTCTGCAGCGATTTTGATAGCCCACGCTGTGGAAGTGTTATTTTAAACGTCAAACTTCTATGAAACTATGACGTATAAATAACACTTGCACTGCGTGGGCTATCAAAATCGCTGCAGACTTTACTTGGTCTAACTCTATTAAATTGGTCTTAAGATTTTTTTTGACGTCAGTAGCAAACAATTTTTACCTATAAATTTTATTTTTAAACTTTCTGGATATAATAAAGTTGGTGTAGTATTAAAAATAGCCTATAATAAAAATTATATTAAATCATCAAAGACATAGGTATTACAGAAGGAGAGGTCAAAATGCCAAATTAATGAGGATAATAATATATTGCATTTTCGAATCTACAATAAAGATAGGAATCTCGATGGATGAATGGATAATTATACCTATTTATTTGGTATAATAAAGTTTAAGATAAGCACCTAATAAAAGTTATTTTCAAAGTATAAATGCTAATGCCAGCAATGGTAGGTAATGTTAGTGTAGGCGCTAGTTTTGGGTCCATAAAAGTTATTTTTGACTCAAATTATTTACCATACCAGGGGTTTATTAATTATTGTACCTTGATGTAAAGCCACGAAATTAGAAGGGGACAAAATATATGGCGCGCCGTGCGAAACCTGCGACAGAAATAACCATAGCGTGGGATCATCTCAATTTCTCTTAAATTTATTTTGTTATAATTTTGCTTATCAGAGCCCTCGGCAATGTCACCAGCTATTTTATTCTAAAATGATCCTGCTATGGTATGCAGGGTAACGATATACAATGAGGGTTTTCGCGAGAGTTTATCACTAGATGACATCACCGTGGCGAGAGGTCTAGCTGTCAAAATCCACCAATAAAAAATAATGGTTAAACACAGTGGTTAAACATGATTGGTGAATTATGACAGCTAGACCTCTCGCCACGGTGCTGTCATCTACAGTGAAAAACTCGATCGCGGACTCATTGAAAATAAATGAAAATTAGACATCTTTTTCTGTCAAGCCAACTTTAACTTTTAAGGTTTTGGTTAGAGTCTGCCCTTGCAAATCTATATTCAAATTACAAATCTATAGTCTTCCGTCCGAGAGTTTTTTTTCATGACATTGATTAAAACGTTAGAAAATTCAAAATAAAAAATTACAATTTTACGTTAATCCCCTTATTCTAACGGATCATCAATATTTTAGTTACAACTAGTATATTTTTAGGCTTCCGTACCCAAAGGGATTACTAAGACTCCGCTGTCCGTCTATCTATCTGCCTGTCCGTCTGTCCGTCTGTCTGTCTGTCACCAGGCTGTATCTCATAAGCCGTGATAGCTAGGCAGTTGAAATTTTCACAGATGATGTATTTCTATTGCCGCTATAACAACAAATACTAAAAACAGAATATAATGAATATTTAAGTGCGGCTCCCATACAACAAACGTGATATTTTTTGTCGTTTTTGGTGTAATGGTACGGAACCCTTCGTGCGCGAGTCCGACTCGCACTTGGCCGGTTTTTTTTTTATCTCAACTCATCTAAAATTATCTAATTTGTTGTCAGTAGAGAGTATTGACCGTTCCCCCAATATTGACACACCGCTCAGCTACTGCATTCCGCTTTCCAAGCAAATATTATACAAGCACAAGTAAGTACTTGTATTTATACCTTCCATTGTACTAACATGTACACAACTAACTAACCAAATTTATACCTTATACCTTTGAAATAAGATTCACAAATGGTCAATGATTGTACTATAGCTTTTTGTCATCACTGTACTGACTTCTACAACTTTCTGACATGTTCTAGACCTTATTGTCTTAGAAATAAGGTTTACGTATGGACAATAATGTCAAAGATTTGCCGAAGCTTGGGTGACGAGTGGAGCCGAAATTAGGAGTGGCAGAGTAAATAGATGCTCCTCCTTTTGTGGGTTTGTTAACTTCATCGTTTAGATCTTTTATGACAATTTGAGTAGCCAAGACTGTTTGTTCCGAGATGAGTACGAATAAGTTTGATGTATTCCGGATTAAGTTGTTACTCGTATTTCGGTTTACCAAATATACTTAAGTTACGGCCTGATTCGAATTTTAAGAACCGTCACTTTTGACACTGACATATCCGATGCATATCGTATCTTTAGGAAATTTTTGACGTAAGTATCAGGGATGTAACGGATGTGGTTTTATCGGAACCGAAAACGGAAACAGATGTTTTCAATTTAGTTTAACGGAACCGAAAACGGAACCGGAACCAGAATCGGAGCCTTACTTTTTAACGTTGTAGTCGTTTTCCCCTTTTTGGAATAAACCTTCAGACAAAGTTTACACTAATTAGCCGTGTCCCCAGCTCCCCACTAACTTCATCAAAATAGTTCCAAATCGAACTTGATTTCGGCTTCATTGTGCGTTTTTTTACACACTAACATTCACCACACACACTACACAGTCAGTAGTCAGTACACATCAGATCAAGTACGATTTTAATTTTAATAACACGAATAAAACAAAGTATACAAACAAACAACAAATTAGCGTAGCACGTGGCAAGCGGGGCGATGAGCGAATGACTGGTATTAACCTGTTTGTTTTTGATGTACGCCGCCGCAGCGCGAATTATTGACATCCGATATAACTTCCGTTTCAAACATAACGGAACCGGAACAGAAACGGATGTGTAATACCAAACGGAAGTTCCGCCTTAACGGAAACGGAACCGGAGCTCCGTAACATCCCTGGTAAGTATCTTAAATTTCGAATCGTTAGGCCGTAGTATTTAGTATTCAGTTTATTCAAACAATTTTTATTTAACGTAAATAATTTAAGACGCAGAAAAGAACACGACGCAATTTTCAATTAAACATGAAATAAATACACTGCCCGATTCGAACTTTAAGATACGTCAAATATTACGGCTAGATACGATATGGATTAGATATGTCAGTGCCAAATTTGACGTTTCTTCACACAAAAACGTCACTTTTGACACTGACGTATCTAATCCATATCGTATCTAGCCGTAATATTTGACGTATCTTTAAGTTCGAATCAGGCAGAGACACTCCTATATCGATAACCTTTCCATTATTTACGATAAAATAAAAGTTCATTGTCACACAAACAACGCGGATAAAAAAGTATATAGGTACTTAGTTTTAAGAACCTATCTATCAAGCACATGGCGACTGTACCTGTATTATAGAATGTTATGGACATAAAACTGTATTTAGAAATTTATTTAGAATCACAATTGCGTCTGCAATTTTATTTCATTCTCTCATAAATCCATTCACCCTTAAATTGCGATCCCAATACAAACCATTTAAAAACAAATTCGAATTCATCGTCACGTCCATAATTACCCCACCGTCGCGACCTACCCCAAAATCGATACCCCAAAAATCTAATTACGCCCCTGTATTGATTATGCCGACCTTGTAAAAAATTAAGTCAAAGCCTGACCCAATTCGGCCCCTCATTGCCAAGTTTATATTGAGCACTTAAAATGGAAGAAACCTTAATGAGAGGGCGTTTAAGATTTGGAGTTGGCGCGGGAGGAGTTGGTACTTGCAAGACGTAATGTTTTGGTTTACAATAATGGTGAAAAGTTTACAATATTGCGAAATTTCCACATGGAAATATTTCGGGAACTTCTCATATTTTTGTATGGGAATAGAAATTGTCCATTTCCAAAATGACAGTTTCCTTCGTTTCCTGTGAAATTTTACTGAAATTCTTGCGAACTTTTTGGAAACTTTTCGCAACTGGCACATCAGCTGTAAGTAGTTGGTTAACGACCAAATAGTAACAGTTGAAATAAATAAAAGAGTCCGCCTCGGGCCTCGGGACCTACGGGTTTCTATAGCTTCGAGTAAAACCACAAATAGCTGACTATTAATAACAACTGTCAAACAAAAAGTAGATCAACCGTACGCATGGAAATATGACATTGATTTCAATCACATAATAGCCAGCTCGTTTTACAGAGCGATCGATGAAAGTAGCCATTATGCAGCTATCATAATTTTAATTCCCGTGAAAAAGGTCTATCCCCCGGTCGATATATTAAGTCAAGAGATTAATATGTAAATCGTACCGTAAATATGAGCCTATACTTAATGTGTAACTTCAACTATCTCACAAACATCTTCACAGTTCCCACATAGTTGGAACAACGCCACGCAACACGGTATCCAGTTACTTAGTGTTCCTCCACAAAAATTAACTGCGGTGTGTGCACCTACTAGTGCCCGTAGCCGAAAACAAACACGAACCCAACAAAACACTACATTGTTTCACAAGTACCAAGACTTCTCAGTCCTCCTATAATTAATAAAAAGAATTAAAAAGGAGTCGGAATCAACGGTCGCGTGCCCCAGAGGCCAATGTCCTTTAGACGAGATCGCCCCCTCGCCTCCGTCCCTTTCCAATTAACCGCTTAATCCATCGCTCCGTCTCTCTCTAATCGAGGGATGCTAATATCGTGTTACTTAATATCCCCCAGGGACATTGTTCTCCAATTATTTTTTCAGGTCCGAATTGCGTGTTACGACAGAGGCCGGGAAAGGAGGCATTATTATAACTTGTTATATCCTAAAGGGGCCCACTGATTAACAGTCCGCCGGACAGAATCGGCCTGTCAGTTAGAACAAAATTTTGACAGTTCCGAACAACTGACCGGCCGATATCGTCCGGCGGACTGTTAGTCAGTGGTCGGCTTAAGCGCCAACAGTGCCATCAAAGTAACTCTGTCTATCTGTCTGTCTGTTACCTTTACACTTAAACCGCTTAACCAATTTAAACGAAATTTGGTATGGTGATAGTTTGAGGCCCAAGGAATTATATAGTTTTTATCAATCATCATCATTCTACACATGCAGTCGCGGACAGAAGCTGGTGATAAGTGATATAAACGCGATAAAAACACTAGGAAAATGAAAGGCAAGTTGTGTCACTGTTTTTTGTGTAGACTTGTAATTGTATGTCTAAAATGATTGCGCAATGCGTTGTTTTATCGTAGGCCATGTTTGAGTAGATGATATCCTATTGAGGGTGATAAGACCTTTTAATAACACGACGTAGATACCATTAGCCAAATTAACAGTAAACTACCAATTAACTAAAAGTAAAGCCCGGTATTTACTGATAAAATTCATTCATAGCGTTCGAAACGCGAAGATATTCTCGCGAACGTTTGACAAAATTCTATTCATCCCGATGCAGTCTGTTCAAAAGAACAATCGAAGCAGAAACATCCAACGATCATTCTTTGTAGAGATGCACCGGATATTCGGTTACTATCCGGTATCCGGCCTATCCGGACATTATTTTAACATCCGGCCGGATACCGGATAGTAACATTGCTTGATTTCGGAACACTCGTTTATTATTTTAAAACAATTTAAACATTCCACTCACTTGCACGCGCACTCATTTCGAGCCTAGAAATGAGTCCGCACGAGCGTCACTACGAAACAGGTCAAAACCTGCATAATGCGCATTTGAAAAACCGAAAATTAGGTATAGTTCCGCCGGCCGAATATCCGGTATCCGGTATCCGGCCAAACAACTATCCTTTGCATCTCTAATTCTTTCTCTGGAAAATTCACAACTGATACGTTTTTAATGCAACTGAGTTACGATATGATATACGACAAACGGGTATCCTATATCAGTGAGTTAGCAATAAAAGTAAAAAATGTCGAAAAATATCGTTAAGTAGCACGCCCCTTGATATCTTCCACCCGGCCGCGCCAGCCGTATCAGGGAATTTTCATCTATTTTCCTTTCTCATTGTCGTTATCTGAAAAATATGTTTTTCGTACAGCGTCCGCACGCTGACGTATCCACCCACCCAAATCTACTCCAAACTCAAATGTGCCCTGCTAGACGCAAAGTCCCAATTCTTTCTTTCGCAAAAAATGTCACGTTACTCTTAGTAAAAGAAAAATTTTTAGTTTCCAACTCTGCTAAAGTAGGTTCTAAAGCGTTGGGTTAGAGAGGAGAATTGCTTGGAGTATTTTAACGCGACGGGTGGTAGGCGGAATATGGAAACCGGAAGCCTGGGGAGGCGGGTGGGGCAAATGGACGGAAGAGAAGCGAAGGCAAATAACTTTGCCCTTGTACACATGTATAGGGAGCGACGAGGGTGTACAAAAATTCTCGCAAGTTTCACAATGAAACGTTGAGTATTTTTGTCATTTGTCGTCATAAAATCTCAGAGAACTCGAAGCGAGCTACGAGAGATATGTAAGCTTCACGGAGAATTAACGTTTTAACTTTCCAGTTGAACGTTCAAAGTTTGGATGAAGGTATGAGGATTTTGTGAAATGATGCGGAGTAACAAACGAAACGCGGTACAAATAGGTTTACATGCAGCCACGTAATTTATAACCAATTTGTTTTAAGCCGCTCGAAACACCCTTATATTGCCCGTTAAATCTTTAGCAATTCGATGAAGCGAAAAAGTAAACTTACAAATTAAATCCTTGTATTAAGCAACGTTTCCTTTGTGGTGGAATTCTTTGCGAACTTGAAAATCAAAGGTTCGGCCGAAAGTTGGTGCCCTTTGAGCAGCGGCGTTATTATTTTCTCAAGAACCTCTTTTATGTAAAAGAACGCTCGAGATGGCGAGGGTGGTAAAGGGAAAAATATGACGGAGAGTCGGTCCGTGTCTCTGTCTAATTTGGGCGTTGGAATGAGAGGGGAGATAGAGTCGAGTGCCTGTCGTGTGAAGAGTCTCCATTCCATACACGGGTACTCGTTACGCCGAGCCCGCGGGCGTCTCAGCAGTGTGGGCTTTCGACAAGTATTTTATGAAAAATGTAACCGCCTTTGTGACAATGCTGCTTTTAAGCAATGCGACTGTTGTTAACAATAATGAGATGAAAGTTGCCCCCGGTTTTTGATGACGAAACTTGTTGTGTAGGCTTAGATGACGAGCGGAGGCTTAGTTGAGCGTACCTTAATGTGTTTTGTCATGCCTTATTAGCGGGACAAGTCAGGAGTTGAGTTGTTAAGTGCTTAGACTGAGCTAAAGGGAGTTTGAGGTTATAAAACGCCTTAGACTTTTATTAATGCTATTAGTTAATATTTAAAATTAATTATGTAGGTTACAAGAGACTGAGCTCAAACCCCGGCTCGCAACAGTAAGTTTATAAGTTTAGTCTATTATATTTAGCAGTTGCTTTTCGATGAAAAGAAAGTCGCGAAAAAAATTATACACCCGCGAAAAGGTTGGCGCATGGCGTGAGGATTACCTACTGTCCAAACCCACTTAAAATGTGAGAGGACTGAGAGCCCAATATTATAGTGGGATATATAAATTAGTTGTGATGTACGTATAAGTATTATTATGTATGTAAAATATGTACGATACTGTACCTATACTATACAGACCGTGTAAATACACTATCTGTATAGTAGGTACACATGTATACTTACATCTTCTATGGCAGGTATTCTGCATATACCTATGAGAATCATTCACGTGAACATCTAGCGTTGGCAAAAGATGCCCTAGGTGCCAATTGCCGTTTCTGAGACATATCAATCGTCTAACCGAAGGTCATCCTTAATATTGGTTTGGTATACATATACGTAGGTCACGGCATAAGTCTTGTCGTATGACAAAAGTATTTATTGTTTTTCGAAATAATTTCCACCGCACTCAATACACTTTCCCATACGCAAGAACCAGTCATCAAACCAATGCTCCCATTTTTCTTTATCAATGGAATCACATAATGTTTCCCAGGCTGCGATTAATTCCTCCTCCGAAGTGAATTTACGTCCCTTTAGTTGTGATTTTGCAAACGGAAAAAAACCAAAGTCGCATGGTGCCAAGTCCGGACTATAAGGTGGATGGTCCAATACTCGAATTCCAGATTCTTCAAAAGTCTGTTGAGTTAACTGAGCACGATGCGCTGGAGCGTTGTCGATATGAAGATACCACGAGCGCATAGGGGATCTTGGTCTGAGATTTTTCAACGCTGTAAATAATAGTGGCAAACAAACTTCAGTATACCAACGAGCTGTGACTGTTTTCTGTTTATCTAGCACAACATTGGCCACTAAGCCCGTCTTACGAAAAAAAGACACGATCATTCTTTTTCCAACTGAACGTGATTTCTTCACTTGTGTAGGCTGATCTTCATCTTCGAAGACCCACACTTTGTTCTGTGATTTAGTTGGTATATCAAAAAAATACAACCAGCTTTCGTCACCTGTAATAATTGAATTTACAGCACTGTGTTTTCCCAATTCAAAATCTTTCAACATTTTTTTGCACCAAATTACTCGTGCCACCCGTTGTGCGTCGGTCAACTCGTGGGGTATCCACAGGGTACAAAGTTTTCTAACATTTAAATGGTTCGATATAATTCTTCCAATACTTCGTTCGGAAATCGTCAGAGTTTCTGCTAATTGCTTATAAGTGATTCGTCTATCTTTAGTTATAGCTTCTCTCACACGTTCAATGTTTTTTTCAGTTATGACTTCTGTCGGCCGGCCTGAACGAGGATCGTCTTCTAAATTAAATAACCCACGCTTAAAATTTAAGAACCATCTCTCAATGGTTCTTAAGGACGGACAATCCTCACTAAATACCTCCTTCATTTCCTCTTCACACTGTTTAGCAGATAGTCCGCGACGAAAATTGTAGAAAATAATAGCACGATAACCGATAGTTGGAAATGACGTCATAGCGACGTATTTAAAAAATCACCGATTAAATTGCGTTAATAACTAATTGTTTATATTTTGTATTTAGACAATACAAAGAGGGTACTTTATAATAAAGTAAACAAATCGACGCCGCGTTATGTTTAAGTGCAGTACGACAAGACTTATGCCGTGACCTACGTATACGTCTGTTAAACTGCTAAAGCGGGTAATATGTGCCCGGGGATATTACGAGAACTCCGTTTGACGTATGGAAGCAATAACAGCAATAATAAAGTCCGGAAGGACGAATATTTTCCTCTACGGAACTAATGTGCTAGAAGAGACTTGTTTACAAGATTTTCAGTAAGAAACAGGGTTTTTTTGTAATATCCTGTAGGTATAGTAGTTCGATTTGTAGCTGGCCCCGAATGGCTAAGCCTTTGTCTATTGTTAAGTAAAACCGCACGTGCTACTGACCTGTATAAGAAAGGTTGGGTCGCTTTAACCGGTTATTGAATTACGACTCTGTGGGAATTGGGGAATAAGATTTAAAATGCACTGATGGAAAAATATTTTGCGAGGCTGTGTGTGGGCCCTCTACGGTTACTGAGTGCCGGCGAGTCGAACGCTACAGAACCAGTCTAAAATTTGTCATCGAGATGCGTAACAAAGGTGCGTTATCGGAAAGCGCACTAACATTGGTTTTAGAGCGTTGGACTACCAACCCTCTAAAACCTGCCCGCGCTCAGGGCACAATTATACTTATACGACCCTTTTGTCGCAGTAGCACGTGCGGTTTTACTTAACAATAGACAATGGATTAGCCGTTCGGGGCCAGCTACAAATCGAACTACTATAAGCATAAGTTCGCATTTGCACTGCCTATCCTGTGCCATAAATTTGTGTTTTGTACAATAAAGAGTTTATACATACATTCGTACCTATATATTTTATATTTTATGTCGGTAGTAAATAAGTATATAGCCTGCCTAATTGCTAACGCTAAACGCAGCCACAGATAATAAAACTATACTAGTACCATTAGCCTATAGGCAGCGTGCATGAAGTGTAGACGGCACAGGAGCCCCCTATTCATTGGCGTGAAGCATTATGTCAAGTTTCCATTTTTAGATTTAAGCCACTAGATGGCAGACCCTTCTATGCGAAATAGAGCCAGCGTCAAGTGAGGGGGCTGCACCTGCTTAGAAGCATCAATTGTTTTCGATTTCCATTTAAAAAAAAAAAAAATTAAATTTAAACTGTTTATTATAAATAAATTTTACAATATTTTTTATGTACTTAACCTAATCTACACTATAATAGATTATTAGCTAAGTGAGAGGTTTTCTTTTAGTTACATCATTGACGTTATTATTACTATATTTTAATCTAATTTATATAACATAATGTGTATCTATTTTATATTTACTTTTGACTTAACTACTTTATCAGTTCATGCAGTACTTTTTTAACATTAGTTTCATTCAGGTCACGAGATGGCAGACCCTTCAACAAGCACGGTCTTTATATACGTAGGTGAGCGCTTCTTTTATTTTTTGCCATTTTATATATTGTGACCTTTTTTGCCACTTTTCTGTTATTTCTAGTCAGGATCGCGAGCCCTTTTCATCCTTATAGGAGAAAAAAAGTGTCCTAAAATTTCCATACATTTTTCAAACTTTCCTTTTTGTTACCGCCATACAAAGTGTATGGGGAAATGGTAACACAATAGGAAAAAAACTTTTTTAATCCCATTAGGATCGAAAGAGCTCGTGATTCTGAGTAGAAATAATACAAAAGTGGCAAAAAAGGTCACAATATAAAAGGCAAAAAATTAAACAAACGCTCAGGTACCTACGCTTGTAACTCCAGGGATGTCTGAATGCTTGTAAACATGAGAAACATGAGAAACTTGTGACCAGGGGAAGGTGGAGTCACATCTCACATCAAGCATGGTGACGTCACTTTCACCTTACCTGTAAAAGTGACCTCTGTGGCAAGTAGGGGGAGGGGTACCGAAATCATGAAATTCGTGTGACGTAATTTGTAGACAAGACCTTTGTTTCTTTACAAGATGTACTTAACCGCGATGAACGTATTATATCTGATGTAAAAAATGTTCTTTGTGTTAGTTAATTCACTGACTAGCGGCGCGATTCGGGAAACGAATTAGAGATTCACTAGATACAGTCGACTCTCGTTAATTCGAAACTGAAGGGACTTTTAAAATATTACGAATTATCGAGAGTTTGAAATATCAAATAGTTCGAAATTTTTGAGAGAAAAAATATGAAAGTTGAATTATTGAGTAATAATCAATTATGATTTATTAACTGCTAATTTTTTAACAATATCCAAAGGTTAGAGGTACATATTTACATGCACATACATAATGTGAATTAATTATTAGTCTTTGGGAAGAAGTCTGTATAGTAGTATACCCTATAATGGACACGGAACCAGTAATGGGACAAAAAAACACAATTCCTCTAAAATAAGTATATAAAAGTAGTTTATAAACACTGGATATATTTTTATCATAAATAAGAGTCCTAGAGCTGATTATGTTTGATTTTTTATTAAATTCGGTTATTTTTTAAGAAATGTGCGACAACCCAAAAGTTGTCGTGCCACTGAAAAAAAATATCACTAAAAATTCTTAACAACTTCGCTAAGAGAGGTGAGTTAATTTATTAAATTTTAATTAATTAATACTTGATGAAAACTAGAATGTGTTTTGTTAATTGCATTTACCATGAGATAAGGTATACAACACACAATGTTGTGACTCCACAGATGTAAAAAAATAGTGGTATTTGGCCCAATCCCATTATAGGAGCTGTAAAACTGCATACCTCCTATGATGGGACAATTGACATAAAGATGCTTGCCATGCCATAATTTCATGTTTTAAACAATACAGAAGTAAAATGTAGTTACGAAATATGTCAACCAGGAGGTATTCTCGGACTTAGGATAAATTAATATCGTTTTTCCAAACTTATTTAACTTGCCTTGTTAGTTAGTGTGGGTCAAATCTTGGTAGCTGAATTTGACCCACTTTTCGATATCCGATTCAGTTGAAATTTTGTGTAAGTACGTAATTAAGTATGCAAATCGGATGATAATGCAATATTATGATAACATGGACTTGATCTGATGATGGAGACAGGAGGTGGCCATGGGAACTTTATCGCAATAAACCCTAACTAATTGTGTTTGGGTATATTAGAATTGTCTCGATGAATCTAATACAATAATAATTGGCTGTGGAAAGAAAAATACATTCAGCGATAAAAGCTTATACCAAAAATTGATTTTTTTGCCATAACTTATTCCCCATTTCAATATTTTATACTGATAGAGCAATGTCCATTATAGGGGGCCCATAACTGGATCCACGTCCATTACCGGGGGCCCATTACTGGAGCTTTGGTGTCCATGACTGGAGAAAAAAAGCATAGTTTTAATTTGTTAATTATGTGGAAACTCATTGCAGTATCTTTGATACAACACGCCTAAAACATGAAAGGCGGATAGGACTTTCATCTTTTAACACGCTAAGCGGAAGACCCTTTACATGTACAAGGGAAATATCATAAATACTCCAAATTTCCTCTTAAATGTCCTATGACTGGTGCTGTTACTATAATATTAGTTTGCTTCAAAGCACATTGCTGAGACTGATCAATAACTTTTTTTATCAGAAATACCTAGTGCCGGAAATGATTTTACAATAACATGTGCTCGTGCAACGATGAACTTGAACTTGCCTCAAAATGTAGGGGTACTTACACTTACCTCTGAAATCTGATAACTTTGAATTGTCGAGTGTTTGACGCCTATGAGTTCGAATTAACGCGTCGTTTTGTTACGTAGCGATGATTTTTTGTACGAAATACCAAGTGCTTAAAAATGTATTGATTTATTTCGAAATATAATGAGATTTTCTAGGGAACTCATGATAACTTCGAATTATAGAGAGGTTCGAATTATCGCGGGTTTGAATTAAAGAGAGTCGACTGTATGAAATAGTAAAGATATGTGACGTTCCACGGCAAAAGGTACCGCCATAATATGGCGGCCGCAATAATATTGGAGCGGCGTTAATAATAGCGTAAGCGCCAACCGCCATACGGTACCTTTTGCCGTGGAACGTCACATATCTTTACTATTTCATATCTAGTGTATCTCTAATTCATTTCCCGAATCGCGCCGAATGTTGACACAGATTGATCTACGAGTATTATGTATTTTAAAATGGGAATTCTAAATACATACGATTTTTTTGTAAGTTTAAAAAAAATGGAACATCCAGTGTTTTTATATCCGCATGGTTTCCTCAGAATACGTATTACTTTCGTCTCCCTCATTACGAGGCAAATCATTACTGGGTGAAATCGTATGGAATCTTAAAGGAGGGATTGTTAGCGCTACCAAATCTAAATCAACCTTAAATATTACAGCTCAGAGTTCAAATTAGATTAGTAGGATATCAGATTATGATTAAGCGTGATATGTCATCCGGTGTATGAAAATATGAAAGTATTGAAAATGAAATCACTTCAGCAGTTAAGAGGTTTTTAATAAATCACAGGGAAAGTAATTGCTGATTTTCATGTTTTGAAGTTCTCAGAAATAGGACGAAAATAAACGTGAGAAACGTTTTTTTCATTAAACTTATTAGTAGGAAAAAGTAATATAAATGAGTAGGTGTACGATTCGTTTAAAGGATTTTTTATGAAGTTTTTCATATATTTTTTTTTACTTTGTTAATTAACCTGTGTTTCACAAATAAAATATTACTTACTTAATTGGAAGGTCAGATGGCAGTCGCTTTCGTAAAAACTAGTGCCTACGCCATGGGATTAGTTGCTAAGCGGACCCCAGGCTCCCCATGAGCCGTGGCAGAAATGCCGGGACAACGCGAGGAAGAAGAAGAAGACCTAAAGAGATACACTATAATACGAGATTTTTAAAAGTCGATAGTAACATATTTAATTACAGAAAAGGGTCTACCGCGATATAATTTCAATGTTTTTGCCTTTAATTCCGACGTTTCAACTGAGAAATGTGTAAAAGTGTTATATCGATAGTAACAGTTTAAACTCTCGCGTTTTCTACACATATTTAATAATCGTCGGA
Source organism: Cydia splendana (assembly GCF_910591565.1). Lineage (NCBI taxonomy): Eukaryota > Metazoa > Arthropoda > Insecta > Lepidoptera > Tortricidae > Cydia > Cydia splendana. The sequence goes on along the minus strand of NC_085971.1, from coordinate 15,857,689 downwards.
ATTTAAGGTAAAAACAATGAAATTATATCGCGGTAGACCCGTTTGTGTAATTAAATATGTCGATAGTAACAGATTTGCTATGAAGTTTGTGTTGTCAACACTACTTTATCACAATACATAATCTTGAAGCTAAAGTTTAAGTAGAAATCCTTGTAAAATATTCGTAATTTTACCGAGTACTTTACCGAGCACTAGGTAATTAAGTACTTAACTTTGAGTACAAAGTTACAACTACGGGAACTTGTTAACACGGTTCTGATTTTATAAGTTTTAATTAGTTTTAATAGCGCGTTCCGCTCTTATATAATATACATTTATAATACCGACTACATGAGCCCATTTCTCGAACGGTATTAGTCTAGTAATATTAGTCAAGGGGCCCATTTCTCGAAGGGTATTAGAGTAGTATTATTAGTCCACGCACTGTCAAGCCACACAATGGCTACACACTATATTATTAGACTCACACCGTTCAAGAAATGGGCCCATGATTCGCGATATGAGCCCCTGGTACTCTGTCATTAACAATTATTGATATATAATGCGAGTTCATGCGTAATAATTATATATAAAATGTCAGAAGACGTTTCTTTAATGCAAAATAAAATGTAAGAGAAACTTGAAGACGTATCAAGGTAGTTTAAATACATTTTTTGTATTGGAAAAAGGTAAGCATTTGACCACATCTCACCTGATGGTAAGTACCGATGCAGTCCAGGCTAGAGCATGCTTACATAAAAGATGATTAGATTAACTGATTTGATACACCCATCCCTAAGCCCCCTTTCCCCTAAACCGATATCTCTAATGTCCCCATACGTTCTCCAATAGTAGTTTCGCGGAAAATCGCGAATTTTTCCCGTTCCCGCCCATACGTGACTTCCCCACATGTTTCCTCATACCTATGAAATTCTTATAAATCACGACAATCGAGTCACGAAACGTAATAACCCCTTGTTAAGCACAAACGAAAACCAACCGTAATTAATACGTATAGAGTTCACATTTGTTTGTTTGTAACCTAATTGTTAGGACGTTTTGTAATGGTTTCTCGTAAATGTGGATTTCGTGAGATTGGCTGTCTCGAGCATACCTAAAGGTTTTTACGAGTCACTTTAGGGTTTACTTCTGGAATTTATGGGTACTGTTGGAACGTTTGAGTCTGAACTTGGATTTTTTGAGGTTCAATAATTGTCATAGCATCTAGTTGCACGTCTGTTTTTCCTTTTCATAAGAAGAGACATACTATTAGTAACACAAGTTAGCCATTAATAAACCTTTGATATAGCTATATGATCTACCATCATCATCATCATATATTCATTTTCATTCCCTTTGCCCGTGACGACATCAGCGCAGAATAATTATTTCTGCAATAAACAGTAAACTATCCTTTTTCTCTCTTCTACCTAAGTATGGACATACATACCAAAAATTATCTAAATCGGTTTAAAGGTTTCAGCGTGCCGAAGTACCTAACAGACAGGTTTCACATTTATACTAAGTATTAGTAAAAGTACTAAGTAGTCTAGGTTCTTAATTATAGTTAGTCTTGCCCAGTATTTAAAAACCTCCTTGTCTTTACAAAGATTCTAGAGCATTTAATAAACGGAGTCGCCTTTAAGAGCTTACCCCACTGCCGAAAACCTTGCACAAATTGTGCATACTTGTATGGACTGACTTTTATCTGACATGGCTATTTATACGTTACGTACAAATCATTAGAAATACATTTCACGTGCCCCTCTCCCGCAAAAATTGGCAGACTGTTTTGTAAAGAAAATGACAGCCAAGGCGTCTCCAGTTACTAAATGCTCTGTTACACAGTAAGTACCTACATTCATTACTTACAGATAACACGTGTTTTATAAAAGATTTACAACTAACTAAACGCACCGTTTCTCGGGCGAGTAAATTAATGAATCCCATTCACTTGACTCGTTAAGCTGGTAACATATCAATCGGGATGCTGGGACACAGGGTAGGTGGCGAACAGTACAATAACTTTACGGTTCGGCTGCGACAATACGCGACTGGCGACGGCGGCAGCGACAACCATAGAGGGGACGAAAGGTCCGATCGCTGAGTCTCGCTCTAACCTATGGTTATCGCTGCTGCCGTTGCAAGTCGCGCAATGTCGTGGCCGAGCCGATAGTCTGTGCGGAAAAAGAATAGTCGTAGAATGTATAGGATCCCATACATTTCACGACTCTTCTCTTTCCGTACAGACTATACACTGCATTACTGCCCCACCACTATTCCCCTGTTTGCCGGTGCAATTTGGTTTTATGTCTAAAAAGTGCGAGGACAAGTGAAACTTACTATAGATCTATCTCGATAAAATTATGTAACATAACGGTTAACATAACGGTAACGGATTTTTACAGAGATTTTTTAGATGTGAGCAAATAGATAACTAATGAAAGAACAAACACTTTTAATTAGTATTGTTTACTTCAAAAATGAGCCACATCTGTTATTATGATTGGCTTTATATAATTTACTCGATTACGATTGGTATTTCTGTGAACCTAAAGCATAATCTAAGAATAAGACTTATTATGATCATTGACCAATCTTCTTGCATCCAAAGCAGGCACTTCGCCGATCAGCCGATTAAACATTTTGTTGTGACCTTAAAAGATGACTCACGTTAGACCGGGCCGGAGCTGGCGCCGGCGCTTCGTTTTTTATGGAAAGCATAGCGTGATCATGGTCATCTATCATAGAAAAGTAAGGGCCGGAAACTCTAGCCCGAACGTGGCCCAGTCTAACGTGAGTCATCCTTTATGAGTCAAATTTCTGGTTACGATACTTAAACTGTGATTATTCAGCGATCGTTAAGGTTTAAGTTGGTGTTTAAAGTCATTATACTCGAGTACGGCAATGATTTAACTGTGAAGGTGGAGCCTAGTTTATTGACGAATATGTCACGGTAAACATAGAGTAGCTATCCGACATACATGTGTACGTGCTCAAGTAAAATAGACCTTATTTGTAACGACTATAAGGTTTGTTTTAGAGAGTTTTTAGTAACAGCTGTCTGTTGTTGATCTTTTTGTCTGTAATCATTATCCTATAAGATAAACTTGACTTATTTTCACTGTTCGATTAAGCTGTTATTTTTAATACTTATTTATGTAAGTCATTTGTGGATAAGAGATGGGACGTGGAGGAGCTTTAAGTAAGTCATTTCATAAAAATAAAGTAGTATTTGCCCCAGGGCTTAAGAGTTATAATACTTAAAAGATATATTGTGTCAATTTGTGTTGTGGTCAGTCATTTAGTGCTACATTCGACTTACAAGCGTTGCTTTTCTTGTACCCTTTATATCCTTAATTTTTTTTTACAAACACTAATCGAAGTAATGGCAATTATTTAACTAATGAGTATAAACTCATTATTTATTCCTTAACCTTTCGTAGGTGCAAACCTCAGTAGAAAAACGGCGGGAAGAAGTTGATATCTATATTTAATTGCACAAACGGGTCTACCGCGATATAATTTCATTGTTTTTACCTTTAATTCCGACGTTTCAGCTGAGTTGCACCAGCTGTGGTGTTTGTTGGGACGTCAGTCTTTCCGTGACAAATTATATCGCGGTAGACCCGTTTGTGCAATTAAATATGTGTACAAAACGCGAGAGTTTAAAGTGTTAAGTTGATATCTGGCGGGAAAAAATTGAAGAAATTTCAACCATAAGTAGTTTAATTTTAAGTTCAAATTTCTTCAGTAGAATATCTCGAGTTATATCAACTTCTTCCCGCCGTGTACGGAAATATTCTCGAATAAAATCCAAAACGATAACTAAAAATTCGGTCAGGATCTTACGGCCCGATTCAAACTTTAGGATACGTCAATTAATAGATCTAGAAACGATATGGATTAGATATTTCAGTGTCAAATGTGACGTTTCTTCAAACAAAAGCGTCACTTTTGACACTGACACATCTCATCCATATCGTTTCTAGATCTATTAATTGACGTATCTTAAAGTTCGAATCGGGCAGTTATGATACACAGACAGAAGTTAATTTTATTAAACCAACGGTTAACACGTGGTGGACATATGTCACAACCTGTCACCTGAGTCAAACGGCCTGTCAATATAAATAAAGTTTATTACCAGCCTTATAATATGTAGTAGTGTTGGTAGGGACTCGAGTCTTATGAGTGTAAATTTGAGAACTCGCCTCGTTTTTACAAGACGCGCCGCTTAAAAAACTTACGAGCCTTTTAAGTCCCGAGTCGAGACTTTTAGTGAGTCTCTTTGAAGCGCAACTCGAAAGAACTCGAGCCTTCGAACTCCGACAACTATTATGTGGCTTTAATCCAACTAACAGTCAAAAAATAGACGTCATTGTATGGTTTGTATACCTACCTAATCCATACATTTTACATGAACACACAATACTTTTTGATTTTTTTGACCCAAGTCTCTATAAAACCTCGTTTTTTTTTCAAGTTGAAAAGAACTCGAGTTTCAACTTAATGACTAGAGTCTGAAAAACTGAGTCGAGTCTTAAAGCAGAGGACTCAAAAGACTCGAGTCTTAAACAACACTATACGTAGGTAGTGCCTATTATTCTAAAAGGTTACTAAGTAGCTCAGCTACTGCAACGTAAGATAAAGATAAGATAACCGGTTTGTTACTTATCTGAGATCGGTTTAATGACAATAGAATAATTAAATTGAGTGACAGGCAGCTGTATTGACTTGTAAAGTAATGTAAAGGTTATTTTAAGTTAAAATTAGAATTCGGTTGGATGTTTAAAGTTCAAAGTATACCGTTTAGAATCCCCAGGGCGTAATTGTATAAAATTGTCACAATATTTATTAAATGTAGTAATGTTTCGTTTTATAGTTGCCCAACATTACACTAGATGTCGCTTTTCCATCGGCTACGCCGCTTTTCATAATCTACTAGCGACCCGCCCCGGCTTCGCATGGGTTAACAAATTATTCTTAAACCTTCCTCAATAATCACTCTATTGGTAGGTGAAAACCGCATGAAAATCCGTTCTCCGACAGACACGGCGGGGGACTTTGTTTTTTAAAATGTATCACTACACCTTATAAAACCAAGTCCCCCGCCATGTCTGTATGTTTGTGTGTTTGTATATTTGTTCGCGATAAACTCAAAAAGTACTGAACAGATTTTCATGCGGTCTTCACTTATCAATAGAAAGATTCTTGAGGAAGGTTTAGATGTACCAAAGATATATATAACTCCGTATAAGATGTGGAAAGTTTAAGAAACAAACGTGCCTCGTAAATTACAAGTAAAATTGACACTCGCTCAGATGGCGCTAGTACCTTTAGCCTATTCTCGACTAGATGGCGACCTAGGTGATACTTAACACATTTCAGTGAAAGAACATGGGTTCAATTTAGTCACAAGGCATTCTTAATGTTTTAGGTCTGTATCGAAAGATGGCAGTAAATTTGAAAATGACATCGTAATGATTGAAGCGTCGATAGATGGCAATTAATTCAATTAGTCGTGTAAATGAATATATAACCTATTTTTATATCGTTTCGTTTTAAAACTATGAAAACAGGAAAAAGGTTTTTAGCTTAATAGTAGCGAGTTAATGGTAACCGAACTACAGCTTGGCAAAAAAGAGTATTAGAAATTCAAAAGTGGCAACACTGTAGTGTCGTCCCGTTTTCTTACATAAATTGGTTTGAAAGGGACGACACTCCAGTGTTGCCACTTTTTAATTTCTAATCTTTTTTGCCAAGCTGTATCTGAGTGTTGAGAGTATGAAACCTGAGACTAAGATAAGGACAAATGAAAATAGCGCTGTCTCTGCTTCTCCTATTGAAAGTTCGAACTTCGTATTATAATCGGTCAAGCAAATCTTGTTAGTAGAAAAAGGCGGCAATTTTAAAAATTGTAGGCGCGAAGGGTTATCATCCCATAGAGAATTTGAATTTCGCGCCTTTTTCTACTGATAAGATTTGTTTGACCGAGTATATTATTATTACCTTATCTTCTCTACATACATATTTCTATAATACTTGTTTTTAGGACTAGGTAGACGGTTACTAATGCCCTTATTCATGTTACCTTGAAAATTGTAATCAACGCCAAGCAACAAAATGCACGTAAACAACCCATATATGTAAAGCCCCCTCCAGACTATGCGCGTGAATCGCGGGCGAAGCCGCGAACGCGAGTGTGGAGTCGATTTCGCTGTCTGCGAAAATCGACTCCACACTTGCGTTCGCGGCTTCGCCCGTGATTCACGCGCATAGTCTGGAGGGGGCTTTACATAAGTATCAAGTCGTGGCATATAGGGCACAAAATGTAGGTAAAGCGAACAGGTTAAATAAAACATTATACACCCAAGAATATTCTATTGCGTTAACAATTTATTTAAAAGCTTTACTTCAACTCCATTTAATCATATATATGGTACAAAAACAAGTAAAAAAACAATAAATAAAAATAACATGACCAGGTTACCTCGCTTAACGCTTCAGTCTGGCAGTTCAGCGGGGTAACGCGGCCAGAGCCTCTTGCCTTTTTTAGATGTAGTTTAGTTTAGTTTTATTTTATTTTAGAATAGTTTATTTAAAATAAAATAAATAACCTACTTGCAATAGTTTTTGTCAGAGAGTCATTTTACAATTTATGTTAAAATTAAAAGGGATCTAACATACCATTTATTTCACAAAACAACCTCTTAATTAAAACTTTATACAAAAAAAAGAAAACCGACTTCAAAAATGGTGAAATAAAATTTTATCCTTTTTAGGGTTCCGTAATGTAATAAAGGCGTTTAAATCAATTAATGTCAAAAAAACTAATGACCTCTGGGGAGTCTCTGTCCATGCTGTCAAATCCTTAGTAGAAATTGTAGCGCCTGACTTGGTAGTTATATTTAACAACAGTGTTGATTGCGGCGAGTTTCCTGATCTAATGAAACATAGTAAAGTAATTCCTTTATTTAAATCTGGTAGCAGCTCTGACCCCACTAACTTTAGACCGATATCTGTGCTACCAACATTTAGCAAGATTTTTGAAAAATTAGTTCTTTCTCAATTAGTACGACATTTTAACGTTAATAATTTGATGCATAATAAGCAGTTTGGTTTTACACGGGGTCGCTCAACAACCGATGCTGGTGTTGAGCTAATTAAGCATATTTTCGATGCCTGGGAGGAGTCACGAGATGCTTTAGGTGTCTTCTGTGATTTATCTAAGGCCTTCGACTGTGTTTGTCATGAAACATTAATCAGGAAACTTCATTATTACGGAGTTAGAGGATCGGCACTGAATTTACTTAAGTCCTACTTAAATGGTAGAATACAAAGGGTCGATGTGAATGGACAGCGATCACCTGGGTCATTGGTCTCTATGGGTGTTCCACAGGGGTCAATATTGGGGCCTTTCCTGTTCCTTATCTACATAAATGACTTGCCATTCCTTATTAAGACCCACCATGATATAGTATTGTTTGCAGACGACACCTCACTTATTTTCAAAGTCAAACGACAGCAACAAGCTTACAATGATGTAAACAATGCTATTTCAAAAGTAGTAAATTGGTTCAATGTTAATAATTTACTGTTAAATGAGAAAAAGACTAAATGTATTAAGTTTGTCACTAGTAGTAACGTAAGGCATGTGCAAACAAGTGTCATTGTGAAGGATGAGGAATTGGAATTAGTTGATAGTACAGTTTTTCTTGGTATAACTTTAGATTCTAAACTCCAGTGGGGTCCCCATATTGCTACTCTTTCGAATAGACTGAGCTCTGCAGCTTTTGCAGTGAGCAAAATCCGTCAGTTAACTGATGTGAAAACAGCTCGATTAGTATATTTTAGTTACTTCCATAGCATTATGGCATATGGTATTTTACTGTGGGGCGGTGCTTCAGAGATAAATACCATTTTTGTTCTGCAGAAGAGGGCTATTCGAGCAATATACAAATTGAACCATAGAGACTCACTTAGAGATAAATTTAAGGAAATTGACATAATGACAGTGCACTGTCAATACATTTATGAGAATATTCTGTACGTACATAAAAATATTGTAAATTTTAGGAAAAATTGTGAAATTCATAATATTAATACTAGAAATAAACATAAGCTCGCAGTGCCCTTCACTCGGCTCCATAAAATTAAAAAATCATTCATGGGTAATTGTGTAAGATTTTATAATAAACTTCCAAACCATATTACTGAATTATCTATTAATAAATTTAAGAATTATGTAAAGCGTAAACTTATTTCTAAAGCTTATTATACCACACAAGACTACATGAATGATATTACAACGTGGGATTAATTGTTATTCGAAATGATTATTTATTTATTAGGTATATTTGATTATTGATGAGGAAATGGATATTCCGATGTAATACTATCTACTTCTTTTGTCACTTATGCTTTTTTTTTGACATTTAGATTTTATTCTAGAAATTCTAGACTAGTATTTTTTTATACAATCTTTTTAATGTTTGACGATCCTTTTGTGAAATTTTTAGTGTTAAATTTGATATGTATAATAATCCAATTTTATTATGGAATAATATTAACATCAATAAATTGCTCTGATAATTAGATTAAGATTAATTACGATTCATAAGAGCTTGTTGCTAGGCCTACATGAATAAAGTAAATTTTGTTTGTTTGTTTGTTGTTGTTTGTACCCAAAGGGTAAAACGGGACCCTATTACTAAGACTCCGCTGTCCGTCCGTCCGTCCGTCTGTCCGTCCGTCCGTCCGTCTGTCCGTCCGTCCGTCCGTCTGTCACCAGGCTGTATCTCACGAACCGTGATAGACAGTTGAAATTTTCACAGATGATGTATTTCTGTTGCCGCTATAACAACAAATACTAAAAACAGAATAAAATAAAGATTTAAGTGGGGCTCCCATACAACAAACGTGAGTTTTGACCGAAGTTAAGCAACGTCGGGCGGGGTCAGTACTTGGATGGGTGACCTTTCTTTTTTTTTGCCGTTTTTTGCATTATGGTACGGAACCCTTCGTGCGCGAGTCCGACTCGCACTTGCCCGGTTTTTTAAGTCTATGCGTTACCAACTGATATGTTTGAAGTCGGTGCCGTGCCAAATTTCGAAGCATACCATGATTTTGTTGCGATTCGATAAGGATGTACGTTGGATTGCCTTAGGCCTAGCGCGCACCACGATTTTAATTTTTGCGACACGATTTTAGCTTCGAGCAACACCGGCTTCCGACACATCGGAAGGGAGGGGCCCAAGCGATATCTCACCGTACAAATCTTTCTGCCATTTTTCGCGGGGGGAAAGGTGCACACAGTCGCACTTCTCACACACTTACATACAAAATCCAATCTGTAATGACGACACAAATACATAGAAAATGACACACGTCAAAGACAAATCTTGCAAACCTCGATCTCTTTTTATGTACGGACGAGTGACAAGTGTCACAACACGCACACTAACATATTTTCGTTGAAGTATGTTATTGTATTCTGAGAGATGAGAAGTCGGATTTGTCGCTCGACCGATCCGCAATTTGTACTGAGCGAGCAAAATCGATAAATCCAACAATTACATGAGACTAAAATATAATAATTGTGTTTGAATGTAATTAAACGTATGATATGTAAAAAAAAATATTACATGTGAAATGTAACACTTTCTTTTTGTAAATTTGATGTCCCCGACCTCTTTTTATAACAAAAAACCGAGCAAACAGGCATTTTTGTGCAGCAGTGTTCACGCGCGCGTCTGGACTCGGTCTAGTAAAAAATCCAAGTGCAACTAGTTTTATTACCCGCGCTAGATTAGATTGACGTGCTAATCTTGTACCTCGGCAGAGGGGAAATAGTGCGAATGCCGCCTCCCTTCCGTGTTGCTCGAAGGATTTTAGAATCGCGCTGTAATATATCGCAGAAAATTCACTGCGCGCTCTGCGATGAAAAAGTCGACGATTTGTTCATTCTCAACATGGATTTCGTACCAGTCGTTTGTCATGAAACGCCGTATAACTTTGGAGTATTTATACCACAAAGGTGATCTCCTTCTATTTCCATAATTAAATGGTCAACATCTAGCGTCTCATCTTCAGACTCCATCGGAGAAGCAGGTTCCGACATGTTGAGGCTTGGAGAGCGAAGTGCCGACTGAGGTCCGGGGTGCGATTTTATTATCGCAGTGCGCGCAGTGCCATTTATGCTGCAATTCACTTTGCGACAATCGCGTCGCGAGCAGTCGCGGAAAAATGTGACAAATCACAATTTTAAAATCGCCGTGATTTTTTTGTCGCATATGCGCGCACTGCCATATAAACACATACGTTACATTTCTGCGACTAAATTATCGCGCGACAAAAAGTCGTGGTGCGCGCTTGGCCTTACACGACGACAATGAACGTACTTTCTGTAGGTACAGTCGACGTTAAAAATATGTTTACACTTAACGCCTTATTACAAAGGAGGAGAGAGGAGAGGGAGGTGCAAAAGTGTAAACATATCTTTGACGTCGACTGACCTAAGAACGCACCTCAGAACACACGATCAAACCTTCTTGGCGCAGTCCGTACCATGTTTGTCAGCACATTAGTGTAAATCCAATGCATTTTTTGCCGTCGTATTTTTTAAAGAGCATTTCTTACAAATACAAATAACTTTATTTTGCATGAAATATGGTACAGAAGATGGTCAGACAATATTATACATAGGTAACACATATTTCACGATGGAATGCAAAAAACTAAAATTAAATAATAAACAATCATAATGTTCTAATACTCGAACAGTCTATAGCACGCATAGTGTGGGATTGGGACTGAGTTATTTCCCGTCCCTTATCCAATGTAGTCCACATTTCTATTTCCCTATTTGAATAATCCTCGTGTTTAATGCTTGCTCTATTTTTATTCGGTTACACTTTAAAATGAATAGATAATAATCTTATAATATCTCTGTTTACGACATTTACTTTTGTGTGACAGCACGTAGAAACAACAGTTGCTAAGTTACAACTGCCACGATGAATATTTGCTATTCACATTACAATCTAAGTAGCCAATGTTCTTTAATATTCCAGATACACATAAAGAATAATGACAAAACATTATGAACTCTAACTACTAGAATTAAAGTTGAATTTTACTAACGTACATATCTTTATGTAAGTATTTTGACTGATTCTATTTGAATTTGACAGAAGCCACACCACACAGGTTAATAAATACACCGTATACATAGTTTAATGCAATGAGATTTTATAACTCCTTAGTGAAAAAACCTCACGGTTTGTGTAAGTTGAGCTTTATGTCAATGCTAATAAAGATGTTGACGACAGCAAGGCTTTTGTTAATATATAAATTATAATACATTGATTTACGAAAATGAATAATATAATATCTTTTAATTATGTAGGTATTTCTAATTCCCGTTTTATTTTTACCCAATATTATATTTATTTCATTAATAAAATGCGTATATAATTACTGTAATAGTCTATACCATATTCGTGATGGTTTACTCCGGGCCCAAAATCGACGATCTCCATTGTGTATGAAATTACAAGCAAATATCAGCCTTAATTAATGAGTTAAGTATTGGATCCGTTATGTTCTTAAATGTAAAATTAAATGATGTTAAACAACTTCTTCTGCAACGCGACATGCTAAAAACAGCCCATAAAATTGGGGGCGATAGAGTCGGACCAAGAATAGTCTGCAGCGGATTTGATAGCCCACGCAGTGCAAGTGTCATTTATACGTAATCATTTCATAGAAGTTTGAGTTTCAAAATAACACGTACACTGCGTGGGCTATCAAATCCGCTGCAGATTTTTCATGGACTGACTCTAGAATAAAAATGACACTTTAATAAATAAATATATATACAAGAATTGCTCGTTTATAGGTGATATATGATATGTATAAGGCAAGATTCATATATTGGGTACGTATATCATATATTATGTCTTCATCATCAGACCCACTTCATCAAATAGGTGGTTTTCGAGACAAAATACATCCATCAGGCGGGCCGTATGCTTGTTTGCCACCGACGTTGTATAAAAAATGCAACCAAACTACCATGCATTTCTTTAAAATGTTAGGACCTTCACAAAACAATTCCAGTCATTAAAATCATCTACGACTAGCTAATGTAAGTATAGTAGGGCCTGTCAGACGGACGGGATGGGTCACTATTACTTAATATCGAATGATTCCTGTGTTTTTCTCCATCCGCAAGTACCTACATTAGTATCTCGATGCATACATACAAACATTCATATAGATAGACAGACGGACGTGATGGGTCGCTGTTATTATCGAATTCTTCCTGTATTTTTCTACATCTGTAAGTACATTAGCATAGCATTGCATACATACAGACAAACATACATATAGATATATAGACAGACAGACGGCCGGTAGGAGTCGCTGTTAATATGGAATGCTTTCTGTATTTTTCTACAAAGCAAGCTACCAAGCTTCCTGCAAGTAAAGTACATTAGTACCTATCTCAATGTATACACACATCAAACATATATATATATATATATATATATATATATATAACTAGCTTTTGCCCGCGACTTCGTCTGCGTGGAATTAGTGACAGCGGCTAAAGTAAGTATAGCGCTTGGCTTGGATAATGCTAATAGCAATCATACAATTCGCGCATTGCTTACTTCAACTATTAGGCAATTAATTAACTCTTTCAATTCGACCCCCCTTTGCACTCTCTTCAGGGATGATTTTCGACATTAAAGCTATCCTACGTCCTTCCCTGGACTATCTCTATACCAAATTTCAACTCAATCGGTTCAGCGGCTTAAGCGTAAAGAGGTAACAGACGGACAGACAGACACACTTTCGCCTTTATAATTAGTATGGATAGATAAGTGACAGATAGACGGACAGACGGACGGTGGGGGCACTGTTAATATCAAATGTTTCCTGTATTTTTCTATGTTCTTCAAGCGTAATAGCATACTAATGCAGACATTGAAACACACAAACACATATAGTACATTTTTTTCAAGATCGCTTACCTTCTTTCTATAATGCTATAATAAGTTTTTTGGCAAAAATTGCATTTTTGGTACAAGCTTTTATCGCTGACTGTACTTTTCTTACGACAGACAACTAATACTCATCGTTGTTTCATCACAGAGTTCCTATGGCCACCTCCTGTCTCCATCATCAGATCAGTTCGACGGTACCATATTATTGTATTGTCATCAGAACTACATACAGCTGCCAATTTTCATGACGCTACGATCCTTGGAAGTTGGTTAAATTAGTTACCTTAGATTCCATTACATAATTACATACAGGTCGACCTAATAAAAGCTTGGTAAAAACGAACTATAGAAAGACATTAGACAGACAGACGGACAGACTGACGATATGGGTCACTGTTAATACTCGTATCGAATGTTTCCTGTATTTTTCTATGCTTTACAAGCACAATAGCATATGTATGCATAGGAGTGATTACAGAGCTTCAAGTATTCGGTAGTTACCTAATTGCTAGAATTGGTGTTAGGTAAAGTTAGCACAGCAAACCGTGCTTTCGAGGCCGCCGGTAGCAGTGCGTTCTTACAACTTCAGACTGTATAATTTGGTTATTTTTGCAATTTATATAGGTACGCACAATTCGATGAGATTTTCGCAAAATGTGACAATGACACTTAATGTCTTGGTACCTAACGTCAAATTTAACAAATCATTTATTTTACTATCTATGAAATTGGTCACATCTTAAACTTAGCGCCATCTGACAAAAGTCATTTTCAATAATTGGCTGGGTAAAAAGCTACCGTAACGTGGTGAACGCATGTGAATTCTAAACGCAAAACGCAAACCCAAAAGGACGTAACTCCACAAAAAAGAACTACTAGGGTCATCTAGTGAACTCAGAGCAAATTAAATTGACAGCTACAAAAGTTACTTTGACTTTCGTCCTCTATTACCCTATATACTTTCTGGATGTACCTAATTTTTTAAGGGTAACCCGTGCGAAGCCGGGGCGGGTCGCTAGTCATCTATATTTTGCGATTTCGAATTTGTTTCGACAGTCACAGTGACTGTTGTTAAGCTAATCTAACTTAACCTATACATTATACAATCTCCACACAAACGGTAAGGGTTGAAAAATCACCTGATTTAAATATACATAGACTTACACGCTGTGCACACTTGAAATACATTAGCTTCTCCGTAGTCGGCTAATAAAGACCGAACACAAATAGCTCTAAAGCCGACTTAAACCCTCACAAAATGCAGCGCACAAACATTCCGAAATTAGCGTTTGGAGAGCGAGCTGAAATTGGGAGCATGCACTATCTCCATCGCCGAGCCCGCTGTCGCCTCGAGCACTCAGTGAGTATCTCATGAGTACCTCACGAGTACCTCGTGACTCGTGAGTATCGGGTGAGGATCGAGTGAGTGCTCGGCGAGTAGCGTGAGTAGCGCGTCGGTGAGAGCGATCGCGCAGATTGGGTTATGTTGGATTGGACCTATTTTAAGTTTTGTGGATTCAGTTCAGTTCAGTGGAGGTTTAAAGTTGGTAGAATTACATTTAAATTTTACACTAAAAGACCAAGACGAAACCATAAGGCTCGCTCTGTCAAAAAGTTATCAGAAATCTTGTAGAGCCACGCTTTTAACTCTACAATCGCTATGGAAACAATGAAAAAACGTCATCGCGCCATACCGTCTTAAGTACAGTCACCTGCAATAATATATTACTCTTCGAAGGCCGCAAAAATATGTGACACGCTCTTATGGCTCTACAAATAAGATCGTGTCAGATATTTTTGCGGCCTTCGTTGTTTAACATATTATTGCAGGTAATTTTAACCTACGAAAAAACGGAAGAGGCTCTCATTACAATGTTAACTTAGTTTCTACAGTTCCTACTTCATAAATCATAATGGATCCCGGTAAGCGTTAGTCATTCTATAAAAGGAGGCCACTGATGTATGTTGAGTAGAAGCAATAGCTCTAGTTTCTAACACTTCGCAGAACAAAGGGTTGATTAAACTGATATATGGTTCGTGTTGTGTTTAAATCCTTCAACGGAGTTGTTTGGGATAATGAGGATAGGAGCACACGAAGCTTTGTAGTCGAAACCGCATATACTTTTCATATAGCTGTGTACAAATAGCACTATAAGAAGTATTAGAATAAATTAAATTATTTTCAGAAAATACCCGGACCTCACCACCTCACCTATCACCTGACCACCTCACCACTTGAGATGATTCAGCTAGAAGGCCGGACCATACTGTTCTAGAAACCTTAGCGATGGCCAGGGGGCGCCATAAGCCTTCAGTAAGAAGTGCATATACTGGGAAAAAATCGACCTAGACTGCGGCTCCCCGCCGTTCCCGGTGGCCGAATGGCACAGGCTCCTGCCGCGATAGCAGAGGACGCTGGTTCGATTCCAGCCTGGGGCATTGGATGCCTTGGTCACTTTTTCTTAGTATATGATATTTATTTCAGTTTATAAGATAAAAGCGGTCAACGAAAGTCAAGAGGAAATGAAAATATAGTCCATGACGTTAGCCGCGATTGCTGAAGACACCGGTTCGAATCCGGCCTCCGTCAGGAGGGCTTCATCACTTTTTCTTTAGTATAGACGTCTATTTCAGTTTATAATTATATCGGGACTAACCAAAATATTCAATGATAGCCATAGCAATAGCATTCCAATATTTTGCGGGGCTCGGGCACGTAGTCCGAATGGGGGAAATCGCGCAGTCTGGAGGGCGTACCTACTCTGGAGTACCAATTGGCCGAAGACCGTCTGGGTACCGCTGGAGAGACAGTGCAAAAAGACCGCGAACTCGGCGCCGGCGACTGGACAGAAACGGCTTTGAACAGAGTAGCGTGGCAGTCTTTGGAGGCCAAGATCCACTTCGGGTCGTTGCGCCATAGCAGCAAGTAGGTAAGTAAGTAAGTAAGTAAGTAAGTATATAGCCATATCATAAAATAAAACGCTAGTGGAGACACAGCGTTAGTCAATTATCACCTAAGCGTAGGCTTATCGGGCACGCCCAGTCGTTGCCTGATTTGTATGAGAAATGGGAATTATTATTTATTATCGTGGTAACGATAGAAATCGTGGGTGGGTATTGTGCGGGAGATATTTGGTTAGATTGCTGTATTGGTACGGTGGGTATAATGAGCAGTATTTTAACTTTGCAAGTGTTATGTCCACGCAATCTGAGGGCTCAGTCAAGGTGACAATTGTTGATAAAAAAAGCCAACGAAACTTAAATAGTGTATGTAAATGGGTGATTCTTAAATTGTGACCAAAAATTTTTTTTTTCATAAACGTTTTTATTTTTAACATATTATTACATATATCAAAAGTACATACAAAAAGCAATTTTTTGATTCATATGGTCAAGCTTAATACCCTCAGGAAAGGTAAATAAAATGAGTACATAAACACGGTTGTGACAAAGTGTCCCTCAGTCGTGACATTTCGGCATTTTGGTGGCCAACTCGGCTATTTTGATTTATATAGTTATTTTAACATAGCCTAAGTCACTCCTATGACTACGACAAACCTAATGACAGCTCAGACGTCCGTCAAACTATAAAGGCTGTAGAGCGTGACAAAGAATTCTATACACATCATACATACATACAAGCGAAAAACATTTTTTTGCTTTGGCTGTCGGGCAATAATAGCAAATGATCTGTAGCTAATAAAAATGCATTTCAGAAAAGTGCATGTGCATCTAAATTAATCAAACGAATTAAGAATGACACGACCACGTGTCTACATGTCACGAACGTGGACTCAAAAGTCCGTGGCAGTGACAGATTTTTGAGGCCACGGTCGTGATAATTTGGAACATGTTCGATATTACATAAACATTTCCTTTGATTTTGCAAATGTTAAATAATTAGCTTAATCTGCAATGTATGAGGTATATCTTATGTTACAAACAATAACGTGAAACTGCAACTTACTTTTAAAACTCTAACACGGCGGTGACGCCTTAAGGTTGACCGTTTTTTCAAATGAACACAAATAAATAATTTTTGACAATACTTCTCCCTTCAGCCATTTGTAAACCTGACAACAACACAGTGGTGCTGTTCTAAAAAAACTTTAATAAGGCTGCCAGTAGTAAAGATAATTTTCTACCGAGTACTGCATGTTTATATTACCACGCGCGGTGGTGACGCGAAAACGAATCACAAAATGTATGTTGTTTAAAATTATATAAAATCGTTATAAATCCATACAATTTTTAAACAGTGTCGTAGAACAAGAATTAGTGTTTTATATTTGATATGAATTATTGCAAAATAACTTCATATTTTTTCAAAAAAAAATCAAATATCACAAAATCTGGGGAAGTCACACTACACGGTCCGTGACATTTCGCACTTGTAATTTTTTTTTAATATGTTTCTAATACTCTTAGGACAATACATTTAGGTTGACCTAAAACTAGAGGTAAATTGCTAAGTATATTGATATAGAGTTTACTTATTTTCACAAAAATACGTGCTATTCTTACGTGTTACACAAAAAATGCATAAGAATAAGAATTACCCAAATAGTGACTTTTCGTACCATCTATCATCCTGATACATTTTCTCGTTCGTCGATGAACAAGTTACCTTTGAACCCCTGGATACAAATATGTAAGAAGGAGTGCTAAGAGTTTTGCTGACTGTACATACGATTATCATCTTGCCCTCTAGGCCCCCTGGAATCTATGAGAAGTTTGTTACAATGCCACAGTTTTTCTCAAGAGTGTAAAGAGGGTTCAGGAAGCAGTATATTATACCGCTTAAAGAGTCGACAACGCGCATGTGGCACCTATGGAGTTGATGAGGCCACTGTAGTCGATTGTATCGGGCAGGATGTTGGTAGGCTTAATTTCCACCATGCACCAAACATATAAAAACTAAAAAATGCGCGTTTTCCCAGAGATAAGACCTAGTTAGATCGATTTTTCGCCCCCAAAAACCCTCATATCGCAATTGGTAGGCTTAATTTCCACCATCCACTAAAATATAATATTGTCTTTAATCAGAGTTATAACTAAATACACTCTACTTTTAATTTTAAATAAAAACTAAGAAAAAAAATAGACAAACATATGTTATTATTGTTTGTATATTGTGTATGCATGTACCCTGTTACATTGATTTAAAATTCAAAACATTATACTGTGCAATATTATTACACTGTGCCGTTTAAGATATTTGGTAAGATTGCGGTATTGTTGATAAATTATTTCGTGCTAACACCCATTGCATGCGATCCGGCTAATGAGGTGGGATCGGAGGTCAAGGGGCAGCGGGCACTGTGGACCAGGGGGCCTAGCCAAGGTGACAATCGCTTGCGCTACGAAAAGCTTTGTCACTCTTCCATATTAGTGCGACAGTGACAGTTGCGTTTCTTTCGCTACAGAGCGTAAACGATTGGCATGTTGGCTACGCACCCAGGTACAGTCGAAGTCAGATACATACCTACAATTTTGTAAAGGCCTATTCTATTTATCTTGTAACCACCTACCTAGTCTAAGTGACTAGGTACAGTCGAGATCATAAATATGTACTTATACGTTTCTTCACCTTAAACCATTGCAGCAAGGTGAAAAAATGTAGATATACATTTTACCTAAAATATTCAAACAATTTGATCTTTTTTTGCAAATAAATCATTAACAATGATTGATGAATCAAACTGTTTGATTGTTTTGTTTGTTCGTCTATCTATATACATATTGCTGCAAGCAAGCAAGGTGAACTCAATAAAATAAAATTTTCGCTACACCAGCTTCTAAAGACTCTCTTCATTTGTCATAAACTGATGAGAAATTTGCATTTTATTCACCAGAGTAGCAAATATAGTACATTGTAGGAGAGGACGGAAAACCGCTAAAAGATGGACGAGTGAGTTTGAAGGCCGACACGTTAGTGGAGGCCCTCAAATAATACGAGTCCATCTTTAGTGTTTCCGGCCGAGGTATTACATAGTGCTTTTCACGACTACTGCGAGGAAATAAGAAAACATTTGCATAACTATATGTACTAGCCCGCGATTTCTCTGGTAGCAAATTACTAACCTCTGCCTGTGCTGTCTCTTGAATTTCGGTATGCGTCAGCGTAAGAATATCATTTTCTTCACTAGAAGAACTCATTTTTATAGCGAGCGTAGATACGTGTATCTTTTATTTTTTAGTCAAATACAATTTACACTATCCAATTCAGTGAGTATTTTCCGATCCCGCCTTTTTTACTTTTTTTATCACTTTTAAGAGGCGTTTTTATGTTGTTTGCTTCAAACCGACTCTAAACTTAGAAGCGTTTTTGCTAAAAAACCACAAACAGCTACAAAAGTAAAAAACGCCTTAAGCGTTGAATCGAATGAACTGACTGAATGAATGAATGGTTTTGACATTTCTTTTTTTTATTAAACAAGAAATTGGTCCTATAAATAACCTAATTTTATTTTTGAAGGAAAAAGTTGCGCCAAAAAAGACCTTTTATGTTTTAAATGATACTCATTGCTGTAGCGAACCGTCACCAATGACAGATGATGATAACAATGAAACATTGTAGTAGTGGTGGTTCAGGTGCTACAGCTATTGCCTACTTTCCAGCTTGGTTTTAGACCATCTATTGCCACATTTCCGAACAGTGGCGTGAAAAGTAATTTATTGCAATTTTTTATGTTTACTGGTGGAATTTTACTTCTATGATTTAGAATGATAGTATTTAATACATGTAATATTTTGCAGTTAGTATTTTCCTCGCTTTGGTGTGGTGAAAAATATTGTGGTTCACTCGAAAGCCGTTTATTAATGTGGCAAATTTAGACGTAATCTCTCGTTTACTTTTAAGGTTCTTGATAGAACACAATCGGAATTCACAATATAAGATTCCAACGTCTTCACATGTCTTAGAAAGGGGGTGGTATAGGCTCAAGAAAAATCCAAGCCCCGCCTTCGCCGACCACCCTTTCCATTCGCGGATTTTCAGGACTTTTTCCGTCTTGCGTGACATGTGTGGATGTGTGGGGGAGGAAGATTGATATGTACCCTTTATTCGGTGTTCCGATATGTGGGTATGGGGCGGGAAAGCAAGGTATCGTGTCGTGAATGTTCGTAAAAAAGGAGTTTTCCCTGTTATCCGCCTTTATCTGATATATCTATATGTATGAGTGCGGAGGTGGGCAACTACGCCTTTGGTGAAGAATAAGAACTAAGTATGTAATAGTATAATATTATTCCATTCGGCGTTGAGACCTTGGTCCGTGGGGCCCTGGTGGTCTGAGTCCCTTCAAAGACCCGTCGAAGAGACTCAGAGACGCCACAGGAGACCGAAGAGCTAGCAGCTTCCTCGCTAAACGTATATACCAGCCGTATTTGTTAAATCAAGCGAGGAAATGCTGCCAGCATCTTTGGTGCTATGCCGCAGAGGCCCTTTTATTAGATTTATTTTAGGGTTATTATTAGTTTTAATCATGACGTTATTTATACAATATATTTATTTTTGGAAGCAAATAAATGTAACTCCCAGTGAAAACGTATACGTTCTTACTTATTGATTCCCAAAATAGAACTCGAGGTTCCTAATATAATAAATTAACTAGCTATCTCTTATACCTAAATTCTGATTTTTCTTCACCAGTGTACTTTTGAAGAATAACTCCTACCTCAATTAAAATACTAATGTAAAAAAAACTACCATTTATTTTTCTAAAACGCCTTTACACATGGCAACTTGAGCGTAACATTTAACCACATGAATTACTCTATTCATAAAGTAAAGTAATGGGGTCAGACATAAAGGGGTTCATTACAAACCATTACTTGGAACTTCTGCCCACAGTTCAATAAAGTCTTACGTGATACATTGGTACAGTCTAAGTTTAAAATTGTTATTTACGAGAACGGGACTTAATCGTGTATAATTAAGTTATAAAACTACCTCCTACGTTTCGAGGACGGCATTGTCCCTGTGGTCTCGGAGAAGACAATATGTGACGTTAACTATGAAAAGGAACCTTATTGTCGATGGCGCTTGCGCCATTATTAACGATGCTCCGATATAAATACAATGCCGCGCGACGCTATGCGGCGTAAGCGCCATCGACAATAAGGTCCCTTTGCATAGATAATGCCCCATATAATGTCCAAAAATTGTGACTTAAATAAATGTAAGATGCTATCAAGGGTATGCTATCAGTATTTAAATCCCATTTTTTTCACGTAAAGTTATAAACGGACTATAAAATGAAATAAATTTCATCTAAATATATGTATTGCTTTTTAAGAAACCCACACCCAATAGCCACCCAAATCCCGATGTCCTTTTGTAAAGACAAATTCAAATCGAATTTTGGCTCTTACGAAAGAAGCTTCCAACTTCAAAACTGCAATAAATACTCCGAAACTCAGGATATTGTCGGGTGAGAACCAAAACACACGAATTACTGCCACAAGTTGAGAGGCATAGTGAACAGTAATAGTCATGAAACAAGATTGATTTTTGTTTAATCATCATCATCATCAATATTTAAGAGCTATGCTCTTGTCGGTGGAGTAACGCCACTTCTTTTTGTTGAGCCAGCCTTTTACTCCCTCGTACGACACGACAGAAACTCTATCTTTTATTTGGCTGAGATATTTGAGCCTGGGCCTTCCTCTGCGTCTTTTCCTCTCAATCTTGCCCTCCAGGATATTTCTCTGTCGTGTCGTATCAGGTGGCCAACCATCTTGCCCCTTCTGTTAGCTATTGTGTCTAACAGGCATCTCTTCTCTCCTGCCATGCTCAGTACCTCTGCGTTCGTCTTGGTCGTTTCGTTTGTCTTCGTTTGTTTAATAATGTTTTGCAATTAGTGAGTTTTCGGTGTCACCTAACAATATAAAATTAAATACTTAAGTAAATATTAACTAAGTAGTATTTTTTAAGAAATATTGTAGTTACCGAAACCCACGCGACCCGAGTGAGTTCAATGCAAGCGCACGCCCGCGCCTGACTTTGCACTTATAGGACCGCGAGGTCCTAGGGTTGTCAAATATTTCAAGGCTTTTGGTAAAAATAGGAAAGATGTGACAAATGAAACGAAATTTCTTGAGTTAATAGGTAATGAATTAACAATATTTCAATTAGAACTAAGGGAACAAATCAAACCACTTTATTCAATATTTTGATTTGTGTTTTTAAGTAGTCACACTAGTAAATATAAATTATTTAAACTGAAATAGGTGTCATATACTTACTAAAGAAAAACCTCCTTATTCATAAAACTTTACGGGCCTGATTTAGTTAAATTATGTTTCATCCCTTTCTTACAAATACATAAGTCAAAATGACAGATAAGGACAAACGATTATTAGCTAATCGAAATTTGTAGCGCGTTTATGAATAAGGGGGTACGTGATTAAGCCCTGTACTTAGTGGCGGATGCCGGCGTCTTCATCAGCTTACGTCGCTAACTTGGGACAGGTACAGCCGTCACGGGGTATAGTGTAAATAACATTATTTGCGGTATTTGACACATTATGACTGACGTATATTGAGATGTAACTAACGCAAATCGATTGTCACAGCAAGCGATTACGATTGGATGGCACGTAGACTGAGGTATCGAATTGTGACGTATAATGAATTTTTATTTGAGATTTAAATAAAGCTAGAATTATATGGTTTTCCCGCAAGCTACCGGTCGGTCGGTGTATTTAATACACCGACCGAGTAGGTCGCACCCATTGTCAAAATTGAAACTAACTGGGGATCTATTTTAAAGTTTATTTATGTTATTTCTGTGTCAAATTTGTTGTCTGTTAAGTGACGATAAATATATCAATATTTACAGTTAATTATCCACCTTTTCCTTATTTTTATTAAAAGAAAAATGAAAAATTCATATCGATTTACTTAGACGACTACCGATTCATAACGGTGGTGTCCGGCCAACCATAAAATTAAAAAAAAAAAAGACGTAGAACGTAAACGTTCGCAGTGCAGTTGTTTTCCTTTGTGATTTCGATGTGCAAAACATTTTACGTAGTATTGCTGTTGTGAGTGACAGACGTCAAATACCGCAAATAATGTTATTTACACTATAGGAAGCCTGGGGCCTGGAGGTTCAGGGCGTAAGCCGCATAAGAACAACTATTAACAGCTTTAGAAGATTATGCTACAACATTGTTTTTAGAATTTTACAAGCAATTATCAATTAAGCAATTATCGTAAAAAAACAGTTTTTCGATTATATGAAATGACTAATTGGCCAAATTTTTAAAATATATCAGATAAAAAATCGACTTATAATTTTCGTAGTTTGCCAACCCTACGACCGAGCAACGTGCTTCTAGTCCACTTTAAAATTATAAAGAACGTAGTGTGTACAATTTTCAATTATTTATGAGACTTGTGACACGAAATAATTTTCAACTAGGTAAACATTGTGTGGGAAAATAGGTAATACCTACGAAAGTATGTTTGAAGAGGTGACCCAACGGAAAATCTAAGGCTACATTTTGAAACATGCATTTGTCCTATCAAAATTATATAAGAAATGGGTTAGTTAAGTACATATGGCAGGTAATTACTAATTAGGTATGATCTGTCGTTAGGGTGATTCACTTTTGTATGGAGAAAAAAAAGTTGTAATATTTTTCCTGACTTTGCTCACCAATGGAGTCTCCCCATACTAAAAACTATCTATTTCAATTTTCAAAAGAATCGAATAACGTTTAGAGGTTGCACAAGTTGAAAAGGTAGAGTGAGAACCCCATACATTGCGTGAAAATGAACTATGTTCTAAAATGACAAAATATAATGAACTGATACTAAAATCGAATGAGAAAACTGAATTTTGCGTCTAAAACACGATAAAAGACTTTTCCTTTGGAATCAGGTGGAAAAACTGAAAAATCTTAATTAGAACATTTATCGAGTAACCAAAATCCAAGTTTCCTACATATTTTAAAATTTATTTATATGTAGAAGGTTCAGTATCACACTACTCTCCGCTTTGATGGTAGCCGCTTAAACCATTTTCTACCCTCCGATGTAGAGTCGTTGGTTATTTGAAAAATCTTTGTTGATGTTGTGCAACCTCTAAATGTTGACCGATTTTAATTTTTATTAACGTATAATATTTTTTTATCAGTTAGAACAAGAATTCGAGCAAAGTCAGATGAAAATCGAAAATTCGGAAAAATGAAACACCCTATCTGTCGTGACAAGTAACGTCTGAACCTCTAGTGTACAGTCAGCAGCAGAAGTCGCTAAGCGGGCGAGGTGTTCAAAATTATCTTGACGCGCTCTTATTCTGTTAACAATAAAGTCGCGTCAAAATCATTTTGAACACCTCGCCCGTTTAGCAACTATTGCTGCTGACTGTACCTAAATTTCATTCGGTAGCGTGACGCTGACGAGCGTTCGCGTTTACGTTGTCTGTTTTTGTATGGGATTTTGAACAGGGCGCCAAGGGGAACGTTTTGGAAACTCAAAATCCCATACAAAATGACACTTAATCCAGGTCAAATTCGCAACCTGTTATAACAATCAGAATACGCCTCCTGATGATGATGATGATGATGATGATGATGATGATGATGATGATGATGATGATGATGATGACGATGACGATGATGATGATACCTCCTGGACACGGACGAGAATGTTTGATTACGAATTACGATACTCGAGACTTTATTATACGAAAGTCCCTTAAAAAAGCTTATTTGTACAACGAAGCTCAAAAGTTCATCCGTATTTAAGTTTAAAATGTAGTTGCATATCTTTCATTTACACTACCATTGCGTAATCAAGTAAAAGTAAGGTTTAAGCACTTGATACTTCTTTACTTTCAATACTTTAGGTAAATATCAAAATAATCTACAAACATCTTGACATGCGCTCATAGCTCCAAGCTCCGTCGAAATTTTTCAATTTTCTTTCAACACAAGTACTCATATTATACGTTCTTTGTTGCCAGCACCTGCATTATAGTTGAGCAAATGCATTTAAATCAAGCGAAAATACACTTTATCCCAATGCGTTATGAACTTAGACATGTTGCTTGTAATTTTGTACAATTGTAGGGGTGACAAAGGGGTTACGTCCCCTTCGTAACAGCCGTTTTATTCCGAAAGGACGTAAACGCCGCGTTAGCGCATGACACATACGATGTTTTTGTTTTAGAAAAGTAAATGTCTGCGCAAAGGAAAAAGGGATTAAGTATTACACAATTTTATATAGAAATACGTCTTTTTAGGTGTAAAAAGGTATAGCCATTACATTTTTCTGCCGTCGTGTGTACTGTCTCGAGATTTGCCGAGGATTTGTACCGATTTGATGGATGCTTAAGCTTTTATGATTTGCAAGAAAATGAGTATTACGGGACTTTGGGAAATTATGGATACATTGTACGGTGATGTTTGGGGGTTTGCATGTAATCATCATTTTTGTG
Source organism: Cydia splendana (assembly GCF_910591565.1). Lineage (NCBI taxonomy): Eukaryota > Metazoa > Arthropoda > Insecta > Lepidoptera > Tortricidae > Cydia > Cydia splendana. The sequence goes on along the minus strand of NC_085971.1, from coordinate 15,832,245 downwards.
TTTTATGAGTGACATAAAATATTTAACGTATCAAAATAAACACTGTATTTAGGTATACGACTATTCAAAAGATTCTGTACTGAATAAAATCTATTTGTGATGATTTTGAATGATAAATATGATAATAGTTAATGACGCGGACTTGATTTGCAATGTTTTACATTTAATATTTTCTTCGCGTTTGTGTGATGACAAAATTGTGTTTCACTCGAAAGCAAAGTTTGGTTAAACCTTGGGCCTTGAGACCTTCACAACGCCTAAGATTCTAATTTTCTAACCCCCTTTGTAAAACAAAAAACCTATTTCAGCAATAACTCAGCAAACTTTACGCTTTACTATCCGCCAAAAACTACATAATAAATTAAAGATCACAATCTCCACAGAACTTTTATATCAGCACCAACATCCTTTTTTTAAACATCCTCGTACATATCTCTAGACTTTGTAAAATTGTCTAAAGTGGCCCTCTATCTGTCCCTATCCCTTTCAAATAAGAGCTCTTTTTGTGCATCAAGAGCATTACAACGCGGCACCATTTTCTCATTCCCATTTTCTTTTTCACCGTATTAATTTTTCTTTTTAAGTTATTTCGTTCCTCTGTACTTTATGTGGCGAAGACCAGTCAACGTTGAGCTGTTAGCCTAGTGGGAATCTCTTAGGGGATGAGTTGAGACAGGGGTCAGTTAAAACGGTCGGTGTAGTAAAAACAAAGGAAGGTACGTTTTGCCCGGGCGTTGTAACTGAACCTTCTCATTTGCACCTCTTTAAAAATGCAACCAGCATTAAAGACTGCACGCTAGACGATTTTAATGTTTGTCCTTTTGAATTTTGTAAGTGAATAAAAAATGTGCATAATGTGGACCCGTGGCTTATGGAACTTAATTTATTAACGTCTGTCGTTTCTGTTTGTTTATTCTTTGTCTGCAGTCTTGTATGCTGGTAGATGTTTTGGGGAATTAAAAAAAGTTGATAGAGCATTTTATTAAGGAGTACGTACTATTCGTTATGCATTTTCAAAGGCTTTGTCTTTGGAAGGAAAGAAACTTTCCGTATTTGTGGCGAACAATGACTTTGTAAGGATTTATTGTGCTTTTATGAGAAGATTGCAATTCAGTACGGATGATGGTCGTTCTTGTCTATGTGACAGCATGATAAAACTTTCTATCCCGCGGTGTTATAAAGTGACTGTTATTTTATGACGTGGATAAAACCATCCGTAATAGTCTGCCAGGTTGCAATCAATTATGTTTCTCTCTTATTACGTCATCGGTAGTCAATACAAAATAACAATAAAAAAAACCGGCCAAGTGCGAGTCGGACTCGCGTTCCAAGGGTTCCGTACATTACCCAACTTTTAACATTGTTTTTTATTGACGTCCAAATTTTTTTAGATTCCTCACGTCGTGGGCTATCAGAATATACTCCATGTACGTCAGCCGATTTTTCATAGTTTTCGAGTTATGATTTTTTAAAGTTTTAACTTTTGTTAAGAAATTCCGGGATGAAGCAATTAATTTACATATTTAAAAAAAAACTTGAAGTTTTTTGAATGTTTCTTTTTGTAACATAATCCTTGACAAACGGCGCAGTTGCTAAAAAAATCAGCAACTTCACTTGGCTGTTGTGTGTTGGAAAAAAAAGGAAACGACAAAATTTTACGTTCAAGCATGTCAAGCTTAGACTTTGCGCTTACCTAAATAAATAAAAAATACAAGCAATTTCAAGGACTTATGGTTATTGAGAAACTGCTAGACCCTAAGTTTTTAAAAAGGTAAAATAGTGATACTTAATAGTCTAATTTGACAGAGTCGCCGGTCAAAGGAACTGAGGTGGAAAGTTTCCAAATTAGTAATTCATTAAATAAAATCCTCTTGTTATTCCTAACGTTAATCAAACAGAAATTACCACGAGAAATTAATATTGTGCCATGTGATTGACCAAGCATCATTTTGCTTAACTTATTAATTATCTTAACTGGACCCGCGTCGCGACGGGTTGTTATCTACAAAGGGTTAATTTTTACCTGCTCCAATACCTACTGTTATTTTATGGGGTCACTTCCCCGTCGCTATTTTTTGTTATCAGTGCAAATACCACCAACAATAATTACCTAGTAGGCATAAAAGCAAAGCAAAGCTTCACCCCGGAATTTCTTAACAAAAGTTAAAAAATTCATAACTCGAAAACTGCTAAATATCGGCTAACATACATGGGGTATATTCTGACAGCCCACGACGTGACGAATCTAAAAAAAATTTTGTACGTCAAGGTTTGGACCACCTTGTATGTGAAACGCGATTGAATTGCCTTTAATAAACCCGTAGGGGTCGGATCAAAAACTAAGTAATTAGTCCGACTCACGCTTGACTGCATATTTCTAATAGGTTTTTGTGTCATCTATAGGTAAAGAAGTATTTTGTATATTTTTTTCAAAATTTTAGACCCAGTAGATTCGGAGATAAAGGGGGGGGGGGGGGATGGTCATTTTTTGGCTATTTTCTTAAATAATTTCTAAACTATTTATTTTAAAATTACAAAAAATATATATTTGAGCTTCTCAAAATGAGCTCTTTCATTTGATATGTAACACGATATAGTTTAAAAAACATTATTTTGTAATTTTCTCATTTACCCCCCAAAAGTGGCCTCCGTGTTTAAAATTCATTTGTTTACGTAAGATGTCCGTCTTTGGGTCACGAATTTACATGTGTGTACCAAATTTCAACTTAATTGGTCCAGTACTTTTGGAGAAAATGGGCTGTGACAGACGGACAGACAGACAGACAGACATACAGACAGACGCACGAGTGATCCTATAAGGGTTCCGTTTTTTCCTTTTGAGGTACGGAACCCTAAAAACGTTCTAATGGAACAAGAAATATCTAATCTTCTTTTTCATAAATCTTGGCTTGAACATTTACACAACATACCTAGTGCCGGATTCGAACTTTAAGATATGTCAATTAATAGATCTAGAAACGATATGGATTAGATGTGTCAGTGTCAAAAGTGACGATTTGTTTGAAGAAATGTCACATTTGACACTGACGTAGGTATCTAATCCATATCGTTTCTAGATCTATTCATTGACGTATCTTAAATTTAGAATCGGGCCGCTATAACTGTTTGTTACTAGTTTTCGTAGCTAAAAATTGTTATATACGTATAAAGAAAATGGAGCGAGAATAAGTTTCATAAGTATTAAGTAGGTAAGTATGTAAAATTTCTACCACAAAATGTTAAATTAAGCGTAGGTTAACTACTTTAACATCGACTTTTAACGGTTTACAAAGCTTTGTTTTGTTAAAATGGCGCCAATCTCACGTTTCAAACACAAGCCCACGTAGTAAAAGCCGGTCACGGTACGTAGTTTCGGTTGTACGCGTCATGTCATGTAAGTGTCGTGTCATGTCCGTCCGGCGAGACATGAAATGGGCACATGACTACTGATGCGTCACAGTTAGCTTCCGTGGTTTGTCTTTATGACCCGAAAGTTTACTTGGACATGATATGTGTTACTACTGTAGGTCAGCTAGCTCAAAATACCGCTTTTATCATCGGTCATGTAGCCGTCACTTACGTCACGCTTTCTGGCAACCCACATTGCCTTTTCACGAGCATTCTAATCATATATACAGTCTGTGAAGCCATTTCCGTCAGTAGAAAAAAGCCGCAAATTTAAAAAATGTAGGCGTGAAGGGTTATCGTTCCATAGAAAATTTGAATTGCGCGCATTTTGTTACTGACAAACTTGTTTGACCGGCTATAATTATAATGGTAATTTCGCGCCTTGGTTGCTACCAAATACAACCAATCTAATTCGGAACCTAGAGTTTGCGTAATTTGCGGATTTTCTGGCAGTTTCCAGGTTTTCAATACAGTACAAATATTCTCTATTGCTCACCAAAACAATTGAACCTACAGTATAAAGCCGGATAGATTGTAAAATTTGTAAATACCATCAAATATAGGTACATAGTCGAAGTTTTGCCCATCCTGTATAATGAATATAAATATATTCTGGAAGAGCCAATTTGTATTTTTTGTCTAAAAGTTTACTGTTTACTGTAACAACAACACAAACACTTAATTACCATGATCAAAACAACAGATGCTTCATAAGCTCACGAAATGTCACTAAACTAGCAATTAGGCTCACCTATTTGGGATCGCAATAAACAGGCCACCGGGGCTTACAGAAAGGTCCTATATACATCTTTTTAGGGTTCCGTGGTAGTTTATTCACAGATTACATCGTTGTATACTTTATAAGTGAATCCATTCATAATGTGTACATTCTATTTTACAGTTCTCTTCACATAATAAGTCCTTAAATATCATAATAAGATTCAAATAATCTGAAATTCTAACCTAAAACATGTTTATTACTAATATTGGTAGTGCTCGGACACGAGAAGGATTGAGATAATAATCATCCAAAATGGCCTAAAGTAATGGAGGAAACGAGGGGAGGCCTTTGCCCAGCAGTGGGACATCAAAGCAGGCTAAAAAAATGCTTCAGTGGTTACTTGGAAAATGTTTTTACTCTGTAGATGAATTTTTAAAATGAAGTTTACTATGAATTGTTAATTAATTTTTGCTTATTTTATACTGACTGAATTTTAATTTTAATATTTAATTTTACTTCTCATGTACATAGTTATGTAAATATTTCTACGCCGATGCATGCCGGCAGAATATGCTGACCTAATACCTTTTACTAACCAACATTGTATGTACCATATTCTTGGAAATAAAGTATTGATTGATTGAAAAAAAATGGCCCAAAGTAAGTTAGACATTCATTTGCAAGTGTACAGTCGCCATCAGATATATCGGATCGGCCAAGACGCTCACAAATATCTGAACACGGCTCTATTGTCAAGGCGCTAGAGCGCGTGTTCAGATATTGTGAACATCTTGGCCGCTCCGATATATCCGATATTCTCTGTACCTAAGCAGATTTCTTTAAGATGACCGAATAGCTAAATAACAAAGGATAAAGGATGATTCACGCTAGACCAGGCCGGGGTCGGGCCGGAGCGTCCGGAGCTTCGTTTTCTATGGAAAGCACCACGTGATCACCGATCAGCCGTTATAGAAAATGACATGTCGGACGCCTCGCCCCGGGCACGGCCCGGTCTGGTGTGAGTCATCCTTAATATGTGATTTTCTATGCCTGAAGGGTCCTTATCCACCCTCATACCTACATAAGTTTCGTGCCATGCGGATCTGTGCTCATTCTGTAGTTTTCTGTACCCATATCATTTTATGCAAAATGCATTCTAAAATATTAATGCGGAACCCTTTACAAAACTTGGCTAACTTAATCTCAATTATTTTTAAGTTAAATACCTTTTTTATCTCGTTGTTGTCGTCAATGTTAACATGATTGCTAATAGCTGTGCGCCGGCGACGATAATGTGCCCACAATTTAAGTGACAGATGTGTAGGGCCGATGTTAAGACAAAATTGTAATTAATTTGTCATTGGAAAGTGACAACAAGACAAAGTTGGGAGATAATTAAACGGCTGCTTTGTATTAAAAAGTGTTTTTTTGCTGATGACAGTTATTGAGGTAATTGAGGTGCACGCAACAGCAATGAGGTAAACGTGCAGAATTCAGAAATAGAAGAACTACAATCGAAAAACCGGTCAAGTGCGAGTCGGACTCGCGTTCCAAGCGTTCCGTACATTACACAATTTTTAACAATGTATTTTTTGATGTGAAATGTGAGTCAAATATTTTTTTTAAACCCGTAGGGGTCGGATCAAAAACTAAGTAATTAAGTCCGACTCACGCTTGACTGCATATTTCTAATAGGTTTTCCTGGCATCTAGGTAAATCAATAAACTGTTTTATGTTTTTTTTTTATTTTAGACCCACTTATTTCGGAGATAAAGGGGGGGAATGGTTGGACAGACAGACAGACGCACGAGTGATCCTATAAGGGTTCCATTTTTTTCCTTTAGAGGTACGGAACCCTAAAAAAAGGCGAGAAAATCGAAATTGGAATGTGCAATCGGATGTGCAATTTGGAGAACATTCTATAGGTACTTAGTTCTATACCCTTACAGGGTTCATGTGGTACTAGTAGTTTTTAAGAACTGTATACTAATATGAGTGCAATAAACAATTCTGATTCTGGTTCCCGTTCAGATCAGGGATTATTTCTCAATAGATTCCCAAAATGGTATTTAACAACACAAAATAAGCATTCATTGAACTTTTATTAATGGACAACTAGAGTTATGGCCCAGTTAAATTAAGGGTTTCACCTCGGAATGGAAGATAATAAGCTGTAAACTCGTATACACCTTCGTTATGACGTATTAAAGGTTCTCTTAAAAGTCGACGCATATATCGTGTGCGCGTCGGAAGTTATTCCAGGTCAAAGGTCATAAAAATCGGTTTTTCGCGGATATCAAATTGTCTATAGCTCCAATGTTGTTTACATGTAGGTAAGAATTGTAGGGCATAAAATTTGCGCCGAGTTAGGTATCAAACATTTTTTCATGCCATTAGCCGTTTTCAAGATATACGGCATAGAAGGCGCAGCGGCACGGAAAACGCACTATGACGCAAGGCGAGCTGGTAACCTGTGTGAATAATACGTTCTATAAAGTTTTTTAATCGTTAAAATGACACTTATGGATCATACATAGATTTTAAAACAAAAGTGGCCCCTCCTGTGGACATTAGTTAACAGCTTGTGTGTATATATGTAATGATCTTATGACATAGTTTAATACAAAAAGGGTACCCCTTTATTGAGGTTTAATCAGGAAATTATTCTTTATAGCCTTTAACTTAAGGTATTTCTACAGGAAAGAGGTCGATTTTAAGTACTAATAATACAAGAAAATGTTTTCAAATGATTTTATTTGACTCCCGAAATTTTTATCTGTAGTTAAAATAGCGAGTTGAAGTAGTTTTCAGTTAATTCTTATTCATTTTCTTTGAAAGTACATTGTTTTTGTTCCAAAAATAGATTCCCCATCCTTAATTTATCCGGAAATGATATATCACATGCCCTAATATGTATAGCTTTAGAGAAATGATGCTTCAATTGAAGCGCGGCAGCGTCGATCTTCGCTCCCTCCCCCCCACTAAATGTGCCGTGGCTCTCGATGGCTCCCGGTCAGAATCTACTCAAGACCAGCTAAGAATCAACTGTGCCAAGTTTCAGCGCATAGTCACAAAATGCAAGGTGTCGTTCACTATCAAACCAACGAATAGTACGTATGTCTGATCACTGTGCTTTCTGTGCCCTATATCTTGAAAACGGCTAATCTCATGAAAAATGTTCGATGCCTAACGTGTCACAAATTTTATGTTTTACAACTCTTCCCTACATGTAAACAGTGTTGGTGCTATAGAAATCTTGATATTCGCGAAAAACCGATTTTCATGAACTTTGACCTTGAATAACTTGTGACGCGCACACGATATATGCGTCGACTTTTGAGTTGAGAGCACCTTTAAAATGTCATAACGAAGGTGTATACGAGTTTCCAGCTTATTATCTCTCATTCCGAGGTTGACCCCCTTTTTAGGCTTAAGATGACTGGCCTATTAACACTTAAATATTCAAAACTATCATTCAACAAACCTTCACTTTACATCGATTTTAAAGTGTTGTGAGACATACCTACTAACATTGAATAATATTACGATTTAGACTCACTTGTTTTTAGTCACTCGCACTCACTTTACATAGTAAAATATCAAGATAACAATTTAAAAATAGCGGTTCGTTGAACCGGCATTCTTTGAAATTATCTACAAGAAAATAACGAATAGTTAAACTTAACAACATTAAACTTCGTAACTTTATCACTAAACGCTCTGGTAATTGACTTTTTAGTTAGAGCTCAGTGTTACCAGGTGAGGAAATTTAAAAAGCGGGTGTTAATTATATAATTATAGTTTTTCAAAGGACTGTCTCATTTCAATCAAAACAGAGAGAATCATACTATCTTTGTCTTACACTAGTACTAGCACCCAAAAAAAGGATGAGTATAGTTTTCCTGGTTGTTACTGACTGAGAAATTGGTTTGACCAACTATATAACGAATTTTATGAATTCAAAACAACGATAACGATCGAACGACGATTGAAAAAGTATTTCATATCAATTTTTAGGGTTCCGTACCCAAAGGGTAAAACGGGACCCTATTACTAAGACTTCGCTGTCCGTCCGTCCGTCCGTCCGTCCGTCCGTCCGTCCGTCCGTCCGTCTGTCACCAGTCTGTATCTCACGAACCGTGATAGCTAGACAGTTGAAATTTTCACAGATGATGTATTTCTGTTGCCGCTATAACAACAAATACTAAAAACAGAATAAAATAAAGATTTAAATGGGGCTCCCATACAACAAACGTGATTTTTGACCAAAGTTAAGCAACGTCGGGAGTGGTCAGTACTTGGATGGGTGACCGTTTTTTTTTGCTTTTTTTTTTGTTTTTTTTTTTTTTTATTATGGTACGGAACCCTTCGTGCGCGAGTCCGACTCGCACTTGCCCGGTTTTTTATTCGTAGGCAAAGAGCTAACGATTTCAAGTAAGGAAAACACAATAAAATTCGTTCTGAACCCCTAGCGTGTCGAGCGTTTGCGTTTGCTTTATGTCTATTTTTGTATGGGATTTTGAACAGCGCACCATCAAGACGTTTTGGAAACTTAAAATCCCATACAAAATGACACTTTACGCAAAAGCGTTACGTCACGTCATGACGTCACGCTATCGAATGAAATTTACACTAGGGGTACCTACTGAAAATAAAAAGTTAAGGTTTTTTATTATTATTTTACTTTAAAAGCGGTGAAAAGCGGAATATCTGGCAACACTGTCCAAGTATATAACCGTTACTACGCTCCACCTTGCTTTTTCTAGATAAAGTTTGTTTAAGCTCACGGCTACAGGCGCTCAAATAACTTAACTTTTCTTAAGGGTTGTCCTTGTCACACAAAGTTACATAACAGCCAGTGTGGTACCACCATTATTGAGCTTACTGTGGGTCTAGGTCGATCTGTGTAAAATTGTCCTATAATAGTTATTTATTTTAAATCGTTCATTCAGTATAAAAACAGTGAAAAACGCGGGACAGCATTTTTCCTGGCAATACTGCCCAAGTATCTAACATTTACTACATTGCCTTTGTCTTGATAAAGTTTGTTTAAGCTCACGGCTACGGGCGCTCAAATAACTTAACTCGACTTAAGGTGAAGTGTCAGGGGTTCAACTTGCAGTAAAACGATAATGATTTTATAGAGGTAAGTAGAGGCAATTGGAACTTATTGTCTAACTTACTTTCTACTTTAATCCTAAGTTAAACCGCAATGTTCTAATATTTAGTGTAATAGAACGCGTGTTGTTACTGGGTGTGTCAGATGCCAATCGTTTACGCTCCGTAGCGAACGAAACGCAACTGTCACTTTCGCACTAATATGGAAGATTGGAAGAGTTAAAGAGACACAAAGCGTTTCGTTATCGTAGCGCAAACGATTGTCACCTAGGATAGGCGCCCGGAAATAGCATAGATTATATCAATACATTGTATATGTGTACAAAACATTAAGAATGTACCATTTTCATTGACTATAGTATTTAACTGATATCACCTTAAAATGGGCTCTTCAATACCGGTATCATGTCCGGTATTAATACCGGTATTGAGATTCGCCCTATATTGGATGCCGTAGAGGGGACTAGCCGAACTGGCCAATGCCCTATAAAGACAAAGTTTGTGTAAACGGGGTCCGTGGTATTTGAATAGACCTTTGACCGGCTTGTGCAACTGACAACCATGCTATAATGGTATGATAGTGACCTGTAACATGGCGTATAATTACTAGTGTCACCGTAGTAGGTAAACTGTGAACCGCAGGAACCCCCATGGCTTCACTATTTTAAATTAATAAAGAATATTACGCAAAACTCTGCGTAGAGGACGTCACTAGCATACTCACAGGGTCTACCGCGAAACACGAAAATAAAAATACGGTTTCTGCCTCTCTATCACTCTTGCTTATTCGATCGATAGAGAGGCAGATAACGAAATTTTGATTTTCGCGTTTCGCGGTAGGCCACCTGTAAACAAACCGCCTTGGTGCATCAATGTCATAGTGAAAACTTGTCAAAAAACTGTTTAAGGCCTAGATGTATAAGTTACTCTATGGTTTACTAAACAAATTAGTGCTGCACTCTGGTGGCAGAACATTGCAGAAATACTCCCTATTCGAAAACTGAAACGACAAAAAAAGGCGACATTTGCTGAAGAACAGAGGAGAGAGATTCTATCTCCACAAGGCTCCCTTTATTCTAAACTGAACTCAGTTGCTATTGCTAATGATTTAGTATATGCTATGATTTTGTGATTATCCTACTTGCGTAAATCTGAAATATCTAAATGGCAAAAGTAACATTCCATTTCACAGTTTTCAAAGCTCGAATCAATAATTTAATATTCTGAACCGTTTCCCGAATAAATACAAAGTAGCGGGGAACTATTAACCTCGTCGGCCGCGATTTCCTAAGTACAGTGCAAAGCAATAAGCATGTACAGTTAGCAACGTGGTTGGGAAGTTTAAAATCATGACATGGTACAGTCTACTTGATATAATTTGTCTTAAATGACAATAAAATATGTCTATCGCCCTTTTAGACAAAGTCAAAATAAATTCGAAATTTATAGGTACACACACTAAAACCATTTCGAATCTTACTATTTTACTTTTTCCGACTATTGGAAAATAAATAAATAAATAAATAAATAAATAATAAATAAATAAATATTAAATAAATATTATAGGACATTCTTACACAGATTGACTAAGTCCCACAGTAAGCTCAAGAAGGCTTGTGTTGAATATGATGGTCTGACTAAGAAATGGTCGCGGTTCCACCATTATTAAGAATTAGATTATTTATTTATTATTTATTAAATGGGGGTTTAAGCGCTGCTTCGACCAAGAGTGATCTTTTGACGCAATTCTTTAAAGATTAATAGTTACTAAGTTCCGTTGAATCTAAGATTTCCAGCATCTTTGGGCTGTAATGTGTTGTATCTCATATGGCTGCAGTATATGCTACTCCTTCTCCAGGAACAGAGAATGCAGTTGCCTGCGTTGCAAATATCTTACATATAAACGGATGGAATTATTTAAAAGGTTTAGTTTTGTCCTTCAATAAATTGCGTATACTTATAAGAATAAAACATTTTAGCATCCGATTATAAACTTTATTGTACAGTATTTTCAATTATACGTTACTAATTCCGCTAGTTACAAAACTAACAATATTCCCACTGACTGTACAAAGGAAATAAAAACGTAAAGTTCTAGAAACGAGAAAATATTTGTCGCCATTTCTGCCTCTCGGCTATTTTCTGATCTCTCTAGGTATTTCATTTAAATTTCATTTGCAACGGCAACCTGTATTTGAAGGCAGTTTTATTTCCAAACAGTTCAAAGGTGCAATAAATGTTTAAAAAGTGTACGTTGAATATTATTATTCGTTTAAAATTAGGAATAACAGGTTGAAGTGTTGTTATTGATTTATATTATAATTTTTCAAGCATTGTTTTTCTTTTAATTTCTGAGAATAGTGTTTGTTACTTCGAGCAACACCGGCTTCCGACACATCGGAAGGGAGGGGCCCAAGCGATATCTCACCGTACAAATCTTTCTGCCATTTTTCGCGGGGGGAAAGGTGCACACAGTCGCACTTCTCAGACACTTACATACAAAATCCAATCTGTAATGACGACACAAATACATAGAAAATGACACACGAGAGATTCTGAGAGATGAGAAGTCGGATTTGTCGCTCGACCGATCCGCAATTAGTACTGAGCGAGCAAAATCGATAAATTCAACAATTACATGAGACTAAAATATAATAATTGTGTTTGAATGTAATTAAACGTATGATATGTAAAAAAAAATATTACATGTGAAATGTAACACTTTCTTTTTGTAAATTTGATGTCCCCGACCTCTTTTTATAACAAAAAACCGAGCAAACAGGCATTTTTGTGCAGCAGTGTTCACGCGCGCGTCTGGACTCGGTCTAGTGAAAAATCCAAGTGCAACTAGTTTTATTACCCGCGCTAGATTAGATTGACGCGCTAATCTTGTACCTCGGCAGAGGGGAAATAGTGCGAATGCCGCCTCCCTTCCGTGTTGCTCGAAGGTTTGTTAGCATACCTAATACAATATTTTTAAAAACATAATACAAGAACCATAATTATTTTCTTGGCAAGTTATTGTTTACGAATTATACCGGCATAAATCGCTCAAGAACTTCTCTTCTCACTTAAACTTATGTACAAAACAGAAATTCTCAGTATATTTTCGGTAACAATTGTATAATTCGACATTCAGCAACTTAACCCTATTGTACCTATTTTCCTCAAATTGCTTGAATACAAAACCCGTCCTTTCTCCGCAAAGTTATACTTTGACAATGACCGTCATTAAATTAAGGGTGGATTTATTTACGGGTCCAGTATTGATTTCAGGCCCGGCCAGAAAAATATGCTTACATCACACAGTCTTTGTCTCCGGCCGGAGATATGAGACGCGCGTCAGTGTGGCGGCGGCTTTTCAATACCGTTTTTATTGAATTGTTTTTTTATGATCATCATCATCTTCCTCACGTCGTCCCGGCATTTTGCCACGGCTCATGGGAGCCTGGGGTCCGCTTGGCAACTAATCCCAATAATTGGCGTAGGCACTAGTTTTTACGAAAGCGACTGCCATCTGACCTTCCAACCCAGAGGGTAAACTAGGCCTTATTGGGATTAGTCCGGTTTCCTCACGATGTTTTCCTTCACCGAAAGGCGACTGGTAAATATCAAATGATATTTCGTACAAAACTTCCGAAAAACTCATTGGTACGAGCCGGGGTTCGAACCCGCGACCTCCAGATTGAAAGTCGCACGCTCTTACCGCTAAGCCACCAGCGCGAATTGTTTTTTTATGATATAGCAGGCAAATAAGCACATCATAAATAGCCTGATGGTAAATCTTATAGTAAGGCCAAAGAGAATTTAGACTAGAGGAATATTGTCAAAGTAAATTATGTAGTCAGTACATTTACTGGGACAACTCTGGGAACTTCATTTAGCTTTCATATCATATGCTAATAAGGTAAACGTACTAGTGCTCGACATGCTAATACCCAATAGATGACACCTTGCTGTCACCTATATTGACAATGACTGTAAATGGAGGTTTTGGCAACCGAGTTACCTATATAAACTAACTAATCAATTGATTCTGGCATTTAATGAAAATTGCTGTGTAGATTCGACACTACACGGTGGAGTGGACACGAAATGACTTAAGTTTCAAGATGACATGTACTGTGACCGCGTCGAGCACCAGTACGTTTACCATATAAATTGTTAGATTTTTTTTCCTGACTCAATAAATTGAAATATGTGTAAGAACACCAAAGGTTAAGTGCGCACGCAATAAAAAATCTTTTAAATGTCTAAAATATAGTCAGATTTAAAAGATTTGACATTATTAACTAAATTATAGCGACATCTTGACAGCAAACTATTAGTAATAGATGTCAAGTTTAATTAGAAATTTGTCTCTGACTTAAAAATTTTACTCCCGTCACATTTACCTGATTTATCGTACTAATACTTTTTTCCATACATCAGAAAAGCTATTGAGACTGATATTGATATGTGATGTTGAGAGTAACAAATTACCTGACAGGGAAATCGATTCTGATTTTATAATCTGTTGTGGTTATGAGAACTGTACGGATATGATGGTCGTTCTTGTCTACGTGAAAGCGTGATAAAACGGTGTCCGTCACTTTCTATCCCACGGTGTTAAAAAGTGACAGTTATTTTATCATGTGGATAAAACCATCCATAATACGCTTGCTGGTTTTTATATGATTGACGATCGTCTTACCCTCTTATTCACAAAGCCCTACAAACTTCAATTAGCTAAATAGTCGTTTGTCCTTATCTGTCAATTTGACTTATATATTTGTAAGAAAGGGTTAAAACATAATTTAACTAAATCAGGCCCGTAAAGTTTTTGACTGCGTTAATTATTGGCGCGCATCTATCGCACGACTCACCAGATGTCACCTTCGGGCAAACTCGGCTCCGTTCGGCAGCAGCTCCGAGCAATTATTAGGGTTGACACAACTTGACGTCCCTTTGCGTGCACGACCACAGATAAGATAATGGCTTGAATTTTGACAACCCTAAATAGCCGAAAGGGATAGTGCTATTAGAGAGGGACAGTATGATTCGACCCTGAGCTGTCCAACTTCGGTTTTGTAGGAAGTTTCCTTTCTGTACGGTAGTACTATTATTTATTTTGTACTGTCACTTCGTATCGCATGCACCTATCAGCGTGACTGATCTTCAATAACGTATCAAAATAAGAACAAAATTGTAACAAGATCCTAAGTCTGAATCAGGCTCATTTATTAAATATTCGCCGTCACTATAAATCTTCCATACTACTTTAATAGCTTTTACCAACTTAACAAAAACGGGCCAAGTGCGAGTCGGACTCGCGCACGAAGGGTTCCGTACCATTATGCAAAAAATGGCAAAAAAATCACGTTGTATGGGAGCCCCACTTCAATATTTATTATATTCTGTTGTTATTATTTGTTGTTATAGCGGCAACAGAAATACATCATCTGAGAAAATTTCAACTGCCTAGCTATCATGGTTCATGAGATAGAGCCTGGTGACAGACAGACGGACAGACAGACAGACAGACGGACAGCGGAGTCTTAGTAATGGGGTCCCGTTTTTACTCTTTGGGTACGGAACCCTAAAAACGTTATTTACGGATGTCACTCTTTTCCTAATGAAGAACAAGTTTGTGTGCCATAAAATTAGTGTAAAATTTAGCTAAGTATCCGCAATTATAAAACGGCAGAGTTTTATCTCAAAACCTGCGGTTCAAATCAAATGTTCTCTTTTTTGGGGTTCCGTATCCAAAGGGTAAAAACGGGACC
Source organism: Cydia splendana (assembly GCF_910591565.1). Taxonomy (NCBI): domain Eukaryota; kingdom Metazoa; phylum Arthropoda; class Insecta; order Lepidoptera; family Tortricidae; genus Cydia; species Cydia splendana. Next base: position 15,817,233 of record NC_085971.1, on the reverse strand, counting down.
CTATTACTATGACTCCACTGTCCGTCTGTCTGTCTGTCCGTCACCAGGCTGTCGGCTCGATTCGGAAAATGAATTAGATTTCTACTAGACTTCAACAAGTTACGATACGGATAATTTAAAGATATTTGTAAGATAGATATGTCAAATTTGACGTTTCCGCGATTCTGGAGGTCCTCTTGAACGATTTCGACAAGTTATGACTTAGATATCCAAGTCACATCTAGTCGATATCTAATGTAGATCTAGTTGATCTCTAAATCATCTCAAGATCTTGTGATTATCTCGAAATCCGAATAGGCCTGTGTATCTCATGAACCGTGATAGCAGATGAAATTTTCACAGATGATGTATTTCTGTTGCCGCTATAACAACATATACTAAAAAGTACGAAACCCCCGGTGGGCGAGTCCGACTTGCACTTGTCCGGTTTGGAACATAATTTGGATAATTGTTTATTGGTCTTCATCAATGCGAAAGATCAAAGCGTTCGTGCGAGTAAAACGAGTATATTTTATTACTTAATGGCGCTTTATCAAATCAAGACAATTATTATTTTACAACTCCAAACCCAATGTTTAAATAATTATGAGTGTTTCTTTTATTTTTTGCCCTTTTTATATATTGTGACCTTTTTTTCCTCTTTTGTGTTATTTCTAGTTAGGATCGCGAGCCCTTTTCATCCATATAGGAGGAAAAAAGTGTCCTTACATTTCCATAAATTTTTCAAACATTCCTTTTTGTTACCGCCATAGAAAGTATAATATGGGGAAATGGTAAGACAATAGGAAAAAACTCTGGGACATTTTTTATCCCATTAGGATTGAAAGAGCTCGTGATTCTGAGTAGAAATAACACAAAAGTGGCAAAAAAAAGGTCACAATATATAAAAAATTTAATAAACGCTCTTATGTAAATATTATTCATACAACATTTAATTTATTAATTAATCAATTACAGATGCATTTGGAATGGTGATTCTCGGCACTTAAAAATTATGTAGGTATTTAAATGCATTTTTATGTTTCTGTAAATCAAGTTTTATTGCAGTTTTATGATTCCATTTTCGTGATTTTTATGTACAGAATGAGTCAGACTGTTTGTCACTGTATTTTTACTTATAAATTAAAAGATCTCTTGAATAAATTCAAGTAGTTAGTAGGTACCTAAAAATTAAAATGGATTAAATCATAATAGGTATTCCGTGTTAGTGTGTTAGATATAAAATCAATGATTTACAAATAAAATTAAATTGTATGCGTAGTCAGTTTTCAATAAAGAAGTAGGTAAAAATACAAAAACAATATAGGTAACAGCTTATCATAAATTATAAATTTGGTTTGGACAACGTGTTAAATAACATTAACGGCTGTAATATTATTTATTTAATTTCAACAATTTTTGTAACATAATAAAAACATTAAAAACTTATACTTAAATAAAAAAAAAATACCTAAGTCGTAGTCGCTCGGTAGGGTGCCCAGAATTTCAACAATTAAAACATTTTTGAATTTAAAGAAGCACTTACCTACATTGCTAGTATAGTTAATTTAAAAAAATTACAAATTTTTATTTTGACTGAATTTGCAAAGACAAATTGTGGTGATGTCATCATGAATGTTAACTTTTTATGAAAATATGACGTTCATACTGACACACCCTCACCGTGTCCTAATCAAGTTGGTGCAAAGTTAGTTTAGATGGACTCTATTCTATATTATATATTTTTTTACTGGCAACTTAAAAAAACGAGAGGTTTCTCGATAGGCCCCGTGCATGAACTAGGTATAGGGGGCAGCATAGGAGCCGTCAGATTTTTGGCGCGAGGCGTAAATGTGTCGTTTATGCTTCCGATGTAGCTCACAAGATGGCAGAACCTACTATGCACAAGGAAACGTACCGACGAGAACGGTAGATGGTAGCACTTGATTTGGCAATGGACATGTGCTCATATGTTTTCGATTCAGGCCACAAGATGGCAGACCCTCCAACGCGCACGTTCCCTGTTAACTATTAAAAACTGTGCATGAATAAAAGCGCCTTCGCGTGGCTGATAAAAGTAATAAATATCGTAAATCAAACAATTTATGGACATCTCGTAAACGATAATGAATAGAACATCAGGTTTTATGCCCACAATGTTTTATGTTCTTGTTTTAATTGTGGCTACAACTACTAAACTAATTACAGTTGTTTTTTAACCACTCGTGCTTATATTGATACCCGAGCAAGCGAAAGATTCCAAAATTTTACCAGCGTAGCTACCCAATGTCCTTCCCCGGGCCTCTATACAAAATTTCATCCAAATCGATCCAGCGGTTTAAGCGTGAAGAGGTGACATACAAACAGAGTTACTTTCGCATTTATAATACTAAATAGCGACCCGCCCCGGCTTTGCACGAGTTAACAAATTATACACAAATCTTCCTCAAGAATCACTCTATCGATAGGTGGAAACCGCATGAAAATCCGTTCAGTAGTTTTTGAGTTTATCGCGAACGTACATACACACAAACAGACAGTCGCCGCGGGGACTTTGTTTTAAGGTGTAGTGATAAGTAGGAATAACAAAACACAAATTCAAAGGTGTATGTGAAGTCCCCAACACGCATTGGGCTAGCGCGGGGACTATAGCCCAATCCCTTTCGCGCATGAGAAGAGGCCTATGCCCAGCTGTGGGACGAATATAGGCTGAAATATTAATATTAACAAAACACAATCTCACTCCATACCAACGCTTCTATTTTTTCAGGGATCGTGCGAACGAGAGGACGTCCAACGCTAAAGCGAGACAGCGGATCATAATCCACTTATTCGTCACGGTCGGGTTGCCCTCATACATTTTTCCGGAGAAATTCGGGATACCCCTAATGCATATTAAGCCCCGGTCCAGCGGAGTGTTCCTGGCGCTGTTTGGCGTAAGCGAGGCGAACGCGCAGTCTAACCAGTGTATCTACCTCATTTTGTAACCTTAATCTATAGATTCGTAGATAAACACCATATCGGTCTTCTTCTTCTTCTTCTTCCTCGGTCCCTCATTGCTGAGGATCGCGACCATGTATGCTCCGTCTCCACAGTGTGCGATCATAGGCCATATGGGTCACACACTGCATGTTACCGCCAACCATCCTCTTCACAACATCAGACCATCTCGTGGGTATGCTTTTCCTCGCGCTGGCTTGCCCTCTATCACCATCTACCATATCGGTAAACTTTACGATATACCGATATGGTGTTTATCAACGAATCTAAAACTTCTACTCGCTATACCTAGTTTCTTTGTTTAACAATTTTTAGCAACGGAAACTAGTACCAGATTGTATGGCGGCGGGTACGTTTGTGATGTGATTCCTAATCGTTCAGGGCCCCTACCCTTACAGTTGGACCAAGGTAACTCTGCAAGCCATTTGCAATGACTAAAGTGTGGCGAAATCATCAAATTCTATGAATCTTTTATGTTTATAATATTCTATTAATATCTGGGAGACCGAGCTTAGCTCGGAAAACTTATACTTAGGTACTCGTAAAAATTCAAAAATGCGCGTTTTCCCAGAGATAAGACCTAACTAGATCGATTTTTCGTCCCCGAAAACCCCCTACCTACAGCAAATTTCATCGAAATCGTTAGAGCCGTTTCCAAGATCCCCAAAATATACACGATGATTTCAATCGGTGATCAGGAGTAGAAAAATATTAATATATAGCCCAAATTAAACTTATTAGGCTAGGTCTCACGCAATTATCTCATTGTTTGATTAATTAAAAGTAATAACCACTAAATACATGGTTATTCTACATGAAGTAACTACGATACGTCAAGTGCCATCGATATGGCGGGAAATTTGACGGATCTATGACTTTGTTTATGCATATGACAATGAAGTTATTACTCATAAATTATCAATTGCCATTAAGTTTGTAAAGAGGCTTTAACTCATAGATACCGATTAGTAGAGTGACAAGGATTTTAGGATAAAATTAAAATTATAATTAAAAAAAAAAAACAAGTTTGTTTCCATGTAATTACGACTTCAACGTGATCTACATCAATTACTGAGTTAGAAAAACATGTTCCTGATCACCGATTAAAAATCATCGTAAATATATAGGTATATAATAATAACAATATATATAAAAAATAAAATATATATATAATTCAAATCGGTGCAAAGTTTTCTTAGATGGACTCTAATAACGATTGTAATAACACCATGTTTGCAGAGGTACTACCGCGTGCTACCCGGTATTGAAATGAAATTTTCCGCCGTAGGTTTTAGGGATAACGAAGGAGCATGACCCTCGCTGGGGAGATTATTGTTCCAAGTGCTTTTATGGAATCCCTGAATTTGCGCTTAAGTTGCATTTAAATGGTTATCGATTGACTGAGGTTTTGACCAGGCAATGTTTGCAAGGTATTTATGGAAATTTTTGAAACTAGCCAATCGTACATCGACAACCGCCAAACCAGTAGGGCTATGATGGTCGGTTGTTTCTGTCTGTCATCATGCCTGTCACGTTCTAACAATAACCAAAACAATATGTAAGTGGGAAAGTGACGCATGGCATGACAAGTGATAAAAATGCGACCAGGACATCCGTGCAGAAGGGCTAAGATGGCCGGCTCTTTATCATTTGTTACCATGCCCGTCACATTCTAACAAGTATCTAAGTGCGAAAGTGACGCATGCCATGACAGGTGATAAAAACACCACCATGATACCGCTGCAGAAGTAAAACCGTATCGGGATGACAGATGCTGTGAAAAGTTACGCAACTATACCCTGTCAAGCCATTTCCGTCAGTAGAAAAGAGCGGCAAATTTAAAAAATGTAGGCGCGATTAAGGCAATCGCCGCATAAAACATTTGAATTTCGCGCGTTTTTCTACTGAGAAAAGTGCTTGACCGGCTGTCTTTCCATACATTATTTAGGTAAGTTTCAATTGGTTGGTATTGGTTGCCATCTTGGGTAGGCCTTCAGCCAATTAATGTTTTGTAATTCAAATGTGTACTGTTAAGTTAAATTACACAAATAATATTATAATACAATTTCCCGTGAGAAAATAGGTACCTAGGTACAGATGTAGTGCATAATTATTTTCCATAGTATTTTCACGGATACGTAGGAACGTGTCTTATTGCTATTTCAGTCAGTCTCAGTACAAAAACTACTGAGGTTGACTGAAGTAGCATGACAAATACGAACGTTTCCGAGAAACTGCGATGGAAAAAAAATGCACTACATATGTAGGTACATTTCATTCGATTTTCAGGAGTTTATCCTTTCGCAACTAATCTTCGTTGCGTTGTACCGATTTTTGCCATGGATCATGGAACCTGGGGTCCGCTTATTCCCAAAAATTGGCGTAGGGACTAGTTTTTATGAAAGCGACTGCCATATGACCTTCCAATCCAGGGGAACTTATTGGGATTATTCCGGTTTCCTCACGAAGTTATCCTCAACCGAATCCTTTCATGAATCTATTTTATTTAAACCACCTACAATTTAATTATCAGACTCTCTAACGCATAAACATAGAAGACAATAAAGTTGTAAAATGATAATCAAAGTCGAGAAATCTTTTACGCAACCATTCCTTAACAAAAGCATTAGGTATTTACCGTCAATTCAAAGCCTTTCAGCGGCAATTCACAGCCCAATGGCGCGGCAATAAATGATCACTGTCACTAAGAACATTCCATTTTCTCCACTGGAACACTTTGGCCTCACTCACTTTCACATTATGTTGGGTAAGGTTTCACAAACGTTTTGCGTCACTCGTATGTTCTCCGTATTCTTTTAATCCGGGTTTTAAAGGCATTCAGAGTCAGGTTTCCAAAATGTTGCCCATTACTATGTGTAACTTGAAACTTTATATGGTATCCAGACAAAACAATCATGGCTAAAGACACTGATCACAAAAAAAACTGATACAAACTACTTTTCTCAACGAAGAATTGTGTTAACTTTTGTTTTAATGAAATTAAAACTACAGGTTAAGATAGCAGTGCGTCTCCTCCAAGTCCCAACTCTGAACTGGTGGCTAAATGAGAAAGATTTCTCCTATTTCTTCCCATTCGAGAGAGAATATAAAACTCTTTTTCGCCTTTTTTTACTTCCAACTTCGTCTTAATATGCCACCCGCTCGGACCTTGGGATGATGGCCCAAGAATGTGATAGAGGTGACAGGAAAAAATACTGAGAATTTATCCTAAGCGGACAAAAGTCATACTAAACTAACTCTTCTCATTTTATAATAATACCTCTGTATAGCCCCTAGTTTCAAATAGTTGTGCCCTCTTGTCTCGAGACCGAACACATTCCATCAGGAAGACAGAGTCGCAGATATCGCAGTTGGGCGACTCTGCAGCTGCTTTCCTCATCAGATGAGCAAACTTATTTAATGGAACTGATGTTGGGATTTTTCACTCGATATTGGCGGAACCCCTGTCTAAAACTTATTGACACTCATGTAATGTATGGACGGAGCCGACAAGTCTCAATGATAAAGGCTCCTTTTAAATATGTAGATATAAAAAAACCTGACCTGCCAACATGAGTTGCGTTCTCGTGCGCGACTTCATACATCTAGCGTGACTTCAAGTAGCTATGGACTCGCGCATGAACGCAACTCATGCTAGCCAACCTGATTTTATCCAAATACCATTTGAAGTTTGGAGTCTTCTGTTACTTAGTTACTTGAAACTATCACCTGTTATTTTCAACAGTTAGTCTCGCTATTCCACTTTCTTTCTGATTGTTCCTTCATAGCTAAAGACTGCGGTCATCAGTCGACATACTTTTGTTGATTATGATCATACACCCTCTGTCCTTCGTGTTTTTCGTCCACCTCGTCTCTTACAACTATGTAAAACTTAGAGGAAGTTAAGTCTATTTCGATGCGGTTTTTTTTACGTGAAAGCGAGTTTTCTTGCGGTGATTCTTAGCTTTATTTCATAAAAATCGATCCAGCAGTTTGAAGAGCATCAGTTCTTTTCCAAAATGATATAAGGCATCTTTGGCATAAAATGAATTTTGTTGGCATATAGCGTATGGGGTATTTTATTTTATTAATTTAAGAGTCATTTTACTAACTAACTACAATATCCCCTTCACACAGCATAGGTATACATACATAATATGTGAGCATCTGCAATAATTACTTGAAAGGCTGTGGATAAACGGCTTCCTAGTTGCTAGAGAATTGAATTGAGTAATTAATCATATTTACCTACACCACTACTTATCCCAATAGCCAGATTTCAATCACAATTTTCTAATTAAAATCCAAGATTATCTGCCCATTCTACCGGTTCCTAAGTCCAGTCGCGAGGGGTGGTTGTGTTAATCGCGGGGCCGCCCCCGGTCTTCGTTAGCCTAGAATTAATTCGTTGATAAGACGCCGCGCCTCCCGGCGACGTCTCGAGATCACAGGGCTGCCTACGCTCTAGGTTAGTATGTTCACAGGGATTTCGAGAGCAATGGTTTGTCAAATAATGACAATACCCTTGCATCTGCAACGGAATATACAGAGTAATTTTGTTACATCTGACCAAACTCTGAGGGGTGAATATGAAGGTCATACTGAACAACTTTTACTATATGTATGGGGCCAACCCCGAAATCGCGAAAAAAAATTATTGTCTCATACATTTCGGTGAGTTACAGTCAATGTTTTCTAATAGGACAGCTTTTATTTCGCGATTTCGGGGTTGGCCCCATAGTAAAAGTTGTTCAATATGACCTGCATATTCACCCCTTTGGTCAAAGATAACAAAATCACCTTGTATATATTTAGACGAAGCTCTCAGTACTTTATTATTTGTCATTTCTTGTTTTGAAGCCATTGGTTAGTATCGAAAAAGTTTTCGTTTTTTTGGGTCATGTCACAGGTGGTATTCATTCAAGTGACACCTAAGCCTCTACCATCAGTTTTAACATTGACATAACGCTCACGTCTACGTAATTTACTTTCTGTACATCTCGCTTCCACTATTGCTCGCATATGCGAGTACGAGCGAGATGCATAGAAAGTAAGTTACTTAAACGTGAGCGTTATGTCAATGTCAAAACTGGTGGTAGCCGTACTAGTCATTGTGTCGAAATTGTAGAATGTATGTAGGTATATGGACAGTGAGAGCAAAATCAATAAATTATAACTATTTGTTCTTAGGAACTATAATATTACATGATAAATTATCATTGATAATATATGTATAATGGTACATTTTTGTCTTCGAAAAAACAGACCGTTTGTCTGACATATTCTCGCCCGCAGTGTAAATAGATTCCTATACGCCTATTAAAAAAAAGTTGTGATTGGTCAATGAAAGTTTTGATTGCCTAAAATAAAATCACTACACTTAATAAAACAATGTCAACCGCCGCCTCTGTCTGTTTTTGTGTATGTATGTTCGCGATAAACTTAAAAACTACTGAACAGATTTTCATGCGATTTCACCTATGATATCAATAGACTGATTCTTGAGGAAGGTTCAGGTGTATATTTTTTTAAGATTTTGTGTAAACCGTGCGAAGCCGGCGCGGGTCGCTAGTTATATTTATGTCAAACCTCTTGGCTCTTGCCAACATGCGCTCAGTATAGTTGGTGGAGTCGTTTTATTGCTCTAGTCAGACTTCTATAAAGATGTAGATAATTATTTTCCATCGTGTTTTCACGGATACGTACGAACGTGTCTTGCTATTTCAGTCAGTCTCGGTACAAAAAGTAGTGAGGTTGACTGAAGTAGCATGACAAACACGAAAGTTTCCGAGAAAATACGATGGAAAAAAATTATGAACTACATCTGTAGTTAGTTATTCTAGTTCGTTGGCAATGATTGATGCCAAGGCATCAACAGAAGGATCGCAAATAAAGTTTGTCAAAGGAGGTCTCGTTTCAAACATAGACAGAGAGAATCATACTATCTTTGTCTTACACTAGTACTAGCACTCAAAAGAAAAGGATGAGTATAGTTTTCTTTGTCCTTATTTACTGACAAATTGGTTTGAACAACGATATATAATTGGCATTGTGGCTTTTATAATACGAATTACGGCTAGGTAGAGAGGGGAATTGCGATTCATGTGCAAGATGAACACCTGCTTTTTGTGAGTTAGATCAAAGTGCTAATCATTAGCACTTTGATGTTACTGAAAAAGCATGTGTTAATGCATCGTTTCATGCTTTGAAATAAATAATTGAATTGAATTGAATTTAATTTTGGGTTAGATCAAAGCAAATATGCATCGCTGCAGAAAATGTACATCTTTGTACACAATCTACTCGTACTTATACTAGTTTGTTAAGTGTCGTAATGTGTTGTGCTGATCAGCAGATACATTCCAACCTTCGCCAATACCAGATTTCGAAATCTAGTGTCTCTCTGTCTTTTTGCTTTAGAGTTCACGTATTCTATGTATGGTAGTACAATGCAAAATACATACAACACATAATAACATGTCACACTTACCAGTGGCAGGGCGTCTCTAAAACCCGATTCCTACAGGCTTGCCCAATACGAGGGAGTTTAACTTCTCGTTCTGCATATATCCAAAAAAGAGCAGGCCAAATCAGTTCCGGCTTGAAAAATATAAAATACCAGATGGGGTCTGTAACACGAGCAAATAATAAAACACAGATTGTACAGGTACACACAGGTACTCCTCAAACGATTACACTTTTTATCAATAACTTTTTTTAAATTATGAAGTCTGTATGTTTGACGCGCCACTATTATATATACCTAAGTTAAAAATCCCGAATGAACTTTGGCTCTCAAGCGTGCAAGACAATACGAGAATCAGCGATCGGAATTCACAAACTCATCGGTTGACCACTGCATGCAACAAAGCGCCAATTTTTCCAAAAAAAAGCGACAACCCTGATTTTCAAGAACAAATTAAAAAGACGACCACAACGGGGAGAGGGGAGGGGAAATTACACCCCCAAGCCTACGCTGACCCTCTTTAATGAACATTGCACATCTTGCTATCCTCTTCCGTCCCCCAGTTCGTGTCAGGGGACAGTTGATTCCGTCTCTCTCTGAGGTGGAGAGGCTATGAGACCAATTGTCCGGGCTGCAATTTTTAATACAAAGGTTTTTTTAAGTCTGGCCCGAGATTTGGTCGATGCGCTCCGATGGCGGCGTTTGAAGTGTCTGCGGGATTATCGGGATATGCAAAATAGGAAACGGTGGTAAATTATTTGGGTGGTTGACCAATAGGTATTATAAGGATTAAGGATACACACATGCTGAATTTTTTTAATATTGTCTAGTTACATTAAAATAAAGTTAACATAAATATGTTGATTTGTGTTTTCAAGTAGTCACACCACTATATATAAGTTCACGCCCCGATTACCGATTTATGATAGCGGCCGAAATCGAACTGGCGATGGCATTAACTTTCAGCTTACGCGACTAACGCCTTGACCCGCACCAATAAAAACATTTAATAAAATACCCCTTTCCCCCTTCCTTTTACCCCTTTCTTACAAATAATACATAAGTCAAAATGACAGATAAAGACAAACGATTCATAGGTATACTCTGTATCTTTATGTATTTAAATAAAAGTAAACAAAATCTACCCTCAAATAGCTCCTTAAGCCAGTTGAGGGTAGAAGAAAACATTACACGATCAAATAATGCAGGTCGTTCAGTGACTGATCCAGGCGGTTTTGTAATTGGTCGGTTAACCAATAAATGTTATTACTACCCGAAAATGTACAAATTGTTTACTTTTATTTAAATACCGTAAAACGGGGTGAGTAGGTTTCGCGGGGAGAGTTGGGTTATGAATGGGGACAGAAGGTTTGAGAGGGGGGTGAGAAGGGATTTTAAGGCTACTGCTACAAAAATAATGATCCAACTAATCCAACAATCTTCCAAAATCACCTTTGTATGAAAAACCCTCTCACCCCAAATACGAGGCACTACGGGGTGAGGTGGGTTTTCCTCTTTATCGTCAAAGTTATGAAATGGAACTACCCAAAATAAAATACAAACTAAAATACAAACGTCCGAACCACTTATTATACCATTCAGTTTTCACATGTAAAAATAAAATTTTATCAAGGTTTGAAAGTCAAACTTCACCCAACTCATCCCATTTTACGGTACCTAAAGATACAGACTTATAATTCAGGCCAGTATCGCGTTTATGAATATTAACACCACAAGTATTGCGTCAACAATTTATAAGCACATTATTTTGTGTAACACTAAACTTAATCGAGAGACCAAATTATCCTTTAAGATTGATAGACAAATGACCTGCCATAAGATCGCGGATAGTAAAACGGTCACCCATCTCGACCCCGGCAGTATGCTTAACCTGTTCGTTTTGGAGTTGTATGAGTGGAGGCCAGTCGACGTTTAACATTAAACCAACCTAACCTGACCTCGAGACTGTAACTAACTCTCTACAGAAGCACAGAATTTATTACTATTATTATCCTCTTTATTAATTTTTCGTCTTAAGTTAGGTTATTTATAATATGAATATAAAAGTAAAATATACAAACACTTACAAAACGATAAAAAATACATATAAACACATTATAAAAAACCTGACCTAGGGTGCCGCCAGCAGCGGGGCAAGGCTCAAGCTACCGGTGGTCATGGCTGCAGAGAGAGGAACCGGCGGACTATCCGCGCCGTGTCCAAGATCACCGCCTTCTGCATCTGACCGTTGATCCAACCACCTAGCGAGAGTCTCTCAAGATGTTGGTCGAGACTCTTCGTTATTAGTTCACTGAAACGACTATCGGGACAATGATCGTCGAATCAATTAAACCAACCTAACCTGACCTCGAGACTGTAAGTAACTCTCTACAGAAGCACAGAATTTATTACTATTATTTATTATTAGTATGTACCTACTAGGTACAGATTTACAGACAGATATGACCGCAAGGTAGCGCAAGCGTGAGCAGGCGGGCGTCCGTTCCATAGCGGTGAGCGGCAACCACTACTGTTAGACACCAAAATTGATGTGACCCGCATACTTGTAGCGGCGCAACGAAATCGCGGAGTGAGCCACGTCTGCCCCGAGGCTGCAACTGTCTACAGAAGTTTTAATGTTTTAATGTTTATTTGGGCACAAACGGTACATGTTTCTTATAACTAATGTCTAATGTGTAAGTTATAGAGTTTAATCACTTTTCAGTACTTTGGAGGACAATTTTCTCCCAATAGGTTGAGATGGGCAGATAAAAAAATAGTTGTCTTTCTCTCTTATTTTAGTTTAGACAACTCTCTAACCAAAATAAATCAATTCGGAGCGGGACAGTTGGGTACCTGTCCTTGTTAGTCCGACTCTAGTTAGTGGCAGTTTATGGTAACCCATTGTATGTGAGTACAGTCGCCGTCAGATATATCGCAGCGGCCAAGGTGTTCACAATACCTGAACACGCGCTCTAACGCCCTGACAATAGAGGCGTGTTCAGATATTTGTGAGCGCCTTGGCCGCTCCGATATATCTGGTGGAGACTATACATAATGTTGGAGTACTCTTAATACCCTTAAAAAGGGCGCCCAATGTAAGCGTATATTTCGACGACCGGTCTGGTCTGGGGTAGTGACCCTGCCTATGAAGCCGATGGTCCCGGGTTCGAATCCTGGTAAGGGCATTTATTTGTATGATGATACAGATATTTGTTGCGGAGTCATGGTTGTTTTCTATGTATTTAAGTATTTATATATTATATATATCGTTGTCTGAGTACCCACAACACAAGCCTTCTTGAGCTTACCTTGGGGCTTAGTCAATTTGTGTAAGAATGTCCCTATAATATTTATTATATTTATTTATATAAAAAAAAAAACTATGAAAAAATAATCCCATAACTATACAATCCCAATAACATTTCATTAGTGCCATGTAGAAATCGCCGCTCCCGGTACAACGCCATCTCGCGTGACATTAATAAACATCTTTGTATAAAAGGTACTCTCCGGAAATACAGACGCGACCCATGCTCGTAAAGCGATAGGAATGAGACGGCGAGTAATCGATCACCGCGTCACCGTTAGCCCGGACTATATAATGTATTAGCTTTGCTATATTGCATTATTAATTATTACTAGAATACACGTCAAGTGTATTCTTATACTTACTTAAATTCATGCATGTGTTTTTAATAGGGATGTACCGACTAGTCGGGAAAGCCGACTATCCGGCCACATTTGTAGTCGGCGATTAGTCGGCGACTAGTCGGCAAAAATGGCCGATTAGTCGGCACTTTATAAGTGAAAGAAAAACAGAAAAAAAAAAGAAATCAACAGTCAATATTCACCATATGTTTTATGTTTATTTTACTAAAATACCTATTCAGTACAGAGGCTATAAGGTGCCAAGATGTAACTCTATATTAGATAATACCCTTGAAAATATTTCTATCCAAAGGAAAAGGAGCCCCAAGGATATCCACAGCGGTTGATCATGGGCTATTTTATTAAAAGTTGTACCTTAGATGTATGTAGTTACACAGTTGTCACTCAATAGCCGTTCTGCCTTAGCTGTTTTAAGGTTCCGCTCGATATCAGGCTACATCAGCATTACTGCGGCAGTATTAGTACCGACTGTAATGTCGTGCTGCGATACTGCTGCAGTAATCCTGCCGACTGCAGTACTACCGCAAATGTTAAATTTAAAGTGGCCACAACCGGGTCATCTGCCATAAATATTTCGACGGGTTCAACTTTTTGACGTTGCCTGTAACACTGCCGCTGTATGTTGTATGTATGTTTATTACGTTTTTCCACATTCCCACTTCTGACACCATGTAGTGATATGAATAACTAGGCTTGTAATTATAATATAAGACTTTAATCAAGAGACCATTCTAAGACCGAGACATGATAGAATAGACAAACATAGAGCATGTGTAATAATTGAAGACATTGTAAGACCCTAATTGAATACAGGAAATAATAATAATAAGTTATTTATTTATTCAGATAACAGTTTTGTTTATGAGTAAGTTATGAGTTCATGACATCATCATGAACAATACAAGAACCAACCAACTGCCGTATATTATGAAAAATAACACATATAGATTATTACAATAAGTGCACATAAATCTACTAAAACTAAAGATACAATATACAATATTAAAACTAAGATAACTAAGATCCATTGGGGTTAGGTACATAGTGACTTAAAATCTAATAAACAAACTTAATAGATAAACTAGAGTGTCTTAGTATAGTATTAACATCAGTAATACCACCATAACAGTAACCTATAGGCAGCGTTCGTATTCAGACTGCACCAGCATTACTGCTGTGGTATTGCAGCGAGACATTACTGTCGACTGCATTGATGGCACAAATGTCAAGTTCGATGCTACTCCCGGATTTTTGACATTATCAGCAGTAATGCAGTCGGCTTTGATGTCGCGCTGCAATACTACAGCAGGAATTCTGATGCAGTCTGAATCCAAAGGCTACCTATAGGTTACAATGTGGAGAAATGTAATAAACATACATACAACATACAGCGGCAGTGATGCAGCAACTGCATTACTGCAGGCAACGTCAGAAAGTTGAACCCGTCGAAATATTTATGGCAGATAACCCGGTTGTGGCCACTTTAAATTTAACATAAATTTGCGGTAGTAATGCAGTCGGCAGGATTACTGCAGCAGTTTCGCAGCACGTCATTACAGTCCGTACTAATACTCCCGCAGTAATGCTGATGTAGCCTGATATCGAGCGGAACCTTAAAACAGCTAAGGCAGAACGGCTATTGAGTGACAACTGTGTAACTACATACATCTAAGGTACAACTTTTAATAAAATAGCCCATGACCAACCGCTGTGGAGATCCTTGGGGCTCCTTTATCTTTGGGGTTGGATAGAAATGTTTTCAAGGGTACTTATCTAATCATAGAGTTACATCTTGGCACCTAAACAAATTTAGAATGGTTAAGATTGACGCAGCCTCTTGCAGATTACATAAATTGTAGAATAAATCAGCAGCAATGCAGTCGGCTTTAATGTCGCGCTGCAATACCACAGCAGTAATTCTGATGCAGTCTGAATCCAAACCCTACCTATACGATACAATGTGGAGAAATGTAATGAACCGCTAATAAATTCACAGATAAATTACTTTTAAAGCTATTCAAGCTGTCACAGCACTGCATAAAAGCACTTTAGCAGTAAAAACCCCCTATCATGACTTTCCGTGGTATTTAAATTAAGGCGATCGTGGCCGAATCAGGCAAAATGTACCTTTATATTTACTGCAAGGTGCAAGGTGTAATGCGGGAAAAAAAGGGTCATTATGACGCCCTAATGCGACTAATTTTATTGCCTTTGTTCGGTGCGTAAGCGCAACTTAGTGTGCGTATATTTAAAAAACCGGTCAAGTGCGAGTTCGTTTTAAGGAAGACTCACGTTAGACCGGGCCGGAGCTTCCGGGGCATCGTATTCTATGGAAAGCATCACGTGATCACCTGTCATGTCATAGAAAAGTAAGCGCCGGAAGCTCCGGCCCGGACACGGCCCGGTCTAACGTGAGTCATCCTTTACTCGCGCACCGAGGGTTCCGTACAAACTTTCAGTTATCCCATGCCACTATAAACACGAAAGATTTATGACCTAAATGAATAAGAATTCAAAGTCTTCTCAAGATAAAAAAAAACTTTGCATAAGTCGACAGTCAAAGTTCGACTGAGTCGCACCATAAAGGGTTTCTTTTTACCTTTTTGTTACGGAACCCTAAAATAGGATAAATTTAATATAATTTTGCTCAAAAGCAAAAGGTATAAAAGGATCATTGTTATGATTTTGATTAAGTAACTGCTTTAACATATACAGGGTGACCTTAGCCATTGGACAAACCCTGAAATCCCACGTAGGGTTACTTCCCAGAAATGCCCTAACGGTAATATTTTTTTTTAATAAAAATAAAAAATAAAAAATTTCAAACAAAAGTTATTTCCAATAATCGACAACAAAAAGAAACATACTGTATTAATCATTGGCAGTGCTTTTGACAATTTGTTTGAAAATGTGCGGCAATGATGACATTTGTCAAAAGTCAGAATCTTATTAATGTCAATAAAAACGATAAACAAAACGGTCGAAGAAGGTTTCATACTATTTATTACCTCAGGAGCTACTTACACATACAGATTGCTCCAATGTAAAAAAATCGTAATTTATTAATTTCTTCGTAACCGCTACACCAATTGTTATGATACTTTGTATACTGGTTCTAAATACCCTAATGCATATGTACATTTCGGCTTTGTCCAATGGCTAGGGACACCCTGTATAATTGTAGCCAAAAGATCATTACATAGACACAGACAGGCTGTCCCGAGAAATGTAGGTATATAGTAATGTGATTGAGTATTTAAAAAACACAAATCAATACATAATATACTTCCTGCCTCGCACAGCTACGACCGATACAACCTTCAAATCAAACCTTCAACGATCTTGTAACCACTCTGGCCGGTCTAGCATAAGTTGCTGGCAGTTAAATTATTTTGATTGTGAGTGTGTAGATCTTTAACTGAGCTTTGTTATTTTTAGAATGGTTGAAAGACACATTATGGCTTTATGACACATTTTATTACAACTGATGATCATAGCTGGCGGTCTAGCATAAGTTGCAATCTCGCGCGCGAGTCGAGATACTTGAAGTCGCGCTTGACATATCATATTATTATAAAGAGTCGCGCGCGAGAACGCAACTCATGCTAGACCGTTTGGTGGAAGGAAAGTAAAGTTGGGTTTGGTGTTTGGTGTCCATGGGCGACGATAATGGCTTACCATCAGGTGATTCGTCTGCTCGTTTATAACATATCATAAAATAAAAAATGACGACCGGTCTGGCCTAGTGGGTCTGGGTAGTGACCCTGCCTATGAAGCCGATGGTCCCGGGTTCGAGTCCTGGTAAGGGCATTTATTTGTATGATGATACAGATATTTGTTCCTGAGTCATGGTTGTTTTCTATGTATTTAAGTATTTATATATTATATATATCGTTGTCTGAGTATCCACAACCCACAACACAAGCTTTCTTGAGCTTACCGTGGGGCTTAGTCAATTTGCGTAAAAATGTCCTAGGTATAATATTTATTAATTAATTAATTTACTATTATTTATTAAAAAATAATAATTTGACTTGTAAAAACAGCTACTCACACCTAACTACCATAATGGTAGTTAAAGCTCTAGCACGTGTTCATTGCCCGGAGCTACATATGATTGATGTTTACTAATTACCCAGTACATGCCCTTGCAAGATTCATTTAAATCTTCAATCAGCAGTGTGCGTGGGCCCTAATAATGCACATTAGAGCCTACGCCTTCTCACAGTGGAATATTCCTAATGATTGTCACGCAATGGCTAAACTCACGGCAACTATAAGTATATTAATATTTAAAAATTTCGCGTTTTGAACACATATTAACTCACATGTTGCACTTTGCTATCAGTAATTCAAAGTAATCAAATGCAAATTTTAAGTTGTTTTCTTATGTTTGCTGGTAGAATTGACTTTTAAATGATGATTTTGGATGATAAACATTCATTTGAATTTGATTCGGTTTGATTTTGTTTGATATTTTACATTTAATATTTGCTTCGGGTGGTGAAAAATTTTGTTTCACTCGGGGGCAAATTTTGTTTAACCCTCATGCTTTGAAACCCTCGCAACGCTCAAGATTCAATTTTTTCAATTTTGGAATCTTTCGCTTGCTCGGGTATCAATATTAGCACGTGCGGTTAAACAACAACTTTGCCCCCTGGTAAAACAAATAACTATTATTACCTTTATTTACCGACATTTCTGGCGCAAATCAATGTTTGAGTTGCATATAAACCAAAAGTTGTCTCCACTGAATGCCATTATTATCCTCGAGTTATGCGAGAAGCTGAAGATGAAAAAATAATTCAAACCAAAATATTATATTCCTAATCCGCGAAAAGATAACGTGCTAGTCAATCAGTGCTAACCCGTTATACCTTGAGTATTTTTTACATGCAATTAATGTTCCCACTAGGGTTGCCAGATCGAAAGGCGCTATTATCGGGAAAACATATCAATTTATCGGGATTTTGGGACTTAAGTCGGGAAAATAAAACATTCAAATTAAAGTAATTGTATTAAAAACAACGATATTTTACATTATTAGCACTACGCTCGACGCGGGTCGCTCGCTCGCTCGACGACAGTTCGGAACTTGAAATTATTGTTTTATAACGTGGAGCTGTTTTTCGGGACAATTTTCACTATGTCGGGAATCGGGAACACATGCTAAAAATCGGGAGAATCCCGCCAAATCCCGACCATCTGGCAACCCTAGTTCCCACCCTCCCACCGCAAAAATAAATACGCAAATAAACACAAACCACCACCAAAAGAACAATACTCGACACGTGTTTCGCCTCTCTACGAGGCATCTTCAGGAGATGTTGACGGTCTGACGCCAGGCAAACGGAACGACCTGTCAGGAATGATCATTCATTCATTATTTAAAAAAAACTAAAAATAACACATACATGTCTTCATAACTGATGTCACATTTGGTTATCCTTTCATATTTACCGCCGATCGCCGATAATACTTGCAAATAGTTGATAATAGATACGCAGGAAATGAACTATTAGCACAAGGACTACAATATACTCATTAACACACTGTCACTAATAATCTTATCATTATTTGACAGTACAGTCACACCTTTGACTATTGAACATGACGGTAACAATATTTTTTTAATTTTTTGTGAAAGGAAAGTCTAATCTTTAGCTAAAATTTTAGCATCAGACATATATTTATTACTAGCTTCTGTAGATTTGAATCTAACATAATAAATGTAGGTAATAGAGAGGCTTAAAACATATCGAAGAATACTTAAAATTATCAATTTCTTAATCGTGTAAGATAGGTATAATCAGAAAATTTACCAATATCAAAGCTGTGATAATCATAATCATAATTCAGCCTATATACGTCCCACTGCTGTACACAGGCCTCCTCTCATGCGCGAGAGGGCTTGGGCAATAGTCCCCATCACGAATTTCGTCGCAGATGTATGCAGGTTTCCTCAGGATGTTTTCCTTCACCGAAAAGCTAGTGGTAAATATCAAATGATATTTCGTACATCCTAAGTTCCGAAAAACTCATTGGTACGAGCCAGGATTTGAACCCGCGACCTCCGGCTTGAAAGTCCGACGTCATATCCACTCGGCCACCACCGCTCCTGTGATACTCCGCTGTGATATTAAAATATAATTAATTATCAAGTTTATGTTATAAATGAAGTTTAGTTTATGTTATCTAATATGAAATCATATCGACAGGATGTCTCTAATGGAATAGTTAAAAACTAATTCTACAGCATAAATTAGATTACAATACAGATTAAAGAACAAGTAGGTACTAATCTTTAAAGTACATGGGTTTAAGTCACAGCTGATCGGGGAATATATAGTAAAATCTTAACTTATACTAAAACTAAATAATAATATTTAGGCTTCGGCATAATCCCAACAAACAGATTAGATTTATATTATATCGAGAGATTAGTAAATTTTCAAATAAAATTGAATGTTCCACAATGTCCCTTACATGCGCGCTACAAGAACACGTCTAAGCCAAGAATATACTTTTTTTAGGCTTCCGTACCCAAAGGGTAAAACGGGACCCTATTACTAAGACTCCGCTGTCCGTCCGTCCGTCCGTCCCTCCGTCTGTCACCAGGCTGTATCTCACGAACCGTGGTAGCTAGACAGTTGAAATTTTCACAGATGATGTATTTCTGTTGCCGCTATAACAACAAATACTAAAAACAGAATAAAATAAAGATTTAAGTGGGGCTCCCATACAACAAACGTGATTTTTGACCGAAGTTAAGCAACGTCGGGCGGGGTCAGTACTTTGGATGGGTGACCGTTTTTATAGATAATGGTACGAAACCCTTCGTGTGCGAGTCCGACAGTCCGACTCGCACTTGGCCGGTTTTTTTAGGCTTCCGTACCCAAAGGGTAAAAACGGGACCCTATTACTAAGACTCCGCTGTCCGTCCGTCCGTCTGTCACCAGGCTATATCTCATGAACCGTGATAGCTAGGCAGTTGAAATTTTCACAGATGATGTATTTCTGTTGCCGCTATAACAACAAATACTAAAAAGTACGGAACCCTCGGTGGGCGAGTCCGACTCGCACTTGTCCGGTTTTTTATCTTTAGTTGCCAAAGTAGGAATTCCAGACGCACGAAAAAGTTTAACATAGACAAGCGATCAATGAAACCAAAGTGAGCATCAAAATAAAATATGCAACCATTTTACGAGTTGTTTAATGTTTCTATTAAACGTTGGGTTTATACGACAGATCATAAATGTCCAATAGCCGGAAAGCGTACCATTACTGCCCAGTGACCACACCTGCTCGTGATTTACCATTACCACCCACGTGGGAAAAATTTAAGAATAAGTTCAATTATGGTCCGACAAGAAATTGTGGAAAATTATTGAGGGCGCCACTTCCTACGTAACTGTCACATTTGTGACGTAAAATGCACATGGCAACAATTGAGTGTGGTGTTTTTTTAATCCCATTTTATTTAATATCTACTATTTTATGTCGCACTATAAGTCTTGTTCATTTCAATTTGTTTTCGACTTAATGACGACACAGCTGCAAAAGTACATACCCTCTCTATAAAAAATAAAAAATAAATAAAAATAAAATAAAATAAAATGTCAATAAAAATTTAAACTACAATAAGTTCATTAAAACAAAATTACTAAATCTTGAAAAATTTTCTGCTTTAAGGATCACTCACGTTAGACCGAGCCGGAGCTTCCAGCGCGAGCGCTTACTTTCTATGACATGTCAGGCGATCACGTGATGCTTTCCATACAAAACAATGCGCCGGAAGCTCTAGCCCGGACACGGCCCGGTCTAACGTGAGTCATCCTTTACCTTTAATACACAAACCGCACAAACGCTTAAAATATTTGCCATCGTGTTTTGGGCCATCGTGTATTAATGTATTTAATAACTAGTATTATAGAAAAACTAGCCGACGGCAATGATCACATTAAAGATTATCTATATTGATAATCTTATGCGATAATCTACACTGATACAATTTAATTTAACAAAAAATTGAAGCACCTACTCTATTTCACTATCGATTTACTATAATATCGAACCATTAGCTACATTATCAGAAAAAAGTCGTAAGTACATTATCATCTCCCCCACTTCAATCATTTTAAAACCAGATAATATATCCAATAATTACCTATTAACTTAATAATTGAAACGTTACATAGCTTTCACCATTTCTAATTACTTTTTATTACGAACTAATTTCAGTTAATTTAATAATTCTGTAGCAATAATTCATCGTAATTGCTCGGTGCGTGTACCAGGTATTCTGTGTACCCGTACTAGGTATTGTAATTAGTATCTGCCTACACTGCCCCTCCTTGGTACGGTCCGATATCTATCTTGTGTCACAGTCATGTGTTTAATCAGTTATTTAACTTATTTATTTGGATTCAACTTATTTATTTTGGCTCAAAAATCTCCGAACATGGTTCAAACAGAGCACATGCTCTTTATTCCGCGCAGCTGTGTCTAAAGTTCGTATAGCCCTCATGATAGCCGACCTCCGGTAGGAGACGGCACTGGAAGAAGAAGAAGAAGATTTTGATTAAAGTACCTTTTTTGTCGTTTCTGCAGTACTATCCTCCTGAGTCCCTGTGGCCTTTATAAAGGATTTAATCCCAATCGAATTTTGAATTAAAATGGAATACAAGAAGGTTCCAAATTCAAAACTGCAATAATGATGTGGGGGACTCATGGGGCTATAAAATGTGCCTAGTTTTTTCCAGAATTTACCCCAAAATTTGAAATAAGTTAATTTTTTTTTTAATTTTATTATTATATAATATATGAGTTCTTTTTATCGTGGAATGTTGATATATACGAGTACTATGCAGATTTGAAGTAGACCGTCAGTCAATACTATCATGTTGTAACACTTAAATGAGGTGGTGATATAGTTTTGATGTATAAAAACTGTTGAAGCACAATTACCCAGTGGGGAGCAAAGTAGGCACATTTTACGGGAATGCAGTTGGCAACAGTATTACAGCGCGACATTACATTGCTACCGCAAATGTCAAAATCGATGTTGCCGCTGGATTTTTCACACTGCTGCAGGAATGCTGATGCTGGTGCTGTCCGAATCCGAACGTCAGCTTAATCGTCGATTGTTCTACAGTAGAACAACCGCATGCATTTTCATTTTCACTTTCCTAGGGGCCTAGCCAAGATAACAATCTTTATGTCAGGGCAACGAAACGCTATCTGTCTCTCTATCGCATTAATATGGAAGTTTGTTAAGAACTATAGATAATAGAAGAGGAAAGATGCTTGGGCACCTGTTACGACACGACAAATTTATCAAAAACATCATAGAAGGGAGAGTTGAAGCAAAGAGGAAGACCAAGGAGAGCGTACATGAATCAAATAAAGAAAAAACTCAGCGTCGTGTCGTATCAGGCTGTCAAAGAAAAGGCAGAGGACCGCCAAACATGGAAATTTCTCCACCGACAAGAGTCTTACTCTTAAATATATGATGATATTGATGATGATAGAGAGACAGAAAGTTTCGTTGTCGCAGCGCAAACGATTTGTCATCTAGGCCCCCTGGAGCAAGTCAAGACCCTGGTTATTTATTAACTGTGTATGTGTACTGAGTCAAGTTTGTTATTACAGTGCAGGCAGGCAATGTGTCACATTCTAACATAGTAAACGCACCGTGGTATTATATTGGGGCAATTATTTTGTCAATTTGTATGCAATTTTATCGCGTAATCGATCACCTTGAGAATATTTTGCATTTTCTAGCACTTTTATGGTTAATAGAATAAATTTTACATTTATTAATTTCAAACAATTTCTAATATGAGCAGTTTATTCTTCAACTTCCCGTTTATTAGACATAAATCATAGGAGAAGTGCGCAAGTTTTCTAAGATTAGAACCTTCAGACTGTTAAGACCCACACGAACCTATAACTCTGTAGTTTTAGGTATTTAAATAAAAGTAAATAATTTGTACATTTTCGGGTAGTTATAACATTTATTGGTTAACCAACCAAATACAAAACCGCCTGTAACTTCGATTGTATGCCAGCGGCTAGGTTTGTTCAGTCTTAAGTTATTTGTGTTGTGAATGTTTTTTTAGTATAATACAAGTAGGTATGTACCTATACCAATATTTAAGTGAACTCTGCGGTCTGGGACCCAAATCGTCTCATTTCCTACCTCTTTTCTTATACACCAGATAACCGTTATTAAAGCAATTTGCCGGCGTCCAACCAATTATTTGATCGTAAATTACGCTAAAAGTATCGTTTGCCGTATACGTGATACTATTACCAGAGGGCCTACCACAAACCACGTTCGACGTTGCCTCTCTGTCGCACTTGTAAATTCGTACGTAAGTGTGACAGGGACTCAACACGTTGAACGTGGTATGGTCCTCAGTTGCCGTCCAATGTTTACCGAGCGTGTATTGTGATCAAGCCGATGAAGCTATAAATTATTAGGTATTATAATCTTAAATTATTTTTCGAAGCATGCTTTTGAATTTTGCTGCCCTGATAAAAATCGCACAGGGCTGGAGTGGGTGGTTGTTTTTTAAACCGCTTCAATGAGGGTTTCCGCGATCGAGTTTCTCACTAGATGACAGCACCGTGGCGAGAGGTCTAGCTGTCATAATCCACCAATCATGTTTAACCATGTTTTTTTATTGGTGGATTTTGACAGCAGCTGTCAAAAAGATCTCTCGTCACGGTGTTGCCATCTAGTGAAAATCTCGATCGCGGAAACCCTCATTTCAGGAAACAGTATTCTGTAGAGTCTGTGCGAAAAGAGAAGAGTCGTAGAATATATTGGATCCCATACATTTTACGACTCTCTTTCTGCACAGACTCTATTTGGTTTTGGATATTTTTACTAAATGGGGTCTAAGGGTCCACTGAAAATTAGCGTCGTTGCACTACGTGATACTACGCGATAAAGGACACGACACGACTCCGGATTGACTCGGAAGTTTTTTTTAGCGCAATTTCTCGTAAAAACGAATCGAATATTTAGATATATTTAAGTTATTTTTGTACGAGTGTTTATATACCATTAACCTTTTGTATTAATAAATTATTTAATCAAGTTCTTCAAATTTAGAATCAAAAGATTCGAGTGTAACACGACTTGGCCTAGGCCAAGTCGTGTTACACTCCACTTGACAAGAAAACTTAGCGTGTCAAATCTGTACACTTAATCTTAATTAGCTCCTACACTTTCCACGAGATTTCCCCGACATTTCGCAGTCTGAGCGCCTACCGCTAACCGCGTTCGACGTGTTGCCTCTCTGTCGTACTTGTGTATTCGTACGTAAGTGTGACAGGGACGCAACACATCGAACGTGGTTCGCGGTACCCTCTGTAACTACGTGGGCGAAGTTTGTAATGTGGCATTCGGAACTCCAATTACAAGTTAACTTTTTAATCACGGCTCGAGATATTACGTCAAATTTTACGGAGGCACGTGTTTCTATATATAGGGAATTTAAAAGTAATAGTATTATAAGGATCAGGGATAGATTTGCATGAATAAAAATTAGTTTTGATCAAGAAAATCGTTTAGTTAACTCATTAACAACTCATTTTTATTATAACAACAAACCAAAAGTAAACTTAAGCTAATTATGGTATATACGAAATTTAACTATTACAAAAATTGCTTATTTATTAACTACAAATCACTTCACCAGACACAAAACCAGCTCACGCAACCCTTTGACAAAAAAGATTCTGTAGACATCTACAGACGATTACGGCGGACATCATGATCGAAAAATCTCGTGATTCTGAGTAGAAATAACATAAAAAAATACAAAAAAAAGATGTAACATTTACTTAAGATAAAATACTTTCATTTTTACATATTTCTATATCTACCTACTTACCAAGAAATCTGTTATTATTGATTAATTTTCGCATTCTATCCATCTTTGTCATGCCCGTTGTTAAACATCTTTCTCTTTCGGTGTGCTCGTTAGCACGTGCACATTTCTCGCTTGCCCAGCCGCGACTAAATGCAACTTGTACAATTTGTCACAAGGTAAGCGCATCAATTTTTGAACCTATAAACTATCTTGAGTTATAAATCATTGTTCCTGGGAAGCGATTTTTGAATTTCGATCGCTCGGTTTCGTCACTCGAAAATCGGTGGAAAACGGCGAAATGCTATTTTTTTAAATACGAGCTAAAGAAATTTAGAATCGAGTGGTATTGACCACTCGTTTTCAATTCTATTAGTAGAATTTAAATGCCTACTGGTGGAGATATTATTGAACGAAATACACGAAATCGAGCGGTCGAAATTCAAAAATCAGCCCCCTGAATCCGGTCCTGCTTGGACCTCGTGTACTCGTGCTCGCTCCGGGGAGGTCCGCACCTCGCCAATCTCATGCACCATCAATGCACGCCTTATTAATACACTGTAATGACGCTTTTTAATTCCCGCCGCCGTAATCCGACCCGGGAGTGATCGGAATCTGAACTATATGTTTAGGTTACTTAAATAAAAGTATACAAATA
This sequence comes from Cydia splendana, assembly GCF_910591565.1. Lineage (NCBI taxonomy): Eukaryota > Metazoa > Arthropoda > Insecta > Lepidoptera > Tortricidae > Cydia > Cydia splendana. The sequence continues at coordinate 15,791,576 of NC_085971.1, read as the reverse complement.
ATTTGTACATTTTAGGGTAGTTATAACGTTTATTGATTAACCAACCAAATACAAAACCACCTGTATCTGTTACTGAACGACCTGACTTTAACCTACATTATTTGATCATGTAATGTTTTCATCTACCCTCAACTGGCTTAAGAAACCATTTGAGAGTAGATTAAGACACAGACTATAACGTGGGATATGGGTGTTGTTTTTACAACGCGTGCTTTTGGTTCGTGATGTGAAACGACGAAATAGTAATAGACGTAATAGACTGATTAACAGTCCGCCGGACGGTATCGGCCTGTCAGTTAGAACAAAATTTTGACAGTTCCGAACAACTGACAGGCCGATACCCTCCGGCGGACTGTTAATCAGTGGGCCCCTTAAGAGTCACATGAACTCGCCGCCTAAAAGTCCCATACAATTGAAGTTAACGCTTGTACTATTATTAATTAGATTAAATTAAGATTCAATGTTAACCGTACTATGACAAAGAAAATATTGTTTGATTGATTGATTGATTAAAAATAGGACAGTGGGCCTTACTAGGCCACACTTTCGATATAATATACTTACCTCGTTATGAATACTAAATTTGAATGGTGTTTCAATGCTACACTTTGCACGTATTGACATAATTGTAGGGCTTAGACGCTTGAATGAGTTCTGTGCCTCCAGTGTAAAAGGGTTAAACTCGAGTTTGTCCAAATTACAAATTTTGCCAGTAAAAGGTTTATTTCATGAAACTACATCTTTTGTGCTGACACCCACTGCCCTATGACTTCTAATTGCTGAGATATCGATTGTGCAAAAGGATTAAACTTTGCCAAAAATCACAACCATTAAGTTCAAAACGATTTCTTTTTATATAATCTCGTTTAAAAAATTTGTTACTTACTTAAGAATCGTGTTACGAACGATGGTTAAAGTAAAGTTTAATCTTAGTGAATAAAATACATTTCAAGAAACATTTGGTGTAAAGAAATCACAATTCACTTAGATCTATTTCAACTACCGAGTCTAGTTCGTGAATGACGGTAAAACTTAAGTTTTTTTATTATTCACAAACATTTTTTAAGACGTCATGATGTGTAAAGGGGTATAAATAATTTACTTTGACCGTTTTTCACCATCTAGTTTCGCTAAATTGAGTTAATGATTATGGTTAATGTTCACTTAGATTCCTTTCCATATATTTTTTTTTAAGTTGGTCAATGTTGTGCAAAACGGTGGAAGTTAAATATCAAAAAGTAAGTCCTGTAGAAGAAAAGACATCTGGCTGATTATGAAATAATTGTGCAACAATAACAAAAAAAAACAAAGATGGGGAAGTAAGACGAACAAGTACAACTGCCCTGTTGTCAGTACAACACTACTATTAGTACAACATTACTCTACTACTAAATATATTAAGTCACTCTTTAATTACATTGATATTATTCTTTTTGGTTTGTTTTTTTTACCATCAATCTACAAAAAATGCAATATTTAGTTCTCAAAATGGTTTCTTTACACAATACAAAAGTTCAAAAAGATTTTAGCAACACTAGAGAAAGTGCAGATAAGTTGTTTTTGAAAGCCAATATTTCCGTTTCTTTCACATAAGTCAGGTTAATTTAAATGGCAAATTATAATTCACGACTTAAACTATCTAAACTAAAAACAAAAACCTATTTTTTTTAGAAACAATACAGAGAAAACACGGTTTGAAACATTTTTCGGCCATACTGAAAAATTTCATTTTTTGAGTTTAACCCTTTTACACTGGAGGCACAGAGTTGATGCTTGAAAGTTGCGGCCCAGTTGCTCTGTGAAGTGTCGGTCAATGAGAGGAAACGTGTGGAAGGGAAATGTCCATCTAACTGACTGGGATACAACTGTATCCCAGTCACTACTAACTAGTAAACTGTGTTTTTATCCCAGATACTGCAGGATGGCCCGAAAATACATTGGCAAAAAAAATATTTTTACTACTTAGTGGAGAACCTAAAAACATTATGTGAGATTTTGTAAGTTTTTCATGGCAACTACAATACCTTATCTTTAGCGCCATCTATGTTTCAGCTGTTGAGTTAAGACGTGCGGTACAAAAGATGCTCTCTTGTTCTATTTCGGGGTTTGAATCTGAGCGCAATCTACGCTTTCTCACTTCGTAGAATTATAAAGCGAAAATGATGAAAAATTAAATACAACAAAATTACATACAAAAAATCCTAGATGGCTGGTGAGAAATTATTCTACCTTTAGTAGGTTTATATTGATAGTAGTAGAAATTCTTCGCTTATACAATTTTGGTATTTAACCACATTATTGTGTGCAAAATCTGTCGTAGATTTTCCTGTCAATCCCTATTTCTAGAATTGTGTCACATTCTTGGTTTATTTTGAGTTTTATTGCCTGGATTAGTATCTAAATCTCATAAAACAAAACTAAACTGCAGAACGTAATTCAAGACCAAAAAAAGTACGACAATGTTGCCACTGCAATAATTTGTTTGTAAAATAGTAAATTCCTTTTGATATATAATCACGCTAAGATAATTTATTTATTAGCAATTTTACTCCTACGATTTAAAAAAGTACTTTTATTTACTTATTTTTACATGAATTACAAGACGCGCTAGTAAAAAGTGGCAACATTTTCTTACTTTTTTTGGTCTTGAATTACGTTTTGCAGTTTAGAGACAGGAAAATTTTTGAGAGCTGCCAACCAATGGGGTTGGTTGGCTTTTGAAAACGCTTGGTGCAAAAGTACCTATCACAGATTGTGACTCACAAACTCATGACAAGCCTTACAGTCTGTCGTGACCCTTCGCTCGAATAATAGTAATAACCTAATACTGATTAGCTTCCAATTATACTTTGAAAACCACTTCAGCACAGTATTTGTCACAGTGTGACTCACAACACCGTCGTGAACCGTTCCAAAACAAATGAAAAGCATTGTCCGTCGTGACCCCTCGGTCCGATGAAGTCATAAATTATTTTCGCATTGGAAATTGTTTCTCTCGGTAGATCGGCGCGCCTACTAATCGGTTACGGCACGCCCGCGGCGTCCACAGGATTTATGAGATCGCGAATCGCTGAGAAACGGCTGTAATGAGTATGAGAACGTGCGATCGCGGCGATGGATTGGCGGTTTCGATTTTTGAATTTGGAACTTGGATTGTTTTGACCAGTTCAAAAAATGAATTTGGTGAAATTCGATTTGCAGATAATTGAGGTCACAAGTAGGTAGAGTTAAACCAAGAAAAGTCTGCAGATGACGGCACACGCAGTACAAACTTCTGCGAAATTATGACTTATAAATAACACTTGCACTGCGTGTGCTATCAATCGTTGCAAACTTATTCGATTAATCCTTTTTTCTGCGGTCGATTGCCACAAAGATGATAACCAGAAGTCGAAAAGGGTGAGCTATTTGCCTTACCTAAGGCATGTCAAATTGTAAGGTAAATATGTCACCCCCCTCCTCCTTAAACTCTTTTCTTGGGACTCCTTCTTAAAGGAGTGGCCAGATAAGGACATCTCTGGCCTTTGTGGAGAAATTGGGCGGAGGCCTTTGCCCAGCAGTGGGACACGACAGGTTCCAAATAAATAATAAATAATAATAATAGGTCACCCCGTCCGAACTCTGATAAGTTAATCTCCTCAAATTGTGTCAGTAATCTAAAATAGGGTAGATTCGCTAAGGCTGCACAAACTTTGCAATGACAGTGTATGAGAGTGCCACCATAAACTTCGATTCCTTTGAAAATTTGACGTCGTTTGTGGCACTACAACACAATGTCACTTCTATGTGCTTAGCCGCCTTATACAGAGCGACTAAAACATGACTGCATTCCGTTTGCCAGGGAGGTTTTGGGATTATACTGTGCAACTGTTACTATTAGACCACCCCAAAATACGAAAAAAAATTTTGGCTGTTTCATACATTTTGGCTGGTCCATTTTCTAAATTTTTTGGCGATTTCGGGGTTGGTCCCATAGTAAAAGTTGCTCAGTATAATCCCAAAACCTCCCTGGCAATGGGAATGCAGTTATTTTTTAGCCACCGTATATATAGACTATATTGCTTGGTTTTTCTCTCTTTAGGTACCTTAATATATAAACAAGTTGCTATGAAATTACTTACTTATCGTGGCTTTATATATCTTATTTGCACACAAGTTAAATTCCTAGACTTTTTGTCATGTTGTCAGTACTTACAGCATTCCGCGTGGCATCATAAAGGAAACTGTTTACGGTTTTGTAAAAAGAGGCAGTAAAAGGCAACATTGGAATAGTTTTGCGTTCCTCTTAACTTCCCACGGTGCCCTAAAAAGTTCAGTCAAGTGCAATTTAACAGCTTTATATGAAAGTTCCGTGGACACTCAAATTTAATTAGCATTTTCTCACGGCATTGGAAACATTAGTCAAACGAACCCGCCGCCAAACAAGCGCTCTCATACAATAGAAGTTACACTCTCATTTTAAAACGACATGCTTATGATGCTTATAGTAATTCAGTTTATAAAAATAATTAAAATATTTCGCTCGTCAGATTCCTCGATTTCGCTCGATGAGCGTAAGCGTGAGCGAGATGGATGTGAATGCTCGGGACCGCGGATATCATGTTTTTTAATTTTTAATCACAAGCTATTTTATATTAAAATAATACTGCTGTAGTATGCAGAGCAGTAACGATATACCTACAACTGAAAATATATGAATATTGCATATTTTTTCGTGATTTTTTATATCGCGTCTACTTTAAACTTTCAAGATTTTGCTTAAAGACTGCCCTTGCAAATAGGTCTAGTCTAATTTCCGTGACCATTTATTCAGGGCGGTCCTTGAACGCGTCGTAAAAATCGAATATAAAAATCTACAGTTTTGCATCAATTTGCCCTCTACATTTTTGGGTGCCAGTGACTTTTGAAATTGAGCAAGACGCAAGGGGTGGTATACTATTGTCACTCATACTTTAGAACTTTATCCTGTATTTGTATGCGGATTTAATGCCAGAAGGCATTTTCTACCAGTTAACCATTGGGTTAAATAGAGACATACAAGTTAAGGTGGATAAGACTATCACTGGGGCAAGCCAAACACTTCTACGGAATCCTCATACTGTTTGTCTTGCTCCGAGCAAAATAAACTATGTTCGTCCGATCCCACCTTACGTTAACGTTAAACTATTAACTATGTTCGTTTACTTCACCTTACCTTAGGTATATGTTGGTACGGGACGGGACAGATTCATGTTACAAGGAGAAATTATTCTTCGCTAAATAGTTCTCTTTTTATTTTTCGCTTAATATTTCTTAGCTGTCAAAGGGTTTTACTAAGCCCTGGGAACCCTAAAAGGCGGTGTCACGTTTCCGCTCCACACGGCCGTTCTGATGATGGCCGCGACAATTGATTTAATTACTTCATTAAGACTTTTGTTTTGGCTTTATGTGTAGCGACAGCAGCAACAGCTTGAACTAGCTGCTACATCTCTATTCTGCAGTTGAGAAGTTTCAAAACGGGTAGGTGACTCGAATTAAAATTCAAAATTTCAAAATCATAAAACCGTTTTTAATTTAACACTAAGCACAGAATAAATAATAGTATTTACTAGGTACAGAAGACTCACTCTCTAACAAAACGCGTCTGTTACGAATGTTACGATCAGCACAGATATGGCCGCTAGGTGGCGACAGCGCCACGCGCGGCTTATGGCTTTCCCCAAAATTGGGGCGGAACGGATGTACTTTTAGCTACCTGTAGCAAAGCGACGAAATCGCGGAGTGAGCCACGCCTGCACTAAGTAGCTTCAGCCTTCCATCATAAATATTTCAGTCAACCGTTAATAATAGGTAAGTATCTAAAAATAGTGTTTTTGTCTAATTTTTCCTCTACCCTGTTTCGTCTTTAGGTTATCTTGTCTGAAAGAGTCGGCTCTTTAACGATAAGACTACCTACCTAAATATTAAAATTCATATACATTATATTGCCCATTGGCATCACCAACCAAGTCAAGTCCAATTACCTCGAACAATTAAGACATACTTTGAATTTTATCAAAGAATTCTTAGTCTTGCCGATCTTGAACAAAATAGTTAAGTTTAACACTTATTAGCTCCATGGAAGCGTCATGTTACTAATGATGCTATTTAAATATATTTTATATTTCAGGAAACGAGCATCAATGAGGTGGGACGACATAATTGGGTACAGTTTAGGAGAAAGTATAAAAGTTAACGACGGGATGTTAAAATTGATTATGTGTGTCGGAGAAATTATCAATTTCCTCTATTAGGCTGAAATATACATGACATGAGAATAGCTTAATACTTCGTTAATGACTTTATCGTTGATCACTTGTGCTATTTTAGCTGAATTCTATAAAAAAAAATCGGGCAAGTGCGAGTCGGACTCGCGCACGAAGGGTTCCGTACCATACAAAAAAAAAAACAAAAAAAAAACGGTCACCCATCCAAGTACTGACCACTCCCGACGTTGCTTAACTTTGGTCAAAAATCACGTTTGTTGTATGGGAGCCCCATTTAAATCTTTATTTTATTCTGTTTTTAGTATTTGTTGTTATAGCGGCAACAGAAATACATCATCTGTGAAAATTTCAACTGTCTAGCTATCACGGTTCGTGAGATACAGCCTGGTGACAGACGGACGGACGGACAGCGAAGTCTTAGTAATAGGGTCCCGTTTTACCCTTTGGGTACGGAACCCTAAAAAGGAGTTTTTGTTTCCTTTAATAGAAGAATCTTTTTCACTATCTACTGATTATAATCCGCAAAAAATCGATGAAAATCCTCAAATTATGCGACTCTGAAGCGGATTTATTGTGAATTTTAGTGTCTCGTTCTATTTGAAATCGTCGTTGATGTGAATCGGTTCAGTCTTTTTCCCCATTCCTCACAATATTACATTATGTAGGTATACAGGGTGAAATTTAAATCACTGGCCATATTCATTCCAGGCACTAGGTTACACTTAAGGAATCTATTTAGCGAAAAAAAAGAGTACATTTTTTTTTAATTTTCATTTTTCAATTTTTAAATACTTTCCACGAGTCGTGGTCACCCTATTACCACAAATGTAAACAAACCTAATAGTAGGTTTTAACAACAACATCAGCAAAACCCTTATCTGACCTTCACTAAACCTTATAATCGTTGCAATAGGGTCCACCTAGTTAGTGTTGGCGATGGTAGGCAGGTTTATCAATTTCGAGGGTAGTCTAAACTAAACCATTCCGCGCTAGCGGTAAACATAACGGTTAGCATAAATGATTAGTCACTCGTCACTCGCCAACCTTAAAATAATAATCGCGCGCGTACTAAGGTTTAAAAAAATGTTTTCGAACCGGGAATATTAGGAAATGGTACGGTGTTATTTATTAAGTGGTGAGTGTTTACGTGGTGCACAAAGATTATACGAAATGGAATCCGTTCCACGCCTTCGCAGACAAGGATTGAATCCAAGAGTACCATCTCGTGGGACTTTCGTTAATTGCGTCGACTTTTAATCAAATGTAAGTACTTACATAAGATGATTCAATTTTTTAAATACGCCTGAATGCAAAGATTCCTGGCCTAGTTTTTACTCATTGTTTTTAAGCCACGGACGTTTTGTTAATAATCATTAGTCAGAAATAATATTTTAGATTAAAAATGGGTTGCCTTTGCATTTTGATGGCTCTAAGCCCGTTAAAGTATGAAGGAAAAATTAGCAACTTATGTAGGTAAGCGTCTTATCTCGCTGCAATAGGGTTCATAATTGGTGACGCGATTGCAAACAGCGGGAGGGGCGGGGTGTCAATGACCTTAACTGATAAGAGAGAAGCGGGTGTAGTGGGTAGTTGTCGATTCACCATAACGTACGAGGTTTTTAGGACAACTTGATGATGAGTTATTTCGAAAAAAATGTACTGAGCGGTATTAAAAGAAAAAACACGTGTTTAATATTTTTTCGAATTCTTTCGGGTGTTTCAATTTGGCCAGTGAATTAAATTTCACCCTGTATAATACATATATTAGCTATGTTCAAAATGGGTGCAAAATGTGAACGGTCGTAAGCCAAAATGTTTACAATTTAGTCAGGGGCACAATTTTACTTTTAGCTTTATTTTGTACCTACAACGTTTTAGAAACCTAAAAATTAAAAACTAACTATTTTAAAATTATTTTAAGCGTAAGTTCGATCGTATGGGAGAGAAATTTTGGTGGTGGGTTCGTGTGACCCTTAACTTCATCACTTAATAAACGACCATACTGTAAAATTACAATGCATAATGGATCTCGTAACATTACTTATTAGGCATTTAAAATATTGAACTTGGACACTCACGTTTAACATACAAAATATAACCGCCTTAAACTTCAACTGTTCTGCCGACGCTGCGCAGTGCCATTTGGTTTTATCGTGTAATTAAAGTCCATAAAATCAGTAGTTGTTAGTTGTGAAGCGCAAGCGGCGCGCTTGTGCGCTTGAGTGTGTTTATTCTCATTGCTCAAGCAGAGACGAATAGAGTCAGACCAAGAATAGTCTGTAGCGGATTTGATAGCCCTCGCAGTGCAAGTGGTATTTTAAACGTCGAACTTCTATGAAATTATGACGTATAAATGACACTTGCACTGCGTGGGCTATCAAATCCGCTGCAGACTTTTTATGGAACTAGAGAGGTTACAGATGTAGTGCAGAATTATTTTCCATCGTATTTTCACTGAAACTTACGAACGTGTCTTGCTATTTCAGTCAGTCTCGGTACAAAAAGTACTGACATTGACTGAACTAGCATGAGAAATACAAACGTTTCCGAGAAACGCGATGGAAAACAATTATTATGGCAGTGCAGCATGTGTCTGCTGGTGATCTGCTCACATAACGTATGCGTACTGTCATCAATGTATCACTTTTTTTAACTTCAAATACTATTTTAGTCGGAGAACTCAGCTAATGCCAATGTGGCGAAGACCGTCTATCGTCTAAAAGCTCTGTCAATTCTGTCATCGTTTCAAACACTTGCCTTTGTACACATACTCCACTTACAGAAGGTAGGTAGAGCAGAAGAAGCAAAGCTCATCCTTTTTAACTGTCTAAGTACGTATACAAACACGTGGGTTCTTACCCTATGACCGTCCTCCGAACCAAACATTTCATATGCCGGTCTTCCCCACATTGCCCTTATATAGTAATTTGTAAAGTCTTCTGGAATTATATTAGTCTCTGCATAGATGGCAGGATCCTATAGATGAGCTATACGCGTGCGTCAGTGAGGGACAGAACATACGCAATGCGACAAAATGATTGGTCGGGTTATTTGTTGCCCATTATAACCATACTAAATTTAGGGTTAGCTAAGGAATAAAAAAAAATTTACACTGTGACAAGGACAAACAATAATACCTAGCGCTTTCTTTACTGAAAGATACATAAGACTATCCCGTTCTGTCAGTTCCCCGCACCACTCATGCCCAATCCATACTAATACTGGATTCATGAGTCTGATATTTTAGTTTTCTGGTTCGTTGGACTCGTCCACCTACGTTCGGGAATACCCAAGCATTTTCGGAATGATTAGCGCGCCTGCGTGATCTAGAATGCTGCGCGTCCCTTCTAAATGCCGCAACCTTACGAGGCCTAACTGTTCGGCCACGACATCGAGCGACTTGCGACGGCGGGAGCGATAACCATAGGTTGGAGCGTGACACAGCGATCGGACCTTTCGCTTCAACCTATGGTTATCGCTCCCGCCGTCGCAAGTCGCTCGATGTCGTGGCCGAGCCGTAACTGGGCTGTTGCTCATAACACTAGATTACTTTGTCATAGGCAGACCAGTATAGGATAATTACCAGACCAGAATAGTATACCGGTAAACTGGTTACTTTTGAACAGCGGGGAAATATTGATAATCGATTTTTAAACTGTAACACTCTGACCTAGAATTACTTATCTCAGCCAAATAAAAAACCGGGCAAGTGCGAGTCGGACTCGCGCACGAAGGGTTCCGTACCATAATGCAAAAAAAAAAGAAAAAAAAGCAAACAAAAAACGGTCACCCATCCAAGTACTGACCACTCCCGACGTTGCTTAACTTTGGTCAAAAATCACGTTTGTTGTATGGGAGCCCCATTTAAATCTTTATTTTATTCTGTTTTTAGTATTTGTTGTTATAGCGGCAACAGAAATACATCATCTGTGAAAATTTCAACTGTCTAGCTATCACGGTTCGTGAGATACAGCCTGGTGACAGACAGACGGACGGACGGACGGACGGACGGACGGACAGCGAAGTCTTAGTAATAGGGTCCCGTTTTACCCTTTGGGTACGGAACCCTAAAAATAATGCGTCGTATGAGGAAATTAAAAGACTGGCACAAGAAAGAAATGATTGGCGATTACTCCACCGACAAGAGCAAAGCTCTTAAGTTATGATAATGATGAACACTCTTGTGGATAAAACGCAACTTTCTGATCAGTTTTTGAAGAAAATAAAAGCCTTTTTTATGAGCTGCTGTGGTATGTCCCATGAACCTGTCTTCTCTTAATTAAAAGTATTATAAGTAATCACGTATTTCGGCTCACGGTCAAGGAATTCAATTTCAATACTATTTCGTACCGTCACAATGACAATAGTATGAGGTACCTCGCCATTTTCATATTGATTTTCACTGTGACAATGTATGATGTGGTACTAAAAATTAAATTATTTGACTGTACAGTGCAGAAAGCCTTGTAAATCTCTAACAGACCGTTTTTGCCCTATTAGCGCCTGTCATCATAAAGTCTTTTACTTTGTCAGTGAAATAATAAGGCGCTTAACCTTTTCAAATTACCGGGCTATAAATCAGATAGAAATCATTTCCCGTTGCTGTTTCACGTTTTTCACGATTTACGAGTGCAGTTTTTAATTACGGCTAGCTTTGCGCACTGTACAGTCACCTGCAATAATATGTTACACAACGGAGGCCGCAAAAATATCTGACACGATCTTATTTGTAGAGTCGTAAGAGCGTGTCACATATTTTGGCGGCCTTCTAAGAGTAATATATTATTGCAGGTTATACTGTACACTGTATATAGGCCAGGGTTTTGTGAAACCACAATTCTTTTACAGTTAAGTTAGGTACCGAAAATAATTTATTATTTGTTAGCCTATCTATTGTGTCCCACTGCTGGGCAAAGGCCTCCCTCTCTTTCTCCCACCCGTCTCGGTCTAGGGTAGGGGTCACCAAATGGCGGACCGCCGACCTATATAATTTTAATACATATTTAATAAACTCAAGTAGAAACGGACCGCGATGGTCACATTATTTAAAAAAATCGGACCCCTGAAGAAACTAATTGGTGACCCCTAGGGCAATATTAGGCCAATCTTTCCGAAAAACGTCAAGGTCATGCCGCCATCTCCTTCGAGGTCTGCCGTGACCCCGCACTATATTTTTTGGTCCACTGGGTAGTTTTAGTTTTACCGAAAAATAGTAACAGTAAAGCATAACTTACAAATTAAATTGAAATGAACGTTATTAAATATATTATTTATTATTCAAAATCAAAACTTATAAGTCTCCTAAGGTACCACCAACATGAGAAAATAACTCAAAATTTGCATCAGATTACTTTGCGACTTTTGTGGATAAGTCAGTTTTTGAAGTATAAACTTTTACGAGCTGGGGACCGATTTTTTTATTTCGACCGCTCGATTTCGTGTATTTCATTCAATAATATTTCCACTACTATAATTTAAATTCTGCTAATAGAATTGGAAACGAGTGGCAATACCACAAGTTTCTCAATTTCTATCGCTTGTATTTCAAAAATAGCATTTCCCCGTTTTCCACAGATTATCAAGAAATCAAAATTCGGGCCCCTGGTGTGGTGTAAAATTTGGTAGATTTTTAGTAGAGATGCCCCGAATAGTGGTTTTGGCCGAATACCGAAGCGCCGAATATTCGGCATAACATGCGAACATTTTGAATCACGTTAATTATGAAAACTGTTCGTCAACAAAGCACAACGTTTGCTAAGATTTAACTTTTCTTGCTCAGAACTAGTAAATCAGACCCATGATACAAACAATAGTTATTTGTACAACAAGAGATCAAAGTTTGATATTTCTTCGAGTGCTTATTTTGAGTCCCGTGCAAGCGAAAGATTCTATAATAGATTCACGAGCGTAGCGAGTGAATCTAATTTAGAATCTTGAGCGTAGTAAGGGATTCAAAAGCGCACGAGATGTAAATAACTTTGATCTCGTGTAGTACACAAAATTTTTCACCCTAAGCAGTGAGAACATACCTAGAGGGACAGAGATAATAGAACCCAAGTATATCGAACTTGTATTAGACCCTGCATGTTGAAATGACTATAAAGGTCACTTGAATGTCATTTTGTCTCACTCAGTGAGCAAAATCGCATTTTGCTCACTGAGTGAGACAAAATGACCCAGTGAGCAAAATCGCATTTTGCTCACTGTTTTTAAGAAGCAAAGTACCCTTGTTCGAGCTGCTGAGGTGAAAATTTATTTGTAATCAACAAATGCTCAAAAACAAGGTCTTCGTATTTAATAACTTTCCAACTTCCAAGAAAACATGCTAACATTAAATATAAGGTAAACGTACGTAAGATGACACCTTGCTGTTACCTCTATTGACAATGACTTAAGTTTCAAGATGACATGTACTGGGACCGCGTCGAGCACCAGTACCTTTACCTTAATGGTTTGCGGTTATTTTTATTGTGTAATTGTTCTTTTTAGGTAGGTGCAACAGATATTCGGTGTTCGGCCGAATAGTAGGCAACATTCGGCCGAATACCGAATATTCGGCAATATGGCCGAATAGGCCGACTACCGAAAAGCTGCCGAATATTCGTGGCATCTCTAGTTTTTAGATTTTTATCCGCACTAATTATTTTGTGATTAAGGTACCCTACCATCAGGGAATTGGCTCCCGGTTCCGCGCATGCGCATGCATAATACATGATAGTCATGATAGGTGTCTAATTTGCATCAAGAACACTTCGCAACACTAAATCGTCGATTTGGCCATGTCGGCCGTTTCGCCATAATTTTCTTTCCATAAATTATCATAACCGGGTGATTTAGTATGGTAGACCATTTGATGTTAATTTAAACAATGATGTAGGCGGTCTTCACTAGAGATGCACCGGATATTCGGCTACTATCCGGTATCCGGCCTATCCGGCCATTATATTAATATCTGGCCGTATAATGACCAACTATCCGACCGGATACCGGATAGTAACATTGCTTGATTTCGGAGTAAACAAAATTGGATTTAAGAAACAGTCACGGTCATAATCGTACTCGTTATTATTTTAAAACAATTTAAACATCACAGACATGGACGCGCACTCATTTCAAACCTAGAAATGTGTCCGCGCGAACGTTAACTACGAAACAGGTCAAAATCTGCACAATGCGCACCTGAAAAACCGAAATGTAGCTATAGTTCCGCCGGCCGAATATTCGGCGGCCGGATACCGGATATTCAGCATCTCTAGTCTTCACATTGAGTGCAGAATGCCGCTCCGATATGAGATCGGGACATAGATATACCGGGTGTGGCCTGTAGCACGAGCAAAGAATTAAAACATAAATTGTACTCCTCAAACCGTGACACTTTTGTTCAACAACTTTTAAAAATTATGAAGTATTTAGACTCCCTATTTTTCATACAAAATAAATATTATCTTCAATGGACGCCATCGCCACGCCATATCATTGCGATTGACGTTGCTTGTCACGCCTTAAACACAACAAAATTTGCAATACATTGCATCTTAGAATAAACTTTAAAGTGTATTAAAAATCAAACCACAAGTTATTTTTAAAAGTTGCTGAACAAATGTTGATCTGTATGAGGAGTACATACAGCCTACAGTTAAATTTTTTGCTCATGTTACAGGCCACACCCGGTATACGTGCACAGCGATATAACGGTAGGTTCCTCTGGGCATAATGGCCTCACTTTTATTTTGTCAAAGTGGTCGTCACTTTCGAACAAATAAGTGAGAGGGTAACGCATGACATGATAGACGATAGACGTGCAACCATCATATAGGTAAGCTGATTTACAGAGTTCCTTGGGAACCTATCAGCTTAGAACCCTAATAACATGGTCCTAAGTCATGGCAAAACAACGATCGTTCAAAAACTAAAATGTAACACCTGTATATATACGCTTGTTTAATGCAAATAAACATTCATTCATTCAAACACTTTATAAATTGTAGGAGAATGGAAGGATGGTTATTAAGTATACTAGTTGTTAGAAGCGCATACGTGCAATAATCCTATGAAAAATCCTACTAATCTAAATACATTTATAACAAAGCAATGCAGTGATGCAGCAAAAACATTATAAAACCGAGAATATGACCAGCGCCAGAAACAAATACCTATGATAATATTGTAATAATTATGGATATTTAAAAGCACCACTTTTGCGATCGGCTGAATGATAATCATGTCATAACATGGATATGATCAGTTGCACTTTGCCATTAAAAATACTGTAATTATACAATTTGCCTGCAACATCAACAAATGAAGTTGATAATTAATACACTTTATGGCATAGTAAAACGAGCAATAATTTCCAATTAAACAATTAACAAAGAAATAATGTAGGTAACTAACATACAACTTGCTACAGTGTACGATCGCGCAACATTGCCTGCATGTTGCCTTTTCATAACTATATTATACTCTGTCAAGCCATTTCCGTCAGTAGAAAAGAGCGGCAAATTTAAAAAATGTAGGCGCGAAGAGTTATGGTCCCATAGAAAATTTGAATTTCGCGCGTTTTTCTACTGGCAAACTTGTTTGACCGTCTATACTTACTTACCTAGACTATGTAGAAAACTAAGATTACCTACTAAACCAGGGTTGACATACGTCAGGATTTCCGTCAGGACTGCGGGGGCGAGTGTCAGGGTCTTACACAGGGGGCCGCGTTAGGCGTAAGCGACGTGGACCTACGGCTTGCAGTCCTAGGGGCCTCGCGCCTCAAGTTAGTTGTCAAGTGGACCCCAGGCTCCCATGAGCCGGGGCAAAATGCCGGGATAACGCGAGGAAGAACTCCATTTTTTTCATATGACAACACGATCTAAAAATAATTGCTACTTATGTAGAAAACTTGGGACTTTTTACACTGAGACAAAAAACTAACAAAAACACACTTAGAATTACAAAAATAAAACTTAATCCGGGGACAAGGAGAGTCAACTAATAGGAACAAATTGACTTTTGCAATTTCCATTTAGTAGGAAATACAACTTCTATATTTGTAATTTGAAGTATGCTAGAGTAATTTCAGAAATTTGGTTTTGTTATTCCGAGAGGTGCTTTAGCAATATCGGAGGTGATGACGTCATGGGTGAAAACTAACCGTTTTGTAATTCTAAGCGTGCTTTAGCAATATCGGAGACGATGACGTCATAGGTTTTACTAAACTGTACTGCGATTCCAAGCTAGCTGTTGTTATTCTAGAGATAATGACGTCACAGGCAAAAACTAAACTGTTTGCAATTCCTCCGCCCCTAGCAAACGGGCGCCGCGAGAGCATGTCGCGCGCGTGGTAGCTACCCGTCTCTATTTCTGTCTGTATGAATAAAAAAGCAGCAGTTGGTAGTATATCTCTGTACTAAAGAGGCACTATAAAAGCCTGTCGAGATATTCTACCCATTCCTTTCTTATTCATACAGTCAGAAAGAGACTAGTAGTTATTACGCGCGCAACATGCTCTCGCGGCGCACCTGTGCTAGGGAGGTTGGAATTGCAAACAGTTTAGATTTACCTATGATGTCATTATCACTAGAATAACAACAGCTAATAGCTCGAAGTTGCAGAACAATATATTCCTGTAGACCCCAAGTGTCCTTTACTTTCACAATCCTGTGAAATTATAGTTAATTCTGCATAATGTAATTATAAACGTCAAAACACAAGTTATACTAAAAGATGGTCTGAACCTACCCTAAACACATAGGAACTCAGATAATTAGCGAATGTAATAATAAGCCAAGGAATCAAAGGCAATTTATATCAATTTAGCTTCCGTAATTAGATGTTTCTTATCAATTAAAGATAGCGAGGAAATGCCGCCAGCATCCTTGGTACAATGCCTCAAGGGCCTATTTTAGATTTAAGCTAGTTATTAATTTCGTTTAGTAGTACCACTGTATATATATTGTATGTAAATAAATACTACACCAATTAAAGATCGGTATCGTTACGTACTACTTAATCAGGTGCAATTCCAGCTTGCTCTCGAAATCCTTTGACCACTATTTATATTATTATTTACTGTCTCAGTGCCTACTGCGAGCTTTGTTATTTCATTTTAAACTCACTTCAATGTGGCAAGAGCGACATAGAAGCAAACAGAAAATTAGTTCTTCGATTTTTGACAAAGTTGCGTTCGGCGCTCAAGGTCACAAACTTGGATTATTAATTGGGCCAACATCATAAATAAGTCTGCAAAAATCAGAACTACCGGATTTGACGCAGAAGAGCCACGTTACAAAATTCTACAATTTCACTGGATTATATTACAACTCGTAAAAACTTAAGTACTTGTCTCCTTATTTATGTACAAAAGCTGCATAATTTACATATATTTACTAAATCAATGTTATTGATAAGGATCAGTTGTATAAAATATCAGATATCTGTTTACTATTAACGTTTACCCCATAACCTTACATGTATCTACCACAATTAACTAACCATTCAGAACCCTTATTTTAAAGAGAATAAGGTCTAAAATTGGTAAATTGTGTTCCTGTTAGTACATGAAACATATAAAATTTTATTTCCAAAGATCTCATTTGAGATATCCACAGGTGCGCGTTTGCAGTAAAATTGTGGGATGTGTAAAGCAACTAATGGTGGGGTCTATTTCTAGTTGTTATATAAGTAATGAAAATGGCGTTAAATATTATTTTACTTACGTTTGCTCAGCTCTTAAAGGGTTATATTACAACCTGGCATGAACGCAATACGCAGTTTGGTATAACTGACTAGTTTCAGCCAACGACATCGTCTGTGTATAGAAATCCATAGTATCCGTCCGCTTTTCCCCCTCTTAAGGGATGATTTCCGTGATAAAAACTTTTCTATGTCCTTTTACGGGATTCAGACTATATCCATACCAAATTTCATCAAAATCCGTTCAGCAGTTTAAGCGTGAAGAAGTAACAGACAGACCGATATTAGACTGATAATTCTGTACACTACAAGTAGCCCTATTATCAAACGCCGTTATACTTACATACATGTTGCAGTTCATTGAAAATTAGGGTTACGCCACTTTCGAAGTTATTGCACCTTAGGGGCTGTCCATAAATTACGTCATCGTTTTTTGACAATTTTTGACCCCCCGGGCCCCTACAATCATCCAAAAATCATGCTTCAAATTCAAATGACCCCGTTTCCTCCTACGTCGTGCTACCGTCATCCGATATCCGGACCCCCCCCCCCCCCTAATTTGAAATGACGTAATTTATGAATAGCCCCTTATAGGTAGTAGGGTGACTACTTAAAAGCACAAATTAAAATATACATATAAAATAACTAGCTTTTGCCCGCGACCTCATCTGCATGGAATTAGTTACAGCAGCTAAAGCAGGTATAGCGCCTGGATAATGCTAATATTTAGCAATCATTCAATTCGCGCATTATTAGGCAATTAATGCATTAACTCTTTCAATTCCACCCCCCTTTGCACTCTTTTCAGGGATGATTTCCGACATAAAAACTATCCTATGTCCTTCCCCGGGACTCAAACTATCTCTATACCAAATTTCAACTAAATCGGTTCAGCGGCTGCGTGAAGAGGTAACAGACAGACAGACAGACAGACAGACACACTTTCGCCTTTATAATATTAGTATGGATATATGGATTTGATTTGTTCCCTACGTTGAACAAGAATATTCAAACTTAAAGTTTAGTTCTATTTACAGATAGCAACTCGCGTCTCGTATCCTAGACCTGGTTACAATGATAAGTCGGCGCCGACCGGTTGCTGACAATGCTCGCCTAGTTCCGAGTTGATTTGTGGCTGTCATAATAAATCCAACAGGGCTTTAATTGATTCGTCTGATAGCTATTTGTATCGTTCCATTGTTACAAGACACTGAGATAAGTACAGTCACCTCAAAGGCCGCAAAAATATCTGACACGATTTTATTTAGTTTGTAGAGCCATAAGAGC
The DNA here is from genome assembly GCF_910591565.1 of Cydia splendana. Lineage (NCBI taxonomy): Eukaryota > Metazoa > Arthropoda > Insecta > Lepidoptera > Tortricidae > Cydia > Cydia splendana. Next base: position 15,773,358 of record NC_085971.1, on the reverse strand, counting down.
AAATCACATATTTTTGCGGCCTTCGAAGAGTAACATATGGAGCAGGTGACTGTATTAGCTCTGTCAGGCGTGGCTCACTCCGCGATTTCGTCGCTTTGCTACAGGTAGCTAAAAGTATATCCGTTCCACACCAATTTTGGTGGCTAGCCATAAGCCACGCGTGGCGCTGTCGTCACCTAGCGGCCATATCTGTCCTGATCGTAACAGACGCGTTTTGTTAGAGAGTGAGTCTTCTGTACCTAGTACTATTATATATTCTGTGGCTCTGTTGCATTATGCTACCTAGGTACAGTCGACGTCAAAGATATGTTTACATTTTTCGCCTTATTACAAAGGAGTAAGGTTTGACGTCGACTGTACAGCGAGCTGCAAAAGTACATACCCACTTTATGAATGGATGAATTATCTGAAAGTATGCACTTGCATCTATACTAATACCACATTCTATAAAACAATACAGTCATTCCGGGTGCGAGGGGCGAGGGGTGGGACGCGCGCACCCGAGCTGCGTACATCGCCATTGTTAGTAGCTCGGTACTACTTACAGGGCTAGCGTGTCTTATTGTAAGTCAAGGGTTAGTCTTGGGCAGTCGTGTAAAAGTCTGTGACAACCCTACTATGTGCTCTAGTTCGGAATTTACGCAAACATCAAAGGCATCGGTCCACTGTTACTTTTTACACTGTGACTATACTGTCTATACTTAGGTACCTACCTGCCGTAGGTCGCGAGTAAGAATTGACCCTATACTCGGTAGCTTTATTTCGTGCGGGTTATCAATGCACCCGTCTATAAGCCCCTTATAAAGCTGGACGTAAAGTAGTCAAGACTAGTGATGTGGAACCGTGCGATCTTGAGGCGAATATTCTGGAGAAAAGGGTAGAAGGTTAATAAGCCTTGGTAAAAACAAAATCTCACAACATACGAAACATCGACAGCACACGAGGGAAACTTAGGGAATTCATCTGTTTTTATCAAGTAAGTACTACCTTGATGATAAACAATTCCCGTGAGACGATTTACCTCTTATATCGGTAAAAAATTAGACACAACCTAATAATGTCTGGACACGATCCGACGTATACTTACTAAGTATACGTCGGATCGTGTCCAGATATTAGGTTGTGTCTAATTTTTTACTTAGTACACAATATCTGACAAGAGACAGACACTCTCGTAGCAGAAACTATTTTCCACAAATGCTGATAAAATTTACAACTGATTCCAGCTCTAAATATGCCACGATGTTCAACATCCAAAGATATGACAAACACGTAGAAAAATAGGTACCTAGTCTTTTCTTTACGTTTTTTAAGAAGTTTTTCCTCAGAGGGCCTACCGCAAACACCGAGGTTCGGAAATTTCGGGCATCTTTCTCTTTTACTCCAATTAAGGCGTAATTAGAATGACAGAGATAACTAGTTGCTCGAAATTTACAAATTTCGATTTTCGCGGTTATACCGGTAAAATAGAGGTTCCCAAAGTTGACTGGGCTCCGACCCACCTAACAAAAACTGCCTTTGAGACCCACCTCTTGGCCGCTATATTATTTGTAACACTCAGATTCCGTAGTAGTTTCAGGGCCCACTCACCCACCAATGGGTCGCGACCCATAGTTTGGGAAATGCTGCAGTAAAATGTAAGAGTCTTCTCTTCCCTAGACATGACACGACGTACACTACACAGCATCTGACGAGCAATCACAATGCACTCGTTAACCCCGGGTTGAGTCGTGCGAAGTCCACTTAACTTTACTACCTACTACTTTCTTTTGAAGTGGCGGCGATGGCGCTTAAAGGAGTTGTATTCAGCTTCGCAGCTCTATAACGTCATATCGCCTTCGTAGTTCAAACACTTAAACGACTATTTTGGTTGGAACGGGTAAAACGAACCGACTAACACATTTTAGACGAAAGGGTGTATGAATGCTCGATTTACATAACTCGTTTGGCTTTTTACTTTTGATACTGCAAGAAAATACGATGCATGTTACTTAGGTACTAGTAATGAATTTGTTTGGACATAAAAGTAGGCAAATAAAAAAAAATACATAATAAAGCTCCTGAATCTTCTCCGTGTATAGTTTTCATAATTTTCAAAGGTTTTGATGTTTATATATTTTATGTTAATTTACCAATATTACTTACAGATAATCTACAATTTCACAGTAGGATCTCTTATCTTAGCGTTTATCCCGATTGCATTCTCTGTTATTGTTACCAACCCAGGGTCAGTTACATTAGGATTTTTACACTTACATAATTATGAACTGCACTGTTAAAAATTATGTAATTTTACATGCAAAAAAATTACATAATCCTGTAAAATTCCCGAAAAATCTGGGAAATTTACGGAAAAATATGACATTTTACGTAATTCTCGTAAAAATTTATTGCATGTAAAATTACATAATTTTTAACAGTGTGTAGGTAATCTACCTACACCTAGTAACAGCACATTTAAACAATGATTCCATCAAATACGTTACTCGTAAAACCTCTTTATAATGAAATAAAGATAGTTTTACTATGATATAGTGTCTATAGTGAATACATTTCTCTTTCCCATACACTTGTGCGGTGTGCGTTAATTTCAAATCTTTGCGAATACATCTTAATTGCGTCTGTGGTGCTGTGCGTTTTTCGAAACCTATTAATTAAAGTTAAGATTTTCTCACTTTTACGGATTGTACATGTACCTTATAGGTGGTAGTAGTACAGTCAGGAGCAAATTGATATAGCATAGGTACAGTCACCTGCAATAATATGTTACACAACGAAGGCCGCAAAAATATCTGACACGATCTTATTTGTAGAGCCAAAAGAGCGTGTCACATATTTTTGCGGCCTTCGAAGAGTAACATATAATTGCAGGTGACTGTACATATTGCAAAACACCTTTGCTTAGTAATAAGAATTAGGATGTGTTGAGATATATTTGGTGTCTTTGACTATCGCTACTTTTGATGCTGACTGTGCACTTTACGGCGTTCAATATTCATACTGTTCATACCTATTTAGGTTTGCCATTTTTAGGGTTCCGTACCCAAAGGGTAAAACGGGACCCTATTACTAAGACTCCGCTGTCCGTCCGTCCGTCTGTCACCAGGCTGTATCTCACGAACCGTGATAGCTAGACTGTTGAAATTATCACAGATGATGTATTTCTGTTGCCTCTATAACAACACATACTAAAAACAGAATAAAATAAAGATTTAAGTGGGGCTCCCATACAACAAACGTGATTTTTGACCGAAGTTAAGCAACGTCGGGCGGGGTCAGTACTTGCATGGGTGACCGTTTTTATAGATAATGGTACGGAACCCTTCGTTTGCGAGTCCGACTCGCACTTGGCCGGTTTTTTACTAATTTAAGATTTAAACTCCTGTGTATACATGACGCATTGTTACAGAAAAAAAAAAAACAATGTAGCTACCTACTCTCTAAATACCTACCCCAAATACCTACCTAGTGCTGCAAATGCTTTACTCGAACCAATAGAACCCACTTGCACCATTCCACTAACCCGGGGTTAACCGGTTAAACCAGGAGTTGCCATGGTTAGCCATACAATTTGACACCAGGTTAACAGTTTAACCGCTTAACCCCGGGTTAGTGGAATGGTGCAAGTGGGCCTAACCAAACTATCCTGTCGCGATATGTATCAAATTAATATAAAGCTAACCATGACAGCGAAACAATTACTTATTGCTGAGTTGCGACATTGTCCGACAGACAGACCAGTTTACTTGACAAATAACAACTGTAACAAGGCTACTCAAAACTGTGTCTAAGTCTAGACTTAGGTCCTGGAATAAGCTCCTTTCTAAGATTCCTTAGAACCTGATATAGTTTCTCGAAAACCTGCGACGCAAGCCAGCAACAGAATTCTATGAGAAAGTAATTAGTAGAAAATGACTAAAAATATTTTTATTTTGTACATATTTGACTGGGTACAGGCCCTCAATCCACCAACGGGACGGCAGCTGACGTAAAGAGGCATCATGATACATTTCCCTAACCATCACTTCATGACACATTTCCCCAAACCACGTTACGAGTTACAACGAAGTTATTATTAGCGATGAAATGTCTAAAGGGCAACTTGTATCCGGCCCCTAGTACTTAGTTAAACACGAAAATTAGGATACACAAACTTACGGGTAATTCATGATTTTGCTCTGATTCGTCTTGACACTGTTCGTTACCTCATTTTCATTTAGAATAAATTAAGGACAATTTCAACACAAATTTTAAAATTAAATTTTCATTAATAGAACTTTGAACCATAGTATATCTTGAAGATAATTAATTAATTATTAGCTAATCACATTTCCAAATGAAACTTCACATAATGGCAAACGCATACAGGAAGAAATTACGACACGACAAAGAAACATTACCCAACCGTCCGACCACAGATATTAAAAACATGGGCGGGACTTAATTAGAAATTTAACCTGCTAATAAATTACCTATGGCCCACCCAAGGTGTGGCAACAGTGGCAACACTCACCATATTTCCCCAGAGAAATAACTGTTTTGCCATCGCATTTCGGATATTTTCGGAACGCATTCGTTCTTCATTATGTCATTATCCAGAACTAATTGTCATCCATTAGTGTTACTATTTATTCTGTTTTACTACGAATTATTTTAGATATACAAATAAGTTTTGACTTTGATGCGTTTGGGACGCTTTCGTCGACGTCATTATGTTTAATCTGTAGGCGATACGTTCTGTTTAATGAATGTATATTTGCATTCGAAAACCAATCTTAACACGTTGTATTAAAGTCTTTTATGGATTATTATACAGTTACAATGAAGATATGTAATAATAGTGATGTGTTTACAGAAATAACAGTCAAATCTGCTTAAAGTATACGTATTTGTATTGTAACAATGTAACGTATTTGAAAGCTTGCCCACTTGGGAACTATTATTGAAACTAAGTATGTAGGTAGATTATTGTAATGGGTTACTCTATATTAGAATAAAACAATTTACAACATTCATTAGTTGTTACACGTTACGTTATCTGCATGTATTTTGTGTACAACAATGTTTCTCTATTACGTAGTTTACAAAGTATTTAGTTAATTACGTACTTATATTACATGAAATATGTTTATTTATTTTATTAAGATTAAGATAATCCAAAAGGAGGCCTATTTTTCTTAAACAATTTATTATTGATTTTATTAAACTTTACTTTGTCCAATTACTTATAGTAGAAGAGCCGGCCGCAAATTTTCTAACCGACTTGATACCACGATGAAATGCACAATGGTTTCCCATAAAAGTGATGCTAAGTCCGAATTCGATAGTCTGCCACGGCGGAACTTGCCGAAAGTACGAAAAAGAAGGCCACTTCCGGTGCGAAAAAAGGGGGCTGATTTAACCCATCTGATACCGAAATAATAGTTATGGCAGCAGTTAGAAATTTACATGTAGACACAGAAAAGCGAAGTCTGCCAGTATTTTTTTTGCCGGAAGTGCTTGGCAGACGCTCTCAAAGGTAGCCACCAGGACCCCTAATTTAACCCATCTGATACCACCATGAAACCAATTCCAGTCGGTAGGTATGAACCCTCATGTCAGGAATATATAAGTCTGCCAAGGCTTTTCCTGCCGAAACACCTTGGCAGACGTGATTATGTGAGCAAGGTAACCATCGGTTACCCTACACTAACCCATCTGATACCACCATGAAACCAATTCCAGTCGGTAGGTATGAACCCCCATTTTAGGAATATATAAGTCTGCCAAGGTTTTTCCTGCCGAAACACCTTGGCAGACGAGATTATAAGCAAGATGACCATCGGTTACCGTACACTAACCCATCTGATACCACCATGAAACCAATTCCAGTCGGTAGGTATGAACCCTCATGTCAGGAATTTGGCAGACGTGATTATGTGAGCACGGTAACCATCGGTTACCCTACACTAACCCATCTGATACCACCATGAAACCAATTCCAGTCGGTAGGTATGAACCCCCATTTTAGGAATATGTAAATCTGCCAAGGTTTTTCCTGCCGAAACACCTTGGCAGACGAGATTATAAGCAAGATGACCATCGGTTACCGTACACTAACCCATCTGATACCACGATGAAACCAATTCCAGTCGGTAGGTATGAACCCTCATGTCAGGAATTTGGCAGACGTGATTATGTGAGCACGGTAACCATCGGTTACCCTACACTAACCCATCTGATACCACCATGAAACCAATTCCAGTCGGTAGGTATGAACCCCCATTTTAGGAATATGTAAATCTGCCAAGGTTTTTCCTGCCGAAACACCTTGGCAGACGAGATTATAAGCAAGATGACCATCGGTTACCGTACACTAACCCATCTGATACCACGATGAAACCAATTCCAGTCGGTAGGTATGAACCCTCAATTCAGGAATATATAAGTCTGCCAGGGCTTTTCCTGCCGAAACACCTTGGCAGACGAGATTATGTTAGCAAGGTGTACATCAGTTACCCTACATCAACCCATCTGATACCACCATGAAACCAATTCCAGTTGGTAGGTAATAACCCCCATTTCAGGAATATATAAGTCTGCCAAGGCTTTTCCTGCCGAAACACCTTGGCAGACGAGATTATAAGCAAGATGACCATCGGCTACCGTACACTAACCCATCTGATACCACGATGAAACCAATTCCAGTCGGTAGGTATGAACCCCCATTTCAGGAATATATAAGTCTGCCAAGGCCTTTCCTGCCGAAACACCTTGGCAGACGAGATTATGTTAGCAAGATGTACATCAGTTACATGAAACCAATTCCAGTCAGTAGGTATGAGGGTGCATTTCAGGAATATATAAGTCTGCCAAAGCCTTGGCAGACTTGACTTGGCAGACTGGACTTGTCAAACAAGGTATCAGATGGGTAAGACCTAGCCTAGTCAGACTTATATATTCCTGAAATGCGGGTTCATACCTACTGACTGGAATTGGTTTCATGTAACTGATGTACATCTTGCTAACATAATCTCGTCTGCCAAGGTGTTTCGGCAGGAAAGGCCTTGGCAGACTTATATATTCCTGAAATGAGGGTTCATACCTACCGACTGGAATTGGTTTCATCGTGGTATCAGATGGGTTAGTGTACGGTAACCGATGGTCATCTTGCTTATAATCTCGTCTGCCAAGGTGTTTCGACAGGAAAAGCCTTGGCAGACTTATATATTCCTGATATGGGGGTTATTACCTACCAACTGGAATTGGTTTCATGGTGGTATCAGATGGGTTGATGTAGGGTAACTGATGTACACCTTGCTAACATAATCTCGTCTGCCAAGGTGTTTCGACAGGAAAAGCCCTGGCAGACTTATATATTCCTGAAATGAGGGTTCATACCTACCGACTGGAATTGGTTTCATCGTGGTATCAGATGGGTTAGTGTATGGTAACCGATGGTCATCTTGCTTATAATCTCGTCTGCCAAGGTGTTTCGGCAGGAAAAACCTTGGCAGACTTATATATTTCTAAAATGGGGGTTCACACCTACCGACTGGAATTGGTTTCATGGTGGTATCAGATGGGTTAGTGTAGGGTAACCGATGGTTACCTTGCTCACATAATCTCGTCTGCCAAGGTGTTTCGGCAGGAAAAGCCTTGGCAGACTTATATATTCCTGACATGAGGGTTCATACCTACCGACTGGAATTGGTTTCATGGTGGTATCAGATGGGTTAAATTAGGGGTCCTGGTGGCCACCTTTGAGAGCGTCTGCCAAGCACTTCCGGCAAAAAAAATACTGGCAGACTTCGCTTTTCTGTGTCTACATGTAAATTTCTAACTGCTGCCATAACTATTATTTCGGTATCAGATGGGTTAAATCAGCCCCCTTTTTTCGCACCGGAAGTGGCCTTCTTTTTCGTACTTTCGGCAAGTTCCGCCGTGGCAGACAATCGAATTCGGACTTAGCATCACTTTTATGGGAAACCATTGTGCATTTCATCGCGGTATCAAGTCGGTTAGAAAATTTGTGGCCGGCTCTTCTACTATTACAACTTTTTTTTAATAGCAGGAAATTGTATAAGTACTGGTTAATACTCAAAGCAGTGGGGGGTATATATTTATGGAGTAGTAATATGAATGTGTCAGATAAGTGTCATATGGACCGTTTTTCGGATTAAAAATGTATTGAGAGTATTATATATAGAGATTCATCTATACCTACCTATACATTCCTTCGCTGTAAGGGCCGATACAGAAGGACTACAACCCGACTGCAATTTGTATGGGAACTGCACGCCGACTGCACACCCACTACAACATCGGCTGTTCCCATACAAGTTGCAGTCGGGTTGCAGTTCGTCTATACCGACCCTTACCGACAATAAACATGAACTTCTATCTAGGCACGTATTTCAGCATATCAGCACCTAGTAATTCAAAAATTATTTACCCGACCGCCGGTCACCGGTAACCGGTAAGGGTGTAAGCAGCATTGCAATTGCATGTGCATAAGCCCGCTTAGAACTGATACAGTGCGAGGCAAAAACGGGATTGCAGCTATATTAATAAATTTGTACAATAACTATAAATACTGGTCGCTACGCAAACCCTAACTGAACACCGTTTAGTGTAGGTATACATTATTTTCTTCCAATTAAAGATTAGATGCAATTAATATATAGACACAGCTTATACCGGGTGTGGCCTGTAACACGAGCAAATAATTAAAACATAGATCGCACTCCTCAAACGGTGACACTTTTGTTCTACAACTTTTAAAAATTATGAAGTATTTAGACTCCCTATTTTTCATACAAAATAAATATTATCTTCAATGGACGCCATCGCCACGCCATATCATTGTGATTGACGTTGCTTGACACACCTTAAACATAACAAAATTCGCAATACATTGCGTCTTAGAATAAACTTTAAAGTGTATTAAAAATCAAATCACAAGTTATTTTTAAAAGTTGCTGAAGAAATGTTGGTCAGTATGGGGAGTACAGCCTACAGTTTAATTTTTTGCTCGTATTGCAGGTCACACCCGGTATATAGTTATTATGTAGGAGCTCACGGTCACTAATACCAAGAGAAATAGGAATAAAAAGGAGACGCGATAGATATAAGATATTGTAAGACTATATATTTTGTTGACCTTCTGAGGCCTGGGGACGTCATCAAATTCAGACAATTTTTAACTTTAGCACTATAGCAGTATGTATAGAGTCTAAACTCTGTGTAATAAACATATGACACGGGGCCTCAGGAGTTTAGACAGTAATTTACTATTAATCAAAACTATTTTAAACAAGACGAAATTTACCACGCCACGAGTAGAGTACCTACCTAGCCAGGAATGCAAAGTTCAACAATATTATTTATTATTTTATTTATTTGTTAGCCTGTTGTGTCCCACTGCTGGGCAAAGGCCTCCCTCTCTTTCTTCCACGCGTCTCGTTCTATGGCAATATTAGGCCAATCTTTCCGAAAGACGTCGAGATCGTGCCGCCACCTCCTTCTAGGTCTGCCGTGCCGCCGCACTATGTTTGGTGTCCACTCGGTAGTTTTCTTGGCCCACAAGTCGTTTGGCATACGGCAGATGTGTCCGGCCCAGTCCCATTTAAGCTTGGCGGCTGTCAGGGCTACGTCGGCTACTTTGGTTTTGGAGCGCAAGATGGAATTTCTGATTCTGTCAGTCAATTTGACACCTAGAATACTGCGCTCCATCGCTCTCTGGCAAACCTTGAGGGAAAGCTTTTGAGCATTAGTCAAAGACCAAGTCTGAGCGCCGTAGGTGAGGATCGAATATTGATTGAGTTAAAAATAATCTTCTGGTCAATATGGGAAAATGGCCGGTCCGAAATTTACTAGTGATATATTTTAATAAAACATGAATATTTATGCGAATCTGTTACGATATAGAAGTATCTAGTTGATTATAGTGTTATTCACTTTATATGACACCCGTATTAAAATATAAATTGCCTAGCATCATAAAGTTGAGAAGGAAGCGTACATTATACATTTATAAGGCTCTATAAATCCACTTATAAATATTTATTTATAACATTCAATACATTGTAGGTAACTGTGAAGAGATAGCTATCAAAGATAATATTATCATCTGTGATAGAACACTAGGTATTAAGGTTAGACTTGTTGACAACCGACATTAAGTACCCTTTTGGTTGAAAATATAGTTAGACCGTAAAAAGTCTGCAGCGATTTTGATAGCCCACGTGTGCAAGTGTCATTTTAAACGTCAAACTTCTATGAAATTATGACGTATAAATAAGACTTACACTGCGTGGGCTATCAAATCCGCTGCAGACTTTTATTGGTGCGACTATAGCACAAATGTTGTACTACGGCCCGATTCGAACTTTAAGATACGTCAATTAATAGATCTAGAAACGATTTGGATTAGATGTGTCAGTGTCAAAAGTGACGTTTTTGTTTGAAGAAACGTATCGTTTCTAGATTTATTAATTGACGTATCTTAAAATTCGAATCGGGCAGCTAGTATTTAAGGTGTCGCATCTATAATTGCTATTTATATTTAGCTCATCTAAATGCAAAGCATAATCCCTGGACATATGATTGGCAAAGCTGCCAATTACATAAACCAACATAAACATTATGTTTAATGTATTCTGCATGCAAAACCATGCTATTAATGTATGTTTGGAATTGAAAACGATGTACCTAAGTATACATATACTAGTCTAGTAGGTAAGTATATATATATTTTATTTATTTCAATCGCAGCCAAGCATTGATTAGATTTTACGAATTATCTATTAAAAGATCCGTAAAATCAGGTAACTTTAGTCCATAAATTACAACTATGGTCCAAATTGAAGTTCTAGTAAAATATGTATTAAGTGTTTTTCCAATTATGTTGAGTATATAATATAGAAAGAGCATTAGTGTATCTAAGCTCCAAAATAAATGTAACGAGTACAAATCATAAAGGTCCGTTAAGAATCATCGTTAAAAACTGGGCCATGGTTGTACTATAGTTACCTGATTTTACCTGATTTATAAATATTTTTATAGTTACCTGATTTTTAAATATTTTCGTATTTTTAAAAGCATTTGAGAGTGGTTAAATAAGATAATAAATAACCTAAATTTAAAATTTCAAAAAGCCCTAACACAACGAAACGGGTGAACCGATTTTGGTACAACATGTCTAAGAACCACCGCTAGAAATCCTCCTTTCTAATTAAAAAAACCGAATTAAATCGGTTCAGACCAGACACAGAGCGGTCAAACTCATCCCCCCCTACGCCTCTTTTTGCGTCAAGGGTTAAAAATATGCATTTTCAAGCAAAAGGTATTGTCAAATGTCATTCAAAACGGATTGACACTATTGACCGAAAGATTAAACATACTAAAGTGGTGACAGCGTCCATCAGCAGGGTAAAGGTACCCGTTCCAGACAAACAGGCTAATAAAGCCATAAGTAGGTAAACATAAACATGGTAAAGACGTGAAACTCGTAAAAGAAATGATAAGTGACCGTTCGCGGCCCTTATTAACGCGTGGTCAAATGTGGCAACCCTATTAGGGTACCGCAGAATATTTGGGTACAGATGTGTCACTTGAGGCTCGGGGCGGTTACTGAAAGAGCATGCCGCATTTATTATGGGATCGTAAAAACATGTCCTTGGCATATTTTCTGTTTTGCCCTAAGGTTGACTGGTACTCGTAAATAATGCCTCATAGTCACAGCATTCAGTTCGCATTTTGTACACTAAACATTCCTTTTATGAGTTTTATGCAATAAAGTATAAAATACATACATAATTAATTGGCCCTGAAGATAAACCCTACAGATCTTCAAAATAGTAAAGTTTAGGTAAGGTACTGGTGCTCGACGCGGTCCCAGTACATGTCATTTTGAAATTTAAATCATTGTCAATAGAGGTGACAGCAAGGTGTCATCTATTGGGCATTAGCATGTCGAGCACTAGTACCTTTTTTTTTTTTTTTAAGAGGGGAAATGCTTTACGCATACCACCCGGCGCGGGGACGGGCCGGGATGGTTATGTGGGACTCCCTGTTGTGGGCTAATGAGACCCCAGGTTTACCCACTAAAACCCCTCTGTTGCCGCCTCGCTGCTATATGGCGAGGTCCCAGGAACGCCGAAGTACTCTTCCGCAACCTCGCCAGCACCGAGCACTAGTACCTACGTTTACCTTACACTATGGATTTTTAAAAACACCCAGAAAAGCTTATTGTTATAGTTCCTAACCCCAAATTGAATGCCCTACATCTTACGTTCAAACTGATGTCGTCATGTTTGAATAGCAGCCTTGTCTACATCTACAACGCGAAGCTAATGCCATACGCATATTTCACTATAATTCACTCAAGCCTGCTCAACGGCGGCGTTCATCGCTACCTGGAAACTAGGTGAACATAATGCTCCATCAGGCGAGTGATCCATCTTCGCCGAGTGTAAGATCTGGCCGATCGTTCCCGAGGTGCGTGAGCGCATGCAAGGCGAGTTCTTGGGCGCCAGTGTAATGAGATCTCCAAGTCCCTATTGTCAGCATTCCGCTATAATTAACAAACACGCCACTGTCAAAATAAATAATGGGCTAAAATGATTGATATTTTCAATCTTTCGCTCTTAATTCATTCCATGCGTTCGATGCGTTTTTGTTTTAAGTATGATGGCAAGTATGTTGCCGCTATGGACTTAGGGTTAAGGAATTAGCAGGTGATATAGTGACTTTGCTACAAAACAGGTGGCAAATGACTAGTACTTGACAGTGCCGATCATTAGGTACTTTTAACCCTTCTGAAGTATAAAGTCTGTACCGCTTGCGTATGCGTTGCTATGCATGTTCTACGCCTTGTATGTATAAATGCACTTATTGGTTTTGCATTCTATTCTATTCTATTCTAATTGTTAAATTTTCTTTCAATGATTAAGATTGCGTTTTTTACTACCGCACTGACCAACGTCCGCATGGCGCTTTTCCTCACACTCACTTTAAAAGTTCCTAACTCACACATATGACACCCGTGGAGCAACCATTTTGGTATAAGTACCTACAGGTTACAGCATTAACCGCTTACAGCAGTAGTCTGTATGATTATTTACCACCAACTTGGTATAAAACATACTGGTAAGTCTAAGCGTTGGACTCTTCCATCCTCATAAAACGAAATGCTGCGCGTGAGTTTCTAGGAAGCCCTTTGCGGCGCGCGGCGCCTTTGATGATAGCGGCACGTGTGAGCGCTAATGTGTGCCCAAACCAGGGGTTGCCAGTTCAATCCTGGTATACGACACCATTTCACGGGATCTTGTGAAATTTTGTGCTTTTCTTGTTAGGTTGACTTGAATAAGGAGTGTTAAATAGACACTTTGACCCTCAAAGCCCCATTACGTGTGCGGAAGATGAAACCGTTCGATGAAGACCCACTGCCGTTATGGATTATGGAGATCCTTAAGAGAACCTTTATTCAGCAGTCACTATCTATAGCTGGCATAACTAAGAGATGAAAAGAACAAATCTTTCTAATTTCAGAGAATTTGACATCGCCACACGGCTCTCCACAACATGGCATGGACTGACCATAACTTCTTTGGACACATTAGCGTATGGACACAAAGAAGTTTGTTGACGATAACACTCACCGGGCGATCCACATGGCTAATGACCTCACTAAAAGAAGACTACATATGTGGTCGCGAACCTTGCGAAAAAGACAACGAGGAAAGATAAGCTTACTTCTTCAGGATGAATAATTATCTACCTACACCAAAAAACCTCACGAAAACTCTTTAGAACATATGGCAACCCTGTAGAACTAAATAGCAACGATTATCATTGGCCACGATCAAGCCAATGTTTTTCACGCCTATCTAAGCCGAAGCTATTTCGACGCCAAAGACATATGTAACTTCGTATAAGACGAATAAAGTCTAAGGAAAAAACGTGCCTCGGAATTGAAGCAAAAGTCATTCTCGAATAGATGGCGCACACACCTTTAGCCTATCCTCGGCTAGATGGCGTGACGACACCGTTTCATATTTAACAATTTTAACACATAGATATCAGTGAATGAACATGGATCAAAATTATATAAAAATAATAAAATCATTTATCCATATATATACATGTTTTGATAGCTCTATACGTTTTCATTTTGAGTTTTAGTCGTGTGTCGATAGATGGCAGTAAATTTACAGTGACTACAAAATTTACAATGACAGGACCCCTCTATACTATCTATTCTTTTTGTTCGACGCTGAGATAAAGTTACTGTTTTGTTTCTAGGTTTCTAAAAACCTTTGTCGCGTCGTGTTTAAGTGATAAATGTCGGTTCCATAGACGTGTTTATTATGGCGTGGCGTGTGAAGAAATTTAATGGGTAAAACCCTTACCTATATCGCTACATGTCATGACTATGATTAACGAAATAGATTTTAAAAAAGCTACTAAGCTAATAAACGACCTGCTAAACACATTTTAATCGTTTAGAGGTCTAAGTACCTAATTCCACTTAAATACTAAGTACTTCGAAATAATTTGAAAATTTCACAATCTCTAAATAATTTTTATATATTTTGGTCAGTTACAATACCAAATACGCTTATTGAAAATGTCAAGCTACTATCTATATTAAATTAAGGTGATTTAAATATAAATCCAAACGCGGCCAAATTTTGTCTATCCTAAAATCAATCCCAGCCTTCTTGAGCTAAATTAACAAGTTACTTAATTATAATATATCTTCATTAAGAAAAGTATACCATATTTTATTTTATTTTGTTTTGCTTTCTAAGTAAATGCGGCAGGATGTAAGCGGAAATTTATGTGTACAAATACGAGTCTGCATTGCGTTAATTTTATTGCAGACCCTATAAAGGACACAAAGGCGTCAAGATTTCCTCTAGCTAGAATGTTAAATTATTAATCAGTTTGGTGTGACACAGACCGACAAAAACACGCGACACTTCTAGTTTACGATCGCGTGCTGTGTGCTGTATAATCTGAGATGTCAATAAAATCTGATATTATTTCCCTTCAATGGTTTAGTTTCAATGAAGTAAGAACGAGGTTTATCATTGATTTATACGCCGCACTGCCGCCTCGCACCTTTAAAGGCACTCGGCAAAAAACGTCCCGCAATCCTTAGTTTGCTATTTAAATTTTCACGCTTTTTTCATTCCCTTGCGAGCTAATTTATAGTGGAGAATTGCATCGAAAGAAGCAATTTTTCAACGTCGGTAAGAGGCAAGTTTGATCGAAATCGGCTCGATAAAAATCCTTATCAACTTAGTCTCCCGGCCTCCCATAAATACGATGAGCTCAATTTGTCGACTATAAAGTTCTTTAAGATGTAATTTGTCAACGTCAGGGCATCCGTATCGATGCAACGGGCTATGGAGATCGATATCTCGTCTTTGTATCGATACTGGCGATTATCGGTGTGCTTGTTTCAGTTGCATGCACCTTGAATTGTAAATTGAGGAAGCTATATTCGAATGCAAAGTCGACATATTGCTTGTTCGGGTTTTGAATACCAATGCGCGGGTGGAATATTCATGCAGTGTCATAATATCTGAGGTTGTGGTGATGCATTCAATTTGCTATCGACATTGGTATTGCCGTCACGGTTTACATTTATAATACATATCTGTGTAACAAAGAACAGTAAAGCAGAAGCAAGCCATGCCAATGATATTATAACTCCAGGTAGGTACCCTACCATCAGGTGCCTATAACCTTATAGGCGCGGCAAAATTGAGGAGTTGCTCTTGGAGCATTCCATGAAATTGTCTACCGTTTGTCCCGTACAAACGCGAATTTTCTGAAGATTTGCAGGTATAAGAGTTTCCTTTTCTAAGACAAATGGTCAAAAAATGCACAGAAAAATAATCGCCTGCTTTAAATGCCCAAAAAAAAGTCGCAACACAGGAAATAAAATGCGTTTGTACGGGACGGCCCGTGGAATGCTCCTTTTGAGTCGCACCTAGGTAAACTACAACTGTGCACGTGCTAACGAGCTCCCAAACACCGAAAAAGAAAGAGGCTTATCATCTTATCAACAACGAGTGTAACAAAGAGGTAGGCATGCGAAAATGACGTAAGCAAAAACAGATTCATTCGTAGGTGATGAAATCAATATGGAAGTATTTTTGTGCTTATGTACAGTCGCCATCAGATATATCGGAGCGGCCAAGGTGCTCACAAATATCGGAACACGCCTCTATTGTCAGGGCGTTAGAGCGCGTGTTCAGATATTGTGAACACCTTGGCCGCTCCGATATATCTGATGGCGACTGTAATCCTATCTATTGTAGTAATTAAGTAAATAATATTATTGCTGCAAGCTAAGTACAGGTCAAGGGCTCAAAATCGAGCAGATTTTCTAATATCCTATTTTTTTCTGTTTCTGGGCAAGTTTTAGTTTAGTTTGTTTAGTTCTTAGTTTAATTTATTTTTGTTTGTTCTAATTTGTTTTTAGGTGTAATTTTTTGGGCAAAACCTTCAATGTCCTATATATTATACTAATTATTCACTCTTTGACTTGAAGTATTTCATCCATCACTATTAGAACGACGCTTTTATTGCTCTTTAATATGTAAAAAAAAAAATATTAATGAATGAGGAGACTACAAAGAGGACTACTACTACTACTCCTCCTCAACATACTAATGTTCGCAGACATTGTGATTTTAAGGTATATTAGTTGTCTGACAAATTGAAAACCAAAACGGAGCATGAAAACATGTCGTGTTGATTTGTTAGCATCATCAAATCCTAGATTATTTCCAAACCATCAAAAGTCCAGTTACTTTGCCCAATTACCAATTCTATTGATCTCTGAAAAAAGACCAAACAATGCTAAGCTTGTATGCGCAATCTATCCCGCATATTAATAATGTTGTATTTATACGAAGATCAAACGGGTACGACAAAATAGCTGAATGTCGTGAGCGCGAGCGAGCTACCACTCATAGCAAAAACGTCCTAAGCACATATGAATTTCATACATTGATAACGTCGTTTAGAAGGAAATGAGTTCGCTGATTAAATTATCATAAACGGAGTTTCAACAGGACCTCACTTCAAAGGATCACGTTCAACCGCGAATAGCTAAAAACGTGTGCGCAGCCGAGAGGACAAATTTGCGATGCGAATAGGGAATATTAAGCAAAGCTCTGCGTAGCTGGCACCACTAGCACATACAGTAAACAAACCTCATTGACATCATCGCGACACATCATGCGTCACTAGATCAATCCCATGGCCTACCGTGAAACACGACAATCGACAGTTCGGTTTCTGCCTCTCTATAACTTTTGCTTATTCGATCGATAGAGAGGCAGATAAAGAAATTTCGATTTTCGCGTTTCGCGGTAGGCCACCTGTAAACAAACCGCCTTGGTATATCAATGTCATAGTGAAAACTTGTCAAAAAACTCTTTAAGGCCTAGTATGTATAAGTTACTCTATGGTTTACTAAACAAATTAGTGCTGCACTCTGACGGCAGAACATTGCAGTAATACATATTTGGTCGTGTCTTGTTCAACTACAGCGAATTAATATTAGATCGCAGTGCAATATGCCTGATCGTTTGGAACTTGCCGTACAGGCATAAAGGTTATGCTGTAGCTATATATTTTACTGCGTTAATGATAGGTAAGTACCTCCTATACGATCGCATCGCTGCGTTAATAATCGAACGCATTTAAAGATTTAGTATGGAGAGGGCAAATCTTCGTTATAAATAGTGTCCTTATTAGTTTTCATCGCAATGAGGACATTGCCACGATCAAAGGCATTTTGGCTCATCTTCAAGTAGGTGCTTAAATCTACCTCCATCAATGACCAAGAAAAAGTGCACACACCTAATTCATTTTATCCTATATTCTACAACTGACTCCAAAAAACTTGAAGAACTGATCGCAGAACTCCATATAAATATCATATGCCGTATGTATAAACCGCGCAAGAGGTTTGACATAGGGTATTTTATTTTAGCCAATCAAAACTTTTATTGATCAATCGCATGCAATATCAACTTTCTTCTTAATAGCAGTTGATAGCAGTAAAATATTGGGAAATAATCAAAGCTGCGGGCGGGGTATATCTATGCAAAAGGGATAATTTCTGTCAGATAAGTGACCGTTTTTCGAAGTGCAAAATGTACCGAATGCTACGTCTAGAGTCTGTGCGGAAAGAGAAGTCGTGAAATGTGTACGCGTATAGGCTCCCTATATACAGCAGGGATGTAACGGATGTGGTTTTATCGGAACCGAAAACGGAAACAGATGTTTTCAATTTAGTTTAACGGAACCGAAAACGGAACTGAAAACGGAAACGGAACCGTAAACGGAAACGGAACCGAAAACGGAACCGGAACCAGAATCGGAGCCTGACTTTTTAACGATGTAGTCGTTTTCCCCTTTCTAGAATAAACCTTCAGACAAAGTTTACACTTAGTCCCCACTTACTTCATCAAAATAGTTCCAAATCGAACTTGATTTCGGCTTCATTGTGCGTTTTTAAAAAAAAAAATATTTAAAAAACAACAAATTAGCGTAGCACGTGGCAAGCGGGGCGATGAGCGAATGACTGGTATGAACCTGTTTGTTTTTGATGTACGCCGCCGCCGCACGAAGCATTGACATCCGTTATAACTTCCGTTTCAAACATAACGGAACCGGAACAGAAACGGATGTGTAATACCAAACGGAAGTTCCGCCTTAACGGATACGGAACCGGAGCTCCGTAACATCCCTGATATACAGGGTGGCTAAAAAAGATTCGTTCGAGCTTTCGAGGTTGGTCCCATAGTAAAAGTTGCTCTGTATAATCCCAAAACCTCCCTGACAACGGGAATGCAATTTTTTTAGCCACCGAGTATAATATTCCGTCGCTGACCTATGAACATGTTTCGACAAAGATACCCAGCCACCGCTCCCATTTTACCTCCTACCAATAAAACTGCATTTCGCTTCAATTTGAAAGGCAATAACACGGCAATAGGACAATCGTGGAAACACCATCAACCCAACATTGCCTAATACCCGATCATTACAGGCCGAGAGCAACAATCTTAGCACGATCGCACTATCATCGGCCGGCCTGTCTTTATGTAAACAGGCAACACTAATACACCATTATTGCTGACCCCCCAGATGACTGATAAGTCGACATGGGGGTTCTATGCTGGCATTAGGCAAAGGTTACTTTCCCATTGCAGCGTTGTTGAAGCGTTGCCGCTAGTTAATGCATACAGCATTGCAGCAATGCTCCTACTTTCACGCTTCTACGTGTTTTCCACAGATCTACAAGATTGCCTGTCAAATATCATAAGTACGACCAAAATCGAAAAAATGTCAAGTACCCTTGGAGTTGTCAGTTTAGTGCATTTTGAAGTCCGCTATCCTTACGTCTTGGATCAGTCAAGCGGCCGCTAGTGGCCATTTTTAAGCTCAAAAGTGGTCACGTTATTACATTTTTACCCTTATCCTGGTCCCTTTTAGACACTTCAATTATGTTTAAGCATAAGCGTCTTTCTGGACCTGTGATGCTTTAACGACCGAAAAATGTGATGATACTGATGATGATTGCAACAGCGTTACTTTCCCGGCGTTACTTTTACAGCGTTGACGCGGGAGATGTCATTCAGTGGCCTTGATAAATTGCGTTAATGTCATTGCCGCATCACTCTCGCGATTAGAACGTTCAATTCGTCACTCACGCCATCACGCCATAGACAGCGCCATTTACGCCACTGCAATGCTTTCACGACCGGAATGTCACCTTAAGGCGTCAAAGGCCAACTTTCGTAACCCCGTTTCTGCATATCTATCCCGGATGAGTATTGTACATAAATGGACGAGCAGGTCGTGTGAATGGGCAATTTTCTGAATAGCACGATTTATAGTCTGTATATTTAGGTATTTAAATAAAAGTAAATAAAATCTACCCTAAAATCGTTCCTTAAGTCAGTTGAGGGTAGAAAAGCATTACATGATCAAACAAGGTTAAAGTCAGGTCGTTCAGAGACAGATCCAGGCGGTTTTGTATTTGGTTGGTTAACCTTAACCAATAAATGTTATAACTACCCGAAAATGTACAAATTGTTTGTTTACTTTTATTTAACTATGTACCTAAAGATACAGAGATAGAGATAGGGGTTTTCCATATGTCAAAAGAAAGGCATATAAAGAAGGTTTAATCAGTACAGTCGCCATCAAAAGTAGCGGATAGAACAATTAGATTATGACAAATACTTTTGAACGCGAACTGTAAAGAGATACCTATCTCTATTTGAAAAGTATTCTAGGATGGCAGATAGGTAATATTTTTGGCGCGTTGTTTCCGACTGTACCTATTACTATAAGTCTGTGTGCAGTAGACAGTCCTAAATGAAAGTGGAGTGACTGAAAACTTTGGTATCATATGAATAACTCTATGAGTTCCAGTTAACAATTTCTACGCTTTACGAGCGTATATTTCTTTGATTTTCAATCGTAGGAAAAAAAACATATGCTTTTGATTGCTCAAACTAAAAGCATTCGCTGCTTTGTCGACGAAATTATCAATGTTGTTCGAGAAAAACGCTAGTGGACGGAATAGTCCCTAAAACGGAATTAGCCACATTGACCTAATTAATTTGAATTTAAGGAAATATGGCTGCGATATTACCATAGGTATTTGGAAAATACATTTTACTGTTTCTAATTTTTATATGCGTAGGTAGCAACAATACTTATCTACCTAAGTTTAATGTGTAAGGGCCTTTCGCGTTATCTCAGCCATTCCACTTGTGTTCGCCGACCAGAGAATAAATGGAAAATGGTCAGATTGTAATAGGATATAGATTGGATTCTCCAACGTTAGGCAACGAACGTGTCTAGACAACGGTACCCAAGATTACAAAACCCGTAAAGATACCTAGCGAGAGATAAAAGCAATGTCAACGATACTAAATCGTTTCCTTAAACAGCTTTAGACTTAGATGCGCATGCGACTGGCGGGCTGTAAACGGCGTCTTTAATACGACAAGCTAGATGTCACCAAAGCGATCATAGCGTGTGCCATTTCAAGACTGCTCCGCCAATCATCACTTTTCTAAAACCAACTTAACCCTCACACATCAACCTCCCTTAACCACAACGCTTAAGGTCTAGAATCCCGTAAATCTTCGTGTTGTAAAATACCAATTTGCTTTAACAATATGGCGATTTACTTGAATTTCATAGCCTTTTAAGGGCTGAACATTTAGGCCAGTGATCCGGTAATGCTTGGAGCTAGTATAAATAAGCTTGTGTTGTTCCGATAGACCACAAAGAGCTGAAGGATTTGGAAAACTAGGCTTTTATATCTGGCCTTGTCCCGGCTTCTTGCCAAGGCTTGCTAAGGGCGCTTCGCTAATCCAAAGCTGATCCTAATCCCATTCAACTTTCGACCCAGAGGAGAAACTAGGCCTGATTGAGGTTATGTCAAAAAGCAACAGTCCCGTACCAAGGGTTAACATAAAAAATGAATGTAAATGTAAATGGTTTTAGTATCAGGAATTTATTCTAGGTGAAATGTATTCTAGGTCCAGGAAATGTCAGGATTACTCAAGATTTTTAGGGTGATGTCCGGACTTTTGTCAGGATATTCAATTTTTTCATATAGCAACCGTAGTTACAGTTCCACTGTTTTCACTTAGTGTTGGACTAGCTTGAGCTTGGTAGACAATAATAACAGAACTCTCGTGAGGAGGGTGCTAGAACATTTGTCCTCTAGTCATTATAGGTCGTGCCATCGCAACCATCGATTTTGTGTTACGGCATTTACTATGGAAGCATTTAAGGCCGTTCCCTGAGCCAGAAATGTAAAAATACCCCAATAATTATCCTATTTTTCTAAGAAACGGTGATATTTGTAGACGTTAGAAAAATAAATATAATTCTTGATTATATTATCTTTAATAACACAGCTTTCGATACACGATTCATAACACTTCGCTCGATACAATTTATTCCCAAAGTAACCTCCAATTCGAATTTTTACTCCAACTTTACTCGTTTCTTTACTATGTGACACTATGAAACAAAAAAAGGAGAAAAATCAATCATAACTATAACAGTAATTTGACAGCTTTAGAAAAACGATAATTAGAGGCAATATTTTTAAAATAAATAAACATCAACTAATTCTATCGTAACAAAATATCGACTCCGGCCTGCATGCTCTATCTCCGTCCGTCTTTCGAAATGAGACAGTGATGGCTGAGCGCTCGTGCCAGACGGACCTGTACTAGGTGTCCCCAAAACAAATATAAGATTTACTTATAAAAACTGTGCTGTGTTGTGTGTCCTAGTGATATACCGTGTGCACCAAAACCTTTAAGTTATAATGGGTAACAAGCAATTGAATAAAAAGAAGACATCTCGAAAAAGACAACTCGGAAGATTCCAACAAACAATGGAACTAACGTAAGTAAAAATGTATATTTATTACACAGTGAAATACGTAATTATTACTTAATTTAATATATACTGATCGTACTAATTAGTAATCCATATAACTTAAAACATTCTAGAATTTAATAATCACTCCATCTACCGGTTAAACATTGTCATCAATTCATCATCTAAATAGCTTAAAAGGATATTGCGATTCGCGACGTTTACACCACGCGGCACTAGCGCCGCAGCCTTGCACGGCAAAGACAGAAAACATTGCCGTCTATGTGTGCGGCTCCGTGAGTCGTAGTTACGCGGTTGCGAGTGGGCCTTCCTATAAATACGAGCACACAGTGATACATGTAACGCACACAATTAGACGCATAAAGCGTTCTTTTAGCAATCCATCCACCTATCGAGGGTTCGAACCTCAGCTCGTGATTTGTCATGCGTCTAAACTTTTTACTTATTTGTTTTTCTAGGAAAAGAAGAAATTTTGGATAATTTCACAGCCGAACATGATATCTTTATCGAGTGAGTATAATTATTTGACTTGTGCTTTTTAGCCCTACCTACGTAACACAAATAACACAATACACTACTACCATTTATCTTTATTTACAGACTGCAAAATATTATGGAAATGGAATCTCCGATTTCATCAACCACTGACATTCAAAGTAACGAGTAAGTTCTAATTCTAATTGTGGCATTATCTATGAAAAGGGACCTTATTGTCTATGGCGCTTACGACGCACTGCGTCGCACGGCGTGGTATTTATATCAGAGCATCGTTAATAATGGCGGAAGCGCCATCGACAATAAGGTCCCTTTTCATAGATAACGTCACATATGTAGGTACCTATGTCGCGCGTAACTTCGTGCGTTGCGATAAATACCTGCCTACTCAAGTACTCACAGCGGCGGCGTACGAAAAGACCTTAGTTAGATTTAGATACCTACTGTTTTCCTATCAGTGCAGATGCTTATATCTTTTTATGCTTTGAATTGATATTCTCAATTATTTGGACATATTTTGTAAGTACTTATTTTCCTAGATGGCTATTAGTACTACCTACTTAGCAAATGTTCGCCGAAAACTAAATAAAATGTCGCCAATCAATAATATCGTACGAGATACATTGCCCTCATCAGTTATTTGATATTCTCCAAGAGGTACTTAATTTAAAAAAACCGGCCAAGTGCAAGTTGGACTCGCACACGCAGGGTTCCGTACCATTATGCAAAAAACGGCAAAAATCACGTTTGTTGCATAACTATTTATTTTATTCTGTTTTTAGTATTTGTTGTAGCGGCGATAGAAATTCAATCATCTGTGAAAATTTAAACTGTCTAGCTACCACGGTTCATGAGATACAGCCTGATGACAGACGGACAGACGGACGGACAGCGTAGCCTTAGTAATAGGGTCCCGTTTTTACCCTTTACGGAACGGTACGGAACCCTAAAAATGTACACTGGTAGAATGTAATAGGGTTGCCTGAGTAAGTCCCGGAAATTAAAATCCCGGGATTTACCGATTGTCCGTACTTTCGTTATTCTTTTACGTATTTTTTAATGAACTGATAGTTATTTTATATTATACCTACCCTACACAATAGTAAATGATGTCCTTTTCTTGAGCGTGTTGACCGATTTTTTATTTTAATAAAACTAATAATCTTGGGCAATTATTTCCATTTTCAATTTCTCATTTACCTGTGATAGAGCATTTTTAGGGTTCTGTAGCCAAATGGCAAAAAACGGAACCCTTAAGGATTCGTCATGTCTGTATGTCTGTCCGTCCGTATATACAGCCACTTTTTTCTGAAACTATAAGAACTATAGGTACTGTTGAAACTTGGATTTTCCAACAAAAATAGAAAAAAACAATACATTTTGGGGGTTCCCCATACTTAGAACTGAAACTCAAAAATTGTTTTTGCATCAATCCCATACGTGTGGGGTATTTATGGATAGGTCTTCAAAAAATATATTGAGGTTTTTGATATCATTGTTTTCTAAACTCAATAGTTTGCGCGAGAGACCACCTCCAAAGTGGTAAAATGTGTGTCCTTTAACTTCTAAAATAAGAGAATGATAAAACAAAAAAATATATATATGATGTACATTACCATGCAAACTTCCACCGAAAATTGGTTTGAACGAGATCTAGTAAGCAGTTTTTTTTAGTACTTACATCATAAACCGCAATTTTATTATGTTACTTGCTAGATTATTGCTTGTTACTATTTGGCTACTTTGTTGCTACAAAGTATTTGACGCCGACTGTACCTGTAACCAGCACAATGGTTTATTTACTTTCAAGTAGTTTTCTCCATTGTCATCACTTGTTATAATATAGGTACCTACATAAAAATTTTGAAATTAGTCTGTCTCACTTTTCGAAATAACTGCATTTCTGGAATGCTGCGTTTCGCGGGTCCATGATCAATTTATGAAATAGTAATGGACTAATTTATAAATTGAGTGATGTTGTAAAGAAATGACTGGCTGCTACAATTCTTCGACCGACAGATTTGTCCGGATGCTTAATGAGAGGCAAAATGTGGCTGTTATTGTTCATCATCACTTGATGATAAAAAATAGTGCGAAAAATAGTTGACATGAGTTGCGTATTACCTATTCTCACATGTATCGTACAACGTTTTACAGTACATATAGCCCTATAGGTTAACTGGAAGAGATCCCTCAAAGGGATAAGTTCGCCTTTGTACTTCTTGCTAATTGTATGTTATTTTTAATATGTCTTTTTGTACAATAAAGAGTTTACTACTACTACTAGCCCTTTAAATATTTGACATAGTTACGTAATGTGTGTGTGCATTATCGCACTAGTGGGGTAAAGTCCATATGTGCTGTAAAACATCATACATTTATTTAATTTTGGTTTTGACAGTGAGGCGACCGGCTCAAACATTTTGAACCCACGCATTGCACAGGTGGATGACACTTATCGGGTTCCTAGTATATTAGAGGAAGAAGATACCCATGAGGTAGGTGATTCATGCTAATTATGCTTATTGATTGTAGAGCAGAGAACAATTTTACCTTTTGTACTAACTACCTAGCTAGAATAACATTGTTTCAACTTCGTGTGCCAGAATTCCATCGTAAATTGATTTATCACACGATTCGTAGTCTATTATACAGGGTCTTACTTCTATTTCTCTCGTTGGTTCTTTACCACCGGTGCTTTATATGTACAGTCGACGTCAAATATATGTATACATTTTTCACCTTATTACAAAGGAGTAAGCTGCAATAGGTACATATCTTTGACGTCGACTGTACATGATGTGACAAATTGTAAATGCTAACACATACAATATATTTTATTTTCAGTTACAAATATCGTTCAATGTGGAAGAAGAGCTTCCTGACAAAACCGTCGGTCGAAGAATTGTCGCAGTTAGTTACCATTCGATTCGATTCCTCACATTTTATCCAATAAAAGATTGTATGGAAACTATATACATAAACGCAATATTTCACCGACAAAATCGCAATTTTCTTGTTTTGTTCATACTTCAAGATGGACTCTTTGTGACCTTGACGTCACGGTCACATATCGTTTTGTTCGGGGCGTTTCGCGAGTGAAGTACGACTGTCGGACTTTGACTATCATTTCTGACTTTTGTATTCCTTTAATGCAATGGATCCCATATAGACTTTTTATCCTAAAGACAAACCTGATCGATTGATACCATAAATGAAATTTAGTCATCTAGCCTATTATCGATAAGTATATATGTTATTCTTCATCAAATTATCAATAATTTTCATTTTTTAGATTGTTCCCTCTATAAACTCCTAATAGTCTACCTTGGTGCCAAATTTCAAGTTTCTAGGTCAGCTCGAAGTGGGTTAGGTTTTTGATCTATTAGACAGTCAGTCACAAAAATGCCGGTTTTAAAACGTTAATTTATGAATAACTGTTAGAGCTACGTTTACGAAATTTTGTATTCTAGACAAGATAAGGGGCTTAAATAAATGTGCAAAATTGCATGCGAGTAGGTAAAAGTGGTAATAAAATTATCAATAGGAAGGATCAAGAAGTTGTTGCAGCCAGAATTAAGAATTTACCAAGGAGAGGACATGACACTATAATATTTTAATTCATTTTAAAATGTCAATCAGTTTATCAATAAGAGTTTCTTAATATTCGAATTAAAAGAAATATTTTATTAATTACACAATTCTCTCTAGTTTTTGCTCGTATTTAGTATACAACTAACTAATTATTCGTATAAAATTATTTATCGTAGTAACACTCGTATAGTTTCAAAATAAGCTATTTTATTTTGTTGGCATTGTCAAACCCATTGACTATTTTTGTTTTGCTTTAATATATGGTCAGTCGTAAAAGTATTAGCGTCAGCAATGGATTTATATAATGTATTTCTTTAAAAAACCTGATATTTCATGCTAAGTAACAGAAAACAGTCAAATATTGTACCGGAAATATTAGTCCCGAAAATCCCGAAAGTACCGGGAATTTAATTTTGAAATCCCGGTTCTTTGCTTGGCTCTAAATCCCGGGAATTCCCGGTACTTTCGGTACCGGTATTTCCCGGGAGCAAACCCTAGTATGTAGGACTGTAGGTACTGTAAAACGTTGTACGATACATGTGCCAATAGGTAATTCGCAACTCGTGTCGATTCAAAACACTCCCTTCGGTCGTGTTCGAATTTATCGCCACTCGTTTCGAATTTCCTATTTGCCGCACTTGTAAACGTAATGTAGGTAAGTACTATTACAATATGGTGCTACTTTACCGCATTAGTGCGATAATTAGCACATTACGTAACTATGTCGAAAATTTAAAGGGCCATATTATGTACTGTAAAACGTTGTACGATACATGTGCGAATTACCTATTTTTCTCACTTGTATCGGTATGCCCTAACTTTTTAATAAATATCGATGATATACCTGCACAGTATACCTAATAAATAATGATATTATAGAAAACTTGCAGTCATTAATTTGTTTAAATATAAACTGTATTTACCCTTATAGTTAAATATTATTGAAATAAGAGTTGACTTCATTAAAATGAATATTTAATTTACACTATGTTTCATTTATTTTTCCCATTTAACTTTAACGCCATCTATGAGATGCAGCATGCTTTTTTTCAGTATTTAGTAATACGTTTTACAAATCAGTGTCCTGTTAGTTCATTTAAGTCACTACTTCTTGCGTGGCGCTGTTGTATCGTCATTGTATCTAGGGGCGGGACGGGTGGGGTGAGGAGAGGCTCGATTGTAGATTTCATTTGGGTACGGGAACGGCCTTAAGGAAATGTTCTAAGTTTAGCACCAGACGTAAGTATGTAAGTATCTACCTCTAGTAAAAACGGCTTAAGAGTCACGTGAACCTTGCCGCCACCATACAATATAAGTTACGCTCTCATATAGGATCTCAATTAGAGCGAATACAAGTTTTACATTCAAAACTTCTGCTCGCCCTATTTTCTTCATTTAACAATTATTAGCAACGAAAACTTATACCAGACATAAGCTAGCCATACACGTACGGATTTGTCCGTCAGATCTGTCTGAAAGATGTCTCCGGCGGACACACCCGTCAATGTGTGGCGAGAAATTGACACAGATTTGTCTGCCAGATATCTGTCCGCTGTCCACGCTCAAAACAGGTATGTTAGGTACGTAATACGTAAATGTTCATGTTAAGTTAAATGTAATTAAAGCATGTCGTTTTAATATGAGAACGTAACTTTGATTGTATGGGAGCGAATTTTTTGGCGCATTTCGCATTTCTTAATCAATTCTCGTGAAATTTTGTGAAAAGGTTCGATAATTAAGGATATTTTTATCGATTCAGTTTTTAGAAACCTTTCAAAAAGGGATTTGCGAGGTCTACAGCTCACAGAGCTACTAGTTTCTTAACCACTTGTCTGTGTATGATAACTTGATAAGGATAAAAGGATTCCATATTAGAACATATATAAAACCAGGTCTATGGCGAATTTATTTTGTTACCTTGATTTCCGACGTTTCGACTCAGGTTTCACAGGTCGTGGTCGCGGATAACCCACTGAATGTTTAGTCATATTTTTTTATTTTTTCGGGAACGTTGTTTGCTGCTCTACACAGCGCAACCGAAGTTTAAACCAAGGTTTTGACCACGACACACATATGAAAGGTTAATTGTTTGTAATAGGAAAGAACATGAAAAAATATGTGTAAAGTATAACAATCATTTAATATCTGAAACTGATCAGCATACATTTTTGGGGATGTTACTTGATAAAAACATTTCATGGAAGCCTGAAATTGAAAAGAAATGTAAAAAAAATAATAGTTTTGTATATCTACTAAGAATGCTTTCAACTCTAATAGATATACCAACAGCTCTCCTCGCCTACCATGGGTACGTAGCATCAGTTCTCAGATATGGCCTTTTATTGTGGGGTAACTCCTGTGAGGTTGATAGGCTGTTCATCAGCCAAAAAAAGTGCATAAGGGCAATAAGTAATGTACCACCACTTACAACATGTAAACCCTTGTTCAAAGAACTCAACCTCCTTACTTTTCCATCAATGTTTGTACTAGAGGTAGGTAAATTTGTAAAAACATATCCAGAACTTTTCACACAGTTAAAGAGTGTATGTAGATTTAATACTAGATACCCTACCAAACTTGTGCTGCCTAAAACAAAATCCAAATTATGCAGCAGGAATTGTTACTGCATGGCAATAAGAGTGTTTAACAACATTCCAATAGAAATAAGAGAAAACCAACAACCACTGTTCTCCAGAAAATTACATGAATGGCTTATGAGTAAACAATTTTACTCCCTAAAAGAATATTTGGAATGTAAAGGTTTGTAGTAGCACGTTTTTAATAATTTAATGACTAACTATTATGTTAATTTGCTGTTTTATAGTTATAGCTAAATTAATTTAGTTGTAGTTTTAGACTTAAGAAATATTGCGTGCTGGACCTCGGCAGATTGTGATGGACTTTTTGTATATGATAACACCTTTTGTACTCACTTTCATGCAATAAAAAATTATGAATTATGAATTAATTATCCCAATGCACTGCACAATAGCAGACCGAGCCACCAAAATTCCGAAGCTGCATAGTTACTCGTAAACCCGTCACGGAATCCAAAAGGAACACGTCGCCATGACACTTGTTGAATCATAAATTAACAAGATTATATAAACAAGGAAGAGCATGCGTCATTGTGGGGTGAAGTCCCCAGTTGGGGAATATGCCAATCCCCCTACTTAATACTATACATGCGAAAGAACTCTGTCTGTCTGTCTGTCTATTGCCTCTTCACGGTTAAATCGCTGACCCGATTTAACTGAAATTTGATATGGAGAGAGTTTAACCTATTAGGATAGTTTTTTTTATAATGATCATGATCTTTTCACGCAGACGAGTTTCTTGCAGAAACACAGACCACACCACACACTTCCGCTTCTCGTTTAGTTATTTTAAAATTACTCTGATGATATTTCATAGCTTGCTAAGAATGTAACAGTGTCAAACCAATACTCTGCTTCTTTGGCATTCTCAGTAAAATTACTCATCATCATTAACTTAAGAGTTATTCTCTTGTCGGTGGAGTATCTTCCAGCTTTCCCTATCCTGCGCCAACTCTTTTACTTTTTGATACGACACGACCCCCACTTTTTCTTTCACTTGCTCCAAAAAGCTGCGTCTGGGTTTTCCTCTTCCCCGCTTGTGTCCTATCTGCCCCTCCAGGATAGTTTTAAAGAAGTGGTCGTATCGTATTAAGTGTCCAATCATTTTTCCGCGTCTATTTGCGATGGTGTTCAGGATAGCTCTCCTTTCATTCACTCTTCTTAGCACCTCCTCATTCGTTATCTTGTATTTCCAACTAATGCCTTCCATACGCCTCCAGCACCACATTTCAAATGCTTCCATTCTCTTTCTATCTCTTAGGGTCATTGTCCACGTTTCACTTCCATATAGGGCTATACTCCAGATGTACACCTTAATCAGTAGCTTCTTGCTTCTACATGACAAACGGGATTTCAATAGTTGTTTCTTCTGGTTGTATGCTTTTTTTGCCATAGCAATCCTTGCAACGATGTCTGGTGTGCACCTGGAGTCCCTGGTAATTAAGCTGCCTAAATATTTAAAACTTTCAACCTGTTGAATTGGGGTGTTGTTGAGAACTATTGGAGGATGACTAGTTTTGCGTTTTGAAGTTGTAAGAGTTTTAGTTTTCTTTATGTTTATCTTTAAGCCTAATTCGTTAAACACTGTGTCCATTGTTAACATTAGATGTTCTAGTTGAGCTGAAGTTTCTGTAAATGCTGCAATGTCGTCTGCAAATCGTATAAAATGTATTTTCTCCCCATTGAATTTTACCCCTCCCATGTCTGTTTCAACAATTAATACGTAGCCTTTTTAGCAACACTGTAGTGGAATGCTCTACAGTGTGTCCCAAAAATACAAACGTTTTTTAGGATATTTTCTTAGTTAAAAGTCTTTCGCAAAATAGAATTAAAAATTAAAACTAGAATCATTTAACTAATAAAATCTTCAAAATATCATCCTTTAGCTTAGTCATGATACACAAAAGCGCACAACCAACAATATGCAGCAGTAAAAAAAACAGCTTGTTTTTGGGCCACCCATAATACTGGTATTGTTAACTGGTGACCAATTTGAGACTAATACCTCACATCGGATAGTAATGCTTCTATCTATCAAAAAGAATAGATAGTATAGAGGGGTCCTGTCATTGTAAATTTTGTAGTCACTGTAAATTTACTGCCATCTATCGACACACGACTAAAACTCAAAATGAAAACGTATAAAGTTATCAAAAAATTTATATATATGGATAAATGATTTTATTATTTTTATATCATTTTGATCCATGTTCATTCACTGATATCTATGTGTTAAAATTGTTAAATATGAAACGGTGTCGTCACGCCATCTAGCCGAGGATAGGCTAAAGGTGTGTGCGCCATCTATTCGAGAATGACTTTTGCTTGAATTCCGAGGCACGTTTTTTCCTTAGACTTTATTCGTCTTATACGAAGTTACATATGTCTTTGTATCTATCAAGGAATCTTACGAGTACGAGTAATAGTGATTTGCTGTCGAATAATATATTTTGCCATTTTTTGCCTAGCATTAAAAACGTTTAACAAATAATACTAGCAATAATAACCTTCAATGGCTTGCATAATAACAGTTGTTATTGACTCGTTACTGGTGACTTTACCCCGCGTATGTTGTGAGTCACTCCCCTTGGGAGGTTGCCAAGACTGTTCCTCACTCGATCCTCATTGTCAGCCATTCTTTGTGACACATGACATGATGTCAATTTTGTGCATAGGTGATTGTATTAGGTACAGTCACCTGCAATAATATGTTACTCTTAGAAGACCGCAAAAATATGTGACACGCTCCTATGGCTCTACGAATAAGATCGTGTCAGATATTTTTGAGGCCTTCGTTGTGTAACATATTATTGCAGGTGACTGTACACCAGCTATTATATCTTGCACTTTTAGAAACATATAATACATTTAGTAGACACAAATAGGATTGTGCAAGATATTATTCCATACATGGGAGGTTCAAAAATAAGTCGACAAAGATTTTTTTAGGAACTTTAACAAAAACGTTCTAACAAAATGTCATTAAAAATTAAAACTTATGAGACTGGGGAGCTTATGATTCTTTATATTCTTCAAATTAGTTCGGTTTGTTTTAGATTTAGTTTTGAGTGCCAAACGCAAGTATTTGTTAGTCAATAACAGCAAAAAAATACCAAAGTTTTGGGCCATCCTGTAGACTCGTATTTTTTTATCCTCCGTTGTACGTTCCGCCACAAAAAACATAATGAACACGTTAGAAAAAAAACTACGGTCGAATTGATAACCTCTTCCTTTTTTTTGAAGTCGGTTAAAAACAGTTGCGTTTATATGACTGGTTACGCTATTGACACACATACTTTACTCACTGATGAATACTTCGTTAATTCTATATCGTTATTAACAATGTCTATTTAACTACGCGGAAACCACACTGACAACGGTTTTACAAACATCCGTAAAATACAAAGGACTACCGCTATAACGCCTACCGATTCTAATAGATATTTCTGTACAAATAGGGTTGCCATACGTCAGGATTTCTCTTGACATGTCAGGATTTTTGGTCCTTTATCAGGATTGCGAGGGCTTGGCGAGTGTCAGGGTTTTTGAAAAACCTCAACTAACCACTTGAAGCTGGCTAATAGTTTTGAGTTGGGCAGAAAAAAGGGAAGGTTATTTATGCAGCATATGGTGGCGAGTGACGGGCTAGTGGCTCACGAAAGTTTTTGGAATAAGGGATTTTATTTTGGGTGAAATTAACGTCCAAGAAATGTCAGAATTTTTAGGGTGATGTCAGGCCTTTTGTCAGGATATTCCATTTGTAACCGACTTCAATTTCATAGATGTTCTGTAAAGAATTGTGGCTAATTATTCCGAGACCCGTGATCCGATTTCAGTAATTCTCTTTTCTTTCACATGGCAGCCCTATGTACAAATAATGGTAGATAGACACAGCACAGTAAGTGATTGTACAATTTGTAGACATTTCCAGAATGTTGTAAACATTTGAAAAGCAACAGTTAACAATCGAAGCTATCAGTCGTAAATAAAACAGTCGGGACATAGCTTATTCGCGTGTCTACACTATCTGATGCGGCTGGCCCTCTCGACATATCATTCCGATATTCGATATGTACTACAAACTTATCTTATACACCTACTAAAAATAATTTTACGAATTTAGAAACTAGGCTTCTAGGTTTAAGGATTTGTGCTAAGTTTCTCGATGGTAAAGTTATGTTGGTTTAAGTTTAAGGCAGGTACGTGGGCTAGCGGTGACACATTGCGTATCATTTTGTAGATCTCGCGAATACCGCGGTATTTTTCGCCATTTGCCTTACTGTATCTCTGTAGCTAGAGACAATAACGATATGGACTGACAGTCTTCATTCAAACGACATTTTTATTTCGATTATTTTTACGGGGTCTTACTACATGTAAACATATGTAGGTACCTTTTTATCGAGAATATATTTCATAACCCATACAACCATTTCCAGTCGCCGTTACGACGCGGTGTTGACACATCTTGTGTCGACACCGTCTGTTTCGGTCACAATTCCAGTCGCAGAGTCGTCGCCGTGTCGACACAGTTACCAGAAATGGGGAAGGGTCGACACATGACACAAAGTGACATAAAGTGTGGTCGCCGTGTGCACACATTGTTTCGGGTTTGCGACTACTTTATGCCAAAATCATTCGTTCATTCGTTCATTTTGTTCCTGTCAAATGGAAACTGTCAGATGGAAAAATACTTAAATAAAAATAAGTGACATTAATACGCCATCTCTAAAACGGATTACAAGACGTAATTATATATTGTTTGCATTTATATTACAATATGACTTAAATTATTATGGGGAATTAAACTGCTCGAGTGATTTGATAAACCAAGTGTAATATAATCAACGCGCCACCACATTGTTTTAGTTTAGCCGGAAATGAAATTGTTTTCTTCTCAGTGCCTGTGTTCATAACTATATTATTTGAAGCATTTTTAGTACTTCGATGCGTATACTATACTTAAATAACAGAAATAACGCTTTACATACTACGAAACTTGTTAATTATGATGTATAAATATGGTTTAAGGCTGAGAAATATTGCAGTCACAAAGTAGTTGCAATGTTTCGACTTTGTGTCGACTCTGTGTTGACACATGACACGCGCTGTCAAAAGTAATAACAAAGTTACTGGTATGTTACTGGATTTGCAAAATGGCTCCTTGTGTTGATTTGTTTTCAGATATTCTCAAAGTGTAAAAATGCCGTGGTCAGAGATGGGCATTAATCGATTAACTGTTTATTCGACTAATTAATGGAACAAAAAAAGTTAATTCTCAAATTTTAATCGCGATTAGTTTAGTCGACCTAACATAGATTGAAATTGAATTAATCTGAATATTAATCGAATAAATTATCGATTAAATCTCGATTGAAAGTTGACAGGGGGCCATTTTTGTACGTAAAAATAATAGAAATGTCTTGCATGCAGATGGTAGCAAAACACTTTGTCATAAAAGTCGAGATGGGTGTCGATATATAGGTTTTAGGGAGTGCCGATTTCGAAAATAATGACCATTTTGGAATCCGAAATGGCGGCCATGCACTGTGTCATAAAAGTCGTCATGGATGTCGTTTTATACGTTTTAGGGGGCCCCAATTTTGAAAATGATGACCATTTTGGAATCCAAAATGGCGGCCATGCACTATGCCATAAAAGTCGTCATGGGTGTCGTTTTATAGGTTTTAGGGGGCGCAGATTTCGAAAATGATAACCATTTTGGATTCGAAGATGGCGGCCATGCACTATGTCATAAAAGTCGTCATGTATGTCGTTTTATAGGTTTTAGGGGGCCCCGCTTTCGAAAATGATGACCATTTTGGAATCCAAAATGGCGGCCATGCACTATGTCATAAAAATCGTCATGGGTGTCGTTTTATAGGTTTTGGGGGGCGCAGATTTCGAAAATGATAACATTTTCAATTTAAAAATGGCGGCAATGCACTATGTCATAAAAGTCGTCATGGATATCGTTTTATAGGTTTTAGGGGGCGCAGATTTCGAAAATGATGACTATTTTGGATTCCAAGATGGCGGCCATGCACTATGTCATAAAAGTCGTCATGGATGTCGTTTTATAGGTTTTAGGGGGCGCAGATTTCGAAAATGATGACTATTTTGGATTCCACTTTTATGACAAAATACGTAGCCGCCATCTTGGATTATAAAATGATCATCGTTTTCGAATTCTGCACTCCCTAAAACCTATAAATCAACATCCGTGACGACGCAAGTTATCTTTATTTTCAGATCTAACAAATTGCTACAGAATACAAAGGACAAAAAAGAAGCGAGGAGGTAATGAAACAAGCAAAAATACAGATGATTCCTCGACGCAATTGGGTGATTCTTAAATTGTGTCCAGATTTTTTTTGTCATAAAAGTTTATATTTTTCACATATTACTCTCACAAGTTCCGTGACATTTCGACCTTGTAATTTTTTAAGTAAATGTTTTTGTTTATCTATGAGGATCTCACTAGAATAGTATAATCAAGGTATGTTTATATTTGATGAATGAAATAGTAACGCAAAAAAAAAATATATTTGTGTCTTATATTCCTGCCGAAGACTTTTATTTTACCTTTTCCTTCTACACAAGTTTGGCCAAGTAATAAGAATTTAGGGCTCTCAATTTTATTTTGACTTCTACAACAGTAAAGCTACGAGGCCATGTTTGGTATCGTTTTCGTATAAATTCGCAGTACCAAATTTAGTTAAGGTATCACATTGACACCATTCCGAAGTAAAAACATATAAACTTATTAAAATACTTTCTTTTAAACTCCTCTTCACGCTTAAACTGCTGAACAGTTTTAATTTAAATTTGGTACACATATATTTTGAGTCCCGAGACAGGATATAATAAGTTATCTCAAAAATCATCCTTTAAAGGTGTGAAATGAGGTGTAGGGGGGAATTCAGAATTGACTTCTTGAAGTTAATACTGTTTAAGTTTAGGTTTGAAGTCATGTTTTTTCATCATTTTTAACTAAATCAAAGATGTAGACCATCCCAAATTTCATATAAATCAGTTCAGCGGTTATTGATTTCCCGTACAAATTTCCACGCCACTCTTCACACCTTCAAAAGATGATTTTGGTTATAAGATCTATCCTATGTCCTGTTCCGGGACGCAAACTATTTCTATACCAAATTTCAACGAAATCGGTTCAGCGGTTAAGCGTCAAGAAGAGTTTCAAAAAAACCGGCCAAGTGCGAGTCGGACTCGCGTATTAAGGGTTCCGTACATTAAGTCCGACTCGCGCTTGACTGCACATTTCTAATAGGTTTTCCTGTCATCTATAGGTAAAGAACTATTTTGTGTATTCAGACGGACATACATACAGACGCACGAGTGATCCTATAAGGGTTCCGTTTTTTCCTTTTGAGGTACGGAACCCTAAAAAGATTTATTTTTATTTTGTGGAATGGTGTCAATGTGATATCTTAAATGGATTCAGCACCCCAGATTTATACGAAAACGATACCAAACACGGCCTAGCACCTTCACTGATATAGATATATCAAGATAAAATTGAGAGCCCTAAATAAACTTTCAAGAGCGGATATCTCAAAAACTAATCAACATATCGAAAAAATTGACTGAATAAACTTGTAACAAATTAAATTAACTTTCATTTTGTATAAGTGGCCATGTCGCTGAGATGCATAGTTTCCGAGATATAATCGAAAAACGGGAAAATGGGACCTTCAAAGCCCCCTCTCTCCCCCCCGCTCAAGGGCTACGGCCGGGGACTTTTGATATGTTCACCTCCTAACTTGTCAAACCGAGTTACGGAGTCAAAAATTGTGTTCCGAGCATTTCCCTCTACAACTTTTGGAGCATTCGTTGCCTGACCTAAGTAGCTTATTGAATTTCTTTAAAAACTTTTCTGTAAAAGGTTGACGGGTGTTGGGTGTTTATATGGTTTCGGTCGATTATTATCATTTGCATTGCCCATGATGACTTACTAGAATTACGAGCACACGAGACACTAATAGTAGTTTGACAAACCTTGGTTTTCAAGAGGTATTTTATATTGACATTTGCTGTCACAAATTTGCTGTCAGATTTAGTCGCAAACCGCACGCAAAGTGCACACAAATGTGTCGACACCTTGTTACGGAAAAGTGTAGACACGGCGACGACACTTTGTTTCGAAACAATTCTAGACACATTGTGTGGACTCTGTTACGACACATCTGACATTTAGTTACCACTTTGTGATTCTGCGACTGGAATGGTTATATGGGAAGTAGGCGCTTTTTCACTCAGTGTTCCTATGGATATCGAGACTATTGGCCCGATTCGAACTTTAAGATACGTCAGTTAATAGATATAGAAACCATATGGATTACATACATTTATTCAAACAAAAACGTCACCTTTGACACTCTACATATCTAATCCATATCGTTTCTAGATCTATTAACTGACGTATCTTAAAGTTTGAATCGGGCAGAATTGATGGGGGCGCGCTAGAATATCAACATGACTACAAGGTACACTTACACTATACGCGCAAGCATGTCTCTCGAGTTGAAATCGCGAAAAACCAATTCAAAATGCCAGTAGCTTGCAGTCTTTATAAATGACTCGTCTCTGGTAGCCTATATCCTGTATCAGCGGCTGCATCTGGCTCATGACAATCTAGCCTGTTCCTGTTTTTTCCGTTGGATCTAGTTTCGTGATTGAGGGACAGATACCGTTGACTTGTTTGAGTTGTTATCTAGAACGCTGTTCGAGTTATATTTAGATGGTGTAAAAATAAAAACTGGCCTAGAATATGTCGCGTCGTGTTTTTTGACATTGGAAATGTCTTTTCGTTCGCTCCAGTATAGGGTCCGATTTCACGAAAAAGTGCGATCCCCTTATGTCTCGGAAAGTTGTGAAGATATGATATTAAAAAATGAGCTCAAAAGACGCATAATCACGAGAGCTGTAAGGTGCAAAAATAATTATTCGAGAAAGTCAAAAACAAAAAAAGTTATGGTCGATATAGTGAAAATAAAATTCACTTTTTTCCGAATTTTTGATTTTGGTGCTCGATAATTTGGAAACGAAGAATGATATCAAAAATTTGAGAAAAACGGCTCTGGACAATTTAGTCAGCTACAATTTAGGGGGAGGGGGAGGGGGAGGGGAGGGGGAGGGCGAGGGGGAGGGCGAGGGCGAGGGCGAGGGCGAGGGGGAGGGCGAGGGCGAGGGCGAGAGCGAGAGGGAGAAATATAAATAATTTTATTCGTGAGCACAAACACAAAATAAAAACTTATACAGAGAAACATAAAAAAGAAAAAGTGCCACGAAATGGTCTCACCTCGGCATGTTGCTGGCGACTGCAAGCAGCTAGCTGATGCTGAACCCTGGCAGTACCTAGTGGAGCTCGGGTTTAATACAACATAAGCACACGCTGTTTTGGTCATCGGACTCGTCTCGATGAGCACTTAGGAGAGTAGTACCCAAGATAGAGCTGATGCTGAACCCTGGCTGTACCTAAAGGAACTCAGGTTTGTTGCAACATAGGCACACGCTGTTTTGGTCATCCGACTAGTCTTGATGAGCACTTACGAGATAAGTACCCAAGATAGAGCTGATGCTGAACCCTGGTTGTACCTAGCGGAACTCAGGTTTGGTGCAACATAGGCACGCGCTGTTTTGGACACCCGATTCGTCATGATGATCACATGGTACAGCATTACCCAAGATAGCTGATGCTGAACCCTGGTAGTACCTATTGGAATTCAGGGTTGGTGCAACATAGACAAACGCTGTTATGGTCATCTCTCGTCGCGTCAAACTGCTGTCAAGAAAATTTCATATCTTGCAGCAAATGGGCCGCTGCCGATCAAGACTCGAGTGACGATAACGGCGATGTGGCTACCACTTCTCGAGTTGACTACGGATTTGCCGTGTAATAATTTTCTTGTACTTTGAACATTAATATATCCTGCTTATTAATCGAAAAATGAAATATGTACCTATACTTATGCGCCACGGCGACAATTATTCAAACTTCGATACGCGTGTGGAAATTTTGCAATTTGTTTGTTCACATGCGTTATGTCCAGGATACTTGTGTTAGTCTAAGAATAAAATAATTATCATTCAACGTTATAGTTTTATTTTGTAACTTTTTCCTTATCCAGACTTTCTCGTCGCTCAGCGACAATATTTTTTCGAATTCCGTAGATTCATTTCTAATGTGCTCGATAGTCGTGTGAGGCACGAAATCTGTGAATTTTTGTAAAGAAATACATTATTAAATTTAATCCTAATACTCATGAGACAAGTTTTTAAGCAAAATTAGTACCTGGGCGTTTCTCAGAGATGACCTTCGGTGCCTGACTTCGGTGCCAAATTTTTTTTTTAACTTATTTGATATGCGACTTTATTTCCTAAAATCTAGCCTTAATATAAAAAATATTGGTAGTGGAGGCCTCCATTAGAACCTTATAGTTTTTAAGATATTTGAGATTTAAAAAACACCGAAATCATGTGCAGGCACTGAAATCAATTGGCGTCACCGAATTCAATAATGCATACACAAAAATCACATTTCAATTTGATATCTCAATTATATTACATTTTAAGCATATTTTTCATTCTTATTTGATTATAAGCGATGTAACAAGGCTAATGATCTCGAAAACTTACATAAATTTAATAGGTATAGACCCAAGATTTTAAAATAACCTAATTACGGCTTGTAAAACAACATCTCTAGAAGATATCCCACACTATTTAACTGTCCTCATATAATAGGGCGATGTATGGTCCTGGAACGAGTTTCAGACATGTCGACCACGAATTCGCACATTAGTGCCATGAAGGAAAAGATGTTTGTTTCACACAATCCGACCACATACGCATCAAAAAGAAACTTATGTTGCCTACACCCGATAAACAAGAAACTTTTGAGTGGTGTTCAATGCTCAAAAAATATTTCACGCACTCATAAAGCAATATGATGCAATACGGAAAACAAGTATTTTTGAATAACAGAGTTTTAAAGCATGAACTCCATCAATGTAAAACTATTTGAAGTGGTCGACTAATGCTTGAAGATCTAATTACCTATTAATTATGATACCCTCAAACACTTGAGCTAAATTGTAACTCCTATATTTAGACATAAAGACATAAGACATTGAGGAGTGTTGAAACATTTGCTATGTTCAATTTGTGTCTATGGCTATCCTTTAGAAATATCGATCAGTAAGGTACGCTCAGTGCCTTTGAAGCGATCTCGACATTAGAAGGCCACTTTATTTTTAATCCCTTGTTCTGAACATCCCGTCCCTTGGGTGCACCTTGCATAGTACTTACATACACAAGTTATTTTAAAAGAAGTGGGATCTAATTGACTGCATTCGTTTAACATGGCTGACACGTTTAAAGGTATCGAGTATCGTGTAGGGCCTCAGGTGATACAGAGAACAATTAACATAATTTACTTCATTGGTATGAAGAGAATATCAAGACAGAGAAAGAAACATTGGGTCTACAAGTTTCAACACACGTCAGTACGGCTACCACCAGTTTTGACATTGACATAACGCTCACGTTTAAGTAACTTACTTTCTATGCATCTCGCTCGTACTCGCATATGCGAGCAATAGTGGAAGCGAGATGTACAGAAAGTAAATTACGTAGACGTGAGCGTTATGTCAATGTTAAAACTGATGGTAGAGGCTCTGTTGTCTGTTTTAAAAAACTACTCACAGTAAACTGGTGATTTTTTGTACCTATTATGACGTAATTTACTTACAAACATATTTTTACGTTCATACAACGTATCTTGCACTTTTTAGGTGTGATAAATTAGTACAACAAACTAGTTTACAAAGCAGGATTTGATTTCAGTGATAACTTTTTTGACATCGGTGGTCAAAAAATCCACCGAAACCAAGGAAATCAACACCAGCGATGTCAA
Organism: Cydia splendana; assembly: GCF_910591565.1. NCBI lineage: Eukaryota > Metazoa > Arthropoda > Insecta > Lepidoptera > Tortricidae > Cydia > Cydia splendana. The sequence goes on along the minus strand of NC_085971.1, from coordinate 15,732,282 downwards.
AATTAATCGCTTTTTAGCAATTACAGAAATAGCATGAGTGATACAGAGGAGATGTAATAATGATGGATTTACGTACTTTCGAGGATTTCTTAATCACTTGCATAACGATAAATGCACTAAAACTTTCGGAGTAAATTGCACCACCGATCTCAAAAAAACTTAGAACCAAACCCACCGAAGGACGGAGAAACCTTTAAAAAATCACTTTATTATACGGTGACTGTACCTCTATTTTATTCAACGGTTAAGGCACAACTAAAGCATACTATGTTTGAGACACTGAGTTCCTGGTTTACAACTTTGAAGGAGTACCGACATGCTTTGCAAATTACACCGAAATTAGGCACTAGCCCGGGACACATCGTAAATTTGGTTTTATTCAATGAGTTGAGCAAATACATTATTGTGATATAAAGAATATGATAAGTTAACTAATACCTTATGCGTGAATACCCATAATAACTCCGATCTAATGCCCCATCTTGAGTAATAATTTTTTGTTTCATAAAATCTGGGTGCGGGACACTCCCACCGAACATCATTTTTGGCATTTGAATTTTATTTTCTTGTATTATATAAATAATAAATAAATAATTTGATAGTGTCCCAAACAGAATATAGGCTGAAGATCATGCCTAAATTAATTCAGATTTATTGAACAGTAAATTCAATCATTTATTGCCCCGGACACGTAAAAATGGCCCTCCTGAGAAATGCCCACCTACTCCCGATAAGTATCTACGCACAGGGAAGATAAATAGGTACTCGTAGGTATAGTTCTAACTAATAAAAGTAATAAATATCTCTTACTTTTTTCCATTGCACCATTTTTACATGTACAGTCACCTGTAATAATATATTACTCTTCGAAGGCCGCAAAAATATGTGACACGCTCTTATGGCTCTACAAATAAGATCGTGTGAGATATTTTTGAAAAAAAATGGCTCTATACTAATCAGACATTTTTCCGGCCTTCGTTGTGTAACATATTAATGCAGGTAACTGTACCATGTTCCTGTGAATAAATGATAATTGAATTCAATAAATACCTAGGTAAAAAGTCACTACTCACTACTGACTATGTCAGACAGGTCATCAAATATGTTAGTTGTAAAATCTTGTGCAACGGCGTTCGATTCTCACTTACTTACCCAGGTTTTATTTATCCGTCTGTATGACCCAGTTGCTTAAAGCCTTTCATGCTTTCATCACATCCTATCCGCACAACGCATTACAGCAGTTCCACGAACCACAAGTCTTTATCTTAGACGCGGAAGCCACGTAATGACAGGCAAAATGAACCCAGTCGGCTAAACCATAGTAGATTTGTGGAGAGTAGTCTATCTTCAAACATCATTGGCCACAGTAGGGGTCACCAAATGGCGGACCGCGATACCTATCCGGACCGCCGACCTATATTTTTTTTGCTTATTTAATATACTGAAGTAGAAACGGACCGCGATGGTCATTTTATTTTAAGAACCGGACCCCTGAAGAAACTTATGGTGATCCCTAGGTCACAGCATCTGTAGATGTTTGTGGGATTACGGGATGGCTATAGAGTTCTATAAAATCTCGTAAATCTCCGCTTACTTGTACAAGTACAAATTAAATTCGAGTTGTGAGTTATCAATCAATCAATCAATCAAAATATACTTTATTCATGTAGGCCTAGCAACAAGCTCTTATGAATCGTAATTAATCTTAATCTAATTATCAGAGCAATTTATTGATGTTAATATTATTCCATAATAAAATTGGATTATTATACATATCAAATTTAACACTAAAAATTTCACAAAAGGATCGTCAAACATTAAAAAGATTGTATAAAAAAATGCTAGTCTAGAATTTCTAGAATAAAATCTAAATGTCAAAAAAAAAGCATAAGTAACAAAAGAAGTAGATAGTATTACATCGGAATATCCATTTCCTCATCATTAATCAAATATACCTAATAAATAAATAATCATTTCGAATAACAATTAATCCCACGTTGTAATATCATTCATGTAGTCTTGTGTGGTATAATAAGCTTTAGAAATAAGTTTACGCTTTACATAATTCTTAAATTTATTAATAGATAATTCAGTAATATGGTTTGGAAGTTTATTATAAAATCTTACACAATTACCCATGAATGATTTTTTAATTTTATGGAGCCGAGTGAAGGGCACTGCGAGCTTATGTTTATTTCTAGTATTAATATTATGAATTTCACAATTTTTCCTAAAATTTACAATATTTTTATGTACATACAGAATATTCTCATAAATGTATTGACAGTGCACTGTCATTATGTCAATTTCCTTAAATTTATCTCTAAGTGAGTCTCTATGGTTCATTTTGTATATTGCTCGAATAGCCCTCTTCTGCAGAACAAAAATGGTATTTATCTCTGAAGCACCGCCCCACAGTAAAATACCATATGCCATAATGCTATGGAAGTAACTAAAATATACTAATCGAGCTGTTTTCACGTCAGTTAACTGACGGATTTTGCTCACTGCAAAAGCTGCAGAGCTCAGTCTATTCGAAAGAGTAGCAATATGGGGACCCCACTGGAGTTTAGAATCTAAAGTTATACCAAGAAAAACTGTACTATCAACTAATTCCAATTCCTCATCCTTCACAATGACACTTGTTTGCACATGTCTTACGTTACTACTAGTGACAAACTTAATACATTTAGTCTTTTTCTCATTTAACAATAAATTATTAACATTGAACCAATTTACTACTTTTGAAATGGCATTGTTTACATCATTGTAAGCTTGTTGCTGTCGTTTGACTTTGAAAATAAGTGAGGTGTCGTCTGCAAACAATACTATATCATGGTGGGTCTTAACAAGGAATGGCAAGTCATTTATGTAGATAAGGAACAGGAAAGGCCCCAATATTGACCCCTGTGGTACACCCATAGAGACCAATGACCCAGGTGATCGCTGTCCATTCACATCGACCCTTTGTATTCTACCATTTAAGTAGGACTTAAGTAAATTCAGTGCCGATCCTCTAACTCCGTAATAATGAAGTTTCCTGATTAATGTTTCATGACAAACACAGTCGAAGGCCTTAGATAAATCACAGAAGACACCTAAAGCATCTCGTGACTCCTCCCAGGCATCGAAAATATGCTTAATTAGCTCAACACCGGCATCGGTTGTTGAGCGACCCCGTGTAAAACCAAACTGCTTATTATGCATCAAATTATTAACGTTAAAATGTCGTACTAATTGAGAAAGAACTAATTTTTCAAAAATCTTGCTAAATGTTGGTAGCACAGATATCGGTCTAAAGTTAGTGGGGTCAGAGCTGCTACCAGATTTAAATAAAGGAATTACTTTACTATATTTCATTAGATCAGGAAACTCGCCGCAATCAACACTGTTGTTAAATATAACTACCAAGTCAGGCGCTACAATTTCTACTAAGGATTTGACAGCATGGACAGAGACTCCCCAGAGGTCATTAGTTTTTTTGACATTAATTGATTTAAACGCCTTTATTACATCTGAGGTACAAACATGTTCAAAATGAAGGTCTCCACAACACTCTGGAGCGTTATGTTTTAATAATGTAACAGCAGATGAGGGTGATGAATTTAAATCCTTAGTTGTGGATACTGGTACCTCGGTGAAAAATTTTTCAAATTCTGTAGCTACTTCTAAATTGGAATCTATAATTTTGTTATCAATGTTTAGTTTAAGCTCTTTAATTGTGTGTTTAGAGCGACCAGTCTCCACATTTATAACTTTCCAGGTTGCTTTAACAATGTCGGAACTACTTTTTATTTTCTGACTTAGATAATTTCGCTTAGCTATATGACAATCTACTTTAAACTTCTTCGAATACTCCTTCACATGTTCTTTAAATTCATCACTCTGATTAAACCGCCGTTCCTCATATAAGGCATACAGTTCACGTCTTCTTTGATGTAAGTCCGCAGTAGCCCACTCACTAAAAACTGATGCACCACTAACTACGACCGATTTTGAGGTGAATATCGCATTATAATGATCCATAAAAGTGTGAAAGAATGAATTATACATACTATTAGGACTCATATCGGAAGACAAAAAGGGTAGCGCCTGAACTAAACTTAGCTTCATTCTTTCCACGCGGTCCGAGGTTACTGGTACAAAAGTTATTTGTTTTCTCATGGTATTTTTCCTTAATGCCTCAAATACCATTAATTGACCTAAGTGGTCTGATTCTAAATTGCTGATAACTTTTTTAGCAATAGGAAAAATATCTGTGAAAATATTATCTATACAGGTTGCACTAGTAGCAGTCACTCTAGTGGGCTCCATAAACATGTGGTTGAGATTACAAGATTTAAAAAGATTCAATAATCTACAAGACATTGTTGAATTTTCCATAATATTTACATTAAAGTCGCCGCATATAAGCAATTTCTTACTAGAAGATGATATTTTAAGTAGGGCAGATTCCATTATGTTTTCAAATAATTCAAAATTACTTAATGGCGGCCTATACACACAGACAACAATAAATTGCTCTAATTCTACTGCACTTAGTTCTATAGTCCGTTCAACAGACATGGATACAATGTCCTTACGTTCCTTAAATTTTAACTGACTATTTAATATAATTAATGACCCACCATGTATGGAACTAAGTCTGGTGAACGAACTTCCCGCCTGGTGATTATTAAATTGGGGCATTAATTCATTATTATTTAACCAATGTTCAGTAAGACATAAAATATCAATATTAAAATCATTCAAAAAAAGTTCTATCTGTAAATTTTTTCCTCTAATACATTGAATATTTTGATGCACCAGGTGGATATACTTTCCATGTTTGCAGTATTTTTCATTATATTTATTTAAAACTAAATTGCCAGAGACAGAATCTTTTGTCTTAACACCTAGTTTAAATCTATTAAATCATTGGTTATGACTGGAACCAATTCCATGTTCATACTGGGCTGCTCAATAGGAGCAGAATTGTCTGCCAAATTCTTGGCAGACATGTCAAGTAAATATGATAGCGATAAAGCTATTTGTCTTTTGTAATAATTTGAAAGGCAACACTTGCCTTTAGTCAAAAACACCATAGGCATATGGTATTTACTAACGAAATTGTTAGTGTCAATTATGCTAAACTTACTACTATATGTACAAAGATTATATAGAGATATATTTAACTTATGTCTAGTGGTATTTTCTGCCTCTGACATTTGCTCACAATAGTGTTAAAGTTCCAAATTCAAAAGCGCATAAATTTGCTTGGGTCTTACGAGGGTAGCTGCGCGGCTTTTCTTGCCATATCGATCGCACACAAAACGCGAGTCTTCTGGAGATGGTAGAGCACGAAGGCTTTTTTGCTTATGGTTCTCCAGCCTTTCTATCGTCAAACAGAGGGTTAATGGCAATGCATGTGCATATTTAAATTGGTCAAAGGCGCCTAGCCTTTCAAAGATGCACATACTAGAGAATTGGGTCGGATACTGCCGTGGCCGGGTGGTCTAGTGCTCAGGACGTTACCCCCGCGTAAGCTGAAAACGCCGGTTCCATTACGTCCTCGGTCACTTTTTCTTTAGTATCACATCTACTCGTCTTTCAATTTGTAACTAACTTAATTACAAATTGATCAGTATTTGATCTCAATCAAAATGTAGGTACGAACGAGGGAGATTATAATATACTGTGTGATGTAAAAAAAATAAACTTAGAGTCAATGTGCAGTTGGAATCTCCCATGATCTGAACTTTGGGTTACTTATCGATATTATTGTACAGTTGTTGTGGCGTGTCCCCGATCTAAACGTCAAACTTGTGAATTCCTCAACGTTCCGAAATAGCTTACTGTCGTTGTCTTAACTGTGAGCAAACTATCGGCTAGGGTAGGTGTGCCTTAGTCCACACGTCAATTGTATTGTCCATTGCGTTCATAATTTGCGGTCGTGGCGCTAAATTATTGTGCGGTGACTAGTGACAGGTTGGTGTCTACGTTTCAACAGTGGAGCGCTTGAAGTTACGAGCGTTAGCTTTCACCCTTTGAATGACAGGAACCCTTATATTTGGAAAAAGCACACGATATACATTTATTTATCGCTATCATTTGTCTATCACGTTTATTTGTTTAACGGGCATTTACCCGTCTATAGGTTTCGCCATTTAGGCCCACTGGGTTAACGCACCATCCCACTAACACGGGCTTAAGCGGTTAAACCGTTAACCCAGTGTCAAATTGTACTGGTAACCATGGTAACTCCAGGTATAGACGTGACACGTGTCATTTTGAATTTAGAATTCACTTCGTTTTCTATGGAAAGCACCACGTGATGACCGATCAGCCGTCATAGAAAATGACTTGTCGGACGTTTCGGGCCGGGCACGGCCCGGTCTAGTGTGAGTCATCCTTAAATCATAAATCATTTATTCGATGTCGACTGTCAAGTATCAACTAAAAAGCTAGAACAAATGATGTGAAAATCTCAACAGTAGGGTCTCAGTCTTTTGTTTGAGATTGAGAAAAATAGAATTATAGGGTCATCATCATCATCATCTCAGCCATAAGACGTCCACTGCTGAACATAGGCCTCCCCCTTGGACCTCCATACGTGCCGGTTGGAAGCGACCCGCATCCAGCGTCTTCCGGCGACCTTAACAAGATCGTCTGTCCATCTTGTGGGTGGACGTCCTACGCTGCGCTTGCTAGTCCGTGGTCTCCACTCGAGCACTTCTCGACCCCATCGGCCATCTTATCTGCGTGCAATGTGGCCTGCCCATTGCCACTTCAGCAAAATTATAGGGTATTATACTGTATTTAAAATAAATTATTTTACACCATGCATGAAATAAAGCACCAGATAATTATTAGAAAACCACAGATAGGAGTTATTTTTAAACACAAGTTCTATTTAATAAATCGGATAGAAATATAAAAAGTAGGTGAGTTGACCGCGACGTCACGATGTAATGTTTCGTATAAATTTCATATTAGCAAATCGTTTAGACAGTTCAAAAAAAGTAACTGATTTGACTAGTAGGAAAATACCCTATTATAGGTACTTTCCATTCTAAATAATTCATCGTCATACTTATCTCTAGAAATATGTCTCTTGCTCAACACTCGCAACGATCTGTACAACGAGTCACAACGACTCTGCACTGACACTGACTTCATGCAAGTTATTTTTAATAGATTGAGTATTTATTCACGTACATACCTACTAGCAATTACATAACAAAGCAAAATTATGTTGCGTACATGACTACATGTACATACTACACTTATAGATCGATAAGTACACTATACGGTTATCAACTATTGTGTCAGGTGCCTATCCGAATCATTGCTTCATCTCAGCTTTGATAGCCTTCGCGGTTATTACTGCCTCACATTATATTCTGGTCTATAAATAATTTGCTAGCTGTTACGGAACGTTTATATACAATGAAGGTACAGTCACTGATAGCTGACCAAAACGTGTACCTAATAATTTTAAGGACTTATACTCTGTATCTTTAGGTATTTAAATAAAAGTAAACAAAATCTACCCTCAATTGGCTCGTTAAGCCAGTTGAGGGTAGATGAAAACATTATACGATCAAATACTGTAGGTTAATGTGTGGTCGTTCAGTGACTGATCCAGGCGGATTTGTATTTGGTCGGTTAACCAATAAATGTTATAACTACCAATAAATGTAATTTTAATACCCAAAGATACAGACTATAGATCCTATTTTAGGTTTTCTTTACAATAACAACAACCTAGTGATTCATTCTATTCTATACTAGCCTCTGCCCGCGACTTTGTCTGCCATGGAATGATGATGATGATTGATAAAAACTACCTGCCTTTCTCAGGGCCCAATTTATCTCTATACCAAATTTTGTCCAAATCGGTTCAGTGGTTTAACCGTGAAGAGGTAACAGACAGACACACTTTTGCATTAATAATATTAAGTAGGTACGGATGGATGGATTTGACACTAATCAGACAGTTCGTGGTGCATCCCGCCCTGAGTGTCGAAAGAATTGAAGGTCAAATCCTTTTACATATTGTCAAATATGTTGATATTTGTCTAATTTTTTGACATGCGAGGCATGCAAAGGGTAAATATAGGCGTGTCAATAAAACATCAGTTATACTTCTCATACAATTTAAAATTGCCGTTGCGTAACATTCACAATGCTATTGAAAGATCCACTTTATGCAGTAAAGGATCATTCACGCTAGACCGGGCCGGGCCCGGGCCGAGGCGGCCGACACGTCATTTTCTATGACGGCTGATCGGTGACCACGTGGTGCTTTCCATAGAAAACGAAGCGCCGAAAGCTCCGGCTCGGCCCCAGCCCGGTCTAGCGTGTCATGTCATCCTTTATAAATGAACTATATACCTACGGGGTGGCTAAAAAATTACTACATTCCCGTTGTCAAGGAGGTTTAGGGATTATACTGAGCAACTTTTACTATATGACCAACCCCGAAATCGCGAAAAAAAATAAGCTGTTTCATACATTTTGGCTGGTCCATTTTCTGTGGCAGTGTAAATTTTTTTTTCGCGATTTCGGGGTTGGTCATATAGTAAAAGTTGCTCAGTATAATCCCAAAACTTCCCTGGCAACAGGAATGCAGTTATTTTATAGGAACCGTGTATATGCTATTTTAGGCAATATAGGTACCTACTAACCTACAAAAATATCGTCAAACATTTCACCTGTTTGACGATGATTGTACCTGAATAAGGTTATACATGAGATTGATAGAACCTACGCCCATGGCAGGCCCTGAGCGTCGAGCTGCCACTCAATAAATATAAATAACTATGTATTAATGAAAACTACTTCGCCGACAAGGGCCTTAGGGTGCGTGCACACGGCCGCCATTTAAAAGTAAAAAGCACTTCCGTCGATTATTTGTAGAAAAGCTTATTTTCTTTGACAAATTCACTGAATTCATTTACACTTTTAAGTTTTAATAGGTTTAGGTACAGTCATAGGCGAAAATATTGAAGATAATTCGACTTTTTCATAACGGAACGGATATTATTCGAAATTTAATGTAAGTAGATAGAAGAAGAATGGAATACTCTTTATTGACACACCTCAGTAAAACATACAACTTTCGGAAAAAACAATTAATTAAAGATAGAGGCAAACAGCAGACGGTCTTATCGCGGTTTATGTTTTGCGAAGTTAAACTGTTAAATCTGGTTGAAATAAATAAATTAATTAAATCGTTTATTCAGGCGTAATAAACCCTATTTGCATAATTTCTTCCTCTGCCAAACTGCAGGACAGTTTCAGTTTCAGTGAATCTTGGTTGAATAGTATTAAAGAACCTTATATGAAAAATATTGAAGACAAATCTAGTCTCCAAAAAATCGGCGTTCAATTGCCTTTCAACAACTACCAACAATCAGGCCTATTCGGATTTCGAGATAATCACAAGATCTTGAGACGATTTAGAGATCAACTAGATCTACATTAGATATCGACTAGATGTGACTTGGATATCTAAGTCATAACTTGTCGAAATCGTTCAAGAGGACCTCCAGCATCGCGGAAACGTCAAATTTGACATATCTATCATACAAATATCTTTAAATTATCCGTACCGTAACTTGTTGAAGTCTAGTAGAAATCTAATTCATTTTCCGAATCGAGCCGTAAGTCTCCAAAAAATCACCGTGCAATTGCCTTTCAACAACTACCAACTATGTATTAGTATTCAGATTTCCCGCTTAGCAACTACATTTCCATTGCACTAGTATCTAAGTCACGTAGACACCTTCGATGAATGCCAAGACCTGGGGTGTTATTGTTATTTACTTGCCGAGTATGTAGGTACAGCACGGATATCATGGTTGCATTTTTATCCCCTGTCATGTCATGGGTCACTTTCGCACTTTCATACATGACAGGCATGGTGACAGATGATAAATCAGATTGATGATCGCAGCCATAATTGCTAGTTTTAAGGTATTTATCTATGGGCCAATAGTTGCCTGAAAATAAATATTTTTATTTTCATTTCATTTCATAAAAAGGCGACCATCTTAGCCCTACAGGAGGTTTGGGAGAAATACAGGCCAATTCGAACGTACACTGCCATCAGAATGATGTACAAATTGTACAATCGTAGATACGAGTAGAAAACACCAATCGAGACAATGCATGGAAAGAGTTTCAAATGTACTGCATAATCATTTTTCCACCGTATTTTCACGGAAACGTACGAATGTGTCTTGCTATTTCAGTCGGTCTCGGTACAAAAAGTACTGAGATTGACTGAAGAAGCATGACAAATACGAACATTTCCGAGAAAATACGATGAAAAATAATTATGCACTACATCTGTACATGACTTTTCGTAGCATCTGTCATACCGATGTATTTTTTTTTTATTTGGCGTTTGTCGATGTACGATTGTATTGCCCCCAGTTGTTACGGATTTCGAGGTCACTCACAATTAGTGATGTGCCGTTCCCGGAAAAATTCCCTTGGTAAACTCGGGAACGTTTCCGGGAAATTTCCCATATGAAGGGAAAATAGGGGAATTTAGAAATGGCGCATAGATATACTATTTTATTATCAGAAATTCAGTCAACACTTAGCATCTTAAACTTTTTTTTAAAACATTATATACTGTATCTCATCCGCCTACGAAAATTCCCTATACTCCCGGGAAATTTCCCATTCTTCCTGGGAAATTTCCCATAGTCGCTGGGAATGATTTCTCGGCCAAAATATTTTTTTTTACAATAATACGTCATTATTCAACAAAATCGATACAAATCATCACAGTTTAATCAGGATCAAAATAAGTTAGGTACTAATAAGAATAGTGGAGTTCCGTAAGCTTTTTACCAAGAAATTCTTCTACATACGAGTGTTAAGGACGGGTTCTTGTGAATGTTTTTGCATTACATTATCAAAATATGTAAAAAAAAATTCTGTAGCAATAATTTTTTGGAGATTAAAAAAATATTTTTTATAAGTATCTACATAGGTATTTGTATGGAGAAAATTTCGAAATGATCTGACTCGCATTCAGGTACATCGGGGGCTTAAAGTGATGGCATATATTTTTTTGAAACATCCAAAGTGTCGAATGTTGTAAGCAAATCCACTTTCCAAGTTTTTTTTTGGGAAGCCACTTTGCATTTTACGGTTTTTGGCTACTTTATTTTACTAGACGCAGTTACTTGTCGTTATAGCTAGCTTTAATTAAAATTATAATACACTTAATATATTTCAATATTCTCCTGTTTGGGGAATTTTCCCGGGAACACCGGGAAATTTCCCAGGAATTTCCCATAAGGGAATATTTCTTTGTTCCCGGGAAATTCCCACGGCACATCACTTCTCACAGTCACAATTCACGATACACTGGTCCCCTTGAGATTCGGATTGCGTGCGTTTGCGCAACAATGTCAATACGCGGCAAAGAAACGGTAGCTTGTATTGGATTATACACAAAGCCAATGATAGCTGCATAATAATAAATAAATAAAAAGCGAACCATGCTATGTAATAATACAAGTGCGATAAATAGTAAATTCGCAACTAGTGGGGATAAATTAAAAAGGGAGGGAGTGTTTTAAATCAACACGAGTTGCGAATTAACTATTCGTACGTGTATCGTATGGACAACGTTTTACAGTAAATATGGCGCTTCAAATTTTCGACATAGTTACGGAATGTGCTAATTATCGCACTAGTGCGGTAAAGAAGCACCATATGTACTGTAAAATAACAAATAACCCCTTAATATCAGAGCACATTATGCATTGATTGAACGTTATTATACCTACTTATATAATTATTTCGTTATCGTTATGCCAGCAAAATATACATGCTATCCTTTATTAAACCGACAGAATAACAGACAAATTTAAATCGTCATTAAGGATGACTCACGCCAGACCGGGCCGAGCCCGGGCTATGCCGTCCGAGATGTCAGTTTCTATGACGATTGATCGGTGATCACGTGGTGCTTTCTATAGAAAACAAAGCGCCGGAAGCTCCGGCCCGTGACGTGCGTCATCGTTTATGTCAGAGGTCTCCAAACCCCGGCCCGCGTGCTAAATCCGGCCCGCAACGCGTTCCAATCCGGCCCGACGACATCCAAAGCCCACTGTCCGGCCCGCGGGAGCTAGGCTCCAGGGGTTCAGCATTCATTGAGAGTGGAACTGTTCCTAACAGCAACAACCAGACACCCTCCCCCGGCGCAAAAACCGACGGTGGCCCGCGCGAACGTTTCAATATGGCGTTTAATTATGGCGCAATATGGCCCTCAGGTAAAAAAGTTTGGAGACCCCTGGTTTATATAATCAGTATCAGTATTGGTATTCTTATTAAGCACAAAAGGATCAGGTACTATCTATCTATCAAAGAGGTCAAATTGTCGAAATTTCTCACTAGGGCAATGCCTAACTCGGCAGCACTTATGCAAGAAGCAAGCTTATCGGACATTATTCTTTATAACAAACTGCAGTTGCAAATCACAATCGCCAAGCAGCTTTTGGACATAATTGTCTCAGTAAATCTCGATGGTATCAAGCCGACATTCGTAACTAACCTAACCCCGTTGCTCTGTGACCTCCGTGCCATAGGCGGGGAGCTAACCCCGGAAAATGGTATTACCCATAGTCTAATAAAACATGGTCTTCTCTTCCCAGAGTGACACAAGCCTACGTCACAATAACATTGCCACTTTATATAGCGCTATTGCATATTATTATATAGCGCTGTCGCATGTTGTGTCAGTCACGTGGTCGGAAGAGAGTACCAGGCGGAGTATATTATTATACCATGGTATTACCTATGCTAATTATTGCAACAAAACTGGACAGTTAATTCGTCATACTATCCTTATTACCATAGCCTGGTTTTCGATTTCCGGTTATGCTTATTACCATTGCTAGTGATTAATTGGATATCGACTCTAAATCATAATAACAAATGTGACATAGTGAAGTAAACAAAATTAATTATTAGTGTTACTTTATTATCTTTTGCAAACTTCTTTGACTTATTTTTATTCTAACGACAAACTAAACTAAACGACATCTGCCATTGACAATCATTAAAATTACATACGAGTCGCTTAACTTCTAACTCGGGTAATTCCATCTGTCAGATTATGCGATTTTAGTATTAAGAAAAGGCAATAGGATAGGTATTTGCTGAGAGGGTCGAATGGATTTACCCGAGTTTGAAGTTCATAACAATATAATAGGAAAAGATTTATTACAACACTATTAAATAAATATAAAACATTAAATTAGCTTAAAAATAATAATACAAACTATCTCTAAACTGAATAAACTTAAAATAAAACACCTATAAATAAAAAACGTCCCCCAAGTCACTGCCGATGGGCAGTGTGCCCAGAAGGCTGGCCGCATTGCCACGTTGTATGGCAATACTAACGCGTTGAGCAAAATACAGGCCAGCCCTCTGGTCCCCTGCGGCATCTATAAGGCGCTCCGCTAAGGCCCTGTATATACGGCGCGCGCTTGGCCCCCACGGCCCCAGCGTTTGAAGTTAAGCGACACATACATTGAATAATAATTCAGTTCATTTCATTGTAAAAGCCATTGTAATATATGTATAGGTATTTAAAAAATACATTTAACGCTACTGTTAAGACAGTCATAATTTTATATTCATCGACTTAGCAAGTGTCACTTGTTTCGCACTTTTTGGATGTTCAACCAAATTGCGCCCGTCAAACCGGACTATGATCGTATACTATTTTGCGGGCCTAGCTCTTAGTTTACTCGTAATACCTGTAAAGAGCGATGTTAAAATTTGATTGTAGATAGGTTGTCGTTGAGTGTGTGTGGGCTTTATGCGATGCCGAGTATGGCGTTTGGAAGGAAAGGTTTATGTTGATTGGCGTTTCGTTTTCGATGTTGCTTACAATGTTTCTAGTAGATATAACAAATTCATGGGTGCCTTGCCAATATGCCAATCGTTTGCGCCCGAACGAAACGCTATCTTTCTGTTGCACTAATATGGAAGCAAGCTACAGCGCAAACGATTGGCATCTTGGCTAGTCCCTCTGAAGGGCCGACGATTTCCAAAGTTTCCAAATTGAGAAGTTATCCATTAAGATTTTTTTTTCGGAGACGTCACATTTCTACCTGGGGATATATTTACTAAATTTTCCAGTAGTATCTGAGGATCCGGTCTGGCCAAGTGGGTAGTGACCCGGCGTATGAAGCCGATGGTCCCAAGTTCGAATGCCGTTAAGGGCATTTATTTGTGTGATGACAGATATTTATTCCAGAGTCATGGTTGTTTTCTATGTATTTAAGTATTTATATATTATATGTATCGTTGAGGCCGACCTGCCGCCACCTGGAAGAGCACAATCGAAAAAGATCTTAAAGCTAATAATGTAGACGCAGGGACAACACAAAATAGATTGTTGTGGCGAACACGTACGAGGAGGGCTGACCCCAAGTGATATGGGAACATAGCCAGGAGAAAGAAGAAGATATCGTTATTAGAGTACTTCATGATGACCTTACCGTGGGGCTTAGTCAATTTGTCTAAAAATGTCCTATAATATTTATTATTTATTTATAAACATTCCAACTTTTTGGCTACTTTCTACAACTTACCTGTGAATTGTTAAAATGCGATGCCGAGTATGGCGTTGGAAGGAAAGGTTTATGTTGATTGGCGTTTCGTTCTCGATGTTGCTTACAATGTTTCTAGTATAGATATAGAGCCAGAACAGGCTAAGTTATTGGCAGCGATTTTGATGGTGCGGGCTGTGCAAGTTTTATTTTAAACAATAAATTATGACGTTTACTTAACACTTGCACGGTCTGTGCTATCAAAATCGCTGCCAACTTAGCTTGGTCTGACTCTAGCAGCTTCCAAAGTTCCGGCACTTCGAGAAAGAGCTTTAAATAAAAAACTTGTAGGTACCTACCCGCTGTATTTTCTATGTAACGCGATTTTCGATTTTCACGGTAAGCCCTTCGATGTGCCGCCGGAAAACGACCAAATTGCGAAATGTTCTGCGTACCTTAACATAACACATTTCTATGGGGACAACATGTACCTCTTTGTGAAATTGTAGGAACTGGGCTATACTATAAATAATCATTTAATTCAGGCATGAAGAGTATACTTAGTGAGGTGGTTTTACGGTACCTATTACTTATAAATGTTTTCGTAATGATAACTTTCTGTACAAGGGCGATAATTCACACGGTTTCACACGCACGGCGGTTCTGCGAACGCCTATTTCTAGTTTTCACGAGAAAACAGTTCACCTACAATTATATTCTCGCTGCAGCATCGTGTGGCACATTGTGTTCATAGGAACATATTAATAAATACACTTAAATGATAAACCATCTTGCTAACTGTAGCATTGTAAATGCGTATCAAATTCGCCAAAATATTTTACAACCGCAAAACTTCCGTGAGACACAGACATATTAAATATATTAAGAACGGGTAACTCACGTTTTTTAAGTCGAAAAACGCTCGACATGTTTCATCAGGAGCTTGCGTTGACGGTGACGGACCGGCGCAGACACATCGGGCAGAACATGTCGAGCGTTTTTTGACTTAATATACGTGAGTGACCCGTTCTTAATATATTTAATATTATACAACCGGTTTGCTGAATTGGAACACAATGACAATCCATTAGTAGGTATACGCACTTGTAGGGTTTGCAATCCGGATCCTTAATTATCCGAATCTAGATTTAGTACCTGCATGAAGCTCTTGCGTTCAATAGAGATCCATAATACGTTAAATTCACCATATTACGTGCAGTCGGTATTGTCATTCATTTTACTATGGAAATTGACAATAACACCGACGCGTTAAGGCCACTGCAGTAGTGTCGGAGCAATAGTGCAGCTGCGGTCGGAAATGGAATGTTACCTTTAAATTGATGTAAATGATGATACCTAATGCAAGAAGGGGTATTTATTTGAAGATATAAAAGTAAGGTAGTAAACTCTTCAAAAAAGTTTACGTCGTCTAGAGTTTGTGCGGAAAGAGAAGACTGTGGAATGTATGGGGCCCAATACATTCCACGACTCTTCTGTTTCCGAACAGACTCTATAAACTCCCCGTTTGTTGCAAGAAATGCTATGGTTGGCTGCCATTATCCTTGTCTCCTTGTAAATCTGTCTGCCTTCTGTAACGCAGAAAACGGATGATTCTGTAGTTTAATTGCAGCTGTAAGCTGCACTGTTGAGAGATTAATGGGTTCGCATGCAAACTGCATATCTTAAAATTTTGTACATGTTATAGATTAAACACTCATACTATCATTAAGAGTATAACACTCTTCAGGGATCGTTAAGCAGTTTTAATGAGGCGTATATGGAAATATTATGATACTGACCTGTATTATTTATTGCGTATTAAGAATACGGTAAAAAAGTTTTCAAATATCCATATTGATAATTATTTGGTGGAGCAGTATATAGTAAGAATTTTCTCATGTTATGTTTTGGTAATGATGTAGAACGATCGACCACCTCACAGTAGGCGAGCGCTTCATATTATTTATATAGACTTGAACCTTAAAACCACTACGATACAGCCGTTTTTTAAACGACATTGTTGCTATGGCACGCGCTCTACACGGGAGCCCACCGCTCCCACAAAAGAAACAATGACTTTTATTTAACAGATTACAGCCTTAGGCGTAAAACTCATTTGAGAAAAATCATACTATACCTAGTACGCTTATATAAGTGCGCTAGGTTTGCCTATAGACTTCGAACGTACTACCGTTCGCGCGTCCAGGTGATAATTTCCCGCTTATTTATTACCCCAGGAATTAACAGTTAGGTACCACGGCGAATCGGTAATAGCTAGCTTAATAGCCCCCATATTTTCTGTTACTATCGGTATACCGATATTTTGCGATGTAATTGCTATTGTAGCTATTTATTAGAGTCAAAGGTGATGTGAGAAATTAGTAATATACCTATAGGATTTTGCTTAATGAGTACCTAAGAGAATGATGCCAGAAGTCAAACGTCAAGTCTTATAAAGGATGACTTACCCTAGACCGGGCCGTGCCCGAGCCGAGGCGTCCGACGCGCCATTGCCCATGACCTGATCACGTGGTGCTTATCATAGAAAACGAAGCACCGGAAGCTCCGGCCCGGTCCCGGCCCGGTCTTGCGTGATTCATCCTTAAAGATGACGTTCGGATGTCAACTGCAGCAGTAATTGTTGCAGCGTCGTTGTTGCCGCTGCTGTATCTGCCAATTACCTTGATAAAATGGGTGACGGAATGGCGTCGTAATCGCGGCGGCGAACGATTTTTAAAGTTGCCATACAAATTTTGCTGTCACTACGGTATTCGATAAAATCCCGTATACGGTATACGGGAAAAATTTACACCGTGTGAACCTAGCCTTATTTTAGCAAATGTATAACGTCTCATTAAAAACAAATAAAGAGTAATATTTATAGGTATTTACTTACTGGTCAAAGGTCTAATATTCGTATTTACGATTTAACTGCTACATCGAGCCAGTTATATCTGACATTTAACAGTTACCTAATGCCCACTTAATATGGGAATAACTGCCATAGAAAATAATAATTGACATAGAAAAGTACCAGTCATCGGCGGCTACCTGTTATTGTACTAAAGTCACTGCTACCTTATCGTATTTTTAGGGTTCCGTACCTCAAAAGGGAAAAACGGAACTCTTATAGGATCACTCGTGCATCTGTCTATCTGTCCCAACATTCCCCCCTCCCCCTTTATCCCCGAAACTACCGGATCTATTGTTTTTAATAATACACATAATAGTTATTTACCTTAGATAGATGACAGGAAAACCTATTAGAAATGTGCATTCAAGCGGCGGCAGATGAGTCGGATTTAATTACTCTATTAAACTGCAGTTTTTGATCCGTCCCCTGCGGGGACTTTAAAGACGTTTCATTCACGTACCACATAAAAAAATACATGTTAAAAATTGGGTAATGTAAGGAACCCTTGGAACGCGAGTCCGACTCGCACTTGACCGGTTTTTTTATGATATAGGAGGCAAACGAGCAGAGGTATTACCTAAGCAATTACCGTGGCGCATGGACACCTGCAATATCAGAAGGGGTCGCAAGTTGCCAGTGATCGTCAGGGCTATAACCGCGAAAATCGAAGTTCGCAAATTGCGGGCATTTTTCTCTGTCACTCTTATTACGCCTTCATTGGGGTAAAAGAGAAAGATCCCCGCAATTTGCGAAATTCGGTTTTGGCGGTAGGCCCTCTGGATGGCGGGTGAGCGAGCGGGGAAGATGAGAGTACGCTCTTTTCTCGAATGTGTAGCATTAACAGCCATATTCGAACTTTAAGATACGTCAAATAACATGGAAACGATATGGATCGGATATGTCAGTGTCAAACAAGTGTCAAAGGTGAGATTTCTAAAACAAAAACGTCACTTTTGACACTGACATATCCAATCTATATCGTTTCCATATATTTATTTGACGAATCTTAAAGTTCGAATATGGCTGTAAGTCTGCCTTTTGTCACTGTATATTTATTACTGTGCAATAAAGTTTAAATAAATAAATAAATAAAATATTTGAAGGTGGTATCGGTCCAGAAATGGAAATGGGAATGGTTGACTTGAAGTTTCCAACTTTTGAAGAATCATACGTTCGCAAAATTAGGGCAAAATTAGGTTAGAAATTTAACCCACTAAAGAGCAAAGAGCAAAGATTTTTTGAAAAAAGAAGAGGTCCCCTTTACTCCTCCAATCCTTTTAATCCTAGTTACAAGTATAAAATGAATTATTAAAAATGCAACGCAACTTCGTTGACTGCTTGGTATTCCCCGTCAGTTAACTTATATAGTTATAATGCGCCGTGTTATAGGTAATGTGTATTTATATAATTCCCGTAACTTATTATGCGTGCGTCCGACGCAAGCGCATACTGATGCGCGTTATCTAACAGCTCATTACTTAATTGATTATGTATGGTTCCTGACGGCAGGATGCAATTGTCACACATACTAGTTTGGTTCTTTATTTAACTGGACTGCGTTATGGAATGACGAACTAAGTAGTTCGTTATAACGAACTAAGTAGTTCGTTATTCCATAACGCAGTCCAACTAAGCTCTTCGTCTTGGGTTTCCTCATACAGTGTTATAGTAATTTGCGTTATGTCTATTTTTGCATGGGATTTTAAGCGCGCCAAGCGGGACGTTTTGGAAACTCCCCATACAAAATGACACTTAACGCAAACGCGTTAAATTTTGCGAACGATTTTACGGTGGCAGTCGTATTATACTCCAGTAAAGATACGGTTACGTTAAACATTAATTAGTAATAGGCAATTTTTTTTTTATTCCTGTTCTTTAGATCATTTTAAGATACTTTATTTTCGAATCCAACAAACTTTCTGTCCGGAAGTAGGTAAAAAAAAATAGTTAAAAAAAAGAGCCGTTCTTGTTTGTTAAAACTAGTAATAGTATTTTTAGTTCGTAAACGTGACGAAAATAATATTTATAATGAGTCGACAATGGAATCAGTCAAAATATTAACACGGAAAATAACTAATTCAATAAATGGCGGGGCCTCACGGATATACGTCGTAACTTGATATAAAAAAAAAGTAATAATTAGGTCTTTGATTGAATTACCATAAAACTACCTCATTAAGCTATTTATCCGAGAATCCGACATCAATATTATTTGTATCACTTGTATATATATTTACGCCTTAAACATGCTAGAAAAAATGGTTATAGATATAATTTCTTGCAGACTTTGTTCTGATAACGTTCAAAGTGATATTCAATACATAATCACACAAAAATATGGTCAATGTAATAAATATGTGCATTTCTCTAAATGAAACTCCCAAATTTGAACTCTTTGCGCTAATGCTAAGGATTACATTTCCTTGCGGCGCGCGGGGACAGTTTCAATGCGGGCGGTGGCGGGAGTTCGTGCCAAGGACGCGTGGATAGTATGTAGGTAAGTATGTACTTACCTACAACTTGCTACAAGTGACAGGCCAATTCGAACGTGCGCGGGCGTCTCGCTCGCACCAAATATTTGTGCGGCGAAGTCTGAGCAAAATGAACGCGCGCGTGAATGATAGCTGATTAAAAATAACTGATATCATTTCCAATATTATTGGTTGATGTTCAAATTATATTCGTAATTATATACGTCAATTATGACCCACTACAAAAATAAAAATTGCGCATGACTATCTATCGTTCTTATTTAATTTCAGAATGGCATGGTGTGGAGTGGCATTATAAAAGGAATACTTATTATTTCACATTCTGTCACAGCGAAGTGTGTAGGCCCACTCTTTAATTTGATATTAACGTCTATCCAACAACTTTGTCAGTAGAAAAAGGCGCGAAATTCAAATTTTCTATGAGACAATAACCCTTCGCGCCTAAGCGTCTGTAAACTTTTTTTTTCAACAAACGTATTATATTGACTATTTCGTGCTCTTTCAATTCATAGTTTACGTTCCATAATAAGTATAACAGTAAGTTCCATAATAAGTATAACATAGTATAATAAGCGTCGACGTGAAATATATGTTTACACTTTTGCACCTTACTCCTTTGCAATAAGGCGAAAAGTACGGCTTTAAAATGACAGCGTTTTACACAAAAATAAAACGCTAATTAAATAACTTACCATATTCGGAACCTAAGAATAAATAATATTGAGAGCGGCAACACTGTCGTAGGGGCCTATTCATAAATTTAAGTCATTTCAAATTGGGGGGGGGGGGGTCTGGACATCGGATGATGGTAGCATGACGCAGGAGGAAACGGTGTCATTTGAAGCATGATTTTTTGATGATTTTAGGGGGGGGGGGGGGGGGGGCGACAAAAATCGTCAAAAATAGATGACATCCTGTATGGACAGCCCCTAGGTCGTATTGTCTTTTTCTAGCATATACCTCCCTCTCTCCCCCACACTACACAGGCAGGTTGCTTTGTCAGTTATACAAGACAAATTTTCAAGTCATTGTCTCAAAATTATACATATTTGCACCATGCAGGATTAAAACTTTAGGTTCCGAATAGAGATGCACCGGATATTCGGTTACTATCCGGTATCCTATCTCGCCCTTATTTTAATATCCGGACGGATACCGGATACTAAAATAAGGGTACTAAATAACTATGCTTGATATCGGAATATAATCGTACTCGATTATTATTTTAAAATAATTTAAACGTTCCATTCACTAGCTCGCGCACTAATTTCGTACCTAGTGATAGACCTATATACCGCGCGAAAGTTCATTACGAAACAGGCCAAAACTTCCACAATGCGCACCTGAAAAACCTGAATATTTCCGCCGGCCGAATATTCGGCGGCTGAATACCGAATATTCGGCCTATGGTCAGGCCGTACATCCGGTATCCTGTATGCGGCCAAACAACTATCCGTTGCATCTGTAGTTCCGAATATGATAAGTTATTTAATTAGCGTTTTAATTTTGTGTAAATGCTGTCATTAAACAGCTGTACCGATATTCGGAACATAAGAATAATATTGAAACATGTTTGTTATCGCCTGGTGGTGGGAAGACGCCAAACCAATGTGATTATACATATCCTATGATATACTTATTATGTGTATGTAATATAATTATATTATGAGTGTTTAATTAATTATGTAGTACGTACACCCTTTATTGTAACACCTGTGAGGAGAGAGATATTTAGTAAAGTATACAACTTGACAGGTACATTTTGTAAAATTAACATTTATTGTATTTATTTATTTATTTCAAATAACAAATTGCACCTTACAGCTAATGCCAAAGCGGCACAATTTGGAACACATTAACAACATAAAGCATTTTTAACATTATTTATAACAATACAATATACAGCTAAGACACATGTATTCATTATGGTATGCTACTCTTAGGCATCTCTCTTTCTAATATCCTCTTGCACTTTCACATCACTATTCCGGATCGTTTTTATTTGCTAGATAATTTAATGGACAACTATAGTACATTGTAGGAGAGGACGGAAAACCGCTAAAAGATGGACGAGTGAGTTTGAGGGCCGACACGTTGGTGGAGGCCCTCGAATAATACGACTCCATCTTTAGCGTTTCCGGCCGAGGCATTACATAGTGCTTTTCACGACTACTGCCAGGAAATAAGGAAACATTTGGATAACTATAAGTACTAAGTACGCGATTTCTCTGGTAGCAAATTACTAGCCACTGCCTGTGCTGTCTCTTGAATTTCGGTAGGCGTCAGCGTAAGAATATCATTTTCTTCACTAGAAGAACTCATTTTTATAGCGAGCGTAGATACGTGTTTCTTATATTTTATAGTACTATCCAATTCAGTGAGAATTTTCCGATCCCGCCTTTTTTCTTTTTTATCACATTTAAGAGGCGTTTTTATGTTGTTTGCTTCAAACCGACTCTAAACTTAGAAGCGTTTTTGCTAAAAAAAACCACAAACAGCTACAAAAGTAAAAAACGCCTTAAGCGTGAATCGAATGAACTGACTGAATGAATGAATAGTTTGACATTTCGTTTTTTTTTTAAACAAGAAATTGGTCCTATAAATAACCTAAATTTATTTTTGAAGGAAAAAGTTGCGCCAAAAAAGACCTTTTATTGATTTTTATGTTTTAAATTATACTCATTGCTGTAGCGAACTGTCACCAATGACAGATGATGATAATAATGAAACATTGTAGTAGTGGTGGTTCAGGTGCTACAGCTACTACTATTACCACATCCACTTACCACTACTATTACTACTAGCTATTGCCACATTTCCGAACAGTGGCGTGAAAAATTTAATTATTTATTTCACACCAGCTCGGAAAGGCTTACTTTGCACTTCAAAAACTGAGAGCAAAGTTTCATTTTATTCACAAGTGAGGCAAAGGAATCAAATGCAAATTTTGAGTTGTTTTCTTATGTTTGCTGGTAGAATTGACTTTTAAATCATAAATATTTAATAAAATTCATTTGTATTTGATTTTGTATGATATTTTTACATTTAATATTTGCTTTGGGTTGGTGTGGTGAAACATTTTGTGTTTCACTTGGGGCAAATTTTGTTTAACCCTCGTGCTTTGAAACCCTCGCAACGCTCAAGATTCCATGTTTCGAATGTTTTACTTGCTCAAGTATCAATATTAGCACGAGCGGTTAAACAACAACTTTGCCCCCTTGTAAAATAAATAACTATTTCAATATAGTCTTAGTCAGCTAAACTGAGGTACAAATTCAAAAACTCACCAGCAGTTTAGCTTCACGACCTTCCAGATGGAAAAACAGCAAGCCAATGACTTGAAAATTTGCCTTGTATAACTGACAAAGCAACCTGCCTGTGTGGTGGGAGTGTAGGAGCGAGGGACGTATATGCTAGAAAAGGGCAATACGACCTACGATAGTGTTGCCACTCTCAATTAGAAATGCAATGGATAGTTGTTTGGTCGGATACCGGATATTCGGCCTGACCGTCGGCCAAATATTCGGTATCCGACCGCCGAATCTTCGGCCGGCGGAACAATAAAAAAAATAAAAAATCATTTATTTCAGACCTTGGTTCATACACTTACACCAAAAAACTAATTAACTACAAACTAAATTTAACAATACCTACATTTCGGTTTTTAGGTGCGCATTGTGCAGGTTTTAACCTGTTTCGTGGTGAACGTTGGCGCGGACTCATTTCTATGTTCGAAATGAGTAGGTACCTACGCGTGCAAGTGAGTGGATGTTTAAATTGTTTTGAAATAATAAACGAGTAATGTACAATATGACCGTGACTGTTTCTTAAATCCAATTTGTTTACTCTGAAATCAAGCAAAGTTACTATCCGGTATCCGGCCGGGTATATTATTCTGAGGTTCCAAATATGGGTACAGTTGTTTAATTGTTGCTTAATTTGGAGATTGACCCCAATTTCATTTCTGATCAAATCGGTCGATTTGATCATCCCGTCTGGACTTCACTTAACAGCCGTAACACATTACCGCGCCGTTCAGGGTCACGGTGCGCCAAACCATAACCTGATGTCATGTAGGTATGTATAATGTACTTAGTCCAAAATTATGTTATTTATATGCATTAAACGTTAAATCTGAACCAATTCGATTACTATTCTATAGCGAAACACATTCAGCTTGACTAGAAAAAGCGCGGCAAATTTAAAACATGTATAAGTAAAAAGCATGTAACGTTTCAATAGCGCTCAGAGACCTGACTTTTATCTCGATATCGTAATTTTCTAGCGACAAATCTATTATCTATACAAAACTGTCGCAGAAATGTTATCGCTTCTATATCGTGGTACAGGATAGGATGGAGCCATATACTTTACTACTTGCTTGCAAGTATCGTAATTAAACAGTGCTAAGTAGTTAAATACGCTAGGGTGATTCACTTTTGTATGGAGAAAAAAAAGTTGTAATATTTTTCCTGACTTTGCTCACCAATGGAGTCTCCCCACACTAAAAACTATCTGTTTCAATTTTCAAAAAAATCGAATAACGTTTAGAGGTTGCACAAGTTGAAAAGGTAGAGTGAGAACCCCATACATTGCGTGAAAATGAACTATGTTCTAAAATGACAAAATATAATTAACTGATACTAAAATCGAATGAGAAAACTGAATTTTGCGTCTAAAACACGATAAAAGCACTTTTCCTTTGGAAACAGGTGGAAAAACTGAAAAATCTTAATTAGAACATTTATCGAGTAACCAAAATCCAAGTTTACTACTAATTTAAAAATTTATTTATATGTAGAAGGTTCAGTATCACACTACTCTCCGCTTTGATGGTAGCCGCTTAAACCATTTCCTACCCTCCGATGTAGAGTCGTTGGTTATTTGAAAAATCTTTGTTGATGTTGTGCAACCTCTAAATGTTGACCGATTTTTTTTTTTTTAACGTATAATATTTTTTTATCATTTAGAACAAGAAGTCGAGCAAAGTCAGATGAAAATCGAAAATTCGGAAAAATGAAACACCCTAAAATACGCGCAATGTATTTTTATGTCATAAATAATATATTTATTTAATGTTAATTTAGTATTAATTATAGTATGTACATATAGTGTTTTATCCACAAATATGAATAATTGTAGTTAATTTACCAATAAAACATAATTTATACGGCCACAAATAAAATATTAAATGCTTCTAAAGGCTGTTTGGTTATTTCTACATGGAAACGAAGTCATTTCAAATTATAAAAACATTAACTGAACACCTTATTGCCGCCTGCAGTCACCGCTCGCCGCTCAGCTATCCGCTGTCGTTAATACCACGGCCTTACGTTTTATGACACTGAGTCGCGTCAGGGGAGCGACACGGTTCGGTGCGCTTGCGTTCAGTCGAGTTTTGGAATATTACTGCAAATTTTTGTTGTTTGTTAATTTGTTGGTTATTGTTGTTTGTTAATTTGTTGGTTATGGTGTCGACTTTTATTGCCCTAGTCGCCAAATGATGTTACTAGTGAAATTTTAACCGACACCACACGGTAAAAATAAGTTTAACAATAATTACTTAATTAAAAATCGAATAAAAACGGTATTTCTAATACATAACTTATATTTTTTGCTATTCAATTAAAGAGTACTAACAAAATCCTAACTCAATTAATTAGTGCAAATATTTTAAGGTTTGTTTTTCCTGCTCGGCCTTGCGTCGCAAGGTGCCCGGTACCACTGTATTGCAGCAATAACTAGAAATGCTTACTTTGGGGAACATTAGCAACTGTCGTTTTTGATAATTACATTTTAGTGGTGAGGGGTGGTACTTAAATGACCGCTATTGAAATTCTAAATGGTTTAAACTTATAGGCGCGAAGATTTGATTTCCCTAAGAAAATTTTAATTTCGCGTCTTTTTCTGCTATCAAATTGGGTGTGTGTCAGTATAATAGCCCTATATAATTGGCCTATTATTGTATTAAATTTAACGCGCACGCAAAGACGGAAAGCCTGCAATTACGTAAAATTAACTTTCTTATTTACAGCACTCTTGCCCAGATTAAAGCTGATAATTAGTTCGAATCTAGTCTCCCATATTTTTTACGTTCACTGGTACATATGTTTTGACCGAGTAAATAGTAAATATACTAAATACTTTTTTAAATATTCGCGCTCGGGGCGATGGAAGTTTCATCGTTCCGTCACCCCGCTCCATGCAACGACCAATCGCGTTAGCTCGCTGGCTCGTGCGCGGCAACTTTAAAGCAACGATAACGTTTTTGATGGTTTTTTGTGTTACGAATCATATTTCAAGCCGATTTTAACAGTATTCGACGAAAGAGAACTCATAATAAAAATCCCATATGATATTGATCTATTACCATTTTTAACCAGGCAATTAATGCACAACCCCATAAAACCTACCATACGGTATTATTTAGTGTACGATTAAATTGCAACGCTTGTACTTATTGTAATTTGGAAATAATGAGAGAAAAAATAGCCTATTACCATTTTTGAGGACGGAAATATACTGAATTTAATAATAACCGTAGGTTACTTACTTTAAATGTAGGATACAGAATTATTTTTTGTGTGATTCATGCTTAATGTCATAAAGCAAATATTTCTCTATGAGTATAAATTTAAAAAATGTTATTAATATTTTTTACAAACTTTCTGTGATTTTTTATATTTTTAATTTTTTTTTTAAATACCTAAATGTAATATATTTATTTGGATTATGTGTCGACGTAATCACTAGATTTATTATCTGTCCCATACACCGAAAATTTCAGCTATTACTAATTATTTCCATTCCGCCATACTAGCCGAGCGTACCTTTCTTGGCCTATTATATCTAAACGTTGCGCCAAAGTTCGGCTTTCAGTAGGTTAGTGTTTTTCTTTAAATCTAAGTTAAAATAATTTTTCCTTTTTTGTAGCTAATTGTTCCCCTAATGTGTGTTTGTATATCTTTTTTTTAATGTACAATAAACATATAATATGCACCTACCTGCGCACATACATTAAAAAACAATTATTTAAAATTAGGTTCGGACAAAAGGTACTTAAATTATTTTTTTAGATTTTTGAGGAAGGTTTAAGTATACATATAATTTGAAAACCCGTGCGAAGCCGGGCCGGGTCGCTAGTTTATTCTAAAATATTAATACTTCCATATGCGGATAACGCATTCGTCTATCCAATTTACAATAAATAAATTTGCAAGATGAATGCGTTAGTTACTACCTTAGTTCTTTAAATTAAATAATACTTTACGTTATTATCATAGACTGTATTACCGATGCATTCCACTTCTTTTAACATTAGACAAGATGGATAGATTACAATAAAGTATACAGAATTTTGTTATTCCGCCCGCGTCGGGCTTCGGTAGTCCTGCAAACGCGCACGGCGGTTGATAATGCCCATCGGAAATAATCAGCATGTATAAAAACATCTGCCAATCAAAACCCTCACTTATAACGATCAAGATAAAGTTCAGTTTCAAGTAAACTGACAAGTGAAGCATTAAAAGTGCGTTCGTAGATCCAGCACCTGCACTTATCGTTCAGAATCTCGCGATGTCTTTATAAAAACGTCAAGATACGTTATCATTTCATTCAAATGTTGCTTAGTTAATTCGCTAAATTAACTTTTGGACGGTCGTGTTACAGAAAGCGAGACATTACGAGAAATCTTATCTTTTACATACATTCTGTTTCCGCTGTAATTATTTGATAATGACACCCTAAAAAAACTGGACAAGCGTGAGATGGATTTATATTTGAAGTGGATTCGGTCCGTTAAGGGGTCCACTGATTAGCAGTCCGCCGGACGGTATCGGCCTGTCAGTTAGAACAAAATTTTGACAGTTCCGAACAACTGACAGGCCGATGCCGTCCGGCGGACTGTTAATCAGTGGGTCCCTTTAAGATACGGGCGTCAAGATTAACTATAATATAGTATTTTAATGTAGAATTTGATCGTAAGGTCGAATAATGATAGATTAATTTTCTTGGACAAATTCCTGACTTTTGAATGTATACACCCAAGTTGCATAATATATGGAAGGTAAATATGACATTATACATATATCTCAAATCAGAGCAATAGCAGATTTATGTAGGTGCAAATTTTAACTATGTATGTACTTGCAAAAATTTTGTCCGCTAACGCCTATAATAACCTTTTTGGAGTTATACTTACTCTGGCAAACCCACTTAAAAATTTTGAATAATTTGTCGCCTTTTTCTATAAACGGAAAATGGCTTGCCAAAGTATAAAATATGATTGTGTTCTAAACCTTAATTCCATAACAAGTTTTGTTTGATACCTTTATTTTTATTATTCACAACGACGGCACTTAATCGCGTAAAATTAAGTTTAGTGCTACTACCCGTTCGTAAAACATACGCGCCTAGAAGATGTTGATGTCAACATTGTCAACTAAAGTTGCCAGTCCTTTTCCGAGACCACGGGGACAACGCCATCCTCGAAACGTCGGCGGTAAAATTTAAAACTTAATTTTACCCGTCGTTGTGAATAATGAGTAAAAATCGTGAAAGTATAGGTAATCGGACCTTTATTTTTCTACGGAACCCTAATGCGTGACAGCGCGCGCATCAAGATGGTTTCCGAACGTTTACCACCGCGGGCGCACGCAGCGCGCCTGTACAAAGAAACGGCGCGCGCATCTTTATGCATGAGCCTTATCAATTTGTTGCCAGCCTTACAATTTAATATGGGGTTGCCACCTTACGTAATTACGCGCTTGATATTAAAATGTTGTTGTTGTTCTACCAATAGCATTGACGATGTCCGTTCGACATTTTAGTGGTTTCTTTAAAAATATAAAAAATGCGCTTAACATAATATTTTTTTATAAACATCATAGTCAGTACCGTCTTTACCATAACCACACACGGGGCCCTGCCTAGGGCCCCCATCGTCAGGGGGCCCCGGAGGACAGACAGTAACAGTATATTTGATTACCCATAATAAATAGAAGGGCATAGTAGAAAAACGTTAGTTTAATTCGCTTTCTTTACTTTCCAAAAGGGCCCCAAATTTTATGTGCCCCAGGGCCCCAGCATAGTTTAAGACGGCCCTGATCATAGTTTCATAGAAATTTGACGTTTATGATGATATATGTACCTCCACATTTTGTTATTGCAAAGTCTATGCAATGTCTAAGCTTGGTTTGACTGTAATAATAGGTACCTACCTTAGCAAAATCTATAGAGTATTTGCGGAAAGAGAAGAGACGTAGAATGTATTGGATTCCATACATTTCACGACTCTTCTCCTTCCGCACAGACTTTACCATGAGATGTGTTCCGCCGAGTTTCTTGCCGGTGCCATATTGGGATACCCTCCTACAATTTAGAAGGGATTTAATAAAAATCTTCTCGGGTCAGAGGTGTAGCGTTAAAGCCGGCGTAGCTTTATTTGACGTTCATAAGCGCAATGTAATATGACTACTTGAAAAATAAACTATCTTGTTTTTTTTTTCAATTAAAATTTAACAGAAAAAATACAATATATAGTACCTTTTGTTGTTAGACAGTTTGTTGGCGGTGCGCTCTAAACTTATCTTAAGCTAAATATGTACACTAATTATTAAGTAACAGGTTGAGTTATCATTAAGAACATATAAATTTACCTATATGTATGTATCCTAAATCAATCTTGCGATAATCTAACATAGTACTAATAGTGACATTTCATAACTCGAACATAACAGGAAGAATTCTTATAATATTATAGCGGCACAAACGCTTTGTTAACAAAAGAAAGTAGGTAGCTAGGTTAAGTTTTCATATTTGTGTAATAAAATCTGTTTAAATTTCGACTTCAATCTACCTGTTTAATTTAGGTGTTTCAAGTAAAAGAGGGTACTCGTTATAAATTTTGGGGATCAAGTATTCTATTGTATCTTTATCTTTATTCCAATATCTCCTCATTATTTGCAATTGCCTATTAGTTGCAATACTTGCAATAAAGAACAAAGACAGTCCCAGTGTCTCCCGTGTATCTTTTGCATGAGCTATCAATTTGTTACCAGTCTTACAATATAATACCAGGCTGCCATACATACCTAATTACGCGCTTGATATTATAATGTAAGCCTCTTTACTCACAATTGTAGGCTTTATAGCCTTCGGGATCAGAAATTATAAGCATTGCTTTTAAATAATATGTGTCAGGAATAGTAAACTTATAATAGTTAAAATGGCGCAAGTTTAATTTTATCCTCGCCGGTGTGTTATTTAGACTTGCATCTGGCTGTAATGGCCTTTTTTCTAACTCCCGTACTTTTATTTGTTATATAAAGGGTCGTGCACACATCTTTAAAACCCTACCTTATAGATGTCAAGAGTGTCAAGACAAGTCTTTAGTCTATTCCCCAAAAACGCATTTGTGCATACACACAGTATCTTTTTGGCACTTTTCGATACTTCGTGTAATGACCACTTAAAAAACATTGTATGAAATACATTGTTGCCAACATTATTTTAAATGTCATCTCTGACAAATAAGTGAACCATAGACATGTTTTTTTTAATTTCATTCATTCATTTTCCCGCTCTCCCCTCCATTATTTGCTACTTCTTGAATGATAAATAAAATGAAAAATATTTGTTATGTTTACAATTTTATTTCAAAGTTGGTCGTAGAAAAAGTATTGTATGCAACGTTGTTTAACGGAGTCAAAAAATACTCACGCCACTCGCCTTTTTTTACCTCTCTTAAACAACGGTTGCATAAAATACTATCATGTTTTTTCGTGTCTTGTTAATTTTACGCAGTATTGTATTATTGATCATAAATCAATTTCGCTGTCTGCGAAAATCGACGCCACACTTGCGTTCGCGGCTTCGCGCCGCGATTCGCGCATGAGTGTGGAGGGGGCTATATGCATATATTTTTTTTCAAATACAAATGTCATCATTATGAACTTAGGTATCGTTAGGTTAACCTCATAATAATTGGGTAGGTATATGGGATTATCTTTTTTCCGAGGCTCTTCCGATAATGATGATTATTCGTGATCATCAAAAACGATAAACGATGATCTCAATTTTCTCATCTGATGGCCAACTGGAAGCCTAACAGGATCAAAATAACCTGTAACAACATGTTATACATTCTTTTGAAGGTTTATTTCATGAAAATTTTTATTTGCATCTGTTTTGCAATTATTTTTCTGCAATTTGTAGGGGTTGATGGGGTACGTATTTTGAAGTTTCTCTTGTATTAAATTAATTACTTTTCGTTATAAAACAAAGTCCCCCGCCGCGTTTGTCTGTTTTAGTAGAAGAGCCGGCCGCAAATTTTCTAACCGACTTGATACCACGATGAAATGCACAATGGTTTCCCATAAAAGTGATGCTAAGTCCGAATTCGATAGTCTGCCACGGCGGAACTTGCCGAAAGTACGAAAAAGAAGGCCACTTCCGGTGCGAAAAAAGGGGGCTGATTTAACCCATCTGATACCGAAATAATAGTTATGGCAGCAGTTAGAAATTTACATGTAGACACAGAAAAGCGAAGGTTGTATCGTCGACGATACGCCGAGCGGTAGGCATATAGCGCGTGGCCTTGAGCGTGTGACGGAGGCCTGTCCCGGGTTAGTGAATGGTGCAAGAACTATGGTTAATTTCTAATATTTTTAAACAGAAACTTCGAATAATGCAAGAGGGAGCCGTGGTGAAATATTCGAACCCGGCGTACATAAGCGGCGTGCGCGTGTTCACGGCGCGTCGTCGGCGCAACGATCCTTACCTCACTAACCTCACTATGACTTTTCACACGACTTTTGGTAATAATGTATCGGTTAGTATAAAGCAGCTTACACACCATCGCACCGCACCAAGGTCATTGTGCGACGCACCGATAAGTAAGAGCGAGAAAGAGATATCGCTTTCTCGCTCTTACTTATGGGTGCGTCGCACAATGACCTTGGTGCGGTGCGATGGTGTGTTACGGCTTTAAGAGAGAACTGTTTCCCGGAAACACGGGTGCCGAACTACGGTGTTTTTAGGGTTTCGTACCCAAAGGGTAAAAACGGGACCCTATTACTATTAAGAATCCACTATCCATCTGTCTGTCACCAACCTGTATCTCATGAACCGTGATAGCTAAACAGTTGAAATTTTCATAGATGATGTATTTCTGTTGCCGCTATAACAACAAAGACTAAAAAGTACGGAACCCTCGGTGGGCGAGTCCAACTCGCACTTGTCCGTTAATTTCAAGGGTCCATACTGAGAAAGAAAATTACAGTCAGCGATAAAAGTTTGGACCTACCAAGAATAAAATTATTGACAAAAACTTATTTATTGAATCGCGTCGAACGTTAATCAACTCTGTATAGTTTTTGGCAAACCGCGAGTTCTCAATTCGGGACGTACTTACTAGTAATGGAACTAGTAATGGATGCAAAGCCTAAAAAATATCTTGATTTCAGCTAAAGTTCTCCTA
This sequence comes from Cydia splendana, assembly GCF_910591565.1. Classification (NCBI taxonomy): domain Eukaryota; kingdom Metazoa; phylum Arthropoda; class Insecta; order Lepidoptera; family Tortricidae; genus Cydia; species Cydia splendana. The sequence continues at coordinate 15,699,825 of NC_085971.1, read as the reverse complement.
TTTGCTGCCTAGTGGCGACTCAATCGATTACAGCATCATTACCTGTGAAGCTCTGAACAAACCCTGGATGTACGAATTTGTGAAGACTCATTCCAATTTGACTGGATGCCCGACTAGCCCCGTGAGTATCGATTGATTAATATTTCTTTATTTAAAATTTAAATTAGGCAACATATATTACAAATACTAGTAACACAGATATATAATTGGATAGTGTTTAGCAAAAATGAGTCATCCCACATCCAATTTGCAATAAAATGTCAACTTTAAGCGTAAATTTTTTGGTTTGCATCTTATTGAAAAATTAATATGGGTTGACACATTATTGACTGTGACTCAGCGAAACAATTTAATGTTTAAGATAAGAATTTAATGTTGAACGTGTGCTTTGTAATATATAGTTCCTTATGAGAGACGACACACCGCTTGTGTGACGTGTGCGTGCGCGGCTCCAACATTTTAGCGCACGCGCACGGGCACGTCTACGCACACGCAGCCGGTGTGATCTGGCCTGTACAGTTTGCATTTTTTTGTTTTAAGGGTACATATCGCTACTATAACGTGGAGATCCCGCCGAAGAACTTCCCTCTGCCTATCCCACCTGGAATCCACAAGGGTGATAGAGGCAACGTGAATTTTAAACTGCTGAGATATGGAAAGGAATTAATGCTGGATATTTTCACAACCATACGCGCGTATTGATTGTTTTTCATCATAAACATGTCAAACACAGTCATATATAAAAAAGTCACTTCTGTAGGTAGACAAAATAATAAATATTAATTACCCGAATACTTATCGAAAGTGGAAATTTTTAATGTCTTAAGGGGCATTTTGACGTAAGTACACTCAACATAACTTTGAAAGTAGTTTTTTTTCTTTCGATCTGTGTAACAGAAGTTTTTATCGCCGTTATTATTTTTCCTATACTCGTATTTAAAACACAAGTTATATACCACAAATAAGTGAATTTTTATGTGCTCAGTTATAGTAAATATCATCTAGGAAGAAAAATATGGTAGGTATTTTTTGAAGCTACCCTACGATTTTCATCTCGGATAAATACAATCTTTTTGCATATAAGCAGGTGAAGTCTAAAAGACTCCGTCAACGCCGCGGGCTAGCACAATGCTTCGCTCGAAATTATCTACGGATAGCAACAAAATAGACTACGCAGTGCATGCAATTACATAGAATGATTCGTCGAACTGTCTGTGTCTGCTGACAAGTAAATAGTAAGGAATGTCATCTCCGTAGAAGCTTATACAAAGACGTTTAGGTAACTATTTTATTTGTTCGACAATAATTTATTGACCCCAAAAAAAACAACACAATAATAACAGCATATGTACCTTCAGATCCACAGCGCAGGCTTCGTCATCATACAGACAGCTCATCCACCTCAGGTTTCGTCAAAATAAAATGTATACCTATTATTTGTTTTTATTTGTTTGGGTCTGCAATAATAAGAGGGCATCTAGCTCGTTTCTTCCCAGAAAGTCCTGAATGTGGAATGAGTTACCTCCTGAGGTATTTCCTTTGCCCTACGACATTTCTTCAAGCGGGTAATCAGGATATTCTAGGGTCAGCAACGCAGAAGTGGCTCCTTCGATGTTGCTTATGCCCGCTTCCCACCAGAAGACCTACCGCGAACCACGTTCGACGTGTTGCCGCTCGTCTGCTCGTTTGCTGTCCATCCTTGGGCGTCACATAAAAAAAAACAAATTGGATGCGTACTAAGGTCAAAATATGTGGTACTGAGGCCTCGCAAAGGTTCGTTATCTACAACAATAATGAACAACATGATTTTGTACACAGATCTACAATCCTTACTACTATTTGTCTTTGGAGCAAGCAATCGCATCTCGAGGTTGCACGTAACCATTGGTTTATGTCTTAACTTATTATCTCCCAGTAATCTATATTTAGTAAATAAGCTACTTTGCCCATTACACCGAGCCACATTCTTCCATCGGTCGTTAAAAAATTGAAACCCTAGTTTAGTGTCATTAGAGCTGTCATTTTATAGATATCATTATCAGTTATTACGTTTGAAAGAATGCATTGCCAGCAGTCCAGTAACTTGGAGGTTTGAACTCGTAAACAACTTTTGCTTTAATCCGGGTATGTAGGATTCCATGTTTAGCCGTAGGTACGCGAGGATAAGATAGAGGTCATATTTATGGAACATCTTTTAATAAAACCAACATCAAAATCCAGACATTTTATCGAAATAATCGGATAATACATTTGTAATAAAAACTGAATTAAAAATTCACGATTTCGGGGTTATAACTAGTGACTCTGGAAGCTGTAGACCTCGGGAGCATAACTTAAAACTGAATAAATGTATTGCTCAGCCACTCTGAAAATTTCCCAAAACTGAATCACCAAAAACATTATACATGACCATCATACCTGCTCACAAAATTTCACGAGAATCGGTTGAGAGTTGCGACCTGTAGAGAACATCCGGATATACGAAAGCGTTTAAGCTCAAGCTGATACGGAGGCCTTCGCTAACGCTCGGTCAAATATATTAATTATACACCTCGCAGACAGGGCACGTCATTCTCAGGGTATGTTATGCCCCCTACAAAGTTTCTAGTCATCTCATTATTAAAAGTTATTAATTATAATAACCCATAATAGGTAAAAAAAACCTACCGAACCGTAAAGACTCGATCCATAATCGTTACTACTTAGAAAAACGTACAAAATATATTATATCTTTTAATTTTACGAGTAACAAAGGGATCCTATCAATTTCATGCCACAAATAAAATCAAAACGGCAAACCCTTTCAATCAAAATTACCCGCAATCAAGTAAAAAAACCAAATCGGATCAGCTCAAACACATCGTAAAACAATTTTCCCGCTACCTAGAGTCATTATCTTCGCTCATAAATCTTCAGCGGGTTAAATTGTTCTCATTTCACACCAAATAAGTTGCGAGCTGTTCCTGTTGCCGTTCGAGTTTAGGCGAGTGTTTGACTCGGGTGGACTATCACAACTGTGACTTTGAGTAGGAAAAGTGGTTTAACATTTTGGTGTGGAGACCTTGGGACCGTGGGGACCTAGCCCGCGTCGCCTCTATGAGATGTCAAAGCGCCTCATAGCATAGAGGCTTCCGGTGACCAGAGGGCTGGCCAATATTCTGCCCAACGGATCAGCATTGCCATCCAGCGGGGCAATGCGGCCAGCCTTCTGGGCACCCTACCGAGCGACTACTTTTCAATCATTTTTTTTATTTATAAGTTTTTAGTGTTTTTATTATGTTATAAAAATGTTAATAAATTGATGCATACTGTTTAACATCTAGAAATATAATGTCTGAGTAAAGGATGACTCACGTTAGACCGGGCCAGGGCCGGGCCGGAGTTTCCGGCGCGGCGCTTCTTTTTGTATGGAAAGCGCCACGTGATCACCGATCAGCCGTCGTAGAAAATGACATGTCGGACGCCTCGGCCCGGGCGCGGCCCCGTCTAGCGTGAGTCATCCCTAAATAGTGCTATAATTTAGTTTCCGAAATATTAATGATTACAAACGTGTTATTTGCAGAAAGTTTTTAAAAAGCTTGGAGAGGTCTCCACGACTTATGGAAAATCTGACAGGAAATAAAGAAAGTATTACAACATATACCTAAGCAATTTCTAATTTTGTAGAAAGATTCGCAATTTTGGGAAATTTCCGTCAGCTGTGTGTAAAGTAGGTGGTGGTGGTGGTGGGGACAACTCGACTGGACAACTCCATTGCGCATCGTGTGACCGCATCTTCAAGACAAAGTTTGGTTTTGCGAGCCACATTAGGGCATTTCATAATCCGGATAAGAATTGTTGATGGAGTCGCCATTGCCGGATACGGCAAGGAAGGAAGAGAGAGAGAGGTGGTAATACAAGCGACGCCAGCTCACGATGTACTGAAAATATGAACTTTCGTGGATGACATCTTCATACTATTTGGCAGCTGCTAACCGTCAAATAAGCAATATGTCCCACGCCAAAGAGTATAACCCCCTTATTCATAAAAGTTGACAAGCCGATAATAATCGTTTGTCCCTTTTCGACGTATTGGTATGATGGAAAGGGACAAACGATTGTTATCGGCTTGTCAACTTTAGTAAACGTTTATGAACATCCACTAGGGCGTCCCCCATGCGTCGTGTGTCGTGAAGCTCGTTGACTCAATGTATGGCTGAAGATGACAACCATATCTTTTTCTCTCTCGTCTGATCTGTATCAGTACCGGTAAATTTTTGCTTTGCGTTATATAATATACGCTAACGTTTTATACGCAGATAGTCGAGTATATAAAACGTTATATAATATAACCTAACGTTTTATACGCAGAGTTCCCAACCAAAATTAAAAAGGTTGCGGACCCCGGAAGCTAAAAAATGACCGGTACTGGTACAGATCAGATGAGAGAGAAAAAGATATGGTACTGGTACAGATCCCGAGGTCCCAGCTACACTGGTCCCGAGGCAAGTGCTCGGCGAGCGACGCGAGCGGGGCTGCGCACGCGGCGGCGCAATTACGCATGCGCCCGCGCCGCGCCGCGCACGCATCCGGCGCGTAATGATACACAACGTACACTTCGTATTTTTTAGCATTAGAAAGAGCTTCGCAGAAGCTTGTGGTTCTAATGCTATAACATTTTGAAGTAAATAATGAGTCCACATTTCAATCCTCAGTTAAATCGTACTTGACCCAGCAGATAAAGTTATTTTTGTTTTATTTTATCGGATAAAATTAAGCATTTGACTACAATCTCACTATAGTACCTAAGTGCCGATGCGGTCTAGGATAGAGCATGCTTACCTACCGAAACGATATCTATTCACTAAATATCTACTTATTTGAAAATAATGTACAACTTGGACTATAGTGGGCTAGGAATAGATATGTAAGTAAATATGTAGCTACACCCACTGAGTAAAATTGTATTGATTCTCACTATTGGCTAACATCAATAAGTACACATACAATTTATGGTTTATGAATATATTAAAAAAATAGATTTGCAGGAAGTGAGTTCCACTCCTTACCTTAGCCGTCCGCATAACGCTGGAAGCAAAGCGTTTAGTGCGAATCACGCTACACACAAGTCACACAACAAAGCAGCAGTGGCAAAGTACATAAAGGTCCGACCACGACCGACCGTGTAACATTTTTATCGCATGCTATGCTCCACACACCGCTGCTTAAAAAACGGTGACGGAGCAGAATCGCAGTGACGTGCCGTAAACTTTACTAATTCACTAAGGGTAACATTCCATTTCTGACCGCAGCTGCAATACAAGTACTAGTACGAACGCGTCGGTGTTATCGTCAATTTCCATAGTTAAATGAATGGTAGTGCTGATGTTGTTGGAAATGGACTGTCACCTTAAGAGGACTTGCATTAAAATCGTGACATTTACGACGGGTCACTGCGATTCCACACCGTCAGTGGGTTTTAAGCAGCGATGTGTGGAGCATGCGATAAAAACGGTATTACACTTACGATGCGTCACTGCGATTCTGTAAAGGTCACCGTTTTTTAAGCAGCGGTGTGGTCGGACCTTAGCAATGTAAAGGTGCGCACTTAATCACGGTGGCAGAACGGAGATGGGGGGATCCGCTCATGTAATCATAACACATTCCCCAAAATGTCCATCGTGAAGAATACCGATAGACTACTTTTCTACGTGTTCCACAGCTTAGCCAATTCTATTCCTTTACTTGGTCTGGTTAGCCAATGTCTCACTTATTGTTAATTCTCCTTGAACAACCTTCTAACAACAATACAAATCAATATAAAACAACCGACACAACACAATTCATAGCACTTACCAACATGTTTATGTTTAGCGATTTTACATAAAATTTAATCAATACCGAACGAGTGGGTACAGATCAAGTAGAATGCCATACAATTTGCAAGTTGCAGGGATAATGAGGTAGAAACCACGCTTAGTAATTATTGAAATGAGCTAGGTATTCAGGGCCGTATTTAAATAAATGAAATAAATAAATATTTTAAGGACATTCTTACACAAATTGACTAAGTCCCACGATAAGCTCCAGAAAGCTTGTGTCGTGGGTACTCAGACAACGATAAATATAATATATACAAATACTTAAATACATAGAAAATAACCATGACTCAGGAACAAATTCATATCTGTGCTCATCACACAAATAAATGCCCTTACCGGGATTCGAACCCAGAATCATTGGCTTCACAGGCAGGGTCACTACCCACCGCCAGACCGGCCAGACCGGTCGTCAAGACGTCGAAGAATTGAGCTATAACATAGAGTTGAACAAAGCTAGCTCTACGTGCCATTTGAAATCACAAAGTGTGGCAATGTCACGATTCATTTTTTTTTCATTTCTATGAAAATATGACATTTATAATGAAACTCCTACACTTTGATCTGTTCAAGTCGGTGCGAAGTTGGCTTATAACTGTCGGGCTTTGCCGCACGCACCATTCAGCTCCCACATATTACCTATTAATTGCTTGATAATGCATTATCCAACGATCTCAACATCTTCAGACTTAACCTTCTGTTTTCTAAAAACATGCAAAAATATGCAAATTCGGACAGAATTCTTATCACCAGCGCTGACTTCGCATGGGTTACACAAAACTTTAACAAATTATACACCAAAACCTTTCTCAAGAATCACTCTCTTGATATGTGAAAACCGCATAAAAATCCATTCAGTTTTTGAGTTTAACGCGAACATACAGTTTAGCATGAGTTGCGTTGCGCGCAAGTCCATACATGAAGTCGAGCTAGACGTATCGAGTCTCGCGCGAGAACGCAACTCATACTGGCAAGTAAGGTGTAGTGAGAAGAGAATAGACAAGAGGTTAACGTCCCAAATCCGGCCCAGCGGGTATTCTGTGCAACATTATGCGTAGCTGTGTTATAAATTATCGTTTCTGCAGTTAACCAACGGATTACTGAGCTAATGACCAAGGATTTGTAACCGAATAACGATTATTCCGTAAAAGGATCGCCTAATGACGGCCCGGCTCGTGAAATCGAGCTAGAAATATTTATGAATTCTATTTTTATTCGCTGAAGCGTTATGCGACTTTTTAATGACGAGTCGGGATATTGCTAATCGCGTTTCAGGGTTGGTTTAACCGCCATTCAAGAACCTTCCTGCCATGTTTCTGCCCCAACGGGTTTAGGTTCTATTAGCATTCTATCTCGCCTACTGCAACTTAACCCCTCCTATGCCGCCTGTCAAATTTGTTCATTGAAAAAGTGGCCTTCACATTTAAAACAATAGAATTATAAATTCCCACGCACGGATCCGCGTCTCATGCAGCATAGGGTTAAGTTTGTAACTATGTACTTACCTAAGTGGGTGAATAAACTTTTTCTTATCACCATGTTTCGTTTGTTACCATGGTTACGGTCACCTGGGTCACTTTTAAAACGGTATTTTAATTAACCAACACATACATTTTATGTCAGTTATAATTCCTTTCCATAATGGGACTTCTAGTTCTTCTACTTAGCATATAGGTAAGTAGAACGATAGTTTATTATAACAAACTATGCTACTATTGTCGCTTGGCTCACGGGACGGAATAACAATAAAATTAAAGGTTGATCGACCTTAACTGGGTGAAATTTCAATCAACAACCATACTCTGCGACCTCTGCGTAGTGAATTTATAAGTCATACTGAACAAGTTTTATTACGGGACCAATACCGAAATCCCAAAAAAATTTGGCTGTTTCATAGATTCCGGGCTCCGGCTGATGTGATGCCGCTGATTTCTATGGGACAGCCAAATTTTTTTCACAATTAAATATTATAGGTAATAAAAGTTGTTCAGTATGACCTATAATTTCACTACGCAGAGTATGGCTGGTGATTAAACTTTAAACCTGTACCGGCTGTACCTGTAGGTATAGACCGACAAGAAATTGTAAAAATTAAAAAGTGGCAACATCGTAGTGTAGTTCCTTTCAAATCAATCTAAGAAAACGGGACGACACTACGATGTTGCCACTTTTTAATTTCTACAATTTCTTGTCAGTTTATAGGTAGGTATTTTGTGCTACCTATGGTTAAACGTACGCAATAATATCTTTACATCACACAGCGTAACATCGAATGTAGCACTTAAAGACAGGTGTCTCGGCTATCCCTTAACTCGCAATTTCACGTAATTACGATATAATGTGCATTTAACCCGTCGTCTACTGTATGGCGATTTAAAAGCTTTGGCCCCGGGTGTCGGAGGTCAGTGGTAAACGCTTGTGTTATGGGTGTTTATCTTGGTATTAGCGTATGAATGCATTTATGTCTTACAAGTTGAAAGCCAGCTTTTGTGCTAAGGGTTAAGCGCAAATCGAATTCACGCAACGAGGGTTCCATGAAAGTTAAGTCTCTTCTTTTTCTTCGAACCCTCAATGCAATAATTTGAGGGCACACGACGAGGTTCTTGCTAAATTGGAAATTCTAGAGCCTAAGTATTGAACAACCAATTTAGCTACGACCCTAAATACCTACTTAGCTTTTCTTTAATTTAAATTTTTTTTACTATGTATTTCTGTATAATACAGATTTTGCTACCTACCTATTTACTACTAAAAAACCAGAAACACTTCATACTTAGCAATAAGGTCCGACCGAGAACACTTTTTTTGTCTCGGCCGAGACCGAGACCGAGACCGAGAATTTGAGAAAAGAAAGAAAAAATACGTATTTTGCAAAAAAAAACTGTATTTTCATAAATACTGACTAAAAACATACAAAACTCTTCTCGGGCCCACTTGCGCTAACCAGGGTTAAAAAATTAAACAGCTAACTTAGGATTCATCACGCCATGTACGAAACTGAAAAGTAAATGCGAGGTTTACCATTTATTTTTTTAACTCTGGTTGGTGCAAGTGGGTCTGATAAAAGACGACGAAAAGACATTAATAATCAAAATTAAATAGTTCTATATTATAGCACAAAAACAATAACTTTTCAGCGTTGTGGCCAGTTAAATTGTGACGCCGCTCGTCGTACAATTGACCAGCCCTGCTAAAAAGCTGTTCGCTAGCCACACTTGTTGGTGGAGCCGACAAAAATTTTTTTGCTGCAGGGCGCAGGAGTTGGTAAGGCGATGAATGCCAGTATTCGTAGATATTTGCATTCCTATGCAGCCTTGGCTCTCTCAGATAATTGTCAAGTGACGATTCAAGTGAGTTGTCCGTCATTGGGTCGTCATCAGACTCGATGGAGTCGTGAGCTGCCCACAAACTTGTCTCATTGACGGATCTAACTGAAGTTGACGCTCCACCCTGACGCTCTCCAAGTCCTGCCGGTGTACCTAATTGTAAAACTTCAAAAATTTTAGTCTTGGCTCCGTTTACCTCGTTTTCGGTCAAATATTTTGTTTTGAATCGGGGATCCAACAATGTTGCACAAATTAAGGGGCTCGATGTTCGTATGAATGAAAAGCGATGATTGAGTGAGCACAACAACTTGCTTTTCATCTCAGCAGCAGCACAATTTTGAAGAGCATCACTTTCATTGTTTTCTATATCTGCTGACATTGCAGTATCTGCCGACGCTACAAACTGACTTTGCCCGCTAGTTGACGCAAGTTTTCCACTTAACATGGCTACTAAAGGTATCACCAAGGAGACACATGATGCATCTGACGACATGTCTAATGTGGCCTCATAAAAACATTCCAATACACTGACAGCATCTTGCATCGTCGTCCATTCTTCGTTATTAATTTCATTGATTGAGCCCCTTTCGACACGGTATAGATTAATCGCATTTTTTTGCTCAATCAACCGTGACAACATTAAGTACGTGCTGTTCCAACGTGTTTCCACGTCTTGGAATAGGGTGTGTTCTGGTAAATTTAAAGTTTTTTGGAAAGTATTTAAATACCTCCGTGCCTGCTCACTTCTATGAAAGTGTCCGACTACTTTACGACACTTTTTTAGTATTGTTATTATGTTTGGCACCGATAAAATTGCGTCATGAATCACCAGTTGTAGTGTATGAGACACACAGCCCAACGAATCGTACTCCGCAACCCTTGTAGCACGGGCCATGTTCCCAGCATTATCGCGAAGAGCAAGGTGGATTTTAGAGCCTATATTATAATCTTCGACTACTTCTTTCAGTTTCTCGGAGATATAGTCGCCCGTGTGGTCATTTTCTAAAACTGATGCACCCAAGATTACTTTTGGTCGTTGTTCATTGTGCACAAAATGGGCCGTAAAACTCAGAAGTGAACAAGTTTTAGTAGGATTTGACCAAATGTCTGTAGTAAAACTTATCCACTCGGCCTCACATAGCAAATTGACTACTTTAGTTTTAACTTTTTCAAAAGTTTCCGGCATTAGTTGGGTGCGAAAAAATTTTTCAGATTTCAATTTATATTTTTTTGGTCCTGCAGGGTCCGCAAAATTTAAGCGCTTAAATCCTTTTCCTGACACAGTGTTATAAGGCTGCATGTCAACTAATATATAATCCATGATAGCCTTATCTATGCGTTTTGTTATGTCATGGTCATGGGGCCATTGGGCTTTTGGCGGATTCGCCAGCAATTGCTGCATCGTAGGTTGAGTCTTCTTGTCTGTTTCAAGAAGTACAGGGCCCGCTGATTTTAAATTATTTTGCTTTTCAGCTGCTTGGTTTTTCAGGTCATCTATTTGTATTAAAAAATGTTCGTTTTCTGTCAAATGATATTTCGATAAATGTAGTTTTAACCCTTTAATAGTTTGAAGCTTAGGTTGCAAACTTCCCAGAGACACTGTTTTCCTGCAGAGCTTGCATTCTGCCTTAGATGGTTGTGAATTTTTTTTTTTCAAAATACTCCCAAATAGGGTTTATTACTTTAGGCATTGCAAATGCAAAATGTACCTGTAACAAGGTAGTAGGTATCTTTTGAAAAATAAAATTTTCATTTTAAATATCAAACATTAAACAAAAGGAAATCAAATCAAATCAACGAAGTAAAAAGTAAGTCAACTAAGTAATTTTCTGATGTTCTTGCCTTTTTAACAATTCATATCAAATAAAATAACAACAATTTCTAGATCCAAAGCAACACGAACTTTGTTGAACGAACACGAACCCACGAAAACAGTATTTAGTTTTCATATTTAAATTAATTTCCAAATAGTCTCCACCATTACTACTATTACTAATATCGCTACTGCCATTTGAATATGATTTTTAACTAGTAGGCATAAAGTTCAAATAAGTCATTTACTTTCATTCATTTAATATTACTAATATTAGTACCCAACCCACCTATCGTTAAATAAAAAGCTTTAAAAGTCGTCGCAAAATCTATCGTAATAACCTAAAACACAAAATAATGTTTAGTTTACGTACTTACCTACGGTTTAAAGTTCACTCGTACACAACACAACACACAACAATGTTAGCAAATAACTCTTAATTTTTTAAGCACTGTGCCTAATGTGCCTTTATGTATCTCATTTAATGTTATTCTTTTAGTAGTACACCAAAACATAAACAAACACAACAGTGGTTACTTGATAATCCTGCAATACCGCCAATGGCGCCAATTCACCTACTTAATTGGTTTAGATGTTAAATTAAACACCAATAGAAATCAAGTGAACTGACACGAAGTGTCGCAGAAACCCACCAGGCAGCCAATGAGATCGTACGACAAGCTCGCCACCCGCGCGCGAAAGTTTAAATTCGCAAATCGGAACGGTTTCACAGTCTCGGCCGTGGCCGAGAATCTCGGCCTTATTTGGCCGAGAACCGAGACCGAGATCTCGGCCCGAATTTCGGCCGAGACTGCCGAGACCGAGACCGAGACCGAGATCTCGGTCGGACCTTACTTAGCAACACTTACCTTACTGCAACGCTTCCAAAGTATATTGTTTACTGTTACTACAGTGATAAATATTAGTGAAACTTTAAAATTTTAATATAAAGTTGTTTGTTTTCTTTTCCGACTGCATATCTATACTTAAACAGCTTATCATCGCAAATCAGCAAATAAATCATAATACAGTATTGAAAAGCCATTTAGAAGTCACTGATTAAACGCAAGACCATCGGGTCACATCACTGCAACCTTTACCGTTGTGCCATCAACAAACCTGATCATTCGTAAACCGTATTACGTTGCATTAAGGCTCACAAATAATCAGTGACTCTGACGATGGTACTCAAATAAATAATGCAAATTGAAAACAATAAATCTTAGGAACCATTAGCAAATTCTATGCAGTTTCTGCGTTTGTACAAGTTTAATATTTCATTGAGTGACTCGTAAATAACTTGAGGTTGCAGGTTACCACTGTCGCATAAAGCTTGCTTTTATTGTCGAATGGAATAGCAAAGACTCTAAATCTCATAACTCATAATTTACTTTTGAAATTATACTTACAATATAAATAATTTTAATCAGAAAGCAAAAACACCTGCAATAATTAAGTATAGGTATATAGGTAATTGTAAACGCATTAAACAACCCGGTGCCGAAAAAAGCTTACATTTCTACCCGTATACGCTAATCTTCATTGCAAATAACATTAAACTCTATAAAATCCCAAAACCAGACATTCGAAAATGTTCCTATGAAATTGTACAGCAAACATCTTCGATTTCGATACGTGAAAGAATACGAATAAATAATAATGGAGCGTTGTTGACCTCTGCCTCTTTCAGATGTTTTATATGGAAACTTTCTTTCTTTATTGTAAATTACAGTTTGAATATTATTTTATTTGAAATATGAAAGTAGCTAAAATTATTGGATAACTTGGGTGGGTTGGGTCGTCGTCGATGTTTTATTTAGAACTAGGTTTATAGCGTGTAATTGGGAAATGTAAAAAATGCACTAAGTATAAAGAATCATTATTCCTTCTGTCTAATCCTATCTGGAATACTTACCCAGTTATGCAATTACCTTCAAATTTTTGTCAACTCGGTAATGCAGACAATTTTCCAACGTCCTACCTATATATAAGTGCCTACAGTGTAATGTAGGCACGTCCAGGTAATCTAGGTAACACATCGACGCTCATTACTCACGTGACTTCCTGGCCATGGCCACGGAAACTCGACGGTAATGTCCTCAATATCCCCATGTCCACATTTCCGTTTCACATTACGGGCCTGCGAATATTATTATGTTACGTCGGCCATTGCTTTAATTGGCAATACACCTGGGAGCTTTTCTCCACTAATGTCGCACTGGAATTCGTCTAAGTTAACTCTGCACCAACTGTGACGTGACAAGTGTGAAAATAAATAAATAAATATTACGGACAATCGACCACGGTCGACCTAGCCCCACAGTACCTAAGCTCAATTAAGCTTGTGTTGTGGGTACGACAATATATTTAGGTATATAATATATATTTATGTATAAATATCCATAAATCCATAACTCAAACACACATATCATATTTGTATATTTATAACAAATAACTATTTGTTATAAATACACAAAGTCCTCCTGCTTCGTGGGCAGGGTCTTTACCGACTAGGCTAGAGTTAGACCAAGAAAGTCTGCAACGATTTTGATAACATGCGCAGTATAAGTGTTAATTATACGTCATAAATTCATAGAAGTTTGACGTTTAAAATAACACTTGCACTGAGTGTGCTATCAAAATCGTTGCAGACTTTTCTTGGTCTAACTCGAAGGCCGTTTAAAATCCCAGGATAAACGTCATACTTTCATGGAAATTTAAATTTTATAAATAGGACAAAGTGGGGTGTCCTTACAAGTTGTAATATCGGATGAATCTTGAAGAAGGGCAGCTGCTAGAGAGTGCCATATGGCATCAAATAACGCTTTATTTTGAATAACTTACAATAATAAAAGAAAGAAATATAAAAAGGCATTTTTTCCTTTTAGCTTCTTTGTAGGCGGATCGGACAATGTGAAAACGCTGTAAGGCAACAAGAAACTGCCTTGCAAGGGCCCAAACATGAGCTCGGAAGACTGTCAGCAGTTGCACAGATGGACGATAAGACTTTATTACCCAGTTAGCGAATAATGCAGTAATGTATTCATTGAAATATTCGCCTATCTGGCTGCCGTAATGACAGGCACGCAATATAAATATGGCGAGTATCTTAATTCATGTATGTATTTTGTAAACTTACTTCACCCATATTATTCGTATTGTATGGGTCGTTTTCGATCCTCTGAATCTTCAAGCCTTCTTTCCCCTTAAGAGCTTCAGAACTAAAACTATATCTGGTCGTTTATTCGAGCCGGTGGAACTAATCCCGTACCCGGAATATTCCAGGAGCAGGCCCAGGCAGGCAGGCAGGGGCAGGCTGGGGGCAGGCCCTTTGGTACGCCAGGTCCTGTACCAGTCGACCTGTGCAGCTGGCACCGCCAGAGTCGGAGCTACTGGAACCTCCGGCACAATAGCGTGTTGGTGGTAACTTTTGTTAATTAATTTTCTCAGTAATAGTTACCAGTAACATATTTTAATTTTCAATAATGTAATGGGGGGACAGGTGAGAAAATCTTAGTTGTTATTGTTACCACTGCTAACAACTTGGTGGTATCTTTCCCAATTCGCCGGATTATTGTTTCGTCGGATTCTCGTATATTTGGATTGTGACGTACTAAAGTAAATCCGGCGAAACAGGAATCCAGCGAAACAAGAATCAGGCGAATCCGGAACTAACTCACTAGCTACACCTTCGCATTCTAGGAGGATGTGGGGTTTCTGGCGTTCACAGGTTTAATTTACTGGCAACACCGACTGTGGCTGGCCGCGTTATCAGGCATCTCGCATATTTCCACGTCACGCCGTCCGCCGTCCCGTTGGACGTTCCGTTTGTTTTCCTGCATATGACTACTGTTACTTACGAATTACCCAATTTAAGTTGACCTCTGATCGCAAATAATAGCCAGGGATAGAAAGGTTGAGTTATACCTAGGCAGGTATAGAGAATTGTTTGTTTAAGGCGGTTCTGCCGCTGATGAGCATTACGATAGTGTTATTATGACAATTATAGATAGTGTTGATTTGAATCGAGCCGCACAATGTGTCTCTTTTATCATAAAGGAATATGGTATACAACAGACTTAAGGTACCCGTTATAACTATTTCCTTAAAAGCGCAGTATCTTAAAGCCTGACAAGATTCTGCCTTAAGGGGCCGGTATATGACGTTTTCGATTTAGACCTCACTTTGTAACCATAATTTGTTTAATAAATGTTTGATAATTGCATTAAATTACACGTAAATTTATTCACGTAGAAACCGTGTACCGACTCTTCATACCATTATATTTTTAATTTGCTGTTATTCTCTACAAATCGACACTAAAAGTATCAAAAAATCAAAATATGGAGTTCCGTTTGAGACAGAAGCAAAACAATTTTGTCTTTGACAGTAATTGAATTATTGTATGATTTTGGAAGCTAGATAATTCAGCTACCAATTTATTATCGATTTATATTTTTACTCACAAAGACAACACAGAAATTCAATCTCAAATGTAAACTTTCGAACAATTTCCATACATTGACGACATCACTCAAAATTCTTCTTCAAGTCAGATGCCCGTTGGGGCTACACCGGAGCACACGTGTACTTCTTCAAATGAAAATGACAGCTTGATTTTCTTGCTTTTGACAATTATATTGACATTAAATCATATACGCACACGAGAAAGCATACCAGTAGATAAAATGTATTTCAAAAAATAGGGTACATAAATATCAGCTCGCGTCTCATTTAAATTTCATTTGCTGTTATTTACGGGTCATTATTGTTGAAAACCGCAGTAAACTATATTAAAACAATACGATTACAGTCGAATTTAAGTATTATGTTCCTTCAAAACTCGCTTAAAATGAAAAAAGTTTAAAGACTCATCTTTACTGATTGGGATCAATTTTTATTATGCTGGTATCATTTTGCGTCATTTTAAAAACGTATTTGACTTCTGTATGTCAATGAATTTTGATGACAACTGTAATCTTGTATTATATTATAGAACTTTTATATTAAAATATTGCCTATTAACAGGAAGAGTTATGTAATTCGTATAAGTAATACCTGAAAGTCTTGTACCTAGATCTGTAATACCATGGATTGCGACGAATAAATTATTATGATTATGACGTTCGTTCCGTCTATATGTATAATGCGTGTACGTGCTGTTCTCTGAAAATCTTCAAGAAAAAATAACGGCTAGACCAGCACTAAGTACTAGCAAGTTTTTGCGGCTTTGGAGACCGAGATGAAGCTTACAGGCCAATAGCGTTGTGGCCTGGTTATTGTTATGTATACCTATGTATCGAATGTTTTATAAATTTACTATAAAAAGCAATGTTTTATTTCGATTAGGTCTACATTTTGTGCATATTGCATATCTGAAGTATTTTCGTACTAAACTTGAAACTTTCGTTGTAACTAAATAAAATAATTATTCCAAATGTACAGTCACCTGCAATTTATGTTACACAACGAAGGCCGCAAAAATATCTGACATGATCTTATTTGTAGAACCATAAGAGCATGTCACATATTTTTGCGGCCTTCGAAGAGTAGGTACCGTCATTACTCATTACCACCAACTTTGCCCGCTTTTTTTTTTAAACACGAATTTCTCAAAAAAAATCACATCATATGACTTTTTTTTGCTCAGCACGTCCATTGTGATCAAACGCATCAGTTTATGTGAAGAAACCATTTTTTTATCGTGTTTTTACCCATTTTTTTGCGTTTTAGAGGGCGGGCAAATAATAAAATATCCGGGGTTTTCGCCAACATTGCCCACGTCAATTTGGTATTCAAATACAGCTCGTATGATGATGATGTCTAAGGATCACTTAAAGGTTTTGGGCAATCCTACCATTCCCTGTTAATAACTTAGCGATAAGTGTAAAAACTTTTAAATAAATTTGCTGGGCAATTTTGCCTACCCGTTTTTGCCCATTTCCAAATAAGGCTCGCCTAAGCATTTTACAAAGGCTAGGGTTGTCACTTTTGAGAAAATCTGTTACAATAGTTTAATGGCCAAAAATATGATTTTTGTTGTGTTTTCATTCGGGATAATACATAACGGTATAAAACATCTAAATAAAGGATAATAAGACAAATTAAATACAGTATATATTTATAAACTTATTTTAGTGTACAAACATAACCTTCTTTTACTTGCGAAGTTGGGTAAATTAGATGAAAGTGACAACCCTAATCCGTTTTTGGTAATGGCCAAAAATATGATTTTTGTTGTGTTTTCATTCGTTAACGGGATAAAACATCTAAATAAAGGATAATAAGACAAATTAAATACAGTATATATTTATAAACTTATTTTAGTGTACAAACATAACCTTCTTTTACTTGCGAAGTTGGGTAAATTAGATGAAAGTGACAACCCTAATCCGTTTTTGGTGGTGGGCAAAGTTGGTATGGATGCCAAATTACCGGATTACTTTGCCCACCGCTTTAACTTTTGTGTATTTAGGCCTTTTTAGTTTAAATCTCAATAGACATAATCTATGCTTCATGTGTTATAACTAGTGTCCGACCGAAGGTTCGGTTTCGGTTTCGGTTTCGGCCAGTTTCGGCCAAAAAATCATGTTGCTGCTGTAGTTTCGGTTTCGGCCAAAAAACGGCCGAACCTTTCGGCCGGGCCGAAACTTACGAAATGGTACTTCGGACAAAGACCAAAATTTCGGGAATAAGTAGGACAACAATATTAATACATACCTACATATACTGATTCATGTATAGGTACAGAAATTAATTGGTTTATTATAAAACACAATTCCACTAATGAGAGCGCCACTGGACGGTCGACGCAGTCTTAAGAGGCTGTCAATATGTATAACGCGCACACTGTCTAATTGTATCGGAGTGAATGAGATAGCACTGTCGCACGTAGCCGTTGGCCGAGTATCAGCTCGGCACGAGTCGAACGATGTCTTTTTCGCTCTTATTCACTCATTTTTCTATCTACCTCTAATGGCAAATTTTAAGCGAGGCTAAAGGCTACGCTCAACTAGTGCCGCAAAGTTGATTTTCTCAATAGTTAATATTTTGCGAAGCTGAACAGCTGACTATTGATTAAAACGAAGAAAAAACCCTTAAAAGTGTCCCCAGTACAGTTTTTCATACGAATGCTCGACCTTAGCCTCACTTTTTACCTCAATTTACCATTGGTTTGTGTTCCACATGTCCTCTACTTCAGCTTAGCCTTTGGTCTCGCTGCGCCATGCTCGGCCTGCGGTCTCGCTTTTTAATACAATGGACATTGGTTGGAGTCTGTGCTTAACTACTTATCCTGAAGCCTGAAGCACGGCTTTGACTTTGCATGAAAGTTCGCCTCACTGGGGCACTTCGGACTTTTAGGCCCAGGGCTATAACCGCGAAAATCGAAGTTTGCAAATTGCGGGCATTTTTCTCTGTCACTCTAATTACGCCTTCATTGGAGTAAAAGAGAAAGATCCCCGCAATTTGCAAATTTCGGTTTTCGCGGTAGCCCCTCAGGTGAAGATCGGTACCCGGCCTTGCGATATTGTTAACAAAAAATTTCGCGCTCGCTGCGCTCGCGTTTTTGGTTGGTTTTTTGGTTGACCCTGTATCTACATGTTAGCTTGACTGGTGAATGAATAGAGTTAGACCAAGAAAATTTTGCAATGATTTTGATAGCATACGCAGTGCTACTAGTTGCTAGTGCATATGTTATTTATACGTCATAATTTCATGGAAGTTTTGACGTTTAAATTAACACTTGCACTGCATGTGTTATCAAAAGCGTTGCAGAATTATCTTGGTCTAACTCTAGTAATTTTCTTAAAAAACTGCTTAAGTAACATCAATTTCAAGGACATTGGGTGTTGACAGCCCCATAATATGTGTGTAAAAGCGGTTTTATGACATTTTTTCAACGATTTTAACAAGTCTACAAAAGTTTCGGTTTCGGTTTCGGCAAAAAAACATGTTTCGGTCGGACACTAGTTATAACTGAAACCCGGAAATATTTGTCAAAGGGTTCTCAATTTTTTCTACTTGCATTCATTATTTATCAATTTTTTGCCCGCCGAAATATACCCTATATTAGACAACACGCTCAAAATTCCCAAGTCAAGTTATGCACAAGTTTGGCATATACTTTGTCAGAAATATAACCAATTTTCTACTAAAAACAACGAATTTGTTTAAAATTGTCGTTTTGGGCAAAGTTTCCCTGGAGGCAAAGTTGGCGTTAATGACGTAACATATTATTGCAGGTGACTGTACATAAATGTTTCGGTGATTTTGAGATTATTTTCCAGGTTAGTTTACTAACAATCAAGTTATGCAGATACCGATTTCGTGAACGTATAAGTAGTAAGGTACCGCTATTGTTTAGCGATACCGATTATTTTTGAAGGTAAAACTATACCGGTTGAAACATTAAGATATTAAAATTACAGCAGGGACAACCATTTTTTATAGGTGTACCTAAACCATCATTGGCCGAGCGTTAGCAAAGGTCTCCGTTTCAGCTCGGGCAAAAATGCTTTTGTATGTTCTCCTTTGCAGATCACATTTCTCAACTGATTCTCGTGAAAATTTGTAAGCAGGTTCGATAGAACTATTCTGTTTCGCTTTATCCGCCAAAATGGAATTGCCACCCTGCTGAAACTTTATTTATTTAAATTCCTATTGAATGGATTTTGCACCTTATGAAAAACCGTATAGAGTAGTAAATAACATTTTACATCTGACTTAATGACATCTTGTTTTATTCGCTTTAATTGTACAAAACGCGTATCTCGACAAAGCAATATTAGGTAGTAAAACAGTCAACAATCAAATGAATTAAATAGGTACGTCACGTGTGACATGAACAGACAAGGAAAGCAAGATTAAATGCATTGTTTCTCTTTCATCTTTAAATGGAATGCTTTTACCTTCAAAGGAGGCTAGTGGTCAATACTAAACTAAAAGTCCAATCTTAAAAAAACATGATGGGTCACTGACCTGTCCCAGTAAAGTGAGGTAGTGTGCGTGAAGTGCGCTTGTGTGTGAAATGGGGTAAATTGACAGAATCTGATATTTTACCCACCGCTACCGTCGCCTTAAAATAGTGTCGCTACAAGCAGCTTATATGGCAATAATGTGCGTACGTCATGTATTAGGTAATTATCTTCGAGCAACACGGAAGGGAGGCGGCATTCGCACTATTTCCCCTCTGCCGAGGTACAAGATTAGCGCGTCAATCTAATCTAGCGCGGGTAATAAAACTAGTTGCACTTGGATTTTTCACTAGACCGAGTCTAGACGCGCGCGTGAACACTGCTGCACAAAAATGCCTGTTTGCTCGGTTTTTTGTTATAAAAAGAGGTCGGGGACATCAAATTTACAAAAAGAAAGTGTTACATTTCACATGTAATATTTTTGTTTACATATCATACGTTTAATTACATTCAAACACAATTATTATATTTTAGTCTCATGTAATTGTTGGATTTATCGATTTTGCTCGCTCAGTACAAATCGCGGATCGGTCGAGCGACAAATCCGACTTCTCATCTCTCAGAATACAATAACATACTTCAACGAAAATGTGTTAGTGTGCGTGTTGTGACACTTGTCACTCGTCCGTACACAAAAAGAGATCGAGGTTTGCAAGATTTGTCTTTGACGTGTGTCATTTTCTATGTATTTGTGTGGTCATTACAGATTGAATTTTGTATGTAAGTGTGTGAGAAGTGCGACTGTGTGCACCTTTCCCCCCGCGAAAAATGGCAGAAAGATTTGTACGGTGAGATATCGCTTGGGCCCCTCCCTTCCGATGTGTCGGAAGCCGGTGTTGCTCGAAGGTAATTATCAAATAAAATGTCAGTGTCTACCGGAATATAAGTTACTATATACTCTTTGCCTACCGGTCGGTCATTTCTACTTAGATATTTGTCCTAAAAACATTTCTTAATGTACATACCAACTTAATTAATAGTTTTAATGTTTTAAATGCCTAGTAATTAGTTTATGCACTTGGCAAATAATTATGTACGTAAAATTGTAAAACAAACATGCGTAACTATTAATTATTTTTTTATTAATTATGTACAACGTGTTTCGTTACAGCGTCAATAATTGATAATATTTAATTTTTTGTTTTATAATGGCTCCTGCCGTTCATCATTGTTAATATTTTTCTTTTTATTTCAGGCTTTTTTCATTTGTAGTCGTCGTAAAAATCAAGGCGACGAAATGTAGGTGCCTAAAACGTGCGAATCGGCTAGAGGCTAGACACTGCGAAAGTTTCGAGCATTATTCGCGCGCTAAATCTAACTAAAGGCTTCTATAATTTTTGCTAATTGCTTTAAGATAATTGCTAGCTAAATAGGAGCAACGAATTCAATTGATAGACCAAATGCCGAAATTGACTTATCGGTGGCGTTTGGCTATTAATGTGAGCCGAGTGAGTCTAAACGCAAACAAGTCCAATGAAAATCTGTGCTTTAGAATTCACTTCTAGAAGAAGTGAAGAACTACGCTCGCGTCGGGCTCTCCATAGTTTTCAAGAGAGCGAAGTATGACCAAGCCGTGCTCAATATCTGTAAAAAAAGATAACTGTTCGATTTCAGGGTAACATTTTATCAGGGATACACTTAAAAAAGATGGATGGATGGATGGAGTGTTGCAATAAAGATTTTGCAAATTGATAGGTTTCCTTTCCTAGCTAAACTTAGTAGAGTGATTCTCAAAATAGTGGCATCTTAACCTGTCATCGAGTTTTTGAATTGAATGTTTGTTTATTTGCTCTTTTTCATATGAAACAAAAAATAAACTAAAACAATGTTTATCGAGGCCAAGTTATTATTTTTATTTAATTTTAATACTTATATTTATAAAAAATAAAGAGTAGCACTTTTCACTGTAACCTGTCTTGTCCAAAAGCATCGCTCTTCCAGTTTTAGTTCTTTAGATTTTATAAGCACTCTAGACGTAGTTTAGAGCAATTATTTCATGCAACCGATGCTGCCAAAAATGCGGGGGTGCGCGGAACGAGGTTAGCGAGATCCCGTGCCGTGATTGGTCCGTTCAAACGACGAACGAGTTCACGGACGTCACACAAAGACACTTTCGACTCGAACATGGAGTAAATTTACCGTATGCGTGGCAGCGGGGGTAGCGCGACTATGCTCATTCTAGATGATGTTTTGTCCGTGTCCTACACTAGCCGGGGCTTATCCTTGGGTGCATTACTATAGTGCATACAGGGATAATCGTCGGGTGGTGTCACATCACCTTTTAGAGTAAATTGTCTTTTTACAAGGGGCCTATGCGTGTTGGCTTTGGCTCCACGCACGCCTTCCAAATGTCCAGGAATAGTAATTCAGCCTTTATAAGTCCCACTGCTGGGCACAGGCCTCCTCTCATGCGCGATAGGGCTTGGGCTATAGTCCCCACGCTAGCCCAATGCGGATTGGGGGCTTCACATACACCTTTGAATTTCTTCGCAGATGTATGTAAATAAAATATCATGCTATCTAATAACATAAACAATACCTTTTAAAATGTACTTTGCACAGGCCTTATATATATTTTTTTTACAACAATATTCACGCACGAAGTTTGTCCAAGGATATTTTCACTGTTAACCTGTACCAACCTGTACATGCGCGGTATTGCATCTGACTCATACACAGAAAAAAATATTTAGATCATAACTATGGCAAAATATTAGGTAAGTATCAAGCTAACCACCGTAGGGTGCCATTATGACCCAAGTGTCGTAGTTTCATAGAAACAAGTGGTTAAAGGCAGAAATCTGGGGTTTTGTAACGGAATGTTAACTTTAACTTGTCTTGATTATTTTACGAATTTGGTATGGGACCTGAATGTAATAATATCATTTTAATATTGTATGAAGGTTTATTCATCTATGCTAAAAGTGAGACATTCGTATTATTATCCGATCAAGGGAAAAAATAAAAATGAATGTATATTTCACTGTAACCTGCTTAACTTTAACCTGTGTTCAATGTATAGGTTATTGTATGTCATGAAAATAACTTCTTCATTTTCCGTTCCCTTTTGAAAATTTGGGGTACTTGAAGTGGTAAAACATATTTTTCATTCTTAAAAGTAAAAAAAATACAAAAAAATGTTTTTCATTAACTTTAACCTGTCGATGCCACTTTCTTGAGAATCACTCAGTAACAAATGGAGATGTTTTATTCATAAATTATAAACATTAGTATGTAACGAGAATTGAGAATGTTGTAATATCAGACCGGCTAGCATGAGTTGCGTTCTGCGAGTCCATACTTGAAGCAGGGGTGCGAAACTTCAGACTTCGGCCAAACTCGGTTTCGCTCGGCTCAGCATTACTCCGAGCAATTATTAGGGTTGACACAACTTAACGTTCCTTTGTGTGATGCAGTTGGCATATTTTGTGATCTTTCTAAAGCATTTGACCATCATGGAACGCTCATTTTGAAATTAGAACACTATGGTCTGTCAGAAAATGCCCTAAACTTTATGTCTTCTTACCTTAGCAATAGAACACAAACAGTTGTTGTAAACAAAACCCGGTCTAGCGGAACTGTAGTCCAATTAGGAGTGCCACAAGGTTCTATTTTGGGTCCATTCCTGTTTTTGGTTTATATAAATGATTTGCCATGTGTAGTAGAAACTCTTTGTGAAATTGTTCTTTTTGCTGATGACATCATTACTTTTTAAGGTTGATCGGAAATCTACCGATTACAGTGTAATTAACAGCACACTCGTTGATGTACTTAACTGGTTTACTATGAACAATTTGCTTCTTAATGCTAAGAAAACTAAATGTATTAGATTTTCTTTGCCGAATGTTAAACCAGTCGATACTAAGATACTTTTGAATAATGAATGCTTAAAGATGATAGATAAAGCACTGTTTAACATTGGACAAAAATCTACAATGGAGTCCTCATATAGGAACACTAGCAAACAAATTAAGTTCAGCCGCTTACGCCGTGAGGAGAATTAGACAATTGACTAATGTTGAAACAGCTCGCCTTGTTTGTTATAGTTATTTTCATAGTGTAATGTCATATGGTATTCTGGTTTGGGGCAATGCAGCTGACATACAGACTATATTTGTCTTACAAAAGAGAGCCATTCGTTCTATATATAATTTAAGAGAGCGTGAATCATTAAGACAACTTTTCAAAGAAATTAATATTTTAACTGTAGCTTCCCAATACATATATGATAGTATTATTTATGTTGTTAAGAATCTAGACTCCTTCACTAAGAATTCTGATGTTCATAACTATAATACTAGAAATAAAAATAAGCTTGCTATCAGAAAGTTTCGTGTTCGTAAAGTACAAAAGTCATTCGTTGGGCAATGCATTCATTTTTATAACAAGTTACCTAAGGATGCTTTAAGATTACCCTTTCCAGCTCTTAAGAATTACTTAAAAAAGTCATTGATGTTGAAGGCTTATTAGGTTGACTTTTTCTATTCTACTCTTTACAAGTTGAGAAGTCAATTCATTCCTACCAGAAAAAGCAAAAATACTAATTATCCGCCATGGTACACTCCAGCGTTAATTAAACTCGTAAAGGAAAAATCTAAATTTCATAAAAAATATAAAAATTATAATAATAAGCGTGATGAGTTAACATTTAAATTGCTTCGTCTAAGGTTGGTTAAAACAGAAAAACTTTTCTATAAAAATTATATAAATTACGTGGAGGAGGCTATAACGAAAAACCCTAAATTATTTTGGACGTTCATGAAAGACAAAAGAAGACATGGCGCGCTACCTGCCACGATGACCTACCAGGATCAATCAAGTAGTGACGGGGCGGGAATAAGTGAGCTATTTAACTCGTTCTTTGCCTCTACATTTCTGAAACCCTGAGCTGTTCCGGCATGCCAGGTAATGTCCCAGATAGTTGTTTACCCACTCCCTGTGACATTTCTTCTATTGAAGTAGATAGCAACCAAGTTTATAAATTACTAAAGTCACTTGACCCTAACAAATCGGCAGGACCTGACACAATCCCAGCTACATTTTGAGCATTAATTGGTATGTAATTATCTTTGCAATGTTATTTAAGTTTAGTTCATAAGTTATTTAAGTATTGCATACCCGAAATGGGTAACTGTTGAAACTAATTGTATCATGATTACCATCCACAAAATTTAATGTACACAGTACTGCAATAAATCATTATTATTCTTATTCTTATTCTTATACATTCCTTATTAACTGTGCGTGTGAACTTTCAACCCCAGTATCAATCATCTTCGGTCGTTCCCTTTCTGACGGCGCAATTCCAGTTATATGGAAATCGGCATATGTTACACCAATTCACAAATCAGGCCCAAAAAATAATATAGAAAACTTTAGACCCGTTTCCAAATTATGTATCTTGGATAAAGTTTTCGAGCGTATTGTTTATAATCAAGTTTATATCAATATCAAGTCTAAAATCATTCCTCAGCAACACGGCTTTGTCGGTGGAAAATCTACCGTCACGAATTTAGTGTCTTTTAACGATTTTGTTTCATACAATATGGGGAAAGGTAACCAAATTGATGTGATATATACCGATTATAGCAAATGTTTTGATCGAATAGATCATAACATATTATTATTCAAATTACAGACTCTGGGTATCCGTGGTGATCTTTTCAGGTGGTTCTCGGCCTACGTATTAAATAGAACTCAGGCTGTTGTTCTTAATGGCTTCAAGTCGTCCTGGATAAGGGTACCCTCCGGAGTTCCCCAGGGATCATTGTTAGGGCCACTTTTATTTGTGATCTTTATCAACGATATTGGTTCAATTTTTATCAATAGTTTGTTTCTGCTTTATGCGGACGATATGAAAATCTTCAAAATAGTTAATAGTGAATTTGAGGCAAAATTATTGCAAGACGATTTAGATAGACTGGATTTGTATTGTAAAAACAACAATTTAGATTTAAATGTTTCAAAATGCTTTAGTATGAGTGTTACTAGGAAAAGAAATGTTTATAAAAGGGTGTACAAAATTAAATCACAAAACCTTATAACTAAAAAGTCCTGCCGGGATCTAGGTGTCATTTATGATGATAAACTTACTTTTAATGAGCATGTAGAAAGTATTACTGACAAAGCTTATAAAGCTCTTGGCTTTCTGATTCGTTCTGCTGGTGACTTTAAAAAAATGAAAACAATTAAAACCATATACTGTGCCTATGTAAGATCTCAACTCGAATATGCTTCTCAAATATGGAACCCGTTCTATAAGGTGTATGCAGAAAATATTGAAAAAATTCAGAAGAAGTTTGTTAGATTCCTCTCCTTTAAATTTAAGCTATCTATGGACAACTATTCTATGTCATGCAAAAAATTCCATCTTGTCCCTTTATTTAAGAGACGATTGGCAAATGACGTAAGTTTATTAATGAAAATTGCCCAAGGTATAGTCGATTCCCCGGATCTTGTGAGCAAAGTACAATTTTATATACCTGTCTCGCAACTGCGCAGAAGACCCTTGCTTCGCATCCCTCTTTCTCGCAATAACATTCGTAAAAAATGTTTCTTCCCTCGTACAATTAGGTTATTTAATGAACTTAATGATATGCCCGATGTAGAGTTGTTTCACAGCAAGATTAATAATGTTAAAAATATTATTTTCAATAGATAGTTAACGTTACCTGACTTAAGTTTGCGTTCATAGTTTATCAGGAATATTCCTATATAGTGTAATATTATGCTAATTTGAGACCTTTATATTTATGTTATTTAGCATTATATATGTGGAAGCTTGTAATTTGCATATAGTAGATAAGTCTATTAACCTATGTATATTAGGCAGTAAGCATCCCGAATAAAATAAAATAAAATAAAATTACAGAGTCGAGGACTACTTGACAGACAAACATGCATGGTCCAAACCAGAAACTGCAATAAGAACAAGTAGCAATTAAAAGCATTGTATTATGTGTAGAGTATTATGTATAGGTGACACATCTCAGGTAAGAGCTTTCTTCATCAAATTTTATGAAGGCATCTCATAACAAAACAATCAGTCAGATTCATATAATATGTATTCGCATTTCTTTTATTGACTTTATTTTCTTTTCCTTTTGTAAGAATTTGATATGTTTTCTGAAAGAGCTACGTAATGTATTTGTATGACATGCCATGTATATATATGTTTTTTTTTTAATCAAATTTCTATAAAGTAATATACCTACTGTGTATAATTGCATGAATTCTATAATAATTTAAATTGTATTTTTCTTATTTACCTACTCGTAATGCATGTTAATTATAAGATGTAATAATGTTTTGAAAAGATGTGTCCCGCCGAGTTTGATGCCGGGCCCATATTGGGATACCCTCCTCCAATTGAGGGGGGATTTAAATCTTCTCGAGGCAGAGGTGTAGTGTTGGAGCCGGTATAGCTTTATTTGACGTTCATAAGCGCATTGTAATATGCCTACTTGAATAAACTGTTTTTTATCTTTATCTTATCTTTGCGTGCACGACCACAGATAAGATAATGGTTTGAATTTTGACAACCCTAAATAGCCGAAAGGGATAGTGCCATATTTTAGAAAGGCTCAGCATGATTCGACCCTGAACCGCTGTCAAACTTCGGTTTTGTAGGAAGTTTCCTTTCTGTACGGTATATAGTACTATTATTTATTCTGTGCTTGAACTCGCGCTAGATGTATGGAGTCGCGCGCGCGATCGCAACTCATGCTGGCAGCCTGAGCAGGTCAGAAATAGCTTACCTTTGTGAAGGACTTCAGGTTGACGTCGGCATAACTGTACGCCGTCAACTTGGAGGGTTTCCGTGCCCTGGAAATATACCATTATTATTTATATAATTAATAATTAACCAACACGAAAAAATTAATTTCAAAAGGAAGCCCTGCTAAAAACCTTGAAACAACATTTAAAAGCAGCGCAATTAATAAGAAAATATTACAAAAAAAATCATTTTGAATGCCTATAGAAGTCCCCTGAGAATAATAGGTTCAGGCGGAGTATGTCACTTTCTTAGGACGTCACATTCTGAGGACGTCACATTCTGAGTTCGTCACTTTCTGAGTACGTCACTTAATGAGAACGCCACTTTCTGAGGACGTCACTTTCTGAGTATGTCACTTTCTGAGAACGCCACTTTCTGAGTACGTCACTTTCTGAGGACGTCACTTTCTGAGTTCGTCACTTTCTGAGGACGTCACTTTCTGAGAAAGCCACTTTTTGAGGACGTCACTTTCTGAGTACGTCACGTTTTTTAGCATAGGTACGATTTAACAGTATAATATACCTGCACGAAAAATGTATACTGCCAGCAACCAGATAAGCTG
This sequence comes from Cydia splendana, assembly GCF_910591565.1. Taxonomy (NCBI): domain Eukaryota; kingdom Metazoa; phylum Arthropoda; class Insecta; order Lepidoptera; family Tortricidae; genus Cydia; species Cydia splendana. Next base: position 15,671,514 of record NC_085971.1, on the reverse strand, counting down.
TTCGACATACGGTCGCTTTTATATCCTACATACCAATACCAATCTCTGTTTGCCTTACGCCTGACTGGTAGAGAATTCCATTTGGCAAAACGTCCTATGTTTCGTGCAATAAAGTGAAAATAAAGAAATAAATAATAAAAAAACAATCTAATTATGTTTAAATCAGATTATTTAATTCAGAATACTTAGAAACTACAAGCACCAAAACATTTAGCCACAGATTGGAGGTTAGGCCGGCAACAGCTTTGATTCAATACACATAAATGTTTCTCACAGTAGGAACCATGATTTTATCATTCGCCGCTGTGATTAGCTGGTGAAGGTATCACGGCAAGCTCGCTGACACCAGTAGAAGGACATTCCCACATATTTACATTTAAACGGACTGCCGCTCCTTTCGTGACAACATATTCTTCAGCATACCGCGTCTTCTGTCATGTCTCCATAAACTCAAACGTCTTTTTTTATGATGATAGTGTAAAATTTGGATATCTGCGTATAAAATCAGCTCTTGCAGTTTTGTTTCAGACAATATTTCTTCTCGTGTCACCTGTGGAGAATAGGCGTCAAAGGATTTTTTCTTCATAGCGTTGTCGAATTTCATAGTTCTCATGTTCTGCATATAATAATGTAATTTACTTATTTGTTTGTTTTCTTCCTATATAGGTTAATATTTGGTTGATGACTATATTGCGATTTGACTTTTTGTCATAATCTACATAAAATAGAATCAGAATTTGAAAGCAGAACGTCACACCGTCATAACACCGTCATTTACAATGTCATTTACTACTTCTGGCTGAAATTATATAGAGTGGTAATAACTAGGGCTCCCGGTATCCGTGTTACACGCCGAAACGAATACCCGTGTTCTTAAGACCGGCGGTGCTAAGAACACGGTTTACACGGAACCGCCGGGATCCGGATACGTATCCAAGAACCGTTCCCAAGAAACGTTTCTCAGATACGTATCTCCGTTTACACGGGTACTTAACCCTTTACCGCATGGTTTTTTTATTCTCCCCGAATTAAATATATGTAATAAAACACTGTTAATGTAACATAAAAAAAATTGTGAAAAAAATCTATATTCGACCCAATTAAAAATAATAGTAAATAACAATTTGTTCCAAATTTGGTACTTTATGTATTAGTGGCTAACCGGAGCCCGATTATTAAACTGGTCAAATTTGGAACTGTATGCAATATATGTATGAAAATGTAAGTTTAAAAAAAATCACTTACATTTTCAAAAACTATTTATTATTTTTATACTTATTTTTGGTAAGGTTTAGGCTATGGTAGCGGTGGTGTGGTGGCGGAACGTATGCTTGTTTGTCATTGACGTAGTAAAATAATTTGATCGTTATTGGTTATCTGTAGCTACCAGCTGTCACCGGTTATCTACAGATTTTTAACAATGCGGCTAACATACCCAACTTAATAGAAACAAAATAAAGAAGTAGCTTGCCTGGGTGCATAAGGTTCCATATTTGGCAAACTGATAAAAAAATCACTAATGCATAATGTTCCATATTAGTCCAATCCTTCTAGCTTGTAACGCATAGTGTTCCATTTCAGGAACAAACTTTCACAACATCATACATAGTAATTTAAATATAAATGCTTACATGTTTTACCGTAAAATCTCGCGGCATATATTTTTCTAATACTCAACGCTGGAAATTTATTTATTGCACTAAATATAACAACGAAAAGCTAATTACAAAAGTAGTCAGTCACACTTGCAAGTAAAATTGCCGGACGTCGGTGGAGATGATAACGTCATATGGACCACACACTAGTTAGAAGCTGTATCGAGTACAGAAAACGTTCAGTAGTATTCATAGTTTCTACCTCTTACAAGTTCAGTAAAACAGATGACGCTAATACCAGTCTACGAGGATAATTTCATTACGTTCCAAATTTGGACCCATATGCGGTAAAGGGTTAAGACCGGCCCGAACGGATCCGAAACAGTTTGAGCTAATCAATGCTCTAGCTCTGGGTATGCAAGGTCTAGTATTGAATGTTGACTTCAGATGAACTCGTTTAGCGTACGAATTTTTTTTTAATTATTTATAACAGTTTTAACACATGTGTTAATATAACATATTTAACCAACTACAGGGTAATTTTTGGACCGTATGCCATATTATGCGAGGTGATTAGGTAGGCCATACTGAACAACTTTTTGTATGGGGCCAACTCCGAAATCACAAAATTTTTTTTGGCCGTTTCATACATTTTGGTCGAGTGGATGTCGACGTTTTCTATGGGAAGGCCAAATTTTTTTTGGGATTTCGAGGTTGGTCCCATAGAAAAAGTTGTTCAGTATGACCTACCTAATCACCTCGCACAATATGGCTAACGGTCCAAAAATGACTCTGTATATGAATGGAAGTAGGTGTCCCTATTCTATATAGTCTACTATTTTTAATTTTGAACTTACTCGTCCCTAGTTTAGCACCTTAATTAGGGTTCCGTACCCAAAGGGTAAAACGGGACCCTATTACTAAGACTCCGCTATCCGTCCGTCCGTCCGTCCGTCCGTCCGTCCGTCTGTCACCAGGCTGTATCTCGTGATCTGTGATAGCTAGACAGCTGAAATTTTCACAGATGATGTTTTTCCGTTGCCGCTATAACAACAAATACTAAAAACAGAATAAAATAAAGACTTAAGTGGGGCTCTGGGACTTAAGTACTTGGATGGGTGACCGTTTTTATAGATAATGGTACAGAACCCTTCGTGTGCGAGTCGGACTCGCACTTGGCCAATTTTTTTTTACTATTATTGCTTTTAAGTTAATTTCATTACATATTACATTTCAATCAAAGAAACATTTTATATATAATGGTTTTGATAATGGTGTAAGTTATATAGTTTCGCGAAGAATAGGTATGCAGACAAATACTACCTACTACTACTTTGTGGTTATTTGTTATTTTTATCAATTACCTAACTGTTAACTAACCTACCAACGAAGCAAAAAAAGTACAGCGGCATTTGAAACGCAGGATTTCACGCGAGAACCTTAAAAACCTATGCTACCTTGGTTACCTTGCAATTATATTGCTAAATACATTAAGATAGATCTCAAAATTGGTAATCATTCATGTTGACTTTCACACTAGTGCTCAGGTAATAAATGTCGGCCGGTGGTGTTCCATTCATTAGAACTTTAGAACGTGTTGTTTTCCAATACCCTTTTGTCTGATATCGCCGAAAACAAGTAGCGTCAGAACTGCCATAGCTAATTATAAGCTTTATGTCGGTGTAATAAGGAGAACCTGTCTACACATATATGAAATTGTAACAAATGCAGCGGCTAAAATTAAAGAAGCAAATGTATCGAAGCAAATGAACACGAAATAAATATGACTTTTAAGATATTGTGTTTAGGTAAGTAGGTATGACTCCAGTTCGCCACTTAGTCGGCCAATTCGTAAAATACAGTCTTTCCAAGTTACTTTAATTTAAAATGGTTTTGTTGTTTTGTTGCTAAAATTGTAAATAATATTTATTAGTACAGTCTTAAAGTTCATTTTATATGATAATAAGATAATGAATTTAAGAAAAGTCTTACGTTTCATAAATTCATACTAAATTATATTAAAAGTTGTAAATACATTACTTATTGGCAGACACACATGATTACAGTGTAAACTCTTTATAACGTCACTCGATTTAACGACAAACTCCTTAAAATGTCGAAATTCCTTGACTTTGGTTGGTTTACCTTGTTTTCTATACAGTAATACACTCTATATAGCGTCACGCTCACTCTATTTAACGACAACAATACGGCATAATACATCATTAAGAAATACTTTCTAAGTTGCCGAAATTGATATAAACTGCAGCTGTGTACGTTTTTTTGTTTGCTGTTTTGTTGTTTTATTATCTAGCACGTGTTTACTTCGACTGACGTACCGGAGATTCTAAGAAAATTTGTCTTTTGTTTTTGTATGATCAACTTGCACATGTTTACCTCGGGCACTAGACTTTTGACAAGATATTACACGTTATAAATTAATAGGCGTTGTTATTTGTATGAAATGAATGTTCTTCTTGTGCAAAATGTGTCCTAAGTATATTATAAACAGATACATTAGAATATTTAGAATAGTAAGATGACCTTTTTATTTCACTCCATTTAACAACCACTCTCTATACTCTATACTTAACGTCGAAAAATCCGCAGTCCCTTCAGTGTCGTTATATAGAGTTTACACTGTATTTATTAATTTTTACGTGGTTTACTATAATGATACTAAGATGTCTGGCTTACGTAACTTAAAAAATAATTAGATTAAAAATATACATTTCTTATTGACAGAATATATTCGTAAAAACTCACACATACAATATACAGAATACAAATTATTAAAAATATAAGAACTGTTTAAAAATATGCAATTGGTAAGAATATTGTATACTTACCTACCACCACCTACCAGATCATGCATGGCCAGATATTAACGTAAAGTCTTTATACTCTTTATTGCTTTTATTTTTTTAAGCACTTTAAATTTATTGCTATCAAGTTATATTAATAAACCATAAAGTATTAGTATTTGAAGTCTTATATAAAATACTATTTTGATAACTAGCATAGGTATACCTATTGTATTTCTAATTTTCTACTCGTATTTGCCACATTGCAAGCAAAAACTATCTCAAAAAGGGTTCTGTAAACCGTTTATTGAATTTCGACTCTATGAACCACGGAATAAGGTTAAATATGACGGAAACTCGTCATGAATCTTTTGTCTACTAATCTGACACTTAAGTACGCCGCGCCGGTTCGTTCCTTCGCTACTCGTCAAGGACGTGTCCGGAGCCACGGGTAAATAAGATCCGTTTCTTCGAATACCCGTTTATCCGTGGAGACGGATCTTAATTACACGTTTCTTAATTACACGTGCGGAACGGGCCAGAAAACCGTGTACGTGTTATTCGGAAACGGGTATTCGAAACGTGTAAACGAAACACGGACTCGACCGCGAGCCCTAGTAATAACAGACACATATTTTTTTGTAGGTAAGTATATTATATTGTATACAGGGTGTTTGGTACATCGTTTGCTAAATTAAAACGGCTTATTATTAACCGGGCAACTAAAATATTAAACAGGAACTTTCATTGGGCATATAATAATATAATTTTGACGACCGGTCTGGCCTAGTGGGTAGTGACCCTGCCTATGAAGCCGATGGTCCCGGGTCCCGGGTTCGAATCCTGGTAAGGGCATTTATTTGTATGATGATACAGATATTTGTTCCTGAGTCATGGTTGTTTTCTCTATGTATTTAAGTATTTATATATTATACATATCGTTGTCTGAGTACCCACAACACAAGCCTTCTTGAGCTTACCGTGGGGCTTAGTCAATTTGTGTAAGAATGTCCCTATAATATTTATTATTTATTATTTATTTGGCTGTGCATTAATATTTTAGCGCCAAAAAAAATATATTAGCCTCAAATCATATTATTAAAAAAACTGGCAGCAAAATCAAGCCACCCAAAAAAAATATAGGGAACTTAAAGTGATAGGTTGGCGACTAAAATAATAAATTGGCAACTAATATTGTAAAGCGATCATAAAATTTAGTTGTCATCTAGTTGTTCACACCTAAGTAATCAACTATAGTCATAACTGAGCATGTCGTTTCAGCGAAGTAGTACTTTAACAAGAAAGCAGTTAAATTTAATGAATATTGATCACTTTTTACACAAAACACCTCAAATTAATTTACCAATACGTAATGGGGTGGATTTCAAAATCCTGCGAAAACTTATGGTTCGGTCTTTATAAAAAAAACTAGTAGGTTATGCGAGTTGCAACTTTTTTATATGTTTTTAAGAACTATTATCTTCATGTTCCTTCAATTACCATCTCCAATAACTTAATAGTTTTTTTTATATAAAATGTTTTATGTGTCTAAAATCATCACCGTCTACCGGAAAAATCTGAACCTTATTGTTTGCAGTGAAAATTATAGCATACCTATCGTACGATTGCGATTTTTCTTTTACTTATATCTTTTCCATGTTGTTGTTTAACACATGAAAAAATATGCAATAATTCCTTCAGCGAGAAAGTACATTTAAAAATATTTAAAATTTTGTCACGAATATTCGTCAACACCGTCATGGTAATGTCAATGTGAGCTTATCTCCGTGTATGAACAACGAAATACCGCTAAAGGTCCTTGCCCTATTTTTCACTTTAATATAGAATGCCAAAAATGATTTCACTATAAAGTCACATCATTGAATCGTGAGAAATATTACGAACAAATTTGTAAAACGTAGTTTGTCACAACAGAGTATTTAAACAAGCAACATATATTAAGTTTTAAGCGACCATAGGCTACGGTACTGGCTCACTATCGTAATGGCCTTATGTTTTTTGATAATATTATATTAACTGATGTATATAATTACAGCAATTAATAATTATACCATTGGGTAGTCACCGGACCCAATACCTAACATTTTGTAACTTATGACATGCATTACAAGTAGGGGTCTTGCAACTTATAAAACACTGATTATATATTAATGTTTAGCTATTAAACAATATATATATGGATTTAAATCATTATAGCTATTTTTAAAGTTAATTTATAAAACAACAAAAATACAAACTTATGCACTGAATCAAATTATCAAAAAAAAGGTAATATATCATAAAAATTAAGCTCACTGGTAAGCCAGTAATTTTATAATATGATATAAATACCAAGTTATGCAGTAGATAAAAGAAGATGCGGGTTTAAACTGAGAATAAGAGTACAATATTGTTAATATGATTTAACATTAAAAAAACCCAAAAAAATAAATGAATACATAAATTGCCTATTTCGGAATATAAATTATTTAAAATTAATACTTGTTATATATTTATTTATATGAATAAAATGTATTTTTTATAATTTTCTAAAAATAATTTATGTAGCTAGTCTTATGTTCAAAAACATGTTATTTGTAATGTTTATTAAAGTTCTAAAGCCTTACAATTAAAAAAAGTTTTTGTTTTTTTAATACATATATAAATTAGTTCCCAAATCGTCATTACCGTACATGCAGTGTCATTACCGTCTATAAAAGAGTCATTACCATACCATGATTGTCATCACCATCTTGCGTTTTTATTTTCCGAAAGCGATAACTTCAAATATAAGCCACAAATGATTGTATAAATACCATAAATATCCTCAATATACAGCCCCCTATTACTTTACCCAGCTAGAATCGTGTTAAATTAAACATTTAAAAAAAATATTTTTTGTATGGTGAAATTTTTGGTGATGAAATCCACCCAATGGTCAGTATAGTTGAAATCTCTTATCATGAAACGCCTAATGGCCATTATACCATTAGATCTTTAAATTTTTAATTACTAATTTCAATAGTGACCACTGTGTTCTGCTAGAGTCAACAGATAGGTGCGACGACGAGCAAAGCGAGGAGGAGCGTGTTAGGTTGACCGTGTAATGACCAAACAAAATATTTTAAAAGAACTTCATTTTTGAATTAATAGATTAGATAGCCGTTTTCTTTTTAAAATGTGATTCATAAATGGTCTGCAATATAATAATTCAGTTGCCAAATAAATACTTGGTACCTGCCTAAACATAATCAAAAGCTGTAACGGCATTAAAATACAACTCATATTGATTTATTTAAAGGCTCCGTTTTTGTTGCCAAACTATTAATTTTAGTACCCATTTCTATTTTTTTAAACTACCCAAATTCGATTAATTAGTTGACCGGTTAAATACGTGCCAATTAAAACGGCAGATAGGCTAAGTCATTTGCTATCTTCCCAGGCCTAAAAATTTTTAATTTTGCGCACGTTTTTTTTTTCAGCACTATTTTCGTATATTACAAATTTTTACTTGCGCAGTAGTAAAAAAAACCATGGACAATTTTTTTCTAGGCATGAGTAGATAACAAATGACTCAACCTATCTGCCGTTTTAATTTGCCAAACGATGTACCAAACACCCTGTATTTATAGTTAGTGATTTTTATTTTATTTCTAGTTTTAATTAAAATTGACTTTATTATAAAAAATAAATTAAAACAATAATTTTAAATTTAATTTGTAAGTAAATATACAGTACTGTAAAACGGGGTCAACAGAAATCGCGGGGTGAATAGAGAAATTTTGAACTTTTTCTTTCAAGTTGTTATATTTAAAAACGTGCATCTCTAATATTAGATTTTTCTGGAATGCGTATATAGTAGACTATTTATTCTCTACATTGATACTAAAAGAACTTAATCAAACTGCCTAAAAGTTAGATTTTTTTGACTCTAAAGTAAGGTCTCGCCGAGGTAAGAAATGAAGCCTGTCTGAAGTTCTGAACTTTGTTCTAGCGGTAAATGTTTTGACATTAACTAAGTAAAAGTTAGCTAACCTGGTAATACAGTATTTGTAGTACCTAAATAATAATAATATCACAAATTTTCTCTATAATTAAGCATTTTTTTTGCAAAAAAACGAATAACAAGCAATTTTACGTGATAACGGGGTCAGTGGATACGCATATGGGGTGAATAGTTACGCCATAGGGGGTGATTAGATACAACAAACCCTGGGGGTTAAAAGACACGAAAAAATAATTTTGTGTCAAATAGCTGTTTAACAGATATATATACCATTTGCCAATAGAGTATCAACATAATAATGACCAAATTCGATGCCTATGACAACTAAAACTTAATATTTCTATTCACCCCTTTCTTGTGTCTATCGACCCCGTTTTAAGGATATGGAGAAAACTGGTAGTTTTCTTTGATTTTCTCTGAATTGGGTAGGTAAAAATTTATTTTACGAATGCAAAATTGAAGCAATGCAAGACTCAAAAATGATATCAAAATTTTTACTTTTATCATTTGGATTATTGGCGTCTTTGTCTTGAAGTTGAAAATCGTGTCTTTTCACCCCGTTTTACGGTTATGGTGGTATTAACTACTCTATACAGGGTGGTACAAACCTCGATGTCCAAAATTTCTTTTTAGTTTCTTCACTACTTGGTCTATCAGATTACTTATTTGGGAACTTTCCACCTCGATTCCTTTGACCGGCGACTCTGTCAAATTATGACTATTGTCACTTTTTTTTACCTTTAAAAAAACTTAGGGACTAGCAGTTTCTAAAATAACCAAAAGTCCTTGAACTCGCTTTTTTTTTATTAGGTGTAAAATCTAAACTTGACCTGCTTGAACGTAAAACTTTGACTTTTTAACCGACTTCAATTTCATAGAAGGAGGAGGTTCTGTATTCGGTTGTGGTTATGTTTTTTTTTATGTCTTTTTTTTCCAACTCGCAGCCAAGTGAGGATGCTGATTTTTTTTAGCAACTGCGTCGTTTGTAAAGGATTATGTTACAAAAAGAAACATTCAAAAAAGTTCAATAGTTTCTTTAAATAAATTAATCGGTTCACCCCGGAATTTCTTAACAAACGTTAAAAGTTAAAAAAATCATAACTCGAAAACTACGAAAAATCGGCTAACATACATAGGGTATATTCTAATAGCCAGCTAATAGCCCACGGATAGGGGAGCAGAATAGGGGATATTACTGCAATGTTCTGCCGCCAGAGTGCAGTACTCTAGTAAATTCATAGACTAACTTATACATACTCTGTGCCTTAAACTGTTTTTTGACAAGTTTTCACAGACAATAAAATATGACATTGATGCATCAAGGCGGTTTGTTAACAAGGGCCTACCGGTAAACGCGAATATCGAAATTTAGTTATCTGCCTCTTTATCGCTCAAATATGCAAGAGTGATAGAGAGGCAGAAACTGAACTTTCGATTGTCGTGTTTCACGGTAGGTCATGTGATTGTCGTAGTGACGCATGATGTGTCATTGATGTTTGTTTACTGTATGTGCTAGTTGTGCCACCTACTCAGAGCTTTGCCTAATATTCCCTATTGAGGAATCTAAAAAAAATTTTGGACATCGTCGTTTAGACCACCCTGTTTAGTTTGAGTGTTGGATTGCAACTAAATCAGTACGACGCTGTCATTTTCTATTACGCCATTACGTCCGATTTTACCCGAAAAACGAAGTTCATTCTGAGTGTTAACGGACTGTAAGTATAGTTGGTCAAACCAATTTGTCATTAACCCGTGGAGCGCCCTAAACAGACACGTGTGCTGGTAACTAGTATAGGAGTTCCATACTACGGTAATTCTGGGGCGCTCCAGGGGTTAAATAAGAACAATAAAAACTACACTCATCCTTTTCTTTTGGGTGCTAGTACTAGTGTAAGACAAGGATAGTATGTTTATCTCTGTCTATGTTTGAAATGAGACAGTCCTTTGATCAAACTATATAACCTTTTTGTAGTTTCGCATTTGAAATAGAAAAAAAATCAGCGATGTCAAATCGGTGACATGATAGATTTTTATTGTCAGGCTAAAAGTACAATGTAATATTAATTTAATAATTCATCGTGTAACCTATATAGGAAAAAAGAAACAAATAAATTACATTAAATATATGCAGAACATGAGAACTAGAGTATGGATTACTCCATACGCAGAAGTGATTGATGGCTGAACATATTCTGAAATTCTCGGCAACGCTATGAAGAAAAAATCCTTTGACGCCTATTCTCCACAGGTGACACGAGAAGAAATATTGTCTGAAACAAAACTGCAAGAGCTGATTTTATACGCAGATATCCAAAATTTACACTATCGTCAGAAAAAAAGACGTTTGAGTTTATGGAGACATGACAGAAGACGCGGTATGCCGAAGAATATGTTGTCACGAAAGGATCGGCAGTCCGTTTAAATGTAAATATGTGGGAATGTCCTTCTACTGGTGTCAGCGAGCTTGCCGTGATACCTTCACCAGCTAATCACAGCGGCGAATGATAAAATCATGGTTCCTACTGTGCGAAACATTTATGTGTATTGAATCGAAGCTGTTGCCGGCCTAACTCCAATCTGTGGCTAACATGTTTTGGTGCTTGTAGTTTCTAAGTATTCTGAATGAAATAATCTGATTTAAACATAATTAGATTGTTTTTTTATTATTTATTTCTTTATTTTCACTTTATTGCACGAAACATAGGACGTTTTGCCAAATGGAATTCTCTACCAGTCAGGCGTAAGGCAAACAGAGATTGGTATTGGTATGTAGGATATAAAAGCGACCGTATGTCGAACAGCTTATCTGGTTGCTGGCAGTATACATTTTTCGTGCAGGTATATTATACTGTTAAATCGTACCTATGCTAAAAAACGTGACGTACTCAAAAAGTGACGTCCTCAGAAAGTGGCTTTCTCAGAAAATGACGTCCTCAGGAAGTGACGTACTCAGAAAGTGGCGTTCTCAGAAAGTGACGTACTCAGAAAGTGACGAACTCAGAAAGTGACGTCCTCAGAAAGTGACGTACTCAGAAAGTGGCGTTCTCAGAAAGTGACGTACTCAGAAAGTGACGAACTCAGAAAGTGACGTCCTCAGAAAGTGGCGTTCTCATAAATTGACGTACTCAGAAAGTGACGAACTCAGAATGTGACGTCCTCAGAATGTGACGTCCTAAGAGTGATATACTCCGCCTGAACCGAATAATACATATGAAAATAAAATTATGTGTTAACACTCACTCACTTGTATTCTTAATTGCTCACCAATATTTTACAGGGTGATTCATGAGACGTAAGCAGGACTAATCCTGCACACTCAGTACCTGATAATTGGTCGATCACCGTCGTATTTAGGTGAAACAACCACACTTTTTCCTATTTTTTAACTTTTTGGTGAGGGCAAATTTAATTCTCTATAATCATGGTCACCCTACAAGACCTAATTAATAAACATAAAACCTCTTTCACCGTAATGACAGCATTTTGATTACGAAGAAAATAAACTGTCAAACTTGAGTGAGATACGAGTTTTCAAAAGTAACCAGACCGTGATGATAGTGATGACTGATGACTTTCAATTTGACACAAAATATCGGTAGTTTAGTATTCGAATTGTAGGGTGTCCATGCATGTCGTAAATAAATTAATAACTTTCTTTTTTCAACACGACTAGAAAATTAACGTTAACCTCACTAATACTGATACGAAACAGTTGCTTATAAATTTACGTAATGCGCAGTGTTAGTCCTGCTCACGTCTCCTGAATCACCCTGTATAAGTCAGTCATTTTTAATATTCATCAAAAATGTAAAATTATAAAAAAACAGAATGAGCAACAACAAAAAGATGGCGCTAGTGCAGAGTGGAAGTAGACGGGTTAGGTATAGTGATTGCAATCCGGATTATTCGAAGTTCAAAAATCCGGATTTCGGAGCGTTTGAAAATCCGTTTTAAAATTCGGATTTTGAAAAGAAAAAACCGGTTTTTCGGATTTTTTCCCACTAGTACTAATTTGCTCAAAATTAATGCTAATGCGAAATAAAAAGCGCTGCACATGAAGCGGTAACGCGGGAGAGCTATTGCCAGCCGGGCATTGCGCGTCGCGCACTCGCTCGCACCTGTATGCTTGCCCCGCGTCCGCTTTTTTTATTGGCGTAGCAGCCCAAGTAACAAAATTTGGTACTATAAAAGTCCTGAGAACGTTTTGGAGCGTGCTAATTAGTGTTCATGATTAGCACTATAATGGTGTTGTAAACGTTTACAAAACCCCAGATAGGCCCTAGTTTTATCACTGATTTATTCTATAAACATTACATAAAGGCTCTCACGGTGATAAATCAGCTCTATGGTTGAAATGTAAAAGTGACGAGAAACGCTCTTTAGTACTAAAATAGTGCTGTCTGTAACGTTTATGTCGCAATTTGGAATTATAAAAGTAACCAATGAAACATGTTTATAGTGCTATTTTGCACCGTAAACGATTCCAGTGATCTTTTTTATCATACTTGCGTCGTGGGTGCCTAAAATATTAAATAAGTTCATTCGCCATTGTTTATTAAAGTGACATTTGTATTTAGGTAATAAAAAGGATGTACTCAAAAGCATTTGTGGACCGTTACTATGCCGGTACATTGTACATGCGAAAATAATTGTATCGATAGAATCATTATGCTGATTTCAAATTTGACAATGCGCTCTCATAATTTTCATGTTTTAATTAAATTAAAATTAATAAAATAAGAACTTGTTCCAACTGTGGCTGCTATAGTACACATAGGCTCCAGCCGTGCCGCTAATGTGCTATTATGGCAGAAAACAGCAGCCATTTTTTAAGTTACGATTTAAGTTATTTAGCAGCGTACTAGGTAACTTTTATGGTACTATATAGCACTATAGAAAAACTTTCATGACTTTTAGAGAACTCTTCTAGCCTTATAGCGATGTTAAGAGAGCTTTTAAAAAGCTAAAACGTTACGTAATGGTCGTGCAAAGTCCTTTTATAGTGCAGATTGATCCTCTGATAGTGTTTACGATACTGCTACAATACTAGTACTATAAAAGTTACTTTGACGCATTATTAGTGCAAAATAGGTACATAAAAGTATCAGTAAAGTCGTCTATAGTATTAAATAGTACCATAATCGCTTTTTGCATGTATATTACAGTGCAGCACTTTAAAGATTCTTTTGTATGATCCTATAAGCGTTCTAAGAGCTAAATTATAGTACTTAAAATGTCTTTAATCTTATAGAAACAAAACGCTTTGTTAATAGTACAAGCAGTCACAATGGTTACCATTATAGGCCTACTATATCACTGTTTGGTGATAAAAACAACTTAATTTGATTATTTGTTTCACTTTGCCTTTATGCCACATATTCCTTTCTTAAAATCCGGATTGAATCCGAACTTCGGATTTCGGTCAAACCAAAATCCGAAAATCCGGATTTGAAAAATGTTCACGGATTTGCAATCGCTAGTTAGGTAGGGCTGCACCGTCATTGAGACCGAAGAAATGTTAGATGGGTTTGAATTTGTGCCGTGTCCCACGGCCCACGGGGGTGCATTACATTTGTTATAATTACTTTTCATATATTATAGTTTGATATATCGTTATTTTGTATAACGTAATAAATGGCATACTACCGTAATACCTAATTAACGGTATACATAATGTATAATATATAATAATACATTATGTATACATATAATACATAATTTGTATAATTGTCATAAGGTTTATAGGTCATATATACACTTCGTCTAATATACATTGCCATAATTATTACATACTCTAAAGCATATTATTTGTTATAACAAGTGACATCACATAATTATTTATGTAGCATAATAGTTGCATGACATAAATGGGTAAGGTTAGGTTGGAACTGCGACTCCGCACAAACGAATAACTACCTAACAAAAGGAGGGTTAGGTTAGGTTAGAACTTTGACCGTCCGTAGAATAAAATATTCTATCAAAAAAGTGGTTTAGGTTAGGTTTGAACTGCGGCCCCCGCAGAACGAAATCCGTGAAAAAATAGGTTAGGTTAGGTTAGAACTGCGACCTCCCTAGAATAAAATAGCTAGCAAAAGCAGTAGGCCTGCGTACTAGTTATAAAAAGTATGTAAAACTTTACGTTATCAGTAAGCGAAATATGACAAAAAATGTTATACGATATATGTATTTATAATTGATAAAATTGTATGAAGTATTATGTTATTCAAAAATATAATATAACAAATGTCATTATAAAACATGTCTATATATTATTTGAAAATTATATTACATTAGGCATTATATCAATGACAGTTTAGATGAAATCACTATATAATAAAGGAAACGTATAATAAAAATTACATTATAACATACAATAATATATCAAATGGCGTTATAACAAATGTATGATAGTTTTTTTATAATTATATTAAACATTACACACCCGTCCCACGGATACACATGCTGGTGGCACGGATTATCGAAATTATATAAAGCTAGTTATTAATTTCTTTTAGTAATACCAGTATATATCTTGTTTGTCTATCTCTATCTTATGCAGGAGGCAAAAAAGAAAAAGGATATAAGTAAATTAATCTCTGGTAGACAAGCGATCTCTTCCAGACAACCTAATACAATACAAATACTCTTTATAGCACTCCTCAATAAAAAATGATACTAACCTGTTTTTAAATAACACCTACCGACATATTTAGGGGGCCTATATTTCGTATCTTCTTCACTAAAATCTACATATACAAGCCTTATTTGGACAGATAGTAGCGTGTCAATCTATGTTCAAGAAATGATGGAAAACAATATGGGACATCTTCATAACTTAAAAAAAACTTTAATCACATGTAATATTCATTTACCTAATTATCCGTATTTAAATAGCCAAATATTAGGTACCCTTATAGGGCAACGGTCTCAAAAAGACCACCCTGTAACATAATCTTTTTGTATTTTTTTTCTTACACAGAATTTATTGGACTACTTATAATTGGCGATGAAGCTTGAATTGAGATTATTTTTCAGTCTTGCGCGTTTAAGTATTTAAAAACTAGTCAAATTAAATTATTGCTTCATTAACTGTCTT
Organism: Cydia splendana; assembly: GCF_910591565.1. Classification (NCBI taxonomy): domain Eukaryota; kingdom Metazoa; phylum Arthropoda; class Insecta; order Lepidoptera; family Tortricidae; genus Cydia; species Cydia splendana. Next base: position 15,656,013 of record NC_085971.1, on the reverse strand, counting down.
GTTTTATTGGAGGAAACAAATAGACATGATACATAAACATTTTTTTTAGTTTTTGCAAAGGTTACCTCATTTGAACCACGTACAGGTGCTTTGCTGCTTTTGCGTTCACTGTGTACCATTTGGAATTATACACGGCGTTGCTTACTTCCATGCTCTGTCGGATAAAACAACAAGTTTTTACAATGTTATCATTTGTAAGAAAAACTTACTACCTAAATATACAGAATATTTCGGGTTATATATGATTTATCAGAAGAAAAGAGATTTTTTAAATGCATCTCTATAAAATAGGCTTCTGTTGTTAATTATTTTGACAGTAAGAGCGCCTAATGTCATCGTAGATAGTCGTTTCCACAGTTGACACTGTGAAATAGAAGGCGCATGAGTGTTATATTGTAATGCCGGTTATACACATTCTTCGCGACTCGCGAGCCTCTCGTCTAAAGTCTCGGCAAAAACCAGACCCAATCGGAGAAAGGTGAGACGAGACGAGTAAGAGCGAGATGAGAAGGGAGGAGTATGTACACACTCGTTCTCGGCCTGCGGCCTGTCTCAGGGTTTCTCGACGAGTGCGTACAGCCGGCATACGGTTGTGTGTAACTTTCATGTTTTTTTATTTGCTCATTTGGGCAGATAATCTTGGCGTGGTGTGTGACGTTTAAGGACTATAAGGGTTTATAAAACTTTGCTGATCCTTTATGTGTTTTTTTTAATTAAGTACCTACTTAAAAATACGTTATAAAATATTGAAAATAATAAAAAAAAATATTACCGATGTCATGATCTTGTCCCCGTAAAAACAGAGCAGGTAAATCTGCATCAGACTCATCAGCAAAAATGAGAGGAAGGACAACATGAACACTATGTCCCCTAGAGCCTAGAAAAAAAATCACTTTAGGTACTACCATTGAGTTATTTAGGTACTACCATTGAGTTATTTTTGAGAATTTTTAAATGATGATTATGATGAATGTAATGAAATTAATGAACAACTATATTGACAATCAAACCATTTTATGAATTTTATAATATAATTTAACATCAATACCTACCTACGTAATATTAATAATTCCTATTTATTTCAATAATGATCCTATATTATGTTAATTATGAAAATAAAATTTGAATTATGTTATTTCATTGTGTACCATGACAGCCGACGCACTTTGTAACCGCTGTACGGCTAATTTGTCTACTGGAATATCCCTCAATGAAGCACCGTAAACGCGATCATTTTGTTGATTGTGGCTATCTTGCAATTGAAACATCTTTTCGTCGGAAAAAATAATTTCATCGCCCTCATGCCAAGCTAGCAAGTCCCTGCATTTTTTCACTCTAGCTTTTTACTGGGCTTCTGTTAATCCACGATTTTTTTATTTATTGAAGGCCTTCAATCCAAGATCATGTCGTAATATACGCCTCATTGATCGTCGGGATATTTTCATATATTTAACGAGTTTACTAGCACTTTGAGATGGATTTCGCCGAATACGCTCACGAACACTTTTAATTATATTTCTGACACAAACAGATGGTCTTCGACCAGGTTTGGGCCTGATTCTTGAAGTTCCTGATTTTTTAAATCGCTTAATGGTCCGAGATGTGAACCTTACATTAATATTCTAAATGTTTTAGCTTCTTAAATATCTCGCACGGTCGGAATTTTTGCTTGCATAAATTTACAACGAGCTGGCATTTCGCGTCCATGTTGATAACAATATAAAAACAATAGATATCAAGCTGACATCTAGAAATCATAAAGACCCATAAATACTCGATTAATAAAAAATAATATAGTTAAAAAAAGTTGCGCTATATTTAAGTAAAATGGCAGTACAAAACTAGGACACTTAATATGCCCAACCCGTAATCTGCATAATATTGCCTACAAGAAAGATTTAGTACAATTTATCGCTAGGATCAATATTCAAAGAGATACTAAAGCGGGAAATTTAATTATAATCACTTCCAAGGTCCCTTTTTTTAGTTTTTCGTAAATAACTCATAAACGGTGGCCAATATCAAACAATGTTGTTAAACGATAATAATCTACACAAAATTTTGAACAAATATGAATCAGCACACTTTTCGCAGGGATCAATATTTAAAAAGATAATAAAGAGGGAAAGTTAATTATAATAAATTCTAAGTTTCCTTGTTTTTATTTATTGGTTAATAATTTGAAAAGTATGACTCACAGCAAAAAAAAATCTTATACATAAACAATAAACATAAAATTTTCTACAAGATACATATAGAACACTTTTCGCTAGGATCAATATTTAAAAAGACAAAGCAGCGGGTAAGTTAATTATAATCAATTTTAAAATCCCTTTTTAGTTTTTTGTAAATAATTCGTACACGGTGTCCCATAGCAAAATAGGTTTTTAAGAATAAATTATCTACATAAAATTTCCTCCAAAAAACATCTTGAACACTTTTCTCTAGGATCAATATTTAAAGCGATATTAAAGGAAGAAGTTAGTTACAATCAGTTCACAGGTCACTTGTTTTTAGTTTTTCATAAATAACTCGTAAACGGTGGCCCGTTTCAAAACAATATTATACAAAAATATTGAACATAAAATTATCCACAAAAAAGGTTCTGTACACTTTTTCGCTACGATCAATATTTAGTGAAATATGGCTATTTTCTTAAATGACTTCTAAAATATTTATTTTTATATTTCCAAAAAAATATATTTCAGATTTACAAAATGAGCTTTTTCATTTAATATTCATATAAACACGATATAGTTTAAAATTCATTTGTTTACGTAAGATGTCCGTCTTTGGGTCACGAATTTACATATGTGTACCAAATTTCAACTTAATTGGTCCAGTAATTTTGGAGAAAACGGACTGTGACAGACGGACAGACAGACAGACGCACGAGTGTTCCTATAAGGGTTCCGTTTTTTCCTTTTGAGGTACGGAACCCTAATAACAAAAAATAAGTGACATGTGAATTGATTGTAATGAACTTTCTTCCTTTAATATCGTTTCAAATATTGATCCTAGAGAAAAGCGTTCAATTTGTTTTTCGTAGAAAATTATATGCCGATTATTTATTTACAAGAACATTAAGAACTTATTTTGCTGTGAGCCTTATTTTACGAGTTATTTACGAAAACCTAAAAATAGGGACCTGGAATTTGATTATAATTAACATACCCCCTTTAATACCTCTTTAAATATTGATCGTAGCGAAAAAGTGTACAGGACCTTTTTTGTGGCCAATTTTATGTTTAATATTTATGTATAATATTGTTTTGCAACGGGCCACCGTTTACGAGTTATTTACGAAAAACTAAAAAAAAGTGATCTCTGAACTGATTGTAATTAACTTTCTTCCTTTAATATCGCTTTAAATATTGATCCTAGAGAAAAGTGTTCATGATGTTTTTTGGAAGAAAAATTTATGTAGATAATATATTCTTAAAAACCTATTTTTCTATGGGACACCGTTTACGAGTTATTTACAAAAAACTAAAAAGGGACTTTAAAATTGATTAGTATTAACTAGGGCTTCCAATACCGGGATCCCGGGATCCCGAAATACCGGGATCCCGTCTGTTTAAACAGATTTTTCAATACCGGTATTTTTTAATGAAATACCGGGATCCCGGTATTTTCAAAAACAAGGAAAATGTGCCTATTATAACGTTTAAAATCTATTAAAATGGTCAAATTCGGCTGTATCAAGAAGATAACTTGCCAATTTAATTAAAGAAGATCATTTAATTGAAACAAGATCTGTGCATATGCGTTAGATAAATATTTGGTGATGAATTCTGATGTTCAGGATATATTAAGGGGCTACCCCACGCGAATGACCTTCGATCTGAATCCCTTAGTTTTCTAATGTTTTTTGTAGCTTATTATATTAACAACAACAGCTTGAAGCAATATATACTGCAAAACGTAATTCAAGACCAAAAAAAGTAAGAAAATGTTGCCACTTTTTACTAGCGCGTCTTGTATTTATGCAAAAATAAGTATATAAAAGTACTTTTTTAAATCGCAGGAGTAAAATTACTAATAAATAAATTATCTTAGCGTGATTATTTATCAAGAGGAATTTACTATTTTACAAACAAATTATTGCAGTGGCAACATTGTCTTACTTTTTGGTCTTGAATTACGTTTTGCAGTTTAGTATCCTATATTTACTTCAAAGTTCATCGCCTTCGAGATATTTGGCATCAAAGTTGAACAATTTTAGGCTAAAAACTGGTTTTCTGGCCATAACTTTTGTGTTAATTAGTTTAAAATGAAAACCCTGGACACGTTTCTCGAGACGTCAAATACGAACCCAAATATTTAGATTTCGTACATGTAATTGTAAGATTCTTCACTGCAAACTAGATACGAAAAAAGTGTTTTTTTTTTTTGAAAAAATAGGAGATTCGATTCAAAACTTGTCAAAAATGTCGGGTAGCCCCTTAATATAATTAGTTCTTAAAATTTTATCAAAAAGTAGAAAGAAATTAATTGTAATGGCATACGAATTATTGGTGCCAAAGAAAATTTATTGGCTGATTATTAGGTTGAACTAAAAATGTGACTTGTGAAGTCAACAAGGCGGATAAAATGATTGCCAACCTGGAGGGTTCACATAATTATTGCAGATGGCGATTATTGTTTAATATCCTAAGCTAAGGACATACATATCTGGTGTAAAAGTGAGCCTTTAAAAAAAAACTCAATTTTTTAAAGCCATTTATAGTCAATACCGGGATCCCGGGATCCCGGTATTGATAAAGACAGTTTCGGTATTAATACCGGTATTGAAAGAAGTCCGGTATTTGGAAGCCCTAGTATTAACTTACCCGCTACTTTGTCTTTTTAAATATTGATCCTAGCGAAAAGTTTTCTACATGTTTCTTGTAGGAAATTTTATGTTTATGAGTTATTTACGAAAAACTAAAAAAAGGGACCTTTAATGTCAAATATCTCACTTCCGGTCAAGATTTCGATCGAGCAACCGGAAAATTCGGATTCAGCGGGGTCTAATTAGGTTTAAAAACCCGGTTGCTTAAAAATAATAATTATGATTTGCCAGTCGCATCAAGAAGGAGAGCGATTTTGATTTTTTTGTCTAGTCTAATTCTTGTATATAGGCATGGTTTTCTTTATTAGTTATAACTAGTTATAAGTGTTTAATAAGTAGGCATATTTTAATATTCTTGCTTATAAAACTGTATTGTTTGCATGCTGTTTGTGGACTGCTGAATAAGGAGGACAACAACAAACGTGAACATCTCTAACTGTACCCTTTTCACGCAAATAAATGATTTATGATCTATGATCTATGATCTATGATCTATGATCTATGATCTATGATCTATGATCTATGATCTATGATCTATGATCTATGATCTATGATCTATGATCTATGATCTATGATCTATGATCTATGATCTATGATCTATGATCTATGATCTATGATCTATGATCTATGATCTATGATCTATGATCTATGCTCTATGCTCTATGCTCTATGATATATGATCTATGATCTAGTTACAGTACGTGTTTAAGTCGCGAGATTCACGCTCCGCTTTTATGGTTTGTTGTCAAAACAACATCAACCCATGGTGCAAATACTTGCTTGATATTAATTGGCCTGACACATACCGTGACGTTAAATCCCGTCAGGCAAATCAAGAATGAACTTGTCACGAAATTGAATAACATCGATTTCGCATAGATGCTTTCCAATTGAATTACTGACCTGTAACCATTGAGAAAAAACAAATGCTAGTTAATAATGGCACCAAAATTGAAACATTAAAGAGAAAATTTGGAGTATTTTTGATATTTCACTATTCCCTGTAAAATTTCTACCGCTTCGTGCGTTAAGTTAAATGTTCTAAGAAGAAAAGACGAACCTGTTTAACGAAATATACAGGTGTAGTGTATTTATTGTTTTCCATCGTATTTTCTCGAAAACGTTCGTATTTGTTATGCTACCTACTTCAGTCAGCCTCAGTACTTTTTGTACCGAGATTGACTGAAATAGGAAGACACATTCGTACGATTCAGTGAAAATACGAAGGAAAATAATTATGCATTACACTTGTACCTACTGCAATTGGTTTCAACTTACAAACAAATTAAAACTATGTTTTTTGACCAGTAATTGACACCTATGGCGCCATTTTCTTTGAATCAGCTAGAAATTAATGAAATGCGAAACTCTTGCAGCTCTATTGACTCTTGTTTATGGTAAGTACCTAAAATATTGCTAGTGCATAAAACTGATTTTAAATATTTATTTTACAGGATTTGTGGTTTACGTCTCATTATCGGTGCCACGTCCATTATATCGCTTGGTTTCATTATAGAAGTGTTTACTATAAGCATTAGACAAAAATAAAGAAATACATCTGCGGTAAAGAGGTAAATCTGTAACGATTTTGATAGCACACGCAGTGCAAGTGTTACTTATACGTCATAATTTCATAGAAGTTTGACGTTTAAAATACCACTTGCCCTGCGTGTGAGATCAAAATCATTGCAGACTTTTATCTCGGTCTGACTTCTAGAAGTTAAGATTTTTAAATAATACGAATATTTAAATATAATATGAGAATACAAACTGCATGATGCCCTCATGACGAACAGCTAAATTCTTAAACTTTTCCCAAAACACATTTTCATCAAAATTACGTTCAGGAATAATGGATTCCATGTCGTTTTGCAGCAAACGAAACTGCGTGCAAATGCTAGTGCAGCATGTATAGAAGAGGCAGTCGGTTCCAGCTACCATAGTCACCACCATGTATGCTGGAAAATAAGATGAAATAAATCATAATAAGAAACAAAAAGGCAAAGGGAAAGGAAGGCGCAACGTGGGTAGACCCCCCACAAGGTGGACTGACGACCTGGTAAAGGTCGCGGGAGTCCGCTGGATGCGGGTGACGCAAGACTGGTCATTGTGGCACTCTTTGGGGGAGGCCTATGTCCAGCAGTGGACGTCCTCTGGCTGATATGATGATGATGATGATGAAGTAATAATAAGATGAAATATGTATTAATAGGATAAATCACCCATTTAAGTCAGCCCAGTATAATAACAATAAATTTACATGATGTCAGGAAAATATAAATTTACATGATGTCAGGAAAAGTTTATAATAATATTCCTCTAGATTTAAGACTGCTACCAGATAATCTATTTCAACGGAAACTCCGATATTTAGTCTGTTCGAGGTACGGAAAACGGTAAAAAATATAGATAATACTCCTAAAAATACGTGTGATACCTCATTAGATTCGTAATGATGTCTAGAAAAATGTATTCGAAGCGTGTTTGAAAATTACAAAAGTTATTAACAAAAAAAGGGAGAAAAAAGTAGATATGTCTTATTTCCCAAATATCTCAAAAAGTATTAATATTTAAGAAACCAAAATTAATATTATAAAAGAGGAGGATATTTTCAATCAAACATTCCATACTTGCAGAACTGTATTTCCACTATTTATACTTCTTTTTCAACGCTGAACACATATGGTGTATTTAAAATATGTCAACAAATGTAATACTTGTATAAATTTATCTTAAAGTTATTTTTTCAACAAGTTAGGCAATTGTTAATGAACAAAATTGTCTCGAAATTCCTTCTTCATTTAAAACGAATAAAAAATGTATAAATAACTATTGTAAAATTTTGTCGCTTTCTAGAGCCCTTTTCATATACATGCTTAATAAGATCACGTTATAAAAATTCTGAAAAAATTAATAGTATGGTTATAATAAATATTGTTTTATATTTTACAATTTTACCTTGATTTTTCGTTCTACGTCAATTTTCTATGTTATTCTAAAACTTATTATAAGCAAACTATTAACTTTATTAAAATTTTTATAATGTGATCTTATTAAGCATGTATATGAGAAGGGCTCTAGAAAGCGACAAAATTTTACAATAGTTATTTATACATTTTATTTTCGTTTTCAATAAAGAAGGAATTTCGAGAAAATTTTGTTTATTAACAATTGCATAACTCACTAAAAAAAATAACTTTAAGATAAATTTATACAAGTAGTACATTTGTTAACATGTTTTAAATACACCATTCTTTTTTTTAAATTTTCAATCAATATTTATTGTCTTTAAAATCATATTTAATGTTACGTACGCGTTCCTCGAAAATGAAGCGCGGGGGGCTGTGTTCAGCGTTGAAAAAGAAGTATAAATAATGGAAATACAGTTCTGCAAGTATGGAATGTTTGATTGGAAATATCCTCCTCTTTTATAATATTAATTTTGGTTTCTTAAATATTAATACTTTTTGAGATATTTGGGAAATAAGACAAATCTACTTTTTTCTCCCTTTTTTTGTTAATAACTTTTGTAATTTTTTGTGTGCTAATACACGCTTCGAATACATTTTTCTAGACATCATTACGAATCTAATGAGGTATCACACGTATTTTTAGGAGTATTATCTATATTTTTCACCGTTTTCCGTACCTCGAACAGACTAATTGGCTAATTGATAAATGTTTCTATAAACTAAATGATTTTTTTAATAATTCGCATAACTAGGTTAGAAGTTGACATTGTAAAATGTTACTGTATATTCTGTGATTTTAATTATTTTTGCTGTAATTGTATTAATTTTGAATTAGTTTATTTATTTCAATTTGTATATTTTAATTGCCACTGATATTTTGTGACCTTTCTAAAGCATTTGACTGCGTGGAGCATGGAACGCAATCAAATGCTTTAGAAAAGCTATTTAAATTAATAATACCTACTCTTCTTCTTCTTCACTACTACTACAAGGGCCTATTTTAGATTTAAGCTAGTTATTAATTTCTTTTAGTAATACCACTGTATATATCTTGTTTGTATATAAATGATCAGCCATAATACTTAAAAAGATAAAAAATTAACATACTTACCAGACAAAATTTGATGCACGTATACAAAAGGCCAGTATTTTATGTCATAAGGATTAAACGGATAAACAATCAGGAACGGCAGAACCAGCTCAAGCTGTCCCGATTTCTTATATTCTAATCCAATTAACAGTAAAGGGCACACATCAAACAATATCAGTGTAAGAGCGTTGATTACATTCAAAGCCTTTATAACAGCCTTTAAATACGTTTTTTCTTCAGCAACGATTTTCTCAACTAAATCATCGCCAATATCAATATTATTCTCCATGTTCCGAAGTTGTTTGAATAATTGCTTTACTTTATCATCATTAAGAAGCAGGGAGAGGGATTTCATGTTTGCAAGCAAGCAATAAGTTGTACAGGGTACTATATAAGTCAATTCGGTTAGACTTTTTCCATATAGAGCGCCCTGTATGATCCATAATATTTCACCAATAACATCCGTATTCAGCCAAAGGAAACTTATTATATACAGCGATCTGAATTTTATTATATGCTCTGCGGTATTCGGAATTGTACGATCCAAATATATACCAACATATTTAAAAAGAAATTCAATTGATTTCAAAGACTCGTCGAAGAGTAAAGACATTCTGAACTTCAAATCACGACTGATGAGGTTTTCGATTATTTTATTTGTGGTGTACAAACATAATTAATATTATGCATTAATAGTAATGAGATCCGTGTTGTACATGTCAATTAAATATGTTAATATCTACAAACAACCTATTATTGAGACATAGCATAATTACACGCATGACAATATTAAATATATTAAAATTGTAATGTATAGTAATATTGGTCCACGTTTAGTTTAAGTAATGTTTAAGTTAATTATTGTTTTTTTATAATCTACTAATAATTTATTTCAAAGCAGAGGCTATGTAAATACCGAAAGAAGACTAATAACGACCTCCTGCCGATTTTGACTCAGATTTTACGTACAATGACAATACTTATGGGTGAATCAACTTTTTCTTGACACTGTTTGCCATGGTTACGGCACAGATTATATAATAGTTCTTACGTTACGGTCACCTGAGTCACTCTTAAAAACCCTTGTTTTATGATGTTTGCAATACCTAACCAAACAACGCAAACACGGCAATATTTTTTTATGACAGTGAGAACGTAGAACATTTCTTCTAACAAATTATGCTACTATAACGGGGCAGATAAACAACAAAAAAAATAATCCACCTTTATACATACTAATTGCATTATCTGGACCCATTTAGGACCCCTTGACTTTTCGATCTTTGGAAGCTATAAAAAATAAGTTTTTTTCACCTTCATATTTAAGTTGTAATAAAATAATTGACTCAAAACTTATCCATCTCAAAACGTTTTACTAAAAACAAAGAGCGCAATCTTTAAAAAACAAATAAACAAAAAACAAAGATTCCACCTTTCTAACAACTTACTGATTATGGTTTAATCATTTGATTAGTTCCCGGAATAAGCATATTATGCGAATAACAGCTGGAAAGCTTTGATTAACGAGTCAGGCCGCAAATAAACAAATTGCCTAAGCACTAGCCCGGCCGGGAATGCGGGGATTGTAGTACAATAACAAGAAACCCCTGAGGATCCGAATGTTGACCCGCTAGCTGGTAATACTTGGTAATACCGTAGACACAAGTTTCTGAGCTTTTTAGAAATAATAATAAAAGATATTGTCTCAGTTTTTGGTTCGTGTAGGCAAAGACAATTAACCAAATGCAACACGAAAGTGACCACTGACTTAGGCTCTGCCTGTTCTTCATCATCATATTAGAACTTTATCCCCCACGCTGAGCACAGGCCTTTCGTCTAGTCCGTCACTTATCCTAATTCTGAAGTAATCTCATCCAGTAGTGACTCGCAATCTTCTGCATGTTGTACACCAAAGAGCCAACGAATGCCAGGCGCGTCTTTTATCCAACTTTCTTTCTGCCTGTTCGTATTCCTTTTGTGAACCCCGACGCCTAAAAGAGAAGCGTCATGTTTAACATGTTTATCAGTCGGTTGCATCTATAACAGCGTAAGCACCAACCGCCATAAGGTACCTTTACCCGTGGAATGTCACAAATTGTCCGATGCGGACGCAAACGTAAATTTGGCTCGCTGATTTCGATGGCCGATTAGGTAATATTATACCGATTTAGAGCGCTCAAATGTCACCATAAAACTAAAATTGGTGATTAAATTGGAGATTGACGCCAATTTCTTTTCTGATCAAATCGGTCGATTTCGTCATCCCGTCTGGACTCCACTTCTGGTGTTCACATGTTTAATTTACTGGCAACACCGACTGTGGCTGGCCGCGTTATCGGGCATCTCGCATATTTCCACGTCACGCCGTCCGCCATCCCGTTGGACGTTCCGTTTGTTTTCCTGCATATGACTACTGTTACTTACGAATTACCCAATTTAAATTGTCCTCTGATCACAAATAATAGCCAGGAATAGAGAGGTTGAGTTATATCTAGGCAGGTATAGAGAATTGTTTGTTTAGGCTTTTCTGCCGCTGATGAGCATTACGATAGTATTATTATGACAATTATAGATAACTAGCTGTGCCCGCGGCTCCGCCCGCGTGGAATTCGGTCTGTGTCAGTAAGGGTAACATTCCATTTCCGACCGCAGCTGCACTTTTGGTACTGAACGCGTCGCTGTTACTGACAATTTCCATAGTAAAATTGACAGTAGTGCAGCTGCGGTTGGAAATGGACTGTCACCTTAAGCGGCTAATTTCCCCTGGAGGCGGAACTTGAAGTAAAGTTGACAGATGGATATGCTAGAGGACTATAGTCCAGATATAATATTTTACAATTAGGTACCACTAAATAAAACTACACTCCAAAATCAATAGTTTTTTTCGCCCTTATTCAAATTTTACACGTGATTTAAACGACAGAGTAGTAGATGTATATCGGACGATTCAGTAAGGTATATGCGCGCGAGCGAAAGCGAAGCGGCCTGCCTGGCTAGAGCGCCACTCACCGTGGTCTTCTTCAGACACCCGTGGAAGACCCCGTGCCCCTTGTAACCTCAATGCGTTGCCAGACTTTCGCGAATGATTTGATTTTTTTCGGGAAGGCATGGTAATGCGTATAGAATGCGAGTCCCAAATCGTTTGACTCCGCAAACGACCAGTGCCGGATTAAGATATTTTGATGCCTGATGAAGCATTTCTAGACCATGGTGCCCCCTCTCCCTAGGGTCATAGAGATTACATTGAATTTTTTTGGTAAGTTGAGTGACGTTCATTGCCGCATTACAGCTGAGAATGGAAATCAGTCACATCATTTTATCACGAAAATTGATAGTGCTGCAGCAGTAACGTTGCAACAGAGTAATGCTGCTGCAGTCGCCACATCTTAGAAAGTTATTGAAAACGCAATCGAAGTGAGCGCGAAAATTTTTCGATATAAAATACGCAATTTGACCTAGAAAGATATTGAAAACGCGAGCGAAGCGAGCGCGAAAATTTTTCGATATAAAAACGCAATTTGATAGACAGTTGTACATTTTTACTTTTAGTATAGAAATCAGTTACATAATTTTATCATGAAAATTGACAGTGCTGCAGCAGTAACGTTGCAACAGAGTAATGCTGCTGCAGTCGCCCTATCTTAGAAAGTTATTGAAAACGCGAGCGAAGCGAGCGCGAAAATTTTTCGATATAAAAACGCAATTTGATACATGATAGACAGTTGTACATTTTTACTTTTAGTATAGAAATCAGTCACATAATTTTATCACGAAAATTGACAGTGCTGCAGCAGTAACGTTACAACAGCGTAATGCTGCTGCAGTCGCCACCCAAATGTCACCTTTATCATATCTTATAATGTTATCGTAAACGCGAGCGAAGCGAGCGCGAAAATTGTTCGATATAAAAAACGCAATTTGATAGACAGTTGTACATAACATTTTTCGATATAAAAAACGCAATTTGACTTAGAAAGTTATTGGAAACGCGAGCGAAGCGAGCGCGAAAATTGTTCGATGTAAAAACGCAATTTGATAGACAGTTGTACATTTTTACTTTTAGTATGGAAATCAGTCACGTCATTTTATCACGAAAATTGACAGTGCTGCAGCAGTAACGTTACAACAGCGAAATGCTGCTGCAGTCGCCACCCAAATGTCACCTTTATCATATCGTATAATGTTATCGTACGCGAGCGAAGCGAGCGCGAAAATTTTTCGATATAAAAAACGCAATTTGATAGACAGTTGTACATTTCTACTTTTAGTATGGAAATCAGTCACATCATTTTATCACGAAAATTGACAGTGCTGCAGCAGTAACGTTGCAACAGAGTAATGCTGCTGCAGTCGCCACCCAAATGTCACCTTTATCATATCGTATAATGTTATCGTACGCGAGCGAAGCGAGCGCGAAAATTTTTCGATATAAAAAACGCAATTTGATAGACAGTTGTACATTTCTACTTTTAGTATGGAAATCAGTCACATCATATTATCACGAAAATTGACAGTGCTGCAGCAGTAACGTTGCAACAGAGTAATGCTGCTGCAGTCGCCCTATCTTAGAAAGTTATTGAAAACGCGAGCGAAGCGAGCGCGAAAATTTTTCGATATAAAAACGCAATTTGATAGACAGTTGTACATTTTTACTTTTAGTATAGAAATCAGTCACATAATTTTATCACGAAAATTGACAGTGCTGCAGCAGTAACGTTGCAACAGAGTAATGCTGCTGCAGTCGCCACCCAAATGTCACCTTTATCATATCTTATAATGTTATCGTAAACGCGAGCGAAGCGAGCGCGAAAATTGTTCGATATAAAAAACGCAATTTGATAGACAGTTGTACATAACATTTTTCGATATAAAAAACGCAATTTGACTTAGAAAGTTATTGGAAACGCGAGCGAAGCGAGCGCGAAAATTGTTCGATGTAAAAACGCAATTTGATAGACAGTTGTACATTTTTACTTTTAGTATGGAAATCAGTCACGTCATTTTATCACGAAAATTGACAGTGCTGCAGCAGTAACGTTACAACAGCGAAATGCTGCTGCAGTCGCCACCCAAATGTCACCTTTATCATATGGTATAATGTTATCGTACGCGAGCGAAGCGAGCGCGAAAATTTTTCGATATAAAAAACGCAATTTGATAGACAGTTGTACATTTCTACTTTTAGTATGGAAATCAGTCACATCATTTTATCACGAAAATTGACAGTGCTGCAGCAGTAACGTTGCAACAGAGTAATGCTGCTGCAGTCGCCCTATCTTAGAAAGTTATTGAAAACGCGAGCGAAGCGAGCGCGAAAATTTTTCGATATAAAAACGCAATTTGATAGACAGTTGTACATTTTTACTTTTAGTATAGAAATCAGTCACATAATTTTATCACGAAAATTGACAGTGCTGCAGCAGTAACGTTGCAACAGAGTAATGCTGCTGCAGTCGCCACATTTTCGATATAAAAAACGCAATTTGATAGACATTTGTACAATTTTACTTTTAGTCCCAACCAGGCGCGAATCCAGGATTTCATATAGAGAAGGGATGCGGATGGGACAGTTTTCTATCAGCCTAGCTTCGCATAGGGCTCGATATTTAAGGGTCTCAGCGAGGTTGTTTTCATACAGAAAAGATGCAAGAAAGCAGAGCTTGGAATTGACCAAGTGAATGTGAAGTGTGAGCAAGGCAGAAGGCCCAGCTGCGAAAGAGGAAAGCTTGGATTTGGATCCACGCCCAAGTGTAATTAAGGCAGAAGATCAACTTTGCCATAAGGCAGAAAACCTCGCATAAGACCTTACGCCGAACTGCAAAAGAGTGGCTTGAAATCGAATCTATGCATGTAATCACGACTCTTCTACTGCTCGCTCTTTGACTTCGCTCGAAAGCGCTACTTGATAGGATGCTTTTAGTTTTCGGCTTTCACGGGGCCCCTTATAACACTTTGACAGATAGGTCTCAGGATCGCGGCTAAGGAGCAACTCGGCTTGGCCGACAAATGTGGCGTGCAAGAAAGCAAAATTCGCTATAAAATCGGTAACCTATGTCGAAAAAATCGGCTGGCCGCAAGCCCGAAAGCAAGATTTTTTTCCATGACTTTAGGGCCTCCGCGTAAGGTCAAATAAGCCTACGTTGGAGATCTTACGTACCCTCACTCTCTTACTTGATCCCTACGACCCTTCGTTATTAGATGGGTACTTGTACACGTATAAAAGTTTCATGTAGGTAATACCTACTCCACGACGACTGCAATGCTGATGCAGCCTGCGCGTTTTTTTTTGCCTACGGTTTTGGTGCCCCCTAGACGTGGTGCCTTAAGCAAGTGCTTAATTTGCTTAAAAGGGTTAATCCGGCACTGCAAATGACAGAGGTCAATGTTTTTTTTTTCAAAGTAGGTACCCACCTTCGTTGCCATTATTCATTGCTTAAAGGCGGCGATACCTACGTATGAATATGGATTTGATATGGGTGCGATATAATTACGATTAGATATAATTCATGATGGAGAAAATTTATAATTTTAAATAATTATGCATGTTGATATGTGTGTTCATTTTACCACTACGTAACTATGTAAACTCATTTTTAGTTTTCTTGATTACTTAATGTTTACTCAGTTCCCCAAAAGATGGCACTGTGCAATGAGGGGCAATTAATTTACTGTCGTTTAATTTTGTTGTATTATTAATTTATTAAATCAACATAATTATTCAATTATTTTTGTTGATATCCGTACCCCCTCTAGAGTTAATTTGGCAAAATCTTTGCTCGGTGGCTTATTCATGTCACAACATCTGTTAGTTTACCAGGGTACTCAATAGTGGTAGCACATATGTGAAAAAGTTTGCCCCTCCTTCCTAAGTAGCGCCATAAGATTCAGGGGCAAACTTAAGTCAATCGAGTGTTGTGGCTACCCCCCCTTTTAGGGGTTGAATTTTTATAGCCTATAACCTGGCCGGGGATTTTCTCGACAGATTAGTAAAGTTTTCATCAAAATCCGTTCAGCCGTTTTCACGTGATGCGCGTTCAAATAAACAGACAAACAGATAAACAGATAAACAGACAAACAGACAAAAATTCTAAAAACTTTTGGAACGTGTTCTGTTATCGATTCTAAGTATCCCCAGCCAACTTTTTTTCAAATATCTTCCATGTACAGACTTTCGACCGTCTTCAGCTTTATTATATGTATAGATGTTGATTTGAATCGAGACGCACAATGTTTCTCTTTTATCATAAAGGAATATGGTATACAACAGACTTAAGGTACCCGTTATAACTATTTCCTTAAAAGCGCAGTATCTTAAAGCCTGACAAGATTCTGCCTTAAAATAGTGTCGCTACAAGCAGCTTATATGGCAATAATGTGCGTACGTCATGTATTAGGTAATTATCAAATAAAATGTCAGTGTCTACCGGAATATAAGTTACTATATACTCTTTGCCTACCGGTCGGTCATTTCTACTTAGATATTTGTCGTAAAAACATTTCTAAATGTACATACCTACATAATTAATAGTTTTAATATTTTAAATGCCTAGTTCATACACTTGGTAAATAATTATGTACGTAAAACTGTAAAACAAATATGCGTAACTATTAATTATTTTTTTATTTATTATGTACAACGTGTTTCGTTACAGCGTCAATAATTGATAATATTTAATTTTTTGTTTCATAATCGCTCCTCGTTCATAATTGTTAATATTTTTCTTTTTATTTCAGGCTTTTTTATTTGTAGTCGTCGTAAAAATCAAGGCGACGAAATGACACTTTGCGAAAGTTTCGAGCATTATTCGCGCGCTAAATATAACTAAAGGCTTCTATAGATTTTAACTAATTGCTTTAAGATAATTGCTAGTTAAAGGAGCAACGAATTCAATTAATAGATCAAAATGACGAAAATGACGTTTGGAACCGCGTGAGTCTAAAGTCTCAACGTAAACAAGTCCAATGAAAATTTGTGCTTTAGAACTACAACGTGAGGGTACAAATTGTCACGTAGATTCCCCAGCCCGGCTGTGGGCTTTACCCATAGGAAACCCACGGACAATATTTAATACTAAAACTTACCTAAATTAAACTTTAAGCAGGTGCTACCTAATTATTTCCATCAGCTATTCAGGGCAAAAGGATATTCAATGAAAATTGAAAAGTTAGTTTTTGTGACACATCATTTATTATTATTACTAATCTTTCAAACACTGCGAGTTGTTCTACGTGTAAATCACTATGTCTACAAGTGTCAGTCGGTAGAGCTGGGTCGTGCCACTCGTGTCAGGCTCTCCATAGTTTTCAAAAGAGCGAAGTATGACCAAGCCGTGCTCAATATCTGTAAAAAAAAGATAGCTGTTCGATTTCAGGGTAACATTTTATAAAAAAGTTGGACAGTGTTACAATAAAGATTTTACACATTGATAGGTTTCCTAGCTAAACTTAGTTAGTTTATACGTGGAGATTTATTATTCATAAAAAACCGACCAAGTGCGAGTCGGACTCCTGTTCCAAGGATTCCACACATTACCCAATTTTTAACAATGTATTTTTTATATGTGAAACGCGAGTGAATTGCCTTTATAAAACCCGTAGGGGTCAGATCAAAAACTAAGTAATTAGCCGACTCATGCTT
Organism: Cydia splendana; assembly: GCF_910591565.1. Lineage (NCBI taxonomy): Eukaryota > Metazoa > Arthropoda > Insecta > Lepidoptera > Tortricidae > Cydia > Cydia splendana. The sequence continues at coordinate 15,638,479 of NC_085971.1, read as the reverse complement.
GACTGCACATTGCTAATAGGTTTTCCTGTCATCTATAGGTAAAGAACTATTATATATATATATTTTTTTTTTTCAAAATTTTAGACTCAGTAGTTTCTAGGAATGGTCATTTTTGGCTATTTTCTTAAATAACTTCTAAACCATTTATTATAAAATTATAAAAAAAATATATTTGAAATTCTCAAAATGAGCTCTTTCTCATTTACCCCCCAAAAGTGGCCTCCGTGTTTAAAATTCATATGTTTACGTAAGATGTCCGTCTTTGGGTCACAAATGTACCTATGTGTACCAAGTTTCAACTTAATTGGTCCAGTACTTTTGGAGAAAATGGGCTGTGACAGACGGACAGACAGACAGACGCACGAGTGATTCTATATATAAGGGTTCCGTTTTTTCCTTTTGAGATACGGAACCCTAATAACAAACATTAGTACGTAATGAGAATTGAGAATGTTGTGATATCAGACCGGCTAGCATGAGTTGCGTCCATACTTGAAGTCGCGCTAGATGTATGGAGTCGCGCGCGAGAACGCAACTCATGCTGGCAGCCCGAGCAGGCGGCCTAGCCAAGGTGACGATCGCTTGCGCTTCGCCATCGAATCGCTTTGTGTCTCTCTTCACTCTTCCATATTAGTGTGACAGTGACAGTTGCGTTTCGTTCGCTACGTAGCGTTAGCGATTGGCATTTTGTCTACGGGGCCAGGTCAGAAATAGCTTACCTTTGTGAACGACTTCAGGTTGACGTCGGCATAACTGTACGCCGTCAACTTGCAGGGTTTCCTTGCCCTGGAAATATACCATTATTATTTATATAATTAATAATTAACCAACACGAAAATTTTAATTTGAGAAGGAAGCCCTGCTAAAAACTTTGAAACATTTAAAAGCAGCGCAATTAAAAAGAATAAAGTTACAAAATATTTTCATTGTTAATTTTTCATTTCATTTTTTGAATGCCTATAGAAATCCCCTGAGAATAATACATATGAAAATAAAATTATGTGTTAACACTCACTTGTATTCTTTATTGCTCACCAAAATTAAATAAAGCATATAAAGTTATCTCTGGTAGACTATCGATCTTTTCCAAACAACCTAATACAATACAAATACTCTATATTGCACACCTCAATAAAAAATTACTAACCTGTTTTTAAATAACACCTACCTACATATACACAGGCAGTAGCGTGTCAAGCTAAGTTCAAGAAATGATGGAAAAAATATGGGACAACTTCATAACTTAAAAAAAACAACGGGTTGCACTGCGGGAGTGCCGGCAGAAGTGAAAACTCAATGATATTGTAACAGTTTTTCGATCAGGGGCCGATTGCATAACAAACTACAACTAATATTACAAGCGGAACTCCTTATTTAATAAGTGAAATTAGAAAAGGAGTTCCGCTTGTAATATTAGTTGTAGTTTGTTATGCAATCAGCCCCAGGTCACGTGTCCGTCTTACGAAGCTTCTTACGTCTTACGTCAAAATATTAATAACAGCGCCATCTAGTGCAAAATGTCTGCAGCACTATGTATAATTGAGGTTAACGCCATCTAGCGTTATTTCGTCGCATTACTTGAAACCCCTAAGCACATCACTGTTAGTACTCGAGTTATATTAATACCAGTAGGGGGAAACTCACTAGATGGCATGGGGAAACTCACGAATCTTACCTGTCGCGAGTTCAACATTTTTTCCCCATCACAAAAAGTGCACAGCGCCGCTAAAGAAGTTTTCACTTCAAAAACTTTAATCACATTTAATATTCATTTACCTAATTATCCGTATTTAAATAGCCTAATATAAGGTACCTACCTACCCTTTATAAATAAATAAATATTAGGGGACATCTTACACAGATCAAACCTAGCCCCAAACTAAGCAAAGCTTGTACTATGGGTACTAGGCGACGATATACATACTTGTATAGATAAATACATACTTATATACATAGAAAACAACCATGACTCAGGAACAAATATTAGTGTTCATCACACAAATAAATGCCCTTACTGGGATTCGAACCCAGGACCATCGGCTTAGCAGACAGGGTCACTATCCACTAGACCAGACCGGTCGTCAAATGCCTTTGTAGGTAAAAATGCCTTTATAGGGCAACGGTCTCAAAAAAGACCACCCTGTAACATCATCTTTTTGTAACAGTTTTGAATTATTCACGGTTAGTTTCAGTAGAATTATATCGACTGGGATATGAACCGTGATTACCTTTTGTATTGTTTTCGAGCTCCCGATATTTCGACGCAGTTACATACATCTTGTCCCGGTCGATATAAATCTAATCATCTTTTTGTTGTATTTTTTTTCATGTACAGAATTTAAATAGGATATAATCCTATTTAAATTGGCGATGAAGCTTGAATTCAGATTTTTTTTTATCAGTCTTGCGCGTTAAAGGGTTTAAAAACTAGTCAAATTAAATTACTGCTTCATTAGTAACTGTCTTGTTTAATTGGAGGAAAGAAACAAATAGACATGATACAAACTTTTTTTATGTTATTGCAAAGGTTACCTCATTTGAACCACGTACAGGTGCTTTGCTGCTTTTGCGTTCACTGTATACCATTTGGAATTATACACGGCGTTGCTTACTTCCATGCTCTGTCGGATAAAACAACATTTAATGTTATCATTTATCATTTGTAAGAAAAACTTATTGAAGTACCTACTATACAGAATATTTCGGGTTAGATATGATTTATCATTTACCTATCAGTTTAAAAAACTTTGCTGAAGCGCTGGTGGCCTAGCAGTAAGAGCGTGTGACTTTCAATCCGGAGGTCGCGGGTTCAAATCCTGGCTCGTACCAATGAGTTTTTCGGAATTTATGTACGAAATATCATTTGATATTTACCAGTTGCTTTTCGGTGAAGGAAAACATCGTGAGGAAACCGGACTAATCCTAATTAAGGCCTAGTTTCCCCTCTGGGTTGGAAGGTCAGATGGCAGTCGCTTTCGTAAAAACTAGTGCCTACGTCAATTCTTGGGATTAGTTGTCAAGCGGACCCCAGGCTCCCATGAGCCGTGGCAAAATGCCGGGATAACGCGAGGAAGGAGGAGTTTAAAAAACTTTGCTGGTCCTTTATGTTTTTTCTTAATTAAGTTCTTAAAAATACGTTATAAAATATAGAAAATGTAAAAAAAATATATTACCGATGTCATAATCATGTCTCCGTAAAAACAGAGCAGGTAAATCTGCATCAGACTCATCATCAAAAATGAGAGGAAGGGCAACATGAACCCTATGTTGCCTAGAGCCTAGAAACAAAAATCGTTTTACCACTTGATTATACATTTAATGGCATAAAATTGTTATAATTAATGTATGTGCAGTCAAGTTCATATAAATATACCTATATAATTTTGTTTTAATAAATTTTACGTCTAAACTTACCAGAATAAATAGGTACATTTTTGATTTGTCAAAATAAAGATTCAAATTAGAATGTAATGGGAGACCGTTTTATAGGTCTCTGGACGGCTAGAGGTTAGTGTAGACCTCTAGCCGTCCAGTAGTAGTAGTAGTAGTAGTAGGTAGACGGCAATGGATTAAGGTGAAGAAATGTAAACCTATGTATTCATGAACTCGATTATACATCATTGTAAACTATTTGTTTTAAGTACAATGAGTGATCTATTATTATAGGTAATTTAAAACGGGTCACCATGTAGGTAAAGTATTATGTATATGATCTGCCGGCGTATTATGGATCGTTTTATCCACGTTTATCCACGTTATAAAATAACTGTCACTTTCTACCACCGCGGGATAGAAAGTGACGGATACCGTTTTATCACGCTGTCACGTAGACAAGAACGACGAACATATCCGTCCAGTAGCGGTATCACGGTCGCATTTTTATCACCTGTCATGCCGTGCGTCACTGTCGCACTTACGTATTTGTTAGAACGTGACAGCCATGGTGACAAATGATAAAGAGCCGACCATATTAGCACTACAGATTTGTTATGGATATCAACCAATCAATCTTTGGGTTAAGGATGACTCACTCTAGCTAGACCGGGCCGAACCGGCGAACCCGGGCCGTGGCGTCCGACATGTCATTTATGACGGCTGATCGGTGATCACGTGGTGCTTTCCATAGAAAACGAAGCGCCGGAAGCTCCGGCCCGGCCCCGGCCCGGTCTAGCGTGAGTCATCCTTAATATGGCTCCATCGATACTGTGGATGATTTTCGACACATACCGTGACGTTAAATCCCGTCAGGCAAATCAAGAATGAACTTGTCACGAAATTGAAAAGCGTCGATTTCGTATAGATGCTTTCCAATTGAATGACTGACCTGAAACCATTCAGAACAAACAAAAGTTAATAATGGCACCAATCTTGAGACATTAAAGAGAAAATCTGGAGTATTTTTGATATTTCACTGATCACTGTAAAATTTCTACCTCTTCGTGCGTTGAAATTTAAATGTTCTATGAAAAGACGAACTTTTATGTTTTCGACCTGTTAAACGAAAGATTTTGGTTTCAACATTGAATTGTAAAGCAATTTCCGTCAGTAGAAAAGAACGGCAAAATAGAAAAATTGAATTTCGCGCCTTTTTCTACTGACAAACTTCTTTGACCGGCTAGGTATATCTTTTTTTGTCCAGTCATGGACGGTACCCTTACGGTACCTATGGCGCCATTTTCTTTGAAACAGCAAGAAATTAATTAAAGGGGTCATCCATTAATTACGTCACACGAATTTCTAGGTTTTTTTACCCCTCCCCCCCTCCTTGTCACACTTGGTCACATTTGGCAAACCCCTCCCCCCTGGTGTGACGTCACATTTCTTCAACGAAATCGGCAAATATTTATTTAATATTTTATCAAAATATTTTTGACAAAAGAAATATTAGTAATTTTATAACCCAAAACTGATTAAGAAATATAATTAAACGAATAAAAACGATTATCGTTTCAAAAACTTGTTATTTAACTGTACCTATAGCGAATAAAAAAAATTAAATAAATTTTCGGTTAATGATGAAGTTAAAGTGACGGCACAAAGTTTATGACTCCCCCCTCCCCCTTGTCACAACATGTCACATTTTCTTGACCCCCTCCCTCCCCCTAAACGTGTGATGTATTTAATGGATGACCCCAAATGCGAAACTCTAGAGTCAGACCAAGAAAAGTCTGCAGCGATTTCGATAGCCCACGCAGTGCAATTGTTATTTATACGTCATAATTTCATAGAAGTTTGACGTTTAAAATAACACTTGCACTGTGTGGGCCATCAAAATCGCTGCAGACTTTTCTTGGTCTAACTCTAGCAGCTCTATGACTCTTGTTTATGGTACCTACATAAAATGTTGCTAGTGCGTAAAAACTGATATTAAATATTTATTTTACAGGATTTGTGGTTTACGTTGCATTATCGGTGCCACGTCCATAATATCGCTTGGTTTCATTATAGAAGTGAAAAATAAAGAAATAAAGTTATAGTCTATAAGCATTAGAGAAAAATAAAGAAATAAAGTTAGACCGAGGTAAATCTGCAACGATTTCGATAGCCCACGCAGTGCAATTGTTATTTATACGTCATAATTTCATAGAAGTTTGACGTTTAAAATACCACTTGCCCTGCGTGTGCTATCAAAATCGTTGCAGACTTTTATCTCGGTCTGACTTCTAGAAGTTAAGATTTTTAAATCATACGAATATTTAAATATAATATGAGAATACAAACTGCATGATGCCCTCATGACGAACAACTAAATTCTTAAACTTTTCCCGAAACACATCTTCGACAAAATTACGGTCAGGAATAATGGATTCCATGTCGTTTTGCAGCAAACGAAACTGCGTGCAGATGCTAGTGCAGCATGTATAGAAGAGGCAGTCGGTTCCAGCAACCCAAGTCACCACTATGTATGCTGGAAAATAAGATTAAATAAATAAGTAAATAAATAATAATATTATGACACGAAATACGTCTCCAAAGTATTGGTAGGAGGTAGTAGATAGTAGTTCCTGGAAAGTTGCACTATTCATCTTTTGGCTCCATCCTTAGAACAGTTTCATCTCATAAAACGGTTTTTCACGAACATCAAGGTTTCTGTAGCCCCAATGAAGTTAACATGTAAAAAATATAAAATTTGTGACAAGTTACCTCATCTAGCAATGTACAAGTTGCAGAACATTCTCAAAAATTCAGTAACATTCTCGGAAATTTCCGGAAACTTACACGAGAATTTAAATTAAATTTCCAATGAGAACATTCCCTATGAGAATCATCAAAAAATGTACTAATAGTATTATTTTAATAAACTCGTACATAAGACAGTCAGTTAAAATAATTCATAACGGTGGTGTCCACCGACTTCCTGAATATTTTTTATGGTTGGGTGAATCAACTTTTTCTTGTCACTTTAGTTGCTATGGTTACTGTCTCCTGGGTCACTCTTAAAATACTAGTTATTTCGTATTTAAATGAACCAAACTTGAATTTTTTTGTAGTTATGAGGCCTTTCCATAATGTGACATCTACTAAACACGTTTGTAGAACATGGTACAGCAGCTCTTCTAAGAAACTATGCTACTATTGTCTCCTGGCTGATGGGACAGAATAACAACAAGAAATAGTTGATCGACCCGGTTCGTAAAATTTAAGTTCTGAGAACATTCCGTATGGAAAATTTCGCAACTTTGGAAACTTCTCCTTGGTGCATTGCTAGTTACATCCTATACATGTTTTCATAGGTACAATTTTTACCCGACTACGGCAACGCAAAAGGAGGGTTATGATTTTTACCCGACTACAGCAACGCAAAAGGAGGGTTATGATTTTGACCGGTATGTATGTGGGTATGTATGTATGTTCATTTGTTCCCTCATAACTTCTAAAGTACACATTATAATTTGACAAACGATATGTCATTCGAATCGTCTTAATCGTCCGCTGGTTATAGGTTACATGACGTCACAAAAAAATTAACACGGCGCCCTCTAGAGGTCATAAAGTCACGAACCAAAACAATAAAAATATGTAATGATTAAGTACGTGTTGTATATCATTTGAAAGAGCTAAATTAGCAAATTCCAAATATATACATATTGTTAGCTTTTGCACCCGGCTTTGCTTGCATGCACCCGATAAAACATTAATTTATCGGGTAGGTAATTCGACCTACCAATCTACAAGCGCTCTGGATTATATCCGCGTATTACCCGACTACGGCGATACAAGAAGATATTTGCAAAAGAAATTTGTTTGGCCGCTATATACATGGTGTTGTTTTAATGACCTGCAATATTTTATAACGTGAATAGGTATTGAAGTCCAGATCAGCCAAAATGTATGAAACAGCCGTACAAGAGACGTACGAGGCACGCTGTACTCGCTGTACGCGTTCCAAAGCCGGGCGCCTTAGGCGCCCTCATACTAAAAGAGTCGGGCGTAGCCCGACGTACGAAGCTCGCTGTACGCGTTCCAAAGCCGGACGCCTTCGGCGCCCTCATACTAAAAGAATCGGGCGTAGCCCGACGTACGAAGCTCGCTGTACGCGTTCCAAAGACGGGCGCCTTTGGCGCCCTCATACAAAAAGAATCGGGCGTAGCCCGACGTACGAAGCTCGTTGTACGCGTTCCAAAGCCGGGTGCCTTCGGCCCCTCATACTAAACGAGTCGGGCGTAGCCCAACGTACGAAGCTCGCTGTAGGCGTTCCAAAGCGGGCGCCTTCGGCGCCCTCATACTAAAAGAGTCGGGCGTAGCCCGACGTACGAAGCTCGCTGTACGCGTTCCAAAGCCGGGTGCCTTCGGCCCCTCATACTAAACGAGTCGGGCGTAGCCCGACGTACGAAGCTCGCTGTAGCCGAAAAATTTAAATTAATAATACTTTAAAAGATAAAAAAGTAGACATACCAGAGTACATTTGATGCACGTATACAAAAGGCCAGTATTTGATGTCATAAGGATTAAACGGATAAACAACCAGGAACGGTAGAACCAGCTCAATCTGTCCCGATTTCTTATATTCTAATCCAATGAACAGTAAAGGGCACACACCAAACAATATCAGTGTAAGAGTGTTGATTACATTCAAAGACTTTATAACAGCCCTTAAATACGTTATCCCTTCAGCAACGATTTTCTTCTTAACTACTTCATCGCCAATATCAATATTATTCTCCATGTTCCGAATTTGTTTGAATAATAGCTTTACTTTATCATCATTAAGAACCAGAGAGAGGGATTTAATGTTTCCAAGCAAGCATAAAGTTGTACAGGGTGCTTCATAAGTCAATTCGGTTAGACTTTTCCCGTGTAGAGCGCCCTGTATGACCCATAATATTGCACCGATAGCATCCGTGTTCAGCCAAAGGAAACTTATTATATACAGCGATCTGAATTTTATTATATGCTCTGCGTTATTCAGAATTGTACGATCCAAATATATCCCAACATATTTATAAAGAAATTCAATTGATTTCAATGATTCATCGAAGAGTAAAGACATTCTGAACTTCATATCACGACTGATGGTTTTCGATTATTTTATTTGTGGTGTACAAACATAATTAATATTATGTATTAAATTAATAGTAATGAGATCCGTGTTGTACATGATAATTAAATATGTTAATATCTGCGAACAACATATTATTGAGTCATAGCATAATTACACGCATGACGCGTGGATTGGTCCACGTTTAGTTTAATAGTGGTAACACACTATCGCACCGCACCAAGGTCATTGTGCGACGCACCGATAAGTAAGAGCGAGAAAGCGATATCGCTTTCTCGCTCTTACTTATGGGTGCGTCGCGAGAAACAGATATCGCTTTCTCGCTCTTACTTATGGGTGCGTCGTACGTCGTCGGTACGTCGTACCTTGGTGCGGTGCGATAGTGTGTTACGGCCTTAAGTAATGTTTAAGTTAATTATTGTTTTTTTTTAATCTACTAATAATTTATTTCAAAGCAGAGGCTATGTAAATACCGAAAGAAGACTAATAACGACCTCCTGCCGATTTTGACACAGATTTTACGTACAATGGCAATACTTATGGGTGAATCAACATTTTCTTTACACTGTTTGCCATGGTTACGGTCACCTGGGTCACTCTTAAAAACCCTTGTTTTATGGCGTTTGCAATACCTAACCAAACACCGCAAACACGGCAATATTTTTTTATGACAGTGAGAACGTAGAACATTTCTTCTAACAAATTATGCTACTATTGTCGACTGGCTAACGGGGCAGATAAACAACAAAAAAAATAATCCACCTTTATACATACTAATGGCATTATCTGGACCCATTTAGGACCCCATGACTTTGATCTTTGGAAGCTATAAAAAATAAGTTTTTTTCACCTAAATATTTAAGTTGTAATAAAATAATTGACTCAAAACTTATCCATCTCAAAACCATTTACTAAAAACAAAGAGCGCAAACTTAAAAAAAAAACAAATATAGTCAATAAATTGCAAGATTCCACCTTTCTAACAAGTTACTGATTATGGTTTAATCATTTGATTAGTTCCCGGAATAGGCAGATGCGAATAACAACTGGAAAGCTTTGATTAATGAGTCAGGTTGCAAATAAACAAATTGCCTAAGCACTAGCCCGGCCGGGAATGCGGGGATTGTAGTACAATAACCAGAAACCCCTGAGGATCCGAATGTTGACCCGCTAGTTGGTAATACCGTAGACACAAGTTTCTGAGGTTTTCAGAAATAATAATAAAATATATTTTCTCAGTACCTACACATATGTGTAGGTAACAAATTGGAACACGAAAGGGACCACTGACTTAGGCTCTGCCTGTTCATCATCATCATATTAGAACTTTATCGCCCTCCGCTGAGCATAGGCCTCTCTTCTAGTCCGTCACTTATCCTAATTCTGAAGTAATCTCATCCAGAAGTGACCCGCAATCTAAGCATGTCGTAAGCCGGGTCTCCACCAAGCGCACGCGCTCGCGAGGCAGCCTCGAGCTTAGCCCGGAGACACTGAGGCGAGCCTCGCGAGGCAGACCGAGCCATCAGAAGTCCGAGGCAATTCACGATGACACAGCACCAAGCTCTAATGAAATCAACATTTTATTAGATCCTAATTGGGACCACTGCTCACACTGTTTACTCAAAACCACTACCAACTTGGATAATATAACAAAATTACATATTTACTTATTATTTAACAAAATATACAACTAAACCTATTACAAATTAAAACTTATACCTAAACACACTCGATCAATTAATAAATTAACTCTAAATTAAACTAAATTAAAACTAAGCTAAATAAAGCCACAACCGAGAACTCAATCAAACAACCCGTCCCGCGCCCTTCCAGACGCAAAGGTGCCCATCACGCTCGCCGCGTTGCCACGCTGGACCGCGATAGACAGCCTCTGCATCAGGAATGACCCGGAACGAGGGTCATGACCTCCCTCCCTCAAACGTTGCCCCAATTCACTCAAAAAAATTTTGGCCTCGGCACACCAACACCCGGACGTCTCCACTGCCAAAGGGACAAAAAGATATTTTGTTAGCAGGGCCGAGTACTTATCGCGCTTCCGAAGCACCGCTAACTCAGCCGCCGCTCCTGCCGCCCGGACCGTCCACGATCATTCGATCATCGACATTCACGATAGATAGTTGTGTATTTTCTGCTGCTGCAATTTTTCTAGTAGAAGCGCTGGTGGCCTAGCGGTAAGAGCGTGCGACTTTCAATACGGAGGTCGCGGGTTCAAACCCCGGCTCGTACCAATGAATTTTTCGGAACTTATGTACGAAATATCATTTGATATTTACCAGTTGCTTTTCGGTGAAGGAAAACATCGTGAGGAAACCGGACTAATTCCAACAAGGCCTAGTTTCCCCACTGGGTTAGAAGGTCAGATGGCAGTCGCTTTCGTAAAAACTAGTGCCTACGTCAAATCATGGGATTAGTTGTCAAAGCGGACCCCAGGCTCCCATGAGCCGTGGCAAAATGCCGGGATAACGCGAGGAAGAAGAAGCAATTTTTCTAGTAGCTTACTGTTTAAAAAAGAGGAAAAACTCACGTTTTAAGAAAAGACCAACAAGACGCTGGTGGATAAAAAAACTTTATGAGCGTCGCAATTAAAGCGGAAATACATTATTTCAAGAATTGTAACTTGAAAAAACCGTACATACTTTTACATGTGTGGGAAGTCCTAGCCCAGGGTGCTGCGTGACCTTTTATGAAAACTCCGATGCAGAATCAATCGTGTATTTCTCGGAAGATACAGCTTTTTATCTTTCGCACAAATATGTAATGGCGTCGTGCGTTTACGTCAGTAGTCGAGTCGAGAGCACAGAGAAGAAAAAGGTGCGGCGCTGGCACAGTGGCGCCACATCACCCCCCCCCCCCCCAGAGCATCTTCGCATCCTCTTCCGACGACTGCAGGACTATGGAGTAGTGGTAAATGCTGTCAAATTTAAGAGCCAACAGGAGTGGTCATTCCTCCATACAAACGTAGTCCTCGTTTTCCTCCGTGGTTTTTGAAGCTAGAGCAATGATTTTTTCAACACAGATTAATATTGTCAATATCTGTGTCGGACCGTTTTGCTTTTTTTGATATTTTTGTTTTTTAAGGCGCTAGAGCCCTTCAAAAACGGCCAAAATGGCCTAATAGACTATGCCGCAATGAGAGGCGTGGTATTCAAAACTGATATCAATTAGCCAAAAAAGCAAAACGGTCCGACACAGATAATTTCATAATCATTTAGATTTCCAAATTTGGTTACGATTGGTTAAGTTTTGGAGGAGGAAAAAGAGGACTACGAAACCTCGATTTTTGTCATTTTTACGCAGGATTTTTCGCCTCAGCTGCAGTTGTCCCTATCGCACTAATTTTAGGGGCGGAGTCAAGTTTCTAAATACGTACACAGCCAGAAAAGTGATGGGCAATAGTCGACATTTAATGTCGATAATCTAGTGATGTAAGAAGTTATCGATAAACCGTCTTGTGTGAAAATATCTAGATCCTAAGATACAAGGGGTTTTGGGTTGAGAGTAGGGAACACATTTTTGTAGTTATGATATACAATCTATTATGAACTTTTTGATTCTAATATTTCAAATTAGAAATCAAAATCAAAAATATTTTATTGCATGGTTAAAATGGGTTAACGAAATTTTTAGGTACCTACAGGCACGCTTCGTAATTGTCGAGCAATTTAGGGTCCTAGCTGAATTGGTTGTTTTGTTCCATACTTACTCGTGCTCTATGGAATGTCCAATTTAGCTAGAACCCTAAATGGCTCAACAATTACGGAGCGTGACAGCACTAATGATTCATGTTCTGTATATCCTGCCCTACAATGGCGTTAATATTTGGTTGTCATGTCTATACTTCGTTTTTAAGCATTATTGAAAAAAAAAAAAGTAAATACTAATATTAACCACTAAGTACATATCTATTACAAAAAAAGCTAAATAATTATACGATTGCATGCTTAAAAAAGACACGTCACCTTCACTCTAATGCTAAACAAACGAAGAATAAGAACTAACAGCGATAAGACCGCCTGTTGCTACCTTTATCTACATTGTAAATCGGTTTTAGGGTTCCGTACCCAAAGGGTAAAACACGGGACCCTATTACTAAGATTCCGCTGTCCGTCCGTCCGTCTGTCACCAGGCTGTATCTCACGATCCGTGATAGTTAGACAGTTGAAATTTTCACAGATGATTTATTTCTGTTGCCGCTATAACAACAAATACTAAAAACAGGATAAAATAAAAATTTTAGTGGGGCCTCCCATACAACAAACGTGATTTTTGACCGAAGTTAAGCAACGTCGGGCGGGGTCAGTACTTGGATGGGTGACCGTTTTTATAAATAATGGTACGGAACCCCGTGTGCGAGTCCGACTTGCACTTCGCCGGTTTTTTTAAAATTTGTTTTTATGTTTGTGGTGTAATAAAGAATATTTTAGAGTCAGACCAAGAAAAGTCTACAGCAATTTTGATAGCACACGCAGTGCAAGTGTTATTTATATGTCATAATTTCATAGAAGCGACGTTTGAAATAATACTTGCACTGCGTGTTCTATCAAAATCGCTATAGATTTTTCTTGGCCTAACTCTACTTTAAATTACAAAGTAAGGCCTAAATTATAAAATAAGGCCCATCAATGTTTTTTTTTTGTGTTTATTAAACTTGATATTTTGTCTATAGTATTAGCGGACATGGCCTCAAAATTTAAACCCGCTTAAGAATCGGGCCTTATTTCGTGCATTATATACAATACTACCCATTTTTGTGTAGTCATTATTTATACTATAGAAGCATTGTTTGAGTAGCCAATTATTTAAACAGTATTTTTTTAAAGGGCAACGGTGGCAATATTTTAAGGTCTGGATAATAAGATACAGATCTTAATAAGGATATCAATGTAAGTGAATGTTACCATGACTACCAAACAAACAAATGTGATAGAATTTGCCAGCTGGCATTGTAACATTCAGACAGTTACTTAAGTACCTAATCTGAAATATGAATAAATTAGTAATATTTTAAACAGGAAAGTAAACCGAATTTTGGCCTTTTGCTGGACACAATCACAATAGTAATTTGTTTTACAAGAGGGCAAAGTTTATCGCCACCGGTTGATGCATTTGCAGCACCAATGGTAGAAAATGCAAGCTCATCATCAACTGCATAATCGACGTTTGATATGACTATTGAATCCGAGCTTTTTGATCATGAATCATGATAAAACAAAATTTTAGAAGGTCGCAGAATAGTGGATTTAAAATATTTATTTTCTGTGATCTCAAATATCAGGCACGATCATACAAATTGTACATTTGCTGATCTTGCCTTTGTCATTGAAAGACGTAAGGGTTTACACAGAGAATATATATTTAAGTGTAATATGTGCAAAAAAAAGGAAACGATACACTCTGAAGACCCAAAAAGAAAATGTTAGTAAATTACTGCTCCTCCCCATGGTTACTTGGTTCCTTATTCAACCTACCTGAAATTAAACGAGTAGGTTAGTAAATTATATCATTTTACATTATAAAGTTAAATGTTTAGGTATCTCAATCACTTACTCACTGGTGGACATGGACGCAAAATTTTTGCCCATCTACTTATACTATCTTATAAAAAATGAAATTTTGAAAGTTAGCACGCTTAAAGTTCGTTTTTTTTGCATTAAGGTAACAGATTTTGACATGTCTTATTAAAATTACCATTGAAAAATAAGTCATAGCAAATATGTTAGAATTATAAATCATATTAATCATATTAATGAGCAAGAGCACCCTAAACCGGCGAGCGTGTATGAGGAATGTTATGAATGTGAAGGAAGCGAAAGTGGTATGTCAGGATCGTAGCAAGTGGAAATCCGTGGTCTCTGCCTACCCCTCCGGGAAATAGGCGTGATTGTATGTATGTATGTATGTATGTATTAATCATATACTTTTTTATATTCTTTTGCTTTCATAAGTAATATAAACTAATTTTTGAAAGCGTTTTTCAATAATTATTAATAAAAAGACACGTCATGATTGTTTACCTTCTTTCTAATGCTAAAAAATAACGAACTATAATAACCGGGCCTTATTTGGTACAGAACCTTGATTTGATAGGTACATCGGATATTCTGGGCCCCTGAGTTTGTTACGTAAAGGACAAAATGGTGACATGTGGTTAGAGCTGATACTGTTAAACTAGTGGTTCTGTGCGCTAAGTATAAAAAATAAGCTTCAGCGAACTCATTAAGCCTAGAAAAAACCCTACACCCTACTGCCACTTAAGTCAGTCTTGAGTCTTTGAATCAATTTCCGTAGTAGTACTACTACTACTAAGGTACTAGGAGGTAATAAGGCCTATAGTAGGTATAATAACGCCTACCTGAAAAATAATGTTCTTACAACAGTGTAACCGTGTTAGTTATTTGAGTAACATATATGTAAAGTGATACAATTAAAAGCTAACAGCAAACCAGTACATAAATTATATCTTATGTACTTCTTATGAATTACACTCTTATAAAGGTTTCGGCTAATTACGCTTAATTACTTGAATAAAGGTAGATGAATTGCGTGCGGTCCAATAGGTAACCACAACTCACGGAGTCCAAAACAATAAGCTGATCAGCAAAGTCAAGTAAACAAAGCCAAGTCACAGTAGTAGAAAGATTATCGAGTTCCGTAAACGTAAGCCGGGTCAAAAAATTCAATCGCAACACAGTAAGTAATAAGTGAACGCCTCGTGGCAGTAACGCACGAAAAATAACATTGCAAATTGTCGGCAATGAGGCGCGCGCGGGTGCAAGCGTACGCATCTGTGTGCGTGCATTACACACACAAATACAGTCTCTCACGCCCCGTCAGAGCGACGGGTATATTCAGCTTGAAATCTCAAAATTTACTTTTAGCTCAGCTCCCGTTTCGTCTTAATTTAGGTGTAAACCCGCCTACCTCCCTTCTGGACCGACAAGCCCATCGTGTGGGTTACTCCAGCCAGGGCGAACTGTGCCTCGGCCTGAGTAAACCACACGATGGGCTTGTCGGTCCAGAAGGGAGGTAGGCGGACGGCCAGTTTATTTACAAAACTTAGGTTACTATCAGTGGAGGTTTGCTTGGCTACGAGTTCCTGTAGAGCGTTATTCTGCTCTTGTAGAGCAGTTAATTTGGCTTCTAGTTCTTCTAATGATATTTTGAAATATGCTAATTTGTATTAACTAAACAACAAAAGGATATTTTTTCGACTCGCTGGAGCGGCGCCGATGCGGGCGCGCAGAATGTCGGTGCGCGCGTGAGTACGTGCGCGCGCAGTGGGCGGGGCGCGGACGACGAAATCGCGTCCGAGCGCGAGACACGTGGCGGCCGCGCTGCTGGAGCGACGCCGATGCGAGCGCGCAGAATGGAGTGGCGCGCGTGGCGGCGCCGGCGCGGACTGGAGAATTTGAAAATTTGTGCTCATTGTTGGCTGAGAAAGTTAAAAAGTGCGACACAATTTATAGAGAAGCAATAACTGTGAGAGAACGAATTTTAATAACTTTAAGATTTTTAGCAAACGGAGACTCTTATACCAGTTGGCAATTCTTATTTCGAGTATCGAAACAGAGTATTTCAAAAATGCATTTCTTTAGACATTTCCCTCCAACAGTCTTCCCTCGTAAATTTATTTAAATGTTTTGGATCTTTGGGATCACCACCTTATAGTTGAATCAAACGGATCGTCTACTCTTGAGAGTTCAAAATTATTTTACCCTTCTTTGCATGATTTTTTCTTTTTGCCCGATATGGCACGTAATTGTGTCACGTAATTGTTTGCTGATTCTGGGAAAAATAGTAAAAAAAAAAAGATAACATCGATTTTTACTGCGAAATCAGTGTTAGACTTTGCATAGGCTAAATCATATTTATGTAAATATATAATTGTCAGTAAGAGATATATGAAAAATCTTACTACCATCAGAATGGTGCACTATTTGTGATATACCTATGATAAAGTTTATAAATATGAAACAATTACAAACTCCGAAAAAAAAAAGGCCAAAATTCACATACTAAAAATCATCAACTTCTGGGTTTTTTTCCAAATTTTCCGATATTTAGTCTTAACTAAAACAAATGTGATTTTTATAAATTAAAATACTGCGTAAATTTAAGTAAAAAATCGGAAAATGGATTAGTGTTGAAAGTTGACAGTCTCAAAAATAAATATCAATCACCTCCAAAAGTGCCTTTAATTCGTAAGACAATGTTATGGTGGAAATTTCCATCACCATGCAAAGAAGGATTAAACTATATTCGCGCTCGCGAGCCAAAACCACCACCAGTCCACACCGAACGAGCAGCGCACACCGAGGCACCTTTGAGCATGTCGCATTTACCGACAGCGGACGGCTCGACCCCGCCCCGAGGCACGCTCGGCCGAGCCAACGTGCGCCCGAACGGCCCCAAGGCACGTACACACAGACCGAGCATTTGGCTCGCGCGGCTGCCTCGCGGGCGCGTGCGCTTGCTGGAGACGCGGCTGTATACCAACGAGCCAACGAACGCCAGACACGTCTTTTATCCAACTTTCTTTCTGCCTGTTTCTGCATAAAAGAGAAGCGTTATGTTTAACATGTGTATTTGTGTGTCAGTTGGTAGTAGCTCCATCGTAGCTCCGAAACCGTTTTTACACTCCATTTTAAGTGCGGCTTTTTCAATCTAAAGTCTTGTCTGTCGAAAAGGTTTTCAACTTATGTTAGGTAAAAGTGTCGGGGGTCTATTAAGTCAATTTGATTTTTACAATGTTTCTTGAATGATTAAATGTGGCGTCTAAAATGACAATTCTAAAAACATTACTTAGACTTATCTAAATCCAAATGTTAATTCTAAAGTATTCTAGTTTTGATTGCACATAATTTATAGAGTGCGCCATCCTCGAAACTTAATGGTAGTACAAAGCACGGCATATTCCGTGACGACACGCCGGGACATCCTCTCCACGTTACCACCACCGTTTATATGTCTGCTATGGTAATGGGGAAGGCACTTTTCATTTTACTGTGGCTTTTAATACTTGAAACAAATTAGGAGATAACGACGAACAGCGCGAACGAGACAGCAACGGAATATATTACGACAAATATTACAATGCCGCGCAGAACGTTTGACATAGGTATAGAATTTTATTTTAGCCAATCAAAAGTTTTATTAACCAATCACAGCTTTATTTAATTAGCGCGAAATGTATTGGGTAATATAATATTCCAAGCTGCGGGCGGGGTATACATTTATGGTGGAGGGATAAAGTTAGACCAAGAAAAGTCTACAGCGATTTTGATAGCCCACGCTGTGCAATTGTTATTTATACTTACGTCATAAAATTTCACAAAGGCCTCCTCTGTGAAGGCCTTTGCCGAAGGGCAAGCAGACAAAGAATACAAAAGATGGGAGATTATTGAGAGATAATGTGCAACTATTCTCTATTCTTTGTTCTGTAAATAAAGGCTATTTTATTTATCATAATTTCACAGAAGTTTGACGTTTAAAATAACACTTGCATTGCGTGGGCTATCAAAATCGCTGCAGATTTTTCTTGGTCTAACTCTAACTTTTAGTGACAGTATCAGATACGTGTCAGTTTTATAGACCGTTTTTCGAAGTCAAAACGTACCGAGAGCTTCGTATATATTCTAACACTTTAAACTCTCGCGTTTTGTACACATATTTAATTGCACAAACGGGTCTACCGCGATATAATTTCATTGTTTTTACCTTTAATTCCGACGTTTCAGCTGAGTTGCACCAGCTGTGGTCACGGAAAGACTGACGTCCCAACAAATGTCAACAGAGATATTAATAAAACACCACTAAACTACCCGAAATTAGTTTAGTTAACGTCGGAATTAAAGGTAAAAACAATGAAATTATATCGCGGTTGACCCGTTTGTGCAATTAAATATTCTGTCCCTGGCTCTAAGTGCTTGCGAGCGTACCAGTGGCTGGCTAATGTTCCGCATCCATCACGGCGTGTGCTGTATAATTAGTCACTAGATATTTTCCTTACTGCTGCGATTAAAAACAGATAGCCGGCGGCGACGAACGCGCTGCAACTCTAGGGATAGCTGATCTGGCTGCCTAATAGCCAAGACAATCAATCGTACGTCGACAAACGCTAAACAGAGGATGACAGATGCTACGAAACTACAAACCCTGTTGCACCTAACCTACTTACTAAACGTGACAATTTCCATACGTTATTTAAGTTTCGATTGGCGTTTTCTATCAACGATTGTCATCTTGGAAAGTTATATTAAACTAGACGGGCCCGCAGCTCCGCTCTCGTAAATGAAATAAAGAGTTTGTCTTATGTTTAGTTAATTACCGACATTATTATGTATTCAACCCTGCCAGGGTTTATAACAATTACTCGTATAACTGTGATAGGGATTTCTTATTTGTAGCCGTTATTTGGATAAATGATTTCGCAAATTTCTCAAAAATTATGTGATTTGATAAAAGGCAATATTGTATTTTTTCAACTATGTAGGTTGTATTGTATTTAAAACTTGTTTCAACATAAAATTATTATTTATTTTTATAAGCGTAGTTGCAAAAACGTTCAATAGATTAATTTCCGCCTTAAGACGAATATGGACGACCACCGCCCATAAATCGCCTTTTCATACAAACGTAGGTAGTCCCCATTTCCCTTTCTGCCTCACTCGGGCGTCTCCCATTTTGTTGTCCCAAGTACGCTCTCTTCACGGCACGATCCTCTCCTATTCTCTCTAAAGAAGTGTCCGAGCCACATGAAGCTTAGCCGCTTTGGTCTCTCAGTATTTCGCCACTATATCAGAACAGCTCCTTATTTCTATGGCAACAAAGTTATATTACGATATTTGGCTGACTGCTGACTGTACATTTGCTTATTTTCATCAGGTCGCTCAAAAATATCTGAGCATGCACTTTATCTACCTACATTATAACTTACTATCAACTTTGTATTTTTGGCCCATCTCGGCAGCCCGTTCCCCGGACGAATGGCAATGTTTGCCGAAGCCGTGATAGTCATCTGAATAATGTACCTAACTCAAAAAGAAATTTAAAACAACAAAGTACAAATTATTAATAATATGATAATATGAATTTGATTGATAAGTCATATATGGCATAAGCAGGCATAAGTCACTCGTATGGGCTATAGACTGAGTATGCTGAGGTTGAGGTTGACAGCACTTTTTATTTTACTTCGTGTAAAAAAAGTAAAAAAACGTCGAAATAACTGTATAGGGGCTATTCATAAATTACGTCATTTCAAATTAGGGGGGGGGGGGTCTGGACATCGGATGACGGTAGCATGAAGTAGGAGGAAATGGGGTAATTTGAAGCATGATTTTTGGATGATTATAGGGGGGGGGGGGGTCAAAAATCGTCAAAAATCGATGACGTAATTTATGGACAGCCCCATACCAACATGACAAACATAATTTAGGTTACTTTAACTTACGAATAATTTGGTCTAGTCTGCAACACAACCGAAACGAAATCAACGGAGAGTTGCCGAGAAATGGTCGATCGTCGTAAAATAAAGATTGTTATGAAAATTTCTTTTGCTTATTGTAAATTAAATACGCATCGAAAGCAATAGTTTTTATGCTCTAGTTCTATTCCCATATTTAAATAATAGATTGGAACAGTTTTTTATTATCATACGTGCGTCGTATTTGAGAAACGTGTCAAAAACTTTTTTAGAAATTTGTAAAGCGCCATCTCGCTTCTTCCCTCGTTTTTTATCCCGTTCTGGTTTTTCAATTTTATATATATGATGATTTGTACATATAGGGTAGTAAACGAAGCAAGTTGTTGTATGGAGACCCATGCATTAATTCCTCAGTCGATGAAATTTTGCTTGGTTATTGTATAGTATGAGCCGAAACTAACATTATAAATATCCAAAAAAAAACCGGCCAAGTGCGAGTCTGACTCGCGTTTCTAGGGTTCCGTACATAATTCCGACTCACGCTTGACTGCACATTTCTAATAGGTTTTCCTGTCATCTATAGGTAAAGAACTATTTTGTGTATTTTTTTGAAAATTTTAGACCCAGTAGTTTCGGAGATACAGGGGGAATGGTATTTTTTTGGCTATTTGTATTTTCTTAAATAACTTCGAACCTATGTATTTTTAAATTATACAAAAAATATGTCCATCTTTGGGTTACTAATTTACATATGTGTACCAAATTTCAACTTAATTGGTCCAGTAGTTTCCGAGAAAATAGGCTGTGACAAACAGACAGACAGACCCACGAGTGATCCTATAAGGGTTCTTTTTTTTCGTTTTGAGGTACGGAACCCTAAAAACACTCCTAAGTTAGGTATTTATACGTAAACATACAAAGCTGTTTATTTATTTAACCGAGTAATTCCTCCGTCCGAAATTTTTTTACCAAATAAGTTATTGGTATTTCTGCTGGGATTTTTTTTATTGTTATGTCATATATTGTTGCAATACGTTACATGAATATTTCCGGTGGAGACGAAAGTTTGAACGGAGCATTTTTCCGTAAAAAGATATTAACGATTTAAGACTTTAGGTATTTACTTAAATACTATTATTATTATTCTTTGGATATTTATACAATACTTTTTATTTATTGATACTTTATCATACTGTAAAGTTTTTTCTGGCTGAGGAATTACTGCGGGGTCCACTACCTTTATTTACTACACTAATAGTTAAGCACCGTTAATTAGTCTAAAGTTAATTCATTCCATTGTGTTACCACAGTTAAGCCATTTCTATTTAAGTTAGATGCATGAAAGTGTGTTAAGCGTTTGCTATAGACTTATATGTGTACGAATTAGGTACAATAAATACAATACAATACAATTTACATAGTTAATTTTCGTAACACAAATGAATCAATTTTGACACTTGTTTGACACTGACATATCCAATCCATATCGTTTTTATATCTAGTATTTGACCTATCTTATTGTTCGAATACGGCTGTGAGATTCAGGTTTATTCTTTATTATACCATGTCAATTTCTTCAATATGTGTGTGTGTCTCAGTCATTTTCTGACTCTATATTTTATTTTCGATATACTTCACTCCTCTTTGCAACCCTACCCTCTTGCCGCCCACCGTACAAAATTATAGCTTAGGAAGTCTTAATTAATTGCATTTTTAATTGGGTTAAATTTCATTTATTAGATTTTTTTTCGAGACTAAAGAAATGCCACTTTATTTGTTTTGATGAAGGTTGAAATTTCATTGAAACAGAGTGTACTTACATGGTAGTGTACATTGAGCGGCACGAGGTATTTACTCGTATCAATATTTTTTTTTTAATGAAAACTTCTTTAGCGGCGCTGGGCACTTTTTGTGATGGGGAAAAATGTTAAACTCACGACAGGTCACGTGACCGTAAGATTCGTAAGACGTAAGACGGACACGTGACCTGATCGAAAAACTGTTACAATGCATAATGTAATTGAAAAAACTCAATCTAGAGAAACACACTGTCACCGTTCCATGGCCATTACCAACAATGTAGTGGCCGATGTTTACGACCTGTTTCCTTGACAAAGACCTTAATCCCAGCAATTAACCAGCTAATTGTCACCACAATTTATCACATGTAGGTCCGCAGCATGCGATAATTTCCCCAGAAAAACAAGATATACACCCATTAAGCCCGTTTCCCGCGTTACCGCCGCGCACGTCAAATCGCTGAACGTACAAAGTGCGTTCGGGAATCGATGAGTTTTTTAAGCGGAAACCCTTTGCCTCAGATCCTAAATGACTAACATGTATTCTGCTTCTCAGACGATAACGCCACTTAATGCCAGAAACTTAGATGTGATTATAGCGTGAAGGTTTTCTTGTTCTTGGTCAACCCGGTAACAGATTCCACGCATTTCGCGCTGTGATTAGTTCTCTGCGGGATAAGCTCGGGCATTTAGCACTTGGCGGCCGGTGCGGCCACCCGGGCAGTACCGTTGGACGCGGCCAACATGGGCGAAGCCTGGTGGACCTTATAAGGGCGAGTCGTTAACATGTCTGATAAATTAGCTAGCTACTTGTACTTATCAGTCCGTATACGATATTGTGGATGTCGCTCTCCTCTTGCTATATTTTACTAACGTCTACCCACGAGTTCCTCGGCTAAAAAGTTGTAAAAAAATGAGGCGCATTTCCACACCCTTAGGACTTGAATGTCAAAAAATCTTTTCTTAGTGAAGCTGTACGACATTTGAAGAATATATGTTTCAAATCTCAAGGATCTACCATCAACGGTTTAGGCTGTCTGTGTGAAACTTTTTGATGCGACTTTTTGTACTCTGTCACATAATAAATAACAGTACTCCTCAGTTCAATTACGCCTAGGTAAGTGTTAGGAAAAGTAGAAAACATATACGACACTATGCGTAAAGCAATTGTGAGTCAGGTGCAATTTGCTCGTGATCTTCCTGCAGGCGCACAAGTGATTGTGTATTTTCATCACCTGGCACTACTTTTCCCCCAAATAAAACGCCTGGCATTGTTATTTTTGAAGTAAATACATTTTTAGCTATTATATCACACCAAACACAGAGCTCTATAAATTGCACACCTTCAATTGATTTTACAACCACTTTGTTGCCCATCCACTCCCACACCCACCGCTAAACAGCTGCCAGGCGCCCGGATTAATTAATAATGATAGTGCCATACTACATACTAACTAGGGGGATCTCGTTGCTCTATAAATTGCATACCTGTTGCCGTGGCTAGCTCTTAGACCACAAGCTCGAAACCAAACTGAACCACAAAATATCAAGTAGACCCACGAAATACACAAAAGATTCGGTCTAACATATTTGGACAAGTACGAAACTCCAACAACATCAGGTTTCAAGCTCCTAACGGAAATCGTTAGGAAAACGACTTAAAACTATTTGCATTTCCCTTTCAACTAAACAATAGTCGACGGAGTGCTTTCTAGTGCAAACAAAATAAAAGTGGACTTCACAAACAGGCGTTGGTGCGTATGTTTGTTCGTCTGTCTTAATTACTGTCCGACTTATCACTTCCGATTTTGGACCCTGCTTAGCCCTTGAGTTTAAAGTTGAAAATGCGGCGTTAACATTTCTTAATGTGATCATGTATATTTGCAGTTCCTAGTCGAGTCGCAGAGCAAATAGAAAGGTTACGAGTGGGCGTGACCTTTTCGAGTGATTTGGAGCCCTTTGGTTACACAACCGAACCTTGAGCCGATGTGATAGTCTGCGATCATCAGCTTAAGTTACTTGAAAATGAAAGGCAATAAGTTTGTGTAATGATGTGGGTATTGCCACCATTTTAACTTCGATGGGAAAGATGAGAGGGAACGTGGGCGTGTGTTACTTAACAAATGGGAATGAGATGTCGTTATAATAGTGTAAAACATGATGATTGCAAGATTACATAGTATTGAGTCAGAATAGCAGATTAACGTACAGTATTCTCGCCTGTCCCTTGCAGTTCCTCCCTGTTTCCTAACGCGTTATTTTTTCACTTAGGGTGTTAATATGCATACATGTCGTACCTTCTTTAAATTTAAATGTCTGACTAGCGTTGTTAAGTTTCTTGTTGTTAAAAAAAAACAACGGGTTGCACTCCGGAAGTGCCGGCAGAAGTGAAAACTCAATGACATTGTAACAGTTTTTCGATCAGGTCACGTGTCCGTCTTACGATGCGTCTTACGTCTTACGCTCTCGCGAGTTTATAGTTATTTGTACAACAAGAGAGATCAATGTTTGATATTTCTTCGAGTGCTTATTTTGAGTCCCGTGCAAGCGAAAGATTCTATAATTTAGAATCTTGAGCGTAGTAAGGGACTCAAAAGCGCACGAGATGTAAATAACTTTGATCTCGTGTAGTATTTACACAAAATTTTTCACCTGAGCAGTGAGAACATACCTATTAGACAACTTGAAAAATGTAATCCTTCCTCATCACTTAATACCTGCAGTCATGTTTTCTTAAGATATACAAACAATTAAGTTTAATTACCGCAATCGAACACAAAAACAAAACGTAATAATGAATTTCAGTTAATAATATGGAAATAACGTACATCAACTCTGACACTTCAATCGACAACTTTTTTTTTGTAAAAAAAAAACTTTGTAAGATACGGTTCGAATTGCGGATACGTACTATTTGTCAACTATGGTAGAAATTCTTAAAAGTAAAATAGTTAATTTTGCGTGATAATCTGTGTATTTTTTGAGTTCATTATTTTAATACAACTTATTTTATTATTCTTCTTTCCCCTGCCCTTATCCCACGTTATGTGGGGTCGGCACAACATGTTTTTCTCTTCCATTCTCCTCTGTCTTTCGTCTCCTCAGCACTCACTCCTTTCTTTCTCATATCCTCTTTCACACAATCCATCCATCGTTTTTTGGGTCTACCATACGCTCTCCGTCCATCAACATTCATCCCTAACATTCTTTTGCCTATATGGCATTCATCCCTCCTCATTACATGCCCATACCACGCTAACCTAGTACTCCTCATTTTCTCCGTTACTGGAGCTACTTTCAAACTTCCTCTTATATACTCATTCTTAATACGATCCTTTCTCGTCACTCCACACATCCATCTCAGCATTCTCATTTCCGCTGCGTGCACTCTTCTTTCATCCGCTACTTTCGACGCCCAGCATTCTGATCCATACATTACAACAGGTCTCACGATCGTTCTGTAATATTTTCCCCTTAAGTTTAAGGGGCATTCGTGGATCGCAAGTTGTTCCAGAGACCTGTCGCCATTTCATCCATCCCACATTTATTCTATTTTTCACGTCTCGGTCGATGTTTCCGTCACTTTGGATCAATGACCCAAGGTACCGGAAGTCAGAGCAGACTGGTAGGGATACACCATCTAAGGCAATATGGGAAAAACTGGATAGACCACCGAAATCGCAGAACATGTGCTCCGTTTTGGTTCTTATTATTATTAACTTATTTTATTATTATTTTAGTACAATAAAATACCTAAAATATAGTATTTTATCAGTTTTTATCAAATCTTAAACTTTATTTTTATTAATTAATTATTAAGAATTCATACTCGTACGTGGTTTGGAACGATGCGTCTGAAGTTTTCGGGGGTCTATTATAGAATAGAATAGAATAGAATAGATTTATTCGTAAGCACAAACAATCGGAACAGTACATAGTATAAAAGAAAACACAAAATAAGATTAAAGTGCCACGAAATGGCCCCATCTCAGCATGTTGCTGGTGGCTTCCAGCGCTGATCTTCCGATGAGACCATCAAGTGAGAAGAATCACGGAAGGTAACAGACAAGAAGAAAAAAGACAGAAATAACATACAGTAAACAGTTAGTTAAATAAGAAAAAAAGTTACACAGCAAGAAGATACAACATAACGACTATTTACAATTAAGATTAATTAATACAAAAACAAGCATCGTGCTCTAAATCGCTGTATCGATCCGGTCCGACCATATCTTGGCTGAGCATTACAGCTGTATATACTATTAGCGCCAACGGTGGCTACACTAACTAAAAAGCAATGTCACAATGTCAGACCAAACCAATATCGAGCGTTCATGAAATCTACGTTAAAAAATCTTGTAAGATTAGCTTATTAGCAAAACAGCATTGTAGGATGACGAATTTACGAAAATGTACGAAATACTAACATAACAGCACTCTACTAAGTATGGCGTAAAGGAATGATGAACCCTTGTCAGGCCAAAGGAACAAAACACTTGAGGTAAGCATAAGTAAAATTACAAACTACAGGCAGCTGGTATCAAGTCTGTAGGCTTCTTGGCTACGTTGGTGATTAAGTAAATACAGTTTAATCTTTGACTTAAAGCTATGAATACTTTGCAGGTTTCTCAAAGGCGGAGGTATATTGTTCCAGACTTTCGACGCGGCATAGCGAAAACTTCCCCGAAACGCTGCTGTGGCATGGCGTGGCATTAACAATTAACAATTATACAAATTATAAACCCTCAATATACCGTTGAATGTCGTTTTAACTTTTTTTTGTCTTTTCTTTTTGCTAACAGTGTGAAAGGGACATAGATAA
Organism: Cydia splendana; assembly: GCF_910591565.1. Classification (NCBI taxonomy): domain Eukaryota; kingdom Metazoa; phylum Arthropoda; class Insecta; order Lepidoptera; family Tortricidae; genus Cydia; species Cydia splendana. The sequence goes on along the minus strand of NC_085971.1, from coordinate 15,611,912 downwards.
TAGAACCCAAGTATTTCGAACTTGTATTATACCCCGCATGTTGAAATGACATTTGACTATAAAGGTCACTTGAATGTCATTTTGTCTCACTCAGTGAGCAAAATCGCATTTTGCTCACTGTTTTTAAGAAGCAAAGTACTCGTGTTCGAGCTGCTGAAGTGAAAACATTTTTTCCCCATCACAAAAAGTGCACAGCGCCGCTAAAGAAGTTTACACTTCGAAAAATCTTGTCTGTTGTGTTGGTTCCGCTACAAAGCCAACCGCTATATGGATCCAGCCATGTTATTCTGCCGTTTCCTAGACCTATCTAAAACGTGACTTTTTGCTAACTATGTATTAAAATCTAACGCAAAGAGTCGCCTTTTAGAAGACCCTGGTTTTGGGTAAAATAACAAGACACCTACAACAATGCTAGGAATTCCTTCACGCAACAACTGTTGAGTTAACCAACTCTCGCATAATCGGGCTATCTGTGTAATTCTGCCGCCTACATACCGAGGCCAGTAATTGGCCCTTGACGGAGGCTTGACGCCACCGCTCTTAGCCAAGAATCTTGCGCATACCGCTGGGTACACGTGGAATACCTAGCTGCAAGAAAGTTGATCTCGGAGACAAAATAGTCCCATCTTTTTGTGATTCCGTACACCAAGGCGCCGATATGGCACCGTCTTTGTTATTGAAAGAAGTTTTACGGTGATGATGAGTTTCTATATCGTCAGGTGACAACAAAAACTCACTAATTACTATCACAAGTTCAGAGCCCTTGATAACCGTAGTAGTAACAAAACAAGGTTGATTTTTGTATATTTTATTATTTGCAATTAGTGAGTTTTGATGATTACCTGATGATATACAAACCAGTTTTACTCAGCCAAGCCTTCAACCTGTCCTTAGCTAACTTCTAACCAACCACCTCAGATAAACGATAAACATATAAATTGTCTGTCGGACAATTCTGACTCTCTATCTGTCTGCCGGCTGTGGCTATGTGACCGAAGGCTGTCTTTTGAATCGGAGGTACCTAGGCATTTAAAATATTCACCGTGAATGCAACATTGTAACGAAAAGCCTGTGCAAGGAAGGGAATACAAAACAAAGAAGATTCTCAAGCTAGAAACTTGATCTAAGTATGTAATTGGCGTTATTTTTATTAACAGATTTTCTAAAACGGTAATATATTTGAAATATCGGACTGATTGTGTTTATAGAGCAAACTATACCTAAACTAACTTTTTATTAAGCAGATACCTACAACTGCAAGCGAAACAACAAATTTAGGCATATTAACGCACTTATGAATGTCAGAAACTACCACCACAGCCCCGAAACGATACAGAGGCAGGAAACTCGGCGGGACTCCATTTTTCAAATAACTATACATACAATCTCAAAGATGCTAGATAGATACTCCACAAAATAGTTCCATCTTTCTTCAGAACCCTCGATGCGCTAGTTTGATGAACAATTTATTAAATTATATTTGTCAAATAAGTACACAAAACATTATCTTGGCCGAGTGACTATTATATTAGAATTAGATAATAGCGCAATCTCGATATAATCGTCTCGCTTCCTTCTACGTCAACGGCAAGCATTCCTTCACAAACACAAGCTCTTTTTGTTCAATTAGCAAACGGGTGCAAGCAATTATATACTTTGTACCTATATTTATGTGAGGACTTGAGGAGTAATTTGGTTAATTATAGTAGGGAATGTGATAAACTGGGGAATGTTAAGTGGCGGTATCAGTAACATTTTACATAAATCAGGGGGCAGTGTGAGGTCTGCGGAAACATTTGTAGACAGGACAAGCTTTGTTGCAATAAAGTATGGAAAAGTAAGCGTTATTCTTATAAAATTATTATAAAATAAAAAGATTTGCATGCTCTACCTTCCCTTATTGGAACTTGAAACCCATAACAATATAAACAGAACTGATTTTTAACTACCGTAAAACTACCCAACTACTACGTAGTACTACAACTGTAATCCATTAGTTCAACACATAATTTATCAATAGCAAGTTTATTTTTAGTTATGCCTGTCTTTTTTCTTCCTTTTATGAAAATATACGTATGGCCTCAAAACTGTGACATTCAACTAATATTTACACCTTAATAAATACCTAAGTGTTCCGTGAACAAAGTTTTGTACGGAACACTAAAAATTTCGAGTTAGTTTAGGACCATAGTTGAGAGCTTTTGGATTTGGATTAAATTTGGAATTTTGTCTTCCGAGAACTGAATTACTTTTCCGTTTTATTCTGATCCGTGTACGTAGCTCATACTTTGTAAATACATGACTACTATTTATTCACGGCATCTCATCTATAATTGCCTTATAAAGGTAATTGAGAAATCCGTTCTGACTTGGAGAGAGCCGCAAGAAACATATTTAGCTTCCTCTAAGGGACTTTGCTGGGAAGTAACTATAAAGGACGTTCCACACTTACAAGTGACGCGACGTAATAAATGTTTTCTATATATAAATATAAGTAGTGCAAAAGATCCCAACTATCGTTCAAAATTAACCCGAATATCTTCGTCCAAATGTGACTATTATTTGAGAGTCGCAGTACTTTGGCAAAGTACTTTTATAAATACTTAGAAGAAATAACCCAGACAAAACCAAACAGAATATTGGTAATCATACCTACTTAATTAAGTATTAAACTTGTGGAACGTACTTAGTTGTTGGTTTACGATACGATTATTTAATAATTATGAGTTTTCTTACTTACTAGCTACTGAAGGATTTCGCATAAATGAAACGATTCCCAAGAGCTATCGATGATTGGAAATCGTTTTATGAATAGGTTGCAATCCGTTAGATGCCACACCTCCCGGCTACCTTCACTTCACACAGTGTTGCGAGCTCATTAGCATGAAGTTAGTGTCTCATATCAATATTTCAAAGCGATTACTGCCATGCCGTAAATACTAAAGCTGAAAGGTCAGCGGGCTGCGTTCTCAGCGCTTAAGAGCAGGCGCGCCATCAACTCAGGCTGGCCAGAGTAACAGGATCCATATCGAATCCAGATCTAATTCATAACCTTTAATTAAAATTAGGATACGCCTGTATAAAGGGGCCCACTGATTAACAGTCCGCCGGACGGTATCGGCCTGTCAGTTAGAACAAAATTTTGACAGTTCCGAACAACTGACAGGCCGATAGCGTCCGGCGGACTGTTAATCAGTGGGCCCCCTTAAGCAGTGCATTGTGCAAGAGGCATTGTACGCACTACGTAGGTTAATTTCAATTTTAATTTATTTATTTGCAACCAAGTACATAGGTGTAACTACATACAGTACGTGGACCCTGAGAAGGCGCAGCAAAAACCTTAGGTTTACATAAAACTAATTTTAATCTAATGTCATAGTAAATACAATATGATCAAAATTATTCCATTATTTCATAAACATTCCATAAAAGTATTTCATAAAAATAATTTGATTGACAAAAGAAAAATAAATTAGATTCATAGACACACTGCATTGGAAAAAAATATATAATACATAAAATAAAAATCTGACCATCTGATGATTTTTCTTTAAAAATAACAAAAAACAATTCATAATATTGGAATGAGTGGCGGACATATTTAAAAACGAAAACATTAATATGAGTAGTAGTAGAGACATTTTAGGTATATATTTAACACTGTAGAAGGACTTTTCTTCTAAGTATGATTTTATTTTTTTAATATACTTATTATTATTGTACGTGTAGATTAAAAACACTTTAAAACAAATTTACTGGTGGTTTTTGTGGCAAATGTAGGCGAATACTCGTCTGTGATCGGCAAGCGATGCAATTTATGCTCCCGCGCAGCGGCAGCGTATGAAGTGATAACAGTAAATAACATTGAAAGATGGCCGAAAGAAAAGATATCTTCGCAGATAACACGACGTTAATAAAATTAGTGGCCATCACTGGACAGCTTGCTCTAACGGTCTGTAGACGATCATTAACATGTGAACATATTTTCACTTTACCCCATTGGCATAAGATGAAGACTGGACTTTAGCGACACATTACTTTTAGTAGTAGTCCGTGTACATAACGGTTTTACAATATTTAATTGGTAATTTATTTTCGCTGTACATTTGAGCATGGACCATCGGGACCTCGGAGCTATTTGGTGCTGTAATATCATGAGAATTAAAATTTATATCGTTATAAATGTCTGAATGTCGTTTCACATAGTGTACCCATCTTTCAAATGGACAGACAGCCTGGGGCAACTAATTCCAAGAATTGGCGTAGGCACTACCTGACTACTTGTTTAAATTAAACATTAGACCCATAGGTGCATAACTGTGTGCAGCAGTGAAAATAACGTCGTAGGTAGGGATTCCAATTTAGAATCAAATTATAAAGTATAGATAAAAAGCGATGCACCCACAACTAAGAAGATCGACTGCTTTATTACCGCTAAGATGAACTCTTGCGTTGAAACCTGGACTTTCCGCGTAACACAATAAAGTAGTTATTACAACAGCAATATACCCTGATACGATCTCGAGAAAATAAGCAGTCACGAGCCGTGATCTATTGACAATTCCTGACGTTTACTATTAGAACTGTCAAATAAACTCTACATTCATAAAATACAGGTACCACTTGTTTGAAGTTAATGAATTTTAGAGCCTGCTGCGAAGCCTGCTGTGACTGCTTGAATTTTAATAAACGTCCGCGAATATGTCGATGTGTTTGTATTTATTGTTTCCGCGTGCCTTGCGCGGGCGCTAGTTATGGTATTGCAAAGCTCTATTCGACACGCGACTGTGTCATATCCTACACTATTAAACAAACTTGATTTGTATATCCATACTTCATGCTATAACATTATAATGGGGTTTGCTGGTTGAAGTTGTTTACAGATGGCCCAGCATGAGTTTTTCCTGTCGATCCTACCAACCTTGTTGTCCTACTATATACCTTGCTGTTTTTGGAATTAAATTGCCTGGATGTCACTTTAAGCCAAAACCCACAGAAACAGCAGAAGCCGATTCTGGCGCCATCTGTAAACAACTTTGACAGTTGCCTTAATTCTCTATTGCGAAAGAAAATCTGTTTGCCTGTCGTTTAGGTTTTTATGGCATAAGTAGGTAAGAAACTGATTTTAATAAAACTTGGTACGTAAAAAGCCTTAGATTAATTGTGCAAATACGGCTCTGCAACTTTTTTACGTGTTACATGTTTTTTACATATTTAAACCAATTAAGGATAGTTTAGGAATATTCGAAAAAAAACAATTTTTCCAAATAATCCTGTCAAATCTCTATACTTAGGCGGTGACAATAATAGATAGATTGTTGTAATACACCATCTAGATAACCAGTAATACTAGCAGAAGTTAGACCAAGAAAAGTCTGCAGCGATTTTGATAGCGCACGCAGTGCAAGTGTTATTTTAAACGTCAAACTTCTATGAAATTATGACGTGTAAATAACACTTGCACTACGTGGGTCACTTTTCTTGGTCTAACTCTATTAACATTGCCACTACTATAAAAACCTGTCATATAAAAATAAATACAGCTTAATTTATGTAAAACTACCTATAACTATTAAAGAATAAAAATATATAGACTTAGAAATTCTAATCTAACCCTAACGCAAATCTTGAACCGCCAGGAAGTGTTGGTAATTGCAGATAAAATCTGTTTTAAATAAACCTATTTAAATTTAAAATTCCACTTATAAACACCGTTAAGGAAAGTTATGGGCTGCTACAAGTCTCTCCGATAGCCCATTTCCATTTGGGACGTAAATCCAGATTAGAAAATGCAGGCTCGTTATTCTGATAGCTTAGCGAGTGCCTATGACGAATTTAGTCGCTCGGATCAACGGCCGACAACGAGAAATTGATGACGTAACAGAGTCCTGAGGTATCAATATTAGAGATGCAACGGATAGTTGTTTGGCCGGATACCGGATACCGGATATTCGGCAGGACCATCGGCCGAATATCCGGTAACTGGCCGCCGAATATTCGGCCAGCGGAACTATACCTACATTTCGGTTTTTCAGGTGCGCATTCTGCAGGTTTGACCTGTTTGCTAGTGAACGTTCGCGCGGACTCATTTCTAGGTTCGAAAAGAGTGCGCGTGCAAGTCAGTGGAATGTTTAAATTGTTTAAAAATAATAAACAAGTCCGACTATGACCGTGTCTGTTTCTTAAATCCAATTTGTTTACTCCAAAATCAAGCAATGTTATTATCCGGTATCCGGCCGGATAGTAGGTCACTATCCGGTATCCGGCCGGATAGTAGGTCACTATCCGGTATCCGGCCGGATAGTAATTTAAGGGCCGGATAGGCCGGATACCGGATGGTAACCGAATATCCGGTGCATCTCTAATCAATATGTGTGTGACTGGAATCCTTTTAAGTCACGAGGTACCTATATACTTACAGTCCAAAAAGCCATTCAAAACTCAAATAACACTGTTGTCAGTAAAATGGGACAAAATCTTGTAATTTCGACTAATAAGACATTATACTTGCAAAATACACATTGTACCTGAATAGTTCTAACACTTTTTGTTACTGTATTTTTGTAAATAAATGATTGATTGAAGGGCCATATCTCACCGGGACACCACGGTGGAGCAACCAGTCGCTGGGCGCCAACAAAATGTATACAGCTCTATGGAGGGTATTCTTAGTTGGTGTGCGCTTAGTTGCGCTACCAAGATATGGCCCTAAATGTCCAGGTTTTACTATAACGGATCTCGAGGTCACATTACGAGAACTTGACTCGCACTCGTGCCACTAATAGGAATACACTGCTAGTTTTGCGTAGCAATGGCGGTGAAACTACAGTAGGGAGTTATAGCGACGGGACGAGTTTTTGTCCAGGACCGGTGCAGCTATGGATTCCTATACACAACATTGACGGCCTTAGGTCCTTTTCCGAATTAGGAAGAGTAAATAAAATATTGTCAAATTCAGGCATAGTTATATAATTTTAAATTGGGAAGACACGGAACCAAGTAGGCACATATATAAATAAGGTAACTTAATTTCCAGAGATGATTACCTACTCTTTCTAACTCGATACAATTTTAGGCCACCTTTGTGTTTTTGTCTTTGAGCGGTGGAATAGATTTTTTCTTCATGCTTGCTCATGATATGATGTGTGGTATTTCACGCATGTTTAGCGGGAGTTATAGATAGCGCAATATTATTTCCTGGGCAATTATGAATTATTTTACTTATGTCACTCAGTCATACGAACAAAGAAAGTTAAAAATCAAATATATATTTAAAATCAAGCTATAAATAAGACAATAAGTTATGTTAAAAAATAAAATTTGCATAATTTAATAGCTGTTTAAAATATTTTTTAACTTTCCAATCTTTAATTTCTACATATTAGTTTAGTGAAGATCGATTCTGAGAGTTCGAAACCACCAAATGGCCATTGTATACTCTGGCAAACCCACTATGTCAGTAGAAAAATGCGCGAAATTCAACTTTTTATGGGAGGACAACCCTTTTGCGCCTAAAATTGTATATGCCACCTTTTTCTACTGATGGAAATGGCTTGCCAAACTATAAATATCAATAGATAAAACATTTATTTACATACAATATATATACAGTGGTACTACTAAACGAAATTAATAACTAGCTTAAATCTAAAATAGGCCCTTGAGGCATTGTACCAAGGATGCTGGCGGCATTTCCTCGCTGTATCGCAATGCTGATACGTTGTGCGAGGTAGCCGCCAGCTCTTCGGCCACCAGTTACGTCAACCAGACGCTTCGCGATTTCTGCGAACAACTTATGCGCGCTGGGACCCCATGGACCTAGAGTTTCAACACCAAATGGTACAAAATGGTACTCTCTACCGAGGCTCTTATATTTGTTATGTTTTAGAATTTCGGCGCTTTCCGCCGCTCCGCCCGCTTTTACAGTAGAATAAATATAAATTAACATTCGTACATAAATTCCAACCAGCGAGTAAAGCACCTATCAGTAATTAAGAAAGAGCCTTCACTAAGCATAATGTAGTAAATGATAACAGTGTAGGCAGATAAGTAAGTTGTTTGGTGGGCTGTGACTGTGACATTGTCAATGCTACGTCTACCGTTTTTGGTTGACAATCGGACAATAACTATTTACCTATTGTCAGAGATGACAATCGGAGAACAGTACGGTAGTGGGTGTGAGGCTGTGTGCTTTGATTATTTTATATTTTACTTTCACTACCTATGTGTAGGTTATTTAGGTTACGATAGGTATATATTAATTTTTAAATAAGATCTATCCATAAAATGGTTATTTATGAGAAAAGGCCAACCAGAACTCTGCACCGTACCCACGTTATTGGCCGATGCATATCAGTTTTGTGTACCACATATGTACCTAATAATCATATTTGATTTTATAAAAAGTACAAGAGTTAACTACATATGTATATCGTGAAATTTATTAATTTGATGCGGTAATTTCATAATGTAAAAAGGTACACGCGCAGAAACGTTAGTTTACTCTACAGAATACATTACATAGAGTAATGTATTCTAAGAATAAAGTTCTCTGTTCTGTGTTCTGGGTAACGCTTTACGCTTAAGTTATTTTATGAATCCTACTTTTCTCCCCAACTGTGCACGTATGTATGGTCGCAGGCGAGGCGCAGGCAATAAGCAATAACGGGCCGCTTCCCGGCGCGAGTTTATCTGTCCATTAACCACCGGCCTACAATGTTGTGGGACTAGTATCCATGCCATGCGTAAATTACGGCCACAACCAAGCTTCTAAAAGCTACTTTGGCCACTTACTAAAGTGCAAATTCATAAAAAAGTAAATCGGTTTTTAAATAGGTAATGAATGCACATTGCGAAATACTTGGAATTGTAAAGGGACCCACAGATTATCATGCTGTTCGCCGGACGATATACGCTACTTTGTATGTATTGACCTACCTTATGCAGGAGTCGACAAACAGCGGCACGCATTTAGAGTAACGATTCCGGTTCTTCCAGTCACAAAAAAAATTACACTTAAGGATGACTCACGCTAGATCGGGCCGGGGCCGAGCCGGAGATTCCGGCGCTTCGTTTTCTATGGAAAGCACCACGCGATCACCGACCAGCCGTCATAGAAAATGACACGTCGGTCGCCCGGTCATCCTTTAGTTCTAAGACTACTGAATACATAATTTGCGGCTCTTTAATTTTGGCGATTTCTACTCTGGCTGGCTCTTTTTCCCAAAAGTTTTCCGACTTCTGACCTAACTTTTACGCCATCTATCATGAAGATTTTATTGATCCTATAAAATTTCACAAATCAGTATCAGTTATTATAGTATTTAATACGTTCACTGAACCGACTGAACGTCACATCACTAATATTAAAACCATCGTAAAACTTTACGATACACCAATATGGTATTTATCAATGAAATCTTGGCATAATGGTTTATTAAATCAATCATTTACACCGATATGCATCTCGGTAATGGCTAAACCGTTATTAATGGAATCTAGTGACCTTTCCGCTAGAATATTTCAATATTGCATAAAGCTAATCCGTAATAGGCAAAGTTACACAGGGTCTTGAGGGCCTCTAACTTAAGGACCTACCTTAATTCTTGGACCTTAAAACCTGACCTGACGTTTAGGCATTATTATTTTTCTTCTTAAGTTAGGTTGTTTATAACATGAATATAAAAGTAAAATACAAAAAACATATAAACACATTATAAAAAACCTAACCTAGGGTGCCGCCAGCAGCGGGTCAGGGCCCAAGCTGCCGTTGGTCAGGTCCGCAGAGAGAGGAACCGACGTAGTTAGGGCGAGCGAAGCGAGCCCTATCACTATTCGACGAACTATGCATTCTTGTGGTACACTTTACGGAAAAACTACTGCACTGTTAGGTTTGAAATTTAACATAGTCATTTAAATTCATGTCTAGATGTGTTATCAAACATAAAAATATCATTTTATAAACATAAAAAATAAATAAAAGGGTCAATAATGTGTATTACTACTAACGCCATCTGTTGACCTAGTGTTGGTTATTTATTTTCCTAACAGATGGCGTTAGTAGTAACAAGGTTAAAGGTTGTTCCGTTAAAAATGCGCTGGGTTTTTGGCTCAGTATAATTGGGTAATTGACTACTAGTCAAATGAGTTACTTTTTTCGAACTGTCAAAACGATTTGCTACTAAGGAATTTACATGAAACTCTAGCATGAGACGTCACAATCAAATAACCTACTCTTTATAGTTTTATACGGGATTTAAAATAGAAATGTGACTAAAAATAACTGCTATCTACGTTTATTAATCTTCTGGTGCTTTATTTCATGCATGGTGTAAAATAATTTATTTTAAATACAGTCAAATACCCTATTAGTTTTCTATTAGTAATAATAATTAATTATGAGTGAATACGTGACTATTTTTAGGGTTCCGTACCTCAAAAGGAAAAAACGGAACCCTTATAGGATCACTCGTGCGTCTGTCTGTCTGTCCGTCTGTCACAGCCTATTTTCTCGGAAACTACTGGACCAATTAAGTTGAAATTTGGTACACATATGTAAATTAGTGACCTAAAGATGGAAATGTTTTTTTTTATAATTTTAAAATACATAGGTTCGAAGTTATTTAAGAAAACAGCCAAAAAATGACCATTCACCCCCTTTTATCTCCGAAACTACTGGGTCTAAAATATTGAAAAATACACAAAATAGTTCTTTACCTATAGATGACAGGAAAACCTATTAGAAATGTGCAGTCAAGCGTGAGTCGGACTTATGTACGGAACCCTAGAAACGCGAGTCAGACTCGCACTTGGCCGGTTTTTTTTTATTGAATCTATAATCGTTTTTACTACTACATATGTCGGTTAAAATCACACGTGACTGCTTTCGATATTGCGGCAATAATGCAAAATGCAGTTGGCAGTAATATCGCAGTCGGCAGCAGTATTGCAGCGCGATATTATTACTTCCTTACTGTTTCAAATGCCAAAATCGATTTCGCTGCCAGGGTTTTGACATTTGAGGCAATAATGTAGTCGGCAGAAATATTGCAGTCAGCAGCAGTACTGTAGAGCGCAAATGTCGAAATCGATATCGCTGCCAGGATTTTTGATATTTGCGGTAGTAATGCAGTCGGCAGTAATACTGCAGTTGGCAGCAGTATTGCAGGGCGATATTACTGTTTCTAATGCCAAAATCGATGTCGCTGACAGGGTTTTTGGCATTTGCGGTAGTAATACATTCGGCACACTCGGCAGTAGTATTGCAGCGCGCAAATGTCGAAATCGATATCACTGCCAGGAGTTTTTAATTAATATTTTTATTTACATTTGCAGTAATATAGTCGGCAGTAATATCGCAGTCGGCAGCAGTATTGCAGTGCGATATTACTGCCTTACTGTTTTAAATGACAAAATGGATGTAGCTTTCCACTCTGGACGACCGGCTAAAGCAAGACAGAGGCAGAGGGCCCTTTTTATACATATCGGGTGGCAGAACTTCTCACTTCCCAAGAGCAGTAGGAATGTTTCTTCCCAACAGCTCTCCACAAACTGCCCTGCGTTGACTGATTGTACTGGTCTATCAGCAGGCGATGGGGTCGTCAGTGTCGTCACATCGCTACGTCCATATTCATGTCTACCCATCAAGAACCTATAGGTGCTCCGGACATTTGTAAGGCGTGCGCCGAGTTTAAGCCAACACGTGGGGCCCTTTTGACATTTTAATGAGATGTAGTACTCGTAGTAGTAGTAGTAAAATACTTTATTGTACAAAAAGAAACATAAAACATGAAAAAACACACAAAGTTTTATAGTACAAAGGCGAATGTATCTCTTTCAGGGATCTCTTCCAGTTAACCTTTGAGCAATTGAAGAGAAAGAGAGGAGAGAACGGTAGACATAAAATCTGTACTAAACGGCATTAAAATATGAGATATTTTGGATACATCGAGATATAGATATGGTTCCCTTATAATAGATTACGTAATGTTAAACTCTCATGTATTGAAATGTAGGAAACAAGAATATATTTGTACGAGGAATTTAATGTAAGTAGTTACCTATTGATATAATATAATACAAACAGTCTGAAAATGATTTGGGGTATTAATTATATTCAGAAGCCCTTCTTCTTCTTCTCGTGTCGATAGTTTCGTATTTCATATTAAGCGGGACCAGAAGGTAGCGACGGACAGAAGCCCTTATATCACATCATATCCTTTTTAGAGTTCCGTACCTCAAAAGGAAAAAAACGGAACCCTTATAGGATCACTTTGTTGTCCGTCCGTCCGTCTGTCTACTAAGACCTTTTATCTCGGGAACGCGTATATGTATCGAGTTGAAATTAAAGCATAAGGTCCTAAAAGCTGTGAAAAATTCAAACTTCTAAGTTATCGGAAAAAAAGATACTTGTCCGGTTTTTTTAAGATGTATCTCTTATTAAACTACCTTAGTAATTATAACTATATAGGTAGAAAAACTCCGCGAGCCCTTATAAAGCTCTGCTTTTTGCTAGTATAGGTACGCGCCGTGTCCAAGATTACCCCCTTCTGCAACTGACCCTTGATCCAGCCACCCAGCGCGAGTATCTCTAGGTGTTGGTCGAGACTATGGGCCCGATTCGGATTTTGAAATAGACATCTATTAGATATCTTTTAGACATCACCAAGATACGATAACGATAATGTTTAAGATCTAACCTGTTTTGACATTTGCGCGATTCTGGAGATACTCTTGAACGATTTCCACAGGATATGACTTAGAGATCCAATTCACATCTAATAAATATCTTACTCTATCTAACGTAAAAGTGACATTGGTTGCCCGAATTGCGCTGCAAAAGAGAACTAGTTGATATCTTTCTAAACTATAACGTATCTAGAATGGATCTAGTACGTGTCGTCTCTTGTGAATATCTTGAAGTTCGAATACGGCAGTATAATTATATTAAGTACTGGATATACGCACGGGAGGAGACGCGCGGGCGGCGGGCAGCACGCGACGTCATCGCGGCAAGCCGCGAGCGGCGCGCGGCCCGCACTTGGCTTTACCTACTGTGAAGTAGGTAAAGCCAAGTCGCCGGCAACGGACGAATACCGAATATAATTTTATAATTGTTTGGCCGGGATTTCTTCTTGTAATTACGGCGGAATAAACCAGCCTATTTTGATACAGTCCGCGATTTCATTTCTACGTCCCGGTAGGACCCTAACGTTGGTCCTTTAGAATTCTCACCGTCTTAATTCGCGAAGATAACGGTCATCCAACTTCAAAAATCTCCGGGCGCTTCAGACGTGGTGTTCAGCTGTAGAAGATACCTGGTGAAGACTCTTCGTATTCATCGTCTCAACGGATATTCCGCCTAGCAACAGCGCACGCCAGAGAAAAAGAAGCTAAGTATTCGGAAATTTGCATTGCAACGGACTTTGGACCCATCGAAAGTGCGAGTAATCTTGAGAACAAAGGAAGTCAACATATTTTATCACGAGTCACTGGTGGACGTTTATAGACATACATGAGTTCGATCCATATTTTTCCCTTATAAAAACCTTCCTTTTCCAAATAAATTAAATTTAAAATATTAAAATTGCAAGCAGTTTCAGTGAGTGCTTTCGTACACCATAAGTGTAGTTTGCAATTGAGCTGCATTCTTATTTTGCTGTCATTTCTTGTGTTTATAATCTTTAATTTGCTAAATTGCAATTACAAGTCACATAGCACCCGACTAACAGGAATTTGCTTACAACGCAGTTCGCTCGCTTCTTATCGCCGGGTGGCAACTAGCTACGCTTGCTGCCATTTATTTTTTCCTTAATTAGCATTGCAATAAGGTTGCTTACGCTATATTTTAACTACATATGCATAAATATTTATTTAATCCGGGTCATTAGAACATCAGTTTATTGCTGATTCTGTTACCATGACGGCCGCAGAGACCCTTAAACAGCTTGTTAGGAAACGTAGTTGTATAAAAGGCAAAATGACAATTTTTAGTAATTATTTAGACGAATTTGGCACTATACCAAAGCCTAGCATAGTACAACTTTTAGATTTAGGAGGATTTTTTGAAAGTAAAGGTAAAAATTACATAACTGAAAATAAAAATACTAGCAACCTATGTATAGATACTAATAACAATAATAGTTCATTTAACAAAAAAAACACAAACAAAACATTCAACAAACAACATAAAAACCTATTTACATGTCCGGTGTGCAATCAAACTCATTTTCTCTTTAACTGTGAAACATTCAGAGCCCTTTCTATAGAAAGTCGTATTCAAAAGGCTAAAGAATCAAAGGTCTGTCTTAATTGTTTACGGCCTGGGCACTTAGAAAAAAGTTGCAACCTTGTGCCATGTAAATATTGTAAACAAAGGCATAACACGCTTTTACATTTGCATGAGCCCGTGGCTCATTCTGAGCCCACGGCTTCTCCTGTTTGTAACTTCGCTGAATCACGCCATGATGTACCGCAATATACTACTGCGCCGCATGCTTTGATGTCCACAGCGATCGTGAAGGTGCGCGACAGCGCGGGCAACGTGCATACGGTCCGGCTGCTTCTGGACAACGGAAGTTCCTGCCACTTCGTAACAGTATCACTCTGCGGTAAGCTGGGTTTGTCGCGGCGTAGTGTAGCCTCCACGTTGACAGGTGTTGATAAAATGAAATCACGGCTTACACAGTCTTGCAGTCTTAATATAATGTCGTGTTATGAGGATTACAACTTTACTTTGAACTTTTATATTTTAAAAGAAATTACAGAACCAACTCCGGCTTCTTACTTTAACATAGACCATATTTCTCTTCCAAAAGGAATCTTTTTGGCTGACCCTTCATTTAACGTACCGTCAGCAATAGACATTTTAGCAGGGGCCGATGTATTTTGGTCCGTCTTAGGTCACAATTCCATTGAATTAGGTAAAAACTTACCGAAGTTGTTTGAAACGAAGCTGGGTTGGCTGGTGGTCAGGGATCTCGCCCATCTTAAGTCACCGTCTACTGCTCCAGTCTGAAATTTGCACATGCGGAGCCCAACCCAGATTTAAGTCGTTTTTGGGAGTTAGACACGGTTGCAGGCAAACACACTTTGTCACCAGAGGAACGCGCCTGTGAGGAAAATTTCTACCGCACTACTACTCGCAGCGAGGATGGCCGGTTTATCGTCACGATGCCGCTAAAGGAAGATCCTGCTGTCTTAGGCGATTCGTTTCAAAGGGCAAAGTGCCGCTTTCTGTCCTTAGAGCGTAAGTTTACTCGAGAGCCGATTTTTAAGGAAAGATATATCGACTTCATGCGGGTTCACGAGCGTTTAGGTCATATGACTGAGAACAGAGAGTCTTCGGCTGGCTGTCTTCAATCCAAGGTCAATTATTACCTTCCTCATCATGGCGTATTTCGCAAATCGAGCCAAACCACAAAGCTGCGTACAGTTTTTGACGCGTCAGCACCTTCAAGCACCGGCGTCTCTCAACCAGATTCAAATGGTGGGACCAACTGTCCAGGAGGACCTGTACTCCATTTTACTTCGTTTCCGACAGCACAAGTATATCGTAACTGGTGATGTCGAGCAAATGTATATGTATAACAAATTTCGCCTAGTTCGGAGACGAATAATATTTTGGACATTTCAAATACTGACAATAGGTATATACAAGGTGTCCCAAGAAGTAGTGATATACTGAAGCTGAGAGGTAGAGGACCTAGAGGGCTATCTGAATCACCCCCATGTATGTTCCGAAAAAAAAAATTAATTTAATTAAATTTAATTAAATATTTTTTTTTAATCATAACTCCGAAAATACGAAAAATCGCGGAACATACATGGGGGTGATTCAGATAGCCACCTGCCTAGCCACGGCAATAGGTATGCAATTTATAGAGCAACGAAATCCCTCTATTTAGTATGCCATACTATCATTATTAATGAATCCGGGCGCCTGGTAGCTGTTTAGCGGTGGGTGTGGGAGTGGATGGGCAACAAAGTGGTTGTAGAATCAATTGAAGGTGTGCAATTTATAGAGCTCTGTGTTTGGTGTGATATAATAGCTAATTATGTATTTAATTCAAATATAACAATGCCAGGCGTTTTATTTGGGGGGAAAAGTAGTGCCAGGTGATGAAAATACGCGATCACTTGTGCGCCTGCAGGAAGATCACGAGCAAATTTCACCTGACTCACAATTGCTTTACGCATAGCGCCGTATATGTCTTACAACCCCTTTGTTGCCCATCCACTCCCGCACCCACCGCTGAACAGCTGCCAGGCGCCCGAATTAATTAATAATGATAGTATGGCACACTAACTAGAAGGATTTCGTTGCTATATAAATTGCATACCTATTGCCGTGGCTAGCTCTCCGGCTATAGGTTCTGGTGTGACTCCACCATTGTTCTGGGGTGGTTAAGTACACCACCAACCAATCTTAAAAGCTTTATTCGTAATAGGGTTCACGAAATCCAAGAAAGCACTGGAGGTCACACATGTGGAGCTACGTACCGTCGAAACTGTCGAAAGACAATCCGGCGGATCTTGTTTCTCGTGGGGTGAAGGCTGACCAAATCAGCGGTTCTTCCTTGTGGTGGTCAGGTCCAACATTTCTGTTGGAAGCAGAATCTCAATGGCCAAAAATGCCTAACACTCACGTGAAACACGATCTACCTGAGTTGATTACTTGTTCTTTGGCGCTTGTCGGTGATCGACGATCGTAGCACGGATTGCATTCCTAAATTAATCGAGAACAAATCAAGGTTAACTAATCTACAATACATAACAGCTTATTACCAAGATTTATTCATAATTGTAAAAATCAGAACAACAAATTAACTGGTCATGTTTCAGTTCAAGAACTTCAAGATTCGTTAAATTTAATAACCCAAAAGGCACAGTTGGAAATGTTCCCTGATGAATATGCTGTTTTGAAAGCCGGTAAGGCACTACCTAACAAAAACCGTTTAATTTCATTAACGCCTTTCTTAGATACAAATGATATCATGCGAATCGGTGGTAGGCTTGATAATTCTTCTTAATGCTACAACACTAAGCACCCAATTCTTCTATGTAGCAAACATCATTTAACGAAAATCCTATTTAGACATTTTCATATCAAACATTTACATGCTCCACCTCGACTCCTTGTAGGAACTATTAAACAAACTTATTGGCCATTAGGTGGCACAAATCTTGCAAAAAACACCGTACGCCAACGAAATTAGACCCATTGTCACTTGTAATGGAAAATGGCGACTTGCCTCACTGAAATAGAAGCAGCGTTAAACAGTCGTCCCCTCACACCATTCTCCACTGATCCCTCCAATTTTTCAGCTTTTAACTCCTTCTCACTTTTTAATTGGCCGCTCACTTATGTCTATACCTCAGCCACAAGTGTCTGATGTGAACATCAATCGTCTGGAACGATTCAAACGAATCCAGCAAATCCGGCACCACTTCTGGACCCGATTCTCGGTTGAGTACGTCGGCCTGCTGCAACAGAAGCTGAAGTGGCAATCCTCAAACAAGGAACAGAACTCAAGCTCGGATCGCTGGTCTTAAAAAAAGATCGAGCTCTTCCACCCTTAGTGTGGTCCTTAGGGCGCGTAATCCAGTTGTACCCAGGTAACGACGGAATCAGTAGGGTTGCGGAAATAAGGACGAGGAGAGGCACCATTAGGAGAGCTTTTAATAACATCTGTCCCCTTCCAGATTTTTTAAGTCTTCCTCCACATACTTCAACCCGGGCAGCATGTTCAGTACTGGATATACGCACGGGAGGAGACGCGCGGGCGGCGCGACGGGCAGCACGCGACGTCATCGCGGCAAGCCGCGAGCGACGCGCGGCCCACAGCTTTACCACTTCACCGGCAACGGACGAATACCGAATATAATTTTATAATCGTTTGGCCGGGATTTCTTCTTGTAATTAAGGCGGAATAAACCAGCCTATTTTAATACAGTCCGCGATTTCATTTCTACGTCCCGGCAGGACCCTAACAATTATTATGAATAATGTGTTGTATAGGTAGTTATAGCTAGTATTGGTTAAGACTCGATTCATTTGAGTCCTCTGTTTTAAGACTCAACTCAGTTTCTCAGACACTTATAATTAAGTCGAAGCACGAGTCCTGTTTAACTTGTAAGGACTCGAGTCTTTTATAGAGGCACGAGTCCTTTTCAGATAACTCTCAATTTATTTTCAAAAATATTCGTATAGCCCTTCCAGAAGCAAAAAAAACAAATATAAAGTATTAAGGAAAAATCTTTTTTTGTAAAATTACAGTATTTATTTGTAACTTGTCAGCATTTAAGTTTGTCCCTAATATAGGTACCGCCTAGCAACACAGTCGATCAACGTCTGTCTGCCAATTAAATTGCCCGTTCCTGGTAATGTTCCACTGCATAGCCAAAGGAGTATAATCATTAATTCGCAGAACAGAGGCAAAAACTAAGCAATGTAATATTGAATATGTTATTAGTTGTGCATAGTGATACCACGAGCAATGATTAAGAAAAAGATGTTGTTAGAATTGATCTTAATAAAAGTGTAAAAAATGTAGACTCTGACCACACTAATTTTAGACAAACTTTGCAGTTAAGTATGCATAGGTACAATATCTCTAATTTGTAACACAGATAGCCATTGCAGTCCTTTACGGACTACGGTGTTGCCAAAAGTCTACGATGAGACACAAATGTAACCACATCCCCCACTCTAAAATTCGCCAAGCTTTTTAGGCTGCATTGCCAAGCAATACAAACATACAAACATGCTTCTAGAATATGTACGATCTCTTCGACAGTCAGGTAAAAAGATCACTCGTGACCGCTAGGCGTTGTCGTTCAAAAGGTTACTAACTAGTATGACATTACTAAACTAAATCGCTTCAGGCTGGGATTCAATTTATCTGCGATAGTATTCCAATCTGTAAAGCGAGCGCAGGTGAGTTAGGTTTGTCGATAAACCAACGTGACATGACCTAATCAACATCCGTAACAACATCATCATCATCATTCACTTGCCCTCGTCACATTTACTTGGGATCAGCGCAGCATGTCTTTTTCTTCCATATAATACCTCTCTGTCGCCCGTCATCTCAACATTCATTTGCGTCCGTTTCATATCATCTCTCACACAGTCCATCCACCTTTTCCTCGGTTTTCCTTTCCTCGTACCTCCCTCCACGTTCATTCGTAATGCGTTTTTCGTCACATGACTTTCATCCCTCCTCCGCATCACATGCCCTTACCACGCTAGGCGATTTGCCCTTACTTTTTCTGTTATCGCGCGGATCCTTTTAGAGCAATGACAATAAAGATCTTGCTGTGTTATAAAGATGACCCCATGAGCCTTGGGTTCGCCTAGGCCCCTCGACTTGCCCGCGCTAGCGAAGCGATCGCAACGACATTGCACCCAAAGGTTAATCGTAGATCGTCCCAGTCACTCGTGAGATCCAATATGGCGATCATTGTGTAATGTTGTCTAGTCGTGTGGAGATTGATGTCGATCTAGACTGGCTGGATGACGACACTGGACCTAAATTGTTCTAAGAGTGAACGTTAGCACAATTTAGGTCCACCATAATAATCGATTTTAAGCTGTCGTGAGACATAATTTAACGGTTTATATCACGTATTTTTAGTCACTCGCGCGGCATATTTCGGAGAGACTAGGCTGACTAGGTATTCATTTTCAGGCACTATCAGTGCGTGAATAACGTTCACGACGGCCGCAATGGCCAATGGCACTGCACCTAGGACTTGAAAATTACTTGACTGACTGACTTAATGTCCACCATAATATTCGTATAAGAGAATAGTGAGATTATTGCTATTATATTTTTTTACCTATTCTCACATCCAACCTTTCTTCAGTGATTAAATTGTACTAAATAAGTAGTTAAGCTTCACCAAAATTCCAATATTCCATGAAGCCGATTTAGGTTAAGTCCATTGCAAGGAGGACTTTCCATTGGGGGCAATTTAGGGCAAAAATAATTTCCACACACAAACGCTAAGTATAGATATATCTACCTATTTAGGTTGGTCCATTGCAGGGAGGACTTTCCATTATATTTTATTTAGGGCGAAAAATAATTTCCACACACAAACGCTATTTTAACACAGATATCTACCTATTGTTTTATGTATTGTTTTCTTAGGTTAAACAAGCCAATAGCATTTAAGAACAAATGTCTAGCAATTATTGAACATGCATATGCCAATAGAGTAAATTGCATTAAATATGTTTTGAATAAGAATTACTAAATTATTATAAACGGAGGTATAAGGTATTTACATTACGTTTATTACCTACGTGAGTACCTACGTGACTGATTTAATTAAGGTATTAAAATGTCCGGTTCATTTCCTCATAATAATCAATCGAGTAGTTTAATAACCTACTATCTAGATACCTATTTAAAATAAATCCACACAACACACACGACACACGACACGACAAGACAACGACAGTACAAGAGACAAAACACTCCTCAAAAAAGGAACAGACTGCGTAAAAGCACCCAACTTTAAAACTAATGGTCCACAAGTATAATACGTAAAGAAGTATCAATGGCAGTCTTCTCTTTTGAGTTGTTTGAGTTTTTTCTATCATTTATGAAAAAAAAATACCTCAGATGTTGTAGTAAGTTTTAGCTTTATGTCGTTTTTAATTTTAGTTTATATATTTTTTTGTTTATATTACATGTACTCTACCTCAGAACTGCGTCAAATAGTAGTTCCTACATCGGAACAAAGATATTGGGGTTGATTTTGGATCATCGTTGAGAGCTTTTGTAGGTTTTGCCGTGGTTTTGCCGTACGGATCGGAATATTTTTTTTATCTCTCTCTCTATGGTCGGTCCCTCATGTCGTGGTCAGTATCAGGGTTGCATCTGGAGCGGATGATCTGCCTCCACCGGTTTCTGTCCAACGCGTCTCTGACGACCGTGTAGAAAGCAGAGGATGACGACTCTTTAACTTGATCGGTCCAACTTATTACTGAACGACCGCGTGATCTTCTGCCTTCGGTGCTTCCAATCACAATCAGTTTTTTTCAAACTTTCGTCGCCTCTGCGCACTGTGTGTCCAAAATATGAGAGTAGGTATGCGCTGTTGGCATATGGTGGATAGCCGAGTTTTCACTCGGAGCTGGGTTAGGATTGATGCATTAGTACGCCTTGCTGTCCAAGGTATTCGCAACATTCGTCTCCGGCACCACATCTCAAATGCATCAATCCTTTTTCTCTCTCTGGCCAGGATAGTTCACGTTTCCACTCCATACAGGAAGATAGGGAATATCAGTGCTCGTATCAATCTGATCTTGGTTTTGATACCAATTCCCCTTTTCTTCCAAATGTTGTTTAGTCAGGATCAGATGATGAGCTCCTGATCAAATCAAATCATCAAGTTTTGTTGTTGTACATATTTAAAAATAGAATTTAAAACAAACATTAAACATACGTAGGTAAGTATTTAATGCTAACAGCGCTTGCCCGATTTGCCCTTCCAACGTAAAGTAATAAAGAGTCTTTACTCTTAACTTTCGGACTTGACGTTGCGTTTTTTGTATCCATCCTCTTTCTACGGAAGATGCGACATTACTAGCTCCATAACTAAGCTCTACTGGCACCCAATTTACGAACGCTGTGACTAAATACGAGCTTGGTATGTAATAAGTGACTTTTTGATTTGGTCGGCTGTTCATTTCTCCTATTAAAGCTCGCGCCACACTAGACGAACAAACGCGCGCGCTACTCATACGTACATACATCGACATTCGACAAACGCCAAACGAAAACTAATAATGTATTCGAATGACAAATGGCACGAAAAATTACGTGACTATTTCCTTACATTTTTAAGTTTCGATTGGCGTTTTCTATTGACGATTGTCATCTTGGCTAGGCCCCCTTGGAAAGAAAGACGAACTAGAGGTGGATCAATTATCAGTTCGTAAATTACGTTCGTAAAATACGTTGAAAAAAAAACCTTTTTCGACAAGCTTTTATCGCTGACTGTACTTTCTTTCCACAGGCAAGTAGTACTAATCGAGACAATTCTAACGACCCCAAACACAATTAGTTTACGGTGTTTTAACACAGAGTTCCCATGGCCTGTCTCCATTATAATGAGGCCTCAGGGTCTCCAACTAATTAAAAGCACCTTTCCTCGTTGAAACAGTTTATTGCACTTCTACAATTTATAATTTACTTTTTCTGTTAGCCACAAACAAACTTCGCATGACGCGTCCTCTCTTAGTTACAAAATCCGCCGCAGGTGGCGCTGCGCTGATCTTCGCTAAACGTCCGATCAACCAAACTACTTAAAGTTAAATATTGCACATCAATCTTGTAATTAAATTAACAATTATGTTTTAAACATTAAGTTAAAATAAATAAACTATTTAAATTAATATTTCTCACTTATTGCTCACAATGGGGTTGGCCGGTGGAAGTTTTTAGCAGATGGCGCCATCATAGCTTGCCCCGTCAATCCCTAGAATTGTGTCAAATTTTTGTTTTTTTAATACCCTGGATGCCAGCTTTTTAAGCCAAATCTCATAGAAAAAGGGGCAAGCTATGATGGCGCCATCTAGGCAAACCTTTGACAGTTGCCAACCCCATTGAAATTAAAAGTAACCAGTTAGATACTTTTAATGAACGAGATGGACCGACATGAATATTCGGAAAAATACTATTTAAATGGAATTCACTTTTAAGCCACGACGGAGCGAGCTAGCTATCTAAATTAAAATTAATAAGGGTCTTGATTCGACGCTCATTGTAATACCATCATCAGATCAGCTCTATTCCACCATAATATTGTATTGTCTTCCGATTTACATATGTATGCAAAATTTCAACTCAATCGGAAATAGAGAAGTGGGTCAAATTTTGCTTCCAAGATTTGACCCACACTAACTTACATACTAACTGGGTGCGTAGCCAACATGATAATCGTTTAGGTACGCTCCGTAGCGAAGGAAACGCAACTGTCACTGTCGCACTAATATGGAAGAGTGATAGAAACTCAAAGCGTTTTGTTGTCGTAGCGCAAGCGATTGTCACCTTGGCTAGGCACCTAGGGCAAGTTAAATAAAAGCTTGTAATATGTACCTATTACGCATCGCCTAGCACGCTAAGTGTGTCGCTGGTCTTAACTGCACAAAAAGGAACCTCAAGGAAGCTGGCCCATAAATTATGAGGCTAGGCAGGCCTCACCAAACGTGGCGGCCGCCGCGCCAAGCACAATTTGTCATGTTAGCTTACATAGACACTTACCACGTCGGTTTTTCTCGAGATGTTATGGATGTAGGGAGTTTTTAGAGCAATAGAATATAGGCACGCGCCATCATAAGATTCATAAGATAAGTCGACCTGCGAAGATGTTTAAGTTATGGAAACATTTTTAAGTCAGGATAGGTAGTGCCAGCCAAAGTGGCCAAATATATTATTAACACACCTTTGTTACAATACAACGAATTAGATTGGTGCATGCAATGAAGGAAAAATAGCGCGAGAGATGCGCGCCTATCGCTAAGAAAGTCGTATCAAAACACAGACCTGCCTTTGCTTACGCTTATCAAAACCAGTTCAAACCCAAATTTAGAATCGACCTTGTCTTGGTTAACCATTGTCTCATTATAACACTTTAAACTCTCGCGGTTTGTACACATATTTAATTACACAAACGGGACATTTGCTCGGACGTCAGTCTTTCCGTGACCACAGCTGGTGTAACTCAGCTGAAACGTCGGAATTTAAGGTAAAAACAATGAAATTATATCGCGGTAAGTAGACCCGTTTGTGTAATTAAACATTGTATGTATGTATGTATAAACTCTTTATTGTACAAAACACAAATTTATGGCACAGAAGGATTTATTTATTTATTTATTGTCTCATTATTAATACCTGCATTGTTTGTTACCGCTATAAACAGACTCGCTGTGAGCAAGACGCGTCCTTAGAAGAATGGTCTAGGGCAGGGGTCTCCAAACCCCGGCCCGCGGGCCAAATCCGGCCCGCGACGCGTTCCAATCCGGCCCGCCGATACCCAAGGCGAGTGCCCACTGTCCGGCCCGCGGGAGCCAGGCTCCAGGGGTTCAGCATTCATTGAGAGTGGAAGAGTTCCTAACAGCAGCAACCAGACACCAAGGTAAAAAAGTTTGGAGACCCCTGGTCTAGGCATTATACTTACTTTACTCTTTGGTCTAGGCTAAGACAGTGAATAATGCAACGCGTAGCGCGAGACAGGACGACCCCCTGAAGCTGTCTACATTTATTAAGTTCTTGGTCTGCCATGTGTCATAATTAGTGATAGATATTACCTATGTCACTCGAGAAAAACTATACTTTCGTATCCGGTCAGCAAATGATAACGTTAGTTTTACTTTGTAGCAAAAGGTTGATTTATTGTGGGTACCTATTAAATGTGTAAAGTCTAAGACAAAGTCGTTTTGACAACCTAAAGAATTGGACAACCTAAATATATATGGTGCTGTCACGGTGCTGTACATCTTCGCCATTTATGAGGTAACTCTGGCAGTCAAAAGTTGACATCTGTCAATTCAGTTACGACAAAACATAAGGCACTGACGGCACTGTAAAGCGTCATCTTCTTCAGCAGTCAAACTGAGGGGCACGATTAGTCCTCCCGTATTATTTATTTAGAAATTTAAATCAGGCAACAAGGTCCATATTACAAATACCTTACAGACTAACATACATATTTTATAAACTTAAAACTAAACACTATTTAGGCGACAAAACGGCGTGGCTCCGTTGAATTGGCTGCTCTTATGTCAGATTCGGCAGTTTGCCCCGGAACCTCCGAAACACGACACCTTTAAGTATTAAGTAGATTGGTAGTAGTAGTAAGATTGTTCAATATTTATTTATTTTTAGATTAATAGAAAACTGCCGGAACTGTGCTCAGCCTTGTAAAAGTGTACAGCTAGGCCATCCCACACTTTGAAACTACATTCATAGTTTACCGTAACCCGTGCAAATAAACTAAACGCTGTAATGGCTGGCCTGCCAACAGCCAATGCTAATCCAGTTCTAATAAGCTATAAATATTTAATTAATCACTAGGGTGCGTAATCAACGCGTCTAAGCAAAAAGAGTTGTAAGACTTGTGAGTTGTGCATCCAGTGTCGTTGGGTTTTTTGATGCCTGCGGTAGGTAGTAAAGCCCGACCAGGAATATATGATCACGCGCCATGTTGCGGAATTACTCTGGAACAATTTTTTCATACTACATATTCTGAACTGTCAGAATAACAGCGCCCTTTTGACAATGGTCATATATTACTGGTCAGGCTTTTTATGTGAGAATCAAGAGTTTAGCGAAAAAATCTTGATTTTACTGCCAAAAACTCGCTGGTAGAATTTTTGTTCAAAAATAGGGTTTCTGCTCGAGAATTCTCGAGGCGAGAAATCTCGTAAAATTTGTCCTTCGTCGAGACGGGAAAAAAAAAACTCAATGCCTCGAGAACTCGAGAAAAAAATATTTTGTTATAGGTAAGTAAAAAAGCACGCGTATAACACGTGATATGTCTATTATATAGTGTATTTCTTTAGGTAGCCAAAATAAAGCAATGAAGGTTTTTTTGACATTTTCAGGTACCAACATTTATTAGTGAACCAACCAAATAGAAAACTACCTTGATCCGTCCCTTATCGTTCTGGCTTCAACCGATTTTCATGTGTTGAAATTAAAAAAATATTATAAATCTAAATTACTATTGATAAATCAAATCATCCTGATAATAATATATTCCTATACAAAATAGCACAATTTTAGTAGCTTCATTGTTACATTAATATTACGTAGTAAAACTGTAAGTTTGTCACATCGATTTAAATTAATTGACTTTAATATGCTCGCCTAATAAAATACCATATTGGGGTTTGTTTACATTTTGTTAAATACCTAAAGAATGTCACGGTTGGCGCGTGCGAATGCTGCACCTATAGTTATTTGTTAAATTTTTGATGTTTAAGTGCAATTTATGGTAACTAAAAATTTATCATTTGTTTGAATTATTGATCTCACCCTCCTATGAGTCTGATTTGTAAAAAAGCAAAAAATTTAAAATAACATAGTGTTTTTTGAAACTTTCAAAATTTCTCGAGATACTCGAGAAACTCGAGAAATCCTGGTCGAGAATTCCCGTGCCTCGAGAAATAAAAAAGGTCGAGAAACCAGAAACCCTATAAAAAAATAATTTGGGAGCAAAAGTATTTCTTCAGACTTTCACACTTGTGTACCCATATTTTTACTATACCTAAGAGTGATCTTCCGTACTCATACCTGTGGCAATAAACATGATACCTAAGTAAGTACCTATATGTTATTGCCAATAGCCACTATTAGTGATTTATAAAACCTATTTGTGCCACTACTAAAGTTTGTGATCAACGCGAGAAAATGCCCATGCGACACAACAGGTAGGTATATACTGTACCTACACTACAGCGTGATCAAAGGTAGATAAGTACCTACCTATCTACTAAAACCAAAAAGCGGCTGATCATTCGAATTTTTAAGATCGTTTTTCAGAGTTTTATACTAACAACTTTATGGATCAATGATCTGAAATACAAACAAACGATTTTTTTTTTCAATCTCTACGGTAGGTCGAGCTGAGCGTACGCTAGTGTTTAGCGATGATTTAGCGGATGTTTGGTCGCATGTTGATTAGGATTTTTTTCAATCTCTGCGGTAGGTGGAGTTGAGCGTACGCAAGAGTTTAGCGATGATTAGGCGGATGTTTGGTCACGTTGATTAGAATTTCTAACACTTTCGCTTCCGTAACTTGTTAATGACACTTCGGGATTCTAGCATCTTGGCTAACTCGAATGCTTAGTTCACGGTGCTGGCACACGACATTGCTCCAAGTGTCCTGAAACCCGGATGCGAAAGCCCTACAACCCTAGCTAGCCAAAGAAATATGGGACGTTTGATATGTACTCTTGATTTTAAATTAAAGAAACAGACCTATGACGGGCAACTACTTAATTCCTAAACCTCACACTTTAACCCACAGAAAACGATCGTATCTCGTCTCTATGCTCTTTGTAGCGTAGGTGATGTCTCGTAAATATAATTACCGTTTCGCGCCTCCTGTACGAGTCCCTACACTTCGACAAGGCAATTTATTTATCCCACCGTCCATCAACAACTCTGCTACACTGGCTTAAAGGCTATTTTAGAATGCCTAACGGTGCAAACCGGTGTTTCTGGTTGGACAACACAATTAAAGAGGAGCTGGATTTATGTTTATTCGTTTAGACATTTTGTAGTAGGTATGTAAGATAAAGCCCTCTTGTGCGGACGTCAAAATTAACTAATCATACTCGTATTTTGAGGTTTGTTGTGGGCGAAGTACGTGCAGTGAATATGCACTTTTATCTCAAGCGATGCACACATGATTGTTCCATCGATCTTACTCAGCTGATCTAATGCCCTAGTCACGAGACTTACCCCCTTGGTTAAATATTTATTTAAACAGAATGTAGCATTTTAGAAGTATGAATCTAATGTTTTAATTCTTGTTTATGCGCTTCACAAATCACCATACCCCAAAAACCTCTAAATCGACTACCAATGTCACGAAAAAAAAGCATGGCTGTCATTGTTGTATTAACCCTTGGGACGCCTAGTGCCATATCCGTACCAGTCCTGTCAACTGCCGGAGGGTCTTCAATTTTTGTACCCGTCAACTGCCTAGTCCCAGATCTGTACAAACTGTCTCAACTGCCTTGTGCCTTATCAGTCACCAAATTTATTGTATTATATTTTTACAATTTTGAGATCTAAACACTTACAAATAGAGTTTTATATCATTTGCACTATAGCACTTTTTTTTTATCGCGGCAGTTGACGGGTGCACGTACGCGAGCCTATCCGGCATTTGAGGGGGATGGGACGGATCCGGCACTAGGCATCTGACGGATACAAGTACGTTTGTCGGTTCGGCGTTCCAGGGGTTAATCGACTGAACCAATCGCAAGATCAATCCATTACTATCTTCAATCGATTAATTAAATGAAGATACTGATATTGTTGGGAACAAATAATAAAAGCTCGTCCATATTATAAAATATAATATATTAAGTACGAATACTAGGAATGACAATCATTCAGCTATGTGCAGATCGAGTTTGACGTTGAACTGTCCCTTATCCAGGTCGCAGGCCAACTGGTAACTCCAGGAGTCACCGCTGTTCACTGTGAAGGCCCGTTGCTGAAAATATTCAACTATTAGAATATAATATTTTACTCCAGACGGAAAAATGCTTTAATAATATTCTCAAATCGTAAGGATCAAAAGAAAATTTAAAAAGGCAGATGTCGATTTCATGAAATTAAAATGTATAAGGTAAGATGGGGTAATACTATCACTTGTATGGAATCCTCATACTCTTAGGCCCAATTTCACCAACCACATTTAACAGACTGATTAACGTCAAACAGCAGTGAAGTATGAAATATCCCATACAAATAGGGCGAACGCTTTAACGGGGACAGACGGTTTGGTGCAACCGACCCTTAGTCTTGCCTCGAGCAAAATAAACTGTGTTAGTCTTACCCCACGTTACCTTTTGCCTTAGGTGTACTTTTGTGCATTGGAAAAATAAAATATGTAGTGCCAAAGAACCGATTTATCAAAAGTTGAAGGCGAAACACAGCTATCTTCATCCATCTGTATAAAGGTGGCAGATAAAGAAGCTAGAAATTGAGAGTTGTGTATATATAGTCTGTCAAACAACTTTGTCAGTAGAAAGCGGCGCGAAATTCAAATTTTCTATGGGACGATAACCCTCCAGCGGGCGGACCAGCTCAGTTCCCGCTCCTAGGCATAATATAATGCAGTCGCTGTGGCCGAAATCGGCCGGGAAGAAGAGAGAGAGATGTATACTGACCAGTATTTTGACAGCCTGTCTAGTATGCGTGTCCCACTCCACGCGCTGCCCAACGCTGGGGTACCCCACGGGTCCGCCGCTGATGCCCTTGCCGCCCACTTTCCATACCGCCCATAGCGCGAAGCCGTTCACACACGCGTCTGATTCACTGTTAAACAAGCGCTTAATTATAACAGGTGCTCAACCTTAACACATAAAGCGCACACAATCATAGATTGTTAACTGGATGGTGTTCAGCAAAAATGAGTCATCCCACATCCATTTTGCAATAAAATGTCAACTTTAAGCGTCAATTTTTTGAGTTGACATCTTATTGAAAAATTAATGTGGGTTGACACATTATTGCTTAACAGCATCTTTTAAGGCACAGAATAAATAATAGTACTAGGTACAGAAGGTTCACTCTCTAACAAAACGCGTCTATTATATTACGACAGATATGACCGCTAGGTGGCGCAAGCGCGAGCAGGCGTCCGTTCCATAGCGGTGAGCGGCAACTACTATGGCTAGACACCAAAACTGATGTGGCCACGTGTACTTGTAGCGACGCGACGAAATCGCGGAGTGAGCCACGCCTGACTAAGGACCAGTTGCACCAACCACATTTGACAGACTGATCAACGTCAGCCGGCGCGCCCCGGCGCTTTACTATGAAACTTTCCATAAATAAAAATTTAGCGAACTCTTTAACGATACGAACAGTTTGGTGCAACCGACCCTAGGTGTTGGAAGAAGTGACCCATTGCATCCGAGATACATATTTATTTTACTCTCTTCATTCGAGCGCCAATAGTTCGAGGATGAAAATAATGTCCTACCACAGAATACGTAATAGTACTACCTAGATCAGTCAAATCTTACAATAAAAAAACAATGCGTGATGTAGTTCTGTATTTTTTGTGTATTGTTTGGAGTCCTTGGAGGAATATGAGACTATGTTTTGCAAGCAAAAAAAAGTTGAGCTCTCTGCGTAATTTGGGAAAAACTGCAAAAATTTCGGACTTTTTTCAGATTTTCCAGTTTTATCATAAAACTTTGGGTTTTTGGTCAAAACTTGCTATGTAATGTTGAAAGTATATTAAATTTGGAACAATTTAAGCCCATAATCAGCGCCGTATGTTAAATAGTTCTTGAGATATGGGGCTTTAAAAAAAGGGTATTTTTTTCCATGAATGAAATTTTTCGTTTTTCCTATATTTTAATACAAATATCGACACAAACGCTTATACTATGAGGTATATTGCAATAAACAAAGTTGTAGCAAATTTAATTACCTTTCATTTAAGTGCAAGAAAGGGTCAGTAAGTCTTACAGTTCTCTAGTTATCGTAAATAAAATGAAATTGCTATAATGGGGTAGGCAACTAATGTATTATTATTTTTTTTTATTATGTATTAGAGATAAATCACAATTACATAATATTTTGATCCAAAAGCATCGTTAAACCAGAATGGTTTGTCTCGATACTCCATTCCGCAGTACTGAAATACTTAAATATACAATAGACATTTTCACGGTAATTGGCGTGGTGTTGGTGAAACACACTGAAATTACTGGAAGTCATGTCATTAGTATCTAGCTCGCGCTCGCTTATTGGTGCTCTTGAGTGTACTCTGAGTCGTGGTAATACAAGATCACTTTCTCAATCAATTCAATTTCTCAATAGAAAAAAAGTTATTGTGTGGTTTTATGAAACCACGATACAAGTCATACAAGTGAATCTTTTTTCGGATTGTAGATATAGGCATTTAACTGAAAATATTCGGAAAT
Organism: Cydia splendana; assembly: GCF_910591565.1. Lineage (NCBI taxonomy): Eukaryota > Metazoa > Arthropoda > Insecta > Lepidoptera > Tortricidae > Cydia > Cydia splendana. The sequence continues at coordinate 15,581,212 of NC_085971.1, read as the reverse complement.
TTATCCGATTTAGGGGTTAAAAACGGGTTTTTAATCTTAACTTAATAAATATTCTCTATAATTATCTTATAAAAGCTCGCCCAACGCCAATCACACCAATGTAATTCACGCCAGTTACTCAACATGATGCTGTAGTTTATTATTAATATCGCTTTTACGCGAGTCAAGGGCTATAGAAACCGGTATAAGTAAGCTCTCCGATAAGAAACAAATGTATGCAATCCGCCCGGCTTGGTACATCATGTTAACTCACACTTATCTATACTTACCTACGTGTTTCGTTCAGTTCTTCTTCTATTAATGATTTGGTTTGTCAATTTATACACCTATCTAGTAAAGACTAGTAGTAATAGGATATTGCTAGTTAAAACCCGTGGATTATAACACAAACGTATACCTACAGCGGGTAATGGTAGCTGATTTTGATGTATCAATACGTTATGGTTAGGATTTTATCGTGATCTTGTATTACTACGACTCAGAGTACACTCAAGAGCACCAATAAGCGAGCGCGAGCTAGATACTAATGACATGACTTCCAGTAATTTCAGTGTGTTTCACCAACACCACGCCAATTACCGTGAACTATCGTCAAGGTCGTATCAAAACAAGTTCAAAACCATAACAAATTGTTAAATCAGAATCGGCATCGTGGGATCTATGGCTACAACCAAAAAGTGGGGCCGAGAAACAAGCCAAACTACAGATGGTAGGTATCTTGATTAAATTACTGAATTAATGGAGTGCTTCAGAGCTGAGTGCATTTTAAAAATGGTTGATCTCTGACATTGCTCTGCTGCTATCGGGGAAAACCGGTAAAAGATAATCGTAAATTGCGTTCTCGACGATGGTACTGCCTCTTGAAGGGATTTTGACAATGCCTTAAACAATACATTTAGTTGCCTTCCCTATTATAGCAATTTCATTTTTTTACGATAACTAGAGAACTGTAAGGCTTACTGACTTTTTCTAGCACTTAAATGAAAGGTAATTAAATTTTATACAACTTTATTCATTGTAATATATCTCATAGCATTAGCGGTTGTGCCGATATTTGTCTTAAAATATAGGAAAAACGAAAAATTTTATTCCAAGGAAAAAAATACCCTTTTTTAAAACCCCATATCTCAAGAACTATTTGACATATGATGCTGTTTATGGGCTTAAATTGTTACAAATTTAATATACTTTCAACATTATATAGCAAGTTTTGACCAAAAACCCATAGTTTTATAATAAAACTGTAAAATCTGAAAAAAGTCCGAAATTTTTGCAGTTTTTCACAAATTACGCAGAGAGCACAAATTTTTTTTGCTTGCAAAACATAGTTTCAGATTCCTCCAAGGACTCCGAACAACATACAAAAAATACAGAACTACATCACGCATTGTTTTTTTAGGAGATTTTTTTGTAAGATTTGACCGGTGTATACCGTACAGAAAGGAAACTTCCTACAGAACCGAAGTTTGACAGCGGTTCAGGGACGAATCATGCTGTCCCTTTCTAATTTATGGCACTATCCCTTTCGGCTAATAGGGTTATCAAATTTCAAGTAATTATCTTATCTGTGGTTGTGCACGCAAAGGGACGTCAAGTTGTGCCAACCCTAAAGGGGCCCACTGATTAACAGTCCGCCGGACGGTATCGGCCTGTCAGTTGTTCGGAACTGTCAAAATTTTGTTCTAACTGACAGGCCGATACCGTCCGTCGGACTGTTAATCAGTGGGCCCCTTAATAATTGCTCGGAGCAATGCTGAGCCGAACGGAGCCGAAAATGCCCGAACGCTCTAGTTTCCTACCCCTAAGTGGTCGTACTTACAAAGCGAAAGAATCGTCGGTAGCGTAAGTTTGCTTGAGGCAGCGCAGGTCAATCTCTATCAGTTTTCGTGGAGCCCCGCGGCAGTGGCACGGGTACTCCCACAACGGTTGCGCTTCCAGCTCCGCGTCGCTTATTATACGGGATGTCTGAAAGTACAGGTACCATTATCATCATCTTCCTCGCGTTGTCCCGGCATTTTGCCACGGCTCATGGGAGCCTGGGGTCCGCTTAGCAACTAATCCCGAGAATTGGCGTAGGCACTAGTTCTTACGAAAGCGACTGCCATCTGTCCTTCCAACTCAGAGGGTAAACTAGGCCTTATTGGGATTAGTCCGGTTTCCTCACGATGTTTTCCTTTACCAAAAAGCAACTGGTAAATATCAAATGATATTTCGTATATAAGTTTTGATAGCTCATTGATACGAGCCGGGGTTTGAACCCGCGACCTCCGGATTGAAAGTCGCACGCTCTTACCGCTAGATCACCAGCGCTTCTACAAGTACCATTGTCAATGTCAAGTAAACCTTTTTACAAAGACTAGTTCAACGATGGTCAGGTAAATGTTGCTTTTAGTACCAATCGGCTGGTACATTTAGTTTGTATTTCTAGCGGCTGAACCAGAAATTGACTCGTAGACCTGTTTATCTGTCCAGGGTTTCACAAATTCTCGAACGAATAAACTAATACGTACGTGATATGTTTTTTTTTTATTGACAGTTGTTTGAATTTGAAATAAGAATTATATCGGCCGATCCAAAGACACACGCAACTTCTTTTTGGGATCTCAACTATTGTGTATTTTATGTTTATCTTTAGTTAGTGCCTTAAGCTATGGTGTTCTTGGATAGCGGTGCCGTCATATAGCGCCCGTCTCGATACAAAATACTATGACATTCATATTTAGCCGTATTATTTTGTATGGAGACGGCCGCTATATGACGGCACGGCTATCCTAGGGAAACCAAGCTTTAGTAATGCAGTGAACCAAAAAAAATATCACTAGATGGTGATAGTTATGGAGGGCTAATTTTGTTCAATGATCACAAAGCGTTCGAATTATCAATACAAATCTTACCTCTACAAGTTCATCAAAAATCCCCAAATCAATCCCCTCGCACCTCCCCAACGGTATCCTTATCTTCTGCAGATCCTGGAACTCCACAGGCATCGCCCAGAACTCGCAGGCCTCCGGAACCATCTCCACATGTGGCTTAACACCATCCCTGTACTTATAGAGGATAAAGGCAGACTTCAAATTCTCCCAAGGCAGTATTGCACTGCTGAAACTAGGATCAGCCACTACTAACGTCAATTCTTTTAAAACTTCTTCATTAACTTCTGGTATAAACTTAACGTTGCTTATCTTATTCTCAGTAGCATAATCGGACAAAATCCCCAGGTTTATATTCATATCTTCAACAATATAAACCATTTTCGCTCCCATTTTAGCAGTAGCCAGTCCTAAGAAACTGCTTCCATTTAAGTCTAAAACCACTGAATTGCTATTCAAATCTTCTTTTATCTGCGCTAGGAATTTCTTGCTTCGTTTCCCATCGTTCAAATATGAGACTTGGGTCCGCGATAAGGCCATATGTACTCCACATTCGCAGATGGGTCTTTTATAGTTTTTATATTTAGTGTTTTGGTCTTCTAGGTAGAACCATAGGGAGTATTCGTCTTGGCAAGATATGAGGGTGACCTCTGAGGATTTCTTGACGGGCAGCGGTTGGGGGAGGTAGTAGACAGCTTGCATCCAGTGGTCTCGCCAGGGGATGGAGTCTTGGGGTCGCTCTATGGTTAAGTCAGCATCGGGATGGGCCCACCAGGGTGCGCAGCTGAGGCAGATTTTTCCTGGAATTAAAGAGAACTTTGTAAATTGCTTGGCATTACATGCAGCAAAGTTAGTGATGGTAGAAGAGGTAAAAGACAAGAACAAACGTGTTTGACAGATGAAATAATGGCGCTGAGGTGCCATGTGCAATGTGAAACACGTTCGACGTGTTACCTCTCTGTCGCACTTGTAAATTAGTACGTAAGTGTGACAGGGAGGCAATACGTCGAACATGGTTTGCGGTAGGCCCTCAGAGCTACCGCATAATGTACGGTCATGTACATCAGCTGTCTACTTCAAATTTTCTTAGACATTACACATATCGTCAGGTTACATTACATATAGTTTACAGATGGAAAATAAATACAACATTAGATTGTTATGAAACAAAAATAGCTTTTATTATTTAAGTTATAACTCAAAATAATTAAATTACACACAAGTAATTATGTTATGACAACTTCAACCCTTTTTCTGAACCTGTCTACCTGTGCATTGACCAATTACCTTCAGTATCCATGTTGAGGTCCCACCACATAAACACCATCTGTGCCTCGCCAGTGTCCAACACCGAGAGGTCCTGCTTGACTGTCCGCTTCATGTCTATGGGTGTGCGCCCGGACCAATCGTAGTAGAATATGGCCAGGGGCTCCGAGAGCTCTTTGAAGGCGCTCCGTGGCAGCTGGGAGAGTTGCAGGTCGTGGACGGCGGCTGAACCGGCGCAGGATTTCATCTGGATTGTAAAGTAAAGGTGAGGTAAAGGCCTGATCTGAAGAATACGCCTCTAGCGCGCCAGTTACAAATCGCTCACGTACCTAATTCACGCGATAGGCCAATCAAATTAGATCCAAAAAGCCGTTTTGAGGAATTAATTCCCAGCAAGCTAGAAATCATTTTAATACCTTCATTACGTTAGATCCTAAATTCGTATAATCCGAGTTTGCTCCATCCCAGATGTAAGAGAATTGAATCAACATTTGTTGCTTTTGAAACTGCCAATTGATGATTCATAAATTGTTGAAGATGTGTAAACATAATTACAGTTTCCAAACGAACAAACGTCAACTAGTGTTCAAGTATTGCCACTTGGTGTAGCTATGGTCAATGCGAAATCAAAAATTGCGATTATCATTGTTGTCAACTTTCTTACATTAAATTAAAACTATTAATTAACTATTCTATTCGGCGTATTATTTCCTCAGGTTATGGGCCCAGAAAAGATCAATTATTTTCAATTGAGGATAGATTGATGAAGTGGCTCTTCCAAATTTGCAGACCCCTGGACTAATCCTAGCTTGGAAGACAATCATGATACATGCTGCTCAGCACAACCTACCTTTTGTGGGGTCCTCAACACAATCTCACAATCCTCATCCGCCAGATCATTGAGCTTGTTCCATTTCTGCAGCGTGGGACACTCTACCAGCTGCACGTATATAACAGCTGAGTCGGGCACCACTATGCAGTCCTTTTCTAGCAGGAATTTGTGGGCATGGGAGAATGTTGAGAGAGCACCTGAAAACGAAAATCAGCTATGTGTGGCCAGATCTTGATTGAAAAATCCAAAATTTGCCACTTAAATTTGATTCTATAGTGCAGGGAATAGAGTTGATTTTGATTTATTTCAAAATGCAAATCGTTCCAATTGAATATGGTTTAAATTTAATTGAACTGAATAAGTACTATATGTAGGACCTTGGGCCTTAAAAAGTTAATTTTATTCCAAAAATAAAATTAAAAACACTATGAGGATTTAAAAAGTTGAGTAATTTAATATTGGAATTTATTTAACATATATATAATATCTTATTTAACATTGTTGGACATTGATCAAATATGGATTGGTATCTGGACTAAATGTATGTTATTTGTATGTAATGAGTGTCAATATAAAGTTCAATTTCATTTTATTACACATATAATTTCATTTCTCAATTTTCCCTAGACCTAATGTACAATTATATCACGTATTAGTTGAATTATGACATACCTTCCCCAATCAATTCAGTATCAAACACCTCAGTAACCAGAATATTAGCTCTCTCTTTCATGTCCCCATCTTCACCCACAGTAAGCTCCGTAGACCGTTTTGGTATGACAGTAATTTTGTCAGCCACACCATTTCTGTTTAAGATCTTAAGGCAGCATTCAGCCATGGGCTTGAAAGCCTCACACGCCACAATGGAGTCTGCACCACATTGTGCAGCCATAATGGATAACAGTCCGGTGCCGGTACCTGAAATATAGCTTTTTTTAATAAGTTTTTTGACAAAAATTTCATTTTTGATACAAGCTTTTATTGCTGACTGTACTATTCTTCCACCAGGCAGCTAATACTCATTGAGATAATTTTATCAAACCCAAACACAACTGGGTTGTGTTGTTTTATCACAGAGTTCCTATGTGTCTACCTTCTCTGTCCATCATAAGATCAGCTCAACGGTACCATAATATTGCATTGTCACCCAACTCACATATGTAGGTATGTGAAATTTCAGTTCAAATGAATAATGGGAAGTGAGTCTAATTTAACTTGCAAAATTTGACATAAAAGCTTATGAAAAACACTTTTACTATTTGTTAAATTTAACATGGTTGCTGGCAAAGTATAACCGGTTGAAATAACATCGAAAATTAACCCCTTAACTCCCACTAATCTGATATATCTTGGCAGAAAATTAGCTTCTGCCTCCTACTGTTGTAATATATTTCTTCTGTTTCACAGAATATAATTATATAAAAAATCAAATACAGCTGAGTTGTGGTGGATTTGGAAATTTCAAAGTGCTGCAAGTTAAAACTTTATTACTTCTAATTCTCATGAAAGTGACTGGTAAAATTCTTATGAGAAAAATTAATTCATTAAACCCAAAACATTATAATGAGGGGTTAAAGATTTTACAAAAAACAATCAACATTTTTTTTAAAGTTATCCACAACATACCAATATCCAACACATTAGCTTTCTTCCCATCCGCATGCATTTTCTCAATAGAAAGTTTCAGGGCCCTGTAGTATTTCTGGTTCCTCTCAGTATCGTGAAGCATGTCGGCGAAGGCGGAACGAGCGATCTCCTGATGGTAGTCATAGCCTTCGTGTTGGACGTCCCATTCCGTGCTCCCGGTTATCGGGTTACGTTTCTGTGTAAACACCTGCATCTTTAAGGTATCCGGGAGTGGTCGAGAGCTTTTAAATCTGCGCAGATAAATATAAAGTAAAAAAAAACTTAAAGAGAAATGACACAATGCCGATCGTAAAAAACTATACCTTTTCGATGTATGAACTATCAAAGTGCTACGGATTTTATACAAGATACCAAAACTCATTTATTTAAAAAGAATTTTGCAGTGCATTTTGTAATAAATTTCCTTCTTCTCTATTCAATTACTTCAAAAATAACCAAACTTAGCATCAACAACTTTGACATAATGTGAGTTTTTTTGACATAACCATTTCGAATCCTACGTGAAAAGGAACGTAAAATACTCATTCTGAAACTAGCATACAAAGCTTTTCAGAAAATTCGATGTGGCACAAGTATAGCTGGTCAAGCAGATCTTGTCAGTAGAAAAAGGCGGGAAATTCATATTTACTATGAGACGATATCCCTTCGCGCCTACATTTTTCAAATTTGCCGCCTTTTTCTACTCACAAGATCTGCTTGACCAAGTATATGTACGTACATCATCTATCTGTGATTTTTTTTATTTTTAGCAAGTTTCTTATTACAACGAAATAAATATTCATTTATATGTAAAAAAACTTGAACAGAAATAATTACTTTCTTATTTGGTATCAGAACAACTTTCTTATGTTGCCATATAAAGAAAAAAACCATTAAAAAACTAGAAAAAATATATGCAACGTGATACATATTAAGAGAAAAACCATACGGAAACTTGGCTTTATTCCGCTAAACAACTCCATGGAAACAGAGTAACCATAGGTAATATAAATAAATATAGAAGAACATATATGGAAACATTCATAGATAATATAGAAATACACATCATTCACCCCCTCCTAAGATGTCTGGTAGTCCCCTAGGTAGGCCGGCGGACGCCGCTCACGCGTCGGGCGCCTAACTTCGACTTGAGGTGTGCCTGGTGATCTCGGCTCTTGTACTTCTGTTGGCTCAGTATCATCGACAGGCGCAGGCGGTTCTTCTGTAACAACTTCAGACGGTTCCTCAGCCACGGCCTCAGGCAAATCATCAGTGTCCTCAGAGGATATGGACAAATATTCGTCATCTGAAGGGATTGGTGCCAGATGTCTATTTGATATCGTACCTTCCCTTCCATCGGCGTACCTGACGTAGGAGTAATTTGGGTTGCTTTGTAGGAGATGACCTTCTTCCACAGCTGGATCATATTTTGAATTACGCACGCTTCTTTTTATTAGAATGGGTCCTGGGGTAGTAAGCCAAACTGGCAATGATACCCCGTTAGGACTTCTTCGAGGGTGACTGAACATTCTCTCATGTGGGGTAGCATTAGTAGCTGTGCACAACAAAGACCGAATAGAGTGTAAACTTAGAGATAGAACTCTTTCCCATTCGGCTATTTCGAGGCCTTTTGTTTTCAAACTCAACTGAATGGTTCTCCATAAGGTGAAATTCAGGTGCTCCACCTGGCCGTTACCTTGGGGATTATACGGAGTAGTGCGGCTGCAAGCTATTCCAAGAGAGACGAGGTATTGGGTAAGTTCTTGAGACATAAAAGACATTCCTCTATCCGAATGTATGTACATAGGTGTACCAAATATATAGAATATTTCATTTAGACAGTTGATAACAGTACTTGACGTCATGTCTTTACATGCAAAAGCAAAAGGAAAACGGCTATACTCATCTATTATAGTTAGTATATACTTATTTTGCGATTTCGACGGAAGTGGTCCCTTGAAGTCAATATTTAGTCGCTCTAAGGGAGCCGTTGCTTTGATAAGCTGTCCGCTTGTGGATGCGTATCGGGGTTTTATTTCAGCACAAACTCTGCAGTTGGCAGTCATTTGACGAATGTCATTAAGAGAATAAGGTAAGTTTTTCGATCGCACCCAATGATTCATACGGACTATCCCTGGATGACAGAGGTTGTCATGTAAAGTTTTTAAATTGTCAGTGTTCATATGCGCGCATACTCTGGTTAATGCATCAGCGACTGTGTTTTCCTTGCCAGGACGATAAACTATGTCATACTTGAAACAAGACAATTCTAACCTCCACCGTTCAATCTTCTCATTCTTTATCTTGCTTGAATGGATTTGGTTAAACATGAACGCTACCGACTGTTGATCTGTTATTAAAAGAAAGTGCCTGCCAATGAGGTAATGGCGCCATTTTCGTAATGATTCAACAATTGCGGCAGCTTCTTTTTCAATCGAAGACTGTTTCTTTTCTGAGTCGTTCAAGGATCGCGAAAAATACGCCACAGGTTGGCCATTTTGAGAGAGAGAAGCTGCTAGCGCATTTTCAGAAGCATCAGTTTCTACTGTAAACATAGCGTCTTCGCTAACAGCCGACAAGGAGGCCTTTGCTATGTTTTTCTTTATTTCGTTAAAAGAAGTCATTGCACTTTCAGAAAGCGGAAATGTATTTATTGAAAGCAATGGTTTAATCTTTTCAGAGAAATTGTATATCCATCTGGAATAATGAGCGAAAAGTCCTAAGACTCTTTTCAACGCTGCCGCGTTTTCTGGCGCTGGTAAATCAAGCAGTGGTTTCAGTCGACTTTCATCAGGTTGAATTGCATTATTTTTTATCGTGTAGCCAAGTAGGTTAATGGTTTCCTTACCAAATACACATTTGTTTTCATTCAGTGTCAGATTGTACTTGGCGGCGGCTTCCTTAAATTTTGACAGATTGACATCATGCTCTTCTTTTGTCTTCCCGCACACAGTAACGTCGTCTAAATAAGCAAACGTACCGGTTAAGTTCTCTTTCTCTATGATGTAGTTCAGAGTACGCTGGAAAGCCGCTACACCGTTGGTGACCCCGAAGGGAATCCTGGTAAATTGATATAATTTACCGCTTGCTTCAAACGCGGTGTATATTCGTTCTTTTTGTAGGATAGGTACTTGGTGATAAGCACTTTTTAAGTCAATTTGACTGAAATAATTGTATTGTGCTGCTTTTGCGACAATTGTTTCTATTTTTGGCAATGGGAATGCATCCAATTCAGTATATTTGTTAATCGTTTGAGAATAATCGATTACCATCCTCTTCTTATGTAGACCTCCACCGGCAATTAGAACTTGTGCCCGCCAGGGAGATACACTGTGTTCGATGATACCGTCTTCGAGTAGTTTAGAGATTTCAGTTTTTATGAATACCTCGTCATCGTCACTATGGCGCCTGGACCGGACCGCAATGGGCTTTGTGTGAGGAGAGAGATTGGTAAACAAGGATGCTGGCGGAACCGACGCTTCCATGACATTGCAAACCCGTAACGGTTCTTGCGGCCCTCCAAACTCCACTTCTACAGAGGAATGGTTTTTCAGAATATCGTGACCGATAATTGCATCTGCACATAGGTTGTTAGCGACCATAAGAGATTGTTGTTTGTATTGGTGCTTCTCAATTTGAATATTCACGCAACAAGTGCCTGTAACATGGAAAACGTGACTAAGTTCTGCCATAGTTATAGTAAAATGACAAGGCTTTATTTTTAATTTGAGTATCTCAGCCAGACTTTTGTTTATAAAACTTAAAGAGCTTCCCGTGTCTATCAAAGCTTCAGCTTTAAATCCGTTAATTGTCATAGGTGTGGTAGCTTTTCTTAGACTACTTGGAGAAGCGGCAGAGATGGCGGACAGGGTGCCATCGCGTTGAGCATCATCCATCCATACGGCATTTGCTCTGTGCGGTTGCCTGGATCTGCACACGTTTGCAAAATGGCCCTTTTTAGAACAAAGTTGGCAGGTTTCGTTGGCCGCAGGACATTTTATGCGCTGGTGCACATTTCCGCCACAGAAGAAACAGCGTCGTCTCGATGAGCTTTGATGAGGGGCAGACGTAGAAGCCGCTACATTCTCCGTGTTTTCAGATTCGGGTAAGGCATTAAGATTTAGTGGTGTATTAGGAGTATTGCTGAATGCCTGGGAATTTATTCCGGCATCTTCGAGAGAAATTGCCAAGTTGACCGCTTCGTCTAAGCTCAGGTTTAATTTTTCTAAGAGTCTCTCCCTTATTTTTTGCGAACTAATGCCAGCGATGAATGCTCCACGCATGGACTCGTTTTGGTGTTCGTCTGCAGTCACTTGCTTAAAATTACATTCTTGGGCAAGAATTTTCAGAGCTTGAACATACTCTTTGACGGTCTCGTCAGATCGTTGTCTTCGCGTAGCTAGCAGGTGTCTGGCAAGGACTTCGTTTTTCGGTTTTACGTATATTTTCTTTAAAGTGCTGATGGCGTCGTCGTACGTTTTGCTTGCACGTATATAAGAAAATATGGTAGGAGAGAGATGATTTACCAGGAGCTTCAGTTTAACGGAGTCCGTTGTGTCAGCGGTACATTCTTCAGATAGAAAGTTATTGAATGTAAAATACCAATGGGCCCATTTTAAATCAGACGCGGCTGCACTTGGTTCTTCGTCGAATCGCTCGGGGCGGAGATAACGAGATAAAGTTTTAATTTCGTTGGACATATTTAGTTATTTTTCTGTAGCGGAATAAACTTGGCTTTATTCCGCTAAACAACTCCATGGAAACAGAGTAACCATAGGTAATATAAATAAATATAGAAGAACATATATGGAAACATTCATAGATAATATAGAAATACACATCACAACGCTTCCTTGATATTTTTCAATCAAAAATATTAGAACCTTCAGAAAATAATCATTTTACTAACTTTTTACTTTGAAAATACTTTGAATTTTTGAGTTTGTTATGAGTTCACTTCGTATAAATAATTTTTGTCAATGGCAGGAACCTCGTAGATGTCATGTCAGTCATTTCTTTCATTACGACGTTTTACTATCATGGCGGCCGCCGTAGGCAGGATTTGTGGGGCACGACTTTTGAAAAGTTATGGTGTGCTGACGCCCCAGGTACCAAATCTAACTCTAAAATAGTGACTGGAACTCAGGGCTACGGTATTACTTATCTTTGGCGTCTCCTACGTGTTACAAAAAAGGGTGTAGAAGAGTTTTAAAATCCTCAGAAAACGGGTGTATTTTATCAAATTAAATGAAATTGGGATAGCTTGTCGCTATTTAACCGATGTGGTGGCAGTGTTACAGTTAAGGAAGCGAGATTTGATATAGATGTGATTGAAAATAAATATGTAAAAGTGATAACCTATCCAACATTATGTAACAAGTTCTTGAAAAATAATGGAGACGTCCATTGCAGGTTTGTCAGCTGTCCACCAACGCGCAAGGATGGACGAGAAACAGAAAACTGGTAAGTGAGCCTAGTCTACTGGTTCCAGTGAACCCTTCAAGGTCATCATTCATGGTGTTGAATCTCTGTACATAATATCACACATGACACAACTATTCAATGTCATATCAGTAGGTCTGAATCAGTTCTGCTGTTTGGTACCTTCTCAGAAGATTTTTTTAAATAAAATAATCTTTTCAATGATGACTTTACATAATTAATTTTAAATATTTTTTTTAGGAATCTGTTTTATTTAAATCCATATAATAGTACCAGCATAAATAGGACTTTAGGTGTATTTAATATATAAATATTACCTATTTTTATAGACCATTACACACTAGCACTAACATGAATTTCACTATAAGAAAATGAGGTCAGCTTATTGTTTCTTTAAACTTCACATTCTAAAGGAATATTTTAGTTACTGACAATAAAATAGGTATGAGTCTATACTAACCCCCTTATTCATAAAACTTTACCGGCCTGATTTAGTTAAATTATGTTTTATCCCTTTCTTACAAATACATAAGTCAACATGATAGATTAAGAGAAACAATTATTAGCTAAATCAGGCCAGTTACGCATTTATGAATAATGCCAATTAGAGTATAGTAATATTCTATGCTTCATAATCTATGTCCTATATAAACAATTCCTGATATTTATTTGCATTTTACTAACACATGTTGTGTAGTCATTATTTCTAACCAATAAATTCTAATCAATTTTAACAATCGTTTTTGTCTGCAGTTACTGTCCACATTGGGTGTGGTCGGAGGAGGAGTGGGAGCCCTACTGTTTGCCCTCGAGCAGTCTGTGCAGGCGTCCGGCAGTGAGGCACATCCTCCACACCAGCCCTGGAGCCACAATGGAATGTTCGAGTCATTAGACCATGCCAGGTCTGTATTTTAAGAAAATATATCCCAAAAACAAAAGTAACCAACTGTTACTTTTACAGAGCTAAATAAACCAAACAACCATTTTTTTTAAATGGAGAATGTGATAAACTTAAGCTCTAGGTAAAAACATTTTGCCTAGAGATTAAACCAGGGTATCTAATAAATAATAAAATAATAGCAATACAAAATTTTAATTTTGACTCCTTGTCTAGAGTTCCTAAGAGTCCTGAGTTCCTTTAAAAAGAACAAATTAACATCGATATCTGAACTATAATGGAATAAAAGATGGTTCCAAATTCAAAACTGTAAAAATGTAAAAATGACTCTGACCTTTCTGTTCCCTAGACTAGACCTTTCTGTTGTTAACACATTTCCTACAACATTATAATTAATACCCATTAACAAACCAATTTGTGAAATAATGTCATTAGTAAGAATCTAATGATTTCTTTATCTTTTGAGTTCTATTCTCTTATAAAATATTTTTTGTTTATTTTACTTACAGGCTATAATATTAAAATTAAAATCTTGAAGTTAATGGACAGTTCCATTTAACAATTAACAGATTCCTAGTGCATGTAAATATTAACTGTTATTGTGATCATTATTTAATGTTGTTGGTCTATATTATGCAACTACAGAATTGGACATGGGACTATCAAATAATATTTAATATTTATTGTTATATTGGTAATCCACCAACAGTGTCCTGGTTATATTACACAGACTGCAATACTTTTATCTTCTTAAACATAATTGGGTAGGTACCTACTTGACAATTGTTAAGAAAAGATTACAAATTGTAATTGAAAATAACCTTTTAAAATCTTTATTGTATTGAGCATTGTCTGTGCTATTTAAATGCATAATTTGCAACTGCCAGCACCATTTAAAAAGTTGATTGAACAATTCATTATACATATTTACTTATTTCTTATTACTGCACTAGGACTTTATATTTTATTTTGTTTTAATGACAGAATCAAACTATGAAGCAAGTTGTGAAGAAAAGTGGTGTAGTTGATGATGACAATGTTTTTAACCTACTTTGGAAAAGAAGGTTTTTAATCAGAAGTGTATATATTTTTTATGTTCTTCTTTTTATTGGCATAGTTTTTTTTTTTAATTAACTGACTAACAAATTATTGGCCTTAGTGTAAATGTAAACCATAAAGTAATAAATAATGGTAAAATAGTAATAGTGGTAGTTAGCAACCACATAAACTGGAAATGTAAACCATAAAGTAATAGTAATAGTGGTAGTTGGAAACCATTTAAACTAGAGTTATACTAGAAGATGTAGTAATAGTAGATTCTTACTACAAATTTAGCTTCTTTTGTTTAATGCTACTCCCTTTCATTTCATTTCTTTAGGGCTGATACAGACAGACTGCAACTTGTATGCGACAAATGGCAATCGGGTTGCAGTCAGTCTGTATCGGCCCTTAATAGTTTTTGAGGTCCGTGTTTGGTTTAGTCTTTTGCCCTATGATTGATTTGTGGACTAAAAAATCATTTTTAATATCAAATCGCGTACGGATTATTCCGTAGTTGTGCCGACAACCCATCACGCAGAATAAGCGCAATAATATGGCGTCGAGTTGCGAAAACCAAGCTCGCGATAACCTATTCCGTAATTGACAATTCATTGTTGTTTATTACCGAGTTGTGCTTATTATATTTCTTTCGGAACATTTCAAACGGATCTGACGGACCTTTGGTATCTTGTTTAGTCAAAGACTCCCTTAAGAAGGAGATTCCTAGTAGAATTGCTACGCGCTCTAATTCCCTATGATGTTGTGTTGCAGTATTCGCCGAGGCTATGAAGTATACAAGCAGGTGTGCAAGGCTTGCCACTCGCTGCAGTACATAGCGTTCCGCAACCTGGTGGGCGTGTCGCACACTGAGGATGAGGCCAAGGCGGAGGCCGCTGAGGTCAGTATGTGATGTGTGGCTCGGGCACTTTTACAAGCAGTGTAAAGCTTGCCACTCGCTGCAGTACATCGCGTTCCGCAACCTGGTGGGCGTGTCGCACACTGAGGATGAGGCCAAGGCGGAGGCCGCTGAGATTAGTATAGAAAATGGTGTTTGTAGACCAACATTACTGACTTCAATAAGTCTTATGTTAATCGTTCTGCGAGGACTGCGAGGCACTACCTCTAGGAACAGCTTAGTGTAAGAAACAGGGAGAAGGTTTACGAAGTGATACCATAAACGGTGCCCTTCCTGAGAGACAGGGTACTCGAGAAACAGCGCCTGAGTCAACATGTAGTGAATAAATACTCATTTTATTCTGGCGATCAAAGAAATAAAAGCAATCACCAACTAGGATAACATATTTAACTAGGATAAGCAATGGTTGAGTGTCACTAAATATTGATAGTGTTTAAACAACAACGCCATACAATCGCAAGAAGCCGAGAGCGACGAAGTCTCTCAGCACTATGAAATGAAACCTGTTAAATCCCAGATGTCTTAGATTGGTCATATTGTATTTTCTATGAAATATGTTACCCGATATCCGGACGTGGGAGGCAGACGCGCCTTTTCTGCAACAATAACACGACGGTGGGAGTTAAAGGGATAAGCTGCATCCTGACTTCAATTGGTTGTTGTGTCCATAAATTATACAGTATTTTATTAATTTTTAATTTTGCATTTCCACAGGTGATGGTCAAGGATGGCCCTGATGAAGAGGGCAACTACTTCGAGAGGCCCGGCAAGTTGTCCGACTACTTCCCGTCGCCCTACCCCAACGAAAACGCGGCGAGAGCTGCCAACAACGGTAAGCATACAAATGTAACGTAAAACTAAAATGGTAACAATATTAACACTTTTTCTATAAACTGGCTAGTCACCTGTCACAGGTAGTCATAGTCACCTGTCAGGTAAGCAGGCAGAAGTTGACAAACCGCGAATCTTTCGAGATTAAATTACACCACTTTAGCTCTCTAGCGCAAGACCGTTCATTGTGGCACTCTTTGGGGGAGGCCTATGTCCAGCAGTGGACGTCCTCTGGCTGATATGATGATCATGATGATGATGACTTTAGCTCTCCAAAAATTATCATTTACTGTATTTTATACAGATAAAACCAACAGACGTGAAAATCCATGTAAATTGCTGGGTCCACATAGAGCGAGCATGCGCCTCGGCCGAGGCGGCGCGCGCGAGGCACGTCTACACTGGCCGTTTAGTGCGCGAGGAAATTGCCTCGCGCGTATGCTCGCTCTGTGTGACCCGGCTAGTGAGTTGACATTCGTGAATCTGATGGTTGGGCTGTTCTTCTAAAAAGTTTGCCGACCCCCAATCTACGAATACGAAAATGGATAATGCTTAAATAATTACTTAAATAGCTTTTACTTAAATCCGGCCTGACTGGTGGCTAATTATGTAAAAATAATAAGATTTGATAAAACTAGTACTGTACTGGAAATTTTGGATAATTTTGTAATTAAATGAAGGCAAATATTTGGTTAATATCACGATTAATATGTAACTGGCTGTTTTATTTTTGGCGCAATACAGCAATGCACTCCTATAACAACAGTTTACTTGGCTGTTTGCCAATCGCTATACTACAACTGGTCTAAAAGTACTTGTAGTATTGATTAGCTGAGTACTCAGTACAAAAGTATTTTACAAATAGTCTATTAAAAGATTTATAGTAGATAGTAGATCCATTCTTATTCAATCATCACGCCCATTTATGGGCGAACTATGAGTGGCACTTTTATGAATAAAGGAAGTGAGACGGTTGGGAAAATTACATACTGTACAACACGACTGCAGAACATTTGCTGATGCAAATTCATGAATGAAGTAGTAATAGTATCCATGGTAGTGCCACACGACGATCTACCACTTGCCTTTTTAAAGTATCGTCAATACAGAGCGTGCATAAACGGTAGGGGCAGTCCCTTGTTCATTTTAGCGAATTGTAAACTACCAAGATCTTAATTTGGCCTGTTTTGGATGCGGTCATATTTTCGATTTAGATTTAAACACTCCAACGCACTCGATAATAAGATGATAACTTTAAGGTGCAGTAGGTGCACGGAGTTTTTAAAAAGTCGTATTTGAAGCCTTTCTCGAGGGACTGTATCGATTTGAATCCCGAGTTTTTGTATTTTGCTCGATAGAAAAAAATCACGAACATAGGTCTAAAATGCACTTTGAAAATTGATTCTAAAAATCCGCTATATCGTATTTGAGAGAACATATCGGATTACTTTTTAATTTATTTAAACGTACAAAAAATAAAAATTAAAAAACACGATATCCATCCCGGGCATACACTTCCATCTCGCTCACGTTTACGCTCAGAGAGAGTGCGAGAAGAACACGAACTTAATACTGGTCCTTAATTTGGTTTCCAGGTGCGTACCCGCCCGACCTGTCCCTGATCGTGTCGGGCCGCAAGGGCGGCGAGGACTACATCTTCGCGCTGCTCACCGGCTACGTGGAGGCCCCCGCCGGCCTGGTGCTGCGCGAGGGACAGAACTACAACCCCTACTTCCCGGGCGGTGCCATCTCCATGGCACAAGTACTTTTCGATGAGGTAAGTGTTACACCGCAGTCAACTTGCTCAAACGAGCTGCCTCGCTAGGAAATTGCCGCGCGAAACAACTCGGTCGATGGAGAAGTGCCTCGTCCGAGACAACACAGCTGCTTCACGCGGCAATTTCCCCGCGAGACGGCTCGTTCCGTGTGAACCTGCCTATTGCCGATATGCACCCCTTTTTGCGTTGCTCACCGGCAATATGGACGCGTCCGCTGGCAGCGTACTCCGCGACCCAAATAAGGACAAAATAAGGGGGGTGCAAATAAGGGTTATTTGCCGAGTGGTGACAATTCCATAGCACAAGTACGATGAGGAGGTGGCAAAATTCACACCTAACGAACTTGATACTTGCGATCTTTTAGAACACCTGTTCAATCACTCTAACCAACAGCTACCAAAGCTTGCTCGACTCTAGTGACTCTTTCTATAGTTTCCTTCTTTCGTTTACAAACACGCCTTTGTAGGGGTCCGCTAACGTGGGCGGGTGCACGGAGCAGGCGACGCACGCGGGTGCCATTGTAACCCGCTCACCCGCTTCGTGCAAGCACGCCAGCTAGCGGAAGACAGTAGACTTTTTAACGGCACCGAAGATCAGTCACAAAACCCTACCCTGTACTAAATTAATTTTAGCAAAAACAGAGCCGTATTTTAACAAATTTACATGCCTAGTGGTTACGGTGGTTCACGTTTGTATGGGAAAAATTCAAACTCTAGCTAGAAGAAGCGGCACCCCCTCATTTTGTTACGTTGACACCTGTTATGTTGACAAAATACGCCAAGTTTTGTAATCTTATCTCAACTACAAGGGGGTGCTCAAACACTTAGAAATTTTTCAAAGTTGTATGAAAATAAGTGTAACAAAATAAGGGGGTGCGCCGTAGTAAAATAAAAGAAAATCTTTTTTGAACCAGTGGTTTATTTTTTCAGGGATAGCTTAATGCAAAATTAAAAAAAGAAACTATATTAAACACCCAATGAACACTGTAAATGTTTTGTCCGCAGGCCGCCGAGTACTCGGACGGCACGCCGCCCACGGCCTCGCAGCTGGCCAAGGACGTGGCCACGTTCCTGCGCTGGTGCTCGGAGCCCGAGCTCGACGACCGCCGCCTCATGACCATCAAGGTCATCGGCATGTTCTCCATCCTCGGCGTCTTCGTCTACTACCTCAAGCGGCACAAGTGGACCACCATGAAGTCCAGGAAGCTAGCCTACAAACCCGTCTCTAAGAAATAAAAAAAAAACGTAGCATAAACTAAACAGACATTTTAGATAATTTTTTTTCGATAGGCACAGTAACATGTTATTTCTTTATAATTAAATTAATTTATTTCGCTATTCAGCGTTTACCTCTATTGTTACCCGAGGATGGAGCGGTGATAATATAAATATTAATGTAATTCTATCGGAACGGCATTTCCTCATCGTGCGTGTCGGCACAGTCAAATTACCTATTATAGATAGTGTTTTATTGTTATCTGTGCTTGTGGTGTACCATGAATAACAGCTGTGAATCGGTGTACAGTTGAATAAATGAGTTATTGAAAATCGGTTTTGGTATTTAAATACACCCCCGACCCCATGAACACCTTATCCTTGAATTTATTGATAAACATGATTATACTGGTTTGCAATCATTAAGATTCTACTACCTTTCAACTTTGAGTAGCAGTGTGAGATACGAGATTTTTCAAAATAGTGCCGATATGTATAAAAATATCCTTACCACGTAGTGATTATATGCTCTTTGATCCTTACGAGACAATAGTTAATTACGATACAAGTGCGGAAAATAGGAAATTCGAAACGAGTGGCGATAAATTAAAACACGACGGAAGGGAGTGTTTTAAATCGACTCGAGTTGCGAATTACCTATTCGCACGTGTATCGTACTACGTTTTACAGTACATATGGCCCTAAAAAATAACACTTTTTAGGGTTCCGTACCCAAAGGGTAAAACGGGACCCTATTACTAAGACTCCGCTGTCCGTCTTCGGTCAGACTTCGGTCGTGTTTTAATTTATCGCCACTCATTTCGTATTTCCTCTTTTCCGCACTTGTATCGTAAATAACTATTACAGTACATATGGTCCTATTTTCCCGCACTAATAGTGCGTAAAATAGCACTTTTCGTGCGATGTCAAATGTTTAAAGGGCCATATGTACTGTAAAACGTAGTACGATACACGTGCGAATAGGTAATTCGCAACTCGAGTCGATTTAAAACACTCCCTTCCGTCGTGGTTTAATTTATCGCCACTCATTTCGAATTTCCTCTTTTCCGCACTTGTATCGTAAATAACTATTACAGTACATATGGTCCTATTTTCCCGCACTAATAGTGCGTAAAATAGCACTTTTCGTGCGATGTCAAATGTTTAAAGGGCCATATGTACTGTAAAACGTTGTACGATACACGTGCGAATAGGTGGGTGAAACAACTTTTAAATGTCCACATGATGAAGTTATGGATTTTTATTTGTTATTGTCCATATTTATATACTTTATTTAAAAGATAAGTTTCTCTAGTTTATGATTATGTATAAAGCGGAGCTGCTTCTTTAAGAATTTAGTGAATATGACGAAACAAATTCACCCCCCCCCCCCCCCCCCCCAAATCAAAAATTTTTAAACATACTAGACATCAATTATTGTTTTTTTTTTTTTATATTATAGGACTATTTTACACAGATCTACCTAGTCCCACGGTAAGCTCAATAAGGCTTGTGTTGTGGGTACTAGGCGACGATATATATAATATACACACATATATAAATACTTATATACTTAGAAAACATCCATAACTCAGGAACAAATATTTGTGATGAACACACAAATAAATGCCCTTACCAGGATTCGAACCCGGGACCTCCTGCTTCGTAGGCAGGGTCACTACCGACTAGGCTGGAGGCCGATAAAACAATTATTTTAATTACATTAATTAAACAATGCTGTAAATTTTTTTTATCTTTATATATGGCATATACTCACGAAATTTCACAATATATCCCTAAAATGTATCCCCTGGACAACTCTTATTTCATATAATCGGATTTTTTAAATTAAAACGCGAAATAGTTATAGTGATGTATGAAAATTGCTCCTGCTACTTTGTTTTATATTGTGTTATTGTACCTTTAAAAAAAATATGAACTGCTCTTTAATTTACAAAGAAAATAATAAAGATATCTGTTTTTCAATTTAGGGACAACTTAGTTGTCCCATAGACATATCTGGTTGTCCAATGGAAATATTAATAATAAATCTTAAAGAGGGTACTAAATGAAACAAACTTAATAAAATATCGGAAAGCACCAACATATATATGTATGTTAGTGCTTTCTGATACTTTATTGAATTTGTTTCAGACCCTATAAAAATCTAAAAAAGTCCAAGAGACAACCAAAATGTCCTATGGACAACCACTTCCGTTGTCCAAGTGACTAGTTGTCAGAGGGACTTATCTAAAACTTTGAGCCATATAATAAATTCTAAAGATTTTTTGTGTTTATTTCACCCTTACGGTAAAATATATGTGAAGTAGTATCTGGTACAATACAATTTATTGTAATATGTTAAGTATTTATGCCAGTGGTCCGATGGACATATAATAAAGCCACCCACACTCCGCGAGTTTCGTTTAATCAAAATGGCGAGTAGGCCTATCTGCTTACCAGAAACTTGAACTTGTCGTCAAGTATCTTGCTACGTTATATATATCTAGATTTCATAATTAATATATGGTTGTCCAGTTGACCTGCATGACGTGGATAATTCAAGGGACAAAATTTAAACGCAAGAAATTCATAAGCCGTTACATGCAAAAATCGGTATATTTTATTGATGATACTTATCCATAAAAATGATTACGTGTTTAAATATCAATTCCACAACAGTATTTTTTTTCATAGTACAAAGTTTTACGGTGCACTGTTGCAAGGGGACAATCCGTCCTACTATGGAAAACCAACTTTAGGTCTGTTGGACAACCAATAAAGAACGGGTAAATTGGAAACAAAATGAAATGTTTTGTAATAAAATATTAGAAAATATTAATAGGAACATAGCGGAATACTGAAAAAACTCATACTTTTGTATAAATTTGTATTATCGATCAGGGACTGTACGTGTGACGTTGAACACTTAAAAGTTGATTCACCCAGGTAAATTGCAACTCGTGTCTTTCTGAGCGCTGGTGGCCTAGCGGTAAGAGCGTGCGACTTTCAATCCGGAGGTCGCGGGTTCAAACCCCGGCTCGTACCAATGAGTTTTTCGGAACTTATGTACGAAATATCATTTGATATTAATATGATTTGACCAGTTGCTTTTCGGTGAAGGAAAACATCGTGAGGAAACCGGACTAATCCCAATAAGGCCTAGTTTCCCCTCTGGGTTGGAAGGTCAGATGGCAGTCGCTTTCGTAAAAACTAGTGCCTACGTCAAATCATGGGATTCGTTGTCAAGCGGACCCCAGGTTCCCATGAGCCGTGGCAGAATGCCGGGATAACGCAAGGAAGAAGATATTGCATGAAGAAAAGCCGCTTAGCACTAGGATTTCGTACACTGACCCGCCTATTCCTATCTCTATCGCACGCGCCTAGTTACCTATACTGCTGTCCCGCTCACACAATGTCATTGATCGCCGATCGGTATCATGAAATCAAAGATAATTAACCACTAGTTGGCCTAATAAACCCTTTAAGAATCGAATCTAGTGCCGAAATTGGCATTTATTTTTTTCACCACACAATTAAATTGACAATTTATAATTTGAAAAATTTGTCCCGTCTGGATTGATCTTAAGTTTTTAAGGATGCGTTCAGAATATATACAGCAACAGCTGTAATTTGACAGTGACATTTCAAGATTTGTCATTCGAAAGGATATTTTTAACAAGTTAACGTCGTAATTAACCTATTTGTAATGAATGCAATAGTTGGCTTATGTCATTTCTGTGAGGCTCACGGGCCCCGACCGTTATTCTGCACATTCACGACGGATGACGAGCAGCACACCACCGAATCCTCAAAATGCACTGCACAGTGCTGTGGATGTACTTCGCTGGGTCCAGAGACTGTCCTTGTGTCGCGGGATGACGATGGTTGTATATACTGTAGTAGGGAGTCAGTTCCTAATCCGGATGTAACAGCTTTTTTGAGACAAGCTGCTATTAGAAGCATAACTTGTGAGGTATGTGTCTTCCTTAAAATATTCTTTTTTTTTTATTGTTTTTAAATAGTGGTGTCTATATATTTTTTTACCAGGTAAGCTGGAGTAAGGAAGGAGGTGTAGTCTATTTTAGTGACACTAGAGGCCATGTACTGAGCCTCACCTTTCAAATCAGAGACACTCGCGCCAGAGGACTCAAGCGGTGGTTCTCCATTGTAGTGCTGATGAAAGATAAAATGTTGCTACTTAATATAACTCCTTTATTGTCAGAACATATGCAGGTTAGTTTTTTTTATTCCATTCCATTTACGCAAATCTTTTATTTGTTCCTTCCGTAACTTTTTGTGTTTGTTGTGTATGTAACTATTTATTTACATGCTACAAACACAAAAGGTGGAAGTGGAACTATAATAAAATATTACTAAAGTTGTGTATAACTTTTTAAATTGCAAAATGTATGATTACTAAAATTATTATTTTTTTCTTCAGAAAATATCAAAAGAACTTCAAGACTTAGCGGAGGTAGTTTATGACAATGAACAGAAAGTTTGTTCCCAAAGAGCATTGAGACTTAAAACTGGCAGAAATGACTTCGGACAGTCTAGGTCACTCATGCAGCTAACTGGTATGTTTATTTTATTATGCTGCCAGAGATGTACAGTCACCCGCAATAATGTTACTCTTCGCGGCCGTAAAAATATGTGACACACTCTTACGGCTCTACAAATAAGATCGTGACAGATATTTTTGCAGCTTTCGTTGTGTAACATATTATTGCAGGTGACTGTACAGTACAGCCTAGACCCACTTAAGCTTAGTGTACTGGTATGTAAAGTAGTCATTTTATAACTGTTATATTAAATAAAATTTAAAAAACTGCAGCCTGACCAAAGCCTGACTGACCAAAGTAGGTAGTTAAAGACCATCACAACGGACCATTCATAAGAAATAAGTGCACTCAAATTTGTTCCATCAGCCAGGCAAAACTAATAACATAGTTTGTTTGATAAAATGTTAACTACATTCTAATAATAAATAATAATTGTATACTAACTAGACCAAATTTGATTTGACTCTAAATTATTCTTGTATGGTGTGCCGCTAGAGTATAGGAGAGAACTAATGTTAACAAATTATTTAAAAAGTACATTTCAGGTGATGAAAATGTATTCAAAAGGCTGCACTCCCACTTTACGTGGATGCTCAAGGCCGGCGCTCTCACATACTCCGAGACCCTCTACACCAGCCGAGACATGCTCAACAAACTCCATCCCGATGCCACAAGAGGCACCATATTTGAGCCGAATGCATGTACAGTGGAAGAATGCATATCATTGAGAGCATTGGAGAATTTAATGAGTAAAGAGGTGTTTAGGATACTGCTATACTGTACATTGTGTGGAGTCAAGGTAAACCTGGTGATTTTTAACATAATAACTGTTAAAAAGTTGTCAAACTTTTTTACCCGACTACGGCAACGCAAAACGAGGGTTATGATTTTGACCGGTATGTTTGTGGGTATGTATGTATGTATGTTCATCTGTTACCTCATAACTTCTAAAGTACTCATTGAAATTTGACAAACGACGTGTCGTTCGAATCGTCCGCTGGTTATAGGCTATATGACGTCACAAAAAAATTAACACGGCGCCCTCTAGAGGTCATAAAGTCACGAACCAAAAAAATAAAAATAAGTAATAATGACGTGTTGTATATCATTTGAAAGAGCTCAATTAGCACATAGAGTCGGGCATAGCCCGACGTACGAGGCTCGCTGTACGCGTTCCAAAGCCGGGCGCCTTCGGCGCCCTCATACTAAAAGAGTCGGCCGTAGCCCAACGTACGAAGCACGATGTACGCGTTCCAAATCCGGGCGCCTTCGGCGCCCTTATACTAAAAGAGTCGGCCGTAGCCCGACGTACGAAGCACGATGTACGCGTTCCAAAGCCGGGCGCCTTCGGCGCCCTCATACTAAAAGAGTCGGGCGTAGCCCGACGTACGAGGCTCGCTGTACGCGTTCCAAAGCCGGGCGCCTTCGGCGCCCACATACTAAAAGAGTCGGCCGTAGCCCAACGTACGAAGCACGATGTACGCGTTCCAAAGCCGGGCGCCTTCGGCGCCCTCATACTAAAAGAGTCGGGCGTAGCCCGACGTACTAGGCTCGCTGTACGCGTTCGTAAGCCGGGCGCCTTCGGCGCGCTCATACTAAAAGAGTCGGGCGTAGCCCGACGTACGAGGCACGATGTACGCCTTCCAAAGCCGGGCGCCGAAGGCGCCCTCATACTAAAAGAGTCGGGCGTAGCCCGACGTACGAGGCTCGCTGTACGCGTTCCAAAGCCAGGCGCCTTCATGCCAAAGGTTGTCGGGCGTAGCCCGATATAAGCGGCGCTCTGCGTGCATTTCTGTACTGAGGACACCCTCGCAAAAGTAATATAAAGTGACTTCAAATATTATTAGTAAGTAACGAAATCCTGACCCCAAACTTAATTAAATAAAAAATAAGTTCAAAAACTAAAACCCGACTACTGCAAATCGCGCTCTAAAAAGTATGAAACAAGATAGAATTCTTATCTGAAATTATCATATAGGAAAATTATAAGAGTTATCATTTTTTTATATATTTACAGAGATTCAAAGGATAGCCGTGGTCGTATGCCACTTTACCTTAAAGTTTATAATCGTGGCATACGTCCACGGCGATCCTTTGAATATCTCTGTAAATATATAAAAAAATGATAACTCTTATAATTTTCCTATATGATAATTTCAGATAAGAATTTTATCTTGTTTCATACTTTTTAGAGCTCGATTTGCAGTAGTCGGGTTTTAGTTTTTGAACTTATTTTTTTTTAAACTTATCTTCACTCAAGATAGTCAAGTTGCCTAAAGCTAAAGCTCTGTCTCCATATTGCGCGGCAAACTACTTGGCTCGCGAGCCAACCCGGTATCCATTGCGCGTGGCTGCCTCGCGAGCCAATGTTCGATAGTTTGCCGCGCGATATGAAGACGGGGCTTAACTGACTCCACTCCAACTTCCCTGCTTTGCCAAAAAAGAACAACAACTTGTAAATAATAATAAAAACTAAAGTGTTTACTTAGTTGGTCATCACAGACGATGTTCAGTCACCACACGGGATTGTTATGCCATTTAGGGTTCTTGCTAAATTGGAAATTCTATGGCGTCAGTATTGAACGACCAATTTAGCTAGGACTCTAGATGGCGCAACAATCGCGGAGCTTGATGGTACCTACGACCTAGACATCTTAAGCACTGTCTCACTTGCTTAGCGTCATAATCTCTATTAATGTCATGTTTATTTTCATGTTTTGCAGATTGTCATCAAATCGTCCCACACTGACCCCATAGTCATTGCTAAAGGCTTGTCGCGACTCCTCCCTGTGACCAGCTACGACAGAGTTCCACACATAATAATCAGCAGTGAAGAACAAGTGAATAGTCCAAATGTTTGTGTTCTTGAAGAGCTGTGTAGTCATTTTAGCTGTAAATGGCAGGGTGCTATACCTAATAAATGTGAGTACTTTTCAATTGGGATAGAGCATAATAAAATCCTACGACATATTAACTCTGAACTCTTAAGTTTCGTTGCTAGGCTTTAGTGGCAAGCGAAAAAGCGCATTGCTCATAGCCGGTGGCCGCTGGGGTAGAAAGGTTCTAGAGTAGCGACCGCGAATCCGGAGGACGCAGCCAGGCCCCCAACAAGGTGAACAGACGATTTGGCAAATGGGCGACGCAAGACTGTATGCTGTGAAGGCCCTTATCGGCAAGGCCGTCTTAAATAAATAAATATAAAACTAAAATGCTGGGGCCCTTGGGCACATCAAAATTTGGGGCGCTTTTGAAACGTAAGAAACCGAATTAAACTAACATTTTCTCTGTCCTTCGGAGCCCCCGGAGGATGAAGGCCCTGTGTGCCCTAGTAAAGGCGGTATAGCAATAAGCATATCGGAAGCAGCTAGTATGGATGTCTGATATGATGATAGTTTTCAATTTACTTTAATATCAATTTTTAGCACAAATATTATTTCAGGTCCAACACTGATGAATAGGATAGAGGCCGCCATTGCTAACACAAAATTAAATGACGCAGTACTACACCAGCATGTCAAATTTTTACAACTCGAGTGGCAAGGGTAAGACCAAGTACCTACTGTAACATTAACATTACTTTATCATTAAATTGACTCATTTAAGCGGTCGGTCTATAGCAAGATTTATTAATATGATCTGTGCTAGTGGCTCTAAGGGTGGTATTCCACCTATCCAATTACTTTGTCCAATGTGCTGAAATTAGGGTTGCCAGATCGAAAGGCGCTATTATCGGGAAAAAATATCAATTTTTCGGGATTTTGAGACTTAAGTCGGGAAAAAATAAACATTCAAATTAAAGTAATTGTATCAAAAACAACGATATTTTACATTATTGGCACTACGTCAGCTGCTCTGCCCATAGACGTTTTTATAACGCTGACGCGCTCGACACGGGTCGCTCGCTCGCTCGACGACAGTTCGGAACTTGAAATTATTGTTTTATAACGTGCAGCTGTTTTTCGGGACAATCTCCACTTTGTCGGGAATGGGGAACACATGCTAAAAATCGGGAGAATCCCGCCAAATCCCGACCATCTGGCAACCCTAGCTGAAATGCGACCCGCAGAGAAGCGCTGAGCCATTTTTGCCCAAGCTGAAACGGTGCTAGGGTAGGGTAGAGTATAAATTCTAATTATTCTTTAACATTATCTCCACTTATCTTGTTGCAGGATTGCAAAATCGGTGAAGGCAGCAATCACCAGCTCCGGCCCGAGTTCTAGCAACGTAACGAAGCTGAAGCAAGTACTGAGCGTCACTCAACAGGACGAAGCCCTCGTCAACTATTGGATCAGCAACTTCTGTAGCTAGCGTACTTACTAGTCTGGCTTAATATCTGTGATAATTTGATAAACTAGTTAGAAAAAAATATGGCTATATATTTGTTAATGATCTTATATGAAAAATATAAAATTGAAACTAGTTAAATTTGCATATTCTTTTCTGGTTCAATGCAATTGTATCTAGGTACGCCATAACATAAAGAGCTCTTAGCACTGTTGAATGGAAACCCATATCAAGTACAAAGTTGTATACGAGTATAACCTTGCTTCTAAAATGGTATATGGGGTTGGCAACTGGCAAAGGTTTTTATAGATGGCGCCAGCAGCGTAGGTTTCCCTTGAATCTAGGCCTAGTTTTGTTCTACGGGATTTGGCTTTAAGGGCCTGGGGACCGGATATTAAAATCAAGAATTTGACTGTATCGATAGGATTGGCAGGAAACCTACACTGCACACTGGCGTCATCTGTAAAAACCTTGGCCAACTCCTGGTCTAAAAAATCTAAATTTTGTGTGATGTAATGGACGACCCAAGGAAACTGCTTTTTGAAGAACAAAGGGCTAGGTAAAAAACTATTAGTATAATGCAGCCCTCAATGATTGCCCAATTCTACCTCATCCAAAGGCTGCAGTGCTGACTGTCTTAAGGTCGATTTAGATGGCGACTATTTTGAGACTCCTACAAAAGGCACCGTATAAACACTTTCGGTGCAATTTTTTCGCGGCATGCCAGCACTGGCACGGAATAGAACACGAGTCTATTTATTGGCGCCAGTGACCCCCGTCCGTCTCTCACTGCCCCCGCGCCTAATTTTCGGACTCGTGTAAACACGTCGCTGCCAGTCGCTAACACGCCTCTTGCTTTTGCTTTGCTTTTTCAACTTCAGAGCTCCTGAATTCATTTTAAATGATGGAGATCCTGAGATAAGACTTCAGATCTCCTGAGATCCTGCGCAGATGCGCAAAAACTAGAACCATCGGCTGTGGCGGCGTGCTAATGACTGGTACT
The DNA here is from genome assembly GCF_910591565.1 of Cydia splendana. Lineage (NCBI taxonomy): Eukaryota > Metazoa > Arthropoda > Insecta > Lepidoptera > Tortricidae > Cydia > Cydia splendana. The sequence goes on along the minus strand of NC_085971.1, from coordinate 15,552,646 downwards.
GAAAAGGCACCGTGTAAACGACTAGTGTCGGTTTGCTGGTCTCTGGCGGCTGAAAATAGTCATTGTCTAATCTAAACGGTCTGACGATGTGTTACACTTAGATATGAGCGCCGCGCCGGCGCGCCGCCGCCGCCGACAAAATTTTCGCGCCGCCGCCGCCGACGCTGCGCTATCGGCGTGGCATCGGCGTGACCTTGTTAGATACTACTATTTTCAGAATCAGATAATATATATTTTATCTAGTTTAGATCTTTAACGGGGCCAGTCTGAATAGCTTATAGACATTAAAAGGTATTTTAGGTCCATATAATTCAAAGATATCGATGGTAAATTCAAACTTTTCTGTTTGGTAACCGCGCTACTAGTGTTAGGGCAACGAAATGAATAATTTTGCCAGCTGGCTAGCTCATCCGTCATTCACCGCTAATTTAACCATTGCAAACATGGTTGAATGTCTTAAAAAGGTGTAAAAGGGGGTTAATTTCAGATATTAAGTGTTTTCACGCCCAAAGGTGGCCGTTGGCTTCGCACGGAAGGCATCGGAAACGGAATCGGGTCTCATTCAAGCTTGGCCATTGTTCAAATTTCAAGCGTTGCTCCCTCGCAGCCCAATCTTGGCCTCGCATCGCTCGCATAGAAGTAAGCCGCTATCTGAACCTCCAAGTTTTCGACCCTGTTTGGAGCCTAACTTTAGGCCTCGCTTTTAAAATGCTTGGTCATTGGTTCTTCTCCGATCTTAGCTCCACTGCAGCACAGCTTTTGGCCTCGTACAAATGCACCTGCAGGAAAGCTCCAGGTCTTTACCACTATGGCCTCGGTCTTTATCGGCCTTCGGACTTGCTTACACTGGACCAATAGTTCAATTCCAGCTTTGCTCTCTTGCAGCTTGTCCTTCGGCCTCGCAAAGAAGCGCGCCGTAGTCGGCGCTCCGCGCATTCGGCCTTCAGCCAAGCTCACACTTGGAGTTCGATTCTAAGCTGTAAGCTTACCTGCAACTCAGCATCTAGCCTCTCATGGGAAGGCGTCGGAATCAGGTCTTCGGTGTTAGGTGGAGCTCGGCCTTTTTGACATTAATCGGTTTGTTGGGTCGATATTGGTTCATGACGGAGTTTGATTTTCCTCACTTCGGCTCTTTGGACTGTCGACCAGACGTTTCCATGATACAGTCAATCCGCTACTTTTTACTTAGTACAAAAGATAAGGGCCACGGAAAGATCTTCCGGCCAGGGCCTCGCCAAGATTAAGACCGCCTCTGATGATGCGCGCTATCGTTTATACTATATTAAAAAAACCGGACAAGTGTGAGTCGAACTCGCCCACCGAGGGTTCCGTACTTTTTAGTATTTGTTGTTATAGCGGCAACAGAAATACATCATCTGTGAAAATTACAACTGTCTAGCTATCACGGTTCGTGAGATACAGCCTGGTGACAGACGGACGGACGGACGGACCGCGGAGTCTTAGTAATAGGGTCCCGTTTTACCCTTTGGGTACGGAACCCTAAAAATCGTACCTTTATTCAATAAATTTTGCTTGAAATTGAAAAATGCACTTATTTTATAACTTTCTTACAGAAAAAACATGTATTTTCGGTAAAATTTTGTTTTGATTTCTTTTTTCATTAATCAAACGTGTTTCAAGGCCACGCCGCCGATTCGCCGCCGCCGCCGACCGATTTTGACCGGCGCGCCGCCGCCGGCTAAATGCCTATCGGCGCTCATATCTAGTTACACTGGCGCCGTAATTTAGGCGTCTCAAAATAGTCTCCATCTAAATCGACCATTACAACATAAAGGCCTATGACGGTAGTCGTACGGACCAAGCTTACCCCCGTAGGCACCCCATCAAATAAAACGCTGAATAAGCTGTTCTCCTTATATTAATTAAACATTGGAGCGGCGGCTGGGCCGGGAGCGCTCGTGGCCGGCGGAGCGCACGTAGGGCTTGGTGTGCGAGCGCGGCGCGCCCGGCGCCGGCCCGAAGTGGCGCACGGCCTCGCGCGCGTTGCGGCGGCCCTGGATCAGCACGGTCTTGCGGCCCGTGGGCGCGCGCAGCGCCAGCTGGTCGAAGGTCAGGATTTCTCCTGGAACGACAATTATTTGTTCAATGTCTTGTCAAATGACTACAAAAGCATTCCAACTATGAGAGGCCTAATGAGGAGATTGCCCCAGGTAAGACAGAATGAACCCGATTCACATGGAATGTTGTCTAGCGCAACAGCTCATTCTGAGTGGACTGGCCTGTTGTCAAGTAATCTTGTCTGTAGTAATTTCACAGCTAAACCACCTCTGATTTTGATGAAAGGGTCTAGCAGGCTAAGCGAACAAGAAGTGCCCCCAACGACGGATTTGGTCATTCTTTCAGGTGGTGTACTGGCAGGTCCTAAGAACTCTCTATGCTTAATATCAGTCCTCGATCTTCTTTTGTTTTCGAGTTATTCAGGATAATGTAAAATCATCAGTGTATCATTGAAAGTGTCATATTTTGTAAACCGTTCAAGTTAGATTAACCAAACAAAATTATATTTGACAACAATAAAATAGACTACAAAATGAATATGTTTAACTTGCATCATGTCCTTATACTTCATTATAAAAAAAAACATTTTATTTTTCTTCTCATTATTTTTTATACTATTCGCGGAGGTACACCTACAAAAAAAATATGCATGAGTAGCCACTAATACCCCCTATATACACATAAAAATATTTGCATAAATCTTCGTGCGTCATGTCAAAAAAAAAACATTATCGAACAAGGATCTCGGAAACGGCTCTAACGATTTCGATGAAATTTGCTATATGGGTGTTTTCGGGGGCGATAAATTGATTTAGCTAGGTCTTATCTCTGGGAAAACGCGCATTTTTGAGTTTTTTAATGTTTAGAGCCGTTTCCGAGATCCTTGTTCGATAATGTTTTTTTTTGACATGACGCACGAAGATTTATGCAAATATTTTTATATGTGTATATAGTGGGTATTAGTGGCTACTCATGCATATTTTTTTTGTAGGTGTACCTCCGCGAATAGTATAAAAAATAATGAGAAGAAAAATAAAATGTTTTTTTTTTATAATGAAGTATAAGGACATGATGCAGGTTAAACATATTCATTTTGTAGTCTATTTTATTGTTGTCAAATATAATTTTGTTTGGTTAATCTAACTTGAACGGTTTACAAAATATGACACTTTCAATGATACACTGATGATTTTACATTATCCTGAATAACTCGAAAACAAAAGAAGATCGAGGACTGATATTAAGCATAGAGAGTTCTTAGGACCTGCCAGTACACCACCTGAAAGAATTACCAAATCCATTGTTGGGGGCACTTCTTGTTCGCTTAGCCTGCTAGACCCTTTGGTAAAAACCTCAAGCCTTGTAAAAAAGAACAATTTACAATAATAGTAGGTAATGTAGATAATGTAGGCTATGTAGAAAATTGTTCATCTCAATTATGTCCATAATATCAGAATAAAAATTTTACACCAGTGACCCACAGTGAGAATTCTTTTGGGAAGTAAATTAAAAAAATATATCATAAGTATTTTTTCTCAATAAAACAGCACCACCTTACAAATGTAACCTGCATTTTTTTTAACTAATGTAACTCCCCCCTTACTTAACTACCTAACCTACCTTAATATAACATCCCCTTTCGATTTACCCTTAAAATATGGCCATGTGATCGTCTAGCTAGTGGTTAGGACCCCTTGAAGTGAACCGCGGTAACCTCAAATTCTTTAATGAGTATCAGCTAAATTTTGGACTCTGACTTTATTTATTATTACCTAGATTTTGAGAACAGATATTTATGGTAATAAAATAATTATTTATGCAAGTAAGAAATAATTTAAAGAAAAATGAATTACAAAAATAGAAAATTATTAGAATTTATTAGTGCAATGTAAATGATGGTGTAAAATTTACTATAATGTATTTAAGTATTACAGCATATATGATGATATAAATATATAAAAATGTTGTTGGTAAAATCCTGCCACACCTATTAAGCTCCCGGGATAACATAGAAGCAGCACTCCTGAGATAAGCTCTTTTACACCCTAGCATTTCAAGGTTAATTATAATTAACTATCATCTTCTAAACGATGTGTGATTTAATCACACGTGCTGCTCCGTACGCCCGATGCAGGTCTGGAAGCTCTTAGTCCGATTTGCAAGTATCAATCGGAACACCTACCCTACCAGTTTAGCCAGACGGGCTATGACCAACACTTCGTAACCTAAACGCACCTAGATGATGATGAAAAGAAGTGTCAAAGTATCCATCAATCATCATAATTACTTATCTTTTTTATATTCAAAAGCTAGGGATGCTAATCCCTTAATCCCATTCCCCAGAGCTGATAATCTAGACAGAATTCCTAGTTTTCTAGATGTATAAACGAAGTACCGAGTTTATTCACTAATTATTATGTTTAATCGAGGCCGAAATTGAGTAATCACTCAATTTATCCTTTATACTGCTCTTGCCTGACAAAGGTTCCCTAAAGCAAACCGTTCTTCAATCCCAGAATAGTCTGCGTTCCTAAATCCAGATTGATAATTAAGAGATTGTGTTGTATGTTGTTGTATGTATTACCTGATTATATTACTCAGTACCTCGTCCCTACACCAGACAACCAGAAATGAAAAATAGAAATAAGAATTTATAGAAACTTTGGTTCTTTCCCCATATAAATGAGAAATTAGGAAGATTTAGGCAGATGAACCCTTCACCTTTTAAACACTCGTATTTTAGGATTAAGAAACCATATTTTTAAACCCTTAAAGAGAAATATATATCAACCATATCAATTGTATAGACCAGCACTAAAAAAGAACCCTAATAAACAATAAAATGAGTGTGTGATTCTACCCTAACTCTACCCATTGTCCCTAATCTAGTACATTCAAAGCATAGTTCGTTCTTACCATCGACCTAATGCTTTGTAATATACGCAAGTGTGGTCCCTACCAGAAGCTGTAAAGTTCGGCAGGCGAAACCGAGAAGGCAACCTACAGGCCAGTGTATTTGACTCCCTCCTTATCGCCCGCGGGCATGGTGGATAAGAATAAGTCGCCCTATTCCGTGTATATAAGTGGACCAGTACCCTAGCACATACACGCACTAATTACGAGGGAAACTCTGCCGCAACAAAGACTAAGTGTAATATCAGTCACGACAGAAGTCTGTCCCCACAACCAGCACTAGCATGAACCGGAGCACCGAAATATATAAATAAATTTAATAGGAGACCTAGTCTCAATTACTGTCGACTTCAGTGGGCCCAGATTACTCCGGATGACGCGCACGTGACGTCCCCACATCCATCTAAACAGCTGGGCCTTGAGACTAGTGAGATAATTCGTCTCTTATGTTGATATAAAAGAGACACCAAGTCCTCTCAAACTTGGAGCAATAGACTCCTAACCATCCAATCCTTTGGCACCGTTAGGCGGAGTGAATGGTTAGCTGGACAAACTGTCAGTCCAAACAATGATCTGGCTTTTAAAATAGCAAAAATACCCCATAGAAAAACACTAAAATAACTAAGTTATCACTAACTAACTCAACAGAAAAGTGAAATTCCCTTAAACACTGTCATCTATATTTAACGTTACGAGAATTTCTTCCCGCAAAACCAAACACAGACAATATTCCTAGCCCCGGCTATGCATTGACATTGTCCCTACATAACATGACGGCACTTAGAACACACAGCGTAAAGAAAACTTCACAATAACTAAAAACCCACACATGGTAGTAAAGAATCTCCACAAAAGTCCAAACTTAGCGTTACGACGATTGAAATCCCCGCAAAACCAAGCACAGACACAAATTCTAAGTTTAAATTCACTAGGATAATTCCAAGTAAAAAACAAACACAGAAAAAGTCGCGGAGAAACTTCACCTCCCCGCACTACGTTACACCCGAAAACCAGAGTCACTGCTAGCCCGGTCGAAGAATGAATCAAATCCCCAACGCTCCGCACCGGCCTTTTATACCTTTTTACTATGGCGACATAACGGCGACATATTGGCGACATAACAGCGACATAACGGCGACATAACGGCGACATATTGGCGACATAACGGCGACATATTGGCGACATAATAGCGACATAACGGCGACATATTAGCGACATAACGGCGACATATTGGCGACATATTGGCGACATAACGGCGACATATTGGCGACATAATAGCGACATAACGGCGACATAACGGCGACATATTGGCGACATATTAGAGACATAACGGCGACATATTGGCGACATAATAGCGACATAACGGCGACATATTGGCGACATAACGGCGACATAATAGCGACATTACCTAGAAAGACTTAATGGCGACATAACGGCTACATAACAGCGACATATTGGCGACATGAATCAAAACAAAGACAACTGGCGACATAACAGCGACATAATAGCGACATATTGGCGACATAATAGCGACATAACGGCGACATATTGGCGACATAACGGCGACATAATAGCGACATATTGGCGACATAACGGCGACATTACGGCGACATAACGGCGACATATTGGCGACAAAATAGCGACATAACGGCGACATATTGGCGACATAACGGCGACATAACAGCGACATAACGGCGACATATTGGCGACTTAATAGCGACATAATAGCGACATAACGGCGACATAACGGCGACATATTGGCGACATAATAGCGACATAATGGCGACATAATGGCGACATAACGGCGACATAACAGCGATAGCATAAACATTATTCCAAAAGTACCAGGATGGCAGAATTGCAGAAGAGGTCGTTTGCCTCGGGCGGGTAACCGACAACAGGTGTCTTATTGAGACAAACGTTTACCAAAAGTACCAGGATACCAGAACTGAGGAAGATGTCATTAACCTCATGGCGTGTAACAAGGTTTGATTCAAGAAGAAAGATCATAAGTTCCAGGTTGTTTACTAAATCATATGTCTTAAATATTAAGGTTCACTATTGCTTACTTCAGAATATAAATCATGTCCTTTTTACTCACGCAGTTTAGAGAAAGACGGAGCTATTTTTAATGACATCTACGCACACATTCATAGGCAATAGTCGAGTAGTCAGTTGGAGTAGACTAAATTATGATAAAAGGGAACGTTCGAAAACTCATCACGTACGAATTTGTAAGCATTATTTTACTTTGAGATATTTTTAGTTTACTTCTGAAAAACGTTCCTGTATTGAAGTTTTTTATGTTTATTAGTATCTAATATATTATTTAAGACATCCGGAATTTAGAGAATTAATTATTTTAATATTTTTATTTATCTTATGAATTTTTAGATTTTATGTTTCGAAATTGTACTAGAGCATCAGCGTAACGGAACGTCGAGCTGTCACTGATGTCTACTGATGACAGTTTTATTGTCAACGTCAATACTAATTTGTTGTTGATTATTTCCTGAGGGTTTATTTCTAAGTTAAAATAAAGATAAAAAAAAAGAAAGACACGTGATACCTATTATGGATTACCATGGAATTGCTTCAAGTTTCAACTGTTAGAATATTCGATGGAATCATGAATGAAATATGCGACTGAAGAGGTCTTTAGTTTTACAAGGTATTTCCTTTTATTTTCTGTGTTTCAATGAAAAAGGTGGTTAATACTAGGCAATAGGCATACGACTAGTCACAGTTCGCCCCCGATTTAAGTGTTTTATGAATTACTACAGTAATTTGTAAAAGACTTCAATCTACTCTAGATTAGTCGGATATATCCCCCCTTTTCTAAACGTGTAGTGTGTGTCTCAATACTAAGTGACCGCTAATGACTCAGCTCTGAAATTAGTTCATCAGAATTCCGTCAATGAACCATGACAACTTTTTCCCCAGTCACCTCGCTCCACCAAAGATATTAGGTTGTGAATCTAATAGGCTACTAGTTAACCCGTCCTTGCCAGCTCAACCCGGCCGCGTCGAGTATTACTCTTGTCTCTACCCGAATTGCGCCGTACACTTCCGTAGAAGAGCATCTGATGAGACAGCAAAAACTCCCCAAGCAAAACGAAGAGACCTTTAATTTTTATAAGTACGAAGCTTTCAAGTTCCATCGCCAAAATTCGAACCAATTTCATTGCCTTATCACCCTCAACCACGTTTTCTTGGCGCGTGTCTCATACTTGAATAAAATATACCGACCTTTAAGTTTGTTTGGATGTGTATTTTTTTTTATATATAAACAAACTTAAAATTGACATAAGTAAATACCCCAATATGGTATGATAAAGATATTTTTGTTTCAAAAAAAAAACCAAAATAAACAAAATATTTGCTTATTATTATTATACCTCATATTGAAAGCAACATAAGATATGTAATTGTATCTAATTAACCTCTTGAAAAGAGCCTCGTCCTTTTAGACGCTCACGGCCCTTAAAATATGTCGAGTGTCAGATATATCTCACCCAATATGAGTGTGTGGGTTTCGTAAGGGTCTTATTACCTTGTGTAGTACTAGCCATAAAAACCTACCCTTGTGAATGGGTCGAAATTTTAACCTACCGATAAGATTTTTCTGGCTAGTTGTGTATCCCGTTCCCTCCCCAGTTTGTTCCCCTGCAAATACCGACAAATCTAGTTTGATTACCCTCCAGCTTTTGTCTATCTGTATCAATCCAATCTTTCCAATAAAAGTACATACATCCACTTGACATCCGTCATCTCATATCATACATCTCTTTCATAAATCACCACAGACTCATAACTATAAACACTCAATGCACACACATTTTCATTCCTCCTCTATTACACTTTCACACTGATATCTACAGACAGCCAACGCATCGATTAGTAATCAAAACGAGAAAAAAAATATATTTATTGTCTCATAAATCATAATCATTTGAAAAGGAAGAAAAAAAAAACATACTCATTTTGTCCTAGCCTCACACTATCCCAACATTTATGTAGATGATTCCCAGATGATTTTAACGTCCCTCAATTTTCCAACTAATTATTTTATTTTGTTTTTTTATTTTTTATTTAGTAATTACTAGTTAAACGTACTTTGACTAAGTATTAGAATCAAATGATACGCACATAAAGAAAAATCTGCACTTTTGTTTTTATATTTTATGATAACGCTCCGCGATTAATTTCTCTATAATACCTATCTTTCGCTCTCTTACTGTCGTTCAACGCGCATCATCGACAACCTACTATGCATTAAACCACCGCGGAAGTATACAGACAATGACGAGTCGAACTTGATACGCGCTTAACCATTCCGCTGCCAAACCCTGGCAGTCCACGCGGCTGTTTGTGACGTCTAACTATCACTTTATAAGAAGCCCATAACCGTACATTGTATGGCATTTAAACGACCCTAATCTCAATACCCCATAACCAGGTAAAGCCAATACATAAAAAACTGACCTAAAGCGGTAATGCGATCCATACATTTAAAATCATAATTATTGACTCTACTTGTACGTTGTCTCTATATAATTAGCTCATTGGCCAGCCAAAATAATGCAAACATGCTCACAAATAAGTTAAATAACTTAATAAAAGACTTAAGGCCTTTAGGCATCAAGTCCGCCATTTGTACATTTTATTTGTATTGTGTGCAATAAAGTTTAAATAAATAAATAAAATAAGTAAAAAAAAGAAAAACAAATATGACATTTATAATGTTTTGAAAATATTTTAACACGTCTAATTACACCATTGAACACACACCGTTTGACTTAACGTACCTATAAAAGAAATCTCCCGAATCACAATACGATTAGACATGGTATTCAAATTACTATTGTGAGACCTACTGACTCGTTTATGCACTGTCAGCGCTTAAAAATGGAGGCCTAGGCACTCTGAAACATGCCGCGCGAGTGATCAAAAATACGTGAGCGAACATCCAGGTATTTTAAGAAATAGTACCCAGGCGACTCACCACGGTCGCGCTCCTATCCCTCGTCACCATGCCCGTCACGTTCTAACAAGTATGTAAGTGCGAAAGGGACGCGCATAGTGACAGTCGACAAAAATGTTACCGTGCCGAGCCCGCAGGTGTTCCTAATACAAATACAAATGCATTATAAGGGTTGGGTAGGTAATAAGTCCACCTTAGATATAAAGAGTAAGTAGGTAAGTATTTATCTAAACATTGTGCAATTATTCGCTTGTGTAAAAGTAATCTATTGAACGTAAGTTTATTCATAACTCCAGTTTGTTTTATAACACTACACGTAGGTACATATCCAAAATAACTTGTATAGAAAGATTGTAAGAAAAACAGAGCACGGAACTAAAACAAATAAAATAATATAAAGTTCTAAAAGGATCCTAAGTATCTTAATAAACTTGCAAACAAGTCTAATAAATTAAAACAAAAAAAAAAACTAAACATAAAAAACAAAACTTATTTGCTCACCGGGATTCGAACCCGCTCCACGTTCAAGTAATCTTCATACGTTTGTCCACCTTGAGATCCACTAGACCACGGGTGAGTTACAAGTTGCGACAAATTTAACAATGGCTTTCATAATAAAGTGTTTTATTTTTCAAGTGTTTTACGCACAAAATGATTAACAGAAAAGAATTTTATTTATAACAGGTAACCCATAAAATATAACGCAAATATCTACGCATGTACCTACGAACAAATTATTATGGAATTTCCTGAAAACGTGTTACTAACTGAATCATCAAATATTGAAAAGCTTGAAAGACCCTAATGTAAATTTAGCATTATTTTATACAATGTAAACAAGCGATAATGCGTTTTATATATGTACATACTAACATATCCTAAAAATTGTTAAAATAGGCTTGTCAAATTTTTCTACTCACGTGTTTATTTGTTGAATGCACATTTCTTGCAGATGTACACTATTTTCACCACTTTTTCATTCACTATTACACCTCACTGATGCACACAATAATGATCATTATAATATAAACTTACTACACGACTTTTTTTTCGCAATTGAAAACCATATGATTTTCGTACCTACTTTGTTTACAAAATGCACTTATACACCTTATGTTTCTTGTGATTGCAAAATGAGAATAATGGGCACTTGTGCATTCCCTAAAGATCTGTTTATTTCTTTCGCCACTGTCCTTGACCTGTGCAATCACCTCGACTTCTATCATACTTGCGAAGAGAGGTTCCTTTGAGTGTGTTATTTGTGTTCCATCGTTGAGAGTGTCAATGATTGTCTACATTACACCTGGTTTTCTCCTTGTCCGCCTATATCCCGAACCTTTATTGAAGCAATAGTATTTCTTCGTTGAGCTTACTGACGCGTAGGTAAACCATGCTTGAAGCATTGATTGCAGTGATGGGTTTTAGTCTGGTATATAAGATATTTTCTTCCTGTATTCTCGAATGAGTCCTGGTTGCCTGGTCCAACAGTTGTAGCAAGTCTTCGTTGTCATATTCAGCAATCGCCACAAATCTCGACGTATTTGTCGTAATTGTTTGGCAACTTTTTGCTCAAATACATCACTTTGAAAGGCGCGTAGAATTGCAAAATTCACTAAATGTCGTCACACGCGCACATAAATAATCACAAATTGGACTCATTTTCACATACTTCGAACCAAACAATACTATACTTTCTCACAAAATAATAAATTATTCGCAAAATTGTTCCTTGTTTATTTTGCGCATTCAACGTCCGACCGGTCCAACCGAATTGTCAAAATTTGACGTAAACATGAAGGCTATAGATGGATTTTGAGACTATTAACGACATCTATATTTCATGATAAAAAAAAATCAGAAATAGAAGGAGATAATGTTTTAGAATTGATTTTATTTCAATAATCCCAGAGTGGTCATAATTACTTTATTTCTTTGTCTAAGGATTAATCTGTATCAATCTGTGTTTATAAAGAAACAATTAGTATTATTACTATTAATTATCGTCAATATTAAATGAAATCGATCGTGTGAACAAGTTTTTACGCATAGACAAATACTAATAACCAATTTACAATCGCGTACAAGACAAGCGGTGAGACGAGCCGCGAAACGAGACACGGAACGAGAGTGTAAACGGATGCGCGTGTGTCCATGCAATGCGACAAAATCAAAAACATGTCCTAATACTCCTGGCAACATACTAAGCACAACCCACTCAATTTGGTCGGGTTCTTAGTACGACCTGTTAAGCAACAATTCCGATAGATGGCGTGAATAACTGGTTTTGAAACACTATTCGAGACTGAATTATAAACGTTTGACAGTGAAACATGAGTGAAACGAAATTTTGTCTTTGGCAAATTTTGACTGCTGTCATTTCAGATCCGCCATTATGCTTATTTTTTGAAACATTTATCCTTAATACAAGTAAACTAATCGTGATGTTAATAATTAAAATTACCTCAGTTACCGGCGACATTTTGATCAAATACCTAAACATCGGACAATCGCTCAAAACATGCTCAGAACAAAATTGGAACGCCATTTTGAATACAAGCCATTGCCTTTGTTTCACAATGGTTTTAGTGATGGGTCAAATCGAAAAAATTTCAAACCGGATAAGGCGACTCCGATTTATACCCAAATCGGTTCGCAAACCGATTTGGCTAAGTCGATTTAACTTCAAGTTTTTAAGTATCAGTAGTTCAAACCTCTCCGTAGTCACTTGGTTTTGACTTGAGGAAATCGAATTGGCAATTTTACGGTTTGTTCGACCCTTAGAATCCTTAGACTAACATGACATCAAAAACTTTGACTTAAATCTTTGTAATATTTTTTTTACTTTCCGATGCGCGTTTATTACAATTTCATTAATTGCTAAAGCTAAAACGGAAAAGCACTATACGAACAAGCAGGAAAGAGCGTGCGGTCTCGTGCGATTCCGTGAGTCATTGCCGCGAATTCGTTCAGTTAGCAAATCGACGCGGCGCAAAACTGCCAAACCGATCCAAGTATACCGCCAAATCGGTCTCTTTAAGCCCATGCGAAATTGAACCTTACCACTTAAACAATAAGTTTAATTTTACTTTACTTGTAGATACATAGTTTCGACTTGACTCAATAATGGCGGCAATGTGCATGGCAACATTTTTCTTCGTGGTTTGAAGTCGATTCGCGTACATTTTATTCCTCAATATGTCAAACGAAAGTGACCCAGCAACAAATCGGAAAGGGTGCGTTTAGAGCGGGTGAACGTATTTTAGGTCGATTTACGGAACACTCACGTCGATTTAGTCGACTTCAGACCTAAATCGGTTTGAACCGATTTGTGAAGTCGAATCGTAACATCGCTAAATGGTTTCCTACAGTAAAATACCACGACGCAAGCTTTACCCGATGTAGCGAGTAAGGATTGCCTCCAAGAATGCCCTAATGGTTTCCAAAATATAGCCCCTTGAAGAATTTACTATAAAACGAATGAAGTGAAAGTTCTGTTTCGTCGCCGCATGGCTGACCTTTTCTCAGCTTGCGTCTTCTATTTTTCTGTGAACCTGTCTAGTGCCCATAACTATGACCTAGTGTTTGAACTATCTAGTACAAAGGATGTGTAATGAGTCTAGCTGTCGATAGTGCGAATGGAATGGACTTAAATGTGGAAACTGTTGCTTTGAGCAAGGTAAGATTTTATTCTTTTTCCTTCATTAAACAAGTTGCTCCTATTTAAAAACTGTTTCGCTTATTAGAATATCAACTAGTGAAAAGTAATTGATCACAAATTGACCTATCTATCAATAAATCTGCTTTCTATTTGGTCTTATCGAATACAGACAAACATTAAGGTTTCCCTAATTTCATATAATTACGCTTGTAATGTTTTTACCTTATGTAGTGAGTTGCCTTATTTTTATTCTTTGTTCAGCAACAAAACACATTTTTTTCTGCAAAACTTGAAAGTGATCAAAGTAAAAATCAGTATTAAAGGAATGACATGTTGATTTTTGATTTTATCCTGTCTGTCTAATGTAATATCTGTTCTTCACTACATGTTTGTTTTCTGCTGCAATAAGATTTACAAAGTATATTTGATTTTTCAGCAAGCTGACAACTTTATTAGAATGAACCCCGGTATACATATATCGTTATCGAAAGAAAAGAAGTTGAAATTTTGCTGTGAAGACTCCCTTGCTATTTTCGATGAATCAAAACAACTGTGAAACGTAAGTATGATATTTCTACTATTAGACATTTACTCACTGGTTTGACCATACTGCTTTTGGAATTTGAAAAATGTTGTCGCTCTAAAAAGATGACCCGGGTCAATTTCTTTCGGAAATACTAGCTTCCTAAATTTGGAAGTGCAACATATTATAAAAATCATAATTATATGATAATGTCAACTAAAAATAAACAGGATTTCTTGCATGGTAATGAAAATTTGTTAATAAATATGTATTTTCTTTACAAAAGGATCCCGCAGTCTTCCGGTAATTTTAATACAATTTGTGAGCCTAACCCTAGACCTGTCATAAATATTCCTCTTTTTGCAATACATCTTACAATTTATGCTGTTATTTTTCAGCAACCGAAACCCAATACCTAGTTGTCAGTGAGCGGAGCAAATTTCCATTGATGCCCTCATGGGTTCTTCCGAGCCTTTCAACAGTCCCCTAGTAAGTATAACACCCATGCTACTAGAAAACTACTGTAACATATACATATGTACCTAGAAAAACAAACTTCAAAATTTTTCATCGCTCTCAAAAATAAAATAAAAATTGATTTTATTTTTATCTTGACTGTAAAGACCCTACTTGTACTAAATAATAAACACTTTTAATGAGACTTATGAATAGGTTCTCTTAAATATACCCTACTTTAGCTAACTTTTATACTTTATCAATTTCAGAGTTCCCGGAGAAATGGCATCGCTCCACAGTAACAATATGCCTGCCTTCAATGTACTTCTATAGACTGTCTCCAGTCATGACAGGTATTTTATTTCATTATATAAATACCAAACTTATCATAAGCTATAAAAACTCTTAACTTATGTCTGACTCTAATATTTCAAAATAATGAGCGAAGAGGTTCCGGATGAAAGATCGGAGATATGAAAACTGCCATTAACCTTACATCCTATTATGATTTTGTTGACTAAGTAACTTAATCTAGCTTATTTGTGACCTCACTTTATGGAAATGTGCCCTGTAAGGCAAAGATTCTCAAACTTTTTTGGATTTTGAAGAATTTAAGTACTGTCTAGTCTACTTTTGTGAAACCTAATATTTCCTATGAGTGTATTTGACAATAAAATAATGATGCGCCCCCTCTAATGAATGACTGTTGATATTTTACTACTATTATTGTACTTATTCAACTCTTTTCTCTAAGGTTTCCTAATACTTGCCTAATTTATTCCAGGCTACCAAGAACCTCTGACTTCAATACTTCAACACTCCTGTTTGATGGCCGTATCTCAAGAATTTGCTGCTAAGGTCGCTCTAGTCTTCAATGGATACAAGAAAGAAATGTTAGGTACTAGCGTGTTAGCTTAACCAATTATTGTATATTATTACTTAATAGCAATCAGAATACTATTGAAAAGTACCGTCAGCAGAACTGTACTGTAATCATAAGTTAACAGGCTACCTTCATACTACAAATATGTCTTTGTATGCACGCTGTTCGTCCAACTAATTGGCGTGTTGCATTTCTCAATTGATTTTCATGAAGTTATTTGAGCGGCTTAAATAATAACAATAAGGTACACAAGGCAGCTCGCAGGAGTCCTTGTAAATAATAGTAATAACTATAACCAGTTAACTATACATATCTCAGCGCTGTTCTCGATAAATGTTGTGACTCTTAGGGTTCCGTACTGAAAAATATGTAGATAAATTTTCATACAAATGTGTATGTTCTACTTATGCTCCAATAGTGATTGCAGCATGTACTATTACTGTTTTCTTAACCTAAATATCCATAAATTGGCCTAAAAATAGTCTTAACATACTATTTCCTATTCAAATCCAAGCTCATCCTTATCCTACGGTAGCAAATGTATGATGTTTTCGTACATTAATGAAATTTAAGCTTATTACTAGCATGTGTGGTTGTCATTCGGACCCACACGTGAAGCAAATAAAACCTAACAGAATTATCTGTAATATCTGCTTCTTACTCTTACTCTTTGATTGACAGGCCTATGTAGGACCATCAGATGATGTATGATGTTTTATTATCCAGTCTGTAACTTAACTAGCTTATTATAGTGATAGCTTATCAGTAAACAAGCCATGTAACAAAGATGGAACTCCGATGTTATCACATATGAGTACCTATAGCTATTTATTTTTTTATGATATAAAAGGCAAAATAACAGACAAATTACCCGGTGGTGAATGATTACTGTTCCCTCGCAAAACCAGAGTGGTTGCAAATGCATTGCCGGAATTTAAGATGGGAGAATAAGGAAGTTGTGAAATACGCCCCCAGTGGCTTAGTATTCCTGCGTGTAAATGAACAATTACACGCCCCCATAATTTTACAACTAATGTATATATTTGTAATACGCCCCCTGTTCTGTAATATTTCAAGAGAGCCTAAGTGAAATGAACAGTTTCACGCCCCCATGATTTTTCGACTAAAGTATATGATTTTACACAACTAGATATCTTATCTGACCACATCCTAGGCTAACTTAGGTAAACTAATCTTATCTCTAGACTATGGTAACAGCCTCCTAACCCAAACTAAAGTAACCCTGTCTACAAATGCTGCCTGGCAAAGGCGCGTCTACCACGAATATGCGTTTCCAAGTCGTGGACATTATTTGTTAATCTAAGTATGTATTTATCTATACAAGTATGTACTGCGCCGCCTAGTACCAGCAGTACAAACTTTGCCTAGCCTGAGGCCAAGTTGATATGTGAAAGAATGTCCCTAAAATATTTATTTATTTATTTCATTATTATTAATTGTACCTACGATGAAGCTAATTCCTTAACGAATCTATGCCGCGACAGAAATAAGTCTGATTGTTTTCGCTTAAAATAAGCGTTAATAAGTGCTAATGTTATACTACATGGGTTTAATTTTGTAATTCTTGTTACTTTATTTTTCAGATATCAAAGACGCAAGAACATGGATCTAAAGTAGATATTTGTGAAGACACACATCGTAACTCAGAAATGTGAAAAGGAAATCCCTAATTACGGCGAGCCGAGAACGAGTAAAAAAATGTAGTACCAAACTCGTCAAGAGATGGCGCCACCTCCGAGATAGAACGCGCCAACGATGTGTCGACGTAGAATCTTGATATCCGAGATGCAAATTACCAATCGTTTTTAAAGTTAGGAGATGATTAATGCTTGGTTGGCTGCATAAGTGCATACCCCTGCTGAGGTCACAGCAGCTACGCACAAGTTATCAGTAATTGTACATAGTTAGTGTTTTAATAAATAAGCCGACTAAGATAATTACGTTGTTTTCGCCTGCGGATAGTAACCCTTACTACAGTAATAGTAATAGTTTTTTTTTCTACTACATGTACATAGTAGCTATTGAATAATAAACTTAATGTTTCATGACTTTTATTTAAGACCTTTCCACGTGTACATAATAACTATTGAATAATAAAAATTAATGCTTCATGACTTTTATTTAAACCCGTAATAAAAGCAGAGTCCAAAATCAAGTGTACCCATTCCATTTCACGTACAACAAAATGTAGCCTGAAAGGCTACTTTTACATAGATATACCTTGAAGAACCGCAGTAACCCAGGTAAACTACATCCTGCGTCACGGTTTCACCAAAATGTAACTCCCCCCTTACTTAACTACCTAACCTACCTTAATATAACATCCCCTTTCGATTTACCCTTAAAATATGGCCATGTGATCGTCTAGCTAGTGGTTAGGACCCCTTGAAGTGAACCGCGGTAACCTCAAATTCTTTAATGAGTATCAGCTAAATTTTGGACTCTGACTTTATTTATTATTACCTAGATTTTGAGAACAGATATTTATGGTAATAAAATAATTATTTATGCAAGTAAGAAATAATTTAAAGAAAAATGAATTACAAAAATAGAAAATTATTAGAATTTATTAGTGCAATGTAAATGATGGTGTAAAATTTACTATAATGTATTTAAGTATTACAGCATATATGATGATATAAATATATAAAAATGTTGTTGGTAAAATCCTGCCACACCTATTAAGCTCCCGGGATAACATAGAAGCAGCACTCCTGAGATAAGCTCTTTTACACCCTAGCATTTCAAGGTTAATTATAATTAACTATCATCTTCTAAACGATGTGTGATTTAATCACACGTGCTGCTCCGTACGCCCGATGCAGGTCTGGAAGCTCTTAGTCCGATTTGCAAGTATCAATCGGAACACCTACCCTACCAGTTTAGCCAGACGGGCTATGACCAACACTTCGTAACCTAAACGCACCTAGATGATGATGAAAAGAAGTGTCAAAGTATCCATCAATCATCATAATTACTTATCTTTTTTATATTCAAAAGCTAGGGATGCTAATCCCTTAATCCCATTCCCCAGAGCTGATAATCTAGACAGAATTCCTAGTTTTCTAGATGTATAAACGAAGTACCGAGTTTATTCACTAATTATTATGTTTAATCGAGGCCGAAATTGAGTAATCACTCAATTTATCCTTTATACTGCTCTTGCCTGACAAAGGTTCCCTAAAGCAAACCGTTCTTCAATCCCAGAATAGTCTGCGTTCCTAAATCCAGATTGATAATTAAGAGATTGTGTTGTATGTTGTTGTATGTATTACCTGATTATATTACTCAGTACCTCGTCCCTACACCAGACAACCAGAAATGAAAAATAGAAATAAGAATTTATAGAAACTTTGGTTCTTTCCCCATATAAATGAGAAATTAGGAAGATTTAGGCAGATGAACCCTTCACCTTTTAAACACTCGTATTTTAGGATTAAGAAACCATATTTTTAAACCCTTAAAGAGAAATATATATCAACCATATCAATTGTATAGACCAGCACTAAAAAAGAACCCTAATAAACAATAAAATGAGTGTGTGATTCTACCCTAACTCTACCCATTGTCCCTAATCTAGTACATTCAAAGCATAGTTCGTTCTTACCATCGACCTAATGCTTTGTAATATACGCAAGTGTGGTCCCTACCAGAAGCTGTAAAGTTCGGCAGGCGAAACCGAGAAGGCAACCTACAGGCCAGTGTATTTGACTCCCTCCTTATCGCCCGCGGGCATGGTGGATAAGAATAAGTCGCCCTATTCCGTGTATATAAGTGGACCAGTACCCTAGCACATACACGCACTAATTACGAGGGAAACTCTGCCGCAACAAAGACTAAGTGTAATATCAGTCACGACAGAAGTCTGTCCCCACAACCAGCACTAGCATGAACCGGAGCACCGAAATATATAAATAAATTTAATAGGAGACCTAGTCTCAATTACTGTCGACTTCAGTGGGCCCAGATTACTCCGGATGACGCGCACGTGACGTCCCCACATCCATCTAAACAGCTGGGCCTTGAGACTAGTGAGATAATTCGTCTCTTATGTTGATATAAAAGAGACACCAAGTCCTCTCAAACTTGGAGCAATAGACTCCTAACCATCCAATCCTTTGGCACCGTTAGGCGGAGTGAATGGTTAGCTGGACAAACTGTCAGTCCAAACAATGATCTGGCTTTTAAAATAGCAAAAATACCCCATAGAAAAACACTAAAATAACTAAGTTATCACTAACTAACTCAACAGAAAAGTGAAATTCCCTTAAACACTGTCATCTATATTTAACGTTACGAGAATTTCTTCCCGCAAAACCAAACACAGACAATATTCCTAGCCCCGGCTATGCATTGACATTGTCCCTACATAACATGACGGCACTTAGAACACACAGCGTAAAGAAAACTTCACAATAACTAAAAACCCACACATGGTAGTAAAGAATCTCCACAAAAGTCCAAACTTAGCGTTACGACGATTGAAATCCCCGCAAAACCAAGCACAGACACAAATTCTAAGTTTAAATTCACTAGGATAATTCCAAGTAAAAAACAAACACAGAAAAAGTCGCGGAGAAACTTCACCTCCCCGCACTACGTTACACCCGAAAACCAGAGTCACTGCTAGCCCGGTCGAAGAATGAATCAAATCCCCAACGCTCCGCACCGGCCTTTTATACCTTTTTACTATGGCGACATAACGGCGACATATTGGCGACATAACAGCGACATAACGGCGACATAACGGCGACATATTGGCGACATAACGGCGACATATTGGCGACATAATAGCGACATAACGGCGACATATTAGCGACATAACGGCGACATATTGGCGACATATTGGCGACATAACGGCGACATATTGGCGACATAATAGCGACATAACGGCGACATAACGGCGACATATTGGCGACATATTAGAGACATAACGGCGACATATTGGCGACATAATAGCGACATAACGGCGACATATTGGCGACATAACGGCGACATAATAGCGACATTACCTAGAAAGACTTAATGGCGACATAACGGCTACATAACAGCGACATATTGGCGACATGAATCAAAACAAAGACAACTGGCGACATAACAGCGACATAATAGCGACATATTGGCGACATAATAGCGACATAACGGCGACATATTGGCGACATAACGGCGACATAATAGCGACATATTGGCGACATAACGGCGACATTACGGCGACATAACGGCGACATATTGGCGACAAAATAGCGACATAACGGCGACATATTGGCGACATAACGGCGACATAACAGCGACATAACGGCGACATATTGGCGACTTAATAGCGACATAACGGCGACATAACGGCGACATATTGGCGACATAATAGCGACATAATGGCGACATAATGGCGACATAACGGCGACATAACAGCGATAGCATAAACATTATTCCAAAAGTACCAGGATGGCAGAATTGCAGAAGAGGTCGTTTGCCTCGGGCGGGTAACCGACAACAGGTGTCTTATTGAGACAAACGTTTACCAAAAGTACCAGGATACCAGAACTGAGGAAGATGTCATTAACCTCATGGCGTGTAACAAGGTTTGATTCAAGAAGAAAGATCATAAGTTCCAGGTTGTTTACTAAATCATATGTCTTAAATATTAAGGTTCACTATTGCTTACTTCAGAATATAAATCATGTCCTTTTTACTCACGCAGTTTAGAGAAAGACGGAGCTATTTTTAATGACATCTACGCACACATTCATAGGCAATAGTCGAGTAGTCAGTTGGAGTAGACTAAATTATGATAAAAGGGAACGTTCGAAAACTCATCACGTACGAATTTGTAAGCATTATTTTACTTTGAGATATTTTTAGTTTACTTCTGAAAAACGTTCCTGTATTGAAGTTTTTTATGTTTATTAGTATCTAATATATTATTTAAGACATCCGGAATTTAGAGAATTAATTATTTTAATATTTTTATTTATCTTATGAATTTTTAGATTTTATGTTTCGAAATTGTACTAGAGCATCAGCGTAACGGAACGTCGAGCTGTCACTGATGTCTACTGATGACAGTTTTATTGTCAACGTCAATACTAATTTGTTGTTGATTATTTCCTGAGGGTTTATTTCTAAGTTAAAATAAAGATAAAAAAAAAGAAAGACACGTGATACCTATTATGGATTACCATGGAATTGCTTCAAGTTTCAACTGTTAGAATATTCGATGGAATCATGAATGAAATATGCGACTGAAGAGGTCTTTAGTTTTACAAGGTATTTCCTTTTATTTTCTGTGTTTCAATGAAAAAGGTGGTTAATACTAGGCAATAGGCATACGACTAGTCACACTAATACATTTTAATAGGTATTCTGTATTTCTTTTTGCAAGTAACTTCACCATTAAATCTTTTAGTTAGGCAGCTTTCCCATTGTTGATTAACACTTTCGCAACCGGGCAAAAAACGGCGCACTACCCCAGAAACCGGTCGTCTATATCTGCGTACAAAACAACCCGCTGGGCGGGTTGTCCGGCATCTGAGTAAAGTTTACGAGTGCCCGAGAGTCGGGTACGCGGTGTCGAATGTGTTAATAGAAATGGCTAATTTTTAGGGTTCCGTACCCAAAGGGCAAAAACGGGACCCTATTACTAAGACTCCGCCGTCCGTCCGTCCGTCTGTCACCACTCTGCATCTCGTGATCTGTAATAGCTAGACAGCTGAAATTTTCACAGATGATATATTTCTGTTGCCGCTATAACAACAAATACTAACAGAATAAAATAAAGATTTAAGTGGGACTCCCATACAACAAACGTGATTTTTGACCGAAGTTAAGCAACGTCGGGTGGGGTCAGTACTTGGATGGGTGACCGTTTTTATAGATAATGGTACGGAACCCTTCGTGTGCGAGTCCGACTCACACTTGTTTTTTTTTTACCACCAGTTTAAACAATTAAATCAAAAAATAACATATGTAATTCCTATTAACATGAAATATATATCAAGAAAATAGTAGATTTATGCCAGTCAGACAGTAGATGTAAAAAATCGGGCAAGTGCGAGTCGGGCTCGCGCACGAAGGGTTCCGTACCATATAAAAAAAAAAACAAAAAAAAAGCAAAAAAAAAAACGGTCACCCATCCAAGTACTGACCACTCCCGACGTTGCTTAACTTTGGTCAAAAATCACGTTTGTTGTATGGGAGCCCCATTTAAATCTTTATTTTATTCTGTTTTTAGTATTTGTTGTTATAGCGGCAACAGAAATACATCATCTGTGAAAATTTCAACTGTCTAGCTATCACGGTTCGTGAGATACAGCCTGGTGACAGACGGACGGACGGACGGACGGACAGCGAAGTCTTAGTAATAGGGTTCCGTTTTACCCTTTGGGTACGGAACCCTAAAAAAATATCTTTGTAGACAGTAGACACCAACTAAACTACACCTTTATATTGAAAAATGTTACATCGAAAATCTACTGTCAGCCAAGCTGAAAGCAGCTGATAGGACCTTCTGGTGTAATTTGCTTGTAGTCATCTAGTCTAATTTTTATTTTATATAACAATAATACAAAACCATGGTTCCATGGTTCTTAACTACACACATTAAGGTTCATAGACTGTAAACTGAAATAAATGTCATATACTAAGAAAAAACTACTTGATAAAAAAACAAATTAAAAATATTTTCTGAAAAATAATTTAATTTGTTCAAATACTTCATAGTGTTCATAGACTGGCTAGATGTAAAATATACAATGCCACAATGTGATAGACAATCTAGGCTGTTACTACTGTTAGTGACCAGAAAATTTACTAGCCAGATTTAAATCTGTAATATTGACTGAAATACCATAACACAGAAGTTGAGGCTATTAGTCACGCTACAAAAATTAATCAAAGCTAGATATACTATATGTCTATTCTGTATCATATAAATTCTATGCGAGTGATATTTTGACTACTATTTGTATTAATGATTAGCAAATACTGATCACATAAGGATAATAAAATAGTAAGATATGTTAAGGATCGGATTATATACCAAAATTATACATCTAGGTCATGTTCTTTCAACACCCAGGCAGTAATAACTAATAACAATGAAAGTCTATTTATTATAGTTACATGGCACACATAGCTAAATGATAAGTTATATTTAGATTAAGTCCACTCACTGTCCTATTTGCCGTCAGTTTCAATTCAAACAATCATTTAGTAAGCATTCACTATGTATCACAACCACAATTGACCTAACCTCAAAATCTCATGTCAACATAAACAACTAACCTCCAGCAGCCAAGATGCGGGCACGAGCCTTCTCCGTGACGTGAAGAGCGGCCACCGTGAGCTTGGGCACTTTGTACAGCCTCACGTCGTTGGTGATGGAGCCAACCACGACGGCGATCAGGCCCTCGCGAGTGGGCTTCTTCATGTGACGCGCCAGGCGGGACAGGGAGATCGGCGGCCTGTTGATACGGCTCATGAATAGACGCCGTAGGATAATCTGGTTGAACTTGGCGTCGGTACGTCTCGCCAAGTAGCGGTACAGCTGAAAGAAAACAAGTTTTAGGTTATGACTGAGATCTGACAAAAGTTAATGTTTGCTGTTTGGAATGATAGTTTAGAAGAGTTTGATAGGTTTAATTTACTTACTTTGACCAACAGCCTCAGGTACACATCCTGAGATTTAACTTCGGTGCGTCGCACCTTCCTGTCATGTTTATGGTTGATGTCGATACCCTGAAATAAATAAAGAAACACATACTGAATGCACTCCGATAACTTCAAATGGCTTTAAACTTTCACAACACTTTCGTCTCATCGCGATTTTTATTGATTATATTTTCATTTTTCACTGAACGAAACTCACCATCTTGACAACCGGATGAAAAAGAGACTATAGACAATAACAAACTTTGACAGTTACAGTTTTAGAGTTGCCAGAGCAATCTTATTTTTCATAGACAAATATAGACGATAATCATTCAAGCCGTAACAGACTACCGCACCGCACCGCACCTAGGTGGCGATACACAACTCAAGGACTTATCGATAGTGTGTAAAGATTTGGTGTAAAGCAAAAAGAATGGATAGTATACGATACGAAGTTACATATGTCTTTGGTGTAAAGTGATCCCCATACGTGCGTTAAGGATGCAGCTATAAATTAGAGCGAGAAAGAGATATTTTGACCGCACCAAGGTCGCGGTGCGGTGTAGTAGTCTATTATGGCTCAAATAATTATTTACAAAAATAAATATTAAATTACAATGTCTGAGTATAAAACTACTAAAAAATTCTTCTTAGCACACTTCATTTATAGACTGGCTGCATACTGACAGAAAATACTCAAAATTTGAAATATTAGCGCTGGAAAAAACAAATGAAAAGAACCTGCCGTGATGTCTGTCACCGCGACAGATAAACAAGTTTCGACCGCCGTATTTTCAAAAGGGATGGAATTTCATTCGAAACATCGAAAATTATTCAAAACTAAAAATTCTGTTCGTACTCCTGCAGCCCCAAAGCCACGACTAAGCAAGAAGAAGGTAGTTCTACGGAAGCGGAAATGCGTGTGTTTGCCAGAAAATTATTCAGTAGTAGAGTTCCCTGCAATTTGGAATGAGCTGCGCCAGAATGGGCAGCTGTGCGACGGCACCATCATGTGCCGGGACCTTAAATCAATACGCGTGCACCGAGCCATTCTGTCAGCCGTTAGTCCCTACTTCAAAGCGTTATTTATAAATTCCCTTAAGAAGGGAGAGCAAGAAGAAACGGAAATTTTCGTAGACGTTCCTAGCATTTACATGTCTCTAATACTAGACTACGCCTACACAGGGACTTGTGCAGTAACTGTAGAAAATGTGGAGCACTTACTCCCATATGCAGATCAATTTGACGTCGTCGGAGTTATTCAGCTATGCTGCCAGTTCCTGTTGCATGAGTTGAGACCTCACAACTGCCTAGGGATATTCAAATTCGCTAAGTATTACTTCTGCGGTGAATTAGAGAAGAAAGGGAAGTTGTATATAAGGCAGAACTTTAATAGAGTACTTAAGGAGTGCAATGAATTTAAGTCGCTTTCGTTCGAAGAGTTAGAGGACATATTGAGGGACGACGAGTTGAATGTTCGAAACGAGGAGATCGTGTTCCAAGCGGTGAAGACATGGGTGGAGCACGATTTGGAGAATAGACGAAAGCACATTCCGTCGTTACTGTCTTGTATTAGATTTGGTCATATAAGCTATAATTACTTTAAATCGAAAATATTGCAGTGGCAGCCAGTTATTGACGATGATGTGAGTATATGCGACAGAACTCACAAATGTTATTATCTGTATAACTACTACTTATTATGTTGGTACTTTCTATTTTTCCCGTTAAATTCAAATATGATCCACAGAAATGTCAAGAGTCGCTGTACCCCGCCGTGGTGTTTCTCACCGTGTTGGACTCCCGACCGGGGACCGAAGCAGACCTAAACGACCCGTTGGCGAGACCTCGCATCCCGTATGAGGTCCTATTTGCCGTGGGAGGTTGGAGCGCCGGAAGTCCTACGAGTTTTGTGGAGACTTACGATACGAGGTACATGGCAACATTGTCACATATTTGGAGGTTTTTTCTTTCCCAACTCTAAAAAGCTCATCATCGTAAATTCATCTATTATTTTCAAATCGTTAATTTCAAGTTTTCATGTATAAAATGTCTGTAAGGATAGGATACATAAGGTAAAAGCACCAATGATCGACGCTGCACCAATGTTCGACATGGCACTTATGTCAAAGTAATAATATAGTTTAAGTTTGAACAACGATTTTTTTTCTTTATTCAAAATTAATTCCTGTCACTTTGACCTAAAGTACTTATGTCGAACACTGGCTAAAAGTGTCGATCATTGGTGGTTTTCCCTTAAGTTACCAGTCAAATGACATTTGAAGCGCTATTTCTACACAGTCACTTCAATAAATATCATTGTCCTTGATGTAAGTAAATAAGACTTATAACTCGTGCTAACAAAAGGTTTTCTACGTACGATATGAAAAAAATGTTGATTCCACGCTAATAACTTCTACATCGAAGTGATGTATCTAATACCTACGCATAAAATCGCTTTTTAGGGTTCCGTACCCAAAGGGTAAAACGGGACCCTATTACTAAGACTCCGCTGTCCGTCCGTCCGTCTGTCACCAGGCTGTATCTCACGAACCCTGATAGCTTGAAATTTTCACAGATGATGTATTTCTGTTGCCGCTATAACAACAAATACTAAAAACAGAATAAAATAAAGATTTAAGTGGGGCTCCCATACAACAAACGTGATTTTTGACCGAAGTTAAGCAACGTCGGGCGGGGTCAGTACTTGGATGGGTGACCAAGATATTTTTATAGATAATGGTACGGAACCCTTCGTGTGCGAGTCCAACTTGCACTTGGCCGATTTTTTTGGATTATGTTACGGAACCCTTCGTGCGCGAGTCCGACTAATCTACATTGTAGATAAAAATAATAAGAATAAGATAGTTGTAATTTACTTGTTTATCACCAAATGACACACTTACTGACCGGTTTCCACATTTTCATAGGGCTGACCGCTGGTTCCTCTCAATCCACATGGACCTCACACCGCGCGCGTACCACGGGCTCTGCACGCTCAACAACCTGATCTACATGATCGGCGGATTCGATGGCAGCGACCATTTCAACACGGTCCGGTGTTACGACCCCGTGGCCAATACGTGGCATGAGCGGGCCTGCATGTATCAGGCGAGGTGTTACGTCAGCGTGGTGGCGCATGGTTAGAACTCTCCTATTCCTCTTGAGACAATAACACCACACACACCCTGCGTATACCGTGGGTTCTGATGATCAACAACATGATCGACATATGAGTACCTATTAGGTACATAATCGGTGACTTTGACGGCAGCGACCACTTCAACACGGCCGTTCAACACATCATTAAGATGGTCAGATGCCAAAGAGAAAAGGAAATTATGCTCGAAAATCATTATTTAACCTAATGAATAACCACGGGCTCCATATAATCGACCATTCTCCGTTTTCTGACGACGGAAGTTACTTAGTTTTTATTTTTTTTATTTTATTGATCAAATAAGTAACACAGCATTCAGTAAAATCAAGGCACTGTGAAACTACAAACTAAAAAAAACAAGGAGACAAAGAAAACAATAGACACAAAAATGACATACAACTTAAACATTGGATTTGGGCGACGACGTAACAGCGTGGCTCCGTAGCGTCGTCTGACTCGGCGTAGGGTTTGGCAGGTTGCCCCGGAACCGCCGAAACACCACACCCTTCGGCCAGAAGTCCGCGCTTGCGATGGTGTCCTGCAGAGGCCGCGGCACGTGCACTACAAATGAACTGAAGTGCATATAGTAACGCGACTGTAGCTGGTGCACCCTCAGCGTATAGCCACTGGCTATACGAGCCAGTCTTCCGGCGGACGTACTCCACCACAATAGTTATTATATCTAACTACGTCGGACACTTTCTGCTATCTTACTGCAAAGAGGGAGAGGGAAACAATATTGGTATACCTTTTTCCGTCCCTCTCAGTAGTAAGTGCCCTGAAAATAATAGGTGTAATAACCCCTCAGCTTTGAGTAGCCTCGGATAAAATATAATTTGTAAAAATTACAAAGAAACAGCTACTCTAGCTAGTTTAACTTATTCAACATCTTTCAGATGGCCTTATCTACGCCCTCGGGGGCTACAACGGGCGCACTCGCATGGCGTCCGTGGAGCGCTACTACCCCGACAAGAACCAGTGGGAGATGACCACCCCCATGAACAAGCAGCGGTCGGACGCCAGCGCCGCCTCTCTTGGCGGTAAGGTAAATTAAATCAAGTTTTTCATTGTCAACATTTCTGACTGTGTTCTACGTTCAAGGTTAAGGCGTACCTATTTGGCTTAATTTGATTTGACACTTACAACAGTTATCTTCAGCCAGAACGCATGATATTCCTCAAAGAAAGCTACTGACCCACATCCTTTACTCGTGCTCATCCGTTACTTTGTTTAATCGTCACCAGCTTATCTCAGACATCGATTGCAGTAGTATACATAGGTAGGGTATGCAGTGTTGGTGGTAGATACTGTCATAAGTACTTGGTTTTTAGGGTTCCGTACCCAAAGGGTAAAACGGGACCCTATTACTAAGACTTCGCTGTCCGTCCGTCCGTCCGTCCGTCCGTCCGTCCGTCCGTCCGTCCGTCCGTCCGTCCGTCCGTCCGTCCGTCTGTCACCAGGCTGTATCTCACGAACCGTGATAGCTAGACAGTTGAAATTTTCACAGATGATGTATTTCTGTTGTCGCTATAACAACAAATACTAAAAACAGAATAAAATAAAGATTTAAATGGGGCTCCCATACAACAAACGTGATTTTTGACCAAAGTTAAGCAACGTCGGGAGTGGTCAGTACTTGGATGGGTGACCGTTTTTTTTTTGCTTTTTTTTCGTTTTTTTTTTTTTGCATTATGGTACGGAACCCTTCGTGCGCGAGTCCGACTCGCACTTGCCCGGTTTTTGCAATTCTTGGAAGTTATCCTTTACGAAGGTTGAAAGTATTCAAAGGGAAGGGGGGAAGGGGATTTTGGTCTTGGGATTTTGGTCTTCGCCATCATTTTGAGCTTGAGATAAATCCCGCGAAATTCTGGAAACATGTTTATATGAGGCATCATTATTCATTCGGCACTTTAATAGTTCCCTAAACTTTATTCTCTTACAGTTGCGTCATCCGACAAGATCACAATTTCTCATGTCATAGCGTCTATCGTCTATCCGACAGATCTACATAGTAGGCGGTTTCAACGGGCAAGAAGTCCTCAGTTCAGCCGAGATGTTTGACCCGGACACCCGACAATGGACCCTTATACGGCCCATGCTGAGTCCCCGCTCCGGCGTCAGTCTTATCGCGTACCGGGACTGTCTATATGCCCTGGGAGGATTTAATGGCTACAGCAGACTAAATACGGGTAAGCTTTGTGTTATTTGTTTATTGCAATGCAATGGAATATACCGAATATAATTTGTGGTATAGTATCCCAACCAGTGAGAGTAGGTATAAGGGTTCAAAGCAAGTTGATAGAAATCACTCATTAGAGTGTAGGTATCTCTTTTAATCGACTCGCTATGTCAGGGGTTAGAGAATACTCGACAAGAGCAAGAGAGAGACTCTTAGAGACAACTCTAGATTGGAAACTCACCGAAGGTAGTCAGTCACAAAGCCAGAACCACCTATTGCATATGTATAGGAGTTTCATAATCCTCTGCTCAGTCTGCCTAATAGTTAATCAATCAACCGTGAACTGCAACCACAGTTAGTTTCCTCAGGGAGAAACTCTGTCAATAGAACTCGACTGTTAGAAACAAGTAATCGGGATAATGTTCTTGACAGGCTTTCTAGCATACAGAAGCGAAGTTAGTCACTAGTGTCACTACAGAAAATATTCTACCATCAATTGATCCTACGGCATTGTGGCTTAGCTTCTACTCGGTCATCAAGGATCGCAGCGCGATTGGCCCCGAGCACCTTTACTGACAGATAAATACATTTTCAAGTGGAACGCCTGAACCCACACCCCGGCAGCGACTGGCTGATTGACTGGCAGGAGGTGACAGAGATGTTCAGCGCGAGGAGCAACTTCGCTACGGTTCTACTAGACGATATGATCTTCGTCATCGGTGGATTTAATGGTTAGTGTGATGTTTCTATAAAATCGTAAGGCTTGGGTACAAATTGTTTGACATTTTACTGTGATTATAAAGACCCCGTACCTTAACTATACTTAGTTATGGAAATGAGGGTCCACACCCTATATCAAACACCCACGTGTTTGATATAGATATCGGAGCGATTCTATTGCTGTGCTACTCTTCTATTTTACATATTTATTACGCGTTTAACCCGGTTCTACCTCTTATTAAACGCTGCGAATCATGTTAGGTACTAACTAGGCCATTCTCGTTCTTGTCGTATATAGTGTAAGTAAATCACGTAGTTGTTTACAACGAATTCTCACCAGGTTCAACCACCATCCCCCACGTGGAATGCTACGACGGCGACACCCACGAGTGGTACGACGCGGCTCCCATGAACCTCAATCGCTCTGCTTTAAGTGCCTGTGTGATAGCCGGCCTGCCTAACGCCCGATCTTTCTCTTACCTGGCTAAAGCTGTGCCAGCGGCAGGGGCGGACCAGGCACACCATTCTTAAACCGCAATACCAATTGGCGTCTGAAGTCATATTCATATCTCTTTCATGTTTGTTCAGATCCATCGCTATTGAGAGGGATGGCAGTATAAGTTCAGTCGCCACTTGGTACTGCATATAGCAAGGACATCAACCTTCCCGAACCATTTAGGTTTTAGATGACAGGGTGTCCTGGAAAATTGTCTGGAGCTTGAGGTAAATAAATATACATACATGGTGGCGAAAAAATAAGTGCATTCCCGTTGCCAGGGAGGTTTTGCGATTATACTGAGCAACTTTTACGATGGGACCAACCCCGAGATCGCGAAAAATATAGAAAATGGACCAGCTAAAATGTATAACTATATGAAACAGCCAAATTCTTTTTTCGCGATTTCGGAGTTGGTCCCATAGTAAAAGCTCAGTATAATCCCAAAACCTCTCTGGCAACGGGAATGCACTTATTTTTTGGCCACCCTGTATGGGGACGTCATCTTGATATTGCAGAACTGCTTTCGCTATCATAATAATTCGACTAATATCGAGCAAGTAGGTTAACCGATCTGTCATCGAAGAGTTTTTAGAGACCGACAAAAACTTAGAAAATAGTATCAGCTAAAAATGTCCAAAGCATTGGTTTTGTGATTGGTTCTCAATGAGGGAAGGTTGGTGGAATGTGGATAGTTCCTACATTCTGGTTTTCTAGTTTTAACGATCATTTACAACTCATATAACCGTCGTGTGATAAGAATGGCTTTATGCCGATAAATACTGGCTGTTATGTGGTTTATAACTGATAAACGTAAATTTAAAATGGAAGGACGATTGGAGGGGTTTTGGAGGAAATTTGTCTGTTAAGGGATTGCACGAAAGCGGCTTAGTATTGTAATGTACCTGATGTCTGTGATATTCATATTTTGATTGTCTGGTCAGCGGGGTAAGAATAGGGAACATGTAAGATTTCCTCAAGGCTCCATACTTACTTGAATAGGTGCAATTATGTACCTATTTCTCTTATCCTGAAGAAATAAAAGTACCTTATTCTTACTTCATTGACTAAGTGTTTTGTGTAAGTTCTATTGTTGTATCATAAATCATGTTAATGTGGTAGTATAATAATGTTATTGTACCTATTGTACAGATCAGAATCGCTTCTTTGTATTTTATTGTTTTTAATAACGTGGAAATCGAGGTCTATTTTAGAGATCTTTTAAAAAAATCATTGTAAATTTTCCAGTTTTCTAGTGCGTGTTATTTGTGA
Organism: Cydia splendana; assembly: GCF_910591565.1. Taxonomy (NCBI): domain Eukaryota; kingdom Metazoa; phylum Arthropoda; class Insecta; order Lepidoptera; family Tortricidae; genus Cydia; species Cydia splendana. The sequence goes on along the minus strand of NC_085971.1, from coordinate 15,520,716 downwards.
CACATTTTATTTGGTATTTTTGTATAGTTCGCGTCCATCGCTCAAATCACTGGTCGCGTTTTCGATGTATGTATTATGGTTGGCCGTCGGTGGCCTGGGTGTGACTAATTGTGGTGGTCTCTAGGCGCGGAATCCTTAACATCACCTGAATTATGTTCTTATTGAATCTCTAGATTTAACCATATAAAGGTGCATCCGCACCGCTGTTAACTTCTATAGAGTATGGAGCAACACTGTGCAACAGTACCTAAGTGACTAGGTAAGTAACCTACCTAATGAGTAATGTGTTACCATGTTGCCCCACAAAAGTTTACTGCGGTGTGGTTGCACCTATAAAGATTGACAGTGAGGTCAAAAAGTTTAACATATGTAACAAGGCATATTATGGAACACCTTGTATGACCGTCAAGAGACCTACCTGTGGTAGTACAAATGCAGAATAAAATTATAAAAAATGAAAAATTATTTCTAGTATTTAATAAAAATTTACTGTACCCGACTGAAAGATGATAAATTGACAAATAAAGAAAAACATTACAGGTACTGGTTGTTTAATTTACGTTAATCTTCATAATCACTTACCTATAGCAGTATACTCTCTGCCTATATATACAATTGCAAAATTAACAGCGGCATGTATGTACTTATGTATGTAGGTACACTTGTACAGTCGCTATCAGATATAGCGGAGCGGCCAAGGCACTCACAAATATCTGAACATGCCTCTATTGTCAAGGCGCTAGGGGCGTGTTCAGATATTTTTGAGCACCTCGGCCGCTCCGATATATCTGATCGCGACTGTACACTTTAGGGTTGTATAATATACACATACAAAACTGAGGGTCTACCGCAAAAAACTAAATTTCGATTACTGAATAGTATGCAAAAAAGAAAACATCGTGTCCTAGAACAGCAAAGTACAACTTTGATCCCTCCTAACTCCTAAGCCTAACAGGGAAGAAAAGTGCCACTTTGATCCCTCCTAGCGGAGAAGAAAAGGCCCTTTTTCGAATAGGTGTTGTGAAAAGGTTTTTTATACTATTCAGGTCAGGTTTCTCTGCAGCCGACTGTGTAGGTGTAATACATTTACAATGTCTACCGCGGCTTTTTATCTGTCTAGACTTTTTATGCGCTATAAATCCAGATAATAATTCCCATTTGTTTTACCGCTAGATCCCTAAGCTTGTATCCAACCAATAAAAAACATAAGTTTATTGTTATTTGAATTTATACGGCACAAATAAATTACACAATAAACAATAAATCAAAACAGCGTAATAATCAAATACTACCTTACCCGCAGGATAATCGATAAGTGCTTGTATATGAAAAATAAACATAAATACTAGAGAGGTAGGTTTCACAATGTTTCATTGAAACCCATCGAACATACGGGCGAAGCATGTTCACTTAACTCTACAAGTTAAATTATGCGGTGGCCAAATTAATAACTAACCCGTCTCAACATACAAATTTCACCACTACCGTTTGACAGTGGCGACACCGTGACCGGCTTAGATAACTTTGCCTCCCATAACGTGTGTAGTTTTTACACTGTGTTGCAATTTTTTATTGAACGCTTGGAATTTCAGTTTTAATGCCCATGAAATAAAGTTCCTTTTAGTCGATGTAACAGAAATGTAGATCGGAGTTTTTGAAAATTAGTTTTCGTGTAGTAGGTTGTCGTATGTGAATCAACGTACGAGCGTGTAGACAGCGAAAGTGCCGTGCGTACAAAGGGGGATGAGTAGTGCCATATCTTTCCATAGGAATCGCTAGATCTTCATAGGTATTAAGTATACTTACCTATTAGACACTTTTTTTATTTTATGATGTTGGCAGATTTACTGTTAAGATGGTAAATAGAAAGATACTGTACATACAGCCAGTCTGTTGGTAAGCGGTCACCGTAGCCTATATAGGCTTACAACTCCAGGGGGTCACATGCGCGTTGCCGACTGTTTTAATACATACTAAAATACTTAACCCTCCTTTTTTGAAGAACCTCATTGCCATTGCAGTCACTCGAGAATACCTCGGCAGTTGATTTCATTCAACAACTGGAGTGTCAGGACTCAGGACTGTCTGGAGTGTTCGCAGGAGGAACTAAAAGTAATTAATGTAAATCAAAATAATGTTTATTTCGGCTTGTAGATTAATTTTTCACAAAAATTATACAATATCCAATGTCTTTACAAATTACCTCCAATATTATGGCTTGTTCGCAACTGGCAACACCGATCGAGGGAGGCGCTCCCTTCCGTCCGCGATCGAACATCGAACACGGAATACCGGCGCGAGGCAACGGACCGTCCACACGTAGGGCGCGGTCGTACGGGAAATTAAAAAGTAAATAAAATAGTGATGGAGCTCAAAGGAAAGGTCGCTCTGATTACCGGTGCGGCGGCCGGCATAGGATTGGCTTATAGTGAGGAATTGCTGAAACATGGAGCTAAGGTAAGATTTACGTAAAAATATTAAATTTATATTTACGTCGAGATTTTTGATTATATTAACTAAATAATTAAAACATTTTAACACAATCGCGTAGTGTTGGTATGAAGTAGGTATTATTTCGACTTTTAAATAATTCTCTTTAGTTTTTAACGGAAAGAAGTAAGCAAAAGATAGTAAATTGTATTCCGCGCATTTCCTTTACTACGAAGTAATAAAGAGAGTTCAAGGTGAGACTTGAATGGAACTGGAAACAAGCCAAATGCATGTAACACTGCGATTTTATTTTACAAATGTGCATTTTTGGGCACTTTCCTACGATTGCACTTGCCGGTGAGCCGGTACCCTATTTGTATTGATTTTCCCCGCGGTCAGTGGCGTGATTTTAATGCACCAATACTTACCGTAGGGCACATTACTATCTTTACCTGAGTTTTACGAATTTTTAATACTAACTCTAGAAAATTAACTACATGAAAGGTTCTAAACATAATTATCTAGGTAACCGTTAAGAAAATAAAAGTTAGGATAAAAAGCTTAAACAAAGCACTTTCTGTCTTAATTTACAACAACGTAGGTAAAAGGTGCTGTTATTTATGTGTACGAAACAGGAGCTGAGTTTTAAATATTTTAGGTAAATATACCTGTCTCGCTAACGGAAGCGGCACCTAAAAGTAGTGCGATAAGGACAAGGCGAAAAATACTGCGTAAAAATCTCAAAAATCGAGGTTTCGTACTCCTCTGTTTCCTCCTCCAAAACTTAACCAATCGTAACCAAATTTGGAAATCTAAATGATTATGAAATTATCTGTGTCGGACCGTTTTGCTTTTTTGGCTAATTGATATCAGTTTTGAATGCCACGCCTCTCATTGCGGCTAGGGCTTGCAATTCGAATATTCGAATATTCGAATTTGTCGAATATTCGGCCTGTTTTGATATTCGAATATTCGGCCGCTCAGGTTTCGAATATTCGAATATTTTTTATTACTATAAAAAATCTATTTAATCCGCTGCAGTTACAGTTTCTGTGTGTTTTCCGGGTATTTACAGTGAATGGGTAATGGTAGGTACCCAAATACGAAGGAAATAATATTTTTACTGTATTCCTCTCGATAGACTTCGTGAATACAATGAAACCTAACTCAATTTGAAAGAAAACGAAATCAAAAAGTATGTTATTTTTACGGTGCATAAGTTTTAAGTTAAAGGGTCATTCTGTTTATTAAGACTAAACCTTGCCCGCACTTATCGCAATTCTCAAATTTGATCATACCAAACCTGCCCAAGTGCCCAACTAGGTAATCTAACTATGCACCTTTAGCTGACAAATAATCCAGTACTCAACTAACTATTTCCCTTAAATATTCCAATATTATATAATTAAGCCGACCATTAATTAAGGCCTCTGAGTGACTACAAGTTAATTTAAATCAGAAAATAATTACCTACTAAAAAAAATTTCTTACATACCTAGGTTTGGTTTAGATGATTAAAGTTATATTATTTCACTCAACGGCGCATTTATAATAAAAGTTTTATCTAGAAATATTGAATATGTCTTATTTTGGCGTTTTACTTGTTTTTATAAATGTGGGCATCTCATAGTAGGATGATAAAATCTAGTCAATTAAGTGGATTTCTGCAAAATATCATTAGTTTTAGCAATATGTGAAATAAGCTTTTGAATAAAACGATAATAAACCGATTTCTCGTTCTTTTTCTTATTTTTTATAATATTCGAATAATTATTCGAATATTCGAATATGTCGTCAGAAAAAGTCGAATATTCGAATACCTGAAAGTTTCGAATATTTGAAGGGCTCTAGCGCCTTAAAAAACAAAAATATCAAAAAAAGCAAAACGGTCCGACACAGATATTGACAATATTAATCTGTGTTGAAAAAATCATTGCTCTAGCTTCAAAAACCACGGAGGAAAACGAGGAGTACGTTTGTATGGAGAAATGACCACTCCCGTTGGCTCTTAAGTTAGATAAGTTTCGTATCTAGGTTTAAGTGTATCGCAATACAGCAGCAAATAAAATGTCTTCATACTTTTTAAAGGAAATAGGAAAAGTGAAAATTGTTTTCCTTATTCCGTTGTTTTGAAAAGTCTCACCAAGGATACGGACATTAAACAAATGTATTTTTTTATTTTACCAGAGTCGTCATCGGCTACAGATGAGAATGTTACGGAAAATTACCTAAAAAATGAAAGTTTTAGAAAATCATAGAAAAAAAAGTTCGTTACGCATACAATAATGAAAGAAAGAAGTTTCCGAAATTTTCTCATGTGAAAAAATTTGCAGAAAACTTTCCGTAGGCACATGACCTCAAAAAGTAGAATCAAGCACCTTTTTACTACGGGCGCAGGCGTAGTACCGTAGGTTACTTACCTACTACACTTGCTACGCCGTAGCGCGTAGCAAGCACCCTACTACTGTAGCCATGAACATGGTATAATAATATACTCCGCCTGGTACTCCATTCCGAGATTCGCGTATGACCTAACTGACACGCGCCTACGTCATCATGCTGTTTACAGGTTCTCTTAAATAAACTTTGAAATGTGGGAGAATTTTAACCAACGGTGAAAATTATTTTAACGGCATTAATTTTAAGTTATTTATGTAGAAACATAGTAAAATAAAACAAATCTAATGTATTAAATTAAACTTTATTTATCTATACAAGACAAACGTTTAAAAAACTAATTCACAGTTACACATTAATTACCAAGCTTACGACGTGAAAAGTTTGGAAAACACTGCGACTGCTGACACTGAGCGAGAAGGAAATAACAATTAACACGCGTTCGACAAGGATGACGGTCAGGGCATGAAGTTATCTAGATCCGAATTGTCAAATGTCCACAGCGCTATCCTGTGTTGCCAGTAGTATAAACAGAATTACCCGAAAGTCTGAAATTTCTTTCGTGAATCGGAAGATATTGCTAACGAGTAATTAAAAATGACGTGTTATTGTAAAATTTGCGCGACCACAGAACAGAAAACCGCCTGGTGGTATTTCAACTGTCCAATGTGTATTTTATCTCACATTTTGGTTAATGGTGAGACGCACTGACATTGGACCAAGATATTGGACAGATGGAATACCACCCTTGGGTGGCACTAAGGGTGGTACTTAGGGGCTATTCATAAATTACGTCATTCCCGAATTTGCCGGTTGCTCGATCGAAATCTTGACCGGAAGTGAGATATTTGACATTAAAGGTCCCTTTTTTTAGTTTTTCGTAAATAACTCTTAAACGGTGGCGCTGGCGCATAGCAAAAAATGTTCTATTACATAAGTAATCTCCATAAAATTGCCTACAAGAAAGATTCAGTACAATTTTTCGCTAGGATCAATATTCAAAGAGATATTAACGCGAGAAATTTAATTATAATCACTTCTAAGGTCCCTTTTTTTAGTTTTTCGTAAATAACTCATAAACGGTGGCCAATATCAAAAAATATTGTTAAACGATAATAATCTACACAAAATTTTGAACAAAAAAGATTCAGTACACTTTTCGCAGGGATCAATATTTAAAATGATAATAACGAGGGAGAGTTCTAGTATAATAAATTCTAAGTTTCCTTGTTTTTATTTATTCGTTACTAGTTTGAAAAGTATGAGTCATAGCAAAAAAAAATCTTATACATAAATAATAAACATAAAATTTCCTACAAGAAACATGTAGGACACTTTTCGCTAGGATCAATATTTAAAAAGACAAAGCAGCGGGTAAGTTATAAATAATCAATTTTAAAGTCCCTGTTTAGTTTTTTGTAAATAACTCGTAAACGGTGTCCCATAGCAAAATAGGTTTTTAAGAATAAATTATCTACATAAAATTTCCTCCAAAAAATATCTGGAACACTTTTCTCTAGGATCAATATTTAAAGCGATATTAAAGGAAGAAAGTTAATTACAATCAGTTCACAGGTCACTTTTTTTTAGTTTTTCGTAAATAACTCGTAAACGGTGGCCCGTTGCAAAACAATATTATACATAAACATTAAACATAAAATTGTCCACAAAAAAGGTTCTGTACACTTTTTCGCTACGATCAATATTTAAAGAGGTATTAAAGGGGGTAAGTTAATTGTAATCAATTTCCAGGTCCCTATTTTTAGGTTTTCGTAAATGACTCGTAAAATAAACATACAAAATAGTTCTTTACCTATAGAGATGACAGGAAAACCTATTAGAAATATGCAGTCAAGCGTGAGTCGGACCAATTACTTAGTTTTTGAACCGACCCCTACAGGATTTTTAAAGGCAATTCACTCGCGTTTCACATATAAAAAATAACCCTTGCAACGCGAGTGCGACTCGCGCTTGGCCGGTTTGACTTTCTTTCTTTAATATCGTTTCAAATATTGATCCCAGAGAAAAGTGTTCAATATGTTTTTCGTAGAAAATTTTATGCCGATTATTTATTTACAAGAACATTAAGAACTTATTTTGCTATGAGCCTTTTTTACGAGTCATTTACGAAAACCTAAAAATAGGGACCTGGAAATTGATTACAATTAACTTACCCCCTTTAATACCTCTTTAAATATTGATCGTAGCGAAAAAGTGTACAGAACCTTTTTTGTGGACAATTTTATGTTTAATGTTTATGTATAATATTGTTTTGCAACGGGCCACCGTTTACGAGTTATTTAATTAACTTTCTTCCTTTAATATCGCTTTATATATTAATCCTAGAGAAAAGTGTTCGAGATATTTTTTGGAGGAAATTTTATGTAGATAATTTATTCTTAAAAACCTATTTTCCGATGGGACACCGTTTCTTGTAGGAAATTTTATGTTCATTATTTATGTATAAGATTTTTTTTTGCTATGAGTCATACTTTTCAAATTATTAACGAATAAATAAAAACAAGGAAACTTAGAATTTATTATACTAGAACTTTCCCTCTTTATTATCTTTTTAAATATTGATCCCTGCGAAAAGAATACTGAATCTTTTTTGTTCAATATTTTGTGCAGATTATTATCGTTTAACAACATTCTTTGATATTGGCCACCGTTCATGAGTTATTTACGAAAAACTAAAAAAAGGGATCTTAGAAGTGATTATAATTAAATTTCCCGCGTTAATATCTGTTTGAATATTGATCCTAGCGAAAAATTTTACTGAATCTTTCTTGTAGGCAATTTTATGCAGATTACTTATGTAATAGAACATTTTTTGCTATGCGCCACCGTTTAAGAGTAATTTACGAAAAACTAAAAAAAGGGACCTTTAATGTCAAATATCTCACTTCCGGTCAAGATTTCGATCGAGCAACCGGCAAATTCGGATTCAGCGGGGTCTAATTAGGTTAAAAAACCCGGTTGCCAAAAAGTAATATGATTTGCCAGTCGAATCAAGAAGGAGAGCGATTTTGAATTTTTATGTCTAGCTAGTCTAATCGTCGTCATCCAGTACTGACGACGCAGTTACTAAAATAAGTAAGGTGTGTGTAAAGCGTTGTAGTTGAGGTATAGTACTTGTAGCCACGACAAGCTGCATTCAGCGTCAGCCTTCGAAAATGAAGTTTGCCATTGATTTGGGCTTATTTTCAGTAGTCTTAGTGCATCTCGTACTTATTTGTAAATTGGTGCAATGCACTGACACTTCGAGTTAAGTTTAGTTGAGATTGATTGAAAGTTTGAAAATACTCTACAGTCCCCGGCTCATTCGTACCCCTCTTGCAGGTGTCACTATGCGACATAGACTCCGACATCGGCGAGCAGGTCTCCGATGAACTGGGCGCGAAGTATGGACGTAAGAACGTGCTGTTCTGCCAGTGCGATGTCACCGACTACCCGCAGTACGAAGGTATGTATCGTTACCAATACCAACCATCTTTCACACAGTTATTCAGTATTAGGTCCTGGATCGCGCTTAATAAACTCGCACTTGACACTAATCCATGGGTAAAAAGGCCCTTATCGTCGGCTGAAGTCGCAAACCTCTCGTAACTCCTCCGAGGAGTTAAGAGGTTCGCGACTTTAGGTATTTTCGGCTAAGGTAGCAAATCCCTAATTTCATTGAATTGGATTTACGAGGTTTGCGACTTTGACTGATGCCTATCGTTAGTAAGGTAAAAGCACCAATGATCGACGCTGCACCAATGTTCGACATGGCACTTATGTCAAAGTAATAATATAGTTTAAGTTTGAACAACGATTTTTTTTTTCTTTATTCAAAATAAATTCCTGTCACTTTGACCTAAAGTACTTATGTCGAACACTGGCTAAAAGTATCGATCATTGGTGGTTTTCCCTTAGGTTAGGTATTAGGTAACATCAATCTTAATCAATTTGCCAAGTGAATGCCAATTAACCACAGGGTTCCATGACACCGAGCTATAACTTCATGTTTAGAAACCTGTCGGGGAAAAACATGCCATGAAGTGACTCAATAGAAGCCATGCTATTTTTACAACAGATTGAAATTTGATCGGCATCTGCTTTTAACGCAAGGAATTTAATTAAAGCTTGGCTTCCGAGATATCCGTGTCGCCTCCCATATAACCATTCCAGTCGCAGAATCACAAAGTGGTAACTAAATGTCAGATGTGTCGTAACAGAGTCCACACAATGTGTCTAGAATTGTTTCGAAACAAAGTGTCGTCGCCGTGTCTACACTTTTCCGTAACAAGGTGTCGACACATTTGTGTGCACTTTGCGTGCGGTTTGCGACTAAATCTGACAGCAAATTTGTGACAGCAAATGTCAATATAAAATACCTCTTGAAAACCAAGGTTTGTCAAACTACTATTAGTGTCTCGTGTGCTCGTAATTCTAGTAAGTCATCATGGGCAATGCAAATGATAATAATCGACCGAAACCATATAAACACCCAACACCCGTCAACCTTTTACAGAAAAGTTTTTAAAGAAATTCAATAAGCTACTTAGGTCAGGCAACGAATGCTCCAAAAGTTGTAGAGGGAAATGCTCGGAACACAATTTTTGACTCCGTAACTCGGTTTGACAAGTTAGGAGGTGAACATATCAAAAGTCCCCGGCCGTAGCCCTTGAGCGGGGGGGAGAGAGGGGGCTTTGAAGGTCCCATTTTCCCGTTTTTCGATTATATTTCGGAAACTATGCATCTCAGCGACATGGCCACTTATACAAAATGAAAGTTAATTTAATTTGTTACAAGTTTATTCCGTCAATTTTTTCGATATGTTGAATAGTTTTTGAGATATCCGCTCTTGAAAGTTTATTTAGGGCTCTCAATTTTATCTTGATATATCTATATCAGTGAAGGTGCTAGGCCGTGTTTGGTATCGTTTTCGTATAAATCTGGGGTGCTGAATCCATTTAAGATATCACATTGACACCATTCCACAAAATAAAAATAAATCTTTTTAGGCTTCCGTACCTCAAAAGGAAAAACGGAACTCTTATAGGATCACTCGTGCGTCTGTATGTATGTCCGTCTGAATACACAAAATAGTTCTTTACCTATAGATGACAGGAAAACCTATTAGAAATGTGCAGTCAAGCGCGAGTCGGACTTAATGTACGGAACCCTTAATACGCGAGTCCGACTCGCACTTGGCCGGTTTTTTTGAAACTCTTCTTGACGCTTAACCGCTGAACCGATTTCGTTGAAATTTGGTATAGAAATAGTTTGCGTCCCTTAACAGGACATAGGATAGATCTTATAACCAAAATCATCTTTTGAAGGTGTGAAAAGTGGCGTGGAAATTTGTACGGGAAATCAATAACCGCTGAACCGATTTATATGAAATTTGGGATGGTCTACATCTTTGATTTAGTTAAAAATGATGAAAAAACATGACTTCAAACCTAAACTTAAACAGTATTAACTTCAAGAAGTCAATTCTGAATTCCCCCCTACACCTCATTTCACACCTTTAAAGGATGATTTTTGAGATAACTTATTATATCCTGTCTCGGGACTCAAAATATATGTGTACCAAATTTAAATTAAAACTGTTCAGCAGTTTAAGCGTGAAGAGGAGTTTAAAAGAAAGTATTTTAATAAGTTTATATGTTTTTACTTCGGAATGGTGTCAATGTGATACCTTAACTAAATTTGGTACTGCGAATTTATACGAAAACGATACCAAACATGGCCTCGTAGCTTTACTGTTGTAGAAGTCAAAATAAAATTGAGAGCCCTAAATTCTTATTACTTGGCCAAACTTGTGTAGAAGGAAAAGGTAAAATAAAAGTCTTCGGCAGGAATATAAGACACAAATATATTTTTTTTTTTGCGTTACTATTTCATTCATCAAATATAAACATACCTTGATTATACTATTCTAGTGAGATCCTCATAGATAAACAGAAACATTTACTTAAAAAATTACAAGGTCGAAATGTCACGGAACTTGTGAGAGTAATACGTGAAAAATAAAAACTTTTATGACAAAAAAAATCTGGACACAATTTAAGAATCACCCAATTGCGTCGAGGAATCATCTGTATTTTTGCTTGTTTCATTACCTCCTCGCTTCTTTTTTGTCCTTTGTATTCTGTAGCAATTTGTTAGATCTGAAAATAAAGATAACTTGCGTCGTCACGGATGTCGATTTATAGGTTTTAGGGAGTGCAGAATTCGAAAACGATGATCATTTTATAATCCAAGATGGCGGCTACGTATTTTGTCATAAAAGTGGAATCCAAAATAGTCATCATTTTCGAAATCTGCGCCCCCTAAAACCTATAAAACGACATCCATGACGACTTTTATGACATAGTGCATGGCCGCCATCTTGGAATCCAAAATGGTCATCATTTTCGAAATCTGCGCCCCTAAAACCTATAAAACGACACCCATGACGACTTTTATGGCATAGTGCATGGCCGCCATTTTGGATTCCAAAATGGTCATAATTTTCAAAATTGGGGCCCCCTAAAACGTATAAAACGACATCCATGACGACTTTTATGACACAGTGCATGGCCGCCATTTCGGATTCCAAAATGGTCATTATTTTCGAAATCGGCACTCCCTAAAACCTATATATCGACACCCATTTCGACTTTTATGACAAAGTGTTTTGCTACCATCTGCATGCAAGACATTTCTATTATGTTTACGTACAAAAATGGCCCCCTGTCAACTTTCATTCGAGATTTAATCGATAATTTATTCGATTAATATTCAGATTAAATCAATTTCAATCTATGTTAGGTCGACTAAACTAATCGCGATTAAAATTTGAGAATTAACTTTTTTTATGTCATTAATTAGTCGAATAAACAGTTAATCGATTAATGCCCATCTCTGACCACGGCATTTTTACACTTTGAGAATATCTGAAAACAAATCAACACAAGGAGCCATTTTGCAAATCCAGTAACTTTGTTATTACTTTTGACAGCGCGTGTCATGTGTCAACACAGAGTCGACACAAAGTCGAAACATTGCAACTACTTTGTGACTGCAATATTTCTCAGCCTTAAACCATATTTATACATCATAATTAACAAGTTTCGTAGTATGTAAAGCGTTATTTCTGTTATTTAAGTATAGTATACGCATCGAAGTACTAAAAATGCTTCAAATAATATAGTTATGAACACAGGCACTGAGAAGTAAACAATTTCATTTCCGGCTAAACTAAAACAATGTGGTGGCGCGTTGATTATATTACACTTAGTTTATCAAATCACTCGAGCAGTTTAATTCCCCATAATAATTTAAGTCCTATTGTAATATAAATGCAAACAATATATAATTACGTCTTGTAATCCGTTTTAGAGATGGCGTATTAATGTCACTTATTTTTATTTAAGTATTTTTCCATCTGACAGTTTCCATTTGACAGGAACAAAATGAACGAATGAACGAATGATTTTGGCATAAAGTAGTCGCAAACCCGAAACAATGTGTGCACACGGCGACCACACTTTATGTCACTTTGTGTCATGTGTCGACCCTTCCCCATTTCTGGTAACTGTGTCGACACGGCGACGACTCTGCGACTGGAATTGTGACCGAAACAGACGGTGTCGACACAAGATGTGTCAACACCGCGTCGTAACGGCGACTGGAAATGGTTGTATGGGCTGTAAATTGAATTCAAAACCCTGAATAGAACGTACGTGTACTAGTACTAGTAAAGATAGGTATTACTGTCAGCATCAAAAGAAACGGATCAGACTTACACCACAGAATAACTAATAGTACTACCGTCTTACACGTCAAAAGTATCTCTGATAGCATAACAAAATGATACAACTCCCTAGTATGTTGAACAATTACTTAGCATACTGACTGTGAAAGTTACTTTAGGACGCGAACCGTAGAGATGGAAGGAAGGAAATATCTGTATTCGGAAAATATTTCCCGGATGGCAGAATATGTACTTTTGGAGCGTTGTTTCATTCGCGCACTATTGATACTTACTGTACATACGTTCTACGTGGTTCTTCTTAAGTACTTACAATAATAGTATAACCTGTCGTATACATTTAAACAAAATACTTACACTTCCTTTACCAGTTCTAACGAATTTCTATTAGCGTCGCATGTGTGCTATTTCCGTGTCTGTAGCGACAGTTTTAAACCCCAAACATACGGGACTAATTGATTGCATGGGGTTTAACTATGTTGTTTATAGCTTCCGAATAATCACATGGTGGAATTTTTAGAGCACGATTTGATTAATAGCCGAGTCTAAAGAAATACTGAACACTCTAATGTTGTTTATTACAGGGAGATTTTGTATTATCTGACCATATTCATTAGATACTCACTAATATACTCAGAGATAATATGAATAAATGTGTAATATTGTGTAGGTAGGTCATATCATCTTTTCTTCTTCTCAGTCGGGTACTCCGGATACTCTTGTCCAAAGAATCTCATGTCAGAGCAGTCGTGGTCATTGAGGTCGTATAGTACTGCCTTTATCGTTGTTTCCCGCCATGTACATATTTTACTAATTTTACTATGTGATCAATCCCGTCCGTAGGCGTTAAGGCCCCAGTACACAATGGGCCATCGCCGGCCATTCCAAGGGACGCATTTATGCGTTAGAGGGAGCAAGTGATATTGCTATCTCATTCTACCGCATGGCTGCGTCCCTTGGAGTGGCCGGCAATGGCCCATTGTGTACTGGGGTCTTTAGGTGTTTGAGTCAGGGATGTTGCGGATGCAGATTTTTTGACATCCGCGGATGCGGATGCGGATATTTAAAGCCTCACATCCGCGGATGTGAGGCTTTAAATATCCTTTATCCTTAGCCTTTAAATGTCAACATTTGGTACTTAAAAAACGTCAAACATTACATTTTTAGCATTTTTTATTTAAAAAAAACAACGGGTTGCACTCCGGGAGTGCCGACAGAAGTGAAAACTCAATAACTAGTCCAAAATGTTTGCAGCACTATGTATAATTGACCCATCCTCCTTTCTATTGAAAAACTTTAGTTCCGAAATTGCTGGCCAGTGAACTTAAATTTGTAGCGTTAATTGTTTAAAATTCGAATAGAAATTGTAAAGTTACCTTGCAGACCTCGCATCTAAATATATTTGGTCATGATATTTTGAGTTTTATTCACCAGTACTAGAGTTCACTTTTATTAGCGATTTCATCAAGATGAGACTTTATTGAATTATATTGGAGTGATATAAAGTTAGAATGTAACTGTGAGATCCTCGTATTTCAGCCCGTACAAGATTAGAACGTTGAGCTTTATTGCTTAATATAAAAGTCCAGTTTTAAATAATTGACCTGATTATGATACGTTATGACTAAAGTTCTTTGGTGAATAACATTGTCCGGCACACATGACATAAGTCACGCAAGCGCCCTGCACCGCCTACATGAAACAGCAGGCTCAGGCATACATTTTCGCCGTGCGGTAGAAAGAGAGGAGAGACGCCTTACGCGTTACGCTGTCCCGAGTTTGTAATTTTTTCCCCACCTCAAAAAGTGCTCAGCGCCGCTAAAGAAGTTTTCACTTCAAAAAAACGAAACGTTATTAGTATTTGAGCAAGAATATAGGTGCGTTTTATTAGGGTTCCGTACCCAAAGGGTAAAACGGGACCCTATTACTAAGACTTCGCCGTCCTTCCGTCCGTCCATCCGTCCGTCCGTCCGTCTGTCACCAGGCTGTATCTCACGAACCGTGATAGCTAGACAGTTGAAATTTTCACAGATGATGTATTTCTGTTGCCGCTATAACAAAAAATACTAAAAACAGAATAAAATAAAGATTTAAATGGGGCTCCCATACAACAAACGTGATTTTTGACCAAAGTTAAGCAACGTCGGGAGTGATCAGTACTTGGATGGGTGACCGTTTTTTTTTTGCTTTTTTTTTGTTTCTTTTTTGTTTTTTTTTTGTATGGTACGGAACCCTTCGTGCGCGAGTCCGACTCGCACTTGCCCGATTTTTTTAATATACAGTAACTTGTCTGACTTTTCGGGATCTAGACGATTTCGTTATATATAATGACGAAATTACCTAGCACTTACGCCTCCGGCGCCGCCGCTAATACGTTCCTCTGTTATCGACTACAGGCCTATTCGGATTTCGAGATAATCACAAGATCTTGAGACGATTTAGAGATCAACTAGATCTACATTAGATATCGACTAGATGTGACTTGGATATCTAAGTCATAACTTGTCGAAATCGTTCAAGAGGACCACCAGAGTCGCGGAAACGTCTAATTTTACATATCTATCTTACAAATATCTTTAAATTATCCGTATCGTAACTTGAGACCTCTTCTAGTAGAAATCTAATTCATTTTCCGAATCGAGCTGTTAGTCGACATCCGCATCATGCAGATGCTCCGCATCGATTTCATGCGGATGCGGATGTTGAAAATAATGCGGATGTTCCGCGGATGCGGATGCGGCTGCGAATATTCGCAACATCCCTGGTTTGAGTTTGATTCCGCAACGGGAAATAGGTACTTATAAAAAATATAAATAAATATTGGCAACTTATTTTTGTTGACAGAGGCTTTCGAGATGACGATTAAAGTGTTCAACCGGCTGGACATCGTGATCAACAACGCTGGAGTCATGAACGACCGGTTTTGGGAGCTGGAGGTCGACGTCAACTTGGTACGTTGAAAATTAGACCATACGCCGAAGTAGATAAGGTCGGGACTGGGGTGACACAGCTATGAACCTGTACCTACTTAATTTTCACTCACTTACGCTAAATAAAAAATGTTCCCAGAACGGCGTCATTCGCGGTACTTTACTGGCGTACCGGTTTATGGGCAAGGACCGCGGCGGACAGGGCGGTACCATCGTGAACACGGCTTCCACTGCATTTACAAGGCCCCAAGTATCTACCCCCATTTATACAGCCACCAACTATGCCGTCGTGGGACTCACGAGGGCTTACGGAGTAAGTAGCTTATCTAGTTTTGATTACCAACACGTATGTTTAGGATGACAAGTCATAATGGGCAAGGGCAGGGTGGTATAGGGCTGTCCGCTATTCTAAGATCAAGTACGCTACGCCATAGTAATACTATGGCGAACTTTAATCTTATAGATCGTAGGTATAAGACAGGCTGTACAGTCGACGTCAAATATATGTTTACATTTTTCGAATTATTACAAAAGAGTTCCGATGTGTCGGAAGCCGGTGTTGCTCGAAGCAAAGGAGTAAGGTGCAAAAGTGTAAACATATTTTTGACGTCGACTGAACCATCATGGACCCGGCTTCACCCCATTCACACGGCACCAAAAAATCATGCAACTTGAAAGAGACTCGACCTCGCGACTGGATACCATCCGGCCGCTTTACCAATGGCTTTGAGACTTGCCCGTTTGTGGCGAATATTTCCACCATAGGTGTACTTATCCCCTTTTTTCATAAAACTTTAGTTAAATTATGTTTTATCCCTTTCTCACAAATACATAAGTCAAAATGACACATAAGGACAAACGATTATTAGCTAATTGAGGTTTGTAGCGCGTTTATGAGGGGGTTAGTTATTTGCTTCGCCTTTGGAGCAAGTACGAGTCTCACACAAGGGCTGTGTATTATCCTAATCTTTATTTAAAAATTGTGACATTGTTAGCAGACAGCGAAACTAATCATGTATGATACCATATTTCAGGACCAGTATCACGTAGGACTGACAGGCGTTAGGAGTCTCGTGTTATGCCCGGGGCTCACAGACACGGGCCTGGTCAAGGAAATACGCAAACAGCTCATGTCTTCCGAGTACGAGGCAGCTTGGCAGCGTGACAACGCCAACGCCAAGACGCAAAGGTAGGCAACGTGTGCTTGGTAGACTCGCAAGTTGGCAACTGTCAAAGGTTGTGTAGATGGCGCCAGCATAGGTTTAACTGTCTCTAGTTTTGGTTTATGGGATTTGGCTTAGAGCACGGCCACACTAGCGATTTGCGAGCGAGCTGGAAGCTAGGCGAGCGCGCAACGATCTCGCCGCGAGCACACAACGACTTCGCTCCATTCCAGTATGACAGTACGCAGCGAAATCGCTAGTGTGGCCGCGCTCTTAAAAAATCCAAAAAAAGACAAGAATTTGACACTTCGTAGGATTGACAGGTAAAACCTAATTATGCTAGCGCCATCTGTAAAATACTTCGACTGGCCACCCCATTGTCTTCAGATTTTATATGAAGCAGCTTGACAACGCCAACACACATGAAGGTAGTAGGTTTACCCACCGACTAGGGGTTAGGGCTTGTCCGCGTCCCTTTAACCCTTTTCCTGGCCGCACCAAACTAAGGTTGAAATTCTATTGGCGAGTATGTGGTCGCTAGGTGCACTATGCCTGGAAAAGGGTTAAATCGCAGAGGAATTTGTTTAAATACATCGATAAGCTCTGTGTTACAGTCATAAGGTTTCTTTTCGTATGTCAGTCTAAAACTCCGGACGGACCTTCAAAAAGTTACTTTTTGACCCAAATGTATAGTGAAATGAAATGTCTCAAAACTACTTTCCAAGCGGCTGGCTACATTGGCAAAGAACGGTGTATACCCATTCATATGAATCATTCCCGTTTGTCCCTGACTGGCGGCGGTCACGTGGCATGGGGACAAATAAGAATACACACCGTACAAATAGTAATTTCTTTCCATTTTGTTACAGCTCAGAGCACGTAGGACGAGCTCTAGTGGAGATACTCACCAAAGGCCAGAGCGGCTCCGTGTGGATCGTGGAGAACGGCCAACCCGCACGGGAGTGGCGTGGCTAAACTACATACACTCGACAACCTTCCAGTATGTACTGCGAGCACTGCGCGCAATGATATATTCGGACTTACGGAGCACAATATGGATTCAAGAGCTTTCGCATGACGATTACTGTTTAGAAAGACTGGAGAATTGCGTGTATGACTCATTTAATTGTGCACAAATAAGCGCCGCACCATTCCACTACCCCAGGGTTAATCGGTTAAACCTGGAGATACCGGTACAATTTGACACACGGTTAACCGCGTAACCCCGGGTTAGCGGGATGGTGCAAGTGGCCCTAAGAGAACCGATATGCGAATGGTCCGAAACTATGTCATTAAAACGCACACATTCTTAAAAGTCGCGACACCGCTCTGTAACTGCCACCAATTCGCACGTCGCTCCGATGTTTGAGCGAGACAACGGTATGCGCGTATTATATCGACATCCCGCTCGCACGTCGCTCCGCAATCGGATGCAGTGTGCCACGCGCCTAAGCGATATAGTGATGTCACAACTCTTTTATTCTGATACCGATGGTTCGGAGAAAAGCCAAAGTATTTCTAGTCCAATAATACTTTTTCGATCACCTTATTTTATGAGGAAGCGCAAGATATTTATCAAGCTTTACCTGAGAATGTATGGGCATTTTTGAAAGATACTCTCATATAATATAAGTATACTAAGATATTTCGAATGACTGTTTTGAGTGGGTGATCCTATCCATCCTATTTAAATAATAGTGTTTTTCTTTTGTATAATCGACCGATGGTCTCTTGACATTATATTATACTGTTTCCGGTCTTTGGCTCAATGAATAGACTCAACATAAATCTGCCAAAAAAATATATATTTACGTCTTAAGTTTGGCGTAATTAAAAAAAATAGAATTACCAATTTCCTTTTCATATCTCATATCTTTTCTAAACATTCTACTTTACGATTTTTTAAAGAGCATTTTAACACCGATGTATTTGAGTGATTGTGTTTTATACTTCTGATGCTTATGGATTTACTTATGACTACGTATAATCTCCACGAAGTAACAATATGAATACGTGATGTGGTTGTGTAAATATTCAGTTCTTTAGTATTAGAAGTGTTTTAGTAAGAAGCTGCATTTATATTTTATAAAATATATTTTACAAACATATAGATAAGTAGGCTAAGAATAATGTTAGACAATGTATCGTGTACCTATACTTGGAAATTGTCTGTATACTTAAGGCCCTGTATAATAAGATAAGTATGTATTATAAGCACATACTTTGTTATTGGCTTGTGTATGTTACGATGTCAGACATTTTGTTGACGTGCAAGTGTTACAGTTAATTCATTTCACAAAGACGAATATTTTTTTATTATTGACATTAGTCTAATTTCGGTTATCTTTCGTGAGATGAAATATCTATAACAATTACCATGGAATTCGATATTATTTGTAAATTCTCAACAGTTTTTTTACAAGTTGGTTGCTGAGATTTTTTGATTTGCAATAAAAGAGAAAAGGTACAATTACGTTGTTTGATTATTCTTTGTTTATGAAAGTTTCCACCAATTTAAACTAATATTGAAGTTTGTAGTAAATGTATATTTCATATTAATACAATCACCAGGTACAGTTTTTGAGTTACAGATTTTTACAAATAGTTTTATAATAATGTTGATTGTCAACTTTTGCAAAATAATTTGTGAAGGACCAATTAACAAAATCACCAATTGAACACGAAATGAGACTGTCCTTTCAACTTGATTTAATTGAGTATAAGAATCTGCGGTAAAACCTTGGTACAGCGTAAACATGAGGCGACGATCATCATAACATTTACTATGTCTGGTAAGATGCGCGGCACCGCCGGCAGACAGCAGACCTACTATCACATTTTATTTACTCTATCACTAACAATAAAACAGTCAATAAAACACTAAGTCATCCAATTATTTTCATACATTTAGAGCTAATTTTACCATCATCATGCAACTGGCAGATCTCTTTTTAATCTTATTTAATCTGTGATGACCGATAGCCAATCAACTTTACTTGAGAATGATAAAATTAAACCCTTCACAATTTTCTAACATGTTACCACTAACACATAAGTAGGGCTGCTGTAAAGTCATTGCCAAGTTTTAAAATTTAGTGGAAGTGCAATGACCTTCGAAAACAATAAAACACATTCATATTTATCTAAGTTTTACAACTTTAGGCACAAACTGCGCACAAATGAAGCTCGAGGAAAATATATATTTTAATTGGGCATGTTTATAAATAAAGTCTTCAATTATACTATGTCGGCTTCAAAACTACATAGCCTCGATATAATGTACAGGAAGGCGTTCCGGTCGCCTCACAAGCACCTGACATTCTGTCCGACGGTGAGCTTGTGACAATACCATGCAATTTGTTTATAGATGCCAATGCTTGCCCAATGTTCCACTCCATCACTCGTATACTTACAACATACTGCGCCGAGCGCGCCTGGACAATTTGTTCGATCTCGCACGTACGGGAATTTCCTTCTTGCTCCTTCCATTATTGGATACAACACTATCACACCAAAGCAATGTCCTTCAACTAAATTCATTCCGATATAACTTCCCGCAGTAATCTCCTTTCTTTAACCTTTCTATCAATTTACATCTATAAAACACTTTAATCACCGACACACTTTTCCGTTACTTTTCCATTTGTGATTAGTCCTCGCGACAATAAATAAAGATTCGATATTTGATTCAGTTCCCGCGTAGCTCCTCCTACTTGGCTGTGGACAAAAAAAAACATACTTAATTGAGATCAGATATGTGCTTAAAGTATTGTATGACTTTTTTGCCTCATGCATATACAGAAACGATAAAATACAAGCTAATACTATTTAGTGACTTTTCATTTCTCATGCTCTGAAAAAGGGTCATTGTTGTTCTAAAAGGTGTGCAGAAAATGATACGTTTCTGCACTAGAGCATTTTAGGTTCCAAGTACGATTTTTATTCATTTTATTACGATAAGTAATTGGAATTTGGGTATAAATGGATTTGTTATACAATTTCCATTCTGATATTAGGGTCATTCCATAATAAACGCTACCAAGGGTTCAAAAATGAAAATTCGTTTAAGAAGTCAACACTAACCTATTTCCATAGAAAACATACCAAACCTTCATGTCAGAAAAAAACACCGAAAAAAAATCAATTTTTACATGTTTTTCATGTACTTGATCGCAACGTTTAAATGATAGGCGTAAAACTAATTTTATACAGCGATATTGGCAAGACTAATTAAAAAGAAAGTAACTGTAAACTGTTACAAATTTCCCGCAGTTATTTCAGGTAAAATATCGTAATTTTATAATTTATCTTTAAAAATATTAAAAAGCATGGATTAATCGGTTTTTAGAAGAGTATTCTAGACTGTGGTCTCAAAGTAACACCCGAAACGAAAAAGAGATAAAAGTATGTGTAACTTTTCCCGTAATTAACTATAGCCAAGCATGTTTTGCCAAAGAAAGGCTATGATGTGAACCTATGCAAATGTGTAATAGTTGTTGTTTTAGCGTCTGCTTTAGTCGTATGTTTTAAAGTTTGAAGTTGTGTAACACCCGAAACGTGTTGATCGTCCGCCTGTCAGTCCCCGGCTTTTCGCCGTGATGGTTAGTGCTAGAAAGCTGCAATTTGGCATGGATACTTAAATCAATCATGGCGACAAAATAGTAACACAAAAACTACAAAAAAAATTTTTTTTAGGTTTGCTCCTGTACAAAATATTTTTAATTTTTTTGCGACTTTAATCCTGTGATGTGGGGTGTCGTTGGATAGATCTTACAAAATTAATAGGTGTCACTATCAACCATTTTTTGATTAAGTGAATATTTTCGGTAATATTCGCATCGAAAGAAAAATAATTATGATATCTTCGAGAAACAGTTTTTATTGTTAAGATTAATGTATTTTATAATAATTCAGCATTTATTACTTATGTTTTTAATCGAATTTATTAAAAAGACAATAATTTCAATAAAATGAGCCATAATTTCGTATAAATCTGTCTTAATTTCGTACTCGTAACACCCGAAACGAACCATGAGTAACACCCGAAACAGGTAATTTATTTTATTAAAATTAATTGAAAAGTGATACTAAGTGTTACTTCAGTGTTTCAGTAGACTATACTAACTATTATTACTTGACATAAATAAAACTGGAGGTTACTTGACAAAATTCGCTAAATTATGCATTTTGGTACTGATGGTCAGAAGGTATAGGCCAATTCCCGTAACGCCCGAAACAGCTACTTTCTAGTGATTCTCTCGTTATTGCTCTTATACTTTAATTATGTGTGTACAGGAAAAGAAAATATTATCAAAGTAGTAGATGAATCAATAGTTATAACCTCCTAGTTCCTGTTACAATATCCAATAAAACCTTATTTTAAGAGTTCAAGTGTAACACCCGAAACGGTGGAATGACCCATTACTTAGTTATGTTTTTAAAAAAACACATGCATTTTACTTTCCTCGTATTTGAAATGAAAAGTAGAGTGTTTAACTCGGGTGAAAGGCATCATTTCTGCCGAGGTAATTTGGCGCTTGAACGCAGTGAGTGAGTGTGAGTGAGTGAGTGGGCGGTGAGTGCCTTTCATCCCTTGGTTAACAATCTAGTATTACGTGGCATTATAGTGGTGGTACATACCGGCAGCGGGGGTGGGCGCGGGCTGCTGCTGCTGCGAGGGCTGGTTGCGCGGCCGCTGCGCGTGGCTGGGCGGCTGGTGGTTCTGGTGGTTCTGGTGGCCCTGGTGCGGCCGGCCGCGCCCGCCGCGCATCGGTCGCCAGCTGGGGAAATACGACATGCTGCACGTTACTTATAGTCTACTGCTCCCCGCTATTACATTTTTAGAAGGTTACGGATACGAGGGTCGCACTGAAATATTCGGGAATGGGACACTTAGAAATAACATAATAGAAACAGGCATATAATTTATAAAAATGTAACTCTTTATAAAACTTTTAAGGTATATTCCATTTGGTTGTCATTTGTATTTAAGAATTACTGGCAATTTGAAAATTGTATGTCGAACATTATTTGAATTTTTGGCCAAGTGATTTTTCGGATCATATTTTTAAACGGTTTTCAATATGCCCTCAGCGAACAAATAAAAGTTACAATGGGCTTCTGTTATTTTTTTATGAACTAGAGTTCATCGTACGCTCGTTTGCAGTTAAAATTAAATATGAAAGTCACTTTCATTTTATCCCATGGGTGATCTTAAAGAAGCATGTCATTCCAAAGCGACGTCAAAAATTAAAATCGCATTTGTGCTGTTAATTAAAAAGACTGCCAAAAAAGTTGCATATCGGCAGATTTCGACATTCCTAAATATTCATATGACAACAGTAAAAAAATCTTTTATATATATATATATATGTAAAAAAACTTCAATTCCGTTGGCTACTCCACGAATTTCATACAAAACCACTAAGGCCCCAAAATCGCCATACAAAAAGGACTTTGGGATTATGAGCCGTGTGCATTACAGAATGATTACTTTCAAAAGAAAATTTATATGCGTGGTCAGTTTGAGTTTAAGTATGTATTAAAATAAAGATTGACCGTCTAGATGCGACAGTTTTCTCTATTCCCGACATTTTCAGTGCAACCCTCGTACATAAGAGTGGGTTTGTTAAGCCCGAGATAGTCGGCGCGTGATAACGACGCTGCTGTGCCGTGTCATCCGCGCCAAAACATTGGACTCGCAGCGGATCGGCCCCCGCCATGAGCCACGCACTGGACGCACGCTCTCAGAGGCGACCGCCACCCCAACTTGCTCTTTTAGTTGGTTAGTGTGGGTCAAATCTTGGAAGCTAAATTTGACCTACTTTCATATTTCCGATTGAGCTGAAAATTTGCATACATATGTAAGTCGGGTGACAATGCAATATTATGGTACCATTGAGCTGATCTGATGATGGAGACAGGAGGTGGCCATAGGAAAACTCTGTGATGAAACAACGCAACCTAAATGTGTTTGGGGTTTTTAGAAGTCTCGATGAGTATTAGTTGCTTGTGGTAAGAAAATTAGTCAAAAAATAAAATTTATGCCAAAAACTTATTTTTAGTGAGGTTATTTTTACTGTCATGTTTCGATGGCTAGCCTCTTTAACTTCCTTACTTTACTATACTAAAAGGCCGTTTAAAATATGTACACATTGTTGCGGTTTTACGGTTCAATGCGGAATAAAGTCACTTGGCGATAAGATATCAGTGACCTAGAACTAGAACTGTTTCATAATGAACGATTTTAGGTCAATAACTCTTATTTAATAAGAATTGGTAAACATCATAAAAATAGTGCTGTAGCTTGTACAGTCAAGTGTAAAAATATGGGTGCACCAATCATCTCAAAAATATGTCCCATAGCACTTATGTCAGCGAATTAGGAACTATGGGACATATTTTTGAGTAAGTTGTCTACATGTATTTTTACACTTGACATGTACATGTATACAGATTACTTGTATAGCACTGGACGGCATTCGGTGGACTAAAGATCACTTTTGGGTGAGAATCGTTTAGGACGGGCTAAGCTGGCGGAATCGAAGAGAGGTCCATGCTCAATAATGGGCGATAAGGCATCATAAATGCACGATACGAACGCATCATAAATGCGTACGGGCGGTTGCATATTAAAAACGAAGTCGCAGCCCACATCGCAGCTTCTGGCCGCGGACAGGACGCAAGCGGCGCGCGGTGCGGCGATCAAGGCCAATCATAGCCGGTTTACATTCGCAGTTCGCGGCTCGTCTCGGTCTCGCTTAGTGGCTCGGCCCGTAGCTCGTCTCGTGTCTCGGCCACAACTCGTAAGCTCATCGAGCTAATCGATTTTAACAAAACGGCAAGGTATAAGGTTTGTAACCGAATAACAGTCGAACGCGAATGTAAACAGCAAGCGCGCGTCCCAGCGAGCCCCTTTGACTCGTGCCCAAAAAACCGCTCCTCCACGCGAGCCGAGCCACGAGACGCGAGTGTAATCGGTGCCCACGCGAATGTAAATCAGCTATCATACATTGCGCTCGAGCAAATGTATGAACGGCCTTGATTTGCCGCGCGCCACTGCCGTCCAGTCCGCGACCTTAAGCCGGAAATGAAGATGTAAAGTTGACGAAATATAAAGTGAGCCGATCTCGTTCAAACTTGTCGGCTCACTTTATACCTATATCTTCAACCCTACTCGTAGTTGTAGGTTGTGTGTGTACTCACGGCTGCAGGTGCGGGTTGTGCGGGTTGTGCCGCCAGCCGCCGCGGCCGCGCCACAGGCCGCGCCGCGCCTGCGCCACGCCGAACGTCTCCGAGTTCAGCTTGTAGTTGTAGGTTGTGTGTGTGTACTCACGGCTGCAGGTGCGGGTTGTGCGGGTTGTGCCGCCAGCCGCCGCGGCCGCGCCACAGGCCGCGCCGCGCCTGCGCCACGCCGAACGTCTCCGAGTTCAGCTTGTAGTTGTAGGTTGTGTGTGTGTACTCACGGCTGCAGGTGCGGGTTGTGCCGCCAGCCGCCGCGGCCGCGCCACAGGCCGCGCCGCGCCTGCGCCACGCCGAACGTCTCCGAGTTCAGCTTGTAGTTGTAGGTTGTGTGTGTGTACTCACGGCTGCAGGTGCGGGTTGTGCGGGTTGTGCCGCCAGCCGCCGCGGCCGCGCCACAGGCCGCGCCGCGCCTGCGCCACGCCGAACGTCTCCGAGTTCAGCTTGTAGTTGTAGGTTGTGTGTGTGTACTCACGGCTGCAGGTGCGGGTTGTGCGGGTTGTGCCGCCAGCCGCCGCGGCCGCGCCACAGGCCGCGCCGCGCCTGCGCCACGCCGAACGTCTCCGAGTTCAGCTTGTAGTTGTAGGTTGTGTGTGTGTACTCACGGCTGCAGGTGCGGGTTGTGCGGGTTGTGCCGCCAGCCGCCGCGGCCGCGCCACAGGCCGCGCCGCGCCTGCGCCACGCCGAACGTCTCCGAGTTCAGCTTGTAGTTGTAGGTTGTGTGTGTGTACTCACGGCTGCAGGTGCGGGTTGTGCGGGTTGTGCCGCCAGCCGCCGCGGCCGCGCCACAGGCCGCGCCGCGCCTGCGCCACGCCGAACGTCTCCGAGTTCAGCTTGTAGTTGTAGGTTGTGTGTGTGTACTCACGGCTGCAGGTGCGGGTTGTGCGGGTTGTGCCGCCAGCCGCCGCGGCCGCGCCACAGGCCGCGCCGCGCCTGCGCCACGCCGAACGTCTCCGAGTTCAGCTTGTAGTTGTAGGTTGTGTGTGTGTACTCACGGCTGCAGGTGCGGGTTGTGCGGGTTGTGCCGCCAGCCGCCGCGGCCGCGCCACAGGCCGCGCCGCGCCTGCGCCACGCCGAACGTCTCCGAGTTCAGCTTGTAGTTGTAGGTTGTGTGTGTGTACTCACGGCTGCAGGTGCGGGTTGTGCGGGTTGTGCCGCCAGCCGCCGCGGCCGCGCCACAGGCCGCGCCGCGCCTGCGCCACGCCGAACGTCTCCGAGTTCAGCTTGTAGTTGTAGGTTGTGTGTGTGTACTCACGGCTGCAGGTGCGGGTTGTGCGGGTTGTGCCGCCAGCCGCCGCGGCCGCGCCACAGGCCGCGCCGCGCCTGCGCCACGCCGAACGTCTCCGAGTTCAGCTTGTAGTTGTAGGTTGTGTGTGTGTACTCACGGCTGCAGGTGCGGGTTGTGCGGGTTGTGCCGCCAGCCGCCGCGGCCGCGCCACAGGCCGCGCCGCGCCTGCGCCACGCCGAACGTCTCCGAGTTCAGCTTGTAGTTGTAGGTTGTGTGTGTGTACTCACGGCTGCAGGTGCGGGTTGTGCGGGTTGTGCCGCCAGCCGCCGCGGCCGCGCCGCGCCTGCGCCACGCCGAACGTCTCCGAGTTCAGCTTGTAGTTGTAGGTTGTGTGTGTGTACTCACGGCTGCAGGTGCGGGTTGTGCGGGTTGTGCCGCCAGCCGCCGCGGCCGCGCCACAGGCCGCGCCGCGCCTGCGCCACGCCGAACGTCTCCGAGTTCAGCTTGTAGTTGTAGGTTGTGTGTGTGTACTCACGGCTGCAGGTGCGGGTTGTGCGGGTTGTGCCGCCAGCCGCCGCGGCCGCGCCACAGGCCGCGCCGCGCCTGCGCCACGCCGAACGTCTCCGAGTTCAGCTTGTAGTTGTAGGTTGTGTGTGTGTACTCACGGCTGCAGGTGCGGGTTGTGCGGGTTGTGCCGCCAGCCGCCGCGGCCACGCCACAGGCCGCGCCGCGCCTGCGCCACGCCGAACGTCTCCGAGTTCAGCTTGCGCTCCGTGCGCCAGTCCGTCCGCTGGCTGCGCCCCTTCGATCTGCACCAAAACATATTATACCTATTATCAAAGGAACCTTGGATGGCCTGTTACCGGGCGAGGCGGTGGAAGTGCACCACCGCTGTCGTCTAAAACAGATTTATTCAAGTTTATACATTTCGATCGAATCACTCTCGACTCGATAAAAATCTAGACTTAAATGAACCCGTTTTGGACGCCCGCGGTCATCGATACATTACATAGCTCAATGTATGAACGGCGCTCACCGGCGCCCGTCTCGTGACTAAACATTATAGGAATTTAAACTTAAAAAACAAGCAATAACATTCTAGTTTTGTACCTATCGTCATCAACTTCGTGTTCGCCAACGAATTTAAACTTACAGAACATGTAATCAGATGCAAGTTTTGTACCACTCGCCTCTCAACGCCTTGTCATATCCAGACTATCCATCATCATCAACTTCAGTTTAGCCAGCGCCCTTCTCGTTCCCGGAGTTGTCCCTATTATCCAACTCACTAGATACTGGTTTGATGGGAATTTGAACTTAAATACCATGCAATTAGTTGCTAGTTTTATCACTCACCTCTCAACCGCCTCACAGGAGATGTTATCAAGCTCTTCGTCTTGTCATAGCCGGAGTACCCATTATATCATCAAACTCGGGTTCGCCGGCACCCATCTTTATTGTCCAACGCGCCAGAATGAACTTAAATACCATGCAATTAGTTGCTAGTTTCATCACTCACCTCTCAACAGCCTCACAGGAGATGTTATCAAAGAAGCTCTTCGTCTTGTCATAGCCGGAGTACCCGTCGTCATCAACCTCGGGCTCCCCAGCGCCCGTCTCGTTGCCGGAGTCGTCCTTCTTGTCCAGCTCGCCCGCGAGCTCCTGCGGAACAGTCGACGCTGATTGTAGATCCTGATTGAGTGTATAAAACGGGAATTTTACAGTAACTACATAATTTTGATGAATTTTTTTACACATTAATAATAGAAATTAGAAACCAGAAGATAGTAATGGAAAGTTCTTAGATCTTGTAATATTTGAAGAAAAGAAAAGGGTACTTAAGACTTAAATATTTGGAAACGAAATTTAAGATTTTAGTGTATGCACATTTCATAACGTGCGTAAAAGGAAAAAAATCTTGGAAGCGTTCTATCAAGTGTATATCAGGTGCCAAAAGCTGTATTGATTGACAACAAAATAACTGTGTAATTCTAATAACACAAACAAAGTATGATCCGTGAAGACTGGCGTGGCTCACTCCGCGATTTCGTCGCTTTGCTACAGGTAGCTAAAAGTACATCCGTTCCACACCAATTTTGGTGGCTAGGCATAAGCCGCGCGTGGCGCTGTCGCCACCTAGCGGCCATATCTGTCCTGATCGTAACAGACGCGTTTTGTTAGAGAGGTCTTCTGTACCTAGTACTATTATTTATTCTGTGACAGAGATAAGACTCCAAGTAAGATCTGAGTATAAGTACATAGTGGGGCCTGTATGATTAGTTGGACCATAGTTTAACAATTTGAAAATAAAAAGTGAGTTACCTCCGGCTTAGCATCATCAGAGATCTTGGTCTTGGCGAGCTGCGTGCGCAGCTCCTCGAACTCGGTGTTGGCCTGCTCGAAGTCGTAGTCGTTGTCGAACTTGAGCGGGTTCTTGCTGCGCGGCACGAAGCCGCGCCCCGTGCCGCGCGAGCGTCCGCGCCAGCCGCCGCGACCGTAGCCGCCGCCTGACGGACCGAACATACATTACAACCACACAATACAGCAGTGGGGAAGAAACTTGCGCATACCGAGACTTAGGGTGGTATTCCTTTGTCCAATGTGTATTTGCGTCTCACATTTTGCTTAATGAGAGAGTGAGACGCAATGCACATTGGACCAAGATATTGGACAGATGTATTTATTACGCGGTTCACAGAACGAACCACCTCACGAGGAGATTGATGTTCACTCACGGCATTGTGGCCGCGCGTACATTTGTTTTAAGCGAGGCATATCTACACAGACCGAACTGCTTAACGCCTATTGAATAGGCGGGTCCACACAGAGCGAGCAATTTCCTCGGGCAGCAAATTACATACAAAGTACATAGACGTTCCTCGGCCGCAGGCAGCGCGCGCGTTGTCCGCGGCAGAGTGCGGCCTCGGCTGAGCCGCACGGTATCGGTATTTCGGCCATCATTGACTATTATTTTATTATGGGATTTAAGGGTCTATAGTATAGTTTCTCTTTCAAATATAATAAGTATGTCGAATTCACAATGCAATCACGTCCCATACACGTAAGTCAACATAAGCACAAACATTGATAAACAGTCTAAATAAAATGTAATAGTAAAATGAGACATACCTCCGAACTGTCCTTGCTGGTGATGATGCTGATTTTGCTGGTGGTGCTGGTTCTGCTGGTGGTGCTGGTTCTGTTGCTGGTGCTGGTTCTGTTGATGCTGGTTCTGCTGGTGCTGGTTCTGCTGGTGATGGTTCTGAGCCTGCTGGTGATGGTTCTGGGCCTGCGGGTGCTGGGCCTGGTTGGGGCCGGGCGCGCCGCCGCTGGGGTAGCGCTGGCGGTTGCGCGAGGAAGTACGGTTGCGGGGTTGCTGCTGCTGCTGCTTGGGGTTGCTGCCGCGGCGGCTGTCGCGCTGCTGCCCGGACCCGCTCGCGATCGAACCCGCCTGGTCAATAAACAAAAGAGTTAATAAAGAGGACCGAAAACATTCCATAATCGAAATTTGTTTGTCTTTCTAACCTGCCAACCATCTAGGATCGATAATTTGTATTGTCTTTCTAACCTGCCAACCATCTAGGATCGATAATTTGTATAAGTTTTGTAAAACCTAGAGCACTGCA
Source organism: Cydia splendana (assembly GCF_910591565.1). NCBI lineage: Eukaryota > Metazoa > Arthropoda > Insecta > Lepidoptera > Tortricidae > Cydia > Cydia splendana. The sequence continues at coordinate 15,490,954 of NC_085971.1, read as the reverse complement.
GAACATAAAGTTTGTCAAAGGACTGTCTCATTTCAATCATAGACAGAGACAATCATACTATATTTATCTTACACTAGTACTAGCACCCAAAAGAAAACGATGAGTATAGTTTTCCTGGTTCTTACTGACTGACAAATTGGTTTGACAAACTATACTTATAGAATTCTAAGCCTAAATACTGAAGATAACTCGAAGAGCTATTTCTAAAATAATTGAAATTTTAATTGCTATGGGAGAAATTACCAATCACCACAAAACACTAACAGTGCATCAATTGAATTCAATTCAATAAATTCGAAGACATAATCGTTACACACGCAATTTTCACCATTTGATGACCTAAGACATTCTTAGATAATTGTGTGAACCTTTTCACTATTTACTCACGTAATAGAGTGTAGACAATAGGTCTTTAATGCCTTGTATAAAAACCAAGTGAGAAAAACAATTCCTGTCACTATCGCTGCGGAGCCTATTAACTATAGTAATAGTATTTAGTAACTACTGTAACCAAAGAGAATTGATTGTACGAGGAATAAAGTAAAAAACGTGCCCCTTAGTTCGACATCCAAAAACAAAATGTTTTGTGGTTACTGAATTGTTAAACGTTAACTTTTGACAATCAGAGTTATCGCAAATTGTATGGAGTTGTACAACGCCATCTCGTCAATCAAATCACCTGTCAAATTCGAAGCACGAAATTGTCTTAGATTATACAAATCTTACTCAATCAATGTATCTTTGATAGTAACTATATTGATATCCAGAATTAGGAGGAGTAAAGTACCGAGGGAAGAATGAGAAATAAATATATAAAAATGTAAAAATATGATGTAACAATGTAACTTTAACATAAAATAAAACAACGACGAAAGACGACCGGTCTGGCCTAGTGGGTAGTGACCCTGCCTGTGAAGCTGATGGTCCTGGGTTCGAATCCCAGTAAGGGCATTTATTTGTGTGATGACACACATATTTGTTCCTGAGTCATGGTTGTTTTCTATGTATTTAAGTATTTATATATTATATATACCCACAACACAAGCCTGCTTGAGCTTACTGTGGGACTTGGTCAATCTGTGTAAGAATGTCCTATAATATTTATATTTTATTTAGAGATCTATTATTGTGTCTTTATTATCTATTTGAAGAGTACACGGAAAGCACATGTCTAGTATTTTTTATTATGAGATTTTAATCTCAAAATATAGAGCTCTCAATGAACTATTAGTTACAGCTTCTGTTACCTCTGTAATCATAAAATTAACTCCTTTTTTCTCACTTTAAAAACACTAATACATATACACAAAAATAATATGGTTAATTATAATTATGTACATTGTTCCTTTCAAACCGCTTCCTGTGTACCCTTCATTTATCTCTAAAACAAATTAAGAGCATAACGATTTTTCACAAACCCAGAGAATAGAGCCTGGTATATTATCATTATAATTATAACAGGCTATATTCGTCTTAAGTACACACATACACAAACACACACAGCTCCAGTAACTTAATCTCCAGGAAATTGGATCTTTCATGGGTCATTTTACAAAGTTCCACACAAAGACATTACAAACAGCAACACTCCCTAACTGTACATCAGTGGACCTTATTACGAAAGCATATGGTCCAACAATGTACAGTTAACAGGGTCGGCGATGGATGGTACACAGACAGTACACGTACAGTGTCCATATACTATGGTTAGATTAATATTGAAATATGCATTATTCTATCAAAAAACCTGCTGCGTAGACTGTGACACAAATCTTAGATGTAAAATTGTAATATCGGAAAGGAGCAGAGGAAATTAGGCTAGTTATCTATAGATGAATGTTAATTAACTGGAACTCGGATTATATAATAAATAATAATTATGTTCTATCTATTGCACAACCTATCTGTTGTGCCCTATAATAAATAAAATAAAATAAAAAGCCTTTTATTTCCTTTAATTATACATAAAGTTTGTTAATATAATTTTGTTAATTTAATTTGTAGGAACCCGTTAGGTGAAGGCATCTTCCAAAGACGTCCATTTTTCACGGTCTTGTGCTATTCTTTTCCAATTTGGACCAGCCATTCTTTTCATGTCTTCTTCCCAGCGCATTGTTGCGTTGTGCCCTAACCCTATCCTAAATTAAATATTAAATGGGCCAGATACAAAAGGAACTTAATGTAGGTGAATTGTTCATTTACCTGCGTGCCTTGATCAGCTGTAGGGCTCTTCCTATGGCCCACGGCAGGCGTTCCCGACCTCGAAGTGCTCTGCTGAGATCCTCCTCCAATAAGATCAAGCATCGAACCTAAAAATAAAAAAAAGTTAACTCATGATCTACAATATCTGGTGATAATTATTTTATTTATTGAAAGCAAATGTGATGGACCTAAGGAGTCTAACTCAGACAAGCAACAGACCAAGTAAAATGCGTTTTGCGATTTTCGATTGAGGTTAGTTTTAACCCTTTGATTGTCACAATTCATATTTTTATTATTATTATTATAGCTTTATTTGCTCAGTGCTGTACATTATTTTATGTTAGATTGGTTGCACTTTTGATTGCACTGATCCTTGCTGGGTAAAATTCAATACCATAACCAATTCTGAGGTGTTTATACAAAAATGTGTACTAGAAAGTATTTGGAATCTATATTTTCTTATAAGACAATATTGATATGGAAAATGTCTAATTTACATAAATTTTTCAAGTTCCCATCAATCCCATAATCTGTATGAATAAAAAAGTAAGGTTTCCAAAACAACACAAAATAATGAAAATTCTACAAGTATTAAAAGGAATTTTTGTAATAACACACTCTTTCAGTATGCTAATAGGGCATTGACCCTATTTTTATGCCCCAATATTTGTGACATTCAATGGGTTAACAAACCAGTTAGTCAGGTCATTCAGATTTTAGTTCTCTATTAGAAGCACTAGTTTTTTTATACAACACCAGGCACCCTGCGGTAAAATTATATTAATAACTAAGTGAATATTAGTAGCAGAAAGATTAAGAATTACTTGTGAGTAGTTAATCACTAATTATTACTGTTAGTTAGATGTGGGTAGACAAATATAATGGTGAATGGCATTAATTACTAAGTAAGCTAAGTAATACATGAGCATGCATATCATGATTAGTTTTTTTTATTAATGGTTAGTTCCAAAGCAGACACTTGAAGCATAGAAAACTGAAAGTATCTGCTTGAGAAATGACAAAAATCGCAATGTAGCATCTCTGAAAGCAGTGGCTTGAAAATAATCTGTTGAAAACCTTGGTCTTTCACTTGGTTGTGGTGGATCACTCCCGATCCAATAGGAGCGGTCATGGGCATGTGCTGCAGGGGCAGCTCCACCGATGTCTGCGGAGACAACTCACTCGTCTTGTTGAGTGAAGCGTGCACACTCCCTGGGAAACCAGCCATGGGGTGGTACTGCGGGTACTGGGTCTGGCCGATGACGGGGTGGTTGAACTGCTGCGGGAACTGGCCCGGCGCGGCGCCGCCCCCCAGCGACGGCGGCACCGACATCTGCATGATGGCTGGGTCATTAGGCAGTGGGGGGACATTGTTCAGAACTCTGATATCCTTGATGTCTGTGCCCCGGAAAAGGATGTAGTCATACACCTGGCTCTGAGGAGCGACTGGGAATTGCGTCTCTCTATCCTCAGTCCCGAAGGATCGCACTGAAAGAGACAGTAATTAGTTAGAAGCAGGTAACTAAAAAACATGATTGTAAAAAAAGCTTTTCCAAGTTTTTGTTAACCTTAACAATTTAAGGTAAAATAAGAAAGGGCCCGTTGGACAAAGGAAAGTAATTGTTTACGAGGGAACTAACAGCATTATCAACGTCATCAAAGCCAAGCCGAAGCCGCGGTCACTAAACTTAACATTTTCTGAATGAGGGTAGAGCTAACTACATTTGCCACGTTACAAGGCAATGAATCGGCATTTCTTTATAGGAAAATGCTATTGAATGCAGTAATTTTAAATTTTGTAGTTTTCCAATAAACAATGATACGCTTCTAAAATAATAAAGGAGGGAAAAAATTCGGAGCTCTCTGGAGAAGTAGGCAAAAGGTCGGACGATAAATTACATCATCAGTATACTCGAAATACAATTAGAAAGTGATTACGAGACAAAAAAAGGAAAATGCTATGAAGTATAATACGACAACAGAATCCATTTGTCAAACTTACCACTAGCCAAAGCGATGGTACATTCCTGAGGATCGACGGTGAAAAGTCGGCCTTCGTAACGTATGTCGGCTTTAGATATTAGGCTTATTTTGGAGCCCAATTCAGGCATACCAGAACTCATAATGTCACTTTGTAAATTAACCTCCGATGACAAAGATTTTCAATGATTTCGTCAACCATGAAATAGCAGCCACCGAACAAAATGACTGACGGTGACGGACGAAAAGATGGCAACAACTGGCGGCGTTTACAAACAGCTGAGGTAAATACCTATTTTATAACTGGCAACACAAAGGTATAACGGTTAAAAAAAATGCTGTTGTTAGGGTCCAAACGAAACCAAAATGCTATAAATATTAGAAATATATTTTGAATAAGAAGCATTCATGCCTGGAAACCTTTGAAACAACAATTAGTTTATTTGATTTTTTTATTACAATAAAATTCTGTATAATTTTTGCTTAATAATTCATGTTTTCAAGTGAAAATTACTGTCCAAAATAAAGTGTTTAAAGTGTGACAACATGTTTAAACAAAATATTAATCTCTTTTTTATATATATTTTATATTTACTATAATCTCTATTTATAAATCAAATGACACCAAAAATACATATATATTATATCAATTTACATCGCACGATATAAATATTATAAAAAAACCCGAAGTCATCCCGTGGCTGAACGTTTCTTGCCTAAGTCGTAAGAAATTTGTTTGACAGGCTTGATTAAAAAAAAGCGTCTGTCTGTGCCTGTCTATTCATCTATTGTGTCCGTTGAGATTTAATTTTTGCGGATATTATATAAATATCTTATTTATTTGAAGTAAATAAACAGTACAGTGCATAAGGAACCCTGAATTTTGAAATATCTATGCAGCATGATGGTGGAAAGCCCTATAACATCGACACCAGACTTGTTGCGGTTGAGGAAAAGTCTTAGTGGGAGTAGTGGTACAAGCTCATTGAAGCGGCGTAGTTTGATTCCTCAAACTCGAGCAGCCAACCCTCGGGATGAGGTTTGTGATCTTTTTATGTGATTACTACACTGGCATTCGAACTGAGACAGCTAAATGTGGCAAAGACGAGCAAACCCATTATGGTTCCTACTGTGATCATCTATTTTCAGGAGCGGAACGATGATGATGCTGAGCGTTCGTCTCTGGTGGCGTCGGAGCGGGCGATCGCCACTTCCACACCGCATTCCCCGCGCCGGCCGCGTGATACCATGTCCTCATCACCACAGAAAGAGCATTTTCAGGGGTGTCTCAAGCTGTATGCTGAAAATGTTAGTAGTTTGGATATAAGACTTTTGTATGTTATTGTGAGGTTTTTCATGGTTATGTGGTACTATACTACAATCTCAGATCATAAACAATAATTTTAATGGTACTGCAAAACTGTAGCCAAAACCTGGATACATTTCTGAGTAGATTGGCTCAAAAAAGCTATTACAATCAAGATGACATTTACTGCAGAATGACAAGTGATAAACATTTTGATGGAAAGAGTTGTATGAGTTCTTGGTGTTCTGTTTCAATCCTGTAACTCAGCTGTCGGCAACCTTTTAGCATTTAATGGCGACATAGGAAGTTGATGCGGGCCACACTTTGTTAATATGTGTGACTTTATCAGAGATTATTGTTTGACATTATTACATACAAAATAACTAGTAGGCTCGTAGCTTGCAAGTGAGAGGTTTTGCGGCCCACATGCAGCCCGCGGGCCACTGTTGCCGACCGCTGCTGTAACTAATTAGTAAATCTTGATTTTGTCCTGTAACTTCGGGTGTTTTGATCTATCTGTATATTCCGATAAAGTTTACTATAGTGTATTATATAATAGGCATGTTGTTCAGAGGGTTAAACAGCTCATAAATCCACTTTGCGGAGAGGTTACCATTATTTTGCAAAAGATGATTGTAGAATGGACTGAGGGTGGTATTCCACCTGTCCAATTTCTTGGTCCAATGTGCATTGCGTCTCACTCTCTCATTAAGTAAATGTGAGCTCATATTAGCGGTAGAACCAATAACCGTTGGGTAAGACGAGTTCTCGAGTGGAGACCGTGCATTGGCAAACGTAGTGTAGGACGCCCTCAGACTTGATGGAGCGATGACCTTCGCAAGGCGGCTGGCAAGAGCCGTGCTCAATGGCTTGCAATAGGAGAGACCTATGTCCAGCAGTGGACGAGAGTAGGCTGATGATGATGATGATGATGTAAGCAAGTAATGTAGCAAATGACAATTATGCATAGATTCATAATGAACTCCTCCATAATTTTTTAGCAAATTTTTGTTTTTAGAAAATTAACAAGGACAATGCATGGAACCTGCAACTCATTGACTTCATGACATCCATGCTGCGGAAGCATGATTCCCGTATGGACAACCTACAGACGGCTTCGACCGTCGTGGACGCATCTGCCAGGATATACTCATTCAGGGTGGATGCGGTGCATTATGATGTTCTGAAGATGGCCGGAGGTTTGAGCAAGGCTGCTCAGGTATGCTGTATTTCAATTAGAAACTGCCGTTATTAGACTTTATGCTGATATTAATTTTATATTTTTGCGATTGTAGACAACAGCAGAAGATAAAATCTCAATAAAAAAAATGAGCCATTCAAAGTATGTTTCTGTAGCTTTCTGATGAAGAAAAACACAATGCTTCAAACTTAAACTGATAATTTTGCAATTTAAAAGTGAATTAACTTTTTTTTACAAGCTTTTATTTAGTTTCACCTGACCATTGTCTGTGTGTAATCAAATCTTGCAAGTTAAATTTGATCCACTTCCCGGTTTCCGATTGAGCTGAAATTTTGCATACATATGTAAGTCGGGTGACAATGCAATATTATGATGTCATCGAGCTGATCTGATGATGGAAACCGGAGGTGGCCATAGGAACTCTGTGATAAAACAACGAAACCTAATTGTGTTTGGGGTTCTTAGAATTGTCTCGATGAGTATTAGTTGCCTTTGGAAAAAAAAGTACAGTTGGCGATAAAAGCTTGTACCAAAAATGAAATTTTTGCCAAAAACTTATTACATATACTTTGCACTATAGGCCTATACCCACTAGGGATTCATTATTAAAACACGTATTATAAGTTATAACTTTATTTTCAAGTTTTTATGTAAACATTTTACAATGAATAAAGGGCTTTTTTATACTTTGCACTATTCTTACTTTTTTACTTATGGAAAGGACATAAGAAGCCATACACATAGCCTGACATCTTATTGGCTGTTTGTCAACACATTTAAAGACTGATTTCCTTAAAAGAACTTAATAAAAACCTATCTTTTGACAGTCCAAACGTGGCAAGAAAGACGATGACGGCTGCACGCAAGACGAGGGTGCGGTGGACGGTGACAATGCAGCACCCACTAGAAAGAAGAAGAAGCGGGCCAAGGGAGCCATTGCGCCTAACCCGGAGGTGTTTAACGGAGACTTTGAAGCTAATGACTGCATAGGTTTGTTTGGTTCAAAGACTAGTTATTGTTTTAATTGAATTTAAACTCGTGGATCTTATATACAAACACTAAGCTAATACGGCTTAACTCACGTATTTATAGAGAGCCTCTAGGTCTACATTTTCAAATACTAACAGTGCATGAGTAGCGTTCACGATACCCACGCACCGCGTACTCGCGTGTTGTGGCCTGGAATATGAAAACTAGTGACTGAAAACTAGAGTGAGTGACTAAAAATACGCGAGTTAAATCGTATTATTAGATTTATTAGAGTTATTGTTTTTATAAAAAAATTGTAAACCATGGAAGACAATTGAGGTCTTACCCCCTTAATTATAAAACTTTACGGGCCTGATTTAGTTAAATTATGTTTAATCCTTTCTTACAAATACATAAGTGTTGATTTCGCCTACTCTTGCCTATCTAGAAGCCAAACTTGAAAGACTTAAAGAAGAGGCTGATAGAATGGGCCTGCGAATCAACAGACGCAAGACAGTTAGCATGCGAGTTAAATCAAGGACTACGGATCAGCTATCACTGGGGGGCGAGAGCCTAGACTCGGTGTCCAAGTTTGTGTACCTAGGGAGCGTCTTATCCTGCAAAGGTGGAGCGGATGAAGACATCGACAACAGGATAAAGAAGGCGAAAGCTGCGTTCGCTCAGTTAAAGGCTGTTTGGGAGTCGAATGTGCTCACGCGACGTGTTAAACTTTCCCTCTTCGAATCAATTGTAAAATCTGTGTTGCTTTTTGGCTGCGAAACGTGGAGAGTGACTAAGGGCCTAACGAATAAACTTCAAGTCTTCGTCAACAAGTCCCTCAGGTCGATCATTCGCGTTTTCTGGACAAAAATTATTCGTAACGAAGACCTATGGCGTATATTGGCGCCCAAACACCCATTGGCGAAGAAATCGCGACACGGAAATGGAGTTGGATAGGACATACTGTTCGAAGAGGGGAAACTAATAACGCAACCATCGCTTTCGGTTGGAAACCGCCGGACGGAAGCCGTGGCCTCGGGCGCCCTGTACACTCTTGGCAGCGGTCCGTCACAAATGAACTACGAGCGGTCGGGTTGAGTTGGAGCGAGGCCAGAAGGGTCGCTGAAGATAGGAAGGAGTGGCGCGAGCTTGTGAAGGCCCTTTGCACCTCTGGGGTGCCGTAGGACAACAACAACAACAAATACATAAGTGAAAAGGACAGATAAGGACAAACGATTATTAGCTAATTGAGGTTTGTAGCGCGTTTATGAATAAAGGGGGTAAGTCTCTAAAAAGTGGTCTCTTAAGGGTTTGATTTAACTCTGATATGATAAGTAAAACACCACTTAGGAAATGGGAAGTAAAACTTAAAAGCTTTTAAGACCATCAAAGAATACTTCTTGAGATTTCCTGTGTTTATCAATGAATTTTTATTTCAGATCCTTTTTTCGAAAGATTAGCAGCAACGGCCGGTGATATAACATCTTCTAATAGAGCCTTCAACGCAACTCTACCCATACATGATAAGACGTTAGGTCTTATTTTAAGGTAAAACTTATAACTTTTTCTTTTCTTCTTATTTTATGTTATTTTCGTATATTTATTTTTGTAGCCAAATAAGCACAGCGCGCGGTTCCACCGTCTCTTCTTAAAGGGATTGGTAACTGTCAAAGGTTTTTATCTTCTTATAGATGGCGCCAACATAGGTCTTACCAGTTACCTGTCTCTAGTTTTGTCTGTCTCTAGAGTTGGTTTAAAAGGCCTAGTATCCAGGTCATATACTTCAAGAAAAAAAAAAGAGAATTCAACACTATTCATAGGATACGGATCCACCATCTGTAAAATATTTGACCGTTCAATCCCAGACTTGAGATGGATGTATACTGATCTCGCAGGCGAGATACTGTTGCAGTGCTCCTGTTTTACACCTACTAGACTACGCGGTCACCAATAATTTTAACATACCTTTGTTACTTCAGAACTGATGAGCGCTTCCTTGAGCCAATCAAGGAGAACATTCCCGAGGACCTGGACCTGGGCGAGCAGATCACGCTTGCAGCCAAGATGCTGCCGGCCTTCACTGATGACGATCACGTCTGCGAGCCTTTCACTGGCTTCTCTATTAGCAATTGGGATCCAGAGACTGAGGACACGTGAGTTTATAACCATATATGGCGTTATCATACATATTAACAGCTCTTCAAAGTCAAAACATTCTTTATTCAAGTAGGCCTTTTTTTTAACGTTGGGGAAATGCGTTTACGCATGCCACCTGGTCCGGGGGAACCAGGAGCGATAACGGACCAACCAGTAATAGGACTACCGTTTAAAACCACCAACGAATGCCGACTCCGCCTTGTAGAGGAGCGCCACAGGATCACTATCAGCATTCGACTGCGTACTTATTCAAATAGGCCTAGCAAGTAACACTTTAGAATCATGAGTTCTGCAAAACTTCTAATCTACTATGGTATTATTCACTCAGGGATGTGCGCGTTAACAACTGGGTGGAAGACAACAACCGCCTAAACCTGTCGCAACAGGCGCTCGCCTTCGATGTGAATGCTGAAGTCGAGCCAGTACCCCAGGAGGAGGCCCACAATGACCTGTTCGGTAAGTTGTCCTAGGATTTATTAAGTTCACTTTATTTTGGTGTATTAAAACTAAAGATGCTTGTTTTGTAAGAAACAGACATCAAAAATTACATTTTATTTATATTCATCCACACGTAGCACTCTCTATTAGGGAATTAGGGCAGTCGTGGCTCACTCCGCGCTTTCGTCGCTTCGCTACAAGTACATGCGGCCCACACCAATTTTGGTGTCTAGTAGTAGTAGTTGCCGCGTACTGCTACAGAACGGACGCCTGCTCGCGCTTGCGCTTATATCTTTCGTAATATACATGTTTTGTTAGAGTGAACCTTCTGAACCTAGTACTACTTATTATTTATTCTGTGGTTAGGGCTGCAGTTAGGCTGCGGACTAGATGCAAGCGTCACGCGGCGCGGCGAGCGGTCAATCAAGGCCATTTATATATATGGTCGAGCGCCATGTTTCAGTGACATTGATTAGCCGTTTGCGTTCAGTTTGCGGCCTTGGACAGTTATAATTGTCTAAATAGTAGTAGCCATTTGTAAAAAAATGGGGTGCTCCAAAAAATAAAAAAAAAACCGGGCAAGTGTGAGCTGGACTCGAGCACGAAGGGTTCCGTACCATAATGCAAAAAACGGTAAAAATAAAACGGTCACCCATCCAAGTACTGACCCCGCCCGACGTTGCTTAACTTCGGTCAAAAATCACGTTTGTTGTATGGGAGCCCCACTTAAATCTTTATTTTATTCTTTTTTTGTTTTTGTTGTTATAGCGACAATAGAAATACATCATCTGTGAAAATTTCAACTGTCTAGCTATCACGGTTCGTGAGATACAGCCTGGTGACAGACGAACGGACGAACGGACAGCGGAGTCTTAGTAATAGGGTCCCGTTTTACCCTTTGGAACCCTAAAAAAGGAAAACCATCATTATTTAAATCATCCTGCCGCCCCGCCCTGTGTCATTGTAACACATGTTGTAGACGATGAGCCTCTCGGCGGCATCGACTCCGACTCGGAGCACGACGTGGTGATGGCAGCGGCCTGCAACGCGCGTGCCGGCGCCGCCCCTCCCCCGCGCCTCACCGACATGCGGCCCGGCGCGGCGCCCGACTCCAGGCTGGAGTACTCCTACTGCGGCGCCGTCGTCGGCGCCTGGGCCGGCCCCAGACACTGGCGGCTCAAGAACAACAGAGGTGAGACACTACCCTCCCCCCCTCACCGACATGCGGCCCGGCGCGGCGCCCGACTCCAGGCTGGAGTACTCCTACTGCGGCGCCGTCGTCGGCGCCTGGGCCGGCCCCAGACACTGGCGGCTCAAGAACAACAGAGGTGAGACACTACCCTCCCCCCCTCACCGACATGCGGCCCGGCGCGGCGCCCGACTCCAGGCTGGAGTACTCCTACTGCGGCGCCGTCGTCGGCGCCTGGGCCGGCCCCAGACACTGGCGGCTCAAGAACAACAGAGGTGAGACACTACCCTCCCCCCCTCACCGACATGCGGCCCGGCGCGGCGCCCGACTCCAGGCTGGAGTACTCCTACTGCGGCGCCGTCGTCGGCGCCTGGGCCGGCCCCAGACACTGGCGGCTCAAGAACAACAGAGGTGAGACACTACCCTCCCCCCCTCACCGACATGCGGCCCGGCGCGGCGCCCGACTCCAGGCTGGAGTACTCCTACTGCGGCGCCGTCGTCGGCGCCTGGGCCGGCCCCAGACACTGGCGGCTCAAGAACAACAGAGGTGAGACACTACCCTCCCCCCCTCACCGACATGCGGCCCGGCGCGGCGCCCGACTCCAGGCTGGAGTACTCCTACTGCGGCGCCGTCGTCGGCGCCTGGGCCGGCCCCAGACACTGGCGGCTCAAGAACAACAGAGGTGAGACACTACCCTCCCCCCCTCACCGACATGCGGCCCGGCGCGGCGCCCGACTCCAGGCTGGAGTACTCCTACTGCGGCGCCGTCGTCGGCGCCTGGGCCGGCCCCAAACACTGGCGGCTCAAGAACAACAGAGGTGAGACACTACCCTCCCCCCCTCACCGACATGCGGCCCGGCGCGGCGCCCGACTCCAGGCTGGAGTACTCCTACTGCGGCGCCGTCGTCGGCGCCTGGGCCGGCCCCAGACACTGGCGGCTCAAGAACAACAGAGGTGAGACACTACCCTCCCCCCCTCACCGACATGCGGCCCGGCGCGGCGCCCGACTCCAGGCTGGAGTACTCCTACTGCGGCGCCGTCGTCGGCGCCTGGGCCGGCCCCAGACACTGGCGGCTCAAGAACAACAGAGGTGAGACACTACCCTCCCCCCCTCACCGACATGCGGCCCGGCGCGGCGCCCGACTCCAGGCTGGAGTACTCCTACTGCGGCGCCGTCGTCGGCGCCTGGGCCGGCCCCAGACACTGGCGGCTCAAGAACAACAGAGGTGAGACACTACCCTCCCCCCCTCACCGACATGCGGCCCGGCGCGGCGCCCGACTCCAGGCTGGAGTACTCCTACTGCGGCGCCGTCGTCGGCGCCTGGGCCGGCCCCAGACACTGGCGGCTCAAGAACAACAGAGGTGAGACACTACCCTCCCCCCCTCACCGACATGCGGCCCGGCGCGGCGCCCGACTCCAGGCTGGAGTACTCCTACTGCGGCGCCGTCGTCGGCGCCTGGGCCGGCCCCAGACACTGGCGGCTCAAGAACAACAGAGGTGAGACACTACCCTCCCCCCCTCACCGACATGCGGCCCGGCGCGGCGCCCGACTCCAGGCTGGAGTACTCCTACTGCGGCGCCGTCGTCGGCGCCTGGGCCGGCCCCAGACACTGGCGGCTCAAGAACAACAGAGGTGAGACACTACCCTCCCCCCCTCACCGACATGCGGCCCGGCGCGGCGCCCGACTCCAGGCTGGAGTACTCCTACTGCGGCGCCGTCGTCGGCGCCTGGGCCGGCCCCAGACACTGGCGGCTCAAGAACAACAGAGGTGAGACACTACCCTCCCCCCCTCACCGACATGCGGCCCGGCGCGGCGCCCGACTCCAGGCTGGAGTACTCCTACTGCGGCGCCGTCGTCGGCGCCTGGGCCGGCCCCAGACACTGGCGGCTCAAGAACAACAGAGGTGAGACACTACCCTCCCCCCCTCACCGACATGCGGCCCGGCGCGGCGCCCGACTCCAGGCTGGAGTACTCCTACTGCGGCGCCGTCGTCGGCGCCTGGGCCGGCCCCAGACACTGGCGGCTCAAGAACAACAGAGGTGAGACACTACCCTCCCCCCCTCACCGACATGCGGCCCGGCGCGGCGCCCGACTCCAGGCTGGAGTACTCCTACTGCGGCGCCGTCGTCGGCGCCTGGGCCGGCCCCAGACACTGGCGGCTCAAGAACAACAGAGGTGAGACACTACCCTCCCCCCCTCACCGACATGCGGCCCGGCGCGGCGCCCGACTCCAGGCTGGAGTACTCCTACTGCGGCGCCGTCGTCGGCGCCTGGGCCGGCCCCAGACACTGGCGGCTCAAGAACAACAGAGGTGAGACACTACCCTCCCCCCCTCACCGACATGCGGCCCGGCGCGGCGCCCGACTCCAGGCTGGAGTACTCCTACTGCGGCGCCGTCGTCGGCGCCTGGGCCGGCTCCAGACACTGGCGGCTCAAGAACAACAGAGGTGAGACACTACCCTCCCCCCCTCACCGACATGCGGCCCGGCGCGGCGCCCGACTCCAGGCTGGAGTACTCCTACTGCGGCGCCGTCGTCGGCGCCTGGGCCGGCCCCAGACACTGGCGGCTCAAGAACAACAGAGGTGAGACACTACCCTCCCCCCCTCACCGACATGCGGCCCGGCGCGGCGCCCGACTCCAGGCTGGAGTACTCCTACTGCGGCGCCGTCGTCGGCGCCTGGGCCGGCCCCAGACACTGGCGGCTCAAGAACAACAGAGGTGAGACACTACCCTCCCCCCCTCACCGACATGCGGCCCGGCGCGGCGCCCGACTCCAGGCTGGAGTACTCCTACTGCGGCGCCGTCGTCGGCGCCTGGGCCGGCCCCAGACACTGGCGGCTCAAGAACAACAGAGGTGAGACACTACCCTCCCCCCCTCACCGACATGCGGCCCGGCGCGGCGCCCGACTCCAGGCTGGAGTACTCCTACTGCGGCGCCGTCGTCGGCGCCTGGGCCGGCCCCAGACACTGGCGGCTCAAGAACAACAGAGGTGAGACACTACCCTCCCCCCCTCACCGACATGCGGCCCGGCGCGGCGCCCGACTCCAGGCTGGAGTACTCCTACTGCGGCGCCGTCGTCGGCGCCTGGGCCGGCCCCAGACACTGGCGGCTCAAGAACAACAGAGGTGAGACACTACCCTCCCCCCCTCACCGACATGCGGCCCGGCGCGTCGCCCGACTCCAGGCTGGAGTACTCCTACTGCGGCGCCGTCGTCGGCGCCTGGGCCGGCCCCAGACACTGGCGGCTCAAGAACAACAGAGGTGAGACACTACCCTCCCCCCCTCACCGACATGCGGCCCGGCGCGGCGCCCGACTCCAGGCTGGAGTACTCCTACTGCGGCGCCGTCGTCGGCGCCTGGGCCGGCCCCAGACACTGGCGGCTCAAGAACAACAGAGGTGAGACACTACACTAATTCTCAGTCAAGGACGACCTACATGTCAGTATAAACGAAAGATACTAACCATCTTTTCCTTAACCTTTGGTATGTTTTAGCATTGATCAATGAATCCCTACACGCAACGTAAGCACGTCGAAATTAAGTTCATGTCTTGAAAAACCAACAATTTCTTAGTAGCATACGAATAAAGTTAATCCTAAATCTTTTTTTAGTCTCCGAACGCACTCAAACCACCGCCGGCCGGACGCTCGAGACCAAAAAGCCGACGCGTACGAAACGTCAGCTCGACTTCCCCGGCGCCGGCCTGGCCTTCGACTGCCGCGCCGAGCCCACGGGCGAGTACGAGCCTGCGCAGCCGGCTAAAATCATGATCAGTAGAAAAACACTCGCTACGGGGCACACGTGGAACGAGGCCAACTTCAAAATGCCTATTGACAGGTCAGTGAAGTTTAACTAATCTAATAATTATAGCTCTTTTAGTTTTTAAAGTGACACAGCCCGTGAATATCAGTTTTGACCACCCTAGTAGTGAAACGTACCTACTCGACTCTCCCGACGCCGGTCTGGCCTTCGACTGCCGTGCCAAGACTACGGGGGAGTACTAGCCTGCGCAGCCGGCTAAAATAATGAACAGCAGAAAAACACTCGCTACAGGTAGTGATGTGCTGTGGGAATTTCCCGGGAACAAGGAATATTCCCATATGGGAAATTCCTTGGAAATTTCCCGGTGTTCCCGATTGAATACAATTGTTTTTTAATCTCCAAAAAAATATCGCTAGAGTTTTATTTATTGGATATTTTGATAATGTAATGCAAAAACATTCACAAGAACACGTCCGTAACCCTTTGACCGCCGTTGGCATGTATACAAGACAACTATAGAACGATACACTGGCGCCGCTGTCTTGTATACAAGACACAATTTCAACCGCTCGGTAAATGTGGAAAAAATATCAATTGTATTTTTTTTTACACTCATGTTATGTTTTAGGTCTTTGTTAAAAAAAATGCATTTAAAGCAGCTATATAAATCCATTCTTTTATAATAAGTTAAATAAGGCTATCAAAATAATTGCTCCAGATTTTAACGTTTTTCATGTTCCTCGTCGCCGTTGTCTGGTATACAAGACAGCTAGGGATGGGAATGTTAACTCGATATGAGAATATTCAAAATAAATATCAAATCGCAAATCTGGTTTTATTTAAGTGTTTGAACACTTGTTAAATTCCAATTGGTGGTAACTAGTAACTAGAATACGTAAAACGAGAGAGAGACAGGCATAACTATAGCTGAAGTTCAGGGAGCTTCTTAAGCTGTTGATAGTAGAGTCAGACAAGTAAATCTGTCCTTGTGGTTTATTTGCAGAACAAAAGATTCATTTTGAGATGATAGTGTAGTGGGGAGTGATACCCTGCAGTGACCGCTTCGCACAAGAATGGTACAGGCGGACGCTAGGACTTAGTCAGTGTCGCCTAACTATGAGAATGTTATATATTTAAAAATGGCGAAAAATTGTCAGGATGTAATACGCTTACGCCGTTGATCTAGAGACTATTATTACTTAATCCGCGCGGAAACAGTCCTTGTCGGTCTGCACTGCGGGCAGTCCATGCGCGCCGTTGTCTTGTATAAAAGACTTCTCGTACAGCCTAGTGCGGTGATATTACATCAGGAATCGATATTGTTTAGTGGTTGTTTTTAATGACAAATACCTTTATTTTTAACATTAGGGCTGTCCATAAATTACGTCATCGATTTTTGACGATTTTTGACCCCCCCCCCCCCTAAAATCCAAAAATCATGCTTCGAATGATCCCGTTTCCTCCTACGTCATGCTACCATCATCCGATGTCCAGCCCCCCCCCTAATTTGAAATGACGTAATTTATGAATAGCCCCATTGTCGTGTGTAAAAAATATGTTAATTTTTGGCATTTTCAAAATAAATTTAAGTTGGTTAAGAACAAAGCCAAACTGAGAAGATTTTTACCATAAATTGTAAATATCGATATCACTATTTGCAATCCCTAAACTTTTAATTAGTTGTTTACTTAAAATTTGCTCTGGCGTGTGAGTGAGCGTCTTTGCGGACTAGGTCCGGCGGCCAAAAGGTTAACACTCGTACTCGTAGAAGAGTTTCTTGGTAAAAGGCTTACGGAACTCCACTATTCTTATTAAGTAGTACCTAACTTATTTTCACCCTGATTAAACTGTGATTATTTGTATAGATTTTGTTGAATAATGGCGTATTATTGTAAAAAAATAAATATTTTGGCCGGGGAATCATTCCCAGCAACTATGGGAAAATTCCCAGGAAGATTGGGAAATTTCCCGGGAAGAATGGGAAATTTCCCGGGAGTATAGGGAATTTACTTAGGCGGATGAGATACAGTTTATAATGTTTTTGAAAAAAGTTTAAGATGCTAAGTGTTGACTGAATTTCTGATAATAAAATAGTATATCTATGCGCAATTTCAAAATTCCCCTACTTTCCCTTCATATGGGAAATTTCCCGGGAACGGCACATCACTAGCTATAGGACATACATACAGTCAACAGCAGAAGTTGCTCAGCGGGCGAGGTGTTCAAAATTACCTTGACGCGCTCTTATTCTCTTAACAATATAGTCGCGTCAAGATCATTTTGAACACCTCGCCCGCTTAGCAACTATTGCTGCTGACTGTACGAGATGCACTTGTCTTTGTCACTCAATTATTTGTGCAAGCTTGTCTCACTCGGCTGTCGACTACTCGGAGCAATAATTGAAGATTGTGCTTCAATTATGGGACTAATACCAAAATCGCTAAAAGGAATTTGGCTGTTTCATACATTCAGGTTGACGTGATGCCGCTGATTTCTTAGGACAGCCAAATTTTTCTTCGCTATTACGGCATAATATATGGCATCGGTCCCATAATAAAAGTTGTTCATTATGACATATAAATTCACTCATCATCATATAAATTAACTACACAAATTATGGCTGGTGAATAAAATTTCACCCTGTATTAACAAGAATCCTTTTTCCACAGAGGCCTAGATGAGTCCCACTTCCGCAAGCTCTTCCTACGCAGCAGCGTCCTGCTGCTCCGCAAGCGCGAGCTGGAGCGCACCCGAGCGCCCGCGCCGGAGCCCGAGCCCGTGGACGAGAGGCCCTACGATTACAATAACGAGAACGACGCTTCGTACTGTGCCAACGCGCAGGTCAGTAGCAGAAGTCATTCGATAATTTTTTACCTAGTATTAAGGCCTGCGCAAACCGGCGGAGCGCAGCACAGAGCACATTAAATTTATCAATGTAGATTTTTTTGTAGCCATATGTTATTTATTTATTTTACTTTAGATCTTGTCCTATTTCAATTACATTAATTTGAATGCTCTGAGACCAACCTCGGAGCATCACGGCGGATTTTCTCTCCGCGGCATCTAAGAGCATGTTAGAGGATACCGCGGCGTTAGGCGTCGGCATGCCACGGTATCCCCTGGTATGCGCCGGAGTCTCCCGAATGCGCTGGGGTAACAGGGCCACGGTATCGCGATGAATTTTCCCTTGTCGGTGTACACTGCTCGTAAGAAATCTACGATGATCTGCGCTGCGTTTCGCCAGTTAGCGCAGGTAGGCCTTTAGGTTTAGGAGAATTCACATAGAATAAACCGTTACGCGATAAAAAAAAACTTTTCTCCCATTTGTAGAAACACGGTCGCCATTTTGAATTTGTTACTTACTGGACCGATTGCACATTTGTTTCCGCAGGATGGCGACGAGTGGGGCAACGAGGACGGCACGGCGGCCGGCGAGCTGCACGAGCAGGCCAAAGCGACGGAGCCCGAGGAAATAGGAGACATGCTCGAACCGCCCACCAAGGTATTCATAACATAACACCATAGACTAGGAATCCTCTAGACGGAGTTTAGAGCAATTATTTCATGAAACCGATGCTGCCAAAAATACGGGGGTGCGGGGGGCGAGGTGAGCGAGGTCCCGTGCCGTGATTGGTCCGTTCAAAGACACGGACGTCACACAAAGACACTTTCGACTCGAAAATGGAGTAAAACTACCGTATTTGTGGCAGAGGGGGTAGCGCTACTATGCTCAGTCTGGAGGATGTCTTGTCTGTGCATAACACTCTTGGTAATATCTGTGGTTACCACCAACGATAGGGTATTTGTCTGTATTTAAATTAAATTATTTTACAACATTCATTAAATAAAGCACCTAGCACCAGAAGATTAATAGATAGATCTTCGAGCAACACCGGCTTCCGACACATCGGAAGGGAGGGGCCCAAGCGATATATTACCGTACAAATCTTTCTGCCATTTTTTGCGGGGGGAAAGGTGCACACAGTCGCACTTCTCACACACTTACATACAAAATCCAATCTGTAATGACGACACAAATACATAGAAAATTACACACGTCAAAGACAAATCTTGCAAACCTCGATCTCTTCAGCAGCAGAAGTCGCTATACACTCCAGGTGCTCAAAGAGAGGTAAACGTTTAAACTGTCAAAAAGTTGTTGACTGTCATGCTCAGCACATGACGTGTCACAAATATCTTAACAGTCGCTATTCATTAATTTCTACACTTACAACAAGTCATTGATACCTTAGCTGTCAAAAAACCACTGGCATCTAAGCGGTCAACGTGTCAAATATATCTGAACAATATGGAAAAATAGACTTTTAAAGCATACAAGTATGGTCGAATATTGAATGAAAAATAGCCATGCTAATTTCAGGTAAAGCGTTTTGACAATCATCGAAAGCAGTACAGTCTTGTCATCACATACATCTATCTCACGTTTTGCTCTTCAACCATTTGACAGGGGCCTCTCGGTCAACTTACTGCAAACTAATTCTTTTAGCAGAATCGTCAAAACGAATGACACATAGCGAAAGCAAACTGAAGCCGAATTTAGAGCCAATTCTCAAGGCACGTTGTGGTCTCAGTAACAGGCGTTTGCTTTTCAAAGCAGAGATCGCGGGTTCAAATCTCAGTCGCACGCACCTAGAGATTGCAGCTTTTTGTTTATTTTTTGGGTTTCATTTCTATTATTAATTTGTGTCTTCTGGTTTTATGTTAATTTCGCATTAGTTTATATAATTTTTGAAGATATATCACATCACATGTAGCGTATGTAAGTACGACTTTCTAACAGGACGTTGTAGACTTGTAGGTTTGAACCCGCAGTGGGCGTTCCTTAGATTACTCCTGTGCGGAATGCCTTTTGATGTTTACTGCTAGGTTATACTAACAATAAGTTCAAAGATATATATAACTCCGTATACTCTATCCTCTCTGCTAAGTTGTAAAAATAAAATTCGTCATTCCTATGGTCAACAGTTAGCATATTACGTATTATGCATGGCAGTGATGTTTTTATCGCATACATCTATAGAAGAGGAGGCACCGTTCTTGCGGATCATGAGTCCAACCAACAAAATAAAGAGAGGAGTCATAGTTGGATATGTTTAACACCGTTAATGCCCGTGCTCCTCACGTGGGGCCACGGCTAGCATCTATTACAAAGCCATAAGGTTTACATGTCAGGTTGGGACAGTGAACGTGTTACGTTTCAATTCAATTATTTTCTCCTTCGTTCTTTGATCGATTTGGAGCATTGTATTTTAGTACTATATAGTATATTTTAGTACAATAAGCGGGCTAAATAAATATATTAACATATATCGACGCTTATCATGAATAGTGACACAAAACAAAATGAAATGCCAATCGACTTTAAATCTTACCAGTAAAAGATAGAATATTAAATGCAATAGCATTTCATTTTTAGTTGTACCACTGTTCATGATAAGCAACGATATATCGTTGCTTATCATGAATAGTGGCATAAAACAAAATGAAATGCCGTTCGATTTTAAATCTTACCAGTAAAAGATAGAATATTAAATGCAATAGCATTTCATTTTGAGTTGTGCCACTATTCATGATAAGCGTCGATATGCTCTACGGTTTGGAAGAACGGCCGCCTATGACAGTTAAAATAAAAAACGGATCATTCTCGTAGAACCTACTTATTTATTGTCTAAGTTTGACACTTGACGATAAAATACTTCTTTAAGAAAGGAGGTGTTTCAATTCGTAACTGCTACAGTATTTTTTTTTAAGTTAAACAGATAAAATGTTGATGCTTAGTTATCATTGAAATAACAACTGCTTAGCAACTGGTGGCACCCTGGCTGCTGAGGTACGTGATTGGCAGTGCGTGTACGTATTAATGACAACAGCTTGAATTTGAGTGCTTAGTTACCACTGACTTTCTAACCGTTATTGTCATTGTGATTAAATAAGGGTGTATGTGTTAAAGAAAAACTCAGATATATGATATATGTGACGAACTGAAAGCCTACGTGAAAATGACAACTTAGATGTCCTTATTTTTGTGACGATTGAAGTGTATATGTTTTCTTGGACACCTTGCCCGCTCAGGTATATCTGCTGCTGACTGTACACTAACACATTTTCTGAGAGATGAGAAGTCGGATTTGTCGCTCGACCGATCCGCAATTTGTACTGGGCGAGCAAAATCAATAAATCCAACAATTACATGAGACTAAAATATAAGAGCGCTCCACTCAGCCATGAGTGGATATGACGCCCGACTTTCAATCCGGAGGTCGCGGGTTCAAATCCTGGCTCGTACCAATGAGTTTTTCGGAACTTATGTACGAAATATCATTTGATATTTACCACTAGCTTTTCGGTGAAGGAAAACATCGTGAGGAAACCTGCATACATCTGCGAAGAAATTCAAAGGTGTATGTGAAGTCCCCAATCCGCATTCGGCCAGCGTGGGGACTATAGCCCAAGCCCTCTCGCGCATGAGAGGAGGCCTGTGCCCAGCAGTGGGACGTATATAGGCTGAAATTATTATTATCTCCGTTTTAAAACTCTCGGGTCTTTCGAGCCCGGTCATTTATAAGGCGTGCGTGGGGATATGGATCCAACACGTAGAGGCCGTTTGGAGAGATTTGATGTCATGTAGAACGCCTGCTGGAACCCATTCACGGGTACATCAATAGATACCCGTGAACCGGTTTCAGCAGGCATTGGAAACTATTGTAAAGAATATGGACAGAGTACTGGTCTATGGTTTAAGTTTGGATGGAAAAGACTGGGCTATTGCAAAGAAGTCCGGACACCTGCCATAACATTGCTTGCACAAGTTATCGAGGCAGGCGATGACTCGCCACTCGTTAGATGGGCACCTGATGCGCCATCGTAAAGACGGCCAGGCGCAACACCGGCGTGAGCGGCTCAGGGGTGTCGAGAGGTGGTGCTGCGCTTTCTCCGAAGTTACTCGCGGCGTTATGCCCTTTAACACTTCCACCCCTGGAGCATATAGCTCTAGCGACTCCTCTCTGGACGGCCAATGAAGGCAAGCCAGAGCTGAGTCCTGCGGGTCCACTCCGACCGACGAAGACACGCCGGAGACGGAGACCCTGACCGACTCTCGGGTGCACTCGGGTCCGTGGGGTCGTTACTCCCCAACAGCTCGCCACAAGCTGCCCTGCGGGCAAATTATTATTATTATTATTTTTTGTCCTTTCCATATCTCGGGACCATGGGGTCCCGGACCTTTGGGAGGCGTGCGTGGGGCCGAAGCCAACAGCGCAGAGGCCCTTTAAGACAGTTTACTCTAAAAGCAAGGGATACACATGGCGGATAACATTATTATTATTTTTAAAATATAATAATTGTGTTTAAATGTAATTAGACGTATATGTAAAAAAATATTACATGTGAAATGTAACACCTTCTTTTGGTAAATTTGATGTCCCCGGCCTCTTTTTACGACAAAAAACCGAGAAATTAGGCATTTTTTCTGCTGCTGTGTTCACGCGCGCGTCTGGACTCACTCTAGTGAAAAATCCGAGCGCAACTAGTTTTATTACCCGCGCTAGATCAGTTGATCTTGTACCTAGGCAGAGGGGAAATAGTGCGAATGCCGCCTCCCTTCCGTGTTGCTCGAAGAGATAGATAGATAAACGTAGACAGCAGTTATTTTTAGACTCAATTTCTATTTTAAAACCCGTATGAAATTATAAAGAGTAGGTAATTTGATTGTGACGTCACACGCTAGTGTTTCATATAAATTCCATAGTAGCAAAATCGTTTTGACAGTTCGAAAAAAGAAACTGATTTGACTAGTAAGTAAGTACCCTATTGTAGGAAGAACAGGGTAGAAAGAGTTTTAAGAGGAGTTCGGGACTTAGGAGGATAACTCAAGGATAAGACTAGTTTGAGTTGGCATAATCACACCGGGTCCTGGCAACCTCATACTACATTCGACGTCATTACGAGCATACATAGACGACCGGTCTGGTCTAGTGGATAGTGACCCTCTCTGCTAAGCCGATGGTCCTGGGTTCGAATCCCAGTAAGGGCATTTATTTGTGTGATGAACACTAATATTTGTTCCTGAGTCATGGTTGTTTTCTATGTATATAAGTATGTATTTATCTATACAAGTATGTATATCGTCGCCTAGTACCCATAGTACAAGCTTTGCTTAGTTTGGGGCTAGGTTTGATCTGTGTAAGATGTCCCCTAATATTTATTTTATTTATACATGTGTTTACCATCTTTTTTTACTTCAGTACATTACATTACCAAGTATACTTACAAGTCTTTTTTTGCAGGTCGCTAAAATCTTCATACCCTACGCAATGAGAGCCAAAAAAGTAGACATGAAGCAACTAAAGAACTGTACATGGAAGATGTTGACAGAGAACTCACCAGGGGACCAAGAAGACGTCACAGAAACCACATTTGCTACCATCTACAAGAATCTACCGAACAAACTGTCCACCAACATGCGAGAGTCACTCAGTGTGCCGCTGGCCTTATTATCCGTGCTACATTTGGCCAATGAAAAGGGTTTGATATTGAAGAAACGGGAGGACTTGAAAGACTTCGATATTGTAGGTCTGATCAAAAATTGAAGTATATTGTGTATGCCTAATGTGTCATTCATTTGTACATAGACTTGCATTTTTAATATTTTTTAAGGTCTTACTAAGTTTTCTAGGTAATGCAAATACCCTATTTTTTGTTTTTTTTAAACAATTCAATACATTCATTATAATGGAACATTGTATAAATATTTTGTAATTGATTTAACGTATTTCGTATTTTTTTACGGTATTTTGTAGATTTTCAGTAAGGACTCTAAAATCCTTTTGTTTTACTAGTACAATAAGCTGGTCTCGTTGTAAATAAAATACTATGATTTATACAAAACTTTTTTATTTATTTTAAAACAGTAAACAATTGGAGAAATAAACATTTCACAAACGTAACTTATTTGAGTTATTTGTGAGTAACTGTTCTGCTGCATATTGGAGCTGCTATATAGATACATATATGTGACGTTATCTATGAAAAGGGACCTTATTGTCGATGGCGCTTACGACATTATTAGCGATGCTCCGATATAAATTCAATGCCGCGCTGTGCGGCGTAAGCGCCATCGACAATAAGGTCCCTTTTCATAGATAATGCCCCATATTAGCTTTTTGAAGATTATGTAATTACAGAGGCACAACAATGTTCCTTATTGCTAATCATATTGCTTACTATGTGTACGAAAAGTGTATTATTAACACGATGTGCCAAATTTAAACAAATAACATATTTTAATCGTATTCCTACCTAACTTAGTAAACACTAAACAACGTCGAACGTAGAAAAATACGAGTATTTACAATGTCACAGTATCAAACTTCAAAGTCTTCAAACGTTTACGTAAATGCTATGACTTAAGAAACAAATCGGAAAACAAACAGATAAAAAATTACTGGGACTTAACGGATTGTAAATAAACAAAAAAAGTTGTCTTTTACACTTCAAAGTAACAAATCAATAAAAAATTTAATAAACACGTTACATAAGTAATCAAGTAAACGTCTTAAATCTAGGATAACAAATTTAATAAAGTATCAAAATGTTTAGAGAGATTATCTAAAACTACAGAAGATAAGGCTATTCAGTCTAGTCTCTGGAAGTTTCGATTTAACACGGAAACTGTACGTGGTGACTGATGGAAGTCAATTTATACGCCTACAATAAATAATCTACTACAAAAACCTTCTCTAGACACTTTAATACCATTTTCACTGAAGCAAAGAGACATATAAAAGTAAATCCCTTCCTAAGTATCTATCACAATCAGGCATCGCTTATTAATATTACAATTAAAGAATGAGATTTTTATCGTACAAGACTTAATTTCAAAATATATCTGTTAATCAATATCGATAGTTTTAATTTCTTCCACTTTACTGACGTCATTTGATTTAACGCTAGGTTCAGTATTGTTCTCTTTTGATTCATTTTCGAGTTCTATTGTTTTTCCTACTTCTACATCTGCTACCAATTTCTGAGTTTTGAGTTCAGAAATTGTTTCTCCAACATCTGATTCTAATTTGGTTGATTCATTACAGGACTCCTTAATTGGGGATCCGTCTTTGGTACCATCACTGCTTGTGTAGCCAGTATCTGTATTTATGGAATCCTTCGAATTGTCTCTTTCTGGAGTTTTTATAGTTCCATTGGAGCTCTCCAGGGTTGATGATGAAGTGTCCTGTTTAGGAGATTCTAGTTGTTCTGGTTTATGATCACCAGAGTCGTTTAAGCTGTCCGGGTTGGCTTCAAATGATTTGTTTTCAATTACGGTGTGATTACTTTCTAAGCTTTCGTCCAGATCTGGATGCGACGAGTCCAGCTCATTGGCATCCTCAAATTTATCTTCATCCTCAGTCTCTTTTTCGGTATAAACTTCGGTTTGCTTTTCATTATCACCTACTAATACTGATTCGGCCACTTCCTTTTCGCCCGTCTTAGGTGAGTCTACTTCTTCCCGTGTTTCAACAGGTTTTTCTATTTCTGAAGGCTTTACAACTGATTCGGGTAAGTCTACTTCTTCCCGTGTTTCAACAGGTTTTTCTAGTTCAGAAGGCTTTACAACTGATTCGGGTAAGTCTACTTCTTCCCGTGTTTCAACAGGTTTTTCTAGTTCAGAAGGCTTTACAACTGATACGGGTAAGTCTTCTTCCTCCAGAGTTTTAACAGGTTCCTCTACTTCTGAAGGCTCTACAACTGATTGGCTCGGTACTTTATCTTCTTTTTCAGTTTCCGAGGTTACATTCACAGAACCAGTTTCTACCGTCTCTGTAATTGATTGGGTCGGTTCTTTATCTTCCTTTTCAGTTTCCGAGGTTACATTCACAGAACCAGTTTCTATCGTCTCTGTAACTGATTGGGTCGGTTCTTTATCTTCCTTTTCAGTTTCTGACGAGGTTACATTCTCAGAACGAGTTTCTACAGTCTCCTTAGGTTGCGCATCCGTTTCGGTGGAGGCCGTCTCCTCCTCCGGAACTTGAGTACTTTCTGGAGCTACAGTTTCAGGTACGGTTACCGCCTTTTCCGTGTCACTGGGTCTCGAGGCGAAAAGGATAGTACTAACATCCTCCCCATTAAGGATGAGTTTGACGAGCGCCGGCTCCGAAGTGCTGTCTAGGAATTCTATGTGGAATGTTGCGTCGTTAGCCATGAGCTCGTCGAGTTTGTTTCTCGCGGCGTCGTCGTCGGCGGCCCCGTCAGGTACGGCCAGTCGGCAGCAC
This sequence comes from Cydia splendana, assembly GCF_910591565.1. NCBI lineage: Eukaryota > Metazoa > Arthropoda > Insecta > Lepidoptera > Tortricidae > Cydia > Cydia splendana. The sequence continues at coordinate 15,464,456 of NC_085971.1, read as the reverse complement.
TTGGCGAGGGGCTCGATCGTCGCTACGTCCTCGGGCAGCCGCCGGAACTCCTGGCATTTAGCTTTGTTGCCGTAATCCAGGAACTGGACGTGGTAGCTCGCGTCACAGAATTCTAGAATTTTTCCGCGATACCACTGCTCGTCCTCTGCCCAGTAGGCGGCGCAGATCGAGCCCACCTTCAACTCAGGCGCCGACTCGAACTCGTCCACGTCGACCATCCTCTCGGTCACCTTGTCGAGATCCGCGGTCTTGTCCTCGAGGTGGACGTAGAACTCGTCCAGCGCGTGTACGTAGCACAGCTTTCCCTCGCTGCGCAGGTCCTGGCCCACGGGCTTCGGACGCTCGGCCGGCGGCTGCTCCTCGCAGAGCCCCACCAGCTCCTCCGTCACAGACTTGCCCTCCAGGTACAGCTCCACGATGGAGATGTCGCCGGACGCGATGAACTGCACGTTGAAGATGGTGCGGCCCTCGGCGGCCAGCTCGTTGAACTTGACCTCGGATTTCCTCGACCAGGACTTGATGTCCCTCGGCTTCTGGAGCGCGCACTTGCGCGACAGCGCCGGCTTCAGCTTCAGCTCGTCCGGGAGGGTGCGCAGCTCGGTGGCGATGGACGCGTTGCCGTAGTCCATGAACAGCACCTCGGTGCCCTCGGAGCCGTCCACGATGACCTGCGCGCGGTACCAGGCGCCGTCCTCGGGGTACTTGGCGGCGCACAGCACGCCCTCCTCCTTCGACGCCAGCTCGGGGAGGTTCTCGGCGTCCTCCATGGCCGCCTCCATCGCCTGCAGCTCCGTCGTGGCAGACTCCAGCTGGACCCAGAACTCGGAGGGCGAGTTGACGTGGCTGGCGAAGCAGGAGGGCAGGTCGCCGCACTCGGTGGGCTGCTCGGAGCGGGCGGCGTGGCCCTGCGCCACGAGCTGGTCGGTGAGGTTGCGGCCGGCCACGAACAGGTCGACGTACGTGGTGACGTCCTTCAGCACGATGAGCGCGTCCACGGGCTGCGCCGTGTCGCCGACGAGCGCCTCGAAGCCCTCGCCGGCCGCCTCCGACCACTGGCCGGTGCCGGTGGGCACGGCGTTGACGCTGGAGCGCACGCAGAGCGGCTCTACGGCGCGCAGGCTCTCCGGCATAATCTTGATGAGCCCGGGGGAGTTGCCGAGCACGTCGGTGTTGCCGTAGTCGATGAAGCGCACGGTGGTAATGTCGGAGTCGAGGTCGAGCACCTCGGCGCGGTACCAGAGGTCGTCGGCGGAGTACTTGGCGACGCACAGCGTGCCCATCTCGCGCGCCTGCAGGTCCTCGTACTTGTCGGCGTCTGCCGCGAGCTCGGCCTGGATCTCGTCGATCTTGTCGACCTTGTCGGCCATCTGAAGCCAGAAGTGTCCGGGACTGTCGATGTGGCTTATGTAGACCTGCGTGCAGCCGGGCGGTAGTGAAACAGGTTCGACTGTCTCGGCGGCCGGCGCGGGTTCTGGTGTCGGCTCTTCTTCGGAAGTCACCTGCGGGGTGGCAAGCTTCTCGTTGACCAGTTTCATAGACAAGTCCACTCCGTCCAGGTGTAGACTGGCGAGCCAGCCGTCGGAGCCGAAGGCGAGCGTGACTTGCACCTCCTTGTCTGTAGTCCATTCGGACAACTTGGTGACCGCGTCATCGGTAAGCGCGACCAATCCTAAGCTCGCGACGAGTGCCTGAGCGCAGGGCTCGTAGAACGACTTGTCCAGTTTCTTAACCGTGTCCTTGGCGACGGTCTCCGTGTTGCCGTAATCGGGGAACTGCACGGTGACGTCGGCGTCGGTGGCGCTGACGATGGTGGCGCGGTACCAGTTGCCGTCGGACGATTTGACGGCACACGGGGTGTCGGGTTCGAACTCCTCAAGTGGTTCGGGTGTACCTACGAATAAAATATGAAATTTAATCTCACGATAAACCCAATTAGAAATTAATATTGAACCCCCAAAGACGTCAAACAACGGGAATGGCTACAGCCCAATATCAACCTTCGTGCATTCCAGCAAGGCCCACGGTGGCGCCCCGCGCACGATAGGCGTGGCGTTCAAAGAGTTAGATGCAAAACAAGTCCTTTCAGTTTAGTAAATCTAAACTTTGCCCGTTGCATAGATCATTTAACCTCCTGAGACTAAATGGGTCGATCAACTATTTCTTGTTGTTATTCTGTCCCATCAGCCATGAGACAATAGTAGCATAGTTTCTTAGAAGAGCTGCTGTACCATGTTCTACAAACGTGCTTAGTAGATGTCCCATTATGGAAAGGCCTTATAACTACCAAAAAATTGAAGTTTGATTCATTTAAATACGAAATAACTAGTATTTTAAGAGTGATCCAGGGGCCGTAACCATGGCAACTAGTGACAAGAAAAAGTTGTTGCACCCAAATATACATTACAATGTACATAATCGTGCAATCTAATTTGAACCTTTCATGAACCAAACAAAGTAGCATTTCTTTTGTTTCATTGCTTTTCAAAACAAACGAAATTCGTTCCAATTTACTTATAGAATAAGGTTCAAATAAAAAATTCGAAAACTTTATATGTTGGGTCTTACGAGGGTAATATAGCTACAGACTTCACTTCTCTACTTCTCAGCTACAGACTTCACTTCTCTAAAAATAACCTCAAAAATTCAGGAAGTAAGTTGTTTTTATGCTCTCACCTTCATCATAGAAGACATAAAGCCTGTCCAGCAGCTGCTGCACCTTGTCGATGTCCGCTGTCTTCTGCAGATAGATCTCGTTGAGGTTCTGCAGGTGCTGCACGCTGCACAGGCCGAAGTTGTAGTTGAACACGGTACGCGCGCACAGCGTCACCACGTCCTCGAAGGCGCCCTCGTCGGGCTCGAAGATGGCCAGCTTCTTGCCCGTGCTGATGTCGTACAGAGTGGTCATCAGGCTGAAACGGAATAATCGGATTATTCTCACATGTGGTACCGTCACAGCCGAGAGGAAAGCTGGTAAACGTTGGACTGATGACGTAGTATAGGTTGCAGGAAAAGACTGGATGTACAATGGCAAACATAGAAGACATAACACATAGAAGACATAGAAACATAGAACTATGGAAGAAATGGGAGGAGGCCTTTACCCAAATGGGATCTATACCGCAAGAAAGGTGAAAGATCAACCGAAACACTATACCAGCTAGCATAAAAACATATTTTATCTACACACATATCATAAACTCTCTATGATGCCTTCAAAATCAGTAAATAATGGCCCACATTACGATAAACTGTTTTGTTACAGCAAATTTCTTATCTGTGACAATGTGGTAATAGCTTCATTACTATATCAAAATCGATTTGGTAATGCATTCAAATTTCGAACATCTCTGAAAAAAAAAAGCAATTTGATTTGACCCCTATTCTAATATCAGTCGAGATGACGTTTTATTCGAAATCAAATGACAATTGCATACAATATTGACAAATCTCGCTTGTAAGTTGGTATCGGACGATATGGTAATCGACCCCGACTCTAGTTTGTCTCTGAATTAAAAAAAAACTACGGATGCGTGACATACGTGAAAAAAGTTTTCATTTGCCGCCATTTGATGTACAGTTTATCTTTTAATTAGTTTGAAAGTAAAAAATAATTTGTTTTGTTGTTTTTAAAGTAACTTTAACAAAAGTTTCTTGTAAAATGTGCGATAAAGATATTTCGGAGACGCCATCTCATATCCGCGAGTTCCGCCAGAGAGGAAAGTGCCCCAATGTCGGCTGTAATATGAGGTTAGTGAATATATCATAGAAAGTTTATAATATGTGTGTAGATAAAGCAGTGTATGTAACTGTACATAATTAGGCATTAAAACACTCGTGTGATACTATTATGAAACTCATTTCATAAACCCACACTCGTATTTTAATGCCTTTCATTATGTAGCAGTCACATAAACTACTATTAACCGTATTTGTAATCAACTAATTGTAAGAGTTATGGAAATAAAGGGGCTATAATAATAATGGTACCGACTGATGCTGATCGCTTACCATCAGGCGAGCCGTATACTTGGTTGCCACCGACGAAGTATAAAAAAATCCGCTAACCAGCCAGCAGTTGAAGTTGCAAAATACACAAAATATTTTTTTACTATCACACTAGACCGTGCCGCAAAAATAGGCCACTGGAATCTAGCGTATGTCGTCATGCCTAAAGTGTCATTCTATAGAACTTGCTAACTATGTAAACAAACCGCCATATTGAAACTGTCACTGAATGATGATTTCAGTATGGCAGTTTGTTTACATAGTTAGCAAGTTCCATAGAATGACCCTTTAATGGCCTGTTTATATTTTACATCAATGTCTAAACAGGCCCTTAGCTATGATTCCCCGAATTAACAACTAAATTTACACCTAAGGGTAGTATTCCACCTGTCAGATTTCTTTGTCCAATGTGTATTTTATCTCACATTTTGCTTAATCAGAGAGTAAGACGCAATGACATTGGACAGCTGGAATACCATGCACCCTTAGATACAATATACAATTGCAGACTTGATGTTTTAGCTGTCGAGACACTACGGTTTAACACTTACCGGATTCCCTCAACGCTGTCCACGTATACGATGAACTTGTTCCCAGTAAGCGTTGTCTTCAGCTCCTCGAGCGGCATCAGGATGTTGGACTCGGCCGTGTAGTTGTTGAGGCAGCACTCCAGGGACTGGTAGTAGTATACGCTCAGTTTAACACATACCGGATCCCCTCAACGCTGTCCACGTATACGATGAACTTGTTCCCAGTGAGGGTTGTCTTCAGCTCCTCGAGTGGCATCAGGATGTTGGACTCGGCCGTGTAGTTGTTGAGGCAGCACTCCAGGGACTGGTAGTAGTATACGCTCAGTTTAACACATACCGGATCCCCTCAACGCTGTCCACGTATACGATGAACTTGTTCCCAGTGAGGGTTGTCTTCAGCTCCTCGAGCGGCATCAGGATGTTGGACTCGGCCGTGTAGTTGTTGAGGCAGCACTCCAGGGACTGGTAGTAGTATACGCTCAGTTTAACACATACCGGATCCCCTCAACGCTGTCCACGTATACGATGAACTTGTTCCCAGTAAGCGTTGTCTTCAGCTCCTCGAGCGGCATCAGGATGTTGGACTCGGCCGTGTAGTTGTTGAGGCAGCACTCCAGGGACTGGTAGTAGTATACGCTCAGTTCCGTCGGCAGGATCATCAACTGTGGGCAAATAATGATGATTAGCTATTGCTATTGAAATTTTATTTGACTGTGTCAAGCACAGAACACCGCCTCTAGAAACCTAATATTGGCCATTTTGTTCCCGACGCAAATCACCAAACTGTGAGGTGCGGGAGGGGTCCTCACGGCGTTGCGATTGGTCGTTTCAAACATGGCGCGCTGACACGTGTAAGCGTAGGGATGGGACATGTTCATTACAGGTAGTGGGTACTGCTACCAGTGATACCGAAATTTATTGTGGTAAAATTGTTACCAATTTAGAATACTTAGAGTAAACTTACTTAATAAATAATTATATTGATTAATTTAATATTTCATTAAGTAATTTAATATTTCATTAAGTAATTTAACAATGTACCTGAAATGTTTACTTAACATATTAGGGCATTTCTGTTTAAAGTACCCAGAACATGAATTTTAAAGTTTAGAATTTTTATATTATTTCCACTCAGAATCGCAATCTCTTTCGATACGAGAAAAAAGTGTCGCCAAAATCTCATACAATTATTTTCTTTTGTCCGTTTTATTAAGGTCATAGAAGGTTGTATTGAAAACATATTCAAATGGACCAATAACATATGCCTATTACAAATCAACTCAGAGTTCTCTCACACTTCTTTGAAGTTCATCATTAGGTCCATTTCGTGACATGAGACCTAACTGCTCACCTAGAGGATTCTAAAAAACCCATACAACATATGTCTAAGACATACCAACACCGAGATCCCTCGCACTTCTTTGGAGTTCATCATCAGGTCCATCTCGTGACATGAGACCTAACTGCTCACCTAGAGGATTCTAAAAAACCCATACAACATATGTCTATCACAAACCAACACCGAGTTCCCTCGCACTTCTTTGAAGTTCATCATCAGGTCCATCTCGTGACATGCGGCCTAACTGCTCACCTAGAGGATTCTAAAAAACCCATACAACATATGTCTATCACAAACCAACACCGAGTTCCCTCGCACTTCTTTAGAGTTCATCATCAGGTCCATCTCGTGACATGAGACCTAACTGCTCACCTAGAGGATTCTAAAAAACCCATACAACATATGTCTATCACAAACCAACACCGAGTTCCCTCGCACTTCTTTGGAGTTCATCATCAGGTCCATCTCGTGACATGAGACCTAACTGCTCACCTAGAGGATTCTAAAAAACCCATACAACATATGTCTATCACAAACCAACACCGAGTGCCCTCGCACTTCTTTGAAGTTCATCATCAGGTCCATCTCGTGACATGCGGCCTAACTGCTCCGCTGGCCTAGAGAATTCTAAAAAATTTACACAACATATTACCTATATATTATGTCTAAAATGGTACAATACGGTATGACGAAGCACGAAGTTTCCGTAACTGAAAAACCATCATCGTCACATCACTAGTCGAAAGGGAAAGGGATAGCGCATTGCATTTTCAAGTTGACGAAAAGGGACGGACATACTTCGCCTCTGCTTACGACCAGTATAAAATGAACCCCGCGGACAAGAAACATTATTCAATGAAATAATGAATTTGACTTTCCTGTGGGATGTTATTCCATCTGTTTCGTAAGTAGATGTCTTAGATGACTTGCCACACCATTTTACGCTGCAATATCCCATGATTTCCCAATGAATTCAATAGTTTACGATTTATTTTCTTAGACTCGTGCACACTGCTAACAGGTCGTAACCTTGGGCGCAACTGATCGGAGCGGCGCGCGAACAATCTTATATTTGACCTATACACCATACGGGCGGTGGCCGCGAGTCGTCCTATAAGCTCGGTCTATAGGGGTTGGTCTGTGGTGTCAAGTTAGTATTGAAAGATTCCTAATAAACCTTTTGACCATCACTAACCAACATAAAAATACATACATGACAGCGTAACCATCAAAATTCATCTTCATTCATAGTGATAAGGTTTACTATTACGATTAAAATGGTCAGTCAGTCAAAGAGAATAACAACTCAGTGTACAAACTCAGTACAGATGTAGTGCATAATTATTTTCCGGAATAATAGTATGTTCACGGAAACGTACGAACGTGTCTTGCTATTTCAGTCAGTCTCGGTAAAAAAACAAGGTTGACTGAAGTAGCATGACAAATACTCCTTTGTAGCAGTAGCATGAAAATTCATTGCTCCTGAGATTATATGACTTACATTGGCCAATGATGTGGTGATGGTGACAGTGTTGCTATACGGCAACACGGCGACGACGTTGTTTGCGTCCGACGTGTCGTTCATGATGGCGCGGTAGATTTTACCCTCGTGCTTCACTGTGTGGTGTATGCCGTCCGTTAGAGCATCCTGTGTTAGTGTAACACTATAAACATGACTTACGTTAGCCAATGATGTGGTGACAGTGTTGCCATAGTCGGGCAACACGGCGACGACGTTGTTTGCGTCCGACGTGTCGTTCAAGATGGCGCGGTAGATTTTACCCTCGTGCTTCACTGTGCAATGGATGCCGTCGGTTAAAGTGTCTTGTGTAAGCGGCGTCAACTGAAAAAATGATATAATAAATAAATGTCATATTCATTGAAAAACCAAGCACGTTATCGTTCGAAGGAAGGTATACTTGCAATGGAAGGTAAAGTGAGTTACGAAGAGCGTACCATCAAGACAGCGTAAGTTGCTTATCATGAACAGTGGCACAACTCAAAATGAAATGCTATTGCATTTAATATTCTATCTTTTACTGGTAAGATTTAAAATCGAATGGCAATTCATTTTGTTTTGTGTCACTATTCATGATAAGCAACGATCTTCACGATGCTTTAATACGTTTTTTTTATTTAGGTGGACAGTTTTCCGGTAAAGATCAAAAACGGTTTCACAGATCATATAGATCTGATACATGGCAAATAAAAAAATTCAAAACTAAAGTTTTAGCAAGCTAAAACTTTTGGGTTCATGATTTTTAAAGTAAAAGTTAGCCCTTTTACTTATATTTAATTTCCACTTTCGAAACAATTATGGCGTTATTCATATACGCGTTACTGGCATGAATTAGCTATGAATCGTTTGTCTTTATCTGTCATTTTGACTTATGTACATATTTGTCAGAAAGGGATAAAACATAATTCTAACTAAATCATGCCCGTAAAGTTTTATAAATAAGGGGGTTACTTCGGAAAAAAAAATTGCTGTACGTACCAAGTTGGCGTCGAAGTTGGTGATGGCGTTCTCGACCAGTTCCGCCTTCTCCAAGTCGAGCTGAACCTAGAACTTCTCGTACGACTCAAGTGCGCCACGCGGCATGGTATCTGCTGGCCCACTATGATGGTCAGGTATGTACGTACCAAGTTAGCGTCGAAGTTGGCGATGGCGTTCTCGACCAGTTCCGCCTTCTCCAAGTCGAGCTGAACGTAGAACTTCTCGTACGACTCGAAGTGCGTCACGCGGCATGGTATCTGCTGGCCCACTATGATGGTCAGGTCTATTGCCTCGTCTGAAAAAAGGTGAGATGTTACGTTCAGTAACTTTCGTCAATCATTTGTTTTGTAGATTTTGTATCTAACGGTGGTATTCCACCTGTCCAAATTCTTTGTGCTTTGTATCTCTCATTAAGCAAAATGTGAGACGCAAATACACATTGGACCAAGATATTGGACAGATGGAATACTATCCTAAAGACGGTTGCACCAATCATAATGTATTAATATTATTCTTATATCCAGGGTCGCCAACTTAAAGACTGCTGTTAGGTGATTAAATAATAGTTAGTGCAAGAAGAACTCAATACAAGTACTTAAAATAAATGTGTCAGCTGATTAAGTACTGCAATATTTACCTTTAAGTGCAACTGACGATTGCTGCTCCGACAGCACAGCCAACTGTTTCTCCACCAGCATATCCGTAACACTCGCTCCGTTATTCCACAGCGACACCTGATACTGCTCTTCCACACACTCCTGGAACACACACTGATACCGCGGCGCGTTGAAACACAGGTCTATCTCGGGATTGGCCTTCCATTCACCTTCTGTAGGCGCCACACCGATCAGCGAGCAATGAATCGCCATTTTAGGCAGCTCTAAAAGTTGTCTATCCAACTGCCATATGTCCTTAGCGTCCACTAGTTGTTTATTTCCAAAATCGATGTACTGGACTATGAATTTGGAGAACGGTTGGGCGGAGACGACCGTAGCTCGGTACAAGACTCCATCGGCGGGGTATCTGGCTAGTACTGAAGCGCCGACGGGGACCATTCCTGAGTAAGATCTGACGCCTTTGTATAGCTCTGGGATTTTATGCATCATCTCTAGGAACTTCGGTTGGAGGGACATTAGTTGTGTGTAGAAGCTCTTCGGGGATATTATCCAGGTGACGGATACTTCGTGTTGCGCTTCGGATTCGATGGTCGGTTCATCGAAGCGGGACTCCAATGGGACAGGGTCGGGGAGTTCCTTGTACTGTACTTGGGTGAATTTGGAGCGGGGTTTGTTTCCGGTGCGGCCGAAGCTTCTTTCTGACCGCTTGTCAGAGTCAGAGCCGAAGGAGCGGTCAGCGCGATCGGCGCGGTCACGGGGTGTGAAGTTACTCCTGGTTCTATCTCTGTCGCCGCGATTATTCTCGCCTCTGTCTCCGCGGCTATTCTCGCCCCTGTCTCGGAACTCCCGCTTCTGGTTCCAGTCTCTCTTCTCGCCCCAGTCTCGCCGCTCGCCCCGGTTCTGTCCGAAGCGGTCGTTGCGGCTCTGTGTGCCGCTGCCCCAGTCGTCTTTCTTCTCTTCCCATTCGTCTTGCTTGTTGAATTTATTGTCACTGTAATGTAAGAGTTTTATATTAATTTCGTTATTAGTTGGTACAGTCAGCAGATAAGTAGCTAAGAAGAAAACAATGATGAAAATTATTTGCAAACAAAACTATTTCTTTGTATTACAGATGTAGTGCATAATTGAAGGGATGTTTACAATAACAACATAACTGCTTAGAGCGGTTGACACTTTTTTAAGAACATTGTTAATCGTTTCAGGTGTCAACCAGTGTAGTCAGTTATGTTGTTTTTGTAAACATCCCTTCAATTGTTTTCCTTCGTATTTTCTCTGAAAAGTCCGTATTTGTCATGCTAATTCAGTCAACGTCAGTACTTTTTGTACCGAGACTGACTGAAATAGCAAGACACGTTCGTACGTTTCCGTGAAAATACGAAGGAAAATAATTATGCACTACATCTGTACCTTTAAGAACGTACCTACATAGCTATGTACTGCTGACTGTATAAAAATAGAATAAAAAGGTGTTACTTCTGTTACATTAGCATTGGCTGTTAATGCTGTTATGCTGATGACTAGTTCATTACAAAGATAAAGACTTACAGCTTGACAAAAAAGAGTAGAAATTAAAAAGTCCCAACACTGTAGTGTCGTCCCTTTCAAACAAATTTATATAAGAAAACGGGATGACACTACAGTGTTGCCACTTTATAATTTCTACTCTTTTTTGCCAAGCTGTACTGTTATTTTAGTTAGGTTTTTAAGTAAAAGATCTAACAAAATGATGGATAAATGCGCCATCCTCGTTTAGTATGCCAAAACCAGCTGGGTACATAAATGTGTAAAATTAGCTAACAAAGGATACTTCACTCTGCTCAAAACAGATTAACAGACCAACTATAATGTAGCTTTTTTGTGTGCTTTAATGCTTTGAATGACAAGTATCCAATGCAATATTAATAAGCGAAGTGAAGTATCCTTAAATTACAATGCTTAAAGATGAACACGGTGATATTAAACTGGAAATTATTCTGCTGAATTATTGTGCAACAACTACAACCACAACCAAACTGCAACAAAACAACAGAAAACGAAGGGATTAACAAAACTCGGGCCGAGTGCTGGAATGGTGAACTGAAAAGTGCGTGGAGACAACGTGAAGAGACAAGTTTATATAGACTGTTAATGCCATAAAACGTGTGTCGTTAGAGATATCATTCAATTAAATAAAAATGAAACTCCGCTATGTATTTAAACACTTTTGACGTGATAACGTCTTATAAATCGATGAACACCGGTAGCATGCACGAAAAGTGTCACGTTGTGGACAAATCTCCATGGTAACGCGTTACGGCCACGTTTTCTTATGACGTTATCACGCAAAATTATCGTCCGTAAACCGACTTTACAGACAACCATATTTTTTTAGGTACATTTTCGAATACACTAACATTATTAGCGCCACTTGCACCATTCCCATTCCCTCTATTCCGGGGTTAACCCGTTAGCCCAGTGTCAAATTGTACTGGTAACTATGGTAACTCCAGGTATAACCGGTTAGCCCCGGGTTAGAGGGATGGTACAAGTGGCGCTTAGTGTGTTGTCAAAGTAGACCAAAGATGTGACATTATCAGAAATGGATCCCAGAGACCTCACTAGGTAGCATTACGATTTTTTTTCTATGCCTGAAACTTTTTTGTGACGCTAATGTCAATAATAATGAGACACTCGACTTTTCATGGCAAATTAACAATCTGTATCATATTGCTTGTCTCGAGAAAACATGGACACACGTCAAATAAATTCTGTACAAGAACATCCAAGCGTGACCAAGCAAATAGGGCGGGGAAACTAGTGCAATGCCGATTTCATTATAATGCTTTTTTGCATCATGTACGTTCATTAATTTCATTATCGATCACGAATGTTGAATTCAGATCTAAATGCTGCGAGTAACATGTTAAACTTCAGACTTGTTTTACCTTTCATATGTGTGGGGCAGTCTAAAATAGTGGGTTAAAAAACTCGGTTGTATTGTAATTTTTTTTTACATTTAGACTTTTTAATAATTTCAGTATGTTTTACTTTTTTTTTTATGACATATTACTCATATCTTCTTTGTAAATTATGTTACATAATCAATTTCAATATTTGTATTACCAACAAACTTAATTAAACATCAAAAACTTATTTAATTATACTTTGTGTATGTTATAGTTTATCAAGAATAAATGCGATGATTCTGATTCTGAAAAATATGTTTAAGTTTAGGGTAAAGTTAGGGTGTAAAAGGTAAAAGTTAACAGTGCAACTAATTTTAAATTAATATACTACTCGCAGCGTAAGCATTAAACGATCGGCAAGCAAAACGGTGTAACAGGCCACACCCACGACGGTACCGTTTCAGCCTGTCCTGTATAGATCCCTTAGCCCCCGCCTTCTGCGCGTCCGCCGACGCAGCCTCGGCGGCCTGCCGGAGCCTCTTGCCGACCCCGGCGCCGTCTTTGTGCTTCCAGCCTGGCTTTGGACCCTTCTCGTTGTCCGCTCTAGGCTTTCTTCTGTCGATTTATAGGGTAAACCCGTTCAATTCTTGGCACGGAATAAAAATAGATGTGGAGAAAGAAATATGAATCGCGGTGCCAGTAATTGGGTTGTTTACCCTATTTGTATATGCTAATTAAATAAATAAATATTATAGGAAAATTTTACACATATCAATCTAGTCCCACGGTAAGCTTTATTAAGGCTTGTGTTGTGGGTTGTAAACGACGATATATATAATATATAATTATATATAAATACTTATATACCTACATAGATTAGCAAACATATTCTAGTTTTTAAAATGAAGTTTAACATAAGTTTTGAAATACAGTAGAACCCGCTTAAGACGATTCTGAGGGGACCTAGCAAAAAAAGCGTTTTAAACGGGAAATCGTATTAGGGGTCATCCATTAATTACATCACACGTTTATGGTCAAGAAAATGTGACATGTTGTGACAAGGGCGAGAGGGGAGTCACAAACTTTGTCACAAACTTTAACTTCATCAGTAACCAAATTTTTATTTTAATCATTTTATTTACTGTACAGTTCAAAAACAAGTTATTGGAACGATAATCGTTTTTATTAGTTAAATTTTTTTTTCATAATCAGTTTTGGGTTATAAATTTACTAATATTTTGACAAAAAATTAATAATATTTAATTCGATTTGCCGATTTCGTTGAAAAAATGTGACGTCACACCAGGGGGGGAGGGGTTTGCCAAATGTGACCAAGTGTGACAAGGAGGGGGGAGGGGTCAAAAAACCTTGAAATTCGTGTAACGTAATTAATGGATGACCCCTTAAACGTGAAAAAAAACCTAGTATTATTTAAAGAACACACACCGCAGCGGTGATAATGAGTGAATGATATCTAAGTGTAGGTAGGTATAAGTTCACACGCGGTTAAATAATCTAGGAACACTAACGATAGGCTCAACTAGAAAGTCGTGGAGTAACTGCAAATAAAAATTTGGGAGCGATACACACAGGCGAAAAATCAATAAAAGTCGGACAAAACCAAAAAACTTCTAAGTAGCCCCAACAGGCAAAAACCAATCTTAGCGGGTAGTCCAATAAACAATGCACGCTACTCGCATAATCATTTTCATGTTAGAGTCATCTACGCGACACGTTCTCATTCCAAAGTTCGACTTGTTCAAAGGCGAATATTTTACTGCTCTGCGAGTGTTACTTATGTGCTTGCTTATTTATCGTTTGCTTTCATAAAGTTGTGATTTAATGATGGATACCCTTCCAGGAGGTAATAACCTAATTACTAATAGTTACTTTTGATAGCTATGCTTGCTTGTTTATTATAAAAAAAAAAAAATCTAATGTCTTGTATTTTTTGCACATTGTTCAACTTCACCAAGGAGAAAAGTACAACTTCCTGATAGATCCGGTTTTGATATTATCAATTTTAGAAACTACAGAACTTGGGTTTTAACATACAACCATTATTTTATGCGACCTTACGCGACGTTTTAACAAAATTTTGATTTTAATCGATAACTAGTGTAATCAAGCATGAGCGCTTAGTCACATTTTTTTTTAATTGGTCATATCTTTGGTTTCAATTACTTATATTATTATTTAATATTGTTTTAGGGTCAACTGACGAGGAAGTGAGCTTTAGTAGAATTACTCTAATAAGCTTCTATAGGGAAGAAACTTCCCAAAAGGAGCAAGATAAAATGTTATATCTGCTAAACAAAGTTCAAAGCGCTCTGAAAGTAAATGAACTTAACGGTGAAATAAAGCGTTCACTAAGAAGATTAGTAAGTGATTATAAGACTAAACTTCTCCAAGCACATCGTAATTTTCCTCGATGTGTTAGCGGAAACAAGGACTGGTTTGAAAAATATATCACATTTCCTGTTGCGACCTGGACCCGAAAGAGAAGTGGTAACCTTAGCGGCCGACCGAGCAAGAACTTTGAAGAATGTACCGAACGTACTAAGCGCAGAAAGACAGAAGATGTTCGAAAACAATTAGAACCTAACGAATTGGCTTTTGCAGCCCAGGTGGCATATCGTGCACGTGGTGATATCCATACATCGCGAATTATAAAACAAGCTGCTCTTTCTGGTCCCACTAGCAAAGTAACCGTTCCCGAAAATCATGGAAGTCTTTCGTCAGACAAAGCTTTGTCATTAGTAGTTGAAGGGCAACTGACTAAATTTCAGTACAACACCTTACGGACCTCAGCAATAGAGATGAATTGCAATCTGTATCCAAATTATGAAAGTGTAACGGAAGCAAAAAACAGGTGCTACCCTGAAGGTATTATTTGCACAGAAAAAAATGCGGAAGTTCCTCTTCAGAGTTTATTAGACCACACTACACAAAGACTGTGCTTGTCCCTGAATGAAGTCCTGCAGTCACTTACAACATACCAATTGAAAAATCTTTGTCTGATATCAAAATGGGGGTGTGACGGATCTGGTTGCCATTCTGAGTACAAACAGAAATTCGAAAATGCCGAGCATTCTGACAAGAATATGGTTATAACTTCCATAGTACCAGTTCAACTGTTTTGTGACCAAGAACAAACTCTGGTTATCTGGCAAAATCCTCGGCCCTCGTCACCGAGATATTGCCGTCCAATAAAATTAGAAATGGCTCATGAAACTCCAGAACTGTCAAGATCTGTAGCTCAAAATGTTCAAGCTCAAATTGAAAATTTAACATCAACAATAGTTTCCATAAAAGAAGGATGTGTGCTAAGGCACAAACTAATAATGACCATGACTGATGGGAAAATGATTAATGCCTTAACTGACACGAAGTCTGCTATGCGTTGCTTTGTTTGTAAAGCCACATCGAAGGATTTCAACAATATAAAATGTTGTATATCAAAGCCGATCGTTGAAGAAAACCTTATCTATGGTGTTTCGTCATTGCATGCTTGGATAAGATTTGCTGAATTCATTTTGCATCTAGGCTACAAATTAAAGGTTGCAAAATGGCAAGCAAGAGATGCACGCAGCAAAGCTTTGATAGAAGCTGAAAAGCGACGTATACAAACGGAATTTTGGCAAAAATTAGGTTTGCATGTCGACAAACCGAGACAGGGTGGAGGTACATCCACTGATGGCAATACTGCGCGCGCCATCTTTCAGCACGCAGAAGAAGTTGCTGAAATAACAGGTGTTAGCTATCAGCTCATAAATCGGCTCCACACCATTTTGAAAGTTATGGCCTGTGGGCATAAAGTCAATCTGCAAAAATTCAAAATATTTTGCGCCAAAACAGCAGCAGTTTATGTATGGAATTACCCATGGTACTATATGCCAACAACACTGCATAAAATACTTATCCATGGGTCAAGTTTAATAGAAAAATGCGAAATAGCCATCGGATTAATGAGTGAAGATGCGCAAGAAAGCCGAAATAAGGACGTAAGAAATTATAGGGAGCGATTTTCTAGAAAATTTTCTAGGCAAATGGCTATGGAAGACACTTTCAAAAGACTTTTAGTGTCTTCCGATCCTTATATAACAGGACTAAGAAAATTGGGTAGTAAAAAGTCGCTTCCCATATGCCAAAATGTTTTAAATCTTTTAGAAGAACCAGATATTATGATCAAAATTTAATAAAATGTCATAATATAATTGTAATTTTGTTTTTATTAGTTGGCAAACCTGCATTAATCCGATTTCTATAATAATCCTGAATGTTTAGGTTTTGTCCGACTTTTATTGATTTTTCGCCTGTGTGCGATAGCTTGCACTCCGTGGTCCATAACCGTCAAGCAGATGGCATAGCATTGTCACGCCGATAAGGACCGGACAAAAGATATTAGACAAAACAAAAAACCTAAGGTAGGTAATAAACACATTAAAAATGTTGGCTAACGGCGTATTGCATAACAATACGACCATACGACGGTTATGTCAATAACACAAACGTGCAGATGGTGCGTAACGGGAATTTTAGATGGCGTATTAAGCGGGACGCGAGTCGTATTAAGCGGGACGCGAGTCGTATTAACCGTAAAAAAATTTATGAAAACAAGCCTAAAGTTGCAGGGACCGGCGTAAACTGGCGTATTATGCGGGAAATCGTATTAAACGTGATCGTATTAAGCGGGTTCTACTGTATTATTATGTCGCTATCGGAATCGTATTTATCACTGTGCTTAATGACTAGCCACTTACTACCCCACTTTAGCCACTTAGAACCCTTATCATGTACAGTAAAAAAATGTTATTTATGATTCAGATAACCGTTCACAGGCCTTTTTTTTTGAGGTATAGGCCATAGAGTTGACTAGATTCCGACGCTCGGAGACGTTAGTGTGGCGTGGCCCTAAAGACTATTGCTTGCTGCTGCTGCTAGTAGTAAGTACCTGTTGTCTCTGTCCCTGTTGTCGCGGTTGTCCCTGTCGCGGAAGTGCGGGCGCGGCGCGGGTGCGGCGGCGGCGGCGGCGGGGGACTCCTCCCAGTCGTCGCCGGCGGGCGCTGGCGGCGCGCTGTTCTCCCATGGCTTACCGCGTCTGTGGGTATTGTTTATGGTTATGCTACTGTCAAGGTCATACAATTTCTATGAAAAGGGGACCTTGTGGTCGATGGTGCTTGCAATGCGCGGCGTTGCATCCGTATTGGAGCATCGTTCGTCACAAATATGTATTCGTATATTTTTGACCTTTGACCTAACATAACAATTAATTATGGTAAAGAAATGTTCAGATGTTTATGTCCTCATACGTCAAAAATTTGGCTTAGTTAAAGATAAGCATTAAATTAAGTCTACGAAAAATCATCAATAAAACTGAATCACAATACGCACAAAAAAAATAGTTAAGTCTCAGTTAAATAATATACTGTAAAGATATATTATAACTAATATTCCCCTCTTAAAATTGGTAAACATTTATACATTTCTAACATAAGAACTGTTTTGCTGGATTTGGAAAGATACTCATAAATCAAACAACTGAAATAACGAGAAAAATGCTTCACATGCAAATACATACAACCATATCAAACATCGGTATTTCCGATATTATAGAATATAAACAATTAAACACCTACCTTTCTCCCTTATCGGGTCTGCCTCCAAACTTGTCACTATGCCGGCCCGGCCCCGATCGATCAAACGGCTCTCTGTCTCTGTAATGATAATAATTTCTCGCCATTTTATTACAAATCACTCACTAGGACACGCAAATGTCATTTGCGTAGGTAATGAACTACTTTATAACGAATAAGCCTAAATGGTTACTATTCATCTACACTTGAAGTTAAGTAATCTAGGGTACAATGAGGACTGTCTAAAATTCACCCGCTAGGCGAGCAACGGGGTTCAAAGAACCGAATTCAAGGTCAACCGTGACTCACGAAAGCCTAGTTCACTAAAAAACTGTACAAAAACTGCCGTTGAAAATATTACAATTAAGTTTCGATCTCTCACTCTAGATGGATTTGATATGAAGTGGATCAAATGATCGCTCTGTCTCTTATCATTGGATTTGAGATATAGTTATCCTATTTGAAAATTTACACCAAAGAGCTATGTAAACTAGACTAGAAACGATAATAACTTCATATCAGTGAGACAGGATGTAACAAACATTTTCATGACTTAGATAAGTTATGAATGAAAATATGTATGTAGTAAATGTGTGTGAAATGTGTGTGTGTGTTAGTGATTGAACGTTACATCCGAAAGCATTGGTGTGTAACGTGCATTCGTTTAAAATACGATTTTATACACGCACAATCGCACATGCACACCATAATAAAAGTAAATAAATTAACTTATTAATTAACTGTCGAACCCGAACCCTACGCCGTGCCTAACCAGTATGTTATAAGTGAGGTTTTTTTTATTGTTTAGATGTAATTGACCGAAGCGAAGCGAAGGTCTACGTTTTGACTCGGGCATTTTGCTTTCGTATGTCCGGATGTTCTCCTCTACAGGTCGCAATTCTTAACCGATTCTCATGAAATTTTGTGACCAGATTCTATGACTAAATAAAATTTTTTTGTCAATCCGGTTTTTGGAAATTTTAAAAAATGGCGGAGTCGTGATACCTGTCGCCTAAACAAATAGTCGTATCGATATCATAAGAGTTTTTTCTTTTTGATATATGTTTATAGATTAAATGGCCAAAAATTCAGAAAATTTGTATCGCTGGTTTCTGCGGTATTTAGATATTTAGTTTTTACTTGAGAATGAGTAGCTAAATTTCGTCAGCTTTAGTAAGAACTATCATGGCGCATTGTGCAAACGTTCGCTTTTTTGTTTGCATAGGGAGGTCCCTGGTTCCATCCCCAGTAATTGTATGCTGCTACATAACTTTTTGTATTTTTTTATACTTAAATTTCGTATCAATTGTTGTTTTTTATTTTATTTTTTTATTTTGAAAAAATGAAAAAAATCGTATTTTTTATTTATCAAGCGCGGGCTAAGCGCATTCGTTTATTTTTTGCAAGAGATGATGGCTTTTTGCGCTTTAAAGAAAATTTAATTCTTGAATATACGGCGCCATACCTTTGGCCTATGCTCGTCTAGATGGCGACACCATTTTATATTTAACAATTTTTACTCATATCAGTAAAAGAACATGGGTCAAAATCATATGGCGTTCTAAAAATAAAAAAAATCATTTATCCATACATATATACATTTATTGATATTTTTTTTCATTTTCATTTTAATCCTGTATCGAAAGATGGCAGTAAATTTACTGTGACTACAAAATTTAGTATGACAATAACCCTCTACTACATATAGGGACCATGCGCGTTGGAGGGTCTGCCATCTTGTGGCCTGAATCGGAAACATGTACATTGCCAAAACAAGTTCTACCATCTACCGTTCTTGTAGTACGTTTCCTTATGCATAGTAGGTTCTGTCATCTTGTGGGCTACATCGGAAGCATGAACGTCACATTTACGCCTCACGCCAAAAATCTGACGGCTCCTATGCTACCCCCTATAGTTCACGCGCGCCCACTATAGGGACCGTGCGCGTTGGAGGGCCTGCCATCTTGTGGCCTGAATCGGAAACATATGTGCACATGTACATTGCCAAAGCAAGTGCTACCATCTACCGTTCTCGTAAGTACGTTTCCTTGTGCATGTAGTAGGTTCTGCCATCTCGCGGGCTACATCGGAATCATAAACTACTCATCTACGCTTCGCGCCAAAGATCTGACGGCTCCTGTGCTGCCCCCTATAGTTCATGCACGTTCCCTATACACTTTATTCTCTTTAGATTAGATATTTAAATTCATACTCGAGAATAAGTAACCAAATTTCGTCAGCTCATCTAAATGCTATCATAGCGCAGTTGGAAAGACGCTTACAAGCAAGGGATATGGGATAGGTACCCGGTTCGATCCCCAGTAAATGCATTTTTTTTTATTTTTTTTTGCACTTAAACATCGTATTGCTGATTGATCAAGCGAGCGCGAAGCGCGAGGTAAGCGTATTCGTTTGAGTTTTTGTTTGAACATTTTTTTAGCGGTTTTAGTTCAAGGGCATGGCTGTTCCAGGAGTCAATTTCCACTTACTTTTATAGCATGGGCGGTCACCATCCATAAATCGCAGGGGTTAACATTGCCTAGGGTAGTGGTCGACCTTGGGCTCAGGGAACTAGCTGTAGGTTGCTCGTACGTTGCGCTTTCCCGGGCTCAAAGTCTAACTAACAATAATGTTAGTTAGACTTTGAGCCTTTTAATTTGGATCGCCTCGCTAAAATGGCCCATAATTTCCGGAAATCATTTTTTCTTCGAGGCAATTACTCCGTTCTCATTTTTTCCCAGTGGAATTTCTTCGCTTTATTTAATTTTTCGTGTACATTTTTTCATAAACTAAATTTTCCTTTTCTCAATTTATTCCCTTTTATTTTTAATCCTAGTAGTTAAAATAACCAGTAGGTTTTTTTTTCACTAACTAAATATTCTCTATCTCCATATTTTCTCTTTTTTTTAATGCTAGTGGTAAAAATAACCAGGTTTTTTTCAAATAGGTAGGTTAGGGTTATTTTTTTTGATGACCCTAAAAACGTAACTGCTCCCAGAGATAGGTAGGTTAGGGTTATTTTTTTTTGATGACCCTAAAAACGAAACTGCTCCCAGAGATAGGTAGGTTAGGGTTATTTTTTTTTGATGACCCTAAAAACGAATCTGCTCCCAGAGGTAGGTTAGAGTTATTGGCTGACAGCGTTTGGTTTTTTAGATTATGCTTTAATTTTAGTGTTTTAGATATTTGTTGTATGTGAAATACCTACAAGTAACAAATATAATTACTACACTATTAACATACAGTAACCAGAAAATATTATCCTAGATATTTAAAAGAACGAAAACTATACGGAAAAGATTAATTTAAAAATATGAAAAATAGGCGATTGCGGAAGAAAACCATTGGGAAAATATGGGAACGGAGTAATTGCTACCGAGAATGAATGATTTCGGGAAATTATGGGCAACGCAAAATATGAGAACGGAGTAGGTAATTGCCTCTGCGCATTGGCACTGCGTGTGCTGTCAAAATCTCTGCAGACTTTTCTTGGTCTAACTCTATCCACTTTTCTATACAATTAGTATGGCGACGTGTATACTTAAGGGGCATCGACCGTACACTGACATCGGGATGATATTTTTATCATGTTATTTAGTAGTCATCGTGCGTCTCGCTTGCGCCAATACATGTACGGACAAGAACGAGTGAAGTGCACGATAACTAAATGACATCAGTTAGATGTCTTTCTGATATCAGTGTAAGTTTGAATTGGCCTGTTAGCCAAAAATTGTTTCGTATGTCCATATATGTTCTACTCTACAGGTCACATATCTAAACCAATTCCCGAATTTTGTAAGCAATTGATAGTTAAGTTTTTATGGTCAAATTAGATTCTCTAAATTCTTCAAAACAACGGAACCATACATTTATTCAGTTTTAAACTCTGCTCGCGAGGTCTACAGCTCACAGAGCCACTAGTATATAACAACAAAAGCTAGATTTCACAGTCAATTTAATTATGAAAATGAATAAGTAATATGCAATGCACGATACAGTGTGTTTGAGGGCCTTAGTCCATTAAAATAAACACTTCTACTTCATAAAAATATAGACTCATAGCCCAACCAAATGAACCAAAGATTTTGGGGTTTTATTAACAATTATATACCAAAGTTTTTTTATGAAAAAATGTTTATTTATTAACAATAGAGGGTACAGTTGTAAAGGTTGGAGTCTTCTAGTACCTAAGTATAACATATCTGTGACAGAAGACGCCGAAATTTTATGAACATGTTCATCTTAAATAAGCCACTTACTCCGTTTAAGACAGAGTTAAATCACAAAGCGGTACTTAACCACATACAAAAGAGTAGGTATGTAACTTCAACTCGACCTTTCGACCTTACTGCAACGATTATGGCGATATTCCTAAGTACCTATGTATTTTAATGGCGTTATTCAAAATCGCGTTACTGGCCTGAATTAGCTATGAATCGTTTGTCTTTATCTGTCATTTTGACTTATGTATTTGTAAGAAAGGGATAAAACATAATTTAACTAAATCAGGCCCGTAATTTTTTATGAATAAGACGGTAAGGGGTAAGTAAGTAATAAACACTTTACAGTAGGAATCAAAGAGAAGTTACAGTAGATGTATAATTGAAAGTATGTACGAAAACGAACAAAGCCCAATTAGGGATCTCTTCCAGCTAACCTAAAAAGTTATTAAAATCTATACCTGAAGTATTTTATTTGGGAAACACAAACGTAAGTCCGGTTTCGATAAATCGTTAAATTGCGAAGTTATCCCTATTAGGGATCTCTTCCAACTAACCTAAAAAGCTATTAAACTCTATACCTGAAGTATTTTATCTGGGAAACAAACAGTATATCCGGTTTCGATAAATCCTAAAATTTCGACGAGTATAATATTTTATCGAAATCTTGTAATAATCCGAGAATTTAGGAGAATCGTAGGCGGTGACAACAAATAGCTACATTTTAACATTTATCACGATTTATTACCACTGCACCAATTTCGTTAAGAGAGAATATGCAAGATTCTGAAAATAAGCCCCAGAGATAAAGATAAAACTGGAATGCGACGATAAATTAATTAACGAGTTTCAGATTATGTCAACGTCTGACTAGGCACGAGATGAGTATTTATCGCTATCCAATTAGGTATTTCACTGAGATTAAGTGCATTTATTGATATTTTAGTAAATCGCACATAAATGGCAAACTTTCATTAGATTCTTTAGATTTTCGGCTTGATAACTGTTGTACAGTAATACAGTTAATAGCAGAAGTTACTAAGCGGGCCAGTACTTAACATTTCTGTTCAGATAATTTTGAATATCTCGTCCGCATATTTACTTCTGCTGCTGGCTGTACACATTTGTATGCACAAGGGTGGATTTCAAAATCCTGCGAAAATTTATGGTTCGGTCTTTATAAAAAAAACTAGTAGGTTGTGCGAGTTGCAACTTTTTTATATGTTTTTAAGAACTATTATCTTCATGTTCCTTCAATTACCATCTCCAATAACTTAATAGTTTTTTTTATATAAAATGTTTTATGTGTCTAAAATCATCACCGTCTACCGGAAAAATCTGAACCTTATTGTTTGCAGTGAAAATTATAGCATACCTATCGTACGATTGCGATTTTTCTTTTACTTATATCTTTTCCATGTTGTTGTTTAACACATGGGAAAATATGCAATAATTCCTTCACCGAGAAAGTACATTTAAAAATATTTAAAATTTTGTCATGAATATTCGTCAACACCGTCATGGTAATGTCAACGTGAGCTTATCTCCGTGTATGAACAACGAAATACCGCTAAAGGTCCTTGCCCTATTTTTCACTTTAATATAGAATGCCAAAAATGATTTCACTATAAAGTCACATCATTGAATCGTGAGAAATATTACGAACAAATTTGTAAAACGTAGTTTGTCACAACAGAGCATCATCACCGTTATGCTTTGGTTTAAAAAAGTTACAAATGATATATTAGAAATAATTATTGAAATGAATGGCAAACTACATGAAGTTTATTGTGTAGCATAGACATTAACTACTATTATTCGTATTCTAGAAATAAAAACAAGAAACTCTCAAATCGTCAACACCATACCCATCATCACCGGGAAAAAATGACGACCGGTGATGATTTCATGTGTATGGTGATGACGGTTCTCAGAAACTTTTCTAGTTATTTTGCTATAATTCATTATGAAATTAAGCTGTATGTTTGAAAAACGTTCTCTATGTCTTCTAACACTATGTAATGTCTACCTTATAAATGTAGAATAAATGTAGAAGAAGATATGACTATTTTTTTCACACTAGAGGATGGTTAGTTTTAAATAACATTTTGACTGAAGTAGGCAAAATTTAGGTCACTTAGAACTTAGAACATACAAATGTTTATTTTTTATTATCTAATAATGTAAATCGTGCAACTTAGAGTCTGTAATTGCATGTTAGTCGTGTTAAAACAAAGTATTTAAACAAGCAACATATATTAAGTTTTAAGCGACCATAGGCTACGGTACTGGCTCACTATCGTAATGGCCTTATGTTTTTTGATAATATTATATTAATTGATGTATATAATTACAGCAATTAATAATTATACCATTGGGTAGTCACCGGACCCAATACCTAACATTTTGTAACTTATGACATGCATTACAAGTAGGGGTCTTGCAACTTATAAAACACTGATTATATATTAATGTTTAGCTATTAAACAATATATATATGGATTTAAATCATTATAGCTATTTTTAAAGTTAATTTATAAAACAACAAAAATACAATGAATCAAATTATCAAAAAAAAAGTAATATATCATAAAAATTAAGCTCACTGGTAAGCCAGCAATTTTAGAATATGATATAAATACCAAGTTATGCAGTAGATAAAAGAAGATGCGGGTTTAAACTGATAATAAGAGTACAATATTGTTAATATGATTTAACATTGAAAAAACCCAAAAAAAATAATGAATACATTAATTGCCTATTTCGGAATATAAATTATTTAAAATTATACAATAAAAATACTTGTTAAATATTTATTTATATGAATAAAATGTATTTTTTATAATTTTCTAAAAATAATTTATGTAGCTAGTCTTATGTTCAAAAACATGTTATTTGTAATGTTTATTAAAGTTCTAAGGCCTTACAATTAAAAAAAGTTTTTGTTTTTTTAATACGTTTTTAATACATATATAAATTAGTTCCCAAATCGTCATTACCGTACATGCAGTGTCATTACCGTCTATAAAAGAGTCATTACCATACCATGATTGTCATCACCATCTTGCGTTTTTATTTTCCGAAAGCGATAACTTCAAATATAAGCCACAAATGATTGTATAAATACCATAAATATCCTCAATATACAGCCCCCTATTACTTTACCCAGCTAAAATCGTGTTAAATTAAACATTAAAAAAAAATATTTTTTTGTATGGTGAAATTTTTGGTGATGAAATCCACCCACAAGCAGCGACAATCCTCCTTTCGGGCATTCTCGGCTCCGTTCGGCTCAGCATTGCTCCAAGCAATTATTAGAGTTGACGTCCCTTTGCCTGCACGCCCACAGATAAGATAATGACTTGAATTTTGACAACCCTAAATAGCCTAAAGGGATAGTGCCATACATTAGAAAGGGACAGCATGATTCGTCCCTGAATCGCTGTCAAACTTCGGTTTTGTAGGAAGTGTCATTATTTCTGTACAGTAGTACTATTATTTATTCTGTGGCACAAGTGTGTTTAGCGAAAGTATTTTCAGAACAGAACCAAACCATTTAATTATTGAAATTGCTATTGGGAAGATGTAGATGTAGTGTAGGGACGCCCGACCGGAAGCAGGCGGGCTGTCGATCGCGTGTCGCTACTGCACTAGCTGCAGGTTACTGTCCCGGCGGCATTCCCATACTATTATCCTCAAATCTTCTTGTTTTCCTATTGGGAAAGTAGGAGAACCTACCTGTTTCGGAAGCTCCCCGTTGGCCGAACTCGTCATCGTCCCCTGGCCGCCGGTCTTCTCTGAAGCTCTTTTCTCGCTTGAACCCTTTACCGTGGTCGCTCTCCGGCGAGCTGAACTGTTCCGGGGCTGCTTTGCTTACTGGCGTGGTCGGTTTAGTTTAATAATTACCTGTTTCGGAAGCTGCCACCCCGTTGCCCGAAGTCGTCATCATCCCTTGGTGGCCGGTCTTCTCTGAAGCTCTTTTCTCGCTTGAACCCTTCGCCGTGGTCGCTCTCTGGCGAGCTGAACTGTTCCGGGGCCGCTTTGCTTACTGGCGTGGTCGGTTTAGTTTAATAATTACCTGTTTCGGAAGCTGCCACCCCGTTGCCCGAAGTCGTCATCGTCCCTTGGCCGCCGGTCTTCTCTGAAGCTCTTTTCTAGCTTGAACCCTTTACCGTGGTCGCTCTCCGGCGAGCTGAACTGTTCCGGGGCCGCTTTGCTTACTGGCGTGGTCGGTTTAGTTTAATAATTACCTGTTTCGGAAGCTGCCACCCCGTTGCCCGAAGTCGTCATCGTCCCTTGGCCGCCGGTCTTCTCTGAAGCTCTTTTCTCGCTTGAACCCTTTGCCGTGGTCACTCTCTGGCGAGCTGAACTGTTCCGGGGCCGCTTTGCTTACTGGCGTGGTCGGTTTAGTCTGGAGACAAGGGAAAAATTAGGATCGATCGAGTTACAGCATAAAGACCCGAAAATACCGATTGAGATGTAGATCTCAATCGGTATTTTCGGGTCGGGTCGGGAAAAACCTGACGTATGGCAATCCTACCCCTGTAGAGGGGTAGGATTGCCATACGTCAGGTTTTTCCCTGACATGTCAGGATTTATGGTTCTTTGCGGGGACACTTAGCGAGGTCAGGGGTTTTTTTAGAAACCTGGGCTAACCACAAGAAGCTAGCTAAAAGTTTGGAGTTGGGCAGAGAAAAGGGGTTTGAAGAAATGACCGTCCAGGAAATGTCTAAGTTAATGGTTATGTCCGGACATTTGTCAGGCTTAATGTCGTCAGGTCCAACCAAACCACCAAACCAAACCAACCACTAATTACTACCACAAGTTCAGGGCCATATTGAACTGTACTAGTACAGTCACCACCAGATATATCGGAGCGGCCAAGGTGTTCACAATATCTGAACACGCACTCTAACGCCCTAACAATAACGGCGTGTTCAGATATTTATGAGCGCCTTAGCCGCTCCGATATATCTAATGGCGACTGTACCAAAACAAGGATGATATTTTTTTGCAATTAAGTACTGAGTTTTGGTTGTCACCTGACAATGTATTAAGCGAGTTAGAATTTCGTGTTTCACGAACGAGAAATCAACAGAAAGTAGCAGTTTCGACCAATTTCATATTTATGTAAGCAATTAGGTACGTGACCGTCAATGTAAATACTAGAATAGAATTTTAGATTTCTAGGAAACAGGTACGTACACGATTTGATGCCGGAAACTCACTGTTGCTTCGTGTTCAGTTTCAAATATCGCGAGCCCGTTACAAATAACGCTCGCCTAGTTGTAACCAAAGACATATGTAACTTCGTATAAGACGAATAAAGTCTAAGGAAAAAACGTGCCTCGGAATTCAAGTAAAAGTCATTCTCGAATAGGTGGCGCACACACCTTTAGCCTATCCTCGGCTAGATGGCGTGACGACACCGTTTCATATTTAACAATTTTAACACATAGATATCAGTGAATGAACATGGATCAAAATGATATAAAAATTATAAAATTATTTATCCATATATATAAATTTTTTGATAACTTTATACGTTTTCATTTTGAGTTTTAGTCGTGTGTCGATAGATGGCAGTAAATTTACAGTGACTACAAAATTTACAATGACAGGACCCCTCTATACTATCTATTATTTTTGTTGTAACTTAGCCAACCAAATGCTAACTGCTAGATTGAGTAATTATTTGCCTTAATTTTAGTTCCATTGATGTGTAATAAAAACGGTCAAGTAGACGCATACGGATTATTGCTATTACTATTACAGATGTAGTGCATAATTATTTTCCTTCATATTTTCATGGAAACGTGTCTTGCTATTTCAGTCAGTCTCGGTAAAAAAGTACCGAGGTTGACTGAATTACCATGACCAATACTTACGTTTCCGAGAAAATACGAAGGAAAACAATGCACTACGTCTGTATAAAACAAACGAAAGCTAGGCGAAAAAGTGAGAAACGAAATACCTAAGTCTGTCAAACAACTTTGTCAGTAGAAAAAGGCGCGAATTTCAAATTTTCTTTGAGACGATAAGATAACCCTTCATGCCTACATTTTTCAAATTTGGCGCTTTTTGTACTGACGGAAATGGCTTGACAGACTATAGTTTATTTTCTATTTCATTGGGCTCGCAGTCTTAACGGTCACACTTTCTGCCGCAGTTTACGTCCAATTCCTAATATAATCAAAATAAATGCAAATGAAAACTAGTCACTATGTATTAATTGTTAATACAACCATCCCGTTTTCATTATTCTTGAATGTAGTACAAACAGTAACACTCTTAACTGTCCATCAGTGGACCTTATGCCTTTTGTAATAAAGTTTACGAACTGTCAGGTGTCAGGGCGATGGTATTGGACAACTATGGCTCACCGTGAGCCGTAAATTGTACGCCTATTCACGATACGAACAAATCATATCGGCGTCCGCTATTTACTAACATATAATTTAAACATCATGACTCATGGATTGGAAAGTCTCGTATTACGATGACTTAAGAGTTCTTTGAACCATGGCCCATTAGATAACATGTTTGTCTGGTGGAAAGGTCGCACTTGTGATCATGACAGTTACTGCGAACTAGAGACCAAGGATCTGTTGGTTTTCCATGTCAAAAGGTTCCTTACGGCAACTGAATAGAGAACCTTTATAGAAATCGTACACTGGTGAATGAATATTTAGTGCTTTTTACAAACTTTTGCAGTGTACCTAACTATGTGTGTTTGAAGGGCCAAATCTTCTAAGTTAAATTTGACCCACTTCCTGGGTTTCCGATGAAGCTGAACATTTGCATTATGGTACCATCGATCTGATAATAAAACAACGCAACCTAAATTGTGTTTCGGGTTTTTAGAATTGTCTCGATGAGTATTAGTTGCCTGTGGAAAGAAAGGTACCTACAGACAGCGATAAAAGCTTGTACCAAAAATGTTTTTTTTGCCAAAAACTTATTTTTAATCAGACTCAACAAAGTTACTATAAAAACAACCAACTCCATTATGTTGTGTCTTGTTTGAGAAGCCCATTTTCTTCACCTACATCTTCACCTTCATCATATAAAATGCTTTAAAAATAAGAATAACAATAAACCCTTTGCAGCAGTTTAAACAGTTAAAATGTTCTATAGTGTAAATAACATTATTTGCGGTATTTGACGTCTGTCACTCACAACAGCAATACTACGTAAAATGTTTTGCACATCGAAATCACAAAGGAAAATAACTGCACTGCGAACGTTTACGTTCTACGTCTTTTTTTTTAATTTTAGGGTTGGCCGGACACCACCGTTATGAATCGGTAGTCGTCTAAGTAAATCGATATGAATTTTTCATTTTTCTTTTAATAAAAATAAGGAAAAGGTGGGTAATTAACTGTAAATATGGATATATTTATCGTCACTTAACAGACAACAAATTTGACACAGAAATAACATAAATAAACTTTAAAATAGATCCCCAGTTAGTTTCAATTTTGACAATGGGTGCGACCTACTCGGTCGGTGTATTAAATACACCGACCAACCGGTAGCTTGCGGGAAAACCATATAATTCTAGCTTTATTTAAATCTCAAATAAAAATTCATTATACGTCACAATTCGATACCTCAGTCTACGTGCCATCCAATCGTAATCGCTTGCTGTGACAATCGATTTGCGTTAGTTACATCTCTATATACGTCAGTCATAATGTGTCAAATACCGCAAATAATGTTATTTACACTATAATCACTAATCTAATGAACTTCTTTTAACAACAGCGATCAACGCATTTTTTTTACAAAGGCATCTAACCCACTTGTAGACCAATTTTCATTCTTCACTAATCGTATCGAAACCTGGTAATTATGCTTAGAAGAGATATCAATCATGTGCCACGTATAACGATTGCTCAACAACACACTCGAGTCGAACGTTCAACATACCCAATGTAACTTAGATCTCCAAATTAGTAACAAATATATGATCGCAGTGCGCATTTAAGGCTCCTACAGCCTGCCACAAATGGCATGCGATTTTTGTTAATTGCTGGCTAAGTAGAATCAACGAATTTAACCGATCGATCAAATACCATATAAAAATTAGTTAAAATTTACTTTAGCATTAAGTTTTACTCAAGTAAATTGCTATGTACCCTAACAGGGTTCATGTGAACACTAGCTGTAAAATGCCCTTTGTAAGACCTTATGTAACACATGATTATAAATTCAATAAATAAATTATGAATTACCGCAATGTATTGCAAATCGCATGCGATTATCTGTGACGTTTGGACTTGGACGTTATATTGGTTCAAATAACCGTCCAACTCGCCTGGGTTCGAAAGGCGATTGGAATAACATTTAACGTTTAGACGCATAGTTAACGTACGGTCACGTCAAATAAGTATCCGTTTTAGCACCTAATTCTAGACATTTAAGGTTGAAATTTGCGCAAATAGGTAATTAGACATGATTGCGAAATGCGCAAAAAGAGGGAAAGTAAGCACATATTATCGCGCTCTATTGCACATTACTAATTATTTGGTTAGAAAGAAACAGCTGCCGAATCTATCTTTGTCTATTGTGCTGTCGTAATAAGCACGTCGATGAATTTTGATTGGGCGTGTTAAATGCTTCGTTAAACTCGTTATGATTGTGAAGGTTTTCTTTTGTTGCATGGAATCGATAGGTATTTCTTCTACTGCTTCTTTTCTTCGTTTGATTTAATGGACTTATCAACGATATTAGTTTTACGTCGAAGATGAATTCTTCAAAAAACACCATAATTTTTGGCGCTGTATTAGCGCTTATAAAATAAACACTCGCGGAGGGGTCCTGGATTTTCCCCAAGCTATCTTCCCTCACACAGGATCGCTCTACTGTTCCAGAAGAGCCTATGGTCTGACAAAAAAGAGTAGAAACTAAAAATGTGGCAATACTGTAGTGTCCCTTTCAAATCAATCTATATAAGAAAACAGGATGACACTACAGTATTACCACTTTTTAATTTCTACTCTTTTTTGTTAGACTGTAGCTCTATGGCTATGTCTCAATATAAATCTAACACAAATTATGTACATACACATTTTTTTGAATTTGTACATTCTTTGTGAATGGTTGAAGTTGTCGCAGACATTATATGATTGAAATTTCATGTACACTTCACTTCACTGCTGTGAGATAAATAAGAATAATTTTTGAATATTCATTTTTTTTTAAATATGTAGGATGGCCATGGCTTCTGCCTGATAATTTGTTAAGTAAAACAGAAGGCACAGAACTTCATCCTATGGAGCCCAAGGAGGGTACACGATTAATGGATGTAATAAAAAAAGTTCAGGGCAGGGTGATAATCTTATACCTTTAAATTACCAGTTCTTGTATATAATATTTTAGGGATCTCGGAAATGGCTCTAACAATTTGCTATATGGGGGTTTTCAGGGGCGAAAATTCGATCTAGCCAGGTCTTATCGCTGGGAAAACGCGCAATTTCGAGTTTTTATAATTATGTTTTTCGAGTCAAGCTCAGTCTCCCAGAAATTATAACTACTTACCTCAACATTGCTTCTAGGCTGTGACAGCTGGTTCATCTTCCTAGCCACATCCAGAGGCGGGCTGGTTGTGTCATCCACCAGAGATACCAACATGGTGTCGCTGGACAGGACACCAACTACATTGGCAGTCAGCGTCTTTTCTAGTGCCAGCATTTCAAGCTGGTTCGAGGTCTTGCTTTCCACTGGTTTATTTTCAAAGCCCTAGAATGAGATTAAAAGTTCAATGTGCTATTCTTTTCAATTCTATTTTATTCTGTTAGTTGATTGTGTTGTGCCTTTTTTTATTTTTTGACTGGACAAATTTCTTTATTGCATTATAAATTATTATGTTGTGCTTGAATGATTAAAATATGACCAAGTAGATATTTTTTTAATGTATAGTGCTAATTTTGTAAACAATACAATACAAATACTCTTTATTGCACACCTCAATAAAAGAAAACAATACAAAAGAAAACAGAAATACAAGCAGAGGTAAACAACAGGCGGTCTTATCGCTAAAAGCGATCTCTTCCAGACAACCTTTGGGCAGCGGAAATTAATAAAAATTAAAATGTTTTTTTTTTGTGAAAAACAAATTGTAAATTTTTTTAGAAACAAGCAGATAAAATTTACAAATGTTATAATACTTACTTTCAATGCGCATTTCATGGCTTGTGCTGGCAGTTTTAACAGATCTGCAGTTATGGTTCTCAGATCCGAAACATTAACTTCTTGCTCATTGCCGTAGTCCACATACGCCACGAGGACCCTCTTGTTATTATACCCTAGAACCTTGGCCCTGTACCATTTCTCATCATCAGGGAACCTGGCACAGCAAGCGGTGCCGACGGGTAACTCTCCAGGGGATGAGGTGCCCTCACAGTGGACTTTCACCGCTTCCATCACAGCAGTCAGATCGTCAATCTTGTCTGATAATTGGACGTAGAATTTGATGCAGCTGTCTACATAAGACACAAGTACGGAAGCTCTGCTGCCTAATGCAAGCATTTCCATCCACTTGAATTGCAGCTTGTCTTTAACATTGGCTAGCAGCAAGTCTAGCACATTCTGGTTGTCTAAGTACAGTTCTCCATACTGTATTAACGGTGGACCTTCCGGAGCAACCACTCGCAGTGTCATCACTTTTCCATTCACAAGTTGCTTAAATGCCTCATTCAAATATGGTCCCTTCTGTAATTTCTTCACACCCGATAAGCAGAATCTCATAGCAAATACATTTGGCTTGACAAACTCTTCTGGGATGTCAAAGATGTCGTAGTACGACACCATTTCCGTATCACCAAAGTCTACAAAGAACAGCTTGCATTGTGAACCTGATAGGTTTGTGACTATAGCCCTGCAAATAATTCGGTCTCCAGACATTCTGCCTAAGCACACTGTTCCTATCATGGGAGGCTCGGTAAGGCTACGGTGTGGCCTTCTATTTATTTCATCCATCATATCTTGAAGTTTCTTAGCGTCTGTCACTAGCTCAACTGCAAAGAGCTCTGGTCCTTCTTCTGCGAATGACACAAACACTTTGTGCTGCGAATTCACTTCTAATAAGCGGCTCTTGTAAGTGGCAGACTTTTTGGGTGACAAACTCTTGTTAAGGGCTGCCGCTGGAGGTGGAGTGGATATCTGGACCGGGGGAGAGTTTAGAGCCACTTGGGGCTGCCTGATTGGACCTTTAAGGTTCACTGGGCCTCTTGATGCCTTATTGACTAGTAGCCTCTGGCTAATGGCTGATGGCGGAGGCACTATAGCACCATTGAAGGGCACACTGGCGTTCTGCTGCAATCTCATCGCAGATGCAGGGTTTGATGGGAAGTTCTGGTTCATCAGAAATGGGACATGTTCAGTATATGGTGTTGAATCAGCTATGAAATTTGGTGCCCAGTTTGGCCCTGGTTGCCTGTCAGTTCCCATAGGCTGCAGCATCGTCACTTCTTGTTTTGCTACCGGCGCGGCTATACCAAATCTATTTGAAACAAGATGTGTTGAGAAATCATTTCCCTTGTATTGTATAGATATAATGGGCAGTGTGCACGTTTGGCCCTCAACAACAGCAGGGTATTCTGCATAACACAACAAGCTCTGAAGCTTGAGCAGCAGCGGCTCGTCCCAGCGACCGGAAGGATGCATAATGCGACTTAGGTAGTAGTCAGTCGCTTGCCCGGGAAGCTGAAGAAACATCGGATCATACTTGTCCAAAAATCTAATAGCACTGAGAGAAATACGGTCTTTGTTACCGTAATCTATAAAATGGACGCCCAATAAACCGGTAGACAGATTCGTGATGTCTATGATCTTCGCCCTGTAGTATGTTCCATCTTTGTATTTGGCGGCACATATTACACCTTCATGGATAGCTGCCACAGAAACTGCTCCAATTCCCTTTTCCAAGTTTCCGCGAGCCGATTCAAATAGGCTCTCGACCATTAACGAAGACTGTTGGTCGAGCTGGCCGCTTATCTTCAGAAAAGGACCCTCTCCATCCACATGGGTCACATAAAGTCGAAAAGACCTTTGTGATTCGGCTGGCAAAGCCATTGCATATAACTTCTAACTGGCTATATCGATTAGAAAATTTAATAGTATGCACAAAATCACATAACTATTTAGAAAAGAGAAGTGCTCACCGTACATCAACAGAACTTATGAAAAAACTGCCGCTCTCTTTTTTCCGTTTACGTTTTTCAACAAATATGGCGGGCAGACTGCACAGGCGCCGAACATAGAGTACAGTTTTATATTTTTGTTTTTGTGTTTTTTTTTGCAGATCGGTATTTCGAAAGGAATGTAGACTTTTTCTCCGTTTAAAACAATGCCTTAAATAGTTTACAAGGTAAAAAGCGTTCAGAAACCTTATTGATGTACAATGTTGGACACAATTTGTACAGATTTATTGAAATCCCTAGTCACTAATGCCATTGCAATGGTAAAATCGATTGTATTTAGTGTATATTTTGTTGTAATGTGGCAGTCATTATTTTTTTATTGGTTTCATTAAATTAACATTTTTGGTTTGGATTGGTATCAGGCCTATTGACTTCCTTGAAACGATGTGACCCTTCAAAATTGTACATGTGTTGTCCGTTCCCAGACGAGATTGCCAGTAATTAACATCAACATATTTTACTACAGCAACATTGCTAGAACTGGCTTTGTCTATAGATACGATTTCTAGGAACAAATCAAATTATTTTATCAAATATATTTTGATTTGTATTTTATGAAGTAGTCATATGTAAATTATTATTTATTTTTTGATATATGTATATTATTATCTATTATATTTCAGTTTGTCTTTGTCTATGTTCATAAAATCTACGAAGGGTAGACGTGCCTTTACCCTCCTTGATAAAATAAAAAAATTTTTTTGTCAATTGGCCTCTTTGATAGGCCTTGATTTGGGTCTGGCCGGTAAGAACATAGACAAGATAAAAGTCTGTAATGTCAATGCTGTCATTTAAGTCATTTAATGCAAAAATATCAATTTTCATATAAAACGATTTATTCACTTGAAATATATTTATTTACCTATTAATTTTAAAAATAAAAACTATTCATATGTACGAGCAACATATCTAAATGCGTCTTCGCACAGACTTAGTTAAATTTAAACCGTTGTCTCTCTTCCTTCCTTGCTGTATGTATCCGGCAATGGCGACTTTATCAACAATTCTTATCCGGATTATGG
Organism: Cydia splendana; assembly: GCF_910591565.1. Lineage (NCBI taxonomy): Eukaryota > Metazoa > Arthropoda > Insecta > Lepidoptera > Tortricidae > Cydia > Cydia splendana. Next base: position 15,429,499 of record NC_085971.1, on the reverse strand, counting down.
AAAGCCCTAATGTGTGTGTGGAAACCGTTGTAGTAAATCAGAAACAGCGATAATTTCAAGGTAAGATATATATTAATCTTTAAATAAAAATGAGCGTGCTAATTACCAAATTCAAATATAATAATTTAATCTTACTATCCCCGTAAGTCCCGCGGACGCTATATCGCGTCCGAAATTATAATCAAAATTCAACATAGATGTAAAACCCCACATTGTTTAAGCTGGTAACCCTAGGAATTAGCGACGTTAGTAATTAGGAAGATAGATTATATTGTTTAATTTTTTGACTATTTTGTTTTAGAAAGTGAATCAACAGATGGCTTGAGCGTGAGATAATAATAGAATCCTGGGCCGTCATATGATTTCTTGGAAAAAGCTCAGAAGGGCACGTATCTGCCGCATATCCAAACTAGTTTCCCGGTGACCAAGAACGCTGCGCGGAGCTGTGAAGCAGAAAATGTCCGATAACCGGATAGATGTAAAGCCCCCTCCTCACTCGTGCGCGAATCGCGGCGCGAAGCCGCGAACGCGAGTGTGGCGTCGATTTTCGCAGACAGCGAAATCGACTCCACACTCACGTTCGCGGCTTCGCCCGCGATTCACGCGCATAGTCTGGAGGGGGCTTAATAACAACTTGTAACCATTTGCCATATCAGTGTATGTATTCATATGTATTATGAAAATATTTATATCTTAATAATACGTAACTTTTTGTTACCTTTCATATTTCACGAATTTCTGAATATAGTATACCTAATCATTATCTTTTAACGTATTTTTTTACTTATTTGTGAAATGCTAATTTAAGAGCCCAACAACGTGCACACTAGCGCCACTGCTAAATAATCGTGATTATTTAAATTTAACGACATGTATTTAAAAAAGGGGCCGCTACGGACTGTATTGTGTATTTAGGTACCTTTTGAATACATCAAACTAGATTTTATGTTGCTGGATTCGTCGATCTATGAGCTCAAAACAAAAACGGCCGTTTTAACTTTGGACGGATAGATTGACGAATCCAATAACATAAAAACTAGTTTAATGTATTCAGCAGTGGCGCTAGTATGCACGTTGATGGGCTCTTAAAAACCTGACCCCAACAAAAAAGAAAAAAATACAAAAAGAAATTCCCTCTCTGGGATTCGAACCCAGGACCATTAGCTTCCTGAACTGGATTACTGCCAATACCCGCTAGGCTAAACGGGTTGTCAATTCTAATTACAATGGTATCCTACCAGAGCGCTAGTAGTATAAACGAACTTTTGAAAGGGACATTTTTTTGTATGGAGTTATCGTTCTTCTCCTAGTGAGTATTATATTCTTTGATTGGTATCTAAGCACACTTTTCTAGTTTCAGTATGTTGGCAGTATTGACTGTCAGTGTCACAGTGTCGTCAGTGTCAGTCAGTGTCATAGACCTATATAATAGGGACAAGACATATTGTTCTATACGTACAATTGCTTATAGAAATAGCACCCATTTTGACGGCACACACATAAATATATATCTATCTCGTTTTTACTCAGCACTGTAACCCTTAGCAAAAAAAGATGACAGTATTTCAGTACCTACATAAAGTGTTCCATGAAAATACGTAAATACCTAATGCGGCCGAAAATCCGCCATGTTTAGTCACCCAAATGTCATTGTCTGTCAGTTCAGCCGGTACTTGTCCTGTCAAAAAGTCGTGGTGAAAATTAAAATTATTAATTATCTTTCAATATTTTGCTTGTGATTGAAAATAATTGAAGCCAAATGTGAATAATTACGTCGCGAATATGCCAGTGTGTAGTGTATTAGGGCGCGGCATAAGAAAACCACCAAATCAGCCATCTTTAACCATACACAGGTACGCTATAATTTACATGAAAAATATTGGTTATTGTTAATGTTCCTGGGAAATTTAAGGATGTTTCACATTATAAATAGCAAGGTTCTTCTGTGCAGTTATAGATCATGAAGTGATTGGATTTATTTAACTATATTTTTACGCTTAAATAATGTAAACATTTCAGCTAGGGTTGTACTTTATTTATCGACTTTGATATCGATATATTATGATTGCCTATTTATATTTTCTTATTTTATTATGCTACCCCGCTTCAAACCAACTAAATTATCTTAATTTAATAATTAAATCATTTTTTATAGGTTACCAAGAAATGAACATAAAAAGAAAGACTGGCTGGAGATGGAGACCCTGACCGACTCTCGGGAGCACTCGGGTAACTCGGGTCCGTGGGGTCGTTACTCCACAAGCTGCCCTGCGGGCTCTTTTATATCATTATTATAGTTTTTTTATAGTTTTATAGTTATTCGACATTAAGAGACCATATACATATAGTTGTAATTTATAAAATGGTTAATGTATTGTTATTATTTTTGCTTGTATGTAAATTCAATGTTGACGTATAAAAATGCCCTTGTGGCCTATTTGCTGAATAAATGTTGAAGAAGTTGAAGAGCGGAAGTCATTCCTTATTTTTGTAATAAAAAAAATGTTCTGAAGGTGTTTTGTTTTTTTTCACCCGTCGCTTAATAAGCTTGAATTTTGTATCGCTCTCACTTATAGATATGGCGCACCAAGGTCGAGGTGCAGTGCGGTAGTGTGTTACAGACTTTAGGGTTAACAACACAACGAAATTGATTGTAATAGAGAGGTAAAGTCCAAGAAAAACACGTACACTTATTCTGACATCCAAAACAGATGGCGCTGTACTGCGCCATGTGTTTTGCGGTCACTAAGTTGTCAAACGTCAACTTTTGAAAATCAGAGTTACCGCAAAAATCGCAATATGTATTGAGTAGTACAGCGTCATCTGGTTTACCTGTCAAATTTGAAGCACGAAATTGTCCTAGACTCCACACATCTTACTCAATCAAAGTATCTTTTCACATAACAATATACTAATAAAGAATTTTTATTTATTTACTTACTTGCTATTAAAACATAAACTCCACAAATAATACATACTTAGTATTTTAAATAAAATGAGCCGAACACGTTAAAAAGTTATCGATGTATCGATAAAACCTAGTAGCAGTAAAAATCTTCTGGGCAGCACTAAAACCGCCATGTTTTGTTCCCGGATGACGTCACACTGGCACGCATTTTTCGTTGACGTTTCACTTCCATAGGTTTCATATTTCAGTGGTCAGTGTTGCTGATGGAAGAATTTTTCTATATTTATTTTTGTGACGCGAACGAACAAAAGTAGTGAAGTGATTCAAAAAACACCAAAAGTTATGTCTTTATATTATTTAACTCAACACAGTTACAGTAAATCGTCCCTACGATTAAGCAATTTGATTATAAATTGAATTAACATTGAACGAATACCTGCACTTGCTACCTACCACAATGATTGAGACTTGTTCTAAGAAATGTATGCTTTTTGGGACAGTTTCTCTTGGAATGTAAGTGTTTATGCCTTTAAATTCAATTTAATAACAAAGCTTTCGTTTTACAACATAGGAATCTCGGAATAAGTGGTTGTTTAAATGGAAAATACTTGCTGACTTATGCAGTATATAATAGGCCTTTTCATCTGTGTCAGATATTTTAAGAAGCATCCTGGTGACGACACTTGCGTTCGTGGCTGTATAGTCCTATGCGAGTCCCGCGTCCACACAAGCGGCAGGTGCATGCTCCCCCAGATGGGCGGGGGTTGGAGGCCTGCTTGCGGCGCCTCTGTTATGCAATATTGCAATTATTTTTTGCTTTTAGCTTAACAATTGTTATATTGATTTTGGAGTCCCATTTGGCTGACTCACTGTCGGGCAGTCACAAGATGAAGAATAAGACATTTCCCACTGAGAACAATTCGACATGCTGGCAGCATCAAAAATATTCCATTATTAAGGAATGTCATCCCTGCTCAGGTAACTTTATGATTAAAATAAAATGTATCCAATTTCTTTGTCCAAAGTGTATTGTGTCTCACATTTCTCTTGATGAAAGAGTGAGACCCAATGACATTGAAGAAAAAAATTGGACCAGTGGAATACCACCCTAAGCCCTGTTATTCTGAGTAAGAGACTAGAGTATATCTCTTAACTCAGTGTGCGACTTGGCACAGTCCTCCTTTAACACTTACCACTGTAGTCTGTCATGGGCCACTCTTCTCCATTTTGGGCTCGCTGTTAGTGTAAGATTATCCTCCGTCCTCCCATCTTGTTAGAGGTCTTCTCTGACACCATTTGCAGTGCCTTAGATACCATATTATATTAAGATTTTGCTCCACTTTCCTCTCATCTACATTAATAGCATAGTAATGTTTATGACTGACACTACATCAATCATACAGCATACTACATATTTTCTTGCAATAATATACTTTTTACTAAGGGACACATGCTTTAGTAAGCAATTATTATTATTTAAGTTTAAAGTCATATCCATCCCAACTACCTATTTGGACTCAAAGTTTAAGAATATAAAAGATTAAACACAGTCATGCTAACCTAATCTGGTCCTTATTCCTATTCAACAGACTATAAGTAGGTGAAATACATATTTTTGTTCATAACCATAACTTAATTTCTTTTCCAGACTTTGAAATTAAAAGTAAGAGTATAGGTGTGTGTATACATACAAGCTTTAAGGAAATACTTAAATGTGCAAATGGAGAAACAGTCACCAGAAGGTAACATTGCTTCTTTATTAAAGCTATTTAAATGGATTATTAGCCGGGTCCATAAAGCAAGCATACATGCGAGGCAATTTCCTCTAAAGAAGCCAGTGTAAACGTGCCATGCTCGCGCCGCCTCAGATGAGGCACGTCTACACTGGCCGTTTTGTGCACAAGGAAATTGCGTCGCACGTATGCTCGCTCTGTGTGGACCCGGCTATTCAGTCACCCATTGACCATGAAAACTGTAAAGAGTTTGATACATCAGAATGCATTTTCAACTCTTTATACGAGATATAATAAATTGAAATAGTTTTAGTCAGATTTATTTTGTTATAAATGAGAAGACGATTTTCAACTACTATACTGCACTGCTAAGCCAAAGAGCGCGATCTCAAAAGGAAATTCATTGCTAACTTATACTTTAGTTTCTATTAGTTTGAGAGTTCCATTTTCAAAATCATTTGTTTTTGAGATAGCGCTATTCGGCTTAGGAGGGCAGTATATAAATGAAGTGTATATGCATTCAACCAAATAATAAACTACAAGTTTCCTTTCCAGCTGTGACAGAGTGGCTTATCTAGAAGAGAGGGCCTTTTGGAAATTTACAATTTGGTCTTTTGTGATTGGATCAGCATCCTCAATAGCAGTCATGTTACGGACCAGGGTCCTGAACTACAGGGCCAGACGGAAGGCCCGGATAGCCCTCAGTAACGGAGCTATATAACACACATGTAAATCTATATTTATTTGTATAAATAAAAATCATTAATCAGTCTACTAATATCTTTAATAACTCTGATATCACTTTGACATTCACACTATTACCCAACAATCTGTAGCACTGCTTTATTGATATGTTTTTTGGGAACTCATAGCTTATAGGAAAAGCCATGAGCTGTGATACTTCTTTTGGCGTAAAGAACCTTAATTTGAGGTCTTTTAAAGTACTAATAAAGTCAGGGCTGCCACCTTCATGAGAATGTGCCTCTTTGTAACATTTATCTACTGTTTCCGGACTCGCTTCTGTGAATACAGAACCAGTGCCTTCAACATAGTGTGTGTATGCTTTTGTGAAACAACATGACCTTCTGGAGTCTTTATAGCATATGTCAAAAATATAGGCCCTTTTTAGCAGCTTGTCAGGTACCAAGTACCTTTCTGGCACATTTTCTTCAATTACTTCACTAAGCAGAAATGGGTCATCGTAATTTTTTGGAAGTCTGGTCATCTGAAAAAAGCATATCAAACATTAGTTTAAAATGCTTTATTTGTTGATTTGAATTATTGACAGTAAATTAATTGAAAATCCTACTTACTATTTCATCCCTTCTTTTGAAATTCCAAGTTGATTTCCGCCTTGCTAAACAATAATACCTAAGTCTTGAATTGGGTACGCCCACAGTAGATGGACAAATAAGAAATTCTTGATACACAAAGTTACATTCCTGTAACTTCTTTATAAACAAATCTCTCACAGCGGAGCACTCAAACCCTTTTACATTCTCCATTAAGATATACTCTACACTATCCAACTCGCTCAGTATATCAAGTAAGTAAGTAAAAGATTTACTTCTTGGATCATTCTTGTCTAGAAACTTTCCATTTCTTGAAAAAGGTTGACATGGCGGAGACATAAGTATTATGTTTATATTCATCTTCTTTATTTCTTCTGGTTTGATTGCTTGGATATTTCGGGTCAGAAGATTAGTCTCGGGAAAGTTGTGTTTGTAGACTTCGTTAGCAACAGTATTTATATCAACTGCGGCGACTATCGTCCCTGGTAGACCAGAATCTGTAATGTTTACATGACACGTTAGCTAGGTAACCTCAGATGTTTATTGTAACTAATTTGTATTTAATTGAACTACCTTTCCAAGCACAATGCATGCCTCCGATACCGCTGTATAATTCTAATATCCTGTGAGTCATGTTTTAAAATTCATATATCAATAAAAGAAAGTAGAGCGTGTCTACAAAAAATAAAAACTGACAGACAAGACGTTCATGTCAGAGTGACAGACTGACAGATCAAGAGCGGCAATGTTGGCACTATGTGTTCTCTTTGATGTTGCCAGATAAAACTGAAAAAATCTATATTAAATGAAAAGTTTGGGTTGGTTTTTTTCCTGCATTTTAACCTGGGATATTGTAGTAGTCATTAAAAATAGAATAATGACAAACATATCACAGCAGACTTTCCCCATCAACGCTGGTACATTCTAGTACTAAAATAATCCTGCAAAGGCATTGTTCATAGTTAAAAATTGTTCTTAAAAGTAATATAAAACAGGTGCGTCGAGTTGCAATACAGTATTGTATTGCAACTCGACGCACCTGTTAAACTTAAAGCATTTTTACTACTTTTGTTTCCGTGCAAAATTCTTACAAGAAGTAACTATAAAAACTTGATATTATGGGAATTATCTGATAATGGCAACTCTATAATATATGGTTATGTTTGAGGTAATGTTTAAACCGTCATAAACTATCGCTTAGTGCCAATTGTGACTTAATATTTCATTAATTTATTTTGTTGGTTAACCTGTAAAATTAATGTTTTTAGTACGGTTCTTGTCTTGACGTTTGTTTTTGTTGCTGATTGAGAGTAAACGAATATTGTATTGTATTAAAAAAAATCAGTCATGGCGGATCCGAGGCTCGGGAAGGACGTGTCAAACGGAGTAGGAGATGAACATGCCGAATCGAAAGAGCATGTTTACCTTGAAGAAACATTCTATATTCTTTCGAAAAAAAATTCAGTGTTTCGCGTCCAACTTACGTCCAATGGGTTAACGTTAACAAAGGAAACAGATGGGAACTCGAAAGAGCAAACGATTCTGCTGCGCGACATCGTCGGTAGCAAGTGTATGAGGAGCAAAAGACGACGACCAGGAGCTGGATCCTGCGTGTGCAGTTTCGTTAGCCAGCAGCAGCTCAAGGTCGTCGAGGAAAACAGCGGTGACCTCGACGAGAACGATATCAGCGCGTACCTGTACATCTACGCCTATATTTTGAAACGGAGCCGCCGCACTATGAAAAGGGAGAGAACAACAATAACGTTGCGGTTCAGATCGTTTGATAAGTACGAAGATAATAACAAAGAGGCGCAGAAGTGGAGATCGACTATAAAGTGTCTGATAGCGGGTCAGCCGATCACTTATGTTCCGCCCGCGAATGATAAGAAACTGTTGATCTTGTTGAACCCTAAGTCGGGGCCGGGGAAAGCGCGGGAGCTGTTTCAGACGAAAGTGGCACCTATTCTGCAGGAGGGAGAGATTCCTTACGATCTCCACGTGACTAAATACGCCCAGTATGCCCGGGAGTTCGTCCGTACGAGGAATGTGTATGGTTGGCGCGGGATCGTGGCGGTTGGCGGCGATGGCGTGTTGTTCGAAATCATGAATGGAATGTTCGAGAGGCTGGACTGGCAGCAGGCTTTGGCTGAAGTACCACTCGCGATCCTGCCTTGCGGCTCTGGCAATGGACTGGCCAGGACTATTTGTCATTTATACAAGTAAGTACAACTTTAAACATATTGTTCATACAACCAAAAAAAAAATACATTTAGACTCTTCTGCATAAACAGGGAATCTTATAAGAATCCAATTGGATATAATATTCGACATAACTCTGTTTATTATTAGTATGAGTACTTTCACTTTTGCTGACAAAACTTATGTAAGAAGCAGCTGAGGTAAGACTGAACCAAAGTAAAAATATTTTATTGTAACCTAACATGTTTACCAGTGGTACTGGCTATAGCCATACTTGACATACAACTTTGAGTCTTGTGATTTGTTAGTATGTCCGTCTCCAAGGATACTATTGGCAAACATCTTAAGAAAATAGATAAATTATTATGAACTACCACAGAATATACATTATGCAGCTTTCAGATAGCCAGATAAACAACATAAAATACTATTAATATATCTATAATATGTATAGAAATCTCATGTTTACAGAGATAATAAGCATAGAATAAGGAAAAATAAAATTTTAAATAAAGGATTCGACAAGGAAAACAAAACATTAGCAAAAAACTGTTGATCTTACATAATTAGCTATTTGGATGTGGAAAACAATAATTGGTTTTTAACAATTTTAGCCATATGAAAGTAATATTTTAATTGAAAGTTGAAGTATTTCATTAATTTGTGTAATTAATAGGAGCATTCCATGAAATTGCCTACGGTTTGTCCCACACAAATGCGAATTTTCTGAAGATTTGCAGGTACAAGAGTTTCCTTTTCTATGATAAATGGTAAAAAATATGCACAGAAAAATAATCCCTTGCTCTTAAAGCCGAAAAAAAAGTTGCAAGACAGGAAATAAAATACGTTTGTACGGGATAGCCCGTGAAATGCTCCAATACAGTTCAGCCCAATAATATAAAAGTTATTGATTTGAAGGACAGGCAACTCTCATGTCTAATAAGATTACAAAACACATCAGAATTTGCTAATCTGCTCTGGTGTTGCGGGTGCCTGACTGCCTGTCCATTGGCAATGGTAATTGCTTACCATTAACCGATTTGTCTGCTTGTTTGCCTCCTGTATCATTGAATAAACCTCTTAGATATAATATAATGTCACTGGTACAGTTAGCAATCAAGCTCAAAATGATCAGAAATGTCTTGACACCAAGTTACATTGATCAAAATTTAACAAAAGGATAATTTTGAGTGTTATCGTAATAACATAGCAATCTATTGCACATTAAAAAAAACGAACACAATAATAACCTACCAATTTCCTTAAGTAGGTATTTATTATCACCAAGCATTTTCAATACAGTTGAACAGCCAGCCTTCAAGGTCATGGGAAACAACACATTTAGCGCTGATGTCAGTCACAAGACACATGAATATGCTGTTTGTTTCTTAATCTAAGCATATTTGCTATGTCAATTGAAATTATGCTAATCTGCTTAAACTGAGCTGGATTCTTAAGTGTTTTTTTAGGCCCAATTGACAGTTGAAAGGAATACTGCATAGATAATTAGGTTTTTTAATTTATTTCTATTATTACTTAACTGAACAACACATGTTGTTATTCATATAAGAAACTTGTCAATATCAATGAGAAATTTGGTGACAAACAACAACATTTTCAAAAACATATTTGAATTTTTTTATTACCTATTTTATTTAGAAATAGGAAACTTTACTGTAAAGTAGGAATATGTAATTTACATAAATTATTAATCCATATTGAGTATTGATTCAGCAGCATCTAGAAATTCAAGGACTGCAGAAGCATCAGCATAATGTTATAATTCAAAGAAAACTTGTATGCTCAACTCTGTTGTTGGCGTTGTAGTAGGTATACAGATCCTTACGAGAGACGGCACACCGCTTGCGTGACGTGTGCGTGTGCAGTCGCACACACATCCCGACATTTTAGCGCACGTGCACGTCACGCATACGCAAGCCGGTGTGCACGGGCCTTAAGTGTCATATGTATGAATCATGATTTGTGATCGTAATTTGACATACATAATAGGATTCATACCGTTTCGCTACCATCACATGGACGTAAGGTGAAAATTGTATTAACTATTCATTATTTTTTATTATACAATAGTTCTTGTAGTAACGAACGACCAAGCCACATATTTTGACTAAGGAGTAGAGTTTGTGAAGTTAGGGCTTGTAGAGTGAGAAGCTTGACTCTACAAGAGATCTGATAACTTTTTGTCAGTGCGAGCCTTATTGTTTTCTTCTTGGCAACATTTTACATGAAAATGTTTTTGGTGGGATTTCACTTCTTTTTGTAAGTTGCTTATGACAATCTTCCATCCCCTAATTTAAAGGGTTGCGTGTGATTTACTATTAAAAATCCTGAAATACGTACCGGGGGGCATCTTTTATACAATCTCCTTTTTATTGATTCCGCATACATTCCGCATACAAACTTCAACCCCCTTTTCCCCCTAACGCCCTTTTCCAGCCCCTTTTCACCCGTACGGGGTGATTTTGGGGTTGAACACTATTCTATATCCTTCCCCATAACAAAAACAATCTACATATCAAATTTCAACTACATCGGTTCAGCGGTTATTGGTTTCCCATACAAAATTCCACCCCCCGATTCATCCCCTTAGGGGCTAAAAATTTCAAGGCTTTGAATTTTTTTGTTGTTTGTGTACTAATACTATCTTACACGCCAAATTTCAGCTTCCTAGGACTTCAGGAAGTACCCTAGAGGTTTTGATGATCAACAGTGAGTGAGTGAGTGAGTCAGTGACGAAATCGGGGTTTTTTTAGACATGAATAAAATCTAAAGTAGAAGAGCTATGCAATTGAAAATTTTCATGCTTAATAAGTTCACTATTGACATCATATCCCGAGAAATTTGTTTATCTGGTATAATTCAAACCCAAGTTATGAGGGTTCAAAAAAACGACGAAGCGCTTCGAGAAAAGGTAGGTAGTGCCCTGCGCTTCGCTTTGCTCGTCTTGGCGGGGGCACTACTGTGCCCCCAGATCAGATCAGATCATGATTTGTGATCGTAAATTGACATACATAATAGGATTCATAGGTACCTAATCATTATACCTATCGTCAATATTCCCGTAATTGTAGAACCAAGTAACAGACCAAGTTCAAGGTTGCACAACAAAACATCATTAGTATCATTACCATCATCGTATCAGACATCATTGGAGCATTCCATGGAAATAAGAGTTTCCTTTTCTATGACAAATGGTCAAAAATATGCACAGAAAAATAATCCCTGCTTTAAATGCCGAAAAAAGTCGCAACACAGGAAATAAAAAGCGTTTGTACGGGACAGCCCGTGGAATGCTCCTATAAAACCCATTTACTGGATTCTTTAAAGAAGACAAAAATCCACTTGCAGCCCGTGGCATACTCCCGCTATCTTGACCAGATCCATCTTGTCATTCTTGCCCCCTTTTATCTCCGAAACTACTGTTGAAAAAAATACACAAAATAGTTGTTTACTTATAGATGACTTTGATCCGACCCGGCCCGATCTGACGACTTTGACCCGATCTGACGGGTTTTTTTAAAGACATTTCATTCACGTTCCACATACAAAATTACATTGTTAAAAATTGGGTAATGTACGGAACCCTTGGAACGCGAGTCCGACTCGCACTTGACCGGTTTTTTATTTTTGTAACTAGGCTCGCCATCAGATATACCGAAAGCCCTAAGGGCCCTAAGTAGGGATTGCAATCCGGTCTGGTTATGAATCCGGCCGGATCCGGCCGGATTTTGGCCTCAATCCGGCGGATCCGGCCGGATCCGGCCGGATTGGTATTGCGGATAAAAAATTCATCAAGTCACGTATTTTATTATATTTTTTAGCGTTATATGCGAAGTTAAGGATATTTTTATTGAATTAATAAAGCGGCTGTTTTGGGTAGAAAGCGGCGCACACCTTTCGACACCCTTGAGCCGCTCACACCGATGTTGCTCCTGGTCGTCTTCGCGACGGCAGTTTCAGGGGCCCATCTAGTCAGGGGCAAGTCACCGCCTGCCTCGATAACGTGTAAAACATTGTTATAGCAGGTGTCCGACCTCTCTACAACAGGCCAGTCTCATTGTCCACCCAAACTTCAATCTATAGACCGGTATACTGTTCACTTTTTCTACAATAGTCCCAATGCCTGCTGGGACCGGTTCATGGGTGTCTATTGTTGCACCTGTGAACGGGTTCCAGCAGGCGTCCTACATGACATTAAAGCTCTTCATGGGGCCTCTACGTGTTGAATCTATATCCCCACGCAAGCCTATCAAAAGACCGGGATTTATAGGCCCGTGAAATCCAAAATGGAGTACAAAATAACAATAAATATTATAGGACATTTTTACACAAATTTACTAAGCCCCACGGTAAGCTCAAGAAAGCTTGTGTTGTTGGTACTCAGACAACGATATATATAATATACAAATACTTAAATACATAGAAAACAACCATGACTCAGGAACAAAATTATCTGTGCTCATCACACAAATAAATGTCCTTACCGGGATTCGAACCCAGCATCTCGGCTTCACAGGCAGGGTCACTACCCACTAGGCCAGACCGGTCGTCAAAAAGTCAACATATATTCCTCTAATTACTTTTAATTCGACAAAACATTTAACTTAACTGCTGAAGTGCTGAATTAAGTTTTATAAATATTTATTCATAATATTTTAAATGCAGGTAATACTTATTATAACTGGGCTATACTGGTTTGTACAAAATAAAACGAAAAAACATGTACATTAAATTACAATGTAACAACACAATAAATTGAATATTAAACCAATCCAGTACTTACGGTGCACGGAAATCTCAACGCTACGACGACACATATTTCGTCGGCTAGAAGACTGGCGTCAACTAACAAACAAGTTCGTGTGTTGCTGTTTGCGAGCGAGAAAATTCGAATATTGGCGAGAACTTTTAAATTTTAGCAGTGTTTTAAGCTGTTATTTTATATTTTAGCGCTTTGATTCACTTTACCGGATCCGAGACCGGATCCGGTGAATTTTGCCGGATCCGGTATCTTGAAAAATGTGCCGGATCCGGCCGGATTACCGGATCCGCCGGACCGGATTGCAATCCCTAGCCCTAAGGCACTCAAAAGTAAAACCCATGCATGAAATGCGGTATTAAGCGGTAGGCTACTATAGAGTTGTAAGGAATGTAACAAAGGATGTTAGGTTTTAATGACTTTAGTATGTATACACATTGCATAGGTAGGTAGGTAGGTACATATTTTTCTTATCGCAGGAAATAGCGGCATGTATAAGTCTGACCTTCGATTAAGTATATTTCTCACAAATCCACAATTATTCTCTTTGATAAATGTGCCGTGGATCGCCTATCTCTGGCAATCTCTCACTTGTTATGGAGAGTGTCCAAGTCACACAAGCTGTTCTAGTTTCAGAATTAATAAGTGAAAAATGAAAAATCTTCTCGACTACGAGATTTTTTCGCACTTACGTAACATATATATCTCTTTATCTAATTATTAAAAAATGGAGCCTATGAAAAAAATACTTGACTCTAGTCAAAAAGGCTTGGCAGTTTTGAAGATACGGTGAAATATCTACTCACACACATTACAAGCAAAGCAAAGCCGCTGCGTTTCCACCAGAGATATACGACCATGCAGCCTTAGTCGTCGTACTCACAGCCTGGTAAAAATCACATAAGTATTCGGGGTATGTTCAGAAAAAAGTTTACTTGGTTTCTTCTCCTCAGAGTCACGAGGATAATTGATTTAAAAGAAGAAAAAAGTGTCCGATAGTTGTGTCTGTTTTGTGAAGATTTTCACTTACATTCTGTATGGAATGTCTGAAAAATGCCTCTTAAATTTTGTATGGAAATCAGGGACATATTTCTTCTTTTAAATCAATAGTCCTCGTGGGACTGAGTACCTAGTAATAATAACCGAAAAGTTGTTAGTTTTCGAAAAAGTAAATGGTACCCTTTTTTCTAAAACTCCTATCTACGTCGGTCCTTACTCGACCTTACCTAAGTAACAAATAAAAATCAGAGGCCACAACTATTTTTAAATGTCTGCACTTTATTCCCAAAAAATACACAGATTACGTCAACTGGCCGTGTTTTTTTTAAAATGACCGGTCAGTTAACAGTTTTATTATCCGTGAACAAGGTTTTTTGCATGTTTTTAAAGATACATGTCAAAGTCCAGACGCGACGCGACGATCAGATATGTTGAAGCTGAATGTTAGTACAAACAGCAACACTCCTAACTGTACATGGGTGGACCTTATTACAAAAGGCATAAGGTCCACCCATGTACAGTTAACAGTGTGGGTGATGGTACATATGTAAATAGTAACTCGTAAATATGTTGATTTTATTCATATTTGTATTACTTTGTAGTACTATCTATTACCATCTTGCTAGACAATCGGTTCTTATCTACTGCGTTGCGGTGCTTAAAAACAATAATGAAATGACGCGTAGTAATTAACATTTAGAACAAATTCACGAGGCCTGGCGCAAAATAATATTGACACATGAGTTCAAATATTCTGCGAGCCCCCATGAATGACCATGCCGGTGACATAATCGTAGTACTTTGTAAGAAGCTTGACGTAAGAAGAAATGCTCATATGATGTAAACAAACCAATTTATCATTGTTTTTCTACATAAGTACACTTATTTAACGTCCGATTGTTTACTACTTAAGAGCCAACGGGAGTGGTCATTTCTCCATACAAACGTACTCCTCGTTTTCCTCCGTGGTTTTTGAAGCTAGAGCAATGATTTTTTCAACACAGATTAATATTGTCAATATCTGTGTCGGACCGTTTTGCTTTTTTTGATATTTTTGTTTTTTAAGGCGCTAGAGCCCTTCAAAAATGGCCAAAATGGCCTAATTGACTATGCCGCAATGAGAGGCGTGTCAGGCGTGGCATTCAAAACTGATATCAATTAGCCAAAAAAGCAAAACGGTCCGACACAGATAATTTCATAATCATTTAGATTTCCAAATTTGTTTACGATTGGTTAAGTTTTGGAGGAGGAAACAGAGGAGTACGAAACCTCGATTTTTGAGATTTTTACGCAGGATTTTTCGCCTTGTCCTTATCGCACTACTTTTAGGTGCCGCTTCCGTTAGCGAGACGGGTATATTTACCTAAAATATTTAAAACTCAGCTCCTGTTTCGTCTTAATCTAAACTAGCTCGAGTTACGGTGTCGCTATTAGGCACACGGTCAATTCGATAATCTTAGTTAATTACGAAATTAAAATATTTCTTCGCTCTGTTGTTCACCTTTTGTTTAAGTTAATCCTATCTAAATAAGTCCCGCGTGATAAGTTAATCTTATCGTGCGACTTGGCAAGTGGCAGTAAAGGATATTGACTCGATTGAAAGTTACAATACGTTATCAGTATTAACCGATAAGAGCTATAATTACTACGCTCGGCGTAATTATCATGTGATTTTAGAGAGCATATCAGCGTGAATACTGCGTTTTCATGATTTAGATCGGAATATATAATAGTAAGTGAACACACATAATATCAAAGCATTAAAGTGCATTTTTGAAAAATAGTACTTACGACCTTGTATGTTAATGAATGTTCATAGTTCCAGCTAGGGTTGCCAACTTTTTTTTGGTGGAATATAGTATTTTCCAGAATAAGGCATCAAAAATATAGTACATTTAAAAAAATATATAGTACTTTTAGATAAAATACTAAACATACGTTTAATCGGAAATATAGTATTTTAGCGTACTATATATTATATAGTATTTTTCCAAAAGTATATAGTACAGAGAGCCAAAATATAGTACAATACTATATAATATAGTACGGTTGGCAACCCTAGTTCCAGCTAAGAATAAATAATAGTACTAGGTACAGAAGACTCACTCTCTAACAAAACGCGTCTGTTACGATCAGGACAGATATGGCCGCTAGGTGGCGACAGCGCCACGCGCGGCTTATGGCTAGCCACCAAAGTTGGTGTGGAACGGATGTACTTTTAGCTACCTGTAGCAAAGCGACGAAATCGCGGAGTGAGCCACGCCTGGTTCCAGTACCTACTCGTGTCTATTTAAAGTTTTAAACCACTTCGAAGATATTCATGATACCTCCTTTCATGGCTCCTCTACACGATGGGCCAGCGCCGGCCACTCCAAGGGACGCAGCCATGTGGTAGAATGAGATAGCAATATCACTTGCTCCCTCTAACGCATGAATGCGTCCCTTGGAGTGGCCGGCGCTGGCCCATCGTGTAGAGGAGCCATTGGGCTAGGAATAATGCTGCGTATACATAGTTAGTTGGGATGGATCTAGGGTTGCCAGATCGAAAGGCGCTATTATCGGGAAATAATATCTATTTTTCGGGATTTTGGGACTTAAGTCGGGAAAAAAAAACATTCCAATTAAAGTAATTGTATTAAAAACAACGATATTTTACATTATTGGCACTACGTCAGCTGCTCTGCCCATCAGCCCATAGAGGTTTTTATATAAAAATAGTATAAATTATTTGAGAACATGAACAAACAAAAAAAATGTGGCGGCAAAAAGTGACAGTTCGGAACTTACAATTATTGTTTTATAATGTGAAGCTGTTTTCGGGACAGTTTTCCCTTTGTCGGGAATCGGGAACACATGCTAAAAATCGGGAGAATCCCGCCAAATCCCGACCGTCTGGCAACCCTAGATCGACCCAATTGGTTGACCGTACTTTAAATTCACGCAATGCAAAGTATAATATATTGGTTATTATCATGCACGTGATATATGATTACATGTGAAACCGAGGCGAATGAATTATTAAAGGTATAAGATTTGACGCAGAAAGCGTTGATATTGCATGAGGGATTGAATAACACCACAGTTATATCAAGCTAGATATTAATGATCAGGACACGCGGCAGCGTGTCAAGCCAAGTTCAAGCAAAGGAACTGGCTAGCCAGCGCCGAGTGTATCTTTACACGAACCACTTGGTGCCACTTTTGACCCTTCTATAACTCAAAACATATTTAACGTAAACACATAAAACTACGTGTGTTTAATTATATCCATAAGGACATCTAGAAGCCTAAATTTCATGAAGCTAGCTCAAACGGTTATAAAGATATGAAGGTCAAAAAGTCGTAAATTTTGGGACTGACTGACTGACTTATAGTACCTAAACCTCACCTACTTCCAGATGACCTAGAAGGATGAAATTTGGAATCCAGCTCGGTTATTGTGTGTAAGCGTAGGAAAAAATCTAAAAATAAAAAAAAGTTAAAAAATAGGGGGGGTCCCCATACAAAAAAACCATTTTTTATTTGACTGACATATAAGTACCTAAACCTAACCTACTTCCAGATGACCTAGAAGGATGAAATTTGGAATCCAGCTCGGTTATTGTGTCTAAGCGTAGGAAAAAATCTAAAAATAAAAATAAGTTAAAAAATAGGGGGGGTCCCCATACAAAAAAATATTTTTTAATTGTAGCGTTGGAACCGTTACAAGCAGATATTTGAAACTATCCCAATATATGTATTATTATATTTGCTATATAAAAGAAATATAAAAATAAAGTTAAGTCAAAAAATAAGTGGTGTCCCCATACAAAAAACTTGTAATACGCGCTAAACGACCGGCCAACGGTGTGTCGTTGGCGGCGCGCGGCACCACATAATTAATACAAAGAACAGAAGTGAAAAAACATGCGGCGGAAACACAAGAAAAAACATTAAATCTCAATACCTGCCTTGTTTTCTTTACAAAAAGTATTGATATCCCATCAAAAACATAAATGTAAAAAAGGAGAGCCAAGTTCAATACAAAAATTATGCTTGGCTGTGGGGTTCGCCGCAAAAAGAATGGAGATCTAAATGAGTGCCAAGTTCTATGCAAAATCCAAATATGTATTTATAAGAACAAAATAACATTATAAACAAGTATTAAACTCTATTTCTTTGCTTTATTGGATACCTATAACAATTGCTGTTATTTAAAAAAAATGTGAGATCTTAAAGTAGGTTAGATTTGGCTTGGCTAGTTTTTATCAGAATTACAATATATATATATATATATATATATGTTGAATAACTTTATAAAATAACTGATGTAATGAAAACTGGCCAAGTCAAATCTAACCTGCTTTAAGATCTCACATTTTTTTTAAATAACAGCAATTGTTATAGGTATCCAATAAAGCAAAGAAATAGAGTTTAATACTTGTTTATAATGTTATTTTGTTCTTATAAATACATATTTGGATTTTGCATAGAACTTGGCACTCATTTAGATCTCCATTCTTTTTGCGGCGAACCCCACAGCCAAGCATAATTTTTGTATTGAACTTGGCTCTCCTTTTTTACATTTATGTTTTTGATGGGATATAATGATACACGTAGACTCTTTATTGTACGTTATGTTTGCATAGCAAAGACCTTTTAGTTTTTTTAAATGACCTGTCGAGGTTGACCTAACTACTCGACCTTCATCAAGTCATGAATCGCGATATGAATGGCAAAACAAAAAATAACATCATTGAGTAAAATAAAACCTCTGCCCCGGCCGCCAACCAATGCTATGCACTCTTTGCAGCGACTCCAATCCGTGAATCCGCTGCTAGTGTCCGACCGAAGTGTCGGT
Organism: Cydia splendana; assembly: GCF_910591565.1. Taxonomy (NCBI): domain Eukaryota; kingdom Metazoa; phylum Arthropoda; class Insecta; order Lepidoptera; family Tortricidae; genus Cydia; species Cydia splendana. Next base: position 15,410,748 of record NC_085971.1, on the reverse strand, counting down.
TTTGGCATAAAAATCTCGTTTCGGCCGAATGTTTGGTTTCCACCAAAAAACTGCCGAACCTTTAGCCGAGTATTTTCGGTTTCGGAGTCTGATACATTGCAGTATCAAAAAATGTATCTCTCCATGAGCGAATATCGTCATATCAGGTTTTAAAATATTTTGCGACTTAGCTAAATATAGCTATCATTTTGAAATATTTTATTTTGTAATCATTGCCGTTATGTTATACTTATAATTATTTACCACGTCTAAGCTAAGGTTGAATATTTATACGGGTGTAGTTTTTTAGGTGATACAAGATTGTATAATATACGCGAGTATACTCGTTACTGTAAGCAACTTTTGTTATGAGAGCAACCAAGAAATCGAAAAAAAACATTGTGTTCCATACTAAAGTTCAATTCGACAATAGGGTTGATAAATATAAATAAGCAATTTTGAGAGAGATTCATAAGACATAGGTACGATAGGCTTAAAAGTAAAACGTGTTATTTATGGCATGCGCGACTAAAGGTTAACCAGCTTTGAACAATATTTATTAGCTATGGGCCATATAAATGCAATCAAATGCGTCGTAAATGCAGCTATCAATGCGTGCAAATTGAAAATAATTGCCGATGTTACCATGTTTAATTACAACAGAGGTAAGTCAAATAAGTCAATTCCGTAATCTTATTGAATTTTTATCTTATCAAATAAATGTTATACTCGTATCTTCGGAATCCTTAATGAATGAGGATATCCGTCTGAGCAGCTTGTTTTGATGAAGATACTATTTTCTATGGTAGAGGAGCCCAAGAGGGGATTTTTGCAAGGCTCGGAACGGAACCGGTTTTTTCTTCATACAAAAAATACCGGTATTATTACTTTCTTTTTCGTTCTTTGGTTTATTATTTCATTTTTAGGGTTCCGTACCTCAAAAGGAAAAAACGGAACCCTTATAGGATCACTCGTGCGTCTGTCTGTCTGTCTGTCTGTCTGTCTGTCTGTCTGTCTGTCTGTCCGTCTGTCACAGCCGATTTTCTCCGGAACTACTGGACCAATCAAGTTGAAATTTGGTACACATATGTAAGTTTGTGACCCAAATACGGACATGTAACGTAAACAAATGAATTTTAAACATGGGGGCCACTTTTGGGGGGTAAATGAAAAAATGAAAAAATTTAATTTTTCAAACTATATCATGTTACATATTAAATGAAAGAGCTTATTGTGAGGATCTCAAATATATTTTTTTTATAATTTTCGAATAAACAGTTTAGAAGTTATTCAAGAAAATAGGCAAAAAATGACCATTCCCCCCCCCTTATCTCCGAAACTACTAAGTCTTAAATTAAAAAAAAAATACATAAAATAGGTCTATACCTATAGATGACAGGAAAACCTATTAGAAATGTACAGTCGAGCGTGAGTCGGACTTAATTACAGTTTTTGATCCGACCCCTACGGATTTTTTAAAGAGATTTCACTCACGTTTCACATAAAAAATACATTGTTAACAGTGCCGGATTACTTAGAGTAGTAGTTTTCTTAGAGTAATTGGTGATAATTTTCTGATAAGATAATCATTTTAAATATTTAAAATGATTATCTTACCTACTTACGAGTAATTGTAAGGTCAAATTAAAAATAATGTTTTAAAAAAAATGTTAAATTGAGAGCTAGCTCAAAGTTTTTTGTACTCGTCGACTTTAATGGTTGAATTAATAAAGACTTTGTAATAGTGTCCGACCGAAGGTTCGGTTTCGGTTTCGGTTTCGGCCAGTTTCGGCCAAAAAATCATGTTTCGGCTGTAGTTTCGGTTTCGGCCAAAAAACGGCCGAACCTTTCGGCCGGGCCGAAACTTACGAAATGTTACTTCGTACTATGAAACTAAACTATGTGACAAAGACCAAAAGTTGGGGAATAAGTAGGACAACAATATTAATATGTACCTACATATACTGATTCATGTATAGGTACAGAAATTAATTGGTTTATTATAAAACACAATTCCACTAATGAGGGCGCCACTAGACGGTCGACGCAGTCTTAAGAGGCTGTTAATACCTATAACGCGCGCACTGTCTAATTGTATCGGAGTAAATGAGATAGCACTGTCGCATGTTACTGGGCCTGGGCAAAGGAATAATAAGAAAACTCATCATCTTCCTCGCGTAATCCCGGAATTTTTGCCACGGCTCATGGGAGCCTGGAGTCCAATTGACAACTAATCCCAAGAATTTGCGTAGGCACTAGTTTTTACGAATGCGACTGCCATCAGACGGACCTTCGAACCCAGAGAGTAAACTAGGCCTTATCGGGACTAGACCGGCTTCCTCACGATGTTTTTCCTTCACCGAAAAGCAGATAGTAAATATCAAATGATATTTCGTATACCTATAAGTTCCGAAAAACTCATTGGTACGAGCCGGGGTTTGTACCTGCGACCTTCGGATTGAAAGTCGCACGCTCTTACCGCTAGGCCACCAGCGCTCAAGGAAATATCTCGCTTTTTAATACAAATGGACATTGGTTGGAGTCTGTGCTCAACTACTTATCCTGAAGCCCGAAGGACGGCTTTGACTTCGCATGAAAGTTCGCCTCACTGGGGCACTTCGGACGTTTAGGCCCAGGTGAAGGTCGGTACCCGGCCTTGCGATATTGTCAACAAAAAATTCGCGCTCGCTGCGCTCGCGTTTTTGGTTGACACTGTATCTACATGTTGGCTTGACTGGTAAATGAATGCAACTAGTGCAAATGTTATTTATACGTCATAATTTCATAGAAGTTTTGACGTTTAAAATAACACTTGCACTGCGTGTGTTATCAAAATCGTTGCAGAATTATCTTGGTCTAACTCTAGTAATTTTCTTAAAAAACTGCTTAAGTAACATCAATTTCAAGGACATTGGGTGTTGACAGCCCCATAATATGTGTGTAAAAGCGGTTTTACGACATTTTTCAACGATTTTAAGAAGTCTACAAAAGGTTCGGTTTCGGTTTCGGCCGAAACTAGAGCCAAAGCCGAACATTCGGTTTCGGTTTCGGCAAAAAAACATGTTTCGGTCGGACACTACTTTGTAACCAATAAGCAAAACAAGCACGTGCTTACGGCACCACGTTCAGGGGGGGCATCAAAATGCCAGGTTGAAAAAGGTGAACAAATTTTAAAATTAGGGACAGACACATCGTTTTTACCACACGATTTTTTTAGCTGTCCAAAAGCTAATTTGCAAAAATAATGGCGCGTAATTCTTTGGGAAACAATCGGTCGCAGTCTGCTGTCTAGAGTCGTGATTACATGCATAGATTCGATTTCAACCCACTCTTTTGCGGTTCGGCGTTAGGTCTTATGCGAGGCCTTCTGCCTTACGGCAAAGTTGATCTTCTGCCTTAATTACACTTGGGCGTGGATCCAAATCCAAGCTTTCCTCTTTCGCAGCTGGGCCTACTGCCTTTCTCACACTTCGCCAATTCAATTCCAAGCTCTGCTTTCTTGCATATTTTATGCATGAAAACAACCTCGCTGAGACCCTTAAATATCGAGCCCTATGCGAAGCTAGGCTGATAGAAAACTGTCCCATCCCTTCTCTGTATGAAATCCTGGATTCGCGCCTGGTTGGGACTAAAACTAAAATTGCGTTTTTATATCGAAAAATTTTCGTGCTCGCTTCGCTCGCGTTTTCAATAACTTTATAAGGTATGATAAAGGTGACATTCGGGTGGCGACTGCAGCAACATTACTCTGTTGCAACGTTACTGCTGCAGTACTGTCAACTTCCGTGATAAAATGATGTGACTGATTTCCATACTAAAAGTAAAAATGTACAACTGTCTATCATATTGCGTTTTTATATCGAAAAATTTTAGCGCTCGCTTCGCTCGCGTTTTTATTACTTTCTAAGCTATGATAAAGGTGACATTCGGGTGGCGACTGCAACAGCATTATAGGTACTCTGTTGCAACATTACTGCTGCGGCACTGTCAATTTTCGTGATAAAATGATGTGACTGATTTCCATTCTCAGCTGTAATGCGGCAATGAACTTCTCTCAATTTACCAAAAAATCAATGTAATCTTGATGACCCTAGGGAGAGGGGGCACCTAGAAATGCTTAGGGCATCAAAATATCTTAATCCGGCACTGATTGTTAAAAATTGTGTAATATACGGAACCCTTGGAACGCGAGTCCGACTCGCACTTGGCCGGTTTTTAATGGGACAATCTAATAATACGAAGTTGTTACCTAAATACATCATTCAGTCCCACGTAAAGACCATAAAATAATTAAAAATATTGGGCTATTTTGGGATTTACAAAAAAACCGGTTCCGAGCTTTGGATTTTTGTAGTTACTCGTGCGTGTCAGATTAAGATATGAATGATATCTTGCTACCCGTGGAGTGTACATTTACCACTTTTAGCCGTCTATCGAAAATACCAATATTGCTTTCTAGACGTTCCGTTACATAATCTTAAATATTAGAGATGCACCGGATATTTGGTTACTTTCCGGCCGGATACCGGATAGTGGGCTACTATCCGGCCGGATACCGGATGGTAACATTGCTTGATTTCGGAGTAAACTAATTGGATTTAAGAAACAGTCTTGATCATAATCGTACTTGTTTATTATTTTAAAACAATTTAAACATTCCACTGACTTGCACGCGCACTCATTTCGAACCTACAAATGTGTCCGCGCGAACATTCACTAGGAAACAGGTCAAACCTGCAGAACCTGAAAAACCGAAATGTAGGTATAGTTCCGCTGGCCAAATATTCGGCGGCCGGTATCCGGCCAAAACAACTATCCGTTGCATCTCTCTTAAATATACATTTGGGTTCCGGCGATTTTAGTTTAGAATACGAAACGATTGTGAACGTCATTCAGGTTTGTCGCTACTATTTTCCATTTCAAATTTCGTGCTGGCCTATTTATCTTCTGACGTGGCGCCACACTATTTCGCCGTGAATCTAATACAATCTAACTTGCTTTTACTTATAGTGCTTCAACGCTTTAGTGTCCTAGTTTTTTTAACCCATCAAGGCAGAAGCGATATAGCGACCACAATAACTTGGCTATAACCGCGAAAATCGAAGTTCGCAAATTGCGCGCATCTTTCTCTGTCACTCTAATTACGCCTTCATTGGATTAAAAGAAAAAAAATCGGTTTTCGCGGTAGCCCCTCTGAACTCATTGACACATGTAACTATGTCACTATTATGTATACCACTATTATTTGGTCGTTGTCTGTAATGACTAATATCTGTTTATAAGGGGCCCCGTCCCCCTATCCTGTGCCCTCCTGAACTATGATTGCGCGTTCTCGTCACTTCCATGGAGTTTTCCATTGCCAATGTTTATACCTAGTATCTATTATTCATTTTAGAGATTTAAATGTTTTAATAAGAAATTGTATTAAGTTTAAGGAGCATTCCTCGAATTTTCATATACCACTGTTTTGTACGTCGAATTACAATTTGTAATTCGACGACGCATGATGTTTATTGGAATTGGAACTTGGAAGTCAACGGCACGTGGGCATGAATGCATGGCGACATTGGCGACGGTATTTGCATTTAGGTTTGATGATAAAATATTTATATAGAACTTATTTATAGTTTAAAAATTGTACCATCGTCCACAATGTTAAATATCCACCGATGATCAGTTAAGAATTTTGCTGTTATTCGACAAAAGTGGTTATTTAGAAAGGGGAAAGCAAATTGCAAAGGAGCCATAGGTTTCGTCAATCCTCACCCTCAGTAGAATATTGCCAATAATTCCCATCCCTTTAAAACAATGTCAATTGTTAATGAACCAATCAATTACTCGGTCGCAATATAATGACGCAATAATGATGGCCATTGACATTACCATAGACAAGTATAGTAAAGATTAATAATATATAAAAAGTTGCGTTTTTCACCATTGTTGATTGATTTTCCATGGCGCTTAATCTATTGCTACATTTTTTTTCATTCGGATTCTACGAAACGATCAGAGGGCTTACCGCGAACACCGAAATTCGCAAATTTCGAGCATCGTTCCCTTTTACTCCAATTCAGGCGTAATTAGACTGACAGAGATAGTTTCTCGAAATTTACGAACTTCGATTTTCGCGGTTATAGCCCAGAGGACTTAATCCCCGATGTCAATTTAAAAAAAAAAGGATACATAACTCACACTTGATAAATATTGCGAATTATATTATCTCTGTAACTTTCGTTCCGTGGTTTGGGTATTCCTCATTCAGACGAAACAGGAGCTGAGTTTTAAATATTTTAGGTAAATATACCCGTCTCGCTAACGGAAGCGGCACCTAAAAGTAGTGCGATAAGGACAAGGCGAAAAATCCTGCGTAAAAATCTCAAAAATCGAGGTTTCGTACTCCTCTGTTTCCTCCTCCAAAACGTAACCATTCGTAACCAAATTTGGAAATCTAAATGATTATGAAATTATCTGTGTCGGACCGTTTTGCTTTTTTGGCTAATTGATATCAGTTTTGAATGCCACGCCTCTCATTGCGGCATAGTCAATTAGGCCATTTTGGGCATTTTTGAAGGGCTCTAGCGCCTTAAAAAACAAAAATATCAAAAAAAAGCAAAACGGCCCGACACAGATATTGACAATATTAATCTGTGTTGAAAAAATCATTGCTCTAGCTTCAAAAACCACGGAGGAAAACGAGGAGTACGTTTGTATGGAGAAATGACCACTCCCGTTGGCTCTTAAAAGCTACACGGAAAGCTAGATAAAAGAAAAACAACTTATTTGTTTGCGTAACATAATACTTAAATACTGGATTCGTGCTTAATTACTGTACTGTGTTCGGGTTCATACCTTTTATCAAAATACATTACTGTTTCTGACATTGCGTAACACGGAGGCGCCGGCTTTCATAATCTATCAAGACCTTAAATTAACAACTGATAATATACTACGGTTATTAGATATTATTATAATACGTTTGGTTCTGATTATGATTTATGTTAGAATGCACATCCGGCTCTAAATACTATTTTTTTGGCAAAGCTAGCATCAATTAAGATTTAAGATAATTAATAAATCATTTAATAATGGAATCATCACCCTTAATCAGACACGACTCTGATTTGCCATGACTTTGATTGTCTGATGGCAAGGACGGTTAAGTATGGTACTTATATACAGTGTGGAAAGATATGTCGGGCCCTGGAGGGAAACTACCTTAAATCCTTAAGTTGGCTCATTTTACTTAAAGGAGACATTCCTTTATTTTTAAAAAGAAACAAAACTGCATTCAAAGATTTTTTGAATTCGCTTGTCTCGACCGGGAATCGAACCGAGTAAAACTTCCAAAAAATAAACACTCGCTATTTTTTTCTACTAAGTAGTCGATACAGTTAATGTTAATGATAATATTTCTCCAAGAAACATTAGGTCTTACACTCGTCTGTCGTACAAAATATCCATAAAATCGAATATTTAGTACCTACTCAAGAATATTTTTAGGCAAGCAAAATTGAAGAAAAAAAGAAAAATCTTTGAATGCAGTTTTATTTCTTTTTAAAAATAAAGGAATGTCTCCTTTAAGTAAAATGAGCTAACTTAAGGATTTAAGGTAGTTTCCCTCCAGGGCCCGACTTATTTTTCCACCCTGTATAACATTGGTAACTGATGATAGTGATGCTAAATTGTATGATGCTAAGTCGGTTTTATGATATAGACCAGAATGGATATAGTATCTCTCCTTTCTAGATGAGTGTCTAAAGAAAACTATAGCTGCGGCTGGGGGTAAAACAAATTGTTTTTCTACTCGTCGACTATAATTCTTGAATTAAGATTTCTTATACCAAACTGCAATTGGGTATTTTTAATGTGTGGGCTCCCAACTCAACTATAATATTCATATCGATACAGTTTAGTCAACTATAATGAAATTGACCAATCACAGCTCGCCGCGATCAAGAGGACGAAACAAAACCATAGCTCAAATTAATTATTTCTTTTTGGTTGTATAGTAGAAACAATTGGTTCATAAGTCAGAAACGCGCATGTGACACCCTTAATATAACAACATCCATTGACTACGAAAACCACTTAGCGTTGCTTGTTAGTCTCCATAGGCTACGGTGGCCAAAATCAAGAAAAAACTGTCTAAAAATTGAATTTAGCGCGGAGCAAGTACCAGGGCCTCATGAGTTACGAGAAGGTGTCGTTGACCAACCCGCCGTGGGGCGCGGGGCGCGGCGGCCGGGTCGCGTACGAATATGAAGGACATGAAGGTATCGCGGCTGCTCGCGTATCTTAGCTGTATACTTTTGGTTTGTTTACCTAAATGATTCTACTAGTTTAAAGTATTATTTTTGTTGACGCGTAGAAAAAGTATTGTATACAATAGTGATATAATCAAGCTTTTCAATCTCGTACCTTACTTAGACAACTCAGCAAGCTTCGTTGTCTAAACACGGTACTCGACTGAAAAGCTCTCTATTATATCACGATTGTATAAAATACTATTTAAAAATATGAATTTTGTCTAGCAACTTGTTTCAATTACATACAATTTAGTCTTCCCGATCGTTTATTTCGATTTCAACCCTAAAATAAAACTTATAGACGTTGTCCCTAATATAACTGGCTTAAGGCTGAACTTATCTTCGAATGCCTATGCGAATACCAGACCTATACTCACATTACCTAACTGTACAGTCGCCATCAGATATATCGGAGCGGCCAAGGTGTTCATAATATCTGAACACGCGCCCTAACGCCTTGACAATAGAGGCGTGTTCAGATATTTGTGAGCGCCTTGGCCGTTCTGATATATCTGATGGCGACTGTATCTTTATTTTCGTAATTATTTAATTACTTCATTGTAAATTTATCATTTTTTATCTAAAATAACCGTAACCGACTATAACCGATATTCGGTTATTTTTCGGGCATAACCGTAACCGAAACCGGTTATGAAGTTCGGCCGGTTATTGCATTCCCTATACCTGACACTTGGTTACTGTTTAAAGGGAAAATTAATGTCTGAATTGAATGCACTTCGCTCTTCCATTGTTATCAATCTGATTACTTAGATATTCAAAGCTATCACACCAGCTCATTAACTGGGGCGCTAAAAGATTTCCAAAGCAATTAGCGATAACGACGTAAAGGAAACTCACCTTGTTATAAAACTTGATTGACCAGTTAGTGCATTACGAGGTAAAGGCAAACGCCATTAGTATCTATCACCTTTGCTAAATGATCTCTGGTGTCTTGACCTTTGCAGTATTCCTGTCCCCTACTCAAATATAAGCATATAGAAACAGTTGTCAAGGCAAAATATCTATAAGGCAACGAGACAGATGCGATTACTGTGCATAAAGTAATAATGTTCCGTCGAAACAAAGAAAAATCTTTTATAATCCGAATTTTGCGTCAATAAGCTAGACCCGGGTTTGCCTGGGGGCTGTCCATAAATTACGTCATCGATTTTTGACGATTTTGGACCCCCCCCCCCCTATAATCATCCAAAAATCATGCATCAAATGACCCCATTTCCTCCTACTTCATGCTACCGTCATCCGATGTCCAGACCCCCCCCCCCTAATTTGAAATGACGTAATTTATGAATAGCCCCCTGGCAGGCCAGACAGGCGCATGGGCGCAAACGTAAACAAATACTAAATAGGTATTTATTGTTTGACTGAAAACCGTAAAAAATTAAACTAGAGTCTGTGCGGAAAGAGAAGAGTCGTAGAATGTATGTGCTCCCCTACATATCACGACTCTTCTCTTTCCGCACAGACTCTATAAATGTCACACTCCTCCACATATGTAAAAGTGATATCAATAAAACCGTACAAATATCTTGACATTTCAATATATCATGGTTCCACACAGGCCGAGTGATTCACCTGGCTGATTGTATCTCATTCTGGCGAATTATCCTATTACGATCGTGCGCTTTATACTATAACTACTGTAAGTGCATCTTTGTTTATAATTAGACGTTGAACTGTGTGTAATGACCACATCCAGCTGTTTAACTTTAATCGTTCTCCTCCTTCATATAACAAAAATAAGCATGACACGTCAAAATAGCCGCTAGAGAAGAATCTTTGTGTATATTTTAACCTTATATAGAAGTGGTAAAGTTGGTCAATATAGTACCTACATGCTATGTCTGGAAAAGGGTTATTATTATTAATCAAACAAACCATAGGCCTCTCGTTATAAGATATATTACCCTCTCGGCTTCACACAGACTTTTGAATTTATTTGCAGATGTATGCAGGTTTCTTCGCGATGTTTCCTTCCTACTTCCTACACCGAAAAACAACTTGTAAATATCAAATGACATAATCATACCTAAGTTTTCACAAACTTATTAGTACGAGCCGGGGTTTGGACCTACGAACTCTGGTTTGAAAGAACTATGGTCGTATGAAATAAACATACGGTATGTTATGTACGAAAAACATAATATTTGAGAGGCAATTAGAGTAGGTATTTGTACTTCTGACCGTCATAATTGTGAAAGAAACTTGAGTCATCCTCATCATCATCTCTACACTTCTACCCGGTTGTTATGTTTTTGTTGTGTCGCGTACAATTTCGTGTGATATGATTAGGGTTGCCAGATCGAAAGGCGCTATTATCGGGAAACAATATGATTTTTTCGGGATTTTGGGACTTAAGTCGGGAAAAAAAAAAATTAGAGATGCCACGATTGCCACGATGCCATGATTCGGCAACTATTCGGTATTCGGCCTATTCGGACACTTTGCCCAATATTCGGTATTCGGACGAATGTTGCCTACTATTCGGCGGAATACCGAATATCTGTTGCATGTACCAAAAAAGAAAAATTACAAAAAAATAACCAAAAACTAGGTAAGTATATTTAATATTTAAAATGTATTCTTGGAAAGTAGTTAAATACGAAGGCACGTTTTTGAGCATTTATTGATTACAAAATATTTTATTTTTATCATGGGTCTGATTTGATTGACTAATATACATTCATTAATTCTGTTCAACATAAAAATAAATATCTTAGCAAACGTAGTGCTTTGATGGCGAACAGTTTGCATAATAATTGTGACTCAAAATGTTCGCATGTCATGCCGAATATTCGGTATTCGGCCGAGAGAGGGGCCGAATATTCGGTATTCGGCCAAATTCACTATTCGGGGCATCTCTAAAAAAAATACATTCAAATTAAAGTAATTGTATTAAAAACAACGATATTTTACATTATTGGCACTACGTCAGCTCGCTCGCTCGACGACAGTTCGGAACTTGAAATTATTGTTTTATAACGTGAAGCTGTTTTTCGGGACAGTTTACACTTTGTCGGGAATCGGGAACACCTGCTAAAAATCGGGAGAATCCCGCCAAATCCCGACCATCTGGCAACCCTAGATATGATACTCGTATGATTTCACACGAAACTGTCGCGAGTTTTGCATGAATGCAGCAATATGTGATTGCAATGTATCGCTACATCAATTTGCCTGTATGTATTGCGTATTGCAGATTTGCAGAACCTACCGTACCTTACCGTACTATGTAGGTATCTAGGTATATAAGTTACCGCAAACAGCCAAAAGTAAGTATGAGGACGGTACAACTATACCTACTTCTGTGCGATCTTTTGTAATGGACCTCTCAGATACAATTAATTCTGCCGAACAATCAAATACTAGCGTTGTTTTACCTACACAGAAAATCACACGCAGTTCTCGCCTCATAAATTGGGCTTTATTTTCTGCCTCCAAAAATGTGGCGATTTAGATTTTTTTGTATGAGATTAAGTGGTGTTTTGTATTCAAAAGGCGGCACTACAGAGCAATGAAACCTTGTAATTTTTTATGAAAATGACCATAACTATTAACCTTTTCTCATTACCTCTGACTGTACCTACTCTAGAATTTTACCGTTCATACATTTGATTTAACACATTTATTACATGGTTTCAGTGAACCGTACATCCCTCAGAACCTGACCGGGATGGCCATGGCCCTGTCTCGGGGGAAATCGGCGCCTATGGACGTCGTACGAGTAGAAACTAAGACACAAGTGAGTACCTACAACTTTTCTCTTAGCGATAAACCGCATGTATTATGGAAACGGTTTACTAACGAATGGGCCAAAAACGTTTCCCAAAGTATCACATCCCAAACTATGTTTCTCAAATTATCATTTCCCAAAAAAATGTTTGGCAAAACAACGTAACTTATCGCAATTTTTCAGTTAGCAATAGTCTTTTTTGGCAAGTTATTGTTTAGCAAATAATTACTTGGACAAGTTTCATTTTACCAAGTATTATTTAGTCAAATAAGCATAACATTGCATGGCATACAATTTACATACCAATAGATATTTTTATTTTTGTTTTATTTGAAATACTTAATCCCGACCTTGGTATTTTTATCATTTTGGTTATGTTTTACGCATACGGATGTGATTAGTTGAACCATAAACATTATAATTTTTAAGAAAAAAAAAACGATTTCTATGGGGGCCGGTGAAAGATTATTGTAGATGGTGCACTATGTAGAAAAGGAGGTAAAACCACCCACTTTTCTAGTAGCATTTCGTTTCTGTAAGGGTCTTAGTTCTAGCCTAACCTAACCCACTTCTCTGATAGCAGTTCGGTTCTGTGAGGATCGCAGTTCGAACCTAAACAAACCCACTTTTCTAGTAGCATTTCGTTTCTGTAAGGCTCGCAGTTTTAACCTAACCTAACCCACTTAACGGCTTTTTTGGAATATAATATTAGCCAATAAAAATCGTTTGTTAAATAGTTTTTTGTCCTAACAACATTTGACAAAGTAAAATCATGCCATGTGATAATTTGACCAAATAAATTATATGCGAAGTGTAACTTTGCTAAAGGTTCCTTTGGGAAATGAAACTATTGCGATAAGTTTGTTGGGAAGTGAAATTTGGCATAAGGTATTTGGCCCAAACGAAAGTACACCTATGGAAACGCATTTTCGTTGATGCTTTAGGCCTGCTAGGCGAGAAAGCGTCATAATTATGGACTATTTTCTTCTGTAAAAATCGTACGTTTAAGATACATAGATGTAGATCTGGTATGATCTAAAAGAGATTTAATATAGGTGTCTATTAATCGTTGATCGTTGACAGATTTTGACGAGTTAACCCTGCTGGTGCTTTTTCTAAGAGAAAACAATCGCCCGCAAAAGTAAAACGCGTTTTTCGTTGATCGCCACCGTTGAACAGCCACCTTAGAAAGTCTTTGAAAATAGATTGAAATTGTAATTACAGATATATCCAAACTTTCTTAAAAAGTTAAGCGCCACCATAGCGCGCATGGCGTTCCACGGGATGAAATAGTTTTATTTACTGACATTGCTATAATTCGTACAACAATGAAAGACGATAGCAGACACCAACTTTTATCTTAGCGAGAAACCGCAAGCGTTTGTATAGAAACTCAAGTTTGATTTAATCAAAGACAATAAAATAATAAAGAACGCCGACCTTTAGTTATTTCGCAATAATTTTCAGTAATGACTATAATGAGCCTGATCTTATATCGCCATCTATAGAACTGTGAAACTCAGTTTATTGGCTTTATCTTTCTTTGCAATTGTTTAGTTTTCTCTACTTCTTGGAGGGTAACTTTTTAGCTTTCTTATATTTGAAGAACGCATTATGCAATTTCGTAAAAAAAATGCATTCGTCTGTAAATTAAGCTTTCAAATAATTACTTGATTGAGTATATTGAACCCAATTGGCAAAACGACCGCGCATTGGACATACCGACGTAAGAAGTTGTCCTCTTACTCATCGAAATATCCGTCAAACATCTACGAACTACTAAATTAATTAAATTTGCAGTCTTGTGAAAGTTGTCCTTACCCTGCAATCACTTTGTGGTTTGTTATAGCAATGCAACACAAAAACAAACCAGAAAATGACTAGAACTAGACTGTTAATTGAAAATTCTTAAACCTTATACTTAATAAAATAATAGTATAAATTCTTGTATCCCTTGTTTTTAGATTAAATTGTCTTAAAGGTCCTTTGCGTTGTTCGCTTCGGCCCCACCTCCCAAAGGTCTGGGACCCCATGGTCCCGAGATATGGAAATTACAAACAATTCAGCCTAAATATACGTCCCACTGCTGGGGAAAGGCCTCTTTTCATGCGCGAGAGGGCTTGAGCTATAATCCCCATCACTTCACATAAACTTTTGAATTTCTTTGCAGATGTATGTAGGTTTCCTCACGTTGCTTACCTTTACCGATAAACCTTATTTTAAAGAGTAGATTCAAAAACCATGTTCATACGTTAAGTAAAAAAATCGCAACAGGATCTTCACATATTGAGCGAAAAAGCAAAACACTCTGTTTACTTTGTCTCGATAGTGTAGAACTGTAAAAGATATGGTAAATCGCGCAATCGTTTGCTAAGAGCTGTCTGGTTATAATAACCGTGTCACCTGGAGGGCTAATTAATGTTGTGCGAGCTACAATTAAGATATGCGGTTAATTGTTTCTTACCGAGTAAAACTAGTTCAAATATATTGACAATTATATGAAGTACAAGGTACAAGGTAAACTAATGTTGTTAATGTTATAGGCATACTTGCAGGTTTTTTTACTTAAATGGAGGCTTGTAAGAAATAAGAAATCTGAAAATATAAAACGTACTTACTTACTTACGGGTTCAGACAAATAAGACGACATTTAATTATAAACCTAAGAATTTGACCGTTTGGACTGCAGGACGTGGGAAAGAAACAAACTACATTACAATTTCTTCGTTAAGTAAAACTAAACTAAGTCTTAGATTGCAACGGGGAAAACGCTGAGAGTTGAGATGAGGAAGACAAGAATGAGGAACTATATGTAACCTCTAACCATCCTTACTAAAAGTCTGATCCTAAGATACTCTTGCTATTACATAACGCTACGGCACTAGTCAATTCAAATTACCTCACGTGCATCCAATTGGAGTGTTATTACGGGTAAGATCCTCATAAACTCCTTGTAAGACCGTACTTAATCCTGTCATTGTAGATAAATGACAGTCTCACCCAAAAAGTACCAACATGAAACGCGTTCCTAAAACCAAAGATAATTAATATTATGTTTACATGTTTACGATACCTGATATGCTGTCGGAAACTTTAACAAATTGCGAAATTTCTACATACTATAATTTCGATGTACTTCTCATATTTTTGTATGGAAATTATATATTCCATTTCCAAAATGAAAGTTTCCTGAATTTCTTGAGAACTCATCGACTTTTTTAATCTTCCCGCAACTTGCACATGCATCTGTATTTACCTATTACGATTGAAGCACCCCATGATTCAATCAATTCATGGTTTCACATAAATTCATGACTTTCATCTAAAAATATTAACAAAAATATTTCGATTTATCAATTATGAAACGGGATACCTACCTATTTTTCATTCCAATATGACACTGCCATTTAATCTGGTAAAACTTTGTTAGTTTATTTCTCCGCGGATAATGTTTACAATGTCAATTGCTATAAGTTAAACACCAAACTAAATGCGTTCATCTTAACCGTGTAATCTTATCGTTCATCGTTTACACGGGCTAATTATGATTTATAAATGTGAAATGACAGTCGTAAAGCAGGTTGTTAAGGAATAAGATCATAGGATCATTGTCAGATATGGTTACACTATTCAATTGAGTGCGTCCGCTACAAACGAGAACCTACCTACCGCAATGTTTACGGATACGAGTAGTTAGGTACACTAGGTACTGCACATTATGTATATTCCTTGTCATTTTAGCGCTTTGCCGGTTGCTTCCTAAAAGGGCCCGGGGTTCGATTTGTGTTGGGAGACCAGTCGGCTTTACTTCTAAATAAATAATGTTGTCGACACCAAATCTTCATGTGACGTGTACCTATCCAGTGGCGTCCGTGTGGCGTCTTGTTTCGTTTGCCAACCAATTTTATGGAGTCACAATTATAAGGAGATCACTTTCATTGTTTGCTTTGTACAGATATACTTAATATGTTACCTGTAATTTATTAGAAATCTTTTATACCGAGCTTTTTGTTCGGTGACGCTGATATTGCGTCAAACTGAGTCAGTTCGGGGAAAGCCTTAATACTATAAGTACCCATGTAACTCGTATAAAAAAAAACCGGGCAAGTGCGAGTCGGACTCGCGCACGAAGGGTTCCGTACCATAATGCAAAAAAAAAACGAAAAAAAAAGCAAAAAAAAAACGGTCGCCCATCCAAGTACTGACCACTCCCGACGTTGCTTAACTTTGGTCAAAAATCACGTTTGTTGTATGGGAGCCCCATTTAAATCTTTATTTTATTCTGTTTTTAGTATTTGTTGTTATAGCGGCAACAGAAATACATCATCTGTGAAAATTTCAACTGTCTAGCTATCACGGTTCGTGAGATACAGCCTGGTGACAGACGGACGGACGGACGGACGGACGGACGGACGGACGGACGGACGGACGGACGGACAGCGAAGTCTTAGAAATAGGGTCCCGTTTTACCCTTTGGGTACGGAACCCTAATAGTTAAAAAAACCAATAAACAGGGGTATTTCATCATCCGACCAACATTATCGATATGCTTTAATTTAACCTATTGCATCACTAAGCAAACTCGTAAATACCCACGTCGCGGATTTTCCTTATACGTTTCTAATTATATGTTTTCATTTCCAGATTATGTTCTCCTTCCTATCGGTCGGGTGGGGCTTTCTATCGGACATCGACATCGAGAGCGAGCGGTTACGGGCCATCGGCGGGCAGAGGTTCGCGCTCTGGGCGCTCGCCAGGATCGTAGGGCTTCGGCGGTACAAAGGCACAGTCAGCTATGCGCTTATCAAAGACATTAGTAACCTTCCCAAGCCTAAACAGCCCCTAGTCCTCAGCCACAGTATCAGTCAGGACGGAGCGCTAGATTCGCCTGACGCAGAAGCCTTCATCGATTGCGACGAGCAGGACTCTAATGTTTGGACGAATTCCGCGGGCGGACCGGGCCGACACCAACGCGTAGACTCCTGGTACTCCGTAAACTCCCGCCGCAGCGCGTTCTACAGCACGCGAGGCTCAGAGTATCACAGCGTGACTAGTGCCGGCTCCGAAATGCGGTCACCCGTCCACGCGTGCATGCACGGCCCCGCGCCCCATCTACCGGCGCTCATGTCCCAGCTCCCCGCACACTGGACGCACGAACAGGGAGAATTCGTCATGGTACACGTTTCCTACCAAGCGTATATCGGTGAAGATCTGCTCTTCGCGCCGCGTTCGCAGCTCTCAGACGGAGTGATGTGGATGCTCATCATCAAAGCCGGTATATCTCGATCTCAGCTGCTGTCGTTCCTACTGGGCATCAACAATGGGAATCACGCGGAGAGCAACAACGAGTACATAAAGCTGATCCCTGTAAGTGCGTTCCGAATTGTGCCAGAAGGTTCGGGTTCGGGCGGCACGCTCACGGTGGACGGCGAGCTGGTCGAGTACGGCCCCATCCAGGCCGAGGTGTTCCCCAACATAGTCAACGTTCTCGTCCCCGACCTCAAATAACACCACAAGTATTAGCTACCTAAGCGGATTGAAAATGACTGATTTTAGTTACCTAAACTACTTAACCGAGCCGCGGTGTCGACGCTGAGGCTCTCGCGGCAAGTATTCGTTGATGGTTGTGTTAAGAAAATGTCTAAATTCCACACCAAAGCCTTTATTTCAATATGGACATTCCATGAGCTTTAGTGATTTAGTTTTAAAGTACGCATTACTGTTTTAAAATTGGTTCCACGGCTGTATGTGATAATTTCTTGAATGTATTGGTTGTTAAAAATGGCAACTAGTCAATATTTTCGAAACTTCGAAAGTAAGTGCCAAAAACGCGCACTCTAAATGTTTTACTTGTGCAACTTTCTATGGAATTGATATACAAGTTTGCTCAAGAATTTTTATTGTTAAATAATGAGCAATCAATGAACTAATGAAGTTAATTGCAATAATGGTAATACGTCCATCGTTATTATCTCTCATTCCATTCCAAGTTTGATTTCAACAAGGACCAATTTATTCGTATTGTAAAAATAATGTGTTTTATACAATTACATGTAATGTTTACTTGCCTTTTTGTAGTTTTTTTATGTTGTTTAAGACTTAATTAAAATAATTAGTGCAATGGTTTGGGTTGGGCTGTTTGGGAATACTTAATTTATGTTTGTAATAGGTTTGTTAAGTGTAATTTAAACTACTGTAATGTTTAAAACTTTCTGTGATAATAATTATTTTTGCCATAATGATTTATTTCAATCGATGTGATCGATTACAAGTTGTGGTGACAGCAGCGGGGAGACCCACCCCAGTTAGACGCCTAATTTATTTATTAATTATTCATATTACAAATTATTGGAGGGTTTAGTATTAATTTTTGTAACCTAAGTGTAAGCGCAAATGTATTACATTAAATATTAGACCTATTAATATGCCTATGCTTTGTTTTTGTTATTTTTGTAGTTTAATCAGCTTTTCTTATTGCCACAAATCAAAGTTTATTTTAAATACTTTTTAAATTAAAAGTAATCAAAGTATGTCTGTAACGTTCTTTGCTGAATTAACTTTAAGAAACAGTAATTGATGAACTTAGATTCCTTTCTTTACAATGTACCAATAACTGTTCGTAAGTTTTATAAAAGCAACAAAACAAAAGCATTTCTTGATACATTTCCGTAGAAACTTATAAGCACTGCTAATTTACAAAGTTTTCTTGTTATGTTTTTTCCAGTCTACATTCTATTCCTAATGATTTTAAGCAATGTTTAATATAAGTATGTATATTATAAGTAGAGTATGAAGTAAATGGGTTTTAAGAATCTAGTACAAATACAAAACCATGCTACTAAAGTGAAAATGCATAATGCTTAATTCTGGGATCTCCGTTTACTGATCTCCTTCCCAACAACTGAATGTTATCCTTATGCCATTATCAATAAGGACTAGTATCTGGAAAGGAAACAGACTTTAAGCTCAACATAATGTATTTTTAAAAATTATCAAAAGCCAAGTTTTAATGAAATAATAGTTAAGGCTTAATATCATTAGATTTTTATAAGAAATATAAAACAATTCAATTCCAACGGTATGTTAAAGAAATTATAATACTAAATAGGTATATGGGTTTTGTTCATCCAGAACTATGATTGTCATCCAAATAGTTTGGGATTGCAGCAACACCAAAGTCATGTTGACTTTGAATTGTAATTCCTCTAGTAAAGAATTATCATCAAATTGTTATTAATCAAGAATTTTAAACACCATCGGATTTTGTGAATAAATGTTATTTAAATTCCAAGTTTATGAAACTGTTGTCAATAAATTATTATTCAAAACTAAGTTTCTGATTTTTCTTGTACCTACTTTTGATTTGACGCGTAGTTTCATCCGCTAAATGCTATTATTTAGCAACTTTGGCTGTCACTGTCTAATTGATGCTGACTGTACACCAGAAATAACATCTGCAGTAACATATACCTATAAAAGGGCGGCAAAAAAATAAGTGCATTCCCGTTGCCAGGGAGATTTGGGATTATACTGAGCAACTTTTACTATGGGATGGGACCAACTCCGAAATCGTGAAAAAAAATTTCTTTTTTGCGATTTCGGGGTTGGTCCCATAGTGAAAATTGCTCAGTATAATCCCAAAACCTCCCTGGCAAAGGGAATGTTTTGGCTACCGTGCCCATGTATAGAAGTTGATTGTGTGTTTGATACACAGATTGATAATATCTTCAAATATCAGGTTTAATTGAAATAACATTTTCAATTCAATAAAATCAAAAACTTTATTATTACAATGTATTTATCTATTAACAAATTTTATTTATGATTAAAATAACTAAAATATAAAATGACACCCACTTCAATGTTATTTAAATTCATCCGAAAATTGAATATACTCTAGTGTACAAATAAAAAGTAAGTAATCATACTTATAAATAGTCATCTTCCCCTCAATTTGTAGCATTTCTTAAAACTTCATTACTTAAAGATATACATATAATTGTTATCCTAAGGTCAGACTTACACTTGTAAGTTTTACTAAAGTAGGGACCAGAAGGTTTACCGCCCACATCGAAAATATAAATATTATTATATGTCTCTATATGTTTAAATATGCAAGAGAGAGGCAGATAACGAAATTTAGATTTTCAATGTTCATTCTATCAGGCCCTCAGTGATTGACTGTCCGATGTCCATGCACCATGTTATTAGATTTCCACCTATTGCTAGAGTAGTAGCTAGACAAAGTATCGAATTTTGCATGTTTTAAAGAAAAATATGCCAAAGAATAACTATTACGGTAAATTTTAGGACATCATTCATCTCTCATTCTAACAAGTTGGAGTTCGAACCTACAGTAGTAAGACTTACAAAAGTAAGTAAGTAAGGCCTAACAGTAAGTAAATAATTTCTCTACCAAGTAAGTTATGCTTAACTTATCTATTGATCATTGTGTGAAGTTTTTACAATGAAAAGCCATTGTGTTTTTGGGATGCTCCCAAAGCTGATGGAACTAAAACTCTTAGTGAATGTTGCCTCAGATAATATATAGCTAAATGTAAAATGTAGTTGGCAATAAAATGCTGGATACAAACCTCAATGACAGCAACAATGTTACAACTGATGTGAAATTTCACCATGTAATAGATGGTAAAGTGTAAATATCACTATCTTATTACATTATTAAAATATCTTAACACCAAGTATTTTAGCAAGCATGCTGGATCTTAAAATATCTTTGAATGTGTCTTTAACACTTTCAGTGCCAAGAACCTGATAGGTTCATTTTGTATTGGAATTGGGGCTCTTGGCACTGAAAGTGTTAAGATATCTCTGTGTGTGACCCATGATATCAAAACAAAATTAACCAACTTAAGGGGCCCACTGATTTTCATTCAAAATTTTGTTTTAACTGACAGGCTGATACCGTCCGGCGGACTGTTAATCAGTGGGCCCCTTTATGCAAATGCATTTCCAAGCATTCAGACTTTTAGCAATGGTGAGATGAGATAAAATAAGTGTGAGATCAAAAAAATTCAATACAGTTTATGTAAGTTTGTTGCAATTGGACCTCATACACTTGTCAATAAATTATCAAACATCAATTATTAGATTCATTAGCAGTGATCGGACAAATCATCGCAATCGCAAAACCATCAAAAATCATTTATATCTCAAAATAGGACAAGATTTATTAATTATGAAATTTCCAGATTATACTCAAAAACTGCAGTTCAGAATTGTTAAAAAAATTGTATCATATTCCATACTATATTTATTTTTGCGATAAATTGTCCAAACTCTGTTCATTAGTCACATTCTACTGTAAAATTGTGAGCTCATGTTAGGCAGTTGTTACCATTAATTTGTAAGCAGTCTTCATTCTTATTCTGTAGAGTAATTTTATCTGAGCTTTAGTGAGTCTAGACTGTCAAGTAGATTCTGGACTTCGCAGTCGACTTGTTCCCGAGTGCTGACGCGCTCAAGTCTCTCCCGCACAGACTCCAGCTCGCCAGGATCAGCTTTCTGCATCCTCATGAACTTTAACATCATTTCTACCACCAAGCAGATGTCAGCAATCAATTGCCTGGTTTCCTCAAAGTGTCCTGCGACACTGGGACGCATCTGGATCAGCTTAAGCTTGCTCTGGGCAAGCTGGATAGGGTTGCGCCCATTATTATCATGTGAGCTCACATCAGTGCCTGCATCCAGCAATTCTATCACTACTTTCACATGATTCATACAAACTGCGAGATGGAGAGGCGTGTTGCCCAGTGTATCCTTGATATTCGGGTTAGCGCCGTGTTTTAACAAAGTTCTTACCACGTCCACGTAGCCGCGGCACGACGACAGGTGCAGTGGGCTCCTTTTGAACTCATCTGACGAATTAGGGTCAGCCCCTAACAGCAACAACTTCTCTACGAGCTCTGTGTTGTTTGTGGAGGCGGCGAAACGGAGTTTCTGATTTCTAGACGAGCAGATTGTCCCACCGTAACGATACTTTAGCCTGCAGTGTCTTCCTTTCGTAGAACACTTGATTTTACCGATGTGATCGTGTGGATTGGGTTCACTTAAGAACTCCACGGGCATGGGCTGACCCGCGAGATTAATGGGTATTGCTCGAGGATTAAATTCGAGCACACACTGCGAATGGTCGAAAATTGGGTTGTCGCTACTTTCATTGCTGGTATCCACACCCGAATCAGCCATGATTGACAAATGTAATATTTCTCAAATATGTTAATTTCTCCAATGCTGTATTAAAACGTGACCATTTATTACTTATTCAAAAGAAACACAAATAGAGAAATAACACAGAACTTGTTTGCTTTGCTTGCTTTGTGAATTTCTTCTGTCAAATGCGATTGATTGTCATTTTGACGTGAAGTGTGGGTAATTTCCAGAAAAATGGGTCTCCAAACTTTGCGTAACTCTTAAACAGCTTTTCAAATAATTTCAAAATAAATAAATATGTACATCAAAGTGCACAAATAATTAAATGAAAAATTCTATAACAGAAAAACACACCCACACGCATGTAAATAAAGCATTTAATAGTTTGTGATAAAATATGAAGCTGATGGAAAACTTGGCTGTTGCTTGGCTGTCAATTCGCTAGATGTAGTCTATGATCTGCGTCAGCTAGCCGTCATTCATGGTGCTATACTGCGTGCTCTTGACAGCGCAATCGGCCTGTGAAAAATTCCAACGATATTATTTTGTTACTAAGATAATTTCACAACGTGTAAAACAAGTGTATTGCGAACATAATATAAAATGCAGCAATTAACCATATTTATGGTAAGCATTAACCGTGTAAATGATTTTGTGCGTCTGTTTTCATATTGTTAACCTTTACTATTTTGCCGAAAGGACATAGAGAGTTCTCGGTCATACATCGACGAGTTGTACTCCACTGATGGCGGGAAGATCGTGGAAGCGCTGGTGACGTTGAAGAACACAGTGATCGGGAGTAATCGGCAAAAGAGTTCTGTGATCCAGCAAGGGATCGTGCCGCGCTTACTGCAGCTCATGGCGGATGAGTCTCTGGATCCAAACATACGAGTGGAGGCTACAATCACTATCGGTATGTTTTACATCGCAAGTTGACTTTTTAACTGTTATGTTTAACTTGTTTAAACATAATTTGTCTAGACTGTGAAGGTTAGCTGTTTAGACACCTTGAACCATGATTTGTTTTGACATGAAATGTAACACATTAAACATTGAGACTATTTCTAGCCGGACATGAGTTCAAACATTTCTTTTCGGCTATGACCAGTAGATTTATTTTGGTAAGATTATTAAATTTCTAACAGCCTCTTATTTATAGCACCACTGATAAAATATCTTGTGTTTACAATGTATATATGATTATACAATCGGGTACAAGTGGGTAGTTCATTGTTAACAAATTGATTTACCTTACAAGTGTGTATACAGAGTGCATCAACTTACACCATAATTGTATTTAAAAGTTTTTATTTGCCTGTAATCAAATCTTGCAAGTTAAATTTGACTCACTTCCCGGTTTTCGCTGAAGCTCAGAATTACCAATTGATACTAAATGAACACTCGAGTGTGTTTGGCAGTGAATGTGTGCTATTTAAGTATAATTGTATTTCACCATTGGTGTTTACTTGTTCAGGTTCTCTAGCAAAAGGCACAGCAGAAAACGTAGCAGCATTAGTCGAGCAAGGCACAGCAACAGTACTGGTGGAGTTACTAAAAACTGTCCCTGTGGAGTCGAAGCTTGCGGAGGCAGTGCTATGTGCCCTGAGAAGTGTGTTCCTTTACCCACCTGCGCCTGTGGCAGCCTTGCCGGCGGATATGATGCTTTTGACGAGGTTGACACGTAAGTAGTGTTAATAGTTTGTAGAGTATGCATTAAAAATATAAATAGTTGTTTTAGGTACATGTATCAGGAAATAGCTGGGTCCACACAAAGTGAGCAGTATGAGGCAAATTCCTCGTGCACAAAACGGCCAGACGTACCTCGGCCGAGGCGGCGCGCACGAGGCACATCGCCGTTTTGCGCGCGAGGAAATTGCCTCGCTCGTATGCTAGCTCTATGTGCGCCGCTAATGAGTAATGGTATACCAATGTGCCATTCGTTTTTTCCCTTTTTTATATATTTATTATACTACCCTCCACACTAACACAAACCAGTTTAACTTAATTCCACATTTGTGACATTTGACATACTTTGTACTCTAGTTAAACGCGATTTGAAAATCTATTTAATTCTTAACAAATAAGTTCAATACAAATTACATCTAACACCACCTACACTACTATCTTTATTGGCTGTCTATAATCTATCTACTTCATTGTGCAGAGATAGCCCGCGAGGGCTCAGACCTCGCTCGCGGCTGCGTGGTCCGCGTGCTCTCTCTTTGGTGCATGGGCACCGCGGAGCAGGAAGCCCTGTGCGCCGCGGGTGCGTGCGGCGCTGCGGCGGCCTTGTTACACTCCGCTCCACCTAGAGCATTACCGGCACTTGACCTACTTGCTGCTATGTGCTTTGAGAACGCCAGTGTTTCACAGCAAGCCATGAATACTAGGTGAGTGTCTGCTGCAAGGAAAGTGGGACAAGGAGCCACAAAACTAGTTCACGTAGTGCTTATTGTCTCTGGTGTATGGGCACCGCGGAGCAAGAAGCCCGCGGCGGCCTCACTACACTCAGCTCCACTAAGAGTGCTACCCGCACTTAAGATAAGATAAGATAGATAAGAAGTTTATTCCATAACAATTTTACAATAATGTCAGAAATATCAGGTGAAATTTAATTCACAATTTTGTAAACAACATGCATTTAACTTAAACTAAGTATACACTTCGTACACTGGACTCTCTTTACGAGTATATACCCCTCAATGTTATCAAATTTTTGACCTAGCACTTACCTAGAGATACACATTAAATACAACTGTGTGAATTTGTTGTCTTTAGTGTAGCTATAGATTCAGCTCACCTTATGGCGCAACATATTGAGCAATTTTCGACTTTAACGCGTTTTAATAGGTATATTTAATATTTCTGCGACTCACGGGAATTTTGTATCATTAAACTTATGAGTTTGTCGCGTCAGACGTAAACAATGTATTTTAATTCAATGCATAAAGTAATATCATAAATGTGTCATCATGGGTCCTCAAAGTTGGCACTGTACGTTCTTAAGCTTGCCAAGTCCCTTATGCAGTTCCATCTTGCGATTATAAAATCTAACATGTGCATTATATTTTTGGGTTGGTTTATAATGAGAATGAAAGTTATTAATATCAATATTTATTTTAGTCAGTTTATTTTAATGTAACATCTCCATAGGACATACACATGACACATATACATTCTTCTGCACAATACATATTGGCCGTGTGGCATTCGCCTTATAATTTGAACCTACGGAAGTAAACATTTTCCACGCTGTACGTCTTTGTAATTTTTTACGCACTTCACACTTCCAATAGTAAAATTACTCCTCATTTAATAGTGTAGGACTTTGTTGCTTTGTGACAACACAAAATAAAAAACTTCCTCTAAGACAAAATCTTGTTAGATCTATTTTTCGTCTTTACTCTAAGAAGATCCATATCCATAGAAATATTTAAGAGCTGTTTAGTTAGCAATAATAACAATACCTACTAAGGACTATGGTTGACTCTTTCAGAGTCACGTTCTATAGAAATATTGCTATGTTTAGTGTTTTTCCATCCGCCGTTAACTGGAGATCTAGGTCGAAAATGTGCCCCCAATTTTGTTATTGCTAGCTA
Organism: Cydia splendana; assembly: GCF_910591565.1. Taxonomy (NCBI): domain Eukaryota; kingdom Metazoa; phylum Arthropoda; class Insecta; order Lepidoptera; family Tortricidae; genus Cydia; species Cydia splendana. The sequence goes on along the minus strand of NC_085971.1, from coordinate 15,384,940 downwards.
AAAGTTTACTTAAATCGTAACTTATTATTTCAGGTATAACGACCGAGCAATACCAGAGCTCCTCACATACCTAGTATCCAGAGACAAGCCTTTACCGGTGGCCATGGGCGCAGCCCGCTGTCTCACCTACATGCACAGGGCGGGCGCGCTCACCGCCGACGACAGTAGGTGAGGGAAACTGTCTCTGCATGGCATTTGCAATGGCAAAGTGTGGCAATTATTAATGTTAAATTTCTATGAAAATATGACGTCTATAATGACACTCCTCACTTTGTTCTGTTCAAGTCGGTGCAATGTTAGCTTAGTGGCACTCTACTCTGGTGGTATAAAAAAATGCAATGTGATACATTTCGGCTTCGGCTGAAGATATCTCGAAGATTAAATTCGAAAACAAAGTGAAAACAAACGGTATTGATAAAAATCCAAAATCGACTAACCTCTACTTCTCTTAAGGCTTAGAACGCACTGCGATTAATTTTTCTTGCGGTTTCAGTCTTGCAAGTGCATGCGCTTATAGAAGCATGTCGTACGTTACACTTTTTGCGGTTCTGAAACCGCAAGGAATTAATCGCAGTGCGTTCGTAGCCTCTACTATCCATTAGTGTCCGACCAAAGTTTCGTTTTGGCCGAAGGTTCACTTTCGTCTGAAACTAGAGCGAAACCGAACTTTCGATTTCGGTTTCGGCCTTACCTTTTGGACCTTAACAGTATTGGAACAGAATTGACAACCAGCCGACCCCTTTCCTTGACTATTTACTAGTGATTATCTATATCGTATTGCAGAGTTGTGTTCGGAGCGTTGCCCTGTCTCGCGCGTCTCTGCACAAAGGAAATGCCGGAGGAGATCAGGGCCACGGCGGCGGAAACATTAGCATATCTAGCAGAAGTATGTGTAAATTACTAACTAATATTATATCTTATACTAATATATATTAGCGTCACTTGCACCATCCCACTAGCCCGGGGTTAACCGGTTAAACCTGGAGTTACCATGGTTGCCAGTACAATTTGATACTGGGTTGACGGCTTAACGTTTTAACCCCGTGTTAGTTGGATGGTGCAAGTGGCCTTTAGGATACAAAAAGTGCTGTTAAGTCTAACTAAAAGTCGTATCCTCTGGGATAGCCGAAATAGATATCGCTGTACTGGTCACCTTTTGACAACCAGCGTTGCCACATAATTTTTGTTGGGCATCTTCAATTTGATAGCTTGATAAATGCACTAAATTAGATTATCTTTTAAGATAATAATAAAAAACATGTGCAATTATGCCATCATGTCCATTTATTTTGTGTAATAACTAATTAGCTGATTACGAATGTAAATTATACGCACAATCAATATTATTGCATTAATTATTGCCGAATTCAATTATATCATATTATTTTATTTTATTTATTTGGAGATCCAACAGCTATAACATTAACATAGAAATTATAGTAGATACAGGAAGCCAATTATAGGAACTCACATTTTCCGTTTTTAACTTCATATTTACCGTTTTCCAGGTAGACACATCATTACAAAGGCTAGCAGCCATATCCAACCACCTAATGAGCTCTCTAGCGGACATCGTCAACTGTAACAGCGCTGCGGCCAAACAGGGCGCATTTAAATGCTTCGCTTCCCTCGGTGCAAATGATGAGGATATTAGGAAGAGGATTATTGAGACGCACGGGCTCATGGTACATGTGGTCAATGGGATGAACAACCCAGAACCTGCGGTAAGTCTAAGACAAAGACTAGAAGACAGTAGGTAAGCAACTGATTTAGTTAAATGACGTTTTATCCCTTTCTTACAAATCATCATCATATCAGCCAGAGGACGTACACTGCTGGACATAGGCCTCCCCCAAAGAGTGCCACAATGACCGGTCTTGCGCCACCCGCATCCAGCGGACTCCCGCGACCTTTACCAGGTCGTCAGTCCACCTTGTGGGGGGTCTACCCACGCTGCGCCTTCCGGTACGTGGTCGCCACTCGAGAACCTTTCCGCCCCAACGGCCATCGGTTCTGCGGGCAATGTGCCCCGCCCACTGCCACTTAAGTTTAGCGATTCGGAGGGCTACATCGGTTACTTTGGTTCTGCTGCCTGGATGGATGACCTCATTCCTGATGCGATCACGCAGAGAGACTCCCAGCATAGCCCTCTCCATTGCCCTTTGGGTGACTTTGAGCCTTACAAATACATACATAAGTCAAAATGACAGATAAAGACAAACGATTCATAGCTAATACAGGCCTGTAGCGCGTTTATGAATAATGCCATAAGTCCTTAAATCCATATGTCCGACGGTGATCCATAAGTTCCCGAGCTACATTCCCCAAAGAAATTCTAATAGAGAATTATCCTTCGTCCCGAAAGTAGCTAGTTCACTAGTCAAAAACAATAGGGGTATTACTGCAATGTTTTGCCGCCAGAGTGCAGCACTAAGCTAGCTAGTAAACCATAGAGTAACTTATACATACTGTGCTTCGAACTGTTTTTTGACAAGTTTTCACAAAAAATAAAATATGACATTGATGCATCAAGGCGGTTTGTTAACAAGGGCCTACCGGGAAACGCAAAACTCGAAATTTATTTATCTGCCTCTTTATCGCAAAAATATGCAAGTGATAGAGAGGTTAGATAACGAAATTTCGATTTTCTTGTTTCGCGGTAGTCCCCCAGATTGTGATGGATAGTGGTAGTGGCGCCCCCTGCGCAGAGTTTTGCGTAATATTCCCTATTGAAACAGTATGTATCTATATGACATCTAAACTGTTTCACCCATGTTTATAGAAAAAATATCCCTTATACTATAATTTATCAAAGAAGGGAAGTGGAACGAATTCTTAATATTTACAGTTTAAAATGACGACTGACAATTCGTAAACGTTATCACAAAGACATAAGGCACACATATCGTCTGTCAAGAGTATTCTGTTAGTACTAGTTTTACTAAGTATGGTACTCACCATCCTAATTTAATAAATGTTTAATTTAGGTGCGACTAGCTGCAGTAAGATGTTTACACTCACTCTCAAGATCAGTTCAGCAATTACGGACGACATTTCAGGTAACAATTTTAAGTTAAACCGAACTTCGTAAGTTCATTAGTAAATATTTCAATAAGGTATTTGACTACTACTCAAATCAGTTTCTTTATTCGAACTTTCAAAACGATTTTGCTACTATGGATTTTATATGAAGCACTAGCATGTGGTGTCACAATCAAATTACCTACTCTTTATAGTTTTATACGGGTTTTAAAATAGAAATTGTGTCTAAAAATAACTGCTGTCCACGTTTTTATATTAATCTTCTGGTGCTTTATTTCATGCGTGGTGTAAAATAATTTATTTAAAATTCAGTCAAATACCCTATTGGGGCCTTATTGAAAAGGTATAAGGTACATTAATGGTCACTTAAATACTTTATCGTTTGTACGTTAAAAGCATTATTGATTTTGAATCTTTTCAAATTAAGTTAATCTTATAAAGAAGTAGCTTTTTGAAATGAGAACTGTTCAGTAATGGCAGATATCAAAATTTTAGGACCATGCAGTGTGGAGACCTCTAATGCAACTGCTGAGTGACTCGCCCGGCACCGAACTCCTGACCGTCGGCTCGTCCACTCTCTGCAATTTGCTGTTAGAATTCTCACCTGCCAAGGAGCCTATGTTAGATCAAGGTATATAACAATTCTCTCTCACTTATCTCACTAGATTCCTTTAGCGAAAAGTAATGGTGCCTAGGTGACTTGCACTTACTTGTCCTAACGCCGCTGATCAGTGAGAAACGAGTAGCGAATTTTCTAAGAGTAATTACAAAAAAATTGTCATGAGAACAGTCGGCTATCAATAATTATTATCATGCTTTTTAGGGTTCCGTACCCAAAGGGTAAAATAAAAACGGGACCCTATTACTAAGACTCCGCTGTCCGACCGTCTGTCCGTCTGTCTGTCTGTCTGTCTGTCAGCAGGCTGTATCTCATGAACCGTGATAGCTAGACAGTTGAAATTTTCACAGATATTGTATTTCTGTTGCCGCTATAACAACAAATACTAAAAAGTACGGAACCCTCGGTGGGCGAGTCCGTCTCGCACTTGTCCGGTTTTTCTTTATTTTTTGTTACGTTTGGTCAACCGAACGGTCGGCGATTAATGATTATTATTATGTGTTTTTTTATTACACGTACGTTTCATTGGCAATAAATTATTTTATGAATGTTTTTTTATTTTATTGTAGGTGCTGTAGAAATGTTGTGCAACTTGACGAAAAGGCCAGAGGCTGCTTTAAGACTGAATGGTATTTGGGCATTAATGAATATGGCTTTTCAGGCAAGTTACCGAATAAGATTAATTGTAGTATTATTTCATTTGTCATGGAGGTGGCGAAGCATCAGCTTGCTTCCAAACTGGACATTGTGGGTTTGAATCCCAGCTTGAAGAAATATCCTTTGACATTAATAATTATGCTTCTCGGTAAACAAACATACCATGCGATTGAGAGCCATAGTTTCGCCTCTATATTCTGTATCTTTAGGTATTTAAAAAAGAGTAAACAAGATCTATCCTCAAATGGCTTCTTAAGCCAGTTGAGGGTAGATGAAAACATTACATGATGAAATAATGTAGATTAAAGTCAGGTCGTTCAGTGACAGATCCAGTTGGTTTTGTATTTGGTTGGTTAATCAATATTATAACTACCCGAAAATTTGAAATTATTTGTTTACTTTTATTTAAGTACCAAAAGATACAGAGTAGACGGCAGTTGCTTTCCTAAAAAGTAGTACGAGTATCTTAATTCTTGAACTAATTCTTGGGATTAGGTTGCTAAAAGCGGACTCAACTTAAAAAGTCAATACTCAAACCGATAGGTAAAATTGGAGCATAGCGTTGTATGGAAGAGCGGCAGCCATTAACTAAGTTCAAAAAGATAGAGAAGCGAACTGACTGGCGATTACTCTACCGAAAAAACAAACTTCGTTTCAGGCTGAGCAAAAAGTGAAGCAACGCATCTTATCCTGCCTCGGCACCGAACAGATGTTCAGACTATTAAGCGATGCGGACACACGGGTTATAATGAAAACGCTGGGCTTGCTACGGAATTTGCTGTCTACAAGGCAACATATTGACGCCATCATGAGCGAGTATTCCTCGCAGGTTATGCAGGTAATTATTACTTTCGATAATCTTATCATACAAAAGGTTAAAAGGTTATGAAAGGTTCAAAGTAACAAATAAACCGCTTTTAGCAATTCATCTATATAATAGGCTGTATTACTGCAATGTTCTGCCGCCAGAGTGCAGCACTAAGCTAGATAGTAAACCATAGAGTAACTTATACACACTGTGCCTTAAACTGATTTTTGACAAGTTTTGACAGACAATAAAATATGACATTGATGCATCAAGGCGGTTTGTACAAGGGCCTACCGGGAAACGCCAAAATCGATTTAGTTATCTGCCTCTTTATCGCTAGAATGTGCTAGAGTGATAGAGAGGTTAGATAACGAAATTTCGGTTTTCTTATTTCGCGGTAGACCCCCAGATTGTGATGGATAGTGGTAGTGGCGCCCCCTACGCAGAGTTTTGCGTAATATTCCCTATGGCTGACAATTAACGGTGGATCTCTAATATTTATTATTATTTTCAGGCGGTAATAGTAGTACTGGAAGGGTCGTACCCCGCTGAAGTAAAGGAGCAAGCGTTGTGTATACTTGGAAACATCGGCGACGGCGAGAAAGCCAAGGACCTCATCATGGCCAACGAGGATGTACTGAGGAAACTCGTTGATTACCTGGTTAGTAAATAAATTAGGTTCCTCATGGCTGCAGTTTTTAGCCGGTGACAGTAGTGGAAGGCTCATACCTCGCTGAAGTAAAGGAGCAAGCGTTGTGTATACTTGGAAATATCGGCGACGGCGAGAAAGCCAAGGACCTCATCATGGCCAATGAGGATGTACTGAGGAAACTCTTCGATTACCTGGTTGGTAAATAAATGAGGTTTCTTATAGTTACATATTTTAGCCGGTTACAGTAGTGGAAGGCTCGTACCTCGCTGAAGTAAAGGAACAAGCGTTGTGTATACTTGGAAATATCGTGAACGGCGAGAAAGCCAAGGACCTCATCATGGCCAATGATTAGTAAATAAATGTGGTTCCTTATGGTTACGTGTATTATTATTGTATAGTTGCGTGGACACTTAAATTAGTTTTGAGGAGTATGGACGTTATATTTATTTATTTTAGACAAAAAATGTAATTTTTATTTTTAGAGACGAGTCGAAGTCGAGTCTATGAGCAAAAATTTAAAGTAGTTTAGTTACGGAAGTCGAAAGGGTTTGTTCAATTTCAATTAAGAGCGCTATTACATTTCGGCGTTGAGCGAGTTTAGGTATTTTACGCGCTGCGGCAGGCCGTGCGAGCTCAGTATGCCGATCCCTTCTACCACACTCGCACTACAATGATGGATTAAACATTCTTGATCCTTCGCGAAGCATATTGAAATCAACCATAACAACACTAACTGTACTTAACTTTTAAAGTTCTAAAACTGTTATTTGGTAAGTACGAAAATACTAAATGCAGTGCAAATGTACATAGGGGCTGTTCATAAATTACGTCATCTATTTTTGACGATTTTTGACCCCCCCCCCCCTCCCCTCAAATCATCCAAAAATCAAGCTTCGGATGAATCTGTTTCCTCCTACGTCATGTTACCATCATCCGATGTCCAGACTCCCCCCCCCCCCCACTCCTCCCATTTGAAACGACGTAATTTATGAATTGCCCCATACTCGTACTTATGAAGGTATATTACTCGAAAGAAATTATAGGTACCTACTCGCTTATTTACATGTTTCGTCATTGCATTTGGTACCTATAGGATGTAAAGTTTGTATCAACGAGGGTTTAAAAACGAACTGGTACTGAGGATCTGATGATGATTAAGGTGGTCACGGATACCAATCAACCATGTAGTAACATGATTAGTCTCGTTTGATTCGTCTCAACAAGATCTTTGACACTGAAGATACACAGGGTCTGATGATGTAGCTGGAAGGTGGCCACGGGTACCAGTCTATCATGTAACTAAACAACTTCGTGTTTGGGCTCGTTTGATTCGTCTCAACAAGATCTTTGACACAAGACAGTACTCAGGGTCTGATGATGGAGCTGGAAGGTACCATTACCAATCAACCATGCAACTAAACCACATCGTGTTTAGGATCGTTTGATTCGTCTCAACAAGATCTTTGACACTAGGTGATACTCAGAGTCTGATGATGGAGCTGGAAGGTGGTCACCGGTACCAATCAACCATGCAACTAAACCACTTCGTGTTTAGGCTCGTTTTATTCGTTTCAACAAGATCTTTGACACAAGATAGTACTCAGGGTCTGATGTTGGAGCCGAAAGGTGGTCACCGGTACCAATCAACCATGCAACTAAACCACTTCGTGTTTAGGCACGTTTTATTCATATCAACAAGATCTTTGACACAAGGTAGTACTCAGGGTCTGATGATGGAGCGCGAAGGTGGCGACGGGTACCTGCCTATCATCATCAGCTCCATCATCAGACCCTGAGTAGTATCTTGTGTCAAACATCTTATTGCGACGAATCAAACGAGCCCAAACACGAAGTGGTTCAGTTACATGGTAGACTGGTACCCGTGGCCACAGTCCAGCTCCATCATCAGACCCTGAGTACTAACTTGTGTCAAAGATCTTGTTGCGACGAATCGAACGAAGCCAAACACGAAGTGGTGTAGTTGCATGGTTGATTGGTACCGGTGACCACCTTCCGGATCCATCATCATACCCTCAGTACTACCTTGTGTCAAAGATCTTGTTGCGACAAATCAAACGAGCCCAAACACGAAGTGGTTCAGTTACATGGTAGACTGGTACCCGTGGCCACAGTCCAGCTCCATCATCAGACCCTGAGTACTAACTTGTGTCAAAGATCTTGTTGCGACGAATCGAACGAAGCCAAACACAAAGTGGTTTAGTTGCATGGTTGATTGGTACCGGTCACCACCTTCCGGATCCATCATCAGACCCTCAGTACTACCTTGTGTCAAAGATCTTGTTGCAACAAATCAAACGAGCCCAAACACGAAGTGGTTCAGTTACATGGTAGACTGGTACCCGTGGCCACCTTCCAGCTCCATCATCAGATCCTGAGTACTATCTTGTGTCCAAGGTCTTGTTGAGACGAATCAAACGAGCCTAAACACGAAGTGGTTTAGTTGCATGGTTGATTGGTACCGGTGACCACCTTCCGGCTCCATCATCAGACCCTGAGTACTATCTTAAGTCAAAGATCTTGTTGAGACGAATAAAACGAGCCTAAACACGAAGTGGTTTAGTTGCATTGTTGATTGGTACTGGTGACCACCTTCCGGCTCCATCATCAGACCCTGAGTACTATCTTAAGTCAAAGATCTTGTTGAGCCGAATCAAACGAGCCCAAACACGAAGTGGTTTAGTTGCATGGTTGATTGGTACCGGTGACCACCTTCCGGCTCCATCATCAGACCCTGAGTACTATCTTGTGTCAAAGATCTTGTTGAGATGAATAAAACGAGCCTAAACACGAAGTGGTTTAGTTGCATGGTTGATTGGTACCGGTGACCACCTTCCGGCTCCATCATCAGACCCTGAGTACTATCTTGAGTCAAATAAATACATATAGAATATCAGGTCGTTTCAAATATTTTTAATCCTGTCCGGTAGTTTATTAAACTGTACCATTATAAATTATAATACTATAAAAACAGTGCTAGGATCAAAGTCTCTCGTTGCGGTTTACACGCACACAGTATAGCGTTTTACACGGCGCCCGCCGCACACAATGATAAAAAACCTCGTCGTCGCCGTTGAAAATGTGCGGAGCCGACCGACACACGTCCTGCCTCTACAAGCTCTGCCGCGGCACTGAGCTGGCGCAGCGCGCGTCATCGGTAATATAGAGTAGTTTTCAAAAAATTGCCAAAAAATTATAGTAGAATTTCATAAACACTAATGTATACCAACAGTATAAGCAAACGTTGCAGATTGCTTGAGTATGAAAATGACTTCGATATTAAGTAGATTTTCGTAGGAATTGACACTTGTTTCGGAGAGAAAATCGAGTTCGTTTTACTTTGATTTTCTCTTTCTCAAAGGTATGTAGGAAAAATATAGTTTGATATGCCTAAAGTACAGGGTATTAGTAATACAAAATAGCCAGGTTTAGCAGAGTAAAATTCTCAACATTTCCAAATAAGAGCTCGCCATTCAGTGCTTCACGGGGTTTTTCGGAAACGACCACCAGAAAAAAAATCATTACTAATTTAATAAGTCCTTTTTCTAATATTTACAACGATATTTATAAAGATAAGAAGACGCTTTTACTGGAACAAGTACTCATTGTTTCTAATAATGAGCGCAAAGTCCTGAATTTCGTCGACTAGTATCATCAATTTTGCATTATTTCGACTTTTCTTGTAAGAGCGCTCTTAAGAATTATTTTCCGTTTTGATTGATGCACGAAATAAAATGTGTGCATGTTCGATATTGTGCAAGGCAAACTTTTGATACTCCTGTTCAGACATAGAAGTTATTGTGGCAAAATAAAGTGTTTGACAAAATAAAATATCGACATGTCTGTTATCGATGTTACCTTAACGTTATACTTACATATTTATTACATTTTATAAGAAGATAGCTACCGCGAAATACAGAACATGGTCGATATATTCTTCTCTTTTGATATATTGGTAGTTTTCTATTCTTTTGGCACTGTACTACAGTTTACGTTTTATTTTTTAAATACTAAATATAGATGGTCAAGCAAATCTTGTCAGTAGAAAAAGGCGGCAAATTTAAAAATGTAGGCGCGAAGGGTTATCGTCCCATAGAAAATTTGAATTTCGCGCCTTTTTTTACTGACAAGATTTGCTTGACCAAGTATATATGTATAAAGAAATTATGTATCGCTTTGTAATTTATTTGCATTATTGAAACTTCTCGGTAACTTACCTACAGCAAGTAGAAGTTACATATTTTAAATATTGTAATGTTCTCACTCCGCTCAAAACACACACAAGTACATACTAACGCCATCTATGACTAATTATGAGAAGCCGACAGTCACCAGGGTACATCCCTAAGATGAGGTTTTACGATGATGAAGTTTAGGGTAGCGGTAGAAAACAGGCCGACCCGACGAAAAAATTAAACACGGAGAGAGACGCTGCAGGCGTTTGTTACTGCGATGGCGGGCGCAATAAATTAATATTTTGAGATATTCTACGGTCATTGTGCGCGTATAGTTCCGAATCATTATATGTGAAGTTTGTTGGTGTGTACGAGTCACAGGGTAAGTGTTTCCAGTCGATTGTTCTAGTCGGGGCTATTGTGCGTTTGCTTAAATAAATAGTGATCATTGAAAACACCGGGTAAATTACATTCGACCCTTTTGTCCGCAGCATATGGGAACGCCCTTTTATTTTGATGTACGGAATTGGGACACGCAAAATAAATTACTGAAATTACAACATATTACTTAGCCGTGAGGGATACGGGTGCTTATTTCGGCTCAACACGTATCGCCTCCCTGGCCCAGCGGTATCGTTGCTAGAGAGCTGTGTAACTAGTGCAGGAGGTTGCAAGATCGATCCCCGGCAGGACCAATAAACTTTTTGTTTTATTTTATTTTTTATTTTGATGTTTTTTTGTTTTATTTTATTTTTTGTTTTGATATTGTTTTATTTTCTTTAGCTTGTATGTTATTTCTTTTAGATATATTTTTGCGTTTTGGATAAACATATTTTATGCATTATTTATAAGTTTCTCGTACTTCGGCCCAACTTCTCCTTAATTTTCTTGCTGTTTTCAGTGGCCTTGTTTTCTATGTTTTAGTTTTATAAATAAGTACTTGTAAACTTCAAATATATATGTTATAACCGGCGCTGTCAATAGTTTCCTTAGTATACATTGCACGAACCCTGTTCATTACATTTGGCGCCTGACAGCTGATACTAAGTTGGATACACTTTTGGCAGTGGTTACCAATATATGGAAATTTGATTACATATTAAGTTTGTAGCTTTTTTTTTTGTTCTCGTTATTTCGGCAAATTTGTTTAAGATCATGGATGTGAACCATTTACATAAGGATGAGCTGGAGTTTGAGTTGGCTTGCCGGGGAGTATCTGATTGTCAAACTGTGGCGGCTATGAGGAAGTTTTTGCGGGCGATGTTAAAGCGGGAAGCCTCTGGGGAGTCCTCAATTACATTCAAGGTCCCTATTGCGTGCATTGAAAATCAGGGTAGTGAGATATTAGGTTGTAGAAGCAAATTGGCCACGTTGGTCACTTTGATTAGGGAAGCGTCACTTAGTCCAGACTGGTCTTTGATCAGACGGATACGCTCCCGGTTGGCACACCTAGCGAATCGGACTAAGCTAATTATGCCCAAGGAGCAGGACGACATTGAGAGACATTCTGCGCTAGTCAGGGAGATAGGAGAAGCGAGGTCAACTTTAGACAATTTGAGTCAAGAGACCAGCGATGAAGAGGACAGCATCTCCGAACTTGACAGAGCTGCGTTACATAAGTCCTTAGGTGATGAGGCGGTTAAGATTTTAGGTCATTTGAATATGGATAAAGACACAGCCAGGGACGCACCGAAGCAGGAACAGAGCCAGCCGAGGCTGGAAGGTGCGTCGACATCTGCAGGTGTGGAGCTTCAGGACAAGCCTCAACCGAGTCGATCAGAGTACCCTGAGGTAAATGATGGCCACAGAGACCGTCAGAGAAGCGAACAAGTCCCAGTCCTCAAGCCTGCCTTGTTGCAGCGGTCATCTACGATGGATCAGGATTTCCAGAGACGAAAATTGATCCCCATCAAGGATTGGGGGGTTAAGTTTAGTGGGAGAGGGTCGGTTAGCATCAACGCATTTCTTGAGAGGGTTGACGAGCTCAAGGATGCACGTAATGCCGGCAATGACGATTTGTTCCGCTACGCTATAGACTTCTTCGAGGAAGAAGCTCTCATATGGTTTAGAGCTAATAAGAGTTCTGTAACGAATTGGACGGAGTTGGTGAAACTTTTAATGGACACCTTTCAGAAACCGAACTATCAGGACGAACTTCTGGAGGAGATCAAGCGGAGGACCCAGAGTAGGCAGGAGAGCGTCATTATTTACATATCTACCATGCAAAACATGTTTAACCGTTTGCCTGAACCACTTACAGAGCTGCAAAAATTGGTCATATTGAGGAAAAATGTACAGCCTTATTTCCAGAAGGAAATATGCCGGGATTCCTTCAATACGGTAGCAGAGTTGACGGCAGTTCTAAAAGTTGTCGAGCGTACGAAGTTAACCTGTGAGAAATTCAAAGAACCGACACAAGACACTCATTCGTTGGAGCGGGATCTCGCATATCAAGGGGTAGGAGAGGCTGGACAATTTAGGCAGAATGAAGTTGCAGCCGTTGGGGGCAAGACGCAGTCTAAATGCTGGAATTGTAGGAGTCCAGGGCACCGGTTTAGAGATTGCAATTTACCAAGGCAAAGACTTTTTTGCTATAAATGTGGGCGATTTGGGAATACAGTTCAGAAGTGTGCCTGCAGTGCCACAAAGGAGGGAAACGGTCAGTCGGAGTCGATGCCTGCCGATCAGACCCCAAGAAATTAGGCAGTTCCGCATGTGATGATTGGCAGAAATGGTTAGGTACCGTCTCAACATTTTTTACTACGGGGGAAATTTGTAATATTCAGCGGAAATCAGATACGCGGTTGTATGCAAACTTCAAGATCTTGAACCAGCCCTTTGTAGGTATGCTGGATTGTGGAGCTACGCCGTCATTAGTTTCCCAGGAGTTTAGTAAAAAATTGTTGAACTTAGGATTGACCGGACGCGCAAACGATGGTAGCATTTCAACTGCGGACGGTACTAATCACTACGTTAACACGGTATTCGACTTACCTATACAATTCAGGGCCAAGTACAAGGTAGTCCCCTTTCTCGTCATGAAGCAGTTGAAGCATGACATGGTGTTAGGAATGATTTTTTTTAATGCATTTAATTTGTCAGTTACGGAAGAAGTACCTCGTGGTGATGGTATTTCTGAAGTTTGTGTCGCGACACTCGTGACTCCGGTAATTTCTCGCGACGAACTGACAGATAAACAGAAAGAAAGCTTAGACACCCTTTTAGAAGCAATGGATGCGGAAATTGGTAGAGGATTGGGGAGGACTTCCTTAATCGAGCACAGGGTTGACACAGGTGATCACTTACCTACCAGTCAGAGGCAATATCCTTTTGCACCGCCAATAATGAGAGAACTGGAGCGGGAAATTGAGGATATGCTCAAGGACGATGTTATCGAACCATCCTGCAGCTCATGGCGCTCGCCAGTACTCCTTGTAAAAAAGGCTTCCGGTAAGAACCGTTTATGCCTGGATAGCCGGCAGCTGAACAAGCTGACCACAAAGGATTCTTATCCGCTTCCGAGAGTTACGACCATCTTGGACAGTCTTAGAAATGCTCGTTTTCTATCGACAATTGACTTGCGTTCGGCGTTCTGGCAAATACCCCTCGAGGAAGGAAGTAAGGAGAAGACGGCGTTCGGGCTAGCTGGAAAAGGACTATATCAGTTTAAGGTCATGCCGTTTGGTTTGAGCAATGCTTCCCAGACACAACAACGTTTAATGGACCGTTTGTTCCCGCCAGAGTATGAAGGTAAAGTATTTTCATACTTAGATGATATAGTCATATGCAATGACAACTTTGAAGATCACTTGTCATCATTGACTTTTGTCAAGAATCAGTTACGAGAAGCGGACCTAACCATTAACTTAGAGAAATGCGTCTTCGCGAGGCCATCATTGAAATACTTAGGCTATATAGTGGACAAAGATGGTCTACGCACAGACCCAGACAAAGTGAGAGCGATTCTAGATTATCCTCGGCCTACCACGTTTTCGGAACTGAAACGGTTTATTGGGTTAGCAAGCTGGTATCGTCGTTTTGTCAAGAATTTTGCCATTGTGGCATCACCCTTGCATGACTTGACCAAAGGTGGTAAAAAAGGCAAACGTATACTATGGAACGAAGATGCACAGCAAGCTTTCGTAAATCTTAAAACAGCACTCACTTCTACACCAGTTCTGAGAGTTCCTGACTTCGCCAAACCTTTTTCGGTACAATGTGATGCGTCCAATAGAGGAACGGGTGGAGTTTTGATTCAGGAAATTGATGGCTTGGAGGTGCCAATAGCCTACACCAGCAGGAAACTCACTGAAAGGGAGTGTAGGTATTCCGCTTCTGAAAGGGAATTGCTTAGCGTGATTCACGCCGTTGAACAATTCCGGCCATATATTGAAGGAAGCCATTTTAAGGTAATTTCTGACCACAGTGCTCTTCAGTGGTTACACCGCAATAAAGACCCACATGGCCGCCTAGCGAGGTGGGCGATGCGCTTGCAGCAATTCGACTACGATATAGTACACCGGAGGGGGAAATACAACACGGTGCCTGATGCCTTGTCTCGGGCCATCACGGAAGAAGTTGCTTTACTGGAAGTAACACCAGAAGATAAAGACGACTGGTACAAGGCAGAGGAGGAAAAGGTAACGAAAGGGATTAATGAACCAGGTTGGGAGTTAAATCAGGGTCGATTATGGAGGTATCTTAGACTGAAGCAATTCCCAAACGACAACGATAGCTGGAAACTAGTCGTGCCAGAAAAACTTAGAAATGAAGTGCTAAGGGAATGCCATGACCACCCGGCTGCAGGACATTTGGGAGTCAAGAAGTCGGTCAATCGTGCGAGACAACACTACTTCTGGCCTACGTTGATTCAAGACGTAAAGGGCTATGTAAAAAGTTGTGAGGTGTGTGCCAGGCATAAACCCTCACAAATGAAACCAACCGGGTTGATGGGAAGGCAACGCGTGGTGACAGAGCCTTTTCAAATAATATCAATGGATTTAATGGGCCCTTTTCCGAAATCCAAAAAGGGTAATACAATGCTACTAGTGATCTCGTGTTGGTTTAGTAAGTTTTGTTTCCTATTCCCACTAAGAAATGGGAAATCCTCGACAATTTCACAAATAGTAGAGGAACAAATATTTCTAATGTATGGCACTCCGGGTGTGATTGTCTGCGATAACGGCAAACAATTTATTTCTACACAATTCAAAGAATTGGCGTCAAATTATGGAGTGAAGCTGTGGTATACACCATATTACCATCCTCAGGCCAATCCTACAGAGCGGGTAAATAAAGTCATAGGAACCGCAATCGCCTCGTATGTGAAAGATGACCACAGGGAGTGGGACAAGTATATCCCATTTATAGGACATGCGATTAGGACTTCGGTGCATGAAGTGACAGAAAGGACACCGTCTTTTATGTTCTTGGGTCGGGAGTCATCAGTTCAGGGCATGAAGCCATATTCTTTTGAACCGGGCGATAAGCTTGAATTCAACAAAGAGAAATTCGAAGAAGGCATTGGCATTCGCCAGAAGATTTACGAGGATGTTTGCAAAAGAATGAGCATAGCTCACGATCTGAATAGTAGAAGGTATAACCTCCGGCGCCGCGAATGTGAGTACAAGGAGGGGGATCTAGTGTGGAAACGTACGAAATTTTTGTCCAATTCCGACAAAAGATTTATGTCCAAGTTAGCGCCAAAATTTGAGGAAGCTATAATTTCCAAGAAGGTCTCAGAAAATACTTATAAATTACGTAGTCTCAGGGGCAAAGATTTGGGCATGTGGCATGCAAGCGACTTGAAGCGCAGGGTTTGAATCCGGGTGGATTCTCTGGAGGAGAGGGGATATGTAATGTTCTCACTCCGCTCAAAACACACACAAGTACATACTAACGCCATCTATGACTAATTATGAGAAGCCGACAGTCACCAGGGTACATCCCTAAGATGAGGTTTTACGATGATGAAGTTTAGGGTAGCGGTAGAAAACAGGCCGACCCGACGAAAAAATTAAACACGGAGAGAGACGCTGCAGGCGTTTGTTACTGCGATGGCGGGCGCAATAAATTAATATTTTGAGATATTCTACGGTCATTGTGCGCGTATAGTTCCGAATCATTATATGTGAAGTTTGTTGGTGTGTACGAGTCACGGGGTAAGTGTTTCCAGTCGATTGTTCTAGTCGGGGCTATTGTGCGTTTGCTTAAATAAATAGTGATCATTGAAAACACCGGGTAAATTACATTCGACCCTTTTGTCCGCAGCATATGGGAACGCCCTTTTATTTTGATGTACGGAATTGGGACACGCAAAATAAATTACTGAAATTACAACATATTACTTAGCCGTGAGGGATACGGGTGCTTATTTCGGCTCAACACGTATCGCCTCCCTGGCCCAGCGGTATCGTTGCTAGAGAGCTGTGTAACTAGTGCAGGAGGTTGCAAGATCGATCCCCGGCAGGACCAATAAACTTTTTGTTTTATTTTATTTTTTATTTTGATGTTTTTTTGTTTTATTTTATTTTTTGTTTTGATATTGTTTTATTTTCTTTAGCTTGTATGTTATTTCTTTTAGATATATTTTTGCGTTTTGGATAAACATATTTTATGCATTATTTATAAGTTTCTCGTACTTCGGCCCAACTTCTCCTTAATTTTCTTGCTGTTTTCAGTGGCCTTGTTTTCTATGTTTTAGTTTTATAAATAAGTACTTGTAAACTTCAAATATATATGTTATAACCGGCGCTGTCAATAGTTTCCTTAGTATACATTGCACGAACCCTGTTCATTACAATATTAACCTACCTATGACTTGTCGATAACAGACTTATCGATGTTTCATTTTCTCAAACACTCTTTTGCCACAAAAACTTCTATGTCTGCTCCTGTTGAATAGGGTAGTTTCCTACGCGTCAAATCACCTTTTTTAGAACTCAAAACGATTTGCTAATATGGAATTTATATGAAACATTACATCGTGACGTCACGGTCAACTCACCTACTTTTTATATTTCTATCCGATTCATTAAATAGAACTTGTGTTTAAAAATAACTCCTATCCGTGTTTTTCTAATAATTATCTGGTGCTTTATTTCATGCATGGTGCAATAGTACATTATTGTCGAGGCTCGGAAGTAGCTACTTGCAGGCTGAGGATTCGTTTTAAACGGACGACCTTGGGAGTCCGTTTAATTGAATCCGAAGCCAGCAAGTAGCCTTCCAGCCGAGTCATATCAGGGGGGTGTCACTACGCAGTTTAGGTACATTTGGCCGGCGTGCCTCCCGGGCCGGCGTATGGCAGTGGGCTGCCGCTCGACCGCACCATAGTCGTGTCACGTGGCGCTCGCGCAAAATTGAAAATACACAATGGCTTAGAAACCTAAATCTAAGTCCTTACTTAGTAATAGCAAAGACATATGTAACTTCGTATAAGATGAATAAAGTCTAAGGAAAAAACGTGCCTCGGAAATCAAGAAAAAGTCATTATCGGATAGATGGCGCACACACCTTTAGCCTATGCTCGGCTAGATGGCGTGACGACACCGTTTCATATTTAACAATTTTAACACACAGATATCAGTGAATGAAGATGGGTCAAAATGATATAAAAATAATAAAATCATTTATCCATATACAATATACATTTTTTTGATAATTTTATACGTTTTGATTTTGAGTTTTGGTCGTGTGTCGATAGATGGCAGTAAATTTACTGTGACTACAAAATTTACTCTGACAGGACCCCTCTATACTATCTATTCTCTTTGGTAATAGTTAAAACAAACATCCTTAATTTATTGAATATTGGTTGCCCAGAAACAATATTAGGAACTGACCGACATATTTTCAAAGGAATACAGCTGTGGCATACCTACTTCCATGAGAATCAGACATACTATGTCCGGATAAAATTTTTATGTTTACAGAATAAACGTTTGTAATTCCTACATATTTAAACTAAACTATAACTTGTCATGTGATAGTCCCGTGCCGACACTTACAGCTCGGTCATAAAACTGGGCGCGCAAAGAAGATTCACGGTTCGTGTGCGGTTTTATGTTTAAATTTTGTTGCAGGCGGCGAGTATAGGTATAATTTTATACCTAAACCTGACTTTTGTGAAGGAGTGAATTTTCTGAACGGTAGTACTAATAGTTATTCTGCGGTCATATATAGTGCTTGTCTCAAAAATGGTGCAAGAAATATAAATATAATAAGAATATTTTACAGAAGCAACGTTCTTAGGTTCTTACGTATATATTTTCACAGAATAAAGTAGAAAGAGTTTCACAATTGAAAGAGTTTGCTTTGCCGCCTTTTTATTTTTTAAATTTTAAAATAGAAGTGTATTTTTCTGCCGAAAATACGCCAAGCTATTTGAGGCAGCTAAATAGTCGCGGTACCAACATTATAATAATTATTACTAATCATCTGTTTGGCTGTTTAATGGGCCTGTGCCTTCATTTGATATGGCCATTTAAACTTTTAAGAAGTTTGGAACTCGACAAATAATGGAATTTGTGTGCAACATTGCAGTCCCAAAATCGAGACTGCAATGTTTTTAACTCTTTTATTTTTGACTGACCATAAATTCCGCACTTCGCGACCTATTTTTTATACGGCAAAGTCGACTTTGCCGTCCATTTTTGAGAAAAATAATTTATTTTAAATATAGTATAATACCCTATTACCGGCAATACGTGGTTCGGCAGCAGTGCTTGGGCCAGGCGACGCATCACTTCCTTCGAGCGAGGAAGCGATGCGGCGTCTACACAACTCTAGCTGTTTTAGCGAGGCGAGACATTTCTGTCATAGATGACGACGACGAGAACGATTTTTAGGGTTCCGTACCCAAAGGGTAAAATCGGGACTAGGGTTACTAAGACTCCGCTGTCCGTCTGTACGTTTGTCTGTCACCAGGTTGTAACTCGAGAACTGTCATAGTTGAAATTTTCACAGATGATGTATTTCTGTTGCCGCTATAACAACAAATACTAAAATTAAATTAAATATTTAAGCGGGGCTCCCATACAACAAACGTGATTGTTTTGTCGTTTTTTGTATAATGGTACGGAATCCTTTGTGCGCGAGTCCGACTCGCACTTGGCCAGTTTTTATTTCTTTAACATTTGAGGTATTTGTGTCTTAGGCGCACCCCGAGAGCAAGCTGCAAGAGGCGGCGCTGTTCGTGGCCGGCAACCTGGTGTGGCGCGGCGAGGCGGGCGCGGCGGCGCGGCAGGCGCGGCTCGCCTCGCTCGGCGTGCTGCGCGCGCTGCAGCTGCTGCGCCAGCGCCGCGACCACCAGCTGCACGACAAGTCAGTGTCTACACTCTACTCTACACACACCGGCAACGGCAACGAGGCGATCATCTCCAAACATGGACAAACCGGATTCTTACGGGCCGCAGGAGATGGGTATCGGCCCGCGCTGATAATATTTTGCTGACTAGCACACCTGATTTGCTGATCGTCCCGTCTAATGAACATTAGCCATTTACCTGAAACATTGAGGTTATATTTTTGTTTCAACTCTCAGCCGAGTGACGATACTTACTGATTTTTTTTAGCAACTGCGCCGTTTATCAAGGATTATGTTACAAAAAGAAACATCCCAAAAAGTTTTTTTTTATAAATTAATTGCTTCACCCCGGAATTTCTTAACAAAAGTTAAAAGTTACAAAATTCATAACTCGAAAACTACGAAAAATCGGTTAACATACAAGGGGTATATTCTGATATCCCACGACTAGGGCTTGCAAATATTCGAAACTTTCAGGTATTCGAATATTCGACTTTTTCTGACGAGATATTCGAATATTCGAATAATTATTCGAATATTTAAAAAAAATAAGAAAAGGAACGAAAAATCGGTTTATTATCGTTTTATTCAAAAGCTTTTTCCACATATTGCTAAAATTAATGATATTTTGCAGAAATCCACTTATTGACTAGATTTTATCATCCTACTCTGAAATACCCACGTTTATAAAAGCAAGTAAGTACCTAAAACGCAAAAATTAGTAATTTTCAATATTTCTTGATAAAACTTTTTATTATAAATGCGTCGTTGCGTGAATTAATATAACTTTAACCATCCAAACACGTATGTAAGAGAGAAAACATTTTAGTAGGTAATCAACTAATCACTAATCATTTTCTGATTTAAATTAACTTCTTGTCGTTAAGAAGCCTGTAAAATGGCCTTTAATTCCATTGTATTTTGAATCTTTATTGACTTTATTAGTCTTGGCAAGTTTAGTTTTGATTCCTAATGGTCGGCTGTTATATAATAAGTTATACATATAATTGGTATTGGAATATTTAAGGGAAAAAGTTGGCTGACTACGGGGTGGATTATTCGTTAGCTAAAGGTGCATGGTTAGAACTAGTTCGGTAGGTTTGGTATGATCAAATTTGTGAATTGCGATAAAGGGCAAGGTTTAGACTTCGAATATTCGCTTAAGGTACGCTTTTACTCAATAAACAAAATGACCCTTTATCTTAAAACTTACGTAAAGTTACTTGTACCTAGAAAAAGCATTAGCCGCACCGTAATAAAACATACTTTTTGATTTCGTTTCCTTTGAAATTGAGTTAGGTTTAACTGTATTCACGAAGCCTATTGAGAGGAATACAGTAAAAACATTATTTCCTTCGCATTTGGGTACCTACGGTTCCTCATTCACTGTTAATACCCGGCAAAATACACAGAAACTGTAACTATAACGGATGAAAATAGATTTTACCTAGTAATAAAAAATATTCGAATATTCGAAACCTGAGCGGCCGAATATTCGAATATCAAAACAGGTCGAATATTCGACATATTCGAATATTCGAATATTCGAATTGCAAGCCCTACCCACGACGTGAGGATCTAAAAAAAATTTTGGAAGTCAAGGTTTGGACCACTCTGTATCGTTGCCCTCTGTATATTTATGCAATATTACTATAAAATAGCTAATGATTTAGCCGACGATCTGGCAAACAAAATTTGAAACAGAAGTATATCGTCAGAATAATTTAGAATATCCTCCGTCGCAAGTTTTGCGCGGCGCACCATATCTTTTAATTCCTTCTAATTTCCTGGCTTAAAAAGATCATTTATTTTCAGAGTGAAGACGGCCCTGGCTCAGTTCAGCGATTTCACATAATACCGCCGCAGCCCGAGGCGCAAGCGACCGCGTCGTGAGTAACTCGAATCTCTCGAGTCCCAAGCTCGAGTCTCGAGTCTCAAGCCGCGAGTCCCGCGCCGGAGGTCCACATGTGATAGTCCACGGACAGTGAGTTTTCCAGTCATACAGTAATTTAGTTCTCAACGTTAACGTAAGGCAAAGTAACGACACTAAACACGAAAAGTTTCGTATACTGACCCGCCTGTTCCTATCTCTATCGCACGCGTATAATAATTATATAACTGTCTCGGTCGCACAGTGGATTTGTCATGGGCAGGACAGCAATATAATTACGCGAGTGCGACAGAGATAGGAACAGGCGGGTTAATGTACGAAATCCTTCGTGCTTCGCGTCCTTACATTAACTAGGACTTTAAGGTATATTGTACATAGCTAAGTTCGCTTAATTGTTATCTCGTCTTATGAAACGTTATTGACTATTTATTTTTAATATAAAGTTGACATTGAATGTCTACTCGAACCCGATTCGATAGGACCATTGCCAAGGTGTTGAAAATTAAATTAAATTTATTGGCTTCAAAACTAATTGGTACATATTAATTTTTAACTAGCAGGAACGTCTGCGAACGATGCTATTAAGCTTAGAATAAATTTAAAAGTGGAAAAATTACTGTCTTGGGTGAGACTTGCACTCACGGCCTCTGGATCGATACTCCAGCCCCGCAGAGCCCAGAGCACAGACACCGGCGCACAAGAGACTGGGCGCAGAGGCCGTGAGTTCAAGTCTCACCCAAGACAGTAATTTTTCCACTTTTAAATTCTTTGGTAAATATCAGATCGTCGGGTGACAAGCAAAAGTCACTAACTAACACCATTGAAATTATTGGACAATAAACCGTGTTACAAGTGGAATAAAGTGCATTGTTACTTTAATTTTTTCATAGTAGTGACTTTTGCGTGTCACCCGACGAGATATTTCACTGTTTTTTTTTAAACTTTGTGAAATATTTAATAATTTTCACGTGTCCAAAATACACGCTTTGAAAAATTTTACTAAATTAAATTTTTCATATTTTAAACTTAAAAGTTGTTTTCAACGACAGAGGTGCTAAACCCTCGCGTACTTCAGGCTGGGTATAAAGAATCGTCAGTAAAAATAAATTAATATCAATAAATAAAGTGCAGTTATAGTAAATTCACCTTTCTAGTTTGTCATGCGAAAGTAGACCTTTTCCCAATGATACAAGGTCTTATATTTTCTAAACTTTTCACACTACCTCTGCATGGCGTTATTCATAAACATTTGTCAAATCTAACAAACCGTTAATAATCGTTCGTTACTATCCGTCTTTTTGACATTTCTGTTTGTTAGAAAGAGACAAAATTTAACAGAGGTTGCTAAGTTTTATGAATAGGGTGTCTTTGCTGGTTTGTAATTTTTACTGACTTTTTTGGCCCCGGTTTTAAATTTAGTGAAGTAAACGTAGTCAAACTACAGTAGTGTAATTTTTTATCAACATATTGTTGGCTATTGGATAATGCAAGTGACTGTATTTTGGGTAGCTTTTGATAACGTGGAGTTTGTCTAGACGACTGTACTCGCTAAGCTTTTCTAGGGGTATGACATCCTTCAAGAATGTATAAAAGGTTAGAGTTAGACCAAGAAAAGTCTGCAGCGATTTTGATAGCCCACGCAGTGCCAGTGTTATTTTAAACGTCAAACTTCTATGAAATTATAACGTATAAATAACACTTGCACTGCGTGGGCTATCAAAATCGCTGCAGACTTTTCTTGGTCTAACTCGTTAATGCTGTACAAAAATATTTGGTGACAATTGCATGATTAACCAATTGTGGTATGAAGAATGTATAGGTAGTATTCTCTTTGTGAGTGAGGAATATTGATAATAATTCGCAACTTTAAGGAAAACTTCAAGTTAGGCAGGGTTAAAAGTTTCGCGGATAAAAAACCTTGTTAAAAATTAAGCCAGTTCAATCCTAAAAATACTGAATTTCGTTAAATTCAGAGCTAGGCCTAATGTTCCTTTCGATCCGTGGATCTTTTAGCCCCGCCCTACTTTACCATTAATTGATATTAATAATAATGGCCTCTTAATAATACTCTATGTTACCAAACATTGTAAAAATATTCGTTTATTTACGCTACAAGTTGATTTGAAAGCTCAGTACAAGGGTCATACACATTTTATAGTAGGTATCCTTAACTGTAGACATCGCAAAGTTAAGGGAATCTCAAGCTAATTTTTACACTGTAAGTACTCTTACAAGCGGGATGCATTTTTTAAGTACTTGAGACTCAAATAAGAAAAACGGGATACATATACCAGACCACAGTCGTTGGCTTTTATTGTATTGTCCACAGAAGATACCTTTTTGTGAAATAATTTTTCATGTCGAAACTGAAACCGAAACTTCGGTCAGACACTATTGAAAATACAATTTCGGCGTGGCCAAAGGGTTTAGCGGTTTTTTGGCCAAAACCGAACCGTCAGCCATGATTATATATAGATATATTTCGTTATTATTATTGAAAGTATTGCGACACGTTAATGTATCACGCGAGACTATACTTAGGGTTAGTCATTTTTACTTTTTTTTAATTTAATAGGGGGCACAATTAAAAAAAGGTGCCATTTGGTAATTAATTATTGTACGTATTTTTATTTTATTTTTAGCTTTAATTTTACTGCCTCCGGATTGTAGTCAAAGTTTTTGTTAAATGTATGGACATTATGAAAAAAAAATGTTTCTTTTTGAGTATTTATTTATTTATTTATTGGCTCTGAACCTTTACAATGCTATTTCGAGCTAATAATAGTATAACTTTTTAGCTAAAGTTTGAATAAAGAGACGATACATAAATATACTCCGCAGACCATACAAAATATAATAATATTTATACGAAAACTTTGAAATGGATCCGGAGGCAGAAAATGAATTCCGATTACAGAATAATTTGAAA
Source organism: Cydia splendana (assembly GCF_910591565.1). Lineage (NCBI taxonomy): Eukaryota > Metazoa > Arthropoda > Insecta > Lepidoptera > Tortricidae > Cydia > Cydia splendana. Next base: position 15,360,842 of record NC_085971.1, on the reverse strand, counting down.
TACTGTATATTGGCATTATTACGCAACTTTTTGTAACTGTGCCCGAAGGATAACTAATACTTTTTTTTTCTCCATACACGAGTGACCCACCCTACTACTATACATATATGTTATCTAGGTACGACAACATACTTTCGAATCGTCTAAAGTGTCTAAACCGAAGAACACTTTAAAGGGGCCCACAGATTACCAGTTCGCCGGACGATATCAGCCTGTCAGTTGTTCGGAACTGTCACCTTTCGCGTTTAACTGACAGGCTGATATCGTCCGGCGACCTGGTAATCTGTGGGCCCCTTAATACTATCTCATTTTGTCAGAATTAAAAATTGGCTCATCTATAATCCAGATGTTATGAAAGAGCGAATATAAACCTTATGCGAAAGCAAGAAGGTTATTTGGATTATTGTAAGCACCTTGATATTTAACCTTTAATTCGAGTATCCAAAATGCTGGACATAACCTTGGACCCATTTTTGCTTTTTTCCTAATTGAGTGCCAAGGAACTCACGACCATGAGTTTTTTGTCGTTATTGGAGCTATTTTTGGGGCTGAGGGTATAAATACTAACCTATACTTAGCCTGACCTTTAGGATACCTATATCCTTGGGGGCAAAGGGTTATTGTACCTAAAAACAGCTGTTACAATTAAAGTCGTATCGCAGATATGTTTCGGCTCGAAGAATGATTTTCTAAACATTTTTATGTAATACTGGGCAAACTATCTTAATGTTTATTCTATCGGTGCCGTTAAATATGTTTAATTTTGTCGATGAGATCTAAATGTTAACTAAATTATCTTTAATAGGTACTTGTTCTGATTTTTATGATTACACCTAAATTAACCCGAATGCCAAAAACGCATATAGGGGTCAAGAAATATTAACTACCCGTTTGCTTCAAGTTGGCCGTTACCTCCTCCCGCACCACGCCGCAACCCGGGCCTGCTAAGTACTGTGACGTCATTATGTAACGGCCAATTCGAAGTGATCGGGTAATAGATTAAAATACTTAGTTTATTACCAAGTACCGTTTCTCATATTGTAAACTGGGAATATGTAAACCTCATTGTAAATGCATTAAGGTCGTTAATAGTGTTGCTGTATTATTTATAATTTGTGACTGATTCAAGTGATATGGTAGCCATAATTCTGCCTCACAATTTGTTTGCTGTACATACAATTATTATTTATTTTTGCTAAGTTTGACATTACGAGAGTCTCGAATCATGATTAATGTTACATTTTCCATGTTAATATGAAAATATTGCAATATTATCGTGGTTTTATTTCTTTAACCTTTTACTTGCTTGTTGACACTTAACCGCCCTAAAATAATCTCTAATTTTACGGCTAGAGCGGCGAGCGTGCAGCGGAGCGTTTGGAGGGGGGCGGGCAGTGTGGCGGCAAGCGGCAAAGTGCTCTGTGTCGAATGCGATTGCATTTGTTTAACATGAATAGTTGAATACCGCACACTCCGCTTCGCTGCACGCCCCGCTCAAGCGCCTGCAAAAATTTAACATTTTGATTTTAAAAATACTACTAAAATCCCAAAGGTAAGTATAACAAAACCGTAACGTGTCAAAGACAAATGCGCACAAACATGACCTGTTTCCAAACTGACCCTTAGCAAGGGTCGGTAATGACCTCTGGGTCACTGTCATAAAACACTGGAACACGACACTTGGCTATTTATAGCGTACACCGGACCCTGCTCATTAGTGCGCGTCAAATGCAGCGACCGCGAAAATAGGCACAAAAGGCAGAGGTGGGCATTGTAATGACGAAGGTTTTGGATGTCATTATGCAATGAGTGTGGTTCTCATGCAATAAATAATATTTGCACGATTGTTGTGTTCGTGCCAAACAGTGCCGGATTAAGATATTTTGATGCCCTAAGTATTTCTAGACCATGGTGCCCCCTCTCCCTAGGGTCATCAAGATTACATTGATTTTTTTTGGTAAATTGAGTGAAGTTCATTGCCGCATTACAGCTGAGAATGGAAATCAGTCACATCATTTTATCACAAAAATTGACAGTGCAGCAGCAGTAATGTTGCAACAGAGTACCTAATGCTGCTGCAGTCGCCACCCGAATGTCACCTTTATCATATCTTAAAAAGTGATTGAAAACGCGAGCGAAGAGAGCGCGAAAATTTTTTGATATAAAAACGCAATATGATAGACAGTTGTACATTTTTACTTTTAGTATGGAAATCAGTCACATCATTTTATCACGAAAATTGACAGTACTGCAGCGTAACGTTGCAACAGAGTAATGTTGCTGCAGTCGCCACCCGAATGTCACCTTTATCATACCATAGAAAGTAATTGAAAACGCGAGCGAAGCGAGCACCAAAAATGTTTCGATATAAAAAACGCAATTTTACTTTTAGTCCCAACCAGGCGCGATCCAGGATTTCATACAGAGAAGGGATGGGACAGTTTTCTATCTGCCTAGCTTCGCATAGGGCTCGATATTTAAGGGTCTCAGCGAGGTTGTTTTCATGCATAAAAGATGCAAGAAAGCAGAGCTTGGAATTGACCAAGTGAATTGAATTGGCGAAGTGTGAGCAAGGCAGTAGGCCAGCTGCGAAAGAGGAAAGCTTGGATTTGGATCCACGCCCAAGTGTAATTAAGGCAGAAGATCAACTTTGCCGTAAGGCAGAAGGCCTCGCATAAGACCTAACGCCGAACCGCAAAAGAGTGGGTTGAAATCGAATCTATGCATGTAATCACGACTCTTCTACTGCTACCGATTGTTTCCCAAAGAATTACGCGCCATTATTTTTGCAAATTAGCTTTCGGACAGCTAAAAAAAAATCGTGTGGTAAAAACGATGTGTCTGTCCCTAATTTTAAAATTTGTTCATCTTTTTCAACCTGGCATTTTGGTGCCCCCCTGAACGTGGTGCCCTAAGCACGTGCTTGTTTTGCTTATTGGTTAATCCGGCACTGGTGCCAAATCAAAAAGTAAGAGACTACAAAAAAATCGGATAAGTGCGAGTCGGACTCGCCCACCGAGGGTTCCGTACTTTTTAGTGTTTTAGTATTTTTGTTGTTATAGCGGTAACAGAAATAAGTACATCATCTGCGAAAATTTCAACTGTCTAGCTATCACGGTTCATGAGTTACAGCCTGGTGACAGACAGACGGACAGTGGAATCTTAGTAATAGGGTCCCGTTTTTACCCTTTGGGTACGGAACCCTAAAAACAGCGTTTCGTTATCGTTTTAAAACTACTCATCACAGACGTTATAGCCGATATCCTTACAACATAAAAACATAATGTACTACTAAAAAAGTTCGGAACTTCACGCGTTAATCTGATATGAACTAGGTATTCCAGTTTATTCAGGGTTCTATTTTCTAAACTACACCACAAACAATAAAAAGCTTGGTTCAACAAATATTATTGGCAAACAGTCAGGTTTTGTAGCTTTCATTTGGCAAATATTTTTATTTAACTGGGAACCGCGCGCGAACTATCTGAATACCTATCGTTTAGGTATTTTATCGGATTTAAATAATATGTGTAGGATTTAACTGGTAACCACGTGGAGCCTCTGTCAGAATATCGTTTTTATTATCGGCAACATAATACATACACATGGTCAAGTGATTGAATACCGTGAACAATTTTTTTGCGGGAAGCGTATCCTTATAAAACAAAGTGACACGCCGCGTTTGTCTGTTTGTGTGTACGTATGTTCGCGATAAACTCAAACGGAGTTTCATGCGGTTTTCACATACCAATAGAGTGATTTAGGTGTATAATTTTTTAAGGTTTTGTGCAACCCGTGCGATGCCGGGGCGGGCCCCTAGTTCAGATTTTAAAATATGTGTACGAGGACATTAATCGCATTGCGCCTCCTACAAATATATAAGTGTGAGTAAGATGGGATTCCAAATCATTTCTTTTTAACACATTCACCGGTAAGCTATGATCGTAGCGCTACGTCTTAGCCAATAACATGGGTTTCTCGGCAAATTTTTTCGTATAGAGTCAAAACGACATAGGTTAATCATCTGCATAGGCGAGTCTGCAGTACGGTTCTGTAATATAATCGGGTTCGTGTTACCCCGTTACCCGTAATAAACGAGCCGGAAGGCGACCCCTGTTGAGCCTATTTGAAAAATGGCTAACTTGCGCAGTTTTCAGCATTCCTTGTCTCACCCTCAATCTCATTATTGTCAGTTCGTGCATGTTTGGGTCACCCACAGACCAACCCCTATAGACCGAGCTTATAGGACGACTCGCGGTCACCGCCCGTATGGTGTATAGGTCAAATATAAGATTGTTCGCGCGCCGCTCCGATCAGTTGCGCCCAAGGTTACGACCTGTTAGCAGTGTGCACGAGTCTATGAAAATAAATCGTAAACTATTGAATTCATTGGGAAATCATGGGATATTGCAGCGTAAAATGGTGTGGCAAGTCATCTAAGACTTCTACTTACAAAACAGATGGAATAACATCCCACAGGAAAGCGAAATTCATTATTTCATTGAATAATGTTTCTTGTCCGCGGGGTTCATTTTATACTGGTCAGTAAGCAGAGGCGAAGTATGTCCGTCCCTTTTCGTCAACTTGAAAATGCAAGTCGCTATCCCTTTCCCTTTCGACTAGTGATGTGACGATGATGGTTTTTCAGTTGCGGAAACTTCGTGCTTCGTCATACCGTATTGTACCATTTTAGACATATTATATAGGTAACATGTTGTGTAAGTTTTTTAGAATCCTCTAGGCCAGCGGAGCAGTTAGGCCGCATGTCACGAGATGGACCTGATGATGAACTTCAAAGAAGTGCGAGGGAACTCGGTGTTGGTTTGTGATAGAAATATGTTGTATGGGTTATTTAGAATCCTCTAGGTGAGCAGTTAGGTCTCATGTCACGAGATGGACCTGATGATGAACTTCAAAGAAGTTCGAGGGAACTCGGTGTTGGTTTGTGATAGACATATGTTGTATGGGTTTTTTAGAATCCTCTAGGTGAGCAGTTAGGTCTCATGTCACGAGATGGACCTGATGATGAACTTCAAAGAAGTGCGAGGGAACTCGGTGTTGGTTTGTGATAGACATATGTTGTATGGGTTATTTAGAATCCTCTAGGTGAGCAGTTAGGTCTCATGTTACGAGATGGACCTGATGATGAACTTCAAAGAAATGCGAGGGAACTCGGTGTTGGTTTGTGATAGACATATGTTGTATAGGTTATTTAGAATCCTCTAGGTGAGCAGTTAGGTCTCATGTCACGAGATGGACCTGATGATGAACTCCAAAGCAGTGCGAGGGAACTCGGTGTTGGTTTGTGATAGACATATATTGTATGGGTTTTTTAGAATCCTCTAGGTAAGCAGTTAGGTCTCATGTCACGAGATGGACCTGATGATGAACTTCAAAGAAGTGCGAGAGGACTCGGAGTTGATTTGTAATAGGCATATGTTATTGGTCCATTTGAATATGTTTTCAATACAACCTTCTATGACCTTAATAAAACGGACAAAAGAAAATAATTATATGAGATTTTGGCGACACTTTTTTCTCGTATCGAAAGAGATTGCGATTCTGAGTGGAAATAATATAAAAATTCTAAACTTTAAAATTCAAGTTCTGGGTACTTTAAACAGAAATGCCCTAATATGTTAAGTAAAAATTTCAGGTACATTGTTAAATTACTTAATGAAATATTAAATTAATCAATAAGTATAATTATTAAGTAAGTTTACTCTAAGTATACTAAATTGGTAACAATTTTACCACAATAAATTTCGATGTCACTGGTAGCAGTACCCACTACCTGTAATGAACATGTCCCATCCCTACATTTACACGTGTCAGCGCGCCATGTTTAAAACGACCAATCGCAACGCCGTGAGCACCCCTCCCGCACCTCACAGTTTGGTTATTTGCGTCGGGAACAAAATGGCCAATATTAGGTTTCTAGAGGCGGTGTTCTGTGGGGTCACCCGAATTAGGTGTCGCAACATTTGTTGTCCTAATGTATCTAATTTGTACATATTTCCTAAAAGGAGCAAATCGGCATAAGTGTGAGCAATATTAACTTAAAATAATCTCCAATTTAGGAGCCCGATTCATTACTACGGTTTTGAACTGGTTTTGACACGACCTTAAAGATCGCTTACGGTGTTTAACGCTGTTTACGCGAAATAATGTTGAAAGTCGTGCGTGAGTGAGCGCCAACCAATCGCCAAGACCATCGTCACGGTCGTATCGAAACCAGTTCAAAACTGTACCAAATTGTTAATTTAGAATCCACCTCCTGGTCTACGCTAGTCTCTTATAAGTACTTCAGTCTACATGTGCTACGAGCTACGCCGGATTAGATTTCGTAGCACATTCGAGTAAAAGCATACGACTCGGTTCAATTAGCGTACACTGCGAATGGACTAACGGCGCGATTCGAGAAATTAATTAGAGATTCACTAGATATGAAATAGTAAAGATATGTGACGTTCCACGGCAAAAGGTACCTTATGGCGGCTGGCGCTTACGCTATTATTAACGCCGCTCCAATATTCAGCCGGGGCAATGGTACCTTTTGCCGTGGAACGTCACATATCTTTACTATTTCATATCTAGTGAATCTCTAATTCATTTCCCGAATCGCGCCGTAATACACATATTACGATAGAGTGCACTTGGGTAATCCGTTTCCCAGATGCACTGGGTATCTCTTTAAAAGTTGAAGGAATGCAAGAGAATATTAATATTTTGTGAATGTAGGGGCAGTCCGAGAGATTGGTCCAGGTGGGAGACATTTTATTACTTATATTTACAGTTTTATTAAAATCAGGTATATATGTTCATTGGTAGTGCTATTGGAGTGCTGATAAAATAAATAAACAACAATAATTTTGTCACTTTTTTTCATGGTTCTAGTCTCTCATAAATAAATAAAATAAATATTATAGGACATTCTTACACAGGTTCACTAAGTCCCACGGTAAGCTCAAGAAGGCTTGTGTTGTGGGTACTCAGACAACGATATATACAGTATAAAATAATTAAATGAATACATAGAAAACATCGCACCCGTTCTGGCCCAAATCATTAATTTCTCCTTCTCGTCTGGCTCCTTCCCCTCTTCTTGGAAACTTGCACACGTAATTCCTTTGCCAAAAGTATCTAATCCTTCATCCCTTTCCCAGTACCGTCCCATTTCTATTCTTCCAATCCTCTCCAAAGTAATTGAACACTTTGTACACAAACTTCTCTCCTCTTTTCTCAATAACTATAACCTCTTGAATCCCCTACAGTCTGGTTTTCGCCCCGGACATAGTACTGTCTCGGCTCTGGTCAAGGTTACCGACGACATTCGGCTCAACATAGAGAAAAAAGAGCTAACGGCTTTGGTTCTTTTAGATTTTAGCAGCGCTTTCAACACCGTGGATTTTGACGTACTTCTAGCTATCTTACGTAATTACAATCTATCCCCCTTAGCACTTTCTTGGTTCCGCGATTATCTATTTGGGAGACGCCAGCGGGTCATGGTCGAGGATACTGTTTCTTCGTGGTGTGAACTGACCGCGGGGGTCCCTCAAGGTGGGGTCCTGTCGCCTCTACTTTTTTCCTTATTCATTAACGGGATCACGAAATCGCTTGTTTCTTCTTATCACCTTTATGCAGATGACTTGCAAATTTACTCAGCGGCTAGTATAGATAATTTAGGACCGCTAATAAGCCAAATTAACGGGGATCTTGACTCTATTCGCGACTGGGCAACATCTTTCGGCCTCATGGTTAACGCGGAAAAGTCGCAGGCAATTCTCATTGGGAGTCCTCACTTCATCTCTAAGTTGTCTGAAGTCACAATGCCTAAAATTCTCTTCGATGGAACACACATTCCTTTCTCAGCCACTGTAAAAAATTTAGGCATTGTCATGGATCAGACTCTTTCTTGGGCATCCCACGTGACTGAAACCAGTAGAAGACTTTTTGCTTCCCTGCACTCGCTTCGTCGTCTCCAGAGTTTCCTCCCTGTCCACACGAAAGTCATGCTAGCACGTTCTCTGCTTATTCTCCTTCTTGATTATGCGGACATTGCTGTTCTGGATCTCACGGAGGAACTACTTGACAAGCTTGAGCGTTTGCAAAATGTTTGCATCAGATACATTTTTGGCTTACGCAAATTTGATCATATTTCATCTTTCCGCTCCCAACTCAAACGGCTGCCCATTCGGCGTCGTAGAGACATTCATGTACTTTCCCTTCTCTTCAACGTCCTTTTTTCTCCCTCTTCTCCCCCTTATCTCTCGGAGAGATTTAAATTTTTAGCAGACGGCAGCGGGCACCGGCTCCGTTCCAGTGCAGATCTCTCTCTGGCTATCCCGCCACACAAACACCGATCCTATGACAAGTCTTTTACTGTGTACTCTGTCAAATTATGGAATTCCTTACCGTCTTCTCTTCGAAAGTGTCAATCGGTCGCATCGCTAAAGGCGAATTTAAAAAAGTTATGGCTTTCTGACGGAACTTCAATCTAAAAGATGTATGCGGTTAGGTAGTTTTAGTATATATGCATTATATCATATATAATGTATTATATGTATTATATATTTTAAATATATATAGCTGTTTGCATGTTTGTTATATTTCATATCCCATACTTTGTATATACATAATTATAGTATTAGGATATAGGTTTACCTATCTTGTAGGATATTAAATATTTTATCTTTATGCCGTTTAGTACAGCTTTTATGTCTACCGTTCTCCAATTCTCCCTCAATTGCTCAAGGGTTAACTGGAAGAGATCCCTGAAAGGGATAAGTTTGTACTAATGATGTGTGTTCTTTCATGTTTTATGTTTCTTTTTGTACAATAAAGTATTTTACTACTACTACTACTAAAACAACCATGACTCAGGAACAAATTATCTGTGTCATCACACAAATAAATGCCCTTACAGGGATTCGAACCCAGGACCATCGGCTTTACAGGCAGGGTCACTACCCACTAGGCCAGACCGGTCGTCTCATCTGACAAGTCTCGGACTCCCCTAGCCTAAAGCGATAACTTCATGAAACAGACGTAACGATACGCGATAGAATCCTAAATTTTGCAAGAATTTGTTTTCTTTATAGGTATTCAGTATCTAGTGTTAACCTTGTCATGACGACCTTGCCCTTCCAAGTCGTCGCTATACATACACCTACACTGTCCGCTAAGGCCCGTAAAGGTCGGCGATGCAGCGCCATCGAGGGCCTCTTGACCTTGACCTATCACTCAAGCAGATAGGTATAAGTTGGGTATATGTCACCGTGATAAATTGTTTAAAGAAAGGTAAGTTCAGGTACGGTGGCTGAGACAAAACTCATCAAAACTGGTTTTATAACATGCCGATTTACTCGTCTTTACGCGCGACACGCACACAAGTGTGAACTACTACACGTGTGCACAACTACACACGTGTAGTTGTGCAACTACACAACTTTAAGGCGTAAGTAGAATTAGACCCAGAAAAGTCTGCAACGATTTTGATAGCACATGCAGTGCAAGTGTAATTTATACGTCATATCATAGAAGATTGACGTTTAAAATAACACTTGCACTGCGTACCTATGATTGAGAATCGATGCAGACTTTTCTTGGTCTAACGCCTATGTGTGCATGCGGAATCGGCTCATCATTAAGTAACCGTTTTGTTAAGCGACCTTACCTCTTTATATCTGCCAACTCTGTGGGTTGCCCTTCTGAAATAGCGCATGTAGATACATATAAGCTTGGTTAATAGGCTGCTTTTCCAGTTAGGTGGATATGTCACCGTAAAATCGTAACACTCGTCAGTTTATAATATTACTAGTTAAATTATAAACTGACGGTAGGGAGATTAACCTAACCTACTTTAGATTATAAACTAACGGGTTCACAATCTTACGGTGTCATATGTGTCGCTTAACTTCAAACTCGGGTAAATCCATTCGACCCTCTCAGCAAATATCTACCCTATTACCTTCTCTTAATACCAAAATCGCATGATCTGACAGATGGATTTACCCGAGTTTGAAGTTAAGCGACTCATATATAAGCGAAGCCATGTGTTACATTGGTATTGTATTTCCTATTCTGAACGCGGCCTACGTACCTGCGCGATTCGGGAAATGAATATTTTAACAGATCTCTGCTGAGCGATGCGCTTTGCACTTACAAGGCGCTACATGAGTATTCGTTTGCTTCGCTAAAGACTAAAGAGCTACTTACATCGTCATACAAAAAATCGTCTACACGCGGTGGATCTAACTCGTGCATGGATGTTTTGTATTAATAACTAGAATATTAGTTTATTCTAGGAATCAACATTGACTCATTTTACTACCTGACGTGTCTGTTGAATGACTTGCAATTTTTACGGTTAATTTTCGGTGAATAATATAATATCTAATACTTATGTACCTATATATTATTATTTGCTCTAAGTCTCTTAAAACAAAACCAGCAAAATCCATCCTTAGATACTTTGCACAAATAAAGTTAGTCTCATCTTTACCATGTTATCGAAGTTAACCAGTTCGCTCTTAGGTTTTTTCGCTCTAGTCTAACACAAAGAGTAGGTACATACTCACTTAGTTCCTGTAATAAAGCCCGCGGCGCTAATGGAGTGAGACGTCAGCGTCACAAAGGCTCTTAACCGGCGCGTAATCCGACTGGTGCATAGAAGGTAGGATCCTATAGAAGTGGTATACGCGTGCCTCCGTGAGGGACGAAACACACGCAATGCGACGCTATGATTGGTCGAATTTATTTGTTGCCCACCATAATACATACTAAATTTACGGTGGGGAATAAAAACAATGTGAGACTGTGACAAGGACAAACAATAATAGCTCTTTTGCTGCTACTCCTACTGAAAGATACATAGGACTATCCTGTTCGGTCATTTTCTGCCACCCCTCATGACTGATCCAGTTATATACTAGATGTTAAATGGACTGGTGATAAAAGCGAGCCGACACAGATGCACCAAATGAGTTTAGCATGAAACCGTCCAAATTTGCCTTAAATTTGCCTTCGCCGTCCATCAAACATCTATCAAGAGCATGGGACTGTGTAAATCGTTAGTCAATCCGTATTAACCTTTTGAACGCCAAGAACACCATGAGGTCCGAGGAAGGACATAGGATAGTTTTTATCAATCATCATCATCATTCTATCCAGTGGCAATCAGAAGCTAGTAGTACCTAATACATATACATATATATTTTATTATAATGAGCCTGTTGTGTCCCACTGCTGGGCAAAGGCCTCCCCCCTCTTCTTCCACTCGTCCCGGTTTTGAGCTACATCTGGCCAGTCTCTCAAAAAGGAGTCCAAGTTATCCCGCCATCGCCGACGAGGTCTGCCGGATCCCCGGTGTGACTCGTGGGGCACCCACTCTGTGGTTAACTTGGCCCACAAGTCGTTCGGCATGCGGCAGACATGACCAGCCCAGTCCCACTTTAGCTTGGCCGCTTTTTGAGCTACATCTATTATCTGAGTTTTTGAGCGCAGCGTGGTGTTCCGGATGCGATCCCTTAGTTTCACACCTAATATGCTGCGCTCCATAGCTCTCTGGCAAACCCCGAGTTTGGACTTCTGAGCTTCCGTCAAAGACCAAGTCTGAGCACCGTAAGTGAGGACTGGAAGTATGCACATGTCCATGAGCCTACGTTTGAGAGACAGAGGTAGGTCTCCCTTCATGAGGTGTTTCATGGACCAATAGCTCTTCCAGGCGTTCTCGGTCCGTCTATTGACCTCTTTGTCTTGTCGCGCCTGGAAAGAGACTATTTGGCCCAAATAAAGGTATTCATGGACATATGCAATGTGTTCTCCGTTTACCTCAATCTTACGTTTTGTGCTGTTGGACATGACTTTGGTCTTTGACATATTCATCTTCAGTCCGACCTCGAGGCTTGCGTTGCTAAGGTCTTCTAGCATAAGATGTAGCTCAGATGCCGTTGAGGAAAAAAGGACTATATCATCGGCGAAGCGAAGGTTAGTTAACCTTTTTTCGCCGACAACCAGGCCCTTGTCTCCCCAACGCGGCGCAAGCTTCCGGAAGACATGTTCCAATGTGCTGGTGAAAAGTTTCGGCGATAGCGGATCTCCTTGTTTAACTCCCCTTTGTATATCAAAGGACGGGCCAGAAGACTGTAATTTTATGGCGGCTGTACTATGTTTATATATAGTGCTTAGAAGTTGGATGTAATTAGGGGCTATTTCTTGATTATGTAAAGCTGTGAAGATGGCATGGTGCGATATGCTGTCAAACGCTTTGGAATAATCTACGAAGGCTAAGTAGAGGGGGAGGTTATGTTCGTTGCATTTTTCGATAATTTGGTTTAACGTGTGCAGGTGGTCGGTGGTAGACAGTCCGGGGCGGAATCCCGCTTGTTCGGGTGGTTGGTGCAGATCAAGTTGGCCTGAAATTCGGTTTTCTAAAATTTTTATAAGTATTTTATAAAGATGGGATACAAGGCTAATAGGGCGATAATTTCCTATATCAGCCTTGTCGCCCTTCTTATGCAACAGAATTATGTTCGAGTGGCACATAGTTTTTGGGAAAATTTGGGTTTCTATAATTTTATTAAACAATCTGCAAATGTGTGGAATTAATGATGGCTCCCCAACTCGCAATGTTTCGGTTGTGACGCCATCCTCACCCGCACTTCTGCTGTACTTCATTTTTCGAAGTGCCAGGTACACATCGTGCTCTGTAACTGGTGGGATGGCGCTGAAACTATCGCCTTCGATTGGTGGATCTTGAGTTCGGAGGGGATCAGAGTAGAGAGCCTTATAATATTCTGTAGCAATATTTAAAATTGTGTCCCTGTCTCCCTGCTTTGTTCCTCTGCTGTCCCTCAAGCTAGTTATCCAGCGTTGCTCCTGTGATGCACCTTTTTTTGCGGCCTTGAGGGACTTGTTTTTTGTTAGAGCTATTTCTACCAGTTTTGTATTATGGTGTCTGATGTCTGCACGTATGCTACGTTTTACCAATTTATCTTTTGCTCTGTATTCTGGGCTATTTGTTTTGAGGTGTAAAGACTGTCTCTCATCTATAAGTTTTAATGTATTTTCGGTCAGTTTTTTATGTTTATTTTTCGTTGCTTTTATTTTGTTGCTGGCACATCTGATACTATTAATTATGTGGTTATACTGACTATCAACGTTATCTTCTTCATAATTTCCCAATACATCAAAGTAGTTATTTATTTCTAAGTTAAATTTATGTTTGTGAACTATGAGTGTATCTTTGTCATGTTTTTGTATTTTAGTTTTCAAAATCAGTTGTTTGCGATAAATTGACTTGTTGAAAATTAATTTAGCACGGAGTGGTCGATGATCGGAGCTAAATTTTATATTGTTTATTGTTTGTATGTTTTTGATAAATTGGTTATTGGATGTGATTATGTAGTCTATTTCATTTCTAGTACGGGAATTCGGCGATAACCAGGTCCATCTACGGTTAAGCTTTTTGAAAAAATAACTGTTTGCTATCTGCATGTTTTGTCCAAAGGCAAACTGGATGAGACGAGAGCCCCTTTCGTTCCGGTCTCCAAGACCATGAGGCCCGATTGTTTTGGTGTCATCCAGTGGTTGCCTTGTCCCTATCTTTGCATTGAAGTCGCCAAGAATCAGATTATACGTGGCACGGTGCTCATCGCTAGCTTTATTTAATAGGTCATAGAAGTCTTCAACTTCTTCGTCCGGGTGGGTTGTTGTTGGTGCATAAATTTGAATTAATGTTAAATTGTGTTTGTCAGTAAGTCGGAATTTTAAAACTGCTATCCTGTCGGAATATGCGATAAATTCTATGATATTGTCTTTCCATTTCTTTTGGACTAAAAAGCCTACTCCATTTCGACCGCCTGAATTCCCGCAATAGAAAAATATGGTATTTTCTCGTTCGACAGCATCTTGGCCTTCTCTACGTACTTCGGAGAGGCCAACTATGTCCCAGTTAATTTGTTGAAGAGAATTTTCCAGCTCTAACAGTCTTTCTTCTGTGCGCAACGTCCTAGTATTGTAGGTAATAATGTTTAATTTTTTATCGGATTCCTTATTTGCTTTAGCCGAAGTCGTTTGACGGAGGGGTCGTAACGCCCGGAGATTCTTCGCACCCCGAGTTCTGGACAATTTCCACCTACCGTCTTCAGCGGAATCATCCGAACCGCCGGGCCCTAGGGGCCATTTCTTTATTTGCTTATCCATATTAAGGGGGGGTTTAGACGATTAACCTACCGCGCTCGTCCAGTGCGTGTTGGTAGGTGAGTAGTGAACCTTCTAACTCGGCTCGTGGGCGCCGCCGTTGATGGACTAGCCATTCTTCCGCCGCCACCCTGAGTCAATATCCCACTCTGATATTGACTGTCTGTCTAGGCCAAAAAATATGCCCTAGCCAGCGTTTCACACAAAATGTGTGCGACAGTTTAACGTCATATCGAGGACGAATACATATACAACGTGATAAAATAACTGTCAGTTTTTAACACCGCGGGATAGAAAGTGACGGATACCGTTTTATCACCCTGTCACGTAGACAAAAAAACGACCATCATATCCGTGCTGTTTAGTTATATATATAAACGTAAGTTTTATAAACTTATTATTGTCATTGATTTTTGTAGTGGGAAAATTTGACACTTAAGCAAGAAATTAACAGTATAGATATTACTCTCTAAATACGACCTTCCAATTTCATAGGTACAAAACTATAACGTCCTCCGCGTCCAAGAATATGAATAATACATCCCATATTTAAAAGGTCATCAAGTGAAATCGAGTTAAGGGTAATGGCTTTCTAAATGAGCAGAACGCACGTGCCCGGAAAATAAAAAATAACTATTACGCGCTTAGCGAGTCTGGACCAATTTCCTGGATGAATATTGCATTTTTTGCCTACAAAGAAGCTGAGATCGAAGAATTAAAAACATCGCGACAGGCTCTTGGTTTAGGCAGTTACACACTGTGCGATAAAACAACGCAATGTACAATAGATACAATTTTTGTTTTATGTGAAATTCAGTCTGTGCACAAATATTGGTGCGTTTTTGTATACGGTCGCCTGCTCGAAGCGCGAATGCACGAACATTAATATTCATTTTTTTTTCTTTTTTGGTAAATTAGATAAGTAAGTACATTATAGTATAGATAGGTACATTGTTTGCGAAAGGACAATGTATTGGTGAAAGGGTTTATTTTAAAAATTTATAGAAATGTACAAGTAAGTAGGGTAACTTGTTGATCAATGAAACACTAAAAGTTCAAGCCTTTCTATCTCTGGTGTTTTTAAAGTTATGAGTGTGACATTTCGTATGAAGATAAACAATTTCGTTGGCTATCATATGGCATTCTTGGTTTCTACTTATCTGTAACAGTTCCTGTGTTATAAGCCTTTTTTTGAAAAATGAGTTTTGTGTCATTGTGTACTTGTGCATGTTTTCAATGAAACACTCTGATTTTTACAGTGAAACAAATGTAATAATTATAGTCTACCATGAAATATCGTTAATAAACATTGAAACGGTGTAATAAATAAGTGACATTAATACATATACATATGCTTTCACTCAATTAACACATTCAATACCACTAAGTGCTACGGGTTACGCTCGTAGCGCGTAGCCACGGTTTCGTCGTATGTAGCGCGTAGTCGCTACGAACAGTGTACCCGACAGTCGGGTTCTTGGTGTTGAAAGTGTTAATGAGAAAGGAAAGGAGAAAATAGTGGTAGGCTGAAATTAGTTATTTAAAAGGTTTCCGACATATGGAATCATTATAAGATTGCTGAAATATCTAAAAGCGAAAGTCTTGTTTCATTGTACACACACCTGAGTTTCATTGTGAATCGAAAATCTGGTCGGCAGGTACGGCATGCTGCGAAAAAGGCGCCTTTTATGTCCACGGAGCATGATTGCCAACTAGGTAGACGCGGGAGGGTTGTGAGCATCTCCATGCTTGATTTCATACACTTTCTTGCAACATAGTGTTTATACACGACTGTTTCAATGTAAGACATGTGTCCTTAACCTTGCCATCAATGAAACATTCAACATATAAGCCATCCTATCTCAGCCATTCCTAAAGTTAAGTATCTTATATTTTGTCATATGATAGACAAATTATTACCAATTTTCATGGTATTTTAGTTTCACAAATTTAGCACATAGGTTTTAATTATTTAAAAAAATAATGAGTTTGTTTCATTGTGTGCTGGTACTGGTGTTCAGTGAACATCATGTTTCATTGTATACTACATAAAAATGTTTCATTGTGAGACTAGGGGGTGTTTTTTTAATCAATTAATAAAAACTGCACCAAAGAGTGAAAGAAATTTAAAAATATTTAGCTCCAAATAAACTTTAATACACATAGAACATAACAAAAACTTAAAAAACGACTCGAGTCTATATTTTAGTAAAAAATTGCGAAACTTAAATGAAAAATTTACTTTTGTTGCACGAATTCACAATAATGCTCGTACAAGCGTGCTCCTTCTCCCAGACGCGCTCGTGTTTTGGGGAGGTGCTGGGGGTCCCTGAGCCTGCCCTTGCTTGACAGACGGCACTAGCTGGTAACACCTAGTTTCCGAGATATCGCAAAGTTACACTGTGTCCGATTGTTTCAATGTAGAACAACTGACCCTACTTACATTCGTTGTTCTTTTATGTACCTATGTACCTAGGTACTTAAAACTTTACTCATATCCGTATATTATAGTCTATCTAGCAAACCAATTTAACGGTAGAAAAAGGCCCGCTATTCAAAATATGAATGTGAGTGTGAAACTTCGCGCTTACATTTTTCAAATTTACTCCTGATAAAAATGCTTCTCAGAGGTACCTATACTGGCTTTACTTAACTAAATGTCTCAAATCCATTAAATATCTCTTAACCGCCCCACTAACTCAAAGAACTACCGCTTCCGTTCGGCTCGTTAGCAGCTCCCCTAACTCCAAAGGCTATTATAACGACCAAATAATATTTTTAATGAGCTTTTCATATTACTTTTCGATGGTCCAAGTTTTCTTTGAACTTCGTAATGGTTGTTTTTCTTGGCCTAGTCCAACTTCTAAATTGCCCGTTATTTCTTCACAAGGGGGTCGTTCTCTCATTTCGTGCAAATCGGTGATGTTCTCTCGATTTGTAAATTTTCTTTTAAATGGTAAATTTTTGGGTTTTCATGCATTGTGGATTCATTTATTGACACTTTTATGCTAAAGGCACCTTTGTAACCTTATTACTTTTCATTTAATAAGACTGGTGGTAATGAACTACGCGCTGGTAATGAAATGGGCATGGATGGTAATTTTATCAGTGGACGGTAATGAAACAAACTTATGAAATCGCAATAAAAAAACTTTATTTAACGAAAATTAACACCATTAATATAATTAACAACATTAAAATCACGTGTCTCAAGCGCTGTGCAGACGATCAAGCCGACTTAACAAATATTGCGGCTTGACATTCGCGACTTATGATTTACCACCTAGCTTGTAGCGATTGTCAAGCACAATTTACGTAATTGAAGACGTATTTCGTATTGTTTATTTATTTAATGTTTACACAGCACTACATCAGTCTTATCACCAACACACTGAGAAACTACATACTTTAATTTAAAATTAACATTCAAATACACTCGACTGCCAATCCATCCACCGCAGCTCCATAAACTCGCAAAATCTCAAGCAAGGGTTATATTTCTAATGTCCGGTACAAAAAGTCTTACAAGCCTCTCTACTAGTTCAAGGCAGTCAGAGTCTCCACGAAAAGCCCAACAAGCTAAAAGTAGTAGGCTTAAGTTGTGCCTCACCTCCAAAAACATGAAGCCCAGGGTTCCTAAAATAAATATTTTTTGGTAATACATCCTAAGGAAATTCTTTTGGACCTTTTCCAATAGTAGAATGTACGTTGACTCGTAAGGGATCCAGGCTATCCAGGACGCCTCCAACTTGCTTCTGACCAAAACATTGTAAAAAACTTTTATGGGGCAAGGGAAATGGAATTCTCTGACGTTGCGAGTGACAAAGCCTAATCTACTGAATCTACAGTGGCAAGTGCTTTGATGTGGTCGTGAAATGTTAGCCGCGTATCGAATATGACTGCAAGATCCTTTACTGAGACGACTCTTGTTATTACAAGAGTCTATTGACCCAAGAGTCTATTGGCTCAGGTCCAAGAAAATATTGAGCATGTGTAGGAAATAGGGCTCGATTAAAACTACACACTTGACACTTAGCCGCATTGAAAGTCAGTTTGTTATCCCGACTCCATTGGAACAGAGATGAAACATCCTCCTGCAGCAACTTACAATCCTCCTCCTTCTTAACTCAATATACCAATTTAAGATCGTCGGCGTAGAGTAGACAACGAGCGTTATGGATAACCGAGAGCAGGTCATTGACCATTATTCCAAGTAGGAAAGGCCCCAAGATTGAATCTTGGCTGTCACCAGAACGAGTATGGTACGGATCTGGTACGAAGTGGCCATGCTGGTCGTTGCGTACTGCGGTTGATCACGCAGATAACTGGCAAAAATGTTAAGCAAATGTGGATTGAACCCAATAGCGTCTAGTTTGTGTAGGCATACATCGTTATCCATACGATTGAAGGCTTTTCGGAAATCATAATACAGGACGTCTACCAGGATACCCATATCCAGATGCTCTGAGATGGTGTAAACCAAGGTCAGGTTAGTTTCCACAGACCGTTTCGCTCTGAAACCATGCGGAGTGTTGCACAGGAATAATGGTTTCACTTGTTTCGACAACGTGCCATGGAGTATGGACTCAAACAGCTTTGCTAAAGCTGAACGAAAAGAATACTTTGACTTTGGGATCGGTCTTACCCGTGAAATCTTCCAATGGTGAGGATATGTACTTGTGGAGAGTATGTACCAGATTAAGCATGAAGTGTATTGGACCATTCTAATGCTCTAAACACCTTTAAGATATATGCAGGTACCTACGTAGTCTGGACCAACAGCATAGAAGCCCGAAAAACTTACTTTTGCGTTAAGACCCCTTATGCAGGTACCTAAGTAGTCTGGACCAACAGCATAGAAGCCCGAAAAACTTACTTTGGTGTTAAGACCCCTTACATTTTGGTGAATTAGATCCAGTGAAGGTTTCGAATCAGGATTCCGAACTAAGTATTACTGGTTGGTTTTTGTCTGACTCCCATTGACGTTGGATTTACGAAATGACCACGATTATCGGGCTACATAGTTGGAAATAAACAGGATTCATACATTGTCGAGGGTACTCCTATTTTGAAAGTCTTGGAGTCCCCTTTGAGCTTAAGTTCGTCGACAGTGCACCATGATTAACAGCAGATATGCCAGTATGTCCTCCGATTGTCAAGCTATATTCCACAGATGGATGAACTTGCGATGCTCCATCGCCCTGAGAGGTTTACACCGTTTTTTACTGCTGGTATCAGTTTTCTGAGATTTATCACGCACGGGTTGGGAATTGTCGCTTTTGACAGCGGAGGCACTATTATTACTTATCGGCCTGTGTTTATGTTCATGTAGTTTCTGCCTTTTATTCCAAACATTTGCCCCGTTCTCTACCTTATCGTCGACAGGTACCTGATGATTCCAATTCCAACTCACTTAGTCTCTTAGTAACGTGTCAAATTTCTCAGCACAGTCCTTGAGTGCGGTCTGGTATTATATGTAGAGCGGCAGGTTATGTTAATCTACTGCGCTCTAGTTAGATCCATAAATCACCAGTTGGGCTCCCCTATATATTATTACATACAGTTTTAAATGCTTATACCAACATACTATTTATAATAACTTAACCCTCTTTCCATTAAATGCACTGCCTCTAATACATTGTCATTACCTTCTAAATTCGTTCATTACCTTCCCTGGCAAAATTGGAAGGAAAAGAAATGAATGAAACAGATATGAATGAAGTTTTGGAAGTTTTCGTCGCCTAGGTCGGTTGATATCAGACCTTGATTTCGCAGAATAAACCACCCGAAAGGCAACCCTAAAACACATCAATTAGGTATAATGTTGATAATGTACAATTGGTACTTACTGTATAAATCACTAGATGGCGATGAAGATTTATCTGAACCACACTCCTTCCCGACACGAGAGAACGTAGGTATTTTCGTCAAAAGTAACATACGGACGACCGCTGTGGTAGCACGCGGCCAACTGACTGACGAACAATGTGTTGTATCCGCGGGAAGTGCTATATACCCTTGCTATATAGCAAAATATAGCTAATCCATTTCTCGCGTCGGTAATGAAGAAAATGCTTGGACCATACACTTATAAGGCTGTATAGTTTTATTGTTAATTTCTTAGAGTATAATATTATACGATATAAAACATAACTAAATTACTTGTTTACTGAACCAAAAAGAAGTTTTCTATTTTTAGTATCTTAAGGTTCAAATGGAGGTCAAAGTATAGCTTCACGCGATACGTGCAGAGAGGAATGAAAATAGTGGGGGTTAATTGTAAATATAAAGAAAATAACCACCTTTTTAGAATTGTTCATGGCGGGCCCATATACTTTAGGTCCTATGTTACAACCTTGCATTGACAGGTATTCGAAAACACCAACACATTTTTGGTAAATTGCAAATAATACCGATTTGCACGAAATGCGAGAATGACCCAATGGGAATTCTGTGCATTCTTTTGATTTTTATTCTGTTGCAAAGAGTTGAAAAGTTACGCTTGCAGTATTCTACTTACTCGTATTAAAGGGGAATGGCATCTTTCACTGAAAATTGCTTCAGTTCTAGGGAGTTTAAAAGCAACTATTCTGAACATTAAGTTTAAAAGATTTTGTGTCATATTTCTCAATTTCTTTGTGAAATGAGAATAGTGTACTGTTTGTCTCGTCTATATCGTCTTAATAATTATTTGTATCTAACCCCTCTGTTTCATCCAAGACATCAATGCTGTTTTGTTTTCTATTACAAACATGAGTTACGCGTCTGAATTAAAAAACTTTTGGACCGAGTTTTTTATTCGTTTGTAATCGAATCGGTCGTGAGGTCACGACTGGGCCCATATTGTAGCAGGTTGTGTTGTTGTTCCCGGGAGACCCTTTAGGTAAGGACTCGTAAATAACTTAGTAACAACCATATATGTAGTAGTAGGTGCTACCGTCATTGATAAAGAAAACAAGATATTATATATCATGAATCATCGCAGGACCGAGGCGTCCGACATGTCAAATACAAATACAATACAAATACAAATGGTTTATTCGCAGTAATATGGTTACATAGTGGTCTTAAGTAGGTACAAAATAGTTCTACATATTACGCCTTTTCTGGCGTGCGAATATCAAATGAAAAACTTAAAATTAAAGGACTAAATCTATCATGCAACTAACTTAACTAATATATTACAGAGTCTTCTTTGTAAGCAAAGAACTCGTTTATTGAGTAAAATACTCTCTATGAGTAAGCCATTGGTGGAGCTGAGCTTTGAATTTATTCAAGGGCAAGTTACGTAGATTAGAAGGCAGTTGATTATATACTTTGATGGCCATAATGTAGGCGTTCCTTCTACAGTAATACAGATTTGTTTTTGGTAACACTAATTTGCCCTCATTATGTACACGTTGTATTCTGTCTCTAACTTTAGGAAATAGTTCTGCGTTTACTTTCACAAATATTGCTAATTGCTTTATGTACAGACACGCTAAAGTGAGCAGTTTTAATCTCCCGAATAGAGGCTTGCAGGAGTCTGTTATATAGGCACCACAAATAGCTCTTACACATTTTTTTTGTAAAATAAACAATTTGTTTACATGGGCTGAGTTTCCCCACAATATCAGTCCGTATTGAAGAACAGACGAAATGTAGCCATGGTATGCTGTGACACTCGTTTCTTCAGTTGCCACTTGCCTTAAGTGCCGAAGTGCAAATACAAAACTGCTAATCTTTTTACAGACGTTATCGATATGCCATCCCCAGTCACAGTGACTATCAAGAGTAACTCCAAGAAAATTTGTATGAGTTGCTTCTGAAATTGGTTCGTCATTATACTGTATATTAAACTCAATAGAAGGAGCTTTATGAGTATGAAAGCACATAAACTTCGTCTTAGAGAGGTTGGCTTTTAAGTTATTTTTCTCTAGCCAGTCAATTACTTTACCAATAGTTAAGTTAACTTCATTTTGCACTTTTTCTGGGTCTTTTCCTTTGATAATGACTGTCGTATCATCCGCAAATAAAATACACTCATGTGGTATAATATCTGGGAGATCGTTAATGTATGTGAGAAAAAGAAGAGGCACTAGGACACTTCCCTGCGGTACCCCATAACTATTAAATTTTAACTCTGATTTGAAAGTCTCAATGCGCTTATCTGCTTGAAGTTGGGTTATTTCAGTATATTGAACACGATCTTTTAAATAGCTATTTATCCATTTTTCGGCAACTCCCCGAATGCCATATTTGTTTAACTTATTAACTAGCCTATCATGGTGTACAAAGTCGAAAGCTTTCGTCATATCAAAAAATAAAGCTACGACTATTTCACCCTTATCAACACACTCTGTCACAGTTTTCACAAGTTTAAATATAGCTAACGACGTTGACGTATTTTTGCGGAATCCATTTTGCTCATACTTTATTACATTTTGCTGATTAAAAAAGTTATTCAATCTGTTACACATTATTTTTTCATAAATTTTTGATATGATCGGTATAAGGGTAATTGGGCGATAATTGCCAACATCTGTAATATCACCCTTTTTATGCATGGGCTTTACAATAGAGCATTTGAGCTTTTTAGGGAAAGTACCTTCAGAGAATGATAAGTTTATTAAATATGCAAATATGTTGGCAAGCCGTGATGCACATAATTTTATAATTCTAGTTGGCAACCCATCATATCCAACTGCTCCTGTATTTCTTAGGTGTCTAATTACGCCTAAAACTTCTTGTTCATCAGTCGGTTTTAAAAATATACTGGAGGAAATATTGTCAATTTGGTTTTTAGTATCGACTCCCCCTTGTTTGTTAGTGATATTTATAAAATAGTTGTTAAGAGTGTTGGCTATATCATTAGGGTCTGTGACTATGGAGTTATTTGTTTTTATTTGTTTGGTAAAGCTTGCTGGATTAGAATTTGCTGATTGAGACTGGATAACCTTCCAGGTTGCTCGACATTTATTTTCGGCTTTGTCAATATAGTTTTTGTTGCTTTTGCTTTTCGATTCGTTAATACATTTTCTAAGTGTATTCGAGTACTTCTTGAAAAGCATTTTAAAATGAACTTTATTGTTTGTGGCGTATTGATACTGAAAATACAAACGTCTCTTAACTATACAACATCTTCTTATACTTTTAGTGAGCCACTGTATTTTACATTTATTTTTATTGCTAATTTTTACAGATATTATAGGGAAATTTAAGTTAAATAACAGTGTAATCATATCATGAAATTCATTAAAAGCCGTTTCACTATCCGTTTCGTGTAGGACATCAGAAAACGAAAGAGATTCAATGCACTCAATAAATTTATTTGTATTAGCTTTACTAAAATTTCTTTTTCTTTGGAACCAAAATTTAGGGGCTCTCTGAAGCTTTAATTTACATTTAAGGATTTGTCCCGTGTCATGATCTGAAAGACCTAGTTTATGAACTGACCCAGTCGCAGATTTAATATTACTAATAATTTGATCGATACAAGCGAGCTTACGTGTCGGATCGGATATGTGCAATTTTGTATTAAAAGAGTTGCAAATGCTAACTAGTTGTTCTGCATATTTATCATTTTTAAGTATATCAATATTAAAGTCACCTGCTATTACTATTTTTTTATTTTGTTTTTTCGTTAATCTGTGAAGTAGAGATTCTAGCCTATGCAGAAATAGTGACTTATCGGACTTTGGTGTTGTGTATATACAGACAACAACCAGATTACTATCCGTAAGCGAAATACCACAACATTCAAAGGCATTCTGAATTGAATACTCTTTCGTTATCCCAAGGTTAATAAAGTTTATATCTGTTTTCACTAGTATGCACACCCCTCCTCGTTTTAAATTTGGTCGCGACCAATGAGAACCTAAAACATAATTTTGTACGTGGTGCTTTCCATAGAAAACGAAGCTCCGGAAGCTCTGGCCCGGCCACGGTCCGGTCCAACGTGAGTCATCCTGTAAAAGGAGTATTGAATATACCTATAATAACTTAATAACCTATAATAATAATAATATATAAAGATAGCCATATGTATATTTGAAATAAATAGTACGTTGTTCAACATAAAAAATTATGTTTAATATTAAATTTTTCGTACTTTTAATTTTTCTTGCACCTATTACTACTTGTTCTCTGTTTGGCCCGAGGGTTAACTGGTAGAGAATGCCTTCTGGCATTAAGTTCGCCTTTTGTACAATTTTTACTGTGCATGTGCAATAAAGTTTAAATAAATAAATAAATTAGATCGCAAGAGTCGGCTGTATGAAAACACACCAAAGCAGATAAAAGAGAAGGCGAGATGAACATTTCATCTTGGTGCGTGTATGACATACATCGCGGCTGCTCGTATTATTCATATTTATGCACTCCTGAAGGCCAAGCACATGACTGGCGCGACAGTATGTCGCGGCGAGATAAACTACCCGTTTCTCTTTTAATAACATAGTATAAGACGGGTAGTCTCCTCGCCGCGAGATACTGTCGCGCCAATCATGTGCTAGCCCGGCTGGTACCAATTTGTCACTTGTGTCCGATATTAGATGGAATATTAGGCACAATTTCCAATTTTAAGGTCGGCCGCACATGTCAGGTTATCGCGCCGGGTTTACTATTGCAGTTTTCGAATTAGGTTAGGCGTAGCGAAGGATAATTTGTGAACGCATAACGGAGTTTTTTTAATGGAAGGTTAGAGACTAAATATGTCTTTATAGCACATTTAAAAGATTTTCAATGTTTTTGAAGATCTTAGAGTAAATAGGTAGCGGTACTCAATCCTGGCCTAGACTGTAAACTTTACGAGGCCTTAAACAATATAAATGGAGCTCTTATCTAAATCTCTCGAACAAGACCTTTTACTTTAACTTTTAAACTCGGATTGATGGACTAATATCTTGAAGTAAGCTGTTGCCTACTATTCTCAACTAGTAATTATAGAGTCTAGACTTAGGTAAGTGTTTAACTATTCCTTTTGGTTATCGTCTTATAGGCTAGATGTGGATATAATTTAACACAAAATAACAAGTTTACATACCATGGCATGCCTGCATATACTATAATTTTCCATAAGCTCCAAATAACTTACATGAAATTTAAGTACTAACAATTTACAATGATAAATTTAGTCCATATATCGCGCGCGGTATGCCGGTATGTGCATGCTGAGGTGATAGTGGTAAATCATCGTCGCCGTAAACACACGCGATAAGCCGAAGTAGGCCAGCCAAGACGCCTTCAGCTGCCATAATAGGCCGTTTTCAGCTCTTGGTTACCCAGTTAGCACTGAATTATAATGCGACATTTTGAAAATGTACCTTCTTATCCAGTGGCCATCGCGTCGCGTTCTATAACAATTGAATAAGTGCGAGTGTGACACACGACACGATTTTACGATATGACGCGCAACTTCAATCATACCCCGACTTGTAGATTTTTTAACACGTTTGTCTTGATTGAAATATTAACTTAAATATTTGAGTATGCGTTAATAAAGTTGACGTTTTATTTCCTATAAACAATTTTTACAGAAGGTTCTAACCAGTCTCTGTATATAATCACAACTCTCTATGAACTTAACTGAATTAAATATGAAAGGGAGCGTGGGTATTACCTGTATACAGGGTGAAATTTAAATCACTGGCCATATTCATTCCAGGCACTAGGTTACACTTAAGGAATCTATTTAGCGAAAAAAAAGAGTACATTTTTTTTAAATTTTCATTTTTCAATTTTTAAATACTTTCCACGAGTCGTGGTCACCCTATTACCACAAATGTAAACAAACCTAATAGTAGGTTTTAACAACAACATCAGCAAAACCCTTATCTGACCTTCACTAAACCTTATAATCGTTGCAATAGGGTCCACCCAGTTAGTGTTGGCGATGGTAGGCAGGTTTATCAATTTCGAGGGTAGTTCCGCAACCATTCCGCGCTAGCGGTAAACATAACGGTAAGCATAAATGATTAGTCACTCGTCACTCGCCAACCTTAAAATAATAATCGCGCGCGTACAAAGGTTTAAAAAAATGTTTTCGAACCGGGAATATTAGGAAATGGTACGGTGTTATTTATTAAGTGGTGAGTGTTTACGTGGTGCACAAAGATTATACGAAATGGAATCAGTTCCACGCCTTCGCAGACAAGGATTGAATCCAAGAGTACCATCTCGTGGGACTTTCGTTAATTGCGTCGACTTTTAATCAAATGTAAGTACATAAGATGATTCAATTTTTTAAATACGCCTGAATGCAAAGATTCCTGACCTAGTTTTTACTCATTGTTTTTAAGCCACGGACGTTTTGTTAATAATCATTAGTCAGAAATAATATTTTAGATTAAAAATGGGTTGCCTTTGCATTTTGACGGCTCTAAGCCCGTTAAAGTATGAAGGAAAAATTAGCAACTTATGTAGGTAAGCGTCTTATCTCGCTGCAATATGGTTCATAATTGGTGACGCGATTGCAAACAGCGGGAGGGGCGGGGTGTCAATGACCTTAACTGATAAGAGAGAAGCGGGTGTAGTGGGTAGTTGTCGGTTCACCATAACGTACGAGGTTTTTAGGACAACTTGATGATGAGTTATTTCGAAAAAAATGTACTGAGCGGTATTAAAAGAAAAAACACGTGTTTAATATTTTTTCGAGTTCTTTCGGGTGTTTCAATTTGGCCAGTGAATTAAATTTCACCCTGTATATAATTGTATTGGAACTATGTTTAGCCCACATTAATACATGCATGCCCGGCGCCGTATACAGCATGTTCAACAACGTACACGTAATACACGTGTAGTGGTTACACGCGCATGCCACTGCATTCTATAGAAGCACGTTTGCTCCTGCCGCATCACAGACAACCCTAGTTCTTAGATTTAAAACAACACTACATCCGAAAGAGTTCCAATCGAAATTATATCTTAGCACGGTGGGTTTAGGGATGAATTTAAAGCGGTCAAGTTTGTTTTGTTTTTAAATTCGAATTTATGCGTTTGCGACCCGTCCCAGATAAACTACGCCGCTCATCATATATTTAGGAAGGGTTAGCGTGTGAAAAATGTGTCTTTTAAAAAGTACCTGGAGACGCAAAGAGAGTTTTTACTTGGGGGAGGTTTTTAGGATATAAATATTATGAATTCTTACTTGTTGCGAGGCCTCTTTGCATCATTATCTTCCTCATTAAATTACAACGCACCCACGCATTGTACATTAATATAACTTTACGATTGCACGTTGGCTACGCACCCGAGCCACTCGGCCACCGCAGCTTTTAGGTTTTCCTTATTTAACGGAATAAAATTTAATTTTCCCCTTCTTTATCGCAAACGAGTCAGTCATAATCATAACGTTATACTCGACCGCTTATCATTTTACGGGGCACCGATTTCGCTGTTACTAAAACAAAACCTTCCATTCTTCGGGCCCAATCTGAAGGCTTTGTCTCTTTTGTATTACGCCGAGCTGGATGCCAATTCTGTTAAGACAATTTGATACGTTTTTCACCTTGTTTTGATGCGACCATAAGTCCTGTCATCAGGCATCTAACGCGCACCAATAAGTGCGAGCGAAACGAAGAAATATGGGACGACTGCTGATTTGTTTGCATTTTGTTAGCACCAATCAGCGTAAGCCGCTTGAGCGTGCTTTCACATTGACCGTTCCGATATTGGATGTTGGACACTAAAAAATAACTTTTTATAAATTTATCTATTCATTGTTTAAATGTTTATTGTTCAAAATCTAATTTACACACATAGAAATACAAAAAAAATAAACATAACCTTAAACCAAAAAAGAAGGAATTGATGCTAATCTCTAGCAGCTGCGTTTCTCCAAGAATTATCCGAGCATCCGATACCGGATCGGACTATGCGAAAACACTCTAGTAACACAGATTGGTGTTAACGGCGAAAGTCGTATCAAAATTAGATGAAAACCATATCAATTTTTTAAAACAGAATTAGCCTCTTTGTCGTTTCTGTTTATCTTCGAGCTGTTATCTGCGATGGACCATTAAGGTCCTTTGTGCTTGACTTATTGCCGTTAACAGCTGGAATATTCTCAGCATAAATTCAGATAGATATACTTAATGTTTTATAATACTGTCTTAAAGACGACTCACGTTAGACCGGTAGACCGGGCCATGTCCGGGCCGGAGCTTCCGGCGCTTACTTTTCTATGACATGACAGGCGATCACGTGATGCTTTGCATAGAAAACGATGCGCCGGAAGCTCCGGGTCCGACACGGGCCGGTCTAACGTGAGTCATCCTTTAAACTTAAACTAACGTTGTTTTTATCAATTTTATATACTAGTAGCTACGGTACATACTTGTACAACGTACAATTGTAGAGTGAACTAGGTTTGCCATAAATAAAATAAAATAAATAAAAAAGCCTTTATTCTACCATAAATATGAATTTTCAATAACATTACAATAATAACTAAGTGTGTCGTAAATAGCTATTAGGGTTCATGTATGTGTTTAATTAGTCTCTACGTTTAGGTTACTATTTTTACTTTTGTATATCGTGTTTTACTTTGTGCTCGTATATTATGTCAAATGAATTGCGTGGAATGTTTTATATCTAGTTATAAGTCTAGGATTCATGCTCCTTTCATACGTGCTTAATATTGTACCTATTTATAAGTCTAGGATTCGTGCTCCTTTCATACGTGCTTATAATTAACGAGATTGGCAAAAATATACATTACTGACTCTGCATGATACACCCACTAGTTGAAGAAGGTACCAAACGGCCTTGTGTTTTACTATATAAGGCAGAGCCGTTTCGTGGCTTATTCAGAGATATCAGAGACATCAAGAGAGCTTCACTCATACCAGCCTGAACACTCTCCAAGTGAATAAATCAAATATATGTGTTTTCATTTCACACAACACATATACCGGTAAATGGAGGTATAGCGGACTTCGAGACAGCACAGCGGCCAGCGCGTTCCAGCGGCGAGTTTCTACGCTTCTCCCAACGAACCCCCATCACGAAAAGCTACAGTCTACACTCCACAGTTTGGTCCTTTTGAAGCCGGATGAAGATAGAAAAACGTACGCGCTGAGTTTCAAGCGACATAGCTTAACTCAGACATCAAGATAGAAAAACGTACGCGCTGAGTTTCAAGCGACATTGCTTAACTCAGACAGCAAGAAAGAAACAAGTACGCGCTGAGTTTTAAGCGAACGTTGCTTGACTCAGACGGCAAGAAAGAATAAAGGACGCGCTGAGCCTAGAAGTTCGCTTCGGTTTAGACCCAAACCCTATACCTTTCTGTAACCCATTTACCGGCTTGCCGGACGGACCGTGCAGCGTCGTAGGACCACCTCCGCTCACGTGTCCTGGCAACTTTCGTTGCATGTGTCACATGGTTGATGCCCACACACTGCTTTCGAACGTTCTAGGCATTGCACTTTGCCATTGCGGGAGATTCAGTGCCACGAGGGATCCACGCTTAGGGCACTGACGTTGCGCACGGCAACGGTCAGTCATAGGCATAGGCAGGTCAAGTTAGGGACCCCCCGCGTGTGTTAAGTGAAGTGGTTCCAGCCAGAAAGATGTCCGAAAAGGAAGCAAGGAGCCTACGACCACGCACCAAGGGCCCACCTGCGCCCGCACCGAACATGGATACCCCTACCCCCTCGTCTGGTAAGACTACGTCCAACGAGACTAATACGTGGAGCATGGGCACCAGTGGCAACCCGAATGCTACCGGTGGAACCGAGTCGGTACACTCGGAGATGTTAGACGCCACCGTAGTAAATCGTAGTAGGTCGAATACGCTAGTGAATAAAGACGCCGATGCGCCGCCGCCGCCGTCGCGGGCGCCGTCTAATCGCGAATTAAAGAATCGCAAATCGGTTAGGGAACGCGACAATGAATTGTCCGTGCTAATGGCCGAGCTCGAGGTTCATAAAGCCCGTCTAGTCGTTGCTAAGACCGAGTCCGACACTGCCAATTTACGGCTGCAGATTGCGCAATTGAAGGCGCAGTCTCGCGGCGGCAGTGACGCGACCGTCGAAGCTTCTAAGAAAGGGTCCGTCACTGCAAATTTGCGGCCGCAGGTTGCGCCACTGAAGGCGCAGTCTGTCGGCAGCAGTGACGCGACCGTCGAAGAACGTACTAGAAGTTGGGTAGAACGACAAGCTAGGTTACAGCACGAGGTCGCGAAAGAAAACGTTAAATTCCCGCCGCCGAAAAAGACCGCGCAGCCGCCGCCGCGTGCAGCCGCCGACCGGGCTAGCAGACCGCCCCCGCGCGTTTTAGAGGTACCGCACGGTACCTACGCGCCAATGTACCATAAACCGCCGGAATTACCTGCATTCGGCGGAGATATCACCGAGTGGATATCATTTAGGGCAGAGTTCGAAGATACGTCGCCCATGTTTAGTGCCGTCAATAACGTCAGTCGGATTAGGCGCGCACTTAAGGGCGAAGCTCGGACGGCCGTAAAATCAATAATGTACACAGTTCAGGATCCGTACGAGATAATGGAAGCGCTGGAACGGCAGTTCGGCGACCCTGAGGAGATTGTTCTTACGGAAATTCATAATGTTAAACGCATGCCGCGTTTATCCGAAGACAATTCGAATATAGCCTCATTCGCCGCGCATGTAGCGAATGCCGTCGCCACCATTAGATCCTTGCGTCAAGAGAAATACTTGCACGCGCCTGAGCTCGTGAATAAAATCGTGGATAAATTAAATCTGATAGTGCGCTATGAATGGGCCAAATACAGGCAGTCTAACGTAGAATCACCCGGGTTAGTAGCAATTTCAGAGTTTCTTAACGAAATTAGCACTGCGGCCAAGCGCGTAAACCGACATAAGCCGTCTAACCGATCACGGAATGCAGTGAATGCGGTTTCCTTTGTGCACGAACCGAGAAGATCGAGCCAAGCTCTCTCTGGGTCTCGTCCCCCCGCGTTCTACCGTGATACGTCTAATAGATCGCGAAACGCGGTAAACGCTGTGCGCGAACCCAGTCGATTGAGCAACGCTCTCGCTGGGTCCGGCGCCCCCGCGTACTCTCGCGACGTTAGTTCGGATTCGGAGTCAGATTACCACGAAACGTACACGCGTGATACGTCTAATAGATCGCGAAACGCGGTAAACGCTGTGCGCGAACCCAGTCGATTGAGCAACGCTCTCGCTGGGTCCGGCGCCCCCGCGTACTCTCGCGACGTTAGTTCTGATTCGGAGTCAGATTGTCACAAAACGTACACGCGTGATACGTCTAACGAATCACGGAATGCAGTGAGCGCGGTTTCCTCTGCGCGCGAACCCAGAAGATCGAGCCAAGCTCTCTCTAGGTCTCGCGACCCCGCGTTCTACCGTGATACGTATGATAGATCGCGAAATGAACGAAACGCGGTTTCCTCTGTGCGCAAGCCCAGTCGATCGAGCCACGCTCTCGCTGGGTCCCGCGCCCCCGCGTCCCTTCGCGACTATAGTTCGGATTCGGAGTCAGATTCCCGCGAATCATACACACGTGATACGGGAAATAGATCGCGTACTAGTAAATCAACTATAGCTCAAGTAAAGCGCCGCGATGGTAATTTAAGAAAGCCAGCGTCAACCGGAGCTAAGCCCCAGCGGGAGATATCGTCTGTCTCGGTCTCGCGCGATGCGTGCGCCATATGTAAGAACGGCAAAGAACACAAAGTTAGCGAGTGTTCGAAATTTCTAGCCGCGACTATATCTGAGCGATGGGACTTGGTGAAGGGTACTAGATTGTGCTATAGATGTTTAAGCGCGAGACACCGTACGCGTTTTAAATGTAAATATGTCGCGTGTGGCATGAGTCAGTGCGAAGCCGGACATAATAAACTATTACACGGATTAAGCGCGGCCGCATCCGCGAACGGTAATAGTGTCCCGGCGGCACCTGCAGTACTCAATGTTAGGCTGCCGCAGACGTGTCTCAAAGTCATTCCTGAAGAGGTGTCGGAACCGTTAGGTACCGTCCAAACCCTCGCGCTATTTGACGAAGGCGAGGCAATGGCTTTGACGATACACGAAACTGCGGACAGCATCGCACCTGCGGTACAATTTGTTGGGCACGCAAAGCCTAATACCGCGGAAGACGAGGCCTTACAACTTGCGAAACGACATTCTGAGACAGAATCATTAGGCGTTTCGCAGAAGGTACCTCGGG
Organism: Cydia splendana; assembly: GCF_910591565.1. Lineage (NCBI taxonomy): Eukaryota > Metazoa > Arthropoda > Insecta > Lepidoptera > Tortricidae > Cydia > Cydia splendana. The sequence goes on along the minus strand of NC_085971.1, from coordinate 15,328,490 downwards.
CCGACCCCGGCCAACGTGCGCTAGATTTGTTAGAAGCCACCTGCGAGAAGATACCGGGGGAGCAAAGGTATCGCTCGGGCTTACTTTGGCGGTCAGATGACGAGAAACTCCCCGATAACCGAGCGCAAGCATTGAAACGGCTGTACAGTCTAGAACGAAAGCTAGACCGCGATGCGAAACTTAAAGCCGAATATGCAAAGCATATGAACAACTTGCTCGACAAAGGTTACGCGGAGAAAATGGACTCGCCGCCGCCCCCCGAGGCACCCCGGACGTGGCCTCTGGCGCACTTCCCAACTTTTCAGCCGCAAAGCGGGAAAACGCGATTAGTTTGGGACACGGCAGCCACAGCTTACAGACGTTCGTTTAACAGCGCGCTGTTGGCTGGCCCCGACCTGTTAGAGTCTTTACAGATCGAAATAATTGAGCAAGATCGCGATACGTTACGTTTCGTTTGGTGGACAGGGATCGATTGGGACTCGCCTATACCCGTCTCACTCGCACCCGCGTGGCGATCGTTCATTATTAATAACGTACGATTAGTTCGCGCCACCGCTAGTATTCTGGTTGCCGCCGAGGTTTTCAAAGCCGCATTGTTCGCTAAGAAAACAGACATAGAGATAAATAAGGGGCATTTAGATTTAGCAGAGATATTACTAATCCGACGGAGTCAACATGCTGCATTTCCGAAGGAAATCAAGCTTCTGGAAACTGGGCGGCCACTCCTGAAGAAATCTCCGCTATACAAAATCGCTGTACAACTTGACAAAAACGGAATCATCGTACTAAATGCTAGAATCGATAAAAACACGCACATGCCTGTTTTACATGCGAAAGAAGATTTCGTCAAGTTATTAGTACAGCATTTTCATGCACTCTACAATCACGGCAACCACGCGATCGTCATCAACGAGTTGAAAGAAAGAGCACCCCACGAAGAAGTTCTACATACTTTACTGCTAGAATCAGAGCACATAGTCAATTCCAGACCGCTGACACCAGTGAATCCAGATTTAGACATCGAAGCCCTGACGCCGAATCACTTTCTTATCGGTCGATCAAGTGCCATGTCGCCACTGGGTGTCTTCACAGACGCAATTATGTCGCTCTCTTCGTGGAAAACAGCGCAAACGCTAGCCGACCAATTTTGGAGGCGCTGGCAGCGGGAATACCGACCCAGCCTCCTCCCCAGGCCCGGTGCTCACCAAAACGTGAGAAAACTGCATGAAGGTGACGTAGTCATCATTGCGGATAGCTCCATGCCACGAGGAACGTGGCCCAGAGGCGTAATCGCCCAGCTATTTCCTGGCCCAGATGGTCATGTGAGAGTGGCCATTGTTCGCACACGCGCAGGTGACGTCCGCCGCCCAGTTTCTAGACTTATCCCCATTTACTCCGCGCATGAAGACGGTGTTGACACACGTGGGGGAGACTGTCGTAAATAGCTATTAGGGTTCATGTATGTGTTTAATTAGTCTCTACGTTTAGGTTACTATTTTTACTTTTGTATATCATGTTTTACTTTGTGCTCGTATATTATGTCAAATGAATTGCGTGGAATGTTTTATATCTAGTTATAAGTCTAGGATTCATGCTCCTTTCATACGTGCTTAATATTGTACCTATTTATAAGTCTAGGATTCGTGCTCCTTTCATACGTGCTTATAATTAACGAGATTGGCAAAAATATACATTACTGACTCTGCATGATACACCCACTAGTTGAAGAAGGTACCAAACGGCCTTGTGTTTTACTATATAAGGCAGAGCCGTTTCGTGGCTTATTCAGAGATATCAGAGACATCAAGAGAGCTTCACTCATACCAGCCTGAACACTCTCCAAGTGAATAAATAAAATATATGTGTTTTCATTTCACACAACACATATACCGGTAAATGGAGGTATAGCGGACTTCGAGACAGCACAGCGGCCAGCGCGTTCCAGCGGCGAGTTTCTACGCTTCTCCCAACGAACCCCCATCACGAAAAGCTACAGTCTACACTCCACAAAGTGATTTCATAGTAAATAAACTGTCAATATTGTCATATGATTTCATGCATTTCATGTCAATCTTAATAATTATTTTTAGTTAATACGTATTTATGGAAGTCGCCTCTGCGGCGTAGGCCTCCCCCAGTCTCCTCCACTCTTCTCTGTCCCTAGCCAGTCTTCTCCAAGTAGGACCACCTATTTTACGCATTATATCTTCCCAGCGTTTTAGAGGTCTGCAGTTTTTTCTTTTGCTGCCTCTCGGTTGCCAGTCAGTTACTCTCCTGGCCCATCTGTTCGTGTCCATCCTGCACACGTGTCCAGCCCATTGCCATTTCAAACTTCTGATTCGCTTAACTACATCTGTAACTTTTGACCTCTGCCTTAAGGTTTGGTTGTTCACTCGGTCAGAAAGCTTGATGCCTAGCATGCTACGTTCCATTTTCCTTTGATGAATAGCCAATTTTGTTTCGTCCTGTTTACGTAGAGACCATGTTTGGCATCCATAGGTGATGCAGGGCAGTATCACTGTGTCGTAAAGCTTACTTTTTAGTTTTGTTTTAATCTCCTTGTTTTTCATTATCTCTTTGAGACTCCAGTATTTTTTCCAGGATATGGCTATTCTTCTGTTTATTTCTTTTTCTGTTAGGTCTTCGAAAGAGATGGATTGACCTAAGTAGATGTATTCTTTAACATATTCGATTATTTCTTCGTTTACTAATATAGGATGTTCTGCGCCATTTGTTATGATTTTCGTTTTCGACGCGTTCAATGTTAATCCAACCTTTTTACTTTCTCTTGCGAGATCGTTTAGCATGTTTTCGAGATGTTTGGGATTCTCAGCGAACACTGCAATGTCGTCCGCAAATCTGAGGTGACTTAAACTTACACCATCTATTTTTATGCCCTCGTTTTCCCAGTTGATGTTTCGCAATGTCGTCCGCAAATCTGAGGTGACTTAAACTTACACCATCTATTTTTATGCCCTCGTTTTCCCAGTTGATGTTTCTGAATATTCAGAAACATCAACATAACCGAACCTTCTCGCGGCCTCTGCCACGCCGAGGCATATTAAAAAAAATGGCCGCGCCATTTGTCCTACCGTTCAACCGGAGGTGCTGCCACCCGAAGGGATATAGGATGTTCTGCGCCATTTGTTATGATTTTCGTTTTCGACGCGTTCAATGTTAATCCAACCTTTTTACTTTCTCTTGCGAGATCGTTTAGCATGTTTTCGAGATGTTTGGGATTCTCAGCGAACACTGCAATGTCGTCCGCAAATCTGAGGTGACTTAAACTTACACCATCTATTTTTATGCCCTCGTTTTCCCAGTTGATGTTTCTGAATATCATTTCGAGTACCGCGGAGAATAGTTTTGGTGAGAGCGGGTCTCCTTGCCTCACGCCTTTCTTAACTGGGAATTCGAGTCCTTCTTTCTCTAGTCGTATTTGGGTGATGCATTTAGTGTAGATGCTATGTATAATTTTGACATACTTTGTGTTAATCCCTTGCTGTAGTAGTGCGTTCCATATTGCACTATGTTCTAAAGAGTCAAAAGCTTTGGTAAAGTCTATAAAACCAATGTATAGAGTCCTTCTGTATTCTTTTGATTTTTCTATTAACTGTGCTACTACGTGTATGTGGTCGATAGTTGAAAATGTTTTTCGAAAACCTGCCTGTTCAGGCGGTTGGTTTTCATCCAGAAGCCTCTCTATTCGTTTGAGTATTATTTTAGAGAATGTTTTATACATGTTCGACATTAGGCTAATAGGTCTATAATTGTTTAAATTGGTCCTATCGCCTTTTTTATGTAGTAGGGTGGTAATTGATTTTGACCATTGCTGCGGTGTCGTTTCTTGTTCTATCACATTGTTAAAAAATACTTGCAGTGGGCGTTGTAGGGGTTCTACGATGGATTTCAGCAGTTCGTTTGTTACGTTGTCATCCCCGGTGGCTTTGTTGTTTTTTTGTGATTTGATACTGGATACAATCTCTGTTGTAATTATTTCTGGGATGGTTTCTTCGTTGTATGCTTGATTGTTCATAATATTGTCTAGGGTCGAAGATTCGCTTGTAGAGTAGAGTTGTTGATAGAAACTCGTTGCTTCTTTTAAAATTTCAGGACGTCTAGAAATGGTTCGCCCGTCCCTGTCTGTCAGGTTGGTTGCCCATTTTGATGACGTGTTTAGTTCTTTAAAAGCTCTATTTATGGCTCCTGCTTTTTCTAGGTGTCTTCTGAATGTGTTTTTCCTATGTTCCCTTTTCTCTTGTAGGATGTTTCTATTTATTTGCTTGCTTATTCTCGTTATTTCTTTTTTCACTTCTTTTGTTCGTACCTTTGTGTATAATATTTTTCTTTCTTGTAGTAGAGTCTGAGTTTCCATAGTAATAACAGTTTTTGCTTCTTTTTTTTTGCTTCTTTTGCCATATCGTTGTATATGTATTGTATGTGGTCCCCAATATTTAATGAGCGGACAGTCGAGGCGAGGCGCTCGGCTAACACTCACAGCATAACTATAATATAATAAGGTCAATACGGGTAAGTGTGCCTTGCCTTCATATTGGGGCCTGTTTACATATTATTGGTTAGTGTTTGCTACTTATGTTTACTGCCAAATGTATGAACTCGCAATAAACACTAATCAATGTATAAACAGCCCCAATGTGAAGAGAAGGGCAGACACACTTACGTATTGACCAAAATTCAAATATACTTTATTCATGTAGGCCTAGCAACAAGTACTTATGAATAAGTAATAGGTATAGCATACAGTATCATATTATATGTATAAGTATAAGTTCTTACGCTAGTCTTTAAAGGGGCCCACAGATTACCAGTTCGCCGGACGATATCAGCCTGTCTGTGGAGCGGCACCCTGGCAGGATCCTGCCTGGTGGCTGTGGATCCTGGCAGGATCGCCATGTGGAGCGGGAAGTAGGGCAGCAAGTAAACAACACGAGTATTGCGTAAATACTGATATTTATTCAGAAAAGCGTTACCTATTTATATGCTTACATTATTAAATAAATAAATAAATAAAAAATAAATAAAAATGTTATTTATTTAGGTATGAACCCATTACATTACAATAATAATTACATGCTAAATATTATTTATAAATTAAAGCTATAACTTAAAAAGTAGGTACTAATTAAATTAAATAGGTGCAGCGGAAATCTCGCTCACACAGTACGTAGCAAGTTGTGTATATTATTTATTAGAGACATGCACAAAACATAACTCCTCACATGTTAGTTAAAACCGAAAGGTGACAGTTCCGAACAACTGACAAGCTGATAACGTCCGGCGAACTGGTAATCTGTTGGCCCTTTTTAGCCCAGCATTTTGGGTACTTATGAGTACATTCCTATTTAATTGTAAATACAACTTATTACTCTGTTGCAGAATTTTAAAACAGACCGCCACTACGTCTCCATTTGCATTTCCCCGCTTCTCTCGGCAAATTCAAATTCAAGCGCGTTTTAAGTTTCATGAGTCGTTCGAATCGCGGAACCCTCCACCCTTGTCCGTAATCCTTCCCGGGCTCGGCCACAGAACAAAACACAGAGCATCCACTAGCCAGTACCGTCTTTACCATAAGGGCACACGGGGTCCGTGCCCAGGGCCCCCATCCTCAGGGGGCCCAAAGGACAGACAGTAACGGTATATTTTATCACCCATAATAAATAGAAGATCATAGTAGAAAAATGTTAGTTTAATTCGCTTTCTTTACATTCCATAAGGGCCCCAAATTCTTATGTGCCCAATAATCAATCAATCAATAATTTTATTTCGTCATCATAGGTGTAAATACATTAGTACAGGTGATAGGGTGTTTTTTCAATGCAGCAGCTATGATGTACCTTTACGGCTTACGATATTTAAAATATAGCTAAGTAATATAATTATTTACTAAGGCCCCAGCATAGATTAAGACGGCCCTGCCACTGGCTATACTCTGTATCTTTAGGTCTTTAAATAAAAGTAAACAAAATCTACCCTCAAATGGCTCGTTAAGCCAGTTGAGGGTAGATGAAAACATTACACGATCAAATAATGTAGGTTAAAGTTAGGTCGTTCAGTGACTGGTCCAGGCGGTTTTGTATTTGGTTGGTTAACCAATAAATGTTATAACTACCCGAAAATGTACAAATAGTTTGTTTACTTTTATTTAAATACCTAAAGATACAGAGTGTAGCCGGCACTAGCTATCATATGTAACTATTTAATTACTATTATGCGTACACACAATCAACACTTTTCTATAAAAGTATAATTCGTTCTTAACAAAACTTTAATTCAACGATATACCTAAAACTTTTATCATCGATCATGAGGCGTCTCCTGATTGTAATAACAGGTTATGGATTTTATCTGAATTTTTTATATCTTGCTCTTTCTCGCTTGGCCTCCATAGCCGAAGAAGCGCTTCACAGTTTAACCGCAGCTACGGACTGCAGGATTAGCGTGCTACGTCGTCGTAGCACAGTTGCAGGGTCGCAAAGAAACTGGAGGTCGACATTTTATCATTTTCCAAGCGTTCTACCATATAGGTATCTTCGTGTCCGCTTGAATATTAAAAAAATAATAATGGATGTAGATGTAGATGCGTGAGTCATCCCGAGTAAGGGATGTCTCACGCTAGACCGGGCCGTACCCGAGCCGTACCATTTATTTTCTATGACGGCTGATCGGTGATCACGTGGTGTTTGCCATTTGATCACGTGGTTTAACGTGAGTCATCCTTAAAAAACAATCTTAATACAAGCAATGATGCGACGGTTCTTGAATCTTGATTGTGTGCGCGTTTTTTTGTATAAATTAGCGCTTTTAATACAGTGGACTTTTTGTTCTGACTTAAGTTAGTGCAACCCGTCCCACAGTTGTTCCTCTATTTGTACCGAAGTAACATGTTTCTATTTACATATTACCTATCAAGAGCCGGGAACGCTCACGTTTCCGGTCTCTTCTATTACATCTTTTATGATAATGATTTCAAGTTGCGTTGCGTTATTGATTCATAAAAAAATGTTATTACGGTTAGGATAGGGCAGGATTGGAAAAGTATTTAGAAACCTATTACATAATGATTTAAACCTATTATATATCTATCGAAATTTAGAAAAAAAACCGGGCAAGTGCGAGTCGGACTCGCGCACGAAGGGTTCCGTACCATAATGCAAAAAAAAAGAAAAAAAAGCAAAAAAAAAAACGGTCACCCATCCAAGTACTGACCACTCCCGACGTTGCTTAACTTTGGTCAAAAATCACGTTTGTTGTATGGGAGCCCCATTTAAATCTTTATTTTATTCTGTTTTTAGTATTTGTTGTTATAGCGGCAACAGAAATACATCATCTGTGAAAATTTCAACTGTCTAGCTATCACGGTTCGTGAGATACAGCCTGGTGACAGACGGACGGACGGACGGACGGACGGACGGACGGACGGACAGCGAAGTCTTAGTAATAGGGTCCCGTTTTACCCTTTGGGTACGGAACCCTAAAAATAGTTTTAGGAGTACAATAAGTGCTGCGATTATTCCTAGAGAGCTGCATTATGAGAATATCGTGGCTTTATGTATTGTCTGAAAGGCCAAACTCAACTATCAAGATCCCAGAAACTTTTAAAACACACAACTTTTTTTTTGTTCAATGCCTGCACCTACTACTGTTTCTGTTTAGCCTGATAGTTGACTGGCAGAGAATGCCTTTAGGCGTTAAGTCCGCCATTTGTACTTGAAGTTCGTTTGAAAGTTGCGTTATTATGTACCAATTTGTTGAATTTATTCAAGGCTGTATAAATATATTTAATATATTTTACAATCTAGGAACACCACAGTGAAATAGAGCTTACGAAACTCCTGAGAGAGCTTACACGAGTAAGAGTTCACAAAACATCTTCAAGCCAACGTTTCAAACATATGTACATATATTTACACGATCTTATTGTTAATGTCTTAGAGGCGTGTCGTATAGTAATTGCGTTTCGTTCGCTGCGGAGCGTAAACGATTGCACGTTGGCTACGCGCCCTGAGTGCGTTCGCTCCGTAGTCATCTCACTCTATCACTCTTCCCCACTAGTGCGACAGTGGCAGTTGCGTTTCGTTCGCTGCGGAGCGTAAACGATTGCACGTTGGCTACGCACTCAGGGCGCGTAGCCAACGTGCCAATCGTTAACACTCCGTAGTCATCTCTCTCTATCACTCTTTCCCACTAGTGCGATAGTGACAGTTGCGTTTACGCACCCAATTAAGCGTGAGCGATCTTCAAGGTCGTATCAAAACAAAACCGTAATTTTTTTTAAATCTGGGGGCCTACCGCGAAAACTGAAATTCGCAAATTGCGGGGATCTTTCTCTTTTACTACAATGAAGGCGTAATAAGAGTGACAGAGAAAGATGCCCGCAATTTGCGAACTTCGATTTTGGCGGTTATAGCCCTGAATCGGGTTCTTCTATTCGCTTTTCTATTCTGTTTTTCTATTCGCTGATCATAAATCATAGATTTTCTTTATTTTCGGAACATTTATCATTATCGTATTTTTTAACCGACTTCCAACTCTCAAAAGGAGGAGGTTATCAATTCGGTTGTGTTTTTTTTTAATGTTTGTTACGTCATATCTCCGTCATTCCTGGACCGATTTTGAAAATTATTTTTTTGATTGTATGTATATGCGTACAGATTGGTCCTTACAGAAATGAAATGCTACCAGAAAAAGGCGACGAAGTGGATTAATTATACTATATCTTGTGATCAGTTAAATACCAGCCATTTACATGGCATTACAAACTGTTTTAGAAGTCGGTTTTTTTCTATTAAAGATTATTATAAAGTCTATATGGAATCTAGTCAAAGAAAAATATACGTATCGGTTTTCCGTGAGTCCTTTTACGACACAAAAGGCTTGAATTGCTTGTAACCCCCAGGGGTTTCAATTCTCTCTAAATCCACCGTATAGGTACTCAACACTATTCGGGACCATTCCATTGACCAATAGGGGCCCGCATTACGAAACGTTCTGGACGATTAGATAGCAGCCCTTACATTTATGACGCAGCCTTTTGTACGAGGTTTTTTGTTGGAACAGTATTTTACTTTGAGGCATGGTTTAAAAGTACGTATCCTAAATTTACTAAACTAGTATTAAAATAATTTAATAGGCCAATTATTTCTCATACTACTGATAGGTAACTAGAGTTAGACCAAGAAAAGTCTGCAGCAATTTTGATAGCCCACGCAGTGGAAGTGTTATTTTAAACATCAAACTTCTATGAAATGATGAAGTATAAATAACACTTGCACTGCGTGGGCTGTCAAAATCGCTGCAGACTTTTCTTGGTCTAACTCTAAATGACAATACTACATTTAGCTACCAGTATGTGCGTGCGAATTGTGGCCTCCTGTACAAATTGTATATTTATATTCCGAGGAAGTGTTAAAGGTGACTTTTAATTAGTATTTTTAGTTAAGGACTCTTTCAGTGCATTTTATGTGTATAATAATTGTATATGTATATGCAAGTACTCGTGAGTTACACCCAAAAGTATACAGAGTGAAGCCTCTCTTGATCTAAGTACCTACCCATCTATACTTTTGTACTAGTAACTCAACTCTATTACGCTCTCTTTTTAAAATATGTACCTGTACTAAAAGCATAATTAAAACTGTTCGTTTTGGGACTTTTGGGACGTTATCATAATTAATCAACATTTACACCGCATCTACCGGGGGTAGTTGATAGAATTAGGTACGGGACATTTTAAATATAGCCAAGTACATTGTCCCTTCGGCGAGGGATGGTGTAATGCAATACTGTCGAATGAATAATGTTTCACGGGGGACGAGCGTCACGAGACTGGTGTCTTTTTGTTTACTGTCGCTATACAGGTAAGTACTACTTAGGTGGCACTTAGATCATCTATTCAATAGATATAGATAGTGTAAGCCTGCACGTCTTGTTACCTATATAATTTTGGTAACCCTTTTGTCTATGCTGTTTTTATTTATTTTTGCCTTGACAGACTACATTTTGCCTATTACTGACTTATTATTTGTGTCTTTTCCGTTCTCTAAAAATAAAACAATTAAGCCCCTGACTCAATAAAAAGTACGTCCAAGCTTTATAAATAATGAGTCAAAGACTGAAAGTATAAAGTTCTCTGGCGGAGTATCGCCAGAGTACCTAATTGTGTTAAATTGGCCGCGCCGCGCCGTGGTATAATCGCGTTACTAATTTGTTAACATTGAAAACCTCGTATTTTCACAAATGATACACTTAGAGAAGCAACCTTATCTATATGAAAATAAACTTCACATTTAAACAAAGCATTAAGAAAGGTGCGCTTTTTAGTAAGTTATCGGGTGATTATTCTAATTTGAGGTTGGCGGAATCCCTCAGTGACTGGAGATGTGTCTTGAGAATCTTGGTGATAAATAAGTAACAGGATTTAGAAGAAACGTAGCTGGTTTGAACACCGCGTACTTTAATCTAATTTTACTTTAGAGAAAATGGCAAGTTTTACCGATTTGTTAACGTTGAATGAAAAACATTTTAATGTATTCAATAAATTGAATCGTACATACCTACGACTAATACCTATAATTTGTAGGTTAGGGTAGTTTAATAATTGCTGATAATTGTAAGAGTGACAGTTAAATTGCTTGGTCTATAAAAGTGGATAAGTACCAAAAATATAAAATTGAGCATCAAAACACGATTGTCCAAACAATTTTAAAGATGCTGGGAAATAATATTGCTATTTAAATTATTATTTAATTGCTTTGTTTGGTTAAATGTCACTATTTTTAGGTCAAAAAACCCAAGCGTGCCTGTGCGAGTATTGCATATTTGTTTATTAGGACATTGTTTACATCGTTTCTCGTTTCTTCACTATTAACTCTACTAGCGTGTGAAGTCTAGACCGGATATAACAGTATTGCATTTGACTCGTAATTTGCACTTCCCGTCCATTTCCGGGCGAGTTTAATCAGCCCGTGAGTCCCGTGACGCAGTGGACTTTCCCAGTCCGGATTAGCGTGCACTGACCCCCAGGCAACCCTTCTATCGTAGTGTATCTAGAAAAGTGGATATTGATGAAGCTTTACCTGCCTTTTTTATTGCCCGTAGAACCGATGGCCGTTGGGGCGGAAAGGTTTTCGAGTGGCGACCACGTACCGGAAGGCGCAGCGTGGGTAGACCCCCCACAAGGTGGACTGACGACCTGGTTAAGGTCGCAGGAGTCCGCTGGATGCGGGTGGCGCAAGACCGGTCATTGTGGCACTCTTTGGGGGAGGCCTATGTCCAGCAGTGGACGTCCTTTGGCTGATATGATGATGATGATGACCTGCCTTTTTTATGATATAGGAGGTAAACGAGCAGCCGAATCGCATGATGGTAAGCATTTACCGTTGCCCATGGACAAGATACAAGATATTTATTCATAAACATTTAAGGGACTTAATCGCGTATTTAAGTTTTAAGATTTACCTCCGACGTTTCGAGGACGGCGTTGTCCCCGTGGTCTCGGAGAAGACTCCCGTTGTGTAGTTTGATAATGTTTAATAATCGTGAAAGTTTAAATCAGTGAATGTCAACTGTGTTTGAAACATACAGTAGAAGCATAACATTAAAGAAATTCATGAAATACAATGTCCATTTAACTAAAACAAAATAAAACATTAATTAAATAAGGAAAATAATTTGCCCTTATAGATATTAGATACTTATACGGAAGATAAAAACGTAAAAGTACCTATATAACACTAAATAAAGTCAAGAGTACGATTTAAATAAAACTAATAAAACATTAATAAAAATTAAATACTTTGTGATTTGAAAGTCGTCAATATCATATAAACGTTTTATACCTGCCATGCCAGACGGTTTGCAAGTGCTTTACCGGCCTTTAAGATGGGAGTGCACTCTTTTCTTGAAGGTCGTATAGTTACTTACCTATCTTAGAAAAATCTTTGTGCCTTTTATGGGTTTGCCTGCTTGTTAAGGTAGTTATACATTTCTTTTGAAAAATGTTTGTTGTAATACTGTTGGAAAATGTTTGTTGTAATACTGTTGGAAAATGTTTGTTGTAATACTGTTGGAAAATGTTTGTTGTAGTATACTGTTGGAAAATGTTTGTTGCAAATAAAATTACGCAAATCACGATGCAGATTTTTTTAACTAATAAAATATTTGTGTTACTTCTCTACCTTCAGTATTAATATGCTTTGTCACCCCTTCGCAGGGCTCCCCATCGTGCGAGTATGCGTATACCTGCGACACGATACGTCGCGAAAAACCGCCGCTAATACCTTTAAACCCCTTTGAAACCCCGACACGAAAACATACAAGTCACTAGGGGTCATTTCATCCGCACCTGCGATGTATCCTTTGTCGTACGATTACCGTCGTTACCGATAAAGGAAATTGTTTTTGTGAATGGTCTATCGGCTGTAAAAAATGCTAAAAATGGCCACTATGTACTTATGGTGTTATTACGCATTACCTAAAAGCCTGAATTAGCTATGAATCGTTTGTCTTTATCTGTCATTTTGACTGATGGATTTGTAAGAAAGGGATAGAGCATTTTAACTAATTCGGACTAATGCTGCTAGCAGCCATGTCATTAAATCTGTTGGTATATTACAAAAATCCAAGTCTACCTTCCATTTGTTCATTCATTGTATAAATACATTCATTCACTCATTCACTCAATCTGTCATTCGTTCATAATCATTATTCTTGATTCACTTGAATACAGAACGTTGAACAGTTAACACGTATTTTTACTTTGCCGACCCTACCTATACCTATAGGTTATGGGCCCAGGCCACGTGGTTGTTAAAATTCCGTTTTAAAATTACGTTCTAATATAAATACGTAACAATGGATCAACGAGCAAAAAGAAATATTCAACCGTTTAATGGCGACCGTTATAGCACGTGGAAGTTTCGAATCAAATCACTTTTAGCTGAACTTCAAGTATCGTCCGTTATCGAAGTACCAGTTCCCGAAAACCCTGACGCCGTGTGGACGCGAAAGAATCTCATCGCTAAAGGTACAATTGTGGAATATTTGGGTGACGCATTTTTAAATTTCGCCCAAGACACGGATTCCGCAAAAACCGTTATTGACAATCTCGATAAAATATATGAACGGCGAAGCTTGGCTACACAGTTGGCGTTACGTAAGGAGTTATTAAATTTAAAATTGCAACCTGACGTGAATCTGATCCAGCACTTCACAAATTTCGATAGCTTAATCACTGAATTGATTTCCGCTGGCGCCAAACTCGAGGAAATGGATAAAATATCTCATTTATTACTTACGCTACCTGCTGCTTACGATGGCGTTATTACTGCTTTGGAGACGCTCGCCGAAGATAGTTTAAACCTATCATTTGTTAAAACGCGCCTTTTGGATCAAGAAGTAAAAATCAAGAACGAGACGGTCACTGGATTAAAAGTACTTCATGTGGCAAGTGACAAATTCTCAACACACATCCCATTTCACAAAAGGAAGAGACACATGGATCACACATCGAGCTACGTCCCCGATTACAAAAAGAAGAAACCTAATTACAATCATCAGTTCAAGACAAATCCACAACCTAGAAATTCATCGCATCATATATCTAGAATGTATTGTGACTTTTGTGGACGACGTAATCACTTCAAGCAAGATTGCCGTTACTTCAAGAAATCACAAGGAAACAGCAGTGGCGGCAGCAGCAGCGCGCAGCAGCCGCAGCAAAACATCGCCCACGCTGCCGTACCGGAACAAAACAATGAGGACAGTTTCGCTTTTATGTTCTCGCAATGTAAGTCTTCAAAACCTAATCATAACAGTAATGAAATTATTTTTCTTTTAGATTCTGGAGCCACGGACCACATTGTAAACACACCGGACCTTTTCTCAACTTATACTGAATTTACCTCACCCCTGAAAATAAATATAGCTAAGTCTGGAGCATTCATACAGTCAATAGGACGAGGTCGCATTGATGTTACCACTGACATGGGAATACAAGGTTCCCTCGAGGATGTTTTATATTCGACGGAGGCTGCCGATAATTTAATGTCAGTAAGTCGAATGCAAAAAGCAGGTATGGAAATTGTTTTTAATAAAGTAGGCGTTCGTATTTATCAAAATAATAAGTGTATTATGTCTGGCATAACTTGTAATAACCTGTCTAAGATAACACTTGCTATTAATTTGCAAAAGGCGTTGAGTGTAAATGTAAACAGAAATTCAAACTTATACAATTTATGGCATAAAAGGCTTGGTCATATCCATAAACAGAAGTTCATCGGTCTTAAAAATATGATTGATGATTATTCTGTAATTGATAAAATAATTCCACCTACCGACGAGTTGTGTGAGCCATGCATTCAAGGTAAACAATCTCGACTGCCTTTTGCAAAGTCAAAACCAGAACGCACAAACAACAGGCCCTTATTTATAGTTCACAGTGATGTATGCGGCCCTATAACTCCCACTACAGTTGACGATAAAAATTATTTTGTAAATTTTATCGATGATTATACTCATTACACAGTTACCTACTTATTGCATTCGAAATCTGAAGTCTTAAAATGTTTTCAAGATTATGTTGCTAAAAGTGAAAATCTATTTAATTGTAAGGTAGTTAATTTATACTGCGATAATGGCCGAGAGTATCTGTCAAATGAGTTCAAAGATTATTGTGTAAACAAGGGAATAACGTATCATTTAACTGTGCCCTACACACCTGTCCAAAATGCAGTATCCGAACGCATGAATCGTACGTTAACCGAAATGGCTAGAATCATGGTTGCAAGTGCGAAATTGGGTAAAGAGTTTTGGGGTGAAGCCGTGTTAACATCAACCTATTTAATAAACAGGCTACCCACTAAAGCGCTAATTGGCAAAACCCCGTACGAAATGTGGCATGGTGTAAAACCGAAAATAAGTCACTTGAGGGTATTCGGTTCCACTGCATATGTTCATAATAAAACTAGAAAGACCAAATTTGACGAAAAATCATTTAAATCAATTTTAATTGGTTATGTGCCTAATGGTTATAAATTATTTAATACTGAAAATAATCAGTTTTTAATTGCCAGAGATGTATTGTTTGACGAGTCAAATTTTGGTGAATCTAGACCAATATGCAGCGATGACATTCCTAATAAAATCAGCAAGCCGAACAATGAGTCGGTGGAGTTGATCAAGCCAATATGCAGCAATAATGAAATTCCCGCCAAAATCAACAAGCCTAATAATTCGGTGGAGTTGATAGGCAATACACAAAGTGACGTAAATAACAAGTCGCTAAATGACAACAATGAACAGTTACAAAGTGACGTTAGCAACAAGTCACTCGACACCGAACACAGTTGTTTACGACGCAGCGATAGAATTCGTAATCTACCCCCTAAAAATTATGAATTAATGAATGACCCAGATTTAGCAGTTTTATCGCTTTGTTCTAAACAACAGTTACCATTACCGGTGCATTTCAATGATATTTTCAATCGGCCAGATACAAATGAGTGGTTAAGTGCAATAAAAAGTGAAATTGATTCATTACGTAGCAATCAAACTTGGTGTCTTGTGGATAAACCTAGTGGTGTAAATATTGTAAGTAGCAAATGGGTTTTTACTATTAAAAATAACGAGTTAGGTGAACCGATACGATACAAGGCCCGATTAGTAGCGCGAGGTTTTAGTCAACAGTATTTAGAAGACTATGACGAAACGTTTGCCCCAGTTGCGCGGATTACTACGTTTAGAATGATTTTAGCGTTCGCGAATCAAAATGATTTACTTGTCCATCATATGGACGTGAAGACTGCATTTCTGAACGGCATTTTAAAGGAGGACATTTATATGCAGGTGCCAGAGGGTATTTCTTCTAAGTCTAATCAAGTGTGTAAATTAAATAAAACACTCTATGGCTTAAAACAGTCTTCACGATGCTGGTACGAACGTTTCGATCAGGCGATTAAGGGCATGGGTTTCGAAAGCTCGAAAGTTGACCCATGTTTGTACATATTGAATAAAAATTCGATTGATTTGAATGTGTATATAGTTTTATACGTTGATGATTTATTAATAGTAACTAAAAGTGTACAAACAATGCAACAACTTAAGAACTGTCTAATGAAACAATTTGGGATGACCGATTTAAATGATATAAAATTGTTCCTTGGCATACGAATTGAAAGAACCAAAGATAAAATAACTTTGGACCAATCAACATATCTACAAAATGTTTTAAACAAATTTTCCATGAGTGATTGCAATCCCTCAAAATCACCTTTCCCAAATAAATTAAACTATGACGCATTGAATAGTGATGTACAATACAATGCACCCAGTAGACAAGTCATAGGTTGCCTAATGTACGCAATGCTTTGCACGCGTCCTGATTTGTGCGCGGCTGTTAATATTCTAAGCAGATTTCAAAGTAAAGGCAATGAGGAGTTATGGAAATGTTTAAAGCATCTTTTAAGATATGTGAAGGGAACTTTAAATCTTAAATTGACTTATCATAAATGTGATTATAAACAGCTAATGACTGGTTATGCGGACTCTGATTGGGGAGGCGATGAAACTGATAGAAAAAGTACAACAGGATATTTATTTCAAATGTTCGATAATTGTACAATTTCGTGGTGCACACGTAAACAAAATACAGTGGCCGTTTCCTCAACAGAAGCCGAATATATGGGTCTATTTGAAGCTGTAAAAGAGGCTATATGGATAAAATCGTTACTTATTAGTGTATACATAAAAGTAACTAAGCCTATACTTATTTATGAAGACAACAATAGTTGCATTAGCATTGCTAATAATCCCACAAATCACAAAAAGTCAAAGCATATTGATATAAAATATCATTTTACCCGTGAACAAATAAACAACAATGTAATAATGCTAGAACATATTTCCACAGGAAACCAACTAGCAGATATGTTCACGAAGGCGATTCCAATGACAAAGTTTCATGAATTAAGAGTAAAATTGAATTTAATTTGATTCTATTATAATTGCATAATATAAATGTAACATGATTGTATAAACTAACAATATAAAATGATTAAAATGCAATGTTGAGCTTGTATAACAATACTCTTAATTTTGATTAAAAATAGTTTGATTAGAGTGTATATTAAATGTATAAAATACTTGAATTTTTGAGGGGGACTGTTGGTATATTACAAAAATCCAAGTCTACCTTCCATTTGTTCATTCATTGTATAAATACATTCATTCACTCATTCACTCAATCTGTCATTCGTTCATAATCATTATTCTTGATTCACTTGAATACAGAACGTTGAACAGTTAACACGTATTTTTACTTTGCCGACCCTACCTATACCTATACTTTACCCTTTTAAATCCTTCTCCTTACGTCCTTAGAATCCTAAATTAGCATAAATTATTAATTAACCGCTTCCGACGTAGCTTATATAAAGCTGGCTTTATAATATAACATAAGTAAATATCAAGTTCTAATAATCGAGAATACAAATTATCATACAATATCAACTCAGAGGGTTAAGAATTTAATACAGTGTGATGAAGGTTTGGTGACATGTTTTTTTATGTTCAATATAAATTAAAATACTTAAACTAGATTTTGTGAATTTTCAACCTCAACCGTCAATGTGAAGTGATGGGCTTGGCACTTTAATCCCCGTATGCCCAATTAGGTAACGACGTTAGTGCTCAAAGCTCTGTCGAGTGCCTAGTTAGGCTAGATCCAGGTCTCATACGGGCCCGCATTTGCCCGTTGACGATGCCTAACGTCGAGTATGGGAACCATTCGGAGTACGAACCTTCCAAATTAACCCATTCGGATTCTACTGGCGAGCAAATATTTGATGAGGCGAAGGAATTTGGCGAGACAAAAGCTGTGCCAGCGGCTCAGTCGGCGAGGGATTTCGCCTGAGGCTACTACTCTTTGCACCCAGGAGAAGGACTTTGAAAAATAATGTGACCTAAGATATCCATGCCCAGAGCTTATGCTCATAAAAGCTGGTTTTGTAGCTTAGCTGTGCAAAGGTAATAAACAGACAGAAGGTTAAATAATCTTAAATTATAATAAATATAATGATTAAAAACTTAAAAACAAGCAGTATAAGTAAGTAATAATAAGGTAGACCAGGTATCTAACTACTTACAAACAAAAATTAGTGCAGTAGGTACGTTAACCTACACCTCTGGAAAAGGATCCTTTTGTAATCAAATTTATCTTGTACCTTCAATAAACCTTTGAATCCACCTGCATACACTGTAACCCATCCTAATTTAGCTTTGAGGGAAACTGTACCCCCTGTACAATCTAAACATATACCTACATACTAATGTTGCATCTTGCATCCGCGGGATATTTTACTATGTCGGACCGCTCGCAGTGCGAGTGTGTAAACCTGCTTCACACAACTTAACTCGTCCTAATTCAGCTCTGTACTACACTGCCCGTGTAACCTAGGCCATGAGCTGTGAGCACACGACCTGCATTGCGACGGAACTGGGTCGCGACGTGCGAGCGCTTGACTCGCTCATTACACGACCTTGCATGCTTCTAAACTAGCAGTACTTGGAATATGATAATGGTCTCCAATTTACTTTTTTGGAATTTGATAAGGGTCTTGAATTTACTTTCTACTAGGTATTTTAATTGGCGAATATTATGCAAACATTTTGAAGTCGATTTCTACATAAATGTTGGAGTAACCGGAACCACCGACTTTTCGTTGCAATCAGGAATGCAGCATTCTGTTTGAATGTGGAATAGGTATGGGTCATATCAGTGCCCGGTTTAAAGATTTGTGGTTTGTGATTGATTTGACTTTCTATATCCATAGAAGAGACATAGGTATTATATGATGATTGTGGGGACTTTATTGAGACAAAAAATACAAACTAAACAGTAATAAAACTAAACTACATGGAATATAAAACTTAAAATAATCATATAAATAGACTTATAAATGAACTTATAAATAAACTTATAAATAAAAAATGCTCCCTAGGTCGCTGTCATGAGTTATGGTGCCCAGTAGGCTGGCAGCGTTACCTCGTTGGATGGCCAGACTTAGTCTCTGGCCGAAGTAGCAGCCAGCCCTCTGGTCACCAGACGCATCTATAAGGCGCTCGGAAATTTCTTTATATAAAGACTTCGCACTGGGCCCCCACGGACCCAGAGTTTCGACTCCGAACGGTGCAAATATGTAGCCCTCGCCGAGGACACCATATTTGCGCCGCTTGTTTAGTTCCGCTGTTGTGGCCGCAGCCCCCGCCTTGACGGAGGTCGCCTGTCGGTGGGACGGCGCGAGCGTGTCAACGCAGGTGGCGTCCCACACAAGCGTCCTCCCCAGCTTCCACGGAATGAGTGACATCCCGTCGGGCCGCTTGCCGTCGTCGCGTGCGATACCGTTCGGCTCAAGTATGGCCGGCACGCTGACGGAAGCAAGCGCCCTACGGATGACATCATTCAAGGATGCGTGGCGGGAGATACGGCCGGCGCTCCTCTGGCAAGACAAGCCGTGGTGACCCAGATCGTCTACCATGGTGCCACAGCGGCAGCGGTGGGGCTCGTTAGTTTTGGTGCCCAGTCGTAAGCAGGTGGCAAGAGTGAGGGTCGTCTTGTCGAGCAGGGTGCCAATATTGGCTGATGGTAATGCGTGAAGCCAGTAACCAGCTTCCGGTTCCGCCACTGCCAGCAGACGAGCGCGCTCTGCTGAACTCTGAGCAGAGTCCGTGAGTTCTTTTAAGGTTGATCGGCAGAGCGGCTCGTCCCACTGTTTTTGTGATTTAAGGGAAACTGGAAGCGGGCTGCCTGGGCAGGACTGCAGCCAGACGTCTTGGGCCTCATTCAGAGTGGTGGTGCACTCGTTTCCAGCAGCTGGGCAAAAAATCTTAGCCGCAAGGTTCTGTGTACTATGGAAAGAGGCCAAAAACGCAGGGAGGGCCACACTGACCACTTGGCGTATGCCCAGGCCGCCATGACGGATTGGCAGGGAGGCCTGAGTCCAGGCGCGGTTATCGAGGTGGATGTTAAGGATTGATGAGAGAGTAGTTTTGAGTACGGAATCTAAAGGCTCGATAAGATGGGGATGTTTCCAGATGGGGCTGCATCTGAGTATATATGTGAATTTGGGAACGAACAAGCAAAACTTTATGATGACTAATGCCATGCTGGTATTATATTACGTAGCAAACTCATGGGGTAAAAGAGACACACAAAATAACAAGAAAACACGCTATATTATGGCCACGAAAATGACCCCCGATAGAAATAGGAATTTCTGCCATTGAGGCCCAAGGATTGGCAGGTCATTTAAAACCAAAAATTGGTCTACAAAAAGTCCCGCTAGTTCTATGTTGAGGATAAAAGTGCATTTTCCCCAACTGATGTGGGCGTTATCGACACTGCAGCCGGGATTGGATTCGCTCGGATAATGGAACCCGATCTAAATGGATGAACTTATTTGAAGCAACGTTGATAGCATTTGGATTGTGGTTTCGTGTTGAAATTAAATCCCATGTGAGGCTACAATTTGAAGAACAGGGGCCAAATTCGACATGTACAAACAACTGTCAGATTTCGTATTCCCGTCAAATCAATAGTT
This sequence comes from Cydia splendana, assembly GCF_910591565.1. Classification (NCBI taxonomy): domain Eukaryota; kingdom Metazoa; phylum Arthropoda; class Insecta; order Lepidoptera; family Tortricidae; genus Cydia; species Cydia splendana. The sequence goes on along the minus strand of NC_085971.1, from coordinate 15,307,875 downwards.
GATTTCATTGCATGTTGATTCTATCAAGTGTTGATTCGATCCACTGTGGATAATATCATTTGGTACAACCAAAACCCAATTCTGAATTCGGGGTGGTTCGGTTTGGTTTGGTTGTCACCTAACTGTGGATTGCTAATGTCAAATTTTTACATGTGTACGTATTCGAGAACTTATCTCCCACATCAACGGTAGATCAAAACGATACGGCAAACGTCGCTTGTCGAATAGTTAGGGGTCCAGGGATCCCTGCACATACTTACTGAAAAAGACCAAAACTATTCGTTCTCATGATATGGACTGCCGTGCTTAAATCCCACTTTTTCCTCATTTATTCTAATGAGATTAATTAAGGGTACCGTGTGGCTGTTTCTAATCTGACCCTTTTACATAAACTAGAGTCACCGCCGTAATATTTCTTAGTTACCAGACCCGCGAACCGCAATTACACCTTCAGATTAAGTCTATTATTATACTTCATTAGGTGCTATAATAAAAAGGGGTTGAAATGTAGGGGGTCTATTTGAGCAGGTCCCAGTGACGTGCCCACTGCTCATCATATGGCTACTTTTCTGTAAACGAGGAAAAAGATATTAAGTACTGAAGCGGTGAAGCCACAGCACACTCTCTTAGAGACGAGTTGAATAGGCTATAAAATTTTATCATAATTTATTAAAAAATAACAGAAAGGCAGGGAAGGATATCAAGAGAACAAGATGTTTTAATTTAATATATCAATTATTTCCTACATACTTATTAAACGTCACTTAGAGTTTAAAGCTTAATTTGTCGTTCCTTCTTTCAACATATGTTGTGTCGTTTCAAAACAAAAAGGCCCGGTTTGTCGCTTGTCATAAGGACAGTTTGACAGGTTATTCGTATAAAGATACAAAATCTCACCCTTATGGTAAGCGAAGTGGGACCTTTGACTAGACTTCGACGCATATAAGGATACCTACCTCATAATTTCGGTACAAAGCAAAGCCATCAGCGTAGGTATGGAAAATGTACATATACTTCAAAGACGAATACTATCCGTAGATAAGTTTCCGGTGCTTTAGATACTTTGGGTTTGTGGCTTTTGCTCAAAAAGCTAAGGGCAAAGGGCTAATTTAAATAATTGGTTATGCCAGAGGCTATCGAAGCGCCAACAATGATTAAGCCAATACTTAGTAATTAAGGAAAGGCTCCGTTGCGCCCTTAAAGGGCTCGATTTGATCTTTAGAGGTAATAGGAAAGTGATTAAAAGAAATTTTCCGTTTTTATCGTACTGGGTCGTTTTTGTAACAGGTCTTTTAAATAAACTTTGTTTACCGGGGCCCGAACAAACAAAAATATATACTTACCTATAGCTTGGATTAAAAATGAATAAATAAATATATGTAATAATAAATATTGGACAATATTACCCGAATCGACCTGTCCCACAGTAAGCTCAATAAATGTATATTTTGACATGATTTTTAAGTGCCAAATCATTGGGTAGGTACTTATTCTTTTTATATTTAACCCCGAGTCAAAAAAATAATGTCTGTCTGTGGCATCGTATCTTTCAAATAGATGGACCGATTTCGATACAGTTTTATTTGCGTGAAAGCGGGTTTCCTTGCGATGAGTTTGAAGACTATCAGCTCTTTTCCAAAATGATGTAAGGCATAATTGCTTAGGGGCTTGCAATAGGGGTATTTTTAAGTTTTTTAATTGATAGTTATGCCTAGTATGCTGCGCTCATGGTCCGCACTTTGGATTCGGCTCGGTCGTCCTCTCCTGAATTTTGCAGCCCAATTTGTTAACAGTCGGACTGACATAAGTCTTTTAAATATTCACCAAGTTGGGACAGCTCTACAATTACGGGATTATGTGTCTCTTACTTTTCAACGTGAAGTTAATCTGGGTTTTAAGGGGATTTGGACATAATTCAGCTTAACATTTATTTGGAAGCCGAATAGAGTAATGTTTTAATTCATAGCTTTACTAATTAAGTCAATTATGCCGTCAGCTTAGCTTTGAAAATCCGTGTATTTATGTAGTAGTTGTGTGATTACAAATTGAATTGAAATGGGATGAATAAATTGCTTTATAGATTAGGTCTACTCCACGACGAATAAATTAGTGTGAGCAAATTAATTCTAGGCGTATGAATAGTGTTACTGTGATTATCGATGATTATTTTTAGTTAGTATTATTAAATATTCTAAAAAAAGTCCCATCAGAGGTACCCCGTCTCGCCCCACCGTTGCCTACTTTAAATTAAGGTGGTTCGCTTTCCATACAAAAAAAAACGTTATTTTGTTGTTACATTGATAAAAATACAACGTATTTTGCGTGATTTTTGTATAAAACAAAGTTTTACTATCAATTTAGCGCAAACGAATATTTGAAAGTAGATAGATGCGCACATATTTATGTAGGCATAGTGTGTAAAGACTTAATAAATCACAACTGTTTTTTGTATGGAATGCGAACCACCTTATACTTGACATTTCATAGCGTAGATATTGAACCACCAAATTAGCTCAGCAATTAAAGTCCGTGCTTGTACGTATACCAGCTTAAAACCACATGACGTGGGCCTTATGATCAATGCATGTCGCTTTTATATGTTGCAAATGTAAATTCCTAGATATCGGAAGATATTTTATTTTCTCACAAGAATACAGTTCGCCTTGGGACAAAAGACGTCAAAGTCTCGGCCAGTCGGGCTTCCCGTGAAATAAAACAAAGTGCACAAGCATGTCGCGTGGAATGACAAGGTTCTTCGTGACATATAGTCCCCTATGTGTGCGCGACCTTTACAATGGCATCTATCTATTTGAGAACATCTTGAGCTCGGCGTTCGTAAAACGGTAGAGAGATGGTGCTTTTCAGGCAGTTATAAGTAGGTACTTTTGGACGGACGAACTTGTTAAAATTACCTGAGTTTTACTTTGATGTGCATCAAAGGTACCTATTTTTGTTTGAACGCGTCAACCGTGAGTTAAGAAGAGAGAAGAAAAATAAAGCAGACAGTATCTGAAATTACACTTAAAATGGCAATATTGATCAGTGGCTTAATTGTTGGGTTAAAGTTTCAAAAATAAATTTTAGAAATCTGTTCAATTGTAGATACAATGTAAAATTTATTTTACCAGTTTACCACTATTCGGGCATCCTAACCTTGTCGATATACTAACTAGGTTGCGTTTTAGTGTATTTTGAAGACACCTTGCCATGGTCCAGCGATGTATGAGCAATTTAGTTTTCAATTACCCGCCGCATCCCACAAACGGCCGCAGCTAAAATATTCAGAGCTCCCTCCACTGTTTTATTCATGCGGCCATCTGTTGTGGCGGTTTGTTGCCTCGTACAAGTACATACGTGCCTGCATATATTGTGATGCAGTGAGCTAAAACATATGGACATAATGTTATAAAATATTTGAAAATTTTACTAAGATTATTTTCGATACCTCCTTCTTTTTGGAAGTCGAGGAAAAGCTGATGTCACTTGAGCTACAATTGTTTGATACCTGATTTATCTAAAAAGGCTCAGTATTTTGAACTCGACGGTACAAATAGCAACACTCTTAACTGTCCAACGGTGGACCTTATGCCTTTTGTAATAAGGTTTACGAACTGTCAGTTAACAGTGTCGGCGATAGTACGGTGGAACGACGGATGGTGTTACCCCACCATGTGTTTATATGAAGACAAACGTATTTTTTTTGTCGTCACTCGCAATAATAAAACTGACTGACTTTTATCAAACTGCACTCGGGACTTAATCGCGTGGTTTAATAATCGTGAAGGTTTAAATCAGTGTTGTGACTGACTTTTTTCTTAATTCCAAAATATTAGCTGAAAATGACAAAATGACACAATATCCACTACTAATTAAGTACAGTCCGCATCAAAAGTAACATCATACACTATGCGCAAAAGTATATTCTCTAATAGCTTAACAAAAAGATTACTTGTATGTAGAACACTGTCTGTGACAGATACTTTAGATCGTGAACTATAGAAATATATCCCTGTTTGGAAAATAATTCCATGATGGCCGGTACTTTTCGAGCGTTGTTTCATGTTGACTGTACATTGGATGACAATGGCTTTTCTGTTACGGCTGTAATGCCTTGCAGATCTTTCAGACAAACATAAGTAGATTGTAAGTAGCTGACACAACCCACAGGCCGAATACGCCACCGTCCTGTTGAACATAATGTAACATACGAACTAGGGAAATAAACATCTTTCTATTCTATTCTATTTTTTCTATTCTATTGTAATGCCTGGTGGAGTGGTGGAGCAATAAGTATTTCGAATTTGCGACACGTATCCGTTCGTGTCCAACTGTCGATACATTTTGCATGTCTACTGCGGCAGTTTGACATCGATGTCCGCGTTTGTTTTGGGGAAGCGTAATGGACGCGGTAATCGGTTCGTTATCGCGGAGCATGTGTTTATAAGACCTTCCAGCCTGACAGCACGGTCCAAATTGACATTTACCAATGGTCAGCTCTCTATTTGGGTTCCAATGGAGCATTGAAATGAAAAGGTTTGACGTGGAGGATGAATTTTGTTGGGCCGGTTTGTAAAACCCGCGGTTTGGAGGGCAAAGGTGACCAAAGTGACAAAAAGGTGCAGGAATACATGAACTAAAAATATCCAATATATGTACTAATCCTGTTAATTATGTATTATGTATTAGGTATCTTATCATTAAATCTAATCTTGTAAGTGAAAATACAACCCTTTGTCTACGACATACGCCTACAAGTGAAGAAACGGTCTATGGAATAATCTATAAATAAATAGCGTATTATTATTGGTACCCAGCTTTATTTATTTAAATTATTATGCAACTATGACTCTCCAACCGTAAAAATGTACCGGATTTATAGTAGGTAAGTATAGAGGTCAATGAAATCTCTGCGTTTACCTATTGATTGTAGTATTTAAGTTGTAAAGTAAATGTGTATGCAAAGAAGATTTTACAATACATACTTTTATGCACTATAATAGGTAATATAGGCGGAAGTACCTACATGAGAGTTTAGTCCCAAACGCATCAATCATTCTCATCTCACTACACAATCCAATCTTGTCCAAAAAAGTGTCACTATGAAACTTCATACATTCATCATAAAGATAACAAAATGTACTCGGAATTTCAGAATAAACGTAGTATTAAAACAGGTCACGCAACGAAACGAGCCGAATTTTCACATTAGTTAGCTGACAAATTCTAAGCACGATTTTTTTCTAAGATTTAACATCTGAACTGGGCCGGTCACGTCTACCGTATGCATCGGGAGAGGTGGGCTAGCTTAGCCACCAAGTGGATGCCGGTAGAGGGACGTGGCCGCGGTAGGCCCAAACGGAGATGGCGGGATGACCTGGGCAGCTTCCTGAACAACTGCCCGGAGGAAACACCACATCGAGAGTCGTGGAAATCAAGGCAGGCCTTTGCCCAGTAGCTTAGTGGTTAAGGCATTTGCCGCGAATGCAGAAGACGCTGGTTCGAACCCAGTCCTGGGCACTGGGAGGCCTTGGTCAGTTTTTCGTTCGTATGGATTACAGTTTTTAGTACACATTTTATAATTTTTTTTTGTGTGATGATTACTAAGAAATTAATGTGGTATGTATATTTGTGTTGCGGTGTCTATCACGTGGAAGTTTATTTTCAGATACGGATACGAAGCAATGTGAAATTATGCTTGAATAAAGTATCAAAGGAAACCTAGAATTTAAAAATACCGTATGAATGCTAAATGAGAGATCGTACTGGGAAAATGTCTGGTTTTGTTTAATAATTTCCGTGTGTATCTCAGCGTACAAATCACTTAAAGTGTAGAAAAATATACATATCATATCAGCTGGACCGTTTGATATATTAAAAAGCCAATGAGGCCGCCTACTCGCAGAAAAAAAAATCACAGATTTCGTGCCTCACACGACTATCGAGCACATTGGAAATGAATCTACGGAATTCGAAAAAATATTGTCGCTGAGCGACGAGAAAGTCTGGATAAGGAAAAAGTTACAAAATAAAACTACAACGTTGAATGATAATTATTTTATTCTTAGACTAACACAAGTATCCTGGACATAACGCATGTGAACAAACAAAATGCAAAATTTCCACACGCGTATCCAAGTTTGAATAAATGTCGCCGTGGCGCATAAGTATAGGTACATATTTCATTTTTCGATGAATAAGCAAGATATATTAATGTTCAAAGTACAAGAAAATTATTACACGGCAAATCCGTAGTCAACTCGAGAAGTGGTGATCGGCAGCGGCCCATTTGCTGCAAGATATGAAATTTTCTTGACAGCAGTTTGACGCGACGAGAGATGACCATAACAGCGTTTGTCTATGTTGCACCAAACCTGAGTTCCAATAGGTACTACCAGGGTTCAGCATCAGCTATCTTGGGTAATGCTCATCATGACGAATCGGGTGTCCAAAACAGTGTGTGCCTATATTGCACCAAACCTGAGTTCCGCTAGGTACAACCAGGTTTCAGCATCAGCTCTATCTTGGGTACTACTCTCCTAAGTGCTCATCAAGACGAGTCGGATGACCAAAACAGCGTGTGCCTATGTTGCAACAAACCTGAGTTCCTTTAGGTACAGCCAGGGTTCAGCATCAGCTCTATCTTGGGTACTACTCTCCTAAGTGCTCATCGAGACGAGTCCGATGACCAAAACAGCGTGTGTTTATGTTGTATTAAGCCCGAGCTCCACTAGGTACTGCCAGGGTTCAGCATCAGCTATCTTTTTTATGTTTCTCTGTATAAGTTTTGACGACCGGTCTGGCCTAGTGGGTAGTGACCCTGCCTGTGAAGCCGATGGTCCTGGGTTCAAATCCCAGTAAGGGCATTTATTTGTGTGATGACACAGATATTTGTTCCTGAGTCATGGTTGTTTTCTATGTATTTAAGTATTTATATAAATATTATATACATCGTTGTCTGAGTACCCACAACACAAGCCTTCTTGAGCTTACTGTGGGACTTGGTCAATCTGTGTAAGAATGTCCTATAATATTTATTTATTATTTATTTATTTATTTATAAGTTTTTATTTTGTGTTTCTCCCTCTCCCTCTCCCTCTCCTCTCCCTCTCCCTCTCCCTCTCCCTCCTCCCTCTCCTCTCCCCTCCCTCTCCTCTCCCTCTCCCTCTCCCTCTCCCTCTCCCTCTCCCTCTCCCTCTCCCTCTCCCTCTCCCTCTCCCTCTCCCTCTCCCTCTCCCTCTCCCTCTCCCTCTCCCTCTCCCTCTCCCTCTCCCTCTCCCTCTCCCTCTCCCTCTCCCTCTCCCTCTTCCCCTCTCCTCTCCCTCTCCCTCTCCCTCTCCCTCTCCCTCTCCCTCTCCCTCTCCCTCTCCCTCTCCCTCTCCCTCTCCCTCTCCCTCTCCCTCTCCCTCTCCCTCTCCCTCTCCCTCTCCCTCTCCCTCTCCCTCTCCCTCTCCCTCTCCCTCTCCCTCTCCCTCTCCCTCTCCCTCTCCCTCTCCCTCTCCCTCTCCCTCTCCCTCTCCCTCTCCCTCTCCCTCTCCCTCTCCCTCTCCCTCTCCCTCTCCCTCTCCCTCTCCCTCTCCCTCTCCCTCTCCCTCTCCCTCTCCCCTCTCCCTCTCCCTCTCCCTCTCCCTCTCCCTCTCCCTCTCCCTCCTCCCTCTCCCTCTCCCTCTCCCTCTCCCTCTCCCTCTCCCTCTCCCCCCTCTCCCTCTCCCTCTCCCTCTCCCTCTCCCTCTCCTCTCCCTCTCCCTCTCCCTCTCCCCTCCTCCCTCTCCCTCTCCCTCTCCCTCTCCCTCTCCCTCTCCCTCTCCCTCTCCCTCTCCCTCTCCCTCTCCCTCTCCCTCTCCCTCTCCCTCTCCCTCTCCCTCTCCCTCTCCCTCTCCCTCTCCCTCTCCCTCTCCCTCTCCCTCTCCCTCTCCCTCTCCCCCTCTCCCTCTCCCTCTCCCTCTCCCTCTCCCTCTCCCTCTCCCTCTCCCTCTCCCTCTCCCCTCTCCCTCTCCCTCTCCCTCTTTTTTCACAACAAACACCGATAACGAACTCTGCGAAACATGAAGTCATAAATGTCCTGTGAAAAATGTCGTTCTGACTTTTTGACTATTTTAAGGTTAGGCTACAGGGCAAACCCTTAACCCGATCGTCTTTGTTTTAGGCTCAAATTGTAGCTGACTAAATTGTCCAGAGCCGTTTTTCTCAAATTTTTGATATCATTCTTCGTTTCCAAATTATCGAGCACCAAAATCAAAAATTCGGAAAAAAATTAATTTTATTTTCACTATTTCGACCATAACTTTTTTTGTTTTTGACTTTCTCAAATAATTATTTATGCACCTTACAGCTCTCGTGATTATGCGTCTTTTGAGCCTATTTTTTAATATAATATCTTCACAACTTTCCGAGATATAAGCGGATCGCACTTTTTCGTGAAATCGGACCGTATACTGGAGCGAACGAAAAGACATTTCCAATGTCAAAAATTGGCAAGAAATGTATTTTTTTCAAACCACCTAAAACAATTTCGAGATGGCCTAATAATCTACCTACTTATAACATATTTTTGAATTATTATATATAAAAGTCCTACATTTCTACATATTTATACGCCTAAATATACCTTTCAGCTAAGGATATGAGAAATGCTACCAATGACATTTTCCCTAATAAAAGTTAGATTTTCTCGCGCCGCACATTTTTCACCGAGTGCTGGTAGAGGCGTGAAATAAAAGTGATTTATACAGGGTGTAGAGGCTCGCGAACAATGACTCGCAAAGGCTTACAAAAGCTGTTGTTGTGAACTTGTGACGTACACGCATCGTAGGCTGAGACCCGAAGGCGAATGCATCTTACCGGTTATACACCCCACAAATTAAAGGCCTAAGTGATTTAAAAGTACAGGATGTGGAGTCTCGCGAACAATGACTCGCGAAGGCTTACAAAAGCTGTTGTTGTGAACTTGGGACGTACACGCATCGTAGGCTGAGAGCTGAAAGCGGTTGTACCTTACCGGTTATTATACACACCACAAATTACAGATAAGACATATTCAAGGTGTAGAGACTCGCGAAGGCTTACAAAAGCTGTCGTTGTGAACTTGTGACGTACACGCATCGTAGGCTGAGAGCCCAAGGCGAATGTACCTTATCGGTGAATACACCCCGTGCTTTGTACAAATTAGAAATAAAAGTGCTTTAGTTAAACATGGATGTTGAGTTTCAAATTTGATATTTTTATTTAAGGTAGTTTTTTCTATATATTTTAAATGTAGGTACTTGTGAAAACGCTCTTAACCTTTTTTGACGTTTGTCGATGTACGATTGCCATCTTGGCTAGGCCCCCTGGCCTCCGATGACTTCATGACTTTTCTAGCAAGATCTCGCACTACGCGCTAAGAGCTTGGCGACCTACGGGAAAACCAGCGGCTGTTTAAATAATATGCATGAAAGTAAAATATGACGGAAGATTGTGGAACCTGTCTCACGCAAATAAAATTAACACGGTATTTGTTTATGTATGGAGAAGGATTTTGTGTTTTGTTATGCCACTAAACACTTATAAAATGAGTTTGTAAATCAATGGTGCATATATATGCTTGTTATTGTGTGTGAATAACGCCATAATAAGTCTCTCAGTCAACAAGTATTTTCGCAGAATGTTTTTTGGTTTGCACCTATGATATTTAGGTTCTTAGACACGTCTGTGATCGATACGGCAAGAAATGCCGATCGGCCATTGGTTTATCAGTCATCGCAGTCGATGTAGGCAGTACACTACCTCCTCAAGATACCTTCTTTAGTCGCTGCAACTATCATCTGCAAAGATGCTGTGGCCAATGATGAATTATCTTTTTTTTTTCTGTTTACGAAAGACATATATTATGTATAATTTTTTTCACCGGATAGTCTTATCGGAAGATTAGCGCTGGACGTCGCCAGCATCATGCTGAGATGAAACCACTTCGTGGTACTTTCTCCTTCCTACGTTTTTCTGTTATGTATAATGTTCTCTTCTGTGTTTGTGCTTAAATATATATGTGCTTATACCAATATTGACTGAACAGAAACCCATATTTCATAATTCTTTATTTCGTAAATGCACGGATACATTACACGTCAAAACATTTTAAAGATAAGATTAGCACTTATTATTAATTACATTTTCCATCATTGATAATGGGCAAAATGAAAACATTCAAATCGTACAATGTCAGATTAAATAGAATAATAAATAACAATAAATTTAAAGTAGGTAAATTAAAATTAAAATTAAATGTCACAGAATTCACGAATATCATAAAATGCATTATTAAGCATTAATATAGGATGCAAATGCATTATTATAGGATGGGAAATCCTTGAAAGGAAATGGCGTTGGATCGGACACGTACTCCGTGGGCCGGACAGCCATCTGGCCAAGCAGGGTCTCCGCTGGCATGCGGCCGGCAGTAGACGGTTGGGGAGGCCTTGTACTACATGTACATGGAGTTCAGTGCATGGAGGCAATCAGTTGAGAAGGAGGCTGGCTCAACTGGACTCGGCTGGAAAGAGCTGGAAGTAGCCGCTCAAGATCGTGACAAATGGAGGATTCTTCTGCGAGCCCTATGTCCCTAATGAGGGATAAAAGGAATGCATCATCATCATAATCATCATATCAATATTTAATTTATTTCTATTCTGTTTATTAAAGCGAAAATAATTCCCCACGTTGCGATACTAGTGTATCGTAACGTGAGCTAGTCCACACAGCCTCTATATAGGTACTTAAACAGACATTTAACTGTTGTCAGAGTGTAAGCACCAAAGTCGTGAAAGTCGACACTAAGTATTAAAGTACGATGCTTACAATATCTTTGAAACTCCGCCTAAAGTTCTTCAAGAGGGCATTTTACTTATATGATTGACGACCAGTCTGGCCTAGTGGGTAGTGACCCTGCCTGCGAAGCCGATGGTCCTGGGTTCGAATCCCAGTAAGGGCATTTATTTGTGTGATGAACACTAATATTTGTTCCTGAGTCATGGGTGTTTTCTATGTATATAAGTATGTATTTATCTATATAAGTATGTATATCGTCGCCTAGCACCCATAGTACAAGCTTTGCTTAGTTTGGGGCTAGGTTGATTTGTGTAAGATGTCCCCAATATTTATTTATTATTATTTATTTATATGAAATTCACATGTCGAACGTAGTTTTAAATAACTCGTCAAGACGAATATTATATTGTATTATAATCAAATTGAACAAAGTAATTATTTAATACTTATTAAATTATTATTATATTACTAGCGACCCGCCCCGGCTTGGCGCGGGTTAACAAATTATACATCTAAACCTTAGGTGAAAACCGCATGGAAATCCGTTCAGTAGTTTTTGAATTTATCGCAAACATACAAACACACAAACAGACAGACGGGGCGGTGGACTTTGTTTTATAAGGTGTAGTGATTGCATAATTTCCGCTCTAAATACAATATAGGTAATGTAATTGCACCATATATACCGTGTTTTATTTGATTTCCGTTAATTTCAAGGGTGCACTCCTGAGCTTAAATAAAGTAACTTTCTCAAAGACACCGATATTCTAATTAACTCCATTTCGGAGATAATCAATAATTTATTTATTTCCTATAAGGCCTCTACAAGCGTGTACACTTGCCTTAGGGCCGGTTTACATATTGATTACTGTTTAGAATGAGTTCATACATTTGCTACTAAACTTAAGTACAATCTCGGTCGATCGATGTTCGAAATGACATTGATATGTCACAGATTTCAATTGTTCGGTTGAGTTAAATGTAATGCCCGTGTTATAGCAACGCTATATGCTACATTTAACTAATTTTTAAACTTAATATTTTATTTAATAAAACGCAAAAAAAAATTTTTTTTTGAAAATTAACTATGCCATTTAGTTCTCTTAAACATACTTAACCATACCCCGAAGTTAACGGAATTCAAATTCAAATTTCATTCAATCGTCGTTTAAACTATTTGGAAACTAACGACTCCACGCCAGGCGAAAGCCCTATAACTCCTGACTGGTTTTTGTTTAATGTTGGTTCCTGAATGGTAATACCATTATCCTCCTTATTATTCTAAGGGCAAGTATCGAATTTCCCACCCGGCCGCCCTACATTCACGGCTCGATTCGGGAAATGAATTAGATATGAAATAGTAAAGATATGTGACATTCCACGGCAAAAGGTACCTTATGGCGGCTGGCGCCGCGATTCGGGAAATGAATTAGAGATTCACTTTGGCGGCTGGCGCTTATGTCGCATAGCGCCGCAATAATATTGGAGCGGCGTTAATAATAGCGTAAGCGCCAACCGCCATAAGGTACCTTTAACCGTGGGACGTTACATATCTTTACTAACTATATCGTATCTAGTTAATCTCTAATTCATTTCCCGAATCGCGTCGTGAGTCTCTTCGTAGCACACCTCTCCCCATCCACTCCAAATATTTGGTAAACTTACCCAAAGAACAACTCAAAATTTCCCCCTTCTCAGTAGATAAGTCTTTCCCGTCATTTACAAGCCTCCGTGTGAAGTGCCCTTCATATCCGCTTATATTAACTTCTCAAAAGAAATAAACACGCCTTACATTTTCTATTAAAAGTAATGAAACGTCACTCTTGCGCCGCGTCAAGTCAATTTATTCCATTTTGACGGTGAATTATAAGCTGTGCTCGAGTTTTAAGCATTGGATTACTTATAGGCATTATGGGTGAAGACTACCTTGTATCCGCTAGAATAATTTAAGCACCTCCACAGAATAAATAATAGTACTAGGTACAGAAGATTCACTCTCTAACAAAACGCGTCTGTTACGATTAGGACAGATATGACCGCTAGGTGGCGCAAGCGCCACGCGCGGCCTATGGCTAGCCACCAAAATTGGTGACGCAACGAAATCTCGGAGTGAGCCACGCCTGTCACCTCTGTCGCTTTAACCTGTTTTAGTAGTTGTTAGTGACCCAGCCTACGAGGGTTCGATTTACGGTAAGTGGTAATTATTCTGTATGTCATTTAATATTTTTTCCTGGACTATGTTTTATTACGTCGTCGTCTCGGTACAGGACCTAAGAAGGCAGGGAAGTTGCAACGCAAACCATTGAGCTCACTGTGGGAGCCGATCTGTGTGGAAAGAGCATCGTCAGTAACTATCGTTATTACTGAGAAATGTGTTTTATAACATTTAAAAGGTGCAACTAGGTAAGTATTTACACATTAGTGTTCGAATTAAATCTAAATGTGGCTTCTTGAATACATTTTTATAGCTGCCTTATCGCGTTCTCATTTACTTAACCAAGTAGGTAAGACTGACGAGGCATGGCTAGGCCTAACACTACCCCTCTTCTCTCATTTTTTTTCAGTTTGGGTAAGCTTCTTACTACATTTTCTGAAAAATAGTTGTCATAACAATTCAATGCACCGTTAACTTGGAGGCGTATTGGTCAAATCGTACTTGGTACTAACTTATGGTAATCTTATATGTATGTTGGCGATGGCGTACCTGATATTGTCACTTGGTAACAAAAATGAAACGTAGACCAAAGCAAACGGAGAGCTATAATAATTAAGATCATCAAAACAAACGTGTCGTAATTCCTAAACCCCGGAGAGTTGGGGTGGCCCAAAGCAAACGGAAGCCGAGAAAAGCGGTATAAATTTTTTAATGAAATTTGCTCTCCTTGGCAGGTCGACGGCTTATTAAATTTGGATCTGCCCCAATTTCCCGTGCCATTCCGCTGGGATGGTATAGTTTGGTTTGTGTGTGTGCTGCATGGCTTTTATTATAAGCCAGGGCATTGATGCGACTATCAAGACATACAGTCACATAAGATGCACACACAGACCAGTTATAGCCACTGTTACAACTTTTTTAGGGGTCTGAAATATGGAATATACAAAGGACACTCCAGTTACAACACTTTTTATTTCAAAAAATTATATTTTTTGAAATCCGGGAGCACTTAAGGGCGCCTTTCCACTAAACTATTAAAATATATCTTTCAATTACAGCTAATACTTTATGTTTGACATTTCATAGCGTAAGTAGGTATGGAAGCCCCAAATTATATTGAATCTTAAATGGACTGAAAAAAATCCGTGACCAAAAACAAGCAACATAAAGTTCATCAAATTCATCTGCACACGCTACTCAGTCCCAAAAGTTTGATATTAAAAAAAATTAAAGACTTCGCTTTTCAACCTACTTGACTTGCTGACTGTATAAAGGTGAATTTGATTTAGTTTTTGGTAGCATATAAACCAAACTCCATCCCGCTCTAACCTTTGTCATCAAAAAGGGACAGAAAACTTCAAAGCTGAAAGTTCAAGCTATATTAGCCGTTGCAGGATAGATTGCATTTGTTTATTTAGGAGTTGATTATACCGGCCTGCGTCAGACTCGGAGCGGGGAATCATCGCAATTGCTGTTTACAAACGAATTGCAGATTCACTCATTCATTTATTGTTTTAACGTGAAAGAAACTGTTGGATTAAATTACTAATTGGCTTCTAGATATACTTTCTATTATATATTTGTGGGTTTGTACTACATTAATTGTGAACATTTGGAACTAGGTACAGTCGACTGTAAAAATATGGGTGAACAAAGCATCTCAAAAATATGCCCCATAGCTCTTATGTCAGCGAATTAAGAACTATGGGACATATTTTTGAATAAGTTGGCTACACCGATATTTTTACAGTTGACTGTACCTATATTTGAATTCTTGTGAGCCTGTAGGTTCAGCAACGCGCGTGTAACTCAGAGTTGCAAATGCCCATAGGCTGCGGTAGCTACTTAACATAAGACGGTCTGTACGCTTGTTTGCCACCGTCGTATAAGAAAACCTAAAAATATCAATAAAGTTATAAGTAAAAATTGTTTAGCGAAAACGTACGATTAAGATAATGCTCACGCGACCGTTATTTTTAACACTTTTTACCCGACTACGGCAACGCAAAAGGAGGGTTATGATTTTGACCGGTATGTATGTATGTATGTATGTTCATCTGTTCCCTCATAACTTCTAAAGTACTCATTGAAATTTGACAAACTACGTGTCATTCGAATCGTCTTAATCGTCCGCTGGTTATAGGCTATATGACGTCACAAAAAAATTAAACACGGCGCCCTCTAGAGGTCATAAAGACACGAATCAAAAAAATAAAAATAAGTAATGATGACGTGTTGTATATCATTTTAAAGAGCTCAATTAGCACATTTCAAATATATACATATTGTTAGCTTTTGCACCCGGCTTTGCTTGCATGCACCCAATAAAACATTAATTTATCTGGTAGGTAATTCGAACTACGAATCTACAATCGCTCTGGATTCTATCTATCCGCGTGTTACGCGACTACGGCGATACAAGAAGGATTTTTCAAAAGAAATTTGTTTGGCCGCTATATACATGGTGTTTTTTAAAATGACCTGCAATATTTTATAACGTGAATAGGTATAGAAGTCCAGATCAGCAATTTTTTTTACGAGATCGGGTTAGGTCCCATGGTAAAAGTTGCTTAGTAATCTTAGTATATTCACCTCGTTAAAATTCGCAGTGGTCAGGCGAAGCATACTGAAACGTACCTATGTGACGCACTGGACTCGGTCCAAAAGGCGACACTAAAATGGTCAGGCGTAGCCCGATGTACGTGGCGCGTTGTACGCGGTCCAAAGCCGGCCGCCTTCGGCACCCTCATACTAAAAGAGTCGGGCGTAGCCCAACGTACGAGGCCTGATGTACGCGTTCCAAAGCCGGGCGCCTTCGGCGCCCTCATACTAAAAGAGTCGGGCGTAGCCCGACGTACGAAGCACGATGTACGGGTTCCAAAGCCGGGCACCTTCGGCGCCCTCATACTAAAAGAGTCGGGCGTAGCCCGACGTACGAGGCACGATGTACGCATTCCAAAGCCGGGCGCCGAAGGCGCCCTCATACTAAAAGAGTCGGGCGTAGCCCGACGTACGAGGCACGATGTACGCGTTCCAAAGCCGGGCGCCGAAGGCGCCCTCATACTAAAAGAGTCGGGCATAGCCCGACGTACGAGGCTCGCTGTACGCGTTCCAAAGCCGGGCGCCTTCGGCGCCCTCATACTAAAAGAGTCGGGCATAGCCCGACGTACGAAGCACGATGTACGCGTTCCAAAGCCGGGCGCCTTCGGCGCCCTCATACTAAAAGAGTCGGGCGTAGCCCGACGTACGAGGCTCGCTGTACGCGTTCCAAAGCCAGGCGCCGAAGGTGACTTCAAATATTATTGTAAGTAACGAAATCCTGACCCCAAAATTAATTAAATAAAAAATAAGTTCAAAAACTAAAACCCGACTACTGCAAATCGCGCTCTAAAAAGTATGAAATAAGATAGAATTCTTATTATAAACTTTAAGGTAAAGTGGCATACGACCACGGCTATCCTCTGAATCTCTGTAAATATATAAAAAAATGATAACTCTTATAATTTTCCTATATGATAATTTCAGATAAGAATTCTATCTTGTTTCATACTTTTTAGAGCGCGATTTGCAGTAGTCGGGTTTTAGTTTTTGAACTTATTTTTTATTCCGTTTCTTTTTGCTATTGTTGCTACAAGTAACTTTGTTATGTGTTCAACAACGCTGGACCGAACACTCGTAATAAAATAAGGTAAACGTTCTAGTGCTCGACATGCTAATGCCCAATAGATGATACCTTGCTGTCACCTCTATTTACAATGACTTAAGTTTCAAGATGACATGTACTGGGACCGCGTCGAGCACCAGTACGTTTACCTTAATAATTATTAAGAAAAAGTTTTCTATAAAATACATCCCCGGTTATCGGTAAGCAACCGTAGTCGAGATTTTAATTAGAACTTTCAGCATACCTAACAAAAAAGAAGAAAAATTCCGGCACATTACCTGTTGAGTACCTTAGCATTATCACACTAACTCCACATAAAAAAAACATTCAATTGTGTAACTTATATCTTGTGTATAAGGTCTACAGTTCAATGAGTTTTCAAATGCAGATACTGTAGTTTTGATAAACGAGGTAAGGCTGGACAGGTGTTAATTAACCTGAGGTCATGTCTCGAGGGCCGCCGACTGGAGACTTCTTAGGACTGAACTGGACGCTAATACATAAAACACAACGACCGTAGGCATACCACGGCATATATCAATTGTATATGTTACCGTAAAAACCCGTTTACAGTGAAAACGAGTTTTCCTTAGTTAAAACCAGTTTTCTGTAACGCCTTGGTGAAAAAGCGTTTTCTCTAGTCAAAACTACTACGACGACTACTAGTCTGACCTAGTGGCCTAGTGGCCTAGTGGGTAGTGATCCTGCCTGTGAAGCCGATGGTCCTGGGTTCGAATCCCAGTAAGGGCATTTATTTGTGTGATGACACAGATATTTGTTCCTGAGTCATGGTTGTTTTCTATGTATTTAAGTACATATTTATATATATATTATATATATCGTTGTCTGAGTACCCACAACACAAGCCTTCTTGAGCTTACTGTGGGACTTAGTCAATCTGTGTAAGAATGTCCTATAATATTTATTTATTTATTTATTTAAAACTAGTTTTCGCAAAGTGCCAATATATCACAATGCACAGTGAACTGTGTGATCAACTTTGGTCAACGTGAGATTCGAAGCTTTTATCCGCATCTTATTATATAAACCACACGGTCATTAACCCTTAACCACCTACCTACCGTCTCACAGACTCATTCAATAAAAAAAAAGGTATGTTTCTAAGTGTGAGCATCGGAGAAACGTGTGTGTCCTTATACCTTCCTCCCTCCCGCCTCAGTGCCGAGTCACCGCTCGCCGAGGTCGGTCGTGCACGCGTTTAGTTTTGGTGAGTATATTTCTGCCTCGGCCCGTCTCTGAGACGGGTGGTAGGTGCTTACGTTTTTTTTCTTGGGGTCTCGGAGACGGGTTGTAGGAGGCTACGTTACTATGCACTCTTATTTTCTTTACCAAGGCAACTGTTTCAGCCTCGAACAGTTATGTGGTAAGACTATTTACTGGTACTACAAAACCAGAGAGCAGGCTCAAATTCATGAAACAACTCGCCGAACAACTAGTAAGACCACATTTAGAGCACCGTGTAACTATTGTTACTATTCAGAGGGACCTTAAAAATGCTCTAAATCGCATACTTTTCCACAACTACAACGATAATTTGCCAACACTCCAAAACGCTAATGGTGTTGAAGAACGCTTGGAAGTGCGCAAAACCTGCTCTACGTGTGACCCGAAGAAGAAACGCAGAACCCAGTACATGTGTTTCGAATGCAAAAAACCAATTTGCCTAGAATGTGCGAACAAACTGTGCATTCGCTGCCGCGAAAAGCAGTAACTTTGTGGTCTGCAATTTTATTAAAATAGTGCCTTTTTTGTAGCGTTATATTGCTAATTAGCTTTGTTGATTATTAAATAATAAGAAATAATTACTTGGATCTCTATAAGAAGTTATAATTTTCGTTGATCTCACCTTATAAAGGATATATTGTTCCTAGAGTAAAATAAAGACTGGCGCCATATGTTTAAGAGAAAAATATGTTATGTTCGTGTTTTTGATGTTATTTTTATATTAATAAACAATTTAACTTGGGTAATTGTTGTTTCTATTTCCAAAAACCTATATAAACCATAACATTTAAAATATAAGGTCGATATTATGTAGCCGTCCTAAGGACGGGAGGTAGGTGCATGTGTAATAAAAATAGTAGGTAGGTAGTTAAGGGTTAACGTAGGTACGGAATAAAGGATGACTCACTTCAGTTTTCTATAAAAAGCATCACGTGATCACCGATCACCTGTCACAGAAAAAGAAGTGTCGGAATCCTCGCCCGGGGCCGGACCGTTTTAGCGTGAGTCGTCATTAAACTGACCAAGACAATTAAAAAAAAAGTCATATCAATCTCAGATCATAGAGAAAAGTTTCTTTCTGAATTCTGTCAGTCGTGTGATTTTCAATTCGCATAATCGGATTAATCGAATGATCTACATATTTTGGGATTGTCCATGTCCAGTTGAGGATTTCAAGCGTATTAAATATGACGACGACGGTGTATTTTTAGTAGAGATGCCCCGAATAGTGGCTTTGGCCGAATACCGAATATTCGGCCCGCTTCTCGGCTGAAGCGCCGAATATTCGGCGACCGAATATTCGGCATGACATGCGAACATTTTAAGTCGCAATTATTATGAAAACTGTTCGCCAACAAAGCACAACGTTTGCTAAGATATATTTTTTGTTGAACTGAATTAATGAATCTAGTTAGAGTCAGTCAAGTCATACCCAATTACCCATGATAAGAATAAAATATTTTGTAATCAACAAATGCTCAAAAAAGGGTCTTCGTATTTAACAACTTTCCAATAGTGATGTACCGACTATTGATTTGGCCGACTAGCCGACTAGCCGACTAATCGGCGCTCGATTGGCCGATTAGTCGGCCGACTAGTCGGCTAGTCGGCCAGATCATTAGTTTCGTATAATTTCAGGTGAAAAAAAAAATAGTTTTGCTCCTTTGGTTGCGCTATTCATCATATTAGCTTGGCTATAAGGTATTCTCTACAGGTTCAAAGACCTATCACAAGAATCCTCGTTCAATTTCTGTCTTTCTTTTATTTTGCGATCCTGAGCAGACCGTCAGTACAACTTATAGGAGGTATTTCCAAGGCTCTATTTCCCGTACGTAGTCGCCAGTTATGAACCTATCTCCTGTGGTCAGCGTCTTTACGAGCAACGTGCCCTGTTTATAAGTCTCTAAATTTTGCAATAATATTAACAGTTCCCCATGGCTCCACCATTAAAAAAAAACTAAATAATAATAAAATCATTTAACTATAGAACTTGGCCATGAAATTACACGAGAATCAGTTGAGATCGACCTGTAGAGGAAAACACCAGCCCACCATACGATAACGATCAAACGGTCAATTATATGAACAAAAGTTTTCGTCTGTACCCTGAATAGGTATTTTGGTAAAATAGATATAAAACATATGGCAAATATTGACTGTTGATTTCCGTTTTCTTTCACTAATAAAGTGCCGACTAATCGGCCATTTTTGCCGACTAGTCGCCGACTAATCGCCGACTACAAATGTGGCCGGATAGTCGGCTTTCCAGACTAGTCGGCGACTAGTCGGTACATCCCTACTTTCCAAGAATCCATTTAAAATATTAAATATACCTACCTACCCTTGTTTTTCGTTTTAGGTAGGTGCAACAGATATTCGATATTCGGCCGAATAGTAGGCAAGATCAGCCGAATATTCGGCAAAGTGGCCGAATAGGCCGAATACCGAATAGTTGCCGAATATTCGTGGCATCTCTAATTTTTAGTTACGTATACTTACTCTTATCGTAGCTAAAACCCAAATAAAATTATACCCGAAATATACTTCCATACGCTACATACAAATAATTATGATTGTATGTAGTATTATAAGATGCATGCTTTGTGTTGCGTTGAGTCGATTAAGTAATTCGAGTCCTCGTTTGAACAGAGTGTTTGATCTCGGCCCCAAGGGGTTGGAAGTAGTACAGTCGCCATCAGATATATCGGAGCGGCCAAGGTGCTCACAAATATCGGAACACGCCTCTATTGTCAGGGCGTTAGAGCGCGTGTTCAGATATTGTGAACACCTTGGCCGCTCCTATATATCTGATGGCGACTGTACTAAACAGGAAAAAATACTTGTACAAAAATAAGGAGATTTAATGTTTTTTATACTTACCATAAATATATCAAAGCATTTATTTACATAATAGAATAATATATACAGTGGGACTACTAAACTAAATTAATAACTAGCTTAAATCTAAAATAGGCTCTAATAGAGGCATTATACCAAGGATGGCAGCATTTCCTCGTTGTATTGCAATGCTGATACGTTATGCGAGGTAGCCGCCAGCTCTTCGGTCAACAGTTACGTCAACCAGGCCCATATTTCACCACGGTGACAGGTGCGACAATTGTCGACATCACTGTTACTTACGTCACAGGCCTCCATCTCCATAGGCTACGGTAACCGCTTACCATCGGACGGGCGGTGTGCTTGTTTGCCACCAACATTTTAATAAAAAAAAAAACTCCATTATATCGCAAATAAATAAGTACTTATTTTGCGAAGCTAATGACAATTGTCACAAGAAACACGACAATTGTCACGAAATTCCGAAAGAGAACTCATTTCCTGTCAATAATTACCGAAAATTCCTTTAAATCTTGTGACAACTGTCATCATAAACTTCGCAAGATTTACCTATTTTTTGCCGATAGAATATTTTTTTTTTAATAATAAGGGTGCGTATCATAATGAATACGAACTTTTGGTATAATTTAAGTTTACAAACGTTCAAAACGTATACTAATCTTATGTATAACGCACTAAATCTATATTTTCAATAAGTATAACATAAAAATAATATAACATACAATATACATACCGCTGTTTGGTATAACATACAAATAAACTAATTACATTTAATATAACATTCATTATGCATATAAATTAAAATAATGAATAACATCTCATATAAGTATCTGAACAAAACACCAGTAAAATTATTTGGATAGCTCAGTATTTCATTTTAAGGTTAGAACTGTGACCCCTCAGAGAAAGAAACTGCTACCAGAAAAGTAGGTTTCGTTAGGTTAGAACTGTGACTCCCCAGAAAAAGAAACTGCTACCAGAAAAGTAGGTTAGGTTAGGTTAGAACTGTGTCTCCCTAGAAAAAGAAACTGCTACCAGAAAAGTAGGTTTCGTTAGGTTAGAACTGTGACTCCCCAGAAAAAAAAACTGCTACCAGAAAAGTAGGTTAGGTTAGGTTAGAACTGTGTCTCCCTAGAAAAAGAAACTGCTACCAGAAAATTAGGTTAGGTTAGGTTAGAACTGTACGTGACCCCTCAGAGAAAGAAACTGCTACCAGAAAAGTAGGTTAGGTTAAGTTAGAACTGTGACTCCCCAGAAAAAGAAACTGCTACCAGAAAAGTAGGTTAGGTTAGAACTGTGACCCCTCAGAGAAAGAAACTGCTACCATAAAAATAGGATAGGTTAGGTTAGAACTGTTACCCCACAGAAAAAGAAACTACTACCGTAAAAATTGGTTAGGTTAGGTTAGAACTGTAACCCCCTACAGAAAAAACTGCTACCAGAAAAGTAGGTTAGGTTAGGTTAGAACTGTGACCCCTCAGAGAAAGAAACTGCTACCAGAAAAGTATTAGGTTCGGTTAGAACTGTTACCCCCCCCCCAGAAAAATAAAAGGTTAGGTTTATTGCGTTGTATTTGTTTTGTATATTATATTATTTCAACGTTATACCTTTTTATACTTATCATAAACGATATTATATGTAAAGTTCATTATACATTATTAAATTATATAATTCATTGTTATACGTATCGCAGTTTATACTTATTGCACGTTATGCCATTCAAAATTATATTAATTGAATTTATATATTCTGAGCAATATATTATAGGTTTGTATACGTTCTATTACTTACCCGACGTCAGCAACAGTGACATTTGTCGAATTATCGCACCTGTCACCGTGGTGAAATAGGAGCCAGGTGTAGTTAGGTCTTTAGATCGTACATACTGTATGGTTGTGTGTGGTGTGGAGTCGAGTCGAGTAACTCGAGCCTTCGTGTAAATATTGCACGGATCTCGGCCCCGGGGAAGGAAGATAAATAAGCAGCTTCCTACGAGACTGAAATTACTCAAAAAAGGATTAGAATAAACAAAAATAGCATTTTGTAGAGCAAACTAGTTCATTTTGGTTATTTGATGAATTATCATTTAGCCATTTACAGGGCGCAATTTGTATTGTAAGTTGTGAGTCAAAAATTAACCCCAATTATTACTTAATTACGTAGAACTTTTAGGACGGCTAGACTTGTGTTTTTTTTTTAAATCTGGTCCATTAGGGCTCATTCATTCATTCATTAATCAATCCACTTTTGACACAGTCTAACTAAACCGTCATTGGCCATTACGCATTCCGAGAATAGCTTTTAATTTACGTTATATTTTGTACCTCATTCGTACTTCGTTGCTTACAATGAATATTATGTATATCCGCATAAACCAACCCAACCACAGTTATTTTAATCCTGAGAAGTTCGTGAAATTTACATATTCTCAAGGAGACTGAAATTATTTATTACTGACATTTATTCTCTAGCCACGACCGCAGGCACCGGTGTTATAGTATAGAAATAAAAGTATTCCATTTAAGCACATTTACGATGTACTAATTCCAAACTTCTTTTTTAATTAAATATATTGCACAGTTGTGAATACTATATTTAAGTTGTTTTTAATGGCAGATTCCTTGTAAAATTTGAATCTAGCATAATAAATTTTAATGTATAAATATTTAATGTAGTTATCTTATAACTATCTACACTACTTAACCTATCTACGTAACGTATTTAAATCCCAAGTAAGTATAAATGGTAAGTGTATAAGTGTAAAGTAAGTACAATTACACTAGGTACCTACCTAATAAAATAGATGATCACACCTTTATCAGTTATTGTTATCACACTACTACTCAAGACTTCTCAACTTTCTATAAGGTTTACAAATGCTCAGCTCTGTGAAACAAATAGGCTTTCAGACATAGCAAAAATAGCTTGTCAACCAACATTTAGTCACTAATTAATCCGTCATTATCGCATTGCAAAGAAAAACAAAAGCTTTGTGAATAAATCACTTTTCTTCATTAACTTTGCCGAACTAAATCAACACTGAACAAAGAAACGACTCCGCTGTTGCTTTTTCCATGATTCCCCTTGTATTTGCGATGCACTTGATTTTTCATTTAGCGGGAAAGGTTCTATTAGTAGTAGTTAAAAGTAACAAAAGAGGAAAATGATGGCTTATTAAAAGTTCTCTTAAAGCACTACGGTTCCAATTTCTTTTTAATGCTTCAGTAAAGAGTATTCCCTCGGGAATGCAAGAATGTAGATCTTAAAGTATTTTCTTAGTATAATAATTTGTATAGATCAAAGGTTTTTTTTAACGCAGAAGAAATGAGGAAGATTTTATCACGTTTTATTTTAATTATATTAAAAAATCCAGATAACAGTTTCATTAAAAATATCGCCAAATGAAACACAACATTTTCCGAAAGTATGTGTTTTATTAAATTAAATTCATTAAATTCATTCACCTACTTAAAATATCAAACCTATAAACTCTTTCATTTTCCCCTACGCTCGAAATATGTTGATCATTCATTGAATGAAATGGGAATGAATTCTCGGAACAGACAATCCATCCCATCTGAAAGGAAAACCATTTCCAAACATTTCAACTGGTTAAAAAAACGAATGCAAAATTCATTTTCGTGCCGTCCCTAGTACCTAGACACCTTTGTTGAGTATAAATGGTCAAGCGCTAGTTGAAGCCTTGTGTTGTGTTCTGTTTTTAGGGTTCCGTACCTAAAGGGTAAAACGGGACCCTATTACTAAGACTTCGCTGTCCGTCCGTCCGTCCGTCCGACCGTCCGTCCGTCCGTCCGTCTGTCTGTCACCAGGCTGTATCTCACGAACCGTGATAGCTAGACAGTTGAAATTTTCACAGATGATGTATTTCTGTTGCCGCTATAACAACAAATACTAAAAACAGAATAAAATAAAGATTTAAATGGGGCTCCCATACAACAAACGTGATTTTTGACCAAAGTTAAGCAACGTCGGGCGTGGTCAGTACTTGGATGGGTGACCGTTTTTTTTGCATTTTTTTTCCGTTTTTTTTGCATTATGGTACGGAACCCTTGGTGCGCGAGTCCGACTCGCACTTGCCCGGTTTTATTTACTTTTGTATAGTTTTCAGTAATAGCTAAACCATTTTAAAGGACCTTCCAGTTTGGACCGCTTCCAGTTTCTTGTAACCTTTCTTTTTAATTGAACTAGATAATGAATTAGGCTGTCCGGATCAATTATAGAAGATGTCGACATATGTTGGTCCAAGCTTTTCTTCCTTGGAGCTGGCTGGCGTACGCTCGGGATTCTGCGAATGCTTAGTAGTTACTCTGTTTCCCTACAAGTCCCAATCTCAGACTCAAGACATTTCAATTTTGTAAGTAAGTAGTCTTGAAGCTGCAATTCAACACGCAGACACGTCATAAATACGCCTTTGCCTTCGCATGCCAGATTATCAGACACTACGGGACCCTAAACGGACTGTTCTACGCGTACCTACATACCTCCAGTAATTTAGTTCGCGTCAAACCACTTTGCATTTGCGTTAAACGTGAAATATAATTTGCAGAAATCTCACAAAGCCTTGCTTCTCTTTGTTCCAGAAACTGGCTGGAATCCGCGCGGACAACGCGGTCAAAGAACGTCGGTTCACTTTACAGGTGTTATTCCGAAGTCCACCGTCGCGTCTGTCTGTCTGTCTGCCTGTATGTTCGCGATAAACTCAAAAACTACTGAACGAATTTTCATGTGGTTTTCACCTTACATTGAATAAGAGTGATTTCAACTATGCACCTTCATCGAAAACAAAACAAAATAGGTAAGTTGTTCTAGCTGCTGACAGTGTGCCAATATCGTTTATGGAAACTTTTGAATTTTTATGTTACGCTTTAAATCTATCGTGTAATGCGTGTAAAAATGCAACCACAAGTGGATATTATTATAGAAGTCAATCCAGTTTCCTAAGGGACAAGTAACATACTACGCGGCTTCCATACCAAAGGTAGTGAATTCGAAACCCCGACTCGTACAGTACCTACGGTTCAGTTCATAACTTTTTGCTAGTACCTAAGTATTTGACGCAAACCTAAATGCTCATTCATTCATTCAATCAGTGTAAATTCCCATGGCGTCGAAACGGTGAAGTACTCCTCAACGCGCCTAACCATTGTGAACCAAAGTAATTAACCGTGCCGACGCGAATGGGACAAACCCATTAATTCCACTAATTCGCTACTTCGCTCACTACCGACTAGTGCTCCGGTTGCCAGGCTTTTGTTACTTGCGAAGCTGAATTATGAATTTACGACATAGATCGTTTTCTACTAGAGTTACTAGACCCGCAATATAAACTTACTACTTAATAGTTTGGCGCGATGACCCAAAATGAGTCTTGGCCTCCAACACAACAGTAACGCATTATAAACGCGGGACCATAATCTGACGTACCTACTAGCATTGACATGTTACAAGGCCGCCGTAAAGATCTACTTAAAAGCCTTGTATGGAGACGATGTTCAGGATGAAGGGAAATGGGAGTCAGATATTTGACAGTTACATTTCAAATAATATAAAAATTTGCTCTTAGTTCACATTTTTACAACATCGAACGCCATTTGCTACTTTTATTTAGTTCCCCGATTATGCAAAGCCGATAACGCGCGAAGCCAGCGAAGCCCGTTCATTTTTACGCCGACACCGGTGTTCTTTGCTCGCCAAGAAAGCTGTTGTAGTATAAAATTGTGTGAAGATCTTAGACTCTTACATACTAAACGATGCATGCGCATTTTCAATACATTACCAATAAGTAAGTATATATTCTTATTTCTGCGTGGTGAGCGCGTCCTTTTATATGCTTAATCTAGCGAGAAGTGAACAAGTAAGCTGAGAATGCTTCCAAGCTAAACTGATGTTTCTATACAAATTCCATAATGACATACGACTTTGTAGTCTAGGACGGTAGTACGTCTCTGTTGCGGTGCTTTATGAGCTGTTTTATACGTTGCAAAGAATTTTATGATTCGCTGCAACGAGTTAATTATATTAGTTTACAGTTTTTATCCTTTTTATTTTAACGGAATGCGATGTACAAGTGTTTCCCAGTATTTGTTGGTTGTGATGTTGTTTGTTATTACATTTAAAAGAGGTGCCTAATTCAGTTATCAAGCTTTTGTTTATTTATTTGGTGTCATGTTTGTTATTTTGGTGCAGTATTGCGATTCGTTGGATAATTATGTAGGAAAGAGTTTTATTAATGAAATATCTTTACAATGAAAAATATTAAATAGGTACAGCTGGACTCGAACCACATTGTTTTTAGGGTTCCGTACCCAAAGGGTAAAACGGGACCCTATTACTAAGACTCCGCTGTCCGTCCGTCCGTCTGTCACCAGGCTGTATCTCGTGATCTGTGATAGCTAGACAGCTGAAATTTTCACAGATGATGTATTTCTGTTGCCGCTATAACAACAAATACTAAAAACAGAATAAAATAAAGATTTAAGTGGGGCTCCCATACAACAAACGTGATTTTTGACCGAAGTTAAGCAACGTCGGGCGGGGTCAGTACTTGGATGAGTGACCGTTTTTATAGATAATGGTACGGAACCCTTCGTGTGCGAGTCCGACTCGCACTTGCCCGGTTTTTTTTATAACAAACACGAAATTTTTAATTTGATCCCAACATTTGAGGACTTTAACCTCCTTTCCAACTTTAACCCTGTTTTCTGAAAGCGTTAACCCTTCGGCCACCTGCCGCCGGCAGTTTGGAAGCCCGTGCCTCGGGCAGAGTTGAAAGGGCCCGTGATAATGATTAATGGGCATTACGTCGAGATTCACAACATGGCGGTGTTGATTAGGTGATAACTTGTTTATTTATGCATTAAGTCTCTGTTTTAAGTAGACAAATCACTATGTATCTAATGTGGTTTTTGAAATAAGATAGAGTAAACTGACATCTCTACTACCCACCGTGCATTTAACCACCGTAAGCCGTAAGAGACCACTAATGTCAAAAAGAAGTACCTACCTAGGGCGACACGTAGTGCAACCCAAGGTACAGAACATTACGGCCCAAAGAATCTGGAAATTTCTGGATGCAACGGGCATTGTTTACCTTAAATGACCCAATTTCAAACGAAAAAATCTCGGACAGTGAGGTTCCCAATACCTTTAATTCACATTTTTTACAAATAGCGTCCAAGTCTGTGGTTCAAAGTGATGAGTCCTTATCTGCACAGTACCTACACCAACACCTTAGTGGCACAGACATACCCTCATTTCGTCTCCCTATTGTCACACCCGAACTCTTACACAAGACAATACAATCTCAATGTTAAAGACACGCGACACCGTAGATACATATGATATATCATTAAATATAATCATATGTATCTGGCCGGTCGTTTCTGATATCTTGGTTGTGTTGATCAACACGATGTTTCAAACTGGCGTCTACCCTGACGTGTTAAAGAGTACAAGGGTATGCCCAGTATACAAAGGGAAGGGAGAAAAAACAGACGTTAATAACTACAGGCCGATCACCATAGTACATTTTGTCATCAGCACTGATGACATACCTGGAATGTAACGATCTGCTTACTCCAAACCAATACGCTTACAGACGAAACATGTCAACTACCGCTGCAGCTCACAAAATTGTCGATACAATTATAACAGGTTTAGAAAAACGACACAAAATGGCCGGTATTATGTGTGACTTGTCTAAAGCATTTGACGTAATAAGTCACACAATGCTCCTGGATAAGCTGAAGTGTTATGGCGTGACGGGTGAGGCGCATCGCTTAATCGCTTCATTTTTGTCGGACCGAAGACAACAGGTTAAACTGTCCTCAAATGGCAAGCGATTCCAGTCTGACATTGGCCTTATCAAACTAGGCATTCCCCAGGGATCAGCCCTTGGAAACACCCTGTTTCTAGCCTACGTCAATGATCTCCCGTCTGCCATCACCACCGGGCTGTCAGTACTATTTGCAGATGACACTACGGTCATAATCAGCGCGCAAACGTACACGGAGAAAAAAATATTTTACAATATTACCAGATTGTATAGTAGTTATGTTTCTAGTGTAGGAAAACAGATTTCAGCCATGTTTAATAGACTTGTATTTTGGACAATATTAGAATATTCTAGTTAAAATATTCTAGTACACTAAAACTCTGATATCGTTTTGGTAACAATCTAATAGTAACAGAGTAAAATATGCATTTAGCATACAACACTTTACAATAATTGCGATGTTTACAATATTTATTAATTCTGTTCACCATCATCTAGTTTAACACACCAATAATAAAAGTGTGTATTACAAAATCTTTGTTTAGGGTCCACCTTATGTAATTCATTTATAGGTACTAGATTTTCTCGTACCTGTTAGCGGATTTTTAATACCTATTACTTACTCGAAATTTCTTGATTACTATGAATATTTTTACACATAACTAGATACGTTCTCTGTTGTCTAACATACTCTTTTTAATGATAACAATAAAGAGTGGTTCCAGCAACAATAAAAATTGTTGGCATTACAATATTATTGCACACTAAACAAAATATGATTTGCCTGTAACGAAAAACTGTTCAGCCCACGATATGAGCTAACTGCGGCCCCTCGCACCCCTGCGCCGCCGCCCGCAGCGCCCAGAACATTCTGTCATTTTCACCGAAGTCCGGACAGAGTTCATTTCAAGTGTCGCCAATAATAAATGAATCAGGTTGCATTCCTGTTTAGATCACCGGTTTTAGCAAATAAAAGTGTCTGTGTGTAGTGAACAAAGGCGGACGAAGCGGATAGCGGTTTAATTGAAAATGTATACATATGTTGCTAATAGTGATAAGGTTATATTGGAGTGTTCTGTTTGTGTGTTGTGTTTGCTACCAAAATTATCTCTGTGTTATATTTGCCATACGCTCACTAAAATTGCGGCCGATAATTTATGTTATGTACTACTAAAATTAAAACGAATTTAAAAAAAAGTTTGTTTTTACTTTACTCATAGCAGCTCATAGTAATTACTTAGGATTGAGATTTTTCTGTTTATGTTTCAGGCCATCACACCTATACCACAAACATCATTATTGCGGACTAAGCCAATGTAGGTACTTACTGCCGAGTTAAACAGAATAATGTTAAACACCTTAGGTAAGTCTTCGTCGCAACAAAAGCATGTTAAAGCGAAGACTCACCTAAGATATTTAACCTAACTCTGTTTCACTCGACAGTAAGTAAGTATATAACAATTTCAGTCCGCAATAATGATTTACTGAACACAAATATAAAACCCGTTAAACTCTACAATATATATAGTAAACAGAACATACTGTTTATTTCATGCCACAACAATTATATTTAACACAAACATAAATCTGGTATTCTCCAATACTGCATATAGTAAACAGAAATTGTTGATTATTTCAGTCAGCTAAAATTATACTTAAAACTAATAAAAAATCTGGTGAACACTAATGAAATATCTGATAAACTCTACCCTGTCCTATAATGATGGCTACAGATAGGTTTTGTATACTACACAAAATTTATTTTCGACGATACTAGGTATGTGGGTAATAGGAACTAGAAATGATGTTTTAAAGAACTAGAATTTTCTATTAATGTGTAAAAAAAGTCTAGTTGTCACATATAATACAATAAAATCAAGTTAAATTTACAATATTCTGGTAAAGAACACTAGATTTTTTTCTCCGTGTACGAGCAACTTGGTGAGAACATCAACGAGGCATGTAGACAGTTGGAGCGGTGGTTTGCTGCAAATGGGTTACTTCTTAACGTCAGCAAGTCTAACGTAATGTTATTCTCAGGACGGATGACTAACACGACCCCATGTGTAGTAGACTGCCCTATGCCAATGTGCTATGAAACGAAGTTCCTTGGCTTTATGTTGGATTCGAATCTTAACTGCAAGTGCCATGTTGACCAGCTATGCAATAGATTGAGTGGTGCGGTCTTTGCGTTACGGAAGTTGAAACCCCTTATTTCGTACGTTTCATTAAAATCGGTCTACTATGCTCACTTCCACTCACTTATGACATATGGTGTACTCATTTGGGGGAACTCTACGGATGCCAATCGAGTGTTTATTATGCAAAAACAGGCAATACGAACGCTAGCGGGTGTGAAGCGTAGACATTCATGCAGAGACCTTTTTGTAACGCATAGAATAATGACGCACTACTCATTATATTTATTCGAAATCATTATGTACGTGAGAAATAACTTATGTTTGTTTAAACGCGTTGAGGTATCTGGTATAAACATTAGAACTACAGGTCGATTACGAACAGTTCCACGTCGCATGGCGCTTGCAGCAAAAAACCCGCGTGTTATCGGTCCGACTTATTATGAGCGATTACCTGCAGAAATAAGGACGGAAACATCCGATACAACATTCAAGCGTCGATTGAGAAACTTTTTACTGGACAACCCATTATATTCAATAAGTGAATTTTTTGACATAACTGTATAATTTATATTCGCATACCTATTCTTGACATTGTCTTTGTTTATTATTGTTATTATTTGACGATCCTTCTCAGGTGAAATTTTTCATCTTATGTATTATTAATGAAATTAATTAATTTGGATTATCTTGCTATTATTTAAATTTATTTCTGACGATCACAATATAGATTCTTATAAATTGACATTAATGTAATTTGTACTGTAATCATATGTTGTGAAATAAATAAATCTAATCTAATCTAATCTAATCATTAGTAATGAACTTTAAAGGGCCGTCACAATAGATCAATGCTGGTCGATGCGACACTCAAAGGCCCACTACAACACAATAATCTAAATATATAAACGTGAAAGACCTGACTGACTGACTGACTTAAATCAACGCACAGCCCAAACCGCTGGGACTAGAAAGTCCAAATTTGGCAACTAGATTCCTTATAAGGTCT
The DNA here is from genome assembly GCF_910591565.1 of Cydia splendana. NCBI lineage: Eukaryota > Metazoa > Arthropoda > Insecta > Lepidoptera > Tortricidae > Cydia > Cydia splendana. The sequence goes on along the minus strand of NC_085971.1, from coordinate 15,276,210 downwards.
AGGGGTCCACTAAGAAAGGATTTTTCAAAATTCATCCCCTAAAGGAGTGAAATGGGGGTCCAAAGTTTGTATGGGGAAACAAGATTAGTTAGACTATTTTATTCCAAATTTCACAGGAGTATTCCTAAAGATAAATGAGTAAACACGTGTTTCAGGTTTTTTGAAAATTGAACCCCTAAGAGGGGGAAAAGTCCCCAATAGGGTTGATATCTCAAAATATCAATATTGTTATCGTTTTCATAGTATTTTGAGACGCTAATAACAAAAATGGCATCAAAATTAAAATTAACGTAGCCGAAGTGAACAATCATCCCCCTGGTGGGGGTGCAATGGGGTTGAAATTTCAAAATATCAATATGGGTATCATTTCCATGGTTTTGTGGGACGCTAATTACAAAAATGGGATCAAAATTAAAATATAACGTAGCCGACGTGAACTATGGCCCCTGGTGGGGAATGCTAATTACGAAGATAGCATAGACGGTTGTAACATACACGCTGATTTACAGCCACACATGATCCAGACTTTTGAGAATGCAATGCCTTAAAGTAAATTTTTTTAGCTATTAGCTCAGGGAAAATTTCACTAATACCTACAATGGCTGTTGAATCGTTGAATATTGATGGGACCATGTTGGCTCACACCGTAGTACCTATAATTGGAGATGGAGCCTGTCAGCAGTGTCTATTTCGCGCCATCTCCTATCTTCTGTATGATACGCAGGTGAAGGCCAGGGAGGTGCGCGAGCAAATCGTTAGTCACGTGGTGGCCAACTGGGAGGAGTTTGTTATTATGTCTCATAACAGTAACGGTGATAATTACTCCAGCCGGCCTAGCCAAGGTTACAATCGCTATCGCTTCGACAACGAAAAGCATTATGTCTCTCTATCACTCTTCCATATTAGCGCGATAGTGACAGTTGCGTTTCGATCGCTACGGAGAGTAAGCGATTGGCATCTTGGCTACGCGGCCTGCTCCGTTGAATACTGCCTTGAAATGTCGCGCCCGTTTACTTACGGTAGTCTCTGCGAGTTGGTAGCGGCAGGACAACTGTTTCCGTGGGTTTTCGAAGTTTACCGCAACAATGAGCTATATATGAGAGTTGGTACTGTGGGTAATCCGGTGGGGCAATTTTCAAGTGATTTGTCTAGCGGTTATTTTGACGTATATATTCGCAGTGAATTACTCGTAAGACCCACAATATCAGAGCCCCCTTCTTCACTCCTCTCTGTGGTTGCCAAGAAGATTACCACGAGAAGGAATGAAGAGATTACCACCCCACCACCCCATTTAGAATCAGACTCATCATTATCTCTTACCGCTACCAAAACAGTTACTAAAAAACGCCGTGCTAGGTTCACGAATACTACACGGAACAAACAACTAAAAGCTGCTGCAAATAAATATATGCAAAACAAATCATCAGATCACCAAGCTGCCGTAAGCAATTACCAAAAAATGAACCCTGATGTACACAGAGAAGCAGTAGCTAGGTATCAGCAAGCCCACCCCGAGGTAAACCGTGACACCTCCGCTAGGTATCAGCAAACCCACCCCGAGGTAAACCGTGACACCTCCGCTAGGTATCAGCAAATCACACACACTGATACACTTCATCCATGTAAAACTCCGCACCATTTTGCAATTCTCTCTCAAGTTGCCGTTTAATGTCGTCCGAAAAACTGTCCTTATATTTTTCCCAGAGACTTAACGGGTCAGTAAGTTGACAAAAAACTAACATTATTATGAAAAGTTCGCGCAGCTTGAAGGGAGAATCGCACAACGCAGCTTCCTCTAAAGTTGAGTCCCAATGTTTATCGTCCTCTAGCAATCCAAGGGAGAACCACTAATGTAGTGTATAAGGAGGTGCTATAGGTACAAAAGGCTACAACTACATAAATAAAAAATATAAATTAAAAGGTGTTAGGTACAAAACGTACATTAGATTATATTAAATAAGTCGAGCTCGATTAATCGATATATATAATTACAATTCAGTACGGTTACCATCAGTTTGTCACTGACATAAACGCCGTCGAGAACGTAATTTACTTTCTATACATCCCGTTTGCACTAATATGCGAGTGCGAGCGAGATGTATAGAAAGTAAATTACGTTCTCGACGGCGTTTATGTCAGTGACAAACTGATGGTAACCGTACTGGTGTCTTCAAGTCAAGAGTGAATACTGTGAATAAGCTTTTACTGAAATATTGAGCTACACCTTCGGCCTTGCCATCACTTTCCAGCAGGTGAGACTAAGGTCAGTCACTGTTCAGTCCGTAAAAAAAAACAAAATTAAAAAAACTCTCCTGCGCGTGCGAAGCCGCGGGCAAAAGCTAGTAATAATAATAATAATAATAATAAGCCGTAAGAGACATTCTAAAACTCATGATGAGTTATTTGACACGTCATATAGCCAACGAATGTTATATAGAAAATAGTTTTATACTTTACCTTAGCGTTAGATGAAAGTTATGTATTACAGCCCGTTCACACAGGGTGTCCGTTTTACTGTTCCGTTTTATCGTATACGTTTTTTTTCATTGATGGCGTATGGAGTTGTATGAGCGACTTCACATATGACACAGTATTCAGTATACAGTAAAAAATAACGGTCCGTAAAATTGTGACATTCCGTTTTGTCATCGAATACTGGATGAACGGAATACGTATCCGTCATGTATCCGTACGTTTTTACTGGATATAAACTGTGTGTGGTGTGGGGGGCGGGGGGAGCGGTGCAGCTAGACAAACAAGTTTGTACATGCACGCATTGTCTATTTTGCATTCATTAAAGAACGCGTGCTTTTGTTGCGACCAACCATGTCAATCAAGGAATGGGATAACTTAATAGACAAGGAATTGTTAATTAGTTTAATGGAACAGAGACCAGTTCTTTGGGACAAGACGCTAGATAAATACAAAGACAAGACTGCTAGTACTGCAAGTTGGCGCGAAATATGCGTTATTTTAAACAAAGATTTTGAGGATATGGAACAAAAACAAAGACAAGAGTTCGGTAAGTTTTCGTTTTATATTTGAATTGAGGTATATTCTAGATAGATTGGTCCTGCCATGAAACCGACCCAGCTTCGGACATAAAATAGTTCATAAATTCTGTTCGAACTGAATTAGCAGCATTACCACCTCGTGTCCTTCTCTCATTAGGTAGGTTTTCGAGTTGAACTTCTTCAGATACGCTATTATCACTGTTTGAGATTAAACCCTCCTCATCCCTGATAAAGTTGTGTAGAACAGTACATGCCTTAACGATCCATATAGCTGTTGTTTTATCAGTGTCTAAAGGTCGATGGAATATTCTCCACTTATTAGCTAAGATACCGAAAACACATTCAACGTATCTCCTAGCTCTAGTCAAGCGATAGTTGAATATTCGCTTATTTTTGTCCAGGTGCGTCCCGCCAAACGGCCTAAGTAAATTTTCATGTAATCCGAAACCTTCGTCTCCAATGATCACATATGGAACTCTCAACTCTGAGTTTGTTGATAATGGGCATGGTGCTGGTATTTGTAAACTGCCGTCTAGCATCATTTTCCAAAATGTTGTCTCCTTGAATATTGATGAATCACATTCTTTCCCATAAGATCCAACACTAACGTATACGAAGCGATAGTCAGAGTCTACGATCGCTAATAATACGATGGAAAAAAAATCCTTGTAATTCATATACATTGAACCGCTATTTTGTGGTTTTTTAAGTCTGACATGTTTTCCATCTGCTGCACCGAGACAGTGTGGAAAATTTGCTCTTTTGTTAAATCCATCTGCTATCTGTTTCCACTCATCGACTGATGCAGGAAGTCGCATATATACAGCACTCAAATTATTCCATATGCATCTTGAAACGTCTTTTATAATGTTGCTAACGGTCGATACACCAACACGATAGGTGTAATGAAGATCTTTAAATGAACATCCGGATGCTACATATCTGAAAAAAAAATTTTTTTGTTTCAGGAAAATATGTTATAAAAAAGTGGAGACAGATTAGAGATGCTTGGGTGAGAACGTTAAAAGATAAAAAGAATTGCAAGACATCTGGTTCTGCTGTCTCAAAGATAAAGCCGTACAAATATCATCATCAGATGTTATTTTTAAAAAATATTATTGAGCCTGGTGAAACGCACGAAAGTGCCTGTGCTGAAAAAACTGATGAGGTTAACACCACGGCAGTAAACAAAAATAATAAAACAAACGGAGATGACGGTGACGAGATTGAACATATTCGCAATGACACTCAAACAAAATCCCCCCCGACAAAACGAAGAGCACCAACAAAAAGATTAAATGAATTAGATGCTAAAATGATGGCCTACATAGACCACCAGATAAAACCCAAGAACATTGAACCGGATGATCGTAATCTCTTATTCTTCAAAGGTATTTTGCCGTCCTTGGCTGTGCTAAATGATGATGAAATTCTAGAATTTCAGTCTGGAGTTATTAAACTATTGCAAGATATTAAAAGAAGGAAAGTTAACCCGTCAACCAATTGGTCATCTCCATATACGCAAGCATCTAGTGCTAGTAATCACCAAACACAAGGGCATTTTACCCAAGCATCTGGTGCTATTAATCACCAAACACAAGGGTATTTTACCCAAGCATCTGGTGCTATTAATCACCAAACACAAGGGTATTATACCCAAGCATCTGGTGCTAGTAACCAAATACAAATTTTACAAGACCAGATTATAGTGTATAGTGATAGTACACCATCACCATCAGTACAATCTACGTGCAGTGATGAGAACACGCTAGATATGTCTGGGTTTTAATATTGTAAACGTTTGAGTAAAAATAAAAAGTACTTACCTTAAAAATATTGCTAGTTTTTCTTCAGGGCAGATACTTTTCCTCCAATTAGTGTCTTGCTTTTTTAAATCCTTTTCCAGTAGTTTAAGAAGATGATCAAAAGAAGACATCGACATACGAAAGTAATTAAAAAATTTTGAGTCGTCTCCCCGCAACTGACTCATGAGTAAACTGTAAGCACCTGCTCTACCTCTTTGCACCAAGAGTGGATGCTGCCAATAACGCCGATTGTACCGTCTCCGCTGGCGATAGTACCAATACAACACGACAACGTCCATCCTGGTAGACTAGCGGTGGTATACTGACGTGTCCGTAATTACGGAGACTACGTATGTGTGAACGGGCTCTCAGTTAATGCCGGATACGTTGAACGTTATACGGTGCCTATGTGTGAACAAAGCATATTTTTTTGTTGTATCCGTTAAAACGTGTACCGTAAATACGGATACTCTGTGTGAACGGGCTGTTGATCAAATGTCTTCTATACCGCATGACAGGTATATCTGATGAGAATATGTCATTCGTATGTATGTATATGTCTTATTAATTATATTACTTCATATTTACCTATATCAAAGATAAAGAGTTTATTATTCAAGTAGGCATATTACAATGCACTTATGAACGTCAAATAAAGCTTCACCGGCTCCAACCCTACACCTCTGCCTCGAGAAGATTTAAATCCCCCCTCTATTGGAGGAGGGTATCCCAATATGGGAAAGGCAACAAACTCGGCGGGTCACATCTATACAAAACATTACATCTTATAATTAACATGCATTACGAGTATATAAGAAAAAATACAATTTAAATTACTATAGAATTCATGCAATTACATACAGTAGGTATTTTTCTTTATAGAAATTTGATTTAATAATATGTATATATGTGTATCAAATCATACAAATACGTAGCTGTTTAAGAAAACAAATCAAATTCTTACAAAAGCAAAAGAAAAGAAAATTAATAAATGACAATATTATATTACATATAAGTATAAATCTGACTGATTGTTTGTTGTATCGATCAATAATATATTATTAGTTGTAATGTAGAGTGATAATCATCTCCGGTAGATATATACAATTATTTATACATACATATACTATACATCATGTCTAATTGTATACACGCCACGTTTATAATTATTTCCTCTCAATCGGTTCTACATGCCATAATTAGTTAAATTACCGCTGAAACACCACTAATCGCGGCACGTCTGCCGATGTACAGTCGGCCACATGTGTTAACCAAGTTTAGATTGTTATGGGTCCCAGGGTATTTAGTGGCTACGCCATTATGAGCCTAAATGGGGATAAGACAGATTATTCGGGGAATAGGTATTCTCCGCCGATAAGACCGCCTGTTGTTTACTTCTACATGTGTTGCTGTTATTCTGTATTCTTTTATAATAATATAATTACGTATGTAATAATGATTATTTGTATTGTATTCTACACTTCTGCATAGCACTGCACAAAGTCGCAAATTATTTTTTATTATTTATGTAATTAAATACAATGGTATTCTTAAATATAGTCATAGCCCCGCAAAACTCTACAATGAGTTCATCAGTCTCTGGGCGATTTTTCCGTAGGTTTTTACGTAAAAAAGTAGAATACTTCAATAGTATTCGTGAATTCACGAACTGTAAAAAAGCAGATTACTTATTTCTTCACACTTCATAATTAACAACAAATGATACTGCTCGTTTCTTAATACAATTAAAACAAAAGCTACATTTAATTACGCTCGTGAGCATAATATAAGTATCTCTACAAGCAGCTATCATAATCACCCTTAGCAAAACAAACGGCCCCCAAACATCGTTGACCCAATTCCTTTTCCAAATAACGCCGACTGTACTCGTTATGAGTAAACAGCACTTGTCGTGCGGCGTCTGTTCGCTTTTGTCTGTGACAGCTGGGCGTGTGTTAACGCCTTTAGCTTTAAGAATTAGACACACATGGCAAACAAATTATACAACACTAAAAAAATATAGGATTGATAAGACCTCAGCAGAAGTAAGGTTCTGAGTCAGGCACTTTGTGCGGTGAAATCTTTAAACAAATAGTGTCTTATAATCACGTTAGTTAAGATTCTTAAAAAAGTAAGTAATATCCCTGTATAATGAATACGGAAGGCAAAGTGTAAGGTAACTTTGTATATCACCACAGTTATTTCTAAAACATTCTGAAAAGCTTTTAAGTAGGTAATAAGATAATGAGAAAGTATGAAAGTATTTTTCGAATAGCTTGGGCGGGCTTTACGAGATTTTGAGTTTTTAGGTATAAATTATATGGCTATGACATGACAGCTCTGTCACCGTACCCAAGCTATTTGAAAAATACTATAGTGCTAAAGATGATAATCTCGCCATTTTTATAGTTGACATTTAATGTTATATAGGTAGGTATATAAGGTATATAATATATTCGACTTCGTGAGTAAGTCTCACTTCGCTTCTTGTGATATATTTATAGGTAGAGTTGGTGTGAACGCGCCCTTACCCCGCAGTCATAGGTTTCGCCGAGCGGCATTAAAATTTCACCACATCATTAAACTTGCCGGATTCCGCATTTAGCGGGTTTTCAATTGAAATACTTCAACGGCCCTCGTACGGCTCGTACGCGTTTAGGTACAGGGCTACAAGCAAATTAATGTAAGTTATGTACTACTTATGATAAATTTATCATTTATTTATTTATACTAACTTCAAAGTGTGACATTTAATAAGACTGCCTAATGTGATGTGACGCCTTGTGACGCCGTTTGAACAGAGCTGGGCACCGTTAATCAAAAAGTTAACTTCGTTAATCGTTAATCCGTTAAATATAAAGTAAACTTCGTTAAACGTTAAAACGTAAGTAACGTTTTAACGTTTAACGAAGTTCAAAAGTTTTAACGGAAGTTAAAGTTAATCGTTAACTCGAAATCGTAAATATAAGCAATAGGAAATAAAACTAGTACAAATAATCATAATTTTTGATTTTTATTAAAGACTAATCTACTAATTAACATGGTAATCATTACTAATTAATAATAGCATAGCCAATAAAAATATCATTCGCTAGCATCTGCCATATAAGGTGCAAACCTAACGCAAACTAGTCGGAACGTGATCGGCGCGGCGCGGCAGCGCGCGGCCTTGGTGTGAGTAGGTTCTTAGGTATTAACGATTAACGGACTTAAGGAAAGTTAACGGAAGTTAACAAGTCCGTTACAGGTTTTTAAACTTAACTTAAAATTTTATTCGTTACTTGAAAACTTAACTTCCTTAATTAACGATTAACGGATTAACGGACTTCTGCCCAGCTATGCGTTTGAATAGGTGACGTTCGGACGTCAACTGCACCTGTTGACGTTTAGTCCGTCGCTCATTTAATCTAAATAATAATAGATTTACCCCCTTATTCATAAAACTTTACGGGTCTGATTTAGTTAAATTTTGTTTTATCCCTTTCATAGAAATACATAAGTCAAAATGACAGATAGGACAAATGATTATTAGGTAATTGAGGTTTGTAGCGCGTTTATGAATAAGGGGGTAAGAGTTTTGTTTGTAAACTTCCTTATAATGTGTGTAATAAACTATTTAATTTTTTTTAATCAAGGAAATTTATAGATACTGCGGCGGCTTCAACGCCGCCGCTGTAATGTCGCAACAAATGTGTTGTGTGTGTAAAGTAATGTGTTTGTGTGTGTGTATGTGTGTGTGTGTAATGTGTGTAGTAATGCAACTGCAGCTACATTACTATTGCAGCTAATATGTTTATTTTTCATAGTCATCATTATATTTAATAAGGTATTGATGTAATACCAATATTGTATTTATAATATTTATATCTTGTTTTCGACACCTATTTCGGCATATATTGTCAGTATTTGTACATACTTTAGTCTCTCAACATACTTTCTTCGACTGTCTTAATCTGCCTATATAGTGCTTTAGTACCGTAAAATGGGGGGGTAGGGTTCACGGGGAGAGTTGGATCATGAATGGGGAGAGAAGAGATGAAAGGGGGGTGAGATGGAATTTCAAGGCTACTGCTTCAAAAATAATGTAATCCAATTTAAAATGGAGCTATAGTAATACACATAATAAAAAAAAATCCATCTAACAATCTTCCAAAATCACCTGTGTATGAAAACCCAACTCACCCCAAATACGAGGGACTACGGGGTGAGGTGGGATTTCCTGTTTATCGTCAAAGTTATGATATGGAACTACCCAAAATAAAATAAAAACTAAAATACAAACGTCCGGAACACTTATTATATACACCATTCAGTTTGCATATGTAAAAATAAAATGTTATCGATGTTTGAATGTCAGTTTTGCACCTACTCACCCCATTTTACGGTACCTATTTTTTGTATACCCGTACCCATTAAGCATTCTTTCTTGCGAAATTGCAACAAAGTAGTGTTTAGTGTTTTGTAAACTATTTCCCTCATGAACATAAAACTATAGCAAGGAATAAAATATAATAATAATCTAAAGAATAACACAGTACCTACGTGGCTCCGTAAAATACTCGTAGCTGCGAATTTTAAGCCCAAAACCGGCATTCGGATTTGAAAATTTGTTCTTGATTTCATATTGACAAGATTATACAGTGCCTTTAGTGCGACTTGCATTGCATTTATCGTCTATACCAGGGGTCACCAAATGGCGGACCGCGGGTCTGGATGCGGACCGCCGACCTCTTCTTCTTCTTCCTCGCGTTATCCCGGCATTTCGCCACGGCTCATGAGAGCCTGGGGTCCGCTTGACAACTAATCCCATGATTTGATGTAGGCACTAGTTTTTACGAAAGCGACTGCCATCTGACCTTCCAACCCAGAGGGGAAACTAGGCCTTATTGGGATTAGTCCGGTTTCCTCACGATGTTTTCCTTCACCGAAAAGCGACTGGTAAATATCAAATGATATTTCGTACATAAGTTCCGAAAAACTCATTGGTACGAGCCGGGGTTTGAACCCGCGACCTCCGGATTGCAAGTCGCACGCTCTTACCGCTAGGCCACCAGCGCTTCTACCGCCGAGCTATATAATTTTAATACATATTTAATAAACTCAAGTAGAAACGGACCGCGATGGTCACATTATTTAAAAAAATCGGACCCCTGAAGAAACTAATTGGTGACCCCTGGTCTATACTATTTAAAACTGAATCAATGGTTCCACCATTTAGGAAATAATCCAATAACTTATTCTTCTTCAACCTAGCGTTTTCCCGCCCTAGCGCCAGGGTCCGCTTTCCTGCTCAATTCTAAAACCAAAAACTCAAATAATCCAAAAACTTATTCGAAAAAATATTCCACAATTATCGAAATTGCTCACAAAATTTCACGAGAATCGTTTGAGAGAAATAAGACTACGTCGGACGAATGGAGAATGGAGAACAATCGGACAGACATACGATAGCATTTTTGCCCCAGAAGAGATTAAGCGCTTGTCGCTCGCTCGGTCAATGAGCGTGCATAGAAAAAATATCATAATAATATCAAATCAATTACCGATCTCTTAAATCTAAATGCCACTCTATGCGGTGTGCTATGTCCTGTTCTAGAATAAGAAATAAGAACACGAACCAAATAATTTATGACATTGCTTTCTTTATTACTGGTAGTGGTCCGAGCATTGCGAAATTTGTGTAAGCCCGACCAGATACAGCCTGGGAATGAAAATTGGATTGCAGACTAAATAAGTAAGTAGCAAAAAGCAAAATTCGTAGAATGTTTTTATTGCGTTGTTGATTTAACAATACACTTCAATCTATAGACCGGTATACTGTTCACTTTTTCTACAATAGTCCCGATGCCTGCTGAGACCGACCGGTTCATGGGTGTCTATTGTTGCGCCTATGAACGGGTTCCAGCAGGCGTTATACATGACATTAAAGCTCTTCACGCAAGCCTATCAAAAGACCGGAATTTATAGGCCCGTGAAATCCAATAAGATACAAATGGTAGTGTATGACCGTAATAACGGTTTTGTTTCGGCATAAAAAAAAACATTAAAAAGAATAAACCATTTATTCACGGAAACAGCATATTTTTACATAATAGGTACAACCTCCGTCAAACTGTATAACAGTTTGTTGGCAGAAATAGGCTCCTCTCTTTACATACTTACTGTTTTAGGCTATTTTACTTATTTAGGTAGGTAACTTGAATAGTGGAGGATTTATATGATGGAAATTCGAAATATCTATATTAGCGCCACTTGCACCATTCCACTAACCCGGGGTTAAGCGATTAAACCGTTAACCGTGTCAAATTGTACTGGTAACCATGGCAACTTCAGGTTTAACCGGATGACGAACCCAAAAAACAAAAAAACAAAAAGAAACTTAATAGTTTCCAAGCTGTTTTGAAACCCTGTTTATGTCAAAGCGCTTAACAAAATTACTGTATTTTACTTATTCCCCTATTTACCACTAGTCTGTACCCGTCACATATAAAAACCTGCGGTCTCAAGACCACAAGCAGCCCTGCGTTGCGGTTAGCTTTGTTACTTTGTACATACAAACATAGCAACTTACTAGCTAACTATTCAATAAAAACCTCATATAACCTCGTATTGACAACGAAAAATCGACTTTAACTACGCGGATTAGTGTTAACTTTTGCCAGAACATCTATAAAGAGATACGATGGTTCGTAAGTGAATGGTGGGAGGCAATCTCATGATTAGAGTCGTGCTGAACAGAGGGCGTGGGTGCTTAACTTGCCGGTACTCATTTAGGTCTTGCTTATGATTTGCTTGCACATCGGATTTGTTGGGAAACTGGCTTTCTTCGACACTTGTTGGACGTTGGAGCACGTCTTGGACGTAAAAATGCAACGTTGTATTTACAAAGAAAAAGTTGTGTTAGTTTGAAGGTATTTTAAATTGTATTAACTAGAAATCTCTCGTAAGATTGATAATTAGGTTGAAATATTTACCTAGAAAAACAAAGAACTGGCAACTAATCCACCGAAAAAACATTTTTACATTTGTATACTGTTTTTCTTATTTTACTTTTTTATATAGGCTTTCCACTGAGGCGGAGATGAGAGGAATCAAAGCATTACAGCGGAGCGATTAAGAGATGGATTATAACCAAATGCTATTGGTTGATGTTTACAAGAACTATCCATGAAGTGAGCCCGCTAGATGGCGCGAGTGCACAGAGCGAGCGCACGGTGTACGCGGGTGCAATAGGGTTGTTGACACATGTTAAATTGTATAACTAAATCTAGTTAAATAGATTGAAAATTAGCAATTTATCACAATAAATTGGAAACTTAAAAAATATACGGGAATAATAAAAAAAATACACGACCTCAAAGTTAAAAAAAAAAAATTTCAACTTCTAAATAGGAAAAAAATAATGGTTCCATACGATTCCGTACATTTTATTAAAAAAAATATTGTATACCAACAACATACATACACGCAATATTTCGATCTTTAGCGTTGCTCATACTATTTGTTGTTACCCGCTCCGCTCCGTGCAAGCGCGGACGCCGGAATAAATAAGTAAAATACTGAACTTGCTTGAGCAATCAATTGTCTCAAGTGTTGTAGTGTCTAGTGTCTGTCCGTGCTGTTCGTTAACGATGCCGCTGAGAACACGACGACCCGTCTTAATACTAGTATAATGGGCGCATTGTTGTTGGGGGAAATTGACATATTTATTCATTTTACATAATATGACAATAATATGACATTATTAATAAACGAAAAGAAAAATGTTGAAATATTACACTAGCGACCCGCCCCGGCTTCGCACGGGTTACACAAAACCTTAGCAAGTTATACACCTAAACCTTCCTCAAGAATCACTCTATTGATAGGTGAAAACCGCATGAAAATCCGTTTAGTAGTTTTTGAGTTTATCGTGAACATACATACACACAAACAGACAGACGCGGCGGGGGCCTTTGTTATCTCAGGTGTATAGAAATAGCTAGAACTTAGATCGCAAGCTTTCTCCGTTCCCTCATATTTATGGTCAGATAGAGAAAACGTCCTGACCCAAATAAAGGAGGATTGCGACCCTAATATTGTTATGTGAGACATTTACATAAAGATTAACGCTACGAGCCCCGGCTACGCCGTAGCGCTGCTACGCGTAGCTCGTAGGCGGCTACGACCGGCGGCACAGATTTAAAAATAACAGTTACGGCATCGATGTTTACATAAAAAAAATGTGTAAGTATGTGATATAAGTTCGAAACAATAAAACTATTCACTGTGGCTTGTTTTGGGGAATAGCCTTATTATTATTATTATAGCCTTTATTATTCCTTAAAAAGATTCACATTTAGTTACAAGTATATACATAATTTTTTTTTTTTTTTTTTTACAGCTTGAAGTAGTAAATACATTTCATCATTATCATAAGTTGCAAATATGCTTAATGCTATGCTGATTTTATATAACAATAGGTTACCTAATTTTTAGAGCAACAAATATATTTGATTTATAGTAGTCAAGATATTTAAATAATTTTAATAACAACATTTAGGAAGTCATGAATGAATAAAAATAAGATTGTAAAATTTAATAAAAAATAAAATATAATAAAAAAGTATACCTAATAATAAATTATTTTTGGTCATAAACCGTGAAATAAAGATAATTAATTTAATAAATGAGCAAAATTGTTGTATAAAATTATTTAAAATCCGTTTAAAAATATTGAAATAATCATAATATATCTATATCACAGTCTTAAAGTTAATCAAAACAAAAATAATAATTGCATTATAAAAATAGTTCACATTTTGTTTGTATTGCATTATTAAATCCAAAAAAAAAGTTAAAATAAATTGTAAATAATTAAAACGCATTTCATCTCGATAAATTGTAAACTTACGATTAAAAATATAAAAAATTCAAAATAATAATAATGTATAACATGCAGTATATATATGTTTTTTGTTAGTTAAAATATCTTCTAAGGACCTCTTCTCGAGTAAAGGCCTCCTCCATACTCTTCCAGGTGTCTCTATCTCTTGCTTTTCTTATCCAGTCTTTTCCTGCCACTCTGACAATCTCATCGTTCCATCTATCTTTCGGCTTTCCTTGCATTCTTTTATTGGGCGGGCCTGTCCATGTAGTGATTTTTTTTGTCCATTTGTCGGCGTTCATACGGGCAACATGGCCAGCCCACTTCCATTTTTGTTTCTTACAGTATTCTAGAGCGTCTATAACATTCGTTTTTTCCCTGATATGGACGTTGCGTATTCTGTCTTTTCTTTTAATATTTAAAATGCTTCTCTCTAAAGCTGCTTGACATGTTCGAATTTTGTGTTTGGTGTCGTTTCCATATATCCATGTTTGGCTGCCGTAGGACTAGCCTTATTACACATGTATCTTACACCATATTTCAAAAAGCCAATTTCCAAAAAAGTTTAAAAGTAGGTAAGAGCTTATTTATTTTAAAATTTATTGCACATCAAAAACGGTACAAATGGCGGATTTATTGCCTCATGGCATTCTCTACCAGTCAACCTTAGGGCCAAACAGAAAAATGTCAAGGTGGATGCAGTGAGAAGTGTTTATAAATATAAGCAAACAAGTATTAAGAAGCAAACAAGTATTATTAAGTAAATATAAGCAAACAAGTATTATTAAGGAGTGAGTCTATTAATGCCTTTGCCTATTGTAATTTTATTTTTCTGTTGACTGATTTTAATGTTGACCTTATGCGACCGAGTAGCAACGTCGCTCAGGATCTAAGTGCTTTTTTTAGCGAAAACAATCTAGAACAGTTAGTGAAAGAACCGACACGAATGGGCGACACTTCTAGCACACTTCTAGACCTAGTAATAACCGATTCACCTCAGCTATGTACTCGAGTGGAGGTGCATCATAACCCATCAATTAGTGACCACGCTCTTATTGTTACGGATTTTAATATCGCAAGTCCTCAGCAGCTACCTCGGTTCTGCTATAAACGCGTGCTTAATAATATAAATGATGCTGCCTTTACAAAAGATTTAGAGAGTATACCTTGGTCAGAAGTTATTCATATGGGTAACGTCAATAGTATGGTAAACCTTTTTAATCGATTAATAATTGAACTATTTGATAGACATGCTCCATATAGAAAAAAACGTATTCCAGATAATATTAGTCCTTGGATTACAGATACAATAAAAGAAATGGTGGCACTTAAAAATACCGCATTTTTAAATGCCCGTCGTACTAAGGCGGAACCTCAAATTGAATATTATAAAAGTTTGCGCAACTATGTTAACACGGCAATCAAAAAAGAAAAGCATGCCTACTTTGAATGCTATATTAATAAAAATAGAAATAAACCTTATACTATGTGGCAGCATCTTAAAAGACACACAGTGGTTGCTAATGCGGCCCCGCCCGGCATACCTCAACATCTTAATAGCCCAGATGACATAAATAACTTTTTCCTCAATCTGTCAGGGGCTTCAACCCTTGACCCTGATACAATAAATTTTTTTAGGACGAGTAATTACACTGAAAATCAGTTTCACATAGAATCAACTACCGAGTCGGTAATTCTGATAATTATAAATGGCATTGATACGGGGGCAGCGGGTTTTGATGGTATAACGATCCATATGATACAGATGACCTTGCCGACTACTCTACCCGTTATTACGTACATAGTAAATAAATCTATAGTTGTTGGTGTGTGCCCGGACGACTGGAAGTGCGCTCGTGTGAAACCCATTCCTAAAGGCTCCTCAGTGGAAGACTTTAAAGATCTGCGGCCAATTAGCATCTTACCTGTGTTATCTAAAATAATTGAAAGGGTGATATGTAGACAGCTCACGAAATATTTAGAAAACAATCGAATTTTGCCCTTAACGCAATCAGGCTTCCGTAGCGGACACGGCACGGCCACGGCGCTTGCGCATGTGGTTGACGACGTGCTAGCGGCCTCCGACGAGGGCTGCGGTACCGTTTTGGTTTTATTTGACTTTTCCCGCGCTTTCGATTGCTTGAGCTCTGAGTTGCTACTTGCTAAAATGCGTTATTATGGTATATCAAACACAGCATGTGAATGGTTTAAGTCGTTTCTAACCACTAGGACCCAGTATGTAGAAACTGAAAACAGTGACGGGGAGTTGCAAAAATCACAGGTTAAAGCAATAGAAAGAGGCACACCCCAGGGGTCAATTTTGAGTCCGATTCTTTTCATCCTGTATACGGCGGATCTTCTGAAGTGTGTTAAAAATTGTAGGATACACCTGTATGCAGATGACACCCAGATCTATTACTCTTTCAAAAGCTGTGACACGAAAATAGCTGAAAGTTTAATAAATTTGGATCTAAGCGCAATATCGCGATGGTCGGCTAAAAATACGCTCGTTTTAAATCCATTAAAAACCAAATTCATGATCCTCGGAACTACCGGACAATGTATGAAAATTAAAGAAAATAATCCACGTATTAAAGTAGATGATCAATTAATTGAACAAGTTAATGTTACAAAAAACCTAGGCATTTTAATGGATAGCGAACTACGCTTTTGTGAACATGTTAATAGTAAGGTTGGAAACGCATATTACCGTTTAAAGGCCCTTTATACCTTAAGGGAGCACTTGTCAGAAAAGGTA
The DNA here is from genome assembly GCF_910591565.1 of Cydia splendana. Classification (NCBI taxonomy): domain Eukaryota; kingdom Metazoa; phylum Arthropoda; class Insecta; order Lepidoptera; family Tortricidae; genus Cydia; species Cydia splendana. Next base: position 15,259,767 of record NC_085971.1, on the reverse strand, counting down.
CGGGAAACCCTCGTTGAAGCCTTAGTTTTGTCACACTTTAACTACTGCGATACAGTCTATGGGCCTCGGCTATACGCTAAGACCGCGCGAACTATTCAACGGGTACAGAACGCGTGTGCTAGATTCTGTTACAACGTGCCAAAGCGCGCGCATGTCACGCCTTTCTTTAATGAAAAAAAGTCCCTAAAAATGGCGGCGCGGAGGCAACTACATCTAGCAACACAGGTATATAAAATTGTTCAAACTCGCAGGCCTGAGTACTTGTTTAAAAAGCTTAGATGGCCGAAAAATAAAGACCGTGGAGTTCGCAGTATGCATGTTAATAAGTTAATTGTACCGAAGCATAAATTTATAGGGTTCCAAGGTAGTTTTACCTATCGTGCCTCGAAAATATGGAATGATTTACTACCCCCTCTCCGTACGAATATGTCATTACCGACTTTCAAAGCTAATTTTAAAAGAATTCTTTTAAGAGAACAATAATGTGAACGATGATTTAAATTAAATTTAAATTTAAACTTAAACTTAAAGTAAATTTTAACCGTTTGGGGCCCAATTGCTGGACAGGGATACGTGAACAAGTATTTCTATATAAAATTGTAATTTAGATTTAAATGAGCACCTAAGTAAATGTTAATACAGGCTACGAAGGCATGTATTCCCCTATAGCTAGCAATTTTTTTTTATACGCTTAGAGACAGGTACGGGCTGAAAAACAGCGCTGTGCAGTCGCCAGACTCGCGGCATAAGCTGAGTCCCGAGCCTATTGTCGCACTTAGGAATTAAACATTAACAAATAGTTCTAAATGTTATACCTATTATATAAATAGTTATAAAAAGATGTATGTATACTTATCGCTATTCTGCTTTGTGCTGTAATTAATGCTTATTGCCTTTATATAGGGTGGTTGACTGTCAAGTCAAATCAAGTTCTCTTTTTTTTTTGCGACGTGTCGGAACGGTTAGCGACTATGGAGTGTATATGAACGCACACACGACACGATGTCACGTTAAAATTACATTCTCCTTGTATATCTCGTTAATTAAATATATTACATATATTCTATATTTTATATACAGTCAACAACCCTATCGGACTTTAACCTTATAATGTAAGCTGTAACCTTTTTTGTTTTCTCTTTGTTCGATTTGTTGCTGTAAGTTTTGTTGCGACAATAAATGACTTTTTATTTTATTTTTTATTTATTTTATTACATACTACAAATAATACTAAAATATACCTTATTACGACAACGACAATAATGTTTTATATTGCTGCGTGACAATTACTACTCACAGAACGAATAATACAATCTCCCTAAGAGACCCCAATGTTGTTGCTTACACAACATGAAGTATTTTTATAAATTTATGTGTCATCTGTCTGCTGCGAGGCTGTGACACGACAAAGGCGACTCAATTTCGGTACAAAAAGCCGGCAAATTTTAAAAATATAGGCGAAGGGCCGTTCCAAATGCCTTTTCTTACTAACAAAATTGGTTTGCGAGACTATATTGTGTTGTCTGTTCACAGAATCTGTGACATGACATAGGCGACTTAATTTTGGATTAATCAGCGTGGCTTGTTGCCGGACTATTTTTAGCCTTAGGGACGGCTTCGCTCTCAAATGAAGTGGCTGTGGGCGTCTGTGGGAATATATTTGGGGGTTTTCAGAAAAAAACGGTACCAATTACTTTTTTTAGAAAAACCGTCAAAGTCTGGGTTATTTACACTCAGAACCACGAGTACTATGGTTAGACAAAAAACCGGGCAAGTGCGAGTTGGACTCGCGCACGAAGGGTTCCGTACCATAATGCAAAAAAAAAAAAACAAAAAAAAAAGCAAAAAAAAAAACGGTCACCCATCCAAATACTGACCACTCCCGACGTTGCTTAACTTTGGTCAAAAATCACGTTTGTTGTATGGGAGCCCCATTTAAATCTTTATTTTATTCTGTTTTTAGTATTTGTTGTAATAGCGGCAACAGAAATACATCATCTGTGAAAATTTCAACTGTCTAGCTATCACGGTTCGTGAGATACAGCCTGGTGACAGACGGACGGACGGACGGACGGACAGCGAAGTCTTAGTAATAGGGTCCCGTTTTACCCTTTGGGTACGGAACCCTAAAAAAAGTGTCCCCAGTTTTGCATACAAATTTTGGGTGTCAGTTTTGTAACGGTCCATACAAAATGTACGCGAAAATGCGTTACAAAACTGTCATATTTATGGGACACATTTTTTTCTTTTTAAATGAAAAATTTTTGGTACAACTTTAAATAGAAATGCCCAATTATCCGACCTTAATAGATCTAACAGATGAAAATGTTTAGCAAATGATTCGGCAGTTGAGCGTGTGTTAGCCCTCGTGGGGTCCTATTGACGCGCTTTGTTAATTAAAAGGCCATTCACGTGACGACTGCGGGTCGCACTGCAACTGCAGTTAGCGCTCATTTGTCTCTACAGCTCTATTTGTGGGAGCCATTCCTTTGACTGGATGCAGCCGTTTTACCTATTTGTACTGGCCGACGCGACTATTTTGACAATTGTATTTTACTAGACTTATATCGACTGGGATATGAACCGTGATTACCTTTTGTATTGTTTTCGAGCTCCCGATATTTCGACGCAGGCACAGTCGACTTCAAAAATATGTTTACACTTTTGCACCTTATTCCTTTGTAATAAGGCGAAAAATGTAAAGATATCTTTGACGTCGACTGTACATGCATCTTGTTCAAAACAAAAACACAAAAGGTAATCACAGTTCATATCCCGGTCGATATAAGTCTAGTTAAACTAACCGTGAATCATTCAAAACTGTAATTGTATTTTAATATTAGTATTAGTAGTATTTTAGTTTTTAGGGCTCCGTGCTCCGTACCTCAAAAAGGAAAAACGGAACCCTTATAGGATCAGTCATGCATCTGTCTGTCTGTCTGTCCGACCATTCCCCCCTTTATCTCCGAAACTATAGGGTCTAAAATTTTGAATAAAATACACAAAATAGTTCTTTACCCATAGATGACAGGAAAACCTATTAGAAATATGCAGTCAAGCGTGAGTCGGACTTAATTAGGTACTTAGTATTTGATCCGACCCCTACAGGTTTTTAAAGACATTTCATTCATGTTCCACATAAAAAAAAAATATTGTTAAAATTGGGTAATGTACGGAACGTGAGTCAGACTCGCACTTGACCGATTTTTACTTATGCGGACGATGTTAAAGGCAAAAACTTGTAGGGGAGAGTGGTGGACTAGCATTGGCCGTCGGGCCCGTCGGTATATCAACGGAAAAATTTAAAGAATACATATTTTTATCTCATTTCGTTTATATAATTTTACCGAATTAATCTAGCTTGCGAAAAATCTATAGATCAACTTATATCAGCTTGACTAAGGCACTATGCGTTGCAAGCGTAGTGAATGTTTTGCATTTGACACTAACTGACTGCATGTGCGACAGATGTTACTCTGATCGATATGCATATGTGTACTTAAATGTCTGGGGATCAAACATGTTTGATATACAATACAAACATTACAGAAGTCATGTGATGACATGTAGACTTGTAGAGTGTATCAAATATGAATGATGAACGAAAGGACTCACACCATACATAGGTTACAATAGTATGGAGAAAGGAATTCTAAATTTAAAATGACACCTAACAGTTTCATATTTGTTCACGTTTCAATACTATACGCACCTATGGTGTCGAGTGTAGGTACCTACATAATTAATTTTGGATCCCATACGCCCTGTTAAAATCATCCGTAACCCAACTGAAATATGTTTTAACTTCGCATGTTTCTCCTAAATCCATTAAAATAAATATTGTGTTACATTCAAACGAGCACTGGCCAAATTTAAATGCTTATTAAGTCATTGAATATTAAATTAAGATAGGTTTAATCAGACTAAAACATATGTTTATGATAGGTACTTAATAAAATTAAATGTTAGATTATTTAAACGTGCTGTGTATTAACTATAGACGGTCAAGAAAATCTTGTCAGTAGGAAAAGGCGCGAAATTCAAATTTTCTATGAGACGATATCCCTTCGCGCCTACATTTTTCAAATTTGCCGCCTTTTTCTACTGACAAGATCTGCTTGACCAAGTATATTTTAGATTAGTTTTAAGTTTGATACCCAATGTTTTCAAAGTAGGTAAGAATAATTACTTTATAATTTTAATTAATAGTACAGATGTAGTGCATAATTGTTTCCCAAAGTATTTCCACGGAAACGTTTCGTACGTTCATGCAATTTTTGTCAGTCTCAATACATAAACTACTGAGGTTTACTGAAGTACCCTGACAAATACGACCGTTTCAGAGAAAATACGATGGAAAAGAAATAATTGTTTTCCATCGTGTCATAGCATACAGATGTATAGTTCGTTTTTTTAGCATTAGAAACAACTTGAAAGAAGGTAAGCGATCTTGACATGTCTTTTAATTGAAAAACGCTTTTTAAAAATCAGTAACTATTACTTATGAAAGCAGAAGAATATAAATGATCGTATTAGATTCATATTTCTTACATATTTGCCGTAACTTATTTTTAAAATGTGTTTTTCAATTAAAAGACACATCAAGATTGTTTACCTTATTTCTAATGCTAAAAAAACGAACTATAGTACTGATGTACGTACTACATATACTTGTTATGTATGTACTACATCTGTATGCTACAAAGACATTAAGATGAATCTTAGGCATGGTAATTGTTAATAGTACACACAGTATATCTCCGTATAAATTACATTTTTTTATAAACCTTATTGCAGAAAATACATAATCAATATACAAATGCCTTCTCTACCAGTCGACCATTGGGCTAAACAGAAACATGTATTGACAATTTTAGATATCCATAGGTATAAAAAGTCGAATAGAGCCAATCAATTACAGCGACACATCACTAACGCTTATCGGTACTAACAATAACCGAATTTGTCCCATTAATACGCCCTATCGTCGGTCGGATTATCCTATACCAATCACCTATTATAATGTAACTATAAATACCAACTGTTATAATCAGGGGCTTAACTCGGCTCGGGAACGAAAAATAGTAACTCCCTCGTTGTTTAATCTCTAATTTGTCTGTGTATGATTATTATAAGGATCCTGATCGAATTTTTAGTCATCTTTTGCATTTTTTAGAAAACGACTTTTTAGGGTTCCGTAGCCAAAGGGTAAAAACGGGACCCTATTACTAAGACTCTGTCCGTCTGTCCGTCTGTCTGTCACCAGGCTGTATCTCATGAACCGTGATAGACAGTTGAAATTTTCACAGATGATATATTTCTGTTGCCGGTATAACAACAAAAGAAATACTAAAAAGTACGGAACCCTCGGTAGGCGAGTCTGACTCGCACTTGGCCGGTTTTTCTGCTCTGCACAGTACAACCAAGGTTTAAAAACTACGATTTTTGATCATCACTCACATATAGGTACCTACTCGTAAAAGGCTAATACAAATCAGGCACTAATATGTGACGTTCTCAATCAAAAGGTAGCACATTGTCGCTTGCCATAAGGACGCTCTGACCAGTTATTCGTATAAAGATACAAGCAAATGTCGTCTTTATGACAAGCGATTGATTGAGAACGTCAGATATACATATTGATGCGAGAGGGACGCTCGGCTCTGAAGTGAACATAATATTGGTGTTACATTTCACCTTTTGGACGCCAATGACCGATATATCCGCACCGCAGGTCCAACGCCAAAGACCGATTAATCGGTCACAGACCACAGAGCAACGTGCATACGCATAATGTTCAATTTCAGTTTTGACACTTCGGTGACGTGGCGTCCGAGTGACAGCTTTTGTGTTTGACACGGCGTCGAAAAGGTTAAAAATATGAATACATCTCCAGTTCCAATTTATATAATGAATGTAACGAGGCTTAAAATTGTATCGCAAAATATAATTTCCCATTACCCGGTCCGAATGATGCAATTTGGTTCCGAATTGTCGATTATGAAATCATTGGCCGAATGGAAATATCAATTAGCGATCTGTTTGCCCCGCAGCACAACTAGTTATGGACCAGTTTGTGCGCTTTGTCATCAAGAATTGAAGGATTTATGAAAGTTGATGACTTGAATGACTTGCGATATTTCTCTTTGTAGAAGAATTGCAATATCATTAATGTCAAAATCGATGTTGCTGCCCGGATTTATGATAGATATTTGCGGCAGCAATGCAGTCAGCAGTAATGTCGCGCTGCTATACTGCAGCAGTAATGCTGGTGCAGTCTGAATCCGAATGTCACCTTTAGACTTAGATCATTTAGTAACTGCAGACGTCATCGCTGTCGTTTTCTTTACGAAACAGTCTGCTGATTTTTGCGGGGGAGGAGACGTCAAATGTATTGCTATTTCTACATGATTTGTACGTAACGTACAAATAGCTATGTCAGTCCATACAAAAGTTTGCACAATTGTGCAAGTTTTTCGGCAGAGGGGTAAGCTCTTAAGGGCGACTCCAGTTATTAAATGCTCTAAGCCTTTAGACAATCACGGGTTTTATTCTCGTGTTGTGATTCGCCAAATTGCAAGACGTCAAAGGAAACATGCCGAGCGGAACTCGTAAACAGGCGAATGGTGGATTACGACTGATATTAATAAAACTCGTCGCATAAAACGTTTCATGTTTTCTTTATTTATTTATTACGAAACCCTATAATTATAACTACAACAACGTTATTGCCCGATTCGAACTTTAAGATACGTCAATTAATAGATCTAGAAACGATATGGATTAGATATGTCAGTGTCAAATGTGACGTTTCTTCAAACAACAACATTACTTTCGACACATCTAATCCATATCGTTTCTAGATCTATTAATTGACGTATCTTAAAGTTCGAATCGGGCCGTTAGTCATAGGATATTTACCTACTAAATTTTGAAGTGAGGTTGGCGAGTGATTATCTGTATAACTACAGAATATAACATTTAGCGGCTCTCTGAGCTGTAGACCTCGCGAACCCCCGTGTCTCCGACATTTTCGAAAAATTCCAAAAACGGAATCGATAAAAAACTGTTTCATTACTGAAACTGCTCACAAAATTTTACGAAAAGGTAAATAAATATGAAAGTACTTTTGTAAAAGCTAAATAGGAGATCTTCGTTTCACTCGGTCAACTATTGTAATGTATAAATGTCCAAGAAATATGACACCGTTAGCTTGAAATCATATATTATTTCGAAACTAGACTTTAGCCACGCTAAGTTTCCTCCGACTTGACACGGACAGTGCATATCCCATAGGAGCACCATACTTGACGTAAAACTTGGTATGAAAACTTAGCAGCATGGTCCCACGAAAAATTTAAGATTCACAGGTACCAATTTATTCTAAGTAATTAAATTGATATTTTTCTTGATTATAGCGAACATATACAGTAAAAGCACAGTTACAATAAAAATACACAACGCTACGAGTAAAGTTCAGCTAACCAAAAGAAACCGCATTTAATATGTAATAACAATATACGTGGACCATCAAAACCGAAACCCGTCGCAGGATAGATGCGTTCGAGATGTGGTGCTGGCGGAGAATGCTCCGGATCTCATGGACTGAACGCCGTACAAATGCATCAATTCTCGACGAACTTAACATTAGAACGAGGCTCTCCACTGTTTGCTCCCAATGTGTACTTGGTTTCTTCGGCCATCTGAGCAGGACAGGGCCAGATAGCCTGGAAAAGCTCCTTATTACTGGCCGCATGGCAAGGAAGCGTAGGGGTGGACGTATGGCCACGCGTTGGGCGGACAGAATAACGTCAGAGACAAACGCCACATTGCAGGCTAGCATGCACTGGGCCCAAGACAGAGCGGCTTGGAGAGCGCTGGTGAAAAGTGTCCACATTCGTCACATCCCTCAGCCATGAGGATACGACAAAGAAGAAGAACAATATACGTGAATTGGTTTAAAATTAAGTGAAACTAAAATACCATTAAAGCCTTCATTTATTACACGTTTAAATGTAGAATCAGAAATATCGTAGCCGAGTAACGCGATTTTATTACGGGTTAATTTAAAAACTCCGACATTAAGGCAAAAGTCAAATATAAATGAAAATGTATTTCGCATTGAAAAGCGGAGTATTTCGTGAAATTCTGTAAACTCTGTCTCATGTAACTTAAATACAAATATGCGAATTCGAAGGCGCTTAGCTCGGATTTTTTATTAAAAATTATTAACTAGGTAGGTACTATTGTTACTGTTGGTACGGTTGTTAGAAGAGCAGGTTCATCTCGATATCCTCGACATTAAGAATAAACGCATTCATTAGATCGATAACATTGTATTGAATTGGGACTTTTTTTGTAAATAACCATATTGAAACCAACGTTCTTTTTTTCAATGACGCAAATGTCTTTTTTGTATGAGATTTACATTTTAATATGTCCATTGTTCAATTAGGTATGTACCTACCTATTACTTACATTTCATAAATTGTTACATCTATCCTTTTAGCCAATGTAAGCTAGTCTACATACATGTGCATGCATGGCTCACTCCGCGATTTCGTCGCTTCGCTATAAGTACATGCGGCCACACCAGTTTTGGTGTCTAGCAGTTGTAGTTGCCGCGCACCGCTACGGAACGGACGCCTGCTCGCGCTTACGCCTTGCAGTCATATCTGTCGTAATAGACACGTTTTGTTAGAGAGTGAACCTTCTGTACTAGCACTATAATTTATTCTGTGATATGGGTCTAGAGTTCCCTTTAGTAACTCTTTAAGCTATAACCAGCGTGCTTCGCCGTAAACGAATTTTTAAAACATCAGGTGTACCTGATGTTTACAGCAGGTGCAATTTGTGCTGAAATTTCATCATGAAAGGAATTTTTGAGATGTTTACGTTATGACTGAGCTGTTTGCTCGTCTCGGCTTGCCGTGAGGACGCCTTCGCAAATACTATAGAAACACACGGCTAGGAGTTACAGACGGTCTTACTAAGGTTCCATTAACCTTACTAGCACAAAACTACACAATTTTGAGTTGTTTGTGAGTTATTATTCGTAAACACCATCTCACCATTATACGTATAAGAAGGCTTTATATTAGGTCTTTAAGCAAAGGTTACGAAGTTAGCCTCGAATGCCGAAGACATCAGTTCAAATCTATTAACTTAGGGCTTAGGGTACTAAAGACGATGGTCAGCCTCTATTTCATTGTATAATTATACCGTAATTTCACATTAGGAAATAAAATATTTAACAATAGTAATTTACTTTAAAATAAAGCTGTTTAAACGGATTAACTATATCTAATGAATTTAAAATACATTCCAGTATTCTGAACATAGACACACATCCTTTAACATAGTGTTATTTCATGAGAATCATGAGTATCGCCGTAACCGGAGAAAATATTAATTTAATTTGGTTAAAAATTACGCCTCAAGGTAAAATAAGGCGTAGTAGGCGGTCTCCTACACGTGGAGACACGGAGGCAGGAGACGTAGGCTGTTAATTAAGCGAGTGACGGCCGACACATACGTCTCTGTCGCCGGCAGGTGCTGAAACAAATTGTCACTAGGGCGACATTCACACTATTAGCGGCGTAATTCAAGTCCTTCGGAAACCAGTGTAAATGTAAACGCAACTCTGTAAAATGATACCACAATGCTTATAGATAAAGAAAACTGGTAAAATTTACTGTCTCGGGCATGACACGGACTCGCGACTCCTGGATAGGTACTCCGGGAGTCCGGAATGTCGCGTCGCGAGTTCGGGAGTCCGTGGAGGCTCGAGGTAGTGTATGTTTCAACTTTTCTTTTATATCTAAACAAGTTAACATATAAAATAAGTAATGTAGCGAAAAACGGAGTAGACATTTTTAATGTCGACTTTTGCTAATCGTCTTGTGGGCGGCTCGCCGACCAAATTAGTCAGGCTCAGGCTCAGCGCTCAGCTAATCAACGTGACTAAGCGAGCTCGCATAAAATGTTTAGTTTTATGTTACTGTACATGTACGACGGTACCTATGTTAGCTTGTAATGTTTTTATTGCCTGACAATGAATGATTTTACATTATATTTTATAGCAATCGACTCAATTTGATTTATCCAAGTTGGACTCGCCCTCGCTCGCTCGACGGATAGGAACGAACGGATCAGGACACGGAGCAAACGAATGTGGACGTTAACGGGTTCATTACAGTCTGAAATGTCTGAATTGGCTGGTGATGAATGAAATTAAACGTGACTTTAAATATTTCCAGCGCTCGACAGATTTCTGCTGCGAGATTAGAGCGCACGTTTTCTTAATCGGGAGTTAGACTAGACCAAGATAAGTCTGCAACGATTTTGATAACACACGCAGTTCAAGTATTATTTTAAACGTCATATTCGTTTTGTATTGTCGTGGAAACAAACTTTTATCCTAAAATTTTAGTCCATCCTGTTTGTGAAATGGGATTTATAATAAGTCTACGGATTACATATGAAACTATCATTGAATCAATGTAACTTAGCCCAATAAAGGAAGACCCTGTATTCTGCCTTTGAAGATCTCTAGGAGGTTAGATTTCAAAAATACCGAATGAGTATCGCTGACTAAGCTGACTCCGCACTTTTTCACACAAAGTTAGTGCAGAATTAGCTTGGCCTAACTCTAAGTATTTTTTTTTTATTCTAAATAATAAAAAAATATGCTACAAACTGCATTTTCATTTTCTAGTGTCCATAACATAGTAAACTGATCAGAGAAAAATAGAGCTTTGTAAAAGGGCGCAAAGATAGATATTATAAAACCTATTCCTAACCTGCAATATGTGCATGTGCACGATCCGCAAATTCAAGCATATTATTTAAGGTACCGCAAATACTCATCAAATTAGGGGTCATCCATTAATTACGTCACATGAATTTCTAGGTTTTTTGACCCCTCCCCCCCCCCCTTGTCACATTTGGTCACATTTGGCAAACCCCTCCCCCCTAGTGTGACGTCACATTTTTTCTACGAAATCGCCAAATCGTATTAAGTAAGTACCTAAGTATTATTAATATTTTATCAAAATATTTTTGACGATATAAATATTAGTAATTTTATAACCCAAAACTGCTTAGGAAAGAAAATTAAAAGAATAAAAACGATTATCGTTTTAAAAACTTGTTATTTAAATGTACAGCGAATAAAATAATTTAAAAAAAATTTCGGTTACTGATGAAGTTAAAGTGACGTCACAAAGTTTGTGTCTCCCCCCCTCCCCCATGTCACAATATGTCACATTTTCTTGACCCCCTCCCTCCCCCTAAACGTGTGACGTAATTAATGGATGACCCCTTATGAGAAATATTTCAACGTCCTTATCACGTAGCTAAAAGGTCCACAATCGCTTGTCAGTGCTACTTGGTATCACCCGTTAAAAGGATCAAGTTTCGGCCAGTTGCCAGCGGGATTGATTAGACTTTCCTAATTACTCGCGCAAAACCATTTTTGTTTTGCGGTTTGAGAGGGCGCCACTGCCCTCACTGAAGTACAAGTTAGTACGGAAATTGGTTTAGTTATACTTGTTTGCCACCGCGGGTGAACTCGCGTTTGCAACCCTTCCGAAAAGTTTTCAATTTCATGTTGGTAACTACCAATTAGTTTAAAATATCAACTTTACTTAATGCGGTGTGCTGGGTCTATAACGTGCATATTCTGTCGCGTTGTTTTCCATATCACTTAAGCTTAAGGCAAGCGTGGTTCACTCCGCGATTTCGTCGCATCGGTACAAGTACATGCGGCCCACACCAATTTTGGTGTGTAGCTGAAGTAGTTGCCGCGCACCGCTACGGAACCGGCACCGCTACGCCTAGAGGTCATATCTGTCGTAATAAACGAGTTTTGTTAGAGAGTGAACCTTTTTTACCTAGTACTATTATTTATTATGTGCTTGGAGCCGTGATTTGCTGTAGTCGCTGCTCGCTAAGCATTGAGTGGATAGCCGTGTGTGCCCGGGATCGGCGGTTTTTTGATTAAGTACTCATTTCGTTCATGTCATGTCAATATCACGTTAGCCCTTTAGAATTTGTTTTGATTACAAAGAGGCACAAGGGCGTCTAAATCATTAATGTTTTTGCTAAATATTAATGAGTTACACGATACGAGAGAGACATTACGATGAATTATTTTTTCACTTTAGATGACACACATTCTACGAAATACTACATATAAGTATATACCTACATAATATTTATAAATTGAAGCCATTTTCATCAATCATCAATATCATCATACATTTCTTATAGTAGGTACTCGTACATATAAAAATAAAAGATTACATGCGTCACAAAACGCATTTTGTAAAGATGACCTACTTTCCCCCCTTCTCGTTCTGAAGCTACGAACCGGGTGGATAACATTTCACTCTTAAGCTCGAGAAGTGTGAAAAGTGATGATATTCTCGACACGTCGAACTGTCTTAAGCAAGTGTTCAACGTACGGTTACCATCAGTTTGTCACTGACATAAACGCCGTCGAGAACGTAATTTACTTTCTATACATCTCGCTCGCACTCGCATATTAGTGCAAACGGGATGTATATAAAGTAAATTACGTTCTCGACGGCGTTTATGTCAGTGACAAACTGATGGTAACCGTACTGTAACAAACCAGTATGGCCCTGTTTCACAACGGCGACAATTGTCACTTGACATTGACAATCTGCTGGTTCAATAAGTAAATATTGACTTAAGGTATTTGTTGAAGTTGAAACTGGCCACCAGGTTCATACTTTTTATATATAACTGCTGTATTTTTCAAATGTATATTTGACAAACTTCATTAAAATTGTCCTAGAGGAATATTTGTTTAATTAGAAGTATTGTACCAGAACTGACCTGGAAATAGACAGAAAAATGTTAAGGTGTTTAATTTTCAGCGTGGTAAAATAAGCCTCTGATCTCCGATAACGCATAGATGTTACGAAGACTGTCAGCCGTATTCGAACGTTTCTTCAAACAAAAACGTCACTTTTGACACTTGTTTGACACTGACATATCCAATCCATATCGTTTCAATATCTAGTATTTGACGTATCACATTGTTCGAATACGGCTGTGTGAGTTTCGTAAATTTACGTTTGAATTTATTTCTAATTCTAGTTTTTCTTCAGTCGATTCACCCTGACCGCGATTTGCCGCAGTTGATGAAGCCCGGACACTCCTGCTTTCGGGTAAACTCGACTCCGTTCGGCTCAGCATTGCTCCGACCAATTATTAGGGTTGGCACCACTTGACGTCCTTTTGCGTGCACGACCACAGATAAGATAATCACTTGAATTTGGACAACCTTGTTTGTATTGTGAACGTTTTTATATGGACGAATTATGAATTTATATAAGGGAGGAGCTATAAAATATTGGGTACCGAGCTTAACGGTCTATAAGATCCTTTGAGAGAGTTTATGAAACGTAAAAAGAAGTTGCTCGTAAAGTTAACGTTTTGCGAAGGGATTAGAAGTTTTTAGATGAAGCCTTAATGTTTATTCGAGTTCTAAGTATGGTTATCTATTAAAGTGCATGTATATCGTCACTTAGGTAGGACCCATAACTAGTACAGTAGAGTTCACAAAGAGTTGAGCCCTAAGGTGTATAAAAAAGGTATCCAGCGGGCTCAGCACGGTTCCATTTTTATCGACTATCACTATGCGCGTCCCTTTCGCACTTACATACTTGTTAGAACGTGACAGGCATGGTGACAAGGGATAAAAACGCGACCGTGCTAAGCCGCCAGTTGATGTTAAGAATCATGTACGTATAGCTCAATGACTTTGACACGTATCGAGAATACCTACCCATAATTTCATTTTCATTTCACTAAATTCACTTACATCAAATACCTATTGGTTATTCATTTCAATAAAACACACTTCAACTAAAAGCTATACAAATGCAGTATTTTTATCGGCCATAAGGTTAGAACTGTGACCTCGACAAAAACAAATTATTGCCGGACAATTTGGTAAGGTTGGTTTAGATTTGTCGCCGCACAAAAATTCGACTAGGTTATAAAAGATGTTTATTTGAATTATGTAGGCCTAACGATTATTTTGTAATATGAAGCTACTTGAAATATATTATGTGCGTGTAAAGTTGTAAACCGTGGGTACAAGGCACAGCTCCTCGCACCAACTTGTTACGGAAGCCCTACTACCTACCTACCTCGCGATCCAGTCTTGCACTTAACCAGTTTTGCGCCCAGACAGGCTCGTCTCCGGCAATTTGCCGCAATAATTCCCGCCGCCGCCAGACAGCCTGATATAAGGGCCTACCCTCAACATCGAACAATCGAAAATCGTGATCTGCATCCCTATCGCTCTTGCATATTCGGCTGAAAGAGAGGTAGATTATGATATTCGATTTTGGCGGTAGTTTAGGTTTTTCACACTACATTTTCACTCAACCGTCAACTATTACTAGTATAACTTGACCTTATAACTAGTAGCAACTAAGCGTGATCACAGCTCTAAGTTATATTGGTTCTTTGATGCGATGTACTCGGTACCTATATGAGTGGTGTACCGCTCCTCCAATCACCCCAATCAGTTTTTCAATCATTTTAAAGGCTCTTGACGCCCCTCTACAGTAATACGTACGCTTTGACGAATTTTTTACACTTGAGACGATTTTATCGCGCGCCGAACGCATTGGAGGTGTTACGGAATTCGCTTTTGTATTTACTTAATAAAAATTGGCAATTATTTGAATAACAAAATACATACCAATAAAAAACATTGAAAAGTAAAAACATATTCATAATACTTAACAAAACTACACATTTGATACCAAAACACCTCTTATTCAATTCAAGAGTTTATGGAAGACATAATTATTGTTTTTAGCTCCTATAAAATTTTAAACAATGCTACCGATCTTCATAACTTCGGAAGCACTCACTTACAGTAGAATAGAAAATAATATCCTAATGGTTTCGGGAAAATCCTTGATATTCGAGCAGACGTAGCCGCCAAAACACACGAAATATGATGACGACGCTTCCCTTGGGAGTCTTGGGACCCCACCTCTCCGTATTACGTTCTCAACTTCTCGAGATACACCAAACTAAATTCAATCTAATCACAGACAACGAAGGTACAATTTTCGTTCAGATGAATTATAAAAATGATCATTCCATATCTAGAATTAGGTCGCGGCTACACAGGTGTTTGCATCTTTTGACATATTGATAAACGGCCGGTGTCGGATTTGTTGCTCGACCTGTTATTTATATTGATATTTTGCGCCGATACAGCCTAATAAATAAAAATATATGGAAGTGGCAGAAACGCGAGTTTTTCTGGTAAAAACTAACGTTATCGCGGGTGTAGGGCGTCCATAAATCACTTTTATGCCGCATAATGGATATTATTATAAAAGTGTTTTTTGGCTAGTCGCGGATAAAAAGTTTTCTTGGAGACTTTTTGATCTTAGACAATATGAGCAATAGTGTTATTAAAATGACAATTAACTTATATTTTATGATAGGTACATAGTTACACACGGGGCACACAAAGTTCATCATTATAATATATACCTAGAAAGGTATCTACTATTAAGGTACCTACCCGCCACTTGAGCCAACCTAATTGTAAGTGAGTTAGGCGAGGTGAGGTTGCCAACTGTTAAGACTGAGATGAAAGCCTTGTCTTTCAAAGTAATTTCACTGGAAAGTATTTTATTGTTTTGGATTACTTCCAAGAGAAAATTGGGATATTAACGAAACCATAAAAAGGCTTCCCCATCGAGTTTCATAACTGTCAGACCCAATCTGAATTGGTTTTTTTAAGAGTTATGTCGTAAGTATTTTAGTCGCAGAAAAAATATTGGATATACCTAAACTTGGCAGTTTTAATCTTTTAGAGGTTTCATATAAGATCATACAAAGGATTCGTTTATACTTAATTAATTAAATAAAATGTATTACTGTTTTTTTTACATAAAATAAAGCATAATAAGAGTTTACCTCAAAGTTTACTCGAAATAGCTTCCAATTTACGTTACACGAAACTTTACTTCTGTCCGCAAATTTCTCCGCATGGACGATGCTGTTTTGATTGTTAAAAACTTTCCTTCGGCCTCATAACTATCTCCATACCTTTCATCTTAATTGGTTCAGCGGTTTAAACGTTAACCCTTAAATGCATGATTTTTTCTTTTTGCCCGAAATTAATATATATATCACATAATTGTTTGCCGATTCTAGGAAAAATAGTAAAAAAAAAAATATAACTTCGATTTTCACTGCGAAATCAGTGTTACGTAGAAGTTGAATTGGCTAAATCATATTTATGTAAATATGTAATTTTCAGTAATAGATATATGAAAGTTTTTACTACCATTAGAAAGGTATACTATTTGTGATATACTTATGATAAAGTTTTTAAATATAAAATAATTACAAACCCCGAAAACACCGTTCTAAATCACGTACTAAAAATCATCAACTTCTGGATTTTTCCAAGCTTTCCGACTTTTCGTCTTAAAACGAATGTAATTTTTATAAATTAAAAATATTGCGTATATTTAACCCTTAAATCATCACCCTACTACTTGACGTTTGGTATAAAGGTGCGTTCAAGAACGTAAGCCTTTTTTTTTAATCTGTGAGCTGTCTAATGCTTTGTAGACATTTGGCAACACTATGCATTTAAGGGTTAAGAAGTAACAGACAGATACATCTTAGGCAGAGTTAATTTCGCTTTTATACTTAATAGTATTGTTATTAAGGATACGAAAAACGAAGTTTATATACCTAACTTCTACTTTTCAAATAAAAATAAACACCATTTTATGTTCCCGCTGATCATTTCGACTTTAAACAGTTTTAGTACTCTTGAGACTCTACCTATCTCTCGAGAAGGAAATGTGCCGCGAATAGGGTAGGGTCGGATAAGGTAGGGTCGGGAAAGGTGGGTTACCTCTCCGAGCGCCCTGAGCGGCTGCGTTTTCCCATCAAGTGCCGCTAATCGAGTTTAGGGGAAGCGTTTACTGCATTTCTATACCTTCCTCAACATGCTGCGGTTTTTTTTATTTATTAAACGTATTACGATGTTTTTAAACTGTCGTTTCCCGGGGGATTTCAGTTATTGCTTTTTTGTTGAAATGAAATGTGATTTTGTTTATGTTTTACAATTTATTGTTTATTCCTTAGAAATGTTTTCTTTCATATAAAGAAGTATAATAGTGTACTTACCTAAGTAACTTGATTTAAGTATGTTGCCAGTGGCAGTATTAGGTTTGGGAGATACACAATATATTTAGATTTTATACAATATTAGATTCACTCACTTTATTGTTTGTCAAATCTGTCATAGAATTTAATTTCGTGTAGCTACCGCTGGCGTTAGTTAGGCGCGTTTAATGCCGCGCCACGGTATTATCCGACCGGACCAGTACAAGTTCGATCGGTTAATCCGTGTACTTAATTCTACTGTCATGTATTTACTTATGTCGTCATGTTGTATCTCTTTTTTGTAAAAGTATTAGGTGTGTAAAATGTGTGTAATCTATTTTTCGGGTTATTTTATGTTTCTTTTTTTTTGTCTGTTACCTCCCGTGATTATTTCTCACTTGATGGTCTCATCGGAAGATCAGCGCTGGAAGTCGCCAGCAACATGCTGAGATGGGGCCATTTCGTGACACTTTATTTTTCACTATGTTTTTTTCTATGTATGTCTATTGTCTGTGTGTTTACGAATAAAACTATTCTATTATATTCTATATAAATCACTGCAAACGTAAAGTATCACCTTGCTCATTAATTAAGCAGTCATTTGATTCGGCCGGCCCACAGATAATGCTGGTCAAGCAGATCTTGTCATTAGAAAAAGGCGGCAAATTTGAAAAATGTAGGCGCGAAAGGATATCATCCCATAGAAAATTTGAATCTCGCTCCTTTTTTTACTGACAAGATTTGCTTGACCGTCTTTACATTCTATGCTCTGAGGGCCGGCCCAAGGATTCAACAGAATTAATGACGCCCTCAAAAAAAACAATAGATTCATATTTAATGTCATTTCATTAGAATTGATAGGTCCCGCAAAGCTTTTAACCCAAGGGAATAAAGCACAAGATTGTTTGACAAATTAAATTTAAAAGTAAGTATTGAAGCGTAACTTTTAATTACGATGGAAGGCGAGGGCGCAATTGTTTCATCAAAAAGTTATAATAAATCATCTTTTTTGGCGAAAAGGTCACTGAATAATGAATTTCCGTAATGGTGTTATCATTCACCCGTCAGCGAGTTTTTCAAATTCAATAGATAAGATAAGATAAAAGATAAAAGATTTTTATTCGTGACGATCACAAAACATGTACGAACATGTACAGACAACAACAGCAAGAACAGAAGAGAACAATAAGTGTGCATCACGAAATGGACCCAACTCAGCATAATGCTAGCTATAAAGCCAGCGCTGGTCTTCCGTAGGGCCCATTCGGTGATGCCACGACAGATAACACAAAAAGATACATATTTAAACCATTTCAAAAAATACACAGAAGAAATAATATAATTTTTATAGTAGCATATAATAGCATTTTTATAGTAGCTAATAAGCGAGCGAATTCACGCTATGCTGCCGATATTCTCAACACAGACTCTGATGACGCTAAATTTGCACAAACTTGGCAGTAAGAATGTATTAATTGTGTAAAAATGTCCCATAATATTTATTTATTTTTATTTAATTTATACATATGAAAGCTCCATACTCGACTTAGCACTTGATATAAAATCTTAGCTTAGTCCTACTCTAGTAAGTAACTTACGTACTTTCGTTACATAATAATGTAGACAATATAGCGACTATATCGTGGGTTAAGTTTTACCAGTGATCGTACATTTTCAGCATTTTTGGTGCAGCGGAGTGGTGTTAATGGCATTGGTATAAATAATTTCAACCCTAATTATTAATTAGCGTTAATTACGTTATAGTAGGAGATCCGATATGGTCGACCTTCACCAATACGTCTGACGGATGAAACTATGAAAATATGAAAGAAAATATGTTCCAGAACATAAATAAATAAATAATATTAACCTTAATTTACCATTTCAGTTGAAATTATCTATACCAATTCCGTTAACACCACTCTGCTGCACCAAAAATGCTGGAAAATGTACGATCACTGGTTATTACTTACATCTCTTTATTTTTATTGAAACATACTTAATCAGAACAAAAAAATACATTGAACTTCCAACTTCTACAAACTAACCTTCGAAACTAAATAACTACATAATCTTAGAAACTTAAATGTAATGTGTAAACTAGTAAGATCCTAATAATATGTGTTGTTAAGATCTACTTAGTAGTCATTTAAGATTCATTTAGCATAATATTGGATTTAGGACAAATGTCCGCCATATAAAATAAACGGTAAATCAAATATCAAATATCTTTTTTGATATATGGTACTTACTTATTACAAATATATATGCCCAGACCGCTAAAATCCTAACTCCTACCTACACCTACCTGTGTGGCCTTACATCGGTCAAAACAAATAAAGAAACCCGGAGAAAAAGATTAAATTAAATTGACCCAGATTTCAATTTACCCCTCATCACGACCGAAAACACACTATCACCATCACGTTACCCAGCCCGCCCCTTCGTTAGCTACCTACTAACCCCCTTATTCATAAACGCTACAAACCTCAATTAGCTAATAATCGTTTGTCTTTATCTGTCATTTTGACTTATGAATGTGTAAGAAAGGGATAAAACATAATTTAACTAAATCAGGTCCGTATATATGCGTAAAGTTTTATGAATAAGAGGGTAAGCAAATAACCTTAAACGTCCATCATTCAAATTTGTATCAGAACCCGTGTAAAGGGTTTATACAAATCCCGCTGATGCACCGGAAACAGGGTAGGTACTGAACCGTATTAACGGACTAGTGATGTGCTGTTCTGGGAAAATTCCCGAGGAATTTAATATACCCGTGGCAAAAACATTCCCTCGTGGAACATATGTTTTCAATTGTTATTTAATCGTACGGAATGCACCAATCAGAGTTCTGAGGGTGTTGGTTAAATTATATTACTTCTTATAATCTAAGTAATTATATGAGTGGAGACTGGTGTATAACTAAAATAAACGAAAACTTAAAAATTAATAATTATAATAAATAGAAAGCGCTATTTTTTACATATTGTTAAATGTATTAATTTCTTATTTAAACAATATTCCAAAGAACAAAACATGCCCATGGCTACTTTTTTATGATACAGGAGGCAAACGAGCAGACGAACCGCCTGATGGTAAACAATTAGGTACCGATGCCGTTGCCGGCCACGACATTTCTTTGAAGAAACGTCACATTTGACACTGACATATCTAATCCATATCGTTTCTAGATCTATTAACTGACGTATCTTAAAGTTCGAATCGGGCAGATAGGAGGGAATCGGGCCGTATGGTTGCCGCCGCCGCCGCCGCCGGTCGCGTAAAGTCGTAGCCGGGCCGTTACTGTCGCCGTTGCCGGCCATTAAGATAGAAGTAGGTACGCTCCTTTGGTATTACTTATTACCGGGAATGAAAGTAAACTCCTTGCACGTCACTACGCCGGACCCTGGGGATATTACGGACATTTTTCAGACAATCCACTTTACGTTTAAATCGGTTTAGGCCATTGAAGGATTTGGGTCCGCGTTTTAAATTTATTAACTCCGGCTTCCTTGTCATTTGTGTGCGTACGATGTTCCTGCGATCAAAAGGAATGGAGGTTTAATTAAATTGCATGGAATTCCTTATGTTAAAACTCACTGATTTATGATCAAATCATAAATTATCATAAATTAAAAAAAACTTACCTGTAGAATTTACACAAGAATTTTATATGGTTCAATATGTTACTTAAAATGGAGGCATGGAATATTTAAGTGATGATTTAAATAGTAGATTGTTAACCAAGGGATGAAAAGCACTCATTTCTGCCGAAGTGCCAATCAGGGCTCGGAACCGGTATTGATATACCGGTTAATATCGTTCATAAACCGTTATATTATTTCGTTCATTAATAAACCGGTTAATTGATGGAACGCGAACTTTAAAATTTAGTTCTCTCTTCTAACCGGTTAGTTGAGAGAACGAAATGTTTTCGTTCTCGAGGAACGATATAATACCGGTTAATCTCAGCCGTCTACAATATTAATACATTACCCGGCTACCCGCTCTAAGTACTCGATCTCGATGTTGACTTGACGGTGCTGCTTGCTGACTGAATTGTTTATTTTTTATACTTTTGGGCCTGTGAGTTTTGACTGTTGGTGTTGGTGGCATTTAAAATTGACTCACAAAGTTGTAAATATATTAATATATTCCGGACAGTCAACCATTTTTCAATGAAGAAGAGACCGATTATTTCGATTCTGACAACTGTAAGTAAAATAAGTGGGTACACTTTTTTTTTGATAATCCTAGTCTGAAAGGATATAACGCTCTGAATTGTATTAGCAGCTTCTCCTCCTTTCCTCCTTGCATTTTGTATGCAAATTAAAAAGAATATTAAATGTTGGTGGACGTAATTAAGAAAACAATGCTGACACGCTGGCGTGCAAATTATTTATTGTCTTTAGATATTCATTTGAATTTTGTTAATCCTTTTTAACCGAGTTCCAAATCCCAAAGGAGTATGTTATCAATTCGATTGTATGTTTTTTTTTTAATGTTTGTTACTCCATATCTCCGTCATTACTGGACCGGACCGATTTTGAAAATTCTTTTATGGTTGTACGTATATGCATACAGATTGGTCCCGTTTTTGTCAAAACCCAGTTCTGATGATGGGATCCATAAGGAATTGAGGGAACTCCTCAAATCTTAAGGGCATACATATAGTGATTTTTGGGTTTTTATCAACAAATTAAGCATATACATCCAAAAAAGTGACATTTGATGAAGTAACCACTGGTGGACTGCTGATGATCATCAAAACGGAACTCTTCAACGATGCATAGTTCACGTTTGGCGATTTGTCGTCTTCGTTATGTTTGTTAAGCAAGTTAAGTTTTTAAGCCACATTTTTGTCAAGCTCGAGTTCTGATGACGGGATCCATGAGGAATCGAGGGAACTCCTCAAATCTTAAAGGCATGCGTATAGAGATTTTTGTATTTACATCAGAAAATCAAGCATTTTCATTAAAAACTGTCGCATTTGATGAAGTGGAACTGCTGATGATGACTAGAACAGAACTCTTTAATGACGCATGTTCACCATAGTTCACGTTTGGTGATTTCGAATTTCGATTTTGACTTGGACTGCGACCCGGACTCGAAACCAGAACCGGACTCATACCCGGATCCGGTTCGGACCTGGACCCGGACCTGGACTCGGACCCGGATTCGGACTCGGACCCCGGACTCCGACCCGGACCCGGACCCGGACCCGGACCCCGGACTCCGACCCGGACTCGGACCCGGACTCGGACCCGGAACCGGATTCGGAGCCGAGCTCGGACCCGGACTCGGACCCGAACTCGGACCCGGACTCGGACTCGGACTCGGACCCGGACTCGGACCCGGACTCGGACTCGGACACGGGCCCGGACTCGGAACCGAACTCGGACCCGGACTCGGACTCGGAACCGGACCCGGATCCGGACTCGGACCCGGACCCGGACTCGGAACCGGACTCGGACCCGGACTCCGACCCGGACTCGGACCCGGACTCGGAACCGCACTCGGCCCCGGACTCGGACTTGGACCCGGACTTGGACTCGGACCCGGACTCGGACCCGGACCTTGACCCGGAAAACCACTTTGATACCTTAACTAAACATGGGGGCCACTTTTAGGGGGTCAATGAGAAAATTTAAAAATAAAAAGGTTCAAACTAAATCGTGTTGATATGTATCAAATAAAAGAGATCATTGTGAGAATCCAAATATATTTTTTTTATAATTTTTGGATAAACATTTTAGAACACATTCAAGAAAATAGGCAAAAACTGACCATTCCTCCCTTTATCTCCGACACTACTGGGTCTAAACTTTTGAAAAAAATCATAAAATAGTTCTTTACCTATTAGATGACAGGAAAATCTATTAGAAATGTGCAGTCAAGCGTGAGTCGGACTTAATTACTTCGTAATGATCCGACCCTACGGGTTTTTCACTCACGTTTCACATAAAAAATACATTGTTAAAAATTGTGTAATGTTACATTTCTAATGTACGAACGGAACCCTTGCAACGCGAGTCTGACTCGCACTTAGCCGGTTTTTTTATTTTATTTTCAAGCAGATGGGCTAATTGATGGTGGCAAATATGAAACTGATTCGTTTTCTTGTATAAATAAATAATTGGTTGATTTTAATAAATAATAAAAATAATTAATAATACCTTCTTCTATAATCATTCTAAAGCTGCTATAAAAAAAATATTAAAATTATAAAATAAAACATCTGAAACTAATATTTATTAACAAACAGGAAAAAACATGTAACAAACATACACTAATTAATTAATAAGTAGAAAAGTAATAAAAAAACAATAAACAAAAAACACATATTTCGGCGCACACAGCGTACTGCAGGACGCAAAAGGATTCCTACGCAGCTATACGCTTCGCTTTTTCGAGGAAAGCACTGATATTCTGCCGGTTACAAATAATAATACTCATTTTATCTTGCTGCGGCGTTTTCAATTTAACCGGTTTATTTCGTTCCTCAAGAACGAAACGAGAACGTAATTGGTGTAAACCGTTATTTCAAAAGAACAGTTCTTTAACCGGTAACCGCAAACGGAAACGAAATCCATTTCGTTCCCGGGCAAATGAACGAAACCTGTTTGAGCGTTGAGAACGGTTTCCGAGCCCTGGTGCCAATAGTCCGAGGCTGAAATGAATGCCATTCACCCGAGTTAAACAATCTACTTTTCATTTCGAATACGAGGAAAGTAAAATACATGTGTTTTTTTTAAACATGACTAAGTATAATTTTTTATAAGTAGTATTTTTTAAGGGTACTTTCAATTAACAATTTAGGCAAAAGTATCGTTATTTATGGAATGGGGAGACAAATATCAGAATGGAAATTATATAACAAATCCATTTATACCCAAATTTCAATTGGTTAGGTATCGTAAAAAAATTAATAAAATCGTATTTGGAACCTAAAATGCTCTAGTGCAGAAACGTATCTTTTTCTGCACACCTTTTAGAACAACAATAACGAGGGTCGTTGTTGTTCTGTTGTGGTTTCAGAGCATGAGAAATGAAAAAGTTATTTAATACCTGTCTATTTGCAACTAATTAATATTATTATAATATCTAACATGAAGTAATTAAAAATTTTTAGTCTTGTCTAATATGGTGACTGACGCGAGAATGACACAATAAGGTTACACGATCAGTCTCCTATCAGTTTTCTGTCATTCAAAACGGACTGACGAATATTATCTAAAAATTTAAATTTTCATCAGTCCAGACCGTCAGTCCGCGTGTGTGTTACACGATAATTCTCCCGTCAGTCTGACCAGACTGATGGACTGAACTGACGCCAGAATTAGCGTGTAACCGATGTCGTATATTAAGTTCATCCCGACGTTTCGAACTAGAGATGCACCGGATATCCGGTTACTATCCGGTATCCGGCCTATACGGCCATTATTTTACTCTCCGGCCGGATACCGGATAATGCCCTACTATCCGGCCGGATACCGGATAGTATCATTGCTTGATTTTGGAGTAAACAAATTGGATTTAAGGATCAGACACGGTCATAATCGTACTTGTTTATTATTTTAACACAATTTAAACATTCCACTGACTTGCACTCGCACTCATTTCGAACCTAGAAATGTGTCCGCGCGAACATTCACTAGGAAACAGGTCAAACCTGCAGAATGCGCACCTGAATAACTGAAATGTAGGTATAGTTCCGCCGGCCGAATATTCGGCGGCCGGATACCGGATATTCGGCCGATGGTCAGGCCGAATATCCGGTATCCGGTATCCGGCCAAACAACTATCCGTTGCATCTCTATTTCGAACCCTTCAAATCGTTCTAAGCATAAATGAATTAAATATGAAAAGTACAGTTACGTACAGTCACCTGCAATAATATGTTACCTACTCTTCGAAGGCCGCAAAAATATGTGACTCCCTCTTACAGCTCTACAAATAAGATCGTGTCAGATATTTTTGCGGCCATCGTCGTATAACATATTATTACCGTGACTGTACTATCAGTTTAAAATCAACCGGAATGTACAGTCAGCGTCAAATATATTGTAGGAGCCAAAGTGGCCAAATAGTTCGTTACACCGTACTAAATATGGTGTAACAAATGATTTGACCACTTTTGCAGCTAGGCTAGCCGTAACTAGGCTAGGTTAGATAATATATTTGATACTGACTGTACCAAGTAAGTATACAATTTCCTTTCAGGAAGCAACTGCTACTTGAACAGTGCCTAATCTAGGCTATAGTGATTTATCAGCCACTCCAGCCATTTATGTAATTAAGACCCCATCTGTCGTACAAGATTAGCGTGGGGGCGTAACGTCGGCAGGCAAGGCGACATTAATTAGGGGAATGGCTTTCTTGCTGACTTTACTACAGATTTTTTCATAGTATAGACACAATGGCAGAGTACCGTAAAGTCGGGTTACTTTAGCCCTGGAGGGTAACTTTGGCCATTGAGATTTACTCGGTCCAGGTTATAACCTGGACCTGGAATAATAATATTATTGCACTGTAATTATGGAAATATGACATATGAGACTGGTTTTAGCTAACCTTTGACGTTTTTATGTTTTTTATTAGTACTTTTTAAATGAGGTTTTCATGTGGGTCAAAGTTACCCTCCGTTGGGTCAAAGTAACCCGAGATTACGGTAATTTAATCTCCATTTTTAAGGTGCAGTGAGTTCAGATCCTTCTCCGAACGCAACACGCTGAGCACTGAACGCACGGCCGTGGATGCCCGGGATTGCCTACCAGAGCAGTATAATTTTAGTATAAAGGAGTTAGTGATATCGCCGAGGGACGTGACGAACAAAATTTTCAACAGAAGTATACCAAGTATATTTTCAGAATTATTGAGGTAAAGTAAACTTTAAAACCCGCGTGATGACCGTATCTTCCGTCGCAATCCCTTGTAATGTTCAGGGTTACGCCCCCTCTTAAGACTTGGAAGGTTTTAGTGTTCTTTGAGGAGTACTATTAAGTATTGTACACACATACAAACAATTTGTCGTTTTGTCACTCGCGCATACTTACCCTTAGTTTCAGGATTAAACTACTGTATTTAAATCAACTCTGATTTTTGAACGGATTAGTCGAGCAACAAGGCATACTCGTGTGGGTGCCACACGATCGACGAAGCCTCCAACTTACACGGCGTTATAGACTAGCTTCTATACGAGTATGCAATCATTGAAAGGCTAGGCGCCTTTCATTTGGCCAACTCTATATGAATCCTTTACGGAAATTAATAATAACATTAAGAGTAAAGTAACGTATTGAACATATACCTGCGATTAAAAGCACCGCAGTAAATTACCCTGATATCCACAGGGCACCTCGATAACAGGGCCGTGTTATTCATCAGGTTCTAACGGGCCGTCCTCAATTTGCCCTTCATAATGAGAAAAACACCCTGCAACCGAGCAAACGGACGAAAAACGAGGTATTTTTTGACCGAATTACGCCCTTTTGAGTTAAGGCAATGTTCACGGGGAAAACATTTGCTTAACCACTGGAGGTTTGCGTAAAATTGATCAATGGAAATATTGGGAATCAAATTTTCCGTTTAGAAATAAAATCATTTATTTACAAACAAGATATATACCTACAATGATTAGGTAGGTACTAAAAGACATTAATAACTAGCAAAATAGGCCCTTGAGGCTTTGTACCAAGGATTGGCGGCATTTTCTCGCTGTATCGCAATGCTGATACGTTGTGCGAGGTAGCCGCCAATTTTCCGTTTTATATTACAGTGAAACCTGGTTAAGTGGGACCTGGATAAGTGAGAAACCTCCATAGCTGGGACTCATGGTGCGGTCCCGACACTTTAGCACTGAATTACCTCTGTTAGTGAGATAAAACGAACCTCTATAACTGGGATTTGTTGTTCTGATTTTATAGTCACATTTACCTCTATAATTGAGACAGAGAGTGTATTTTACCTCTTTTACTGAGACTATATTTAGAAGATTAATTTTCCTAATTGTTTTTTTTTAACTTTATACGAATTACCTCTGTATCTGAGATAACGTCAATTTATGACCTCTCTAACTTGGACTTTATTGATCTAGTTCCGTATTCTTACTAACTCTTAGTCTATCCACAAATTCCGCATTTGCTTAATTGTGTCTAAACGACTACAAGTTTCATTTAGTTACTTTATGTAGTTAAAACTATCTACGAAAGCTGAAATCTTGATTTTAAGTAACAAGAATAAACAAATTTTCATTTAATAAATTTCTAAGACGCAATGAAGTCCGTATCAAATTTAATTGAAAAAATCTATCCTTTGGAAAATCATTCAAAATAAATTCAAAGAAATATTTAAACAGACTTAAAAAATATTTAGGGACAAGGATTATTTTACCTAAACATTTAAAGTTAATTACAAAATACCTTATTAACCACCTCTATAACTGAGACATACCCTCTATTCTCACCTCTATTAATGGGACCCTCTGTAAATGAGAGAGAAATTTATTTGTACCTGGTTAACTGAGAGCCTGGGTAAGTGGAATACCTCTTTAAGTGAGACAAATCTGCTCGTCCCTTGAAGTCTCACTTATCCAGGTTTCACTGTATTTATACTCCTGTTCTCTTGTAAGGTTTGTGAAATGTAAGCAGTTTTCTAACGTTTGTATTGATATTTTGAGTTTTTGTTAGGTTGAAATTATCGATCTTAGTGCAGTGAGGATGGGCTTCTATCAATATACATAGGTACCTACCTAATATATTCGTATTTTACTTTACACACTTTTAAAGTTTTTTTACACCACAACGGCGGCAAACAAGTGAGCATACCGGTCAAAATTCTGGACACCCTTTTAAAGAATCCCATCACAATTCCAACAGTTCCCTCGGAACAAACCTCGTACATATAATATCCTGCTATATAACGATGGACGGGGGGTAAATACGTGATTCAACGGGTTCTGCCTGACAGCCATATTGGCTCAATAATTGGGCACATTTGTCAAATCCGGGCGACTGCTAATCTTTGCGGGGTAGAATATGTCACTCATGACATATTCATTAAGGCATTGCTAAATCAGCGTCACTGCTTACCCATTTTTATTTCTAAATTGTAATCGGGGGGCACGGCAGTGCCCCCGCCAAGTCGAGCGCGAAGCAAACACTGCCGTACCATCCTTTACTGGAACCATTTCGCCGCATTTTCAGGTCCCTATTTGAGAACCTCTGGATAAGACCAGAACGGAGAAATTTTCGTCATCCAGTAAGCTATAATCACATACTTAAAATCCAAAATTTCAAGTCTGTAGGTGATTTAGTTCCGAAGTTAAGCGAAAGCAAAGTTTCGCATTTATGACACACACTCACTCACTTATGATCATCAGAATAGAACTAGTACTTCCCATAAACTCAGAGAGCTGAAATTTGGTACAGAGTTAGGGTTTAATGGCCACATAAAGGGAAAACTATAAAAACTAGGATAATCGAAGATCTGGAGTACCTGGTGACCCTGATTAGAAAACACAAGAGCCCAACCAAACTATTGGAGATCGACATACCGCCTTTAAAAAGAATATTCAAATTGGTGGGCCGCTTCATTTGATGTCAAAAATCGAAGGTCTGAAGTATCTGATGAAGAACCCTCAGCTGGTCTCAGCTGTATTAAGGCTCCGTCAGACATAGGCGTTTTGCTTGGTGCAACATATGTACACACTGTTTTGGTCATCCGAAACGCCTTGATGAGGCTTTGGGAAAGTAGTACCCAAGATGGAGCTGATGCTGAACCCTGGCTGTACCTAGTGGAACTCAGGTTTGGTGCAACATACGCCCACGCTATTTTGGTCATCAGTCACATCTTGATGAGCACTTGGGAGAGCAGTTCCCAAGATAGAGCTGGTGCTGAACCCTGGCTGTACCTAGTGGAACTCAGGTTTGGTGCAACATAGG
The DNA here is from genome assembly GCF_910591565.1 of Cydia splendana. Classification (NCBI taxonomy): domain Eukaryota; kingdom Metazoa; phylum Arthropoda; class Insecta; order Lepidoptera; family Tortricidae; genus Cydia; species Cydia splendana. Next base: position 15,230,626 of record NC_085971.1, on the reverse strand, counting down.
CCCACGCTATTTTGGTCATCCGTTACATCTTGATGAGCACTTGGGAACGCAGTACCCAAGTTAGAGCTGATGCTGAACCCTGGCTGTACCTACTGGAACTCAGGTTTGGTGCAACATAGGCCCACGCTATTTTGGTCATCCGTCACATCTTGATGAGCACTTGGGAGAGCAGTACCTGAAATAGAGCTGATGCTGAACGCTAGCTGTACCTAGTGGAACTCAGGTTTGGTGCAACATAGGCCAACGCTATTTTGGTCATCCGTCACATCTTGATGAGCACTTGGGAGAGCAGTACCCAAGATAGAGCTAATGCTGAACCCTGGCTTTACCTACTGGAACTTAGGTTTGGTGTAACATAGGCCAACGCTAGTTTGGTCATCCATCACATCTTGATGAGCACTTGGGAGAGCAGTACCTGAAATAGAGCTGATGCTGAACCCTGGCTGTACCTAGTGGATCAACTTTGATATTTTTGGCAGTAATGCAGTCGGCAGCTATACTGCAGCAGGATTGCAGCATGCACTACTGCCGACTGAATTACATACTGAGGTAAATATCAAAAATTCGGTCAGCATCATCGTATTTGACATTTGCTGCAGTAATGCAGTCGGCAGTATTGTCGCAATATACTGCTGCAGGCTACAAAACGCTCGTGAAACTATTCAACGTCCATGATCATGCTTTCCAACATCCAACGTTCAGTAATCGAGTGACCGCTCGCTGTACATCATTCGATACCTCCCATTTAGGGAGGTATGAGAGGCCGTGCCCGCCTTTCGGCTGCGACGGCTGTGGCGGGTCGCTCCCCACCGCGTGGGAAGGTCAGTCGTCATCGTTTTGGGGATGACAGTGTTGCTGGTGACCGCTCGCAACACGCGCTGTGTTGTGTGTGACTGCGTGGGCGTGATCAAAGCGGGTCGCGCGCGCAGCGCGCCGGCGGGCCACTGCGTCCAAGCGCAGATCGCGAGCGCCACGCGCTCGCGTCACGCTCGCATCGTGCCCCGCTCACGCCGCGCTTTGAAAACGCTCATGTGTGACGGAGCCTTTAGAGATATGGTAATAAAATAATTGGCCAAGCACGAAGTCAAGACTACGGTGTTCAGAGCACCGTACGACACATCCCTAGGTGGTTTTAAGTTTGGATACTTATACTAATTTGAAAAAAAAAAACAAGTTTGATCAAGATCGGCTTACTTTATATTTCGTCAACTTTATCTTTGTTTTCAAAACCTGTGAATTTTAACTGTCATATACAATACAGGCGGCGTAGCACGGTCGCGTTTTTATCGCTTGTCACCATGCCTGTCACGTTCTAACAAGTATGTTAGTGCAAAAGGGACGCGCATAGTGATAGTCGATAAAAATGCAACCGTGCTGCGCCCGGTCTTCCAAAATTATTTTTTCGTAACAGAACAGTATCTAGATGCTGCTCTCACCGATCTGTTCAAAAATATACATACTGTATACAATTAATACATAAATGTAATGGTACTTAATGAGAAGGAATACTGTTTCGACGAATCAAATACTCTCAGTAAAATCTATAGGTAGATGACGCCATAGCTGTTAATAAATATTACATGACTTTACTAACTCTATGTGCGCTAATGTGAAAAAAAAAACACAACGACAGTGAAGAACGGAATTCTTAATTTAAATTTGTACTGATAAACTCCAATAATAAATATGATTCTTACTGAGCACACTGCGATAGTCCATTGGTTGGAAAGCCCGTTCGAAATTTAAACTTATTACAAGGTTGCATTTTGCAGATCTTTTACTCTCTCATACTTATAGTAGGCTATTCAGAAAAAAAAATGAAATATCTCACGAAAGTAAGTAAGTAGAATTAAACTTTGTATCAAAGACATAAGTCATAAATTTCAATGCCAAAGTTTTAAGTAAGGATCTTTCTCACTAAAACTACTTCCTAATATGAAATGACCAGTGTAAGCATCAGTTAGCTAGCCCTAAGCAACCAAAGATCAGGCTGCAGTTTAAAAACTAATAAAGATAGAGTTAACCTGATAATTTTCCCGCCGTCTCCATACTTGTTTTAGTTGGATATTGACTGGTCAGTTGCCTGTTAGCTATAGTTTTCCCGAAAATCGACAGGACAGAGGTGAAAAATTTTGTATGAAAACTTGCAACTTTAAATGCATTTTTTATCGAAACTATTGCATTCTAAAATGAAGTCAAAATCAGTCCATCGACTCAATTTTTTGCAAGCTTTCTAATGGAACCTCACACGATTCTTACAATTGAAAATAAAATTCAGCCTAACCCTCTAACCCCCTAAATTTCCCCCTAAAATTAGAAATAAGCAGTTTCGACTTATTCACAGTGTTAGTGATGGTACTTGCCATAACTATTCCAAATTTCAGGTACCTACATCAAACGGTCTTTGAGAAAAACGCATTTAACCGATTTGCAAGACCGAAGTGATCCCATAAGAGCACCGTGAACAAAGTTTTGTACGGTGCTCTAAAAACTACTCCTAAAAAGAAAAAAATGTGTCAAATAAGAAAATCTAATAAAATAAATCAATATGCCCATGTTTCTACAAAAAGAAGTGAAATCCCACCAAAAACATTCTGTAAAAAACTAGCCAAGTCTCGATGGAGCTGCTTGTTTATCTCTAAAAAGTAATGAAATCTAGACAAAGTCGTGCCAAGTCTAAGGTTCCTTACTGCGATTTCTTTATTATTATAGTTAATGTTGTGTGACTTGGCCGTTGAAGGGTACACAAGGGTACAAAACCAGGTGCTCCATGACACCAAACATACAGTATAAAAAAATATTTCCAGTACAGACGGACTTCTAATCATTGATAGAAGTCCGTCTGTACGTCTATTTTATGTTAGATCGATGGTCGATTTGACGTTTCAAAAAGAAGTGTTTGTTTCAGGCTCGCCTATACATAAGTATTATTGAAATACGCAGCTTTATCAAGCCTACAATTGACTGGTTATTGAATCAACGTTTTCCAAGTGGCAATTTTCTATCGTCAATGGGTAGCGGTTCTGGCGACAGATTGGTGCAATGGTGTCATGGAGCACCTGGTTTTGTACCCTTGTGTACCCTTCAACGGCCAAGTCACACAACATTAACTATAATAATAAAGAAATCGCAGTAAGGAACCTTAGACTTGGCACGACTTTGTCTAGATTTCATTACTTTTTAGAGATAAACAAGCAGCTCCATCGAGACTTGGCTAGTTTTTTACAGAATGTTTTTGGTGGGATTTTATTATATTTAAAGTAGATTCCCGGCTGAATAGCCCCATTTTACGGTAAGATACTTAGATAGTGGTATCTAAAGCGGTAACCTACCATACGTCACCATAAGTATTATTTTGCCAACTTAGATCGCCTTAGATGCCTGCTAAACGAACTTCGGTGCTATAAAATATGATTCTAAGTTTTAAAAAAAGTACCAAACGTATCCAACTAATAACTACGATGAAAGAGACGAGAAAAACAGACTAATTCATCGTTTAGCCGACTGACAAAAACATTCCGCTAATAGGGTTTCAGGACCCTGAAAACAACCTGAAAAAGCACTGAAAAAGCCCCGTATGAAAGCCCAACATTTGCAGAGCACTCTGCTAATTCTGAACTGAGCCCACAGTAGATAGACTAGACAGTAGCTTTGCTGGTAAAACCGCGCATAATAACTGTATAAAGATGCATTGGGATAACTTCGATAACGGGGTAATTTTGAGTCCCCCGCCGCATCTGTTTGTATTTATGTATGTTCGCGATAAAGTCAAAAACTACGGAACGGATTTTCATGCGGTTTTCACCTGTCAATAGAGTGATTCTTGAGGAAGGTTTAGGTGTATAATTTGTTAACCCTGCGGGGAAATTTCAACTAATCGAAATATCTTCCATGTTTTAAATTTTTTTTTAAATTTATTTATTCATGATACACTAAAATACATTTTATAAATAACATAAAACTCGCCAAACTGTGAAGTTTGATGGCGAGATACGCTCTTTTTTATGCAAGTAACTTAACCTATTTGGGTCATACCCGTTTTATAGTATCTAGTACTTGAGACTAAAATCATAAATTAACTAGACTATTAACTAGAGTCACACACAACACATATTTTTTGCTATCTGGACATATATGGCACTCTAGTTAATATGGAAGATATTTCGATTAGTTGAAATTTTCCCGCAGTCGAGATTGCCCCCCTGCACCTTGTACACTTGAAATCTTGGAATCTGCACCTTACCGTAAAATGGGGTGAGTTGGGTGAAATTTGACTTTCAAACCTCGATAAACTTTTATTTTTACATGTGAAAACTGAATGGTGTATATATATAATAAGTGGTTCGGACGTTTGTATTTTAGTTTGTATTTTATTTTGGGTAGTTCCATTTCATAACTTTGACGATAAAGAGGAAAACCCACCTCACCCCGTAGTGCCTCTTATTTGGGGTGAGAGGGTTTTTCATACAAAGGTGATTTTGGAAGATTGTTGGATCGATTTTTTTTTATTATGAATATTACTATAGCTCCATTTTAAATTGGAATACATTATTTTTGTAGCAGTAGCCTTAAAAACCCACCTCACCCCCCTCTCAATCCTTCACTCCCCATTCATAACCCATAGCTCCCCGCGAAACCTACTCACCCCGTTTTACGGTACTGATTTTCCAACGTCACTCGTCTCACGGTTGTTGTACGTTACTGGGCCACTACTTTCAACATTGACAATTTGCCAAATCTAAGTACAGTCAGCTGCAGAACTTGCTAAGCGGACGAGGTGTTCAAAATTACCTTGACACGCTCTTAGTCTCCTAACAATAAAGTCGCGTCGAGATAATTTTGAACACCTGGCCCGCTTAGCAACTTCTGCAGCTGACTGTACCTACTGATCGTACATAAACTGTGATACATCCTTTTAAATTGACCTCCAACAAGGGCGGTACAGTCGGGTGCAATTTATTTGCCATGCCCGATAGAAGGTTGGAATTTCAACTCACTTTAGAACTCCGCACAAATACGTTTGGAGTTCGGCTTCAATACACTTAGTACTACGTGCAAATAGCAAATTAAATTGCTATCTTTGCTTTTTAGCCGACAAAATACATACCTACATAGGTACTTGTACAGGGAATATTGCCTATTTTACCTTCTTAAATTTACTCGTACAGGCAGAGGGCCTACCGCGAACACCGAAGTTTGCAAATTGCCGGCATCTTTCTCTGTCACCCTTATTACGCTTTAATTGGAGTAAAAGTGAAAGATGTCCGCAATATGCAAACTTTGGTGTTCGCGGTAGGCCCTCTGTACTCTAGAAGCTAGCTCACAAAAGAAACTAGGTATGGTATGAACTTGATATTATCATATTTATTTTGAGTCTCTGGCGATGTATATTCCATTAAAACCAAAGTTCAGTATTTTTATAGACTTAATTTTGAATGTTTAAGTATATTAAAAAAGTTTATATGAAAATCATATTAAAACTCGTGCTCATCGGGCAAATTTTCAGTAATTATTTCGAAAAGTTAAGAAAAAACGGTTGTGATGCTTACGATAGGTCGTTAAAACTTAGTTGTTTGGATTAGTTCATTAATTAGGTTATAGAGTCCTTTTAGCTGACTTAGCACCGACTTGAACGTAATAAAGTAGGTATGGGGTAGGTATGGCAGTGTCATTATTAAACGTCATAATTTCATAGAAATTCGACATTAATTGAATGATATTGCGTCACTTTGTCATTACAAATGCCATGCAGACTTAGCTTGCTCTGACTCTAAAAGCACATTTATGATCGGGATGGGTCTCTATTGTTTCCCATAAAGTTTTAAGTCATAATGTATTGTTTGTCCGCATTTTCGTTAGTCATAATTTGTTTTTAGAGCACCGTACAAAAATTTGTTCACGGTGCTCTTATGGGATCACTTCGGTCTTGCAAATCGGTTAAATGCGTTTTTCTCAAAGACCGTTTGATGTAGGTACCTGAAATTTGGAATAGTTATGGCAAGTACCATCACTAACACTGTGAATAAGTCGAAACTGCTTATTTCTGATTTTAGGGGGAAATTTAGGGGGTTAGAGGGTTAGGCTGAATTTTATTTTCAATTGTAAGAATCGTGTGAGGTACCATTAGAAAGCTTGCAAAAAATTGAGTCGATGGACTGATTTTGACTTCATTTTAGAATGCAATAGTTTCGATAAAAAATGCATTTAAAGTTGCAAGTTTTCATACAAAATTTTTCACCTCTGTCCTGTCGATTTTCGCGAAAACTATAGCTAACAGGCACCTGACCAGTCAATATCCAACTAAAACAAGTATGGAGACGGCGGGAAAATTATCAGGTTAACTCCATCTTTATTAGTTTTTAAACTGCAGCCTGATCTTTGGTTGCTTAGGGCTAGCTAACTGATGCTTACACTGGTCATTCATATTAGGAAGTAGTTTTAGTGAGAAAGATCCTTACTTAAAACTTTGGCATTGAAATTTATGACTTATGTCTTTGATACAAAGTTTAATTCTACTTACTTACTTTTGTGAGATATTTCTTTTTTTTTCTGAATAGCCTACTATAAGTATGAGAGAGTAAAAGATCTGCAAAATGCAACCTTGTAATAAAGCAAATAAGTTTAAATTTCGAACGGGCTTTCCAACCAATGGACTATCGCAGTGTGCTGAGTAAGAATCATATTTATTATTGGAGTTTATCAGTACAAATTTAAATTAAGAATTCCGTTTTTCACTGTCGTTGTGTTTTTTTTTCACATTAGCGCACATAGAGTTAGTAAAGCGTATAGAGATAATAAAGTCATTTAATATTTATTAACAGCTATGGCGTCATCTACCTATAGATTTTACTGAGAGTATCTGGCCGCGTAGCCAAGATGCCGATCGCTTACGCTTCGTAGCGATCGAAACGCAACTATCACTGTCGCACTAATATGGAAGAGTGATAGAGAGACATAATGCTTTTCGTTGTCGAAGCGATAGCGATTGTAACCTTGGCTAGGCCGGCAGATTCGTTGAAACAGTATTCCTTCTCATTAAGTACCATTACATTTATGTATTAATTGTATACAGTATGTATATTTTTGAACAGATCGGTGAGAGCAGCATCTAGATACTGTTCTGTTACGAAAAAATAATTTTGGAAGACCGGGCGCAGCACGGTTCCATTTTTATCGACTATCACTATGCGCGTCCCTTTAGCACTAACATACTTGTTAGAACGTGACAGGCATGGTGACAAGCGATAAAAACGCGACCGTGCTACGCCGCCTGTATTGTATATGACAGTTAAAATTCACAGGTTTTGGAAACAAAGGTAAAGTTGACGAAATATAAAGTAAGCCGATCTTGATCAAACTTGTTTGAGTGACAAAGATGTCAGTTATGATTTGGTACTCATGAATTCCAGTTCTACTAAAATATTTTTTCTTTTAAAAGCTGACTTACAAAAGTCCAAAATTGTGCGGTAAGTTAGGTTTATATTCAAATTATACGCAATTCTTTGTAGCAACTCCGCCAAGTGGACGGAAACAGGTACTGGACGGCAAACTGACGCAGTTACCCTACTTGTACTAAAACTTAGACATTTATTAATACTTATTTCTGTGACTTATATGAAACATGAGCAAATTGATTAATACTTTACGTTAATTACATTTTGTGTAAAGCCCCCTCCACACTCGTGCTCGAATTGCGGCGCGAAGCCGCGAACGCGAGTGTGGCATCGATTTTCGTAGACAGCGAAATCCGCGCCCGCGATTCACGCGCATAGTCTGGAGGGGGCTTCAGAAACAAGCCTAAACGTCAAAAACCGAGAAATGCCGAATCACAGACTTAATTGTAATATTATTCCTTGTTGAGTCGTGCCTGCCCAGTCTACAAGTTTAAAATACAACAATTGTATCCAATGGTCGTATGTATACCCAGTATTTTTGACGGATTTAGTTTTTCATGCTCGAAGTTGCCTGTCAACTCTGACGTATATTAAATTGTCAACTATTTTGGTGTTTGAAAGAATCAATAATTGGCAAAGTGCCCTGGCAGAAAAAGCCATTCTCACAAAAAAAGAATCAATAATAATGAAAATGTTCAGAAAAGTGGAAGAATATACTTCAATATGTTATGGATGCTAGTAAGATGTAAAAACAACAGTTTAGCGGAATGTCAGTTTACGAAATGGTTTGTACAAATTACAGAGAAATTCATAATAATTTGTTTCTACTAGAAATGTGCCTTCACCAAACGTTTTAGATAAACGGTAGGCCTATATTATATAAACGTTCTTGATTTCGGTTGGCCGAAATTGGACTTACGATTTTTCCTCTTTTCACCTCCAAGATGAGGTTGATTGTTAGCGTTAGAAAGCTGTAATTTGCTATGGATATACAATCAACGCGACAAGGTGGTAAATAAAATCTTTAATCTCTAAAAAATATATCTAAGCTTTATAACTTCTACATTACCTATACTAGCCCAGAGGCCTTTAATAAAAGTCCAAACTCCAAGGTCCCAGAGCTCCCAGACATTACCTTCTTATTTCCTAATAGTGAATAAAATGTACTTATGGGATAAATTAGTATAAAGTATCCAAACTTAAAACCACCTAGGGATGTGTCGTACGGTGCTCTGAACACCGTAGTCTTGACTTCGTGCTTGGCCAATTATTTTTTTCGGAAACGCTTTTCAGGATTGCCATAAAGCAAACCTAACCTAACCTACTTAATCTATCTATAGGATAACCTTACGAAAATCCTGAAAAGTTAACCGTTTCAGAATTAGGACTAATGATTACATTATGGCTTAAAACTTTATGTCAAACAGACCCCGATCCGGATATTGTAGCTAATACTGCATGATACATGTACGTACACATCATCATATCATGCAATATTCGATCGACAGGGCAACAATCACTTTACATCAATTACGTCTAAGTAACTGTGCCTGTACCGGGTACTATCTGCTTGTTAGTGTCCGCTGTTACACCGTACACATTATATTTAAGCGTAATATCTCAATAATTATATAGACCAATAAACATATTATCATAGCCCGGTTTGATGGAGGCAAAAATGCACCAGTGTTAGTGTGTAACCCAAAATTGTGTGTAAAGTGTCATTCTATGGAACTTGCTAACTATGTAAACAAACCGCCATATTGAAATTGTCTCTGAATGATGAATTTATTAGTGACTTTTGTTTACATAGTTAGCAAGTTCCATAGAATGACACTTTAGTAGTAGTACGGTGAATGCATGATATTCAAACCAAAATTGACGTTGCCGACCAATGAACACGCAAGAACCTCCAAGAAGAAGGTAGTCAAAGCGCGTATTACACTGAGTGTAAATTATTTGTCGCATTATCTATCGTTACGTGTTATGTACGTACAATACTGCACACATGAAAGGCCATCCACTATATTACCGTTTGACACTAAAGAATATATAATGCAAATAAGTGATATTCTATGCACTCTACATAAATAAAACTGTATCTATGCCAAAAATTCACTTCGGTTTGGTGTGTGACAAGCGTCCATACCGCACGTCATCCAAGGGCCCTCTGTACTTAACACGACATATGGCATTCTAGGTCTACATCCATACGTACACTAAGTAGTTCACAACGACAACGACATTAGACCGCATCAGTGCCATCACGGAGACCGATCTATGACCTATTATTAGCTGTGATGAGATTATGGCATGCTCTCTACCACGGCTATGAGTTTAAGGAGAGTTATGGATTTAATAGTTTAATGGACTTAGTAAGTTTCAATTTAACTCTCTGTACAATTTTTATAGATAGGTATGTAGAAGAAATTGGTATGACACGGGTATGACGAAGCTGAATTACCTACCTTCCTACCTCCTCCTACCTGCTACACGTGTTCAGGGTCGACACTTCTACTAAATCAAGTTAAAAGTGGGTATAAGGTACAAGTCAAGGACGTGAAGTACAAGTGATAAACAATGTAAATTCAGCGACATTTGTGGTGACAGGTGATTTCAACTGATTTAAAATTTGTAGACCGAAAGTTGTATAATTTGATTTGTAAATTAGCAAAATACATAAACATCCTGTTAAAGTACTTACCTACGAGGATTACATTAAAGCGATGACGGCAGCGCTCTTTACATAAAACCTTGCTCAAAGTCTGAAATAACGAACGGCTCTCTGGCAACCTGATTAATGATTTAACTTGCCTGAACCTCGGCCACTCTTTGATATTTCGCGTTTTCTAACCGATGAAGAGTTAAAAAAAAAATTGGTTGCCCGCTTGTAGCGCACCTAATGGGTACTTAACATGTTTTTAGGTCAGATGGACCACAGACACGTAATACTTGGCATTAGGAAGGACAGGTATGTGTATTAAATACTTTGCTTGCAATAAATTATTATTGTTTTCGCGTAATATGTTTGATTTGACTTTTTACATTTTACTAATCGAGAACAATTAGTAATTAGTTAGCATTAGGAGATCAGAAGACAATATTAACAACCATTTAGGATCATAACATAATCCATAATACGGCCTATTCGTACCTACTATAATTATTACTACTACTACTATAATACTATAGTTAGGTGCGTTGGGATAAGTTCGATAGCGGGATAATTTGGAAATGGCAAATATTTATAAAACCAGCACTCCATACTTTAGCAACACTTACGGCAATAATGTAATACCAAGGCATCTTGCTTATTGTTTGCTATAGAAGAAAGTGCTTCTAGTTTAGTAGATATGGATATTTTCAAAATTACCCTGCTTTCGTAGTTATTTCAATGCACCTTACTGAACTCAGAGGCGTGATACCACTCTACATATCTACTGCCGGTATTATATTGAATTGTTTTGTTTACTCTCAAAGAAAAGTTCAAAAATTCTAAGAAGTAATATCATGCAAAATAAATCACAAACTCCTATATGCACCCATGAAAATAACAATAAAATATCAGTGCACTCTAACCCAACGCATTAGCGTTTATTTTTGAAAAACGCGCACAGATTTAAAGTTTATTGGCTTCAAAAGCAACTTTGTTTGCGGTTTACCGAAATCCTGAAGCCTTGGAAGTGAATTAAAGTGGCATACTATTTACTAGAGGGGTGGATCTCTGTCAAACAGAGGCTCCAGGGACCGGGGCCTATTGTAATAGAATTATATGTCTAATACGATGCGTTTCGGATCTGGACGTAGGTTCGAAGTCTGCTGTAATCGTGTTTCTAGTTATTGTCTGTATTTTTAGGTATTTAAATAAAAGTAAACAAACAATTTTTAGCTTTTCGGGTAGTTATAAGATTTATTGGTTAACCAACCAAATACAAAACCGCCTGGATCTGTCACTGAACGACCAGCCCCTGTTTCACCAACGTGACAGGTGCGACGAATTGTAAAATCACTGTTGCTGACGTCACAGGCATCCATGGGCTACGGTTACCGCTTACCATCGGGCGGGCCGTATTCCTGTTTGCCACCATCATTGTATTATTAAAAAAAAACTTTATGATATCGGAAAAAAAACAGATATTTCTCTTGCTAAGTTTATGACAATTGTCACAAGAAACACTACAATTGTCACGAAATTCCGACATATAACTCATTACCTGTCAAGAATTACCTACAATTCTTCTAAATCTTTGACAATTGTCAGAAACTTCGCAGGAGAAATATCTGTTTTTATCCGATATAATAAAGTTTTTTTAAATAATACAATGATGGTGGCAAACAGAAGTACGGCCCGCCCGATGGTAAGTGGTAATCGTAGCCCATGGATGCCTGTGACGTCAGCAACAGTGATTTTACAATTCGTTGCACCTGTCACCGATGTGAAATTGGGGCCGGACTTAACCTACATTTATTTGATCATGTAATGTTTTCATCTACCCTCAACTGGCTTAAGGAGCCATTTGAGGGTAGATTTTGTTTACTTTTATTTAAATACCTAAGGATACAGAGATAATTGAATGCAAGGGAAGACACAAGAATTAGATGACTCCTTGATTTTACTCTGTAGTTTAGGTGTTAAAGAGGCATTTTATACCTATATGGTGACTGTTTTTTTTAATAGTGATGTGCTACAACCAGTAAGTATATCAACGACAATTCATATTCTTGTCAGTTTTAAAGTGTTATTCGTTTAATAGCATTTTAAATGATTTAAGTGGATTCATTTTGTAGCAATTTCGGTGCAGCATCAGAGAAACTGCTAAAAACATTTTCTAAAGATCAATTAAGGTCAAGTGTTTGAACTCCGAAGACTTTCGTACCTTTAAAAATAAATCCCTTTAACGCAACAACATGCAACAATACACCGAAATTGATAATACAAAAATTACGATGTCACCAGACATCGTCACCACCACCACCATCACCAGATTAGTCTCTATTTTTCGAAACTATTCAGTTAAGGTGGCTACACTACATCTACGTGATCTACGTATCGGTATCGCTGTAAATTTGCAGCCGTCCTACTTAATGAGCTAACAATCACCCACCGTCTAGCGTAACAGTAAAATAAACAATAACAGCGCGAGTGCCACTCGCAACTCCAATAAAAGTCTGCACCAACAAAAGTAACAATCAATTAATGGGAAGCACCCGAGATTACTTCCTATTCGGCTCCTTGCAGCACATTCCCACTCGAGTTTAAACCATAATCCCTTGTGATATAGTTCATATTTGATTGAGATGAGTTGCGATTTAGAGCTTGGTATCATTGGCTAGATTGCTTAGCAGTGCGGTTTGAAAGTCAATAAACAGTTGTCATTAAATCGCCGATCGATGGACGTAGCCGTAGAACGGCATTGTGTCGATTCGTTGGAGGACTTGGAGGTAAGTAGATTTTAAAATGGAAATTTCTTTGTTTCTCATCTAGAGTCGGACCAAGCTAACTCTGCATTCCACTTGCAATGAAAAACTGTGGCATGTCATCATTATGTATTTTATTTTTCAGAAAATATGACGTTCTTTTCTTCGAGATTTCGTATTTTTAGCGGCAAAATTTGTAATTAAATTACAGCTTGTTGTCTTATTTTTTCAGCGGAATCCAAATTTGTGTTTGGTCTATCTTTTAATGGGGTTGAAAAAGAAGAACAAAATGTTCGGACTAACTTTTTTCGAGTCAGTTATAAATGTAAAACAGTTCTCGGAAGTGAAAGAAATATACATTGCAGTCTTGTTTTGGTCAGACCCGTTCGTTTAAAAAAATATCGGTAGGTACTTTTCTGTTTTAGGTATGGTCACCTAACCCAACTAACTTGTGTATCAGGCATATCTACCGTTCAGGTCAAAAGCCTGACCTTTTTTCAAAATGTGATGATTGTCTTGATTGAGAATATGTTATAGAATATTTTTTATCAGTCGGTTTATGCATATGCATATTCATTTTACTTTTTAGGAACTTATTTTTAAGCTTAGGTAGGTATCATCAGGCATCATTTTATGTAACGGGACACAATAAAATTAACAAGGGATAGTTTATGTGACCTGTTATACTAAAATTCTTTACACCCGCATCGTAAATAACCTATAAATGCTACAAGCGGTGAACCTATTTTTATTGCTATAAATAAATGTGACGTTCCACGGGAAAAGGTACCTTATGAGGGTTTCTAGTTTCGGAGATATTAAATGTTTTGTAAAGAGGTGAAAAAATGCTCAATTTTTTTTTATTGTGTGATCTGAAACCTTAATGCGTAACGTTTGTTTACCTGTTTTTATTTTTGTTATAAGTTAGTTATAAGCCTAGTAATGTCGTCTCAGAGTTTAGTAGAAAAGGTACCTTATGGAAAAAAGATTGAAAATTCCCAAAAAAACTAGTCAATACGGGAAAAGAAGTTTGGTAGAGAACTGTATTAGCATTCTGCAAAACTAATTTGATAATTTCAGTTCTGGTTGGGGCGCCTCGCAAATATTATAACCGTACATAGACCGACATCACAAATCCAAGTAGACTGCTATTATACCAAAGTTACTCTCGTCAAGTCTTTCTTAACTAGAATAATCTTCATTTGGTTTGGTCGCATGCAGTAAATCAGCCATTGGTTTGCTGAAAAATGCCAATACCCGACGCATTACCTTATGGAATATCTGAGGTCATTGAACCTCAATGCCGCTTATCTTCAATAGCAACCGGAATATATTATTGATAAGAAATAGACGATTTATACCATCTTAACCCCAAAATATTATTAGTTTATCCTAACTGTTCCATCATCATCATGCCTCATCATGTAACTTGACCACAAGGTACCTTTTCATTACATACAAATTATTGGTCTTTTTTAAGATTATTATGACGAAGAACTAATTAAATTGGGGGCAGTTTAATGTAAATTAATATTTTCTATTCATAAAAGATAAACTATAATATGATTGATATTTTGTAGTGATGTATTATTAGATTTATTTCCATAAGGTACCTTTTCGTAAATGTATGGAGCAAATACTGTTATTGTTATGTAAGTTTAAAGTGGCATAAGGGGTTAAATATAGTATTTAGTTGGGGTTTTAGGATTTATTTCATTTGAATGACAGAATTTATTTCATATGTGCTCAGAAAAATTGATTGTGTGTCACATTAAAAGTAAAAATATTCAATTTTGTGATTTTATATGAAAAAGTCAGAAAATACATTTTCACCTCTAAATCGGTATTGTTTTTTGCTTAAACTGTCTGTCAGTGTCGTTTTCTAATAGATAAAATTTAAATCTTGAGAGCTCATTGCAATCAATCGTGAAAATGAAATAAAACTTTATTTTCAAGAGATTGGTTAGTATACACATAAATCAGTCGATATCAAAAGTTTCTATTTGCATTACAGAACAAGTCGCAATATTTTTTTAATCTCAGATATATAAGGCATTATTATTTGTAGTCAACTATGTAACTTACTTCAGGAACATAGTTTTTTAGGCGGCTAAACTTAAAACTTCTCTATCGTAAAGTTGCTCATTTCACAACATTATTTTCAAAAAATCATATCTCTGTAACTACGCAACCTAGAAGGTTGATCTTTTGTGTTATCGATAGGTTATTTATTGTAGATTACTGGGGTATGCATAACTCCATACCCGCCATAAGGTACCTTTGACCGTGGGACGTCACAAATGTTATACTTACATCCTTGTTTAGTACTACTACAGCAGATAGCTAATGCTCCGTAATCCTACCTAATAATAGAAATAATATATACACTCGCATAATTACCTGTGGATTAAGTTAGGTACTTGTAAATAGTGGGAGCGGGACTAAGAAACGATTGAAAAAGCGTTACTCCTTTCTTCTTTTTTAAACGTTATTCAGAAGTACTGGTTTATTTAGGAGATTTGTATTAAAGTGACAAAAATTCTAACATAAAAAAAGAAAACCGACTTCAATAGATTTACAAATGAAGCAAAAGCGATTTTAACTGGCTTACACTCTAGCTCTATAGCTGTGGAACACCAGACAGGCACGTAAGTACACCCACAGCTCGCGGCGATTCTCGTCACCGGGCATGCAAATTGTACTCAGACACAAAAATCAACCATTCTCAGTCTTGTCCTCAACATCCTTGTTAAATAAATGAAGCTTTGTTTAAATAAGGTGACGGCCAACTTTTATTTTACTTCATTTTACTTTTTCTTTGAAATGGATTCTCTGAGCGAGATTTTGTCGTGAACGCACAAAATTGTTTTAATATAAAGTTGTAACAAGTAGCAGAGTCGTCGGGAAAAAACTGGAATTTAATTTAGAAGCTACTTTAATATATCACTCGACGTTTATACCAGAGCAGTTTAAGAACAAAGTCGCACCATAAGGGTACATCCCTTTTTTAGGGCTGTAATACTAGCATAAGAAAAAGAAAGTGTGATTATCTCAGCCTATCCACTCAAATCTAATCATATAAGCGGCTCTTGCCAAACTATGTGATAGAACAGTCTAGATATATGCATCGCGGTCGTCGTGGAATGCAATGCATCCACTGCGAAGCACCTAGCTGACCGCTGCACTGAACATCGAAGTTCAACATTCCTGGCACTGTAGCTAGTGCTGGTTAATACTCAAATCCTTTGAGTCTAAATAGTCTAATGAAAATTTGACTCAGGTGGCCTAGCCAAAATGACAATCGCTTGCGCTTCGCTATCGAATCGCTTTGTGTCTCTCTATCACTCTTCCATATTATAGTGTGACAGTGACAGTTGCGTTTCGTTCGCTACGGAGCGTTAGCGATTGGCATCTTGTCTACGGGGCCAGTTTTTCAGACTCTAACATTTGAGTCGAAATTGGAGTTCTTTTCAATTTGTTAGCGACTAGAGCCTTTTGTATAGACTTGAGTCCTTTTTAGAACACTGTTTTTTTTTCAATACGCATTGTCTTTACATAAAATGCATGAGTCACGTAGACACACAAACCATACAATAACGCGTAGTTTCTTTACTGTTAATTTAGATAGGTAAAAGCTATAAATGTTGAACGAGTCCACGAGTCTTTATTCGGAGGCTCAAATACTTTGGAGTTGAGTTTAAAAAAGAATTAACAAACTCGATTCGGGAGTTATTTAAAAGACTCGGAAGTCAAGTTTTTCAAATATATACTCATAAGATTCGAGTTCCTACCAACACTATCTGTAGCAACATTGGGAACTGTTAACATACAACACAGTCGGTTTACTAATAAACTATTCGGTAGGATCACGGTCTGAGCAACGCAACGGGAGAGAAATTGCTTAGGTGCTTTTCGTAAATCCATGTTATTAATTTTTTCTTGATATTATTTACATACAATCACAATCAGCATCAAAAGTAACGGACATGAACAACTTCAGTCGTCGGTATATGCAGTATTTATATAATTAAACCATTAAAATGTACCTATATAAAACGGTTTTTACCTACGTTAAACGTGAAAACAATACCTATACTAAACATTTATTTATAACCAAATAATATTATAATAATGGATACCTTATCAATCAGTTTAGATGACTAAGTTCTAAATTTCGCAATTTATCACGTATACGCCCACAATCCTATAAATAGACATTGTAAATGCCGGTCATCCAATATTCAACCGAGAAGATGAAATCTGCCACCCAAGGAGGGACGAGCGAAATTTCACAAAAGGTATCCGATGTCGCGCTTAGCTAATATTTAGGGAGCTTTGGATGTTTGCTTCAATATTGGAAAAGTTGGAAAACACTTCATTATTGTGACACAAATTAAGTATCAGAAAATTATCTTTGTAATTCATCTTTATGGTTTTCATAACCAATTTAAGAAGAATTTAACAATTCAGGAGTCTGTTGTTGTGCAAAGTACCTACAATGAAATCATCAATAAATAAGTAAATAGGTATATATTATTAAATGTGCTTCAAATACATGTTTGTATGCACTGTAAGTACTATAACGCCTTGACAGTCGCTGTTCAGGGAGCTTAGTCAAGATAGCAATCGTACATCGACAAGCGTCAAACGAAAAGAAAAAAAATGTATCGAGAATACTACGAAAAGTTTAAATTAGCGTTTTTTATCAACCTTGACGCTGAGATGTATAATAGAACTAACTGATTGGCGATATTCATAACGGCGATATTAAATAATAAGTAAGACACTCAATTTTAAATCATTTATGGAAAATTTTAAATGAGGTAAAAGTTAGCAAAATTAACAGTTATTGCTATCGTTAAAGCGATACGCCTACCTGCAATAAAACGATATAATGCAATAAAAACATTTAAGTATTGGTAATGAATGTAGTTTGAGAACGCCATTCCGCAGATTGTCTTGTTCGACGACAGGAAATTGTTTCTTGTCGGTCAGACAAGGGGAAGAGGGGGTTGTTAGATATAAGAGACGCTAAATTACAATAGTCTGATTATTGCGATTATACTTAGTTACAAAGTCTTGCAAAATTATACGAATATCTAAGTATTATACTTTCATTTTTTACAAGGTGGACTGACGACCTGGTAAAGGTCGCGGGAGTCCGCTGGATGCGGGTGGCGCAAGACCGGTCATTGTGGCACTCTTTGGGGGAGGCCTATGTCCAGCAGTGGACGTCCTCTGGCTGATATGATGATGATGATGATGATGATGATGATGATGATGATGATACTTTCAAGCGCTCTTGTCGATAAAGACTAAGACACATAACGAATTTCCTGGCGCTCAGCGGGTTAAAAGTTACTGGAAACGCTACTCATTACCATTGGATTAACGTAATGTCCCAGTGCTGGACACTCTCCCTATAGCAATAGATTAATTCCAAGCAAAGAGGTGACAAACCTTAGAGAATATAACCAAACGGAGTGGTCATTAACAGGCGTTCCCCTCTGTCGAAAATAGGCGGCCAATGGTCAACCTCATGTCAATCACATGTATGGACTGACGTTTATCTGACATGGCTATGTTTACGTTACGTATACATTTGATGTGCCCCTCCCCCGCAAAAAATGGCAGACTATTTTGTACCGAAAATGATAGACATGGCGTCTCCGTTGGTTATATTCTCTAAGTGACAAACGGACTGTCAAGTATTTGGAGTCAGGCTGTCAAACACTATAGGACGTTTAAGTACCTTAAGTTAGTTGTTGCCTGTTGGCGGAGGACATATGTTTTAATATAGTTTGTCAAAGGACTGTCTCATTTCAGTCATAGGCAGAGAGAATCATACTATCTTTGTCTTACACTAGTACAAGCACCCAAAAGAAAAGGATGAGTATAGTTTTCCTGGTTCTTACTGACTGACAAATTGGTTTGCCCATACAACCATTTCCAGTCGCCGTTACGACGCGGTGTTGACACATCTTGTGTCGACACCGTCTGTTTCGGTCACAATTCCAGTCGCAGAGTCGTCGCCGTGTCGACACAGTTACCAGAAATGGGGAAGGGTCGACACATGACACAAAGTGACATAAAGTGTGGTCGCCGTGTGCACACATTGTTTCGGGTTTGCGACTACTTTATGCCAAAATCATTCGTTCATTCGTTCATTTTGTTCCTGTCAAATGGAAACTGTCAGATGGAAAAATACTTAAATAAAAATAAGTGACATTAATACGCCATCTCTAAAACGGATTACAAGACGTAATTATATATTGTTTGCATTTATATTACAATAGGACTTAAATTATTATGGGGAATTAAACTGCTCGAGTGATTTGATAAACTAAGTGTAATATAATCAACGCGCCACCACATTGTTTTAGTTTAGCCGGAAATGAAATTGTTTACTTCTCAGTGCCTGTGTTCATAACTATATTATTTGAAGCATTTTTAGTACTTCGATGCGTATACTATACTTAAATAACAGAAATAACGCTTTACATACTACGAAACTTGTTAATTATGATGTATAAATATGGTTTAAGGCTGAGAAATATTGCAGTCACAAAGTAGTTGCAATGTTTCGACTTTGTGTCGACTCTGTGTTGACACATGACACGCGCTGTCAAAAGTAATAACAAAGTTACTGGTATGTTACTGGATTTGCAAAATGGCTGCTTGTGTTGATTTGTTTTCAGATATTCTCAAAGTGTAAAAATGCCGTGGTCAGAGATGGGCATTAATCGATTAACTGTTTATTCGACTAATTAATGGAATAAAAAAAGTTAATTCTCAAATTTTAATCGCGATTAGTTTAGTCGACCTAACATAGATTGAAATTGAATTAATCTGAATATTATTCGAATAAATTATCGATTAAATCTCGATTGAAAGTTGACAGGGGGCCATTTTTGTACGTAAAAATAATAGAAATGTCTTGCATGCAGATGGTAGCAAAACACTTTGTCATAAAAGTCGAGATGGGTGTCGATATATAGGTTTTAGGGAGTGCCGATTTCGAAAATAATGACCATTTTGGAATCCGAAATGGCGGCCATGCACTGTGTCATAAAAGTCGTCATGGATGTCGTTTTATACGTTTTAGGGGGCCCCAATTTTGAAAATGGTGACCATTTTGGAATCCAAAATGGCGGCCATGCACTATGCCATAAAAGTCGTCATGGGTGTCGTTTTATAGGTTTTAGGGGGCGCAGATTTCGAAAATGATGACCATTTTGGATTCCAAGATGGCGGCCATGCACTATGTCATAAAAGTCGTCATGGATGTCGTTTTATAGGTTTTAGGGGGCCCCGATTTAGAAAATGATGACCATTTTGAAATCCAAAATGCGGGCATGCACTATGTCATAAAAGTCGTCATGGGTGTCGTTTTATAGGTTTTGGGGGGCGCAGATTTAGAAAATGATAACCATTTTGGATTCCAAAATGGCGGCCATGCACTATGTCATAAAAGTCGTCATGGGTGTCGTTTTATAGGTTTTAGGGGGCGCAGATTTCGAAAATGATGACCATTTTGGATTCCAAGATGGCGGCCATGCACTATGTCATAAAAGTCGTCATGTATGTCGTTTTATAGGTTTTAGGGGGCCGCGCTTTCGAAAATGATGACCATTTTGGAATCCAAAATGGCGGCCATGCACTATGTCATAAAAGTCGTCATGGGTGTTGTTTTATAGGTTTTGGGGGGCGCAGATTTCGAAAATGATAACATTTTCAATTTATAAATGGCGGCAATGCACTATGTCATAAAAGTCGTCATGGATATCGTTTTATAGGTTTTAGGGGGCGCAGATTTCGAAAATGATGACTATTTTGGATTCCAAGATGGCGGCCATGCACTATGTCATAAAAGTCGTCATGGATGTCGTTTTGTAGGTTTTAGGGGGCGCAGATTTCGAAAATGATAACATTTTCAATTACAAAATGGCGGCAATGCACTATGTCATAAAAGTCGTCATGGATATCGTTTTATAGGTTTTAGGGGGCGCAGATTTCGAAAATGATGACAATTTTGGATTCCACTTTTATGACAAAATACGTAGCCGCCATCTTGGATTATAAAATGATCATCGTTTTCGAATTCTGCACTCTCTAAAACGTGCACTGACATCCGTGACGACGCAAGTTATCTTTATTTTCAGATCTAACAAATTGCTACAGAATACAAAGGACAAAAAAGAAGCGAGGAGGTAATGAAACAAGCAAAAATACAGATGATTCCTCGACGCAATTGGGTGATTCTTAAATTGTGTCCAGATTTTTTTTGTCATAAAAGTTTTTATTTTTCACATATTACTCTCACAAGTTCCGTGACATTTCGAACTTGTAATTTTTTAAGTAAATGTTTTTGTTTATCTATGAGGATCTCACTAGAATAGTATAATCAAGGTATGTTTATATTTGATGAATGAAATAGTAACGCAAAAAAAATATATATTTGTGTCTTATATTCCTGCCGAAGACTTTTATTTTACCTTTTCCTTCTACACAAGTTTGGCCAAGTAATAAGAATTTAGGGCTCTCAATTTTATTTTGACTTCTACAACAGTAAAGCTACGAGGCCATGTTTGGTATCGTTTTCGTATAAATTCGCAGTACCAAATTTAGTTAAGGTATCACATTGACACAATTCCGAAGTAAAAACATATAAACTTATTAAAATATTTTCTTTTAAACTCCTCTTCACGCTTAAACTGCTGAACAGTTTTAATTTAAATTTGGTACACATATATTTTGAGTCCCGAGACAGGATATAATAAGTTATCTCAAAAATCATCCTTTAAAGGTGTGAAATGAGGTGTAGAGGGGAATTCAGAATTGACTTCTTGAAGTTAATACTGTTTAAGTTTAGGTTTGAAGTCATGTTTTTTCATCATTTTTAACTAAATCAAAGATGTAGACCATCCCAAATTTCATATAAATCGGTTCAGCGGTTATTGATTTCCCGTACAAATTTCCACGCCACTTTTCACACCTTCAAAAGATGATTTTGGTTATAAGATCTATCCTATGTCCTGTTCCGGGACGCAAACTATTTCTATACCAAATTTCAACGAAATCGGTTCAGCGGTTAAGCGTCAAGAAGAGTTTCAAAAAAACCGGCCAAGTGCGAGTCGGACTCGCGTATTAAGGGTTCCGTACATTAAGTCCGACTCGCGTTTGACTGCACATTTCTAATAGGTTTTCCTGTCATCTATAGGTAAAGAACTATTTTGTGTATTCAGACGGACATACATACAGACGCACGAGTGATCCTATAAGGGTTCCGTTTTTTCCTTTTGAGGTACGGAACCCTAAACAGATTTATTTTTATTTTGTGGAATGGTGTCAATGTGATATCTTAAATGGATTCAGCACCCCAGATTTATACGAAAACGATACCAAACACGGCCTAGCACCTTCACTGATATAGACATATCAAGATAAAATTGAGAGCCCTAAATAAACTTTCAAGAGCGGATATCTCAAAAACTATTCAACATATCGAAAAAATTGATTGAATAAACTTGTAACAAATTAAATTAACTTTCATTTTGTATAAGTGGCCATGTCGCTGAGATGCATAGTTTCCGAGATATAATCGAAAAACGGGAAAATGGGACCTTCAAAGCCCCCTCTCTCCCCCCCGCTCAAGGGCTACGGCCGGGGACTTTTGATATGTTCACCTCCTAACTTGTCAAACCGAGTTACGGAGTCAAAAATTGTGTTCCGAGCATTTCCCTCTACAACTTTTGGAGCATTCGTTGCCTGACCTAAGTAGCTTATTGAATTTCTTTAAAAACTTTTCTGTAAACACCCGTCGGTGTTGGGTGTTTATATGGTTTCGGTCGATTATTATCATTTGCATTGCCCATGATGACTTACTAGAATTACGAGCACACGAGACACTAATAGTAGTTTGACAAACCTTGGTTTTCAAGAGGTATTTTATATTGACATTTGCTGTCACAAATTTGCTGTCAGATTTAGTCGCAAACCGCACGCAAAGTGCACACAAATGTGTCGACACCTTGTTACGGAAAAGTGTAGACACGGCGACGACACTTTGTTTCGAAACAATTCTAGACACATTGTGTGGACTCTGTTACGACACATCTGACATTTAGTTACCACTTTGTGATTCTGCGACTGGAATGGTTATATGGGTGACCACTATATAAGATACGTTCTAAAATTGACTGTTTGTTCTTCAACAATATTGTGTAGGAATAGATTAAAATACACTGATAACAGAAGCTAAAGTGCCAAGGCAAACTCATGGAAATAATTTTCTAGGAAATTTCACTGTCGTCTAGACATGCCTTGGCATCCTTATGCCGCGGCAGCCTGCATTTTCATTTAAATTGCGAATTTTATATTATGTTCCTTACATTATTGTTTGTCTCCGAAATTGCACGCGTATTGTGAAAACGTAAAATACGTTAATGAAATGTCATAGTGTCGCGATTGCACGGGTATATTTTCTAAAACGTGCGTCCAAAGGGCCCACCGCGGACATCGAAAATCAAACTTTCGTCTGCTTCTCTATCGTTCGAATCTGCAAGAGAAATAGCGAAGCCAATAACGAGTTCTCAAATTCCGAAATACGCAGCAGGCCCTCGGATCTAGCATTCTGATGCGCTAATGCTAGCGCGTTTATTACAATATAAAACGCGCAATCTACAGCAAACCAATACAAGAGTAAGACCAGAAACTAAAGAGCTATGTATTAGTCATTGTTGCTTCTCAAGAATGTATAACTTCCCACACAGAAGTCTAATTCTACGTGAGCGGAGCGCGTGAACACGTTATGTTATATATGTAATAAAAATAAAAACACATTACGCTGTGACGTTAAGTATGTAAAGCTGTCAAGCAAAAAAAATTTGAAAGGTTCCGTCCTTTACTATAAAACATGACTTGAGTTTCAAAGAAATTTATGAAAAAATTAAGAAGTTTTAGTAAGTTTTCATTTAGAAATGGAAAATTTAATTACCCATAAGTACTTACAAAAATGTGAGATGTTGTTTTCGTGTGTTAATTTGCAATAACTACGAATCTGATTCTGATTTTGATTATATCCGTGAAGGTATTAATTTAACTTAATTTCAAGAAGATGCCCTTATAGTATTGCCATGTCCGTCTGTACCTCTGTTTTTTCAATCTATCAAACCAACAGACCTAGTTCTAGAAAGCTGTGAAGCGCTTAAATAATATTCATGTATATTACAAAACTAAAAGTCCCATTTTCGACTAAGGAACCCTATTGAAGATAATACCGACAAAACCCATGCCACATTGCCGTCTTTTCAGGCGGATCCGGAATATTACTTTCTTATTGAGATGATGCGCGAATTTAGAAATTTTATGAGAGTTAAATATTATCTATAAATTATATCTTAAATATTTCTATTAAATATGTGACTTAAAACTCGTTACCGTACGTAACTCGTTTCGTCTCGGCGTCGAGAAGCGTTTGGCAGTTTAGTTCCCCAAACAACACCACTCCAGCCTATCTATTTACAAGCTATTATACCACCACCTAACAAAACTTGACCCCCGTAATGGTAACCACTATAATACGTAGTATAAGGTCAGACTTAGCCTGGTCAGATTATGCCGAAGTTAGCATGGTGAACAACGGCCCAGTAACGCGCGACCCGCTGAGCAATTTGCTTTCTACATCCCTGAATAGACCATTTGCCAACACCATGAATTGCCAGGAAGTACGGTCCGGAATTTCTTATTGTACTTTTTTACCGAAGCCTAACTAAAAATAGCAGGTTGCTAGTGGTATGTCAAATTGGATGTTGGGTTCGACTTTTTTGCTAGGTAGTATTTTATAAAGTGTATAAAAGTGTAATCGGATGTAATTATTTTTAGATGTGAACTAAGTACCTCATAAACGATATCGATGTAAAACAAAACGAATTCCCCGCAAAAAAATATGGTTTTCAACTCTTCACGTTTACATAACTTCCACTTAAGTTATAAGTAGAAAATAAATATGTATTCTAGCCCAAGGATTCTATACGTAATAACTTTTCTTCCCGCGATAACAAACGGTTTGGGCGACAAAAACTGCCTTTATTAAAGCGCGCACCACACAACGCTACCTTCCTGCCTTTAACACACCACAGCTTAAATAAAACACCAAAGAAACAGCCTTCGAACTGCAAATGTCGAAGGAATTGCACTTCTTAAAACAAAAGAGCGTCAAATGAGGAGAAAGACTCATTCTATTCTAAACCTTGTCTTTAAGAAATTTCGGTTGAATGTGCAGTGCGCTTGTCATTTTACTCGGTACGATTTTAAGCTTGGTGTACGTTTAGCCAGTCTGTGGTGTACTTGAGTTTGTAGATATGACAAAAGTGTAGTGGCAGTTAATAAAATGTCCACATGGAGCGTTTCGCGATGCTGTGGGAATATTAATGAAAGCTGCAACCGTTTGAGTTGATGGTGTTTACGTAGGTACCTATATCAAAGTCACGTGTTGAGGAATGATTCGGACTTTTACTTATTCACGACCAATATGACGATTTCAACTAAAAGGTACCATAGGTATTGTCGTTTGTCAATACGGATGATTTCAAATGCAATCTTTATGGAAATAGCACATTATTGACAAGCGACAATAAGTACCCTTTTGGTTGAGAATGGCACAAATATTTAATTAAATCTTCGCTACTGTAAATACTTATAACTTATACTTACTTACTGCTGTGGCGCAACGACCCGAAGTGGATCTTGGCCTCCGACACCAAAGACCGCCATGCTACTCTGTCCAAAGCCGTTTCTGTCGTCGACGACGCCGAGTTCGCTAAGGTCTTTCTGCACTTCGTCTCTCCAGCGGTACCTAAGGGCGTCCAGACGGCCTTCGGCCTTCGGCCTTCGGTTAGTTTGGAGGGCGTACTTATAACTTATAGTGTGACATTTTATATTCGATTAGATGTAGATAATCTAGTCAATCATCAGTCTGTACAAGTGAATTTCGAATGAACTACTAAATCTGGTAGAATTTTCACTACGCATATAACCTAGGTTTAGGTCTTGCAAAAGGGGAGGGATAGTTCAGCTATGTCGCTCATTCATTGTCGGGGCATCACCGCATGGGTTAAGTTGACGAAATATAAATGACGATGTTGTTCAAACTTGTTCGAGAGATCGGCTCACTTTACATTTTGTCAACCTTCCTACGGAAAATCAGCGCTGGTGTCATTAACCAGCATTATGCTGAGTAGGGTTCATCCCGTGATGCGCATTTAAAGTTCTCTTTTTCTGCTTTTGTTGTCTGTACTAGTTTGTGATTGTCACGAATAAATATGTTATGTTTATCATTAATTAAAACGTACACTTGACTGAGTATGAGTAGACTGTTTAAATGGCTCGTCTGTGTAAAATGTGCCATTTCATAACTTCTCCGAAACACTATCATAACTCCAAACACAATAATACACAAACAAGTATTATTTCGTCGGTGCGAATAAAAAAATCGCCATGTATTTTTAAGCTACTTTTCAGGAGACAAAAATAACTGTTTATTTTCCTGTTTGTAATATATTTGTTGCACCTGTATTTTTTTTCTAATAGATCAATGATTTTTAGTTGATACTCATGAAGAAAATGAACAGTTTTTTTTTGTAATTTTTTACAATACTATTATTTTAACCAAAATTTTGTTACATAGCGACTTAAATTTGGTTCATTAAAATCGCCATGTGTGAAGTTTGTACACATAGCGATTTGTTGCCAAAGTAACATAGTACGAGAGATGATACATAGCGGATTTTAGGGTCTATATCGTCGGTGCGGATAAAAAAATCGCTATGTGTTTTTTTACGATTTTTTGATTTTGGCATAATATATTTGAATTCCTTTTTCAATTTCCCGTCGACCCACATAAATATTTTTGTTATATCTTTATTCGTTTTGAAAATAACTATTCCGCTATGTGAACACAGAACAACATTTGTAAAAAAAAATAGAACAGATACAAAAAAAATAGCAATGTGATTTTTTAGCACATAACGAAATTAAATGCCTTGTTTTCCGTCGAGAGTGATGGCGATAATGTTGCACATGGCGATTTATTGTAGAATGGATTACACGATATCGTCGTTCGCAAATCGCACTTTTCGACACGGCGTTATTACGGCCTGAGAGGCTTATTCAGAAACGCCAAATGTGATAGCAATTTAGGAGCAATATCTTCCAACTATGAACTACTTTAAAGGATTATTATAGCGGACCTAAGTATATCTATACCTATTGAGGTCAATGGGGTTGAGCTGAATGACGTCCGCCGAATGCACCCGGCACGATAGGCTTATTTAGCCACGTAATACATCAAGGTAACCTATAATGGACAGATTGCTAGGGCCAGGGTTGCCATATGAAAAAATGCAATATCCTGACAAAAGTCCGGACATCACCCTAAAAATCCTGACATTTCCTGGACGACATTTTATTCAAAAGAGTCTTTCGTAGTCTTAATGGACTACGAATGCTAATGCCCCTTAACTCGGCACAATACGCTTTATGTAGCTAAACTCTGTATCTTTAGGTATTTAAATAAAAGTAAACAAAATGTACCCTCAAATGGCTCGTTAAGCCAGTTGAGGGTAGATGAAAACATTACACGATCAAATAATGTAGGTTAAAGTCAGGTCGTTCAGTGACTGATCCAGGCGGTTTTGTAATTGATCGGTTAACCAATAAATGTTATAACTACCCGAAAACGTACAAATTGTTTGTTTACTTTTATGTAAATACCTAAAGATACAGACTATAGTAGCATTCCTTCCCTTTCCTCTGCCCAACTCCAAACTTTTATCTGGCTTCTAGTGGTTAGTTTAGGTTTCTAAAAACACCCGCCAAGTCCCCCCACAGTCCTGACCGTGGACAAAAAGATGACAATCCTTAGCCAGGGCAAAGACGGAATCTAAAAGGAGATGGCGGGATGACCTATACTTTTTAGGGTTCCGTACCCAAAGGGTAAAAACGGGACCCTATTACTAAGACTCCGCTGTCCGTCTGTCCGTCCGTCTATCTGTCTGTCACCAGGCTGTATCTCATGAACCGTGATAGCTATACAGGAAAAAAATTTCACAGATGATGTATTTCTGTTGCCACTATAACAAGAAATAAATACTAAAAACTAAATAAAATAAATATTTAAGTGCGGCTGGGCTCCCATACAATAACGTGATATTTTTGCCGTTTTTTTTTTTGCGCAATGGTACAGAACCCTACGCGCGCGAGTTCGACTCGCACTTGGCCGGTTTTTGTAGCTGTAGCTGACTCCAAGCTACAAGAGAGTCTTTTGCCAAGTGGAAAATAATTAAGACTACGGTTCCATTTTTGACATTTTAGCTACGGAACCCTAAAGACATGTGGGTCACGTTCGAGCATGAAAGTAACCACATCCTATCAACCAGTTTCATATTAATATCAGTTTCCGAATGTCCCCTCATATCCCGCGAGAGGCAAATTATTTACATTAACATGGGAGAAACTTTCATTATGGTTGCACGTGATCGCAATATTCATTCAGTTTGCATTTAGATTTGGGCCATTGTTGCAAAAACGGCGGCGGAATAAATAAAATGGCCCACGACGTAAATACGAGATCTGAAGATCCGACTGAGTCACAGGCGTGGTTCACTCCGCGATTTCGTCGCGCGACTACGGCCACACCGGTTTTGGTGTCTAGCAGTAGAAGTTGCCACGCACCGCTATGGAACGCCACCTTGCGGTCACATATCTGTCGTAATACACGCGTTTTGTTAGAGAGTGAACCTTCTGTAGGTACCTAGTGGGTACTATTATTTATTCTGTGACTGAGTCTGAGAAAGTTACTCAATAAACAGATGCCAGATGACATTATTCTTACGCTAAGCTACTTAATTATTTATGCCACCTGTTAAAGATTGTTCAAGATTGGAAACATTATAATTTAGTGAAAAAATTCTAAATAGTGTAAGATTGAGAGGTGAACGGCATATTAAAATAATCAGTAATTATTTACCTACATATTTTAAATAACTCAGAATTTTAAAACTTGAAATAACTTACACTTGCCTTACATACAGCATGTCTTGTAAAATAATCAACGTAACATTTCATTCCAAAATTTAAAAATCATTCGTTCAAGAATAAAACCCGCCTTTATCACGCAATTTCAATAATTTCCCCAATTATAGGCATTTTCCTGAACATTTTTACACAATTCCCTTCGGAATCCAGTCGTAAATCAACGTCAGGAACGTATTGTAACTCCACCAATTTTCATCAACAATTCAACAACAATCAAACTAACTTTTATACCCTCGTATGACCAAATTATGCATGCTACAAATGTGAGCCTTTTTGCCCTTAATTTAGAGTTGTGTTTACATCAATAATTAGGCAGTGTGATAGGCTGTTATAAGTTGACACCACCCTTTGATATTATGGACACGTCCGGACGTTTTCGACACTTTATTGTGACACAGTGTCAGTTTTCCGGCATAAATATTTGCGTGGATGGCAGCCGCTTTCATATGCAAATTCTTTTGGGCCATTAATTCGCGAGGGGCCGTAATATAATGCAATAATAAAAGCGATTTAGTGCAGTTTTCCACCCTTTCGAGCGCTCTCGAGTGCTTACATACGCAATATTTCTGATTATGCCGCCATATTTCATTTCCTATCTCGGATTTATCCAGCGAGTTTTGGGGTATGCGGTACAGTCAAATTCAAATATTCGTGAATCGCTTCTTAAAAACAAAAGAAATACCTTACTCCGATCAACATATATTGGTAAAGTTAAGGTAATTTTGGAAATCAGTTTAGACTGACTTATAAGCAATGATCGTACATTTTCCAGCATTTTTGATGCAGCAGAGTGGTAGCGCAAATGGTAAATTAAGGTTAATATTAACGTAATAAACGCTAATTAATCATTAGGGTTGAAATTATTTATACCAATTCCGTTAACAACACTTCGTGCACCAAAAACGC
The DNA here is from genome assembly GCF_910591565.1 of Cydia splendana. Classification (NCBI taxonomy): domain Eukaryota; kingdom Metazoa; phylum Arthropoda; class Insecta; order Lepidoptera; family Tortricidae; genus Cydia; species Cydia splendana. Next base: position 15,200,813 of record NC_085971.1, on the reverse strand, counting down.
TGGAAAATGTACGATCACTGCTTATAAGCGATTGATAAAGTTACACGAAGAGTTTATTCCGAAAGCAGTTTGATTTATCGGGGGAAAGTAATAGTTGATATTTTAAATTCAGCAACTTTGAATTTAAGATCAAAGCTAATTGAGATAATCTTTTAATTAAATTCAAAGTACTTAATGTTAACACACGCAGTGTGCTAACCCCTGATAGCTTTGTAAAATTGATTTGCTAAATACCTACTTCCAAATTGTTTCATGTACAGTCGAAAGTTTTAATTTATGACCCATTTTGTACCTTATCACAGTGCCAATAGTATGATGTCTCTAGCTACTTTCATATTGATTGTCACTGTGACAAGGTACGAAATGGGTCATACTTACCTACAGAATACAAGAGAACCCGTCGTGCTTGAGACGTGTCGCACTATTTCATCTCCAACTTGAGCTTTACGATGGAACGATCTCATCTGCTTCACATTATCCGGAGCTGAATTCCGCCAGATTAGGAATTCGATAGAGTAGGTAAGCTTAATATATTTGTCGTTGGCATTTTATATCTCGAATCAACAAAAACCCGTAGAGATAATGGGACTAAATAAAATGCCGAGTTGTAGTAGGTACCTAATACTGATGTTAAACAATGAAAATGGGTCGCTCAAATAACGTTTTATGTAAATTACAATAGAAAGTCACCGCCGTTCAGTTTTGTCTTAGAAATATAGTGCTCGTTGTATGAATACAGCTAAATTCTGAGGTTGTATAATAGACGGATACATTATTTTTAGACACATACCTACCTTCGGTTATGTCGATATTAGCCGAAGGGTGGATCGACTTTTTTTTGTTATCTATCCCGTCAGCCAGGAAACAACAGTAGAGATGTCCCATAATGGAAAAGGATTATAACTTCAAAAATGTATGTTGTTTATTTTACATACATACCATAAAACCAGGGTTTAAGAGTGACCCTAGCGGGTGCATTACATTTGTTATAATTACTTTTCATACATTATAGTTTGATATATCGTTATTTTGAATAACGTAATAAATGGCATACTGCCGTAATACCTAATTAACGGTTTTCATAATGTTATTATTGGTATAATGGTCATAAGGTATATTTACACTTCGTCTAATAAACATTGCCATAATTATTACATACTCTAAAGCATATTATTTGTTATAACAAGTGACATCACATAATTATTTATGTGGCATAATAGTTGCATGACATAAATGGGTTAGGTTAGGTTGGAACTGTGACTCGGCATAAACGAATAACTACCTAACAAAAGGAGGGTTAGGTTAGGTTAGAACTTTGACCCTTCGTAGAATAAAATACTCTAGGAAAAAAAGTGGTTTAGGTTAGGTTTGAACTGCGGCCCCCGCAGAACGAAAACCGTGAAAAAATTGGTTAGGTTAGGTTAGAACTGCGACCTCCCTAGAATAAAATAGCTAGCAAAAGCAGTAGGTCTGCGTACTAGTTATAAAAAGTATGTAAAACGTTACGTTATCAGTAAATGAAATATGACAAAAAATGTTATACAACATATGTAATTATACTTGATAAAATTGTATGAAGTATTACGTTATACAAAAATATAATATAACAAATGTCATTATAAAATATGTCTATATACTATTTGAAAATTATATTACTTTAGGCATTATATCAATGACAGTTTAGATGAAATCACAATATAATAAAGGAAACGTATAGTAAAAATTACATTATAACATATAATAATATATCAAGTGGCGTTATAACAAATGTATGATAGTTTTTTTATAATTATATTAAGCATTACACACCCGACCCTAGCGACTGTAACCATAACAACGAGTGACAAGAAAAAGTTGATTCACCCACAAACAAAAGTGCCTAAAACGTCTGAGAAGTTTACACTTAAATCTTTCAAATGTAGAAACATTCGTTAAAACTTAACTCCCACGCGGAGGTATCGAAAACTGTTTCAGCTGAACTGAAGTATCCCAAAAATAGAAAACCTACTTGCGTAACCTGTTACGTGTCTTATTGATTACCTCCAATAAATTCCGCATACTCATACACTGGTAAAATGGTCCGATTTTTATTTTGTTGTGGTTTTTCGTCTCGTCAGATTTTGATAAAATTTGGTGGTTAGATAGAGTTCCCTATTCTATACAATATAAGTTCAATTTCACCGTATGTCCTAAAAAAACTTACATTGTTAAGTGTAATACCTACCTACCTAAATTTTTTTCGGAACAAGTTGTGAATTCATATTTATTCAGCCCAAAATGTAGACCTCTTCAAACTAGCCAATTTTTATCCAAATGTAACTAAAAAAAATTTCTAGGTAAGTAGCAAAATATAAATCGGCCCAAATATCAAGTTACCTACTTACACATAATATATCAGAATAAATCTACACCAAATCGAAGAGCAAGTAAAACAAGTACAATACAACAGCCGCAACACGTTTTAAACTTTTACAAGATATTTCACTTCACTAAGACAAAACGCTCCCTCGGAAATTTGTATTATTCAAGTTTTCTCCGTAAAACAGCTTGTTGAAGACGGAAAATGAAGTGTGTTAATATTTTCTTAAAAGCCTGTAACAAGAGTCAATATTGTCGCGAACAAGATATTGGGCTTAAGCAACTTGGAGGGAAACTCTGAAGTGTTTGCCGATATTTGATTGGTACTTATTTTATGAGTAGGAGAGCTTATATTTCATCATCATTGTTGTTGTCTAAAATGTTTTTAAATAATGTTATCTAATCCATATCGTTTCTAGATCTATTAATTGGCGTATCTTAAAGTTCAAATCGGGCCGATTATTAATAGACTCAAGTAGGCCCTTTTGGCTGCCCGATCTTCACCCTACTACTACTACTAGGGCCTACTTGGGTCGACCAACTGGGCGCCGTCCTATTGGTCGTCCTAAATACCGTTGGGCAGATAGAGTGGAGGCAGATCTCCGTGAGCTCGGCGTCGGCGAAAGCTGGCGGGATACCGCTCTGGACCGATCAAAGTGGCGTGCTCTTGTGTTGGAGGCCAAGACTCATTTTGGGTCACCGCGCCAACCAAGTAAGTAAGTAAGTAGTAAGTATTAATAGACCATCAATAATAAGTAAATAACCAGAAAAACTTTGTTTTTATTCATTGCACAATAAGTACAACTGTGGACTTAATGCAAAAAGAAATCTACCACTCAACCCAGGGAGAAAATAGTAAAAATACGTAAATAAACATAAAAACTAACAGAATCTCTAGAGTATTTTTTTGAAAATGTAAGATTGTTTTGTGATAACATTACCAATTTTATTTCAGATCATCGTAATAAGTTACACACATCACACGAGACTGCCTCGATCGAACGAGTGACTTTTCCATTTTCCTTTATTTCAAACATTGTTTTAAAACATATTTTCTATTTTCGTCTAAGATTTCATAACCTTACAGCACTGAACAAAATGTCACAAGACTTCATAACATACTGTTACAATACAAAAACGCTTATAGTACCGAACAGAAATGGCGCTCGAGGAATTTCCCGTCGCTCTAAAAGAGAGGTTCGGAAAAATCGAGCTCGCCTCGGGCGGGCCGGCAAGCAAATTGAAATATTGAGTGCGCTCTTCACCGCTAGACGCGTCTAATTCACTAGCTACGTTAGGTACTACTTGGTACTACACATAGCTTTACGATGTACCAAAATATTGTCAAGTCATAAAGACTTTATTTAAAAAACGAATTCTTCTTCTCGTGTCAATGGTTTCGTATTTCATATTAAGCGGGACCAGAAGTTAGCGACGCTTAACGCCCTGTCTGTTGCGTCCCGTAGATCTTTAAATACTATTTTATTGAATTAAAAACTAATGTTTATTGATTTCTCCTGGTAGGTATTTCGAAATGAAGGTTACGCGATCTTTTAGCTGTTCGAGATATGGAAAAATCTGGCTGGCCTCGGGCGGGCCGGCGAGCAAATTGAAATATTGAGTGCGCTCTTCACCGCTAGACGCGACTAATGCACTAGCTACGGTAAGTACTACACATAGCTTCAACCAAAATATGTACAACTCTATTTCTAATGGTACCTATTTCGGACCAAACGTTACGCGATCTTTTTTACTTCAAAGTCGGTACAGAACTAGCATTGATCATTCATTATTTTAAAACTTATATTAATTTTATTTCTCCTGTCGTACTAACGTGATGTTACGTTCCTAGTCATGTGAATACTGGCAGACTAAGAACCAACATAATTTAGCTTTAGCTACGCCAGTTTTTCGAACTAACTGGAATGGACCTTATGTATCTATTTGGTTATGATTACTATACCTATTCGGTTTGTCGATGGATATATGTTATTTATTTCACGGTGACATGATCACTGATTAACAGTCATATCTCATCTCTAATTATCAATTTCATCATACTATGAACCCGAGTGAAGCGCTGGTGGCCTAGCGGTAAGAGCGTGCGACTTGCAATCTGGAGGTCGCGGGTTCAAACCCCGGCTCGTACCAATGAGTTTTTCGGAACTTATGTACGAAATATCATTTGATATTTACCAGTCGCTTTTCGGTGAAGGAAAACATCGTGAGGAAACCGGACGAATCCCAATAAGGCCTAGTTTACCCTGTGGGTTGGAAGGTCAGATGGCAGTCGCTTTCGTAAAAACTAGTGCCTACGTCAAATCATGGGATTAGTTGTCAAGCTGACCCCAGGCTCCCATGAGCCGTGGCAAAATGCCGGGATAACGCGAGGAAGAAGAAGAAGATCATACTATGAACCCGATTAAGTCCTGTTTGTGTGAAAATAGTAAAAGTGTACTCAGATAATGTATACATATACGTACATCTTCTTTCCATCCTGTTACTCCTTGCTGGGATGTAGGACTCGAATCTTTTTCTTCCACTGACTCGGGTCCTGGGCAGCTTGGGTAGCCTCCTCCCACCCCATCCCCAATACACCCAATATACGTATATATGTACATTCCTAAATATTTATCTCACTCCTACCTAACTTAATTTATAAAAGCAGTTAAACTAACAACTACTTACCTATATGTATTTCATTATTTTCATTATCTCGGATTAAGACTTCGTGCGCATTTATTAAAAACACTTTTATTAAAAAACAGAAGCTTCACAAAGCTAATAGAATTTTACTTACCTACCTAGAGTTAGACCAAGATCAACTCTGCAACAATTTTGATAGACCAGACTGTGTATTCTTTATATCCTGCTACCCCAAGGTTGTCTGGAAGAGATCGCTTACAGCGATTAGACCGCCTGTTGCTACCTTTATTTACACTGTAAATCTGTTTTTGTATTTTTTTCTTTGTGGTGCAATAAAGTGTATTTACTTACTTACTTACTTACTTACTGTGCAAGTGTTATTTTAAACGTCAAACCTGTATGAAATCATGAAGTATAAATACCACTTGCTCAATCTGCGCTGTCAAAATCGTTGCAGAGTTATCTCGGTCTAACTCTAAACCTTAATTTTTACCTCGATTTATCCGTCAAAATATGCAAAACCCATTATCGGACATAATTGGAAAACGGTCTACTTGCGTGAACTCACAGAAGTGGGGTGACCTGGGATGGCATTCACTCTTGCCGAGTGTAGACTGTTCAAACGTTCGTGCAAACCAGTATACATACGCCCTACGATTACGTCTACTTTTTTCAGATTTAAAGGTCATCTTATATTTGTTATCTCGACACACCGAATTGCCCGCACTCGTCCAACCAATGGGGACGCACGACCGACCTGGATCCGATATCGACTGACCTTGAGATACGGGGTTACCGCGAACATCGAAACTCGAATGACTGCGTCCCGCTCACTCTAATACAGCATGAGTAAGATAAACATAGATTTTATTCGAATTCAGATTTTCGTATTAGCCGTCCTGATTTCCATAATCCCGGTGGAATCGCGGCGGATACGGCCCATAATCCATTTCCGTGGACATAAAATAAGCCCTTAGAAGTGTTTATGTTGACGATAATGATAAAAAAATATTTGAAACATGTTATTTTTCAAAATATATTATTTTTATGGTGAAATTTTCGATTTATTTTCGATTACACACGTAGAAGTGAATAGGTGCACTTAAATGTGACCCTGCGTTTTTGTAAACTCTTCAAAATCTGTGTATTGGTAACTATTCATTTTGATCCAAAATTAGTTTGAACTGCAGACACCGTTAATGAATGATTGAAATTCCTTTTAATCAAGTTTCAATAGTGGAATAGTCGTGAAGAATTCAATTATATCTGCTGGAAGTACTTTCCAATCAATTGCATACCCTTTGCCTTTGTCTACATATCCAGTAGGGGCTATTCCTAGCAGGAGCCGTATTCTGATTGTAATAACATGTTATCAATTTGATCTGGATTTGTTATGAATATGATCCGTCAGTATCAAAAGTAACGGCGAAGAAAATAAATATCACTTCTGACTGTGGCAGACCATAATCATCATAACCAGACATCGTAAATTTTATAGCATTTTCGGTGCAGCGGAGTGGTGTTAACGGAATTGGTATAAACAATTTGAACCCTAACAATTAATTAGCGTTAATTACGCTAATATTAACCTTACTTTACCATTTCAGTTGGAATTATCTATACCAATTCCGTTAACACCAAACCGCAGCACCAAAAATGGTATATATTATACGATGTCTGGATATTACAACGAGAATAACTCGGCATAAGTATTCTTATCAAGAAATTATCTTTATCATCTAGTCCCCCTAGTCCTAATACTTACTGAGCTAGACTCTTATATTGTTATTTGTTTCAATGTGTTACGTCGTTTAAGTAAACTTTTAAACTTACGTAATGTAACTGCGATAGTTTTTAACATTAATAAACGAATAAAAATGGAGAAATACTAAACAACCTCGCTAACTTTTAATGAAATAATCCGCCGTCTGCGCTTAACTAGCGGAAAGAGTAAGAATTCTAAATGTTACTTCCATATTACGTTTTTATCGATAATACGGTTATCGTATGCAGGGAATATTTGGCATATTATGGCCTCTACTAATGTCGCCGATAATCTCATGCGATTTGCATTTCATCGTGGCATTTGATCGGTCGATTGAATTCGTTGCACCTACTTAGCCGGCAATGATCTATCTACTTGCTAGAAAAAAGGTCTAATAAAGCGCTCACCAAGATAACGTTTCGTTGGCCCCCTGGGCCGTAATGTAACGAAATGTTTTGTACTTTTATCTTCATCTTCATATCTCTTCTAATAAACATAGTTTCTAAATAAAGAGTTCTATTGTAATAAATAGGGCCTTTGTCAGCGTCAAAGTCCCGGCCATACTCGAGCCCGTCGGTTTGGCTAGGGACGATGGCAAGAGGCCCGACGGTATGACGTTGGTGCCTTGGAAGATGGGACGGCCTCTAGTCTGGGATGCCACATGTGTTGACACCCTCGCGCCGTCCCACCTTCCGGGCACCAGCAGAGATGCTGGTCATGCCGCGTCCATGGCCGAAGACCTCAAACGCCGCAAATATGCCACCCTTGGCAGTAGTTATATTTTTGAGGCGTTTGGGGTCGAAACGCTGGGGCCGTGGGGGCCAAGCGCGCGCCGTATATACAGGGCCTTAGCGGAGCGCCTTATAGATGCCGCAGGGGACCAGAGGGCTGGCCTGTATTTTGCTCAACGCGTTAGTATTGCCATACAACGTGGCAATGCGGCCAGCCTTCTGGGCACACTGCCCATCGGCAGTGACTGGGGGACGTTTTGACATTGGAAATGTCTTTTCGTTCGCTCCAGTATACGGTCCGATTTCACGAAAAAGTGCGATCCCCTTATATCTCGGAAAGTTGTGAAGATATGATATTAAAAAATAGGCTCAAAAGACGCATAATCACGAGAGCTGTAAGGTGCAAAAATAATTATTCGAGAAAGTCAAAAACAAAAAAAGTTATGGTCGAAATAGTGAAAATAAAATTCAATTTTTTCCGAATTTTTGATTTTGGTGCTCGATAATTTGGAAACGAAGAATGATATCAAAAATTTTAGAAAAACGGCTGTGGACAATTTAGTCAGCTACAATTTGAGCCTAAAACAAAGACGATCGGGTTAAGGGTTTGCCCTGTAGCCTAACCTTAAAATAGTCAAAAAGTCAGAACGACATTTTTCACAGGACATTTATGACTTCATGTTTCGCAGAGTTCGTTATCGGCGTTTGTTGTGAATTATCGGGATTATGACGGCAGAATAACACTTGCACTGCGTGGGCTTTCAAAATCGCTGCAGATTTTTCTTGGTCTAACTCTATCTATCCTGTTTGAGACGGGCGTAGATAACGCACTATTCGACAATCTATGCATTCTTGTGGTGGTGGAAATAGAAATAAAGATAGAGGCAGAGGCAGAGGCAGAGGCAGAGGCAGAGGCAGAGGCAGAGGCAGAGGCAGAGGCAGAGGCAGAGGCAGAGGCAGAGGCAGAGGCAGAGGCAGAGGCAGAGGCAGAGGCAGAGGCAGAGGCAGAGGCAGAGGCAGAGGCAGAGGCAGAGGCAGAGGCAGAGGCAGAGGCAGAGGCAGAGGCAGAGGCAGAGGCAGAGGCAGAGGCAGAGGCAGAGGCAGAGGCAGAGGCAGAGGCAGAGGCAGAGGCAGAGGCAGAGGCAGAGGCAGAGGCAGAGGCAGAGGCAGAGGCAGAGGCAGAGGCAGAGGCAGAGGCAGAGGCAGAGGCAGAGGCAGAGGCAGAGGCAGAGGGAGAGGGAGAGGGAGAGGGAGAGGGAGAGGGAGAGGGAGAGGGAGAGGGAGAGGGAGAGGGAGAGGGAGAGGGAGAGGGAGAGGGAGAGGGAGAGGGAGAGGGAGAGGGAGAGGGAGAGGGAGAGGGAGAGGGAGAGGGAGAGGGAGAGGGAGAGGGAGAGGGAGAGGGAGAGGAGGAGGGAGAGGGAGAGGAGGAGGGAGAGGGAGAGGGAGAGGGAGAGGGAGAGGGAGAGGGAGAGGGAGAGGGAGAGGGAGAGGGAGAGGGAGAGGGGAGAGGGAGAGGGAGAGGGAGAGGGAGAGGGAGAGGGAGAGGGAGAGGGAGAGGGAGAGGGAGAGGGAGAGGGAGAGGGAGAGGGAGAGGGAGAGGGAGAGGGAGAGGGAGAGGGAGAGGGAGAGGGAGAGGGAGAGGGAGAGGGAGAGGGAGAGGGAGAGGGAGAGGGAGAGGGAGAGGGAGAGGGAGAGGGAGAGGGAGAGGGAGAGGGAGAGGGAGAGGGAGAGGGAGAGGGAGAGGGAGAGGGAGAGGGAGAGGGAGAGGGAGAGGGAGAGGGAGAGGGAGAGGGAGAGGGAGAGGGAGAGGGAGAGGGAGAGGGAGAGGGAGAGGGAGAGGGAGAGGGAGAGGGAGAGGGAGAGGGAGAGGAGAGGGAGAGGGAGAGGGAGAGGGAGAGGGAGAGGGAGAGGGAGAGGGAGAGGGAGAGGGAGAGGGAGAGGGAGAGGGAGAGGGAGAGGGAGAGGGAGAGGGAGAGGGAGAGGGAGAGGGAGAGGGAGAGGGAGAGGGAGAGGGAGAGGGAGAGGGAGAGGGAGAGGGAGAGGGAGAGGGAGAGGGAGAGGGAGAGGGAGAGGGAGAGGGAGAGGGAGAGGGAGAGGGAGAGGGAGAGGGAGAGGGAGAGGGAGAGGGAGAGGGAGAGGGAGAGGGAGAGGGAGAGGGAGAGGGAGAGGGAGAGGGAGAGGGAGAAACATAAAATAAAAACTTATACAGAGAAACATAAACAAGAAAAAGTGCCACGAAATGGTCTCACCTCAGCATGTTGCTGGCGGCTGCTAGCAGATAGCTGATGCTGAACCCTGGCAGTACCTAGTGGAGCTCGGGTTTAATACAACATAAACACACGCTGTTTTGGTCATCGGACTCGTCTCGATGAGCACTTAGGAGAGTAGTACCCAAGATAGAGCTGATGCTGAACCCTGGTTGTACCTAGCGGAACTCAGGTTTGGTGCAACATAGGCACACGCTGTTTTGGACACCCGATTCGTCATGATGAGCACATGGTAGAGCATTACCCAAGATAGCGGATGCTGAACCCTGGTAGTACCTATTGGAACTCAGGTTTGGTGCAACATAGACAAACGCTGTTATGGTCATCTCTCGTCGCGTCAAACTGCTGTCAAGAAAATTTCATATCTTGCAGCAAATGGGCCGCTGCCGATCACCACTTCTCGAGTTGACTACGGATTTGCCGTGTAATAATTTTCTTGTACTTTGAACATTAATATATCCTGCTTATTAATCGAAAAATGAAATATGTACCTATACTTATGCGCCACGGCGACAATTATTCAAACTTGGATACGCGTGTGGAAATTTTGCAATTTGTTTGTTCACATGCGTTATGTCCAGGATACTTGTGTTAGTCTAAGAATAAAATAATTATCATTCAACGTTGTAGTTTTATTTTGTAACTTTTTCCTTATCCAGACTTTCTCGTCGCTCAGCTACAATATTTTTTCGAATTCCGTAGATTCATTTCCAATGTGCTCGATAGTCGTGTGAGGCACGAAATCTGTGAATTTTTTATTTATAGGCGTTTTATTTTAAGTTTATTTAGTTTAGAGATAGTTTGTATTATTATTTTTAAGCTAATTTAATGTTTTATATTTATTTAATAGTGTTGTAAAAAAATAAAAAAAATAAAAAATAAATAGGTAGTCAAATTTCTGGACTAAATACAGCTCCCTAGTAATTCTAACAAGAGAGTTAATAAGGTAATTGTATTTGCACACTCTGACGTTGCTCCTATTGGATATTTCACAAATCCAAATGAGATTATCGAAGCTCGTGTTGCCTCATTCAAAATCCATGTAATTCTTTGCAACGTTATATTAAAAGAGACGTTTAGATTCAGACTGCACCAGCATTACGGCTGCAGTATAGCAGTGCCACATTACTGCCGCCTGCATTACTGCCGCAAATGTCAAAAATCCGGGCAGTAATGCAGTCTGCAATAATCTCGTACTGCTATACTGCAGCCGTAATAGACCGCAGGCAATTAAGTAGACCGCAGACATATTTTTTGAGAATGACCGACAAACGCATTTTATTTTGTTTATTGTCTAAGTATTTTTCACGTTTTAAGTCGATGATTTTACTGACCTTTTTTATGAAAAATCCCCTTTGTTGTACGGGCCAACGGTAGACAATTTCGTGGAATACTACAACCCTGAAAATGTTCACTTTTCCGAGTACAAAATATAACTAGTCCAAAAAGTCCAAGTAGTCGATCAAAAGTAGCAACCACCGCATGCAAGTAATTAACCCTGCTATAAAAGACCGTCCAACTTTCGCAAAACTTACGGAAACGAAGTTGCCCCTCGTTAGAGAAAGTCGCCCCGCTTAATAACTAACCTAATAAGGTTGCATATGTTTCAGTATCATGAGTTTGTGACTAGTTAATGTTTGTTCGCTTTGTAAAGGTACAACTTATGAATTTATCAGTCTTCATTAGATAATTTCATTAAGTAATTACTAATTTACACATCGGAGTAAAACTGTTAAGTGAATATTTATTCAATAGGTGCTAACGATGTGGTAGTTAGTAGGTACCGTCCACCGGGGTGAATAGGGATGCCTGGGGTGAATTGGGACAAACTTAAAATGTGATTTACCTGACAATTCTTAATAACTACCCATACAAATTGTATCATACAAAATCTACTATTATGTGTAATCGAATGATACAATTTGTATATAAATATGTTTTAAGAATTTTTCAGGTAAATCACATTTTAAGTTTGTCCCTATTCACCCCAGCTATCCCTATTCACCCCGGTTGACGGTACCTACTAAGTACCACATCGCTAACACCTATTCAATAAATATTTACTTAACAGTTTTACTTCGATGTGTAAATTAGTAATTAAGTACTTCATGAAATTATCTAATGAAGGCTGACACATTCATAACTTTTAAACGCCACCATTGGGAAATTCACCTTTATATTAAGTAGATAACATATTCAGTTCAAGAAACACATTACCTACGGTATCCACTATATTTGAAATCTACGATATCTATCAAAGTTTTTAATATAACTTTCCAGTCTCCTTCACAGGACGTCGAAATGAAATATCGCATTTCTCATCCATTTTCCTTTAGGCACCGTGCAGTTTGATTTCCGTTCCCAACGTCTAGATCACGTGATGGGATTACTCTCACGTCTATATAAGTAACAAAGTTAGCCCATTCAAGCAAATTGTTGTATTCACTCTTTCACATAAAAGGGTTGTTTACTGGAAACGCCTTTTTCGTACAATTCACACGAAATATTTTACCTTAGGAAGCGTATAAAGGGCAAAGGCCGTTATTATTTGAATATAACAGGCTTCCGGATGGCGGGACGGCTATAGATTGACCTTTCCGGTGTAAACAATGTTTCAGAACGCTCCCTGATTCATGGAAAAATAAATTCACTTTTCCGAGGGAATTATGACGGAAAAACATGTAGCGAAAAAATATAATTCGACGATTTCAGATTATAAAAAGCCTTTAGGGAACTATCGGAGCGTGGAAATCTGCCGGAAATTTGTAGGAGCGGCGCTAGTGTTGGTTAAAACGCCGGTTAAAAGTCATGCTTAAAAACTCGACTCAGTTTTTCAGACTAATAATTAAGTCGAAATTTGAACTCTTTTCGACTTGTTAGCGACCTAAGTTTTTTGGATCCTCAGATAACACTAAATTTTTCAAAAAATATTTAAAATTAATTTGTCTTCATATAAAATTCACGTGCATCTACACAAATTATACAATGTCTATTTTCTTTAATATTACTTAAGGGGCTACCCCGCGCCAAGGACCTTCGATCTGAATCCCTTAGTTTTCTAATGTTTTTTGTAGCTTAGGTATTATAGTAACAGCAACGGCTTTAAGCAATATAGTATCATATTTACTTCAAAGTTCATTGTCTTCGAGATATTTGGCATCAAAGTTGAACAATTTTAGGCTAAAAAACAGGTTTTCTGGCCATAACTTTTGTGTTAATTAGTTTAAAATTAAAACCTTTTTTCAAGACGTCAAAGACGAACCCAAATATGTAGATTTCGTACATATAGGTAACATCCTTCACAGCAAACTAGATACGAAAAAAGTGTTTTTTTAGACAATATACCTATAAAATTCGTAAATAAATAAGTATTCATTTCTTTCAAAATCCGGTAGACAAAACCGGAGATAAAAGATTGAAGAACCGATAACCGTTTGTCTTATAATTCTATCTGTAGGTAGTGCAAAAAAAGCAGATGCGATTTAAAACTTGTCATCAAAATCTTTATTCGGAGGCTAGAGCCCTTATGTTATGAGTTACGCTTAAAAAAGATTAAGTATGACAGGACTCGGGACTTAAAAGACTCGGAACGTTTTTAAGCGCAGTCTCGTAAAAATCAGTCGAGTTCTTCAAATTTAGAGTCAAATGACTCGAGCTCCCACCAACACTAGCGGCGCATAGCGATGCTAGACCCCTCTACGTCATAATTCGATTTGCTGGCTGAATCGATTAGCGCCAGGAAATATTCACTTCCTTTTGAGAAAACATTCGGTTGCATTCGATAAATAATAAAAACCGGCAAAGTGTGAGTCGCATCAAGGGTTCCGTAATTACATTTTCTTTTTCTTAATTTTGACGCACGCATGACCTTTCTTATAGGTTTTCCTATAATTTATAGTAAGCTCTACAGAGCTTATCTTGTGGCTACAATATATAAATATATGTATATAGGAAACATCTATATAACTCTAACTGATGCCCTTATCAGGATTTGAACCCGGGGCTTCCTGCTTCGTGGGGAATGTAATAATATAAGTAATATACAGAAAAAATCCTCCATCGAGATTCTCTGTTGCATACTTACGAGGTTTTCACACTTTTATTTCGTACCTAAATATAGACTTATCGAATAGAAGATGATTATACATGTAGGTGCATAACGATAAGCTATCATTAGATAATTACAGATACAGAGTGTAACAACATACCTATGCTCTAATCAAACGATAACAATGGATATAATAACTCTATCATTATGACTGTGCATGCAGTGTACAAATTAAGTGGTCTGGAGTTGTTCTTAGGCCAAGAAAACCTGCAGAAGCGGCATTCGAAAAATTTAAATCTGTTTTGGTTTGTTATTACTCGTAGCGTATCTTGCTCGCACGAATATGTAAGCACAAGCGAGATGCACGGGGGAATGACGACAAAATGAGGTAAAAATGACATCAATACGTAGTCTGAATTACCCTCAAGATAACAAGATCATTCTGTAAACATCTTACTTTATCTTGCTAATTAGGTAACGTGCGTCTCGCTCTCACATTCGTATTTTAGCTAGGCGCGAACGAGAGATGAACGTCATTAGTAATGTGACCATGTTGGCAATGGCATACTATATGATTTGGCAATTTTGACGTGTAATTTGGGACACGGCTAGGGACGAGTTAATAATAAACACTCATAATTTCCAGTAAAGTTGCATTATCTTTGTAGATAGCGTTATATATAATGAGACGAGGTTTCAGATCCGTAATTTGTATACTGTGTAAGTGTGTAATATAATGGGACTATGACTTGACATTTTATTTTCTTAGCATAGCTATAGGTATTAGCTATAGAGCAGAAAAACCTTCTAGAAAAAAAAGGAAAAGATGGCTAAGAATTTGGTCAGGACATTCGATAAAGAGAGCGTACATGAATCAAATAAAGGAAAAACTCAACGTCGAAAAACAACCGCCAAACATGGACATTGCTCGACCGACAAGGAGTCTTAAATCGGCTCGATTCCAACTTTACTAAGATACGTCAGTTAATAGATCTAGAAAAAATATGAAATAGATATGTCGGTGTCAAATGTGACGTTTCTTCAAACAAAAACATCACTTTTGACACTGAGACATCTAATCCATATCGTTCGAGATCTATTAATAGACGTATCTTAAAATTCGAATAGGACAGAACAGAATATATGATGGTGATGATGATTCGATAAGAGGTTAACTCCCATATTATCAGCATTGAGAGCAACGCGACTCTTTTGCAGACTTTCTGTCTTTTACATTTACTCGTCTCTCTAGGTAAGTATATAATAGCTGTGTTATCATTATTAGCGTAGTTTGTTCGAGCACTTCGACAATGGTGCAAGTGCGAGTCGGTGACGGTGTGTTGGAAGGAGAAGTTTTGGATAATGTGCTCGGAGGGCAGTACTATAGTTTTAAGGGGATTCCTTATGCTGCGCCCCCATTGGGAGACCTGAGATTTAAGGTAAAACGTTAAGGGGCCCACTGTTTAACAGTCCGCCGGTCGGTATCGGCCTGTCAGTTAGAACAAAATTTTGACAGTTCCGATCAACTGACAGGCCGATACCGTCCGGCGGACTGTTAATCAGTGGGCCCCTTTGGTAATTTGTGAAAGAATGGGTCTCTATTGTTTCCTAAAAAGTTTAAAGTCATAATGTACCTATTGTTTGTCCGGGTTTTCGTTAGTCATAATTTGTTTGGTTCAGAAACGCATAACTTTCAGGATTGTCATAAAACAAACCTAACCTAACCTATCTATACGATAACCTAACGAAAATCCTGAAAAGTTAACGGTTTCAATTTTAGGACTAATGATAATATGACAAACAAAACATTATAACTTAAAACATTATGTCAAACAAAGGGACTCCTGAAAGAATTTATACAATTTATGCCTTAAAATCCCTACCACAGATGATGTACAAAATTCTTTTCCATCGTATTTTCTCGGAAATGTTCGTATTTGTCATGCCACTTCAGTCAACCTCAGTACTTTTTGTACCGAGACTAACTGAAATAGTAAGACACGTTCGTACGTTTCCGTGAAAACACAATAAAAACTACATCTGTACCTAATATTATAAAAGCGAAAGTAACTTTGTCTGTCTTTCTGTTAGCTCTTCACGCTTAAACCACTGAACCGATTTAAATGAAATTTGGTAAGATAGTTTGAGACCCGCGGAAGGACATATGATAGTTTTTGTCAATCATTATTTTCAAACCACCCAGACGAAGACGCGGGCGCAAGCTAGTAATTTACAATTAGAATAGTACTATACTTATTAGAATACTTATATACTTACCTAATTACCTAACTATGTCATAAGATAAGGCTAAGTATAGCGCTAATGAACACAATTAATACAACACGTAATAATAATCCTAGCAAGTACTTACTCACTCAAACATCATCACGATGGTTTTGGAGTACCTTTTTAACGGGTTTGTTTACCGTACTTATGTTATGACAATAAGATAATAATTATTAGATGCGTATAATATACGACCGCGCGTTTTCACCAAAGAGTAAGTAAAGCAAGTATAATTTTCACTCTGAGCCTCGCAAAAAAGTAACTATTAAGGTAAGGTAAGGTGGGGTTAGGGTTACCAGATGTCAGGAATTTTCCTGACATGTCAGGAATTTTGGCCGTTTGTCAGGAATGCGGCCGGAATACGAAAATGTCAGGAATTTTAGTGAATTAACAAACTTTTCTATTATGTACCTTAAAAGGTACATTATTTAAATGTGAAAGGTACCTTATTGCGGCCGGCGCTTACATCGCATATCGCCGCAGTAATATTGGAGCGGCGTTAATAATATACCCGTGGGACGTCACAAATTTACTTACATAAATCCAAAACAAATCAAATTTAAACAATGTATCTAGCATACATAGATATCGCTTACGGCTAGTCCCCCCCCCCCCCCCTCTCGCCCATATGAGCGTCAGGAAAAATATTCGTAAATCAGGAATTTTGTCAGGAAATTCCAAATTTGGATCTGGTAACCCTAGGTGGGGTAATCACCGGGGCAAGACAAACAAATCTCATACTGTTTTGTTTTGCCCCGAGTAAAATAAACTATGTTCGTCTTATCCCACCTTACCTTAAGTAATTACGCCATGAAATATTAAATCATGTTAAACAATCGCCTTACTTCACTTTAACGAACGGCCTCCTAGCAGTTCGAGCATAGTCGGTAGTGACCCTGCCTACGAATCTGGAGGTACCGAGTTCAAATTCTGGTTACCCAAGCCTATTACTGAGCTTAACTGTGGAACTAGGTCGGTTTGTGTAATGATTGTCTTGTACAATCAAGTGTAAAAATATAGGTGCACTCATCATACTCAAAAATATGTCCCATAGCTCTTAAGTCAGCAAATTAAGAACTATGGGATATATTTTTGAGTAAGTTATATGCACCCATATTTTTACATCATCATCATCATCATATCAGCCAGAGGACGTCCACTGCTGGACATAGGCCTCCCCCAAAGAGTGCCACAATGATCGGTCTTGCGCCACCCGCATCCAGCGGACTCCCGCGACCTTTACCAGGTCGTCAGTCCACCTTGTGGGGGGTCTACCCACGCTGCGCCTTCCGGTACGTGGTCGCTACTCGAGAACCTTTCCGCCCCAACGGCCATCGGTTCTACGGGTAATGTGCCCTATGTGCCATATTTTTACACTTGACTGTAATATTTATTGCGAGAACTTAATTTTTTATTGTCTTTATAGGCACCGCAACCGGTCATTCCTTGGGATGGAGTCCGCAGCGCTAAAGCCCACGGACCGATCTGTCATCAGTTCGACATGTTCACTGGAAAACTCTGCACAGAACCAAGCAGCGAAGACTGTCTCTATCTAAATGTATACTCGCCTGATATCCAGCCTAAAAAACCTTTGCCTGTAATGTTTTGGATCCATGGCGGCGGTTTCTTAAGCGGCAGCGGAAACACAAGCTACTATGGCCCCGATTTCCTTGTCAACGAAAATGTTGTCCTTGTAACTATTAATTACAGACTAGCTGTTGTAGGATTCTTGTGCCTGCATACAAAAGAAGTACCGGGAAATGCTGGTATGAAAGACCAAGTAGCTGCCCTCAGATGGGTGAAAAATAATATAAGAAATTTTGGTGGGGATCCTGATAATGTCACCATTTTTGGAGAGAGCGCTGGGGCAGCGTCGGTCACCTACCACCTGGTGTCACCCATGTCCAAAGGTCTGTTCAAGCGAGCTATTGCTCAGAGCGGCACGAATACGAGTCATTGGGCTCGGGCGTTTGAGCCCCGATTGAGAGCTGAGGCTATAGCTCGTTCACTTGGTAAAGACACCAAGGACGACAAAGAACTCTATGAATTTTTTAAATCCCTACCAATCGAAAAGTTAACAAATCCCTATGCACCTCTTACAGCCGAGGAAGCAGCGGGTTTACGTTTTAATATAACTTTAACTATAACTGATGAAAAGGAGTTTGATGGAGTTGAAAGGTTTTTCTACGGCGATGTTTACGAACGGCTGCATCACGGTATACATGAAGGAGTCGAACTCATGATGGGTTATACAACTGACGAAGGCATTATTCAATTTGCGTTTTCGCCGAAAGAGAATTTCTTTGAAAAATATAACAAATACGTGCAGTGCTTCGTACCCATCGAATTATCGCTGAAATGCTCAGCGAAAGATCAACTGGCTATCGGTCAAAAAGTGAAGGAGCATTACTTCGGCGATAAACCGGTCTCAAAAGACAATGTCGACGTCCTAATAAAATACTTGTCAATGATGATTGACTATAATGCTATTGAATATGCCAAATTCTTCGTTCAGATGGATAAGAACAAGCTATTTTTCTACCAATTTGACATGTACTCAGAAAGAAATATTTGGACTGAAGGGTTTGGAGGAGCTGCATATATCAACGGAAAGAGTGTTTGCCACTGCGATGATTTGCCTTATCTGTTCAGCACTGAGAAAGTAAAAGAAGCCTTAACTACTAAGAGTACTAAACTTATTAAAACTACGACAAAATTGTGGACTGACTTTGCTAAATTCGGGTATGTATACTTTAACCATACTTACCTCATTAAATGCATACGGGTGCATAATCTCGACCGGCATTTAAAATTAGTGAACGTACTCATTCCGCTTATTTGCGCCTCTCGGTGAGCTATCAGTTAGCGCCCAATATGTAGATTAGAGCATTGAATATGTGCAGTCCTACAAATACGTCGATATTTTAGAGTTTACGTGACTAAAGTATTCCATTATTATCTGACTTCAAAAAAGTAGCAGGATCACAATTCTTTCATCAAGGGTTCATAATTTTTATTAAATATGTTTAATGGTGCGTGCTGCGTGCTGTGCCATCAGTTTTTAGGTTAGGTTAGGTTAACGTTTTTTTGGCTAATATTGTAAATAAATAGTGCCCATTTTTGAGTCGTAGTATTGAGGTGTACGCTACCACGTAACCTTTTAGGATTACGTATTTTTGCTAATTGGTGACTGTGTGACTAAGTATTTTAGAAATGGAAAAGAGCAGTCAAACTAAATTCTGATTCCTAAAATTTGATTTATAAATATTGTTCTAGTGACCCTACTCCGGACAGTAGCTTAGGGGTCAAATGGCCCGCGTTTGACCCTAAGAAGGAGCAGTACCTGATCATCGGCAATGACCTCGTCGTGGCGTCACACCCAAATAAAGAAGACTTCGAATTCTGGGAGAAACTACATCAACAATATGTGAAACATTGAGAGAAAGTATCTTCATCATCATCATCGTCATCTTTGAAACTCAAGGCGCCTTTGAATTGAATTTTGTAATTTTTTTTAAACAAGCATGAATAATATAACCAACTGTACTTTACTTTTTTAACAGTCATCTACCTACCTACGATTCACTTATGGAGTTGACAAAACAACGATTGTCTAAAATAGAACCGCGTAGGTACCGACCAATAACCTTTGTCTCATCTTTGTACATATTTGTTGTCTTTATGCGATAACATAGAATCATTTTACCACTGTATGTATGAAGTTTTATTTGTATGTATTTATATTACTAGATAACACTACGACCCTCGGTAATGAGGAATAGGTACCACAGAAGGAGGTAGGTGATAACATTAACTACGTCTTTGCCAGCGACAGATTATGTATAGACGAAGCTCTCAGTACATTTGAGACTTTGGAAAACGGTCCATACGAGTATATCGCATTGATAGTTAGGTATCCCTTCATACACAATAATCTCCCCGCCGCACTTCTTGCCCAATACACAATTACCCGCTAGTAAGGCCTGGGCCTTACGTGTTAGCGTGGACGCTACTTGCGTAGGTAAAAAGTGCGGCGCTGTGCGTACAGGCCGCGTAGCCAACATGCCAATCGCTTACGCTCCGTGGCGATCGAAACGCAACTGTCACTCGGCTCGATTCGGAAAATGAATTAGATTTCTACTAGACTTCAACAAGTTACGATACGGATTATTTAAAGATATTTGTAAGATAGATATGTCAAATTTGACGTTTCCGCGATTCTGGAGGACCTCTTGAACGATTTCTACAAGTTATGACTTCGATATCCAAGTCACATCTAGTCGATATCTAATGTAGATCTAGTTGATCTCTAAATCGTCTCAAGATCTTGTGATTATCTCGAAATCCGAATAGGCCTGACTGTCGCACTAATTTAGAATAGTGGTAGAGACACAAAGCGTCTCATTATCGTAGCGATAGCCATTGTCACCTTTACTAGGCGGGCAGTTGAGTCACTCACGGCACAATACACATTATTTTTCAGCACACTCAGACTTCTATAGTTAGTCTAGTTCGTAGGTATTTGCCCACTTTACCTACCCACAACGCGCGACGTTGTGAAATCCTAGCTCCTAAAGACAGGCAGAACTAAACATCCACTTAGGATAAACTAAGATCCACGTGAAAGGCTGGGAAGTGGGAAAGGAAGGTAGTTTTAAATTTACCTTTTGAAGACGTTATCAAGCTAAAGCCTTGAAACTTCAGTGGAAAAGTGGCTATTTGTATTGCGCGGCGCCGCATTCGTATTTAGATATGATAGCTGAGTTAATAGATAAAGTTTATTAAGCAGCTATTACCTACTTACTGCATTAAATAGCATTTTGTTTCTTACAGTTCGGTGATTTCATAGTCAATCAAATTGACTTAGGTATCTGCAAATGTTGGTACCTATATACATCGATTTTAAACATTCATCTCTTTACTTTGTAATTGTCTAGGTCTTGACAAAGTGTTGAGCCGTGTGCAGACCGTTTTGAGCTGTATGATATGTTACTAAGAATAAGAAAAATAACGTCAAACGTGACTGGATAAATATCATGCATATCATACAAATACTACAAATAGATACCATATCATTATTTTGTGTATTTATCCTAATTATGCACCATGCCAAAGGGGCCCAATTTCTTAGACGTATTTTAATTTTATTTAATTTTATTTTATTTAGTACTTATTAGTTTTAGTTTTAATTTAGTTTTATTTTATAGATAAGTTAGTTTATTTTATTTTTAATGTTTTTTCCTAATTATATGAGTTGACTTATTTCCTCCGCAAGGTTGAGCCGTCTGAGCAAACTTTGCTCCTCAAACTCTGTAGGCGTTATAAGTATAATGCATCTCCGTCGAGCTCCGACTTATGAGTGATTCCCCCAATTGTTCCTAACTTTCTCAAATATTATATTATATTATTATAAGCGGTGACGTCCGACTTTCAATCCGGAGGTCGCGGGTTCAAATCCTGGCTCGTACCAATGAGTTTTTCGGAACTTATGTACGAAATATCATTTGATATTTACCACTAGCTTTTCGGTGAAGGAAAACATCGTGAGGAAACCTGCATACATCTGCGAAGACTTTCAAAGGTGTATGTGAAGTCCCCAATCCGCATTGGGCTAGCGTGGGGACTATAGCCCAAGCCCTCTCGCGCATGAGAGGAGGCCTGTGCCCAGCAGTGGGAAGTATATAGGCTGAAATGATGATGATGATGATGATATTAAACACCAAGAGCTCTCGAAGTCACTTTAAGGGTGGCTTTACACAGTCTGAATTCGAATCTGAATCCATAAATTGAACTTCGGTGCTTTGCCTTTGCCGCACACGTCTTAAAAATTTCGACTGATCAGTACCTCTTCTTAAGAGCCAACAGGAGTGGTCATTTCTCCATACAAACGTACTCCTCGTTTTCCTCCGTGGTTTTTGAAGCTAGAGCAATGATTTTTTCAACACAGATTAATATTGTCAATATCTGTGTCGGACCGTTTTGCTTTTTTTGATATTTTTATTTTTTAAGGCGCTAGAGCCCTTCAAAAATGGCCTAATTGACTATGCCGCAATGAGAGGCGTGGCATTCAAAACTGATATCAATTAGCCAAAAAAGCAAAACGGTCCGACACAGATAATTTCATAATCATTTAGATTTTCAAATTTGGTTACGATTGGTTAAGTTTTGGAGGAGGAAACAGAGGAGTACGAAACCTCGATTTTTGAGATTTTTACGCAGGATTTTTCGCCTTGTCCTTATCGCACTACTTTTAGGTGCCGCTTCCGTTAGCGAGACGGGTATATTTACCTAAAATATTTAAAACTCAGCTCCTGTTTCGTCTTAAATTCATAATCCGATTCAGGCGTGTGAGTGCTCGTCCCTAGATAAAGTATTGTCAGATATTCATTATCTCAAATAATCCGCGAAAGCTATTTAGAGGTGTAAGGCCTGAGTGGACGCTCGAGTTGGGCGTGCAGCGGGGCGGGGCGTGCGGCGTGCATGTTATGGCCCCTCTACACGTTGTCCCAACCTATTGGTCCAATATGTTGGGACAACGTGTAGAGGGGGTATTGGTGTCGGTTGGTTTATTGCTATCTCATTCTACCGTATGGCTGCGTCCCTTGGATTGGCCGGCGTTGGCCCATCGTGTAGAGGAGCCATTAAACAAATGCAAACGTATAGGAGCGGCCTTAGTGCA
This sequence comes from Cydia splendana, assembly GCF_910591565.1. Taxonomy (NCBI): domain Eukaryota; kingdom Metazoa; phylum Arthropoda; class Insecta; order Lepidoptera; family Tortricidae; genus Cydia; species Cydia splendana. Next base: position 15,178,033 of record NC_085971.1, on the reverse strand, counting down.
CGCTGGTCAAATCACTTGTGAGTCCGACGCCACGCTGCACGCCCCGCCGAACGCTCCGCTCCGAGCGTCCACTCAGGCCTTACACTTCTGTGGTTAGACCAAAAAAAGTCTGCAACGATTTATCAAAATCACACTTTCAACACAACTTCTATGAAATTATGACGTATAAATGACACTTGCACTCTAGTTCTATAGGTACCTACTTACGTGTTGTGCGCGGAGTGGCTTCTTTTCACGGTACATTTGCCTGTAGATATACTGTGCTAGATAAAGGCACATAATATGTACCAGGGATGCTTCCAATGTATTGATTTTTGTTTCCTTTCCCTTCCTCCCTTCCTCCTCTTTAAGGGATTCAGTACTAATTCTAATTAATTCTATTGAAGCAAGAACAATTATATCCTATTATTTTCTTAATATCTAATAAATCTTAAAAATCAATTTAGAAAAAAAATCAACATCAAGTTCCATGCATCACCGAAACGTTAAAAGACACATTTATGGCGGCATGTGTCACAAGTACCAACTAGGAAATTTAACATTTTTAAAGAATTTTATTTTTAAAAGGAAGTTTCGAAGCGCTCGGGGCGCATCGCCCGCCCCTTATAGTGGGGCCAAGTGATGCAAACTTGAGAACTTGCCAGGTTCCCTGAGGCAGTATTCCGCATTGCTCTTTGATAGTTGAGCACATTGACGGCTAATATTTTAAAATCGTCCTGATAGCGTGAGCGGCTAAATGTCGATTAGACTTTTTGTGATTTTATCCATTCAGCGCTCTCATTGCATTGCATCATTAAGCAACCCTTTTCAACGCATGGTAAACTTAGGCTACTGCCCGATTCGAACTTTAAGATACGTCAATTAATAGATCTAGAAACGATATGGATTAGATATGTCAGTGTTAAATGTGACGTTCCTTCAAACAAAAACGTCACTTTTGACACTGACACAAACATCATTAATTGACGTATCTTAAAGTTCGAATCGGGCAGCCTGTTGCCATTGCCATTAGTCCAGTTTCTTTATTTTATTTTATTTTATTTATTTATTTTATTTTATTTATTTAAGGATCACCAACGGATAATACATCTACACAATTACATAGGAACAAGGACATTTAACATTAACATATGCTTAGCCTCTTATAGATGACCACAGCTCACAAACACATAAACAATGCATGGAAATAGTCACGTGACTTTTCGTAGCATCTGTCATCCCGATACAATTTTTCTTTTCGTTTGGCGTTTGTCGATGTACTTACGAATAACATCTTGTACCTATAGGTGGTGTTACCTTTATAGTAATATTGATAAAGCAATATGACAAGTTTCGTGATGTGATGATGCTTTACAAAATTCAGTCGGCTATGTGTGAATCACCACGGAAGTAACTTTATAATAAAGTGGCCATGTAACGAGTAATTATTAAAACAAGTCGAATAGCGTCCCTGTTCAGGTTCCTTGCAGATCCCGTAACGATAGGATTTTCTATTTAGGAAATAACGAAGTGGATGGTTACGTCACGATTACGTGTGGTCATTTTGGCAGAGTTCATATGTGACGTTCCACGGGAAAAGGTACCTTATAGCGGTCGGCGCTTACGTCACGTAGCACTGCATTAGTATTGGACAGTCGTTAATAATAGCGTGTCAACCGCCATAAGGTACCTTTACCCATGGAACGTCCCATATGGCGTTGGTATGACTCATAGACCTCGTAGTTGAAGGCTTATTTTCAGGACTACTATTTTTTTTTGACTGTCATTAGGTCATTACATCGAAACTTTAACTTTATAAAATATTTTTTTAGAGATTTATAATAATTTCAACATCCAAGAACAAGACGTGTTGCCTTTACGTAGGTAATTATTTAAAATCAATGGTTTAACATTTAATTTAGTTTATCCAAGCGCGACTATTTTATGACTTTCGTTTAAGATAGAGCCTTAATTTTGGCGATCCTTTGATTAACACATTCACGGCCAGCGAGCGACCCGTTAGACGGGTTCTATGTTCATAGGCGCTTTTCGCTACATACGGATCTTCCTGTTTTAGGTTTCGGCTACGCTTGTAGCACGTAGCTCGCGCTGGCAATAAAGGCACAGTTTCTTATGAGATGAGAGACGACCGCTTGCGTGTCGTGTGCGTGCGCGGCTCCAACATTTTAGCACACGTTCACGTCTACGCACACCACGCAGCCGGTGTGGCCTGGCCTATGTGTTAACTTGAGAGCCACGCTCATGCAGACTCGTCATTTAAGAGCCATCGAAAGCTAACAGGCCAATTCGAACGTTACACTGACATCAGTTAGAACGATATTTTAATAATGTTATTTAGTTATCGTGCGTCTCGCCAGGGGCTGCTTTATTTACAGGTTTCCTCACAAAGTTTATCCTTAGTACTCCCGACAACGCGACATAAAATATGTCCAAAACCGTAAGTAATATTGCCAAACAACGGCCGTCCGCCGCGGGCAATATCACATATTTCCACAGCTAAGCGCGTGTTGACGTATCCGGTGTCTTCCATATTAAACTGGCATATTGCCAGAAAGGTTTCACGGGCTCTTACCATTGTATGAGGACGTCAGCGGCATTGATGTTTGGGAGTGGAATATTCTTATTATGTTAAATATCATAGCATAAATCTCAACATACTATGCCTAACTCGAGTCGCTGTTAGTGAATCGATTTGATTTATACATGCGTAGTCAGAAGAAAAGTGCAGATTCATCTAACGTATATTATTTTTAACTTACCTGGGTACTTGATTGATTATATAATCGTCATAGATTTAGACTCCATCTTCTATCTATAATCTATTTACTCATAATGTATTTAGAGGTAAATATTTTTTTGGTATTAGGTACCTATTCACATTTTCCATAGGACTACCTAATATAAGAAACTAACCTCTAGCTCTTTATTCTTATTTTCTGTGCAAGGAAAACAAATAAAAACTCTACCACCTTCAGACACTACAAGATATCAACCAAATGCATTTCACTGCTTGCTCGTAAATAATAAAAGCTCATAGAGCCCTCATTTTAAATCAATGTTTCAAAGTGTATCGGGAAAGCAGGGAATACCGGTTATTTTCCAATTCAGCGATAAAGGGCGCCCGTTCCCTGACGTGAATAAGAAATTCACTTTTAGAATGCAGCTGCTTTGCTTTAAGCGTTGGAAGTGGGTCAGACCTGTGTCTTATCGATAGGTTATATATAAAATAGTTTACTTACTTACTCTCCGGCAGATCTCCGTGAGCTCGGCTTCGACGAAAGCTGGCGGGATGCCGCTCTGAACCGATCAAAGTGGCGTGCTCTTGTGTTGGAAGCCAAGACTCATATAAAATAGGTTGCTAGAATGTAATACTAGGTCTTGTAAAAATAGAAGGTGGTAAATTCAGTTCATAACTATTCGTTAAGTCAAATATTTAGAGTCAGACCAACACAAGTCTGCAATCATTTTGATAGCACACGCAGTACAAGTGTTATTTTAACCCTTTTCCAGGCCGCACCAATCTACAAGGTTTTCCTGAGAAATCCAAATATATTCCAATTAATCCAACTTTGATGATTCATTTGAAGACAAGTCAAATTTCCCGAAAGTGCAATCTAATTTGAATCTTAAATCGGAATGCTAAAGTTGAAATTCTAGTGGCGCGTATGTGGTCGATAAATCGTACTATGCCTGGAAAAGGGTTAAACGTCAAACTTCTATGAAATTATGACATGCGTGTGCTATCAAAATCGTTGCAGACTTGCTCTAACTCTGTGAAAGCCTGACACACATAGAAATCATGTTGAAATTCAAGTAAGAATTAATAAATGTGATAGAAAAGTGTTAACTACCTAATTCATCCAGGTAAGCTCTGATTCGATACGTACGACACACAAGTATTGAGAAGTCGGTAGGTATTATTCTATAAATAAATGTAGGTAAAGGTCTTTGTGGGAAAGACTGACATATAAATATATTGCAAACAAGAACTAGCGGCGCGATTCAGGAAATGAATTAGAGATTCACTAGATGTGAATAGTAAAGATATGTGACGTTCCACGGCAAAGTACCCTTTAGGGCGGCCGCAATAATATTGGAGCGGTGTTAATAATAGCGTAAGCGCCAACCGCCATAAGGTACCTTTTGCCGTGGAACGTCACATATCTTTACTATTTCATATCTATATAGTGAATCTCTAATTCATTTCCCGAATCGCGCCGCTGTGTTTATTGCGTTTATTGTGTACAGACAGGAAGAGCTTCACTCAGTCTGTTCTACCGACCTTCCTTAAGTGGAGTATGTGTACAAACGTTACAGTTAAAAGCGACGAAAGAGCTTGTAGACGATCTTCCCCTTATAGACGATTTTCTCCACATTACCCTTAGTAGATGTAGATTGTAGATGAAAGAAAACACATAAATTCATTAAGAAATAAAAACTTTTATTATTATCAGTTCAAATATCGTATTTACATTCTTTTAAAAGAGTAAAAGCACATTGTTTATTACATATGGCCGGGATCCCACTGCGGCGCTCACCGCGCATGCTACTGATTGTAGCCATCTGAATGCCGATACACACAGCAAGCGTATCGCAGCCGGCTACCTTTACAATATGTACTTGAACCGAATGCGGCACGCAACGAAAGCCATGTACAGACACTATCAAATATATCGGAGCGGTCAAGGTGTTCACAAATATCTGATCAAGACGTTAAAGTGCATGTTTTGATATATTTCAGCACCTTGGCCGCTCCAATATACGATGGCGACTCTACTATGCACAGAGCCTTGCATACGCATCCGGTGTGGCCTGGACTTAAGCTTATATTTGATGTAATCGTGCGTAGCGTGCGCCGCATTGGGAACCCGACTTAAAAATTATTAAAATGTCATAAACTGGATCAGCAGGACAAATTAAAGTGAAATAATAAGAATTACAGTCTAGATAAACATAGTACCTAAACGGAATCTCAGGGCCCGCGGGGCAACGCAATGGCAACTCATAGGACAGTCGTGAACCAAACTGTAACAACTAATCCTTTACTTCTATTTACACAATTCGTTCCGTAGCCACGACATCAACATCAGTTCTTCATTATACAAATGCAAATTATTATTATACAATAGAATTTTCACTATCCCTCATATAAATGCTCCGTGTATTACACATTTATATTCAAGTTGACGCACGAGGTGCGGTGCCTCACTCAACGGGTGAAATATTTACTTTGCCTCTCTCCTTATATTTAACTTAGGTAAAAATTCAACAAATCATTTACACTGAACATATTGCGTTTCACGAACTATACAATTTACGTACTATTTTGGTGTTCGGAACCGATTTTGAGACGCGCGCGGGGCGGCGGGTTTGTGACTGGACACTCTTTAACTCTCTCACGTACATTTGACATTTAACTTTAGTACAATCAGTATGCGGCTCACAGGCAGTCTGTGGTTAAAGTTGGAACTGTGCAGTCAAACTGTTCCTAGACAAACTGGATTTGGGATTTAGCAACCCACTCTGTACAGGCAGCATTGTGAACCAAGCTTTCATACTGTTTGTACAATTGAACCGAGCATGTGTATAGCTTAGAGTTGTGTTTTTATTAGCGCCTGCCCCGCTGCGCTGAAATCGTAGAAGTATCTAAAGCTCAGTACAAAGTATTCTACGCTAACAATTTGATCTACGCTCAATAGATGTTCCGGCCACACTGACAACTCGGTTACCTTTCTATCAGCTTGTTTTTATTGGCAGTGTTTTGCGAATTAGACATTGGTTCTTTAAGAAACTTATGTCGTACAAGGCATGGTATATTTAAGTTATCTAATGACGCTGCGATACAAACACAGCTACGGATTTACAACTTAATACGTAACGACAACTCCTACTTTTAATTTACAAGAGCCGAGAGCGACTTTATTGCTATTTAAGTCAATAAGGCCATTTTCATATTTGCCGCGGCGACGTCGGGCGACCGCTGGACTAGATTTACATATTTTGTCGAGTGAGGGACGCCCGCCGAGGCAAATAAGAAACGGACCCGAATGCGACCCCCGGAGCGTCTTGAGATAGAAATACCGGATATTTATAAGCGTTTAAACTGTTGGCACAAATTGGTGTTACTGCTTAATTGGCCTAAACTCTACTTTTAATCACAGACGTTATTAAAAATTCACTAAACTAGACAAGACGATTGGGCGTCGCATTCTTTTACATATAAGTATCGACTCGGATCCCCAGCTATCGTAGAACTAGTGGGCAAGTGCTTACAGTATCTATGCGTAACACTTCCACACTGATCGGCCATAGCTGTGATCTTCAGTCCTTACATTCGATTATTTAAAAGTAGGTTTGTACTAATGCGCGCTGCCAATGTGCCGGTGCGTACTACCTTCGCACTCCTATCCTTACCGTGAGGGACCTAAAATTCGACTAAACTGGTTAATTCACTAGTCTTCAAGCAAGACGGAAACTACATTTTATCTACGCCTAACTCTCTCATCAACAGAACAAAGGTATTAAATTTAGTATAGTTTTTACAAATCGTCAAATCCCCTATCACAATTTACAGTAGGACGGTCCCACACATCATAAATTTGAGATCTGTCGTGATATTATACAAATTTTGGTAATAGATAAGCTATCTCCGTTCAATTCACATTGTATCACTGGAGCGACTCGCAGCCCGCAACCGAAGACGGGTGCGTGGCGAAGCTAGCGTGTTGTGACGCCACCACCCCGACCCTATCAAACTATTTGAGCACCGTGGAAGGAATGAGTGTGCATAAGACTTAGACAGCCAGGGTGCCGCGGGGCCTTTGCTTCCTTACACCTTTGATACATGGCGTTTTTCTGAGACACGCTTACTTTTAAACCGCTAGTATGGCATAGTTAGAAATTAGTAGAAATAAAACAGGGTAATAGTGCGACAGAAAAACGCCATGCGCAAATGGTTTTGCTATTTGTTGCGTGAGTTTATATCGCTCGGTATGTTGATAGATTTGACGGCCCCGCGTTTTAATAGGATTAGCATTGAACAGTGCATCAAGAGTTAAATCACATCGATATTATCCATTTTGTAAATATAAATAAACATCTTCAAAATTTTTCTCAAATTATGAGCATATATCCAGCATAAAAATCTTTTAAAATAACACGTCATACTCTTCTCAATTATAGATATACCTACCTATAGGTATATGGCACACTGCTCTGTTTATATATTTATACATTAAATTCATACACTCGATACCTATCAGTTTACCTTGTCACCATAGAATAATTGAATTATATGGATGGATATTACGTTAGAAGCTTAACAAGCGCTAATATAATATTCGACAAACAATCGTCGGATCGACAAATAATACGCCTCGGGTCGGAACGAATACTGCCCGGCATTCGATGCCCGTTCGTCGGCTCCTAACCTAGACATCACGAAACGTTGGTCCACCGAATACGAGTCAACCATATTTCTGTCGATTAAAACTATAGGAATTGAAACTTGCCTACGCTAGGGTCCGCGCTCGCACGTGTGGGGCGCGGCAGAACAGAACGGATTGAACTAGGCTTGGTGGCTCACTTGACGACGTGCCGCGTTTCCGAGCACGGCGCCACGCCTTCCACTGTGAATATTGATACCTCTGTAACAATACAAAACATACTTTACATATTTATTCTTACATCGATAAGTGTTTGTGGGAATTCATTTAATCAAATAATTCAGGAAAGTATTAAATATACAGACTGTTATAATTTCGCAATGGGCAACAGATCTGATTCATTTATCAGGCCCATAACTTTCGCTCTTTAAAATAGGAGTTCCTCTTACGAACTAAGATTTTCAATACTTGTTTGTTATTGAAGCAAACTGGTAAATACTATCTCGAGCAGAGAAAAGCCCTTACACAAGAGAATGTGCCCCCGAAGGCACTAATGACGACAAGCAAAGACCCCAAACTATAAGTCCAAATTGGAGAGTCTTACAGACGTAACCAACATACAATAGTCCCTGTCAATGTGGCGCCGCGCATTTCAATTTACTTAGATTTCAAGATGAGGAATTGTTAACATAGTGTCGAGAGTTTTCAGCATTTGCCAATTGAATAGAGAATGATATCCTCGTAAAGCTCAATGTGCATTATAATGTACACTCCGTTTCAATCTAATTCGAACCTTTCAAAAACTACATAAGGTAGCATTTCCTTTGTTTCATTATTTTGTAAAACAAACGAAAGTCACCCTAATCTACCATACAACAAGGTTCAAATTAAAAATAGGGAAACTTTGTATGGTGGGCCTTACGAGAATATAATGTATGTACCACCTCAATCATGTTCGCAGACGGCAGACCGGCGCTACTTGTACTTGATTTCGAGACTAGGCTTGTACCGCGACTCCGGGTAGAGCGCGACACCCTCCACTGTGAATATCGATATTTCTGCAACAACAAAATAATATTTCGAGTCTATGGCCGATTGGTTCGTCCTTGAAGGTTTAACTAAAGGGATGCAGTTACGTGACCGTAACAGAAGATAATTGTAGAAAATGTAAAAAGTATTTTTTTCCTATTTTTTTTTACTGCTATCAGAAGGTTGTACGGAAGATCACGCAATAGCGATAAGACTATTAAAACCGACTGCTGTTACGTTACCTCTGTCAATAAGTTAGGTAAATGTATTGTGTAAATTCTAGTGCATTTTTCTTAAGTGTAAAAAAAAGTTTATATTACATAACTCTTGCATTTATTTTACTTTCCTCGGATATTCTCGTAAAAGCTTGCAATTGAATATGCTAAAGGAATTTGTCGTGTCATACGTGGGAAGACTTCAATAGTTACTCAATTAAGTTGGCTGAATTGACTTAGCATACTTGACGCCCCTAGACGATTACGATGCGATTCCCCTGCGGAATGTCACAGACAATATATGCAAAACTTAACACGTCTTCTGGGTATAAAATGTACCTAATTTATGTTTATACGACTGAATGTTACGATCTTATGCCTTAGACGCCAATTTATAGTAGGTATATAAGCACTCAATGATTATGGTCTTGTTCTTGTGTTGCAGACCCCTTTAGAATTAGTTACATTTGCATTGTTTTGATAAATCAAAGTGAGTGAAAAATGGAAATAATCACGTAAATGGTTTATTTGTCGAGTGACGACACATAATTATACCATTTAACCCCCTTATTCATAAAACTCAGCGACCCCCTGTTAAATTTTGTCTCTTGTAACAAATGGGAATATCAACATATCGGATTGAGACAAACGATTATTAACAGTTAGTTAGATTTGACACACGTTCATGAATAACGCCAAAAGTCTTTTCATCCATTAACTTTCATCGGATCCGTCATTAGTCTCTCCATCCAGTCCATCAAATACGCTACGAATCCATTCATTATTAGAAACCGATAAAAAGTAAAAACTCCAGTCTAAACGGTAATTAGTTTCGACGAGAAGAGTGGCCAATCGATTCCGTCTTTAAATCTTGCCAATTAACTAATGGCTTTGTGATAGATATCTGTTAAATTGAAAGGCTATGGATATCAGTTTCTCATTACCGAACTTAACCGCTATCTGAATGTAATTACTCGTACCTATTAATTAAGTATTTGTTTATTTTTACTTTCAAGCCGTTTAGGAATCGCTAAATACATGCCTACTAATTGGCAGAACTGAAAACAGACCTGAATATGAGGATTACAATCTGATAAATTCATCATCCCGGGAATGCGCCGAAGTCACTTTAGTCAAAGCATGTGTGATATTTACCATGGGGCAAATAGGTGCATTCCACAAAAAGGTCTCTTTTGTCGGGGATATGACGCGTACGGCTGCCACCTTAGGTAATAACCTGCGTAAATCTGTATAATATACCGTTGAATTTAAGTTATTAAACGTCATGCCAAATATCAGCTTGTTAGCTTTTTCCTTTAATATAAATTCTTAGCTTTATCAGAAGAGTTAAAAAAATAGCATAACGTATCCGACACTTTTCTGGAATGCCCCAATAGCTGAGTCGCTATACTTAATATGCGATGTAACTGTGGTGTAACATCCTTGACGCCGTATAAGCTGCTGCATAGGGTTTCCAATACCGGGATCCCGGGATACCGCAATACCGGGATCCCGTCTGTTTAAACGCATTTTTCAATACTGGTATTTTTTAATGCAATACCGGGATCCCGGTATTTTCAAAAACAAGGAAAATGTGCCGATTATACTGTAATTGTGATAAATTCGGCTGTATCAAGAAGATTACTACACGTCAGACACATTTATCTGACCCCATTTGATTGAAACAAGATCTGTGCACATGCGTTAGATAAATATTTGGTGATGAATTCTGATGTTCAGGATATGATATTAATATAGGTAATTCGTTCTTAAAATTATATCAAAAAGTACAAAGAAATGAGCAATGAATTGTAGTATGGCAAATGAATTTGAATATAGTTGGATGGTTTAGTAGGTTGAACTAAAAATGTGACTGGTGAAGTCAACAAGGCGGATAAAATGATTGCAACCTGGAGGGTGAAATGATAATGATTGCAAATGGCGATTCTTGTTTAATATCCTAAGCTAAGGACATACATATCTAGTGTTACAGTGAGCTTTTTTTTATAAAACTCAAAAAATTTAAGCGATTTATAGTCAATACCGGGATCCCGGGATCCCGGTATTGATGAAGACAGTTTCGGTATTAATAACTACCGGTATTTAAAGAAGTCCGGTATTTGGAAGCCCTAGTGCTGCACCTCTCCCCCTTGCGTCCACCATATCTGCCAAGTTCAATAGGCAGGTATCTACGGATAACTCACCATCAGGCAACTCGTTAAGCCGCGGCGGTAGATGCGCGAAGTAACTGTGGTGTATCGCCCTCGGCGCCGCCAGTCTTCTCCTTGGGTCGGGCTGTAACAACGCGGCGGCGAGTCTCTCCGCGTTCCGACCGCCGCCTCCTAAGCGCAAGAAGACGCCAAGGTCAACAGTCAAGTATCTACGGATAACTCACCATCAGGCAACTCGTTGAGCCGCGGTGGTAGATGCGCGAAGTAACTGTGGTGTATCGCCCGCGGCGCCGCCAGTCTTCTCGTCGGGTCGGGCTGTAGTAACGCGGCGGCGAGTCGCTCCGCATTCCTTCCCCCGTCTCTTAAGCGCAAGAAGACGCCAAGGTCAACAGTCAAGTATCTACGGATAACTCACCATCAGGCAACTCGTTGAGCCGCGGCGGTAGATGCGCGAAGTAACTGTGGTGTATCGCCCGCGGCGCCGCCAGTCTTCTCCTCGGGTCGGGCTGTAGTAACGCGGCGGCGAGTCGCTCGGCGTTCCTTCCGCCGTCTCTTAGGCGCGGGAAGGCGGCGCCGAGTGACCGTGCGGGGCAGGTGCCCCATCGGGCTATGTGGGAGCGGAGGCCGGGGAGCCGGGAGACGCCCGGCCAGCTTTCTTCGGTTGGGGTTCCGACGACCTGGTGGACAATATAATAATGTTATGAATAAATATGGGGCAGGTCAAAAATACCATCTCAAATTCACCAATAGTTAGGCCAAAGGTAACAACGCAAGCAGAACATCGAAAATTTCGGGTAGATGAGAAATTACTGAAAGCAGACCCTGGGTTCGTAGACAACATGCCAATCGGTAACGCTCCGTAGCGAACGAAACCCAACTGTCACTGTCATACTAATGTGGAAGAGTGATAGAGAGACACAAAGCGATTCGATGGCGAAGCGCAAGCGATTGTCACCTTGGCTAGGCCGCCTGGTCGCCGAAGCTAGCCGTAACTCCAGAATAATGCCTTGATTTTCGCGCCATATTTCTAAACCTGGCGTTATAAGTAACGAAAGGTCCACGACCACCAGAGACCACGGCCCAAAAGCTAGGATGTCAGAGAGTCATGAGATGTCTAACCAAGTCGAGTACTCCATGTGCGTGTGTGAACTCTGCAATCTGCAACTAAGGATACCTGAATGAACGCTAGACTGAGACCGATGTATACCTTGAATATCTTGTCGAGCTGGTCGTGCGTGTCGCGCACGCCGGGGAAGGTGGGCACGCCGCACAGCATCTCCACGAATATGCAGCCAACGCCCCACATGTCTAGCGACGTCGAGTACTCTGTGCTGCCTAGTAGGACATCTGTGGACAATAATACGCTGTTTGAACACGACCGTTTTAGAAAACGCTTCGTTGCTTAATTAATTTTAATCCTTGAATAAAAATAAAAAAATCCCAGTGACTTATATTATCGAATGTCATGGTCTCGATTTAACTGCAAATTCAGTATCAACTCCACCAATATTTTATGCAATACGCGAGATACTATTGCTAGCGATTACATTTGCACTATGCGCGTCTAACTGAGATAAACAGTTAGACGCGCATAGTCTGCTGCATAATAATATATCAAGATGAATCGCGAGTAAGATCTAAGAGTTATGGGTAAGTAATTGAATATTCGTGCATTCTAGCCGTGCATTTCTCATCATTATTCTCACCACGATATCATAATGGAAGAACATTTATGCTCAACCCTACAATTTTTCATGTACATTTCACATAAAACTAAACTCTTCTCCTCTCTTATAACAAAATGTACCTATTGTTGAAAATAATGACGAAAAACCACAAAAGAGATAATAGTACTACGAGTATGTACAGAATTCTCATAGTTTGGCAGCTAAAAGTCCCTGCCTAGCGCATGGTGCTGATGAAGCGTTCTCTTTTTCTCTCACTAAACCGAGACTTTAACCCTTTGACCTTTGTGCAAAGGTGTAATGACTCCTCAAAGCAGTCCTGAGCCAAGCGCACCCGTAAAATTGACTGCAATACTTGTAAAACGCTACTCACTCCTATATTGCCTAATAGAAATCTGTAATCTTACCTGGTGGCCTCTCCAGCGGTACCTAGGGCGACCAGAGGCCAGATAGAAAACTATAACCTTACCTGGTGGCCTGTACCATAGCGTGACGACTTCGTGCGAGTATGTGTGGCTTGGCACCGACTTGGCCCGCGCCAGACCGAAATCCGCGAGTTCAGCTCCCCTTGTAAACTTATTAGTGGCTTCACGTCTCTGTGTGTGAGGTCTTTTTGCACTTCGTCTCTCCAGCGGTCGCTAGGAAGTCCAGAGGCCTATAGGAATCTGTAATCTTACCCGGTGGCCTGTACCACAGCGTGACGACTTCGTGCGAGTATGTGTGGCTGGGCACCGACTTCGCCCGCGCCAGACCGAAATCCGCGAGCTTCAGCTCCCCTTGTAAACTTATTAGAAGGTTTTGTGGCTTCACGTCCCTGTGACAACAAACAGATAAATCATAAATTCATTGCATGAACAAAATACGCGAAAAAGTATATTGGTTATGTTAGGTCAGTTTATGTTATAGTGCGGACAGATCTGACGAATGCGCCATTTTACTAACTACTTGCCAATGCTAGGAAATGCCAGTGAGCATTGGTACTCCTTTGTGTCCTAATTCTGATTAGCTTTTGGCAAATTTCCAAAATTCTTATCAACGTGGAAAAATTTCGCAAATTTCTCACATTTTTGAATGGCGTTCCAAATATTCCATTTCCAAAATGAAACTGCAAATTTGTTAGTCAAGTCATGAAATCTTATTCACTCTCGATCATTCTCGTGTGGCATCCCTCGGCATCTTTCAAAATGTGTGTTCGCGTTATTAAACCGCCAAATTTCACCGCAAACGACGAATATAATACATACCTGTGTAGAACTCTTCTCCTATGGCAGTAGGACAGCCCCCGCAGTAGCTGGAACATGAAGAGGCTGACATTGTGGTGGTTGAGCCCACCGGGGTGCCTCTCCATGTATTGCGATAAGTCCGTGTCCTGTACAATAAGCACAAGGTTACAAAATTGGTCTCGTTAACATATTTTTCATCACACTTTCATAGTCCGCTTGCTATTTTACGCAAGTGCAGCGAGAGCTAAAGTCTACTTTACTCCCACGGAAGTTATCGCATTTAAAATTTTGTTTTTAGTAAGTTTGATAAAAAAGATTGTGTGTAACTCAGGGGTTAAGAATATTGCAAACTCGAGTCTTTAATTCACTCCAGCCTGTGGCCGTAGTGAATCTAAATACCTCCTTTGCAACATTTCTCTTAGTCCCCTCGTTCCACAATGTACTAGGTATTTTAGGAATTGCGTCCCCGTTCAAAACTGCTTATTCCATAATAATCCAGGCTTGTGATACCGTCGTAGCGTGTATCGTCGCTTGTTTTCTTTAAAGATCGATAACCTTTTGCGGTTTTCATGCGGATCCGCACGCCGCTCCGGTGTGTGAGTGAAGCTATGCACGTATACAGCGATAGTTTCAATATAATGACTGTCTTATATAGATATCTACTATGGTTTTGTCCGCATTAATAGATAATTTCCGAGTCATTTCCGTTTGTTCTACGTAATCGTGATAAGACAGATATTATGGAACGAAATAGGAATTATTTTCCCGGAGCCAATCCATTAACTCCAGTGGGATAGAAAAAATGAATACCACTCCGTATTGATATTGAGTAAATCTTCGTGTGTTATGAACTGTTATATTAAGCGACTGAGATGCTAAGGTAGTTTCAGTATGAGTGACTCACGTAAACATTTCATACTTAAATCAGCCAAGCGTCTCATTTGAGTTTATTGTAATATGTTTCTGAGGCAAAATTGAACGTAGGTGTGGTATAAATAAAGCCAAAGTGCCGTAATAATATATGTGCCAATAAACACAGATATATAATAGATTCGAGGGTGTATAACAAGTATTAAACAAAGGTAAATAGATCCGTATACCGAACGAGAGTACTCAATTAAAACGCTAAAGTTAGGTAACGAGTTTGAATGAGTTATCGGATTTTCCATAGAAACGACGCGTCGGAAAACATTTTTCACGTATTCCGCCTTTGAGATGGATCCGTGAACGGCGAACACGAGTACTCAATTAAAACAACATCGAAGTTGGAAGTTCGGCCGGAATTAGGAAGAAAGTTCGGAAAAGAAATGAGTTTGGATAGATAAAGGGGGAGGCGTTTGTACTCCTTTTGGGGGTTTATGTTAGATATGCCATTTTCCTTATAAGACTAGCTACTTAGTCCTAATAGATAGGGTGCATTTTGTATTTATTTCTGATTCTGATAAATGTCACTTTTGTAGACTGCATTGTGGTTGCGACAAACTATAAATCGTTCAGCGTCGTCTTGTCATGACGGATATTATTAGATGGCTTATTTATGCGACAGCGTGATAATGACAATGTCTATTACTTTCAATCGCGCGATGTGAAAGTCACATTTGCTATCACGTGTATAGTAGCGTCCATCATACGTGACTGTGTATTAATACAACTAACTACAAATCTTGTATATTTTTAAAGTTTGAAAAGTAGAAACGCTTCTCCGGTAACCATTCACTTTTCCTCTCATTAACTTTGGGTCAGCGCAGTTATCTGAGCGTTTCTTTTATTTTTTGCCATTTTTATATATTTTGACCTTTTTTTCCACTTTTGTGTTATTTCTAGTCAGGATCGTCGCCCCTTTTCATCCTTATAGGAGAATAAAAGTGTCCTAAACTTTCCTTTATTGTTACCGCTATACCAAGTATATGGGGAAGTGGTAACACAATAGGAAAAAAACTCTGGGACGTTTTTATATCCCATTAGGATCGAAAGAGCTCGTGCTTCTGAGTAGAAATAACACAAAAGTGGCAAAAAAGGTCACAATATATAAAAAT
The DNA here is from genome assembly GCF_910591565.1 of Cydia splendana. Taxonomy (NCBI): domain Eukaryota; kingdom Metazoa; phylum Arthropoda; class Insecta; order Lepidoptera; family Tortricidae; genus Cydia; species Cydia splendana. The sequence continues at coordinate 15,162,289 of NC_085971.1, read as the reverse complement.
GGCAAAAATAAAATAAACGCTCATCTAAGTATTTTTCCTTTCTTTGTCTTCTTCTTTGATTCTTGCCACAAACTCGAACACGAACGTGAGAATTTCCCTGGTGTGCACGATGTCGTGTAGGGTGACGATGTTGGCGTGCTTGAGCTCATTGAAGTCTTTGAGCAGCGGCGCCACCATGACGGTGATCGATACTACTTACCACAAACTCGAACACGAACGTGAGAGTTTCCCTGGTGTGCACGATGTCGTGTAGGGTGACGATGTTGGCGTGCTTGAGCTCTTTGAGTAGCGACGCCTCCCTGATGGCGGTGAACGGCGCGCCTTCTTCTTCTTGTAGTCGGATCTCTTTCAGTGCTACCACTTGTTGCGTTAAACTGGGGAGGAAAGAAAATATGAAAAAAAGTCACATTATAGATAAAAGGTTCATGTCCTCTACCTCGATTAGCTCCAGAATTACTGCCCGATTCGAACTTTAAGATACGTCAATTAATAGATCTAGAAACGATATGGATTAGATGTATCACTGTCAAAAGTGACGTTTTTGTTCGAACAAACGTCATATTTGACACTGACATATCTAATCCATATCGTTTCTAGATCTATTAACTGACGTATCTTAAAGTTCGAATCGGGCCGTCACAAACAGCAATTAATCTCGCAATTGGATTCCGCGGTCGGAATAGTAACAAAACGTTTGAAATTAAGACAGTAAACTGTGTAGTAGATAGGTATAATTCCGTCCAAATAATGGCGCATCTTAATACATAAGGCAAGCTTTCGTGAATGTGCATAGCAGTATTTTACTTCACATTTCCCAATATTTTGATTTTGATGAAAGGCCTTCGACAGTGTCGAACATTGGGCCGTGTTTGACTCTCTCCATCGCTGCTCGGTTGACACTCGCTATGTGGATGTGCTCCGGGAGCTATATAGCTCGGCAACAATGCAAGTTCGGCTTCACAAACTCAGTAACCCAATATCCATCCAAAGGGGAGTGCGTCAAGGGGATACCATTTCACCCAAGCTTTTTACGGCGGTACTGGAAGACGTCATAAAAACGCTTGCATGGGACAAAACTGGTATCAATATCCATGGTGTCTTCTTGTCGCACCTGAGATTTGCCGACGACATTGTTTTATTTGCCGAGACCCTGGAAGATCTCCAAAGCATGATTGAAAGCCTATACCATGCTTCTTTGAAAATAGGTCTTAAGATGAATATGTCCAAGACTAAGGTTATGACGAACATCTCTAGTAAATCGATTCCAACCATTATGGTAGGGAACGAAAGACTGGAGGTGGTCGAGCAATACTTGTATCTTGGACATATTCTATCATTTGACAAAACACACCAGCAGAAGGAGATCTCCAGGAGAATCCAGCTCGGTTGGGCGGCATTCAATAAATTAGCGGACATCCTGAAACCTGCTAACATCCCACAATGCCTGAAGACTCGCCTCTTTAACCAATGTGTCCTGCCTACCATGACCTATGGTGCCGAAACATGGACGCTCACTAAGGGGGCTGTGCATAAAATCCGCGTAGCACAGAGAGCCATGGAGCGCGCCATGCTCGGTATCAAGCTTCAAGATCGAGTAAGGAATGTCGAGATCCGTCGCCGCACCAAGGTGCACGACGTGGGTTTCGTCATTACCAATCTAAAATGGAATTGGGCGGGACATGTTGCTAGGCAGAGTGATGGCAGGTGGACTAAAATGTTAACAGAATGGTGGCCGCTTTCAAATGAAAGAAGCGCCTGGCGTCCGTTGGCTCGTTGGGTGGACGACATCCGGAAAATTGCGGGTCACTTCTGGATGAGATTAGCTCAGGACCGGGACAAGTGGCGTACTAGAAGAGAGGCCTATGCTCAGCAGTGGGCGATAAAGGGCTGATATGATGATGATGATGATGAATATTTTGATTCATATTACGAATACTTATTTACTCATTTAATCATTTACAAGCTAATATTCTGTAGATAAATCAATGTTTATGTCCATCATTTGTATTGTGTCGCGTTAACCAATACATGCTGCTCATGTTTTATATGTTTATATATATATATATATATATATTTATATATATATATATATTAAATTCAATAGCAGTAGCTCTTATAGAAAATGTAATTTATCCTAGTTAAACGATGTTCATTAATTTTATTTTATAGAGTATAGACTTTCTACAGTTTAACTACCCAGTAAATATACAAAATATGTGCCATAAAATCTTTATGATGCCAGGCAAATTTACACTTTAAAATGCCACTGGAGAACATAAATGTTAATTTAATTGCGTATCGTAATTCGTAAATACGCAGACATTTCAAATCTAAACGTCTTATGCAGAATGCGATATCTTCATTTATATTCATAACCTATAAAACATACCTTCAAAATGCTAGAAATATGCCCGGTCATTGATCCTTGTATGTAATTATTAATTCATTAAATCTAAACATACTAAATCGCGCTGGATTTATTTCGGTAATCCACTAATGGGGGCTGAAATCAGTTCTCACGTGTGCGATTGCAATGAACGTATTTGATCACTGATTTATTGGAACTAGATTGAATTAATAATGATCCTCGAGTTGCTTTAGATTATAACTAGTGACCCGCCCCGGCTTCGCATGGGTTAGCAAATTATAAACCTAAACCTTCCTCAAGAATCACTCTATTGATAAGTGAACACCGCATGAAAATCCGTTTAGTTTTTGAGTTTATCGCGAACATACAAACACACAAACAGACAGACGTGACGGAGGACTTTGTTTTATAAAGGTGTAGTGACATGAGCCGTTGCGGTTAGGTATGTATAAATACTACAGAGCATATATGTATGTACAGTTTAACCCGATATGATTTTCTACGTAATATGAATAATATGACATTTTACACTGATACCTGAAATTTGTTTTCATACATTTTTCACGGTTAATACGCTTTTTTGCTTAAGGCGTGTGTTGGTGTTCCCTTGAATATAATATAATCTTCTTAAGCGGGGTTCACTGTACCTATTGTAAATAAGGGACCGTACTCGATGCAATATCAGTCACAATACTGCATCGATATTAGTCCACGACTCGACTGTTCAAATTCCCCACTTTGCCTCCGTTTGCCTGAAATCCGGAGTCCGCTCGAATACCTGAGCGTATAAGCTATGCTGACCAACCATACTATGTGAGCCCAATGTTGATTCGGCTGAATTGTACAAGCGCTCTGGCCAGATACGGTGAGTATGCAGAATCCAGGCTCTTCATAAGGGAATGTGTTCATAAGATAAACAATGACCTAGTATAATTCTTATGAGGTTATTATTTACATTTGATAAGCTTAAATCAAGACATTCAAGACGCGATATCTTGTTGTTTTCGTCTGACATAGAGCTACATTAATGTCGCCCCACCAATGATCGGCTTCTTCAGTCTTACTTTAAAGGCAGCAGTGCTAACTTATATACAAAACCAAGGGCCAATGACGGAACTTCAAAGGGCCAATCGTTAGGTAGTTTATCTACCCTAACACAAAAGGTCGATTCTACAAATACGCGTCAATATTCAGGTCCTCTTGCTCAAAATCCTTATAGAAACTCTGGCCTAAGCCGTGGAGTTCTCAAATACGTGAGCGCATAATGCTTTAGTAATCTATACCGTATGAGTGCAATGTTAACACTGCTGAAATTTACATGCCGACCCAGAAACGGTCAGTAAGGTCAGAGTTGAGGCTCGACTTAGGGTTGTCAGGCGAAGGATTCTAACTGATATGGAATTTTCATCGTTTGTCAAATGCGACATAATTTTTAGAGATGTACTTTAATATTTTATTTGTGATTCACTGATGGTTTTAATACATTCGGTTTTATACCTTGTTGTAATAATATTCATAATTTGCAACCGTCAGCTGTCCATTGTTAATAATCATAATATCAGTATTACAAGCATCATACGATTAGTTTAAATATAGATTTTCTTTTGTTTGCTTTTAATACCAAATATGTAGATTAGAATCATCTGTCAATCACTAACTACCTTAGAAACAGCTACAATACGATATTAATGTAGATCAACCTTTCGTTGCCATTTAACAATAACAAAGATAATTTATATAGCAAGGTTTTGTTTAGATTTGGAGTGGATCGAGCTACTTTCAATGTTTATAATTGATTTCTGAATAATCTACCTCAATCCAGCTATTTTGCCATCTTGCTCGGAAACGTTCGGTAACTTTTTAATAATAAAAGTAAAGTTACATTTTAATAGTCAGAGATTTAGTCAGCAACTTCGACAATAAAAACGGGAACCTTATACGGGTCGGGGGCGGCAAAAACCTTCACAAGAGCAACGATGTACTTTCATTCATAGTTCATTTCTCGTTCACAAGGCACGGGACCGTGAATATTGCACGAAGTGTTCCCGTACGTACGTACAACGTTAATGAGCTAGGAACTAACCAAGCTGTATTTTGTCGTATTCATGCCCTCGGCAACTTTCAGTCCTTTGTGGAACTTTACCATGTACAGGAATGAGGGGGATAAATCACTTTGAGAATAGTTTAGGCTAGAGATGGGCCGAACATTCGGTAAGTTTTCCAATGTTCGTATTCGGCCGAATTATTCGGTTAAAATACCAAATATTCGGCAAATATTACTTGTTATATTTATCTTGTTGTAATAATAAGTAGTAAATAAGTAATCTCATTTGTAATTTTATATAAGTTTTGTTTATCCTATGTATTACAACAATGGTTAATGTAAAATGTATCCACGAATGTAGTAAATGTATCCCGTAGTGTCGGTACAAACCCGATAGGGTTTCACGGCACTTTTCTGTTTGATTTAATGTAAGATTTTAGTATAGAATAAAAAATAAGATACTGTAAAATGTAAGATCCTCAAGAACTTTTCAAGTAATCTCTTCAATCAGGTGATGTTTTCCTGTTATCATTAAAACATGTTTTAATGTCATTAAAATACGTACCTAATTTATTTGGAGTAGAAGTTCGGTTCGGTAGATCTGAACCGAACATTTGGCCAAACATTCGTAGTCGGCAAACTCTATATTCGGCCCATCTCTTTGGAGTGAGCGATTAGTTTGTGTTTGCAAAGTTCAAAAATGCTCGGCGGAGAGACACGATTGATAAATGTTGACCTTTTGAGCCTCTAAAAATAGATGCTGAATACCAGTTGTGTAATGGAAAGGGGTTGTCTCTGCATAAATAGAGGATGGGAATCAGATTTCATTGACGTCACGTCCCAAACTTTGGATGAATACGTAAGCATTTAAGATGTACTATAGCTATTTGACTACTTTACTTTAGGGGATTTTTTAGCTATTCATATCGTGTACTATTTTGGAACTATATACATATAATATATAGCTATTTAACAATATATTAATTCAATTCAATTCAATTCTTTATTGATAAAAATATAATTTACAGTATTACAGTTATTTTTAATCGACTTCAATAAAGAAGCTACTGAATTCGTCGGAATCTTTTATTGTTATATTCCTTTTATTTACAGGTAGACTAAAAATATGGAATTACGAACATTATCTTAAACTAAGAACTAATTTTCTCCAAGATTATACTAATTGAGTCTTGATTATACTAATCTAAAATCAGCCTGAGTTTTTATTCTACTTTGTTTAGGATCAAAGCTCTTATTATACTTAAACAAAAATAAATAGAGATTTATCAAATTAATTTCCACATTCACTGCAGCGACCCGTCAGGTTCTCTGTTCAGATCATAGATGCTTTTCCCTACAAAGCGGAAAAATGTATATCAGCTACAAGCGTCCCGCAGGCATTGAATGCGTTAATTTTAAATAAGATAGTAAATATATTCTGTACATATACAATACGTATGTCTTAAAAAAGTGTTTCTTTCTTTCCTCTATCTCATCCATCTCGCATTTCGGATGCCCTCCCCTTAATCACTTAACTTCGCACATAAAACATGCATTTATATTCAATTCCTCCCGCAACACGTTTCGTTTTACATACGCCTGACGTCAGACGAGCTTCATACATAACCAATACTATATTGTATGTGTATTTAGTGAAAATACTTAGTTTAAGATGCTTTCCAATCAAGAGTGATACTTGGAGTAAATTTATACTCCGAACATCAATAGGATTATAAAATTTATAAACTTACTCGTCAATGAACATTTCAACTGACACGGCAAATCCATAAAGAAAAGTTTCCGTCAAGTGGGGTACCTAACTGGGGACAGGAGGGAAAACATGAGATAAATTAAATATTCCCCAGTAGTGTACTTTTTACAATCTTTTAATCAGGATTTATCAATCTTAGAGTAAATTTTTCAACTAGCTATATTAGTTCATAGTCAAAAAACAATTGTTTAAAGTTACTCCTCTTTTCGCAGTTAACCCACTTGACGGTTATGTACTTAAGAGTTTATTTATGTTTATAAATATTTGTTTTACGCGCAATATTACGTTACGTCAACAACGACGATCTAGTGCGATAGTGCTCATTGTCATGTCAAAGGTTGTGCTAAACTCTCTGCGAGGCCCAATTTCCAGACCATTTTCAAAACGGCCTAGCCTGCTCTAAAGTCGTTATCAATCGGGATGGCATCATACAAGAGCGCGACGAGCGGACAGCCTAATTAGTGCGAGCTTAGTTTGAGGCATGCGAGCCTACAGTGCCGGGGATGATTGCTTGACGTTGCATGGAGTTTAACGGCATTAATGCAGATTACTGAATGTCAGCATAGTACCTAAACAGACTGACAATACTTGTAGAAGGATGAGAAGTGCAAGTAATTACTTCTACGCGAACAAAGTTGCGACAGAGACTGTATTAGTCATATGTAGTAACTAACTAGCTTATTCATAAATTTTTTCAAGCTTCATTAAGTTAATTCATGTTTTATCCCTTTCTTTGAAGTCAAAATAACATATTAAGACAAATGATAAATATATAATTGAGATTTGTAGCGTGCTAATGAATAACACCATCAGTGATTATCTATGGCAAGCTGCAACCAGCAGCCTTTGAATATGTAACAAAAGGCGTATGATAATGATTACAATCAATAGAGGAATGTCATCAAGCTACCATAACGGCCGGTAACATTGAATTTGATTGAATGGTTACATTGTTGCCAGATTACAATACGGCGGACGTCACAAGTACTGTCCACAAGTTCAGTGCTGCATGCGAACGCGTGCGTCATTCATGCATAAACAATTGTTATTATTATTAAAACTAGGTACAGCCTGGCAAATAAGAGTACAAATTAAAAAGTGGCAACACTGTAGTGTCGTCCCGTTCTCTTATATAAATTGATTTGAAAGCGACGACACTACAGTGTTGCCACTTTTTAATTTCTACTCTTTTTTGCCAGGCTGTACTTATTCATATTCAATGCCGTTAAGGGCCACTTGCACCATTCACTAACCCGGGGTTAAATGGTTAAACCTGGAGTTACCATGATTACTAGTACAATTTGACAATGGGTAAACGGTTTAACCGGTTAACCCCGGGCTACAGGGATGGTGCGAGTGGCGCTAAGTGGCTTAAGTAATTGTTATCGCGCGCCTTTCTTAGCGTTTTTTCCGGTTGTATCCTAAAGGAGTTCGGGGTTATCTTTAGCAGCCTAATCCCAAGAACTGGCGGGCCTGTGGTTACTAGTTAGCGACATGTCAACCCTACATGAGTCATTTTTGGTTGCAAACAAAAATATAAACAAAATAATAAAAATGTATCACTTATCAAAGATCACGTTTTACTGTCATAATTTCAATATTTTGTCTCTACAAGTTTTTATAAATCATTTATTTACATACAATATATATACAGTGGTACTACTAAACGAAATTAATAACTAGCTTAAATCTAAAATAGGCCCTTGAGGCATTGTACCAAGGATGCTGGCGGCATTTCCTCGCTGTATCGCAATGCTGATACGTTGTGCGAGGTAGCCGCCAGCTCTTCGGTCACCAGTTACGTCAACCAGACGCTTCGCGATTTCTGCGAACAACTTATGCGCGCCGGGACCCCATGGACCTAGAGTTTCAACTCCAAATGGTACAAAATGGTACTCTCTACCGAGGCTCTTATATTTGTTACGTTTTAGAGTTATGTTGAAATATCATTGAAACGAAAGCATGAAACAAAACAGTGAAAAAAGTTACTAAGACATCTACAGCATCACACAATCTGTGATCCATTTTTTAGCCCCAGGGAAACCGACGCCTCCCTTGCTTGCGGAGTCCGCCGGGTTTGTTAAAAAGTTCGCAGTCTGAGGGCCTACCGCGAACCACTTTCGACGTGTTATCTCCCTGTCACACTTACGTACGAATTTACAAGTGTGACAGGGAGGCAACACGTCGAACGTGGTCCGCGGTAGGCCCTCTGGTCCGATTGCGTGCGGCCATTCGACCGCGCCCGCCGTGCCGGGTGTATACCTTTTATTGGATTGAGTTTTGTTTTTCGTACACGAAGTACGCACTATTTTTCGAATGGAATATTTTTTTAACAATGTGTACCTACGTTTTGCTCTTGTGATAGCTCAACTGGAAGAGGATTTTGCTAACAGTTTTAAATCTTGTGGCACATCGTTATCATTCTTCTTACAACATACTTACTCACTACTAAGCGCAACTTGCACCATCCCACTAACCCGGGGTTAACCGATGAAACCGTTAACCCAGTGTCAAATTGTACTGGTAACCATGGTAACCGGTTAACACCGGGTTAGTGAATGGTGCAAGTTACGTTAGATACTGAAAAGTAAAGTGAAAGACGTAAGTAATACAAAATGGGTGTTTCCTACTCAGCAGATGACACGTGCAATGCTTTAACTTATTGCCGTCATTTTGTCGCGTAGAGTGCTTTCTAGCGGGCATTTAGTAAATAGGGAATGATATGATAAGAATATTTATGAGGAATTTCCGCGCTTATGTGTTGTTTGATTCAGACCAAGATTATTTTCACCTCAGCAGCTCGAACAAGGGTACTTTGCTTCTTAAAAACAGTGAGCAAAATGCGATTTTGCTCACTGAGTCATTTTGTCTCACTCAGTGAGCAAAATCGCATTTTGCTCACTGATTGTGTCTCACTCAGTGAGCAAAATGAGCAAAAATCTAATACAAGTTCGATATACTTGGGTTCTATTATCTCTGTCCCTCTAGGTATGTTCTCACTGCTTACGGTGAAAAATTTTGTGTACTACACGAGATCAAAGTTATTTACATCTCGTGCGCTTTTGAATCCCTTACTACGCTCAAGATTCTAAATTAGATTCACTCGCTACGCTCGTGAATCTATTATAGAATCTTTCGCTTGCACGGGACTCAAAATAAGCACTCGAAGAAATATCAAACTTTGATCTCTTGTTGTACAAATAACTATTATTGTAGATGGATTAGTTCTATGGCAGAGTGGAAGAATAGGAATAATCTTTCTTCAAAGAAAATTATTTTACGATAAAGATAAATAAATCGTAAACAGCTTCAAAAGAAGTAATTGCTCTAAGCATAGGTTATGTGCAATTTAGCAATTACCAATAAACGCATCTTATATATAATAAACATATTGTCTTGAATCAAACAACAGTTTGGGGTCGAAATCTTAGATCTTAAACCAAAGAGTTTAATTGTGCAATTTAAGCATATACCTAATATAAATGCATGTGACCTATATCTAATATATGTCTTGAATCAAATAACAGATTGGGGTCGAAATCTTAGATCTTAGACCAAAGAATTAAAAAATTGAGCATTTCTTTTTTTGCGGAGCCGACCACTAATTTTCTATGCATTATATTAAAAAGTTAATAAAATATGATACTTACTTGCTATACCCCTTATAAACGGTGGCGTAGGATCCCTCCCCGAGCTGCTCCAGCTTTATGTAGGCTTCGGATTTGCCGAACGGAGAGTCGCCCTGCCGGCAAAAAATACCCGTTTATCACTGGAGTCTGAAAAGCCGGCAATTTATGACCCATCTACTGGTTGCCAAGCTGTTTATTTACATTATCATTCAAGGGCTCATTTAGACGGTGCGAGAACTCGCATGCTAGTTTCATTACATTGCGGTTTTTGATCGGTCGGTTGAATTGCACGTAACCAACAGTCCGCAATGTAACTAAAATCGCATGCGAGTTCGCGCGCCGTCTAAATCAGCCCCAATTCGTTAATAATAAATAACAAAACAATGTAAACGTATGAAATCGTGTATTTTGTATACAATATAATAAACATGTTCTCTATTGCTCACCGATAACCAAAGAAACAGTACATACAAATAAAGCATATAAACTTAACTATTTATGGTGGGAAACAGACGGTATTATCGCTAAAGAGCGATCTCTTCTAGGCAACCTACACATTTGGACGTTAAAAAATTGTATCAACATATAATTTCTTAAACCTATTGTTGTATAAGTAGGTATCTATGTTTAAAAGAAGTAAGTAGGGTAGTTTTTTTTAATATTGTCCAGAGATATATTTTTATTTTTATATCTACACCTAAATCTTCCTCAAGAACCACTCTATGGTAGGTGAAAACCGAATGAAAACCCGTTCAGTAGTTTTTGAGTATATCGCGAACATACATATCAAACTCACACAATTTGTAAGTTCAAATTCGCTTCTAGATTTCCCGGACGGAGTCGCCCCGCCGGTGCTGACAAAAACAAAAATAACCATTTATCAGCGAAGCCTGGAAAGCCGATAATTTACGACGCCCCGAGGACGTCAGTTAGTGTTGCCACTTTTTTAATTTAATTAACTAATATGACTTGACTTATCACAATGGTACCTATGCCGTAGAAATAATATTTACTAAGTGATGGATAGTGTTCGGTGTTGTTGTTGTGGGTAGTTTGACATGTTTCTTATCAACGATTTTTAAAAAAGGCCATTCTGTAAATTTAGAAAGAGTCGGATCTAACTAACTACTATCGATCTACTAAATTTGCATGGCTTTCGCAATGATAAAATTGATAGTGGCAATGTCATCATTAATGTCAAATGTCTATGAAAACGTGACGTTTATAATGACACTCCCTCACTTTGTTCATTCAAGTCAGTGCAAAGTTAGGTTAGACGGACTCTGAGTATGTTTGTGATAAAACAATCTAAAAACGAAAACAACGGTCTCAGGGGATAATCTTTCTGTATGACTAGAAAACTTCCAAAACCAATATTTGGAGAAATGATATTGTATAAAACTCAATCCCTACAAGCTGTAGGTATTGTCGGAGCCATCCGTTCTCATTACTTTTAATGTTATAATATATCAAGATAAAGGCCAAACCACTAATAATGTATCAATGGTATGTAACACATGTATTGTGTATAGGTTGATTCACGAAAGCGGGCGCGGTTTTTATCATATGAAAATGTTGATAGTTCAGAGCTTTTATGAATCAATCTATATTTATTTGTCATGACAGGACAATCACACGGGTCGGTCGTTTCAATTCGTGTCATTCGTGTGCAAAAACATTGATGTACTGATCAGTATCAGAGCTCACCGACTTGAATGAACTTTGCCAATATTCAGTATTTTATGTGCCAAATAAATCTACACTTCGAATATGTAGGTAATTTTAACTATAGGACTATAACTATACCCCGGAAATCTATACCAAAACTATACAGGAAAAGAGGGCCAAAATGGTTACTGAGTGGGTTACATGGAACACCATAGATGGTGCAGGGCGGTATGCAGGCAAAGCCGAAAAGGAGATGGCGGGAGTACTTGGACGCATTCTACCCGAGAAAAGCAGGAAGCCTTTTGCCCAGCAGTGGGACACTAAGTTAGGCTAGAAAAAAAATGCATTACCTCTCGCGGCAGGGTAAATCCCTGCCTTGTTTTAGAAAGCCTTTTTCAGTAAACAATATAAAACCATCCCTGTAATGGAACCATTCTTTATTTAATGAGAATTAAGGGTGAACTGCACAAGTAATCCTAAGTAGGGAGCGCAAGCCAGTTAACACATATTAAGTGGTACGTGGATCAGACCTTTGTCCATTATATGGACCACTTTATACTAGTTAAGAGCCTAATGGTCCAATCTCACCATCAAGTATTTGCGAGCCCTAAGGTTTAAAAGTAGAGTGGTTGAGGCTCGTTGCCTAGAAGGGAAGCTCCGAAAGCCCTATTGGCAACACCAGTAACAGTTTTGTTGTTAAAGATATTTAAGTATTAATTTGCGTCATATCTACAACTGGCAATTTCTAAGCAAATATCATTTGATTTATAAACACACTACGGCTGTTTTTAGAGCACCGTACAAAACTTTGTTCACGGTGCTCTTATGGGATCACTTCGGTCTTGCAAATCGGTTAAATGCGTTTTTCTCAAAGACCGTTTGATGTAGGTACCTAAAATTTGGAACAGTTATGGAAAGTACCATCACTAACACTATGAATAAGTCAAAACTGCTTATTTTTATTGAACTACACTGAAGTACAGTAGGCTTAGCCCAGGAGTGCCGCGATAGCATCTCCTCTGGGAGATAGACTACTGAGCTGACAGAAAACTTTTTCTGTGGAATACTGGGTAATAATGGATACGTATTTTAAGATAACCACTTTTTCGCGAGGAGTTTAATTGTAATGAAAATGAAATGAAATATAGAAAATACGAAAATACGAAACAGCAAGCGTAAAGTTGATGTAAAAAACCTTAAAACAGGAGATAGGTAGTCTTTTTTGGTGACAAGCGGTAACTGATGGGTAAGGAAAATCATTATTTTCAGCGACCACAAAAAAGCACAAAAATATCGTAAAGTATAGCAAAGATAACTGAAAACAGCTTAAATAAAGCCGAGCGATGATAAACAAAAAATATAATCTTCCGAAGTTTGTTTCTTAAGTCAAATGGCAAAAGTTCTTAAACATTCTTAGCATATCTCCGGAATTTAGGTAGATTCAGTTAGGTAGCTTACTCGGCAACAACATCCCAATAACTGGAACAGGCACTAGTTTTTACGAAACCGACTACCAACCATGCCATCCCGTCCCGTCCAACACAGAGGGCAAACTATGGTTCATTGGAATTAGTCTGGTGGGGCATTCCGGGGTCACTTTGTTTGACATAAAGTTTTAAGTCATAATGTATTCTTTGTCATATTATGATACTGAAACCGTTAACTTTTTCGTAAGGTTATCCATTATATAGGTTAGGTTAGGTTTGTTTTAGGGCAATCCTGAAAAGTTACGCGTTTCTGAACCAAACAAATTATGATTAACGAAAATGCGGACGAACAATACATTATGAGTTAAACTTTTTGGGAAACAATAGAGACCCGGGGCATTCCACAAAAAGGTCTACTTTGTTGGGGACGTGACGTGTATGGCAGCTACCTTAAATCTGCAGTAATGTGTATTTATATATACCTAACATTGAATAAACAGCTGAGTTATCACACGTTATCATGCCAAATAGTATCGGCTTCTTAGCTTTATTATACGTAAACCAATTTTTAAACAAGCTGATACGTCTGCCAGCGATATTCCAAATTTTATATTAAAGGAAAAACTGTAAAAAGTGACGCTTCCGGCAGGACTTGAACCCGCAACCTCCGCAACCCGTGCGTTACTCTTAACCAATTGAGCTACGGACCTACGGAAGCCTATCAGAACCTCGCAAATCTTTCCATTCCTTCCCTTATGTATACACGCCTTTGCGGTGGTGGTGGTGGGGTGGATTGCGGTGGTTACGGGTTCAAATCCTGTCGGAAGAGTAACTTTTTCCATTTTTTCCTTTAATATAAAATTTATCATACGTGTTAAAAAACCTGCCCCTGGTTTCCTAACAGAATTTATGATTACTGAAAAGCGCAGTCAAATGGCATATTATGATAATTTAAGGAAGATTCCAGCTAAAATATATGTCGTGTCTCCAAGTTTTATAATACAGTTAAGTCATATGGTCTGTTTGTTTGTCGGTTTAAGTTACGGAAACGGTTCCCAACACTGTTTCGCTTCCTTGGTAGCGTCTGTCTAAATATTTGAATTGCCTAATGGGTATGTGGATGCACTTTGGAAAGTACAGTCTCGTATGTTGGTATGTGGTAATTGCTTCTCGTAAGTGTTTTAGCTTGTTTGTAACTTTATAATATGGCGGTAACTGTATGTCGACATATATGTTTTTGTAGTCTAATGGAATAAATATTTTCGAAAGTAAACATACAAGCAAATCTCGTCCTTATGGTAAGCGACAAAGTGGGACCTTTGATTAGACTTCGACACATACTGCCCGATTCGAACTTTAAGATACGTCAGTTAATAGATCTAGAAACGATACGGATTAGATGTGTCAGTGTCAAAAGTGACGTTTTTGTTTGAAATAACGTCACATTTGACACTGATATATCTAATCCATATAGTTTATAGATCTAATAACTGACGTATCTTAAAGTTCGTATCGCAACTTATGGACAAAATATCATTTGATATTTACCAGTCGCTTTTCGGTGAAGGAAAACATAGTGAGGAAACTGGATTAATCCCAATAAGGCCTAGTTTGCCCTCTGGGTTGGAAGGTCAGATGGCAGACGCTTTCGTAAAAACTAGCGCCTACATCAAATCATGGGATTAGTTGTCAAGCTGACCCCAGGCTCCCATGAGCCGTGGCCAAGAATGCCGGGATAACGCAAGGAAGAAGCTTAAAGTTCGTATAGGGCCGATATGTACAACTGCACGTATCCACCCATCTGTTCTGTAGTGTACGAAAACCACAATTCCTTCAAGGCAGCTTACACCCACCCACACTCGTTTACCATATGCTATCGATTACGCGGGGATTGTTCAAGATTGTAGCGACAATCCGCATTTAGTGCAAATTGGAGCGAACCTCGTGATCGATCAACGTCACCATGCTCCTTACTCGGCCTATTTGTATAAGCAGACACAGGTCAATTATAAAGACTGTTAATCTTAATAAAAATCATGCTTATCGTTCTTGATTGAGGTAGCGCCACAAAAAAGTACGTGCGTACTCTTGGCGCATATTTCACAAAGTTGACAATAGACACCTGACACTAATAATTTCCTGTTACATTTCTGTGTCGGTAAGTAACGACGGTACATAAGTCGCTTAACTTCAAAGTCGGGTAAATACATGGATTTACCCGACTATGCGATTCAGATGCGATATGCGTCAGATTATGCGATTTTGGTATTAAGAAAAGGTAATAGGTAGATATTTGCTGAGTGGGTCGAATGGATTTACCCGAGTTTGAAGTTAAGCGCACATAGCGTCAATGATTACTTGTTGGAACAGCAATATACGGTGAATTTTAAATGCCAGGCGACAATTGTCAGTTTGGTGAGATCGTTGTCTAAGCACGTTTGCCACTTCAGAAGTGCTGCATGCACATCGGTGGCGTTTTAATACTTACGTATACAAACAATCATAGTAGGTAAGGGACAGAAACTGGTCCCTCACTGTAGTCAACTAGTCACTGTCAACACGGACCAGGGGACTGTGGCAAGTGTGGCAACCTTAGATAATCCTTACTTTTTACTTGTCTCTAATATAGGGGAGGCCAAAGCTCCATCTATCACCATTCTGTAATACGGGACTTTCATTACAAACGACCGCACTCACGGATAACTGGCTAAGAGTGCGCGCGATATATTTCACCGGATAAAACTTTATTAGAACGATAAATATAAGTTTTCCTGTTATTTTCTTAACGCTTTATGTAGTTTCTGTTGATCGATACACGAGTCCGTGAAATCGCCACCTTAAGGTGATTTATAAGGTCTACTATTTACGTCGTAGTCGTATATCTTCATTTACTAAATCAGAACAAGATTTTGAAAATGAATACAAGTTCGTGTGGTCTTTCGTGCGCGAAAAATTCAGTTATGTCTAGGAGGCCGCTTCGGCCTCATGATTATCTGCGCGACTTTTCATCAAGCAACTTCCATTAAAATGAGTAGAGTCAAATGCGGATTTAAGATACTAATCCCAAAAGCAATAAACCGCTTCGTACGTCAATTGGAGTGGTCGCACGCTATTCGTCAAGTCAATAAGTTTTGCTTTGAATAATGTAACAGGAACAGTAGTAAGGGATTGTAGAATACTAACCCCAAAGGCACTAAACCGCTTCGTGCGTCGGTTGGAGTGGTCGTGCGCGAGGAACGCCTCGGACTTGGGTCTAGGGGGCCGTTTCGGCCTCATGACTACCCGCGCGTCCTCCCGGGCCCCCTCGTCCAATAGTTTGGAGTCCGACGAGACTGACAGTTGTCTCCGTACCCGGTACTCCCCGTTGGCACCGCTACTCCATTCTGTTGACAAGAAAAAACAAGTTAAATCTAAAAGAAAAAACTTAAACAATTACACTGAACTGATTCTGGCGTTTTGTCGCTCGTCACTTAAATCTTCTTAAGGAAAACTAGTTCTTTTAACAAAATAGTCTTCGGACGATCCAAACTAAATAAAAACAGAAAGAGATATATTTCTGGTCGGAGAATAAAACTTAAGACATAATTCATGTCAGTAAATGAAATGAAGCTATTTAGTATCTATTTATCTCCCATATTTATTTTTAAAAAGTTAAGGAGGGGTTCTTAAAATATTATCTTAAGAAACCAAGAGAAACAAGCCGATCTAAAAAAATAGTAGGACATAAAATGCAACGACGCTATTTCGTGTTAAGAGCATTCAAACATTTCAAACATTACACAGCATAGGACGTAACTACACCATTTGGAACCGATGACAGCCGCAACAAGTGGCACTTACTCTGTGATGTTATGCCAGCGTACTAACAAGTTACGATTCAAAGTAAATACGAATAAATCGTTATTGAACTGATAAAATACTCCATTCCAAGCATTTTATCACAGCTTTGTACGCAACGTTGAAACATTTTCGGAAATCTGACAGCAATAAAAGTTCGAAAAGACATTTGTTCGCTCCGAGATAAAGGCGCCTGATGATGACAACATAAATAAAAGCTCATTCAACGAATCTCAATTCACTTGGCACACTTTTTCCCCTCATATTTCGCCAATAAATTATCAAAGCACTCTAAAATACAAACATTGGGAGGCTCGGCAATGACTGGCTCGAGCTCCTGACACAATTTCTCCCGAGCACTTAGCAAGCAAATTAATTCAGGGTAAAAACGCGTCGATTGAACCGCGACGTTGCTTAGAAGCTATTTTTCACGTCTCGATATTCGCGTCAAGGGGCACTTTCTGGTTATTCCAAACACTTCCCAAACTCACATCCTCTTAGCGAACCAGCATAATTTTGCATAGAGATCTAGGACGCTTCTACACTGGTTTGCCTGAAGCAACTGATCTGTAAGTGGTGAGATTAGTCTGGAAACGCGTTAGCGTCACAAAGACGAGATATCGATGCGCGGAGTAAACACCGAGTGAATAAATCACTGGCTGATAGCATAGCGGCTTATAATCGATTCAGAAATAACCTTTTAGGGATGTCATTTAAGCATTAGGATGCCTTTTAAGTCACTTCACTTGATCCGTTTGATGAAATAGCTGATTGTATATGTATGATCGTAACTCAGTATATATCATTGATTTTGAAGGAATATTGGACTCTGCGGTTCCGCTACGAGTATTATGAAAACTTGAAACTTTAACTACAAGATGTAAACGTAAAATTCTGCTGCATAAGTTCAAAATGCCAGTAATAAAATCTACAACCAAATCTCTTTTAGTCTAGTAAAGTAGAATTGGTATGTGGAATCAGGCATATCTAGGACTCAAATAGATCTTTTTCAATAATAAACGAATCACTACCGAGTTAGCTGAATATACTTCATTAAGCCCCGACGAGAATATGATTTGTCCGCGATCAAAGAGAAATTTATGAAAATCACGTAGGCAATTCCCATGTTTATACTTAGTTGCCCTTTCGCGGATATATTTGTGTTCGCAAAAGAAAATCCAGTCGGGTCGCTGTGTACATACGTGATCAACTCAATCAATATGGGAATATTGGGAATTATAGGCTCAAATCCAATTAAGGCCACGGAATCCTCCAATTACCAACAGAATGATTGTACGAATACTACGTGACAGGTTTTTATAAATATCGAGTCTATATTTTTAAATTTTTTCACTCTTTAAACTTTTTATACTTTAGAAAAACGACTTTTACCCTTCGTAATGTATCTAAGTAAAACTGGGTTTTAACAATAGAATTTTGCTACCGTATTCACTTTTAAAAATCTTGGTGTCTTTTAAGACCTAAGTATCGCAAATAATTACTTTAGTAAAAGTAGTTCTCAATAATTAATATTGTAGCAATTCGGACCACAACTCGCTTCGCAGAGGAAGTTTAGACATCAATAGAACTACGAGTATTGTTGAAATTGAACGGATCCAGTAACTTCTGCCCGACTTGCCCGAGACTCGTCTCCCAGAAACTTGCGAAATTAATAATAACTTATCAAATACGTAGCGAAGTTAATAGTAGCCATAACGATAACGATTACATAGGCAATAACGGATGAGTGATGGAACGTGAGGCTCGCGTGCGAGTTGATTATTTTTATAGTAGAGTGAGCATGTAGGTGACTGGGGTGGCCTGAGGACCCCGAGGAACCTTCGTTATGGCTGAACGTGCCAAATTACTGAAAACACTTACCTATATAATTACTAGCGATCCGCGCCGGCTTCGCACGGGTTAACAAATACGCTTAAGCGTATAACCGTATCGTAGCGTGAAGGTTTAAACCTTCCTCAAGAATCACTATTGATAGGTGAAAACCGCATGAAAATCCGTTCTGTAGTTTTTGATTTTATCGCGAACATACAAACACACAAACAGACAGACGCGGCGGGGGACTTTGTTTTATAAAGTGTAGTGATGAATGGAGGTTATGAACTTTATGTTGTACCTACTATAGGTACCTTATCAAGGTATATGTTAGCTGAATTAAATGCTCGCAAATAACGTAATTAAACCCATCAATTAGCTATCAGTTAAATAAATTTTAATGATTTATTGGCCACAGGCCGCAATTAGTAGTAATTAATATTGTTATTTAGACCGTGGTTTAATTATAAATATAATTTAGAAATGGGAATGTTTAGACTGTCCAATTTGAATGTTACGATCATTATATTTCCGCAAATATGCCTTAAGGCAGGGACCGAATACCGGTATATATTTCATACAAATGAACCGGTATTCAATTTCGTTATCACGGTTGTTTATGTATATTTTTGCATTTAATTTAGCTAATCAGACCAATCACTATCCTTACATAAGTACTATTCTATATATTGTGAATGCTACGAGATATTTTGATTTTTAGTTATACCGGTAACGGTCCCTGCCTTAAGCGCCCGCTTTTATATTTTTGAGTCAAATTAAGTATAACGTAGGTTAAAAAATAACACTAATCAATTAGGTACCATTTTATAAATACAGTTATAAATCATAAAGTTCTTTTATGTTCATTGGTTAAATTTAGTATAGAAATCGGGCTATTCGCTTGACTGAGCGCCTCGTGACGGTTGAGAGAGCGACGGGATGGCATAATAAGGAGTTCGCTTATTACCCGTCTCTTCGCTCATACGGGTAATATGCACTCGCTTCAAGTGGCAACATTTCAGCGAAAACACTTCCTTCATTCTTTTATCTCTTAAAAAAAATGAATGAATGAATTTGAACTTGGTTCTTTAACCAGAAAAATCACTTATGGCACTGACACATATCCATAACAAATCCAGATTAAATTCATAACACGTTATTACAATCAGAATACTCGTATTATAGCATAAGCATGATAAAATGTATAGACTTAAAATTATAAAATTCATTACAAAAACTTTCCAACTTTTGTAACATAGTACCACAACTGAGACGAATCTAACGACACCTTATGGTGATAATGAAATTCGTCATGCTAATAGATAAATAAACATAGGTACTTACTTGCAAAATTAACAAAACACTCGGTGTAATATGACAATGAGCTGTATGACGAACTTGAATGGCTCAATAAATTGAGCAGTTCATCTGAAGAAGCGATATCGAAGGACAGTCGCCATCAGATATATCGGAGCGGACAACGTGTTCACAATAACTGAACACGCACTCTAACGCCTTGACAATAGAGGCGTGTTCAGATATTTGCGAGCGCCTTGACCGCTCCGATATATCTGATGGCGACAAAACCAGAGAGAGCGCAGCCCGAAGATAAAAAGGGGTTATGGCTATGAATGACTAATATAATATATAATATAATAATTCAGCCTATATACGTCCCACTGCTGGGCACAGGCCTCCTCTCATGCGCGAGAGGGCTTGGGCTATAGTCCCCACGCTAGCCCAATGCGGATTGGGGACTTCACATACACCTTTGAATTTCTTCGCAGATGTATGCAGGTTTCCTCACGATGTTTTCCTTCACCGAAAAGCTATAGCGGTAAATATCAAATGATATTTCGTACATAAGTTCCGAAAAACTCATTGGTACGAGCCAGGATTTGAACCCGCGACCTCCGGATTGAAAGTCGGGCGTCATATCCACTCGGCCACCACCGCTTCTTGATGACATGAATGACTAATTATGAATTAATGTGGCCGACCTCACCTGAGTAAATTTTGCAGGGGTTGACATTTTTACCAGTGACAGATATTTTGAGTTCTTTTAATTTGCGTTTTAAGTAGGCCGACAAAAAGGCGGGTGATATGAAAATGAGGTCGAATATATATACGAGAGAAAGAGTGAGCGAGATAGATGAATGTGAATGATAATTAATGAAAAAGGGCGCGTACATCATCTGTACAGTCATTTGCAATGATATGTTACTCTTCGAAGGCCGCAAAAATACGTGACACGCTTTTATGGCTCTACAAATAAGATCTTGTCAGATATTTTTGCGGCCCTCGTTGACCATATCTATATATTTAAGATGTCAATACAATACCATTTCCACAAGTCTTAAATAAAAGTTCAATAAAAAAATTGATCTTTAATTGACCCAATTTAATCTCCTGGCCGACATAAAAACGTATGTCATCCACATGTTATCAAAATGTACGATCGCTTTACTATCGCCATTACTTTCATGTCAGGGGTGGGATATTTTACGATATGCTTTTGACGGTTTCAATGCACGTAGCTATCCGTCATACTGACTTGCAGGCCCGTGTCTTTCATAACCAAATAAAAATGTTTATTACCCCTGAAAATACTGCGTCATTTTGGAGTTCCGCAGTATGTCACTAATTAAAATGGACAGGCGTCTTTTGGTGAGGCCTGAACAAATGGCTATTAGCCTAAATTATTATTAACACACAAAGCTTTGAAATTGTGCGTGCTCAGTGTGACATTTGTTAACCATTTAATAGTGGTGAATACGGGTAAAAAGAGTGGCGATGCATGCACATTTTATTGATACTGAATTAGTAATTGTTTGTTTTGTCAACCCGGTATATAGTCCCTGTAAAGCGAAAGGAGAAATAAATGCTTGTTTGATGCTGCCGAGGATGACGTGTGTGAATGGTTTAACAAAAGAAACTAACAAAAATCGTAGAAAAGTAGAAGAAAAAAACACAAAGATGAATCGGACTCGGTACACTGAGAGAAAAATCACCACCAGGAATTAATAAACAGTTCTGTACTGGGGGAAAAAATGAAGTTTTAGTAGTAATCATGGAAGTTTCACTATTTCTGTAAAATTTATTTATTTCTACAAACACCTCAGTAATACTAAATCTAATTTCAGCAAACAGACTTTAGTAAATGGAGCATTAAACAAAGTTCAGTATTTGTTACAATCCATTTTTATTACTACTAAAATTCTCCGATTTTTACTAGTAAAGTTTGTGATTTTTGGAAAAAAGCATCTGTGATTTCAAGTTATGATTTTAGTAAATGTCTCACTTACATAGTTTTGTAATATCTAAAAAACGAGTTCGCGGGAATAACATTACCCCATTTAAAATAACAATTCAGTTGTTACTATAGCGACATTACAAAGTTTACTGGTATTTAGTAGATAGACTTGTTGGGTTTATGTTCATTGTTGTACCAATCACTAAACGAGTTTTGTAATACCAACACAGCTACTTGCTACGTTCATTTGGTTAGAGTTAGTATTGTGTCGGATGTCGGGCGGGCGTGTCTCGTGTCTTCTTTGTTTAAAACATACTTAAGTTAAATAATAAATTTAGGATATATTGTGGGCCACAGTGGCGTGCACTTCATAAAGGCAAAAAGGCACTGCCTACCCTACTATAATTCCGATGTCTATCCTCTTAAACTACTTAATTTAATTTATACCTGATCGTACTATCAGTAATCGATATAACTTAAAACATTCTAAAAATTAATAAGCGCTCCATCTACCGGTTAAGCTTTGTCATCAAGTCGTCATCTATAATTCTACGCGACGAAGTTTACACCACGCGACACTAGCGCCGCTACGTGCCTTGCACGGCAAAGACAGAAAACATTTCCGTCTAAATCTTTCTATGTGTGCCTCTCCGTGAGTCGTCGTTACGCGGTTACAGTGTAGTGGGCCTTCCTATAAGTACGAGCACACAATTATACAAGTAACGCACACATTTAGACGCAATAGGCAGTGTCTTTTGTACCAAACCTAAACGAATGACGCCCGAAAGTTTCCGAATAGTTCCGATGTTTACGTGACTATTTTAAAAAGCAGCATTTGCTATGGTAATTTAGTGCAAATACGAGACTATTTTTTTTATTCGTTTACAGTATTTGGTTAAGTTTATTTACATTTTTTATTCGGTCGCCATTGTTTGTTTGTTTTGGTGAGTTTATGAGATAACAGTTAACAGTTGCCGGAAATTATAAAGTGCGATTAGTGAAAAATGGATAATTTTAACTGTGAAAGTTGTGGTGGGTGTGTGTGTGTGCAAACTATTAAAAATGATGCGTTTTCAAAGCTCTCGTTTAGCCAAAAAAAAGAAGTAATTGAAAAGACTTGACAACAAAATGAAAACCATCACGCAATTTTTTTGGGGTTCCGTACCCAGAGGGTAAAACGGGACTCTATTACTAAGACTCTGCTGTCCGTTCGTCCGTCCGTCCGTCCGTCTGTCATCAGGCTGTATCTCACGAACCGTGATAGCTAGACAGTTGAAATTTTCACAGATGTATTTCTGTTGCCGATATAACAACAAACACTAAAAACAGAATAACATAAAGATTTAAGTGGGGCTCCCATACAACAAACGTGATTTTTGACCGAAGTTAAGCAACGTCGGGCGGGGTCAGTACTTGGATGGGTGACCGTTTTTTTTTTGCCTTTTTTTGCATTATGGTACGGAACCCTTCGTGCGCGAGTCCGACTCGCACTAGCCCGGTTTTCTGATATAATTTTGCCTACCCAGTCTCAAATCTCTGTGCACGCCACTGGTGGGCCATGGACATATTAACCCGCGACCTACTGTGTAGTTGGGGTCTACAGGAATATATTGTTCTGCAACTTCGAGCTAGCTGTTGTTATTCTAGTGATAATGACATCAAAGGTAAATCTAAACTGTTTGCAATTCCAACCTCCCTAGCACAGGTGCGCCGCGAGAGCATGTTGCGCGCGTAATAACTACTAGTCTCTTTCTGACTGTATGAATAAGAAAGGAATGGGTAGAATATCTCGACAGGCTTTTATAGTGCCTCTTTAGTACAGAGATATACTACCAAATGCTTTTTTATTCATACAGACAGAAATAGAGACGGGTAGCTACCACGCGCGCGACATGCTCTCGCGGCGCCCGTTTGCTAGGGACGGAGGAATTGCAAACAGTTTAGTTTTTGCCTGTGACGTCATTATCTCTAGAATAACAACAGCTAGCTTGGAATCGCAGTACAGTTTAGTAAAACCTATGACGTCATCGTCTCCGATATTGCTAAAGCACGCTTAGAATTACAAAACGGTTAGTTTTCACCCATGACGTCATCACCTCCGATATTGCTAAAGCACCTCTCGGAATAACAAAACCAAATTTCTGAAATTACTCTAGCATACTTCAAATTACAAATATAGAAGTTGTATTTCCTACTAAATGGAAATTGCAAAAGTCAATTTGTTCCTATTAGTTGACTCTCCTTGTCCCCGGATTAAGTTTTATTTTTGTAATTCTAAGTGTGTTTTTGTTAGTTTTTTCTCTCAGTGTAGCTGAGGATTAATTAGCTAATACCTACGACGAAAAGACAGGGGATGTACCTAAGCCAATGAAGAGACCGCATCATGCATAATTGTCATGATCATCAATAGGGTATTTTGCTATTAGTCAAATCAGTTACTTTTTTAGAACTGTCAAAACGATTTGCTAATATGGAATTTATATGAAACATTACATCGTGACGTCACGGTCAACTCACCTACATTTTATATTTCTATCCGATTGCTTAAATAGAACTTGTGTTTAAAAATATCTCCTATCTCTGTTTTTCTAATAATTATCTGGTGCTTTAGTTCATGCATGGTGTAAAATAATTTATTTTAAATACAGTATAATGCCCTATTTAGCCTCCTGTCGCCCACTGCTGAGCATATGCCTCTCTTCGTACGTCACTTATACACCGGCTCATCTCATCCAGAAAGTTGTCCACCCAACGAGCTAACAGACGCTAAGCGCTTCTTGTCATCCGAAAGCAACCACCAATCCGTTATCACTTTGGTCCGCCTGCCAGCGGCGCGGCGGGCGTAAGGCGTTCGCGTTCGCAACGAGATCGCCCACGTAGGACACTTCTATAGGTATCAAAGGATTGATTCACCCCGCGCCGCATCGCTTCGCTTCGCGTTCGCGTGTTGTTCGCCTACGTAGTACGCTGCGTAACAGACGCTAGGCGCTTCATTCATCCGAAAGCAACCACCAATCCGTTATCACTTTGGTCCGCCTGCCACACTGAGAGAAAAATCACCACCAGGAATTAATAAACAGTTCTGTACTGGGGGAAAAAATGAAGTTTTAGTAGTAATCATGGAAGTTTCACTATTTCTGTAAAATTTATTTATTTCTACAAACAGCTCAGTAATACTAAATCTAATTTCAGCAAACAGACTTTAGTAAATGGAGCATTAAACAAAGTTCAGTATTTGTTACAATCCATTTTTATTACTACTAAAATTCTCCGATTTTTACTAGTAAAGTTTGTGATTTTTGGAAAAAAAGCATCTGTGATTTCAAGTTATGATTTTAGTAAATGTCTCACTTACATAGTTTTGTAATATCTAAAAAACGAGTTCGCGGGAATAACATTACCCCATTTAAAATAACAATTCAGTTGTTACTATAGCGACATTACAAAGTTTACTGGTATTTAATAGATAGACTTGTTGTGTTTATGTTCATTGTTGTACCAATCACTAAACGAGTTTTGTAATACCAACACAGCTACTTGCTACGTTCATTTGGTTAGAGTTAGTATTGTGTCGGATGTCGGGCGGGCGTGTCTCGTGTCTTCTTTGTT
This sequence comes from Cydia splendana, assembly GCF_910591565.1. Taxonomy (NCBI): domain Eukaryota; kingdom Metazoa; phylum Arthropoda; class Insecta; order Lepidoptera; family Tortricidae; genus Cydia; species Cydia splendana. The sequence continues at coordinate 15,136,850 of NC_085971.1, read as the reverse complement.
TAAAACATACTTAAGTTAAATAATAAATTTAGGATATATTGTGGGCCATGGACATATTAACCCGCGACCTACTGTGTAGTTGGGGTCTACAGGAATATATTGTTCTGCAACTTCGAGCTAGCTGTTGTTATTCTAGTGATAATGACATCAAAGGTAAATCTAAACTGTTTGCAATTCCAACCTCCCTAGCACAGGTGCGCCGCGAGAGCATGTTGTGCGCGTAATAACTACTAGTCTCTTTCTGACTGTATGAATAAGAAAGGAATGGGTAGAATATCTCGACAGGCTTTTATAGTGCCTCTTCAGTACAGAGATATACTACCAAATGCTTTTTTATTCATACAGACAGAAATAGAGACGGGTAGCTACCACGCGCGCGACATGCTCTCGCGGCGCCCGTTTGCTAGGGGCGGAGGAATTGCAAACAGTTTAGTTTTTGCCTGTGACGTCATTATTTCTAGAATAACAACAGCTAGCTTGGAATCGCAGTACAGTTTAGTAAAACCTATGACGTCATCGTCTCCGATATTGCTAAAGCACGCTTAGAATTACAAAATGGCTAGTTTTCACCCATGACGTCATCACCTCCGATATTGCTAAAGCACCTCTCGGAATAACAAAACCAAATTTCTGAAATTACTCTAGCATACTTCAAATTACAAATATAGAAGTTGTATTTCCTACTAAATGGAAATTGCAAAAGTCAATTTGTTCCTATTAGTTGACTCTCCTTGTCCCCGGATTAAGTTTTATTTTTGTAATTCTAAGTGTGTTTTTGTTAGTTTTTTCTCTCAGTGCAGCGGCGCGTCGGGCGTAAGGCGTTCGCGTTCGCAACGAGATCGCCCACGTAGGACACTTCTATAGGTATCAAAGGATTGATTCACCCCGCGCCGCATCGCTTCGCTTCGCGTTCGCGTGTTGTTCGCCTACGTAGTACGCTGCGTAACAGACGCTAGGCGCTTCATTCATCCGAAAGCAACCACCAATCCGTTATCACTTTGGTCCGCCTGCCAGCGGCGCGGCGGGCGTAAGGCGTTCGCGTTCGCAACAAGATCGCCCACGTAGGACACTTCTATAGGTATCAAAGGATTGATTCACCCCGCGCCGCATCGCTTCGCTTCGCGTTCGCGTGTTGTTCGCCTACGTAATACGCTGCGTAACAGACGCTAGGCGCTTCATTCATCCGAAAGCAACCACCAATCCGTTATCACTTTGGTCCGCCTGCCAGCGGCGCGGCGGGCGTAAGGCGTTCGCGTTCGCAACGAGATCGCCCACGTAGGACACTTCTATAGGTATCAAAGGATTGATTCACCCCGCGCCGCATCGCTTCGCTTCGCGTTCGCGTGTTGTTCGCCTACGTAGTACGCTGCGTAACAGACGCTAGGCGCTTCATTCATCCGAAAGCAACCACCAATCCGTTATCACTTTGGTCCGCCTGCCATCACTCTGCCTGGCAACATCGCAACATTTAAGCTTGGTCATGACGTTAATAGGTCTACGTCTAAATAGAACTGGATAAACAGATAATGCAATGTATATGCAACAGCTGTGAAACTATATAAGAATACAAATAACTTTACAAACTGACACCACGAAGGACAAAGTAAGGTTTCACATGGCACCTAAACGTCTAGACTGGATGGAATGCCAATCCATTTACTCCATTATTATGATTGCGTCCGTTTGGTCAAAATATTCGATCGTTACATGGAATTTTAATACACACGCCTGGTATTCCAGTTGATCAAACATAACAACGAATATTAGCATAAAATATATTTCCCAGAACATAAATTCAGGTACAGATTTAGCCCAAAATATATTTTGCCTATTTCACTGATCAAACACGCCAAAATTATGTTTGAATAAGGTAAAGTCCAATATTGGGAATAATAATGTAGGTACTTCCAATATTGATGGAATATATGTAGGTCAATCATTATTAAATTAGATATATTCGAAGAATTAATTCCCAGAAATCGTTTTAATTCCTTTTTAGGGTTCCGTAGCCAAATGGCAAAAAACGGAACCCTTATGGATTCGTCATGTCTGTCCGTCTGTCTGTCTGTCTGTCTGTCCGTGTATGTCACAGCCACTTTTTTCCGAAACGATAAGAACTATACTGTTGAAACTTGGTAAGTAGATGTATTCTGTGAACCGCATTAAGATTTTCACGCAAAAATAGAAAAAAAACAATAAATTTTGGGGGTTCCCCATACTTAGAACTGAAACTCAAAAAAAAATTTCATCAAACCCATACGTGTGGGGTATTTATGGATAGGTCTTCAATGATATTGAGGTTTCTAATATCATTTTTTTCTAAACTGAATAGTTTGCGCGAGAGACTTCCAAAGTGGTAAAATGTGTGTCCCCCCCCTGTAACTTCTAAAATAAGAGAATGATAAAACTAAAAAAAATATATGATCTACATTACCATGCAAACTTCCACCGAAAATTGGTTTGAACGAGATCTAGTAAGTAGTTTTTTTTTAATACGTCATAAATCGTAAACCTTTCTATACGCCTCCGAAACATGGACGCTGAAAGCTAGGCTAAGGGATAGGATTGACGCATTCGAGATGTGGTGCTGGCGTAAAATGCTGGGAGTGTCGTGGACTGAACGCCGCACCAATGCTTCAATCCGAAGCCAACTAAAAGTCCTCACTCCTCTCTCTGTAGTCTGCTTGCGGAGAGCTCTTTCTTTCTTTGGACACGTGGCGAGACGAGAATCACACAACCTCGAGAAAATCATAATGATTGGCCGTGTCGAGGGAACAAGAAGTAGAGGCAGAGCTCCAACTCGCTGGACGGATCCTCTCCTGGAGGCAATTAATAGTGGCACACAGTCCGCACTTCATCAGGCTCAGATAGAGCTACTTATGGTGGTCACGACCCTCAGCTGTGAAGAACGACGAAGAAGAAGAAGAAATCGTAAACCGCAATTTTATTATGTTACTTGCTGCTACGGAACCCTTCATGGGCGAGTCCGACTCGCACTTGGCCGCTTTTTTATAAATTGATCGGCGATTGGCCCTAGTCACATCAGCATCACACCTGATGGAAATCGAAGGCAGGGCTTAAGATGGAGCTCACCGGTTCAGTAAGATTCACTCTATTTGGTCCTAATAAATGCGTGTAATCCAAGTTTGCACAAACTGCCTTCTGTCATGGTCCGTGATCTGATCCTTACTGAACCCGTCACCCCGTATTTGTCTCCTCAAAAAACCAAACAGGCGTGTCCAAGCAAAACAAACACAACCACAAATTGCTTGTTTATTCATTCATGGAATTTTATAAGATCCCCCTTGGCAGTGAAACAATAACTTGTTTACATACTAAGCAGGCTCGTTGGTAGTCCGATTAATCCCAAGGGAACTAGTCGCGAAATTAACCTTTGTCTCTATATAAATAGAGTTCAAAAGTGTCATTAACAGTTGAGTGACCTAATGTAAGGCATTGTTTATTTTAATTTTCATGATGAGTAGTCGGACTATTAACTATGCCCTTTATTTTAACACATTCACTGCCGACGTTTTCGTAGCGCTACGCTCGTAGCTGAACCCAGCGTTTACCCGCTTTGTAGAGGAAAGCTGGAAACATGGTTTGTAATATTATGAATTATGATAGTAAATACAATAGTAAATTCCTACCCCCTTTTCATCTCCTCAAGGGATAACTTCCGGAATTAAAACTGTGCAATATCTCTTCCCGGGACTCAAACGATCTCCACACCAAATTTCACAAAAATGAAGAGGTAACAGACAGACATACAGACACATTCGCATTTGTAAATTTTGTAATGTGTATAAGTAATAATTTTTTGATAAGCCCGTATTGTATTGTGAAACAAATTACGAAATATTTATTCAGAATAAGGATCCGTATTCAGAAATGCGTCGAGTATAACACGTAACAACTCTGCTAAGAATATTAGTAGTAATGACCGTATTCTGATCGGAACAACAGGTTATGAATTAAATTTTCATTTGATAACGAATGATCAGTCAGTGCCAACCAGAAACGTCACTTTTGACACTCGACAGATCACGTACATAACAAATCCAGATCAAATTCATAACCTGTCATTTAGTTTAGTCGTATGGCATTAATACAATTCATGGTCGCTGTAACCTGTCATTGCAATCAGAATACGCGTCCTTGTTATATCAATTAAATGTTTCAGCCGCATATGTTGTCCGTCTCCTAAACAAAGGCGATGCCCTGACGTATAATCAAATTGTACGAGCGGCGTGATTGGTCGATAAATATTCATGCTGTGTTTATTTACTCATGCCATAGACCAATACGGGCGTCAAGCGTCAACCGTACCTACATGTAGTAATTGTTAATCAGTTGTTTAACTTTATACGATCGTCGGCAATTCAATGAATACCAAAAAAACCGGACGAGTGCGAGTTGGACTCGCCCACCGAGGGTTCCGCACTTTTAAGTATTTGTTGTTATAGCGGCAACAGAAATACATCATCTGTGAAAATTTCAACTGTCTAGCTATCACGGTTCATGAAATACAGCCTGGTGAGAGACAGACGGACGGTGGATTTTTAGTAATAGGGTCCCTAGCGGCCATATCTGTCGTTATCGTAACAGACGCATTTTGTTAGAGAGTGAGTCTTATGTACCTAGTACTATTATTTATTCTGTGATACTATTAAGGGGCTCGCTTTTCATCGATTTTTGACAAGTTTTGAATCATATCTCCTTTTTTGCACTACAGATAGAATTATAAATAAAACAAACGGTTATCGGTTATTCAATCTTTTATCTCCGTTTTGGTCTACCTGATTTTGAAAGAAATGAATACTTATTTTTTTATGAATTTTTTATACATTGTCTAAAAAACACTTTTCCGTATCTAGTTTGCTGTGAGGGATCTTACATGTACGAAATCTACATATTTGGGTTCGTCTTTGACGTCTCGAAAAACGTGTTTAGGGTTTTAATTTTAATTTAATTAAACACAAAAGTTATGGCCAGCAAACCAGTTATTTAGCCTAAAATTGTTCAACTTTGATGCCAAATATCTCGAAGACAATGAACTTTGAAGTAAATATGGGATACTATATTGCTTAAAGCCGTTGCTGTTAATATGATAAGCTACAAAAAACATTAGAAAACTAAGGGATTCAGATCGAAGGTCATTGGCGTGGGGGAGCCCCTTAAAGTGTATCTCGATGTTTTAGGTTTATGTTTTGCTTATACGCCACAATTTTTCCACGTTGTACACATTGTACTATACGCGAACGTATGTTATGGACGTTATGGCTTACTTAACCGCCACTTGTTACGGCTGTACGTTTATCGAGTGTCGACAGGATTGGGGTTGCTTATTGAATGAAACGTATTTTCACGTTTCGCCTTATTACGAAGGAATAAGGTACATAATGGTAAACATATGTTTGTCAATCGACAAGGGAGATTAAGTCGTATTGGGAATGACTGAACAAATATTTTCGATAAATACCTAAGGTTGAATAATTCGAAAGTTCGTAAGCCAGTTTAGGCTAGAATTGCTTATACATAATTGAATAAAACTTTGAGATATACTAACAGAAACCATTTGGGAGTTCATTCTGCCGGACTAATCCAAATGGAACGTACGATCAAAAGGATTTACTTTTTTTCTCAATAACGAGGAGAATTAGTGAGCGCTCTGAGCCAACTTTTAGATGAATCGTCGATGAATGTAAGTACCCATATATACTCTAGCACAGCGACCACGTCAGTAGAAAAAGGCGGTAATAAAAAAAATGTAGGCCATAGAAAATTTTAATTTCGCGCCTTTTTCTACTGACAAGTTGGGTGTGTTTCAGAATAGGTATACTAGGGATGGCACTATCAGCCGTATTCGAACAATGCGATACGTCAAATACTAGATATTGAAACGAATCGGGCAGAATGTCTGATAAAGTCATAAATATTAACAAAGTGCGGCCCGCGTCATCTTCGTTAACTACTATGTGGCCCTTGGCTGCTAAAAGGTTGCCGACCGCTGGTCTATAGTGACAATCGTTGATAGAAAACGCGTATCGAAACTTAAATTATGTATGGAAATGAAGACATGACCTCATCGCATCTGTCATCCACATACAAAACTTTGGCGTTTATCGATAAACGCAGAGAAGATAAGTAGGTACTACGGGGCTACGGCGTAGCGCTACGACTGCTACGAGCGTTCACTATGATTCATTACAGCTTGCGTGAATGGAAAAGATAATAAAATAAAATCAGCCAAGTGCGAGTCGGACTCGCGCACGAAGGGTTCCGTACTATTACGCAAAAAACGACAAAACAAGCACTTTTGTTGTATGGGAGCCCCACTTAAATATTTATTTTACTTTGTTTTTAGTATTTGTTGTTATAGCGGCAACAGAAATACATCATTTGTGAAAATTTCAACTGTCTAGCGGTGACAGACAGACAGACGGACGGACGGACGGACGGACGGAAGGACAGACGGACAGCGGAGTCTTAGTAATAGAGTCCCGTTTTTACTCTTTGGGTACGGATCCCTAAAAATATAGGTGTGTAAACAGCTAGACTGCGGAATAAACTATTCTTTCACTTGTTTGCCTGCTTTGTCACAAAAAAACCGGGCAAGTGCGAGTCGGATTCGCGCACGAAGGGTTCCGTAGCATAATGCAAAAAACGGCAAAAAAAATCGGTCACCCATCCAAGTACTGACCTCGCCCGACGTTGCTTAACTTCGGTCAAAAATCACGTTTGTTGTATGGGAGCCCCACTTAAAGCTTTATTTTATTCTGTTTTTAGTATTTGTTGTTATAGCGGCAACAGAAATACATCATCTGTGAAAATTTCAACTGTCTAGCTATCACGGTTCGTGAGATACAGCCTGGTGACAGACGGACGGACGGACGGACAGCGGAGTCTTAGTAATAGGGTCCCGTTTTACCCTTTGGGTACGGAACCCTATAAATTATACTTAAGGCTGATTTAGACGGTGCGAGAACTCGCATGCGAGTTTCATTACATTGCGGTATTTGATTGGTCGGCTGAATTGGATGCAACCAATAGTCAACGTAACTAAAATCGCATACGAGTTAACGCGCCGTCTAAATCAGCCCTTATAATACAATGTATAGAGAATCAAGCGTATCTAATAACTTAGCAGCGAATGAGATAAGTTAACTCGTAGCAAAAAGAATAGATAGTATAGAGGGGTCCTGTCATTGTAAATTTTGTAGTCACTGTAAATTTACTGCCATCTATCGACACACGACTAAAACTCAAAATGAAAACGTATAAAGTTATCAAAAAATGTATATATATGGATAAATAATTTTATTATTTTTATATCATTTTGATCCATGTTCATTCACTGATATCTATGTGTTAAAATTGTTAAATATGAAACGGTGTCGTCACGCCATCTAGCCGAGGATAGGCTAAAGGTGTGTGTGCCATCTATTCGAGAATGACTTTCACTTGAATTCCGAGGCACGTTTTTTCCTTAGACTTTATTCGTCTTATACGAAGTTACATATGTCTTTGCTCGTAGTAAACAACTGAGTTATCCCAAAAGACGTAGATAATCAAGGCGCCGCAAGCCTGTTTACACTTTCATTACAGCCTCTATTAAGAATTTACTCTGGTAAATCTTATATTGTATGCAGGGACCGGGATAAAAACAATTTTCCTTGAGAAACGAGATAACATAATCGCGGGAGGCCATTGTGGGTCCTTTGGCTGAAAGTGCGGAGGGGAAATGACTGGGTGCCCGATTCGAACTTTAAGATACGTCAAATATTACGGCTTGATACGATATGGATTAGATATGTCAGTGTCAAAAGTGACGTCTTTTTTTGAAGAAACGTCACATTTGACATCGACATCTAACCCATATCGTATCTGGCCCTATTATTTGACGTATCCTAAAGTTCGAATCGGGCTGTAAATCTTAGCGAGCGTCTTTGTTACAATGAAACATTTAAACAGAAGCTTGAAGTTGAGGAAGTTCATAAGTTACATACTTACATACAAGTAATACAATTTGGCTCAACGAGGGATGAGGGAGATGAAGTGACCGAACCCAACAGTATCAAGTATAAACACTATGAACAGTGCGTTACAGAGGAGAGAGGAGATTCAGACATATACTAATCCGCGAACATGTTCCGGAGCGGATTTCACATAATTGCTAAAAATACTAGCACAGTATCATGCTGGTTAAAATATAAATAGCAAATAATAATTTTAACGACACAAGTCACTAACCTGTCACAAGTTCACATAACAGATTACTACCTAAATATCACTTTTCTATTAGATACTTAGACTATACCAGGCGTGGCTCACTCCGCGATTTCGTCGCGTCGCAAGAAGTAGCTACAAGTACATCCGTCCCACACCAATTTTGGTGTGGGACGTGGCGCACTTGGGCTTGAGCGGTCATATCTGTCCTAATCGTAACATCGTAACAGACGCGTTTTGTTAGAGAGTGAATCTTTTATTCTGTGACTATAGTACCTTTGACGAAATACAGCTTATACTCTCGTTTAATTAAAAAGCTTTATACCTACGAGTACGTCCCTTGCGCGTCGCAACACTCATATTCCGCTCGGGTCAAAAATAATTATTCGAATCAAATTGCTGTTCATTATAATTCTACCGTTTCATCTAGATCAAAGGTCTTAATTGTTGTTGTCGTGTCGCCCGTACAAGTGCCGCGATCCCAATAAAGGCCGACCGCTAATGAAAATTGATGATTAAACTAAAACAACACACTTCTGAACGAAATTGTTGGTAATTTCGGGCCTAACTTTAGTAGCGAAGTTCAGAGATTGTTTTTACAGATTATGTATGCTTTTTTTACGTGTTTGAAACAATGTGTAATTAAATTAGTTTAAGTACATTTGTAGAACTGCTTAATTGCTTTAAACTACGCTCACCTGTTCAACGAAAAATTTTCAGCGCTTTTGCTTTTAGTTTTTTCCCACATTCAGGCAAAACTTTTTAATTTTGAGTGAAAATTTGTGGACAGTGTAAGGGGTAATGTTTGGTCATACACACGCATAAAGATACGACTCGTCTCTTCTGTTCCAGAAAGTTCAGGATACAGGCGGGCTAGCCAAGGTGACAACGCTTGCGCTTCGCCATCAAATCGCTTTGTGTCTCTCTATCACTCTTCCATATTAGTGTGACAGTTGCGTTTCGTTCGCTACGGAGCGTTAAGTGATTGGTATGTTGTCTACGGGGCCAGGAGTCTAATGTCAAGTTGTTTTAACCCTTTCGCCGCCATTGACTTGATATGAAGTCCGAACATTTCGTGCCCCACACGCCACGACTTGATATCAAGTCGTAGTTTTGGTCAGGTTTGTATACGAGCAATTTTTGACATGGCGCTGATGACACTTTATTACTACATTGACGTGGCGGCGAAAAGGTTAATGTAGTTCTAGATTGTATCGAAATTGAGAGTGTTTGTACCTATGTTCTCCTACCAAAAAAACGTAGATCTTTCCAAGGTACTTGAAACAAGGTTCAGAACAATTCGAGAAAAAATCGAACCCCTTTTGTGTGTCCTCTTAAGACCTAAGAAGGGTGTAAACATTATTACCGTTGGTAACGATAACGATTGTCACGAACCGTCACGACATTTCTCCGAACCTCAAACGACAATACAGAGGGAAACGAGCAATAACGACAAGGGCACGATAACGCCGCAATGCGACGAAGCTAATGCGTGCGCGTAGACTTCATCCGAAAGATTCCGCATAAAGCGCACGCAATCCATACGATGATAATATTTGACAATATAAAACACGGGAAACAAGCAATAGCAACTAGGGCACGATAATACCACAAAGCAAGTACTGAAAGCTAGTGAAAATGTTAAGTATAAAGTACATAATATACACACCACACATAAATGCTTCGATACTTAGAAATGTTGAGGAATTGAGCCGTGAACATTTTGTACTTACTACAAGGCAATTAATTTCTGATTGACTGAGCGGTCAAGCTCATACTTGGAATTAAACTACCTATTCAGAATACGTGGTGAATGCGAGACGTCCTGTCTTCAGTTTCGAGTTGGAGGATTTCGAGCCCAAATTAACGGACAGACAGGCAAAAAGTCCAGCAATTTTGAGCAAATAAGTTGGAGGATTTCGGGCTCAAATTAACCGACAGGGAAGGAACAATTCCAGCAACAGTACCGGTGTCTTTTCCGTCAATAATTCTAAAGCCATCCGGAGTATTTATCCAAATAGGTATCTTGTTCAGAAGGTAACTTAAGGTAAGGCACGTGCTATCTATTGGGTAGGGGTCTAAGTATATGCGTACGACACTACACGACACGGCTCGGAATGATGCCCGCACTCGAGAAAGATGCAATTAGTGATGATTAACGATGATTAGCGCGGCATTAAAGAGATCACTAATGACGCGTATGTCGTTAGTGATGATTACGGTTTTTATTGGCAACACTGTATGTCTGAGAAGTAGTTTTAGTCCTAATTACATACACGGAGTTTGTAGTTTTGATTAGTATGTAAGCAGATGGTCTGTACATTTGTAAAAGTGATGGGTAATTTACCTGTGTGGCTTAGCTTCCGTGACTGTACCCTGTGTCCTTTTTCTGAAACTAAAATTAAGGAGAGATTGCTGTTTTAAGCCACCTGTCTCGCCAGCGACAGGCAACGAGAAGTAATTGACAACTTATAATGTACTGACCCCCGCCCTAGAGATGTGGTGCTGGAGAAGAATGCTATACTTCGAGAACTCGGCATCAAGCAGCGTCTATCATCTTTGGTGTAGTCTCGTATCCTCACCTTATATGGTCACGTATGCCGCCGAAGGGAGGTGGCTATTGAGCGACTTGTGGTTCAGGGAAAGGTTGAGGGTACCAGGCCAGGAAGATCGCCTATGAGGTAGACTGACCAGATAAAAGCGGCAGTAAATGGCTCATCATCCCTACATGAATGCACGAGGAAGGCGGCCATCAGAGAAGAGTGGAGACGTGTTGTGAAGCTTGCCACCAACACCTGAAGTGATGACCACGACCACTATGTCAAGAGTGATACATACCGACGAAGAAGAAGATGAATGTACTGACCGTAATGCGAGTCCTTGTCGTGCGGTATGTTCCCGTTGGGCTCGAGCCGGTCGAGGCACTCCTCGGAGTAGCCGTTGTAGGTGAGCTTGCCGCGTTCGCCGTTCTGCCGCCCGCGGCACTCGCTGGCGTCCCCGTCCGGCTCGTCTTTAGTTGCTGTAACAAAAAGAAAATAAGTTAAAAAGTGGTAGAAGCAGAAAAATACGTACCCAAGCGTCTTCTAGAAGGCCGACCGGAGGGCCGCAGAGGTAAAGGCAGGCCCAAGCTCAGATGGTTGGATGGCGTATACCAGGACATCAGGATCTTAGGAGTGAAAAGTTGGAGAAGGAAGGCCACAAACAGATCGGACTGGAGAGACTTGCTTGACCAGGCTAAGGCCCACCCGCGGCTGTAATGCCTCAGATGATGATGAGAAGCAGAAAAATGCAATGTCCAGTTCACATGTTTGGCAAGCTTACTGTAAAACAGTACAGAAATGCGCAACTTTTGTGATACGAAACTTACAACGCATGTTATTTTTGTTGTAGAGCTGGCGTAACGCGAATATACCTTACTTCGACCCACTCAGAAAATTTGTGTAAAGCCAGAATAAGTAAACGTATTTTTATCAGAATAGTAAAAGAGACATTGCAAAGAAAATTGGAAGATATATAATAAAATCTCATTACTAGTCAGACTTGTTAAGAGCGCTCTTACAAGAAAAGTCGAAATAATGCAAAATTGATGATACTAGTCGACGAAATTCAGGACTTTGCGCTCATTATTAGAAACAATGAGTACTTGTTCCAGTAAAAGCGTCTTCTTATCTTTATAAATATCGTTGTAAATATTAGAAAAAGGACTTATTAAATTAGTAATGATTTTTTTTCTGATGGTCGTTTCCGAAAAACCCCGTGAAGCACTGAATGGCGAGCTCTTATTTGGAAATGTTGAGAATTTTACTCTGCTAAACCTGGCTATTTTGTGTTACTAATACCCTGTACTTTAGGCATATCAAACTATATTTTTCCTACATACCTTTGAGAAAGAGAAAATCAAAGTAAAACAAACTCGATTTTCTCTCCGAAACAAGTGTCAATTCCTACGAAAATCTACTTAATATCGAAGTCATTTTCATACTCAAGCAATCTGCAACGTTTGCTTATGCTGTTGGTATACATTAGTGTTTATGAAATTCTACTATAATTTTTTGGCAATTTTTTGAAAACTACTCTATATTACCGATGACGCGCGCTGCGCCAGCTCAGTGCCGCGGCAGAGCTTGTAGAGGCAGGACGTGTGTCGGTCGGCTCCGCACATTTTCAACGGCGACGACGAGGTTTTTTATCATTGTGTGCGGCGGGCGCCGTGTAAAACGCTATACTGTGTGCGTGTAAACCGCAACGAGAGACTTTGATCCTAGCACTGTTTTTATAGTATTATAATTTATAATGGTACAGTTTAATAAACTACCGGACAGGATTAAAAATATTTGAAACGACCTGACATTCTATATGTATTTATTTGACTCAAGATAGTACTCAGGGTCTGATGATGGAGCCGGAAGGTGGTCACCGGTACCAATCAACCATGCAACTAAACCACTTCGTGTTTAGGCTCGTTTTATTCATCTCAACAAGATCTTTGACACAAGATAGTACTCAGGGCAATAAACGATTTCAATTTCAATTTCAATTTCAGGGTCTGATGATGGAGCCGGAAGGTGGTCACCGGTACCAATCAACCATGCAACTAAACCACTTCGTGTTTGGGCTCGTTTGATTCGGCTCAACAAGATCTTTGACTTAAGATAGTACTCAGGGTCTGATGATGGAGCCGGAAGGTGGTCACCAGTACCAATCAACAATGCAACTAAACCACTTCGTGTTTAGGCTCGTTTTATTCGTCTCAACAAGATCTTTGACTTAAGATAGTACTCAGGGTCTGATGATGGAGCCGGAAGGTGGTCACCGGTACCAATCAACCATGCAACTACACCACTTCGTGTTTGGCTTCGTTCGATTCGTCGCAACAAGATCTTTGACACAAGTTAGTACTCAGGGTCTGATGATGGAGCTGGACTGTGGCCACGGGTACCAGTCTACCATGTAACTGAACCACTTCGTGTTTGGGCTCGTTTGATTCGTCGCAATAAGATGTTTGACACAAGATACTACTCAGGGTCTGATGATGGAGCTGATGATGATAGACAGGTACCCGTCGCCACCTTCGCGCTCCATTATCAGACCCTGAGTACTACCTTGTGTCAAAGATCTTGTTGAGATGAATAAAACGTGCCTAAACACGAAGTGGTTTAGTTGCATGGTTGATTGGTACCGGTGACCACCTTCCGGCTCCAACATCAGACCCTGAGTACTATCTTGTGTCAAAGATCTTATAGAAACGAATAAAACGAGCCTAAACACGGAGTGGTTTAGTGGCATGGTTGATTGGTACCGGTGACCACCTGCCGGCTCCATCATCAAACCCTGAGTACTATCTTGTGTCAAAGATCTTGTTGAGACGAATCAAACGAGCCTAAACACGAAGTGGTTTAGTTGCATGGTTGATTGGTACCGGTGACCACCTTCCGGCTCCATCATCAGACCCTGAGTATTATCTTGTGCCAAAGATCTTGTTGAGACGAATCAAACGAGCCCAAACACGAAGTTGTTTAGTTACATGATAGACTGGTACCCGTGGCCACCTTCCAGCTCCATCATCAGACCCTGTGTATCTTCAGTGTCAAATATCTTGTTGAGACGAATCAAACGAGCCTAATCATGTTACTACTTGGTTGATTGGTATCCGTGACCACCTTAATCATCATCAGATCCTCAATACCAGTTCGTTTTTAAACCCTCGTTGATACAAACTTTACAACCTATAGGTACCAAATGCAATGACGAAACATGTAAATAAGCGAGTAGGTACCTATAATTTCTTTCGAGTAATATACCTTCATAAGTACGAGTATGGGGCTATTCATAAATTACGTCGTTTCAAATGGGAGGAGTGGGGCGGGGGTCTGGACATCGGATGATGGTAACATGACGTAGGAGGAAACAGATTCATCCGAAGCTTGATTTTTGGATGATTTGAGGGGTGGGGGGGGTCAAAAATCGTCAAAAATAGATGACGTAATTTATGAACAGCCCCTATGTACATTTGCACTGCATTTAGTATTTTCGTACTTACCAAATAACAGTTTTAGAACTTTAAAAGTTAAGTACAGTTAGTGTTGTTATGGTTGATTTCAATATGCTTCGCGAAGGATCAAGAATGTTTAATCCATCATTGTAGTGCGAGTGTGGTAGAAGGGATCGGCATACTGAGCTCGCACGGCCTGCCGCAGCGCGTAAAATACCTAAACTCGCTCAACGCCGAAATGTAATAGCGCTCTTAAATGTGCCTTGGACGAATAATTCCAATTAAACTGAGCAATATCGTCGAAAAACGCACTAGACTGTATCAAAATCTTCTAGGATAAACAAGAAAAACAATTTCTGTAGGAAGTGGAGTCGAGTAGGCCCTTAGAATAATGGCAGCAGACAAGTTCTGTTCTCGCGATTTCATCCTTTGTCGCGGAGCGGAGCGGAGGGGGACAGACGGGGAACAACGAGACGCTTGTGGCTTTACAATCAAAGAATATCGCGGGCGATGCCGCAATGGCGTGTATCCGACATTTACAGTGATAATCCCTGTCAGCTTTGCTGGGGCTGGGGTTTATAAACATCCGTTAGAGCTTTTATCAGATCAACTCATTTTACGGGTTCAGTAGTTAATCAGGAACTATTAAAATATGGCAATCTTGGTTCGGCTGTCCGTCTGTCTGCCCGTCCGCGATAAACTTATAGAAAACCTAGCCTAACCTAGTGCCAACGAATTTGGTAGGATTGTATACTCGCAGACTTGCACCAATATTCATATCGACAACCTACATTACTCATGTCGAAATAGTGGTAAAGAAAAATCAAAAAACTTCTTTGTAGAACCGGATTAAAAGAAACCCATAAACTAAAGCCGGACATATTAATTACTACCGTAAATAACTTTTTTATTCTTCTCGGTCGATAGATTACACGCAATGTGTATAACATATTTACTACTGTTGGAATTTTAATCTTTTTTTATACGTTAACATGTAGCAAAAAACATAACTGATCATGAGCATAGACCGGTAAATATTCAAGACGAACAACCTCCATAACAACGCCGCGTTCATCCAGTGCCATTATTACTATTTTTTTTACTTAAACTTAGTTATGCCGGGTGTGTAATGTTTTTAATAACAACTATTTTCGAATTTTCATTTTGCATAATTCGAATTGCATAATTTTGAAATGCAGAAATGATTATTTAGTATAAAAACAAAATGAATAAGAACAAATTGCATAATTTCAGAAATAATAATCATTCAGTTGCATAGTAATGTATTTGCATAACAGGCAATCATTATAATGATCACTTTGTATACTGTTTAATGCTCATATCGTTCTTTTTCCATAAAAACCACGCACGCCTTGCAAATGTCCGGGACCCCATGGTCCCGAGAATTTGTAAGAGACACACAAAATAATAATAATAATGCAGCCTATACACGCCCCACTGCTAGGCACACGCCTCCTCTCATGATCGACAGGGTAATAAAAAGTGTAGTATTATAAAATAAGTCGGTTCTGGCGCTTCGCCGGCCGCTGCCGCGGCACGCTCGCTTCGCTCGCTCGGCTCGCGCGCTGTAGGGTCGCAGTTCTACCTAACACTCCTCCTCGCTTCGCTCGTCGTCGTACCTAACGGCGACCTTTTTTTTTTTTTGTCGCAGGGGAAATGCATTTACGCATCCACCCTGGGCTGGAGGGGCCCATTGTGGGGGTGGTATGTGGGACTCGCTCCTCCCGTAACTCCCTCTGCTAATCAGAGGGAGGGGAGGAGAATACCCAAAAACCCCTGCGGCGTTACCCTCTCTGCCGTTATAGGGGAGCACCGTGAGGTCACTAATATTCTACCACGATGTTCCCCCGGCCGCCCCGGCTGTTCACCGGGGGCACCCTCAGATTGGAGGAGGAGGGATTGTGTAACGCTACAACCCCTCCTCGAGCGTGTAGAGCCTTATTTACGGGTCCCCAGCCCGCAGCTCTACTGGGGAATCAAGGCATTGACGAATTGCCGCCGCCTGACTCCCCTCCGTCTTTGTCGTAGCGGATGCGCATCGGCTCTGTCCTCGCGCGCCCGCTCCGCTTCTTCCTTCTTTCTCATTACTTTTTCGGAAAAGTTATGGAACGCCGCCCAGGATCTCTCGCTGACTAGGGTTCTTGCTACTATATTGTGCAGCGAGAGATCATCCACGTTCAGGGCCATTTCCAGCTCCCATCTCTCAGGAGCCCAGGTTGGGCATTCCACCATCGTGTGATAAGCAGTGTCATCATCGTACCCGCAATGGTGACAAACCGGCGAAGGTTCCCTCCTTATTAGCCTATACACGCCCCACTGCTAGGCACACGCCTCCTCTCATGATCGACAGGGTAATAAAAAGTGTAGTATTATAAAATAAGTCGGTTCTGGCGCTTCGCCGGCCGCTGCCGCGGCACGCTCGCTTCGCTCGCTCGGCTCGCGCGCTGTAGGGTCGCAGTTCTACCTAACACTCCTCCTCGCTTCGCTCGTCGTCGTACCCAACGGCGACCTGCCTTAAAGTAGAATATGTAAGCTGTTTTATAATTTATGTCATATTATATTATGTCACCCGATCATTCGTTAAAATATAGTTATGTTATAACAAGTAAAATTATTCCTAATGATCGTTATAAACAAAGTTTTTATGATTATAGAACATTCTGTAATTTAATTATTATAACGAATAATATTATGGATTTTGTTTCTATACATTATGTTTATTATGAGTTTTAAAAGTAGTTAAATGTAATTATGCAAAATGTTTGTATTAAAATTGAACGGCACCCAGTTATGCCCTTTCGCAGTACAACCGACAGCACAGCCTCAGAACCCTGAGACTGACACAGATAATCCTCAAAGAATTCAAATGGGACATCATTAGTATCATTACCGACTGACAGACACCCCTGTAACGATTAAACAAAGTTCGGGGCACATTTGCGGCACGTGAAATTAATAGCGCCGAGACATTGAACAATGGTGCGATGTTGTCTTCGGGAAGTGGCCATTAAACGCAGTGGATAAATGGAAGGAGATCCAACTTTGAATGCGTTAGCAGTTTGAAATTGGCAATTTGGCATAATTGGCAATAATTATTTTAGGAATCTGTTTGCGTGACAAATCTCAAAAGACCTAGTGATCATTTCATTTGCATATTATTTTGCAAATCCTGGCATTGTCAGTATTGTCACCATAGGACAGTTTCATGTTTTGAGAAATTAATTCGAATGTAAAAAGAGCATACATACAGAATTTCGTAATAGATGACAGAGTTATGTCATAAAATTTGTGACGTAACAAACTGTCTAAGTAATTTAGTAATTGCTAGTCATGCTAATCTGACATACGAAGCCTAACAACATTTAACTACTTTAAACATTAAGCAACGTTCGAGTTGTACAACACTCTTGAGTGTTATGATAATGACTTTAAGGTTTTAAAAAAGTTTTAAGAAAGAAGAAACCTAATAATACAAAAATACATGTCACATGAGATTACAACATATAATAATTAGGTAGCAAATAAGTAATCTCGGTTGTAACAGTACAATATAAATAGCCAATATTTATTCGAGCGTAACGAAACTAGCAAGTGTTAATGTAATTCCGTTCTAACATCCATCATCACATAATATAAATAAACAGGGGAATGAAAAATAGTTTGTCCAAAGGTTACCATGAAGCGATCAATCACAGCTACCCGGTTAGTTTTCACGAAAGAAATGTTAGGAAAACATAAATAATTGAATGTAAAGTAGGTATTCTTTAATATTGAAGTGGTGAAAGTATAAAAAATGCAATGCAAAGGAATTCTAACACGCAGTTTTCTTATAAATCTTTACTATTAAACTGTACTACACTTACTACTTTTATACTTTCTTATAAACTTGTTCGATTTGGAATCAAGAATAATAGGTTTGAAATATATTTTTACTGACATATTATTTGGCGACAACTTGGCTCTTGAGTTCACTGAGACAACTTAATTATATTTTAATATGTATGTTAAATTTATTATCAAAAGCGGCATTGAGACGTTAATACAAACACAGAAGTGTTCTTGTCCCCACTTAGTTGTTACAGTCGAGGAGACCGTCTGAGTGTATACTTGAGAGCATTACCAAAGTGACAAAAATATTAAGGGGTTCTTACGGTCCTTGATTAATATTGAAATATATTTTTGCCTGTACAAAGTTAATAGGAATTTTCATTTCAACCAGTCAGCGCTAGTCGTAAAACTGACAATAAGGTGCATTGGGTACCTTCGAAAGCGGGATAGTTTTGGAAATGGCAAATATCTACTACACTAGAAGCACTTTTTACTGTAGCAACAGTAAAGGGGCCCACTGATTACCAGTTCGCCGGACGATATCAGCCTGTCAGTTGAACGCAAAATTAGACAGCTCCGAACAACTGACAGGCTGATATCGTCCGGCGAACTGGTAATCTGTGGGCCCCTTAAGCAAGATGTCTTGGGGTTGGAGTAACGTGTTGCTGAAGTATGAAGTGCCTCTGGTATTATAGATATTTGCCATTTTCAAAACTACCCCGCTTTCGAAGTTACCCCAATGTACTTTAAATGTCAAAAGCTTACGTTATTGCTGCATTAACTTAAGTTATTCTTACCAAACTTTAAACAATAATGCCTATATCAATTTAAAACGGTCGACTAGAACTGCACATTACCCGTGAAAGTTTTTTTTATACAAAACTCAATTTGATAATTCCACCGTGCGCTAATCTGATTACGGTGTGACGTCACGAGCGGCAACTCGATTGTCTCGTGCGCGGTTCGTTTTGCCAGCTTAATTAATTGAATCTCCATCATTGAACAATACGTGTATTGTTATCACTAGCCGAGTTAGTCGACCAGCCGATCAATCAGGTGGACCAGTTTTTGTGACCGAAGAAAAAGATTCGTAAGAGCGTTATCACGTTGTGAAAACTCTCTAATGGGGCCCACAAATTACCAGTTCGCCGGACGATATCAGCCTGTGAGTTGTTCGGAACTGTCACCTTTCGCAATTAACTGACAGGCTGATATCGTCCGGCGAACTGGTAATCTGTGGGCCCCTTTACAAACGTGCGTAATCGAAAAATAAAGCGATAGGAATCACCTAGATGCCTCTAGCCTAGCTTCTAACTTTACAAATCTGTTACTGATATTATATTTTCTACTCGTCGACTGTAATTCTTGAATTAAGATTTCTTATACCAAACTGCAATTGGGTATTTTTAATGTATGGGCTGCCAACTCAACTATAATATTCATATCGATACAGTTTAGTCAACTATAATGAAATTGACCAATCACAGCTCGCCGCGATCAAGAGGACGAAACAAAACCATAGCTCAACTTAATTATTTTAGGTTGTATAGTAGAAACAATTGGTTCATAAGTCAGAAACGCGCATGTGACACCCTTAATATAGCAATATCCATAGACTACGAAAACCACTTAGTGTTGCTTGTTAGTCTCCATAGGCTACGGTGGCCAAAATCGAGAAAACAACTGTCTAAAAATTTAATTAAGCGCGGAGCAAGTACCAGGGCCTCATGAGTTACGAGAAGGTGTCGTTGACCAGCCCGCCGTAGGGCGCGGGGCGCGTACCAGTATGTAGGTATCGCGGCTGTTCGCGAATCTTAGCTGTACTTTTGGTTTGCTGTGTTTGTATGATTCTACTAGTTTAAAGTATTATTTTTGTTGACTAGTAGAAAAAGTATTGTATATCAATCAATCAATATCAAGCTTTTCAATCTCGTACCTTAGGCAACTCAGCAAGCTTCGTTGCCTAAACACGGTACTCGACTGAAAAACTCTCTATTATATCACGATTGTATAATAGTAGTTTATGTGACTGCTACATAATGAAAGGCATTAAAATACGAGTGTGGGTTTATGAAACGAATGAAATGAGTTTCATAATAGTATCACACGAGTGTTTTAATGCCTAATTATGTACAGTTACATACACTGCTTTATCTACACACATATTATAAACTTTCTATGATATATTCACTAACCTCATATTACAACCGACATTGGGGCACTTTCCTCTCTGGCGGAACTCGCGGATATGAGATGGCGTCTCCGAAATATCTTTATCGCACATTTTACACGAAACTTTTGTTTAGTTACTTTAAAAACAACAAAACAAATTATTTTTTACTACAAACTAATTAAAAGATAAACTGTACGTCAAATGGCGGCAAATGAAAACTTTTTTCACGCATGTCACGCATCCGTAGTTTTTTTTTAAATTCAGAGACAAACTAGAGTCGGGGTCGATTACCATATCGTCCGATACCAACTTACAAGCGAGATTTGTCAATATTGTATGCAATTGACATTTGATTTCGAATAAAACGTCATCTCGACTGATATTAGAATAGGGGTCAAAATCAAATTGCTTTTTTTTTCAGAGATGTTCGAAATTTGAATTTCATTACCAAATCGATTTTGATATAGTAATGAAGCTATTACCACATTTTCACAGATAAGAAATTTGCTGTAACAAAACAGTTTATCATAATGTGGGCCATTATTTACGGATTTTGAAGGCATCATAGAGAGTTTATGATATGTGTGCAGATAAAATACTATACTCACTCGCACCAATACAAAAATAAGAACAAGATCCAATGACGACGGCGATTGATAACAAAATGAGATCAAATTGCCATCAATTTATTAATTTAAACTTTCAGGTATATATTTTGATGAGATTTAATAAACTTGATTTTCTTTTGACGATGATACCTATATGTGATACAGATAAGTGTACGTATTGTCAATACATTCTATAATTTTATTTGAAAAAATGTTATAGCTGGACTGGATAGCTTTAGCGTATGACTCGCATACGTTCGTTGAGCGATTATAATCACTATAGAACACAATAAGACAACCGCTACCGCGACGTAACGAACGTTTAACATATTCAATTAAGGTATTTTTAGCAAAACTAATTTTATAATGTTTTTTAAACTCGACGGGTAGGATGACACCTGTTATTTCAATACAATTTTGCGAGATTTGGCGTTTTTAGGTTATAAATTATATGGAGATGACAGTACGGCTACCACCAGTTTTGACATTGACAGATTAACTCGCGTCTACGTAAATTACTTTCTATACATCTCGCTTGCACTAATATGCGAGTACGAGCGAGATGCATAGAAAATAAGTTACTTAAACGTGAGTGAATATGTCAATGTTAAAACTGGTGGTAGTGCTTCAGGTGTCTAGGATGACCCTTCGAGTTTGTAAAACATTATAATTGTCGGTGCAATCAGATAAATATTAAAGAAACATCCTTGTCAATTTATATACCAACCAACCTTTTGGTATTAAACAGTAAAACTTAAACTCAAAGAGACTTTTATATCCTA
Organism: Cydia splendana; assembly: GCF_910591565.1. Taxonomy (NCBI): domain Eukaryota; kingdom Metazoa; phylum Arthropoda; class Insecta; order Lepidoptera; family Tortricidae; genus Cydia; species Cydia splendana. Next base: position 15,115,217 of record NC_085971.1, on the reverse strand, counting down.
AATTTAGCCTGGCTAAATTATTCAGCAATACAGTGCGCTTAAAAGCTGACGATTTAACAAATTTTAGTTCACTCATGAAAAATAAAACGCGAATGAACGATGTGAAAAAAATAACAAAGGATTTACTTTCTGCTTTCGTTTTACAAGTTTTTTCAACTCGTATTAAAACGTTTTATTTTTATAACTAGAGGTGGAATATTTTTACACGATCGTGTATAGGTGTAAGTACACTAGCAGCCTTTTAAGAGGAAAAAACGACCGTTTCTCTATAAAAACCTTTTCCTCTCTGGATATTAACATTATAGAAAGTATGTTTACATTTTGTTTACACAATTTGATGTAATTGACCATAACTATGCCCCTTCGTTTGACTTTTTTCGTTATTTCTCCGTCTGACGACCGGTCTGGCCTAGTGGGTAGTGAACCTGCCTGTGAAGCCGATGGTCCTGATGGGTTCGCATCCCGGCAAGGACTTGTGTGATGAACGCAAATATTTGTTCCTGAGTCATGGGTGTTTTCTATGTAAGTATGTATTTATCTATATATGTATATGTATGTATATCGTCGCCTAGCACGCATAGTACAAGCTTTTCTTAGTTTGGGCTAGGATGATCTGTGAAGATCTCCCCTAAAATTGATTGACTTATATTTACCTATATTTGATTATTTTTAGGGTTAGGAGCGATTCTACTAATTAGTATCGCACTTATACGGATATTTCGCTTTAGATTTTGACTCGCCAGTTCCTTGGAGAATGGCATCCTCTTGCCACCAGGCTTATAGTAGTTGCCTCAAAAGACAGGAAGGTGACAACCGACGCTCCGGGACACAAGTTTAATTAGCTACAACTCCCACGCACCGCAAGCGAGCTCCGGAATTAGTGAATGGAATCTATTTTAAGCAGCTGATAAGTTAAAGTTAGGAAGTCATGAATAATGAAAATTAATATTTGCATTGTTAATTAAATTACATTGATTGTACTAAATTAAGGTTATTTTTTAAAGTTGTAACTATTTGGCAGATTGCCGCAGAGAGAAATTTTATGGCAGGCTGTATTGTATACCTAGTGGCGTATTTACACATAAAACGTTTCGTTAAAGTGGTACTTACATTTATACCTACCCGTCGTCGTACGCTCTAGTTTCACACGTATTAATACAACCTACTACTCATTACTTGGGCATTATGCGCTTTTTATTAAAGTTCCGTAGCCAAATGGCAAAAAAACGGAACCCTTATAGATTCGTCATGTCTGTCTGCCTGTCTGTCTGTCCGTCCTTATGTCACAGCCACTTTTTTGCGAAACTATAAGAACTATACTGTTGAAACTTGGTAAGTAGATGTATTCTGTGAACCGCATTAAGATTTTCACACACAAATAGAAAAAAGACAATAAATTTTGGGGGTTCCCCATACTTAGAACTGAAACTCAACAATTTTTAGGGTTCCGTACCCAAAGGGTAAAACGGGACCCTATTACTAAGACTTCGCTGTCCGTCCGTCCGTCCGTCCGTCCGTCTGTCACCAGGCTGTATCTCACGAACCGTGATAGCTAGACAGTTGAAATTTTCACAGATGATGTATTTCTGTTGCCGCTATAACAACAAATACTAAAAACAGAATAAAATAAAGATTTAAATGGGGCTCCCATACAACAAACGTGATTTTTGACCAAAGTTAAGCAACGTCGGGAGTGGTCAGTACTTGGATGGGTGGCCGTTTTTTTTTGTTTTTTTTTTTTTGCATTATGGTACGGAACCCTTCGTGCGCGAGTCCGACTCGCACTTGCCCGGTTTTTTTAGGATAGGTCTTTAAAAATGATATTGAGGTTTCTAACATCATTTTTTTCTAAACTGAATAGTTTGCGCGAGAGACACTTCCAAAGTGGTAAAATGTGTGTGTCCCCCTGTAACTTCTAAAACTAGTGGCTCTGTGAGCTGTAGACCTCGCGAGCAGAGCTTGAAATAACATGGTGCTAAGAGCTTTAAATACACCGTGTTTTTTTTGATTTCCGTTAATTTCAAGGGTGCATTCCTGAGCTTAAATCAAGTAACTTTCTCAAAGACACCGATGTTCTAATTAAGTCCATTTCGGAGATAATCCATAATTTATTTTTTTACTATAAGGCCTCTACAAGCGTGTACACTTGCCTTAGGGCCGGCTTACATATTGATTAGTGTTTAGAATGAGTTCATACATTTGCTACTAAACTTAAGTACAATCTCGGTCGATTGATGTACGAAATGACATTGATATGTCACAGATTTCAATTGTTTGGTTGAGTTAAATGTAATGCCCGTGTTACAACAACGCTATATGCTACATTTAATTACTTTTTAAACAAAAAAAAAAACAAAATAGAAAACAAAAAAAAATTTTTTTTTTGAAAATTAACTATGCCATTTAGTTCTTATAAACGTACTTAACTATACCCCGAAGTTAACGGAATTCAATAAAAACACGGTGTATAGTAAATTAAAGAACAACAAAACGAAATTTATGTGTAAAAAAATACAAAAAGTTATAATATCCCAGCATACAATTACTGGGGATCGAACCCAGACCCTCTGTGCAAATAGAAAAAGCGAACGTTTACAAACTGAGCCAAATAGTTCTTAGATGGGTTGACGAAATTTAGCTACTCCTTCTCAAATTAAAATTAGTTAAAATTAAATATCTAAATACCGCCTAAACCAGCGATAATTTTTTTCTGCATTTTTTGCTATTAACTCTGTAAACATGTTTCAAAAAGAAAAAAGTCTTATGATATCGATACGACTATTTGTTTAGGCGCCAGGTATCACTACTCCGCCATTTTTAAAAATTTCCAAAAACCGGATTGACAAAAAAAATTTATTTAGTCATAAAATTCGGTCACAAAATTTCACGAGAATCGGTTAAGAATTGCGACCTGTAGAGGAGAACATCCGGACATACGAAAGCAAAATGCCCGAGTCAAAACGTAGACCTTCGCTTCGCTTCGGTCAATAAGAGAATGATAAAACTAAAAAAAATATATGATGTACATTACTATGCAAACTTCCACCGAAAATTGGTTTGAACGAGATCTAGTGAGTAGTTTTTTTTTTTAATAAGTCATAAATCGTAAACCGCAATTTTATTGTTTTTGCTGCTATGGAACCCTTCATGGGCGAGTCCGACTCGCACTTGGCCGCTTTTAAGTTTATGGGTGAAGATCGGTTAGCAAGTTAAGCAGGCAATATTTCTCCACTTTTTTACTTTACCACAAAAGGTCTAAGGACAAACTATATACAAAATAAAATAATACAAGTAAATAAATAAAGATGAGCAGCCAACCCGCCGTTATCACCGCACACAGCAAAACGATCTCAATTCAAAGAAGATATTTGAATTGCAAATCTCTAATCTCAAAAACATCTGCTATACGAGATTATCAAAAAGTCTACAAGACTTAAATGCCGTAACAATGGTCTAGATGTGTAAATTGCTGTATTGTTCACTATTCTCTTGGAGTCGTTCTAGATACAAGGCCGTGTATTAATATTGCTTACGAGAGTACTTGTTAGTTGTAAGCGCCAGTGTAACGTAACCGCGGAGTCTATAAAAACTATCAGAGAGAGATATCAAAGACCTCTCTTATACTGGTTAGTCTAAAAGGATCTACTCGTCCACGCTCGGCAAGCGGTTGGAATGATAATTGGCCTTTACGAAAAAGCATTCGTTTCGTGTCGCCAAGGGTAGCCCTGGCCAGCTTTGCAAATTGCTTAATTAAATGCACATGCCTTTTAATTAATTATGCACCGGATCGTGTATCTCCATAAGCAGCTGAACTCCATTAATATGTCCTTTCTTTCGCGAAGGCAAAATTGCCTACTTATTATTCCGAGGCGGTAAGCGTTCTTTATAATGATTAAAATCACGTACCGTAAATGCGCTGTTTTACGTTATGATAAATTTAAACGAGATTTCCGTTTCTCCGAGAGGTTTTCGAGAAGTTTGAATTCAGCAGGTGTGTGATGCTCGCGAGTTCTGTAGAGCGCACTTTGTTGAGAGTTCCTGTGCAATAAATTAGAGGAAGTTATGACGTCATAAGTTGGTAGCTCATGTGCAGCATATTTACATCCGACTCGTCAGATCCGTATATAAGAAGAATTGTGATCCTCGGTAAGCGTTCTTATTCGAATTAAGTAACATTTTATACCACAACAGGCCTTGAACTATTTTTTTATTTCAATTATTAAATAATGTTCGCAAATCTTAATGCAGCTGAAATTCATGCACGCGCCAATGCATGGTGACATATTTGCCCAATGAGTGAAATTCTAGTGTGTAAAAGTAAATGGTCTGTGCTTCGTCTATAATAAGTTAGTAGAAGTTGTGACGTCATAAGTTGAAAGTTCAGGCAGCGGCTACGCCAGCTGTGAGGGTGCAGACAATATGAGGCAGCCGGCGACAGAGTTAACTTTGCGGTTGGAAGCATTCTTACCGAAATCTCGTGGGAGAGCACTGAACAAGTGAACAGACGTCAAAAATGTTAAGTTATCGGCTCTTGCATTGTTATTGATGACAGGACTAAATCGCGTATTGAATAAGGAAACTACAGCCGATATAATAAATTGACAATGAGAAAAACCAAAAAGCGGAATCTATATTAGGGTAAAAAGGTAACAAAACAAAGCAACCCCAACAGGGTTGAGACCAACACAGAAAAAAGAAACAAAATGTTTCCAACTACTTATCACACTACACACGTACCGTCCATAACTCAGCTTCACTAAAACTGAAGAGGCGCTCGGAAAGTTCCGCAGACCGCGGAAATCTGATTACGTTATTAAATACCACCCCTACTTTTATGAAAGGCCACATGTTTAGAGGTAAGCCGTGTAGTTACGACTTTATATAAGGCCGTGTTCACATGGTGTGCAAACACGCTGTGTTTATCGACGCAAAACAATGGTTATCGGTTCTTTTCCGTGTTGGATTAAGGTAGGATTAGAGGGACGTGGGGCGAGATGGCGAATGCATACAGGTTGCTTGGATATAAACACGCTTTGTTGTTTCAGGTCGATGATAAGGCTCTTTCTAAACTCTAACTTCTACGTCTATTTGTAGATATTTGCAACAAAGCAAAGGGTTTATTTTTATACGTTGATCATGAAAAACGACATTTGCAATGTACTTTATGCCCTGGAGAAATGGAAGAAAAATAGTCGAGATACACTGGTGAAGCCACTAGATATAAAACAACTGGAGCTATTTGTTTCAATCGTGCATCGTGCCGCTAAAAGGATCTTTATAAATGAAAGATACTCCTGACTTAAATAAATCTTTCCATTTTGCTGGCAAGGCAAGATACATAACAGGGAGGAATGTTCAAAGTGGGCATTAAAACGAAGTTAAAAGTTTGTAATTAAAAAAACAAGCTGCAAAGTTAGCGCCGAGTTGTTTTGAAAGAGACTGGATTAAATTTAAGAACTTGATTCGGAAGCAAAATGTTTATTTCTATTTAAAACAATATTCTGCAATGAGAATGTTTCCCTACAATTTTAAAGTAACAAAGAATGTATATATTTTACACAAGCGGACATAGTGAAGGTTCTGTAAACCTATTCAATTTGGTGCCTAACGCAGAAGTACTTTAAAAATGTATGAGCTTAATAAAAATATATTGTCTTTTTGTTCTGGGCTGCAGAAAACTTCTATCTAGCTCTAACAAGGTGTTAAGGAAGAGGACAGCTGTATAACAATTGAAGAGACTAGTTGTCTGAAGTTCCGCGGCTCGTCTAGATGCAATTAGATAACAGCTTTTGTTTCATTGTTTCCACGTCACCTGATGCCGGCAGCGAAACAGTATCACGCGAAAAGATCAGCATCGAGGTGTTGGGCAAAAACTCATTGAATTATTTGACGGATTAAGGAAAAGAGTTCGGAAAATAATTAAGAGTTACGTAGTTTGTATAGATTAAAGAAAGATTAGTGTGTGTATTGTTAGAGATTAAAGAGGATTGTGTAAAATATACAAGTGATAGCGTTTACGCCGTAGGAGTTTACGCCATACTCCTAGAATGCTTGTGTTAATCGCGTCAAAGTTAGTAAGCGCGTTTGTGTCATTTTCGGTGACATGTTGCGGGCATTTTGGGGGTTAATATCAATTTATTTTCATGTAAGTACTTAAGGAAAGCTAAGTGTTAATTGAGCCCCAATTTTCTACAACTTAAACTCCATGCATTGTTCATGTTATCCATGTAAATTAGTCACACAATGTAATTATTTTGTATGCTAAATATAACCGCTCAATATAACCTTTTAACCTTTAATGCTGTCTTTCAACATAAAGACACGTGTTAACGCGGCACGTTTCGAATCTATTTTTAAAATAAACCTCAACAAAAGAGTTTATAACAATGATAAATAAAAAACTACGACATCACAAATAACAAACAAAGGCTTTTCACTTTTTTCACCTCGTTTTTAGAGTTAAGTATACAATTTAAAAAACACGGCAGCATGACTTTTAATATGTAAATATAAACAAGCGTCTGTCACACAGAGAAGTATTGTACGGGTCACGTTGTTATGACTCAGGCTAACCCCATAACAGTGACTGTTTTATAAACACAGCTGTCTTGACGTTAGTGACTCATGTTGCGTGGATCAGTAAGTAATATCAGTAACACTTAGCTGACCATAAGTACACCTTATCTCATTGGAATACGGTCTACAAATGTTCAGTTAGTTCTTACTTAGAAAATTCCTTGCTCACCTGTTGCCATTTATTCATAAGCGCAGGGAAACAATTTAGGTGTTTCTGCTGTCCCCGTTAGTGATTGCAATCCGGATTATTCGAAGTTCAAAAATCCGGATTTCGGAGCGTTTGAAAATCCGTTTTAAAATTCGGATTTTGAAAAGAAAAAACCGGTTTTTCGGATTTTTTCCCACCAGTACTAATTTGCTCAAAATTAATGCTAATGCGAAATAAAAAGCGGTGCACATGAAGCGGTAACGCGGGAGAGCTATTGCCAGCCGGGCATTGCGCGTCGCGCACTCGCTCGCACCTGTATGCTTGCCCCGCGTCCGCTTTTTTTATTGGCGTAGCAGCCCAAGTAACAAAATTTGGTACTATAAAAGTCCTGAGAACGTTTTGGAGCGTGCTAATTAGTGTTCATGATTAGCACTATAATGGTGTTGTCTTCTTCTTTGTCGTCACACTCTTGTCAGAGTGGTCGTGGTCGTCATGTCAGGGCCGGTGGCAAGCTTCACAATCCGTCGCCATTCCTCCCGTACTGTAGCCCTTCTTGTACATTCATGGCCTGGTTCATTGAAAATGGTGTTGTAAACGTTTACAAAACCCCAGATAGGCCCTAGTTTTATCACTGATTTATTCTATAAACATTACATAAAGGTTCTCACGGTGATAAATCAGCTCTATGGTTGAAATGTAAAAGTGACGAGAAACGCTCTTTAGTACTAAAATAGTGCGACAGCAGACATGCAACGTTTATGTCGCAATTTGGAATTATAAAAGTAACCAATGAAACATGTTTATAGTGCTATTTTGCACCGTAAACGATTCCAGTGATCTTTTTTATCATACTTGCGTCGTGGGTGCCTAAAAAAATATATAAGTCCATTCGCCATTGTTTCTTAAACTGACATTTGTATTTAGGTAATAAAAAGGATGTACTAAAAAGCATTTGTAGACCGTTACTATGCCGGTACATTGTACATGCGAAAATAATTGTATCGATAGAATTATGATGCTGATTTCAAATTTGACAATGAGCTCTCATAATTTTCATGTTTTAATTAAATTAAAATTAATAAAATAAGGACTTGTTCCAACTGTGGCTGCTATAGTACACATAGGCTCCAGCCGTGCCGCTAATGTGCTATTATGGCAGAAAACAGCAGCCATTTTTTAAGTTACGATTTAAGTTATTTAGCAACGTACCAGGTAACTTTTATGGTACTATATAGCACTATAGAAAAACTTTCATGACTTTTAGAGAACTCTTCTAGCCTTATAGCGATGTTAAGAGAGCTTTTAAAAAGCTAAAACGTTACGTAATGGTCGTGCAAAGTCCTTTTATAGTGCAGATTGATGCTCTAATAGTGTTTACGATACTGCTACAATACTAGTACTATAAAAGTTACTTTGACGCATTATTAGTGCAAAATAGGTACATAAAAGCATCAGTATAGTCGTCTATAGTATTAAATAGTACCATAATCGCTTTTCAAGAGGTCAACCGCCAAATCCAACTCGGTTGGGCAGCGTTCGGGAAACTACGTAATGTCTTTTCGTCCGACATACCTCAGTGCCTCAAGACGAAAGTCTTTAATCAATGTGTGTTACCAGTGATGACTTACGGCTCCGAAACGTGGTCTTTCACTATCGGCCTCATCTCAAAACTCAAAGTCGCTCAACGAGCTATGGAGAGGGCTATGCTCGAAGTTTCTCTACGTGATAGAATCAGAAATGAGGAGATCCGTAGACGAACTGAAGTCACCGACATAGCCCACCGGATTAGCAAGCTGAAGTGGCAATGGGCAGGCCACATTGCACGCAGAGAAGATGGCCGATGGGGTCGAAAAGTGCTCGAGTGGAGACCACGAACTAGCAAGCGCAGCGTAGGACGTCCACCCACAAGATGGACAGACGATCTTGTTAAGGTCGCCGGAAGACGCTGGATGCGGCTCGCTTCCAACCGGCACGTATGGAGGTCCAAGGGGGAGGCCTATGTTCAGCAGTGGACGTCTTATGGCTGAGATGATGATGATGATGATGATAATCGCTTTTTGCATATCTATTACAGTGCAGCACTTTAAAGATTCTTTTGTATGATCCTATAAGCGTTCTAAGAGCTAAATTATAGTACTTAAAAGGTCTTTAATCTTATAGAAACAAACCGCTTTGTTAAAAACCTTTATAGTACAAGCAGTCGCAATGGTTACCATTATAGGCCTACTATATCACTGTTTGGTGATAAAATGCCTTAGTTATAGAACCTTTTGTTACTTGGGAGTGTACGTATGTATTTTGTTTTTATTGTTTTTTAAAGATTTTGTTATTGGCGTAGCAATGTACGCATTCTGTTTTTTATTTTTAATAAAAACAACTTAATTTGATTGTTTGTTTCACTTTGCCTTTATGCCACATATTCCTTTCTTAAAATCCGGATTGAATCCGAACTTCGGATTTCGGTCAAACTAAAATCCGTAAATCCGGATTTGAAAAATGTTCACGGATTTGCAATCGCTAGTCCCCGTTACGTAAAGGTTTTCCTTATTCATGTTATATTTGGAACATAGGAACATTGCACGAGATATTTTCTGTTAAGGTAAGTAATGTACAGTCAAGTGTAAAAATATGGGTGCACTCATTTTACCAAAAACATGTCCTATAGCTGTTATGTCAGCGAATTAAGAACTATGGGACATATTTTTGAGTAAGTTGTATGCAATAATGCAACCCATACTTTTACACTTGACTGTACCTAACAAGTCTATGAATAAAAGCAAGATAACACGATTTAATAATTTTCGGCATTCCATCCTCTACGAATAATTATTTAAAAAAGAAGTACAATATATGAATGAATGAATGAATGAATGAAAATCTTTATTTCAGGCACCTAATGGCCCATACATAAATACCTTAAAACTAGCGTACATATATGAGGACGAAACCTCGAAACCTAAGTTTTGGTATTGCCTTTTAAAAGCGGATAAAACTCGAGATGCCTTCGTACATTCAGTAGAGATTCTTTCATGAACGTTGGCTAAGATAGGTATTTGCCCGGGACTGCGGTCGATAAAAAATCGAGAGCTCCGATTCCAATATCGTGTGGGAGAATACGAGGAATGCCATAACGCAGACGACTCGTGTGGACCAACACACACTCTTTTACGGCGGGCGAGATTAAACTCCAAGTACCTACAGCCACAGAGTATAGTATAGAGCAGAAACTCTAGTCTGGGAAAATTCATGTTCGACAGGCAAAGCGTACAAACGGTCGGAAAAGAGTAGGTATCTGAAAATCCGTTTTATTTCATTTTATTACCCTATTGACAGTGATAAACGGCTGCCCTTGTTCGAGAACTGCGCACTTTTGTCTGGCTAGAACTACGGTCCAGGCGGTCAAAAGTTAGAAAAACCGTACAGTATGCACTCGAGCTCCCAAGGAAGTTCTGAGTTGAAGAAAAAAGGTGTGTTGTGTACTAACCGGGTGCGGATGCTAGCGGATCTCCCCTGGAATTCCTTAGAATTCGAGGATTCAAAGCAGTGTGCCAGTGATACATACTCCACTACTGTATATCGGGACTCTGCCTCGTGAAATGTTTGTTTTGGCATAAAATGCCTTAAATCTTTTAAAGTTTACTGGACTTTTATCGCTACTGTAGATCATAAAAACTGCATTCAACAAGCTTCGACTTCAAGTGGAGCCGGTGTCGGGTTCCGGAAATTAATCGCATGAGCAACGACCTCGCCGAGATTGCGGTTGAAGAGTATACGTTGAAAACACTCATGGCTTAACGGCTAGGTTAAACCTATCCTTGATTTTATGAGGTCTTTACCTATAGCGGTTATAACGACAGAAAATAGGAGAGGTAGAATGTTGGATGCCTTATAGGAAATGACGATTTCGTGACAGGGAAGATGGAAGGCATGTAAAGAAGGGGAAGACCGAGGATGCTACTTAAGACATAATATATAGCATATCATATAATGTAGGTAAATGTACCATCGTGCACTTCTATAAGTGTTGCTAGGAATAGAGAAGTCTAGGAACCGACTCCTGAATTCCTGAGAGGATATGATGATATTTGCAATGATATGCCTACTGGTAACAATAGGAACTTATACATAATTACGTAATCTATTGTCTGCGGCGTCTAACTTGAGGTAAGAATATCGTTGTAGAATTCTAAACAACTGAAGTCTTTTTCTAAAGTAAAGTTTTTTGTAAAGAAATCACAATGATTATATTATAAGCAAGTCTACAGAATAAGTGATAAATAACCGTAAAAATATACTCGGGTTTATAAATACACATGGCATCCCAGCACGGTTCTGAGGATACTTTATAGAGTCACGTTTATATTCAGGAAAAGGACAGGCCAAAATAAAATAATGTGTCGACCTCTAGAGAGATTTCCCGGATTTGGAAACATTGTGTTATTCACTGTTGTTTCCTTTCATAAAACAGAAAAGTAGGCACTTTTTTATAAGGAAAAATTAGTCTCTAGGTAGCCGTTAAGCCTCAATAAATTCTGCTTAATTTGACTTAAGCCTTAAATTGCCGACTTTGACAAAGTCTTCTTAAAGTAACACGAGTTAATTTATTAATACTTCATCTAGTCATTCGTCGGTTCTTTGAATAACTAATAGACGGGCATTTTAGTTAGGTACCTACTACAATCGATGACATTTGTCAAATTTCTTACTCATGGTAGGAGTATAGTATACAAACGCTTATATATAGTTATATATTATTTGCAATCGTTCGATACTGAACTGACGAATTACATTCTTAGCACTAGATTTGTAATTATAGGTTTTGAACCTTTAATCATTATAAAATTATCATTAAGCATTATAAGATTCAATTAACGTAAATAAATGTATTTTCTTTCTTTCTTTAATCACTTTCTACACTAATTTATATTTATTTCGACGGTTGTAAGTGTTTCGATTCCTTTTTCGTCGCGTTCACAGTCAGTGGTTTCTGAGCCAGCCATTTGTCACGGGAAAGTGATTTGCCGGCCGTTGGCGAAGGAAGCTTATTAAATTCCGTCTGTTAATGGACTCGTGGAAAGGTGCCTCGCCATTTCCTTATATCACTTAGTACCCTCTTTAAATGGGACGTCAAATTCATAAATGCGTAATCTTAATATAGGTGACAGTTAAGAACTCACGCATATAACATCTTTTTCTCAAAAATGGACGGCAAAGTCGACTTTGCCGTTTAAAAAATAGGTCGCGAAGCGCGTAGTTTATGGTCAGTCAAAAATTAAAAAGTTAAAAACATTGCAGTCTCGATTTTGGGACTGCAATGTTGCATACAAATTCCATTATTTGTCGAGTTCCAAACTTTTTAAAAGTTGAAATGGCCATATCAAACGAAGGCACAGGCCCATTAAACAGCCAAACAGATGATTAGTACCGCGACTATTTAGCTGTCTCAAATAGGTTGGCGTATTTTCGGCAGAAAAATACATTTCTATTTTTTTATTAAAAAAATAAAAAGGCGGCAAAGCAAATTTTTTCAATTGTTTCTACTTTTTTCTGTGAAAATATATACGTAAGAACGTTGCTTTTGTAAAATATTTCTATGATATTTATATTTCTTGCACCATTTTTGAGAAAAGCACTATATATGACTCGGCTGGAAGGCTACTTGCTGGCTTCGGATTCAATTAAACGGACTCCCAAGGTCGTCCGTTTAAAACGAATCCTCAGCCTGCAAGTAACTACTTCCGAGCCTCGACAATAATGTACTATTACAAGTTACAAATTGTCAGTAACGCAAAGATAACATTCTCGGCCTGATCCGAAATTTAAAATACTTACGTCAAAAATGTGCTAAAGATACGATAGGGATCAGATATGTCAGTGTCAAAAGTGACGTTTTTATTCGAAGAAACGTCACTTTTGACACTGAAATATCCGATCCATATCGTATTTTTAGCAAAATTTTTACGTATCTTAAAGTACAAATGAGACCGTCTATCGTGACTTGATCAAAAAACGAACGTTGAATGAATCATCAAACAGAATTTCGCCTATTCATTCGTTGACATTCGCTCAGTTCGTGCTCTCCTCAGATATTTAATAGCAGGTTTAAACATAACCGCTATTTTAATTTAAAACGTTGTGCTCTAGATCCTCTAAACATGCCTTTGTTCAGTCGACATCAAAGATATGTTTACAATTTTCTGCTTATTACCAAGGATTAAGGTGCAAAAATGTGTGTACATATCTGTGACGTCGACTGTTACGGAGCACAAGGGGTTAGTTTCCATAATGGTGGTAAGTGAGCCGCATACAGTGCATCCAGGCACACTAGCCCGGAAGGTGTGACCTACATCCCGCCCTCGGCGTCGCTAAATGTTTCGTGCCTTTTTGTGTCACCCAATTGAGACGCTAAGCCGGTAAAGTCGGGATATTTTTGTACTGAGCCTTTTCTGGAAATGTTCGCTTTCGTTGCGAATAAAGTTTTATATAAGCTTGATTTTGTAGTACTTTCGTTAATAACATACCTCATAGGATTATTTAAGTATAGAAAGTGAACAGCTAATCAAGTAATCATCGCTTAGTTTGTTAAGCATTCCAAGATTCAATTATGTAAACATTTTTTTTATAAAGAGGAAGATTTATTAGTACCTGAAGCGACCCAATATTTTACATTTTAGAAGGCAAAGGAAATAACGAAAGCAAATGTCTTTAACTTTCGTCTTTCTGACGAAAAAAAATGGATTGAAATTACCAGCAAGCCCCAAGTCCTATCTATGATGAATGCAAATTTACTGCAATTTTCAATCTACCTCTAAATCATAACATCGTAGCTACAGCTACAGGTGAGTCCTTGAACCGTAGCGATACCACAAAGCGCCGATGAGCCATCGCAAGCACTGCTGACCCTACCCTCGTCAACTTTGACAGAGGCATTCGAGGCCTGCGCCCAATCTCCCACACTCCCTCCAATGAACACGTAGAGGTGAACGAAATCCTAGCGAATTAATCTTTCCCTAAGCCGAAAACTAAAACCCTGCTCGGGTAAGTATAAGTCGTTGACATTACCATTCCGAAATCACGTCATTCGCTGCGGTGCAGATTACCCCTCACTCGATTTGCGACGTAAAAGCGAAGATAAGCGCGCATCGCAGATTGTCCGCAAATAATGCTTAATTATGCAGGATCTTGTGAGGTTATCCATGCAAACAGCGTAACGTACGTACATGAGCCGTGTTGTAAAATGAGAAAATCATGGACCTCCATTCATGACATGATGACGTGTGTCTAACCCTTCTCACATTCGCAGTTCGTCGCTCCTGTCCGTTATTGACATTAGGGAAATCTGCTTTGAAATATTCCACGTTCATGACCACTGGGTATTTGCATGATAATTTGCTAGCTTTTGTCGCTGTTTCTTGCAATGCTACGTGATTTATGGTTTTGTCGTCCTTTAACAGCTGCGTCATATTTTTTCTTGGTGTAGGTATGGCCATTCATATAAACTAGGAATAACATGTTTCAAACAAACTGCCTTGTAGTATACCACGTATCATTGTAGTTTGCCGTTTTTCTTAGCACAGTTCATTTTACCGCAGAACCGCATTTCTTAAACAGCTTTCCTTAAAATATTACAGGCCTTACAAAGTCAAAGGCTTTTGTCATAATCTAAGTAAAATGCCAACACACGAATCTAGATGGACATTTCATTAACTTACTTTACTACCAACGGAAGAACTTTATGTCCGAACTTGACATCATGGAACAAATAACAAGTACCCGATTATTATCGTTTCCCCATAAATGTACGATCGATATAAAGCGTATTACGGCCCCTTGGGACGGGCAGTAATCTCTGCAGAAATTCGATTTAAAACAACTTACAACGAAAACTGATCCCACGAGCTCCTGTAGTTCTGAATCTATTACGTAATGTAAGCGACCCACTTCCCCCGCCGGGGTGACCAAAGCCGTCCTCCGAAAAGGTTAAACTGCAAACTCCGTATATACACAGCAATATACAACACAAGGACGTGTATTTCCAATGCTTACAAAGCACAAGAGGGAAACTCTGATGAACCAGTGTAAGTAAGATCTCAGACTCCCAAAAATTGTGGACTAATGTAGTGGGCGCACTTATACTGGATTTTATTAAGCCATTGGGATAAGTCCAAGTCCGTTGTGACGCCGGTAGTGTTACGACTCGGGCCTGCTATGATTACCATAATCTTCAAAACTTCCGAGACTGTTACGTTACGAGGTTATGCATATCGTATATCTTAGTCGGAAGGGGTTTGAATTTATATCGGGACATTTTAGGGTGATCCGCGAGTTTGTGGAGCATTTTATACTACAATTGAATATTAGAAGCCAAGTTCGGAAGATTTGATGCACGACTTAAGTTTCATTCGAATGGATCGTGTAATAACTATTCTAGAGTATCTTGTGAGTTTCAGTGCCTGGCTGGAAGAGGAAATTAAACCGATTAAGCACGGTGTGGCGCCATAAATATGAACTTCTCCGCACTAAATTTATGTTATGATCATTCAAGCATCATCAATCATCCTATGTTAACTGTTAAATAATCAACGGGGTTCCAAAGGCACCAGACAATTGTTCGTAGAGCCAATATTCGCAACAGACTAATAGATTTTCCAGAGTTGGTTTACCCACCAGTGAGTATGTTCATCCTAAAATTCCGTGCAAACTATACCCTCCTCCATTACTCTCGACTAGACTATATTATTTAAAGTGACCTTCCCATTAGGGTATACCGACGCTACAACTACAGACAGAACAGCGGCAGGTTAAATATCGATCCACCAAAAGGTCACAACTCAAGACAGCTACAGGCCGAGGACATTTTACTTATGTATATAATATAATAGTAGTACCTTAACAGCCTAAGATTATTTACATTGCCTTAACGCTCCGCTGAATCGGAAACTCGTCGCTGATAATGTATCGGAGATGAACGCATATACGAGATGATGTGCACGTAACAAATAACCTAAAAACCGAAGGAAGTTTATAACAACTACCTGTGCTAAAAATAAAATTTCCAAGCAATAATTTGACGATAGACGCGCCATTAGCGAACGACAAAAAGTATGTCAACAGATTTTCTCAAGCCGGAGTCAGGGCCAGTCATTTACCCGTTGTTAAACAATTCAGGCCATATCAGACGATGGGGACAGTAAACAAACAAACTGACACATGACACAGCCAACAGACAGACGTGTGTGACTCATGCAAACAATAAAGTTACACTCGTAAAGCGTACTTTAAAGAGGACCACTTCACCGCGTTACTGCGTGAAAAAGATATAGCTGTGGGAAACAGATAAAGTACCGTATTCAGTCGTAATAAGAATTGGATTTAGATCGAGTACTTAAACTGATTTAACCGAGGATTAATTGGGTTTACTAGTATCGTGTGAAAACTGTCTCTTAACATTAGTAGTTAGATTATTTACGTGTCTTAATGACTTGCCAAACGCATAGATAACGTACAGTGAAAGCGAAAACAATAGAACAGTCCAATGACCTATCATGTGAGACGTTACGTAATTATGTCTGCGGTTATAATTAATTAAATCTAGTAGTTCAAACTAAGAACATTCATAGAAATAAGACACCGCACGATCTTAAATTAATCAGGATAAACGGGTACAAATAGTCGATTAATTTTGTCGTTGAAGTAAGGAGCAGTCGTAGGCATTACACGCCTCCATGCGATAATAAATGGCTCGTTCCTAGAATGCATTTGCTTGCAGCAGCTGCTTTTATAGGGACGACATAATTTTAGGAATTGGACGATACGGAAATGATATATACCAACAATTTAACTGCAACGCTTTGGTGTCTGGTCAGTAAAGGGTTTATTGTCATAATTATTTAGACATCAAAACGAGTATCGCATAGATATGCGTCAGTTTAGTGATGGGATACATTCCCTTTAAAAGTATTTCTCTACATAGTTCTCAGAGAGAATACATATGAAACACCGTGACACATGAAATTAAATATGAATGTAGTCTTTGCTTTTGTTTTACTTTTTATTGCATTTGGAGACATGAAGAAAATTAGAATTATTAGAAATATGTTTTTTGCATTACACCTAAAGGATCTAAGGGAAATATTAAAAAAACGTCACAATATTGCAACGAAGTCTTACAGTCCTCACACATTACACGTTTAAGAACAGACAATTGAAGCAATAAAGACGAAAAACTTAAGTGGGAACATTCCTGCCTGAGGAACATTCCCGGGAATGACATCACTACATAAGAGCAACGAACCCACACATTACGAGACGATTACGTAATGGGACATGGAACCACGGTTGGGCAACAGACAATTGAAGCAATAAGACGAAAGCGCTCAAGTGGACGATCGCTATTAATGTTACTTTAATGGTAATTCCTGTCCCTTGTCGAGTAAATAAGGTCCACGATAAGTCAGCGTCGGTTTCAGGAATTTCACTGAAGTACAATCATTTCATGGTTTATTTATTGATGATAATTTTTCACACATTTATTTTGTCTAAAATAATATAAATAAAACCTATATACCACGATCGTTATAAACAGTGACTTTCCTGTAAATACAATAATGAAAAAAAAAAACAATAGAACAAAATAATATCAAAAATATTTTATTCAACGAGGAGAGGAATTTTAGCAGTAACAATGTGCTATGTTAGAACTTAGAAGTAAAGAGTCTGAATTACATCGAGATATTCAATGAAAGGCATCTTAACGTTTCATGTTTTATTATAATAACAGAGATAAGATATAAACAACTTCACGCAGTTTATATGAATAGTGTGTTGAAGGCAATCAAAATGTGTTGTAAAGAAGATGAACCGTCGGAAAATTCAAAAAGAATCGTATAAAAGTACGCCTTTACGCGGTATTTGAATGGGAGGGAGCACAATGGGGCGGGTCGGCAAAAAGCCGTTCGACCAAGCCGCGACTGTGAAGCACGGCCGTGAGTCCCTTTTATTCTAGAGCAGAGTCGAACGCTCACCCGAACCAAAGGCCATTTTTGGTTGGAAAGACCAAGAGCAAGAACTCTCGTATTTGAATACATACTTCGCTCAGCTCAGACACAGTCAGAAAGGAAGAGCTTCGCTCCTTCTGCTCTACCGACCTTCTGTAAGTGGAGTATGAGTACAAACTCAAGAGTTAGATGCGACGAAAGAGCTTGTAGACGGTCTTACCTGATAGACGGTCTTCGCCGCATTGACCTCAGATCCATCTCTCTAGCTCCTGGAAAATTGGAGTTACAGACATTTGCGATGACCCGTTGACATAAATTTGCTGTAACCCCTCAGGTGAAGGTTAGACGTTTAGCAACTACTAATCCATCACTGTGGTAAAGTCTGACAAGGTTGATGGAAATAATGGAAACAGACAACGTTTCGATCTTTAAGAAATATCGTGTCGTGTAGAAGACTATTTATGTAGATTGTAGACGATCAAGAATACTATGATCAACTGTTATTCATTAAATATGTATCTCAAAGTTGCACTGGTTGTATTAACAATCTAATCGCCTTTTTTTGGTGAATTGCATGAGCAAAACAATACAAAGTTCCTGTCCGGTCGAGTGATTCAACAAATTTATACGCATACTTATATAATAGTTCTGTTACTTGATAAACATAGATTAGAATTGTAAGTAATACTGGTTGGTCGTGTGACGTACCCGCATGCCATAATATGTATCATAGTTCTGTAACTTGGTAAGCGGAGTACATTATAGCTGTTACTCTAGCTAGAGATCCTAAATCACTGGTTGGTCTAAGTATCCTACTCGCTATGCAGTCAGTATGCAATGTTAATAACATGGGCAGGGAAACAATACAATATTCATGTGCGGTCGAGTGATGTCGCACCCGCATACTTTATTATATCACAGTTCTAAAACTTGGTACGGTACAATACTCTCGCAGTATTTACTACGGTAGTTGGTCCCAGTATCCGACTCGCTATGCAATCAGGACCAGGAGGCAATAGTAACACAAGGGTAGGAAAACAATACAATGTTCCTGTGCGGTCGAGTGATCTGACGTATACCCGCATGCGTATCATAGTTTGTATCATAGTTTTAGCTGTTACTTGGTAAGCAGTGTACAATATAAAACATTTTTAGCCACTTTTTAAATACATCCTGACAAGCCGAAATTTTTACTTTGACAATTTGTTTATGTTTAGTTTGTTGTTTGGCTAACTTTTTTCATATACCTACAACATTAACTGCAACTGCAATAGCAATAATATTAACAGGAGATGCGAAGCGTCTTAGGAATAATTAACTTTTAATATTTTTTTCTTTTTATGGGATGATTTTTATGCTGGCAAAACCGACATTCTATTGAAAATTTAATTACGTTGGTTTCATTTCCCAAGCATTTAACAAAATAAAGCAGACAGGACATCGTAACTAAATTTAAATGCAGATGTTGAGGTTATAAATCGCTTCTGCGCCATTTCTCCGAGCCTGCTTCACATTTTCACTTTCTACTAATCGCTCTTTTGTCCAGCCTTCGTTGCTAAGAGTAAACTTTTGTCCTCCTTAATACGAGTAATAAGTCATTGCTGATTTATATTGCGAAAGTGTAAATGAAGCATACTCGCATTTATTTATCCTTTTTCCCATGGGTCACTGTGGGTCTTGGAAGCGATTAATTAAGTCTTATGAAAACTATCGTGGCGACCCGGGTAATGAATTAAATTGATATGATTAAAAGCATCTAAACTTTAGATGCTTGTGCCTTTATATTCTAAAGGCACACACAACTGGTAAACTCGAAATATAAAAAAATAACGACCAGATTGTAAAATGACGAGACGAGATTGTAAAATGTACACAACTTAGAAGCAGAACGTAGGTAAGTATGCAAGTTTAGAAGCAAACCAAACTGTAGGTATACATCTTATGGTACAAAAGCTAACAAATTATAACCAACCATTTCAACCTAAGTTCGAATTATGCAACTAGAGTTACAAATGGAGACGAAAATAGATGCAACTTGATACGTGTTCGTGCCAATGAAACAATAACGGCAGGGTTCACATTCTACAAACAACAACCCGGCTATTGGTAAACCTTATTCGCATTGACTTAAGTGTCCAAATGGCCCCAGTTGCAAATAAGTTCTTTGTAGGGAGCTGGCTGTTATTCCAACCTTTTACGAAGCGAGAGTCGAAAGCTTAAACCTTGGTCTACGCTTGACGCGGTACTGCTTTATTTATTTACTAGTAAGTAGATTGTGGTTATGTATACATCGTACATAATCGACGACCAAACCTACCTCCTTCCAATGCTTCAATAGAATGGAAATACAATATTTCAAAATATGCCCACCCGAACTAATTTTAATGTAGATAAAAGAGTTCCTCAGTGTATTATCATATTGTAATTCGTAATAGGGAACGAGAGGATACAGCTCATTCGTTATAAAATGCAATTTACTTTGGTTCGCCCGTGCGTTGGACTCGCCTGGTTCCACGATCAGGACTGTCCCATCGTTATCGACGGAAGTCTGCTATCAATCAACTGCGATAATGTAGACGTTGAACCGTGGCCGGAAAAACCTGATTTGAGGATATTGGAGATGACACGGTGCGATATTGCGTGGGTTCAATGGATCCATCACGGCGCGGCGACGATATAATGTGACTCGCTTGTCATATTTTGGTCGTTATGCAACATGGCCTTGAGGATCGTGATTTTATAAACATCTTTCACACGTTTTATTCAAAGTTACATTCAAGAGACGTTTAACAGCATAATTCCTGCTTACATTATTCGTTAGCTCTAGCTTTAGTTGGGAGAGTGACAGGTTCCGGCATTACGGCGCTAACATTTGACAATCCATTTAGTAGAAAACGTATGGCGCCGTACCGTACCTCTTCTACTGCTGTCAAATTTAGGACTACAATATTCTGCACTAGACTAGTAAGCGTTTTAGTATTCCTTTGTCTATGGTTTAAGTTATGGTTCAAGAAGCTGTATTCATAAGCTATTTAGGTAACGGTAATTACATGAGAAATAATCTACTATGAAGAACATGAGGAAGATATTATTCATTGGTTCGTATGAATTATGGAACAAAAATGACATCAATAATGTATGAATCAACGTGACAGTGGGATTAAAATCTACGGCGCAAGTACCAGGAGACAAGAAGTTAACAGGAGCCATATACGGCGAGTCTGTTAAGTAGCGTGCGAGCTGATTCACCGCTTGAAGGTCGCTCCCACCCGTCTACGGGCGTAGTACTTCCGTTGTGTTACTCATTGTTTTACATAAATTGTTTTTAGATGCGGACCAGGCATAATGACAGTGACTATATTAAAGGACGGTATTGCTGAACCAAGATAGAAGACGCAAGATGGTAGCTTGGTAGCTTGTAAAGTAGTTGAGGTCCAAATTTGACGTATCGCATTAGTTTGTGACATCAGTTTGATCTAATGCGAAACTATATGCAAGAGCAACGCACTGATAATTAGTTTAGGCAAACAGAAGGAAGGCCTAGTTTTATGTTTGTTGACTTTAATACTTCATTGATGCATGGTGTCACTGGCACTTAGTTACAGATTAACACAGATTAGGTTAATAAAGTACTAGGCGAGCATGATCGATCTGTGACAGCAGCACGAGGGTAATTAGGACCGGTAACCTGCGAGCTCATGAGAGTCGAGTTCTTGAGCAGACCAACATAACGTGAATCCATTCAGTGACAACTATGCATTATAAGGGAGAATATTCTTATGCTGGTATTCTAAAGCCTTGGTCGGACAGCTATTGCTATGACACCCCTGATCTGAGCCAAGGAGAAACCGCTTGTTTGGCGGTGGCCCCGATCTGCGACACTTATCTTGAGTTGATAATAGACCGCGCGCAAACTATTTATGGCTTACAAGGATGTAGATGTGGTGTGATTTATACTAAACGAGTCAGGTAATGGAGGCGAGAAACGCTCCGAACGCTCGTGGCTTCGTGAAGCTTGTATATTGCGCAATGTCGGTTTGGGTCACTTAAAAGCTGATGGTGAACCCTTTGCTTACTTTGGGAGGTACATTGAGCTTTTAATCTTAGTTGTAGTCTTACATCACTTAGATCTTTGGCGGCTTAAAGTCTCAATCAGGATTGTGGTAAGCCAAGTGAACTTCGGCTTTAAGATGCAGGGAAAACTAAGATGAGGACTTCAGCACTTGGGTACATGTGCGACATTAAACATTCGACCGTCATCTCGTCATCGAAGGTAATCAGGGAATAGAGGTTCGAGGTACCCTACTCATACAACTCTAAATTGGGAATACTCTCGTTAAGAGTACCGCATCACTTGGAGATGTTGCTTGACGCGTGCCTTCCCAACGTACCGAGACGTGCTTCGTAAATTCCAGTATTAGTACTGACAACATCAAATATATGTGGACGTTGTTGTAAACCTACTCCTTTATAATTAAGACTGGAAATGTATAGATATTTTTGAAGTATATATAAACAACTCTAGTAATCTAAAGCGGAACGCGTATTTCGCAATGGTTTTTCGATAAATAAATTGCCACCGCTTACGTTGTTTACTTTCTTGTCAAGCGAGAATGTCGGGAAGAATGTAAACAAGTTAACTTTTCGTACAATACGGAAAGTATCCGAATTTATTTCTTATTCGGTGGAGACGTTGATTTGTGAGAGGTTTCGTTTATGCTACGAGTTTATTTTTAATAACGTATTATGTATAATATATAATACTTTATATTGCGTTTATGTTTTATTTAGGGTTTGCACGACGGATCCGAAATGTATGGGAATATCCGCGGATCCGGATCCAGATCCGGATAATTTCATACATTTCGGATCCGGATTGCAAACCCTGTTTTATTTTATGTGGGTTGTCATTAAATAAGTCGATAGTGACTGCCAAGGTGCTAAATATACTGCAACCCACCTTTGTTACCATCGGAATAACGTGTAGCGATAGACATATTTGACTGTCACTATTTGACGCTAACTGCACTATAGTCTATAACTTTTTTTTTGTAATAGGACCTACCTACTATACAGGATGTCCCAAACTTATGGGACATGAAGGGGAAGTACCTTAAATATCGTAGATAGTGTATTTTGCTCAAAGAAGACTTTATGTTATTTTTAAAAGTTAGTAATTCTGCATTCATAGATTTTCTAAAAATTACTTGCTTCGTCTGGGAATCGAACCGACTTAAATGTCAAAAAAAAATCACCCTACTATTATGATGCCAATCGAAAGAATAGCTAAAAAATAATAACTCTGCTTAAGTAACATTGTATTTTAAAAGAAAGGAACAACGTGAAATTAATCATTTTAATCAAATTAAAAACATACATGAAACTGCCATAGTCAATTAAGTGGGTATTTTTTGGTAAATTAATTAATTAAATGCTCAAAATGTGATCCCTCTTGTCTTACGCAAATCGCCAATCTTTTAATGAGTCCGCTGCCTGTTGATTTTCTTATCATTTTATGGTGAATTATTTCTTCTTTTGGGGATACGTGAAAGATATGCTATACAAAAAGCGATACGAGAACGCGGGCGAGTTGCAAACAGAATTGTGCCATATCACATCGAGTGTTCACCATAAAATGATAAGAAAATCAACAGGCAGCGGACTCATTAAAAGATTGGCGATTTTCGTAAGACAAGAGGGATCACATTTTGAGCATTTAATTAATTAATTTACAAAAAAATACCCACTTAATTGACTACGGCAGTTTCATGTATGTTTTTAATTTGATTAAAATGATTAATTTCACGTTGTTCCTTTCTTTTAAAATACAATGTTACTTAAGCAGAGTTATTATTTTTTAGCTATTCTTTCGATTGGCATCATAAAAGTAGGGTGATTTTTTTTTTTGACATTTAAGTCGGTTCGATTCCCAGACAAAGCAAGTAATTTTTAGAAAATCTATGAATGTAGAATTACTAACTTTTAAAAATAACATAAAGTCTTCTTTGAGCAAAATACACTATCTACGATATTTAAGGTACTTCCCCTTCATGTCCCATAAGTTTGGGACACCCTGTATTTAGAACCTAGGATAGGTACAATCGTCGAAGGATAAAAGATTTCCTATTGACTATGATTTGATACAAGATATGCCTATACCTTATCCCTTTAGACTCGAGAAATCTATTAGTCTCATATTATATGTTTTCATTTACTTCAAATATCAATTCCATTGCCAATGCTTCATATATTTCCCGAATTAGCATTAAAATAACGACGATATAATACATGATTGTTTACTCATAAACTTTATTGCGTTGTAAATGCCAATATTAGTAACGTATTTATATGTGTACTTGTGATTGTGCAGTCATCGAGTCATGACCGGTGTCGCGTTGCGTGTGTGCGGTGTGTGATCCGTAGATGGTTCGTGTCGCATAATTGTACGGTGCGGCGGCGGCGTGGCATAACAATCGTGTATTTACATGTGATCTAACTTAATCACAAAATAGTATGCCAGGGACAGGACATATCATATTTACAGTTTATTATTACATAATTGTTTGTATAATAACAGCTCTAATACTGTTAAATATCGGCGCTACTTCAAAGTTCACACTACTACGATTATTCGAATATCACGAAGCTTACGGGAGGCTTATTCTAAAATTGTAATAACGGGTTAAATGAATTTGAAATTAGAATAGACCCCCGGTTCTCTTCTCTTTCTTCGTAGTAGTATCACTGAATCACAGGAGATCTTTGTACGCTAAACTGTTGATGTTCTTCCGTACCTATATAAACTTATTCTTGCGGGGTTCGTACAGTCACCTGCAATAACATGTTACACAACGAAGGCCGCAAAAATATCTGACACGATCTTATTTGTAGAGCCATAAGAGCGTGTCACATATTTTTGCGGCCTTCGAAGAGTAACATATTATTGCATCAGGTGACTGTCCATGATATCTTTCATCATATCCCAGCCACTGCTGGACATAAGCATGATATCTTTAGTTGGAAGAGAATAGAGGTATTAATTAGTGTTACGTTCGAACGCCACTTTTCTAGCAACAACAATGAGTGTATCTATTGAATCTCAGCAAATGGATAAACTGGAAAACTTTACCGGGAGCAGAGCAAAGTAAAATCTAACAACAATAGTTCCATATTGCGTCCCGGGCACACCGGACGGGTCTGCCCGGCGGATAACCTAACTCCCAACTATACAACAAAAGTAAATAACTAACTTTAACATGCTCGTATCTTACATGAATGTGGATATGCAAATACAACTTTATGTAGTATAAAATTGAGTTCAAATTTCAGTAAGTACTAAGGGTAAGTCGATATAAGCAATGTTTTGCTTACATAAGCCTGAGTCATGCGACAGGAATATTGCATATTTATGGAGACGAGGTAAGTACTAATATTTCCATACTCGTATACTTTTAGTATGTTAAACTGGTCTCGCATTACATCGAAATGAAACACTTTAGTCCCTGTAAAACGCAGATATTGGCATGAATAATATATTTACGACATTCAGTAATGTTATCGCAGTAAAGGAAAAAGGAAAACAAATCCTTAAAATTTCAATTACATGAGAACAATATTTATTTGTAACTGTCTGAAAGCGGGACCTTTTGTTTGACATAATTATTGGAAGTCATAATGTAATGATTCTCAGATTATCATTAGTCATAATTCTGAAACCGTTAACTTTGCAGGATTTTTGTAAGGTTATCCTATAGATGTTTAGGTTATAGGTTTGTTTTATTACTGAAAAGTTACGCGTTTCTGAGAAAAACCAATTTATGACTAATGAAAATGCGGACAAACAATAAATTATAACTTAAAACTCTATGGGAAACAATAGAGACCAGAATGAAAGCAAAAGTGTCAACATTAAAAATACTACAACCCTAACGAAATATTGATATTTGACAAATTCGGCTTGTTGTTTTGGCTTTATTATATGTACTACCTATTAGACATGTGCGCCGCACACTGGAACCCGCCCATACATTGCAGTGCTCAAAACTCAACTTTGCAATTGTGGGTATTTTGTACTCAAATTGAAATATATGCATAAACAGGGAGATATTGCACCTCACTGCAGAAAAATACCTTCATTATCAGTTGTCATTACATAGTTGCATTATGTCAAAGGTCTAGGATTTTATATGTCACATCTCAGTGGTAATTTGTATTGATTAACAAAATAGTTATTTCAAGTAATTGTAGTTGGTATGAATAACTCAAAATCCGCAATGACTTATCTTGAGCAAGGTATGTAGATTATGTTTTACGTATTTTATGTTCTAAAACAATTTTGGGTTTGTGGTATTCCGACAAATAGTAACATATATTGTAATTTAATAAAAATGGTCATATTTCCGATAATGGACAACATCTTTTGATAATTTTTAGGCATGATAGCTAAAAAAGTTGTCGTTATTAAGATTCTTTATTCGAAAGTAAAAGATGTTGTCCAGTTTTCGAAATGGGCCAAATTTTTTGCTCCGACTATTTGATCAGGCGTTTTTACTTTAGCGAAAATATAACTTTTTCTCACTAAAACAATGTTTTAGTGCGTAATATTTTACCTTAAGGTTATTTCTATGCATTTCGACTGTTTCAGATGAAAAAAGTGATACAATTTTACTTAATAATAACTTAATAACTTCCTTAATAATAGATCAACCAAAACCAGGTTTTGGCAATATTAATAACGGTAATGTGGCTCGAAATTTTTTCCAAAACTACGAAATATCAGCCGAAATTACTAAAATAGATGAAGAACTCATACGTCGCTTTTACATAATTTTACAAACAATTTCCAGTGGCTACAAGATCGATACGTGTAAATTCAAAAAATACTGTCTAGAGACAGCAAAGTTATATGTAAAACTGTACCGGTGGTGTCGCATGACACCTACTGTTCATAAAATCCTTATTCAAGGAGTCGCAATAATATCTGAGCACCTGATCCCAATAGGCAATTTAAGTGAAGAGGCCCAGGAAGCGAGGAATAAGGATTTTAAAAACTATCGAGAGAGATTTAGTCGTAAAACTTGTAGATTCGACAACATGACAGATGTTTTTAATAGGCTCTTGGTTTCTTCTGATCCCATCATCACCTGCACACGACCTCTGCCAATTATTAATTCAAAAATATTTCACCCGGAAGCTGTCAACATGTTTATCGGTGAATATGTAACGTCATCATAGGAATATTTTATTTTTTAATATAAATATAATGTAAATAATTATTATTATAAGCACTACTTGACATTACGAATGTAGAATAGTATTTTTTTTGCTTAATTTTACTTATTGTAGTTTTGAGCACAGCAATGTATGGGCGGGTTCCAGTGTGCGCCGCGCCGCCGCGCCGCCGCCGCCGACGATTTTTCCACGCCGCCGCCGCCGATAAATTTGACCGGCGTATAATCGGCGTGGCAAATTTTGATACCTATCGTGTCTTATTCCATGTTGCGTAGTGAGTAGACAGCGTCAGGGGTATAATTTAAAGATCCTTATGCTTTTTCGCTTATTATTTGTCAAACCAAACTTTTGCTTTGGTTGGTAAGTGAACCAAATTAGCATCATTTTTGTCGTTGCGGTATTAGCTGTGATAACGATTTAGCGTTAATTTCAACAAGATCTTGTATCTGGATCTCAGGTTATTATTTGATATTTTATCGCACAGCTTTTTTGTAGAACGCATTTTGTTTTACATCAATAGTCTCTTGATTGTCAATTTAATCAGTGAACTACAGTCAAGAAATAGCAGGTTCATAGCCTAGGACATAAACACGCTATTTTCTTCTTAGAATCTCCAGCAAGTTGTCACCACGATTATAATTGCGTATTTTATGGTTTCTCGTGTGATGCTGGTGACACGCATCAGGGGCATCATATGATAGATATCATTTGATTTGTTTATCACATAATATACAATTTCATTTAAAATTACACACGATGAATTGTTAGTCATTTTATGGTGATTATCAGCTTCTTTTACTTAACAATATATATTTCAATCAAAATTATAACAGTCAGATTAAAGCTTCGTAATAAGCTATACCTAAACAATTATACCTACTTAAAGGAACTTAAATCACCAAGTATCATCACTAAGCTAGCAGTATAGAAGACAAAGTAGACCTTAATATTCCATAAAACGGGACACTTCAAAGACATTCTGTTGAGCGAAATCGACCTGCCAGAGACGCTTACTTTCGAAAAAGATGACATCTTTATTCTAACATACATTTCTGTTAAACTTCAGTTGAGACAAATGTAAAGTATGTACCTAGTTCATCATTATTTCGTAACAAATCCTAGGTGAGGCGACAGTGGCTGGGAAAAGTCAATATAGATTTAAGACTTAACTTATAAATATTTTTTTTGTGTTTCATTTGTATTCCGCTTACAAAGTAAAAATACTGCCTAAAATGTAGCGTATCCTTTTTAGGGTTCCGTACCCAAAGGGTCAAACGGGACCCTATTACTAAGACTCCGCTGTCCGTCCGTCCGTCCGTCTTTCTGTCACCAGGCTGTATCTCACGAACCGTGATAGCTAGACAGTTGAAATTTTCACAGACGATGTATTCTGTTACCGCTATAACAACAAATACTAAAAACAGAATAAAATAAAAATTTAAGTGGGGCTCCCATACAAAAAACGTTATTTTTGACCGAAGTTAAACAACGTCGGGCGGGGTCAGTACTTGGATGGGTGACCGTTTTTTTTGCCGTTTTTTGCATTATGGTACGGAACCCTTCGTGCGCGAGTCCGACTCGTACTTGCCCGGTTTTTAATTTAATATTTAAACATACCGTTGGTAACCGTTAAGTTGGTATTGGTAATAAATGGTTACCGAGTGACATGGATGGGATATCATTTTCGCCAATAATTTAAAAAACACACGTAATATGTTTTGGATAGCCTAGTAAATACTCAGAAGGGTTTAGTGTAGAGTTTCTCCAGCCACATTCTCATGCAGTATCAAAAATTATGCTACGCCGATTTCACGCCGATCACGCCGCCGCCGCCGGTCAAAAAATCATCGGACGCCGCCGCCGACGATTTTGCCATCGGCGCACATCTCTACTACCTATGTCGATAGATATCATACAATACTTTAAACTTTCATATCTGTGTGGTGGTCAAAATCGTGTATGTGAGCCGAAAGTATCGTTCTCGAAATAAATGCGACCAGTATCCTTATCATATCAGACAAGAGGTCAAAGAGAAGAAAAACTCGATGAACATTAATCCTTCTTGTTCCTCAGAAAGGCGCTACATAACTTGGATAAAGCGTCTTCAGCGCAAGGAAACATCGTGTTAAGCTTTTATATTTTATATTAACAACAAGGTAACTAAGTGTTCCTTTTAATTTTACTATCTACGATCCTTAAAAGCGCTATAAATAGAACTTTCCTGTTCTCCGTCGCTTGAAAACTTGAACTCTATTGAGATAACGCAAAAATCTCTCTTGAGCGCTTATTACGAGGGTGGACGGAGAAAATTATGTGGAATTAGCTCTAAGCTAAGCTGCAATTTATTCGCAGCTTGCAGGCGGTAAATCAGTGCTCGATAATTTGACCTAAGACTAATAGCAGAACTAGTTTATTGACGATCACTTCTAACCTTGTGGTCATCTACACCATGGAATGTAGACTATGAAGTCATTGAACCATTACGAAGTATAAGCATATAGACAAGTCAATGTAAATTTTGGGTCACGTTGAATTTAAATTAATGACAATTAAACCCTCAGGGATATTGTCTCTGTAAGACTGCGTTTCCACTAAGACAGAGATGAGAGGAATCAACCAATGGCACTAGTTGTAATTTGTAATCCAGATATCTTCTGGATTACAACCAAGTAAAAATTGATCCACCTTAAAGTTGATAGTTTATACATTTCTTATACACGCGACCTTCGTGATACTATTTGGTTGTGTTCAAGTTTGCATGGCTTATGTGACATTTGTAGCCTGTCATACAACGGATTTACGAGTGTGTGTTTATAAATAGTCTATCCGAATTAACCAGCGATGTATTAAATTCCACAGAGTTACAGTTGTTGATATGACTTCGCGAAACAAGAATGATTCATCGATAAGGAATACGGAATTTATTTCTGAAAAAATATGACGACAACGTTTATAATGGCAAACGTATCAGTTACAAGCAGTTACAACTATTTCAGACATGATCAAGCAAATTAACCTTTGTAGGATTGGAAGGTCAGTATGTTGTACCTACTATGTACTTCCCAAAAGGAACCAATGGGGCCTGCAAAGGTTTTACCGGTCAATCCTACTAATAGTGTCAAATTCTTGTTTTTTTTTATACTACCTGAGGGATGTAACTTAAATCCTAACCCTTTAAGCCAAATCCCGTAGAGGCGTAGACCAAAACAAGAAACAGGAAAAACCTATGATGGCACCATTCTATAACCTTTCACAGTTGCCAACCCCATAGACGCAAGTGGTCGGCTACGCTCATCACATGTAATGCCACAGAAACACAATCCGAAAATAAGACAACGCATAATATTCGTTGTCAGTCCAGACAGTCCGCGCGGATGGACTCATAAACAAATCTAAATGAAAGGCTTGCCCTGAAAATTAAATCTGCATTAATTCTCGTTCCCCCTGAATCACCGCAACGACCGACCTCATTAAATAAACGATTCGTACTTGATATCATTTTCAGTAACAGATGATTTCCTGCGTGCGTCAATAAGGTCCAATCGGGACCCTACTCGATGGTTGAAAGAGAGATATAATTTATTTTCTCTTTATCTTTGTATGTTACTCACATCGTGTTCTGCGCAAAGCGTCATGTTATAGTTTACCTGGGTAAGATTCCCGATAACGCAGTTTTTAGGATCTAGAAGCCACTATTAAACTGATAAGAGTATGAGTGAGTGTAATAGACGTGGAAAGCTAATAATCCCTGGGAATGTCACTCTAGTGATCCCGGATATCGGGATGTCTGACAACAATCATTTGTTTGCATTGAAAGACATACGTTTTGCTCAGGTAGTATCCAAGGATTTGGATATTGATTTTTAAAAGTGTGTTCTTTGCGATATAAATCAAACAAAGGTAACTGGATAACCAACCGATGTGAATGTTTGCAATAACGTTGGTTGAGTCTTTCGTCAAATTCTGCTAGATCTGCTGTTTTGGAGCAGATAAGTATTTGTTGAATCCAGTTGTAGAATGAATTTGTTTTTAGTGTACTTACAGGGCCACAAACAGTTCGCCAATATTACGATTTATTATAGTTGCACATGCACAAAACAAAACCGACACAATTAAAGGTCTTCATATAAAATAAAATGTTAGAAAATGACTTAATTACGAGTACACTGATGCAAGCGGCCTTATTAAGACCCAAGTTAGATAAGGGACCAAGGAAATATGTATAAGCTGTTCTAAATAATCAATATTGCCGGGATAGCGCGTTAACGCGTTAGGGAATTGCGTTTACAAACAAATTTGCTTACGGAAACGACTAGAACGGTGTTAATCGATTTTCCTTGAACAACAAAACGCTTTTGAAGATTGAATTGCTTTCATCGTAAAGCCAAAGAGAATAGAGTGTATAGAGGCGGATAGTCAAAGTAAATTAAGTAGCCACTGTAAATTTACTGCCATCTTTCGACAGAAGATTAACACTGTTAGAACGCCATTTGACTTTGATCCTTATTCTTTCACTGATATGTGTTGTTAAATATTAATATTAACGCCATCTACTCGACACTAGGCCAAAGGTATGGTGCAATGTTTCCGAGCGATGGCGCCATAACCTTCAGCCTACGCTCGAGTAGATGGCGTTAATATCAATATTTAACAAGTTAACATATATCAGTAAAATAATAATGATCTAAGTCAAATGGCGTTCTAACAGTTTTAATTTTCTGTCGAAAGATGGCAGTAAATGTACTGTAGCTACATAATTTACCATGACAGTAACTCTCTATTTCAAATTCCCTTTGGTACAGCTTTGCACTGGAATAACAGCGTAAAAGTTAAATGGCCGGTGTGTAATACATTGGTTTGGTTTGCTGATCATGTGTGCTCGTGACAGGCTGCGGTTTGAGTGTTGCTTTAATTTGCAATGCAGTGTTTTATTCAAATGAACGTAGTCTGGTAGTGAAAACATTGTTTTATAATAGGGTATTATACTGTATTTAAAATAAATTATTTCACACCATGCATGAAATAAAGTACCAGATAATTATTAGAAAAACACAGATAGGAGTTATTTTTAAACACAAATTCTATTTAATAAATCGGATAGAAATATAAAAAGTAGGTGAGTTGACCGTGACGTCACGATGTAATGTTTCATATAATTTCCATATTAGCAAATCGTTTTGACAGCTCTAAAAAAGTAACTGATTTGATTAATAGGAAAATACCCTATTTATACATATCATGATTTTCAATGTTGTTTAGATAAAAGAAGAACACAGGTCACAAACAGAAAATTAAACTAGATTTCATTATAATTAATAATTATATTTCGAGTAAGTACCTATACCTAAACAATTCCCAGTTCGCATAAAAGTCCTTTGTTCTGTTCCGCCGATATATAAATTAGTTCATCATTTTAATTTGTGTACAATATTATTCCACTAAACAATAAATTGTTTTCCAAATTAAGCCTTACTAAGTAATTTGCTCAGAAAATCGTAGTACGTAACTCATCTCCTCAAACGTGACGTATCTTCAGATAAACAGAGCAATCATGGATTATGGTCCCAAATCTCGAATTATTGCTGTGTTGGTAATTGGTATGATAAACAAGAGGAATTGATTAATGACGGCGCTATATCTATACAAACAGCACCAAATTATTAAAACTGATGTCCTTGCGGTTATAGAATTATCGTCAGTCAAATGTATAGGCGATTGCACTAAGTACCCACGATGAGTTTTACGAGGCCTTAACAAACGCAGTGCATCTTGCTTGCACTAATGTGAGTACGAGGGAGATGTATTATGGGCTTAGAGCATTTAGTAACTGGAGACGCCTTGGCTGTCATTTTCTGTACAAAACAGTCTGCCGATTTTTGCGAGGGAGGGGCACGTGAAATGTATGGCTATTTGTACGTAACGTACAAATAGCCATGTTAGATGAACGTCAGTCCATAGAAAAGTTTGCACAATTGTGCAAGGTTTTCGTCAGAGGGGTAAGCTCTTAAAGGCGACTCCGGTTATTAAATGCTCGAAGATTGTGGGAGATGTATTAGTTTACGCAGTCACTAGCGAATATGTCAGTTTCAAGTTGTGGTAAGGACACAGGACTAAGTATATCGTTTATTGTATCAATTTGTGTTATTCATGTATACAATCAATAGGTAGGTTTGTGAAACAAGGCAGATATTAGCAGATATTACCACTTAACTGGAAAACCTTTAATACATTAATGAAAATTAATGACCAAGAACGCTAACGTAGACCTTTCGGGAACTTCAGGACGATTTAATAAGAAAGTGAAACCCTTAAGATCCAATACAATGGACCGAAAAAAAGGAAGTGTAAAAAAAGCGATCGACTGCTAATGTAGATTGCGCACAATTACAGAAATTTTACGAACGAAAGCCCTGATTATGGATTCTGTAAGGGCTCTCCAGTATTCGATGTTACATAAATTTGGGAGGCCATGTGTTAAATTCGCTTAGTGAGTCAAACGCTCAGAAGAACTGGGGTCGCAAAACTTTTAATTCACACTTCGTAGGAGTGAAAGAGATGGTAATATGATCTCGGTCATTAGGCGCCATTCTATTTTACGTAAGACGATTTAGGTCGAACATATCTTATTTTTTCTTGCAAGGGGGAGGGAACCCCGGTCAAAAACTATCAAAAATCGTCTTACGTAATAAATGAATGGCGCCTTATGGAGATCGTCAGAAGAAACCTATGTCTAGCAGAAATGAGTCGAGTAGGTGACGCTATTTTTTTAACACTTCAGATTTCTACAGGTTATTAAGGTATCTGCCATACGCGTAATGTCCCCGACAAAGTAGAACTTTTTGTGGAATGGTCCCAGACATCTTTCAGCTGATATCAGCCGGTTAGACCCGTAACAACTACCTGCGTAACCGAATGGCCATCTTACAATGTTTACGTTGAGTGTTGGACTCAGTAATAAGTGGTCTCTAGTTTGGAATAACCCCATCTTGAGGAAAAAGGGAACGGATGGGCGAGCAACAAAAAGTTCGCCAACAGAAGACGGCAGAATAAACATTAGGCCCTGACACAGATCTCTTTCCAGCTAGATGGAGCGTATAAGACAAGCCGGGGCCACCACCTGACCGAAGTTTCGGTTTCAGTATAAAAACCATGTTGCGAAGAAGAAGCGAGAAGTTTAAATTTTTCGGTTTCAATGTTCATATGTCTACTGTCTATTATATGATTTATTCTTTATCATTCAAAATATAAAACCATGTTACAATAACACGCAAGTAAATTAAACTTATGCTAACACAAACTACTGTCTAGTATGAAAATCCCACTGACATTTTATTCAACGGTGTTAACAAGTCGATAGAAGTTTCGGTTTCGGCCGAAACTAAAAACCGGTTTCAGTCGGACACTAGCACATACCTATCCAATATATCCTAAGCATTCCTAGTGATTCAAAACCTAATTCCACTTATAAATATTTGCAGTAAAAGATTGAAGTTGGCAACTATTGGGACAGCTCATGGACTTTCAAGTTAATCATGAGATTTAAGTAGACTAATAAAAAGAAATTTAAGAGTTACATGACTGTGGCCTATTGTAGGCATAGTGTTCAACTCTGTAGTAGTTTTTTATAGCGGTAAAGTATTTTACAAGTAAAAGGTCGCCTATATGTGTGGTAACAGCGAGTGTCGTAACGACTAAGAATGCGGGATCTGAAGGAAAGTACGGGTTACTTACAGGAATGAATATTTATTTGTTCCCGTGACTGGGGTTTATTTAATTGTTAAAGGACTAAGGATAAAATAATATTTGACATCCGTTCTGGTTCCTGAATATGCTATTGTTCGCTTTTGAATTGTTTAATCTTCGGACTGTTGTTACATACCATACGTATAGTTCGAATTACAAATAATAGTTAGCTAGATCAAATCTATAACTTCAGGACGATCGCTAAACCTCCTGTTTTCTTAAATTGCTCTCCGCACTTATCTACAATTCATAAGTAAAGTCAAAGACATTATTGTCACCAACAAGTAGGAAGAAGCGATGTAGCGAGCAGAATCGCAGCTAATAAAGTATAGGAATCATTACCGCGAAGACACAGGCATGCGGTTGTATCATTAACAGCAACAATCTTATTTGACCAATTATAGACCTAACCTCCTTGTGATAAGGGTTACGAATGTTCAGATAACTGTGTAGATGACGGTCTAGTCGCCATCGGAGCGGCCAAGGTGCTCACAAATATCTGAAAACGCCTGTATTGTTAAGGCGCTAGAGTGAGTGTTCAGATATTTTTGAGCACCTCGGCTGCTCCGATATATCTGATGGCGAGTTAACACTGTTATTTGACACTTCGTATACCTTATTTCTGAGACATAAAGTCGGCCGGTGGTACGTGTTGTTACATCGCAATAATATACCTGTTTCATATCGAGTTACGGAACGCATACAACATACAAGTTTATATGTAACTCTAGTGTAGGCGTATAGTTTGCATCACAATACGATTGCTTATAGATAATGTATTGTTTACTTTATTGAGTACGTATCTTACTCGATATTATTGTCTTAGGAATAATCTTGATTGGTAAATCAAGTTGTGATTTATAATAACTGCATCTAAATTTTATTTTATTTATCCTAATGAACACATATCAAGGCAACGGTTATGACAATAACGGCACAAAGGCGAATATAAACATTTTATAGACATTTATAAATAACTGTTGAAATCTTCTTCACGCGAATCAGAAGATCACGCGGTCGTTCACTAATAAGATGGACCGATCAAGTTAAACTGCCCGGTGCGAACTTTAAGATACGTCAATTAATAGATCTAGAAACGATATATGGATTAAATGTGTGAGTGTCAAAAGTGAAGAAACGTCACATTTGTGTCACGTCGCGTTTCTTCAAACAAAAACGACACTTTTGACAGTGACACATCTAATACATATCGTTTCTAGATCTATTAACTGACGTATCTTAAAGTTCGAATCGGGCCGTAACTCGTCATCCTCTGCTTTCTACACTCCAGATGCAACCCTGATACTGACCACGATCCTCAGACATGAGGGACCGACCAGAGAGAGAGAGAGAAATCTTTAAAAGGACCCTTAGAAATATGGTGCACGGGTGTAACTTCGAAAGAGGGAAATTTTTAAAAATCCTTAATATCTATAAACGAGAAGCACTATACTTTGGCAACACTTACACTGCTACAAGGCTTACCAAAGTGCTTCTAGTTTAGTAGGTATTTCCAATTATTTAAATTGCCCCTCATTCAAAGTTACCCCAATGCAACCCTATATCAATATCAAGTCTATATGGTTATGGTTGGTGAGAGGAAAACAAATACGGAAGTATTAAATTTGGTAGGTGAGAAGAGGTCTCTGCTAGGAACAATTGAAGACAGAAGGGGAAACATGTTGGGATTGTTGGGGCACCTGATACGTCACGATACTTACATAAAGTCTATAATTGAAGGCAGAATAGGAAAACAGAGAGGCAGAGGAAGACCGAAACGTGCATATATTGACCAGGCCAAAGAGAAAATTAACGTAGTGACGTATCAGAAGCTCAAAACAGTGGCAGAGAGAAGAACGGAATGGCGATTACTCCACCGACAAGAGCTAGGCTCTTAAGAATAATGATGATGATGATGGTTCACCACACCTACGAAATCATATATAATTATTTAATTATGCTATGTACTTGTACAGTCGCCGTCAGATATATCGGAGCGGCCAAGGTGGTCACAAATCTCTGTACACGCACTCTAACGCCCTGGCAATAGAGCCAAATGCTGGCAATGAAGCGTGTTCAGATATTTGTGAGGACCTTGGCCGCTCCAATATATCTGATGGCGACTGTGCATATATTTAAGGAAATAAAAATGTTGTTATTTTGTTTTTGTTCCCTAAATAGCTATTTATTATTATTTAACCGTCTTGATCTATTTTGGGTCTTATTCCAAGTAATCCGATTATGGTAATGTTAGTAGCGAATTCAATTAAAGAAATACAATATTGATATATTAAGCATTTGCAAATGATAATTTCGTAATGTGGTATCTAATTCTAAACATGTTTTGTATTCGGTAAGCTGATTTCATTTAAACCACCTCCTTCATTTTCCGGATATCAGAAAATTAGTTATACGGAGAAATTATAATCATCATCTTTGCTAAATTATATATTAAATATAAAGTACATGATTATAAATTATAATTATTTTTATATTTAATACTTCGGGTAGTTAAGTATGTACATATGTATAATGTTAGGTACTAAGATAGAAATGTTATAACTTATAAGCGATTTAAACAAAAACCTTTATTTAATTAGTCAACCAAATTGAGAATGTCCTTTTTTTGAAGTAATTTAAAAATAAAAAAACTAATCTGAAAACGTACCCTGTCACGTTTTCAGATTAGTTCTGGTGTTGTAATCAATTAGAAGTAAATGCAACAATCGCCAAAATCCGATGATCACGCGATATAAGAGTCTATTTGTAGAATTACTATTATTAGATTACTTTTTAATTTTGTGACAGCCACTTCGCATGATCGAATACTGGTGGATGTAGACATTGTAGACTCACAATGAAATCGGGTCTTTATTATATAATATCCATACAAAGTGACTTACTTTTCATGTTCTTAAGCACATTCTTGCTCCTTTTCACTTAGTATCTACTTCTAATAGAAACAATATATAAATGTTACAGGAGAAGTTTTTTAATTTAAAATGGCAAGGCTGTATCACGGTTATAAATAAAGATCAGTCTATAACGGAAACAATTTTCCCTGAGTTGCATTACACTTAAGCCGACCACTGACTAACAGGCCGCCGGACGATATCGGCCTGTCAGTTAGAACAAAAATTTGACAGTTCCGAACAACTGACCGGCTGATATCGTCCGGCGGACTGTTAGTCAGTGGTCGGCTTTAGAACGGGATAGTTACTAGTAATCCTAGCTGCTATGATGTTGATGTGTTGTCAAAGCGTAAGTCAGTGGCCCAAATATTAATGGTTAACGTTTGTTTACTTGTTTTTATTTTTATTATAAGTAAGTTATAAGATGTCGTCTTAAAGTTTAGTAAAAAAAGGTACCTTATGGCGGAGTGATTGAAAATTCCCAAAAAGAACTACTGCCGTATTCGAACTTCAAGATATTCACAAGAGACGACACGTACTAGATCCATTCTAGATACGTTATGGTTTAGATATCAACTAGTTCTCTTTTGCAGCGCAATTCTGGCAACCAATGTCACTTTTACGTTAGTTAGCGTAAGATATCTATTAGATGTGAATTGGATCTCTAAGTCATATCCTGAGGAAATCGTTCAAGAGTATCGCCAGAATCGCGCAAATGTCATATTTGATAGGTTAGATCTTAAACATATCGTTATCGTATCTTGGTGATGTCTAAAAGATATCTAATAGATGTCTATTTCAAAATCCGAATCGTGCCCCTAGTCAATACGGTAAAAGAAGTTTGGTAGCGGACTGTGTTAGCATTCTGTAAGACAAATTTAAATAATTTCAGCTCTGGTCGAGGGGCCTAGCCAATATTATGGCCCAAATTGAAGAAGGTGATATGGCTGTAGAGTCCAGGTAGAGTCTGTCGGGAAAGAGAAGAGTCGTAGAATGTATTAGATCCCATATATATCACGACTCTTCTCTTTTCGCACAGAATCTACTATTGCATCGCCCACACTCTTAACTGTCCATCGTTGGACCTTACGCCTTTTGTAATAAGGTCCACCGACAGGCAGATAAGAGTGTTGCTGGTTGTACAAATAGTTTTGCAAGGAACTATTTTATTTCGAAGTATCACCCTTGGTAGCTAGTTTGTTAGTGCACGACACCTTGCACTTTGTGACTATGCGCTGAAACTTGGCACAGTTGATTCTTAGCTGGTCATGAGCAGATACAGACCGGGAGACCTCGAGAGCCACGTCTCATTTAGTGGGGGGGAGGGGGGGAAGTTCGACGCCGCCGCGCTTCACTTGGAGCAACATTTCTCTAAAACTGTACCTATTAGGGCATGTGATATATCATTTTCGGTTAAATTAAGGATGAGGAATTTTTTTTGGAACCAAAACAATGCACTTTCTAACAAAAAAAAAACATAAAGTAGAAAAGACAAAAAAACGTATCTTGGATTTTTTCATAATTACCAAATTTTTTTTTAAGTGTAGTATGAATCTGAAAACAAAAAATATAGTTGTAAAGCTACACTTATTACGTTTAAGAATATATATAGTTTATTATACAAAACTGTTGATAAATGGGAGATAAAAAATAATATTAAGCGTGGGCCAGAGTGATCTCAATACAAAATATTATGAATGTGGGAAAGTTACTTATAATTTGTTCTACAATCGTTTATTTTTTAGTTTTTCGTAAATAACTCGTAAACGGTAGCCCACAGCAAAAAAATATCTTTTACGTAAATAATCTGTTTCAGATTTCTTATAAAATAAGTGCTCCTTTTTTTCGCTAAGGTCAATATTCAAAAAAATATTGAAGGGAGAAAATAAATACTAAGGTCCTCTTTTTTAGTCATTCGTAAATAACTCGTAAAGCATGTCCAATAGCAAAAAATATTTTAACACAAGAATAATTAGCATAAAATTTCCTACAAAAAAGGTTATTCAAACTTTTTCGCTAGGATCAATATTTAAAAAGGGGACCTTAGAATTTATTTTCTCTCTTTAATATCGTTTTTAATATTGATCCTAGCGAAAAAGTTCGAATGACCTTTTTTGTAGGAAATTTTATGTAAATTATTCATGTACTAAAATTTTTTTTGCTACTGGCCTTCGTTTACGAGTTATTTACGAATGACTAAAAAAGGGGACCTAAGTATTTATTTTCTCCCTTCAATATTTTTTTTAATATTGATGGTACCGAAAAACAGTAGTACTTATTTTATAAGAAATCTGAAACAGATTATTTACGTAAAAGATATTTTTTTGCTGTGGGCTACCGTTTACGAGTTATTTACGAAAAACAAGAAAAATAAACGATTGTAGAACAAATTATAAGTAACTTTCCCACATTCATAATATTTTGTATTGAGATCACTCTGACCCACGCTTAATATTATTTTTTATCTCCCATTTATCAACAGTTTTGTATATTAAACTATATATTTTCTTAAACGTAATAAGTGTAGCTTTACAACTGTATTTTTTGTTTTCAGATTCCTGCTACACTTTAAAAAAAAATTGGTAATTATGAAAAAATCAAAAATACGTTTTTTAGTCTTTTCTACTTTATGCTTTTTTTTTGTTAGAAAGTGCATTGTTTTTGTTCCAAAACTAGATTCCTCATCCTTAATTTATCCGAAAATGATATATTACATTCCCTAATAGGTATAGTTTTAGAGAAATGTTGCTCCAAGTGAAGCGCGGCAGCGTCGAACTTTCCCCCTCCCCCCTCACTAAATGAGGTGGCTCTCGACGGCTCCCGGTCTGTATCTGCTCAAGACCAGCTAAGAATCAACTGTGCCAAGTTTCAGCGCATAGTCTCAAAGTGCAAGGTCCCCATACAACGGTGTGCAGTAACAACCTTTTGTAATAAGGTCCACCGACAGGCAGATAAGAGTGTTGCTGGTTGTACAAATAGTTTTGCAAGGAACTATTTTTATTTTATTTCGAAGTATCACCCTTGGCTTAATAAAGAAATAATACAATATGTGGCAAATTGCACATTCGGTGGTTAGTATCACGAAATCGTCGAAGTGCGCGTTTGTATGTTCGGTAGTATTATTTTCCTGGTGTTTCCCATTCGGAATAAACGGTGCAATACACACAATCAGGTGTTTCCTTATAATTAGTTACAAGGAAAATAATATTCCAAGTCGTTTGTTACGGGATAATATACTTACATAATCTACCGAAGCTAAGGGATAGGCGCTTCCTGAGCTTTTGCATTTTGCTCATTGCGCCTCCCCTTTTTTCTCTCATTGTCACGCCTGCAACAAAAAAAAAACATCGTTAACTTAATTGAGAAACAGTGTAACCGTTTTGTTAAAAAACCACGGGCGTTTTACGTGCCATCAGCCTAATGCGGCTTCTATTCAGAAATGAAACGGCTTAGACGTAAATAGAACCATCAAAATAAAAGTAACTATGATTCATAAAATAGTATAAGATTAACACCTTAAAACGAAATGGGAAGCGGTCGCTTCTCCATACAAACGCAGTCACCATTTTCCACTCGGGGTATTAACATTTTAGAAAATATTTTTATGCAATTTGAGTACTACTGTCGTCCACTATCCTATCGCTACCGACATATTTAACTATTTGACACTAACTGAAACTGTAATAATAATCTAATCTGTAACTGTAAACCGTATAATAATCTATATCTTATGTAAATAAAATTGTAACGTGTAATATGTAATAATATTATAAATAAATGAGTATGAGTATAATCTTCAAAATACAAGTCCGGAACATCGGATACGAATGCGCTTCAGGTACAGCCAAGTCACGTCAAGTGTAAAAATATGGGTGCCTACAACTTACTCAAAAATACGTCCCCTAGTTCTTAATCAACCGACATAAGAGCTATGGGACACATTTTTAAGTAAGATGCATATTCTCCAGATCGGATAGTACGCGAGTGGCCTAAGACAATGACTTGTTCCTAATCGTGTTGACAACTTATTGAACTCGGCGATATCGCAAAGGTTATCGACATTGGCGCCATTTGAATGACCACTCACGCGCATTCCGTTTAAAAATAACACCTATGTATAAGATTATATGCGTATAAATCTGCCAGAAGCTAAATATAACTCGAAGCAAATTAATGAAAGTCGAGAATGAGAAGAAATGCGGTTGTTTACGCATCTAGACAACGATAATTCGGTTTGACAGAATAATTATTTCTGAATGACAGACACAGATGAATAGGTTTGTTGCCATTTGTTGAATTTTATAAAAAAAAGCTGTCTATCCCCGTGTGATTCGGTCTATGTTATATATCGGGTATGTTGTTTCCCCTTCCCCTCAAGGTGTTGATTTCACCAAAGTAGCCTATGACATCACTCAAAGCTGAAACTTCCTACATGCCAGTATTATCAAAATCGGATTAGCCTTACAGATTACAGCCTGTTTCACATGCAGACAGTAGCGATTTTTAATCAAGCATCAAACAGTAAACATTCTGCACACAAGTGTGAAATAAAAGCGTTAATAATTAACGCCAGTCGTTTCTAAATAACAGTAACCAGTAATAACCCAATAGCCCGCCAGCGTTATGTACACGAATACAGCGGGAAGTAACAAGTGTTGCGTCGTAATTAATTACACAATTTATACGTCGCAGTCACGCCAGGCTCTCCTTTATAACCGATAAACACGACCTTTTAGAGGAAAAAGGTGCTAACAATGTTTCGCGGCTTCATAATTCCTAACATATTTTCCCGTTTAGATAGTTTAAACACGACTGGCTTAGCGTGTGAAAGAAAATTTGCCGAAAATTTGGAGTATGGCTTCTACAGTATTTCCATCCCAATTTGTGCGGATGGAATTTCGATTTTGTGCACGAAATTGTTTCACGCAAGGCAAAACTAATTGCTGGATTAGACTCACACGGGACGGAGGATTAGGGCTCAAGGGAAAAGGCCTAGCAATAGCTGAATGAGCAGATAAGACAGACTAATAAAATAGGCTCCCAAACTAGGGCGTGCTTACTAGAAAAGGAATGAAGTTTCCCCAGGATATTCCTTACAATAAATCGTTCTGAGCGTTGTATTATTCACGCTAGACTATTTTCGAAATAAGAACTACACCCCGGTGACGTATAAACTCGTAACTGTAATTGAATGACCGTTATTCCACATTTCCAGGGCGGAATCCCTAATGCACGTATAGAGACATTCAAGACAGCAATAGTGTCATAAAGCTGCCAGATGAAAAGTGTTTAAAAGAGAATATAGACGCGTAATGTCGTCGCATTACTGCCAAGTCTGTCATACCGATGAAACTCTTCAAATAAAGCTCAGCTTAACATATTTTATTGGTTTCCTACAGACCTACATCAATTTAGTAGCCAATAGTATTATAAATATCAATCAGGAAGACACCTTGGCTGTAACTTTACATTTCCGAGTGTATAAACTTGTATAAAAAGGCCAAAAGCATTATGTCGTCACATCCAGAGGCGTTTATGAAAATAAACATATAGTACCTACGTAGTCTATTGTAGAAAACGTGGGTGAAACTAACCTTGTGATCAGTGATCACGCAACAAACCATGAGGCATGCTCGTGAACAACTTCACTCATCACATTAAATTATTGATGTCAAATGATCAAGTCGTGAGTTCATGGTTCCTTCCAAATAACTATGGCAGTAAATTGTATTTGCGATCAATAAATTTCACTTTCACAACTCATAGCAATAACAATTAATATATTAAACCCGACTATAAATGACGGTAGTCAATTTTTTAAATAGATCTTTAAGGTTGGTAGCAGCGGCATCTATCAAACTTAATGGGAACGAATTGCTACTGAAATAGAAACTTTCTGCGGTCTATTTATAGCTGCATACAAATTAAGGGCTGACACATGGAGAGAAATGGTCACAGTTACGCCATATACCGATCCTTCGAAAGTACTCATTTGTTTAGACCCTTAATAAACAAGCTAAACGCTTCAATAATATAATATTTATAAGTTTCGCGTTTTGAACAAATATTAACTCACATTTATAAACGTCGGTAAATAAAGGTAATAAAATAAATCGATAGACCCGTCTATAAATGTGAATTAATACGCTTCAATGATGTTTAATGACGTATAGAAATGTTTACAAACGAAAATGTTACAGGCAGGTCCTTTGATAACAAATGAAATGTAGTAAAAGAAATGATGTTTAACGAAGGGAGAGAAACGTTAAATAGTGTCCTAACAAAGCCCAAAAGTTTGAACAGATACTAGTGTCCGACCGAAACATGTTTTTTTGCCGAAACCGAAACCGAAACCGAATGTTCGGCTTTGGCTCTAGTTTCGGCCGAAACCGAAACCGAAACTTTTGT
The DNA here is from genome assembly GCF_910591565.1 of Cydia splendana. NCBI lineage: Eukaryota > Metazoa > Arthropoda > Insecta > Lepidoptera > Tortricidae > Cydia > Cydia splendana. The sequence continues at coordinate 15,071,202 of NC_085971.1, read as the reverse complement.
AGACTTGTTAAAATCGTTGTTGAATGTCATAAAACCGCTTTTACGCCCATATTATGGGGCTGTCAACACCCAATGTCCTTGAAATTGATATTACTTAAGCAGTTTTTTAAGAAAATTACTAGAGTTAGACCAAGATAATTCTGCAACGATTTTGATAACACATGCAGTGCAAGTGTTACTTTAAACGTCAAAACTTCCATGAAATTATGACGTATAAATAACATTTGCACTAGTAGCACTGCGTATGCTATCAAAATCATTGCAGAATTTTCTTGGTCTAACTCTATTCATTCACCAGTCAAGCTAACATGTAGATACAGGGTCAACCAAAAACGCGAGCGCAGCGAGCGCGAAATTTTTTGTTAACAATATCGCAAGGCCGGGTACCGATCTTCACCTGGGCCTAAAAGTCCGAAGTGCCCCAGTGAGGCGAACTTTCATGCGAAGTCAAAGCCGTGCTTCAGGCTTCAGGATAAGTAGTTAAGCACAGACTCCAACCAATGTCCATTGTATTAAAAAGCGAGACCGCAGACCGAGCATGGCGCAGCGAGGCCAAAGGCTAAGCTGAAGTAGAGGACATGTGGAACACAAACCAATGGTAAATTGAGGTAAAAAGTGAAGCTAAGGTCGAGCATTCGTATGAAAAACTGTACTGGGGACACTTTTAAGGGTTTTTTCTTCGTTTTAATCAATAGTCAGCTGTTCAGCTTCGCAAAATATTAACTATTGAGAAAATCTACTTTGCGGCACTAGTTGAGCGTAGTAGCCTTTAGCCTCGCTTAAAATTTGCCATTAGAGGTACTTAGATAGAAAAATGACTGAATAAGTAAGTGCATAAGAGCGAAAAAGACATCGTTCGACTCGGGCCGAGCTGATACTCGGCCATCGGTTACGTGCGACAGTGCTATCTCATTCACTCTGATACAATTAGACAGTGTGCGTTATAGGTATTGACAGCCTCTTAAGACTGCGTCGACCGTCCAGTGGCGCTCTCATTAGTGGAATTGTGTTTTATTAAGAAACCAATTAATTTCTGTACCTATACATGAATCAGTATATGTAGACATATTTAATTACACAAACGGGTCTACCGCGATATAATTTCATTGTTTTTACCTTTAATTCCGACGTTTCAGCTGAGTTGCACCAGCCCGTTTGTGTAATTAAATATGTGTACAAAACGCGAGAGTTTAAAGCAGTATATGTAGGTAGGTATGTATTAATATTGTTGTCCTCCTTATTCCCCAACTTTTGGTCTTTGTCCGAAGTAAGGTTTACTCGGCTAATTCCGAATGTCGAAAACTGTCGGATAATTCCGAAATTCAGATGAAAATCACCCTTAATTCCATCATAATAAAAGTCTCTTTTCGGAATTATCCGACAGTTTTCGACATTCGGAATTAGCCGAGTAAACCTTACCATTTTGTAAGTTTCGGCCCGGCCGAAAGGTTCGGCCGTTTTTTGGCCGAAACCGAAACTACAGCCGAAACATGTTTTTTTGGCCGAAACTGGCCGAAACCGAAACCGAAACCGAACCTTCGGTCGGACACTAACAGATACATAATGCGTTTGTTTTTGTTACCGAAGCTCCGAAGTCCGAAGTAATTATGAAAGAGCAGTTCCGACAAACACGTAAGAAGTAGGGAATGCCCGTTCAATGCCCTCAGCACGCGACCTGGTTACTTCATATCTAATTGATATCGATGACAGGTAGTAAAACATTATCCTTATCACTATTAGATATATTTACATCTATTACGAATTGTTACTAATTTAGCAGTTATTAGGACATTTGCACCGCTGTCGCATTCCTGAAGCGGTATCATGGTCGCATTTTTATCACCTGTCATGTCATGCGTCACATTCGCACGTACATACTTATTAAAATGTTACAGCCATGGTGACAAATGATGAGCCGAACATCTTAGCCCTACTGGTTCATAATATGTAGTAACTCCACGGCCGATCAGCCACGGCGACTACTATCCACTCCGTTGCTGTCCCGGGTGTGCTCGCAAGTGGCTGACGTTAAGTATCGAATATTATACTGGTTCATATCGAATTTATCATATGAGCCAATAGGAAAAATCATTCATTAATGGATTACAAAATTGATATGGTATGGAGACATTAAAGACGTCAACATAACACAGTTGCATTCAAAGCCTTTCTTTATTATCATCTTAATACTAGTTAAATTTGTTTAGTGTTGTGTACAAAGCATTAAATTCAAACATTAAAGATCAACGACCGCAGTAACAATTCAAGATCAATTGTATTGAAAGTTCATTACCCATCTTTCCTATCCAGACACTCCAGTTGCAGAAAAATTAATCACACTAAGACCACTATGTCAAGCACCCGTAACTCGAAAGACCAGCCGGTAATCCAACTTCTCAATTGTAGAGTACGAAATTCCATAATGAGTGTATGATCAGCGCCAAATATATGTAAACACATTCAGTCTTATCACAAAGGAATAAGGTACGAAAGTGTAAATATAAATTTGACGTACACTGGCGATGGCCTGCCAAACTCTGCACGGCGCCAGGTCGACGCGCCGTGTCCGTGCTCCAGGTTTCAAAACATTCCCATTATAATGGCCAGATAGGTGGATTTATTGCACTTTGCGCTGCAATCGTGAATGGAAATGCACTGTTATGTACGATGTAGAGGAATGTTAGTAACTGAGCTTTATAGCATTGCATTGGAACAGACAAAGATACTCGTACTTTATTTATTGGTTTAGGGAGGTCGAAATTTCTATATTACACATACGACTATTTTGCATTCCAATTTTCTAATGAAATTTAATAATATACGGTAGCCGCGTGCGTATGAGGACGTCTTTGACGATCAAAGGCTTATATGTTTATGTGTCGGAAAGTCACCACAAGGGTAAAATTTTAGGTGTATTCCCATTTATCCGCGCCTCACGTGACCGCCGCCATACTATGAGGCGGTAACAGATGGGAATAGAGACCAAATTTCAACTCCCTGATTCGAATAAAAAAACTACTTAAAGTTATCTTATAGAGATCAGATTTGTTAGGTAGCGCGGAATCCCAAAAGATTGAATCAAAAAAAATCTTCATGTCTAAATATTTTCGGTCCTCACGCCTGATGGACGTAAGATGATAGAACGAGGAATGTTAAATTCAGTCATGCCCGTGAAATGCTGTACACTCTCCCAAATGCAGTTGGTCCAAATAAGACCTCTGATACAACGAATCAAATTCATTTATCAATGTTTACACATATGCGACGAGTCACCTGCGAGCTTTAGCTTTCACCCAAAAACTAGTCTTGTTATCAATGATTAGAGTACAAAATCGAATGTACGTTGCTCTAATTCGGCGCCGGTGGCGCCGCAGTCAACAGGCCTAGAGCTAGAGCAAACAACCACCATGAGCAAACATTCACACTGTCGGCAGTATCTAATCTGGAAAGCGACAGGACAATAACTAGGGTTATATAACTTGTATATATATATGACTGCTGAAAGGACAAACAATAAAAAATGTGTGGCTATATTGCTGTTATGTAGGTTCAAGAGCAAGCGCCGAATATCACTATTTATAGGTATCTCTACACTTTATAAAACAAAGCCCCCGCCGCGTCTGTCTGTGTGTTTATGTGTATGTCCGCGATAAACTCAAAAACTACTGAACGGATTTTCATGCGGTTTTCACCTATCAATAGAGTGATTCTTGAGGAAGGTTTAGGTGTATAATTTGTTACCCCTTGCGAAGCCGGGGCAGGTCGCTAGTCTACATAATATATACCTACCAACTTATTGAGCACGCACGTTGTTTTGTTACCACACGCTGATAAAGTTTCTAATAGTCGACATAATTAATTACAAATACAAAATCGATAAGGCTAACAAGTTGTTTGGTAACATATCGATAAGCTACTATTACACTCATTTCATTAAGTCAGACAACACATAAACGACCTGTTGAAACAACGGGTTCCAAAACATAGTATATTTAGCTGGAGGCATATTATACGTGCAAAATATGATTTGGTTTTAATACCTGCGCGAGTCCAATACTGTCGGACAGATAATGCCGTATAACTGATGAGCCAATCTTAAGCCGTTTAATATTTTTTAAGGATCGTTATTTGTTAGATTGGAACATAACTGTCAATACTATTTCTTGTGGAGTTCCTCCCCAATGTCCTAAATTTTTTTTCACCGAGTAAACGTATGGATGTCAATACTATTTCTTGTGGAGTTCCTCCCCAATGTCCTAAATTTTTTTTCACTGTATAAAAGTATGGATAAAACGTTATGGCATTTTCGTACCTCTTAAAAACTTCATACATTTTTTATCGGACAAATTGGGATAACTAAACTATTCTCTCTATAGCGCAAGAAGGAGTCTTACCTATATACAAACATTCGAAAAAAATACTGTTTTTTTTATAAAACAGCGTTGATATTGACTTACTTACAATCATACACATCATACTTAACATTTCTGAATATTTATCCTGGAATATGCAAATCAACGGTAGCGTTTGGCCATAAAGATGATCATGCAGAACGTTTTAGCACCCGAATTAACAAGATCCACTTATTAATGCGGAGCTCATAAAGCGATTCCACAAAGGTTTCATACACCAATTTACGATTCATAAATCGCACCCCAGCTAAATGGGGTTATTCCTCGAGAGTCGAACATTCAGGAAAACCAGCGTAAGTGCGGTCTCTATTTACGAGTAGATGTTCTGAATGTAGGGGTCGCTGTTTGCATTGGTTAGTAAATGCGTTCGATTGCTACATGATCGTAAACTGCCAGATCGTGCACCGGAACACAGGGTGTTATCAATGCAATTCGAAAGTGATGGGTTTAATAAAGTGAAACGGTACAGGAAATGCAAATGCATTGTGAAATATTTGATTGTAAATTGGCTTTTACAGCAGTTGAGATTTACCTGCGAAACGGGGAATTAATATTAATTAAATGCTTTATTTTCATTGAGTGATTAAAAAAGGCTATGGAATTTTAATTGTGAAAGGAATTGAAGTGTAGGCCATACTATGTTTTATTTATACGTTCGTAGCTAGGGGCATTGAAACTAAATTAAGTTTGTCATATATTAGCCCACGCTACACTACGTGATCCGCCCAACTGTTCCATTCTTTGACATGCAATCCAAGGGAAAAAATATAGTTGCAAAGATGAAAGCTAGTTCCGCATACCGGGATTGTCCAATGAACTCATTCCTGGGTTGTAATTCCCTTTACATTCATAGCTCATCATCTTAAGAACCAGCATAAGCGGTGACTCAAGATCTGCATATAAGAGATTACATTTAAACTGGTTACTCATAAAGAATACGTTCAGTAGACGTTGAGAATTATAACTCTGGCGCCCACTCTCATAACGCGTCGCGCTGCGGCGCCCGGACACTTCACACTAAATCCAAAAGGACTAATAAACTTTTATCACTCCGAGGCACTTAGGACTTTTCAATGAAACGTGGGGGAATTGCCAAACGAGCCAAGAGACGTGTAACAGCCCTCTGTCAACTTGATCGAGAGGACACATTCAGATGCAGCGGATAATTGAAAACTCGTTTGGAGTTCTCGGCAATTTGGTGAAAGATGATTCAATGTTATCGTAACCTATATTTGAATGACGAATTAAAAATATAACAAGTCGAGTATGATGAAGCAAATGTTGGATATATTTAGGAGGAAGAAAATTAATTTGTGAGCTAATTATGAAATAACCGCAAAATTAAATGAATCATGACTAAAAATAGCGCCATGCATATTTAAAGTTGCATTGAGACCTTGCGCCTTGAATCGACTGTACCTTGGACTGAAAACAAGTTTATTCGAAAATAGTCGCGCTATTTTTATTCAACAAAAATTAAAATGTGAGAAGGTTGCAATTTCAACACTACACATACCGTAGATGGTAACTAAAATAGAGCTGACACAATTGAGGTATTCACGTGGGTGCCTCCAGATACACCCACACATTCGAGATACCAATTGCAATATGCCGGTCAGCGAATGGCCAGATACCGGACGAGATAACCCAAATATCGTAGTTCATTCAAGTTGAGACCATGCTTAGTTCTGATCCTGGAAAGCTTTTTTTTCATCATATTCCAGCTATCCTATTGTTATCTGTACCTACAGAGGCTTCGTGCAGAACAATGCGGAGCATGGCCGCATGTCTCGCTGTCGATTTAATTATTTTTCGTAAAGGAAAGGAATTCCTTTCCCGCAACTCAAATCTTTTCAAAGATTACTATATCTTTGTAGCTGTACAATTTTTGGGATTGATATAGTAAACAAAACGATTTCCTTCGAACGGAAAAGGACAGTTACGACAAATCATTATTCGAATACGTATTCGACATTACTTTCGATAAGTCTGACCTCAATCAGCTCGTACGGATGAAACCTAGCCCGCAGGCTAGGTAGGGGGTATTACCTCTTGGCGTGCGAATGTCGTTCGTCGACCTTGCGTCCGCGCACGCCCCACCTATTGCGCATTGCAATACAATGCAGAACTAGTGCACATGTTAAACATGTCGTGGTTTAGTTTGTTACTACATTCGTGCTTGTCGTGTATTTAAAGCAAAGTACCTTTAATGAGATTGAGTAATAGATTATTGAGAATATTGAGCAACTAAATTCTATGCGTTGGTCAATTGAAGTTTGATCTACTATCCGATATCGCAAAGAAATACGAGAGTGCTATAGTAAACAAAGAATAATGAAACAATCACAGCGTCTAATGAATGACGAATTACTTGTTTTGATTGCCAATCACAAGCGACCCACGCGAGAGATGCGTCAGACTATTATAAGTATTATAACAGTACCTACTTGTGTGTGAATTTACTATATACTCTGAATTAGAAGCCATTGAGAATAGTTTTCATCAATTAAAGTAACTGTAGTTTCACTTACTCTACAGTTTTTTATTATATCTACGAATTAATTTTCATTTTATTGACATCTGTGTATTCTGTGTTCACTTCAGCTAATCAAAACCACGACTTAAGAAAGCTACGTCTAGACAAAATATAATAACGACTCCTCTTTAGTAAGTAGAATGTAAAAATGAATCGTTATATACCGTAAACCTTATTGCAACAAAATGAGGTCTATCGTTGGTTATTAAAGCGTTGCTGCTAACTAGTAGTTGGATTTGTATAATATTAACAGCCCGGTATCAAGTCGCCTAAGCTGATGACAGTGTTGATGCAACTCACTGGAACAGTTTGAACCGCCGCCAAGAATGCGTTTCCACTGGATAGTGGATCCTGCATTCCATTAAATTGTGCACGGGACAAGGAAATATTAAATTATTTATGACGACCTATTAGACAGTTACGATCAGAATTGAGAGAGCCAACTCTCTATTCTATTCGAATCTAAATCTATTTTTCAAACTGCACTCTTACAGGCGGAATACATTTTTTCAGGACTTGAGTCTCGAATAAGAAAAACGAAATATACCTATGTATCAGAGTCGTTAACTTTTATTGCATTGTCCACAGTAGTCACCTTTTTCTAAACTATGTTTGACCCAAACCGATATTGGCTAGACCGACGACTCCACATTTATTTTACTGATAGGGCATTTTCATTTAACTTGTATTTTAAAGCGCGACTTAAGTCGTGTTTCAGTAACGTCTAACCGTTACATTCCTGACAAAATGTATGGGATTTGACATTGACCGTCAGTTTTGTAACGATTGCTAACCGGCCGTTAAAGGTGTTCAATTAAGTGAAAATGCCCGATATATGAACACCAAAACATTTGCAGATCGTATACATTAAAGTTGGACAAGGCCGAAGTCCCTTCTGAGAGTGCTATGTCTCTGATGAGGGATAACAGGATATAGTCATCATCATCATCTTCGTACATTAAGTTTTAATGCTACTCATGACAACATTGCCAACTAGCCACAGTCCATTAGCGAATTTTGATATTTCCGGATGAATTACGTAAGCATTCAAATAATCAGATCAAATTGATGATTCAAGAGATAAATAACTCCGTGAACTCGTTACTGTATCGATCTTGATGACATCATATTATTCTAATGACGTTCATCGAGTAATTTATGAACGCTAACTCATAATGAATAATGAATATCGTAACGTTAATTGTATTTAAGTTGACATTGAACATTTTATGAAATATTAATTTACGTATGCATTTTAATTATTGGCGAAAGTTATTAACTAATGACAGTTGCCTTCAAGACAATTTTGTTTTTAATAGCAATACAGTCACAACTTCTACAATGTAATTAGTTTCAATTCAAGTAGCGTCGAGCAATGTAAATAAGTCTGATATTTAATCAAAACTATCATCGGTTCGGGTATGTTTTATGCCGAAAATATACTCGTACATGATAAATATGCATGTCACGCGTACCTCTCTATAAATATATAGGAGACTTATGTTGTAAATAAATAATAAATACACAGAAAACACAAACATCTTTTCAACAACCCAATTAAAGACACTAACGATATATTAGTTGCTGATGGTCCCTCTCAAGGAAATTCATCAAAAACTTCATAATAATTACTTCCCTTCACTTCAGCAATATTTATATACGCTCAAGAGTCTCTATTTGGCGCTGCAATCGCGTTAAGTATTCGCTCGCACGAAATCTGATTAGCACGAGTTTATCTTTCCTTCGCTAACAGTGAAAGTTACTTCGCGATTGTATAGATGATTCAGACAAGAACCGTTGTTTCTTACAAGTTGCGTACAATAAGTTAAAAGATTTAATAGCAGTATGTGCATAAATGATAAACGAAAATAGATGATACTTACGTTGGAATTCGAGTAAGAAGAGCTCTCTACATAGCCGGATGGGGTAAGTGATATACTTAATTAGTAGTATAAGTAATTGTATTACTTAGCTATATTTTAAATATCGTAAGCCGGAAAGGTACATCATAGCAGCTGCATTGTAAAACACCCTATCACCTAAACTACTAATCCTATTTACACCTGTGATGACGAAATAAAAATTGATTGATTGACTTATCCGTGTAAGTAGGTTCCGTGTAGGTAGGTAGGCTTCGAAAATACAGTTATACATACTTTTATTTCTAGTAGTTTTGACTTTTTTTTGACTACGCAAAAAGCTACAAAACTACTAAATAATTCTTAGAGATGCAATGTAATCAAATTGAGTTCAATTTGTAGTTTCAATGATCAAAGGTTTTATTAAGGCACTTTTGCCGTTACTATATATTTGATATTGACTGTACCAATGTCAAGGGCTCATATACTGTTCAGTAAAACTAGTTAACTATCTATTTCTGGCGCTTCAAGTAACCAACAGTGCCGGTAAGCATTCAAGTGTCTCTACAATAGGTACCATGGTACGGTTGGCGCTGCGTCTTAGTACGCATTTACATCACAATTGTGTTCATTGTGCGGGGGTTGCAGGTTCGAGGCTGTGTCGCATCTACTGGGACGATACAATCTTGTAATGGCGTATCTAACGAAGCTGTATTAAACATCTAGAACATCTAGGAATTATGAGGGAACAGATGAACATACATACATACATACATACCCACATACATACCGGTCAAAATCATAACCCTCCTTTTGCGTTGCCGTAGTCGGGTAAAAAGGCATACGAGGGCTGATCCGAAAGTTGTTATTGCTCCGGCACTACTCATGCGATTGCAATATGATTTATACCATTGTGAGGGATATTTCAATGCTAATTATGGCCTTTTTTTTTTACTTATATGTTTATTTTTTATATAATATATTTTTTACTGAAAGCTGTTTTGTATGGAATTATAAATTACTAAGAAAAAAACGTTTTTTTTTTCTTAGTAATTTATTGAATTTCGTATTGAAATATTTAAGATTCAACTTATATTTACCTGGGATTAATTATTCGGTTCCTTCTGCTATTTTCGATGTATAATGGATAAATAATTTTATATGATAAAGCACATTTTTGAATAAGTATCTGAAATTACTACTTTTGATGAAATGACTCATTATTGACACCTATTAAGTCATAATTAGGTTTACTCAATCAAAATGATTTTTACGTAAAGGGGTCATCCATTAACTACATCACACAAAATTCTAGGTTTTTTTACCCCTCCCCCCTCCTTGTCACACTTGGTCACATTTGGCAAACCCCTCTACCCTGGTGTGACGTCACATTTTTTCAACGAAACCGGCAAATATTTATTTAATATTTTATCAAAATATTTTTGGCAAAAGAAATATTAGTAATTTTATAACCCAAAACTGATTGGGACAGAAAATTAAACGAATATAAACGACCAAAAACTTGTTTTTTAACTGTACAGCGAATAAAATAATTGATTTTTTTTGTGTTAATGATGAAGTTAAAGTGACGTCACAAAGTTTGTGACCTCCCGCTTGTAACAACATTTCATATTTTTTTGTCCCCCTCACCCCCCTAAACGTGTGATGTAATTAATGGATGACCCCAAAAAGACGATTGAGATTCGCAATTAGCAGCACCTAAAAAAATTATATGTTTTTAAACTAAAAATGTTTATAATATGATACCACATAATGGAGTTTCAATTACTAATCATCCTGGCTGCTGGCCATAGGCTTCGGCAAGTCGCAGAAAAAAAATATTGAAAAAAAAACTATGCGTTTTCTAAAAACGAATTAACGTCACCTCTTTACATACTGAAATATCCCTCACAATGGTATAAATCATATTGCAATCGCATGAGTAGAGCCCGAGCAACTAAGAACTTTCGGATCAGCCCTCGTATTAGTGCAAGCGAGATGTATATAAAGTAAATTACGTAGACGTGAGCGCTATGTCAACGTCAACACTGGTGGTAGCCGTAAAGGCCTCTCAAGTATAATACTCGGATTAGTCGGCCCTTGTCATATCGCAACCATATGCTATGTCCCTGCTTCACTAAAAAAAACAGAGCTAATTGGCCAACCAGAATGATGACGAAGGCATAAAAACAGAAAATATATTAGCAAAATATATTATATATTAAAAACTTAGAACTGTCCCTATAGGTACACTGTATCCGTATTGTCCCTAATTTTCTAAAATAGGAACAACAACTTTCGACTTTCTTATAGCTCCAAACGCTACTTGAGGTCAATAGAGGTAAATGTGTTATACGGATAAGTGTGGCCTTCACATTGGGGCCTGTTTACACATTGATTAGTGTTAACTGCGAGTTTATACATACAGGGTGACCACTCTTTACTATAACCCAAATTCCCTGACTTTTCCCGGTTTTCCAGGCGTTTTTTCAAGTTTTTCCCTGACCATACTCTTAAATGTAATAAATATAAAATATGTAATTGGAATACATTCTTGAGTTTTTGCAGAATCTGAATTAGTCCAGTCATTATATCCAAAAAACCGACCCTACCCGTGAATAATCAGTTGTTGGATTTTTTTTCGTAGGTCCCTCGGGGGGGGTCACTGGGAGTGTAAATTCAAAAAGTAGTGTTCAGGCTCCTGTGTATATTCGAAAAACGGTTTTTCTTGAATAACTCGGCCATTTTTGATTTTACAGTAAAACCGTGAGGACAAAATAGAAATTGGGAATCTAGTGGTAAAGTGGTATTGACCACTCGATTTCAATTCTATTAGTAGAATTTAAACGCCTAGTAGTGGAGATATCATTTAACGAAATACACGAAATCGAGTGGTCGAATTTCAAAAATCGGCCCCCTGGACTTAAATTTTCTATCTTTTTGTGTAGCTCCTCCGTGTACAAAAAAAAATGATCCACGCGGCTCGTAATGCTCACTTTACGAGCCGCGTGGATAATTTTTTTTTCAATATTTATTTTGTCTATACCGCCGTGGTAGGATATAGCGTTACCTATTATTAACCTATTTAGCGGCACACGTACGACCCCAATTTCATAGAAAACCGCAAATCGATGTACGGGGTTAGCCGTTTGGCACACGTATACTAGAGATCAAAATAAAATTTTTGACCCGCAGTTCCTAAAAAAAAAAATCCATAGGAGGGGAGTGCTGAGTCATTGTTTTTTTTTTTATGAGAAAAAAAATTTTTTTAGAAATCAATCGTGTATGGTAGGGTTAAAGAGGTATTCCCCGTTGGATATATGGATATTACGTATCATTTTATGATTAATATGCACCGTATCTGCAGTACAGTTCCATTAAGTCTCGTAGAATAGATACTGAAGTAGGACTGTATCACTTAGTATTATTGAAAAATTAAAAAAAAATACTAAATGAAATTATTTTCAAAATTGCTTTATTAGGGTTAGATATGAGGATATCACGTATCATTTGAGGTATATTGTACAAAAAAAATCAGCCATATCGTATCTGGAGAAGCCCAAACTTGGTATGTTTTGAAAATTATTTTTGTTTTAATTTAAAAAAAATGGCTGAAATGTAATGATGTGGTATAGTTTTAGAATCGCCTCAAAAAGCTTTTCTGAAAAAAAAAATTCCCTCCCATACAAAAAAAACAATGACTCAGCACTCCCCTCCTACGGGAAATATTTTTAGGAACTGCGGGTCAAAAATTTTGTTTTGACCTCTAGTATGCGTGTGCCAAACGGCTAATCTGTACATCGTTTGGGGTTTTTAAAGTGAACAGGTTAGCACATTCACTGCCCCCGACGCAAATGTGCGTCCACCGTCATACAAGTTTGTTCCTAGGCCACGCCCTCTGGCAGTGAATGCGTTAGACTAATTATAGTAGATATATAATATTTGCAGATTATACATAGATTATAGATATATAATGAAGCGATGGTGGCCTAGCGGTAAGAGCGTGCGACTTTCAATCCGGAGGTCGCGGGTTCAAACCCCCGGCTCGTACCAATGAGTTTTTCGGAACTTATGTACCTACGAAATATCATTTGATATTTACCAGTTGCTTTTCGGTGAAGGAAAACATGATGAGGAAACCGGACTAATCCCATCAAGGCCTAGTTTCCCCTCTGGGTTGGAAGGTCAGATGGCAGTCGCTTTCGTAAAAACTAGTGCCTACGTCAAATCATGGGATTAGTACTCAAGCGGACCCCACGCCTATTACTTATTCTGTGCCCAGGCTCCCATGAGCCGTGGCAAAATGCCGGGATAACGCCAGGAAGAAGAAGATATAATGTTTGCAGATGGTAAAATTAATATATTTATTTTTATTTTATTATGTACATACAGAGACAATTTTTATTCCCTGACCTCCATTAAATTTCCCTGACAATTCCCTGACTTTTCCATGACTAGCGAAATTCCCTGACTTTTCCCGGTTTTCCCGGTTTTCCAGAAAGTGGCCACCCTGTACATATGCTACTTGCGTTTAGTGGTATATGAACTCGTAATAAACACTAATCAATGTGTAAGTAAACAGGCCTCTGAACCTTGCTGAACATACGAGTATATATGGCTGCATTTTTTCTAGGTCTCCAAAGTGAGTCAGTAGTATTCGTGTCAGTCCGTTTCGTCGCGAACATTGTGCGGGCCATTCGTCACCTTGCCCTCAATGGTTCGCCGTAAACAAAACAAACGAGCATTTCCGCTTCATATTTTATGCAGGAGACAATTTCTCGCACTCACTTGACGGTGTTTTTCCTACTGTATAAACTTAAAATCGGGTACATAAATGTGAATATTTTTCACCTTATGCCGTTGGCTTGTGGTAATTGAATAATATGTACATAGGTGTAGAACGATACGGCAATAACAACATAGATCAACAAATACAATAAAAAAGAACATATTGGCATCTATTTAGACCACAACGTAGTTACCAGATATTTTCAAAGGAATTGAGTAATCGCCAAACAAGCGCTATGTTCTTAAAAGCAGACATGATGGATGAGAACGATTGTATAAGCAAGAAGCTCCAAAATCACCGTCGCATCACAGCCTAACGACTAGCACTAAACGATCTAATAAATCAAGCTCTTGAAAATGGCACTTAAGAAAAGACAATGGAATTATTACGTACAAAATAATATATATGTCGCAGTCGGATCGTATAATCCGCCGTATTACATTACGGCTAGCCGTTTTCAAAAACAGGGGCGTTTTGAAATGCGGCGGTTTAACGATTAGCCGGATTGAATGCGGCTGAATGAGAATCCGCCGGAATGTATTCGGCGCCATACGTTCTTCAACACGGCTAGCCGTAATGTAATACAGCGAGTCATTAGCCGCCGCTTTGACAGTTTTTAGTTCCCATTTTTAACACCCGCGGCGCTGCCTGACAAACGCTGGGGTGTCCATCAAATCTGGAGTTCGTCGGACTGTTTCTTTTCAAAAAACATTTCTTTCGCAACTTAAATAGACGGAGCCCCGCTTCGCGGGGCTCCTATTTCTGAGCGGTTTGCCCTTCGGGCATCTGAAGCTACCTAACGAACCTAACCTACCTACCTATTGATTTAGTGAGACGTCCGTGAAAACATTACACTTTGGGGAAAAAAGCGTAGGTAGGTAAGTAGGTTAGGTTCGTTAGGTAGCTTCAGATGCCCGAAGGGCAAACCGCCCAGAAATAGGAGCCCCGCTTGCGGGGCTCCGTCTATTTAAGTTGTGAAGGAAATGTTTTGGAAAAGAAACACATGTAGTGCGGTGGGACCATGGTAAAAATAAATTAAATTGCAAACATTGTCAAACTCCGGTTACGTAGGCGACCGAAAGAACTGGTCACTCTACAATCTAAAATAGTAGTACGATGCGGCTAAACGTTGGCCGCCTTATTGAAGAACATATCGCAATGACAATCCGGCTAATCGTCGAACCGCCGCATTTCAAAACGCCCCTGTTTTTGATAACGGCTAGCCGTAATGTAATACGGCGGATTATACGATCTGACTACGACATATACACTCTCTAACTAAACCGATGCTTATCATGATTTTCGTCTCTGACACATAACACGTTCTCTTTCGGCTTTTTATTTTTAATATTGGGTAACATAACGCTGCGCTCTATATGAGTATCTAACTTTTACATAGGTTACGCCAGAGGAAAGCCCCAAAAAAGTGCAGCCAAGTTAGCGCGATCGTTCAAGCGAAAAGCCATGATGGTGCGCGCGCCACAAACAGCACATGCTATTCAGGATATGACCAAAACCATATAATTAAAATAAACAATGCAGTCCAACACGTAAGATCACGAGAGACGCAAGAAAGCGAGACAACGTGTATACACCCGTTATTCAAGATAAGCCATTACCACGCCAGAGAAATTAGTATACAATTAATTATACGGAGAGCATAACTTAAAGTATGCCATGTTTATTTTTCTTCAGTGACCGGCAAAAATTGGATGAATAAGTAGTTCACTGTTCACCGTCATTGGCAGTTAACTTTCTTTTACGTACACATTTCAATTTGTCGAATATTTTTTTCGACAAGTTAGTAAGTGAACGTTTTGTCAACCATATAAAGAAACGTATGGATATGTAAGTCTGAACTCAAACACAACTTAAAGTGATTTTCTTTTGGATATCGTTTACACTTTTCTTATCAAAACGACAGTATAGAAGTTCTGTTGCCATGATGGCGCATATGCACATACAAACAATAGCTTGAACGTTATACCACAACTCACAGTATTGCGTCGATAATTAATGTTTCATTAAACCGTGAAACAGCCAGGACTAAATCTTAACCGGCTCCATCGTTTAACAATACGCAATTAAACTGGACAGGCAGAGAACGGAGATAATTACTATAATGTTTGAAACAAATCACGTCCGCCAGAGCGTTCGCAGTCGCTCCACGTCTCAGACGCAACGTGCAGCGGGGCAGGTTATTTTCGGTAGTAAGGCAGTGGTATGAATGCTAGTGCTTTTACATTATGGTATCAACGCGCTCGCCGAGGCGTGGCCGGCGCGGCTGCGGCCAGCCAAGCGTTCTCTCCCCCCGGATTCAGATAGGATTAAACCTAGCTTCGAAACTCCAGGCTTACGTAAGCGTATATTAAGACCTTGCCTCAACCGACCGAATGCGGTGTATTTAGAAACTTCTAATAGTTTTGTTCTTGTTACCTCGACCTAATGTATTATGTCTGCGGTCGGTTCATGTATCAAGTTGGCGTTTGCAAAACTGCAGTTATAACGTCGTGACATGAAAGAAACCCAACAAATTATTTAGTTGCAGAGTTAGTAACTTAGAAACATCCGTGTAATATTTGTTGAGCGAGCCATAATAACCTCTTCCATTTCTCGTACAGTTAAAAGACTAAACATAACAAAAGGAAAGTTACTTATCGCGTGAACGGAGGGGTTATTCCAAACAGGAAGAACGCGTAAACAATACATTAAGATATTAATACGGATTCTAATCATAGTGGTATCAAGGAAGGTCCAACGTATTTGCGGAAACAAAACTAACGGCTCCAAGAAGATAACTGTGATAGTAATGACGAAAGCCGATGCATGTTTTTGCCTTCGTGAAATTACCCCGTAATTGGCCTTAATGACTTCCTAGCATACGCATGTACGTCAAGCCATTAGGAGTGATACGTAGACTCAAGGTTCATGGTAATTGTATAGGCGGGGTACAAGTTTACTCAACCGCGTCTATTATCTAGAAACGGAAGCCGGTTTTAATTGTTTGTATAAAAGTACATGTAAAGACATCAGCTGAGACAAAGATAAGCTGATTGAGCAAAGTTAAGTGGCAATAGCCGTATTTGGCCGCAGAACCAATAACCGTTGGGGTAGATATGGTCTTAAGTAGAGATGGTTATGGATCGTTAAGTGTGGTGGGACACGTTCTTTATTCTTTATTCTTTATTCTTTATTCAAACACTATGTATAAGTTTACAGCTCAAGCCAAGGCACTTATACTGTTAATTAGGTACATATATGTTGTCAGTATCAGTCAGTATCATAAAATTAGTAGGTACACTTATTGTATTACACACTTATCTTTATAATTGAACATACATATTATGTATTACTAAGTTACATAGAGATAAAAAAAAGAATCTGATATTAAATAACATAGGTAGAGTTTAAAAAAATCCTGATACTACGTTGTAGGGACGGCCACTTGTCTGCGAATATGTCTGCGTTTTGGACTGTAGCTATGAAGTTACGTTAACCTAAGTGGAATGACTATGTAGGTACGCCAGATGGTTGGTTTTAGTCTTCTGTTAAAGCTGTATCAACTATGGGATTGGCATTTCACTGTTGGTTTAGAGACGGCAAAAAATGGTTGATAACTTGCCACTCGCCAGTTCCAGTTCTGGTTGAGAGAGGGAGAGCATTGTATTCAATGGCGTAAAATGGAAGAGGTTTACCAATAGCAACATCAATCAAAAGTAATAAAATGATCTAAACAGTTCTATAAATACCGCTGCATCAAGCGTTAATGAACGTAATGATACTAATGAGGTACATACACGACGTTTACATATTCAAATGTATGCGTATTTAGGCGTGGTTGGCACTTTGCATATAATGCCTGTCTACACACTTGACGACTTGGTCCCTTCATCATCAAACAGGGCCAAGCATGGGACGAACTGCCTGATTACTTGACTTGTTAGATTACTTGAAGTTGCGAGGCGAGTAAGACAGCGTAAAAACTAGATGGATACATATGAAGAGGCTGATAATAATTTACACATCTCGCACACTCTGATTTCACCGTATTGAACAAGAATCAGTGTAGCATCAATTGTACGATGCCATCACAAAATCAGAAAATTAACTAGTTACTTTGAAATTGATGTGCAGAATAAAAGATACTTCGTACACATGTTGCATTGTCATTACATTACAGATTTAAGTATAAGTTATAAAGAAAAAGACAGAACTGTTTGTGTTAAAGAATTTTAAGATGCAATTCTTCTGCAAATGAGACGATTTTGCCTAGGTAATATTTTTTGCAACACCTACATTGCTAACGATGTTCTGATAACTAATTATATGTTTCTCAACCAAATTAATTCGGGCTCAAGTTTTTCAAGGCCATCACAATCGACAGCGTCTTAACAGCAACATATGTAGTTAGAAATGTAAGACCGGAATGCGTGCACAGTTGGAACAGTAGACTTAAGTAGGTTTTCGCACGCACACCATCCGCCATACTGTGCACTTAATGGTGCATACATAATATGCAAACGAAGACAATCGCTGCAGAAACAGGTTCAAGTTCAGAAGATCGAGATATTCTCTAAAAAAAGCGAAGGTTTTGCAAGGTTGTTGAGGAAAGGGCTTGTTTCGACCTCTGTTGCAATTATATCTTATTCTTACATTTACGATATATCCACTAAAAGGATGCGTAACTCATACGTATTTAATGAAAGCTCCTGACGGTTTTTTGTAACCTTAATGGCATGGCTAAGTAGGTATATTATACCACGCTTTATCATTTTTGCTTGTACTTCGAATAGGAAAATTTGTTATAGCCAACTAAATGAGTTATAACCAACTTGCTGTCATTAAAACGTTTCAAAATGATATTTATTTTACTGTCATTCCAAGGTACAGGTAAAGCCGCGATGGAACATCTATCGAAACTGAACTAAAACTCTTATAAAAATCGTCACTTTTACAAAGCCTGCGTCGCGCCGCTCAAGACTGGACAAACGATGCCCCTGATTGAATTTACAACATGTAGGAATTAATCGTTTACGTCCACAGTTCAACGACCCCGGTGCCGACGCACCTGCTGCTACGAATGCCAGATTTGGCGGATGCCGTCAAGGCCTCGGGCTTTTAAGGGTCTGATTTGGCATTGGTATACAAATATAACAAAGCTATTCGGCGTCCGGCGCGCGAATTCAAATTTGCATTGTTGAAGAACACAAGCGAACTTCAAGTAGCTGGACTCTTATTAGAGTTGATATGTCGAACCTGTCATTGCATTTTACGCTCTACTGTGACAACGGTCTAGCGTGTGGCAAGACTTCACCTAAGTAATGTGTGTAATTTCTTCGTCTCTTTCAAAGTCTTCGCCTTATTACAAAGGATTAAGGTGGAAAAGTGTAAACATATGTTCGATGTCCACTGCACACAGCATAGGTAAATCATGCGTTCCATAGTATGCAAATATGGAAGCGAATTTTTAAATACTGCACGCTCTCGGTAGGCGGTAATAAATTAGCGTTGTTTGCAAAAAAGAAAGTAAACTTTCACAGACACAATTGAGTAAGAGATATCAGCGGTACGATACAAATTTCACAGAGATATGAATAAATCTTTATTGCGAGTAATAAATAACGCATCGAGAAACAGTCGAAATCGAGGTGAAATCGAGTAACGTCATTGCAATAGGTATTTAACAATCAAGTTTTAAATGACATTGCACTTGCTGCAGATATCGATAAATTTGTAACTAAAATGACGCACAGTTTAAATAATCATAAGTAGGCCATTTATTATTGTTTTATAAGTCGCCACTGAAAATTAATGTCGTGGCTTGCCGTCAGCCGTGAGGCCGTGACATCATGCCGAATGGTATCCATTCATTAGAAGTGGTATTGTGTTAAGTCTTTTAGTTTATTTCCTGATTTATTGCAATTCTCAGCGTTGATATTTGGAATAAACTAGATACATGTAGTCTGGCAAACAAGTTTTGTTAGTTACAGTAGAATAAAAAAAACGAAAATTATCCAATTTCGAAAACTAAGATGGTGCACCAAGGGTCAAGGTATTGTTAAACGAACAAACAGAACTATAAGAAAAGGCACTTTTACACCACATTTTAATGAGATAAGAATAGTCTATTTGAAACACTACAAGTGCATCGATCCTTTTATGCTGTACTAGTGTCTGTATATTTAAAAATAAAGCCAGGCTGTTATTATCAAACGGAACACATTCAAAACAAAGAGCAAGTACGCCGTAAAACGTTATTATGATAGTTGTAACAGTTGTTACACTAATATCATAATAACAATTTACTTAGTCATCAACACGTCTCAATGTAGAATTTAAAAATAAAGCGTTCGAACATTAAAATGTTATAAAAATGAGTCAGACCGAATAGGAATTTACTTAATAGTTCAATACCTTCGGATATGGTCGGCAGCACGTTGACAAAGTTAACAATCCCGACGCCTGTTAGCTGACTCATTCACAAAAACCGATTTAAACCGATCTTCCAAGAACCGACTACCTGACAAAACAGATTCACTGCAAAAACAAAAGGCAAAACAATACCGTTACACACTTATCACTTATCGTAGCCCACATAGATATGAGAAATTAAGTTTTTGGCACTTCAGATTGCAGAAATCAAATCACAACGATGACGTAAGCATCGATAAAGCCGTTATAATCTTCGAACTGTCACTTTGTGTACTGTTTCCATTATACATCGCCTGCTAATGTGATATATCGCGGGACAACCTGTTTTTTTTTTAATGCGTACGCGCGTCGTTCGGTGTGAAACCGCGGGGGCCTACTGACTGGCGGTAGACAGACAGGCCTACGCCCGTTCACCTACTCTTATCTCTCGATGACGCTGCACTGGCTTGCGGCTCTGCGCTTACTTGTCATACTGGTTGCGCGTGCGACTGCACCGAATGGTTTATGGTAATACTGGCGCAGCAGAACGGTCGTGCAGGACAAAGGGGTATAGCTAGCGCTGAAACTTACGATTGAACTAGAACGATAATTTAAGTCTATATTTTATTGTCAGTCTATAAATGCAGACCAATAGAAATCTGTTATCTTATTGTCATCTACACTAGAGCACACTTTTACGAAATAAATGATTTGAGTATAGATCAGTGTATGTATAAACTATTTTTGATCAAGCAGATACGTCTGCCATCTGCACGCGATGGGTACTACATATTTTTATATTAAAAGAAAAAATTATAAATCTCTGTTTCGGGCAAGTGTATGTTTACTGCCCTTGAAACTAGATATTTGTACTCGTAATAGTTATTATCTTATGTTACTAATCTTTCGGAATTACCTACTAATGTTATACAATTTAAGGCCTGTTATACAATGTCTACATAACAATTAACAACACTATAAAAGAGGAAATACCCAAACAATGTTGACTTGTGCATTATACACTAAACTAGTAATAAACAAAAGCGTAATAACTATTTACACAATTTTAATAAGAACAAGTTTAGTAAGGTTATGTATTGTTTACAATAGAGCAATGATATTACTAGAATCTACGTAATACGTGATTTATACTAGCTTTTACGCACGATTTATTAATAAACAAGAAATTGCCAACTGTAAACATTTTATGAATTAAATCAACAACTAACCACTTTAACAGTATTACACTAGTTTAGGGAAGCGATGGTTTTGACTAATGATGTTATCATAAGTATTCAACCATCGCGCAAAGCATTCATACATTTTCATTTATCCTAACAACATTTTAAGTCATGATTATTATGACCAACACGCCCAGTATGACAGACTGCATGATGGTGGAAATAACATAAAATTTCTTCGAACAACACTTCCTGATACGAATACCTACCTACTTGAAACATGCATTCTTCTGTTTTCCGTGCACGCTATGCTCGCCCTTAGTCACGAACACAATAACTGACGTTGAACTATTGACGTCTATCGATCATCTATCGCAGATTACACGAGGTCACGCTTAACGCTTGACCACATTGCACTTGTGAGGAAGTGACACAAAGACTTGTCAATAACGTATGATATTACATTCAAGTTATTGTCTATATAAAGTTTATTGGTTATACGTGAATAACATACCCGTGTCAATGCAATTTGCAATAAACCGAAGAATCTACTAAATTTTTTTTTGTAAGGATAGTGAATATGCTATTGAAAAGTTTATTTGGCGTGAATGGCGTGGAGGAATCTAGTATACAACTTTCGAGACAAAAGAAAGTTAATAATAAAGAAACAATTGAAAGATCCGTTAATAGAAACTGACTTGTTCACGCCATTATTACTCTATATACACTATGAAATTTAATCGGTGATCAGGAACCTTTTTTTCTAATTCAGTCATTGATGGCGATCACATTTAACTATGAAACCAACCCCGAAATCGCGAAAAAATAATTAACTCTCTCATAGAAAATATCAACATCGGACCAGCCCAAATGTATGAAACAGGCAATTTTTTTTTGTGATTTCGAGGTTCGTCGCATAGTTAAATGTGATCGCCATCGATGACTGAATTAGAAATATTGGTTCCTGATCACCGATTTACATTTCTTGGTGTATATTGGACATTTAATCGTAACAGTGGTTAAATTAGAAATGTAACTCTCCAAATAGCGACCATACCATTCACAGCGAAAATAATTACCTATGTAAGTACTAAGTAAATAATGAATACGACAAAGTAGTTACATTTCAAGGCGTAGCGGTAAATGGAAAAACTGTAACCATATAATTTACTTTCATAATGGGAGTTACACCAGTAGTTAGTCCAGTACGTCTACCATCAGTTTTTACATTGACATATACGCTCACGTCTACGTAACTTACTTTCTATGCATCTCGCTCGTACTCGCATATTAGTGCAAGCGAGATGTACAGAAAGTAAATTACGTAGACGTGAGCGTTATGTCAATGTCAAAACTGATGGTAGAGGCTCAGGCGACGCAAATTGTTTGTCACGTCTATAAACAAATATGTTGTATTGTTAATGCAATTCAATTTGACACACGTAAAATAATACTACTGTTAATAATTTAATTAAATACAGCTATGTCTACCATTAAGGTAAACCCACAGGGAACTCCATAATCCATAATCTCGTAATTCAAAGCTTTGGCCCGATGCCCGAATGAAATTGGAATAAGGACTAATCAGAGATTAAACGTAAAATTGTTGGGACTAATCTTGGACCACAAATCACTATTCTAATGTTAAGTTGATTGTTAATCGTAGGCTAAAATGTCCGACGATGCGTACTTTGATCTGAAGTATACTAGTTTAAATTTGCAGAGTTTGATGCTTGTCGTGATTTTAAGTTTTCTTTCTTCCAATTCATGGAATCACACGGTGAGGTAATTTTTAATCAGCATGTACTTTTGGGTTTTGTATGACTTCATCGTTTCAGGTAACACGAACCGAAACATAAGGAAAATAATGTGTTATTCCATTTTAAATTACGTACTTATAGCTTGGATTACACTGCCAACGATAACTGTACACGAAACCTATCATTTCGTAGTACAATGACCGGATACGACAACGCAAACAAATCATGACTGTATCCTTGATAATAGACATTGGGCGGGTGAATAACTTCAATGACAAAAGAGGTACTTCTCTACTAATCACAAGTTGGGCTTCAACTTTTTTTTTATTGCCTGTCATTGTGTCCCACTGCTGGGCAAAGGCCTCCCCTGTCTGCCGCCACTCGTCACGGCTTTGTGCATGCTCCCGCCAGTCGCCACAAAATGAGTCCAGGTCGTTTCGCCATCTCGTTATTGGCCTGTCTCTGCCTCGGGTGATCTGTGGTGGCCAATCGGTCGCAAAATAGCGGCTTAAACTGAATTAAGGAAAAAAGTCAATATAAGTGTTACTTCTGGTCCCGCACAGTCTGAAACCATCGACCCGAGAAGAAGTAATAGCACATAAGGCCAGTTTCCGCGAATACAATGGAATGGGTACCTGTGGGTAATGCAGCCGAAAAAAATCTCCATACAACATGGTCAATTACTATTACTTATAATTCTTATAAAAGACATAAGCTTCACAGTACTCTATCGATCGTGTGCTCTGTATATACCAACTAATCGTACGTCTCAACCCGGTCGAATTGCTGGTAAAGTTCAATTGATGTTTAATTTCACTTGTCTGCAAGTTCTACGGTATATTTGAACAAGATAAACTTAGGTCTAACTTTGCCAGTAACATTACTACTTCCACAGAACGGCGAAGACAGTATGATAAGATGAACCTCATTATATGTGCTGGCATTGGTCAGAAATTCCGATATTCCTATTTGTATTCAACAAATTAGTCAGGAGTGAAGCGCTCTTGCTCCTAAATAAATCTTACTTTTACTAAAATTTCTACCCTTTAAGTAGATATAGAAAAGTCAGATAATAATCATCATCTTCGCAATGATAATCATCTTTGTCCCGGCTTTTTGCCATGGCTCGCTTAAGTCCGACAATTTAAATGGCATGGTAAATTATATCGACGCTCTCAATATTATCGTTAGGTTAGGAATCTTGATAATACTCACTTGATTGCCCTATACGGTTCTACCACCAGTTTCACACTGGTGGTAGAGCCGTATACGCTACCGACACATACGCTAACGTCTGCGTAACATACTTTCTATTATGCATCTCGCTCGTACTGGCTTATTAGTGCGAACGAGATGTAAAGTAAGTTACGCAGACGCTAGCGAATACATCAGTTTGACAGTGATAATGACAAGGCAGTCGTGGTAAGGCTACTTACCTATTAAAACACTATTACCTACCTTGTAAAACATGCATTATTGTTCGTTCACCTGAAAGTACAGTAAAACATCGCTTCTTAGATCTTGCATCATGAAATTTTAATTAATCAACTAATGACGTGTACCGTTATTATTACCATTTATAGAATAGCCGACAATCGAATCAGAAAATTTAAATATTACGGTCAATTTTATCATTCTTCCTCTACATGCACCTGTGTTTGTTCAGCTGTTCAGCTGAATGGACTGTATCGTTAGAACTCCCTTCATGAATCTTAAATGAGGATGGTATACTGAATAGTCGTCAAATCAATTTAAATATTATGGTCAATTCTTACCGATATAATCTTCATATTATCATTAGCATCCCGGTAAAGAGCCTTTGGAGTGACCGGAAGCCGGGAAACGGGCGATTAGGTTTGATAAATTGTCAAAAAATCATTCCAACCAATCCAAGTAAAAATAAAGTATATCACCAAAACCTTAACAAATTATACACCTAAACCTTCCTCGGGAATCACTCTGTTGATAGGTGAAAACCGCACGAAAATCCGACCAGGCGATTAGTAATTTTCCAGTTTATCGCTTACACACAAACAGACAGACGCGACGGGGGAATTTGTTTTATAAAGTGTAGTGATATTAATGCACGTGTAAAACATGCACCTTTATTGAACAAACGACCCAACCTGAAGACTAAGAACATTATGTGCTCGCTTCATGAAACTTTAATGACAAAGGTATATTGAAGTCCACAATCGATAAGTGACCAGTCGTGCCGCTTCACACGCTTCGATTTCCATGACGCCAAGGTTGACGTGATGGTATTCATTTTATTGTTCGGATTCTTGAGTGAATTTTATGTTAAATGAGGAAAATTGCGTAATTGTTTCCGGTATTTCATAAAATTAAATTTCGGAGACGAAGTCAAGGGGAGCTCTGCCTTACTGATTTTAGTAATTATATTAAGCATGTAACCATTCAATAGTAGATTTGCTACTTCGAAACTAAAAGAATAAGCCAAAAAATCGGTGTTGTCTTGATGGAATTTAAAACTAACATAATCCAACGACACCTCACACAGCTTACATACGTCTAGTTGTGTGGATGCATGCAAAAGACCCTCATTCTGTCATTCTTAAGCAAATAAAAGTAACTTATTAGTAAAGTTTATAATAAACAAACTCACTTCTCTTGGCGGTGCCGAAGCCATCGTCATCGTGCCCATTGCACCTGTCGTCGTCATACCCATACTCCTTGAAACTGTCGAAGGAATACAGCTTGCCGGCTTTTCTAGACCTCCTTCAAAAACTAGCGACTACTAAAGTCCTTCAAAGTCTTCAAACTCAACAGTTATTTACACACGAATCGAAAACAAATTTCCACAAACGTCAATCCAATGCAAACTTTTCTGGTGAATGTTTATTTATTTACACAGCTCGCTATTGTCATGTAACAATGGGCTCGAATCGAAGTGCGATTTGCAGAATTGTGATTCTTAGATCGCGCGCGATCGCGAGCTGGTGGTGGGCGGGAGTGCTCGTTAGGGCGGCCGCGTGTCGTCTGGCCGGGTTGCAGTCGCCCCTCTCGCCGCGCCGGCGCCCAAGAGGGTTCCAACCACCTACCGAACTCAAGCAAATCCAGCTCTGAAGCCAACCAGTTTAAGGTATCTTTCCTGCCATGCGTAGTTGCTACAGTTCTACAGGTCAGAGTTACACTAGTTTGTCTCAGAGTTTGAAACCGTGCGCTCGGTAAGTATGTAGAATGTATGACCAGAACTGTGTCAGCAGACGCGGCGCCCGTAGCACCCCGGCCTCCATGAATACACCTATGCTTGACGCATCAATACATTCGTTACGCTATAGGATGCAAGGGAAATTGTACGTAATTGCTTACGCGTTTACGGGGAATGTCCGGGTGAAATTAAGGTGTTAAATTGGAATATTGGAACACTTGCTCGTATTGGCTGGGGGATTCGGATTTTAGCTCTCCAGGCGTCAATTCAATCATCAAACATGTATAGAGTTTGATCCAAAATTAGTCCCATTAACATTTCAAATGCTCCGTTATATTAGGTATATCAATATCAGCTCCGTTTTTCAGACTTACACATTAGTATAGTTGTAAAGCTAATCTTTTAATTCGCATTTTCGCATTCGGAGATATAAGGCACCTGCACCAAAGAAGGTCCATCGTTATTTTTCTTATGCTTAATATGAACTTGCAGTTTTTTTCTGTAGTAAGGTTTACTCGGGTAATTCCGAATGTCGAAAACTGTCGGATAATTCCGAAAGGAGACTTTTATTATGATGGAATTAAGGGTGATTTTCATCTGAATTTCGGAATTATCCGACATTCGGTATTACCCGAATACACCTTACTAACGAATATGGACACAAAATTTGAACCCATTCGCACTTATAAAATGAAATTTTGGAAGTTAGCTTAAGAACCCTTCTTGGGTGCGCAAATTATTTAGGTGAATATGAATATTCCAGTTGGGCTAAATTCAGCCAAAGTTCGAATATCCTTCGTACTTTAAATATTGAGAATGTAATTGGTATATGTAACATTATGATCAGTTTTACAGCCCGGAAACATACCGGGAGCTGCATAAAATACGACTGTTACACGCCCCTTCAATACGCGATTTTATAGTCCACTCCAGTTTGCCCATAAACATTGGTATAATTGGGTAGTAAAATTAGTTATCTTTACTTGAAAGTCTATTTACATTTGGGCTTGATATACTTCGCAATGTCCGTATACATTAAAGGTATGTCAGTAAACTCGTTCGTTTTTTGATCTGCGAACGAAATCTAAACTTAGGAGATTTACGATAAACAAATTCCTTCTAACAATTGGGTAATAAAATAAATAGCCAAAACAAGTCGAGATAATGCTCATTATCTGCAGATAATGAGGATTATCAATAGTTTCACTCAAGTATAAATAAAATAACAACGACTGTTCAGTCTCCTGCAATAACATTAAAATTGCTGCAATATGCTTCAATAATTATTATGTTTCAACAGTTCAACAGTAATTATTATCGTCAACTGGAGCAACACGTATAGTATAAACAACTAAAATTACGAGAGTGACCCATTTTTACTTCACTACACCTTATAAAACAAAGTCCCCCGCCGCGTCTGTCCGTTTGTACGTTCGCTATAAACTGAAAAACTATATACTGAACGGATTTTCATGCGATTTTCGCCTATCAATAGAGTGATTCTCGAGGAAGGTTTAGGTGTACATTTGTTAACCCGTGCGAATCCAAGGCGGGTCGCTAGTAATTTTAATACGTCTGAAACTCACGGGAGTTTTGCTCCTTCAATAACCTTGCACAATACACAATGAAGTATGACACCCTATTATGTTCTTACAAGTATATTATGTTTATGTCACATATTTTTGCACGCTCGTTAAGCAAGATGTTATTGCAGCCGAGTGTACTCCGACAGATTGCTTTTGTTAAATTAATAACTAAAGTTGAGGTAGACCGTACGTTTAAATGGAAATGCTCAATAACAGATATTAAACGCGTTGGCTCAAACAGTCAAAGCAAATGTCCAACACATGCACCCGATTCTCATCCAGAGATAGCTAAATTAATCTTGACTTCCACTTTACGTATAGTTGGACTATCTACCGTGTTATTCACAACGTTTAACCACTAATTTCCGACAGAAACATAGTTTTCACAAATCTCGGGGTCTAGTTTTACTGGGAATGTACTCAGTGGGAGTTTTGCAAATAGATAAGCTCAGGGAAAGCTTCAGGGCTGTTAATTACAACTTTTACCAAGAGCATTCATTGTAACCAGTATTATGTGATCTCAGATTACCAGACTTTGGGTCAGTTGCACCAAATTATCTGTCATCGTAAAAACGTTTGTCAAAATTTATGATAAGTATGAGAAATTTCATAGCACTCTGCGGAACTCCACAAGTCCACAACTACGTCAGTGAATTATTCCCAAACCGCACCCGCACAAGTTCGTAGGACCGATGGCCGCTGAAACAGAAAGGTTCTTTAGTGGCGGCCGCCAACCGGGAGATGCTGGCAAATTAGGCAACCAACGAGACGAGTTAATGATGATCTGGCAAAGATCGCGGGGAATCGTCGAATAAGGGTAGAGTACGACTATTGGTTCTAGAATATCTTGGGACAGGCCTCTGCTATGTCCAGGTGTCCAACAGACATAATTTCAGCTAATATTATAAAATTATAAAAAATCTCCAGGTCAAGATATACTAGAGCCTTGGAAGTCGAGTAGAGTCGAGACTGTGAGTTATGCAGCTGATGCTATCGTAAAAGCAGATCGACCCCTGACATTTGAGCACATTACGCTCATAACCTGGAAATGTTATTCCGAACTGGGGCAAGTAGTGCTTATATTAAAGAGAAAAATCTTAAGCTAGATCAACGAGATTGAAGATAAGAAATATTTCAAATTTATTTTTCTCTGCAATACGAGAGCAGCAGTTTTATTAAAAAAG
The DNA here is from genome assembly GCF_910591565.1 of Cydia splendana. NCBI lineage: Eukaryota > Metazoa > Arthropoda > Insecta > Lepidoptera > Tortricidae > Cydia > Cydia splendana. The sequence continues at coordinate 15,042,312 of NC_085971.1, read as the reverse complement.
TAAAATTTCTGAATGTGGATTAATATTTCTTGCGGTTCTCCCCTTGATTGTTATTTGGAATCTTCAGATAAAAAGTTAAGTTATGCGAATGCTGCAAACTTTTCTCATTAGAGCATGTTTAGGTTTTCAATTTTCTCGAGCCAGGCAAGGAGTAGGTGTTTAATAGGGTGGAGCGTCGTTGTATGGGAAAAAATAAAAATTTGATTATCAATGTGGAACCAGTACAAAAAGTTGCTGTTTGTCATGTAGATTATATCAAGTTTCAAAATAAATACTACTTTTAGCCCTCTACCCAGCCGCTAAAGAAATTAATAAAGGTAAATTTTCATAAATTATCAAGTTTCAAAATAAACACTACTTTTAGCCCTCTACCCAGCCGCTAAAGAAATTAAGAAAGGTAAATTTTCATAAATTATTTGCTTGCAAAACAAGGAAAATGCTACAGTGTAAAAAAATTATATGAGTTATTTTTTTTAGACGTTCTTGTGCCAAAGTAACGATGTTATTGATTACGAAAAGTATCATTTTACTGCAAAAAATGGGTTAATGTTTAAATAAGCGCCAAATTTTGCCCTTCGGCGTCGCTTACGTCCTTTTTGGGTCATGTTCACACGTATGTTAGGCATATATTTACTTTTACTAGTAGTATTTTTATTATCTTATCACGTTCAAAATAGTTTTCACGGTTCTGTAATAAGTTGTAAACTCCAATTTGTGCACAATATCCGGGTTAAAGGGCCTTTTCCATAAAACCCCTATTTACGTGGTTTTAGCGTGTCATAAAAATATACGTTATAAACAAAAATAAGTATAGGAATCAAGTATATCTGTAACCTAAAGATGTTATTTAATGAATAAACCTTGTTATAAAAAAATAAGCATAAATTAAATTTATTAAAATATATAAGTACAATATATTGCTTTATAATCGAATAGTAGAGGGCTAAAAGTTCCATTGCTATATTCAAGAATTTTGAATTTCGCTCCACCCTAGTGTTTAAGCGTACCTACAATCAACTTTGAGCTTAATTGCATAAATGTAAAAACAAAAGAGTAAAGTTAGTAAAGTTTTCAGCTTAAAGGCTCCGTCACACAGGCGCGTATTGCGGGCGGCGCCGCTTTTGCATATAAAACGCTCACGCCGCGCTCACGCCCCGCCCGGAAAACGCGCCTGTGTGACGGAACCTTTACTTTCAAATTGTTAAGGTGTTCTGCAGCCCTAACGTACCTGTTCTGAAAAACATACACATTAATAAGTATCAATTAGATCAGCGATTAATTTAAAACTTAACTCGACATGCTTGTCTCACACTGCCTTCATACCAAACAACCGTATTTATATCACTACTGGCTTCTGCAGAAAGAGCTAATGGCCTAGCGGTAAGAGTGTGCGACTTTCAATCCGGAGGTCGCGGGTTCAAACCCCGGCTCGTACCAATGAGTTTTTCTGAACTTATGTACGAAATATGATTTAATATTTACCAGTCACTTTTCGGTTAAGGAAAACATCGTGAGGAAATCGGACTAATCCCAATAAGGCCTAGATTACCCTCTGGGTTGGAAGGTCGGATGGCAGTCGCTTTCGTAAGAACTAGTGCCTTAGCCAATTCTTGGGGTTAGTTGTCAAGCGGACCCCAGGCTCCGATGAGCCGTGGCAAAAAGCCGGGACAACGCGAGGAAGAGAGCGCTACAGTTCCCAAAGTACCTGTAGACGATTACTCGCACATCACCCGTCATTCACTCTAAGCATAAAAGCATATCCTGCAAGGCACATGTCATATTACAAGCCTCAGGGGAACAATAAGCCTGTACCTGCGCGGTTCATATGGAAATCGACATTTTGATGTTTCAATCGGTTACCAAAGGCGGGCGAGCCGCGAGACGAGCGCTCAAGCAAAAAAAAATCATCTCATCGCTCAAAGATGCATCGCATCGCATCCTTCAAAGGGATAACTTCGCCTTTGTAATTACCATTTCCTAATTATATATTACTTCTATTATGTGTTTTTGTACAGAGTTTCAAGAAAGAAGAAGAAGAGTTGTGGGGGTCGGCCCAGATACCGCTGGGAGACAGTGTGGAAGCGGATCTGCTTCAGCTTCAAACCGATAGTTGGCAGAAAACGGCGCAGGATCGGGAAAAGGGGCGTGCTCTCGTTTCGGAGGCCAAGACCCTCTTTGGGTCGCTGAGCCATATTAGTTAGTAGTTAGTACAGAGTTTACTTCTACTACTAACTTACTACTACTCCATTCTTCATCTTAGTAGATATTCTTTATTGCTAAAGTTTATGTCCATTTTGAGGGGTTTCTGCTACATTCTTGATAATAGACTTCCTTAGAAGAGGGTTTTCTCATTGTCCGATCCGATATCGGATGTAATGTCGGATACGACCACAAAGATGTACAAATTTCGAGAGCGCCTTTTAATATAAATAAATAAATATTACATAAAAAACAAAGACTAAATGCCATAGGGCACTCTCTATATGCGGCTGTTTTTCTCCAAGGATCATCCGATATCCGATACCGGATCGGAGAATGTGAAAACGCTGTTACGGTTCTGTCTTTAGCCGTGCGTAGAGCATTCGGGCTACATAAGCTTTTGAAAGCTTTAATTTGACCGAACCATCGCTTGTGCTCACTAATTACTGATTTCAAGATGAACCTTCAATTCGTCGTGGTAAGAAATTGGAACTCAGAATGGTACCAATAAACGAAGATCGACGTTTGCCCGGATGCCGATCGACACTCGTAAATAATGTAAATTCATGAATAATAGACACGCGAATCGCGAATCAAGCCACGGCAACCTTGACCTGGCTGTCTTGGGAGTCCTTTAGCTTCATAAATTGCTAATAACGATCAATATATATAATACGCCGCAGTACTCCTAAGAAATGATAAGACGAATGTACCTCACGCATTATAGAAGACTAAAGAATTACAAGCAATGACATGCCAGAATACCAAGTTAGGTATGTTTTTCATACGCTCGCCTGATACTACTGTAGTAGTAGTCTTGTCACTTGCGTAGCCTATGGATGCTTGCAACTCCAGACGTGTCACATGGGCGTTGCCGACCCTTTACGTGCACATACATAGGGAACAGATAGATTTCACAATTTTGACTGGTCATGTAAGTTTACATTGTATCTCTAATAACATCCGGTTTAGTCAAACAACACCCATTCTAATAAATTGTTCCCCCTTATTTACGACATATCAAACACTTTTGCACCCTTCATATTATAATATTACTTTTAATAGTTTTAATACCTAGAAAGGTACTTTTGGAAGTGCATGATAATTGATAAAACACTTTGCTTGTACTCAGACAAAAATCATCAACCATAAAAGGTATATGTTTTAATGTTTGTGGTTATTTAGTTATTCTTCTAATGCTAGCAGTAATTAAGTACTTTTAAGTTCCATAGGGATACCTATTATGCATTTTGTGAATATTCTTACAGTAACAAATATCTTAGCATGTTAGCAATTCATGTTGGTGAGAATCAATATTGTGCAACAAAAAAATTATCAACCACAAATAAAAATTATTATATTCAAGACTTTGCTGTAAACTCATCTCTATAAAGAATTTTCATCATCATCATCATCATCATCATTCAGCCTATATAAGTCCCACTGCTGGGCACAGGCCTCCTCTCACTCATAAAGGATTTTATCAATATTCAAATATATAAGTCTAGAGTAGAACAGATAAAGTCATGCTTTTTCTCATGGATTAGGTTGTCTTCCCATCCACGCCCAGAGTGGGTTGGGGACTTGACTTACACATTAAATTTGATATTTGTGTACAGATATATATATCGATACCTTTGGGTTCAATTGGCGTAAAGGACATTTTGGCGAAAATTAATTATATACCATATAATGTATATATATGGTATATAACCCAAAGGTTATCGATATGCTAGTTTCCTCAAAATATTTTTCATACTTTACATAAAGCTAGTGAGAAAAATCAAATGAAATTTTGTGCATTCATTCCATGAAAATTTTAGTTACAAGAAACCGGTGGTTTAAGTAATATCGAAATCGGAAGACAAACTTATATTATAATCAGTTTTTAGAAGGATCAAAAATGTAGTACTAAATTTTCCTGAAATATGAAATTGTTGAAGCCGATTATGTTTTTAATGTCCCCTTCTGTACTTGCACTGTAATTTTAACAGTAAATTTTAGCACCCAACACAAAGAAGCGGTAAATGTAAATTTATCTCTCAAACGAAATGTCTAAACGTAATCTAGGACACAACTAAAAATGCTTTCTAGACTATGCTAACAATCAGTGGGTAGATGAATACCATGAATGAAAGCTATTTGCAACATGTTAATAATGGTTTCTGATTACATATATGGAAATTTTAATGACTGTTAATATATTATTGAGTTGATTTTATGGTTATAACATAATAAAAGTTAATACCACAGAAAGTTTGAATTACACACTAAAAAGACAACAAAGGTGTTTGAGAAAGAGCCACAAATAGCCTGCTTCATACGCCATAATGAGAACATTTAGAAAAAACAATCATTGCCGATAATAACCGTTGTTTTGCCCGTTACAAAATAGTAAATAGGTATGACAGGAACAAACTTACCTTCTTTGACATTCTTCGAAGATTGGGAAGATGACACTCCGGGTATCGTTTTATCAGTAGCACATTGCATTGTAATGTAGTCCGCTAACTTGTGCTTAATATTAACTCTCACCTAACAAATACAAGCATGTTTTTAACTTATAGTCGATTTTTTATAATATCACTATACACTCGCACGTCACGCGAAACGCGGCGGCCATTGCACATTCCGGTTGTAAATATCGCACCACAGATTATGAAATATTAAGCAGAATTTTGTGCATTTGACAGATGGTTATGTTGGTAGTGTATGTTTGTTTCGTATTCTCTGGGGGTTGTTTTATAAGCGCCTTAACTTAAGCAAAAGTCTCTTTCTAATGTTATTTGGTTAGAATGAGACTTTCGATTTTACTTCAAGTTACAAGTGTTAATAAAACGCCCTTGAAACGCCCCCTGTTGAGTTACCATACACATTTTTTCTTCGATATCTAATCTGTTTCAGGTGTCTGACATTTGACAGATAAAGCAAAAAGCTTTGGCATTTTCAGCGATAATTTTCTTTCAGTTGCAGTACTCGGCCCAAACAATTGTTAATATATTCAAATTTTGCTGCCACGCATTAATGTTCTAATTCAGCTGTATCAAAATGATGCAGCACCAGTATTGGGTAACTAAGAAGACTGTGTTGAAAAAACTAGGAACCAAAGAAGACGAGTGTATAGTTTCATCCGATGCCGAGTTAGACGCGAAATTGGAGTTGTTTCGATCAATATCAGACAGTTGTTTGCAATTACAAAGGGTTTTAGACCAATATCAGGAGCGTTTGTGCGTGTTAGCGCAAGAGGAGAACGCTTTAGGGAAGTTTTTGCGGGATTCGGGTAAGAGTAATGATGCAGCTGGTAAACACATGGTGTCGGCTGGCAAGGCAATATCTTACTCGGGTCAACAGCGTCTTTCTGTCAGAGGGCCTTTGTTAAGGTTGTACCATGAAGTAGAGACATTCAGAGGGCGCGCAGTGAGCGATATGAGGGCGACGGTGTCTGCTATGGAAAAGGCCCGCATCGAATATAGAGCTGCATTGAGTTGGATGAAGTCGACAAGTGCACAGCTGGATCCGGACACGGGCCGCGGGCTGGACAACTTCCGGAAGGCCCAGAGACAAGTGCGAGAGAGTAAAAAGGTTTTTGATAAGCTAACACTTGATGTGCTGCAAAAGGTAATCATGTTGACAGTTTTGATTCTTATATAGCTTAACCCCATTGTATTGTAGTTACTACTTGTTGCATTTATTTTCTGGCTCATGTTACTTTTATTTATTTTAGTTCTAAAACTTATTATTTTGTTTATTTTATTTATTATCATTTAGCAACTATCTTTGCAGGGCTTGCTTTAACCCAAATATAATTTACTGGTAATGGACTAGTAGAGAATGCCTTAAGGCATTAAGTCCGTCATTTGTACCTTCATGTATTGTGCATTAAAGAAATAATACATAGTGCCTTATTAACTAATTTATTTTACATACATACATACATACAATCACGCCTTTTTCCCGGAGGGGTAGGCAGAGACCACGGATTTCCACTTGCTACGATCCTGACATACCTCTTTTGCTTCCTTCACTTTCATAACATTCCTCACACACGCTTGCCGGTTTAGGGTGCTCTTGACCTGGCCTTTCTTCAGGATTTCCCCGATTTGATCAGAGAAAGTCCGCCGAGGTCTACCTCTTCCAACTCCCACTTTCACTTTTAATTTATTTTAACGTATATTAATCAGGAAGTTCCCTTTGCTTATAGTAAACTAACATGTTGACGTTACACATTAAATTTCCTGTAGTTCTGTAGAAACATAAAATATAAATTGTTATCTTTACCTGCGATGCGTCACATATATTTTAATCATATTCTCAAAAAATTCAATCATTTCAATTTCAGATTGATCTTCTAGCTGCAGCCCGATGCAACATGTTCTCCCATGTCCTAACAAATTACCAAAGCTCCTTTTTAACATTTGGCACAAAAGTGTCTCAAACGCTCTTGGCCACAGCGGACACAATGAACGCTAAGCCTATGTACGAGTTCTGTATACTTAAGGAGTTGTCACAGAACTTGGGGGAGGGGGATGGAGAACAGAAACAAGAGGAGATAGTACCACAGGATAAGGATCAAATGTTATTTTTCCAGGTGAGGAAATACTATAAAACAACAATAAAAACAAAAATTACAAACACATAAATAAATACATAATTAAAAACATAAATTTTCCTGATTTGTTTATTTCTTCCCATTTTGAATAAAGGAAATACATTTATTTAACACCACAACTTATACATAAAGATAAGTAGACATGCGTACATAAAAAAAACATAGGACACTGAAATAGGACCCCCCTCAGCATAATGACGCGGCAATCCGAGGCCCTGGTTTTGTTATGATTAAAATGGGCCTAAGCCTGCATATGGCTAGAATATTATTACATTTAAAATAAAAAAAATTGTAATGGGGTATGGTTCACACGTTATCCTGGCTTTACATGCAATTCATAAGATATAATATTTGTAGCAGAAACAATGTTAGAAAGGATAGTTTTTACTTAAACATTTTTATTTAATACAGGACGAATACAAAGATAACAATGACAACAAAAAGCCGAAACCAACAGAGGCCAATAAGAGTGACCAAAGAGACGAGGCCAAACCTAACCCAGACAAAGTCGAGGCTCCAACAGATTCCGCTAATCTTATAGATGTTGTGGAGTCAACTGAAGAAAGTATCAGTGCTGATCTGGCTGGGTTGAGGATGGACTGTGGTGATGTGGCCGGTAACTTTGGGATGTTCATGCCTTCCCAGCTGTTACAGGTATTTATATTTATTTCAAAATAAAAACCTTAACATACATGATGAGGAATTAATTCCATATGGCATTATCTACCAGTAAACCTCGGATGATTAACCTGTCCTGTCTGTAATTTAACCTGTCTTATGTACAGTAAAGTGTTTGCATACATACATACATGATTATAAAATTAATAAAAAAGTCAAATAAATTGGCAGGATTATCTTATCACTTCTGATTTTGATTATATGAAAGTTTGAGTTAGGAGTTTATTACTCCCTTATCCATTTGTGGCTGATGGAACGCCACATTTAGTATGGCAAGGGCCCCGAGTCTTGGACACCCACTATCCAGGTGGCAGGACGAAATAGTTGCCACTGCAAGCAAAGAACGGCAAAGAGTAGCACTAGACAAAGTCAGATGGAAACAGCTGGAGGAGAATTTTACACAGAAGGGGTACGGTCTACTCTACAGATGAAAAATAAACAAAATGAATTGCTAAGTGAACTATGATAACTTCACATTTTTTTTTAACTTAACATTTTCTAAACAGTTGTCTGAAGAATAATTAAAGCTTAAAATAAAGAATAAATAAATTCCTTTATCATTCCAGGACATGAACACATCCAGTTTAATGGACGAAACCCTCATACCAGTGAATCCTGAAAAGACCCAGCCCCCCGAATCAACTGAGCCGAATGCCTCCAAACCAAAGATAAATCAGAAGAAGGAAGACAAGGCCGCTTGGTTCAAGCTCTTTGCAGAACTGGACCCTCTTGCGAACCCAGACAGCCTTTTGGGCTCTAATAATAACCAGAGTCATGCAGCTTAGGTATTCAGTCCAAAGAGGTAGGTGACAAAGATTTTACTATATTTTATTCTCCACATTGCTGCTGTATTGCGTTTTTGAAAAATTGTTGTACAGTCGCAATCAGATATATCGGAGCGGCCAAGGTGCTCAAAAATATCTGAACACGCACTTAACGCCTTGACAATAGAGGCGTGTTCAGATATATGTCAGCACCTTGGCCACTCTGATATATCTGATGGCAACTGTACCTACTTGTTTTGATACAGTGTCTTATGTCTGGCCATTGAGAGTCTTATTCACTTTGAACACACAACTGAAAGAATAAGATACCAACGCCCACACTGTTAACTGTACATTGGACCTTATGGCTTTTGTAATAAGATCCACTGATGTACAATTAGGAGTTTTGCTGTTTGTACTATGGAAGTAAGGGGTCATCCATTAATTACATCACACGTTTAGGGGGGGGGGGGGTCAAGAAAATGTGACATGTTGTGACAAGGGGGAGAGGGGAGTCACAAACTTTGTGACGTCACTTTAACTTCATCAGTATCCAAAATTTTATTTTAATCAGTTTATTTACTGTACAGTTCAAAAACAAGTTTTCGGAACGGTAATCGTTTTTATTACTTAAATTTTTTTTCATAATCAGTTTTGGATTATAAATTTACTAATATTTTGACAAAAAATTAATAATACTTAATTCGATTTGCCGATTTCGTTGAAAAAATGTGACGTCACACCAGGGGGGAGGGGTTTGCCAAATGTGACCAAGTGTGACAAGGAGGGGGGGAAGGGTCAAAAAAACTTGAAATTCGTATGACGTAATTAATGGATGACCCCTAAAGTAATGGTATAAATAAAATTGTAAGGAGACTCCTAGCTCTATGATGGTTCACGATTTTCTTCAGTGAATGTTCCTGTAATAAGACTAATAAGACATGATGGGGGTCTAAAAACCAATAAAATAAATGGGTCTTATGGTTTCCATCCTGATAAGCAACATGCCTTGTCAGTAGAAAAAAGCGCGTTGTTCAAAATGTTGTATGGGTTGATCTATCTTTCGCGCCTACATTCAAATTTGCCGCCTATTTGTACTGACAAAGATGGCTTGCCAGAGTGTAATAACCATACCCTCGTAAGGCCCACCATAGAAAGTCCTATTTTTAATTTGAACCTTGTTGTACAATACATTAGGGTGACTTTCGTTTGTTTTAGAAAACAATGAAACAAAAGAAATGCTACTTTATTTCGTTTTCGAAAGGTTCAAATTAGATTGAAACAGAGTGTACATTGTAATGCACATTGGGCCTTACGAGGATACTGTTTAGGATACACCTATGCCCTGTTTATCAAAAGCTTGTAACTTGTATAAATACAAGTGGAAGTCCCTTTCTAACAATAGCTGTCAAAAAGGGACTTCCACTTGTATTACAAGTTACAAGCTTTTGATAAACAGAGCCTCTACCATCAGTTTTAACATTGACATAACGCTCACGTCTACGTAATTTACTTTCTGTACATCTCGCTTGCACTATTGCTCGCATATGCGAGTACGAGCGAGATGCATAGATAGTAAGTTACGTAAACGTGAGCGTTATGTCAATGTCAAAACTGGTGGTAGCCGTACAGGGCACTAATCTTTATACTTTATTGTCGCCTGTGGTAATCTTACAATGAAAAAAGATTCATAACTTGCATAATATTAACATTGCTGACAAGATTTAATGGGTGTATAATTTTCCATTTATAATTATTTAGTTTCATATTGTAACTTATATGATATTGTATGTTGTTTTTAAAACTGTGTAAATAATGCACGCGTCTGGTTAAAGTATATTGTACCGTAGATTATATTTTTCCTTGACTTGACCTTAATAAAAATAAAAATATACAGGGTGACATCCAAATGATGATCAATAACAAGCTTACCATGAATTAGTCATTATTTCTTATTTATTTTTCCTGAAGAAAAAAAATATGTTATAGATTGTAGATTATTTACCTAAACTTTCACAAATGATATTTTTATTTTATTTACGTTTTTCTCTTATTCTTTTCTCGAATTTTAATCATACTGAATTTGTATAGATAGTTAATATAAATTGTACTTTATTGTATTTGACCTCATATTTGACTGATAACAGCGCTGCGTAATGCCAAAGAGAATAGATAGTATAGAGGGGTCCTGTCATAGTAAATTATGTAGTCACAGTAAATTTACTGCCATCTATCGACACACGACTACAACTCAAAATGAAAACGTATAAAACTATCGAAAAAATTTATATATATGGATAAATGGTTCTATTATTTTTATATCATTTTGACCCATGTTCATTCACTGATACCTATGTGTTAAAATTGTTAAATATGAAACGGTGTCGTCAACGCCATCTAGCCGACCATAGGCCAAAGGTGTGTGCGCCATCTATCCGAGAATGACTTGTTCTTGATTTCCGAGGCACGTTTTTTTTCTTAGACTTTATTTATCTTATACGGAGTTACATAATAATATGTCTTTGGTAATGCCTAGTTCTGCCACAGTAGGTATACCAAAAAGATTCTAGTACTTTTTTTTCTTATTATTCACACATTTAATAGTTTCGATATGACATGAAATCAAACATCAATCCAGACTGGTGTTTATGTTTATAAATGAATATAGTCTAATTGATATTGGTCCAGTAGTTATAAGATGAGTAAGATGACTTTTCGAGAATGTTGTTTGCACTGTCCATTTTAATATGTCTTACCATTCATAATCTACAGACGCTTTTGTAAAGTATGTTTTGTTGTAAATCATTTTTTCTGTATGCACGCCCGTAATATAAAGTCAGTGATTGCGTGAATAAATTATGTAATGATTTAAGTCGAAAATAAAGACGGCTTAGCCTTCAGCCGCTCGATAGTCATAAATGACATTACAAACTATTGTATAATTCATTGTTGTCTCAAAAATAGTATTTCCGTCATGTAGAAACACTTGACAATAAGTATTCTTAATTCTTAATATTTTATTTCAATTCCATATCTAGTCAAAATTAGCATCTATGTATTTGATTTGCGTAGGAGGCAGATTTTTTGTGGGATAGCGTATCATAGTTGCATCAATTGCAAATACATTTCTAACGTGGGTAATACTTGTATAAGTATTAGTATATATATTTTAGAAGTATCCTACGCTAAAAAGCTATCAACGAAATCATTGTCATAAATCCAGTGTAAGTACTTCTTATAGTTATGTATGTTATTTCCTACATGTGTCTAAAACGTTTCATACTTATTTATAACAGACACAGGCAATCCATGTCATTCTTGGTTGAGTTATTAACATTTATTTTAGCTCATAGTTTAATATATCGTTACATTTGTATTTTAGTGTTTAGATAAGTAAGATGCTGCTCTCTTATTTTACCAAAGCAAATATACAATTATACATACACACCTAGTCACTAAATTGCGTTTAGCATGGTCGAACCCAAACAAAAAAGGGTATACGGTCAATATGGGTTAGTGTGGCTGCGGTATAAGCGTAACTGGCCTGTTTACACGTTGATTAAGGGGCCAACTGATTAACAGTCCGCCGGACGGTATCGGCCTGTCAGTTTTTTGACAGTTCCGAACAACTGACAGGCCGATACCGTGCGGCGGACTGTTAATCAGTGGGCCCCTTTAGTGTTTAGTGCGAGTTTATACATTTTTGCCACTAAACGCAAGTAGCAAATGTATGAACTTGCAATAATTACTAATCAATAAGAAAACGGGCCCCAATGTGAAAGCCGGCCACACTTTCCCGCACTTTACACATATTGTGATTTTCTAAAATACTATTTCGTGTGACATGTCACATGAGACGTGAAGATGATGAAAATATAGTTTGCATCGATTTGTTATTTTGTTGGAGAGAGATCTGTGTAAATTATATGATAATATCACAAACTTAGAAAAGTTTAGCAAAGATCTGAATGTTTCTGATACCATACATTCCAAAAATAATTTGATAATGTTTACTGATAATTTTTTGATTGCTATTGTTTATTTTTAGATTTTAAGACAAATTATATTAAACCAAATGTTTAACAAAATTGTATTGATGTGTTTTGCACTTACTTGATTTTCTTTATTATAATATTATACAAACAAAATGTACTTAAAAATGCATATGATTATGAAATATATTAATATTATATTTTTAATTTGTCACGTATTGTGTAAATGTTACAGCTTTATTTTTGTTTTGTGATTTATCTGAAGAAAAAAAACATATTATATATCTCATTACAGATGTTTCATTATATTCACATTTGTATTTCGTTCCAAAACCACCCTGTATGGTCAATGCAACCACGCAAAGTAAATAAGTAGTGTGATGTGCGATAAAGAAAGCAGACCAACATGGATAAAATAACTACAATATTAATAGGTAGGTAGTAGGTACCTATTAATAGTATCGTCATGTAAAATCTGTTTTATATAGCGTCGGACCAAGAAAAGTCTGCAGCGCATTTGATAGCCCACGCAGTGCAAGTGTCAATTTATACGTCATAATTTCATAGAAGTTTGACGTTTAAAATTATGGCTCATCTACACGATGGGCCAACGTCGGCCAATCCAAGGGACGCATTTATGCGTTAGGGGGAGCAAGTGATATTGCTATCGCATTCTACCGCATAGCTGCGTCCCTTGGATTGGCCGACGTTGGCGCATCGTGTAGAGGAGCCATAACACGTGCACTGCGTGGGTTTTCAAATCTGCTGCAGACTTTTCATGGACTGACTCTACCTACTATGGTCGAGTCGAAGCAAGAGAGAAATATGACATCGGTCGTCCGTTTCGTTTGCGGATACGAATACTACAACAATAACATAGGTAATTATATAATAACAACCGATAATAAGAAGTAATTAAAGGTGGAAATGAAGATTCCGTATGAAAAACTAAAAACACCAGCCCATGCTTCTATTATTATCAACCTAAGATGGCTCGGTATAGTAACTACTTATATGTATACTGTGAGCCCCAGCTCTAAAATTTAAAAGGTCGCCTCTTAAATCTAAGACCTATATAATTTTGTTTCCACCATGAAACGTCGCGGGCAGAGACCAGAAAATGTGCTACTACTACAATAATAACGCTAATCCCAAGAACAGTTTTTTGTGGGGAATCTCGTGGATTATCATTGAGCTACAATTTCCAATACAACTTTTGTTTCGCCAGACACGTGGACATCAGTTTATTCAATGTCAGGTTTTGACAATGGGCGTCGAAAACTTTTGCCGTATTCTAGATACTTACATAAGTAATTACGATTTTCGATGTTAGAGACTGACAGTCTGTCTCATGTACTGGTCTCTGGTAGTCAGTTTGCTGCGCACAATATACGGCCGTTAAGTGCAGCGAAATTTATAGCTGCAACCATATATTATTATACTCTTTGGCTGCAACTATCCTGTGCTGAAATGCAGGAGGAACGTAATTTACCTTGTGCTCCCATTACCCGAGCTCCGAGGCGGGGTCTAAAAATTGCTTTGTGCAAGGATTTTTATTTATTCGCGATACTTTATAATGTTTAGTTTCTTATCTTCTATATCATGTTACTGGTTGCACGCGCTTTAGCGAAACACTCCGGTAATGATGAGCCATTTAATAGGATATAAGATTACTTTTAGGGTATACCGTGAAACTTAGAATATCGACGTAGGCCCTCTGGTGTGTCTGTCCGTCCTTCTATCACAGCCAATTTACTTTTTGAAGCTACTGTCTGGACGAGGTCTGGACCGATTTAGACATTTAGTTGAAATCTCGTACACTTCTGTATGTAAGTCGGCGCTCCAAAGACGTAGTGTATAACATAAATAAGGTCAATATGGAGAAGACCTGCTCTACTACCGACCTTCAGTAAGTGTATGTGTACAAACCATGGACCTCTACAAGTAAAAACATACCTAGTCGGTATTTTTGCCGTGTGTGGGTAATGCCAGTCCAGTTGGTACAATCATATAGCCAATTTGATCATAAATTAAATTGGCAATTTGACTGACCTTTATCACAGATTATTAACTATAGTTTGTCAAAGGACTGTCTCATTTCAACCATAAAGAGAGAGAATCATACTATCTATGCTTACACTAGTACTAGCACCCAAAAGAAAAGGATGAGTATAGTTTTCCTGGTTCTTACTGACTGACAAATTGGTTTGACCAACTATAGTAACTTCGTTTTATTGAAATAAGAATTTAAAAAATTGGATACGATCGTCTATTTGTTTGTGAAAATATTATTTTAGGTTTCTAATGAAATATTATAATAACACATGTTAGCCAACATATCAACGTAGCTATATTATTTGATGTCCACACGGTTCATATTTTGTAATCTGTGGAAGGTGACAGTCAATAGTGATGTACAAAATTAATGTCTTGTAGTACATATCGACAAAAGTTAAGAATCATACCGCATTTTTCTTATTAGGCCTTTTTAGGCTCGTATTATAATATATATTATCTTTGATTATAATTCAACAGAGGCGAATGAGTGTAGTTTTTTTTATTTACATATATATCTAGTTTGCCAGACTTATATATTTAAGGCCCACTTGCACCATTCCGCTAACTTGGGGTTAACCGGTTAAACCTGGAGTTACCATGGTTACCAGTACAATTTGACACTGGGTTGACGGTTTAACCGATTAACCCCGGGTTATTGGGATGGTGCAAGTGGGCCTAAATCGTAGTCATTGTCGATAACTACATTAACTCATTAAGTACAACCTTTTATTTCTTTTTTTTTTCTAAATGACATTTGGTGTTTAAAGTCGAAATTGTCAAATATTCATTCATTTATATTCGAACAGATGAAGTGGGGTGTCATAATTTTCATACAAATTTAAATTTCACTGTTATCGATTGTTACTCGTTTAATGGGTATATGTGTGAATATTAAGCGCATAAATTGAATAAAAATGTTAAATTCATGTAAGTGCCTAAATTCAACTTGTAAATATAAGTAAATGTATATAGATTTTTTGATATATATTTTTTCGATTTTCGGTGGTTTATATCAAAGTTATTTACAGTTTTTAGAGGCCTATTGGGCACTGAAGAGTCCCCGACAAAGGTAATAGAAGTGCGTTCAGACAATTATGTTTCAAGGCCGATACACTACAGAGAAGACTCTATGTTATTATACGGCCCTAAAATCCAAGATGGGAAGAATAATCTGAAGGACAAATATTTTGAAATTATTCTATACAAGCCATTCACAGAGAGCACACATCAAATGTACAGGTATTGACTTTAATTATCTATTGTAATATGATGATGTCAATATGATGAAATGCAGCCAACTTTATATTCATATTCATAGCCAATGCTCAATAACAAAACTGATTGTTGATGAAGGCATCTTAAATAGTTGTGGTCTATTGCACTTTTTTCTGAGAAAATATTTCTCTGGTTGCTAGAAGTCTCTGTGTACAATTTTTAACCCCATACTGCATGTAATGAAAAATATTTGTTTAAACTTGAACTTTAATATCTGTCAATAGAGTCGTATATCATGTCCATATATGGCATAGTATGCGGTAAAGGGTTAAATAGGTGTGCCATGGTTTACTAGATTTTTCTTAGTTTGGAGGTTTTTAAAAGCTTTTGGTTAGTACCTAGACTCCTCTTGCATCTGGTTAAAATGTAGACCTTTTTGTGCAGGTTCCGGTTGTAACAAACTCCATTTTTGAAATATTTTACTATTAGGAAAATAAAAAACACAATTTCACAGAAACACCAAGGATTTTTTAACTTTTTGTTCACTATTGGCAACATATGTGATGGTGACCCTATTCTTGACTAAACTTAACTTGAAACGGATGATTTACAGAGCTAAAGTTTGCTTTTTTACCTTTTCTAGTTTGTTTCGGTCGGAAAACCAAGAAATTGCAGAGGAGAAGTTTATTGTGTACAAAGAGAGAATACCAGTTTACATCAAAATAACTAAAGAAGTAAGTATAAATGAAAGTTTTACATAATTAAAGTGTATTATGAGTTACACTAATTGCCGCAGCATTGGTGTTAAAATACTCATTGTGGTAGTTAGTCCATTAGCCGTGTTTGATGAGTTAAACATGTTAATGTTTGGCTTAAAAAAATTACAGTATCTATCAGGTCTGACAGCTTCCATGCATATTTAAAAGTATTAAAATAGTGCAGCAGCATAAAATATAAAAATCAGTTGGGAAGTAGTTTTGTACACATATTTAATTACACAAACGGGTCTACCGCGATATAATTTCATTGTTTTTACCTTTAATTCCGTCTTTCGTTCGTTAGTTTCGTTTTAATTGTCTTTCCGTGACCACAGCTGGTGCAACTCAGCTGAGATGTCGGAATTAAAGGTAAAAACAATGAAATTATATCGCGGTAGACCCGTTTGTGTAATTAAATATGTAATACCATCAAATCTTTGACCTATTAAATGTTTCCTAACATTGCTCTTATCAGTAATCAGTGACATTTTATAGAATAAATAAGATAGTAGTATGTGTGACACTATTTACATAAGATATGAATTTACTAATTTAATAGTAGGGATATTTTCGACAGAATAACTAGTTAACTAGGTACTGTTCTTTTTAAATAATGTTTAATTGGTATTTTGGGATCATTCCAATGAAATGTACTAGTAATCATATAAGAGTTCAAATATAATTTACACATTTTACTGGTGAAACTGATGATCCAATGAAAATAAAAGTAGTATTGCGAACTTCTTAAAATAAGGATATCATAATAGAATGAATATTTTTTATTTGGAATTGTAGATATGTCTTAGGCTTGAAATTTTACCCCAAAGCATCTTGACTTTAGGCTTCAGTCCAAAGTCCAATGCCTTATGAATAACATAATGATATTAGTAATCCTTAATATAAGACATCCTGCAGTAAGATTATCAGCCACATAATCTTTATCTTTTAATATTTCCATGCAAGGAATGCATTACTTAACAACAAACCGGCCAAGTGCGAGTCGGACTCGCGTTTCAAGGGTTGCGTACATTAAGTCCGGCTCACGCTTGACTGCACATTCCTATAGGTTTTTTTGTCATCTATAGGTAATGAACTATTTTGTGTATTTTTTTCAAAATTATAGACCTAGTAGTTTCGGAGATAAAGGGGGGGAGCGATGATATTTTTTGGCTATTTTCTTAAATAACTTCTTACTTATATATTTTAAAATTATAAAAACAATATACGATACAATACGAGTACCTATAGTTTGAAAAACTTTATTTTTTAACTTTCCGTTTTTCCTATTGAGGTACGGAACCCTAAAAAAAAGGATTACCCTACTTTGCAAAGCAGGTGTTAAAAGTCCAGTCCATACGTCATTTGGTACAAGGACAACTGCTTCAAGGAAATTGTTCATGACCTTATGATTCATTGATTTACTTGAGTTACTAAGTACTAAGTTCAACCACAGAATAAATAATAGTACTAGGTACAGAAGACTCACTCTAACAAAACGCGTCTGTTACGATCAGGACAGATATGGCCGCTAGGTGGCGACAGCGCCACGCGCGGCTTATGGTTGGCCACCAAAATTGGTGTGGAACGGATGTACTTTTAGCTACCTGTAGCAAAGCGACGAAATCGCGGAGTGAGCCACGCCTGGTTCAACACTATAGTAAATTCCGTTAAACAAATATGTATTTTTTATTGGTTTACCCCATTAGTGCCACTTGCACCATTCATTAACCCGGGGTTAACCGTTTAAACGTGGAGTTACCATGGTTACCAGTACAATTTGACACTGGGTTAACGGTTTAACCGGTTAACCCCGGATTAGTGAGATAGTGAGATGTTGCAAGAGGCGCTTAGTCAATCAATGAAACAATAGTTTTAATTGCAACGGAAAGTTTTTAAGAAAATCTGCCATGAACTTTGACCCGCTAGTATGTTGATGAATCATGTCAAATAGGATACGTAAGATAATAAGCTATTCATTATGTCGCTTGGTTTCTAGATAATAATTGTTGACAAGATAATGATGATTATGTTTGCCGATTTCCTATTCTTATCCTCTATGAGCTATCCTAGTAGATGGTAATGAATGATACAGGGTTTGCCGCAAAAATCTATATTTAAAAAAATGTCTATTAGTCTTTTCACCGCTTTTGCATATCATAGAGACGTATGTATATACTTAAATGAAACTTTTTCTATGTTGGCGGTAGGTGCCTAATTTATGATAAAAGCGGGCATTGCATAAGAATTGTATTGCAGCAGAAGTTGCTAAGCGGGCGAGGTGTTCAAAATTACCTTGACACGCTCTTATTCTCTTAACAATAAAGTTGCGTCATGGTCATTTTGAGCACCCGGTCCGCTTAGCAACTTCTGCTGCTGACTGTACATTGCGCCAATTTCGGGAAGCATTTACGGAACGGGAAGCGTTTTGACCACTTCTGCTGTTGACTACATCTTGCTTTCTCTAAATAGTCTAAAGTATATTTGCATATAAGCTTGGCCAAAGAGAATTTAAAATAGAGGCGGATTGTCAAAGTAAATTATGTAGCCACAGTAAATTTACTGTCATCTTTCGATAGAAGATTAAAACTATTAGAACGCCATTTGACTTTGATCCTTATTCTTTCACTGATATGTGTTAATTTGGTAAATATTGAAATTAACGCCATCTACTCGACAGTAGGCCAAAGGTATGGTGCAATCTTTTCGAGCGATTGGGCCATAACCTTTGGCCTACAGTCGAGTAGATGGCGTTAATTTCAATATTTAACAAATTAACACATATCAGTAAAATAATGAGGATCAAAGTCAAATGGCGTTCTAATAGTTACCATGATAGTAACTCTCTATGCACTCTATTCTCTTTGGCTTGGCCCAACAACGTGTATTCTCGGAAATATCATTTCCTATAAATTACCTTTTTTTTTCAGTGCACAATAGCAAGTCTCCAAAAACTATGCGACACAGTATCCGAACACCAGTCATGGTCCATAGCTCACATAGCCGCCCACTTTGGACTCTACGAGCTGTTTAATGACCCTGAGGTCCAGGGGCATCTGAATGAGGTGGACCCGGCCACTGGAGCAACACCGTTGATGGTAAGGATGATAAAGATAAATATAGTTTATTATTCAAGTAATAGGCATATTACAATGCGCTTATAAACGTCAAATAAAGCTACACCGGCTCCAACCCTACACCTCTGCCTCGAGAAGATTTAAGTCCACTGCTGGACATAGGCCTCCCCCAAAGAGTGCCACAATGCGGTCATTGTTGGCGGCGGTTGGATGGCAGCGCTGGATACGGGTGCCGCAAGACCGGTGCCTTGCGCCACCCGCATCCAGCGGACTCCCGCGACCTTTACCAGGTCGTCAGTCCACCTTGTGGGGGGTATACCCACGCTGCGCCTTCCGGTACTTGGTCGCCGCTCCGCCCCAATAGCCATCGGTTCTACGTGCAATGTCCCCGCCCACTGCCACTTAAGTTTAGCGATTCAATCTTTACCCCGTTGCAAATATAATTTTGTAGTTTCGAACGTTGTTACCAGGTGGCGGTAAAGTCGTGCAACGTCCGTATGGTCCAAAGTCTGGTCTCCCTACAATGTTCCCTGGACACTGTCGATCTAGACGGCAACACAGTGTTCCATTACGCAGCAGCCAGCAATAAGGAGATTATCAATGTAAGTATAGCTGAAGCTGGTCAAGCAAATCTTGTCAGTAAAAAAAAGGCGCGAAATTCAAATTTTCTATGGGACGATATCCCTTTGCGCCTACATTTTTCAAATTTGCCGCCTTTTTCTACTGACAAGATCTGCTTGACCAAGTATAGTAGATATATTTAGGTATGGTATGCTTCCATGTTATCCATGTATGTACATGTACAGCTTGAGCCTTCATGGTCCAATGAGTGCGGTTGGCCAATGAAAATATTGGAATTTTAATAGGTACTTTGTCTTGATAAACTGAGCATGTGACATTCAATGACATACATAGGATTACTCAATTGGAAATGACATTTTCTAACAAGCCACACTTTGTGGGTGTATTTATTTAGCCTGTAGGCCTAGCACATGATTGGCGCTACAGTATCTCGCGGCGAGATAGACTACCCGTCCTTTTCCATGTTAATTAAAGGGGCACGGGTACTCTATCTCGCCGCGACTGTCGCGCCGATCTTGTGCTAGCCCGGCTGATATTTTGTGGCACGTTGTAAATGCGGGAAATACCCTAAATCAGTTTTGCAGTAGCATGTCCGAGAAACAAACCATTCCATTGCTAAAATGCTGACCATTTGTGATGACTTTTGAAAAGTTAAATACACTCAACAAACGAACATCCGTTCTCTTCGTCATGCAAATATTGTCTGTACATATTTTCGTGAAGGTTAATTCAACATTCGGCTTTTCGGTAGACATTGTAGACAGTAGTTACCTACTAGTTTAATGACCCCACGCTTTTTAGATTACATTTTTGTCAACTATGCTAACGACAAAAAAATAGTTAGGCGCGAAATTTAAAAATTGTATGGGAAATCGACCCTTCGTGCCTACATTTTTCGAATTTGCCGCCTTTTTTTACTTATTAAACTGGTTTGCGAGACTACCTATATCTAATGGCTCCTCTACACGATGCGCCAACGTCGGCCAATCCAAGGGACGCAGCTATGTGGTAAAATGAGATAGCAATATCACTTGCTCCCTCTAACGCATAAATGCGTCCCTTGGAATGGCCGACGTTGACGCATCGTGTAGAGGAGCCATAATGTGGGCTGTACACGCTCGTCGAGAGACCCCGAGACAGGGCGAGAACGAGTGTGTACCAGGGAGCAGCATCCCTTCTCGTCTCGCTCTTCCTTGCCTCATCTCGCGCTTCTCCGATTGGGTCGGAGCGGTGCCGAGACTCGGCGAGAGGCTCTCGAACGAGACATACAGCTTGACAAAAAAGAGTAGAAATTAAAAAGTGGCAACAATGTAGTGTCGTCCCTTTCAAACCAATTATTTAAGAAAACGGGACGACACTACAGTGTTGCCACTTTTTAATTTCTACTCTTTTTTGCCAAGCTGTAAAATATACATTTATTTCCAAACAGGCGCTCGCCAGCAAAACAGCGACGTCCCTCAACGTGTACAACAAGCAAGGATACACGCCATTACACATGGGCTGCCTCGCCAACGCGCCGGACTGCGTGCGAGCGTTGCTATTGGCTGGGGCCGATGTCAATCTGCCGGCTAAGCGGCAGTCAACTGCTAATACTACCACCGCAATACCGATACCGGGTATGTGTTTCAGCCGTTTCCGAAACCGGTTATAATGATGATTTACAGGCGGCTGACAGATGTAACTTGCCTTATAATAATGTCAAACTTTGACATTATTACTAATTAATTTCCATCCGTCAGTCACCATGATGGTGATGATGACAGATACAAAATACAAAGACATGTTTAAAGTAGAAAACCAGTAAGGGGCCACTTGCACCATTCACTAATCCGGGGTTAACCGGTTAACCCTGTTACCATGGTTACCAGTACAAATTGACACTGGGTTAACGGTTTAACCGGTAAACCCCGGGTTAGTGGGATGATGCAAGTGGCGCTAAGTAACTAAAACAATGCTCAGTTAAGTTTAATATTATAATGGCGTCAGAATCAAAGAAACACGTCTTTGTCGTAGTCACGGTGCAAAATTATTTGTTGTATGCCCTTCTTCCTACTAGCGGCAGTTACTTATGCCGGGGCCACACTAACGGTAACGCCGTTTATTAACGCGATAATTGAGACTTTTACAGCCTCACTGGGATTATCGCGAGTGAGGCCCCGGCATTAAAAATAAAAAACAATATCCTGTCGTTTCCAGGTATCGTCGGCGACGTACTCCAAGACAACCTACCCAAACTATACCAGCAAGACATGAAGTACGGCGGCACGCCTCTCCACTGGTCCATCTCTCGCGAAGTCATCGAAGCCTTGGTGGATAAGAAGTGTGATATCAACGCGTTGAATTTTGACGGTCGCACCGCGTTGCATATCATGGTTCTAAGGGGGAGATTGGAGTGTGCTATTGCGTTATTATCCAGAGGTATTCTTGCTTTGAGTGTATTATTACCCGATTTTGGCGAAGGGTATTTGTCCTGAATATACGTCTGCTCCTGTGTTACCTTACCTCTCCACTGGTCCGTCTCTCGCGTTGTATGCCGCAGTAAGGGGTCCCCAACCGAAGTTCGCTATCCATACACTTTTGACCACGACAAGGACGGATTAAAACTTGCATTCTGACATCAAAATTATATCGAATTGATGTCATTTAGTTAGTTATCGCGTTTCGCTCGTACTATTGCCGCGAGCAAAACGCTCGGGCATGACATCATTTAGATATAATTTTGATGTTAAAATGTATGTTTGAATTGGCCTCAGAGGAAACTACCCCTACAGAAGTAGAGTTAATACTATTAATAGCAAAGTTTAATGTCCTGACCAAAACTTGGCTTTACTCTTGCTTGTGTGTATGTTTTGACTGTTTGATACTATATTTTATTGCACACTAGACAGGTTGCGAAAGTCGTTCGTTCCGATCGATTTCTGTCCGATTTTGATTTATACAATTTAATTTCAGGTGCGGAACACTCCATAACAGATAACGAAGGAAACACCCCCCTACACTTAGCAGTGAAACAGACGAACATATCTTTAGTCGAAGCACTGATAGTGTTCGGCGCTGACTTAGAAGCGCTGAACAATTCTGGCTACACCGCTCGACATATGGTGCCCTGTGAGATGTCCAGTAGTAACTACGACAAGATATTGTATGTGCTACACGCTGTAGGAGCTCAGAGGTGAGTTGACTTAAGACTTAAGTAAATAACGGTATAAATGCAATAGTTCTGGCTACACCGCCCGACATATGGTGCCCTGTGAGATGTCCAGTAGTAACTACGACAAGATATTGTATGTGCTACACGCTGTAGGAGCCCAGAGGTGAGTTGACTTAAGACTTAAGTAAATAACGGTATAAATGCAATAGTTCTGGCTACACCGCCGGACATATGGTGCCCTGTGAGATGTCCAGTAGTAACTACGACAAGATATTGTATGTGCTACACGCTGTAGGAGCTCAGAGGTGAGTTGACTTAAGACTTAAGTAAATAACGGTATAAATGCAATAGTTCTGACTACACCGCCGGACATATGGTGCCCTGTGAGATGTCCAGTAGTAACTACGACAAGATATTATATGTGCGCTGTGGGAGCTCAGAGGTACTTGACTTGGCCATATAAAGTGGACTTTCACTCTTGGTTGGTCTTAGGGTAAAGGAGATAGCATTATGACGTCAGTCGCCAATTGGTATTGCGTTGAGTATAGTGTGGGGTGGCCACAGACAACACATCCACCAGACTGAGCATAGTCGCGCTACCCCCTCTGCCACAAATATACGGTAGTTTTACTCTATTTTCGATCAATTGTCTTTGTGTGACTTCCAAGTGTCTTTGAACGGACCAATCACGGCACGGGACTCGCTCACTTCGTCCCCCGCTACCCTGTATTTTTGGCAGCATCGGTTTCATGAAATAATCTCTCTAAGGTCCGTCTAGCTAGAGGATGTCTTGTCTGTGGGGGTGGCCCATAAAGATAAATCTCTCTTTGCCCCCAGATGTCCAGCGGAAGTGGCCGGCTGCGGGCCGGGCTGCGCGGCGCGCGGGGACTACAACGGCGTGCCCCCGCCCGGCGCGCCGCGGCCCGCCGACCGTGACGTCATCAGTCACATGCTCAGCGTCGCCGCCATGGAGCGCGCCGCCAGCTTACCCACTAGCGGCAAGCAGGGACGGTCAGTACTCTTACCCGGAGGTCACGAAACGTACGCTAGACATACATTGGTTAAAACAAGTGTATGAGCTCCCTGCTGAGGTTATCTCGAGGGACTACAGCATGGCGTTCTTCAAAAAAGGAGTGTACATATTATTCATATTCATATTCAATTCTTTATTGCAGATAACAAATGATCCATATTAAATTAAAATAATTAAAATTACGTACACAATAATAAAACAATAAATAGGTACACTTAAAAAAGATTAAAATAATAAAATTAAAAATTAAAGTATTCAGTCTTACACAAAAAATAAAAATAAAAGGTTCATTTTGGAATTACAAACACAAAATAAATAATAATAATAGTTAAAATTCAGTCAATTATTTACATGCAAACTATTCCAGTGTCTCGCTATGGGGGAGTCCAAACAGCTAGCGATCACACTCAGAATGCCGTTGTTACTCCCACGCACACGGCGCATGATGGAGGCGACCCGCTTCCGAACAATGGCATGGAAGCCGTCTACTCGCATTTCCGCAAACATACCCGATGCGCTGTGCACTACCTGGGCAGTCCCAACAGCATCCTGAGCGTGTTATTATATTGCACCCTTAAGGCACTGACTGCCCGCTATAATAGTTCACCCACAGGCAGCACGAATAAAAAGACTGGCAAAACGCCTTAAACAAAGTAATTTTAACTTCATTACTGCATCGCGCAAACCTGCGGGCCAACATATTCCCCCGAACAGCCAGCGCCCTACGCTCCCTCTCAATGTCCAGGTCATCCGAGAGACACTCCGTGACCCAGTGACCCAAGTACTCAAATTTAGCGGTTCTTTTTAGTGGTACTCCATTCAACATAATATTCGGGACCCTATCCACTTTAAAACCGCGCGACTGAAATACGAGTACCTCACTCTTCGTCGTGTTGTACTTAAGTCCATGAGCCACCGCGTACCTATTATTAAAGGGAGGAGGTTCTCAATTCGTTATTTAGGTCAATGTATGTTTCCGCTGAGTCGTCGAAAACGAGCTACACCGATTTGGTTTTTTTTATTGGAAAATATATTTCTAAGGTGATCCCATTATGTGTGATAGTTTTTATAGTAACTCGTTCATTTGCTCTCGGCAAAAAGATGCGTAAAATCTAAGATTTCGTGCTTCGAATTTGACAGTAAACGAGATGGTGTTTGACAATATTTTCAGTGACTGCAAAACATATGGCGCAGTACAGCGCCATCTGTTTTGAATGTCAAACTAAGGGGCACGTTTTTTTCTTAGACTTTACCTCTCTATTACAATCAATTCTCTTTGCTCTCGGAAAGCAGCATTTGGTCAAATGATGAAGAACATAAAATTATGACAGCGAAGTCAGTTCATATTTTGTAAAATATAATTTTTATTTGCAGCCTCCTCTGCCTCGACGGCGGCGGTATCCGCGGTCTAGTCCTAGTCCAAGTCCTAATCAACCTAGAAGCCGCCATCGGCCGCCCCATCATCCACTGCTTCGACTGGGTAGCTGGCACGAGCACAGGAGGGATCCTAGCTTTAGCTCTGGCCAGTGGGAAGACTCTTAGAGACTGCCAAAGGCTTTACTTCCGTATGAAGGAATATGCTTTCGTCGGTATGAGGCCATACCCTTCAGAAGCTTTGGAGACCATTTTGAAGGAAAATTTAGGTAAGAATTTTACAAATATTATATCCGCTGTTTAGACAGAGTGGTGGGTACTAGTACTTTAGGGATTTTAGCTTTAGCCTTCGCTAGTGGGAAAACTCTGAGAGACTGCCAAAGGCTGTATTTTCGGATGAAAGATTATGCTTTCGTTGGTATGAGGCCATACCCTTCAGAAGCTTTGGAGACCATATTGAAGGATAACTTAGGTAAGAATTTTATAAGGTATGTATCCACGGTTTAGACAGGGTGGTGTTTAAAATTGTGGGTGGTCGTGCCGCTCATGCATCGGCCTCCACAGTCACCAAACCCGTTGTCTAAACAGCAATGCATAAATCGTCTGCAATAGACGCAAAGGCCTGTGATGATGATGATGATGATGAGACAGGGTGGTCGGTAATAGTACTGGAGGGATCGTAGCTTTAGCCCTCGCCAGTGGGAAGACTCTTAGAGACTGCCAAAGGCTTTACTTCCGTATGAAGGAATATGCTTTTGTTGGTATGAGGCCATACCCTTCAGAAGCTTTGGAGACCATATTGAAGGATAATTTAGGTAAGAATTTTATAAGGAATTTAATATATATATCCACTGTTTAGACATGGTGGTCGGTAATAGTACTTTAGGGATCCTAGCCTTATTTATTTAACATTTTAAATCAGGTAACAAGCCCCATATTACAAATACCTTTATTACAGACTCCTAGCTAAGTTTATCTAGTGGGAAAACTCTGAAGGACTGCCAAAGGCTGTATATTCGGATGAAAGAGTATGCTTTCGTTGGTATGAGGCCATACTCTTCAGAAGACTTGGATACTAAAATTAAGAGCGCTATTACATTTCGGCGTTGAGCGAGTTTAGGTATTTTACGCGCTGCGGCAGGCCGTGCGAGCTCAGTACGCCGATCCCTTCTACCACACTCGCACTACAATGATGGATTAAACATTCTTGATCCTTCGCGAAGCATATTGAAATCAACCATAACAACACTAACTGTACTTAACTTTTAAAGTTCTAAAACTGTTATTTGGTAAGTACGAAAATACTAAATGCAGTGCAAATGTACATAGGGGCTGTTCATAAATTACGTCATCTATTTTTGACGATTTTTGACCCCCCCCCCCCCCCCCCCCCCTCAAATCATCCAAAAATCAAGCTTCGGATGAATCTGTTTCCTCCTACGTCATGTTACCATCATCCGATGTCCAGACCCCCCCCCCCACTCCTCCCATTTGAAACGACGTAATTTATGAATAGCCCCATACTCGTACTTATGAAGGTATATTACTCGAAAGAAATTATAGGTACCTACTCGCTTATTTACATGTTTCGTCATTGCATTTGGTACCTATAGGTTGTAAAGTTTGTATCAACGAGGGTTTAAAAACGAACTGGTACTGAGGATCTGATGATGATTAAGGTGGTCACGGATACCAATCAACCATGTAGTAACATGATTAGGCTCGTTTGATTCGTCTCAACAAGATCTTTGACACTGAAGATACACAGGGTCTGATGATGGAGCTGGAAGGTGGCCACGGGTACCAGTCTATCATGTAACTAAACAACTTCGTGTTTGGGCTCGTTTGATTCGTCTCAACAAGATTTTTGAGACAAGACAGTACTCAGGGTCTGATGATGGAGCTGGAAGGTACCATTACCAATCAACCATGCAACTAAACCACATCGTGTTTAGGATCGTTTGATTCGTCTCAACAAGATCTTTGACACTAGGTGATACTCAGAGTCTGATGATGGAGCTGGAAGGTGGTCACCGGTACCAATCAACCATGCAACTAAACCACTTCGTGTTTAGGCTCGTTTTATTCATTTCAACAAGATCTTTGACACAAGATAGTACTCAGGGTCTGATGTTGGAGCCGGAAGGTGGTCACCGGTACCAATCAACCATGCAACTAAACCATTTCGTGTTTAGGCACGTTTTATTCATCTCAACAAGATCTTTGACACAAGGTAGTACTCAGGGTCTGATGATGGAGCGCGAAGGTGGCGACGGGTACCTGTCAATCATCATCAGCTCCATCATCAGACCCTGAGTAGTATCTTGTCTCAAACATCT
This sequence comes from Cydia splendana, assembly GCF_910591565.1. Lineage (NCBI taxonomy): Eukaryota > Metazoa > Arthropoda > Insecta > Lepidoptera > Tortricidae > Cydia > Cydia splendana. Next base: position 15,014,486 of record NC_085971.1, on the reverse strand, counting down.
TATTGCGAGGAATCAAACGAGCCCAAACACGAAGTGGTTCAGTTACATGGTAGACTGGTACCCGTGGCCACAGTCCAGCTCCATCATCAGACCCTGAGTACTAACTTGTGTCAAAGATCTTGTTGCGACGAATCGAACGAAGCCAAACACGAAGTGGTTTAGTTGCATGGTTGATTGGTACCGGTGACCACCTTCCAGATCCATCATCAGACCCTCAGTACTACCTTGTGTCAAAGATCTTGTTGCGACAAATCAAACGAGCCCAAACACGAAGTGGTTCAGTTACATGGTAGACTGGTACCCGTGGCCACAGTCCAGCTCCATCATCAGACCCTGAGTACTAACTTGTGTCAAAGATTTTGTTGCGACGAATCGAACGAAGCCAAACACGAAGTGGTTTAGTTGCATGGTTGATTGGTACCGGTCACCACCTTCCGGATCCATCATCAGACCCTCAGTACTACCTTGTGTCAAAGATCTTGTTGCGACAAATCAAACGAGCCCAAACACGAAGTGGTTCAGTTACATGGTAGACTGGTACCCGTGGCCACCTTCCAGCTCCATCATCAGATCCTGAGTACTATCTTGTGTCTAAGGTCTTGTTGAGACGAATCAAACGAGCCTAAACACGAAGTGGTTTAGTTGCATGGTTGATTGGTACCGGTGACCACCTTCCGGCTCCAACATCAGACCCTGAGTACTATCTTGTGTCAAAGATCTTATAGAAACGAATAAAACGAGCCTAAACACGAAGTGGTTTAGTGGCATGGTTGATTGGTACCGGTGACCACCTGCCGGCTCCATCATCAGACCCTGAGTACTATCTTGTGTCAAAGATCTTGTTGAGACGAATCAAACGAGCCTAAACACGAAGTGGTTTAGTTGCATGGTTGATTGGTACCGGTGACCACCTTCCGGCTCCATCATCAGACCCTGAGTATTATCTTGTGCCAAAGATCTTGTTGAGACGAATCAAACGAGCCCAAACACGAAGTGGTTTAGTTGCATGGTTGATTGGTACTAGGGCTTCCAAATACCGGGCTTCTTTCAATACCGGTATTAATACCGAAACTGGTTTCATCAATACCGGGATCCCGGGATCCCGGTATTGTCTATAAATGGCTTAAAAAAATTGAGTTTTTTTTTTAAAGGCTCACTTTTACACCAGATATGTATGTCCTTAGCTTAGGATATTAAACAATAATCGCCATCTGCAATAATTATGTCAACCCTCCAGGTTGGCAATCATTTTATCCGCCTTGTTGACTTCACAAGTCACATTTTTAGTTCAATCTAATAATCAGCCAATAAATATTCTTTGGCACCAAAAATTCGTATGCCATTACAATTAATTTCTTTCTACTTTTTGATACAATTTTAAGAACTAATTATATTTAGGGGCTACCCGACATTTTTCTAAAATAAAACACTTTTTTCGTATCTAGTTTGCAGTGAAGAATCTTACAATTACATGTACGAAATCTAAATATTTGGGTTCGTCTTTGACGTCTCGAGAAACGTTTTCATTTTAAACTAATTAACACAAAGGTTATGGCCAGAAAACCAGTTTTTAGTCTAAAATTGTTCAACTTTGATGCCAAATATCTCGAAGGCAATGAACTTTGAAGTAAATATAGGATAAGTCAAATTCGGCTGTATCCCTTAGTTTTCTAATGTTTTTTTGTAGCTTATTATATTAACAACAACACCTTGAAGCAATATACATATACTGCAAAACTTAATTCAAGACCAAAAAAAGTAAGACAATGTTGCCACTGCAATAATTTGTTTGTAAAATAGTAAATTCCTTTTGATAAATAATCACGCTAAGATAATTTATTTATTAGTAATTTTACTTCTGCGATTTAAAAAAGTACTTTTATATACTTATTTTTGCATAAATACAAGACGCGCTAGTAAAAAGTGCCAACATTTTCTTACTTTTTTTGGTCTTGAATTACGTTTTGCAGTATATATTGCTTCAAGATGTTGTTGTTAATATAATAAGCTACAAAAATTAGAAAACTAAGGGATACAGCCGAATTTGACCATTTTAATAGATTTTAAACGTTATAATAGGCAAATTTTCCTTGTTTTTGAAAATACCGGGATCCCGGTATTTCATTAAAAAATACCGGTATTGAAAAATCTGTTTAAACAGACGGGATCCCGGTATTTCGGGATCCCGGGATCCCGGTATTGGAAGCCCTAATTGGTACCGGTGACCACCTTCCGGCTCCATCATCAGACCCTGAGTACTATCTTAAGTCAAAGATCTTGTTGAGACGAATAAAACGAGCCTAAACACGAAGTGGTTTAGTTGCATTGTTGATTGGTACTGGTGACCACCTCCCGGCTCCATCATCAGACCCTGAGTACTATCTTAAGTCAAAGATCTTGTTGAGCCGAATCAAACGAGTCCAAACACGAAGTGGTTTAGTTGCATGGTTGATTGGTACCGGTGACCACCTTCCGGCTCCATCATCAGACCCTGAGTACTATCTTGTGTCAAAGATCTTGTTGAGATGAATAAAACGAGCCTAAACACGAAGTGGTTTAGTTGCATGGTTGATTGGTACCGGTGACCACCTTCCGGCTCCATCATCAGACCCTGAGTACTATCTTGAGTCAAATAAATACATATAGAATGTCAGGTCGTTTCAAATATTTTTAATCCTGTCCGGTAGTTTATTAAATTGTATCATTATAAATTATAATCATAGAGTTATATATTCTAGGTCCATGATTATAATACTATAAAAACAGTGCTAGGATCAGTCTCTCGTTGCGGTTTACACGCACACAGTATAGCGTTTTACACGGCGCCCGCCGCACACAATGATAAAAAACCTCGTCGTCGCCGTTGAAAATGTGCGGAGCCGACCGACACACGTCCTGCCTCTACAAGCTCTGCCGCGGCACTGAGCTGGCGCAGCGCGCGTCATCGGTAATATAGAGTAGTTTTCAAAAAATTGCCAAAAAATTATAGTAGAATTTCATAAACACTAATGTATACCAACAGTATAAGCAAACGTTGCAGATTGCTTGAGTATGAAAATGACTTCGATATTAAGTAGATTTTCGTAGGAATTGACACTTGTTTCGGAGAGAAAATCGAATTCGTTTTACTTTGATTTTCTCTTTCTCAAAGGTATGTAGGAAAAATATAGTTTGATATGCCTAAAGTACAGGGTATTAGTAATACAAAATAGCCAGGTTTAGCAGAGTAAAATTCTCAACATTTCCAAATAAGAGCTCGCCATTCAGTGCTTCACGGGGTTTTTCGGAAACGACCATCAGAAAAAAAATCATTACTAATTTAATAAGTCCTTTTTCTAATATTTACAACGATATTTGTAAAGATAAGAAGACGCTTTTACTGGAACAAGTACTCATTGTTTCTAATAATGAGCGCAAAGTCCTGAATTTCGTCGACTAGTATCATCAATTTTGCATTATTTCGACTTTTCTTGTAAGAGCGCTCTTAAGAGACTGTAAAATTGTCAATAGGAATTTTCTTTCAGTCTGCTATATGCAGTAGAGCCAAGAACATATTTAATTATGTATATCCGCTTTCGTTTGACTCATTTTCTCGGTATGTTACCGCATATATTTAAAGATTTTAGCACTCTATATATATCTCTAGATTTTTTTACTTAAAACTGTAATCGGGTTAATGTTTTCGAACGTTTTGCTTGTTGACTCGTTTTTGTAAAAGATGAACTCATTTTTATACATTTTGTAGGTACGGAAACCGTGATGGCGGACCTGACTCATCCGAAGCTGATGATCCTCGCGTTGTTGGCAGACAGGAAACCGGTGGACCTGCACATATTCAGGAACTACCAGTCGGCACAGGAAATACTGGACGCGCATAATAAGATTAGTCGTAAGTTTTTTTTTATATTTTACTAAGTTATTGGTAATGCGGAATTTCCTTTATGGAGTTCACCGTTATGGAGCGAAAGAGGTGGGGCAATTTTTGAGTTAAAAGAGTGAAGGGACCCTTTTTTAACGGCTGGCAACCCAGCTTCCAACGGTCCAAGGTGACGCAATATAATTTGGTCACAAACTACCCACAACACTGTCGAGAACTACCAAGGTCACGCCGCGGCGCGCCCGAAGGAGGCGCCGGCGCACGCACATGTCTACCCCATTGCGGTAACCCGGGACCATCGGCTTCATAGGCAGGGTCACTACCCACTAGGCCAGACCGGTCGTCGATATAATCATGCCATGTTTGACCATGCTTGGTATTTTCAGCGCGCGTGAGCGAGGCGGGCGACGCGATAGGTCTGGCGCCGCCGCCGCCGCCGAGCCAGCAGCTCGTGTGGCAGGCGGCGCGCGCCACCGGCGCTGCACCCTCCTACTTCACCGCCTCGGGCAGGTAACGTGGCCCGCCACAAGGTTACATTACACATTACTTATAGGGCCAGTTGCACCAACCACATTTAACGGACTGACTAACGTCAATCAGCAGTGTAGTATGAAACTTCCCATACAATAAAATTTAACGAAAGCTTTGACGGTGACAGACGATTTGGTGCAACCGACCCTTATTTCAACACACTTGCTCGTAACCTGGAAGTTATTGAACCACTTTTAGGCTAGTTTTAGTAAATATTTTTCCAGTGCATCACGTTCATACAAATAAAAAAACCTTTCATACAAAAACGTGACGATCTGGAAAGGAAATCTTGGGACACATTTTTTCATGTATGAGGCGTGAATGTACAAATGAGAGTAAAATGAACCCAAGAAGTCAATATTTTGAAGACATGAATGAAATGTATTCTTTTTTTAAACGCTCTATAACAATTAAAATTAGATTAATATGTGTTTATCGTGTTTTTCTTCGCAAGTGTGTTGAAATACGTCGTAAGATACACGTGTGAATTGGTCATTACACACATAGGCTTTCTTTCACAATATCGTCTCGTGTGTAATGAGTGTAACCAACAAAGCACACTTGTATCACAGCAATCAGCCGTATTCGAACAACGAGATACGTCAAATACTAATAATACTAATAAATTCGAATACGGCTGAATGTACTATTTCTAAACATCTATAACTTAAACTTTCTCGTTCACAGATATCTCGACGGCGGCTTAATGGGGAACAATCCTACGTTAGACGCTTTATCAGAACTCGCAGAAATGCGACTAGCGCTGAGAGCCACCGGGCAAATCGAGGAAGCTCGCAAAACTGACTTGAAAGTTGTGGTTTCATGTGGAACAGGTCAGTATATGAATTGGGAACATAGACAGCGAAGACTATGACTAGATTGGTAGATCTTATCACCGCGACAATGGTATGATATTGGTACGGTCAAAAGTATTTAATTTATGACCCATTTCGTACAAGTTCATTTCACTGTGACAAGGTACGAAATGGGTCAAATTAATACTCCCGATCGTACGATAGTTAGGGTCGGTTGCACCAAACTGTGCGTATCGTTAAAGGGTTCGCTAAATTTTTATGTATGAAAAGTTTCATAGTAAAGCGCCGGGGCGCGCCGGCTGACGTTGATCAGTCTGTCAAATGTGGTTGGTGCAACTGGCCCTTAGTCGCTGACACCAAATCTCTTCGACAGTACAGTTGGCCTCGCTGTCAGTTTTATAGTTGTTCGATTTGTAGCCCCAATCGACCAATCCTTGTCTATTGTTAAGTAAAATCGCGCATGCTACGATCGATTGTGTGGACGATCGACTATACCATCGTCCACACAATTCGTAAACCTTATTTATTACCTTTTATATTAATGCTTACATTTAATTTATCTAACAAGCTAAATCTTGTGCAGGTAGAAACCCGCTGACCAAGATCAAAGACTTCGACGTGTTCAAGCCGGAGAGCGTGTGGGGCGTGGCCAAGCTGGCCTGGGGACTATCCGCCATTGGCAATCTCCTGGTTGATCAGGTAAAATCTGACTTCCTTCTCTCTTAGGCCAAGTTGTGCGAGATCAAAGACTTCGACGTGTTCAAGCCGGAGAGCGTGTGGGGCGTGGCCAAGCTGGCCTGGGGACTCTTCGCCATTGGCAATCTTCTGGTTGATCAGGTAAAATCTTACTACCTTCCCTTTTAGGCTAGGTTTCTTGTAGGTATAAATAAAGCTAGCCTGGGGACTCCGCCATTGTAAACCTGGTCGATCAGGTAAAATCTGACTTCCTTCTCTCTTAGGCCAAGTTGTGCGAGATCAAAGACTTGGACGTTTTCAAGCCTGAGAGCGTATGCCGTGGCCAGACTGGCCTGGGGACTCCGCCATTGGCAATATCCTGGTTGATCAGGTAAAATCTTACTACCTTCCCTTTTAGGCTAGGTTTCTTGTAGGAATAAATAAAGCTAGCCTGGGGACTCCGCCATTGTAAACCTGGTTGATCAGGTAAAATCTGACTTCCTTCTCTCTTAGGCCAAGTTGTGCGAGATCAAAGACTTGGACGTTTTCAAGCCTGAGAGCGTATGCCGTGGCCAGACTGGCCTGGGGACTCCGCCATTGGCAATATTCTGGTTGATCAGGTAAAATTGACTTACCGCAGATATCGGAGCAACGACTCTGACCAACGAAACTACAGAAGCTTGCTAGAACTATCCTCCTTTATTCTACGCACACCCAAAAACCTTGGTGTTCAAAACAGGGAAAGGTCCGGTCCGGTATACCTGCCTTCAGAGTTTTCGAAGAGGTTTTCTTAACGCAGTGCTTACCAAAGCCGTTTGATGAAGGGGTTTAATTTTTCCATGCTCCAAATAGTAGATTGTACAACAAGGGCATAAAGTGACCCATTTTTACCCGAGGCAATTTTTTGGTCTGAGCAAAGCGAAGACCAATATAGTAGACGAGGGTAACAATGGACATTTATGCCCTTGTTGTACACTCTGCTTTTCACTTCGATTGCGAGGAAAATATACAAAAAATCAAATATTTTAGGTTATTTTAACGTATTTATTCAAGACTAAAGAAAATTGTTCTTGGGCCGGTCGGAGGCGCGGGGCACGCCGATCGGGAGAGCGCCGGTCGGGGGCGCGCCGGCAGGGCTGGCAGTTTGTATGGCAGAATTTGGACTTTATTGCTTCGTCAATAAGGGTCGTAATAGATGATTTTACTTGATGCTCTAGAGCATAAAATGCGATTTTATGTCGTCTACGCACGACATAAAGGTGCACTTTTTGAGCATGAGAAGTGAAAAAATAATTTGAACTCACGTTTTCAGGCAACACAGTCCGACGGTCGCGTAGTGGAACGCGCCCGCGCCTGGTGTTCCACACTCGGCGTCCCGTACTACCGTTTCTCGCCGCCCATGTCGAAGGACGTCGCCATGGACGAGCGCTCGGACGAGCTGCTGGTGCGCATGTTGTGGGAGACGCACGCGTACATGCGCGAGCACCGCGACCGCGTCTTCGAGCTCGCCGCGCTGCTCGCCGAGCCCGACTATAGAGGTAGGGACCCGGTTTGATGCTAGATGGAACAAATTAACTGCACAATTGATAACCGTTAATATTAGCGTCAATAAAGGTGGGATCAGACGGTTCACTCGAATGAATGTTCACTTGAGTGAATGATTCATTTTTCTTTCATTGCATGTTCACACGGTGCTGGTGCTAGGATTATTCACTTTTCATTTCCTTTCACTATGGCGTCGAATGAAGTTGCGCGTCTTTGGATTAATGTTTAATTGTGATCATTTAATAAAGGCTGGTATTTAACTAATCACCAGGTATAGTAAAATTTAACACCAATTAAATCATTTTTACCACCCAAAATAATAAATGATGATGATAGCCGAATAAATCTCAATATTTTACTGCGGTACCTTGCTACTGGTGATTGTTTTTGGACTCTGGAATATTTTAACAGAGTAGGTACCTACAAATTCCATATCCTGCTTTTTCTAAGAAGTCTAGGTACCACCTACCACCCACAGGATTCGAGAAAAATATGCAAAATCGGTATGAACAATCACACTGTTCATTTTTTAGGGTTCCGTACCTCAAAAGGAAAAAACGGAACCCTTATAGGATGACTCGTGCGTCTGTCTGTCCGACCATTCCCCCCCCCCCCCCCCCCCCTTTATCTCTGAAACTAGGTACTGGACCTAAAATTTTGAAAAAAATACACAAAATAGAACTTTACCTATAGATGGCAAGAAAACCTATTAGAAATGTGCAGTCAAGCGTGAGTCGGACTTAAGTACGGAACCCTTGGAACGCGAGTCCGACTCGCACTTGACCGGTTTTTTTGTTCATTCGGAGTGCCAGTGAAAGATGCCGAATGAAAATATCCAACAATGTTGGATCATTTCACTAATGAATTCATTTTTCACTTTTGGTTCATTTTGTGTTCACACGTGTCACTTTGAGTGAAAGATGAATAATGAAACACGAAAATGAACACAAAATGAACCGTCTGATCCCACCTTAAGAAGATAATAACAACATTCACAATGTTAACCATTATGATGACGTCGTCTAATATACGTAGTGTTTACTTTGGTACGTTAAAAAATGACAATGCTGACAATTTCGGTGATGAAAATACGACATTATCAATTAAAATTATGCAAAGACAAGAATAATATGCAGATTAGTTTAGACAGTAACCCCCTTATTCAAAAAACTTTATGGGCCTGATTTAGTTAAATTATATTTTATCTCTGTATTACAAATAGTTTAGTCAAAATGACAGAGAAATACAAACGATTCATAGCTAATTCAGGCCAGTAACGCGTTTGTGAACACCATTAGACACTATCAATAAGAATGACATTACTACCGCTTGGAGCAATGGAGTCGCGCTCAGACGAGCTGCTGGTACGTATGTTCAAATGTTTCCAATATAAATAGATATTTACAATTGTTTTTTTTTTTGTTTCAGAGTCACAAGCGAAAAAATAATGTTAGTCTGCAATCGTGTAAGCCACTTGCAACATTCCAGTACCCCGGGGTTACTCGGTTAAACCTGGAGTTTCCATGGTTACCAATACAATTTGACACTGGGTTAACGGTTTAACCGCTTAGCCCCGGGTTGGTGGGATGGTGCAAGTGGCCCTAAGTACCATAAATACTAAACATGTGGATTATAATTATAACTGGCGAAATTAGACTAATTTAAATATTATAGATTAATTTTCTGTATATAGGAAAGTTATACATACAATACTTATTGAAATGTATTTTGTTGCTACGAGTATATCAATGATATATGATACATATTTTAGCTATATTGTATGTTGAGCCAACAAACGGTTTAACTCACTGACTAAAATTACGTGTTTTTTTTTGTTTTAAGTTTGTATGACTCACGACAGTTTCAATTCGATGTTGTATGTTTGTATAAGTTACAGGTAGTTTACGTATAACATTTTGTTTAGCGTATTCGTTCGGGTATTTAATAGTAGGTAGCAGATCTCTGTTTGTGCTGTGTTAAAGGTAACATTTTAATTTTGTAATTTTTGCATGTGACATGATCTGCATAAAACGTCTAATAAATACAGAAAATTGAAATCCTTTGTAGTTCAAGTATTTGCAGGTTAAGTTAAAGCTTTTCAAAGCTTTATATTTTTGGCTTTATGTATTTGTTAAACTCTATTGGTTCTCCGTTAATTTTCGTTTTAGTTTCATAGTTCGTACGTAAATGTACAAATGTGTTAATTTAATTTATTATTTTATGACTTGTTGTTTAGTAGATAATACACAGTTATGATATTTTATTTATTTTATATATAACGGGTGGTTATTAAACTAGTATAGGAATAACTTTAGTTTAGAATTTTTCACGAATTATACCAGAATAATATGAAAAACAGTGTAAACTATATTCTTACTTCTTACTGACCAATGAAATTGTCTGACATATTTATTACACTCGTATTCTAAAGTAATAAATTATTACAAATTTATATCCAAATAAAATATATGAAATATCGAAGATGAAGGAAGTTAACGATCTTATGATTGATTAAGTTGACATTATGTAATAACTAATGAAACTCATCTTTATCTATATTTATAAATCAATAAAGCCGGATCCAGACGGGTGTAACGTGTAATGTAAGATTACGTGTAATATAGCGTCAACGTGTGGACGCGCGCTAAGTACCGACAGGCGATGGATCCGGCACGAGCGTTACATGTAATGCTCGTAAAACCGTCCACACGCAGATTTCGTGTTACATTACACGATGGATTACATTACACGTTACAGCCGTCTGGACCCGGCTTAAGGATAAGGCTTCAAATTGTAACTCTTGTATATGTACTAAGTTTTTACGCATGGCTAGCACAAATATAATTTGTCTATGTGCATTTTGTGTATACAGCCTTTTTGTATCAAATTAATAATGATGAATGAAGAAATATATGTGAACAAATTAATAAAAAGTATTGATTTCCCATCAACAACTATTTTGTTAGACAAATCACTATGTAACTAATCATAACTAATCACATGCAATAGATTTTAAACTTCATATTCTTAGGTTGAAAATACAAATTGAAATCACATACTTACGTATAAATATTTTTGGCACAAATGTACCGTTATTTGGTATAAAGTGTACAGATATTACATATGTATAATATCGGACAATAGTTAACTGCAAGTATATTATTTATAAGTAATATATAAGTGGGTTGAAATATTTTACACGAATTTGTTCGTTTTTGCTAGATATCAATTTGTAAATTGATTAACACTTTTAGAGATTATAATGTCTGTTGATTGAATTATATCCATGACGTACTAAGTTAGTTATTTAACGATTCAAATTAGTTAATTTGAAAAATTGATCTTTATTTCTGTCGAACGCTACCGCCTTGAAAAAGAAAACATATATATATACTTATATTATATGCGACAAGTATAGGTACCTACTTATTAATGATTTTAAAGCGATTGGAGATAAACGGGTTAGCGGATAGGTGTGTGAGAAAAAATCGAATCCACTGATAGCAATTCATTTCTAATTATCCATTCTAATATTTTATAGCGTTTCATGTAGGTATGTACCTACCTATAAAGTCGAAATTAAATATATGTCGTCACTACCCCCTTTGTAATAAGGAGAAAAATATAGGTATTGTACAAATGATTTTAAATCCGGAACCCCACTGCTGCGCACGCTACGCAGGCACACGCAATACAGTCAGTCAGTCAGCCACGTGGGCTCATTGGTATTACTGCGTGTATTCACCCCACTGCGGCGAACGCGGCCCACGCTATGCACGAAAAGGGCCATGGGCCATGTGCACGTAAACAACAAACAAGCGCACGATTCTCGTCTCTGCTCCCCCGCCATAGATACGGCATTCGTCCGTAGCGTGGATAGCGTGGGTCGCAGTGGGGCTCCGCCTGCCAAGCGCTCTTCAGAACAAGGGACTGCAAAAAATGAAGTTTCTTTATCTGTCTTTTTATCGCCCGAACATGCAAGAGCGATAGAGAGACAGATAAAGGAATTTCGTTTTTCGCGGTAGGCCTTCGGGCCACTCTCAGTGACGTAATTTCGTGCATAGTGTGCTCGTGCATCGCTGTGGAACTATTCACCTACCATGTGCGTAGCGTAGCCTGCGTTTTTGTACCCACGTGCAATCGTGCATAGCTCAACCGTGCGCAGCAGTGGGGTTCCGGCTTTAAATGAACGTCGATAGACACGTGCACATTGGAAGGAACGCAATCTCGCACCGTTATTTTCTTCATCATCGCAGATATATCCTTATCCAGACATGCTTGTAATTTTGTAGATAATTTATGGATTAATTACTGTATATAAGCTCGAGCAAAAGCACTGACATGCTTGTTTAGTTTAAATTTATTTACTTTTATTTATTACCAAATAATATCGAAATTAATTTGTAGTCATAAGATTAAAAATATTTCAAGGAGCAAATGTGATAAACCTAGTTAATTTTATACTGTTCCTCGGCTGATAACAATAAAAACTGAACTCTAAATAATTTCTATTATTTTTAAAAACATCCCAAATATCCCATTATCCAGTCCATCCAACTTGCAAATTTGTCATAAAGGGTCTCTGCGCTGTTGGCTTCGGCCCGACGCACGCCTCTCAAGATATTGTAAAGACATACAATACAATGTGATCTCTTTATTGCACTCCTCAAATAAAAACAGCAGAATATATATTACTAAGTTACACAGCCATAGAGATCACCTTTTAATACGTGGCCATCCCTAAAGCACAAACCATTCACGCACACAAAAGCTATTATGGATACGCTGCGCCAATGTGCACGCCTTGTTTAAAATATGGTTGTCTTTTTTTAACAACATGGCATTTGCACTAAGAGCGAGGAGTTAGAAGTGACAGTAGATCTCTTGCGTCGTCAAAGAGAACAAACACGTCCCGTCTAGTAAGTATATGCCTTTTTCCCACAGCGACTATGGCGACCTCTAGTGATCTAGGTCCGGTTTTATTTTACGCGTACTTTAAGGTCAAGGTCAAAGGGCCAAAACGCAATTACACACGACGCATCGTGCCACGACACGACGTCGTGTCGTGATACGACCGATATACGATTCAGTGTTATAACCAGCTTACGTGTGTTAGTTATTCCTCCGTCATGTAAAATATGTATTGATTTTACATGGCGCAGTCGGCAGGATCCGAACCTACGCTACGCTCTCACTCTGATTTCGACACACGACACGACGTCGCAACATTACACAACGTCGCATCGTGTAATTGTGTTTTGGCTCAAAGAGAATATAACATAACACTGCGTCGCAGTTCTAAGCAAAGAGCGTATAATCACTACGTTCTAAGTGAAATTGCCATGGTTATTACTCGTTTATTTGTCTGTGTGTAGACATGTGTTTATGTGTGGGAATATAAATCGCATATTAAACTTAAATAATGTTCAATTCATGTAAGTGCCTAAATCGAACTTAGAATTGTGTAAAAAATTATATATTACGCATTTTCGGTGGTTAATTTCAATGTTATTTACAGTTTTTAGAGGCCTATTGGGCACTGAAGAGTCCCCGACAAAGGTAATAGAAGTGCGTCCAGACAATTATGTTTCAAGGCCGATACATTACAGAGAAGATTCTATGTTATTATACGGCCCTAAAATCCAGGACGGGAAGAATAATTCGAGGGACAGATATTTTGATATTATCCTATACAAGCCATCTACAGATAGCACACCTCAAATGTACAGGTAGGTGTTGATTGCTTTACGAGTAATTATGTACCGTCAAACGGGGTTAGTGATGTAGGTACATAATTACTCGTTCTCGGGAAAATTCCCCCATGAAGTGAAAATAGGGGAATTTAAATAGTGCATAGATATACTATTTTATGCAAACAGCTTATTCATAAATAATTAGAAATAACAATGCCATTTCACAAGAACTCCCAGATATTTTTTTTTATTTTGTTCTGCTACAGCTATACATATTATAGCTGATGGTAACCCACAATCTATTTTTTTTATATCTTTTCTAGCTTGTTTCGGTCAGAAAACCAAAAAAGCGCAGAGCAGAAGTTTATGGTGTACAAAGAGAGAATACCAGTTTACATCAAAATAACTAAAGATGTAAGTATGAATACCAGTTCTATAGAGTTATAGTTTAATTTAAATGTACTATTAATTTATTAAAATTTCGTTTAAGTTATTCACCTCATCAAATTGAAAGATTCAAAGGAAAATGAAAAGTTTATGTGTAGTCCCCGACCCGCATTGGGCTAGCGTGGGGACTATAGCTAGGGTTGCCAGATTATTTTTTGAGATATGCCTATAGTATTTGGCGATTTAAAGGATCAAAAAATAAAGTATACACAGAAATAAGTTATTGGCAAAAAATCCATTTTTGGTACAAGCTTTTATCGCTGACTGTACTTTTCTTACGACAGACAACTAATACTCATCGAGACAATTCTAAAAACCCCTAACACTATTAGGTTGCGTTGTTTCATCACAGAGTTCCTATGGCCACCTCCTGTCTCCATCATCAGATCAGCTCGATGGTACCATAATATTGCATTGTCATCCGATTTATACATATGCGTGCAAAATTTCAGCTCAATCGGAAACCGGGAAGTGGATCAAATTTAACTTGCAAGATTTGATTACAGACAGACAGACAGACAACGGTCAGTTGAAACTAAATAAAAGCTTGTAAAAAATAAAGTATTTCTATATTTCTTACATATTTTTTGCTTGTTCTAGTTTCAGTTTAAAATAAAGTATTTTAACATACTTTATGTGCTTCGTATTTCATAAAGTATACGGAGGCCAAATATAGTAAAATACTATAGATGGTCAAGCAAATCTTGTCAGTAGAAAAAGGCGCGAAATTAAGATTTTCTATGAGACGATATCCCTTCGCGCCTACATTTTTCAAATTTGCCGCCTTTTTCTACTGACAAGATCTGCTTGACCAACTATATATATTATAGTATGTCTGGCAACCCTAACTATAGCCCAAGCCCTCTCGCGCACGAGAGTAGGTATACACGATAGGTACTTTGATCCTTTAGGTTTGCGGCCTTTTTATGATATAGTCCAGCATCTTATTACGCCAAGCATTTTCGGACGAGGTTAAAAACTTACTTATATTTCCTTCCTCTAACTTGTTATTGCGTTAAAATTAAGCTTGGCCAAATTCGAGGCATTTTTTTTATTTGCTTAAAAAAAACACTTAGAACTAAGTTATACTATTTTCGCCAAACTGAAGATAGTTTGTTGGCGAACAGTGCGCTCTCAAATGTTATATGTTAGGTATAACAAACTGTTAATATGTTAGTTTATGGCTAAATTTGTTAACAAATTATAATTTCCTAAAATAACTTTTTTTCAGTGCACAATAGCAAGTCTTCAAAAACTATGCGATACACTATCCAAACACCACACATGGTCCATAGCTCACCTGGCAGCTCACTTTGGACTTTGCGAGATGTTTAATGACCCTGAGGTCCAGGCGCATATGAATGAGGTGGACCCGCTCACTGGAGCTACGCCATTGATGGTATAGATTTAATCATGAATTTGACATTTACACGCTCTTTTGCTTTTTGTTCTATTGTTTCTAAAATATTTAAAAAATGTTTTAAATTTTGAACATTGTTGCCAGGTGGCAGTGAAATCGTGCAACGTCCGTATGGTCCAAAGCCTAGTCTCCCTACAATGTCCGTTGGACACTGTCGATCTAGATGGAAACACAGTGTTCCATTATGCAGCGGCCAGCAACAAGGAGATTATCAATGTAAGTATAGTCTGTCAAGCCGTTTCCGTTAGTAGAAAAAATAACATTCATACGAACACTCAAAAACATCATTCGTTCTCTTCGTCATGCAATTACCATCGCCATACTAGCTGTATAGAAAAGTGACTACTTGTGTTACGACAGCATCTGTACACGCGATATATTATTTTATTTTATTTATTGATCAAATAAGTACCTAACACAGCATTACAGTATAAAACCAAGGCACTGTGAAACTACAAAATAATAGAAAAGACAAAAGACAAAACAACACACATAAACTAAATCAATAAACACAAAAATGAAACATTAGATTTGGGCGATGACGTACCAGGTTGGCTCCGTAGCCTCTGACTCAGCGTAGGGCTTAGGGTCTGTACATTTAATACCTTAACTGTACTATCAAATATATACATTGTACTCTTTATTTCAATATCCAGGTGCTCGCCAGCAAATCAGGGTCATCCCTCAACGTGTACAACAAGCAAGGATACACGCCATTACACATGGGCTGCCTCGCCAACGCGCCCGACTGCGTGCGAGCGTTACTATTGGCTGGGGCCGATGTCAATCTGCCAGCTAAGCGGCAGTCAACTGCTTATTCAAGTGCTATACCTGGTTAGTGGTCATGCTGTACTACCTGAACTAAAACCATCGTCTACACTGTTAACTGACAATAGTGATAATAAACCTTACTGGAATGCTTCGCGAAGGCAGTGGCAGCAGCCATTGCAGCCAATGGCTGGATTCAACCTCGGATACAGCACAGCCTAGCACGTTCGAAGTGATTTTCCAAGCTTTGAATCAAATGCTCGTGTTGTGTCTTGACGCTTGCGTTGCTTGATTGGCTTTTTTCGTCCTGGGTGGTTCGCGACCCAGGCCGATTCAGCGACCGCCAGGCACGCCATCGACACATCAGCGGTTGAAGGTAAACGCAAAATACCACTAATGAGGCTGAAGGCTAAGATTGACTTGAGGAGACAGAAAGGCAGGGAGCTCTAATCCAGCCGTCGTGCAGATACCGAGACAGCCGTATTTTATCTGAAGACTTTGCCTGCGACCAACTACAAGGTGTGAGTGTAATGTGTGAAGTAAATATTCAACAATATCCTGTCATTTTAAGGTATCGTCGGCGACGTACTCCATGGAGCCAACCAACGCAAACTCTACCAACAAGACATGAAACACGGCGGCACGCCTCTCCACTGGTCCGTCTCTCGCGAGGTCATCGAAGCCTTGGCGGACAAGAAGTGTGACATCAACGCGTTGAACTTTGACGGCCGGACTGCGTTGCATGTCATGGTGTTCAGGGGGCGCCTAGAGTGTGCTATGGCGCTGTTATCTAGAGGTCTGTATGTTTGTTTTAGAACACATCTTGACTGTTGGTAAATATTTTTTGTTGCACATACACATAGTTTGGGTTGATGTCCAATTTTGATGTAGGTATCTAATTTGTTTCAGGCGCGGAACACTCCATAACAGATAACGAAGGAAACACCCCCCTACACTTAGCAGTGAAACAGACGAACATATCTTTGGTCGAAGCACTGATAGTGTTCGGCGCTGATTTAGAAGCGCTGAACAATTCTGGCTACACCGCCCGACATATGGTGCCCTATGAAATGTCCGGTAGTAACTATGACAAGATATTGTATGTGCTACACGCTGTAGGTGCTCAGAGGTTAGTTAACGGTACGAAAAAGAAAAGGGTAAAAACTCAATAATTTTGCCTACAACGGTAGACATATCCCTGGAAATGTTTAATAGTAAAGATGATAACTTGATAATGATGTGGTGCTGGACGAAAATGTCGAGGATATCCTGAACCGACTTTCAGACTAAAGTTTCCATCCTTAAGGAACACCCCACCAGGATCCACTGGGGGTATAAGCCTCTTCCATCTTTTTCCATTTTTATTCAACCAAATAAAAAAAGATCGGCAATCTTCTCGGCTCCCAGGTGTTCGGCAGAAGTGGCCGGCTGCGAGCCCGGCTGCGCGGTCCGCGGGGACTACAACGGCGTGCCTCCACCCCGCGTGCCGCAGCCCGTCTGTCGTGACGTCATCAGTCACATGCTCAACCTCGCGGCCGCCAGCGCACCCTCTAGCCGCAAGCAGGGACGGTTAGTACTGATGCCGTTTATTGCCGGTCCCATATTAGGATACCCTCATACTATTTAGGCGGGATTTAAATCTTCTCGGGCTCGTAGCTTTATTTGACGTTCATCAGCGCTTTGTAATATGCCTACTTGCGCTCATTAAGACTCAGTTGAAATTCCTTCCCTCCTACTTTCATAGCTGTGTTATTAGGAGAGCTTATTATAGATTTAAGCAATATTGTTAGCGTTCTGAATAAATTTATTTTCTTTCTTTCTTTTATTTGCAGCCTCCTCTGCCTCGACGGTGGGGGTATCCGCGGTCTAGTCTTAGTCCAAATCCTGATCAACATAGAGGCTGCCATTGGCCGCCCCATCATCCACTGCTTCGACTGGGTAGCTGGCACCAGCACTGGAGGCATCTTAGCTTTAGCCCTCGCCAGTGGGAAGAATTTGAGAGAATGCCAAAGGCTGTATTTCCGAATGAAGGAATATGCGTTCGTTGGTACGCGTCCGTATCCTTCAGAAGGGTTGGAGACCATACTGAAGGAGAATTTAGGTAAGAATATATTATTAGATAGGTATCTACTTTTTCGACTGAATAAATGGTGCTAGCACAGGAGGCATCCTTGCTTTTGAAGGAAATGATGAAAAAAAGAGCGGCCCTGATAGGCCAATCAAAATAGGCGCAAAAATAGCGTTTTGAGGAATTAATTCCCGCTTGCTGGAAATTACAGAACCAGCAAGTTGTATATGGGCTGATATGGGTGAATCTAGTATCACTCGTTGCCAAGGTTACGGCTAGTTTTTCAGCGGGAAAACATATCTCCATCTCGATTGAGAAACGGACAACGGGAAAGAATAACAACACATAAACAGTTAATTCACCCGGCACGTAGAGCCAGGATGCACTTTTGAACTCACTGTTATGTATTTTATAGGTACGGTGATCGCGATGGCGGACTAGAATTTAAAAAAATGTAAGGGAAGGAGAAATATTAATTAATTCGTAATTTTCACCCTCCATCCCCTGTTAATCCCGCAGGCGCCCCGTAAGTAGGAGCGCGCGGAGCGAGCTCCGAATGCCGGGCTTCGTCCGATGTATTAGCTTGTAGGGCGCCGCAGGAGCCCTGTAAGCTGGAGCGCGCGAAGCGTTTCCTACCGTAAGTCCATCGGACAGTCTGGCACATATGGTAAGAAATTAAGTTTATGTCTTCAATATTGTAATAATGCCATACAAGGTCTATGAAACGGCCAAGCCAGCATAGTTTTTAAACCAAGGTGTATTGTTAGTAAAGCCAGGGCTTAGGGGTTTGGCTTTTGCTGAGACCTGATAATTTTTTTTTTACTGTGAAAGATAGGGAGTCCTGGCCGCCAATTTTACATGAAATGTTTTTGGTGGGATTTTATAGGTACGGAAACCGTGATGGCGGACCTGACTCACCCAAACCTGATGATCCTCGCGTTGTTGGCAGACAGGAAGCCAGTGGACCTGCATATATTCAGGAACTACCAGTCAGCAGAGGAAATCCTGATCGCGCATAATAAGTTTAACCGTAAGTAAATAGTAACATGTCGACGGGGGGAACTTTGGCATTTGCTGGTTGAGTATTCATTTTAAACTGGTGACTTAGAGGTTCGTTTATTCAATGCAAAGCCAGCAAATATTATTCCAATAGGGGATATTACTGCAATGTCCTGCCGCCAGAGTGCAGCACTACCGACTCAGTAAATTCATAGACTAACTTATACATATAAATAAATAAAATAAAAATAAAATAAAAAGCCTTTTATTTCCTTTTGTTATACATAAGTTTGTTAATATATTTTTGTTGATTTAATTTGTAGGAACCCGTTAGGTGAAGGCCTCTTCCAAAGATATCCATTTTTCACGGTCTTGTGCTATTCTTCTTATACTCTACTCTAACTTATACTTATACATACTGTGCCTTAAACTGTTTTTTGACAAATTTTCACAGACAATAAAATATGACATTGATGCATCAAGGCGGTTTGTTAACAAGGGCCTACCGGTAAACGCGAAAATCGAAATTTAGTTATCTGCCTCTTTATCGCTCGAATATGCAAGAGTGATAGAGAGATTAGATAACGAAATTTCGATTTGCTTGTTTCGCGGTAGGCCATGTGTCAATGTGGTTTGTTTACTGTATGTGCCACAAAGGTGCCACCTATGCAGAGGTTTGCCTAATATTCCCTATTATATTATGTTTGCTTTTTTTTGTTGATTTTGATATTTGACCAAGTTTTGTGGTTTTTAGCGCGTGTGAGCGAAGGAGGCGAAGGGATAGGCCTGGTGCAACCCCCGCCGCCGAGCCAGCAGCTGGTGTGGCAGGCGGCCCGCGCCACCGGCGCTGCACCCTCATACTTCACCGCCTCGGGCAGGTAAATCTACAACTAGAAATATTTATAATGTGTCCATGCAATTTTGTACTCGCTGTAGGTGACCTTGAAACTTCGATTATGTTGTTAGACAAAAGAATCCGCGTTATAAGAAGGTAAAAAGTCTATAAATATAGTACCTAGACCGGGTTCATGATGAAAGATCCGTTGATACTTATTTGAAATATTGCATTTATATGGGTGCACTAAAATTGCCCTGTGCGTCTCTCCTTTTGTCATTTATAAACAATATTTTAAATATCAACATTTTTTTTTGTCTGATTCGATTCGCCCTGTGATCCGATTCGCCATGGTCTACCCTAACTATTTCGTTCGCAGATATCTCGACGGCGGCTTAATGGCGAACAATCCTACGCTAGACGCGTTATCAGAGCTCACAGAGATGCGGCTAGCTTTTACAGCTACGGGACAAATCGAGGAAGCTCGCAAGAGTGACTTGAAAGTTGTTGTTTCGTGTGGCACAGGTAAAGAACTATCTAACTCTTCATAAAGGACCAATCTTAACTGTGGGCTTGTGCACAAATCACGCGAGGTTCGATAGGGAGAGGGGGATCACGAAAAAATCATGATAGATCACGTTGGGGGAGGGGGGGTATAAGGAGACCTCACGTGTATTTTCTACAGTGAACGAAACTAAGAAAAAAAGACCTACCACATGAGTAGATACCTTTTCTCGGTTTCGTTAAGCATAAATCTTCACTCTGCACTTCAAAATAGCGAGTCTATTTAAAGAAAATAGAAAAATAAACAAGATTTTCTATATACTTACAATACTATTTATTTTAAAATTAGGTCGAATGAAAAAAAATCAATAAATATACGTGAGGTTGTGTGGGGGAGGGGGGTAGCCAAAAACCTCACCAAATATCACCAAGGGGGAGGGAGGAGTCAAAAAGTAGCCGAAAACACCTCGCGTGATTTGTGCACAACCCCTGTCCACCGATGGACAGTTCAGAGTGTGGGGTTTGTGCGATGGTAGCCTACACAGAAGGGTGGTTCAAAAAACACTTTTTTATTTTCCTACGGGTCATCCCCTTATTTTCTTACACTTATTATGCTGATAAAATACACCAAGTTTCCTAATTTTATCTCAACTACAAGGTGGTGCTCAACCACTTTGAAATTTTGTATGTTGTATGAAACCTAAAAAAAAGTATTTATTATTCAGAATTTTATTTAAGTATCTGGTTTCACACTATTTGCATTTTATAAGTTTTGAAGTAGAAAAACATTTTTGTATCTATTTTTAATAATTTTGCAAACGTAAGATTTTTTGAATGTCACCTAAAAAATCATAAAAAATAGAAATAAAAATGTTTTTTTTTACATAATAACTTTTAAATCACACTTTCAAATAATGTGAAAACTACTACTTACATAAAAATCTAAAAAATAACGACTTGATTTTTTTGGATTTCATACAACTTTGAAAAATTTCAAATGGAGCACAAATTTGGAGCAGAGTTTGAATTTTTCCCATACAAACGTGAACCACCCTACTACACAGAAAACTTAAACCTGACGCCTACAGTTTATGCGTGCTCCGTAATCTCCGTATAGTTACATATATAGGTATGATGTACAATAAGATCTCGTTTAAATCCTCAGGTATAAACCCGCTGTGCAGGATCAGAGAGATCGACGTGTCCAAGCCCGAGACCGTGTGGGGCATGGCCAAGCTGGCCTTTGGACTCTCCAACATTGGGACCCTCCTGGTTGATCAGGTAAAATCTCTTGCTTCCCTCTTAGGCTAAGTTTATTGCAGATATAAACCCGCTGTGCTAGATCAAAGACTTCGTGTTCAAGTCTGAGACCGTGTGGGGCATGGCCAAGCTGGCCTTTGGACTCTCCAACATTGGGACCCTCCTGGTTGATCAGGTAAAATCTCTTACTTCCCTCTTAGGCTAAGTTTATTGCAGATATAAACCCGCTGTGCAAGATCAGAGAGATCGACGTATCCAAGCCCGAGACCGTGTGGGGCATGGCCTAGCTGACCTTTGGACTCTCCAACATTGGAACACTTCTGGTTGATCAGGTAAAATCTCTTACTTCCCTCTTAGGCTAAGTTAGCCTGGGGACTCCGCCATTGGAAACCTTGTAGTTGAAATGTGCACAAATCACGCGAGGTGTTTTCGGCTACTTTTTGACCCAACCTTGGTGATATTTGGTGAGGGTTTTGACTACCCCCCTCCCCCACATAACCTCACGTGTATTTTTTTTTGTCAAATTTTTATATCCGACCGGTCAAGGCCACGCGCTCCAAAATTTCGTAAAACAGACTCGCTATTTTGAAGTGCGGAGTGAAGATTTATGTTTATCGAAACCGAGAAAAAGTCACTCATGTGGTAGGTATTTTTTTCTTAGTTTCGTTCACTGTAGAAAAATACACGTGAGGTCTCCTTATACCCCCCTCCCCCAACGTGATCTGTCGTGATTTTTTTGTGACCCCTACTCCCCCCTATCGAACCTCGCGTGATTTGTGCACAAGCCCTTAGCTCCAAAACAGCCTTAGAAGATTAATTGAAAATTGTTTTCAGGCAACACAATCCGACGGTCGCGTAGTCGATCGCGCCCGCGCCTGGTGTGCCTCACTCGGCGTCTCCTACTACCGTTTCTCACCATCAATGTCGAACGATGTAGCCATAGACGAGCGTTCGGACGAGCTGCTGGTGCGCATGTTGTGGGAGACGCACGCGTACATGCGCGAGCACCGCGACCGCGTCGCTGACCTCACAGCGCTGCTTGCCGATCCCGTGTAATGAGGTAGGGTGGTGTTTGGGGGGTCTGAGGTTGGGGTTTGAGACGTCGGTAGTTAGGAGTTGAGGGGTTGGGAGTTAGGAGTCAAGGTGTATTATACCTAATATATTAAGTTGTTGAAATATTTTACATAAATTTGTTTGTTTTTCCTGTATATGAATATTGATGTTAATTATTTTATGTCTCTTGATGTATGTATTGTGTGTGTATCTAATCTAATACCTTTAAACGAGCAATTCTTGTTTATTTATTTATTTATATATATATTTCGGGGATCTGGGAAAAGGCTCTAACGATTTCGATGAAATTTGCTATAAGGGGTACATTATACTTCAATGGGTCTCCCAGATATTGTTAATTCTAAATCGTCTCATTCGAGTTCCCGGTCAGACGGCAAACGACCCGACCGGCTAACACTGGTAACTACTCTGGCAGAGAGGGCGCTGTCTTATATGCTGCATTTACAATACATTTGGTGCATCCCTTGTAACACGACACGCGGCTAAGACGGCAGACTCAGAGGAAACTGCCGCCAAAAACAAGCACCTTATATACTCTGCTCTGGGAGCCATCTACCTATGCCTGTGCCCGTTGCCGTCGAGACAGCCGTTGCTCCATCGCCATACAGAACGGGTTTTATTTTAAGTTAGTTCTTTTTGTCATATCCTTAAATAAATATAATATAGTAGCGGCTTATATTATTCATCATGTTGTAAAGTATATAAAAATTAATAAATGTGAAAAAAATATTATGAAAAAAGTACAAAATTACTGTCATTTAATAAAACTAAGACCTGCAGGAGGAGGTGACGGGAGGCGCGTGAGCTCTTCCTAGAGCTAGGCAGGCGGCTTAGGGAAAATACCAATGGCTCCTATATCCCCATGTCCCCATTTACGGTTAGTTTCTCTTGTCATACTCGTATCTTTGTTATATCCTTAAATATATATATTATTACCTATATAGTAGTGGCTTACATTAGTCATTATGTTGTAAAATATATAATAAATAATAATATATGAAAAAAAAATATGAAAAAAGTACAAAATCCATCATCTCAGGTGGCTGCTTGCGGGTCTGGATTCGCTGGTCATTTTGTAGGTAATTTATGAATTAATTACCGTTACAAGTAAGGACTGAACATGTTTGTGAAGTTTAAATTTATTTATTACGAAGTCTGATCGAAATTGTTCCAATGTGATAAACCTAGTTAATTTTATACTGTTGCATGGCTGATAACAATAAAAAGTGAAGTATCAATCATCTCTATTCTTTTTAAAAACACCCTCCTAAACTAGTTTTTAAGGTAGCTAATTATAGTACATTGTAGGAGAGGACGGAAAACCGCTAAAAGATTGAAGAGTGCGTTTGAGGGCCGACACGTTAGTGGAGGCCCTCAAATAATACGAGTCCATCTTTAGCGTTTCCGGCCGAGGCATTACATAGTGCTTTTCACGACTACTGTGAGGAAATAAGAAAACCTTTGCATAACTATAAATACTAGCCCGCGATTTCTCTGGTAGCAAATTACTAGCCACTGCCTGTGCTGTCTCTTGAATTTCGGTAGGCGTTAGCGTAAGAATATCATTTTCTTCACTAGAAGAACTCATTTTTATAGCGAGCGTAGATACGTGTTTCTTGAATTTTTTAGTCAAACACAATTTACACTATCCAATTCAGTAAGTATTTTCAGATCCCGCCTTTTTTACTTTTTTAATCACTTTTAAGAGCGCTCTTACAAGAAAAGTCGAAATAATGCAAAATTGATGATACTAGTCGACAAAATTCAGGACTTTGCGCTCATTATTAGAAACAATGAGTACTTGTTCCAGTAAAAGCGTCTTCTTATCTTTATAAATATCGTTGTAAATATTAGAAAAAGGACTTATTAAATTAGTAATGATTTTTTTTCTGATGGTCGTTTCCGAAAAACCCCGTGAAGCACTGAATGGCGAGCTCTTATTTGGAAATGTTGAGAATTTTACTCTGCTAAACCTGGCTATTTTGTATTACTAATACCCTGTACTTTAGGCATATCAAACTATATTTTTCCTACATACCTTTGAGAAAGAGAAAATCAAAGTAAAACGAACTCGATTTTCTCTCCGAAACAAGTGTCAATTCCTACGAAAATCTACTTAATATCCAAGTCATTTTCATACTCAAGCAATCTGCAACGTTTGCTTATACTGTTGGTATACATTAGTGTTTATGAAATTCTACTATAATTTTTTGGCAATTTTTTGAAAACTACTCTATATTACCGATGACGCGCGCTGCGCCAGCTCAGTGCCGCGGCAGACCTTGTAGAGGCAGGACGTGTGTCGGTCGGCTCCGCACATTTTCAACGGCGACGACGAGGTTTTTTATCATTGTGTGCGGCGGGCGCCGTGTAAAACGCTATACTGTGTGCGTGTAAACCGCAACGAGAGACTTTGATCCTAGCACTGTTTTTATAGTATTATAATTTATAATGGTACAGTTTAATAAACTACCGGACAGGATTAAAAATATTTGAAACGACCTGACATTCTATATGTATTTATTTGACTCAAGATAGTACTCAGGGTCTGATGATGGAGCCGGAAGGTGGTCACCGGTACCAATCAACCATGCAACTAAACCACTTCGTGTTTGGGCTCGTTTGATTCGGCTCAACAAGATCTTTGACTTAAGATAGTACTCAGGGTCTGATGATGGAGCCGGAAGGTGGTCACCAGTACCAATCAACAATGCAACTAAACCACTTCGTGTTTAGGCTGACCATACCGGTGACCACCTTCCAGCTCCATCATCAGACTCTGAGTATCACCTAGTGTCAAAGATCTTGTTGAGACGAATCAAACGATCCTAAACACGATGTGGTTTAGTTGCATGGACCTTCCAGCTCCATCATCAGACCCTGAGTACTGTCTTGTGTCAAAGATCTTGTCGAGACGAATCAAACGAGCCCAAACACGAAGTTGTTTAGTTACATGATAGACTGGTACCCGTGGCCACCTTCCAGCTCCATCATCAGACCCTGTGTATCTTCAGTGTCAAAGATCTTGTTGAGACGAATCAAACGAGCCTAATCATGTTACTACATGGTTGATTGGTATCCGTGACCACCTTAATCATCATCAGATCCTCAGTACCAGTTCGTTTTTAAACCCTCGTTGATACAAACTTTACAACCTATAGGTACCAAATGCAATGACGAAACATGTAAATAAGCGAGTAGGTACCTATAATTTCTTTCGAGTAATATCATCATAAGTACGAGTATGGGGCTATTCATAAATTACGTCGTTTCAAATGGGAGGAGTGGGGGGGGGGGGTCTGGACATCGGATGATGGTAACATGACGTAGGAGGAAACAGATTCATCCGAAGCTTGATTTTTGGATTATTTGAGGGGTGGTGGGGGGGGGGGGGGTCAAAAATCGTCAAAAATAGATGACGTAATTTATGAACAGCCCCTATGTACATTTGCACTGCATTTAGTATTTTCGTACTTACCAAATAACAGTTTTAGAACTTTAAAAGTTAAGTACAGTTAGTGTTGTTATGGTTGATTTCAATATGCTTCGCGAAGGATCAAGAATGTTTAATCCATCATTGTAGTGCGAGTGTGGTAGAAGGGATCGGCGTACTGAGCTCGCACGGCCTGCCGCAGCGCGTAAAATACCTAAACTCGCTCAACGCCGAAATGTAATAGCGCTCTTAAGAGGCGTTTTTCTGTTATTTGCTTCAAACCGACTCTAAACTTAGAAGCGTTTTTGCTAAAAAAAACCGGGCAAGTGCGAGTCGGACTCGCGCACGAAGGGTTCCGTACCATAATGAAAAAAAAAAACATAAAAAAAAGCAAAAAAAAAACGGTCACCCATCCAAATACTGACCACTCCCGACGTTGCTTAACTTTGGTCAAAAATCACGTTTGTTGTATGGGAGCCCCATTTAAATCTTTATTTTATTCTATTTTTAGTATTTGTTGTTATAGCGGCAACAGAAATACATCATCTGTGAAAATTTCAACTGGTGACAGACGGACGGACGGACGGACGGACAGCGAAGTCTTAGTAATAGGGTCCCGTTTTACCCTTTGGGTACGGAACCCTAAAAACCACAACCAGCTACAAAAGTAAAAAACGCCTTAAGCGTGAACTGAATGGATAATAATTGTTAAAAAAATTAACCGAATGGTACATTTCCTTTTTTTTAACAAGAAATTGGTCCTATAAATAACCTAATTTTATTTTTGAAGGAAAAAGTTGCGCCAAAAAAGACCTGTTATTGATTTTTGTTTTAAATGATACTCATTGCTGTAGCGAACCGTCACCAATGACAGATGATGATAACAATGAAACATTGTAGTAGTGGTGGTTCAGGTGCGACAGCTATTGCCTACTTTCCAGCTTGGTTTTAGACCATCTATTGCCACATTTCCGAACAGTGGCGTGAAAAATACATTAATTCGTATCTTCGTTTAAAATTGTTTAATTATTTAACCAACTACTGCTTATAGTGCTTATGCAGGGTAAAATAAAATGAGTAGGTATGTAAACATACCCTTCGGATTGTTTTCGAATAATTAAATAATATATTTTACTGTGGAATGTTGTTTGATCATTATTTCTAATACCTATAGGAAACCAGCCGGGCTAGCACATGATTGGCCTACAGTCAATACAAATGGGAGAACATATAAAGACAATCATATTTAAAAGCACTTTTATTTCTTTATAATAAAACATTACTCTAACGGAGGCTTATACAAAGACTCAATAATATCACATTTCTGATGTGGATATTATCAATCCACGAACTAAACTAATACTAAAACTATACCCTATTATTTGCCACTAAGTACCAACAATAAATTTTAGGCTGTGTAGCATCCTAACTTAGTCACTGCATCTGAAGTGCCTCTTCGAAAATGAAAACAAAACATAAGTACATTTTATAAGTAGCAGCAACTGAGATTCTAAAATTAGTTTAAATTCTGTTTTAGAATTAATTGTTTCAATAAATATTATACGGAGGTAACTTGATAAATAAATTTAAGTTATAGGAACATGATTTCTTAAATTATAAACCGAAAAGGAGACAGGTAATAATTAGGTAAGTTATAAGGCCCATAGAAATAAACTGTAAGTTAGTGATTAGCGTCAAAGCACAAATCTTAGGCACTTCGTAGAGATGTATATTCTCTACTTGTACTGTAGGAACATTTTCAAACTACAAAAAATACTAAATTTGAGTCTTATTCTGTGTAGACTTTGGTTTATATATAAGTTTTAAAACTCGAGAATGTTAAAATTTTAGAAACATGTTAGGTAAATATTTTGGCGCATTATTTTATACAGAATAGTTAACATATTCTGATATTTTGTAGTTTTCATACAAGGCATTGAAACTAGACTATAGCGGTTAAATACGTCACAAATGTATTGACTATTAAGACAATGCGTTTTATAGTCAACAAACTATTATGTGCATTGCAATACACTTGAATACACGATCGGAATATTAGTATTTAATAGGTCTTTTGAAATTTTAAGACAATTACTTATTATTATATAACATGTATTCAGAGACAGATACCTATGTATAGGTACTATAAGTTGATCTAAGCACCTAAGATAGGAATACGATATTCTCGTTTTATTTAACATCATGGGCTTTGTTCGTTTAAGTAGTTAGATTTACAGAAAGCTGCAAATAAGTACAATTTTTTTTGTATTCTCAAGCCGAGTTATGACTATGTATCAGTAAATAAGACATTTTCGATAAGAGAGGCATGTTCTGTAGAAAACTACACATAACACATAAATATCATTAGTCCATATAGTACGTAAGCAAGTTCCGGAAAGTTTCCAAAGATAAATTTATACTCTATTAACAAGTAACAAGTTTCATTTTTGATATGGAAAATTTTATTTCCCCTACGAAAATCTGTGAAGTTCCGAAATTTATTAATGTTTTAAATTTTGAAATTTTAAAAACTTTCCCATGGTTATCAGAGTCTATAGTCCATAGAAGAGTTATGTTCTTTTCTGTAGTGTACTAGAAAATAGGACAGTATGAACCATGCCTGCGACATTTCCTACGAACTAATGATAATAGAATAATATTTTTTGCTACACATTTAAACTCAATCATCGGTATTACAAATAGTCAATAACGTACAGTCAACCTGATATAACGCTACGCCATTATTGAACTATGTCAAATCGAACTAATCACAACGCAAGATTTCTATTTGTCTAGAAATTTAAAAATAAAATGAACAATCCTAATTAGACATGGTTTTGTGTTGGCTAAGTGTTACATTAGGCTGAGTTTATAGTTACAAATGACGTATAATGTACAAATTAAAGTACACCGAAACCCTTCATAGGTGTATTATGTACGATAATCAATAATATAAAAATCTTAGGAGATACACATGATGATTACTGACTGATCTTTTTAAGTGTTCATGGCCAATAAAAACAATTTAAAAATTTTCACCAATTGGATGGTGTCAAAACGAACAGATAATTTGTCAAATATAAAATGAAGGAAAAACATTTTTTTTATGGTGCATGTCAATTTATAATAATCTGAAGAAAATAAACTTTTAATGGCCGTTAAGATTTTAGCATAATAAATAGATAAAAAATGAAATGAAATGTCAAAATTAATCAATAGGCAACACTCACAAATAACGATTGGGTATAATAATTTACTAAATTAGAATAATCTTTTTATGTCTAATTATTTAAATAAAAAAGTTTTTTAAGTCTGGGAAAAAGGCAAATAATGCACCGGCAGTGTTGCACATAGAGAAGGAAAAAGAACACAGTAATAATTATTTTTCCGTAGAATTAAACTAGACATACTTTGTATGTGCTCGTTATCATACAATTAATTTATAAATGCTCTATTTATGTACTACTAACCCTCGGTTGGTGGTAACCAAATTAGGAAAATAAAGTTACTCGATATTTGGCACCAAAGAAAATGGAACGTTCACAAATCACGCACATGAAACTGCTCAGCATGTTTTGGCAAGAATAAAAAAAAACTTGTAAAAAAACTTACCGTAGATCCTAATGTAAGGCGTAATTCCTTGCTTCTTATTTTTTAAAAGGCACTATGGTTTAGCTCAGTATTATTTTTGCCTAAACATGCTAGCTTTATAACTGAACCTTGAAAAGATCCATCAAGTAAAAACCGTATTTACTTGAGAATTTTTTCATGGCCCAAATATCTGAATATAAAATTCAGTAGAACCCACGCTGCGAATCGGCCTAACCTACTTTTCACTCACAGTACGCGCACAGGGCCCTAAAGAGACTGTGTTCTGCATATTAAAAGGGACTGAAAAATATTTCATGAATATTATTTATAATGAATTTTCATTGGTTTCAAAATAATATTTTTTAGAATGCTACATGGCCGCACTAAATGAAACCCCAGACTAGCGTCCTTTGAGCGTTGTGCAGTTGCAACAACATTGCGTCAAGTAACTTGCAGCCATAGCGTTGATTAGACGCATACGCTTGGAAGACGCTAGTGTAGGGTCTCTCTAACACGTCAGGCAGATATAGTGCCTTGGTCACAAAAACTAGAAATAGATTCGGTATCTCCAATTCTGTAACTTAATTCATATAAGCGACAGAGATGGAAATCATCTAAACTTTAAACCGTAATTCTTTAACCTAGGTGGCGACACTGAGACTTTTTCTAGCACCAATTAAAGCGCTTGCTTTGGAGATTCGCAAATAAATATAGATATATCATTACAATGTCTTTTAGGGCCTTGTGCAACTGTTACTCACTCCGATTATAATCATCTCACAAAACACAGCCCTGCGATGGCCACAGATTAACATAATCCAACAGCGCATCCCTTATCACAATATTTTTGACTCCGCCAAAAACATAATCCATATAGTTGATCCTAGGAGACGCCATATTGATTTTAAGGGTCACCCCACACCAGCGTCTTTTGAGCGTCAGCGTCTTGTAAGCGCTATGGAAAATGGCGTCGCTGCGCAGTTGCGCCAACGTTGCGTCGAGCAGCGGCCATAGAGTTGACTATACGCCGACGCTCGGGAAACGCTAGGTGTGGGATGGCCCTAACCGTCACTTTTGGCATGAAAATACCTACTTACATAGAGTTGAAAAGTTGGCGGGTTAAGGTCGCATATGGTACCCCTATCTCCGGAAGTGGTACAATGCGTACCGATGGAGAGATACAGCATATAAACAGTCTCTGTAGCACTCCATCTTCGTTTTGGTTGAAGTTTCATGCGTCAAATGGGGGCTGTTTTATTACTAAAGCGACTTGCACTCAATAAAGTGTTGTTAGAACTGTGCTGAAATCCACACTGACATTAAGTCATACAGATACTTAAGATATAGTGTGACTTTTCCTGAAAGTTAAAAACACAGGACAATCTATTAGGAACGGTATACGCTGCCATAATTCACAACCAAAAACTCGACTCCTGTGTCTTTACTTTCAGAAATAGGACATACCATACTAATCTTTTTCTCTGTATTAGTATGACTTTTTTGGAAAGTTTAACCTGACGCCTCCTAGGGTATTGGTAAGCACATCAAATTTAGAAGTCGTCCGGATGCTCCATATTAGCGATTAGGTTCCTCTTCTCTTCTTTGCCGGGTTTTGCGTCGAGTAATGTTGGCCGTATTGTGCTTCTGGGCTCAAAGCACGGCTGTAACAAAAAAAAACGAAAATTAGACTGTTTCTTTAACTAGGTGGTTTATTTTTAGTGCTTCGTTTGAGAAGCTAGAAGTTACTATTATACACGTATAAAAAAAATACATTGGTTATGTATGTAAGGCACCTCGTGATTGGACAAACGTTTCAACGTAACTTGTAGCTCTGGCTTTATGAAAGCGACATAAATATAATTTAACTTTATTCTACTCGTATACAGTATTTTTTTTGGTAGACTTAACTAAGCAGATGCGATTCAAAATAGCTGATATCAACATATTTCACTCATATCATTTATTTTATCATGTGGTAGCATAGAATGAAAGCATGTAAGTCACAAGCATACCTACCAAGGGTTTTACAAAGTTATCTACAGTTAACTATAAGCAGTTCGATCTATGTGTTTCTTATTATAGCACTGAAATGCTACTGAATTTCCTATAGCGTGATTTTTCCATAAAAAACTAGATACAAAGGTACAGACAGGGATTGCCTGCCTCGTGTTACTGAACGGTCTCATTTACGTTCGCCCGTTTATATAACGCTCGACAAGTAATTCCTTATTTATTTATCAGCCTTTATAGTAATGTCAAATCAGAATTCAGGCTTAACATAAACTTCGATTTTGTTTTTCGATAGAAACTCATAAATC
The DNA here is from genome assembly GCF_910591565.1 of Cydia splendana. Taxonomy (NCBI): domain Eukaryota; kingdom Metazoa; phylum Arthropoda; class Insecta; order Lepidoptera; family Tortricidae; genus Cydia; species Cydia splendana. Next base: position 14,982,633 of record NC_085971.1, on the reverse strand, counting down.
GATTAAATCTGAGGGCCTACCGCGAACGCGAAGTTGCCTCCCTGTCACACTTACGTGCGAATTTACAAGTGCGACAGAGAGGCAACACGTCGAACGTGGTTCGCGGTAGGCCCTCTGCTCTGTATGTTAGTTGTTACTTGTTAGTAGGTATATTACGCGTGACCCTTGGCAGAGAAGCAAAGTGTACGAAATTTTAACCTTAAATGATGACTGTTATTCGTTGTCAAATGCTTGCTCGATCCTATTTACCTGTGTAAAAATGGTTTATTTATCATTTGAATAGTAAGTTTTTGTTATTTAGCGTTCCAACTATAATCTCTAATAACTAGAGTTAGACCAAGAGAAGTCTGCACAGATTTTGATAGCCCACGCAGTGCAAGTGTTATAAACGTCAAACTTCTATTAAATAATGACGTGTACATAACAATTACACTACGTGGGCTGTCTAAATTGCTGCAGACTTTTCTTGGTCCAACTCTAGTAAACCGCCTAGTTAAAATGAAATATGTACGTAATTTAGAAATGCAATGTAACGCTTTTCTTAAAAAATATCCTGCGGGCGCAGCATGGTTCCATTTTTATCGCCTGTCACTATGCCCGTCAGTTTCGCACTTACATATACTTATTAGAACGGGACAGGCATGGTGACAAGCGATAATAATGCGACCGTGCTATCGCCGCTGGTCTCAGATTACTCAAAGACAATAAGTTTATAAAAAACCGGACAAGTGCGTGTCGGACTCGCCCACCGAGGGTTCCGTACTTTTTAGTATTTGTTATTATAGCGGCAACAGAAATACATCATCTGTGAAAATTTCAACTGCCTGATAGACGGACGGACAGCGGAGTCTTAGTAATAGGGTCCCGTTTTTACCCTTTGGGTACGGAACCCTAAAAAACATCAAACATACTACGTATCTAATGATATAACATGAATGCCAGTGCCAGAATAATCTGCGTGTTATTATTTATTATTATTCGCATTAAAAAAACAAAGGACAGTAGAAATTGAGAGAAGGTTAATATACTCACGTATTAATCAGAATGTTACGTCAAATTGCATTAGGGAGGAACCGTCTAGTGGGGCAGCTGGGGACAGGAGGCATAACAATATTCCCCAATTACATGAACATTGGCGTAGCTAGGCGTGGGCGAAGTGGGCCGTCGCCCACGGACTCGCGCCCCAAGGGGGGCCTCGCGCGATGCCCCTTCGGGCACAGTGAAAGAAAAGGGAATCGCAGATGCGACTTCGCCCACGACTAGATTAGTTCACGCTACGCCACTGTACATGACCGTGGCTGACAGTGTATTTTTTACAATCTTTGAATTAGGATTTACCAGTGACCAGTCTGAGGGTAAAATTTTCAACTGGCTATAAAACTGGCTGGTTCACAGTATATAAAAATGTCTGAAGTTACCCGAGTTATCCTACTTGACGATACCTAGGTATATTTTGTCCTAGCCGCGGATATCTGTCCACTTTCAAAGATAGTTTAAGTACCTTCTTTGAAATAGGGATTGTAAGTTTACATCTAAGGGCCATCACGCACTAGCGTTTTTTGAGCGTCGGCGTCTAGTCAGCACTATGGAAAATGGCGTCGCTGCGCAGTTGCGTCGAGCAGCAGCCATACCATAGGCCTCATATGCACGAGCGGTTTATCAACGCGCGTTAAAAAAGCGCTTGAATCTGTCCACATGCTAAATTCGATTTAATGGCTTAAAATCGAAAATCCAATAACGCTTGATAAAAAGCGCCACCGCCATCGTGTGAAAACGCTTCAAACGCTTTTTTAACGCACGTTAAAAATGAGTGCGAATGAGGCCTAAGAGTTGACGAGACGCCGACGCTCGGGAGACGCTAGTGTTTGGTGGCCCTAAAATATGTATATAATTACTTACAGTTTCGCAAATATTCATGTTGCAGCAATTTTCAATAGTGATCTCGCACTGGTCGGGCCGCGCCGTGAGCGGCGTCACGTTCTTGTTCACTATGATGCGCTTCTTTATTCTGGAACAATGCAATGGAAACGTCAACATAAGGCGCGTTTAAGATCTTACCACACATGAGATGCGAGTCGCAAAATCGGTAGATAAATCTGTCACAGCTCACACAATACGAACGCTTGAAAACAGAACAGTAGGCCAGGACTAGAATCGCGAAAATCGAAGTTCGCAAATTGCGGGCATCTTTCTCTGTGACTCTAATTACGCCTTCATTGGAGTAAAAGAGGAATACCTATCCCCGCAATCTATAGCCTTTAAATCTGTGCGTGCGGAATGCAATGAATAGAGAAGCATGGCGGAAAACACCAAAAAAGGCCGTACAACGACCTCAATGACCACGACTGCTCTGACAAGAGTATCCGACTAAGAAGAAGAAGAAGAAGATCCCCGCAATTTGCGAATTTCAGTTTTCGCGGTAAGCCCCTCAGTAGACGAACGTAACAATTTCTCGTAATATCTCACGGACCTTTTGCAATGTCAAAATTATAATCAGTAGGTACTCGTTATAGATGGTTTTTTGGACTAAGTATCTATAAGCACTAACTGAAATGCGACTGATGTTATCTTTTTTTTAGAAAAGATAGATTTATGCGCGAGCGTCGTATTTGTGTGCTACAGACTCTGGTAACAAGTAACACTAACAACGGATGAATGTATCAATCAAAACTGAACAGTAACTGACCTGATAGCCTGGACTCAGTTTGGTCGCTTGCGAGAAATTAGTCAATTCGGTCGCACGTCGTATTGGCAGCAACGCGCTTTACAGATCATAGTAGACCTTACCTCGTTGTAACACGGTTTAGGAATGGTCAGTTAACTGTATCGACGATGGTATAATATACGTGGTATCCACGCCTATGGCCCAAAAAAGTCTTGTGGGTTTGTGACAGATTTATATGATGCGTACTGCGACTCGTGGCTCGTTTAACCAATATCTAGGTTTACGCTAAATTGACAATGAAACAGGCAGTCGATAATCCATTTGATACACCCTTTTATTTTTAATCAGTTTGTGTATGATGTGAATTCTTAAAATATTACAGTAGGTAACTACCCAGTTAATTATGTAATTAATCTACGATTACATTATCAATGCCATGCGTACAAATCATTAACAACGCAATTTAATGCATCGTAGCCAATACATTTGGTATGTGTAAGTAGGTATAAGAAATATATGTAACCAGTATAATCTCTCCTCAACAATTTCCCAGACATAATTTAATTATTTTCGATGATGCATGCAAATAATGTAAAGAATAATTTTTAACGTGTCAATAATACACGTTTTGAGCTAGCATGAAAAATATTGGGGACATCTTACACAGATCGACCTAGCCCCAAACTAATCATAGCTTGTACTATGGGTACTAGGCGACGATATAAACATACATATATAGATAAATACATACTTTTATACTTACATAGAAAACTACCATGACTCAGGAACAAATATCTGTGTTCATCACACAAATAAATTACCGGGATTCGAACCCAGGACCATCGGCTTCGCAGTCAGAGTCAATCTATTTAAAGAAAATTGAAATTTACTGAAAACGCGGAATTTTATAATAATTCTAAGACCCTGTCGACATATTTTTTTCATATGTGAAGATACGTGTTTGTAACTAGGTAACTATTTAACATTTGCGTATGGAAATACTGCGATAAGATTTTCAAATACGCATGAGATACCCCGTATTTACCCTGACGTACGTAGTGACGTATTGGTTTTCGGAGGGCTCGAAATGCTATGCTTATACCCTGTGCTACACCAGATTTAAATTTGATTTAAGTACTCAATTAGCATAATGGGTTATACCGAGACTGATACGTCATGTCATACGCAAAATAACAGGTTTAAGAAGACATTTAAATTAAGCGGGTGTGTAAGTACATTAATAAGTTTACTTTATGCACTATTGTTGTGTTGAACACTTTTGTTTGTAAATTTGTATTCATTCTTAAACAATGTAACGCTTGGTATACGCCTTATTTATACCGAAGGTACCTGATAATAACAATAAGTACCTACCTTCTTACCGGCTTAAACCCTTAATATTTAATATTGCATAAAAAGCACGCTCAAGCCTTCTTGACGCTAGGGCTCATTTAGTCGGTGCGAGAACTCGCATGCGAGTTTCATTACATTGCGTTATTTGATCGGTCGGCTGAGTTGATGTAACCTCAATGGTCCGCAATGTACCTAAAATTGCATGCGAGTCGCGCGCCGTCTAAATGAGCCCTAAATTGTATTAATATTAATGATTCTGTATGTAATTGGAAAACATGACCCATACAGGATCAACAGAGGAGTTATTTTTGACCTATATAGCGTAATAAAGGGTCAAGTTAGCTTTACACTATAAATATAGGTACCTACTATTTAAAAAGGGATTTTTTCGTATATTAATTTAGTTATGTCTACCCACCCGATGTTATGGATGATATAGAAATTCCTTTACATAGATGAACACCCAGTGAAATTAGTAATAAATAGGTATTGTAGCACAGCCCTTAGCTTCCACACAGACGTGTAGACACACCCTCATACACACGTCTGTGAACCCCCTAATCTTCATACACTCACCATTCATCACATTCACTCAACCAATCACTCAATCACCTCGCGTGCGCCATGCTGGCAGTCCGATTCCGTTTGCCTATCGAGATGCAACGCACGCGACCTTACGACAATTTTCAGTGAGTGATCCCTTCTCTAGTTATTTTGTGTAAATCACAGGACCCCTTCTGACCATCCCCGGTTACACGTGGCGCCCAGCGCGAAATAGCAATTAGACGGGAATCGCGTTCAAAATGCCACCGAAAAAAGACATGGCCGCCGCCGATTCAAACACGGGAAACGGTGCGAAGGCAAAATCTACACCTTCGACCCCGATATTGGCGACATCGGAACCATCTTTTAATTTAACGATGCCACAAGAGTACCTAACCATTTTGTTGCAACAAATGCAACAATCGCACAACGAATTGTGTGAGAAGTTAGTGACGGCAACCCAAGCCACAACGTATCAACGCGACAGACACTTCGCCGGTTGCAAACTCAGCTTTAGCGGAGCTGAAGATTCGGTCGAAGACGCCTTAGAGGTTTTTGTCGATGGCATCCAAACATACAAAGATTGTGCTAAGATATCCGATGAAAATGCATTACGCGGACTGTCATTTTTATTCACCGGACTCGCGGCAACATGGTGGAATGGCGTTCGTAAAACCGTCAAAACGTGGAACGAAGCCATTACCGACCTACAACATGCATTTGGCAAGCGAAAGGCTCCATTCCTCATATTTCGAGAAATATTCCGCGAAGAACAAAGCGACGAGAAGACAGAGATTTTCATATGTAAAATCCGTGCATTGATAGCTCAGCTGCCATATTCGTTCGAAGAAAATATTCAAATTGACATTGTCTACGGTTTACTGAACCGACGGATACGGAAGCGAGTCCCCCGCGATGACGTGAAGTCGTTCAACGATTTGTTACGAAAAACTCGTTCAGCCGAAGATTCACTGGCCGAAGTGAACGAGAACGGAACGACCTCCGTGAATACGTCAAACGTCAACGCTGTCAATAGCCGAACTGTCAACCGAAATAGTGGAAATAACGACCGGAATTCTGAAAACAAAACCGCATCTTCTGATAATAGGCAAATAAAACAGAAAACCTTTACGCGACAAAATGCTACAAGTGAAAATAAAGTGCCGAACGACGCGAATTCCAACGCGAAACCAAAATCAACTCGTTTTTGCAATTATTGCAAGTTATTCGGACATAATAAAGATAATTGCAAATGGTTGCTCGCGAAACGCTCTGATACGACGGTTACTTCTACCGATAACAGTGACAATGCGAAAAGTGAAAAGACTGAAAAGTTTTCGTGTTACGGATGTGGAAATCCAGGCGTGGTACGCGCCAACTGCCCGCGATGTAAGCAAGACGCCGGCACTTCGGGAAGCAGCGGTGGTGTTGCATTCTGCGCACTCTCGACGGAAGACCCAACTACTACGACGGAGTCTACCACACGTCCTGTCAATACGCGCGCACGCGAGACAAACACACACATTCATACACTTACATTTACACCAAGTGATTACGACCTTTTACTGGGACAGCAACCCGACAGGCCGCGACCTATTCTTCCTATTACCGTCTGCGGACGCGAAGGTCGTGCAGTCGTTGACACGGGTGCGAAGAGGAGCGTTGCAGGTGAAAGTCTGTACAAATTAATGAAGAACTGCGGTGAGTCATTTACCCCTTCCACTTTGAATATTAAGTATGCTAAAGGACGTTCTGAAGTAGAAGATATACTCTCTGTAATCATTATTGTCACGTTAAAAGGAAAACCTATACCTATGAATTTTATAATTTTCCCCGAAGCTACCGATAATGAAACCTTGTTAGGCATGGATTTTATATCCAAATCAGGATTAAAGACTGATTTTGACAACCATACCTGGAGCTTCAGAGGTCAACCTGACATTCAGTATGAACTGCAATACGAAAATGAACCTGTAGCCATAGCCGCATGCAAACCTACTGAGATACCTCAGACACTTCGTGATAATGAAGGTGTTACACTCAATAACGAACAACGGGACAAGTTGTCCTCACTCCTTAACCGTCACCGAGATACTTTCAATCTAGGGGGAGAACCAACCACTTATGCTGTCCATCGTATTGAGTTGATCAATAAAAATATACAACCTATCTCCGTGCCACCTTACAGATTACCAGAGCCTAAGAAAGAAGCCCTGCGAGTGGAACTCGAGAAGATGCTGAAAGATGACATCATCGAAGAGTGCGAGTCTCCATGGTCTGCCCCTGTGGTACTAGTCCCGAAGAAAGACAACACTATAAGAGTTTGCATCGACTACAGAAAATTAAATGCAGTGACCAAGCCCGATCGATACCCATTGCCAAGAGTGGATGATATTCTACACGGAACTGGCAAGTTCAAATACATATCTGCCTTAGACCTTCGCTCTGGATATTGGCAAGTACCAGTCGCAATGGAAGATCGTGATAAAACCTCATTTGTAACACCACTAGGTATGTACCGCTTTAAGCGAATGCCTATGGGACTGCGAAACTCTGGATCCACATTCCAAAGATTAATGGATAGATTTCGTTCCAACCTTCCCAATGTAACAATACTGGCCTATCTCGATGACGTACTGATCCTCTCAGATAGTTTTGAGAAGCACCTCCAAGACATGGAAGCTGTATTTGAGAGACTCAAACTTTTCAAGCTGCGAGTGAACAGAGAAAAGAGCACCTTTACCTGTGAATCAGTGAAGTACCTCGGACACATCCTGTCAGTCGATGGAATCCAACCTGACATCGAGAAGACTAAGGCCATTAGTGAGATGAAGGAACCACATAATGATAAACATCTGAAGACCTTCATCCAGACTTGCTCCTGGTTCCGGAAATTCATACCCGACTTCGCCAAGATAGCAAGACCACTAACAATGTTACTTAAAAAGAACCAAAGCTGGATCTGGGGAGAAGATCAAGTGAAGGCATTCAAAGAGTTGAAGAAACGCCTCACATCTGCACCAATTTTACGGCAGGTTGACTATACCTTGCCTTTTATTCTAAAAGTTGATGCGAGTGGATACGCCTTAGGAGCCGTACTGCTTCAAGGCGAAGGCTATGACGAGCGACCCGTAGAATATGCGAGCAGACTACTCACGAGCGCCGAACGGAACTACTCGACCACAGAGCGTGAAGCTCTTGCTGCCATTTGGGCCCTTGACAAGTTCCGTGGGTATATCGAAGGCTCTGAAGTCACCCTCGTCACTGATCACCAACCGCTGAGATGGATCCTGACTCTAAAGACACCTACAGGACGTCTCGCACGATGGGCCCTGAAGATACAGGCCTACAATTTGAAAATTGAATATCAACCCGGAAATAAGAATGTTGTTGCCGACACCTTGAGCAGACCTGTGTGTGATGATACCACTAAGGATTCCTGTAACCTGTGCACCGTCATAGTAGATATGCCACACGTGTCACCTACTGACCTACGGAACGCTCAAGCAGAAGATCCAGAAATTTGGAAGATTGCCAAAGACTTCGAAAACAACAACATAGAAGCGGCTACACGCTGGACTGAGCGCGGTTATTACATGTCACAGGGAGTGCTATACCACTTTAACCCTGACGTCGAGAGCGACGATCCGCAGCTTGTCATACCACAGTCCATGAGGAAGGAGATTTTAAAGGAACTACATGATGCTCCTACGGCTGGACATAACGGAGTTGAAAGGACATACCAACGAGTGAGCCAAAGGTATTATTTCCCTGGTATGAAGAGATATATAACAGAGTATATACGAGATTGTAATGAGTGTCAGCGTTACAAACCATCTAACTTGAAACCTGCAGGCTTATTGCAGACGCCTGTACCAGCTCAGAGATTTGAGGTACTAGCAATAGACCTATTCGGACCTTTACCTACTGGAAAGAATGATGAACGATGGATTTTTATTATAGAGGATACTGCGACTAAGTGGGTCGAGCTCTTCCCATTAGTTACAGCAACAGCAGAAGTTTGCGCCAAAACCCTGGTTGAAGAAGTTTTTCTCAGATATGGATTTCCCAGGAGAGTAATATCTGACAATGGCGTACAGTTTGTGTCCCAAGTCATGCAGAAAGTCATGCACACCCTAGGAGTAGAGCAGAACTTAACGCCTCTTTACCATCCAGAAGCAAACCCAGTAGAGAGGAAAAATAGAGACCTCAAGAGCCAACTCGCCATCATAGTTGAAGGGAACCATACTAACTGGCCGAGCGCCTTACCTGCTATACGCTTCGCCATGAATAGCGCTGTCACCCAAAGCACCGCGAAATCGCCTGCTTACCTCGCCTTCGGGAGAGAGATGCGATCACCGGTAGAGAATAGACACGACCTGCGGGCAGTTATCCAAGCAGAGAACTTTATACCTCAGATAACACCCTATCTGTTGAGACTCAGCGATAATCTCGCCCGAGCTCAAGAACATAACCTTCAACAACAGGAACGCAGGAAGATCTATGCAGATCAGAAGCGTAGACCCCATGAAAATTATAACATTGGGGATAAGGTCCTTTTGAAAACACACGTCCTAAGTAACCAAACAAAGGGCATAACTAGCAAATTTGCGCCCCGACGTGACGGACCGTACATCATATCGAAGATAGTCAGCCCGACTACTTATATGTTAACAAACAATAGTGAAACTGTTGGTAAATACCACGTGTCAGACTTGACTACATACCATCAGAAGAGTGGTGATGAACCTGCAGAACCTATCATGCCACAAAGGAAGAGAGGTAGACCGCCGAAGCGAACACCTGCTACCCCTACTCCACCTGCAGCTGGTGAGGAAAAAAGAGGAAGACCACGCAAGAAGCAACCTGTGTGTCGGCCCATGGGCGAGGACGTCCCCATGGCCCGAAGGGGGAGCCTGTAGCACAGCCCTTAGCTTCCACACAGACGTGTAGACACACCCTCATACACACGTCTGTGAACCCCCTAATCTTCATACACTCACCATTCATCACATTCACTCAACCAATCACTCAATCACCTCGCGTGCGCCATGCTGGCAGTCCGATTCCGTTTGCCTATCGAGATGCAACGCACGCGACCTTACGACAATTTTCAGTGAGTGATCCCTTCTCTAGTTATTTTGTGTAAATCACAGGACCCCTTCTGACCATCCCCGGTTACAGTATGTAATATCAAGACATATTTAAATTCCAGTCAATTTCGAACTAAACGTAAACAAATTAGTTGGCAGTCAGGATTAAAAGTATTTTTGCAATTATTGGGCCGTTCAGATATGAAGGGAGAATCAAAATAACACAATTCTTGTAAATATACCTGCATACTTGAACGGTTCAGTAATTGAAAAATTCTCTACGATTAAGTATGCAAATTTTTTCATAATGTTTTTAACATGACTACTTGTTATCAATTATCATGCTTGCCACGCTTTGCTGAGCGGATATTCCCATCGCTCGAGAACATCGCCTCAAGAGATCCAGTAAAAGTTTGACTTCGATACCAGTAACAAGTATTAATTATCAAGTATCAAACTTACAGGTTCGCCTGAGGCGGTGCGCTCTGCAAGCGTAAATAACCCTAGATATTTAATTGAACTGCAAACGGATGCACCCATTAGTTGAACACACAAACGATCACAAAATGAAGGGCGTTTAAAAAAAAACAATACCTATGGACTCGTTTGTGCCTCCAAATTATCGTACCCGTTAAAAGAACGGAAGTAGCTTGGCCCGCTGCTCCAAAGGCACCTGAATGGTAGACAATTTTATGAAGGCAATACCACTTTTACTAAATGTTTCATAACAGTAGCAAAGTTCAGTGAACCTATCGAGTATTGAGGTAATATATTGCGGTTATTGTTTTTACACATGAACTGACGGAGCCTTGGAGAATACCTTGAGGAGTACTTATTGTAAATTGCGTGAAATTTTTGTAGTTTCTATCGTTATTACAATACAGGTAGATGCTTTACTTGACAGGTAAATTCACGAAAACTGGTCGCAACTGTACTAAACGAAAAGGCATTTTTAACCATAATTAGGTATACTGTCAGTGCGCTCCTGTCATAAATTCATAATCAATCTTTTCTATTAGGTATATTTTCTACTGTTCTGTTCTGTGTTTTTGTCTTGGAAAACTTGGGTCGACGCCGACGAAAACTCACATTTTTAGTAGAAGGTTCAATAAGCGCGAAAATTGTTTTTAATTTAAGGAGATTAGGTATGTATTTCCTAGGTCAAAGTGAATTATAATTTTTCGTTGCTTACTAATATTTTACATATGTATATCAGTAAGTAGGTATGCTTTACATAACAGTTAAAAAGTTGCATTCTGTTATTAGCCATTCCGTGAATTTACCTGTAAGGATCACTAAATATGTACAACTACCCTACAAAAACAAAAGCAGTGTTAAAGGTCTACTTTGAAAACCGTGCAAAATTATTCCATCCTTACCTCGGCCGCTTCTTCAAGTGCAGGATCTTCGTTACCAGCACCGCGCAGACCAGACACAGGAGGCCGCATAGGATCCCCAGCACCATGAGGATGGGGTCTCGTACTGAATCCCAGCCGTCGTTGCAGGGGATAGTCACGAATTCATCGCTGACTTCTAACGCGGATAGCTTTGTTGTCTTGTCTTTGGTGCAACTGAAAAATTTTGGCTTTAGTTAGGTTTCTTTATTTTTCCTATATATTGGTAGTATGGTACCTAAATACTTAGTTACGCGTACTTTCTTTGCGTTCAAATTCATCAAATAATAATTTATCATATTCCCAAGGTGCATTGTGGTAACTTCAAAAGTTACGTAAGTTACAAAACTACTAATAGAACCACTTTCTATTGTAGCAACAGTACGCAAGATGCCTTAGTAAGTGTTGCAGTACCTAGCGTAAATGTTGTTGTAAATATTTGCGATTTTAAAAATTACTCCGCTTTCGAAATTAACCCAATGCACCTTATTTATTTTGAAAACTGCAGAGACAACTGACGCCTTGTCCACATTTCTGATAGGTGTGTACTAGATAGTATGTATGTATAAGTTATCAAGTGAACTCACTTGCAAGGCTCATTAACAGTAACCACATGTGGAGTATCAACGGTCTTTTCGCATCGGTAGCCAGTGTGGTCTCCAATACACGTGCAGACTGGCGAGTTGATCTCTACAGAACAGATGCCGTTATTCAGGCAGAAACCTTCGCACATGTCCACCTCGCAACGCGCTCCTGTGTAGCCTTTTTGACACCTGCAATACAAGATTATATGAAATAAAATTGTGCTAATTTATTTGAAGTGAAGCTAATGATTTACTCGCATGAACCAGTCGTACACAAAACGTACTGAGCTACTTTAGATAATTTCAATTACGAGCCATTCATATACATGCACATTCGCGGTAAACAAGACTAGATGAACAAATAATAGTAGAAACTAAATATTACCTGCAAGTGGGTTCCTCATTATTAGCGTCGAACGTGCATTCGCCTCGGAGACAGAAGTTCTGACATACGGAGGTCTCGCATCGATCACCGATGTAACCAGGAGAGCACGTACACGCATCTTGTCCCTCGATCTTGCGGCCGTGCAAGCAGAACAACCCCTTGTCCAGCGGCACGGCAAACGAGTTATCGATAGCCGACGTATTCTGCGACAGACGAAGTAAATTGCTACATTCAGGAACTCCAGCAGCCTGATCCGATATTAAGTAGTTAGCGACAATTCCAAAGGGCGTGGTCTTGAAATCAATCAAATCCTCCGGTTCCGCGTTCTGCCGAGCATTCTTTGGCAATTTCCAAACTTTCCTAAAGCCCCAGTCTACCCAATACAGACTGTCATTAGAGACGGTTAACGCATTCGGCTGATGTTCCGTGCCGCTGTGTAAAGTCCGTCTGCTGTCCGGAGTACCATCCAAATCGGAGCTCTCGATCGAATAGTGGATGCCTTCTTTGTCATCAGCCCAGTAAAGTTTCTGCGTCTGTTGATCCACAAATATGCTGGTTGGCAAATGAATGTTTGTAGATATAATAGTTTTTCTCTCGGATCCATCAAAACGAGCTCGCTCGATGGACGCTCCAGATGCTACGTTAGTGTTGGTCCAGTATATGTAGCCTCTACAACTGTCTACTGCTATAGCCCTTGGGAGTTGGTCACCTAGGTTGATTAGGAGGTTTCCGTAGTCGCTATTTTTGGATCCCGGTTTCAGATCGATCCAGTAAATGCTTCTCTTTTGGAAATCGGTCCAGAAAAGAAGGCTCTGCACTGGATCGAAAGCGAGGCCCTGGATGTTTTCGGTCGGGCCCTTTCGGACGAGGGGCTGATATTTCTTGGTGGCCAGGTTATAGCTGAAGATGGAGGCGTTGTCGTTCTGTTTGTCGACGAAGAGCAGCATGTTGTGAACGGCATCGTAGGCCAGGGCGGTGAGGTCCCGCAGCCGGCCGCTTTCAGACCCGGTTTTGTTGGAGCCTGTGTAGAACTCGAGTTGGTCTCCAGATGTGACAGCGATGTCTGTAACAAAGAGACGATGAATTAGTCGAAGTCTAAACTATTTTTCAGATAGATAGATCCATGAACCATGATCCCTGCAAGATCATGTTTTGGTTTAAAAGAAGTCGTGTATAGGTATATTAAAATGCATTATGATCAATTGATCATGTACATAATGGCGATGGCTGTCTTTGACACATAAAAAGTAGGCATAAGCCTCGCCAAAGTAAATATTCTCACTTGAAAGATAATGTGAAACGTGATTTGCATTTTACAATGCTTGAATTGCTCTACAGAATAGGTGCTTGACATGAAAACAGGTATATTAAAGAAACCATAAGTGTAAAGAGTCTTTGAATGTAATTGCCAAAGTGCTTCTGTCCAACTTATTGCCGTAAGTATTTTTTTAATTATGCTACAGGTAAATTAATAAAATATATTCTCTTCGGGTATGTATAGCATACCTAAATGAATAATACGCGCCCCCATCGTACTACTATCATTCAAATACCATTATTTCAAACATTAACTTTGCCTGACAGTGAACATTAGAGACAAGCAAATTAGAGTAACTACATCTAATCTACATAATAAAGTTATGTAGACAATGTGTTAAAAGTGCCTTTTACACGTCATTATGTTCATAGAAATTTGATATTTATGATGGCCCTTCCACATTCTGTCACTGCAAAATCTGCACAGAGTTAGCTTAATTTTCGTTTTTCAATTCAGAACCTAATACGGATGCTGGATGCGTGTGGCGCAAGACCGGTCATTGTGGTACTCTTTGGGGGAGGCCTACGTTCAGCAGTGGACGTCCTCTGGCTGATATGGTGATGATGATGATTCAGAACTTAATGACATAATTGTAAACGTAATAGATAACTCTCGAGTTCGAGTAAAAAACGCTAGTGCCAATATTTTCAGATGTTTGGCGGCGCGGCGGCCGCGTCCCGTGACCGCGACAAGGTGAATGCAGAGTTTAGTCACATCTTACGTAACTATCAAAACGTCACTTATCTTGTTTAATTGTGTTCAGATTAAGTGAAAGAAATATTTTGATTATTCTATAGTTCAATCGCTATCAAATATACGGTCAGTTGTACCTTTCGTACTTTGTCAAAGTGACTTACCTATATGATGAGATCTCTAGACGAGGTTTTCGTATCTATTGTCATTGTGACAAGGTTCATGTGACTGCTACACGGACTGCTACATAATGAAGGGCATTAAAATAAGAGTGTAGGTTTATGAAACGAATGAACGAACAAAACAGTTTATTTTTACGCTGGTCGTAATTTGCGGCTTCAGAACGCATCGTAACGGGTATATTGATATGTGTATAGATAAAATATAATACAAGTACACGTATTATACTATTATTATTTCTGTTTCCACACAATTTTCAAGGTCTCCTCTCCTGATATGAAAAATAATAAAAAAACGGATTGCCCTAGGAAACGAACTTATACAGGTCGCTCAAAAATACCTGGAACCTACTCTAGAGTCTAGGCCCTAGAGTCCCTAGACCATAAAATCGTGTTCAAATCTCCCGCTACTAATTTACAAAAGTAGGTGAAAAGCGTCTATTTTTATACGAAACAGCTAAAAAGATAATCACTAAGGTTAAGATCGTTTTTCTCTAAAAATAAAACGTTCAACAAGAAGCTATGCAAGCGCGGTCGAGGAGACTGTTATTATGAGACTTGTTGGAAAACACCCAATTGAAACCAGCATTAGGTGGAATTTACGTTCACGAACACAATGGGACGGAGGCATTGTGAACTCTACTGCATGGTAACACGGTTCAATGTTATGTGTGTTTGTTTGTTGTTATGGTAGCAACTATCGATTACACGTCGTGGTTTAACAATTTGGAAGAGCTCAGAGGCCTACCAGTTAGCAAATTGTGGGCATCTTACTCTGTCACTGTAATCACGTCTTAATTTGGAGTAAAAGAGAAAGATGCCCGCAATTTGCGAACTTCGGTGTTCGAGGTAGCCCCTCTGCACCTACGGTCGTCCACACACTTTACTGACAAATTGTAAACATTATTTGCAAGGGCGTCAGGTCCACAAATGGTCAGTAAAGAATGTCACTGTTAGTATTAGTACCACGTTATTCAATTATCAAAACATGCCGCATATCATTTATCTGTGACACATACGGATATTGGGCCTAATTAGAACCGATAGATAGATTAAATTAACAAATATGGGGTTTTATACAGAAAATGCGGAACCAGGATAAGGAACCGACCGGATGTCACTCATGTGATCATGTCACCAAAACGAATGAATGAAAAACAATCAGGTAGTAACCTTCGTAGCGGTTATTGACTGTTCATATCATAACTAGTCAGAATAGTATTCTGAACATAGGTTAGAGACTAGGAGGTAATTACAAGTTGTTGTCACCGATGACTTAGTAATCGTAGACTTACTGTGAAATATGTATAATAAATAAGTGGTCAATATAAACATTGTATGATATTTGATACCAGGTGAAAGTGCGAGTGCTCTCTCTTAAGTCCTAACTGCATTTACTCTAATTACATAAGTTTTTGGCAAAAAATTCGTTTTTGGTACAAGCTTTTATCGCTGACTGTACTTTTCTTACGAGAGACAACTAATACTCATTGAGACAATTCTAAAAACCCCTAACACAATTAGGTTGCGTTGTTTCATCACAGAGTTCCTATGGCCACCTCCTGTCTCCATCATCAGATCAGCTCCATGGTACCATAATATTGCATTGTCATCCGATTTATACATGCATGCAAAATTTCAGCTCAATCGGAAACCGGGAAGTGGATCAAATTTAACTTGCAAGATTTGATTACAGACAGAGAACGGGACAGGTGAAACTAAATAAAAGCTTGTAAAAACCGCAATCATTCTGCACTAACCTGCATTGTTTATAAAGAAGTTAAAGTACGTTTTTATATTATTGACAGCTCCCTCATTCCTGAGGATGATAATGGTAATGCGAATAAGTTTATAATAAAATAACATTACCTGGTCAAAGATATTCAAATGAAACATGCAGCCTCATTCCCCAAACAAATTGCAAAATGTTAGTATTCATTCGGATAGAATTGGACAGGGAACTTGGATAGGGCCAAGACGTGAAAACGCATAAACATATGTTATGTGTAGTTATATAACACATATAATGTGTTAATTATGCTGTTACAATGTTAACAGTTGCTTGCGCCTGGCAACGTTATTATGTAGTCTAATCAGTAAAAGCTGTTATGTAAGACGCTAAATGCAAGTGCTTGATAAAAGTTATCATTGAAGGCCGTTGTTTTGTTTTACTTGTTACAGTTGTCAGCATGAGGTGCTTCAGAAATAGAATAGATATAAAATGTTAATAGTTCTATATCACTACACCTTATAACAAAGTAACCCCGCCGCGTCTCTCTGTTTGTGTTTGTTCGCGATAAACTATTAACTATTGAACTGTTTTTCATGCGGTTTTCACCTAAGAGCGATTCTTGAGGAAGATTTAGACCAATATACATACACCAATAAAAAAACCTACGATATCGGTAAAAAGCGGTTTATACGTATTTCGCTGATTTGTATTCAATTATCAACCACTGTCGATATTATCGATCAATCGTGACACAAATCCTTGATAATAAACTTGACTAGGAAGTGAAGTACTTACTTATAGTATTTACCTACACACGCCATAATGTAGCTAAGCTATTTATATCGCGAATTTATTTTATTATCTTTATTTACCGACGTTACACGACTAGTGAAAACCGTGTCTAAACGTCGGTAAATAAAGGTAATAAAATAAATTCGCGATAGACCCGTCTATAACTGTGTTCAAAATGCGAAAATTTTAAATATTGTAATTAAAATTTAGCTACCTTTATGCGACTCATCCGAATTTTCGAATTCGAAAAATGCGAAAATTCGAATACATAATACCGTTTAATGGGGTTGGCCGGTGGCAGTTTTTAGCAGATGGCGCCATCATAGCTTGCCCCGTCAATCCCTAGAATTGTGTCAATTTTTTGTTTTTTTAATACCCTGGATGCCAGCTCTTTAAGCCAAATCTCATAGAAAAAGGGGCAAGCTATGATGGCGCCATCTAGGCAAACCTTTGACAGTTGCCAACCCCATTTGATTGTGGTGGTTTTCTAATACCAGACCCTCTAGCACAACTTAAACTTTTTGCAGTCACGGACCATTTTCACAATTTAAATAAACAATTCCAAGGTGCCCCGATCAAAGTAAGGTATTTTAGGAAAATAATAAAAACCCGAATTTATATTGTAAAATTTACTTGTTTATAAGTTTTATTACACGCCAAGTTTAACACAAGATTTCCTAATAAGTAAGTATATTTACACCTACTGCGGAGTGCGGACCCCTGATAAACATGCTACGGACCCCTAAGCGGTCCGTGGACCCCACTTTAAGAAACCCTGCTCTAGCATGACTTGCGTTCTCGCTTGCGAGTTGCGACTCAATATATATATATGTGCCCTATATAAGTACCGTTGCGGCTGGGTGGAGTCCCCTGCCTGTCACTGTGGTGCCGAGGAACAGAGTATCGGACATATTTTCCAAGAGTGCCCATCTACTCGATATACTGGAGGCCCCCCGGAAGACCTGATTAAACTGAACGACGAAGCTATCAAGTGGATTAATTCTCTGGAGTTAGATTTATGATTTCTCTGTAGGTATCTGTAAATATAATATAATGCCATACGATTAAATAAAATGTATATATGGAGTCGAATGCAGGAACATGTTACTTTGTCGTCAAGTAAGTGGGTATATAAGTAAGTACTAAGTGACGACTTTCAAGCCAAAGGGCAGTCTCAAGGCTTGACGGACACGGACTAAGATTTATGTGTGAGATAATGGACACGAGTGACACTAACGGCCATAAATAAGAACGGCAGCTGCAAGGACACGGTCTGTTTGGAAAACAAGTATAGTTTTCAAGGAACCAGCTTTTGTACAGACTACGCGTCAAAAGTACATTTTCTAATTTTTTTAACGAGCCTATAAAGTGTCCCACTGCTGGGACATCTTCCCGATTAACTGCAGCATCCGTCCAGTTGCTGAGAAATGCGTCCAGGTCGTCCCGCCATGCCGGCGTTTACATGGTGGCACCTAATAATACCTTAACAAAAAGATATGTTTCTCTGTATAGGTATCTCAATTAGACTGTGATGGATACTTGGAAAATAATTCCAGGATGGCAGATTCTTTTGGAGCGTTTGTTTCAACCGCTAATTTTCAATATTTATGTATCTTCTTAGCATAATCCCCATTGCATGGGTACTGAAATTACGGAGTGTTTCTTTTTAGTTAATATTTTATCCTCACCGAAATGAGATTATTATATGCTGTCAAACAATTATAAGAACCAGTGAACTAACATTTAACGATGTAATCAAATTACCATAACAACAAATTAATTAGATTACGTATATTGTTTACTAGCATTATTACGCAACATAATAAGAAACTATGACCTCCAAAACCACTACATAATTTGTTTGACATGAGATAGCACACCGCGAGGTTATCTTAAAAGTAAAAACATATGAAAAACGATATCTTTATATGCGTATAAAAACTTTGCATACCTCATGCCAGTCTGAATGTTTTTTTGCCTTTTGTTCTGTTAAATACAAATGTTTAATTGACAGTCACACCTAGATACAAAGACAAAAAGTCATACATAACGTAGTGATTATATGTATGCTCTTTGGTCATACAACCTAGCGATAGCGAATGAAAAACGTCTCCATTTCCAGCTTGGCCAAAACGGCTGATCTCCTCTATAAATCGAATTAATCAACCGGATTTCTTGAAAAAATATTTCCTTTTTTTGACGATTTTTTTCGGGGTGCGTTTGGTTACATTTCTTCTAACATTACTGTAACTGTTTGATAATAATAGTGATGGATTTCCAGCGTTGGGTATTTATGATTTCACGTGTACTTAAATGTGTTAGTTTACAGCATACTAGTAGTAATTAATACCAGTTGTTTACATTAAAGATCGCCCACACGCAATATTACGACCTGACTTATCAATTTCAGGCATGTCTATGGATTATATTTAGACATATCTAGTCGCATATACAACATACAGGGTGGCATTGGAGACGTGCTTGGAAGTAAGGCATAGGCAGGTGAATCGACTTTTTCTTGTCCTTGTTGCCATGCACATGGTTACGGTCGGTGAGTTCTTTCCATTACAGGTCGTTTAGTTAGCATTAGCATATAAGTCAAAAAAGTTGATCCACCGAAGTATGTACCTACTTATTGAAAGGAAAATGTACTTAATGGTATGTATACATTTTAAAAATAGATTTATCTATACATTTCTGAAGTTTATAAATATTTCTCTAACATGCCCTCTGCGATTCTTGCACCACACCCTTGTTGTTTTACCCAATAGTAGACTGGTAGAACATTCCTAATGATTCCGAAGTGACTAATTTGTACTTCTAAGCGATAAAGTTTAAAAGTAACCAACTTATTTTCTCAATAATGTAAGTAAAATTTGTTTTTATTTCATGTACCTTTTCTCCAAAGAATCAAAATGGCGATTAAATTACCGAATTAGCAATCATGCAAAAGTTGCCAATTTCATCCTGTATGGCGGACTATGGCGTACGTGACACAGACCACGTCGGGAAACTTTCGGCGTCACCTTTCAATAGCTTTTGCAGCAAATTCTGTACGGGGTCAATTGCGCCGGCGTATGATATTAGCTATTGTTAAGGATCATGTTCAGAATAGGCACTCGACTAGCATTACGTTGTGAAATTTAATATGAAAGTTGGTTAAAAGTAGGTATCATCACGGTAGGTACCACAATTTCTCTTGGCGATATAATAGGTACCTACTAAATGACAAAGCTTAACACAGTTTGCCATAAAAAATATAGTAGGTACAGATGTGGTGTATAATTATTTTCCATCGTATTTTCACGGAAACGTACGGACGTGTCTTGCTATTTCAGTCAGACTCGACAAAAAGTAGAAAAGTAGGTACTGAGGTTGACTGAAGTAGCATGACAAATACGAACGTTTACGAGAAAATACGATGGAAAACAATTATGCACTAGGTATATCAGTACCTATATACTTATTCAGCCAAATTTGTGTGTGTAGAAAAGATTGATTTGTAATATTATTTTTATAGCCCTGGTGCGTTTTTGACTATTGACTATTTTTACTAGAAAACGGAATAAATAAATTAAATATTCTTGTTACAGGTGAAATATTCTATAAAAAAAAAACTATAGACTTTTTTAAATTTGTATTTTGTAATGGTATGAACACAAAAAACATCTGACATTGTTAATCATTCAGCGTTCAAAAATAATAATAAAATAAGGTACCTACGTACCTTATTTTATTGGCACCTGGTTGTATTTGCATACTATTACAACTATATTTTTTATTGTAAACAATACGAAATACGTAGCTAGAAAAGTACCTAAATAGGTACGCACAATATCAACATTGAGTGGCTTTAATCGAATCAAATATAATTGTTTTGACGCATTCGCACGCTTCGGGTCCAAGGGTTAAGTAATTACAAAATACTAGTTAGGTACTCAATTACAATTATTGCAACTGTAGGTGTTTGTATGCAAATTAATCGTGATAGCCTGACAATATATCGTCTGTCAGTAAATAATAAATCCTAACTCGTTCCTACTAACTATCTACTGATGCCCTGTCGGAAAGTTTCCAAGATTGCGATGCGAACATTCCAAATGGAAAAACTTGTAAGAAACGGCATAGAAATCAAATTCCTGTGCATTCTTTATAGTTGGTTTTGAAAGGGTCTGATACCGCAACTACGCCCGTATGTGACACCCCTGTACTTACAAGCATCAACAGGCTATGATAACCTCTTACCAGCAGGCGGGCTAGCTGCTTGTTTGTCACTTTAAAAACGAATAATAAAAGCAGTAGCAAACTGATGTTCAATTCTATTTTCGTATTTTTCGATGTCGCAAACCGGTAAAAGCGGGTCATCAGTTTCACTTGCATTTTGTTGATAATTTTGCAAGTTTTGATCAATAATAACTGGTTTTAGAAATTATAACTAATCGGTACATCTTTACGTGGAGAGTGAATTTCACTGAATAGGTAGGTATACCTACTCGTATGGATGGTATTTATAAGAAAGAGTAGACGGCAAAAACATGTTATATTATTTATTCATCCCTTAAAAATCCCTAATCATCATTATATCAACAAACAGACATTTATATAAGTAACATATGTAATATCACTATCAGACATCAGACCACTGCTTTCACCCAGAAAATTTACAATATATGGCAGAAATTATAATTTCGTGATCTCTAAATTGCTCTTATAGTGAAGTAATTTGTAAGGTATTCGCGACATTCGCAGATTCGCGATAAGACGCTGTACCTATCTATAATTATTTCTGTAGGTACCTATAATTATAATACAATTATCTGTTTGAACTCTTATCTCCTTGACATTGGATCATGCCGCTCAGCACGTAACATTCCATGGCATGGGTTATCTATCGCCATATAAACATGCATGGTGCGAAGCGATATATGCTTAAAAACAACCATAGGTCGCTCCATGATATAATTATCGAGAGAATTCGGCAATTGACGTAAATATATTTATGGTTTTATTATCAATTCAAAAACAATACTTGTTTATACTTAGTTTGGAAACTGCAGAGTTGGTTAACCGATTAGTATCATTTTTTGCTGCGTTACTATTACATATACAAGGATTTTAACATAAGTATGTAGGTACTTATGAACCTACATATGTTGAACTTTGTGTGGGTATTTTAAATCTTAGAATAGAAATACAATAGAATAACATTTGTATAACACAAGTGATACAAAAGGTCTTAATATATAAATAGAAACTCTGTGTTTTGCCTATTGGGCGTACAAAATTAATATTTCCTTAATTAACTTAAAACTAAGATAGATTTTTCTTCTAGATTTATCGGTTCTGACGATCCAATATATGATTCTTATCACCGCAGTTACGTACAATAAATAAAACCGGGGGCCAAATTCCACATGTACCTACAACAGTCAGATTTCGAATCCACGTCAAATCAACTTGATGTTATTACATGTCGATTCGATCAACTGTGGATAATATCATTTGGTACAACCAAAACTCAACTCTGAACTCGGGTTGGTTCGGTTTGGTTTGGTTGTCAGGTTGTCACCTAACTGTGGATTGCTAATGTAAAATTTTGACATTATAATATTTAAAACTTTTGCTTTTTGAACACATATTAACTCACATTTATAGACATTTATTTAATTCGCGATAGAACCGTCTATGTAAATGTGAGTTAATAAATGTTGACATTGTATCAGCATTGTACGTATTCGAGAACTTATGATTTATAATTATTTAAAACTTTCGCGTTTTGAACACATATTAACTCGCATTTAGAGAGGGGTCTATCGCGAATTTATAAATAAATATATAAATGTGAGTTAACTTATGATTTTTCCCACATCAACGGGAGATCAACACGATACGTCAAACGTCGCTTGTCAACTACGGGTCCAGAAGCACTTCATACTTACTTTAGCAACAGTAGCTACACTTACGCTACTGTAAAGCTTACCAAAGCAAGTGGCTTTGCTTACTGTTGCTACAGTAGAAAGTTCTTTTAGTTTAGTAAAGTACATATTTGCCGGGGTCCCTTTGTTTGACATAATTATTGAAAGTCGTAATGTAATGATTGTCCGATTATCATTAGTCCTAAAACTGATACCGTTAACTTTTCAGGATTTTCGTAATAAGGTTATCCTATAGATAGGTTACTGTTAGGTTTGTTTTATGGCAATCCTGAAAAGTAACGCGTTTCTGAGAAAAACCAAATTATGACTAACGAAAATGCGGACAAACAATACATTATGACTTAAAACTTTATGGGAAACAATAGAGAACCATACATGCCATTTTTAAAATTACCTATCCGAAGTTACCCCAATGCACCTCACCTGATCTTGTGATCTAGTTAACTAAGAAATAATGATAGGAAAGGTTACAATTACAATGTAAACCGTGAATATTCATGAAAACGATGAATACAGAGTAGTAGATAATCTCACGCGATAGAATTTCACGGAAAATCTTTTCTATTCTGACCAAGGGCTTCATGTTTTACATGTTTATGGAGATTAAAGGATGACTCACGCTAGACCGGGCCGGGCTCGGGGCGAGGCGTCCGACATGTCATTTTCTATGCCGGCTAATAGGTGATCACGTGGTGCTTTCCATAGAAAACGAAGCCCCGGAAGCTCCGACCCGGCCCCGGCCCGGTCTAACGTGAGTTAGTAATTCGGTTGAATCGGTTGGAGTTACATCAGAGAAGAATCCCGCGAGAAAACGTGATAATGTGATAATTATAAAAAAAACCGGGCAAGTGCGAGTCGGACTCGCGCACGAAGGGTTCCGTACCATAATGCAAAAAAAAAACGAAAAAAAAGCAAAAAAAAAACGGTCACCCATCCAAGTACTGACCACTCCCGACGTTGCTTAACTTTGGTCAAAAATCACGTTTGTTGTATGGGAGCCCCATTTAAATCTTTATTTTATTCTGTTTTTAGGGTTCCGTACCCAAAGGGTAAAACGGGACCCTATTACTAAGACTTCGCTGTCCGTCCGTCCGTCCGTCCGTCCGTCCGTCCGTCTGTCACCAGGCTGTATCTCACGAACCGTGATAGCTAGACAGTTGAAATTTTCACAGATGATGTATTTCTGTTGCCGCTATAACAACAAATACTAAAAACAGAATAAAATAAAGATTTAAATGGGGCTCCCATACAACAAACGTGATTTTTGACCAAAGTTAAGCAACGTCGGGAGTGGTCAGTATTTGGATGGGTGCCCCATTTAAATCTTTATTTTATTCTGTTTTTAGTATTTGTTGTTATAGCGGCAACAGAAATACATCATCTGTGAAAATTTCAACTGTCTAGCTATCACGGTTCGTGAGATACAGCCTGGTGACAGACGGACGGACGGACGGACGGACGGACGGACGGACGGACAGCGAAGTCTTAGTAATAGGGTCCCGTTTTACCCTTTGGGTACGGAACCCTAAAAATGGCAAAGGTTATTTTGCATCATTGTCATTACTGTGATGTTGTCACGTGAATTCAACACGTGAACATTCTTGTTTTAAATATAAATATAAGAACATTCGAAAACAATTGTTCTTCCGAAATTACAGTCCGATTGTTTGTAAATAACAACAACTAGTAAAATGCTTGTGGATGTTGAATTTTTGATGCAAACAAACCGGCCCATTGAAATCAGGACTGGAAATTTCCATTTATTTTAACATGACGCTAAAGCCCAAAGTTCAGCAATACAGGGGTCTCGGCCCCGAGTATATTTTTATGCCATTTGGGGTTGAGACCCTTGGCCCGTGGGGTCCTAATGCTCTACAACTTTTAAAAGAGCTATCAAAAAGACTAATCGACTTCACTGGTGACCGAAGAGCTGGCAGCTTTCTCGCACAACGTATTAGCATCTCAATGCAGCGGGGAAATGCTGCCAGCGTCCTCGGCGCCATGCCAAAAGGGGCCCAATTTCCAAGATATATTTTAATTCTATTTAGTATTAGTTTTTAGTTTAATTTAATTTTATAGATTAAAGTTAGTTTTTTTATGTAAAGGTATGTTGGGGTAATACCGGACGGATTTGGCACTAATTGGGAGACCTCGCGAAATATTTTTTTTTCTCGAGCTCAGTACGTGTCAGCTTTTAGAAATATGGTGCAAATCGTTAAATAATAACCGAAGTTTAAGCCTGAATATTGGCAACCTTCAATGTTCAACGGTTTCAGTTTTATACGAGTGTAAAGATGAGACATATTTTTATTCGAGGGTAACGATGAATTTGTCATCCCGGGGGAACATCGGATGGCGAAAAAAAACCGGTTCTAATGCTCAGATAATAAGGTATCTAAAAGAGTATATCCGATGTTTAACCTCCTCCAACGTATATGAATTTCAGCCACGAATAACTGGAAACTTAAAAGTTCTCATCAAATGTTTAAAACTTTGCATTGTTGCATCCGATCTTGACCCATATACGAAAATTTGGTAAATCTGTGGCTCTCAAAGTGTGATATGTCAATAGAAACAATTTCCTAAGTAATACATTCATACATATATAGCTACGTACACTGCTAATATCTCTTCCTTTTGAATTACCGTATAAAAATAAAGGAACGAAATAATTACGATAAAAACAGAGTTATTACAGTCATAAAAAAACAAAGTTTGACAATCACTGTTGAATTTTAAATGGGTAAAGGTCGGATTGTTGCTATCCGATCTTTACCTGCAAGGGTAAAGATCGGAAATCGGTCTACAGCAGTCCTAGGTCTGTTTTGATTGGATTAATTTAAAGATAAACCTTCAAAACGAAATTTGACATCTACTGAATCACAAAAACAACCACAGTTTTATCACAATACTCGACATAAATTACAGGACGAAGATCGGATGGCCAGAAAAATGGCCAAAATTACCTTGCTCCCTTTAAAGGCGCGTAGAACACATCCGATATCACTGAGCGGCGGAGGGACACTGGTGTCCGAAGCGCAATGAAATTGCGTCTTGCACATTGTTGTCAAAATTAAGAAATAAAGCCTATTTTGGCGGAAATGAATTTCCTACGTTCTTCTCCCGCATCCGATATTACCCCAACATACCTTACCTACCTGAAACAGAAACTTTTACATGATATTTCTTGCCAGATAAGTAAAACGGTTTTATTGTAAGTACTTAACTCGGATATTAATTATCAAGACATATTTATATATAGCCTACTCAGTAAACTAATTTTTGTGGCTTTCCATCACAGGAGGGTATGCTTCAAGTGCAATAATGACGTTTCCATCTGAAATTCCAATAGAAACTTTGATGAAAATGTCCTTTATATTGCAGATGAAGCATAAGGACCCTTCTCTGATGGAAAGCCACATTTATTTACTTTGAGATTAAGATTGATTTAGGACGAAAATTCCATATTTCTCTTAATAAACGTAAAGCATTCAGAAATACGAAATTTAATCGATTTTATGTACCTAAGTAGGTACCTACCGTAGAGTTTCGTATCTTCGCCTGGATTGGGACTTCACAAAAAAATCTCTCAAATTTGAAAGCATTTTAATCCGTTAAGGCGAAAAAACGTTTTTTAGTACTCCTAACTATCAGTATATACCACTAAAACTTAGAATTTCATTGCTTAAGTTGGTAATAAATGGCCCTAAAGGCAATAGGCGATGTTTGGGTATCTTTCCCAATCTTCGCCTATGGCATGCCTTGCCGCTAATACTTACTTTTCTGTGACATGTTAAGTCGTATCTCCTTGGAATGTGCTAATATACTATGAACCTTAACTACACCAGACTAGGCATATTTTAAAAAAACGGGGTAGTAGGCGAAGTTTGGTAACAGTCTGAAGTTGTTTTCATACATTTTCTATAATGAAGCTAGGGCTGCTAAAAATTAACCAACATACCAAATAAAGGGGAGTAATGGTTTATAAGTTAAAAAATGTAATTATTTTTAGCAAAATTGTTTGATTGTTGCAAAATTGTTGTTATTATCGTAATTGACATTAAATCAACCTTATTTACACAAAGTGAGACATAAAAATACCTATTTGGTACCTACTCAACATCGGTAAGAGTAGAAATAAACATCTGCATATAGCGTAAACCAAAATAACCAAACATAATAAAATATTTATATTTGGAAACAAGTAATGTCACCCACCAATGAATGTGGTACAAAAAAATTGTCAACCCTAGGGGTAGGCGAAATTTGGCAACAAGATGGACGCAAAGTACCCTCACCAATGTTTTATCCAATTGTGGCTTCTAAACGTAAGCTAGCCATTAAATAATAGTTTCATATGAAAAAGAAATAGTTATAGGATATAATCATGTAAAAAGTTTAACATTACCGGGTCCGTATTACCGTTTAAAACTGAAGTTAAAACACTGGTTTAAAAAAACGTGTGGTCGGTGTCACGAAAAAACCTCCCTAAAGGTCAACTGTGTGAAGTTAGCCGCAGATTGTTCGAAGAATGTTGACACCCGTAAAAAATACTTTGTATTTAGCAGTTTTATGTAAGGCTTACATCAGAAACATTTTGTTAATGGCAACTTATGTCAAACTAGGCGAAAATAGGTAGCGCAGGCAAAGATACCAAACTCTACGGTAGTTAATCTTTTTGGTTTTATTTTATGATTCGGTCAAATTGTGTTTTTTGAAAAACTAATTATAGCCAGCCTTTTATGAATGTAGTATGATACCTTTGGGTATGGAGTTTTACGCACGCTAGCGTCCCCTTCCCTCCCTCTGCGCAACCCCCCTTTTTTGCATGAAATATGTCCCGGTTCACAGTTTTTTTCATTTTTTGGGGAAAGTATACAATATAGGAAAAAAGTGTCAATGAAAGAAATAATCCCTATTAAATTCTTAACAAAAAAGGTTTCATTCATTTTTTTGATATGAAGCACCATATTCATGTTATGGCTAGATGAACTTCGACAAAATTTAACCGTTGAAAAACTTGTTGAAATTCAATATAACATACATAGTAAGTAATAGTACTGAAAGTAATCCTACACGGAGAATAACCTTGCAAGCTTATTCTCCGTATAAGATTTCTTTCAGCACTATCACGTACTATGGTTATATTGAACTTCAACAAGTTAATACATGAATATGGCGAGTCTTACCAAAAAGTTGCATATAACCTTTTTTGTTTAGAATTTATTAAGGATTATTTCTTACCTTGACACTTTATTCCTAATTCTAATACTTTTTTCAAAACTCAATAAAAACCGTCAACCGAGATGTATTTCATGCAAAAAGGGGGGGTTGCGGCAGGGGGAGGGAAGGGGACGCTAGCGTGGGTAAAGCACCATACCCAAAGGTATCATACTACATTCATAAAAGGCTGGCTATAATTTGTTTGTCTTCCCCATACATTAGAACACAACTTAACCGAATCATTAATCTTAATCCGTCAAAAATCTAGTTTGTCCTTTTCTTATCATTTAATAAAAAAGATAATACATAAGTAGGTACCTACGAGTAATCAGTGCCATATGTGCGCCATATCTTCATAATCGATATCTGACTGTGAAGTTTTGACAATTATCTAATGGGAATTAAAAATAATATCTAGAAACAACGATAATGTTATCATGTCTGTATATAAATATTTGAATATTTTTGGTTGAATACATATCTACATTGCTTGCTACATGCCTATATTTATATGTAACTATATTTACATTGTGCTACGTGACCAAGGTATTGTGCCTAATTTCTAGCAACTACCTGTAATGTACGTCTACTGCACTATCAGAACCTGTCTAAAGGCCTGGCCAAACAGCCGGCGCGACGCAGCGCCGCGTGATGGCGACGCGATGCCTGTTCAAAAAGGGCGCGCGCGGATCGCGCCGGCCTCACGCTCTCAACACACCCTCATCGCGCGCGGGAACGCGGCGCACCGCTCGCTGCCTAACGTCCGATCCGACTGATGTGACCTTGCGCGACGCGGTGGACGCAAGGGGCCACGCGGCGCGGGGCGCGACAGAAGCGGGGCGTGATACCGGCGGGACGCAGTCTGTTAAGTCTGTTTGACGTCGGTAACCTGTTAGCATGTGCCGCGGTCGCGCGGCGCGGACGCGGCGCTGCGTCGCGCCGGCTGTTTGGCCAGGCCTTTCTTCATACATATGTGACGTCCCACGGGTAAAGGTACCTTATGGCGGTTGGCGCTTACGCTATTATTAACGCCACTCCAATATTATTGCAGCGCTATGCGACGTAAGCGCCAGCCGCCATAAGGTACCTTTTGCCGTGGAACGTCACATATAATCACGCCTGTTTTCCGGAGAGGTATAAGTAGGTGATAAATTGGTATTGGGTGTTTTAGGAATTAAACCTGTGGCCTGTGGGTGTAGCGAACGTTTACACAATTCTGCTAAATATATGGCTCAAAATCTCAAACTACTAGTTGATAAGCGTGAAAATAGGTCATTGAATTTTAATGTCCCATAAAGCAATGTCCTTTTTCCTAGAGGATTTTTTATAACGGTCCAGAATCACAATCGACATTACCGTTCTTCACAGGAACCAGTATAGTGCGATCTCGGGTTACGGATATTTGTTACGGATCTCAATGTCACGGTAATATGGACTCTTATGTGGTTGTGGTCAGTGTACAGTAGGAATAACATCTCTGTAAGGTCAATGCTCCTGCGAATTTTGCCAACTGACTGACGCAAACTCATGCGCTTTGAGTAAAAAGCGTTTTTTTTTCTTTTAAGTAACTTCCTCCGAGTTATGGGAGAAAAATACTACGGAGTTACGGAAATAAACGGAAACAAATTATAAGTAACCTTCCCACCTTCATATGAGATCACTCTTACCCACGCTTAATATTATTTTTTGTCTCCCATTTATCAACAGATTGTTATAATAAACTATTAAGTATTTTTTATTTGTTGTATTTTTAAACGTAATAAGTGTAGCTTTACGACTATATTTTTTGTTTTCAAATTCCAGCAACACTTTAAAAAAATTGGTAATTATAAAAAAATCTAAAATACGTGTTTTAGTCTTTTCTACTTTATTCTTTTTTTTGTTAGAAAGTGCATTGTTTTTGTTCTAAAAACAGATTCCTCATCCTTAATTTATCGGAAAATGATATATCACATGCCCTAATAGGTATAGTTTTACAGAAATGTTGCTCCAAGTGAAGCGCGGCAGCGTCGAATTTCTCCCCTCCGCCCCACTAAATGAGAGGTGGCTCTCGACGGCTCCCGGTCTGTATCTGCTCAAGACCAGCTAAGAATCAACTGTGCCAAGTTTCAGCGCATAGTCTCAAAATGCAAGGTGTCGTGCACTAACAAACCAGCTACTACTTATATACGGAGATTTAGGCACCAGTGCCCTTGTATTCAATTTTAGGAACCGAAGAAAACTTTTGTTTTTCTGTGTCTGTATGACCTGGCCCCAATTTCACCACGGTGACAGGTGCGACAATTGTAAAACATCACTGTTGCTGACGTCACAGGCATCCATGGGCTACGGTTACCGCTTACCATCGGGCGGGCCGTATTCCTGTTTGCCACCATCATTGTATTATTAAAAAAAACTATTATATCGAAATAAACAGATATTTCTCTTGCTAAGTTTATGACAATTGTCACAAGAAACACTACAATTATCACGAAATTCCGACATATAACTCATTTCCTGTCAAGATTCACCGACAATTCTGCAAATATGTCGACTAGAAAAAATAATTCTTGTTTCACAACATAATTGTAATACATACAATTGTAGCAAAATGCCTGTCATGTTTGTAAGTATTTCTATAGAAAATATTTTATAAAATTGTAATATGTCACCTGTCGCTTGACAATTGTCGCTCGACATATGTCACTGACAATTGTAGCCGTGGTGAAATTGGGGCCTGTATATTTCCGGGGATAATTTTTCCACAAATGTTAAAATTGGCACTCCTCTAAAGTTCAACACAAAAATTTGAAAAGAAAGATAAGTAAAAGTTTATTATTTTCAAAGAAAAAAAAAAGAAAAGATAAATAAAGAATATATATAAAGATATATTTACTACAATTTTTTCCTTTATTTGTCACTGTTGATTTAAAATGTAGTATTTCTTTGTACAATAGCCACCTACAGTAGAAGGATGAAGATAACTGTGGTCACGCTCCGCAGCCATTACCTCGCGAAAACTGTTTCAAGTACATAATCATTATTAAATAAAATGTCTTATAATTCTTATATGTCCGAATTTGCCGGCCGTGTCCCAGTTTCGTTTGCCCTAGATAGGAGCTATTGTCGATGGTCAGTAAAGATGACAGAGGTTGAATTAGAAACAAGAGGTTGAAATACCTGGTTAAAAAAAAAATTTATGTCCTCACGTTATTAATTTTTTAGGGTTCCGTACCCAAAGGGTAAAAACGGGCCCCTATTACTAAGACTCCGCTGTCCGTTTGTCTGTCCGTCTGTCTGTCTGTCCGTCTGTCTGTCACCAGGCTTATCTCATGAACCATGATAGCTACGCAGTTGATATTTTCACAGATGAAGTATTTCTGTTGCCGCTATAACAACAAATACTAAAAACAGAATATAATAACCCATACAACAAACGTGATTTTTTTGCCGTTTGCGTAATGGTACGGAACCCTTCGTGCGCGAGTCCGACTCGCACTTGACCGGTTTTTAATGATATATGATGGGAAGACATAAACGCATTGAGTTTAGGCTCATTTGAAGGGTCTCGAGAAGTACTTGATAGACATACAAAGGAAAGAAAGTACAGTCAGCAATAAAAGTGTAGGTACCTATCAAAAAATATTTTTGACGGTTACTTGTGATACATTTGAATAGACTGTTGAAACGTATGCGCTTGCCCTCATCGGCCAATGAATTGAATGACGCCCTAATAATGGGTTGATGCCCTAATGCCCAAATTTAAAAATCATTAGGTAATGATAGGAGGTTTTCCATTGGCCAATCTAGAGAAATGTAATAATTTGAGAAATGTATTTGGTTGGTTAATCAATAAATGTTATAACTACCCGAAAATGTACAAATTTTTTGTTTACTTTTATTTCAGTACCTAAAGATACAGTGTTTAACTATTTTCCATCGTTTCAACGGAAACGTACGAAGGTGTCTTGCTATTTCGGTCAGTCTCAGTACAAAAAATACTGAGGTTGACTGAAGTAGCATAACAAATACGAACGGTTCCGAGAAAATACGATGGAAAAGAATTATGCACTACATCTGTACTTGTAGCAACAGTAAGCAAGATCCCTCATATTGACACAGAATTACTAATACATAGTACTACCGTACAGAAAGGACACTTCCTACAAAACCGAAGTTTGACAGCGATTCAGGGTCGAATCACGATATCCCTTTCTAACTTATGGCACTATCCCTTTCGACTATTTAGGGTTGTCAAAATTCATCAATTATCTTATTTGGGGCCGTGCACGCAAAGGGACATCAAGTTGTGTCAACCCTAATAATTGGTCGGAGCAATGCTGAGCCGAACGGAGCCGAGTTAGCCCGAAGCGCCCGAAGTTAGGAGTGTCTCCCCACTGATATTGACCTAAGGCTTCCCGTGAATCTGATTACCGTGAATGACCCTATGCAAATTTAAATTTATACTGTGACTTAAAGGGTGACATTGGCATTTCACTCTTATCTCGGAGAAAACGCAATTAATTCTCAATTGTAGGTGTTGATAATGCAACATAAATCAAGTCTGAGCGATATCTTAGTTGATGATAGCAATTAATTATTTCGTCAAGGCTTTCAAGCTAATTATAATAGTTAAGTACCTATAAAGTAAACACTGTATTGTAAGAAGAGAAAGGAATATTGGTAACATCAGATAAAACATAAATGTGTACAATTAACATCCCCTGATACCTATCGTGTAGCATTGTAAATAAACGGTGTTCGATTAAGATTTATTTTCTATATCATATTCATATTCATATTTATTTGCAGAAAAAAAACTTTTCTTTTCTTTGAAGATATATCCAGTACCTACTTAATTATCAATAGTTTAGTTAGCTTTAAAATAGTTACCTATTTGTTTTACAAGGGGTCAAAGTTGTTGTTTAACATATCAAGCTAATGTTGGTACCTACCCGTACAAGCAAAATACTCCAAAATTTAAGCTTCCTTGAACTTTGCTACCGAGAGTACTTACCGAGTAAAGGATGACTCACGTCACGTAGGCCCGGACACGGCCCGGTCCAACGTAAGTTATCCTTAAAATACCAAATTTTTCACCTCACCAACGCGAGGAAAATACGAACTTTAAAACATTAAGTACAAATCAAATCCAAGTGAACGTTTTTGAATATTTATAGGTCAGTTTTTGAAGAATAAAGAGAGATTTTACGAGCTGGTGTGGTGGAAAAAAAATATTTACCTGTCTCTATTATGCAAAACAATTTTCACTATTCGAAAAAGGGCTTTCTCTTCCCTGCTAGGATATCAAAGTGCTACTTTTCTGAAATTGGCTTTAACCAATTTCTTTAACTCAACTAAGTACCTACACTGAAACAGTTTCAACAACAATTTTTGTTAGCTATACTTACCTAGTTACCTACAAAGAATTTAATTTCAGTACCATTATAACTATTCTCACTGTGGACACTGTGACATGGTAGGTACTTACTGAAATTAAATTTTGTACCTCCTATATGTAATTGGGCCAGTTTAAGAGCTTTAACCCCTGGAGCGCCCCAGAATTACCGTAGTATGGAACTCCTATACTAGTTACCAGCACACGTGTCTGTTTAGGGCGCTCCACGGGTTAAATAGGTACATACGTTTAGGTAGGTACATCAAGACAGAATTATACAATACATTTCTAGAACATGAAAGCGAAACAAATCGTCTTTTAATTTTCACTGGCGACGAGACCTTGTAGGTATGTTTTCACTGTTTACGTAGGTAGGTATGCACGTATGTAGGAGTGAATACCTACTCGTAAATATACAGCTTGATGTAACGACTGTAAAGTAAAGTAACATGCTAATAGCACACGCATGTTGATAATTAACACGTCATGCGTCTACACAAACAAACATTATCATCTGAATATTAGTATTGATCTCTTCAATAATAATATGATCCCTATGTTTACATGCCCCTAAGATAACGTTCACGCTCTAGCCGCTTTTCCAGTTTTCCACATTGCAGAAACGCTACGTTACTAAGTTGTGTTGCACTGTTTATCATCGAGCATCCACCGAGTTAGCGCCTTTCTAACACGGCCGGTTAGCACCGAAGTGGCCTACGTGACTAGCGGTCCCCCGGCAATGGTGCCGTGGCGCCAAATAAATTGACAACCTATTGATGTTATTTAATCAAATATCACAATTAACTGAATGGAGAACGAACCCGACTGTCATTATTAACACTTTTTAGTTCAACAATAACCTTCATATATTATATAACACAGAAAAAAAACGCACGTGTCTCCCGCGTATCAGCTGATTTTACTACTCACCCCATGATTTCACGAGATTGACAGAAAGCGCGAATAGGGCGAAACACAGCGCGTTGCACATTTTGTCTCATAAATTTTGGTACAGTCTCATTCAAAAGCACATTTGGATCGGAAATAAGTGGCGAGTTTCAGCGGAATGGCTGATAGAGGGCGGCACGACCGCTCGCGCCGCGTATTCGACCGAAACTGGTGAATCGCGGTCACCGGTTGCACAGTACTGGCTAGAACGACAATAGGTTCATTGAAGAAGTTTCGCGTTCGCGCAATCGCGCATGCGGCATATCTGTCTTATCGCGATCTCAGCGTAGGAGGCCGTTCGGAACTTCGGAAATGATAACTACCTAATGATTAGCTTGGTATTACAGGTTTTGGCCTAATTAAATTATGACTACCGGCTCCGCCTGACATATGATAATATTTTTTTTCTTTTACCCTTACTACATAGCTAAAGCTAGAAGGCCACGAAGTTATTTAATTACGAGGCAAATTAACTTTCTCAGAAGTCGACCCATACTGGGCATACTATTCACCATTCTTCATTAGAGTTAGAACAATAAGTCTGTAGCGATTTTGATAGCCCACGCAGTGCAATGCAAGTGTTATTTTATACGTCATAATTTCATAGAAGTTTGACGTTTAAAATAACACTAGTTTGCACTGTGTGGCTATCAAAATCGCTGCAGACTTTTCTTGGTTTAACTCAATTTCTAAAGGTAGGTAGGTATATCTAGGTATTCATTAGGATGTGTGTTACATAGTGTATGTAGGTAATGATAAAGGGAAGGTAAGTTACATGACATGTTAACTGAAGGACCACTTTTTATGTTTGTATTTATTTTGTTAATGGCTATGGGTCCGAGTCAAAACACCACGGATGATATATGGCCAGGTGTAGTTTGGTGCCAAAAATATTCATTCAATCTACTACAGTTCTAAATTGAAAGCGAACTAATGACAATGATTAGGTAGGTACTAATTAAGTTCCTATGTGCATTTCTGCAGGTGTTTACTTCAAGTCTCATTATTCGAAACAAATTTAAAAATTGAGCAAACTCATGAAAAACAATGGCACATGTTCCAACAACAATGTACACCTTGTGTTTTTTTGCTTACCTACTTTACATTATGACACTTGAAATCCATTGACCTGTGCTCAATACCTACTTGTTTCACCTATGTGGTACCTACTACCTAATGGGAGTGGGGAATGCTATTATGATATATTAATATAAACACAAAATGTGCATCTAGGTGTTCATTAAAATAATATTCTGTAGATACTTTATGCAAGTGGAAGTTCAAAATTCAATTAAAAAAAAATCAAAAGGCGTTTATTTTGTATAAGTTATACCTATGACAACGATT
The DNA here is from genome assembly GCF_910591565.1 of Cydia splendana. Lineage (NCBI taxonomy): Eukaryota > Metazoa > Arthropoda > Insecta > Lepidoptera > Tortricidae > Cydia > Cydia splendana. The sequence continues at coordinate 14,947,071 of NC_085971.1, read as the reverse complement.
TTGTTAGTCAGACTCTAGTATCCTTCACTTTCTAAATCGATTATTTTACCTCAGAACATTTTTTCTTCGTGTAAAAGTAATCATTATGTGGTGTTAATTCGACTGTTTAATGTTTTTATTGATCTGCTCAAATTTTCACTTTGCACCATTTTAGCATTTTAACATGTCGTTGTTTGGTCCTATGGTTGACTGGCACAGAATGTCACTTGCGTTAAGTCCGCCATTTGTGCATTATTATATTTTGGGTCATAAAATAATAATTATTTTTACCCGTTTTGCTCTATTTTGTTTAATGCGGATGAATTTCTAATCAATAAACTTAATTACATTTTCCTGTTGAACTTCCCGCAATCAATTAGGTACTAACATAACGAATAAAAACATACCATATAAATATAATAATAACATTAAAATAAGAAACTATCCATCGGTTTTACTATCACTATCAGTAGGTACTAAGTTTACATAACATAAGGGGTCATCCATTAATTACGTTTATTCATTCAGACTAGCTATGCTAAATTCCTCAGTTGATTGCATATATCTAGCTAGCACAAATAGGCATTTGTACTATTTGTAGGCATAAGGAGACACTCTGTCTGAAAGTCCTTAAACTCTACCTCATTTCTTGCTCACACTCACATATTTTTATGATATAGGAGGTAAATAAGCAGATGAATCGCTTGATGGTAAGCAATTACCGTCTACAGTGGTCCATGGTTACCTACAACATCAAGAGGGGTAGCAAAAATGCAAAAAAACCGGACAAGTGCGAGTCGGATTCGCCCACCGAGGGTTCCGGTTTTTGTATTTGTTGTTATAGCGGCAACAGAAATACATCATCTGTGAAAATTTCAACTGTCTATCACGGTTCATGAGAAACAGCCTGGTGACAGACAGACAGATGGACAGATGGACAGTGGAGTCTTAGTAACAGGGTCCCGTTTTTACCCTTTGGGTACAGAACCCAAAAAACTATAGAGTTAGGTAACTTGACCGCGTTCTGTTTTTTAGTGTTCCGCACAAAACTTTGTTCACGGAACAGTTATTTTTCATATCGTTTCGACAGTTCAAGAAAAGAAACCGATTTGACTAGTTAGTCATATACCCTTTATACATATGTATTGTATACCTACTGTAAATGTAAAATGACAGCATTTCATCGGTTAATAAAAATAGTTAGGTATACAGGCGTTTTTCTTTAAAAAAATTAAGAATAAAGGATTAGAATTAAAAACACTTTTTTCCTTTAGAAATACAAAATTAATATTTTTATATGATAATGCGGAAAGATGTACATATTATCTATTCATGCAGTTGTTACTTACTTTAGTTGGTCTTGGCATGGTTGTTGTGTTGTGTCACTTGTGTCGTGCGTGTATTGCTTGCAAGTCTAGAGACACGGAACTAAATGTCAATGATGTTGGAGTGTCGGACAGAGTTGTCATGACAATAATTGGATTTTGCAATATCTCAATGTTTCCTAATAGGGACCTAGGTTTCCGAGATGTCACTGTCAAGGTTGCGGTATTGTGGATTCTACACACTCGATTTCCATGATTTATTTTGATGGTTATTAAGCGTACAGGCCCTCTGGTCACAATTTTACATTATCGTATGAAGGGATGTTAGAGGGGGTGATAGAAAGTAGAAAATAAAAAAAACGTTTTGCAAACGATTTAGGTAGGTACGTTTCAAATTGAAGGGCTTGTTGTGAGAAACTTTCTTTTTCATTTTTTATAATTTTAGGATAATATAAACATTTTGAAGTTGTTTAGGAAAATGGATCCAAAATGATCATCACTGACACTACTGGGCCTAAAAAGTTGATAAATACATAATTATTTACTTCACACATTACAGGAAAAGCTATTTTAAGAATTAATTAGACCAAGCGTAAGCTGAACTTAAAATTGTGTGATGTACGAAGCCCATTGGGTGAGCCTAGGGTTGCCAGATCGAAAGGCGCTATTATCGGGAAAAAATATCAATTTTTCGGGATTTTGGAACTTAAGTCGGGAAAAAAAACATTAAAGTTAAAGTAATTGTATTAAAAACAACGATATTTTACATTATTGGCACTACGTCAGCTGCTCTGCCCATAGACGTTTTTATATAAAAATAGTATAAATTCTTTGAGATCTTGAACAAACAAAAAAATGTCTTCTCATTATCTACCTATATTATCAACGCGGGTCGCTCGCTCTCTGGACGACAGTTCGGAACTTGAAATTATTGTTTTATAACGTGAAGCTGTTTTTCGGGACAATTTTCACTTTGTCGGGAATCGGGAACACATGCTAAAAATCGGAAGAATCCCGCCAAATCCCGACCATCTGGCAACCCTAGGTGAGCCCGACTCGCAATTGGCCGGTTTCTTAAAAACGTGAAATGAAAACCTAACTGTAGTAGTTTTTTAAAACTTCGTCAGAGAACTCGTTCTACAATCGAAACGTTCATAGGAGGAAGTGCTTTTGACATCATATAGAGGTGTGCAATAATTATTATATTGTAGTTATTATAGATAATACATCATATATCAGGTTTCAGATAGTTATGGGGAACGGGAAGTACGTTTGAAGAGGAAGTATTTACTTCGTGACCGGAAACGACAGAGCCTTAACATTGTACTTACCGACAGTTTAAATTTCATTACGCGTTGACATAATGTGTTTGTTCAATTAATTCGTTAGCAATAAATTACTGTATTTGACTTCGTTTTTATTTCAAGGTCGTATTTACTGATATGCGAGTGGAAGTTATTACCTATGACAACGATTTTGATAGTCAGACTCTGGGGGCCGATTTATGAATTTCAATCGTTCGATTTCGTCACTCGAAAATCGGTGGAAAACGGCGAAATGCTAATTTTTGAAATACGAGCGATAGAAATTGGGAATCTAGTGGTATTGACCACTCGTTTTCAATTCTATTAGTAGAATTTAAATGCCTAGTATGGGAGATATTATTGAACAAAATACACGAAATCGAGCGGTCGAATTTCAAAAATCGGCCCCCTGGTATCCTTCACTTTCTAAATCGATTATTTTGCCTCAGAACATTTAATGTCTTCGTGTAAGTATTAAGTAATCATTTGTGATGTTAACTCGACTGTTTAATGTTTTTATTGATCTGCTCAAATTTTCACTTTGCACCATTTTAGCATTTTTATCATGTCGTTGTTTGTCCTATGGTTGACTGGCACAGACTCTCACTTGCGTTAAGGCCGCCATTTGTGCATTATTATATTTTGTGTCATAAAATAATAATTATAACTACCCCTTTAGCTCTATTTTCTTCAATGCGGATGCATTTCTAATCAATAAATTAATTAGGTACATTTTCCTGTTGAACTTTCCGCAATCAATTACTAACCTAACGAATAAAAATTGAGTGCATAATACCATGTTATAATAACAATAAGATAATAAACTATCCATTGGTTTTACTATCAGTACATAACATAACATCGAATGTCTGAAAGTCACCCTGAGAATATTATTTGGCTACAAATATAATGACCACCAAAAAATACTTTGGTACCCTAAATAAAAAAATCATGCTTACCAAAAAAAATTACTGAACACCAAAAAAATAAGGCCTTAAAATACAAAAGTACCACCACTTTAATTACGACTGCACTTCAAATTGTATTCAAATACCAAATATATTGAATGATCACCAAAAATCATTAATGATCACCAAATCTTGAAGACCAAATTAATGCGATATTTTCACCTAAATAAACCACTATGATTACCAAAAAATTTATACATATTACCAAATAAAGTAAACTGATGCCAAAATTACTAGCCCCTCCCGCTCAACCCCCCGTAGCCCGCACCGCATACCTACCTAACCTAATCTACTTTTCTAGTAGCATTTCGTTATGCTACTAGAAAAGTAAGTTAAACTGCTATCAGTTAAGTGGGTTAGGTTAGGTTAGCACTGCGACCCTTACAGAAACGAAATGGTACTAGAAAAGTAGGTTAGGTTAAGTTTCAACTGCTACCCATACAGATACGAAACGCTACTAGAAAAGTGGGTTAGGTTAGGTTTGAACTGCGACCCTTACAGAAAAGAAATGCTACTAGAAAAGTGGGTTAGGTTAGGTTTGAACTGCGACCCATACAGAAACGAAATGCTACTAGAAAAGTGGGTTAGGTTAGGTTTGAACTGCGACCCTTGCAGAAAAGAAATGCTACTAGAAAAGTGGGTTAGGTTAGGTTTGAACTGCGACCCTTACAGAAACAAAATGCTACTAGAAAAGTGGGTTAGGTTAGGTTAGAACTGCGACTGTTACAGAAATAAAATGCTACTAGAAAAAGGTGACGAAGTGGATTAATTAATTTAATAGGATAACGATATATTAAATGATAGCACATTTTTAATTAAAATGTGGTTACAATTTTGTGATCATTTACTATTTTTGCGTTTACAATGATTATTTTGGAGCCATTTGCTTTAATAGGATAGCAAGATTTAAAAATTTGGTTATCATTTTACATTAAAATGGAGTTCTAATTTTGGTGGTCATTTACTATTTTTGGGTTTACAATGATTATTTTGGTGTCATTTTCTTTAATAGGATAGCAAGATGTAAAAATTTGGTTATCATTTCACATTAAAATGGGGATTGAAATTTGGTAATCATTGACTATTTTTGGGTTAATAATGATTATTTTGGTGTCATTTCCTTTAAAAGGATAGTAAAATGTAATAAAATTGGTAATCATTTCACATTAAAATGGTGTTATAAATTTGGTGATCATTCGTGATTTTAGGGTGGTAAAATAGATTTTTTTGGTATTAAATTTTATTAAATCTGGTGATCAGTTAAATAGCAGCCATATTATTTTACTCTTACTGACATCAGTTTCTGGCGCCATCTATGAAACAGTTCCTACATTTGTAAGTATAAGAGACTCGAGAGAGCCAGCCTGGGAGAAGAGCTTGCAAATGTTGTGCGCGACAGTACGTATTAATCCCAAAATTCGTCGCTAGATGGCATTAAGCGTCAGTCTACTCTGTTTAAAAAAAAATTCTTATTGAAATTGGATTTTATAAGGCCCGCCGTTTATAAGAATATTAAGAATGCAAATGTTCACTGTGGTAACAGGTTAAGGGGCAAATGAAGGCCTGCCCTTTTACAACAAACACACGACCTACGAGTAACATAAAAGTACAATAACTTAGTCACTTATAAACAAAATAGAACCAGTCATTAAGTATGCCATTAAATGTGACGTTCCACGGAAAAGGTACCTTATGGCCGTCGGCGCTTACGCCATTATTAAGTACAGTTGACGTCAAAGATATGTTTACACTTTTCGTCTTATTACGGAGTAAGGTGCAAAAGTGTAAACATATCTTTGACGTCGACTGTACCTACTCGAATACGAATGCGGTGCTATGCGACGTAAGCGCCAACGGCTATAAGGTACCTTTGCCCGTGGAATGGCACAACTATGTGTGGTACAGAAATAAAAGACAATTGTATAAAAAAATCATTCAACTACAGTAAGTCAGTAATATTTTGAGCTCCTAGGTATGTGTATGGCGTAAATATCTCGTACCTAAAGGGATTCCGTTCAAAGGACAAAGTTGAATAAATCCCGGAAATCTTGTGAGAGCTCCCATGCATTGAAATCAGAGGGCCTACCGCGAACCACGTTCGACCTCTTGCCTCCCTGTCACACTTACGTACGAATTTACAAGTGCGACAGAGAGGCAACACGTCGAACGTGGTTCACGGTAGGCCCTCAGGAAATCAGGTGTTTGATGTTTGATCCGAGCGACGCCGACGTACGCTCACGTCTGTATATAATAAGAGACCACAGAATAAGTAATAAGTAGTACCTATTTACTACCCACGTCATGTTGTCCCTTTCTAATGTATTATGGCACTATCCCTTTCGGCTCTTTAGGGTTGTCAAATTCAAGCCATTATCTTATCTGTGGTTGTGCACGCAAAGGGACGTCAAGTTGTGTCAACCCTAATAATAGTTTCTCGTAGCAATGAGCAGCCGAACGGAGCCGAGAATGCCCGATAAAGGATCAATTTCGCCCCACTGATAGGATAAGGTGTTGGGGTAACTTCGAAAAGGAACGCGATAATTTTGAAAATAACAAATATACAATGTACTAAACTAGAACCATTTTCCGCGGTAGCAATAGCAACAGTACACTCAGTACAGTAAGCAAGATGGGGGAAGCGTTGCAGTAGCGTACATTTTGCCAAAGTATGAAGTGCTTCTGGCTTAGTAGATATTAGTGATTTTCAAATTTAGGTATTTCAATTTCGAAGCTGTCCCAATGCACAACTTTACATATTTGCTAGCGAGCGTCACTTTTATTGCTAACTAAATTGACCCTTATCACCGAGCAAAGCTCTTTCCCACGATTGTCGTCTGTGCTAGGCCTCTAGGATACCATTGCCCCATGTACCTACGGTTGTAGGTACGACAGGTACGTACCTACGTACGTACTCTTATTCCGTCGTCCGTCCGTCATAATCTTGTACCCGTGTACCCGTGTACATAATTTTATTATGTGTGTGTGATACAGGCATCTTGTGCAAGATTAGTAATACAAGATCAATTACAACTACACTCGTAGCTCGTGTCTAAACTATTTTATTTTTTTGGAAGAGAACAAATTTTCAAAAATAAAACTACAATTTCGGAAGCAGCATTTACTCATACGGACGGAAATGTGCAACGTTTCCTTAAACTCGGGTTCACCGAGCTGGTTTCCTTGAACCTTCGTGAAACATCACATTTTCCAGGCTTCATTCGTATCGCTTACCGAGCACTCGTCTCAGGTATAAAAACTTGTAGATCAATAAATTCTATAAATCCACCTTCTAAGTATACTTGGGTTATAGAGATACTTTAGGATCCTAAAGGATCTTTGTCTTGTCACACGTTGCCATAGTTACATCTCCTGGGTCACTTTTGTTTTGTAAGAAAACGGGAGTGGTGGGAGTCTTAAATTTTTGTACGTACAAAACAAGTAAAGGATCATTAAAATTGCAACCTTATTTCAATGCTTTATGGGCCTCTGTAATTTTGAAACGGTTATAAATAGATCTCGCCATCAAAAGTATTTTAATGAAGAAGAAAACTCGAAAAACGGTATAATAATCAGGAATTACAATCATATTGGTTCAGCGAAGGCGATTGCTCGCAAAGCTACTGAAATAACAGTGTCAGTCTACTCCGCTCGTCTCAGGAAATATTTCGTTAAAATATTTCTAGGAATGCGGGAATATTTCGTGCGGGCGAATTTTCCAAGACTTTCTCGCGAATTGGAAATATTTACTGTAAAATGTCATAAGTTGTACACTTTACTCCTTTTGACGGTGACTGTTCTAAAGTCTAAATTCAGCAAGTAACATGTGGGTATTGTGGGTCTGTGCTAGTTGAGCGTTTCTTTTAGTTTTTTTCATTTTTATATATTGTGACCTTTTTTGCCACTATTGTGTTATTTCTAGTCAGGATCGCGAGCCCTTTTCATCCTTATAGGAGAAAAAAAGTGACCTACAAAAATTTCCATACATTTTTCAAATTTTTATTTTTGTTACTGCCATACAAAGTATATATGGGGAAATGGTAACACAATAGGAAAAAAAACTATGGGACAATTTTTTATCTCATTAGGATCGAAAGAGCTCGTGATTCTGAGTAGAAATAACACAATAGTGGCAAAAAAGGTCACAATATATAAAAATGTCAAAAAATAAAAAAAACGCTTATTAGTTAATGTCATATTAAGGTTTTACTTAGTATATTAAAATTTGTATATTGAGACTTGCAATAAGATTGAGCGTTTATATTTTATGTAGGTACTATATAGACTTACTTACATTAACTTGGAAAGCTAACAAATGATTTTTATTAATAAAACGAACACAAATAACCCTAATAAACATTACGTACGATTAAACGACATTTTTATTAGAAACAAATAATGCCACAACAATGTTCTTAAGCCCCAGGCTTCAACCCTAAGCATATCCGACGTATCTACCTTTAAAATCTCATTCAAGTATATACCTTATCACTAAGTAATAAGTTACATAATCGAGTGAGATTTACGAAACAAAAGAAAACGTAAATCGGTCGCTGGAGGGTGTTAAATAATACGCTCAGAAATTATTGTGGGAACCATTGTATGGACCCCAGAATGGCCTGCTGAGCAAAAATGATGTAATTCCATTTAGGGTCTATATGAGTGTATTGGTCTTTTGGCTTTAGTTACCGACTTCGGTAAAACATGTTATGTACATACGTACAGAGAGTCCGTTGCGTTCGAAAAGAGACTCATTATCAATATGCGATATTCTCATATATAAGGGTCATAGAGTGGTAAAGTAATTTTCTCAAAAATGGACGGCAAAGTCGACTTTGCCGTTTAAAAAATTGGTCGCGAAGCGCGGAGTTTATGGTCAGTCGAAAATTAAAAAGTTAAAAACATTGCAGTCTCGATTTTGGGACTGCAATGTTTGCTACAAATTCCATTATTTGTCGTGTTCCAAACCTTTTAAAAGTTAAAATGGCCATATCAAATGAAGGCACAGGCCCATTAAACAGCCAAACAGATGATTAGTACTTATAATTATAATGTTGGTACCGCGACTATTTAGCTGTCTCAAATAGGTTGGCGTATTTTCGGCAGAAAAATACTTTTATTTTTTAATTAAAAAAATAAAAGGCGGCAAAGCTAATTATTTCAATTGATTCTACTTTTTTCTGTGAAAATATATACGTGAGAACGTTGCTTCTGTGAAATATTTCTATTATATGTATATTTCTTGCACCATTTTTGAGAAAAGCATATATGACTCGGCTGGAAGGCTACTTGCTGGCTTCGGATTCATTTAAACGGACTCCCAAGGTCGTCCGTTTAATACGAATCCTCAGCCTGCAAGTAGCTACTTCCGAGCCTCGACAATAATGTACTATTAATGCAAATTTTAAATTGTTTCCTAATGTTGGTGGATTTGATTTATACTGTATACAGGCTGGCTAAAAAATAAGTGCATTCCCGTTGCCATTATACCTACTGGTTTGGGATTATACTGACCAACTTTTACTATGGGACCAACCTCGAGATCGCGAAAGAAAATTGGCTGGTCCCTTAGTAAAAGTTGCTCGGTATAATCCCAAAACCTCCCTGGCAACGGGAATGCACTTATTTTTTAGCCATCCTGTATGTGATGATTTTGAATGTTAAACACTTAATAACGTTCATTTGGATTTCTTTTTCTTGTTTATTTATTTATTTACAAATGTTTTTTTTTTAATATTATAATACTTTATTTATACAAAAGGTTAATGGTATATAAAAATCATACAAAATAACTTAAATACATATATCTAAATATTAAAATATTTTAATCTAAAAGACCTCCGCGAGTTGTACCGGGTGCAAAGGTGCCCATCACACTTGCCGCGTTACCTCGTTGGATAGCGATGGCCAGCCTTTGCACCAGGTACGAACCCGCGCGAGCATCTCATTTGGATTTGATTTGTAAGGTTTTACGGTATTTTAATCGCCTTGGTGTGGTGAACAATATTTGTTTCAGGCTGTCATTGCAACTTGGGTTTAGTACCTACCTAATTATTCGAAGACTCATTCAGGATTAAAAAAAAAACTATCAGCTTTAATTAAAAAAACGCATGTTGCACCAAATGGACTTTCTGTATATGATTACTTATTTGTTATTTGATCAGACTTAACCCCTGCGCCGCCGGCTGGGTACAAAAAACTCGCATGTGTTCAGATCCATTCATCGGCTGGCGAGGGTTAATTTACTCTGCACTTGTTGGCTAATCCCCAAGGACGTGCCATTGTTAATGCAGTTTTGCATTTTGTGGAGAACAATGCATTGCGTTTTGTGGAGTCTGGGAGATGACTATTTCGAGTCCTATCTCCCGTGTGGATATTCAACATAAATATGAACGTGAAAGTTTATGACAGGGATCGGAACCGCGGTTTTTTTGCAAATAGGTACTTCGAAATAACCATATTTTCTAATTATTTTATACTCGAAACGTAGGAATCAGTTGTGTATTTAGGTAACGACTTCGTATTATTAGATTGCCCAATTAGAAATGAAATAATTAACAAAAAACGAAAAAATACCATTTTCGATCCCATACAAAAAATACCGGTATCCGATCCATGGTTTATGAGAGTATATTTGATAATTTGATATTTACCAGTCGCTTTTCGGTGAAGGAAAACATCGTGAGGAATCCTAATCCCATCTAAGGCCTAGTTTTCCCTTTCGTCTTTGCAGTCACTTTCGTAAAAACTAGTGCCTACGCCAATTCTTAGGATTAGTTGCCAAGCGGACCCCATGGCTCCAATGCGAGGAAGATGATTAATAACTAAGGATCTCCGAGCTATAGACCTCGCGGCAAAATTAATATCTGAACACGCACTCTAACGCCTTGCTTGACAATAGAGGCGTGTACAGATATTTGTGAGCACATTGGCCGCTCCGATATATCTGATGGTGACTGTACCTATCCTTGTTGTGACGTAAGACGTTGCAATATGTTCCAAACTCCGCTTTTTAATCTTATTTTACGATCTCTTGTACCGTTCCAACTTGGTAGCGATATCGAATTGTTCAATTTTATTGAAACAATCCAATGTCCGCTAGTATATTATGATCGTACAAGTAAATAAATAGCAATCTTTGCAAAATTGAACAAAATATTACATTCAATATTTTCTCATATTTCTATAGAGATATTAAGGTTTGCAATTTTCAAACTAGAGTTTGTTGGCTCGAATATTGACTCGCCACCACGCCACGCCACTCTACGCACGCTCAGGCTCATGGGAGCCTGGTGTCTGCTTGGCAAATAATCCCAAGAGTTGGCATATATGCACTAGTTTTTACGAAAGCGACTGCCATCTGACCTTTCAACCCAGAAGGTAAACTAGGCCTTATTGGGATCAGTCCGGTTTCCTCACGATGTTTTCCTTCACCGAAAAGCGACTGGTAAATATCAAATGATATTTCGTACATAAGTTCCGAAAAACTCATTGGTACGAGCCGGGGTTTGAACCCGCGACCTCCGGATTGCAAGTCGCACGCTCTGTTATACCACCAGCCACATTTTAGCCAAAACGTAAAAGAAATAAGTAAATCTTCCATGTTCGGGACCGCGAAATTTTACGAGCAAAGTTTACATTGAACGACGGAAGTTCAGTGCTTCACGTAGACTGAAAAATAGCTCGGATTTGCATACTTCATACATCAATTATGTATCCATGGCTTTTGACAAGCCTTATCAACATGGTGGATAGAGTAAAATGAGCGAAATATCTTATGGTAGAACAGTTGTAAAAGTGTCCAGCAGTCAGCCTGTAAATAATAGTTCCAAATTTTTCCAGAGTAGCGCTAGAGTAGCTATTACGAGTAGATTGACGGAGTGAAGTGCGCTGTCAATGATTTGAATTCTTTTATCAAGTATTCTAGGTATTGTATTTAGCCCCACCTATTTATGGTTTTTTGACGGAAACTTTTTGATACATGAAGATTGTTTTCCTTACCTTTACCATCCGTACTTATCAAAGGCTGCTATTTAACTGATCACCAGATTTAGTAAAATTTAATACCAAAAAATATATTTTACCACCCTAAAATAATGAATGATCACCAAAATTATAACACCATTTTAATGTGAAATGATTACCAATTTTATTACATTTTACTATCCTTTTAAAGGAAATGACACCAAACTAATCATTATTAACCCAAAAATTGTAAATGATTACCAAATTTCAAACCCCATTTTAATGTGAAATGATAACCAAATTTTTACATCTTGCTATCCTATTAAAGCAAATTACTCCAAAATAATCATTGTAAACCCAAAAATAGTAAAGGACCACCAAAATTGTAACCACATTTTTATTAAAAATGTGCAAATATTTAATACAATACTATGAAATTAATTAATCCACTTCGTCACCTTTTTCTAGTAGCATTTTATTTCTGTAACAGTCGCAGTTCTAACCTAACCTAACCCACTTTTCTAGTAGCATTTCGTTTCTGTAAGGGTCGCAGTTCAAACCTAATCTAACCCACTTTTCTAGTAGCATTTCTTTCTGCAAGGGTCGCAGTTCAAACCTAACCTAACCCACTTTTCTAGTAGCATTTATTTTCTGTATGGGTCGAGTTCAAACCTAACCTAACCCACTTTTCTAGTAGCATATCTTTTCTGTAAGGGTCGCAGTTCAAACCTAACCTAACCCACTTTCCCAGTAGCATTTCTTTTCTGTAAGGGTCGCAGTTCAAACCTAACCTAACCCATTTTTCTAGTAGTATTTGGTTTCTGTAAGGGTCGCAATTCAAACCTAACCTAACTCACTTTTCTGATAGCATTTCTTTTCTGTAAGGGTCGCAGTTTAAACCAAACCTAACCTACTTTTCTAGTGGCATTTATTTTCTGTATGGATCGTAACAGTGTTAACCTAACCTAACCCACTTAACTGATAGCAGTTTAACTTAGGTTAGGTAGGTATGCGGTGCGGGGTACGGGGGGTTGAGCGGGAGGGGCTAGTAATTTTGGCATCAGTTTACTTTATTTGATAATATGTATACATTTTTTGGTAATCATAGTGGTTTATTTAGGTGAAAATATCGCATTAATTTGGTCTTCAAGATTTGGTGATCATTAATGATTTTTGGTGGTCATTCAATATATTTGGTATTTGAAAAAAAATTTGAAGGGCAGTCGTAATTAAAACGGTGGTACTTTGTATTTTTAGGCCTTATTTTTTTGGTGTTCAGTAATTTTTTTTGGTAAGCATGATTTTTTTATTTAGGGTACCAAAGTATTTTTTGGTGGTCATTATATTTGTAGCCCTTATCAAAATACCCCGGTTTGACGGGTGCGATTTAGTTTTGTCGTTTTAAAGTGCGAGGACAAGTAAAACTTACTATAAGACGACGTAAGAGTTTACTCTTTATAGTTTTATACGGGTTTAAAAATATAAATTTGCTAAAAATAACTGCTGTCTACATTTCCTATTAATCTTCTGTTTTATTTCATACATGGTGTAAAATCATTTATTTTAAATAGAGTCAAATACCATATTAGTATTTTCTAATATTTATTTAAACTATCTCAATCCAGTCTCTGAAATTTCTAATTACTTTTGCGCCTTGGTTTATTTAGAGCTTGTGTGTTGTCTTGTATTAATCCTATACATCCTTTATTCTCTTAAGACCACAAAATGAAGTACAAAAAAATAAACGTTCGCTACATTTCTCGTTTGCCGCTACAACTTACACAAAAACCCAGGCACTTTTTACTTTTCCTCACACAAAGGCTTATCTTTATCTGCTGGCTGTACCAGATAGGTCTTTGTCGTACCAAAGGATTTTTTTCAGGTAAATAAAGTATCTGTTTAATAAACAGCCAGGTCCCTAGGAAGCTCTTAGCCGCTACGGCAGCGCTAAACGTAACTGATTGCCTACCATTTTGTGGAGAGCAAACAATATTCGAATATTTGTTCTTAATACAAGGCATATAACTACAAGCCTTTTTGATCGAGACACATTGTACGAACATTTGAAGATGAAGGTACGGTCGGTGCCCCAACTTAAGTACCCAAGTTGCCATACTAACCCAAGTAGCATTGCAAGCTGTATATAAGCTGTATTAAAGTTTATTTGTATACTATAAGCTGTACAGTTAGGCTGTACAGTTAGGCTGTACAAAGGCTGTATAAGCGCTTATACAGCCCTTATAAGTAAAAAAAGGGCCCAAATTATACAGCCTTTGGCGTTATTAGAGCTGTAGAGTAGCTGTATAAGCAATACATAAGCTGCATAATAGCTGCATTACAGCTATATTTCGGTGTAACGGGAAACCTTAACACTACAGATAATCTCTTATAAGTACGATATAAGAATATAAGTTTTAAATGAGTTATAAGAAAGAATTACAAGAGAATAATAATCATTTAAGAAACTAAAATGTCTTAATCTTGTTCATTCGTAATATAGTAATGGCGACAATAAAGTGTTATAGTGGATGGTAAAAGTAAAAGTAAATATTATACAGGACTTGAATGGAATTTTACATTATTGGTAAGTGCGGATTATTATTTATTGTGAACCTGTGTATCTTTTCTGGCAAAATATTTACGCGCCTGCAAAATAACAAAGAGAAACCATAAGGAAAATATCAAAAATCGGTAAAGTTACTGTTTGTTTTTAAGGTTAGAGTATCAAAAATATTTATAAATATTAATTCTAAAGCTAAACAATTTATTTTAGCTGGTAATCATAACACGGCGTTAGTCTGCTAAATATTTGCAAGTATTTCTTTAATTATATTTACAAATACGTTTTTTTATTTCTTGTAAAATGGCGACAATTTTTAAACAGCCTACAGGATAGTTGGAGAGCATTGTAATCTTAGTAGCTGTGCTGTGTAATAAATAGAGTGTCTTTTACAGCTTTTGTAATTAAAACAGCTTTATAATAGAATATTTGTATTCGTTTGGCTGTATTTCGGTTCTCCGTACATAAGTTATAATTCTCTTTAGAGATCCGTATAACAAATAAAAAACCTGTACTGTAACTGTCATTCATTAAAAACATTCGTAAAAACTAAAAAACTAAAACTAGTGCCTACGTCAAATCATGGGATTAGTTGTCAAGTGGACTCCAGGCTCTAATGAGCCGTGGCGAAATGCCGGGATAACGCGAGGAAGAAGAAGACTGTAACTGTCATATATTCCTTTAGTTTTATAATACACTTATTTTCAGAAATCATTACACTACTATACTTATACGAGTGTAAAATTACGCCAAAAGATTGTTATAAGCGACTCTATCAGTAATACAGAAAAAAGCTGTACTATAGCTGCCATTTATTCATTTGGTTTTATAATACCCTTACAGACAGAAGTTATACAACTACTATTCTTATAGGAGAGTAAGATTACGCCATAAGAAATAGCTTTAAAACGGGGTTGACAGATACATTTGTACAGCTACAAGTGCCAAGTGATACTACAATACAGCCTGTATACAGCTTTTACGATAAAATTAGCTTGTAGTGTTTCATAACACTTAATGTTTTAAAACGGAGTTGACAGATACTTTTGTACAGCTAAAAGTGCCAAGTGTTACTACAATACAGCCTGTATACAGCTTTTACGATAGAATTAGCTTGTAGTCTCTCACAACACTTTTAGTTTTATAGTAGATTTTTTATATTCTGATAAAGCACCCCATGCTTCCGCAGAATCCTTTATAATGATTTTATACAGCTTGAGCTGTATAATGTCTGTAAAGTACCTTTTATACAGCTTAAATCTTTTCTGACACTCTTATACGTCCCTTAAATCACTCTAAGTTCTTAATTGGCTGCTATATTGATGTTGCCGACACTTCCATGCTACTTGGGAATTGTATAGAAAAGTGGATACTTATGTTAGGGAACCGACTAACAACCGTAAGGCAGTCGGAGACTCTTGAAGCCATTTGGAATATCGAGAACTAAATGATGTGAGATCACATATTTTTTACTATCGAAAACATTAAGATAAATTGTGAAAAATATTCAGATTAAGTACATATTTCGACTTCCAAGTTACAAATATCCCGCGTGGATCGCAAAAAACTCATAGCAAAGCCAGCTCAAATAGCAAATAGCCAAAATATTGAGAGTATTCTTTACAGAGTCGTTTGCCTTCCTGGCTTCTCGTTTGCTTGCCTTACAGGCTGTGTAATTTGGCTGTGTATATTAGGTAATCGTCAACTACCCAGCCGGTTTTCGGATTGTCTGTCTCTCTACCCGCTTGTTTTCCATTGTCAATTGATCCAGTTATCTTTCCCGCTGTCAATATTGTGTTCCTGTCCGGCTCCTTATTTTCACTGCAGTGAAAAATACAGGTAGGTATTCAAAAATAAGCATTTTACCTAAAAAAACTGGCTTTAGTCAGTGGCAAAACCTCAATTCATGTAAGGATACTTTTAGCTAAATTGTCGACGAGGGCAAAATTTCCCAGCACAGTTTTCGTTGAAGTATCTAAGACACAAAACCAAGCTGCCACTTACCTAGCTCAGTTACATCACATAATTCAGCGGGGCTATGGGCTATGCGTCCCGAGGATCTAATAAATCCGAAGAAAACTCAAGTTTCGGCACAACCGGGGCGATCGAACTAGTGAAGCTGGGGATTTATCTAGATTTCTAGATCTAGGTTTCTTTAAGACAAAGTAAATAGTGCCCTAGAGCTTTGTATCTGTCGTCACTTGGGGTCAATTGCTGGTCAAATTGAAATATAAAAAAATAAGATAACATGAATTAATCGAAATTGCGTGACACGCGTAAACATTAAACATTAAATTCCGCTTATAAAGGCAAAGCTTGTGAAAATGGCGATGTTACAAGCATTTGCTTTCGCTTTTAAGTATCTACAACACTTTCTCTGCCATCATGATACAGACCATCCATATCAGTGATACAAACCATGAAAATTTTACGATTACAATTACATGCATGAATATTTCAACAAAAAAGTCGATTACCGCTTGTGTAAAATGCCAGTAATTTAATTTGATGTTTATAGCCGGTCAAAAAACTTTGTCAGTAGAAAAAGGCGCGAAATTCAAATTTTCTATGCGACGGCGATTACCCTTCGCTCGCACCTACATTTTTTAAATCTGCAGCTTTTTCTATTGGTGGAAATGGCTTGATAGACTATATTTTATTTATCGTTTATCCAATATGCATTGCACTTATTCATAAAGTAAATAAAAATACGTTTTATTAGATTGCCAACCCACATGACATATGAGAAAGTGAACCAATAAATTCTTGTATAAATATTTGCACGGCTTACAAGCTAGATTCAGGGTATATTTCTGATCCCAGCGGATACGATGCCGCCGTCTATGCCGAATAATAAAGAAAAATACCTATGCATTGTTAACTCTCTGGGAGAACTGGGAGGTCTCCTCCAACGATGCGACTTACTTATGGACTTGGTAGGTACTTCTATCAAATAACCGGAAAGGCCCTCAAAATATACTCACACCAAAACCAACACTCATTATAATGTCACTTTTATTTTTATTTAGTTCAAATTTCGGGAGCATAATGCCAATTCAGTCCCTAGTGTCTCTACTGAGTTGACATCATACGTAACGACGGAAGGGCATTGTGTTAAATTAGCCACATGGACCCATCTGTGGGACATTTAAACTGAGATAAACAACACCCCATGTGTCACTGTTGAACGTTGACAGTGGGGTTCGGATGGTTAATATGTTAGCAAGGAGTGTAACAAAGTTGCCAAAAAACTGCTAATGATGCAGTTTTTTGACTGCGGGGGACACAAAAATTGTTACCAAGTTATCCACTTGAACTTTCAAGCTAGGTTAAGAAGAACGCAGTTCTACGCTTGTTCAAAACTTGATTTCATATTGTTTTTCTCACTTTCTAACATTAACCGTGTCCATACATTTCGTATCTCTTTCTCCCAGATATACGCGTTTGATATGCTACTAGCTGCGAAGGTGTCATAACTAACCGTCGTCTTCGGAATTTAAACGAGCCACGTTTGGCTATGGATGCGAATCCATCAGATTGTTACAATATCATCCCAATTTGACTTCAATACCAGAGCGTCACGCTCAGTCTAATTAAACTGACAATTTAAATTTCATCAGATTGTGCGACAAATTGTCCCGTCTTGACACTCAGGTTCCCTCAGGTTAGACTTATAGCAGTTAGTAGGTACTAAGAAGATTGCTTATATTCACGGTGGGTTGGCCTCAAAATCAAATTGCAATCATATTGTACAACTCTAAATACGCTACTTGGGTGATTCAATTTCCCCGCGTCGGTACGTTTACCCAAATTTTATGCTGCGTGTGTTACTTTATCAAGTCTTTTGTTTTTGCGGGAGTATTGGGAATCTGCGAGTTTAGAACACTGCCGATCGACAAAGAGTCGAATAGTCGATACCTACACGGTACAGTCTTTCGGCGCGATTCGGGAAATGAATTAGAGATTAACTAGATACGATGTAGTAAAGATATGTGACGTCCCATGGGTAAAGGTACCTTATGGCGGTTGGCGCTTACGCTATTATTAACGCCGCTCCAATATTATTGCAGCGCTATGCGACGTAAGCGCCAGCCGCCATTAGGTACCTTTTGCCCTGGAACGTCACATAACTTTACTATTTCATATCTTCTAGTGAATCTCTAATTCATTTCCTGAATCGCGGCGCCAGCCGCCATAAGGTACCTTTTGCCGTGGAACGAAACATATCTTTACTATTTCATATCTAGTGAATCTCTAATTCATTTCCCGAATCGAGCCGTTTGTCTGGCTTTTACTGAAAGCTTTTATTAGAAAATACAGATCTAATTTGGTGGCCGAAGAGCTGGCGGCTACCTCGCACAACGTACCTATCAGCATTGCGATACAGCGAGGAAATGCCGCCAGCATCCTTGGTACAATGCCTCAAGGGCCTATTTTATTTAGATTTAAGCTAGTTATTAATTTCGTTTAGTAGTACCACTGTATATATATTGTATGCACAGACCAACCCCTATAGACCGAGCTTATAGGACGACTCGCGGTCACCGCCCGTATGGTGTATAGGTCAAATATAAGATTGTTCGCGCGCCGCTCCGATCAGTTGCGCCCAAGGTTACGACCTGTTAGCAGTGTGCACGAGTCTAAGAAAATATATCGTAAACTATTGAATTCATTGGGAAATCATGGGATATTGCAGCGTAAAATGGTGTGGCAAGTCATCTAAGACTTCTACTTACAAAACAGATGAAATAACATCCCACAGGAAAGCGAAATTCATTATTTCATTGAATAATGTTTCTTGTCCGCGGGGTTCATTTTATACTGGTCAGTAAGCAGAGGCGAAGTATGTCCGTCCCTTTTCGTCAACTTGAAAATGCAATGCGCTATCCCTTTCCCTTTCGACTAGTGATGTGACGATGATGGTTTTTCAGTTGCGGAAACTTCGTGCTTCGTCATACCGTATTGTACCATTTTAGACATAATATATAGGTAACATGTTGTGTAAGTGTTTTTAGAATCCTCTAGGCCAGCGGAGCAGTTAGGCCGCATGTCACGAGATGGACCTGATGATGAACTTCAAAGAAGTGCGAGGGAACTCGGTGTTGGTTTGTGATAGAAATATGTTGTATGGGTTATTTAGAATCCTCTAGGTGAGCAGTTAGGTCTCATGTCACGAGATGGACCTGATGATGAACTTCAACGAAGTTCGAGGGAACTCGGTGTTGGTTTGTGATAGACATATGTTGTATGGGTTTTTTAGAATCCTCTAGGTGAGCAGTTAGGTCTCATGTCACGAGATGGACCTGATGATGAACTTCAAAGAAGTGCGAGGGAATTCGGTGTTGGTTTGTGATAGACATATGTTGTATGGGTTATTTAGAATCCTCTAGGTGAGCAGTTAGGTCTCATGTCACGAGATGGACCTGATGATGAACTTCAAAGAAGTGCGAGGGAAGTCGGTGTTGGTTTGTGATAGACATATGTTGTATGGGTTATTTCGAATCCTCTAGGTGAGCAGTTAGGTCTCATGTCACGAGATGGACCTGATGATGAACTCCAAAGAAGTGCGAGGGAACTCGGTGTTGGTTTGTGATAGACATATGTTGTATGGGTTTTTTAGAATCCTCTAGGTAAGCAGTTAGGTCTCATGTCACGAGATGGACTTGATGATGAACTTCAAAGAAGTGCGAGGGAACTCGGTGTTGGTTTGTGATAGACATATGTTGTATGGGTTTTTTAGAATCCTCTAGGTGAGCAGTTAGGTCTCATGTCACGAGATGGACCTGATGATGAACTTCAAAGAAGTGCAAGGGAACTCGGTGTTGGTTTGTGATAGACATATGTTGTATGGGTTTTTTAGAATCCTCTAGGTGAGCAGTTAGGTCTCATGTCACGAGATGGACCTGATGATGAACTCCAAAGAAGTGCGAGGGACCTATGACCTTAATAAAACGGACAAAAGAAAATAATTGTATGAGATTTTGGCGACACTTTTTTCTCGTATCGAAAGAGATTGCGATTCTGAGTGGAAATAATATAAAAATTCTAAACTTTAAAATTCAAGTTCTGGGTACTTTAAACAGAAATGCCCTAATATGTTAAGTAAAATTTCAGGTACATTGTTAAATTACTTAATGAAATATTAAATTAATCAATAAGTATAATTATTAAGTAAGTTTACTCTAAGTATACTAAATTGGTAACAATTTTACCACAATAAATTCGATGTCACTGGTAGCAGTACCCACTACCTGTAATGAACATGTCCCATCCCTACATTTACACGTGTCAGGCCGCCATGTTTAAAACGACCAATCGCAACGCCGTGAGCACCCCTCCCGCACCTCACAGTTTGGTGATTTGCGTCGGGAACAAAATGGCCAATATTAGGTTTCTAGAGGCGGTGTTCTGTGATTGTATGTAAATAAATGATTTTTTAATTTGAGTCGTAGCGTCGCTGTGTCCTTTAGTCTGTGGCTTAGTATAATTTATTCTATATGCTTATTACATGTAAAATTGCGTTTTCCTTTGGGCGTGGGTAAAAAAAATTAGGTTTGGTCTTGTCACCAGTCACTGACCACTTCATCTTGTAATTTTTAAAGAAAAGGCAAGCCTGAATAACAGTCCAGCTAACATAACGGTACTCGAACCCCGTTTGAAAAATACTACATATAAGTTCCTGAAACTCTTAGAGCCACTTGCACCATTCCACTCATCCGGGGTTAACCGGTTAAACCTGGAGTTACCATGGTTACCAGTACAATTTGACACTTGGTTAACAGTTTAACGGCTTAAACCCGGGTCAGTAGGATGCTGCAAGTGGGCCTTAACGGGATAAATTAAGACATCGATTAGCAGACATTAAGCCTTAAAAAACTTCAGTTCTGCCATCAGCACTGAAGTGTAAATACGGCTCAGACCCGGCTCGGGCTCATTACGGGTCGGCCGTGAAAAAGTTAAAATATTTACGTTTCGTTACGAAACGCGGTTATTTTAGTGCGTCGGGTTTGCCCGCGCCGCTCGGCTTTTGTTTCGGCCCACTTGCGCCGGTATCTGGTATCTTTTTGTATCCAATACCTTTGAAGATGAGAGTGGATTTTAGTTTGTTTTGACACCGACTTTGTATGAGTTAGCCTTTAACTCGACATACTGGCGGTAGCACGGTCGCATTTTTATCGCCTATCACCATCACGCCTGTCACGTTCTAACAAGGATGTAAGTGCGAAAGTGATATGCCTAGACAGGCGATAAAAATGCAACCATGCTGCCACCGACATCAAACCGATATTTGAATTATATTGGAATCATATCAGTTAGCAGCCATTCAGCCAGAAGCGCTGGTGGCCTAGCGGTAGATGTCGTGCGACTTTCAATCCGGAGGTTGCGGGTTCGAACCCCGAGACCTCGACTCGTAGGTACCAATGAGTTTTTCGGAACTTATGTACGAAATATCATTTGATATTTACTAGTCGCTTTTCGGCGAAGGAAAACATCATGAGGAAACCGGACTAATCCCAATAAGGCCTAGTTTACCCTCTGGGTTGGAAGGTCAGATGGCATCAGTCACTTTCGTAAAAACTCGTGCCTACGCCTATCCTCGGGATTAGTTGCCAAGCGGACCCCAGGCTCCCATGAGCCGTGGCAAAATGCCGGGATAGCGAGGAAGATGATCAGTTAGCTGCCATTCACGCGTTCATTTCGCCTCAATTACCTCTCTGAGTCTCACCAAAATATGCATGTAGGTATGTAACCAACAAAAGTAAAGATTCACCATACCTTTTGTGTAGGTTTTGCGCTTACATAAGAAGAAAAGCACACAGGATGTAAGGTTATGTGTTAAATTACGTGGAGAAAATAAATGCTTTGTGTCGCGTGGCAAAGTGGAACAAATCGGTGGGCTAGGGATTTTGGCTTTTATTTCCAAACCTCGTATCTTGAAAAATAAAGCCAGTGGAAAATCAACCTAACTACTTTGAGGAAAAGGTATATGTTTTAAAATAATAAAGACGAGTAACAGTTGGTTGGGTAAGCATGGCTGATGTGGCCTCGGTTATTTCGTGCAATTTTGGGCCAATTATTTTACAGGTGAAAGAAATTTGGTATTATTTTTGAGAGGTCCAGGATATCTGGAAATTTTTTATATTTACAGATGGGCAACACTTATTACAACAAATATGTATCTATTGAAGTAAGTTATTTTATGTGATATAAGTACAATCGATTAGGTACCTATAATTATAACATTTTCGTTAATAACGTACACGTACATAAATGAAACGTTATGTTAATATCCACTGTAAGTCACGACAGTTTCTTCTAATATTAAATTTGTGTTTCTCGTGCCTTCCAAGTTTATATTACAGTAGCGATCAAAACTTCTTTCAATATGTTTATGAATAGGGTATATATTTAAACATTACGTTACGATTATATCTTATTCACCCTTCATTTGTTACGTTTCTACTTAGATTACTAAAACTAAACAACAGACTTAGAATAAAAAGTGATAATTTGCGCTACAGATCAAAAGTATTTTGACACTTTAATGAAATGCTTTTGCTGAACTGGCAAGACGGTTAAAAAAAAACATTTCATTAATATTTAATGGCATATCCTCTGGCCTTCCTCACAGCAGTAAATCGAGACGGCATAGAGTCCCCTAACTTCTGTATATGATCAAATAGTATGTTCGCCCATTCTGACTGAAGACCTTGGAAAAAACCCCATTGTTTGAATTATTCCTGCACCTCACACTGGACGATCCCACGCTTTCTATAATAAGCTCTATAGCATTAAGTTCAGTACCTTGACTATAGGCCACTCAAAAACCGAGATTTGTTTGCATTAAAGAAGCCTTTACATGACCGGATTTGTGTTTGAGGTCGTTATCATGCTGAAAAACCCAGCGAAGTGGCATATTTTCTTTTGTATATGGTATCATTTGTGTGTAGAGTAAATTTTCATATACATATCGATCCAGTATCCCATCAATTCGTACGAGAGGCCCGACTCCATGGCGAGAAAAATATCGCCAAGTCATTACGTTAGGGCCACCAATGCCACCAGGCTAGACTGGGTGGGTACCTGGTATCGCACAACGTGTCTTTTGTTATTTGGACGACGCACATACTTGATACCATCCGACGACATTAAATTAAACTTGTTTTCGTCACTCCATGAAGTTTTTGAACAATCGGAACCTGTCCACAACTTGTCACGAATCGCGAATGCTAATTGGGATACCTTATTCTTTGCTGAAATATGTATATTTTTTTAATTGGCGTCGACCATGTAATCCATGCTCTATTAAGAGTAGTTTAATAGTAAAAACAACAACCTTTACGTTATAGTTTTTTTTTAGTTAATTTTTAATTGTTACGGTACGCTTCCATGGGTGTTCAACTGAAATCTTTTTTATTACACGATCAGTTGTAGAAGTCGTTTCTCGAGGACAACCGCTTCTAGGCTTATTTGTGATGCAGTTTCGAGCCTTGAACTGCTTATTCCATAGCAATATTAGCAATCGAATACAGAAATCAGATGCAGTGATACACCAAAAGTCCGTGAAACCTCAGCTTGCTACTTATCTTTCTAAAGTGCAGCCGCACCAGCTTGCTTGAAATCGTTCGAATATGCTTTAAGTTTGGCATATTAAGAGAGGTAAGTATTCAGATGTAATTACTTCCAAAATATTTAAATTCTGCAGCTCTGTTCTCAAAAAAATTGTAAAAAAGAACCGTGTCAAAATACTTTTGAACCAGTAAATTGTCATTTTTTGTTGCCAAGTTTATATTTTCATTCGATGAAACTAAGCTTTTTACGTGTTTCAAGGAGCTTTTAAGCCATTGATTAAACTATCATAAATTCATTTGAAAAAAGTAATATGTTTCATACAATACCAAAGTTATTATCATTGTCAAAATACTTTTGGTCGCTACTGTAAATTCAATTCTGTAATAGGTAAGAATATTTTATACAAATTATTCTGGTCCATCTAACCGGATTGAGATTGAGCAGCTGAGCATTAAAAGGGTTGGCTAGATACATTGCCTATTTGCATTTAATGAATAGAAGAATAGCCGTATTTTTCAAAAGACGTCTGCGCCATTTATTATAATTATATAATTATAAAAGGTGTTAAGTTGTAGACGCGTACAATAAAGAAGTAGGTATCGGTTATGCAGAAGGGCTAAGATGGCCGGCTCTTTATCATTTATCTCCATGCTTGTCACGTTCGTTCTAACAAGTATCTAAGTGCGAAAGTGACGCATGACATGACAGGTGATAAAAAAGCAACCATGATACCGCTGCAGGTTATGCTCTATGAATGCTTTGTCATTATAATAGTATGGGTATCTTGATTCTGAGCTTTACGTCAAAGTCAGAAATAAATCCTGCCCATCAGTTGCCTCCCTGTTACACTTACGTAAAAATTTACAAGTGCAACAGAGAGCCAACACGTCGGACGTGGTTCGCGGTAGGCCCTCTGCTTCTGTTGCGACACTCTTATCTTAACTGTCCATCGGTGGACCTTATGCCCCTTGCAATAAGGTTTACGAACATTTATTAGGGTTATTAGTTAAATAAAAAGTTAGTCCTGTGTGTTTCTAAGTTCTAAACACCTCTCTCATAAGTACGTACAAGACAAGCTTACATAATACATAGGTACTTATATTATTAACTTTTTTACCTAAGGTGTATTCGGGCAATTCCAACTAGGTACTTCAAAATTCTGAAAAGTACCCATAATTAAACTAAATATTTTATTGTTTTTAAGTATTACTTCAATTTACATTTGATAGGTGTATAAAAAATCTTACAAAAATAACTTAAATATATCTAAATATTAAAATATTTTAATCTAAAAGACCTCCGCGAGTTGTACCGGGTGCAAAGGTGCCCATCACACTTGCCGCGTTACCACGTTGGATAGCGATGGCCAGCCTTTGCACCAGGTACGAACCCGCGCGAGCATCAGAGGTCCTCTCCCTAGTTCTACGTCCCACCTCCCTTATAAAAGCTATGGCGTCAGACCCCCAACACCCCCAACACCCCGTTATCTCAAAGGCGAGTGGTACAAAATAATAATAACCCATAATTCCATACTTAAATCTATTTTGGATTTACTTGATATTCTGAAAGTTTGGAAATTACCCGTATACGCTTTTTGCCTATTTCTAGCACTTTGTACCAGTAACACCTCTGGCCTGGACCTAACCAACGCCACAAACCGCGAGCTACCTCACTTTATAAACAATAAATCCCGTTTATAATTAATTGAGGCACGCGGATCTTTCAAAATAACCGGCCGGCTTGATAGCCGGTAATCTCCCAAAATACACCCGACCGTAAAGAGACAGGGTCGCAACCACAACGTTAACTCTACTAACTGGTAGTTCTAAGTTTACTTAGAACCCTGTCGTATTAATTTCCAAGTGCAATGAATGCAGCCCCGCAGACGGATCAAGTTTTTATATAACCGTCTCTTTTTATCGTACTGGTTTGTTTCTGCTCGACGCACTGTGCGGTGTGCGTATCGTAATACCTCAGTTAGTGTAGTATCGCAGCGGCGTACGGACGTGTTGACGACTTTTCAAAGGAACGTATATTGACAAACTTTATCGTACATGTTTTGATAACGGAACGCGAATATTCAAACACGTGTGGAACGCATAAATGTGGAAACGTTCGTGATTTGTTTCTATAAGTTTTCTCGTTTGTTTTGGTTCGTTTATTGTTTTAATTTGTGTGTGGTGCAACCTTGTGTTGATTGGTGAGTGATGTAAGCCGCCGGAGGTGTTGGGTTGTTCCCGAGGATGCTGCGGTGCTGAGATACGATGCATACGTCTATGATGATGGTATGTGGCTAAAACAATAGTAGTAAATAGTACTAGTAGTAGTAGTACTAGTAGTAGTAGTAGTAATCACTTTATTGTACACAACACAGGTTTACAAAAATAAATTACAGTAATGGAAGTACAAAGGCGAACTTATCCCTATAAGGGATCTCTTCCCACAACAATAGTTATCAATAGCAGAATAAGTAAACAAAGTATGAAGTAGGTTACTTTTAAAATGCATGTCTAATAAAATTGCAGTAGGTAATTACTGTTTTCTTAAGCACCAGGCTAGGTAAATTACCGTATGTAAATTATCTGATATGCATTCTAGTTTTTTAACTGACTGCAGATGAATGTTAATTTACTTGGATGGATTTGTTGGTTGACTGGTAGAGAATGCCTTTTGGCATTAAGTCCGCCATTTGTACATTTTTCTGTGTTTGTGTAGGTAGGCCAGGTAACCTACCTACCTATAAAATACATAATAGGAATTAAGATAATACATACCTATATTATAATAATGTGTCTAAAGTAGGAAGGTAGGTAGGCACTCAAGTCTTCCTTAATACATACCTAGGTTCCTTATTTAACCGGATTCGCCAACTTTCTAGACACCTATACCTACCTACCTATTCTAGCTTTAGAAATATGAAAACTTGTTTAATAATACAGGTGCTTAATGCACTAAATTGCATAGGCGAGAGGCGAGGCACATATTACGAACGTACGTGCATAATAACAGGCAATAACTTGGAACAACACTTGAAAGTGGTAAACTACTTCTACCATCGTCTCAGATTATTCACTGTAGAAGCCTGTATTAGTTATGTAGGTAGTTATTAGTATTACCTACTTAATTATACCTATGTGAAATACGCTACTGCGTATGATGGTAGGAGTCCCAAAACAAGGGTGGGAATTGGAGGATTGGATATTCGATGTTTATGCCATTATTGTTTCTTACTATTCGCGATTCTGCACAATACGAGTAGGCAGGTACCTATGAATTCCACACAGCTGAATTTTATCACTTGTTAATTGCGATAAATTTACCTAGGAACCTAATTTTCTATGCATAGAATGTCGTTTTAGTTCAAGAGTAACCTATTCAATTAGTAAACTTCGAGGATTACTAAATATGTAGTACCTGAACCCTACCTATAGTTACATAACATAAAAGAGGAATGTCGTTTTAGTTCAAGAGTAACCTATTCAATTAGTAACTCAGCACTTAAACTTCGTGGATTACTAAATATGTAGTACCTGAACCCTGCCTATAGTTACATAACATAAAAGAGGAATGTCGTTTTAGTTCAAGAGTAACCTATTCAATTAGTAAACTTCGAGGATTACTAAATATGTAGTACCTGAACCCTACCTATAGTTACATAACATAAAAGAGGAATGTCGTTTTAGTTCAAGAGTAACCTATTCAATTAGTAACTCAGCACTTAAACTTCGTGGATTACTAAATATGTAGTACCTGAACCCTGCCTATAGTTACATAACATAAAAGAGGAATGTCGTTTTAGTTCAAGAGTAACCTATTCAATTAGTAAACTTCGAGGATTACTAAATATGTAGTACCTGAACCCTACCTATAGTTACATAACATAAAAGAGGAATGTCGTTTTAGTTCAAGAGTAACCTATTCAATTAGTAACTCAGCACTTAAACTTCGTGGATTACTAAATATGTAGTACCTGAACCCTACCTATAGTTACATAACATAAAAGAGGAATGTCGTTTTAGTTCAAGAGTAACCTATTCAATTAGTAACTCAGCACTTAAACTTCGTGGATTACTAAATATGTAGTACCTGAACCCTACCTATAGTTACATAACATAAAAGAGGAATGTCGTTTTAGTTCAAGAGTAACCTATTCAATTAGTAACTCAGCACTTAAACTTCGTGGATTACTAAATATGTAGTACCTGAACCCTACCTATAGTTACATAACATAAAAGAGGAATGTCGTTTTAGTTCAAGAGTAACCTATTCAATTAGTAACTCAGCACTTAAACTTCGTGGATTACTAAATATGTAGTACCTGAACCCTACCTATAGTTACATAACATAAAAGAGGAATGTCGTTTTAGTTCAAGAGTAACCTATTCAATTAGTAACTCAGCACTTAAACTTCGTGGATTACTAAATATGTAGTACCTGAACCCTACCTATAGTTACATAACATAAAAGAGGAATGTCGTTTTAGTTCAAGAGTAACCTATTCAATTAGTAACTCAGCACTTAAACAACGTGGATTACTAAATATGTAGTACCTGAACCCTACCTATAGTTACATAACATAAAAGAGGAATGTCGTTTTAGTTCAAGAGTAACCTATTCAATTAGTAACTCAGCACTTAAACTTCGTGGATTACTAAATATGTAGTACCTGAACCCTACCTATAGTTACATAACATAAAAGAGGAATGTCGTTTTAGTTCAAGAGTAACCTATTCAATTAGTAAACTTCGTGGATTACTAAATATGTAGTACCTGAACCCTACCTATAGTTACATAACATAAAAGAGGAATGTCGTTTTAGTTCAAGAGTAACCTATTCAATTAGTAAACTTCGAGGATTACTAAATATGTAGTACCTGAACCCTACCTATAGTTACATAACATAAAAGAGGAATGTCGTTTTAGTTCAAGAGTAACCTATTCAATTAGTAACTCAGCACTTAAACTTCGTGGATTACTAAATATGTAGTACCTGAACCCTACCTATAGTTACATAACATAAAAGAGGAATGTCGTTTTAGTTCAAGAGTAACCTATTCAATTAGTAACTCAGCACTTAAACTTCGTGGATTACTAAATATGTAGTACCTGAACCCTACCTATAGTTACATAACATAAAAGAGGAATGTCGTTTTAGTTCAAGAGTAACCTATTCAATTAGTAACTCAGCAATTACTTAAACTTTGTGGATTACAAATAGTACCTTAACAGGGTGTAATCGTTAAGTGTACCCACTACCCAGACGATTAGTCTGTAAATAATGTACTAAACTGATATCAAAAGTAGGTACGTTAAGTAACCCAATGAGTAAAATCACACCAATAACTTTTTAGGAGTCCGTATTTTTAAATAAAACTAGAAATAGGTACCTATAAGTAAACAAATAACTTTGTACTTCCTAGTAGCATCTAGTAGTTTGCGAATAGTTATACCTATAACACATCCCACGGACATCTGGCCCCGTAACTCCGTAACGAGTGTGTAATCGTTAGAATTAACACCATTCAGGTGCAAGGCCGTTCCCATGCTGTGACGACTAAGTACCCATTACGTCTGCCGTTTCATTCTCATAAAAACATCTGGCTATAAAACAAATGGAGATTAGTTTTGTTTTGGACAGTGCCGTTTGCCAACGAATTTATAAATAATGAAAATAAAACTGCCTAGAACGAGATGAACTCGCGATCGCCACGTACCTACCTAACCCGTTTCCCTTTGAATGGCAATTAACTGAGCCCGAAACCTTATGTACTTAAAATACTTAAAATAAAGTACGTATTTACAACGAAGTACATAAGTAGGCATATAACTCACCACGGGTTACTTTTAAAATAGTCGAGAAATTCCAATCAGCGTTTAATCTGCTATAATTTTAGAAACTTTAATGGGATCTGTAACTATATTTTTTTAAGATCACAATGGCTTAGCTACTTATCCTATTAGTCTGACTTATTCTTCAAGCCATACATCTGATACACATTCCTTAAGTAAGTATATTTTTATTGACGTTTGAAAATGATGACATACCATAACTATCAGTTTTACGATGTCTCGTCTGCTCAATGGATTCATTGTGTTGCATTGTATCATACATACCCACATAGGTATTTATTATACATACTTATGTTAAAACAAAACATACCTACGTAACTACATTGAAAAAAATATGATCTATCGAGCACACATTAAAGTGATTTCATTAAGATTAACTGCTATTACAATATCAACTAATGTACGTACGTTCGTACGTAACGTACGGACAGTAAACTTTACTGCTTGGTTCGATAGGCTCATGTGGAACTGTTTAAAGCATTCAACGTTAATGCAATTTCAATTGTTTTAAACGATTTTTTTTCTCAGTGTATAGAAATGGTCTCGCTCACACACACTCTTACTCGTATGTTAGTTTATTTAAACGGTCGAAAAAAAATCTTATCAAGAACTACTCTATTACATAGACACTGAAAACACTGTTGTAGTTCCATATACAATACAGTACCTACGTAAAAAGTTAATCAACTTTCTTACGTTCAAACTTTAATTCCTTCCTAATGCCTACGTACTGAAATGTGCGTGTTACTAAGGTATTAATTAATGTTTACGTGATAAACTTAACTTAGCGATACTTAAAGAAATAAGTACCTATACGTTTTCATTAGTTACATACTAGCTATACTTCTACACCAATACTTACTACAAAATTAAATACGTTTTAGTTGTGTATTTCTTTGGTCAATGTATTGGAAAAACACGGAAAATTATTTTAACTTCCTTTAATATCTCTCATTACACCCATAATAAACAAATTTTATTATTTTGGAGAATCATACTTCAAACAGTTAAAACTTGCGTTACAACTACATATTATAATTATTATAAAACACGTATGGTCAAAGTACACCCTGTTCTGTACACCTTAGATTGTTACGATAAAATTACAAGCAAATATGACACATATCACAATATATTTAAAGTTTCAAATAAATAATACGTGTCAGGGCCTCACTCTATTAAAGTAATGAGTTCAAAGCAGACCTAACAATAGTTTTTTGTCCATCGTAACGTCTCAAGACTCAAGGCCCGCGGCGTAGGACTGACGATCGAGATTTTTTGTTGGCGTAACTTTTTATTGACATTCCTATCGTATTTGCTTCTATTCGGAATTCGGAATTTTCAATAAAACTTATGTTTTTTTCGGTGTAATCTTATCCATAGAAACGTTTTGTTACAGGTAACCTGCATTTAGGTTTCCATATAATTCCTGAACCTTCTTTGCGTAGGTATAAATACAAAAGTCGAAATTGTGTAAGTCGTTTAGCTAGGTAGTCCTCGTTAAACGTGGTTAAACTAAAGTAATATTAAAGAACTTTTGCTACATAAGTAACTCAGTACTCGGTAATACAGTAGGTACTCACAACTAGGCCTATAATGTACTCAATATGGTATCTTTGATATCAACTATACTAACACGTAGCACAGTTTTCTTCTACTAATACTATAGTAACTGATGCTGATAAGCATCCAATCTGTAAGATTCAGTCTGTATTCCTGCAAGTATTTGCCTTAAACGGTTTCTAACTACGTTTATTCACCAACGTTATCATACCTAATGAAGCGAACACAAACTTGAAGTGCTTATCTAATTCACAAAACATTCGGCTGTAAACTTAGTATTAAATGAGCTCGAACTACGTACCAGTGATTACACAATTATCTACCTTATTGCAATGGTATAAAGTCTATATATGGTCAGTAAAGGGTCTTGTATAGAACTATGCAGTGTCAAGCTGGTTCGCCTGACATGCTCTCGGTAAGCTTTACCAATACCTTGGATGTCATTACAAACTTATAGAGAGGCGGATCAACTTATAGACCGACACAAGTATTATATTGGAAACGTAAATTCTTGGTAACTCCAGAGAAATTTTTGGTATCGCCAGAGGCGTGAAAAGTGTTGGTCTAAACTTAAGGTTACTCGCCCAGAGCGCAAGAGCAAGTATGAGTAGAAAGCTTAGACGAAATCATTTACGACGTGATTATTATAATGATGTTTTAGCCCTTTGAAGTTCATATTTTTACCCCGTTAAAAACCATCATCATTTTTAAACCTCGACGCAAAAAGAAAAAAAGTATAGATAAAAGATAGCTCTTAAAGTGGTGAACCGATATGGATGCGGTTTTTTTTATTTTTAAAGCAGGTTTTCTAGTGCTTTATTTATCAAAATAGGTTAATCCGCTTTATTACATTGCAAGTATTTAAATTTAAAATTTATATGCAGTTATTACTTGCGTCACCACGCACTTCATACCAATGACACCAATGTGCGCTCTCTGATTACGTCAAATTTTTGACTTAAAAGTCACGTTACACTGGTATCTGAGGGCCTACCGCGAACCACGTTCGAAGTGTTCGCTCCCTGTCACACTTACGTACGATTTACAAGTGCGACAGAGAGGCAACCCGTGGTTTGCGATAGGCCGTCTGACAACTAAGAACTCGACCCGACTGCGTTTGCGCAACCAATGTAAATACACCAGAACCAATCGGATTATAAAACACACTCATAAGGGAATCGAACCCGCATAACGGAGCGCAAATGTACCTATTTATAATTCAGCCTTAAGCACCGGTATTCCCGGTAATAACGCGCATCCAGAAAATGAAATTGATATCTTAATCTTACCTTATGATGCTGCGAGAGTAAAAACAACGTTAAGATAGAGTCGGTGTCTAACTTCTGTGTGTATCTGTATTATTCTGTATTTCCTGGTTTTAATTTCAGTTTTCGAATTAGCCACTATATGTCGCTTTACGGGGCATGCAAAATCCTAGTTCGCGGTGTTAAGATTTTTCCGGGAAACATGATCTCTGGCCGGTACCTAGTATTGAATTGTCAAAATTTTATATTATAACCAATAATCGTTAATTTTCTAGCAATTTTGGTGCAGCATTGTTGGTTAAAAGCATCTGTATGCCCTACTCTAGGTGGAATAGATAATTAGGGTTAATAACTGTAATATTAACCTTAACCAATCCTCTCCCTAGAAAAAAAAAAGAAAATCCTTCATTTTTACTATGCTGCACCAAAATTGCTGGAAAATTAACGATCACTGATTATAACTAATGTACCTTTATTTCATGTATTACATTATTCAATCGTCAATAAGATTGCGACTATTTTAGGGAAGTCGGATTAACGGAAGGGTTTTTTTTGCAGGTAGCTTATATTATAATAAAATTAATAAGTAATTATCTTGTGTTATTGTACGTCCCCAATTTGCTGTCGTTTCTTAAAACACTGACAAAAATCAAGTCAATTGATATGAATTGGAATTTGTAAAAGGTTGAGGCGTACAACGTTAGATTACCGAGTGTTTCTACAGACCAACTCAAAGTCAAAGTCAAATATACTTTATTCATGTAGGCCTAGTAACAAGCACTTATGAACGTTTTATATAACAAATGTATACATAGACCTTCATAAAATAATGTCAATCAACTATAAAAAAAATGCAATATCTAGGTTAACCGAAACCCTGTATGCAATACTTCGCTAACACTCGTTATTTATCAAAAAAATGTGTCAAAAAAAATGGGAAGAAGAGCGATCTTTTGTAAAGGTTCTTTAATAATACGAGGGAACCAAAAATATGCAATATGTAAGTAGCGCACAAGGTTCTCCCCTCGGACAAGAATATTAACTGCCCAGTTTACTAACTTTGACATGTACCTACGTTTGGGACGAGTAGAGTGTGTCTTCGTGTAGCTATAGACAAGTTACATTTTTACCCATTTGCATTTGTATAATGCTTGTAAGTTAGTATTGTTTTGGTTTGGCACGCCCTAGAGCCCAAACCACTTGGATATGACGGGCGTGAGCTGCGTGTCATAGATTGGTCTCAGTATTAGCAATGACAAAATGAAACTTAGGCTCCACTATAAATAGAAATACTACTCATAGTACTCATACTAATAGTTCGTCCCGAACTGCGAACTCGCGGTTCGCCGAAAATTCTATAGATTCATAGAAAAATATTGTAAATTCTATAATAAAACAACGAAACTTGCTCGTCCGATAAATCGGTTAATGTGACCTTGTAGCTTGTAGAAATTTCTTTACGAGGATACAAAGATATGCCGTGTTATTCCTTTTACGGACGGCGTTAACGATTCCGTTACAAGTAAAGTAAATCGCTGCCAGGGCCAGCGATTGGTCATACTCGCACATTTGTGGTAATCGATAAGCAATTCGGTTTACAGTCATATTGAAATACGATATGCGTGTATCGGGAGCTATTATTTAACATGCGAAGAATATTGAGATTAAATTGTCTCATAAATACACAATGATTCTGCTGTTTTTGTCAATTCACGTTAATTGGATCGGCACCTTTATACCACTCTGATATTTGATATACATATTGATCTGACAATTTTCTGTCTATTTTCGTTGGAGGGTCTGCCAACTTGTGGCCTGAATCGGAAACATATGTGCACATGTAGGTACATTACCAAAGCAAGTGCTACCATCTACCGTTCTCGTCGGTACGTTTCCTTGTGCATAGTAGGTTCTGCCATCTTGTGGGCTACATCGGAAGCATAAACGACATCTCTTTATCTTTATCTTTACTTAGTGCATGCACGGGGCCTATAGGACCAGCAACATACGCGAATTATCTTTGTCAGGTGACAATTGTCACAGTAGTGAAACAGCGGCCTGGCAGCTGTTAAGACCGTTATTATACTCAATCATAATATTCACAAAAATAAAACGCATATATTGGATCCTTTTTACACTTTACTGTCCATATGTATTTATATATAACGAACCAAAAAACGATGGATGGATTGTGTGAAAGAGGATATGAGGGAGAAAGTGAGTGCTGAGGTGACGAAAGACAGAGGAGAATGGAAGAGAAAAACATGTTGTGGCGACCCCACATAACGTGGGACTGGGACAAGGGCAGGGAGATGACATATTTATATATGTATAACGAGAAATCTTACTCTGGAAAGACGGAATAATCTGCAGCAACAAATGTATTACCTGTTACAATACGGAACCTATTCC
Organism: Cydia splendana; assembly: GCF_910591565.1. Lineage (NCBI taxonomy): Eukaryota > Metazoa > Arthropoda > Insecta > Lepidoptera > Tortricidae > Cydia > Cydia splendana. The sequence goes on along the minus strand of NC_085971.1, from coordinate 14,912,310 downwards.
TCTGTTTTCACCTATAAATATTTGATGAAAGTAAAATGATTGGAATGAATATAAAGTGGTCCTTACCCAATAGAACTAAGTCTGAAATATGGAGGAGGGGCAATATCATGAATCAACGAAATCACCTGCCATTTATATACATGGAAATCTATCCATATTTCAGCCTTACTTAGCATTCGAGACTTTAGTCGGAGAACTTTAGTATTGTCGGAAATTATTATAATAAATAGGCTAACTTAAGAAGGGATTCAAAAGTTATGTTAATACAGTAAATTATTTAGAAACTTTTTGAATATCTTGCATTACTTAGGTATATGTATAAATGTGCGTTGTGCGGTATTCACCAATCGCTAAACGTATTGAATTACATCTGTGAAATTTGAAACGAATGGCTTTACACGATCTGCAAGCGTATCATAGATGGTTTTATCCTCGTGATAAAATAACTGTCACTTTTTAACTCCGCGGGGTAGAAAGTGACGGACGCCGTTTTATCACGCTGTCACGTAGACAAGAACGGCCATCATATCCATTATCCGTACTGGAGGCAACTCGTTCAGTCATCATATTTTATTCTATTCAGATCAAAATTGAGAAGACAATGAGAAATTATAAGATGACGTAGTAGGACGTAGGAATCTAAGTAATTAGAGTACGATTACAGCTTTAAGTAGGAATGGTAAAAAATAAAGCTCACTTTCTCCACAGATTTTTCTTACTTACAGAGAACTATAGGCCTAAAATTTCTTCGTCCTTTTGCAAATAGCACTAATTACTCACCGAATAACTGAGCCTAATTGGCATTTTGGTCTTGAATGCCTTGTTATCTGACTGTACCTTTCTCGTACCTTTTGTTGAGCGAGGCAGTTTATCTTCAAACTTATCTAAACAAGTAAACAGGGTACACCAGGGCCTTATCAAGAGCTCCGATGACAATACTATCCTTAGGGACAACAAAGTCCCAACTGAGTAGAGAGTATCGGTGCTTACGACTTTGTCTCACCAAGGCTGTCTCGTGTGACGGTTCGGAATCCGATCCATACAATGGAATGTGCTGTTTGTAAGGATCTACCTTTGTTTGGATCGAAGTGAATAACGTGCCAAAATGCGTATACATATATAGGTTTGGCTTTTGTCTTAATTACTCGTATTTTCTTGAAATATGTAAGATTGTTGATAAAGGTACCATTCACGCAAATATTCGGGAATTTAGGGAATATTCCTGCTCTAGATAGAAAGACAGTTTTATATTAAGTATGTGGTGTCAAGTGTAAAAATATGGGTGCACACAACTTACTCAAAAATACGTCCCAATGGTTCTTAATTCGTTGACATAAGGGCTATGGGACATATTTTTAAGTAGTTGATGAGTGCATCCATATTTTTATACTTGACTGTACTAAATATCAGTAAGAAATTGCTTTCAACACTCTGTTTGCTTAAGATATAAAATGAAACATTATTTTTGTCTTAATTACTCGTATTTTCTTGAAATATGTAAGATTGTTGATAAAGGTACCATTCACGCAAATATTCGGGAATTTAGGGAATATTCCTGCTCTAGATAGAAAGACAGTTTTATATTAAGTATGTGGTGTCAAGTGTAAAAATATGGGTGCACACAACTTACTCAAAAATACGTCCCAATGGTTCTTAATTCGTTGACATAAGGGCTATGGGACATATTTTTAAGTAGTTGATGAGTGCATCCATATTTTTATACTTGACTGTACTAAATATCAGTAAGAAATTGCTTTCAACACTCTGTTTGCTTAAGATATAAAATGAAACATTATTAACCCATTATCCTTAAAGTGAATGCACTTGATAACGCATTGCCTCAGTTTACTGTTTACCTATAATTTCTTTATCGATACGAAGTTGATAAGAAACAGTAATCATTCTGTGTTGACGCGTCCTTGACGCCGCCTAATATTTATCGATACTTATCCGATATCTGACAGTCTTGTCTAAAGCAAATATATTTGGATATGACTTTTTTATGTTAAATGTTTCCAACCAGCGAGTTAGAGTTAGACCAAGAGAAGTCTGCAACGATTTGAGCATACACAGTGTAAGTGTTAAGTATTTTAAACGTCAAACTTCTATGAAATTATGACGTATAAATAACACTTGCACTGCGTGTGTTATCAAAATCGTAGCAGACTTATCTTGGTCTAACTCTAAATACAAATTACATAGATTGTAATTTTTTTCTTGAAATTGACATGTCTCGGTATTGTCTAAAGGAAATACCTATAATCATTTTATGTACCTAAGTATATTTCGTGACCTTTGCGCAGAGTACCCAAGTAACATTTTAGTCCTATAATTTTAGTTTTTATCGCTAAAAGCTTGTATAGACGTCGTATTAAGGTTTCAGAGGTGACCACCTGTCGTATAAAAGCGCTTGGCAGCACCTATTTGCTCTATAGGCTTATACAGCTAATATATTCTATAAGCAATTGATGTAAAGGTTTATTTCATCATTTTATAGAGCCGTTATAGGCGTGTACTATAACAGGTTCAAATATAACCACTATAGAGCAACCTTACTGTATAATAGTATTTGGAATCACTTTTATGCAACTAATTTGCGCTATTAAGGTTCCCTGCCAAGCCGCTATAGTTTTGTGTTTTAACAGTGACATAAACCCAACTATACAACGATTTTAGGATATAGTGGCTTTAGAGATCACTGCTATAGTACATAATACTTTAGTAGTTTGCGCTATTAAGGTTCCCTGCTAGCCGCTATAGTTTTGTGTTCTAACAGTGACAAAAACCCAGCTATACAACGATTTCAGGATATAGTGTCTTTAGAGATCACTGCTATAGTACATAATACTTTAGTAGTCATATGAACACTATTATAGAACTGTTTTGCTCTATAGTAGCGTTTTTGGGACATATTTATAGCGTTAAAAAGCGCTTTAGTAGTTTTTAAATCCCTATTATATCTCATCGCTGTAAACGTCACAATGGCTCTTTTATATCACAAAACTGTTGTATAGTGGTTTTGTTTTTTCTTTTAAAAGACAACAGCGTTATAGTTGAGTTTTTATGTCTTTTATAAACCGAGTTAGATACATAAAGGTAGAAAACGACTACTTGTAAATGATAAATTTGATCTGTAATGGCTACTTATATCTTGCTTATATAAGTTCAGGCCTAAGCCACATAATGTGGTCCCGTACAAAATATTTTTATATTTTAATGAATTGATAAAAAAGACCCCAGTGATATTAGTGACTGTAGGTGATATTTATCATCAATGATTTAATACAAGCATAAAATCGTGACGGTTTAGATATTTATCGACATCCATTATTAGCACATTTTTTTTACCAATCACACTGAAAAAGGAAACAACAGTAATAACTACATCTAAATTAAAAAAAAATCCTATATCTTTCTAAAGAGTTTGTAGGTGTAACTGGGTCACAGCAAAATTCTTTTGGAACCCTAATTTTAATCATGATGGCGGTGAATATTTCGTCGTAAGTTCTATAGTTAGCCTATAAAAGCGTCGGATTGACTTCTTGGCTGTATAGTAGTAACTATGGTGAATATCATAATATTTTATTAAATTATTTTATTAAAAACATAAATAAATCGAGGGGGCATTTAAAATTCCTCATTAAACTAATACTATTCTAACGGTAAAACTTCCGTCCCATATACTTTTTGCACTAAGGACCGAATTATTCGACATCTAAATGGCGCATATTAATATAAAGTCTTTAGGTACTTATCACCATTTTACTTAGTACCGTTTTTGTGAAGTAAACACACAACAAAACCACTCACAACAGTTGATGGAAAACTTGATAGCAAATTTCGTAGTAAAGGAACTATGAATTCTACAATAGTATAAAAAAGCACTATAATACAATTTCAAATACTACTATAGTATAAAACAAGCACTATAATGGAATCTCAAATGCCACTATAGTATAAATTAACACTATAATGGCGTTACTGACAACAAATTAGCACAAAAGTGATCATCACATAACTTTTATAGACCTAAAACGTCACGACTGACACTGCTACAGGTCTACTATATCACTGAATGGCACATAAGATGCGCCATTTCGGCTTTATACAATCTTCGTTGGTCTTTTATAGGACCTTAGGTGGTATTTGGGAAACGTTCTATCGACTACTATAGAACCATAAATTGTTACTTGGGTAGGTACCTATTCGATCGGAATTTCTATAATTTAAAATTAAATGGGTCCTTTAAAAGTTTCAAGAACCGGGTGCCGTTTGTTTACGTATATAAAAACTGAATATAAAAACGAATTCTTCCTTAGACGTTTATATTAAAAACGAAATTTTAAAACGTAAAATTAATCTATTTTATAGTCCACGACAGCAGAAGAGGCAAACCTAACGCCTGTCATTTCATCTTATAAGGATGACTCATGTAAGACTGGGCCGTGTCCGGACCGGAGCCTCCGGCGCATCGTTTTCTATGGAAAGCATCACGTGATCGCCTGTCAACCTGTCATGTCATAGAAAATAAAAAGTAAGCGCCGTAAGCTCCGGCCCGGACACGGCCCGGTCTAACGTGAGTCATCCTTATAAGACGAAATGACAGGCGTTAGGTTTGTGAGTAGGTACCTACCTATCCTTTTACCTATTCACCTTATCTAATGTGTATTATGTATAAAAAATTAAAGACAGCTATCAGGATAATCAGGATGGACTTCTTAGCTGTTATCGAGGACTAGACATGTATTAAAACATGCATTGGCACCACACACAATCAGGGGCAAGCCTGCTCTGACCAGCCGGCATACCAAAGGGCACAAAACGAGGAGTGACACGCTCTGGAACGGTTACAGCCTCAAGCCTCAATTTTGTAAATAACCCTAATTTTGGAAATGAGATATAACGAAGAGGGTTGAGCATTGGCAAGATTACGATGACGCTTCTGCTCGGTATTTATTACTTGTGTATTCTCCAATTTTCTTGAAAGGCCGTAACCAAGAATGCTAGAAGAATTATGGTGCTTGTGTATTCCCCCCATTTTCTTGAAAGGCGGCAACCAAGAATGCTAGAAGAATTATGGTACTTGTGTATTCCCCCCATTTTCTTGAAAGGCGGCAACCAAGAATGCTAGAAGAATTATGGTACTTGTGTATTCCCCCCATTTTCTTGAAAGGCGGCAACCAAGAATGCTAGAAGAATTATGGTACTTGTGTATTCCCCCCATTGTCTTGAAAGGCGGCAACCAAGAATGCTAGAAGAATTATGGTAAGTACTTGTGTAAGTGTATTCCCCCCTTTTTCTTGAAAAGCGGCAAGCAAGCTAGAGGAATTAGGTTGTTTGGTACTAATTAGAATGTACCTTACATCAGTAAATAGCGTTGTTGTGCCCTGAGTTGACTCTTTCATCACAATGAGTTATATGTAATCTGGCGCATCTATTTATACGCTGGCCCGATTAACATTGCAGCCAGAAGTGCCTGGTCATCGATGAATTAACCTGAGGAAACAACAAACGTGTCTTCGTCGTCCAATAGCTTACTATCAAAGAAAACAAAGAAATCAAATCTGGAATCAAAGAAAAACTGGAGGTGAATGTATTGTAAAAGCAAGCTTTACGACGAGTAGGTTAATTTTTTCTAACTTGGTACGAAAAACATTGTTTTTGAGGTTCAAATCCGTGCAGACGCATAGTGTTTCCTGATTTAGCGGATGAATGAAGTCAGATACTCTTACTATAGATTTAGTGGAATACATTTCCAATAGAGATATATCTCTACTCTATACAGTTAGGGTTCGAAAATACATGTAACTGTCTAATTATTGTCATATACAGGATGGCTAAAAATTAACTGCATTCCCGTTGCCCGGGAGGTTTTGGAATTATACTTCGCAGACTTATAGATTGTCAGTGATTGACACCATAACGTCAAAGTGTGTTACAAGCACAGTTGACAAACCTCTTTCATACATGCTTGTATAAAAAATGGTAATTCTCGCTTCCTGCCACAGTTATCTCCCAAAACATCGACGTGTGAAGCGAACGGATGCGCGTGCGAGGCTAAAATTAACGCGTCACGTCAGGGGTGCTATTCCATTCCGATCGCTTACGAAAAATAATACGTCTCTAAAAAGCCTACGATTTCTAGGTTTAATTTTTGACTGTTTTCAATTACAAAGCTGTAACTTTTTCTTGTATGTCTGTGGTGCGACACTTAATTATTTTATAGGATTTAAAAGTTATAAAAAAAAATCTGTTACTCACCATAATTCAGCTACATGATTACTATAATTTACTTATACATTTTGTTGTCTCCTGGCTACTGGGCACAATAACAAGCCCACAAAGAATAACGACGACTTTTAATCCAAAATTCAAAAATCTATTCTGTAAGTAGGCCTCAAGGGCTCTTCCACTTAAAGTACCGGACTATATCGGACCCTCGGTTGTAAGTAATGGGAACACACACACAGACAGACGACGGTGGACTGCGTAAACAGTTTGTTTGGGATTAACGGCTGGGTGAGACATGGTTTCCGATTCTAACGTGAGCTACGAAAAATGGTCCGAACGAGACTGTACAGTGGACTAATATCTGGCAAACCTGACTGAAAAAAAAGCGGAACTCATTGAGAAATTGAAAAAGTAATTGAACTTAAGTAATAACGAAATATTTTTTTATCAATATCCTAAAATCGATTTTGTTGTTGTTGTTACAAACCGACCCAATCCGAGTCCCAAAGGTATGCAAATATTTTTTTTTTAATTTATTTATATGTATATTCAAATTTACTACTTACTAAACATTTATGTTCTCGCAAAACTGCTACGTTTCATGGCGATTTCATTCAGTGTGTGTCTTCATCGCTATACGTTGACAGTTTTGCTCACCCGGTACGACTCATCGGACGATTATGTCTGTTTGTGTGTGGGGATAATATGACCGGCGCCCTGTCAGTGGCCACAGAAAAGTAGTTTCTGCGTAAAATAGCGGCGCCACAGAGTTACATTAACATAATTATAACTTGGTCCGTTATTTATACCTATAAGGGCCACTTGCACCATTCACTAACCCGGGGTTAACCGGTTAGACCTGGAGTTACCATGGTTACCAGTACAATTTGACACTGGGTTAACGGTTTAACCGGTTAACCCCGGGTTAGTGGGATGGTGCTAGGGCATGCTCCCGGGATTTCCCGGTTCTCATATTCCCGGGAATTCCCGGGAATTTTATAGTGTCAAAAGAACCGGTACTGAAGACCCGGTACCGGTACTTCCCGGTTCTCATCATATGACTATTTATTCCCATTTCAATAGTAGTAATGTTTTAGTACTTTAGGTCGGGACATTATATATAACATTTAAGAATGGTGCTATGAAACGGGGGACTCAAATAACCCGAAAAACTAACCTAGTAAAGTAGACATTCGTGCAGGCAGGCCGTGCCGTCCTAGTGCTGAGTGCATCGACTACGCTACGACCGGGCCGTGTGGCTCGGCCCAGGCGGAGGCAGTGTGCCGGTTAATTTGGTAAAATAGGTTGGAACGCCAATTAAGTGTTTGTTTACAATAAAATAAGTCATTTATTCATTCTTATGCAATTATTTATATGAAAATAGTCCATTCATAAAGATTGTACGCTAACACAAACAAATTCTTAAAAGTAATCAAAATATGCCTTGAGAACCGGGAAGAACCGGGAATCCCGGTTCCGGCCATGCCCAGAACCGGGAAATGAAATTCTTGGTACCGGGACCGGTACTGCATGCCTTAGATGGTGCAAGTGGCGCTAAGTAGTGCAACGGTCGGAACACAGACAGTGCTGCACCCTTGTACTTCGCCGCGGGTGCCAATTCAATTATCGGCCTCAGACTAACGCGCAGACAGACTTCGCAGTGTAATTATTAGGGCTGCTAATTTTATTGACCTTTTAGAAAATAGGTGTGGATTTTAGGTATTCCACCATGATAGAACACGATCATTAGGTACTTGTGATGTATCTCACCAAAATCTTTATTACCGTATAATTAAGTTTTACGATATATTTCGGGATATACAAATATAAGAGTGCTAACGCAACTTACCGTCGGCGTCGGCATACAGTTGTCCGTGTCCAAGGTTTTAAACATAAAACTAACATTCATAATGTTTCCTGTTAGTTTTCTTAGAAACATTCAAGATTTCCGCCTACAAATTGATTTTGAGACTAAACCAAACTTCATATTCCTTAGTTAGCTAAATGGTAATTATTTTATTAAAATAATTTGACTTAATAAAATAGAAAAACCATTAATCCCGTCTCGGCCACCGAAGGTCTATATTTTAGTAAATAACATCCTAACTTATTTATAATATGTATACGATTACTGTGGGGTCATTTAAGAAAACGCGGTACTTTTTAAATGCTTATCTAGATTTCTAGAAGATGCCAAACCTAAAAGCATTGTATCGAAATTTCCTTTGTAAAGATTTAAAAGCCAATATATCGTAGCACGCTTCAGAAATGCGACGCATAGGTACAGTACACCTGCATGCATTTCGTATGCATGCTTCCATGCACCGCACGAAGCGGGCATGCCACAGATATATATTTAAATAGACATATACCTTCGATAGGCGATATCGATTTTTATCATATGGCAAAAAGTGGGCAAAAAATTATTAGAAAAGATTATTTTGATGAAAATCTACAAACGGCGAGTGATACCCATCCATCTCCTTCGATTTGTTTAAATTTTAAGTTCAATATAGTGTAGGTACGATTCGGATTAAATGCTAAAACAATATCCAACTTCTAAATGTCAATGTAAATCATACTCATTTGGGTAGGTAGTCTATTAAAATACATGTCTGTGGTGCATCCTGAATGCATCATTTCACGAACGCTCGGTTTCACCGCTCTTCAACCTTCGACAGAATTCGACTCTTTTATAGTAAGCTATTGTAAGAGAATGATGAAATGACGGGCGACAGAGTGTGGAAGTCCTAAAGACATGCTGCGCCGACCCCAAGTGAATGGGACAAGGGCCAGAGAATGATGACGAGTAAGAAATTGTAAGAATTATTTAGTGTAAGTGGTAGTGCACCTACCGAAAGTTTCGTATAAAAAACATAAACAAATAGTGGATATTTTCACGTTACTCACAAAAGCGAAATTATTAAAGGATTACTTATTTATTACTTTATTACCCTTTGAACAACACGCATATCGTGCGCGGCGAGTCATATTGAACCTTGTCAGAATGCACGAAGGTTGATATTGGGCTGTAGCGGCGCGCGTCAGTCGACGTCTTTAGCGGTCAAAAAGTTAAAGTTATTAATTAATACACAAATTGATTGAAGAACAAAAAGTTACAATGTGTAACGAGTATGATAAACTTATTCTCCAACATTAATCACATACACTTTTAAACATTTAACATCACGTGTCTCACAAAAACCCTCATTAATATGGAATGCTCTCCAAATAATTAATTACACGGTTCAAGCCCAGTACTGACGGTGCTGCTTGAATGGAGCCATTACACGCGAGTGAAAGTAGTTTGCAGTTAGATGCACTTGGATCAGCTGAGAAAACCGACTTCATTAGTACCTAGGTAATCAATGCATCCAAGTTATCAGTTGAAATGATTAATTAGAGTTATTAATAAAGTCTCAATTTGTACGTCAAGTATAGCGCTCACTGACACCCGGTGCAAACTTAAAGTAGGATCATGAGGACGTTTTAAAAAATGTTTGTGCTGTGTTGTGAAGCGTTTCTTTAATTATTCCTAAAGGCGCATTACACTCTTTTTATTAATAAAGTCGCCTGTATTATTTTGAATACTTTAACCCGCTTACCTACTTTTTTATCATAAGATTTATTGTACATTCAGCATCAAAAGTAGCGTATCACACTATGCGCCAAAAGTATATACCATTCTCTGATAGCTTAACAATAATCTTATTGTATTGTCTCTATATGTAGAACAATTAAACTGATGCAGATACTTTCAAGCGCGAACTGTCGAGACATATCTCTCTATCTGGAAAATATTACATGGAGGCAGATAATTTTAGCGCGTTCTTTCATCCGCTAATAGTATAGATGTTGATTGTATCTAATGATTTTCATAATGGTCCATAGTTAGACATAGAGCTGCCAAAGAAGCAATCTCATAACTCATAAGTAATTTATTTCTAGACTTACACACGTCACACATAATTATACACTTAAGTCCGAAGTTAGATCTGATGGCGCCGCATGAATGGAGTCATTACGAGCGAAAGTGGTTGCAGTCTTGCACTTGCACCGTCAGGAGAACAATGCAATCATAATGATAATGTGCGGTAAGCGTGTCTTGAGAATGCTACTGTGTCTTGACCTGATATGTTATAATAGTGGTTGAAATCTGTGGTGGATTCAGGATTTTTGATTTAAGAGGGGCTTTAACTCCTGGGACCCAGATGCTTTTGGGAAGGGTTAGAACCCCTTATTTAAGATATATCGTTATGGCTCCTAAAAAATTGGATAACACGGAATAACTAGGTACGAGCAGAACGTCTTTGATTGCCACGTGTTTACACCTATACTTGTCAAAGAAGCAATTTTTCCTTTTTTTTTGGTGCACTTGCATCTTTATGAGACCGATAATGAGTGGTAATAAAAGTTACTTGAAAATGATACAGCTGTGCCTTGACTAGGTCAATGCTCATGGTATGATCAAGAATTATATAAATTGATAGTTCTGAAATTGTGATGGGCTCTTTAGCATTTTTTTTTAGCATCTTTGGCAATTTAATTGCCACTTCTTGGTTCCGCGAAACAATGGTCGAGTTGCAAATTGCCAGAGAATATCTTAAAATGTCTCTTCAACATAAATATAAATATCGGATATATTTACATTTACCTGCATCAATGGTCATTGGTATAGGTATATTTTATGGACACTGTAGTGTATTACAGAATAATTATTGTTGTCTGCCACAATGGTTTATGCTTCTTTGCTTTCTTGCTCTTCAAGTATTTAATGTCTTATAAGGAATAAACATAATGGAATGTGATTCAAATGTTAGATCATGTTTCCGAGCGACGCTCGCATTGACACGAATACCGCGAGCATCTTATCGCTGGGTCACGACTGACGAGTTGTACGACTTCTTATTATACACCTGTACGGTTACCATCAGTTTGTCACTGACATAAACGCCGTCGAGAACGTAATTTACTTTCTATACATCCCGTTTACACTAATATGCGAGTGCGAGCGAGATGTATAGAAAGTAAATTACGTTCTCGACGGCGTTTATGTCAGTGACAAACTGATGGTAACCGTATTGTTGTGTTTTTATCAAATTTTGTACTATTTGTAAAATGCAGGTGCGGATACTTTTGATGTTACATATAAAATTTTTGATTTCAATTTGCGCTGTAAGATCAGTGGCACACTTATGTCCAGACATCGTAAATTTTATAGCATTTTTCGTGCAGCGGAGTGGTGTTAACGGAATTGGTACTTATAGACAATTCCAACTGGAATGGTAAATTAAGGTTAGGTATTAACGTAATTAACGCTAATTAATCATTAGGTTTGAAATTGTTTAAACCAGTTAACACCACTCCGCTGCACCGAAAATTCTATAAAATTTACGATGTCTGCTTATGTCTTGTTTATGCAGCTACGTCTTTCCAAGATCTTTCATGTATGTCTTTCATCAATAGACCTAAATACCTACTCAATATTACGATGTTTGACATGTCAATTATTTGGAAGTACAACACCGCGGTGGCCGCGGCTACAATCAGTCGGGCCGCACGCCTGTTTGCTACCGTATAAGTGTTAAAAACCGTGTTTATAGTCGATAACAAAAACATAGTTTTGCAGGGGTGTTCAAAATGTAATAAAAACAATTGTTAAAACTACTTACTCACTTTCTATCCCAACTATAACCACTGAATAAGTAATAGTACCTACTACCGTAGGTACAGAAAGGACACTTCCTACAAAACCGAAGTTTGACGTGTGTGTGAACCTAGCATATCAAATGCTAGCATCTCAATCTTTTATGAGAGTTCTAGTAGCATCCCTAATAGTTCTACAGTTCTAGATGGTTTTTTTAAATACAGCGATTCAGGGTCGAATCATGATATCCCTTACTAACTTATGGCAGTATCCCTTTCGACTATTTAGGGTTGTCAAAATTCAAGTAATTATCTTATCTGTGGTCGTGCACGCAAAGGGACGTCAAGTTGTGTCAACCCTTATAATTGTTCGGAGCAATGCTGAGCCGAACGGAGCCGAGTTTGCCTGAAGTCAGGAGTGTCTCCCCACTATTATAACTAAGTATATAGGTAACTTAAGTCGTCCTGTAAATTACGGTGAATTATTTAAAATTGATTTAGGTACCTACCAATAAGTATGCTTTGCATACGAGAGCCCTATCTGGGACCATGTCAAACCAGCTTCAAGAAATTTCCAAATAAGGTAAACACGTCTCGTTAAATATGGCCCTAAGTAGGTTACAAGCAAAGCGCTTGCATAATTATCAAACAGAGATAAGGGAGTTTGCACAGTGCAGTGCACTTAGCCATACGTGATGAGATGTGGGAACGGTTATTCTGGGGTTCACAGATTACTTATCGTAAAAGTATAAAACTTTGCCCTTTAACATAACTTTGCCCACCGCGTCACATTTCGGTAAAAGAAAAATAATTGAAAAGTAGGTAGTTACAGATACACAAGAAAGTGAAGAAAGTGTATCTGGGTGGATTTCAAAATCCTGCGAAAACTTATGGTTCGGTCTTTATAAAAAAAACTAGTAGGTTGTGCGAGTTGCAACTTTTTTATATGTTTTTAAGAACTATTATCTTCATGTTCCTTCAATTACCATCTCCAATAACTTAATAGTTTTTTTTATATAAAATGTTTTATGTGTCTAAAATCATCACCGTCGACCGGAAAAATCTGAAACTTTTTGTTTGCAGTGAAAATTATAGCATACCTATCGTACGATTGCGATTTTTCTTTTACTTATATCGTTTCCATGTTGTTGTTTAACACATGAAAAAATATGCAATAATTCCTTCACCGAGAAAGTACATTTAAAAATATTTAAAATTTTGTCACGAATATTCGTCAACACCGTCATGGTAATGTCAATGTGAGCTTATCTCGGTGTATGAACAACGAAATACCGCTAAAGGTCCTTGCCCTATTTTTCACTTTAGTATAGAATGCCAAAAATGATTTCACTATAAAGTCACATCACTGAATCGTGAGAAATATTACGAACAAATTTGTAAAACGTAGTTTGTCACAACAGAGCATCATCACCGTTATGCTTTGGTTTAAAAAAGTTACAAATGATATATTAGAAATAATTACTGAAATGAATGGCAAACTACATGAAGTTTTTTGTGTAGCATAGACATTAACTACTATTATTCGTATTCTAGAAATAAAAACAAGAAACTCTCAAATCGTCAACACCATACCCATCATCACCGGGAAAAAATGACGACCGGTGATGATTTCATGTGTATGGTGATGACGGTTCTCAGAAACTTTTCTAGTTATTTTGCTATAATTCATTATGAAATTAAGCTGTATGTTTGAAAAACGTTCTCTATGTCTTCTAACACTATATAATGTCTACCTTATAAATGTAGAAGAAGATATAACTATTTCTTTCACACTAGAGGATGCTTAGTTTTTAATTAACATTTTGACTGAAGTAGGCAAAATTTAGGTCATTTAGAACTTAGAACATACAAATGTTTTTTTTTTATAATCTAATAATGTAAATCGTGCAACTTAGAGTCTGTAATTGCATGTTAGTCGTGTTACAACAAAGTATTTAAACAAGCAACATATATTAAGTTTTAAGCGACCATAGGCTACGGTACTGGCTCACTATCGTGATGGCTTTATGTTTTTTGATAATATTATATTAATTGATGTATATAATTACAGCAATTAATAATTATACCATTGGGTAGTCACCGGACCCAATACCTAACATTTTGTAACTTATGACATGCATTACAAGTAGGGGTCTTGCAACTTATAAAACACTGATTATATATTAATGTTTAGCTATTAAACAACATATATATGGATTTAAATCATTATAGCTATTTTTAAAGTTAATTAATAAAACAACAAAAATACAAACTTGTGCAATGAATCAAACTATCAAAAAAAAGTAATATATCATAAAAATTAAGCTCATTGGTAAGCCAGTAATTTTATAATATGACATAAATACCAAGTTATGCAGAAGATAAAAGAAGATGCGGATTTAAACTGATAATAAGAGTACAATATTGTTAATTTGATTTAACATTGAAAAGACCCAAAAAAATAAATGAATACATAAATTGCCTATTTCGGAACATAAATTATTTAAAATTATACAATAAAAATACTTGTTATATATTTATTTATATGAATAAAATGTATTTTTTATAATTTTCTAAAAATAATTTATGTAGCTAGTCTTATGTTCAAAAACATGTTATTTGTAATGTTTATTAAAGTTCTAAAGTCTTACAATTAAAAAAAGTTTTTGTTTTTTTAATACGTGTTTAATACATATGTAAATTAGTTCCCAAATCGTCATTACCGTACATGCAGTGTCATTACCGTCTATAAAAGAGTCATTACCATACCATGGTTGTCATCACCATCTTGCGTTTTTATTTTCCGAAAGCGATAACTTTAAATATAAGCCACAAATGATTGTATAAATAGCATACATATCCTCAATATACAGCCCCCAATTACTTTACCCAGCTAGAATCGTGTTAAATTAAACATTAAAAAAAAAAAATTTTTTGTATGGTGAAATTTTTTGTGCTGAAATCCACCCATCTGTAACTACTTTTAAGTTATTTCGCTTTTACTGCACTGTGACGCGGTGGGCAAAGTTATGTTGAAGGGCAAAGTTATATATTTTTACGGTATCCTATCTACTAGACGGAGCACTCATACAATGCAGTTTGGTCAGGAAGTACGCGGAGGCGAAATAAAAATCCTCAAAAACCGCTCACGTAATTAATGGACGCCCTATCGAAACAATTAATTGCAATATAGAAACATGGTTTTGCAACATAACCATGAAATGCTTCAAGAGTCATCTCCGCTATTGTGCCCCGAAACATATTCAGAAAGACAAGTCGTAGGTACAGTCACCTGCAATTTACACAATGAAGGCCGCAAAAATATCTGACACGATTTTATTCGTAGAGCTATAAGAGCGCGCGTGGCACATATTTTTGCGGCCTTCGAAGAGTAACATTATTATTGCAGGTGACTGTACGTCTCGATTCGACTGCCCTGTTAACAATGATCAATTTGATTGCCTCTTGAACGACGTAGAAATTGGATACCTACAGTTAGTAATACGGGACCAGTATTTGAATAGATATTGAACGTCTAAAACAGCCCTTTTAACAGACAGGCACTAATGTCGACGATATTCCTACAAAGTTCGTCGCTTGCGGCGATCAAGTAAACATAGTTAACCTAATAAATGTGGTCACAGATAATATGACCGACTGACCGATAGTACGTACAATCGCCTGCGCTCGCGGTGTTCCAGTTAAGAAAAATTTGCCTTACATTCCTGGCGATTGTACTTATTGCAAATACACGTTTGAAACGAAATGTAAGGGCTAGTTTACTTTGTTTACTTGAAGCCTATGTTTCGGTCATAGATGTAGTGCACAATTGTTTTCCATCGTATTTTCTCGGAAACGTTCGTATTTTTCATGCCACTTTAGTCAACCTCAGTACTTTTAGTACCGAGACTGGCTGAAATAGCAAGAGACGTTCGTAAGTTTCCGTGAAAATACGATGCAAAATAAAAATGCACTACAACTCTGTGACCGAAACATAGACTTCAAGCAAACAAAGTAAACTAGCCCTTACATTTCGTTTCAAATGTGTATTTGCAATACCTACTACCGGTAGGTATGTATGTATGTATGGATATACGCACAGTTAATTAATACAATAATGTTTTATTTAAAATTGACTCCGACATGTATTTTTTCATTACTAACTACGACCGGCACATACCTATTCGTAGTTTATTATTCTTAATTAGTGTCAGGAATGCGAATATTAATCACTCTCCAAATAGGCCATGAACATATATAGCGCTTTGCGGACGTATAAGACGGAGGATGTTCGGTGTTCGCGTCCCCAATACGTTATCATTCGGTATGGAATACCTATGTACTATAAGTATACATACTATGTACATAGGTATTCATTACAGGTACGAATACAGGGTGACTTCGGTGACATCTTCAGAAAAGGCTTTTTCTGATTAGGTTTCGTCATCTCTCTCTCTCTTCTTCCCGGCCGATTTCGGCCACAGCGACTGCATTATATTATGCCTAGGAGCAGGAACTGAGCTGGTCCGCTCGCTCGTGCGCTCTCATGTGACTGCAGTATCCAATCTTCGTCTGCAGTGCTCGTCCACACCGAGGGCATGTCAGGACTCCGTCAACGTAGTGATAGGTGAAGGCTGTAGGTGGTCGGGCCTTTAGAGCATCCCGTTTATTAGCAAAGGCCTACCCTCCTCCGCTCTTCAAAATCATCAACCTTTAGATGCACCAACCGTCTCCACTCCGGACGCTTCGCCGCTTGCGCTTCCCACTCAGAGGGGTCAATATTACATCGCCTCATGTGCCTCTTCTGAACATCCTTATAACGGAGGAATTGGCCGCCTGGTTTCCGCTTGCCGTCCTGCAGCTAAGAGTAGAAAATGCGCTTCTCTACCCGACTCTCAGACATCCTCGAAACATGGCCACATCGGTTTCGTCATCGATGTAAATGCAGCAGCTAGGTTTTTAGAAATATACCTAGTTGAAAAAATCCAAAAACCTTGCTCACTTTATGTCTTCAAATATATACTGTCTGTAAGGAAAGCTACATCATACATTAGGCATGTGAAGTGACGTGCAAAATATGTATATTCTCGTCTATACCTAATGCTTTGTTATTATTATTAAGTTGGTTAAAGCAAAAGGATCCAAATTATTTGTTATTGAAATATGTAACTAGTTTGAAGCCTTTGTTTGTGAAAGTGTTGTTTTAAATTTAGTCTATTATTTTCTCTAGTTAAACCAGCAGTTTTGTTAACACATGTCACCCTGTATAGTAAGTCGCGGGCGATAACGAACCTAGACAATGCGAGGAAGTGTGCTAGTATTTTGAGTAGTTAGATAAACCACTAATTACTCGCTACATTAGGCATATATGTTTATGTACATATGTATAATGATGTGAGGTGTGTTGTTTTTTATTTGTTGATGATGATATTGATGACTACTTTTAAATCTATAAATAATCTACATAAAGATAAAAATTTAATTGAAATTATTAGTAATTTACATTTTACATTAAAAACAATTATACCGTACAGGATTTTATTAGTGATAGGACTACTTTTGCAAATTATTTCTTGCAATATGATATGTGTCTTCGCCCATCTGATAAAAAAGAGGCAAATACTTACAGAACTAATGGTTATTCTAATAACCTACAAACTAAATACAACCGGAAACGCGTCAATAATTTCCACAGTTTTAATGGTTAACGCTCACCTACTCCGCTACTTATGATCCATGGCATAGGTCAGTGCGCCGAAACTGGTCGCATGTAGGTTAGCCGGCTCGCTGGCTGACCGGAATGTCACTAAACTACGCTCGTAAATTTATATTAGATTTAGGGAAGTGTGTAGGGCTGTAGTCAAGATACAATCGTATATTGACAATCGCCATTCGAAAATTAAAAATGTGACATTAAGAATGTGTGGGATGACCGATGCAACGAAAAGTGACCATTTCCATACACTATTTAAGTTTCTTTTGGCGTTTTCTGTAATCGAGCGTCAGTAGCTTCGAGCAACACGCGTGCTTCCGACCCGTCGGAAGGGAGGAGCCCAAGCGATATCTTACCGTACAAATCATTCTGCCATTTTTTGCGGGGGGAAACGTGCACACAGTCGCACTTTTCACTCGCTACACACAAAATCCAATCTGTAATGACGCCACAAATACATAGAAAATGACACACGTCAAAGACAAATCTTGCAAACCTCAATCTCTTTTTGTGTACGGATGAGTCACGCATCGCCATAGGTACAGTTGTACCTATACTTCAGCAGAGAGGAAATAGTACGAATGCCGTATCTCTTTCCGGTGTTGCTCGAACGTCACTATAGGCTTGCCTTGCCCCCCTGGGGGCTTAACCAAGATGACAATGGTACATTGGCAAACGCCAAACAAAAAGAAACAATGTATCGGGATGACAGATGACACGAAAAATCACGTGATTATTTCTATACATTATTCAAGTTTCGATTGGCGTTTTCTACCAACGATTGTCTTCTTGACTATGCCCTCACGCCCTCAGGTATCTCGGTCAAAGATGGTTGGCTAGGCCGCCTAATGTTTATACAAAAATTTAGATTTCGGGTTATGCTTTCGACTATTTCCTACAATAATTTATGAAACTCTTTTTACGTACATTCACATTTTATGAACATGAATTTTGTCGTTTCACTCTCCACAAAGTGATCTTGTGGTAATCATTTCAGGTATTAGCAAGCATGCATCACACAGTCCTTAATTAGATAGGAACATGTAAAATTACAGCTTCAGACAGGGAAATTATCATGAATGCAACCTCGAAATCGAATGTAATGTCACTAATGTCTCACTTTACTGCATACGCACGTAATGTCGTACAACTAACTCTTATAAAAAAGAAAACAATGCACAAATACGGTTATTGTATGAGTTTTATCTGTGTAGGTACAATTTAACAGCACACTGAGCATAAAAATACTGCTTTGTTCGAAGTACTTTTATCAGTAATAAGCAGTTAAAGGGAATGAAAGTTTTTTCTGGTTCGATGCATTCAGCCCGATGTCTAAGCAATAAGTAATAAATTTGTTACAGGGAAAAAAAAACTAGAAAGGATATACATAATTATGTAAGATCTTAGGTAATATATGCATAGTAAGAAAATATTTACTTAGCTTCCAGACATAACTTTCCTTTTAAAAGTGAAGATGGTGTTAGAGTAATATATCACTTTCGTACACTATTGCTACATCCTATGCCTATACGATCCTATCCGTATACGTCCAAAAACCGTATCAACATGAGTATTAAACACGTACCTACGACTTTTTACACAATATTGTGGGCATCGTTTACAAGAACGTGAGAGTCAAGTTCTACGTGTAATAGAAATACTATTGATATTAGCAACGTGTTCGCGTATGTGGCTTTCTATCAGAGAATGGTCCTTATGCATGTGGAACATAAGGGCCCTTTAGGCATGTATGATGTAACGCCACATGTCTTCGTCTTAATTAAACTACAAGTTGTACACAAAACGGTGCTTTTGTAAACACATCGCATAAAACGAGTATATCAAACACGCACAAATAATAAACTTACTTAATAAGAAACTTGATATCTAAGAGCCTAATTTTTTATAATTTTTCTTTCTGTTTCAGGTATGTAAACATTTATGAAAATGCATCGCTACTCGAAAGTAAGCTAGCGCTATTTCTGAATATTTTTTTATCCAGTAGCGATTTAAAAGTTAAAACCGAATGGCTTAAAGGTTAACGTAGACATCAACTCCGCGCCTGATCTGTGCCACCTATTGCTCTGCATTTATGTACAGTCGACGTCAAAGATATGTTTACACTTTTACACCTTATGCCTTATTGTAATTAGGCGAAAAATGTAAACATATCTTTAACGACGACTGTACATAGTTGTCGCGCGTTCATTGTCGGGTAAGTGTAACACCACCTTAAAGCTAACCCTTACCTGTGTATCATCCCTATCCCGAGGGTCGCAAAGTAAAGGCATGCTTGACCCGTTTCCGTCCGTACCTTTAGCACCGCGTTTGCCTAGAGTGAGTAGGGTTGCCATATGGAAGAATTAAAAGTCCTGATAAAAATCCGGACATGACCCTAAAAATCCGGACATTTCTTGTAGCAGAGATTTGGCGTAACTTGAACGACGCCCCGGCGGCGCGCTGCTCTCTGCGGTGTACTGTATCGTGGATCTACTTTTCCCTTTCCCTTCGCCCGATCCCGTAGCCCCCTCCCCGGGCGCGCATTTTATTTTTATAAGGTCATTCCTAAAAATCCGGACACATGCCAAGTCCGGCCGCAATCCGGACAAAGCGTCAAAAATCCGGACATGTCCGGACAAATCCGGACGTATGGCAACCCTAAGCGTGAGGAGCGTGAGACCTGAGAGTCAGCAAAAAAGCAAGATGGTATTAGCTGAATTATGTCAACGGCTAAGGCTGTATGAAAAAAGTATAGTTAAATGTGTAATAATTTAGTATGAATGTATATATGTATGTATTAGGAAATCGTTGACACTGCTCGCTGATGTCAGCGACACCGAATATCCATTCTGAACAAATTAACAAAATTGACCTAACAAGCTTGTTTTATAATGATCTCAATAAAAAATACAAAAAAATACATGTGTGTGTAACCGTTGTGATCTAAATAATTTAAAATATGTCTCACGAAAGTTTAATTTTGATTGATCTGAACAGGTTCATATAATAATAACATTTGCCTGGATGTAGTCAATCTCCCCTACTTTGTCGATCTTTATCTAAATCTCACTACAAACTACCAAAGCTACTGATTTCATCGAGTCATTAAACTCTAATAACAAATTTAACCCTTCCTCCATGGACATGGGAGGGTTAATGATCCCTATCGGACCTTCGTATCTAAACGTTGGCCATCAAGTACGTGCTTAGCCCGCTGTGGATATAAATAAGGATGATTCAGAAAGTTATAAGTGCAGATAATCTTATTAAGTATTTGGAGTATGAAGAAAAAGCTGAGATTTGAAGTGTTCCATACCAAAAAAATATTAATACCTACCTACAGGATTATCTCAAAAATTATTTGGAGCATTCCACGGGCTGTCCCGTACAAACGCATTTTATTTCCTGTGTTGCGACTTTTTTTACGGCATTTAAAGCAGGCCATTATTTTTCTGTGCATATTTTTGTCCATTTGTCATAGGAAAGGAAACTCTTATACCGGCAAACGGTAGACAATTTAATAATTTAATGGAATGCTCCATTTGTCGATCTATCCTCCTGAGTCCCTGAGACCTTTATAAGGGATTTAATCCAAATCGCATTTTGAATTAAAATGGAATACAAGATTTAGATGGTTCCAAATTCAAAACTGCAATAATGTCGTGCGGGACTCAGGAGGCTTAACGGGAACTTTTCTTCAGAAAACACTTCTAAGATTATGCAAATGTGTGCGACGGTCTTTATTTAAGTGCCAGATAATGTTTAGGCGCCATTAAATTTGAATGATGAGTTAAAGAACCTTCTACTTATGTATGTATGTATGTATGCGGTATGTCTACACTACAAACAGGGAATTAAGAGCTCTATAAAGATAATCGAATTTAAACAGTTGTGAGACATACTATTAAGACGAAACAGGAGCTGAGTTTTAAATATTTTAGGTAAATATACCTGTCTCGCTAACGGAAGCGGCACCTAAAAGTAGTGCGATAAGGACAAGGCGAAAAATCCTGCGTAAAAATCTCAAAAATCGAGGTTTCGTACTCCTCTGTTTCCTCCAAAACTAAACCAATCGTAACCAAATTTAGAAATCTAAATGATTATGAAATTATCTGTGTCGGACCGTTTTGCTTTTTTGACTAATTGATATCAGTTTTGAATGCCACGCCTCTCATTGCGGCATAGTCAATTAGGCCATTTTGGCCATTTTTGAAGGGCTCTAGCGCCTTAAAAAACAAAAATATCAAAAAAAGCAAAACGGTCCGACACAGATATTGACAATATTAAACTGTGTTGAAAAAATCATTGCTCTAGCTTCAAAAACCACGGAGGAAAACGAGGAGTACGTTTGTATGGAGAAATGACCACTCCCTTTGGCTCTTAAACATTGTCCAAGGAGACCAAGGGTCTCCGAAACATGTCGCGTGAGTGACTAATACAAGTGAGTCTAAACCGTAAAATTACTCTATAAAGATATTGAAGATATAAGATATAGATATAACATTTTTGTACTTAAATGTTTTTTTTTTTTTTTTTTCAGCATTTATTTCTTTCAAGTGCCCGTGCCCGGGCCGAGGCGTCCGACATGTCATTATCTATGACGGCTGATCGGTGATCACGTGGTGCTTTTCATAGTAAACGAAGCTCCGGCCCGGCCCTGGACCGGTCTAGCGTGAGTCATCCTTAAGGCCACCTTTTGACGCTATACCTCAAATAAGCAACAGGCTTCTTTCTAAATGCATACATTGCACACATATAAACTAAAAAATATAATATATTTCACGGGCTCATTACTGCAACTCCGCAAATGAACAGGAAATCCTGATTTACATCCCGAGCAGGCTAGTTTTTCCAAGCTGTGAAACTTTTTATTGATCCATTAAATCGATCAAAGATCAAGACGATGGATGGAATCCAGAAAATATACATTGGAATGTATTGGCACACGTAACAAGAATATCGTAAACGAATTATTTAATGTACCTACGTATACAGGATGTCATTTGAGACGTGATCAAAATTAACCGAACATGGTTAACAATAGCAACAAGAAGGGGAAGTTTTTAAGTTTGTATTTTCAATGTTGACAGATACGATAATTTTTAACCAAATTATAAATAAAAAAATATGATTACATGGGTATATACAACTTTAGCACCTTCTCCGTGACATTGTTTTATAAAAGAGGACAATTTTTGTTGTCCTCTTGAACCGTGATAGCTAAACAGTTGAAATTTTCACAGATGATATATGGATGATGTATATCTGTTGCCGTTATAACAACAAATACTAAAAAGTACGGAACCCTGGTTGCGAGTCCGACTCGCACTTGTCCGGTTTTTTATTTATTTATGACTCAACTGACTCAAGTAAGTCTTTTGTTCTTCTATTAAATATTATGTATAACATCTCTTCAGAAATTCTTATAAACTCAAGTACTTAAAACATTCAATAACTATTTGAACGGTCTAATCAGGCAGACGCCTTCATTCATATCGATAATGTCAGATAAAGTCCATATCATATCACACACGACGATAAACTGGCGATAGTCCAATATGTACAAGCACTTGTAAAATGTCTGAGGCATTATTTCACCGTTGACTTCTTTGTCTGACTGAAACTTGTACGAAAAGGAAAAAAATGAGAGATCCGCAGAAGGCTAATAAGGCTTCTTATTGGACTTTGTTCTCCAAGCAAACCATCTACCTATCCTCCTAAGCCCCAAGGTCCTACTTAATAGTATCTCTTCAGTCCGATGAAATTTAAATCCAATTCAATTGGAACAGAGTCGCCTTTCCTTTGCTTCGTTCAATTTTCCAACAACGTAAAATCAACTGTATTTCCTACACTATAGGTTCAAATTTCAGTGGCAAATATTGGATTTTTCATTTGTATGGCTGGGCCTTAGGAGGCTATAGTGGAAAGAGACATGTAAATTACTATCTCTTCTACAGTGTTTACATTGTTGATAATCATATACGAAAACGTCACCGAAATGGGGTGCAAGAAGTAAAGCCATTGCGGCCAAGTTTTAGGAGCCATAGTCAACAATGACAGTAAAGGGAGCAAAAATCCAAATCTGGCAAATATGCCGCGAGTTCGCACATTGGTTTGTTGTAGATTGCACCTGGAATGAGTTGAGCCAAATGCACAATCTGAAGCAAACAACAATTCGCTAGATATGAGAACACCTTAAAGTATGATTAGGTAACTACATATGCCTTATTCTTCTTCTCTGTCGTATCGCTCTTGACAGAGCGGTCGTGGTCACGTAGAGGCGTCCGTAATACCGGTAGGCGGACACAGCTCTTCGCACGATCGACGCTCCCGCCATCTCTCCCTGTTGGCAGACTGTCTGGCACAGTCAGATACGCCACCCACTGCTGATTTTATTTGGTCAGTCCAGCCATAGGTGATCTGCCGCGCGATCTGGTTCCCTCCACTCTTCCTTGTACGATCAGTCGTACGTAGTCTTAAATAAAAACTTAATAAGCACTCACAGAACGCTGGACGTCGACATCTTCGGAACGAATTAAATTTTAACGCACTCCATAAGGGCGGTGGGCCGTGAAATGGTTCCTTTCTTATAACGGAGGAATTGGCCGCCTGGTTTCCGCTTGCCGTCCTGCAGCTAAGAGTAGAAAATGCGCTTCTCTACCCGACTCTCAGACATCCTCGAAACATGGCCACATCGGTTTCGTCATCGATGTAAATGCAGCAGCTAGGTTTTTAGAAATATACCTAGTTGAAAAAATCCAAAAACCTTGCTCACTTTATGTCTTCAAATATATACTGTCTGTAAGGAAAGCTACATCATACATTAGGCATGTGAAGTGACGTGCAAAATATGTATATTCTCGTCTATACCTAATGCTTTGTTATTATTATTAAGTTGGTTAAAGCAAAAGGATCCAAATTATTTGTTATTGAAATATGTAACTAGTTTGAAGCCTTTGTTTGTGAAAGTGTTGTTTTAAATTTAGTCTATTATTTTCTCTAGTTAAACCAGCAGTTTTGTTAACACATGTCACCCTGTATAGTAAGTCGCGGGCGATAACGAACCTAGACAATGCGAGGAAGTGTGCTAGTATTTTGAGTAGTTAGATAAACCACTAATTACTCGCTACATTAGGCATATATGTTTATGTACATATGTATAATGATGTGAGGTGTGTTGTTTTTTATTTGTTGATGATGATATTGATGACTACTTTTAAATCTATAAATAATCTACATAAAGATAAAAATTTAATTGAAATTATTAGTAATTTACATTTTACATTAAAAACAATTATACCGTACAGGATTTTATTAGTGATAGGACTACTTTTGCAAATTATTTCTTGCAATATGATATGTGTCTTCGCCCATCTGATAAAAAAGAGGCAAATACTTACAGAACTAATGGTTATTCTAATAACCTACAAACTAAATACAACCGGAAACGCGTCAATAATTTCCACAGTTTTAATGGTTAACGCTCACCTACTCCGCTACTTATGATCCATGGCATAGGTCAGTGCGCCGAAACTGGTCGCATGTAGGTTAGCCGGCTCGCTGGCTGACCGGAATGTCACTAAACTACGCTCGTAAATTTATATTAGATTTAGGGAAGTGTGTAGGGCTGTAGTCAAGATACAATCGTATATTGACAATCGCCATTCGAAAATTAAAAATGTGACATTAAGAATGTGTGGGATGACCGATGCAACGAAAAGTGACCATTTCCATACACTATTTAAGTTTCTTTTGGCGTTTTCTGTAATCGAGCGTCAGTAGCTTCGAGCAACACGCGTGCTTCCGACCCGTCGGAAGGGAGGAGCCCAAGCGATATCTTACCGTACAAATCATTCTGCCATTTTTTGCGGGGGGAAACGTGCACACAGTCGCACTTTTCACTCGCTACACACAAAATCCAATCTGTAATGACGCCACAAATACATAGAAAATGACACACGTCAAAGACAAATCTTGCAAACCTCAATCTCTTTTTGTGTACGGATGAGTCACGCATCGCCATAGGTACAGTTGTACCTATACTTCAGCAGAGAGGAAATAGTACGAATGCCGTATCTCTTTCCGGTGTTGCTCGAACGTCACTATAGGCTTGCCTTGCCCCCCTGGGGGCTTAACCAAGATGACAATGGTACATTGGCAAACGCCAAACAAAAAGAAACAATGTATCGGGATGACAGATGACACGAA
Organism: Cydia splendana; assembly: GCF_910591565.1. Lineage (NCBI taxonomy): Eukaryota > Metazoa > Arthropoda > Insecta > Lepidoptera > Tortricidae > Cydia > Cydia splendana. Next base: position 14,886,512 of record NC_085971.1, on the reverse strand, counting down.
AAATCACGTGATTATTTCTATACATTATTCAAGTTTCGATTGGCGTTTTCTACCAACGATTGTCTTCTTGACTATGCCCTCACGCCCTCAGGTATCTCGGTCAAAGATGGTTGGCTAGGCCGCCTAATGTTTATACAAAAATTTAGATTTCGGGTTATGCTTTCGACTATTTCCTACAATAATTTATGAAACTCTTTTTACGTACATTCACATTTTATGAACATGAATTTTGTCGTTTCACTCTCCACAAAGTGATCTTGTGGTAATCATTTCAGGTATTAGCAAGCATGCATCACACAGTCCTTAATTAGATAGGAACATGTAAAATTACAGCTTCAGACAGGGAAATTATCATGAATGCAACCTCGAAATCGAATGTAATGTCACTAATGTCTCACTTTACTGCATACGCACGTAATGTCGTACAACTAACTCTTATAAAAAAGAAAACAATGCACAAATACGGTTATTGTATGAGTTTTATCTGTGTAGGTACAATTTAACAGCACACTGAGCATAAAAATACTGCTTTGTTCGAAGTACTTTTATCAGTAATAAGCAGTTAAAGGGAATGAAAGTTTTTTCTGGTTCGATGCATTCAGCCCGATGTCTAAGCAATAAGTAATAAATTTGTTACAGGGAAAAAAAAACTAGAAAGGATATACATAATTATGTAAGATCTTAGGTAATATATGCATAGTAAGAAAATATTTACTTAGCTTCCAGACATAACTTTCCTTTTAAAAGTGAAGATGGTGTTAGAGTAATATATCACTTTCGTACACTATTGCTACATCCTATGCCTATACGATCCTATCCGTATACGTCCAAAAACCGTATCAACATGAGTATTAAACACGTACCTACGACTTTTTACACAATATTGTGGGCATCGTTTACAAGAACGTGAGAGTCAAGTTCTACGTGTAATAGAAATACTATTGATATTAGCAACGTGTTCGCGTATGTGGCTTTCTATCAGAGAATGGTCCTTATGCATGTGGAACATAAGGGCCCTTTAGGCATGTATGATGTAACGCCACATGTCTTCGTCTTAATTAAACTACAAGTTGTACACAAAACGGTGCTTTTGTAAACACATCGCATAAAACGAGTATATCAAACACGCACAAATAATAAACTTACTTAATAAGAAACTTGATATCTAAGAGCCTAATTTTTTATAATTTTTCTTTCTGTTTCAGGTATGTAAACATTTATGAAAATGCATCGCTACTCGAAAGTAAGCTAGCGCTATTTCTGAATATTTTTTTATCCAGTAGCGATTTAAAAGTTAAAACCGAATGGCTTAAAGGTTAACGTAGACATCAACTCCGCGCCTGATCTGTGCCACCTATTGCTCTGCATTTATGTACAGTCGACGTCAAAGATATGTTTACACTTTTACACCTTATGCCTTATTGTAATTAGGCGAAAAATGTAAACATATCTTTAACGACGACTGTACATAGTTGTCGCGCGTTCATTGTCGGGTAAGTGTAACACCACCTTAAAGCTAACCCTTACCTGTGTATCATCCCTATCCCGAGGGTCGCAAAGTAAAGGCATGCTTGACCCGTTTCCGTCCGTACTTTTAGCACCGCGTTTGCCTAGAGTGAGTAGGGTTGCCATATGGAAGAATTAAAAGTCCTGATAAAAATCCGGACATGACCCTAAAAATCCGGACATTTCTTGTAGCAGAGATTTGGCGTAACTTGAACGACGCCCCGGCGGCGCGCTGCTCTCTGCGGTGTACTGTATCGTGGATCTACTTTTCCCTTTCCCTTCGCCCGATCCCGTAGCCCCCTCCCCGGGCGCGCATTTTATTTTTATAAGGTCATTCCTAAAAATCCGGACACATGCCAAGTCCGGCCGCAATCCGGACAAAGCGTCAAAAATCCGGACATGTCCGGACAAATCCGGACGTATGGCAACCCTAAGCGTGAGGAGCGTGAGACCTGAGAGTCAGCAAAAAAGCAAGATGGTATTAGCTGAATTATGTCAACGGCTAAGGCTGTATGAAAAAAGTATAGTTAAATGTGTAATAATTTAGTATGAATGTATATATGTATGTATTAGGAAATCGTTGACACTGCTCGCTGATGTCAGCGACACCGAATATCCATTCTGAACAAATTAACAAAATTGACCTAACAAGCTTGTTTTATAATGATCTCAATAAAAAATACAAAAAAATACATGTGTGTGTAACCGTTGTGATCTAAATAATTTAAAATATGTCTCACGAAAGTTTAATTTTGATTGATCTGAACAGGTTCATATAATAATAACATTTGCCTGGATGTAGTCAATCTCCCCTACTTTGTCGATCTTTATCTAAATCTCACTACAAACTACCAAAGCTACTGATTTCATCGAGTCATTAAACTCTAATAACAAATTTAACCCTTCCTCCATGGACATGGGAGGGTTAATGATCCCTATCGGACCTTCGTATCTAAACGTTGGCCATCAAGTACGTGCTTAGCCCGCTGTGGATATAAATAAGGATGATTCAGAAAGTTATAAGTGCAGATAATCTTATTAAGTATTTGGAGTATGAAGAAAAAGCTGAGATTTGAAGTGTTCCATACCAAAAAAATATTAATACCTACCTACAGGATTATCTCAAAAATTATTTGGAGCATTCCACGGGCTGTCCCGTACAAACGCATTTTATTTCCTGTGTTGCGACTTTTTTTACGGCATTTAAAGCAGGCCATTATTTTTCTGTGCATATTTTTGTCCATTTGTCATAGGAAAGGAAACTCTTATACCGGCAAACGGTAGACAATTTAATAATTTAATGGAATGCTCCATTTGTCGATCTATCCTCCTGAGTCCCTGAGACCTTTATAAGGGATTTAATCCAAATCGCATTTTGAATTAAAATGGAATACAAGATTTAGATGGTTCCAAATTCAAAACTGCAATAATGTCGTGCGGGACTCAGGAGGCTTAACGGGAACTTTTCTTCAGAAAACACTTCTAAGATTATGCAAATGTGTGCGACGGTCTTTATTTAAGTGCCAGATAATGTTTAGGCGCCATTAAATTTGAATGATGAGTTAAAGAACCTTCTACTTATGTATGTATGTATGTATGCGGTATGTCTACACTACAAACAGGGAATTAAGAGCTCTATAAAGATAATCGAATTTAAACAGTTGTGAGACATACTATTAAGACGAAACAGGAGCTGAGTTTTAAATATTTTAGGTAAATATACCTGTCTCGCTAACGGAAGCGGCACCTAAAAGTAGTGCGATAAGGACAAGGCGAAAAATCCTGCGTAAAAATCTCAAAAATCGAGGTTTCGTACTCCTCTGTTTCCTCCAAAACTAAACCAATCGTAACCAAATTTAGAAATCTAAATGATTATGAAATTATCTGTGTCGGACCGTTTTGCTTTTTTGACTAATTGATATCAGTTTTGAATGCCACGCCTCTCATTGCGGCATAGTCAATTAGGCCATTTTGGCCATTTTTGAAGGGCTCTAGCGCCTTAAAAAACAAAAATATCAAAAAAAGCAAAACGGTCCGACACAGATATTGACAATATTAAACTGTGTTGAAAAAATCATTGCTCTAGCTTCAAAAACCACGGAGGAAAACGAGGAGTACGTTTGTATGGAGAAATGACCACTCCCTTTGGCTCTTAAACATTGTCCAAGGAGACCAAGGGTCTCCGAAACATGTCGCGTGAGTGACTAATACAAGTGAGTCTAAACCGTAAAATTACTCTATAAAGATATTGAAGATATAAGATATAGATATAACATTTTTGTACTTAAATGTTTTTTTTTTTTTTTTTTCAGCATTTATTTCTTTCAAGTGCCCGTGCCCGGGCCGAGGCGTCCGACATGTCATTATCTATGACGGCTGATCGGTGATCACGTGGTGCTTTTCATAGTAAACGAAGCTCCGGCCCGGCCCTGGACCGGTCTAGCGTGAGTCATCCTTAAGGCCACCTTTTGACGCTATACCTCAAATAAGCAACAGGCTTCTTTCTAAATGCATACATTGCACACATATAAACTAAAAAATATAATATATTTCACGGGCTCATTACTGCAACTCCGCAAATGAACAGGAAATCCTGATTTACATCCCGAGCAGGCTAGTTTTTCCAAGCTGTGAAACTTTTTATTGATCCATTAAATCGATCAAAGATCAAGACGATGGATGGAATCCAGAAAATATACATTGGAATGTATTGGCACACGTAACAAGAATATCGTAAACGAATTATTTAATGTACCTACGTATACAGGATGTCATTTGAGACGTGATCAAAATTAACCGAACATGGTTAACAATAGCAACAAGAAGGGGAAGTTTTTAAGTTTGTATTTTCAATGTTGACAGATACGATAATTTTTAACCAAATTATAAATAAAAAAATATGATTACATGGGTATATACAACTTTAGCACCTTCTCCGTGACATTGTTTTATAAAAGAGGACAATTTTTGTTGTCCTCTTGAACCGTGATAGCTAAACAGTTGAAATTTTCACAGATGATATATGGATGATGTATATCTGTTGCCGTTATAACAACAAATACTAAAAAGTACGGAACCCTGGTTGCGAGTCCGACTCGCACTTGTCCGGTTTTTTATTTATTTATGACTCAACTGACTCAAGTAAGTCTTTTGTTCTTCTATTAAATATTATGTATAACATCTCTTCAGAAATTCTTATAAACTCAAGTACTTAAAACATTCAATAACTATTTGAACGGTCTAATCAGGCAGACGCCTTCATTCATATCGATAATGTCAGATAAAGTCCATATCATATCACACACGACGATAAACTGGCGATAGTCCAATATGTACAAGCACTTGTAAAATGTCTGAGGCATTATTTCACCGTTGACTTCTTTGTCTGACTGAAACTTGTACGAAAAGGAAAAAAATGAGAGATCCGCAGAAGGCTAATAAGGCTTCTTATTGGACTTTGTTCTCCAAGCAAACCATCTACCTATCCTCCTAAGCCCCAAGGTCCTACTTAATAGTATCTCTTCAGTCCGATGAAATTTAAATCCAATTCAATTGGAACAGAGTCGCCTTTCCTTTGTTTCGTTCAATTTTCCAACAACGCAAAATCAACTGTATTTCCTACACTATAGGTTCAAATTTCAGTGGCAAATATTGGATTTTTCATTTGTATGGCTGGGCCTTAGGAGGCTATAGTGGAAAGAGACATGTAAATTACTATCTCTTCTACAGTGTTTACATTGTTGATAATCATATACGAAAACGTCACCGAAATGGGGTGCAAGAAGTAAAGCCATTGCGGCCAAGTTTTAGGAGCCATAGTCAACAATGACAGTAAAGGGAGCAAAAATCCAAATCTGGCAAATATGCCGCGAGTTCGCACATTGGTTTGTTGTAGATTGCACCTGGAATGAGTTGAGCCAAATGCACAATCTGAAGCAAACAACAATTCGCTAGATATGAGAACACCTTAAAGTATGATTAGGTAACTACATATGCCTTATTCTTCTTCTCTGTCGTATCGCTCTTGACAGAGCGGTCGTGGTCACGTAGAGGCGTCCGTAATACCGGTAGGCGGACACAGCTCTTCGCACGATCTCCCGCCATCTCTCCCTGTTGGCAGACTGTCTGGCACAGTCAGATACGCCACCCACTGCTGATTTTATTTGGTCAGTCCAGCCATAGGTGATCTGCCGCGCGATCTGGTTCCCTCCACTCTTCCTTGTACGATCAGTCGTACGTAGTCTTAAATAAAAACTTAATAAGCACTCACAGAACGCTGGACGTCGACATCTTCGGAACGAATTAAATTTTAACGCACTCCATAAGGGCGGTGGGCCGTGAAATGGTTCCTTTGGGCCCTGGCCTAACACTTACCAACCACTCACCTAACTAAACCATTATAACTATGTCCCCAAGATTAGTAGCCATCATTCGTAATCGAAGTTCATGCGTATACTGGTCACATTAGAAAAACATTTGGTAAGTGGTGATATTAAGAGTTCTGGACCCTCATTAGGGGTGTCCTTTTAACCAAATATAATTCCCTCGAGTGCCATCGTAACGCGAATATTTGCTGTCTGTGCAATTTGTACTGAATATTTGATTCCAACTTGATGGTACTAAAGTACCCTTTTCATTCCTTGCCGCAAATGTTTTATGGGTACTTTTCTATTTACTCATTAGGCCGTAGAATAAACTTGTCCAAAATGTCCAATAATAACACAAAAACTTGCTAAAAAATAGACGATACAAACTAAACATGACGAGGCATTTTCAATATTAAATTAATATAATAAGGGTTATACATACATTGTATATAATGTAGGTACGATTAGGTATGTATATTGTTTTTGAAATTCTCGTGTTTTAATAATTTTGTACACGCCGTCCTGTGGTCAGCATATGACGATTTGTTTTATGGTAACTCCGACCTTCTAAGAGCATGTCTATGCTCCAATCAAAACTCGGTTGAAAGTTGTTGTTGAAAATACAGATGTAGTGCATAATTATTTTCCATCGTATTTTCACGCGCGGAAACGTACGAACGTGTCTCGCTATTTCAGTCAGTCTCGGTACAAAAAGTACTGAGGTTGACTGAAGTAGAAATAACAAATACGAACGTTTTCGAGAAAATACGATAGAAAACAATTAAATATGCACTACATCTGTATATACTGAAATGCTGAATGCTCCTGATTGGAGCGAAACACGTCGAGCAATCGTCGATATTTTTAATGGCTGTATCACACGGAAATTTGTTATTATAAGAGCTAAATTCCTACCGCTTATTCTTTAAATAAATCGATAGCAATATTTAAACCAAAACTTAAAATTTTAAATCCTTTACAAAGGTGGCATTTTCATCAATATGCTCAATTACTTCCACCGTTTAATTTAGATAAACAGTTCACGCTTGGCCCGATTTTCCCTAATATAACTAATGCACTTTTATCAAGCCCCAATCGAAAGGGGCCCCGAGGCGCCCACAACAATCAATCACAATTTAATGTGGCCCTTTCTGCCCCTATTGACCGATATACCGTGACTATCGTATCCTGACCCTCGAGAAAGTGTCAGCTACCATTCGCGCGGACTTCTACATTCTACATCTTGCTACATCTTAATTGCTAAATTCAGCATGTTTTGAAGACGCCAAACAACTCAAGCGGCAACTTTTTTTCGTATCCAAAGTGTCGCCAAGCATTTTAGGTGTTAAATTTAGTGAGTTTTAAAGCCACATAATAGTAACCAAGGAGCAATTTTTTTTTGACATGCAATGTGATGGGACCCCAAATACTTTAGAAATTAAAATGCTAATTTGAGCATTTGTTATAAAGGTACAGCACCCAAATGGCAACTTCTTTTCATACAAATCTTCTGCATACATCTACTATCATTTTAGATACATAGGTGCTAAATTTAGCAAGTTTAAAAGACATCTAACACCCGTGCAAACCTTTGTCATACAAAAATGCGTCCGCAAAAAAAAATGCTACATTTAGCCTGTGCAGAATCTCTGCGCGTGGAACTTGGAAAGTTAAGAGTAGTTAGAGTAGAGCAATGAAGACCAGGTTATGCTGGTGATTGAAGATCAATCAACGTCCCGATAAGGGCAAGTTTAAAATGTCGGAATGCGGATTTTGGCCCTTTCGTTCATTAGGACTGACAGTTGTTCAGAAGAACATGCTTTCTCTTAATTACATATAAATTTCAAAATATAATGTACTTATTTAATGATTTTGTACAAACAACTCTTCTTTAAAGTTTCATTTTTCAAATGTCTTCGGGGATACCAACAAATTTCCGTTTATTAATTAGTAGGAAGTAACTTAAACTCAAAACCAGAATTTTATGAAGTAATTTCGAGTAAGTCTCATTTTTCCAAATCAATTTAAAGATACATAATACATATACTTAACACTTTTATTTAAGTTGCGGAAAGTTTTCAAAAAGTTAGAAAAGTTCTCGAAAACTTCAGGAAAATTTTACTAGAAACAAAGATATGAAAAGTGCCGCATTTCCGGAAACTTTCCGTCGGCACATCTGTACTTTCATTGCAAACAATCCTAAGTAGTACTCCTGTAAACATAGTGTCGAATAGTATGCTCCCGCCAGGGCGTTATTAGGGTTGTGCCTGAATATTTCATTAACGGTGCAACCTGAATAAAATACTACCCGCGCCTCCGGAGCAGGGCTTGGCACAGAAACTTTGCATTACAGAACGTTTCTGTAAGGGTTACTATGTAGATTTGGCTGATTCTTCTGTTCACTTTGTTTATAAATAGTAGATATTGTTGCATAGCATAGTTTTGTTAAGCTGACCGTGTAGAACTATGAGCTCCCATAAAATAAAAAAAAGCTCAGCTTTAAAAAATTCAACTGTAATAACATGTAACTGTGCATCGTCTTCTGATGTTCTTGATCATAATCGCCCCACCTCGTTTATGTAAAATTTACATATAGTTTACATTGTAAACTATAAAAAATTATTTGATAATCACTTGGGTTTTATTAGTCAGTTAAACAATACGAGTACATATAGGTCCTTTGTATTTTTCTAGTCTGTGGCAGAACCCGCGACCGGCTTGGCTTATGTTGTTTTCTTTGTACAATTTGTTTAGGAATTCCTTTCCTGTATCTACTAAGCTCATTCACATCGCTTACATCACTTAAGGCGCTCCAGTCTGATTATTACTTTGACATAGGTAAAAACCATGCACCATCGGAGGTCACTCTAATACTGGTTTACTTCAACAACTGTTTGGTTTAGGATCAGAATAAAAATAGGGTTGGTAGCATGTTACAGTTACGACCGAGGGTGTGTACATAATAAGCAGCAAGGCCTTCCTATATTTAGGAAAGTAAAAACGAAATTCAGTTTTGCTAAAGCTTGCTTTTAAGCTGCAACGCATTTTAATGTATATTTACAATTGAATTTGAGTATTTTGCGCCTGACCCGCGATTTCCATTTTAAGCGGCGTCCCTAACGATGGCTCTTGCTTTACTTATTCAGGGTTCGCACTTCAGCTTTAGTAGTTGTACACAGGGAAGTTTTGCAGCACGCTATTATTGCTTGCGTACTTTTGACTTATTTTGTATCATCGTCCACACAGTTAACTGATCATTTTTAAACCTTATTTTAAACACATAAGGTCTACTGATGCTCAGTTGTTTTGCTTGTAATAGTAATACGAATTAGTCTTTTTAAAGAACTAGCTTAATTTTATATTGTACATATAATCAATATAATCATTGATGCACATATATTGCGGTGATGACGCGCCTCTTAACACGAAGCTATAAATGTTTAGTAAAACAAGGTGCTCGCGTTTAGAAACCTAATTTTTTTCTAATATCATAATGTAAATTAGGTAGGTGAGGGCGATATCAGAAAGACGCATTGCGGCCTAAATGTATATCAAGGTCGTTGTGATAGGGAGGCACCTTAACTAGATTATCTTTAAAAATTCAATAGTGTAGATGAAGAGATACTGTGTGGTCTGTGAAGGGCATTAAAGTGTTATCGTTAAAACGTAAGGAGAAACAAAGGGAGAGTTTAGTTTTTGGGATGTTTTCTTGACTTTATTCGAAAGAAAAAGCTTTCTTTAACTAGTTTTCCGTGATATTTTTTGTTGTTTTGGTCGAGCACTATATTAAGCGTCTTATTATACAAATACAAATACAAATAATTTATTATCATAAAAAGAGTTGTATACATGTGCAGAAAAATATCTATCAGACTCCAAACTAGGCTGAGCCTGTATCTTGGAAGTCTGCGAGAGCGATTGACAACTATATTATATTATACCGATGTAATTTTTTTAATTTTAACGTCTTTCCCTATAAATTCATTGTAATTTCCTAACTACAAATATATTGTAATTTGACCTATTACTCATACCTAATACCGTCAGGTGGTTAAAGGTTATCGGGTTATTTCGGTCCATCCTGTATTAAATTTAATTTTCACCTCAAGTATAAGTAAGTAATGCGGTCGCAAAATAAAAAATACCTACTCGTAGTTAAAACAAGTTTAAAATGTGTCACGCTCCGAGCAAAGGTCGGCACTTGTATCAATATTTATGAAGTTCCGATTTCTTGCGAAACACCGGTTCGGTGGGATTCGCTAATTTGCCGTGACTTTCGCTATTCATCTTAGAGTAATGGCCTATCGAAATGCCATTGACACTCGCATGCGATTTCAATACATTGCGGCAATTTCGTTGCTCTTTCTTAGTTCTTAGCCAACAATTATCTAAAATCATGTGTCATTTTGTTGCGAAGTCTGTAAAAGCCTTAAGGGGCCCACTGATTAACAGTCCGCCGGACGGTATCGGCCTGTCAGTTGTTCGGAACTGTCAAAGTTTTGTTCTAACTGACAGGCCGATACCGTCCGGCGGACTGTTAATCAGTGGGTCCCTTAAAATGTGAGCTGGCCGGCCATAAATAAACATTATTTCAAGGTTACATATGTAATGAATTATCCTTTCCCATCGTATGCTTTTCTTCGGAAACGTTCGAACGTGTCATGCTATTTCAGTCAGCTTCAGTACAAAAAGTACTGAGGCTGACTAAAGTAGCATGGTTTTCCATTATAAGGTGACAGAATTCACACTGAAAAGATGGGGCTGGAGAAAAATGCATAAAGGAGATATTACCATATTTTTTCAAATTACGACATCATGAATATTTGATAATTATGATATGATATGATATGATATGATATGATATGATATGATATGATATGATATGATATGATATGATATGATATGATATGATATGATATGATATGATATGATATGATATGATATGATATGATATGATATGATATGATATGATTGACATGATTTATTTATCTCACAATATACAATGTCACTTAAAATTACACATGGTAAATTTTTAGGAATTTATATGAATTATCCTTTCCCATCGTATGCTTTTCTTCGGAAACGTTCGAACGTGTCATGCTATTTCAGTCAGCTTCAGTACAAAAAGTACTGAGGCTGACTAAAGTAGCATGGTTTTCCATTATAAGGTGACAGAATTCACACTGAAAAGATGGGGCTGGAGAAAAATGCATAAAGGAGATATTACCATATTTTTTCAAATTACGACATCATGAATATTTGATAATTATGATATGATATGATATGATATGATATGATATGATATGATATGATATGATATGATATGATATGATATGATATGATATGATATGATATGATATGATATGATATGATATGATATGATATGATATGATTGACATGATTTATTTATCTCACAATATACAATGTCACTTAAAATTACACATGGTAAATTTTTAGGAATTTATATTGTGATTGTCCGTTTTTTTACATTATGAATAATGGAGTATGAAAAATAACGCTGAAAATCAAAATTTCATTCAAAATAATTAAATTACAATCGTATGTCCTGTTGATTACGCAAATGTTGTTATATTTATTTTGTTTCATCATGTGTTGTGTACCAATAAGCCGTAACTTTAATGTTTTTCTGTTATGAAAAGCAAACAATTTAATTGTTTCGATTAAAATGGTTTCTGAAACATTAAACTGATCATACGCATTGTTTACCCATACAACCATTTCCAGTCGCCGTTACGACGCGGTGTTGACACATCTTGTGTCGACACCGTCTGTTTCGGTCACAATTCCAGTCGCAGAGTCGTCGCCGTGTCGACACAGTTACCAGAAATGGGGAAGGGTCGACACATGACACAAAGTGACATAAAGTGTGGTCGCCGTGTGCACACATTGTTTCGGGTTTGCGACTACTTTATGCCAAAATCATTCGTTCATTCGTTCATTTTGTTCCTGTCAAATAGAAACTGTCAGATGGAAAAATACTTAAATAAAAATAAGTGACATTAATACGCCATCTCTAAAACGGATTACAAGACGTAATTATATATTGTTTGCATTTATATTACAATATGACTTAAATTATTATGGGGAATTAAACTGCTCGAGTGATTTGATAAACTAAGTGTAATATAATCAACGCGCCACCACATTGTTTTAGTTTAGCCGGAAATGAAATTGTTTACTTCTCAGTGCCTGTGTTCATAACTATATTATTTGAAGCATTTTTAGTACTTCGATGCGTATACTATACTTAAATAACAGAAATAACGCTTTACATACTACGAAACTTGTTAATTATGATGTATAAATATGGTTTAAGGCTGAGAAATATTGCAGTCACAAAGTAGTTGCAATGTTTCGACTTTGTGTCGACTCTGTGTTGACACATGACACGCTCTGTCAAAAGTAATAACAAAGTTACTGGTATGTTACTGGATGTGCAAAATGGCTCCTTGTGTTGATTTGTTTTCAGATATTCTCAAAGTGTAAAAATGCCGTGGTCAGAGATGGGCATTAATCGATTAACTGTTTATTCGACTAATTAATGGAATAAAAAAAGTTAATTCTCAAATTTTAATCGCGATTAGTTTAGTCGACCTAACATAGATTGAAATTGAATTAATCTGAATATTAATCGAATAAATTATCGATTAAATCTCGATTGAAAGTTACCAGGGGGCCATTTTTGTACGTAAAAATAATAGAAATGTCTTGCATGCAGATGGTAGCAAAACACTTTGTCATAAAAGTCGAGATGGGTGTCGATATATAGGTTTTAGGGAGTGCCGATTTCGAAAATAATGACCATTTTGGAATCCGAAATGGCGGCCATGCACTGTGTCATAAAAGTCGTCATGGATGTCGTTTTATACGTTTTAGGGGGCCCCAATTTTGAAAATGATGACCATTTTGGAATCCAAAATGGCGGCCATGCACTATGCCATAAAAGTCGTCATGGGTGTCGTTTTATAGGTTTTAGGGGGCGCAGATTTCGAAAATGATGACTATTTTGGATTCCACTTTTATGACAAAATACGTAGCCGCCATCTTGGATTATAAAATGATCATCGTTTTCGAATTCTGCACTCCCTAAAACCTATAAATCGACATCCGTGACGACGCAAGTTATCTTTATTTTCAGATCTAACAAATTGCTACAGAATACAAAGGACAAAAAAGAAGCGAGGAGGTAATGAAACAAGCAAAAATACAGATGATTCCTCGACGCAATTGGGTGATTCTTAAATTGTGTCCAGATTTTTTTTGTCATAAAAGTTTATATTTTTCACATATTACTCTCACAAGTTCCGTGACATTTCGACCTTGTAATTTTTTAAGTAAATGTTTTTGTTTATCTATGAGGATCTCACTAGAATAGTATAATCAAGGTATGTTTATATTTGATGAATGAAATAGTAACGCAAAAAAATATATATTTGTGTCTTATATTCCTGCCGAAGACTTTTATTTTACCTTTTCCTTCTACACAAGTTTGGCCAAGTAATAAGAATTTAGGGCTCTCAATTTTATTTTGACTTCTACAACAGTAAAGCTACGAGGCCATGTTTGGTATCGTTTTCGTATAAATTCGCAGTACCAAATTTAGTTAAGGTATCACATTGACACCATTCCGAAGTAAAAACATATAAACTTATTAAAATACTTTCTTTTAAACTCCTCTTCACGCTTAAACTGCTGAACAGTTTTAATTTAAATTTGGTACACATATATTTTGAGTCCCGAGACAGGATATAATAAGTTATCTCAAAAATCATCCTTTAAAGGTGTGAAATGAGGTGTAGGGGGGAATTCAGAATTGACTTCAAGTTCAAGTTAATACTGTTTAAGTTTAGGTTTGAAGTCATGTTTTTTCATCATTTTTAACTAAATCAAAGATGTAGACCATCCCAAATTTCATATAAATCGGTTCAGCGGTTATTGATTTCCCGTACAAATTTCCACGCCACTTTTCACACCTTCAAAAGATGATTTTGGTTATAAGATCTATCCTATGTCCTGTTCCGGGACGCAAACTATTTCTATACCAAATTTCAACGAAATCGGTTCAGCGGTTAAGCGTCAAGAAGAGTTTCAAAAAAACCGGCCAAGTGCGAGTCGGACTCGCGTATTAAGGGTTCCGTACATTAAGTCCGACTCGCGCTTGACTGCACATTTCTAATAGGTTTTCCTGTCATCTATAGGTAAAGAACTACCTATTTTGTGTATTCAGACGGACATACATACAGACGCACGAGTGATCCTATAAGGGTTCCGTTTTTTCCTTTTGAGGTACGGAACCCTAAAAAGATTTATTTTTATTTTGTGGAATGGTGTCAATGTGATATCTTAAATGGATTCAGCACCCCAGATTTATACGAAAACGATACCAAACACGGCCTAGCACCTTCACTGATATAGATATATCAAGATAAAATTGAGAGCCCTAAATAAACTTTCAAGAGCGGATATCTCAAAAACTATTCAACATATCGAAAAAATTGACGGAATAAACTTGTAACAAATTAAATTAACTTTCATTTTGTATAAGTGGCCATGTCGCTGAGATGCATAGTTTCCGAGATATAATCGAAAAACGGGAAAATGGGACCTTCAAAGCCCCCTCTCTCCCCCCCCCGCTCAAGGGCTACGGCCGGGGACTTTTGATATGTTCACCTCCTAACTTGTCAAACCGAGTTACGGAGTCAAAAATTGTGTTCCGAGCATTTCCCTCTACAACTTTTGGAGCATTCGTTGCCTGACCTAAGTAGCTTATTGAATTTCTTTAAAAACTTTTCTGTAAAAGGTTGACGGGTGTTGGGTGTTTATATGGTTTCGGTCGATTATTATCATTTGCATTGCCCATGATGACTTACTAGAATTACGAGCACACGAGACACTAATAGTAGTTTGACAAACCTTGGTTTTCAAGAGGTATTTTATATTGACATTTGCTGTCACAAATTTGCTGTCAGATTTAGTCGCAAACCGCACGCAAAGTGCACACAAATGTGTCGACACCTTGTTACGGAAAAGTGTAGACACGGCGACGACACTTTGTTTCGAAACAATTCTAGACACATTGTGTGGACTCTGTTACGACACATCTGACATTTAGTTACCACTTTGTGATTCAGCGACTGGAATGGTTATATGGGTATTTTAAACAATATTTTAAATAGGACCAAGTTTAACACTGCCCTAATCTTTTTCTTCTACTCAAAAACGAACAAATATAATTAACGATAAATATAGATTTCTCTTAAAAACTAAAGCTTTTAACTTTCTAAAGTCATCGCTATCGTTTAGTGATTTATCATAAATCATAACTTTCTGAATTTATTTTCTGTACATACAAAATGTTAAAATAGACACCACGGACAAAAACGTTAAATTGTATCGGGACGAGACGCAAAAAAATTACAGTCGCGTAATTTGGCAATTTCTTACCAGCAGGGTCCAATACGAGGAATGGTTCCCCTATATCTTCGACTTTGCGCACTTTAGCGACATTCGTTGCCATACAATTTGCGAGGGATCATGAAAGGCTGACCTCTGAAGAGTTTTACTATAACCGTCAATTGAAACAGTAGGACAGTGAGCTAACCAAGATCAATTTACGAGAATAAAGACACGCAAAAAGCAGTTTAAATGCTTAGTTGATAGGGTTTAAAATTACGTGTTATTTTTTCAGGAAAAAGAGCCAAAGTTACTGCGGTTACAACGCCAGCGAGTGTAAAACGCACAAAACGACGCTTTGAAACAGCTTATGTAGATTATGCTTTACAATACTTTTATATCTTTTTAGCAGTTGTAAAGGTATACACACTTGCGTAACTAGCGTTTGTTAAGGCTATTTTGCGGGAGTTTTGCTTGGTAAATAAATCAAAAAGTTGGTCGCGAATTCGCGATACTGCGGACAGGCAAATGCTTGCGAATGGTTGTTGCTGACTGCTGAGTTGGCTTAAATTAGAATTGCGGTTTTAGAAGGCGCGTTACGGTTATGTGAGGATTATAATATACACGGAATGGAAGATGTTACTTTACTTTTCTTTATCTCCCAGCAACTTGAGGAAAGCATACTTCGGTTACTTTCACTCAATTTTAATTCAAGGGGTCGATTTATGGGCAACGTCTGCAAATCGTGACAGGGTTTTCAAGATTCAAAAGCGAGCCTTGCGCGTCATAGACCGAAAACCGTTAGACCATCCCGCTAAAGACATATTCAGACGTCATAACATCCTTACCTTACCAAGTGTTTACATACTGACTGCTTGTACATACATTCGTAGCAACCTACATAACTATAAAACATACGGGCAATCTACCCAAAGACCTACACGCAGTCGGCACCTGTTGATGCCCCCGCGCACACGTCTAGCCAAGGCTCGCGCGGCTCTCAGCGTCGCGGGAATCCATGTGTAAACTGTGTTCCTGAACACATAAAAAAACAGGATAGTAATGCCTTATTCACAAAAAAACTAAAATCATTCCTTATTGACCTTGCGTGCTATAATGTAAACGAGTTTCTGGAAAATGATCATTGATCCTAACACCCAGTAAATAAAAATAATACAAGAATATGTACCTATGCAACCTCATGTACCTAATGTGTTAAGAGCGCTCTTACAAGAAAAGTCGAAATAATGCAAAATTGATGATACTAGTCGACGAAATTCAGGACTTTGTGCTCATTATTAGAAACAATGAGTACTTGTTCCAGTAAAAGCGTCTTCTTATCTTTTTAAATATCGTTGTAAATATTAGAAAAAGGACTTATTAAATTAGTAATGATTTTTTTTCTGATGGTCGTTTCCGAAAAACCCCGTGAAGCACTGAATGGCGAGCTCTGATTTGGAAATGTTGAGAAGTTTACTCTGCTAAACCTGGCTATTTTGTATTACTAATACCCTGTACTTTAGGCATATCAAACGATATTTTTCCTACATACCTTTGAGAAAGAGAAAATCAAAGTAAAACGAACTCAATTTTCTCTCCGAAACAAGTGTCAATTCCTACGAAAATCTACTTAATATCGAAGTCATTTTCATTAGTGTCCGAGCGAAACATGTTTTTTTGCCGAAACCGAAACCGAAACCGAAGGTTCGGCTCTGGCTCTAGTTTCGGCCGAAACCGAAACCGAAACCGAAACTTTTGTAGACTTGTTAAAATCGTTGAAAAAATGACATAAAACCGCTTTTACACACATATTATGGCGCTGTCAACACCCAAAAGGTCCTTAAAATGTATGTTACTTAAGCAGTTTTTTAAGAAAATTACTAGAGTTAAACCAAAATAATTCTACAAAGATTTTGATAACACACGCAGTGCAAGTGTGAAACTTCTATGAAATTATGACGTATAAGTAACATTTGCACTAGTTGCACTGCGTATGCTATCAAAATCATTAAAGAATTTTCTTGGTCTAATCCTATTCATTCACCAGTGAAGCTAACATGTAGATACAGGGTCAACCAAAAAACCAACCAAAAAACGCGAGCGCAGCGAGCGCGAAATTTTTTGTTAACAATATCGCAAGGCCGGGTACCGATCTTCACCTGGGCCTAAAAGTCCGAAGTGCCCCAGTGAGGCGAACTTTCATGCGAAGTCAAAACCGTGCTTCAGGTTTCAGGATAAGTAGTTGAGCACAGACTTCAACCATTGTACATTGTATTAAAACGCGAGACCGCAGGCCGA
Organism: Cydia splendana; assembly: GCF_910591565.1. Classification (NCBI taxonomy): domain Eukaryota; kingdom Metazoa; phylum Arthropoda; class Insecta; order Lepidoptera; family Tortricidae; genus Cydia; species Cydia splendana. The sequence goes on along the minus strand of NC_085971.1, from coordinate 14,868,927 downwards.
GCATGGCGCAGCGAGGCCAAAGGCTAAGCTGAAGTAGAGGACATGTGGAACACAAACCAATGGTAATTTGAGGTAAAAAGTGAGGCTAAGGTCGAGCATTCGTATGAAAAACTGTACTGGGGACACTTTTAAGGGTTTTTTCTTCGTTTTAATCAATAGTCAGCTGTTCAGCCTCGCAAAATATTAACTATTGAGAAAATCAACTTTGCGGCACTAGTTGAGCGTAGCTTAAAATTTGCCATTAGAGGTAGATAGGAAAATGACTGAATAAGTGAGTGAATAAGAGCGAAAAAGACATCGTTCGACTCGGGCCGCGCTGATACTCGGACAACTGCTGCGTGCGACAGTGCTATCTCATTCACTCCGATACAATTAGACAGCGTGCGCGTTATAGGTGTTGACAGCCTCTTAAAACTGCGTCGACCGTCCAACGGCGCCCTCATTAGTGGAATTGTGTTTTATAATAAACCAATTAATTTCTGTACATGAATCAGTATATGCAGGTATTAATATTGTTGTCCTACTTATTCCCCAACTTTTGGTCTTTGTCCGAAGTACCATTTCGCAAGTTTCGGCCCGGCCGAAAGGTTCGGCCGTTTTTTGGCCGAAACCGAAACTACAGCCGAAACATGATTTTTTGGCCGAAACTGGCCGAAACCGAAACCGAAACCGAACCTTCGGTCGGACACTAATTTTCATACTCAAGCAATCTGCAACGTTTGCTTATACTGTTGGTATACATTAGTGTTTATGAAATTCTACTATAATTTTTTGGCAATTTTTTGAAAACTACTCTATATTACCGATGACGCGCGCTGCGCCAGCTCAGTGCCGCGGCAGAGCTTGTAGACGCAGGACGTGTGTCGGTCGGCTCCGCACATTTTCAACGGCGACGACGAGGTTTTTTATCATTGTGTGCGGCGGGCGCCGTGTAAAACGCTATACTGTGTGCGTGTAAACCGCAACGAGATACTTTGATCCTAGCACTGTTTTTATAGTATTATAATTTATAATGGTACAGTTTAATAAACTACCGGAGAGGATTAAAAATATTTGAAACGACCTGACATTCTTTATGTATTTATTTGACTCAAGATAGTACTCAGGGTCTGATGACGGAGCTGGAAGGTGGTCACCGGTACCAATCAACCATGCAACTAAACCACTTCGTGTTTAGGCTCGTTTTATTCATCTCAACAAGATCTTTGACACAAGATAGTACTCAGGGTCTGATGATGGAGCCGGAAGGTGGTCACCGGTACCAATCAACCATGCAACTAAACCACTTCGTGTTTGGGCCCGTTTGATTCGTCTCAACAAGATCTTTGACACAAGATAGTACTCAGGGTCTGATGATGGAGCCGGAAGGTGATCACCGGTACCAATCAACCATGCAACTAAACCACTTCGTGTTTGGGCTCGTTTTATTCGTCTCAACAAGATCTTTGACACAAGATAGTACTCAAGGTCTGATGATGGAGCCGGAAGGTGGTCACCGGTACCAATCAACCATGTAACTATACCACTTCGTGTTTAGGCACGTTTTATTCATCTCAACAAGATCTTTGACACAAGGTAGTACTCAGGGTCTGATGATGGAGCCGGAATGTGGTCACCGGTACCATTCAACCATGCAACTAAACCACTTCGTGTTTGGGCTCGTTTGATTCGTCTCAACAAGATCTTTGACACAAGATAGTACTCAGGGTCTGATGATGGAGCCGGAAGGTGGTCACCAGTACCAATCAACCATGCAACTAAACCACTTCGTGTTTAGGCTCGTTTGATTCGTCTCAACAAGATCTTTGACACAAGATAGTACTCAGGGTCTGATCATGGAGCCGGAAGGTGGTCACTGGTACCAATCAACCATGCAACTAAACCACTTCGTGTTTGGGCTCGTTTGATTCGTCTCAACAAGATCTTTGACACAAGATAGTACTCAAGGTCTGATGATGGAGCCGGAAGGTGGTCACCGGTACCAATCAACCATGCAACTAAACAACTTCGTGTTTGGGCTCGTTTGATTCGTCTCAACAAGATCTTTGACACAAGATAGTACTCAAGGTCTGATGATGGAGCCGGAAGGTGGTCACCGGTACCAATCAACCATGCAACTAAACCACTTCGTGTTTGGGCTCGTTTGATTCGTCTCAACAAGATCTTTGACACAAGATAGTACTCAGGGTCTGATCATGGAGCCGGAAGGTGGTCACTGGTACCAATCAACCATGCAACTAAACCACTTCGTGATTGGGCTCGTTTGATTCGTCTCAACAAGATCTTTGACACAAGATAGTACTCAAGGTCTGATGATGGAGCCGGAAGGTGGTCACCGGTACCAATCAACCATGCAACTAAACAACTTCGTGTTTGGGCTCGTTTGATTCGTCTCAACAAGATCTTTGACACAAGATAGTACTCAAGGTCTGATGATGGAGCCGGAAGGTGGTCACCGGTACCAATCAACCATGCAACTAAACAACTTCGTGTTTGGGCTCGTTTGATTCGTCTCAACAAGATCTTTGACACAAGATAGTACTCAAGGTCTGATGATGGAGCCGGAAGGTGGTCACCGGTACCAATCAACCATGCAACTAAACCACTTCGTGTTTGGGCTCGTTTGATTCGTCTCAACAAGATCTTTGACACAAGATAGTACTCAAGGTCTGAAGATAGAGCCGGAAGGTGGTCACCGGTATCAATCAACCATGCAACTATACCACTTCGTGTTTAGGCACGTTTTATTCATCTCAACAAGATCTTTGACACAAGATAGTATATTGGTATAGATGGTTGATTGGTAATGGTGACCACCTTCCAGCTCCATCATCAGACCCTGAGTACTGTCTTGTGTCAAAGATCTTGTTGAGACGAATCAAACGAGCCCAAACACGAAGTGGTTTAGTTACATGTTAGACTGGTACCCGTGGCCACCTTCCAGCTCCATCATCAGACTCTGAGTATCACCTAGTGTCAAAGATCTTGTTGAGACGAATCAAACGAGCCTAAACACGATGTGGTTTAGTTGCATGGTTGATTGGTAATGGTGACCACCTTCCAGCTCCATCATCAGACCCTGAGTACTGTCTTGTGTCAAAGATCTTGTTGAGACGAATCAAACGAGCCCAAACACGAAGTGGTTTAGTTACATGATAGACTGGTACCCGTGGCCACCTTCCAGCTCCATCATCAGACCCTGTGTATCTCCAGTGTCAAAGATCTTGTTGAGAAGAATCAACCGAGCCCAAACACGAAGTGGTTTAGTTACATGATAGACTGGTACCCGTGGCCACCTTCCAGCTCCATCATCAGACCCTGTGTATCTTCAGTGTCAAAGATCTTGTTGAGACGAATCAAACGAGCCTAATCATGTTACTACATGGTTGATTGGTATCCGTGACCACCTTAATCATCATCATTATCATCAGATCCTCAGTACCAGTTCGTTTTTAAACCCTCGTTGATACAAACTTTACAACCTATAGGTACCAAATGCAATGACGAAACATGTAAATAAGCGAGTACCTATAATTTCTTTCGAGTAATATACCTTCATAAGTACGAGTATGGGGCTATTCATAAATTACGTCATTTCAAATTAGGGGGGGGGGGGGTCTGGACATCGGGTGACGGTAGCATGAAGTAGGAGGAAATGGGGCCATTTGAAGCATGATTTTTGGATGATTATAGGGGGGGGGGGGGGGGGGGGGGGTCAAAAATCGTCAAAAATCGATGACGTAATTTATGGACAGCCCCCTATGTACATTTGCACTGCATTTAGTATTTTCGTACCTACCAAATAACAGTTTTAGGACTTTAAAAGTTAAGTACAGTTAGTGTTGTTATGGTTGATTTCAATATGCTTCGCGAAGGATCAAGAATGTTTAATCTATCATTGTAGTGCGAGTGTGGCAGAAGGGATCGTAATACAGAGCTCGCACGGCCTGCCGCAGCGCGTAAAATACCTAAACTCGCTCAACGCCGAAATGTAATAGCGCTCTTAATAACTTAATAATGTAATTTTTTATTTTGAATATTTTGAATTTTTTTTGCTTGACGTATAAATGAGATGTACATTTACGAATAAATAATCTGAAATCTGAAATCTTTTGATGTGAACTTTGTACCTATGTAGTACCTATGTACTTATACATAATGATACGTATAGGTAGCTAGTAAGGAACAAATCGCACGTTGTCTGATTTGTTTTTAGGATGTCAAAGGATAACGAAGGAGTATGACCCTCGCTGGGGAGATTATTGTTCCAAGTGCTTCTATGACATTGTCAGCCTACTTATATTTAAAACGGATACCTATAGTATAGGCGAAATATGAATATTATCAATATTATCATCTGAAATCTAAAAGGCGAGGCGTTTTTACTGAACATTGTACTGATTTATTTCATTCCCAAAAGTAACATTGAAAAATTGGACGTTATATACAATGATATATATATAATATAATCATCAATTTCATGATACCGCCAGGGTTGTGTGGTTAAAAGTAGGTCGGGCCCTCCGGGCCCACCCTGTATTTAACGTGACATGTTTAAGTCGATTTTGGTCTCGAATGGAACCCACACAAGCCTTGAGATTGGAGACCCGTGTCAATCAGCCAGCAACCACGATGTCAGCCCTCAAAAGGACCTAGAAGGAGGTAATGTGAGTAAATACAGGGTGTGCAATTACGAAGATTAAGTTAAAGGCTGCAACACAGACTGGATTGGCTGGAATGATTCCGTGTTACATCACTAGTCACGTCGCTTCCAACTGTCAGATCGGCTGTGAGCGCGAATTTGTTAGTATGCGAATGTTTTAATATAGGCGTCGAACAACAAACAAAGTTAAAAAATATCGTTAATAACTCGTGGATCCCAATTCCCAGTAGATAGGTATGAAAAGATCCTTTTGCAAAAATAAAATTTATAGTTGACGAAATAATTTGCACCAATTCGTCATACAGGTTGTTCGTCCATACGAAAATCGGAATTTTCTTGATTGACGTAAGTTTCAGGTTTCCAATCTCCACTCTCTCAGTTTCGGGTTCCCCTCACTGTCACTTTTAAAACGCTCACCCTGTAGCCCGTCTGAGCAAGCTAGGGATAATTTCCGGGCGCCAATATTTGCTCAGTTTTGGCGGCTTTTAGAATATCGGGAATCTTGTATATTTATTATTTACGTAAATTCGGAAAATACTTTAGCTCTCATTTTTTCCAATTAAGTAACAAAATTGTGTTGGCATATTCAATGTGTGTTATTGGATATTGTATTTTAGACAGTATTTATTGAAGATTTCAATATACTTTTTTTAATTGTAACATAACAAATACAATTTTCGGGCATGATTTCAGGTCATCTCACCAAGGCATATACAACCAAATATATATAACCTATATATATGCAAGGCATATTATTATATTTAGTTATGTCGATACAACGAATTGACATGACTGTATAATATAGGCGTAAAAAAACATTTATTTTTTATCAATGCAATACAAAAATAACGTTTTTTGCGTGATTTCTGTATAAAACAAAGTTTTACTATCAATTTAGCGCATATAAACATCTGAAAGTAGACAGATGCGCACATATTTATGTAGTAAAAGTGTGTAATTACTTAATATAACGAATTTGTTTTTTGTATGGAAAGCGAACCACCTTAAATTTTGCTAATAATATATGGTTACATAGACTGTTTACCTTTACCATTTCCATAATTACCTATAATCACCAGCAGTTTAACTATAGGTCCGATGAAATTGTTACCTTTTTAAACCTTAAAATGTATTACCTACCTATAGGTAAGTGTAAGTATAAAAGTTAAGTAATAGCGACTTAAGCGATGTGGGCAGGCCACCGTTAATTTGTCTGTTATTGTCTATGAAAATTTGTCGTCTCGTTCATTTTGACGTTTGATTAATCGTCAAATGATGGGAGATTCGTGATAACCGTGATGGATGGATGGTCTTGTAGGTTTATCGTGGTTTATCAAAGAGGAGTTTTATTTATTTCCGAAAAATCAATGTGGTAAATGCGTGGTTAATTTTATCGTAATGTCAATTGTATGATTTTAAGAATACAGTTTTTTTACTTTTAAAAGTTATCTAGATTATATAATCGGCCCTAATTATTTGCATTACCGGTAACATTACTTACTAAAGAAGACATTCTATATCCCCGCCTGCTCAAATGTGATATGATCATGATCAAAGAGTTCTTAAAGTTGGGAGTAACGATCGGCCTTTAATACCGGATCAGTGGGCTGAGATGCTCACCGGAGTACACACATTGCTTAAAAAATAAAAATAAAAATCGGGCAAGTGAGAGTATGACTCGCGTACGAAGGGTTCCGTACCATTACGCAAAAAAATCACGTTTGTTGTATGGGAGCCCCACTTAAATATTTATTTTATTCTGTTTTTAGTATGTATGTATAAACTCTTTATTGTACAAAACACAAATTTAGTATTATCACAGAATAATTAATAGTACTAGCGTACAGAAAGGAAACTTCCTACAAAAACGAAGTTTGACAGCGGTTCAGGGTCGAATCATGCTGTCCCTTCCTAATATATCCCTTTCGGCTATTTAGGGTTGTCAAAAATCAAGTGATTATCTTATCTGTGGTCGTGCACGCAAAAGGAAGTCAAGTGGTACCAACCCTAATAATTGCTCGGAGCAATGCTGAGCCGAGCGGAGCCGAGTTTGACCGAAGTCAGGAGTTTCGCACCCCTGGTATTATAGTATTTGTTGTTATAGCGGCAACAGAAATACATAATCTGTGAAAATTTCAACTGCCCAGCTATCACGGTTCATGAGATACAGCCTGGGGAGACAGACAGACAGACGGACAGCGGAGTCTTAGTAATAGGGTCCCGTTTTTACCCATTGGGTACGCAACCCTAAAAAGCGATCTTTAGCTTGTTGGGCTACGCAAAAAGGAGGATTTCCTACCTTCTATATTATAAAAAGCAAAATAGATATGTAAATTTATTTATAGTTTTTGCATAGGTAATTTCTTATTTATTGTTATAGCCGGAGAGCTAGCCACGTCAATAGGTATGCAATTTATAGAGCCACGAAATCCCTCTAGTTAGTGTGCCATACTATCATTATTAATTAATCCGGGCGCCTGGCAGCTGTTCAGCGGTGGGTGTGGGAGTGGATGGGCAACAAAGGAGTTGTAAAATCAATTGAAGGTATGCAATTTATAGAGCTCTGAGTTTGGTGTGATAAAATAGCTAATTATGTATTTAATTCAAATATAACAATGCCAGGCGTTTTATTTGGTGGAAAAGTAGTGCCAGGTGATAAAAATACACAATCACTTGTGCGCCTGCAGGAAGATCACGCCTAGGTAAGTGTTAGGAAAAAGTAGAAGACATACAGACAGTGCAATTTGCTCGTGATCTTCCTGCAGGCGCACAAGTGATTGTGTATTTTCATCACCTGGCACTACTTTTCCCACAAATAAAACGCCTGGCATTGTTATATTCGAATTAAATACATAATTAGCTATTATACCACATCAAACTCAGAGCTATATAAATTGCACACCGTCAATTGATTTTACAACCACTTTGTTGCCCATCCACTCCCGCACCCACCGCTGAACAGCTGCCAGGCGCCCGGATTAATTAATAATGATAGTATGGCACCCTAACTAGAGGGATTTCGTGGCTCTATAAATTGCATACCTCTTGACGTGGCTAGCTCTCCGGCTATTATGTTTTGTGATGCCCAACATAAGCTTATTTAAATAATCCTAAAGAAAGTACAATATTAATTAGTTTATCATTAAACATTTAATTGTTCTATTTCATATTAGAATGTTAATGAATGTGAAATTTAATTAATGTTTATTTTGTTTCAGGTATGGTATTTTGCCAACAAAACATCCGACGGTAATTTAAGGTGTTTTTAACCATGTATACTATATTATAAACCTTATTATGGTGTGTATGCTAAAGGGTACATACAAAGGCCATTATGTTACTATAGTTAGCTTGACTAATACCACCAATAGGTTGTTAAAAAGTGTCTTCGTAAACTGAAAGAATCTTGTTTTATAGGTAACTGTATAAACGCACTTAAAATAATATACAGCTTTTGTTCGCGTGCGTGATGCCGTCACATTCTTTCGACCTTGCTGCTCAATAGAATTTGTATCAGTGCTTGTTCTCTAGACAATATATATCTTCGTATGAACTTCTCAATCTTCTCATAGTTTCCTTTTACGCCCAGATCTAACATAGGTATACATTAGCTATTACGGGTCGTTTGCGTCGGCAATAAAACATTGTATTGTTAATGGTCTGATTTACGCGGAGAATGCAAGGAAACTCAACTCACCTCTTTAGTAAAAGCTTCGGTAGTAAAAATGCTCAACATATATATATGTATAAGTACCTGTATACCTTCTACGAGCCTAGTACTCAAGTGATATCGATACACATAAAACCTTTTACCTTCTACACACCTAGTACTCAAGTGATAAGTGTTACAGATATCGATACACAGATTGCTTTGAAAGCTACGCTGACCTTTAGCACGTGTTCAGCAAGATCATTAAGGCTACTCGCTGGTAACTACAGATAATTAACTTTGATGCGATATAGATTACTGGCTTGAATCAGGCCGCGTTGCTACTTGCTACACTACAACTACATTGAAAAAACCAGTGTAGCGCGATCTAGAGATTCGTATGGTCAGTAGTCGCTTGTTAGGTTAGGTTCTCCTCTCTTCTTTTTAGCCCTTTTCAATCTTTGAGATGTAGGCCTCCTTCAATTTTTGCCATTCTAATCTGTTTTGTGCCCTTTGTACCCATTTTGATCCAGCTGTTCTTTTGATGTCGTCATACCAACGCATCTTTGGTTAGGTTAGGTTAGTATGTCATTAACCATTTCACCGCCTAAGGGCCATCCCACACGGGTAAGTAATATAAGACATAAGAACTTATACTATATTATTCATATTATATACGCTCATATTGTATAAGTTTGTTTTGTATACCGTTCAAGGTATATAACGAACGTTAGATATAACATCAAAATATCTATTTTTGTTAAGTATAAGGGGTCATCCATTAATTACGTCACACGAATTTCTAGGTTTTTTGACCCCTCCCCCCCCCCTTGTCACATTTGGTCACATTTGGCAAACCCCTCCCCCCTAGTGTGACGTCACATTTTTTCTACGAAATCGCCAAATCGAATTAAGTAAGTACCTAAGTATTATTAATATTTTATCAAAATATTTTTGACGATATAAATATTAGTAATTTTATAACCCAAAACTGCTTAGGAAAGAAAATTAAAAGAATAAAAACGATTATCGTTTTAAAAACTTGTTATTTAAATGTACAGCGAATAAAATAATTAAAAAAAAAAATTCGGTTACTGATGAAGTTAAAGTGACATCACAAAGTTTGTGTCTCCCCCCTCCCCCATGTCACAATATGTCACATTTTCTTGACCCCCTCCCTCCCCCTAAACGTGTGACGTAATTAATGGATGACCCCTAACGTTATTTAAATATAATATCATTGTATATGACGATCATTATGTATAAAGTTCATGATATCTCAGATTTATAATGTATATTACTCAATACATCTAACACCAAAATGCATAATGCTCGTATAGAATAACCTAACCTAACCTACTTTTCTGGCAGCAGTTTGTTTTCTGTAGGGGTCACAGTTCTATCCTAACCTAACCTACTTTTCTGGCAGCAGTTTGTTTTCTGTAGGGGTCGCAGTTCTAACCTAACCTAACCTACTTTTCTGGCAACAGTTTGTTTTCTGTAGGGGTCGCAGTTGTAACCTAACCTAACCTACTTTTCTGGCAGCAGTTTGTTTTCTGTAGGGGTCGCAGTTCTAACCTAACCTAACCTACTTTTCTGGCAGCAGTTTGTTTTCTGTAGGGGTCGCAGTTCTAACCTAACCTACTTTTCTAGCAGCAGTTTGTTTTCTGTAGGGGTCGCAGTTCTAACCTAACCTAACTTACTTTTCTGGCAACAGCTTGTTTTGTATAGGGGTAGCAGTTATAACCTATTTAGTATATCATACGCTATTATATTTTATAATCATTATACTAAAAGATAGTATATACTATGATCGATATACGTTATGTATGTTATATAAACTGAATGTATAGTATTTGAGTGTTATATAAAAAATCATTATACAAAATGAGTATTATGTTAAATGACCGTTATTCCTAATAAAAATATTGATTTTGATGTTATAGCAAACGCTCATTATATCTTGTGAACGTTATTAATATGAAATTATATATTATGTAGTTATATCTCGTGGGACGCACCCATCCCACACTAGCGTCTCCCGAGCGTCGGCGTTTAGTCAACTCTACGGCTGCTGCTCGACGCAGCGTTGGCGGAACAGCGCAGCGACGCCATTTTCCATAGCGCTGACTAGACGCCGACACTAGAAAGACGCTAGTTGGGGTGGCCCTAACATGTCATCCTCCTCCCCTACGTACAATCAGTATATGCAGAGGGGGTCACCTCTCTCTGCAGCTGACTGTACCTATGTTTTAAGTTCGTTATTCGTAACTATTGTCATATTTTTTGAAAAGCAATGATAACATTGTCAGACATAATACCACTTACCTAATTGTAATGATCGCTCAAAAACGCCAAAATTGTGCAAAAAGCAACGCAGACGTGACGAAAATAATCGGAATGTTAATAAAATAACCCAATTACCGAACAATCTTCATAAATATAAAACAAAATGTGCCCACCCCGCCCAAATAAAGTAAACATTGATTTGCATCGCTTATAATTTAAGCGGGCCCGTAACTTCTCAACTGCTAACTCATTCATGGTTACAGCTTTATGAATGAACCCCGGCTCCCAGGCGTACTTTATGGCCCTGTCGTACTATATCACCCTGTTTATACGTACCTAGGATCCTACTGAGATGTAAAACGACGGAAAATGACCCATTTTACCGCGCTTTAAAGACTTTACGTTAACGACAAGTATACTTTGTTTCTACTATTTTACTCCACTCCCTTGTTTTGTTTACAACTTGTGTATGTGTGCGTTTGTTTATGATTATATTTCTGGTGTGTTGTTGTAAGCTGAGTAGGTAACTTTAACCCGACTGGGAGGGTAATATTTTTCAAAAATACGGAGAATAAATATGGAGTGAGTCAGATCTCAGTTGCAACATGTTTAAGTACCGTCGTTGTAAATTGTGAACCGAAATAAACAAAAAACTTTTAACTTCCGAAGTAACGTTTTATTTGTTTAAAGTTTTTAACTCTAGTCCGCCATATTGCTAGAGATTGCGGATGTTTCGTGTTTAAGGAAAGTTGTGTGATTTATTGAACGTATTTTCACTCGTCTTATGAAAACACATTTATCATGTTTAGTAGAAATGCAGGCTTTGTTTTCGTGCACATATCTTGCAACAATTGCATTGTACGTTTTCCAAAGTAACATTTTACGTTAACTTGCTACGCTTCTAGTTCGTTTTTTTTTTAGCATTAGAAATAAAGTAAACAATCTTGATGTGTCATTTAATTTTAATTTAAAAAAAAACGAACTGTAGGTACCGTAAAGGATTATGAAAATTAGTGGGTTATTACACGAAGGCAAGTTTCTTTTTAGGGTTTCGTACCCAAAGGGTAATAACCCTAAATAGTAATATTAATTACTAAGACTCCGCTGTCCGTCTGTCTGTCTGTCACCAGACTGTATCTCAAGAACAAGAGGCAGTTGAAATTTTCACAGATGATGTATTTCTGTTGCCGCTATAACAACAAATACCTACTAAAAACGGAATATAATAAATATTTAAGTGGGGCTCCCATACAACAAACGTGATTTTGCCGTTTTTTGCCTAATGATACGGAACCCTTTGTGCGCGAGTCCGACTTGCACTTGGCCGGTTTTTTAGTTCCTATCTAGTTAACCGAAGATAATTTTCTTGGCCTTGATTCTACTAACTTTTCTTGTTCTGTAGGTTTAGTTATTTATTCAGTAACTTTTAATATTAAAGCGCGCTCACTTCTCAAGAAAAAACGTTTTAATTTGCATAAGTTTAATCACTTGCTTTTTCTTTAAAACTACCCATATAACCATTCCAGTCGCAGAATCACAAAGTGGTAACTAAATGTCAGATGTGTCGTAACAGAGTCCACACAATGTGTCTAGAATTGTTTCGAAACAAAGTGTCGTCGCCGTGTCTACACTTTTCCGTAACAAGGTGTCGACACATTTGTGTGCACTTTGCGTGCGGTTTGCGACTAAATCTGACAGCAAATTTGTGACAGCAAATGTCAATATAAAATACTTCTTGAAAACCAAGGTTTGTCAAACTACTATTAGTGTCTCGTGTGCTCGTAATTCTAGTAAGTCATCATGGGCAATGCAAATGATAATAATCGACCGAAACCATATAAACACCCAACACCCGTCAACCTTTTACAGAAAAGTTTTTAAAGAAATTCAATAAGCTACTTAGGTCAGGCAACGAATGCTCCAAAAGTTGTAGAGGGAAATGCTCGGAACACAATTTTTGACTCCGTAACTCGGTTTGACAAGTTAGGAGGTGAACATATCAAAAGTCCCCGGCCGTAGCCCTTGAGCGGGGGGGAGAGAGGGGGCTTTGAAGGTCCCATTTTCCCGTTTTTCGATTATATCTCGGAAACTATGCATCTCAGCGACATGGCCACTTATACAAAATGAAAGTTAATTTAATTTGTTACAAGTTTATTCAATCAATTTTTTCGATATGTTGAATAGTTTTTGAGATACCCGCTCTTAAAAGTTTATTTAGGGCTCTCAATTTTATCTTGATATATCTATATCAGTGAAGGTGCTAGGCCGTGTTTGGTATCGTTTTCGTATAAATCTGGGGTGCTGAATCCATTTAAGATATCACATTGACACCATTCCACAAAATAAAAATAAATCTTTTTAGGGTTCCGTACCTCAAAAGGAAAAAACGGAACCCTTATAGGATCACACGTGCGTCTGTGTATGTATGTCCGTCTGAATACACAAAATAGTTCTTTACCTATAGATGACAGGAAAACCTATTAGAAATGTGCAGTCAAGCGCGAGTCGGACTTAATGTACGGAACCCTTAATACGCGAGTCCGACTCGCACTTGGCCGGTTTTTTTGAAACTCTTCTTGACGCTTAACCGCTGAACCGATTTCGTTGAAATTTGGTATAGAAATAGTTTGCGTCCCGGAACAGGACATAGGATAGATCTTATAACCAAAATCATCTTTTGAAGGTGTGAAAAGTGGCGTGGAAATTTGTACGGGAAATCAATAACCGCTGAACCGATTTATATGAAATTTGGGATGGTCTACATCTTTGATTTAGTTAAAAATGATGAAAAAACATGACTTCAAACCTAAACTTAAACAGTATTAACTTCAAGAAGTCAATTCTGAATTCCCCCCTACACCTCATTTCACACCTTTAAAGGATGATTTTTGAGATAACTTATTATATCCTGACTCGGGACTCAAAATATATGTGTACCAAATTTAAATTAAAACTGTTCAGCAGTTTAAGCGTGAAGAGGAGTTTAAAAGAAAGCATTTTAATAGGTTTATATGTTTTTACTTCGGAATGGTGTCAATGTGATACCTTAACTAAATTTGGTACTGCGAATTTATACGAAAACGATACCAAACATGGCCTCGTAGCTTTACTGTTGTAGAAGTCAAAATAAAATTGAGAGCCCTAAATTCTTATTACTTGGCCAAACTTGTGTAGAAGGAAAAGGTAAAATAAAAGTCTTCGGCAGGAATATAAGACACAAATATATTTTTTTTTGCGTTACTATTTCATTCATCAAATATAAACATACCTTGATTATACTATTCTAGTGAGATCCTCATAGATAAACAAAAACATTTACTTAAAAAATTACAAGGTCGAAATGTCACGGAACTTGTGAGAGTAATATGTGAAAAATAAAACTTTTATGACAAAAAAAATCTGGACACAATTTAAGAATCACCCAATTGCGTCGAGGAATCATCTGTATTTTTCCTTGTTTCATTACCTCCTCGCTTCTTTTTTGTCCTTTGTATTCTGTAGCAATTTGTTAGATCTGAAAATAAAGATAACTTGCGTCGTCACGGATGTCGATTTATAGGTTTTAGGGAGTGCAGAATTCGAAAACGATGATCATTTTATAATCCAAGATGGCGGCTACGTATTTTGTCATAAAAGTGGAATCCAAAATAGTCATCATTTTCGAAATCTGCGCCCCCTAAAACCTATAAAACGATATCCATGACGACTTTTATGACATAGTGCATTGCCGCCATTATGAAATTGAAAATGTTATCATTTTCGAAATCTGCGCCCCCTAAAACCTATAAAACGACATCCACGACGACTTTTATGACATAGTGCATGGCCGCCATCTTGGAATCCAAAATAGTCATCATTTTCGAAATCTGCGCCCCCTAAAACCTATAAAACGATATCCATGACGACTTTTATGACATAGTGCATTGCCGCCATTTTTAAATTGAAAATGTTATCATTTTCGAAATCTGCGCCCCCCAAAACCTATAAAACGACACCCATGACGACTTTTATGACATAGTGCATGGCCGCCATTTTGGATTCCAAAATGGTCATCATTTTCGAAAGCGGGGCCCCCTAAAACCTATAAAACGACATACATGACGACTTTTATGACATAGTGCATGGCCGCCATCTTGGAATCCAAAATGGTCATCATTTTCGAAATCTGCGCCCCCTAAAACCTATAAAACGACACCCATGACGACTTTTATGACATAGTGCATGGCCGCCATTTTGGAATCCAAAATGGTTATCATTTTCTAAATCTGCGCCCCCCAAAACCTATAAAACGACACCCATGACGACTTTTATGACATAGTGCATGGCCGCCATTTTGGATTTCAAAATGGTCATCATTTTCTAAATCGGGGCCCCCTAAAACCTATAAAACGACATCCATGACGACTTTTATGACATAGTGCATGGCCGCCATCTTGGAATCCAAAATGGTCATCATTTTCGAAATCTGCGCCCCCTAAAACCTATAAAACGACACCCATGACGACTTTTATGGCATAGTGCATGGCCGCCATTTTGGATTCCAAAATGGTTATCATTTTCAAAATTGGGGCCCCCTAAAACGTATAAAACGACATCCATGACGACTTTTATGACACAGTGCATGGCCGCCATTTCGGATTCCAAAATGGTCATTATTTTCGAAATCGGCACTCCCTAAAACCTATATATCGACACCCATCTCGACTTTTATGACAAAGTGTTTTGCTACCATCTGCATGCAAGACATTTCTATTATTTTTACGTACAAAAATGGCCCCCTGTCAACTTTCAATCGAGATTTAATCGATAATTTATTCGATTAATATTCAGATTAATTCAATTTCAATCTATGTTAGGTCGACTAAACTAATCGCGATTAAAATTTGAGAATTAACTTTTTTTTATTCCATTAATTAGTCGAATAAACAGTTAATCGATTAATGCCCATCTCTGACCACGGCATTTTTACACTTTGAGAATATCTGAAAACAGATCAACACAAGGAGCCATTTTGCAAATCCAGTAACTTTGTTATTACTTTTGACAGCGCGTGTCATGTGTCAACACAGAGTCGACACAAAGTCGAAACATTGCACCTACTTTGTGACTGCAATATTTCTCAGCCTTAAACCATATTTATACATCATAATTAACAAGTTTCGTAGTATGTAAAGCGTTATTTCTGTTATTTAAGTATAGTATACGCATCGAAGTACTAAAAATGCTTCAAATAATATAGTTATGAACACAGGCACTGAGAAGTAAACAATTTCATTTCCGGCTAAACTAAAACAATGTGGTGGCGCGTTGATTATATTACACTTACTTTATCAAATCACTCGAGCAGTTTAATTCCCCATAATAATTTAAGTCATATTGTAATATAAATGCAAACAATATATAATTACGTCTTGTAATCCGTTTTAGAGATGGCGTATTAATGTCACTTATTTTTATTTAACTATTTTTCCATCTGACAGTTTCCATTTGACAGGAACAAAATGAACGAATGAACGAATGATTTTGGCATAAAGTAGTCGCAAACCCGAAACAATGTGTGCACACGGCGACCACACTTTATGTCACTTTGTGTCATGTGTCGACCCTTCCCCATTTCTGGTAACTGTGTCGACACGGCGACGACTCTGCGACTGGAATTGTGACCGAAACAGACGGTGTCGACACAAGATGTGTCAACACCGCGTCGTAACGGCGACTGGAAATGGTTGTATGGGTAAAGCACTCGCTATGCTAATAATATTTATAAGGAAGTTCAAAATTCACTGTACATAAATTTCAGAAGCATGTTAGATAATGTGTTATTCATTTTATCTTTATAGAATTTATCTTATATTTACTTTCACATCAATAGCACCCCTTCCCAATGATTATGTCGCATCGAACAATACCGACAATTAAAAAAAAACCAAACTTATTATGTTATTATATGCATAGGTACTAAATATAACAACCTGGATAAAGATGTTTTTCTTACTCATTTAGATTAGAGCGAAATATAATCTAACAATAATTGACATAAAAAACTTTAGTGACCAAACCCGTTTTAATCAATTTAAATCTTTACTTTATAATTCACCAAGAAAATGCTACACAAATGCCGACTGTATACTGTATGTGAATTCTTGTGCTATGTCCCAAAGAATTCGAACGAGATTATTCTAGGGTTGGCCCAGGAATTCACGCGTTACTTTCACACTATGCACGTGTATACGTCACGGTGTCATGTGACTGCGTACCCGCCCCACATACCGTGTTCACTGGAGAATTAAAGTTTTAAATGTTACATAATGGAGTTAGGCTTAATGGAGTTAGGTGGACTTAGTTTTATAATAGATGTTAGGGCGACCTTGGAAGGGTCGATCCGGTTCATTAACTACACTGGCGTTGTAAGATAGTAGATCGTACAGTCCACGTCAAAGATATTTCTACACTTTTGCACCTTACTTCTTTAAGATTCTTTAGATTATTATTTATTCTTTAAGATTCTTCTTCTATAAGAGGCGAAAAATATATCTTGAATTTACTGTACCAATGAATTTCTCTCTTGAAATTCCTTTTGAAATTCACCGATTGCTTCTCGACGATGAAAAACATCGTCTGCATAAATATCTGAGAAGAAATTCATAGGTTGTGTAAACTTTTTAATCCGCTTTGGTCCTATAATGAGCCTTTATCTCTGCTTTGCCTTAAGGTTGACTGGTAGAGAAAGCTTTTTGGCATCAAGTCCGCCTGTTTTCTTTTCTTTTGTGCAATAAAGTTTAAATAAATAAATAATGAGCCTAATACCAGCCCAAACTTTTTGCCCAATAAGTGGAAACCTACGGCCAGCGGTGGGAAGGCAGGCTGGTGTTGAAATGTGATTGTAGTTAGTATTGCATCGTAAGTTCCCACAGTACAGCGAATACTAGTTCGTGGTCTGATTCATGTACTCTCCTGGTGTATTATTAGAGTGTTCTGGAGCCAGCGGCGTCGTTATCGCGATTTATCGGCACCAAGGAGCCAGTGCAACTCATTAATTGTAGGTTAGATTGGATACAGTTCAAAGTACTTGAGCATTTGGCCATTTTATATTTGGCTCCCATTATTGGCTCTGGCAATTATTTTAGACATTACGTACATAATTTAAGTAATGATGTCTAAGATGTCTTTGATTCATTGTTATCATATTGATGTCAATGTTAAGTATTGATGTCTGTATTACCATTTTGACGTATCTTACTCTAGGTGTCCTAAATGCACAGTTAGTGTTACAACTGATCTAGGTGTAATCTAGCGCTTACCCAGAATTAGACAAGCTGGCATTAATGCAAATATATGCTAAGTCGCATGAACCTACTAAGAGTAGTATTACTCGTATTACAGGTAATTCAATTATTCACGTACTTACTTTAAATGGAAGGAATATTTTTTGGACTCGGGAAGTCATATAAACGTCACAATGTTATATGGTTGGAGCCGCATCGTAAGTTTTATGTGTAGGAAGTACCTATAGGACCTATACAATATTTACACGTACCTAACGTATAGACGTTCCTAAAACCCCCTTTAAACTTATTCTCGAAAGTCACAAATATTTGTCTTGTCCTTTGTTTAAACTAAAGCATAAAAAAAGAACGAAACTTTCTTTTATTAATCGATTCAGTTCTGTAGTATGTAATAATTGTTACTATATACCTACTAGTGTTCAATTCAATTACTAGTCATTGAATAACCTGATTCCGGGCATTACAGACTTAAAAAATAGCATGATATTGATATTTACCTACACTATGAAACTCAGAAAAACATATTTAAACACACGTAAATAGATACCGTGTTGTTTGAAATAAACTGCCTAGAAAAATTTTGCTATTTCCTATTTCTAGTAGCTATATATTTGAGCTCATAACTCTTTAGTAACAAGGTGTTGGCCGCGGTATGTTATTGGAAGCATTGTATGCCGTCGCGGACTTTGCCTGCATGTAACACGATACTGTCACTTCCACTCATTTGGCGCGTAGAAATACACACAATACTATTGTTCAGAGTGAGTTGCGTGCTTAGTTTTTGAAAGTGTAGCATATAACCAAGTAGAAAACCGCAATGGATTTGTGTCATTAGGTAGCTCCTGGATTTTTCATGTGAATTGGTATGAA
This sequence comes from Cydia splendana, assembly GCF_910591565.1. Lineage (NCBI taxonomy): Eukaryota > Metazoa > Arthropoda > Insecta > Lepidoptera > Tortricidae > Cydia > Cydia splendana. The sequence continues at coordinate 14,850,170 of NC_085971.1, read as the reverse complement.
GTAAGTTATGTAAGAGTAATATGATATAAGGCATAGTTGTGCGAAATATGGGACATTTCTCATAGAAACACTTGGCGGTTTTAATGTCATGTTACACTTGTGAATAGGGGCTTTGCTACGATTAAGGTCGTAGTAGAATCTAATAAAACCAATCAATATATCTTCCATGTTTTATATTGTTAATTATTAGAGTGCCATATATGTCCACCAGGGATGTTGCGAATATTTGCATCCGCAACCGCGGAACTTCCGCATTATGTTCAAAACCCGCATCTGCATCCGCATAAAATCGATGCGGAGCTTAATGCGGATGCGGATATCGCACAAGTCAGTACAGGAACGTCTTAGCGGCGGCGTAAGTGCTAGGTAATTTCGTCATTACCTATAACGAAATCGTCTAGGTCTAGATCTATAATAGTCTGCCAAGTTACTGTTTATTAAATATAACGCACCTATATTCTTGCCCAGATACTAAACGTTTCGTTTATTTTTATTATTTTATTATTATAGCATAGGTTAAATTTGACATGGGTAAAAATTTTAACCGATGTTAAAAAAGAAAAGGTTATTTTGGAAAAAGCCTCATATGTGTGGTGGTCAAAAATCGTATTTTCAAACTTCGGTTGTACGAATTTAACAGACAAAAATAATTCTCGAAAAAAATGCAAATGGATGACTAAAAATTCGGCAAGAGGTTACCTACTTGTTTTGAAATGTACCTGGAAACCCATTCCCTTTATTACCGCATTGTCGGCTCAAATAATTGGTAGGTAATACAATCTAAACTTAGTTAACCCGAACAAAGGGTGATCGTGATCAATATGCACAACAATCCGGGAATTGCAGACACACGCAGAGATTCGTTTGATCAGCGGTAATTAATTCCGCCAATATTCCCCGAACACACCATTTTAATTGAAATCTGATTATACCCGTGGATCAAAGCGTATATATAATAACTATAATAAGGTAAACGTATTGATGGTGCTCGACGCGGTCCCAGTACATGTCATCTTGAAACTTAAGTCATTGTCGAAAGATGTGACAGCACGGTGTCATCTATTGGGCATTAGCATGTCGAGCACTAGTACCTTATTCAAGTTTGAGTAGGTTATAATGCGATGTAGGTCATATTATGAGGGAGCGAACGTAAAATTGTAGTTTTTGTATTGAATTTTCACACGTTTTAAACGGGATAATGCCTTGAAAAATTACCTACACGGAAACTAATCTAGGTATACTTATTTGCAAGGGCAGACATCAACAAAAACCTTAAAAGGTTAAAGGATGGCTCACGTTAGACCGAACTGTGTCCGGGCCGGAGCTTCCGGCGCATCGTTTTCTATGGAAGGCATCACGTGATCGCCTGTTCGGATTCGGACATACGAAAGCATTTTTGTCTAACCTGAAACGGAGACCTTTGCTCCAATAAGTTCCACTGTCTTTGAAACTGTAACTAACTTATATGTATACGTACACTTCCATACAAACTTCATAATGGCGTGACCAAAATCTTAAGGGGCGAAAACCAATCTTGGCGAATTCACGGCCTAAGGGGAACCGGAATTTGCATCCCAATAAATTAAAATTACATTTCCAAGCAGTGTTGGTAAAGACTCGAGTCTTTGGAGTCTTACCCCCTTATTCATAAACGTGCTACAAACCTCAATTAGCTAATAATCGTTTGTCTTTATCTGTCATTTTGACTTATGTATTTGTAAGAAATGGATAAAACATAATTTAACTACTTAAATCAGGCCCGTAAAGTTTTATGAATAAGGGGGTTGATCTTTAGACTCGACTGGGATTTTAGACTCTAGTCATTATGTTCTGTGATTCTTTCTAAAGAAGACTTAATATTTTTTGTCTTCACATACCATTACAATTCACAGTTTAGATAGTTAAAGTACTTATTTCAATAGCAACCACTTTAATTACTCTTAATTAGAAACTTATTTTAAAAATATGTGGCATTTATTTACATCAAACATAATTATATACAGTGGTACTACTAAACTAAATTAATAACTATCTATACATATAATAAAGCTGAAGACGGTCGAAAGTCTGTACATGGAAGATATTTGAAAAAAAGTTGGCTGGGGATACTTAGAATCGATAACAGAACACGTTCCAAAAGTTTTTAGAATTTTTGTCTGTTTGTCTGTTTATCTGTTTATCTGTTTGTCTGTTTATTTGAACGCGCATCACGTGAAAACGGCTAAACGGATTTTGATGAAAACTTTACTAACCTGTCGAGAAAATCCCCGGCCAGGTTATAGGCTATAAAAATTCAACCCCTAAAAGGGGGGGTAGCCACAACACTCGATTGACTTAAGTTTGCCCCTGAATCGTATGGCGCTACTTAGGAAGGAGAGGCAAACTTTTTTCAAAAATGTGCACCCTGGTAAACTAACAGATGGCGCTGAATTTAATACGATGTGACATAAATAAGTCACCGAGGAAGGATTTTGCCAAATTAACTCTAAGTTTAGAAGACCCCTTTTCTAAAATTTCAATCAATCGTACGGATATCAACAAATTTAATAGAATAATTGTGTTGATTTAATAATACAACAAAATTAAACGACAGTAAATTAATTGCCCCTCATTGCACAAATGCACAGTGCCATCTTTTGGGGAGCTGAGTAAACATTAAGTAACCAAGAAAACTAAAAATGGGTTTACACAGTTACGAACTGGTAAAAAAAACACACATATCAACACGCGTATAATTGCATAAAATTATTTATTTTCTCCGTGGTGAATTATACCTAATCGTAATTATATCGCATCCATATCAAATCCATATTCATACGTATCGCCTCCTTAAGCACTTAATAGTGGCCACGAAGGTGGGTACTTTGAAAAAAAAACATTGACCTCTGTCATTTGCAGTGCCGGATTAACCCTTTTAAGCAAAATAAGCACTTGCTTAGTGCACCATGTCTAGGGGGCACCAAAAATTATCGAAAAATTGTCGCGCTCGCTTCGCTCGCGTTTTCAATAGCTTTCTAAGATATGATAAAGGTGACATTCGGGTGGCGACTGCAGCAGCATTAGGTACTCTGTTGCAACGTTACTGCTGCAGCACTGTCAATTTTCGTGATAAAATGATGTGACTGATTTCCATACTAAAAGTAAAAATGTACAACTATCTATCAAATTGCGTTTTTATATCGAAAAAATTTACATTCTAAGATATGATAAAGGTGACATTCGGGTGGCGACTGCAGCAACATTACTCTGTTGCAACGTTACTGCTGCAGCACTGTCAATTTTCGTGATAAAATGATGTGACTGATTTCCAAACTAAAAGTAAAAATGTACAACTATCTATCAAATTGCGTTTTTATATCGAAAAAATTTCGCGCTCGCTGCGCTCGCGTTTTCAATTACTTTCTAAGATATGGCGACTGCAGCAGCATTACTCTATTGCAACGTTACTGCTGCAGCACTGTAAATTTTCGTAATAAACTAATTTCCATTCTCAGCTGTAATGCGACAATGAACGTCACTCAACTTACCAAAAAAATTCAATGTAATCTCGATGACCCTAGGGAGAGTGGGCACCATGGTCTAGAAATGCTTAGGGCATCAAAATATCTTAACCCGGCACTGGTCGTTTGCGGAGTCAAACGATTTGGGACTCGCATTTAACATGCATTACCATGCCTTCCAGAAAAAAATCCAATCATTCGCGAAAGTCTCGCAACGCATTGAGGTTACAAGGGGCACGTGGTCTTCCTCAGGAGTGTGAAGAAGATCACGTTGAGTGGCGCTCTAGCCAGGCAGGCCGCTTCGCTTTCGCTCGCGCGCGTATACCTTACTGTATCGGCAGGGGCGTATTTACCCTAGGGCCATCCGGGCCATGGCCCGGGGCGCCAACCTCCTGGGGCGGCATATGCCAACCCCCAGGGGCGGCATATGCCGCCCCTGGCGGATTGCATTTTGTTTTTCTTCCTTTACTTCTGGGGCGGCGAAACGTATTGACCGCCAAATTTCAAAATACGCCCCTGCTGTATCGTCCGATATACATCTACTACTCTGTCGTTTAAATCACGTGTAAAATTTGAATAAGGGCGAACAAAACTATTGATTTTGGAGTGTAGTTTTATTTAGTGGTACCTAATTGTAAAATATTTTATCTGGACTGCAGTCCTCTAGCATATCCATCTGTCAACTTTACTTCAAGTTCCGCCTCCAGGGGAGAGGGGGAGAAATTAGGATTAGAAATTAGCCGCTCACTGACACAGACCAAATTCCACGCGGGCGGAGCCGCGGGCACAGCTAGTTGTATAATAACTTAAACTAAACTACAATAAATAATCACCCGTCGGCAAGGTGCCGTAGCTTAATTAATAACTAGCTTAAATTTAAATGACGCATTGTACCAAGGATGCCGGCGACATTTCCTCGTTGTATTGTTGCAATGCTGATACGTTGTGCGACGAAGCCGGCCAGCTCTTCGGTCACCAGTTACGTCAGCCAGACGCTTCGCGATTTCTGCAAACAACAGATTTCTTCAAAATTGACGTCGGAGTCTTTAATTTAAGAGATGAATCTCTCTTAAAAATATTTAAGTCCGCACTCCAAAATCTGTGAAGCATTTTATTTGAGTTCTGTTTTAAACTCATAAGACTTGAGTTGTCCTCATCTCTATTTCCAAGCGCGTGGACCCCGGGCGAAAATTCCTCTCGATAATTTCAGTCGCACGTGACCAAAAACGTTCGACAGCGAATCGATTTCGAAAAGGATTTTTAAATCGAATGCGGAAACCTGCTTCTGCACTTTCGATTGATGGGATCCGATTTTTGAAATGCTGATTGGTAATGTTAGTTCAGCGTGGAGGTTATTAAGTACCTAATATGTACTTGTAAACAGGTTGTCGGGGAGATTTGTTTTATCCTGTTAAAAATGTTGGACGTGCATGTACTCGTATTTTTCGTAAAAAGGTGGGTTTAATGCTTGAATATATTCCGTAGGTTTTAGGTATTTGTTTCGGTTTTTGTTTGAATTGGAATAATATGTAGGTTTAGAAGTGTTTGTTGAAATTTTTGTACTTTTATAGGAATCCGGCGATTTTCTTAATGTATCCCAATATTTCCAATGTATAATAATGCATCTTTGTTACTACATTTGGTAAAAGACTGTTGATTAAGAAACTGAAAGGGAATAACTTTTAAGATTCCAATTATTAGTAAGTATCTTGCTGCCTAAAGTAGAACTGCATTTCCCACTCAAAGTTGTTCCGTTTTAGCCATTCCTAACTCCTAAATTGGATCGAGTCTTTAATTAAAAATTTATGATAGAAACGCAATTAACCATAAGCCAAACTTTTCGTTGAGAACGCCCCAGGCGTATGAACCATCGAAGCGAAAGGATAGTTTATATGTATTAATTTAATTTGGTGCTATCCGCTTCGCAGAATTGTGAATGATAAAAAACGAGAAATAAGTAATCAACTTTGGAATAGTAAATTTTAATATTCCTACTCGTATAATGCTTATAGAAAACGAAGGTTTATTTAGTAAAGTTAAATTGGCGAAATAACCAAAATCAGACTATAAAACCAGCAGTTCGAGTTTCTCTGCATTAATGCATAAAACAGTTATGATTATGACCAATATTTGCACATTTCTAATTGCGGAAACTGCGGATGTGGCTTTTTAATATCGAATTTAATGACACGAGATAGCATTTAAAGAGCTGTTATTGCGGGTCCTCGCGCTTTCGTTCGACTGACAATTTATTTTATCAATTTCTTTTCCCTTAGTTTTAGTTATTCAAAATTAGACCTTATCATTGTCAAGACAAGATACCAACTTGAATAAATCTACAGCAAATTAAGTAGTAGGAGGGTCTGTGGGATCATCCGAGTATGGTGTGTGGTGTGACCGGTTTGGTCTTCCAAGGTTCAGAAAGGGACAGGGGTCACTTTCCCACATTAATCTGACAGTTTTTGCTTCCAGGACTGTCATTCAAGTGGCCTATCGATTACTTGGTACAGGCAAACCAGTAAAAGCGAATTATACCCTTAGCTCTCTCTTTCATGTTAGGTACAGTTTAACCCGACTTCATCTTCAGATTCTGCTTCCCCCTAACACTGTGTCTCTTACTTTTGCTTTTGCGAGTAATTCTATTAAGACGTTAACTTTAAACTTCTCTTAAAGTGACATTCGAACGACAACTGTAGCATTATGGTAACATTCCATTTCTAACCGCAGCTGCACTACCGGTACTGAACGCGTCGCTGTCATTGTCAATTTCCATAGTAATATTGACAGTAATGCAGCTGCGGTTAGAAATGGATTGTTACCCTTACTGTTACGACATTACAGCTGCAGTGACATCGCCCGCGTCAACAGTCCTCATCCAAATGTCACCTTTAATCGGTTTATGTTCACCCTTGTGACACGAAGCTCGTCCTCTTTGGACAACTATCCCTTAAATCCCTTAGTAATTATGACACTACTACTTGGACAAATCAATACAAGATAACTCTTTGAATACACATAGTGTTAGCAACGTTAAAAATAAAACATTAGTTCTATATATAAAATTACATATTTTATTGTTACCACTGCGATCTCTTCTTCATTGACTATTGCATAAATGTAACTAGATTTTCTTGTGCATTCATTTTTAAATTATACAATTTACTTCTTCTACCTTGCCATGGCCTTTTCACATAGATGATGGTAACATTCCATTTCTAACCGCAGCTGCATTACTGTCAATTTTACTATGGAAATTGACAATGACAGCGCCGCGTACAGTACCGGTAGTGCAGCACCGGAAGCGAAGACGAAGCAGTCGCTGTATTTAAACAAAACATTCTATCCGTTAAAAAAAATGCTTTTTAATTAGTTTGTCACAATTCTGTTTAACATCATCCACTTTTAGTGGTAGCCCCATCAAACTTGATGTGAAGTCTTGATGACTAAGCAATTATCAATCATGGTCAGTAACTGATTTATATTTTTAATTTGCTGTTCTGTAATTATAGTTATGATCGTGATGGTCCAGTTATGTCCAACTCTCGCCGCAGTAGTTTATTGAAGATAAATTCGACATTTTATAATGACAACTTATGACATAGATGTAAAAATGCTAATGGCCGGCGGGCGGCGACATGTGTGTGAAAAATAGCACCTAAAATTTGATAACTGCGTTCAGGTCATTATATTTACTTTGTCACTAGCTGAGAAATATCAAACTCGAACACATTCCTCACTTTTCACAAGAATGGCCACTTGGTTGGTCGCCCCGCTAGAATAGCTATTACTACTTATGCACAATTTCGGCATGTCACAAGTTGTTGTCGAAATAAGTGGAATTCGCTTGCAGCACGCAGGACTCATCATACGTGTGGGTTAATTTTCTGAACCGGACCGTATTTAGAAGCGATCATTTAATATCAATTTAAAAAAATATCGGTTCATCACGCTCCCACACATTCAGCTCCAAAATCAAGAGAGTGCGCACACTCAATCAATACATTTTCGATACCATTTGATACGTCAAATGCGTTCGAGGTAGCTGCCATGTTCGTGTGGTATCTCGAGGTAGGAATTTAATCTCGACTGCGAACGTGTGCTTGAAATTAAGTTTTGATATAGCTTTGATAGCTGTTATACAAGTATGAGATTCGTATCAGTGTAGTGAATTATTTTGGACGGCGGCGGCCGCTTATATGCAACATGACATGAGTAGTTCTCTAGGTACTCCATAACTTACTATTACTACTCGTGGCTGCATTTTATGACGGATTATGCATTTTACGAGTAATATGGTGCTGTAAACTTAACCGAATCTTTCGTACAAAGATGTCTTGAGAAAAATCTTTAAGTAATAACTCGCACGATTGAAAATTGGCAATATCTACTAAATCATTTCAGTGTCTAAAACAGGGGTTCTCCTAGCAATGTAAAAATTGCAGAATATTCCCAAAAAGCGGAAACGTTCTCGAGAATGTTCTCAGAACATTCTGCAACATGGCAATTTATTGTTCCGCCATCTTGGATTTTTCCAAAAAAAATTTTTTGTCATAGGAATCTAGAGGCCTCTATCTCCCGCCATGCCAAATCAGCGCGCTCGGACCAACTTGAAAAAATAAAAAAAAAGTCGGCTATTTTGATTTTTTTTAATGCAGTTTGTTTTGTCTAGGGGCCCTCTATGACATTTGGTCGAGCACCCCCCACCTATCACGTACCGTTTAAAACTTGCCATACAAAATAGAAGTGGCCAGTTTTCCCGCAATTGTAGCATTTTTCCAAAAAAAAATTTTGCATAGGTATCTAGGGGACCCCGAGATTCCGTGACCAAAATTTCAGCGCGCTAGGACAAATTTGAAAAAAATAAATAAAAAAGTCGGCCATATTAAAAAAAACATGGCCGCGTCAAAAACTGCCAGGGTCCCTCTATGACATTTGGTCGAGCACCCCCCACCTAGGTCTGACCGTTTGGCCGGGCCGTCATACATTTTTCTGACCGGAAGCGGTAGACCAAAAGTCGAAATTTTCTGGGGGTAAGGATACTACACCTAAACTATCGTGAATATTCATGGTATATACTACGATAAATAAATAAATTCTCGTTCTCAAGAACATTCTCAGAAGTTACCGAGAAATTCTCATGTGGAAAGTTTCGCAACTTTGGAAAGTTCTCGTGCGTGCATTGCTAGGTTCTCCTGCCGCTACGGCTGAATTGTGTAAAAAGCACTAAATGGTTACTTATTCAATTCATTTAATTCATACGATTTCCAAAATTGATCATTCGAGCGATAAATAACCACTCTCAAAGGCAAAGTGTTTAAAAAAAGTCGTAAATAACCAAATCTGATTCGGAAATTGCTCCATATCGCCTGTAATTTGCCATCATTAAGCTAATTGCGGTATCAATAACTACAGAGCCAATAACAATTTTATTAAAGCTGCAAAAAAACGGTTTTCGAATCGATTGGGTTTTTTACTAAGTAAAAGGCTGGTTATTTCCATAACTTGAAACGTAATAGCCTCACTGCCTGTTATAACCAGTATAAAATATAGTCTACAGTTACATATAGTTCTTACGGGTCTAATGGTCACAGTTTTACTGGTTTTTCTCAGTAAATATTGGAAATAAAAGGCATCGTACGTTACTATTACTAGATACATGGATGGACACACCTCGTCTGAGTAGTGGAGTGAAAGAGGGTAATGAACTTGTACTTTTAATATCACTTTGCTTTGGCAAGTGGGTTTGCCATATGATACATTATATTGTGTGCATAAATTGTCTTATTAAGTAGGTATATAGTAGGTACGAACACGCTGAGTGGCACTCCCTTATATGTCACTGCCTATGTAGGCAATCCTAATATCCTTTTTAATAGGTTTTATTTTTAGTGTTCCGTGCAAAACTTTGTTCACGGAACACTTATGGGATCACTTCGGTCTTACAAATCAGTTATTTCATTTTTATCGTATCATTTAAGAGTCCGCAGCTAGCTCGGCCGAATTTCACCTTCCCATACAAACGGAGTTTCGTTCTCATTTTAAAACTACGTGTTGGATGGTAATGAAACTTTGCACATAATGACATGAGGTACATCTATGTCTACATAACATGTCAAAGTTAAAACGCCCTCCTAAGCTAAAAAACCGTATTTGCAGTCAATTTGTATGAAAACTGAATGCAAATACGGCTTTTTAGCTTAAGAGGGCAATCCTAATACAATAGGAAGTATATGTCTCATGTCTAACTCTAACGTATAACCATACATTCAAAATCCTGTAACAAAGTCAGTCGACACTTTAAAGGAGAGTTGAGTCATCACCGCATTGGAACAAAAGTTGGGTCAAGGCTAAAGACCTAAATATACGACACCCGTGGCTTACGATACCCGATCGGACACAAATAACAGAAGGACGCATGTCTTTGTAACTAGTCAGAAATACCTACGTTTAACTCAATGGTAATGACAAAAGTACCTACACGTTTTTAGGGTTCCGTACCCAAAGGGTAAAAACGGGACCCTATTACTAAGACTCCGCTATCCGTCTGTCTGTATGTCTGTCACCAGGCTGTATCTCATGAACCGTGATAGCTAGACAGTTGAAATTTTCACAGATGATGTATTTCTGTTGCCGCTATTCCGCTATTACGCCGGCGACTCCGACTCGCACTTGTCCGGTTTTATATTAAAAGAAAAGTGGAAAAATTCATCGCTTCGGGCAAGACTAGAACTTGCGACCTTTCGAAACACCGGTCCGATCGCTCTTAACCAACTGAGCTACCGAAGCTTACCAGAAGCGTGCGAATTTTTCTATTCCTATCTTTTTAGGGTTCCGTACCCAAAGGGAAAAAACGGACCCTATTACTAAGACTCCGCTGTCCGTCTGTCTGTCACCAGGCTGTAAATAAAATAAATACCTAAATAAAGTCGTAGAAAAATACGTTATTTCAAGTTAGAATTGTTAGACTTCAACTCACGTAATCTGCGCGCAATTGAAATAAATCCTGTGTAAGTTTAACAAAAGAACCCTTTGGCTCTTGTTTTATCGCTTCTGAAGATTTAACCTCTAAACCTGCGGGCGGCAACCTGCGGCCCGCGGGCCGCATGCGGCTCGCGAAACTGTCACTTGCGGCCCGAGAGGCGCCTTGGCTATTTTGTATGTAATAGCAAAGACATATGTAACTTCGTATAAGACGAATAAAGTCTAAGGAAAAAACGTGCCTAGGAATTCAAGTAAAAGTCATTCTCGAATAGATGCCGCACACACCTTTAGCCTATCCTCGGCTAGATGGCGTGACGACACCATTTCATATTTAACAATTTTAACACATAGATATCAGTGAATGAACATGGATCAAAATGATATAAAAATAATAAAATAATTTATCCATATATATACATTTTTTGATAACTTTATACGTTTTCATTTTGAGTTTTAGTCGTGTGTCGATAGATGGCAGTAAATTTACAGTGACTACAAAATTTACAATGACAGGACCCCTCTATACTATCTATTCTTTTTGGTAATAGTGACAAACGACAATGTCTCATAAAGTCATAAATATTAACAAAGTACGGCCCGCGTCACCTCCGTTAACTACTATTGGCCCTTGGCTGCTAAAAGGTTGCCGACCGCTGCTCTAAACTAAAGGGATAAATTGAGTTCTACTCGTACAGAGAAAAATATCTAATTTAACTAGTAGTAAAGTTTACGTCTATGAATATACTATTCGTTTAAGGATAGTAGTTAGCAGTCGCAGTTAACTTTTGTGGAGCAAAACGGTGCAACACGGTAACATTAAATAGGTAGGTTACTTACCTAGTTACTTACTGTTGCTCCACTCTCTCTCCACTAAAGTTAATTGCGGTATGGGGCCCATTTCTCGAACGATATTAGACTAATATTATTAGTCCACGAACTGTCAAATCGCATGGGTTGCCATGACAACACACTAATAATATTAGACTAATATCGTTCGAGAAATGGGCCCATGGATGCACCTTTTTCGCGATGCGCTTGTAGGCTACATTCAAACTTGTCAAGTAATTGTGCCTTAGGGGTCCGATTGTGGAACAAATAAATGAATTTAGCATTTTATAAACAAGACTATAGCATTTTAGCTATCTCAATGCGAATAACAGGATTGTTCTGTGCCAATTCTACTAACGCAATCGATGTGTCACATTCATTAGGTGTGCGTTCTTTGTATTGACACCCACATTTTAATATTTAATTAAGTAGTTGTGAGTACTTACAGTTGTTAGATAAGTTATTCAATAACTCATCGTTTTTGTCCTACTGACGTCAAACCAATCAAATGAAGCGGCAGTTTGATAGTCAGCCAAATGATTGAATAAATTGAATATCATCGATCATCGGTTTAAGCTTAAATGTGTTGAAGGTACAGACAAGCTACACAGATAGGTACCTGAGGGCCTACCGCGAAAATCTAAATTATGTCATCTGCCTATCACTTTTGCATATTCGAGACATAGATAACGAAAAACGAAATTTCGTTTTTCAATTTTCGCGGTAGACCCTCTGACCCATCTTGCATAGAAACTGTACGGTACGGTACGGTAGGTATGACGTCTCAGTAAGGATAATTTTTTGTTTATTACATCAAGTGTCTATCTACTTTCTCCCTTGTACATAGAACTTTATGGGCCTGATTTAGTTATGTTTTATCCCTTTCTTATAAATGCATAAGTCAAAAGGACAGATAAAGACAAATGATTATTAGCTGATTGAGGCTTGTAGCGCGTTTATGAATAAAGGGGTTTAACTTTACACATTTTATTAATACTTAACTTCTGTTTTTCTTGCAGGTATGTTCTCGTGTATCATGTATAGACAGTTCAGTTTACTGGTATGTTATATAAACTGTATAAGTACTATCATTTTGCTTGCTTGGCTTGTGGATTTACAAATGATGATGAAATAGTTAGACCTTCACATAAGGACTTATTGATGATTTATACTACTACTCAATGCTTATAGAAGCATAGGTGAAGGTTGTGGCATAGCATCTAAAATGCCAGCCAAAGGTTCAACGATGTGGTTCAATAGATATAAATTAAATATCCTTTATCAGTATTATTTTATCGGCGAAAACAAATGCCTGTGTAAGTTGGCCCGTTAGCGTTATCTCGTTTCATGGAGTCGATTTATAACGCTCAATAGTAAAATAATGGGGTTTTTACTTTTCTGCACTTTTTTTTTTTAATTTGTTAATTTATTGAACAATAAGCAAATTAAAGTACGTTATTTTGGATTTCACGGGCCTATAAATCCCGGTCTTTTGATAGGTTTGCGTGGGGATATAGATCCAACACGTAGAGGCCCCTTGGAGAGCTTTAATGTCATGTAGAACGCCTGCTGGAACCCGTTCATAGGTGCAACAATAGACTCTAACAACAAAGTACGTTATTATTATTACAAGACCCATCGTGGGCAAAACCTTGAGGAGGTTTGTGTGCCGATGGGGAGTTCGAGAAAATAACATGATAATATACATATACTAACTAAACAAATACTAACTTTAAGTAAGCATTTATTTATTTATATATTTATGCGGTATCACATACGTCTCTTTTATCCAAATTCCTATAGTCACATGCACACACTTTTATGTTCTTACACAATAAAGTTTCAGTTCATTTTAAATATCTCGACCGCTTAGCAAGATCTAAGTAAAGGTAAAATATACCTAATCATTTTATTATCGTTGAAACCAAAAGTTTTTTAAGACAAAATTACTTCCAAATAATGATTACAATGAAGCTGGCTGGATGTGATTATTACATCCGTCACGGTGTTTCAATGCCACGGGCCAGATGTCTGCCCGCGAACAAGGTACGCCTTGGAGGCGGCAGTTTGTTCTAAATTCAAACAATTCTAAAGGCGAGATCCCACCAGTGTGCGGCACAAGTACAAAAATGTTTTAGTACAAAAATGCTTGTGCCGCACTGGCGGAATCCCGACTGAACCAAATCAAATTGATTGGTCCAGTGGCTAGGTATCTTTTCACAGTCACAGTAACAATTATTAGCATTGGGACAAGTAACAATTATTATTATTATGTGGGTCATTTACATAATCTCGGGACCATGGGGTCCCGGACTTTTGGTAGGCGTGCGTGGGGCCGAAGCCAACACGTAGAGGCTCCTTGTAAATTGACAATTTACTCTAAATGTGATGTGACACTAACTGACGATTATCCCTGTATGCGCTATAGTAGACAATAGTAGTGCACCCAAGGACAAGCCCCGGTTTATTAACTGGCCACGGACCATCTCCAAATTATGGGAATTGACCGGACAAAACCCTTTAACTAAGGAGATACTTCTGCGGAAATGGCGTTGGATAAGACATGTTTTACGAAGGCCAAACAACCACCTATCCAAGCAAGGGCTGACTTGGAAAATTCCCGAAAAAAGAGGGCAAGGTCGCCCACGTACAATCTGGAGGCGCACAGTGGAAGCAGAGGCTGCACCAGTTGGCCTCGGCTGGGCGGAGCTGGAGGAGATTACTGGACCGCGAAAAATGGAAATCCCTTCTAAGAGCCCTATGTCCCTGAGCCCTATGTCCATCATCATCGTAGGGACAAGATCAAAAGTGTTCCAGAATTTTCGGTTGACCGCTCAAATCTACCACATCCAAACATTCCAAGTTCATATTCAAAAGTAAAGCGTGCGGGAGTAATCACCTCGCCCAATTGTTATCGCTGTACTCGTATATCTACCGAGTATATTACGTATTTGTATATAATATTATAGCCCCTAGGTGGCGAGGTGAACGGCCGCCTAACCCGCTTGGCTCGGTACTTAGGTACTTGGAGTTTTTTGCTGGATACGTGTGTTGGTTGAGTTTTATCTACGTCTTATGTTGTAAGCTTAACTGAGATCATAGATGTGTAGGAAACTGTAGAGAAGTTAAGACAGAACGACTTTCAGTTTCCTTTTAAATTTGAGTTCTTGTTTAGATTATCTTCCCCTTAATGGCAAGTAAATTTAGTGCAAACTTTTTTATAAATGCACCTAAAGCTAGGTTAAACGCAAAATACTCTAAGCGCCACTTGCACCATCCCACGAACCTGGGGTTAACCGGTTAAACCTGGAGTTACCATGGTTATCAGTACAATTTGACACTGGGTTAACGGTTTAACCGGTTAACCCCGGGTTAGTGGGATGGTGCAAGTGACGTTAAGTATACCACATCAACCACATGTAGTAATTTACAATACTAAATCATTGTATACAGTGTATGTCCTTGTAGATTAATTTATCGTGCATTGGTCCATAATGACTGATAACATGATACTAAGTAATTAGTATGCACAAAGGTATCTTGTTTCATTAGAATCTGAACTAATGAATTGTGATTAGAGTTGAAAGTCTTTTGTTTTTTCGCAAAATAACATAAAATATACCGGGTGTGGCCTGTAACATGAGCAAAAAATTAAACTGTAGGCTGTACTCCTCATACTGACCAACATTTGTTCAGCGACTTTTAAAAATAATTTGTTGTTTGATTTTTATTACACTTTAAAGTTTATTCTAAGACGCAATATATTGCGAATTTGTTATGTTTAAGGCGTGACAAGCAACGTCAATCACAATGATATGGCGTGGCGATGGCGTCCATTGAAGATAATATTTATTTTGTATGAAAAATAGGGAGTCTAAATACTTCATAATTTTTAAAAGTTATTGAACAAAAGTGTCACCGTTTGAGGAGTACAATCTATGTTTTAATTCTTTGCTCGTGTTACAGGCCACACCCGGTATAATTCATACAATACTTATACCTACGAGTTCAGTTCATTAGATTCTTTAGGTACTTAAGTGTAACTTACTTACTTCTGAAGTTCTCCCTTTGTCTAATAATTAAATAAAGGGGAAAATCATACACAGATCGACCTAGCCCAAAACTAAGCAAAGCTTGTAGGTACTTGGGGTACTAGGTAACAAGAGACGATATTATATACATAATTATGTAGATAAATATATTGTAAACTTAAATACATAGACAACATCCATAACTCAGAAGAAATATTTGTAATAAACACACAAATAAATGACTAGGCTACGATACGAGGCCCTTGAATTAAGGCTTCGTCACACAGGCGCGTTTTCCGGGCGGGGCGTGAGCGGGGCGCGCCGCTTTTAGGGTAACATTCCATTTCTGACCGCAGCTGCACTACTAGTACTGAACGCGTCGCTGTTACTGTCAATTTCCATAGTAAAATTGACAGTATTGCAGCTGCGGTTGGAAATGGACTGTCACCTTTACATATAAAACGCTCACGCTCCGCCCGGAAAACGCGCCTGTGTGATGGAACCTTTAGTCAGTCCATGCTCGCTAGTTGCACCATCGCGATGCACGACAGTATAAAAGTTATGGAACGTAATAAACGAGCTTGCAACGGTTGCACTTTCACTGCGCTTGCGACTATCGGTTTGCGTATTGGCGCACTGCCTCACTGCGTCTGATCTCGCCGTCGGACCAAAGAAGAAATAATAATACTACCGTACAGAAAGGACACTTCCTACAAACCCGAAGTTTGACAGCGGTTCAGGGTCGAATCATGCTGTCCCTTTTTAATATATGGCACTATCCCTTTCGGCTATTTAGGGTTGTCAAAATTCAAGTGATTTTCTTATCTGTGAGAAATGCTGAGCCGAACTGAGCCGAGTTCGACCGAAGTCAGGAGTGTTTCCCCACTGGTGCGACGCAGACATGCGGCTCCAGGAGGACAATTCAAACTTACATTGTGACATCAAAATGTTACTAAATGATGACAGTCGCCCGTGCGCTTTGCCCCTGCCTCTTCTCAGATTTGTGGGTAAATATCTCCGCCGCGCTGACGGGGATGGCTTCTAAAATTAGTGCGATAAGGACAACTTGCAGCTTATGCAAAAAATCCAGGGTAAAAATCTCGAAAAATCTAGGTTTCGTACTAGATTATTACCGTAACGAAATAATGAGTAAAACAAAAGCTACTGTCTCCCCTTGCTCGTAAAGGTTGTCGAATACTGTAGCTCATTTCATTTCTATTAGCCGTGACCAGCCATTATGTTTTTCAAGCTTATTTTGATATCGCTGTTGTCACTTTCGTTTTACATATTGACGAAAGAGATGCAACTATCGCAACGAAATGAGTTCGACATAAAGCGTTACTCTTTTGTTTATCCCTTTAGCTTTATGATCGTTTTCGAATTAATTGGTCTCGCCTTTTAGCTACGTCTAGACTTTATTGCAAGCAATTATGACCCTTATAATATCATAGCTAAAGGCTAACAAGAAACACAGCAATAATGGAGTGTTGTTACTTTCGTTTCGTTGAACAATTCGTTTTATGACCATTGTGTTTGTTTTACGACTTTTAAATTTATATGCAGCGACATATAAAAATAGATTTGTGATATGATACGCCACTTGTTCCATTTCGTACAATTTACTGTATACGAGACGACTGAGTACCTATACTATTATTTATATTTAGTGAGCTGCTAGCGAAGATATGTCATCGTATCCAAGCTATTTGATAAATACTATAATGATCTGCTAAATAGTAGGCCAAGACCACTACAAACATACTAATGTACTTACTGTTTTATACTAGCCTCAATAGCAACTGACAACTGAGGTTATAATGCTGCCTCTTTTTCACTGTAGCAGGTCGCAGTAAGTGTGAAGAAGATGGTATTATGACCAACTATTGCATTTACTACAGTAATTACGGTACTTGTTACCGGACGTGTTTTTCCTGTGAGAAAATTACCAATGTCAATTTTCTTGGACACGACGGAAACAACGACGCAATACATGGTTTTCCTCTTTAGTAATGTCCTTAGGTTGACCGTTGGGAAAACTGGGAAAAGTGACCAAGTTTGTAAAACCAAAACTAAAGTGGCAAATTAAATTAACGGTGAAACTACACGTACAATCTCTGTACGTAGAAATAAAAATCTATTGACCATTTTTACTTCTTTTAAATTGTTTTTGATAATAATATCGTGCAAAAAAGTAAAATACCTAACTAAAATCACGCTCATTATTTTCGATAAAATAGCTTACATTCATTTAAATTATCGTTGACAAAAAATATCGAAATTTATCACATTTTCTGCTTCAAATATTTCAACTCCAATTACGTTGTTATATTCCAAGAAAACCTTTGAGTCCGTAATAAATATACTAGTTACATAAAGTAATGTCTTTTATTTGTCTGAATAAACCCCTATATCTTCATTCAGGCCATTGAAACGCCTTTTTTGACCCTCCACGGCAAGGGTACGACTTACAACCAACCGGGTATGTACCTACATTCATTTTCTGCGACAGCAAGGGAGTCCAGTCTTCAAATGCCAGTGTAAAATGATCCATCATGTAGTGCATAATTGTTTTCCATCGTATTTTCTCGGAAACGTTCGTATTTATCATGCTACTTCAGTAGGGATTGCAATCCGGTCCGGCGGATCCGGTAATCCGGCCGGATCCGGCACTTTTTAGGAGCTACCGGATCCGGTTGAAATCACCGGATCCGGACCGGATCCGGGAAAATAGAAAAAAAGACCGCACGCAGCACCCACTGCGCGTTTTAGGTGAGAAAAAGGCGACGGATAGAAGAAGGAAGTTAAACAGAATAAAGAACGAATGAAAAAATCCATATTTAGTAAAATAAGAAGATATTATTGAGAACAGAAGAGGATTTCCTCTTCTTTCATGTTGGTGGCACGAATCGGCACGATACGATGATTACTTAAATAATTAGAAGTAAAATTTAAAGGATGGAGATGCCATGGAAGGCATTTGTAACGACCGGTCTGGCCTAGTGAGTAGTGACCATTCAGTGACCCTGCCTATGAAGCCGATGGTCCTGGGTTTGAATACCGGTAAGGGCATTTATTTGTGTGAGGAACACAGATATTTGTTCCTGAGTTATGGGTGTTTTCTACGTATACCGGGTGTGGCTTGTAATATGAGCAAAAAATTGAACAGTATGCTGTACTCCTCATACTGACCAACATTTGATCAGCGACTTTTAAAATAACTTGGGGTTTGATTTTTAATACACTTTAAAGTTTATTCTTAGACGCAATGTATTGCGAATTTTGTTATGTTTAAGGCGTGACAAGCAACGTCAATCACAATGATATGGCGTGGCGATGGCGTCCATTGAAGATAATATTTATTTTGTATGAAAAATAGGGAGTCTAAATACTTCATAATTTTTAAAAGTTGTTGAACAAAAGTGTCACCGTTTGAGGAGTGCAATCTATGTTTTAATTATTTGCTTATGTTACAGGCCACACCCGGTATAAGCATGTATTTATCAATACACTATACGTATATATATCGTCGCCTAGTAATTCTACCTAGAGCTAGCTAGTACCCATATTACAAGCTTTGCTTGGTTTGGGGCTACGAGTAGGTCGATCTGTATAAAATTGTCCCCAAATATTTATTCATGAATTATTTATTTATTTGTGATTTAGGCTATAAAACTATTTTCACCGATAAAAAATGAAAGCAAGATAATAATGGAGCGCATTTCGTACAATTTTGGTTAAAAGTAAAATATCTTGTTACTAGAATGAATGTCAGCGTTACAAATAATTCCATCAAAGAACAGTTACGAAAACTTGTCCTTTCAAGGAGTTCCATTTCCCATCCCATAATTATTCCATTAACAGGCTTTGGAATCTAATCAAATTTATATTTTTATTGTAAACGTATAAATTTGAGCAGAATGTGAATGATTAAATATAATAAAATTAATAAATGACTTAGATTTCAAATTTTATTTTTAAATTGAGATTGACTTCGACTATGTGACACTTTTTAATACTTCGTTTTATTTTATTGTTAAAAAGTTATTTCTTATTAACTTCAAAATGTTGTTTTATGAATACATTTGTAAAAATACCCTTTGTTTCTCATATAACGCATAAAACTTGAAAAATATGTCATTTAATTAATTTTAATATCCTTATACCTAACCGGATCCGGTCCGGCCGGATCCGGCCGGATTGAGGCCAAAATCCGGCCGGATCCGGCCGGATTGAAAATCAATCCGGTTTGCAATCCCTATACTTCAGTCAACCTCAGTGCTTTTTGTACCAACTACCAAGACTGACTGAAATAGCAAGACACGTTCGTAGGTACGTTTCCGTGAAAAACGATGGAAAGTTATTATATACTACTTCTGTACACTGTCATCATGCGTCTAGCGGAGCGTTCGGCGTGGCGGGCAGCGTGGCGTCAAGCGACAAAAAGTTCTAAGTGAAACCGCTCGCATACTTTTGCATTTGTTTGCTATGAATACCGCATGCACCTTAAGCGTCCTCTCATCTTGCACACTAAAAACTTCCACTGCTGGACATAACCCTAAGATCTCTACTACGACAGGTGGCTCTGCCCTCATTCCATGCGAGATTATCCGGACTTTCGGTTGTTAGTGTTGGGGGCATCTGGATCTTCCTCCGATTCGCAGTTGTCACTAAAAAAAATCTTCTGCCCGTCGATTCCACGAGCAATATGCCTAACTATCAGTAGGTATGCGACGTATGTTTATTTAGTTTGATATCTCTGAGAAGTTTCAAGTTGTCAACGAGCTTAACTCTCTCATTTCTCTATTTTCTTCAGAGAAACTACGAGCACAGCTCTCCGTAACCAGTATGCATATATGTGATCTTAAAGCCTACCTACTTATAGTATATCTGTCTTGTGAAGGGAGGGATTGGAATGTCACACGCTCCAACCCTAATGTATCTTATGTGATCCAATTTTCACCTTAGCATCAGTTTGCATAGTTTATTCAGAAGGTCCTGAAGCTGAAACACACACTGAATAGTGGATAAGGATCTTCCTAGACCTTATTCGTGACGTTGATTCGGTTTTTTATTCGAAGACTACTGGACAGTTGAACATCTCTTGAAGTAGGTACAGTCAGCATCAATCAAAAGTATCAAAAGTAGCGAACCTAAAGGATATAGGTAAATATATTTTGATATTTGCAAATAAATGATTGAATAATGAATATCAGTGTACGTTCGAATTGCCTCATGCTCGTGTTAACATTTTTCCCCAAAACACGCGAAATCACTTGGTCGTGGAAAGCAGGTGCGATGCTGTAGTCATCATAAAACTCATCATAATAAAAATATGATTGCCCCGCAATGCGCTATAGGTAATAGGGAAAATGATAGTCGTGTAGGGAACCTTATTAATAATAAAATATGATTGACTTAAGAGCCAACAGGAGTGGTAATTTCTCCATACAAACGTACTCCTCGTTTACCTCCGTGGTTTTTGAAGCTAGAGCAATGATTTTTTCAACACAGATTAATATTGTCAATATCTGTGTCGGACCGTTTTGCTTTTTTTGATATTTTTGTTTTTTAAGGCGTTAGAGCCCTTCAAAAATGGCCAAAATGGCCTAATTGACTATGCCGCGTGGCATTCAAAACTGATATCGATTAGCCAAAAAAGCAAAACGGTCCGACACAAATAATTTCATAATCATTTAGATTTCCAAATTTGGTTACAATTGGTTAAGTTTTGGTGGAGGAAACAGAGAAGTACAAAACCTCGATTTTTGAGATTTTTACGCAGGATTTTTCGCCTTGTCCTTATCGCACTACTTTTAGGTGCCGCTTCCGTTAGCGAGAGGGGTATATTTACCTAAAATATTTAAAACTCAGCTCCTGTTTCGTCTTAAGGTTCAGACTTGCTGAGATTTGTAGAAATAAACGTGATCTCTTATCTTTTGTGAAATATTAATATTGTTTTTTGTAGGTGAAAAGTGGCATGGGAAAATTGTGACAGCAAATCTAATTTTCTGTTACCTATTCACAAACATTTGAAGGCATTATTAACTCAAGTTGAATTTGGTTCATAGATATCACTTTACACGTAAAAAAAACCGGGCAAGTGCGAGTCGTACTCGCGCACGAAGGGTTCCGTACCATAATGCAAAAAAAAAACGAAAAAAAAAAAGCAAAAAAAAAAACCGGTCACCCATCCAAGTACTGACCAATGCTTAACTTTGGTCAAAAATCACGTTTGTTGTATGGGAGCCCCATTTAAATCTTTATTTTATTCTGTTTTTAATATTTGGTGTTATAGCGGCAACAGAAATACATCATCTATCTATCACGGTTCGTGAGATACAGCCTGGTGACAGACAGACGGACGGACGGACGGACGGACTGACGGACGGACGGACGGACAGCGAAGTCTTAGTAATAGGGTCCCGTTTTACCCTTTGGGTACGGAACCCTAAAAATCGTTACTGGAGAAAAAACAATTCGTTATTTTATGGAATCATTGAGCGTGAGTCAAGTAAGTTACATTCATACCACAAACCCGTAAAAAAAGTGTTGTTATTGTTACATCCAGTTTAAAAATCGCTACCGCTACTCACTCTAAGTATGCTCTCTAATAAAAAACTCAGTATGTCAGTGTTTCATTGAGCGTGCATCGATATCATGCGATGAAGTGAGAGTGTTTTATTTCTCATGGTTTTAATAATGCTCAACCATGCATAATAAATTGTGAGACTATCATTTTGTCTGATTATTTTAACCGGGGAATGGCTTGCGGCTAGAAACCACGTCAAACCTCAAATCAGTAACTGAGGAGTAAAGGAATAAACGCTTAGATAAAAAGGGAGATAAAAAACAAGAATTTAAAATAACAATGCGAGTAATGTGACACGCCACTCCAATACAAGTACAATAGGTACAGAATAGCATAGGATGTAAGCACAAACAAACGAGACAATACATAATATAAAAGCAAACACATAATAAACGATATGGCCCTATCTCAGCATGTTGCTGGTGGCTTCCAGCGCTGATCTTCCGATGAGACCATCAAGTGAGAAGAATCACGGAAGGTAAGGTCGGCTGCCCTAAGCAGAAAACAAGTAACCCAGTTTTGACAAATTTTTGAGGAGAGCAAAAAAACGTAATTTGTCAGTTTTGTTAGGTATTTGGTCTAAAATGTAACATCTGTTTATACCATTATGTTAAAGGCGATAAAATTAAGCTTATACAGACTTTATTTTTTGTTATTCTTGTATATTAAACTTTGTACGGGCATAAAATGTTTTCTGTGTAGTTTACTGCCCGAAAATCTCAGAACCATTCTACACAAATTCAAGTATCTCGTGTTTAGCTTGGAAATAGCAAGCACTTTAGCTTCTTAAATATTAAACATATTTGGCTCTCCGCTCAATAACTTTTCCAATTTTCATGCAATTCTGAAGGAAATGATACCAAATGAAAGCTAATAACATAGGCTACCGAAAACTGATTTTTATTTCTTTCAGGTTTATCGACTTCAAAATCCCTGTTAGATAATAAAACGCTTGAAAAAAAAATATATTTTTCTATATATTTTAAAGTTCTTTTCTATTGGAAAATAGACTTATTTTTAATTAGTGATTGATGATGCCATCCTCGTACCTTCTGACACATGGTTATTGGTACTTATTTCATCGATTTTATTTATTTTCAAAGATTATTTTGTGATACGATGACCCATTCCTTCAACAAACCCTCTGTCTTCGTGGATGGGTGATACCTACAGGATCCTGCTTCCGAACTTTTCTTTTTTAGGGTTCCATACCTCATAAGGAAAAAACGGAACCCTTATAGGATCACTTTGTTGTCCGTCCGTCCTCCGTCCATTTGTCTGTCAAGATCCTTTATCTCGGAAACGCGTGGAGGTATCGAGTTGAAATTAAAACCATATACTCAGGTCTACATTCCCTTAAAGATGTAGAAAAAATCAAACATCTACATTAACGTAAAAAAAAAGATACGGTGGTTTATGCCAAAATACGTAAGTATATTTCGACATTCTCAAGGGATTCAAAATTTAAAGGGTACCTAAGTAGGTGGGTAGTAGGTAGCTAGGTCAACGAGAAGTCCCGTTGCCCTAGAACTATGAAATTTGGCAAGTAATATTGTATTACATTATAAGTACAGGAAATAATCTGAAAACTATAAATTTGTAAAAAATAAATAAAATCAATAACTAAATTTGTAAGGAACGCTCGGTGGGCGAGTCCGACTTGCATTTTTTTATAGTCCTATTTGACAGACGTGTTTGATAGGAATGAGGCAGGTGCATGGAATGGTGAGAGCTGGTGAGTTCATAAAAATCTATATTTGGGGACAATCTTACACTGGTTGACCTAGCCCCAAATTAAGCAAAGTTTGTACTATGAGTACTAGGCGACGATATATACATATGTGTATAGATAAATACATACTTAGGTACATAGTTACTTTATTTACTATTTAACTTTACTTGTAACAAAGTAAAAATCGAATTAAATCCTTCAAGTCAGTTTTACCTATTTCTTATAAAACCATATCGATCTGAAATTTTGCTGATATACACCTTATTAATATGGTAAGTATATGTAATTGGTGGATCGCTTTAGTGGCTAGAGCACAAGCTCAATCTCGAGAAGTCTATTAGTAGAGTTAGACCAAGAAAAGTCTGCATACGAGTAGATGTTGAGAGCACACCAGTGCAGGTGTTATTTTAAACGTCAAACTTCTATGAAATTATGACATATAAATAACATTGGCACTGGTGTGCTTTCAACATCTCTGCAGACTTTTCTTGGTCGAACTCTACTAATAGACTTCTCGAGATTGACCTCAGATGATTCACTTTACCACATAATAAGTGTCTTTATAAAAATTCAAATTTTGGCATTAGCCTGGATTAAATATTTCCCTTTTGGTCAATTGAATACAGTCAGTTGTTGTTTGTTTCTAATTTTTTCCAAAACCTTTGGCACGGATACGGCATAATTATGATTTTCTCTTTCTTTGGCGTATTCTAGTGTTCTGTTTTCATTACTGTAGAGTCTGCAGTGTAGACAATACAGATAATTTTAATTGTTTTAACAAAACTTTTTCTTTAAACTTAAATTTCACAGACTTTTCACCTTTGACAGGAATATTGCTAAGAAAATTTGTTTTCTATGTATGTTTTTAAACAAGGTACCTTTTGTATAAGTATGTAACTAATTTCTAACCTAAATCGCAGATTGTGTTGGGAGATACTTGTTTTACCATTGTAATAAACTAAATCGCACTTACGAACATCTACGCTAAACTCAAGTATCTCGGTCATCTATATGAATTACAAGTATCTCTGTTTAGTTACTTGTCTTTAGCGTAGAAATGGGACATATACTTGAATTTAGCGTAGAATTCAGGGTCAAAAAAAGATACTCGGATTTTAAAAACATGAATATTTTGAAAACTACACATTATTTTACAATTATTTTTTTGGTGAAAGATGCGCCTGAAATTGTAGATTCCGAAAATCCAAAAAAACCGTTTTTGAAAATTTTCGAGTTACTTGTTTTCTGCTTAGGGCAGCCGAGGTATTGGTACCTACTGCGAGTGAAGTCAGAAGTGCTTCTGCTATGATCGAGACACATATCATATGTTGTTCGAGTACAATATTAATCTCTTTATTAGAACCGTTATTAGTTAAGCGAAACAAAAACGCTACGCGTCCCGCTTCAGCAAGCACCGAACCCACACCCTAGGAATCCGCGCTAGTTCCAAATCTTATCACGTCTGCCTTATACCGCCATTTGGAAATGTCAGCGCGTAAAGGGCGTCCTCGATGTATGTTGGTTCATTGTTCCAGAAACTTCTGTGAAGTATGCCAAGGATTATCTTGGAAAGAAGTTTAAAGTAAAAACTGCAGCTGTAAGGAGCGTCTCAACTAGGAAGAAGACTTAATTAAAGCATTTTCTTTATTGCATTGAGATTGCAGCGGCAAGTGCAAATTGTAACGGAGTAATTTGTTTGTTCTTGTGTTTTTATTTGTTAAATATGATGTAGTTTTCGTGCTAATGATGTTGGTGAGAAGAAGAGTTGTTATAGTTGATTGCGCTGTGGCATTTTTTTGAGGCATATACTGATTGTTAATAACAGGTTATGAATTTGATGCGGTTTTCTTACGGATATGATCAAAAGTGACATTTTTTCAACCAGAATCCTCACTTTTGACACTGACAGATTCCATAACAAATCCAGATGAAGCTTATAATCTGTTATTACAATTAGAATATACCTCCTTGGCTCCGTAGCACGTGCGAACTGCGAATGATATCGATGAAGTAAAATTAGAGTCAGTCCATGAAAAGTCTGCAGCGGATTTGATAGCCCACGCAGTACACGTGTTATTTTAAACGTCAAACTTCTATGAAATTATGACGTATAAATGACACTTGCACTGCGTGGGCTATCAAATCCGCTGCAGACTTTTCTCGGTCTAACTCTAGAAGTTATATTTCACTAGTAAAGTACTGCTTTACAAACCACCTGATTTAAGTAGACTAAGTAGACATAAAAAAACAAAACTACTGCGCAACTATCTCACCAAACGTCGTAAGTGGAAAAGCTTAACTTTATCCATCAAATCCCCCAACCCCTAAAATATTCATACAAGTCAAAAAACAAAGCTAATCAGGTTAACAACCTTACCCAAAACTTCCTCAACCTTTGAACTCAAAAGCTTCAAACGCGAATCTTCTTAAACCACTAACGCCTTTAGCAAATAACTTCAGAAATTTGGTAGAAGGACGTAACTTATTTATATAGCATCTAATAGTAAATGGGTCAAAACATTGAGGGGAACCGGCGTCATTTATGTGCACATTAGAAGCACTGAGTTACCCCAAAATATGATGCTATAGATTAATAAAGGATAAACATTACCGTAAGTTAAAGATTTAAGTGCATTGATCGAAGATTTTTATTATACAAATTTCAAGAAGTAGACGGTTTTAACATCCGTATAAAAGATAGAATTGGAAAATTAGGCTTTAGTGTCCGTTTAGTTATTTTATAATGTCCACAGGAAAGACACATTACCTCAACTCATCCTAAATAAAAAAGACCTAAGAAGAATTCTAAGAAGATGAATAACTATGCATCTCGCTTGCACCAATTTGTGTGAGCAAGATGCACGTAGATATAGATTGTAGACATATACAATTATGTGTATTATGTGTAATACACTTTAGTGCAACCGAGGTTAAGGTAAGATTCTCAAGTTAAAGAACAAAGTACCTAAGTTAGTGAAACAAACAATCGCGAATCGGTCAGACATTGGCAACCGGGGCACGTATGGCCAAGTGCGTGTAACAACATTAGGGCACCCGGTTACAGCCTACTTACAGTACTTACTCGAGGAGTTTGAACTTGGGAGAGTCCTCATTTTATTTTGGAAATGATCATAGAACTGCGAGATTTCCGTTTACAAAATATAACGTAACTTGGGTATGAGTCTCAATCACTTATTTATGCAAAAGCATATGCAATTTAAGTATACTACGACGTTACATCCTCAAGATTTATTGTCACTCTGTAGTTCACTCTCCATGTATCAGGCATTGCTCATTAGTTTAAAGCTAGAAAATAGAATAAAAAGTACTAAAATGACTACCTTCTCCCACTCCTGCCCCACCGTCACCCGGTTCTTGCGCCCGAGTTCGTGTGTATTCCTTGACAATAAAATTTACGCCCACTCAGCTACGTCTGCTGTTGCCTGTACTATAGTGAACACTTTTCTATTCCAACAGCGACAGCTGTAAATGAGAAGTGACAGATGCGTCAGGGGAGCGCTGAATGCGAAACACGCTACTAAATATTCAATAACGCACTGCTACACGTAAAAAGGGTACCTATTTCTTCTAGGGATGCAAGATTCCTACGTGGAAAGTCCTCGTGACATGAAGGTACGCTCTACATATGTTTGGTACATGGGTCTATCTATATGCGGCGGGGAACTTTGTTTTATAAGGTGTATTAGTGATAAAGTAAATTTTTCAAGGGTCTTATCTCCCTCTACCATTGTACTTCTCCAGTGTTTTAATGAAACGTTGCTGTTTGATTTCCAATAAGTATAAGTTTGGCATTTCATATAAGTAACATTCTTGACAAACCATATGTCCCTTATGTCCTCATGTGCCATATTTGCGAGAATAATTTGAAGGACCGTGAGAGTGCCGTCACGAACGTCGAAGGGAGAATCCACTCACGTTGGGGCTTTGTACGAATGTACGTGCGCGTCATTGTAATCGGAACACTGTTAAGTGTCAATGTCATTGTACGAATGTTTTTAACCAACTGCCCTAGAAAGTTGTGTTTTTGTTTACAATTACATGGATGAGTTGCGTCGAGCGAGGCACGAAACTCATTCGCAACTTGTGCCACAAGAAAAAGTTCAATGTTTTTTATGATATAGGTAATAGGAGGCAAACGAGCAGGTGAATCACCTGATGGTAAGCGATTACCGTCGCTCATGGACACCTGCAACACCAGAGCGGTTGTAAGTGCATTGCCGGATTTAAGATGGGAGTACGCTCTTTTTTTTAAGGTTTGAATGTCGTATCGGTCCGGTAATACCGCAAGCGACCGTTCATTCTACAGTTTAGTTGTGCGAGCCAGGAAGTTTCTGGAGAAAAGCTCAGTTGAGGACTGTTATCTATGTTAGTGGTCAATGACATGATTGTAAAAAAAACTGTTGATCTGTTTTTTTTATCTTAGCTACATATCTGTTTATATACAGAGAATATAGAAAAAATATCAGCTCTTGAAATATTTAAATTTCAAGATCAACTTTAGATTTAATTTTATATTATGTTAGCTCCGATCAAACCTCCTTTGCATTCTCATGAATTTGCTCTTCGGCAAGAACACATCGTGATTCTTTGCATCGAAATGAGATCCAGTTTTCATTGTATAATATACAAGTAATAGTCGCCTATTTGTACTGTAGAAATAAGTAAAAACACAAGTCTCACTCTATTGATTCTGAATGCCACGCTATAATAATATCTGCAATACAGAATACTAACCAACAGAGCCATAGAGAAATATAGTAAGAATAGAGTGCTCACTCCAGACATCAGTTTTGGTACCAAAACGACTATTATTTTCGCAGTCGACATCTAGCATCGAGTAGTGGAATCAGTACCGCTACTTGATACTAGAATTCTCTAGTGTTGAACAACAATTTACAACTAATATTAAAAGGAGTTGAAAATAGAGTTCCGGTTAATCCGGTTATAATATTAGCTGAAAATTGTTGAGGGTTAAACTTTTTGGTCGTCGAAACATCTATTGTCAAGTAGTAGTACTGATAGTTAATTCCGCTACTCGATGCTAGATGTCGACTACGAAAATAATAGTCGTTTTGGTACTAATAACTGATGTACGGAGTGAGCACTCTATGTATTTTTTTCTCTATTACAGAGCGCAATAAAAGCAGTATGAAACGCAATATCGGCTGGATCACGTCTCGTTCGGTTTTTGCTGGCCCAGGCTTCATCATATTAATTTTTGCTGTACGCTTTGCTATGCGGAATGCCTAGGGGTCCTTGGGCGGGGTCTCTAATGTCAAGGTTAATTTGGTACTGAGCAAACAGTAGGGAATTGTGACGTCATTCCTTGTATTCATAGTAGGTATGTGTGTGTCTAAAAGCTGCAGTAACTAACCGGCTGAGGTGTTAATGTAAACATAACTTTTTGTAAGGAGTGCCGATGCCATATGGCATCAAGTTCTTTTTTTGGGTGAAAATCTTCTTTTCTACAACATAATTTAAATAATAAATCAATACATATAAAAAGGCACTTTTTACTTTTACTTCTTCCTGGGTCTTATCCGACATTTGATATCGGATCGGACAATGTGAAAACACCTAATACTTACATAGATTACATAGAAAAAATACATAGATTGCTCACTCCATTGCAACCAACTCCAATGGATTGCTCAGTCTAATGCTCAACAACATTAGACTTTCCGGTCGGTGCTACATCTATTGTTAAGTAGCAGTAGTGATAATTCCGCTACTCGATGCTAGATATCGACTATTAAAATAATAGTCTTTTTGGTACCAAAACTGATGTATGGAGTGAGCACTCTTGTCTTACTCTCTAGTTCTCTATGCTTGGGGTACCTCTTAGCCATTTCCGCTGCTGACTGATGGTAGACAGTGAATCAATAGCTGAACAACCTGCTACAAACTGCCATTAAATAATTCAGACTAACTTCGTAGGCGTCTACATTAACCTTCACCTAGATGTTTCGATCGTCAACAACACGAATCCGTCAAAACTTGGTCAATGGATCTTTGGCAGACCTTATTTCGTTGCAATAGGGCTTACAAATGATCAGTTACGGGGGGGTCTCTGGTAACACAAAATTGTAGTATGAATTTATACACGGTTTAGTCAAGTGCAATGTCATGAAAAATTCACACGCAAACTAGACAATATTTACGAGGGCAGACTCTAACAAGGGCTGATTTAGACGGCGCGCGAACTCGCATGCGATTTTAGTTACATTGGTTACGTCCAATTCAATCAACCGATCAAAAACCCCAATGTAATGAAACTAGCATACGAGTTCTCGCATCGTCTAAATGAGCCCTTAAAATCTTAAAAGTCTACTGAGCATAGTAAAAACTAACTCCTAACTGCGTCATCGTCAACGATGGTTCATCTTCAAACACCAGTGAACATCTAAAATTGAAATTTTGCTATTTACCACACTCTATACGAGAATATAAGACCGTAACAATAATGTATTTGTTTTCTTGGTGGAAAAATTATGTCATGTGTTACCGGTCAGACTAGGTTTTCAATGCCATGGTTAGTGGAAAAATAAAGGTCACATTTACATAAACTGTTATTTATTGTTATGGTTTGTAAAATTGTTACTTCTTCCGTCGTTTTTAGAATTACCTAGTCATATATAATGCGATTTATTGATGCGATATTTAATGAAAAATTCCTTAATCTTTATGTTTTAGATAGATGCCTTAAACTAGCATAAAATAGCATTTAATAGTAAACCTTACGTGAAATCCTTTTCACACCTATGTGATTTCCAATAGGTTACTAACTCTTTTAGTCTACTTTATTTAATGTTTATATACTGTACCAAATTGAAAAGCAAATTACATTTTAATATTTGCAAACCGAATAGTAAATGCTTGGAACAAATTACCCTCTGAAGTTGTGAACTCTACAAGCGTGAATCAATTTAAAAATAGACTGGATAAACTATCTAAACAGTGAAATCGTGCTAAGTGAACTATGATTTAGACGCACCAGCATCAGTTGCCTGTCTAAAACGAAATAATAATAATAATATACAGTTACAGAAAGCAGATATACTTAATACTTGCAGAAACGTACGGAAGTTTCTGCAAGAGGATAAAAATAATCTAACCTGATTGCACATATCATCTACTTGGCTCCGGCCCGTAGATAATATTAATTACCAGCTTAGGCTGAGAAAGAGAAATCTTGTAGAAAATAATAATAATATTTTCACCTATTAATAATATTAATTTTCAACACAATCATGGGACTTATTCGAAATAGGTACCAATAATTTGATGAGACATCGATTCGGCTCTTTGAAATCTCAACTGACAAAAGACCATTACGAATAAAAAATATTCAATTAAAATAATCGGACCGTGAGTTCATAAAAATTGGAGGCCGTAATAGTAGTGACACGGCCATTCAGCAATTTGAATGGTATTAATATCGGACGTACCTTGTTAACAGTGCCCTTGGGGTCTATTACTGGTCGGCCTACTATAATGCCCCATCACGCATAAACGTGACATTTGGGATGCGACTGTAGCTGCGTTACTGTTCCTATAGGTCAAGCAATAAGAAGGTATAGAGGGAAATGCTAGGAACACAATTTTTGACTCCATAACTTTGTTTGGACTAGTTAGGAGGTTATGCTGCGGAGTTGGCGCGAGCGCTGTCACTGTCAATTTCGTTCACGGCCGTAGCCGCCATGATTGCCGCCTTTAGAACGTTAGGACCAAACGAAACCAATTCCAAATTCAAACTGGTTTTTCAATGGCTGTTACGTATGTTGGTATATGGCACAGACTTAAATATACCATAGATGACGCAAATGCATCTACTTCGCGTGTCCGAACCCCGACCAAGCGTCGAGGTTGGCCGTCGCTATTGACATTCCACGCGCGCCAGTTGTTGCAGCCGGTAGTCCGTAAAAAATTAAAAAATGCCTTGTTGCGTGATAATTAACTGCAACAGCCCAAAAATTGCAAGCACCCAATGGCAAGGACATACATATTTCCTATCACAGGTAAATATTTTTAAAAAGATATTATGCATAAATTCATTTTAAAACAATTTTTTAAGTATTCCAAGTTGTGATTCCAATAATATACCTAAGTAACTATAGATTAACGTTACAAAACTATATTTACATTACATTGCGCGTTTGCTTTGAGCGTTTGATTTGACGTTGTGAGTTAAGATACGATGAATATCGGAACTAGCGATACTGTCGCGTATCGCTTCGACTTCGTGGTACAGGCCGTTTATCATTCGTCTGTCAAATTTAGCGACTAGTGTTGTTCGTTCTACCGATCGCTTCTAATAATCGATTTTAATCGATATCGGACTGATGAATAATATTAACTATTAAAAAAAACTATTAGTAGTTATTGATAAAAAAAACATGTCCTAATTTTACACGACACCTTTAAAAGGAAGGGTAATTTAACCACATACGATTATATGTCTGCCTAAACGTTTAGTAGGGTTATAAATTTCTATTGTGTTAAAAAATCTGTCATTATTTTAATTTTCCACATACATGATCCAGTCATAGATTTTGTAAATACCAGTTTCATTGAAGGGAAAAGTTGGGAAGAAGATCATTCGTCTGTCAGAAAAATCGATGTCATTCATGACAAGGGTCATTCTCGCATTTCGTGCGAATCGGTATTATTTGCAATTTACCAAAAATGTGATGGTGTTTTCGAATATCTGTTAATGCAAGGTTGTAACATAGGACCTAAAGTATATTGGCCCGCCATGAACAATTCTAAAAAGGTGGTTATTTTCTTTATATTTACAATTAACCCCCACTATTTTCATTCCTCTCTGCATGTAACGCGTGAAGTTAAACTTTGACCTCCATTTGAACCTTAAGATACTAAAAATAGAAAACTTGTTGTTGGTTCAGTAAACAAGTAATTTAGTTATGTTTTATATCCCATAATATTATACGCTAAGAAATTAACAATAAAACTATACAGCCTTATAAGTGATGGTCCAAGCAATTTCTTCATTACCGACGCGAGAAATGGATTAGCTAAATTTTGCTATATAGCAAGGGTATATAGCACTCCCGCGGATACAACACATTGTTCGTCAGTCAGTTGGCCGCGTGCTACCACAGCGGTCGTCCGTATGTTGCTTTTGACGAAAATACCTACGATCTCTCGTGTCGGGAAGGAGTGTGGTTCAGATAAATCTTCATCGCCATCTAGTGATTTATATAGTAAGTACCAATTGTACATTATTAAAATTATACCTAATTGATGTGTTTTAGGGTTGCCTTTCGTGTGGCTTATTCTGCGAAATCAAGGTCTGATATCAACCGACCTAGGCGACGAAAACTTCCAAAACTTCATTCATATCTGTTTCATTCATTTATTTTCCTTCCAATTTTGCCAGGGAAGGTAATGAACGAATTTAGAAGGTAATGATAATGTATTTGAGGCAGTGCATTTAATGGAAAGAGGGTTAAGTTATTATAAATAGAATGTTGGTATAAGCATTTAAAACTGTATGTAATAATATATAGGGGAGCCCAACTGGTGATTTTTTGGATTTAACTAGAGCGCAGTAGATTAACATAATCTGCCGCTCTACATATAATACCAGACCGCACTCAAGGACTGTGCTGAGAAATTTGACACGTTACTAAGAGACTAAGTGAGTTGGAATCATCTGATACCTGTCGACGATAAGGTAGAGAACGGGGCAAATGTTTGGAATAAAGGGCAGAAACTACAGAAACATAAACACAGGCCGATAAGCAATAATAGTGCCTCTGCCGTCAAAAGCGACAATTCCCAATCCGTGCGTAATAAATCTCAGAAAACTGATACCAGCAGTAAAAAGCGGTGTAAAATCCCTCTCAGGGCGGTGGACCATCGCAAGTTCATCCATCTGTGGAATATAGCTTGAGGATCGGAGGACATACGGGCATATCTGCTGTTATTCATGGTGCACTGTCGATGAACTTAAACTCAAAGGGGACTCCAAGACTTTCAAAATAGGAGTACCCTCGACAATGTATGAATCCCGTTTATTTCCAACTATGTAGCCCGATAATCGTGGTCATTTCGTAAATCCAACGTCAATGGGAGTCAGACAAAAACCAACCAGTAATACTTAGTTCGGAATCCT
The DNA here is from genome assembly GCF_910591565.1 of Cydia splendana. Lineage (NCBI taxonomy): Eukaryota > Metazoa > Arthropoda > Insecta > Lepidoptera > Tortricidae > Cydia > Cydia splendana. Next base: position 14,816,350 of record NC_085971.1, on the reverse strand, counting down.
GATTTGAAACCTTCACTGGATCTAATTTACCAAAATATAAGGGGTCTTAACACCAAAGTAAGTTTTTCGGGCTTCTATGCTGTTGGTCTAGACTACTTAGGTACCTGCATAAGGGGTCTTAACACCAAAGTAAGTTTTTCGGGCTTCTATGCTGTTGGTCCAGACTACTTAGGTACCTGCATATATTAAGAAAGGGGTGTTTAGAGCATTTGAATGGTCCAATACACTCAATGCTTAATCTGGTACCTACTCTCCACAAGTACATATCCTCACCATTGGAACATTTTACGGGTAAGACCGATCCCAGAGTCAAGGTATTCTTTTCTTTCAGCTTTAGCAAAGCTGTTTGAGTCCATACTCCATGGCACGTTGTCGAAACAAGTGAAACCATTATTCCTGTGCAACACTCAGCATGGTTTCAGAGCGAAACGGCCTGTGAAATCTAACCTGACCTTGGTTGACACCATCTCAGAGCATCTGGATATGGGTATCCTGATAGACGTCCTGTAACATATTATTATTTCCGAAAAGCCTTCAATCGTGTGGGTAACGATCTATTCCTACACAAACTAGACTCTATTGGGTTCAATCCACATTTGCTTAACATTTTTGCCAGTTATCTGCGTGATCAACCGCAGTATGCAACGACCAGCATGGCCACTTCGTACCAGATCCGTACCATACTCGTTCTAGTGACAGCCAAGATTCAATCTTGGGGCCTTTCTTATTTGGAATAATGGTCAATGACCTGCCCTCGGTTATCCACAACGCTCGTTGTCTACTCTACGTCGACGATCTTAAATTGGTATATTGAGTTGAGAAGGAGGAGGATTGTAAGTTGCTGGAGGATGTTTCATCTCTGTTCCAATGGAGTCGGGATAACAAACTGACTTTCAATGCGGCTAAGTGTCAAGTGTGTAGTTTTAATCAAGCCCTATTTCCTACACATGCTCAATTTTTTCTTGGACCTGAGCCAATAGACTCTTAGATCAATAGACTCTTGTAATAACAAGAGTCGTCTCAGTAAAGGATCTTGCGGTCATATTCGATACGCGGCTAACATTTCACGACCATATCAAAGCACTTGGTACTGTAGCTTCAGTAGATTAGGCTTTGTCACTCGCTACGTCAGAGAATTTCATGACCCTTGCCCCATAGGAGTTTTTTTACAATGTTCTGGTCAGAAGCAAGTTGGAGGCGTCAGCATTAGCCTGGATCCCTTACGAGTCAACGTACATTCTACTATTGGAAAAGGTCCAAAAGAATTTCCTTAGGATTTATTACCAAAATTTATTTTAGGAACCCTGGGCTTCATTTCTTTGGAGGTGAGGCACAAATTAAGCCTACTACTTTTAGCTTGTTGGGCTTTTCGTGGAGACTCTGGCTGCCTTGAACTATTAGAGAGGCTTGTAAGACTTTTTGTATCGGACATTAGAAATATAACCCTTAGGCTTCTCCTGGTGCATCTCCTGTTGACTCATGAGTGCTTGAGATTTTGCGAGTTTATAGAGCTACTACGGTGGATGGATTGGCAGTAGAGTGTATTAAACTGCTTTGGATGTTAATTTTAAATTAAAGTATGTAGTTTCTCAGTGTGTTGGTGACAAGACTGATGTAGTGCTGTGTAATAGTAATAAATAAACAATACGAAATACGTCTTCAATCACGTAAATTGTGCTTGACAATCGCTACAAGCTAGGTGGTAAATCATAAGTCGCGATTGTCAAGCCGGAGTATTTGTTAAGTCGGCTTGATCGTCTGCACAGCGCTTAAGACACGTGATTTTAATGTTGTTCATTATATTAATGGTGTTCATTTTCGTTAACTAAAGTTTTTTTTATTGCGATTTCATAAGTTTGTTTCATTACCCTCCACTGATAAAATTACCATCCATGCCCATTTCATTACCAGCGCGTAGTTCATTACCACCAGTCTTATTAAATGAAAAGGAATAAGGTTACGAAGGTGCCTTTAGCATAAAAGTGTCAATAAATGAATCCACAATGCATGAAAACCCAAAAATTTACCATTTAAAAGAAAATTTACAAATCGAGAGAATATCACCGATTTGCACGAAATGAGAGAACGACCCACAATCGATTTGTGATTTTTGGCGTAGTTCGCGGGGAACGGGGTGTGAGCGAGCGAGACCGCAGATATAAAATCTATGAGTATGAGCAAGACAGTTGAATCGTAGCGGGGCAGAGGGGCATCGGTGTCTTTGAATCGGTTAGGATTTCCCATCACTAAATTGCGGCTGTGACGTCACAGTAGGTGGTAAAAAGTCGGCACGCTTGGTTTCAATACAAATAGTAATATTTGATTCATCTATGGTATATTTAAGTCTGTGGTATATGGACTATGGTATATGATATACCCAGTCAATGTTACTCGCTCGTCAAAGTACCCCTTTGTCATAGTAATAAAGATACTGTGGGGAGTCAGAGCGTACTATAAATCGTGAAAGTGATAAGGTTCTAGAATGATTAGAATCGGACACGCAACGCGTGAGGGTTTTTTATTAGATCAACATCAAAGACGAGACAAGGTGCTTTTTGGTTAGGTACCAAAAATCAAAATAATCGTGCTCCTTTAAATACTTACTTTTAAAAATATTTAAAGGTCCTACTTACTTATGTAAGATGTTGTGCATAATTATTTTCCACCGTATTTTCACGGAAACGTACGAACGTGCCTTGCTATCACAGTCTGGCTCGGTATAAAAAGTACTGAGGTTGACTGAAGTAGCATGACAAATACGAACGTTTCTGGGAAAATACGATGGGAAACAATTATGTAATCTGTACCTAATTACTGAGACATTTGGAACACTTAACTAAATCTAAAAACTGGTCTACTTAATAAACAGGAAACTAGGTCGCCGGAAAACGCTGGATGCGGGTCGCTTCCAACCGGTACGTGTGGAGGTCCATGGGGGAGGCAGTGGACGTCTTATGGCTGAGATGATGATGATGATGATAATAAACTAGAAACTCGTTACTCATATATGCATATAGGTATGAGTACCATAATTATCTACAATTCTAATTAATTAGCGTGCTAAAAAAGAATTGACAGTTACATAAACAATAGCGAAATAATTAGCAGTTGAAAAGTGACAGGAGTGACAGAATATTAGACAATATTGTCACCCAATAAATAACAGATATTGTGGGGAAGGCCTCGCTTATTGCTTATTATCGCCGCCAGTGAGCTATGACTATATCACTCTCGTCTAGATAACGTATATATTGAATATTAAAGTACTTTCGATTTACCTGCTCTGTAGAATATCAACAGAAGAAAACACACACAACACACACAGAACAGAAGGATATGATGTCACGAACCTCAGTATTGAGGGACCGACTGAAGAAGAAGAATATAGACAAAAATGTTTGTTTATAAATCTCACTGGGAAATATTTTTAGCTATGTTTGTTTGAGGTTAGGTTAAAATATGTTTTAAACAACAGTTAAATACCTAAGTGTTTTTTAGAACACTACAAGTATTAGTACCTACTGAGTGTTTAAAAAACGAATTTTAGGAATACTCACGTTAGACCGGGCCGAGCCCGCTGTCATTGTTACATGACTCGCATGTCATTTTCTATGACGGCTGATCGGTGATCACGTGGTGCTTTCCATAGAAAACGAATAAAAACTCTTTGAGCTGTTGAAGATCGTACCAAAGATAATAGATAAGTAAATAATAAATGCTTAATATAAATATGCCTACATTTCAAAAACATTACCCTACTCCATGCCTTACGTGTCTAAAATAACTATGATACGTTATCCTGATTAAAATTTAGTGTGTAAGTAAACGTACGTATACTTAATTAGAATTCAAAATGATTTAGGTATTATCGATTTGTCCATCATAAAAATAAAATATAGAACTTTCTACTGTCACATCACCGACACTCCTACGATACTATATCATTTTAGGCTAGGTTTACACGGCGTAATTTTTTCCCGTATACCGTATACGGGATTTTATCGAATACCGTAGTGACAGCAAAATTTGTATAGAGACGTTCAAAACGTTCAGACGGCTAGACGGCTTTCCCGCATAGACGCCGTGTGAACGACTTTGAACGTTTCCTTACAAATTAACGCCGTGTGAACCTAGCCTTACAGTCATAAATAAAACTAACGTATACAATTAATTCGTTAAATATTCACCTGTAAGTGACGCGTTGTGCAAAAAACAAAATTAATGGTCCATCAAAACAGTTTTTGCGGGAGTGCCATGCCCTTGAGCACTCATGCCTCCATATTTGGCGGTGTTTGAATCACATGTGTTCATAATTAAGTACTTTACTGAGTCGGATATTTATTGTACAGCTGTATATTTACCGGTTATTGAAAGAATTATATTTAAAAAATTTCGTTATTATTTCTTGTGTTTTGAATGTTGTTGTTTTGATATTTGATTATCTCGCGTCGCTCACGAGGGTTGCCAGATCGAAGGGCGCTATTATCGGGAAAAAATATAAATTTTCGGGATTTTGGGACTTAAGTCGGGAAAAATAAAAACATTCCAATTAAAGTAATTGTATTAAAAACAACGATATTTTGCATTATTGGCACTACGTCAGCTACTCTGCCCATTTTTATATAAACCACGTTTTTATATAAAAATAGTATAAATTCTTTGAGATCTTGAACAAACAAACAAAATTCGCGGCGTCGAGCGGCTCGACGCGGGTCGCTCGCTAGCTCGACGACAGTTCAGAACTTGAAATTATTGTTTTATAACGTGAAGCTGTTTTTCGGGACAATTTTCACTTTGTCGGGAATCGGGAACACATGCTAAAAATCGGGAGAATCCCGCCAAATCCCGACCATCTGGCAACCCTACTCACGTCCACGATTATTTTCGGCTATCGGTAGAAAGATTAAATATTAAGATTAAATTACTTATGTAAAATGTTAGTGTAGTAAAATCTCAGACTTTATTAAATACTAATTTAATCGCATGTTAAGAAGGTAAAATATGTTTCACAGAAATGTTATAATCGCATATAGATAATCTGATCATCAAATACAAGGATGAATAGTTTTAAAAACCATGCATAGAATCCTAAACTTCTAAATCTCTTTCAATAAATAAATGTTACTTTCAGCAATCTTACAAAATAAGAAAAATCCTTATTTCAGTTAATACTTAATAACACCTCATTCTCTCTACACTTTTGCGAAATATAATTGTAATCCGTACTGTGACAGGCAGGTGGGCCTAATTATATAGATAAAATCCTTATTTTAGGGTTCCCTTCATATGTTCATTACATTTTCCTCGTGTTAATGGCAAGATGGTCGTAATAGCAATTTTGTGTTAATTATTCAATATTTCAAATTAAAATCTGTATGCATTATAAATACTTTGGAAACTAAGATGAAACCGCGTTTAAGCTTTAGGGATTCAGAATGTTCTAATAAAACATTAATACCTATTCGCTAACATACACACGCACGTACTCAATCGCTTTTTAACCCGTGTAAACTCTGTACCCCAGTAAAAACCTTAAAAACACTTTTTACAACGAGTTTAATTCATTTACATATATGTGACGTCCCACGGTCAAAGGTACCTTATGGCGGGTATGGAGTTATGCATACCCCAGTAATCTACAATAAATAAGCTATCGATAACACAAAAGATCAACCTTCTAGGTTGCGTAGTTACAGAGATATGATTTTTTGAAAATAATGTTGTGAAATGAGCAACTTTACGATAGAGAAGTTTTAAGTTTAGCCGCCTAAAAAACTATGTTCCTGAAGTAAGTTACATAGTTGACTACAAATAATAATGCCTTATATATCTGAGATTAAAAAAATATTGCGACTTGTTCTGTAATGCAAATAGAAACTTTTGATATCGACTGATTTATGTGTATACTAACCAATCTCTTGAAAATAAAGTTTTATTTCATTTTCACGATTGATTGCAATGAGCTCTCAAGATTTAAATTTTATCTATTAGAAAACGACACTGACAGACAGTTTAAGCAAAAAACAATACCGATTTAGAGGTGAAAATGTATTTTCTGACTTTTTCATATAAAATCACAAAATTGAATATTTTTACTTTTAATGTGACACACAATCAATTTTTCTGAGCACATATGAAAGAAATTCTGTCATTCAAATGAAATAAATCCTAAAACCCCAACTAAATACTATATTTAACCCCTTATGCCACTTTAAACTTACATAACAATAACAGTATTTGCTCCATACATTTACGAAAAGGTACCTTATGGAAATAAATCTAATAATACATCACTACAAAATATCAATCATATTATAGTTTATCTTTTATGAATAGAAAATATTAATTTACATTAAACTGCCCCCAATTTAATTAGTTCTTCGTCATAATAATCTTAAAAAAGACCAATAATTTGTATGTAATGAAAAGGTACCTTGTGGTCAAGTTACATGATGAGGCATGATGATGATGGAACAGTTAGGATAAACTAATAATATTTTGGGGTTAAGATGGTATAAATCGTCTATTTCTTATCAATAATATATTTCGGTTGCTATTGAAGATAAGCGGCATTGAGGTTCAATGACCTCAGATATTCCATAAGGTAATGCGTCGGGTATTGGCATTTTTCAGCAAACCAATGGCTGATTTACTGCATGCGACCAAACCAAATGAAGATTATTCTAGTTAAGAAAGACTTGACGAGAGTAACTTTGGTATAATAGCAGTCTACTTGGATTTGTGATGTCGGTCTATGTACGGTTATAATATTTGCGAGGCGCCCCAACCAGAACTGAAATTATCAAATTAGTTTTCCAGAATGCTAATACAGTTCTCTACCAAACTTCTTTTCCCGTATTGACTAGTTTTTTTGGGAATTTTCAATCTTTTTTCCATAAGGTACCTTTTCTACTAAACTCTGAGACGACATTACTAGGCTTATAACTAACTTATAACAAAAATAAAAACAGGTAAACAAACGTTACGCATTAAGGTTTCAGATCACACAATAAAAAAAAATTGAGCATTTTTTCACCTCTTTACAAAACATTTAATATCTCCGAAACTAGAAACCCTCATAAGGTACCTTTTCCCGTGGAACGTCACATATGTTTCCGTGTCGTTTGCAGAATCGTTAAAAATGCGGTGTTAGTGAATTTATTTATCTTGTTCAATGAACGCCGCTCAACCTGAAACCATCGCGGGCCTCGCGTTGTAATTATGACGCTTTGAACCGAAAGTAATGAACGTTTAAAATGTTACATTTTATTACCGCACATAAAATTTTTTATTAAAATATATGCGTAATAGATTAAAATTAAAAAGTAAAATTGAGTTATATAGAATTGATAATATCTGGGAGAACGGCACGGGAAAACGGGCGTAAAATGTTTCCTGTAGACATTAGAAAAATTAACAATTGGCTAAATTTTTCAAGGCTTACAACTTTTAAGAAGTAGAAGGTTTGAACAGTCCTATTATATAAGGGTCCAACAAGAAAATAAGGCTTTGAAAGCACATTTATTTTATGATCTCAACAGAAAAGACGTTAAACCCTCAACTTATGAATTAAAGAGAAGAATAAAAGTTCTTGGCCCTGTTATTCTGTGCCATAAAACATTTATTTAACGGAACCCTACTTATCACACTTTCCTTTTCTATCGCCCTAATCCATTGTACCGTGGCATTATTGTGTGGCAGAAAAACGTGTGAGCCGCCAGCAACGTGGATTCCCCATTATTGCCAACAATGCTATTCCCATGTCTTCAGCCTAGCCAGGATACGTAAGACCTTGACATTTATAACAGGAGTGATGTCAATTTAGCAACAAATTAGAGTTATACCAAGAAAAGTCTGCAGCGATTCGAACAGCGACAGGGCTATCAGCCCACGCAGTGCAAGTGTTATTTATAAATATCAGGGGACATCTTACACAGATCAACCTAGCCCCAAACTAAGCAAAGCTTGTAATATGGGTGCTAGGCGACGATATACATACTTATATAGATACATACATAGGTACTTATATACATAGAAAACACCCATGACTCAGGAACAAATATTTGTGTTCATCACAAAAATAAATGCCCTTACCGGGATTCGAACCCAGGACCATCGGCTTCACAGGCAGGGTCACTACCAACTAGGCCAAACCGGTCGTCAATACGCCATAGTCATAATTTCATAGAAGTTTGACGTTTAAAATAACACTTGCGCTGCGTGGGCTATCAAAATCGGTGCACTTTTCTTGTCGTCGGTCTGGACGTACTAAAAGGTACCTACCACATTCATTCATTCATTGGTTGTCGACAAGGTTGATTTCAAATGGAATCTTTATGGAAAATATGAATAAGAATTGACAACCGACAATAAGACCCTTTTGGTTGAAAATGGCACAAATATTTGCTAGAGTTTGACCATGCCAAGTGCTGATGCTCCTATGGTATATGCATGTGTTGTTACCGTTAACTCGGTGCAAACTTTGACAATTTTCTTTAGACATGTTTTTTAAAAAGACAAAATTTGCCAATATGGCTAATTTTTGGTGCTAATCGTCTTTAAAAGTTGCCAATTTAGCACCGGAGTTACTGATTTGGTGACTATACTCCAAAACGTAATTCAAGACCAAAAAAGTAAGAAAATGTTGCCACTGCAATAATTTGTTTGTAAAATAGTAAATTCCGTTTGATAAATAATCACGCTAAGATAATTTATTTATTAGTAATTTTACTCCTACTATTTAAAAAAGTACTTTTATTTACTTAATTTTACTTAAATACAAGACGCGCTAGTAAAAAGTGGCAACATTTTCTTACTTTTTTGGTCTTGAATTACGTTTTGGAGTTTAGGTAAAAAGCCCTTTTAGCCCAATACAACTTAAGCTGGTGGCAGAAGCTCGCCTATTTTTTCATCAAGTGATGCTGATGGCAATGCAACACCATCTAATGCTTCTATGAAGAATTAAGACGGATCACAGTTGATATAGGATGAAAGAAAACTGCGTTATTACATTATAATGTGTAATAAGGTTTGTTAAAGCTAAGTCATATTCACTCATACTATACGAGAAAACAGATTCAAGATCATTTTCTGAGAAGCGGGAATACTTACCACCGACGCTTTGTAGTATTTTCGATTCGATTTTATTTTGAGCGAACTTTGTAATATAATCGATTAACTTTTAGCTGTGGCTTTTAAATGTTCTAATTTAATAGTTCTGAAATGGTAATTACATTACACGATTACACGACGCATTAAACTAAAATAAGATTGGTACCTACTGAACGATCAACTATTTACATATTTACTTTTACTCATATGTGGCGTTATAGTCTGTAATGTCTGTATATTATCATATTATGATTAATTGGGGTGTCATTCTGAATCCCTAACAACGTTTGTCCTAAAGTCACTTGCCCTAGCTGGTTTGTCCTAATGGGCACATGCCCTAACGATCAATTGTCATAACGATTATTTTCCATAATGTAAAGTTCTGAAAAATGGTTAGGTTTTAGAACTTGCTGCCACAAAAGTGGGTTAGGTTAGGGTTAGAACTGTGACCCTCGCAAAAAAGAAAATATGCTTCATAACATTAGGATAAGTAATCAATAATAGGGAAACCGAAATTAGAGTTTTTACTGTTAGGGCAACTGATCATTATGACAAACAATATTAGGGAATGCAAAGATAGGAGAAAAGACTTTAGGGATTCAGATATAGATCCGATTAATTGTACTCATATTTATACGGATTAACATAAATAAATAAAAATGTCAAAAATAAAAATTGTGCAAATATATCTAGATATAATCAAAATTATACAATTGTATTTCCACTTCTGCTTACTCACTTAATGGTACTTTAAATTTGTTAATTTCAATTAACATCCGCTATATAAATCGATTACCCGCTCGGAATCGAATTAGAATCGGAACAAATCGAAAGCCATTCTCGCGCGCAGTAATAATCGCCATAATGTTTAATTAAGGCGGGACATTTATTTCGATGTAATTTAATTAATTTGGGATTGTTCGGCTGCCGGTTATTGGGCAGTTTGTAGCACGTTCGGAGTTTGTTTGTGTTCTGATTCGGTTGTAATTAAGTTTGTGTATTTACTGATGATTTTCTGATAATTATGTACCGCTTAGTTCCGCGAAGTAACGCGGGACCGCGGGAGACGTCAAAAATTAGGCCTGTAAAATTTTAATAGGGTATTTTCCTACTAGTCAAATCAGTTACTCTTTTAGAACTGTCAAAACGATTTGCTAATATGGAATTTATATGAAACATTAAATCGTGACGTCACGGTCAACTCACCTACTTTTTATACTTCTATCCGATTTATTGACCGAAGCGAAGCGAAGGTCTACGCTTTGACTCGGGCATTTTGCTTTCGTATGTCCGGATGTTCTCCTCTACAGGTCGCAATTCTTAACCGATTCTCGTGAAATTTTGTGACCGAATTTTATGACTAAATAAAATTTTTTTGTCAATCCGGTTTCTGGAAATTTATAAAAATGGCGGAGTCGTGATACCTGGCTCCTAAACAAATAGTCGTATCGATATCATAAGAGTTTTTTTCTTTTTGAGACATGTTTACAGAGTTAATAGCAAAAAATGCAGAAAAAGATTATCGCTGGTTTAGGCGGTATTTAGATATTTAGTTTTGTATTTCCGGATGTTCTCCTCTACAGGTCGCAATTCTTAACCGATTCTCATGAAATTTTTTGACCAGATTCTATGACTAAATAAAATTTTTTTGTCAATCCGGTTTTTGGAATTTTTTTAAAATGGCGGAGTCGTGATACCTGTCGCCTAAACAAATAGTCGTATCGATATCATAAGAGTTTTTTCTTTTTGATATATGATTATAGATTAAATGGCCAAAAATTCAGAAAATTTGTATCGCTGGTTTCGGCGGTATTTTGATATTTAGTTTTTACTTGAGAATGAGTAGCTAAATTTCGTAAGAACTATCATGGCGCATTTTGCAAACGTTCGCTTTTTTGTTTGCTTCGGGAGGTCCCTGGTTCCATCCCCAGTAATTGTATGCTGCTACATAACTTTTTGTATTTTTTTATACTTAAATTTCGTATCAATTGTTGTTTTTTATTTATTTTTTTTATTTTGAAAAAAATGAAAAAATCGTATTTAAATCAAGCGCGGGCTAAGCGTATTCGTTTATTTTTTGCAAGAGATGATGGCTTTTTGCGCTTTAAAGAAAATTTGATTCTTAAATATACGGCGCCATACCTTTGGCCTATGCTCGTCTAGATGGCGACACCATTTTAAATTTAACAATTTTTACTCATATCAGTAAAAGAACATGGGTCAAAATCATATGGCGTTCTAAAAATTAAAAAAATCATTTATCCATACATATATACATTTTTTTGATATTTTTTTTTCATTTTCATTTTAATCCTGTATCGAAAGATGGCAGTAAATTTACTGTGACTACAAAATTTAGTATGACAATAACCCTCTACTACATATAGGGACCGTGCGCGTTGGAGGGTCTGCCATCTTGTGGCCTGAATCGGAAACATAATGTACATTGCCAAAACAAGTTCTACCATCTACCGTTCTTGTAGGTACGTTTCCTTATGCATAGTAGGGTCTGTCATCTTGTGGGCTACATCGGAAGCATAAACGTCACATTTACGCCTCACGCCAAAAATCTGACGGCTCCTATGCTACCCTCTATAGTTCACGCACGCCCACTATAGGGACCGTGCGCGTTGGAGGGTCTGCCATCTTGTGGCCTGAATCGGAAACATATGTGCACATGTACATTGCCAAAGCAAGTGCTACCATCTACCGTTCTCGTAAGTACGTTTCCTTGTGCATAGTAGGTTCTGCCATCTCGTGGGCTACATCGGAATCATAAACTACACATCTACGCTTCGCGCCAAAGATCTGACGGCTCCTGTGCTGCCCCCTATAGTTCATGCACGTCCCCTATGTACTTTATTCTCTTTAGATTAGATATTTAAATTCTTACTCGAGAATAAGTAACCAAATTTCGTCAGCTCATCTAAATGCTATCATAGCGCAGTTGGAAAGACGCTTACAAACAAGGATATGGGATAGGTACCCGGTTCGATCCCCAGTAAATGCAACTTTTTTTATTTATTTTTTGCACTTAAACATCGTATTGCTGATTGATCAAGCGAGCGCGAAGCGCGAGGTAAGCGTATTCGTTTGAGTTTTTGTTTGAACATTTTTTTAGCGGTTTAAGTTCAAGGGCATGGCTGTTCCAGGAGTCAATTTCCACTTACGTTAGGGGCTATTCATAAATTACGTCATTTCAAATTAGGGGGCGGGGGTCTGGACATCGGATGATGGTAGCATGACGTAGGAGGAAACAGGGTCACATGAAGCATGATTTTTGGATGATTTTAGGGGGGGGGGTCTTAAATCGTCAAAAATAGATGACGTAATTTATGGACAGCCCCTTAGAATGGGCGGTCACCATCCATAAATCGCAGGGGTTACCATTGCCTAGGGTAGTGGTCGACCTTGGGATCAGGGAACTAGCTGTAGGTTGCTCGTACGTTGCGCTTTCCCGGGCTCAAAGTCTAACTAACATTATCCTAGAGCCTTTTAATTTGGATCGCCTCGCTAAAATGGCCCATAATTTCCGCAAATCATTTTTTCTTCGAGGCAATTACTCCGTTCTCATTTTTTCCCAGTGGAATTTCTTCGCTTTATTTAATTTTTCGTGGACATTTTTTCATATACTAAATTTTCCCTTTCTCAATTTATTCCCTTTTCTTTTTGATCCCAGTAGTTAAAATAACCAGTAGGCTTTTTTTTTCACTAACTAAATATTCTCTATCTCCATATTTTCTCTTTTTTTAATATTTTTATTTTATTTTATTTAAAAAAAAATAACCAGGTTTTTTTCAAATAGGTAGGTTAGGGTTATTTTTTTTTAATGACCCTAAAAACGAAACTGCTCCCAGAGATAGGTAGGTTAGGGTTATTTTTTTTGATGACCCTAAAAACGAAAGTGCTCCCAGAGATAGGTAGGTTAGGGTTATTTTTTTTTGATGACCCTAAAAACGAATCTGCTCCCAGATATAGGTAGGTTAGAGTTATTGGCTGACAGCGTTTGGTTTTTTACTTGTAGTTTTTTAGAATATGTTTTAATTTTAGTGTTTTTGATATTTCTGGTATGTGAAATACCTACAAGAAACAAATATAATTACTACACTATTAACATACAGTAACAAGAAAATATTATCCTTGATATTTAAAAGAACGAAAACTATACGGAAAAGATTAATTTAAAAATATTAAAAATAGGCGATTGCGGAAGAAAACCATTGGGAAAATATGGGAACGGAGTAATAAAATTGCTACCGAGAATGAATGATTTCGGGAAATTATGGGCAACGCAAAATATGAGAACGGAGTAATTGCCTCGAAGAAAAAATGATTTTCGGAAATTATGGGCCACACTCGACCGAGAAAAGTCTGCAGAGATTTTGACACTGGCACAAATAACATTGGCACTGCGTGTGCTGTCAAAATCTCTGCAGACTTTTCTTGGTCTAACTCTATCCACTTTTCTATACAATTAGTATGGCGACGTGGATACTTAAGGGGCATCGACCGTACACTGACATCGGGATGATATTTTTATCATGTTATTTAGTAGTCATCGTGCGTCTCGCTTGCGCCAATACATATACGGACAAGAACGAGTGAAATGCACGATAACTAAATGACATCAGTTAGATGTCTTTCTGATATCAGTGTAAGTTTGAATTGGCCTGTTAGCCAAAAATTGTTTCGTATGTCCATATGTTCTACTCTACAGGTCGCATATCTAAACAAATTCCCGAATTTTGTAAGCAATTGATAGTTAAGTTTTTATGGTCAAATTAGATTCTCTAAATTCTTCTAAACAACGGAACCATACATTTATTCAGTTTTAAGCTCTGCTCGCGAGGTCTACAGCTCACAGAGCCACTAGTCAAATAGAACTTGTGTTCAAAAATAATTCAGAACAATTGAAGTGTTCTGGACTTCAATTGTTTTAACAGCGCACTCTATGACGTCTTGGCGGAACTGCGTCGAACGCCACTCAGGTTTACGTAACATCCTAGTTTGCTCTATTTGTCAAGGTTTGCATGATAAAATGCCTCTTGAAGGCGATAGATGGCACATTTCAGCCATTCTCCGACATATACAACAAATGGAAAAGTGTATCCAAAAATGTGTGCCTTGTAAATACTAAGTATACATGAAAATAATTAATTAAAAGAAAGTAATTCACTGAAAATGTTTCATAGTATAGTCGTTCTATCTTAAAGGTAGTTGTCAGACTATCGTGCAGTATAGGGTGATCAAATCCTATCTTTTCACCTATTTATGTAAAAAACAATGCTTACATGTTTTCCTCCCCTACTTAATGCCACGTGCCTCCAGTCCACGGCCTATTAACCATGTACCTATCATCCAACAATTATTTTTCTGGCACCCTTAAGCGTAGTATCGTGTAATCATTTTTATTAGAATTTCTCAATGAAATGAAATGCGCCACCAACCAATGAAATCAACAGTCAAACACGTCACTGTTAAGTATTCAACATTTAATTTGTCCAACATAAATTGATTGCTGCAACGATTGAGTAGCGCCGTAAAATGACACTTTACATTAGTTGTCTTTAACCGTTTATATGTACCCTCGTCGAAACTAAAATAGCTTGGTTATTTATTATTTAGGTTTCGTGTAGTGTAAGTTATTTAGTAGGTAGCGGTTGGCGTGAAGATTTTATTAAAGGAGTGATGGATTTATCTCGCTGACGCGATCGGGTCACCACATTTATGTCAAGATGTAATTTTTTAAATTTTGATTCTAAATGTATTTACTTATAAATACTCAAATCAATATGTTAATCGTATCTTAAAAATAGGGCATGCTAATACAATATAGGTACTTAGGTTAATATAACGATTTTGTAATATTGTTTATTTTTGTTACAGGTATGGACATGGACACTGGTAATTTTTGAACAGAAGATTAAGAAAAACTGAATCAAATTTATGCTCAGGGTCAAAAATTGAGTCCGAGAACGTTTCAATTCAACTTAACTACTAAGTAGCTTCAACTACTACTACTACCAACTACTACTACTACTACTAGTACTATCAACTCATGTAAATTAGTAAACGTCGACTAAACACTTATAAATGCCAAGCAATATTATAGACCTAAGCCGCAAAATGACACATTTCTGATATAAATACGGTGTCTAAACTTAATCCAGTTTACTCACCGCCGGCGCCGGTGCCGATACACTTCCGTTGCATTGTCTAATTAGTCACTTATCACCAGCCTATAAATACGACCCACTGCTGCGGGCTCAGCACGGTTCCATTTTTATCGACTATCACTATGCGCGTTCCTTTCGCACTTACATACTTGTTAGAACGTGACAGGCATGGTGACAAGGGATAAAAACGCGACCGTGCTAAGCCGCCTGGACACAGGACTCTTATTATTATACAATTACCGATGTAAGGTAAAACTCAGATATGTGCACTAGGATAGGTGCCACACTTAAAAAAAAACCTGAATTTGTAACAAAGAAACCACTTTTTAATATGCATCTATTACACGTTATTTTTGATAGACGATGCACGAATGTCATATCACCAATCAACAAAACTTGATAAATGGCAAATTTTATCTCAAAAACAAATAACAACACGGTCAGCCGGCGTATTATGGATGGTTTTATCCACGTGATAAAATAACTGTCACTGTTTAACACTGCGGGATAGAAACCGTTTTATCACGCTGTCACGTAGACAAGAACGACCATCATATCCGTACAGAAGTTATCATAAAGATACGCCTCATACACCAAGTTCATTGCACAGACTCATAACATCAGGTAATTGTTTTAAATCTGTCGGGAAAGACTGTACTTAGGTATGTTATCTGCGTGTATGTCTGGTTGCAAAGCTATAATTTAGTATTGTCTTACCATATTATCCCGTCAACGTAAAAGTGAAAACGAATTGTCGTACCATTATCTTTCTTTCGGACCTGTGGCTTATCAAAAATAACATTGGTAATGTAAAAACTCTTGTGGTAATTTTTACTTTCAAATTTACTTTGGTAGGTACTTCATTTAGGATTGGTAAAGTTCTAATTGTATAGTTTAAATAACCGTACCTACAGACTTCATAGCGTAGAAATTATTCAGCCATAGAGAAATATAGTAAGACAAGAGTGCCAAAAAGACTAATATTTTCATAGTCGACATCTAGCATCGAGTAGCGGAATTATCAGCACTGCTAAGTAGCAGTAGTAGTACTGTCAAGTGACAATAGATGTAGCACCGACCGGAAAGTCTTAATTATGTTGTTGAGCATTAGATTCTTTTCTCTATGATTCAGCTTTATGAATTTTATGATAGATAACAGCTAAATCAATTCACGGGTGCTAATGCGCTGGCCTGAACGAATTACCAAATCGAGATAGATACTAATTGGCACGCAACACCTGCTATTACGGGAACCACTAAATTATATTTCACCTTGGACTAGATACAGTATAGCTGTCTGGCGATCTCACGTTAAACCAAGATATTAACTTGGTGAGGAATAAACTGTCGCAAGCTCGTTTCCTACTTTTACAGTTATAAATGTTATAATGCATAACTATTTTCAGTTGTATTTTCACGGAAACATACGAACGTTTCTTTCTATTTCAGACAGTCTCGGTACAAAAAGTACTGAGGTGGAGTAGCATGACAAATAAGTACGAACGTTTCCGAAAAATTACGATGGAAAACAATTATGCACTACATCTGTAATCAAGAAAGAGATGAAAGTCATCACGCGATTTTTTAAATTAGGAATGAATGTGGAGGGTTGTAAGAGAAAAGAAAAATCAAGGAAAAGGTGGATGGACTGGAAAAGAAAGCAGGTGAATTGTTAAGGCGGGATTCCAACAATGTGCGGCACAAACATTTTTGTACACTTTGTGCTTGTGGCGCACACTGGTGGAATTCCGCCTTTATTAGATCCTTCTAATTTAGAGGTGCGTGCTTGAGCCAATTGACAATTTAAGTAGGTACCTATACTATCAAGATTCCATCATTATTATTCATTACACAGCTGGCTCAAAAGACTAGTAGTAAGAAAGATAATGGTACGACAATTCGTTTTCACTTTTACGTTGACGGGATAATATGGTAAGACAATACTAAATTATAGCTTTGCAACCAGACATACACGCAGATAACATACCTAAGTACAGTCTTTCCCGACAGATTTAAAACAATTACCTGATGTTATGAGTCTGTGCAATGAACTTGGTGTATGAGGCGTATCTTTATGATAACTTCTGTACGGATATGATAGTCGTTCTTGTCTACGTGACAGCGTGATAAAACGGTTTCTATCCCGCAGTGTTAAACAGTGACAGTTATTTTATCACGTGGATAAAACCATCCATAATACGCCGGCTGACCGTGTTGTTATTTGTTTTTGAGATAAAATTTGCCATTTATCAAGTTTTGTTGATTGGTGATATGACATTCGTGCATCGTCTATCAAAAATAACGTGTAATAGATGCATATTAAAAAGTGGTTTCTTTGTTACAAATTCAGGTTTTTTTTTAAGTGTGGCACCTATCCTAGTGCACATATCTGAGTTTTACCTTAATCGGTTGAATACGCCTCCGGATCTAATTACCGTCTAGCGTGCGTCTGCGCACGCTTTCCAGCCACCTCCGGCGCTTAATTAACCTGTTCGAAAGTTAAGTACCTAACAAGTAGACCAATTTTAGTTTAACATGAAACCAGATCAAGGCATGGTCTCTACCAATGGATTAAAATACATTCCAAATTATATTACAGACAAATCCTTGCTTTTCTTCTAAACATTTGGATTTTAAATTTTAAAACACCAGATTCAATCAATTGTGCTTGATATTATTATTTACTACAGTTCACAATGACACTGCAGATAGTAAGTTTTGAATGATTCACGGTTAGTTTCACTAGACTTATATCGACCGGGATATGGACCGTGATTACCTACAAAAAACAATACAAAACAAAAGGTAATCACGGTCCATATCCCGCGCGGTCGATATAAATCTAGTGAAAGAAATATTATACGAACGAAAGAAGAAACCCACAGAAACATTCCCTAAAGTATTTTCTGTGTTTATGTTAGATATATATGCGAAGTAAAGGTACTAATAGCGACAGTCTACTACTACTGACCTGGGTACCTAGCCAAGGTGACAATCGCTTGCGCTACGACAACGAAGCATTTTGTGTCTCTCTATCACTCTTCCCTTCCATATTGAGCGACAGTGACAGTTGCGTTTCGTTCGCTATTACGAATCGTAAACGATTGGCATGTTGGCTACGCACCCTCATTATTGTTAGGCTTTATCTCGTTGCAATAAGGTTTATGAATGATCAAATAAATATTCATGGTAATGGCTAGCCCTAGGTTCCCATAACTTGCATAATAAAAACTGACCACATTTGCATGTTACACTTGAATTGTTTGAAAAATAATGGAGTGATACATTGAAATCTAGATACTAACATTTACATAATTACACATAATGAAAATAAGTCTCTCATGAATAGTTTATTTCTACGTTCCCATTTAGGTTATAACAAAAGTGTTTGAAAATGTTAAATGGGTTCATTTAAGAAGAGATGTGGTCAAATGTAGGGCTTGCATTCCGGAATTCCGGAATTTCGAAATTCCGGAATCTTGGACAAATTTTCCGATATTACAATTCCGGAATTGATACCACTGAATATCGAAAATTCCGGAATTGGATTTAAGTACTTTTTTTAGGTTTTAATACGTTTATTATTGAAAATTGTTAAGAAACTACACTATACTGATGTTTTTTCTCGTTATGACGTGCCTCTTAGTCATTTAATGAACTATATAGTACTTATATATTTTATTTGTCTATTTGCAGTGGGACAATATGGGCTCATAATAATAATAAAGCAAAGCGATTTACTTGCTTAGAATAATCAGAATAGTCTAAATCCAACATAAGCGAATTTTTAGAATTGAAATTTAATAATATTTGGACTTTTTATCTTCGATTCAGAAAGAAAGAGGTTTTCTCTATCAACGATTTCGGATCCTGTAGAACCACATAATATATGTTATTCTGAATCATAATTAGGAACTAGGAAGAAAAAAGCCAACTTAGACCTTCAACTTCTTAAAAAACACCACTACCTACTAGGTTAGGAAGACTAGGAAGCTGTTAAATTTAACTATTGTATAAAATTATGCATCGAATGGTTTGCTAGCAACTATGGTTTCCCCAAGTTAATACCCCGTATCATAGAAGTGAATAAAATAACCATTTTAATAAGGTGGTAAAATAAGAGGTGAAAAAAAACGTACTTCAAATTAGATTTAATAAACATAAAGTATCCGAATTTCACATTTTTTGTTGTTTTTTACATAAAACTCTCATAAAATTATGATAAACCCTAATTCCGGAACCAGTTCCGGAATTCCGGAATTGGAATCCAATATCGAAAATCAGTTCCGGAATTGGAAACCATCCGATATTGCAAGCCCTAGTCAAATGGGAATTATTATGTTTTGTTTGTTTTATTTTAGGAACAATACCTAAAAGCTAGAGCTAATTATTTTACGTATATCCTCCGTTGTGACTGCGGCAAGTGTAATGATAGGAGAAGGAAGAGAAGCAATAAAGGAGATGGTTGAGAATATTCGACTGCGGTTTTCACGGCAATACCTACCTACATATAAATATGACTACACTACAATGAGTAACATTCTTAAATGAAATGTCCCGACGCTCATAGTTTTTTCGGTTGACTAAGCAATTGCCAAAGGTGATGCAATTTCTATCCCAATGAATAACCCTAAAAATACAATAAATTATAATTGAAACGTTTATGTACGTTAAGGAATTTATTGAATGTAATGGGACTGTTATATAATCTGTATTGTTTAATGTTAATTATTGTTATTATTTATTTTTCTGATATTATTTTATGCTTATCTAATACATTACATTTTGATTATATTGATTTAAAAATGTCCTAAATTATGTGTTAGGTATTTATATAATTTAATATTTGCATGCCTGTATGTGGGCCGAATACACTGAGCAAAAAAAAAAACTGTATTACCAACGAATCAAAAACTGTATTCTGGCAAATAAATTATTTGATTGATTGATTGATTGATTGTAGAGAACTAAATATGACTTCACTATTTGTCACAAGAGTAATACATTTTTCTAAGAAATAAAGAGAGCAAATGTGATATCACTTACTTACAATGCTACTGCTAGTTAACATAAATTTATTGCATGATTTTTCAAATACTTTTTTTTAATTCGATAGAATCCATGAGTATAATGAACGAATTCATTAAAAGAAACGATTGAACGATCATCTCGCCGCTCATCTGTGGCATTCCTGCATTCTAGCGACTTTCAAACGCAACAATCTTATTGGTCTCTATTCTATAACATGCGATCTTAATAAAGTCATCTGTGTCACTGCTACAATTGCTGATATTTAATCAATTGATATCAATTTTGTCTTGTAAATGAGAGTTTATGACTCCTATCAACATTTGCTTGATGATTTTCCAGGACCGTTTGGACATGATTGTGTGGGTCGTCGGCGAAAAAGGACGACCGAAATTATTTTATCTTCTTCTCTATCGTTCTGACATATTCGAGCGATAGAGAGGCAGATAAAGAAAATTCAATGTTCGTTTTTCGCGGTAGGGTCTGTTAATAAATTTTGAGTGTGCTCACAGTTATTTGACTTATTAAATAATAACTGAAGACTGAGTTTTAATTAAGTTTGTCATCTTTGTGTACCTAAACGTTTTTTTAAACATTGATTAGTATTCTTCCCGACGCGGCGTGATCAGAGGCCCAATCTAACCTTAGGCCTACACGGGAACTTTCTTTTAAAACTTTTAAGTAAACTGTAGTTTCTTGTAAACTCCCTCATGCTTGAGCCTATCTAAAGCCTTTGGTTTTAATAGGTTTTACGTTTTTTGGAAATTACTTACTATCGGGTGTTACTTATTTCAACTTTTAACATTAAGTACAGCTGATCAACAGTTGACGAAAATCAACCATCGGATGATGTACGTCATATCCCTGGAAGGTTCCAACCTTTGAGGGTTTTATACCTATACAGTAGAACCTCGATAACTTGAACGTCAAAGGCGAAATCCTCACTTACTTATTTCGAACCTGGTAAATCCGCATTTAAAAGGGATGTGGAGTGTCGGGTTAATAAAAACGCAACAGGCCATACGTGACAACTCGTGATGAAAGATCGGATAGGTATTTCCCTTGAATCTAGTTGAAAACGGTATTTCCGTAAAATCTCGTTATAGAAAAGTAACGTGTTGCTGCTATGACCATTTGCGTTTCAATTCACATGATGCTATAACTGGAATATCCCTTTCCAAAGGTTTTTAAACGTTATTATACTAGTAGGGTAATTCGCCAGTAACTGGCCACCGCCAATAACTGGCCACCCAAAGCTAAAAATGAATTCTAATCACGTATAAACAGAATTCATTTTAGTATAAGTAGGGATTGCAAACCGGATTGATTTTCAATCCGGCCGGATCCGGCCGGATTTTGGCCTCAATCCGGCCGGATCCGGCCGGACCGGATCCGGTTAGGTATAAGGATATTAAAGTTAATTAAATGGCATATTTTTCAAGTTTTATGCGTTATATGAGACACAAAGGGTATTTTTACAACAAATGTATTCATAAAACAACAATTTGAAGTTAATAAGAAATAACGTTTTAACAATAAAATAAAACTAAGTATTAAAAAATGTCACATAGTCAATCTCAATTTAAAAATAAAATATGAAATCTAAGTCATTTATTAATTTTATTATATTTAATCATTCACATTCTGCTCAAATTTATACGTTTACAATAAAAATATAAATTTGATTACATTCCAAAGCCTGTTAATGGGATAATTATGGGATGGAACTCCTTGAAACGACAAGTTTTTGTACTTAACTGTTCTTTGATGGAATTATTTGTAACGCCGACATCCATTCTAGTAACAAGATATTTTACTTTTAACCAAAATTGTATGAAATGCGTTCCAATATTATCTTGCTTTCATTTTTATCCGTGAAAATAGTTTTATAGCCTAAATCACAAATAAATAAATAATTCATGAATAAATATTTGGGGACAATTTTATACAGATCGACCTACTCGTAGCCCCAAACCAAGCAAAGCTTGTAATATGGGTACTAGCTAGCTCTAGGTAGTACTACTTGGCGACGTATATACGTATAGTATATTGATAAATACATGCTTATATACGTGGAAAACACTCATAACTCAGGAACAAATATCTGTGTTCATCACACAAATAAATGCCCTTACCGGTATTCAAACCCAGGACCATTGGCTTCATAGTTCATAGGCAGGGTCACTGAATGGTCACTACTCACTAGGCCAGACCGGTCGTTACAAATGCCTTCCATGGCATCTCCATCCTTTAATAATGTTTACTTCTAATTATTTAAGTAATCGTCGTATCGTGCCGATTCGTGCCACTAACATGAAAGAAGAGGAAATCCTCTTCTGTTCTCAATCATCGTCATATTAAATATCTTCTTATTTTACTAAATTTGGATTTTTTCATTCGTTCTTTATTCTGTTTAACTTCTTTCTTCTATCCGTTGCCTTTTTCTCACTTAAAACGCGCAGTGGGTGCTGCGTGCGGTCTTTTTTTCTATTTTCCCGGATCTGGTCCGGATCCGGTGATTTCAACCGGATCCGGTAGCTCCTATAAAGTGCCGGATCCGGCCGGATTACCGGATCCGCCGGACCGGATTGCAATCCCTAAGTATAAGGTTTCAATAACTGGCCAGCCTTCAATAACTAGCCACCTTATACTCAAATGAATTCTCTTTATAGGTGAATAGTATTCATTTTTAGTTTAGGGTGGCCAGTTATTAACAGGTGGCCAGTTACTGGCGAATTACCCTATCTAAAAAAAATCCTAATAAATATTTAAAAAAATGCCAAAATTTCCTTGCGGTTTGCAGTTTTTTTTAAAGTACGTGTGAAGTGTGAGACTATAAATATTGATAATATTTCATCGTTTTCTAAGTTGTAGGTGTGACTCGTTGCGGGTGGCCGTTGCTCTTCGTCTGGGCTGCGATGTTTGTCAACCACATCTATGCATCTGCGGGTCCATGGTGGAGAGCAACGGGCACCACGCTTTGAGCTGTTGCCGATGCGCGGGAAGGTTTCCACGCCACCACGCGTTGAACGACATTGTTCGAAGGGCGCTGGTGTCAGCCAACGTCCCGTGTGTGCTGGAGCCGCCGGGCCTTAGTCGGTCAGATGGCAAAAGGCCGGACGGTTTGACTCTGGTGCCGTGGGAGAAAGGAAAGTGCCTTTTGTGGGACGCCACCTGCGTCAGCACATTTGCCGCCACGCACCTTGGCCGCACTGTGCGGTCGGCAGGTGCAGCCGCTGAGCAGGCGGCGTCCCTAAAAAGGGACAAGTACTCGGGGCTAACGAACTACTTGTTCGTCCCCTTGGCTGTGGAGACATCTGGGTGTTGGTGCGCGGAGGCGAAAACTTTTCTCGGGGAGCTGGGGCGTCGCCTGCAGCAGAGGGGTCTCGACCCCCGCTCCGGATCGTTCCTAGCGCAGAGGTTGTCCATCGCGGTTCAACGCGGTAACGCAGCAAGTGTGATGGGCACCTTTGCGCCGGGGGCGATGCGGGGTGGGTTATTTGATTAGTTTTTATAGGTTAGTTTGGGTTTAGTTGTAATTTATAGTTTTAGAGTTTATTGATAGTTTATTTCTTAGTTCTTAAGTGAAATTGACATTAATGTAATTCTCGCTTATTAATTAAATGTAAAGTGTAGTATGTAGGTACAAATTGAATAGTCTAAAGCAAATAAATAATGTAATAGGAATATAATTTGAAATAATATATCGTGCCGAGTTGTAGGTATAATGAAACATTCATCTTTAGTAGGTAGGTACTTAGATGATCGAAAATACGTGAGTGATCCGTTTTAATATATTTAATATGTTTGTGTCTCACGGAAGTTTTGTTATTAAAAAAGAAGTTTTGTTTTGTTGTTTTGTTATGATCTCAAAAAGCGCCCCGCTTTTTTAAAGACTGCTGGCTGAACCCACTGCAACTTAACGTGTTAACGAGAAGCAAAAGCCATCTAAACAAAAAAGTATTAAATATTAAACCCTGTTCCTCAGACATAAATTCTAAAACTTTAACATTTTAGAATTTATGGATGAAAGGGATTTAACATTCTTCCAGTTCAAAGTCAGAAGCTGAAAAGTAACGGTAATAACAATATTACAAATTCATACCGTTCCCACTCCGCCACGTTCCTGATAGAAGTTGCTAAGTGGTTCAGTTTGGAGTTGGAAATGGTTAAACTTACTGAGTAACAGGGTCGGTCAGTCGGCGAGTCGGCGCCGAGAGTGCTGGCGAAAGGAGAGACAAGATAATGATAAAGAGAAACCACAATCGACGCTGCTTGATGGTATTTTGCGTGTATTTTCCCTTCAATAATATGCTAGGTTACATTTTATTACGATTGCGGACACTTCGGTGCAACTGGTCATATAATTATGTATGTGCCATTTTATTTTAAAGTTGTACACTACACATTTTATCATAAATATTTGGGATTTTATGTGGTATTTCTACTCAGAATCATGAGCTCTTTGGATCCTGTTAGGACTGTGTTAGGAGAAAAAAGATCCAAAGTTTTAAAACATTCTTAATTCCTTCCATTCCGTTACCATCATTTTTTTTAATGTGATAGTCAGCAAACGAGCCGCTTGATGGGAAGCGGTCATCGTTGCCCATGGACATAAGCAACATCACAAGAACATCCTCATCATACAAAGTCTATGAATTATGTAAATCTTGGGACCCATTTTTTCTCCTATTAGCATTGAAAGAGCGTGATTCTGACTAAAAATAACATGAAAATTTACAAATATAAAAATTAGTGTAGTTTACAACTTTAAGTAAAATGGGTATGCTAGGCTCTATACGGTTTCGTTAATAGGCCGAATGAAGAAAATGACGACAAAATATTTGAGTGGTGCTATAGTTCGTTTTTTTTAGCATTAGAAATAAGGTAAACAATCTTGATGTGTCTTTTTATTGAAAAACACGTTTTAAAAATAAGTCACGGCAAATATGTAACAATTTTGAATCTAATACGATCATTTATATTCTTCTGCGTTCATAAGTAATAGTTACTGATTTTCAAAAAGCGTTTTTCAATTAAAAGACATGTCAAGATCGCTTACCTTTTTTCTAATGCTAAAAAAAACGAGCTAAGGGGCGCTGGCGCGTGCTGGCACTGGTGGAGCCATCTACAAAACTAGCGAGGAACGCGTTTTAGTGTAGTAATTGCCAATCTTTACCACCTACATGTCTCTGCTGGTATTTCGGAGAGTCCATGTTGCGTTTCGTCAGTCAATATGATATTGCACCCAGCGCAAGGCGCGCTTGCACATGCACCAGGAATGCAAACAAGACCCGCCGGTGCTAAATATCGCGACGTAAACGTAAACAATTTCGCAACTTGATCCACGGTTGATACTCGTACTTCCAAGAATATACATTTTCTTGTATCTGCCATTTTAGGGAAGACGATATACTTACTATGGGTTACTAGTTAGGAAGACATGCTAGGATTATTGCCAACTCATAAAGACATGTGATTACTTAGAAACTTTTCTTAGTTACCTACCTATTTATTATTCCACCAGCGAAAAAAACATTTACCCTCCCATAAAAAATGGACCAGCCAAATCTTAGTGTGTTAGTAGAAAGTGCCCCACGAATGTAACAAAACGATATGACTATGGGACCATGGTCTGATAAACAAAGTTTTGTGTACTGTGGTAGCGGTTACTCGTTAGTCGCGGGTCACGACCTAAACTAACACAAAAACTATTGTTTACCATTAAAGTTATAACGTTATAAGTATTCTGTGAAACGTTACTGTTATTTGAAAATTACGCTTAATCGTTTTGAATTAAAGCTCAGTTATCGTCTTTTTATTTTGGCAAGTTTCGACACTGGTGTTATGCCTAATTTGCTGGTTAAACGTGTCTGTTGAATGTATTAGAACGTATTATAATTATTATTAGAACTCAGTCAACATTTTCGAGTTAAACCGCGGAAAGTGTAAAGACAGGTCAGGTCAAGAGCACTCTTAACTGAAGAACCTTTGTGGAGAACGGGAAGTGAATGAACCGAAAAGGTGTGACAGGATCGTGGTTACTGCAAAGGCGGCATTATCTTTGATTCATAAAACTTAACAATCGTTAATATTATGGACGGTAGAGGAAGGACGACGATCTCTTATGACCATAAATACCTAATAGTTCCAAATCTCTCCAGAGTAGCTAAGAACGTAGGCGTTCTTGACGGAGTGAAGTGTCCTGTCAATGATTTGATTTTTTTTATCAAATATTCTAGGTATTGTGGCGCCACCTATTTAAGGTTTTTGACATTTTGACGGACACTTTTTGATACATGGAGATTGTATTCCTTACCTCTACCTTTCATAGTCAATGTCTATAAAAAAAACACAAACGTCAAAGTGAAAGTTAAGGATAAAAAGTGGTACGTCAAGTATGTATGTAATTTAAAAGGATATGTAATGTATGCGTTCTTATTCTTACTGCCGTTTGTGCAAAGTTAGCGGGGTTAGAGTATAGGATGTTTAAACAACGGCATGTATAATAATTATGTATTATATTTATTATAACCATAACTATATTTACATTATGTAGCGGCTATGCAATCATCATCAAGAAATCATACCCGAATAACGTAATCACTTCCATCATATAGTTCGTTTTTTTTAGCATTATAAAAAGACAACGCGATCTTGACGTGTCTTTTAATTTAAAAACGCTTTTTAAAAATCAGTAACTATTATGAAAGCAAAAGAATGTAAATAATCGTATATGATTCATAATTGTTATATAATTGCCGTGACTTATTTTTCAAAAGTGTTTTTCAATAAAATGACACGTCAAGATTGTTTACCTTTTTTCTATTGATAAAAAAACGAACCACCAATTGCTGCGAAGCAAACGCTATAGTACATTGTAGGAGAGGACGGAAAACCGCTAAAAGATGGACGAGTCGTTTGAGGGCCGACACGTTAGTGGAGGCCCTCAAATAATACGAGTCCATCTTTAGCGTTTCCGGCCGAGGCATTACATAGTGCTTTTCACGACTACTGCGAGGAAATAAGAAAACATTTGCATAATTATAAGTACTAGCCCGCGTATTCTATGGTACCTAGCAAATTACTAGCCACTGCCTGTACTGTCTCTTGAATTTCGGTAGGCGACAGCGTAAGAATATCATTTTCTTCACTAGAAGAACTCATTTTTATAGCGAGCGTAGATACGTGTTTCTTGTATTTTTAGTCAACACAAAATTTACACTATCCAATTCAGTAAGTATTTTCAGATCCCGCCTTTTTTACTTTTTTTATTACTTTTAAGAGGCGTTTTTCTGTTATTTGCTTCAAACCGACTCTAAACTTAGAAGCGTTTTTGCTAAAAAAAAACACAAACAGCTACAAAAGTAAAAAACGTCTTAAGCGTGAACTGAATGGATAATTGTTAAAAAAAATGAACTGAATGGTTCTGACATTTCTTTATTTTTAAATAAGAAATTGGTCCTATAAATAACCTAATTTTATTATTGAAGGAAATAGTTGCGCCAAAAAAGACCTTTTATTGATTTTTATGTTTTAAATTATGCTCATTTCTGTAGCGAACCGTCACCAAATGACAGATGATGATAACAATGAAACATTGTAGTAGTGGTGGTTCAGGTGCTATAGCTATTGCCCACTTTCCAGCTTGGTTTTTGACCATCTATTGCCACATTTCCGAACAGTGGCGTGAAAAAACTATTTAGTGTAAACAAAACACTACAATGTAATTTAAATTTACAAATCGGCCAATATTGGAAGTTATTCCTTTCTATTTTGTGACTCGCTTAACTCGCTTTTTACACGCTCGATTGAACGTATTCAATAATGATTTGGTGAAATACTTTTTGTTATATAAAGTCTAGTAAACCGCAATAAATCAATATCCAATTCCAGTGTGCTAATTTACGATAAAGGATGACTCACGCTAGACCAGGCCGGGCCCGGGCCGAGAGGTTCGACATGTAATTTTCTATGACGGCTGATCGGTGATCACGTGGTGCTTTCCATAGAAAACGACGCGCTGGAAGCTCCGGCCCGGCCCCGGCCCGGTCTAGCGTGAGTCATCTTTAAAACTGCTGAAATCAATAACGTTCGAGTGCAATCCTCTATTTATATACCAATAGGTTTTTAATAAATGTATTTCAATATCAATATCAGAAAGCTCGCTCCAGGACTGTTATTTTATTTGTACCTACACTCAAAGATTACTTTTAAAGGAAATTTCTATAGACAAACTGATTCTTTTACATTGTTCTCTAAAAATCACTGAGTATCATATTTTTAACCAATAGCGTAAATGTGCCAGTGCTAGACACTGTACCAATAGTTGCCACTTGATTGTAAGCAATTGAGGTGACAAACGGGCTGTCACCGATTTGAATTAGATCATACACAATTAAGTTACCTTACAGCTTTTCTCGCCACCGCCATATTTATAAAATTGCTTTTACCCATAAGTAATTATTATGAATTTAAATTTACTTGCACAAGCTTTACTTTATAATCCTCTTTACTTACTAATTTATATAAGAAGTGTCTTGTTAGTCTTTAATTTGTTTAATTAGAAGACTCCACTCAGTATATTTATAGACCAATGGCGTAACACAGGCCGTCGTCCTTACAAGCGTTGTAAATAGCGAAGTCGTCCAGAGAATTTGTTTCAATCAGGGGTTAACTACGGTCAGGAAATCACTGCCGCCGACCATTTACATCAATTTAGTGGCACAAGAAGGTCGGGCTTAGTCGTATATCAATTAGCGCAGTTTTACTCGATCGTTTAAGCTGTGATTGGGATAAAATGTATGTAGTGTTGTTAGGTACTTTACTGATTGGTTTGTTTGAAAGACTTGTGGCAGATCAAAAAAGCGATGGCTTGATGTTGTGAAAGCAGATATGAGCGTGAACGGGCTCACACTAGACGACGCCCAGGATCGCGCAAAGTGGAGGAAAGCAAGTAGGAAAGCGAACCCTGGCAAAGGCCGGGATAACGCTAGGTAGAAGAAGAAGACTTGTGGCAGATAGATTTTTGTTGAGGTATCAGAGCAGAGACTACTTTCGACGAGTTACTGACCTGCTGACCCGTTACTTTTAATGCTGACTGTACAGTGTACATATTTGTATTGTTAAACTACACCAATCATCGTCAAATAAAAGTGTTTAATACAGTAAAACACGGAAAACAAACATAACTTGGAAAACTCCACTACGACGCCGCCATCGCCATTGTGAAGATGCTCTTCTGTCAGTCCTTGCCGCGCTATAGTGATGTGACCATTGACGTATGTCTCAGGACTGGCCTTACGGGCAATTAGAATGGGGTATGAATGGGGCCAGTACAGCGGTGTGACACCGCTACAACGCGATTGGTTGATGAGTTCGCAACTAGTTGCGTTAGACTGCACGATTGGCTCGGAGTGTATAGATCTTTTCCCCGAAATCGTTAATTCCGCGTAGCAAATTTTCCATTCGCATTTTTTCCCACCCGAATTTCTACCCAAACCGTTTTTTTGTCATTCGCTTGTTTCTCTATTCTCAAACTATCGCAACATTTTTATTTCTTACGCTATGATTTTCTTATAATTAATACTTTTCAAGTCGTTTTTTTCGCATTATTTTTATTTCTTAGGCGATATTATTACCATGTGGTCCCACCGCAATGTTTCTTTTCAAAAAAACATTTAGTTCACAACTTAGCTAGACCGCGGGGCTCCTATATCTAGGCGGTTTGCCCTACGGGCATCTGAAGCTACCTAACGAACCTAACCTACCTAACCTATTAATTTAGTGTGACGTCCATGAAAACATCACACTTTGGGGAAAAAAGTGTAGGTAGGTTAGGTTCGTTAGGTAGCTTCAGATGCCCGAAGGGCAAACCGCCCAGAAATAGGAGCCCCGCGAAGCGGGGCTCCGTCTAGCTAAGTTGTAATCTAAATGTTTTTTAAAAAGAAACAGTGCGGTGGGACCATGGTAATATTATCGCCTTAAGAAATAAAAATAATGCGAATAAAACGACTTGGAAAGTATTAATTATGAGAAAAATGTAACCTAAGAAATAAAACTGTAGAGATATAAGCGAATGACAAAAAAGGGTATGGGTAGAAATTCGGGTGGGAAAAAATGCGAATGGAAAATTTGCTACGCGGAATTAACGATTTTGGGGAAAAGATCTATACACTCGCCTGTAATCGTATAACAGCCGAGATACGGTTGTTGAAACACCAATATATCGTATAATAGCGGTTAACTCGACTATTTAGCAATTTTCGCTAATTAGTGCTATAATCATGTCGTATAAACGTTTATAGCACTATCTTTTAGCACTTTTATTCCACCTTTTAATAAATGCTGAGTTAGCGCTACTAAATCACTTTTATTCAGCATAATTGTTCTATTAAAATCATATAACAGCTATAGAATAGCTAATTGTCTGTATAAGGCGCTTTAATACAACTGTTACTCGATTCTCTTCTCTGTTGCTATAAAAGCTTATTAAAAGCAATCCAATAACCATTTGGCAACAATGCTGCTGTAACAGCGCGCTTATATCATAATTCGGGTAATGGGGTTCAAACCGCTGTTATAGGAGCTGAAGTGTATTTACAGGTTTTATTCAAAATGTATTCAGCTTAGAGTACTTTTAAAGAGTTTTGAACTACATTAACAGCACAAGTCAGCCATGTTGTCGTTTCAATATAGTCCGGTGGCCAACTGCATGAAACCCTATCTGATAAAAAAATAGAAAAATCCTACTCTGTAGGGGTAGCTGACTTTTAGTAGCATCAACTGCTCTTGGTCGGCCGCGGCTTAATTTGGCAAATTTTGCGCAAATGGCAAAATAGTGGCACAAAAATTCATCAAAAAAAAACTCCATCGTATAATAGGATTGAGGACAGCAAAACAAAAGTGGTCAGCTACGTCCTGTGTTGGCAGGTTCCTGTGTCCTACCGAATTTGTGGTACCACGTGACAGATACAATTTACCTCACCGAAAAATAAAATGAAGTATGTACTACTACTACTAACTAACTACCATACAAGTGACATTCTATTTTTCGATGAGGTAAATTGTAGCTCACGTGGTACCACAAATTCGGTCGGACACAGGAATCAGCCAACACAGGATGTAGCTGACCACTTTTGTTTTTTTGATGAATATTTGTACCACTTTTTTGTCACTTGCGCAAAATTTGCCAAGTTAAGCCACGGCCGACCAAGAGCAGTTGGAGCTGCTAAAAGTCAGCTACCCCTAGAGTAGGATTTTTCTATTTTTTTATCAGGTAGGGTTTCATGCAGTCGGCCACCGGACTATAAATCCATAAACATGGCGACATCATGTGCTATAAGTGTAGCTGTAAACGCAGTTACTCGACTTATAGCCGAATTAATGACATATAACAGAAACTAGATCGTGTAAGCAAATTTTTACTTATTTTAATTAATATTTTTTTATTGAAATTTAAGAAAATAGGCGGCCCTTGAATATATATGGACCAGTGCCTCTGGTTT
This sequence comes from Cydia splendana, assembly GCF_910591565.1. Classification (NCBI taxonomy): domain Eukaryota; kingdom Metazoa; phylum Arthropoda; class Insecta; order Lepidoptera; family Tortricidae; genus Cydia; species Cydia splendana. Next base: position 14,784,528 of record NC_085971.1, on the reverse strand, counting down.
TATCAATAAAGTATTTTTCGCGCTAGGTTTTACTGTATTACGTGTACTTACAGACAGTAAAAACTTATGTACACAATCACGGTAAAAATAAATGTCATGGATGACAGCAGTAAAAAAATACTTAAGTACCTTTTTGTTCTATTAGACACGTGAAGACGATTAGGCCTCAAACTTAATAAAATAATTGAAATATAATCGCTTACCTGAGATCGTTTTTAGCACATATTAGTCGAATAAAAGCATTTACTGCACTCTTACACATTTAAAATGCCGAGTAAAAGCAATTCGGCTACTTTTACGAAACATTTTTGCTGAGAAAAAGCAGTGCGGCTGCTTTTATAGAACACTTTCACTGAGTAATAGTAAATTGCTAATGTTTATAGAACAAATAGTCGAATAAAAGCACTATCGTTGCTATTTAAACACTAGAAGCGCTTTTATCCACTTTTACTCAACTCTTGCAGCATCCATTTGCTTCTTATACAGCGCTTACTCGATTTTTATAACACTTTTAGTCTGTATAAGTGCGCCTTTTTCGCGTTGAGTAAACGCTTACAGGACTTTTATTCGACTGTTTTTACACCTTTTATAGCACCAAAAAGCGAAAATAAAAACGTGCTCTCAACTTTTATAGCACATAGATTTGCTAGTTGGGTAGTACCATTTTTAGTGCCCGTAAGGCCCGTCCTGAGATATACGTCAATGGATTGACCAATATCCAATACCGATCGTAGGGCTGCACTCTCGAAAGTCTCATTATCGGTTATCAGTATAAATGGGTGTAAAGCTCTTACAGTACTGGTATGCAAGAGGGTAAATCTAATAGGTTTGCAGACAGTACATTAAACATCTCTAGAATGAGGTAAGCGATAAAACACTTTGTTGCCTTTTCAAGCCATTGCCCCTGAAAGCGGGGTGAATTGGGATAATCCCTTAATCCTGTGAATAACTCACTTGAAGATGTGCTAATTCGCCCTGCCCGTCAGATTCGCGGATAGATTGGTGTTGCTTTGCACTCTGACTTTGAGTGAACATCATTTATCATGTAATTATGTATACCTACTTATAATATTCTTGAAGCTGTGGAGCTTTACCATGTTACAGTGTAATCTGAATAAGAATATATGAAATTTCCCGTGATAATAATTGTTAAACATTTATGGAATTACTTAGAAACAAAATCATAAGTAGGTACCTTTACAAATCGTTGCTGCTAAAGGGATAGGCTATTAATATAAACTATACATTTGATATAGAATGCATAGAATAATTTTACGGTTTAGACTCACTTGTTTTTAGTCACTCGCGCGACATGTTTCGGAGAGCCTAGGTCTCCTTTCTCAAGCACTAACAGGGCGAGCAGCACGCGATACACGGCCGTCGTGAACGCTGCTCGCCCTGTTAGTGCTTGAAAAAGGAGACCTAGGCTCTCCGAAACATGTCGCGCGAGTGACTAAAAACAAGTGAGTCTAAACCGTAAAATTATTCAATGTTAGTATGTCTCACAACAGTTTAAATTCGATTAGAATCCATAGGTATGTATATTTAATAAATCTGAATAGTTATGCCTTTACATCTCTATACACTTAAATTATTTTGTACTTAAAGAGAATGAAAGCATGGTATAAGCAGACGAATATTCTAACATATAAGCACATAATTTCCCTCTATTCACCTATTGGATTGGATATATTTTGCAATGCAATCCTAAATTAAATTTCATATTCGTATTGCGTTGTGAGAAAATAGATATTCACAGTAAATGTAATTTATGTATTATATTGTTTCTAAGGTCGAATAGCAATGTAGTTTACAGAACTATGTACATATTACTTACGTTCATTTGAATTTAGATTTTATTTACGTTTACAGAACTGTACATAGGGGTCATCCATTAATTACGTCACACGAATTTCTAGGTTTTTTGACCCCTCCCCCCCTCTTGTCACATTTGGTCACATTTGGCAAACCCCTCCCCCCCTAGTGTGACGTCACATTTTTTCTACGAAATCGCCAAATCGAATTAAGTAAGTACCTAAGTATTATTAATATTTTATCAAAATATTTTTGACGATATAAATATTAGTAATTTTATAACCCAAAACTGCTTAGGAAAGAAAATTAAAAGAATAAAACGATTATCGTTTTAAAAACTTGTTATTTAAATGTACAGCGAATAAAATAATAAAAAAAATATTTCGGTTACTGATGAAGTTAAAGTGACGTCACAAAGTTTGTGTCTCCCCCCTCCCCCATGTCACAATATGTCACATTTTCTTGACCCCCTCCCTCCCCCTAAACGTGTGACGTAATTAATGGATGACCCCATACTTACGTTCATATGAATTTAGATTTTATGATATATTTAGATTTCTTTATTTCATATGGTGAGTGTGGTTACAATAATTTAATCTCTAGCGGCCCATCACCATATTGGAAAATGGAGATGATTTTTAGGGTTCCGTACCCAAAGGGTAAAAACGGGACCCTATTACTAAGACTCCGCTGTCCGTCCGTCTGTCTGTCCGTCTGTCTGTCACCAGGCTGTATCTCATGAACCGTGGTAGACACTTGAAATTTTCACAGATGATGTATTTTCTGTTACCGCTATAACAACAAATACTAAAAAGTACGTAACGCTCGGTGGGCGACTCCAACTCGCACTTGGCCGGTTTTTTTAATTAATCGGAACAAAACAAATGCAACTCTATACCATTTAATAATGATTTTCTTTGAAGGCTGGATTTAATTCGTCAAATGACGCAGAGGGTGCGCCTTAAGGTAGTTACAGACGACCAGCAGAATCGAAGTGCAGTATTAGATAACGAAGCCCTGCGAGGGCGTGACCTCACGCACTGACCTGGCCCCTATTTCACCACGGTGACAGGTGCGGCAATTCGACAAATGTCACTGTTGCTGACGTCACAGGCATCCATGGGCTACGGTTACCGCTTACCATCAGGCGGGCCGTATTCCTGTTTGTCAGCATCATTGTATTATTTAAAAAAACTTTTCACCTCAGCAGCTCGAACACGAGTTTTTGCTTCTTAAAAATAGTGAGCAAAATGCGATTTTGCTCACTGAGTGAGACAAAATGACATTCAAGTGAAGAGTGAGTTTATAGTCAAATGTCATTTCAACATGCGGGGTCTAATACAAGTTCGAAATACTTGGGTTCTATTATCTCTGTCCCTTTTACACTGTTAGCAAAAAGAAACAGACGAAAAAAGTTCAAACGACATTCAACGGTATATTGACTGTTTATAATAGACCCCCGAAAAACTTCAGAACGCATCGTTCCAAACCATGTACGAGCTCCGTATTACGAGTATGAATTCTTAATAATTATTTAATTAAAATAAAGTTTAAGATTTGGTAAAAATACTATATTTTAGGTATTTTATTGTATAATTAAAATAATGAACTCATAAAATACACAGATTATCACGCAAAATTAATTATTTTACTTTTAAGAATTTCTACCATAGTTGACAAATAATACGTATCCGCAATTAGGACCGTATCTTACAAAGTTTTTTTTTTTACAAAAAAAAAAGTTGTCGATTGAAGGGTCAGTTGATGTTCGTTATTTCCATATTATTTTACTGAAATTTATTTTTACGTTTTGTTTTTGTGTTCTATTGCGGTAATTAAACTTAATTGTTTGTATATATTAAGAAAACATGAGTGCAGGTATTAAGTGATGAAGAAGGATTACAATTTTCAAGTTGTCTAATAGGTATGATCTCACCGCTCAGATGAAAAATTTTTTGTACTACACGAGATCAAAGTTATTTACATCTCGTGCGCTTTTGAGTCCCTTACTACGCTCAAGATTCTAAATTAGATCTATTATAGAATCTTTCGCTTGCACGGGACTCAAAATAAGCACTCGAAGAAATATCAAACTTTGATCTCTTGTTGTACAAATAACTATTATTATATCGGCAAAAAACAGGTATTTCTCTTGCGAAGTTTATGATGACGATGATGACAATTGTCACAAGATTTAAAAGAACTTTCGGTAATTCTTGATAGGAAATGAGTTCTGTGTCTGAATTTCGTGACAATTGTCGTGTTTCTTGTGACAATTGTCATTAGCTTCGCAAAATAAGTACTTATTTATTGGCGATATAATGGAGTTTTTTTTTTATTAAAATGTTGGTGGCAAAAAGCACACCGCCCGTCCGATGGTAAGCCGTTACCGTAGTCTATGAAGGCCTGTGACGTCAGTAACAGTGATGTCGACAATTGTCGCACATGTCACCGTGGTGAAATAGGCCCCTAAGCTAACTACACCGACTTGAACAAGTAAAGGTAAAACAAAGTGAAGGAGTGTCATTATACTCATTATAAACGTCATATTTTCATAGAATTTTGACATTAATGAAGACATTAAATATATTAAGTTACCGTCGCCTACGTTCGGTACGCGACTGGAAGAACGCACCTGGTCAAGCGTCGACCTTTGACACTAAATGGTATTTAGGTCAAGTCAAACAAAGCAATTTCAACCTTAACTCTATTGTCATTAAGTTGGATTTTGCAGTCACTGATTATGGATTTCACGACCTTTTGTTTCTACTCGTACATATAGGTAAATATCACGCGAAAATGAATCTTATTTCTTTAATGTAAAGGTTGTTGTTATTCTTTAATATGGTAAACTTGGGACAAGGGAAGTATATTAAATTTAATAGGAGTGCTATTAGCTGACGTCATAAGAGTGATAAAATATTAGAGGCAAATTAATAGTGGGAGTGGGTTAAGTGGAGTAGCGAGAATGTTTGTGATTGGAGCATTTTGATTAAACTCGATTAAGTTTAAAATTTAAATATCGATTGGATAGAGATATTGGATAGATATAGATAGGATCTGTTATAAACACACAAATAAATGTCCTATTGGTGCATTCGAACCCGGGTCCTCCTGCGCCGTAGGCACAAAGTCACTACCGACTAGGCTAGAAGACAATTCAAAAACAAAACATAAAGAATGTTTGTAAGGAAAAGGTGTGTAAAGTACATTAGACAGTACGTGAGTGTTCCTACTAGAGATGGGTAACTACCCAAGAAAATACCCGAGAGCGGGTATTTACCCGGTAAATACCCGATATTTACCTACCCGCGGGTAAATACGCGGGTATTTTCGTTTTTCTTCTAAATTTGATGTGTTTAATGGTATGTGAGTACTGAGTATAAATAATATTAATTTAAGTATTTTTTTATAATGTGACATAAAATGTATGTTCAAACTAATTACGAAAAGGTTGCTATGAGGTGAAGTTCGATTTTAACATATCAGTCCAATTATGAAAATCGTGTAAAATCATTCCCTGGTTTCCGGAAATGTTTTAAAATGCTTTTAATATACATTAGAAAGATGAAAATAAAGAATACTTATGAATGATAATAAAAAAAAATTGTGCAGTATCCCAACTTGTGAAGCTTATAAGTCAAACACAGTTAGTTTTAGGACAAAAATGTATATAACCTTTTTTGTAGAAAATTATGTCTACTTTAGTTTGTACATACAACACTTCGATATTAATGACAGATTCCAAGAAATATGAAAAAGTTCACTTTTGCCCCCCTCCCCCCAACCACACCCCCCGCCGACCGAAGTTGGAATGTGTATTATCAACGTATAAGTACAATAATTTACTCAAGTCTAAAAAAAATACTCTTATGACGGCCTTTTTTTAATATTTATCAAAATTGTACTAAAAATTCCTTAGTTACAACTGCAACTGCAACTAAACCATTTCATTTTAAATGACACACAATAATTACAGCCATTAACTCGGTTTATATCTCCACTTTAACACAAATCGACATGTGCAACAAGAAATGAATCTACCCGTCCATATGGGTAGATACGGGTAAATACCGGGTAGATGGGTATTTACCTGGGTGGGTAAATTGGGTAAATACCCGCGACCCATCTCTAGTTCCTACAGTTCATTTCCTGGTTGAGATAGATGTACAGAACAGATAGTGCTAATGGAACCATTACTTCAGTGGATTGCATTGTCTTTACCTGTTTGACCTGTTTCGAGCGCGTTACTTACCTTTACCTAATACCTACTCGTATATTAGTACTAGTGTCGCTATTTCCATACATTATTTAAGTTTCGATTGGCGTTTTCTACCATTGCCATTTTGGTTAGGCCCCCAGGCCCCGTAGATAACATGCCAATCGCTAACGCTCCATAGCGAACGAAATCGTTGCGCGCTCGCGGCGAACTCGTTTCGTGCTCGCGGCGAACTCGTTGCGTGCTCGCGGCGAACTCGCTACGCGCTCGCCTCGCTTTCAACTTGCTCGCAAATCGCCAGTGTGGCCCCGCTCCAAAGACTGATAGAGAGACACAATTGACACAAAGCGATTCGATGGCCGCCAGTACGGTTACCATCAGTTTTTCACTGACATAAACGCCGTCGAGAACGTAATTTACTTTCTATACATCTCGCTCGCACTCGCATATTAGTGCAAACGGGACGTATAGAAAGTAAATTACGTTCTCGACGGCGTTTATGTCAGTGACAAACTGATGGTAACCGTAGTGTAGGTAGTTATGAAGTAGTCGGTGAGGCGAATGTCCGGCTCATGTCATGAGCCTCATGAACAGGGACGGAAGGAAGGGACAGCATAAGCCCATTAGTGCTAATGCGGCTGCATTATCGAGCCGTTGTTTTTATGGGCCCGTGCAACGTGTGTGAGCGTATAGGTTTGTGTGTCGGACTCACGCGCGAAGGGTTTCGTACCATTACGCAAAGAACGGCAAAAAAAACACGTTTTCTGTATGGGAGCCCCTTGTGCTTATGAATAGGATACTTGGCACAATTTAAAGTTAATCTTCTTCAATATGTGCGACGATCACATCAAGCCGACCCTAATAATCTTGTCTCAAAGGGAACTAAATAGATGACATATATGTGTTGAAAAAAATAATCCTTGTTTTTACATTCAGAAACATAAGGGACAGTTCTCACTATTGCCAACATTCTTCCGCCCGATCTGTAGTTTTAGTACAAAACCAAGATAATTTTGAGACTAAATTAGCCAATCGATTTGTGATTTCAATATTTCGAATATCAAAATAACGTAAGTTTTAAGTGATCCGTCGTCTAAACCTAAACTAGTTATAGTCTGTCCGTTTTTACATTTAAGTACGCCTTAGTAAATGTATGGCAAACTTGATCTTAGAAATCGCTATACTTACCAACAAATGATTAATTCACAAAGCTTTGAAAAAAACAATAATAAACACTTAATCATAACTCCCACTTCTTTTATGTGTCAACAAAAAATATGGTAGCCATTATTTATTTTTTACAAAGCACTAAGTGTATTCTGACATAAATTGGATTTTATTTCCAAAAATTTAACAAGAGAAGGCTGTACTAATTAATTATGGCTTAATTAACTTCTTCAGATTTCGAGAAGCTTTGTCTAACTTCGCTAACTTGGAAATTGTAAAGAGCAATACTTTAACGACTTGCTTACTGTATTGAAATTATCGATGAAGTTTTATGTCTTGATGAGAGAAGTTATAGACAAATACGAGTAGGTTACGATCTGATATGGGATACGTGGTTTTGTTGTATAATTTTATAGCAGAAATTGAACAGATAATGGAAATACATCATTACTTTACTAGGTGGGCAAATCAGGATTTATCTAAAGCATGATTTCTGTCTGTGTCATAATTGATATATTGCTCTCGCTAATAAAATGAAGTACACATAGTAAGAATATTAAGGTCTTCTATTCGAATGTTATTAAAGAGTTTTGGAATTTATGTTGGAATTTCAATTGTAATTTAATGAAATTTCAAATTTAAATGACATAAATTGTCCGGGAGCCGGTTACTGCCACCTCAAGGGATAAGGTATATTTCGGAAATACTTCAGTTTTAACACATAATTTATACCTTATTTGAGTATTGGGATACTTTTGTACCGAAAATTATCTCCGCTTTGGTAACTAATAACTTAATAAGAGATATTAAGACATTTTTTTAAATAGAGTAAATAGGCTAATATTATTACTGCATTAGTAACCTTCATTTTAGGCCAGTAGCCTATTTCATCAGGTGAGGTTAGACGAAAAAGTCTAAAACCAACCAAAGTCAATAAGTCATAAGGTATGGTATATAGTTTGTGATAAATAAAAGAAAATTTATAGCGCTATTCTGGGTTAAAAAAGAACTAACTATTCGACAGTACTAAGAAAGTCCCTACGAATATTCCAAACTTTATAAATCTAGCTAACTGAACTTTAACTCTGCTTCCTGTTTTTCATTTCAAAGAACTCTGGATAGTTTGCTAATTACTGTTGAACTCGACTTTACAAGTTAATACCGGCTATGCCGGCAGCCAAACTCGCACTAAAGTTTATGAAACCTACCCGTTTTTAAGGTTCCGTACTCAACATAGCCCTAGTTTTCCCATGTCCCTCTGTCTGTGACTTTGCTAAGTGTCCACTGACCAAGTGAGCATTATCGGTTAGTTTTTAGGGTTCCGTACCTCAAAAGGAAAAAACGGAACCCTTATAGGATCACTCGTGCGTCTGTCTGTCTGTCCGTCTGTCACAGCCTATTTTCTCCGAAACTACTGGACCAATTAAGTTGAAATTTGGTACACATATGTAAGTTTGTGACCCAAAGACGGACATGTAACGTAAACAAATGAATTTTAAACATGGGGACCACTTTTGGGGGGTAAATGAGAAAATTAAAAAATAAAGTTTTTCAAACTATATCGTGTTACATATCAAATAAAAGAGCTCAATAAGAGAATTTCAAATATTATTTTTATAAATTTAGAATAAACAGTTTAGAAGTAATTCAAGAAAATAGGCAAAAAATGACGATTCCCCCCCTTTATCTCTAAAACTACTGGGTCTAAAATTTTGAAAATAATACATAAAATAGGTCTTTACCTATAAATCACAGAAAAACCTATTAGAAATATGTAGTCAAGCGTGAGTCGGACTAATTACTTAGTTTATGATCCGACCCCTACGGGTTTTTTAAAGGCAATTCACTCGCGTTTCACATATAATAAATACATTGTTAAAAATTGAGTAATGTACGGAACCCTTGGAACGCGAATCCGACTCGCACTTGACCGGTTTTTTTTATGTTTGTTTTACAAACATGCATATGTGCATAGGTATGCAAAATATATAATACAAAGTTACTTATAACATTTATTACTCAAAAATGGCTGGACTGATTTAAATGAGTTTTTTGTTTGTTGGATTTATTTCTGCCCCGATGGCATAAACATATATGGGTCACATGTACCTACTTAGAAACTTTTTCGTGACACATTTATAAAACTACCTATAGAAACATTTTTATAATTACGTATGTTTCTTCTATTAATTATTATTATTGATATTGTGTTGTGACGATCTTTTTGTGAATGCATTTTATTTTGACATGTAAAATTTAATGTACATTTTCAATAAGAAATAAATGAATCTAAGCTAATGTAATCTAATCTATGTAAGGACGTACAATAACTGTTCATTACATTAATCATAATTTACATAATTTAATAATGAAATTATGTTATGAGACATTTTTTATAGTTCGTTTTTTTAGGATTAGAAAGAAGTTAAGCGATCTTGACATGACATTTTTAATTGAAAAATGCTTTTCAAAAATCAGTAACTATTACTTATGAAAGCAGAAGAATATTAATGATCGTATTAGTATATTCATAATTGTTACATATTAGCCGTGACTTATTTTTAAAACATGTTTTTCAATTAAAAGACACATTTTTCCTAATGTCTATTTACATTAAGTACTAGAAAAAACTCATTAAGAAACATGATCCTTATTATAAAATTATTCTTTCAAAATAACAACAAAATCCTGGTTAACTTCAGGGCCTCAGGCAGTTTTCTTAATAATCTTAATCCAGTTGTTTTGCACGACGCACTGTAACTTAATTACCCGGCTCTTGCAAATTTATGGGACAGACGCGCTAATGACGTTTTTTAAAGCGGAATTAAGCATAATGAGCCCTGAGCTAAACTGGAGGGAATACGGGTCGGACGCAGCTGGGTTGTATGTTCCCATTATAAATTACATGCAAGTACTTACCTAATGTAGGTATTTTTTAATATTTATTATTTTATATTTTTCTTGTTAAAAATAAGCAACTACTACATACGCCATTATAAGACATAATGTATAATTTTCTGCTCGGACGTTTTTTGCGTAACACGAAGACCATTAGAACTAGAACTTCGAGAGTTATATCAGAAAATAATCAAACTTTCCCACAAAATTTACAAATAGAGTAGAAACGAAATCTTGTAAGTAAATGGAAACTCCGTATTCATAATAATTTAGCAAAACCTGATAATAAAATAAAGAAGGACGAGAGAGGCTAATAAACGTGAAACACGTCCCGAACTTACAAATTGTTCTGGTATAAAAAGGGAATTCCTTCCAAATGCCATAGTACTTAGGGTTGGCACCCGGCCACTGGGATTCAAGACCATGAATAAGATATAACTTTATTCTTCTTTGTTCTTAATATATTTAATATGTCTGTGTCTCACTGAAGTTTTGTTATTACATTTTATTCATTCTTGACTTCACGCAATGGACTGATGAGCGTAAGATTAAAATGAAAGAGCCATAAAGATTTTATTACTATAATGCTATCCTGGCGATACTTTGTGAATCCTTTATTTTTAGCAGCCTACATAACAATAAATATTATTTAGCTCATTGAGGCATGAAAATCAATGGTTAAAGTTAATTGGTTAATCGGATTTGGGCCCATTCTGTATACGCATATAATTAATTGAAATACCTATATCTGTATATGTTTCTCAACACTAATCGTCATTAGGTATTTTTGTGATTGATCCCCAACTGATTCCACCATTCATTTTGGTGATTTGAGTACAACAATGAAATAGCTAAATTAAAGGATAGGTAGTGTGCTTCGTATTTTAACCACCATTCAACATATGCACAACTAAGTTCCCAAGAAAACAACCGGAAAACCGTAAACTGGCATCTTATTTCGCCGGTATCACATGTCGGCAGGGTTTGTCCGCAGGTGGCAACCCTGCCGTAGTCATACAACGAGCGCATTTGAGACGTCTCGATACAAGGGTATAAAATTTTACGCCTTCCTATTTTGCTTTTACATGTTTTCCGACTTTTTTAGGGAGACCGAGGGGTTTTGAAACAGGAGGTGAGTTGAAACAACGTTAATTTCGCGGAATCTATAACCGCGGTTGTCGAGCTGGCACACTGAGGGGTCGCGGGCGGCGGAACGCCGATAAACAGCGCTGTTGAGCTTCCGCGAAATTAACGTTGTTTCAACTCACCTCCTGTTTCAAAACCCCTCGGTCTCCCTATTATCGAGTACGTTGTATACGGTATTGCGTCTTTCAGAAATGAATGAAGGTTATTTATTTGGTCAATTAAGGTTAATGATTTTCGTATATGTGACGTTCCACGGGTAAAGGTACCTTATGGCGGTTTTGGCACTTACGCTATTATTAATGACGCTCTAATACTAATGCCGTGCTACGTGACGTAAGCGCCGACTGCCATAAGGTACCTTTTTCCGTGGAACGTCACATATTATGCTTATTACACAAGACAAAGGAATGTAAAATCATTTTGTAGCTACAAATACAAACCTACTTGAGATCGTAAGGTGGATTGGGGTAACTTTGAACGCGGGATTATTTAGAAACGCTTCTAAACTACTTAGGAGCCATTTCTGTTTTAACAATAGTAAACGAGATGTCTTGGCATTGGCAAGCATTACATTAGCAAAAGTGTTGCCAGTATATGAAGTGCTTCTAAATTAAGAGATATTTGTTTTTTTTAAACTACCCCGTTTCGAAGTTACCCTGATGCACCGATTACGTCCGATCATAACATTAAAATGAAAAACTAAATTAGCCAATAGAATATTGGAAAACATAATAACATTGGATGAAAATAAAGGAACCCGGTATAGTCAATAAATGTTTGAAAAATAAATAGGTCACAGAACCGATCCCTAGGGGATTAAACATTATTTCATATCGAACGAAATGGCAGTAGGTAGGTATGTTCCAATAAATCTCAAAGTGTATGCAGTGGGCAATAAAGCAATAGTAAAGCACATCTGCTACCACCATATTCCAAAACGCCTTTTCTCCATGTTTTTCTTTGTGACTTACGACGATTTGGCTTGGAACAGCTTTTACCTGTTTAAGTCAGAGGGTCGTATATACGTATGGGTTTCTTTGGCACTTATGACTTTTTGTCTTGAGAGAAGTTGCGTTTGTCCTTGTAACCTAACTCAGCGGTTCTTTACGGTCATACAACTTGGCGGTTTGTTTCCTTTTAGATTCAGAGGAATTTCGCGTTTGTTTACAAATCAGCTGCAAAAATATATTTTATATATTATTATTAATAAAAACCTCTTCTATTATTATTATTCTATTAGTACATAAGGTAAACGTACTAGTGCTCGACATGCTAATGCCCAATCGATGACACCTTGCTTACCGCGGGACCGCCTCGAGCACCAGTACGTTTACCTTAGTTGACTGCTATAACTGCCTGAGTTATTGTTAAATGTTCATAGGTAGTTTTAATTCGCTCGCTACTTAAAACAATGCATTCCGTAATGTAATTATTCTACTTTACAAAACGTACATGTTATTAAATATTTATGTTTTTTGTTACAGGTATGTCAGCTACGAACGAATGTCTTCGAAGTGCATCTACAATATCTACACATAGCTGTCATCTGAGTCCGATAAGTTCCGCAAACATCCAAAATTACGTTTTAAAACGCCTAATAACAAACTGTTCAAGTATTTCCAGCCCAATAGGCGATTTATCCAGCGTTTAACTTTTCCAGCTCGGTTCGCAGCAGGCAATCTGGGAGGAATTTCATAAGTGATCCCTGCTACGTGCGTTATGGTACAGTTTGGGAAGCGAGGCACAGGCGCTTTTGTAGTAAAAAGTAGCTTCATTTTATCATGTAACGGACCTTAGGTACTAAGAGCAACATACGGAATTCAAATAGGCGAAATCTTATGCAATATCCTTTTTCTATCTTATTTTTATTTTTAACAGTTAATGATATGATATCGTTAAAATTTATAACATGGACATATGGACACCCTACGTTTATTGAAGGTTTATAGGTGTATCTACGTCAAGTGCCATCGCTTATGTAAATAATTATGAATTTAACAAGTCTTTAGTTTTTTATAACTGTTACTTTGGAAAGAGGTTTTAAACCCTTGGTGACAATAAATTTAAAAAAACGCTTTTTACTGATTTGCAAGACCGAAGTGATCCCATAAGTGTTCCGTGAACAAAGTTTTGCACAGAACACTAAAAATTGGGTATTATAAAGAATAAGTTAGTTGTGTTATTGTTATAATCTACATAAATGTGATGTGATGGATTACTGAATTAGAAAAATGGGTTCGTGGCCACCGAATAAATTTCACCGTGTATAAGTCCATTAATAAGCCTGAATTCAATAAATGTTAGGTAATTTCCATACAGCTACACACCACACTGACCTGTTTCCCATGCGCTTGAGTTCGTAAGGTACCTAATTACACCCTAGAATCCTACTAAGATTGAGAACTAATAAATATCCATTAACATTTGTGGGTGTCTTTCTAAGTCTCCCAATGGGGTATATATCTCTAGTGACCTAGTTACCCTAATATTTTTCCAAACCCAAATATTTTTGACATTATAACAAACTTATTCGGCCCTCGCAAAACCATTTAAAACGCATTACAGACGAACAGTTGCGTAGAATTGGTTTTCACTTATCGGGCACCGGTTTTAAAAAAAACGGTTAATTTAAAAATAATTAGAAACACCTAGTTAGTACCTATTCTAAGCACATTCAATTAAATTTATTAAAAACTCACATTTTCGACTGAAAATTTTAAATATTTACCTGTAACATATGTAAGGTTCATTTTCACAATACTTGGTGTACTACTGACATAAATTGGTATTTCGGTTTTTTGTTGGAAGATTGGCTTGTGACTTGTAATATTATTATGAAATTTTCTCAATTCTTTAGACTTATATCGACCGGAATATGAACCGTGATTACCTTTTGTATTGTTTTCGAGCTCCCGATATTCCGACGCAGTTCCATGCATCTTGTTCACGGGTAACGTTACCCGTGAACAAGGTAATCACGGATATGGGATGACTTACGTTAGACCGGGCCGTGTCCGGGCCGGAGCTTCCGGCACATCGTTTTCTATGGAAAGCATCACGTGATCACTTGTAAAGTCGAAAAGTAAGCGCCGGAAGCTCCGGCCCGGACACGGCCCGGTGTAACGTGAGTCATCCTTTAGTCTAGTAACTAACCGTGAATCATTCAAAACTGTTATGTCTCAATTCTTCATTCTGAACTGACAGACAAATAAAATATTGATATGTACAGTACCTTAGGTACGAAAAAACCAGAATGAAATGAGAAATATCTCATTAAATCAGCAAATATCATTATAATGCGATATTCACCTCAAAATCGGTCGTAGTTAGTGGTGCATCAGTTTTTAGTGAGTGGGCTACTGCGGACTTACATCAAAGAAGACGTGAACTGTATGCCTTATATGAGGAACGGCGGTTTAATCAGAGTGATGAATTTAAAGAACATGTGAAGGAGTATTCGAAGAAGTTTAAAGTAGATTGTCATATAGCTAAGCGAAATTATCTAAGTCAGAAAATAAAAAGTAGTTCCGACATTGTTAAAGCAACCTGGAAAGTTATAAATGTGGAGACTGGTCGCTCGACACATACAATTAAAGAACTTAAACTAAACATTGATAACAAAATTATAGATTCCAATTTAGAAGTAGCTACAGAATTTGAAAAATTTTTCACCGAGGTACCAGTATCCACAACTAAGGATTTAAATTCATCACCCTCATCTGCTGTTACATTATTAAAACATAACGCTCCAGAGTGTTGTGGAGACCTTCATTTTGAACATGTTTGTACCTCAGATGTAATAAAGGCGTTTAAATCAATTAATGTCAAAAAAACTAATGACCTCTGGGGAGTCTCTGTCCATGCTGTCAAATCCTTAGTAGAAATTGTAGCGCCTGACTTGGTAGTTATATTTAACAACAGTGTTGATTGCGGCGAGTTTCCTGATCTAATGAAACATAGTAAAGTAATTCCTTTATTTAAATCTGGTAGCAGCTCTGACCCCACTAACTTTAGACCGATATCTGTGCTACCAACATTTAGCAAGATTTTTGAAAAATTAGTTCTTTCTCAATTAGTACGACATTTTAACGTTAATAATTTGATGCATAATAAGCAGTTTGGTTTTACACGGGGTCGCTCAACAACCGATGCTGGTGTTGAGCTAATTAAGCATATTTTCGATGCCTGGGAGGAGTCACGAGATGCTTTAGGTGTCTTCTGTGATTTATCTAAGGCCTTCGACTGTGTTTGTCATGAAACATTAATCAGGAAACTTCATTATTACGGAGTTAGAGGATCGGCACTGAATTTACTTAAGTCCTACTTAAATGGTAGAATACAAAGGGTCGATGTGAATGGACAGCGATCACCTGGGTCATTGGTCTCTATGGGTGTTCCACAGGGGTCAATATTGGGGCCTTTCCTGTTCCTTATCTACATAAATGACTTGCCATTCCTTATTAAGACCCACCATGATATAGTATTGTTTGCAGACGACACCTCACTTATTTTCAAAGTCAAACGACAGCAACAAGCTTACAATGATGTAAACAATGCTATTTCAAAAGTAGTAAATTGGTTCAATGTTAATAATTTACTGTTAAATGAGAAAAAGACTAAATGTATTAAGTTTGTCACTAGTAGTAACGTAAGGCATGTGCAAACAAGTGTCATTGTGAAGGATGAGGAATTGGAATTAGTTGATAGTACAGTTTTTCTTGGTATAACTTTAGATTCTAAACTCCAGTGGGGTCCCCATATTGCTACTCTTTCGAATAGATTGAGCTCTGCAGCTTTTGCAGTGAGCAAAATCCGTCAGTTAACTGATGTGAAAACAGCTCGATTAGTATATTTTAGTTACTTCCATTATGGCATATGGTATTTTACTGTGGGGCGGTGCTTCAGAGATAAATACCATTTTTGTTCTGCAGAAGAGGGCTATTCGAGCAATATACAAAATGAACCATAGAGACTCACTTAGAGATAAATTTAAGGAAATTGACATAATGACAGTGCACTGTCAATACATTTATGAGAATATTCTGTATGTACATAAAAATATTGTAAATTTTAGGAAAAATTGTGAAATTCATAATATTAATACTAGAAATAAACATAAGCTCGCAGTGCCCTTCACTCGGCTCCATAAAATTAAAAAATCATTCATGGGTAATTGTGTAAGATTTTATAATAAACTTCCAAACCATATTACTGAATTATCTATTAATAAATTTAAGAATTATGTAAAGCGTAAACTTATTTCTAAAGCTTATTATACCACACAAGACTACATGAATGATATTACAACGTGGGATTAATTGTTATTCGAAATGATGATTTATTTATTAGGTATATTTGATTATTGATGAGGAAATGGATATTCCGATGTAATACTATCTACTTCTTTTGTCACTTATGCTTTTTTTTTTGACATTTAGATTTTATTCTAGAAATTCTAGACTAGTATTTTTTTATACAATCTTTTTAATGTTTGACGATCCTTTTGTGAAATTTTTAGTGTTAAATTTGATATGTATAATAATCCAATTTTATTATGGAATAATATTAACATCAATAAATTGCTCTGATAATTAGATTAAGATTAATTACGATTCATAAGAGCTTGTTGCTAGGCCTACATGAATAAAGTAAATTTTGTTTGTTTGTTTGTTTGTTTGTCAAAGCGTAGATCAGGCAGTTCAGGAGGATTTAGTTGGGTTCCTCTGTTTGCAGTTCCCATCCTCGTCACTACCTAAACCGATTGTTTAAGATCCACGTGGGAAACACTAATTAAAATTCTAAGAAACTGTTGACCTTCACGCCCACTTGGAAGTCCAGACATATAAACAAGAACATTTGTTCACGTTACTATGTCAGAATTGTCGTCATGGAGTCAACTGTACAATTTTAATTTAACACGTACCTATTTTGTAAATATTAAAATGTAATCCTAGGTGTATAAACATCATATGCCTTATTCAATGTCTAGTTTTTTTTTTTTTTTAAGTACCGTAGTTTCGTATCTTTGCCTGCGCTACCTATTTTCGCCTAGTTTGACATAAGTTGCCATTAACAAAATGTTTCTAATGTAAGCCTTATATAAAACTGCTAAATATAAAGTATTTTTTACGGGTGTCAACATTCTTCGAACAATCTGCGGCTAACTTCACACAGTTGACCATTAGTGAGGTTTTTTCGTGACACCGAGCACACGTTTTTTTGAACCAGTGTTTTAACTTCAGTTTTAAACGGTGATTTGGACCCGGTAATGATAACCTTTTTACATGATTATATCCTATAACTATTTCTTTTTCATATGAAACTATTATTTAATGGCTAGCTTACGTTTAGAAGTCACAATTGGATAGAACATTGGTGAGGGTACTTTGCGTCCATCTTGTTGCCAAATTTCGCCTATCCCTAGGGTTGACAATTTTTTTGTACCACATTCATTGGTGGATGACATTACTTGTTTCCAAATTTAAATATTATCTTATGTTTGGTTATTTTAGTTTACGCTATATGCAAATGTTTATTTCTACTCTTACCGATGTTGAGTAGGTACCAAATAGGTATTTTTATGTCTCACTTTGAGTAAATAAGGTTGATTTGCTGTCAATTACGACAATAACAACAATTTTGCAACAATTACACAATTTTATTAAAAATATATATATTTTTACTTATAAACCATTACTCCCCTTTATTTGGCATGTTGGTTAATTTTTGGCAGCCCTAGCTTCATTATAGAAAATGTATGAAAACAACTTCAGACTGTTACCAAACTTCGCCTACTACCCCGTTTTTTTAAAATATGCCTAGTCTGGTGGAGTTAAGGTTCATAGTATATTAGCACATTCCAAGGAGATACGACTTAACATGTGTACGTCACAGAAAAGTAAGTATTAGCGGCAAGGCATGCCATAGGCGAAGATTGGGGAAAATACCCAAACATCGCCTATTGCCTTTGGGGCCATTTATTACCAACTTAACCAATGAAATTCTAAGTTTTAGTGGTATATACTGATAGTTGGGAGTACTAAAAAACAGTTTTTCGTCTTAACGGATTAAAATGCTTTCAAATTTGAGAGATTTTTTGGGAAAAGTGTCAAAATCCAGGTGAAGATAGGAAACTCTACGGTAACTATAATTTATTAGATATTGAACCATTAAACAAATAAATATAAATATTGTATAAAAACTTATAAACTAAAAGTATCTAACTATTCTAAATTAATAAAAATAAAACATCCCTAAACCTAAACTACAATAAAAAATCACCCCTCGGCAAGGTCCCGTAGACGCTGGCAGCATTACCACGCTGAATTGCAATGCTTATGCGCTGTGCGAGGAAGCTGCCAGCCCTACGGTCCCCAGTCACATCCACCAGCCTCTTTGATATCGCTCCGAAAAATTTCAGGGCACTGGGACTCCATAGGCCGAGTGTTTCCACACCAAAAGGGGTAAAGCTATATTCTTGGCCGATGCGGCTGTACTTAGCTCTTTTTCTTCGCTCAGCCGCATCCGCAGCTGCACCCGGTGAGACGGAGGTGCCATGAAGATGGGACGGGGCCAGTTTTTAATTTAGTAGAAATACTCAATAAAACATAAACTTGTACAAGTGTGTCAACGTTACATAACTTAGGTATTGATAAGGCGTCCCCGTCACCAACTTAGTCTGTAGAACTAAATTTTGATTTTAATACTTAGGGCATGCTGAAAATTCCTGGAACTGGCCACTTAGAAAAAATAAGTCGTCTCATTTATCAGAATCCAGAAACTTTCAGTACGGCCCACGTATAAAATGTGAAAACTAGATAAAGTTTTCATATTCCCTTTGATAACTGAACTAAAAACTAGACAGATTTTAGGTTAATTGTCAATAGGCACCCGCTACTTCCTATAGCGATAAATAAATTATTGATAGTTAATCTTTGACAAATCAACCTAGTCCCATAGTAAAATCAATAAGTTCGGTACCAGACGACTATAATTCGATTGCTACAATGAATATGAAATAGTTAACAGCCAACTATATTTTATTAGGACACACATTGTGTAGCTCAATTAAAATCTCATTATAGTTTTGTCAGCCTGAATTTGAATTCGCGGCCATTTGCATACAATGGCATCCCAAAGTGCGACAGATGTGAGTCATGTGAGTCACGGTGACGTGCAATACTTTATGTGTACACTGTACGTGCCAATAGGGCATAGGGTATGTGGGCGACCAGTGTGTTCAATATGAAAGGTGACGTTTAATATTAAATAAAAAAAAATAAAAAATAAAAATCTTTATTTCAGAATATAAAAATTCCATACAATATTGTTAGTACCATAATACATTACAGCTAGATGTTAGTAAGTACATTAAAATTAATCATTAACACAATATTTTGACAATGAGATCAAGATTTATAATAAAATTAAAATTAATTTTAATAATAAAAACCGGCCAAGTGCGAGACGGACTCGCGCACGAAGGTACCATTACGCAAAAAATGCCAAAATAATCACGTTTGTTGTATGGGAGCCCCACTTAAATATATATTTTATTTTGTGATTAGTATTTGTTGTTATAGCGGCAACAGAAATACATTTATTTAAATTTATTAAGCACATGTTAATGTTTATTACTACATATATATGTATTATCATAGTTATGACTAGAGATGCAGCGGATAGTTGTTTGACCATCGGCCGAATATCCGGTATCCGGCCGCTGAATATTCGCCGGCGCAACTATACCTTCATTTCGGTTTTTCAGGTGCGCATTGTGCAGGTTTGATCTGTTTCCTAGTGAACGTTCGCGCGGACTCATTTCTAGGTTCGAAATGAGTGCGCGTGCAAGTCAGTTGAAAGTTTAAATTGTTTTTAAATAATAAACGAGTACGATTATGACCGTGACTGTTTCTTAAATCCAAATTGTTTACTCCGAAATCAAGCAATATTACTATCCGGCCGGATAGTAGGTCACTATCCGGTATGCGGCCGGATATTAAAATAATGGCCGGATAGGCCGGATACCGGATAGTAGCCTAATATCCGGTGCATCTCTAGTTATGACATGACTTAAAGTTTAAGAAAGCTTAATCTTATGATTCTTAATAGCCTCTATGAAATAAATGAAAATGAAAATGTTTCTATTCTATTTTTCTATGGGTAAATGCACCAACTATGTTACACCACGTGCTATTGTCTCACATGTGGGCCGATGTCGTAATTGGATTAGCGGGAAATTGTGATAGAGCCGGTGGCGTTTTTCCGAGCCCTATTATACTGTCATTCTTACCCAAAAGGTTTTAAGTCACTTTGAGATTTGTATAAACATACGACTTTTTCAGCGTGGTAATGTTGCCTAGTTTAATATATAAAAGCTTATATGTTTTACAACTGAAGGCTACATAAAATCTTTTAGAAGGGAATATGTGAGTAGGGTTTAGAGGTAGTGTGTGTTTTTGTCGCGGTTAGGTTAATACAGTTGCTTGACTCAATAGGTACCTACTCCTAAGTTTAAACGTGGCTTGAACGAGGCATTTTGATTAAATTTAGAATATTATCAACGGTTGAAAGTATGTTAAAACGCGTCTGTAGCCCAAGTCAGTTGTTAAATTGATGTTAAGTTTTTTTTTTAGTTTAGCTTTATTATTTAAAATAAAATAAAAATAAAATATGAACTTTCGTGGGACGACATCTTCATACTTACTATTTGACAGCTGCCAGCTGTCAAATATGTAATATGTCTCACACCCAGTAGGGCGGCGCCGGCGCCACAGTCATGCAAGGAGCGAATACGATTCATCTAGATAACTATGATTGGGAAAATGCGCGTTATTTTAACTTAAAATACTGGGTAAATGTTTTCACTAGACTCAAATGTATGGCTTCACGCTTGTCATCCTTTTTCCGCACCAAGATTAAGGCACAGTCCTCGGAGTTTATTAAGGAGTGACCAGAAAGTTACGGCCGCTTACGTTTAAGATGCCATTATGTACTCGTAAAACTACCCTGGGATTAAGTGATATTGTTTCAAGGCAGACCTACAGAATAATTAACTAAGGCGTAGGTATATAGTATATTTTCTTTAGTTTATTTTTTACGACGAAATAAATTGCTCATTCAGTCCTAATCACGAAACGTTGTCGTGATTCTGAAAGGCTTCGTAAATTGATCACGACACTGTCGTTAACACTTTTTGAGTGTTTATCTCTGTTATTATTTATCTTTTTTTTCTTAATTGTACTGACTTAAAAATACGTCTCATAATTTTAGGACAGACAAAATGAAATTATTCTTCATGTTCGGTTTTTTGAATAAGAATAGCAAAGAATTAAATGATAAATTATAAGAAAAATCATGATTACGGATGATTATTAACGCTTTTAGCACGCCATTTGACTTTGATCCTTATTCGTTCCATGTGTGTCGAAAGATGGTAGTAAACGTACTGACTACATAATTCACTTTGACAATATTACTCTATTCCAAATTCTCTTTGGTTATATGAAACTGAATGCTAAATTAACTTCTGTATTATCTTCAAAGCTTCTGTCCTATATTTCTAGACTAGGTTTTTAGGATTTTATTTGAAAGCCAGTACTAATTAAATTTCCAGTTCGTATTCGAGCCATTCTTTATGTGAACAATGGAACCTGATGTGGATCGAATCCCTAGTGTTTCGAGTTGTGACGATTGTTAAAACGAAGATTTTTTTTTCAATGATTATTTTATATTGAACGAATACTACTTAGTGTTATGATTGTGGAATAGGTATATTTGAAGGCTGGTATTATTAAACGCAAAGAAGCGGGGCTTTTTAGCATTTAACATTAATAAGAATAATGTAATTTTTAACAAGCAGAAACGTCTGCTAAAGACTTGAACTCACGGCCTCTAGATCAATACTCCAGCGTTCTGTCATCTGAGCCACCAAGACCTCATCCATAGCCAGCAATTTTTTCCACCATATGAAAAAAATAATTATAAATAGCACTCTTGAAAGGTGAAGGTACAAATACACCCAGTAATGAAGACCAAACACTTTGTAGTCGAAAGAATAGAAGCGTTTATAGATATTTAATATTGTGATTTCTTTATAAATGACTCACGCGGGTCTCTATTGTTTCCCAAAAAGTTTTAAGTCATAATGTATTGTTTGTCCGTATTTTCGTTAGTCATAATTTGTTTGGATCAGAAACTCGTAACTTTTCAGGATTTCCATAAAACAAAGCTAACCTAACCTATCTATAGGATAAACTTAAAAAAATCCTGAAAAGTTAACGGTTTCAGTTTTAGAACTAATGATGATATCACAAACAATACATTATGACTTAAAACTTTATGTCAAACAAAGGGACCCCGACTCACGCTCATAACGTGCCCATATAAACGCATTGCGTACCCGCACGCGTCTTGAACCGCGTTCGAAATTTTAAAATCTCAACTTGATTAAATATTAATGTTGACATTACTCGCAGCGACTCGCGCGCACTAATACCATAAAAACGAACGAGTGTGTCATATTAATATCAAAATATTTGGGAAACATATAAAAACTGAAAAATGCGCGTTTTCCCAGAGATAAGACCTAGCTAGTTCGAGTTTTTGCCCCCGAAAACCTCCAAATAGCAAATTGCATCGAAATCGTTAGAGCCGAGTTTCGAGATCCCCGAAATATATATATGTATATAAATAAATAATTGAACAAGAATTGCTCGTTTAAAGGTATAACATAAAGTTGAGATTGTGATAGTTCCAATACGATTCTCTATCAAGCGTGCGCTGAATTATACATACGTCGCGCATTCATTACCACACATGCGTATTGATTGTATGAACATGTTCGATTGAACCGTATAAGGTAAGATCGTGCGTTATGGAGTCACGATCATTTTTTACATACTTACATATTTTTATAATCTGTAATTGGCGATCACATGTTTCGCTGCCATATAGGGGCATTTACCTATCGGCTTACGGCTCGATTCGGAAAATGAATTAGATTTCTACTAGACTTCAACAAGTTACGATACGGATAATTTAAAGATATTTGTAAGATAGATATGTCAAATTTGACGTTTCCGCGATTCTGGAGGTCCTCTTGAACGATTTCGACAAGTTACGACTTAGATATCCAAGTCACATCTAGTCGATATCTAATGTAGATCTAGTTGATCTCTAAATCGTCTCAAGATCTTGTGATTATCTCGAAATCCGAATAGGCCTGTTAGTTTTTATGTGAGGTTGTGATTATTAATGTTAATCACCGTCGAGACGGTTGCAATTTGTATGGAAACTGTGCTGTCGTCGTGTACCTAGTGCGTCAGCAATAGTGCTTACTCACTTTATAAATGAATTCCATTCATAAAATGGATAGAGTTAGACCAAGAAAAGTCTGCAATAATTTTGATAGCATACGCAGTGCAACTATTATTTATACGACATAATTTCATAGAAGTTTGACGTTTAAAATAACACTTGCACTGCGTGTGCTATCAAAATCGTTGCAGACTTATCTTGGCCTAACTCTATGCACATTTGCAGCTCGCTGTACTAGACATCTAAATTAATCATTTATAAATGTATGCTACGTTCTTTAAGTCTAATAAATAGTTGCCATTAGTTGATATAACATGTTGCAGCCGGAGCAACATTGCACGTACATAAGAGAAAACATAAGCCAACAGGGTCGCATTTTTATCGCTTGTCACCATGGCTGTCACATTCTAACAAGTATGTATAGGTACGAAAATGACGGGCATAGTGACAGGCGATAAAAATGGAACCATGCTGCGCAAGGCTCCACCAACTTACCCCCGGATTTGACGCCATACTCCACGGAAATTACACACCACCTCCTGTATTCCTCCTTATCTCCTCGTGTTCTCACGTGCAGTTTTAAATATGTATGTTTCCGCATAAAGTTGCGTCTTGTTTTGTAACAACAGCCGGGTCTCGCAACTTTGTGATAGAAACTCGAGCGGGACTTTCCTGTCGTGTCTATTCACAACAAAGTTACAAAGCCGTGACTATTTAATTTTGATCCCTGCATTCTTAACAGGTATGAAGTTTGTGCTTGTAGCGTAATGGCAAAGCTTTGTCAATAGCCACTTTGGTCGTAGGGGCTTATGTCAGTTATGTCCCGCCCTACCGCGAACATCTAAAATAGAAGTTCTGATATGCACATACGAACGATAGAGAGGTATTTTCGTTATTTCATTTCAATTTTCTTCGTAGGCCCTCAGCTTAAGATAATAACGAATGATGCATGATTATAAAATGCCTAACCCCCTTATTCATAAAACTTTACGGGCCTGCAGGGCTATGATGGTCGGCTCTTTATGATTTGTCACCATGCCTGTCAGTGCGAAAGTGACGCATGGCATGACACGTGATAAAAATGCGACCATGATGCCGGTTCTGATTTAGTTAAATTACTTATGTTTTATCCGTTTCTTACAAATACATAAGTCAAAATGACAGATAAAGACAAACGATTATTAGCTAATTGAGGTTTGTAGCGCGTTTATGAATAAGGGGGTAAGTAGGGATGCATGTTCGATCGACTCGCCTGAAGTAAGTAGGTAAGAGTTGGGAATGATACTGGTGACTTGTTTTTCTCACGCTCGCTTTGGATTAAGCAAGTATTGTAACTTACGTTGTTACGTAAGATAACTATTGTATTAGATAATTAGTTGGTTAAACACTTACAATGGTATGTTAGTGTTACGTGGTACCTACACGTAATATTCAGAAAAGCTACTAATTCACAAATAATAAATAGTAGCGGTAAAAAATAGAGCGCGGCTCGTTAGACCGGGCCGTGTCCAGGCCGGAGCTTTCGGCGCATCGTTTGCTATGGAAAGCATCAAGTGATCGCCTGTCATGTCATAGAAAAGCACCTACAGTGTCAGTGTCATTTATACTTTGATCGCCGCCGGGAAACTCCGCAAAACTTGTTCCATTTCACTTTGAGCACCGTTTGAACTGAAAAAGGAACTCTAAAGATGCTAACATACTTTACGTGGGTATTAAACATATTCTACCCATGTTTTCTATAAATATTTAAGCCGCTATTGAAAGCACTATTCATAGCAGTGGCCGTCAGCCGCCGGACGATACCTTCCGTCGCTGGCGTAGCCTTATCTACGCATTGTAGGTAAGTACATATTACACGCTCAACGTGTCATCGGCTACATGAATATAATATACTAGCGACCCGCCCCTACTTCGCACGGGTTAACAAATTATACACCTAAACCTTTCTTAAGAATCACTCTATATATTGATAGGTGGAAACCGCATGAAAATCCGTTCAGTAGTTTTTGAGTTTATCGCGAACAAACACACGAACACACAGACAGACTGTACAGTACTGAAAAATACAACGCTATAATCTAATAATAGTAACTAAAAAAATTATGCTTTTTTCAATCTGGGTCGTTTTAATAGATAGTTGGATACAAACGAACTTATCTCAGATAACTATCTGACAAAGTTAAGCACATTTTACGTAAGTAGGTACGTAAGTGGTGTAAGTACTATTACTCCGTCATATCATACCCATACTATACGCAGCCAACTTAAGGGTGTCTCACCGCTTTACGTTAACTGCGTGCTTTCATAGTCGTTCCCTTATCGCTACATGACACCAATAACCATAATCTAACTATTCCAGTACCTAGGTACTATGGAGGGCTGATACGAACTTAAAATAGATGCCAAAATCATCTAATTTTGACTTTACTTGCCTGTGAGATACTTGGGCGAGAGACATAGGGCTGATTTAGACGATGCGAGAACTCGCATGCGAGTTTCATACCATTGCGGGTTTTGATCGTTCGGTTGAATTGGACGTAACCAACAGTCCGCAATGTAACTAAAATCGCGTGCGAGTACGCGCGCCGTCTAAATCAGCCCTTAAGGTCGTACCTATTAAGATAAAATTAAACGTAATGCGGTAATAACATAAACGCAATAGGGGGTATTACTGCAATGTTCTGCCGCCAGAGTGCAGCACAAAGCTAGCTAGTAAGGCATGGAGTAACTTATACATACTGTGCCTTAAACTGATTTTTGAGAAGTTTTCACAGACAATAAAATATGACATTGACGCATCAAGGCGGTTTGTTACACTGTTACCAAGGGCCTACCGGGAAACGCGAAAATCGAAATTTAGTTATCTGTCTCTTTATCGCTCGAATATGCAAGAGTGATAAAGAGGTTAGATAACGAAGACCCCCAGATTGTGATGGATAGTGGTAGTAGCGCCTCTAACGCAGAGTTTTGCGTAATATTCCCTATTTTCAAAGAAATTGACAGTGACATGCATCTGCCATTCGAAAATGTGAAGGCTCTGAAGCGCTGCGAATAACAACATAAAACATATCAAGATATCAATCAAAGATTCAGTTCTTCAAAGGGCATTGACCTCTTTAATCACACGAGGCGTCCGCGCAGATTGTTCCCAATTTGCATTGGATTGCGTTACGGCAACTAAATTGGTTGCAACGTTTCAATTCAGGCCGGGAACTGACAAACAAGCTGTCACTTCTCTTATTATGAATATTATGATGTCCAGGCTTGTTTGAGTTAGTAAAATGTGGTAATTAATAAACGACTATTTATTTCTAGAAAATGTTTTGGACTGGGTCAAATCAATTCAAAATCAATTCTAGAGATAGATTATTTAGCGGATTAAATTTTGAACATTTGACTGATTATCTCTGATGACAAAGAAAAGTCTACCTGTGGAAACTTGTAATTAGCTTACTGTTTCTATGTTATTACCTAACTTGTTACTCTAGCAGCTAGAGTAACAAGTTAGGTAATAAAGCTGCTGTAAGTTTTCCTAACAAAGTTTTAAAATAATTTTTGTTGTGCTGTGAGTAGTATTTAGAATATATAGTGTATGTTAATGTTATTTATTTTGTTTAATGTAATTTTAATGTAATTGTATATTATTGTGATTATGAGTCCTCGTTACTCGAAATAAATGAATTTTATTTTATTTATTTTATTTTATTAAAAAAAAAAAAAAAAATGTCTTATTGGTAAGGTCCGACCGAGATCTCGGTCTCGGTCTCGGTCTCGGCAGTCTCAGCCGAAGTTCGGGCCGAGATCTCGGTCTCGGTTCTCGGCCAAATAAGGCCGAGATTCTCGGCCACGGCCGAGACTGTGAAACCGTTCCGATTTGCGAATTTAAACTTTCGCGCGCGGGTGGCGAGCTTGTCGTACGATCTCATTGGCTGCCTGGTGGGTTTCTGCGACACTTCGTGTCAGTTCACTTGATTTCTATTGGTGTTTAATTTAACATCTAAACCAATTAAGTAGGTGAATTGGCGCCATTGGCGGTATTGCAGGATTATCAAGTAACCACTGTTGTGTTTGTTTATGTTTTGGTGTACTACTAAAAGAATAACATTAAATGAGATACATAAAGGCACATTAGGCACAGTGCTTAAAAAATTAAGAGTTATTTGCTAACATTGTTGTGTGTTGTGTTGTGTACGAGTGAACTTTAAACCGTAGGTAAGTACGTAAACTAAACATTATTTTGTGTTTTAGGTTATTACGATAGATTTTGCGACGACTTTTAAAGCTTTTTATTTAACGATAGGTGGGTTGGGTACTAATATTAAATGAATGAAAGTAAATGATATATTTGAACTTTATGCCTACTAGTTAAAAATCATATTCAAATGGCAGTAGCGATATTAGTAATAGTAGTAATGGTGGAGACTATTTGGAAATTAATTTAAATATGAAAACTAAATACTGTTTTCGTGGGTTCGTGTTCGTTCAACAAAGTTCGTGTTGCTTTGGATCTAGAAATTGTTGTTATTTTATTTGATATGAATTGTTAAAAAGGCAAGAACATCAGAAAATTACTTAGTTGACTTACTTTTTACTTCGTTGATTTGATTTGATTTCCTTTTGTTTAATGTTTGATATTTAAAATGAAAATTTTATTTTTCAAAAGATACCTACTACCTTGTTACAGGTACATTTTGCATTTGCAATGCCTAAAGTAATAAACCCTATTTGGGAGTATTTTGAAAAAAAAAATTCACAACCATCTAAGGCAGAATGCAAGCTCTGCAGGAAAACAGTGTCTCTGGGAAGTTTGCAACCTAAGCTTCAAACTATTAAAGGGTTAAAACTACATTTATCGAAATATCATTTGACAGAAAACGAACATTTTTTAATACAAATAGATGACCTGAAAAACCAAGCAGCTGAAAAGCAAAATAATTTAAAATCAGCGGGCCCTGTACTTCTTGAAACAGACAAGAAGACTCAACCTACGATGCAGCAATTGCTGGCGAATCCGCCAAAAGCCCAATGGCCCCATGACCATGACATAACAAAACGCATAGATAAGGCTATCATGGATTATATATTAGTTGACATGCAGCCTTATAACACTGTGTCAGGAAAAGGATTTAAGCGCTTAAATTTTGCGGACCCTGCAGGACCAAAAAAATATAAATTGAAATCTGAAAAATTTTTTCGCACCCAACTAATGCCGGAAACTTTTGAAAAAGTTAAAACTAAAGTAGTCAATTTGCTATGTGAGGCCGAGTGGATAAGTTTTACTACAGACATTTGGTCAAATCCTACTAAAACTTGTTCACTTCTGAGTTTTACGGCCCATTTTGTGCACAATGAACAACGACCAAAAGTAATCTTGGGTGCATCAGTTTTAGAAAATGACCACACGGGCGACTATATCTCCGAGAAACTGAAAGAAGTAGTCGAAGATTATAATATAGGCTCTAAAATCCACCTTGCTCTTCGCGATAATGCTGGGAACATGGCCCGTGCTACAAGGGTTGCGGAGTACGATTCGTTGGGCTGTGTGTCTCATACACTACAACTGGTGATTCATGACGCAATTTTATCGGTGCCAAACATAATAACAATACTAAAAAAGTGTCGTAAAGTAGTCGGACACTTTCATAGAAGTGAGCAGGCACGGAGGTATTTAAATACTTTCCAAAAAACTTTAAATTTACCAGAACACACCCTATTCCAAGACGTGGAAACACGTTGGAACAGCACGTACTTAATGTTGTCACGGTTGATTGAGCAAAAAAATGCGATTAATCTATACCGTGTCGAAAGGGGCTCAATCAATGAAATTAATAACGAAGAATGGACGACGATGCAAGATGCTGTCAGTGTATTGGAATGTTTTTATGAGGCCACATTAGACATGTCGTCAGATGCATCATGTGTCTCCTTGGTGATACCTTTAGTAGCCATGTTAAGTGGAAAACTTGCGTCAACTAGCGGGCAAAGTCAGTTTGTAGCGTCGGCAGATACTGCAATGTCAGCAGATATAGAAAACAATGAAAGTGATGCTCTTCAAAATTGTGCTGCTGCTGAGATGAAAAGCAAGTTGTTGTGCTCACTCAATCATCGCTTTTCATTCATACGAACATCGAGCCCCTTAATTTGTGCAACATTGTTGGATCCCCGATTCAAAACAAAATATTTGACCGAAAACGAGGTAAACGGAGCCAAGACTAAAATTTTTGAAGTTTTACAATTAGGTACACCGGCAGGACTTGGAGAGCGTCAGGGTGGAGCGTCAACTTCAGTTAGATCCGTCAATGAGACAAGTTTGTGGGCAGCTCACGACTCCATCGAGTCTGATGACGACCCAATGACGGACAACTCACTTGAATCGTCACTTGACAATTATCTGAGAGAGCCAAGGCTGCATAGGAATGCAAATATCTACGAATACTGGCATTCATCGCCTTACCAACTCCTGCGCCCTGCAGCAAAAAAATTTTTGTCGGCTCCACCAACAAGTGTGGCTAGCGAACAGCTTTTTAGCAGGGCTGGTCAATTGTACGACGAGCGGCGTCACAATTTAACTGGCCACAACGCTGAAAAGTTATTGTTTTTGTGCTATAATATAGAACTATTTAATTTTGATTATTAATGTCTTTTCGTCGTCTTTTATCAGACCCACTTGCACCAACCAGAGTAAAAAAAATAAATGGTAAACCTCGCATTTACTTTTCAGTTTCGTACATGGCGTGATGAATCCTAAGTTAGCTGTTTAATTTTTTAACCCTGGTTAGCGCAAGTGGGCCCGAGAAGAGTTTTGTATGTTTTTAGTCAGTATTAATGAAAATACAGTTTTTTTTTGCAAAATACGTATTTTTTCTTTCTTTTCTCAAATTCTCGGTCTCGGTCTCGGTCTCGGCCGAGAATTTCATTTTGTCTCGGTCTCGGTCTCGGTCTCGGCCGAGACAAAAAAAGTGTTCTCGGTCGGACCTTACTTATTGGTGCATATTTCGTCAACAATACCCCTGTTACTTTATTTATTTGCGTTATTCATATTTTGCATACATTATGCTAACTATCATCTTTTTGTTACAGGTAAGTAACATTACTGAATATCCTGCGAGAATACAAGAAAAATAGGTAAAAAAATAGTAGATATGTATTTTTAGCCCCTGAAATGTAGGGAATATTATATTTTGATAAAAGTTAGTTTGTTAAAAAGAAATGTATATAACATGGCCTACACGTCAACATGTTGGTACAACTTAGGTACCTACTTTACAAAAGGAAAGTGAAAAAGATAAAAGCATAGCAATGTTACCACTCTATTCCCTAAAATTTGTTACCTAATTATATTTAACGCCTGCTGTAAATCTTGAGGGTAATTTAATTTAAGGAGATAACGCCGAATCTTATTTTGGCAGGAACAGGTATTAAATACTAGGTGGAGTGAATATAAATACTGCCGTTACTGTGTGCTTTCATCTTTAAAGATATGTGACGTTCCACGGCAAAAGGTACCTTATGGCGGTTGGCGCTTACGCTATTATTAACGCCGCTCCTATTTTATAGAGGCCGCCAAAGGTACCTTTTGCCGTTGAACGTCACATATCTTTACTATTTCATATCTAGTGAATCTCTAATTCATTTCCCGAATCGCGCCGATAGTTACAGGCTGTATGTGACATGTTCTTCTTCGTCGTAACCTCATGACTGAGGGTCGTGACCGCCATAAGTTGCGTTTTCTTGGATTGCTCTCCAACCTGGCCGATCTTCTGCCTTCCGCATAGAGCCCTGGAACTTGACGCGTGTGACTGCCTCAATGGCATCAAACCAGCGTGTGGGTATTCTGCCTCTGCCTCTTCTGCCCTCAACCTGGCCACCGATCATCAACTTCTCTAGACTGTCGGGTTCCCGCCGGGCCAAGTGCCCAAAGAACCCGAGGATTCTCCTGAGACAGATAGTAGATAGACGGGTTTTTATGTTGAGCTCGTTCAGAATAGACACGTTGGTGCGATGCGCTGTCCATGAGATGCCCAACATTTTGCGCCAGCATCACATTTCGAACGCGTCTATTCTTGCCCTTGTGCGAGCTTTTAGGGTCCAAGTTTCCGCTGCATAGAGAAATATGGAGAAAACGAGAGTGCGCATGAGGCGCATATTTGTGACATGTAGTAAAGATGAAAGCACACATATCTAGTGAATTCCCGAATCGCGCCGTTAAGTATTTAGTTGGAATATAGAATAATATATGCTTGGGTCAATTTTCAAATAGGCATTTTTTGCTGTCCCACGGCTATAACTCGAAGTCCATAGGACTAAAAGACTGGGTATGTATATATTTTCATCCAATGTATTGTAAACTTTAAATATAATGTACAACTGTACCTTAAATATTATTTGTTTCTGACAAAATCGCATTTGAAGTTCCAAAAACGGCAAAATTTGCCGTTTTTTGCGTGTCCCAGTGGCGGCACACAGCCAATAAAAAAATCATAACTTTGGATGTAGGCAACGTATTATGAATAACTTTATATTTTTATAAAGAGCATTTTCTAGAGAATGGATTTAATAATTAAGATAATTTAATGCGTTATTTAATGAAACAAGGGAAGCCTTTTTATCGTTGTCCCGCGCGGCACTTGTTTTGTTATGACTTAAAGATACCCCCCAAAATTTTCTTTGTCTATTGAATAATAGTTAAATTTATTCAATAACAAAACTTATACAAACTATTATTAAAATTATGTATAAACTAAATAAATTAAAACTATATAAAACTAATAAAATAAATAAATAAAACTTACCCACCTACCTTAGGTCCCCCAGATCTGTCCCCTGCGGAAGGGTGCCCATAAGGCTGGCTACATTCCCACGCTGAATAGCTATGCCTATTCTTTGGCCTAGGAATGAGCCAGCCCTAGGGTCACCCGTGGTTTCCAATAGTCTTTTTTTTAGGCCCTTAAAAAGATTGTGAGCGTCACGACACCACGGCCCCAGGGTCTCTACCGCGAACGCCGCAAATATGTGGTTGTTTGTAAGACCAGCATATTTGCGGCGTTTTAGGGTTTCAGCCGCTGCCGCCGCGTCGCCAGCTCTCTGAGACGTGGCGACTAGATGGGACGGCGCTAGGGTGTCTACACATGTGGCATCCCAGATGAGCGGCCGTCCCATCTGCCAGGGGATGAGGGTTATTCCATCGGGCCTCTTGCCATCGTCGCGCGCCAGACCGGCTGGTTCCAACGCGGCCGGCACGCCCACGCTGACAAAGGCCCGACGGATGACATCGTTGAGGCTGGCGTGGCGGGACAGGCGGCCGGCACTCCTTCGGCAGGAGAGGCCGTGGGAGCCCAGACTGTCAACTTCTGTTCCGCAGGGACAGCTGTGGGGGACAACTATTTCGGCGCCTAGGCGGAGGCCGACAGCCAGTCTGAAAGAATTGTTGTCCAGTAAAGTTGCGCAATTAATGGAGGGGAAGGCGTGTAGCCAAAAGCCGGATTCATGTTGGGATGAGGCAAGAAGGCGGGCTTTTTCTGTGTTGGATTGTGCTGAATTTAGCAGCCAGTTTTGTACTTGATGGCAGAGCGGTTCGTCCCAAAATCGTTGGGTTGATTTTTCGGCCGGCATGTCTTTGTTCGGGCAAGCTAGACGCCACGCATTTTCTGCTTCCGACAGGTACACTACCTCGAAGTCACGCAGTGACGGTGTGAGTATTTTACCTACGAGGGATAGTGTACCATGCACGGAAGACAGAAAAGCGGGCAGTGCGACACTAGATATCTGCCTTATACCTAGGCCACCAAACCGTATAGGCAATGTGGCGTGGATAAATTGCCTATTGTCAATATTAATATTGATGATTTTTTGTATTTCGATGTGTATAATTTCATCGACCTTTTGACATAATTGTGGATATTTGAAAAGAGGGCTGCATCGCATTACGTACGTAAATTTAGGAACGAAAAGACAAAACCGAATTATAAAAAAAGCCATGTGTGAATTAATTTGTAGAAGGCGGTCCGAAATTTCAGAAAAACGATGAATTTGGGTATCAATGTATTCTGGAATTGATTCTTCAAACACTGGGGCTCCAAGGAGATGAAGCGAGCTTTTGGTGAGTAATTTTATGCCAGGGCAGTTATTTCTAAAGTCGTTTATAATTTGTGTATCATTTTGGACATCTGGGCTTACAAAAAGTTCACATTTGCTCATATTGAGCTCCAGGCCGATTTCGCTGAATTTGGTAACTAAAAAGCGAAGATCAGCGAGGACAGAGTTCGCATCACCGCCTATGGTACCGTCATCGAGATACCAGATGTTGAATTTAGAATTTAGAGCCGAAATAATTGGGTGTATTGCTAAGCTAAAGATGGCTGGCCCGAGTGGATCACCTTGTTGACAGCCGACCGAGGAGGGGATTTGGTGGTGTGTGTACATGAGGTTGGAAGGATGTCTGTAGCATTGCCAAAGATAAGGGTAGAGCCCAGGGATATTCTTCTGTATTTCAGTCAGTAAGGCGTTGCGGTTTACTGAATTAAATGCATTCTTTATATCCACTTTGACAAGCACCTGTTCTTTACAACTTTCTAAATAAGTTCGGCAGAATAAGTTAAATTAAATTTATGACGCAGTAGTGCGGTTAGTTGGGCATCGATCAACATCGAATGTGGACGTGGAAGCAGATTTATTTATATAAAAACGGTCAAGAATCTCTTTCGATATATTTTGGTACAACTACAACGACATTTGTATGGACGCTTAATATGTTGGTATACAGTCGAAATAAAAATGTGTAGTTTACAATAATAGTTACAAATACAGTGTTAAAATATATCGTAAAATAAATAAGTGAATCGGTTATATTGTATAACACTTTAAACTCTCGCGTTTTGTACACATATTTAATTACACAAACGGGTCTACCGCGATATAATTTCATTGTTTTTACCTTTAATTCCGGTTCGGTTATATTGTGTAGGAAATTTCGCAAAAAAATATTATTGGCAACATTTGTATGAAAACATTTGTACGGCTATTTTGACCGTATAAATGTCGATTGTGGTATACAAATGTCGATATATGTACTGCCATACAAATGTCGAAAATGTGCCATACAAATGTTGTCAGGGTCTTACAAATGCCACAAAAACAATAAATAGTACCATAAAAATGTTGATACTGCCATACAAACATATACATGTCAAAAGCGCCTTACAAATGGCTAAATAGTGCCATACAAATGTCGATATTTAAACGTCCATATCTAGCTAACTATAAAAAGTAGAGTGGTGCCTCGTACAGTATATTTTTTGGTGTTAAAAACTCTTTCTAAAACGATGATTATAAATCAGATTTTCCAAAAATAAAAAATTGCCATACAAATGTCGAAAAAACAGCCTCTTCAAAAATTGACCCGTTTTTATTATTATTTTCAATTAAAGTCTTCATTGGGAAATTAGGAAATGGCTACAGACTTCATTTCATTAAGTAATGCAGCGGTCGGCAACCTTTTAGCAGCCAAGGGCCACATAGTAGTTAACGGAGGTGACGTGGGCCGTACTTTGTTAATATTTATGACTTTATGAGACATTGTCGTTTGTCACTATTACATACAAAATAGCCAAGGAACCTCTCGGGCCGCAAGTGACAGATTCGCGAGCCGCATGCGGCCTGCGGGCCGCAGGTTGCCGACCGCAGAAGTAATGGATAATGGAGCTCATTCACTACTCTGTTTAAAAATTTATCGTGCAATTTTATTTAACCTTTTGAACTCTCCAATGGTTTTTTTGTACTCTGTAAATTTATGATTTTTGTTTTTTCATTGTTGTTTCTATGTATAAAGTTCTCTTCTCTCTAAATTGTAGTATCTGTCTTGTTTTTATTCTCTCTACAAAATGAAACGATATTTGTTGAGCGAGCAGGTTTTGCGCCCAAACTTTCGCTGCTCGAACTAAGTACTCGAACTAGTCATGCGTGTTAGATTGAGGTGACGGGTTTATTGTTAATTAGAAAGCATAGATTAATTAGCGTCCGTTTACGCTTTATTATGCACATTAATTGCGTTTACACTGTGTAATACAGATTAGGATTAGGTGTTAAGGTGCCTTATAAAAGAAATCGCAATACAAAACAAGGATTTTTGACTGTACGAATATTGCTCTCATTAAGAAAACAATATAAATATCCACGTTAGAGGCAATTTCAGAGTAAGGCCAATCGAAGAAAAACTCACTGAATTCGACTCTGATGGTATGGTCACGTCATGAGGCGCCCACCAGACCAGACCACATGACGAGAAAGGTGCTAGAGATAAGTGACAAGCCTAGGGGTCGCGGGAGACCCAAGAAAAAATGGCTAGGTCTTGTATAAAAGAACCTCAAAGAAAAACAGAATACCACCAGAGACGACCCAGGACAGACGCTCCTGGCGACGCCATATAAGGAGAGTCGATCCCAAGTAAATGGGATAAGGCTAGGAAGAAGAAAAAGAAGATTTAGAACATTATATACGAGCAGAATGTTGAAACATAGTCTAGAAAGCTCAGAAAAAGAACATAACTATTAGGTAAATCATTAGGTACCGTTTTTCAAAGCATATAAAAATAATTATGAATATTATGATTTTGATCTCATTAGGTATCCGATACTTCCCCTACGATTACGATCCCTAAATCAGGTCAAGGAGTTCGAAATATATTTTAAATAGGGACCAAAAATTACATAAAAAAGTATAACTGCTATTTTTTACGGCAACTTAGACACCAAGTGCGTATCCCTAAAGTAAAATACTCGTACTCGCATCATCGCCGGCCGGCAATGAGTTAGTAATGAGATGGCGCCGGGAATGGGCCCTTTGTCTGCTCACTGCGCTGATTTGAATTTGTTTTCTTCGCCAAATTAAAATTTCAACCTGATAAAGGTAGCTCGGGAGATGGGTAAAGGTTCGTTTGTGATTCTACTTTTGCGCCTACAATCTGTCTTCGGGCCGGGTGCACCGAATTCATTCATTACAATATGCTTGTACAAAATATTGACAGTTTAGGTACTATAGAATGAAAGCTCCATATTTGACATTAATCGTGTATTGTGAAACATAGATTTTACTTTTTGACATTACTACGTTAGTGACTGACTATTGATGCTGGTAAAGAACTGATAGGTAAATTCTAGGGAATGCAATCTCGCACCAAGATTGGCGATTCGAGATCTCGCACGTATATAAATTCTGAATCAAGATTGGGTGTTTCGAGATCTCGACCGTCAGACTTTCGAGATCAAGATTAATCTCGACGAGATCGAGATTTGACAATTTTTTTTTAATTTAATTTAATTTTTTAATTTATTTAATTAATAAATCTTACAGCTATCATAACAGTTTCACAATGCGATAGTGTAGGCAGGCTATTATTAGGTATATACTACAAGTACTATAACTAAGCTAAGAATATAAGAATAACACAACACAAACAATGTAACCTTTTACAAATTCACTTCCAGAAAAATGAAATACGTCAGTTCGTAACTAAAAATGTGTTATTTTGATCAAAAATCTCTACGGATTCTGTACATACTACGTACGGGTACATCATCATCATCATCATCATCATCTCAGCTATAAGACGTCCACTGCTGAACATAGGCCTCCCCCTTGGACCTCTATTCGTACCGGTTGGAAGCGACCCGCATCCAGCGTGCTCCGGCGACCTTAACAATGTCGTGACACTCGTGACGTCCATCTTGTGAGTGGACGTCCTACGCTGCGCTTGCTAGTCCGTGGTCTCCACTCGATTTAGGGTACGTCATGTTATATTTTGAAAATAAAAAGAACAAATTAAATCAGCATTGAATAAAAAATAAACTTTTATAAAAAAAAAACATGAAATATATAGCTTTAATTTGACATTCCGCACAGAACGCGCCACAGTGCTTTTATCGTCAGCTAAAGCCGGCCGTACATAATAGCACTGCCGTAACAACATGAATCTAACGTCAAAAAGATTACTTAAAACAAAGTAATTCATACGAATCAACCTTTCAATCTCGTTCGAGATCTCGAAAATATTAATCGAGATCTCGACCAAGATTACAAAAATCGAGATTTCCTGTCAACGAGATTGAATCTCGAAAATTCGTGCGGGATCTCGCGATTCTCGAAATTGCGAGATCGAGATTGCATTCCCTAGTAACTTCTAATTTCAAAATAAATTGCCTCTGGGTTTTATATCCCGAAAAATAGATTGGTCCTCGTCTCGTGGATTGACATCGCCTTATGAAGAGAAACGTCCACGTAACCTTTCATAAAAAAAAAAACTCTATTTGAGGCAGATTGGTTTGACTCTAATGTAACTGAGGACTTAATATTCTTTTTCAGTCGGCCCCTCAATACTGAGTATCGTGACATCATATCCTTCTGTTGAAGACCAGGTTCCTCCATAGGGTTCTGTTCCCCGCCAAGCGGGAGATGACTTAATATCTGACGCTATTCACCGACATTATGAGTTGACTTTGTACTCATTATTTTTATTAGTCTCTACCGTAATCATAGTAATTTATGTCAAGAGTGTTTCGTGTTTTAGCCACATTATATTAGCAGCTGTCGCCGCATAATGGGACAGTCCAATCGAAAACGTCATTCAAACTTAAACACAGCAAATCTAATCAGTAAAATTTAGAACGTATGCCCAGTGCATAAGATTTAAATTGCTGTGTGTTTTCTACATTTGTAAGGACACATACGCCATTTTGAATGTTGCGAAGGTTATCTCTGGATGAGAGCGGACACGCGACGAGATTTCCATTCGAGTGTTTTGTGGAAAATGAAAGTCGCTTCAATTATAGTAATTTTTCTTGCGGTTTAGAATTGACCACTGGCTTCAAGTGACTTTTTGTTAACAGATTTACCTTAAGTTGATAATGATAATGTTGATATAGCTAAAGTTCGCCAATTCTTTATTTTTAAACCTATAGGTTCTGGGCGTTAGCCGTGTAAACTGAAGACTGGTTGGTCGGCCTCCGCCATTGCAGGGATAGGTCACTTTTTCTTTAGTATATGACATCTTTTTCAGTTTATTACTATAAAAATAATTATTTTATTTTTAATGTATACTTTTTGTGTGTTTTGTGTAATGTCTACCGCTGTATTGTTTTGTGACGAAGCCTGATGGGCTATAAAAATCGAAGATCGAAATCGAATCGAAAATCGAAGTTCGCAAATTGTTCTCTGTTACGCTAATTACGCCCTCATTGGAGTTAAAGAGAAAGATCCCCCGCAATTTACGCATTTCGTATTTCGGCCCCCAGTACCTGATCGTGAGTTTGTATTTACCTGACGAAGCCTGCGTTGCGGATATAAAATTATGGTCTCTGAATCAACTCTGAATAAATTATCTACCTATATGATGAGGTATGCCATTTTGGCATTTTGGCATACCTCATCATGTGCCAATATTTTATTTTGTACAAAACAAAAACATTTTTTCGTTAAACATACGAGGTATGCGTAAACCTGAGTAATAAAATGACTCCATAATTACGTTAAAGCTGCCATGCATCCCCTTAAAGTGACGTTTCTTGTAAAAAGCATCACGTTTATGCACTGTTAGTCAATTACGCGTAATATACGGGCCGCTTTGATGTTCCGGAATCATTAGGGGAATAGAGACATCGTGCATGAAAACACTTAACGAGCTAACTGCAGAGCAAATGAAGACTTTTTCCCGAGTGGTATAATTTTGTATTTAAATAAACGGTTTTAAAAGCCTTATTTAATTATTACATTACGATACAAGTGCGAAAAGTAAGAATTACCTTTTCGCACGTGTATTGTACAACATTTTACAGTAGGTCTAGGTACCTACATAATATATGGCCCTTAAATTTTTCGACATACGCACGTATAGTGGTAGTTACAGCACTAGGGCGGTAAAGTAGCACCATATGTATACTGTAATAGTTATTTACGATACAAGTGCGGAAAAGAGGAAATTCGAAACGAGTGGCGAAAACAC
This sequence comes from Cydia splendana, assembly GCF_910591565.1. NCBI lineage: Eukaryota > Metazoa > Arthropoda > Insecta > Lepidoptera > Tortricidae > Cydia > Cydia splendana. The sequence continues at coordinate 14,744,974 of NC_085971.1, read as the reverse complement.
GACCGAAGGGAATGTTTTAAATCGACACGAGTTGCGAATTACCTATTCGCACGTGTATCGTACAACGTTTTACAGTTATATATGGCCCTTTAAACTTTTGACATACGCACGAAAAGTGCTATTTTACGCACTGGTGCGGGAAAATGGACCATATGTACTGTAAAAATAGTTTTAGCTGTTTTCGTGAACTGATTTACAAATATTAGGTATCCTTCGTTTTGTCCACTAGTTAAAGAGACCTCTCATGAATGTAAAAGAAAAACAATAAACATTGAATTGTGCATAATTTTCACTATATAGTCCATAGTACAAGTAACATACGCAATGCGCTTAAATTTAATAAAGTACAAGTAACTCTCACAAAAATACGGATATAGTTCAGGAAAACCACACTTAGTGCAATGATTACGTTCTAAACCCAATTTACTCATAAACTAATCTTCGGTATGTATGAAACTATGCATAGGTACATTAATTGCTTACCATTTCCAAATACTATCCAGTAATTAAAACCGATCACTTAAACGATCCATCATAATTCATAATATCATATTTCACTAGTAGTCTCTAAATTGGTTACTCCACCAATTCATCACAATCCACCATCTCAATCGTTACGTTCTTTAACTAAATATCGAGATATTTAGTAACGTACACACATTGAAACTTATCCTATAGGGTCATTGCGCTAGTTTTCGTCCACTTGACGGATTAGCAAATAATATATTTCATTTTTAATTTTTTACTTGCGAAATACCATTTTTATGTAGATAGATGTAGATGTAGGTATTGTTTAGACATTAAGGATTGCAATAAGTCCAAAGTGCAGCAATGAAGGTTTATATTCAAATTTCGTCAAGTGGACGAAAACTAGCGCAATGACCCTATTTCTTTGAAGCTTTAATCAAAGCTGATCAGTGAAAGTCCGAACTTCAATCGGCTAATTCTAAACGTCGTAAGTGGTTTATTTATTAGTTCATATTTGTCGTTTTGGTTTGGAAGTAATTTAGTTGTCTAAATCCGTTCGGTAGTTAGTTCCGTATCTTGGATTCGCTATCTATAGGGATTAGCTAATGATCCGTTTACGTACGTGGTTGAAATGAGAGAGATACGAAGATTAAGTAGTACCTTAGTAACTAATAATAAAATAACTTAGACGACCCCATCGCCCGCTGGTTTTACCAGTGCAATCAGTCAACGCAGGGCAGTTTGTGGCGAGCTGTTGGGGATTAGCGACCTCACGTACCCGAGTGCTCCTGGGGAGTTCTGTTACCCGCAAGGAGGGTGGGTGGGACAGGATTCTCTGCCTCTGGCTTGCCTTAGCCGGCCGGCCAGAGTGGAGTCGTTAGAGTTATAAGCTCCAGGGGTGGAAGTGAAATATGCATAAGACGCGAGTTGGCACAGTGGCTGTTAACAGCCACTGGGTAGAAAGCGGCGCACACCTCTCGACACCCCTGAGCCGCTCACACCGGTGTTGCCCTTGAGCCATCCTAGATGTCGCTTTTTGTGGGGGCCCATCTTGTGAGGGCGAGTCACCGTCTGCCGGAAATAAAATTGCATACCGTTTTATTAGGCAGGCGTCCGGTTTTTTACCCCATAGCTCAGTACTTAGTCCATCGCTTTCACCCAATAACCTAGTTCATTTTAGATTCCATCAACTCTCAATAGCCCTTACACCCTGGCGGGTGCTGCCTCTGCGTGCGTCCCATGACACGGGTAAGGGCAGCATCCGCTCGGTGTACCCCTTACATTTCATTAAAGTGTCAAAAGGGCCTCTACGTGTTGGCTTCGGCTCCGCGCACGCCTCCCAAAGGTCCGGAACACCATTGTTCCGTGATGGGAAAGACATACAAATAACTTATATAGGTTGCCATATAGGTAAATACTGTATGTATGTAGATAGTTTAGTCATTTAGTCATTTATTTATTGCAACCATAGTGTAGTATAGTTAAAATTTTTTGAACTGATCTTGTTCACTTACCTGTACTAACAATGGCATTGTTCTATTACAATCCTATTATCTGCTTTTGTTCTTGTAGGCGCCAACCAATTTACTTACAAAATAAGTTAGAAGTACAATGCATGTATATTGAATTCTAAACCTTATTTCTTGTTGAATGGGGTTAAAATGGTCTAAAAAGATAATATCATATTCAATCTTTTGGAAAGTCACATGCACCTTAGCCACGACAGGGACGTATTCGGTGTTAAATAAAATACGTAGAAAGATAAAAATGTTTATTTATTATACATATTAGTTAACAAAAATAATCACATTTAATCAAAATCAACAAGTTCTTATACAAATATATATCAATCTTCAATCTGCAAAATATTTTACATACTACTAGAGCCAAAAAAAGATACATAAGTGTATATATAAAAAAATAATCCCATGTATCCAAAACCAACAGATTCTTATATAAAAACATGCCTATAATCTTAAAACTATAAAATATTTTACATACGTGATATACATATTAAATAAAATTTAGTGAAGGGGTATTAAATCTTATCCGAAATGTGATAAACGCGACAAACTCCCATTGGAGGAATTGTTGTAGGCATGTTGTCAATTTAGAAAAAAAAATGAAACGCAATTATAGTCACCCTCCATTAATTATAAACGTGACTGAAGAGTCTGATGGAACCGAATCCGAATGATAAACAGATATTTAGATTATATATTAGAGATTATATATTATTTTTATAAGAATATGTAGATTTTGCATGTGATTTTTTTATAGGTACACATACACATAACATCTCATTATTTATACTATTTTGTGGTTCTAGTCGCATGTTAAATATTTTGTAGTACTTATTAAGATTATAGGCATATTTTTGTATAAGAATCTGTTGATTTTGGATACATGAGATTATTTTTTATATATACACTTATGTAACTTTTTTTGGCTATAGTAGTATGTAAAACATTTTGCAGATTGTAGATTTACATATATTTGTATAAGAATTTGTTGATTTTGCTTATATTTGATTATTTTTGTTAACTAATATGTATAATAATTATACTTTTTTTATCTTTCTGCATATTTTATTTAATATGTATATCACGTATGTAAAATATTTTATAGTTTTAAGATTATAGGCATGTTTTTATATAAGAATCTGTTGGTTTTGGATACATGGGATTATTTTTTTATATATACACTTATGTATCTTTTTTTGGCTCTAGTAGTATGTAAAATATTTTGCAGATTGAAGATTGATATATATTTGTATAAGAACTTGTTGATTTTGATTAAATGTGATTATTTTTGTTAACTAATATGTATAATAAATAAACATTTTTATCTTTCTACGTATTTTATTTAACACCGAATACGTCCCTGTCGTGGCTAAGGTGCATGTGACTTTCCAAAAGATTGAATATGATATTATCTTTTTAGACCATTTTAACCCCATTCAACAAGAAATAAGGTTTAGAATTCAATATACATGCATTGTACTTCTAACTTATTTTGTAAGTAAATTGGTTGGCGCCTACAAGAACAAAAGCAGATAATAGGATTGTAATAGAACAATGCCATTGTTAGTACAGTTAAGTGAACAAGATCAGTTCAAAAAATTTTAACTATACAGATCTTTAAAAACTAGGTACATTCAGAGTCATATGGGCCCTGGCAGGGCATTGCAATGTCATACATATTTTAATTTAATTTACAATAATTCAAATCGGGTAATATTCTTGTTTGGTTCTTAGGTATTTAGGTATTATGCATGCATATATATATATTTAAATCCATATCTAATAGTCCTAGTTTTGGAACAGTATTTCGAACCTTGCGAAGCTCTCGGTCGAATTGGGGCTTAAGTTTACTCTTGAGACCCGTAGTTTGGCGACCTCTCGGCTAGAACATCTACCTAAATCTATTGTATATTTTCTTCAGCATTTCAATTTCACCTACAACTGAATGGGAGAAAGCACCCATAAAAACGATATTAATACCAAGGCATTGCCCTCTTTGTTTATTCCTGTCACACGTCGAATATCGACGTTCTAGGTCGGGCGTGGGCGATCAAAATTTAAACGTAGAACGTTAAACGTACGGTTTGTGGGACAACGGCCGTTTTATTCCAACGTTCCTATTTCAAAAAGTCACATGAACCAGAGGCGTTCTTATGTTTTTTAACTTTATAAAGTTTTAATACTTTTATTGTACAGTCCATGCGTGGGTTATTTAGGCGTTTTTGGGAATAATCCCTCTATTCATAAAAACTTTCGTATTTTAGGTTGGGATATACAGTTTGTTACTGTACGAATAATCCTAGTAAATATTATTCACTATAACTACTGGACTTAGGGGCTATTCATAAATTACGTCTTTCAAATTAGGGGGGGGGGGGGTCTGGACATCGGATGATGGTAGCATGTCGTAGGAGGGAACGGGGTCATTCGAAGCATGATTTCTGGATGATTTTAGGGGGTGGGGGGGGAGGTCAAAAATCGTCAAAAATCGATGACGTAATTTATGGACAGCCCCTTAGTGGATAACTGGAGAGATTGAGGTATTGACTTTAAGATAACAAATGTAGGTATGTAGTAAGTAGTGCGTAATTATTTTCCATCGTATTTTTACGGAAACGTACGAACGTGTCTTGCTATTTCAGTTAATCTCGGTACAAAAAATACTGAGGTTGACTGAAGTAGCCTATTCACTCGACCAAAAGAAAAAGGTGATTTTACGTTTACAAGCAAATTTGGCATTTATACTCGTCATAACAATACCTGCTTAAAAAGACTTGGAACTATGCCAATATAATTTGGCATGTTCATTACTGCAGAAGCTTTTTTTTACTAAATATCCGATTAAATCTTGTTATAATTTTCTTTCTTTCCCGCATACGATCCGTAAACAAGAAACCTTTATCTTCTCATTAAGGCTGACTCACGCTAGACCGGGCCGGGCCCGGGGCGAGGCGTCCGACATATCATTTTCTGACGGCTGATCGGTGATCACGTGGTGCTTTCCATAGAAATTTCCCGGCCCCGGCCCGGTCTAGCGTGAGTCATCCTTTAGGGACAATTACGGGCGCGTCGAAATACTCTTCCGTTTTCCTTTGCATCATTTTCTTTGATATTTTTCTACATGTTATGGAGCCCCGGGCACGTGACACGCGAGTAATACTCATTAGTGACGGGGTTCCATCCATCATGGTAGTGATGGGAAAACATTTATGGAATTATCGATAAAATTTACAAGTGCCACTATTCTTCTTCTTTTTCTTCTTCAATTAACCTAGCTTCTTCAACTCCGCGGCATTTGTCGCAACATGTGTCCTAGGATAGAAGAGTAGAGTTATACTTTGTTTGTTTAGGTACTATAGGTTACAAAATATCCTGTTTTCTTCTTCTTCAACCTAGCGTTTTCCCGGCCTAGCGCCAGGGTCCGCTTTCCTGCTCAATCTTCTCCACTTTGCGCGGTCTTCGGCATCTCCAGGTGAGAGATTGTTCTCTTCCATGTCGGCTGTCACGACGTCCAGCCAGCGCTTCTTGGACTAAGTGCCACTAATAGCTAAAATATGTAATTCAAGTGTTGTTTTTACAAAGAGGTAAAGACAAGAATGATGTAAGGATTATGTTTTGACTACCTATTAAGTAAATTGTTCATTGTTTTTTTTTTATGAAACTGTCAATTTTTGAGGTCTACAATAAAAAGAATTCAAAACAATTACTTAGGTACATTTTAAATTGAAAAGAAAAATTCAAATATATTTCATTCATTACGTACTTGTATATTATTACGTTTGCTTAACCTCATCATTATACAACACATGTACCGGCCGTTCATTAGTTGTCTTATAATGAAACACTGAAAGCCAACCTTTTACACATAACTTGCCGACGGTCAACAGTAAAACAACCAATTAGGTTCTCCCCACGCATTCAATTCCCGAGACCTACCTTTTGCTAGCAAATTAGGTTAACCTACTTCTAGGAATGCCTGGCTAAATAATAAATGGAGTTTTCCTTTCGTTAGGCGAGCTCAAGTATGCGCTCCGTAGTGCAGTGGGTCACGACGCATACCCACGTCCAAGACACGAGACCGAAATAGATTTAAAATGTAGGTGGAAGCAGGAACTTTCATAGGAACGTGCCTGGCTTTGTTTTATTGCTTTATTAGTGACCACACGCCCACAGTTGATATTACGAAAGTTACACTTGAGCGTAAACCATGTTATCTCTATACAGTGGCGGATTTGCAGTCTTTGCCGCCCTGGGCCCCAGCCCATATAGCCGCCCCTTTCGCAGCACCCATCATACTGACTACATTTTAAGTTATGTCTTGTTATCATCAGCGAAACTTTTTGTCACAATTTGCCGCCCCTAATTTTTTGCCGTCCTAGGTCCCGGGTCCGGGCCAGTAGGCCCTTACGGCAAATCCGCCACTGTCTGTATATGAGTCTAAGCGCCACTTGCACGATCCCACTATCCCGGCCTTAGGGCGTTAAACCGTTAACCATGGTAACTCCAGGTTTAACCGGTTAACCCCGGGTTGGTGGGATGGTGCAAGTGGCGCTAAGCATAATAAATGATGTTAACAATTTAATCTATACCCAAGCATTAGGTTACCCTTAGGTTTAAATAAAATTTTAAGAAAAAAAAAGTCAGTACTGAAGTTGTGCTTAAATATTGTATAAAAATTGTAAGAAACATTAAACTACATTGTAAATGTATTGTAAGCGCCACACGGAAGTTCTACAAATCTACAGAAGTGGGTATAGTCGGACCAAGCTAACTCTGCGTGGTTTTGCAACTTCGCAATGTCAAAGTACGGCAATGTCACATTTCTATGAGAAAATGACGTTTATAATGACCCTCAGTTTGTCCAAATCGTTGCAAATTGACTCTAAATGTAACCCGTAAATTATCGACACTGGTGTCATCACTAAACTGTCGCAAGCCGTCATCGAGTTGAAAATAATCATCCCACCTTTATTTCTGCCGCGCGCCGGGAATGCGTAAACAAAAATCCCGGCTATTCCCGCTATCCTCGAAATGGGACCTGGGATCTATTTGGCCCAGGAATGCTCCGCACTATTACCGAGATAACATAGAAAGGCCTAAGTATAATACAGGTTAAAGTACCTTATTTCTGCTAGCGTGTATTCTTTATTTTGTATGTAGTAATAAAAGGACGAGAGACCTACAGGCCTATTCCGATTTCGAGATAATCACAAGATCTTGAGACGATTTAGAGATCAACTAGATCTACAGTAGATATCGACTAGATGTGACTTGGATATCTAAGTCATAACTTGTCGAAATCGTTCAAGAGGACCAAATTTGACATATCTATCTTACAAATATCTTTAAATTATCCGTATCGTAACTAGTTGAAGTCTAATTCATTTTCCGAATCGAGCCGCTAGATTGTACTTGGTTTCACGCCTCGTACAACGACGTATTTTAGCTAAAAGGATTCGTCCTCAAAAAATTGACATTTAAGTACCTACCTTTGAGCTGATATGATGTTGATATCGGAATTGTATAGGATCAAAAGGGACGGAAGGGAAGGGAGGGAAGTGGAGGGTCAAAAACTTTTTTCATTAATTAACGGACTTTGAAGCCTAATTCTCTTACTTTATCCTAATAGGCATACCCTTCTACTTAAGTTATATAAATACTTACTTAATGAAAAAATTCGAAAAATCTATCCAAATCGTTAACTTTTTTTATGTCCGCCGTTAAGATGAGACGCCGGTTTCCCGGAACATTTTTGACCCTTAAATTAATCTTTATGACAGAAAATGTTAGTTTACTGTCAGATTTTTGCGGATTCATATCTCTTTCCCAAACTACGTCCGATTATCCTACAGCGGAAAATCAAAGCGAGCCCTGAAACATTTTGTTATAAAGTGTGCCTACTCAATTATATTGTATGTTTAAGTTGGGTCCACTCTCCGGAATTAACCGGGCTCGGTGTGGGCGCAACGGATCGGGGCGACCTTTCCCGTTGGTGTTTATCGATTTCAAGAAATTAAATTGTGTGATACTAGATCCTCGGTCCATAAATGTAGTATAAACCTATGAATTGTAGGGTGAGAAAGACTTTTTAGTGACAGAAGTTGTGGACTGAGAGTAAATATTAGCGTTGGTACAATAAATCGTTTTGGAATAGTATCTTTAATTATTTTTAGGTAGCAGGGCACTGTACTGTGAATTGGAAATGTTAAGCCTATTGATATTTTGCAACTGATATAATATTCAAGTGAATTAATCTTAAAAACCCGTAAAATTTATCTGTTAAGGCGTGCTTTTCCCGTACGAGCTAAGCGAACCAGTTTTTTGAATCCATCGGAAATATAAGAAACAATGTTTTAAAATTGTGAAAAAAATATATCTTATACTTAAGGATCTGGCAGATATGTTTTGGATCTCAAAAACATGATTAGATAAACTTTGCTCGATAGAAAAAAATTCCAAAGTTACGCCTTTTTTTAACAATAAATCAATCTCAGAGCTACAATACAAACTTTTTTGACTTGTTTTTTACATAAATGTATAGGTAATAAGATAATCTAGATGATTTGGATCACTTTGTCTCGGTAACATCATTAAAATAATTTCTGTTTCAATACCTACTAAATCCGCAACCGCCATCACTCGCGAACGCACTTACGCCCTCTTCAGTCGCGCGGCAGCGCTTGTAGAGGACGGACCTGCGTCAGTATGTTCCGCGCGGTCACGTGATTTTATCATTTACAAACAATGGGAAACAAGGCATATGAAACGTAAGAAAAAGTCACTAAGTGCTATAAAAACACACTTTCTGATAACAGAAGCATCTAATACTTTACGAGGTGCTTGAAAGCGCCTAGCCACAGACCAACCCATATAGACCGAGCTTATAGGACGACTCGCGGTCACCGCCCGTATGGTGTATAGGTCAAATATAAGATTGTTCGCGCGCCGCTCCGATCAGTTGCGCCCAACGTAACGACCTGTTAGCAGTGTGCACGAGTCTAAGAAAATAAATCGTGAACTATTGAATTCATTGGGAAATCATGGGATATTGCAGCGTAAAATGGTGTGGCAAGTCATCTAAGGCATCTACTTACGAAACAGATGGAATAACATCCCACAGGAAAGTCAAATTCATTATTTCATTGAATAATGTTTCTTGTCCGCGGGGTTCATTTTATACTGGTCAGTAAGCAGAGGCCAAGTATGTCCGTCCCTTTTCGTCAACTTGAAAATGCAATGCGCTATCCCTTTCCCTTTCGACTAGTGATGTGACGATGATGGTTTTTCAGTTGCGGAAACTTCGAGCTTCGTCATACCGTATTGTACCATTTTAGACATAATATATAGGTAATATGTTGTGTAAGTTTTTTAGAATCCTCTAGGCCAGCGGAGCAGTTAGGCCGCATGTCACGAGATGGACCTGATGATGAACTTCAAAGAAGTGCGAGGGCACTCGGTGTTGGTTTGTGATAGACATATGTTGTATGGGTTTTTTAGAATCCTCTAGGTGAGCAGTTAGCTCTCATGTCACGAGATGGACCTGATGATGAACTCCAAAGAAGTGCGAGGGAACTCGGTGTTGGTTTGTGATAGACATATGTTGTATGAGTTTTTTAGAATCCTCTAGGTGAGCAGTTAGGTCTCATATCACGAGATGGACCTGATGATTAACTTCAAAGAAGTGCAAGGGAACTCGGTGTTGGTTTGTGATAGACATATGTTGTATGGGTTTTTTAGAATCCTGTAGGTGAGCAGTTAGGTCTCATGTCTCGAGATGGACTAACTAACTTCAAATAAGTGCGAGAGAACTCGGAGTTGATTTGTAATAGGCATATGTTATTGGTCCATTTGAATATGTTTTCAATACAACCTTCTATGACCTTAATAAAACGGACAAAAGAAAATAATTGTATGAGATTTCGGCGACACTTTTTTCTCGTATCAAAAGAGATTGCGATTCTGAGTGGAAATAATATAAAAATTCTAAACTTTAAAATTCATGTTCTAGGTACTTTAAGCAGAAATGCCCTAATATGTTAAGTAAAAATTTCAGGTACATTGTTAAATTACTTAATGAAATATATAATTATTAAGTAAGTTTACTCTAAGTATACTAAATTGGTAACAATTTTACCACAATAAATTTCGGTATCACTGGTAGCAGTACCCACTACCTGTAATGAACATGTCCCATCCCTACGCTTGCACGTGTCAGCGCGCCATGTTTGAAACGACCAATCGCAACGCCGTGAGCACCCCTCCCGCACCTCACAGTTTGGTGATTTGCGTCGGGAACAAAATGGCCAATATTAGGTTTCTAGAGGCGGTGTTCTGTGCGCCTAGCTTTCCTACATCAACAGTTAAAATATTTCAGTATTTTCACTAGGTCAGCAACCAATTTCAATGTAGGTAAATAATATTATATTCCTAGATAATATAATTGTGAGTATGTAAGTATGATATATTTACAGTATTTCACCTTTACTGATACACCTACGTCCGATCTGCAAAATGATTATATTCCTTCGTGCTCTTTGACTCCTTTGAAAATCAGAAATTATTTATTTGGATTGATACAGTATGGGGATGTTACAATATATGTATAGTGTTACGCTTTTAGTATGAGGGTGCCGAAGGCGCCCGGCTTTGGATCGCATGCAACGCGCCACGCCCGTCAAGCGTGCAAATTTATCATCATAATCATAAATTTAAATAAATATAAAATGTCAAATTGAAATAATTGAAAAAATTACCCTAATAGGCATATCGCAATACAATTATTTAAGAACTAAATACATATCACTAATTTTAATATTTGACCACGGTCGACATGAATTAAATATAATTGAGAGTTCAAGGTGCCTACAGGCAGTTCATCTTGCGCTTGGTTGTATTAGTCTTGTTCGAGAAACTGAACACGGTGAAAAATAGAGAAAATACTCCTAAAAATACGTGTGATACCTCATTAGATTCGTCATAATGCCTAGAAAAATGCATTCGAAGCGTGTAGTAGCACACACAAAATATCAAAAGTTATAAGCAAAAAAAGGGGGGAAAAGTAGAGATCTTTAATTTCCCCAATATCTCAAAAAGTATTCATATTACGGTGCGAGATGGGTGGGGGGTGCTCGACCAAATGTCATAGAGGGCCCCAAGACAAAACAAACTGCATTTAAAAATTTTCAAAATGGCCGACTTTATTTTTTATTTTTTTCAAGTTGCTCCGAGCGCGCTGAGATTTGGCATGGCGAAAGATAGAGGCCTCTAGATTCCTATGAAAAAAAAAATTTTTGGAAAAAATCTAAGATGGCGGAAATAATGGTCATTAATTTTGTATGGCAACTTTTAAACGGTGCGAGATGGGTGGGGGGTGCTCGACCAAATGTCATAGAGGGCTCCAAGACAAAACAAACTGCATTTAAAAATTTTCAAACAGGCCGACTTTTTTTTTAATTTTTTTCAAGTTGGTCCGAGCGCGCTGAGATTTGACATGCGGCGAGCTTGGGGGCCCAAAATTACCATGTGAAAAAATTTTTTGGAAAAATCCAAAATGGCGGCGGACACGGGCCAAATTCAAATTTCCAAGTAGGTTAGGCGAGCCCGAAGGGCGAGCTTCAGGCTGGGAGGCCGAAGGCCGACCCCGCGGAGGGCCGTTAGGCCCGGAGCTTTATCTCGAATGTCCAAGCATCCTCCCCCCCAGTAATTTTGGGCGAGGCCGAAGGCCGAGCTGCGGGAATGACGAACAAAGCAAAATCCTATACAAAAACTGTGTTAAGCGAGCCCGAAGGGCGAGCTTCAGGCAGGGAGGCCAAAGGTCGACTCCAGTGGATAGCCGAAGGCCCGGAGCCTCCACCCCGACTCCCAAAACGCGAGGCCGAAGGCCGAGCTGCGTGAATGCAGTTCCTCCAAACGTCCTACAAAGTCAACTTTCTTGATAAGCGGAGCCGGCGGGCCGAAGGCCCGACGGCGAAGCGTCAAGGCTCGCGAAGGCCGAAGGCCGAGCTCCGCGTTGGGCCGAAGGCCCGAAGCGTCACACGTGAGGAGGAAGTTGGAGCTGAAACACGACCCAATAGGAAAAGTTACGATTTCCCAAGCACGCGAGGCCGAAGGCCGAGCTGCGGGAATGAAGTTCTCGCATGCGGATCTTTTCTTTCTATCAAAAGTACAACTTTATTTATTTCTCCCTTTGGAAAACAAACTACTACACAACAATAACAACAGCAGGAATGGACTGCTACCAACAATGTGGGTTAGGTTAGGTTAGAACTGCGAGCCTCACAGGAACAGACTGCTACCAGAAAAGTGGGTTAGGTTAGGTTAGAAATGCGACCCTCACAGAAACGGACTGCTACCAGAAAAGTGGGTTAGGATAGGTTAGAACTGCGACCCTCACAGGAACGGACTGCTACCAGAAAAGTGGGTTAGGTTAGGTTAGAACTGCGAACCCTACAGAAACGGACTGCTACCAGAAAAGTGGGTTAGGTTAATAGTTACAACAGTAAAAATGTTATATATATATATATATATATATATATATATATATGGGCAGGCCACATTGCGCGCAGAGAAGATGGCCGATGGTGTCGAAAAGTGGTCGAGTGGAGACCACGGACTAGCAAGCGCAGCGTAGGACGTCCACCCACAAGATGGACAGACGACCTTGTTAAGGCCGTCGGAAGACGCTGGATGCGGGTCGCTTCCGACCGGAATGGAGGTCCAAGGGGAAGGCCTATGTTCAGCAGTGGACGTCTTATGGCTGAGATGATGATGATGAGTCAGTTACAACTTAATTAAAAAAATATATATATAATGTACTTAATAAAATGTAGGTACCATCGGTGCGCGAGTTTGACTCGCACTTAATTGAATTATTTTCTTGAAAACATTGTTTCGTTAAAATTGTGTGATCATTAAAGTAGGTATAAAGTCTATAGGTATTGTAAACAATAATTTATTAAGTTAGGCAACAAAAGTATTGGAAATTGTGATAATGAGACCCACCAAAAACATTTTCATGTAAAATGTTGCCAAGAAGTAACCATAAGGCTTGCACTGACAAAAAGTTATCAGAAATTTACTTTGAAACTGTTTTTTTTTGTTTCTAGAGCTTATAAATAAGTACTACTGATCAGTAACAACGTTTTAATTTCACGGCAGCGTTATTGAGTTAAAGGAATCTGTAAAGTAAAATTATTGATTAAGGTTAATAACCTTTATAAATAGAACCCTTAATTGACCGTCTCCTTTAAAATTGTTACTTTCCTTTAGGTACTTTAACTCGAACACGCTGCCATGACATTAAAACGTTCTTTACTGATCAATAATAAGTACACATGTCTATATAAAAATAATAATTCTACATGAAATGATCAGAAATACGTAATGCAAAAAATACATACGTACATGTACAATAAAAACTCTAAAACGTGACCATTTCCCGGTCTAGTTAAAATACTGCCATCATAAGATCATTATACTGTGACCCGTCTGCTATGTTTACCGTGCGCGGCGCGCGCTCACGATCTCGGCGAGCGGGTCGCGGGACGCGCGGGCGGGGCTTCACGGTTCGCCGCGCACCTCACCCCCTCAGATTCGTTGATGAGTCGAATCATATCGCCTTAAGGATGACTCACGTTAGACCGGGCCGTGTCCGGGCCGGAGTTTCCGGCGCATCGTTTTCTATGGAAAGCATCACGTGATCACCTGACATGTCATAGAAAACTGAGCGCTGGCTCCGGCCCGGACACGGCCCGGTCTAAGTGAGTCATCCTTTATGCTGAGAGAATGATACACTTTACAAATACAATAAAATGACATTAAAAAAAACCTGTACCTGTCCCTTTTTAGCCTGCTTGTGAACATGTTTTTAAACTTCTTATTTCCTTGAATTTGAAAAAAAATTACAATAAAAAAAAATGAGTTAGGTAACACTAAATCTCTGCAAAGTAGTAATTCAACGTGAAAAAAGCACTGAACAGCACTTAGTGTGCATCAGAGTGCAATAACTTTGTTCCCTTGCGGTAACAGACCGAGTGCCAACTGCCAAGTGCCAAGCGCGTCAATGTCGCCGTCTTCCAGGAATCCAGGTTCGATTCCCGGCTGTCCCTTTTGTAATTTTCTTTGTTTCCATATTATTCACACTCTTAACTGATAATTTGTGTACCTTATTTCAAAGTCATAAGGTCCATAAAAGGCTAATTAAAAGTGAAGCTGTTAGTACGTCACGTTCTTTGTTTTTAAATCAGTAGACAAAGAACGACGACAGTTCTATTTTAAATAACTTCAATTAATGTATTTTTAGATTTCCCGTTACAGAACGATAGCGTTTAGCGTTGCCAAAAAACTTTTTTTTTTGGTGTGTTTATGAAATGAAAGGAATGAGGAATGAATATTTTATGAAAAGGCAATAAGGTATATCGAACTTGACTTTGCTTGTTCATTTAACAATGTTCAATTGAATAATATTACACAATCCGATAGGGGAGTTTTTGTTTATTTTGTTAAATAAGTCTCCACCCTGGAAAACCGTATGTATATACGTATGTACACAACACAAGCCTTATTTAGCTTAACTGTGGGTCTAGGTTGTTCTATGTGTACCTAATTGTCAAATTAGCGTACCGCCGGTCAGTTTCCCAATTCGTCAATTTCACATTTAATATCCAAAATACAATCAGTATACGCCTCCATACCGTTACCCTATAAGGGATCTCTTTCAATCAAATCTTTAGTCCTTGGATCTTGGATTCTAAGAGCCCATCAACGTGTATGTTGTTGGATTCGTCAATCTATGCGTCCAAAGTTAAAACGGCCGTTTTTGTTTTGAGTTCATAGATCGACGAATCCAGCAACATAAAAAGTAGTTTGATGTATTCAAAAGGTAGGTACTTAAATACAAAATATACGGCCTCCTTTTTTAAATACCTATCGTTAAATTTAAATAATCACGATTATTTGGCAGTGGCGCTAGTGTGCATGTTGAAGGGCTCTTACGCTTAAGTGTCTCTAAAAAGGTGTCTCTTAGTGCAGTAATTGTCAATTTCCATTACTTTATTTGAACTCATGTAATGAACGGAAACCAATTCTCATCTCTTATGTGCACACGAAACAAAACTCGTTCCTGTCCTTTGTTCTCTACGTGTCCTACTTTTCCATGCCTTTTTTTACATTTTAACGATATAGGTTGTTGTTGTTTGTCTGAAGTTTTTACATTTTTAGATTAACAAACCTAAAAAGGGCAAATCAACAAGCAACGATCTGTTCATTATATTATCACTTTTTAAAAAACATAAATTTTAACACATATTTTGGCAGTGTAAGTACCTATATAAGGACATGCAGAACCTGTATCTAAACCCAGGCAGTATTGTATTTTTTCAGAATCATTAGAACTATTGAGCGTCATCGACAAAGAGCCATGAACTCATTACCTTAACTTTTTTGTGTTAACTGTCCCGCTACTGGGCAAAGGCTCCCCTAGACTTCCACTCCTTCAGATCTTTTATAAAATGGTAAGATAAGATAAGATAAGATAAGATAAGATAAGATAAGATAAGATAAGATAAGATGTTTATTTGTATAGTCATGTACATGGGATGTTATTACAGTTATACAGGAAGCTTCCATGACACCCTGTCAGGGCACACAAATTTTCTTATATCTAGCTTAATACTAAAGTACATTACAGGCCATGCATGCTATTATTATGTCTAATATTTTGAATTAATGTATAATTAATAATTAGTCAGAGCGAATTTCGTATTAAGTTGAATGTCAATGATAGTTTGATTACAATTTTTGGTATAAGTAGTGCGGCTAGCTTTCATCATTTAAAAAGTTATCCACTGAGTAATAGCATTTTTGTATTAGGAAGGTTTTTAGTTTTTTGTGAAACAGTTTGTCATTTGGTTCCAATTTGATCTCATCGGGTATTTTGTTTACTACTTGGATACATACGAAATGGGGCCCGTTTCTATAGATGGCTAATTTAGAGCTTGGTGTTTTTAATTTGTTTCTATACTGGCTTCTAGTTTTGTATGTATCCAATTTAGCTTCAAATAGATCGGGGTTTTTCCTAGCAAAGATAGCGGCCTCCATTATGTATATTCCCGGAAGTGTAAGTAGCTCATATTGTTTGAAAAAAGGACGGCAACTGTTTGGGATCCGTATATTTGCCAGGATTCGTACACATTTTTTCTGCAGGACAAAGAGTTCGTGAGCGTCAGTGCTGGCTCCCACTAAGACCACACCATATCGGAGACTAGAATATATGTACGCGTAGTAGACGGATAGTGCAGACTCAAAATCTGCATTTAACTTTATCACGTTAAGCGCGTAGATAAACTTTGTTAGTTTTGTCTTCGCGCCTTGTACGTGGGCCTTCCAGTCTACTCCGGAATCAATGAAAACTCCTAGTAGTTTAAATTCTGTGACTTCCTCTATCTGGGCGCTATTTATGTGCAGGTTCATCTCTAAAGGTTTTTTCTGCTTGGGTTTAAATTGTATAATTTTCGTTTTCTTTATGTTTACTTCAAGGTTGTGGCATTCTAACCATGTTCTAACTGTGTTGAAGATAGAAATAAGTTGGGAGTTACATTCTGTGGTATTTGTAGCGCTGAATAAAAGGGAGACGTCGTCGGCAAACATTACACAGGTCACATTGGGATCTAGGATTTTCGGCAGATCGTTTATATATGTCAGAAATAGGGTACATGCTAAAATACTTCCCTGTGGCAAAGAACAAGTGGTACGGCGTTTTTGTGAGGCAACTTCAGTCACTTCTCGGGCTTCGTGATTATAGTAGTCTATGTGTACATATTGTTCACGATTTGTAAGGTAGGATTTGAACCACCTGAAGCGGTTAGGGCTGGGTGATCAAGGAAAACACCCAGTTGCTTACAAATAAATACTTTATTATTAAAAAAACTATCCAACTTTGCCGAGCGAGGGCCGTGGTAAGGTCCGTTACGATTTAAAAAAAAAAAAAAAAAAAAAATATGGCCGTCTGGTTCCGTGGCATGGACGGTACTCCCCTGTCGCGCTAGCTGGTCGCGTCGCTGGACCGCTCCGGGTTGATGGGGAACAGTGGGAAGGTGCCGTGACCCGCTGGGGCTGGAGTGGACGGAGGCCTCTGCGTCCTGGGGTACTCTGCGGCCGGCCGGGAGCAAAATGCCGCGCCGCCGCCCAGGTTCTGAGTCCGGAACTTGCAACCTTGCACCTTGGTTCAAGTCTCCCATGGGCAAGTCTTCCGGGCTTTCTCTATACCGTATCTGTTCCTTCGGGGCTAAAAACCAGTGGCGTAGCTAGGCGTGGGCGAATGGGGCCTTCGCCCACGGCCTCACAAAGGCAACCTTTTTATTACCTCGTGAAACACTTTGAACAGGGCCTCGAAGATGTGGTTTTCGCCCACGGATAGATTGCACGCCACTGCTAAAAACGTTTGGATGACGTAATAAAAAGCAATGAATACGTCTAAACGGAAAAGGAATCTCACAACGGAGGTGACGAATGAAGCCGCCATGATTGTGACGTCACTGTTAATGGTCCTGGCTTCCTGGTTCCCATGTTGTGAGAAATGTAGTAAAATAAAAAGGATAATTCATAAGGGAATGTCGTCGCTGGAGAATGGTTCTTTGATTTCCTGTGGACGTTCAAGTATTTACTTATTCACTGAACTAAGAATAACATTCGTGATTGACCATCGGCGAATAATTATGTCTTTGAAAGTTATGGACCATTGTACTGGCTAATAATTTACAAAGTATTTTAATTATTAATACTTATGAATGAGATGGTCCTAACATTCCCTTATACAGGGTGTTGCATATAACAGGAGCAATAAATTAAAGTATTGGCTGTAGGCTGTACTCCTCAAACTGACTAGCATTTTTTCAGCGACTTTTATAAATAACTTGTGTTTTGATTTTTATTACACTTTAAAGTTTATTCTAAGACGCAATGTTTTGCAAATTTTGTTATGTTTCAAGGGTGACAGGCAACGTCAAAGATACTGATTACAGCGTACATTGAAAATAATATTTAATTTATTAATTTGTATGAAAAAGAGAAAATCAAAAGATTTCATAATTTAATCATGTTGTTAATCTAAAGTTATATCGTTTGAGGAGTACAATATATGTTTTAATTATTTGCTCGTGTTACAGGAAACACCCGGTATATTACAAGTAGTGCAAGCAAAGAGTATACCTTAGATACCGTCTGTTAGTTCCATCCCAGCAAAGTTCCCACGACGCTCTTTGCAGTCCTAGTACGACAATGTGTCGTAATGCACCGGATGACGTACTTACATTAGTGCGACAATGTTGACAACATTCTTAGTCGGGAGACAATGAAGCTTTATAGTGCTAATATTATTTGTGATTTTTGTTCTGATCTCAATTTAGTTTAACCAATATTAGTTAAGTTTACGTGCTGACGCGATCGCTTGGACAGGTCTCCACGGAAGACCAGCGTCAAGATACCTGAAGCTGAGGGGAGACCTATTCAGTGACGTTTATGTTTTTACTTATAAAAGTGTCGTATTAATTTTAAGCAATACTGTAAGCGTCCTGAATAAATTTATTTTCTTCTTCTTTCTTCTAATATATCGTAATAATCATAGAGACGTAAATTTTTTCAACGGTCTTGGTAGATTCTTTTATTATTGAAATCAGTGCTTTAAGTCACCGCAGCTCAGAGGAATAAGTACAAGAAAGGTTATTTATTTATTTAAAACTTTATTGCACATAAAATTATAAGTACAAATGGTACAAATTATCTATAACTACTTATAACAAATTAAGATTCAAATAAATTATACTCTACTCGCGGTCCCGAGCACGCACATGCATCTCGCTCACGTTTATGCTCAGTGAGAACTCAATCAGACACGGAATAAAGTGGTTAAATGTTAAGTTACAAGATTAGGTATGTGCTATACCTATATATTTATACAAATATACGAGGCTAAATAAAAGTACGTAAAAAGTACGGAAATGAGATTGATGAGAATTCTAAAATGACACTAACTGAATATACACGACATATTGTTGTGTGCGTGGCCACTCTCTAGACGGCGAAATATATACCTAATTATATATATCTAAATTTACCAACATACGATGAGGAAATCAATATTACATTTCAAAGTTAGAATTCCTTCAATTTCGATTGTAAGAATCGAGAATTTATGTCCAATCCAATGCAATCTTGTTATATATCAAGTGAGAGAGAAATATACTGTCATCATAGATGCACCGTCCAATACGTCACATTGGCGGAGTGCCGTACGCTGCGACTGTGACGGCCCTGCGTCACTACCGATACCAATGTTAATTGAAAAATGTAAAGCTTTTGGGAAATGAAGTTTTTCCAAATCAGTTAATAAGATCAATATATTTGTGCCAATTGATCTTGTTATGTCAAGTGAGAGAGAAATATACGGTAGCCATAGAGCTGTCACCGTAGATGCACGGTTCGGTCCGTCACATTGACGGATCCGGTGTCAGCCCCATCAGTGCACGCTGCGACTGTGACGGCCCTGCGTCACTACCGATACCAATGTTCGTCGCAAAATGTTAAAAAAGCATTACGTTAAAATAACTGGTTTCCTAGTCAGTTATGACATTTATGATATCAACATATTTGAGCGCTTTTAAATATGTTTATATACAAAATTATTTTTTATTTTTAATATAGGAAATCGGAAATTCTATTATACATATACGTAACTTTTCCTAAAATCATTTGTCGATGTAACCATACTTTTAACAAAATTAAAAAATGATATATGTATTTGTGACTTAAAATAGAAAGAAAAAGAAAGACAGTAAAACGCATGCCTATCGCAGAGACCTCATGTACATACCAACAAAAACAACAATAGACGAGTATAAAAACACGAGGTAATAAAGTAAACGTTTATTTCCACATTTCCATTTCCATTACCGACACCACTCGTAGCCATGGTCTAATAAAACATGGTCTTCCATTCCCAGAGTGACACGCGATTACGTCACAATAACATTGCCACTTTATTTCAACATAACATGTTACATGGGTACATTATACCTATGGTTAATAAGTTAAAATATTTCTTTATAATTTTCATTTATATGTATTTTAGCTTAAATTTTACAATAACACGTCATTTTTAATTACTCGTTAGCAATATCTTCCGATTCACGAAAGAAATTTCAGACTTTCGGGTAATTCTGTTTATACTACTGGCAACACAGGATAGCGCTGTGGACATTTGACAATTCGGATCTAGATACCTTCATGCCCTGACCGTCATCCTTGTCGAACGCGTGTTAATTGTTATTTCCTTCTCGCTCAGTGTCAGCAGTCGCAGTGTTTTCCAAACTTTTCACGTCGTAAGCTTGGTAATTAATGTGTAACTGTGAATTAGTTTTCTAAACGTTTGTCTTGTATAGATAAATAAAGTTTAATTTAATACATTAGATTTGTTTTATTTTACTATGTTTCTACATGAATAACTTAAAATTAATGCCGTTAAAATAATTTTCACCGTTGGTTAAAATTCTCCCACATTTCAAAGTTTGAGAACCTGTAAACAGCATGATGACGTAGGCGCGTGTCAGTTAGGTCATACGCGAATCTCGGAATGGAGTACCAGGCGGAGTATATTATTATACCATGCTCGTAGCAAAATTCAGTTTGGTTCTTTTGAAGCTGCAATTCGTTATACGGCCCGATGTTCGCTTGTTTCGTATTCCGCACTAAAATCAATTTGCCGTGTATTGTTTGAATTTGTCAATTTGCTTTCGTTTTTCTCGATGTGTTTAATTTGTGTTTCGATTTAGTTGCAATTCTCTGTGTATTGTATGTACTTTTATCCGAGTACGGGAATAGTTCTGATTATGTTTTTATCAGTCGTGCAGTTTTTATATTTCTGCATGTATTTAAGCCCATTTTAGTTATTATTCTAGGTGTCATTTTATCATTTTAAGCAATAGCGTTTGCCTTTGTGGTTTCTGGTTTGGTTTGGTTGTGGTTTTTATAAGGTAAACGTACTGGTGCCGACGCGGTCCTAGTACATGTCATCTTGAGACTTAAGTCATTGTCAATAGAGGTGACAGCAAGGAGTCATCTATTGGGCATTAGCATGTCGAGCACTAGTACGTTTACCTTATTGGTGTTGATTTTGATTCACCTGGCTATTATAATTGCAACTAGGTACAAATGGATGTAGAAAATAAATAATGAAAACTTATTTAACCATATTTTTAATGGCCTGAGAAAGCCTCACCACTAGGCAAAGACCATTTCCCGCCGTTTAGCTTTATTGATACACAACATTCATCCCTAATTGCAGGAAGTTGTGCACATGTTTAAACAATAATGTATGCATGTTTTAGTGTCTAATGTCTAATGCAAGGATATTGTACATGTGCGCCGGAAACATCATATTTTGAATGTTGCTCGTGGGATAGTGTTTCAAGATTGAATTAAATTGTAACATTGAGTAATATGGCGAGTTGTATATAGGTTCTATAGTCTGTCAAGCTATTTCCGTCAGTAGAAAAGAGGCAATTTTAAAAGAATTGGTGCGAAGAGTTATGGTCCCATATAAAATTTGAATTTTGCTTTTTTTTCTACTGACAAAGTTTTTTGTCAGGCTATGTTTTCCTTCACACAATTAAAGTAGATAAACATAAAAATGTAAGAAAAATACAAATAGACATAAAATAACCATACAATATGAAAGTAAAGCGTGATGACCAGGAATATATGATCACGCGCCATGTTGCGGAATTTCACTGGAACGATTTTTTTCATACTATACTGAACTGTCGCCTCGCCTTTGTACTTCCATTACTGTAATTTATTTTTGTAAACCTGTGTTGTGTACAATAAAGTGATTACTACTACTACTACTACTGTCACCCTTTACATGAGAATAACTGCGCCCTCTTGACAATGATCATATATTATTGGTCAGGCTTCACTAAACAGTACAGTAATTAGATCAGTAACCCAGCCACGATTATTCGACCATTTAGTCTAGTGCACGCTCTGGCGGTCTATTTCTGCCGTCACTGCATCCAGCCGCAGACTCACGTCACGGGCGTCATGGCGAGCCAGATGCGTTGGCCGTTTAGTTAGGTTAGGTATTATAGATAAAACGTAATACTTATTGCTTGTTGCACCTACTTGGTTTTGGCACATATTTTATGACAAAAAAGTCAAAAAAGTTCATTTTTTAAGAGAAAAAACAAGTTCTGTATTTATTAGCTAGCTAGCATTTTTTTCTCTATAACTCGTAACGTAAGGTTTTAAAAAAATCTGTTGTTGGCTTGCAGTTCATTAGTGTATACTCGTACATAATTATACTGTCTATAACTATAATATGCAGAAAGTTTCTAGTATACATGTATTTTTTAGGGTTCCGTACCCAAAGGGTAAAACGGGACCCTATTACTAAGACTTCGCTGTCCGTCCGTCCGTCCGTCCGTCCGTCCGTCCGTCCGTCCGTCCGTCCGTCCGTCTGTCACCAGGCTGTATCTCACGAACCGTGATAGCTAGACAGTTGGAATTTTCACAGATGATGTATTTCTGTTGCCGCTATAACAACAAATACTAAAAACAGAATAAAATAAAGATTTAAATGGGGCTCCCATACAACAAACGTGATTTTTGACCAAAGTTAAGCAACGTCGGGAGTGGTCAGTATTTGGATGGGTGACCGTTTTTTTTTTGCTTTTTTTTGTTTTTTTTTGCATTATGGTACGGAACCCTTCGTGCGCGAGTCCGACTCGCACTTGCCCGGTTTTTTAAACTGTGTAAGTGTATATGTATACTTATGCTTTAAGCTAAAGAAGCCTGCTTTGTATAAATATTTACGACTAACGTCTGCTTATTACACCCACCCGGTTTAACCTATATTTCCAAAAATGGGTGCGTCTAGTCTACCGGATATCCCAATTACTCCTTGACGAATGGTCACCCCGCCCGAATTACCCCGCCGAAGTAAAACGGATGTGCTATTTTTACCCCAAACGTTCAATGTAACCACGATCATAAAATGATCGGCAGTATTCTAACTCGATAGAAGTAATAAACATCTGAATCTGAACTGTAAACTATTTGATGTACCCGTACACAATTAAAATAATGTAATAATTAATCAACTATGAAAATAATCTTGTTTAAATGTACCTAATTTTAATAGTCTCTCTATTGCAAGATAACTATGTTGATTGGACGGAAGACATTGTAAACAAAGGAAAATCATAGTTTATATTATTCATAGTTTAGTCTGGAGTTGCAGGCGTCCATAGGCTACTGTGACTGCGGCGGGGCGTATGCTTGTTAGCCACCGACGTGGTATAAAAAAAGTAATACTTGAGCATTAATATTTAACAACATTCAAAAACTAATAATAGACCTAATTTATATTTCTTTTTTGTTTAGTCTACTTTGTAGCGCGTTAATTTACTTCGTTATCGTTTATTATCAAGTAAATATTACAGGTATCATTCGATCTGGCTTTCGTGTTTTACTCTCGTGTCGTAGAAAATGAACATACCTAAGCTCGAATTCTATAGGTACACAGAATACACACGCAATGCTTACCGTAGTTCTATAGAAAGCGACCAACTTTTTATTTTTGTCAAAGTGACTTACACCCTAACTCAGTAGCTTTGGTCGCTTTCTGCATCTGCATTGATAAAAAAATTTAGTTGGCCGTTTTCTGCACAACTACGGAATTTAGTCTCAATACTGTTGATAATATGTATATCATGACGGAACCCCACCATTTTTCAGCTTTAATTAAATAGTTTAAGTGTGCCCTGACGTAACCTCATTCGTTATCTGTCAAAAGAATATACGTGAATATTGTATAAGTTGGTTAATCGGCTTTACTTGGAATTCCGTGGTTTACAAGATTAATTGTTATTTAAATAGACATTAATGAGTAAAAAGCTTCCGGGAATGAAAAGTATCTGTGTGTGTGTGTGTGTGTGTGTGGTAGGAATTTCGTTTTCATAATAGTTACTGATGTTTACTACACAAACACAGCAGTTAAAGTTTGAGGCGTAAGACCGGTCATTGTGGCACTCTTTGGGGGAGGCCTATGTCCAGCAGTGGACGTCCTCTGGCTTATATGATGATGATGATGATGATGATGATGATAATTAGTTAGACATAATTAAGGTCACTTCGGGTCGTTGTTTACTGTAAACAGGTACAACAATTCTTAAGTCCTGGGAACAATGCCCCAGGCTAATTTAGGATTAGATTTATAATAATTCCCTAATTGTGCAATAATGTATGAATAAATAAATAATACATAAAAAAAATTAAGTCTTGCTATTAGAGGGAGCATCAACAATTCTTAATTTTGCTCAAATCACAAAGTAGTTCATTATGTGTATTAAAGAGATAGGCACGAAGGCCTTATCAAACTATATATTTATGCGATTAACTTATCAACTATTTTTTTTTAACATTAAAATGGAAGACTCCCGTTTTCGGACGTTAGTTTAAATGATTCTGTATCGCCCTATTTTACGCATCTAATTTTTTTTTTTAATTGTAAAAACGGGAGCCTATTACTAAGATTCCGCTGTCAGTCTGTCTGTTTGTCACCAGGCTGTACCTCATGAACCGTGATGCTAGGCAGTTGAAATTTTCACAGATGATGTATTTCTGTTGGCGCTACAACAAACGTAATTTTTTTGCAGTTATTTACGTAATGGGATGGAACCCTTCGTGCGCGAGTCCAACTCGCACTTGGCTGATTTTTTTAAAGCCTGAACAGTAATGATCAGTATGATCATTGTCAAGAGGGCGCTGTTATTCTCATGTATAGCGTGGCAGTTCAGTATAGTATGGAAAAATTAGTTCAAGTGAAATTCCGCAACATGGCGCGCGATCATATATTCCTGGTCATCAGGCTTTAATTATATTCGAGCTCGCTCGCAATAAAACGAAAATATATTTACTCATAACAGTAATTTAGGTACTTTAGAAGTTAGCTCGTGAATGAAATAACCGTTTAAGTATTTTATCGGCCATTATGATGAAGTACGTTTCGCGGATGTCGCGAAGTATCAGGAGTTGGGTAATAAAGTCGACGGAATGAAATTTAATTTCGGCTGGCACATTTGAAATCTTACTTCAGTGGCCATACCATGAGTTGACACTTTACGTTTACGTTAGCGATTGCGTAAACTCGATCGCAGTCCATCTCCTACGCCTCCAACTTTCATCTTGATCTCTTTTAGGTCCCAGAATCGGAGATGAAATGTACCTTAAGGGCCACCCCACTGGGTCTCTATTGGTTCCCATAATTTTTTTGTTCCGATTTATTCAATCCATAACGTTTTCCATCATAATTTTTATTAGTCATATTGTCAATAGTCATAAATTTTAACAATATAAATTGCAGTTCCGATTTTTGCAGGTCACTATTATTGTTAGTCATAAAATTTGTTACTCATAATATTCAAAGTCCAGAAGGTATACCATTACATAATATTGAAGGCAATAAACTTGGTTACAATAATCGTTATAAGGTCTTTTATTGCAGGTTATAATGATAAGTAGGGGCTCTATTGCATTCTCTAAATTTTAAGTTCCGATTTTTTTTAGACCATAACGTTTTCCATCACAATTTTTATTAGTCATATTGTCAATAGTTATAAAATTAAACAAAACAAATTGCATGCTTGTCTACGTACCTGGGGATTTTTTTAAATTTGGCTTACTGATTTCCCCTCCATTTCTTATTTTTCATGTAGTTTATTAAGCCATTTCATCCCGCCAACGAGTCGACGGAGCCCCGCTTCGCGGGGCTCCTATTTCCGCTCTGAGGGACACAAGGTAACTAACGAACCTACCTGAGGAATCCGATGTTTTATTGTTTGGTTTACTGATTTCCCGCCATTTCTTATTTTTCATGTAGCTTATTAAGTCATTTCGTCCCGCCAATGAGTCGACGGAGCCCCGCTTCGCGGGGCTCCTATTTCCGCTCTGAGGGACACAAGGTAACTAACGAACCTACCTGAGGAAACAGCTTTCATTTTTCTTTATATGAAGGATGTCATTAAAAATG
The DNA here is from genome assembly GCF_910591565.1 of Cydia splendana. Lineage (NCBI taxonomy): Eukaryota > Metazoa > Arthropoda > Insecta > Lepidoptera > Tortricidae > Cydia > Cydia splendana. The sequence goes on along the minus strand of NC_085971.1, from coordinate 14,718,901 downwards.
GCCCTTTGTTTGACATAATTATTGAAAGTCATAATGTTTAATATTATATCCTCTAATATCCTAAATATTAGAATATTAGAGGATATCATTTTATGACTATCGAAATTCGAAACAGTAAGTTTATGGGAAACAAAGAGATGACATTAAAACGATACGATTAACGACCATTAGTCCGATAAAAAATATGCCTTAAAATATTTCTGAATATAAATTATTGATATACCTTTGAATGTTATACTCAACAATTTTATAACTTTTGTGATTATAGCGTTTACTATTATAGATGTTTAACATTAGAACTATGAAACGTTATACTTAACAAAAATTATGACTATTGATGTATATGTCCATAAATTATATGGATATCAATTTCTGACTATCGAAATTCGAAACAATAAGTTTATGGGAAACAAAGGGATCCCCACCCCACTATAGCGTCTCCCGAGCGTCGGCGCTCAGTCAATGGCGCAACTGCACAACGACGCCATTTTCCATAGCCCTGACTAAACACCGACGCTCAAAAGTTGGTGTTGGGCCCTTATAAGTAAAAGTTGACTCACGCTAGACCGGCCCGGGGCCGAGCCGGAGCTTCTGGAGCTTCGTTTTCTATGGAATGCACCACGTGATCACCGATCAGCCGTCATAGAATGATGACATGTGGGATGCGTCGGCCCGGGCACGGCCCGGTCTAGCATAATAGTCTGCACCTGTTAATAGCCAATCATTGTTCTCAAGTCCTTAAATCATATTCATAAGCAGTTAACCTGAACTCCCTTCACCCAATAAACAACGCTATCACGGCACATAAATATAAATCACACCACAGCATCCACATCTCATTAAAGAATACTGGCAGAGTGTAGGGGAAATGTCAGTAATCTACTGTAAAAACTTTCGCGCTGCGGCTAACTCCACCGAGTGAAGCCTGTGTCGAAACGTCGGTAAATGAAGGTAATAAATTAAATTCGCGATAGACCCGTCTATAAATGTGAGCTAGTAATCTATCTCGCATCGTCTGCTCGTTTCTAACAAGGGCAGATGTCCGACTGACGGCCCGTTGATTGCCGGTGAGAACATTTTACCCACAAAGAAAACTATCTTGTAGAGTCTTTTCGGAAAGAGAAGAGTCGTCCTTATATTGAGCCCCATATATTCTACGACTCTTCTCTTACCGCACATCTCGACTATTTATTCGTTTATTGCTTTTTGTTTTTCGCCGCGATTCGGACAGCTGCCTCGTGATGATCGTCACTTGCTTTTTACACCTGCGCACACGAAGCTTTGTTAGAAGATTAACTACTCTTTTTACATTTGCTCTGGTACGGCGTTCAATCACGGATGAAAATAGATGAAAAACGAGCCGAGTATATTAGTCGTGAACCCTGCCACTCGGCCGTATCTCCCGTCGTTAGTACCAACTTTTAAGTGGCACAGAAGGTTAAAAAGTGGACTAGGTTCCGTATAATCGTTGAGAGCAATATACGGGTCATTTTTACAGTTAGCGACGGGGAATTGAATATGTTATATGAGGCGATCAGGAAAATCGACGGGCCAATCGCCGCCTGTTTTATTCAAAACGGGCAAACTGACTATCCTGCCGGCGTATTATGGATAGCTTTATCCATCTTTATCCACATTAAATAACTGTCACTTTTTAACACCGTGGGATAGAAAGTGACGGACACCGTTTTATCACGCTGTCACGTAGACAAGAACGACCATCATATATCATATCCGCACGGGACGATAACAAGTGACCACAAAATGGAGATCACGAGGCGTATTCTGATTTTAATAGCGGGTTATGAATTTGATCTGGATTTGCTATGAATATGATCTGCCAGTGTCAATAGTGACGTTTCTGGTTGACGCAATCTCACTATTCACAGATCATATCCATATCAAACCCAGATCAAATTCATACCCTGTAATTACAATCAGAATACGCATCCAGAACTAGTTATACCATGATTACATTTAAGTTTTTTATTTTTTAGATTTAGTTTTTTTTTTGTATAAATGATTTTGTTTACAATCCTCTACGGATGACGCTGATACATTGTGGCTACAAGGTGTAGCGCTACGAGCGTAGCGCTATTTTTTTACGAGTTACTGTCATTTCAGCAACATCAAATCTAAAAATATGTTATAGTAATTTGGTATAAATCTTAGTGTAAAGTGTCATTCTATGGAACTTGCTAACTATGTAAACAAACCGCCATATTAAAATTGTCTCTGAATGTCAAATTACTAGTGACTTTTGTTTACATAGTTAGCAAGTTCCATAGAATGACACTTTACACCTTGCTTGCTAAGATTTATTAATTTTATTATACAATGTAAAGTTTAAAAATATACTTTTCTCTCTGGTTCGTAACATTATAAGAAGTTATCCATCAGTGTTTCCACTTTAACAAGGAAAGATTACACTAAAACCCAGTAATTACTTACTGTATTGCGTCGACACATTACTAATAGCTGAATTGGCCCCACGCCAAGAGTCCTCGCGGTTCAAGAAAATCTGACTAACTATTATCTGGCACGGAATACTCGATTTAAAACTGTAAATATTGGTGACTGTTATTTTGGTATTTAAGTTTTAATTTGGGTGACTAAAATGACGTTGTTGATGTTAAAAATGAATCTATTCTAGGCGCGCGCTTTTGGTAGGTAGGTACACATTTATTAATATAATATTATCCTTTTACCACTTTAATTTTAGTTAGAATTTAACCTAATGGCTAAATACCTAAATACCACAATCTTAGCTAAAGAGCAAAGTACCTAAATTTTGCACTCAAAGTGAAAAAATCATTTAGTCCCAGTGTTTAATTTATTTATCTGGATTTTGGAGTGCAGTTAGGGGTCATCCATTAATTACGTCACACGTTTAGGGGGTGGGAGGGGGTCAAGAAAATGTGACATATTGTGACATGGGGGAGGGGGGAGACACAAACTTTGTGACGTCACTTTAACTTCATCAGTAACCGAGTTTTTTTTTTTAATTATTTCATTCGCTGTACATTTAAATAACAAGTTTTTAAAACGATAATCGTTTTTATTCTTATAATTTTCTTTCCTAAGCAGTTTTGGGTTATAAAATTACTAATATTTATATCGTCAAAAATATTTTGATAAAATATTAATAATACTTAGGTACTTACTTAATTCGATTTGGCGATTTCGTAGAAAAAATGTGACGTCACACTAGGGGGGAGGGGTTTGCCAAATGTGACCAAATGTGACAAGGGGGGGGGGGGAGGGGTCAAAAAACCTAGAAATTCGTGTGACGTAATTAATGGATGACCCCTTACCACTAAAAGTCGTGTATCAGGCAATGCGTCAATTGTTGGTATTATAGTAGCCGATTTTTTTTTCAGCTGTAAAAGTATAGCTGTCATAACTAAGTATATAAATTCTATTATTAATGGCAAAACTACATTGTTACTTCACCTACACACGCCTAATAATAACTAGACATCTCTCGGACTAATTTATCGGTATTTATTTCAGTAGACTTACAAATAGGTTCGCCTGTACAAAGGAACCCTAAAATAGTTTCAAAATCGACACGTGCACTTGACTCATCTCGAGTTATATTCGGAATAGCCTTTGATACTCCGTTTTCTCGAGTCTGTAGGGACGGACATCTAATGTACTTAGCTTAAGGGCTACAGTGTGTTGGAGAAGCTAATGGTTTCATTCGATTGATATGATTATCTATTAATATTGGTGGTACGATGAGAGCTTCATAAAGGTGACGTTCGGATGTCAACAGCAGCAGGCGTGGCTAACTCCGCGATTTCGTCACGTCGCTACTCCCGGAATTTACTCTTGTTTCACTTTTATGAATGCAGTTTTGCGCCATTATGCCTTTAGGTACTGGCAGGGTTTCCTAACAGCGGGAAAGCAGCTGAAAAGCACTAGTTTAAAGCCTGAAACTTTTGAATCGTTCCCCAACTTGTTCGTGTCTTATGAAAACTGGAGGTATGTATTTTGGTTTAGTATTTTATTGAAGCAAAAACTTTCTTATAAGTAACGCTTGTTTATGGTATGTATTTATTAATATTATACGGAAACAAGCAAAAAAAAGGAGTCTATATATTTTATACAACCACAATCTGCAACGCGCATTTAACACCAGTGTCCATTAGCTATGATAACCGCTTACCATCAGGTGGTCCGTAAGCTTTTTTGTCCAATTCACTATCAAATAAATAGCGATATTGAACGTGACGTGATGCAATGCGTACTCGAAACCAGGAATCGTGTTTTCGATCTGAATTTTCTAAGATGGAAACGAAATTCGAAATGCACTTTATACGAGAATTCTTAGATTGGCTTAGAAAATGTCTAGAGCATTTCCTTGATACGTCAAGGGAAGATTGACCTTCGATCATAGACTACCTACAGACCCGCTTCATAGGATTGAGTACTTCAAAAAATAACTGAACTTAAGTAGTAAATGAATAAATTTTGATGAATATCCTAAAACCGATTTTCTTGTTAAAAACCGACAACCTACCTACAATACTACTTATTTCTTTATTGCACAACCTAAATATGAATTATATAAATAAAGGAACAACCGCCAAAGAGCGATCTCTTCCAGACAACCTTTAGACAGTGGAGAAATGAATACCTATGCTAAATTATAGTATTTTACAAACAGGAAGGGTACAAGACAGATCCCAGTACAATTTTGCGAGATTTGGCGTTTTAAAGGTTATAAATTGTACGGAGATGACACCCATCGTGTTTGGAAAATATTATAATAACTATCTATTTTTATAGGAGGATTAATTTACCTATTTTCTATTTATGAGTTATGTTATGGATCTTTTCTATGTATTAAGTACACAGCATAAACCTTATTGAGCTTAGGTACAGTCAGCAGCAGAAGTTGCTAAACGGGCGAGGTGTTCAAAATTACCTTGATACGCTCTTATTCTCTTAACAATAAAGTCGCGTCAAGATCATTTTGAACACCTCGCCCGCGTAGCAACTTCTGCTGCTGACTGTACCTACTGTGGGTGGGTGTGGGTGACCTATCGATTTGTGTAAGATTGTCCCATAATATATATTTATTTATTTGTATATTTGCCATCTAGCGCGAGTGATCTGTCCGATACAGCCGGCAAATGCAGTGCTCCTGTAAAAGCTTTCTCGCATTAACGTGCATCGCCATTACCCGAAGTGGCACATTAGCTGTTATAGTTAGAGGGAGATACTAACGATTCATTAGGAGATTAGAGTGGGGAAGAAAATACATTTATTTTACGACAATACATTGATTTAAAGATGGGGCTGAAGAATGGAGCTTAGAAGTTTTACGAGTATGTATAGGGTGAAAACGCGCATTAAAACCCCTGGAGTTTTAAATCTATAGGCTACAGTAACTGGAACTGCTATCAGATGAGCTGTATGCTTGTTCACCACCGTCCTAGAGAAAAAAAAATGAAACGTTATTAAGTCCTAAATAAGATAGACTGCAATCCAGCATGGATGGGTTAAAAACTTGCAGTTGGAACGTCCTGTTTTGATCCGTTTGTACCTATAGGTAAATAAGATCTACAGTTGTGAACATAATCCGCCGAAAACCATGTCGCAGATTCTATAGATAATTAATTAAATGCACAGGTTAACGTTGTTCCTAAAATTTGGAATGTCTCATAATCAGTGATCGTACATTTTCCAGCGTTTTTGGTGCACGAAGTGTTGTTAACGGAATTGGTATAAATAATTTCAACCCTAATGATTAATTAGCGTTTATTACGTTGATATTACCCTTAATTTACCATTTCAGTTGAAATTATCTATACCAATTCCGTTAACACCACGCGTATCGATTTGGTGCAGCGGAGTGGTGTTAACGGAATTGGTATAAATCATTTCAACCCTAATGATTAATTAGCGTTAACTAAGTTAATATTAACCTTAATTTACCATTTCAGTTGAAATTATCTATACCAATTCCGTTAACACCACTCTGCTGCACCAAAAATGCTGGAAAATGTACGATCACTGCTCATAATGTACAGTCTGTGCGGAAAGAGAAGAGTCGTGGAATGTATGGGGCCCAATACATTCCACGACTCTTCTCTTTCCGAACAGACTCTACTTAGTTATCTTTATATTGAATTTGTTACTGTCGAAACAAAAATAAACGGGATATAAATAACAAAGTAATAATAAAATGTCAATGTTCCCTAATTACTGACTCAAGTCAAGCTGCCAAGTCCTGTCACCAATGGACAAACAGCTACTTACTCTTCATTCATCTGTCAATGCACATAAAACCTCGTTTACGATTTACTTATCTATTAAAAACTAAACACACTGAATAAATCACCCTCTTATTTCACCAAACATTACCAACATCTATAAATTAGTTCAGCTGTGGATTCCATGCGTTCCCAACTGAGAATTGCATACAAAATAAAAATAAATAACCGCTCGTGAGTTTATAAATAATTAAGATTGTGGAGCCGATGCCCAATGGAGCCGTCTGTGTTATTATAGCTACGGAATATAGGATAACATGGATTTCACGCACCTTAATCCACCGATTTACGCATTATAACCCCTATTCCATAGATATAAAGGTTGTTTTATTCTGGTATAAGTTGTGTACAGAATGTGAGACTGAAATAATGTCGAGATTTCACGAGTCGACGGGCCGAGCGGACCGAGACGCACGCGCACGCGGCGCGCGGAAAATGTCTAAAAATACTTACGCGTTTGTTTTTCTAACAAATAGAGTGTAGTATTTTGGAATAGGGACTAGTTATCGAACCTACTGAGGTTAATCAGTGTGTTAAATGTGACGTGATAGTGTTAAATTTAACAGCGGATTGATACCTATGTGTCGCCAATTTGATTTAAGATAATGGTAAAATAAAATTGTGTATTAAACGTGATTTTGATTCTTGATTTAAAGTTTTTTAATGTGGGGGTTGGGAATGCATTAATTTTGAATACAGTGTTATGTGCGAATTATGGTGGCCATGATTGAAGTAGCAGAACGACCGAATAACAACTTTTTCAGATCATTCCTGCCTGTGAGTTCTTTGGTAACATTATAAGTCTAACTACATGTACCTAAAACTAAACAAAAATCTTGATTTATGTTAACTGGTCAGTCACCGTGCCCATTTTATTAGTTGGCTGCCAAAGAGACGTAAACAAATGGATCTGAATCTGACTTTGAACTTTTAACCTCAGATATCTACCGATACACTAATGATATCGCATTTTAGGAAGTATGCATAAATCATAATTATTAAATTCCATTTACGCCGCGTCAGAAACAAAGAAACTATTCATAAAATTCTTAAAATTGAATAGCAGCCAACACATTGCCCTTGACTAATTTATCTTCTAGACAGCAAGGCGAGTTTTTCGTTCGTAGTTCGTAACAACTGTCGTTGGTTATGTAAATTATGTGTTATTTCCATAAGACAATTTTATCGCCATGAATTTGTTGAACATTTATTTAACCTAACTTTTTAGATACCTATTTCATTTTATTCCATTTTATTTATCGTTTGCTTTTTGTTTTTAGGCAGTCAACTCACCTCCGGTGCCGCACCGAGACATCTCGGGGGCTTCCACGGCGGCCTACCGCCCCTACAACGGCGACCATGGCGCCCCACAGAACCAAGTCATCAGAGCTCCGCAACCGCCTGACCCAGAACGCAAGAAAGACAAGAAGTGGTCCATCGGGAAGCTCTTTAGGCGAAAAAAGAAGGATGAGGAAAGCGGATCTTCATCAGAAAGCGAAGAGGGCGGCAGTTTACGCTCCACGTCTAAGAAGAAATCTAATAAAAAGAAGAAAAGGACACCTGCAGTCAACAACTTCGACCATATAGTTATAAGGGAAACCAGGCGGGCCCAGAGCTTAGCTAAACCTAGCGGTCGTGATTTCACTGACGATGGAGTGCTTTCCGACCCATCCGCTGGCTTTATAAACTACAGGCCTAAAACCAGAGAAGTTCAAGCGTCAAAGGAGTCGCTGAGCTTAAGGGATGACGTTTCTACCAGGTCCGGAAGAGTCAGTCTAGAACCTACGATGAGAAAGACGAGGAAAGGCCGTCTAAAAGCCCGAGTTGAAGCGTTGCGGAACAGCATGAGAGGGGAATCGAGCAGCGACGAAGAATCCTTGAAGTCGTCGAATTCATCTTCAATGGTCCGATTCAGGAGCGACGACTCATTGATGCGTTCTCGTGACAGTTCGCTGAGTAAGAGGTCACGAAGCGCTCGAAACGAACGCTACATCAAAAGACTCTCGAGAGACGAAGAGAACCAGCTCAACAAGGAAGCTGAACTACTGCAGCAGGGATATACTAAAGCTGAAGTGGAAATGCTTACACGAACCCCCACAAGCCAAAGCAGTGGCTACGGCACTTGCAAACGAGAACAGAATCAACAAAAACCTGAACTTGGCAACGATTTAACCCGCCGACCAATCAAATCCGAGTCGATATCTTCATTTCCATCAACTCAAAGTTACCCTTCATCTATTAATTTTAATGCCAAAATTAACAACGAACATATTAACTATTCCATACCGTTTCAAGGTAACTTTGTCAAAGAACCGCTTTACGCTAACAATAACAAGGAAAAATCTGTGCCACGCCCTGATGAAAAAGCAGATAAAGTCTTGTACGTCAAGTTTCCTCTAGGAAATGTTACAAATATTAAAAGAGAGGAACGAGCCCCACCAGTGCCACCTCCTCGAGATATGCATAGAAAAGTCGCAACCCCTATATCGATGTACTATGAAAACAATTCAGTAGTATCCGATAGGATGGGCAGCAACCAAAACATTACGCACGGCGTACCTAACAACGACTTCGAACGAGTAATGAGACGGAGTCAAGAGAGGACAATTAATCATGGGCCTAATGGACTACGTCGACCGATATCGAACTCTGAAGATCACCTTGCTATACAAAACAACGAATACTTACAACATCTGTATCAGAAAACTGAGCAGCCCAGAAGGCCAGCATCAGTTTCCGCGGAACCTAATCACTATGGAATTTACGCCTTTACACCACCATGGAGAAATAAAATCGAACAACCCAATGTAATTAAACCCGAACCAGTCCAATCCAGAAATGATTTCCTCTACTATGCTGACCACAGTCCCAGATCTCGTAGACCTATAAGCATAAAAACTAGTCAAAACGGCTACGAAAATCAATACCTTAGTGATTCACAAACATCAGTTAATGTCGCTGAGAGTGTTTATCGTAGACCGAGAAACGCTTCTGAATTTTGGAAGAAATTAGACGATGCCGAAAGGCAGAAAAAACAACAGAACATCTATGCCAACTCTAGAAGCAACAGTGAGCATGTCAGGAATACACCTAGAATGCACCATTATTCAGAGGGAAGTAATAGTATACCGAGTCGTACAGAGAATATTGACATGCAAAATAAGAATAGGGCAACAAGCGTTGATCAGTCACGAGATGTTATAGATGGTTCCAAAATGTGGAAAGCAACGACCGAGTATAAGAGGTCGGTCACCGTTGAACCGCCTAAAGCGGTCACTTCCCCGACCTCTAAAACACACGTTCGTCATAAATCGGACACCTTTGTGACTAACAGCTATCAAATACCTTCAGACGAGGATAAGAGCTCAGAACGTCGCAAATCAACGAACCTCGATGACGCTCTCAACGAACTTGAGGCAATTTACAATAGCTTAGGATTAGGAGACGAAGACCTGCTAGACAGGGCTGAAAGACGAGAGTCAATGACTCCGAAATACAATGATCACTTCAATGATTGGAATGGAAACGATGACGAGGTTCAGTTGAGAAGTCAACCATCAACGCCGCTTCGGCGGATATCAAGGAGATCAACACTGCCCGATAAATTACAAGACGATATGGCATTCCGTAGAATGAATTCTTTCTCAAAAGAAAAACCAAATTTGAAGGATGCACAAGCACAGATCAGTTACATGCTTGCTTCACCGGTGTACGTACCTTATGCTTCAGATGACGAAAGATATTCGGGGCGGGACGAACCAGATATTGTCCATGACGATGTTGTTTACAGAAATATAAAACAAACTAACAACCGTTTGAAAACCCTTGAACCCCAACCACCTTTTGGTATTCCTCTAGGACCAGTGTCTCCTGCTCCTCAAAGTGACTATCTACACGCGACACCTGAAAGTAAGGGACGCTCGCGATTTATTCCTAGGAGATCACCGGATCTTGTGTCAGATGATTTAGCATACAGAAGTTTAAGGAAAGATGCTAGACATTCATCGTTGTTTAACGGAGAGGATTATGGTCACATAAATAACAATCACAGTTACAACGAGTATCCTTACACTAAAGAATCTGCAGCTAATCTTAAAAAGAAACGAGCAGTTAGGTCTCTTTCAGCTAACATTTTTACTATGATTCAAAAAGAAATCGACGACGCTCTTAATATGAGCAAAGTGGCAACGTTGCAAAAAACTCATAGCAACAGTGATGTCATGAGGCGCTTGCGGGACACTTTCGAAAACAACGACAACGAGCCAGAGCACTATCCTCGAAATAAGGTAAAGCAAAGGCATAATACTGTTGGTCTCTTCGTCAATAACTCGCACTCGCAAAATCATCATTTCGCAAAAGACGATTCATGCATTCATAGTGACGATAAATACCTTCCCAAACCTGCATCTTGTGATAAGTCCAAAAGTTCATCCCCATCAAATCGATCACCACAAGCTTCTAAGCGGTCGTCTAAAGACGAATTTCAGCAGGTCCTCACTATGCTCGCTCAAGAAGCAATGGACACTAGTAATAAGTTAGGTGTAGCTTTAGCTGAACTAGATAAAAATAGAAATAATAACACGGAGAAAAGGCCAGATATAAATACCAGGATATCAGACAGTAGGTCACATTTCTTGAACGGCCTAACCAGTGACTCTTATGATAATTCTCAACCAGAAATAAAATTAGTCAACGTACACTCTGAGGTTGTGAGTGAACCCACTAACAGGCTTGTGAAGTCTGATACCGACCAAACTAAAGGCCAAAAAACTGAAGACAGCCTTCTTGCAATATCAGATCAGTTACACAGAGTAGAAGATCAGCTTAAGCATAGCCATGAGAAAGAGTTGAATTTTGATGACGAAAGTTTAAGACTTTCGAGTTATATCGATAAAACCGAAGAGCCAATAAAAGCCCAAGAAACCACAGTTATGACTCCAGAGAAAAAGCTGGTACCAGATGTGTTTCCATTAACAGTGCAGAATGACTCTATTAAAGTTGAATTAAAGAATCAGAACGATTTTGATTATAATAATGAGCGAAAATTATCTCCACATAAAATGAGATCGACCAATCCTTTCTTGAATTCAGATGAAAAATTACAAGAAATAAATGAAATAAATGCCTTCAAGGAATTGAAAGACGGCATTTCTGATTTGATTGCTGGAATATCGCAAGTTAATGACAAGTTATTTGTTCCTAAATTACCAAAAGATGACGATAGCAATAAACCTAAAGTAACGGGTATAACTGAGGCTAGTAAGCAATTGAGCCAAGTGACTCAAGAAGTGCCAAAACCAATACCTAATAGAGCATCTGTTAATTTATCAATTTACGAAGACGATTTAGAAGTAAAGAAAGATGCCGCCGATTCTGCTGAATACAATTCATCCGAAGAGTTGGCGACAATATTCAATTTAGATGGCAATCTAAAACTGCATAGTGTTGACCAGAAAGAACCTGAGAAAGTGAGAGATGAGCTAAGCTCACCAAAACTAGTTCAGACTATGAATCAGCAACTAGGGCGGTTGTCCGTAGATCGGATAGACGAGCCAGCAAGCCAAGACCTGCCAACTAACGTAGTACCGTGGCGAGCAAAGAGGCAAAACAATTCACAAAGCGAATCACGAGGTATGTGGCCCATTATCATGCATGGTGTTTGGTTTTCATTTTAACCATCGCTTTTTGTGTCTCACATTAGATGTAACTTTCGCAAGCACCAATCATACCAGCGGAATAACAAAACCGCTAAATAAATTAGGCATGATATTTTGATGATAAGCGTGTAGGTCACACTAAACTAAACCAACCACTACAATGAAATAACGGAAGTTCAAGTCGTAATTAAGTATGATTAGGTACCAATGCTCTATTCGGTTTTGTCTGGGTTTTTATTCCATTTAAACAAATATTTAGCCATAGAACTACATTCAAATAATAGTCCCACCTAAACTAAAACTAAAGTTTCTCAAATTAATTTTGCACCATAGTTGAGAGTTTTTGGACTATAATATACCTAATTAAGTAATTGAGTGTTTTACGGTTCATCGAGTGTGACATACATTTATCTATAAGTATCAAAAAGTATCCCAACACCTAAAACATTGGGTTTGCTTAAAGTCAAAGTCAAAAGTATTGGTTCTTGCAAAAGTATGGTCCTATACGTGAATGCACACCGCGTTTTTTTAACGCACCGTCGACGCGCATTTGTATCGATACGCCGTATGATGCGCAGTTGAGGATGAACCGTGCGTCGAGTCGCGTTAACAAAACGCGCTGTACCTATATACAAAGAGAGACCCCACACTAGCGTCTCCCAAGCGCCGACGTCTACGGGGGTTTTCAGAAAAAATGGTACCATTTACTTTTTTTCGAAAAACCATCAACTTTTGGGTTATTAAGACTCAGAATCACGAGTACCATTGAATTCACGAGTACCATTGAATGAGACCAAGAAAAAAAGTGTCCTCAGTTTTTCATACAAATTTTGGGTGTCAGTTTTGTAACGGTCCATACAAAATGTACTTATTTGAAAATGCCTTACAAAACTGTAATTTTTTTGGGACACATTTTTTACTTTTAAATCGATAGTCCTTTTGATTCTGAGTAGAAATAACCCAAAAGTTGATGGATTTTTGAAAAAAAGTAAATGATAAATACCTACACTTTTAAGTGAAAATATGCCCCTAGTTAACTCTATGGCTGCTGCTCTAGAGCCTTTTCGCAACGTTGGCGCAACTGCCCAGCGACGCCATTTTCCATAGACGCCGACGCTAAAAGACGCTAGTGTGGGGTGTTAAGCCCTATCCCGCACCAATTTTGATTTTTCTAAGCCCCTCTGTTTTGGCAGGCGACGCGCAGAAGCGCGATTGGCACGATGGCACTTTGATGTTAGCTTGTACCTACACGCTGATGATATCCCAGCACCTGGCCGAGCTGGACTGGCTGACGCTGCTGGGCTTGCTGCTCGCCGTCGTCACTATCATCGCTATGCTAATTATTTAGTGTTGGGGGATACTGTAAACCTTTTAACCCTTTTAACCAGGCCTTTTAAGACATTTTAACCTTTTGACCGCCAAAGACGTCAATTGACGCGCGCGGCTACATACTAATATCAACCGATAAGGTTCACGATAAAGGTGACATTCAATTTCCAACGATAGCTGCACAACTGTTCATTTTGCTATGGAAATTGACAATAACACCGACGCGTTCAGTATACCAGTAGTGCAGCTGCGGTCAGAAATGTTTGTAAAAAAATATACGTTGGCTACTTTAAAAGCTATTTTGCAATATCCCCGAAACATATATCTAACAGTTATGAAATGCTTTAGATTAAGATATAGAGCTGTAATCAAAAAACAACACAATAATTATGAATACGAACATCACGCAAATATTATAGAAAATCATTAGACGCATTTAACCAACCAATGCTTTAAAATATAATATAACGCTAAGCAAAATATTTTATTCATTTAATACATCAATTTACATATAAGTAACAAAAAAAATGATGATACTATAATCATTTTAATTACAAAATCAAATAGAATCAAGAATCGAATTGCGTGATTTTCTTTTTAATTTTTAAACATTATTTATTCATCAAACATAACATAATATATTATTTGGTTCAGTTCACCTATGTTATTTCTTCTAGCTATAGCTACTTAGTATTTTAGCTGTGATGTCTTTTACTTATTATTAATGAATGTATCAGTGAATTCTATGTGTTAATTATAGTTTTACTTAACTGCCTAATATCAAGATAAATCCTTAATCAAAACTAGGTTAGTTTTAATATCGATTTTGGCTTTTAGTGTTTTAGAGCATGTATTTTGCATGGATTTTTGAGGTAAATGTAATTTATGTAATTATTTAAATTGATCGACAGTGGTCAAGAGTTCAGCAAACGGAGAATAAAAGCAATTCTAGTTTAAAGAGGCCCACTGATTAACAGTCCGCCGGACGGTATCGGCCTGTCAGTTGTTCGGAACTTTCTAAACTTTGTTCTAACTGACAGGCCGATACCGTCCGGCGGACTGTTAATCAGTGGGCCCCTTAACCCTTTGACCGCAAATAATGTCAACTGACGCGCGCCGACCTTCGTGCATTCCGACATCCAAATTTGGAATTTCCGGACAAAATTCCAGATTTGCGATTTTTTTAACGATCATATCGGCGACGGGAGGGGGCCGGGGTGATATTGCCGTAAGCAATATCTATGTATGCTTTATACATTGTTTAAATTTGATTTGTTTTGGATTTATGTAACTAAATTTGAATAATGTACCTTATTAAGTACCTACATAATAGAAAAAGTCTGTTAATTCACTAAAATTACATTTTTGTATTCCGGCCGCATTCCTGATGACAAACGGCCAAAATTCCTAACATGTCCGGAAAATTCCTGACGTCTGGTAGGTAACCCTATTTCTGACGAGGTTCACGATGACGCGCTGTGACTATGACGATAGGCGTGCCGTTCAAAGGGTTAACTTTCCTATAATCAGCGCACGTCACTAAAAATAACATAATAACATTCAAAAAGATGGGACTCTTGGCCACTTTCGTTTAGGAATTTTTTTTACGATGTATCAACCTGTTCAACGATAAATCTGATTTACATAATGAAAGAAGTTTGTACAGATATTTTTGAGCTGACTGTACCTAAATCTTTACTTCTGGTGTCAAGAAAAATAGAACTTCAATCCCAGTCTAAACTGATACAACACAATAAAATTAAGGTACCTACTTATTTTGTGCACAATCACAACGTAGTACAACGTACAACTAATGGTTCCCATTTCAAAATGTTGGCTACGACAGAGACAAGTAACTATGAAGACTGGCTGGTATTTCCCCATATATGGAGAGGAGTAAATATGTCTTCATTGTCATTGATAGCGCGACTTAGGAATGTCAGAGGCCCTACCGCTAAAAACGTAAATCGAAATTCCCTGCCTCTGTATCGCTCGAATACGCAAGAGCAAGAGAGGCAGATAACAAAATTTATCGATTTTCGCGGAAGGCCCTCAGAGCTTTAGAGCCAGATCAATGATGAGGCAGGAGATTAACAGTCGTATTTATTATAGTTACTTTGTATACCGTAAAACACTATAATATTGCCCTTTCAACATAACTTTGCCCACCGCGTCACAATTCAGTAAAAGCGAAATAAATTTAAAGTTTTTACAGATACGTCAGAAAGTGTATCTGTCACTACTTTTAAGATATTTCGCTTGTACTGAACTCTGACGCGGTGGGCAAAGTTATGTACAAAGGCCAATGTGTGTGTTTTACTTGGTTTTACGGTACCTGCTTGCCTACGATATAATCCGAACTGGGATGTAAGTGTTGACGTTAAAAGTAGCGAGTTTTCTATAACTTTATGGTCTATTTCTAGGTGAAAACTGATGCCTGCGAGAACTCTGCCAACTGCTTACGTATAAGATAATATAGACTCCTTTGGCACATATAGTTTGTAAGACACACGAGATTCCGTACCAAAATGTAAAGTTTAATTTTAATCGTTTGTTACCTTAACATTTTGTATTGTATTGAAGCTTATGTTGTACAGATTTACGAATACCTATTAAGAGATATCGCTGCTTATATTGCAAAGAAGAAAAAATGTGTATTATATGGATGTATTTGATGTAACTTGACAGTCTGAAGATGCTAAAGTTATACACTTAATTTTGAAATGATTTTTTTTATTGTATTTATTGTACCTACCCTTTTTGACCTAACGTAAAATTATTTGAGAATTGTCCCTTTCAAATGGAAGATGTACCTGTAACCTACTGATTCCTACGTAAGTAACTATGACTTTATGCCCTAAGCATTGGTACCTACTTACCTGCCATTTTTAAACGATTTCCCCACATTTTATTATTAATTAAATTATTCTAGTTTAAATGTTACTGCATAAATTTCTCGTGATAAATAGGTACGGAGATCTCGCCACCAGTCCGACTAGAACTTCGGTATAACAGTTATGATTATAACTAGAGGTAAATAAATAATAAATACTTCTAGTCTCCGTAAAAAATACTATCACATTAACGATGTGTTAGTCTAATACAATATATTTCACCACACCTACTGGTAAAGGCTATCCTGATTGTTCAAAAACCGATAGCAAAGTTGCATGTTATTCACATGTGAGGCAAGGTAATCATATGCAAATTTTGAGTTGTTTTCTTATGTTTGCTGATTGAATTGACTTTTAAATGATGATTTTGAATGATAAATATTTAATAACATTAATTTGGATTTGATTTGGTTTGTTTTGTTTGATATCTTACAGTTAATATTTTCTTCGGGTTGGCGTGGTGAAAGATTTTGTGTTTCATTCGGGGGAAATTTTATTTAACCCTCATGCTTTGAAACCATCGCAACGCTCAAGATTCCATTTTCGAACCACGAGCGTAGCGAGTTTAATTTTGGAATCTTTCGCTTGCTCGGGTATCAATATTAGAACGAGCGGTTAAACAACAACTTTGCCCCCTTGTAAAACAAATAACTATTATTATATTGTACCTACATACTTTGATTTTCGATTACGCCATTTATTTAAATAATTTACGCACTCAGTCAATTTAATAGAGGATCAAAACGTTCTGAGACCTTGGACTGGTTGAGCAACGCCATCTATGGGATTAAGAGTAACATACTACTAGTATGGAGTATGGACATTGACAGTATTTATTATATATTTGTCTCTTTAAATACATACCATAATGTCGATGTTTTGTAATTATTTCTGTAATCTATCCTATTAAGTGACATTTTAATCTATCTTTGTATGTAGAGGCTTCCAGTTATTTTTAAGAAGAGCGTTATTTATATGAGAGAGTTATAAGTTGAATAAAAGTTTCAGTTTTATTATTGAGTTGTTTTATTCCGATTTTCCAATCCTCCTAAGTCCCAGAAGCTTAAGTTTTGTTTTTGAATTTGGAACTTAGTCTTATAAATGATTATGATTATTTTTAACTTATATTAAATACTAATATAAGTTAATAATAATCATTTTGGAATAAAGCCTTTTTAAGGGCCTCTGGGACTCGGGAGGTTAATCTCTATCTCTAGAAATTAGTTAGTAGTAGGTATTCACCGTACTCATAAACAATAAGATACTGAGTACTGACACAAGAACTATAATTATATTACTTAACTCAGTAATCTCATATCGTAATAATGGATTGATATATTTTCACAAACCAACGTCGTTTTATTCTTCTAATTATAGATAGGTATAAGTGAATTGATAATTTTCATGTTATACATATTTATTAGGGAACACATTACATAACTAGGGATCATAAATTTAATAATACCTACACTTATAATAAAAAGAAACAAGTCCGTTTGGGTGGTATTCCACCTGTCCAATTTGTTTGTCCAATGTGTATTGCATCTCAAATTTTGCTTTAATGAGAGAGTGAGACGCACTGACATTGGACAAAGAAATTGGACAGTTGGAATACTACCCTTACGTTGTTCAAGGTAGAAAGGCTCGGAAGGATCTTGTGTATGCAGTTATGCACCTCCGGGGTGCTCTAGGACGAACAGCAACAACAACAAGTCCTTTACGAAAAATAAACATTTAAAGAATGTGTATTAATTTGGCAGTATTCAATAGTTCATGATAGATATACAATAAAAGTTATAAGAAAAAGTAACAAATTAGGTCCTAAAGAAATTACAAGATGATAAGCACGCCATCTAGGAGCTATTGATAGTATCACATGAAAATTTTGGCTTGCGCGCCACCTATTAATTGCCGCCGATATTAGTTTCATTGTTGTAAAAAGCACAATCTTTGATGTTTATATGGTTGCCAATTAAACCTCTTAGAATCCAATAGATGGCGCTAACGGTATGAATCAATAAAATGCATATAAAATGTCGAAAACCATGCTTGTTATGATAATTAATAATAAAATTAATCAATAAATTATAAATTCAATAGATAAATTAACCTTTTTAAGTGTTACAACTCAGTAATTTAATATATAAATGTTCCGCAAATTAATTTATTCAAATATTTATTTTTATAGCAACACAAACCTGCCTCTTTGCAGGTATGGCAACACCAAAATAACTGTCATATAGTAAGATTTGTAAGAATCGAGCGTGTTGTGAATATTTTGCAAACGAATTGTTGATTATTTTTGAATTAGTTCATATTTTTGGGCTTGTGATACCTCGTTGTTGTGGGATTTTTAGTGTTTAGTGTTTTTACCAATGTTACTCTATTGTATCAGCGTGCGTTTGTTGCATAGCATTTAAAACATCAGCCTACTTTGTTCGAGTTGACCTGCTTCGACCGTGATTTTAAAAAGGTAACGGTTTATTTATTTATGATTTGCAATAAAAATTCTAGAATATAATTATGATGGGCGCTTTACTAAGCAAGCTTATCTCGTAGTGCGTGCTTTACTAGAATCGCTGTATGTACCATTTTCGTATCAATTTCACGAGATAAATCTGTTGACTGTGTGATACTGAATCTTTATCAGTTTTGTCCATTACTGACTCATCTTCCTGTGAAATATATTTTTGTTCGCCGGTTGATAAACTGGACTATTGAATAGATGCATTTTCAATGATTCCTTGATGTTTACTGATCTTCTAATGCTTCAAAACAACAATGGATTTGCAATGTATAATAAACATGGAAAGTTAATGATATATTAAACTCATATAACCATAAAATAAACTCTAACGAGATTAGTAGGTATATTAAAAAAAAAAAATTCTGTTTGTCTTGAAAATGTTTAGTGGCTACTAACTTGCATGACTGTTGTGCTTAATATAAAAAAATCGGACAAGTGCGAGTAGGACTCGCCCACCGAGGGTTCTGTACTTTTTAGTATTTGTTGTTATAGCGGTAACAGAAATACAGCATCTGTGAAAATTTCAACTGTCTAGATATCACGGTTCATGAGATACAGCCTGGTGACAGACAGACGGACAGTGGAGTCTTCTAATAGGGTCCCGTTTTTACCCTTTGGGTACGAAACCCTAAAAACAACTGTAACAAGATATTTTTTTAACTCCTTTTAATGTAATCTTACTTTCAGGCGATTTGTCTCCTCGTTTGCCCCATATGTCATACAAAAAACTGTAATAGTCAGCAGCAAAAGTTGCTATGAGGGTAAAGAAAATACTTAAAGAGCACAAGAGAGGAGTAATAATTATAAAAACTTGGCCTGCTTATCCATTTCTGCCTTTGCCTATACTCCTTCATTGATCCACACTAAAAAATTTCTAATTCTTTTTATGTGATAGTAAACGAGTAGACAAGCCGACATTTGCTACAAAAAGTACAAAACAACTCTTTTAGGTCATGGACACAGACCAAGGAAATGAATCTTGACCGCTTCCTCTATCCTCTGACCCCTTCTATATATAACTCATATGTCTTCCTGGACTGTCACTCGGTAATTGTTTGATTTGAATGTGACGGACCGGTAAATCATATGCATCAATTTGGAAGTCAGCGGTCAATTTATGTTTTCTGTTTACATCCTTCTTAAGTTTGTTTGTGGGTTTTTTTTTTATCTTTATTCTACAAATCAAAACATGGTAAGACAAATGCAATTTTGATTTATCAAAATAAAGAGTCAAAATACAAAGGAACGGGAAACCTTTTTAAAACCCTCAGGGGGCTAGAGTTTTGTAAATTGTGTTTTGTTTTGTTGTTTTGTGTGGGCTAACACAAAATTGTAGTTTTTATATTGAATTGTTACATGTTTATGTAGTTGAAATTTTCACAGGTGATGTATGTCTGTTGCTGCTATAACAACAAATACTAAAAACAAAATAAAGGCAAATGCCATGAAAAAATTCACACGGACAATAGATTATATTTGCAAGGGCAAACTCCATCAAAAAACCTTACTAGGTTAAAGTTGGCTCGAGAGAAAATATGTCTGATATTCATGCAATTTCTATTGCACATATATTATTACCATGCATACTACAGCGGTATAACTTTAGTATAAAATAGCTAGTGATATAGCTGAGGGATCTGACGAGCGAAATTTTAAACAGAAGTATATTTTCAGAGTTATTGAGGTTGTCAAAACCCGCGGAATAGCCATATCTTCCGTCGCAAGTCTCGCGCGGCACGCTGTATCTTTTGTTCCCTTCTAATTTCCTGGCTTCACGCCCCCCTTAAAGTATTTTTCCAAGACATAACAGTGATGTCAGACTTATTTCATGTTGTAACATGTATTTGAGTGAGATAGGTTATTTACTAATTTTGTGACTAGTACAGCTGATAAGATAAAGGCTAATTAGGATTCCGTACCCAAAGGGTAAAAACCCTATTACTAAGACTTGTCTGTCTGTCTGTCTATCTGTCCGTCTGTCTGTCACCAGGCTGTATCTCATGAACCGTGATAGCAGTTGAAATTTTTACAGATGATGTATTGCTGCTATCAACAAATACTAAAAACAGAATAAAATAAATATTTGACTGGGGCTCCCATACAAGAAACGTGATTTTTTTGCCGTTTTTTGCATAATGGTACGGAATCCTTCGTGCTTGTTGGATAGCCAGTGTCAGTGTAGATGTTGTTATTTTTATTTTACTTCAAGTCCGAATCTACTCATGACTCATGAATACTCATGATATGACATTGACTATGTCATATACTTATCTTTATTCAATACCTATAAATACTTTTGAGTGAGGTAAGTAATCATAATCAACCTTGATTGATTGATTGATTGATATAGACTGCAGTTGTTTTGTTATTACACTTTAGGACATTAGACGGTTTTAGGATAGGTATTGTTAAGACTTCCTAAAAGGTATTTACTAGAGTTGATATAAGCCAGTGGTTCTTAACCTTTCAGTGACAAGGGACCACTACATTATTTTCGTCAGGGACGACCAACTGTTTCTTGAATAAAATCAAGTCATACGCAACATTAGGTCCATTATTACCAACCAAACTTCCTCTACAATCGACCTTGGCCCGCTAAAGTCTTGACCTTTAGACCTCGTTACCTACACTTTCATGCACTATGCAGTTACGTTGTACAGCGATATACGATAAGCTAATCCGACGATAGCGATAAAATTTTAGGTAGGGCACTTGTGACTTGCCTGAAATAGAAGAGAAAGTCATCGAAAAATAGAGATAAAAGTAATTAATACAGTGGAACCACGATAACTCGGATCACGATAAGGAGAAATCGTTAACACGAAATTTACACACACTCTAATACGATTTTTCATTATTTTTAAGTACCTCTTTAAGGCCCACTTGCACCAACCCACTAACCCGGGGTTAAGCGGTTAATCCGTTAACCTAGTGTCAACTTGTACTGGTAACCATGGGAACTCCAGGTTTAACCGGTTAACCCCGGGTTAGTGGAATGGTGCAAGTGGGCCTAAGACGAACAAACCTCCCCCTATATCGTGTCCTTCTACCTCTACCCCCTCCTCTCCTCTATTTATCAAAAGTTAATACTTTTTACTAAGACGGGTGTTCATTAAAACCCCGTCATACAATTATTTGGATATTCTTCTTCTCTGATACTGATCCCCTGGGCTTTATCCATTTGACCATTACTGCTCTCAAATTACATATTGTTGTTTCAAATGTCAAGGTCAAATCATATCACAGTCCGTCTCAGTTCAGTAGAAACCGGTTCATTAATAGATCGAATGGTCTGAGAAGCTGATAGGGTTATAAAAGTACCTAATAACCTATGCACCAGCGGCAGGGCGATAGAACGCGATTCCCTCCGGTTTTTCTTAAAGGCTTAGGCTTGAAGGAGGAATTCCGGCTTGTCTAACATACCTACTGGTTCATGCATCGCAATTGCTATATGCGTACAATACAATACTTAGATAAAAAAAGTTACAGGGAAGATTTCTGTACCATCGCACACACTGTTAACTGTAATCGGTGGACCTATGCCTTTGTTAATAAGGTCCACCGATGTACAATTACGAATGCTGCCGTTTGTATCTACACAACGTATTATATAAAACAACCTACTTTACTCATCATAGGATTATGATTATAATTTTTATCTCTTTATCTTTGGATCCAATAAACCGTCATAAGATTACATACAAAATAAATGTACTTACTTTAAAAAAAACCTAATTTGTTCTTCGATTGTTTACGTTTCATTCTAAAGGTGAGCAAAGCAATTTGGCTGGATTTAAAATTAAAGTACAATCAACTTCAGATATATCGTAGCGGGTAAGGCGTTCACAAATGTCTGAACACGCCTCTATTACCAAGACGTTAGAGTGCGTGTTCAGATATTTTTGAGCACCTCGGCCGCTCCGGTATATCTATCTATCTGATGGCGACTGAACCTACTTACGTGTTTTTGCAGTCCCAGTCCCTAATGTTGTCATTTAATCTATCCTCTATTTATTTTTCATTGGGTTTTTCCTCGTTTGGGCACGCGCTTTTGTTTATTTGGGTTATTTTTTTACCTGCCAGTTTTCCACGAATGTAATAGGGGGTATTACTGCAATGTTCTGCCGCCAGAGTGCAGCACTAGTGCAGCAATAGTACCTATCGTAAATCATAGAGTAACTTAAACATATTGTGCCTTAAACAGTATTTTTTTGACAAGTTGTCGCAGATAATATGACATTGATGCATCATGGCGGTTTGTTTACAAAGGGCCTGAAATTTTGAGGCAAAACGCATTAAAATTTGTGAGAGAGGTAATTTATACAAACGCATAAAGTACAGTTATTGTCTTTTTCGAGTTACAGAGTGTAGTTAGTAAATAACTTCGAGATAAAAAATGTGATAAAATAGTACGCCTATTTTTTAGAGTTGTAGAGGTCAAATTTCATTTTTCGAGTTATAGAGGTAAACATTGTACTGTATAACCGTGAAGGGAATCGTTGGTTTGGTTGTTTTAGGCTTTGAAGGGAAGGGAATGGCATTTTATTTCGTGTTAACGAGGATTTCGCCTTATCGAGGTTCCACTGTATTTCCATATCTAAGTCGACTCTCTTATCGATCTATCTTAATCAACTGAATTCCTGTATAAACCAAGAAACCTTCGTGCTAAAGCGGCATCTTGCGACAAAAGTGCAAGGTCACGTGCAATAATACCGTTACTTGCAGCTTGTGCACCTCTTTTATTGCTTAATGTAAATTAAAAGTTTAAAAGAAAATTTATTTTCTACAGGCAATCTTAAATCTTTTATTACGTTGTACGTTCCTCATATTTATGTATAAAAGAAACAATATTTTACTTTTAAATATCTTACAAAGGTATTTGGAAAGTAAACCGGTAACGCTAAAATTATATGCCGCTGTTCACGATACAGAAACAATGCTTTCCGGTGTCAAATTATCGATTTCTTTTAGTTTTTTCTTACGTTGTTTCCTTTGATTTTCGCCTTCTATTCCGGTCTGTTGAGTAAATAGGTTTTTTCATATCAGCTTATGTAAAAATAATATTTGCATCATATTACTTTGGCTCAACATAGTTGGCGATGATTCAGTTCTGTACGGATATGACCGGTTTATACGTGACAGCGTAATAAAACGGTGTCCGTCACTTTCTATCCCACGGTGTCAAAAAGTGACAGTTATTTTATCACGTGGATAAAGATGGATAAAGCTATCCATAATACGCCGGCTGAGCAATGTCGCTGTCTTGCGTTCCAATGTCGTCGTTTCCAATATGTACAAAATCAAGTTTAGTTGCAATGTCTCCAAATGTATTTATACACGTCCACCTATTGATTTTATTTTTATTTCAAGAAAAGTATTGAATTTCAAGAAGATTGTTATCGGAAAAAGGAGAGTCCGTTTAAGCTACATTTGAACGGCTTGAACAGTGAGGGAGTGTCATTGTCTACGTCACATTTTCATAGAAATTTGACATTTTTGATGACATTTCCACACTTTGTCATTGCAAATACTCTGGTCTGTCAGGCCACTGACCATGCTGTTAAAATGTTTAAAGGGGCCCACAGATTACCAGTTCGCCGGCCGATATCAGCCTGTCAGTTGTTCGGAGCTGTCAAATTTTGCGTTTAACTGACAGGCTATATCGTCCGGCGAACTGGTAATCTGTGGGCCCCTTTAAACATCCATGCCTCATGATATAGCTAAATACTAAAAAAAATTAAAACATCTAGACACTCCCGAAACCTTACATCATGCATCCTCCTTTGGATGGCCGGCTAAAAATATTGTTAACCAAAGTTTTATCGCCAAACACTATATTGCCCGCAGATAATGTCAATCATCGCAAATGGATACCTACATAAGTAGAAACGGGGTTACTGATAAGCGAACGTTCCGTGGAAATTAGCGTTATTTCGATTTTTAGAAAACTGATAAACCTCTATTTAAGTGGTTTGGTTTTTTATAACATGACTGGGATGTCGTTTTTGCATTGCCCGCTCACACAGAGAGTGGTCTAGAGTTTCGCTTCATATACGAAAGCGTTCTAAACTTCTAATCTAACGTACACAGAGCGGCGTGCAAAATATTAATACGTTCCATTTTGGTTTGTGTTATCGTACGATCAACATGTCACTAGCGACATCTATCTAGCGAACGAGCTATCTAGATAGCTCATCATTTGAATAATAAGCATTGCTTTGGAGTCTAGAGGCGTCTGAAAAAAGGAAGCATTGAGTTCACTCAATAAATACAACACGAGAATAACAAGGCTAATTCAGTAATATTTTTTACGAATTACTTGGGGATGAATCTGATGAATTTATAACCCCCTTCTTTTTAAAGTCGGTTAACATACATCTGTTTATTTGCGACGCATGTCTTCATCGAAAGCAGCTTTTCATTCCAGAAGCTTCCAAAACCGCAAGCCAATCCAGACCGATTGGCCCATTTGTTGAGAACTCGCACTTTTTGATCGATTTTGAACTCTATTGCTTAAGAGAAATCACCCTCCAGTCAGGTGCTTAATTTGTTTACAACCAGCTGTCTATAATAAAACCGAACACCGTAACATTCCCCTAATGATTGAGACAGCCATGTTACTGATGTTACAGATTATAGCTATATACGTAAGCAACCGCACACAGCCACGTTCATAAGCGTTTCGTACGCTAGTGGTGCATTTCGATCGCTACTTTTGCTCATTTGACACAAATATGAAATCATTGGCAGAAAAATTTCATATATGTATAAATACAGCTTACAGACGAAAGGAGTGCCTAGCGTCCGTTGGCTGGTTGGGTGGACGACATTCGGAAGATTGCGGGTCACTTCTGGATGAAATTGGCTCGGGACCGGAATAAGTGGCGTACTCGAAGAGAGGCCTATGCTTAGCAGTGGGCGATAAAAGGCTGATATGATCATGATGATAAATATTTCGTCAGGTGGTCCAGACTCCAGACGGATCGACTACCGGGTGACAATGGATAAAGAAAAGATGAATTCCGCATGGTCTTGTATCCAAATCGCTATGATCAGGGTGGATCTAAAAAATCTTGTTCGTATCGTGGACGATGCTCAGTCCGCGACGACAGGCGCAACTAGGGAACAACTGTCTTTGATATTCTATTGGCGTCTGCTGCGACTGCAGATGTTGATCCCTACCCCGGCCATTGAGGGCCATCTTTTTTTCATGTACCTACTGGGTGATTTTATTATGTCTGACCATAGTTTGAGGGGTGGTGAATATGTAGGTCATACTGAACAAATTTTACTATGGAACCAACTCCGACATCGGGAATATAAAATCTGCTGTCTCATACATTCGGCGAATAAGTAATATGTCTATGTTTTCTATGGAACAGCAGACTTTTTTCGCGATGTAGTGGTTGGTTCCACAGTAAAAGTTGTACAGTAGGACTTACATATTCACCCCTCAGAATATGCTTAGCCATCAAGATTTGTATAACATCTATTCGAGTGCATCGCTACTGTTACACGACTGCACAGCCGTGTTCGATGGTTCTTAGCTTCGGTCAGTGCAACGTTCGCAATAGCCAACAGACCGTGTACTCATACTTGTTCGCTGGGCAATAATTGCCTTTTCCGTTGTTTACCAGTTTCTAAACGTCGGTCTTGAGACACGTGATAATTGGCTAACGAACCGCTAGAATTAGTCTATACCATTATGGTTTCGCCTCCAGTTTGTAATTATGCTCTAAATTTTACGGAAGTTCGGTTGGATCGGATTGGCCCTGGTTTCACCACGCTGGCATGCGCGACAATTGTCAACACCACTGTAAGGCAGCCTTTTTATTGACTTTTTGGAGACGAGCGGAGTTGAGAGGAATGAACCAATAGCATTGGTCATAATCCAGAGGAGCGGACAAGAGATGTCGTTCTTGTTGACGTTGCCAGGCGTCTATGCTCTACAATAGGTGTTTACCTTTGGGCGGACTGTACTCCTGTTTGCCATCGACGTGTAATTAAAAAGACATTGTATATTGTCACAAAACCCATAGGTAATACTAGGTTACTGTGAAGTGAAGAGTTCTTTGACAATTTTCATGAAAAATACTACTTTTTCCACGGAATTCCGTTTTTTTTTACACGAGATTGCTAAATGACTGGTCTCAGTGTCGGAGGGAAATGATTTTGATTGGTTGAATTCTAGGAATTATTTGTACGTTTGACAAGTTTATGGATTATGGTTTTTTTTTTCAACAATATATCACTTTTGGCTGAATGATTAATTCAGCCAAAAGTGATATATTGTTGACTTCACTCCGGCACTTAGAACTACTTTATATTATTGTTACTGCATATTGAATAGTGAAACTTGAAATGAAATATCTTCTAATTTATTTAGGGGTCAGTTCTACAATTTATCTTCTGTTTTATCATTGAAACTGAGAAAGTAAAACGCGTAAATTGTCCTCATGACAGTTATGTATGCGTCACCGAATCGCTTAGGGGACAATATATTCAAACTTTTAAATAATATAGCACTGTTATTAATCTCGGTGCTACCCTTTCGCACCAATACGTAAGTGCGAGCGAGACGCATTGGTATCAACCTGATAATAATGTTTTTAAAATCTAAATGCGTCTTAAGGCGTGATCCCACCAGCTAAAAGCCTCATATGACTCATATCTATCTAATCGCCGTGAAAGTGATTTCCATAAACCGTAATAAAAGGCGTTTTACTCAAATCACTTTGGCGAGATTTCTAATGACTGCCGCAAATTGCATCCATAATCGACAGAGAGCAGAAACTACAACTTTGCAGACTAAGTAACTTGTCTACTTTGTTGTAAAACTTGAATGTTTCGCATTTGTTAAACAACAACTGTTAAGAATAATCAGTGTTTCTACTTTGTTGTCAATAATTAATGATGTAAGATTAACTACGAAAATTTAAATTAAGTCGTTTTAGAACTTTGCACAGAGAGAGATTCAAACATATATTTTTAAACGGGTTACTTAGTTTAAGTATTATTAAGTCGCACGCTCGATCACTACAGTTTCAACTCTATAAATTCGATTATAATCCATTTTGCACCAGACTTACGTACCTACAGTCTACAGTCGTATTATTTCATGAAAATATTTATAAGATAGAGTAGAGCAATTTAAAGTTAATTTAAGCAGCAGTAATCGCATTAAATATACGACCACAAACGTCAATTTACTCTTTACGATTCCTAATATCATTGTAAGACCATATCCAGTTGCGGAGTTCCATATAAAGTCAGCTAACGCGTTAATCGTAACACGGTGTTGCGATCTGCATTTCGGCATTTCATTTACAACTCATTATTAGAACTTGAGAATCAAATTTGAACCGTAATATGATCATTACATAGCTCTCATTACGTCGTTCCTCGAACCAGATGTTTATGTACTTTAAGTCTTTCGCATGGGAACATAATCAATTGTTTCTCGGATTCTATCGAAGAAAGTAGGTTATAAGGTCAGGCGTCTTCAGAGTAACGGAGGAAAATGTGTTTGATTATATCAAGTTACTTATCAAATTCGGCTTCTGGACACTTATCTTGGGATTCTTTGCAGCTGTTGCTCAAATAAAGATTTTTTTATTGATATAAGAGGCAAACGAGCAGACGAATCGCCTGATAGTAAGCAATTACCGTCGCCCATGGACACCTGCAACACCATTCTATCCACCATTCAACTATCAAACAAGATCATAATAATCAACTTATTTAGAAGGATTTGAATTGTCTTTTTTCTGCCTACCCGCGGTGAGATGCTCTAGTTAACTAGTAATTCAGCTTTGTTATGTGGTAGAGTGGTGTGGTACTCATACTCATACTCATTTATTCATAATATTCTTAAAATATTACATGTCAACATCAGAAAATAAAATACACATTATTATCACATTATTGAGAATAATAAAAAATGTATGTCTAGAATTAAAATTACAATAATCATTATGTTCATTAGATTAAAAATACAATTGAAATAGTATGACAAGATTAAAATAGGTAACATGTCATGTTAGTAGATAGGTACATATTAGTTATAGTTAGGTAATAATTAATTAGTTATTGCATTTTTCAATTTCAAATAATTGCATTACAGTATAAAAGGTTCTATCAATAAGCCATTTTTTAAGTTTGTTAATAAACATATTAGTACTATCTAACATTTTGATGTCATTGGGCAGTGCATTATAAATCTTCGGACCTAAGACATGCATGGTCTTTGAAGACTTGCTTAGTCTGTGGGGTGGTGGAAGCAGTCGTTCATTGCTACCTAAACGGGTGCGTGTGAGTTTGTTGGTAACAAAAGTGTGTTTGTGTGTGTGTACGTGTTTAGCTATGTTGAATATGAATTGAGAGGGTAATGTGAGTATCTTCATGTCTGCAAATAGATGTTTTGCTGACGTACCTGGTGAGGCTCTGGCTATGATTCTTAGGGCACGTTTCTGAAGTACAAAAACTCGATGCCACTCTGCCGCTGTGCCCCATAGTTCCAGGCCGTAGCACATTATAGAATGGAAGAGTGAGAAGTAGGTTGATCGTAGTTCTTTATAAGGCAGTACGTGAGCAAGCTTACCTAAAGCAAAGCATGCACCGGAAAGCTTCTTACAAAGGGTGTCTATGTGTTGGTCCCATTTGAGGGCGGAGTCCAAAGTTAGCCCCAAAGGTATTGTGGTAGAGGCATTTTTCGACATGTTTGTTTTGATACTGAGTGATTCCGGGATCATGATTGAACAACTTTTCTTCTAGGACCAATATGAAAACCGCGAAAAAAGATATAGCTAGCCCCCTACGTTTCACCTAAGTACTTTAAGCTTTGGAGGTTTTCTCTTCTTAATGCTGTTTTAGTTTTTTTAGCAAGTATGACATTCTTCGTCAGTTTGTCATTTTTGATCATGAACCTCGAAATCATCTAGTAGAGTCTGTGCGTAAAGAGAAGAGTCGTAGAATGTATAAATCTTCTTGTGTTATTTATCTATAGATTGTGATGTCACTATTCTAGTTGTAGTAGTAGTAGTTAGCACTGTATTGTACAAAAAGACATAAACTTATCTCTACTTAGTTGTATCTATTACAGAAAAGTGCACATGATTACACACAATCTTAATGACATGTTATTACATTATCACGAAGCCTGTCATCACAACTTGACACTTTATGGTAATTAGTATTGCATGTGCAGTAGCTTATACTTGGTCAAACACGTGATTTGCTTTTTTTAGATTTTGTTTGAGTTAGATATTAGACTGTTGTAATACCAATATTTGTAATGGACTGGACTAACATAGTATAGCAAATAAGCTGATAAAAATTTTAGAAAATTTCTTGCTCTGTGGAATACGAAACTCTTTGAAACGAACGCTCAAAGGACTACAGTTAGCACTACAAATGGGTCCCTCTGGGGATTTCAGTCAGTTTCACAAACGCAACAATGTGCGATTTCTCGTTTCAATATGCAAAACGTAAGCGAGAAACGAAATAGCATTGCCTCGTCCAATCTGCTGTAGGTTTTCTACATTGAAACCTTTTTCAATGGGCGCCCGCATTCGCTGTAACGTAGCTCATTATGTTTAAAATTTGCTTATCGCTACATAAAACTGTTAAATGATGTCTAAGTATTTAACTAGTAATATAAGATCACGAAGTTTTAATTTAGCAGTAAATTGAATAAAAGTCTTTGTAATTAAGGAGAAGACATCAAATAACTATGTGCGTTTTGTTTTTATCTAAAAGGCGTGTTAATCGCCATATAGAAGTCTCGCTTGTACCATTGGGAACAAGACATATTGCCTTATTTCTGCGAAAATATCATAATTGTTGGTTTAAAATTCTGGACACATTTCGATTTATTACTACTAAGCGATGACATTGATGGCGATGAACTCATTATTAATGACTAGCAAACCTGATGTAGGTTCTTCTTCACGAAGCGTAATTTTCATTCGCTATTTATAATCACTTGCCTGAACTATAGTTCTTTTATACCTTGAATGAATGACTTTGACCGTTTTATTGCACATTCATCCCACACATCCAAACCAGTCTTATATCTATTGATAAATAACATGTATCATTTCTGTGCTAAACTTAGACCATTAAGACATCTACTTTCACCACAATTTAATCCGCAATTTCGGCGTTTGACCTGTCCTAAATGGACTAGTTGTTGTTATTTATTCTTGCATGCTCTTTTGCATTAAGTTCATAACTGTTGGTTGCGATTATATCGCAATTTCGTCTATCGTCACTTCAAAGGAAATCTGTCCCCAAAATCTCATTGTATGCTCGATGAATCCCACGGTAGTCCTAGTTTAATGGGCTTCTCTCGTTTTTGTGACAACATTGTGAGAGTCAGAAAATATCATTTTTCAAATTTCACGTTCAGTAGTTGAATATGGATGTAGTATTATATGGATAGGTGTTTTAGTTTCTCAGGAAATTGTGTCTCTAGAAAGTAGGGCACTGACATTACTAACTCTATATCCTGACAATGAGCTTCAGTAGTTTAATTCTTCACATGAACATTCTTATTTAGAATTAGGGATAGCCAGTTTGCTTCTATTATAATAAGCCAAGAAGCAAAGTTAACATTAGAAGTGCTTATTAGCATTTTTCTTAACCGCGAAACGGTATTTCGGAAATGCATCGGTTGCCGCGAATTTCTTCCAAGTCATCGGTGTCCAGAACCGGCTTCCGCATGACGTGTCCGCGCGACTAATGGGCCGCGTCGGGCCAGTAATGCTCTTCGCGCCGCACCAACAGGTGCGCTCGTACCTCTAGCGTTATTCTGGTGCCCTGGTACTTTTTTCGTGAACGAGAAACTTTGTACCGTTGTTTGTGTTTGTGTGTGTTATAAAAAAACTGTATATACTGGATATAGGCTGCTTTGATCTGGATTTAAAATAGGTAGTGTGTTTTTATTTTTTAATACTTTGTATGCCTCTCCATTGTAGAAACTTTGTTTATGTGCATGTTTATAAGCATTAATCCCTTTTAATTCAGAGAAAGTTGTAGCAATCGAGAAGCTAATCTTAAATTAACAATTCTTTATGCTAAGTAATTTTAGAACAAAAAAAGCTTTTGATTACCATAACTTTGTTCGACATTTACGTCAATTTTTATGAATAAGAACTTATATTCAAGATATTTGACACGTAAAAGTATAAATTACTTGGAAACTCCATTAAGTTCAATCCTTGTAATTTTTTTGATTCGAACTTTTTGTACCGCCTGAGTTAGAAGACAGTTCTGCTAAATTAGACATTTTCAAAAAAGTGCCCTCTGTCATCATTGGATTTACATTGAAGGAGTAATAAACTATGTTAACTGAATAACGTACATAATATGTACGCTATATTATAGCCGGCAATATCTAGCACAGGCCCCAAAGGTTACGATAAACAAGGCTACACGATGACTATTTAACTTACGAGTATGTCATTGAACTTGAAACACATGCTACTGATAGATTATAATTATGCACTTCTAAATTTTCCAATGTGATCTATAGAACTAAGATCATTACATTATCTAGTGTTGTCTAAATGAAGCATCGTCTAGAAAGTGCTTATCTATGTTAGCTTTTGTTTCTTAAGTCTTAATAATTTATTTCTCTTTTACATCTAATACATTAGATTAGACAGTCCATAAAACTTATTTTGAATATCGCAGGAGTGTTAAAAATTTGTTACCGTTAGCTTTGCTAGGTCGTCAATCTATTTTAATAATAATCTGCCTACGCTTAAGTGGCCAATTTGAATTAAGCTACATATACTTTATGAATATTTGAATATGATAATTTCAATCTATATTGGCTTTCTTTTCATTGATTGTTTCAATTTTGTTATGTCTCAAATGATATACCTACAGATTGAAAATCTAGGCCGATGTGTAAGCTATATCATATCTGATATGAGCATGAGCACACTTAACAAACGTCGAAGTCTAAGTCTTATATCAAGTCATGACAGGTAGTTACTCGTGGCTGAATCTGACTAGAGGCTACTACTTATCTAAGGCAGTTAGTCATAGCGACTTTTTGCAGCGAGATGGTCGCTAGTTAACTTTGAAGGAAGAATAACTATCATGATACAGACTTGTGTTTGCATCGATACAAGCATGCGTTGTATATAGTGTCGATTAAGCTGCGTTAATATTGTCACGAATGTCGTGATGCAGTCGAGACGTTGCAAAAAGTCGCCTCTTGTGTAACCGGTCTTAAAGTACTGACACTACTGACCAAATCTCTGATTATTGAACAAAACTTGGTTCAAGTTAAGCTAGTGCTAAAGAGTTTTGCTGTGCCTTAAGTTCCATACATTGCTTGACGTTGGTTACCGTCATTACTTATAGACCGAAGATAATTGACGAATTGGTGAAATAGGCGATGAAATAAAACTTTGTCTACGAGCAAATTAAAACGTAATACGATTACAAACGATTTAGCGCGGCCCTAAATCTGACGCCTAACGGCTGAGTAATCCCTTGAGCGCATCAGACAGCTTGTCGAAAGCCCCAAAGCCTAATTGAGGTTGACGCTGACGCTCCGCGCTCAGATCCTTTAGTGCCTGGCAGATCAAATGACTCAAATGAGTTACTTTTTGACCGAGCGAAATGTCGAAGACGAATTTTCAAATAGCTCCACTAGAGTGCTCCTGTTATGTTTCTAAAAAAACTTCCATACATTGCTTGACGCTGCATATCGTCGTTACTTATCGACCCAGAAATGTTCATCATTGAAGTGGTAAAAAAGGGGCCTGTTAAAATTTCCATACAAGCAAACAAATGAACTACAATAACAGACGTTGTAGTGCGCTAAATCTGACGCCTAACGGTTGAGTAATCCCTTGAGCGCTTCAGACAGCCAGTCGAAAGCCTCCCAGCCTAATTGAGGTTGACGCTGACGCTCCCCGCTCCGAATTTCTCAAAGCTTAGCTCTTGCCTGACAGATTTAATGAGTTACTTCTTGACCAAGCAGTGTTATGGTCAACTACATAGATTAAATTGTTATAGTAGAAATATTTTAAGATGCACTTTTTATTTTTACAAGCTTTTATTTAGTTTCACCTGACCGTTGTCTGTCTGTCTGTAATCAAATCTTGCAAGTTAAATTTGATCCACTTCCCGGTTTCCGATTGAGCTGAAATTTTGCATGCATGTATATGTATAAATCGGATGACAATGCAATATTATGGTACACCATCGAGCTGATCTGATGATGGAGACAGGTGGTGGCCATAGGAACTCTGTGATGAAACAACGCAACCTAATTGTGTTAGGGGCTTTTAGAATTGTCTCGATGAGTATTAGTTGTCTGTCGTAAGAAAAGTACAGTCAGTGATAAAAGCTTCTACCAAAAATGAAACTTTTGCCAAAAACTTATTGTAATGTAAGTGCCTTAAACAATTTCCAAAATAGTTCAGAGATCAAATTGAGACCTTTTCTTAGTGTCTTCCGATCTTTATTGTTACCATCTGTAAATTAACAAAATTGTCGAAAGCGTGCAAGATATTCGGTATAATATCTCGAAAGTTGCATTGTGTTTAGCGAAACTAAATACCGTTACTGTTTCTAACTGCCATTGAACTTAATGTACCAGAGAGATACGGAAACTAATATTAATTAAAGTAATTAAACATGGGAACAAATCCACTAGGCTACTGAATTTAAGTATTAGTAATTACATATATTCCTTCTAATTCCCTACTAATGTTATAAATGCGAAATTAACTCTTGTCTGTCTGTTACCTAAGTAACCGTGTGTAGTGTAAGCGTGAAGTGAAGACACTTAAACCGCTGAATCGATTTAGAGGAAATTTAGTATAATATAAACTTTATATTATAAAGTATGGGGACAGTTTGAGGCCCGGGGAAGGACATGAGATAGTTTTTATAAGTCATCATCATTCTACGCATATGCCCGTGAGGGCATAAGCTAGTTACTTACATATTTATACGTACTTAGTTGAGCCTGCCGAGTTAAAAAGTTTCATAATCATAATGCAATAAAGTTTGTGCTAAAAGCATTATAGAGTCCAACTACACTTGGAGTAATAAAAATAAATATAATATCGGGTTGTATCGCATTGACACGTGCAACCTTAATAGCTATGTCATATTAGATATTTAACACTATCGGTTATGTCAGTAATTTAATTGACGTAACAAGACTAAAAATATCGATGATTCCGGTTTCTTAGACTTGCGGGTTCAACTTGCTACTTAAAAGTTTTATGTAAATAGTGAGAATGTTTAGGTATAATGATATAATTTTTTTTAAATATAATTTTTACGCACCATACAGAAAATAAAATTTAAAATCGAATGAAAAAGAAAACAGAAATTGTTGTTTCATAACAGAATTTAACGTAAGTAAATAGGTATTAAGTATTCGTATATACTGAGAACAGATATACATATTTTAAATAATTCAAAATACATACCTAATGTGAATGTGCAAGTAAGTTGCAATAAAATTTCTAAAAAAATAACAAGATATATGTAAAGGAAGTTTAGGTTTTCGAAATGGGAAATTTCATTCCCTATAGGATATTGTGAAAAGATTCCGAAACCTTTCCTTTCAGAAATTTTCACTATTCCAACATATCTGAAGCCGGTACTTACTTCCGGTCTCTCAGTCTTGAAAGCAGGAAACGTCATAAATGCTTTTATCACTTAAAGAAAAAGGACGCTCTGAGGAAATAGTAAAAGTTTTACAACTACTATCCTCCACTAGATATACATATCGTCTATGTTGGGTTTAACGGTTTTCGCTATTACATGTTTTGTCATTTCCGAAACGTATGATAAGTGCATTTGTAAACAGGGCTATAACCGCGAAAATCGAAGTTCTAAAATGGCGGGCATTTTTCTCTGTCACTCTTAATTACGCCTTCATTGAGTTAAAGAGAAAGATCCCCGCAATTTGCGAATTTCGGTTTTCGCGGTAGCCCCTCAGTTGATTTGGACATATGAATACCAACTAGTACTAGTGACTTTGTGAGCTGTAGATTTCGCGAAAATGGGTTCGACTTAGTGGAAATATGAAGATAACATTTTCATTTCAATTAACTTTACTGTAAAGAAATTATAAAAGCTTTATCGTAATACGGTTTTACGGAGCGCTCAGACAAAAACATTCCAGTCTGTTGCGTTTTTAGGGTTCCGTACCCAAAGGGTAAAAAGGGACCCTATTACTAAGACTCCGCTGTCCGTCCGTCCGTCCGTCTGTCCGTCCGTCCGTCCGTCCGTCTGTCACCAGGCTGTATCTCACGAACCGTGATAGCTAGACAGTTGAAATTTTCACAGATGATGTATTTCTGTTGCCGCTATAACAACAAATACTAAAAACAGAATAAAATAAAGATTTAAGTGGGGCTCCCATACAACAAACGTGATTTTTGACCGAAGTTAAGCAACGTCGGGCGGGGTCAGTACTTGGATGGGTGACCGTTTTTTTTTTGCCGTTTTTTGCATTATGGTACGGAACCCTTCGTGCGCGAGTCCGACTCGCACTTGCCCGGTTTTTTTTAAAAACGTGTGCAGTTTTATATTTCTCGTGGAATTATAAACCGTTGTGACTATTATACTTTTACATTTCAAAAAATATATTGCCTGGCGCATTATATAGCCAAACCGCATGTTGTTCTTAATACATTTCAACTAGCGAATCTTGAAGTAAATTGAAACATAGGTAAAGAGCCTGATAAAAACTGCACGCTTACTTCTGTGGAGTTCTTTCTAATGCTAAAAAAACGTAGTACACATAAAGCGGGCCACAGACCATCAGTTTTAACTGCACAGTTTTAACTGTTCCGTCAAACTGTTCAGTTAAAACGTACGTGTGTAGGCAAATTTTGAACTGTGCAGTTGAACTGACGATCTAATCGAAATTTCATTAGATAAAGTTAAAACCCTAGCTTTTTAGATCCGATGTACGGAATCTCGTTTGACAAATGTCATTAGCTTTTTGGTAAAGATAAACATCGTGATATTAATTGCACAAACAAGCTTTGTCGCTGTCATAAAAACTAGTGTAGATAATACTGAAAATCCCTAGGACTACCCAGTCCTAGGGATAGTAACAAAGTCTAAACTACCTAGTTTAGACTTTATTAGGATGTAATATTATGTAATCGGGGAAGCTCTAAAATGACAAGAAAAAAATAAAGAGGAACTTCTCAATGTATCCAATGCCCAGGGCTCGGCCACCCGGGCCAAGGCTGTATGGGTCGAATTTTCTCAGGGCTTACGGCGCTTCTATTCTTTCGTAGGTATATGACATCTACTTCGGTTATAATATAGGTATGTATAGTAAGTATTCTACTTAAAATAAGAATAATCGTTTGCTAATAGTACCTCAACGGCTTTTGACTAAATACAAATGATTGAAATGATGTCATAAAAATATCTTGATCTTGTAGTTTTCAGATGAATAATTGAGATGCAATTATTCATTGTCATCGCTATTTCTGATTTATATCACATTTGATAAGAAGCAACATTAACAATACAGAGTCCATTAACATAACAAAACTGTTTCATTTTGTAAAAGCCATTGGCTTTGAAAACCTCAATAGCCTATATTATCATA
This sequence comes from Cydia splendana, assembly GCF_910591565.1. Lineage (NCBI taxonomy): Eukaryota > Metazoa > Arthropoda > Insecta > Lepidoptera > Tortricidae > Cydia > Cydia splendana. The sequence goes on along the minus strand of NC_085971.1, from coordinate 14,681,594 downwards.
CAAATGAGAATTCCAGGTTAATGGAATGAACCTGTAAGTAAATGGATTAGGTTTTCCCATTAAATTATAGTCGGGTAACCAAATACGACATCTGTTGACGAAAACAAATATTTTTGAAGCATTCGATTTTAGAATATGCATTTAGTCACATCAAAAAGAATAGATAGTATAGAGGGGTCCTGTCATTGTAAGTTTTGTAGTCACTGTAAATTTACTGCCATCTATCGACACACGGCTAAAACTCAAAATTAAAACGTATAAAGTTATCTGGATTAGGTTTTCCCATTAAATTATAGTCGGGTAACCAAATACGACATCTGTTGACGAAAACAAATATTTTTGAAGCATTCGATTTTAGAATATGCATTTAGTCACATCAAAAAGAATAGATAGTATAGAGGGGTCCTGTCATTGTAAGTTTTGTAGTCACTGTAAATTTACTGCCATCTATCGACACACGGCTAAAACTCAAAATTAAAACGTATAAAGTTATCAAAAAATGTATATATGGATAAATGATTTTATTATTTTTATATCATTTTGATCCATGTTCATTCACTGATATCTATGTGTTAAAATTGTTAAATATGAAACGGTGTCGTCACGCCATCTAGCTGAGGATAGGCTAAAGGTGTGTGCGGCATCTATTCGAGAATGACTTTTACTTGAATTCCGAGGCACGTTTTTTCCTTAGACTTTATTCGTCTTATACGAAGTTACATATGTCTTTGGTCACATGAACTTATCTAAACACATATGTGACGTTATCTATGAAAAGAGACCTTATTGTCGATGGCGCTTACGCCATTATTATCGATGCACCGATATAAATACAGTGCCGTGCGTCGTAAGCGCCATCGACAATAAGGTCCCTTTTCAGAGATAATGCTCCATATTATCACTGAATAAGACACTCCTGCTGTAAAATCGCCAAATATCTGAACAAAGCCTCTATTGCTAAAACGTTTAAGTGCATGTTCAGGTATTTTTGATCACCTTGGCAGCTCCGATATATCTGATGGCGATTGTACGAGTTGTGGCGTTTTATCCATGAATAAGCTTTAGAGGTCCATGGCTTCAATGTCGTGTGCCAAAAAAGCCGTGTCCACCTCATGGTTACAAACTCGAAACTTTTCGCGAGCTCGCGTCTCGTTTCCCTGCAACTTTATTACGCGTTAATAAGTTTTAAAATCCAACATACGAGGTTGTTTATATGAGCTTGTGTAAGTTAGCTGTCGTATAAATTAATCGAGGTAAGGCGAAGCTTGCTTTCGTTGAAATCCGGTCTGGCTTTACATACTTTTATTTGTGGTGGCGAGAAGGCTGATGTACGGACATAAATTACCATACACTAGATACAGCATTGTGAGTGTGAGACTAATTAGTATTTTTTACCCTCTATCCGTTCAGAGGCCTAAAAAAAGGTCTCCCGTTTGATTTTGAATCTTTATTTTCTCAAATCAAAATTGCATTTGTCTAGCAAGTTTTGATTTCTGAGCGGCTAAAGATTGATATACTTTCATTGTAACATTAATTTTGACATTACTAGTGCTGTAATGCAAACTGCATTTACTCTTTAAAAATTGTCATGCATTTTAATACCTGTATTTTGCTGCAAATAAATGATTGATTGAGTCACTAACGTTTGGCTGCGACTTTGTCTGAATAGAATTTAGTGTTTCCATGTACCAATTGTACCACATTGCATCGATATTAATTGCATCCCCCTTACCACCCCCTTTGTAAAGGATAAAAGAGGTAACAGGAAGACAGACAAGAGTTGTGAGTTACTTTTGAATTTTATAAGATTAGTATGGATATATTTATTAGTGAAGACTTGTGCTTGCCACTCATCCACGTGATCCACGAGTGGTAGCCGCGAGTTGAATGCTCTGTGATGTGCACATATTTAGACATGAATATGATTTAAATATCATTATCAGCGATTCTATTTGCACACACAAAACATCTTCACATCACACCTGTACATCAAATTGGCATAGGTAATATTTTAGTGTTTTGAATACTAGGCATGGAATAAATAAATATGTCAAAATAGAAATAATTTTACTATGAATGTCTAAAATCGTGCACCTGAACGCAATTTTGCATATGCATAATATACGGTGCGGCGCGCGGCGTCTTAAATTGTTAATACCAAATAGTAGAAATAAAGCTAAAAAACTCTTTTTAGATCGGGTACAAATGCTTCATCCAGTGGTAAGAAATCACTTGAGTATATACCTCTACAACGCAGTTCTCTCATTAGCTCCACCGAACCCTTCGGCCGCGTACGCAACCGGAGCTTCGTAACCAGTTGCGATCGAATACTTTTTCGGTCTTGTACGAAACCGATTGCGATCAAAAACTATTTTCTTCTCATACGTAACCAGTTACGATCGAACATTTTTTGTTTTTGTACGAAACCTCTCGACCGTTCGTAAAACCAGCAAAGACTTTCTTATTATAAATTTTAATGTACTAATAATGCACACGTTATACAGGTAATTAAGCCCGTTTAAGCTAACTCTGCACCGTGTTTGACGATGTTTCACATAAACTAACCTTTATACTAGATTAATTTTAGACATATGTAACTTTTTATATTTACATAACCAATTATGTTTACATTTACCTAGACCAAAAATCGGTAATAGTACGTTATTGTTGGACGAGGCTCGGAAGTAGCTACTTGAGCGCCATTCATTTATTACGTAAGACGATTTAGGGGGGAAGGGGGTCGAAAAATCGCATTTTTTCTTACAAGGGGGTGGGAGGGGGTTTTCATAGTTCTTACGTAAGATAATAAAGATGCGATTTTTTTTAATTTCTATGCAATGATGACGTTTAAAATAATACTTCCATAATATATGCTATCAAACACGGTGCAGAGTTAGCTTAAACGGGCTTAATTACCTGTATAACGTGTGCATTATTAGTACATTAAAGTTTATAATAAGAAAGTCTTTGCTGGTTTCATGAACGGTCGAGAGGTTTCGTACAAAAACAAAAAATGTTCGATCGTTACTGGTTACGTATGAGAAGAAAATAGTTTTTGATCGCAACCGGTTCCGTACAAGACCGAAAAAGTTTTCGATCGCAACTGGTTACGAAGCTCCAGTTGCGTACGCGGCCGAAGGGCCACCGAATGCTAGCAATGCTCGGTTCTGACTTAAGGTAATTTAAGTTCTATGTTTTAGTAATCTAGACTGATAAATTGTTCGACTGGTAAATTGAATGTTAAATGCCGGGACTGCTTTAGAAAATCAGAAAATGCTTACAATTTCAGACGACAATTTCAAATCAACGAAGAGCAATGAATGAATTTCATCTATTTCTAACGAATTCTGCATAGTTGATTAATCGAATAAAACTGCGTAACTGAATAGTTGAGTTTGAAATGCCAATTTGATTAAATTAGTTTTCAAAAACGAACTAGCTTTCTCGATTTAGTTCGTTTATGGTATCTTCGAGTTCAGTGAACGAGTTCTTATATCAACACAGGTGCCTACTATGCAATATATACTTAATTTAAATTGCAGCGCGTACAACTAAGTCATTAGTAGATATGAATTGTATATACAGACAGATGTCAATCACAATGAAAAAATTAAGGATGATCAACTCTGGCCAACGTGGGATCATTAGTAGGTGTTTGATATTGATTTTAACTAGCCTATAAGAGTGTCCCACTGCTTGGCAAAGGCCAAGGCCTAGTATTCTTTCCCGCCATTTGGTCCTGTCCTATGCACACACCCGCCACTCTTTACGAAATGTATCAAGATCGTCCCGCCATCTCCGTTTTGGTCTTCCTCTACCCCGACATTCGTCCTGTGGGATCCAGTCTGTGGCTAGTTTGGCCCAGCGTTTCGGGTGCATTCGGCAGACGTGCCTTGCCCAGTCCCACTTTACTTTAAAATAACTATTTATGATAGTTTAGATAAAAAGAACACGCATAGCTGACGTAGGGGAGAAGACCGCCAGGCTGAAATAGGACTGGGCAGGTCATGTCTGCCGCATGCATCCAAATAGGTGGGCTAGTATAGCCACCAAGTGGATGCCGGAAAATAAGCGCGGACGTGGCAGGCCCAGGCGGAGACGGCGGGACGACTTAGACACCTTCATTAATAACTGGCCGGAAAAAGCTCAACAACGGGAGTCGTGGAAATCAAGGGGAGAGGCCTTTGCCCTTTGAAAAAAAAAGCCGGCTAAGCATGTTCAACCACGCGCAATGGAGGGATTCGTAACTTCATATAAGTATTGAAACTAAAAAATCAGTAGTCTCGTAATTGCGTAAGGTATTAATGAATTTTTTGTTGTTTGCTCTGCACTCTGCAACTACACATTGTTTAGAACTGACATCCATTCTCATAGGTCACAAAAACGACTTGTAGATGTTGTTTAGGTTTTTGTTCGCACTATGTTGCGTTTGAAAGCATTTACAAACCTGCGAACCGAGAGTAAGAAATGTAACTAGAGTAACAATTCAGTAAGAACTGTCTAGTTACAGTAGCAAATTAAACGAACATACCTACTATACTCTTACCATTTAAAGCATATGTGGTTACTGTGTAGATACATCATCATCATATATTTCCATGTATGTCGGTCCTCTGCCTTCTTCCTGATAGCCTGATACGACACGACGTTGAGTCTCCTTTACTTGATCCATGTACGTTCTCCTTGGTCTCTCTTTCTTCCTCTTTGCTTCAATTCTCCCTTCTATAATGTTTTCGATAAATTCGTTTTGCCGTAGCAGGTGTCCAAACATCTTTCCTCTTCTGTTCTCTATGGTTCTCAACAAACTCCTTTTCTTTCTTAATATACGTAAAACCTCTTCGTTGGTTCTCTCTTCCGTCCAACTGATCATTGGCATTCGACGTCAGCACCACATCTCAAAATTCAGAGTAGGTGCGATGATACTTGAACTTGCCTTTCCAGTCTTTATAGAGCGGTCCTGGACGACATATCTTAAGTGCATAGCTGAACCAAGCCATGAAATGTAATTAAAATAAGAACAAGATTTCTAGTTTTTGAGATTAAATAATACTGCTTAGGAAATTATATTGTTGTTACTCTGTTTACGTCTATACTCTCAACCAGTGCCTTATACATGGTCATAGATCTAAGTAATGGGCTCAGAGCACAGTAAAAACCTAGCAAACAAGTCTAAACAACTCTGTCGCAATTTAATTTACACGCCAAGTGGCTGGAGTTACAGAAATTGTGATACTAGGTTTTTCTGTTTGCCTTTTCTAGATGTTGTGTTGTTTCACATACCATGTTAGGGATGTGGATTTTGATGTGTTTTGTCTTTAGAACTGACATTTAAAGGACACAAAGCGGTTCTATGTTATTAGTTTCATAAACTTAACCTACATTTTCCTTTTTAAGATTGTCTTGTAGTGTGACAGAACATAGCGGAACAGCACGCAACGAAATGGAAACAAGTTTTAATTAGAATGTTAGGTGTAATATAAATACAATTAATATCGAACTAGCAGTTTGTGAGCAAGAGATTTCACGCCGTCTTGCCGTCTCTCTACGCCCTCCTAGGGCACCCTACTGGTTGGAACCTCCTGTATTTATTACCTTCGTCAATTTTATCGACTTTTTCATAAATACCGTAGCAATCTGAATCGTAGGCTTATCAGCTGTAAATGGGCGCATTTGAGGGCACTCCGACTTTAGGGTTGCGATAAGGAAGGAATTTGTCCTATTAAATGTCTGTCGGTTTTGGTTTCATCTCGATCATCATTACTAGGACGCGTAGGACGTTAATGGCAAGTTGCTTACGTCATGGCGAACCTTTCTTGTAGTGGGTAGGTTTTAATCTTGTTTATATGTATGTTGAATAAACATACATTCTTATAGATCTATTCTTATAGAGAGACATATGGTTTTTTTTAAACAAATTCTTGAAATGTTTGTTTTAAAATTTAACGGTGTCAAACGATGTAGGAAACGGATTGTTTTGGTAACAGAATTGACGTTACTTGTCGACCAAATCGTATTTGATCTTTTCAAATCGTTATAGTACTTATGTCTCGTCTCGTCATCTTTTGTCAAATAAAACTATTAGGTAATTGAAAACTGAACCATTTGTGTGGCTGACGTCACTGATGCAGTTATTGTAGGGTACGTACGGTACGGTGCATTAGGGTAAATGTCTATTAAATAAAAAGCACTTTATACTCTTAAGTTCTAACAAGTTAACAACCCTTACCGAGATGCTTTGATAAGCGTTGTAGAGGCGTTAGTGTTGCTAAAGTATAAAGTGCTTCTAGCTCGTTTAGAAGAAACTTGTTATTTTCTACCTACGCTATTCAATCTCCCCTTTTCGAAGTTAAACTTTACGTCGACAGGTACGTGTGAATTTAGAATTTTAGACAATTATATTTCTAGTTAGAGATCGCAACCGCAAAGAACCGGACAAGTGCGAGTCGTACTCGCCCACCGAGGGTTCCGTACTTTTTAGTATTTGTTGTTATAGCGGCAACAGAAATACATCATCTGTAAAAATTTCAACTGTCAAGCTGTCACGGTTCATGAGATACAGCCTGGTGACAGACAGACGCACAGTGGAGTCTTAGTACTTAATAGAGTCCCGTTTTTACCCTTGGGGGCTGTCCATAAATTACGTCATCGATTTTTGACCCCCCCCTAAAATCATCCAAAAATCATGCTTCAGAGCTGCTACGTCAGCAAAGGTTCAAATAAGGGAACGTTACCGGTTTAATGAAAATCTAAATGTCTCATACTTTTCCCAATATTTCTTTGATGTTATAGAATAGTATTTAGGTAAGCATAATGATTGATCACATTAGCTAAATTTAGTGCATAAATATACATAAACAACCGTGATACCGAAATTGAATACCGGTTTATTTGTATAAAAAATATACCGGTTTTGGGTCCCTGGTTGGCTAGCCATTATGACTGTGAAACTGCGAAAGCAGACGGCAGCCGAAGAAGATATTTTAAAGAGCTTTAAAATATCATATTAGTTCCATTGTCATTACTAATACGACCTTTACGTCTACCACCAGTTTTGACATTGACATAACGCTCACGTCTACGTAATTTACTTTCTGTACATCTCGCTTGCACTAATATGCGAGTACGAGCGAGATGCATAGAAAGTAAGTTACGTAGACGTGAGCGTATTGTCATTGTCAAAACTGATGGTTGACGTACTTACTTGTGTCACGTGTTTATCTATGTGTCACTCACAGATTGTTTACTTTGTATTGTTCAGTTTAGCATATAAAGGGTTTTGCAATTACTAGGAAATAAACTTCACTATAAGATACTTGGCGTTATGATGTCAGCACCATCATAATAAGTTTTAATAAGGCATGGTTAAGTCCACAAGTAAAATAGTCAAGCGTTTGTTGACCTTTGACTACCATTGATTTTTTTAAATAGTGATGAGCCCTTATGACTCAAATTAAAATGGCGTAATGACAGCTTCGTGTTTAGATATTGGACAGTCGTCGTCGACTATATTTGATACCGGCTCTAACGATTTCGATGAAATTTGCTATATGGGGGTTTTCGGGGGCGATAAATCGATCTAGCTAGTCTTATCTCTGAAAAAACGTACAATTTTGAGTTTTTATATGTTTCCCGAGCAAAGCTCGGTCTCCCAGATATTTTATTTTATGCTAGCATCTCTGCAATAACTTCTGTGATAGATTTTACTGTTAAAAAACCTTTTGAATTATTATATACCTATACAGCAGAGAAATTTTCAGCTACCTACTCAATTCAACATAATAATGTCAAAAAGACAGAGACGAAGTATTATGCCGACTCAAAATCCTCAGCTCCGCTCAGTTCAAAATCAACAAAGAAAAAAGATAATAAGATCAAGCTGGACAGACAAGTGAATCCACTTAATTATGTTGACATGTTATACATATTATATTTATTATTTACATGTTAACTGTAGATAGCGAGAGGAAAGTCCATTGCCGGGTCGTTCGCGTCATAGCAAATATTGACAGGGGGCATTATCGCGAGTTACGTGTGCTATTTCGAACATACCACTTTCTCGTCATGATAGAGGCAGCGACATGGAAAAGATAAACACTGACAATATGTCGCTATATTGGAGATGACGCAACTGTTAGCCACTTGTCTCGGATACATTTTGTTTTGAGCTGTTCTTACTTATGCCGCATAAATCTGGGGGATTAAAACTACTAGTAACGTTTTTTTTGATAAATGTGTTATGGAATCAAACGGGCCTAAGCACTTCACGAAATGTGGTACAAAATCGCAAAAACCTCTCTAATGTGGCTGTACAGTAACGTTCCGTGATTGTTGAGCCATTTAGAGTAGTAGCTAAATTGGTTGTTCAATACTTACGCTATGGAATGTCCAATTTAGCTAGAACCCTAAATGGTTCAACAGTCACGAAGCGTGACCTTACATCTATATCTACAACGGATATAAGTAAATGTAATATCCAATTATGTCGTGTAACGTAACTTTGTACGAATTACAATACAAATCCTCTTTATTGCACAACCTCAATAAAACATTTACAGAGAGACATACATAATACATGAAGCGATCTCTTCCAAACAACTTGTCTCTGACGGAGAGGGTACTGAACGAACGATACATAATGGTGATCGCGATAACCTTCTTGAGCATTTGCTACATCCTTGCAACAAAGTTGCCTCATTAATAAATTATCGGCTTACGTCAACTCCAACAGGGGTAAGGTAGGTACAGCGAAATGTCATTCGTCTCGATTTTGAACAGATCAACTAGGGAAGTACAGAATACCATGTTTACTATATGTTTTCATGTTGTTTTTGATCATCAGTGTTAAAACCAAAATATTTCCTTCGTAATCCGCGAAAAGATAACGTGCTAGTCAATCAGTGCTAACCCAAGCAATACGCAAGTATAACGGGTTAACACTGACTGACTAGCACGTTATCTTTTCGCGGATTAGCAAAGTAATATTTTGGTTTCAAAGCAATATTTCCGCAGAGTAACGCCTGATTCTATTCACCATCATTCTTCTAAAAGCTCACAAGAATTTAATATCCCATACTTTGGGCTAGGACTAGGACCTTTGTCTTTTGTGAAATTATATTCAAATATGTATCGAAACCTTAATTCCAAAACCAAGTAGTACATGACATTTTGTCTGTCAAATAATGTCTCGTCCAAACTAAATAGCACCGCATATACAATCACAACTAATTTACTATCAATCAGTATCCATCAAATCTTCCACCTGACTTTAATAAAACTATCGATCACGGGACATATCGTTTATCTGAAACGGAAAGTTCCTAGTTTATGTAAGCAAACAGTTCGAAGCATATCGTCATTTATATTCTGCATATTAACACTTGATATTTCTATTCTTCGCAAATATTGAATACTTTACGCGGTCTGCGAGATGAATTCATGTTAGCTCAATGTGAATATCGTGAAAGCGGCGGTGCGACTCGAATGCTGATTTGATTATCACCACGATTTCAAAGGGACTTGGAATTTATTGCGATAAATTCAGATCTTCTTACATGGGTGTGTCTTGGCGTGTCGATATTCAATTTCCAATACGTTTAAGATTAACTGACAAGTCTATTAGTCTGAAGTCAAGTACGTTTTGTGGAATTGCAAAGCGTGTTCCGCATCGTACCTTATTCAACAGATCACGTTTGCAATTGTCTCTGTGTATTGGCAGTGTCGTCAGGGCATTTGAACCTCCGAAGAAGATGGTCCTCTTACTATTACACTTTGTTTAAAAAAATTGCTTACTTACCCAGGTATCAAAATGATAAACTGACCAATCTTAAGTAACGTGGGAAAAAGAAATAAAGAAGAAATTACCGTGTCAATGTCCCAGTAAAATTATACATCTATAACGTGAACCACTTTTATTTTCTGCGCTATTAATCGCAACGTTTTTGCAGTGCGTTAGCTATGCGGATCCGTGCGTGGTTGGTATCCGCAAAATGGGATGTTCGAAGACCTTAATACATGCTATTAGGAACTAGATTTCTCTGGCTGGTTAAACGTGTTGCTTGACGCAAACTCGACGTAATCGTCCCGCGACGGGTGAATCAGAGTGCGAGAGCACGCAAGATGTTTTACCTTTAATAAAATTGGAACTCTAGGCACTTAATTCCATTCCATGGTGGTTTTAAAGTCCTATATTTGACTTATCTTCCAAAGAATGTTGCGCTTTTTGAACGAAATTAATAGACACGTCGATTCAAATGGAAGATAGAAGTTCTTCACATCCGATTGTGAACTGAGAGAAAGATTCCGCTCTCTCGTAACTCCGTTACATAACTTTGTAACCAACTTAATAACTAGCTAATATAGAAAACAATAACATTGTGAAATAGGAAAGGAGTCAAGCCAATCCAATTTCCTTTTTGTTGAACTTCAATTACTGAGAATCGTATGATCTTGTTTTCTGCGAAATGCAATTTTACTAACGAGTTACGCCACGCGGCAAAATGAGAAAGCTAATTTCTTGACTCACTGACTTTCTGACTAGACTAAACCTACGCTTTTCTATGTCAGGTTGGGGAATTGCCTGCCCTTTATGGCGGGAAGTATCCCGTTGCTGGAAAATAACTCGCTATATGTGGGTTGTGGGTATCCTATATTGCTCCATGTACTCCACGACATGTTAGCGAGATATCCACGCAGAGATCCAAAATGTAAACAAACGGAAACCGGGTAACTAAATATACAACTGGGTCTTCTGTCTAATGACTTATGGTAAGGAACAAAAGCTGTTGCAAAATCCTTAAGGGCTCCAGTGAACTCATCTTGAAGCCAATCCAAAATAATTATTGCAATTTTCGTTTCATCTCTTCTGGTAAAAACTTTGTGATTCCTTTTGACGTGCGCTCAAAGTGTTCACAATTGCCAATTGCTTAAATTTCTTTTCTTAAACAAAGTCATCGTCTCCTTTAATACAAAGGACTTCTCCGAGTAATTCCTCTTTAAAGATAAATACGAATCCATAACCCTTATCTCTCTGACTCTCTAGTTTGCATTTGCACCATCAGATGTTAGAGGGAAATTTACTTCTCACTAGATGTTTTTTCTTACAGTAGGGACATTCGTTAGATTGTACAATTCATTCTGATGCTTTAGTACCCGTCTAGGATTCTAAAGATCCGATAAAGACTAACAACATTCGACCCCATCACGTATTTCATTCCGTCTCGCCAAAATAAAGCACTTTTTCAAATAAGTATCTCATATATTTTAATGACGATTCGTACCTTACTTAAACAGAACCTTAACGCTTCTTTTACTAGCAAGGTACAAGGTAATTTCGAATCTAAATAAAATATGTTAAGGTTCAATTTAGCCATATAACTTGATCCGCCCCCGCCTGGCCTAAGAAATATTTCTGTTTGCATAGCAAACCGTAATTGGTATTGACATTGTGTATAATTTAATTTGTATAAAGACCATGTAAGACGTTTTACGTTTTGCTGACGACTGATATAATGTAGTTTAGATAAGTACTTCGCGTCTAGGCTGTTTACGTAATAAGTTGAATAAGGATGTATGTCGGTAGATTAGATCTTTACTGACCTAAATGGAACCCTGACTACGATCCATTAGGATTATTATGAAACATACATAATTAGTTTGACGTAAAGTACATTTGTTTCATATTGTAAACCAAATATAGTATACAGTTTATCAGCGATTTGGCACTTCGCTGGCCCAAAATTACAGGGTCCTATGTTACATTTTCACGATAGTTGAAATTCGACTTAATGTCACTATGACAATGTTCAAATTTCAGTCAGATAAAAGTGAAACATAGAACTCTGTAATATTGGGCCAGCGGCTTGATATGTTGTAATGGTTTCCAATGGTATCATTATCTTATGACTTTCAGATCAGGATGCCTAATTACTTAATCTCAGTATGTTAAAGAATACCATTTCTAATTTCTTTTTTGTAGTTATTTTCATATCACATTTCGCTGGCCAGACTTTCAGAGGTTTTCCTTCTTGATTGGAAGGTCAAATGGCAGCCACTTTCATACATATACATTTTCAATGAAATACACCATTACATACGACTGGCATTGATATGATACAAGTACAACTAACATTAAAGTGTCGAACGTCATCTTAAACGCATAATAGATGCGACATTAACATTTTACTCTCATTTGTATTCGGATTTGCTAGAAACAAGTTTCTTGTAATAGTCAATTTATTATTCAAATTGCTGTCTAAGCTTCGTATGTATAAGAGTAAGTTATACGGTAGCAGCTGGTGCAGTGAATAACTAATGTGGCCTCTGCTCTAATACTTAGCTCAAAGTCTCAGATCACCCTTTAGATGGAGATATCTTTAGTTCACCATATGTAAATTTACTTTTGTCTTGTATCTATGTTTTTTTTTTCTCTAAGAACAAATAAATTACTTTATATGAAAATGTTTTAATTTGTGTTATTACAAGTAGATCAGACACAATTACTATTTAAATTACAAACCGAAATAAATGTCATATACGAAGGAAAAAATGACCAAGGCCTCCAGTGTCCAAGGCATATTTCGGTTATGTTTTTTTTTTGGTGATTATTTATTAACTCTTTATTTTTATACTGAGCACTTGTAATAAAGCACGAGAGTGTGACCGCTCAGTTCAAAATTAAATAGACATTTACAACCTATGCTGCAAATACACAAATGAAAAATTCAGGTGTCTACAAATTAATAAATAACAGTCTTTCGTAGTATAAATTAAATTCAATTAAGTTATGGTATGGTATGCTGCAACTGAATGTTATGACAGCGTCAAGTATTTCATGAATGCGTTTTTAGATAAGCGCGAATCTTATATGCTTTTCATAATGCGGATACTAAGGGACGTTATCTATGCTCTGAGTACAGCTATCACCAGAGGCAGTGAACAGGATAAGGACTGTTATTCCTATCTAATGCATAACGTAAACGTTCGACCAAAACCGATGTGACTGACCATCGACAGTCCATATTCATTGTCTACAAAGACGAGTGGGCTAAGCCAAGATGCCGATCGTTTGCGCCGTAGAAACGGTAATCCTTCTCTATCTCTCTTCCATAGTGCGACAGAGAGACTAATGTTTCGCTACGGAGCAAACGATAGGCATATTGGCTAGACACCTAGCACTTCGTTTTAGCGTTGAACCCACCTATCCTCTGTAAGCGACTGGATTAACACCTAATCTCCCAAAAGTATACAAAACCGTATGATCTAGATTATCTAGCTAGTTCATTTCAAAAATCTACTTCGTTGGGCGCTGACTACTTCAACTCAAGGATGGTAGTAAAGTACGCTGATTAACTCCAGACTTCTAAAGTCTTTTGCATTTATATGAAAACGGCAAGCATTCAGTAACATCTGTCACTTTCGATATTGGAGCGTCTTGACAATTTTATGTCTTCAGTAAAACAGTAAAAAATAAATTTCTACCGTTTATGTTATTATAGGATTCTACGGACTGATTGAATGTCTGATAAAAATTATCTTGGAATTCACGGGAATCGCTAGTCGCTTTCACTTAGTGTGTATGTCTCGTCCACCATTCCCATGGTTAGAGCCTTATGGTGAATACAATTTTTTAAAACCTAGGTTAAAAGTAGGAGCAAATCGCGCAATAGTTACTATTGCTTCGTAATATCTCACTTTCTGGATATTCTTGAACCCTCGTAAGACAACAGACATCTTAATCACCCTTTCTTCTCAAAACATCTAATAATCTCGTTACGGATACCGGCAACATTACAATGGAACAAAGGCTTTGATGTCTCACTTATCGTAACGTCCCGCTATAGGTACGTGTGTCAATAAATTAAACATTCATTGTTCGCGCTCTGGGAGCTTACCTTCGACCTCTAAACTCACGTGAACTGAGTGTGATATTACAAACGCTTACCGTGTCCGAAGTTGTCACCATTGGCGTGTAGCGTAAACTAATCTAGCTATGATCGCTATACGCTTCTGCTTCTGAATTGCTTCTGTATTCATTTACATTAACTATGAACATTGTATTGAGAGATCAATAAACTAAACTAAACTATGGACAAAGTTGCATCTGTGAGGCCCTTTTCTTTCATTATGTATTCCCAAGCTTTGCGGGGCCCCCTTAAGTGCTAGGCCGTGGGAAATGGGCCGCTTTGCTACTGGCTGTCACCACATTTGTCGACACTGAATCGTCTAAAGCCTGTCCGAAATGGTCATGACATGAGAGATATAAAAATGTCATTCGTTTCGTTTCGATTCTGACGGCGATGATTCTAGTCAAATTAGATCCAAAAAACGCGTTTTGAGGAATTAATTCCCAGAAAGCTGGAAATCATTTTTGTCCCTTAATTATGTCCTAAATGCGTGGGTATAATCCGAGTTTGCTCCATCCCAGGAGGTGTGGATAAATTTTGGGAGCCTTGGGAGATACATTTTACCTTGGATTGACAAAACCACTCGATGTAGAAGGAACCAGGAAAAGGAAGGAAGGATCAGACACTGGTGAATTTTTTTTCAGATTTTAACACGATTATACAATGAAAATATATCACGGTAGACCCTTTCGTATAATTAATAAATAAAGATAGTTACTAGCAAGGGTTCGAAGTTACCACCTCTAGTTTGGAAATCGCATGCCAGACTCGGCTATAACTGGTACTTATACTACTCGCTTTCTTTAGGTACGCATAATTCTTAGGCCTTGGTCTTTGATGACCCGCACGCTGCGTACCGTGTCACATTCTCACATATGGTCACACAGCAACATTGTTGGAGACAGCAATATTTTTATAGAATGTGACGCTGCAGCCAACAAGCTCGCGGAAACTTAGTAATGCTAAGCAGAAAGAGAAAATGTAATAAATTAAAGGAAACTTATGTAACTTGTTTGTAATTAAAATCCACTTCCTATACGTACCGGCTTTATTTAGCGTCGATTGATCGTTTTCCGATATCAAGCGATTACCTAAAGATAGGATTGATATTGCATTGTGTTAAACAAAGCTGCATTTATGATATCGAATCGATATATAGTTAAATGTATGCCTAAAAAGTGTTTGTGGCACTGAACCTAATTTTTTACAGAAGAGGTGGCCCTGCAGAGGTCAGTTTTTATATCAGACGAAATATCAATTATCGAAGCGCATAAACATAGAACAATGCTGTTGATTCGAATTCGTGTTACTTCGTAGCCAAAGCATCCGTAAAGCATACCCTTAAGACGACTTGTGTACTTTTATGTAAAGTTTATTTTGTCTTTTCCAGGTCATCACCACGCGCGCCTTCTTCACCTACCTCCAGCCTTAGCCTGTATTCATCACTGCCAACTATTCCGCCCTACGCGCTTAATGTCGCCATGCTAGACGCGATCCATGTAAAATCTAAAGACCGAGCCAGGAAACTGGGTTGCTGGCGCACGTGACGTCACAGCACGAGCGTCATGAGTCAGCCTCAGGACGAGGCCCGAGCGGCCAGGATACAGAAGTATAAAGAAGAGAGGAGGAAGCAGCTTACGGCGAGAACTGCGACGCTTTTCTCGGAAAATGTCACGCAAAGGTGAGTTCAATATAGACCTTCTTGCACTTACTGATGAGTCAAAGCCTTAGTGGCGTAACATGAAACAGGACTTTGTCCAGCTGTATATTGATACAGGCTGATGACGATGATGATGATGATGAATATGAAAGGCCACTTTTTCTGGTCACTTCTGTCAGTCACGTACCAGTTCATGATTTTATCGCTGTCTACCGAATATCTGACTAGGAAGTTGCTAGACAGAACATTGACCACTACTATATGACTTGGACTATCTGCCTTTGCCGAACACCTCCACTTAAATTGGCCTACTTTTATGCTTACATCTTACATCCATATCCATAACCTCATATTATTTCATCCCGTTACTGATACATTTCATAATTATGAATGTACAAGGTTTTATTTGACGTTTCTCGTTTAATTAGCAGTATACACGTTCACAGCATTGTATGTCTATTCTGAGAAAAACTGCTCAGAATTTCCCAATAGAAGTGACAATTCATTTTAGTCAATAATAATGCTATTTTCTAAATGAACCTAACATTCGATACTACTTTGTTTTCAGGCGCCCGAGAAGAGCGGAGCGGACGCCTTTGGAGGAACCGACTGCTAATCTTAAATCCTCTTCAGAATTAAACCTCAACTCCATTTCTACTTCCGTGCCTATTAGAACCACACGTACTTCACGCTTAAGAGCCGCCGCCGCCAACCATTCTGATTCCTCGCCCTCTCCTAGAAAATCCACTAGAAGTTCTTCCGTTCAATCTCTTCTAGAAGATAATAAAAAATCGCCCAAGGGCTCGAAAATAATAGATAGAGATAAAACTAAGTCCACATCCAACAAAAGGACTAGTAATCAGAAGGAGAATCAGAAAGCCATTCCTGACACATGCCTTTCTGATAAGGAAATTGGTGCTATTAGATCGAAACCTAAACATTCCAGTAAAAATATTTTAGAAAAAGACAAACTTAATTTATTAGTCAATAGTCCTAAAGAAAATAATGTTGACGAAAACAGTGGTTTGAAGTTAGATAAGACTCAATTTGAAAGTGAAGACATTGAATCTAAAGAAAGTGATGTAGAAAGTAATGAAAACGTAACAACTGACTTACATGTCAGCGAGGAGGAAATTTTGAATGAAGTTTTACTTGATAAAACCATTTCTCCTAGTTTGGAAAAGGAAAAATTTGAAGATTTATTTAATAGGTGTGTCGTTGAAGAGGAGAAAGCTCAGACGAAACAGCTGAATAATAACGATAATTATTTGGATAATAATTTAACCAATGTGCTCAATAATAGTCACAAAAGTAACATTCCTATTATGAAAGAACCAGCGATTAAGAAGTTAGATGTTATTATGAAACTAGAAGATAGTGTAGTAGTGCCAATGGTTAAGGATGTGGAAGTGGGGGGTTTGTTGGGGGCTGTGTGTGTTCGTAAAGTTGAACGGTTCAGTGAATTGCTCAGTAATCTTTGTTCCCCTTGTGAAGCAGACGTTTTATTTGAAGACATCTTAGTTGAAAACGGGATTGACTCTGGCGGTGAATCGGTAAGTAACTAATCATGAGCTTCCAGTAATTTTATTTATTTATTTATTTAAGGTTTACCACCAGATACACTGAGAGAAAAATCACCACCAGGAATTAATAAACAGTTCTGTACTGGGGGAAAAAATGAAGTTTTAGTAGTAATCATGGAAGTTTCACTATTTCTGTAAAATTTATTTATTTCTACAAACAGCTCAGTAATACTAAATCTAATTTCAGCAAACAGACTTTAGTAAATGGAGCATTAAACAAAGTTCAGTATTTGTTACAATCCATTTTTATTACTACTAAAATTCTCCGATTTTTACTAGTAAAGTTTGTGATTTTTGGAAAAAAGCATCTGTGATTTCAAGTTATGATTTTAGTAAATGTCTCACTTACATAGTTTTGTAATATCTAAAAAACGAGTTCGCGGGAATAACATTACCCCATTTAAAATAACAATTCAGTTGTTACTATAGCGACATTACAAAATTTACTGGTATTTAGTAGATAGACTTGTTGTGTTTATGTTCATTGTTGTACCAATCACTAAACGAGTTTTGTAATACCAACACAGCGAAACGAATTTTAGTGATTTTAGTAAAATTTACTACTTGCTACGTTCATTTGGTTAGAGTTAGTATTGTGTCGGATGTCGGGCGGGCGTGTCTAGTGTCTTCTTTGTTTAAAACATACTTAAGTTAAATAATAAATTTAGGATATATTGTGGGCCATGGACATATTAACCCGCGACCTACTGTGTAGTTGGGGTCTACAGGAATATATTGTTCTGCAACTTCGAGCTAGCTGTTGTTATTCTAGTGATAATGACATCAAAGGTAAATCTAAACTGTTTGCAATTCCAACCTCCCTAGCACAGGTGCGCCGCGAGAGCATGTTGCGCGCGTAATAACTACTAGTCTCTTTCTGACTGTATGAATAAGAAAGGAATGGGTAGAATATCTTGACAGGCTTTTATAGTGCCTCTTTAGTACAGAGATATACTACCAAATGCTTTTTTATTCATACAGACAGAAATAGAGACGGGTAGCTACCACGCGCGCGACATGCTCTCGCGGCGCCCGTTTGCTAGGGGCGGAGGAATTGCAAACAGTTTAGTTTTTGCCTGTGACGTCATTATCTCTAGAATAACAACAGCTAGCTTGGAATCGCAGTACAGTTTAGTAAAACCTATGACGTCATCGTCTCCGATATTGCTAAAGCACGCTTAGAATTACAAAACGGTTAGTTTTCACCCATGACGTCATCACCTCCGATATTGCTAAAGCACCTCTCGGAATAACAAAACCAAATTTCTGAAATTACTCTAGCATACTTCAAATTACAAATATAGAAGTTGTATTTCCTACTAAATGGAAATTGCAAAAGTCAATTTGTTCCTATTAGTTGACTCTCCTTGTCCCCGGATTTTTGTTAGTTTTTTGTCTCAGTGTACAACACTGAAGAAATGACAAGCTAAAATGCCAAAAAACATGATCCATTTGTGTTTAAAGTTAAGTTTAGGTATTTGTCAACTGCGTTTAAGAGCTTGCACACTGACTTTTTGCAGCGATACTGCATCATAGAGCTCGTTGCTGATACTCCATTGTTTTGTGCGCTAGCTTATTCAAAAGGGGTTTTGACTCTGCACACGACTTTCGATCCAGAATTTTGCTTTTATCGTGATGGTATCATTGAGAAAAGTTGTCGTGTGCTGCTACTTATTATAATTTGCATATCATTAACCTCTTCCTTCGCTACTATATATGAGTAGCCGAATTATCAATAACGTAAAAATAGGGCGGAAGGTGAAACTACTTAAGCAAATAAGGTTCATACCTACGTTGCGGATATTTTATGCACCACCGTTTGACTTCATAAGCAGCCTCAATACGTGACCTGGGTTTTGCTATATTTTCTGTTTGTGTTAGCCCTAGGGTACTGATGTTAATGTATACATTTTTCCCTTGATATTATTTTGATGATACACTGCCGTTTGTGCAGGGGCCACCAAGGGTAAATAATAATTATCCAGACATCGTAAATATTGTAGCAATTTCGGCATAGCGTAGTTGAATTAAAGGACTTACTAAAAATTATTCCTTGACAGATGATAAAGTTAAGGATTTTTAATGTGAGTACCTTCATCTTACTTATTCTGATATTTGTTTGGCCCGGCAGTCATTGGGCTGTATCTCCAGCAAGTACCAATCTAAATTTTCACAAAAAAACTTCTAATAATGAAAGCAACGTAATTTAATTAATTTAAACATAAATTGTGTAACGGTTATGGCACAATTAAAGACAAGACAAAAAAAAAAGGATTTGATGTTCATTTTTGTTAACCAACAATTGACATTAATTTCCTAACACTATAAGATTAATTCTACTACAATTTTTGTGCTTCTATGTCCTTGTCAAATCCATAATTACTCTCAAAAATATATTATATAATATTAAAAAAACTGAGTTTGAAAATTCTTTATTCATATACGCATTTTATTGCTCTCAACAACAATATCTTTTAAAGATTGAATTTGTTATCAATAAGTAACATGTTTATAGGAACAGCACAGTAAATAAATATCGCTTTATTAGCTATTTATTATTGCCAATAAAGTCTTATTGGCTTTAATAAAGATATTGGAGACGCAGCAGGGGCTTATTGCTTTAATTTCGCCGTAAAATCTTGAGGATGAAAGATGTTATTCTAATTTACTCTCGACTAACTCGACTAAACATTCTGGCATATGGAATTCGACGAATCTTTACCTTTTGTAGGATTCCAGTAAACAGGACGTAAAGAGGATAATGCAAAATCGTAGTTAATATTGAATCTTTATACGTTTTAATCACGAGCTAAAGCCACGAAATATCTGAACAAACGGAAACAATACTATATTCACAAGAACCAAAATCGGTATCGGCGCGGCATATCTATTGTTTCCTTCTAATTTCCTGACATCGATTTTAACTCGAATGTTTCCTGGCTTAACACCCTCTTAATTTGTCCATTCATTAATTTGTGACAAAGATGTCTGTTTGTTACATATAAACGGCCACACAAACATCACGGTCATTCGCAACATCTTGCAAACGTTTTTGATTGTTTTGAAATCAATATGCTCGCAGTACTCTTATGGGTTAGATGTTAGATCATCTTTGTGCTATATCAGTCTATCCAATTAGACCAGAACAGATAACTTATTGGATGTTATGCAACTAGGTCAAGAGTACTCAGCCATGGATACCTTGGTAGTTTGTAGATTAATCGCTTTAATTTAGGGGTCGGAGGGTAGCATATGCCTGAGAAACCAACGCCCCGTCAGCCCGTCATCCAAATATGATGTTTTCAAGGGTCTATTAGGAATCAAAAAATTTGATTCCCATGCGTTCGAGCCCGTGCACGTCAGGCTTTACTGAATACCTGATACTGATTTGTCCGGGTGTCGCCGTTGACGGATACGTCTGGGAGGACATCATCATCATCATTAGGAATCAACCTTAACCAGTTAACTACATCCAACATAATGGTTCGTTTTGCCTGAAAACCTTCACAAACATTGTAGAAATTAGATATCAAATTGTAGGCACGCATTTTCCGCTTTCATGTCCCTACTTAATGTTAAGGACAAGTACATTTGTATTTACGTATGTACACGTTTTTGCACACGATACCTTAGAAGGCTAGACAAAACAGCACTGTATCTAAGTCTTGTAAGACTTGTTGTACAACTTATCGGATGTAATAGGGTCAAGAGTTCCACGGATAAGGAGATGTCGTGATATTGTATGTAAAACATCGGGCGCTTCAATTTCATACCACTTACGGTGGCAATGCTTACATGGCATGGCATTGTTTCGAGCTATTTCGTTTTGTCATGCCGAATGATTTATGGTTTAAATGGTTTTTTTTTATGTATGTCGGGAATTGTGGGCGTATCATACTATCGGCAGCACATCAGAACCTTCAATCGTGGATGACGAGGGCCTTCAATGAAATACGATGTTCAACTCACAATCTTTACTGCACAAGACTCATTACAAATCACAGCACGCGTTACGTTTCTTATCTTAAGCAAACCAGTGGATTAGACCCAGGATCCGCCACAGACGTCATCTTCCCCCGTTCGTTCTCATCGTGCTCCTTCTGAAGATTGATTGACAGCATAACTTCAATTGTTCTGGACTTCAATTGTTTTAAGAGCGCACTCTATGACGTCTTGGCGGAACTGCGTCGAACGCCACTCAAGTGTACGTAACACCCTAGTTTGCTCTATTTGTCAAGGTTTGCATGACAAAACGCCTCTTGAAGGCGATAGATGGCACATTTCAGCCATTCTCCGACACGGCCAACCTGACATTGTACGGGTCCCTCCGTACGTTATCCATCCCCCTTTATGATTTTCACTGGTAGACTAGAGCGAAGATGAGATCTTCTTCTCCCAAAAGAGACTGTAGAGCGCAGATCATCTGCACCACCACGGCATCCTGACATTGTATGCATCACTGCATACATCTGCGGACAGAATACAACAATCTGAGGTATCTAAGCTCATTGCTCGGCCTACCTGACCAAAGTAAGTTCCTCCATAACTTTTGGATACTGACAGGCAACTCAACTCAACTCTTTCAATAACACGCACATAGATCATTGTTGTGAATGAACAATTTCAGCATCAGTAGCATCACGATATTCAATCAGGCCATATTTCAACGGAAATGGGGTAGAGATACATTTCGAACAATTCATTAAGAGACTTAAAATGCAACAGCGTGAAAATAATATCACCATAATCCAAACAGCGTGAAAATAATATCACCATAAAGATACAATACAAACTAGCTTTTAAATGAACCTCACCACAGAGATTCCCCTCAGTTGAAACACATCTTGTATTGAGTTCTCGAAAATAAATGGTTTTCCATATTTAACTGATTTTATGAACATTATCTGCGCACATATTCTTTACTTAAACGTTTAGTATTCCCTAAAAGTTTAGTGTTCCCACTAATAGATTTTCTTATTTGATTTCATTGATACCTTGATCCAGATCTATTTGCCATTTTAATCATTACTTCAAAATGTTAGCTAGGATCACAGAAAACAGCGATGAAATTAGTTTATCCGTTTGAAAGATACTTGGCTGCACGCACATAATGGCCTCTCACCCAAGACGCGTGTATCATCTCCGTTATCTCATGGTTAAAATGTTTAGTAAGTTTGATTTAAACTAATAGTTCGCCCCGAACTGAGAACTCGCGGTTCGCCAAAAAGTTAGATCAATTTAATGAACCTACTACTTAGTCGGCAAAGGATCGAAAACCGCATGTGATTTATTGCAAGGTCTGCGGAGCCCATCACAACACCATAGAGATTAAAATAAACTGTATCTGTGGTAAGCCGTTATCTTTCTTGTCAAATGTCAAATACCTATATTATGTTTATTTTTATCTTGTTAATTATTTAAAAATGGTAAACTTAAAAACAATATTATAAAAGCCGAGCACTTTCATTTGATACCAAACTCGACCATACTTTCTTGCAAATAAGATGACCAGAAAAGCAAGACCCCTCACAAATAGCTTTCTAGCCTTTTAAGCTCTTCTAACTCAATAACACCTTGATCGAGCCTGCTCATAATTTAATGACTAAAATACAATGCCCTCAACTACACGTTTACCCAATTTCATTTAAATTAGAACAAATTTACTTAAGTTATTGTGTATCAAACTATCCTCTGATAGCTCAGCTTAAAAACATCGAAATGCCGGGACGTGCCCCTAGCCAGCCGTGTGTTCCAAGTTGAATGTAAGAACTTCACTTCGCTTCGCTCGCTCGTTCGATCACCCGCCTAAGTATAAAAAGATTGAGCCAGGTCAATTGATTTCAAACCAGCTTTCTACCATACCCTGAATATTTTGATTAAATTTTGGCACCATTAATTATTTGTGTATTCCTAAACACAATCATTAATTCCATAAACAAATAGAAGCATATTGTAATTAATCGACACGTAATTTTAAGTTTCGGAATAGGACTACGACAGTTTACTTATTCGATTCTCATATTAAATAGTTTAAACACGTACCAAAATTGCGTTCAGTTCAGTTTAAACCGACTTCTCTATTTTATTCCTTCTGTACGGACAACACATTTACAAGACAGCTTGAGAAATTTTCAAAACTTGATATATTATCAGGTAAGTCCAGTATTATACTTTCTACGAAAACCAAATTGTATTTTTTTTTATCGCTTTCATATTTTTTATTAAGAAAAAGGCAAGAAAACTTGATCATTATGTGATATTTACACACTGACACGACTTGTCTTTTGCTGACTGACACAATACTTCAAAAACCAAATAGCTCTCAAAGAGGTTCAAAAAGGTTGAACATGCATGAAATTAATAAAGAAGTTCACAACTCGTTTTACAACGAACGATCTAGCGTAACAGGTATTAGTGGCAGAATTTCTATTCTAAATCAAACCGCTGCAGGTACTCAAATTTTGCTAACTTCTTTATCGATCAAACAGAAAATAAATGCATTCGACTCTATTCGCTAAACATCGACAACTAGTTTCGTAAAAGATCATAAGGAACATTATAATTACTGTAAGGAGTACGAACAACTTTTTGTACTAGTTCCATAACGTGCGTAATAGCGTACGTAGTAACATACTTTAATAATTTTGGATAATAAGTGTAATAGACAAAGCATTATTTTCCCTTTTTTTTCAAGTCTCATTTTTGCTGCCTTCTACCGAAAAATACTAAAATAGCATGCCAAAACCGTTCTGTCATTTGCCTTCACATTTAAGGGGAACAATAATTTTAACCATAATATGAGGAATTTTAAAATTTGTTTTAAATCACGTTGCGTGTGTTTTGTCCCTAATGGACGCACGCGCGCACAGCTTTGAGTGTCGAGCGAAAAACTAAAAATGTGTCTATCTGCACATAATCATTGACACGTTTTTTTTTTCTTTGGCATACACACATAATTAGTCATTAATACTTTCTTTTCACATACATCAACCAATGCCTACAAGTCAACACCAACTTCCAAATAACAGTGCCAACACCTTGGCTTTACAACAGCTTGGTTCCAACACACAGCTAGCCTCATCGCCCGGTCCGAAACCCCCATGAATTGCAGTTACGAATAGGACTGTGCCCTCCAGCACCCAGCCCTCAAACGCCCTCTGGACAACTCAGGTTCCGGTTGCGACCGCCAACTCAAGTGATGAACCTCTAAAATAAACTATCCTCAAAGAGGCATGAACTTCACGTTTTGTTTCTTACGACAATGTCATAAAACCAACGCGGAAAGTGGTATACTTACCTACGTAGAGAAATCTAATCCCAAAATGTGTCCCTTTAAATAGGTAGTGTTTTAATAAATCAATGAATAATATCCTTCTCAAACTGCTTACTCAGCTATTATTATTCATGCAATATGCAAAATTATCTTAACCCATTGAGTGATAAGTAAGTCAAATCAAGTGTCAAATCGAATCCTCCAAAGTTAATCAATTAATTTTAAATTATTTTATCATTGTTCATCAAATTCAATTTGATAATCATAATGGCCCTTTGACAGATACACATCGCAAACAACATATCACTGAATCACAGAATTATTGAAAAATTAAATGTCGGGTCCAAATTTAAAATTGTTCGTAGGTACTGTAAACTCTAAAATCTGACTGCAAAAATGACCACAAAAGGATTCCTTCGGCTTCGATGCGGTTAAAATAATCACCATTTAGGTTCTTCAAATAGGAACACACAATTTTCACTCATTACGTTTACGTTTCGTTTTGACTAGTTAATTTTGGATGTGAAGTCATTTTAAGTAATCAAAGGAATGCACAATTGCACATGATTAAAACTAAGTCAGAACTATCCGTCAACGGTCATGAACTTTACCACTAAGTTCTCGGTTTACTTTTCATATCAAAAAAATATCACGCACATACTTACCACCATCATAGGCACAAGCTAGCAAAATAGAAATCATACTTAAAGGTGAGAATTTTATATTCACAGTGTGATCGAATAATGGCATCAACCACTCGTGACGCTTCTCACGATAATATTATTTGGTCCACGACACAATTTGAAATAGTACGTCTCCACACAAAAAAATTAAGGTGCATTTTGCTAGAAGCTATTCAAGTTGTGACGGTATTACATGCCATAGTGCTCAGAAAATCGTTAAACAGCCTTACATCGTCTTAACAGCAGATTACAAGTCCACGTACCAAAAGTTTTTTTACATACATTCTGATTCTGACCATTAAAGGCTAGAGTAGATATCTCGTAGGTAGGTATCTGTTCTCATATTTTCCTAACTAGAACCCATCACGCCGGCTTTGTGAGGTACACTCAACACAGTTACAAATCATAAAACAATGGACGCAACTCACGCGATTTCCAACTTCCAGCGACAGTCTGGCAACCAGTAAATATGCAGCTCCTCTCAGCTTCTGTAAACAAACTAAGGCACCCACGTTTCTGCAACCGCAGCTCCAACCCGTGCGAGACGGGAGATCTCGCAGCAACTATCTTCATTCTTCATGTTGCAAAGGACTGTAAACGTATTACTTAGAGTTACAACATTAACAACATTCACGAAAATTTCACACAACATAACATAAAAAGCAATGCAAAAACTGAATCACAATTTATAAAATATCAAATATGTCAACTGTCATTTCACTTCAAATATTTTCCATCACGATACTTCTTTATTTTCCACCAGCGATAGCATGAGATTTCTTCATTTTCTAAGGCCTTTAAAACTCTTGAATTAAGGAATGCCAGGGATTTTCAAAATCAGGGTAGATTTTTGGGACCTTCAGTCCACCTTCATTTGGCAAATTTGAGCTTTCAAGAGGAATTCCGTAGCGAATTCCCTGTGTTCGGCCACACTTCTGATGTCGGGAATTGTGGGCGTATCATACTATCGGCAGCACATCAGAACCTTCAATCGTGGATGACGAGGGCCTTCAATGAAATACGATGTTCAACTCACAATCTTTACTGCACAAGACTCATTACAAATCACAGCACGCGTTACGTTTCTTATCTTAAGCAAACCAGTGGATTAGACCCAGGATCCGCCACAGACGTCATCTTCCCCCGTTCGTTCTCATCGTGCTCCTTCTGAAGATTGATTGACAGCATAACTTCAATTGTTCTGGACTTCAATTGTTTTAAGAGCGCACTCTATGACGTCTTGGCGGAACTGCGTCGAACGCCACTCAAGTGTACGTAACACCCTAGTTTGCTCTATTTGTCAAGGTTTGCATGACAAAACGCCTCTTGAAGGCGATAGATGGCACATTTCAGCCATTCTCCGACATGTATAAGGGTGCTTTTACATGCACGATTTTTAAAACCCTTCGCGAGTTGGCTCCCACTAATGAGATTCTCTTTTAGGACTTTAGGTTGGGTCTAGGGCTTGCAATTCGAATATTCGAATATTCGAATTTGTCGAATATTCGGCCTGTTTTGATATTCGAATATTCGGCCGCTCAGGTTTCGAATATTCGAATATTTTTTATTACTATAAAAAATCTATTTAATCCGCTGTAGTTACAGTTTCGGTGTGTTTTCCGGGTATTTACAGTGAATGAGTAATGGTAGGTACCCAAATACGAAGGAAATAATATTTTTACTGTATTTCTCTCGATAGACTTCGTGAATACAGTGAAACCTAACTCAATTTGAAAGAAAACGTAATCAAAAAGTATGTTATTTTTACGGTGCATAAGTTTTAAGTTAAAGGGTCATTCTGTTTATTAAGACTAAACCTTGCCCGCACTTATCGCAATTCTCAAATTTGATCATACCAAACCTGCCCAACTAGGTAATCTAACTATGCACCTTTAGCTGACGAATAATCCAGTAGTCAACTAACTTTTTCACTTAAGTAAATATTCCAATATTATATAATTAAGCCAACCATTAATTAAGGCCTCTGAGTGACTACAAGTTAATTTAATTCAGAAAATAATTACCTACTAAAAAAATATCTTACATACCTAGGTTTGGTTTAGATGATTAAAGTTATATTATTTCACTCAACGGCGCATTTAAAATAAAAGTTTTATCTAGAAATATTGAATACGTCTTATTTTGGCGTTTTACTTGTTTTTATAAATGTGGGCATCTCATAGTAGGATGATAAAATCTAGTCAATTAAGTGGATTTCTGCAAAATATCATTAGTTTTAGCAATAAGTGAAATAAGCTTTTGAATAAAACGATAATAAACCGATTTCTCGTTCTTTTTCTTATTTTTTATAATATTCGAATAATTATTCGAATATTCGAATATGTCGTCAGAAAAAGTCGAATATTCGAATACCTGAAAGTTTCGAATATTTGCAAGCCCTAGTTGGGTCGAAGCGCACCTTACTAGATTCCAAAGGAGTTAGCTAGTATTAGTAGTAGTGTATAATTCTAGCTTCTGTCCGCACTTCGTCTGCGTGGAATAATTGAATTTCCCCTAAGTTGCAAGCTCCCCTAAGATTCCTGTCACTTTCGTAAAAAATAGTGCCACTTCAAATGCAACCAGGCAAGCGTCAAGTATTTTTTTATAGCGTATTTTGTGTCTTACTGCTATACAAAAGCTTCCCTATTCTTCCGTCACTCCACGGTTTGGTGCATGCTCCCACCAGTCGCTGCAATATGCGTCGATGTCGTCCCGCCATCTTTGTACTGCCTCTGCCCCGCAAAAAGTAGTAGCAATGAAAAACTACAAATGCTTCTGCATGAGCGCAAGTAGTTCACAAGCAACACATTAAACTGACTAATAATAAAGTTTATCTCGTTTAAATAAGGTTTACGAACGGTTCACTGTATCAGTGTGTGTGTCTTGTATTACATAGCTCCATTAGCAGATGTCACAAGTAATTAATTAACGAACAACACCCATAACAAGCAAATTGGTTAATCACTACCAGTACCAAATTGTAATGGCTTCCGCACATGTCCGAAACTTGCATCAATCAACATCGATCAACTGTGTAGCTGTCATGTCGCGATGAAGGATGTGCTTGTGCATGTTACATTGGTTAGTTGTGCAATGTTGTGATGGGAAATGTTTTTAAAAGGCTG
This sequence comes from Cydia splendana, assembly GCF_910591565.1. NCBI lineage: Eukaryota > Metazoa > Arthropoda > Insecta > Lepidoptera > Tortricidae > Cydia > Cydia splendana. Next base: position 14,653,369 of record NC_085971.1, on the reverse strand, counting down.
TCAACTATTGGGATGCAATTTTCGCATGCTCTAGTAAATTTAGTAGTAAAAAAGGATCTCCAAACACTTGTATGGTTGGGATTAAGAGACCCACCAAAGATCTATTTTCTAAAAGTCTAGTCTTCCCAAAATATATATTCCTTTTCTTACACAGATATAGATATCTACCTTTTGTTACTATTTTACTATATTAAGCCTTAGAAAGACGAGGTTGGCTAGACGTAAAATATAAAAAGCTATTGGTATTCTGACTATTGGCATTATCTTATTTTTGCGTCAAATAATCTTTGCGAATCGTTTTTTCTATTGCACAATATTTTGATTAAAATTTTCGCGTGTGGCATTTAGCTAATTATTTAGATATCAGTCAGCTAATAAGCTGTGCATAATGTTTTTATATCACGTAAATTCTTGCTTTATATAACTTCGCATGATTTCTAAATTCTTTGCCTGAGTAGAAAAGTACGTTGCATAGATTTTACATTAAGCGCTTATGATAGGTATAATTATAATTACCTACCGGGCCTATTCAATCTTTATAAGTTATTTTTTAACTAGCTTCTGCCCGCAACTTTGTCTGCATAGATGATGATTGATAAAAATTACCTTATGATTTATGATGTCTTTTCTCGTGTCTCAAACTGTCTTCGTACCAAATTTCATCTAACTCGGTTTAAGCGTGAAGAGGTAAGTAACAGACAGACAAATTTACTTTCGCATTTATAATTTTAGTAGGGATGGAAGTCATGGTCATTTATTTACTGACACTTATCAAGTCACCCATCTTTAATGCGGTAATACTTAAACAACCGCGTTCTTGACCCCTATGACTGCAAAAACGCCGTATCTCGTCCTCGCCAGAGGGGTATTATTACGTCCATTGTCAATATTAGCATATGCTGTCTACCTTGATTCTGAAACCTTTAGTAAACATATTGAGAACTCTGTATTAAACAAAAATATTTTCCTTAAGCAGACCTTTACATGTTTATTTTTAATTTAAGACCTCCCAGCTGCTAAAGGTTTTGCTGGCAACCCTGAATCCTCGAAAGCGTTACCTATTTGGGTTACTTAAATACGTTTTTGGTGGAGGTGCAAATGCTGTCCTGCCTAGTTGATAAAAACAGTATCTTATTGAAGCTTCATACAGGTACCTTACCTTTTTCACTTGGTCCGGTCTACGAAGGTATCGATAAGTACGGTCAAGTTCGACTATTTTGGTAGCGGCCAGTATTAATCGGTTGCATTGTATTTGACTTGCCGCTGACCTCGTTTCCACATCGTCTGGTCTTCGTATTTGGGCATGATCGTCGCGAACTCGATCCTTTTTATCTGATGAATAAAGCGATAAAGCTCACTGCGAATTGCTTACCGTGTCAACTGCTCAATATAACTCGTTATCTGAAGGTCTACCGCGAAAAACGGAAATCGAATTTCGTTATCTGCGTCTCTATCGCTCATCCATATTCGTGGGATAAAGGAAGATGACGAAATTTAGATTTTCGTTTTTCGCAGTATCCACCATTGACTATAAGTAATTGAATGCCGTGCTTGGTTGTCTGGGCGTTGCACTCGCATGCGCTCGGTACGTCTTGCAATACGTCTGTTTCAAAGAAGTTGAACCCTTCTTGAGGCAGGTATTGATGGAGTTAGCAAAGTGACTGAAAAATTGGTGCTACAACCTGTACCGAGCTCAGATCATTTTCTAGAGTGACTTCTTCCGAAGTGACACTTCTTCCAAATCCCGTTCGAATAACATTTTCAATACTCATTCTAACTCCAAAAAAAAGCTTTGGTAGCCTAGTCATAAGAGCGTGTGACTTTCAATCCGGAAGTGTCGGGTCCCCGGCTGCCAATGAGTTTTTCGGAACTAATATGTACCATATCATTTATCATTTGATATTTACCAATCTCTTTTCGGTGAAGGAAAACATCATGACAAAACTGGACTAACCCCAATATGGCATAGATTCCCCTCTGAGTTGGGAGGTCTGATTGCAGTCGCTTTCTTAAATACTAATGCCAACGCTAATTTTTAATGACCCTAGAAAGATGATGATGATGGCTCATTTTAATTCCGATAGTTGCCATTTTTTACCTAATAAGAAATTGACTATCAAGACGTCAACTACGCTGCTGATTAAGTGATTAACATGTGTACACCAACGGCTTATGTGATTATCTTAATAGTTACTAATTGGATTGCTATTAAACCATCGCATGCGCATTTACTGCAATCATCCCATACTTTTACTCGCCGTCGATTACTATGCAGCAAAACTGTCTAAAGAAGCATTTTAATCAATGCTCACACATACGGATTATTTGAAGTATGTCGCGTGGAGCTATGATCAATTATTTATACTGTTTGACTGTCCTGTCATTAACTGGAAAAACCGCGTTTAAATGCCGTATGCACTTTTAATGACACAGAACTTGGTTGTTATTGAGAGTGGATATTCTTGAGATCCCTGAGAGATGCGATAGTATCAAATATTTTCTTATTATTTATACTTAATTAAATTGACAATATATGTATTTTAATGCAGTATTTGATAAATTAGACCGTAATGAAAAATGATTATATGCGCGAAATTAGGCAGTTCGCGAGAAGTTGTTACGCATTTTTAAGCAAGTACCTAAATTATTTTCATTCTGGATCTGATTAGTAATATGAGAACACTATTTTCTGAAAACATATTTCTTTTAAAATAAGGGTTTTACTGATATGTCGCATACTTCGGAGTGTTATTATTTCCCGCTTAGAAATTTGTATTAACGGTATTTCGATGTACAACCAAGCCCACATATGAAATATTGATTTGCAATGCTATTAAAAATCAAATGATGTGTGTTATTGAACGAGGGCAAAAACACGCTATTGTCTAACAGACTTTTTTACTCTTACTACACCTACTGTGCTTTTTATTAACTACATACTTACATTGTGTTAATCATTTACATCGGCCAATACCCCAATATATCTAATTACTTCTATGGTACTTCTAAATACCTATACCTATGTGTAATAAATAAGAGTCATCTATTCCAATCATGTTTTTTGTTGTTACTTATAGATTGTATAGTTGACTATATATTAAAACATGTCACTCACGTTTCAAGTTGAAAATTGCTCCATTTGATTCTTTTGGTAGTTCCCAAAAATAAAGTTACGTATAAAATACTATAAGGTAGGGGGTAAGGTAAGACTACCTGTCCTGTTTGTCTTGCCCCGAGCAAAATAAACTATGTTAGTCTTACCCCATGTTACCTTATATTAAACTTGACTGCACTTAGTTTCAATTGCGAACAGATTTGTGAATGCAGTGAATCATATATATGTGCAATAAGATTTAAAACTTAGTCTAGTAACTATCTTCTCAAGCCACATAACTTACAAATGTCTGACTACGACATTCTGTTGTGCAAATCGCTTTAGTTATTACTTCTCCTTGATTCTTTCGAAAGATCAAAACTTCGCAGACTAGATGTAAAATTTGTTCCAACTTCAGGCTCAAGTAAAGTTATAATCTTTCCAAGATTGCTTTTCACTAATGTTAGCAAGTTTGTAACTAAAAACGTTGCATATTAGTAGATGGCGATGATGAACATATAATATGTATGTTTTATCTTAACACCTTTATCAAAATAAAACTTTAGCATAGAACGACCAGTGGACCATTATACGTACTTCTCTTGTTAAAAGTGCTTTAAATGTTTAACCTACATAAACTAATAAGAAATGGCACCAAAAGTAACGATACTAAAATTAATCAGTATAATAACGAAAGCATCAAACTACACTGGTCTAACATTTAACTGAGGTTTTTTTTTTTACCTATTAACATATTAACTTATTGTGACGTGATAAATTATTAAAGACGTATTTACTCCCGTAAGCAAAACGATACCCAGTTCTCTAGTTTGACTACTTTTTTCCTTCACACTTTGATAGTATAGCACACTACGCTGTGTAACTTTCTGATCACGACAAATCTCGGTAGGGAGTAGCCATGACTTCCAAAACTTGGAAGTAGCCATGTAAAATGCATTACTTCATAATCAATTTCAAAGTTACCTTACTCTCAATAAGTACTTGCACATCGTGCATATATCAGCCAACCTTGAATCAACAGGGTTCCAAATAAGATATCGCAGAAATCGATCGGTGAAAGAAGGTTGCGCCGGCGTCGGCTGGCAGTTGCATTGACGACGCGCGCTTGCTTACGCGCATCGCGATCTATTGTGTTGGTATTGTTATTGATATTGTTGCTAATATGATTTATTTATTATAGCCCGCAAAATGGTTGTGTTGTAAATTGTACAAGGTTATGTAATTAAGATAGATACATTTGTAAAGAGTGCGTGACTATGTGAATTTATATATTTAGAAGTTATGTCGGTGGCTTTCTTTTATTATGTTGTGTTATTTTGTCAAAAAATGCATAGGACTATAGGTTACTTGTCTTTACGTCGTTGCAAATGGTGCAATCCTAAGCCTAGAAGGGAGTATCGTTAAAACAAATTAAATTCTGAAAATCTGCTACACGCTTTTAGAATTGAAATGTCCTAAAAAAACCCACAAGTCGTGTTTTCATTTTAATTCAGTGGATAAGAAATTACAAGTGTACTTTTCATTAAAAGTTATTTGAAAAGGAGAATTTATCAATCTTACGCCAATATATATGTATTGTACATAATCATGAAGCCATAAAAATTATAGTACAACCTTTAACAAGCCCTGCAACCTCGTGTTTCGTATCCGATCGAGCCTTATATAGCCAGCCTTTATGCCAGGCCTTTGCTCTCATAATTGTTGTTTATATTTATAGCAAACAATCGGAAGTTGATAGGTTTTTACGAGGAAGCGTTTCTATGTTATCGGTTATTGCGTTTTCTAGCATTTACGCGAGTACCATTTGTATTTTTAGGGTTCCGTACCTACCCGAAGGGTATACCGGGACAGCCGGGACTCCACTGTCCATCCGTCTGTCTGTCTATCTGGCACCAGGCTGTATCTCAGGCACATGATAGCTATAGACAGTTGAAATTTTCACATATGATGTATTTCTGTGGCCGCTATAACAACAAATAGGTACTATAAGTACCGAACCCTAGGTGGCTGAGTCTGACTCGCACTTGTCCGGTTTTCGTGTTCGTGAAATTATGTTCATGATAAGTACCTATATGTCGCATGAGGAAGCGAATATAAACGAAATTAGGAAAATCGAGAGTTTTCATTTTTCATGCGATAGATATAAAAGTTGCACCCATAACAGAAAGAGTAAGGAAAAATCGCCTAGCGAGGTACGGGCATGTGATGCGGAGGGATGAAAATCACGTGACGAGAAAGGTATTACGAATGAAGTGGAGGGAGATACGAGGAAAGGAAAACCGAGAAAAATGTGGATGGACTGTGTAAGAGATGATATGAAACGGACGCAAGTGAATGATGAGATGACGGGCGACAGAGAGGTATGGAAGAAAAAGACATGCTGCGCCGACCCCAAGTGAATGGGACAAGGGCAAGCGAATGTTGGTGATGAGTAGGTACAAAATCATCATCAGGAACATATATCAAATAAGTGCTTCGATATACACGCATCAGCTTCAAGAGCTGCTTAGTGTATCAAATATTATCTAATAATAAAATATCTCGATATACTGACCAATATCAACCTACAGCTAATTCTTGTGACGATAGTCTCTCACATTTAACCCCCTTAAAAGTTTTAACAAACCCAATAGATTAAATTATCATATTAACTAGATAAAAAAAAACTGAGCCATAACTTGAGCTAATAATCGTAACCATTTAACCGTTTCAAAGTTTTTTAATATCGATGAGTCAATTTCCATTACAGCGCCATTTTGTGTAGGCGATTTCCTTTTAAAAAGTCTAAACACACGCTGACTTCCTAATTTTAATAGATTGTATAGAATTGGTTACGTATGTCAAAGTCAAGGTTGCGTTACTATAATGTATAAATTAATACATAATGATTTAATTGCTTAAAGGGCAATGAACTTAATTTGTAGGTAGCTATGCTTTTCCGTGTGCTTTAATTTTTCTTAACTGACAGTTTTTATTTATTAGCGGCTAATCAATCTGTACTTAAAAATTAATGGCCACATTCGCTTGTATCATATCATATCATATCATATCATTTATTCAGTAATAGTCATACATTGTCATTTATATACAAACAAGGTAGGGTAGGGTAGGGTTTATTTGTAGACAAACATATAATGAGCGTTTCTTTTATTTTTTTCCATTTTATATATCGTGACCTTTTTTGCCACTTTTGTGTTATTTCTAGTCAGGACCGCGAGCCCTTTTCATCCTTATAGGAGAAAAAAAAAATCTTTTTTGTTACCGCCATACAAAGTGTATGGGGAAATGGTAACACAATAGGAAAAATACTCTGGGACATTTTTTTATTCTATTAGGATCGAAAGAGCTCGTGATTCTGAGTCTGAGAAATAAAACAAAAGTGGCAAAAAGGTCACAATATATAAAAATGGCAAAAAATAAAAGAAACGCTCTAATAAACAAAAAAACAACTTCTCACTCAACCTAAACTCCGTTCCGTCGTTGGTTATACATAAACTCAATTCGAAATGTCAAACTTTCGCAGGGTTTAATAAAACCTAATAAAGCTTGCGATTATGAGAGATTCAATAATACAAGCCACGCTAAAGCAATATCATTATCGAAATAGTTTATCACGATGATGCTGGTTAAGTGACTTGGGAAATTGGATAGATCTGAACGTAATCACTAATCAGATAATACTAATAGTACCGTCGTCTATGGAGGCTTGTCTGACCTGTCCGACTATTCCTAGACCTTATTGTAATGAATTAAGGTCTTTAATTTGTTCCTCACTTTGCCGATTTTTAGGTTTTGTATGTTAACGAGCGCTAGTGATATGCGATCCTGTTAAAACATGTAACATATACTAGAAATGAATTAAGCACAGGAGCAATACAATAGATAAAACTTTGTAGTTAAATACGAAAAAAATACTAATTTTTAATGCGTCCAAGTGTATCCTTTTTCCGCCTTCTATGTGATACGCGCGAGCAGAAAATTCGTGTCCAAGGAAAGATATTTTTCACATCACCTATTCGGAAAAGGGCTTTTTCTTCCTGCTAGGAGGGAACAAAGTGGCACTTTTCCTCCCTGCAAGGGGGGATCAAAGTGGCACTTTTCTGTTTTAGGACACTGTTTTTGTTATTTTTTGCATTCTTTTTTTTTTAGCTTGAATAATATTTTGAAACATAATAATTGTGTCAACACTAAGATTTTTTTATTTTCTTCATATTAGTTGATGTGAAAAGCAGTATGTGTCACACGGTATCAAAATTATTTCGTCTTGGGCATTAACACTTGAATCCCTCATTACGCTTAGGATTCTACTTTAGAATCCCTCACTACGTTCGGGATTCTATTGTAGAATCCATCGCTTCATTCAGGATTCAATGTACGCCCTTGACGGAAATATATCATTTTGATCCCTTGTAACACAAACTACTATTGATAATAAAGTTGGATGAAGATACAAGCAACTTTATATTTGGCTCGCGATCAACACCTGAGACCGTGCCCGTTTCACAAAAGGCTTCTAACTCGTAAAACAAGCCGAAGTCCCTTTCTAATATAACAAGTGAAAAAGAGACTTCCGGTTGTATTACAGATTTCATAACAGCCCCCGCTGCTAATAAAAATCTCACTCCTTTATTACTCCTTGAGGAATAGTAGTATAGTATTTTTTGTTTTTTTTTTTGTTACAAAATTTAACTCGTCTAAAACATACCTAATTATATTAATATTCAGCGCATGATGGGACCTACTAAAAAAACCTAATTAACTTGAGACCAGTCTAGAGGTCTAGTACATAATTAAATTTATCAGACCCGCATTTGCATACGAAATTAATGGAGGACCGGACCTTGACCAGAATTTTCTTCATTAATATTTGGAAATGTGATTCCATTTGCGGGGTAGATACCTAAAGTAAACCTACGTAACCATGACACTTTGAATAACAATTTTTTTTTAATGAAACGTCGCTCCAGCCTCTACTTTTCGCAAGAGAAAACTATGCGACGCTCCGAGTAGAAAATTAACATGGGAAAAAAGTGTCCTACTTACTCGCCACCGAAGCGCTTGCATTTCTATAGGTTAATCATCATTTCTGTTGATGAATATCAAACTTTGTAACTTTAGTCGATCCAACAAGTTCGTGACTCGTGCCGCCCAATGTACATCAAGATGTACTCTCAGTTTCGATGGAATTGCAACCTTCATTAAACCGGCCAAGTGCGGGTCCGTACCATTACGCAAAATACGGCAAAAAAATCACCTTTGTTGTATGGGAGCCCCACTTAAATATTTATTTTATTCTGTTTTTAGTATTTTTCGTTTTATCGACAACAGAAATACATCATTTGTGAAGATTTCATTTCCTAGCTATCACGGTTTATGAGATACAGCCTGGTGACAGACAGACAGACGGACATCGGAGTCTTAGTAATACGGTCCCGTTTTTACCCTTTGGGTACGGAACCCTAAAACAAAGTATCCTTTCAATTGTCTCGTAAAATTTCAACCCAATTGCAAATAAAATCACTATCGATCGATCTATATTCAAACTTCCTTAGCTATAATTTTGTATGGTGAGCTGCACGAGGCTAGGCAAGTAGGCATCCTTGCCGTTAAAAGGAATTACCTATTCATTATTTTTAATAAAAAATAACTCCTCCAGGATTAAGTATAAAAGTACTCCCACGGTGGCTTTTAAAAGTATTAAGCTTCATTTCAGAAGTAATACGTTTTCATGAAATAAATTCGCATTACTACATTTTTCCTTACCTAGTCTAGACAGAACGCTCCATCGAGCATGGTTAGGAATTTCGCTTTATCTTCTGCACCGTCCCGTCAGCAATCGAGACATAATATTCCGACTGGAATCAGAGATCGTACGATATTGTAGATAGAAATTTCGACAATGTTAAATATGTTATCCTGTATTTCGATTGGTAAGAAGAGTTAAATTGCTAAGAAGTTACAGTAAATTGGTATTTGGATCAACAGGTGCATTTGTACACATGTCACGCACTGTTGAACGACTTTTTGGGTGACTGTAACGCCTAAACGATTTTACGGCTTCATGGTACAAAAACCGGCCAAGTGCGACTAGGACTCGCGCAAGAAGGGTTCCGTACCATTACGCAAAATAAAACGGCAGAAAAATCACGTTTGTTGTATGGGAGCCCCATTTAAATATTTATTATATTCTGTTTTTAGTATTTGTTGTTATAGTGGCAACAGAAATACATTATCTGTGAAAATTTCAACTGCCTAGCTATCACGGTTCATGAGATACAGCCTGGTGACAGACAGACATACGGACAGCGGAATCTTAGTAATAGGATCGAACAAGAAAATACAGTGTATTAAACCAATGGTGTATAATGAATATACACCATTGTTTTAACACCGTGTTTATACAATCCACCGTCATAATATACGATGTCCCTGTGCCATTAATGTATTGGCTTTGTCGAATTTATTTACATAGCGTAGGAGGCTTAGGCTGCCTAGACGACATTCTATCCTTGAAGGCCGTTTTGCGGCCTACCATCTAGGTTTAGAACCTAAATCACCATTTCGCAATAATGTAGTTTTGATCTTAATCTAGCCCGACTGGCTTATTATTGAGGTTTGATGTTATTAGGTAACTTGGAACGTAATTATAGTATTAGGCATAGGCAATATAGGAGTAAATATCAAACAAATGGACTATACCATACCTACCTACCTACTTCATTGATCAACGATTACGTAACTTAATATATTAGACGGTTGATATTTGATTATGGTCCACTTCTAGTGATTAAATTTATGATTGTATGAGTTAGTAATATAGATGTTTATAGAGCAAAATTGATTAATATTACTAATTAGTAATATTACATACTATGCAGACTTACGGGCCAATCCGAGTTTTAGTTGTGCGATCTGATTCAGATACGATACTGATCTGACAGTGTTAAAAGTGACGTTTTTGATTGAAGAAATTTAATGTCACTTTGGACTCGAATTGGCCCGTTACAAAGCATTGAAGATGTTTAATGTTATACTCGTTTATATTATTTCTGTTAACATGATTTGGCTCTTAATGTCAATAATAATACCAACGAATCGTAAATAATTCTTTGACTGCTGTAAAGTAAAGAACAAATAAAGTGTCCTGATATTCGCACGATCTTGATATTTATGTGAGCTCATCAACTTCAAGAGCCGAACAGTTGCGTTGGCGCAACATGCGGATTTACTTCAAGGATTACAAAATCAAAGTGGTAAGTTTACGTTAAATTGCTTTTTATTTGTGTTTCTTCGGAAAATTCGTTCATGGCCGTCACACATTTAGCCAATTCTGATTATTACTTTTAGGCAAACCATACGACTGCCATAGCTGGTTTGGCGTTGTAGCCGATTCGCAAGTGGTTAGGCGGGAGTTTAGAACCGGAGATGGGTTGGTGGATTGGACTCGTACCAATATTTTTTTGGAACCAAGTCATTTTTATGGAATAGACACTTTGCCTCACGAAGTTTGAAACTCTTTTGTTATGTTAGACTGTGATTATTGATTTAACAATCGTCGTTCAATGATAATGAAAATCGTATACCATGTATCTGTCCCATAACAATAGACCCATTTCTAGGTTCTACTTATGACATTTCAGTTCAAATCATTCATTGTGAATTCAATTTAAACGCTATTTTACTGTTGAAACTTGCTAAGACACTCTAACAATAGGTACCAAATGCCTACATGCCATTAATATTTTATAGTCTTACGACTTATAGTGTAGTTTGTAGCCTTATGAAATAGTAGATTATGCCTTGAAAGGAAGTTTTTTTAACAAAAAGAAATGTTCCTCATTACATTATCTGACTTACCATATCGACTATAATAACATATACATATTTTCCACGTTATTTTACTGCGTGTGCGTGATAGGTGTGAAAAAGTATGAAAAATTGGGCTCAGGCAAATTCATATATGTATTTTCCACGCGTTCATAGCTTATAGCTTTCTCACCATGCACTTCGCACAAAGCTACTACATATTATTATACAACAGAAAGTCGCATAAGAGTCTAGCACTACATGTTCCCATTTGATCCACTAAAGAATTTATCGCCTGCGAGAGTACTAACGCTTCCAGCCGTGAGGGAGGCGATTATCACCTGGCCTTGTATTCTCAAGTTGTGCGAGCGAGGCCAAGTCGAGTCTTCGAGTGTACCAGTGTAAAACCTCGATCTGTAGCAATGTTTAGGTAGGCCTTGGTCTGTTAACTGACCATTAGTACACCTTATTACCATGAGATAGGATCTGCAAGTGGTGAGATTAATATGCTGCTGTTAGTCCTTTACTTCCATTGACGTTTCGCGCAGCGGGCAACCAAGACATAGGCCCATTCGTAAAGCGCAGTCTTTGTTTTGGTGCATATTGCAGCGGCTATGGGCCACATTATTAATTTGACAGATCATATCAATCAAATAAGACCGTTGTCATTGCTTCAGTTCCCCCGCGAGCGCTTTTTACCAATAGGTATAATTAGGTACAAATTATGATCTCAAGATCATATACTGGACGCTCGAGTCCATCGCATAGCAACGGTTCAGAATTGAAGACCTGAAATAAAAGGTACCTTCTATTTTCTAACTTTACTGTTTTCCTTTCGGATAAACTCGCAAAACGAGCGCAGGTAACGGGTTTAAGGGCCACCCTACACTAGCGTCTCCCGAGCGTCCGCGTCTAGTCAACTCTATGGCTGCTGCTCGACGCAACGTTGGCGCAACTGCGCAGCGACGCCATTTTCCATAGCGTTGACTAGACGCCGACGCTCAAAAGGCGATAGTGTGGGGTGGCCGTTAGAGCCATCCCTATGTTGACTTTGCGAAGCAAATAAGAAAACTTTCGTAAATAATCAATGATCTAATAACGCATACGACCGAACGTCCACCAATTACTACTAGCGTCACATGGCCATTTTAGGAACTAAACATAAAAATTAAAGCGCTGTCTATGACAGCTATTGCATTCAGCCGATATCAAATTTCTATATTCAATAGACTATAAGACGCCGACGTTCGGGAGACTGTGGGGTGGCCCTAAGGGCCTGGAAAACCACTTCAGCAACCGCATCACTAAGGTAATAGACGGTCGATGCAATAACTCCCGTTCTTTATTTGTGTAGGGTACGGGTTATGTTATGATTATTTTACGGTTAGCTGATACACGTGGGGCTTTAATAGAATACACTAAAGGTAGGTACTGTTTTATGCCTAACTACGCACCTCGGTAACACAGCTATCTAGTAACGTCAGCGACGAAATATTTACATTATACCTATTAGATAGACGAAGTATGAGTACTTCGTCTATCTAATAGGTATAATGTAAATATTTCGTCGCTGACGTTACTAGTACATTTTTGACTTTGAAAAACGGACCACATGACTGACTCTTATCTGTCACATTTCATTGCCTGTATGCTATCGGCTGGCTGGCCCCATCTATAAAAACCTTTGATAGTTGCCTTAATACCCATTCTTATTCATGTTATTTCTACTGCCCGCAATCGATTTTCAAAGCTTGTGGTCTTCGAAAATTTCACACACCTTTACATGTAAATGTGACACACAAACAAACATTATGCTGAAAGGTTCAGCTAACTTTATCTCTGTTACCTCTCTACTGTAGGAACCGAACTGGGAAGCCTAGTGTTTCCCAGTTGCGAACTAGGCACTAGCAACAATGGCGCTAAGCCGAGCTGTTTGTATCCGCCGAGCTGTCTTTGGACCCGGGAACGCTTTGAAATATGCTTTGACCCGGTTGTGGTCGAAACTATAGTAGGCTAGCTAGTCTGTGTATTCCCGGTTCCATACGGAAAGTTTTGGTGCTTGTGCATATTACAAGGACATGTACAATAAACCAACCAATTGGTCTCCAATTTGCGTCTTTCTTACGAATCCTAAATCAAGTTTTATCACAGTTCATAGTTGGAATTTTGTTTTTGGAAATAGGCCCTTAGATCTTTCTGAGAAAGTTTCACCTTCCGCCTCCTTACGCCATATCGGGGTCTTTGTAAAAGATAACGGACGTATCTGCCATCGTATATTGCTTTCGACTTTTCTTTTACGAATACTGCGAGACTAACACCTACTAGGCTGAAATAGCCACTAAAAGGAATTTTCAACACAGTGGGTCAAGGTGGCCACTGACGAGCCTTCCAACAGTCCAAATAGCGTGGCTGCAATCCAAAATCGGTCCGTGAATCTCAAAAACGTACAATGTTTAATATTAGGATGGCGTCCATTTGGATGAATCCATTGTAACGGCATTCATTTGGAAGGCTCGTCAGTGGCCTGCTTTAGGTTTCATTACAGTGTTGGATTTTGATTGAGTATTCACGATAAAAACAGTTTCAACGTTAAAAATACGTAATTCATAAGGGTGTGTTTAAAAAGCGCTGTTGAGTTCAATGCAGCGTTTTATTTGAAACAGGTATTTACTCTACAAATAAACGATTGCACTTAAACCGTGCAATTTCGTTGAAATAAATTTATTTATCCTGTTAAAAAACCTTTTATTTTAGAGCTACGTATTATTGTCCATGTATTTTCTACAGTACGTACACACAGGCCAATTCGAACGTACACTGACATTGACATCAGAATTAATTCTAATATCAGAGTACGTTCGAACTGGCCTACAAGACAAATGCAATTTTGATTTGTCAAAATAAAGATTCTAAACTATGGAACGGGAGACCTTTTTACAGGCCTCTGGGCGGGTAGAGGATATCCTCTAAACCCTTAGGGTCGGTTGCACCAAACTGTTCGTATCGTTAAAGAGTTCGCTAAATTTTTATGTATGGAAAGTTTCATAGTAAAGCGCCGGGGCGCGCCGGCTGACGTTGATCAGTCTGTCAAATGTGGTTGGTGCAACTGGCCCTTAATCTGACTCTTCCATCGTTTAATTTAATCATAGTTAGCTATACAACTATGTGTTGTTTCCAGCGGCCGTCGCCACCAGAATGCACGGCGCCGTGCCGTCGCGCGCAACCCTCCCCGCGCATCAGCAGCACGCCGAAGCGTGCGCCGGTGCAAACCGTCGTCTCCAACGATGCTGGTAAGTAAGCTGAATTTATAGTGATTATTAACCCTTTTCGTGCTATGGGGATAGTGTTATTGACGAAATATAGATAAGGAATAATGTGGAGACCATGTAAGGAGAAGGATCGTCCACATGCCTCTTACAGAGTGGTCCAAAATTACTTGACAATGAATTCTAGGAGTATTTTATTTTCTTATTAAGCGTCTTTTGTAAAAAATAAAAAACAAAACGTTTTATCTTTAAAATTCGTTACATGTTAGGTAAGGTTATTTGAGTAATATATACCTTCTTTGTTGATATGTTAAGTCAGGAAACTCATAATTACGTAAGTACGTGAGACATCTCAAGAAAGGTTGTATGTTGGGATGACTCAGTCCGTGTGAATCACCGCCATGTTGTGATCGTATAAAAATAAATTAGTTAAATGACGTGTAGTTTTGTTCCTACTATGCCTATAATGCCAATTATTTAACGATTCTCACATGTTCTATTATGTTAACAGTAGTATTTATACATATATATCAACAGGTTTTCTAATGATATTTTTAACGAAACATAGGTAATGAAGTGTAGGTGCGTTTCAAAGACGCAAATTGAACTAGGTAGGTTTCATTCTAAGGAAAATTCCTTCACTGTGATCCCACACAGAATGCAAGTAGTAACGCCTAAAATTATAATACGAGCAACTTTGTATATATTAAACACAATTCGGCGCTTTACAAAACTCGGTCCTCAGATTTTACATATTTATAACTCTCTAAATAACACGACTTAAAATGTCAAATGCAGCCTTGACTCCTAGTAAAATGTAGTTCTTATTGCACTGACAACCCTAATTACCATTCCGAAAACTTTTCATTTCCTCCTATTTAAATATTAATCTACAGTAGAAAGTATTTTAAAAGGTCAAATAAGCTCGTAATGTTATTTGAATTCGAAATGGGTTCTGAGAACCGTAGGGTTTTGAATCCCTTCTATCAATTATTCATACCTTCAGAAACTTTACGAGGAACCAGGTCTAGAGGTCTTAAGGTTATACGCATAGTTGTTAGGTTTATACTACTACATATTAGCATGTATAATTAACAAGGATCGGACAAACGCCCGTCATTTAGGTAACATACCCCAGTTCCGTACAGTAGAGACTTCCTCGTTTTATGATGTTAACATATTTTATTTTTTAAGATTTATTAAATAACAATTTAACACAAAATATCATCTATTGAGCATTACTAATTCATCGATATTTACCTAATTAATATAGGATATCATCACACCAGATAAATACATACACATAGGTACTTAATTTTAATGACATTGTTTACTACTGGCCATTTAGATAAAATACGTAATATTTCTATCACACTTGTCACACTTTGACGTTGTCTCTTTAGAAACGTATTTTCTTTAAGCAATATAATTTCTTTTAATTACAAATTATGCCTCCCAGACGTCCGGCAAGTGAAAAATGTATACGATCATGGATTTCTTCCTATCCAGATTTATTTTTCGACGGATTTCAATTACGTTGCCGTATTTGTGATAAACGCCTGAGAACCTACCGGAAATCTGATGTTCAGGGTCATGTTGAGTCAAAAAATCACCTGAAGAACCGGAGTAATTCAGAATGCAACACAGATTTTTATATGGATTTGACAATTATGATGATATGTGCTAATATTCCCTGGTCTAAACTGAGCAACTATCATTTTAATACCTTTTTGCAAAAGTATTGTGGTGTCCGCGATATTCCAAGTGAATCAGTAATACGTAAAATTTATTTGGAAAAAGCCTATAAAATGACAATGCAAAATATAAGGAGTGAATTACGAGAGGCTGATAGTTTTTGGGTTTCTATTGACGAAACGCGTGACTGTTTGGGTCGAAAAATTGTACATTTTCTATTGATGCCTTTGAATTTAAACGCTGGTAACAGATTCTATTTAATAGCATCCAAGGTTTTGGAAACGGTAAATGGTGAAACTATTTATCAGTTTTATGAAAATACACTGAACTGGCTATGGACTGACTCTGCTGAAAATTACAAACGGAAAGTATTTATTTTTTCATCGGATTCTGCCAGTTACATGTTAAAGGCTGGAAAATTGTTGAAACGTGCATATTCTCAAATATTGCATGTAACTTGTTTCGCACATGGCCTTCATCGATTAAGTGAAGAAATACGTAATGGATTTCTAAATGCGGATAAGATGATTGCATATATAAAACAAATATTTTTAAAATCGGACTCTAGAGTTAAATATTTCAGAGAACAATGTCCTGGTTTAGCTTTACCACCTAAACCAACAGTTATTCGATGGGGGACTTGGATCGAAGCCGCATGTTACTATGCAGAATACTTTGAACAAATAAAAAGGGTGATAAATGGTTTAAAAAACGAATCTTCCGCGATTCGAAAGGTTAAGAAATTAATAAAAATCCGAAGTCTAAAAAAAGATTTCCTGTTCATCAAAAGATATTTCCAAGTCATTCCACAAAAAATTCTTGAACTACAAAAGACGAAGTTACACATAAAAGATTCATTTAAAATTATTAAAGACATACATACTGTTTTACGAAATATTCCCGGGAGTTTTAGATCTAGAGCTATATCAAAATTTCAATCAATATTTAATAGGAATCCTGATTACGTCACCGTGAAAGAAATTCATGAAAAAATTATCTCCGAGGCACAAGCATATTGGAAGAACAATATACCAATGTCAACGATTACATATGCCCCTATGACGTCCGTAGACTGTGAACGGACTTTTTCAACGCATAAATGGGTCCTCAATTCACGTCGTTATAGGCTCACAAAAGAAAATTTAGAAAAAGTAATGGTTATTCTATTTTACTGGCGAAAGTAATTTTAGGAATGTTAATAATTAAGTACTTTTTCTTTGGATATAAATTATGGTACAATAAATGTATAAAATATATTTTTTTACTTCTTCTTCTTCTTCCTCGCGTTATCCCGGCATTCTGCCGCGGCTCATGGGAGCCTGGGGTCCGCTTGACAACTAATCCCATGATTTGACGTAGGCACTAGTTTTACGAAAGCGACTGCCATCTGACCTTCCAACCCAGAGGGTAAACTAGGCCTTATTGGGATTAGTCCGGTTTCCTCACGATGTTTTCCTTCACCGAAAAGCGACTGGCAAATATCAAATGATATTTCGTACATAAGTTCCGAAAAACTCATTGGTACGAGCCGGGGTTTGAACCCGCGACCTCCAGATTGCAAGTCGCACGCTCTTACCGCTAGGCCACCAGCGCTTTTTTTACTAACATAAGGAAGTCTCTACTGTACGGAACAGGGTTATACCACCCAAATGACGGGCGTTTGTCCGATCCTTGATAATTAAAATATTATTTTACAGTACATAATTATGGTGCTACTTTTACGCACTAGCGGCACTTGTATCGTAATGTACTCTATTTCATCACATTTGCTAGGCGATGCGGTCCGCAAATCCTAAATTTCCATCTAGGGCTGTAATGTACATACGAAATAAGGTAAAAGTTTTATTTCTTTCTTTTTTTTTCCTCACAAATGCGATGACAAACATTGTGCGTTCCACGGGGGGCGGTACAGGAATTACCAACTCGTGTTAATTAAGACCTCGGCTTCGGGCTTCAATGCACACTCGTTCGTAAGTTCTTGTTTACCGCTATTAATACACAATGTACTATTAAAACACTTGCATAATGTTTATTGTCATCGTGATCATCAACAGTTCAACTGCTATTGCCAAACCGACTGGAAAATTTTCACTCCATAAAAACGCTTTATACGGTACCTATTAGTTTTTTTTCTTTCATATTATCGTAATATCTCAAATTAGTATTTCAGACGCTGAAAAACAGCTTTTATTGCGTTGAATTAAGGATTAGTCATTATATTTTTTACTGAGAAGATTTATTTATTAAAGCTGACGAGGCATGCGCATGCACGTTCGTAAATCACTGTTATGTCATTGCGATTTCTAGACGGTGACGTTGAAGATTGATAGATTGAAGACATTTGTTAAATACACCCAAATTATTTTTTAAATATTTTTTTTAAGTGGCGTATTCTATACCTACACTTACATATAAGGCTGCCTTTCCTCTGAGGCGGAGATGAGGCGTGGGGGAATTAACCAATAGCATTGGTTGTAAACCAGCGGAGCAAGAGATGTGGATTGTTGATTCCCGCACGTCTCTAATCCCCGCCTCAGTGGAAAGGCAGTCTTACAGTGAGTACCTAGACTATAATTTGGCCGATAACAATAGGTTTCTGGCAATTATGAAAGTTAAGGCATAATGGTTATTTCATTGATTTCTCATTGTAAATATTATAATCCTAAACATTCTCGTAGTTCAAAGTAGTACAAACAAGAGTCCGTCTAAATTAACTTTGCACCGACTTGAACAGAAAGCGAGGGAGTTTCATTTATAAACGTCATATTTTCATAGAAATTAATGATGACATAGAATAGAATAGATTTATTCGTAAGCACAAACAATCGAGACAATAATACATAATATAAAAGATAACACAAAATAAGATTAAAGTGCCACGAAATGGCCCCATCTCAGCATGTTGCTTGTGGCTTCCAGCGCTGATCTTCCGACGAGACCATCAAGTGAGAAGAATCACGGAAGGCATTGAAGACATGACCACGCTTTGTCATTCCAAATGCCAGGTAGAGTTAGAGCTAGACCAAGAAAAGTCTGCAGAGATTTTGATAGCCCTCGCAGTGCAAGTGTTATTTGTACGTCATAATTTCATAGAAGCTTGACGTTTAAAATAACACTTACACTGCGTGGGCTATCAAAATCGCTGCAGACTTTTCTTGGTCTAACTCTAGTTTGGTCCGACTTTTGAATACCTCTAATGCTTTAGCTCAGCGGTCGGCAACCAGCGGCCCGCGGGCCGCATGCGGCCCGCCAACCTCTCGCTTGCGGCCCGCGAGCCTCCCTGACTATTTTGTATGTAATACTGACGAACGACAATGTCTGCTAAAGTCACAAATATTACCAAAGTGCGGCCCGCGTCATCTGTTCGTTAACTACTATGTGGCCCTTGGCTGCTAAAAGGTTGCCGACCGCTGCTTTAGCTTGTTAAATGGCGCTTAATATCGCTGTACAAAATCTTATTGTCACCATTTATCTTGTAGCTTGTAGTTAATTTGCACCGTAGTCACAAAACGCATGGAACGTTGAGTAACTTGCTTTATAAATCATTTTGTTATTCTCCAAATTGTCCGAATGCTTCGCCTCAGGAATAGTTTTAACGTTACTCATTCCGTGCGTCGTTTTGATAGTCGTTTTAAGCTGAAATATTTGAGATATGTCAACGGTCGAAACATGGAGGCGTTAGAATACGCCTTAGTTAGTAATAATAGGTATTGAATTTGATCTGGATTTGTTATGGATATGATCTATCAGTGTCAAAAGTGACGTTTCTGGTTGAAGGAATGTCAGTTTTACTTTTTAAAAATCCAGATCAAATTTTATTGTATTGTTGTAACAACTGTGTGAGTGCGAAACTGACGCATGGTATGACAAGTGATAAAAATGCATCGTGATACCGCCGCAGCACGGATATGATGGTCGTTCTTGTCTTCGTGACAGCGAGATAAAACGGCGTCCGTCACTTTTAATCCCACAGTGTTAAAAAGTGACGGTTATTTTATCACGTGTATAAAACCATCCATAATACGCCCGCAGGTCAAGATTTTATCCTTGTCCTTCTGTTCCCTTTCTTCACAAATGTCTGTGGAATATTCCTTTACGATTGCCTGTCCCATTTCCATCTTATCTTCACATTTCCCGCGTCCTACTCGGTTATGCAAGATTTACAAGCCTTTGGGCGTTCCTTTACTTGAAACCATTCATCTTTAGATTGACTCTCGCTTCGCATGAATGAAAATTGCGACCGCCCTTTGCCTATTTTTAGTTGTTCTTTTGTTTAGTGACCGAGTTGCGAAATATCACACACCTGTGCAGGCATTGGCACATGTCACGGGCCTTGTATCATTAATTCATTATCAAATATTATTGCAACTTATATTATATTTAATCAATTGTTTTTTTTTAAAGCAACACTGAACTAGCAAAAATTAGTTTATAAAAATGTTCGGGGTAGACAAAGAAATTGCAGCTACCCGTTAAAGTGTAATGTTTATTGTCCACGGCATGACACGCAACACTCGCAGTATCTGTACACTGGTCGCGGTAGCCCTTTGTGTAATTAAATTTGTATAAAACGCGAGAGTTTAGTGTTATATATATATCTATATATTATATCGATGTGTATATTTTGGCGGTCATACACTACTGCAGGGCTTGTACACTGTTCGTGCTCAAAAGTACTCGTCATCCAAATAATGCCCTTACGGTATTCGAATACAGGACCACCACCATAGCATACCCCCGTAGGCTGGACCACTGGAGTGGGATAAGGTAAGTTAATTAGGAAAACTGTCCTGTCTTCATAACATTATGTGTCAAGGTACTTTCTGACACAAAATGCAATGAAATAAGCAGTCACAAGCCGGGCAACGATGCCGAATAATTGCCAAAGCTAATTGGTCTGAAAAGTGAATGTATAAAATTGGTAGGAATCAAATGCGTGTCTATCATTCTCGGTCCGTCGACGTATCAATTAGCGCCATCGAATAGATTTATTCGTAACGTGAAACTGACTTTTTGCATGAGTTACTAGTAAAAGTGAAATGGTGATTGAGATTTATTTATTGTTGTGTATTCAGCTTCAGCATTCCTTCGTATAAATAAATACTAATTGAGAATAGGGGGTATAAAGAGAATTAAGGGGCAAAGAATATTATAATTGGCGCTTTATCCTCAAAGAAACACAGATAGTGATGGAAGAAATCGGTGTTTGGAAAATTTCTTCGATGGAAAAATTCAGTCGACGGATGGACTCAGGTTTTTACGATAGTCATTAAATCGAGGATTGGGTTGAGTATTTTGAAACTTGAGTCTTTTAAAGGAATATTTTCTAGAAAACATTAGGTAGGTAATTCATTACATTTTAAGACGACGATTTCTTTGTTTTATTTTAGGCTGACTCTTAAAATGTATGTCCACGTGACTCGTTGTCGTTACGTGACACGTGAAGTCGTTTAAACGCGGGGTCTCGTAAAACTAAGTCAAGAATGTCAATTTTGAACAGTAGGTACACATAATCACATAAGACTCGCCCTCACTGGCCTTAGGAGACCTTCCGTAACTAGATTTTTTAACCTGTATATTCACTATACTTAGGTATATCAAGATGCATGTAACTGCGTCGAAAATCGGGAGCTCGAAAACAATACAAAAGGTAATCACGGTTTATATCCCGGTCGATATAAGTCTAGTGAAACTAGCCGTGAATCATTCAAAACTGTTATTGAACCTGTAAATTGATCAGATTTTTATGTATTTTAGGACAAGTTTAGTTGTTATTTATTAGATGTTAATGTTACCCGATCTGCGTAAAACGAGAATAAAATTCCCACTGCCAGTATCCTGACTATATTTATTATGGGTTACCTACAGGCGACGTTATGAATTATTTACAAGTCGACTGGGAACCGTCGCGCTGAAATATAAGGTATTAATACGAAATGCCCCTGGCTGCGGAATATGGGGCAAGGTTGGCTAGGTACGCTAGGTTACTCGGGAAAGTTGTGCAACAGGGTAGGTTTCCTAGTTAACTGATATTCGTGTGCGGGTCGAAAGTTTGGAGGTTATAGTGATACGATAGAGAAAAGGTCGTGTCTGGAAATTGTGAACAAAAACCCGTGCTAACTGCTCCTCAAAAGTCATTATCTCAGCAAAATTTATGACAAAACGTCGCGTTTCGTCGAGTCGAGGTATGTACGGTTCAGAATATTACGCAAGCTATTTTATCTAGGATTTCAGCGTTGTATTAGTTAATATCGATAGAATAGATTATAGCATAATACGAGAAATATCCGTAGCTTTACCTATTCATTTCCACTTTCTACATAACTTTTTTAGCACAAGTTTTTTTCTGTAGATTTTATTTTATCTTTAAAGCATTTTTTTTTAGTTAAATATTTTTAATAAAACGTGAAGTATTGTTTATTTTCCTGTTACAAAACCTGTCACAAAACTGTCAAATACATATTCAGTTATTCCGCGTGTCAACAGCAAATATCAATCGTATAAATTGAATAAGATTTTTGTGCTCCCCGCCGCCAAGTTTCTGTTTTCTATTCAAACATGAATTCTGATGGAACTTGTGGGTCACAGGGACTGAATATTACATTGGAACTCAGTTTTGTGTTATCTAACATCGCTAACCTTTAGGTTGGTCGATAGCAACGTTTCTATAGAATCGCACTTATTCAAACTAAATATCTATACATAGTTACATTCTGTACTCATTACATTAGGAATGAATATAGAGGGATGTAAAAAGAAACTAAAATCAAGGAAAAAGTGGATGGGCTGTGTGAGAGATGATATAAAAAGAAAGGTGAATGATGTCGAGCTACAGAGAGGTATCGAGGAAAAAGACATGCTGTGCTGACCCCAAGTCATGGTAAAAATGCAAGCGAAGGATGACTGTAGTCAGTAAATTCACACGTGTACGCGTGAAATATAACTACACCTTATAAAACAAAGTCCCCCACCGTCTGTCAGCTGTACATTCCTCAATAATGTAAACGGGTTATTTTCATTGCCCTGAGTATAGTTTCTACACGTCTAACTTATCGATTAAACTCTTTCATTAACAACTTCATCTAATGAAGTCTTCTAGATCTGTTAGTATCAAAGTCGTATAAAAGCTGTTTAATACTCTCGTAGATAGTATTATGCAGTAACATCACGTGTGTGTTCTTATTCAATTATGACTTCCCAAGTGTCTTGGTTGATGTTGTTTCAGAACTTAGTTGAGTTTACGCCACGCCTGTATCTATGGTAGTAATTGGAGCTTCATATGCAAGTTTATTATATATGATAATTGTTACCGTTAAATCCGTTTTTAGGGAAAACGCTTTTTCTCTATAATTAAACTAGTTTTCCGTAAGGCCTCGGTAAAAACTAGTTTTCCCAAAGTTACGGGTAGGATGGTTGCGCTTACATCGTCTATCTTGTCATATGTCACACATGTACGTACAGGTTGACCAGCCGACCATTCCTCCTCCTTGCATCGCATTCCTCAATATTGAGGGTCGTGACTCGTGACCTCCCTTTTGTTTCACTTTCTCTCTTATGATCTTTCTCCAGCTGTTTCTGTCTTTGTCTTTGTTGTTTGTGGAGAGCCATGTGAACTGTAGCTGACCACTATATACTTGATAAATATCTTCTATTTTTGAGGCAAATAGACGATCATTGAAGATGCCTAGGAGACAGTCGAGAACGCTGCCTATTAGTTGAAAGGCATTGTATTATGGCGTTATGTTTTGAACTACCTACTGCCGAAGCTTTCAAGAGCTTGGAAGGAAAACAACATTTTCTGTAATCTGTATTTCAGGCCTCACTTGCCTGGTTCCGAGCGCTCATTCAAGGCCAGCCTCCGTTCTTAACACGAATCCTATTAATGAAAATGTTCCTGTGTTAATGCTTATTTATTTTAGAAGGACTGAACTAACATCCTGTTTACCATCCGGTATTAAACGTCCTTCCGCAAAGGTCAAGATCGTCTCGGGTCCCTGGGGATAACTATGAGATAAACAATGATGAATATTTATTTTGCTCGTGTGTAGGCAGATTTGTATATATCTTGGAAAAGGGTTTCATGGAACCTTTTTGTTTAATGGCCAGTTAAATAATATCTGTATACAGAATTATACACTCTAAAGCCTTGACTTTAAGGTCGTCTTCAAATATTTTTGAGCACCCGGGCTTCGATGTATCCGTCTGTCTCATAGACACATAGATACGTATATTTCGATAATCCATATTTTTATTTATACCGCATAAAATAATGATGATGATTATTATTTTCCTTTATGAAATATTTGAGCACTTACACTTGCGTGAACGTAACTACGTACCTAATATACCTATACATCTACAACTAATTATTTCTCATTATTTTGTAAGATAATGATGAAGTTTAATTTTCTATTATTTTAAAAATGATTTTTGAATGGATGAATGAAATTAAACATCCACTTAATTATTTAAAGGTCATGTTCACAGGATGAACTCTGACACGGGTATCCATAAAAATTTCCAATTAGTGTACACGAGCATTAAGTTTAAATTGCAAAAACCGCTCATTAATCCTTTACCCTTGTTTAAAAGTAAGTACACAAAATCGCCAGTTCGCAGACTTCCAAGCCCCTATCTCCAACTTTGAGGGCCATTCAGTCGAAAGGGTTGCGCACACTTGGCGAGCTCTTTCAAGCGGACGCAAACATCAAACGGTTGCTCTTTCACTGCGCACTCTTAGCTTACCTTAGTTGGTGGCTTAATGAGTCGGCCGATTAGTTTATTCTGTCTGTGGTAAAGGGTTAGGATTTTTCTTCAAGTCAGTTTCACCTTCACTATTATACGAGTGAATCTACGTTATTGTGAAACAACAATGTTATGCCTGTAGTAAAAAATGTTAACATTTGTAAATCTACATAGTTAAAAATACTTAAAAGTTCTTTCTAGAAAAAGTTCTATAGTACAGATTATAATTTATAATACAAAAGGCAATGAAAGCTACTACCTATTTCTAGTAATCACTTGTACAACATCAAACGCTCGTTTAGTGCGCACTCTTAGCTCACATTAGTTGTTGACTTAACGAGTCAGTCGATTTATGCTAGTATTGTTGGACTACGTTATAGTTCGTTTTCTTTAGCATTAGAAAAAAACTACGCGATCTTGACGTGTCTTTTTAATTGAATAACACGTTTTAATAAAAAACATAGCCACAACCGAATACAGAACCTCCTCCTTCTATGAAATTGAAGTCTGTTAAAAATCAGTAACTATTACTTATGAAAGCGAAAGAATGTAAATAATCGTATATGATTAATAATTGTTACATGTTTGTACTGTTTAGTAAATAATAATTTAAAATGCTTTCTGGTACATATTTTATAATACCTACAGATTTTAACAAAAAAGAAAGAAAAATCGACTTTGTATCGAGAAATTTAAATCAATTTCTAAACTACATCGAAAACGTAACGTGTACTACTTTAAAACTCGCATTCATCAGTGCATCGAAGCAAAGTTTATAAGTGATTTACAACTTTAAATTCCCGGTGATAGTTCTGAACTCTTAGAAACTCGCAGCCACTTCCTTGAACTTTGTGTTGCGGTGAATAAAAGAGATGATACCTAGTAGCCAAGTTTTTAATCTATAAAAGAACCGTGGACTCGGTGGCAATTATAATACACTATAGCTTATAAATACTTAACTGTATAAATATAATATGCTAACCTAGAGACTAAAATGTACTAACTAACCGCCATAGTCTAATAAAACATGGTCTTCCATTCCCAGAGTGACACGGGCCTACGTCACAACAACATGGCCGCTATATATAGCGCTATCGCATATTATCATATAGCGCTGTCGCATGATGACGTAGGCCCGTGTCAGTTAGGTGACCTAGAAAAGACGGGAATGGAGTACCAGGCGGAGTATATTATTATACCATGCTAACCGCGAGGTTACCCTCATCAGTAAGCTGTAATAAATGTAGACAGTTTTCTTTTGTAACTATTTTGTTTTAGCTTCTGTTGGCTGTTACTGTCCAAACAACAGATGTATTTATTAATGTTAGAATGTTACCATTCCCACACGTTCATGGAAAAAAACATTGCTTATTTCTTTTTCGAGAGTTATGACTTATGACTACGAATTGCGATGAATCTTTAAGCAGTTAGGTCACTAGACTAAAAGTATTATCTGAATTACATCGTACGTTCGTTCGTCTATCAATATTTAGATATAACGACATCGACTTTTCGATATTCGCGGTAGGTCCTCTGTTTTCAATCAGGTTTGAAAATAAATACCAACTTATAAATAGGTACTTAGGGGCTGTCCATAAATTACGTCATCCATTTTTGACGATTTTGACCCCCCCCCCCCCTATAATCATCCAAAAATCATGCTTCAAATGACCCCATTTCCTCATACTTCATGCTACCGTCATCCGATGTCCAGACCCCCCCCCCCCCCTAATTTGAAATGACGTAATTTATGAATAGCCCCTTATGCTCATACTTCCAGGACATATGTAGATACTTTAGTTGTTCTATTAATACCAAATGTTTGAACTTGAATATTGAGCCATTAAAATTAGAAAAAGAAAGCTTGTTTTTATAACTCCATGGGAGGTGCGTTTATTTTAGATTATCATTAACGAAGTATTGTACCTACACACGTGCGTTACAGTGCGCATGCGATGTCAGTCGGGGCGATGAGTTCGGCGCGGACAGAGCAACGATCTATATATCGATGGTTACGTTTTTAGCAAAATATTTCAGTTGTTTACAGAGAGATTAAACAAATATTTAAAATTTAGTTTTTGAGCGTAGTTTGTGAAAAAAAAAAAAACAATTTTTAATAGACTTGGTATATGAGGAAGATAAGTCTGTAAATAAACCTGTGTTCAAAATAACAAAGTTCCTAAGATTTTTTAGTAATTACTAACGTAACGAGTTTTTATAAATTGTCAATTGGATCGCGCCGCTCGCGCATGTGCCAAACGCGCGTGTCTCTAAAGTCAACTCATGACATCGACCCGGCTTTAATGCCTACCCACATGCTCTTTTGTATACATTTAGTGTAAATTCACGCGTCCGGCGTGCGGTGCTAAAAACAATTCCTTGGTTATCATTTTAGCCTGTGGCAGAGGATTCGTTGCAATGTTCGAGTGAAACTTAAAATAAAAGAAATTTATTTTGGCTGTGCAAACCAATACTGGACTGGGACATTTATCTTTGGTTATATTTACTTGGTATTTGGTACCAAGTTAAGTGTGTAAGTGTATTGATCTGTGATGGAGTTGATGGTACAGGATGGACCTATAGTGATCTCGTGGATTGTGTTTATATGGCTTATATTCAGGTGCTACTATCAGATTGGCGCGACGACGTATGGTAAGTTTAATAACCATTAGGTTAAAATGCCTTGCGTTTTCAGTTCTGGTTTTAACTCCTAAAATCCTAAATGATCTGGAAATTGTACAAGTCAAAACTCTTATAAGAAAAACTAAAAATGTACATAGGTACCTGTTATAAAAGTAAATAATTGGGATCATCTTTTATGTTTGTTTCCTTATCTATTAAAATGGCTCAATCATAAATATCAAACTAAATACGAAGTTGATATTTTTACGTTATACCGAATAACTGTTAGAAA
Organism: Cydia splendana; assembly: GCF_910591565.1. Lineage (NCBI taxonomy): Eukaryota > Metazoa > Arthropoda > Insecta > Lepidoptera > Tortricidae > Cydia > Cydia splendana. Next base: position 14,625,828 of record NC_085971.1, on the reverse strand, counting down.
AATTCGATGTGCAATTTGTCGATAATCATTTAAACTTTAAACATTTGCAGAAACCGTGTAATGGCGGGAAACGAGTAGGTGTCTTCCTGAATGAATGTTTATGTTAGCAGAATAAAATTGTGCTGATCGCATATTTTAGTTTAATTTATAAATTCTCACTATTTTTTACTTCTTTTGTCGCCCATACAACAAATGTGACTTTTGCCGTATTTTGCGTAAGAGTACGGAACCCTTCGTGCGCGAGCCCGACTCGCACTTGGTCGGTTTTTTCTTACACGCTTAGCTGAATGCTGAAATGACTGCGACTGGTATAAACGCGTGTTTCACATAATTATTGCTGACATTGTCCTTTTTGTGTTTAAATGTGTGTGGTTAGGTCATATTTTAAGAATTTGGCATATCACTGCAAAGTCCGCAAAACCATTTCCTGGCTTGTCATTGCGGAATCGATATAGTACAGTCAGCAGCAATAGTTGCTAAGCGGGCGAGGTGTTCAAAATGATCTTGACGCGACTTTATTGTTAAGAGACTAAGAGCGCGTCAAGGTAATTTTGAACACCTCGCCCGCTTAGCAACTTTTGCTGCTGACTGTACGCAGAGACAACTGATTTTTACAAAAAAAAATTCAGTGCTCCGTAAAAAACTTTGTTCACGGAACACTTATGGGATCACTTCGGTCTTGTAAATCAGTTCACTGCGTTTTTCTCAGAGACCGTTTCACGTAGGTTCCTGAAATATGATCATTTATAACAGCTAGTGTAAATAAGTCAAAACCGCCTTTAGGCAAACTAACAGACCTTCGGTTCGCTTCAGCTTCGCTTACTAACGGGCGATTCGTTTTATTCGCTTAGGTATTTCTTATTTACTAACAAGTCAGAGGGGCTACCGTGAAAACCGAAAGTCACAAATTGGGGGGTCTTTCTCTTTTACTCCAATGAAGGCGTATTTAGAGTGACAGAGAAAAGCGTAATTTGCGAACTTCGATTTTCGCGGTTATAGCCCAGGAGGGGCCTTAGACCCTCGTGTTGATAACAGCCGTGCCGTTGTAACCTGAATTTTAAAGAAAAACATTAGAACGTCGTTTCAACAATTCCATTTTCACGCCACTGTTCGGAAATGTGGCAATAGATGGTCTAAAACCAAGCTGGAAAGTAGGCAATAGCTGTAGCACCTGAACCACCACTACTACAATGTTTCATTGTTATCATCATCTGTCATTGGTGACGGTTCGCTACAGCAATGAGTATCATTTAAAACATAAAAATCAATAAAAGGTCTTTTTTGGCGCAACTTTTTCCTTCAAAAATTAAATTAGGTTATTTATAGGACCAATTTCTTGTTTGAAAAAAAAAAGAAATGTCATAACCATTCAGTTAATTTTTTTTAACAATTATCCATTCAGTTCACGCTTAAGGCGTTTTTTACTTTTGTAGCTGTTTGTGGTTTTTTTTAGCAAAAACGCTTTTTATTTTAGAGTCGGTTTGAAGCAAATAACAGAAAAACGCCTCTTAAAAGTGATAAAAAAAGTAAAAAAGGCGGGATTTGAAAATACTTACTGAATTGGATAGTGTAAATTGTGTTTGACTAAAAAATACAAGAAACACGTATCTACGCTCGCTATAAAAATGAGTTCTTCTAGTGAAGAAAATGATATTCTTACGCTGACGCCTACCGAAATTCAAGAGACAGCACAGGCAGTGGCTAGTAATTTGCTACCTGAGAAATCGCGGGCAAGTACTTATAGTTATGCAAATGTTTTCTTATTTCCTCGCAGTAGTCGTGAAAAGCACTATGTAATGCCTCGGCCGGAAACGCTAAAGATGGACTCGTATTATTTGAGGGCCTCCACTAGCGTGTCGGCCCTCAAACGACTCGTCCATCTTTTAGCGGTTTTCCATCCTCTCCTACAATGTACTATTTCAAAATGTATAGTTTTCATTATTGACTAACAAAAGCTCGCGACTGTATTGAAGCTGGTACTGTCGATGACAGCTGCAAAGCGTTGCTATCGGTTTTCACTCCATTGTTTTTGCGACTAATAAATCAGATAATGGACCCATTTCAGATATCTAATTGTATAGTTCGTTTTTTTTGCATTAGAAAGAACTTGAAAGAAGGTAAGCGATCTTGACAATGACATGTCTTTGAATTGAAAAACGCTTTTTAAAAATCAATGACTATTACTTATGAAAGCAGAAGAATATAAATGATCGTATTAGATTCATAATTGTTACATATTTGCCGTAACTTATTTTTGAAATGTGTTTATCAATTAAAAGACACATCAAGATTGTTTACCTTATTTGTAATGCTAATAAAACGAACTATAAATGTTTATATCATTAAAACTTGCCAAAAAAAACCGGACAAGTGCGAGTCGGACTCACCCACCGAGGGTTCCGTACTTTTTAGTATTTGTTGTTATATACTCTAGGACCTCTAGGTATAGCATACTTGCTTTTACACCAAAATGCTTTTCCACGTCAATCACGCTTTACCTTTGTCAATTTTGTCATGTATTGTTGACTTTTTTTTTTTTAAAGTGGATACACAGTTTGGTCGATACAGTGACCAGCGACTGCTTTTGGTCTGAAGAGATTGGTGTCGTGGCCGAAAGGGCCGCGGCACCATATGTATTGTTGACATGCCCGTATCAGTCGTGTGACGGTCCAGATATGTACCTATTGTTCGGAAGGCTCAGTGGTCAATTATTGGAAAACGGCATAGACGAAGGACACATGAACATATCCATACACCAAGAATCTATAAGCAAAGACATATGTAACTTCGTATAAGACGTATAAAGTCTAAGGAAAAAACGTGCCTCGGAATTCAAGTAAAAGTCATTCTCGAATAGATGTCGCACACACCTTTAGCCTATCCTCAGCTAGATGGCGTGACGACACCGTTTCATATTTAACAATTTTAACACATAGATATCAGTGAATGAACATGGATCAAAATGATAAAAAAATAATAAAATCATTTATCCATATATATACATTTTTTGATAACTTTATGCGTTTTCATTTTGAGTTTTAGTCGTGTGTTGATAGATGGCAGTTAATTTACAGTGACTACAAAATTTACAATGACAGGACCCCTCTATACTATCTATTCTTTTTGCTATAAGCATTAAAAGTTGCACTATGTTGCAGATATACAAACCTTCAATCAAATCAAAGTCGCATAACCATAATAAAATATCAATGAGTAATTCTCAAAATAGTGGCATCTACAGGTTAAAGTTAACGAAAATTTTTTATTGGTATTTTTCAGTTTTAAAAATTAAAAATATTTTTTACTACTTCAAGTAACCCTACACAGGTTAGGAGGGAAATGTAGCATGTTAAAGTGAGTTTTAATATAAAATAATATATAATCAAATTGAATACTGATACCTATCGAAAACATGATAACCAATTTTTTCCACTATAAGATTATTTTATGATGAGGGTTACAAAGTAACGTTAACTTTTCTCTTACACTGAAAGTCTCGTGAATCTAGCTCAAACAACAATGTTATCGTTCTTACTTTGTAACATTTCTTAATAAAAATCTTGGTCAAGACAAGAGGGCTTGAAATTATTTCACAGCAAAAAAGGCATGTTAACGGAAAACTATTCTCATATTCCGGATTCATAGAAGCTTTTGATTCACAGTACTTTTAAAAATAAAGTTAAAATGTGCGACGGAAAATAAAGATAGACTTCCACGCTGTAAAGGCGCAAATTCACATCGTTGTTTGTTATCGCGATTAGTCCAAAACATTCGTGTTGTATTAGTACTTAAATAAACGATTTTCAACAGTTTTGTGCGGAGCTCTAAAAAATATTATTTAGTTTTTTTTCTTATAGAGTCCGTCTAATAATAAAAAAAAAATCGTTTATTTCAAGCTTTCGCTCATATCACACTTACATAATATACATATTCTCTCTCTACAGTCTAAGATAACTCTGCACCGACTGTTATACAACAAAGTGTGGGGTATCCTTGTAAACGTCATATTTTTTTCATATAAACTTGATATTTGTGACGACATTCTCACACTTCGTCAACAAATGTCATGCAGCTTGGTCCGACTTAGGAATGCAAACCTAACCGACGAAATTGCTGATACATATACATACGGCGTCTCAAATACATATAATTCTATTTGCGAGTTCCTATAATTGGCTCTGTAATCTTCTTCTTCCTTGCGTTATCCCGGCATTTTGCCACGGCTCATGAGAGCCTGCATGGGGTCCGCTTGACAACTAATGCCATGATTTGACGTAGGCACTAGTTTTTACGAAAGCGACTGTCATCTGACCTTTCAACCCAGAGGGGAAACTGGGCCTTATTGGGATTAGTCCGGTTTCGTCACGATGTTTTCCTTCACCGAAAAACAACTGGTAAATATCAAATTATAATGATGATGAATGATGGCTCTGTAATGCTATTTAAAAAGTTAAATGTATCTTTCATAGCTGTTGGAATTCCTTGTATAAATAAATAAATAAAACATACACACAATGACCTCTCTTCCTCAGTCGGGTATTGAACTACAAAATATAACCCAGCAGCAATGTAAGCTGCAATATATAGTTAATGCCCTACAATCGATGGACGCACATAGTTAAACCATTTTATAGCAGTTTGGCCTATATTCCGCGTCTGCTGGGGAACTGTATAGTGCCGTTCTAATTGTTATGTGCCATGTGTTTAAGTCATAAACGGAACATGAATTTAGACTGAATGGGTTATTGCGTACTGGTTAGTTGCGTTATTTTAGAGACTCAATCTTGAAATACTTAAAAGATTCAGATGCATACCATTACCATTTTATGCGTGACACTTAAGTGAAATGTGACTGAATTATATTGTTGTCTATCTTGCAAAATGTCGCCATCATTGAAGGGAGGTTTTATAAAGCTGTTAGCCTAGATTTAGTAGCTTTGTCGCTTATGCGTCGCTTAGAGGTGTAGGTCTTGCTTCGAACATCATTAAATTCTAGCAATTTGTTTCCTTTTCACAAAATATACTGAATCGTTACATGCAGACCTTAAAACACAATTGTCTTTCCTGCAAAGGAAGTGTCACAAAACTGAACTAGCTCGAGTGACACTTGATTCGTCATTACGCTGTAGTTTCGTACTACTTGTGGAAAATTGGACAGGACTCATTCCAACTGCTCACCGAAATCGAGCGAATCGAAACTAGAGCCACTGTTGGTCCAGTCAATTGATCATTCGTAAATCTTATTGCAACACGCTAAGGTCTGACAAAGGTCAATTATTTGTTAGTAGGTACTTCTCTCTCCACCAGCACTTCATCAGAAACATCATAGAAAGGAAAATAAATGGAAAGAGAGGGAGGGGAAGACCAAGAAAAAGTTATATGAGCCAAGGAAAGGAGCATGTAGGGGCCGTGTCGTATCAGGACACTAAAGGGCTGGCTTCGGACCGACCAAGGTGGTCCCCACTTCTTCACGCTGCACCGACAAGAACCCAGCTCTTAAATTGAACGAATGAATAACTTCTCTCTCCGATATAACAGATAAAAATTTTGGAGTCCGAGTGGCAGCTTCTGCGAATCCGCTGTTGCAAATGCATCACATTGTGATCCCACAACTGTTTACCACGGATGTGCAAGTTGCGGAATGTTTCCAAAAAGGTTTGAATAAATCTCAGAAATTTCTGGGTAATTTCACTACAAGTTTTATGGAAATGGCCAATTCCGTTTTTCACACAATTTTTCACGAGAAGACTTTCTAATTTTGAAAACTTTGCACATAGTACCCACAACTATGAGACGAGCTTATTTTGGGGACGGCGATGACAGGTTAGAGGCAGAGATATTTCAAATCCTGAGGCAATCTTTTACTCTGGTGCCTAAGAACTCCTAACCCGCGTTCGAGAAGAACCAAAGCAGCCAATGACAATACACCGCCAGGTCGAGTATCTCACAAATACGACTGACCCGGGATTGTTTCTGGCCGTTCGCTGGGGAATACAATCTTTGTTATACTTTGTACGTAACTGATTTTTCTAGTCTTTGTAGGGTTCTTTGCCCCTAGGATGTTATATTGCTAGCTGAACCTGTTGTCTGGGATGGTTATAAGAGACAGGTAGACTCTTTGACACTTGAGGACTCACTACACTACTAAAGTCATTATATGTATCGTACCCCTGTGAAACATTTTTTCGTCCATACGAGTACCTCTGTGGCCCTTTTACTAGTAAGGTGTGCAGAGATTTTACTCAAAAATAAACAAAGTATAAAGTGCTTAATATTTACCCTTACCGCGGTTTCAACCTTTATCTGACTCTCTCTGATTTGTTCTTTTTCAACTTCGTAGACGAACGAGACGAGTTTCGAGACGTCGAGTATAAAATAAACTAACTAAGCAAACCGCTCCTTTGAATATCTTGGTATATATACAGGATGTCCCTAGCCATTGGACAAAGCCGAAATGTACATATGCATTAGGGTATTTAGAACCAGTATACAAAGTATCATAACAATCGGTGTAGCGGTTACGAAGAAATTAACATATTACGATTTTTTTACTTTGGAGCAACCTGTATGTGTGCTACTAAGCTCCTGAGGTAATAAATAGTATGAAACCTTCTTCGACCGTTTTGATTATCTTTTTTATTTAGGACATTAATAAGATTCTGACTTTTGACAAGTGTCATCATTGCCGCACATTTTCAAACAAATTGTCAAAAGCACTGCCATTTTCTGCCAATGATTAATACAGTATGTTTCTTTTTGTTGTCGATTATTGGAAATAACTTTTATCTTTTGTTCTAATTAAAAAAATATTACCGTTAGAGCATTTCTTAAAAGTAACCCTACGTGGGATTTCAGGGTTTGTTCAATGGCTAAGGTCATCCTGTATATTAGTACTTTATATTGCGCTCCATTTAATTTCACTTTAATAGTATTCTAGTTCAGAAACCAGGTGACCTAGTTCAACTGCAGCGGCCATTAAAATATCATGCTTAATGCCGTGTGATCGCGTTTGACCTATTCTGCATGCGGTAATTTGTCATCGATCATCCCCTATCGGATTATCGAGTGGGTTCATTTTGCTAAAACACGTATAGGGCAGAACCACAATTAGGTACAGTCAGCAGTAGCAGCTAAGCGGGTGAGGTGTTCAAAATGACCTTCAGTTCATCGCACCGACTGGACCTAACCATTTGCTGCGTCCTGCAACACCGACGACGCTGCTGTATGTGTCCCGATTACACTACCTTACGAAGGTCGAGGAGATCGTGAAGTATGTACGAGCCAAGTCCGGATTCATCCTGAGGGTCGTGAAGTTGGAATCTCGACACAGTGTGAATTTTAATTCTTTTGTGCTGAGCGTTCCGACTGAACATCTAGCGACCTTCACCAAGGAGGAGTTTTGGCCGAAGGGTGTCAAGTTCCGGCGGTTCCGCGGCCGGCTCCCTGACACTGCGGGGTTGCGAACTGCATCGCAGCCATAATTGTGTTTTTAGTTTTAAGATATATTTTGTAATAATATGTATGCTAGTTTTAAGGTATTTATCTATGGGCCAATAGTTGCCTGAAAATAAATGTTTTCATTCATTCATTCATTCATTTTGATCTCCTCGCCCGCTTAGCAACTTCTGCTGCTGACTGTACTATTAAAAATGCTCCGTCGATACTACAGAAAGGGTGGCAGATATAAACCTACGTGGCCGTATGTATTATTTCAAAATTTCCATCATTAATTTTTTTTATTGCAAAATATATTCTTTTTCCTAAAGTATGCACGTAAGGGCCCTATCACACTAGCGATTTGCGAGCAAGTTGAAACCGGGGCGAGCGCGCACCGAGTTCGCCGCGAGCGCGCTATGTTTTTCAAATAATGCTAGCATCTGAGTAAGCGGCAACAATGTCTCGTCGTTCCTAATGTTGTTATTTTCACACTTTTTTATAAAATGGTTCGAGACTCCCCTCACCTGGGCAAGTCTCACGGACACCTACGGTCAACGAAATTTTAAGCACTTTATACTTTGTAGTATCAAAATTTACACAATGTCATAGTTGAAGCGATGTTCTAGTTTCAAAATGCCAAGGTGCTCCTGGTGCAGATGTTCCACCTTTTCAAGGATTCGACTTATATTTAAATGGCAAAATGTATATGTTTGTTATTTTTACTCATCCACACAAGAGCATGTACGAATTTAGATAAGAGCACGCTAGTATTTTAGCACCTAAGATGACTTTAACATTCCGAAAAATATCTGTAAGGGTGACCCTCTAAGTCTAAAGCCTATACCTAATAGATAGGCAGTGTACATTGTATGAGACAGTGTAGAAGTCCAAAGTTGCAGGGAACAGCGATTAAATAATAGTTGTATAAAAATATGCTTCTGAACGCTACTAGTTCAAAACTGGTACCAGTAGTTTCCAAGTATTTTAAATAATGAATGTGGAGCGGTGGTGCCAGTATAAACTTGCGCTGTCAATAATGCAATACTCTATACGAGTTACTACCGGTATCAAGTAGCCAAATGGGTCTCTCTAAAAATACTGGCTACATTTTGTATGGCGTGGGGCTATTCATAAATTACGTCATTTCAAATTAGGGGGGGGGGGGGGTCTGGACATCGGATGACGGTAGCATGAAGTAGGAGGAAATGGGGTCATTTGAAGCATGATTTTTGGATGATTATAGGGGTGGGGGGGTCCAAAATCGTCAAAAATCGATGACGTAATTTATGGACAGCCCCCGTGCAGTTGATGGAGTAGTGTAAACTTGTTTTATATAATTTTATATTATCTTTCTTACGGCTTCGGTTACTTCGAGGTTCGGTTTGATGACAACTTTCTAATAAAAATAATAATTTTGCAGAAAAAGTAAGATAGTAAGTAGGTATGTCAATACTTGTAACTATTTGGACATATGAATGGTGACACTGATGTAGATATGTACGAGTATCTGAATACTAACTGGCCAAAGGGACCTCACACCCCGAATGTTATACTAGTACCACAGGGCGGACACGCCATACATCAAAAATTATTTGCTTTTATATGTGTGCGCGGCACGTCGGTACACGCGTCATTGTGTATGTGTGGGTAAGTCGCTTTACTGAGAGGACGCCAGAAGTCCGCCAGATTCATGTCGCGGCCAGTCGCGGGGCGAGGTAATGCGAGTCGGGGCGGGGCGGTGCGTGGCCGTTCTGTATGATAATACTATTACTTATTCAGCTTATTCTGTGCTAGTACTGGTACTAGTATAACATTCCCCGTCCCAATAGTACAACCCCGGGATTGGGTATGGGGTGAGGTGGGGGAACCTCCAGAGATCCACGCGAAATGCCACATTATCGACACTTAATTTAGGTTTATCCTCGCCACTGAAGACTATCTTTTAATATCACATCTCTCACGAGTCTCACGTTAATTAATAAGTTAATAACATTTTCGCAAATGTTTACTAGTTACCTAATCGTCTGCGCATAAACATCAGTATTATGAAATATCTCAACTACGTATACGACGTCTAACGTCTGTCTAGAATAGAGAAAAAATCCTTTGAGGGCAACACGAAAATAATCAGCAAATTGAGCTTCATGACATCTAACAGCAGTCAAGGCGTGCTTGTTACAAGTCTACTTATATGATATGACTGAAATATGTTAAAAAAACCTTGCGTAAGAACATCAAAGTCTAGAAATATCCATTTATATGATTCGTTTCTCATAGTAAATGTTTCTTTGACTCACAAAATATGTACTCCTAATCAATGAACTTTTATTTATGTAGACGTGTGACGTTCATAGTTGACAAAACTAAAATTTGATCCAACGATTTTGACAACTTGACAGGTTGGCGTCACCCATACGACTAACTAAATATAGGTTCCGGAACCTATATTTGATGGCTCACGATCGTGCGCCTGGTACCATATCTACCTCTTTTTACTTACATCCATGCTCCTAATATCTTTTGCTTGCAGATCTGGCGCTTACTCGTACTTTGCTCTCCTAACTTATTGCATTGTGATAAAAAAACAAAACAGCATCAAACCACAAAGTAAGCTATTCTCGACTCAAAACGCAATCGTGCAAGATTTAATATTGTGACTCATTTCAATTTCAACTTTAAACGCGCCTGGTAAATGTCCGATTCGTCCAGTTTCGTCTAAAGTGCACTTTGATGCGCGACTGTACTATCATGACCAGGCCATAAGCTCTGCTTCGGTTTACTTTGCACGTGCCACCAGAATGCATTTGATGTTTTAAACCAATAGCATTAAAACCATTCACGAAACGCCGTCACGGAGTACTTTTATTTGCGACTATCCAGGCCGGATCATAAAAGCAAAATAAGATTGAAGTTTTTTAGCCGCGAATTAAACTATTTTATATCTTTTATATTATCTCGGCATATGGACAGAACTAGGTACTTATTTTATAAGTTTTATAAATAGTCGGTTCAGTTCCAGTTCTTTTTTTTTCAGTTCATATCACAATAAAAAACTTTAAAAAAATGTTTGGTTCGTCATGGTACTCATGGTTCTCATGAAGTGCAAATACTTTAGTTTATTCCGGATTTTAAAAGAATGTAAAGAAAATATCTAAGTACGTAACTTAGTCGTTCAGTTAAAGAAAATACCATACGTTTTCGTAACTGAGTAACCGAGTTACCGAGTATTTTCGTAACGCAATGGAAAATAACTAATTTATGTCCCAAATTGGGATTTAGTATTTATTACGCCCAGAATAAGCTCTTCAAACTTACCAAATTTTAACAAACTATCGAAAAAAACTGCAACTAAATAAAATATATAGTCCCCTCACTGCGCACTAAATTGATTACCTAAAACATTATTAACATACAGGTGAATAGGTTAATGGCAAATATACTTAACTTATTATATACTCCTAAGAGTATTTGATAGCGATCACATCAGTAGTTGAAGCACGAAAGTCCTTCAACACGCTTTCATGTAACATTAAGTAGCATTAACGTTATTAAATATAAAGCACTTTGCAAATACGAACGTGAACAGCTTATAATGTTATATAAAACGTTACTTGGTCCTTATTCGATGGTTATAAAGACTGTTTTCATGTTGGCTTAGTTTGAAAAGGATGTAATTGTTTACTTGGAAATGGTAAACGGAACCTTGGAACAGCGTTATTGTTTTGAGAGTTGGTGAAAAGTTGCAAGTTTGGGTTTTTGGCTGGTTTCCGTTTAATTATTCGACGACCGGTCTGGCTTAGGGTCGATACAGACGGACTACAACCTGACTGCAATTTGTAGTCCGGTTGCAGTCCGTCTGTACCGGCCTTTAGTTGGTAACTTGGTAGTGATCCTGCCTAGGAAGCCGACGGTGTTGGGTTCGAATCCCGGTAAGGGTATTTATTGTAGGACGGGTTGACTCCACAGTTTTCAATCCAGATTCCATCTGTCACGCTTCTAGCGAATCCCTTGGAACGTTATTCGTTGGCAAGAAGAAACATTTACATATTTTTTACGATACATATGTATAAAATATGTATATACTTGTGGTTTTATAAATTAACTTTAAAAATAGATATAATGATTTAAATCCATATGTATTTTGTTGAATAGCTAAACATTTATATATAATCAGTGTTTTATAAGTTGCAAGATCCCTACTTTTAATGCATTTCATAAATTACACCCATATACTTACCTACCCACTCGTATCAATATTAACGAGTAGCGCTCGTTGTTAAGCTTATGGGGTGGGATATACCTACTAACATTGATATCTCATCTACGCCAACTATCATTAACCGTCCATAAAGAAAATATAGCGGGCAATAAACCCTGTACCTATATCATATGTATCATAAACCGGTCCGTATGACGTGTGGGGTGTCTAGCGGCTCGATTCGGAAAATGAATTAGATTTCTACTAGACTTCAACAAGTTACGATACGGATAATTTAAAGATATTTGTAAGATAGATACGAGGGGCGTTCAATAAAAAGTGAGAATGAGTATGTTATATACAACTTTTATTAAATGTTATTTTATTTTTCGACATAGTCACCTTTTAGCATAATACACTTAGTATATCTTTTTTCGAAACTTAAAATTCCATTTCTAAAAAAGGTTTCATCTTGAGTACTTAAAAAATCTTGTACTGCAGCGACTACCGCGTCGTCGTCTTCAAATTTCTTGCTCCTTCAATCTCGGAAATAGGTAGAAATCACTAGGGGCGAGGTCTGGTGAATACGGAGGATGCTTAAGGATATCGAACCCAGCATCACGTATTGCAGCCATTGCAACGGCGGACTTGTGTGCCGGTGAATTGTCCTGATGGAACAACACAATTTTCGAGAGTTTACCTCGCCGTTTTTCACGGTTCTCATTACGCAATGTTGTTATTTGTTTGGCATATAAAGTGCCCGTAATATTGGCTCCATGCTCGAGATACTCAATCATTACGACCCCTTTACCATCCCAAAAAACAGAGCCCATGAACTTACCGGCAGGTGGGCCCACCTTGAATTTCTTCGGAGTTGGAGATGATGGCCTTTTCCATGTCATAGACTGCAGTTTCGTTTCAGGGTCGTAATGATGGAGCCATGTTTCGTCCATTGTTATAAATCGCGCCAATAAAAGTTCCCGGTCTTGCTGTATCAGGTCCAAAGCTTCGTGACAAATCTCGACTCTAGTTTGTTTTTGCGTGGCAGTAAGCATTCTGAGTACCCAACGCGCTGATACCTTTTTCATACCTAAGCGTTTATGTAAAATATTATGCACGCTCCCCGTTGAAATCTTTACATTTTCAGCAATAAAACGAACCGTGACACGATGATCCGCCAAAACTAAGTTTTCGACTTTTTTCACAATTTATTCAGTTACTGCTGTAGTAGGGCGTCCGGAGCGGGGGTCTTCCATAGTCGATATTCTTCCACGTCTAAATTCGGCGCACCAACGTGCAACTGTCGAATACGGAGGAGCATTAGACCTTAAAGTGTCCCGTAAATCTAAATTGACTTGGTCCGTAGAAAATTTTTTCAAACAAGTATTTGATAACGGCGCGCAGTTAAATTTTCTCCACTTTCGCTAACGTACTCAATAGCACCGCAAAGAAATCGCCGTATTTTTTTTTAAAACAAAAAACGGTTAGTTTTTTTTTCATGGCAATCAGCTAGGTAGATTTGCTTTACCGGCCAGTATTTACTTTCCTAATATTTATAGAGTTTGTATCTCATTCTCATTATATATTGAACGCCCCTCGTATGTCAAATTTGACGTTTCCGCGATTCTGGAGGTCCTCTTGAACGATTTCGACAAGTTATGACTTAGATATCCAAGTCCCATCTAGGCGATATCTAATGTAGATCTAGTTGATCTCTAAATCGTCTCAAGATCTTGTGATTATCTCGAAATCCGAATAGGCCTGTAGGACTTCCGTTCACGCATGGACACGGCCGCGTGTAATGACCTCTGTACCGTTACTTTTATAAGGTGGCGGAAAATGCACCAGGACTTCAATATTATTATAACCAACTAACTATAATACTCGTAACTATAGAAGCCTCAGAGCTCAAAAATGTGCCGCCGCGAGCGTCTCAACTGTACAGCGCGCAGCCGCGCAAGAGTCATGACATATTAAATTTTATTTTAGCCAATCTAAACTTTTAGTAACCAATCATATTTTTTTTAATAGCGGGAAATTGTGCATTGGGTATTAATATTCAAAGCTGCGGGCGGGGTATACATATTTATGAAGAAGGGATATAAAAGCCTCCTGTTTTGTCTATTTTATAAACTTTTAAAACATTAGTAGAACAGAATTACGTTTATAATTCGGATATGCCGATCCAATTTAGTCCGAAATTCTAACAGCAACAAAGCTGACCATCGGTGGACCTTATGCCTTTGTAATAAGGTTTAAACATTGTCAGTCAACAATGTGGACGGTGTTCCAGTTAACGATAACCGTTAGCATGTAGGATGAAGGGATTACCGCTGTCAACGCGCTCGTGTCCTTATTCAGCGCAGAACTTTATAGTCGAATTTAAACTGTTGTGAGATATTAAATAATTGTACGGTTTAGATTTAGACTCACTTGTTTTTAAGTCACTCGCGCGACATGTTTCGGAAAGCCTAGGTCTCCTTTCTCGGTCTTTTTGTAGGTAGTATTTTTCATCGCTCCAGTGGGCAGGAAGACAGCGTAATACAGAATGTTTATTAACCTTAGCTTAGCAATATGTTGCGAGATGAATATATAGAGGTAGGCCATACTGAGCTACTTTTACTATGTGACCAACCCCTAAATAACGAAAACATACCTACCGCAGCGACGTGCGAATTCGCATCAATGTTTTAAACCGTGTTTAGTAGGGGAATATTGATGATCATTAATGCATTAATAATAAAGCGCGGTTGTATTGGAAAATGATCATGCATTTTCTGCTCCACTAAGCATTATGCAGTGAGTTTATTCAGTCGCACACGATAATCACGGTATACCTTGTCCAAATATACACATGATATCTATAATAAAATACACTGATAAAAAGAAAAAGATAAAAATCTATGATGCTTGTTAATTTAACCTCGTACGATCGATTCAATTGTATATAACATTTTAAAAACTTCGACAGCGAGATGTAGAACTCCGTATTTTAAAGGGATTTCTATTTAAAGTTCTATCTATCTATCCCCAACTTTTGTGTTATATAGAATTGGGAATTGTCATATTATTTCTATTCAGAAACTTTTAAATAGAAATGCGCCATAATACACCGTACAAAAACGTCATGCAGATTGTATTCGCATATAATGTGAAACGGAATAACTAATCTAAACCATTATAAAAGTAATACAAAAGCGGCTAAGTCAGTATTAACGCGATATAAACTCTCATCAATATTTATTTTTTGTGATAATTATAATGGTATACCTTCAATTATCGCTTCCCAAGTAAATGGCGCTGAGTAAAGGTCAAATAAAGCTTCATTATCGACCATTATCGGCTTAATGCTCCGTTCATTCCGTCAAGGGCAAGATTTCCTACCCACATCAATTTCCATTAAGTAAATAAGTAGCACTCTTCAGAGCCTTCTAGAAATGTCTAGGCATTAGAGCTAATACAATTTTAATGTAGATAATCATTTGTCTATATAGACTAACTGAAGAAGTCTTCGATATCCATTTAAATATGATAGTTAAAACGGAATGAAAATGCAAATTACATGAAATAAAATAAATATCTGCAATTGTTTCCAGTTTAATATATTTGCTTAGGTATTAACCATAACCTGACGCAATTTAGACTAAGTCTATCTATTGGAGATATAAATACGAGTACATATAAAACGATTCCAGGCTTGCTCTTTTGTTTTAAATAAACGAAATAGTTATGCCGAGTCCTTGTGTAGTTTTCAAAGTGAACCATACAAAGTTAAGTACAATGTGTTCCCTTTCTTTCGCGAAACTCGTACAGGAACGTGAGATGCCAATTCTTGTTAATCTTGACTTGGCACAATAAAACAGAAACGGAATTGTAATCAAACGTGATCGGACAGAATCAGGCCGCTGACGATATACCCGAAACGATATTTTAGTCCTCCCGTCGCATTCTGAACCCGTATTCCTGAAATTTTAATAGCATTTGTGTGTTTGCCGCTCGTCTGCCGCTCCGAATCGGGAAACGGGCAATTTGAAAATACACATTCAGTTCCTTATGTACCTACCTTCTAATTGTGTCTAATAAGATAACTTATCATTGAAATTTAATAATCATAACTGTGTTGACGACGTAGCTACAAGAATGGATTAGGTACAAATTTTCAAACGATTCCTTTCCTTCTTCCTCGCGTTATCCCGGCATTTTGCCACGACTCATGGGAGCCTGGGGTCCGTTTGACAACTGACGCAATCCCAAGAATTGACGTAGGCACTAGTTTTTACGAAAGCGACTACCATCTGACCTTCCAACCCGAAGGGGAAACTAATAGGCCTTATTGGGATTAGTCCGGTTTCCTCACGATGTTTTCCTTCACCGAAAAGCAACTGGTAAATACCGAATTATATTTCGTACATAAGCTCCAAAAAACTCATTGGCACGAGCCGGGGTTTGAACCCGCGACCTCCGGATTGAAAGTCGCACGCTCTTACCGCTAGGCCACCAGCGCTTATATTTTCAAACGATTGTATTCCTTTATTATTGTTATCAATTTGATTGTTTGTTGATTGCTCACAGAGATGTTATCATAATAAATAAACAATGTATGTCAATTTAATTATGACATTAATAGGTTTTATTTTGAAGAGGTGTTAATGTTACTAATATTGTATCTAAACGCAGTAGTTAGTGTTGATGGACGAAAGCTTGGAATTTTGAATATTGTTGTTGTTCTTTTTACGCAATAAAGAACTTTGCTAACTATGATTATGATTTATGATAAACATTTAATACGTCTTTATTAACACACAATATACTTGTTATTCCAGGAGTTAGTTAGTTATTCTCTTTAAACTCACTCCCGTACTAGAGTTAGACCAAGAAAAGTCTGCAGTGATTTTGATAGCCCACACAGTGCAAGTGTTGTGTATTTTAAACGGCAAACTTCTATGAAATTATGACGAATAAATAACATTTACACTGCGTGGCTTACTTTGTGGAGTTTAAAGAGTAAATACATGTTCAATTACTTATGTAACGATATGTATACTAGATAAGTACATTAAAAACCTAATGTCTCTTCGAATCATATACTCTCAGGTTTAAATCGAAGCTCTATAAGCGTCTCAGACGCTCTGCAACTTCTTGAAACAGACAAAGCGATCGTTCGAGTGAACGTCCTCAGCCACATGTCTACAATTCCCCGTTAATCCCCACACTGAGATGTTTACCGATTCCCTAGAAACCTTAATTGGCTCGCTCTTCGCGATTTCATGCGTAAATTTTGTCAAGTAGCTGTTTTTCACTCAATTACTGCCAGGCCTCCGCATTTCTAATTAAAATTAAACACTCCACCGAGTTTTTGTGCTGAGCTTCACATTCAAACCCGTCCTATTTTCTTCACTTACCAAGCGCGCAAAAGAGAACCAGTATATGCGTACCTGATAGAGTCTGTGCGGAAAGAGAAGAGTCGTGGGATTTGAGGGCAGCACTGGCGCGCCCTCTTTTATGGTTTTTGCTATGCTGACAACACTGGTCACGTGATTATAGTACGACACTAATAAGTGATATACTGATACTTGAATCCCTTTTGTTCCGGTTTTTTACCACGGCTTACTAAACGGACCGTGGTGGTGGTGTCGGCTCGTCAACTCAATCCTCTGATTTAGCGCAGGCACTAGTTTTCTTTTTAAAACACACTCTTGTTTTTATGTCTCAAAACTGCTAAAACTAGTTAAGAATCTGCCCAATACAACTGTAATTTTAGTACCAAACAAGATAGAGTCTCATTTATGTAGCCTAATCTGTGAAGTCCAACAGTTATTTTAATACAAAACCGGGTAGAAATTGGGCAATAGAACTGTAATTTTACTATCTGGGATATATTTCACCCATTGACCCCATTGTAAACTTGACTTGTAATGTATGTGTACATTATTAATAATAAATATGAATATGAATAAAAATAGTGCATAAGTAGGTAGGCCTTATTGGGATATGTCCGGTTCTCTTATCTCACGATATTTTACTTCGCCGAAAAGTCACTGCTAAATATGAAATATAATTTCGTAACTAACAGAACCTAGGTAGGTAGGTAAACGAACTTACAAATAAAGAAATATTTTATTAGAAAAAGTTTTATTCAGAACCTAGTGGGTGCGTATCATAATGAATACGAACTTTTGGTATAATTTCAGTTTACAAACATTCAAAACGTATACTAATCTTATGTATAATGCACTAAATCTATATTTTCAATTAGTATAACATAAAAATAATATAACATACAGTATACATACCGCTGTTTGGTATAACATACAAATAAACTAATTACATTTAATATAACATTCATTATGCATATACATTAAAATAATGAATAACATCTCATATTAAGTATCTGAACAAAACATCAGTAAAATTATTTGGATAGCTCAGTATTTCATAGGTCATCGAAACTAATTACTGTCAGAAAAGTAGGTTAGGTTAGGACTGTGACTCCCCAGAAAAAAAAACTGCTACCAGAAAAGTACGTTAGGTTAGGTTAGAACTGTGACTCCCCAGAAAAAGAAACTGCTACCAGAAAAGTAGGTTAGGTTAGAACTGTACCCCTCAGAAAAAGAAACTGCTACCAGAAAAGTAGGTTAGGTTAGGTTAGAACGACTCCCCAGAAAAAGAAACTGCTACCAGAAAAGTAGGTTAGGTTAGGTTAGAACTGTGACTCCCCAGAAAAAGAAACCGCTACCAGAAAAGTAGGTTAGGTTAGGTTAGAACTGTGACTCCCCAGAAAAAGAAACTGCTACCTGAAAAGTAGGTTAGGTTAGAACTGTGACCCCTGAGAGAAAGAAACTGCTACCAGAAAAGTAAGTTAGGTTAGGTTAGAACTGTTACCCCACAGAAAAAGAAACTACTACCATAAAAATCCGAAAATAATTTATTGACCCAAAAAAGAAAAACATAATAATAACAGCATAGGTACCTTCAGATCCACAGCGCAGGCTTCGTCATCATACAGATAGCTCATCCACCTCAGGTTTCGTCAAAATAAAATGTATACGTTCACATATGTCAACTGCAACATGCATCGTCAAATTTAAAAGGAAATTGGTCATTACAAAACACAAGCAAGCCATAAACCTATATCCTAATCCGGTAAGTACCCGGCACAAACGTCCCCAAAATACCAGCGGCGTTCCCGCGCTGAATAGCCAACGATATACGCTGGACCAGGTACGAACCAGACCTAGGATCGCAACCCCTATCCCGCATGCGTTTTCCCAGGTCCCTCACAAAAACCTTCGCCTCGGAACACCAAGGACCAGCCGACTCAACAGCGAGAGGGACAAAATCGTAAACCGGCTTCAAGTTTGAGTACTTGGCATGCTTCTGTCTCGCGGCGTTCTCCGCAGCCCCCCCAGCCGCACGTATCGTCTGTGCAAGATGCGATGCGGCAAAGGTGCTCACACATGTAGCATCCCACAGCAGACTCCGACCTTTAGCCCAAGGAACAAGAGTGAGACCGTCTGGCCTCTTCCCGTCCGTCCGACTAAGACCCTGGGGTTCTAACATGCACGGCAGGTTAGCCGACACCATAAAAATAGCTTAGGTTAGGTTAGAACTGTGACCCCTCAGACAAAGAAACTGCTACCAGAAAAGTAGGTTAGGTTAGGTTAGAACTGTGACCCCTCAGAGAAAGAAACTGCTACCAGAAAAGTAAGTTAGGTTAGGTTAGAACTGTTACCCCACAGAAAAAGAAACTACTACCATAAAAATAGGTTAGGTTAGGTTAGAACTGTGACCCCTCAGAGAAAGAAACTGCTACCAGAAAAGTATTAGGTTAGGTTAGAACTGTTACCCCCCAGAAAAATAAAAGGTTAGGTTTATTGCGTGGTATTTGTTTTGTATATTATATTATTTCAACGTTATACCTTTTTATACTTATCATAAACGATATTATATGTAAAGTTCATTATACATTATAAAATTATAGAATTCTTTGTTATACGTATCGCACGTTATACTTATTGCACGTTATGCCATTCAAAATTATACTAATTGAATTTATATATTCTGAGCAATATATTATAGGTTTGTATACGTTATATTACTTACCCGAACCTAGTAAACGAACTTACAAAAAAAAGAAATATTTTATAAGAAAAAGTTTTATTCTTTGTAATCGAAGTCTGAATTAAAATATTCAATGTCACTTATGTTTGAGCTAGCTTCAGAACAACCAGGGACACTCATAGAACTATCTGAACTGGATGTGCTTGAATCCGGCACGTAGATTACGAATTCTTGCATATCACCCACTTAGCGGTCTTTTATCGTAGGTAGGTAGGTAGGATTACACAATCCTGAAAAAAAAATTACATATAAATATGCATAAAATGGCAAGTATCAAGACTATTTGTCAGTTATTTTAAAGATCATGAATGGCCTGCATATTTATGAAAATTAATATATTTTGAATTAATATACTTACCGATTATGTACTGGGGACAAGTTACTTAGGGGGCTTATTAAATAGGTGATTATTTAATATTAAATACAACATCAATACCCGTGAATAGCGGAAACACGTTCCGCGACTTTTATAAGCCGTTTTCTTCCCGCTGACAAAACCGAACAATGTTAAATATAATTTTCCTTGTGGTTTTATGTACGGTTTTATAGTGTTTTGAAAATATTTTATACGTAAAACTTGCGGTTTTTGTTAATAAAAATATACAATGACAGAAGTTTGTTTACTTTTTACAAGACAGGTGTCAAAAGTTTGATTGCCATATAAAATTTAAAATGTTAGTTCCCGTTTCTTCAACGACTCTTCTGTTTCCGCACAGACTCTAACGTAAAGTTAATACAGAGAGACTTCCGCGAACCACGTTCGACGTGTTGCCTCCCTGTCACACTTAGGTACGTTCGAATTTAAAAGTGCGACATGCCTCTCTGTCGCACTTTTAAATTCGAACGTACCTAAGTGTGACAGGGAGGCAACACGTCGAACATGGTTCGCGGTAGGCCCTCTGATCTAACGGCTCGGCCACGACATGGCGCGACTCGCGACGGCGGCAGCGTCAACCATAGGTGGGAATTGTGTCTCGCTCCAACCTATAGTTAATAGTAAGTCGCTCAATGTCGTGGCCGAGCCGTAAGGGTCACACTTATACTAGTTTTACCCAATGAGGCTAATATTTGAAGGGTTCAATTTTAGCAACAGATGTCTGGGCCTTTCACGTAGGTACTGTAAGGTCAATGAAATCTGTGTCATTGGGAGTATTTAGAACGCTTATCCAGGCCCTTGAAATATGACACCTTTTTGATAGCTCTCTCAAGCTCTTATCGTGTTACAAGTGGTAAAACAATCCTTGTGATTCCTACAAATAAGGTTTAATTTTCTTAATCTAACTAGATAAAAGCATATGCGCCGCGGTTTTCTCTTGAGTGGTGTCTTGATTACTCAGCAAAGCTTCGTAGATGCTTTTAGTTTTGTTTTCATGAAAATTATTCCATTAGGAATTGTAATCTCTCAAAACTTAACAATAACAACAAAATTCTAAGTGAAACTGTGGAATATTTTTAGGATTTACATAAATTATCTCTTTGTTGGGATAAAATTATTTTATCACAATTAAAATTAAGTTTTCTTCATGAGTACTTACCAATAACGTAGGAACTTGTAGTAGGTCTTTGATTGATAAATTATCAATGATCGTTACACATTATATTATATAATGTGTATCGATCATCATCGGACTATACCTACAGTATAGTATTTCATTACACTTACCTGTAAGAACACTCTTCCTTCGCTTTTCCCTTTAGTACCGTTTGGTAACCAAAATTTCGTAACCAGCTACAGAATGGGAATCAAGATTCCCAGTTTGTAGCCGGTTACATATTGGGCCAGCGTGTTACCGTTTGGTAACTAAATTTGGTAACTAGCTATAAAACAGGAATCTAAAATTCCCTGTATGTAGCCAGTTACGAATTGGGCCAGAGTGGTACCGTTTGGTAAATAAGTTTTGTAACTGGCTACAAAATGGGAATCCAAAATTACCTGTTTGTAGCCGGTTACGTATTGGGACAGAGTCACTCACTGATCGGAGTTTATTGTAAGTACCAATTCGAGGCTAGAACGGTGTACATACGAAAGCACTTCAGACTTATTGTCATTGTCATTGCATACGTTCATTTTAAGTTTTAATGATAATTTCTCGCTGACTGAACATTTTATCAAAAATCTGTGAATGCCAATTGTCACCACTTAGAAAGTTAGATGGTCACTTCAAAAGTCCCATTTTGTAACCAGTTACAACGCGGGATATTTTTTCCCGTTTGGAAGCTGGTTACCAACCGTGGTTACGAATCGGTAATTCAAAAGTCCCATTTTGTAAACAGTTACAACCTGGGATTTAATTTTCCCGTTTCGAAGCCGGTTACCAAACGTGGTTACAAATCGGTAATGGAAAAGTCCCAATTTGAAGCCAGTTACGAATTGGTATTTCTTTCCCGTTTCGAAGCTGGTTACCAATTTTTAGTAACCAAACGGTACTAAAGGCGCTTTTCCGTTTTATTTAGCAACATGTTAGTTAGGGACAATTACTTACGATTCTTGCAATTTTTGCATTTTGTTATTTTCCTACCATCCTACTGCAAAAATAAATACGCAAAACACAACAAACCACCAGGAGTAAAAATAGTTAAAATCTCTCTCGCGTTTTTCCTATGTAGGTAAGAGATATCGGAAGATACGTACTGGGAATGTGGTTATTGTATTTTATTCACAGCACATGATGTGGTTAATACCGCATAGTTGGCATTGATTATATTATTAATAATGTTTTTTTCTTTTGTTACAGGTATGAATCGTGTTTTTACTTTCTGCAGCGTAATGTATATATATAACATCGATATATATGTCAAGAATAATGGTAAATTATGAGCGGTATTTTTTTTTATATTGCGTCAAAACAGTTGTGATAGGTGTGTGTATAGGAAGATTAAAAAACGGTTTTCTTTAATTATTGATTTGAACTTTAGAGATAAGCAAAATGAGGTGAAAAATCGATGTAAAGATCCTTCAGGGCCCGTAATTTCATTTTATACTTAGTGTCATTCAAATCATATCAATCATGGTGAAGCGGCTGAGCTGTAGTGAAAAGTTGAAAATGGTCCGTTTTTTAATATTTCTTCACCGAGAATATAATTTACTTACTATTATCTTTCTCTAAGCTCAGACTGAGACTGAGAAAAAACGTCTCAGTGCACATTATAACTGAGCAAATCCTATGAAAAACCCCGCTGTAAAGTTAATCAGGGCCTTACACAAGGAGGAGGGTAAGAGCTTTTACTGCAGCCTCAATGCAGCCGCACGGATAGGGTTATCATTTAATTCTCTTAGCCCGGGGTTAACCGGTTAAACCAGTTACCATGGTTACCAGTACAATTTGACACTGGGTTAACGGTTTAACCGGTTAACCCCGGGTTAGTGGGATGGTGCAAGTGGCGGTTAGAATATCATCCTTATTTATTTGCCTTAAGGCATTCTGTACCAGTCAACCAGTGGGCTAAACCAGTAAGAAGTAGGTGCAGGGTCTTCATTCGATATAGGTATTTACTGTTTGTTCGCCAAATAGAAAGTTTCGTTTTACACAAAAAATAGAAATAGATTGGTATATGTAGATTGTTATTTTGTTCTATCTATACCAAGGCTCGAATATCGGCTAAATTTTGAAATTCATACATGTTTTGACTTAAACCCACTTTAGTTCCATTTCGTTTTAATAACCGGTTTTAAGGGAATTTTAGATTCTTACAGGATTTTTTTTTCCATTTAAACTATCATAACTTATTACCTAGGTACTGTTTGAGTTTTCAAGTAAGGAGCCGGACCGAAATAAACCGGTATTAACCGGTCCCGAGCCTTGGTCTATCTATCCCTAGTATGAGTAGCTATTAAGACATGAAGAATCGGGATACATTGTATTATTGTTAAAATCTTGCCCGATTAAAGCTCAGGGACGACAGCAGTTATAAAACTAATCCACAAGTGGCACGGTCGGGTGCAGCCCGTTATTAGGTACTGCAGCCTGCAGCGGTAGGGTTACCTATTAACTTTATAAGTGCTTGCTTGCTGACTATTCTAGATAAATTACTACTAGGTAAGGTAAAAGTACAACGGTTTAGAAAAAAACCCCAAGTTAAAGGTGCCTTTTTTACAATTGTTTTCTTTTTACGCATAAAAACCAACCTACTTTACTTTAACTAAAGTTTTGTAGGTAGGTACCTTACCTATAGTCTAATACTAACATAGTTCGCCTGCGCGGATGTTTATATGTGCATGATTTCTCATATTTTTTATCTAATTTATTGATAATGACATATTGCGTCTAATACAATCTATACATAGCATTATTTTTAAATATTTTTCCTATCAAAAGGAGTTTTATCTTATCTAAGAAGTTAAGATTAAATTTTCATAATACGTTGCTCCATGTCTAAAATCTTACTCTATTAGATAAACCAACCAATTATAAACGTCACACTTTTTCCGTATAAAATCACATCAAACGTTAGCCCGGAAAATTAACATCCATCATGTAGTAAATTAACTTTCTATTTTAGGCCAAACAGAATTAGTTCATATTTAGGGCAGTCGATACCACCGTTCGTTCTGTAGAAACTGGTTGCATCGATATAATGTACGTCAGTGATACTATTACTATCCATGTGACGTTTCTAGGAATAAATAAGTAATTAGCTAATTACATTTTCTTTACACCCCCAAATAATAGGACTCGTCATAATGAAACATGAACCGTAAAACAACCTAAGGGCGTTTATATAATACGTCCTTAGTTTGATGATAAGCTAGCTTAGTGTGGCAGACGCGTAATACGAGTTATGCGACGCAGATATCATTGTGACGTAAGCACCAATTTCCCTAACGTCCCTTTTTAAAACGAATGACACATAATAACGATCATGTCGATCATACATCATGCCTTCTTACATAATGTTTGTAAATTAACTACAGACTGACATCAGATATAGTCAACATTATACGATCATCTGTTATGATTCGAAATTACACTTTCTCTAGTTGTAATACGATCAGTTTTTCAATGGCGTTCCTGTGTAAGATGAGAGCTTGTGGAAGTTGCAGAAAATGAGCCCGGATGCTTTCAAATGACAATCTCATTTGTTTTGCATTGGGTTACGTCGGTGCCGAAAAACTCATCTTGCCTGCGAATAAAAATATCTGGGCAATGCGTCAACAAGTAAATTAATATATGTTTGCATAGTGAACATACGAATTTACCGATGACAGATCCGGTCCCACGTAGGTGGGATAAGGAAAGGAAGAAGAAGAGTAAACAAACATACGAATTTATTTACCAATCAACCTTAAAGATGCGTTCAAAATCACGTTATGATCATTCATTCAGGTTTACTTAGTTCAGGTATCTGTTCAAACAAAGGAAATGTGTTAAGTACCTGATTTTAACGCGGTTAAAGCACTTCAGTTTGTGATGTTGTCTTTCTAAATAAGTATAAGATGATAACAAAGAGTATTTACTTCGTTTTTAGGGTTCCGTACCCAAAAGGTAAAACGGGACCCTATTACTAAGACTTCGCTGTCCGTCCGTCCGTCCGTCCGTCTGTCACCAGGCTGTATCTCACGAACCGTGACAGTTGAAATTTTCACAGATGATGTATTTCTGTTGCCGCTATAACAAAAAATACTAAAAACTGAATAAACTAAAGATTTAAATGGGGCTCCCATACAACAAACGTGATTTTTGACCAAAGTTAAGCAACGTCGGGCGTGGTCAGTACTTGGATGGGTGACCGTTTTTATTTTTTGCATTATTTTCCGTTTTTTTTTTTCATTATGGTACGGTGCGCGAGTCCGACTCGCACTTGCCCGGTTTTATTCATCATCATCATTATTCTTAAGAGCCTAGCTCTTGTCGGTAGAGTAATCGCCATTCCGTTCTTCTCTCTCCCACTGTTTTGAGCTCCTGATACGTTACTACGTTGATTTTCGTTTTTATTTCTGTATAGAAAATATGGTCACCCTAATTCGATGAAATTGGGTGCAACCCTTGAGAAGGGTCACAAATTACTCCTGTCCTATTGGTCGTATTGCGGCTTACTCTTCTTTATATCTGCCCGATAAGCTTGGCTTTGGAGCCCACACGCTTTCGTGGTTAATGAAATCAGTACTAGGTAAATGGCTTGTGTTATTTTTCGCTAAAGAAATCGTTGAAAAACTTCTATAACGAACCATTGTTTTAGATATTTGACTCGTACCTTTCTGTAAAAAAAGTTGTCTAATTATGAATAACTTACTTTTGGTATTGTTCTAAAAATGACGATCGAAATTTATTCACTTCGTTATTGTTCATTGAAAATGAAATGAAATTAATTTACTAATTTAGTTGCCAGCGCTACTATTTAACTAGTAGCCAATCCTTTGTTTAACTAACTAATATCTGCAACTAATTAATTTGAATTGAGGGCAGCAACAATAGATGACATAACGCAGATAACGTTGCACCTACACTGCGTGGGCAAGCATAGTCACTGTTGATTAGCTTGTGTTATCAATGCATATTATACAAACACTTGATGTGCTCAAGCTGCCCGATACGGCTGCACTCTTCAAGGCGTCAGTCATCCACCGGCCGCCGAGGCTGCCGCACGCCCTTTTTATTGCCAGTCGCGACCCCATCTCTAAAAAGGGAACGAATATTTTTAGTTCACGGAAACCTCGTGTCGTTTTTGTTGAATCAAAAGTGCACTGAGGAAGTTTGTTGAATCGAAATTTCTTCGATACCGGGATGTGCTTTGTGGTTTAAGGTGAGTTTGTTTATCTTGATCAGCTGTGAATTTGTCAAAGAACTTTATCAAGTACTTTAATAGTTTATTAATTTACTTATTTGTATTTAACTGCATAGGTTAACTTTGATTCTCCAAGGATTGGCCCTTGGTATGAATAACAGTAACTATAAGTATGTGTGTGAAAACTATGCATTTTTATGCAAGGCTTTTATCGCATTATATGTACTAAAATACATATTGTTTCAGTTATACGGGATATTACTAATAAGTAATAGCGTTTAGTTTATATTTAATTTATTTACGCTTTGACGTTTGGGACGTAATGAACATAAATCATGATATTTTCGAGATTTAATTAAAGTTCCGTTTATATAAAAGTGGTATAAGAATATATGACATTTCTACAAATGATACAAATTAACCATAACTTTCTTTTTTACATGAATGCAGAAGGGTGTGTAACATTTTCAGCGTTCATGTTTGAAATATCGTACAATGTAAATCTGTATACAATTCTTATTACAGTACACGTGTCAATATGCCCTTTGTTTTCTCTTACGACGTTACAATACACGTGCATGGACGTTACACGCGGATCGAGTTCGGAAATTGACGCTCCTTTTTGAGATTTAATTAATGATTCTCTTTTAATATAACGATTATAACGGAAAGGAAGACGAATATTTAAAGGGCGGTAAAAACCAAGTCGAAAAGGTACTTGTTAAAATTGAGTTTTGTAAAGACGTGCAAGCTGTAAAGCCGGCAAAATATAACGCAAAGCACTGACTACAACTACTATTTAGTTTTACGATTGATGACATTTTATTGTCAATAAAGTCAAGCTTTATTTATTATTGTATGTAATTAATGTCTTCAAATGAGTTTCTACACTTTATGATATTATTTAATAAACTTAAGGTAATTTTAAACAATGCATTCAAAATCTTATTATGCTCACTATTACGAGTAATATCTGGGAGACATATATATAAAAACTCAAAAATGCGCGTTTTCCCAGAGATAAGACCTAGCTAGCTAGATCGATTTATCGCCCCCGAAAACCTGGGTTATTCCCACTAGTTACCACCAAGTTTTTACCAGTGGTAACTACTGGGAATTTTTTTCCCACCTTTTACCACGAAGAACGTATGGCGCCGAATACATTCCGGCGGATTCTCATTCAGCCGCATTCAATCCGGCTAATCGTTATACCGCCGCATTTCAAAACGCCCCTGTTTTTGAAAACGGCTAGCCGTAATGTAATACGGCGGATTATACGATCCGACTGCGACATATATATTTCGGGGATCTCGGAAACGGCTCTAACGATTTCATGAAACTTGCTATATGGAGGTTTTCGGGTTATTCCCACTAGTTACCACCAAGTTGTTACCAGTGGTAACTACTGGGAATTTTTTTCCCACCTTTTACCACTGGTAACTACTGGGAATAAAAATTCCCAGTAGTTACCACCAACTCGGGTTAGTGGTAACTACTGGGAATTTTTATTCCCAGTAGTTACCACCAAAACTTTGTTAGTGTTAAATACTAATACAAACAGTAGGTATGAATAGTATAAATAGAGTTATTTTGAATTACCTAATAAAATCACTTGAAAAATCATCTAAATGGATTATTAAATTTATCCTTAAGTACATATATCATAGTTTTTGTACTAGTACCGGTTAAACTGTTTCAATATTTTTGGTCACTTTTAAGGGAGTTTACTAAAACACTAATCGACTTATAATTATTTATTAAATTACTCTATATATTTATACTACACTATTTATAGTGTTTTTATTAGTATTTAACTCTAACAAAATTTTGGTGGTAACTACTGGGAATAAAAATTCCCAGTAGTTACCACTAAACCGAGTTGGTGGTAACTACTGGGAATTTTTATTCCCAGTAGTTACCAGTGGTAAAAGGTGGGAAAAAAATTCCCAGTAGTTACCACTGGTAACAACTTGGTGGTAACTAGTGGGAATAACCCGAAAACCTCCATATAGCAAGTTTCATGAAATCGTTAGAGCCGTTTCCGAGATCCCCGAAATATATATGTCGCAGTCGGATCGTATAATCCGCCGTATTACATTACGGCTAGCCGTTTTCAAAAACAGGGGCGTTTTGAAATGCGGCGGTATAACGATTAGCCGGATTGAATGCGGCTGAATGAGAATCCGCCGGAATGTATTCGGCGCCATACGTTCTTCAACACGGCTAGCCGTAATGTAATACAGCGAGTCATTAGCCGCCGCTTTGAAAGTTTTTAGTTCCCATTTTTAACACCCGTGGCGCTGCCTGACAAACGCTGGGGTGTCCATCAAATCTGGAGTTCGTCGGACTGTTTCTTTTCAAAAAACATTTCTTTCGCAACTTAACTAGACGGAGCCCCGCTTACCGCGCGAACCTACCTACCTATTGATTTAGTGAGACGTCCGTGAAAACATTACACTTTGGGGAAAAAAGAGTAGGTAGGTAAGTAGGTTAGGTTCGTTAGGTAGCTTCAGATGCCCGAAGGGCAAACCGCCCAGAAATAGGAGCCCCGCTTGCGGGGCTCCGTCTATTTAAGTTGTGAAGGAAATGTTTTGGAAAAGAAACACATGTAGTGCGGTGGGACCATGGTAAAAATAAATTAAATTGCAAACATTGTCAAACTCCGGTTACGTAGGCGACCGAAAGAACTGGTCACTCTACAATCTAAAATAGTAGTACGATGCGGCTAAACGTTGGCCGCCTTATTGAAGAACGTATCGCAATGACAATCCGGCTAATCGTCGAACCGCCGCATTTCAAAACGCCCCTGTTTTTGATAACGGCTAGCCGTAATGTAATACGGCGGATTATACGATCTGACTACGACATATATATAAATAAATAAATATACAAGAATTGCTCGTTTAAATATATATAATTTTAGTCGTTCTTAACTAACCTTTACTTATTTGTATAATGTAATCATAATAAGTGTAATAACAGTAGTCTAGCGCGACAAAGGTGTATTTTCGTAATTATACTAATTGCTTTTTATGTAAGCGGAGACGGCGTGGCACCCGCTATTAACTTGTAAGTGTTGTAAGTAAAATTTTGATGTGTGTCTAGTTTTAACGTGAATGTACTGGTGTGTTTTAAACTCAGGATTTATGAAAACACCACTCACTTTGTATTGATTTTTTTAAACTAAGTCACCCTGTTTTACTTTGACGTAAAGTGAAACTAGACTTACCTATGTATCCACTAGGTACCTACGTGGCTTAATAGTACAGTACCTACATTTTATACTTAAATTACTATTGATTTAAGTAAAACCAGCTTTATAGGCAATGATCGGAAGAGATCAACTATTTCTTTGAACGGTATCTCATCTCATTTAATCCCTTTTGAACTAAGCTCGGTCGGGGTATCCCTTATATAATCTACTTGATCGCTTCTAATACTTGTCTTTTATTTTAGTATTGTTATAGGTTACATGATTGTTAGTATTTATTTGTCGGACCGGACCCGACCGGGATAAGTGGCGTACTCGAAGAGAAGCCTATGCTCAGTGGTGGACGATATAGGCTGATATGATGATGATGATTTATTTCATTTGATCATATTTTTAAACCTAGTATGATATTATATTGGTTTCGAAATATAATAGCCATGAAAATCTCATTAATTGTAAGTAATCAAAGTGTTTTATAATAAAACAACTAATTTTGCTATTTAATTGAAAACTCATTGGCCCTCTCAATATTAATTAAAATTCGAAGCGTGATATCTAATTTATTAAGTTATAAAGTAATTATAGAGTCTAGTCTCTTTGACCACTATGCTATCAATTGATCGTCAGTGTCAAGGTAAAGTCAAACGTCAATGTAATTGGTTAAGCTTAGACTAAACTTTGTGTAGGCGTAATTTGATTTGATTGAATGCCTTCCTATAAAAGCCAACCATTACGCGGTCGTGTACTTCATTTGGTACCACCATGTTATAAAAGCTTAACATTATTGGAAACCGTTTTTGTAAACTAACTGAGATATGAGTAGTTCGCGAATAATAGATTCAAATGAAGTACTTCACTTGATATCAGTATCACTCTTTCATTCACTAGTTCAGCTCGTATTCATTTAATTCTTTACTTCAGGAGTTCCGTTTAAACACTTTTTCATTTACTTGCTCATTCGCATAGAAAGTGACAAGGACGCCATGTTAAACCTTCGATTCATGAATTTATTTATTTGAGTGATTCATATTGACTGATATTATCAATCAAATCCTTCATTCAACTCCATATATCCGCAAAAGAGAAATGAACCCTACTTTTGATATAGATAGTAGCTGTTGAGCTACTGAACTAAACTAAACTAGTGAACTAAAAGAGTGAAGTACTTCACAGCGTACGAAAGATGCATATCAATCTTTTCTTTTCAGTGACACATTTTGCGAATATCTAGAATGAGTAGAAAAGCAGTCTTAGGCAGGGTTGACTTGAAATGTGAAAAAATTTAAATACTGACATACATCCGGACATCATCGGTTATTTCATTAAAATCCGGCCACTAAATCCCTTATTCCAAAACCTTCCGTGGGCCATTGCCCCATAACTCGCCACAATACGCTGTAGCTAAAGCAGAGACGCTTTTCACATAGATTTTCGTACATTGACCCGCCTGTTGCTATCTCTATTTCACGCGCATAATTATATCGCTGTCCCGCCCATGATACCGGTTGTCAATGGCACTGTGTGAGATTGATAGCAATATAATGCGAGTGCAATACTGCCCTGCTAAGCCAATTAGCCGCATCTCAAATAAAAGTTTTATGCAAACATATACCTTACATTCTTTATCTGAAAATTCGGCTATTCGGCTTAGCTTAGGAGGGCAGAATAGAGATGTCAACAGGTCAATGTACGTAAATCTATGTGCAAAGCGTCTCTTCTTTAGCATAACCTGCTCTGTCCTTTGCACAAACTTTTAACTTCTAGCGGTTAGTTGAGGTTTCTAAAAAATCCTGACATTCGGCAAGTCCCCCGCAATCCTGACAAAGGACCAAAAATCCTGACATGTCAGGAGGAATCCTGACGTATGGCAACCCTAGACTTAGGCAAGTCCCATTCAAAGGGTATCAGGTGTTACTAAGGCGACGAAGTACGTTCGTCTGTCTGTTCTTTTGTCTATTTCTAGACTCAGTAACGGTAATTCGTTTACGGCCTGAATCCTTCTTTCTTTGAACGAAATATACACTGACAGGTTAGAAACCGCGCTTCAGGAAGATACTTTAAATCCTGAACCATTTTTAGATAACGTATTGCTTTCGAATATAACAAAAAACCTTTAAAATTTTATCTCAGCCCCATAAATTAAATTGCAGGAAACCATGACATATTAAAGCCAGAATTTTTAAGCCTGAAAATAATTTCATTTAACAAAATCAGTAAAGCGCGAATGGATTGCGATAATATGACGAGGATTTGGTTTTTGTTACGTTTTGGTAATGGACAGTCGGGCTGATGAACGTATATAGGATTATGAACACTTCGGCTGCGAGCCTGCGATTAGGACTAAAAGGTTTATGAAATTGGTTACCTCGTCTAAATTTTGTAGAAATGACCAGTCTTTTAAGATATCGAAATACTTAAAAATAAAACAATAAAAATAGTTAACACAAATCCCTAAACATTTTTTTTTTGTATTAATGTCAATGCCCTGCATAACGACTAATCACCACACCTTATAAAACAAAGTCCCCCGCCGCGTCTGTCTGTTTGTTTGTATGTTCGCGATAAACTCAAACCGCTGAACGGATTATCATGCGGTTTTCACCTATCAATAGAGTGATTCTTGAGCAAGGTTTAGTTACGAGTAGGTGTATAATTTGTTAACCTGTGCGAAGCCGGGGCGGGCCGCTAGTGTCACTGTCAACTAAATACCAGGCATGGCAAAAGATTTCTACAATAGGGAATCATATTTTTTTCTTCTTTTGTCGATCGTTTTGTTTCGTTGAATACGTTGATCCTTAGAACACGTATCTCTAACACGAGTAAGTAGGCATACCGAATCATCCAAGCGCACGAGTTTATCCACCCGGGATTAATATTGCCGAATATTGAAAATGTTGCCCACCCGAGTGGCACGCGTTAACATTCCGAGAGTATCGTCGTGTTCAATCTCACTCGGAATTAGTGTTGGTAGGAATGGGAACTCGTGTCTTATGAGTCTAAATTGGAAGACATCGACTCGTTTTGACACGACTCTGCGCTTACGAAACTTCTGAGTCTTAAATTCCGACTTGAGTCCTTATTGAGTCTTTTAAGCGCAACTTAATAGGAATCGAGACGGGTAAAGACTTCGTCAAAAATGTTGTAGGTTTGGTCTAAATGAACCCTAATGAAAATGGGCGTTACTGATCAGAAAATTTTTGGCCAAAGGAATCGAGTCATTACAAAAGACTCGGGTCTTGATAAGAACTGAAGTTTAGACTCAATGAATAGAGTCGAGTCTTAATGCAGAGGACTCAAAAGACTTGAGTCTTAACCAACACTATTCGGAACCTATTAAAATAAAGGCCGTATCCAATTGAAGTTGGGATAATTTGAATAAAGGGTCTGCTAAAGTATTTACTCTACCTCCACCATTTGAATAGGTGTTTACTACCTACTTACCTAGTGCTACGAGTATGTTGAAGTCTTTTATTAGAAAAAGCATTTTCGTCTCAAAAATAGACGAAAACTCGAAATCTCATCTGTCATAGTGGAATCTGGAAGCGTATTCTGATAGTCATAAATGGTATTAAGTAATATTTAGGCTAGATCTGTAATGGATATGCTTTTTCGGGGTCATTACTGTCATTAGTGACGTTTCTGGTTGAAGAAATGTAATTTTTAACACTGACATATCATATCCATAACATTAACAAATCCAGATAAACTTTATAATCTGTTATTAAAATCAACCGCTAGTTCTTGGAAGCGACATTTGAGATGAACTTTGTGCGTTATTTCATTACCATCGTTACCGTCTTAGCTTAGCACTGAAAAAACATTTACGTACTTTGCTTTGGCCTTACGTTTCGTTTGACTATCGTATACATCTTCGGTGGACTAATAGTCGTCACACACAATCATCGAACTGATCACAACGTTAAATATGGTTGTGACATTTGTCAAAATTTTCACACAAGCACATTTTAATAAACTAAAACTACTATGACGTGTATACACATGGTACAGGCCTTTAGTGTCCAGGCGGCTTAGCACGGTCGTGTTTTTATTCCTTGTCACCATGCCTGTCACGTTCTAACAAGTATGTAAGTGCGAAAGGGACGTGCATAGTGATAGTCGATAAAAATGGAACCGTGCTGAGCCCGCAGTTGTTCATATTGGGATGACAGTATTCATTATCAGTCGATGCCCACTGATAAGTAATATAAAAATAGATAAAAATCGACTTCAAAGTGTCAAGGGGGATTACCCTACGATATAGTTTGCATTATAAACAATGGCTCTCAATGTAAATTAGGTATATCGCATGGCAAAAGTGTGCAAATTATATCGGAAGGTAATGACCTCAAAACGTGTCTCAACCTGATACAACCAGCCCGAGAATGTGGGAGTCGCATGCATAATACACGAGGTACTGGGTCCTAAATAGAGCAGACCACAGTATCGATTCGAGTTCATTTCCGGCCGAGCGCTACTCTACGTACTACGACCTACAATATTTTAGTCTGTGCACTTCCAGCCTTAACTTATTCTGGAGAAGTAATTCTGGTATATGGTATAAAATACACAGCTTAATCCGTGGAAAATTGAATTCTGTGTTGAATATTGCTTTAAAAAATTGTACAACAATGATGTAAAAAGTGTTTATCCGGGTAAACAGTTATTTTGTTATTAAAAACGTTAAGGATAATTAAGTCCACCTTTTAATGAATAATCTAAAAAACTTGTAGGAACAGTATTATGCTTAATGGATAGTCATTATTAAAATTCGTTCTTCATAAAAAAATTGGTCTATCAGCGTCGATCAATTCTTATTTTTAACTGCACATTAAGTATTAAATGAATGTTTTTTTTTAATGCTACTGTCATAAATTGTTCATGCTTGTCTTTAATAATAATTTTCTAGCTTAGGTACTACATACCTATTGCATAACACCATTTTTCGACCTCAAGGGCGACGACCTCACCGGCGTTTAAATTTATATTTTCGTATTCCGTAAATCCAGAAGACGTGTATTGTTCAGTTCGTGTTGAAGCCCATCGCAATTGTTCTCTGTTGTTACAACATTCGGTTTATCCTCAGACAGTCTATCAATTATGTTAATTGTTTGTACTGTACATTAGGTACATACTCAGATCACTTGTCTTAAATGAAGCATATAAGACGACTTGCGATCACAAATCACCACACTTTAGCCATAGAGAAAAAAATACATAAGAGTGCTCACTCCATCAGTTTCAGTACCAAAACGACTATTATTTTCGTAGTCGACATCTAGCATCGAGTAGCGGAATTATCAGTACTGATGCTACACTTGACAATAGATGTTCCGACGACCGAAAAGTCTAAAGCTCAACAATTTTCAGCTAATATTATGACCGGTTTAACCGGAACTCTATTTTCAACTCCTTCTGCTTTTAATATTACTTGTAAATTGTTGTTTAATACAACATTCATTTCTCTATGCTTTAGCGTTCCCATTGGTGCCAAATTAGTATTAGTTAGAACGCAACCTCTGAAGAGTGTCACGAACCCACCACCAATTGTATGGCGTCGGCTAGGTTCGTGTGACTCTACACGTAACTCCCAAGATTTTCTAGATTATTCGATATCCATCCTAAACGGTGCGTAGTCTATGTTGTATATGTACATAGTCTACGACCACACATCACATGGGCCATTATGTTGTAAAAAACATGCCGTTAGTCATCGTTTTGTGTGACATTGACCCTTCCGTGTATGGGCAGTGGATTATACCTCCTTTTTGTTTTTATTGTGCCATAAAGTGTTAATTGGATTACTGTATTTATCTACTGTGACACGCGAGATGTTGCATCAATGTTAATGATATACTTACTTAATGGCGCAGCGACCCAAAATGAGTCCACGCCACGAGTACACGCCAGTTGTCTCGATCCTGTGCCATCTCCCGCCAGTTATCGGCATGGAGATCGCGCAAGTCCGCTTCAACAACATCGCCCCAGCGGTACCTGGGACGTCCGATCGGTCTCCGCCCTACTGAGCGTCCCAGGTATGCCCTTTTAGCGCCACGCTCTTGAGCCTTTGTTAATAATGTTAATGATATACACGTAACTTTTTGAGGATCACGCATAGGTAGTCACAGAAAAACCTCCCAAGGTGAGTTAACTCCTGAGGTACCCTTCGCGCTACGACATGGGGTTCTTCAAGAAGCAGGTATTCAGGGTTCTCAAGGCTCGGCAACGTATAAGTGGCTCCTCCGATGCTCATGTCTATTGGCGATGGTGACCGCTTCCTCGTTTGCTGCCTATTGCATTTATCTCTTCGGTTTCTGAAAGTTGCGGATACTAATTTCTCGTTAGGCTAATGTTGTACCTATTTAATTTGTGGGCGTTAGGTCAGGAAATGAATGCTCAAAAAAAGTTGTAGAGGGAAATGCTTGGAACACAATTTTTGACTCCGTAACTTTGTTTGGACTAGTTAAGAGGTGAACATATCAAAAGTCCCCGGCCGTAGCCCCGGTGCTTGGGGGGGGGGGGCAGAGGGGGGGTAAGAAGGTCTCGTTTTTCGGTTTTTCACTTACATCTTGGAAACTTTGCGTCTTAGCGACATGACTACTTAGACAAACCGAAAGCGGATAAAGTTTGTTACAAGTTTTATTTAGTCAAGTTGTTATATAGCTATATACATCCATGTTAGTTCACTGCATAATAAGAATAAGCTATCAATACATAGGTACACTCTAAACAACATTTGACGTTCGACAAACTAGTGCTGAGAGTTTCAACTGGTAGGTATAATTGTAACCACAGACTTTATTAAATAGAGTCCGGCCGTGGTCAGATTTGTATACCTAAAAAGAAAACTTTTAATTAAGACTTAACAAGTTGCCGCTTGTAGTCATTTTTTATGTTAATAAATCGTCATGTTTTTTCCT
This sequence comes from Cydia splendana, assembly GCF_910591565.1. Lineage (NCBI taxonomy): Eukaryota > Metazoa > Arthropoda > Insecta > Lepidoptera > Tortricidae > Cydia > Cydia splendana. The sequence goes on along the minus strand of NC_085971.1, from coordinate 14,589,221 downwards.
GGTCTAGTTTTACTTTCGGCGCGATTTGGGAAATGAATTAGAGATTAACTAGATACGATATAGTAAAGATATGTGACGTCCCAGGAGTAAAGGTACCTTATGGCGGTTGGCGTTTACGCTATTATTAACGTCGCTCCAATATTATTGCGGCGCTATGCGACGTAAGCGCCAGCCGCCATAAGGTACCTTTTTCCGTGGAACGTCACATAACTTTTCTATTTCATGTCTAGTGAATCTCTAATTCATTACCTGAATCGCGGCGCCAGCCGCCATAAGGTACCTTTTGCCGTGGAACGTCTCATATCTTTACTATTTCATATCTAGTGAATCTCTAATTAATTTCCCGAATCGAGCCGTTTATCTATAATTTCGACGGATAATTCAGAGCACGAACTTTGTCATGAATAATGTTTCCCCTTGCTTATCAAGAAAAAGTTAAATAGGTAACGCTATTCTTTCCTATATGTGTATTCAGAATAAACAAATATGCTATTTATATCTGCGTCCCGCTCTGAAATGAATCTGATATTAATACCGAATGAAACCGAAGTTTTCTGCTTCCTCCTGCCGTGCTATGTATTTTCGGCTCATACTTATTCAACGTGCAGACCTATGGTTTGCTTATTATCATAGAATAAGCATCAATCTTATTCTGAGAAGTATACTAAATGTGAGGGGCATACATTACTGTATTTTCTTCGCTATACAGAATGGCCAAAAAATAACTGCATTCCCGTTGCCAGGGAGGTTTTGGGATTATACTGAGCAACGTTTACTATGGGACCATATACCCATAATCGCGAATAAAAAATTTGGCTGTTTCATACATTTCGGCTTGTCCATTTTCTATGGGAGGGTAAATTTTTTTTCGCGATCTCGGGGTTGGTCCCATAGTAAAAGTTGCTCAGTATAATAGCAAAACCTCCCTGGCAACAGGAATACAGTTATTTTTTAGCCATCCTGTATATTATCTTTCTTCTAAGGCTATAACCTATATTTATTGCACTTTTAAAAATAAGCCTAATGATGAAACTATTTTATATAATAATCACGGAAAAAAGAATGAGCGCGCCGCGCTCTGACGGGAAACGGCATGTGCCTGGATTAGTATGGAAACCTATGTCGCCAACACGCTGTCACAAAAATTGGCCATATTTTTCTTATTTCGAAAAGGATTATGAGCCCTCGCCCATCTCAATAATTTGAACTTTACAGCAAAGAAAATTATGTCGAAAATGCACTACGATTTTTATTTTTGTAAATTGACATTTATGCTCTATTGCTTTTACACTTGCATGGCTTTTCCAAGAGTGAATGCGATAGGATAAAATATTCGACTATGAGGTTGACACATGCGATAGGGATGTGCATGATTCGGTGTGATATCGATAAACGCTTATTAAAGATTAGTGCAATGTACACGTAAACTACTCAGGCTTTTTATACATATGTATTACTATATTTTCTGGCGACGATTAGGTACATACTTACTTTTTAATAAAAAAATGCTCGTATTGAAAGTAATCAAGCCACCAACCACGCATATAACTGTAAGCGAGTATATAATAAAAACTGTTACTCCTTAGCACACCCCGCGTGATGTTCGCGTCCTCAGTTACAACCATCATCTTCCTTCTTCCTAGCGTTGTTCCGGCTATTTGCCACGGCCCGTGAGCCGGCCCGCGTCAGGCACGGAGCCTGGGGTCTGCTTGGAAACTTATCACAAGAATTGGCTTATGCACTCTTTTGTACAAAAGAGACTGTCATCTGACCGTCCAACTCCGAGAGGAGACTTTACAGCCGTATTCGAACAATGAGATACGTCAAATACTAAATATTGAAACGATATGGGTCAAACAAGTGTCAAAAGTCTAGTCAAAGGTCGAATGTGAAGACCGCTTTAAGATTTGTCCAAGAGTGTGGAGCGGGCTTTAGACTGGCCAGCAAATACCCGGCAGTAAAATTATGTGACAGCTTAAAACTGACACCTTACCTACTCGTATTTAATATACAAAATTGACAAATATGTATCCATGGATGCAATACTATAAGAAAAACTTTAAATCAAATAATCCATTAAATAGCAATAAATAAGTAAGAACATATTTTGTACATAATATAAAATATGCATAAGCGACGACTTTTTCGATATGATCATCCAGAGGCAAAACAAAAATAAATTATTAAGAACATGTATGAACATAAACAAATCGAACTGTGTATGTATACGAACATCGACATCGATAACATTTTTGATATGGTCCTCGCACTGTGGCTGAATAGCGCACCCGTACATGACTTTGACGCTAAGTAGATATCAACCTTATCTCATTTACATAAATTTGATTTTTGCACTAAACAATCCAAAAATCCTTGCGGAAACCGAAAATGTAAAAAATATTGAAATATTACTTGAAATAATACTTACCGATGATATGAAATGCCTCCATATATAAACATTTATTGTTCGGCTAGCGTTTTTACACTCCAAAATGGAGCAGCGCGGCATATTTGTAATTATTTCTAATTTTTCCTGGAATCGTTTTCACATCTGACATCTCAAAAGCGCCATACTGAATTGACACACGACTGACAATAGTCTGTGGTGAAACTGAGTACAATAAGGCTTAATCATGCCACACGCTATAGATGTACGTTTCACTTCTATTACTTCTTTGTTTTGTGATAATAATGAACATATGTTGCTAGTTATACCGGGAAGTAACGGCACGTTTTTTAACCTTTTATATTCTGGCCTTATTAACTTCACTTTTTTTTTTCGTTTCCAGTGTGCGCCAAATATATCAGCGAATATTTTAACACTGTAAAATACATCATGAAATCATAACACGTATTTATCGAACATATTATCATCATGAAATCTCGAATCTCAATGTCGATTGGAGCAATTCTTGACGTTTTGGCATGCTTGTTGTTTCACCGACATCGTTTGTGTTGTGAGCAATAACTCATTCACAAAGGGAAAATACTGAGCTCCAATTAATCGCACTTGCTATATGAGTTCACGTTTTGGCGTCACAATAACTGACCGGAGACGGTCCTTATTTCTTTGCAATAAGGTTTATAATTGGATATTAAAGTACGCCAAAACGTTGAAACGGATGAACGCCGCGCATGCCAAACGGAGAATGTCAGTACGCCAACTTTTGTTTCCTTATTTAGTCCTTGTACGGTACGGGACGCGTATGCATAGTACAGTCAACGGTAAAAATATGGGTGTAGACAACTTACTCAAAAATATGTCCCATAGTTCTTAATTCACTGACATAAGAGTTATGGGACATATTTTTGAGATGATTTGTACACCCATATTTTTACCGTTGACTGTACGTGGACATGCAATATTAATGTCCAAAAACCCTTTTTATTCAAGAGGGGGGACGATTGGATGGCATTTTTTTACATGCAATGTAACGGTTTATACCGTTATTTCTAATTAAGATTCTATAAAATAAGAAATTAAACTAAAACCTAAATATAAATATAAATTACTATAATACACATTTTATACATATTCTCAAAGAAAATATACAAAAATCTTCTTCCTAGAAATTTGATTAAAAAAAAAATATGCACATGAAATCATACAAATACGTAGCTCAGAAAACATATCAAATTCTTACAAAACGAAAAAAAAAATAAAGTCTATAAAAGAAATGAGAATACATATTATATGAATCTGACTAATTGTTATGGAGATGCCTTCATAAAATTTGATGTGCTTCCTTATCTGAGCTGTGTCACTTATAACTCTACACATAATACAATGCTTTTAATTGCTACTTGTTCTTATTACAGATTTTAAGTAATCTCTGTATTCCAAATTATAAGTCCTAAAAATCTCTCTAACGACAATATGTGCTCCTAAACAGTGTTAAATATTGTCGTAAACAAATGAGCAAGCCCGAGCACCTTTTTTTCGTTGGTTTTTGGTCAGGAGTAAGGTAAACTGGTCTTTGTTGGAGATTTTGTATAATTTGAACAAATATTGGCAATGTATTAGAAGGGATCATACTAGCTTTCTACTTTTTGATGAGAACGAGTTGCAAAAGTTAAATATGTACATATATGAAATATGTAATATGATTACGCATCGTTTTAGAATGGGTGAACGGGTTTCATGCATTTTGGATTTAATTCATAAAATATGTGGTTATCTACTTATTCAAAATTCGCCCACACGACTTTGCTAATTTATAAGTCGTTGACGCATCATTTATGAAAATTATGAACCCAACTGTCTGACAAAAACGCATAAGTCACGTCAACGTCACTCTAAAGTTCTTATGTAGGCGATCCTACATTTTTTGTTTTCTCAAACCAAATCACTTCAATGCTCTTGTCAAGCTGTGTTTAATTTAATATGAACATTATATTAAATCTAAGAAATGCCGTTGTTTATTTTGAATTTGGATTGTTTGGAATGCGATTCCTCGGAGCTAAATGCAATAGTGATAGAGCTTAGCGAAAAGAAACTGCATTTTTGGCAGAAAGCAAGCCGCTTTGCCCAGTGATACTAGGGACCAATCTGAATGATTTCATCCGAGGAAACACAAATTTCATTCACTAGAATTCAAGATGGCGGACCATTTCCAAAATGGCGGCTGCAATATTTAAAAAAATTATAGACACAAAACGGCTGCACCGATTTTAATGATTGATATATCGATCAATTCGTATTGACACTTGTAATCGAATAAAAAATATGGCATTTAAGAAATTAAAGATGGCGGCCGAATATTAAGAAAATTGTGTTTTTTTTCTTTATTTTTTTTCCTTCGAATGAAAATAACAACTAAATATTCTATATTATGATCACATATTCTTTCATTTAAATGAAACCTGATAATATTATCTGCAAAATAAAAAAATAATCTTAACAATCCGTTTAGTAGTTTTTGAACTATACTCATTTCAAAAAGCGCGTAACTGCCGTCCGAAACGGCCCGCTCGCGCGGCTCGCGTCAAAACTGAGAATTTTGATGATTTAAAGGTAAAAAAAAACTGAAAACATATTTACTTTATTTATTGAGCTATAAATAAATTGTATTTCTGCTTATTATTTGTGACCATCACGGGAAAAGTTATGGCGGCTGGCGCTTACGTCGCTTAGCACCGCAATAGTATTGGAGCGGCGTTAATAATAGCGTAAGCGCCATCCGCCCTAAGGTACCTATACCCGTGGGTTCAAATTTATTCCTCTTTATCATCTTCGTCCGATGTGGATGAACTGAAAGAAAAGAAAATTCATATGAAATCGGAACAAAATATACCTAATATAATTAAATTAAATATATAGAGATGAACTACGCCAAACTAACTTCCATTACTATTTCAATGTGTGTAGTATTGAAATAGTAATGGAGGGCGCGACAGTTTGGCGTGGTTTATCTTATGAATAGGAACACATGCAGAAGAAGCTGATGGCCGCATCGTACTTCACGCAAAATATCAGGCAGAACAGGAAATTAGGCGTATTTTGATTAGAACTTCCGATACAGATGTTTTGGTGTTATTGATATCATATCATCAATCTTCAATTGATAGTGGCCTGCAAGAGTTATGGCTAATAACTGGGACTGCAAATAAACGCCGTTATATCGATGTTCATAAATAGCAAATACTTTGGGTCCTGACAGATCAATCGCTCTTCGTGGCGTGAACGCCTCTACAGGGTGTGACACTACTTCTTACTTCCATACAAAAGGAAAGAAGTCTTGCTTCGAAACGTGGTTGTTACACCCTGAAGTTACACCAACTTTGAAAGAAATATCGCTGCCATTACAAAGCCTTCCTGAAGAAATCATGGCTGTGCTGGAAAAGTTCACCTGCTACTTATATGACCCACAAATATCACATTCGTCGGACAACTTGGTACGCAAGGAGCTATTTGCTACTAAAAATTAATTGGTAACCAGCATCCCACCAACATCGGCAGCATTACATAAACACGCGCTCCGTCTCACATATCAAGCAGGCCACTTATGGGGTGATATGCCCTTATTCTTGATGATGCCTCTGTGCCATTGCCATACTCTTGGGGTTGGAAGTCATCTAATGGCAGTTGGGAATCGCAATGGTCTGATGCTAGGGCGATGTGGTGAATTATTATACCTGGACCATTGCGGCTGTAAAAAAGGCTGCGAAACAATGCGCTGCACGTGTTCCGACACGTCTACCCTGCACAGTGCAATGCAGCACTTGCAAAAACAAAAGGTACTTATAGATAAACCACGCCAAACTGTCCCGCGCTCCATTACTATTTCAATACTACACACATTGAATAAATAGTAAATTAATTATATTAGGTATATTTTGATCTGATTTCATATGAAGTTTATTTTCTTTCAGTTCAACCACATCGGGCAAAGATGATAGAGAGGAATAAATTTGAACCCACTGGTATAGGTACCTTAGGGCGGATGGCGCTTACGCTATTATTAACGCCGCTCCAATACTATTGCGGTGCTAAGCGACGTAAGCGCCAGCCGCTATACCTTTTCCCGTGATGGTCACAAATAATAAGCAGAAATACAATTTATTTATTTATTTATAGCTCAATAAATAAAGTAAATATGTTTTCAGTTCTTTTTTTACCTTTAAATCATCAAAGTTCTCAGTTTTGACGCGAGCCGCGCGAGCGGGCCGTTTCGAACGGCAGTTACGCGCTTTTTGAAATGCGTATAGTTCAAAAACTACTCAACGGATTGTTAAGATTATTTTTTTTATTTTGCAGATAATATTATCAGGTTTCATTTAAATGAAAGAATATGTGATCATAATATAGAATATTTAGTTGTTATTTTCATTAGAAGGAAAAAAAATCAAGTAAAAAAACACAATTTTCTTAATATTCGGCCGCCATCTTTAATTTCTTAAATGCCATATTTTTTATTCGATTACAAGTGTCAATACCAATTGATCGATATATCAATCATTAAAATCGGTGCAGCCGTTTTGTGTCTATAATTTTTTTAAATATTGCAGCCGCCATTTTGTAAAAGGTCCGCCATCTTGAATTCTAGTGAATGAAATTTGTGTTTCCTCGGATGAAATCATTCAGATTGGTCCCTAGTATCACTGGGCAAAGCGGCTTGCTTTCTGCCAAAAATGCAGCTTTCGATGTAAATATCGCCGTAAGCCCTACTACTACAAAGGAAATCCGTTATTAGGTATAAGAAAGATTTACGTTTATGATCTCAAATGTACCGAATATACCGATCTTTCCTATAATATCTAAATGCTCAGTCAAAAAGAGCGTATCCTTAAAAGTTTTTGCACAAGCGAAAATGGGAGTAAGTAGCTTAGTTTATTTAGAATTTTCCTTTTCTCTAACGATGGCGCGGAGGTCTCTTGGAACTTTTATGAATTCCAGAAAACTTCCCAGACAAATAAAACCGAAATCTCTTCCTTTAAAAGTTCAAGACCCTTGACGAAGCAAAAAAGAAAATGATGAACTGAACGCCAATAATGCTTAATTAAATATTACGAGGAAAATATCAATTCGTTCATAATATTCATAGAATTTCATTGCCAACTTCGATGTTTTCTCAAAATTTATTTTTAATATTGTTTTTTTATTTGCGTTTGCTTCTAGTTAAAATACAACGAATATTTATTGTGCGTTTTCCGTCAGGCAACGCACAACCGAAATCGTTGAAGATTTAAATTTTGTGACATATATTCTTCAAATAAATGCGGTTGAAATTTTTTAACGATTTCTAGAATGCTCTCTGTAGAAACTAGAGTTAGACCAAGACAAGTCTGCAACTATTTTGATAGCACACGTGCAAGTTTTATTTATACGTCATAGAAGTTTGACGTTTAAAATAACACTTGCAGTGCGTGTGCTATCAAAATCGTCGCTGACTTGTCTTGGTCTAACTCTAGTTTCTTCAGAGAGCATTCTGAAGTGTAACAAACTATGTTATAACTCGGCTTGACGTCGCATTTACTGAGCCCGTAGCTTCGCGTCTAGACGGCGAATTGGTGATGGAATGAAATTGTAATAACTTATGAAAGTTATGAATAATTTTGCCACTATAGGAACTTGAACAGGACACGATTAAAGTTACTAGACGAACTACCTAACTAGAAGATTAAACAGACTAACTTTAGATCTCAAACATTCAAAATGGATCAATCGGAGTTTCACTAGGAGATTTAAAACTTAAGTCTGGGAGCACAAATCTGAATGCGACTGACTGTTACAAAAATTTAACTGTGCGATGGCTTTATTAAAATGAAGTTGAATTTTCATTAAGTAATTACTTCAGTGCTCATGTTATCTCTAATTAAGTGCTAGAACTAAGTTGTTTTTACGTGTCTACTAATATCTCTTTCATTAATTACATTTTCCTAAGAGTAACATCTTCAGAACAGGCCTTTCATCGTTAAAAAAATACATTAGTTAAATGGTAGGTATATTCCAGTTGGTGCATTTAAAGAAGACATTATTTAAGACGTCTCGATCAATTTAGTTTCTAAGAAAATGTTCCATTTTAAAGTGGAATTGCAAATAGGTACTTGTTTTGAATCTCGTATGGCTTTTATAGGTTCCATAATGCTCGTGAAAGAGAATTAATCATACAATATAGTGTATTTCATGCATACCACAATGTTCACAATACCCTATTCTCGCATTCATAGCTCGTTATGAACAACCATGTTTTCCTTCGCCGCAAATGCTATAGCAAGCGTAATGTTATATTAATAGATTTATATCCCTTTTTGATATTCAACACGCTACAGTAAGTAAATATTTTGCTATTTCGCCGATCATGTTTATGTTGCCTCACCATTTTAATAAGGTAGGTCATTTTGTTATAACCTTAGGAAAAAGATGCGTCGTAGATTCCCGATATACACTTGTACCATCACGCTCCGCGATTGTTGCACCATTTAGGGTCCTAGCTAAATTGGTTGCTCAATACTTACGCTATAGAATTTCCAATTTAGCAAGAACCCTAAATGGCATAACAATCCCGTGTGGTGACTATACAGGCTGTATGAAACGTATCATGAGCCCTATGACTAAATGATCGCGAAAGAAGCCACCGTATTAATACTTGTAACTTATACTTTGTCACAAGTCTTCAATCAGCTTCAGTTATCTTATCAGCCGAAAGAAGTCCATCGTTGGTAAGGCTTATTTTTAGGGCATGCAGTACCGGTCCCGGTACCAAGATTTTCATTTCCCGGTTCTGGGCATGGCCGGAACCGGGATTCCCGGTTCTTCCCGGTTCTCAAGGCATCTTATGATAATTTGTAAATTGTTTGTGTTAGCGTACGCACAATCTTTATAAATGACTTATTTTCATATAGATAATTGCGGAAGTATTAATAAATTACAAATTTTATTTAAAAAAAGACACTTTAATTGGCGGTCCAACCTATTTTACGAAATTTATATAACCGGCATAAAAGTAAGGTAAACGTACTAGTGCTCGACATGCTAATGCCCAATCGATGTCATCTTGCTGTCATCTCTATTGACAATGACTTAAGTTTCAAGATGACATGTACTGGGACCGCGTCGAGTACCTGTTTACTGAGCGATGTTTCAGATAAAAACAAAATTGAAATAGAAAATAACTGGGTGAATTTTTACAATTTACCATTATCCGTAATATCGATTGAAAATATTGGAATGCCTACTTTACTAGGTTAGTTTGTCGGGTTATTTGGGTCCCCCGTTTCATATCACCATTATTAAATGTTATTTAATGTCCCGAGTTAAAGTACTAAAACATTACTACTATTGAAATGGGAATAAATAGTCATATGATGACAACCGGGAAGTACCGGTACCGGGTCTTCAGTACCGGTTCTTTTGACATTATAAAATTCCCGGGAATTGGAGAACCGGGATTTCTCGGGAGCATGCCATACTTATTTTGTGTCAACGCCATCGAAACTTAAATAATATATCGAAATAATCACGTGACTTTTCCCTCGATACATTTTTACTTCTAGGTTAGAGTTTCATAATCATTCAATTTAAGAGCTGGGCTTTTGTCGGTGCAGCGTGATGAAGTTGTCTCCACCTTGGTCGGTCCGAAGCCAGCCCTTTAGTGTCCTGGTACGACACGGCCCCTACATGATCTTTTGGCTCATCCATTTATTTTCCCTTCTATGATTATTATGAGGATGATGATGATGATGATTGGAGTTTATCAATAAACTATTGTAGTCTTGGCTACGGTTCCTGATCTCCACAACGCCTGAATGTGCCCTCATTCGGCGATTTCCTTCCTGTATTCTTGATTTAATCGTTGACTTGATTAGGGACCTTCCCAGCATCTTCCCTCTATCGGTTATCGGAGAAAAATCGTTGAATATTCGATAGAGGCTCGAATTTTCTAAATCAATCAAGTTCATAACGGTCCCAAATCCGGACACTGATTGTTTAATAAAAATGGAAAGCAGGGACATAATGCCTCTCATAATCCTGCGCAATTTGCGTTGGAAAAACTCCAATGAAGATAACATCTGTCACGGGTCATGCTTGCGCAATTTGGTTTTGTGTTGTGCTTTCTGGCTGTGCCGTTCTGTGATTGCCGAATGCAGGCAAATCGGACGGTGAGGTCGACCAGGGGATCTGTAACTTCAAGATACGTTACAACTTGAAATGATCCGAAGGAGACGATTTGGCTCATTAAGGGCTCATTTAGACGGCGCGCGAACTCGCATGCGATTTTAGTTACTAAAATCGTATGCGAGTTCGCGTGTGTTCGGTAATGCGAAAACACCCGTTGGTAACGTCACTTGTCAGTAGAAAAATATGTATGTAAATATATTTGGCTTGTCACGGGTTTAACCTATTATATTTCGTATTGTATCTAATGACGTCAGATATTGGCATATGCCGTTGCGAGTCGTACTTCTACATATACAAAATAATCATTAACGTGAATTTAAATGTAATTTTCCTTTTTTGTGTTACTTGAATCGATTTGTAAAGATGATAATTAAAAGTATTAATTAAATTGGTTGTTGTGTATGTTTTTGATAATAATAGAAACATGAGATATTAAAGACAATAACGTTTGTTTCCATACTTATGGCCTGGGGTGTAGATACCACATAGGAAAATTTCCTATTGTTCATTTGTGACATCGACTCGCCTGCGATCAGTAACCAATGGCAATAGCATCCCTGTAAGTATTCAATACCGTCTGTGTTTGCACAGCTCGATATTTTGTTTGTCGTGTCGCACCACTTACACACGTCCATGTTGTTTTCCTTGTGACGTCCGAGGACTTGAACAATCGTTTCAATCATAACGATGTTACCAGAAAAATACACACAAAAGCAATGAGCACGGGTCACTATATAGAAATTTCTTGACAAAATTAGCTGTCTCCAAAATTTCTGGACAAAGATACCCGGACTCATTGCTCTGGAGTTTTTATTTTTCGGTCGTTGTGTTTTTTTTACTTACCCGTTCTTCATGCGGATATGAAGTCATTAATAATTTTGTTATTTATAGTTGGATGTGCGCCGGAAAATTTGTATTTCTAAGAAGGACTCTGTCCGTTGTAGCGGTGTTAGCGTTGGCATTTTTTTAATTATAAAATTCTGACATATTTGCCACTGTAATTATTAATGATTGACGTTTTATGTAGAAAAATAACAACGGGTTGCACTCCGGGAGTGCCGGCAGAAGTGAAAACTTAATGACATTGTAACTCTAAATATTAATAACAGCGCCATCTAGTGCAAAATGTCTGCAGCACTATGTATAATTGAGGTTAGCGCCATCTAGCGTTATTTCGTCGCATTACTTGAAACCCCTAAGCACATCACTGTGAGTACTAGAGTTATATTAGTACCAGTTTGAGGGAAACTCACTAGATGGCATTTAATTTCAATCCAAAAAGAAAAACTCAATGACATTGTAACAGTGTCGGTCACACGTGACGTCACGTCTTACGGTCTCGCGAGTGCAACATTTTTTTCCCATCACAAAAATTTAAGTAAACCCTATGCTTTACTTAATTTTTTGAAGTCAAAACTTCTTTAGCGGCGCTGAGATTATTCTGTATCAACCTGCAAGCGTACAAAATTTCCGACATCGTAAGAAACATCCTAACGTCCGTTGACCCTAAGTTGCAAACTGCGGTCATGAACCTAAATTCGCAGAACACGTATACTTTGTTCTGAAAATTGGCTACAGGCTCTTCTGGCGTGACTCCTCAATCAATCAACCTTAATGTTTTCATAAATATTGGCTTGCCCGCACCCGCAGAGCTACAGCGTAAGCCCCTTGGGAAATCTAGGTTACAGGCATTAGGAAAAATACCCGTCGTGCGTTTATGGTGAAGTAATTTTCTTGGAAGTGGGTGCAAATGTTAATGAATGAGTTAATTTGTGAGAGCCAGAAATAAGTAATGAACAACTGGAGCTTCATATAAAGGTGCGTCCCTCAACATAGTTGTAGATTAGTTACCATTATATTTTCATAAGTTTGTTGACCGTATCGCGGAGTTTTTTCACTTTTGTACAACGCTTACGAGATGGCGTTTAGAATGAAGGTAAGCTAAGAAAAAAAAATCACTAAAAATGTGCCTGAGACCTTGCTAATGTGACGCCATCTTTCTATATCCAAGGAGTGTCACTACCAGTCTTTATTACTTACTACTCTTTGATAAGAACTTATCGCTCCACGGCTCGTCGTCACGGGTTCACCAAGACAGACAGACAAGTTGACCAGAAAAGTTAATAATAAGAAAATTGGATCGCGTCGGTGCGTAAAATTAAGTATTTGTCGCAAACGAAAGCCGTGGGTCGGATTAACTTTGACTCGACTTTGATTAATGGTCTATGTGGGTGTTGATGATAAGATTCTAGCTACGCAAAAGTTAAGTTTCAAGGGTACCTTTTCAGCATTTCGGGTATCAATCTTTCTCTGTTTTCTTATTAGGTACCTATATTTGCCTATGGCTTTATTTCGTTGAGTAGGGCAATTTTACGGAATGTTCGCACGACTTTTTTTCTTTGCTACTTGTAAACTTTGTTCGATGACCAGAGTAAAATCTACAGCACAGGTTTCGTCCAAAGTGCACAAAGAGCACCTCTAACGAACTTCGTCCAATATTTCACAAAAGTATAATGCAGACACAGGCATCGTCAAAAATGTTCAGATATATAGTTATCGAAGTAAGTAGCATTATTACTTTTTTTTATTGTAATTGTATTTCTATTTAATTATTAATCGAAAAGAGATTTACTTATTGGTACGCAACATGTTTAATAAAAACATTTTGTACCGCAGTAAAATGAAACAATATCACGTAATAAACTTACGTCAGCCTGCATTGTCGACACTCACGTTACATTATTATCTCATTGACATTTTACACTCTTACACATCGTTGCAATGAATCTATCTATCCCTTTGTGAATTTATTTACAAAAAAATCTATAGGTAAATTACTGGAAAGGATTTGAACTTGACGTTCCCAAATTATTTTTTAACTCAAGTTCATTGACTTATATATTTACTTACGGGTTTTTCTTAATGAAATTGGTTTTCTAATGAGATTTATCCCAAAGCCTCATATTTTATGACTGTTCCTAAGCGTTCAAGTCCAAATCCGGTAGTTTTCTTCTATACGATTTAACGAAATTAATCTAACGAAATTAATTACGTTGCTTCTTTAAAAGGAACCCTCCTTTTAAAGAAAAAAAGTAAATTAAGTAAATTATTATGATTAAGGTGACAACGCTTTGCTAAATTACTCAAAGGTTGTCGGCCGACCGTCGAAGCGCGGGCTAAACTGTTGACCCGAAGTCAAAGCTAGAGGCCATTATTTCATTCGGCTAGACGTTAAAAACTGCTTATTTCGACATCTAAACAACAAAATAAACAGCTAACGTTTCGCAGCAAAATGTATCAAAGTCGGAAAAATGTTAGCGATATTTTTTGAAGTCTTTTTCTTTCTAGCTGCGTCAGCCATTTCACAGAGTTCTGGGTTTCAGCCAATATTTTGTAACTTTGTGCATCGCTTTTCAATGATTGTCCGCTAAGTCTGTTATAAGTTGAATATTTTTTCTTATTCAAACTCAATTTAGCATCATTTCTTTTCAATGGTCCATTTTTTCTTATCGTACTTTCCCTTTCATATTTCATTACATATTCATTTTGAAACCAGACGTTCAGTTTGGTCACACTGTTTGAATACTAAAATCATTGGTGGTTGTATCGTGTCTGTTTATTTAATAGGTATTTCTTTACAGTTTGTGAATACGATGTCACTTATTATATTTTGTTAATATGTAACAGTTATCGTTTTACAAAGCCATCATTTTAATACTCGTAAGAAACTATTTACAACACGTATAATTATAATTTAACTTTTAGGGCATTTCAGGCATTTGGTACATATAATTAGGTACTTATAACATGGGATCCTATTTTAGCGTCCTATGTTTTTTTTATGTCTTGTTTTTCTTTATGTACTATGTTGTGGCGTTAAACAAATGTATTTTCTTTCTTTTTTTCAAATATATAGACAAAATAAACAAACAGTAATTGAATATGTTCACAATTAATAAATTAGTGACGACTTTTGACAGTTTTGAACTAACAGGGTGAATGTTTTTTCACATCGCTGACTTACCATTCGTAAACCCTATTCCAAAGGCATAAGATCCATTTACAGTCAATTATTGTTGGTGTTAGTACTATCCGACACGCATAGCGTGAAGAGTTAGCTCATTGACGTGCAATGTCATCGCCCCAGACTATACAAATAGGGGTGCGAAATGTACCGATGTAATTCGTATTTTGTGTGAAGTTTTTACAGTTCGTTGTAATTAATTAATTAGGTATCTCAGGCCGAGAGGTTTGGCATTGGCATATATAATATACATATTACGTCATCGTTCGTCGTAGTATAGATCGTTGCCATCCAGGTTGCATAGAAACCAGCTGGACCGAATATGATGTCCTTTGAGAACCGCGCAGCGTGGCTAACGAGTTTTGTCTAACAATACCTTCGTCTAGACACGTACCTTGTTTAATACAAATTGTTTCACTGCACGAAAGTTGGGAGAAAATTTCGACTTTTAATTAAGTTTTTATTTAATAATGAAAGTTCGCTTTATAAAACAGTTAGAATATTCATTCTATAAATCTAAATAACCAAAGCGAATACAATACAATACTCTTTATTGCAGACCTCACACTGTTTACACATGTACACTGACTATGTTAGTTGTCTAAAACAGCTAATCAGCATAAGGTTTCGTGCCATAGAAACCTATCCTGCCATAATGTTACCACAACATACGTATGTAGTCATCCATATCTTTTATTTTATACATGCATATCAGGTATTGTATTCTTTAGTTTTAATAAGTTAGTATAGGTACAAAGTTTTCCTGCATAAAACTATTTCATTTCCTATCCATGATCTCGGCATTTGTACAGGACATTTAACATCGTTTGCTGTGAAGAAATATTGAAAAATAGCATACACCAAAAGCACAGCTGGCCTTTTTATTAACTTTGAGCACTTCTGCTCTGAAATGACGATAAGTCACGAACATTGGCGGCTTTCCTCTGGTTTCGTGTGGTGAGTGTTTGTTACCTACGTTTACGTTTGAATCAATGAATGAAAGATTCGTAACGTTGACTATGCCCGATTAATTTAAAAAAATATATAGCCGTGATCGGCAACGGCGACCCTGGCTAATGACGAGCGTGAGCTCTGATATGGCTGGCAAAGCTGAACTTTTAAAAACTATAACAGGTGGGGCGGTAAAGTTGACCGTTGATTAATTAACATACCTATAACTTAAAATAAACGAGTGACGTTGTAAACTAACCAGTCTAATAACTGTTTTTAGTCAAAAAACACTCCTACTTTCTACTAGAAAATCACAACGCAATATTTACCTTCAAATAAAATCTTTTAACCGGTAAAGTCGATTTTTTACATTCTTAAAACATCGTCGTTTCTTATCGCGTTGTATGGATGCGTCACTTTCGTTTGCGATATTAAGGTAAGAGATATACATCTCACAACGTAATAACAAACCATGGACTTAATTAACGGTATCAGTAATCCCGTAGGTATATAATGCTAGTTATTACGCTATTATGAATTAATAGATAGTTATAGTAATACGACCTTATATCTATCACGGTTAATAAGGGAAATTATCTGCCATTATAATTTATTTAGTATATTTAATTACTAATCTGGTTATAAAATTCATTACGATGGCTTTCAACGTCAAGTCATAATCCTCGCATTTAATACTCAGCATTAAGTACAGTATAAAAATTTTTAGAGGCAAGCTTAATTCAACCGTAATGATAAGAGTCGCCTATTACGGCTTTTAAAATACTTCGAAACATCAGAAGGATTAAATAATATGACAAGACGTTTCTACGCAAGCTGGCAATTGAAATTAAATTTATTATTGTTTATTGTTATACCAAAACTGTTATAAATAATTGTTATTATTTAATCTGCCGCTGCACCTTACAAGTAAATTCCACTTGACTGAATCGCATCAGAAAACAATGGCATTGGTCAAAGAATGATAACAATAATTCTAGGATGCTCTTTATTTTAAAGTGCCCTATCTACCGTAATATCACCTGATCTTTGATGTAAGTATACCGCAGTGAGGCTTTCAACACAATGTTCTCTTCTTTCCAAACACTCAGTTCAAAGCGTATTAAGGGTAAGTTGATGTAAGATTACACTGCTTTGAAACTTTATCACCATCTCTTTGTACCTATTTAACATTCACAAGTGCTCCTTAATTAACTCTAAGAAGGTCTAATACTTAGTGAAGTTACTATTTCGTAGGCGGCTTGAGTATTCGCGATTATTTAATGATTGGTGAAAATATTTCTCTGTCGTCAAATTCCTAGGTGAAATTAAGGAAGATATTTTTAGTTACTTTAAGAGAAAATTCTAAAACTAAGCGAATGTCTTGATAACCTTTGTATATAAGAGTTCTAATAGGGAATATTACGCAAAACTCTGCGTAGGGGGCGCCACTACCACTATCCATCACAATCTGGGGGTCTACCGCGAAACAAGAAAATCGAAATTTCGTTATCTAACCTCTCTATCACTCTTGCATATTCGAGCGATAAAGAGGCAGATAACAAAATTTCGATTTTCGCGTTTCCTGGTAGGCCCTTGTTAACAAACCGCCTTGATGCATCAATGTCATATTTTATTGTCTGTGAAAACTTGTCAAAAAAAACAGTTTAAGGCACAGTTATTATAAGTTACTCTTTGGTTTACTAGCTAGCTTAGTGCTGCACTCTGGCGGCAGAACATTGCAGTAATACCCCCTATTCTAGGAATAGAAATAAGTCGTTTAATGTTTTGTTTAACAATATAAGCATTTCTGAAAAGTCGGGTTCACCAGCCTTGGGTAAATGTTCTGCTGTTCGGCATAAGCCTCCAAAAATTACCCAGTTTTTGTGCTATAGTTAATCCATTCCCACACTTTCATTATTTCTCACACAGTATTTTTCATTCGAAATTTGAGTACGAAACAAGTAGAGTTAGACCAAGAAAAGTCTGCATAGATCTTGACAGCACACGCAGTGCCAGTGTTATTTATACGTCATAATTTTATAGAAGTTTGACGTTTAAAATAACGCCTGCACTGCTGTCAAAACCTCTGCAGACTTCTTGGTCTATAACTCTAGTTTTTTTTTTCAGGACCGCAATTAATGACTAATTGACATTTTTCTTAGGGTGTCGTGTAAACAGCCAATCAAAAGGTTTAGTAATCAAGATGGATTCATTGACAAGGATAAAAACATGTTGACACAGTCATTGTCACGGAGCAAGGCTTGTATAGTGTGACCACATGTTTGAATTTGTTGTAAAAATAGTGACAGTAGATTGTTGTCATATATGACCATTACAGTCGGGGCAACTTGTTATTGCTCGAACCGTGTTAGTATAACACACCATTGTTCTGTACGTGTGAAAAGGTGTTTTGATATGTACCTAGCTGTAAATGGTTTTTTAAATATTCTATTATTCGCAATCTCTATGTACTCAATGTGGTACCTACTCTGTTTGTTTAAATTGGTACAACGATGAAGAAAGTTTGTCCATGCCAATTGAACGCTAGACAAAAATAATAAACATGAAATGAATAAAGTAGGATTATTTAATTTAAATTGGAACACAATTTGAACAATAAGTAAACGATTAATTATTTTGATTCGAAGTAATCACGCTGAAATAACTTTCACAGACTGCTAGTTCGCAGTAAAACACGAATTGTTTTGTTTTATGTAAGTACCTAATTGTTAGTCTAGCTCGCTGAGGTCATTTTTAGGGTTCCGTACCCAAAGGGTAAAAACGGGACCCATAAGACTCCACACAAATTTTCACAGATGATGTACCTATTTCTGTTGCCGCTATAACAACAAATACTAAAAACAGATTAAATTAAATATTTATGCGGGGCTCCCATACAACAAACGTGATTTTTTTGCCGTTTTTTGAGTAATCGTACGTAACTCTTCGTGCGCGAGTCCGACTCGCACTTGGCCGGTTTTTAAATGTTCAGTGTAATTTGATTTGGTATTTCGTTAAAATTGAGCAGCCCATTTTGCAGCAAATGCTGCTGTTAACCAATGGAGAAATCTGAAACGTAATCAATTTCACTATGTAGGGTTGATTTCAAAGTAATTCAGTAAAATAAAATAGCCTAATTTCGAAAGGATTAGAGCAAACAAAAGGTAAGGTTGACCTTTTCCGTTGACTGGCGTAGGATAATTGCTGAGTCACGTTGTAGTCAACAAAATACCTAAAAAATCGACCAGTTCAACCCTACATTAACTGTAGTGACGTCACGGCTAACGAATTAGGATGGAATGTAGGACAAGTCGCGTGACCCCACTAGGAAATATTTAAAAGCAAAGTATAGGTCTACTGAAATTTCATTTAAAATTCCGGCATAATTGTCGATAATTGCGCTGCGACATTTCTTTCAATGTCACGTAATGTAAGAATACACGTATTTACGTTAAACGACCGTTTTTTGCAATGACAAAAGTCGTATTCGTTTACTTTTATAAGAAAAATACGTCTTCTAAATGTCACAATTTATATCCATCAATCGTGTACTGTCAACTGTCCTGGCATTATATCGCATATTCTGGCTAAAAAAAGCTAAAAAATGTCAAGTGCACTCGACTGATATCCGATCCCTTAATGTCCGTAATAGAAATCATGTTGTCGCACGGAACACCACGGTCGCGGTTGAAAACCACATAGACCACAAGCCTTCGACGATTCGCACGTGATTGAATCGCTTTATTCTCCCTATTGGACATTTCAGTCTAGGCACAGGTACTGTTTTTGTCATATATTCACGCTTCAGTAGCAAGCTACAAACACGTTTGCCTCGTGCGTCAATCGAGCCGCAAAAAATCATGTCCAGTGAAATATCTGTTTTTTACTGCACGTTATGAGTATCCTGGAATAATCTATTTGAATAATCGTTTGTCAGATGCAATGCAATAACTATTAATCACACGTTTATTAATGAATGGCTTTAGATTTGTATTTAATTTCTTTCTATTTGCCTGTGTGGATACTTTTTCCCGTATTTAAGTATGGGGCCATGACCGGTATTTATGTTAATCTTGCCCTGTCGGCATTCTTCTACTCACATGTATTACACAATACAACGGGCATAGCGTTTGTAACAATAGCCCCCGGTTGCCATATCGCGCGAAACGTCATGGTTATAGGCGTTTGCGCAGCTGTCAGTGAACTTGCGTTGAACAATACACTCGTGTAGGTCAATAACGTCCGCTTCCGCTTCAACTATCCGAATTATTCATGCCGTTTTAGTTTTGTTTTATATATATGTCGGAGACCGATGGTCCTAAAGGCGGTGGGCGCGTGGGGGTAGTACCTAGATGTATTACTTCACAGCTAAACCAGTATGCTACCATTGCTACCAGTGCATGAAATAAACATTAGGACTCGTTAACCATACTAGTGCCTACTATATTTCAGAACTAAATGATGAAAAGAACTATTTCAGAACTAAATGATGAAAAGAACCAATTGCTATTAGAATGTTGACCGGTTAAATTGAAAATAAAAAGATCACATGAAACCGTTCAAATCTTTATTCAAGTCAAGCTAGGCCGGCTCCAACCCTACACCTCTGACCTGAGAAGATTTAGCCCAATATGGGACCGGCAACAAACTCAAGAGGGACACATCTTTTCAAAACAACACATAACACATCCTTTCTTTATTTCACAAAAGTAAGCTTCTAACGAAACATAAGAAATTAAAATAATACTTGAAATAAAACACTTAGCTAAATGGCTAAAGAACGTTGGATTCTATAAGCTTTCAGAATAATTCTTCAGGTATAAGCCTTCAGGAACGTTAGGCACGAGGTTGGCTAACGAGTACGTCCGATCTCTAGCGCGGTCCGATCAAGAAGAAATACCAGCGGCGGAGCCTCTCCGCTCCCGCCTCAGTCAAGTTGGCAAACCTGCTCGACCAGTCTACCAACATAACAACAAAAAAAATGCAAACTCGTGCCTACGTTCACCCAAGAGAAGCCTCTTGACGTTCCAAAGGCTTCTACCTGTCATTTTAATTCAACAACACGTCAATAGATGGCGTTACTCTCTACGCAACTTTATTTATTTCGTTACAACCAAATAGTACGTAGGTCAACATTGCTAATCGATTTTATACAGGCGTCTAAAATAATGAACTATAACGCTGCAATACGTCTTTCTGGTGCCAGGCTCCGACATATAATCTAACCAGTTTTCTATGCTTGTTTCAGGATCTGTCGCGAAAACAAGAAACCGTCGATCCCTCGAAGCACCGCACACCAAGACTGAGAACTCACTGCCGTCTTCCAAACTATCTCCTAAAACTAATTTTAATTTATCTTTCGGAATCAAAACCTCGCCACCAAAATCCTCTCCTCCTACCGTTTCAACTCAGAAATCGACAGAAAGGAGAAGAAGCTCTGAAACCGCCACTAAGCCTAGCTGTATACCTCTTTCCAAGAAATCTGTTGAAAAACAAACCAGAACTTCCATATCACCGATAAAACAAGAACCCAAAAAACAGACGTCGAAAGCTGAAAATAAATCAAAGGCGGAGCCATTGAGGCGCAAGTCCTTAAGTAAAAGCCCGGAGAAGGCAAAAAGTGATACCGAAAGTAATCGTAACGATAGAAGACATCGAGCTCAAAAAGAATATGAAAGTCTTAGTGAAAAATATCATTCAAAGAAAAGACTGACTAGTTTAGAGAATAAATCTTCAGGAGACACGAATGTTGCTAAAAACGCATCGCCTAGTAAAAATATATTAAATGACAATTTACAAGTTGCTAAGCCTGAGGCGAAAGTCGGAACTAGCCTAGAAAATTGCAAAGATTCTACGAAAATGTCGACTCTACATGAAACTATAAGACCACACACTGGTAGCTCTAGACTTTCGCAGGAGATGGATAGCTTAGCTGCATTGACGAAACAAACTTTAGATAGGGTTAACAAATTATCGAATAACTTAAATAGTAATAAAATAAATTTAGACTCATCTGAGCCACGTTTTGACACAACGTTATTTGCATCGACTTCTGAACACAAAAATAATGGTCGTGCTTTCACTCATACTAGCGAGAAACCAACACAGAACAGAGGTGTAACTGAAAGGTTGAGGGACATTGACACGGCAGCTCAGAGGTTGATCGACTTTGAAAAACAAAGTGCAATGTTTTCTGATCTCAATAATGATACTTCTAGTCAATTCCGCCGTTTTGATGCAACATCGACGTCCTGTAATCATACACCTGTGTCTATTTTGAAACGAAAATCTATCAATGATGACAGTGCAATTAATAATGCTTCTAATCACGCGATTGCTTCTCCACCGGTTACATTTTCTCCGAGCGTTATCGAACCACGTCAATGTCGCTCTGACCGACAACGACAAGGTATACTGAAGAAGCGTCGCAGCTTAGATGAATCTCAGGTTGCTAGAAGGCGATCCTGCAGCCCAGAAGTATCATTCGCCGAAGACGGATCACCGGACACGAACAAACCAATATTAAAAAACCGCAGATCATCTTTAGAAGATGTTATTAGAAACAGATCACCTGATGGACAAATACAGGGTATACTAAAGAGAAAAATGAGCAGAGAAGAAGAAAATGTCAACGATGATTTGTCTCACAGCTCCCCTGAACCGCATGGCATTTTGAAACGGAAATCCAATTCTAGTTCCAGTAGCAGCACAACGTCGTCTCACGTTTCAATTGCTCAAGCAGTTTTATTGGCAGCCGCTGGCGGCGCCGAGATAGTTGAGGATGATAAGGAAACTGTTAGACCAATCTTAAAGAAAAAAAGTTTTTCTGAAGAGCGGCC
Source organism: Cydia splendana (assembly GCF_910591565.1). Classification (NCBI taxonomy): domain Eukaryota; kingdom Metazoa; phylum Arthropoda; class Insecta; order Lepidoptera; family Tortricidae; genus Cydia; species Cydia splendana. The sequence goes on along the minus strand of NC_085971.1, from coordinate 14,566,786 downwards.
ATGTGTTGATATACCTATTTCCGACACACCCAGGCCTATTTTGAAGAAAAAATCGGTGGAACACGAAGAATATGACTTTGAACTTCCGAAAAAGCCAATTTTGAAATCATGCAGAAAGTTGTCAGGTGATGAGGGACACACTTCTAGTTTCGATCTGAGTGAAGACGACAGAAGCTCTCGCCGGTCCTCACTCCTTAGGTCACGCACGTCAGACCATTCTGGGTCGGAATGTGAAGCTACTGTAAGGCCTATTTTAAAGCAGAGAGGTTCGAGTCTCACTAGGGAACGTAGCCAATCGCCGCGCCCACGGCTCTCATTTTGTGCGGACAACGATGCGAACATCAGTGTCACGAATTTCAGTCGCGATGCGAACGACTTGTTGGCGGCTGGACCGCGACGCGTATTGAATCTCTCGCTCGAGCCGGAAGAGAGTGCTAAAAATCCTTATCCGAGTGCTGTGCTCAGACGAAGAAATCTCCGACCGAAAACGAACCCTCGATCTAAAAGCTTAATCGGAGACGTCAACGATGAACTCCTATCGATATTAAACAATCGCCGATTAAAAGTCGACGAAAATAGTGAAAACGCACGTTTCAATCTGTGGGGTCAAGAAAACTCGCAGGAAGTTGAAGGTAGTAATCCTAAACCGTTTCCTTCAATTGCTGCGCGTATAAAAAGTATGGAGCAGGCTCTTACCAAAGAGTTTTCTCCCAGAGACCAGCCCTCGACGTCAAGATCAAAACAGCGCGACCGCGACCGATACAAGACGCAGCCCATCACTGTCGAAGAAATGCGGTCTATAACTTCCAGGTATGTAAATCTTGGTTATTAACATTAAACTTTATAATAAGAAAAATACTGCATTCTTTTAAAAAAAATTGAGAAAATGCCAGTCGAGTCTACACGAAACTTACCATGCCTTTGCCAGCCGTGAATGAAGCGTTTTAAGCGCTTAAAGAATGTCCCGTTATATAGGAAGTGTGCTAACTGTAAGGAAGTAACTTTTGACGCAACATAATTCATGTGTTTATTTTATATTTATTGTAAAAATGCGATCATGTGATGATCATTATATGTCACTAGCTAGTAAAAGTTCGCGTGTTGTTTACTGCTGGTAATTTTTCTTCCTCACTCGTGCGGCGTCCTTAATTTACGAGTTTTCTTGTGTAAAGGTGATTGTGCTTTGTAATGGCCGCTGGATGCCGAATCTTGGCCAGCTGCCATTATTTTGATGGGCACACGCGTGGCGTGGGCTACTATTGAATGTTTTGTTCTGTCAATTTTCGGGCTTGTTTGAAACTCAATGCAAATAATTACCTTAATTTTCTTCCGAGTTCCCGCTTCTTAGTACAAGTTACGGTCGGATTTGTACAGTACAAGTTACAGGAGTAAATTTAAAATGTAACAAAGAACGGAAACTAATTTCGTGCAACCTAGCATTATTAAATTTTTCTTGCTTTAATTTTCTCGTAGAATGTACACTTAGTTTGTACAGGAATTTTCTATTTTATTTAGTCTTAAGATCAAATTCTCCCAAGGCTTTTCGGAATTGGTAATCTATCAATGCCGCGCGTAATTTGTGTTAATTTGATTTCCTGTGTGCTGATATCATCTCCGGCCAGAGCATTAGTATTGTGCTGCTCGTAGAGACCGTCAGCATTAATTTTGGCCAGTTCTGTTTAATGACACCAACTGGCAATAATAAAAAATATTTTCGTTTCATCTGTTTCCGTTATAAAACACCATGAGTTACACATCGCGGCATAACCTTGCGGAATTGTAAGTGACATTATATATTTATTTATCATATCACAAGCTCATTTCGCTTCTAACATCTAACATTGCAACGTGAACGAAGAAAATTAATAGGACCTTAACAAGGAAGATGAGCGCTCGTAATTTCTCCATGAATATTTATCCTATATTATATTGTAAGTGACATTGTGATCGCAAGTGGAGGTAATGAAATATCTTCCTTTAATATGATATTTTCCTCTGAATTGGGGTACTGGGAAATAATGTATATAATGACTTGCTGGACACACACAAAGGGATACAATGAACCGTATTGGGATTTTTCCAAGCGGGTTTTTCTTGATAGCTTTCAGATGAGGCTCGCTTTGTCTTGCTATGACACATTGTAATATTTGGGGCTCATTGTGTAGCGTTACTATGGTAGTATTAGGTAGATAGTATTTTATGATTTATGGATGCTGGAAGTTAGTCTTGGAAATAGATAATATATCTGTATCTATACCAGTGTAGTTTTTCACCTTTGAAACTCATGTCGAACTCGGGTTCTTGCTTAATATTTTAGTAACAGTATTCAAAAGTATCGTATACGTTTCATACAAGTTTTCACTAGACAAAGGTAATTTAGTTTTTGCAAATGTGTTTTACTTTTACTGCTATTTATAAGTTGTTTATCTTTTACACCGATTCTTTTGTCTAGTTCGCTTTTCTTAAAGGGTATGTGACCTTGGAAGCCAAAGTATAAATAACTCCAAATACAAGGTGACTAATTGGTCGCCAACCCAACTGAGTTCCATGTCGTGTTACGATTGAATTGTTTTCATACAATTGCATAATAGGTCTTTGGCAGCGCAATAATAATGTTATTGTCTCATAATGCGACTTTAATGAACTTTTTACAAATGTAAATGTTTGCAGTAACCGGCATTGAAAACGGTTGCAATAAGAATTTGTAAGTTTGACTATTAGTTATCTGGCGGTCTAGCATAAGTTGCGTTCTCGCTTGCGACTCCATACATCAAGCGCGACTCCAACTATCGACTTGCGCGCGAGAACGTAAGTTATTCTAGCTAGACCCCCTGCTAACAAATAACTCGTTGGAAAATACATGCGTACAGAGGAGATACATATACATAAATTTAATTTAAAATCTATCTTATCTATGTGTTAATCTCGGTTGAATCCTCAGCTTTTGCATAGGGCAGGGTTTACGATTTGATAGTATTAGGTGACTTAAAAGTTACAAAAATGTTGTGTGTGTTGTTAAATGTTGTGTTATGTGTATGTGTGTATGTTAAAAGTTATGTGTTGTGCAATAGTAGATAGCAAATAAGTTAAATTACATCACATTCGTTGGAAAGGACACCCACTAACCCAGTCATCTAGCCACAGTCTGCAAATAAATTAATGCGGATGCATTAAATGTAGCCTAATAATAGTCAGTATCTGCGTATTGTTCCTGACGCGCAGACTCATTAATTTATTCGTCCTAAATTAAGCCGATTGCATTAATCTCGTGCATGATTAACATCGCCGCTAGTACGGTAGCTGAAACGGCATTTTGATGACGGAAATACACTCCAGCCGTTAGTGGGTCAAACACTATTTCTGTATCTGTTGTGTTCGCATACATCAAATGTTATGACCGAACGATACGATTTCGATGCCCTTAATTGCGATGAATCCGATGCAACTTGACGCATCTGCTGCGCATAAGCTTTGATCGTTGTTCTAAAGCTCGGTTGTAAATTTGGAATATAATGAATTTAGAAATTTTATTCGACACCTGTTTAAAATGTCCTTCCATGGCAGTGTATTTTTATTGGTTTGAAAATCCGCTGCCCAAAGCTGGCTTGTAAAATATGTGTGATTTTTTCTAGCTTCAGTTAAACTTTCAATGTCGAATGGTAATTATTACGCCTTTAGAAGACGTATGTACGAATATTTTAATTATTCCATAGTAACTTATTTAGGTACGTTAAGTTATTTAGTTATGGGAGACTAAAAACAAACAAATGACCTGTACAATGTACATGCCATTGTGTCTACATTATTAAGTCCCTTCAAACAACCATGAGTCATTAGGTGACTGAAACCCGATCGATAACTCGGGCACCGCTATCAGACGTTTATATTTAGACTATGTCAAACTTCCTTTAATCGATAGATCAGCAATGCCAATTCAAATCACTCGAGCCATAATTCGTCGATATTTACGAAGGCGTACTGAAGCGACCGTCTCTGTCTTGTGTACGGCTGTGTTCTACATTAACGCGTTTCTTTTCTCATTCTGCAGTTTGGAGCCGGGCCAAGCGAGTTTCCAAGTGTTCGGCCCCGCGGGCTGTAGTTTTCCGAGTCAGCCCGTCGAGTCCGGTGCTCCTCTGACGACCAGGAGCGCGGGAGAACCAGACCGGCCCTTTGCAAACTTCGCAACCTTCGCTACCCGACACTCGCCACCCTTCACGAGCTTCAGCGTCCACAATCCTACAACATTCAACGGCTTCACCGACCCGGCCGTCAAGGACGACAGCTTCGGCGAGGCCACTTTCCTAGACTTCGAAAACATTGCTGCGATTGCGAACCTCGAAAGAAAGCAGTCGACCTTGGATGAGATCGAGCAGGAAGTGAACAAAGTCCAAATTGCATTAGACGAGGACAGTCGCGCCTTGGAGAATTTGGAAGACGAGCGTCAGGAAGGTGACAATTGGAGTCTGAACGTCTCTTGTGACAGTGGCGTGTATAACCGTGCATCTTCCAGAGACTCCGGCCCGCATTCAGGTCAGTATTTCATCATGTTATGTTAATCCAAGCTTTGCTCATGCTGTATGAGGTCATATAGGTTTATTTTTACTCCCCGAAGTTTAGCGTAATCGGTGACTTATTTAGCAAGCGGAGCAATCAAAACTAATAGCAACAGTGTCATAAACTATACACGAGCTAGTTCCAGCCAGCGCCGGCTTGCATTAACTTGCGTTTGTTTATGTTTGTGCTTGATAATTTTAGATTTGGGGATACGCCGTTATGTATATAGGGACGGTTTTGAAAATAAACACTTTCTGTAACCTTGCACGTGCCTCGGGCCCTAGTATTTGGGTCAATGTGACGTTTGACAACATTCCGTTTGTCATATCTCAGGTGTTTTGTTACTTTTTGCTTTATTTCTTTTCGACATCTCATTTATCGTGTATTAGTCATTTAAAAAGTACTGATTCATCTCGGTCACTGTGCCTGTTTTTACACGGCTGCCCAAAAAAAGTTAACTGTTTTCAGCGTTCATGTTTGTATGTATAATGAGAGTATTAAACCGTAGTTTTTTCTGAATTATAGGTGAAGAACTAGGCTTAATCGAGAGCCAAGAGATCAAAGAAAACCACGCAACGAACAGCAGCAACGAGTGGTCTCCATCGTCCATCGAGCAGGGCCTGATCGCGATGGACAGACAGAGGAAGTCGACAGAGACCGAAGGGCAGAGCCCTGAGAGTGACGATGAGAGGGAGCAGACCGGCTTTAACCTGGGGCTCGTTAAGAGCAACAGTGTTGTGGCCCGAGCAAGCATGTGGCAGCAGCTGCAGCAGCAAGCGAAAGGTAAATGTGTTAGTTCTTATGTCTTTCCTCTTCTTCTTCGTTGCACTCTTTAGAGAGTGGTTGTCGCTTAACGACACGTCGCCATTCCTCCCGTAGAGCTGCTTTCCGTGAGCATTCGCTTACTGTGGCCGACATTCTGGCTTAGATTTAGTCGGTCCATCTCATTGGCGATCTTCCTCTAGCCCTGTCACCTCCCACTCTTCCTTGCACAACCAGGCGTTCTATTGATATTCCGTCTCGCCGAGACGCGTGTCCAAAGAAGTTGAGGATCCGACTTGTATTTTTATCCTATCACAGAATTCCCATTTTAAGAGTGTGACTTGTAAGTGAAAGTACCTGCCCGTAAATCAAAGGGCTATGGAATTAAGAGCTTCCCAACGTCCTTGAGACAACGCCCAAGGTTTTCGCCACGTTTGGGAAACTCAAAATGACATGAGAGTGTTGCATACACGTGCCGAAAGCGTCCATGTTATTTACAGCAATAGCTGTGCCCGTAATACGTGCAAATCATATTCGGTAAACTGAATATTAAGGTTGTGTTTGTGTTGAATGTCTGTAATAGCTTTAGGGCCCGATTCGGATTTTGAACCGAGGGAACTATTTTTTTTTAAGGTGTGATGGTGGTTTTTTTTCAACACGGTTTTTCAGTGTTTTCAATATGAATAAAATGATCGACTGATGCTGTACTGTATTGTGAAGTAACGTATACCTACGCTATAATGAGTCTTGGACATTATATTTTCGACATCTACTTTGCTGCGAAAGCCCTGCGTAATTTGTCATAATTTACCGGCGCGGTCGGTCCTTAAAACGTTTCTTTATTCAATCACTCTGTCGTCAACCGAGATCTTACATCTCACTCAACAAAAATTACGTAGCACCATCGCCCACACTGCTAATTTTCCATCGTTAAACCTTATTAAAAAAGACATAAGGTCCACCGATGTTGTAGACTGTTGCTGTTTGTACCTATATCAATTTCAAAAGAAATTCTCAACTCTCTCCTAAGGAACAGAATGGCATTTGTTTTCCCATTATATCGTAGAAATTTATTCTCTCTCCAAACGAATTTATTTAAATTCCATTGACAATGGTAATAGGGACTATGCTTGATAAAACGATGGACTGGGCATTTTCTCGATCCGTTTGATATACCTACTTAGGTAGATCTTCAATTTCCGTTACACATTTAAATTTTTCTAGAGAGAATGAAGAAATGTGGCTATGCGAGTTCTAGTTATTGATATTTTTTTTATTTCGTTCAAATGCGTCCCCCTCCTGTATGCTTATTTTTATTCAAATCGGGGGCATTTTTTTGTAGAGAACGCCAATAAAAACTTAAATAACGAATGTAAATTATCAGTTATCACGTGGCGTTACTGTCGCATTTGACATCCCGATAGTTTTATTGATTGTCCCATTTAGTCTTATTGATTGTGTATCTTTTAGACGAGATGTTAAGCCGTTTTTGCGTGATATATAACATGATTTAACTAATATTAATCGTCATCATTTGTAAATCTTATACCTTTAAACGAGCAATTCTTGTATATTTATATATTTCGGGGTTCTCGGAAACAGCTCTAACGATTTCGATAAAATTTGTTATATGGGGGTTTTCGGGGGCAAAAAACACATCTAGCTAGGTCTTATCTCTGGGAAAACGCGCATTTTTGAGTTTTTATGGTCGGTCTCCCAGATATTAGGTATTATGTAGTTATTAGTTACACCTACAACATAGTAACTAATCATGTTTTCCGAAAATTCCAGGTACCCCAAAACCGTTGATCCGCCACAACCGATCGAAGAACATGGATGGCTCCATCTCGGATCTGTACAAAACGCAGCCCATCTCCTTCTCACCCACACAACCTTCACCACCGCCGGCCGAACCTCCGAAGGAACTGCCTTGTCTCTCTCAGTCCAAAAGCACCGCCAATGTGTTGGACAGAGACGAAGATGGTAAGCATACAACATCTTTCTTAAGAAGCCTTTCTTAGTTTTTGGTCATACTTAAGTGTACTGCAAAAGTCAATTTTTGTTCCTTTTTATTACGTGTGTAGTTTTTAAATTGAAATACGTTTGTGAAATCGTCAATTCTTCAAAGTTTTTGATATTGGCATGTAAATTGCATTAGTTTCAAAAATTCAAAAAGCTTCCTTTCTTTTGATTGTCGGCTGTTTCTTTTTTGCATGTCCTCGACTACTCTACTATGTGTATGTCCCGGGCTCTATCGTAAACACAAATGCACAATTAATGTATATACGCACACACTCACCGGTGGCAGCTAAGTTAGACGAGGACGACCCAGCGAAGATGTCACTCATGGAGAAGATGAAGATGTTCAACTCGAAGCTGACCCACAAACCTCCCGTGGCCGGGTTACCTAGACCTAAGGAGGAAAGAGTACCGCGGACGTCGCGACTGAAGACTATGCCAGTATTAGCCAGCCAAGTTCAGGAGGCGATGGAGCAAAACGAGAGACTGACGAAGTCTTTTACACACAATGAGGTCCCGCGCAACCCAGACTTTGCGTTGAAAATGGAACTGTTCAGATCAGCGAGCGCCAAGAATACGTCGCTAGAGTATCTTATGAGGCAGAACGCAAAGTTTAGGAGCTTAGGTCTGATTTTGTTTTTTTTTTGGTTCGTTGTTTTGCTTGAGTCGCTGCGCTTCATGGGTACTAATCCTCGAGTTTTTGTAGTTGTTAGATTTGAAGGTAAGTTGGTGATAATGATAACCTTAGTTGCATGAGGTGCCTGAGATTTTTTAATAGTCTTGCGTTGGATTCCGTAGATGCTAGTTTACAGGTGTTACCCGGTTGATTGGAAGATTCAATATTTACACTTACTAATAGCACTTCTGATAAGAAATAATATAATAGTGATTTTATTTTAATCCGCATGCTAAACCAAGTATTTAATCACCCTTAAAACTGGACATTGTATATATCGTCGCTGCACTTTTAAGCTCCGAAATGTGCACAATTTTTTAAAAATTTCAATGTAACCCTTGAACCCTAGGTTTTCTCTCAAATAGTGGGTTTACAAGCGCAACGACGATAACACCTTTTAACAACCAATGTGTACTTGAGATTATATTTGGAGCCGTTACTCACATGTATACTAAATCTGTTAGTCATTATCCTTCAATAACTTTCATATTTTTCATATTTTAGTATAAAAATGTACATACTAAAACAACTTTTTTCAGAGTGATGAATTTCTTTGTTAACAAAATTTTCCATTGTACGGTCGACGTCGAAGGATATTTTTCCACCATAAAGCATTGTGGTAAGCTTATAAAAGATAAATTGTGTTCATATTTCATTTTTGAAATAAGCCTCGAGTATTCCATTGCTAAGGGGGGTATTCCACCTCTCCAATTTCTTTGTCCAATGTCATTACGTCTCTCTCTCATTAAGCAAAATGTGAGACGCAATACACTTTGGACGAAGAAATTGTATATGTAGAATACTATCCTAAGCAAAAGCTTAGCTCTTATTTTTACGCATCCCGATCAGTTTTTATCAAAAGCAAGTTTGTTTTGGCTTCACCGAAGAGATGATTGTTTATTTTTTTTTAATTTAAAAAGGCCGTTTCAGTCTATGGTTATACTTATACCTTAATTTACGAACAAAAAATATTGGAGAAATAGTTTAAACTGCCCCATTTCAAAACTACCTTACAGGAATATCATGAGTAAAACTAGAAATACGAAAAAAAAATGCCTTGACTCTTTAAAAGCTCCTCGTGTCTTTGACGTCGATCATACAAATATAGCTTCAATGCTATTGCACTAAAGGTTAATTTACTTTGGCAACGTTTCAGATCTCGACGACGATGATTCGCCAGCGGAGCGGGCGCAGAGAATGATCACCCCGGAAGTGAGGGGCATCCTCAAGGCTGGGGCGACCGTCGTGCCCAAAACTAAGACCTTGGCGAAAGGAGAAAGTTCTGAGGTGAGTTGGTTTTAATTACTACCCTGTGGAAATATTAAAGTAAGCACAATCGGTATTTTTGGGGTTCCGTACCCAAAGGGTAAAAACGGGACCCTATTACTAAGACTTCGCTGTCCGTCTGTCTGTCTGTCTGTCCGTCCGGCTGTCGGTCTGTCCGTCCGTCTGTCACCAGGCTGTAACGCGAGAACCGTGATAGCTAGACAGTTGAAATTTTCACAGATGAGTTATTTCTGTTGCCACTATAACAACAGATACTAAAAACAAAACAAAATAAATATTTAGGTGGGGCTCCCATACAACAAACGTGATGTTTTTGTCGTTTTTTGCGTAACGGTAAGGAACCCTTAGTGCGCGAGTCCGACTCACGCTTGGCCGGATTTTTTGGTTCTTGAGTATAATTGCTGTAATTATCTGTCAAATATTGTGAATCTCAAATGTTGTTTCATGAACGTTTACATTTTATCCACGCTTTGCGTTTTCGTCAAATGTGTTTCACCATATTACGCACTTCATACAAAGCTCGGCCAAGTTATACATATGTATATGATATCAATTGTAATCTTTCTCATTTCTCAATTCCAGGGTCTTAAGGACGAAGGCATCGACAGCTCCTCCGATGACGAATCCACCGCGTCCAGCGTTTCATCATCAGAAAAAAGCTGTTCATCGTCAGAGAGCTCTGACGAGATCCCTGGCCCCAAGCCCAGGCGGTTCCAGAGGAAGAACAACAAGCTGAAATCCTCCAGGACTGATTCTGATCTTACCAAGGTCCTTCAGGAGCCTTTCCCGAGAAAAATAGTCCCAGCAAATGACCCTAGAAAAATACAATTACCAGGAGCCAATGAACTAAAGGAGAGGTTAAGCCAGATGAACAACGAACCTAAACCACTACTTGGCAAACTCGGTAGAAAACCATCTGTAGAAGTGAAAAGCGAAGACGAAAAACCGTACAGCAGATTTGTGAAGAAAATCGAAGAACCTATACAGTTAGGGAAATTGAGGAGGCCGGAGAATAAAATGACGAGTCCGTTGAAGATGGATCAGAAACCTCCGCAGGTGCTGAAGATATCGGCATTGAATCAGGAGGCGAAGAATAAGTTCTTCGGGTTGGAGCCGAAGAAGGAGAAGAGTATTGATGAGTTGACGGCGGCGGTTAGGAAATACATTCCACCTGTGAGTATTATCATAACCTAAAACTCTGTTTTCCTAGGATAGCGGTGCCGTCATATAGCGGCCGTCACCATACAAAATTATACGGCTAAATACGGATGGTGTAGTATTTTGTATGGAGACGGACGCTATATGACGGCGCCGCTATCCTAGGAAACCAGAGCTTTACAGACATAATCATTTACCAGAGTGGTTTCACGGGAACGCACGAGCGTGCTATGCTGAGGTATAATGTAAATAAGAACATTTCCGAGAAAATACGATGGCAAAGGATTATGCATTACATCTGTACGTAAAGGTGCGATTCGTGAACAATTTTCGAAGGGATCGCTATATCGGATAAGAGTTCGTGTCAATACAAAGGTGGAAAACCAGTACGAATAACAATCACGCAAGGCTTTGCCTGCTTTGCGTTCGTGTATATTCATAAAGTTTAAAATCTTAAAGCAAATATAGAAAAGAAAAAAAACGCAGAAGCAGTGGCGATCCTAGCATTTTTTTTTCAGTTCATGCGTTGTCTAATTTAAGGAAGGGTGTATCTCTCAGCCAACCCTTAAACCTCTGAACGCCACGCCTGTCGTGTGCGGCGCGTTAAGCCCGACTTAGACGATGCGAGAACTCGCATACGAGTTTCATACCATTGCGGGTTTTGATCGGTCGGTTGAATTGGACGTAATCCACAGTCCGCAATGTAACTAAAATCGCATGCGAGTTCGCGCGCCGTCTAAATCAGCCCTTATCGTGAAACTCGTCGTAATGCACGAAGGTTGATATTGGCTGAAGGTCTTTGGCGGTCAAAGGTCTTACCCCCTTATTCATAAAACTTTACGGGCCTGTTTTGTTAAGTTATGTTTTATCCCTTTCTTACAAATACAAAAATCAAGATGACAGATAAAGACAAACGATTATTGGCTAATTGAGGTTTGTAGTGCGTTTATGAATAAGGGGGTTAAACGCTGGCGTTCTTCTGTTGATTTCAGCGTCTTTTATATGACATCATTGCTCGTACCGCCCTAGGGCAGCCTCTGCACAGAAGACGTTCAGTGGCGGATTTGCAGTGTTGGCCGCCCTAGGCCCCAGGCCCTGTAGTAACTACTAGCCGCCCCTTTCTCAGCAACCATCTATAGACTGCCGCCTTGCTGCTGCCCCTAATATTTTGCCGCTCTAGGCCTTAGGGCAAATCCGCCACTAAAGACGGTACCATGACTATAATAGACGAAAAAATGTTGATCCATTAATTTAAAATACTCACATCCAAAAAGTGTCCTTCAATCATATATTTAATCAACAGGTGAGCAAGTCCATGTCAGTGCACACCATCGAGCTGACCGGGTCCGGCAGCGACGGCGAGAGCAGCGGCGGCAGAGAGGTCAGACACATCAACACCAGAGTGCGCCATAACAGGTTAGTTGCTAATTTCTATTTAAATTCCTTTGTGAAAACAGACAAACTTTGTCTTGAAGATGCGGTCACACGATGCGCAATGGAGTTGTCCAGTCGAGTTACGGGTGTATGTGTAGGAGGGCTTAGGTCGCGTCTTGCAAAGTTATACAAAGGTTGGTTTTGCGAGCAACATTAGGGCATTTCATAATCCGGATAAGAATTGTCGATGGAGTCGCCATTGCCGCATACGGCAAGGAAGTTGAGGAAGGAAAAAAGACAATACATAATAAATACTGAATAGTCGAAATGGTCCTCAATTCCTAATTTAGCATATCTGGTACAGCTATGATGTTGAACCAATGTTAATTCTTTTCATTCCTCCTGTTCGAAAAGTTCACTTTTTGTGTGTGTAGCCGGATTGAAAATAAACGAAGATTGAGATAAAATTGTTGATTTTTAAGCAAGGGTTGAAAGTGACCCATTAAATCCTATATATTTTCGCGCTTGAACTTGAAGAGTGTGTGTTTAACAAGGGTACCACCCATTTTAACCTCGAAGGATTTTTTTTCTTTAATTTTTTATACACATACAATGAATCCGTGCCTTTATAAAGGAAAGGCAACCGGCTAGAAGATTGTACTTAGACTGACTGAAATAGGGACCGTGCGCGTTGGAGGGTCTGCCGTCTTGTGGCCTGAATCTTAAACATGTGCACATGTACATTGCCAAGCAAGTGCTACCATCTATCGTTCTCGTCGGTACGTTTCCTTGTGCATAGTAGGTTCTGCCATCTTGTGGGCTACATCGGAAGCATAAACGACACATTTACGCCTCGCGCCAAAATTCTGACGGATCATATGCTACCCCCTATAGTTTATGCACGGGGCCTATAGCAAGACACGTTCGTACGTTTCCGTGAAAATACGAAGGAAAACAATTATGCACTACCTACATCCGTATCATAAATCGCGGAGTAACACATGCTAGTGTTTACTAACTTTACGTAATCGGAATGTACTTATTCTGGTTCGCTTGAGAATGCAGTAGCATTCGGAATAAGAGCCAAGGTCGTCAGTAATGAACATGATGTTTCGAGTTTACCCAAACACGGGAATTTCTTGGCTTGTTTGCAATTCTCGTATTGTCGAATAATCGATACAATCAGTGCTGAGAATCGTAATGGAGGTTAACAGTATTACAGATGTAGTGCATAATTGTTTTCAATCTTATTTTCTCGAAAACGTTCGTATTTGTCATGCTACTTCTTTCGACCTCAGTACTTTTTGTACTGAGACTGACTGAAATAGCAAGACACGTTCGTACCTTTCCGTGAACATACGATGGAAACTAATTATGCACTACATCTGTGTTGTATTATGTACATCTTTGATTAGGAATGTCCTACCCTACTACCCTTATAGATATAACAACAGGCAGACTTATCGAGTTAGAGCGATCTGTTCCAAACAACCTTACAAATAAATTAATTTACAGTCATAAACTGAAAACAATGTCATATATTAAAGAAAACAATTACAGTTATCTATTTTTTGACAGGGCTGACGTTATATTGACACTAAAAACTTCGACGGTATATTCACACTTTTTAAACTTCAGCTGGTTCAGATATTGTTCTACAGGGCGACACAACAGAACTAAAGAAATCTGGGAGACGATAAAACGAAATAAAAAACTTGCAGTGGTTACACTGTGTGCATTGCAGCAACATCAAAAGGGTGCCGACTCAGCTATACGCTTCGCTCTTTCGAGCGAGGCACTGATATTCTGCCGGTACCCAGATCACGTGGTGAGTGTGATGAAAAAGTGTGGACAAAGTGATCGTTTAAAATAGTTAAAATGCAGATGTTGAGAGTGATAAATGTCACTAAAAATATAAAAACTATGAAATAGTACGTAACGACTTAACGAGAAATAAAAGTGACCATAAAAAATAATAAATAAATAATAATATAAAAGTATTAAGGTTCTTTGTAATTACCTATTATAATTACCTTTGACTTGACTTGTAACTTTAAATTGGCGTCCAGTGCAATAATAATCGAAATCGAACACCAGTTCCATTTACCTGACTCTAATTACATGTAAAAACGTCAACGTCGATCAACCCACGATTCCTACCATACCATATCTGGCTCTTTCCCGGCATACTTCCTTTTTAAACAAACTGGTTACTCGAATAGCTTAACCCCTTAACCGCCTACTTCACTTTTTTTGTTGATTGTACCTGTTTATACTCGGCAGCGGTTTTTTCATAGCGAATGATATCTAGGCAATTTATCTAGACATTAATTATATTCTAGTTTTTTTTAGGAAATCCAATTGAGCCGTCTTTTTATCACATGCCGACAAGTTGATACCTAATTCATGTTACGTTGTTTTGATTTGCATAGCATGTTGCATAGTTTCAAATGAATAATATTTGCTAAACCCACAAGTAGGTAGAGTTAGACCAAGATAATCTGCAGCGATTTTGATAGCAGATAGATCCTGTGCAAGTGTTATTTTAAACGTCAGATTTCTATGAAATTATGGCAAATAAATAACACTTGCACAGTTTATGCCATCAAAATCGCTGCAGAGTTATCTTGGTCTAAGTCTACTTAAATATTTTTGCGCTTTAAATTTAATAGTGTAAGTTTATTCAGTGACTTTAAAACTGCTTTTAAATCTTAGACGTACAAACATAATATCGTGTACGTTACCTATTACATAAGTTATATTTGTCGGAGCCTGACACCGGGAAGACGTATTGCAGCGTTATAGTTCATTATTTTAGACGCCTGTATAAAATCGATTAGCAATGTTGAGCTACGTATTATTTGGTTGTAACGAAATAAATAAAGTAGCGTAGAGAGTAACGCCGTCTATTGGCGCATTGTTCAAATAAAGTTGCGTAGAAAGTAACGCCATCTATTGGCGTGTTGTTGAGCTAAAATGGCAGGTAGAAGGCTTTGGAACGTCAAGAGGTTTCTCTTGGGTGAGCGTAGGCACGAGTTGGCATTTTTGTCGTTATGTTGGTAGACTGGTCGAGCAGGTTTGCCAACTTGACTGAGGCGGGAGCAGAGAGGCTCCGCCGCTGGTAGTTCTTCTTGATCAAACCGCGCTAGAGATCGGACGTACTCGTTAGCCAACCTCGTGCCTAACTCGCCACGTTCCTGAAGGCTTATATCTGAAGGATTATTCTGATAGCTTATAGAATCCCGCGTTCTTTAACCATTTAGCTAAGTGTTTTTATTTCAAGTGTTATTTTGATTTCTTATGTGTCGTTAGAAGCTTACTTTTGTGAAATAAAGAAAGGATGTGTAATGTGTTGTTTTGAAAAGATTTGTCCCTCTGAGTTTGTTGCCGGTCCCATATTGGGCTAAATCTTCTCAGGTCAGAGGCGTAGGGTTGGAGCCGGCCTAGTTTGACTTGAATAAAGATTTGAACGCAATGGTAGCATACTGGTTTAGCTGTGAAGTAATACATCGAGGGACTACCCCCATGCGCCCACCGCCTTTAGGACCATCGGTTTCCGACATATTAATACAATGCACTTTATTCTCATTACTGCACTTTGTTCACATACTGACACCAAAAAGAATAGATAGTATAGAGGGGTCCTGTCATTGTAAATTTTGTAGTCACTGTAAATTTACTGCCATCTATCGACACACGACTAAAACTCAAAATGAAAACGTATAAAGTTATCAAAAAATGTATATATATGGATAAATGATTTTATTATTTTTATATAATTTTGATCCATGTTCATTCACTGATATCTATGTGTTAAAATTGTTAAATATGAAACGGTGTCGTCACGCCATCTAGCCGAGGATAGGCTAAAGGTGTGTGCGGCATCTATTCGAGAATGACTTTTACTTGAATTCCGAGGCACGTTTTTTCCTTAGACTTTATTCGTCTTATACGAAGTTACATTTGTCTTTGCTGACACTAATTGTATCTCAATGACAATGGGGCCCTATTTGCACTGAATCAGCACTTAACGCATGCATTCCGTGATATTGTTGTTTAACTTGAAATACTTATATGTCATATACTCGTATGAACGAAAAAATCACCAATCCCTCCATTATTATTATAGTGTAAACAACTTTATTTACGGTATTTGACACATTATGACTGACGTATATAGAGATGTAACTAACGCAAATCGATTGTCACAGCAAGCGATTACGATTGGATGGCACATAGACTGAGGTATCGAATTGTGACGTATAATGATTTTTTATTTGAGATTTAAATAAAGCTAAAATTATATGTTTTTCCCGCAAGGTAAATGCATTTAATACATCGACCTAGTAGGTCGCACCTATCGTCAAAATTGAAACTATCGGAATATCCATTTCCTCATCAATAATCAAATATACCTAATAAATAAATAATCATTTCGAATAACAATTAATCTCACGTTGTATTATTATGTAATCTTGTGTGGTATAATAAGCTTTAGTCGGGCCTGTCAGTTAGAACAAAATTTTGACAGTTCCTAACAACTGACAGGCCGATACCGTCCTGCGGATTGTTAATCAGTGGGCCCCTGAAATAAGTTTGCGCTTTACATAATTCTTAAATTTATTAATAGATAATTCGGATAAGGGAGAGAGGAGGTGCCCAGTAGTGGGACAGACACATATGAAATGAAATGAAATGAAATATTTTTAATTCGAACAAAACAAACAAACAGAACAAAACATTTATAGCTTTCTATAATATAACTACGACGAACTGCACCAATACAAAAACTTTACTTTCAAACGTCAATACCGGATCGTTCAGAAATCGATACCCTATCTATTCGAAAGTAAATATAATAAATTTAATAATGCTTTGTTGCGACCTAAAATGAAATATTCATATCGATTTACTTAGACGACTACCGATTCATAACGGTGGTGTCCGGACAACACTAAAATTAAAAAAAAAAAGACGTAGAACGTAAACGTTCGCAGTGCAGTTGTTTTCCTTTGTGATTTCAATGTGCAAGACATTTTACGTAGTGTTGCTGTAGTGAGTGACAGACGTCAAATACCGTAAATAACGTTGTTTACACTATAGTAATTACCGTAAAAGACACGATTTTCAACTTCAAGGACGATTTTCGCCAATAATCCAAATAACATAATGATAAAAGTAAAAATTTTGATATCATTTTTTGAGTCTTGGTTAGTTCTTCAATTTTGCATTTGTGAAATAAATTTTTACCTACCCAATTCAGAGAAAATCAAAGAAAACTACCTGTTTTCCCCATATCCTTAAAACGGGGTCGATAGATACAAGAAAGGGGTGAATAGAAATATTAAGTTTTAGTTGTCATAGGCATCGAATTTGGTCATTATTATGTTGATACTCTATTGGCAAATGGTATATATATATGTTAAACAGCTATTTGACACAAAATTATTTTTTCGTGTCTTTTAACCCCCAAGGCGTGTCTTTACACCCCTTTGTTGTATCTAATCACCCCCTATGACGTAACTATTCACCCCTATGCGTGTCCACTGACCCCTTTATCACGAAAAATTGCTTGTTATTAGTTTTTTGCAAAAAAAAATGCTTCATTATATAGAAATTAGTGATATTATTTATTATTTAGGTACTACAGATACTATATTACCAGGTTAGCTAACTTTTACTTAGTCAATGTCAAAACATTAACCGCTAGAACAAAGTTCAGACAGGCTTCATTTCTTACCTCGGCGAGACCTTACTTTAGAGTCAAAAAAATCTAACTTTTAAACAGTTTGATTAAGTTCTTTTGGTATCAATGTATAGAATATATAGTCTACAATATACGCCTTCCAAAAAATCTCATTTTAGAAATGTACGTTTTTAAATATAAAAACTTGAAAGAAAATGTTCAAAATTTCTCTATTCACCCCGCGATTTCTGTTGACCCCGTTTTACGGTATTTATTTATTTATACACAGTACAGAGCTTAAATATATACAGACCTCTGAAAACGGTATTTACAGTTTACCTGCAGGTAAGTCTCTACATACCTACACATAGGGTAATTGCGTCAGTTTACCGTCCGGTGTCAGTTTGTCCGTCCACTTGATGGATTAGCAAATAATACATTACATTTATAATTTGCTACTTGCGAAATATAATTTTTATATAGATAGATAAATTGTTTAGATATTAAGGGTTCCAATAAGTCCAAATTTGTGCAGCCATGAAGGTTTATATTCAAATTTCTTCAAGTGGACGAAAACTAGCGCAATGACCCTATACTTTAAGTTCGTTGCCCAAGGCTGGTTTCGAACTGGCGTCTTCAGCATTCGCGACTGACGCCATACCTAGACCTAGGCCACCGTAATTTCTTGAAATGTGTAAACTTGGTAGGCTAGGCGTTACCTTAGCAGTTTTTTTTAATTGTTTTATCTTGTAGTGTTTTTACTTGCAACTTGCAAATAACACAAATTTGATTCGATAAATTGGTGAATTGTTATAATATCTAAATTTATAGTTTCTTTCTTTACACTTAAACAGCCCTCCAAGCAACTAACGTATTTTATCAAAGTTTTACTAAACCGGTCCATTCCAGTTTCCCCACACCACACCCATGCACACCTAAGTCTTAGGTCCTAAGATCATCCCGATATCATCCTCAGCTAGTTACAAACAAAGTAGTGTAATCAGATGGCACGAGCATTTGTTTAATATAAGGTTCTGTACTCTGTGTCGCAAATTACAGTGTTTTACCCTATCGATGCAGCGATCGTACGATACACTCACCAGATATATCGAAGCGGCTAGGGTCCTCAAAAACATCTGAACATGCACTTTAACGTCTTGATAATAGAGGCCTTGTTCAGATATTTATGAACAGGTTGGCCGCTCCGATATATTTGAAGGCGACTGTACTCGCTTCTAAGAAAAGTTGTGGTATAATGGTTGGTGTTAGATATAGTCGAGAACTGATATTTATTTTGTCCTGTGAAATAATACGTGTTTAAATTTTAAGTGACTCCCTTCTGCGATAAGTTCGATAACTATTCATTGGTTTCGATCGATTCTCTATCCCGATATAACGGCAAATATGAAGGGAAGGGTTATGATTTTAGCAGTTTATTTTGTATGTAGGAAACTCAAAGGAGGAGCATATAATATTATGTTTCATCTGAATTCAAGTTCTTCTTCTTCCTCGCTTTATCCCGCCATTTTGCCACGGCTCATGGGAGCCTTGGGTCCGCTTGACAACTAATCCCATGATTTGTCGTAGGCACTAGTTTTTACGAAAGCGACTACCATCTGACCTTGCAACCCAGAGGGGAAACTAGGCCTTATTGGGATAAGTCCGGTTTCCTCACGATGTTTTCCTTCACCGAAAAGCAACTGGTAAATATCAAAGGATATTTCGTAGGTACATATTTAAGTTCCGAAAAACTCATTGGTACGAGCCGAGGTTTGAACCCGCGACTTCCGGATTGAAAGTCGCACGCTCTTACCGCTAGGCCACCAGCGCTTCTGAATTCAAGTTATTGATAAATAATGATAAATATTCAATACTGCGTAGTAGCTGCCTTCCTTTTTGCTTGACAAATCTACCTTCTACCCGACCACTAACAAATCAGTACCTTGGAACGGCATTTTGTCGCTAGCTTTTCTACACCAGCAGAGGTTAAAGAAAGCTATCAATTACTCACTAGATAGTAAACATGCCTGGAAACCGATCCGACGGCGCGGTAAATCTGACCCACTTAGGTAAATTTTCTTTTGTGGCGAAATCGCTAGAATCGTGCATAATCGCTAGTTTGGTTTACTAATGGTAGGTGAAATTAATAATGGACCAATTTAGTGTCTGCGGTTAGATCGTTTGATAACTTTATTCATGGAAAAATTGACTGCGTTAATACATGTCATAACTTCAGCGATAAATAAACACATTAATTGTTATCTCTGTAAGTACATTCATACAGTCATAACCATATACTTCATACAGCCATAAGCATATAATAAAGACTCGTCGAGTTCGTTTCTACTGTTTCTATTCATTGTGTGGTTTATCACCGTGTAATGTTATTACTATTATATATTACCATGAAAACCATATTACCAAAAATGGAAGTGCGTAACTCCGCCGCACGTGCTACGATCCAACCTAAGTTAGCTCTTATGAGTATGTATTGTAAGATTCAATCTCGAGGCGAAAGCAAATCGGCCGACTGGCACAGTTGCTTCCTTGCGAAACGGTTATCCGCAAATCAAACTCACGCATGGGGTCGTAAAACTTCTCATTCACACTTCTATAGTCGTAGCAGAAGTGTAAGAGATGATAATATAATCTCGGTCGTCAGATTGGTTTGCGGATAGGAAGCCAAGTTCCATGTATGGTGTAACTGCAGGTCAAGTACAGAATGCATAGTTTTGTTTTGCTTTTTACCTTCACACCCTGATTCAAGCGCGCGGTTCTTTTATGCGATAAACGTAGCGTTAAACGCAATGCGTTTGTCGCACACTCATTTTACATCATCACACACAAGTTTATATTTGGACGAAATATTTTTTATTCGGATGTTTGTTGCCGTTATATCATGTTACAAATGCATTTCCGTTATTAAATTATCATTTAATTGCTTAAAATAATAAATAAAAAGTACAGAAAACGCAGCGATAAGCGCATTGGCATTTTTACCTACATTTCGTGGACGCATGCGTTCAACACTGCGTTTATCGCATAAAACAATCGCGCGTTGAAACCTTGCCTATATGGCTAAGCCTTTTAAGCTGAGAGTTATACAACGTATACCTACATAAGTGATCTTCAATGGCGCACTTTCGCACTCAAATTTTATCGACCACTATTCACCTTCAACGCAAATATGATTTCTAGATTAGACCAAACCAGTCAAGCCTAACTGTAGATATTTAATATCTCAATTTCAATGCTAGGTATTCATATCAGTCAACAATTCAGGCTATGCGACGTTGGCCAACACTAACCTATTGTTACTTTTTGCTATTTGCAAATACAATCTATTGTGTGCGGCCTTTTAATTCTATAGTGTGACATTCGTATCGGTGATGAAATTGATATAGAACGTGCCAGTTTCTATTTTTTTTAATAGAAAAACATGTGATAAAAAGGCTTTAGTTTCCCCTTCTGGATGTTAAGGTCAGATGGCAATCGCATTGGTAAAAACTAGACCTAAACCAGTTTACTTGCCCAAAACAGTGTAAGACTAGGGACTCCAGGAGTATTCCACGAAATTGTCTACCTTTGTCCTGTACAGCCGTGAATTTTCTGAAGATTTGCAGATACGAGTTCCTATTTATGTAACAAAGCATAAAAAAATCGCTTAAGTCTTTGAGAACCCAGTAGGGAATGCAAATCGGTTATTTTCGGTTATTTTTTGTATGGAAATTATCGGTTACTAACCGAAACCGCGGTTATTTCCATACAAAAAATAACCGATTTGCATTCCCTAGAACCCAGCAAATAAATGTCAAAGGTTGCCAATACATTAGAAAGCAAATCTTTTTCTGTATTTGTCCATAAGCCAGTCTATAGGTTTGTTATGTCAAATGCAATAGGTTTGCGTGCTTATCCAATAAAAATAAAAAATATAAACAGAATAGTGATTCACCAAGTCGAAGATGCTCAATTAACCCTAACAATGACGTTTTCGTATAATTTTGCTAATGAAATTACCGTAATTCAACTAGGTCAAGTACGTCTCGTTCGATGCTCACCGCACAATAGTGCAGCAACAACTGTGTTGCTGATTTCATCTACGAGTGACATCAGTGTGGTGGATTTTATCAAGCTTTGCAATGGCAGTTGCTGCATATTTCGTTATGAGCAACGTTGGGACATGTTTTGCTGACATTGTTTTGAGTTAATTATGCATTGTATACTTATTTATTTGTAATATACGAATACTTATGCATATTGTGTTGAAAGCGGTGTTTCAAACATGTTAGCAGTGTTTCAAAGTAACTAGATTGATTTTATCATAGTTGTATTTTAGTTGCATATTTAAAACTCTTAAATTTCATTAAAAATGTTAGTTTAAATGTAATGTCATGTGACAATAGTTATTTGTACAACAAGAGATCAAAGTGTGATATTTCTTCGAGTGCTTATTTTGAGTCCCGTGCAAGCGAAAGATTCTATAATAGATCTAGACTAATCTAGAATCTTGAGCGTAGTAAGGGATTCAAAAGCGCACGAGATGTAAATAACTTTGATCTCGTGTAGTACACAAAATTTTTCACCCTAAGCAGTGAGAACATACCTAGAGGGACAGAGATAATAGAACCCAAGTATATCGAACTTGTATTAGACCCCGCATGTTGAAATGACATTTGACTATAAAGGTCACTTGAATGTCATATTGTCTCACTCAGTGAGCAAAATCGCATTTTGCTCACTGACTGAGACACACTCAGTGAGCAAAATGCTATTTTGCTCACTGAGTGAGACAAAATGACTCAGTGAGCAAAATCGCATTTTGCTCACTGTTTTTAAGAAGCAAAGTACCCTTGTTCGAGCTGCTGAGGTGAAAAGAATTTTATAACCCAATTCCCATGGCTTTGATTTTTTAAATTTAAACGAATAGTTTTGATGCTTTTAACGTAACCAAGTTTCGAGGTAAAGTAATGCATACGAAGCTTAGCTTCTGGGCCTTCGCATTGCAGTATTTCGATTACTTACGCTAATTACATATTAGTCAAGAGTAATGATTACTAAACTTACATTTCTGCCTATATTCCATCTCTTGCTGCAAATTACATTTGCGTAAAAGATGTAATTTTATTAACTAAAAAAGAAACTTCATATTTCTTAACTTAACGCGTCATTGATTTCAACACAACACACGTTGCTAAATGAACCATCATCTACAGCTACACTGTTAATTGATCGTAAACCTTATTCCATAGGTATAAAGTCCATCGATGATCAATTAAGTTGCTTAATGAACATAGTTATAGTTGTTTACTGTCGAACTGACGCACGAGCTTTCTCTACCCACGTGGTCATGAGTCATCTATGGGCTTTCCTCTCGAGTGACGGCTCTCCATTATGTCAATAGGACGTGAATAGTTCATTTGAATATCGTTAATAATGTTGCGTTAGTTCATGTGTATGGTATTGGTAGGTAAGTAAATTAATGTTACAACTTAAAACATAATGATAAAATGAAAGTAAAATTACCAATTTACGTAGTATTTGTATATTTATAGACTTTTGCAATTATTCAATACATATTAACACCCGTTTACGTGTTTTCTTGATAAGCGGAGATTACGGTTTGCCCCAAGGCCTGATGTGCACATCGGATGCGTGTAGGTTGTAATAAACAAATGCTTATGAGAGACGGCACACCGCTTGCGTGACTTGTGCGTGCGCTTCAACATCAACATTTTAAGTGCACGCGCGCGTGTCGTCTACGCTGCCGTTGTGCTCTGGCCTTTAGGTTTTACTATTCTGACATAGGTATCCTACAGCGGCGGTCCAATCCGTACACATTTTCCTCTTGGATTTGGGGTATTTTTGACATGAACAATTTTTTACAATTAATAGTAAACAAGGATTTTTTTAATAGTGCGTTTGTAGCTAATAACGTCAGGTTCTCAGATAGATGCGTTATTAAATTACTCTTATAAATTATTAAAATTCTCATCACGCTGGCAAACAAGTCATATTAGCATATTATCAGTAAAGGTAAACAAAAACAATCACAATACACAAACTCGTTAATCTTATGCCATTAGAATAAAATTATAATGTGTGCAATATACATATTTATACCTGGACTGTACGGCTGGCTTTTACTAGACCACTGTAACGTGTAATTAAACATTACACAACAGCACAATAGATACACACCGCGAGTACAAAGTTGTATGCGCGCGAGTGTCCCACATACCTAGCTTTTGTATCGGTGTAATTATCTAGTTTTATTCATCTGGTTTGTATGTTTTGTTGTTCGTTGATGTGTATTTCCTGATGCTTTACGGACTTACCGTTAGTTGGACTTTGTTGTGTGTAAACACTTTCGTATTTGAAATTAACAACTGTGAATTCAAAGATTTAATCATGATTCTTTCGACGAGAATGCAGTAGATAACTTTTCATAGAAGATTTGGTTACGATAACTTTAATTTTAAACGTTTCTTTTATCGTTTAAGCCTACACGACATAGGTTCGATCTAAAGTCTTATACAAAAAAAAAACAGTGTTTTAACTATGTACCTACCTACATAATTTAACTTGATGTATAACAGCAACCTTGTGGTCTCTTTGAGTTGACCTGATTCCAATGTTTATTTTCTAATAGAGTTCCTTTGAAAGATAGTATGTACTTACATATTGCTTTCTTATCTTTCCCATTCTCACTTATTTTTCATAAAGAGTGTTGGCGTCTCGGAATCTGGTCCCAAGTCTTGTTTCGTCTTATCTATCTCCTTACTGTCGTCAATAACAAGTTTCTCAACTGTCTAGTATTTTTATTTCTTTTCACATCATCACATTCCTATGATAATGTATTCGATTCTAGTCCTAAACGTAGCTTTTTGTTTACGGTTTACGATTATTTTCAATTTAATGCAAATTGGCTGAATGTAGCGGAGAGGTTAATGGTAAATCATGCGTTTAACTCACTCGTCGCAATCTTAACTACATCTAGTTCAATCAAAACATGACTTTATTGTTGATACTATAAGGGCTTAGTAACTGCATGTCTAATAAGAGACAGGTCTAACATAAAGAAACAAGCATCAAAGGTCAGCAGCGGAAGCGCTTTAACAAGTAGAGGCGAGAGGTTATTACACTTGTCTGGTACGGGTGTGGAATTAACACTAATATACTCGTAGGTAAAGATTACGAAAAAAGCGATTTTCGTATAAATTTTGATATTTATAAAAAGCCGGCCATCTTAGCCCTTCTAGACTTACATGATTGACCTTTTTGTAGGTATGTCATATAGGTGTGTATTTTTTCTGTTTAGAGATAATAATTTGCTTTCAGAATCGAATCTCATCCCTAAACGAAGTATCCCATTCTATCGTAGTGGTGTAGTACAGTATCAAATATCCTTACACTCCATCTGGCTCGTTAACCACACCGACGCTCGTGAACAGGCAATTATGTTGGTTCAAAGAAGCCAGTGTTCGCTTCCGCTATACCTATTTAGGGCTATAGGAAATACAAATACCACTGACAATACTGTTATTTATCTAGGTGTAATGAAGAATGCTTTGTGTTAATGCAAGAAGGCCTTCACATAGGCAGCAACTTTACTACAGGTTTTAAAAAGTTTCGGATTAAGCAAAGCAATTTCCCGAGATGCAGAATGGAACAATAAAGTAAGTCTAGACTTAGTCTAGACTCCGGTAACGACTGGGGAGTCTGGTTTACGATCTAGGGTCCTAAGTCGAGATCGATAGATACCTACACGTAGCAGGAAGCTTGATAAAACCAGTTCCATTGGAGATATTCACTCGCTCTTTGGGCATACCGCTTTAGACGAATCGCCTGATGGTAAGGCAATTACCATCGCCACGACACCAGAGGGGTTGCAAGTGCATTGTCGGATATAAGATGTACGCTCTTTTCATGACGATTTGAATGTCAAGTCGGTCCGGAAACATCGCAAGCGTCAGTTTATTCCACAGTTTTGACTTTGACCAACAAAACCAGTGGCTAAACGAGTGTTGTGTCATCTGATACCAAAAACCTCGTTTTTCGTAATCCCGCTACCATTTCGGATCAGTCACAAAAACTGCCAAAGTCAATAAACCATGCCGCCGGTCAACCCAGAATGAAAGTTACGTCACAATGTGATCTATCGAAATGTGTAACGCTCGATATTGCGTTTTGTATTAAAAACTAATTTGGTCATTTTCTTGGCTATTATGTCCGGGTCTGGTTCAACTTTTTTACATAATTTGGTCTTTGTATTATGTATTTTAAAGTATGCAAGTATGTGTGTAAGTACCAAATATAAATTTAGCATTACGCAGAATGATAAGCGATGTTAAATTGTATTCTTATTTAGTCATAGCGGTGTGATGTAAAAAAAATGAAAATGAAAATGAAAATGTTTATTTGGGTAACAAACAAATTACAATTACAAAATATGGCTGGAATTTCCTAGTAGATGAATTACATACATCTGTGTCAGAAAACCCCGCTCTTCCATTTGA
Organism: Cydia splendana; assembly: GCF_910591565.1. Taxonomy (NCBI): domain Eukaryota; kingdom Metazoa; phylum Arthropoda; class Insecta; order Lepidoptera; family Tortricidae; genus Cydia; species Cydia splendana. The sequence continues at coordinate 14,540,754 of NC_085971.1, read as the reverse complement.
GGTTTACAATAGCTGTTTCCAAAATAAACTTAACTATTTGCAAATTTAATATTTCAATAAAAAAAAAAACATACGTTTTTCGATGAGCAATAACCTACTTGATCCAAAATTTATAATTATCGCTTTCAAAACATCCGACTCAAGCCAAATCAATAGGGGACCTCCTTCGAAGTCTATTAAATAAGTACTTAGGAAATCTGACCGAGATATCTCGTAACACAAAAAAACAGTTGAATCACGAGTTTTAAAGTCAATTGAAAAGTCGGGAATGCTTGTTATATGCGTCAAACATTTGAGGCACTGCATTGGCCCTTTCTCGAGTTACATGCGTGATTCGGTTATGCAATACTATAATTTCTAACATAACTATAAAAATTGACGTTTATTATTTTACAAACGCTCGCTTTCAACAGAAATAAGCGCCCGCTGCACTGGTTTCGTTTCGATTTCGTACGCGCAATATTTATGACTTACGTTTCATATGTAGGTTAATGCCTTCTGAGATAACAGTCGCAGTTGATGGACCAGCAATTTTAGTGCGTTTACTACGGTCTTTAGTTATACTTGCCGTTTTATTGAATAGCTGTACGCTTATGTGGGTCTGCGCGTGTTTACTTATGAATGGGAGGTTTAAAATACCGTTTTAAACTTATTTCGTCATCTTAGACCACGGTAATCAAATTATATGGCGAACTTCAACGAAAATATATGATTGGTTAGCGTAAAAGTCTCGTTAAATTATAGAAAATAGGTATTCGTAACCTACAAAACAAACAGACACGGAGTTACCGACCCTTTAATATTGCGTGGTATTGATTTTCGAAGTGGTGGCGTCTTTGGTCGTTGAGATAATTATAGGTATGCTTAAGCTTAGAAACTGAGCATTATATTTTATTTTGTTTAGAAACATGGCTGCTGGCTACAACCAACTAGTATCGTTTCGTTTTCTTCATTGGCCACTAATAATCTGAGAGGAATTAAATACGTCAATATTAACTCCTACGAGAATATTGTAAATGAATAAAATATGAATAAACCCGGAACCTGCTTCGTAGGCAGGGTCACTACCGGAAGGCCGTTGTTTGATATAAAATGTTTTTATATAATTGTCAAACCGTTAAAGGCATAAAGAGCCCCACGGTGATAATAATAAAATTAATTTATTCATTGATTCCGTTTCTAAACGAAGCACTACAAATGTTGATAGTACCTTTTTCTATCCGGCCGTGTTATAAAAACGGGGCCCATTATGGGTTCAAATTTACTCGAGCGTCAATAAAAAATCAATCGTGACAGTTCTCGTGCGCCGTCCCCACGCATTATTCCCACGATTCCTGGAGTCACGTTTTTAATTATTTATCTCTTTAGATACCAAAATAAATCCAACTTGTTCCATATTTTACAATAAAACTATATCTTACCGAAGCTAGTTGAACTTAACTTATCCAATAGATATTCACCATTAGAGGGTTTTGATATTGTCTGATCCGATATCGAATGTCGGATACGACAACAAACAAGTACAAATTTATCAAGCGCATTTGTCAGCTTATTTTTTCATTGTTTAAATGTTTATTGTTCAAAACATAACCTTATGCCAGAAAAGAAGGACTTGATGCTAATATCTATAGGACTGTCTCTAGTAGCTGCTATTTTGTTTTCTTTAAACAAAAACGTCACTTTTGACACTGGCATATCCGATCCATTTTACCCGAGATACGACTTTAGCAAATTTTTGACGTACCTATCTTAAAGTTCGAATCAGCAGGCGTATTATGGATGGCTTTATCCACGTGATAAAATAACCGTCACTTTTTAACACCATGGGATGGAAAGTGACGGACGCCGTTTTATTACGCTGTCACGTAGACAAAAACGACCATCATAGCCGTACATGCCAGTATAATTGATTTTGATAGCTTCAAGTAGTCGAGCAACAGCAACACACATCTCGTCATAGTTAAAGCTTGCACTGATAAACATGATAATTGCATTACACTAACTTTAGCTAAACGAGATTTAGCATCTTTATGCAACCCGGGTCAAGCATTCTAGTACTTATACATGTTTTCAATATGAAATGTCAGTGAGCTGCCATTTTATAATATCTTCCTCGGCCCTGCAATGGCGGAACGATGAAAGGTCAGTCGTTGAATAGATCGGCAGATGTGATGCAATGGGATAATAATACCAGGAAGCTGGTATTGATACATCTTGCCGTACCGATAACGTTTGAACCTTCTAGTTTCGTTTTCATATCGTTTCTTTACTAGGACAGTTAGTACCTGATTGTACCATGGTCGGTAATAAAGTTTCCAAGAATTACGCAGTTCTAAATAGGCACATCGTTGTGTTGATGACCATGTTTTAACTTTGTGTGGCGTAAGACCAACAGTGCCCGATATGGCGACACCGTGAAAATGAGGTTTCTACTTTCGGTAATCCGTGAGATTTAGCTATTGTTTGCCATATTACCCAATCTAGCTATTACAAATGTATTAGCTTGATAAAAGATTATACCTTCCGGTGTAACAGAGTAAACGTAAAGTACATAATGATGAGATCATCGCTGACATACATTGCCTATTGTAGGTGTGTTGAAGCACTGTAGCAAGACCTTTTGAATACCTAAGACACTGTGTTTGTTGTTATTAAAATAAAACGAGCTCGTAGCCTAAAAACAGCGTAGAATCTAATGTTTGTTTACATTTATGGTCGTAGTACTGCTTGTAGGTAGTGATCCGTTAATCGCGGGTCGCTTACACCGGCCGCTGAGGCACAGGCAGGCCCAGCCGTCAGTCGCGCGCGGCCCGCTCGCCCGCTCGCACTGTGTCGCTCCGTACCACGCAACAGCTGATCGCGACCTTTCGTACCACATAAACAAAACATCACACAAACTATGACTTTAATACATCATACTCAACTTAAAACCCGATTCCAGTGGTAACCGTAGAGGTACAATCACGATTTCGCGACTGCATCGCACCGTGACAGATCGATATCCCGAAAACGCGCGACCCGCGATAGAGCTCAATATTTTGGTGCAATACACAGCTGCAATAATTAAAATTTAAGTTTACACAAGTTTAAACTGTTTGTTTTACAAGTGCTGTGCCCGTGAGAATGGATTTCCTTGATTGACTGTGGTGTCAGGTTGTGCATCTTTAGCGGCATTGTTTTAAGTAAAGTGAGTACTCATAATATTTACACTACCACCTCCTGTTTATGTTTATCATTGTGCTGAGAATCGTTGCGTATGTAAATAAATTATCAACCTCTGACTACTCGTTATGATCATGTGTGTTTGTGCTTTAAGATAATATTTTTACACTCATTGTAAGCTAAATTTGAACCATTGCGCGGTGGTCAAACTGAAATTCGTATACCTAAATGTGAAACTTTGGTGGCATAAGGCTCCTTCCATGGAGTTAATCTGATGATGTACTCAAGAAGGCGGATACACACAACGGGAACCATCGACTTTAAACATTTGAAATTAGTTTCAATGTATAATGATATTAAGTAGTACAAATATAGAGAAATATCGTGCGTGTATCAACAATAAAATTTAAGATACAAACTTATTTACAAATCAATTCGCCCTGTTTGTCGTTCTCCGCCCTTGAGCGGGGTTGTTCGCCGGCCGGGTCTGTCTGTGAACTTGGGGGTGCGTTACCCTCTACCCTCCGTCTGTGAATGGAGACGACGCCCATCCTCCACCATTGTGAATCTCGCTTTTGTACTAAAACTCTCAACTGCTTTTAGACCTTATACGTTTGTAATACGGTATACGATTTATCAGTACGAGAGATACAAGATTTAATTATTTCGTTTGACGCGGTGCGTCCATGTGTAATCCTTATCGATTTAATTACGTAAGCAATCCAACTGGCCATATCAATCGTTCGTTTAATCGATTTGTAGTAATTAGTCTGTAACATCTGCGTTCTATTTAGAATAACTTATTCAACATTAATATCTAGGACTCGTTTTGTTAGCTGCAAACTATTGTTGTCGAATGACATTGTGACTAACAGTACCTATTCGGTCTGGACTTTCACTATCGATTTGCAAAGGGGCTATTCATAAATTACATCATTTCAAATTAGGGGGGGGGGGGGGGGTCTGGACATCGGATGATGGTAGCATGACATAGGAGGAAACGGGGTCATTCGAAGCATGATTTTTGGATGATTTTAGGGGGGGGGGGGGGTCGAAAATCGTCAAAAATCGATGACGTAATTTATGGACAGCCCCAAAGTGCCAAAAACTGGTCCATTTCATTCTTAAAAATTGGCTTCTTTATCATTTAAGACGGTACCAACATAACAGATTCAATGCGTATCGATTAAATCGAAAAAGAAAGCAACACTGACTATCGTTTTTCTTTAAAGTTCAATGCTTTATAAATAGCAAATAAAAAGTTATTAACACCCACTTGATAAGTTGAAGAGAAGACAATTACTGCAAATTGGCTGTCAACAGATATACCATCTCACTAGAAATTGATTATCATTCGGCTCACGCGTCAATTTACTTTTATTTTCACTCGTTCAAAGGAAAGCGGTCAGATCTGTAAATTTATTCTTAGTTTCACCTTCTTTTGTATTCCGGAAAGCGTTCTTTAGCTTAAGAAAGTGCATTTCCCGAAGATAAGGTGCAAAGGCATACGTTAGGTGCATTTTTGTAACTTCAAAAGCGGGATAATTCTGAAAATGGCAAATATCTAATAAATCAGAAGCGCTTTCTACTTTAGTAACAGTCTTCTTCTCCGTCGAATTACTCTTGGCAGAGCAGTCGTGGTCACGTTGAACGACGAACGCTTCTACGCTAGTTCTCCCTGGCAGATGCTTCTCTGGCACATATATTAGTAACAGTAAGCATACCTAATGCTTTGGTAGGTGTTTCAGTAGCGTAAGTATTGCTAAAGTATAAAGTGCTTCTAATAGTTGTATTTATTTTTACAATTTCGAAGTTATCCCACCTCACTGCACTCAACTTTTCCTTCATCTCGGTACCTTGTAACCATTAGTCTTGTTTAATTGGCGCCGCCCACTGGGGAAACGTTATGTTATGTCAGAACGCGTTATAATACCATGGTAACTAAATTGACCATTGGTGGTATTTAATCCGTTACAATAAGATCTATGAATGGCCTATTTACTCTGTCCACGATGGTACTTACAGTGGCTATCTGTACTTCAGTTCCTTAAAGCAATTGTTCTGGTTAGCTTACATTTCTTGCTATTTCCACGTTATTTACATTGCGTTCGGCTGGAGCGTTTGGTTTGTGTAAATTGACATCGTAAATATCTATACACTATCCAACCTTATCACTATGGGAATAAAGTACAAAATAGATACATAGTTGTGTATAAGTAATCGTTCTCCATGGTCGTGTGCTCTCGGGCGTGACTTACGTTTTTTATTCAAATACGACATGACGGGCGCATGTCAATCGATTCTACGACGCGTTTCTGCAGTTGTTTCCTTATGGCATTTGTTTATAAACATTACTCAGTGATTGCCGTATTGTACGCCCGGCCAATTGAAATTCTTTGCTGGTTTGTCAAATTGACAGGAATGTGAAATCCCTCATAGCTTTCATTTTAATCGCTATGACGAGTTAATCAACGTATCGAAACTAATCAATTCTCGATTTTCTATTGCAACTTTTATTTATCGTGTAAATGTGATGTTTTTGGTCCCTTGAAGAGCCGCGTACGTATCGTACCTCCAAAGAGCCGCATACTCTACGGTTTCACCTTATGGGAACCAATGGAAAGTGATGATACTAGGGTGAAAGATGTAGCATGTTCTGTTACGGTCTATAGATATTCACTCTTATCATCAAAATCCTCGGATCTAAATTTAGTATAAGTAGTTTTCTGAACAAATAATCAATCAAACTAAAATATACCCTTCATTATAAAAGCATATACATATTATCTCTTCATCTATCCTTGTTACTTTGCAGTATGTTGTTGACCTTCGCCATTTTTTGTGGGCGCTGCAGTTGCGGTTAGTCAGAAGCATGTACTGCCAACAATTAATCGATCATGAACCTTATTAGCAAGAGAATAAAGTCTACCAATAGTCAGCCAGGAGTATTGTAATGTAGATACAGTTAGCTGACTGGTCATAACCCTTGTTCCGAAGAAATAAGGTACATCTACCGTCAGCCGTGACAAGCATATAATAAGCCACGTAGCGAGGCTCTGTCACGTCCCTTATTATCTCGTGCAAATTCCATTACGACTCAATTATTTTTGAATTACTTTTTGTCCTCATCTTCTTCAGTTCCGCATTTATAAATGCAGTTTTGTAAATAAACAGTTGAAGCGCAATTGTTTCTCAAGCAATTCCAGGCAATTATTATTAGTATTTCTGAATGTAGAATGGACAAAAACACTAGTACTTAAAGGTTATAAGTTTCTCAAGAGGAACATCTTAACCTTAATAGATTTCAAGTGGAGTCCATTAGTTACACAGATCAGTCCACTAGATGGAGTACCGGTTTACGATTTGAGTACTATTATTATTTACCTACATTATGAAATTAGCTACATACCTGCATTGATGCACGTTGACGACCCATGCGCTTGTAAATTATAAGAACAAACGTAGGTACTTTTATTAATTTTCAAAGATGAACGTGCTATTAATTGTTGTGTCTCAGGGCTTACAACATATAATATGCTATAAGTATAAAAGCCGCTATGTGTTGTTACCATAATTCTAAGACTTATGTACAGGCAGCAAAACTATTAGCTCAGCACCCCTGCGCCTGCTTACACGTGTACACGAATGAATTCATTCATAATTTGTCCAAGCAATTTCGCAGCTCACTGTACGTATAACTTTTAACTTTCTCATTTACCCCCCAAAATTGGCCCCCATGTTTAAAATCCATTTGTTTACGTGACATGTCCATCTTTGGGTCACTAATTTACATATGTGTACCAAATTTCAACTTAATTGTTCCAGTAGTTTCCGAGAAAATAGGCTGTGACAGACGGACAGACAGACAGACGCACGAATGATCCTATAAAGGTTCCCTTTTTTCCTTTTGAGGTACGGAACCCTAATTACTATTTAGGTGTCAATGCTTTCTATAGGATAGCAGGACAACCTTTGTATGCTGTGTCTATGAAAGGCAGTCTATGACTAATAAGTCGGGAAGGTGTGGTCCAAATTTAGGATAATGAGCGCCTGCGTTGTTGTCACGGCAATTAGAGGCGAGCCCCGGGGCTTCCGGGACTATTTCCAACCGCTGATCGATTGTCCCGAAATAGCGACGGGAACTTATGGACACCCTACTTGAAATGTAACATTTTCTAGCTAAAGGTATCGTACACGAATTGCTTCGCCAATTAATATTTTTACGCTCAAGAACCTCTGCTGTCTTTGCATTGTTGTTGTTATCCTTTTCTTTTTCTTTGTTTTTCATCTTTTTGTCCTATGTATATGTGCTTTATCGAATAAATGACTTTCTATTCTATTCGATAAGTAAATATTACGAATATATCTTATACCTTTAAACGAGCAATTCTTTAAGTATATATTTATATTTATGTATTTCGAGGATCCCGGCAACGGCTCTAACGTTTTCTATGAAATTTGCTATATGGGGGTTTTCAGGGGCGATAAATCGATCTACCTAGGTCTTATCTCTGGGAAAACGCAAATTTTTGAGTTTTTATTATGTTTTCCGAGCAAAGCTCGGTCTCCCAGATATTAAAGATGCTGTATTTCACAACAGAAGCTACCACAAAATATTTTCGTACTTCTCAGTTTCGTATTTAAAATTACACGCTTATTTAATTCATACATTATGAGCATAATCGAAAATCTCGTTTAGTTGTACATATACTCGTCATCATCATCATCATCATCTCAGCCATAAGATGTCCACTGCTGAACATAGGCCTCCCCCTTTGGGGGGGTGAATGCCATAATCGCCACGCTTGGCAGGCGGGTTGGCGATCGCAGTCGAGTACACCGAATTTGAGGGACGCTGCTGCCCGTCCACCGGTGGTCTTGGACGTAGTTTAAGGACATACCCGGGTCCATACTCGTCATACTACTTCTTAACTCTGTACATTATGTGCACTGTAAACAATCTTGTTTTTAATCTCTCCTTCCGTACTATAATACTAAGTACATACTCGTGTTATGCAATGAATGACAATGGCAATGAAGTATTTGTAATAGTGAAAGTGCTACCTCAAGCGCTATCACTTTATCTTATCGAGTTATCGCTAACATTACTGATAATATTTCATTTTTGTCGCAATTATCAAGTACACTGTGAGTCAGAAATGCACGTGTTGCAAAAACGATTAAGGTAATGTTGATACTTCAGGAAAAAGTCTAATATTTGGACATATTGCTTGTTCAGTATTTTTTTTGTTTTCATATTAAATAGTGGATGTTCGGATATTTATAATTTTTATGAATGTCTTCTATCCACTCACATGATTGATATTTTTCAGTGACCTCTATTATTATTATACAATAAGGGTGACAGCTAGCAACTACAGTTGTCAAAAGCATGTGAGAGGCTATAGTACACTTACAGAGAGTGGGGGGGCGCATTCGGATCGAAATACTATAATCGCGTAGTGGTAATTTTGTATGCCATTAATACAGCGATAATTTGCAAGTAGGTCACATCTCTATTTATTTACAACTGTATGTATTGTACCTACACGTAGATACTAGTTTAATGTACCTAGTACCTATGCAAAATGCTGTTTTCAGTCAGTTATATAGTTGAGTGCCTACACACAAATCACAATGCACACTTAAACAATACGGCTCTTGGCCTACTTAATTTAAACCCTATAATTTTCTTTAGCCTCAACGGTAACTTGGCTTTTGTCCATAACCAGTTTTCATTTCCGAAAATGAAAGTTGACAGTGGCAGCACTGGCACCCCTATATTGCTACCAAAATAACAGTAAAGCGATCTTTTACTGTTATTGTGTTTAAACTGGCCAATGTATCTTGCTGTCCAGCGTAATTGCCAATTAATTTTAGTGAATCTTCAATGATCCACTTAAAGGCAAAAAATGGTTTATTCGAACTGAGAACCACGCCTTCCGAATTCACAATTTTTAGGGTTCCGTACCCAAAGGGTAAAAACGGTACCCTATTACTAAGATTCCACTGTCCGTCTGTCTGTCTGTCACCAGGATGTAAACTCATGAACCGTGATAGCTAGACAGTTGAAATTTTCACAGATTATGTATTTTAGATGCCGCTATAACAACAAATACTAAAAACAGAATAAAATAAATATTTAAATGGGGCTCCCATACAACAAACGTGATATTTTTTTGCTGTTTTTTTCGTAATGGTACGGAACCCTTCGTGCGCGAGTCCGACTCGCACTTGGCCGGGTTTTTTTTTCTCTACTATGAGTTCGCAAGCATAACTTGATCTTGAAACCCAAGTAATATCCGTAATCAAGGTATATTCACTGGTTTATTAAGGCGTTAATTGTGATTGGTGGGTTTTGTGAATAGCACAGGCGTGCGCGCATCTCGTTACCTAACCGAGATCCCGATAGGGTTGTGGGACTTGTGGGTTTCGTGTAATTTCAGTTTAATTGCACGCGACATTTCCACGGGTTCTTATTGAGTGCACCTTTAAATCGATTCACGATAATGGTATAGCATAGCGCTGGCGGTAACGGTAATTATTTATCTGCATTGTTATTATGTTTACTTTGTAGGTAAGGTGCGATACGTTTGTATGTGTATAAGCGGGCTTTGTCAATAACGTGACCTGTTTAATTAGTTTATTGTCCATAAAAAAATCGTAATTGATACAAGCTTTTATCGCTGACTGTAGTTATCTTCCAACAGGTAAATACTAATACTCGAGACAAATCTAACAAACCCAAACACAATTAGCGTCGTTTTATCACAGTTCCTATGCCCATCTCCTGTGTCTTTCATCGATCAGCTCGATGTTACCGTAATATTGCATTATCATCCAACTTACATATGTATGTGAAGTTTCAGCGAATCGAATAATGGACCGTAGTTATGCAGAAAACGACCAACTCAATTTTTTTATCAATGCAGAAAGCGACCAAAGCTACTGAGTTAGGGTGTAAGTCACTTTGACAAAAATAAAAAGTTGGTCGCTTTCTACAGAACTACGGTCAATGGGAAGTGGGTCTAATTTATTTTGCAAGATTTCACCGAAACGTCAATGCAAGACATTTATGCAAGTTAAATAAAATCTTGTAATAAAAGAGAACTTAATGCACTTTCCGTAGGAGTCAATTTAATGGCGTAATACAGTATTAATCTTTCATCATTATAATGACACAAATTGCTCCAGTTTCAGACAAGCGTGTCGGTTGGAAGAATATATTGTCAGATTATACAAATATCGTCCCACGATTCCTATTTCGTCCAATCACGATTCCATCCTGCCTTCCCACACACTATGCACCATTCAAAACACCAAACACCGCAAATGAAAATACTAGCCACAACAGGTCAATGCAATTCCAACCCTGTGAAGAACACAATTAAGTTCAAATTTAACGCACCATGGAAGATTATGAATGGTACGAAAAACTGTACCAATATTTACGGTCTGTTACATGGCATTTTCTTAACTCGTTCATGTTCACCTGTGCACATTAGTTACGTCACAATTCAAATACGCTTTAACGTTATTTGTGAACGAAAAACCTTAATTCGGTATGGATGATGGTAATACAATGTTTTTGCTTCGAGTAGATGCAAATTAAAAGCCTAGGGGTCGACAAACTATTGATGAAAAATATATCTGCTTTAAACACAACATTATTTTAAACTCTTCTTGCAAAATCAATACCCTTAGCGGCGCCGGGTACTTTCGGCTCGATTCGGAAAATGAATTAGATTTCTACTAGACTTCAACAAGTTACGATACGGATAATTTAAAGATATTTGTAAGATAGATATATAAAATTTGACGTTTCCGCGATTCTGGAGGTCCTCTTGAACGATTTCGCCAAGTTATGACTTAGATATCCAAGTCGCATCTAGTCGATATCTAATGTAGATCTAGTTGATCTCTAAATCGTCTCAAGATCTTGTGATTATCTCGAAATCTGAATAGGCCTGTTTGTCTTATACACCGTGTTTTTATTGAATTCCGTAAACTTCGGGGTATGGTTAAGTACGTTTAAGAGAACTAAATGGCATAGTTAATTTTCAAAATAACATTATTTTTGTGCTTTTTAAAAAAAAAAAAAGTTTAAAAAGTAATTAAGTAAATGTAGCATATAGCGTTGTTGTAACACGGGCATTACATTTAACTCAACCAAACAATTGAAATCTGTGACATGTCAATGTCATTTCGAACATCGTTCGACCGAGATTCTACTTAACTTTATTTGCAAACTCATTATAAACACTAATCAATATGTAAACCGGCCCTAAGGCAAGTGTACACGCTTGTAGGGGCCTTATAGGAAAAAAATAAATTATTGATTATCTCCGAAATGGAGTTAATTAGAATACCGGTGTCTTTGTCCGGTGTCTTTCAGTACAAAACTTTATTTTAAGTTAAATTTAGTTAGTTTTTCGATGTAAGTGTATGGACCAAGGTCTGAAATAAATGATTTTTTTTTTTTTTTTTTTGAGAAAGTTACTTGATTTAAGCTCAGGAATGCACCCTTGACATTAACGGAAATAAAAAAAACACGGTGTATAAAGTGTAGTGAAGTGGCTCATAAAATTTCACGAGACGAGAACATTCGGACACTCGAAAGCATTTTTGTCCATCTGAAATGAAGACCTTCATTTCGCTGGGTCAATAGAGCAATAGAATCTAAGTACCTACATGTTCAAGGTCTAAAGACACGATGGCATTGAACTCAAGCGATACTATTACGTGTAAGACTTTTATTAATAGCACTATTCGCTAAGCCAATGAGGCACTTTGTTAAGTTAAATGCACAAGCTTACTCAATGTGTCAATGTGCTTTAACTCTTCAAGTGCCATGTTGTGCAAGGTCTATGTTTGTGTGTAAGGCTTGATGTTTCTATTTTTGTTTAAGTCTTAATGTAAAAATCCCCTTTTAAAGAGATAATACCAAACGCGCTCAGTAATGACGAACATAAAAGTACTATTAGGGCATCTAAATTTAACTTTGTTCTTTCACAGTCAAGATTTTATTTTTGGACTTGTGCTGCGGGTTACCTTTTTAAATTTTGTTGTGTCATGATGTGAAGCATAATCTGCCCGATTCGAACTTTAAGATACGTCAATTAATAGATCTAGAAACGATATGGATTAGATGTGTCAGTGTCAAAAGTGAGGTTTTTGCTTGAAGAAACGTCACATTTGACACTGACATATCTAATCCATATCGTTTCTAGATCTATTAATTGACGTATCTTAAAGTTCGAATCGGGCCGAATGTCTGTCTCGATTTTAAGTGTTTGCGAAACCACCGTATATATATATATATATATAGGTAGGTAAAGTGTAAATAATAGTAAAATTGTTTAGATACCTATGTAACGTAGAGGCACCAGTGCCGGACACAGCTCCAATAATCATCATTTTCAATCATAATGTCATAGCAATAAAGTTGACAGCAAGGTGTCGAATATTGGGTCAACATCGTCGTTTATAGGGGTGTTTATGTTTACGCTATAAGTTTGAACAATTTATCTTTTAGTGTGTTTCATGTTCAATGCATGCAAACATTTTACAAATTTGGCGTTTGACCTCCGACCTGACCTGACACATTTATTCATAACAAGTAGAGAGCAAACGACATCTAATTGTCTGTAACAAACGTGATTCAATTGAAATAGTTTATTAGTGTACGAAAATCGCACAGAAACAACTCGAGCGAAAAGTAACGGTTTGCACGTGAAACGTGAGAATAGGGCCACATTTACAGGCATTACTATTGAACACAGCGTTGGCCTCATACCAACCAATATGAATCTGGACTCCCGACTACCCATGACTGTTGGGAGTATCGATGTCACTTTTAAACTGGATCATGGGAAGTGCAGCGTTCGCCTTCACAGGTTGAGCTATTGGAATATCGCCCCGAGTACTACGGAGTACAGTAAGCGAAACATATCGCAACAACGTAAACTTCACCTTTATGGCCCTTGCAATAGAGTCCCGTTTAAATGTTTTTACAAGCTTGACCAGAGTATTTGTTGCTTGCTGTATGGTTAAAGGGGTCAGGCGTCAAACTTTAAAGAGATGCGCACTCATGCCTTTGACGAGCACGGGAGTCGTAAACTGATCGCTCAATTGACAAAAATCGTATGCACTTTGATTGTGTCATTCAAAATAAGACTGTATTGCTATTAACGCATGTACGCTTTTGTTTTGAGCTGGGTACTATGCGGCATACATATTTTATAAGTTTTCAAAATCTTTACCCAGATTTTATGGCTAGATTATAGTGACCAGAATAGTTTTATATGGTTCTTTTACATGTTTTAAATAGTCTCTACAATAAAATACTACCCTGGAATAAGTCATTAAAGAAAATAACACAAACAACTGTTTAGAAAATTCCTAGCAATTGCGGCATGCATCTGTATCAATTCGATCAAGAATGGAAGCTAGCTTACCTACTTAATCATTTGCCATTCACGCAATACAATAACGTCAATAACAATTCGAATACTCTTTATTGTACACCTATCATCATCATATATTAAAGAGTATGACTCTTGTCGGTGGAGAAATTTCCATGTTTGGCGATCCTCTGCCTTCTCTTTGACAGCCTGATACGACACGACGTTGATCTTTTCCTTTATTTGATTCATGTACGCTCTCCTTGGTCTTGCCTTCTTCCTCTTTGCTTCAACTTTCCCTTATATGATGTTTTTGATAAATTCGTCGTGTCGTATCAGGTGCCCAAGCATCTTTACTCTTCTATTACCTATAGTTCTTAACAAGTGGCGCTTTATTGTACACCTTAGTAGAATAAACTAATACGAGTAGAATAACCTCATTACAGCATAGCAAACATCAATGGGTATTCATTCAATGATTCCATTATGACCCGAGGGACTACGTACTTGACCGGACTTGGACCACCCGTCTTTATGTAATAAAGGAAGTCCATTTAATGATAAGAAGGCGGAATGCTAAGTATTTAGCACTTAGAACATGTACTTCAGCAGAACAAACGGTAGTATTAAACACGGAGTAATTGTAGTGACGTACAGAAGGTTATCTGTCTAACAAAAACGTTTATTGACTGGCAAAGGTCATGATAATCACGCTTAGCGCCTCTGACGCATAATGCGATCTCTTTCTCTTGGCTAAGGTTTTTAACTTTCAAAATAATTGCCTATGCGTCATCTGCGTTGCAACGCCATATCACACTTAATGTTAAGCTAAGTATTTACAGTCAATGAATTTAATTTCAGTACCATTTCATACCTCGTAGTCACAGTGACAATCAATATGAAAGTCGCTAAGGGACCTCATACAGTCTTCAGCAGAAGTTGCTAAGCGGGCGAGGTGTTCAAAATGATCTTGACGCGACTTTATTGTTAAGATAATAAGAGCGTGACAAGGTACGAAATGGTATTAAAATAATAAAAAATTTGACCGTATCAGTCACTGGGATGGTTGAATAAACGTTCAAGTGAGATCCTGCTTGGTCTCGATGTAAGTTCATCAAGAATATTTATAATCTAAATTAAACTCGTATTACCGTTAGATGCAATAAAAAATAGAATTATTAATTTGTTACTCAATCCAAACATATTTACTCACATAATATATATGAATACACACCTATTACAGAAAGTACTTATTACTAACTTTAAATTTCGTCAGCTAACTTTACAACCATGTTAATTTTGTTAAAATTCATAAACTAGTTACAATGCTACAAATAAAATTACATACTTAACCTAATTTATATATTTGACAATGACAACAATGACAAATGCCTTAGGTAATTTAACTTAATTCATCACGTGTTCACGTGTGACATGATTCTGCGAATATAAGGAAAATAAAATTGCACTAGATAGGTATAACAAAGAAATTCTTGTAATATTGCTCATACCGTAAACCCAGTAGGTATGAGTTGAATTGAACAGAGTTTTTTGTTCTCCCTGTGCTAGATGCTCTAGTTTATTTCATTGTTTACAAAGACCATCTCCCGTAGACACCACATAATAAAGCGTATATAGATCGTGTCATTCACGAAGACGCGTGCCTAGACTCGTATTGTCATGTTATTAAAGGTTAGATTTGACAAATTTGCGCGTCATCGTGAATGACACGAACTATAAGTAGGCTTGCGGCCAATGCGGGATTAATTTTTTTTTTTTTTTTTTTTTTTTATTTATTTACTCAATAAAAAATACACAGTAATCCATTACACATATTTTTTCGCCAAACTGCATGACAGTTTGTTGGCGAACGGTAGCACTCAACAATCTTCCTTAATCTACGCTAGCCAATGCGGGATTAATAGGCGGCCTATTGGTGCATCGCATTGGTGCATGTAAAGTTAGTACTTTAGTATATTCAGAATTACTTTATTACCTTAAATTAATTTTACGGCTTAACTCACATAAATTAAACTGTAAAATTAAAATTTAAGAAATCTTAAATTAACTTATAGGTAAAAAATGCTCCCCATGTCACCTTCGTTTGTTATGGTGCCCAGGAGGCTGGCAGCGTTTCCTTTTTGGATGGCCAGGCTTATTCTCTGGCCGAGGTAGCTGCCAGCCCTCTGGTCACCTGTGGTGTCGATGAGACGCTGGGACATTTCCTTAAATAAGGCTTTTGCGCTAGGCCCCCACGGTCCCAGAGTCTCTACGCCAAATGGCGCAAATATGTATCCCTCACCGAGGACAGCATATTTGCGCCGCTTGTTCTGTTCTGCGGTTGTAGCCGCAGCTCCCGCCCTGACGGAGTTCGCCTGTAGGTGGGACGGCGCGAGCGTGTCAACGCAGGTGGCGTCCCACACAAGCGTCCTCCCCAGCCTCCACGGAATTAGTGTCATTCCGTCGGGCCGCTTGCCGTCGTCACGTGCGATACCGTTCGGCTCAAGTATGGCCGGCACGCTAACGGAAGCAAGCGCCCTCCGGATGACATCATTCAGGGAGGCATGGCGAGAGATGCGGCCCGCGCTTCTCTGGCAGGACAAGCCGTGGTGGCCCAGCTCGTCAACATTGGAGCCACAGCGGCAGCGGTGGGGCTCATTGGTTTTGACCCCCAATCGCAGACTGGTAGCGAGTGTGAGGGTCGTTTTCTCTAGGAGGGTGCCTATGTTGGGGGATGGCAAAGCATGAAGCCAGAGCCCCGACTCTGGCTCCGATACGGCTAGGAGACGAGCGCGCTCTGCAGAACTTTGAGTATTATCAATAAGTGCTTTTAGGGTGGCTCTGCAGAGGGGCTCATCCCAAAGTTTTTGTGACTGAACGAAGGCTGGGATTGGATTTTCCGGGCAGGCTTGCGTCCAAGCATTTTTGGCCTCGTTCTGTATTTGGATGCAGATATTGTCGGAAGGAGGGCAAAAAGATTTATTGGCGAGATCGTACTTTAGTTGCATCCCACACCATGTACTACAATAGCCCGAATTTCTCAATGAATCTCAATTCTTCGTGATATTTTAAACTATGCCTTGCGCACAAGGCACGGTCATTCTTATCCTCTAGCCTCCTCCTCCTTAGTCGTACACTCTTTTCAGAGTGGTCGTGGTTATGGGTTGTCCTTTTCTATGTTTATTGC
The DNA here is from genome assembly GCF_910591565.1 of Cydia splendana. NCBI lineage: Eukaryota > Metazoa > Arthropoda > Insecta > Lepidoptera > Tortricidae > Cydia > Cydia splendana. Next base: position 14,524,002 of record NC_085971.1, on the reverse strand, counting down.
GGCTGTTGCGATACTCCTCCATCTCTCCTCCTCCTCCACAACAACCTCAAGCAGCCGCCTACAAATCAAAATGTGCCGAGAAAAATGCAATTTTGATTTGTCAAAATAAAGTTTCGAAATATAATGGAATGAAAGACCTTTTTATTGGCCTCTGGGCGGTTAGAAGTTTAATTTACTTAGCGCCACTTGCAACCATCCCACTAAACCGAGGTTAACCGGCTAAACCGTTAACCCAGTGTCAAATTGTACTAGTAACCATGGTAACTCCAGGTTTAACCGGTTAACCCCGGGTTAGTGGGATGGTGCAAGTGGCGCTTAGTATGCAACTGAACCGCAAAGTTTCTTACGTGTTCCATCTAAAAGGTAAACCATCTGTGTTTGTGCTCATACCGGTCAGTGCCTTCATAAAAAGTGTTGCCTTTGTCTATTCCCTGTACCTACGTGTGAAAGCCGCTTTCTCAGAGGGCCTAACGCGAACCACGTTCGACGTGTTGCCTCTCTGTCGCGCTCGTAAACTCGTACGTAAGTGTGACAAGGAGGGAACACGTCGAACGTGGTTCGCGGTAGACCCTCTGATACCTACAGCTGTATGAGAAGTCAAAGGGTCCATTATTTACGGCTCACTGGAGATAATCTTGTAATGCTATATGTAGCAAACAACGTTACCTAATAACAGTAACTAATTAGTGGAGAGTCGGTTGTATCGTACGACTCTCCCCTACTGTGTGATTGTATGGTTTTCCATATAAAAAGGTACCTAATGCAGTTACTATAATGTACTTTTTGACATGGAAAGCCATTCTTCAATGGGTGAGTAGGTTTCGCGGGGAGAGGTGGGTTATGAATGGGGAGAGAAGGTTTGAGAGGGGGGTGAGAAGAAATTTTAAGGCTACTGCTACAAAAATAATGTATTCCAATTTAAAATGGAGCTATAGTAATACGCATAATAAAAAAAAAATCGATCCAACAATCTTCCAAAATCACCTTTGTATGAAAACCCCTCTCACCCCAAATACGAGGTACTACGGGGTGAGGTGGGTTTTCCTCTTTATCCTCAAAGTTATGATATGGAACTACCCAAAATAAAATAAAAACTAAAATACAAACGTCCGGAACACTTATTATATACACCATTCAGTTTTCATATGTAAAAATAAAATGTCATCGAGGTTTGAATATCAGTTTTGACCCTACTCACCCCATTATACGGTACCGTAAACCCCCAACACGACTATAGTCCAATACTGCAACTATGGTGCACAGTTTCAAAACGTAATAAGATATCCAAACCAATGTTCTTTTGGCTTTTGTGCGGTCTGTTTCTAGCCTCGGAACTGCGTCCTTCAAATAATAGTCACGCCTAAACAAAGATATTCAAGTAAGGCCCTCCCAAAAGTGACACATAGAAAATAGATGATTTGATGATGAAATTTCAACTTGATCGGTACAGTAATTTCGTAGCGAGTGTTCCTATACCTAAAGGTTCCGGTTTTCTTTTTGTTGAGGTATGAAAATCATGCAATTAAACGTCGTGGGTTGTTTAGAACTTCCATGTATCACTTGTATGTATAATGTAAGAATTGAATTCTTTGGAGGTATCATGCATGAAATCTTAATGTACTACATATCATGTAGAACGATTTACATCTAACGCACTATTTCACACTTATTTTAAGATTATTACATAAATCACATTTACAATTGTCTTCATTTCCCAACTTCGTTACAAACTAAATATTACAATCGTTACGTAAAATCGTAGGCTTCGACGATAAATCTTGTAGGTAACCCATAAAAGGAAGTATAATTCATTTGAGTTAACTTCCCTTACGTCTTTTTACCAATCTTCAGTATTTTCGTAGCCACTTCGAAATTTATATCGGCTCATTAAGAAAATGGTCGAGTCATTTTCCCTTAAGGCGACGGTAGCGCTGGGTAAAATTTCAGATTCTGTCAATTTACCCCATTTCACACACAAGCGCACTTCACGCACACTACCTCACTTTACTGGGACAGGTCAGTGACCCATCATGTTTTTTTAAGATTGAACTTTTAGTTTAGTATTGACCACTAGCCTCCTTTGAGGGTAAAAGCATTCCATTTAAAGACGAAAGAGAAACAATGCATTTAATCTTGCTTTCCTTGTCTGTTCATGTCACACGTGACGTACCTATTTAATTCATTTGATTGTTGACTGTTTTACTACCTACTATTGCTTTGACGCGTTTTGTACAATTAAGGCCCCATTCGCACGACAGCTTAAAAAGCGTTGCGTTAAAACCCGACGTTGGCGCTTTTTTACCGTTTCCAATATTTGTGTTCATATGAACGCTTAAAAATCACTTGTGAGTCGTAATGCCACGTACGCATCTCAGCAAGGCCATACTTTATTTGCTATTACGACGTATTATTTGAATATAGCTTGAATATTTCAGGAATTTGTAAGCATAAGTTGACATTTTTAAGGTGAAACTAATAATAATCTTGACGATTAACACCAAAAATTTACACTTGACAGCCAACTGACAGCAGCGCCGGCGCTTTTTTAACGCTTGTGAGAACAGATACACGGAGTTCCGTATGCTCTATTCAATTTGACGTCAACGCTCAACGCCGAAAATCGAACAGTGCTCGATAAAAAAGCGCCGCGCTTAAAAACCGCCTTCGTGTGAATACATACATGGTTATCCATTGGTGTCATTCAAACGCTTTTTTAACGCGCGTTGAAAAAGCTGCCGTGCGAACGGGGCCTAAAGCGAATAAAACAAGATGTCATTAAGTCAGATGTAAAATGTTATTTACTACTCTATACGGTTTTTCATAAGGTGCAAAATCCATTCAATAGGAATTTAAATAAATAAAGTTTCAGCAGGGTGGCAATTCCATTTTGTCGGATAAAGCGAAACAGAATAGTTCTATCGAACCTGCTTACAAATTTTCACGAGAATCCGTTGAGAAATGTGATCTGCAAAGGAGAACATACAAAAGCATTTTTGCCCAAGCTGAAACGGAGACCTTTGCTAACGCTCGGCCAATGATGGTTTAGGTACACCTATAAAAAATGATTGTCCCTGCTGTAATTTTAATATCTTTATATTTCAACCGGTATAGTTTTACCTTCAAAAATAATCGGTATCGCTAAACAATAGCGGTACCTTACTACTTATACGTTCACGAAATCGGTATCTGCATAACTTGATTGTTAGTAAACTAACCTGGAAAATAATCTCATAATCACCGAAACATTTATGTACAGTCACCTGCAATAATATGTTACGTCATTAGCGCCAACTTTGCCTCCAGGGAAACTTTGCCCAAAACGACAATTTTAAACAAATTCGTTAATGTAGAAAAATTGATAATAGTTATGGCCACCCTGCTGTTTTTAGTAGAAAATTGGTTATATTTCTGACAAAGTATATGCCAAACTTGTGCATAACTTGACTTGGGAATTTTGAGTTTGAGCGAGTTGTCTAAATGGGGTATATTTCGGCGGGCAAAAAATTGATAAATAATGAGTGCAAGTAGAAAAAATTGAGAACCCTTTGACAAATATTTCCGGGTTTCAGTTATAACACATGAAGCATAGATTATGTCTATTGAGATTTAAACTAATAAGGCCTAAATACACAAAAGTTTTAGCGGTGGGCAAAGTAATCCGGTAATTTACCATCCATACCAACATTGCCCACCACCAAAAACGGATTAGGGTTGTCACTTTCATCTAATTTACCCAACTTCGCAAGTAAAAGAAGGTTATGTTTGTACACTAAAATAAGTTTATAAATATATACTGTATTTAATTTGTCTTATTATCCTTTATTTAGATGTTTTATCCCGTTAACGAATGAAAACACAACAAAAATCATATTTTTGGTCATTAAACTATTGTAACAGATTTTCTCAAAAGTGACAACCCTAGCCTTTGTAAAATGCTTAGGCGAGCCTTATTTGGAAATGGCCAAAAACGGGTAGGCAACATTGCCCAGCAAATTTATTTAAAAGTTTTTACACTTATCGCTAAGTTATTAACAGGGAATGGTAGGATTGCCCAAAACCTTTAAGTGATCCTTAGACATCATCATCATATATACGAGCTGTATTTGAATACCAAATTGACGTGGGCAATGTTGGCGAAAACCCCGGATATTTTTTTATTCGCCCGCCCTCTAAAACGCAAAAAAATGGGTAAAAACACGATAAAAAAATGTTTTCTTCACATAAACTGATGCGTTTGATCACAATGGACGTGCTGAGCAAAAAAAAGTCATATGATGTGATTTTTTTTGAGAAATTCGTGTTTAAAAAAAAAGCGGGCAAAGTTGATGATAATGAGTAATGACGGTACCTACTCTTCGAAGGTCGCAAAAATATGTGACATGCTCTTATGGTTCTACAAATAAGATCGTGTCAGATATTTTTGCGGCCTTCGTTGTGTAACATAAATTGCAGGTGACTGTACATTTGGAATAATTATTTTATTTAGTTTCAACGAAAGTTTCAAGTTTAGTACGAAAATACTTCAGATAAGCAATATGCACAAAATGTAGACCTAATCGAAATAAAACATTGCTTTTTATAGTAAATTTATAAAACATTCGATACATAGGTATACATAACAATAACCAGGCCATAACGCTATTGGCCTGTAAGCTTCATCTCGGTCTCCAAAGCCGCAAAAACTTGCTAGTACTTAGTGCTGGTCTAGCCTTTATTTTTTCTTAAAGATTTTCAGAGAACAGCACGTACACGCATTATACATATAGACGGAACGAACGGCATAATCATAATAATTTCTTCGTCGCAATCCATGGTATTACAGATCTAGTTACAAGACTTTCAGGTATTACTTATACGAATTACATAACTCTTCCTGTTAATAGGCAATATTTTAATATAAAAGTTCTATAATATAATACAAGATTACAGTTGTCATCAAAATTCATTGACATACAGAAGTCAAATACGTTTTTAAAATGACGCAAAATGATACCAGCATAATAAAAATTGATCCCAATCAGTAAAGATGAGTCTTTAAACTTTTTTCATTTTAAGCGAGTTTTGAAGGAAGATAATACTTAAATTCGACTGTAATCGTATTTTTTAAGATAGTTTACTGCGGTTTTCAACAATAATGACCCGTAAATAACAGCAAATGAAATTTAAATGAGACGCGAGCTGATATTTATATACCCTATTTTTTGAAATACATTTTATCTACTGGTATGCTTTCTCGTGTGCGTATATGATTTAATGTCAATATAATTGTCAAAAGCAAGAAAATCAAGCTGTCATTTTCATTTGAAGAAGTACACGTGTGCTCCGGTGTAGCCCCAACGGGCATCTGACTTGAAGAAGAATTTTGAGTGATGTCGTCAATGTATGGAAATTGTTCGAAAGTTTACATTTGAGATTGAATTTCTGTGTTGTCTTTGTGAGTAAAAATATAAATCGATAATAAATTGGTAGCTGAATTATCTAGCTTCTAAAATCATACAATAATTCAATTACTGTCAAAGACAAAATTGTTTTGCTTCTGTCTCAAACGGAACTCCATATTTTGATTTTTTGATACTTTTAGTGTCGATTTGTAGAGAATAACAGCAAATTAAAAATATAATGGCATAAAGAGTCGGTACACGGTTTCTTCGTGAATAAATTTACGTGTAATTTAATGCAATTATCAAACATTTATTGAACAAATTATGGTTACAAAGTGAGGTCTAAATCGAAAACGTCATATACCGGCCCCTTAATGCGCGACCACAAGGTGAGATAAATGAAGGCAATGAACCAAGATTTGCTACAACTAACTTTTACTCTTGTAAATTTAGAAATCACTTTACCAATAGACGAGCATTTAATGAGCAAATTAGTTTTAAGATTTCCGGACACTCAGAAAGTAAAACACTGATATTGATGTAAGTCCTGTTGTTATAAACTAATATTCTACTTAAACAATAAAGTCAGTGATAAACTGAATAGATGATTTATTATAAAGAAGTGACCAAGCCCTCTTGTAGCGGCGGCCGGATTAGAATCAACGCCTTTAGCTTACGCTTCTAACGCCCTAGACTTCTAGGTTAACTGCCCACAAAATAAAACCAGAGTTGTCCGTATAAATACCAAATTATGATATGCGTGTTAATAAATTATCTATAAACATAATGCAAAAACATCTGTTTTATTTTCCAGCAAATATACTCTTGTCTACTATCTGTGTAGAGTTTTCGTAAATTATGCCAAGATCTATCTAATTCTAAATTATAGATTGAGAATTCTTATTCTCTTCATTATTTGTCCCGAGTATTATTGTTATTGATCGTTACTACCTATTGTTGTAGTACTTGTTTGTTTACCGATAAAATCACCGACTTCCTATACTACTTTGTTGTTAGTGATTTTATTATAATTTATCCTCAGTGTTTTATGTTTTGTGGATGTAGCTTCTAAAACGAGAGTGTTCACTGTCGCAATGAATTGCAATTCTTTTAAGATACCTATTGCCCGTGATATTGCGTAGAAGTACGCAGAGTTCCTAATCCCATTTGAATTAACAATACGTGTTATTTACTCAAATCTGATTATTATATGGTCTTTTGTTTCGCTTCTTATGTTACGTCAGAATCGTAAGCCCACTGTATAATTTTCTTTGCAAAGACCAACATTATTTTGAGGCTGAGCAATAGTTAGTGGTCATTGGCTCTTACGTATTAGGTAGCAGTTAGATGTATTGTAAACAAGAAGGTTATATAACTAAGAAAAAGGTGTTAAAACTGTTCGGTTTCTTTGGATCACAGGAAATTTTAACGTAATTGGGGTACTTAACTTCAACAACGGGCTTATTTTGGAAATGGCTAATATCTTCTAAACCAGGTGCACTTCATACTTTGACAAAACTCACGCTACTGCAACGCTTATCAAATTTAAGCATCTTGCTTGCAATCTCGCACCAAGATTGGCGATTCGAGATCTCGCACGTAAATTCTGAATCGAGATTGGGTGTTTCGAGATCTCGACCGTCAGACTTTCGAGATCGAGATTAATCTCGACGAGATCGAGATATGACAAAATAATTAAAAATGTGTTATTTTGATCAAAAATCTCTAAGGATTCTGTACATACTACTTATTTAGGGTACGTCATGTTATATGTTGAGTATAAAAAGAACAAATTAAATCAGCATTGAATAAATAATTTACTTTTATTAAAAAAAAAACATGAAATATATATAGCTCTAATTTGACATCCCCCACAGAACGCTCCACAGTGCTTTTATCGTCAGCTAAAGCCGGCCGCACACAATAGCACTGCCGTAACAAGAATCTAACGTCAAAAAGATTACTTAAAACAAAAGTAATTCACACGAATCAATCTTTCAAACTCGTTCGAGATCTCGACAATATTAATCTCCGACCGAGACTCCGACCAAGATTACAAATATCGAGATTTCCTGTCAACGAGAGTGAATACCGAAAATTCGTGCGAGATCTCGAAATTGCGAGATCGAGAATGCATTCCCTAACCTTACCTAATGCATTACGCGCAAAAGAAAATATTCTCAAAATAAATAAATAAACCATTTCACCTTAAATAATTGTATTCCAAGCAGCTGTTAAGTTATGTTGTTATCGTCACCTCTTCTAGGTACGTCATTAACGATTCTTCCACTTACTGTCGTGCCTTACATCTAATGCAACGCATACTTAAACGGTCATTTGAAATTCAACTGTTTTGAAAACAGCTTTTGAAGCATCGGTGACAAAAGCGTCCCTTGCGCGACACCTCGCGGCTATTTGAGATTTTAGAACAAGCTAGACGTTGTACTTGAATATTGAAGTAAAAGGGCTTGTGGGAGGTGGCCTTTGAGTTTAAAAGGCAAAAAGGAATGAATAATAAGCAGTCAAGAGGGCTCAAATGGACGCTAGATTGCGTCATGTCTCTTGACTTTTATATGTATTTTGACCGCATGTGTCTGATGAGGTGGGATAGCCATTGATATGGCATAAATTTCTTTTAATTGACATCATATGTTTTTAAAGTAACACATGGTGATTTTAATGACTGGTAATTATACCTAGTGTTGATAAACTCACCATCTGCCTGCCATAACGTGATTGAATGACGAAATGTTTTGCTATTAAGCCTGTTACGAATCTGTTTTTGTTCTATGGAGGTTATGTCACTAATTATTGCGAGACGCTTTCGCTTTTAACCAAGAAAGGACAGGCGCGTCTAAACTGTTGACAATAAAACAACGAAAGCATAAAGATGGCCACTTATTACGGCCGTAAACAATGTTGCTAACCGATCATTACCACGATATCGACAGTTTACTTAAAAACCTCATATCTTTCTCAATTCCCCAATCACAAAAGCAACTTTGTTACGGAGGAATATAGTTAGTATTATAATAACAAGTAGGGATCATTACCTCGATATCCTGTCATGTATCATATCCAGCCCGACCACCTGCGGTGAGGTGTGAAGCCTGGCTGGTTGCGATATGATAAACTGGTAAAGAATTAATGCTGTATGTATGAAAGTAATGGTCGATGTTACTCATGGATGCCACATTTGAATAGATGGTTGCGATAATCTCGTAAATGATCGCAGGTGCGAAACGTTGTGTTAGGTTTTTGCTCTTCGAAGATGAGGTTTTTTGCTATGATAACTAACCTTCACAGTGCATAAAAAATAACTTAAGTTCTCTTGAAATTAATAACGAATTGCCGCATCAACTTGGTATCTTCAAGCGTAGGCAAAGTACATCCGGCGTTAATCCCTTTCACCATAACCAGTCCTTACTTAGTAGCTTTCACCTTCGTCTGACCTTTCATAATCCCTGACTAGTGACTACAAACATAGACAAGCAGTAAATACTATTGATGTATATTGACTGTGATTATATATCTCCTGAAATACCATTTACTCGTACTTTGCATTAGGGACGAGGACAAACGCCTAAGAACATTACTGTAGGTGTCAATAGAATTGTTAATAGTTGAAAGGTGTCAAGCTGGTTGCGACATTCGCGTAGGATCTCGCAACTGAGGGCTCGTGCGAGAATGCAGCCATACTCGATCCAGATTGGCGTTCTATTTCCCATTTATACTCCTTATACGCCTAACACGCTTTCTAGAGTAGTGGCTCAATATTCTTCAAAAGGAAATACTGCATGGTTGTATTTTTCCGACCGTCGAGAAAACTCCCCGGTTGACATGACGAAATAGCTTTAAAGTGGCGTTTCAACATTTCAAATAAATCGAATCAGGATGGATCCGGTATACCCGTGTTCGGAGTAGACACTTGTTCCCGTTCAAATATTTGTTTCCCAATACTGCGTTGGACAAACACAAATAGCTGGTCTAAAGGTCTCGATGTCGTACACGGAACTAACTGGTATTTCTACATTTCTCAGTATTCGAGACAGGTGTCTTCAACGAAAATAAACTTGATGTTTAAAAATGAAACCCGATCTATTAAACATGAGCTTTTTCTGTAAATTTCAATTCGAAGTACACCTAAGGACTGCTATATTAATCTGCGCGTCATCTAGGTATAAGGGCTTATTATAAAGGAGGGTGGAAGCAGGATTTATTGAACTTTATCAAAGCCCGGGTTGGGGATGTTCTCGCGTAGCTTACGCACGCAAAATGACTAAGCCCTTTCTGAATTTAAACAGCCGCAAATCATTAGCCTTATCTCCCAACCTGTTTAACTCCACTTTGATCTTATCACAACACTTGAACTGACTCCGCTAAGTGACTATTACCGCAATCTATGACTCAACTTGAGTAATCTGCTTCGACTAATTTGAATACCCCCTGAAACTCCCTGAAAGTATTCGCGACTTCAACTTCTCATTTTATCCGCATTGCGCCAACGTTGTACTTAGATTTTCAGATGCATTGCTCGCAGGAAGGCCTTTTGCACCTGATGATAAAGCTTCTAATCGCATTTTAGGTAGGCTTTATTATTTTACTTAGCAAAACCATAGAAATATTGCACTTAGGTTAAGGGATTGTAAACCTTCTGTAAAGCCCAAAAGAACTTCAGCGTTCGTAAAATCTTGAACTGCAGTGGATGCAAGGCCGCATGCGCAATAGTTATCGTTCGATTATTAATGTCCGTTGCATTTGTGGCCCGATGTATAGTTTAGTGCTTTCGAATGTTAATAGATTCCCTTCGTTATTTATTACCGCGATGTCTGCCATGGAATATTGTCGGGCACCTGCTGCGGCTTGTAGTTGCAACAATGTAACTTTAATCTCATAGCGCGCATTACTTTGGGCTTTTATTTTACGTTTGAACATAAACTTGAAGTTTGCCTTTAAATAAAAATATGCATAATCCGTGGCTTATTAGAGCGATGAAACTTTATCAGAATGCATTTTTAACATGTTTCTTTTTGTGAGGGTTGTAAATGTAAATGTAAATGTACGCATAAACGAACAATGTTGTACTTTTAAGTGTTAATATTCATTGAACGATTGGTATCCGTTAATGTAAAACCAACTTGGAATAAACAAAAACATGAATGACAGCTAAATAGCTTCTTATACTTGGCTACATTACTTTTTTTATGTAATTTGAATATGAAATCCGCCAATATCAAGACTTTTACAGTGTTTACAATTAATTGAATGAATTGTAAAATTGTCCTACCCTTATAAAGCATGTTTTGTAAACATAATTTAGCATAAACAGTGCACAAATCTCCAATCGGAACGCGACTAATCTATTTTGCGGCAACGGAATACGGGTGGATAATGGCCGAGGGAAAATGGCGGGAAATGATCAAATACCACGTTCGAACGGCGCGGTCCACCGGCTCCTAATTGTATCAACGGAGAATTGGGAAAGGGAATTCGAATTTTGAATTTAATGGACGCTGTTACGACGTGCTTGTGGTTGACCGGGGTCTGCATTCCCAGGCGTTCGACTGAGGAAATCCAGTGGAATTGCAACCTGGTGATCCGTAAATTGGGTATCGTCAGATCAGAGATCAGACTTATAATGGTGCGTCTCATCAGGGTCGGTATTCTTGACGCCACTGGTACACGAGATTGGAATTTCTCTGACAATACAACTTCTATGTACCTTTTTGGGTACACCAAGTATTTAGAATAATTCCTTACATTTTAGGCCCGGCCTGACTGGGCGGAGGTGAAATACACAGAAAGCTATGAATTCTGGAAGTCATCAACTCCAGACTTGTAGATTTTTTTTAGTATTTATCTTAGATAAATACTATAATTATAAGTTAGCGACCTTTAGTATTTATACTTGACTTCCTTTAACCAGCAAGGTCACCCATTAGTGTATCTATCTGTTACCATTGCTAACACTAAAAAGGTTACTAATGTGTTCATTGCGAGGAGCTTATCTAATAAGGTCTTTCTTATCCATTTTAATAACAATACTGATCAGAACAGATCATTTGTCTCAGGAATTTCTTTGATTTTATCGAGACTTGCCTCTGATCAAAGGTCGTTGTTATTTCAATTGCAAATTCGTGCCATTACTTAATTGTACTGCTAAGCTAACTGTTATTGGACATTCAGAAAGGAATTAAAGCTGTTGTTGGCTACTTCTCTGTCATATTTTTTTAACCCTTAATAAGGCAGACAGATGTCAGAAATGATGCAAAATTAAACTCTACCATTTGTATGCCCTCGCCTAAGGCTTAACCGTCACCCTAACCTTACTGGCTGAGTTTTTTTCTCTAACGTTCGGATTCTTTTAAATATTCTGTAGATTCAATGATTTAGGTGCATTTCATAGAATCTTACGTTAACATTTCTTTACATTTGCAGTCGTATCATTACGTTTTTATCGTGTCTTTTTTATAAAAGAACCAATTACTCTAATTAGCGGAATTATGGGTAAAATTTTTAAAAAGAAAGGTAAAGAGTAGGTAAGAATACATATTTTAATTTTTAACAAGCAGAAACGTCTGCGAACGATGCTATTAAGCTTAGCATAAATTTAAAAGTGGAAAAACTACTGTCTTGGGTGAGACTTGAACTCACGGCCTCTGGACCTGACCTCTTTGCTGGCTATGGATGAGGTCTTGGTGGCTCAGATGGCAGAGCGCTGGAGTATCGATCCAGAGGCCGTGAGTTCAAGTCTCACCCAAGACAGTAGTTTTTCCACTTTTAAATTTAAGAATACATATGTTGTGAACATTTATATCTCAGAGTAGTACATTTATATTTCATACAGGGAGCAAAAGCAAAAGGGAACATTTACCTAATTAATTTACAATAGGTAGAGTCAAATAACTCTGATAACTCTGAAAACATTCGCCTCCTATATTTTCCTCATATTACATTCACATGAACGCGTTAGCGACAATGTCTCATGTTCTCGATGCATCGGCGTGCAGGGTGTCGATCGTCTGAAGCCGGCACTGTGCAAGGACTTGGTTGCTATGCACTTGTGTTGAAGAGTTAGGGTACTTGAGCACGTTCGATTTAGCCGATTCTATACTTACGATAACTAACTTTATCGTTTCCAAACAAGTCTGATACATAACGTAACCCAAGTAAAATGAATTAATAAGTAATTAATTAATTAATTAATTAATAAGTTTTTAATGATCTTGATCTAGAATAGGTACTTTACTTTGGTGATATTATAGCATATTAACATGATATATGGGGGCTTTCGGGGGCGATAAATCGATCTAGCTAGGTCTTATGTCTGGGAAAACGCGCATTTTTGACTTAGTCTAATCATAGTCTCCCAGAATATTATTTTAAAATTGATACTCGTAATTAGAAACTCTGACTACTTTTTTGAGATAAATATAATTTTAAATGTTTTATTTGAATTATTAGTTTATTTAAAACTAGCATAATATTTCGTAGTGTAGGGAGCTATTTAGCTTATTCCATTTACATTCAGTAACAATGCCATAGCTTGAGTTTTCTTATTGCCAAACCATATGGCTGCAAACACTGGCGACTGCAATAAGTCGTCGCGTCTCAAACGCCCTAACATATTACACACTACGCGCTAAGTTGGTGTGATATCCGTGTGTATGTAACATATGCATGTCATAAGGTTTCCTGCTAATGACACTGCCGATAAGAATTATTTACCTTCCTACTCCTTTAGATAAACTCCAACCGGCGTACAATCGCCACAAATATCTGTATAAAGCTTCTATTGTTAAGACGTTACAGTGCATGTTCAGATTTTATGAACACCTTGGCCGCTCTGATATATCTGATTAACCGGCTAATGTTTACATTGTGTGTGCCTATTAATAATGTTTCCTTGTTATTGTTACAGGTATGTATCCAGTTCTTACTCCTTAAGATTCTCAATTGGTCATTTCAGTCCGAAAGGTTAGTTACCTTATCAAATGTATAAAACTATGGATATTGATGAAGATCCACTGATTAGCCTCGATTGTGCAACTTAATGGTGTATGACAGATTGACAGGCGTACACACATCGGTCATACGAATTAATTAATGGCTAAACAGGTCGGCGGGGTTCGTAGACTCATCGTTACATCATGCTTGTTTAACATACATTCTTATGTCAATCTAGGTCTCATACTGTGTGATTTTACTGAATTGTATTTTATTCTATTGCTTTACTCATAGCTAATGGACCTAATGGTTCTGGACCAAATATATGGCGATTTTTCAAAACTCAAACTCACTATGATTTTTTTCCGACCAATCGTTAATTCTTAGAGACCATGCCATTACTTTGCTGATCAGTAGTGTATTATGTTAAGGCTGTTAATATATGTTTTCAGAAAAAAAATCAGTATGATATGTATTGTATGTATGTATGTATATACTTTATTGTACATAGAAATAAAAACACGAGAAACACAGTTACAGAGTGAATTAAAAACAACAAAGGCGTACTTATCCCTGTACGGGATCTCTTCCATCTGAGCTGATTGTTTGAGCTGCAGATTTTTTTATGCTTACCAAATGATTAAAAGGCCGATTTCGGTTGCTAAACAAATTTATTAAAGGGCAACCTACATGTTAAGAAACTAGTCTGAAGATAAAATTGCATGCAGATTCACCCACTACTTTGTAGGCGGCATGATAAGTGCATGTATGGATTGCAAACGCATAAATCAAACCCCACTAGTGCTGACCCATTTATATCCGATTACGATAATCGCATTGGGCGTTGCTTTGCATTATGAATATTATTATTATGAGTATTATGACTATGACTTGGATTCATAGCATACTTTACTACGAGAACATGACGTAATTACATGATTATACTATCTGCTATTAAAATTATAGGATCATATTAATAAGTTATACTTAGGGCCAGTAAAATGTATGCTAAACATTTTACTGGCTTACAACTAGGGTAAAATCCGGAGAGATGCCCGAGTTTTACCTATAAGCAGATTTATAGAGTTTTTCAAGAAACCATGAAGACGTATTTAGTTTCTAGTATTGTTTTATGCCTTATGCTGCCAACTCACATCTCGAGATGTGGTTTCATATCCCGAGATTTGCTCAAACAATCGTGCTGCATCTTTTTCCTTAAAATTGTAAGCAATATTGACTATTTAAACCAAACCAGAAAATGATTTGTCGCTTGGAATTTTAATTTACATACTCTATATTGCGTGTATGTTAGGAAAGTATTTACATACCGCCATCCAATTCATCGAAAAGCTAATCAAACTGGAAAATCCAGCAAGAATGCAGTTCCTATACTTTCTCTGCATATTGGAAAACTATACCGGTGAATGATTGAATATAGATTAAACCTATATAAAACCTATAACGACTCAATATTATAACTAGATAGGTAGTAGTAGGTACTGTAAATATGTGGTGCAGAAAATTATAAAATCTCAGTTTGCGTATGCTTAGTTAAAGATCGAGGCGTGACTAAAAGGCGACGATTACAGCATTATGTAATAATGTCATCTTTATGATACTAAGATTTAGTTACGCTTGTAATTTTACCATGCTCACTTTACTCGTATTTTACTGCACTTGTGTCGCATTATGTATTTTTGTGTAGGCTTTCTAAAGATACATTTATATTTGCATACATATCAGAGTAATACTAAAGATAGCAATCTCAAGTCTGCATATTTGAAGAGATTTCCACAGGAAGTACATTCTTTAGATAGTGATGTATGTAGTTAACTTTTACACCGATAACACTGGTAAATAAGTCGGGGGAAGAATATGTATAATGACCAGTCGTGTATGTGAATCGAGCTATACGTTATAATGAGTTTTTATGACCCTTGTGTAAAAATCTAAAGTATAAATCGGCCGCCCGTCCACTAGGGCCTGCTTTACGATTTCAATATGTAGGTATGGAAAATCATTTGCATCTTTGCAAATCTTTTACACTCATTTGTGGAGAAGCGTTCATTTTAGATAGCTTTAACTCTAAAGTTGGTAATAACTACGTAGCCTTCGATTTTATATTCGTTTTACTACTTGCAAACTGTCGTAAATATGTGAAGGGATTGCCATTTACCTAGTGAGTTTCAGCATAAAATAGAGGCTACGTGTAGTAATACACATGTCTCAAATATGCACTTAAAGCATAATTTGACTATAATTTTCAAAAATGCATCATTTGTTTAATAGTCCCAACTGGGCCATTATGTGCGCTTACATGTTTGATTCTATCTGACACTCGACTCTGTCTCATACTATAAAACCCCTATTTTTGCAATACCTGTGTGACTCTGCGGTCAGACTTATATTGGCTCCTCTATGCTTGGTTTCGTATCCATGGGGAATAATCGTATTGCACCCAACCAAAACGGCACAAACGAGCGGTAGCACCGATTAATGTTAACGTCACGTAACGTAATGTCAGTATAATAGGACTGCTATCTCGATGAGATGCCATTTGTTCCTGTGCCCAGTATATTTAAAGCATTTGGTGTGGTCTATCACAGTGTGTGACAGCCAGAAATAATGATTACTCAAATCAGACCAGAATATACCGTCACCTCATCATAGCCATCATCAAAGGGAAAATCCTTTTGTTATCTAATAAAGTTGGTTTGCTCGGTTAATTCATTGGTTGGTATAGGTAGTAGTATCGTCAGATAACTTTGAACCTGAAGGAGAAATTAGGACTTTTTAGGATTGAGCAGGTCGGTTTCCGCATGCAATTTTTCTGCACACAAAAGGTAGTAACAGTACAGTCACCTGCAATAATATGTTACTCTTCGAAGACCGCATAACTATGTGACATGCTCTTATGGCTCTACAAATAAGATCGTGTCAGATATTTTTGTGGCCTTTGTTGTGTAACATATTATTGCAGGTGACAGTACTAACAGTAGTGTATTAGGGACAAATATTCAAATTATACATCCGCAATAGCATAACAGTTTCAACTGCGCTTACCATAGCTGATATCATCTACTGCATCCAACCAAAACGACAATGCAAGCGGTAGCGGCAGTTAATGTTAACGTCAGTATAATAGGCATCGGCGGCTATCTCGACGAGACGCGCTTTTGTTCCTATGTCCGGTGTTGTGACTGTCTGTTGTTTCCGCTATGGTACAGCTTTTCAAAGTTTGTCCGCAATTTCAAATTGTTACGTTAGGTACAGTCGCCATCAGATATATCAGAGCGGCCGAGGTGTTCACAATATCTGAACACGCACTCTAACGCCCTGACAATAGAGGCGTGTTCCGATATTTGTGAGCGCCCTGGCTGCTCCGATATATCTGATGGCGACTGTACTACACTACAGGTTGAATCTAATTTATAATTCGAAGACTACAAAAAAAACTAGTGTAAGTAAATTAATTTTGTTAAGTGTAATACATAAAGTCTTACTTAAGTTGTGAAATTTGTTTTAATATAGTTCCATGCCGAAAATATAATGTTTCTGTGCGGCACACTTTTCCGTATCGTAATTTTCCAAACCTATGGTTTTCGCAAGGTAAATTAATTTTATACTAACGTTATTACACGCAACAGTTAATATCAGGCCACGTAATTGGTTAGCAAGCCTGCCCGCGGCTATAACTCCCGTGTTTCCTTAATCCGTGTTGTTATCTTTTAATGAATGCAAACATTGCAGACTACTATTCGCCTCGAATTGACTGATTTAGTATGATCTCCGATTACGAGTATCTGTTACGAATTGCAGTCGCAGTTAGACTAGTTACCGCAGTCGAACGCTCGTCTGCGTCCATTAAACATGAAAATACAGGGCTTCGACGTGTATTCCAACCTCCCACCGAGCTCTGGAGAGGCGTACGCTTAGAGTAACCATCTATTTAATAGTGTCCTCAAGATCCGTAATAATAGGCGATGCCGTAATAATAGGCGCCTGTCTTTGAGAAGCTGCGCAGTGATTTTCTAGTAGAAGGTAACATCCTTCGAGCAACACCGGCTTCCGACATATCGGAAGGGAGGAGCCCAAGCGATATCTTGCCGTACAAATCATTCTGCCATTTTTTGCGGGGGGAAACGCGCACGCACACAGTCACACTTCTCATTCACTACATACGTAATCCAATCTGTAATGACAACAAACTACATAGAAAAAAAAATGACACGTCAAAGACAAATCTTGCATACCTCAATCTCTTTGTGTACAGATGAGTCACAACACGCACCGCCACAGGTACAGTTGTACCTATGCTTCGGCAGAGGGGAAATAGTACGAATGCCGTCTCCCTTCCCAGTGTTGCTCGAAGGTAGCATCATTCCACAAAATCATATACCACATATTTTAGGCACTTGGTCTGTGTCCGATACTGGTTAAAATGGTTAACCAAAAGGTTGTTGGAATGACGCCTCCGGACTTCCGGTGCGGCGGAGCGCTAGAAATCAACTTATCGCCCTGACAACCCGCTGCCAACAAGCCCTACTGGTTTAATGCCATGCAGCTTTCCATTTCCTATCGAATTATCGGTGAATTAATGTACGTTTTACGTAGATAGATATTACGAACGAAATAAAGAATCAATAAACCTACCAATCAGATTCGCAAGCATACTCGTACCGTATAATTCTATGATTTTTATACACAAAAAAATCGTGACAATTCTCAAAGTTTATTAACATAGGAAAGAGTTATTAAAATCCGTGTGCTTGAGTTAAGAATTAAATTCCACAATGAAGCTTTGAATACGCTAAAAATATGTATGTATTATGTTGCTACAAACTTTTTATCTAGGTACCAAGACACCCATGTCAGCAGTAGGAAAATTAACACATTAAGGTATAAATTTAGTTATTTATTAATAAATTCAAATTTTAATACAGGGCCAGAGCCCTAGCGATCATTAACTTTTTTATGACAATTCTTACGCATAATCGTAATTCAAATTTATTTTTACTGCTGTCTAAAATTAACCGTACCACACCTCGTAATTAAAATCATAAACTGCAAGACGTTTTTAATCATAAATCCTTTTCAATCCTTCCCTGGCTTCCTAAACTAAAACCCACTAATAACCTGTCACTTTTAATAAACTGCCAACTCTTCGTCCGGAAGACTTGTCCTTACCTTTTCAACTATCTCTCTAAAACACAGCAAAAACACCCTTATCCTTACAGCAATAAGGTTTCTTTAAATGCGAGAGATATAAGGAGTAGACTTATCTTTCATTGCGACTCTGAGTAGACGTCTGGGGGTTTTTAATCTCTGCTTTTCCTCATTTTCGAGATGGCGGCCATCTTAATCAAGGGCCCTCAGGGCAACCTGTGCTCAGGCACGCATCCCGAGCTGTAGGCGTTTAAGAATATACCTATATTCACCGCTACGTTTCTTTGGGACTTGCTTACATACGGTCTGAAGGTTCTTTGCACTTTGTAAAGACGTGCTTTAAAGCTTGGCGTTATCTTTCAAGTCTTTTTGTGCTCTTTAGCCGTTGTGCCATTAATCTTTTTTCAAGTCGTAAATTAGGAGCTCAAATGCAGACATGACATGAGTTGAGCACTTATGCGTCTAGCTTATTTACCGTAACTATTTTCTTTTAAAATAACTCTAATCTATTAGGAATAAGATTTTTCTCAATAAATTATTCTTATTCTACAATGAGCTATCGCTTTAGTTTAGAATAAGGTAAACAATTGAATAAGACGATGATTACAAATATAGGAAAAATTTAAAAACTCGCTGTCTTTGGCGAGACTTGAACTCACAGAGACAGGGCTTCTTTCTTTTATTTCTAAGCATTGTTCAGACGGTTTTACTTAACACGAAATCAATTAAATAAGATGTAATGCATATACATTGTGAATGTGCTACGCGCCGTAAACCCTTACTTACTAATTAACAGCAACGCCTGATAAAATATAAGAGCAATAAGTCATCTGTCACAAAATATTGTGCACCTTTGCACAGGCGTTAAACCATAATTGAAACACGTTTCCGCTCGTCTCGATAAATCCCTACAGAGGGTGCAGAGGCAGACAGTCATTAGGAACGTCGGAATGTATCATTAGTTGCCTCAACATACAGACCACGTCTTTCAATGCCTCAGTAATAACGATCGTGACTGTCGGGAACGCCTGACGTCGCTTTATGTAAAATAAACTGAAATCCAAGGAATATTCCGGAAATCTTGGCGCTAGCCAGTCTTGCTGAACATTCGGGGAATGTACACGTTAGACATATTTCGCATATTCAGCTACTTCACTATATTTCCGAGTAGTTTCAATTTTTCTCATGTTAGTTTCTCAACCGGAGTGGGTTGCTCACTTCAAACTATTGTTTTCGCGGATGAAAGAAAGCGTAGGGATTTTTCTTGCTATTTTCCCCCGTCTAGACTGGTTGCTGAATTCGCTGTTGCCGTATTATTATATTTTGCTTTATAAAATGTTCCGTACCCTCCGTGTTTTCCTCCTCATTACACGTTTCCTGCCGGTTTATGCGGCTTAAGTTTTCCTGTTCTTTGCCCAAATCTCTTAAAGCAGTTGAACGTTTACGTGAAAATAAAATCACGCTTCCTTTCTGAATTGGTGTTTTGTAAATTAAATCTTTTCATAATTTTAACGGAAAAGACATGCCTAAAGGGATATAATATTATATCATATTTACGGCGTGTGAAAAAGAACAGATCTGTCATATTTTAATGAACTCTACAAGCGCAGGCATTCTAAAAATTCTATGCATAATCTTGTATAAATATGATACTATATAAATTATAAACTGAAATAAATGTCATATATTTACTACGAAAAATATTTTCATTTCTTCTAATAGTAATGTACGTACTGTAACTCTTTATCTATTCGCATCATTTTCCATAATTAACTACACTAGGTATACCTGCACCCCTCCAGAAAGGCACACCCTAACGAATCCCCTGATTAGAAACCTCTGTAGCCTCCACACAACCAAGTATCAGAAAATAAGAACCCTAGAGGATAAATGTGCTTTCTAAGTTATTGGCTTGCATGGGGAGGGGTAATTAACACCCGGCATTACCATATGGGGATGGAAGATGGATGAGCCGTGTAAATATAAACAAACGAATGTGTGTTCTTGATGAGTCGTCTTTTTGCTTTGGCTGAGCTAATGATGTGGATGTGGATTAAAAATCGTGTGAACGTGAGTGTATGTATGTGAATAAAAAAAAAACAAATTTAATTATTATCTCGTACAGTCACCTGCAATAATATTTTTATATTCTGCAATTAATATTACACAACGAAGGCCGCAAAAATATCTGAGACGAACTTATTTGTGAAGTCATAAGAGCGTGTCACATATTTTTGCGGCCTTCGAAGAGTAACATATTATTGCAGGTGACTGTACAATGCAGGGTTGGTAAACCAATTGTGCTTTTAATGTATTTTGTTAGCGTTTTTTGCATGGGAAAATAATATCTAATATACATGTTCTCTTTGTATTTGCTTGGGTTTGTGGTAAGCCTGTAGGCTGTAGGATGTATCCCAGGCCAAAAGTATGGCAACAACGTTGTTTCTATATTTTTGATTACTTTGTCCAAAACACAAGTGTTTCTAAATACATACAGACCAAGTTAAGCACGTTGCTTGCTCTTCACTAAATCCAATCATTCACTTACCCGTCACACTCAACATACCACTTTGGCATCTAAACTTACTCCTATTCATCCCTCATTCAAAATGTCCTATTTCAATACGTTACACACATGACTTGAATCCATTTACACGAACAAAGTGCATTAGTTCCAACTGTATGGCATGGAAGTTAGTACGGAAGCGTAGTCGCGTCCCAGTTGCCATTGTCGGCAAACAGTTACCGGAGTATGTGAGAGTTGCGGGAAAAGCTTTTACATTATCTAGGACGGGGATGCGAGTTTGAGCATTCTGAAATACACCAATTAGGAGTTGAGGATGTTGTAGGGAGAGTTAGGGCTCATTTAGACGATGCGGAAACTCGCATGCGAGTTTCATTACATTGCGGATTTTGATCGGTCGGTTGAATTGGACGTAACCAACACTCCGCAATGTACCTAAAATCGCATGCGAGTTCGCGCGCCATCTAAATCAGCCCAAGAGAGCGCGCGTGATATGTTTGGTGGAAGGTGTAATGATTCCATTATGAGTGCAACTTATGCGCAAATGTGATAATTACCAGTAACAGTTTTATTTAACGTGTTTTCATGTTTGTGAGCGCACTTTAGCGTATTGACATTGACATATTGGCATATTTTGTCACGGCAAGTTTAGTTTTTTCACGGCGCGAAAGCTTGCATGCAATATTTGATACATTGCACAGTATTTTACAATACAATAAGTAAAAATAGTAACAATATTTGATATATTTGGTACAGAGTATGATGAATTTCCTCCACAGAATACTGCAATGTAACGAAAATTGCTTGCAAGTTTTCGATCCGTCTAAATGGGGCTTTAAGCTCTTGTTTATATATAGGTACGATGTTGATTTATCCACAGTATTTGTGTAAAAGCTACACTATAGTTTAACGAAATCAAAAATAATCTATGATTTCTACTCGATGTTACACATACACACGTCCGTATATTACAGTTTACCACTTCTCCATCGGAAAGCAGTCAGTATATTCTGTCGATATGTTTTATATGCTGTATGTTTTATTTGTTCAAACGTGTTACCCTCGTCACAAGTTGGGAAGGATCCGAACGGTGTGCGATAACATTCAATGTGTAGCTTAGACAGACTGTAGGAAATATTCACGTTAAATGACAGGTTATGAATAGGCGGAAGTCTTTAGAATTACTAAATGTACACATTTAGCTACAGATGTGAAACTCATACAGAGTTGTTGTTAATTGTGGTTTTTTGCTTTTAGAAGCTATAATAGTAAAAAGAAGGCCCGGACTTTTGAATTAAAAGAAGAACACTAGACATTTTATAACGACGCCAAACATTGAGTCGAGTCTTATACGAACGTCATGGCAGTACGTAAGCTTTTTTTCTGTTTGGGGAAATTTTCTAATATTACATTTACGATGAAGTTGTTGTGTAAATAACACAGTAATTATTAGCTAAATGGTGTCACTGTCCTCTAAAACCTCCCTAAAACTCAATTTTCCTTAAACATATACCCTGTAACCTATAAATATGGTTACAGCGCTTGTTATTATCCCAACCGTTGATAATGGCGGCTATTTATGCCGTCCTTTATTTAGTCTGTGGGGGAACGTATCGCCGGTTTCCGAACGATAAAACGCACCTAAATTACAGGGGTGTTTAATACGTGATGTATGCCTTTGACGTCGTTATTAGGAGGTATTTTATCATCGCTTGCCTAGCGCGAGTGCTTGCGTCAGTCAGGCCGATTTTTCAGGAGATGTATGGCCTGAGGTCATACCGTGCAAAACGAAAATTGTTTTTTTTTTTTTAATCTCGATTTTCGTTTTTCGTGGCTCTCGGATAATGGCACGAATTATGTACGTGAGCTTTACGAATTGAAAAGTCTAAAAATATAGAATCATTCTCAAGGTAGGTATTACACATCATCATTTAGACACAATTAAATATTAAGTAGATCTATGGATGGCTGATGTGAAACATGTATGTTAATTTACCATTGGAAATACTAATATTGCAAGTGACTAATATATTACTTTTTATGTGTGACGAGATCATGATAATCATGGTTCTCTAGAGACAACTGCTTGCGTTTGTTTAGTAAGTTGCTGGAATATAGACACTCTGAGGTAGGCTCCGTCATTATGCTTTTCATGCCGGTAATGCCCTGTTTGCCATTGCATGGCGTTCAAACAGCCATGAAGGCTTTAAATTATATAACATAACATCAGATTGATCTGAAGTATGTGCCCATGAAATACCCATAAAGATAGTGCCAAGAAAAAGAAGACTTTTTAAATATTAAATTCGTTGAGTTGCTTAGCTTGCTAGAATTTTCTTCTTCGTTAGCGTAATTAGGTAAACCACAATTTATTGGCATTTCAAGCGCAATTCAGTTTAATTTGGCTCGCTTCAATTAACTTCCTCTTTTTTCATAAGACCGTTAACCAAAAGTACGGCATTCCTTAAAAATCGTTTGATATTTGTGCACCACACAATTCTGTAAATTAATAATTACCTTGTTATTACTTACAAGTGTTTTAGAGCGTTTTACTACGGCTATCATATCAATTAAATTAATCGTTTGATGGTTCGATTCTTAATGGAAATTGATAACTTATCGTTCTGAATTAAGGTTACGATAAACCGTATAAAGATTGAGTGCATTAATTCGCATCCTATGACTAATAAAAAGTATGTTTGTTTATGGAAACTTTCCTATGTTTTAATAATTATATAATATTATCATTATATTGTGTTTGTTTGTTTTCTGCTTAAATTTGTTTTGGGATAACTAATATTTTTGCATTTAGGTACTTCTTGGTCGAGTACCTAGACTAGTACTATTTTTTTCTCGCTCGGTACCCTTTAAGTCATAAATGTCATAACATAATACATATAACACTACAGTTGACCGTTGTTTAATACTACAAAGATATCGTTCTATGAAAGTTTAAGTTTACCACAACATACAAAAATCTACTTGCTTACTTTTTTCATCTTACCACATTATATACACGTGTAACGATATATTTCATATCGATTGTACTTACATATACAAAATATTTCCCGTTCTACATACTCGTAAAATGCAAAGACAATGTCAGAAGACATAGTTAGCTAAAAATTGGATTCCCCCGCTTATCAAATATCAATATCGTTATCAATATCTGGCGTTAATTTTGTTTTGAAGGCTTAGTCTAATATATCGCGTGGTGATATGGCATCGCGCCAATCTTTCAATAGTAGCAGTTTTTTAATGTGACAGTTTAATTGTGTTTGCGTAAATGTGTTTTGTGATCTAATTAGAATGCGTTCGGTTTTCTAATGATACTTATCCTTTTACAACAGCTAGTGACTTTTGATCCCATTCAAAACATCATATTGGTTCATATTTTTAGACCAGTTGACAGTACTGAGTAGTAAAAGCTATATTTAGGTCCTGTATCAAGGTTTAGGTACATTTATGGTATTATTCATGGACTTTTGTCAAATCTATAATTCCGTTGATAATCGTTAGCGCTTATCTGTCATTTTGATTTTCTGTGTATACTAGAAATAGACAACATTTCATGCCACATTTCATTTCGTGATATTTTCTTTGTACGTTTTTCTTATATGTAATTTGTTTCGTTTGTGTTTAC
Organism: Cydia splendana; assembly: GCF_910591565.1. Classification (NCBI taxonomy): domain Eukaryota; kingdom Metazoa; phylum Arthropoda; class Insecta; order Lepidoptera; family Tortricidae; genus Cydia; species Cydia splendana. Next base: position 14,499,341 of record NC_085971.1, on the reverse strand, counting down.
GAATAGAAATATTTCTATTGTATTCTGTTTCACGGAGATTTGCAAAGTTGTATGAATATGGTAAGTCTCTAAATAAGACGTCATATACATATTGCATATAGGTATTTCACACAGCTCCACAGTATTAAGGCATTGGTTCCACCAATACTCCTACATTACAACTGATAGGCGATGTCAAGTAAGTCAATTGTTATTTTATTAATGGCTACCATCGTGATAGTCCACAACGTCTCCATCACGATGTTGTAATGCATTTATTGGTAGCATGCAATTGTCATAATCGGCTTGCATTTGTTTTAGTCACTTAAATGTCAAGGAGCGAAATATTGCGTTCGTAAGATAAGCATATAAGATTCTATTGGAAGCCTAATAGTGTTCTATTCTGGTAAAATTGTAAACCCTGGAATGAATTAGATTATAGCCTTCTTAGACAATTTATCTTATTCATCTTAGAATAAAAACCGGACGTTATCGAAATAAATGTTTTTTAAGTCTATGACATTATTATTAGAAACGTATTTTGAGCCAGTTTTAGTTGCGTATTTGTTTATTTATTTTTCATATTATAGTACTTACTTTGCAGTCTAGAGATATTGTTGGCTAAAATTCCAGACAATGCGAGCGTTGGCGGATGGCTAAGTTAGCTCTGCACTTGATGGCTTGTTCAAAGCACTCGTTGAATAACTTCTTACTGAGAAGAACTTTTACAATCTTCATACACTTAGCTGCATTGTTTATTTAATACTCAAATATATCCGTTGTACCTACTTGAGCGCAAGTATGATGATATTTTCGAAAGATTAACAGTTAATGTATCCGATTGCTAATCCTTATCTTGATTTGTAACTTAGATTGGATCTGTCGTTAAAAATATTGTAATAATTCATATTATAATCTCTTCTACTTCATTACATTGATCAAAGGAACTCTGTGTGTTGGCTTTGGCTCCGCGCACGCTTCTCAAATATCCGGGATAGCATTGCTCCGTGTAGAGTCAGCATCAAATAGAAAGAGACGACCAAAATGTCCAAATATATCGTTACAGACGTTACGGAATAAGGATGTACTCCGATACATAGTCTAATAAAACATGGTCTTCTATTCCCAGAGTGACACAGGCCTACGTCACAATAACATGGCCGCTATATATAGCGCTATCGCATATTATCATATAGCGCTGTCGCATGATGACGTAGGCTTGTGTCAGTTAGGTGACCTAGAAAAGACGGGAATGGAGTACCAGGCGGAGTATATTATTATACCATGCTCCGATATATTTGGCCACTTTGGGCGTCATATTTGATGCTGACTGTATGGGAATTGCATACCTACCCTGCTATTTGACACAATATGTATGTATGATTGCCCATTACTCAGTACTATCCTATGTAACAACCACAATCAATATAAATTAATGAGGGTCCTATAATTTACGTTTCGAACGCATCCGATGACACGCGTAACCGATTCGATCCAATTACACCAATGCGCTTGATGGTCTGACAATGTTTATTGGATGCTATGATTGCGCAATTTCAATCTTAGTGTAGTTGTTTTAAAGTGAATTTTTCTCTGACGAAAGTCAGCATTAAGTAAGCGCTTTAAAATTGATGATTTGTTTTTGACATGCGCCTAGCAGTTTCAGTTTCAATTGATCTGATCGTTATTATTTTTTTAACTGATGTATACTCGTTTCAAGCTACTGTCAGTAACAGTACAACAATAGTGATAGACAAGGTGGGAAAATATATCGTAATCCTTATTCTTGTGGTAAAAAAGGTGTGTTATCCATTTCGGGATCTGAAAGTAATCGCAGACTTCAAAAGTGTGTGACATTGATTTATACTCCAATAGCTCTTTGTCATATTCTGTCAACGTCAGCAAAGCTAAACGCAAACTTCCCCTGCATTCATCCACTTTCATATTCATCAAAACCTTTATCGTTCAGTGGCGCGGAGGCCAGTAAATCTACGGCTCGCATGCGGGCGAATAACTTCACGTTGAGTTACTGTTGGGAGTGGGAAATTCGGGAATACTCTGCACTTGGGATATACGTGCAGTTGTGTTCGTTAGATCTTTTTGGCAGGTATATTTCTATCTGGCTGATAAGGCTGGCGGACAAATCTGTCCATGTAACAAGTAATCCAGTAACCTGGCTCTTTTGCGTCAAATCCGGTAAAAACTAGGACTTTAGGGTTATAATCGCCCAAATCTAAAAAAAATTGCGGTTTATTCGATTTTTGACAAAGTTGCGTTCGGCGCTCGAGGTCACAAATTTGGATTATTCATTGGGCCAACATCATAAACAAGTCTGCAAAAAATCAGAACTACCGGATTTGACGCAAACGCAAAATGTATAATTTTACTGTATTAAGACGATAGGTAGGCCCAATGCCCTTGAGCGTCTGGGTGGAGCTAAGCGCTCTGTCCCCGCACCACCCGCTTACCCCGCTCACTGCGATCGTACGTGAATTTTGTATCGCTGCAACGCCACGAGGTTCAAAGAATAAGATACAGCCCAGAGGCGCGCAGTTGGCGCTATTTATACTCGTATAATCTTTTGTTTGCAGATATTTTGTTGTTTGTGGACGTAGTGCGTTATTATCTTGAGCAATAAAATGATCGAAATGAAAATGATGTGATTATTTGCAAATAATTAAAAAATCTTGTTTAGAGAATCACTCGCGTGATATTTTAAAAGCGATAATATTTCCGCGGCTTTTGGCACTCTTTTCAGTACATAGTGTTACGGTGTGACTTACGTAGCACAAAATAGGAGCCATGAATACAGGAACTTTGTAATCAATATTTCATAATACAGTATTTACGTAGCGTCGCGTCCAAGTTCTAGCCTGAAATACGAGGATTTTCCGGCGTAAGGCGATATCAAAACTGAGCGAAACGTTCCGCGTTCAATATCACTGTCCGGAAGTCAGACGATGAAGGATTAATTGAAAACTGGCGGAGAGTAGCTTACAAGCAATGTTGAGATTAATTAAAAATACAGTATTAACGAGTACATAGCTTTACAACAACTATACGTAAGTTGGAGCCTGAAATACAGCCAAACTCCAGGCTTTTCCGGCGGACGGCCGATATCGAAACTGGTTGGAACGTTAGATTTACGACCGCCCGGGCATGGACGATAAAGGATTCGATGAGCATTCATTGAAAACTGGTGGAGAGCTCACAAAATGTTTAGATTAATTTAAAATACAGTATTTACGAGTAGGGCACAACAGCTAAGTTTCCTTTGGAGCCTGAAGTATGGGCAAACTCCAGGCTTTTCCGGCGGCCGAGCGATATGGGAACCTTTTGGGATATCCCGCGCTGGATTTACGACTGTTCTGACATCAGACCATGGTTCGTTGAAAGGAGAAGGAGCTTATATAAAAAAAGTTTAGTTATTTAAGATTTTACTAAAGTCTTTCGATCTACTTCAGGAGGTTTCTATTTCGACGTTCTTTTATTCTTCTATGCTACACGACATCTCGAATATACCGATACTGATATTCTAAATCAATGGAGTTAACTTCAAGCATAGTTTATAGCGGAAAACACATACACAAACTTCTCTATCCATTATTTCACCAGACACCACTAACTACCTAAACTTTCAGCATGAAGCTTTAACCAACATTTTCTTATTTCCGAGAGTTAGTTCAACATCATTTTAACTAACTCAATTTACAACACCTGAGTCACGCCGTAGATGAGTCCCGCTGCATATTAATTATCTTAATTCGATTTTGGGACTTAGGTGGGGTCTATTGTATGTGTGATATGAATTCACTTCATATGCATATTTTGAGAATACCTACCCTATTAAAGTACGGCATATCGATCGACTAGGATTATTTTGAAAAGGATTATATGCGCACCAAGCGTAGCATCTACTTACGGCAAAGCCGTCGAAAACTTTTTCTTTGGTTTACGATTTGATGATCAAAATTAAATTTTGGGAAAATATTTTTGGAAAGTGATAACACACCTTGACATTGTTAACCGGAGCAATAGGCTATGCATGGGTTTGGTCATGATGTAGAAAAGCGTACGAAATGAGGAAATAAAATGTCGGAAAACATCATGGTTTCTAAAGTTGAAGTATAGTTGTGAGAATCTAACCGGAATACGCCAAATAGGTACCAACGCTAGTTTACGCTTAAAAGACTTATTTATTGGCAAAAATTCTCAACACTATCTAAGTCCTATAAATTGACTACCACAATTCCTCGCCACTTGATTTCTGTTTGATCAGACATATGTGCAGGCGGAAGCGTTCACCGACCCTCATTATTGTTAAAGTCCGCTGATTAAAGTTACCCAACTGGACACTATTCATTAAGCACATTAGCTTAGCCTCTAGGTATCACGCCAGACGGGCGACGTCCTGCGCTTTACATGTGTGCGTCCGTGGAAATTCAGCTATTTCCGCGAAGGGAAATACGAGGTTGCGCTAGTGTGTGTTCAAATGTGTCCAATCGCTTACAGAGGCGAAGGCTGAGGCGAGCTAGTATAAGTGCTCTTTCTAGATACATATAGTTGATAAGGATCTTTAGGTGAACGTTCAACTGGTTTTCATGAGCATTCGATTTGCCTGCACTCGGTAAGCGTTGAGAATATATGCACAGGTTGCAATACTCTACTGCGGTATGGTCTGATAGGATCACTAAAACTCTGCACCGCACTACCAAGTGCTTCTAGTACCTCTTACCAAAATTTGCATAAAAATGCAGATTTCGCATTTCCATTTCAAATTCACTTTTAAAATCATGTCGATAATGTTTAACAGGAATTCTAATAGTCGATAATGGTATGAAACATGAAAACGCAGTTTAGGTCTCGGGTCTCGTACCTACTTTTAAATATTTATAATACTTCAAAGAGAAATAAATATGGAATTAATTTGCCTGCAATCGTTTATTGATAATTTGTGCGCACTCTGCTTATTTAAAAGCTCGTCAGTAATATTTTATTACTTCGTTTTCTGCGTTCACTGCGTTTTTTACGTCGTCGGTTGGTTTTATTTTTACTTACTGCCGTTTCGTTTTTAGCCTTGTTTTTGCAAAACAGTGTGTAGATAAACATTGTTTAATTGGTTCGAGTATATGTTTGATTTCATCTGCAAAACTGCATAGGGGAAATTACTTCAAGCTTTTGGGTGGACCATTTCTTTAAATATTTATTTTTAATTTCCTTTGGATTTTTCCTTTTTCCATCCATCCATCTCACGACCTAAAAGAATCGAAAATCTGCTTGGCAACAAAATGCCAATGTCCTCTTCATTTTACAGCAACGTACTGTTATTCTGAGAGACTGATCGGTAATTTCTAATTGAGTCCCATTCCTAGGCAAAGGCTTCCCTTTAGGTAGGCAGGTCCTTTATGATTGTAATCAAATAGATGCGCATTTGATTCCGAAATCCGAAACAGAAATATGCAGAACGTACAGCGTACAATACAATATTAAATATTTTGCATAACACAACAAACCTACACTTTTTAATATCCTATTGTTATTTTTAATATCGCGCCAACATCGCGCATGTATTGTACAGTCAGTCCCGACGCTTGGCGGGCGTTCGAGCTCGACGCCCTTTGTTTGCCGACAATGCCGGCGGACTGTACCTACTATCCGTTCATGTGTAAACTAGCATAGAGATGAGATGCCTTTTTGGAATTACAACATGGGGTAAAATTTCTGGTATTTCTTTGGTGAACGAGCGGATACTGTCAACAGCAGAAGTAGCTAAGCGGACATAGGTTGTTCAAACTATCTGCACACATTCTGTGTGTAGATTATTTTAAACGCCTCGACCGCTCAGTTATTTTGGTGGTTTTGGTTAAAAACGTAATATAATATACCTACGCATACGCGTTTTACATCTGAAACGATTTCAACAAATATTCCTTTTACCTTAATATTGTTTTATTCGGCATTATAATATTTACCTGTCTGCATAATTATCTCAAATACTCCCAAATGCAGAACTCATTCATCCAAACCTAAACTAAACGAGCGAGTAATTACGCCTGCATGTTTTTGGTCATTAGCTGCTTCATTCTCGCTAGAGAATTATGTTTAATCTCATGATATATACATAGCTATTTTCAGGCCTCTCTATCGTATGAATGTGCAAGAGGAATAGAGAGGCATATAACGTAATTTGGATTTTCGATGTTCGCAATAGGCTCTCAGAATTCGCTGGATTTTTTATGGATAAGGCGCCTGACTGTCAAAAGACACAACCAGACAGGAATGAATTTCTACGTACACCTTGGCGGTCTTGCCACTGAATATTATATTATCTCTGCCGCTCTCCAGATTTTTACTCACAAAAATCCGCGTCACGGTCTACAGTCATTCGAATTTGTTTAGTTTTCGACCCTTTGTTTACCCCAAACACAGTCTGAGTGTACTCAACTTGGCTTGTTAGCTGTGTTTGGAAAGCGTTAGTTAAGCGTCCACCCTTATTGCAAGTTTGATGGTTGGTAAGCAACCCTTATTGCGAGTTTGATGGTTTAAATGTCTAGTTTGGAGTGAGGAGGATCAAAGTTGGTAACTGATTGATTGTGTTTGATAGTTTAATCAATAAATTTGTAGTTAATAGTTTGAGTCACGGAATGTTTATGTAACTAGGGAAGGAATCTATTAATTGGATAACGTAGTGGCTCCTCTTTATAGAGAGAGTTCTAGATATACAAGGAAACTAACACATATTGTTAAGCCTCTTACTTTAGGTACAAATGGAGGCGATAGTGCCTGACGAATAGGTTCACTAGGTTCCAAGAAATCACAGGGAAGCCCTATTACCCCAACCCCTCGCCTTCGTTCTAGGAGCTTAGTTCTTGCTTCTTCGATTTGCAAATGCTCGGTACTCCTGGATTTGTGAACTGATTTGCAAGGAAGTTCGATCTTTCGAAGAGTTGTCTTACTGCAAATATTCCGTTTGGTGGCCGTTTCGTGTAATATTCCACTTTTCATTTAAACTATGGTTCTGTCTAAGTGGTGCTCCGTTTTAATTCCAGCACTTCCTGACAATTATATCCCGTAATGCGAGCTGTGTAATAAAACTTACTACCGAAACATAATACCGCGGGTCGGATTACGATTAATTGCATCCACTTTACTTCTGAAACCTCCTATCTGGCTCCAGTGCAAAACAAACCGAGTTTAGAGGGGGATAAAGTTGAAATTGGAAATACAAGCGATAAACAAATGCGAGGTTGCGCGGTGTAAACAGTGAAGCCGGTAAAAGCTGCGTTTGGCTGCAAGGTGGCTTTTTCGCATGTACATTGTGTGGTGCATTCAGGCCGAACTATAGGTTTTCACTGTAACTTTTTCGTATTGAGTGTCGGAAAGGAGCGAAAGATAAACGTGTTGTTTTTCGTTATCAAAATTTTTTTCTTTTCCTTTTCTGTCTTTTTTGCTTGATGTGCGTGGTTTGTCAAGTAATCTAGTCTTCGACTACTAGTCTGAACGATATATCAATTTATTCGCTTACGGAAAACGAAGACGGATTAATTTTCTTTTTGTGAAGATTGCCAGTTTGCATTGACTGAAACCCAAAGTACATACATATCACTGCTCAATAAGCTCCAAGTTTAACTAACTACTTAAAAAAACTATAAAACCGTAAAATAGGATTACCTATCTACCTAACATCTGTAAAAAAATGTTATGAAATAAATGCATTTGTATTTGTATAAAATACGTAGCGTGTCCTTACGCTGTAAATACACCTTGCGATTTCGCCTCCAACTCGAACGTGACTATGCGACTCGAACGTGACTCGCATGCGACTTGCATGCGACTCGAACGTGACTCGCATGCGACTGTCGTAGCCGCCAGCGCCCATCGCCCGCCCGCCCTACAGTCGCGTCGCGGCCTCCGCTAGGCGCGCTCGCTTACAGCCTTCTGAAACCCCCGAAAGCCTTGCGGATTCTTTGTTGTCGGACTACGGTTGGCGGTTCGTATATTATTAGTTTTTAAGATAGTGCTTTCTTTGGACAGATGCTGCTTTTAATGAGTAATTTTATTTAGATTAGTTAAAAAAATAAAGAGTGCGTTTTTTTTAGATAATTTTAACGGTATTTCTACTAATAATAACTACAGTAGGTATGCATATTGCGTTTTTATTCATCTGGAAATTAATAATTTATTAACTTATCTTGTATTGCGAAATATTTTTCTTTTGAGGAATGAGTTACACGTAACATAATTAACTGATTTGAATATTTGAAAGCAAGGGAATACCCTCAATCTTTAGATAAAATTCTTAAAAATTGACGGAACTCATCACGCCGCACTTCAAAACTAATTAATTTTCTTTCCAAAAAATTGTAAAAATATAATTATTTGCTTTCTGAACTTTAATTTAATTAAATACATTGCTGGTAGACAAAACTTAGTTAGATTGAGTATAAATTGTAATGGGCTTTTCGTGTTTGAAAGTCTGACTAAACTTTTCTTTGTTCGTAATATTTTATTGTAAGTCAGAAAAGTTAAATTGTTAATTGGTTTGATACTCTTATTATACCTACACAAATTTTAATGTAATTGTAATACGACTTACAGAATTTTCTCGTAAGGTTGTTTAAAAAAATCGCTCTTTAGCGATAAGATCGCCTGTTTTTTATTTATAGTTTTTTTTCCTATATTAAATTTGCATCGAATGTGTAATAAAAAGTATTATATATAGAAAGTATTATAATTTATTACTCACTTGAATAAACCACGTGGTATATTTTTTGGCGTGGAATTTTTGAAACTATTTGGTTACGGCGACTACTTTTTTAATTTAAAAACCGTTTTCGAGGGAACCGTGTGAATTTAGCCAAGGCATTTGTTATAAATATGGTATGGTAAAAATAATTATAAATGCATAAAATATGCCAATTAAATTTACATTTCACATTTAAAGCAAATAGAGTCGGACCAAGCTAACTCTGCTTGGAATTTGCAATGACAATATGTGGAAATGTCAAATTTCTTTGTAGATATGATGTTTATAATGACACTTCCTCACTTTGTTCTGTTTATGTCGGTGTAGAGTTAGCTTAGACGGACTCTAAGTGTATTTGTTATATGTATGTATTATATGTATTACATTATCTAATTGGGTACTTTTCTCTACTTAAAATAGATTATTTCACACTGTGCACGAAATAAAACACCAGATAATTATTAGAAAAACTTAGACAACAGTTATTTTAAACCACAATTCTATTTAACAAATCGGATTGAAATATAAAAAGTAGGCGAGTTGACCGTGACGTCACCGTACATGTTTTCATATAAATTATATTAGCAAATCGTTTTGACAGTTCTAAAAAAAAGCTGATTTGACTAGTAGGAAAGTAGCCAAATAATAATATAACATTACCCACATACCTATTCCTGTAGCCATGCCTCAGTTACCACAATATAAAGTACAATAACAAACATTATTTACCACTGACTTAATATTAGAAATAGACACACAGAGCGGAACAAAAATGTCAACAAAATGTGGATCAGTAGGGCTACCGCCAATACCGAAAATCGTCAATTGCGGGCATTTTTCTCTGTCACTCTAATTACGCCTTCATTGGAGTAAAAGAGTAAGATCCCCGCAATTTGCGAATTTCGGTTTTCGCGGTAGCCCCTCAGAATGACATTAGCTGCAAATTTGCATTGATGATAAAAACGCTTACGTAAATTTTGAGTCAAGATAAATGTTTTGTACGGAAAAGAACTTACTGTCGTAAGCATTAAGTGTCAAATTTGTAAACATTATTACCAACACTGTTAAAACTTTAAGTCCGATGGCACTAAACGTAACTTCACCTTTGTATTTACGTCAAACAACGTCAAACGAGAATAATGAACGAATGGAGTCCCTTTGGTACATTTTAATAGGTATTACTGTACAGAAAAACCGAAGTAATAAATGAAACAAATTTAATTTGATCGGGAGTTCAAATAAAATTAATTCATGGTAACAACCCGTGTAAGTTATCATAAAATAAATTTATAAATTTATTATATTTTCCTTGAAATAAATTCAACTTATTAAATAACTGTGTATTTTAGATCTACATAATACTCTTCGCACTTTCGTTCTTTGCAATATAGTGCACGGGGACATTCAGGTCGCTACTGGTACTGATTGGTTATGGTCTTTATCAAAAAAATCCTGTGGTTGTCACTGTGTTCAGACAGGTTTAACATTTACAGTTAGTCGATGTAAGCCCTTATTGGTCGTGTATATGTCGGAAACAGGGAAATGCGCCGAACACACAAGTGCCGTTTTGCCTTGTTTAAAACTGCATCACCCCTATCTCTTGCTATAATAGCAGTCCACTCTGCACGTCGCATAGGTTTTCTTGGAAATCTTGAATTTAAACATAATATTATATCTTACGAATTCCATATAAAAATAAAAAAGTATTGGCCTCACATCGACTCATTAGATTTTTGTTCCTTCACATCCCTTCTTTGGTACTAACAAAATAATTTATTCAAAATCATGAAATTACCACCAGATTACATAAATTATGTAATGCTATCCAAAGAACTAACCGAAAGAAATACATTCCATGCTTTTTCCTCGTTTTATCATTGTTGTTTTTGCATATTTTTACGACCATTTTACGACATTGTTGACAACTTCACATTTGAGCGGTCCATACAAGACTAAACGAAAAAGTAACGCGTGATCTGTTTTAACGTTACTTTTGCGGGGCCATTTTTTGCGGCTGATTGGGTATCCAGTTCTTATTCTATATCAATGTTATTTACCTATTATTATCCTAACAGGATAATAGTCTGTCCTCTTTACTAGCACAATCGTTATCAGTACCGAACTACCGAACGCATTCTAAATGTACTTCTGTCACTATCTGTCATTCTGTCATTGTCAATACAGTCGCCAGTGGACACAGACGACTTCAATTTTCTATTTTATTTGTTTACAATTTAAATCGAATGTTTGAAGTGTTTACAAGTGTAGTGTTTTAGATTTGTTTATTTTGTGGCCAAAATGGAGGTCATGATATCAGTGAGGTCTATGGAGGATAGACTTTATAATTTTAAGTCGTTGAAAGAAAAATTTGAGCACTTGAGGTAATTTTGTTAATGTTTTATTTGTGTTTAAATGTAGTAACAAAGAACGGTATGTAATTTTCCTGCTACCAACATTTGTGGCAACCTCATTATTGAATTAAATTTTGTTCAGTACATTAATATTGATTTGAGTATAAGTGCGCTAGTAATAAAAGTACATTAAGTGTGGTTGAGTATGTTTAAATATCTGTTTGAGTATTGTAGGAATCACTCCTTAAGTGTTATCTATTAATAGGAGTATATAACCTGCATGTATAAACTATAAACTTCTCAGTCATTCTATGGAAAGAATAATCCTTATTAATGATTGTAAACTCTCTATTTTGTAAAGATTTTCCAGTTGTTTTGTGAAACTGAATTTCAAACTGATAGTTACATATCGTACTTTATTATTTTTCTACAATATCAGTTGAAAAGCTACGAGTCTTGTGTATTTTTTTTATTGGGTAGGTGCAACAGATATTCGGTATTCGGCCGAATACCGAATATTAGACAAAGTGGCCGAATAGGCCGAATACCGAATGTTAGTTGCCGAATATTCGTGGCATATCTATACGAGACTGAGTTAAGAATGGTAGCATTTACATTTAACTTGCTTTTAGATCAGCTTCAATATCTAATACCGGTACCCGATGGGTAACTTTTCATAACAATATTCATTTTTATTGAATATATAATACTGGTATATGAGTAATCAGCGGCAGAGTATCTTATCCTGTGTCTTCGTTCGCGAATTTATGAAGAATTTAGGTATAGAATTTTCCTGTGTCAGAAAATACTTCTAAAATAGTATCAACGATTAATAACGCAGACATTTAAGGTGCGTTGGCACGAGTCAATCCCGTGGATTGCTCCTATGTGTAATATGTATCATTGTTATGTGTAAACAATAGTTCTTATTGTTATTGTTGTTTGTTTGCAGGCTCGGCGGCGGCGTGCAGCGGAGCGCCACGCACGCCGAGATGCCGCACCGAGGAAGCACCATTGCCGAAAGGTAAATATATACATTTTATTTTAACCCTATAACAGTCCAGATTAAAAAAATACACGATTCAAGCCTCATCACCTCTTTAAAATCCAAAAAAATCCGCATAAAAAAATACACAACTAAAACCTGTCTTATCAGCTGTATAAACCTATTAAATCGCTTCTTTGTAAGTAATTAGTCTAATTAGATACACTACTGTAACAAAACACATAAATGCATATATTCCTCCGTCTTAATTATTATATTCCAGTCGTTTCCTTACTGTTACCGTAATACCGTATCGTCCTATTAGGTCATTCGCACCAGTTATTTAATACCTTGGTCATATAGTGCTCATTATAATGATAACATACTCGTACTTATTATACTTTATTAGACCTACCCGGTACCCAACAATTTGTACAAATTAGCATGCTTATCATGTATGATTTTATCCACATGATAAAATAACCGTCACTTTTTAAGTTTTTAACACCGAGCGCCTGAAAGTGACGAATAGTGTTTTTATCACGCTGTCACACCAACGACCATGATATATATACGGGGGGTCGGTAAACTTTCAAGAATAAGAGCCAACCGCGGTAAACATCACCAGTTCTAGGAATCTCAGAGACGCAAATATGGTATTCAGTGGTAACAACTCGTTTATTTTTTGGGTGGCTTGAAGAATGGAGAGTCGCATTCGTACCTGCCTACCTCCCTCAAGAACCAGAAAACTTTTTAAATTGGCTATAAAACTAAAATTTCAATCCTATTTATTTAATAGAACTCTGTTTAAAAAACCATCAACATTATGATCGTATTAATAAAAAGCGGAAATACTCTACCATTGTCAACACAAAATCATTTATTTCATGAATCATTATTCATTCCAATTCCACCCTCATGGTTATTGGGTAAAACCCTTGTTTATAAGCTTTAACGAATGACTAAGCTTTATTCTACTATAAAACTTTCTACTTAAACAGAGATCCACTCCATTGATAACAGAGTATGGAACTAGAATAGATTACGTTAGAAGTACTAAAAACACTTGACTCTTAACTGACCAGATATGAATCTTACGGCTTTGGAATAAGGCTTACGATTTGTCAGCTACCAGTTTAGATGGTACAGTAGGTACGTTTGTTAACCTTTGAAATAATTAAGAAAAGTGATTACTAATGAGCTGATAAGACCCAGTCGGGTAAAGGTCAGGTATACGGACCTTTTGTTGTCTGTAGCAAGTTAAAGGATTAAATAACATGTTTAGAATAACTTGTTAATTATGTGGTGATTATGATACTAATATTGACAGGTGTATGGAAGTAGTATTTATTTATTATTACTGAATAGTGGGCGACCCTTTAAGTCAATTACTAATGCCTGTTGAATCTAGGAATTTCCATATTCTGAGGGCTGTAATGTGTTGTATCATATCATATCATATCATATCATTTATTCAGTAATGGTCATACATTGTCATTTATATATACAATTCACTTAATGAACTAAGGATAATATAGAAATAACAAAAAAAAAATACATGTCAATTTGCATAATAAAAGATGGAATGTTCATATTTTTATATAAGTAAAAAATAAATAAATGTCAGGTCTCATTACCTTATATCATATCTGTACCTTATAAGGTCTGAATATGTGCCGCCTTAATATTAGTGGTGGCCCTTTTTTTAGGGTTCTAGTAGGTAGGTGTCTGTCTGTCATCACGAGGCTGTAAACTCATGAACCGTAATAGGTATATGCCGCTGCTACCATGCCGCTATAACAACAAATACTAAAAACAGAATAAAATAAATATTTAAGTGGGGCTCCCATACAATAAACGTGATTATTTTCCTGTTTTTTGCGTAATAGTACGGAACCCTTCGTGCGCGAGTGCGACTCGCCCTTGGCCGGGTTTTTAGGGTTCCGTACCCAAAGGGTAATACGGGACCCTATTACGAAGACTCCGCTGTCCGTCCGTCCATCCATCCGTCCGTCCGTCCGTCCGTCCGTCCGTCCGTCCGTCCGTCCGTCCGTCCGTCCGTCTGTCACCAGGCTGTATCTCACGAACCGTGATAGCTAGACAGTTGAAATTATCACAGATGATGTATTTCTGTTGCCGCTATAACAACAAATACTAAAAACAGAATAAAATAAAGATTTAAGTGGGGCTCCCATACAACAAACGTGATTTTTGGCCGAAGTTAAGCAACGTCGGGCGGGGTCAGTACTTGGATGGATGACCGTTTTTTTTTGCTGTTTTTTGCATTATGGTACGGAACCCTTCGTGCGCGAGTCCGACTCGCACTTGCCCGGTTTTTTGATATTAGTGGTCATGTAAGTAATAATAATAATGACGATTGTGTTTCCTTGCAGGCTAGCCGCCCTACAAGCGGCGGGAGCCAACGACTGGCGCGCCAGAGTGTGCCGGCTGAGCCCCGAGAAAGAGGATTCCAAGGCCATAGAACGCGCCAAGAACATGATCAATGTAAGTACTGGCTTGCTATATTTCATTATTAAGAAAAACGTCTATGTCGTATTTATTGTGCTCTTGTTCTGCACTTCTGCTTTATAGATTTGACACAGAACTGTCAATATATCGCTGACTGCACCATCGTATCGTTGTCCCTAATTACCCTTTTTACATCTTTCATGTAACTAAAATGATTTCAAAAAGTGAATCCAGAAATTTCTTATTTGTACAAAATATGATTTACTTATTCTGTTTAAATTTTCTCACAAATGAAACCAGTTACCTACATATTCTAGCAGTTTAACTTTACTATAAAACGGTTTTAAGTTATCTTCTTATTCCATACATACATATGAGAGAAACTTACTAAATGATATGACTAAATGTGAGCTTATACAGCTTATACATAGTACCTATATTATTTTATATTAGCCTTTCGTTACGATACATTTTCGGCAAATATTTTTATACTCTTTGGTACCAAAGTGATCGTTATTTTCCAACAGCGTCGAAATAAAAATAGCCCACTAGAGTAGAGTGCAGACCTTGCAGTTTTGCCCCGTCGCTGAGTGCCCCTCGAAAACTATTGTGGCGCGAAGTGCTGTGATGCTGTCAGCTTATACCCATGTGGCATTTTTCCTATCGTTATATAGTGTAGTAAGAGCCTTAAAAGTGAGTACTTAGATATTTATTGGTCTGATAGGGGCATAACAGAGATGCTATAAGATAAAATAAAATTTAAGTAAATTAGTTCTTAACGGATAACTCACTTCCAAGAGATCGCGCAGAAATAAAAAATAGCCCACTCTGCTTCAGTTATGCCCCGTATAAGGTTAGTGCTGCTTGAAAACTATTGTGGCGCGAAGTGCTGTCAGCTTATACCCATGTGGCATTTTTCGTATCATTATCCTATGTGTCGAGGGGGTTCAAAAGTACGTGTAATGTTATTCTAATAGTGGCATTACAGAGTTGCAATGACAGAAAATATTATTTAAGAACTTAAATTAACGGATAGCTTTTTTTCTAAAAGATCTCGCAAAAATAAATATACGAGCAGCCCACTCTTTGCTGTAGCAGGCGTGGCTCACTCCGCGATTTCGTCGCTTTGCAACAGATAGCTAAAAGTACATCCGTTCCACACCAATTTTGGTGGCTAGCCATAAGCCGCGCGTGGCGCTGTCGCCACCTAGCGGCCATATCTGTCCTGATCGGAACAGACGCGTTTTGTTAGAGAGTGAGTCTTCTGTACTGTATTATTATTTATTCTGTGGCTCTAGCTTTGCCCCGTCGCTGAGGTGGCGCGAAGTGCTGTCAGTTTAAACCAATATGGCATTTTTCCTATAATAAAATTGCCCTAGAGAGTTCTAAAAGTGCGTAGAAGATTACTGTAGTACTGTAGAAGATTAGTCTAGTATAATTATGAGGAAGAGTTTTATTAAGGGCGTAAAATCAACACAATGTGCCAATTTCGTAAATTTGTTAAGAGATTTAAATTACGCCAAAAAAACTTGTATTTTTTAATGAAAAATACACCGTGAATTTGTAATACAGGCAAGGTATTTCCGTAACTAAATTCGGCGCTCAAAATCAATAGCTATTGTCAAGGGCATAGTGTTAGGCCGAGATATCTCTGGCTTTCGTGGTTCTCTATAAGGGGTTCTCTATTCGTATTTAATTCGTAGATAAACATATACATCAACCGATCCATTCCATTGAGAATACATTAAATTAACCACTAAACAGCTCAATGATACACAAGTGTATCAAGTATAACTTTAAATTGAAAAGTTCTAAATTCCGGGAGTTAAAAAAATCAGCACCTGTGGAAAGTGCTAAAACTCGCGACCAGAAAACTGCAGATGACTCAAAGATACATCAAACAATCAATCAATATCAATACATTTTCACGAACAGTGGCACAGTGAGTTTCAGTGTTCCATCTGTTTCCACCGTACCGTACCTAATGTCACAGCATCGCCGCCTGTCACTTTGCGCCCGACGGGAAGTAATAGACAGCCAGAGTTCGAAACTCGAGGGAAGCGTGCGGAAAAGGCTCTATTAAACGAGTAGTTGTGACTTGTTTTGGTGATAGTGAGTCAAATAGTAAAATAGTCGCATTTCTAGTATGTTTATCCCCTGATAAAGGTTGTGAACCCCTGTTCACAACCTTTTTCGGTTCTTTGATTAAACTACAATTTTGCGGTGCTAAAAAATTGAAAAGTCTCTTACCTATATTACTATCCTAGGATTTGGTTTAAGCGGTCGTATATTGATGATACATAACCCCTTTTTATTGTTACATTTTAAATTGATATTACATGCACTTCGGTCTAACATTTAATATACATACATAACATATCTTAGTTAAATTGACTCATCGATTTTATCTACCGTTAGCTACGTGTAGATTGTTAAATTTTAACAACGTTAAACGCGTTATCATAATCATAACGTCACTGATAAACCTAACCACACCCCTAGCAAGCGATGATCACCCACCAATAATGATGTCGTGACAAATCTCGTACGATACTGAGGGCCTACCGCGAACCACGTTCGACGTGTTGCCTCTCTGTCGCACCTGTAAATTCGTATGTAAGTATGGCAGGGAGGCAACATGTCGAACGAACAAGCGGTAGGTAGGCCTCTGAGGTCGATTCTTATCTACGTCGCGTGACCTGGGTTAATCTTGGTTTTGACACTTAAACAACCTCGTTTGCTGCTTTCACACCAAAAATTGGTCTCTTTTCGCTGCGAAGATGAAAAAATTGCGTGACGAATTAACCAATTTTTTAAATGTGCATGTACTAGGTAATTTATAACTGAATGAAGTCTTTAGTTTTTTTTTCTACCGCTGGAGCAGGTACCTAAGTACGTTTTTCAAATATTATGGCAATATTCTACTAAAATCTACGCTGCACTTTTTAATAAACAAAAAATGCTTTTTTTAACATAGTGTGATAAATTACGTACGATTATTTATCAATTAAACATGGCGCTTCCTGTTCCGTTTTGCAAGTTGGTAACAATGATAATGGCAATACTTTGACCTTTAACCTAAATAAAAAGTGTGTAAGATAAGAATTTACTATAAACTTCAACATTTATTCAGCAAATAGGCCACAAGGGCACTTTTACATCGTCAACATTGAATTTACATACAAGCAAAAATAATAACAATATCATACTATACTACACTAATCCTAGCCTAGTTTGTGGTAATAGTAATTCATTTGGCTTAATTAAAAATTTTACAACTCAGTAAAATTACGTTTTTTGTCGCTATCCAGCAGGGAGTGTTACATAATTACAACACCACGCCTTTGCCAACTTTAACACGAATACCAAAATCGCGTGAGATCACACATCCCTATCATGCACGTTTAAATATAATCTTTATATCTATTTAATTAAGGTCGCTGTTGGTACATTAAAGAGTTGATTAGGTCCAAGGAAAAGTTAATATTGACAGGTCACGATCTAGTTTCCTACCCCTGGAGCGCGTTAACCTAAATCACCCTTTTGTTTTAGTTCATCCATCGCCAACGAGTGGCGTATTAATTGAAGACTGATTTATTATATTTACTTTGTAAATCTCGATAAAAGCTTTCGTTTCTCGATCATTTACGGTTCGCTTTCAATTTGTCTTCAAAAGTTTGTGAGATAAATCAAATCAATCAATGTTAAATACTCACTTTCAACGTTTCATTACTAGCTTTAAGTAATAAGAAGTGAAGAAAGTGATAAAACGTACTTATAAGCGCAAAAGGAGAAAACTTTAAAGTAAGAAATGTACCATACAATAAAATGTTTCATGACAAAATTCGTCAAGACGTTACGATAACCATAAAACTCGAAAAAAATCACTTTTCCATCTGAGACACTCGTAATAATACGATAAATATGAGTCCATCTAAAAGCCAAAAGAACTTTGGCTATGTCTTGTCTACAAGAAGGCCACGAATCTAAACCTCTGTGTGATCTATAAAATGAAAAAATCTCGCTAATATTCATTCATTTCTCATATCCCCCAAATATTAGTTTGCTCCAAAGGCACCATCCTAAACCAATATCGAAGCTTCCCCAGCATTCCATCTATTACCTGCCCGCAAATTCTCTTTATTGCTATGTCATCGTTACACGAGTCCAGTGGACGCAATTTTCCACATACTTTCCTCCCTTAAGAGGTAAGTTCGGCCATGTGTGGTTTACGAGGGAAGTGGCCGTGTAGGCTCCAAATTAAGGAATGTTACGATGTGATAAGAGACTTAGTGCGGTGACATTTTTGTTTTATTTAGGTCCGAGGGTCTAAATGATGTAGTTTCAGAGCAGTTTTGCGGAGATGTTGTATCAACCGGTTGACAAGAGAGGGCGTTGTTGTTTTGTTAAGTTAAACGATAGAGAAACTATAACCCGACTACTGATTTCTTTCATATAGTGCTTTTTGCAATTCGTTAAAAAATATGTCTGAAGTCAGCTGGGCTACACGTGTATTTTTTTGTGATTTTTTTGAAACGTCATTTGTTTAAGTTCCCTGTAGACTCTGTAGAAAATACGGTAAGGGGCTATTCATAAATTACGTCATTTCAAATTAGGGGGGGGGGGGTCTGGACATCGGATGACGGTAGCATGAAGTAGGAGGAAATGGGGTCATTTGAAGCATGATTTTTGGATGATTATAGGGGTGGGGGGGTCAAAAATCGTCAAAAATCGATGACGTAATTTATGGACAGCCCCTAAGTACTTGGTTCCAAAAAGAAAGATTTTTTTAAACAAAAGAAATGTAGTACACCACTATATTTACACATACACTGCGGTACAAGTTGAAAAAAAAAATTGTGTAATTACAGGTAGTATTTCGATGGCCTTTACCAACTTTTCGGGTCACTCCTTTCCAAGTTTACCCTATATTCAAAAGTACGAATGACCTCTCAAACTTCCACCCGGTAACTAAAGGGCAAAATGTTAATGTCACGTTCAGGGCTGCATTGGCAGCCGGAATGCATTCCGCTTGCTCACCTATGTCAAAATCGTCAAAGGCTCAGTAAAACCAATATAAGCTCTTTTCGATAAAGCGTAGCTGTGATAGTTTTGGAGGTCTCGTTATAATGGCGTTTGGGAATTGGACTCGCACCACCAATGATAATCCCCATCTGTTTTTTGTTCACGAAGCTTACCGGGCGCGTTGCTTAAAGCGAACCAGCTTAAAGAGGGAAGTATAGCTACTGGCAAAAAGTATTTTTTTCATACAATTTCCATTTCGGGAGAAAACTTTTCCACTAACTAAATCTTAACATATCACTTTGAGTTTGATGAAGATATTATGCTGAAGCGTTCGCGCTTCAGCATAATATCTTCTAGGTTTATAGGTTTCGCTTTTTTTTAATAAAAAAAATGTATTGCATGTTTGTAAAAAGGAAAACCTATAAACCTACTCGTATTGCATGTTTGTAAAAAGGAAAACCTATAAACCTACTCGTAGTTTTTCATTGTGTCAATAACATACTAATCATGTCAAATCATGGAGAATGGAAAATATTTAGAAGTGGAAAAACGTTTTCTCTTTTTGTACGAACAATTACGTGCTATATACTTCCCTCTTAATGACTAGGTAGGTACCCTACACCACAGAATAAATAATAGTACTAGGTACAGAAGACTCACTCTCAACAAAACGCGTCTGTTACGATCAGCACAGATATGGCCGCTAGGTGGCGACAGCGCCACGCGCGGCTTATGGCAAACCCCAAAATTGGGGCCGAACGGATGTACTTTTAGCTACCTGTAGCAAAGCGACGAAATCGCGGAGTGAGCCACGCCTGCCTACACTAGCGTCTTTTGAACATCGGCGTCTGCCGTCTACGAGTAGTCAGCGCTATGAAAAATAACGTCGCCGCGCGTTTGCGCCAACGTTGCGTCGAGCAGCAGCCGTAGTTTTGACTATAGACGCTGACGCTCGGAAGACGCTAGTGTGAGGTCTCTCTAAGCGTACTCGTATTCTGATTAGGTACCTATGTATAAACTGTTAAAAACTTCAAGATCCTGTTTTGCTGGTGAAGAACTCAACAGAGGCAGAATGTTCAGTGAATAGCGTAAAGGTAGCAACAGTAAGGCACGGCTCGCGGAAAGTTTAGTCTATTCTTAGCCAAATGACACGGCTATAAAAAGAACCTGAAAATGCCAATCACCTCGACCTTTTGCTTGAAACCTGTGACATTCATTCAGAAATGATGTATTATATTTTGAGGCAAAAATTCAAAATTATATTCCTATTATGAATGAGGCTGCATCAATAGCAGTTAGCCAGATGTATGCGAATAGCAAAGTGTTTTTAGCATTCAATTAAGTGTAGTTACACCTATTAGGTACCTAATCCGCAATAAGACTTAACTATCCAATAAATAGGTACATAAATGTTCAGAAACGTTAAATAACACTAAATATTGTATACGACACGACATTGAGTGCCTTTTATTTTATACAAAGTTCCTATGTAATCCTCGGGCCTTTTTGGAGGCAATAAACTGGAGAACAAAAACAATAATCCACCCCTAAACAAACTTCCCATAAATACGAAATAGATTTCGATTCCCGCACACTTAGACAAATATCCCAATAGAGGCATCCAATTTTTTCCTTCCAATCGTACCAAATCTGTTCCATATTTATTGGCGCGAGAAATTGGATTTGCGCTTTTCCGGAGCTAACGTTTATTAGATCTGGTGACAGCGCCATCTATGTGTGACGGCGGAAATTAAATAGTCGACCGTTGCGCCTCGAGGCGGCAGATGGCGTTATTTGACAGGAAAATCGTTGAGTTTCTTTCAATACGTAAATATTTTCCGTGTCGAATCAACAATATATGTCAATACCGACATCATAATCGTAAATGAAAGAAATTGCTTTAGTAGGTAATAAAGCGTCGCCTCCAGGATTTCCTTATGACTGCCATCTTTCATTTTATACGTAGGTACATTGTAAATGTAGTATTTTATTCTCAATCTTCCTTTTTCTCGAAAGCAACTCGATTTTTCCTGTAATAATATGTGTACATATGACATGAATAAAAGAGTACTATATTTAAATAATATACCATGGTATTTTCATGATGGCGTCAAAATGTGTGCGTTTATTTCCTATAGTCCTTTCGTTTTCCTTTCTCAGGATAATAAAAGGAATATAAAGGATTTTCTTGTATATAAATAGATTATTTACCACAATGCTGCGTCAAAAAGGAAAACATCGTGAGGAAACCGGACCGGAAGGCCTAGCTTCTCCTCTGCGTTGAAAGGTCAGATGGTAGTCTCTTTCGAAAAAACTAGTGGCTACGTCAATACTTGGGATTAGTTGTCAAGCGGACCCCAGGCTCCCATGAGCCGTGGCAAAATGCAGGGATAACGCGAGGAAGATGATGATGAACCCAGTTCGAACACTTCTGTGTACTCCTGGGTCTGAGGGGCTACCGCGAAAACTGAAATTCGCAAATTGCGGGGATCTTTCTCTTTTACTCTAATGAAGGCGTAATTAGAGTGACAGAGAAATATGCCCGCAATTTGCGAACTTTGATTTACGCGGTTATAGCCCTGTACTGGGCATACCCATTTTATGAAATGAATGGACTCTCGCTGTACACTCAGTTGTAAATCCACTTAAAAACGAGTGCAACGCGTCTATTGATACCCCATTTTACTTTTCTAAACGCCTAACAGTTTCGTGATTAGGTTTTCTTCTAGTCTTCAATAAGCGAAACCATAACAAAAATGCAATAGTACATTGTGCAACGAGGGGGGTATGTGAGATTTTGTAAACGAGGTCGATAGACTCGAGACTACAATATTCTTACCCCCAGAGTTACACACAATGTATTTCGTCTTCAGTTGATCAATGACATCTTGCATTTGAACGACGTTTCTCATTTTTTGAGAGGTATTAACTCAAATACTTACGTATTCATTCACGGCAGACCTCGAAGGAGATGGCGGCACGATATTGACGTTTTTCGGAAAGATTGGCCTAATATTGCCCTAGAACGAGACACATGGAAGAAAGAGAGGAATGCTTTGCCCAGTAGTGAAACACAATAGGCTAACAAATAAACAAATAAATTTTAACTCGAATATGTTTATTTCCTTTGGTCTTTGCATATGCGATTGATATGCCCACCGACTTAAAAGTAGAGATGCACCGGATATTCGGTTACTATCCGGTATCCGGCCTATCCGGCCTTTATTTTATAATCCGGCCGGATACCGAAGAGTGATCCGGATACCGGATAGTAAGTAACATTGCTTGATTTCGAAGTACATACTTAAACAAATTCGATTAAGAAACAGTCACGGTCAAAATCGTACTCGTTTATTATTATAAACAATTTAAACATTCCACTTGCAACCACACGCACTCATTTTGAAGTTTTCGAACCTAGAAATGAGTCCGCGCGAACGTTCACTAAGAAACAGATCAAAACCTGCACAATGGCCACCTGAAAAACCGAAATATAGGTATAGTTCCGCCGGCCGAATATTCGGCGGCCGGATACCGAATATTCAGCCGATGGTCAGGCCGAACATCCGGAATGGAATGCAGGGCAAAACATCTCGGATCCCCGAGAGACCTCCCCGAGGTCCTACTCAACATTAAAGGTTTGATAGGATTCCTCGAGGAGCTGGGCCTACCCCCTATCACGCAAAATAGGCGCCAGTCGTCGAGTGCGGAAAATCGCCCGAACTACAATACAATACATCCGGTATCCGGCCAAACAACTATCCGTTGCATCTGTACTTAAAAGCCTTCCAATTAACCACGTTTTCCTTATGCCTAGCCTCCGCTGCATATTTGGCCTTATTTTCGTAACCATGCTGTTCACATACAGCCCCACATTACCTTTCCGATTCCATTCCTTGCCATACGCGGCATCACCATTAACTTCGCTTGCCGAGCTACAGGAAAACCTGTATGCATGACGAGACACGTCATTACCAGTGATCGTTAATTTTCTAGCAATTTTGGTGCAGCATAAGTAAAAATAAAGGATTTTCTTCAATTTTTTTCTAGGGAGAGGATTGGTTAAGGTTAATATTACTGTTATTAACCCTAATTATTTATTCCACCTAGAGTAGGGCATACAGATGCTTTTAACCAACAATGCTGCACCAAATTAACGATCACTGGTCATTACATTAGTCTGGCAAACTATTTAATTAATTATTTCCGTCATTAATAAACTGAGAAAAAAAACCGGCCAAGTACGAGTCGGACTCGCGCACGAACGGTTTCGTACCATTACGCAAAAAATGGCAATAAAATCACGTTTGTTGTATGGGAGCCCCACTTAAATTTATTATATTCTGTTTTTAGTTATTTAGCTTATAAGCGGCAACAGAAATACATCATCTATGAAAATTTCAACTGTCTAGCTATCACGGTTCATGAGATACAGCCTGGTGACAGACAGACGGACAGAGAAGTCCTAGTAATAGGGTCCCGTTTTTACCCTTTGGGTACGGAACCCTAAAAAGTAACGTGGAATGGTTGATCAATGATCATACAATAAAATTTTGACATTCGAGTGTTTTTAGTAGAGATGCCACGGATAGTTGTTTGGCCGGATACCGGATACCGGATATTCGGCCTGATCATCGGCCGGTTATCCGGTATCCGGCCGCCGAATATTCGGCCGGCGAAATTATACCTACATTTCGGTTTTTCAGGTGAGCATTGTGCAGGCTTTGATCTGTTTTGTAGTGAAAGTTCGCGTGGAAAGTATTTCTAGGTTCGAAAATGAGTGCGCATGCAATAGCGGAATGTTTGAAATGTTTTAAAATAATAAACGAGTACGATTATGACCGTCACTGTTTCTTAAATCCAATTTGTTGACTTCAAAATCAAGCAAAAATACTATCCGGTATCCGGCCGGATAGTAGGTCACTATCCGGTATCCGGCCATAGTAAAAAGAGGGCCGGATAGGCCGGATACCGGATAGTAACCGGATATCCGGTGCATCTCTAGTTTTTAGTCACAGAAAGGGCTCGCCAGACAATAGTTATTAACCTTTTCGCAGCCATTGGCTTGATATAAAGTCAGTACATTTCGTATCCCACACGCCACGACTTGATACGGGTTGTCTACCTGCAATTTTTGATATGACACTTTATTACTTCATTAACGTGGCGGAGAAAAGGTTAAGGACCTCGATTTCACATTCATACCTTGGGTAAGTTAACTTTATTCTAGAGATGCGTAAAACGTTTCACTGAGTTGATAAGATTGATTCATATCATTCGCTCGCGGTCATATATATCACTCATTTCGCTCACTTCGCTCAGTGGATCTGTAGACTATATTGTTCAAGAGTGAGTAGAGTGAAATGTCAATTAATCAGATACACACAGCCATAAGTGCGACCAAGATGGCGAATCACGCGATACGATCGCGGCATGTTTTCCCGACACCCTCCGAATTCTTCCGAACCGCTCCGAAACCTATTCGCATCGTCTCAATCGCTCCTCGCTGGTCACGCTCGGCCAGCTCATTCGAATCATGAGTGGGAAAGAGCGCGCAAGCAACACTGAGATAGATGAGCGACTGAGCGAGTTAAATCATCAGTGAGTTGAAGAGTGAGCGAGTTCAATCAAAAGATATAAGTTCATTTAAATCACTCTCTCGTGAACGACACATGTCTACTTTATTCATTTTTAATAACTTGGCTGGCGCGTAAGGCCTGGTGGAGGGATCTGGTTACACTGGTTTATCTAAGAACGAATCACGCGCAGCTATCGAAACATGCATGGTCAGGTTCGAAACCCGTGCCATATGCGGTCGCGGAAGGAGGTCGACGTATGCGCTTGCCGCCTCGGATAGTTAAAAGGTTGCCGCTTAAGGTCCTCTTAGGAATCGCCTTGGAAGATGGTTTGGAAGTATCCAGTACATTTTGGTTTAGTTAGAGTAAGCCTATTTGGTTAATCTTTTGATCTAAAAATGTCACGCATACGCCAACGACATTAGTACAAGCTAGCTTTCTTAAAAGTACCGTTCGTCCCTATCTGTCATTTTGACATTTGTGTTTGTTAGAAAAAGACAAAATTTAACAAAGGTGTACTAAGAAGTTTTATGAATAAGGGGGTTTATGATCATTTTGATTAGACTTATGTTCATTAATTTTGAGGCAGGCCAAAACTACATTATTACCCACTGTCTCAGAATATTTTGCTAAGTGTTTGTGTGAGGAACAATAATATTTGTTCCTAAGTCATGGGTGTTTTCCATGTATATAAGTATGTATTTATCTATATAAGTATGTATATCGTCGCCTAGCACCCATAGTACAAGCTTTGCTTAGTTTGGGGTTTGGGGCTAGCTGTGTAAGCTGTCCCCCTAATATTTATTTATTTATTTAAGTGTATACTGTCTATTGAACTTTGGTACGACACTAGCCAACAGGAACGGGAATGCAATAAGTGCACGAGCGCAGCATAATGTAATGTTAGCCATTGGTCAAACCAGTTTGTGTCGTGACGCAACGCAGGCTCCGACTTATCTGCGTATACGGCGCACATCGCGCGCACACTCAACAGATTTAGCGCACTATGTAAATCGTCTAAACTTCTAAAGTAGGTAATGAATATTTTATTTGCAATGAATATTACCAATTACAATACATAGCCTATTCATGCAACAGGTGGTAGTTATCATGAATGGTATGTAAAAATATGTACCTACTTACCCAAAAAAATTAAGATATAGGTATAGGTACATAAAAAAATCTTAGTAACAAACTGTGATATATTGTAATGTAAGTAATAGCGTTAGCAAATTTTTTTTTACGGGAAGTTTCATAGATCTCTGCAAATCGTAATCTATAGGTAATAGTTTTTTTGTTGGAACCCAGGTTGGATATTGAAAATGAATTATATGTAGTTATAAAAAGCGCAGTAGGGTCGGTTTTAAACGAGCATTATGTATTGTGTAGTAGTTCTCGTTATTTGTTTTCTCTTACCATTTCATATGTAACATTTGCCCCATAACTTAATCAA
Source organism: Cydia splendana (assembly GCF_910591565.1). Taxonomy (NCBI): domain Eukaryota; kingdom Metazoa; phylum Arthropoda; class Insecta; order Lepidoptera; family Tortricidae; genus Cydia; species Cydia splendana. The sequence continues at coordinate 14,472,757 of NC_085971.1, read as the reverse complement.
GGCGTCAGTACTTAACCTAATTTGCGTGTCAAATGTAGAATCTAGGTGATTCCCTGAGGAAAACATTGTCTGAGCGAACATTGTGCATCATACTAATTCAGCCTTTGACTAACGTTTGACTGCAGTTAACATTTAGCTTTGGGGACCGTGTTTGGCAGTATACATCAGTTTGTTCTAATATAGAGTGTTTTTCATATAATTGACGTCTGGCCTAAATTCAATCTGAATTTGTGTGTAGTTTTTAATTACTTTTCCGTTAGTGAAAATGAACACACGACCCAAAGCGATGTGTGACCGTCGCGTTCTAAATATAACTATGTACTTACAATTACACTAGTAGCCAGCGGTTACTACATGTGTAAACATTTATTTTTTAATTACTAGTGATTTAGTTGCAATTGGCCACGGCAATATTTAGTTATCTGTGCTGTGTGTGTATTATACGTTAACACTCTGTTATCATTCCGTACACTGTGCCCGTAACTAAATGTATGGCAGAAGAATAATTGCTTATAAGATTTACTATGTATTGTAAAAAACGAAAGCGCCTTATCTCTCATCACACGTTCAACGGACTCAACATAATACGTTTAAATACCAATTCTGAATTATTTTGGCAACGAAGACGTCGTTTTATAATATCGCCGATTTACCGGTGTTTAAGCTTTTACTCTGCATTTAAATAAATGTAATGGTGATTTCGTGATAACGTTTTTTGGTTTGTTTGTTTGTTGTGTAGGTATGTTATATGTTTTTAGGGTTCCGTACCCAAAGGGTAAAAACGGGACCCTAATACTAAGACTCCACTATCCGTTTGTCTGTATGTCTGTTACCAGGCTGTATCTCATGAACCACGATATTTCTACATTTCTTGCCGCTATAACAACAAATACTAAAAAGTACGGAACCCTAGGTGGGCAAATGACTCGCACTTACGGTTTTTTTTTATTGTTTAAAACGTGTTCACTGCGGTTTTATTTGACGGTATAGATAAAGCATCCTATTCTCACTTCCCTACTTGTTAGAAAAGGACGGATATATTACGATAAACGAGACCATCATAATCATACTGATATTGTTTACAAGGAATAATGAGGGTACTCACATACTGATAGCATTATCATTTGTTTACTCGTTATTCTGATAAATTATTATAAATTATATATGCACATTGGTTATCGAAGGAGAATACTACCGGAATAGGTTAAGACGGTTAATTATTCAAAAGGTTATATAAACGTCTACTTGATTATGTTGTTAACGATTTCTAATACAGTAGGTACCTAGAGGTATTTTAATCATACAGAATCTGTCAAAGCATCTCAACGTTGTTGTAACAGGACTCTTTATAAACGAATTTAAAAATAAATAATTGAAAGCACAAAAACGTGTTCATTCAATGGATGTCGGTAAATTTGATTTCGTGACCGCTGTAAAAAATGTATCTATAGGAAAATACCCAATCATAACAATATCTACCAACTTCTCCTTGTGTAAATGTAAATAGACATGTCCTAATTGCAGGTAGATAATGAGATCAATCATTTTAAACGACACTGAACGACTTGAACGAGCTAAAACCGTTGCCAGCGAGTTATGAAAGTGCCCTACATAATGTTTGGCGTTAGAGCGAAGTCTAATAATAAAAATTGGCCCCCGCGAAGCGTCGCTGGACAAATGCACCTGACCAAAACGATTTTTGAACTAAATATCAGATTTATCATCGCATCTGTATCTTTATTCGGTTCTTATAATGGTTATTGCTTTTTTTATTAATAAGTTTTGGCAAAAATTTCATTTTTGGTACAAGCTTTTATCGCTGACTGTACTTTTCTTACGACAGACAACGAATACTCATCGAGACAATTCTAAAAACCCCTAACACAATTAGGTTGCGTTGTTTCATCACAGAGTTCCTATGGCCACCTCCTGTCTCTATCATCAGATCAGTTCGACAGTACCATATTATTGTATTGTCATCAGGACTCCATACAGCTGCCAATTTTCATGACGCTACGATCCTTGGAAGATGGTTAAATTAGTTACCTTAGATTCCATTACAGTTAGTTACATACAGGTCGAGAGTTCCTATGGCCACCTCCTGTCTCCATCATCAGATCAGTTCGACAGTACCACATTATTGTATTGTCATCAGAACTACATACAGCTGCCAATTTTCATGACGCTACGATCCTTGGAAGATGGTTAAATTATTTACCTTAGATTCCATTACAGTTAGTTACATACAGGTCGAGAGTTCCTATGGCCACCTCCTGTCTCCGTCATCTGATCAGTTCGACAGTACCATATTATTGTATTGTCATCAGAACTACATACAGCTGCCAATTTTTACGACGATCCTTGGAAGATGGTTAAATTAGTTACCTTAGATTCCATTACAGTTAGTTACATACAGGTCGAGAGTTCCTATGGCCACCTCCTGTCTCCATCATCAGATCAGTTCGACAGTACCACATTATTGTATTGTCATCAGAACTACATACAGCTGCCAATTTTCATGACGCTACGATCCTTGGAAGATGGTTAAATTATTTACCTTAGATTCCATTACAGTTAGTTACATACAGGTCGAGAGTTCCTATGGCCACCTCCTGTCTCCATCATCTGATCAGTTCGACAGTACCATATTATTGTATTGTCATCAGAACTACATACAGCTGCCAATTTTTACGACGATCCTTGGAAGATGGTTAAATTAGTTACCTTTAGATTCCATTACATAGTTACATACAGGTCGACCTAATAAAAGCTTGTTAAAAAGGACTGGCGACTTGTTTAACTGATTCTTTTGTTTTGTTCGCGTATTGACCTTTTAATGTCGTATACGCTTTTAGTTTTGTTTTGTGATAAAGGAGACAAGGAATAAATATTGAGCAAATAAATGACTTATGTTACAATGAAAATGAACGGCCATGCGAAATATGGCAGATATCTTTACTTTAACTTGTTCGGACATTCTGACTAGGGGCTGTCCATAAATTACGTCATCGATTTTTGGCGATTTTTGACCCCCCCCCCCCCCCCTATAATCATCCAAAAATCATGCTTCAAATGACCCCATTTCCTCCTACTTCATGTTACCGTCATCCGATGTCCAGACCCCCCCCCCCTAATTTGAAATGACGTAATTTATGAATAGCCCCCTAGCAAAATTTGTCAGTTTCAAGTAGATACCTTATTGGAACTGAAAGTACTAGAAAATCAAGAACGGTGATGATATAAAATTTAAATCAATTAATTTAATGAGTCTGTGTAACACATGTCCGTAAAATCGTGCGAATCAACTTCTATCAAGGAACAGACACCAATTAAAAAAATATTAAAATGACATTATGTATCATAATAAGACTGAATTTCACACGAAATTCAACACAGTGTCGTTTTCCTTTGTGGAACGGCAAAATATTATGCCAATTTTATATCAAGACAGTATAAGTAGTAGGTATATGTAAAAGGTAACGCACACATCCATAAGTTATCGTAATCATCGTATAGACGTGCCATTTCCAATTTAGATTAATTATCTCCATACTTCTTTACTTGTTTGTGTGATTCGCTTCTTAAAAAGTTAGACCTAAAACTGCGCTCTAAAAAAAGCGTAATCAGAAGTAGTAAGTACCTACACTACGATACAAGTGCGAAAAGTAGGAAATTACCTTTTCGCACATGTATCGTACAACGTTCTACAGGACAATTGAATATTATGGCCCTTTAAATTTAATTTAAACTTTAAATTTAATTGACATAGTTGCGTAATGTGCTAATTATTCCACTAGTGCCGTAAAGTAGCCCTATATCTTATACTTTTAAACGAGCATCTATATATATTTCGGGGATCACGGAAACGGCTCTAACGATTATGATTAAATTTGCTATATGGGGGTTTTCGGGGGCAATAAATCGATCTAGCTAGGTCTTATCTCTGAGAAAACGCACATTTTTGCGTTTTTATAAGTTTTCCGAGCAAAGCTCGGTCTCCCAGATATTGTAATGTAATAGTTATTTACGATACAAGTGCGGAAAAGAGGAAATTCGAAACGAGTGGCGATAAATTAAAACACGACCGAAGGGAGTGTTTTAAATCGACACGAGTTGCGAATTACCTATTCGCACGTGTATCGTACAACATTTTACAGTACATATGGCCCTTTAAACTTTTGACATCGCATGAAAAGCTATTTTGCGAACTAGTGCGGGAAAATAGGACCGTATGTACTGTAAATGATATTGAAATCAAGTTTTCTGATTACGCTCCTGTAACTAACATCAACAATTATCTGAACTTGGCGAACCTTATGTATTTGCATTAAGGTTTACGAATTGTCAGTATTAAGCGTGAACGGTGTTACTTAGAAGGCCTATAAATCCTATAATACAATGCATACATTCACATTTCAAGTGCGATGCTGAATTATAATTAGTCGAACGGATTTAGCTTCCGGCATTTGCATAAATACGTTATAATGCGGCGTAATCATTTTGATTGCCTTAATCTCTTGTATGCGCAGTATATTCTTTGTTTACATTTTATGACACCTCCATTTGAGACTTATAAATTAGTCATATATCATTATATTCATTATCAAAAGCCCATCGATAGGTATTTGTTGTTTATTAATCGTTCGCTGATTTTATAAATGTTTTAATGCATATTTATGTAGATTTTATTGATCAGGAAAAAAATAATCATACAATCGACAATACTAGGTAATATTATAGCTATAGTTAGGTTATAAGTGTTATAACCGGCATGGAAGCTTCCTTATAACTGACTTTAAAAAACTAATACGACGACGTTTGGTTTTTATATAGACCCTACTCTTTTAGACACGTTGGTTTAAACATAGCCCAGGTCATAAGAAAAAATCGATGACAACTCATTCATCAATGTCTGCTCAATAGATTTCACGCTAACATATCATATCCACCCACATATAGACTGCTAAAATCATAACCCTGCCTTTTGACTTTGCCGCAGTGTGGTAAAAAGCTATTTTGCATTGCACCCGACAGTGACCCAACTGGTCAGCGAGACGCGGCGGCACCGTCAGTTGTTTTGGCAGACTCGCCCGTTGCGCCCGCGCCGCGCGTACCGTCTTTTGCGAATTTTTAATTTGAAAAATCGCTTTCTCTAAGACGCACCGCGTCGTAAACCAGTGGAAATCTTTGTGATATTTTCGGATTATGTGACGTGTTTAACTTTGTATTTATTGCTCGCTTGTTTCTATAATCATGGACTCATTGTTTACGATTTATACAAGTGTTTCGTTTGCTCCAGTTCAATTTTCAATTGAAACTAACGATTTTTATATTAGTGTACATCGTGAGATGCTTGAAGCGGATCATTATCGTTCCTTATCAAATTTATCTATCTCACGACCTTGTTTCTTATAAGCCTCGTCAGAATTAACTTTCTTATATCATTTGCTATATTTGGCATAGTGTTTACAGTCATCAGTATGCATAGCAGTTAGGGTCATCAATAATCAGGTCGTTTTCTAATGTCCCCCATGCGTATGTCAAGCACGTTTCAATCTCCGATTGCGTGGTGCTAACATACATTACAATTATTTAATGGATTCGTCCTATATCGCCCTTATCGTTCTCTATTGAAACTTATTAGACTAGCGTCTTGCTTTGATTGATTTGAATTATGGTCTGTGGTAATATATTGCACTTTAATTTGTGTATTTTAATATTTTTTATGTTGGTTAGTCATTATCTTTAATTTAATTATCAATAAGAGGAAAAAAGCGTCACTATGGACATCCTCATCCTATGTTTGGAATGATTTCATCACCTATGCTAATATAATCATCTGTAATGTTTTTGCTTTGGCCAGTATCAGTCCAAAACATCTCATGTAAATTTGAATAGCTTCAATTAAGCTCTCCATAAGTTTTTGCTGGTATACACGTTAGGTGCGGACAGGTTGACATATTTGGTGAGCGCGAGCCTCAGTCGACTTTGTTGCGTATTTTATCCAAGCATATAAACGGAATGCCGTCAGAGTGAGGAAAACTACTGTATTTATTTAACATTACATTTAATATAAAAACTCGATGACTGTTCATGTTATATCACAATGGTTCAACCGAATAAGGAAACAAAACGCTGTTAAATAATTGACGAGCTGTCGAAACTTAAATCAATTAGCATGATAACTCCGTTTTTATGAACTACGTCTTCGTTTGCTTTTAAGTAGGTGTCATTTCGTCTGAGTTAAAAGTAGTTTCTGCGTTGATCCTTGAATAGATCGCACGAGTCTATGATTCGTGTTGCGGCTATCAATAAATAAATTATTGCGTTGTAAATCGATAGCTTTGTTTGGTCGTTTAATATACCTATCAATATCATTATAATATTATAAAGTCGGTTGCTAGCCAATTAAACTGAAGGTCAATGTACCATCTTTTTATCGACATTTTCGAGTCAAGGTCCATCTCGGCGCACCTACAACTCGGAATGTATACATCCGAGATGTGTCATAAGGTTGCGGCTACCGCGGCTGTGTTTACACGCGCGGGGTGCGCGTGAGTCACTAGAGTAGTCGTGTCCGCTGCCAGGTGATAACGCACTTGTTCAACCAGTGCGTGTTTGACCAGCTGTAACATCAACCGCTTTGTTATTGTTTTCCGTTCCGCCCATTACGCTAGCCTATCAATTGCTTAGCCTAATGATTATTCAATTTTTGAATTAGGTGCGGTGCATAACTGTGAAGATTGCAAGTAACTTTGATTGCTTCATTGGAACTTTATTACAAATGGAGCGTTAATAGTGCGTTAATTGTGGTGTCGCCACGTAAAACAAATTCTAGTCAGTGATGTGATTTGTGGGGATTGCTCAAAATGTTTTACGAAGTGTTGCTTGGATTGTGCTTGCTGGCATACATGGTATGGAAGATTTTGGTGTCGAAACAGCCACCTGAAATAAAGGAAGCCATTAAAGATAATGTGATCGGTACAACGTTAACACCAAAAGAGCAAGATGTGGAACCAGCAAGCCTGGATAAAATTAATGAAGAAGGTGAAAATAAACTGCCAGAAGTGCTTGCTGCAAAAATTATCGAAGAAGTTACTCATTTAGAAGATAACAATAATGGCATCAACCAGTTGCAAAATTTAAACATAGCTAGTTTGAATACTGAAGACAAAGTTTCACCAAGCACGTTACTGAAGCAACAACAAGCCAAACTTCTTAACGATAGAATATTCAAGCGAGAGAGTCCGCCAAAGGAACGATTGACTGAGTTCCTCGAGAAAACTATTTTAAATGATGACAAAATACAAACGATTATACAAAACCTGTCTCTAGATAAAGCAGAGGCCGAACACGAACCCCAAATACTGGATTTTAACATAACGCCTGTAGATTTGAAACCAGTTAAGCCAACTATAAGTGATAGGGCGATACAATTGCAAGAATCAATTGACAAAGCATCTGACAGAATAAAACAGTTGAATACAATTAATTTGACTAAAGAGCCTGTCATCGAACAAGATGTGTGTGATGAGGTGAACGGGGTAGAAGAGAAACCTTTTCTGAAACGTTTACAAAAACAATCCGGGTTCCCAACTGGTCTTAATTTTGGATCAGTTATAGGCGAACTGAAAAATAAAACGAAGAACGGCGGTTTGAAGCCTGTGTTCAGGAAGTTTGATCTGGAGGCCGCCGAAAACGACAAGGCACGTATAATTATGAAATAAAGACGTTAAGCAAATTTTGTTCAAGGTACTTTTACTCATTTTAATACAGGGACGCAGGAAGTTGTACAAAATTAACAAAATAAAAGTATTTTAACGAGTTTACTTTCCGGTTTGCGAAAACCTCGGTTTTTAATGTTGCCTTAGATGTTTTTCTCTTCAAGTTTACTCGCCATTTCAGTTTTTATTTTTTAACAAACTTCTTAAACATATAACATCACGCGGTGGTGGTGTGTGTATACATCAAAATATAAATCTTAGATATACTCTTATATGAGATGAGTACTAACCGGGCTTATGACATTCGAAATCCTGATATGGAACAAATCAAATTATTTTATTGTAATTTTTTGAATTGTATTTTTTTTTATACTTACACTACTATAGTATAAATTAAAAAGTGACCAAACCATCCGGCCTCTGCCACTGCAGCACTGGAGGGCTTGGTCTCTTTTTCTTTAATGAGTATATCACATCTATTTCAGTTTATGTTCTATTATGACTTAGGTACAACTGTAATAACTCAGGCTTATATTACATTTGATCGTGCGTCGTTATAATATATAACAACTTACGTAATATAGCGTGACAGAACCGCAAATGTGGATCAGATGTTGCTCTACGTAACAATAGGTGTTAGCGTCTAGCTAGGAAGAAATTGGTCTAATTGTAATTCGCACCATTTTATCATCTGATTTCACAGACAGATGACTGGTGTATCAGACGTAACGATCTTTACTCCCGTTTAGATCTCATTTCCGTTGACACTTTTTTGCATAAATCAACAAGTTCATAGTTAATGTAACCATTGCATTAATGTTGTCATGATATCAATAAAAACCGGGCAAGTGCGAGTCGGACTCGCGCACGAAGGGTTCCGTACCATAATGCAAAAAAAAACGAAAAAAAAAGCAAAAAAAAAACGGTCACCCATCCAAGTACTGACCACTCCCGACGTTGCTTAACTTTGGTCAAAAATCACGTTTGTTGTATGGGAGCCCCATTTAAATCTTTATTTTATTCTGTTTTTAGTATTTGTTGTTATAGCGGCAACAGAAATACATCATCTGTGAAAATTTCAACTGTCTAGCTATCACGGTTCGTGAGATACAGCCTGGTGACAGACGGACGGACGGACGGACGGACGGACAGCGAAGTCTTAGTAATAGGGTCCCGTTTTACCCTTTGGGTACGGAACCCTAAAAACAATCTCTAATGAATGAATGTATAGCTACTATTAGTAGTAGCACTTCGGTGAGGAATAATTTATGTTGTACCATCGCGCACACTGTTACTCGTAACTGTCCATTGGTAAACCTTTACAAATGGCTTAAGGTCCGGTCCACCGATGGACAGTTAAGAGAGTTGCTATTTGACTATTTGCACTGTATCATAAGGGGCTGTCCATAAATTACGTCATCGATTTTTGACGATTTTTGACCCCCCCCCCTATAATCATCCAAAAATCATGCTTCAAATGACCCCATTTCCTCCTACTTCATGCTACCGTCATCCGATGTCCAGACCCCCCCCCCCCCTAATTTGAAATGACGTAATTTATGAATAGCCGCTAAGTGCCTTGAACCTGATGACTTATTTCTGTTATAAAAAAGGTCAAGTTGTTTATTATGATATGTAACAACTTAACAAGGATTTTTATGACCTTTCAGACTTATGTCCTTATCTTTATGTGGACACTCAGCAACAAAACTAATTAATCGTGTGAGGGTCAATATGACCAGCACACCCTTTTACCCGTTCAGCAGTAATGTTGTTCTCAGATTTTGACCATCTCGCCTTCTTTACCACGCCGCTGCTGAGTGTATAATAATATATAGTATGTACATTATTTACTATAAACTTCCCGCTCATTTGTGGATATATACGTTTAAGTATAAGATGCGTGCTAAAAGAGATTAGTATCATACCGTTTCTCAAGCAGCATAACCTAATTAAATCAACAGCTAAATTAGTCGAGGAACTGCCAGTTTATTCTCCATTTCTCTCTCAGTTTTATTTTTCATTAATTGTGGTATTTCTTTTGTTCTAGGACTCTCTAAGCGCTGCTGTCGATGAGAAAAAGAAAGTGCAGGTAGACGACGAGCTTGGGAACAACATCCTTGCTGATAGGAGGAATAAGCTCGAAACTGCTGCACAGGTAAATATTACTCTAATACAACTATTTATTGCACGCCTCAAATTAATTTAGTTTTTAGGGTTCCGTACCCAAAGGGTAAAACGGGACCCTATTACTAAGACTTCGCTGTCCGTCCGTCCGTCCGTCCGTCCATCCGTCCGTCCGTCCGTCCGTCCGTCCGTCCGTCCGTCTGTCTGTCACCAGGCTGTATCTCACGAACCGTGATAGCTAGACAGTTGAAATTTTCACAGATGATGTATTTCTGTTGCCGCTATAACAACAAATACTAAAAACAGAATAAAATAAAGATTTAAATGGGGCTCCCATACAACAAACGTGATTTTTGACCAAAGTTAAGCAACGTTGGGAGTGGTCAGTACTTGGATGGGTGACCGTTTTTTTTTTGCTTTTTTTTTTATATGGTACGGAACCCTTCGTGCGCGAGTCTGACTCGCACTTGCCCGATTTTTGATGCAAGCTTTTATCGCTAGTCAACTAATAAACTAATAATATGCAATATTAAGGTTCCATAGAGCTGATCGGACACAGGATGTGGCCATAGGAACTCTGTGATAAAACAACGCAAGTAACGCAACCTAATTGTGTTTGGGTTGGTTAGAATTATCACGATAATTACCTATTAGTCGCCTGTTGTAAGAAAAGTGCAGTCAGCTATAAAAGCTTGAATCAAAAAAAAACTAAAAGGAAATAAAAAAACCGGCACTAACACGAAACGAGTCGACCAACAAAAACAATAGCACACTGAAAAGAAAAAAATAATTATTTTGTCTTCAATAACGCAAGTGAACTATGTATATACATACTTCTGAAATCAATCACACAAATCTGCGTATTTATATATTTACAATCTGTTATTTTTGGAGTCGGTGCAGGTGCTTCACTAAGGTGCTCAAGTTTGTTTGAGGCTGGCACCGACTCCAAAAATAACAGATTTGTGTGATTGATTTCAGAAGTATGTATATACATAGTTCATAGGTATTCACTTGCGTTATTGAAGACAAAATAATTATTTTTTTATTTTCAGTGTGCTATTGGTTTTGTTGGTCGACTCGTTTCGTGTTAGTGCCGGTTTTTTTATTTTCTTTTAGTTTTTTTTCGGCGGTTATTTTTTTTGTTAAAAAGTTTTTATTTTATAATTTTCTGTGGCTATAATTTATACAAATTATTACATGCTTAATTTTTGATTACTTTTAAAATAGCTACCTACCTTGCTTTAGCTATTAACTGTTATATTAATAATCCTACTTTAACTATTATGTTCTGTAATATAAATAAATTACCCCTATTTTCCCACCCTTAGGGTAGCTTTTTTTTCCAAATTTTTATTATTATTACGACTACTCTGTAAAAGGTTATGCGTGGTCATACGTTACAATCGGTGAGTGAAAAAATCAATCATCCCCTATTTTCCTACCCTTAAGGTTGGATTTTTTTTTCCAAATTTATATGGGACCAACTTCGGGGTATACCCTTTCCAATAAAAGAATAATTATCAAAATCGAACACCTCTGTAAAAAGTTATGCGTGGTCATACATAAAAAAAAAAAATATATACGCGTCGACTTGAGAACCTCCTCCGTTTTTTTTTTCGTCGGTTGAAAATGAAGTTATTAACAACAAAAAAAAATCTTTAATCTGTCCTTTACAGACGCATGTATATTGTTAACTATCTGTCTAAAAATGTACTCCACTACGGTGGATATGCTAAGTGAATACGTAAATGATACTAAACATAGCGAGCATAGCGTACTCGCACTTGTGCCTCGGCTGATCTAATGCGATTTATGCAGCAATTAAACTACAAATCCACGTTACGCAACTCGAACACAAAACGGTGTCGAGTAGGAATGCAGTTGAATTATTGAATTACCACCAGGGTTGCCATATACATATGACGTTGACTGAAGTAGCATACCAAATACGAACGTTTCCGAGAAAATACGATGGAAAACCAATATGCACTACACCTGTATTCGCCTTGCAATGTGTGAGATCTGTGAGGCTTCGTTGCACTAATGTGACGTGGTGTTGTGACGTTACTCCCTTTAGATCCCTTCTTCTTCTTCTTTTTCCTTGTCGTATCCTCATGGCTGAGGGACGTGACGAATGTGGACACTTTTCACCAGTGCTCTCCAAGCCGCTCTGTCCTGGGCCCAGTGCATGCTAGCCTGCAATGTGGCGTTTGTTACTGACGTTATTCTGTCCACCCAACGCGTGGCCATATGTCCACCCTAAGATCCCTTAGGTTAGGGGAAATCCTGTGAGGATTGTTGGTTATTCATCAGGATTGTGTGAGGGTGTCAACTAGCTCTTAGAATCTGGAAGTTTTTAATGGAAAATGTAGGGAAGTGTAGTAGCTACAGCATATGGGTGCGAGTTAAGGAGCTAACCAACCAAGATTTTGTAATATATAGGGATTTTTTTATAAAATAATGTCACTGTGCTTGTTTGCAAACCCGAGAGAGTGATGGAAAGAGAGAGGGCACGAATGGGACAACTGCTGCTCTGACTGATATTAGCTTCGTAAATATACCTAGAAGTATAAAATTAAAAGGATTCAATCAGTCCGCTATCCACTTTAGTTTGCCTGTAAGAAATGTCACGATTTTTAGTGTGATATCGGGACTAGTTTTGTCAAGATATTCCACTTTATATGGCAACCCTAATACCACCGTCCTTACCCAGTCCTGCTTTTCAATGAAACGCGTTTCCAGCGATAATGATTATATCCTTACCACTTTAAAAGGTAATTCTTAAAGTTCAAGGGCTATGATAATTAATGGATATTTGTACTATGACAATAAATCTTAAAGGTTTTCCGGTTTTGCATAAAGGGCGTAACATTATGACGGTGACACGCTCTCCTTTAACTCATTGTAAAACAGTGAACTGGTAAAATCACAAAAACTAAGGCCATGGCCACACGAATGGAGTGGGGCAAGTTTTAAACAGATTTAATATTATGTGAAAGCAATTGGGTAGATTTGAGCGATTTACCGTTTGAATAAAATGCCATTGTCGCTGACCATTAAGTATTTGTCACAAATCTGGGAGTCTAGCAAGGGTGATAATAATTGATAGAAAACGCCAATAGAAACTTAAATAATGCACGGAAATAGTCACGACTTTTCGTAGCATCTGTTATACATAGTCTTTCGATTTGTAGCTGGCCCCGAGCGGCTAATCCTTTGTCTATTGTTAAGTAAACCCGCTCGTGCTACCATCACCTGCATAAAAAATCGTTCGGTCACTTTAACCGGTTATTGAATTACAACGCCTATGGAAGATGATGATGACCTACGACTTTAACACGATAGTGTTCGTGATTAAAATTGTTGAACGTTTCGTATCAGAATATTCAGTTCTTCCGATAAGTAATTCAGTAATCTGTAATCACAAACAGCCAATTGATAAAGCTGCAATGGCAGCTCGCTGTGAATGTAATTTAATAGGATTAAATACCTGTTATGCCTTATATGACCGTTCATACACCTTACTACACCGAGATAAGGACCACAAAAGGTATACTTTAGCAGAAGTCTTGCAATACTTAGCTCTCGGAAGTGGCATGGATATGCGGAGTTGCGTGAGTAAGTGCTACCGGTGATTCACATTTATCATTCAATTAGTACGCGAATTTGTTGAGACGCTCCGGCAGTCACTTGTTTACGTAAATCCATACTAAATATTATAAATGCGAAAGTGTGTCTGTCTGTCTGTTACCTCTTCACGCTTAAACCGCTCTGAACCGATTTAGTTAAAATTTGGTATGGAGATAGTTTGAGTCCCGAGGAAGGACATAGGGTCATAGGGTTTATCACAGAAGTCATCCTTTAAGGGGGTGGAAGTTTGTATGGGAAATCGATGAAAAGCAGATTGGATAAAAAATAAGCTACCCAAATTACTGACTCCACGTAGACGAAGTCGCGGGCAAAAGCTAGTACTTTATAACCGCATAAGGGACCATTCAGAGTTACACTTGACGCAGCGTATTCGCTGTGACGTGTCCTGTGAGTCGCATCTTCATACTAAAGGTACAAAATGCGTAAACGGTGCGTCAATTGATTTAAAACGAATAAACAGTTTGTAGTGAAAAAATCACTTGTTTCGAAGTCGCTTATGTTAACCGCGTCATGAAAATAATTCACAATCGCCCCCGCAGTTTGCACGCTATGGTGGAGCACACGATACAAACATACATACATATGTCACCGTAAAATTGTAAACACTCGTCAGTTTAATAATCTTGTAAGTTAAATTATAAACTGACGGAAGGAAGATTACAAACTAACCTAACCTACGTTAGATTGTAAACTAACGGGTGCACAATCTTACGATGTCATTTATATACATACTGTTATGGAATTCGTTTTCACTGTTCCTTGTCACAGTCACAATAAATATAAAAGCCACTAGGGACCTCATGTTATTAGCACTGTTACAAGGTACAAACTGGCATAGAATTCTTAAATTCCTAGACCTACATAGACTACTAAAATCTTAGACTAATAAAATAATAAGTAACGGTTTATACAAAAAACTTAAAAAGAAAGTTCTCCGATGCGTCACATAGAGGATGTAGGTATCTGTAGGTCTGGGTCAGACTCACAAGGCATTGCACCCTGTACCTGTGGGTTTGTATCAATGAATGTTTTAGTATCTATATTCATGTCTTTACTTTTATTATGACTCATCAGTCATCATGCGACGTGAAGTTGTTAGGTACACATATAAGGCTCTTATTGCAATTCCGCTTCTAGAAAATTATATACTTACTATAGAAACTTTGTTCATTCTGATGAATCACTGTTATGTCTTTTTTTGTGTCATTGCAGACGTAAAGGCAGATAACTCTTTTGATACTTTAATATAGACGTTATTTATTACCCTTCTATTTTATTATTTTAGGCCCAATAAACACAGGTCAAAGTAATTTAAAGTAATCACAAAAAAAATGCATTTCTTTTTCATTCTCAAAAGGAATTCAACCAATATTTACAATAAAACTAGTTTCAAGTGTTTCAATCCTAACAATTTATCTAAGCTCTTTGTCCACTCTCGTTTAATCGTCATAAATGCAACAATACAATCTATGTCCCATCTTCCATATGTCGCTGTCTTTAATTTAATGTCAATTTCTTTAATTTTCAGGGATGGCGCAAACGCGTGCCGCAAAGCGATGCATCCCTATTCACGGTGGCGGGCCGGCTGGAGCGCGACAAAGTTACCACCACACCGCCGCTGACTCCGCCACCTGTCTCCACCCCAGCGCCGATGACGCCGTCATCACCTGGCATCCCTGTCGCCAACAAGTTCAGGTAAATTAGCTGGGATAAAGTTACCACCACACCGCCGCTCACTCCACCACCTGTCTCCACCCCAGCGCCGATGACGCCATCATCACCTGGTATCCCTGACGCCAACAAATTCAGGTAAATTAGCAGGGATAAAGTTACCACCACACCGCCGCTCACTCCACCACCTGTCTCCACCCCAGCGCCGATGACGCCGTCATCACCTGGCATCCCTGTCGCCAACAAGTTCAGGTAAATTACCAGGGATAAAGTTACCACTACACCGCCGCTCACTCCACCACCTGTCTCCACCCCAGCGCCGATGACGCCATCATCACCTGGCATCCCTGACGCCAACAAATTCAGGTAAATTAGCAGGAATAAAGTTACCACCACACCGCCGCTCACTCCACCACCTGTCTCCACCCCAGCGCCGATGACGCCGTCATCACCTGGCATCCCTGTCGCCAACAAGTTCAGGTAAATTACCAGGGATAAAGTTACCACTACACCGCCGCTCACTCCACCACCTGTCTCCACCCCAGCGCCGATGACGCCATCATCACCTGGTATCCCTGACGCCAACAAATTCAGGTAAATTAACAGGGATAAAGTTACCACCACACCGCCGCTCACTCCACCACCTGTCTCCACCCCAGCGCCGATGACGCCGTCATCACCTGGCATCCCTGTCGCCAACAAGTTCAGGTAACTTACCAGGGATAAAGTTACCACCACACCGCCGCTCACTCCACCACCTGTCTCCACCCCAGCGCCGATGACGCCGTCATCACCTGGCATCCCTGTCGCCAACAAGGTCAGGTAAATTAGCTGGGATAAAGTTACCACCACACCGCCGCTCACTCCACCACCTGTCTCCACCCCAGCGCCGATGACGCCGTCATCACCTGGCATCCCTGTAGCCAACAAGTTCAGGTAAATTTGCAGGGATAAAGTTACCACCACCGCCGCTCACTCCGCCACCAGGTGGCCAGGTCCTGTCTCCACCCCAGCGCCGATGACACCATCATCACCGGGCATCCCCATCGCCAACAAGTTCAGGTAAGCTTGCATATTTTTCACAAATGAAATAAAAAACATTTTGAGCCATGTGGCTTTAGCTTTGAGAGGTCGTCCGAGAATAGCGGTGGTGCAATATCTCCCTAGTATATTTAATCATTCCTATAGTCACAGACGATTCTGTATGATTACGTATATTTTGACGTGTTACGCAGGAAAGAGTTCTTTGTAAGCGCGAATAACTTTTATCACAAAATAAATGAAGTTTGTACAAACTTTATTGGAGGATTGGATTTATATAGACATGGAGCTGATGTGATAAAACAACGCAACCTAATTCTGTTTGGGGTTTTTAGAATTGTCTTGATGAGTACTTAATATAAAAGCTTATACCAATTATGTTTTTTTTGCCTAAAATTTTTTTTAATTCTCATTCCAGATCTCGCAAGCAAGGCTCCCCGACCAACGGTTTCCTCTCGGGCCCGCTCCGTTCAGCATCGTGCGCCGTCGTGTGCCCGGACAAGCAGCCGAAGGAGGAAGCCAGGAAACCGGACCGGGAGTCTTTTAAACGCAGTCACAGCGTCAGCGAAAGCATAAGCAGCCGACTTGATGAGAGTGAGTACAATATGTGGAATGTAGAACACAGAGTACCCAAGCGCCTTCTAGAAGGCCGACCGGAGGGCCGCAGAGGTAAAGGCAGGCCCAAGCTCAGATGGTTGGATGGCGTATACCAGGACATCAGGATCTTAGGAGTGAAAAGTTGGAGAAGGAAGGCCACAAACAGATCGGACTGGAGAACTTGCTTGACCAGGCTAAGGCCCACCCGCGGCTGTAATGCCTCAGATGATGATGAGAACATTGATACCGTCACTGGGGTGAATAGGGATGACTGGGGTTAATAGGGACAAAACTTAAAATGTGATTTTCAATTTCTTAAAAAATACCTACACAAATTGTATTCGATTGAAAACAATCCTAGGTTCTTCTATGATACAATTTGTGTGGGTATTTTTTAAGATATTGTCGGGTAAACCACCTTGACCCGTGGAGATCCTAGATTCTTTATTAGAAATAATTTGAAATTGCAATAATAATTTGAATTTTCTGCTTTCAGCGCCCCAACTATTATTTTACGTCCTCCTCTCTTTATTTTTATTAATCATCCTGCAAATCGTGCAATTTTTTTACTAGTTTTTTTTTATTCAACCAGAAGAGGAATCGCCCGGCGCCGAAAAGTCCGGCTGCCCGGTGCGAGTGCCGCGCGCCGACGATGAGACCTTCCACGCGTTCTTTACTCCAGTTATGGAAAAAGAACGAACGGCTGACAACGGTGTGGACGTCGACCTCGACGCTATTGATAGCAGCTCGCGGCAGATGTGAGTAACTACTACTAATATAGACCTTATTGTTTTAAAGTTAAAGGTTATACTCGTATTTCAATCTGGGGGATCGCGCGCCGATATGAAACTTTCCAGGCGGTATTTACACCAGTAATGGAAAAAGAACGAACGGCCGACAACAGAGTACACGTGGATTTGGATGCTATTGATAGCAGCTCGCGGCAAATGTGAGTAACTAAGTTCTACTAATCTAGACCTTATTGTGTTAAAGTTAAAGGTTATACTCGTATTTTACTCCGAGGGATCGTGCGCCGACGATTAATCTCTCCAGAAGTTCTTTACTCCAGTAATTGAACACAGGTATGTTTCGAAAGTAGCCATCATCGCAAAAATAATATTTACGCTAACCCTTTCACATTTTTAAAGTATGTACATTAAATACTCACTAAATACGCCAAGTTACAAATAGAATTTTCGTTAAAACTATTTCTGATGTACACTAGGTATAGAAATTGGTTCTCCTTGAGGCCGGCACTATAATCTGTACATGTTCATTGTGATATGATAATAAAAATAATCCGAATAAACTATCGTACTTAGAACATATAGTGTAGTAAATGAAGCAAGTTGTTGTATGGAGACCCATGCATTAATTTCTCAGTCGATGAAATTTAGCTTGGTTATTGTATAGTATGAGCCGAGACTAACATTATAAATATCCAAAAAAAAAACACTCCTAAGTTAGGTAAAAACACAAATCTGATTATATATTGAACCGAGTAATTCCTCAGTCCAAAATTATTTTACAACATAACTTATTTGTATCAGTATGTGATACTAGAAAAAAATCTAAAAGTTTAAACATGAGAATATTTTTTTATGATACTTCCTTTTTTTGACGCTTTTTTTCATCGGAAAATTGCTCTGTCATTTTTTTCTTCTTATATGATCTTAGAATATAATTTGGCGCAGTGGGAAAAAAAATCCAAAAAAAATGCGTATCGAAATGTATGTATTATAGAACTATTAAAAACTGAGAGTGGAAAATATTTAGATTTTCATTTTGTAGGTATAGAACGACAATAAAATGGCATTCCAGTGAAAAAATTAGACTGAGCAATTTTCCGGTCCAAGACACGCCAAAAATTTTTATTTTATTAATACTGGTATTTCTGCTGGGATAATTTTTTGATATTTCATATATTGTTGCAATACGTTACATGAATATGTCTGGTGAAGAAAGTTTGAACGGAGCATTTTTCCGTAAAAAGATATTAACGATTTAAGACTTTAGGTATTTACTTTAATTCTATTATTATTATTCTTTGGAAATTTATACAATACTTTTTATTTATTGATACTTTATCATACTGTAAAGTTTTTTCTGGCTGAGGAATTACTGCGGGGTCCACTACCTTTATTTACTACACTAATAAGCAACAATGTATCCGCTATCAGCACTTCCAATTATGTGTGGCTAGTAGTAAACAATTTCGCACGGTGGGTGTGTGGCGCCGTGGCTTAGTTGGTTAAAGCGCCTGTCTAGTAAACAGGAGATCACGAGTTCGAATCTCGTCGGGGCCTACCAGTGGTTCAACTTTTTGTATTTTTTTTTTTCATTTCGCTGTCGCGACTCTTGAAACAATGATTATAATGATTATGATTAGATTAGATTTCTTTATTTCAAGATGAAAATTACACTATAAATTTGCTACATTCATCAAAATTATGTTTATCTTCTCATCATGATCGTCAAAAATTACATTATATATTTAAAAATAAAAAATATTAAGATTAATAAAATTATGTCTCCCAATAAGGATCGTCATGTACAAAGAAAAACATGTCAAACAATTGAATATAAACCAAGTTAACATTAAAGTCGAATGAGATATCGTATTTTATAATATACAGTGAAACCTGGTTAATTGGCACCTGGATAAATGGAAAACCTCAATAATTGCAACCAAAAGTCCGGTCCCGGTCCCTTGAGACCAAAAGGCCTCTATAATTGAAATTTTGGAACCTCTATAATTGCAATTTAGGTTTTAGGGCTTTTCGTAATTTTGCCTCTGTAATTGACCACGTCGCAACTAAGACCTCTATAATTGACACTGTGCTAAAAAAATCCGTTATTTTTGTTCTCCTTTTTACCTCTACTATTGAAACGAGTCTTACTTATCAAAATCCACACTTGTGACAGTACGAATCTCAAAAATTGTAGCTGCCCAATCATTGAAAAAGTATCAACAATCAAATACCTAGGAGTCACCTTAGACGAGCACCTAAATTGGTACACTCACATTGACCAGCTAATCAATAGGGTCCGTAAGCTGCACTGGATTTTCAGGACACTAAGGCATATTGTACCAGGTAGATCACAAACAGCCCCGTCAAAACAACGGAATATACTAACAGAGATTTACACATCCCTGGTACAGTCTGTCTTGGTTTACTGTATACCTGTCTGGGGTGGGACGGCTAAAACGCGATTCATTAGTCTGGAAAGAGCTCAGCGTGCACTCTTAAAAACAATGTATTTTAAAAAAATCCGTTACCCTACAGAATCATTATACCACCTAAGCGACGTATTATCAATAAGAAAACTATATATTTTACAAATTACTTTAAAAAAACATAAAACCCTTTCCTACAGTGCCGACTATTTCTCTAGAAGGACAATAAAAAACGTTGCTAATATAACTAAAACTAAAACCAAGTTTGCACGCTCACAATACAATTTGAAGTCTAGTCACATTTACAACAAAGTAAATAGGTGCCTAAATATTTACCCAAAACTTTACTACGATTGCAAATCAACAATTACAAAATGGTTAAAATCAAAAAGCTACAATGAAATAGAAGACTTACAAAACTAACCAGATACTATAACTTACTAGAGATTCACACATCAACTTTATAAACTAAGTAAATACATACAATCCATACATACATATACAGCCACAAACACACACACACACACGCGCACGCACGCACACACACACACACGCACGCGCGCGCGCACACACACGCGCACACACACACACACACACACACACACTTACTGGCTCCTTTATTCCTTTATTTATTACTGCATGTCTGACAACCCAGATATTTACCTAGTTCTATAAAAAAATTGTTATATATGATCTTAATTGTATCCATATGTTATACTATTAGACTTACTTAAACTAGTACTTGAAATTTTCGTGTAACAATCTGTTAATTAAGGAAGAGCGGTGTTGCCCAACACAGGCAAATTTTGCTTACCGGGCAGCACTATCCCCTACTTTATAAACACGTGTATATTTTACGAAAATAAATAATTTTAATTTAATTTTAATTTAATTTAATTTAATTTAATTTACTTATTACCTCTGTAATTGAAATAACGTAGTTGTAGACAGCAGAAACAATATTTTAATAGCAATGATCATTTTATTTATATCTTCATCCAGAATTCAATTTAATTATTGGGTATCTATCACATAGTGAATAGAATCAGGCGTTACTTTGCGGAAATCCATATTAATTAAAAATAAATTTTACTTTGCTAATCCGCGAAAAGATAACGTGCTAGTCAATCAATGCTAACCCGTTATACTTACTTACACACTATCTATCACAGCCTGTAGTAGGTGAAATATTTTTTATTAAATCAAAAACAAAGTATGCTTTTTACATTCCAATAAAACTTTCTTCTACAATTCAAGGGAATTTTTTAAACCCAAATGATTAATAAGAAAATAAAGTAGTAATTAATGTAGTGTAAAAGTGCAAGTATAGAAGCTATATATAGACCAGAAACCCAGAACGTAAGCGTGTAAATCTACTTTCAATGGTTATTTGCACCTCCATAAAAGAAATTTGTCAGAACGCAACCTCTATTAATGAAAACCTCTATAATTGACACAACGATTTTTTGAACCTCGTTAATTGACACGACCTGCTTAAATGAAAAACCTGGTTAATTGACAAAAAATGGCCGGTCCCTTGAGATTGCAATTATCCAGGTTCCACTGTAGTATATTTTTATATTGATAAATTGTACTGTTCAAACTTCAAACAATTGAATTATTCAAATCCTAGCATATTTTAAATTCTGTAATCATCTACTATTTCCGAGGAATTAAATATTGTCTTGTTGTGTTAACCATTTTATATAAACATATAATACCTAGTAAACTTTATGAAAATGTACTAACAATAAGGTTAATTTTATACTGTAATCTTTGCCGGCTCTGTCCGACTGTATGGTGGCCAAAGGGAACAAAGACTGCAAATAACGCCCCTTTTCTTTACATTCTGTCTTTTGTGAAGACATTTTTTCAAATTGCATAGTTGACTGTTACATAATATGCTCATGGCGCATGGATGGTGAAAAAAGCAATATATGTTTTATTAAAATGTTTAGACGACAACGGTTTCACTCACTTGAATTTTTAGTCGCTATTGGCGACATGTTTCGGGCCCTTCGGGGGTCCTTTCTCAGGCTCGAGTGCTCGCGGCGGCTGCACCTCGTGCACGAGTGAAACCGTTGTCGTCTAAACAGTTTAAAATATGTCTCACGAAAGTTTAAATTAGAATATTTTTTATTGATTCGATTTTTAAATTCTAAATGTACCTTTTCACATCACCTATTCGGAAAAGGGCTTTTTCTTCCCCGCTAGGAGGGATCAAAATGGCACTTCCTCCCTACTAGGGGGGATTAAAGTGGCACTTTTCTGTTCTAGGACACTGTTTTTGTTATTTTTTGCATTCTTTTTTTAGCTTGAATAATATTTTGAAACATAATAATTTGTGTCAACACTAAGATTTTTATATTTTTCTATAGTTGATGTGAAAAGCAGTATGTGTCACACGGTATCAAAATTATTTCGTCTTGGGCGTTAACGCTTGAGTCCCTCATTACGCTCAGGATTCAATGTACGCCTTTGATGGAAATATGTCATTTTGATTCCTTGTAACACAAACTACTATTGTTCGGTGCAGGTTGGCCAACGACTGGGCTCGGCGAGCGAAGCGGGAGCGCCGCCACGCCGCGTCCCGCAACCCGCTGCGGGCGCTGGCCGCGCGCACCGACCTCCGCCAGGAGTACTCCCCGCCGCCCTCCACCAACATCAGGGATCAACTCATCAAGGAGAAAGGTAACACTGTGTGTAATGGTCGCTCTCGCCCCATTATTCTTAACCTTTTGACCGCCAAAGACGTCAACTGACGCGCGCGGCTACAACCCAATATCAACCTTCGTGCATTCCAGCGAGGTTCACGATGACGCGGCGCGCACGATACGCGCGGCATTCAAAAGGTTAAAACTTTGCAAACCGTTAAATTTTTTCTCTTCCTGACAAATGTCAAAATGACAGATAGGGACAAACGATTATCAATGGCTTGTTGAAGTTGGCAGATGTTTATGAATAAATAAATAATAAGTCCACGGCCGATTCGGCCACGGCGACGCTATCAACTCCGTTGCTGTCTTTGGTGTGCTCGCAAGTGGCTGACGTAGCTGATCTTGTTATCGTTATCTTATGAATAACACCATCAGTGGCAAGTGTCTAGCGCAGCGTACAAAGGGTTTGAGCGGCGTGCAACGAGGCCGCACGGTCGCACACATTGTTTAACCCTTTAGACGTCACGCCTATTATACAAACGCGCAATCGTAAACTTTATTGGAATTACCGAAGGTTTATATTGCACAGTAACCGTCGTTTGGCAGTCTATAGATTAACATGTACGCTCCGCTGCGTGCCGTGCTGTAGCACCATTCTAGTGTAGCGCTCTTTCAGTTGTCATTCTTAGGTTCATCAACATAATGTGGGCAGACTGTAAGATATATCCCGAAATTCACTGGAGTTCTTATTAAATATTTTGAAAAGAAAAAGTGAAAAATTGCACTTTGAATATTCATCGGTCCGCAGAGCGATTTAAACGAGAATAATAATGTTAACTTAGTAATGTTTTTTTATTATTTACAGCAACGGCCAACTGCGGCTTAGCGGCAGAAGCGTTAGCGGCCCTGGCGACGAAGGAGGACTTTTCAAACGTGGCGCTTCGAAGCGCCTCCTCCACCGTCATCCCCAGCCAGGGCACCAAGTCCGTCATGCTGCTGCACGTCAAGGGCCGGCGAAGAGTGCAGGTACGTTATTCTTAATTTAATGGAGTTGGCAACTGTCAAAGGTTTGCATAAATGGCGCCATCATAGCTTGCTCCTTTTTCTATGAGTTTTGGCAGAAAGGACTGGCATCCAGAGCATAAAATACCATTAAATAAACAAAAGATTGACACAATTCTAGGGATTGACAGGGCAAGCTATGCTGGCGCCATCTGCTTAATACTTCTGTTGGCGCTACATAACAAAGTACTCGTACGAAGACCGGTTGACGACACATGACGTCACACACATACGTCACGGCTCCCCGTTCCGCGTACCTACTTTAGACTGCACCTTACAGCCGAAGCGCCTACACATATTTTTATATAGATTCCCAAAAAACCTAACGTTATACCTGTAGCTAGTTATTAAGTTAATAAATCAAGAAGATAGTACTATCCTGGAGTTTCTTCATTACCACAAACCACAAGAGCTTAAATTGAGGAGTACATCGAACAACTTCGACCGGCCAACCCCATTCCTTCACATTTTATCCGCTCTCAAAGTTGCGACCCCAATCGACTTTTAGAGATAAAAATTCTAAATTTAAAATGACACTGTCGATTCATCATGCATTTCATATACACGATTGTTCTGAGTGTGTGGCATCTCTTCACGGTGCAGTTTCTATACCCGTAAAGTTGTAGTGCATAATTTATTTTCCATCGTATTTTCACGGAAACGTACGAACGTGTCTTGCTATTTCAGTCAGTCTCTGTACAAAAAGTACTGAGGTTGACTGAAGCAGTATGACAAATACGAACGTTTCCGAGAAAGTACGGTGGAGAACTTGGAATTTTCTTAATATAGAACTAGGTCGAATTGTATTAAATTTAATTAATACAATTTAACTCGCGAATTGTAATCACTACACGCGACAGTACTCAGTGTTTTAAACTGGAGACCTCAGGCTCTCCAAAAGTATTGTATTAGGTAAATTTGTATAAGTATGAATGTCTAAATAAATATATATTATGTTTGTTGCAGACGAGATTGGTGGAGCCCGTGCACACGAACGTCAACCGTGGCGACTGCTTCGTCTTAATCACGCCAGATCAGCTGTTCCTCTACATTGGACAGTATGCCAATGTCATTGAGAGGTAAGTTGATTTGTATACTGTACTCATGTACTGCAATAAATGATTTGAGTTATCGCCAACGCCACTTTTATTATAAAAATAATGTTAAAACACAAACCTTCTTCTGCTGGTTTGTGTGGTATTCCACCCGTCCAATTTCTTTGTCCCATGTGTATTTTGTCTCACATTTTGCTTAATGAGAGAGTGAGACGCAATTTCATTGGACCAAGATATTGGACTGATGGTTAACCCCCTTTTGAAAGGATGTGTTACCACTAAAAGGCCTCGACTTCGCTTTCAAAATAAGAGTAATCGTCTAGCCTGGACAAATCAGCACTGACATTGGTGATTGGAATTATGGAATAAAATAATTATGTCATTTGTTGAAATATGCTCGTCACCATACTTTACCTGGGTTTCCATTAAATAGTAAAAGTTGATATTGTTAATAGAAACATCATTCAGTTTATTTTTTTTTTCACTACTGTTTAGTCTTTATATGGCGAAGACAAAGTAAAGCGTAACAAAGTAAGCCCTTAGGAGTTGAGTTTCCACTATAAAATTCTCATGATTAACCTTTTTTCTAGGAATCGCAGTACCGACGTGGCCCAACACATCCAGAACACCAAAGACCTCGGCTGCAAGAACTCCCCCGCCATCATCAAGATCGACGAGCAGACCAAGAACTTCTCCAACAAGCACTGGAACCAGTTCTGGTCGCTCCTCGGCCTCACCGAGGGCGTCGAAGACTACAAACCTGTCGAGACAGGACACCCCGATGAGGACGAGATATTCGAGTCCTGCATCGTACAAACCAACATGTGCTATGAGGTTATTGACGACGAATTAATACCTATTAAAGAATACTGGGGACAAATGCCGAAGATTGCTATGTTGAACCAGTCAAAAACTATTGTGTTCGATTTTGGATCAGAAATGTACATATGGTACGGGAAAAATGTCCCGCTCGAAAGCCGGAGGCGCGCTGCCCAACTTGCCCAAGAGTTATTCGATGAGGGCTACAATTACGAAGAATGCCATATCAATCCTTTAAACGCTGCTACATATCAAGGTGCTAGAGAAGATAGGAGTAGTCCAGAGAAAACGTCGAAAACTAGACCGGAATGGGCGATCATGTCCAAAGTCACTCAGCACATGGAAACTATACTCTTTAAAGAGAAATTCCTCGACTGGCCCGATTATACCAGAGTCATCCAAGTGAAGCCCCAAGAGAACAAATCGAATAGCATAGAAATAACTCCATGCGACGCCGAAGAAATGTGGTCGAATGAGTACCAGGATCCAGATCTCATTTTAGAAGGATCCCACGTCGGCCGCGGCACGCAGTACTACGATAAGGAAAACATGAGACATTACGAAATCAAAACGAAATCGGTCTCAAAATGGCTTATTCAAGATAACGATTACCAGAAAGTTGAAAGCCAGGCCGAAATTGGCGAATTTTTCTCCGGAGACAGTTATATTATCAGATGGGAGTACCAGATTACCGTTTCTGGTAGGGAGCTGAATGGGAAACCGTCGAAACATGCTGTGACTGGGAGAGATCGCTGCGCTTATTTCTGCTGGCAGGGAAAAGATGCGTCATCCAACGAAAAGGGAGCCGCCGCGCTGCTTACAGTGGAATTAGACAAAGAAAAGGGACCCCAAGTGAGGGTAGCTCAGGGCAACGAGCCACCAGCGTTCTTGAATCTCTTCCAAGGGAATCTGGTAGTCCATCAAGGAAAGAAAAACACAGATAAAAACAGATTCAAGCTTTTCGTGACACGAGGAAACCTGTCCAATGAAGCTTACTTACTTCAAGTTCCCTGCTCAGTCCGACAGCTCCGCAGTCGAGGCTCTCTACTTCTCGTCGACACGGAAAAAGGCCGCCTATACATCTGGCACGGATCCCGCAGCCTCAAACACACCAAGAGCATAGCTATTGAATTAGCCAACAAGCTGATCGCTAGAAAATCTAGTTACCTCTTCGGCGCTAATGTGTCTAATGTGATTATCACTGAGGTCAAAGAGAGCGAGGAACCAAAAGAGGTGTTGGAAGCGCTAGGCGTAGCGAATAAGCAGTACTATAATTCTGTACTAAGTGGGGGGAAGGAGTCAGGTGGGGATGTGACCCCTAGATTATTCCATTTCACGGATCTGGGCGGGCAGTTCGAGGCGCACGAGGTGCTGTCGCCGCTGCGGCATGAGCGGCTGGTGACACCCTTCCCTTTTGAACAAAAGGAGTTGTATTCAGCGTCGCAGCCAGGTAATATTTTGATATCTTTGTTGTTTTTGTAATCATCAGGCTTATGTAATCACCACTTGGTATAGTTCGTTTTTTTAGCATTAGAAAGAAGGTGAGCGATCTTGACATGTCTTTTAATTGAAAAACGCTTTTTTAAAATCAGTAGCTATTATTTATGAAAGCAGAAGAATATAAGTGATCGTATTAGATTATTAGATTCATAATTGTTACATATTTGCCGTGACTTATTTTTAAAACATGTTTTTCAATAAAAAGACATCAAGATTGTGTACCTTATTTTTAATGCTAAAAAAAACGAACTATAGCGCCTATAATATAACAAAAGCTTATAAACAGATGTGGATTATAGTCCAACCCCGACCCAAGCGGAGTGATAACCAAATGCGTCTAAAGTAAAATTTTTTTTAAGTTATAACTGAGTAAATCCGCGGCATTTATCTAAATGTTAGTGTGGTCTTTTTCAGCCCTGTTCCTGATGGACGACGGAGCGTCGGTGTGGCTATGGCAGGGCTGGTGGCCGCGCGGGGAGGACGGGGAACTGGAACCCGCGGAGCGAAATACTGGTTAGTATTAAAAAAAAACCCTTTTTTCTAAATTAATCATGACAATAGTCGCTTCAAAGTCGATATGATAATTTGCCGTAAAATCTTAGATCTGAACTGTTTTCGAACTTTTTGACCAACCCGAAATTCACGCCGCACATTGGTTGGCACAATTTTGCTAGCGGATGAAACGAAAGCGAAAAAAACTGAATTGAAATGAGGCATTCGCTTGTACATATTATGAGTTATAACATATTAAATGATTGTTCATTTAAATAAATGCCTCATGCCCCTGTTTCATATTTATAATATTTCATATTAATATTTGCATAGGTGTAGGAGCATTCGCAGCGCGCTGGCAAGCGCTCCGCGCAGCGGCCCTGCGCACGGCGGAGGCCTACTGGATGGCCTCGCGCCGCACCCGACCTGACGTCAAGGTCGTGGCCGCCGGCCTCGAGCCGCAGCCCTTCACCGACCTCTTCGATACCTGGGCTGAGCACGATGACGCCGCCGAGGCCAATATTGCGGTAAGCCTTAGTTATGTTTGTATACGGTGGTGGTACTTTTAAGTGTTAAAATATTTGCATATGTGGTTTTGTATACATAGGTTATAGTATTTTTCAAACCCGGTGGGTACCTACGCTGACAGATGTCATCTCAATACAATTTTGCTAAATTTGGCGTTTTAGGTTATAAATTATATGGACCTGTTACCCTACCCATCGAGTTTGAAAAATGCTATAAAAGTATAGGGATGGTAAGATATGTAGTTAGTGTAGACTTATAGACCTTAAGATCTACCTTATTCAGTTCATCTAACATATACGGGGTGTTTGGTACATCGTTTGCCAAATTAAAACGGCAGATAGTTATTCGTAAATTTCAAATTTTTGTTCGCGCAGTAGTAAAAAAAACCATGGCCAATTTTTTTTCTAGGCATGAGTAGATAGCAAATGACTCAACCTATCTGCCGTTTTAATTTGGCAAACGATGTACCAAACACCCTGTATACCTACAAGTGAAAAATAAAACTTATAGGGTCTCATAACAAAAGGCCTTCGGCCTCGAGTCTCAAGCCTTTACAGAATTATTCGACACTCAGGCCGAGTACGAGCATGGTGATGAATGCAATGATTTATTGGTGGCCAGCTTGTATATGGTGATGGTACTTTTAGAACTTTAAAACGTGTATATTGAGATAATAAGTTTGTACATTATGGTGATATTGAGGTGATAAAATGTAAAGGGTCGGCGCTGATGTCTCAAAACTCTATTGAATAAACATTGTACATGTTGCAGTCAAAAGTGTGAACTGGTCAAAAGAACTTTTAACCGACAAAAACAGGCAAAACTGCTTTTGACTGAGCATGTTGGTCAAAAGTAGTTTTACCTGAAAATCATACCTATTTCTGGCAGCAGTTTCGTTTTTAGGGCGTAGCAAAAAAAAATAACCCTAACCTACCTATCTCTGGGAACAGTTTCGTTTTTTGGGCGTAGCAAAAAAAAAATAACCCTAACCTACCTCTGCGAGTACTTTTGACCAACATGCTCAGTCAAAAGCAGTTTTGCCTGTTTTTGTCGGTTAAAAGTTCTTTTGACTGTTCACACTTTTGACTGCGACATACATATTATGCTTTAAACCTGACTTGAGTTAAACATTTTTTTATAAAGTTACGAATGTACGGCTTTCCTTCAGCCCCATTTAGACGGTCTAAGAATTCGTATATGATTTTCGTTACTTTGCTGTTATTTGGTCGATATTTGCACTCTGTAGTTTTTACGTATCGAACATCGCATGCGAGTTCTCAAAATTTTAAATGGGGCTTTATGAATTATTGATAGGCGATAATAGGCCGGGGTCGGTTGAGATCTATTCTAAACTTATAAAAGCTATAACCAGGGGTCATGAAATGGCGGAACGCGGTTCCCGGTATTTTGTGCTGTACATTATATTTGCTTATAACATAACCTTTTGAACGCCACGCCTATCGTGCGCCGCGCGTCATCGTGTATCTTGTCGGAATGCACGAAGGTTGATATTGGGCTGGAGCCGCGTGCGTCAGTTGACGTCTTCGGCGGTCAAAGGGATCATTTTATTTTAAATACCGGACCTCTGAAGAAACTAATCGGTGACCCCCGGCTGTAACCTTCTAAATCACAAAATGTATAAAAAACACACACGCCTAACTTCCCGCTTGCACTGTACCTACACGCACTCCGCTTGCAGCACGGCTACAAGGCGGGCGAGGCGCTGCGCGGCGCGGGCGAGCTGTCGCGGCTGGAGGCGCGCCGCGCCGAGCTGCCGCTGGCCGCGCTGCAGCGCCGCCCGCTGCCCGACCACGTGGATCCACATCATCTGGAGAGCCATCTGTCGACGCCTGATTTTTTGGTATGTGCGGTGGTGGGGTGGGGGGGTTGTATATTTTGTACATTAACTATTGTGGGGCTAAAATCGACGTGCTTGCGGAGTCTTAAGAGCCCATCAACGCGCACACTAGCGCCACTGCTAAATAATCGTGATTATTTAAATTTAACGACAGGTAGTTAAAAAAGGAGGCCGCTACGTACTGTATTGTGTATTTAAGTACCTTTTGAATACATCAAACTAGTTTTTATGTTGCTGGATTCGTCGATCTATGAACTCAAAACAAAAACGGCCGTTTTAACTTTGGACGCATCGATTGCCGAATAAACCATTCAGCGCCACTTGCACCATCCCATTAAACCGGGGTTAACTTGTTAAACCGTTCACCCAGTGTCAAATTGTACTGGTAACCATGGTAACTCCAGGTATAACCGTTTAACCCCGGGTTAGAAGGATGATGCAAGTGGCCCTAAACGGGTGTCTTACTCGCGGTCCCTAGCGATGTGTTTTGCGGCTTTCTCACTTTTTATTGCCGGTACGTTGACTTTGGCCCCGCCATAGTCGAACGCGAAAAGCGGGCTATACGAATAACTGTCTCATTGTTGTTAGATTCGATTACTATTGAAACCGAAAAGGTATTGATTGGAGAAGAGTCTACAAAAATAAACTCGTCCCCCGACTTCGTCGACTGTCAAACTTAAACTATTGACAACCAGAGTCACCGCATAATGTACGGAGCCGTACGGTACGGCGCCATCTACATTCGCTATCAAATTCAAAGCACGTATTTTTTTTAAGACTACAACTCTTCTACAGTTATTAACTTTATAAATATAACATAAATGTGATGTATGACTTTAGCAAAAAAAAAATAACACCTAGTACTTTACTTACTTAAACAACTTAGAACAAAACAAAAATATATAACTATTGGAAATATTGGGATTTTAGGATAATCCCAATGTTTCCAATAGTTATATATTTTTGTTTATATTATAATATTTAGTTAATATTATAGGACATTCTCATGTATTTATGTATGTATCTTCGCATAGCTAAAATAATTTTACAGACAGGTAACAAGAAACTACGTCAACGTCGCAAGTAGCAACATAACTAACGTAGTTAGTAGTCGACAAGGTAGTAATTTGGGTGTCCAATTTGACTTTTGGGCTTATAGAAATAGAAATACAGAGAAACACCGTAGGTCGGTTCCTCTTGTATGCTTTAAAATAAACTTAAACCTTATATGAGCCAGTTGTGCGTGAACTTATGACTATTTTCTGTCATTTGTTTAATCCTTCTTTTCATTACTTATGTAAAACTCATCTAGGTTTGAAACTATATCGAAAAAAGCTTACGAGATAAAAATGAGCCCTTAATTTTTCTTGTTGTCCATTTTGTATATACATTGGGGCCATAAAGCATATACAAAAATACTCTAAAACTCGCAAGTTAGATAACTAAAAATCTTATCTTTTTAAATCTTTTTAACAACTATCACAATTCGCACGGCGCGTATCTGCATCAGCTGTCAAAACTGCGGCTGCAATATTTTTCATCTCTTAAGCGGCTTAGGGTGGTATTCCATCTGTCCGATATCTTTGTCCCACTCTCTCATGAAGCAAAATGTGAGACAAAATACACAATGGACAAAGAAATTGGACAGGTAGAATACCACACTTAGTAAACCCTTTATACGCTTTTCTGTTTTCAGTTGCTTGCTTTACAGTTAGATTAATCAATAACATATTATGTGTTATCATTACAGGAGGCTTTCGGCATGACCAAAGAGGAGTTCACCGTGCTGCCGGCGTGGAAGCAGACCAACTTGAAGAAGGACATCGGCCTGTTTTGACCCGGCGGCGCGCGCGCCGGCTGATGCCGTCCCGGACCGGACCCGGACCGGACACCGGACCCGGACGACCAGCCGGACTAAAACTAACCGCGGCGGACACCTATCATACTTTCGAACAATTTTTGTCGGAAGATATATTTTCAAATGATCACAAATCTTATGTATCTCCTTAAAAAAAGTTAAAAAGTTAACATTGGAGAAAAATATTTCGAAATATGGATAGGTTACCGATCGCAATAGACTAGTAATTTTGTACAACCACAGTTATTTCGTACTTTTCTACTCGTAACGAATATCGTTGAAGGATTTGATACAATAATCGTAAAGGCACGCTTTAAGTCTGTAGTTCCGAGTGTCGTAATTTTATACTAACGGAATGAAAACTATGTATTCTGTCTCGTGATATTTTGATGTAACCGCCGTAGACCGTAGAGTAGGTTTGAAACACGGATTTGTATCGGAATTGCTTAGCGGCCGGTGTCGTGGCCTCTTCCTGTAAATAATTGTTTTATTCCATATTTATTTTTAAATTTTGTTTAATATTATGAATTATTAGAAACGCAATATTAACTTTTTAATTTTATATGAATTTGTAATTGATTAACAGTATTTTTAATCGGATCCCTTAATTATTGTTACGTTTAACCGCCGACGAGAGAGGGCATCGAATTGTTAGCAGTGATATTTACGATAAGTTAGCGTTGTGTCAGTGCGTTTTGCCAAAGAGTTTGAGCTCGGACGACGGTCTGGACCACGAGGCGGTTTTCTGGTCAAGTATGGTTATCGGTTATAAATCGCTAGGTATACAACGTATTTCTACTATTATTATCGCTTTAGGGTAGGATCCTGCGTCGACGGAGGCGTGGCTCTCGGCATTGTGATATTAACTTGTATACCGTTGATTCGCCTGCGAATTGTTGTTGATTAATCGGTACGCGCCTCCGCCCCTGCAGGTTATATTTTAATACATCACATATCTAATCTACTCATTAGCTACTCTTTTATACCGTGCTGTTAGGTGGACCATTGTAAACCGTTTTAATATTACTAATCTTATAACGTTCCCTTATTTTCTGTGCTTTTGGCTTAGCTTGTAGTTAACTGACTGTACTCGACCATTACATTGACGTAGCCTGTGACTTTCTGTTGCCAAAAAGCGCGAAAAGAAACGAATTTGACTAAAATTTTGTCTTTCGAACGATTAAGGTTTGTACTTTAATTTTAACGCTGTTGCTATGTTGTGTACAATTTTAGAAGTTTATTTTTTATATCTAGCTTTATTACGTACGTAAATGTATTTTTAAATGGTGAACCATCTGAGCGACTTGTGATATTTACTGGGTCTCGACTGAAAAATATGCCAGTAATGTAATGAAGTCGGTTTCTGCCAATGAGTAGAGTAACTCTTATGATCGAGTCATACTTTAATGAACTATGTATTTGGATCTACGGAATATTCTGTCGCCATGTAATGTCAGATGCATTTACGGCCGGTACTCTGCGGGCCTACCGTGACATAGACGTATCTCTCAAATCCAATGTTTAATGTTTTGCTTTGGTTGTGTTACTTATAATATTATTATTGTATTTGAGATTTATTTTGTATAATAATGGTGTAATAAATTGATAAAATTGATTTGCGTGTTTTTATATTTCTCCCTTTCAAAACCATTATGCAATGCAAAAAGTTTTCCACAAGTTAGCCTTCAAAGCAATACAGCAAAGTAAAAATATGATAATATTTTTTCACATCACCTATTCGGAAAAGGGCTTTTCCTTCCTTGCTAGGAGGGATCAAAGTGGCACTTTTCTTCCCTGCTAGGAGGGATCAAAGTAACACTTTTCTGTTCTGGCACACTATTTTGTTTTTTTTTGCACATTCGTTTTTTAGCTTAAATAATCTGTTTAAGCATCATAATTCCCTCATAGGAGCAGTATGTGTCACACAGTATCAAAATTATTTCGTCTTCGGCGTTAACAGTTGAATCCCTCGTAACGCTCAGGATTCAATGTACTCCCTTGACAGAAATATATCATTTTGATCCCTTGTAACACAAACTACTATTGTGTTACAAGGGATCAAAATGATATATTTCCGTCATGGGCGTACGAATTTACGAATCCTGAGCGTAATGAGGGATTCAAGTGTTAACGCCCAAGACGAAATAATTTTGATACCGTGTGACACATACTGCTTTTCACATCAGCTATGAGGAAAAAAAAAAGTGTTGACACTACAGTGTTGCCACTTTTTAATGCCTTCTACTCTTTTTTGGCAGGCTGTACATACTATGTTCATAGTTAATTATATTAATATTTTATACTGGCAATGAAATGTCGTTGAACAGAAAAGTGCCACTTTGATCCCTCCTAGCAGGGAAGAAATAGTAGTTAGTGTTACAAGGGATCAAAATGATATATTTCCGTCAAGGGCGTACATTGAATCCTGA
The DNA here is from genome assembly GCF_910591565.1 of Cydia splendana. Taxonomy (NCBI): domain Eukaryota; kingdom Metazoa; phylum Arthropoda; class Insecta; order Lepidoptera; family Tortricidae; genus Cydia; species Cydia splendana. The sequence goes on along the minus strand of NC_085971.1, from coordinate 14,438,507 downwards.
ATGAAGCGATGGATTCTAAAGTAGAATCCTGAGCGTAATGAGGGATTCAAGTGTTAACGCCCAAGACGAAATAATTTTGATACCGTGTGACACATCAACTATGAGGAAAATAAAAAAAATCTTAGTGTTGGCACTACAGTGTTGCCACTTTTTAATTTCTACTGTACATACGATGTTCATAGTTAATTATATTAATATTTTATACTGGCAATGAAATGTCGTTGAACAGAAAAGTGCCACTTTGATCTCTCCTAGCAGGGAAGAAAAATCCATTTTCTGATTAGGTGATGTGAAAAATCCATTTTCTGATTAGGTGATGTGAAAACTACTATGGCTTGATTCTCTTGCGTATGCCTTATTTGCCAATCAAAATTGAACTATATCTTCGGACGTACCTACATATTTTCTGAATTACAAGATAGTTGAAAACACTACTTCTCCATAATGAAATAGATAGCGCCCGCCAGGAAATATGCTTTTCACACCACCTATTCGGAAAAGAGCTTTTTCTTCCCTGCTAGGAGGGATCAAAGTGGCACTTTTCCTCCCTGCTAGGAGGGATCAAAGTAACACTTTTCTGTTCTAGCACACAATTTTTACATTTTTTTGCACATAATTTTTTTAGCTTAAATAATCTGTCATGCATCAGATTGTGTCAACACTAAGATTTTTATTATTTTCCTCATAGTTGATGTGAAAAGCAGTATGTGTCACACGGTATCAAAATTATTTCGTCTTGGGCGTTAACACTTGAATCCCTCATTACGCTCAGGATTCTACTTTAGAATCCCTCTCTACGTTCGGTATTCTATTGTAGAATCCATCGCTTCATTCAGGATTCAATGTACGCCCTTGACGGAAATATATCATTTTGATCCCTTGTAACACAAACTACTATCGGAGCGGTGGCAGATTGATCATTGTTTTCTCTTAGTACTTTTTTTTTAAATTAGCGTACATTTTCGTAGATATTTTCTATTCATAAGAAAGTTGCAAACTGTCGATACTACAAAGAGAAATAGATAACGTCCGCTAGCGGTGACAGATTCATCATTGTTTTCTCGTAAGTACCTACTTGTAGTACATTGCTTTTTTATTAGCGTACAATTTCGTACATTTATTTACGTGAGTTTGAATTCCGTACGATACAATGTCATCGCTAGAAAGTATGACATTACAGTTTAGCTGTGTGAGGCAGGAAGTTTCTGAAGAAACGCACAGTTGAGGGCTGCCGACCATCTAATAGGTATACTAAAAGATGGTAAGTACCTCATACAAAAAAATGGTATACTCGTAGCCTCGTAGTAACATAGTATGGTAGTGTTTGTCACTGTTCATAACGCGCGCTCGATCCTGGCCACAGTATTCAGTCACCTTCCTTTAATAGATTTTAGTAGCCCAGACATACTCGTATATGAAAAGTAGGTAGGTACGCCCAAAGGGAATAAATAATATAACCTTATGGCACCACGACGCCTTCGGCTGAAGTATTCAAATAATTTTTCAGTTCTTGGAGTGGTAAGATTTCTCATAACATTTATATAGTTATTTCCATAACTATTTATAATCATCATAGTCATGAAGAGAAATAAATGGAAACATGGTCTTGTTGTTCACATTTTACTATCTCACAGTAATATTTACAAAATTGCACAAAGTGATCTTAGCTTACACAGTTTACACACACAACTTATTTACATTAATAAATAAAATTTTATAGAACTTTCTACGGCATCAAAAAGGACAAGTGCTTTTGAAGGCCAGGAAATTAAAAGAAAAAGCGTTGGAAGAAACCTTCCTCAGAATCTTCTAAATTCTCATTGTCTTCTATTACTTCTTCTTGCCTCTTGATTTCCTCCTCTTCGTCGCTTTCGAGGATATTTGCTTCTTCTTGTGCCCTCTGCCATTCTTCGTCTTGTTCGTCGTCGTATTGTAGGATAGACCGCTTCTTGCGGCTTTCTTCCTGGTCTTCAGTCTCTTCTACATCTTCGTCTTCTTCTTGTCTGTTTAAGACTTCTTCATCTTCAATTTCCTCATCGTCTGTTTCCTCTTGCGCTGACCGCTTCTTGCGAGTTTCTTCCTGATCTTCAATATCATCTTCAACCTCTTCTTGCCTCTTTAGAGCTTCTTCATCTACTTCATCATCTACATCTTCTTGTCTCTTTAAGACTTCTTCGTCTTCAATTTCCCCATCTTGTGTTTCCTCTTGCGCTGACCGCTTCTTGCGAGTTTCTTCCTGATCTTCAATATCATCTTCGACCTCTTCTTGCCTCTTTAAAGCTTCCTCATCTTCTTCATCGCCTCCATCTTCTTGTCTCTTTAAGACTTCTTCGTCTTCAATTTCCTCATCTTGCGTTTCCTCTTGCGCTGACCGCTTCTTGAGAGTTTCTTCCTGATCTTCAATATCATCTTCAACCTCTTCTTGCCTCTTTAGAGCTTCTTCATCTACTTCATCATCTACATCTTCTTGTCTCTTTAAGACTTCTTCGTCTTCAATTTCCCCATCTTGTGTTTCCTCTTGCGCTGACCGCTTCTTGCGAGTTTCTTCCTGATCTTCAATATCATCTTCGACCTCTTCTTGCCTCTTCAAGGCTTCCTCATCCTCCACCTCTTCATCTTCTGTTTCCTCTTGAGCTGACCGCTTTTTGCGGTTTTCTTCCTGATCTTCGATTGCATCTTCGACCTCTTCTTCATTTTCGGCTTCTTCTTGCCTTTTTAAATTTTCTAATTCGTGTTGCTGATCTTCCTCGTTTTCTTCATTCTCCACTTCTTCTTGCCTCCTTAGACTTTCTTCTTCTTCAACCTCTTCCTCAATCTCTTCTTGCCTCTTTAGAGCTTCCTCGTCTTCTTCATTTTCTAATTCTTCTTGCGCTGACCGCTTTTTGCGATTTTCTTCCTGATCTTCCTCGTTTTCTTCATTCTCCACTTCTTCTTGCCTCCTTAGACTTTCTTCTTCAACCTCTTCCTCAATCTCTTCTTGCCTCTTTAGAGGTTCCTCGTCTTCTTCATCATCAACTTCTTCATTTTCTAATTCTTCTTGCGCTGACCGCTTTTTGCGATTTTCTTCCTGATCTTCCTCGTTTTCTTCATTCTCCACTTCTTCTTGCCTCCTTAGGCTTTCTTCTTCTTCAACCTCTTCCTCAACTTCTTCTTGCCTGTTTGGAGCTTCCTCGTCTTCATCATCATCTTCTACATTTTCCTGCCTCTTTAGAGCTTCTTCCTCGTTAACCTCCTCTTCGATCTCTTCCTGTAGTTCCTCACCGTTGACATCCTCAGTTTCTTCTTGAGCACGCATTAAGCTCTCTAGTTCTTCTTGTTCAGATTCCTCGTCAAGCTCTTCCTGGAATTTAAGTGCGTGGTTGCGTTCATAGTCTTCGCCATCATCGTGGTTGTGATCGTGCTCATGGTCATCATCGTGCTCGTGGTCATGATCGTGATCGAGGTCATCACGGTCGTGATCGTCATCATGGGCATGATCTTGATCGGAAGCGTGGTCATGGTCGTGATCGTGCTCATGGTCATGTTCGTCGTCGTGTTCGTGGTCGTGATGGTCATCCTCGTCGTGTCCCTCTTCTGTTTCTTCTAATCTAAGTCCCTCTTCGCCATCATCGTCATGGCCATGGCCGTGATGATGGTGGTGATCGTGGTCATGTTCATCCTCGTCGAGTCCCTCTTCTGTTTCTTCTAATCTAAGTGCCTCTTCACCATCATCGTCATGGCCATGGCCGTGATGATGGTGGTGATCGTGGTCATGTTCATCCTCGTCGAGTCCCTCTTCTGTTTCTTCTAATCTAAGTGCCTCTTCGCCATCATCGTGATGGTGGTGCTGATGGCCGTGATGGTGGTGATAATGATCATCCTCGTCGAGTCGCTCCTCTATTTCTTCGATCAGCTTCTCTTCAGTATCGTCTTGTAATCTCGCCTTCAAGAATTTGATGACAGCATCTGCTTCCCAATCTTCACCAGAGCCTGGATCTTCCACTTGGTCTTCAGATTCTAGCTCATTTTCTTGTTCGGATTCTAGTTCAGGCTGTGGTTGGGGTTCCGCTTCTGTTTCAGGCTCTGGTTCTGGTTGAGGTTCTGGCTCAGGTTCTGGTTGAGGTTCTGTTTCAGGTTCTGGTTCTGGTTGAGGTTCTGGCTCGGGCTCTGGTTCTGGTTGAAGTTCTGGCTCGGGCTCTGGTTCTGGTTGAGGTTCTGGCTCAGGCTCTGGTTGAGGTTCTGGCTCTGGTTCTGGTTGAGGTTCTGGCTCAGGCTCTGGTTCTGGTTGAGGTTCTGGCTCAGGTTCTGGTTGAGGTTCTGGCTCTGGCTCAGGTTCTGGTTCAGGTTCTGGTTGAGGTTCTGGCTCTGGCTCAGGTTCTGGTTGAGGTTCAGGTTCTGGTTCTGGTTGAGGTTCTGGCTCTGGTTCAGGTTCTGGGTCGGTCCGGCAGCTTGCTGGCGCATCTGTCCAAGCGCACACCTGAAAAGAGTGATAAAAAAATAGTTAGAATCGGACCAAGCTAACTTTGCATGGCATTTGCAATTACAATGTGTGGCAATGCCATCATAAAGTCAAATTTCAAAGAAAATATGACATTTACAATGACACTCGCTTACTTTGTTTTGTTCAACAAAGTTTGTTCTGTCCAAATCGGTGCAAAGTTGGCAGACGGACTCTACGTATCTTTTAATAAATCTAACAATTTATTCCTTGTTGCGCTATCCGCAGAAAATTCTGCTAAGTTTTAAATTTACGGTCATTACCTACTTGACAATAAGATTAACACATACAGCCTATTCCGACTACCGTCTCGATGGAGATTGATCGGGCAGTAAAAATTGCTTTAATATACCGATGGCTGATGCAACGATTTATGCGGTGTATTAGCGGCTGTTAAGCAGTCTAATTGAGGCACTATATGCTATGAGATAAGATTTTCTAGCAGTAGACTGTGTACCTGTTCCTGTTCGTCGAACCAGGATTCATCGGGACATTCCATCAGGTAAGCTCGGCCGGCGTAGCATTGGTAGTAGGCCTTGCAGCCTTCGGTGCTGGCTATACGAAGGAAGTTCTCCTGTCCCGCGCATAGTGTCTCCGGGTCTTGTCTCAAGGATATTGAGAGAGCGGAGGCGCTGGCCGCCGCCAGAGCGCACAGGACTAATCTTAAGGCTACTGGAAGGTAAAATAATATTTATTAATTATCTGTGGAGACCACTATCTAATCTATAAAGCCGCGTCTACACCAAGCGCACGCGCTCACGAGGGAGCCTCGCTCGCGAGCGCGTGTGCTTGGTGGAGACGCGGCTTATGCTACGCGTACATCTGCACATTGTAAAGAAAGACATCGACGTCAGCGACATTTCAGCAAGTCCATCAAGTGGACAACGCGATCTAAGAAAAAGAAGTAAACATTGTGATAATCAGATGGCAATGCTGGCCAGTATTTTGCTGCACGCATTAGAATTGCCATTCAACGTGGCTATGCGGGCAGCCTTCTGGGCACACTCCGCACACTGCCCATCGGCAGTGACTTGGAGGACGTGTTTTATTTATAGGGCCTTTATTTTAAGTTTGTTTATAGATAGTTTGTATTTTTTTTATGGCAATTGAACATGGAATGGAATGGAACACATAAACAGGGGCTGTATAGTGCCAGTAATATTGAACTAGATGACGCCTCTTGAGACTGTTCCTTGACTAAAATACCTAAAGCTTAACCAATTGAATGAAGGAGTATTCTCCTAGCCACGCATTCATTGTTTATGAAATTAGACTTTTGTGGTATGCAGTGTATGCACCATACCCACTGCTTTTGTGGTATGCAGTGTATGCACCATACCCACTGCTTTTGTGGTATGCAGTGTATGCACCATACCCACTGCTTTTTCCCTGTTAGTTTGCCCGTATCTTGCGGCGCTCTTTTTATGGAAACTTCTATCCCTGTGTGCATTCCTTTAGGAGTAAATTTTCTTACACACACACTTACACTTTATAAGTTGTGTTTTCTAAGCTTTTATAGGTTAGGTAAACATGTAGGTAATAGGTAAACTTAGGTAATAGGTATCCCTAATTTTACACCCATCGTAGGCACCCTGTTTAGGTATTCAAGATTGTGATTGTCACCGATATTGCTTTATTATTAATATTTTGCACGAGTGGCAACAGTTGAGTAGGCTTAGCCCACCCTAAATAAATAGCATTAAGTACGTGACTTCGGTTTATTTGTATGGGCACTGTCGAGAAGGCGAGATGTCCGGTTTCAAACCCGCAAACTATTATTAAATTATTTGTCGGTGTAAGTACTTCACAAATTCACAAAATCTCCGAGGATATAGGTACTGATAAAGTTGCCAATAAATTACATACGAGACACCTAGAAGATAAACAGGCCTATTCGGATTTTGAGATAATCACAAGATCTAGAGACGATTTAGAGATCAACTAGATCTACATTAGATATCGACTAGATGTGACTTGGATATCTAAGTCATGACTTGTCGAAATCGTTCAAGAGGACCTCCAGAATCGCGGAAACGTTAAATTTTACATATCTATCTTACAAATATCTTTAAATTATCCATATCGTAACTTGTTGAAGTCTAGTAGAAATCTAATTCATTTTCTGAATCGAGCCGAAAGTCACCCGTTTCTTTAAATATACCTTTGCATAAAACCATGCCATTGTAGGACATAAAACAAAATATAATACCTATTTAAGAAGAAGTGAATGCTAATTTACGTTTATCTAGTTAATAGGTAGAAACGCAACCAAGCGTGTTCATTAAACTATAAAAATGAAAGAATTTTCCCTAAAAATTAAAGTTCCATGAATTATAAAACGCAAATTAAAAATACGTAAACCGTACTGCCTCTAAATTAGCACAACGTTCTTTGTGAAAGCATAAACTTTTAGCTCTGCAAATGCCAGGAAGTTTATTACAAAGTGCAAAGTAGCTAAGTTATTATGGTATCTTTCACATGATAGATCAAAGAAGTTGTTTTGATGGATCAAATAAATGGTTTAGAGCGGAAATAGAATTGAGGTACCATAAATGGGGTGAATAGGGTTCGCGGGGAGAGTTGGGTTATGAATGGGGAGAGAAGAGATGAAAGGGGGGTGAGGTGGGATTTTAAGGCTACTGTTACAAAAATAATGTATTCCAATTTAAAATGGAGCTATACTCATAATAAAAAAAAAATCAATCCAACAATCTTCCAAAATCACCTTTGTATGAAAACCCAACTCACCCCAAATACGAGGGACTACTACGGGGTGCGGTGGGATTTCCTGTTTATCGTCAAAGTTATGAAATGGAACTACCCAAAATAAAATAAAAACTAAAATACAAACGTCCGGAACACTTATTATATACAGCATTCAGTTTGCATATGTAAAAATAAAATGCTATCGAAGTTTGAATGTCAGTTTTGCACCTACTCGCCCCATTTAACGGTAATTAGTAAAAACATTATTTTTTTAAACCCGCAAATACATAAATATAAGTATCAGAAAATATTATCATTAATCTGCTATCCGTCTCACTTTTGTTTGTTTCGTCATCCGATTCTTTCAAGAGGTAACGCACTCAGATAAAAAATGCCAAGATAGGCACAATGCGAAACTGTTCCTTCAAAGATAAAACCCACAGTAGCTAGATTGTGTGAAATACCTACATACTTGAGATATTTGTTGCTTACCTACTTAGTGAATTCCATAGTCTAATAAAACATGGTCTTCTATTCCCAGAGTGACACAGGCCTACGTCACAATAACATGGCCGCTATATATAGCGCTATCGCATATTATCATATAGCGCTGTCGCATGATGACGTAGGCTTGTGTCAGTTAGGTGACCTAGAAAAGACGGGAATGGAGTACCAGGCGGAGTATATTATTATACCATGGTGAATTCTAAAAAGCGTATTTCGATGTAGGTATAGGTACCTACTACCGGTACCAAAGGAGACACTTTGGTGCGGCTTTATCTAGCATTGGCTGTTTTTGAATTACATAATGATAGAGTGAATACCCTTATTGAACAATTTAGAGGGTAATTGAGTGATTTGGGAGTTATTCTACAGTATTTGGTTTTCGAGGGGACAGCGGGCATAATTCCTTAAAACTTAGCTATAGGTATCTCCCTGATGCGCAGTGCGAGAGAGTACCAATAGCCTCCTGAGTGCTGTTATTGCCCTGTTATGAGGCGTTGGAACTATGTGCATACAGGCTACAGACATCTCATTTTTAATGTTAAATGAATAGGAATTTAATTGTTTAATTTTGATTTTAATTTTGATATATTTTGATTTTTTTATTTTTATTACATGTTAATTAGTTTTGTGCCGTGGATATTATAATATATTTTATTATTTTAATGTATGTTTAGCATGTAGGCACTAACTCCTAACTGTAAGTACTTGTAATACCGTAAAACGGGGTGAGTAGGTTTCGCGGGGAGAGGTGGGTTATGAATGGGGAGAGAAGGTTTGAGAGCGGCGTGAGAAGGGATTTTAAGGCTACTGCTACAAAAATAATGTATTCCAATTTAAAATGGAGCTATAGTAATACGCATAATAAAAAAAATCGATCCAACAATCTTCCAAAATCACCTTTGTATGAAAACCCCTCTACGCAAATACGAGGCACTACTAAAATAGGGTAAAAATAAAATGTTATCGAGGTTTGAATTTCAGTTTTGACCCTACTCACCCCATTTTACGGTACTAACAAATTTATGGACCTATGCAGTCTGAAATAAATATATTGAATTGAATTATTATGTTCACGTATGACGAAGGGACATACTCGTATAATCTGGCAAGCCAATTTTTGTCAGTAATAAAAAAAGGTGCGTTTCAAAATTTGTATGGAAGTACGATCCTTCCCGCCTACGTTATTCGTCTTTTTCGTATATGTATATGTACTACTTGACAGTATTTTTAAGTCGATGTAAAACGTTTTTTCATAGTGCATAAATTGACTTTATATTTATTTATAACAATAATTTCTTAGCGCTCTGAGGAAATTTAAAAAAATGCTAATTACACTGGCATTCACATTTAGTTCAACCGTCAAGCGTCGCTACCAGGTATGTCACCATTGGTAGAAGCTACATGTATATTTGCGGCGTTTGAGGTTGAAACCCTGGGGCCATCGGGGCCTAGCACGCGTCGCCTCTATAAGGAATTGTCAAAGCGTCTTATAAAGGATTCGTGTGCGGTGTGCCCAGAGGGCTGGCCAATATTTCGCTCGCTTCTGGACACCCTAGCGATGACTTTGGGCTATATTATACTAGTGGCTCTGTGAGCTGTAGACCTCGCGAGCAGAGCTTGAAATAACATGGTGCTAAGAGCTTTAAATACACCGTGTTTTTTTTGATTTCCGTTAATTTCAAGGGTGCATTCCTGAGCTTAAATCAAGTAACTTTCTCAAAGACACCGATGTTCTAATTAAGTCCATTTCGGAGATAATCTATAATTTATTTTTTTACTATAAGGCCTCTACAAGCGTGTACACTTGCCTTAGGGCCGGCTTACATATTGATTAGTGTTTAGAATGAGTTCATACATTTGCTACTAAACTTAAGTACAATCTCGGTCGATTGATGTACGAAATGACATTGATATGTCACAGATTTCAATTGTTTGGTTAAGTTAAATGTAATGCCCGTGTTACAACAACGCTATATGCTACATTTAATTACTTTTTAAACAAAAAAAAAAAACAAAAAAGAAAACAAAAAAAAATTTTTTTTTTGAAAATTAACTATGCCATTTAGTTCTTATAAACGTACTTAACTATACCCCGAAGTTAACGGAATTCAATAAAAACACGGTGTATAGTAAATTAAAGAAAAACAATACGAAATTTATGTGTAAAAAAATACAAAAAGTTATAATATCCCAGCATACAATTACTGGGGATCGAACCCAGACCCTCTGTGCAAACAGAAAAAGCGAACGTTTACAAACTGAGCCAAATAGTTCTTAGATGGGTTGACGAAATTTAGCTACTCCTTCTCAAATTAAAATTAGTTAAAATTAAATATCTAAATACCGCCTAAACCAGCGATAATTTTTTTCTGCATTTTTTGCTATTAACTCTGTAAACATGTCTCAAAAAGAAAAAAGTCTTATGATATCGATACGACTATTTGTTTAGGCGCCAGGTATCACGACTCCGCCATTTTTAAAAATTTCCAAAAACCGGATTGACAAAAAAATTTTATTTAGTCATAAAATTCGGTCACAAAATTTCACGAGAATCGGTTAAGAATTGCGACCTGTAGAGGAGAACATCCGGACATACGAAAGCAAAATGCCCGAGTCAAAACGTAGACCTTCGCTTCGCTTCGGTCAATTATTATAAGTTTTAATTTAAGTGTTTTATTGTGTTTTACCCCCATGTTTCGTTGCACCAAATAAACATTTAGGTACTCCGTTTGCACTTAATAAAAGCTATTGTAATCAAGTTTCGGCTTTAATGCAAATTAAAAAGTGAATAAAATATAAATAACAAATACTTACAATTCATTTCGACCGCAATGCACCCCTGAGCGATCCGCGGCTAAATAAGCTAAACGGATGGAGGAGGTGAATTTTATCGAGATCATTATATCACAAGAGGCTGATAACGTCAGAGCTGAAACTCCGATACTGTCGATCACCGCTATCTGTTTAGCCCGGGGTCTGGATGCGACTGAATAGTTGCGACCGTTTCGTAGTTCTGCGACTGGACGGAAGTCGGGGTTTATTCAGGATGGTTAACTCTGAGGTTGGATAGACCGAGAGATGCAATGAATAGTGATATTAATTGAAATGCCAGTAGCAGGAGTCACAGTGTAGTGAGTCCGGTATTAGTTGCTGTGGTATTGGTCTTTGTAGTTAATCAATTGCGTTTTTGTACCAATTATATTCAATTCTGAGTAAGAAGTTAAGTTTTGTAGTGTATTTGTATTTATTTGAACTACTTTAATACAATTTATAAATATATTTTTTGAACTTAGCGACTTTTCCAACAGGCCGATTATTTCGACAAAAACCCCATACACCACGTCCAAAAATTATAACCTGTGTTGTTTGATGTAACGCAATATTTTATACAACAAAGCTGAACAAATCTGAATCTTCCTATACATATTATGTTTAATTATGGCCATGATTGCGGAGGGTGCGTTGAGTAAAGATCAAATTTTTATAAAGTAAGTTATGGTTGTCACCTGACGAAATGAAGGCATAATATTATGATGATCCCTTTATCAAGAGGATCTTAAAAGCTAACGTTTATTCTGTACTGAACGTGACACCCGTGACACACACGTGATGTAGGTAAAAGGTATAAAGTCGCAATAAAGAAACGCCCGCCTAAGCCAATTTCAGTGATCGGCCATCGTGCAAGCATCAGGCGCAGTTTGGTGACCTTGGAGCAATCATGACATACAGACAGTCATCATGTGTCATAGACATGATTTGCCCACGTTAGCGGCGTTAAGCCGGCCTAATCTAATGCTTTAACTTCCTTGAACTTGTGTTTGGTGACGTATCTATGTTGGATTTAAAGGGCTCAAATGATCTAGCCAAGTTACTGAGCAAAATTTGGTTTCTCTTCGATTTCACGAAAAACGGAAATAATATAATACTTAATAAATAAATATTATAGGATAATTTTACAAAGATCGACCTAGTCCCTCAGTAAGCTAAATAAGGCTTGTGTTATAGGTACTAGACGACGATATATATGTATAATATATTTTATATATAAATACTTATATACATAGAAAACATCCATAACTTAGGTAACAAATATTTGTGATAAACACACTAGGATTCGAACCCGGGACCTCCTGCTTCGTAGGCAGGGTCACTACCGACTAGGCTAGGAGGCCGTCAAAAACTTAAAAGTCGAAAAAATTTAGGTAACCATAATACTATCTTATTATTTGAAAAACTGTGACGATACCGAGCGAGTGTGTTTTTCAAATAATAAGATAGTATTATAGTTAATTTTTTTAACTATAAAGTACTAAATACATTAAGCAACAAGAAACAAATGAGGGTTCCATAAATGTACTATTTCCTATGGGTGTGGTATTTCATAGTTAAAAAATCGGCCAAGAGCATGTCGAGCCATGCTCAGTGTAGGGTTTCGTAGTAAATTGACCAAACTAGTATAGTAATCAGTAAGTATCATGTACATTACAAGCATAAGGGACTATAAGGGAGTAAAAAGACGTACAAAGCCCTGTAAAGGTACCTACCTTTACAGGGCTTTGTACGTCTTTTTACTAAGAAGAGAAGATAGATTGCAATAACTCAAAAACGACTGGACCGATCATGTTCACTATAGTTTTCATTGAAAGTATTTATGAAGCTTTTGTTTCACGATTTTTGTCATATTTTTTGGACCCATGGTTCAAAAGTTAGAGGGCCCCCTCACACATTTTTTTTCTTTCGGACCGATTATTTCCGAATATATTAACTTTATCATAAAATGTTTTTTGGAGACCCTTAATAGTTTTTAAAGACCTATGCACAATTGCACAGATACTCAATATTTGGGTCAAAATAAAAAAAAAACAAATTAACATGCTGAACGTATAACTAATTACTGGCTAACACTGTGCTGTACAAGTAATTTAAAAAAAACCGGACAAGTGCGAGTTGGACTCGCCCACCGAGAGTTTCGTACTTTTTAGTATTTGTTGTTATAGCGGCAACACAGAAATGCATCATCTGTGAATATTTCAACTGTCTAGCTATCACGGTTCATTAGATACAGCCTGTTGACAGACAGACTGACAGTGGAGTCTTACTAATAGGGTCCCGTTTTTACCCTTTGGGTAGGGAACCCTAAAAAGCAAAGTTTTAATAAATACATAATTTAATAAAAACACTCCGTGGGGGACGAACTTTAAGATATTAATACCAAGTGTACCTAACAGATGAACTCATAGCCAATCTATATCTATACATATAATAAAGCTGAAGAGGGTCGAAAGTCTGTACATGGAAGATATTCGAAAAAAAGTTGGCTGGGGATACTTAGAATCGATAACAGAACACGTTCCAACAGTTTTTAGAATTTTTGTCTGTTTGTCTGTTTATCTGTTTATCTGTTTGTCTGTTTATTTGAACGCGCATCACGTGAAAACGGCTGAACGGATTTTGATGCAAACTTTACTAATCTGTCGAGAACATCCCCGGCCAGGTTATAGGCTATAAAAATTCAACCCCTAAAAGGGGGGGTAGCCACAACACTCGATTGACTTAAGTTTGCCCCTGAATCTTATGGCGCTACTTAGGAAGGAGGGGCAAACTTTTTTCAAATATGTGCTACCACTATAGAGTACCCTGGTAAACTAACAGATGGCGCTGAATTTAATACGTGTTGATATGAATAAGCCACCGAGGAAGGATTTTGCCAATTTAACTCTAACTTTAGAAGAGAGGGTACGGATATCAACAAATTTAATTGAATAATTATGTTGATTTAATAATACAACAAAATTAAACGACAGTAAATTAATTGCCCCTCATTGCACAGTGCCATCTTTTGGGGTGAGTAAACATTAAGTAATCAAGAAAACTAAAAATGAATTTACATAGTTACGTAGTGGTAAAATAAACACACATATCAACACGCGTATAAGTAATTGCATAATTTAAAATTATTAATTTTCTCCGTCATGAATTATACCTAATCGTAATTATATCGCATCCATATCAAATCCATATTCATACGTATACAGCACTTAATAATGGCCACGAAGGTGGGTACTTTGAAAAAAAAACATTGACCTCTGTCATTTTCAGTGCCGGATTAACCCTTTTAAGCAAAATAAGCACTTGGACCACGTCTAGGGGGCACCAAAACCGTAGGCAAAGAAACGCGCAGGCTGCATCAGCATTGCAGTCGTCGTGGAGTAGGTACCTACATGAAACTTTTATACTTACGTGTACAAGTACCCGTCTAATAACGAAGGGTCGTAGGGATCAAGTAAGAGAGTGAGGGTACGTAAGAGCATCTCCAACGTAGGCTTTCGATTTGACCCTACGCGGAGGCCCTTAAAGTCATGGAAAAATATCTTGCTTTGGGGCTGGCGGCCAGCCGATTTTTTCGACATAGGTTACCGATTTTATAGCGAATTTTGCTCTCTTGCACACCAGATTTGTCGGCCAAGCCGAGTTGCTCCTTAGCCGCGATCCTGAGACCTAACTGTCAAAGTGTTATAAGGGGCCCCGTGAAAGCAGAAAACTAAAAGCATCCTATCAAGTAGCGCTTTCGAGTGAAGCCAAAGAGCGAGCAGCAGAAGAGTCGTGATTACATGCATAGATTCGATTTCAAGCCACTCTTTTGCAGTTCGGCGTTAGGTCTTATGCGAAGCCTTTTGCCTTACGGCAAAGTTGATCTTCTGCCTTAATTACACTTGGGCGTGGATCCAAATCCAAGCTTTCCTCTTTCGCAGCTGGGCCTTCTGCCTTGCTCACACTTCGCCAATTCAATTCACTTGGTCAATTCCAAGCTCTGCTTTCTTGCATCTTTTCACCTCTCTTGCATCAAACAACCTAGCTGAGACTCTTAAATATCGAGCCCTATGCGAAGCTACGCTGATAAAAAACTGTCCCATCCCTTCTCTGTATGAAATCCTGGATTCGCGCCTGGTTGGGACTAAAGGTAAAAATGTACAACTGTCTATCAAATTGTGTTTTTATATCGAAAAATTTTCGCGCTCGCTTCGCTCGCGTTTTCAATAACTATCTAAGATATAATAAAGATGACATTCGGGTGGCGACTGCAGCAGAATTATTGTGTTTCAACGTTACTGCTGCAGCAGAATTATTCTGTTGCAATGTTACTGCTGCAGCACTGTCAATTTTCGTGATAAAATGATGTAACTGATTTCCATACTAAAAGTAAAAATGTACAACTGTCTATCAAATTGCGTTTTTTATATCGAAAAATTTTCGCGCACGCTTCGCTCGCGTTTTTTATTACTTTCTAAGATATGATAAAGGTGACATTCGGGTGGCGACTGCAACAGCATTACTCTGTTGCTACTTTACTGCTGCAGCACTGTCAATTTTCGTAATAAAATGATGTACTTAGCTGATTTCCATACTAAAAGTAAAAATGTACAACTGTCTATCAAATTGCGATTTTAATATCGAAAAATTTTCGCGCTCGCTTCGCTCGCGGGAGAGCGAGGCAGGGGAAGGGGCCACCATGGTCTAGAAATGCTTAGGGCATCAAAATATCTTAATCCGGCACAGGTCGTTTGTGGAGTCAAACGATTTGGGTGCGAGTCCCGTTTTATACGCATTTCCATGCCTTCCCGAAAAAAATCGAATCATTCGCGAAAGTCTCGCAACGCATTGAGGTTACAAGGGGCACGTGGTCTTCCTCAGGAGTCTGAAGAAGACCACGGTGAGTGGCGCTCTAGCCAGGCAGGCCGCTTCGCTTTCGCTCGCGCGCGTATATCTTACTGTATCGTCCGATATACACCTACTACTCTGTCGTTAAAATCACGTGTAAAATTTTAAAAATATTTTATCTGGACTACAGTCCTCTAGCATATCCATCTGTCAACTTTACTTCAAGATCCGCCTCCAGGGGAGAGGGAAAGAAATTAAGATTAGTTATTAGCCGCTTACTGACACAGACCGAATTCCACGCGGGCGGAGCCGCGGGCACAGCTAGTTATCAATATAATTATTTATAAGTAAGTATTTTATTCCTATATGTCATTGGCTCATATACCGAGCGGATAAAGGATGACTCACGCTAGACCGTCCCGGGCCCGGGCCGAGGCGTCTGACATATGACGGTTGATTGGCGATCGGTGATCACGTGGTGTTTTCCATATAAAACGAAGCGCCGGATGATCCGGCCCGGCCCAGGCCCGGTCTAGCATGAGTCATCCTTTAAATAGAAACTCCGAAACTTTTTAAGAATTAACCTTTTCTTGTAAGAACTGTTTACTCTCCCTCTCCCTCTCCCTCTCCCTCTCCCTCTCCCTCTCCCTCTCCCTCTCCCTCTCCCTCTCCCTCTCCCTCTCCCTCTCCCTCTCCCTCTCCCTCTCCCTCTCCCTCTCCCTCTCCCTCTCCCTCTCCCTCTCCCTCTCCCTCTCCCTCTCCCTCTCCCTCTCCCTCTCCCTCTCCCTCTCCCTCTCCCTCTCCCTCTCCCTCTCCCTCTCCCTCTCCCTCTCCCTCTCCCTCTCCCTCTCCCTCTCCCTCTCCCTCTCCCTCTCCCTCTCCCTCTCCCTCTCCCTCTCCCTCTCCCTCTCCCTCTCCCTCTCCCTCTCCCTCTCCCTCTCCCTCTCCCTCTCCCTCTCCCTCTCCCTCTCCCTCTCCCTCTCCCTCTCCCTCTCCCTCTCCCTCTCCCTCTCCCTCTCCCTCTCCCTCTCCCTCTCCCTCTCCCTCTCCCTCTCCCTCTCCCTCTCCCTCTCCCTCTCCCTCTCCCTCTCCCTCTCCCTCTCCCTCTCCCTCTCCCTCTCCCTCTCCCTCTCCCTCTCCCTCTCCCTCTCCCTCTCCCTCTCCCTCTCCCTCTCCCTCTGCCTCTGCCTCTGCCTCTGCCTCTGCCTCTGCCTCTGCCTCTGCCTCTGCCTCTGCCTCTGCCTCTGCCTCTGCCTCTGCCTCTGCCTCTGCCTCTGCCTCTGCCTCTGCCTCTGCCTCTGCCTCTGCCTCTGCCTCTGCCTCTGCCTCTGCCTCTGCCTCTGCCTCTGCCTCTGCCTCTGCCTCTGCCTCTGCCTCTGCCTCTGCCTCTGCCTCTGCCTCTGCCTCTGCCTCTGCCTCTGCCTCTGCCTCTGCCTCTGCCTCTGCCTCTGCCTCTGCCTCTGCCTCTGCCTCTGCCTCTGCCTCTGCCTCTGCCTCTGCCTCTGCCTCTGCCTCTGCCTCTATCTCTATTTCTATCTCTATTTCCACCACCATAAGAATGCATAGATTGTCGAATAGTGCGTTATCTACGCCCGTCTCAAACAGGATAGATAGAGTTAGACCAAGAAAAATCTGCAGCGATTTTGAAAGCCCACGCAGTGCAAGTGTTATTCTGCCGTCATAATCCCGATAATTCACAACAAACACCGATAACGAACTCTGCGAAACATGAAGTCATAAATGTCCTGTGAAAAATGTCGTTCTGACTTTTTTACTATTTTAAGGTTAGGCTACAGGGCAAACCCTTAACCCGATCGTCTTTGTTTTAGGCTCAAATTGTAGCTGACTAAATTGTCCAGAGCCGTTTTTCTCAAATTTTTGATATCATTCTTCGTTTCCAAATTATCGAGCACCAAAATCAAAAATTCGGAAAAAATTGAATTTTATTTTCACTATTTCGACCATAACTTTTTTTGTTTTTGACTTTCTCGAATAATTATTTTTGCACCTTACAGCTCTCGTGATTATGCGTCTTTTGAGCCTATTTTTTAATATCATATCTTCACAACTTTCCGAGATATAAGGGGATCGCCCTTTTTCGTGAAATCGGACCGTATACTGGAGCGAACGAAAAGACATTTCCAATGTCAAAACCATACAATATTGTTAGTATCATATCATTACAGCTACATGTTAGTAGGTAAGTACATTAAAATTAATCATTAACATTATACATATAGGTATATGACTGAGATAAATACAATTAGATAGTCTAGTTACTATATCATGTTATTACTGAACCGCCTGGGTTCTTCTAGCTCATTGGTGCAGGTCAAAGAAGGCAGGCCCGCTTTCAAAATAAATTCATTCCGCACTATTCACATAGTTTAGCATTCCTCTTTTTGTATACGGAATGTTTTACCAGCCAGTCACTCTGAACTCCACATATAAAGTTGCCGGACGCCTTAGTATAGAATTTACCAGAGAAAACTAAAATATAATTTTATTAGAGTTAGATAAAGTTTTTTTATTAAATTAAAAACCGCAAATCTAAACTAAACTACTCCTATTATTAATTTCGTTGCTCTCATATACCATTTTTCGGGGCTAATAGCTTTTATTCTAAAGAGTTAAAAATAGTAACAGCACCAGTCATGGGACATTTAAGAGGAAATTTGGAGTATTTATGATATTTCCCTTGTACATGTAAATGGTCTTCCGCTTAGCGTGTTAAAAGATGAAAGTCCTATCCGCCTTTCATGTTTTAGGCGTGTTGTATCAAAGATACTGCAATGAGTTTCCACATAATTAACAAATTAAAACTATGCTTTTTTTCTCCAGTCATGGACACCAAAGCTCCAGTAATGGGCCCCCCGTAATGGACGTGGATCCAGTAATGGGCCCCCTATAATGGACATTGCTCTATCAGTTAAAATATTGAAATGGGGAATAAGTTATGGCAAAAAAAACAATTTTTGGTATAAGCTTTTATCGCTGAATGTATTTTTCTTTCCACAGCCAATTATTATTGTATTAGATTTATCGAGACAATTCTAATATACCCAAACACAATTAGTTAGGGTTTATTGCGATAAAGTTCCCATGGCCACCTCCTGTCTCCATCATCAGATCAAGTCCATGTTATCATAATATTGCATTATCATCCGATTTGCATACTTAATTACGTACTTAGACAAAATTTCAACTGAATCTGAAATCGAAAAGTGGGTCAAATTCAGCTACCAAGATTTGACCCACACTAACTAACAAGGCAAGTTAAATAAAAGTTTGGAAAAACGATATTAATTTATCCTAAGTCCGAGAATACCTCCTGGTTGACATATTTCGTAACTACATTTTACTTTTGTATTGTTTAAAACATGAAATTATGGCATGGCAAGCATCATTATGTCAATTGTCCCATCATAGGAGGTATGCAGTTTTACAGCTCCTATAATGGGATTGGGCCAAATACCAATATTTTTTTACATCTGTGGAGTCACAACATAGTGTGTTGTATACCTTATCTCATGGTAAATGCAATTAACAAAACGCATTCTAGTTTTCATCAAGTATTAATTAATTAAAATTTAATAAATTAACTCACCTCTCTTAGCGAAGTTGTTAAGAATTTTTTGTGATATTTTTTTTCAGTGGCACGACAACTTTTGGGTTAACGCACATTTTTTAAAAACTAACCGAATTGAATAAAAATTCAAACATAATCAGCTCTAGGACTGTTGTTTATGATAAAAATATATCCAGTGTTTATAATAGTAGTTTATGTGACTGCTACATAATGAAAGGCATTAAAATACGAGTGTGGGTTTATGAAACGAATGAAATGAGTTTCATAATAGTATCACACGAGTGTTTTAATGCCTAATTATGTACAGTTACATACACTGCTTTATCTACACACATATTATAAACTTTCTATGATATATTCACTAACCTCATATTACAACCGACATTGGGGCACTTTCCTCTCTGGCGGAA
Organism: Cydia splendana; assembly: GCF_910591565.1. NCBI lineage: Eukaryota > Metazoa > Arthropoda > Insecta > Lepidoptera > Tortricidae > Cydia > Cydia splendana. Next base: position 14,419,159 of record NC_085971.1, on the reverse strand, counting down.
CTCGCGGATATGAGATGGCGTCTCCGAAATAACCATATCGCACATTTTACACGAAACTTTTGTTTAGTTACTTTAAAAACAACAAAACAAATTATTTTTTACTACAAACTAATTAAAAGATAAACTGTACGTCAAATGGCGGCAAATGAAAACTTTTTTCACGCATGTCACGCATCCGTAGTTTTTTTTTAAATTCAGAGACAAACTAGAGTCGGGGTCGATTACCATATCGTCCGATACCAACTTACAAGCGAGATTTGTCAATATTGTATGCAATTGACATTTGATTTCGAATAAAACGTCATCTCGACTGATATTAGAATAGGGGTCAAAATCAAATTGCTTTTTTTTTCAGAGATGTTCGAAATTTGAATTTCATTACCAAATCGATTTTGATATAGTAATGAAGCTATTACCACATTTTCACAGATAAGAAATTTGCTGTAACAAAACAGTTTATCATAATGTGGGCCATTATTTACGGATTTTGAAGGCATCATAGAGAGTTTATGATATGTGTGTAGATAAACTACTTTTATATACTTATTTTAGAGGAATTGTGTTTTTTTGTCCCATTACTGGTTCCGTGTCCATTATAGGGTATACTACTATACTTCGTCTTATTTATCCTGTTATTTATACCCGTGTTTCCATTTTCTCCGTCCCCTGAGGTCTCTTTTGTTCAACAATCATATTAATGCAATCCATTTACCAGAATTACATTCATGAAAGGATGAACACCTACGCTACGTAATAAGTTATTGTTGTTTGTTGCTTAATAATTAAATCCAGATAATAAGTACGAAATTAGAATATCATTAAGCTGAAATCGATGTCATGCGCGAAATAAAAAGTGACCAAGGCCTCCAGTGCCCATAGCTAAGATCGAACCAGCATCTTTTGCATTTGCGGCAGATGGCAAAACCACTGGACGACTCACGGTGGTACCGGTCGAAATTGATCAAATATAATAGGTATGCAATGTTTGAAAAGCTGGGCCCATTTGCCCATACAACTCCAAAGCAAATCCCTTACGGGATTACGTATAGCGAGCGAGAATGATATCCATTAGTATCCCATTTTTCTGACGAGTGCATACCTAACTGAAAAACAACAACATCCAAATATTAAGATAAGTATATGTATAAACCAGACATAGAAGTTTTTGTGGCAAAAACGAGTGTTTGAGAAAATGAAACATCGATAAATCTGTTATCGATAGGTCATATTAATATTTAAAATATGTAATTTCTACTTGCTGTCGGTAAGTTACAGAAAAATTTCAATAATGCAAATCAATCACAAAGCGGTACTTAATTTCATTATTACATATACTTAGTACTTAAAAATTATAACGTAAACTGTAGTACCTATGCAGTGCCAAAAGAATAGAAAACTACCAATATATCAAAAGAGAAGCGCGTTCGCGGTAGCTATCTTCTTATAAAATGTAATAAGTAAGTAAGGTAACATCGATAACAGACATGTCGATATTTCATTTTGTCAATCACTTTATTTTGCCACAAAAACTTCTACGTCTGAAACTTTCACATCTTACACAGATAAATCTAGCCCCAAACTAAGCAAAGCTTGTACTATGGGTGCTAGGCGACGATATACATACTTATGTAGATAAATACATACTTACGTATATATATATATATAGGAAACACCCATGACTCAGGAACAAATATTTGTAGGTCAATGTAGGACTAAAATCAAATGACAAATTGGGAATTCCTACATACGATAATCTCACTTATCAATATGCAGTTTTCCTAAACCACTTCAAATGATCATTGAAGTACCTACTCGTACCGTTGCAATACTCGTACAGTTTAACTTAAAAAAATATATATATATTTTAGGAAAACGCATAAAGGAAAGCAGACGTGTCTGCTTGTTAAAAAATTGGAGTAGTTTAATCATCTGAGACCCCTCGTACAAATTGATGTACATTCTCTCCACTTTCATTGAGTAATTTAAGGGTTAGTAAGTAAATAAATTCAAAAATAAAACAACTGCCTCTGGATCTTAGTAATTAATAAACAATAACAATACAGATGTAGTGCATAATTATTTTCAGAGAAACGTACGAGCGTATCTTGTTATTTCAGTCAGTCTCGGTACAAAAAGTACTGAGGTTGACTGAAGGAGCATGATAAATACGAACGTTTCCGAGAAAATACGATGGAAAACAATTACCTATGCACTACATCCTGTACTAACTACTAACCCTTTATACAACTTTAGATAATTAAATGGAATACCTAGCATACTTATACTAAATGAAAATGTCATTTGTGTAAATATTTTACTAGGTAAAAACATAAGACCAAATTCTCTTCACGTAATTTGACTACGATAAGTTGTCGCTTTGATAAGCACACTTAAAGATATGAAATATATCCACCATTACTGGTCCAGTGCGTCGATTCTAGAAAATATTTCAAATAATGGGTTAGTTATCTTTAAGTTTTCAAACTGAGCAGGTTTTGCGGTGTGAGATGCATGTTATAAATGTTATACCATAGAGAAATAATTATAGTAAGAAGAGTGCTCACTGCATACATCAGTTTTGGTACCAAAAAGACTATTATTTTCATAGTCGACGTATCACGTAGCATCGAGTAGCGGAATTATCAGTACTGCTATAGTTTGTGCGGAAAGAGAAGAGTCGTGAAATGTAGGGGAGCCCATACATTCTACGACTCTTCTCTTTCTGCACAGACCCTACTCGATACTAGATGTTTCTCGTGTGGCGACTCACGAAAATTGTATTGAACATCTACTTAATATTAGAAGCAGACGGAGTTGAAAATAGAGTTCCGGTTAATCTGGTTAAATAATATTATTATGTCTATATGTACGAGTAAGTTTTTTTTTAATTGGCCTGCTTAACTTGTTAACACAACTTGTGTGTTGTTGTTAGCTTGTTATTAGTTGTTGTTGTTGTCATTTTATGTTAACTTTTTTATAGCAGAAAACCGGAATTACGTGTAACTGAATAGCCAGTTACGATTGAATTTTTAATCTGAACTAGTTAATTAAGTACCGAAATAATGTCAGAAACATTATCATTATAGTAATTAACTCAAAGTAATTAAGTCTTACCTACTTCTTTGTAATACTAAAATTAACTATCTACATAAAACACTAAAAAAAATATAACAAAACTGTAATCCAAAACTAACTCTAATTATTTCGTTCAGACCGCCTAGCACGAGTTGCGTTGCGTTCTCGCGCGCGAGTCCATACTTGAAGTCGCGCTAGATTAGGGAGTCGTGCGCGAGAACGCAACTCGTGCTAGCAGCAGTAGGTAAAGCAGGTTCAGGCAGGTAAAAATCAAGAAAAAACCTAAAATTACATTTATTAAGTATTGCTTTCTAGACTAGGTATAGAATTATAAATAGGTGGCCATAGATTTACAGTAGGTATTGTTACCTATCTTGTAAGAAAGTAAGACACTTTAATATTCATATAGGAAAGACAATAGGCAGGCCGCAAATACATTTTTGCTTTTTGTTGTTTCTTATTTTGACTGCTTGATTAAAAGCAACATCTATTCATCATCCAGGATCAAGTCCTTTTATTTTTGCACTAACGTTTTCTTTTTTATATTTTGTTTTTTTTTTGGTCGTATCCGACATCCGATATCGAATCGAATACCGTGAAAACGCGTATAAGATTCTAGACTCTAGAATCTAAGGGAAGACTCTAGAATCTAACGCGTATAAGATTTTAGACTCTAGAAAGAAAAGAATATACCAAGATTACTCTACAATCTAGAGGAATCTTGGTTTTAAGAATGTAAGTAGGTACCTACTAGGTACTCGCAATAGCAATAAGTTATGATATTAATATGATATCATTCTTGTGTGATATATTAGTGCCAGCAGCTAGCTGCTGGTACTAATATATCAATATCATGGTTGTAAGTATTATAATTTTAAAATTTGAATACGCTTCAAAAGGTCTTACTTTCTAACTTTGTCTAAGAAACCCATCACCTTTAAGGATGACTCACGTTAAGCCGGGCCGTGTCCGGGCCGGAGCTTCCGGTGCTTACTTTTCTATGACATGACAGGCGATCACGTGATGCTTTCCATAGAAAACGATGCGCCGGAAGCTCCGGTCCAGACACGGCCCGGTCTAACGTGAGTCATCCTTTAGGTACTCGGTTTAGGTAGGTTAGTTTTATATATGTGTAAACACACCGAATTTTCCAACATGACATAATTTGAATGCCTTTGTATGATAAAACGAACAGGTTTTTGATGGTCAACGATTAGATAAAGTATTCGTGAAATATCTGTGCAGATGCAAACAAGGGCACGAGCCAATGTCATGATATTAAATTATGCTTTCAATAGAAGAAGGCAGGGGATACTCATTTACTTCTGATCTTCCTCGCGTTATCCCGGCATTCTGCCACGGCTCATGGGAGCCTGGGGTCCGCTTGGCAACTAATCCTGAGAATTGTAGTTTTTACGGAAGCGACTGCCATCTGACCTTCCAACCCAGAGTGTAAACTAGACCTTATTGGGATTAGTCCGGTTTCCTCACGATGTTTTCCTTCACCGAAAAGCGACTGGTAAATATCAAATGATATTTCGTACATAAGTTCCGAAAAATTCATTGGTACGAGCCGGGGTTTGAACCCGCAACCTCCGGATTGAAAGTTGCATGCTCTTACTAGGCCACCAGCGCTCTGATACTCATTTACTTCTATGGATCAGTAATTGATCAGTAACTAAATCAGTAATCACCAACCGACAGCGAGTCGGACTCGCCCATGAAGGGTTCCGTAGCAGCAAGTAACATAATAAAGTGTGCAGTTAGTAGGCTGCTTGGCAAATGTGAGAGGTACGCGGTGGCTCATGGACTTAAGTACAACACGACGAAGAGTGAGGTACTCGTATTTCAGTCGCGCGGTTTTAAAGTGGATAGGGTCCCGGATATTATGTTGAATGGAGTACCGCTAAAAAGAACCGCTAAATTTAAGTACTTGGGTCACTGGGTCACGGAGTGTCTCTCGGATGACCTGGACATTGAGAGGGAGCGTAGGGCGCTGGCTGTTCGGGGGAATATGTTGGCCCGCAGGTTTGCGCGATGCAGTAATGAAGTTAAAATTACTTTGTTTAAGGCGTTTTGCCAGTCTTTTTATTCGTGCTGCCTGTGGGTGAACTATACTCAGCGGGCAGTCAGTGCCTTAAGGGTGCAATATAATAACACGCTCAGGATGCTGTTGGGACTGCCCAGGTGCTGCAGCGCATCGGGCATGTTTGCGGAAATGCGAGTAGACGGCTTCCATGCCATTGTTCGAAAGCGGGTCGCCTCCATCATGCGCCGTGTGCGTGGGAGTAACAACGGCATTCTGAGTGTGATCGCTAGCTGTTTGGACTCCCCCATAGCGAGACACTGGAATAGTTTGCATGTAAATAATTGACTGAATTTTAACTATTATTATTATTTATTTTATGTTTGTAATTCCAAAATGTACCTTTTATTTTTTGTGTAAGACTGAATACTTTAATTTTTAATTTTTAATTTTATTATTTTAATCATTTTTAATAATGTATTGTTTTATTATTGTGTACGTAATTTTAATTATTTTAATTTAATATGGATCATCTGTTATCTGCAATAAAGAATTGAATATGAATATGAATAAAGTCGCGGATTACGATTTATGACGTATTAAAAAAAAACTACTTACTAGATCTCTAGAACAAAAAAACTACTTAGTACATCATATACTTTTTTTAGTTTTATCATTCTCTTATTTTAGAAGTTACGGGGGGGGGGGGACGACGACGACGACGACGACGACGACACATTTTACCAATTTGGAATTGTCTCTCGCGCAACCTATTCAGTTTAGAACAGAACATCTACTTACCAAGTTTCAACAGTATTAGTTCTTATAGTTTCGGAAAAAAGTGGCTGTGACATACGGACGGACAGACATACATGACGAATCCATAAGGGTTCCGTTTTTTGCCATTTGGCTACGGAACCCTAAAAAAAAGAAAGAAGTTTAAGAAGTTTTAGAAGTTTAGGTTCAAGAAGTTTAGCACTGATTGACTAGCACGTCATATTTTCGCGGATTGGCAAAATAATATTTTAGTTTTAATTAATATGGATTTCCGCAAAGTAACACCTGATTCTATTCACTATTTGAACCAGAAGTGTACTTACGGTATTGCAAAAATGTTTATTGCCTACTGTTACTACAGTGAAAAGTGCTTCTAGTTTGGCAATTTTCAAAATTACCCCGATTTCGAAGTTACCCCATTGCATTTTATTTTATATTAAATAATATGACGTAACAGGTTATTAAATACCTTAAACGGTTTGATTTATTTCATTAACATTATCAAACATGTGATTTGTCAAAACAATCGCAACAACAGCGATGCGTCATTCAGTTAGTGTTTGTTTTAAAACATTTCTGTTTACAGAATATAAACATTTTAAGCTGACGAGACAAATTGGGATGTACAGATTAATTAATCTAATCTTAATCCGTGACAGACAGATTAGCTTGCAAACTTTTGGCAGCGAAAGAAAATCACAAAATAAAATTTAATTGGACTAAATAATTTGTAGACGCGAAGAATGTAGGTAATTTTCGCATTTAAAAAATAATTACTTTTAAAATATTAAAAGCAAACATTGAGCTTACTTTACTGGCCTATAAAGAAAACTTGCCTGCCTTTTATTTTTTGCCCGAAATTTTGTACATCGTAACTTGCTAAATAATATTAATCTCGCCCAAAATTATTCTCATCCCAGGAAATGAGAATAAACCAGGCAGGAAAACCATCCTGAGGGGCTACCGCGAAAACCGAAATTCGCAAATTGCGGGGACCTTTCTCTTTTACTCCAATGAAGGCGTAATTAGAGCGACAGAGAAAAATGTCCGCAATTTGCGAACTTCGATTTTCGCGGTTATAGCCCTGGTATCATGTATGACGTATGACATTTTCCTGTCTAGTTTATTTCCTATCTGGCTAAGGGTAACATTCCATTTCTGACAGTAGCTGCACTACTAGTACAAAACGCGTCGGTGTTATTGTCAATTTCCAAAGTAAAATGAATGGTAGTGCTGGTGTCGTTGGAAATGGACTGTCACCTTAACATGTTAGCCAGATAGAAATGCCAGATTATAACTGTTTTATTGTATTTTAAAACAAGGTCATGATGAAAATTATAGTCTTAACATGCCATATTGTGTATGATGCCATGCCATTGTGTGTGAATTCCATTAACAAAACAAAAAATAGATTTAGGTCATATTTTGTGTTGTGTTTTCTCGTTCTCGAATATGACTAAAATTTGCCTCGGGGGTGGTTTTGGCTGATATAAATCACGAGAAATAAACCAATGACAGATTCAATTGGGTTTCCTTGTCATTGTCAATGTGTTAACGTCAATGCCGTGGACTCAAAAGGGATATTTAAAACACGTCGCATGTCGTTTCATCCCGATACATTTCTACTTTTGATTCACATTAGTAGATAAATTATTGTTACTCGACGGTCCCTGATGTTATTTACTGCCTTATTTTAATGTTATTTTGTTTTTGTATAACTTTTATGAAATCATTCAATGTTTCTTTACCAGATGCCATAACAACCTAAATCGTAATGTAATAAGGAAATATACCTACATATGAAAAGTGTATGTATTTCTTGTCAGCTTTGCTATTGTTTTTTTAACTTTTAAGTACTTTGGTAATTTTTGTTTATGGAATAAATTGCAAATATGCGAGTTTTCGTGTACGAATTAAAACTTGTTAAGATACTTATACTCGTTTTGATTTCAGAGGAGGCATTTGCTTAATGCCTCTTGACATCCCACGTTCAACATTTAAGCTTGTTTATAATGAAAATTACCAAACTTTATAATAATATCAAGTACCAAAATTCGTATTTTGAATTTTAAACAGTAGGTAGATACCTAGGTACTTAATATAATATGATATGCGACTCGAAAAATTATTTATTATTTTATAAATCCAGTGGTGCAATCTTCTCCTTAGATGACATCTAACATTTGATCTCATTTTGACGAAAAAAATGATTATATGATTTAAGATTATACAAAATTGAGATTCAAAAGCGTTGCTCCTTTTTGTTTCTGTGTATTTTAAGAGAAAAGTGGACGACCACGCACGGTCGCTTTTCCATACAAACGCAGTGCTCAATTTCCTCTCTGCATATTAATACATACTTACATAGGTATTATAAAAAATAATTTTATACAATTTCATGTATATTCTACCAAAGCTATACCCCTCCGTTTTTAAATTGTAGGTATATGAGTTGGGAGCTTCTAAAATTTGTATGTAATTTGTTTTTCTCTCCTAACTCATATATGTAAATAATCAACAACTCGAAAAAACAAAAAAATGCATAGGTGTGCATAACTAGTTAACATCAAATTGTATAAAAACTTGCTATATAATACCTATGCATAATATATGTACATGTACCTTCCTTTTGTATAACCATATGTCATTGCCACACCCGATATGGGTAACATGTAATTGAATCGATTATTACTTGAAGACCTGAAGACCTATACCGGGTGTGGCCTGTAATATGAGCAAATAATTAAACTGTAGGCTGTACTCCTCATACTGACCAACATTTGTTCAGTGACTTTTAAAAATAACTTGTGGTTTGATTTTTAATACACTTTAAAGTTTATTCTAAGACGCAATGTAGGTATTGCGAATTTTCTCATGTTTAAGGCGTGACAAGCAACGTCAATCACAATGATATGGCGTGGCGATGGCGTCCATTGATGATAATATTTATTTTGTATGAAAAATAGGGAGTCTAAATACTTCATAACTTTTAAAAGTTGTTGAACAAAAGTATCACCGTTTGAGGAGTACAATCTATGTTTTAATTATTTGCTCGTGTTACAGGCCACACCCGGTATACATCCATGTAAGCAATTATAATTGAGTAAAAATAAAATAAATAGTTATATCAAATTGTGTAATAATACTAAAAATATTTTAAATAATGTCCAATTACAAATATATAAAGAGGAAAATGGGGACTATGTGTGGAGACGCGGTCGTCTACTACCCTCTTCAAGTTTTAAAACGATAGGTAGGCCCAATGCCCTTGAGCGTCTGGGCGGAGCTAAGCGCTCTGTACCCGCACCACCCGCTTACCCCGCTCACTGCGATCGTATGCGAATTTTGTATCGCTGCACCGCCACGACGTTCAAAGAATAACTACATTGCTAACATACATACTCGCCCATTTCAAATGCAGACATTACAGTAAATTGCAATACAGTGGTCTAGCCAGTCTCTTAGTCTCGCTGTCGAACACAGCCTGTGGGATCTCTCAAAGGTTTGAACAATCTCAAAGGCAACAATTTACGACACGCGATGAGATACGGTATCAAACTTCAGCGGCAGGGCTACGTGCATGACAACACTGATAATTACCTGGAACGGATGGACCCAAAGGCATGCTAGAAGCATCCGGAAATAGGTACCTAGAGTTAGACCAAGAAAAGTCTGCAGCGATTTTGATAGCCCACGTAGTGCAAATGTTATTTATACGTCATTATTTCATCGAACTTTGACGTTTAAAATGACACTTGCATTGCGTGGGCTATCAAAATCGCTGCAGACTTTTCTTGGTCTAACTCTTCTTGAATTGGAGTCTTACTTTATAACTTATACAGTTAGACCAAGAAAAGTCTGCAGCGATTTTGATAGCCCACGAAGTGCAAGTAGGTATTGCTTATACGTCATAATTTCACAGAAGTTTGACGTTTAAAATAACACTTGCACTGCTTGGGCTATCAAAATCGCTGCAGACTTTTCTTGGTCTAACTTTAACATCCTTACTACATTCCATCCTTTATACATTTTTTTTTAACATTTATATTTTCAGTCTTTATCATTCAAGTTAGCTAGCTTATCCGTCTGAAGCGGAATGTAGCCCTTAACCAGAGGGTCTACCGCGAACCACGTTCGACATGTTGCCTCCCTGTCACACTTTAGGTACGAATTTACAAGTGCGACAGAGAGGTAACACGTCGAATGTGGTCCGCTGTAGGCCCTCAGCATTTTATTTTGCATCACATTGTAGAAATTAAATAGTGCATAGTTAGAGTAGCTAGGCTGCGTCCCATTTTGGTGATTTTCGAATTCAAATTTAAAACAAAGTGTAGTGTACAACTTTGAATAGAATGGTTTTTCTGACCAGCAGGCGTATTATGGATCGGCTTATCCCCGTGATAAAATAACTGTCACTTTTTAACTCCGCGGGATAGAAAGTGACGGACACCGTTTTATTACGCTGTCACGTAGACAAAAACGAACATCATAATTATCCGTACTGTAAGATAAAGTGGTCAGTTATATTGAAGTAGGCAAGTAATTTGGAAACGAGTTCCGTTCCGTGGTTGACTCATTTCTGCGATTCGGTGTAGAGAAAGAGCCTACTCGTATTACGATGTGGTCGTTATTGAGTTTAGCGATTAACGAATTCAATGGCATTATTTTTTTTACGTGCTAGAAGAAAAAAGAAGTTGAGAAGTTCACTATTAACCTTTGTTCACCGGAACAGCTACCACAAAAACCATCTTTCTTCCGTCTGTTTTAACTTCCCGGAATCCCATTATAAATCTAAGCAAATTGCCATGTTAACATGGGTAAACCTCGATCAACGCTTCAGTCTGGCAGTTCAGCCAGCATCTTGGGGACCTTGCCGCAGGGGCCTTTTTTAGATTTAGTTTAGGTTAGTTTTATTTTAGAATAGTTTGTATTTAGTTTAATTATAATTTTAAGTTATTTTTATTTATTGTTTTTTGGCATGTTTTTGTACCATATACATACCGGGTGTGGCCTGTAACACGAGCAAATAATTAAAACATAGATTGTACTCCTCAAACGGTGACACTTTTGTTCAACAACTTTTAAAAATTATGAAGTATTTAGACTCCCTATTTTTCATACAAAATAAATATTATCTTCAATGGACGTTGATTGGACGTTGGATTGACGTTGCGTGTCACGCCTTAAACATAACAAAATTCGCAATACATTGCGTCTTAGAATAAACTATAAAGTATATTAAAAGTCAAACCACAAGTTATTATTAAAAGTCGCTGAACAAATGTCGGTCAGTATGAGGAGTACCTACAGCCTACAGTTATAAATTTTTTGCTCATATTACAGGCCACACCCGGTATATGAATAAATTACATTGTAAGTAAAAAAAACATGGCTAATTAAAATCTCGTTGTCTGTTAAGTACACGGGCTAATTATCGGTTTAGTATTAGCCATAGCCGGTGTTCTGATCTGCTTTACGACGGTCTGTCTCGACACGTGCCAGTTTTATTGTGTAGAGTGCACGGTATATGTCCGATTCACAGATAAGAAACGGAGGGTGCATGGAAAATAATATTTTTAAATATTAACAAAAACTTATAAAGTTGTAAACTGTTCCATATGATAAAGGAATGTAATAAGCAAAAAAAAAACATGTGACTGAGTCGTTAGGCCACTGATATAATTTCAAAGATTCAAGTGGGTTTTTGCCTATACTTGAAACAGGATAAGACCGCCCAGTGTTTTACCTCTACCCTTAACATTTGTAACAATTGTAACTTATAGTGAACTTGTTTAATTTTTGAGGTGTGCAATAAAGAGTATTTACTTAAGGCCCCTGTATACAATGGGCCAGCGCTGGCTACTCCAAGGGACGCATTTATGCGTTAGAGGGAGCAAGTGATATCGCTATCTCATTCTACCGCATGGCTGCGTCCCTTGGAGTGGCCGGCGCTGGCCCATTGTGTACAGGGGCCTTTAACTATGTTTGACTTCGGTGGCTCAGTTGGGTCTTGCCCGAGGCCGTGAATATTTCCATTTTTCCTTTGATATAAAAAATAGTGTATGGTATCTGGGGGCCTACCGCGAAAACCGAAATTCGCAAATTGCGGGAATCTTTCTCTTTTACTCCAATGAAGGCGTAATTAGACTGACAGAAAAAGATGCCCGCAATTTGCGAACTTCGATTTTCGCGGTAATAGGCTACATGACAAATTTTCATTGATGGTATCAATCAATCAGGTTTGTTTTTAGGATCAAATGTCTATATGGGACCCATTGCATTAAAGCAATACAAAAGTCAGAAATGATAGTCAAAGCCCGACAGTCGCACTTCACTCGCGAAACGCCCCTAACAAAACGATAAGTGATCGTGACGTGAAGGTCACTGAGAGTCCATCTTGAAGTATGAACACTACGAACAAAACAAGAAAATTGCGTTTTTGTCGGTGAAATATTGCGTTTATGTATATAGTTGCCATACAATCTTTTTTTGGATAAAATGTGAGGAATCGAATGGTATCCTTACTTATTTCGTTTTTGGAAGTTAAAAAAAACTTAAATTTTGAAACTTTCAGGTGCTGTATTTTTTGTAATATCCACAATACGTGATAAATGCTCATTTGCTATCTATTTTACTAGATTTTGTTATAAAATTCAACATGTGTCATCATCCCTATAGCGCTGTATTCAGCGCGCTGTGGCAACATCCAGCCAGCGATGCAATTACACACGGCCAATAAACACGAATGAACTCGATTACCTGGACATAATGCTCTATTGTTTCCATTTTTAAGAGACCTCATTAGAAATAAGTGCCATAAGGATTGGTAGGTAAGGGGCTATTGACTTAGTAGGTGGTTTATTTTTTATTTGTCTTAACAAGACATCACAACATAACAGATCATTAGACAATTGACAAAAGTAAAATGTAAATGACATTTTATTTAATTGCATGACTTTTTAAAAACTATGGGCATCGATGTGACTAACCGATTCAGCACTGATAATGACACATTGTCATTACGTCTCTACGAATAAATTTCGATACATATCGGAATAATGCTATTAGACCAGCGGTGGAACAAAAATGGGTTTTGATAACATTAAAGTTTTTTCTTTTTTGATATGTTATTGCATGCATGTTAAATAACATTTATGTAAAATATTAGAAAATTATAGGTGGAGCGTTCGGCCATATTTAAATATTTCAATTTTGCTAAATAACTATGTAAATATAAAATTAAAGTTACAAAAAATTGTAACATGTTCAATAACACTTTAATTTATTCACAATATTCGGTTTTTAGAAATCTGGAACAGCTGCTTTCTGGTGAACGTAAAAACACGAATTACTTTGTCAATAAAGAATTAAAGTAGCTGATATTGTAAAATTACGATATTATCTATCAACTTAGTATACTTGTAAAAAATTAGAAATGTAGACAATGTGCTTGTCTAGATATTGATTTCTGGTTAAGCAGTATAGCCAATATTGAATTAAAGTTTGTAGAGTTAATATTACACGGTCATAATAAAGATCTTAGTTCCCACACAAAATATTAGAAATATAAAATCACGGCGACACTAAATACTGATACGTAAGTATGCATTCCGCGCTTATATTGAGTTACATTTCAAACGCGCGGCGTTTTCGCGCGCCGCGCTGTGCGCCGTGGCAGGAGGCAGCGATCGACGGTGGCGGGCTAGCGATTAGCGCGGTGCCCGTAAAAAATACGCAAAACGTTTATAAAATTATTATCAATGGTAAATAGTTATATTGTTAATAGTAGGTACACTAATGGAAACTTACCTACACTTATTTATTTCTATATGTACTAGGGATTGCCCGCGGTTTGGTTTACGTAGAATTCGTTATCGTGTTAAGTATAGAAATAATAGATACATTTGAAAATTATTTTAGGTGCATTGTCATACAGATAACCACCCTTGTTAAAGTATTCTTCAAATTCAATAGACAGGTGTCATTTCAATATAATTTTGCGTAATTTGGCGCTTTTAGGTTATAAATGACTAGCGACATATATTTTTTGTTTAAGAGCGATATCCGATATATATATCTCCGATAATATTTACTTTATCATTTAAATCAATTTCAAACTAACGTTATTCAATATTTATCATTTTAAAGTCAATTTTACCAACCAACTGAGCTTTACGAGTATACCTACAGAAACAACTCAAAATTTGCATCAAATTAAATGCCACTCTTCTTATCCGTTTCGAACAATCAAGAGGGCCTTTACGAGCTGATGTAGTGAAAATTTTATTTAACCCTCGTCCCTTGAAACCTTCACTACGCTCGAGGTTCAACTTTACGAACCACTCGCTACGCTTGTGGTTCAATTTTAGAATGTTTCGCTTGTTTGGGTATCAATATTAGCATGATTAATCAACAAATTTTCCCCTTGTAAAACAAATAAATAAGGTAGGTGAGGTGCAGGCATATGAGGCCCGGCGGGTAACAAGGCCCAGCATTCAAAAATAGCAGTTGCTCCCTTTTATTCTGAATTTGTACTTGTTGCTAAGATCCACTGTCAGTGCAGGTAAAAAGGTCCAGTCCCGGGCCTTATTGAACGTATGAGATGAAATAATAGATTAAAATATTTTTAGATAATTTTGAATATTTTTAATCTCTCATTAATAAGGCCGATTTGAAGAAACTTCTATGAAATTATGACTTATAAATAACACCTTCACTGCGTGGGCTGTCCAAATCGCTGCAGACTTTTCTTGGTCTAACTCTAATAATTTTTCACTTGCTTTATTGACCTAAAGACGTTTTAAAGAATCAAAAAGTCTAATAACATTTAGACACTTATACTTTTTAAAGGCAGTAACTACTTACTTATATAGGTAACTTTTTTTATTAATACATAGGTAGTTATTTACGATAGAAGTGCGAAAAATTGAAATTTTGCAACGAATGACGAATTTTAAAACACGGCCAAAGGGAGTGTTTTAATGTGCTTATTATAGCACCGGTGTCGTAATGTAGCACCAGGGCCCTATTTCACCAACGTGACATGGTTGCTGACGTCACAGGCATCCATGGGCTACGGTTATAGCTTACCATCGGACCGGCCTTATTCCTGTTTGTCACTATCATTGTATTATTAAAAAAAAACTTTATTATATCGGCAAAAAACAGGTATCTTTCTTGTTTATGATGATAATGATGACAATTGACACAAGATTTCAAAGAACTTTCGGTAATTCATGACAGTAAATGAGTTCTGTGTCGGAATTTCGTGACAACTGTCGTATTTCTTGTGACAATTGTCCAAGTCCCAGCCCCCCCTTTGCTACAGTCCAACCCGAAAGGCACCTTAGGTCGGCGCTTACGTCATTATTACCGGCGCCCTATTAACTAATGAAATGAAAATGAAATGAAAAATATTTATTTCGAGCAACTATGGACTCATACAGATTTGTTAGTAGACTTACGTTCCTAATGTTAGTACCTAATTAACTAATACAATATATATACACTGCTGGAAACATGCATTTCGCAGCAGTGTCTCATATACGGGCAGTCAAGTCTGTCCGCTATCACACACAGGATAGGGTTGGGGCTGGCCCGCACCCGGCGCACCAGGGATGTGCATCGTGCAAACTAATGCGGTGCTACGCGACGTAAGCGCCGACCGCCATATTCAACGTGGTTTGTCACATAGTACCCTGTAAAGGTATGATTCCAGGGATAAAAAATATGTTATAACGTTATCCAGCGTATAATGGAATTCATAAAAGTTTTTCTTTATAATTACTACAAGTAAATTTGTTCATATTTGCATATTATTAAAAAGGTAAATGAAAAGTAATTGAGTAATTTAATTACTAATTAATGTAATCACAATTGCAAATTACACAGAAAAATTAATTACATGTAATTAAATTTTATGTAATTAAATTACAAACATTTTAATTACATGTAATTAAATTACACGAGTAATTAATTACATGTAATTAAATTACACGAGTAATTAATTACGCCCAACACTGGTTGGTGGCAAACAACCACACCGCTCGTCTGATGGTAAGCGGTTACCGTAGCCTATAAAGGCCTGTGACGTCAGTAACAGTGATGTCGACAAATGTCGCACCTGTCACGTTGGTGAAATAGGGCCCAGATGTACAGTAAAAATCATGTTAAAAGATAATACTAACTGTTACGAAGAAATATTTATACTGTAAAAAATTATCCCACCAAAAACATTTTCATGTAAAATGTTGCTAAGACGAAACCATAAGCCTAAGACTCGCACTGTTAAAAAGTTATCAGATCTCTTGTCGAGCCAAGCTTCAAACTCTACAAGCCCCTTCACTAACTCTACACCTTAGTCAAAATATGTGGCTTGGCTGTTTTGCTACCGCCACATGGGCATAAGGTGAAAAACTTATTATAATCATTATTTTTAGGGTTCCGTACCTCAAAAGGAATAAAACTGAACCCTTATAGGATCACTCGTGTGTCTGGCTGTCCGTCTGTCACAGCCTATTTGCTCCGAAACTACTGGACTAATAAGTTGAAACTTGTCTATAACCCAAAGACATACATGTAAAGTAAATATGTAATATAAATTTAAATAAAGGGGTCACTTTTGAGATGAATGATAAATAGAAGAAAAAAAACTATATCTTTGTTATATATCAAATGAAGGGGCTCATTTTAGAATTAGAATCTCAAATATATTTTTTTCATAATTTTAAAATAAATAGTTTAGAAGTTATTTAAGAAAACAGGCAAAAAATTAACATTACCCTTATCTCCGAAACTACTGGGTCTTTTTATTATGAAAAAAATACACATATTAGCTCTTTACCTATAGATGACAGGAAAACCTATTAGAAATGTGGAGCTAAGCGTGAGCAGGCCTATGGAACTCTCTGCGCGAGCTCGGATTAATACCTACGAATCTGCTCCCGTTCACGGTAGAAAAGCAAGCCAGTTGGTTGCCACACGCGCTCACGTACGCACATCACCGCGCGCCGCACTGTCAATTTTTACGATAGTTACACGGACGGCGGGATTCGGGAAATGAATTAGAGATGCACTAGATAAGAAATAGTAAAGATATGTGACGTTCCACGGCAAAAGGTACCATTGCCCCGACTGAATATTGGAGTGGCGATAATAATAAGCGTAAGCGCCAGCCGCCATAAGGTACCTTTTGCCGTGGAACGTCACATATCTTTACTATTTCATATCTAGTGAAGTCTAACGGCGCGATATCTTAAAGTTCGAATCGCGCGGGTAGTAGGTACCTACCTACTATTGAATTTCTTTAATTAAACATGTAATGTTTAATATGTGTGACAAATGTATAGATTTAGATATCTATCTATTTGAAATAGGTAGTAAATTTTTAATTTATTTTGGTAAATGTTTATTTTAACGACAGTAAGTTTACACCGGAAAGTGCCTACTCATTTTTGCTCTGGTTAACTTATAATTAATTACCTTTATTCATGGGGTTTCTATTATTTTTCTTTACTATGTAACATTAATCTCTATCTGGTTTTAAATTACACGAAGTTTTAAAACTAATTCTTGCTGGGATTATTGCGCGGTTTATAAAACGGCGTAAACACTGCGGTTACTGCAGGGACATATGACCTTTTAAAATGACTATTTCGCAAACACTAAAGCATAATCGGAATATTAGGTATAATTTAAGATTTAGCTTTCCTTTTATTTCACTCCTCTGTTTAAGTGGGTATTTATTTATCATTTCTAAGCGTCAGCAACCCTAGCGTTGTGCCGGTGCGCGCGGTGCGGGGAGCGGCGCGTTGAAGGTCACTCCATTGTATTTTTGTGTAGGTATCAAAACGGTAGGTACTTGCGTTTTGTTTGAGAGATAAGTATCAGTTCGTAAGAACTATTGTATAATCTGTGGCGTGAGTCGGACTTAAGTACTTAGTTTTTGATCCGATCCCTACGGGTTTTTAAAAGACATTTTACTCACTTTTCACTAAAAAAACATATTGTTAAAAATTGTGTAATGTACGGAACCCTTGGAACGCGAGTCCGACTTGCACTTGGGCGGTTTTTTTATTATATATACAATAGTTCTTGTAGAAACGAAACGGCCGAGCTACATACTTTGACTAAGGTGTAGAGCTAGTGAAGTTAGGGCTTGTAGAGTTAGAAGCTTGGCAAGAGATCTGATAACTTTTTGACAGTGCGAGCCTTATGGTTTCGTCTGGGCAACATTTTACATCAAAATGTTTTTGGTGGGATTTCACTTCTTTTTGTAAGTTGCTTATGACAATCTTCCATCCCCTAATTTAAAGGGTTGGGGGTGATTTACTATTAAAAATCCTGAAATAAGTATCTGGGGGCATCTGTTACACAATGTACTTCTTACTGATTCCCCATATAAACCCTTCACCCCGTAAGGGTAAACTTTGGGGTTGAAATCTGCCTTCACCCCGTAAGGGTAAACTTTGAGGTTGAAATCTATTCTATATCCTTCCCCATAACAATACCTATCTACATACCAAATTTCAACTAAATCGGTTCAGCGATTATTGATTCCCCATACAAGATTAAACCCCCTCATCATCCCCTTAGGGATTAAAAAAATCAAGTTTTTGAATTTATTTGTTGTTTGTGTACTAAAACTATCTTACATATCAAATTTCAGCTTCTTAGAGGACTTCAGGAAGTACCCTAAAGGTATTGATAATCATCAAGTGAGTGAGTCAGTGACGAAATCGAAGTTTTTAAATATGAATAAAATCTAAAGTATAAGAGCTATGCAATTGATATGCTTAATAAGTCCGAGAACTTTATTTATCTAGTATAATCCAACCCCAAGTTATGAGGGTTCCAAAAAACGACGAAGCGCTTCGAGAAAAGGTAGATAGTGCCCTTGCGCTTTGCTCGTCTTGGCGGGGGCACTGCCGTGCCCCCAGATGTTAAAACATAATAATAATAAAGCTTTATGTTTAGTGACTTTAGTTACCTACTATTTTCGCGTAAACTAGACAATTTTTATATCTTTAGTTAATAAGGCCCAAAATAATTATTTTTAACTTATTATAAATATCCTCTTGTTGTGAAGTACCAAATATTGTTATTTGTATATGTATAACTCTTAAGTTAAAAACAATAAAATCTGTTATTGTCTACTGTCAAAATTATTATTTTTTGCGGGATTAAGTAATACCCTGCTAGTGTTCAATAAGGCCCACAATAGGACTTTTATAAAAGGTATATTTTCCAAGAGTATCGTAATATTTTTATAACTATTTTGGTATAATGAAGAAACTTCAATAAATAAGATACCTATTTGAGTGAGTTTTTCATACTTAATATCCTGTTTATTAAAAAAAAACATTTTAATTTAAGGTGGGCCGTATAAAGGCATATACGGCCGACACGGAATATACAATAAGGTGAGGTCACTTACCTTATTGTATATTCAATATGTATACGTGTAATATTGAGCAGTTGGTTTATAATATACATAATATGATATTGACGTTGAATAGGACAGGACATGACAATAGGAACCAGAAATAGGTATAGTCGGTCAAACCAATTTGTCAGTAAATAAAAACAAAAAACTATATTCATCCTTTTCTTTTGGGTGCTAGTACTAGTGTAAGTCAAAGATAGTATGATGATTCTCTCTATGTTTGAAATGAGACAGTCCTTTGACAAACTATGGTAAAAAATAGTTGTGAATATCATGTACATTTTTATTACAATTTCGAAATTCAAATGTTCTTCCTAATCAACTCGGCCACTAAACTAACTGATAACTTGGTATCCGATCCGCTAACTCGGCGAATGAATCGCCAATTCGCCAACTCTCCGAGCCGAGTCAACGCTATCAAACTGCTACTAAGGCCATTCAAAAATAAACCTTAATTCGAGAGCCCGAAGGTTCTTATATGACAAACAATACATTATGACTTAAAACTTTATGGGAAACAAAGGGACCCCTTTAATTTCACGTAATGTCCGCATCTAATTTATATATGTCCACAGTAAACAAACAAATGAATGATAAGAAAAGACAGACAGTGCTGTGAGCGGCAGGTGGGGCGAGGCGAGGGGCGAGGTATAGGTAGGCTATGATAGGGTCTCGGGCGCCGCGCCGGCGACACTGACGGACCAGCGCGGCGTATGTATGAATTTCGCGCCTTTTTAAATATATTTTACTATTACAATGCAAGCTACACACCGAACTTTCTTATTTTCCATAATATGGCTGCGTATATTATTTTATAGTAATAGACTTATTTTTACAGACTCTAATTCAATATTAGATATTATAGGACAAAAAACGCATATTAATTCTAAAGCATATATCTTATTCTTCTAAATTTTTAGCTTGCCTATTAACTTAAGAATTTAGATATGTTGTTGTGGATTTATTAAACTTTAATTCAATATCGACAAAATAATAAGCAAATTTGTAGTTTGACTAAGAAGCACGTTAAAAAAAATTCTAATAATTTTACATTATAAAGCGTCATACATATTATAAACGATGGAACTTAAACATTGCACTTTAATTCAATATTAAAAAATCATTACTAAAAATATATAAATACCTAATTTATATCTAACGCTCGTTCTAACTTTTCGTCATATTTTACAAATATGCTTAAAAATATGTCCCACGTCAGATAAGTATCACTTTTACATCTTTAGAATTATCAAAACTTTTAGTGCAAAAATCCGGTCCCACTATTGGTCTATATCTAATCGGGGGGCTGACAATCGTACAGTCAAGAGTCACCACACGGGATTGTTATGCCATTAAGGGTTCTTACTAAATTAGAAATTATATAGCGTAGGTATTGAGCAACCAATTTAGCTAGGACCCTAAATGGCGCAACAATCGCGGAGCGTGATGGTACATCGATAAATGCCAAACGAAAAGAAAAAATGTATCGAGCTGTCAGATACCTACTACGAAAAATCGCGTGACTATTTCCATGTACATTATTTAAGTTTCGATTGCCGTTTCTGTCAAATATTGTCATGTTGGCTAGGCCTCCAGATCATAAGAAAACAATGCGGAGTAACGAATCCGATCCCAATTTAGTTTTAAATTAGTGCTCTATACAAGACTCAGAATAATTATGAAGGAATATTATACAGGGTGTCCCTAGCCATTGGACAAAGCCGAAATGTACATATGCATTAGGGTATTTAGAACCAGTATACAAAGTATCATAGCAATCGGTGTAGCGATTACGAAGAAATTAACAAATTACGATTTTTTTACTATGTGTTAGTAGCTCCTGAGGTAATAAATAGTATGAAACTATGAAACCTTCTTCGAACGTTTTGATTATCTTTTTTATTTATGACATTCATAAGATTCTGACTTTTGACAAATGTCATCATTGCTCCACATTGTCAAACAAATTGTCAAAAGCACTGCCAATTAATACAGTATGTTTCTTTTTGTTGTCGATTATTGGAAATAACTTTTGTTTGAAAATTTATTTTTTTATCTTTTGTTCTAATGAAAAAAAAATTACCGTTAGAGCATTTCTTAGAAGTAAACCTACGTGGGATTTCAGGGTTTGTCCAATGGCTAAGGTCACGCTGTATAACTTGAGAAAAGCGTATTAATAAAAAAAGGTAGCTAAATAATACATTTATTTGAACAGGACTCATACATTAGCTTTAACATGAACCCGGTAAACTTGTAGACATTTTTAAAACACGGATTCACTTTTCCAGCTTTATGTTCACAAATTGTGGGTGGAAATGGCTGTTTATACAGTAGGTAGGGTAGGAAATTGATAATAAAAAATCTTTGAACATCGACATTTCTTGATATTTTTAAAGGTAGGACTGGAATAACATGTTTTGGGGTTAAGTTAGTTTACCTATTCTGTCAATCTAGTTTATTATTTGAAGAAGTGAGGGCCTCTCATCTCAACCGTACTTTTATGACATTTCTTACATATTGTCTTTTTTAGGTTAGTTATAGGTACAGATTGTTTTATTAACTGGGATAGCTTGAAATCATAATACAATAGAAGATAAGAGGAATTTAACAACTTTTATGTTTTGTTTTTTATAATATAATCACAATTGAATTGTTTATATAAATCGTAAATCGTATGTAATCGTATAGTCGTGTAACTGTGATCGTAGTAAGAAATATAGATCGCTTTTTAGCGATAAGACCGCCTGTTTGCCTCTACTTCTGCTGCTGTTCTTTTTCTGTATTGTTTTCTTTTATGCGCAATAAAGAGTATTCTGGGAAGTGTCAGTAAGTTGTCCACAAAGTGACTGGACTTAACACATTCACTGCCAGCGTACACAATATTACTCTATTTTTTGAACATATAGTAAATTTCCATTGAGACAGTGGGGAGACACTCCTGACTTCGGGCAAACTCGGCTACGTTCGGCTCAGCATTGCTTCGAGCAATTATTAGGGTTGACACAACTTGACGTCCCTTTGCATGCACAACCACAGATAAGATAATGACTTGAATTATGACAACCCTAAATAGCCGAAAGGAATAGTGCCATAAATAAAAACGGGATAGCATGATTCGTCCCTGAATCACTGTCAAACTTCGGTTTTGTAGCAAGTGTCCTTTCTGTAGGGTAGTACTATTATTTATTCTGTAATTGAGAATTATGATATGACTTTTTTATACTCTTAAAAATACAATTTTAGTACTACCCTCTTCGTCAGTAGGGTAGAAGCGTTTAATTGTGGATTTTAAATGAGGCGCCGCATTGGCCCCGGCGCCATACAATAGCAATCTACTCTACATCAGCAGATGAGCCACTATCGGTACGTTTACGGCCCAATCAGCGTAAGAGCATCGATTAGCCACCAGACTTATGTATGAGTAGAAGACAGTCAATATTCAAGTCGCGCTGATATATTAAGTGTATCAGTGGCCTAAGTATAACTTTTGCATTGAGTAAAATTAACGTACCGAAGATATATAAATATATATTTAAAAAAAATGAAGTTATTTACAAAAATAAACTAAATTTTAACGAAACATAAAAACTAAAACACTACTCAAAATACCCATATAGGCATTTAAATACTTAAATGCCTTGGTAGCGTACCGAAAGACCTAATTTTCATTTTATCAAACAAAAATTCATAGTATTTTTCATCTCACTACTATTAAAACAACAATATTTATCGACAATATTTATCATCAACAATATTTATCGATTCAGGAACTAGTTTACGACATAATATTAGGGATGTACCGACTAGTCGCCGACTAGTCGGGAAAGCCGACTATCCGGCCACATTTGTAGTCGGCGATTAGTCGGCGACTAGTCGGCAAAAATGGCCGATTAGTCGGCACTTTATTAGTGAAAGAAAAACAGAAAAAAAGAAATCAAAAGTCAATATTTAACATATGTTTTCTGTCTATTTTACTAAAATACCTCTTCAGGGTGCATAGGTACAAAAACTTTTGTTCATATAATTGACCGTTTGATCGTTATCGTATGTTGGTGAGCTGGTGTTTTCTTCTACAGGTCGATCTCAACTGATTCTCGTGTAATTTCATGGTCATATGATAATATGTAATATGTATTGAATTTGAAATCAACCTTATCGACAACCGACAATATGGTACTTTTTACGTGAAAACTTTACAATTAGCTTTGTAGTACAAATTTTCATTACAGTAAGGACATGGCCCGAGCCCGTGCACTTAGTAAATTTAATTTTGATGACATTCAGACCAATCAAATCTAAATAACAGTAAGTTGCCATAGTGATGTCTCCATTAGGTACTCTTTAAAATTTGTTTATAAGAGTAATTCTCAACTCTCAATAAACCTGTCCTAAACTGATTAAAGAACTAATAAAGATAATTTAATAATAAAAAAAAAAAATTCTTCTGGGCTACTGACAGTACGACGGATCCAAAGAGTTGATTTACCCATTTTCGGAGTATTGTTTGAAGTTACGATTATAAAATTATTCTGTCGGATTATGCTCAGTATATATTTAAGTATTATACACTGAGTATAATAGTATTGTTTGAAGTTACGATTATAAAATAATTCTGTTGGATTATGCTCAGTTGTGTAATCATTATCATAATTCGACACACTTTTAGGTATTCGATTTTATTATACTATGGGGGCAAATTCAGACATACATTTTGACGTCAAAATGATGTCATGTTGTTATCATTCGCTCGTGTGTCTCACTCGTGCCAGTACATGTACGGTCAAGTACGAGCAAAGTGCACGCGTAAATGATAGCTAACTAAATGTGATCATTTAGATATCAAAACGTACATCAAAATGATATCTAAATTGTCCATAAATATATAATTATATTGGTGCAAGCAAGACGCACGCGCAAATGATAATCAAATGTCCTTATATAAATTGGGCTCCAGTTCTTAAAAGACAAACCGGTTGGCGAGCAGGGTAGGTTCATCTTTAAGACGGACCACAGAAGTCAGCCACGTCGCACCCACTTGGCGTGTGATCGATGGCTTTTCGCGGAAACTGGGAGTGGATTCTGGGGAGCCTGTTTATTTACTTACTAACTTTATACGAGTACTAGGGCAAGCTCTTAAAAGACTTAAACCAGTTTACGAACAGGGGAGGGGAATTGCGTTCATCTTTAAGACGGACCACAGCAATCAGCGACGTCGCACCCACCTGGCGTGTGATCGATGCCTTTTCGCGGAAACTGGGAGTGGATTCTGGGGAGCCTGTTTAGAAACTATTTATTTAAGCGTTAACAAGAATGGTATAGATAGAACACGAGTACTAAGGCAAGCTCTTAAAAGACTTAAACCAGTTTACGAACAGGGGAGGGGAATAGGGTCCATCTTTAAGACGGGCCACAGCAATCAGCTACGTGGGTTAAACTCAAAACCATGTTCAGGTCATTAAAATTAGACTCACGTATTTTTACGTACGTAAGTATAAATGCTGCTCGCACTGTTAGTGTTTGAGAAAAGAGACCTAGGCTCTCCAAAAAATGTCACGCGAGTGACTAATAATACGAGAGTCTAAACTGTATATTATATTAATGTTTAGTATGTCTCACGACAATTTAAATTCGATCATGTTCTGGCGGCTTAGCACGGTCGCATTTTTATCCCTTGTCACCATGCCTGTCACGTTCTAACAAGTATGTAAGTGCGAAAGGGACGCGCATAGTGATAGTCGATAAAAATGGAACCGTGCTGAGCCCGCAGGTCTTTCCCGCGTGGACATACCCAAAAGTTAGGGGCTATAAATGTTAACTTTTTTTAACCCTTATCCACATAAAAGGGTACTCCTATTATTTGGATAAATATGATTAAAAGCATTACCTTACATGCACATGCTGTTAAAACTATTGGGCACAGGAGAGAAAACTTGTGTGTTCATCTGAACTGTAATGTTTTCTTTTCTCTACCTAAGCAGCCCTTTAGTAAAACTGCCAGAATACCGTTCGGTATTAATATCAATGTACCTACCGATAACAAACGCAGCTCACCTGTTGCGTGGGTGACAGCTCATGTGTAAAGGTTACAGTTAATTAATCCAGTAATGCTCTCATTTCTTATCGTGGGGCAAAATGTTACCGATCCTGTTATATTTGTTACTTACATTTGTAGCACGATGTAGATAGTATGAACTAACCCTTAACCCCTTACTAATACTATGTCCAGTATTACGTATTTGACTACCAGTCAAATCAGTTTCTACTATGGAATTTATATGAAACACTAGCATGTGTCGTTACAATCAAATTACCTCTTCTTTATAGTTTTATACGGGTTTTAAAATAGAAATTGTGTCTAAAAATAACTGCTGTTTACGTTTCTCTTTTAATCTTTTGGTGTTTTATTTTATGCATGTTGTAAAATAATTTATTTTAAATACAATCAAATACCCTATTTTGGATGTTCATGACCTTCGATAATTTTTTTAACCACTAATCACTAAATCATCACTATGAAGCCCTGACGAGGTTTGAACCCAGGTGGGCTCAGGTGGGGTTTGGGTCAGTGTTTTGTGTCGTTTTTATTAAGGGCTGAATAAATTAAGATATAAAGATTAGAAGTTGTACTGACCTACACCTAAACTGAAATTTGAATCCGACTCCTACCGTAAAATGGGGTGAGTAGGTGCAAAACTGACATTCAAACCTCGATGACATTTTATTTTACATTTGCAAACTGAATGGTGTACATATATAATAAGTGTTCCGGACGTTTGTATTTTAGTTTTTATTTTATTTTGGGTAGTTACATTTCATAACTTTGACGATAAACAGGAAATCCCACCTCACCCCGTAGTCCCTCGTATTTGGGGTGAGTTGGGTTTTCATATAAAGGTAATTTTGGATGATTGTTGGATCGGTTTTTTTTTATTATGAGTATTACTATAGCTCCATTTTAAATTGGAATACATTATTTTTGTAGCAGTAGACTTGAAATCCCATCTCACCCCCCTTCTCTCCCCATTCATAACCCAACTCTCCCCGCGAACCCTACTCACCCCATTTTACAGTACTAATAATTAATAATTTCTGAATTTATGTAGAAACGTTCCGAATAATTGCTATTTCTATATGATCATGTCAGAAAAAAAATAGGAAATCCAATCGAAAATATGACATAATATATCGGCCTTGGATCTTGCCGTAAGCCGGTCTAGTCGGCATTGCTTCAGGCAAACCAATATTATCGCGATCCCCGCTTGTTACGGATCTTGATGTAAATATAGGATGTTTTTCATACCGTCTGCGTGGTGAAAAACTGAACGAACTCTGGCCGCGTAGCCAAAATGCCAATCGCTTACGCTCCGTAGCGATCGAAACGCAACTGTCACTGTCGCACTAATATGGACGAGTGATAGAGAGACACAAAGCGTTTCATTGTCGAAGCGATAGCGATTGTAACCTTGGCTAAGGCCGGCAGGTGTATAAAATGGCTGTCCCATGTAAAACTTCGAGGTTTAATTGGTCAAAATGTATGAGACATTTGGACCTCGGAGTCAGAGATTTTTTCAGGATCTGGCTTTTCTTCCTAACCTTAATTGTTTGAATTGATTGGCATAAAAAGTGTGATAAACTATATGTTTACTAGCTGACTTAACATTCATTAAAAAATCTGTAAACATTGAAAAGTCCAAATATCAGCGCGCAATTTACAAAGAAGATGCATTTTATAGTCTTTGTCGTTTCACTCTTGACAGAGGTTCACAACACGCTGCCATTCTTCTCTGAAGCTGCCTTTACTGACCCATTTATAAATCCATCCTGTATACATCCACGACAAAATGTTTTGTGGATTATGCTGTTGTAATGAGGCCGGCGTGCTTTGACAGCTGACTCGGTAGGCCGAGTGAGGGCAAGCGATTAGAGGATATAACCAAACGGAGTAGTCATTAACAGGCGTTCCCCTGTGTCGAAAATAGGCGGCCAATTACACATTGTATGGACTGACGTTTATCTGACATGGCTATTTTTAGGGTTCCGTACCCAAAGGGTAAAACGGGACCCTATTACTAAGACTCCGCTGTCCGTCCGTCCGTCCGTCTGTCACCAGGCTGTATCTCGTGATCTGTGATGATGTATTTCTGTTGCCGCTATAACAACAAATACTAAAAACAGAATACAATAAAGATTTAAGTGGGGCTCCCATTGCTCCCATACAACAAACGTGATTTTTGAGCGAAGTTAAGCAACGTCGGGCGGGGTCAGTACTTGGATGGGTGACCGTTTTTATTGATAATGGTACGGAACCCTTCGTGTGCGAGTCCGACTCGCACTTGCCCGGTTTTTACGTTACCTGTACATTTGACGTGCCCCTCGCCCGCAAAAATCGGCAGACTGTTTTGTACGTGTGACAATCTTCAGAGATAAATGAGGTTGACAGGGTACTGTACGGCTACCATCAGTTTGTCACTGACATAAACGCCGTCGAGAACGTAATTTACTTTCTATACATCTCGCTCGCACTCGCATATTAGTGCAAACGGGATGTATAGAAAGTAAATTACGTTCTCGACGGCGTTTATGTCAGTGACAAACTGATGGTAACCGTACTGAAACAGCTAAAAGCGGACAAAGGACAATACTTTTAATAGTTGGTTTCATAACTAGCACGAGTAACTTACAATAGAAAATAATAAGATTATGTCGAGAAGTACGTTCTTGTAAAAGAAAAATAAACAAAATAATGCTTTGTAAGTTAGTCTTGCTACATTTAAAATAAGCAGGTGAACGAACGAATAAGCGTTGATTCAGCGAGAAAATGCTGCCAGTATGCCTGCTTGGAACTATGCCCCAGGGGCCCTCTGTAGACATCGATTTTTAGTTTTTTAAGTAATAGTTTTAGTTTTGTAGGTAGTTTAAATTTTAGGTGCTTTTTATTGTAAGTTTATACTATGTTGTTGTTCATAGTGAACAGTTGTTCATTACTTTTATCATGTTTTACAATTATTCATTACTTTTATCATGTTTTAAATAGAATATTTTACTTTCAAATAAGCAGGTGGCTTAATTTTCGATCAAGACAAATTAATACATAAGTACCTATAGTTAAACAAATAGAGAAAAAAATTTTGTTACTGTAAATACATCTTTCTTTTTAATAACCGTTTTTCACGTAGATTTTCACCTCTTAGAATTGACCTTATTAGTTATTACCTTATTACTTACATCTTTAAACATGTTGACTTTTAACAGGTTTTTAAGAAAGGTGAAATCTCCTGACCTTTAAAAATCCGCGACGAAAATAATTTAAACAGTCTCCTAACAAGTGTAGCCCGATTTGCATCGAAATCATTTGAAGCGACTTTGTATATATTTTAGACAGCCCTGCCCCAGGCAGTTCTCCAAATTGCCCATGATCGCACCTCGTTGCAAAAAACGCGAGCATTATGACCTTTTACGTCTTATTTACATAAGTTAGTCGGCTGTGGCGGATCAGAACTGGGTAAAATACATTTTCAAAGTGATAGATTCCGAGTTGACGAACTGATCAATGTCACTCAACTCAGCAGTGAACTAATCTTTCCATACTATATCAGTTAGGAATTGTAGCCACCGGTCCAAGAAAACAAAAGAACTGAAATTCTATATCGGCTCGGCGTTATGAAACAAGAGATGGTACCAAAACTACAAGACAAACTATTGGTAGAAGCCAATTCTTTTCTTTAACCTTTTCGACGCTGTGTCAAACACAAAAGCTGTCACTCGGAGGCCAAGTCACCGAAATGTCAAAACTGAAATTGAACTTTATGCATATGCACGTAGGTCTATGTTGCTCTGTGGTCTGTGACCGATTAATCCGTCTTTAGCGTTGGACCTGCGGTGCGGATATATCGGTCATTGGCGTCCAAAAGGTTAAACCAAGTAAAACAAGGCAATGCCCTAACGGGGTATCATGTACCTACTCTTCACAATGTTTTATACCATCCTCTGTAATGAACATGATCGCAATAAATATATGAATATGAATATGAATATGAATATGAATAAAACGATCTAAGAGGAAAATACGTGCATGTTTTGAGTTATTTCACTCTTAGCTATATTTTTCTCAAGCGCCTATGTGAAGTCACAGCAGAAGTATGGTGAGGTGTTCAAAATCATGTCAACATTACTTTGTTGTTTAGAAACTAAGAACGAGTAGGTACATCATGTTAAATATTTGATCCTCTTACCCGCTTTTGCTGCTGACTATACCTAAAACAAATTAATTTAGGTACCTACTACTTATCAAAAATATTTTACTACTTTATCAAAGTACTCATTTAGCGCTCTCGCAGAAAACAAGCGTTGTAATGACGCTAGGAAATTGTAAACCACATAAAGTCTGGCTTCGCTTTAAAATAAGTTAGCGGGGTTTTGAACTGAAGCTGTTTATGTCAAATGGGGGTAAGTGCGAACGCCGTTAGAAGTTTCAACTTTGAGTTGTTGTATTAAAGTCACGGCTATATATACTACACATGGGATTTGTCGGTTAATCTTACTTAGTTAGAACTATATATAATATTTAATTCAAAGGTATTATCGTTGTCGTGTTCATTTCAGCATTGCTTGTCACTAAACTTAGGCCCAATAGTAAAAGTTGCTCAGTATAATCTCAAAGCGTCCTTGGCAACGGGAATGCAGTTATGTTTTAGCCACCGTGTATATATATTTGAGTTGAGTGTGTAACAAAATAGTGCAACATAAATATTTTTTCTAAAATGTAAGTAGTTTAGTACAGTAGGTATTTGGTTCAGTAAAACTATCACTCAGTATGAGATTTCGCTTGTAAACACGTTTCACATCATAAAAACCGGCCAAGTGCGAGTCGGACTCGCGTTTCAAGGGTTCCGTATATTAAGTCCGACTCACGGACGGATTATAAAATTATAAAAAAAAAATATTTGAAATTCTCAATATGAGCTCTTTCATTTTATATATAACACGATATAGTTTGAATAACTTAATTTTTTAACTTTTCAATTTACCCCCCAAAAGTGTCCCCCATGTTTAAAATTAATTTGTTTACGTTAGTACATGTCCATCTTTGGGTCACTAATTTACATATGTGTACCAAATTTCAACTTAATTGGTCCAGTAGTTTCCGAGAAAATAGGCTGTGACAGACGGACAGAGAGACAGACAGATAGACGCACGAGTGATCCTATAAGGGTTCCGTTTTTTTCCTTTTGAGGTACAGAACCTTAAAAATTAAATTAACCTTTAAAAATCGATAATCCGTAGCTATCAATGTTTAAATTCCATTGTAGAAGCAAGATTTCCCAATAGCCAGGTCGTAAATTACTTTCCTAATCTTCCGATACGAAATGTAAAAGGGGATGCTAAAAATACTCAAGCAATAAATCGTGTTTGAAGCCCGTACGTACTCGCAAGACTAGGCTTTCCTGCGGGCACGCTCAAGATGAATAACGGATGACTCACGTTAGACCGGGCCGTGTCCGGGCCGGAGCTTCCTTCTACACTTTCTCGCAACAAATACCAATCTATTAGGTACTCGTTGTTTATCGTATTAACAAAACGAAGTGCGTAAAATTTCCCTTAAAATTCTAAGTGGGTTTTACATTACGACTAATGTCATGCATGTTGAAATCAGTTTCACGAAAGTAGTTTCGATGGGTCTCTATTGTTTCCTAAAACGTTTTAAGTAATAATAATAAATTGTTTGTCCGCATTTTCGTTAGTCATAATTTATTTAGTTCGGAAACGCCTAACTTTTCAGGATTGCAACAAACAAACCTAACCTAACCTTTTTTTTTTTGTAAGAGGGGAAATGCTTTACGCATACCACCCGGCGTGGGGACGGGCCGGGATGGTTATGTGGGACTCCCTGTTGTGGGCTAATGAGACCCCAGGTTTACCCACTAAAACCCCTCTGTTGCCGCCTCGCTGCTATATGGCGAGGTCCCAGGAACGCCGAAGTACTCTTCCGCAACCTCGCCAGAAACTAACCTAACCTAAGCTAACCTATAGGATAACCTTACGAAAATCTTGAAAAGTTAACGGTTTCAGTTTTATGACTAATGATAATATGACAAACAATACATTATAACTTAAAACTTTATGTGAAACAAAGGGACCCCAGTTTCGATATATGCGAAAGTAATTTCGTGAAATAATTAGTGTCGGGAAATTCACAGTATTGCAGTGACCACTGCCCCATCAGCATCGAAGCTACACGTCCGCATAGCGCAGACACTTTCGTGACACTAACGGCTCGATTCGGAAAATGAATTAGATTTCTACTAGACTTCAACAAGTTACGATACGGATAATTTAAAGATATTTGTAAGATAGATATGTCAAATTTGATGTTTTCGCGATTCTGGAGGTCCTCTTGAACGATTTCGACAAGTTATGACTTAGGTATGCAAGTCACTTCTATTCTATATCTAATGTAGATCTAGTTGATCTCTAAATCGTCTCAAGATCTTGTGATTATCTCGAAATCCTAATAGGCCTGTAGGTTTTAACGTCGCATTTATACTACGAAATTAGTTGCGTGAAATTAGTATACTAGAAAAAATAGCGCAAGGTACCTACGAAATTGATTTGCTTTCATGAAATTAATGCATGCATTACGAAAATATTAAATTACACGTAAAACTGTTGATAAAAATAATGTCCGAAATCAATTTCACGCCACCAATTTCGTAATGTAAATCCCGCTTTAGGTATATCCTATATGCCTCTGGGTGCCTAGCCAAGATGCCAATCGTTTGTGCTATGACAACGAAACTCTTTCTGTCTCTCTATCACTGATATACCTAGAGACAGATAGCCTTTTGCTGTCGTAGCGTAAACGATTGGTATCTTGGCTAATCACTTCGATCGTTAAAATGTGTTATTAGAAGTTTATAAGAATTATAACAACATTTTGTGAAATAGGAGTACCTAATCTAAAAACGACTTCACTACTTTATGCAATACCTACTTTGACCGGTTGTCTGTTTAATCTCTTGAAACAACCGGTTTAATTGCGTGATCTAAATCAAACCAACAATCAGTCTAAACATAGAGCTGCGTAAAAATAGTTTCAAAGTAAAAATAAAAATAATACAATTTCGCCACTTTAAAAATCATACTAAAATTTATTCCTGATCCTAAATATTGAATTGTTAAAAATAAATTAAAAAAGTTCTTTGCAATGTCTACAGGAAAGAAGCGAACGACTTTTTAAGCATACCTACTATAAAATGTGTATGACCCAGACAGGCATTTTCTAAGACAAAATTAAAAGCAGTGTCACCGTAAGCAATATCAAAGTTTCTCGTCAACTCTTTGTAACTGACACCGCTTTGTTCTCCGATGGAGATGGGAAACGTCGTAAAAATACCGATGAAGTTTTACTTTGATAGTGGGGCTCGATATCCGATGCGATGAAGTCAACTGATACCTGACTAGTTAAAACTATCGTGGTTACGTATGTGACTATTTGCTATTTTCTCTTACTTATTCTAGTTGTCAGTGACCAGGTAGTAAGCCTACGAAGCTGGAGTTTAAATTCCATAAGGGCATTTGTGGTATTTGTATGTTTATCATGAATATTTATTCCTGAGTCATGGCTGTTTTCTATGTATATACATCTGAGTTTGTATCTATATCGTAGCCTACTACAATCCTTGTTTAGTTTGCGCCTAAGTCGATTTATGTAACATTGTCAAATTGTCACCCAAATATTTCTAATGTAATAGTTGGGAATGCTACTCCAAAACTGCCAGAAGACACCAGCGCATATACTTCAGCGTATAATATTAATGACATCATCAAAATGACTCCCGCCTCGTTGCGAATACTGCATACCTATTGCACCCAAACTATATATTGCATGCATACACATGTCATTACACTGAAGTAATCCCCCCCGACAGTTTTGGGGTCCCAATATTTTTTTGACCTCAGCAGCTCGAACAAGGGTACTCTGCTTCCTAAAAACAGTGAGCAAAATGCGATTTTGCTCACTGAGTGAGACAAAATGACATTCAAGTGACCTTTATAGTCAAATGTCATTTCAACATGCGGGGTCTAATACAAGTTCGAAATACTTGGGTTCTATTATCTCTGTCCCTTTCACACTGTTAGCAAAAAGAAACAGACAAAAAAAAGTTAAAACGACCTTCAACGGTGTATATTGACGGTTTATAATAGACCCCCGAAAAACTTCAGAACGCATCGTTCCAAACCACGTACGAGTATGAATTCTTAGTAATTTATCAATAAAAATAAAGTTTAAGATTTGATAAAAACTGATAAAATACTATATTTTAGGTATTTTATTGTACAATTAAAATAATGAACTCAAAAAATACACAGATTATCACGCAATATTAATTATTTTACTTTTAAGAATTTCTACCATAGTTGACAAATAGTTGGTATCCGCAATTCGGGCCATATCTTACAAAGTTTTTTTACAAAAAAAAAGTTGTCGATTGAAATGTCAGTTGATGTTCGTTATTTCCATATTATTTTACTGAAATTTATTATTACGTTTTGTTTTTGTGTTCGATTGCGGTAATTAAACTTAATTGTTTGTATATCT
Source organism: Cydia splendana (assembly GCF_910591565.1). Classification (NCBI taxonomy): domain Eukaryota; kingdom Metazoa; phylum Arthropoda; class Insecta; order Lepidoptera; family Tortricidae; genus Cydia; species Cydia splendana. The sequence continues at coordinate 14,385,238 of NC_085971.1, read as the reverse complement.
TAAGAAAACATGAGTGCAGGTATTAAGTGATGATGAAGGATTACATTTCAAGTTGTCTAATAGGTATATTCTCACTTTTTCTTCGAGTGCTTATTTTGAGTCCCTTACTACGCTCAAGATTCTACATTAGATTCACTCGCTACGCTCGTGAATCTATTATAGAATCTTTCACTTGCACGGGACTCAAAATAAGCACTCGAAGAAATATCAAACTTTGATCTCTTGTTGTACAAATAACTATACCATGCTCAACAAAATACTAAAAGTTGGTAGCGGTTACCGGCTCTGAACTACCACTAGACGGACACTATTATTAATTGTCCTGCCTTGCACATTAACCGATATCACCCACGCGAGCAAACCAGCAAAGAATAGCGAGACAACAATGGACGCATTATCCGGGTTGCAACGCATCTCATCTGTTTCATACTTAGATGGACTGATCTAGTTTAGTAGGTAGGCGGTTAGGTTAGTGATTTATTTTACCCGGCAAAATTCATATTTTTATTTTATTTGTAACAGTGACCATGTTACATTTTGGGTCTGTTCGACTTACTGATATGAATGAAAATGCTTTGAATTGGTATGCTGCAAATTAAATAATTATTACATGACCTACATTTTCAATACATATTGAGAACTACAAGGCAATACCTAATGTTAGAAAAATTAAACATCTATTGCGCTCTACGTGGGATCAACAGGAAAAATATTTTAAAAGGTAGGTGAATAATCTATGATAAATATTAATATAATTATAATAATATATTTTCATAATCTATTTGTATGAACAGACGGTTACGCGGTTGCCCACTTTCGTCTTAAATCGTAAAGTAAGGCGTAATTAAAGCGAACATACCCACACATACAAAGTCTCCTAATGAGGAGGCGTATTTATTAATTTCCACGTAGTTGCAACTATGAAACTCTGATCTGATCACTTATACCAGCGAGCTGCTATAGCCTCCTAAGGCCCAGCCATATAAATACACAGCAAATATTGCTACTGAAACTTAAACCTATAGTGTAGAAAATAGAGTTGATTTTGTTTTGTTTGAAAATTGAATGAACCAAACCAAATGCAGCTCTATTCCAATTGAATACGATTTAAATGTCATCGAACTGAATAAGCATTACAGCTAGGACAGTAGGACAGTAAAGCGGGATTTACATTACGAAATTAGTGTCGTGCATGTTGAAATCAGTTTCACGAAAGTAGTTTCGATATATGCGAAAGTAATTTCGTGAAATAATTAGTGTCGTGAAATTCACAGTATCGCAGTGACCATGGCCCCATCAGCATCGAAGCTACACGCCTGCACAGTGCAGACACTTTCGCAGTACTAGTTTTCACGTCGCATTTACATCACGAAATTAGTTACATGACACTAATTTGACCAAAAAATCGCGCAGGGCACGAACTTTTTTGACATTGGAAATGTCTTTTCGTTCGCTCCAGTATAGGGTCCGATTTCACGAAAAAGTGCGATCCCCTTATATCTCGGAAAGTTGTGAAGATATGATATTAAAAAATAGGCTCAAAAGACGCATAATCACGAGAGCTGTAAGGTGCAAAAATAATTATTCGAGAAAGTCAAAAACAATAAAGTTATGGTCGAAATAGTGAAAATAAAATTCAATTTTTTCCGAATTTTTGATTTTGGTGCTCGATAATTTGGAAACGAAGAATGATATCAAAAATTTGAGACAAAACGGCTCTGGACAATTTAGTCAGCTACAATTTGAGCCTAAAACAAAGACGAAAGGGAGAGGGAGAGGGAGAGGGAGAGGGAGAGGGAGAGGGAGAGGGAGAGGGAGAGGGAGAGGGAGAGGGAGAGGGAGAGGGAGAGGGAGAGGGAGAGGGAGAGGGAGAGGGAGAGGGAGAGGGAGAGGGAGAGGGAGAGGGAGAGGGAGAGGGAGAGGGAGAGGGAGAGGGAGAGGGAGAGGGAGAGGGAGAGGGAGAGGGAGAGGGAGAGGGAGAGGGAGAGGGAGAGGGAGAGGGAGAGGGAGAGGGAGAGGGAGAGGGAGAGGGAGAGGGAGAGGGAGAGGGAGAGGGAGAGGGAGAGGGAGAGGGAGAGGGAGAGGGAGAGGGAGAGGGAGAGGGAGAGGGAGAGGGAGAGGGAGAGGGAGAGGGAGAGGGAGAGGGAGAGGGAGAGGGAGAGGGAGAGGGAGAGGGAGAGGGAGAGGGAGAGGGAGAGGGAGAGGGAGAGGGAGAGGGAGAGGGAGAGGGAGAGGGAGAGGGAGAGGGAGAGGGAGAGGGAGAGGGAGAGGGAGAGGGAGAGGGAGAGGGAGAGGGAGAGGGAGAGGGAGAGGGAGAGGGAGAGGGAGAGGGAGAGGGAGAGGGAGAGGGAGAGGGAGAGGGAGAGGGAGAGGGAGAGGGAGAGGGAGAGGGAGAGGGAGAGGGAGAGGGAGAGGGAGAGGGAGAGGGAGAGGGAGAGGGAGAGGGAGAGGGAGAGGGAGAGGGAGAGGGAGAGGGAGAGGGAGAGGGAGAGGGAGAGGGAGAGGGAGAGGGAGAGGGAGAGGGAGAGGGAGAGGGAGAGGGAGAGGGAGAGGGAGAGGGAGAGGGAGAGGGAGAGGGAGAGGGAGAGGGAGAGGGAGAGGGAGAGGGAGAGGGAGAGGTAATTTTATTCGTGAGCACACGCTGTTTTGGTCATCGGACTCGTCTCGATGAGCACTTAGGAGAGTAGTACCCAAGATAGAGCTGGTGCTGAACCCTGGTTGTACCTAGCGGAACTCAGGTTTGGTGCAACATAGGCACGCGCTGTTTTGGACACCCGATTCGTCATGATGATCACATGGTAGAGCATTACCCAAGATAGCTGATGCTGAACCCTGGTAGTACCTATTGGAACTCAGGTTTGGTGCAACATAGACAAACGCTGTTATGGTCATCTCTCGTCGCGTCAAACTGCTGTCAAAAAATTTCATATCTTGCAGCAAATGGGCCGCTGCCGATCAAGACTCGAGTGACGATAACGGCGATGTGGCTACCACTTCTCGAGTTGACTACGGATTTGCCGTGTAATAATTTTCTTGTACTTTGAACATTAATATATCCTGCTTATTAATCGAAAAATTAAATATGTACCTATACTTATGCGCCACGGCGACAATTATTCAAACTTCGATACGCGTGTAGAAATTTTGCAATTTGTTTGTTCACATGCGTTATGTCCAGGATACTTGTGTTAATCTAAGAATAAAATAATTATCATTCAACGTTGTAGTTTTATTATGTAACTTTTTCCTTATCCAGACTTTCTCGTCGCTCAGCGACAATATTTTTTCGAATTCTGTAGATTCATTTCCAATGTGCTCGATAGTCGTGTGAGGCACGAAATCTGAGAATTTTTGCTTTCATGAAATTAATGCATGCATTACGAAAATATTAAATTACACGTGAAACTATTGATAAAACTAATGTCAGGAAATCAATTTCACACAACCAATTTCGTAATGTAAATCCCGCTTAAGCCTTAGGAGGATAGGTGAAGACTGAAGACGTTCAATTTCACCAGGAGATTTGATACTTTGTAAGCAACAAGATTTTAAGGTTTCATTTATAGGTAGAAATTTGATTAGCTTCAGTAGGTATAAAACTTTGGATACATATTTTACTATAATATATTTATGAAGTAGCTTGCAAATATCATTTTCAAATTGTAATAGTATAGCAGATTGTTAACCCTTTATCACATATTGTTTCAAAGGGTGAAAGGCCGCCTACTTTTGACGAGATATTTTAGTGTTTGAACAAAACGAGAGCGTCAATAATTCGAGCCAGAAATGGGTGCCTTTGCCTGAGTTAAAAATTATATTTTTTATTTAAAATATACATACACATTCACAAAGCGTTCGAGTTAAAGGGATTGTTATTTATGGAATCGGGAGTTACATATCAGAATGAAAACTATAGCACAACAAAGCCATTATAAACAAAATTATGATTGCAAATCGGAAAACAAATACTTGGAAAGTAAAAATGGTAAATAAAATCCCTTCAATCGGCTTCATATCTATGAAGATTAACAAGACACTTTCAGAGCACAAAAAACGAAAAATTATGTTGGTTAATATTAGAAACTCAATACTATACTACCCAAATTATTTTCACTCCGGTCACATTTCTGCCAATCCGTGGAATGAATTGGGTTCCGTCAAACCAAGCTTTCATCAGCTAATTAAAATTACAGAGTGCGTCCGCTAAACGCAGCACATACAGATTTAGTGCATACCTATACGTCTACCATCAGTTTTTACATTGACATATACGCTCACGTCTACGTAACTTACTTTCCATGCATCTCGCTCGTACTCGCATATTAGTGCAAGCGAGATGTACAGAAAGTAAATTACGTAGACGTGAGCGTTATGTCAATGTCAAAACTGATGGTAGAGGCTCTAATTGTTTTCCATCGTACTTTCTCGGAAACGTTCGTATTTGTCATGCTATTTCAGTCAACCTCAGTACTTTTAGTACCGAGACTGACTGAAATAGCAAGACACGTTGGTACGTTTCCGTGAAAATACACTGGAAAAAAATTGAGTCGCAACTTCAAACTCGGATAAATCCATCTCTCAAATTATGCTATTTTGGTATTAAGCATGGTATAATAATATACTCCGCCTGGTACTCTATTCCGAGATTCGCGTATGACCTAACTGACACGGGCCTACGTCATCATGCTGTTTACAGGTTCTCAAACTTTAAAATGTGGGAGAATTTTAACCAACGGTGAAAATTATTTTAACGGCATTAATTTTAAGTTATTCATGTAGAAACATAGTAAAATAAAACAAATCTAATGTATTAAATTAAACTTTATTTACCTATACAAGACAAACGTTTGAAAAACTAATTCACAGTTACACATTAATTACCAAGCTTACGGCGTGAAAAGTTTGGAAAACACTGCGACTGCTGACACTGAGCGAGAAGGAAATAACAATTAACACGCGTTCGACAAGGATTAGATCCGAATTGTCAAATGTGACAGAGCTATCCTGTGTTGTCAGTAGTGTAAACAGAATTACCCGAACGTCTGAAATTTCTGTCGTGAATCGGAAGATATTGCTAACGAATAATTAAAAATGACGTGTTATTATAAAATTTAAGATAAAATACATATAAATGAAAATTATAAAATTATAAAGAAATATTTTAACTTATTAACCATAGGTATAATGTACCCATGTAACATGTTATGTTGAAATAAAGTGGCAAGGTTATTGTGACGTAGGCCCGTGTCACTCTGGGAATAGAAGACCATGTTTTATTAGACCACTAGCTGTGCCCGCGGCTCCGCCCGCGTGGAATTCGGTCTGTGTCGGTAAGCGGATAATTTCTAATCCTAATTTCTCTCCCTCTCCCCTGGAGGCGGAACTTGAAGTAAAGTTGACAGATGGATATGCTAGAGGACTGTATCCACTGTGTCCAGATAAAATATTTTACAATTACCTTATTAAGCCCCAAGAGTCTAGGCTCTTAAATAGAATTAGGCTCGGGGGCTAAAGAGCTAAATAGCCTTTTAGCCTTTTAGGCGTCAAGAGATGAGGCGAGCCCGAAAAAGAGAGCTAAAAGGCTCGAGTCCTTTGGATCACTACCTTTATCATATGTTAGAAAGTCATTGAAAACGCGAGCGAATGAGCGCGACAATTTTTCGATGTAAAAAAACGCAATTCGATAGACAGTTGTACATGTTTACTTTTAGTATGGAAATCAGTCACATCATTATATCACGAAAATTGAATGTCACCTTTATCACATCTTAGAAAGTAATTAAAACCGCGAGCGAAGCGAGCGCGAAAATTTTTCGATATAAAAAAACGCAATTGGATAGACAGTTGTACATGTTTACTTTTAGTATGGAAATCAGTCACATCATTATATCACGAAAATTGAATGTCACCTTTATCATACGGTAGAAAGTGTTTGAAAACGCGAGCGAAGCGAGCGCGAAAATTTTTCGATATAAAAAACGCATTTTGATAGACAGTTGTACATTTTTACTTTTAGTATGGAAATCAGTCACATCATTTTATCACGAAAATTGACAGTGCCGCAGCAGTAACGTTGCAACAGAGTACCTAATGCTGCTGCAGTCGCCACCCGGATGTCACGTTTATCATATCTTAGAAAGTAAGTAATTGAAAACGCGAGCGAAGCGAGCGCGAAAATTTTTCGATATAAAAAAACGCAATTTGATAGACAGTTGTACATTTTTACTTTTAGTACGGAAAGCAGTCACATCATTTTATCACGAAAATTGACAGTGCCGCAGCAGTAACGTTGCAACAGAGTAATGCTGCTGCAGTCCCTGACCGAATATCACCTTTATCATATGTTAGAAAGTTATTGAAAACGCGAGCGAAGCGAGCGCCAAAATTTTTCGATATAAAAAACGCAATTTGATGGACAGTTGTACATTTTTACTTTTAGTACGGAAATCAGTCACATCATTTTATCACGAAAATTTACAGTGCCGCAACAGTAACGTTGCAACAGAGTACCTAATGCTGCTGCAGTCGCCACCCGAATGTCACCTTTATTATATCTTAGAAAGTTATTGAAAACGCGAGCGAAGCGAGCGCGACAATGTTTCGATTAAAAAAAACGCAATTAGATAGACAGTTGTACATGTTTACTTTTAGTATGGAAATCAGTCACATCATTATGTCACGAAAATTGAACGTCACCTTTATCATATGTTAGGAAGTCATTGAAAACGCGAGCGAAGCGAGCGCGAAAATTTTTTGATATAAAAAACGCATTTTGATAGACAGTTGTACATTTTTACTTTTAGTATGGAAATCAGTCACATCATTTTATCACGAAAATTGACAGTGCCGCAGCAGTAATGTTGCAACAGAGTACCTAATGCTGCTGCAGTCGCCACCTCAATGTCACCTTTATCATATCTTAGAAAGTGATTGAAAACGCGAGCGAAGCGAGCGCGAAAATTTTTCGATAAAAAAAAACGCATTTTGATAGACAGTTGTACATTTTTACTTTTAGTATGGAAATCAGTCACATCATTTTATCACGAAAATTGACAGTGCCGCAGCAGTAACGTTGCAACAGAGTACCTAATGCTGCTGCAGTCGCCACCCGGATGTCACGTTTATCATATCTTAGAAAGTTATTGAAAACGCGAGCGAAGCGAGCGCGAAAATTTTTCGATATAAAAAAACGCAATTTGATAGACAGTTGTACATTTTTACTTTTAGTACGGAAATCAGTCACATCATTTTATCACGAAAATTGACAGTGCCGCAGCAGTAATGTTGCAACAGAGTAATGCTGCTGCAGTCCCTGACCGAATATCACCTTTATCATATCTTAGAAAGTTATTGAAAACGCGAGCGAAGCGAGCGCCAAAATTTTTCGATATAAAAAAACGCAATTTGATGGACAGTTGTACATTTTTACTTTTAGTACGGAAATCAGTCACATCATTTTATCACGAAAATTTACAGTGCCGCAACAGTAACGTTGCAACAGAGTACCTAATGCTGCTGCAGTCGCCACCCGAATGTCACCTTTATTATATCTTAGAAAGTTATTGAAAACGCGAGCGAAGCGAGCGCGACAATGTTTCGATTTAAAAAAACGCAATTAGATAGACAGTTGTACATGTTTACTTTTAGTATGGAAATCAGTCACATCATTATGTCACGAAAATTGAATGTCACCTTTATCATATGTTAGGAAGTCATTGAAAACGCGAGCGAAGCGAGCGCGAAAATTTTTTGATATAAAAAACGCATTTTGATAGACAGTTGTACATTTTTACTTATAGTATGGAAATCAGTCACATCATTTTATCACGAAAATTGACAGTGCCGCAGCAGTAATGTTGCAACAGAGTACCTAATGCTGCTGCAGTCGCCACCTGAATGTCACCTTTATCATATCTTAGAAAGTGATTGAAAACGCGAGCGAAGCGAGCGCGAAAATTTTTCGATATAAAAAAACGCATTTTGATAGACAGTTGTACATTTTTACTTTTAGTATGGAAATCAGTCACATCATTTTATCACGAAAATTGACAGTGCCGCACCAGTAACGTTGCAACAGATTACCTAATGGTGCTGCAGTTGCCACCCGAATGTCACCTTTATCATATGTTAGGAAGTCATTGAAAACGCGAGAGAAGCGAGCGCGAAAATTTTTTGATATAAAAAACGCATTTTGATAGACAGTTGTACATTTTTACTTTTAGTATGGAAATCAGTCACATCATTTTATCACGAAAATTGACAGTGCCGCACCAGTAACGTTGCAACAGATTACCTAATGGTGCTGCAGTCGCCACCCGAATGTCACCTTTATCATCATCACCTTAGAAAGTTATTGTAAACGCGAGCGAAGCGAGCGCGACAATTTTTCGATATAAAAAAAAAACGCAATTTGATAGACAGGTGTACATTTTTACTTTTAGTGTGGACACATTATTTTATCACGAAAATTGACAGTCCTGCAGCAGTAACGTTGCAGCAGAGTAATGCTGCTGCAGTCGCCAACCGAATGTCACATTTATCATATCTTAGAAAGTTATTGAAAACGCGAGCGAAGCGAACGCGTAAATTTTTCGATAATTTTTGGTGCCCCTAGACAATGGTGCCCTAAGCAAGTGCTTATTTTGCTTAAAAGAACATCCAGCACTGCAAATTACAGAGGTTTATGTTTTTTTTTTCAAAGTACCCACCTTCGTGGCCATTATTAAGTGCTTAAGGAGGCGATACATATGAATATGGATTTGATATGGATGCGATATAATTACGATTAGGTATAATTCATGACGGAGAAAATAAATAATTTTAAATAATTTTATGCAATTATACGCGTGTTGATATGTGTGTTTATTTTACCACTACGTAACTATGTAAACTCATTTTTAGTTTTCTTGGTTACTTAATGTTTACTCAGCTCCCCAAAAGATGGCACTGTGCAATGAGGGGCAATTAATTTACTGTCGTTTAATTTTGTTGTATTATTAAATCAACACAATTATTCAATTAAATTTGTTGATATCCGTACGATTAATTGAAATTTTAGAAGAGGGGTCTTCTAAACTTAGAGTTAATTTGGCAAAATCCTTCCTCGGTGGCTTATTTATGTCACATCGAATTAAATTCAGCGTCATCTGTTAGTTTACCAGGCTACTCTATAGTGTTAACACATATTTGAAAAAAGTTTGCTCCTCCTTCCTAAGTAGCGCCATACGATTCAGGGGCAAACTTAAGTCAATCGAGTGTTGTGGCTACCCCCCCTTTTCAGGGTAGAATTTTTATAGCCTATAACCTGGCCGGGGATTTTCTCGACAGATTAGTAAAGTTTTCATCAAAATCCGTTCAGCCGTTTTCACGTGATGCGCGTTCAAATAAACAGACAAACAGATAAACAGATAAACAGACAAACAGACAAAAATTCTAAAAACTGTTGGAACGTGTTCTGTTATCAATTCTAAGTATCCCCAGCCAACTTTTTTTCAAATATCTTCCATGTACAGACTTTCGACCCTCTTCAGCTTTATTATATGTATAGAAGAAGATAGAAGATAGATAGAAGATAGATAGATAGATGGTATTAAGAAAAGGTAATAAGGTAGATATTTGCTGAGAGGGTCGAATGGATTTACCCGCGTTTGAAGTTAAGCGACACAATTATGCACTACAACTGTACTCAAAGCCTCACATGCACTATGACGTGATCAAATTACCTTTCTGTGCCTGTCCTACAGCAATCGAACGTAGGTGGACCTTATTAGTCCTATTACTAAAAGCAACCCTGTTAACCAGTGATACGCTTTACGAATGAATTCAGATAACAATGTCAATGGTACTAGAGTTAGACCAAGATAAGACTGCAACGATTTTGATAGCACATTTAACACACAAAATACAATTATATTCGTATAGAATAGATTCAAACTACCCGGGTATCAGTGGATTGATAAAGTAACTAAATAATGTCCCATAGTTTAGCCGTTCATTGACATGAGTTTTGGCTAATAAGATATATTTTTTTAAATGTCGTTAAACTTTAATGCACCACAAACGCAAATTAGTATTCGTTCTATTTTCGAGCTTTAAATAAAAACGTTAGTGGCAGCAATTCGTTACATGCTATTTGAAAATACATGAATGCGATTAAAATGTGCAATCCCACTCGATTTTATGGTTATGGAACACAATCGGTTGTAATTGAAATCGGGCGTAACTATAAATTTGCAAGTCTACGCCCATTTAGTCTCCATGGTTGAACAATGATTTGGCTCAGTCGATTTAGCTTGTAGAATGTGTTATGAAATAAAAAATAAAAGTAGATAATATCGCTTGCTAGCTTGTAGATAACGTCTCTGCTTAATAGGAGGTAGCTACATAATTATCAGACATCGTAAATTTTATAGCATTTTCGGTGCAGCGGAGTGGTGTTAACGGAATTGGTATAAACAATTAATTACGTTAATATTAACCTTAATTTCAGTTGGAATTATCTATACCAATTCCGTTAACATATTATCACTCCGCTGCACCAAAAATGCTATAAAATTTACGATGTTTGATAATTATATACAAAAATAATCGAACGTTGTTTAGTGAGCTTTTGTTATTTTACAAGTAAACATCATGGGTTCGGTTAGCATAAAGTGTGTGTGTGTGTGTGTGTGTGTGTGTGTGTGTGTGTGTGTGTGTGTGTGTGTGTGTGTGTGTGTGTGTGTGTGTGTGTGTGTGTGTGTGTGTGTGTGTGTGTGTGTGTGTGCGTGCGTGCGTGCGTGCGTGCGTGCGTGCGTGCGTGCGTGCGTGCGTGCGTGCGTGCGTGCGTGCGTGCGTGCGTGCGTGCGTGCGTGCGTGCGTGCGTGCGTGCGTGCGTGCGTGCGTGCGTGCGTGCGTGCGTGCGTGCGTGCGTGCGTGCGTGCGTGCGTGCGTGCGTGCGTGCGTGCGTGCGTGCGTGCGTGCGTGCGTGCGTGCGTGCGTGCGTGCGTGCGTGCGTGCGTGCGTGCGTGCGTGCGTGCGTGCGTGCGTGCGTGCGTGCGTGCGTGCGTGCGTGCGTGCGTGCGTGCGTGCGTGCGTGCGTGCGTGCGTGCGTGCGTGCGTGCGTGCGTGCGTGCGTGCGTGCGTGCGTGCGTGCGTGCGTGCGTGCGTGCGTGCGTGCGTGCGTGCGTGCGTGCGTGCGTGCGTGCGTGCGTGCGTGCGTGCGTGCGTGCGTGCGTGCGTGCGTGCGTGCGTGCGTGCGTGCGTGCGTGCGTGCGTGCGTGCGTGCGTGCGTGCGTGCGTGCGTGCGTGCGTGCGTGCGTGCGTGCGTGCGTGTGTGCGTGCGTGCGTGCGTGTGTGTGTGTGTGTGTGTGTGTGTGTGTGTGTGTGTGTGTGTGTGTGTGTGTGTGTGTGTGTGTGTGTGTGTGTGTGTGTGTGTGTGTGTGTGTGTGTGTGTGTGTGTGTGTGTGTGTGTGTGTGTGTGTGTGTGTGTGTGTGTGTGTGTGTGTGTGTGTGTGTGTGTCCATTGCCATTGTAACACGGCTGTTTTGAAAGGGGGTAAAATAATAAATGAAAAGCTCCGGCTTGTGGAAAATGGAAACAGCCATGTTAACAAAATAAAATTAAATCAAAATTAAATTAAATAGACTTAACGGAAACCTTGCTGCAGGAAAGCTAGGAGGAGAAACAATTAAACAAATTTATATCTAACAAACTTTATTAATCTAATCATTTACTGTTAAATGCTCAGTGGTAAAGCTGGGTCGCTTCACAGGTTCTAGTTATAAGGGTTTACACCCATTAATTAAAAACTAGAAACTAAATTTCGAAATACCTAAGTTTTATGCACCAGAACTTTCAAAACTTCAAACTGAATAAAATTAAATTATAATTAACCATTTTAAATTTGTAGTTGGTGGCGGATGCCACTCAAAAGTTATGCAACAGACCGACCTCAAAAACTGCTGCTGGAACTGCAGCAGCGGGGAGCGAACTCGCCTTTCCCCGGGAAGCTGGCCGCTAACCTGGTTGGAGCCGGCCGCTGCAGATGGCGTGGTACAGATCCCACAGCCTCATATTACAACTTCTAAACATCTTCAAATGAATTCCAAAAGAAATCGAAATCTCTTCCAAAAAAATTCACAAGCTCTTCAAAAGAAAGTTCACAAGCTCCCGGCTCCTGTAAATATCCAAAAATATCCATGGAATGAGAATATTAAGCGATTTCGATATAATTAATAGAATAATTAGGTGATGGCGGTGGCGACTGGCTGAAAAATATAAAAAAAATAGTTGGTTCATTTTTTAGCAGTGCTGATTATTTAATCTTTCTCGGAAAAAATGCAAAGAGATGACTAAAAATTCGGTCTTGATCGTTATCATACACAGACAAACAAGAGGTTTTAGAGGTTAAACAACACCCCACTTCAGGAAAACTGAACAAAGTTAGGTACTTTGTTTTTTTTAGTTTAGTAATTTCAGCGACCGCAATAAACTAAAAGTTTAATCTCTGACACAAAACAGAATTATGGACACAAAGTTTTAATTATATTCTACATTTTGTAGTTTAAATTAATACTTATTCTTTGATCTACAGACTCTGTAATCAATCAATCGTAGGTACATTATTATAATGCGTTGGATATAAAAAAATATATTTTACTATTTCGGGATTTTACTGCCTATAGAAATGGCGGTTTCGGATTTCCGATAAGGGCAAGTTTGTGCGATGAGCAGTGAATTCCTGTTTGTTTCTGAGATAATTTTATTTACTAGTCTATTCTACTTAGTATAATTTCATAGTTTACCAGTTGCTTTTCGGTGAAGCAAAGCATTGTGAGGTGTCATCATGCCTGTGAAGAAATTGTGTATTGTGTAAGAACACAATCCGATACCAATACTGATGACGTTTTTAAGGCCTGGTCCCAATCTTTGCGGATTAATATCTTAAACATACTTGTGACAGTGCAAGGCAACAACTTTTAAATCCCAATTTAATGCAAATTCTATTTGATTAGATACTCGGATCATATTCAATTTTACATTTGGTTTAGCGTGTTATGTTTACTATTTATTAAAGGCTGCTATTTAACTGATCACCAGATTTAGTAAAATTTAATACCAAAAAAATCTATTTTACCACCCTAAAATCATGAATGATCACCAAAATTATAACACCATTTTAATGTGAAATGATTACCAATTTTATTACATTTTACTATCCTTTTAAAGGAAATGACACCAAACTAATCATTATTAACCCAAAAATAGTCAATGATTACCAAATTTCAAACCCCATTTTAATGTGAAATGATAACCAAATGTTTACATCTTGCTATCCTATTAAAGAAAATGACACCAAAATAATCATTGTAAACCCAAAAATAGTAAATGACCACCAAAATTAGAACTCCATTTTAATGTAAAATGATAACCAAATTTTTAATTCTTGCTATCCTATTAAAGCAAATGGCTCCAAAATAATTATTGTAAACGCAAAAATAGTAAATGATCACAAAAATTGTAACCACATTTTAATTAAAAATGTGCAAACATTTAATATATCGTTATCCTATTAAATTAATTAATCCACTTCGTCACCTTTTTCTAGTAGCATTTTATTTCTGTAACAGTCGCAGTTCTAACCTAACCTAACCCACTTTTCTAGTAGCATTTTGTTTCTGTAAGGGTCGCAGTTCAAACCTAACCTAACCCACTTTTCTAGTAGCATTTCTTTTCTGCAAGGGTCGCAGTTCAAACCTAACCTAACCCACTTTTCTAGTAGCATTTCGTTTCTGTATGGGTCGCAGTTCAAACCTAACCTAACCCACTTTTCTAGTAGCATTTCTTTTCTGTAAGGGCCGCAGTTCAAACCTAACCTAACTCACTTTTCTAGTAGCGTTTCGTATCTGTATGGGTAGCAGTTGAAACTTAACCTAACCTACTTTTCTAGTACCATTTCGTTTCTGTAAGGGTCGCAGTGCTAACCTAACCTAACCCACGTAACTGATAGCAATTTAACTTACTTTTCTAGTAGCATAACGAAATGCTACTAGAAAAGTAGATTAGGTTAGGTAGGTATGCGGTGCGGGCTACGGGGGGTTGAGCGGGAGGGGCTAGTAATTTTGGCATCAGTTTACTTTATTTGGTAATATGTATACATTTTTTGGTAATCATAGTGGTTTATTTAGGTGAAAATATCGCATTAATTTGGTCTTCAAGATTTGGTGATCATTAATGATTTTTGGTGATCATTCAATATATTTGGTATTTGAATACAATTTGAAGTGCAGTCGTAATTAAAGTGGTGGTACTTTTTTAATTTTAGGCCTTATTTTTTTGGTGTTCAGTAATTTTTTTTGGTAAGCATGATTTTTTTATTTAGGGTACCAAAGTATTTTTTGGTGGTCATTATATTTGTAGCCTTTATTAAATATGAAAAATATATCTATCGTTCCGTGTCTGCTCCTACATTATATTTCCAAAATAATAAGTAAAATCGAATGCTTTGTAATTGTATAACCCACGTAATACATATGTGCACGTGTATACGATTAAAAATCGACATAAGAATGAAAGCAGATCAATTCCAGTTGCATTTGTAATAAATTAAAATCTAGGAACGAGAACAGAATAATGATTTAGCACTTTAATATCAGATACGGCACGACTATCGATCATGAATCATAAATTCAACTACGTGCCTCTATAATGTTGCAGGCGATATTAAAAATGCGCTTCTATGCGTAGAAATTGAAATCATTTCTACCCGTTCGTCGAAAACTCACATTGAGTTTACCTACTGTGCATGTAAAGAATATAATAGAAAACATTTGTTCACAACACATCAACACAAATAACAAATTGTAAAAGTAAATAAAACAATAAACTGAGATGTGACGCCGAAATATAAGGTCTCCACTCAGCGATGCAGTTGGCACAACTAGCATGGTCAAGTCAACGGCGCTGGTTCTCTGTGGAGGGGAGGCAGAGGGATGTGCGGGTCAGAATATTTTTTTAGGGTAAAAACGGGAGCCTATTACTAAGACTCCACTGTCCGTCTGCCCGTCTGTCTGTCTGTCACAGTTGAAATTTTCATAGATGATATATTTCTGTTGCCGCTAAAACAACAAATACTATCGCCCTCTCAACCGCAACCCTCGGTGGGTGAGTCCGACTCGCACTTGTCCAGTTTTTTTATTTTTATTGGAAAAAGTACATATTGTATAGTAGCAGGTTTTTAGAATGCAGAAAACTGAAAAATGGGTAATCTTGTTAAAACAAGATTCCACCAGAGTTGTAGGTTCATATATGTACGTATAATTTTATATACTTATTTCATTTTTAACAGGTTATAAGTGACTTGTACCGGACACCTAAAAAGGGTTGATTGGTAATTTGATTTATTTCTACGAAGAAAATTTAAATTCAGAATTGATCCGGCTGGGTTTTCTATATTCTTACGCGGCTTACACCTCACTAGGAAAATAAGTTTAGTCGAAGGCAAAATTTCTCTCTCAATAAGCAAAAAAGATCACACAATAAAGTTTCAAATTTCAATGATGAACCTGAAACTTTACCTATTTATTTCATCACAATAGATTGGGTCGATCCGTAAGTTGATTCTTTCAATTCGCTTATATACACGTGTAGGTAGAGTTAGACCATGAGGTTTTGACGGGGTCCCTTTGTTTCCCATAAAGTTTAAAGTCATAATGTATTGTTTGTCATATTATCGTTAGTCATAAAACTGAAACCGTTATCTTTTCAGGATTTTCGTAAGGTTAATCTATATATAGGTTAGGTTAGGTTAGGTTTGTTTTTTTTTTTTTTTTTTGGGGTGCTACGGACAGGAAACCTCCTAGAGTGCCGAGTCTCTTGTCATTCCTCTTGATCAGTTGATCCGGGGGAAAGGTAAGGGTTCTTGGACGGTGCGCCCCGGGGGCAACGGTAAGTAATCTCTTGATTTTCAAGTAATTCCTTACCGGTGCTGCCAATGTCCTGTCGTGGGGGGGTTGAGGGGGTTCCGCACAGGGTGTTCTCTCATTGAGGGAGAGTTCACCCGAGTGTGTGCTGGAGGGGGGCCTTCGGGCCGGGCGGCTGCGGTCGCGGATGAGGCCTTCGGGCCGGGCGCCTTCGGGCGCGTGAGGGCACAGGAATGCCGCTGCCCTGTATAAAACTGCGGTCCCCGTAACTGTCTAGGCAGAGGGCCTATGATGACGGCCGGGGGGGTTGCCACTGCTGGCCGGCGCCGGCGTGGTGGCCACGAGGATGACCACCTCTATAAAAAATCGCTAAGACAACCTGAGGGGGTGGAACCCGGGGTTTTTCCATCTCCTCCCGGCGTGGAGGTTGTCATGAGGGATCAGTGTGTGGTGTCGCCCTGCATACTACCTTCGAGAGGGGGAGCTTCGGCTCCAGGGCCTTCGGGTCCAAGGAGGGGACAGCCTCGGCTGTCGGCAGCAGGCGGTGTTCGCGGTAGAATGCTCTGCGATCCCGTGTTCACCGTCACCATTGCTGCGAGACGGGCATACCGTGGAGGGTTTAGTCGGTATTTGGCCCCTTGGCCACGAGTCCGACATATCCATTCTAGTTCCCCGGCTAGGCGGAATGCCTAAATGCATTACTCCACGTAAAAAAAAAAAAAAAAAAAAGGTTAGGTTTGTTTTATGGCAATCCTGAAAAGTTACGCGTTTCTGAGAAAAGACAATTATGACTAACGAAAATTCGGACAAACAATACCTTATGACTTAAAACTATTTGGGAAACAATAGAGACCCGTTTTGACAGCACACGCAGTGCAGGTGTTATTTTAAACGTCAAACTTCTATGAAATTATGACATATAAATAACACTGGCACTGCGTGTGCTGTCGAGATCTCTGCAGACTTTTCTTGGTTTAACTCTATCTACAATGGATTTAACTACAAGTATTTATGAATTAAGTTATTACGATAAGCTTCTGCAGATAATATAGGAATTACTTATTTGTCCTAATATGCAACCGTTTTAGAGTTAGACCGTAAAAAGTCTGCTGCGATTTTGATAGCCCACGCAGTGCATGTGTCATTTTTAACGTCAAACTTCTATGAAATTATGACGTATATATAACACTTACACTGCGTGGGCTATCAAATCCGCTGCAGACTTTTATTGGTGCGACTATAAAATGATTCATCCTTAAAAAATAAATTTGAACGGGACACTCACGTTCTCACAGATCACGAAATTTTCACAGATGATGTACCTATTTCTGTTGCCGCTATAACAATGAATACTAAAAACAGAATATAATAAATATTTAAGTGGGGGCTCCCATACAATAAACGTGTTTTTTTTGCCGTTTTTGCGTAATGGTACGGAACCCTTCGTGCGCGAGTCCGACTCGCATCGCACATGGCCGGTTTTATTTAAGTTGAAATTCGCTTGACTTGTTTCGCTCCATAATGAGGTCCATAACGCATTGAATTGGCTGGCCATTTTTAAGCATATATACAAACTTTTGCCCGCGACTTCGTCTGCGTGAAATCAGTGACAGCAGCTAAAGTAGGTATAGCGCCTGGATAATGCTAATAGCAATCATTCAATTCGCGCATTGCTTACTTCAATTTTTAGGCAATTCATTAACTCAATTCCACCCCCCTTTGCACTCTCTTCAGGGATGATTTCCGATATAAAAACTATCATATGTCCTTCCCCGGGACTCAAACTATCTCTATATCAAATTTCAACTAAATCGGTTCAGCGGCTTAAGCGTGAAGAGGTAACAGACAGACAGACAGACAGACAGACACACTTTCGCTTTTCTAATATTAGTATGGATAGTATGGATGTGTCAGTTTCACGGAAATGTTGTAATTAGAAAACCCATGCTTAACTGTACTTTTGGCTTTACCAATCCCTGTAAAATTCCATTAGCGTAGCAACAGTTTTGTCTTGCAATCCTCTTTAAGACGAAAGTGGAGGACCCGTGCGAAATCGCGTTTTCATACAAATGTAGTGCTCCTTTTCCGCTCTGGATATTAACATTATTGAAAATATGTTGATACAATTTGTTGCAGGTATATCAATATCAACTAGAGCCATGCCCCAACGTTTGACTTTTTTCGAATTTTTAATTATTATAAAAGTTAGGAGCACTTAATAATTTGTATGAAAACTGTTTTTCGCTCCTAACTTTTACAATAATCAAAAAATCTAAAATAGTTAAACATAGGGGCATAGCCATGGTTAATATACATCGGATTATGTAAAATATTTTCCATAATGTCAATATCCAAAGAGGAAAATGGGGACTACGTTTGTATGGCAAATCGGCCGTCCCCTTTCCTCTAAGTATTTCAATTTATTAGTAACCTGAGAGCTGTTTGTCCGCGCCGAGAAGTTAAGTTGACTTAATCCCATCTTTCTAGTAATATTACGGGCCTGTACAGTCACCTGCAATAATATGTTACACAACGAAAGAAAAATAAGATTTTATTTGTAGAGCCATAAGAGCGTGTCAGATATTTTTGCGGCCTTCGTAGAGTAACATAATTATTGCAGGTGACTGTACCACTGTATTAGCATAGTTATCTGTTTACGTGACTTGTGAAGAGGGGAAATGTTTTTGATTGTAGATTATTAGGCGTATTCTGATCGTAATAACAGGATCTGGATTTGTCACGGATATTATCTATCATTGTCAAAATTGACAGTTCAGTTCAGTTTTCTTTAATTAAATAGCTTCAGTCCAGTGGGACAGCCAATATTAAGGTATTGGGAGCTACATATACCTACGACGAATATTGTATGGGTATGTGGCTAAGTATATTCTTCTGCTAAATGAAATTTTCGCGCTTCATTTTAAACTTGAATTGAATTGAAAAAACAACAACACTCATTATTTTGACAGATTATGTATATTATGTATAGTTGAGTGGTTTTTGATGAATAGATTCGTTTAATATAGTCAAACATAGGCTACATTTTAGACTTTCGAATAGGGCTCGCGGTCGTGTCCGGGTTTCGTGTACACGTGTTCGGTACCCGTTTCCGAACTACACGTACACGGTTTTCTGACCCGTTCTACACCTGTAGTCGGGCACACGTGTAATTAAGATCCGTGTATCCGGGTACCCGTATACCCGTGTACACGGCGAAACGGATCTTAAATACACGCGGGCCTAACCCGTCCTTGGCGTGTAGCGGAGATTTAAGTAATGTATAAAGTTTTAAATAAAACAAAGATTCAGGTTCAGGAGCTCCGATTGTTTAGCAGTTTTATTTTATCGGATGTTCAATGTGATTCATATGTGTTGTACGATTTTGCTAAAGGAAAATAAATAATAACATATTCCGTTCGTGGTAGTTTCAGTCAGAGATGGGCAAAATTCATTCGAATGACGAATAACGAATGAGAATGACCAAATCATTCGCGAATGACGAATAATTAGTTGCGAATAATATCGTCGAATAGTTAACTTACAAAATAACTATTTAGCTGTCTTATATCCCAATAGTAAAAAGAAAATGTTTTCTATCGGTTTATCTGGTTGGTGTACGCCTCATGTATTGGCGGTCACGTGGGGTTCCCGCTTTTCCCCTTCGGCTACATGTGGGAAAATACGAACAATCTTTCCCATTTGTCCCCACTACATTAAAGCGGGGACAAATAGGAGCACACCAATAACGGGTGTATTCTTATTGTTCCCCTCCGGGAACAGATGGGAATAGGCGCTGCATATAAAACATTTCCATTTGTCCCTTCTCATGTATGGCGTAGGTCACGTGGATAGGGGACAAATGGGATTACACCAATAATGCACCTATTATAACCAATAATGGGTGTACTCCCATTTGTCCCCGCGGGAACATATAGGAATAGAAGCCGCATATAAATATTTCCCATTTGTCCCCACCTTATTGGTGTGAGGACAAATGGTAAGACACCATTTTCGGATGTAAGTATTCCCATTTGTCCCCGCCGGGAACAGATGGGATAGGATTTGCATGTAAATATTTCCCATGTGTCCCCTCCTTATTGTTGTGGGGACAAATGGGAACACACCATATTCGGAAGTGTACCTATTTGTCCACGCCGCGAGAAACATTTGGGAAAAGACGCTTCATAGCAATCATTTGTTGCGAGGACAAATGGGAATACAAAAATTCATATAAAACATTCCCATTTGTCCCCGCCTCATGTATGGCGTCGGTCACGTAAATCGGGGACAAATGGGAATACACCAAAAATGCACCCATCATTACCAATAATGGGTGAATTCCCATTTGTCTCCGCGGGGAACGTATGTGAAGACCCTGCATAAAAATATTATCCATTTTTCCCCACCTTATTGGGGTGGGGATAATTGGCAACACAATTTTCGGATGTATTCCCATTTGTCTACGTCGGGAACTGATGGAATAGGCGCTGCATATAAATCGTACCCATTTGTCTCCGCCTCACGTATGGCGGCGGTCACGTAGGGCAGGAACAAATAGGAATACACCAATAAAGAGTTTATTCCCATTTGTTTCCGCGAGAAACTGATGGGAAAAGATGCTGCATAGAAATCTTTTGAGGCGGGGACAAATGGCACTACCAATATCGGGGACAAATGGGAACACCAAAATTCATATAAAACATTCCCATTTGTCCCCGCCTCGTGGATGGCGACGGTCAGTTGGGGCCTTTCCCAAAATTTTCCTTGGCTCTAAAATACGCTGGAGTGGCTTACCTATTCAGATTTGCCATCTGAGTGTGTATTACAAAAATCCTTCGTGTAATTTATTCAAATAAAATAACGAATAATTCATTTGTTATTCGAAATTCTAAACGAATGGTTTATTCGCGAATAATCTCACCACGAATAATTGTTTATTCGAATAATTATTTAGATGAAAAATTATTCGAATAATGCCCAACTCTGGTTTCAGTAAGCATATCTGTCTACTTTTGTACTAGATAAACATTTAGGTTTACTTTAATTATCAAAAAACTACACGAAGAAAATGGAATACCTATCAATGATGTCAACGGTTACTAAGATATTTTTAATTTTAATCTTATGATTATTGAAGCAAAGTGTACTTACCTACCTATTATTGACATTACCAATCAATCCAGTAAAACTGCAAAGTAGGTAATCGAATCTTCCTAACCTTCCACATATTCAATCGTATGTCTTCATAGCACGAATCTCCGCTACGCGAGAGTGAAGGGTCGAACCGGCGGGTAAATAAGATCCGTTATTTCGTGTATCCGTGTACCCGTGTACACGGGTACCCGTGTAAACGTTTCCGAATCCGGGCGGGTTCGTGAGCCCGGCGGGCTTAAGAACACGGGTACCCGTGTCAGCATGTAACACGTGTATCGGGAGCTCTACAGTTTCGATACGGTTTCCAAATGAAGTACCTAGTTCTAATACTACCACTACTATTAAATAGGTAATCTTTTTAAACTGTTTACTTGTTGAGTTTGAAGCCACAGTATATTTAACTGTCATTTATTATTCTTTCAGTATCTATATTGAAACCCGTTAAAAACCCCTTTAAAGGGCCCACAGATTACCAGTTCGCCGGACGATATCAGCCTGTCAGTTGTTCGGAGCTGTCAAATTTTACGTTTAACTGACAGGCTGATATCGTCCGGCAAACTGGTAATCTGTGGGCCCCTTAAATCACAATGAAGTCAAGTCTTAATTAACAGAACAATTTCCGCTACGCAAATTAAAACTAAACTAATAAACTCAAGTAGTGCTAAGAACAATAGTTCCTTATAAAATATATATACCTATTTCAACTGTAAGTATTCTAGGGTTTTAACTGGCATTTAGTTGAGCGCCGTAGCCCGTTGTAGGTTGAAAGAAAACAACCCCGGGAACGGGAAGTAGAGAGTTTTGAATAAAAATACTGTATTACAAGTTGTGCGTATCTAGTTAGAAATAACACTTCTCACTTTCTGCTTCGATCACACTTTTTACATTTATTGCGGTAAAATAAAATAAAGTGAAATAAAGAACACAAACTTGCAATTTTCTAAAAGGGATTATAGTATTAGATTATAAATAAATAATAAATTTGGCAGTAGGATAAACAGTCCCTAATTAAAAACTCAGTTTCAAATTCCTACACAAACATTCAATATTCGTCTAAATTTTGTTTGCCCCTACACACTACACAAACACTACACACACACCACACACTACACTTGTATATTTACTTGTTTACTTGTATATGAAAAATTATTCGAATAATGCCCAACTCTGGTTTCAGTAAGCATATCTGTCTACTTTTGTACTAGATAAACATTTAGGTTTACTTTAATTATCAAAAAACTACACGAAGAAAATGGAATACCTATCAATGATGTCAACGGTTACTAAGATATTTTTAATTTTAATCTTATGATTATTGAAGCAAAGTGTACTTACCTACCTATTATTGACATTACCAACCAATCCAGTAAAACTGCAAAGTAGGTAATCGAATCTTCCTAACCTTCCACATATTCAATCGTATGTCTTCATAGCACGAATCTCCGCTACGCGAGAGTGAAGGGTCGAACCGGCGGGTAAATAAGATCCGTTATTTCGTGTATCCGTGTACCCGTGTACACGGGTACCCGTGTAAACGTTTCCGAATCCGGGCGGGTTCGTGAGCCCGGCGGGCTTAAGAACACGGGTACCCGTATCAGCATGTAACACGTGTATCGGGAGCTCTACAGTTTCGATACGGTTTCCAAATGAAGTACCTAGTTCTAATACTACCACTACTATTAAATAGGTAATCTTTTTAAACTGTTTACTTGTTGAGTTTGAAGCCACAGTATATTTAACTGTCATTTATTATTCTTTCAGTATCTATATTGAAACCCGTTAAAAACCCCTTTAAAGGGCCCACAGATTACCAGTTCGCCGGACGATATCAGCCTGTCAGTTGTTCGGAGCTGTCAAATTTTACGTTTAACTGACAGGCTGATATCGTCCGGCGAACTGGTAATCTGTGGGCCCCTTAAATCACAATGAAGTCAAGTCTTAATTAACAGAACAATTTCCGCTACGCAAATTAAAACTAAACTAATAAACTCAAGTAGTGCTAAGAACAATAGTTCCTTATAAAATATATATACCTATTTCAACTGTAAGTATTCTAGGGTTTTAACTGGCATTTAGTTGAGCGCCGTTGCCCGTTGTAGGTTGAAAGAAAACAACCCCGGGAACGGGAAGTAGAGAGTTTTGAATAAAAATACTGTATTGCAAGTTGTGCGTATCTAGTTAGAAATAACACTTCTCACTTTCTGCTTCGATCACACTTTTTACATTTATTGCGGTAAAATAAAATAAAGTGAAATAAAGAACACAAACTTGCAATTTTCTAAAAGGGATTATAGTATTAGATTATAAATAAATAAATAAATAATAAATTTGGCAGTAGGATAAACAGTCCCTAATTAAAAACTCAGGTTCAAATTCCTACACAAACATTCAATATTCGTCTAAATTTTGTTTGCCCCTACACACTACACAAACACTACACACACACCACACACTACACTTGGATATTAACTTGTTTACTTGTATATTTGTTTGTTTACTTGTATTTTTTGTTTTTGTTGTGTATTTACACTTGTAGTAAATGTCTGCTAACGAAGCTATAAAATCAAATACTTACACAACATAAAAGAAACTTCATTGAAGCAAAATGGCTAGTTGAAGTCCCGCTCAAGTCATTGAAGTCCCGCTCTAGTCATATGTTTAGTACGAGTATTTAATTCCAACAAGCTACTTTATATAACAGATATTGTTCTTAAAATTAACGAAATGTACTCCATGTTAAAATAATTAAGTACATTATCGAAGAAACCGCGTCGTACGTTAAATATTATGCCGATTGCTTACTAAGAGTGGGTGAGGCGAAAGCTCGAACTGACCAGTATATGTGAGCCCTCTGATCTTATAGTTATTATGGATCCTAGAAACTCGTTTGACTGGTTTATCCCAAATCGTTAATAATCATTACATAAACATTAGAATACGAGCTCAGGAAGGAGCGAATATGTCACCTGGGATAAAATTAAACTTAATGTGCTTCTCAAATTGGATAATTTAGAGGCCATACGCGGGTGATTTTGTTCAATGCGAAGATTTTATTAGCATAGGAGACGTCTTTAAAGCACTTTTGTATTTTGAAATGTAGCATTATGTAGCACATTGCATTACGTACGAAAATTGTTGGTTTCTTTTAGGAACAGTCGGTTACAAAAAAAGCAACTTTACATAATTTGCATTTTGTGCATGACCATGTCACGTGCGAGATAGACTGTGTGTCTCAGTCTAATTAATAGGTAAATTTATATGTATGTTAATCATAGCCAAAACAGAAAAGTACGAAAGTCACTCCAAAAAAAATAGATACTCTATACTCATTTGATTGATATTGACAAGTTTTTGTTTAAACTAAAATTTACCCATTGTCAATATAATAAAGGTAAAATTTACTTAAGACGTACATAATTATTTACTTACTGAACTTACATAAAATCATCATCTCGTTGCGCCTTATATTATTTAGGTATAATATATAGGCCTCATATTACCTACTTGGAGATTGAGTGTTTCCTGTACAACGTTACTTCTTAAAAATTGACTATAAAGCTTACTTACATTGGCCGTACAGGGTCTAAACGATGTACGGCCTTGTTAGCGGTACACGAAACACCACTCCTGAAGTAAATCGGTATCATTTTGAGGGTTAACTACATATCTAGGTACTGGCTTGCTCTTGATTTAGTTACTAACTTAGTGAAAAATACAACTGAGAAACTATGTCCAATTTTGTTAAGGGCAAAATAAACATAGAAAGTAAGTTTTTTTGCTTTAGCCACCTGTGAATAAGATTGAGAGTTTTGCACATCTGTCAATTTACATCTCGAGACGTTTCTCATGAACCTTAAAAACAACAATCATTGACTGCATCATAATATTAGCTTTGCGTTGTCGGTCGCAACGAATCACAATCATAATATAATATATGACATTAGAAAAACAGTTGTGGAATTTAATGCGTGAGAAAATGGTAATATATCCACAGAGCAGGCTCTTTCTTTGCCCAGCGTTTAAGTCTGGCGGTGCAAAGGGGCAACGCCGCAAGCATCCTTGGCACCATTCCAGAGGCGGGACACTTTGGTGAGGTTTTTGACATTGGAAATGTCTTTTCGTTCGCTCCAGTATAGGGTCCGATTTCACGAAAAAGTGCGATCCCCTTATATCTCGGAAAGTTGTGAAGATATGATATTAAAAAAAAGGCTCAAAAGACGCATAATCACGAGAGCTGTAAGGTGCAAAAATAATTTATCGAGAAAGTCAAGAACGAAAAAAGTTATGGTCGAAATAGTGAAAATAAAATTAAATTTTTTCCGAATTTTTGATTTCGGTGCTCGATAATTTGGAAACGAAGAATGATATCAAAAATTTGAGAAAAACGGCTCTGGACAATTTAGTCAGCTACAATTTGAGCCTAAAACAAAGACGATCGGGTTAAGGGTTTGCCCTGTAGCCTAACCTTAAAATTGTCAAAAAGTCGGAACGACATTTTTCACATGACATTTATGACTTCATGTTTCGCAGAGTTCGTTATTGGAGTTTGTTGTGAATTATCGGGATTATGACGGCAAAATAACACTTGCACTGCGTGGGCTATCAAAAGATTTTTCTTGGTCTAACCCTATCTATCCTGTTTGAGACGGGCGTAGATAACGTGTTCACTATTCGACAATCTATGCATTCTTGTGGTGGTGGAAATAGAAATAGAGATAGAGATAGAGGTAGAGGTAGAGGTAGAGGTAGAGGTAGAGGTAGAGGTAGAGGTAGAGGTAGAGGTAGAGGTAGAGGTAGAGGTAGAGGTAGAGGTAGAGGTAGAGGTAGAGGTAGAGGTAGAGGTAGAGGTAGAGGTAGAGGTAGAGGTAGAGGTAGAGGTAGAGGTAGAGGTAGAGGTAGAGGTAGAGGTAGAGGTAGAGGTAGAGGTAGAGGTAGAGGTAGAGGTAGAGGTAGAGGTAGAGGTAGAGGTAGAGGTAGAGGTAGAGGTAGAGGTAGAGGTAGAGGTAGAGGTCGAGGTAGAGGTAGAGGTAGAGGTAGAGGTAGAGGTAGAGGTAGAGGTAGAGGTAGAGGTAGAGGTAGAGGTAGAGGTAGAGGTAGAGGTAGAGGTAGAGGTAGAGGTAGAGGTAGAGGTAGAGGTAGAGGTAGAGGTAGAGGTAGAGGTAGAGGTAGAGGTAGAGGTAGAGGTAGAGGTAGAGGTAGAGGTAGAGGTAGAGGTAGAGGTAGAGGTAGAGGTAGAGGTAGAGGTAGAGGTAGAGGTAGAGGTAGAGGTAGAGGTAGAGGTAGAGGTAGAGGTAGAGGTAGAGGTAGAGGTAGAGGTAGAGGTAGAGGTAGAGGTAGAGGTAGAGGTAGAGGTAGAGGTAGAGGTAGAGGTAGAGGTAGAGGTAGAGGTAGAGGTAGAGGTAGAGGTAGAGGTAGAGGTAGAGGTAGAGGTAGAGGTAGAGGTCAAACACTTTCCTGCCCCGTGGCTTACTTCAGACATTAGGGATCTAATGAAGAAAAGGAACAGAGCTCGTATAAGACTAAGACAGGATCCCTCGGAACGTAATCACCGAACTTACACATCGCTTCGTAACCGCTGTAATAGGGCTTGCAGGGACGCTAGGCGCAAATACATACATCGTTCTATTGACGAATGTCCTCCCACTAAACTTTGGAGTTTTTTAAAATCACTTGGTGTTGGCAAGCCCAAACCCAATGCTATTGGGACTCTAGATCTTAACGCTCTTAATCAATATTTCAGTGCCTCCCCTGTTTGCCTTGATCCGACCGTCAAGCAAAGTTCTTTGGCCCTATTAGCCAATTCTCCACTCCCAGATATTTCTCTTTTTGATTTTGGTCCCATTACCTCGCAAGAAGTTATCTCAATTCTCAAGTCTATTAAAACTAAAGCCGTCGGTGATGATAATCTGAGCTTGGATATGCTTATGCTCGTGGCGGACTCAATTGCTCCTGTACTGTCGCATATAATAAATTTTTCTTTCTCCTCTGGTGTCTTTCCCTCATGCTGGAAAAACGCTCACATAATTCCACTTCCTAAAGTGTCTAATCCTTCCTCGTTTTCCCAATATCGACCTATTTCCATCTTACCAGTCCTTTCCAAGATAATTGAACACTTTGCTAATAGACGTCTCTCTTCTCATCTCAATAGACACAACCTTTTTAACCCTTTCCAATCTGGGTTCCGCCCCGGGCATAGCACCACCACTGCTCTTGTTAAAGTCACCGACGACATTCGCTTTAATATAGAAAATAAAAAGATCACCGTTTTGGTTCTCTTAGACTTTAGCAGCGCGTTCAATACAGTTGATTTCGACATTCTTCTAGCCTTTTTAAATCTTTTTAATGTTGCACCCACTTCATTGTCCTGGTTTCGCAGCTACCTCTTTGGGAGGCGTCAGAGGGTTCGAGTTGATGATAATCTTTCTGATTGGTGTGAACTTTCTTCTGGCGTCCCTCAGGGGGGTATTCTCTCTCCATTGCTTTTCTCCATTTTTATAAATAACATTACAAAGTCATTAAAATCTTCTTACCACCTTTACGCAGACGATCTGCAAATTTATTCAGCTGCCAACCTTGATGATTTCGATTCCCTCGTAAACCAAATTAACGCCGATTTAGATTCCGTCCGTTTGTGGGCTTCATCTTTCGGTTTAAAAGTCAACGCCATGAAGTCGCAAGCGATCGTTTTGGGAAGTCCACATTACATCTCCATACTGTCTGAGCAGGTGGCACCTAGAATTTTCTTTGATGGTATACCAATTCCTTTCTCACCCACTGTTAAAAATCTAGGGGTCACCATGGATCAGACACTTTCCTGGGCGCCTCATGTCACTGAATTGAGCAAAAAGCTGTTTGGATCTCTCCATTCTTTAAGGCGCCTTCAGAACTTTCTTCCACTTGATACCAAAGCCATGCTGGCTCGGTCCCTGTTACTGCCTTTACTCGACTACGGCGACGCTGTGAGTCTGGACATGACAGAAGAACTCCTGAACAAGTTAGAGCGCTTACAGAATGTCTGTATAAGATTCATTTTCGGCCTACGGAAGTACGATCATGTGTCTTACTACCGTCAAAAACTCAATTGGCTTCCAATCCGCCGCCGTAGAGATCTTCACACTCTTTCTCTTCTCTTTAATGTTCTTTTTACACCTTCTTCTCCTTTATACCTCTCTCAAAAATTTCAATTTCTGGCTGAAGGCAGTGGCCACCGTCTGAGTTCGAGCGCGAATTTATCACTTGCCATCCCTCCTCACAAATCTCGAGGATACAACAAGTCCTTCGCAGTGCGTCCAGTGAAGCTGTGGAATGAGCTGCCTGTTTCGCTCAGGCAGGCACAATCGGTTGCGTCGTTCAAGGAGAGGTTAAAGAAACTATGGTTATCTGATGATCTGACTGATTAATTTGTCTATATTTCTATTGTATAGTTGCTTTATATCGTTCTAATTCTTTCCAATTTTTAGTGTATTTTCCCCATTCCTTTTTGTGTAATATATGTATGTTTATCCTATAAATTTTGTATGTATTTATATCCTTTATCTTTCTGGTACCTTGTTGTACATTTTGCTGCATTTGTCACCCTCTTTTCACTTTCTCCTCTCATCTACTCAAAGGTTAACTGGAAGAGATCCCTCAAAGGGATAAGTTCGCCTTTGTACTTCTTACTAATTGTATGTTATTTTTAATATGTCTTTTTGTACAATAAAGAGTTTACTACTACTACTACTACTAGAGGTAGAGGTAGAGGTAGAGGTAGAGGTAGAGGTAGAGGTAGAGGTAGAGGTAGAGGTAGAGGTAGAGGTAGAGGTAGAGGTAGAGGTAGAGGTAGAGGTAGAGGTAGAGGTAGAGGTAGAGGTAGAGGTAGAGGTAGAGGTAGAGGTAGAGGTAGAGGTAGAGGTAGAGGTAGAGGTAGAGGTAGAGGTAGAGGTAGAGGTAGAGGTAGAGGTAGAGGTAGAGGTAGAGGTAGAGGTAGAGGTAGAGGTAGAGGTAGAGGTAGAGGTAGAGGTAGAGGTAGAGGTAGAGGTAGAGGTAGAGGTTGAGGTAGAGGTAGAGGTAGAGGTAGAGGTAGAGGTAGAGGTAGAGGTAGAGGTAGAGGTAGAGGTAGAGGTAGAGGTAGAGGTAGAGGTAGAGGTAGAGGTAGAGGTAGAGGTAGAGGTAGAGGTAGAGGTAGAGGTAGAGGTAGAGGTAGAGGTAGAGGTAGAGGTAGAGGTAGAGGTAGAGGTAGAGGTAGAGGTAGAGGTAGAGGTAGAGGTAGAGGTAGAGGTAGAGGTAGAGGTAGAGGTAGAGGTAGAGGTAGAGGTAGAGGTAGAGGTAGAGGTAGAGGTAGAGGTAGAGGTAGAGGTAGAGGTAGAGGTAGAGGTAGAGGTAGAGGTAGAGGTAGAGGTAGAGGTAGAGGTAGAGGTAGAGGTAGAGGTAGAGGTAGAGGTAGAGGTAGAGGTAGAGGTAGAGGTAGAGGTAGAGGTAGAGGTAGAGGTAGAGGTAGAGGTAGAGGTAGAGGTAGAGGTAGAGGTAGAGGTAGAGGTAGAGGTAGAGGTAGAGGTAGAAATAGAGGTAGAGGTAGAGGTAGAGGTAGAGGTAGAGGTAGAGGTAGAGGTAGAGGTAGAGGTAGAAATAGAAATAATTTAATTCGTGAGCACAAACAAAATAAAAACTTATACAGAGAAACATAAAAAAGAGAAAGTGCCACGAAATGGTCTCACCTCAGCATGTTGCTGGCGGCTGCTGAACCCTGGCAGTTTTGGCTGTTTTGGTCATCGGACTCGTCTCGATGAGCACTTAGGAGAGTAGTACCCAAGATAGAGCTGATGCTGAACCCTGGCTGTACCTAAAGGAACTCAGGTTTGTTGCAACATAGGCACACGCTGTTTTGGTCATCCGACTCGTCTTGATGAGCACTTAGGAGAGTAGTACCCAAGATAGAGCTGATGCTGAACCCTGGTTGTACCTAGCGGAACTCAGGTTTGGTGCAACATAGGCACGCGCTGTTTTGGACATCCGATTCGTCATGATGATCACATGGTAGAGCATTACCCAAGATAGCTGATGCTGAACCCTGGTAGTACCTATTGGAACTCAGGTTTGGTGCAACATAGACAAACGCTGTTATGGTCATCTCTCGTCGCGTCAAGCTGCCATGCAACTGCTGTCAAGAAAATTTCATATCTTGCAGCAAATGGGCCGCTGCCAATCAAGACTCGAGTGACGATAACGGCGATGTGGCTACCACTTCTCGAGTTGACTACGGATTTGCCGTGTAATAATTTTCTTGTACTTTGAACATTAATATATCCTGCTTATTAATCGAAAAATGAAATATGTACCTATACTTATGCGCCACGGCGACAATTATTCAAACTTCGATACGCGTGTGGAAATTTTGAAATTTGTTTGTTCACATGCGTTATGTCCAGGATACTTGTGTTAATCTAAGAATAAAATAATTATCATTCAACGTTGTAGTTTTATTTTGTAACTTTTTCCTTATCCAGACTTTCTCGTCGCTCAGCGACAATATTTTTTCGAATTCCGTAGATTCATTTCCAATGTGCTCGATAGTCGTGTGAGGCACGAAATCTGTGAATTTTTTATATTTAATTTGTGGTTTAGTTTAGTTTTAGTATAAGTTAGTCAGTAAGCTAGATTATTTAGTAGTTTTATGATCATATTGTATTGATAATGATTGTATTTTATTTAACATATATTATGAGTTTCCGAATGTAAGATAGGGCGTGATGTGCAATAACGATGTTATATGCAAATGCCGTTCAAAAAGTCGTTAGAAACTTTCAACCCTATTTTCACCAGTATAAATTTCAACCCAATTTCCAAAAAACACAGCTAATATAAAATTAATGCAACATGTATAGTATAGGTACCTACTCGCGACCATTTCTGCAACCATATCCTTGTTTGAATTTGGGTCTACATATATTTTGCATCATCAATAAACGGTGTCACGACCTTTCTAAGGCTATGAAGCGTATCGGGCAAAATACTTCGAAGAACGATACCACCTGAGACTTCAGGCTCGTTTACATGGGGGTTGACTGCCGCTTTCTATTTACTTTGCTCTTAAGAAATGGCCTACCTAGCTCGGCAAGAGGCAGAAAAAAAATCTATACAACAGTTTATATTTTCGTTATAGTAAAAAAAAAATATGGGGGCATAACTACAGTTTTCAGTATACCTTTTTTTAACTCGCCTTCTAAACTTGCCAAGAAGAAAAACAGTAAAACAAGTGTATTTTCTCTTTAGGACAAAAAAATTCTCAAAAAAAAAGTAATTGTAACAGTATATTTTTCATGTTATTTAATTCTTCAGTTGATTTTAATCTACGAGGCTTGCGGCCCGATTCGAACTTAAAGATGCGTCAGTTAATAGATCTATAAACGACATGGATTAGATATGTATGTCAGTGTCAAATGTGACGTTTCTTCAAACAAAAACGTCACATTTGACACTGACATATCTAATCCATATCGTTTCTAGATCTATTAATTGACGTATCTTATAGTTCGAATCGGGCAGTTGTTTGTCTTCGTGTGCTTTCGTGAGCTGGGTTATTCCTGTAGAATTCATTTGTATCGTTTCGTAAACGGGCATCTTATTACAAAGACGGAAGGTCTATTATCGATTGAATCAATCGATGCCAATAAACTGAAGTAGGCTTAGTAACAACATAACAGTACTTCAGTATATCGATAATGCCGATAATGATATAGTTGGACCCCTTTTTTCCCCTCTTTAAACTCCAATAGGTATAGAGAATAACTACGAGTAATCAATGTATAAATGCCAATGCTAAAATAATACACCTAAATGTAAACATCGAATTTCCTACACACTCCATGTATACATATACATTTGTATGGAAATATACGATATTATTAAGGATCATATAAGACCTTTAACTAGAGTAACTGTCATCGTTATTTCGCTTATTAACTAATAAAGGTGGTTTACATCTGCCTTCTTAATGTCAGTCGATTGAACATTAAACCGCTTAAAGACTCATTAAGAGTGGCATTGTGTCTAGTATTATCTCATACACGTGAAGATGTCAAGATTTGGGGCTCTTATAATATTTACACTGTAACTACAATAGGTACATATTTAATTAATGACATCATTATACTACCTTAACAAAGATTGTGTAAGATGCCGCTGCCCCAATATTACAGGGTTCTATGTTTCACTTATATCGAACTGAAATTTGAACATTGTCATAGTGACATTAAGTCGAATTTCAACTTTTTTTTTTTTAATCATTTATTTACATACAATATATATACAGTGGTACTAGGCCCTTGAGGCATTGTACCAAGGATGCTGGCGGCATTTCCTCGCTGTATCGCAATGCTGATACGTTGTGCGAGGTAGCCGCCAGCTCTTCGGTCACCAGTTACATCAACCAGACGCTTCGCGATTTCTGCGAACAACTTATGCGCGCTGGGACCCCATGGACCTAGAGTTTCAACTCCAAACAATTTCAACTATCTTTAAAATGTAACATAGAACCCTGTAATATTGGGGCAGCGATGTGTAAAAGCCTGATTCGAACTGTAAGATACGTCAATAATTTGCTAAAGATACGATATGGATCGGTTATGTCAGTGTCGAGTGACGTTTATGTTTGAAGAAAGGTTACTTTTGAAGCATCGCCGAGGACTAATTCGTATCTAAATGTTTCGTTTCGAATTGGGAGGTGACGCAGACATGGCTTTGTACTGTACTTTTATTCTGCTTGTCAAAAGTTGACGTTAGACAATTCAGTGGCCACAAAACAAATGTCATCTATTACGGATGACAAACAAAAGGGCTCGGTTTATTCGTGGTTTTTTCTTAGATTTTACCTCCTACCTATTATGATCAACAATTATTATTTGATTCGCTATTATTCGCTATGATTCGCTAAATATAAAGGCCCCAGTACACAATGGGCCATCGCCGGCAGTGGCCCCTTGGAGTGCCAAGGGACGCATTTATGCGTTAGAGGGAGCAAGTGATATTGCTATCTCATTCTACCGCATGGCTGCGTCCCTTGGAGTGGCCGGTGATGGCCCATTGTGTACTGGGGCCTTAAAATTTGGCTCATTCTCTGAGGGCCTACCGCGAATCACGTTCGACGTGTTGCCTCCCTCTCACACTTACGTACGAATTTACAAGTGCGACAGAGAGGCAACACGTCGAACGTGGTTCGCGGTAGGCCCTCAGAGAATAATTATGTCTGCGGTTGCGTCTAATTGTCACGACTCTTTTCATACATTTTGTATGGGTCGCGGCAATTAGACTGCAGACATATTTTTTGAGAACGACCCATTAATTTGACTATTATTTTATGGGAGTTTGATCCCCTAACAGAAAAAGATGAGTGCTATAAGTTTAATAAGTGTATTTTTTTGTTTTCCAGTGTCAAAAAAATGTTACACGTTTTGAATCCTATGTTTTGTATACAATACACCTGCAATATTATTTATTTTTAAGGGGCCCACTGATTAACAGTCCGCCGGACGGTATCGGCCTGTCAGTTGTTCGGAACTGTCAAAATTTTGTTCTAACTGACAGGCCTATACCGTCCGGCGGACTGTTAATCAGTAGGCTCCTTTACTGCTATAATTCTGTCAGAGGTTTTAAAATTCAAAACTTATTAAGTGTAGTAAAAGTTGGGTATTGCTTAAGGTTGTTCAGGTAACTATAATAACTGTGGTACACAAATAAACACAATGAAATCAATATAATTGAGTGACGGTTCAATTGGTACGAAATTAGACTAATTTCCTGAATCGTACGATAACAAAGTAAAGAAAAGCTAAATTGGGACATCCTGCCTTTGTAATAGTTTCCTATAAAGCCTTATAATATTACATCGTATAAAGATACCAATTCCAACTTATATTATGACATCAAAATTATATAATCTAAATATTCTAAATGACGTCAGGCGCCCGTGCGTCAGTGCGTGCGTGCGTACGTGCGTGCGTGCGTGCGTGCGTGCGTGCGTGCGTGCGTGCGTGCGTGTGTGTGTGCGTGCGTGCGTGCGTGCCAGTAGTACAAGCGAAATGCACGCGCGGTTATTTAGAGACCTCCTCCTTCTTCCTGGCGTTATCCCGGCATTTTTGCCACGGCTCATGGGAGCCTGGGGTCCGCTTGACAACTAAACCCAAGAATTGACGTAGGCACTAGTTTTTACGAAAGCGACTGCCATCTGACCTTCCAACCCAGAGGGGAAACTAGATCTTATTGGGATTAGTCCGGGTTCCTCGCGATGTTTTCCTTCACCGAAAAGCAACTGGTAAACATCAAATGATATATTTCGTAAGTTCCGAAAAACTCATTGGTACGAGCCGGGGTTTGAACCCGCTTGAAAGTCGCACGCTCTTACCGCTAGGCCACCAGCGCTTTTTTTAGATATTTAGATACATTTTGATGTCACAATGTAAATTTGAATTAGCCCCATGTCTTTGACATTTGATATTTTGTTAATGCAATGTTTATACCTACATTAGTTTTTTGCTTGTAATTTGGCTAAAGTGAGAGTAATCCAAAATTAGCTGAAAATGTTTGTTGGTATTGATGATATTTTCAACACTTTAACCATTGACTTTTGACATTGACCCGGCGATCATATCAAAAGACTCCAATTATGCAAAAGGTATTAAACAATTTGGCAATGTCGTAACTAATTACGAAGAGAGGTCTAGTTAGCAGCAAGTTTCGACGCTGAGATTGGTTGGTAATCGCGTTAATGGTTTTACATGGGCCTACGCAGGCCTATAACTTTATTAGGACTTTGGTGTGATTGATCATATAGGGATGATCATGTAGTAGTAGGCACATTTGACGTAAAAGAAATAATATTAAGGAAATTAGAATATTAAAATATTATTAGAGGGCCCTCCCTCTAGAACCCCTTACTTAGAACCCCTGTTCTAAGTGAAAATAGAGTATTTGAAAAATAATTCTAGAATGGCAGACACTTTTGGAGCGTTGTTTCATCCGCTTCTATTGATACTAACTGTACCACGAACGAAACGGCCCGATTCGAACTTTTAAGATACGTCAAATATTACGACAAGATACGATATACATTAGATATGTCAGTGTCAAAACTGACGTTTTTGTTTGAAGAAACGTCACTTTTGACACTGACATATCTAATCCATATCGTATCTTATAATATTTGACGTATCTTAAAGTTCGAATCGAGCAGAAAGGAGCGTAATCAACAAGTTGGAGGCAGTCGGTTACTTCCAACGGCTGCTGGAACTTGTTAGGATTTGTATCGAAATGGATACAAATATTGTACAGATGTTTGTGGGCTTTCTATTCACCAACTTTAGTTTTACTACGCAATAAGAAAGTTAAAAAAGTGAAAAAAATATTTAACAGACTTGAGAATTCATATTGAGTCTCGGTATTGAGTAAATAAGCCTGGCTGTCTAGCATGAGTTGTGTTTTCGCGCGCGAGGCCATACTTGAAGTCGAGCAAGATGTATGGAGTCGCGCGCGAGAACGCAACTTATGCTAGACCGCCTGGCGGTGCAGATGGGCAACGCCGCTAGCGTTCTTGCGACCATGCCGGAAGGGAGTGATTTGGGGGAAGTCTTTTATATTTCGTTTTTAGTTGGGTTTTGTGTTAGCATAAGTTTAATTTACTTGCGTGTTATTGTAATTAGAGATGCAGCGGATAGTTGTTTGGCCGGATACCGGATACCGGATATTCGGCCAGACCATCGGCCGAATATTCGGCCTTCGGAACTATACCTACATTTCGGTTTTTCAGGTGCGCATTGTGCAGGTTTTGACCTGTTTCGTAGTGAACGTTCGCGCGGACTCATTTCTAAGTTCGAAATGAGTGCACGTGCTAGTGAGTGGAATGTTTAAATTGTTTTAAGATAATAAACGAGTACGATTATGACCGTGATTGTATCTTATTCCAATTTTGTTTACTCCGAAATCAAGCAATGTTACTATCCGGTATCCGACCGGATAGTAGGCCACCATCCGGTATCCGGCCGGATGTTAAAATAATGGCCGGATAGGCCGGATACCGGATAGTAACCGAATATCCGGTGCCTCTCTAATTGTAATATGGTTTTATATTTTGAATGATAAAGAATAAATATAGGTTTGCGTATTGAGAAGATAACTTGTAACTTGTTATTATTTGTTTTAAGAGTCACAATGAACCCACCGCCAAAAAGCCGCTCTTATAAAATTTAAGTTACGTTCTCGTATTGAAACGACATGATTAAATTACATAAAACTTGGCATGAATATTTACGTAGGTAGCATACCTACCATCTATGTTTGGTATTAGTTTTGGTTACAAAAAAATTGTATCTGCATGTAACTACTTTTAAGTTATTACGCTTTTACTGGGACTTTTATATTTATTTAGTACTTATATCGACCGGGATATAAACCGTGATTACCTTTTGTATTGTTTTCGAGCTCCCGATATTACATGAAGGTATCTTGTTCACGGGTAACTGAAGATAGCGGGTGGGTGTCAAAGTTGTGTAGATCGCGCACGGGCTACTCTCATTCGTGCGCGTCGGCTGCGTTCGAAATATCGGGAGTTCGAAAACAATACAAAAGCTAGTCACGGTTCATACCCCGTTCGATATAAGTCTGAATGTCTGAATCATTCAAAACTGTTATAGGTATATTTATTTGTTGTAATATAAGTGTGTTGTACAGGCAATGACAAAGTGTGGAGGTGTCTATAATCGTCAAATGTAGGTATATAAAATTATATGAAATCTATTCTATCTATTCGAATCTATTGTGGCACTTGCGTACTTTATCACAAAGAAATCAATGCAAAGTTAGCTTAGACAAACTCTAGAAATGAATTTGATTTTTAAGTTTCATGATGCGTTTCGATTTTTCGATTCACAATCATCTCGTTTTACATATTCCTACTCCCACAAAATCATCATCATCTCCTAGCCGTTTTCGGCTACACGGACTGCTTTCCTACAGCTGAGAGCGTCGCTGGTGCGCTCTCAGGTGACTGACGTAGCCAATCTTTGCAGCAAAACCCCCGCAAAATGGACAACGATTCATAATTGAGTCGCTTAACTTCAAACTCGGGTAAATCCATCTGGCAGATTATGCTATTTTGGTATTAAAGAAAAGGTAATAGAGTAGATATTTCCTGAGTGGGTCGAATGGATTCACCCGAGTTTGAAGTTAAGCGACACAATGAGGTTGGCAACTGTCAAAGGTTTGCATATGGCGCCATCATAGCTTGCCCCCTTTTCTATGAGATTTGGGTACGAGGACTGGCATCTAGGGCATAAAATTCCATTAAAAAAACAAAATGTTTGACACAATTATAGGGATCGACAGGGCAAGCTATGCTGGCGCCATCTGCTAAATACTTCGACCGGCCAACCCCATTTTAACTATCATCAACATCAATGTTTCAAATTTGAGATGTCTCACCAACTTCACAGAATTTGAATAATTCCATGACAAGTTCATTACGAGTTCCCTCATTGTCCTGTGACAAAGTTCACTCCTTTATTACAGAAAAGAGTCTTTGTCCAACTTGCTGATCGTTTGTTTCGTAGACAGTGACTGATAAGCGGTAAAGACTGTACTACTGACTTTTGAGTTTGAGTGAAATTTCCCTTATCATTGCCGTTTTTTCGCCAAAATTGTGTTTAGTTTTAATAGTATAAAATATATGTGTATGTTAGTCTACTTATAAGGTATATGTAATATGTGGCATTTCATCACAGAAGGGTCCTTATACTTGAAGTGCAATAAGGTCCTTTCCATCTGAAATTCCAACAGAAATTCTGTGAAAAAGGTCCATATTTCACAATGCACATGAAGTATAAAGGCCCTTCTCTGTGGAAAGCCACATACGGGCCTTGTTGCCATATTTTGCCATATTTAAAATATGTCCGACAGGCGTTTAAATTGTTACATATTTGTTACCTTTGTAACAATCTGTATTTGCTTGGGACTTTTGGGGCCAAAAGCTAAGCAGCTAAATACAGATTAAAAAATTGGACGCTAAATTAAGTAAATAAGGCCTTGTTTTGCCCTTTAACTTTATAATAAACCACCATCTAGAGTAGGTACCTTATTATTTTCTTTATTTATTTGAATTCTATTTTTATATTAGTGTCTGTGCGGAAACTCTAGTAGAAGTTAACATCTTTGTACCTATACGAACTAAACTTCCTACCTAGATATAGAATACCTAGATATTTTACTCTTTTAGAAATAGATTTAGACCAAGAAAAGTCTGCAGTGATTTCGATAGCTCATGCAGGGCAAGTGTTATTTATACGTCATAATTTCATAGAAGATCGACGTTTAAAATAACACTTTCACTGCGTGGGCTATCAAAATCGCTGCAGACTTTTCTTGGTCTAACTTCTAAGCCATTTTTATTATCCATAGAAAAGAAAAAAAATATTTTTAGATTGCTTTACAGTATTCTCTTTCAAATATTTTACGTTGTAAACTTTACATTTGCCGCACACCCCCACGGTTCAGACTAAACGTTTCCTGAAAAGCGATGCAAGCGGGAACGCTGCCGGCTTTCCTTTGATCTCGTCACCTCAATGCAAGCTAGAGAAGGAGGCCAAGGGGCCGATTTTTGAATTTCAACAATCGGTTGAAAACGGCGAAATACTAATTTTTGAAATACGAGCGATTGAAATTGGGAATCAAGTGGTATTGACTACCTACTCGTTTTCAATTCTATTAGTAGAATTTAAATGCCTGGTATTGGAGATATTATTGAACGAAATACACGAAATCGAGCGGTCGAAATTCGAATTTTCGGCCTCCAGTTCGAACGTACATTTTGATTCAAAAGATGTCATTTTGCTATCATTCGTACGTGCATTTCGCTCACATTTGTTCGTACGTTGGCACGAGCGAGATGCGCGGCGAATGATAGCAAAAAGGCATTATTTTGACATCAAAATGTCAGTTTAAATAGGCTTAATCGAATTCTGGATTATCTATACCACCTTATCTCAATTGATTATATTTTGAAACCAGTCGTAGCACATCTTAGCCGCACCAATGTACGAGTAGGTACGAGTAATACGCATAAAGGTTAGACCGGGCCGTGTCCGGGCCGTGTCCGGGCCGGAGCTTCCGGCGCGTCGTTTTGTATGGAAAGCATCACGTGATCACCTGTCATGTCATAGAAAAGTAAGGCCCGGACACGACCCGGTCTATCGTGAGTCATCCTTAACGCGTGATTTAATTAAAGTATTATAGAAAAATAAAAAAAATTACAAAAAAAAATCAGGTGTTATTGCCGACTTTAGGTACTCTTCTTTCATTAGTCATCTACTGTGTTAGATCGAAGAGATTCTAACAAACCGAAACTCTGAGGTTGCGTGTTTTAATTTCATATTTCTTTTAGCTACCTACCTCATCAATAAAATTATGGTTCAAACAGCGTCCACAAGAGTGCGGCACTGCCGCAAATTTAAATTCAAAAATTCAAATTCAAATTCAAAATATATTTATTTCATAACTTGATTGCAGGGGCAGTACAGTGATCCCCACACTAGGCTTAGCCTGTGACGTGGGGATGACTAACTAGTAAGTCCAATGCGAGAGCGGCAGCCGCAACCGCAACCATATCTGGCAGTTGAATACCGTGCCCGGTGACGAAGGTGGGAGATCTACACCTACCTACGTCCTCCATAATAAGATCAACTTGGATGGAACATCATCAGAGCAATAAATAAGGAAAAATTGAAAAATTCACCGCTAAGACACCGGGTAAGATTCGAACTTGCGACTTTGCGAAATTACTTTCTGGTAAGCTCCGGTAGCTCAGATACATAAAAGGATGACTTACGTTAGACCGAGCCGTGTCCGGGCCGGAGATTCCGGAGCTTACTTTTCTATGACATAACAGCCGATCACGTGATGCTTTCCATAGAAAATGATGCGCCGGAAGCTCCGGGCCGGACACAGACAACGTGAGTCATCCTTAAGGACGATTGGTTACCGGTGTTCTAAAATACGAGTACATAGCGGTGAGATTTTCCTTTTATTATTATTTATTTTTTATTTCTTTATTTATCTTATTATTCCAACATTATTATTGAATTGGTCTTACCTATACCTATAGTTAAAAAACCTTACCTAAAAAATGTAAAATTGAGGTCAGTTTCTGAAGTTTGAATTTCGCTCCAACCTGCAACATTCTATTGTATTCAAATACGTTTAACATTTAACTTCTTCACTGCTGTCTACTCGTATCTGTCGGTTTACGGGTAAAATTGCTTACTATCAGCAATCTGCTCTCGTACCATATCGCCCAAACTATTAATAATAAGGTCCAACGATGTACAGTTAGGAGTGTTGCTGATTGTACAACTTTGAGAAGATACGACAAAATGAGTTGAGTTTCAATGTTCTATTGAAATATGGTGCTGTAATGTTAATGGTGTTTTATGCATGAGACGGCGTCAATCTATAGATTCCTTTGAGCCTACAGAAAGTTTCCAAAAAGTTGCAAAAGTTCTTGGAAAGTTCACAGGAAATAAAGGAAAGTTTCCTCTTGGAATTGGAAAATTACGATCCCTATACAAAAATATGAGAAGTTTCTAAAAATTTTCCATATGGAAATTGTGCAATTTTGAAACTCTCCGACGGCATATCAGTTGAGCCTAATGGCCCGATTCGAACTTTAAGATACGTCAGTTAATAGATCTAGAAACTGTCTAGAAACGATATGGATGGAGATGGAGATATGTCAGTGTCAAATAAGACGTTTCTTCAAACCAAAACGTCACTTTTGACACTGACACATCTAATCCATATCGTTTATAGATCTATTATGACGTATCTTAAAATTCGAATCGGGCAGTAATAGAGTGAGAAATCTTAATAGACTAAGAGATAGCTCCGGTAAATGGTACAGGATAATCAGAGCAATGAAACTAGACAGTTAAGGCCCGATTCGGATTTTGAAATAGATATCTATTAGACATGGTTTAGACATCACCAAGATACGATAACGATATGTTTAAGATCTAACCTGTCAAATTTGACATTTGCGCAATTCTGGAGATACTGTTGAACGATTTCCACAGGATATGACTTAGAGATCCAATTCACATCTAATAGATATCTTACTCTATCTAACGTAAAAGTGACATTGGTTGCCCGAATTGCGCTGCAAAAGAGAACTAGTTGATATCTAAACTATAACGTATCCAATACGTGTCGTCTCTTGTGAATATCTTGAAGTTCGAATACGGCAGTTAGTTTGCTATACTATCCTTATTACTAGATCTAGGCATCTGGATCCAGGCAGCTGTTCAGTTGCTTTCATTATCCTAGACTAATATTTGCATTCAGTTTAAAAATTTTAACTAACGTAAATGGAAAGCGGAACTTAGTTTACGTATAGTTAGCAGTAATTTATGCTGAGTTAGCAAATTTTAATTCATTTCAGCTAGCAACGTTCTGTCTTCTTCTTTTCCGAATTCGAGTATGGAACTCATATACCTACATATAAATAAAAGTACAAGTTCAAAATTCGAAAGAGCAAAAACTGGCCTGGGTCTAAATGATGATTCACGTTAGAACGGCCCGGGTCCGGCGGAGGCATTAGACACTTCGTTTTCCATAGAAAGCATCACGTGATCACCGTTCACCTGTCATAGAAAGCCTGACCTGGGCCGTCTTAAGGATGACTCACGCTAGACCGGGCCGTGCCCGGGCCGAGGCGTCCGACATGTCACCTTCTATGACGGATGATCGGTGATCACGTCGTGCTTTCCATGCATGCATGCGTAGTACATCGTGCATCGGGCTCGGCCCCGGCCGGCCCGGTCTAGCGTGAGTCATCCTTTAACATGAGTCATCCTTTATGAGGAGTAAAGGTGACAGTCCCTTTCCAAGGACAGCAGCACTTCCATTCATTTTACTATGAAAATTGACAATAACACCGACGCGTTCGTACTAGTAGTGCAGCTGCGGTCAGAAATGGAATGTTACCCTAAAAGCAAATTTAATGAAACCACTTTTTTGGTACCCGATAAATTTATTTCATCCATAACGTCGATAGTGTTTTTAACAACAAACTAAGTAAACATTGGGTATCCAAAACATTGATTCTCGAATATTTGACTCGCTAGCCTAGAAATTATCATATCCATTATGTAACATTACATGTATGTATGTAGAGCGTCAGAGGTAATACAAAATATCAACTTTAAAAATTCACTTTGTAAACCCCAGCCTAAATAAATGTGTCGATAAATAAGAAAATGATGCCTTTCCCCTTTTTTTGAAAATTTTACAAATATCTTTGGCAGAACTAAAGTACTCTGATAACCACTAACGTTAAAATATAATATTTTAGTCTTTTACCTCTTACTACTACTTCTTGATTTTCAATATCTAATAATAAAATTTCTTTATAT
Source organism: Cydia splendana (assembly GCF_910591565.1). Taxonomy (NCBI): domain Eukaryota; kingdom Metazoa; phylum Arthropoda; class Insecta; order Lepidoptera; family Tortricidae; genus Cydia; species Cydia splendana. The sequence goes on along the minus strand of NC_085971.1, from coordinate 14,342,754 downwards.
ATGTACGTCACGATGGCAAAACCTCTAATTATAAGATTTTTTTGAACTGAAACTATATAAATATTGATTTGAACTAACACGATTTTTAGTCATAATTTATAAAACTGAACTTACTCGTACTCTCTCAGGACTTAATCGCGTACACTTACGTTTTTTCTTTAGCCTGACGTTTCGAACGTGACATAAAAAAATAAAAAACGTACGCGAACAAGTCCCGATTTAGTTTTATAAATTGAAACTACATGTCTAATGTTTAAAACGTTAACATAGCTAAAACAAAATTACCATTTCCCTGGCCCAATATTACAGGGTTCTATGTTACATTTTCTAGATAGTTGAAATGCGACTTAAATGTCACTATGACAAAGTTCAAATTTCAGTTCGATAAAAGTGAAACAGAGCCCTGTAATATTGGGCCAGCAATTTAGCAACCAAACTTAGGTAGATACAACTAATATAAAACAAATGTGTTGTGGTAAACAGTTATTTTTTATATTTATTTTATTGGAACAGCACCTACATATTGTCTCAACCTTAGACACAAACAAGTGCATAAAAAGGAAATATAACATCAAAAGTACAGAGGTCGCACTAGGGTGACGCACATTGAAAATCTCGAAATTTTAAATATATATTTTCAGTATAGATTTGTGACTAAATTTGAAGACACACATTCATATAGGACTACACTTTCCTACATAGATATAAGGAATTACTTTTTGGACAAATTCTTATGCCATTGACATTGTATTAATTTAGAAACTATTTACAATAATGATAAAACATTGTAGATATATATTACTCCAATTTTAAACAAACTATACAATAGCAGAGTACAAAAACATAATTACCACTTTTTTTTTCAAAATTATTTAGTTTTATTTGATATCACAGTACCTATAGTAACATTTTAATTAAGTACTATTTTTCAAATCAACTTGACAGTGTTGGTACAAATGTATATAACGGGAAACAATCCGAAAGTCTACAACAAATAACTTAAGAGTCGTTTACACGTTCCTGAGGAGTTCGTCCGATGATAGCATGCCGTCCTGTAAACACAGAAAGTACATAAAAAAATTGTATATTAAAAAGTGAAAAAAATCAGAGGCAGCACATTACTAGACCAATAGAAACCGGTCAGTTGAATAGTATATAAAAAGTGACCCGTTTAAGAGGGGATTAACGCGAAATTGTAGTTTATATATTGAATTGTAACACGTTATTACAAAGGCAAATGCTATAAAAAAAATCACACGGAAACTAGTAAGGCCAGACTCCAACCAAAATCTTACAAGGTATAGTTGAATAATCGAGAGCGTGGAATTGCATATGTAGTAGTATTGTTTGTTTACAGGCATTCTATATTTGAATTTTCTATTTTCTTGTACTATCAGCATACAACCACTACAAATGCAATTCCATCTTCTCGATAATTCAACTATAGGTAAAAGCTTGTTTGATAAAATAAAATCGCGAAAACTATATGTCTAATTTTCATTTAATTTCAATTGTATATTGTTACCCTGTATACCACAGCAGTAGGTATCATTTTTGTATAATATACCTAGTCGAGTTATACCGGGTGTGGCCTGTAACATGAGCAAAAAATTAAACTGTAGGCTGTACTCCTCATACTGACCAACATTTGTTCAGCGACTTTTAATAATAACTTGTGGTTTGATTTTTAATACACTTTAAAGTTTATTCTAAGACGTAATATATTGCGAATTTTGTTATGTTTAAGGCGTGACAAGCAACGTCAATCACAATGATATGGCGTGGCGATGGCGTCCATTGAAGATAATATTTATTTTGTATGAAAAATAGGGAGTCTAAATACTTCACAATTTTTAAAAGTTGTTGAACAAAAGTGTCACCGTTTGAGGAGTACATTCTATGTTTTAATTAATTGCTCGTGTTACAGGCCACACCCGGTATAACCGACGGACATGACTATTTTCAGTGAAAATTTTATACAGAAGTGTATTTTCAGAGTTATAAAACGTTAAAACCATCGCGATGACCATATCTTCCGTCACGAGTTTCGCGCGGCGCGCCATATCTTTTATTCCCTTCTAATCACCTGGCTTTACGCCCCCACGCCACGCTCTTGGGTGTACTTATAAGAGCTAACTAATTAATTAAACTGCTCGTAGTTAACGTGCGATGACGTCACTTCAACAAGCCAAGGTGCACTTGTAGTACGGGAACCAATTTCCCGTACTTCGCTTTACAGCGGGTACTTTCGCTTGGCCGTGCATACTGTGATGGCGTAAAGGATTTAATTAGGTATTTTATGTAACCCATTCTGTGCTAACTACGATATTTTGTCGGTAGTATAGGATTTTTACTATATGCCTGGAAATATTTACGGTAGTCGAGGTAAAGTCATCTACTACTAATCGTCGCTTTTTTCTCGCACCAAGATGAGATATTTATAAAATAGATATCAAATCAATACCACATTTAAATGTAAATACGCACCCACATGTCAGGAGCACGGTGCTACCGCAAATTTTCACTATTTATTAATATATTTAAATAGGTATGCTACGCGCAACGATGTGATACGAAGCGTATTTGATTTGATATTTGTACAAGCAAAATGCACTACACGTGATACCAAATAAAATGTGATACGTAAAAGAAAAATATTTTGTATATGTCGCGTGTGTGATACTATCTAAAGCTCTGATATTTGATATTTGCAAAATAGTTTTATTGCAATAAAACACAATTTATTAAACATAATTAAATAAGCTTAATAAATAATACTATAAACTATCTATAAATAAACTTAAAATAAAAAGCCTATAAATAAAAAACATCCCCCAAGTCACTGCCGATGGGCAGTGTGCCCAGAAGGCTGGCCGCATTGCTACTTAAATAAAAAAAAATATTATACACGTTACATTGTTTTGCTACATTTATTTTCTAAACAAACACTCAGACTGTTATAATCTAATTAGTATTCTGAATACATTTCAACCCTACAATTTCTAGCATTATGATTGCTCATTCATGTTTTAGAATATTTTGATGTGATGTAGAGAAGCATAAGTAGAACAACTTGAATGAAATCGAAAAATAACTGTTTTATATATTTCGGCTGATTTGATGTCAATGTTTTCAATTTTTATTCGCGATTTCGGGATTAGTCTTATATTAAAAATTGTTCAGCATGTGATGATATCCATTTTGCAGAAGGGCTTAAAACACTGGAGGCATATTCTGTCTGAAATGCAATCAAATGCAATCAAAAGTCGTCTTTTCGCTCACACTTATTGGTGCGCTCAAGGTTTTTTTTTATTTATTTATTTTATTTAAACTTTACTGCACAAAAGAACAAATTAATGTACAAAAAGCGAACTTAATGCCATGCTATGAGGTTGTATCAAAATGAGATAAAAATCACATCGAATTACGGTATACGGAATCCTCCTTTACTTACTTATAATGTAATCTGTTTGTACAAACCTGGTTGATGTCTACGAATTTGCGGACCACGGATCGCGCGAAGTCCGGGTTGTTCACAATCTCGTTCACGAACCAGTCCAATGGGATGCTGGGAACAATTTAAATACTTTAATCATCTGATAATCATTTTATGCATACACGTACAAGTTCGGTCCTATAATACGAATAAATATTAAAATAGGTAGTTAATTCAGCCAATTAATAATTAATTATTAATTATTGATTGACTGATTTGATTTTTTTCCAAATCAAAATCAGTAGGACAGTTGGACGTAGTTTAGGGGATAGGTACTGTCAATAAAATAAATAAAACTAGTAGTTCGCCCCGAACTGAGAACTCGCGGTTCGACACAAAGATCAATTGAATGCAGTACTACTTAGTCCGAGATGGGCATTTCGTAATTGATTGATCATTTTCGAAATCTGCTCCCCCTAAAACCTATAAAACGACATCCATGACGACTTTTATGACATAGTGCATGGCCGCCATTTTGGAATCCAAAATTGTCATCATTTTCGAAATTTGCGCCCCCTAAAACCTATAAAACGACATCCATGACGACTTTTATGACATAGTGCATGGCCGCCATCTTGGATTCCAAAATTGTCATCATTTTCGAAATCTGCGCCCCCTAAAACCTATAAAACGTCATCCATGACGACTTTTATGACATAGTGCATGGCCGCCATCTTGGATTCCAAAATGATCATCATTTTCGAAATTGGGGCCCCCTAAAACCTATAAAACGACATCCATGACGACTTTTATGACATAGTGCATGGCCGCCATCTTGGATTGCACAATAGGCATTATTTTACAGTGATTCTGATTATACAGTTTGACACAAAAAGTGTATTTATGTCTGGGATAAGAACGATCAAAAGTATACACACACATTGACACATTGGTACATTGAGTAATTATTTATTAATCTAAAAAAAAAAAACAATATTATAAATGTGTAAACCGAGCACTTTCATTTGATACGAAACTCGACCATACTTTCTTGCAAATAAAATGACCAGAATATCAAGACCCCTCACAAATAGCTTTTTAGCATTTTAAGCTCTTCTAGCTCAATAACCTCTTGATCGAGCCTGCTCAAAATTTAATGACTAATAATATTTGATGCCCTCAACTATACGTTCACCCAATTTAAATTAAATTAGAACAAATTTACTTAAGTTCTTGAGTATCAAACTATCCTCTGATAGTTCAGCTTAAAAACATCGAAATGCCGGGACGTGCCGCTAGCCAGCCGCGTGTCCCAAGTCGAATGTAAGAACTTCGCTTCGCTTCGCTTCGCTTCGCTCGCTCGTTCGATTAATTTTGACAAAAATACTGACCTACCCCAGATAAGTAACTAATATTTCATTCTAAATATAAATAACGTGTTATCTACCATTAGCTGTGTAAGTATTGTATTGGCATGTGAAATATTTACTTATATTTTATCAATAAAAGATTGATTTATTGACAAATGGATGGATACTATGAAGTATTTGAACAAATTAAATTATTTTTCAGAAAATATTTTAATTTGTTTTTATCAAGTAGAAACACTACTATATAAATTATAAACTGAAATAAATGTCATATACTAAGAAAAAGTGACCAAGGCCTCCAGTGCCCCAGGCTGGAATCGAACCAGCGTCCTCTGCTATCGCGGCAGGTGCCTGAACCACTCGGCCACCGGGCCACAGCGACATTAGTCAAATTTTCCAAGTATATGCACTTCCTACTGAAGGCTTGTGGCGCCCCCTAGCCATCTCTAAGGTAGAACAGTATGGTTCGAACCTTCTATCTGGATCATTCTCATGATGATACCGAGCTAGCGAGAGAGATGGCGCTGCCAATCAATACTATGAAGTATTTGAACAAATTAAATTATTTTCCAAAAATAAAAATTAAATTATTTTATTAAAATATTTTCTGAAAAATAATTTAATTTGTTCAAATACTTCATAGTATTGATTGGCAGCGCCATCTCTCTCGCTAGCTCGGTATCATCATGAGAATGATCCAGATAGAAGGTTCGAACCATACTGTTCTACCTTAGAGATGGCTAGGGGGCGCCACAAGCCTTCAGTAGGAAGTGCATATACTTGGAAAATTTGACTAATGTCGCTGTGGCCCGGTGGCCGAGTGGTTCAGGCACCTGCCGCGATAGCAGAGGACGCTGGTTCGATTCCAGCCTGGGGCACTGGAGGCCTTGGTCACTTTTTCTTAGTATATGACATTTATTTCAGTTTATAAATGGATGGATGTCTCTTCCCTTAACTATGTCCTTAAACGTCAGGTTTGAAATCAGAGTAAAAGATTGTAAGAAGATAAAAGTTACGTAAATAAAAAATAAAACAAATCAATAGCAAATGAAAAAATCTAACATTATTTTCCTTAGAGCATTAAAAAACAGTTAGGTATCAATTTTAGAGCGTAAAATCTTCAAAACATCACCAGGCGGCTTAGCACGGTCGCGTTTTTATCCCTTCTCACCATGCCTGTCACGTTCTAACAAGTATGTAAGTGCGAAAGGGACGCGCATAGTGATAGTCGATAAAAATGGAACCGTGCTGAGCCCGCAGGTCATCGTGGTGGTGGTTTTTCTTTTCTTATTATAGGTAAATATCTTCTCAAAACAATAGGAAGTTTCATCTAGAAGCATAAAGCCATGACATAAGTACCTATTAAAGTAAGTATATTTTGTAAAAACCCTTTAGCGACCGTTTTATCAAACATGAACAAATTGTTAAAGTATAACTATTTCCCGAAAACGAGCACCTCGATCTTTTTACCGGGTCGTAAAATTCATTTTATTACGACTGACCACGCGAGAATTTGCGAATGACGCCATGAAAAGGGTTGGTGAAATAGATTTGATAAATCTATCAATTCCAAGTGTGTATTAAAGTTTTGAAAAAAATCAGGGGTCACGGTAACTAAATGAATAAGATGTCTTATTCTAAAAGTTAACACTATGTAATTAGTTATTTACAGTTAAAGGGCTCAGCTAAGTATAGGTAAAATTAACCCCAGAATTTATTTGATCCATCTAAAAACCTATTTTTTAATATGTGTTATAACGTAAATAATTCAAACACTTTTGAAATGTTTTAAGCCTATTAGTAATCGAACACTGAGAAATAAATTAAATAAATATTAAAAGGCTTCCATTCTGCTTAATTCGATTATAAGTATAAAATAAATGATGAAACGTAGTAAATTAATAAAAATCTAAGTATTTTTCACATATAAACTCAATCGAGGAACTTTTCACGTGGATCGGATCCGCTTGGAATTCCTTCTGCGCCAAATCTTAATCTCCCTTAAATGTGTCAAGACAAATGTACTCGTATCTTAAGCTTATACGCTCGAGGTCGAGTGAAAGTGTGAAGTGGAGTGTTTGGGGGCAGCCTAATCTAATTGGTTCGGTGATTATCTGAACAGTCGGGACTTGAATCACGTTTTGGGACATATGAGACGTTTAGACAATCTAAAGGATTCGTCCTTTACAGTGTATTTATTGGATACCGATAAAAACACAAACATAGGACACAAAGTTAAGTTAAGTACCTAATTACAAGTTTTTCCGCACACATTTTGTTTATTTTTTTATAAAAAACAATAAAAAGCGCATCGGATATTATCGTATCAGATATTAAATCGTTTGTGAGAGATTTTAAATCGTGATATTATTATAATGCCACAAAGGAACCACGTGAGTTTCAAAGAAAATGTGGTTTAAAACGTACTCGTTTTATGATGAGCAACTTTATATGTCTTAGAGCCAGACTGTTAGTATTCATGAGCTTCATAACACTTAACTTACCTCCATAGGTATGGTTACAGATATCAAGGTGGTGATTTTTCTTTTTAGTGCCAGTATTATATAAAATGTATTATTTATTCAACTTAGAAGCAGTGGTCAGCGGAAAATGAGAATGCCAATAAAACTAATTCTAGTTTATATTCCGAATAGAAGGATCAAAATGTAAACTAACATATTATAAAACACACACGACTCGGTCGTTTGATCAAAATGACCAATACATATATAATTCCATACATACAAAAGGTTCTTTTCACGTGGTAATTTTGTTTACATTCCTTAAAGAGATATTTTATTGACCCAGATTCCAGTGGAATTTCTAGTTAATTTCGCTAGTTTAAGCTCTGAGCTCTATACATGCGAGTACATATATATTGTAACACGAATCCGTCAAGTGTACACAATAGAAAATCCAATCAAACATTTTACATATCCTGCCATTTAACATCATTCCACCTCACCTTAACCCTTCTTTGCATGGTGATGGAAATTTCCATCATAACATTGTCCTATGAAATAAAGGTGCTTTCGGAGGTGATCGATATTTATTTTTAAGACTGTTAACTTTCAACACTAATCCATTTTCTGATTTTTTACATAAATTTACGCAGTATTTTAATTTATAAAAATTACATTTGTTTTAAGACGAAATGTCGGAAAACTTGGAAAAACCCAGAAGTTGATTTTTAGTATGTGATTTTGAACGGTGTTTTCAGGGTTTGTAATTATTTTATATTTAAAAACTCTATCATAGGTATATCACAAATAGTGTATTTGGTAGTAAAAAATTTCATATATTTATTACTGAAAATTACATATTTACATAAATATGATTTAGCCTATTCTACTTCTAACACTGATTTCGCAGTGAAAACGATGTTATAAAATTTTTAAAATTTTTCCCATAATCCGCAAACAATTACGTAGTAGGTAATACATATATTAATTTCGGGAAAAAACAAAAAATCATGCAAAAAAGGGTTAATCGTATCTAACGAAAAATGCGAAATTCCGATTTACGATTCGTGTGAAAGCAAACTTCTTATTAGGTAGAAGTTAGGCAGGCGATGATATTAAAGGGAACTCTGTAACTCCCCCCTTATTTATCTACCTAACCTACCTTAATATAACATCCCCTTTAGATTTACCCTTAAAATATGGCCATGTGATCGTCTAGCTAGTAGTTAGGACCCCTCGAAGTGAACCGCAGCAACCTCAAATTCTTTAATGAGTATCAGCTAAATTTTGGACTCTGACTTTATTTATTATTAGTTATTACCTAGATTTTTGAGAACAGATATTTATGGTAATAAAATAATTATTTATGAAAGTAAGAAATAATTTAAAGAAAATTATTTAGAGAAATAGAAAATTATTTAGAATTTATTAGTGCAACTTAAATGATGGTGTAAAATGTACTATAATGTATTTAAGTATTACAGCATATATGATGATATAAATATATAAAAATGTTGTTGGTAAAATCCTGCCACACCTATTAAGCTTCCGGGATAACATAGAAGCAGCACTCCTGAGATAAGCTCTTTTACACCCTAGCATTTCAAGGTTAATTATAATTAACTATCATCTTCTAAACGATGTGTGATTTAATCACACGTGCTGCTCCGTACGCCCGATGCAGGTCTGGAAGCTCTTAGTCCGATTTGCAAGTATTAATCGGAACACCTACCCTACCAGTTTAGCCAGACGGGCTATGACCAACACTTCGTAACCTAAACGCACCTAGATGATGATGAAAAGAAGTGTCAAAGTATCCATCAATCATCATAATTACTTATCTTTTTTATATTCAAAAGCTAGGGATGCTAATCCCATAGTCCCATTCCCCAAAGCTGATAATCTAGACAGAATTCCTAGTTCTCTAGATGTATAAACGAAGCACCGAGTTTATTTGTTAACTATTATGTTTAGTAGAGGTCGAAATTGAGTATTCACTCAATAAATCCTTTGTACTGCTTTTGCCTGACAAAGTTTCCCTAAAGCAAACCGTTCTTCAATCCCAGAATAGTCTGCGTTCCTAAATCCAGATTGATAATTAAGAGATTATGTTATAAATACCTGATTTTATTACTCAGTACCTCGTTCCTACACCAGACAACCAGAAATGAAAAGTAGAAATAAAATTTTATAGAAGCATTAATTCTTTCCCCATATAAATGAGAAATTAGAAAGATTTAGGCAGTTAAACTCTTTACCTTTTAAACACACATATTTTAGGATTAAGAAACCATATTTTAAAACCCTTAAAGATAAATATATATCAACCATATCAATTTTATAGACCCTAACTAAAAAGAACATTAATAGACAACAAAAGAGTGTGTGATTCTACCCTAATCCTACCCTTTGTCCCTAATCTAGTACATTCAAAGCATAGTTCGTTCTTACCATCGACCTAATGCTTTGTAATATACGCAAGTGTGGTCCCTACCAGAAGCTGTAAAGTTCGGCAGGCGAAACCGAGAAGGCAACCTACATGCCAGTGTATTTGACTCCCTCCTTATCGCCCGCGGGCATGGTGGATAAGAATAAGTCGCCCTATTCCGTGTATATAAGTGGACCAGTACCCTAGCACATACACGCACTAATCACGAGGGAAACTCTGCCACAACAAAGACTAAGTGTAATATCAGTCACGACAGAAGTCTGTCCCCGCAACCAGCACTAGCATGAACCGGAGCACCGAAATATATAAATAAATTTAATAGGAGACCTAGTCTCAATTACTGTCGACTTCAGTGGGCCCAGATTACTCCGGATGACGCGCACGTGACGTCCCCACATCCATCTAAACAGCTGGGCCTTGAGACTAGTGAGATAATTCGTCTCTTATGTTGATATAAAAGAGACGCCAAGTCCTCTCAAACTTGGAGCAATAGACTCCTAACCATCCAATCCTTTGGCACCGTTAGGCGGAGTGAATGGTTAGCTGGACAAACTGTCAGTCCAAACAATGATCTGGCTTTTAAAATAGCAAAAATACCCCATAGAAAAACACTAAAATAACTAAGTTATCACTAAATTAAACTAACTCAACAGAAAAGTGAAATTCCCTTAAACACTGTCATCTATATTTAATGTTACGAGAATTTCTTCCCGCAAAACCAAACACAGACACTATTCCTAGCCCCGGCTATGCATTGACATTGTCCCTGCATAACATGACGGCACTTAGAACACACAGCGTAGAGAAAACTTCACAATAACTAAAAACCCACACATGGCAGTAAAGAATCTCCACAACAGTCTAAACTTAGCGTTACGACGATTAAAATCCCCGCAAAACCAAGCACAGACACAAATTCTAAGTTTAAATTCACCAGGATAATTCCAAGTAAAAACAAACAGAAAAAGTCGCGGAGAAACTTCACTTCCCCGCACTACGTTACACCCGAAAACCAGAGTCACTGCTAGCCCGGTCGAAGAATGAATGCCCCTCCCAACGCTCCGCACCGGCCTTTTATACCTTTTACTATGGCGACTGAATGGCGACATAACGGCGACATAACGGCGACTGAGCGGCGACTGAGCGGCGACTGAGCGGCGACTGAGCGGCGACTGAGCGGCGACTGAGCGGCGACTGAGCGGCGACTGAGTGGCGACTGAATGGCGACTGAATGGCGACTGAGTGGCGACTGAATGGCGACATAACGGCGACTGAATGGCGACTGAATGGCGACTGAGTGGCGACTGAATGGCGACATAACGGCGACTGAATGGCGACTGAACGGCGACTGAACGGCGACTGAATGGCGACTGAATCAAAACAAAGATACTGGCGACTGAGTGGCGACTGAATGGCGACTGAATGGCGACTGAGCGGCGACTGAATGGCGACTGAGCGGCGACTGAGTGGCGACTGAGTGGCGACTGAGTGGCGACTGAGTGGCGACTGAATGGCGACTGAATGGCGACATAACGGCGACTGAATGGCGACTGAACGGCGACTGAATGGCGACATAACGGCGACTGAATGGCGACTGAGTGGCGACTGAATCAAAACAAAGATACTGGCGACTGAGTGGCGACTGAGTGGCGACTGAGTGGCGACTGAATGGCGACTGAATGGCGACTGAATGGTGACTGAGTGGCGACTGAATGGCGACTGAGTGGCGACTGAATGGCGACATAACGGCGACTGAATGGCGACTGAACGGCGACTGAATGGCGACTGAATGGCGACTGAGTGGCGACTGAATGGCGAATGAGCGGCGACTGAATGGCGACTGAGCGGCGACTGAATGGCGACTGAGTGGCGACTGATTGGCGACTGAATGGCGACCGAATGGCGACTGAATCAAAACAAAGATACTGGCGACTGAGTGGTGACTGAGTGGCGACTGAGTGGCGACTGAATGGCGACATAACGGCGACACAATAGCGACATAACGGCGACATACTGGCATAAACATTATTCCAAAAGTACCAGGATGCCAGAATTGCAGAAGAGGTCGTTTGCCTCGGGCGGGTAACCGACAACAGGTGTCTTATTGAGACAAACGTATACCAAAAATACCAGGATACCAGAACTGAGGAAGATGTCATTAACCTCGTGGCGTGTAACAAGGTTTGATTCAAGAAGAAAGATCATAAGTTCCAGGTTGTTTACTAAACCATATGTCTTAAATATTAAAGTTCACTATTGCTTACTTCAGAATATAAATCATGTCCTTTTTACTCACGCAGTTTAGAGAAAGACGGAGCTATTTTTAATGACATCTACGCACACATTCATAGGCAATAGTCGAGTAGTCAGTTGGAGTAGACTAAATTATGATAAAAGGGAACGTTCGAAAACTCATCACGTACGAATTTGTAAGCATTATTTTACTTTGAGATATTTTTAGTTTACTTCTGAAAAACATTCCTGTATTGAAGTTTTTTTATGTTTATTAGTATCTAGTATATTATTTAAGACATCCGGAATTTAGAGAATTAATTATTTTAATATTTTTATTTATCTTATGAATTTTTAGATTTTATGTTTCGAAATTGTACTAGCATCAGCGTAACGGAACGTCGAGCTGTCTTCATCAGTTTTATTGTCAACGTCAATACCAATTTGTTGTTGATTATTTCCTGAGGGTTTATTTTGTTTATTTCTAAGTTAAAATAAAGATTTAAAAAAAAGAAAGTCACGTGATACCTATTATGGATTACCATGGAATTGCTTCAAGTTTCAACTGTTAGAATATTCGATGGAATCATGAATGAAATATGCGACTGAAGAGGTCTTTAGTTTTACAAGGTATTTCCTTTTATTTTCTGTGTTTCAATGAAAAATGTGGTTAATACTAGGCAATAGGCATACGACTAGTCACAGTTCGCCCCCGATTTAAGTGTTTTATGAATTACTACAGTAATTTGTAAAAGACTTCAATCTACTCTAGATTAGTCGGATATATCCCCCCTTTTCTAAACGTGTAGTGTGTGTCTCAATACTAAGTGACCGCTAATGACTCAGCTCTGAAATTAGTTCATCAGAATTCCGTCAATGAACCATGACAACTTTTTCCCCAGTCACCTCGCTCCACCAAAGATATTAGGTTGTGAATCTAATAGGCTACTAATTAACCCGTCCTTGCCAGCTCAACCCGGCCGCGTCGAGTATTACTCTTGTCTCTACCCGAATTGCGCCGTACACTTCCGTAGAAGAGCATCTGATGAGACAGCAAAAACTCCCCAAGCAAAACGAAGAGACCTTTAATTTTTATAAGTACGAAGCTTTCAAGTTCCATCGCCAAAATTCGAACCAATTTTATTGCCTTATCACCCTCAACCACGTTTTCTTGGCGCGTGTCTCATACTTGAATAAAATATACCGACGTTTAAGTTTGTTTGGGTGTGTATTTTTTTTTATATAAACAAACTTAAAATTGACATAAATAAATACCCCAATATGGTATGATAAAGATATTTTTGTTTGAAAAAAAAAATATCGACCAAATTAAACAAAATATTTGCTTATAATTATTATACCTCATATTGAAAGCAACATAATATATCTAATTAACCTCTTGAAAAGAGCCTCGTCCTTTTAGACGCTCACGGCCCTTAAAATATGTCGAGTGTCAGATATATCTCACCCAATATGAGTGTGTGGGTTTCGTAAGGGTCTTATTACCTTGTGTAGTACTAGCCATAAAAACCTACCCTTTTGAATGGGTCGAAATTTTAACCTACCGATAAGATTTTTCTGGCTAGTTGTGTATCCCCGTCCCTCCCCAGTTTGTTCCCCTGCAAATACCGACAAATCTAGTTTGATTACCCTCCAGCCTTTGTCTATCTGTATCAATCCATTCTTTCCAAAGAGGTACACCCATCAACTTGACATCCGTCATCTCATATCATACATCTCTTTCATAAATCACCACAGACTCATAACTATAAGCACTCAATACACACACATTTTCATTCCTCCTCTGTTACACTTTCACACTGATTTCTACAGACAGCCAACGCGTCGATTAGTAATCAAAATGAGAATTTATATTTATAGCCACATATTCATTTGAAAAAAAAAAATCTTACTCATTTTGTCCTAACCAGATGATTTTAATATCTCTCAATTTTCCAATTAATATATATTATTTTATGTTTATTTATTTATTTAATAATTACTAGTTAAAAGTACTTTGACACTAAGTATTAGAATCAAATGATATGCACATAAAGAAAAATCTGCACTTTTGTTAGATTTTATGATAACGCTCCGCGATTAATTTCTCTATAATACCTATCTTTCGCTCTCTTACTGTCGTTCAACGCGCAGCATCGACAACCTACTATGCAATAAACCACCGCGGAAGTATACAGACAAAGAAGAGTCGAACTTGAAACGCGCTTAACCATTCCGCTGCCAAACCATGGCAGTTCACACGGCTGCTTGTAACATCTAACTATTGCTCATAACCGTACATTGTATAGCCTTTAAACGACCTTAATCTCACTACCCCAAAACCCAGGCACAGCCACGAATATATAAAAAACTGACCTAAAGCGATTATGCGATTAATACATTTAAAACCATAATGAAAGACTCTACTTGTACGTTGTTTTTATATAATTAGCCCATTGGCCAGCCAAAATAATGCAAACATGCTCACAAATAAATAAAAATAAATTTTATAAGACATTTATAATGATGATTTCTATGAATGATGATGATGATAAATCAAAAATTATAGTAGCGACGAATCATAAAGTATAGTAACATAAATGCTGCAAAACATATTTAAATAATTTTTTAAATTTTTATAAAATTATTATCCGTTTTAATGCATTTTTACCAGCCTATTTACATTATAAAACACACACCGTTTGACTTAACGTACCTATAAAAAAAATCCAAATCATAATATTATTAGCCATGTTATTCAAATTACTATTGTGAGATGTACTAACTCGTTTATGCACTGTTAGTGTTAGTGCTTAAAAATGGAGGCCTAGGCACCCTAAAACATCCGCGCCAGTGATTAAAAATACGTGAGTGAACATCTAGGTATTTTAAGAACTAAGTACCCAGGTGCTCCTAATACAAATACAACTGCATTGGAAGGGTTAGGTAGGTAATGAATCCATCTTTGATATAAAGAGTAAGTAGGTAAGTATTTATCTAAACATTGTGCAACAATTCATTTGTGTAAATTATTTTTAAAAAATAGCCTACTGAACATAAGTTTATTCATAACTCCAGTTTATTTTATAACGCTACTCGTAGATACATATCCAAAATAAATTTTATTTATGCATAGTTTTTAAGAATTTTGTAAACAAACAGACCACAGGACTAAAATAAATAAAATAAAATAAAGTTCTAAAGGGATCCTAAATATATTAATAATCTTGCAAACCAATTTAATAAACTTAAAACCAAACAAAAAAAAATATATTTACGCGCCAGGATTCGAACCCAGTCCTCCTTCAAATATTCTTCATACATTTGTCCACCTTGAGAACCACTAGACCACGAGTGAGTTACAAGTTACGACAAATTTAACAATGGCTTTCATAATAAAGTGTTTTATTGTTTTGTTTTATTTTTCAAGTGTTTTATGCACAAAATGACTAAATAAGAATTTTATTTATCACATGAAAACCATGTAATATAATGCAAATACCTATGTATATACCTACGAACACATTATTATGGAATCCATTGAAAACGTGTTATTAACCGAATTCCATTTAGAAAAATCAAGAAAGCATGTGATTATACTCATATTGAAACGCTTGAAAGATCTGAACGTCAATTTAGTATTATTTCATATAATGTAAACAAGCTATAATGCGTTTTATATACTAACATATCCTACAATTGTTCTAGGCTTGCCAAAATTTCTACTCACGTGTTTATTTGTTAAACGCACGTTTCTTGCAGATGAATACTATTTTCACCACTTTATCACGTCACTAATTTCACCCACTACACTATTCTACTATTTCAATATAGATTTACGACAGGAAACTACATGATTTTTGTTATTTGTTTTCAAAATGCACTCGTTACTTGCGTCCGCAAAATGCACGTAAAACTAACCATTTCTCGCTCAAATACACATTTGCACTCAATTATGGGTCTTTTCCGGGTCAGTATCTATATTTATTTTCGCTCTAAACACTGTCCATTCTATTTTATCACTTCTTAATAACATAAATATTTCCGTCCAAACCAAAGTTGTTTCGTTTACGAAACCGCAATATTTTATTTTAACACGTTTTGACCAGACAACATGGCCCCGGTTTGTTGATATGCACTTAAACTAAACCTCACAATGATTTTCATTTATCTCACATAAAGATTTCCATTATTAAACCATCTACAGTCTCATTTTACGATTAGAATAGGATCCTATAGAAATGCGAATAAATTTAACTATAACTCTTCAATAATTGTGACGTTCCACGGGAAAAGGTACCTTATGAGGGTTTCTAGTTTCGGAGATATGAAATGTTTTGTAAAGAGGTGAAAAAATGCTCAATTTTTTTTTATTTTGTGATCTGAAACCTTAATGCGTAACGTTTGTTTACCTGTTTTTATTTTTGTTATAAGTTAGTTATAAGCCTAGTAATGTCGTCTCAGAGTTTAGTAGAAAAGGTACCTTATGGAAAAAAGATTGAAAATTCCCAAAAAAACTAGTCAATACGGGAAAAGAAGTTTGGTAGAGAACTGTATTAGCATTCTGCAAAACTAATTTGATAATTTCAGTTCTGGTTGGGGCGCCTCGCAAATATTATAACCGTACATAGACCGACATCACAAATCCAAGTAGCCTGCTATTATACCAAAGTTACTCTCGTCAAGTCTTTCTTAACTAGAATAATCTTCATTTGGTTTGGTCGCATGCAGTAAATCAGCCATTGGTTTGCTGAAAAATGCCAATACCCGACGCATTACCTTATGGAATATCTGAGGTCATTGAACCTCAATGCCGCTTATCTTCAATAGCAACCGAAATATATTATTGATAAGAAATAGACGATTTATACCACCTTAACCCCAAAATATTATTAGTTTATCCTAACTGTTCCATCATCATCATGCCTCATCATGTAACTTAATCACAAGGTACCTTTTCATTACATACAAATTATTGGTCTTTTTTAAGATTATTATGACGAAGAACTAATTAAATTTGGGGCAGTTTAATGTAAATTAATATTTTCTATTCATAAAAGATAAACTGTAATATGATTGATATTTTGTAGTGATGTATTATTAGATTTATTTCCATAAGGTACCTTTTCGTAAATGTATGGAGCAAATACTGTTATTGTTATGTAAGTTTAAAGTGGCATAAGGGGTTAAATATAGTATTTAGTTGGGGTTTTAGGATTTATTTCATTTGAATGACAGAATTTCTTTCATATGTGCTCAGAAAAATTGATTGTGTGTCACATTAAAAGTAAAAATATTCAATTTTGTGATTTTATATGAAAAAGTCAGAAAATACATTTTCACCTCTAAATCGGTATTGTTTTTTGCTTAAACTGTCTATCAGTGTCGTTTTCTAATAGATAGAATTTAAATCTTGAGAGCTCATTGCAATCAATCGTGAAAATGAAATAAAACTTTATTTTCAAGAGATTGGCTAGTATACACATAAATCAGTCGATATCAAAAGTTTCTATTTGCATTACAGAACAAGTCGCAATATTTTTTTAATCTCACATATATAAGGTATTATTATTTGTAGTCAACTATGTAACTTACTTCAGGAACATAGTTTTTTAGGCGGCTAAACTTAAAACTTCTCTATCGTAAAGTTGCTAATTTCACAACATTATTTTCAAAAAATCATATCTCTGTAACTACGCAACCTAGAAGGTTGATCTTTTGTGTTATCGATAGCTTATTTATTGTAGATTACTGGGGTATGCATAACTCCATACCCGCCATAAGGTACCTTTGACCGTGGGACGTCACAATTGTTTTTGTAAGTAGCAACACCATTACGATTGTCATCCATTATCTTCCGATTCTATGATCTTCCGTCATAGATGGTAGAATCCTATAGACGTGCTATACTCGCGCGTCCGTGAGGGACAAATCATACGCAACTACACTAGACCGTAACAAGGACAACCAACAACAGCGCCTCCGCCGCCACTCCCACTGAAAGATACGTAAGACCGTCCCGTTCTGTCACCTAGTGATGGGCTACCATTACCATCGCTATCTATTGATTTTTGCAATTATTATCAATACTAAACGAAATCGTTCGTGTGAACAAGTTTTTACGCATAGACAAAATACTAATAACCAACCAATTTACAATCGCGTACAAGACAAGCGGCGAGACGAGCCGCGAAACAAGACACGGAACGAGAGTGTAAACGGGTGCGCGTGCGTCCATGCAATGCGACAAAATCAAAAACACATTCTAATACTCCCGACAACATACCAAGCACAACCCACTCAATTTGGTCGGGTTCTTAGTACGACTTCTTAAGTAACAATTCCGATAGGTGGCGTGAATAACTAAGTGGTTTTGAATAACTATTCGAGACTGAATTATAAACGTTCAACAGTGAAACATGAGTGAAACGAAATTTTGTCTTTGGCAAATTATAACTGCTGTCATTTTTAGATTATGCTTATTTTTTGAAACGTAATTAATTTATCCTTAATACAAGTAAACTAATCGTGATGTTAATGATTAAAATTACTTCAGTTTCCGGTGACATTTTGATCAAATACCTATACATCTGACAATCGCTCAAAACATGCTCAGAACAAAATTAAAACGCCATTTTGAATACAAGCTATTGCCTTTGTTTCACAATGATTTCCTACAGTAAAATACCACGACGCAAGCTTTACCCGATGTAGCGAGTAAGGATTGCCTCCAAGAATGCCCTAATGGTTTCCAAAATATAGCCCCTTGAAGAATTTACTATAAAACGAATGAAGTGAAAGTTCTGTTTCGTCGCCGCATGGCTGACCTTTTCTCAGCTTGCGTCTTCTATTTTTCTGTGAACCTAGTGCCCATAACTATGACCTAGCGTTTGAACTATCTAGTACAAAGGATGTGTAATGAGTCTAGCTGTCGATAGTGCGAATGGAATGGACTTAAATGTGGAAACTGTTGCTTCAAACAAAGGTAAGATTTTATTCCTCTTCTTTCTTTAAACAAGTTACTGCTTTTCAAAATCTGTTTCACTTATTAGAATATCAATCAGCGGAAAATAATTGATCACAAATTGACCTATCTATCAATAAATCTGCTTTTTATTCGGTCCTATTCAATACAGACAAACATTAAGGTTTCCCTAATTTCATACGCTTGTAATGTTTTTACCTAATGTAGTGAGTTGCCTTATTTTTATTCTTTGTTCAGCAACAAAACACATTTTTTTCTGCAAAACTTGAAAGTGATCAAAGTAATAATCAGTATTAAAGGAATGACATGTTGATTTTTGATTTTATGCTGTCTGTCTAATGTAATATCTGTTCTTCACTACATGTTTGTTTTCTGCTGCAATAAGATTTACAAAGTATATTTGATTTTTCAGCAAACTGACAACTTTATTAGAATGAACCCCGGTATAAATATATCATTATCGAAAGAAAAGAAGTTGAAATTTTGCTGCGAAGACTCCCTTGCTATTTTCGATAAATCAAAACAACTGTGAAACGTAAGTATGATATTTCTACTATTAGACATTTACTCACTGGTTTGACCATACTGCTTTTGGAATTTGAAAAATGTTGTCGCTCTAAAAAGATGACCCTGGTCAATTTCTTTCGGAAATACTAGCTTCCTAAATTTGGAAGTGCAACATATTATAAAAATCATAATTATATGATAATGTCAACTAAAAATAAACAGGATTTCTTGCATGGTAATGAAAATTTGTTAATAAATATGTATTTTCTTTACAAAAGGATCCCGCAGTCTTCCGGTAAATTTAATACAATTTGTGGGCCTAACCCTAGACCTGTCATAAATATTCCTCTTTTTGCAATACATCTTACAATATATGCTGTTATTTTTCAGCAACCGAAACCCAATACCTAGTTGTCAGTGAGCGGAGCAAATTTCCATTGATGCCCTCATGGGTTCTTCCGAGCCTTTCAACAGTCCCCTAGTAAGTATAACACTTATGCTACTAGAAAGCTACTGTAACATATATATACATATGTATCTAGAAAACAAACTTCTAAAAATTTTCATTGCTCTCAAAAATAATAAAAAAAAATTTTTTTTTATTATTTCGACTGTAAAGACCCTACTTGTAAATAATAATCACTTTTAATGAGACTTATAAATAGGTTTTCTTAAATATACCCTACTTTAGCTAACTTTTATACTTTATCAATTTCAGAGTTCCCGGAGAAATGGCATCACTCCCCAGTAACAATATGCCTGCCTTCAATGTACATCTATAGACTGTCTCCAGTCATGACAGGTATTTTATTTCATTATATAAATACTAAACTTATCATAAGCTATAAAAACTCTTAACTTATGTCTGACTCTAATATTTCAAAATAATGAGCGAAGAGGTTCCGGATGAAAGATCAGAGATATGAAAACTGCCATTAACCTTACATCCTATTATGATTTTGTTGACTAAGTAACTTAATCTAGCTTATTTGTGACCTCACTTTATGGAAATGTGCCCTGTAAGGCAAAGATTCTCAAACTTTTTTGGATTTTGAAGAATTTAAGTACTGTCTAGTCTACTTTTGTGAAACCTAATATTTCCTATGAGTGTATTTGATAATAAAATAATGACGCGCCCGTGAATGAAATGAATGACTGTTGATATTTTACTACTATTACTGTACTTATTCAACTCTTTTCTCTGAAGTTTCCTAATACTTGCCTAATTTATTCCAGGCTACCAAGAACCTCTGACTTCAATACTTCAACACTCCTGTTTGATGGCCGTATCTCAAGAATTTGCTGCTAAGGTCGCTCTAGTCTTCAATGGATACAAGAAAGAAATGTTAGGTACTAGCGTGTTAGCTTAACCAATTATTGTATATTATTACTTAATAGCATTCAGAATACTATTGAAAAGTACCGTCAGCAGAACTGTACTGTAATCATAAGTTAACAGGCTACCTTCATACTACAAATATGTCTTTGTATGCACGCTGTTCGTCCAACTAATTGGCGTGTTGCATTTCTCAATTGATTTTCATGAAGTTATTTGAGCGGCTTAAATAATAACAATAAGGTACACAAGGCAGCTCGCAGGAGTCCTTGTAAATAATAGTAATAACTATAACCAGTAAACTATACATATCTCAGCGCTGTTCTCGATAAATGTTGTGACTCTTAGGGTTCCGTACTGAAAAATATGTAGATAAACTTTCATACCAATGTGTATGTTCTACTTATGCTCCAATAGTGATTGCAGCTGTTTTCTTAACCTAAATATCTATAAATTGGCCTAAAAATAGTCTTAACATACGATTTCCTATTCAAATCCAAGCTCATGCATACATATATGCTCATTTTTCTTATCCTACGGTAGCAAATGTATGATGTTTTGGTACATTAACGAAATTTAAGCTTACTACTAGCATGTGCGGTTGTCATTCGGACCCACACGTGAAGCGAATAAACCCTAACAGTATTATCTGTAATATCTGTTTCATACTCTTACTCTTTGATTGACAGGCCTATCCAGGACCGTACATACATATTATGCAATCTGTAACTTAACTAGTTTATTATAGTGACAGCTTATCAGTAAACAAAGCATGTAACAAAGATGGAACTCCAATGTTATCTATCACACACGCTATTTTTTTTTTTATGATATAGAAGGCAAACTAACAGACATATACCCGGTGATGAATGATTGCCGTTTCCTCGTAAAGCCAGAGAGGTTGTAAGTGCGTTGCCGGCTTTTAAGACGGGAGCATGAGAAAGTAGTGAAATACGCCCCCTGTGCCTTAGTATTCCTGCGTGTAAATAAACAATTACACGCCCCCATAGTTTTATAACTAAAGTATATCTTTGTAATACGCCCCCTGTTCTGTAATATTTCAAGAAAGCCTAAGTGAAATGAACAGTTTCACGCCCCCATGATTTTTCGACTAAAGTATATGTTCTTACACAACTAGATATCTTATCTGACCACATCCTAGGCTAACTTAGGTAAACTAAACTTATCTCTAGACTATGGTAACAGCCTCCTAACCCAAACTGAAGTACCCCTGTCTACAAATGATGCCTGGCAAAGGCGCATCTACCACGAATATGCGTTTCCAAGTCATGGACATTATTTGTTAATCTAAGTATGTATTTATCTATACAAGTATGTACTGCGCCGCCTAGTACCAGCAGTACAAGTTTTGCCTAGCCCCAGGCCAAATTGATATGTGAAAGATTGTCCCTAGAATATTTATTGCTGCAATGAAGCTAATTTCTTAATGAATGTATGACAGGAGATAAATAAGACTGATTGTTTTCGCTTAAAATAAGCGTTAATAAGTGCTAATGTTATACTACATAGGGTTTAATTTTGTAACTTTATTTTTCAGATATCAAAGACGCAAGAAGATGGATCATTAGTAGTGATGACAAACATCTTAAGCTGAGGAATATGAAAGTAAATCCCTAATTACGGCGCGCCGAGAACGAGTAAAAATGTAGTACCAAACTCGTCAAGAGATGGCGCCACCTCCGAGATAGAACGCGCCAACGATGTGTCGACGTAGAATCTTGATATCCGAGATGCAAATTACTGATCGTTTTTAAATGTTAGGAGAAGATTAATGCTTGGTTGGCTGCATAAGTGCATACACCTGCTGAGGTCACAGCAGCCACGCACAAGTTATCAGTAATTGTACATAGTTAGTGTTTTAATAAATAAGCCGACTGATATAATTACGTTCTTTTCGTCTGCGGATAGATAACCCTTACTACAGTGGAATAGTAATAGTTTTTCTTTGTGTACATAGTAACTATTGAATAATAAACTTAATGTTTCATGACTTTTATATAAGACCTTTCTACGTGTACATAATAACTATTGAATAATAAAATGAATGCTTTATGACTTTTATTTAAACCATAATAAAAACAGAGTCCAAAATCAAGTGTACCCATTCCATTTCACGCCAGCAAAATGTAGCCTGGAAGGCTACTTTTACATACATATACCTTGAAGAACCGTAGTAACCCAGGTAAACTACATCCTGCGTCACGGTTTCACCAAAATGTAACTCCCCCCTTATTTATCTACCTAACCTACCTTAATATAACATCCCCTTTAGATTTACCCTTAAAATATGGCCATGTGATCGTCTAGCTAGTAGTTAGGACCCCTCGAAGTGAACCGCAGCAACCTCAAATTCTTTAATGAGTATCAGCTAAATTTTGGACTCTGACTTTATTTATTATTAGTTATTACCTAGATTTTTGAGAACAGATATTTATGGTAATAAAATAATTATTTATGAAAGTAAGAAATAATTTAAAGAAAATTAATTAGAGAAATAGAAAATTATTTAGAATTTATTAGTGCAACTTAAATGATGGTGTAAAATGTACTATAATGTATTTAAGTATTACAGCATATATGATGATATAAATATATAAAAATGTTGTTGGTAAAATCCTGCCACACCTATTAAGCTTCCGGGATAACATAGAAGCAGCACTCCTGAGATAAGCTCTTTTACACCCTAGCATTTCAAGGTTAATTATAATTAACTATCATCTTCTAAACGATGTGTGATTTAATCACACGTGCTGCTCCGTACGCCCGATGCAGGTCTGGAAGCTCTTAGTCCGATTTGCAAGTATTAATCGGAACACCTACCCTACCAGTTTAGCCAGACGGGCTATGACCAACACTTCGTAACCTAAACGCACCTAGATGATGATGAAAAGAAGTGTCAAAGTATCCATCAATCATCATAATTACTTATCTTTTTTATATTCAAAAGCTAGGGATGCTAATCCCATAGTCCCATTCCCCAAAGCTTATAATCTAGACAGAATTCCTAGTTCTCTAGATGTATAAACGAAGCACCGAGTTTATTTGTTAACTATTATGTTTAGTAGAGGTCGAAATTGAGTATTCACTCAATAAATCCTTTGTACTGCTTTTGCCTGACAAAGTTTCCCTAAAGCAAACCGTTCTTCAATCCCAGAATAGTCTGCGTTCCTAAATCCAGATTGATAATTAAGAGATTATGTTGTAAATACCTGATTTTATTACTCAGTACCTCGTTCCTACACCAGACAACCAGAAATGAAAAGTAGAAATAAAATTTTATAGAAGCATTAATTCTTTCCCCATATAAATGAGAAATTAGAAAGATTTAGGCAGTTAAACTCTTTACCTTTTAAACACACATATTTTAGGATTAAGAAACCATATTTTAAAACCCTTAAAGATAAATATATATCAACCATATCAATTTTATAGACCCTAACTAAAAAGAACATTAATAGACAACAAAAGAGTGTGTGATTCTACCCTAATCCTACCCTTTGTCCCTAATCTAGTACATTCAAAGCATAGTTCGTTCTTACCATCGACCTAATGCTTTGTAATATACGCAAGTGTGGTCCCTACCAGAAGCTGTAAAGTTCGGCAGGCGAAACCGAGAAGGCAACCTACATGCCAGTGTATTTGACTCCCTCCTTATCGCCCGCGGGCATGGTGGATAAGAATAAGTCGCCCTATTCCGTGTATATAAGTGGACCAGTACCCTAGCACATACACGCACTAATCACGAGGGAAACTCTGCCACAACAAAGACTAAGTGTAATATCAGTCACGACAGAAGTCTGTCCCCGCAACCAGCACTAGCATGAACCGGAGCACCGAAATATATAAATAAATTTAATAGGAGACCTAGTCTCAATTACTGTCGACTTCAGTGGGCCCAGATTACTCCGGATGACGCGCACGTGACGTCCCCACATCCATCTAAACAGCTGGGCCTTGAGACTAGTGAGATAATTCGTCTCTTATGTTGATATAAAAGAGACGCCAAGTCCTCTCAAACTTGGAGCAATAGACTCCTAACCATCCAATCCTTTGGCACCGTTAGGCGGAGTGAATGGTTAGCTGGACAAACTGTCAGTCCAAACAATGATCTGGCTTTTAAAATAGCAAAAATACCCCATAGAAAAACACTAAAATAACTAAGTTATCACTAAATTAAACTAACTCAACAGAAAAGTGAAATTCCCTTAAACACTGTCATCTATATTTAATGTTACGAGAATTTCTTCCCGCAAAACCAAACACAGACACTATTCCTAGCCCCGGCTATGCATTGACATTGTCCCTGCATAACATGACGGCACTTAGAACACACAGCGTAGAGAAAACTTCACAATAACTAAAAACCCACACATGGCAGTAAAGAATCTCCACAACAGTCTAAACTTAGCGTTACGACGATTAAAATCCCCGCAAAACCAAGCACAGACACAAATTCTAAGTTTAAATTCACCAGGATAATTCCAAGTAAAAACAAACAGAAAAAGTCGCGGAGAAACTTCACTTCCCCGCACTACGTTACACCCGAAAACCAGAGTCACTGCTAGCCCGGTCGAAGAATGAATGCCCCTCCCAACGCTCCGCACCGGCCTTTTATACCTTTTACTATGGCGACTGAATGGCGACATAACGGCGACATAACGGCGACTGAGCGGCGACTGAGCGGCGACTGAGCGGCGACTGAGCGGCGACTGAGCGGCGACTGAGCGGCGACTGAGCGGCGACTGAGTGGCGACTGAATGGCGACTGAGTGGCGACTGAATGGCGACATAACGGCGACTGAATGGCGACTGAGTGGCGACTGAATGGCGACATAACGGCGACTGAATGGCGACTGAACGGCGACTGAACGGCGACTGAATGGCGACTGAATGGCGACTGAATCAAAACAAAGATACTGGCGACTGAGTGGCGACTGAATGGCGACTGAATGGCGACTGAGCGGCGACTGAATGGCGACTGAGCGGCGACTGAGTGGCGACTGAGTGGCGACTGAGTGGCGACTGAGTGGCGACTGAATGGCGACTGAATGGCGACATAACGGCGACTGAATGGCGACTGAACGGCGACTGAATGGCGACATAACGGCGACTGAATGGCGACTGAGTGGCGACTGAATCAAAACAAAGATACTGGCGACTGAGTGGCGACTGAGTGGCGACTGAGTGGCGACTGAATGGCGACTGAATGGCGACTGAATGGTGACTGAGTGGCGACTGAATGGCGACTGAGTGGCGACTGAATGGCGACATAACGGCGACTGAATGGCGACTGAACGGCGACTGAATGGCGACTGAATGGCGACTGAGTGGCGACTGAATGGCGAATGAGCGGCGACTGAATGGCGACTGAGTGGCGACTGAGTGGCGACTGAATGGCGACCGAATGGCGACTGAATCAAAACAAAGATACTGGCGACTGAGTGGCGACTGAGTGGCGACTGAGTGGCGACTGAATGGCGACATAACGGCGACACAATAGCGACATAACGGCGACATACTGGCATAAACATTATTCCAAAAGTACCAGGATGCCAGAATTGCAGAAGAGGTCGTTTGCCTCGGGCGGGTAACCGACAACAGGTGTCTTATTGAGACAAACGTATACCAAAAATACCAGGATACCAGAACTGAGGAAGATGTCATTAACCTCGTGGCGTGTAACAAGGTTTGATTCAAGAAGAAAGATCATAAGTTCCAGGTTGTTTACTAAACCATATGTCTTAAATATTAAAGTTCACTATTGCTTACTTCAGAATATAAATCATGTCCTTTTTACTCACGCAGTTTAGAGAAAGACGGAGCTATTTTTAATGACATCTACGCACACATTCATAGGCAATAGTCGAGTAGTCAGTTGGAGTAGACTAAATTATGATAAAAGGGAACGTTCGAAAACTCATCACGTACGAATTTGTAAGCATTATTTTACTTTGAGATATTTTTAGTTTACTTCTGAAAAACATTCCTGTATTGAAGTTTTTTTATGTTTATTAGTATCTAGTATATTATTTAAGACATCCGGAATTTAGAGAATTAATTATTTTAATATTTTTATTTATCTTATGAATTTTTAGATTTTATGTTTCGAAATTGTACTAGCATCAGCGTAACGGAACGTCGAGCTGTCTTCATCAGTTTTATTGTCAACGTCAATACCAATTTGTTGTTGATTATTTCCTGAGGGTTTATTTTGTTTATTTCTAAGTTAAAATAAAGATTTAAAAAAAAGAAAGTCACGTGATACCTATTATGGATTACCATGGAATTGCTTCAAGTTTCAACTGTTAGAATATTCGATGGAATCATGAATGAAATATGCGACTGAAGAGGTCTTTAGTTTTACAAGGTATTTCCTTTTATTTTCTGTGTTTCAATGAAAAATGTGGTTAATACTAGGCAATAGGCATACGACTAGTCACAACTCTCAACGTCTCAACAGGTGGATGACACGCTTACGATCAGAAATCTGATAGTTCGGCGGAAGTTTGTACAGGTTGAAAACTTTTTAAGTGAGATGTAGACTTCACGCCATTAAAAGTGTCTCTTGCTGCTGGGTTTTCCCTTAAATGGAAACACGATTGAATGTTTAGAATAAACAGGTACTTACGTTTTATTCTAAATTTTCATTGTAATTTTACATGTAAAATGTATTTACTTACTAACTTACGTTACAATCGTAATAATGAGTTTTAGTTTAGTAACTTCTAAAATGGCTTTTCAGAAACTAAGATGCCTTTTTTCTAAGATTTCATTCCTTTATGTAGTAATTGGATTGCGCTACTTTCGTTATTTAGTTTAACACTTTCACGACCAGGAACCCGCTAGGCGGGCTCTCTGTCCGTGGACGCTTTCCGCTACAAAGCGGGAAAACGCTAGGATCGGCTACGAGCGTAGCGCGTAGCGAACTGCGGTACGGAAAGTGTTAATTTCTTTGTGATCCTTTAAAAAAACGTGTGTGTCTTCCAATAGACAAGAATGAATATAATGATGATTACGACCAATTTGTCTTATTGGTAAAGTAAGTTGGGGTAAGACTATCACTTGTATGGAATCCTCATACTGTTTGTCTTGCCCCGAGCAAAATAAACTATGTTAGTCTTACCCCAACTTACGTTAACTATGTTGCAGCAAAAAGCACTTTTAAACGTATGGTTTTCAAAAACTAGTTATTATTAACATATTCAATTATTCAGGGCCAAAAACCCGACTGTCGGGTACACTGTTCGTAGCGACTACGCGCTACATACGGCGAAACCGTGGCTAAGCGCTACGAGCGTAACCCATAGCACTTAGTGGCAATGAATGTGTTAAGGAAAACTTTTTTGAAATAATGGAAAATGGTCATACTGCAAGTTATCAGTAATAATGCGCTATAACAATCGAAAATCTTATCAAAAATACTATAATCGGATTGAACATAACTCTCCTTAATTGAACTTTATCCCAATTTAACCGCGATCGTCATCCATTTATAATCCGAGTGTTAACTAACCCAAATTTAAGTGAGCACTTAAAACCACCGATTAAATTATCATCGTTAATTCATTATGTACCCCGATTAGTGATGTGTTTTTGCGGAAATAATTTGTAGGAGGGAATATTACGGCAGGTTGAACAAGCTCTCTCTCTGTCTTTTCTTTTGATTTTATCCCCTACAGTGAAAAAGCGAATAATTTGGATTGTTTTTTTTTAATACTCCTATACGATACGATACGATACGATATTTTCGTGCTATTGTTGAATGATAGAAGCATACCTACATTTAGATAGAATAAATGTGTCATTTTATTATACGAGTATTAGTATTTTTTTATAGGTAAAACATTTGTTAAGCTTGTGGCAAAGTTTATTTGTTTCCAGAAGCGGTATGATGGTCGCATTTTTATCACCTGGCATGCCATACGTCACTTCCGCACTTACATATTTGTTAGAACGTGACAGGCACGGTGACAAATGATAAAGAGCCGATCATCTTAGCCCTACAGTATAGGTACCACCAGTTTGGCACTGACATAAACGCTAGGCGTGAACGTAACTTACTTTCTATGCATCTCGCTCGTATTGACATATTAGTGCGAGCGAGATGTAAGTATAGAAAGTTAAGTTATGTATATGTCAGAGTTGACACTGTCAGTGACTCATGGTACGGGTAAAGTAACCTGAAATCTTCATTATGCTCAAGATTCCACTGAAAACAGTAGCGCATTCAACTTAGGTACAATCCCTGAACAAAAAACATCCACATTGAACCTTTCCATAATAACCTATATTATTAATATCTAAAGATTATCCTACGAAATTTTAGAAACTGTAATAATATGTGATCTTATCCCACTTCCCCTGAATGTTGGTTTTTAATTAAGATTATGTTTTAGCATCCTAAGTACATATGACCAAGAAAATATCCATCTATGGATTTCATGTCATGTATTTAATGTAATACTTAACTGAAAGTGATTTTAACAAAAAAATTATAATATTGCTTTAAAGAAAAGATATACCGGGTGTGGCCTGTAATACGAGCAAAAAATTAAACTGTAGGCTGTACTCCTCATACTGACCAACATTTGTTCAGCAACTTTAAAAAATAACTTGTGGTTTGATTTTTAATACACTTTAAAGTTTATTCTAAGACGCATGTATTGCGAATTTTGTTATGTTTAAGGCGTGACAAGCAACGTCAATCACAATTGATATGGCGTGGCGATGGCGTCCATTGAAGATAATATTTATTTTGTATGAAAAATAGGGACTCTAAATACTTCATATTGTTTAAAAGTTGTTGAACAAAAGTGTCACCGTTTGAGGAGTATAATCTACGTTTTAATTATTTGCTCGTGTTACAGGCCACACCCGGTACCTATCCCCGCGTTACACCACGTTATTCATGCTGATCAAATGCGGATACCAATTGATCGGGATTAGTACCCGTACCCGACTTATCTATGTAGTGGTCAATAATTCAATATTGATTAGAATTCAGGTCTGTTTAATTACATGCATTCATTCATTAGTTGTCGTGATTACTAATCAGAACCAATTACGGGTGAACGAATCTGAATTAGATTGTAAATTAGTGAGTAGCCAACACATGACCACCTTGAAACTATTGGTCCTATTAGTAGTATTACGTTGCGCCGTTACACGACAATACAGTGTTATTTATTTTTAGTTTCATTTTGTACCCAGTGCAAAGCCAAAAAGAAAGGATTGTGATTGTAGCAGTCTATGTATATACTTATTGTTGTATTCTTTTTACATGTAGCCCACTCGTAGCGTTGGTTACAAGTAGGTATTTACTTATGAATGAACGATTTTAATGAACGAAATGTCAATCAATTAGGATTAATGACTCAATTTCTAAAATTGGCAGTCGGGGGCAAAATTTAATTTATTAATAACAATTACCTTTCGAGCTTGTCGTCTTCCATCTCCTGCCCTTCCCTCTCCGGCGCGGCCAGCGTCTCCCAGAAGTTGTCCAAACCGTACACTGCAACAGTAATCAAGTATAAGTTGACAGCTGTCGGTCTAGCATGAGTTGCGTTCTCGCGCGCGACTCCATACATCAAGCGCGACTTCGTATGGACTCGCGCGGTCGCTCGCGAGAACGCAACTTATGCTCTAGCAGGCGGTCTACCGCCTGATGTGGTTGGAAAAGACTATTGCCTTTGAAGTAGGTAGATCTTTAAGTCGACACGAGTCGTTATTTCGAAACTTGTTAGACTTGAGTGTTCAGTAGAAATGATCTTGGGAAGATCGCACATTTTTGTTAAACTTCAAGATACTTTATAATTTAAATAAGCAAAGCTCTATATAACGATTATTTTTATAAAAAGACGATAGACGCTCTTCTATTGAATTCAGCAAAGCAATTCGATCCCCAAAAGAAAAACAGTTTGACCTAAACTCAAATAATAAAGTGACCTAGACAAGGTGAAAATCCTTGATAAAATTGCCAATTCAGACTTATATACCTAATGTATGACAATAATTATATTCATTGTCATAGCTTTTCGTAGCATGCCATGGGAGAAATGTATCGGGATGACAGCATCCCGATACAATTTTTCATTTTTTTTATGGCATTTGTCGATGTAGGTACGATTTGTCATTTTGGCTAGGCCGTCAGGTATTATACTTCATTGCTATCTATGTACAATCGCCTGCGCTCGCGGTGTTCCTCCTTTAGGGTGATACTCATTTGAACGCCTTGCAGGTAGCAGGTAGTAAGGATTAAGACAAATTTTTCTTAACTGGAAACCGCGAGCGCAGGCGATTGGACATGTATTTCGGGTCGTATTTTCCTGAAATCAAATCAAGCACATAATGGCACTAGAACCTTATACCTAGATATGCAAAAAAATAAATACTTCAGTTATATCTGAGTTTCAATGCCCGGTCGTCTTGAACCATAGATACATTCTCGAAATGTCGAATCCAGAATGCAATATGTTGAACTTCAACTGCAATGCACATTGCATAGATGTAAGCTATAATTAACAGATATCTCGAAGTATACACGAAATCATATTTGGCGTCAGCAAAGCAGTACCTGCCATAATTATATCTTTGACAGAAATATTATTAAGGTAACAATGGCTTATTCATGTACCTTATTAAGCAAAAGTACTCATAGAGACACAATAAAAGCTATCTTACGAAGCACACTCACGTTATAACTAATTATTACGTCGTAGTGACCAAAGGCCTTACCTAGAATAATATATAAATGTAAATCTTATTAGATACCTATTTTTAAATACAATGGAAGAAAAATATAGAAGTTTATTGTTCAAAGAAATACTCCAAACGTCATTATTTTTCGTTTAACCTTTCGATTAGTCGTTGTTTTGTTTTAAACTATTTGCGAAGGTAATTATTTAAAAACAGTCCACTTATTAAAGGATTTTTAAGTAAAAATTTAATGGATAGTCTTTCTTTTGTCGATAAATATGAATGCAGTTTTTAACGTTCTCTTTTTTTTAAGGTTTTTATTAAGTTCTATTTGAACAAATTCAAATATTTTCAGAAAATATTTTAATTTGTTTTTTATCAAGTAGAAACACTACTATATAAATTATAAACCTGCCTAAACAGGCACCTGCCACGATAGCAGAGGACGCTGGTTTGATTCCAGCCTGGGGCACTGGAGGCCTTGGTCACTTTTTCTTAGTATATGACATTTATTTCGGTTTTTAATAAGTTTTTCATAATAGGTCTTGTTACATAGTGTATGTATATGCGTTTGTGTGTATTAAAAACATTGCCTTAGGGCATTGTTGCCCGTATTTTCCGCACTTCCGATTAAACTTTTAACTAGATGTCGCTTTGTAATAAGATAGCGGGTTTAATGAAATTGCCGCGAGCGGGATAAAGTTTCAATGGTGTCCTTTACCATCATCGTTGTTTAAATTAATACAATAATTATATAAACTCTTTTGCTTCAAAATAACAACATAAGGAAATACTTAAAGGCAGGTTGCAGCAAATCGTCATTAAAACAAATCTATGGTGAGATTTAAATACGTAGTTCTTTGCTGAGTTACCGTAATCATGCAATTTGTTGATAGTAGTTGGTGCAACCGTAAGTTATTTGTAGTCAATTTTTAAAACAAATAACGAATCTAAAATACATACCTATTAATATTTAGTAAAATATATGTTAATATGAGTCAAAGGCGTTCAATTCATATATAGAAAAACGGAATGGAATTACAATGTCAGTGTGAACTGCATAAACAAGTTGCAATTAATACATGTACCCGTATTACCTGCGGCAGTTTTCAATATAAACAATTACTCTAATGCATGTACATATATATGTACGGACATGTCAACCGCTTTTATTAACAAGTACTTACATTAATAATGTAATTAATTAAGCAAGTACAATAACAGTAACTACATTAAGTGGGGGTCTATGTTTTTTTCCACTGGACTGAATTCAGTGTTTTGCTGAAATAAAATACATGATAATACACATTAGTATTTAAGCTTACTCTATATATCTTTGATGAGCGTTGTATTGGACAATTTTAGCATACAATTTGCAATCCCGGAAATACGACAGGATTAAACATTTAAAACAACACTTGTTAGCATTGAATATAATTATTAACACATGTCCCGTGTCCTGCAAAGCATTGAAACATAAAAAAAATATCACACGGATGTACACACGTCAAAATTAGCTTCAGTTTGCACGTGGGGTTAGAGCCGTCTCATGGCTTTTTATCTAAATAGTGTAAACATCGTATTCATTTACTGATATAATAGTGCGTGAGCTTATCCCGAATCGGGGCATTACCTCGCTTGTTCGGCATTTTTCGTTTGCCGTACCCGACGGCTACGTTAACTTTGTTATCGGGCTTGAAATCCGTTCTTCTTGGTCTCTTTTCTTCTTCTGATACAGCACCGATTAATGTTTAATTATTGTGAGGTTATTTGATAAATATGGTGGAAAAACGTAAACATATTTGAACGAAATCATAATATTGACAAAGACTCGAGATCAAATATTTTTATCCTGTTTATTATATTATTGTCTATGGAACTATGTAAGTTTGGATTATTTGTAATGGTCAGTACGTTATACAGGTAGAATTTATCTTATTGTAATATGTATTATAATACTTATTAAATTTGATTCTAAAATGATTATACAAACCTTACTCATAATAAGTAAACTGTCTAATCGCTCGATATTATTTATACCACTCAGTTTTACATTAATACCAAGCGCGTTATTTTTCAAAAAGCAGACAAAGCTATATTGTAAACATTATTTGCGCTTTGAAGCCTAACGGCCAGAGCACACCGGCTGCGGGTGCGTAGCGCGAAAATGTTGCAGCCTTGCACGCACAGTCGCACACGTCTCTATATCACAACGCGCACGTGCACATCTACGCACACGCTCCCGTTGTGCACAGGCCTAGCACGATACCGCTGACGGTTTACCTTCATCAGCGGTCTCATCACTCCGTTTGCCGAAGCTCCGAGCCACCATCATCAAGTTCTTGGGGTTAAAGCGCCTGGACTCTGTCAAAAACGTTTTTATAAGCACTTCCATTTTGTCTATGCATGGAAGTTATACATTTGAAACCAGTCGATGTGGTTTTACACAGTACAGTTTTTGCGTGAGACAAATTTTATTTTCACAACTCTTGTACACTGCGTTAAGAATGGCTCACGTTAGAATGGTCAGGGTCTAAGAGGCCGAGGCGTCTGACACTTAGTTTTCTATGACGGGAGATCGGTGGTCACGTGATGATTTCTGTAGAAAGTGAAGTGTCTGTCTGACGCCTTGCCTGTTATGTACACGGATATGATGGTCGTTCTTGTCTACGTGACAGCGTGATAAAACGGTGTCCGTCACTTTCTATCCCACGGTGATCACGTGGATTAAAGATGGATAAAGCTATCCATAATACGCCGGCTGGACCCGGACCGTTCTAGAGTGATATATCATTTATGCTAGTGTATTCAAGTACCTGTTATCCATTGTCTTGCTTATAATTTTTTATTGAAACCTATATAATAAGAGTGACAAATGCAAGCAGGTGAGTGGTTATTATTCCCCGCTGATGCACAATTGCACAGTGTAGAGGTGCCAGTAATTTAGCCCACAGAATAAACACGAGTAGTATAATAACAGCAACACACTTTCTGACCGTTATTTAGACCTTATCTCGTTGCAATAAGATTAACAAATGATCACTTAATTATATCGACAATCCAATTGTGTGCGAGATATTGTGGAAATACATTAGAAAGTTATGTTCAGTACGGATATGAAGGTCGTTCCTGTCTACGTGACAGCGTGATAAAACTGTGTCCGTCACTTTCTATCCCATGGTGTTAAAAAGTGACAGTTATTTTATCACGTGGATAAAGATGGATAAAGCTATCCATAATACGCCGGCAGGTTATTCACTCCTGTATCGGAAAGTTCTCAACTTTGTAATAAAATCTATTTTTAATTTATATCGGAAACAGAATACTGTTATAATTAACTTTTAAGCCAGATCTGCCCAGATTAAGTTACTTATAATACTTTCACTGCTTTTCCAAGGCAGCCATCCATCAAAATAATCACAACGAATATTACAAAGTTAAGAAACTTCTCGAAACAGAACAAATTTAGTAGGTATCAAATGTAGATGTCTTAATTTAGATCCGTCACAAAGATCCTTATTCTTATCTAAAACATAATATTAATCAATAAGCAGAAGTTTCATAGTCTTCGAAACTTAAAGCACCATTTAATACTTTATATTTTTTATTAAAGATACCTTCAGGCTCCATTTCCGGGGTTCTTTTTCCATAATCCCTGGCGGTACCTACCGGTGCCGAACTTTTGAATATATACGTAGTGCGACTGGATAGTTCTGGCACAAATTGGTCTTGCATGTCCCCTAATAATAAACAGGTTTAGAAATAACAATAAATAAAACAAAACGCAAATAGGAAAAACTTTTTTTAAGTCCATTTTTATTATTTCAACGGACTTGAAAAAAGTAAAAGGTGTTTAGGAAGCATTTTTCCTATTTTATGTTTCAAAAATTTCTTAAAGACGCGGCATACTTCCTACACCTGATACTAAGCATTGCAATGTAAGTATCTATCAAAAATACTGATATAGGTAACAGTGAAACACAAGCCTAGCACGGCCATGTTTTTTCAGAAAAATTCTAAGCACCAGTAACGCAGATAATCTTCAGGTCAGTTCGAAGATTAGGTAATGATTTAAATATATCACGATTCACGTCCCTCATAGCAACTGGGGCTATTTTATAGAGTTATATGTAAGCGACAAAACTATATAACCAAGTATCAGCCGTATTCGAACAATGAGATACGTCAAATACTAGATATTGAAACGATATGGATTGGATATGTCAGTGTCAAACAAGTGTCAAAACTGACGTTTCTTCAAACAAAAATGTAAATTTTGACACTTGTATTTGACGTATCTTATTGTTCGAATACGGCTGATGTCCTTAAGTTGAGACAGGAAGCAAGTCTTCTCGTTGGTTTGTCCAAGCGCGTTCAAGCTTCCATTTATTTCACTGTAAGAAAAATCACGTAAGGATACCTTCGGATTCTCTGTCTGCCGTCCTTGTTCCAAAACCTCTAGCCAAAGTTACTGGTACTGAACTTTTAAATGTTGGCGCTCGGTTAGAATGCTCTAGAACATCGACGATGTCACCTAATACTAAATAAGAATGATGACTCTTAAAGTAACAACGAAAATATTTATTTAGTTACTAGAAACAGCAATGCGAACATATTATCGACTCCAATTGTTGTTTATGTGGAGTTACGGAGCTGTACAATGACCTGACTACTGCTAGACCTAGTGGTTTACTAAACCTAGCAGAAGTTACTTGAGTTTGTAAGTGAGGGTGTCTACTGATGCATTTAAACTGTTACCTATGAAGTGAATTAGGACAGGTTCAAGTCAAATTTAAAGAACACTCCTTCAAAATGGAATAATGTTTCTGGATAGGACAACTACAGATTTTTCCTAAGCGCCAGTTTATAGCATGTGAAGCATACTCAAGCATAGTTCATTTCTTCAATAGAATACCTTCGGGTTCCATTTTTGTGGTTCTTTTCCCATAACCATACGCAAGATTTGCCGATTGAGGCTTAAAGGTTGGCGTCCGATAGCTACGCTGCAACGAAGTTTGATCTCCATCTTCGCCTAACAATCAACTACAGTTAAAACAATCTATATACACTTAGTAATCTAGACACAAATAGCAATTCAACCTTTAGCATACCTGTGGCGGTACTCATCGCAGGTACTGTTAGGGCTATATTTGAAATAGTTACGAGAGCTATAAGTAACCAGTCAACATGGGTTTTGTATTAATAACAATTTTGAAATCCTTGTAGGAACTTCTTAAGCATTTTGTACATATTCCTGGTGAGAAGTTTTCAGCACCTGAACGTAGAATCTTACATATAAGCAACAACGACTGACGATAAAGGATGACTCACGCTACGCCGTTCCGAGGCGTTCGACATGTCATTTTCTATGACGGCTAATCGGTGATCACGTGGTGCTTTCCATAGAAAACGAAGCTCCGGATGCTCCGGCCCGGCCACGGCCAGGTCTAACGCGAGTCATCCTTACGAGAAATACCTTTCAAAGGTATAGTATAGGTTTTAAAATATTCATCGAGAAAACCAGTCTTAGATCTCGACTCAAAGCACCACCAATCACTTCCAATTATTTATCCCATAAAGGGTACCTTCTGGCTCCATTTCTGGTGTTCTTTTTCCGAAATCTCTTGCGTAGTTATTGCTCGATGAACTGTGGAATGTTGGCGTACGGTAGGTGCGCTCCAGAGGCGTCTGATCTCTAACATCGCCTTAACAACGAATGTTTGAATTAATTAACACAAAGTGTATGACTACTAGAAAACATTAAATTAATAGGAGACAGTTATTTTTGACTAGGATCTTAGTAATTGACATATCCGATACATAAAATAGTAAAATTATGCATATTTTCCCATGGTTAGGGCAGCAATTAATTTACGGGTATTTCCGAATGTTACACAAAGCCGCAAAATCCAGTCGAAGTGGTTTTGATACGTGTAATAAATATACAAGCATTTTGCCAATTTCTCTTGGTATAAGTATACCTTGGGCGCCTTATATACAACAACCAATAGTATAACTTTAAACATAGAAGCAACACGGCGTTTTACTTCCTTCTGAAGCTCTGTATCGGTTTAAAAAGTATGAAGTATTTTCGAGAATCGGGTCTCCGAGTTTAACTCTCGAACTATCCAAAGCACCATCAAACACTTCCAGTGACGTGTCCCATAATGGGTACCTTCTTGTTCCATTTCTGGCGTTCTTTTTCCAAAATCTCTTGCGTATTGCTGAGCTGGGCTCTTGTATGTCGGTGTTGCGCGGTAGGTACGCTCTGGTGGAGTTTGGGCACCCACATCTCCTAATAATGAGTGAAGGTTATACACAAGCTTGATTAGATAAATATTGTTATCTGTGGGAAACACAAAAGAACAAACTTCGCTTATTGTATTGTGAAGTCGGAAAGTAATTTCGCTCGACTCAGTAGCAGTCAAAGTTGGTTGTTCATTATTGTCTTCGAGTTGGGTTAGAGACCTGCTTATAATGAGTTGTAAGAAACAGTACAATAGGTAGGTACCAAATAACCTAACATTATTCAAAGTAAAATGAAGAGACAAAAAACAAAAATGAGGCTAATGAACCAAACTTAAAATATATATTATATTTTTAGTTGATTTACCTCGTAAGACCCAAGCCAATTTTTGCGCTTTTGAATTTGGAACTTTCTTTTATTTCTATAAAAGTTCATAACTCGAATTGGGGACTTACGAGGGTAAGTAAATCATAAAAAATCTACTCCTGTATTTTCCATGTAGGTTACAATCCAATCTGTAATAACAAAATATATTTTATGTTATTAACATGGCATTCTAAATGATAAGGATGCTAAGTTATAGTCCTGCAAATTAGTAAACATATAAAAGTACCTAATTTTCCACCCAATTAAAAGCTTACAGTCATAAATAACTAACAAAAAAAAAATACATAATATTATCGCGGAAAATTCAATAGAGAAACGAATGTCCCGCAATAAATAAAATTCAACGGGTTCTTACAAAACAATTTCATATTACATTTGAATCTCAATGGAAGCTAGATGACATGAAAAGGCTAAGGACTGTCAATTCATTGCAAATTATGCGACCCGTTAGACTCATAGTTGCTTGTTATATAACTTCCAAAACTAGTTGAATAGCTCATCCGCCAGTTAATAGACATGCTAATAGATCGCTTGTTAAATTCCTGGTCGCTTGCTTGGAAGATATTTTGAAATGGGTGTATTTGAATTTGAATTCAAAAGGTGCT
This sequence comes from Cydia splendana, assembly GCF_910591565.1. Classification (NCBI taxonomy): domain Eukaryota; kingdom Metazoa; phylum Arthropoda; class Insecta; order Lepidoptera; family Tortricidae; genus Cydia; species Cydia splendana. The sequence continues at coordinate 14,304,023 of NC_085971.1, read as the reverse complement.
AAAAGGGTTAGGTGCTTCTTTTATGAGTAGTTTTCTTATATAAATAATAGTATTGATAAATTAAAGTATAATGTACGTTAATATTATCGAATTGGAATATGTATGTGTAACATACTGAAAGCTTTCAAATAGCTCCTGAACTAACACAATTAAATACGACAGGTACCTATTTTTAGGCTGTTATAAAATTAAATCGTCTGTCAAATATAAAAAATAACTTTTTCGTCAAACAAGGGACTTATTCAGTACATCTATGTCAACATATATTATATCCGTCCGTAAAGGTGTATTAAGAAACAAAAATTAAACATAATTCCGAAATAAAATCGAATTTGTCCATAGCTCTCGCACATGTATTGCTGCCTCGCTACGCTTTACAGCAGGTATGATATGAATATGTGCACTTTAGATCAAGTGAAACCCACGTCAAAGGCACATACCAGCTTCAGGCTCCTTTGAGCTTTCCAGCAGATTGGCATTGTAGGTGGAACAGCACGAACTATTTCGGAATCGTGAGTGTTCGATTTGGTTCCGACCACGGCTTTACATGTAATTTCGTTGAGCTTAATGGTGACACGAATTGCAGGATGTAGTGAGATAAATTCGACTGATTTTAACGATATTTAATTACGTCAATTAAAGTGGTATCTAGAAAGAATGGAGTGATAGAAATATCAAAAATAAAAAGCCAAATTATGAATAGTACAGTGATAGAATTGTGATGAACTTCCTGTGTCACATAATGCGGAAGATCGTGTCGGTCTTGCTTCAGCCTTGTTAGCCACCAAAATCGATGTCCCCATACATAAGTATTGTCGTATAAAATAGACACAAAGACCACAAAGTACCGCATCACTGGGTAAAACGCCTAGACACTTTTGTGAAAAAGGGGATATCAACGAAGAATTGACGAAAAATTGCTACAGCCATTTCCTGTGATAAATCCATTTCAAATAGAATTTTTCCCTACAGGCCTTAAGCCTACAGACTTATAACATATTTCCATGACAAACATAGTGAGATTGCGTCAGTTTTTCATGTATGAACGGGATTTCCATTTGACTTACGAACATTATGCGGGAAGAAACAAAGTTCTTTCACAAACTTTGGAATTGCAACTCTTCCACTACTGAAGTTTCAGTCATTCATTGTCGTTAGGTGGTGTTGTATTGTGCTATTAATCTCGGTTAAGCACAACTTCTAGAATCAACCAACAAGTGCAGATGCGAAAAATATAGTAGGGAAAATGAACTCTGTGATTAAATGTAGACTGTACTGTATTTTAATCATAGAATAAGAATTTCCCTGTTTCTAAGATTGTAGTACACAATAAAATCGCTAAGGAGAAAACTAATTATTTTATAAAATTGATTCCGTCTGTTAAGAACAAATTAGCGTATTGATAAAATCTGTCTTCACCTTCAGCATCACCTGCAAAAAAATCTGATGATGTCCTTGCATTACTAGTTTCACTAAAAATGAATTAGCTATAAAACCTTAATCTTCTAGTTCTAAAATTTTACATCGTGTATTCTGTCTGCCTCATCACGGAAAACAGCCATAAGTGCGAATACATTCGAAAATATTCAAGCACTATGTAGGCAGGTAATTATTTACTAATTCTAATTTGGAAAGAAAACGTCTGCACTGCAATATTTAGAATCCAGTACACCTTTCACAAATTCGTAGACCTGAGACAGGCGAGACAGCGAAACAAATAACTCACGTTCACTCCTAGTGGAAACCCTGCCGCGTTTCCCGAAGCCCCTCGCTGTCATCATCTCGAGGTTCTTGAAGCCCCTGGTGGGGCGCTGCTGCTTGGCGCGGGCTATGCGTGCGTCCGGCGCGCCGTCGGACAGGACGCAGAAGGCGGCGACTACCAGGAGGAGTTGCATGGGGATGCTCATGTTGTCTGTTAACAAAAAGGAAAACATACTTTTATTACGGGTCCTGGGGTTAATACTGTACAAATCAAAGTTCTAATTCATGGCATAAAGGAGGATTTGGCTAGAATGGTCCAGGGCCGTGCCGAGGCGCCCAACACTTCAGTTTTCTATAGAAAGCATCACGTGATCACCGATCACCCGTCATAGATAACGAACTGAAATTTGGTATGGAGATAAATTATCTCGATTCTCGTTTATTAAGTTTAAGGCGCTTATTTTTACTTCTGCTTCAAGACGTGACTATGATGGGACTGATATTAAATATTGATTCATAGAACTAAAATTAATAAAAAAACAAATTGGCCTGGACTTGTTCTACCTAAAAAAACCTCGGTATTTTTTTTTTTATTTGTCTATACTTACTTGAGTAAAAAATGTGGCTTTAGGATCGATAAGGTTACCTACATAATTTCTTGGCCCACCTGCTAACTTCAAAACTTGTTAATACCAAGAAAGTTTCTAATTAGAGTAAACTTGTTGAAATTCTTAAAAAATATGATGAGCCGTGTAAATTTGTTCTAACTTATCCGGGCCGTGTAAAGTAGGTACATTACGAGGCACTCAAAGTTTTACGAGCCGGAACTAATGTGAGGTGTCAATGTCAGACGGTACCGTACCTTACCGTACCGTAATGGTACCGTTCTGTATCATAGTAAACCAGCATTACTGTAGCAGTATTGCAGCACGACATTACTGCCGACTGCGTTGTAGCCGCAAATGTCAAGAAGACTGGCATACCGTTAAAGACATTCGTTAAATTAACATTACTATTTTTTCATGGACGTTGCGTAATTTTATACCAATTGTTTATTACCAATGGGGAAATGAGGGAAAAAATAGGAACTAATAAATATTGTAACTTGTATCAAGTTTATGTTTAAGTAGATACATTACAAATAGTACCTACACAACTACTACCTAGACCTACTACTTGTAGGGAAATAGTTTTAATACTTGTATACCTACGAAAGAAAAAAAAAATTCTTAGGAGCCACAAGGCGTTCAAGACCTAAAAAACAAATGCATTACGGATTTAACCATTGTCCATTGTAAATGTTTTATTTATTATCTTTTGGACTGCCACTATAAGATTTAAAGTGCAACATTATAGGGCACTCAAACTTTTACAACCCGGAAGTCCGACCTAATGTAAGACCGTATAAACCCGATGGGTCGCCTAACAAGCTTCCGATTGCGGTTTATACTCCATAGTCCGGTTTACGGCGTTGTTTTATTGTGGCAAAATAGTAAAACTTGCATGTATAGTGCTATTTATTGCAGCCTTTTATACATTTTACACACCCACCCACCATACCAACACGAGCACAATATCTGCTTGCCCTAAGATTGACTGGTAGACTGATATTCAGAATTAGAAAATCTTTTTAGGCCTCATACACACCAGCGCTTTTTTACGGGCGTTAAAAGGACACGAAGGCGGTTTTTAACCAAGCGCCGTTAGTTTTTCAAGTGGCAGTGCAAGTATTATTAAAAACGTCAAACTTCTATGAAATTATAACGTTTAAAAATAACACTAGCACTGCTATCACAATCGTTGCAGACTTATCTTGTCTTGTCTAACTCTATGTTTCTTTACCCGACATGAATCCAAAATATTAAGTTAGTTTTACTATAAGAAACTCCACTTAATTGCAAGCTATTGCGGCAAGAACGAAATAGTTCCAGTAACGTAGATATACTATAGCTGGTCAAGCAGATCTTGTCAGTAAAAAAAGGCGCGAAATTCAAATTTTCTATGGGACGATATCCCTTCGCGCCTACATTTTTCAAATTTGCCGCCTTTTTCTACTGACAAGATCTGCTTGACCAGCTATAAGTTAGATATCAACAGTTTGCGGATAAAATACTTCAATACATGCATACCGGTATCGCCGGTATAGAATAGTTATTGTGATCGCGTACAGAGACAAATGAAACTGTCGATAAAACCAATAAAACGTCGTCAAAAACGTACTCTTAATTTAGACTTAACCTCCTAAGTCCCTGCGTACAATTTTGTGTACATATTCCAAAATCTATTTTGAACTTTTATTGTACGTAACTAATGGTTCCAATTTCAAAAACAAAACAATTGCTTCTGGGACTTAGGAGGTTAAGAAGTATTTATTGACAGCTGAAGTAGATGATACGGTACGGCGCATTATAATATAATAGATATAATAATATAATTCAGCCTATATACGTTCCACTGCTGGACACAGGCCTTCTCTCACTCGCAAGAGGGCTTGGGCTATAGTCCTTGGGCTGCCCCAATGCGGATTGGGGACTTCACATACACGAACATACGTTTCCTCACGATGTTTTCCTTCACCGAAAAGCGCATATATAGGTACGGCGCATTACGCCTTATTAAATTATTAACTGTTTGTCAACCAAGTAACGCCTCACTAGGAGGATGCGGTCCCCCTGCCTGGTACGGTATAAATGTAACGTATATTACCTCTACTGTCAAAACTGCAGCTACAACTAAACCACTTTATACATTGCACACACCCTACTCGTCTTAGTATTTATTTATGGCTGCTATTTAACTGATCACCAGATTTAGTAAAATTTAATACCAAAAAAATCTATTTTACCACCCTAAAATCATGAATGATCACCAAAATTATAACACCATTTTAATGTGAAATGATTACCAATTTTATTACATTTTACTATCCTTTTAAAGGAAATGACACCAAAATAATCATTATTAACCCAAAAATAGTCAATTATTACCAAATTTCAATCCCCATTTTAATGTGAAATGATAACCAAATTTTTACATCTTGCTATCCTATTAAAGAAAATGACACCAAAATAATCATTGTAAACCCAAAAATAGTAAATGACCGCCAAAATTAGAACTCCATTTTAATGTAAAATGATAACCAAATATTTAAATCTTGCTATCCTATTAAAGCAAATGGCTCCAAAATAATCATTGTAAACGCAAAAATAGTAAATGATCACAAAATTGTAACCACATTTTAATTAAAAATGTGCAATCATTTAATATATCGTTATCCTATTAAATTAATTAATCCACTTCGTCACCTTTTTCTAGTAGCATTTTATTTCTGTAACAGTCGCAGTTCTAACCTAACCTAACCCACTTTTCTAGTAGCATTTTGTTTCTGTAAGGGTCGCAGTTCAAACCTAACCTAACCCACTTTTCTAGTAGCATTTCTTTTCTGCAAGGGTCGCAGTTCAAACCTAACCTAACCCACTTTTCTAGTAGCATTTCGTTTCTGTATGAGTCGCAGTTCAAACCTAACCTAACCCACTTTTCTAGTAGCATTTCTTTTCTGTAAGGGTCGCAGTTCAAACCTAACCTAACCCACTTTTCTAGTAGCGTTTCGTATCTGTATGGGTAGCAGTTGAAACTTAACCTAACCTACTTTTCTAGTACCATTTCGTTTCTGTAAGGGTCGCAGTGCTAACCTAACCTAACCTACTTAACTGATAGCAGTTTAACTTACTTTTCTAGTAGCATAACGAAATGCTACTAGAAAAGTAGATTAGGTTAGGTAGGTATGCGGTGCGGGCTACGGGGGGTTGAGCGGGAGGGGCTAGTAATTTTGGCATCAGTTTACTTTATTTGGTAATATGTATAAATTTTTTGGTAATCATAGTGGTTTATTTAGGTGAAAATATCGCATTAATTTGGTCTTCAAGATTTGGTGATCATTAATGATTTTTGGTGATCATTCAATATATTTGGTATTTGAATACAATTTGAAGTGCAGTCGTAATTAAAGTGGTGGTACTTTTGTATTTTTAGGCCTTATTTTTTTGGTGTTCACTAATTTTTTTTGATAAGCATGATTTTTTTATTTAGGGTACCAAAGTATTTTTTGGTGGTCATTATATTTGTAGCCTTTATTTATCTATGCACATAGTTACTAAAGATCACAGGGTCGTGACACTGGTGCGCCAAAGACCTCGTCTCGCCTCGAGAACACACGCCAGGAAGCCCTAAGCTAAAGTTAATCTAGCTATATCCGTCCGCGAGGAAATCGCATTTTGTCTCACTCTGCCACTATGCATTTTTAAGTAAGCATTAAAATCTTACTGGCTTTGTAATAGAAAAGTGAGCTGGTATAAATGAAAAAATCTTATTTCAAAATTTGCACTTGCATTCTAAGGCTACAACCCAGGTAAAACTGGGCGTTGCCTGGGTTAGATCATTTCTCAAGTGATATTCCGTCGCCGTTATATATTTGCTGTCTTTAAACCATGACTGAATTTAGTTTTATTTTCATGCTGGGATAAAAACTAAATCTAACAATGTTTATTAATTCATTCTTACCCTAAGTCCCAAATTTTACATTACTTTACGCACGAATTTACATCGAATTCAATTATGTTAAGAATGTTTACAAATAATGATGATATACTTGTACCTATATTATTTGAATTTGGTAAAAACAACCAGAGAATTTTCCCCTGTTGGTTAATTTTACACCGATTGCTCTCTCTTTGATGTGATCATCCGCATAAGCTGCATTCTTATTTAATGTAATAACAGGCACCGCCACGCATAATGGACCAAAAGTATTCTGGCAACAACCCACTTTCGCGTGCGAGAGACACGATGAACTTGTAGCAAATTTAATTATTCTGTGTAACGAAGAAGAAGACTTTGGGGCCAATTGCGTTTTAACAATTTGTTATAGTTGTCATGTTATTTTGATACGACCTTGAGTCAGCGTGAGCCGCTGCACCAATCAATGCGAGCCGCTAATGCTGGTTAGTCCTCACGAAATGCATACAAGAGGTCGTCTTATAAGGCATCGCTCGGACTTATTACTTATTAGTGAGCGTGAGAAACGTGAAAAATCTCATAGCAACAACACTATAGAGGCAACGGGGAGAGGGGGAGATGACCGGAGGGAGAAACTTTCAGCAATAATAGCAGTTAAAGCGCTATTATTGTATAATTTTTTATTGCTACCTTCTTTTTTGGTAGGTTGTCAGATATGTTAAAACGTATTTATAATTTCGTCACTTTGCGTATGTTCTATGCCACACATGTGGCAGCTCCATAGTACATTTGCTTTGAGTATCAAGATAAGAACCATACCAACTTGTTGAAACAGAATCGGCGTCCTTATTTAGGCAGACTTTATTTGGTGGCGCTCGAGGGGAAATCAAGGTAACAACTTAAAAGGTTCTGTATTGTTATATATATTTAAACGTCTTTACTTTTATTGTCATAATTAATTAGCGCTTAAGTATTTCAAACAGGTTTCTTATCTGATAAACAATATCGTCTACTTGACTAACTAGGTACCTACTTATTTACTTACATGGACTTGAATTTCGGCTTGCCATAGTCTAGAATAGTCTAGAATTTGAAGTTATTATACTTACCGATAGTTGTTACAGGGCGTTTGAAGACGCGCTTTCAAGATAATGCCTAAACATAACAATATGCAGCTGCAAATTCAACAGGTTAACAAAAAACAACCGCATGCCCTTTTTAGGGTTCCGTACCCAAAGGGTAAAACGGGACCCTATTACTATAGTTAGGGAGGCGAATAGGGGAATTTTCGGCAATACTCGAGCGTGACAGTTTAAGATATGAGAGATACCTTAGACCTAATAGAATAACCTTGTAAAGTATTTAGCTCTATATGTAGTGACGCGCGCCTAGGATAGACGATCAGATTAGTAAAAAAAAATGGATAGTCTGAAATACTCGAGCGCCTCAGATTAAGATATTGGGGGTTGATTTTAGTGTTTAAAGACTAAATTTAACTAATCTGACGATAAGTCCTTGACGCCGCCGAGTTATAGGGTCGCGAACTTGTAAAAAAAAAACGTTAATCCGGCATTCTCGAGCGCGATTTTTTTATTTTTTATTTTGAAGAATATAATCTAAAACTTACTAAAAATACAAAATCTACCGGTTTCCGCATGACCGGAAGTGTGGAGGAGCCATTTCGTCTTCCTAAGAACGCGTTGCGGCATATAAGTCGCGAACGATACATTTTACAAAAAAAAAGTTTAAATAAACAAAAAAGGTAATTTTATTTTACACAAAAAAGGTCTCTTTACATTTTTGTCCAAAGTTAAAACTTTTTGACTTGAAGCATCATAAAAACTCAAACTCCCGGTTTTTTGAGTATATCTCGAAAACTGAGGGTGTTCAAAAAAATTGATATGAAATAACGATGATTAAATTATGTGACTTTTATTATATCTCAAATTTTTTTTTTCTAAAGCTTCTCGACAATTTTCGTGGACTCGGAAAAAGTTACGCGTATCTGTATACAAAAGTATTATTAACATGTACAGTTTCATGTATGTATATTATTCAATAGCCTGTTGATCCTCAAATTGTTTTTTGGACGTACCGTAAGTTCCCCGTTTTATCAAGGAGAAAGAAAGGAAAAAAAAAGAAACCAAAAAACCTTTTTCGGTCAGATTAAGAGAACCCACCAACATTTTTGTCAGATTAAAAAAATATGCTTTCAGGATACCGAGATAAACCTCCCCTATGAAAATCTGACGCGCTCGAGTATTTCAAAAAAACTTTTTTTTTTTGCATTTTCAAAAATTCATCGTAACTTATCGTCACGCCGAAATCGTCAGTTTTTTTAAAGGAAGCTTCCTTGGGGCCTACTTAACACCCCTTCCGAAAATCTGACGCGCTCGAGTAAATTTTTTTTTTTTGCATTTTTGACTACTTTATATGCCTACCCCCACCACGCAAACCGGCAGATTAGTATACCGTTGTTATCAGAGGCACTCGGGGCATACGTAGTATGAATATCTGACGCGCTCGAGAATGCCCAAGTAACTGTTTTTTTTAACATTTTTGAAAAACCGTACACGCCAAACCCACCGCTAAAATGGTTTTTGCCATACGAGCTTTTCTTTTCGAAATTATTTTATCTTTCGATTTTGATAGGTCTCGACGGCGCCGTTGAATTACGCCATTTAGCTACCTCGCCTCCCTAACTACTAAGACTCCGCTGTCCGTCCGTCCGTCCGTCCGTCTGTCTGTCACCAGGCTGTATCTCACGAACCGTGATAGCTAGACAGTTTAAATTTTCACACATGATGTATTTCTGTTGCCGCTACAACAACAAATACTAAAAACAGAATAAAATAAAGATTTAAGCGGGGCTTCCATACAACAAACGTGATTTTTGACCGAAGTTAAGCAACGTCGGGTGGGGTCAGTACTTGGATGGGTGACCGTTTTTTTTTGCCGTTTTTTGCATTATGGTACGGAACCCTTCGTGCGCGAGTCTGACTCGCACTTGCCCGGTTTTTTAGAAGCGATGTTCCTAAATTAATTATGTAATAACAACGGTTGCCGGAAACCTTTAATCTTTCATATGAATTAGATAAAAGTTGTTGAATAATTAATATCATCCCAGGGAAATATCCCTATGGATTATAATTAAAGAGCATTCTGCAATTGTCGGTATATTTTTAGATCTCCGAGGTTTTTCAATTGCGAAAATCAGAACCTGAACAATAATAATTGATTATGTTAATACTGATTACACATTTATAGTTCCAGACTGTCCAAGATTTGTTTATCTTGTGAAGTTGTAACGGATAATGTTTTGCTCAGATATACACTAGAGTGTAAACGGAGCCGACAATGTTCCTTGTGAAAGCATGGGGGGATTTAATTAACGGTGAAACATCTTACTTGGTACCTACTTAATAAACTTTAATGTAAAAATATCCTGAAATAGTTTAATATCGATAAAAGAACTAACTTTTATAAGTAGTTAAGTAAGTTTTAACATTACGAGTAGGTATCTGTTTTCCATAAACGAAAATACCCGCACTATCAAAGCAGTAGATTGTGTCGCGCCGGCAAATTGATCAATAATTAGATGCGAAAACTTTGTGTCGGTCAACAGTGTACGGAAATGTACGGGGGGACTTTCTAAGTGAAATTGCTTTGCTAGCTCGAATAAGATATACTGTCACCATAGAGAATTATAGTCAGAATAGAGTGCTCACTCCATACATCAGTTTTGAAACCAAAACGACTATTATTTTCGCAGTCGACATCTAGCATCGAGTAGCGGAATTATCAGTACTGCTACTTGATACTAGAATTTTATAGTATTGCGACTCACCTCACGAAAATTGTATTGAACAACAATTTATAACTAATATTAAAAGCAAAAGGAGTTGAAAATACAGTTCCGGTTTATCGGCTATAATATTAGCTGAAAATTGTTGAGCAATACACTTTTCGGTCGTCGGAACATCTATTGTCAAGTAGCAGTACTGATATTTCCGCTACTCGATGCTAGATAATAGTCGTAAATAATAGTCGTTTTGGTGCTAAAACTGATGTATGGAGTGAGCATTCTATGCTCTCCCCTTGCGTCTATTGCTTACATATTATATTTACTTGAAATTAGGTTAGGTTGTGGCAAGGACTAAGCATTTCAAAAAGTATAACGACGGCTTGCCATTGACTGGCAATTTTCCACTAAATTATTCTACTCTATACATTTCGCAAATTGTGACTGAACATTAATAAACCTAGAATTCGTCTACGCTAAGTTAGTGATTGGTTACTACGCTAAGTTACTTAACGTAGAACTTGGGGTAAAAACATGGCGTCAAACTCTAGCTTTGTCTTCAAGTATCGGATTTTGCCGAGCTGCACAGTACACATGCACAGCTGAAACCATTCATATTTAAATATTCTCCTGCAAACAATAATAGATACGTAGACTTTGTAGCATGTCTATGGTAAAACAACATGACCTGTATTCAAATGCATCAAAACAAGAAAAATCTGTGCTGGTGATACGTTTTTGTTATTCTTTCATACAAATGCTGCCCTTATAAAAGGGAAAAACTGTGGCCAAATTACTTTTTTCTTCTCTAAATTAAATACAAAATGGTCGTGAAGGATTTTTTTGGTAGGTGTATATTTTATCGGTTTAATATATACATATCACTCCTCACACTCACCCTACTCCTCACTCCTCAAACTAACCAACATTTGTTCAGCAACTTTTAAAAAGTAACTGTTTTGATTTTTAGAACACTTATTTATTCTACTTGTAAACAATGTATTGCGAATTTTATTATGTTTAAAGCGTGACAAGTAATGTCAATGACACTGATGACAGCGTACATTGAAGGTATAATTTAAATTAGTATGAAAATAAATAAGTCTAAAGACTTCATAGTTTTTAAAAGCTAACAATTATTGCTCGTGTTACAGGCTACACTCGTATTAAGGATATTAGAGCCGAAAGGTGGGGGGGGGGGGGGGGGGGGTTAGCGTGCAACCACTCAACTTTATCAATTTGACCTATTTTACCAAAAAATATGCAGTTCCTTTATTAATATCCCTATTAACAGAAATTAGCGGAAATGAAGAATATTTAACGTCAGAATGTATTCCGAAATATGTTAATATCACGATAAACAAATAATGGTTAGAATAATATTGCAATCACACGAGAATTTCAATATAAAACTACAATTGTCATATTCTGCAATTCCAGACTTAGAATTTTCAATCATAAAAGTTTGAGGGAAGGTTTATTATTATAAAAAAGTGCTAAGGACTTTGGGACTTTATAGAACCGGATCAAACGGTCTACACACATGAGTGTAAGTGACGTTAGTGCGTGTTAGGTTGACAGGTAGAACAGGTAATCCTGCTTGCAGCACTGTACTTGTATCTAGGGCGTCCTGAGACTGATATACCTTAGGTGATCGAATAGTATAGGTATTTCATGTATATTAAATACGTTCTATAATGGTTCTATACGAGTATAACCCATCGTCCGACAATATGTTCACTTAGAATAAATTTAAAAGTGGAAAAATTACTGCCTTGGGTGAGACTTGAACTCACGGCCTCTGGATTGATACTCCAGCGCTCTGCCATCTGATAATATGGTGGAAAGATTTGCTGGCTATGGATGAGGTCTTGGTGGCTCAGATGGCAGAGCGCTGGAGTATCAATCCAGAGGCCGTGAGTTCAAGTCTCACCCAAGACAGTAATTTTTCCACTTTTAAATTTATTCTAAGCTTAATTGCAGCTCGTTCGCAGACGTTTCTGCTTGTTAAAAATTAAAATATGTTCACTGTCAATATTACTTTTTTAACATTTCCAGCCAGCAAATACCAAGAGGTCACTATGAATCAACCTGTATATTCCTTTAAGTTATTCCTATACATCACTGTATAAAATTCTTTAGTTTAATAATGTAGCTAATAACACATACTGAGCTTGGCTCCTGAACGGAAGTCTTTTATGACAAAGCCGAATCAAGATAGCTATCATTATTATAACTTTATGTAACTGTGAACTTGGAAACTTGAGATTTGATAATGCTTGCTTATTCTAACTAACTTGAAACTTAACCAATTGTTACAAGGGGTAAGCTAAATAATGAGCATTCTGAAGTAACTTTTCACGTGCATTTAGGAAAAGGAAAGTAACATTAACCGAATAAAACTGCATGAAAATTAAGATGTGTAAAAATTATCCTATGTATAAATGAACCTCATAAAGTCATAACATTTTTATAACATACATTCTTGGATTGATCGTGTAACATGTCAGAGGCTCCCTTCCATGTTAACATTATATGTGAACATAGTATTTTCCTATTTTTAAGTCGGATAAATTGCATTATTGTGTCACACGGTAATTGAAATAGTTATATTTCTTCTCATATCTTAAGTAGGCCATATCGTCTGAAATTCTAGATAGAGATTTGGAGAACCTAGTGTGTTGACGTGTACTTGTAAGTACACGTTTTACCAATAAAAAGTATTATAAAGCGATATCATGTCCCATTCCTGATTCACTTTACAGCGAAAATACTCGTCTATTATAAACTAATGTGCTGTTTTATTAATACCGGAGATGATATAATATGAGATATGTCGCCCTATTATGTGCACATGACAGCTGCAATTGATACATGCAGAGGAATGGGGACGAAATCACGTGACAAATTCTCCATGCAACGTATTTTTGTGTATTTTAACCAAGATATATTATGCAGATTGATTATTTTACTTTAAAAATAATGAAGAGGTTATTTTATCAAAACTACATGTAATTTTTCAACATACAGCGCAATTAAATAAAGTTATCTCGGCGCCCTCCACAAAAGATACCGACGCTCTAAAATACCCCGTAAGTAAAAGGTTAAAAATGCATAGGTAGGCAGGCAAGAACAACATATATTTTTCCCTTCTTAGATATACCTACACAACTAGTTATTTACTTTTAATTTTTATCATATATCAAGCGATCGCATTACTTGGACACATATAAATACTTAAACTTCTTCTATGTATTCTGGCCTCCTTGTCGGGATTTCAAAATTAAACGGCAAGGCGATAAAAGAAAATGTGACATATCATGTCAATGCATGTAAAAATAAAATACGCAACGAATTTTGTGTGTTGAAAAGAAAATTAAACCAAAGGGATCCCTATTACTCATACCACAATAATAAAGTGCCGCCGAATCAGTGGAGACTCGAATAAGGAGGAAAACGCAGAACCAGTGCATGTAAGTTTTTCCGCATCCCCATTTTTGGCCCAACGAGCCGGATAGCAAAATTTGGAATCATAACTTTAAAAATTACATAATATCCTTGTTGCTCACTGAATCACTAATAAAATTAATTTCGGATTTCCTTTCGGTTTCTTAATTTTCAAAAAATGTTCCCGTCATAATTCTATTTCAAAGTACAGTCAGTATACTAATTTATTGTTATTGTCTGTTATTCTAATATTTTGTTTACGCGTAGCGTGTGGGATTATTCATCGCGTTACCTTATTACTAAATGCGTTACAAATATATTTCGTATTTTGTAACTGTCATATTGTGTCATAATTTTCACGGAACATTTTTGCACATCATATTCGTTATATAATTTCAGTGTATTTTAAGTTACAAAATACATTTTACTAAACTGAAAGCTACGGGTAAATTATTCCTGAAAGCCTCAGTTTTTCATAAACTGTAATTAACCTATTGCGAAGGTTACACTTGTATTAAGGTATTATACAAGTGGAGCATTCGTATTTACTTAATTTTCCTTCGACTTGCATTAAGGTATTATCCAAGTTGAATATAATTTATAATTATTTGTGCATCTTAGCACAATTATTCATATTTTTTCGTGCTGTCATAGTAACAACTAGGTAACCATGGCAACGAGACTTAAGCTCGCGGAGGCAAAACGTGCTCAATGTTTCATGCGTTTACAAAATATTTATGACATGATTCCAAAGCTAAGCAGTGACAAGAAGGTTTTCTCGCAGTTCATCGCGCAAGCTCGATTGGTCGATCAACTGAGAAAAGAATTTATAGAGTTGATGGATGAAGTCAATCTTCTGAACTTGGAGTTGGACCCGGAATACATCGTCAACTACAGCGCAATGAATGCCTTTGAAGATCTCTACTGCGTAATCAAATGTCAAATTTCAAAAATTGATGCACCTGCTCCGAGCCTCTCGACATCCAGGGATTCGAGCCATTCCTGTAAGGACGACTCCATCAAAATTCCACGGATTGATCTTCCTTCTTTCGATGGAGAGATTCAAAACTTCCCATTCTTCTATGAAACATTTAAGCGTGTCATACATGAGAATAAGAAACTTACGGATTCTGAGCGTGTTCATTACTTGTTTAGTAATTTGACAGGAAAGGCAAAGTCGATCTGTGCGGGAGTTATACCTGCCGCAGAAAATTACAACACAGTTTGGGAAGCATTGATCGCGAAATATGATGATAAACGCGCATTGGCTACGTCATATTTAAACCAGCTGTTTTCGATGAAACCTGTCAACGTCAACGGTCCTTCGGCATCTAACTTAGAAAAAATAATTGATTTGTTTGCTGCTACTATTTCAGCAATCAGACAACTCAAGCTCGAAAACTTAAGTGACTTTATTTTCATTCACCTGGGTCTTAAGTTATTAGACTCGGATACCGCAAAGAATTTCGAGATGTCTATTCGGAATTCTTCTAAAATGCCTACATATGACGAATTCATTTGTTTCGTTAGGGAACAAGTAAAGATTTTATATCGGACATCGCAACGAACGCCAACTAAGGCTGAAAGCGGCTCCGCTGGCAGCACTAGCAGCGTGCGAGCTCCTCTCCCTCGCACGCCCCAAGCGTATGTTAGCACGCAAGGGCATGACAACGGAAATCCATGTGCTATGTGCAAGAGTAATGATCACTCGCAACTTTATAATTGCAATAATTTCATGAAACTCACGCCTAACGAAAAATTTAATTTCGTTAAGGAAACTCACGCGTGCACTAATTGTCTAAACACGCACCATACTGCCTCGAAATGTTCCTCAAAGAAAACTTGTCGTAAATGTAAAGGCAAACATCATACAACGTTACACTTTGATAACTCGAAACCTGCAATGAATAGCAACGAGTCCAAGTCCTCACCTAAGGATGGTAGTGAAGCTAGCACAAGTTCAGCCGTAACGGACAACGGTGCCTCCATATGTACTCATTCGGCATCGGGACAGACTAAATCACCCTTGACGGAAATTCTCGCCACTGCTAAGGTACTCTCTAGTGGGCGTAACGGCAAGGACAAGGTTTTGAGATGTCTGCTGGATCCGGGATCACAGAAACATTACGTTACATTGAAGTGCTGCAAGAATTTAGGTCTTCCTGTACACAGCAGCCCCGTGACGTCAATAAATGGATTAGGTGGAACAGCAATAACACAACCCATCCGAGGAACTGTCAACTTAACATTTAGGTCAAGATATGATCCTAAACATCAATATACTATCGAAGCGCTTATTTTAGATGAGATCACGCCTGATTTACCGACTTGTCATATTGATCAATCTGCAACTGATCTGTTTGATAATTTACATCTAGCAGATGACTCCTGGGCGATTCCAGGTGAAATTGACGTACTTCTTGGTGTTAAGTTATTCACCAAATTGTTAATGTCAGATAAAATTGAGAACAAACCTGGTTTGCCTGACTCTTTAGAAACTACACTGGGGTACATCATACTAGGCGATGCTCCCGCAGTTAACGCTTCCTACTCAGCGGCGGGATATTTTACTTCGGTCGATGTGGGAAATTTAATGCAAAAATTCTGGGAAATTGAAGATTTGGATGGAGGAGTGATTCATAGTCCAGACGAGAAACAAGCTGAAGACATATTCAAAAATACAATCAATCGTTTGGAAGACGGACGTTATGAAGCAGCACTTCCGTTTAAATTGGACCCAAGCAATTTAGGCGATTCTTACAAGACTGCTGAATGCAGATTTTTAGCGCTTGAAAGAAAATTCCTCAAGCAACCTGCATTAAAGCCAGCTTATGATGAAGTTATCCGTGAACATATTGATAAAAAATATTTATCGGAGGTTCCCAATGATAAGTCAAATGACGGTTATCACATACCCCACCACGCAATTGTCAAAATTGACAGAATAACCACAAAGGTTAGAATTGTGCTGGACGATAGTGCACAGACCACAAGCGGTTTATCGTTAAATGATATACTTCACGCAGGACCAAGTCTTCAAGCTGACTTGTTCTGCATTCTTCTAAACTTAAGATTGTTTAGTATTGCTATCACATCTGATGTACGTCAAATGTATCTGTGTATTGACGTACGGGGGGAGGATCGTCCTTATCAGCGTATACTTTATAGGTTTAGTCCTGAGGAAAGTATAAGAGTGTTTCAATATAATAGGGTAGCCTTCGGTCTACGCAGCAGTCCTTTCCTGGCACTGCGAACTGTCAAACAGTTAGTAGCTGATGAAGGTGATAAATACCCACTCGCAAAGGAAATTGCATCTCGTGATATTTATATGGATGATGTAGCTAGTTCAGTTATTAACGAAGACCAAGCTGTACAAGCGACTAAACAACTCCTGGATTTGTTCTTGAAAGGTGGATTCCAACTGGCAAAGTGGTCGTCAAATTCTGCAGCTGTTCTGAATGAAATACCGAAAGAACTACATTTGTCCCAAAGTGTCACCTTCAACGATGATACAACTTTGAAGATTTTAGGTCTGCGTTGGTATCCTGGTGAAGATGTATTCAAGTTCCAGGTTAGTCCCGACGATCGACCGTGCAGTAAAAGAAACATTCTTTCATCGGTAGCTCGACTATTCGATGTTCTGGGCCTGGTTGCCCCTGTAATCGTGTTCGCTAAGCTTCTAATAAAGGAGTTGTGGCTTTTGAAAATCGATTGGGATGAATTGCCGCCTGATCATATTGTCCGCCAATGGCAACAGTTCCAAAGTGAACTACCGCTACTATCTAATATTAGCATTCCCAGACATCTAGGTGTTATTGAAAACTGTTCATTAACTATAGTTGGTTTTTCGGATGCTAGTGAAAAGGCTTATGGTGGAGTGGTTTATGCCTACGTCACCTTTCCTAATGATGAACGAGGTGTCATTAATTTAATTTGCGCTAAATCTAAGATAGCGCCCGTTAAGGTTGTCAGCCTAGCAAGACTGGAATTATGCGCAGCATTGCTACTGTCACAACTGATAAAAAGGGTGGTTGATACTTACTCAACCAGATACCCAATTGATTCTGTAATGGCCTTTTCTGATTCAACAGTGACACTCTGTTGGATTCATTCGTCGCCTCATCGATGGCAAACTTTTGTGGCCAATCGTGTTACCAAGATCCAAGAGAACTTGTCAAGCGATCATTTTTACCATATTAAAGGAACAGAGAATCCTAGCGACTGCCTGTCTAGAGGTTTAACTCCAGCTAAATTGGTGAACCATCCTTTATGGCTATCAGGCCCTCCATGGATGAAACTCCCGAAAAGCGCATGGCCGATTCAGGCGTTTATACCAGACGAAGTCAACGTTCCTGAAGAAAAAACGGTTTCTTTGGTGACTTGTGACAATTCGAACGACAACATAATTTATGATTTATCTAAACGGTTCTCTTCATGGATTAGATATGTACGCACAGTTGCCTATACCTTGAAATTTATAAAACGATTACCTAAAGGCCCTATTAGTGCTGATGACTTAACAGCAGCCGAATTAGAAATCGTACGAGCTCTACAAAGAGTTTATTTCAGTCAACATATTTTAGATATGACCTTGAAGAAAGGGTTTACAAAGGCCTTTGCAAGCCTGAAGCCATTTATTGAAGATGGAATCCTTCGCGTTGGAGGACGTCTCAGTAATTCTAATGAAGATTACGATTATAAACATCCTTTGTTATTGCCACGTCGTGATCACATCATTAACCTACTGATCGATTATTATCATCGACACCATTTACATGCAGGACCCGAAACTCTTATATCTATTATGCGACATCGATTCTGGATCATAGCAGCTCGATGTATTATTCGTCATCGCATTCATTTATGCAATTACTGCTTCCGGACCAAGCCAAAGGCTAACTATCCAATGATGGCAGATCTACCAGCATGTAGGGTAAATCAAGTTGAGAAGGCCTTTATACATACTGGTTGTGATTACGCTAGTCCGTTGTATTGTACACCTGTTCGAAGAAGAGGCATGAAGAGTCAAAAGGTTTATTTGTGCTTATTCACATGTCTCACAACGCGAGCCATTCATTTAGAACTTGCAACTGACTTAAGTACAGCAAGTTTTATGTCAGCATTTAAGCGGTTTTTATCCAGACGTGGTCCTGTAAAATATATGTATAGCGATAACGGAACCAACTTCCAGGGAGCCAATACATACTTGCAAGAACTTCATAATTTCCTTGCGAATGTGTATCGAGACGCTTGGGAAAATGAACTATCAGCCAATAAAATAATTTGGCAATTTATTCCCCCTAGTGCTCCACATTTTGGAGGATGTTGGGAAAGTAACGTCAAATGCGTCAAATCACATTTGTATCGTACTATAGGTAAACAAATCTTGTCATTTCAGGAATTAATGACAGTTCTATGTGAAATTGAGGCTTTATTAAATTCTAGGCCGCTATCCGTATTAAGCTCTGATCCAGCTGAACCTGCCGCATTGACACCAGCTCATTTTCTTAACGTTACTCCTTTGAAATATCTTCCAGCTGCGTCTATTGCGGAGGTAACATCTGATCATCTTTTGCAAAGATATCAACTATTAGATCGTTTAATGCAATCCTTTTGGAAGAGGTGGCGCGATGAGTATTTGCACACGTTGCAAGCTAGACAAAAATGGAATACTCCTTCTCAGCCTGTTAAGGAAGGGACAGTTGTAGTCATCCTTCAAGATAATGTTATGCCTCTACATTGGCCGTTAGGTCTTATAACTCAACTCTTTCCAGGCAAGGACGGTATTGCCAGAGTTGCTTTGGTTAGAACAAAATCAGGCACACTTAAAAGACCATTGGTCAAATTATGTCCTTTGCCTTCTCAATAATATAATTTCATATTTCTATTAGTAATTAGTTATCTCTTTCAAGTTAAGGAGGCTTCATATGTTTATGTTAATTTAGTTTTCTCTGAGCAATAAGGATGCTATTATGTAGTAAATTATTTATTTTAAATAACTTTTTGAAAGCTATTCCCTTCAAGGCCGGGGGAATGTTTGCGCCACATATAAATACTTAAACTTCTTCTATGTATTCTGGCCTCCTTGTCGGGATTTCAAAATTAAACGGCAAGGCGATAAAAGAAAATGTGACATATCATGTCAATGCATGTAAAAATAAAATACGCAACGAATTTTGTGTGTTGAAAAGAAAATTAAACCAAAGGGATCCCTATTACTCATACCACAATAATAAAGTGCCGCCGAATCAGTGGAGACTCGAATAAGGAGGAAAACGCAGAACCAGTGCATGTAAGTTTTTCCGCATCCCCAGTGATCTTTACTTAGGTACATCAAATACAACAACACCTACCATCAAAACAACAAATAGGAATGTTTTTCTTTTATTAAAAATGTCATCCATCTTCTGTTCTTTTTTTAAAGTGACACATCACAAAAGAGCCACTCTCCTTACCGGTGTAAAAGTTGGTAATGTAAGTATGAGATATTCCCCTTGTGAATAAAAGTGCGTTTCAAATTTGGATTTTCACTTTGGATGTAAATGTTTGCAGGTATGAAATTCAGCAGAGGAACATTCAGAAACACAAAATATAATAAAGATGCTTTTAATATCATTGCATCGCGCTTAAAGTGTGAGTACTAGAAGAGTGTATAACATTGTACGTCATATTTTACGTTTCTGAAACACCCCTCAGTATTTTTGTTGTGTCAGACTATTGTATTTTTTTTATAACGGTAGACTAGGCTATTGTGTGAATTCACGGGATATTTTTGTGAGAGTGGCGTGTTGGTTTTATTCACAGATTAACACGTACACTGCCAAGAACACGTATGTGTGTTCATTTTGTACTGGAAACACGGCGCCCCGCACCGAAAGTGTTAATGCGCAAAGCCCACATGTGTACAAAGTTTTTCAAACAAAACAAAAGATTAGGCTACCTAATCCAGGACTTAACCTTTTCGTACATTAATATTGATGGCCTATAAAGTGCTATGAACCTTATTTATTGACCCTTGTTAATTTACCGAACTGTAGGTACTTGTTCTACGTGATAAGCGATTAGCGACATTATCGGTTTTAAAATTGTATACATACAACATGTAAAACAATTAGACAAAAATCTTAACAATATCAGCCTGAAGACAAACAACCTTTGTGTACAACCAGTGTTATTCTAAAAGAAAAAAAATGATCTTTATTTCCAGGAATCTGAATCAAATATTTTCTGTACAATCGCGTTTGCATTTGTGATCAAGGTTATGGTATTCCAATTTCGAAAAATAGTTATTTGTACAACAAGAGATCAAAGTTTGATATTTCTTCGAGTGCTTATTTTGAGTCCCGTGCAAGCGAAAGATTCTATAATAGATTCACGAGCGTAGCGAGTGAATCTAATTTAGAATCTTGAGCGTAGTAAGGGATTCAAAAGCGCACGAGATGTAAATAACTTTGATCTCGTGTAGTACACAAAATTTTTCACCCTAAGCAGTGAGAACATACCTAGAGGGACAGAGATAATAGAACCCACATATCGAACTTGTTGAAATGACATTTGACTATAAAGGTCACTTGAATGTCATTTTGTCTCACTCAGTGAGCAAAATGCGATTTTGCTCACTGAGTGAGTCACACTTAGTGAGCAAAATGCGATTTTGCTCACTGAGTGAGACAAAATGCCTCAGTGAGCAAAATCGCATTTTGCTCACTGTTTTTAAGAAGCAAAGTACCCTTGTTCGAGCTGCTGAGGTGAAAAATGTTTTACGTCATTATAATAGATACATGAGTGCAATTGGTATTAGTTTTATTTTAGCCAAATCGCATTTGCTCGCAATCGCAAGTCTGACGATAGATTGATATACATAATTACAAAGTCACAACAAAATAACTTTTCAAACGTATACGTTTTGCTTTGCATTTTACTAATTTAGTGTTTATATTTATGATAGTAATGGAATAAACACGATTTTAATTTTGCAATCGTTTTTCGGACTGAGAGAACATAATATTTAAGTTGTCGAACTCAAAACACATTACTAGTATTTACTACTTCGTAAAACACGGTTGACTATGTATCCATTAATAATCAGTGTAACGTACAAACCAACTTAATTTAACCATAACAAATAACCAATTAGAATTTAGCCCGACACTGTTTTGTTTTGATTAAAAAGCCTGAAATGCGGAAAATGCTGAGCCTCCAAGTCCAGGCGTGGCAGTTAAAAGTTAATCGGATCACGTAAACCTTTCGGTATATGTACGTGTATCGAAACACCGAGGCAGCGATTGGTTTTACCTTTTGATTCCAATTTTAACACAACAAGAGACATTCTGCCCGATTCGAACTTTAAGATACGTCAATTAATAGATCTAGAAACGATATGGATTCGATGTGTCAGTGTCAAAAGTGACGATTTTGTTTGAAGAAATGTCACATTTGACACTGACATAGTTATAGACCATATCGTTTCTAGATCTATTAATTGACGTATCTTAAAGTTCGAATCGGGCCGATTATCAAGATCGTTTCTTAAAAAAAATGTGTAATCAAATTTAAACTGTCGTGAGTCATACTAACATTAAACTAATTTTACGGTCTAACTCACTAGTCACTCGCGCGACATTTCGGAGACCTAGGTCTCATTTTATCCTCCTAAGGTCCAAGGTCCTACCTATAATACCTCTTCATCTTCAGCCAGAGGATCATAGGCCTCCCCCAAAGAGTGCCACAATGACCGGTCTTGCGCCACCCGCACCCAGTTCCCTCCACATCTACCTCTTCAGTTCGATGAAATTTAAATCCTATTCAATTGGAACAGAGTCGCTTTTGCTTTGTTTCATTCAATTTTCCAACATCGCAGAATAAACTCTATTTCCTACACTATAGGTTCAAACTTTAGTGGCAAATTCTGAATTTTTCATTTGTATGGGCCTTAGGAGGCTAGGTAGAATCTTGCGGCTCGATTCGGAAAATGAATTAGATTTCTACTAGACTTCAACAAGTTCCGATACGGATAATTTAAAGATATTTGTAATATAGATATGTCAAATTTGACGTTTCCGCGATTCTGGAGGTCCTCTTGAACGATTTCGACAAGTTATGACTTAGATATCCAAGCCACATCTAGTCGATATCTAATGTAGATCTAGTTGATCTCTAAATTGTCTCAAGATCTTGTGATTATCTCGAAATCCGAATAGGCCTGTATAGGTCTCATTTTACCCTCGTAAGGCCCAAGGTCCTACCTATAGTACCTCTTCAGTTCGATGAAATTTAAATCCTATTCAATTGGAACAGAGTCGCTTTTGCTTTGTTTCATTCAATTTTGGATTTTTCATTTGTATGGCTGGGCCTTAGAGAATCTTGGTCGGCTATCGTGAACGCTACTCATGTAGTGCTTGAATATGGAGATAGGGCCTACCGCGAACCATGTCCGACGTGTTGCCTTCCTGTCACACTTACGTACGAATTTACAAGTGCGACAGAGAGGCAACACGTCGAACGTGGTTCGCGGCCCTCAGGCTCTCCGAAACACGGCACGAGTGACTAAAAATACGCTAGTTAAACCGTAAAAATAGCTTAACATTATGCGTAGGTACTGTAAAAAGTTTTTATTAAAAGAGGCTAGTGGGAATTAGTTGTACAAAACTTACCATTTCTTGTTGAAACAAGTCTTGAGTATACTCCTAAACTTATAAATAAAGTAAAATAGGTATTACATAGATTCAAAACTGTTTATGCAAACAATACATTGGCAATTTACACAATTTATTACACGGGACCCTATTACTAAGACTCCACTGTCCGTCTGTCTGTCACCAGCCTGTATTTCATGAACCGTGATAGCTAGACAGTTGAAGTTTTAACAGATGATGTAGGTATTTCTGTTGCCGCTATAACAACAAATACTAAAAAGTATAGAACGCTCGGTGGGCGAGTCCGACTCGCACTTGTCCGGTTTTTTTATTTTTATGCGCCTAAAGGTGATAGTCCATTTCCAACGACAGCAGCACTACCATTCATTTTACTATGGAAATTGACAATAACACCGACGCGTTCGTACTAGTAGTGCAGCTGCGGTCAGAAATGGCATGTTACCCTAAGTCATGTACCTATCCTATCCTAGACGTGTTTCCAACGAGAAAGCAACAAGGTGTCCATTTCACATTCCAGTATCACGCAATGAATACGTTCTCGGAAATAGTTCTGTAGCTACGAGCAATGTGTTAAGAATGCAGATGGGACAACACTTTCAGAAGACTTTCAGCTTTTCAATTCGTTTCAACCCCAAAAATACTTCCAATTTCCCTACCCGAAAATAAAATGTGGTAGGTATCAAAGTTCAAGATCGCACAAAATATATCAATCATGTGCATGCGTTCGTTCTTAAAAATTGCACGTTTTTAATTGATCAGATTCCCACTTAGAAGGCAAATAACAATCAAGTTTAATAAATTTTTAGGAACTAAATTACTTCGCTTATGCAATAATGAGACATGTATGACGGAAATTTAGTCGTGCGTTCATTTAATTCATCTTTATTTTTTTTTGATATTGCTGGAACCATTTACGACTTTAGAAAGATACAATGAAATTCTCAAAACTACAGATTATAATAAACTACTTAACACAAACATTAGGCATTATCTACTAGACACTCAGTTATGCCAATATGAATTTGAATTTCACTATACAAGAAGTATATTGCGTTTGATTGTTGTTCCAGACGAGACTATCAATTCACAATGCTTTTTGTATTCCACTATTGAGCTCGTCCCTAAAATAAGGCAACTATCGATTCACAAGGATTTCGATCAGGGTTCTGACATATACACCGGTACCCCACAGAGTAATGGTCGGTTAACATTGTGAAGTTCAGGATGAAGCTATCGGTTCTGACCGCGATCGGTTGCATTCGGTTTTAGAATGTTTCCGATTTGATTGGAGTTTTGATGAGTTTGGTGATAACGTGGGAGAGATTCGCATTGCTTATTTTTAGAAACTCGGACAATGTGTTCAAGTGTACACTGTGATTAATGCAGTGGCGGATTTCCCATAAGGCACAGTAGGCCCGGGCCTAGGGCGGCGAGATATTAGGGGCGGCAAATTCTGACAAAAAATTCCCTGATGATAACAAGAAATACCTTACTCAAAATTAGGCCAGGCAACGAATTCTCAAAAAAAGGCATAGATGGAAATGCTTGGAACACAATTTTTGACTTCGTAACTTTGTTTGAACTATAGTTAGGAGGTGAACATATCAAAAGTCCCCGGCAGTATCCCTAAGGCCGGGGGAAGAGGGGAGTTTGAAGGTCCCATTTTTCGATTTTCACTTATATCTCGGAAACTATGCGTTCTATCGGCATGATCACTATACAAAATCAAAGCTGATTAAATTTGCTCCAAGTTTTTCGATATCTTGGTGATTTCGCAGTTTAGTTCGCGCCAAGATGGCTGAAAAGCATCAGCTGATCGAGTTTAACTGCATTTATCTACAGGGCTCTCCACACTTGTGCGCGAATCGCGGCGCGAAGATTGTTCACGCCTTCGCGCCTTGTTCCCCGTTTTTAGTCGGTTTTTCGGCCCGCGTCAACGGAGCAAGCCAGAATAGTGTGTAATGTGGAGTCTTGCTAGTTCGCGCGAACGCGTGAAGGCGTGAACAATCTGCGAAATCGACACAACACTCGCGTTCGCGGCTTCGCGCCGCGATTCGCGCACGAGTGTCGAGGTCCCTGTAGATAAATGACAGTTAAACTCGATCAGCTGATGCTTTTCAGCCATCTTGGCGCAAACTAAACTGCGAAATCACCGTGAAGTTTGCGAGTGTGGAATCATACGTCAAAGTTGAAAGGACATTTTAGTCTTTAAATATGATTAGTAATAAATAAAACTACCCAATAAATTGTTAAAATCTTTCGGGTTCCTTTCCTCGTGAGCACCGTGAATATTATTGTAGGAAATGTAATGCAAAATTACAGACGTTCAAGAGCGGATATCTCAAAAACTAAACAAGCTACTTACCGGTCGAAAAACTCGACTGTATCAAACTTGTAGCAAATTTACTAAGCTTTCATTTTGTATAATGATCATGTCACAAGGACGCATAGTTTCTGAGATATTATTAGCGAAAAACCGAAAAATGGTACCTTCAAACCCCCTACCCCCGCCCGCTCAAGGGCCTACGAGTCCAAACAAAGTTACTAAGTTAAAAATGTGTCCCAAGCATTTCCCTCTATACCTTTTTGTTGCCTGACCTAAATGTAGTCAATATGATGGGTGCCGATCAGATGCTGAGAAAGGGGGGCGGCTACAGAGCCTGGGGCCTAGGGCGGCAAAGACTGCAATTCCGCCACTGGATTAATGATTATATAAGCCCATCTTTTTGTCTAACTATACATGATAGACAGCATCAAAATACTTTTAATTATCCTATTTCATATAATCCAAATGTGACTAAACAGGGTGGAACATTTCTAGTAAGTTGAAAGGATAGTGTTATCTAAGTGATCTACAAGCGAGTTATTATAATCGTAAAGCTGGATTTAAAAGTAAAACAAAATCATTAAAAATGAAACATTTTTATATCAGTGACTACCCTACAAAGTTAGTTACATTTTAAATTGACACATGTCATGTCATTCAATAGGATCTACTTGCTAGGGTTGAAACATTTTCGCACTAATGTTTAACAAACGGTATTTCAAAAACGGTTGGAAATATTTTAACGTGATTAATAAGTGAAAAATAAAGTACGTAGCCTGAATAATTCCCAGTTTGCGTAAAAGTCCTTCGTTCTGATCCACCCGATACTACATAAATTCGATATATTAGGTCATTACCTATGAAATTGGCGTTTTGTTCGGAGAATTTCAACGAAACACGAATTTCCATACAATTAATTTTGCGGATATTTTTTTGATGGCTAATTCAAACCAAACAAAATTTTTCCAGTAATTTTTGACACCTTTAAGGTATGTTTTCAATATCTCCATTTCTTGAAAATTGGTACCATTAGAAAAATATAAGTAATTTTAATACTCGAACCGACAGCACATGAAAAGACCTATTTTCAAGGCTTAATTCTGAACACTTAACAATAAAAAATAACAATTAATTGTATGTAAAATCGTTGTTTATTGAGTGCACTGTAGTTTTATTGTAATTGTGTATGTACTTTTGTAAAAAAAAAAAACTAGGATCAGACTTATATCTATGAACAAAAACGCCAATTTCATAGGTAAGGACCTAATATTATGAAAGAAATGCTATGTAATTCGTTTTAAAACTGGTAGTAAGATACCTAATTTGCATTTGACTTGGATATTGTTTCAAGACACTATAGGTTACAGAAGTAAATTTACATTTCATACAATATTATTACAACTACTTAATGACTTAAAACATAAGTTTGCCGTCCGTAGAGAAACTATTTTTCTAAAGTTCCAAGACGACATATTTTCTTAGTATATTAACGGAACGTTATACAAACGTCGACTTTTACGATGCATTAACTTTTATTTAAAGTGCAAACACTTTTATATGACTCGTGAATAGAGATAGGAGCGGTAATAATAGTACGGGACGAATACTGTCACGTTTAAACAAGCCATTGCGTGCATCGAACAAGAAGCCATAGAACTTAATGCTTTACACAAAAATGCCGTTGTCATCAATAAAACGATCCTTTTCTACATGAACCTATATACAATCTATATAAGTGTGTATAAACACAAGTGACACTCAATATCTATTTTATCAAGACAAACGAAATAAAATAGCAAAGGTTGAAACGACTCCATAAATGCGTTTATATCAGGATTAGGCCTGATTCAATTCTGCGGTATTCGGAGTGTGGTAAATTTAAACGGAGATGCGAAATGACCATCGACAATTTTATCATTGGCCGGTATGGGTGGAATATAAATTTGCGGGATTTGATAGAGGTACGAAGCCTTCGATTTGCAATGTTTTCCTGTGTTGGTATATGTAAATCAAACGTTTCGAGGTTACACAAACATTTGAAATGAGTTTGTGTACTTACACTAATTTAAATACTCTGTCAACATTAGTAGGAAGTTTGCATGGTAATGTACATCATATATATTTTTTTGTTTTATCATTCTCTTATTTTAGAAGTTATAGTGGGGGACACACACATTTTACCACTTTGGAAGTTTCTCTCGCGCAAACTATTCAGTTTAGAAAAAAATTATATTAAAAACCTCAATATCATTTTTAAAGACCTATCCATAGATACCCCACACGTATGGGTTTGATGAAAAAATAATTTGAGTTTCAGTTCTAAGTATGGGGAACCCCCAAAATTTATTGTTTTTTTTTCTATTTTTGTGTGAAAATCTTAATGCGGTTCATAGAATACATCTACTTACCAAGTTTTAACAGTATAGTTCTTATAGTTTCGGAAAAAAGTGGCTGTGACATACGGACGGACAGACAGACATGACGAATCCATAAGGGTTCCGTTTTTTGCCATTTGGCTACGGAACCCTAAAAAAGTAGATATGGTACTACTGTAAAAAATATTATTTATTTAACAAAACACAACGAAATATATGTGTGTATTTCAAGTAGGTAGGTAGGTAATAAGTACGAACATAATATAGCGGGTTGGTATTTTTTTTATTTATTGCACGTAGGTGTGGTTACACCATAAAAATTTAAATGGAGTTTCCCGTTTTGTCAATTTGGCACGACATCCCACCACCACACAGAAAGTTAATCAAGAAGAAGGGAAACTACGTTCTTTGTTTTATTACAACTTAACAACACTTAAGAGAACAACAACCGAACTAAGAGATTAAACTCCGCATCATTAAGTAGCGACCGCGGCAAATAAGCGAATTCCCAATAGAAATACGTTTGAAGTGAAACACTAATGAAAGTAATATAATTACTACCACGCCTATCAGTAACGGGACGTCTCTAGGGAATGCCATGTGGTGTCAAAAACGACTTTATAAAACTATTAGCAATTTTAATAAGTGTGAAAGTTGACATACTCGTAATCGATGCTTATAGTGTAATAATTGTAATATGTATTTGTAATTGATACTGTGACCACAACGCTATGTCATAGTTACAAGATAGATAGATAGATAGATAATAGTTTATTCATCACACATGGTAATAGGTACATTAAAGATATACATCGTGTACACAATATCTATACTACTAACAAGTGCGACTAGTCAGGAAATATTAAACTAAGATGCATGCATGTCATAATTTGTAACATTCACATTTAATTAAATTCATTTAAGTTATACAGAGTATTTTTTAATAATAGGTCTTTCACTTGAGCACGAAACACTGTCAATCTTGATTCCTTTTTGAGATGTTCGGGTAATTTATTATATAAATTACGACCAATAACTCCTGGCATTTTTTTTGCCATTGCGATTTTATGGGGGCTCATACAGAGGTCATTTGGATAACGATTTGGGCGCTCCGATTCTCCTTTCTTTCTGAACGTGTGTATATTCTCACTGACAAACATAATAGTTTCATATATGTATTGGGCCACTGATGTCATGATTTTCAGGGTTTTGAAAAACTCTCGGCACGTGTCTTTGTATCCAGCATTCTTCAAGTACGTATGATATGGCATGCTGTATGACGGATATGATGGTCTTACTTGTCATCAAATTAAATATTATTAAACAAAATAATATACTAAATTATTAACGTTAGAATTTTAAAAGTAAAACTCATTTATAAGTAGTTAATTCGTATGAATTAGTAACATAATTTAAAAAAAGATATCTATTACTCCATAGTGAGTTAAAGTTTTTTTTTCACAATCCATAACCCGTGGGAACGATATAGGTCTTTGTCGTTCAGTTCAGTACACCTGCATGAAATAAAATATTATTCGAGCAAGTGTGATGAAAATATATAAATCAAGCTACACTTCAGATCAGTAGAAACGTGTCACATTTCTTGTAAATGTTTTAACCCAAATTAGGGTACTTACAGCAACTGTACAGTCTTATACATACTTCACTATTTTTTTTTTCTATCTTTATTCACATTTGGCGCGCAGAAAGCTAATGTGGGGTAAGAGAAACATACTAACCCCCTTGTTCATAAAACTTTACGGGCCTGATTTAGTTAAATTATGTTTCATCCCTTTCTTACAAATACATAAGTCAAAATGACAGAAAAAGATAAACGATTATTAGCTAATTGAGGTTTGTAGCGCGTTTATAAATAAGGGGGTAACAGTTTATTTTTCTCGGTGCTAGGCTACCTTGTGGGGGCTCACCATTCCGAATAAACAAAGCCTAACACCCAGTCAGTGGGGAGACACTCCTGACTTCGGTCGAACTCGGTTCCGTTCGGCTCAGCATTGCTCCGAGCAATTATTAGGGTTGGCACCACTTGACTTCCTTGTGCGTGCGCGACCTTACGATAATCACATGAATTTTGACAACCCTAAATAGCCGAAAGGGATACTGCCATATATTAGAAAGCGATAGCATGATTCGACCCTGAATCGCTGTCAAACATCGGGTTTGTAGGAAGTGTCATTTCTGTACGGTAGTACTATTATTTCTTCTGTGACCCAGTTGCACTAACCACTTTTGACAGACTGATCAACATCACTCAGCAGATAACTATGAAAATTCTCATACCATAAAATTTAGCGGACACTTTAACGGTGACAGACGGTTTGGTACAACCGACCCTAAATAAGTAGATTTATAACTGGGAAGTCGATAGTGTCGATACAAGTACTTTAGTGATAGATAGATAGATAGTGTTACTTAGATTATTTAGCTGGAACAGATTGTTATACCATATCGGCTGCCCAGCAAAAAAAGTAAAGCCGACCAATGACTAACAGGCAGCCGGACGATATCGGCCTGTCAGCTAGAACAAAAATTTGACAGTTCCGAACAACTGACCGGCCGATATCGTCCGGCGGACTGTTAGTCAGTGGTCGGCTTTAGACGAGAAGCCTACAGACAATTTTTTAACAAATGCCATTTATGATTGGCTTGAAACCACTTTATGTAGACTATAGTTACCTTCATCGTCTCATTCACCCTACTCCTCTTCGGAGCTACTATCAATAGTACATTGTGTATTAAGGGCGGGAAATAAGAAATTACGAACGAGTGTCAATTTTAAGCCCGACGCGAAGCGAGGGCTTAAAATGTTCACGAGTTCGGAATTTCTTTACCGCCCGTGGCACACACAATGTTTTTCATCACACTTGTAAGGAAAAAAAGGAGAATTAATAAAAACAAACTTCTGTATAAAACACTTTTCCGCCCTAGGGCGGAAATTTCAATTTCCCGCCCGCAAGCCCTACGTGTAAATAAGTGTTTTTCATCACACTTGCTCGGAAAAGATTTTTTCCGCCCTAGGGCGAAAAATTCAATTTCCCGCCCGCAAGCCCTACGTGTAAATACATCTTTTCCGAGCAAGTGTGATGAAAATTAATATTACCAGCTACCAGGGTCAGTCTAGACGCACTCAATAAGCTGACAGATATGCGTTATGCTCCATCGACGCTTCCGGCATGTCTATTACCAACTCCAATCTCATAGATCACTTAGTTTCTGAATAGTTTCCTGAGCGCGTACACAATATGCGAATCGTTAACGCTCCGTAGCGTAACGTAGTCATCTCTCTCTATCACTCTTCCTTATTAGTGCGACAGTGACAGTTGCGTTTCGTTCGCTACGGAGCGCGTTAGCCAATCGTTAGATTGGCATGATGGCTACGCGTTAGGAACTTGCATGCAATCGCTTTGATATTAATATAGTGTTCATTAAATAATTGTTATCGACACACGACTGATCGCTGGGAATTTCATATCTTTGAGATTAATGAGGATATGGCTCTCTAATGAATAGAACGTGAATAAAATTAAGTCGAAGGAAGGGTTCTAAATTTAAAATGACGCACTACAGTGTTATATGTATAGGTAGCCATAGAAAGTTAATAGCTAATATTTATATTTTAAAACTGGACGTTATTAAATGTGAATTTAACCGTAAATTTAAGTTTATGTAGGTACATAATATCATAATGTATGTAACGTATCGTACCTATATATGTATTAGCTTATAAGTAGGTACTATACGAGTACCTACACAAAACTAAAGACGTGAAGATGAATTTCAGAACTTCGTAACAACTTTTAATAAGAACTGTAACCAAATATGAACAATTGAACATAATATAAAGTTTTCTAAAATTTTAACGAGTTATTCATGTTCATTAAGAAAAGCTCTTGTTTTCTAATGCGTAGGAGCATATAGGCTAAGTACTGGTGTAAATGTATTAAACTTCGATACACTTAATAGGGATGATGCATGACACATGTTGAATTTTATAACAAAACCTAGTAAAATAGATAGCAAATGAGCAATTTATCACAATAATGTGGATATTAAAGTAATATATGGAAATAATACAAAAATACAGGACCTGAAAGTACAAAAATTTAAGTTTTTAATTTACTTCCAAGAAGGAATGGAATAATATTAACATCAATAAATTGCTCTGATAATTAGATTAAGATTAATTACGATTCATAAGAGCTTGTTGCTAGGCCTACATGAATAAAGTATATTTTTGATTGATTGATTGATTGGAAATAAGTAAGGATACCATTCAATTTCTTAAATTTTATCCAAAAAAAATTTGTATAGTAACTATGTACATAAACGCAATATTTCACCGACAAAAACGCAATTATCTTGTTTTTTCCATACAGTCCATACTTCAAGATGGACTCTCAGTGACCTTGACGTCACGGTCACTTATCGTTTTTTTAGGGGCGTTTCGCGAGTGAAGTACGATTGTCAGACTTTGACTATCATTTCTGACTTTTGTATTGCTTTATTGCAATGGGTCCCATAGAGACATTTGATCCTAAAAACAAACCTGATCGATTGATATCGTAAATGAAAATTTGTCATCTAGCCTATTGGATGTAGGTACTGGGGGGTTGTTTCAATCACTAATGTGCACAGGAGAATTGAACTAGATGCTAAACAGTGGCGGTACTTCCATACAAGCCCAAAAGCCGGGCTTGCCTCAGTTGCCTTACCGAAATTACGTAGTGATAAGTGATAAGATCAATAATAAATATAGATAATTTTTAAACCGCGCACCAAATGAAACCGTATTATTAAATTCAAGCCACACAGCGCTTGGACCGCGGCGCCAGAGTGTTGCAAATGTTTGCCGTGGTGGCGCCTCGTCCGCGCGAAAGAAATCAGGCGTAGGATGTTCTAGCTATCCTGCTCGCACTCGTCGGCTTGCAACCGGGCTTACTTTTTCGTCCCGCTCTTGGCCCTCTAAGCCTACAAACGCCATAGAACGATGTAACTATTTGTTAGTATGTATAGCAATTTTATAAGTTAGCTGCATAAGTTCGCACGGGCACGCGTTTACTTCACGTGTATTATTATTTAGTCGAGTCGAAAGTAACGAAAGCTGAATTTATTTATGGGAATTTGAATTAAGTAGTGAATGTGGATTTGTTTCTTTGTTGTGACATTTAAAATAAGTGTTAACAATGGATGAAATTGTTCCTTGTGACGGTATGAGATGCGTCCACGATTACTCAACGAAGACAAGGTAAAATCGTTAAACTTTGTAGAAAAACGGGATATCATTTCCAACACCCGACTTGTGTATTCTGCGATAAGTCAGTCGCAATAAGAGAAAATTTTGTACGGACGTTTACAAAACACAAGGATTGTTGGTTTGCTCCAATTAAGGCGTACCTAATTAGAGTGACAGAGAACGAAGCATGCAATTTGCAAACTTCAGTGAACGCGATAGGCCCTCTGATATGTTTGTATAATTCTATCTAGTAGTTATAGTAGTACCTAGTATGCCCTGTGCGCTATGATAGCTCGCCGCGATACGCTAGCAAATTCATTTGAGTCCAAAGATTGAGATTGGACATTTATTACGAAAACATATCTTTCGGCTTGCCTTACTCCGAAACCCTAGGCACGCTACTGATGCTAAAAGAATTTGAAGCTTATAAGTTATTCAAATGATAACTAAATATTACATGGGTTAGGAGTTGTTAGCCTCCTACGGACTGGGGTGAGATACATACTCCGTATAAATACACCCTTTTAGCTATTGTTGATATCATAGGATATCAAGACCATATACCAAGACTGTAGTAACCATGTCTATGCAAGATAGCCAACCTGGCTATCTAGTTGAAGTCATCCGCTGCCATGTCTAAAATGTCTCTAGGTTTTAACAGTCGGTTGGCTGTCACAACGCGGCGCGGCGATGCGATGCAGAGACAGCTGAATACGGCCCAGTACAGCTTGTTCGAAGTAATTCTTCCACATAAGTACTTAATTGTGTTTTCCAACAACGAAGATTAAAGTTACACTTGTTTCCTTGAGCGTTCAACTTACTTGCGAATAGAAAATATTAGGCTTGGTACGGTACTTATCTACGAGTACAGAGCCCGGGGCGAGTCTTTGAAAGTATTTTGTTGTGTGAATTTATTAGGAAAAGGCTTTCGTTTATAATTTACATTTTATTTTGATGGTGGTAAATTTAGCTCCGAAACCGAAAATTAAATGTACTTAATTGTAGTCACCGGCAGGAGGCACCTAAAAAGTTGACCTGTCATGAAATGACAGATACATTTTATTTTTTAATCTTTTTTTATTATTATATAACCTTTTTTATTAAAATACACCATATTGGAATGACAGGTAGCACATCAAAGGATGGGCATACAGATTTCTACAGCTTAGGTTATCAATTTACTCAATTTTTCGGGTTACACATGCTATAGAGTAGGTATATAAGTTTGGGCACGTTTTTCATATCCCAAATTTTACCTTCGCATAGAACCTTAACGAAACTTGTTTTGCAGCGGATGAAACTCTTTATGGACAAATGAATACATCACGGCTCAAGAAACAACAAGAAAATAAACCTCATTTATGGCGCCGCGACGCCGCGAGGATAAAATTAGTGTTTCTTTTTTCTGATACAGGCCTTCACGAATTACATCTAAAGTAATTTTGTTTTAAGGAGTAGTACTTTAGTTTTAAAGTGGTTTTCTGTGCCTCTGTGGCCATATTAAAGAGTCAAGTCAATTATGCTGGCATGCAGGTTTTTCTTTTACTTATTGTGGCACAAAGTTATAGGTATAGATTCTTTAATGGAGAAAATTTAAATAATAAAATCTACATGAGGTATTTAATTGTGTTTTAATACTAATAATTAACTAGTACAGTGGAATTAATAAAAACGCCGTGCCGTGTACCTATGCGCCGTGACGTGGCATGCCTTTTTTTATCTTAACTAAAACATGTTTTTTTACCAAATGAACGCGTACCCCTGAACTGAAATCCAAAGTAAATTAGAATTAATTTGTTCGCGACAAAATATATTACTGACAAAATCAAACTAGTACCCGTTACTTCAGCAGGACTAGTTAATAATCCCACGCTTACCGAATATTTGGCAAGCGGTAAATCTCTTTGAGTAATTAAATCAGATACCTCTTTGATTGCGAAACACTTCGCACGTTCTCTCAAAGATGTTTAATGAGACCAGTAATTTACTCATTAATGTTAAATATGTATACATGCTAGATTAACGCTATTAAGGTGAAAATATAATTAACAATGTAGTGAGTATTTATATTAAATGAATGTAAATTTAATAGCTTATAATTTGAAATCGTCATTATTATACATTCATTCTACTTTAAGATGAAGATATATATTTTTTATTTGACTTCAAAATTAATAAGTGTCGAGGTAATTAAACTCGGTCTAGGAGACCGGGACGTCAACTAGTGACATTTTAAAAAGGTTTAACTCATGTATTTTGTCACTAGTGCGACATGTACGCGACGTTTTTTTTTTTAAGTGGTTACACAGTTTGGTCGACACAGTGACCAGCGACTGCTTTTGGTGTGAAGAGATTGGTGTCGTGGCCGAAAGGGCCGCGGTATGCACCATCACGCGACATGTACGGGGTGCGCGGGCATCGTGATCGCTGCGCATGTGCTGTTAGTGCTTGAAAATAGGGGCTCCGAAACATTTCACGCGAGTGACTAAAAATACACACATAGTTTTAACTATGACGTGATACTGTTTACAGTATCACTGCTCGATTCGGAAAATGAATTAGATTTCTACTAGACTTCAACAAGTTACTATACGGATAATTTAAAGATATTTGTAAGATAGATATGTCAAATTTGACGTTTCCGCGATTCTGGAGGTCCTCTTGAACGATTTCGACAAGTTATGACATAGATATCCAAGTCACATCTAGTCGATATCTAATTTAGATGTAGTTGATCTCTAAATCGTCTCAAGATCTTTCGTTAGTATGATTCAGGACAGTTTTAATTCGATTCGAAAAAAAAAAAAGAGGCTATGAAAGACAAAAATTTGCACATAAACATCAAAAGTCAACTATTTAACACGTGTATACTACCCGTCCTTATATATGGCTGCCAATCATGGAATTTAAATCAGGAAATGACCAGAAAACTCGCAACCTGCCAATACGCTATGGAAAGGAGTATGCTAAGTGTCAAGAAATCAGATAGACTGGGAAATCATGTCATCAGAAATAAAACAAAAACCATAGATGTAACACGGAAAATGAGAAGACTCAAATGGAAATGGGCAGGGCACATGATTAGAGGTAATGATAAATGGAGTAAGAAAGTGACAGGATGGTACCCCAGGAAAAGCAAAAGGAAGAGATGTAGACCACGGAAAAGGTGGGACGATGATATTAGAAAAGTGGCAGGAGTAACATGGAACAGAGTGGCTCAAGATAGATCGGAATGGAAAAGGTTGGAGGAGGCCTTTGCCGATTGGCAAACAGATCTACAAAGAATAAGCAAGAAGCAAATAATAGAATAAGTTTTTATGTTTATATTATCTTTTGTTTGAATCAGTTTAATGTTATTAGGTTAAGTGGATCTGAATAAAAGGCTATATTATTATTATTATATTATTATTATTTAATTCGATTAGTGACATTACTATTATACTGGGTATCACATTAGATTTGTGCGGTATAAAACGATTCAAAAGTACCACAACTGGGCCGAGGTAACCTCACCTAAAAGATAATATTATATCTACTATCTTTTTATTCATAAATATTTTAGCAAACTTCTATTCAATTTTGTCCCTTTCTGACAAACACAAATGTTAAAATTACGGATAAGGACAAACGATTATCTACCACTTGATAATCAACCTATTATACTTGCTTTTCACGAATTATTTCTTAAAGCTGATTGTTGTAATTATCCCGTTTTATTCATTTGCTATTAAACAACATAAAGTAAATGCGATATAAGTAACTGTTTTCACTATTTCTATCAGCGCCATTTCTTAATAATACATGAACGTAAATTAAAACATAAAATAAGATAATGGTTACTACCGTTATTTGCAGAGCTCCCATTAAAAATGGAGAATAATGACTCTGTATAGACATTTCACTCGCAGATTTTAATACAAATCTAAGACCGTATCAACGGAGATTACTTACCTACTATAACCTTATTATTTATGAAGCAATAAAAGCCCAGAAATTAACTACCTTTTTATATAATCTAGATAATTCAAAGAAAGTACTAAAAAGCAAAAAATCTGAGTTGTATGGTAAAATTGATATACTCAGCAAAACATGACATTTCATATGCATTTTCATTTCTACATTACATTTTTATACTTCATTAAAACTTTACATTCTTCTTTGAAATATCACTATTGTAGGTATACTGATGGTGTTATTCATAAACGCTTGTCAAGTCTAACAAGCATTTGATAATCGTTTGTCCTTATCCGTTTTTTAACATTTGTGTTTGTTAGAAAGGGACTAAATTTAACAGAAGTTTGCTAAGTTTTATGAATAAAGGGGTTACACTAACAAACGTAAACCCTCAAAATAAAAGCATTCTACTTTTCTCGAGAGTAGGTACACTGTAAAAAGAACCCACTATGTTGGTACACACATATAAATACCTATTTGTATGTGTATACCTACAGGTCAGGTGGTGTAAAAATAAGACTAGGTTTTAAACACTCAAAAACTTATTATATTTCATTCTTATTCAATTTAAAAAGAAGTCTACACACAAGGCTTCTTTTTAAATGGAATAAGAATGAACTATAAGATTCTGAGTGTTAAAAACTTAGTGTCTTATACAGTAAGTATGTAAATTAATATTATTTATTTATTTTATTTAACTTTTACTATGGCACCAACCCCGAAATCGCGAAAAAAAATTGACTCTCCCATAGAAAATTTCAATGCTAGATCTGCAAAATGTATGAAACAACCAAATTTTTTTTCGCGATTTCGGGGTCGGTGCCATAGTAAAATGAGCTCAGTGTGACCTACACATTAACGGGTTTGAGTAAATGTTTTTCGTTAGTTTACATAGGTACTGTATTTACCCTACCGGACCCTATATCAAAATGTTGGCATTAATTCCGACTCACAGTGGTCCCCTTAGCAAATATCATGAATTATGCCGAGTTGACTAAACCCGAATTTGCATTAAGTATCAAGCTTACAAATCGTGGTCCGATACAAAGGACAATGTATTTAAGGGAAGCAAACGGGATTGTGTGTTTAGCACCATCCAATCCTATTCTCAAATGTTTCTATTAATAGAATTGAAACTGAAATATGGGCATTTCTATTTAAAGTTAACTTGCATTTTAGATTTTGGAATTTTTATATTATTTCCACTCAGAATTACGATCTTTCGATCCTAATACGATAAAAAAGTGTCCCCGAAATGTCATGCAAATTTTTGTTGTCCGTTTTGTTACGGTCATAGAAGGTTGTATTAAAAACCGTAACCAAACGGACCTAACATTTTGGGGACACGTTTTTTCTCAGTAAAAATGGAAAAAGCTCGTGATTCTGAGAAGTAATATAAAAATTCCCAATTCAAACACAAAAATTGATAAGTACAACTTTAAATAGAAATTCTCACATACTAACATTGAATAATTTTACGGTTTAGACTCACTTGTTTTTAGTCACTCGCACGACATGTTTCGGAGAGTCTAAAAGCGCGAGTGACTAAAAACAAGTGAGTCTAAACCGTAATAGTAGATTGTTAACCAAGGGTTGAAAGGCACCCATCTCTGTCGAGGTAGTTTGGCGCTCGAACGCAGTGAGAGCGCCAATAGTCCGAGACGGAAATGGTGCCTTTCACCCGAGTTAAACACTCTACTTTTCATATCGAATGCGAGGAAACCAAACAAGACAAGGCAATTTCGCAAAATCAGTAATTGAAGTACCTAATAGACCTACGGCCATGATTTTTTCCTTAGGACTTACTTGCAATCGGAGACTTTACATGTGTGAAGACCCCTAGCGAAAATCATTTAGATTGCAATATTTACGAAAACACACATTTTTTAACAAACTGCAGTAATTTTAAAATGATTTGTTCATTATAGTATGAAAATCAGCGGGATTGCCTCTAACTTTTTAATTTTATACTTTTTCGTTCTAAAAGCCGCAACAGACTACCGGACCGCACCGCGACCTTGGTGCGCCGCACCACGTAATAACATAATAAAAGTATTTTAAATATTAAATAACAATTTAATTAATAATATAAGAAATTTTTATCTTGTATTTTATTTTATTTTCATGAATATAGTGCTAAATAACTTTAAAAGCCAATTTAATATCGTACAAACGTTTAACTGTGGCTGTATAAGATTCTGCCTTTGCTCATTTACGCAAGTGTAAGGTTTAAAAAAATATTTTTGGTGTATTCCTTTTGGTTCCCGTCTTATGAAATCGAGTAAATAGAATTCAACGAAAGAAATCAAGAATAAATTGTTTTTAACAATTTACTTACATCATTTTTTTATAAAAAAAGGATCAACGTGGGATTAGTAAATTTAAACAATTACCAATTGTTCCAGGCGAGGAAATAAAGACACTATTTTTCCATTTTGTTTCCACCCAGTTGTTCGTGGGACGGGGACGCAGAGGAGTACACCACTTTTCTGCGCTAGAGCATAAACGTATCACTTTTTGCGCACCTTTTAGAACAACAACGACCCACTTTCAGAGCATGAGATATGAAAAATTATTCAATGTTTCTTCTAGAAAACGTATTGGCGTGCACTTGCTCACTCTATATCTCCGCCACATGTGTGCGAGTGTGACACAATGATTATTAAATGGGTATTTCATTGGTGTAGGAATTTAGTTTCGTACGCGGCTCTGAACAAATGTATGGGTCGGTAAATCTATTGTGTAGAGATCATCCTTCATTTACATGTTGTTTTGTGGCGGTCTTTGAAATCCTAAATAAATAAATAATTAATCGTTGTTGGACATATTTACACAAATTGATTAGGTATTTATTTGTGTAAATAGCACTACGGTGTGTGTGACCCAAAGTGAGTCCTAAAAAAACAAAAGTTAAGAATCTACATAGATATGTACCTTATTTTCGGTAAAAATCACCCGTTAAAAATGTATTTTTCAAAATAAAGAAATAGTATAAACTATTGAATGATGGCCTCAAGATTAATATTGTTTGCCCAACTTATACTAGATACCTAACTACGTTGTTATTAGTTTCACACAGACCAAACTGTAATGAGATTAATGGAATAATACATACGGGTAAAAATAAACACTGTATTCTTCTTTGATATATCTAACACTAAATGCTAAGTGACGTTTCTTTCGTACTTTAATATTAACCTCATTAGGCCTACCATTACATTTTAGAAGTAAAAACTTCTTTAGCGGCGCTGTGCACTTTTTGAGGTGGGGAAAAAATGATAAACTCGAGACAGCGTAAGGCGTCTTTCCTCTCTTTCTACCACGCGGCGTAAATGTATGCCTGAGCCTGCTGTTTCATTTACGCGGCGCAGTGCGCTTGCGTGATGTGTGACGGACCTTGTCATTGTTTTTTTTATTTAAATGCCATCTAGTGAGATTCCCTCAAACTGGTATTAATATACCTAACTGTAGTACCAGTAGTACTTACAGTGATGTGCTTAGGGGTTTCAAGTAATGCGACGATACAACGCTAGATGGCGTTAACACCAATTACACATAGTGCTGCAGACATTTTGCACTATATGTTATTAATATTTTGAGTTACAATGTCGTTGAGTTTTCACTTCTGCCGGCACTCCCGGAGTGCAACCCGTTGTTTTGGTTTCCTAGTCAGTCAGTAGAAAAGAGC
The DNA here is from genome assembly GCF_910591565.1 of Cydia splendana. Lineage (NCBI taxonomy): Eukaryota > Metazoa > Arthropoda > Insecta > Lepidoptera > Tortricidae > Cydia > Cydia splendana. The sequence continues at coordinate 14,263,308 of NC_085971.1, read as the reverse complement.
GGCAAATTTAAAAAATGTAGGCGCGAAGGGTTATCGTCCCATAAAAAAATTGAATTTCGCGTCTTTTTCTACTGACTAACTTGCTTGACCGGCTATAGATTGAAAGGGTACATTGTAATGCTCTTTGGCCCTTAAGAGGTTATTAAAAAAACTTTACTTCTGATATTACTTAAGTGCCTTGTTATTACATTTTGAAAAGCTATATTCTTAGTGAGGATAGCGAACAATATCAAATTGCACATTTAAAAAAGACATTCACGCGAGCCGGTGGTATTTCTGCGCAGCACAAAAGAAATGTGATATTGCTTCTAGCCTGCATGATACCAGTAGCTTGTTTATTGTACACGTATTATGACTGTTCATAAAATTAAATAAATATTACTCAACATGTGTGCACTAAAATAAAGAGAATTATGCTTTACTCAGGCCTCTACCCTTAGGTCAGGTATCTACCCTTACAGGCCTCACAATAGCAACCGCCATGAAGAAGGCCGAGAGCAGGGTGGGATGGAAGCGATTGGTGACAGAGGTCATCGAAAAATTTGAAGACGGACACGACCTTCAGCATAGTAGAAAACGACTAGAGAGAGAGATGCTTTACTCACAGTATAATTGACGACCGGTCTGGCCTGGGTACCCTGCCTATAAAGATGCCGATAATCCTGGGTTCGAATCTCGGGAAGGGCATTTATTTGTGTGATGAACACAGATATTTGTTCCTCAGTCATGGGTATCTTCTATGTACCTATACAAGTATGTATTTATCTATACATATAAGTATGTATATGTTGCAGTCAAAAGTGTGAACTGGTCAAAAGAACTTTTAACCGACAAAAACAGGCAAAACTGCTTTTGACTGAGCATGTTGGTCAAAAGTAGTTTTACCTGAAAATAATACCTATTTCTGGCAGCAGTTTCGTTTTTAGGACGTAGCAAAAAAAAACCCTAACCTACCTATTTCTGCGAGTACTTTTGACTGATAGTAACAGTCACAATTACTATTAACCAATGATTTTCAGGTAAAACTACTTTTGACCAACATGCTCAGTCAAAAGCAGTTTTGCCTGTTTTTGTCGGTTAAAAGTTCTTTTGACCAGTTCACACTTTTGACTGCGACATATACATCATCGTCTAGTACCCATAGTACACATCATAAGTAGTGCTTTGCGAAGTTTCGGGCTAGGTCAATGTGTGTAAGATGTCCCCTGATTATTTATTTATTATGCTTCATTAATCATATTTAATATGCGATGCCACTTTATATATAAAATTAAGTATTATTTGTCCTTTCGGATCAGGTACAATAAGTAGAAAAAGAAAAAACCAGTAGGAATTACAATTAAAATAGACCATATGTGCTTTAGGTATTTTTTTACAGGTATTGAAATAATGTATGTACAGTCAAGTGTAAAAATATGGGTGCATACAACTTGCTCAAAAATATGTCCCATAGTTCTTAATTCGCTGACATAAGAGCCATGGGGCATATTTTTGAGTATTATGATGAGTGCACCCATATTTTTGAGTATTATGATGAGTGCACCCATATTTTCGAGTATTATGATGAGTGCACCCATATTTTTACACTTGACTGTACAAAGCAAAGTTTAGAATCCTTAGAATGCTGTTACAAGCACACGAGATTTTAGAAATTTCCTGTATATTAATGTGAAAGATAATGTTGTGAATGAATTTCCAGTAATTAATGTTTCCTCAACCCTCGGGTAATAGGATTACGGCGGTTCAAATTTTACGGAAATAGGTAGAGTAGGCGTTAAATGTTGTCTATATGGCACTTGCACCCGAAATATTTTACATTATATTTAGGATCTTTTTCAACTATTGTGTACCTAAACAACATTTTTAACTGCCTTGCCACTGTGCTACGGGTTACGCTCGTAGCGCGTAGCCACGGTTTCGCCGTATGGAGCGCGTAGTCGCTACGAACAGTGTACCCGACAGTCGGGTTCTTGGCCCTAAATGTGTTAAGTAGTGGCTCTGTAAGCTGTAGACCGCGAATCTCCACAACTCGTCCATTTTGAAGAATTTAATTTCCAAAAAGTGGATCGACAATAAAAATGTATAATTATCGAACCTGCTCACGAGAATTGGTTGAGAAAATGCGACCTGTAGAAAATACGAAAGAATGTTTGCCCAAGACGAAACGAAAACCTTCGCTTTCGCTGAAAAATGGATCTATATCTGAATCCCTAAAGTCTTTTCTCCTATCTTTACATTCCCTAATATTGTTTGTCATAATGATCAGTTGTCCTCAAACTAAAAACCCTAATGTTGGTTTCCCTAATTATTGATTACTTATCCTAATGTTTAAGCATACATATTTTCTTTTTTGCGAGGGTCGCAGTTCTAACCCTAACCTAACCCACTTTTATGGCAGCAAGTTCTAAAACCTAACAATTTGTCAGAACCTTACATTATGGAAAATAATCGTTATGACAATTGATCGTTAGGGCATGTGCCCATTAGGACAAACCAGTTAGGGCAAGTGACTTTAGGACAAACGTTAGGGATTCAGAATGCCACCCCTGAAAAATGAGGTGATATTAATATAGCGATTAATCAAAAATGTGTCAATGTAAATGCATATTACAATAACCATCGCGTGGGCATGATTAACACAACGTGCCCCAAAAAACAAGAAAGCCTGTTCTTAACCAGCGAACCAGTGGGGCTATTGTGATCGGCCCTTTATTCACTAATGGTGTTGCGAATTCATTAATTACCTGAGTAAGCGTATCTGATTATACTCATCGGGATGCTAATTCAATTTTGAAATGAGCATTAATGTAATAATGTCTTGGTTGTCATATCTTAGTAAACGTAATCGAATTGGGAATATTAGGCAAAGCTCTGCGTAGGTGGCACCTTTGTGGCACATACAGTAAACAAACCACATTGACACATGGCCTACCGCGAAACAAGAAAGTCGAAATTTCGTTATTGACCGAAGCGAAGCGAAGGTCTACGTTTTGACTCGGGCATTTTGCTTTCGTATGTCCGGATGTTCTCCTCTACAGGTCGCAATTCTTAACCGATTCTCGTGAAATTTTGTGACCGAATTTTATGACTAAATAAAATTTTTTTGTCAATCCGGTTTTTGGAAATTTTTAAAAATGGCGGAGTCGTGATACCTGGCGCCTAAACAAATAGTCGTATCGATATCATAAGACTTTTTTCTTTTTGAGACATGTTTACAGAGTTAATAGCAAAAAATGCACAAAAAAATTATCGCTGGTTTAGGCGGTATTTAGATATTTAATTTTAACTAATTTTAATTTGAGAAGGAGTAGCTAAATTTCGTCAACCCATCTAAGAACTATTTGGCTCAGTTTGTAAACGTTCGCTTTTTCTGTTTGCACAGAGGGTCTGGGGTCGATCCCCAGTAATTGTATGCTGGGATATTATAACTTTTTGTATTTTTTTACACATAAAATTCGTATTGTTTTTCTGTAATTTACTATACACCGTGTTTTTATTGAATTCCGTTAACTTCGGGGTATAGTTAAGTACGTTTATAAGAACTAAATGGCATAGTTAATTTTCAAAAAAAAAATTTTTTTTTGTTTTCTTTTTTGTTTTTTTTTTGTTTAAAAAGTAATTAAATGTAGCATATAGCGTTGTTGTAACACGGGCATTACATTTAACTCAACCAAACAATTGAAATCTGTGACATATCAATGTCATTTCGTACACCAATCGACCGAGATTGTACTTAAGTTTAGTAGCAAATGTATGAACTCATTCTAAACACTAATCAATATGTAAGCCGGCCCTAAGGCAAGTGTACACGCTTGTAGAGGCCTTATAGTAAAAAAATAAATTATGGATTATCTCCGAAATGGACTTAATTAGAACATCGGTGTCTTTGAGAAAGTTACTTGATTTAAGCTCAGGAATGCACCCTTGAAATTAACGGAAATCAAAAAAAACACGGTGTATTTAAAGCTCTTAGCACCATGTTATTTCAAGCTCTGCTCGCGAGGTCTACAGCTCACAGAGCCACTAGTCTAATCTCTCTATCACTCTTGCACATTCGAGCGATAAAGAGGCAGATAACTAAATTTCGATTTTCGCGTTTACCGGTAGCCCCTTGTTAACAAACCGCCTTGATGCATCAATGTCATATTTTATTATCTGTGAAAGCCTGTCAAAAACAGTTTAAGGCACAGTATGTATAAGTTAGTCTATGAATTTACTGAGTCGGTGGTGCTGCACTCTGGCGGCAGAACATTGCAGTAATATCCCCTATTGAAACTGTTGTGAGTCATACTAATATTAAAGTAACTTTACGGTTGAACTCACGTATTTATAGTCACTCGCGCGACATGTTTTGGAGAGCTAGGTCTTCATTATCAAGCACTAACTGTCCGCCCGATTCGAACTTTAAGATACGTCAATTAATAAATCTAGAAACGATATGGATTATAGTCGGACCAAAAAAAGTCTGATAATAAAAATAAAAATTTGATAGCCCACGCAGTGCAAGTGTCATGTATACGTCACAATTTCATAGAAGTTTGACGTTTAAAATAACACTTACACTGCGTGGGCTATCAAATCCGCTGCAGACTATTCTTGGTCTGACTCTAGATGTGTTAGAGTCAAAAGTGACGTTTTTGTTAAAAGAAACGTCACATTTGACACTGACATATTCTAATCCATATCGTTTCTAAATCTATTAACTGCCGTATCTTAAGGTTCAAATCGGGCCGAGAGTACAGTCGCCATCAGATATATCGGAGCGGCCAAGGTGTTCACAATATCTGAACACGTGCTCTAACGCCCTGACAATAGAGGCGTGTTCCGATATTTGTGAGCACCTTGGCCGCTCCGATATATCTGATGGCGACTGTACATGTATGAGTAGCGGTCACGATAGCCGCGCGCCGCGTACTGAGGGGCTACCGCGAAAACCGAAATTCGCAAATTGCGGGAATCGCTCTCTTTTACTCCAATGAAGGCGTAATTAGAGTGACAGAGAAAAATGCCCGCAATTTGCGAATTTCGGTTACAGCCCTGACTATAAGTCGCGCACTGACTAAAAATACGTGAGTTACGTATATCAAACGTGTCACTCGTGTAATTTTGAACTCCACGCACAAATAGCAACCAACTTAGCTAACGACTAAAAGTAGCAGCTCAGCACGAAGTGATCATTATTTGGAATAAAATCAATCACGATTTCCTCCCACACCTGTAGAACAAAACGCTTGCTTACACCGATTAGGACAAACTATAACAATCTATCACTGTCAACCTTCAGTTTCTGCCAGCGCAGTGATTTTCGCAGCCTTTTCTACTCCTTGAGGGATGATTGACAGCCTTCGAGAAGGTAAATATGGCAGGGAAGGTAAATAATTATTATTATCCTAGGAGGCAGTACCAAGAAGTGTGAGCGAGATAATAAATTGTGATGCTTTGCTTGCACAAACAGTTTTAGTTTCGCAAGTCGCCGCTGGCGCTAGGAGCTGCACAAGCGTTGACACATGGTATGGTCGCGTTCATAATTTGACCTTCACTGTAAATCTTTGTCTATGTTTATGTATTTCTTATTTTTTTATTTTGTTTGTTTTCTTAATTATTTTTCTTGTATATATTGTTCTTTTTTTGTATTCTCTGTTGTTATCTTAATTATTCCTTTTGTGTATCTTTGCAATTTTTAATATGTATCTTTATGTGTTATCTGTCGTGGCATCACCGAACGGGCTCTACGGAAGACCAGCGCTGGCTTTATAGCTAGCATTATGCTGAGTTGGGTCCATTTCGTGATGCACACTTATTGATGTCTTATTTCCTTGCTGTTGTTGTCTGTACATGTTCGTACATGTTTTGTGAACGTCACGAATAAATATCTTTTATCTTTATCTTTATCTAAATAACTGACTGTAAAATATATGATGATGACGATTGCACATATTAACCTAGTCCCACAGTAAACTCAATAAGACTTGTGTTGTGGGTACTAAACGACACATATAATAGATAAATATTTAAATAAATAGAAAATATAAATATACATAACTCAGGAACAAATATCTGTGATAAACACACGAATAAATGCCCCTACCAGATTAGAACCCAGAACCTCCTGCTTCCTAGGCAAGGCAGGGTCACTACCGGAGGTCAGGGTCAGGTTGATTTGTGTAAGATGTCCCCCTATCATTTATTATTTATTTTTTATTTATTTACCGACTAGGCTAGCAGGAATTTATTAAGGTTTACCCGTGCGAAGCCGAAGCGGGTTGCTAGTAACGTATAAATATTGTTATATAATTGTACGTTACGATACAAGTGCGAAAAATAGTGCGAAATTCGCAACAAGTGGCGATAAACACGACCGAAGGGAGTGTTTTAAGTCGACACGAGTTGCGAATTACATTTTCGCATGTGTATCGTACAGCGTTTTTAGGGTTCCGTACCCAAAAGGTATAACGGGACCCTATTACTAAGACTTCGCTTTCCGTCCGTCCGTCTGTCTGTCACCAGGCTGTATCTCACGAACCGTGATAGCTAGACAGTTGAAATTTTCACAGATGATGTATTTCTGTTGCCGCTATAACAACAAATACTAAAAACAGAATAAAATAAAGATTTAAATGGGGCTCCCATACAACAAACGTGATTTTTGACCAAAGTTAAGCAACGTCGGGCTACTTGGATGGGTGACCGTTTTTTTTGCATTTTTTTTCCGTTTTTTTTTATTATGGTACGGAACCCTTCGTGCGCGAGTCCGACTCGCACTTGCCCGGTCTTTTTAACGTAAATTATCGACATAGTTGCGTAATGAGCTAAGCACCATAAGCGTAGGTAGCACCATATTTACTGTAAAGTAATTAACTAATTAGATTAATTCTGATTCATATTACGTAGACACCAACTAAATATAATTTAGGTTGCCTTGACATTCACAACAATTACAATTACCTTTACTCGTGTCTTCGAAATTATTAACAGCTTTCCCTAGAATTTTAAATAACTATGTATAAACATTTTATCCCTTAAAATATACCGAATATAATAGGTACCTGCAACTAACACCTTTTGTAATCCACATTACTTGTACCTACTGTTAAAAAATTGGGGTTACTTCGAAAGCGGGGTACTTTTGAAAATGGCAAATATCTATTAAACAAGAAGCACGGACGGAACCCTCAGTGGGCGACTCGCACTTGGCCAGTTTTTAGGGTTCCGTACCTCAAAAGGAAAAAACGGAACCCTTATAGGATCACTCGTGCGTCTGTCAGTCCGTCCGTCTGTCCGTCTGTCACAGCCTATTTGCTCCGAAACTACTGGACCAATTAAGTTGAAATTTGGTACACATATGTAAGTCTATGACCCAAAGGCGGACATGTAACGTCAACAAATGAATTTTAAACATAGGGACTACTTTTTGGGGGTAAATGAGAAAATTAAAAAACAAAGTTTTGCAAACTATATCGTGTTACATATCAAACGAAAGAGCTCATTATGAGAATCTCAAATATTTTTATAAATTTAGGATAAAAAGTTTAGAAGTTATTCAAGAAAGTAGACAAAAAATTACCATTCCCCCCTCTATCTCCGAAACTACTGGGTCTAAAATTTTGAAAAAAATACACAAAATAGTTCTTTACCTAAAGATGACAGGAAAACCTATTTGAAATCTAGAGTCAAGCGTGAGTCGGATTTAAGAACAAAAATGCGGTTAGTCGTTTTTAGGGACACAGCCGCAATGGTTTATGTGAAACGTGGTGTAGACAGCTATTGCGAAGGCCCTAGTAGGCCGATAGCCGCATAAGACCGAAGGCCCGAAGCGTCCCGATGAGGCGTGCCTTTAGTAGGTTCAAGCGTGAGTCGGACTGAAGACAAATGTGTATCTGGCACACAGCCGCAATGGTACTTTTAGAGTTGTTGCGGTTCTTGAGATATTTTGATTTTTTGTTCCGGCTCCATACATTTTTTTTTTGAAAAAAAATTATAACTACTGTTTTATAACTCAAATCGTCTGAAACTTATAACTTAGCATAAACACACCAGGCAAAACCCATTTCAATCAAAAAAATCTTAAAATGTTGACTTTGGTTTTCGTGCTTTTTCCATAGAAACAATTAATGTTTTAAAAAAAAAACGCACCCGTGACGGATATATGTAGTATGCCAAAAAATTACAAATAATTCGTAGTTTAACCACTTGCGAGGATATTACCGTTTGTTTTGCGGTTCTTGAGTAATAAAAAATTCTTTTTCCTACTCCATACATTTTTTTTTAATTCGTAACTCGACAATTTTCATTCCAAATCGTCTAAAATTCATAGGTTACCATAACAATGCTAGCCAAAATCTATTTCCATCAAAAAACATAAAAATAACAATTTCGGTTTCTATGTCAATGAGAGCCGAATTTCAGCCCACAGTGGGACGCTCAGAGCTTTCAGCTCAACGCGGAGCTCTGCCTTCACTTTTCGCATTTGGACACTTGTACTATTGTTCGGCATGTAATCTTCCTATCCAAGCTACTTTGCATAGTTGCAGAGATATAATCCACCGCGCCGTAACACTTCATCTTACACCTGGTTTTAGATCTGACCCATTCGGGTTTTTCAAGACGTTTCACTATCATCACGTTTCACGTACAAAAAAAAATTGTGAAAAATTGGTTGATGTACGGAACCCTTGAAACGCGAGTCCGACTCGCACTTGACCAGTTTTTTTATTATTTCACCGTGCCACATTGATATGACACAAATGATATGACAATTACTTAGGAAATTAGTTTACTTTTCTGCCATTATTAAAAGGATAATATTAACCTTACCTCGGCCTACATTCTACACGACGGCCTCATTCGAACTTTAAAATACGTCAATTCATAGATCTAGAAACGATATGGATTAGATATGTCAGTGTCAAATGTGACGTTTCCTCAAACAAAAACGTCACTCTATTAATTGACGTATTTTAAAGTTTGAATCGGGCAGCTAGTCATGTGACGACTTTCTTTCTAGTGCGTAACGTAGGCCACATGTAGCTTTATAAAAATAACTCATTTAGCATAACAGATTCACAATTTCACACTGACTTAGAAGCATATTTTCAAAGTCCTTGCGTCATTGATGCAAGGCTTACTTTTCCCTGGCATGTTAGAAATAAATCTTAACACCCGTATTTAAACCCAAGTACGTCATAAAATGAGACGTATTGGTTGCAAACAACTTGACAATAAAGCGGTATTGGCGCTCATAAAATAAATCCTGAGGAAGCTAGGTGCTACGTTAGCGCGTAGCGCAGCTCGATCTCGTAGCACTATTGCTACGGCCAGCTACGGCGTAGCGAGTTTCAAATTCTTTCTTTGTTTTAGGGTTTCAGAGGCGTATTCTGATAGTAATAACAGGTTGTTAATTTGATCTGGATTTCATTATTGTCATTTTTGTCAACTAGAAACGGGAGACATTTCTAAGCCCTCGCTGTTCGTCTGTTAAGGCCTGATTCAAATTTTAACAAATGTCAATGTCAAATGTCAAATTAGAGAGAGAGTTAATTAGTCAGTGTCAAAAGTGACGTTTTTGCTTGAAGAAACGTCACTTTTGACACTGACACATCCGATCCATATCGTAACAAGGTCAAATTTTTGACGTTTATTAAAATTAGAATCAGGTCGTTCACCTGTACGTTACGATATTTTGTATACTTGAATATTGAGCAATAAACTTTATATAAATAGGTACCTATGTATATGGGTACAACGTAAAGAGAAAAGTCACATCAAATACATACAAGCACTAATTGATATCCGTAATTGCTAAAATTATCAAATATAAAATGTTTCATCTAATAAATGTTTGACCTACATAGTGCCCGATTCGAACTTTAAGATACGTCAATTAATAGATCTAGAAACGATTTGGATAAGATGTGTCAGTGTCAAAATGACGTTTTTGTTTGAAGAAATGTCACATTTGACACTGACATATCTAAACCATATCGTTTTTAGATCTATTATTTGACGTATCTTAAAGTTCGAATCGGGCCGTTAGTCTAATTAAGAAACAGAGATAAAGTAATTACATGTGATAAGTAAGTAAAAACAAAAAGAAGCCTCTTAATCCACGGTAGTTTTACTTATTTCTTAGCTGTAATGAATAATCCATAAATTCTACTCATTTTCACACTAATGGAAATGACATTTTTTTTTCTCGCAATGTTCACGTTCAATGTCACACAAGGTACATCTAGAGCCCGATTCTGTTTAAACAATTTTTATGGTTTTGATCTGGTTTTGATACGACCTTGAAGATCGCTCACGCAAATTGGTGCTTGCGAAATGAAGTGAATGTCAAATTATTTATTTACACACAGAAACGTCTCCGAACGATGCTATTAAACTCAAAAACAAATTAAAAATAGAATATTCACTGTCTTGGGTGAGACTTGAACCCACGACCACTTGCCCAGTGCACTGCCATCTGAGCTACCAAGACCTTACTCAATACAGCGAATATTTTCACCGTATATGAAGTGAATGTGCGAGAGATGCCAATCAAGAAGATCGTCAAGATTGCATCAAAAACAGTTCAAAACTGATGGCATGTGGGCTGAGGTCAGAGGATCTGGAGGAGTCGGATAGAAACTATCTATGAAGTATATTGGAAAAGTGCAATGAGTAGGTACATCACAAATTAGCTACCCCAAAATTCAAAATAATATCTAAGTAACAAATACAAATTACAACTAAAAATAAAAAATAAAAATTAAAACTATAAATTAAAACTAAAAATTAAAACTAAAAATTAAAACTAAAAATTAAAACTAAAAATTAAAACTGAAAATTAAAACTAAAAATTAAAACTAAAAATTAAAACCAAAATAATAAAAAAACTAAAAATGTACGCAAACAAACGCCCCCGCCGTCCCCGATGCGAAGGTCCCCATGATTATAATTATAGCGCCACCTATGGACTGTCTTTGGAACTACGTACCCTTATTGGATGCGTTAAATATCGATTATCCATAAGCTATCTAGGGTCCGATAAAGTATAATAAGGGTCAGATAGATGGCGCTGTTAACGCAAGTTAACAAAAACCATAACAAACTGTGAAATTGGAATGGACCTCACGGAAATGACATATTTTTCTCGCCATCTAGTCCGTAATTAAATGTCAATAGCCACTCTAACTATTGCACATCCGGCATTTTTCGAACAAAACTGGAAAAAGTTAAAACCTGTTGAACAACGGGCATGAAACAAGCAACTCTCTCAAATTAAAATCCATTCGAGACAAGCCTTTGATGCTTCATTCCGGAATATTCACTTTCACGGCGGAATTATTAAACACGAACGGTGTTGTGTTCACAATATATTTGAAACAGAGTACGAGTTTGCACGTGTAAGGTAAACGTACTGGTGCTCGACGCGGTCCCAGTACATGTCATCTTGAAACTTAAGTAATTGTCAATAGAGGTGACAGCAAGGTGTCATCTATTGGGCAGTAGCATATCGAGCACTAGTACGTTTACCTTACAGCTATGAGACAGTGATGACACAGTGACACAGTGGTGGCACAGTGGTGTGGTGGTGACACAGTGGTGACACAGTGGTGATGAGCGAGTCATGCTGAGTCGGGACCATTTCGTGGGTAATATTACTTGTTATGTAATGTTATCTGTGATACGAAGAAGAGCTTGGAAAACATAAACTTTAGCCGCCTAGAGGCCTAATACAGTACCACTACCACCACTTTTGACATTGACATATTCACTCACGTCTAGGTAACTTATTTTCTATGCATCTCGCTCGTACTTACATATTAGTGCAAGCGAGATGTATAGAAAGTAATTTACGTAGACGCGAGCTAATATGTCAATGTCAAAACTGGTGGTAGCCGTACAGGGGTAAGCAAGCGCAAATTCAAGTAACAGTGAAGTGAGAAATTAAAAGAGATAGAGAATTTGGTTCTAGGAGTCACGATGCCGATTTCGATGGAAATTAATAAGGTTCAGGTTTTAATAATTGTTTCCATATAACTACTTCTCTCTCTCTCTCTCGCTCAGACTCAAGGAATATTTCTTATTTTTTTACTTCCTTGAATTTTTCGTTTTCTACATCTACATATTATAGCAAAAGTAAACCATCTTAGAACTACATTTCAAAATTGGAATCGCATCATTATTTGAAATAACGTGAGCCAGAAATTTGTTTTATGTTCCACATTTGAAAATAGCCTACAGGATATTTTCTACAGATACCTCCCAAGTAACACAAAAGTAGCTGAATATTGTTTGAATAATAGAGCATTCCGTACTGTATGCTGAATAAGGTAGCTGTATAACGTCTGTATAAGCGCTTATACAGACATTATACAGAAGGTTTGGGCGCAAAGTGGGCTAGCCCACGCCGCTTATTACTGAATAACAGTAATGTAATAGCTGTATAAGTGTGTGCCCACACATTGAATCGCTGAATAACACTTGTATAGAGGCTGTCAAAAGCTTCTATACCGCTTTTAAACCAAAGTTATCCAGCTTTGTATAGAATGACTCAGTTAGTCACACGTTATGCAGCTTTTGGTTCAAAAGTGCATTGTTACAGAAAATATATTCAGCTATTTGTGTATGATTTGTCTTCCATTTTAATTTGTGAACTCGTGTCAAAGTGTAGTGTCTGAAGTGAATACAAAATAAGGAGGACATTACCCATATATTGATTTGATGTTTACATAACATCAATTTCATTGCGCATGCGACTTTACTGTTAATATATATATACATCTTATTTAAAATTTTAAAGCGCCGCGTAAATAATGCACTGTTTAGAAAGTAAATATAGAAAATGTAGTAAGTACTCCACTTTTAAATTTGTAATTTTTTTGCGGTGTTTAGATGTTTTAGTGATAGAAAATGTACTTTAACAAGTTATGCTACGATAAAACTAGTGTTATAAATGAATATAAATGGGTTTTTCAGTTCATTTTAAGTTTCTATTTAATTTTAGAGGTTAGAATATGAGCAACCGTAATGGCGTCCGACTGTGCTGAATATAAGCTGCTGCCACAGCTATTATGTGCTAAATTTCTGAATAGGCATTCACATTATTCGCGTTACTAAGCTACATCTATACATATAATAAAGCTGAAGAGGGTCGAAAGTCTGTACATGGAAGATATTCGAAAAAAAGTTGGCTGGGGATACTTAGAATCGATAACAGAACACGTTCCAACAGTTTTTAGAATTTTTATCTGTTTGTCTGTTTATCTGTTTATCTGTTTGTCTGTTTATTTGAACGCGCATCACGTGAAAACGGCTGAACGGATTTTGATGCAAACTTTACTAATCTGTCGAGAACATCCCCGGCCAGGTTATAGGCTATAAAAATTCAACCCCTAAAAGGGGGGGTAGCCACAACACTCGATTGACTTAAGTTTGCCCCTGAATCTTATGGCGCTACTTAGGAAGGAGGGGCAAACTTTTTTCAAATATGTGCTACCACTATAGAGTACCCTGGTAAACTAACAGATGGCGCTGAATTTAATACGTGTTGATATGAATAAGCCACCGAGGAAGGATTTTGCCAATTTAACTCTAACTTTAGAAGAGAGGGTACGGATATCAACAAATTTAATTGAATAATTATGTTGATTTAATAATACAACAAAATTAAACGACAGTAAATTAATTGCCCCTCATTGCACAGTGCCATCTTTTGGGGTGAGTAAACATTAAGTAATCAAGAAAACTAAAAATGAATTTACATAGTTACGTAGTGGTAAAATAAACACACATATCAACACGCGTATAAGTAATTGCATAATTTAAAATTATTAATTTTCTCCGTCATGAATTATACCTAATCGTAATTATATCGCATCCATATCAAATCCATATTCATACGTATACAGCACTTAATAATGGCCACGAAGGTGGGTACTTTGAAAAAAAAACATTGACCTCTGTCATTTTCAGTGCCGGATTAACCCTTTTAAGCAAAATAAGCACTTGGACCACGTCTAGGGGGCACCAAAACCGTAGGCAAAGAAACGCGCAGGCTGCATCAGCATTGCAGTCGTCGTGGAGTAGGTACCTACATGAAACTTTTATACTTACGTGTACAAGTACCCGTCTAATAACGAAGGGTCGTAGGGATCAAGTAAGAGAGTGAGGGTACGTAAGAGCATCTCCAACGTAGGCTTTCGATTTGACCTTACGCGGAGGCCCTTAAAGTCATGGAAAAATATCTTGCTTTGGGGCTGGCGGCCAGCCGATTTTTTCGACATAGGTTACCGATTTTATAGCGAATTTTGCTCTCTTGCACACCAGATTTGTCGGCCAAGCCGAGTTGCTCCTTAGCCGCGATCCTGAGACCTAACTGTCAAAGTGTTATAAGGGGCCCCGTGAAAGCAGAAAACTAAAAGCATCCTATCAAGTAGCGCTTTCGAGTGAAGCCAAAGAGCGAGCAGCAGAAGAGTCGTGATTACATGCATAGATTCGATTTCAAGCCACTCTTTTGCAGTTCGGCGTTAGGTCTTATGCGAAGCCTTTTGCCTTACGGCAAAGTTGATCTTCTGCCTTAATTACACTTGGGCGTGGATCCAAATCCAAGCTTTCCTCTTTCGCAGCTGGGCCTTCTGCCTTGCTCACACTTCGCCAATTCAATTCACTTGGTCAATTCCAAGCTCAGCTTTCTTGCATCTTTTCACCTCTCTTGCATCAAACAACCTAGCTGAGACTCTTAAATATCGAGCCCTATGCGAAGCTACGCTGATAAAAAACTGTCCCATCCCTTCTCTGTATGAAATCCTGGATTCGCGCCTGGTTGGGACTAAAGGTAAAAATGTACAACTGTCTATCAAATTGTGTTTTTATATCGAAAAATTTTCGCGCTCGCTTCGCTCGCGTTTTCAATAACTATCTAAGATATAATAAAGATGACGTTCGGGTGGCGACTGCAGCAGAATTATTGTGTTTCAACGTTACTGCTGCAGGAGAATTATTCTGTTGCAATGTTACTGCTGCAGCACTGTCAATTTTCGTGATAAAATGATGTAACTGATTTCCATACTAAAAGTAAAAATGTACAACTGTCTATCAAATTGCGTTTTTATATCGAAAAATTTTCGCGCTCGCTTCGCTCGCGTTTTTTATTACTTTCTAAGATATGATAAAGGTGACATTCGGGTGGCGACTGCAACAGCATTATACTGTTGCAACGTTACTGCTGCAGCACTATCAATTTTTGTGATAAAATGATGTACTTAACTGATTTCCATACTAAGAGTAAAAATGTACAACTGTCTATCAAATTGCGTTTTTTATATCAAAACATTTTCGCGCTCGCTTCGCTCGTGTTTTCAATTACTTTCTAAGATATGACAAAGGTGACATTCGGGTGGCGACTGCAGCAGCATTACTCTGTTGCTACGTTACTACTGCAGCACTATCAATTTTCGTGATAAAATTATGTGACTGATTTCCATACTAAAAGTAAAAATGTACAACTGTCTATCAAATTGCGTTTTTATATCAACGTTGCAACGTTACTGCTGCAGCACTGTCAATTTTCGTGATAAAATGATGTGACTGATTTCCATACTAAAAGTAAAAATGTACAACTGTCTATCAAATTGCGTTTTTATATCGAAAAATTTTCGCGCACGCTTCGCTCGCGTTTTTTATTACTTTCTAAGATATGATAAAGGTGACATTCGGGTGGCGACTGCAACAGCATTATACTGTTGCTACTTTACTGCTGCAGCACTGTCAATTTTCGTGATAAAATGATGTACTTAGCTGATTTCCATACTAAAAGTAAAAATGTACAACTGTCTATCAAATTGCGTTTTTAATATCGAAAAATTTTCGCGCTCGCTTCGCTCGCGGGAGAGCGAGGCAGGGGGAAGGGCCACCATGGTCTAGAAATGCTTAGGGCATCAAAATATCTTAATCTGGCACAGGTCGTTTGTGGAGTCAAACGATTTGGGTGCGAGTCCCGTTTTATACGCATTTCCATGCCTTCCCGAAAAAAATCGAATCATTCGCGAAAGTCTCGCAATGCATTGAGGTTACAAGGGGCACGTGGTCTTCCTCAGGAGTCTGAAGAAGACCACGGTGAGTGGCGCTCTAGCCAGGCAGGCCGCTTCGCTTTCGCTCGCGCGCGTATATCTTACTGTATCGTCCGATATACACCTACTACTCTGTCGTTAAAATCACGTGTAAAATTTTAAAAATATTTTATCTGGACTACAGTCCTCTAGCATATCCATCTGTCAACTTTACTTCAAGATCCGCCTCCAGGGGAGAGGGAAAGAAATTAAGATTAGTTATTAGCCGCTTACTGACACAGACCGAATTCCACGCGGGCGGAGCCGCGGGCACAGCTAGTGTTAGATAATAATGGTTTTAGAACAACAAGTTTTGAATAACATCAGTATAATAGTAATTGTTTTCGCAATATTAAAGCATATTAGGGTTCTATACACAAATGGTAAAAACCACATAGATCCTCACTAGTTTGATGAGAAACATTATAGGTATGTAACACGGGCAATATTCAATCCTACTTCCTACTAATATTATAAACGCGATATAATATTTAAGTTATATGATAAATCTGGGGGCACGGCAGACTACACAGTTATTTTTTCCGTTATCAGTTCCGAGAAATATGTAGTAGGTAAAGGTAAATGCCAAGATGTACGAAGTGAGTACGAAGATGTGTATAGTATGAGTATGGTGTGGTTACGAGTATGGTATGAATATGAATATGGTATAGGTGCGAAGGTGCGGGTATATTAGTAGCGGGTATCACGGGTATGAGTACAAGTATAGTTTGGTATGGGCAGTATTGTTTAGGTATGAGTACGAATATAGTGTGGGATGGGTATGAGTAGACCCACTTGAAACCTAAAAACAGTCCGTTCAAAATCGACAGGAGAACCGATTTCGCTATATTTTAATGGGGGTGATTATTTTATTTTTCACATACCCAGTCCAGTCTACAAGTTTTTAATGCAACAATATCAATAACTAGCATTTGCCACCTTGTTTGCAAACTAGCAACAACCTTAAATGGCCATTGGTAAACTTTATCTCGTTGCAGTAAGGTATGCAAATGGTCAGTTAACAGAGTTTACGATGGTAGCTAGCAATTGTTTTACGTCATTAAAACGACAATGCATCTTGTGTAAAATAACCAATCGAAGGGAATTGTTAAGAAAACTAAACCTCGATTTTTCAAATAATGGTTGGATTAAAGAATAAATACGCAAGATGCGTTCAAAATAAAATAAAAACACGCTCAAGCTCAAAGCAAACAGGCTCAAGTAGCACTGTTGACCGTGTATAAACTTATAAAGCTACGGAACCCTCTCCACCGCGCATTTGTTGATACTAAGCAGTAGTTTGAATAGCGCTGCTCATTGCGTTCATTTTGCAGCTTTTAGCAAGAAAAGATAGTATATGTGTACTAAAATCGCTATAACTTAAGTATAAGTGTTGTTTTAGTATTTATTATTCAGACGTTATGTCTATAAAAGCCATAACTAACCCATATATGCAGCTACTGAATAACAAATAATATGTGGATTTCATTACAGCTTCCAGTAATAGCGTCCACCTTTATTCAAAAACTAGCATTAAAACAGAAACTGCAACCGCTTTTATACAGTTGAAAGTCTTCACCGACGCTTCTTTTCAACATTTAGTAGCCACTATCACATTTTTCTTAATATTGTCTGCTTAATATCTCACGACACAAAATATATACAGCTAATTGCTGCTAATGCTGCTATTATGCAGATTTTAGTAACCACAAATGATTTAAGCTGAATAATGTCTGACTAACTGTGTAAGAAATAAGTATTATTCAGCTTTAATATGCAAAACCGATACTATGCAAAATTTATGCAGCGTTTAGGCCCCACTAGGCCCACATATTTTCTTATTCCGAATTTAGTAATTTCCACCGCTTATACACAAAATTTATGCAATCTTAATTTGAATAAGATGATAATTTTACTCTATTATCCTGCTTGTGTGTTACTTGGGGCTACATCTACAAATACAGTGTTATCTTATGACATATACAGATGTTATCGCATAGCAGGTGCAAAACGTTTTAAAGCATTACTAATATAATATTAAATAAATAGCAATACCTTTTTATCTGGTCATGATACATTTTAAAACCAACTGCTGTGTATTCTTTCTACCATAAAGTATAATGACAAAGTGTGGTCACTATTATATTTTTCCAAACGAGCACACAAGCGGACTTTGCCACGCACAATACTCAGCAGAGCTTAAAAAGGCTTTTTAAAACACTTTTATATGACCATTTTCACGGATCTCATATCCTAAGCGAAGTGCTTATGCGTGAAACTTGGATATAAATATAATATGAACCCTTTGCTTTTCTTATTCAACGGTCCAAATAACATTATAAAAAGCATTTTTTTATGCAAGTATGTATTCTCCGTTACCACTGACTATACTTAGCTGTGGAAGATTTTACTTTTGGACGGTGACATTATAAGTCTTATTTATAACATAAGTGCTCCGTGTACATAGTTTTGTACGGAGCATTAAAAAACCAAGTGACATTAACAATAATATCGTTTATTTAATCGAAAACGTTATTGATAACAAAATGGCCAAAAGCTAAAAAGTGTATTCCTGTACGGTTACCATCAGTTTGTCACTGACATAAACGCCGTCGAGAACGTAATTTACTTTCTATACATCTCGCTCGCACTCGCATATTAGTGCAAACGGGATGTATAGAAAGTAAATTACGTTCTCGACGGCGTTTATGTCAGTGACAAACTGATGGTAACCGTACTGTTCACGTGTTGAATACTAGAGTAGTAGGAGTTTTGTCTAAAAAAAGAGTAATTCAGTGTATGCATGTTGTTTTGAACAACTTTGACTAGTTAATATAACATTAGGCAAATGTCTGATTAAATAAAAAACTAAACAGTATCTTTTGTTCAAAGTGACTTGATTATTTTGAGATACTTATATGAATAAAAATAGCTTGCCTTTACGAACTAAAGGGTCCAAACATATGATTTGTATTCGGAAACAACAACATCGCATTTACAGTTTAATAAAAAGAATAAACCTAGGGGGGAAGTAAGTGGGGCTATAATAGTTTAATATTTTAGTAAGAGTGATGATCATTACTAATTCGTATTGTTCAAACACTTGTGTTATTACTTATAATCAATGATAAATATCAAACCAAATTGATAAATCGCTACTTATTAACAATCTGGTTATTTACTAAAACGCAAATTGCATTAGCCAGCAACATAATTAACTAAGTTTGCACTAGTCAGTTTATTGCGAAAATCACGAAAGTTCATGCCATTACAATATTATAATGGGTTAGATATATGTGGTCGGCAGGGTGGGTGTTGTGTTTGTCACTTACATGGTAAAATGATTGGCTGTACACTAATTAGGTACGTAGGTACCTACAGTTGGAATATCTAGTGACATCGGTTAGTCGACCGAGAAATTACATACTGTATAGGTACTAGTAATTAATTGGTTTCGTATAATATGTGTATGTATACAAATTCGGTCATATGAAGTGTGGCCTGGGGGACTAACCAACATGACAATCGTACGAGTATAATAATATGTACATCGACAAACGCTAATGCCGGGGCCACATTAACGGGTAACGCCGGGAAACGCCGTTGATTATCGCGATAATCCCAGTGAAAAGTGTCAATAATCGCAATAATCAACGGCGTTTCCCGTTAGTGTGGCCCCGGCATCTAAAATAAAATGTATCGGGATGGCAGATGCTAAGAAAAGTCACATGACTTTCCATGCATTATTGATGTTTCAATTGGCACTTTCTATCAACGATTATCATCTTAGCTAAGCCCCCGTAATGTTAACAACATCAAAAATAAAAAGTGAAGAAAGCTCTTTAACCATCCATAACCATTTGTTAACCATGTTCTCACACCGTTTACTCCTGTAATTACTTCCAACTTCAATCACACCTCTTCTGGTAGGTAATACATTTCGAGGTTAAATTAAAAGTGCCTTACATCTTTTTCTAGATTATAAACTATCTGCCTATCAACAAACATTATTAACAATAAATAATTTTAATACAGAAAACTACTTTTTCTCAAAAATGGACGGCAAAGTCGACTTTGCCGTTTAAAAAATAGGTTGCGAAGCGCGTAGTTTATGGTCAGTCAAAAATTAAAAAGTTAAAAACATTGCAGTCTCGATTTTGGGACTGCAATGTTGCATACAAATTCCATTATTTGTCGAGTTCCAAACTTTTTAAAAGTTGAAATGGCCATATCAAATGAAGGCACAGGCCCATTAAACAGTCAAACAGATGATTAGTACCGCGACTATTTAGCTGTCTCAAATAGGTTGGCGTATTTTCGGCAGAAAAATACACTTCTATTTTTTATTAAAAAAATAAAAAGGCGGCAAAGCTAATTTTTTCAATTGTTTCTACTTTTTTCTGTGAAAATATATACGTAAGAAAGTTGCTTTTGTAAAATATTTCTATGATATTTATATTTCTTGCACCATTTTTGAGAAAAGCACTATATATGACTCGGCTGGAAGGCTACTTGCTGGCTTCGGATTCAATTAAACGGACTCCCAAGGTCGTCCGTTTAAAACGAATCCTCAGCCTGCAAGTAGCTACTTCCGAGCCTCGACAATAATGTACTATAACTTTCAAAAGTGCCCTGAATTCTAAAATTGGTCACTTATTCGCTCCCAGTCAGAATTAGCATCTCATTGTGCATTACCTATTGAACTTGTTGAACAACTCCACGTCATATATGTACCTACATAATGGCTGTTCCATTGAATCAGAAAAGTATCGGTCCACATTGACGTGTTGCGAAGTTTTGACACGTTGTGACATGCTGCTTTATTCTTTATTGTGTTGTATAGGAAATGTATATACCTACATGGAAAATTTACATTGTGGAGAAGTTAGCATGGATTTAAGGTTACATTCAGATTGCTACTGCTGTTGTTTCTGGTGCAGCAACAAAACGGGCAATGTCAATAATTTCCTTAATAAATTCCATTGCTATTGTTGCCACATTGCTGTAGTAAAATAATTGGAGCGTTAAATATATAATTTCCTGAAAGAGATCCAACTTTGTATGGAGAAAAAAGGATAATAAAACTCCACACCTTTATTCTATTATAATTTGTGCCAAATTTGAACTAATTTGCTTAAAGATTTTAGGTTGCAATGATTTGGTGATTTACAAACCAAAAAAATACAAACTGACCCAATTCTGTCAAAATTACATTAACAATTCGATCTTATTCTTACAATAATCATATCCTATAAGCTACACTACATTTCAAAGCTACTACTAACACTAACTAAACTAAAACTAGAAAAAATCTTTTAAATAATACATCAAAAACATCAAATTGTGTCATCATTTGTTTTGTTCGTTGTTCCACCTGCCGTCCTTATGCTAAAATAAATATTTTTCTGTAACATACAGCCAAGTGAATTGTGAGCCTCAAATAATTTGCATGCTTTTCACATGCTGCCGACAAAATAAAATACACGCTCTGTCTACAATTTCATTAACTTCGATATCGAGAGCCGAAGAACCGGAAAAATGAATAATGAAGAATTTTATCCAGTTTCGGATTTCTTTTTAAGTAATTTAATCACAAACGTTTCAAGTGCCAAAAAACATTTGAAAAATATGTAAAATTTTTGATAGGTATTTTTTATTTTTTTTTAGCTATTAATCATCTTAATTGTAATTAATTTTAGTTTTATATTCATTTTATAACACTTACTATACAATAACTGAGTTTTTTTTAAATGAGACATTTTCATAAGTTTTTTAGTTTTTTAGTTTAGATTTCTTTAGTTTTATCCGACACTACAATTATCTTTATACAAAATTCGGTTAGTATCAGTTCAAAAACTTGACGAGGAAGGGTGACAGACTGCCGTATTCGAACTTCAAGATATTCACAAGAGACGACACGTACTAGATACGTATAGTTTAGATATCAACTAGTTCTCTTTTGCAGCGCAATTCGGGCAACCAATGTCACTTTTTCGATAGATAGAGTAAGATATCCTGTGGAAATCGTTCAAGTGTATCTCCAGAATCGCGCAAATGTCAAATTTGACAGGTTAGATCTTAAACATATCGTTATCGTATCTTGTTGATGTCTAAAAGATATCTAATAGATGTTTATTACTAAATCCGAATCGGGCCCAGAGATACGTACGCGTTTAATTTACGAGTAGTGGTTAAAAGGAGGAAAAGTTCATTTTGGCCGGTTGTGTTCATACAAAATGGATTTTTTGCGACCCGCCTGGCTATATTAATTTTTTGACAGTCAACATTGTAAGCCAAATAGTTGCGAATAGTTGAAAAATTCGACATGAAAGTTCAACTACAAACCACGACGTGCACTATCACCGGTTCTATACTGCCACGCAATTTGTACATTATTGTGTTAGCTTATTACTTTAGATATGCTTAAATAGGTGCCTGGACGTGAAACGTAGGTATATTAGTATATTGAAAGGCGGAACTCCTTTCGGTACACGTGGAGTAATAGAAATTTACGATACAAGTGCGAAAAATAGGAAATAGAAAAAGGAGTGGCAAATTTTTAAACACGACCGAATTACAGTACAACGTTTTACAGTACCCATTTAAATTTTCGACGTAGTTACGTAATGTGCTTATTATAGCACACGACCGAATTACAGTACAACGTTTTACAGCACCCCTTTAAATTTTCGACGTAGTTACGTAATGTGCTTATTATAGCAGTGCAGTAGAGCTATTCTATTTAAATTTGTACAGTCGACGTCAAAGATATGTTTACACTTTTTGCCTTATTACAAAGGAGTAAGGTGCAAAAGTGTAAACATATTTATGACTACAGCGAATAAAAGATAACAGCGAGTTTACTTTTCAACAAGCAAATTTTGTCAGTAGAAAAAGGCGGCAAATTTGAAATATGTAGGCGCGAAGGAATATCGTCTCATAGAAAATTTGAATTTCGCGCCTTTTTCTACTGACAAGATTTGCTGAGCATCTATACTCTGTTTCTGGTATGCATTATTCAAATTCAAATTTAATACGAAGGATAGGACTCCGTGGCTAGCTTATGTAAAGTAAAAGTCCCTTGCAATGCCAATTAATTTTGTATTCATGGGTCACATAAATAAACCACCAAATCCGTCTTACGTCCGTATCTTTTTTGTATCTCTTGAATAGATAATATAAAAGTTAAACATTAAACAAACAACTGTAATTATAGGAAAAGGTGTAGGTACCCTAACTATTGACGAATAATGTTTTCTCTACCTTTCCCGATATTTTCTGTAACGCAGAAAATCATAGCTTAGAAATACATGTACCTACATTCGCCATTAAATATATTGGGGCGGCTAAGGTGCTAAAAATATCTGAACACTGACTAACAATGACTAATTTAATGGTTAAGTAAAGTAGTACCTACATATTAACCATATTTTTTAACAATTTTTGTCGTGATTTTTCCGATATTTTCATACCTGTTCATCTAATGGGGGCGGAGATGAACACAACCAACGCAAAATCATTCAAATTAGTCATTCTTGAGTTTTAAATGGTAATAAAATAACTGAGGTAACGAATATACCTACCTATAACAAAGTCGGGTTACAAGATTAAGTAATTGTAGCAAGTTAAAATGTATTCGAGAACTTCTTTCGATCGTTCCATAAGTTTCAACATTACAGACACATAATTTTTGAAATCACAGATAAAACCATTGCTCTCAAATAAGATTAAGGGCCCGATTCGGATTTTGAAATAGACATCTACAAGATATCTTTTAGACGTCACCAAGATACGATAACGATATGTTTAAGATCTAACCTGTCAACTTGGCATTTATGTGATTCTGGAGATACTCTTGAACGATTTCCACAAGATATGACTTAGAGATCCAATTCACATCTAATAGATATCTAACACTATCTGACGTAAAAGTGACACTGGTTACCCGAATTGAGCTGCAAAAGAGAACTAGTTGAAATCTAAACTATAACGTATCTAGAATAGATCTAGTACGTGCCGTCTCTTGTGAATATCTTGAATTTCGAATACGGCAGTATTACAGTTCCAGCCACTATTATTTACTAAGATCATCTTATAAAAATATAGATTTCCTACTCTTCCAGACTATTTTTCGCCTAGCGGGGAGAAGTAAACAAAATATAATCGTAACTTAAATAACTATTCCGACGAGTAATATTTATGTTGCGTAAATGAAATCGTTGAGTTAAGAAGACCCAACTGTCGACATAAAGTTTTAGTGCTTTTATTAGGTCATCCGTGGCCAAATAACTTTCTGAGGCCGTATTACTATAGCGGTTATCGCGGTTAGAACATTCGTCACTTCACATATACATTTAAGTAAAGCGCTTTAGCTGTGGCGAAAAACGTTACATTAGTCCCTATCTAAGTATCCTCATTTATTCTATATCATAGTTCTTAATCCTGTTTAGTGTTTAGCCTCCGAGCTTGTCTGTAGCCTGTTGGTATTCCCACATTGGTTGTTATCTATCTATATTAATAATACCTTTAAACGATCAATTCTTGTATATTATTTATTTATATACATATACACGGTGTGGCCTGTAACATGAGCAAAGAATTAAAACATAGATTGTACTCCTCATACGGTGACACTTTTGTTCAACAACTTTTAAAAATTATGAAGTATTTAGACTCCCTATTTTTCATACAAAATAAATATTATCTTCAATGGACGCCATCGCCACGCCATATTATTGTGATTGACGTTGCTTGTCACGCCTTAAACATAACAAAATTCGCAATACATTGCGTCTTAGAATAAACTTTAAAGTGTAATAAAAATCAAACCACAAGTTATTTTTAAAAGTCGCTGAACAAATGTTGGTCAGTTTGAGGAGTACAGCCTACAGTTTAATTTTTTGCTCATGTTACAGGCCACACCCGGTATATATCGGAGATCTCGGAAACGGCTCTAAGGATTTCGATGAAATTTGGTGTATGGGGGTATTCGGAGCTGAAAAATCGATCTAGGTAGGAAAACTAACTCTTATCTCTGGGAAAACGCGCATTTTTGAGTTTTTATATGTTTTCCGAGCAAAGCTCGGTCTGCCAGATATTAAAATGTTATATAACATCGTGTGACAGGGAGAACATAAGAAAACACTATTAGTACTATCACGCTGTCCCTGCCACACGATGTTATATAACATTTTATAACAGCCAATGTGAGAGCATAAGGTATATCTAATGCACGAGTGAAGTGGCTCAAAAACTTTTAGAGCCAACGGGAGTGGTAATTTCTCCATACAAACGTACTCCTCGTTTTCCTCCGTGGTTTTTGAAGCTAGAGCAATGATTTTTTCAACACAGATTAATATTGTCAATATCTGTGTCGGACCGTTTTGCTTTATTTGATATTTTTGTTTTTTAAGGCGCTAGAGCCCTTCAAGAATGGCCAAAATGGCCTAATTGACTATGCCGCAATGAGAGGCGTGGCATTCAAAACTGATATCAATTAGCCAAAAAAGCAAAACGGTCCGACACAGATAATTTCATAGTCATTTAGATTTCCAAATTTGGTTACGATTGGTTAAGTTTTGGAGGAGGAAACAGAGGAGTACGAAACCTCGATTTTTGAGATTTTTACGCAGGAGTTTTCGCCTTGACCTTATCGCACTACTTTTAGATGCCGCTTCCGTTAGCGAGACGGGTATATTTACCTAAAATATTTAAAACTCAGCTCCTGTTTCGTCTTAAGGTTATGTGACTTTTCTGACAGACATCATAAAATAAAACGGACTTAAATGTGCATGTAAATTCATATGATGAAAGTCGAAAGATGAAAGAAAAATGTATCCAAATTGTTAACTTTTGTATGTTTACAGAAAAGATGCCAGTTTTTCCGGACGTTTTTGACTCAATGCGAAACAAGGCTAACGCAAAGAGTAGGTATGTACTTAATTCTATGTGTGTAATATAATATTATATAATGTACGGTTCAATAATAGGTACATAGGTATATTGCCCTCTCGAACCAGTATACGTACAGCAATAAGAGAAATTACTATCATAATATTATACATGGGCAAGTGATGTCAAATTGACGTCAATCTGTACGTACGAATCTAACTCACAAAATGATCTGCGTGATATGTCCTTTCTTCTCTTCAGTTATTTCAAAAATATAGCGATAAAGCTTCACTAAATCTCTTATCTTCTCTCTAATCTCTTATTCTCTTATCTTAAATAATTTTATTCACTTTCGTTGCGGGTTGATCGAAGACTTCTCGAAAAGCATGTTTATTTTTTATATGAGTTTTATATCCTCTCGGATCATAGAGGCTTTTATTTCGTTTTTTTTGGATCCTTGTATTATATAATAATAGGTTCATTTATTTTTACTTCGTTCATAATGGGCTCTGCGATCCTAGAAGTTAAAATGATTATTAAATAGATATCAATTGATATCGCAGTTTGAAGGAAGGGTATTTTTTAACCAATACCCCATAGTGGAGCTATTTTTTTTTTCATGTTAATACGCTTTTGATGAAGTAATTATTAATCTGTTAATCTTTACTCACACACTAAACATTATTACAAAGCAAATATTGTATTTTACAATTTGAAAATCTTATGAATTAATTATTTGTCACAATCGTTACCCTCAATCAAAAACTTAAATCAAAATGCATTTAATAAGATATTAATACTACTAAATTGGACCAACCCAACTCTGCATGGCATTTTCAAAGTTAAAGTGTGTCATTGACATTACTAATGTCAAATTTCTATGAAAATATGACATTTGTGGTTTAATCCGAAAACGTTTGATTCATTTATTAGGCGTTCAATATTACCATGCTATTGAAAATGTGTAAGTATTTTGTGTTAGATTTTATTTTTCAAGATTAGGTAAGTATGTATGTATTATGTTTTGCTTATTGTATATTTAATATTATTTGAACAAATTGGCCAAATCCCCAATTTATTAAGACTAATACATTATTGCCAATTTACGCCAATACATTTTAGTAAGCTTGGGTATTTTTGACAGCATTCCGCAATAGTACATTGTGCAACATGGGGCGTAAGTTGAATATTGCAAACGAGAGTAAGTTAAATCGCGACGGCTTGCCGGAGCGATTTATAGACTCGAGCTTGCAATATTATTATTATTACGCCCCGAGTTACACACAATGTTTTTCATCACACTTGCGATACAAAAATTAAGTATAAAGACAAAAAACTGTTAATTATGGCACTAGAAACTTCATAACTCCCTAGGGAGAACGCTTTTTCTATAACTCCCGCTAAACCTGCGTGCAAATCCACATTTACTGAGCGAGTGTGATGAAAATAATATTTCTTCGTTTATAATCCATAGTGTATTTAGAATATCCAAAATGACGGCCATCCTCCGCCTCCGGATTTCCGTCTCACTATTCCCGGTACCTTTCAATCTATTTTATTTTATCAAGTATCCCTTGAATGTCTCCAATCCTTTTTCATTAAAAGATAATTCAACATTTTCAACATTTTCAATGAAACTTTTCTCATGTTTTTCATTTTGGCTAAACTGCTTGAAAATTAACCGTTTTATAGGCTCTTTGAAGTGTTAGCAGCTTTTTTGCGAATACAGACAAAGTTAGGGGTTCTTTCAACTGTTAAACCATTATTTAGCCAACGGGATATTTATATTTGGATTTTCTTAGCCCGTGATGTAGAAGGAAATTATCCTGTTTTTTTATCGTAGGGGCTTCTTAATATATTCACATAAAGGAATCATTGTTAATTCAAAGGCTCTTAACAAAATGAACATATATAAGATACAGTAAAGGGCCATAAAGTTTGCACATCGGTATTTAGAAAGAGAATATTGGAGGCAACGAGAATGAAAGAGACAACGCTCTACGAAGCCGAAATTCCGATGTGCAAACTTTATGGCCCTTTACTGTACGTAGTATTATACAATAGGTATTTATTGTGTTCTGTGAGGCTATAGAAATCAAATTACGCTTAGGTGGGATAAGACTATCACCGGGGCAAGTTAAACAATTGTATGGAATCTTCATACTGTTTGTTTTGCCTCGAGCAAAATAAACTATGTTCGTCTTACCCCACCTTACCTTATGTTAATAATAAAATAGCATCACAATTAAGAAATCATACTATTAATTAAAATCTCATTAAATAAATTGTTTATTAGGTAAGATTACTAACTTGTAAACTATAAATACTACTCTATTTCCAAGTTTTGTAAAAAATGGACATGTTTAGCTTTTAGAGTTAATAGCCATTCTTTAATTAACTACTCTAAGAAACACAGCGGGGGAGACATTTAAACGAATTACATTGGTTACCTTCGGTCCTAAGGGAAAACATCCCGAATGAATGAGGCCTAAAATAGTACCTATTTTTAATTATTTGAATAAAGCGACCGACGTTAGTTCAAATTATTGTCTAAACGGTATTTCGTTAACATATTTGACTTACTTTATCCTATCATATGGAACGTGGAATTCGGATTCACGTTTGTAGGTATTGAACTATAATTAATTATAATTTAATACATACTGCACGGATCTACGTTAAACGGCCTACGGAATACGAAAAGTTAAAAAAAAATCTAGTATTTTCTCGAGACATTGTTAATTCATTCATATGCTTAACGCTTGCTTTACTTTATGAAATCTTTAACCGCTCAGATATTAGTCCCAAATCAAATAGAAGACAGGTTGAATAATATTTGTAATTATTCAGAATTTTGCCATTAAAATAACTGAATATTTTAGACTAGGTACTCACTTATTTAATCCTATTTAATTCAATTTAGCGACATGTCAGATGACTTTGACGTCCCTAACAAGATATAGAATGCCCCTCCGGTTATATCATAAATATATAACTGAATTATAAAGTAAAATAGCATGCTTGCGGGTTTATTCTGAAATGTGATTTCGATTCAATTAGAAAATATTGTAAATTAATTTAATTTAGATATTTTAGAAAAAATATAATATTGAACTCATAAAACAGAAGTATGTACCTATGTCATAGTTTAAAATATATATATATATGTATGTATATACCTAAGTGATAAGTATTTAACAGCTTTAAAGATATTACTTAAGTATTTAATTGTTTTAGACTTTAGGTATTTCCGTTTTAAAGCGCAAATAAATAAATAAAAAGTTGAAATTAAATCCCTATATGTGGCTTTCCATCAGAGAAGGATTGTTATCCTTCATGTGCAATTAATTCACCATTCCATCAAAATTTATGTTGGGATTCTCTAGGACCTGTAATATTATAGTTAACTTAGTTGTTTATATTTCCTATTTTAGTATATCGTAAGACTAAAGTTTCAGCAGTTCGAAACTGTTCGGGTCTAGCCTGACCTAACCTGACGGAACATAACAAAAACAAGCACTAGGATAAGCAAGCACAAACACCGAAATACCTTATAATTTGGCAAGATCTATTCGCAGCGTGTGTTCCGTAGCGTCCCAAGTCTTTTTTTTTAATTATGGTTTTGTTTCGTAAGCTATTTTATTATTTGTTAATAATCAGAGCCCGGAATTTTCGCGACAAAACAAAAAACTGTCGCAATCTTGCTAGAGTTAGAAACATTTTTTGATCGATATCGATAGTTGTGTAGATGTGTTGTCTAATAGAAGAAAAAACGGTCTACCTAAAAAATCATTATTCATTAACCACGACACATTTGATGTTTGAGAGACGAAGATGGGAAACAATCAAAATTCACACATAAATAGGGAAATGTCTGGTCCACAAATGTCACTATTGAAAGCTTACAGGTCATATCCAAAACCGTTTCATAACGAGAAATTATAATGGCTCCAGGTCCAGATATATTGAAAACTAGAGTAAACATTACAGGAATGACAAGTAGGTTTTTTACCTTACGGCGCGATTTGGGAAATGAATTAGAGATTCACTAGATATGAAATAGTAAAGACATGTAAATATTGGAGCGAGTGGTTGAATATTGGAGCGGCGTTAATAATAGCGTAAGCGCCAGCCGCCATAAGGTACCTTTTGCCGTGAAACGTCACATATCTTTACTATTTCATATCTAGTGAATCTCTAATTCATTTCCCGAATCGCGCCGTTAATGTCTGTCTGTTTAGGTATTATGAAAATAAGTCGGACAGACGATTTAATAAAAACGCCCCGTTTAACCTAAGTTACTTCATTAATAATGATAACTAAGCGCCACTTGCACCATCCCGCTAAACAGGGGTTAACCGGTTAAACCGTTGTCAGTGTCAAATTGCACTGATACTGACTGACGGTAACTCCAGGTTTAACCGGTTAACCCCGGGTTAGTGAATGGTGCAAGTGGCCCTAAGAATCACATTTCATTTAATTACGCTAACCTTTAATAATGCCATAAGCATTAGGGGAAAATTATGTCCATATTTGTTTTATTCCTTTAATTTCCTGACAAGGGGCCTGATGGCCTTGGGCAAAGACTGTCTTGACTTTCATGTGAGCATCGCAATTAAGCTTTAGCATAGCTTTTGTTGTTTTAAACGTTTGTTCGTTTATGAAATTCTGTTTTTATATTCCAACTAGCGACCCGCCCGGCTTTGCACGGTTTAACAAATTATACCTAAACCTTCCTCAAGAATCACTCTATTGATAGGTGAAAACCTCATGAAAATCCGTTCAGTAGTTTTTGAGTTTATTGCGAACATACAAACACACAAACAGACAGACGCGGCGGGGGACTTTGTTTTATAGTACCTAGTGATGTAGTCAGTATGGAGTCTAAAGTCTTAATACATATTTATGTATTGTGTGTAAACTAATATTTAACAAACGCTTTTCATTTACTACTGAAATTTCTCATTTAAGTTAGCTGAGTGTAGTAAACTACTCATTTCAATATGTAATTACTTTTAGCCATTCAAGTATATGTTGCGAAATTTATATTAGTAATCTGAAATTTATTTTACGCCAGATACCAGTGGGATCCTACGTTATTTAACATTTTAGACTACGAATTAGAATAAAAATGGTTTTCCAATTCCAAAAAACAATCAATTTAGGTGTACGATACAGGCTACTTCATTAATGTTGTTGTATATAAAATGTACGATACAGGCTTAGGAGTTAGTCCTCTCATTAATATTCAAAGTCCTAACCACGTTTTAATGAGTGTTCTACCAGATTTTATAAAGCTCAATGATACCTATCATCCGAATCAGTACTAAAATCTGAATCTTTACAAACAGGCTTCAATGAAAGGCTTCGGCCACGGCTTGCAAAAAATATTTCATTCTGATCTACGAGTGTAATAGAACAACGCTTTCAGGATACTGATGGGGCTGCCTCGTCACTGTAGCGCCTCCAGGATGTTCGCGGAGGCGCAAGTCGACGGCTTTGCGGCTATCATGCGGAAGCGGTGCGCCTCTTTACTTAGCCGCTGGCGGGGCAGCGCTAACAGTATCATGATAGCGTTGTTGGATAGGTGGAATTCCCCTCTGCTGCAGCAGTGGACAAAACTCCACACTGTAGTCTTCTTCTTCTTTCCGTGCCTCTTCCCATTATTTGGGGTCGGCCCTCCTCGTTCTCAAGCGCCAGGTCGGGCGATCCTGGGTTGTCTCTTTGTTCAACTGGGTCTGTTTCAAATCCATTGATATGGTGGACCACCACGTAGCAGGCGGGCGACCTCTGCCTCTCTTATTATTCGGTAATGCAAGGGCTTTCCTCACGACATGGTCTTCGTCGCGTTAAGATTAGATTATAATTCCACTAACACTATTTTAGAAGTTAATTTTAAATGTAACTAACAACTATGGATTTATATCCGATATAAAATGATTTTATTATTATAGTATTATATATTGTTACCTTATATACTTATAATATTATACCTACCGAATTTTTAAAAGCTATTCAACGATTTTAACGTGCACTTGAGAAGCCGGGGCGGGTCGCTAGTTTTAAATGAAAAATTGTTGAATCAACCCTTTTTTGCAAGTGTATGAATGTATTTTTAATTATATTTATTATTATTTATTATTTATTTATACTTGCATTTTAATTATATGTATTTTTAATTATATTTATTATTATTTATTATTTATTTATACTTGCATTTTTTTTAAACTTGGATCATGTCACACCCCTTGTGTTCATGTAAGTAATGATTTTAATCAGAGTAATATGAAAGCAGTTGTTGAAAATAAGGTTTAAATCAGAAAATTAGGCTTGGCCCTATTTTAATTACAAAACTTCTGGGGTAGGTACACAGATATTTTAAATATAATATCTGTGAGACCGAGCTTTGCTCGGAAAACATAATTATAATTACTCAAATATGCGCGTTTTCCCAGAGATAAGACCTAGCTAGATCGGTTTTTCGCCCCCGAACAATCCAAAATCCCCAAAATACTATATAAATATATTTATACCGGGTGTGGCCTGTAACACGAGCAAATAATTAAAACATAGATTGTACTCCTCAAACGGTGACACTTTTGTTCAACAACTTTTAAAAATTATGAAGTATTTAGGGTCCCTAGTTTTCATATAAAATAAATATTATCTTCAATGGACGCCATCGCCACGCCATATCATTGTGATTGACGTTGCTTGTCACGCCTTAAACATAACAATACATTGCGTCTTAGAATAAACTTTGAAGTGTATTAAAAATCAAACCACAAGTTATATAAAAGTTGCTGAACAAATGTTGGTCAGTATGAGGAGTACAGCCTACAGTTTAATTTATTGCTCGTATTACAGGCCACAGGCTGTATATGTATTTGCCCGTTTAAAGGTATAAGATCACTGGTCACTCGTGTATTTAAGTCGGAGATTACTCGACATGTTTCGCTTTATAACGAGGAGCTTCAACGGGAGTAGGAAGTTAAAAGTACGTGAGTGACCCGTTTTATATATGTTATAGCCTTAGTTTGCGTATGTCAACAGGAGAGACGTGAACTTAATTGCTGATATGACAGACACAGTGTAGCCACAGTTTGTAATCAAATTACAATATGAAATTATTAAGAATGCAGGTCTGTTAAGTATGTTTAAGTACACTACATATATTGTACTACAAGTCCATTTGTATATGTGACTGTGTTCTAAATAAAAATAAAAAAAAATATTGTGTTTGACTACATTTGTTGGTTTGATCAGAAAGTGATGGGCGTGCGATATGTGGAACGTGTCACACAGGTCAGCGAGCACCCCGTACGGTCTCTAGTATAAATAAAACTTTTCAAACATTACTCTAACATTTAACTTTCACGATTAACACACATCAAATAATGTTTTTAATTGGGTATTATTCCATCGCGAATTATTCCAAAATAGTTATTAGTTTGATGAGTTTGTTATTTGTCGATTGTTACCCGTAATATTATCCATGTGTCAGAATTTGCGAGTTTGGTATTAAGAAAAGGTAATAGGGTGGATATGCTGTTTGAAGTTAAGTGACACATTTTTAATAATGCTCAAAAACTCGAAGATTTTAAAATGATTACATTTTATGGTAGGTATTTTGATATATAATCCGATTTAAAATAGACCACTACTACTATCATGTTGTAATACTTAAATGAGGTTTTGATATAGTTTATAGAAATAAAAAAAAACTGTTGGAGCACAAAATTACCCAGTGGGGACTGTGGGGAGCAGAGTGCAAGTAGCTACATTTTACGGTAAGGTAACTTATAAACTTTTGTTGGGTAGTTCATATCAAACACCTACGTATTTTAATTTTTATATTTAGCTATTACTTTAATTGTCCACAACTATGACCGGTGAAATCGGCATAGAAACATCGGGTTTTTGGACAAATTAATTCGCTACCTACATACTTATTGTTTAATATCAAACACTGTTGTTATATTTTTGGTTATACATGTCTCTCAAATTAAGTATTTTTTAGGTAGATTTAATTGTTTTTTCCTATAATTATGCATTACTTCGAATAACTTTATATTAACAAAATTAAAAAATATACACTATAATATAAAATACATATACTTAACGAACATAGGTACTTTAGACGTTAAAAGTACTTGTATACATTTTCTCAGTACATAATCACATGTCCTAATTGCTTTCCAAAAAAATGTGCGCCTTGATTTTTTAGCTGTTGAAAATTTTATTATTTCATTAATATAATATTGCCTGTATTCATAAATATTTGCGAAACTCTGCAATGTTCACGAAACTTTAAAAAACCGCATAACTAAAATGAACTTACCTTAGTTTGTCGTAATCACTAAGCACGTCTGGACACAGCGCGAGTGACGCGCAGGTGAGACTAGAGTGGCCTCAGCAGTGGAGGGTTGACGCTTATATACGCGCTCGTGGGGGTTGGTCCAAGCGGAGTCCGCCCAGCGTAGGCGGGCGTAGGTGGCATGCAGGCTGTGGTCCAAATATGTGACATTTTAAAATATAAATAAAAAATAAAATAAAACAAGAACTTTTATTTGTGATCCCTTAATAATAATTATTGTAAATAGAGTTTTTTTCGTACCCTAAGTATTATTTATTTTGGGATCCCCTCTTGGGTAAAGGCCTCCTCCAGCTTTTGCCACCTATCTCGGTCTTGGGCCACTTGGTATTTTATAATATAAACCATATTTTTTTTAGATTAGGATAATTAGGGAACACCGATACCCTAGTTCACACTCGTACTAATTACGCGGAAGATTTGGTTGGTATTAGGACTTATTGTTTGTACATTATGGTACCGTAAAACGGGGTGAGTAGGTTTCGCGGGGAGAGGTGGGTTATGAATGGGGAGAGAGGGTTTGAGAGGGGGGTGAGAAGGGATTTTAAGGCTACTGCTACAAAAATAATGTATTCCAATTTAAAATGGAGCTATAGTAATACGCATAATAAAAAAAATCGATCCTACAATCTTCCAAAATCACCTTTGTATGAAAACCCCTCTCACCCCAAATACGAGGCACTACGGGATGAGGTGGGTTTTCCTCTTTATCGTCAAAGTTATGAAATGGAACTACCCAAAATAAAATAAAAACAAAAATAGT
This sequence comes from Cydia splendana, assembly GCF_910591565.1. Taxonomy (NCBI): domain Eukaryota; kingdom Metazoa; phylum Arthropoda; class Insecta; order Lepidoptera; family Tortricidae; genus Cydia; species Cydia splendana. The sequence continues at coordinate 14,228,189 of NC_085971.1, read as the reverse complement.
TTTCATACGTAAAAATAAAATGTTATCGAGGTTTGAATTTCAGTTTTGACCCTACTCACCCCATTTTACGGTAGTCATTATCTGTACTTGGCAAGTAAGTACTGGGCCTTTAGCATTAAAAGAAAAGGAACGTATTTTGACCAACGTCTTTGCCATACCGAATTGACGATAAAAAGAATTAAGCATATATACCAAACGTTACGCAAATTTTAAGTATACATATACGCAGATTATGACAAAAAAAAATACAAACTAGTGCATCAGTCTCACTTTGCACTGAATAAATGTACCTATAGCTTCGCCATTTAAAAAGAATAGAAAAATGAATCGACAGTACAAATAAGTAGTTGATTATCGACCCTACTCACAAAATTTCACGAATAATGCAATCTTTAGAGGAGAACAGCCGAACCTAACGAACAAAAACATTGCTGTCCAAGTTGAAACTGAGACCTTTCGTGTTCGCTTGGTCAAAATATAGGATTCGTAAAAGTGACCATCCATTAATTACCCCGTAGCCGTCTATGCAAGCCGGTGGGAACAGTACGTTACTACAAAGTTGCTCCTGCAATGTTAATAGTACCGTGAAAGTATAAAACTTTGCCCTTTAACATAACTTTGCCCACGCGTCATAGCACGTACTGAACTGTGACGCGGTGGGCAAAGTTATGTTGTAGGGCAAAGTTTTATACTTTTACGTTAAGTAATTTAGTAAAGCAGTGATAATAAGTTTAGGTTGCATTCTAAATGTATCCGCCTATTCGCTCCATTCAACCAGGAACGCCAGTTTTGACACTGACAGATCAGATCCATAACTAATCTAGTACGGATACGGATATGATGGTCGTTCTTGTCTACGTGACAGCGTGATAAAACGGTGTCCGTCACTTTCTATCCCACGGTGTTAAAAAGTGACAGTTATTTTATCACGTGGATAAAGATGGATAAAGCCATCCATAATACGCCGGCAGATTTAATTCATACCCCGTCTTAAAATCAGAAAACAGGCGTATTCTGTATTACTCTTAGCGCCACTTGCACTATCCCACTAACCCAGGGTTAAGCGGTTACACAGTGAAATTTTAATGTTATATTTAATGTATAATACCTATGTCCAAAATGAAGATGTTATCTTTAACACTTCATGCACAAAATTTAAAAGGTTGGGACCTTCCACGGAGTATGAAGAAGAATAATAGCCGTATTCGAACTTCAAGATATTCACAAGAGACGACACGTACTAGATCCATTCTAGATACGTTATAGTTTACATATCAACTAGTTCTCTTTTGATTCTAAGATATCTATTAGATGTGAATTGGATCTCTAAGTAATATCCTGTGGAAATCGTTCAACAGTATCTCCAGAATCGCGTAAATGTAAAAAAAACAGGTTAGATCTTAAACATTATCGTTATCGTATCTTGGTGATGTCTAAAAGATGTCTAATAGATGTTTATTTCAAAATCCGAATCGGGCCCTAAGAATATATTTGTGTCAGGAGATCCCGTTCTTCTATTACAGGGTAAGAGTACAAACCAACGGGCAACGAACTCTTACTTAATTGAATTTATTTACAATATAAGAGTTCATAACATAACATAATAAAAACAATTTAATTTTCGACAAAAAAATCTTATTTATATGTACAATCGCCTGCGCTCGCGGTGCACGGTGTTCCAGTTAAGAAAAAATTGCTTAATCCTTACTATCTACCTGCTACCTGCAAGGCGTTCAAACGAATATCGCCTCAGTGTCGCCCTAAGGGTGGAACACCGCAATTTAGAAACTACATACTTAAAACTTTTCCTTACCCACTCATTTTTGCTGGTACGTCGGCATACCACGTCCAGTTTGTCGAAATTAATATTTTCAATGTTTTAATTGTCTTAAACCACAACATAATTTAAATAGTCGGTGTTGCTTTCCGTATGGATCAAATGAACCGAGCACGCTCAGTGAATATTAATGGTTTCGGCGAAAGTTTCAAAATGTTTATATGCACTGCTGGGCAAAGGCCTCATATCTTTCCCGCCATTTGAACTGATCCGATGCCCACTCCCGCCACCCTTTACAAACTGTGTCAAGGTCGTCCCGCCATCTCCGTTTTGGTCTTCCTCTGCCCCGAGATCTGTCCTGTGGGACCCAGTCTGTAGCTATAGTTTGGTCCAGCGCTCCGGGTACATTCCGCAGACGTGCCCTGCCCACATCCACATGCCGGTTTTGGAACGCAGTTCGGTGTTTCTAACACCGCTGCACCGCTGTATATTATATATTATGTATATTTATATATACGGGAGTAAATTCGGTAGTTTTTAAAGTCCTTTACTCCGTCCGTAGGTACTTAACGCGATACCATGTATACAATTGTCATTGTTTTCCTATGTATATTTTGTTCCTTAATAATCCACTATCTCAAAATATTCACACTTTTACAGACCATTCATTTATTTCATATACTCATGAGAGACATGAGATAGTGAGTCCATTTCAAACTTAGATTTGGACATCAAAATGATATCAAATCATGTCATTTTGTTATTATTCGCCCGTGCGTCTCGCTTGCGCTAATATTTGTCAAGCATAATTATAGGTACGAGAATCTACGAGGTCTATGGAAAGGCCCTCCAGGCAAGCGACGCAGTGGAAGACCACACTCACGCTGGGACGAGGACATCATAAAAATAGCTGGACCAAACTGGCACCAAACAGCATTAGACCGATCAAAATGGCAAACTTTGGAAGAGGCCTTCACCTGAGAGGGGTTCCTGTTACGTACAAATTATTTAGTAAATATTTATAAGCAAACTAACAATTCAAAACTAGTATTTAAGCCTAAAACAAAAAATTATTTACCAACCATCATAAAGTAAGAAATCTGTAAAATTTAGGGGGAAATTAATGGCTTTTTTTTATCATACGAGAAAAAATCACGTGCGAATGATAACCAAATGACATATTTTAGATATCTGTTCTGATGATATTCTGACGTCAGAATGTAAGATTGAATTGACCTCAGTGGAGCATTAAACTGGGTAAACCAGGTGAAAATCGGTCCCTGCGGGATCGTTCGGACACTGCTAACCATTTCACCTCGGAAAACACCACACACAAGTTAAATATAAATACAGTATACCTAAGTATGTTTGGATTCAGTAGAAATTGGAAATGTAAACAAATCCATTTCCCGGCGTAATAACGCAGGTTTGAAATAAGTTTTTTTTTGCTGCAGATGAAATTAAGTAAGGTACTAGACTTATATCGACCGGGATATGAACCGTGATTACCTTTTGTATTGTCGATATAAGGTCTAGTGAAACTAAACGTGAATCATTCAACACTGTAGTACTTACTATTTTAGCGAGCATAATATTTTCGACAAACCGTTTTAGAGTCTAAAAAACAAATTGAAGGAAGTAAGGTAACGAACGTATTTAAAATATACACAGGTTTTGATTTGCTCGTGAAACATTCTAAATCAAATGTAACATTCACTCACTCATACTTTTTCGTGTGAGTTGTGTACGATTAAACAAAAAGGCAAATTAATAAAATAATATTAAATGCTTTCACTTTTGACTTTTAGAGTAACATAATAATCAGCGCTAAGGAGTCTGTATTAAAACATTACTTCCGGGTCACACCGCAGCAGTAAACGGGGCCGGAAATGAAATTGATGGCTGCGGGAACGCTTAAACCGCAACCTTTATCATTAAATGGGTTTGCATCTCCGCAACAGTTAATTGTTAAAAAGGGTTAGTCCCCGATTCGCCGGATTCTTAATACAAGCACCGCTGAACAGCTGCCAGGCGCACGAATTAATTAATAATGATAGTATGGCACACTAACAAGAGGGATTTCGTTGCTCTATAAATTGCAAACCTATTTCCGTAGCTAGTTCTCCGTCTATATCGTCGGATACTCTTATATTACTCTGATTGTGAATTGTGACGTCCTAAAGAAAATCCGGCGAAAGAGAAATCCGACGAAACAAGAATCCGGCAAATCGGCAACCTAACCTTAAAAAGGTTTAAAGGTGCCCCGATATATTATTGTGCGCTTCCGGAAAAGTTGAAGATTGTCACTTTGACTTTCTTTGCCATTTTTATTTTAAATTAATTCTCCAATTTTAAGAACGATTTAAGAGGAGGCTTATAATATCTGGAGTGGCATTCGAATATAAACAATTTCAATTAGATATTAACTCAGGCACTTAACAAAATGACATCATTTTGATGTCAAAATGTAAGTTTCTTCTGGATGTGACTGGGGACCGTAGGGCTGGCAGCTTCCTCGCACAGCGCATAAGCATTGCAATTCAGCGAGGTAATGCTGCCAGCGTCTAAGGGACCTTGCCAAGGGGTGATTTTTTATTGTAGTTTAGGTTTAGGGATGTTTAATTTTAATTAATTTAGAATAGTTAGATACTTTTAGTTTATAAGTTTTTATACGATATTTATATTTATTTGTTTAATGTTTCAATAAATTTAATCTTTTATAAGTATAAACAAGTATAAATAAAGTTTCATTTGACTTCTTAGGTAACGTCTACAATAAAATTTAGTAACTTAAATACCGCACTTTTCACACCTGTTTTTCTATATTAGGTTAGATACTCAAAGAACAAATAAAACGGTTTATTTTGTGTGATATCTTCCATACTAAATCACCCACTATTATTGCTTTAGTGTCATATTTTAAAGCATCTCCTCGTTGACTATCTACCTACTCCTAATTGTTACTGATGAGATGGCCAAAACAGTACTTACTGCTAAAAGTAGACTTTATTAAACTAAATGGGCAGAGTAAAGGATGACTCACGCTAGACCGGGCCGTGGCCGGGCCGGAGCTTCCGGAGCTTCGTTTTCTATGGAGAGCATCACGTGATCACCGGGGCTCGGACGTGGCACGGTGCGGGCCCGGCCCGGTCACAGCCCTGACGTCCCGGAGGCTCCTGACAACCCGGAGACTCAATTTTTCTCTTCGGGTGGTATTCTACTTGTTTAAGATCTTTGTCCAATATGCATTGCGTCTCACTCTCTCATTAAGCAAAATGTGAGCCGCAAATACACATTGGACCAAGATTGGACAGATGGAATACCACCCTTCACAATATACATGCCCGGCTGTGTCGGAATATATTTGCCAAAATAAGAAGGTTGCAAAACGTCATAAATTTGTTTGTTAAATATGATGATATAGCTAATTCGTTACTTGGTCGGTTTATATTAGGTACTTGGCGTCATAGCCCTGACGTCCCGGAGGCTCCTGACAGCCCGGAGACTCAATTTTTCTCCTCGGGTGGTATTCTACTTGTTTAATATCTTTGTCCAATATGCATTGCGTCTCACTCTCTCATTAAGCAAAATGTGAGACGCAAATACACATTGGACCAAGATTGGACAGATGGAATACCTCCCTTCACAATATACATGCCTGCTGTATCGGAATATATTTGCCAAAATAAGAAGGTTGCAAAACGTCATAAATTTGTTTGTTAAATATGATGATATAGCTAATTCGTTACTTGGTCGGTTTATATTAGGTACAGGCGTCTTTGATACAATACACGTCAAGATTATATAGGTTGGATAATGTCTTGATTTATTTTGTGAAATATGGAGGTGTTGCTGAAATGTAATTTAGTCTGATTATATTAAATGAGACACCTATTGATGTTACTGCTTGTAAAAATGATTCAATAATGAGCATGTAGGTTTATAATGAATATTAAGATACTAGTTTTTTTCGGCTGCTATTTAACTGATCACCAGATTTAGTAAAATTTAATACCAAAAAAATCTATTTTACCACCCTAAAATCATGAATGATCACCAAAATTATAACACCATTTTAATGTGGAATGATTACCAATTTTATTACATTTTACTATCCTTTTAAAGGAAATGACACCAAAATAATCATTATTAACCCAAAACTAGTCAATGATTACCAAATTTCAATCCCCATTTTAATGTGAAATGATAACCAAATTTTTACATCTTGCTATCCTATTAAAGAAAATGACACCAAAATAATCATTGTAAACCCAAAAATAGTAAATGACCACCAAAATTAGAACTCCATTTTAATGTAAAATGATAACCAAATTTTTAAATCTTGCTATCCTATTAAAGCAAATGGCTCCAAAATAATCATTGTAAACGCAAAAATAGTAAATGATCACAAAATTGTAACCACATTTTAATTAAAAATGTGCAATCATTTAATATATCGTTATCCTATTAAATTAATTAATCCACTTCGTCACCTTTTTCTAGTAGCATTTTATTTCTGTAACAGTCGCAGCTCTAACCTAACCTAACCCACTTTTCTAGTAGCATTTTGTTTCTGTAAGGGTCGCAGTTCAAACCTAACCTAACCCACTTTTCTAGTAGCATTTCTTTTCTGCAAGGGTCGCAGTTCAAACCTAACCTAACCCACTTTTCTAGTAGCATTTCGTTTCTGTATGGGTCGCAGTTCAAACCTAACCTAACCCACTTTTCTAGTAGCATTTCTTTTCTGTAAGGGTCGCAGTTCAAACCTAACCTAACCCACTTTTCTAGTAGCGTTTCGTATCTGTATGGGTAGCAGTTGAAACTTAACCTAACCTACTTTTCTAGGACCATTTCGTTTCTGTAAGGGTCGCAGTGCTAACCTAACCTAACCCACTTAACTGATAGCAGTTTAACTTACTTTTCTAGTAGCATAACGAAATGCTACTAGAAAAGTAGATTAGGTTAGGTAGGTATGCGGTGCGGGCTACGGGGGGTTGAGCGGGAGGGGCTAGTAATTTTGGCATCAGTTTACTTTATTTGGTAATATGTATAAATTTTTTGGTAATCATAGTGGTTTATTTAGGTGAAAATATCGCATTAATTTGGTCTTCAAGATTTGGTGATCATTAATGATTTTTGGTGATCATTCAATATATTTGGTATTTGAATACAATTTGAAGTGCAGTCGTAATTAAAGTGGTGGTACTTTTGTATTTTTAGGCCTTATTTTTTTGGTGTTCAGTAATTTTTTTTGGTAAGCATGATTTTTTTTATTTAGGGTACCAAAGTATTTTTTGGTGGTCATTATATTTGTAGCCGTTTTTTTCTCACATTTCCACTTATTACTTAGATATACTGGGACAAGCAGATCTTGTCAGTAGAAAAAGGCGGCAAATTTGAAAAATGTAGGCGCGAAAGGATATCGTCCCATAGAAAATTTGAATTTCGCGTCTTTTTCTACTGACAAGATTTGCTTGACCATCTATACTTTTTATTTCGCACGAAGTTCATAGAAATATATATATATATGTCAATAACATATCTATAGTTAGTCAAACCAAATTTGTCAGTAAATAAGAACAAAAAAACTATACTCATCCTTTTCTTTTGGGTTCTAGTACTAGTGTAAGACAAAGATAGTATGATTCTCTCTATGTTTGAAATGAGACAGCCCTTTGACAAACTATAAAAACCATTTTTATTCATTCATTTAGAGTTCAACTGATCTTCTATAAATCTGCCTGCACAGAGTACAAACATATAAGTATCATATTTCAGTGCATATCAGAACTTGGTTATTGTATGTAAAGGCTATGTTTAGGCTTTGTTTAGGCTTTGTGTTTATACTGGGTCAAGCAGATCTTGTCAGTAGAAAAAGGCGGCAAATTTGAAAAATGTAGGCGCGAAAGGATATCGTCCCATAGAAAATTTGAATTTCGCGCCTTTTTCTACTGACAAGATTTGCTTGACCATCTATAGTTGTGGTGGTTAGTTTAAGTGTTGCCAGAATGCAGCACTAGCATGTATTGTAAACCATAGAGTAACTTATGGCTTTGCGCCGCGATTCCCACACGAGTGTGGAGCGGGCTAAACAGTTTTTTGTCAATTTTTCACTATGACATTGATGCATCAAGGTGATTTGTTTACAAACAGCCTACCGCGAAACGCGATAATCAAAAGTTCGTTATCTGCCTCTCTGTCGATATGCAGAGAGGCATTGTGGTTTATGTATAATTTGTAGATTAGATACATACATAAATCATACACTAACCCTTAATTTCTTTACTGTTTATACAAGAAAAACCTATAAAATTGTTCACGGATTCTTTATTTGGAGGCTCGAGTTTTTTTGAGTTGCTCTTAAAAGAGACTACAAAAGACTCGACTCGGGAGAAGTTTTTTAAGCGCAGTCTTGTAAAAACGAGCTGTTCTTCAAATTCAGACTCATAGGACTCGAGTTTCTACAAACACTAGAGGCTCGGACATTGCTCGGACAGCACTAGTGTTAATGTAATAAACTAATGTCGGGTGGCCGTGACGCCCCGGTCCCGGAACGGCCCGGTCACGGTGGCGCTCCTGACAGCCCCTGTGTCGGCTCGCTCCGGCCCGCCCCGGTCCGGGCACGGCCCGGTCTAGCGTGAGTCATCCTTAATGTGCGCGTATTATTCTCAAGTTAATTTGTTCGTTGTGCCCTTTGCAAAAATGATGTAGTTTTAAGAATTTAAGAGAGTATTTTAAGGGATACACTAAGTTTTTATAATATTTTTCAAACTCGAAGGGTAGGATGACACCTGTCATCTTCATATAATTTATAACCTAAAAACGCCAAATCTCGCAAAATTATATTAAAATGACAGGTGTCATTGGCGTCAATGCTGCAACAGTAATGGCGAAACAGTAATCTGCAGTTGACCTTCGAATGTCACCTAAAATTAGACACAAATTCATTACCAAAGTTGACACTTAATAATCCTTTTTTTTGGCATCGCGCTCCTAGCGCTTTCAACCAAACGATAATAATACTTTTTATCAATTTATTTTTGATTTTATCACATTTATTTTAAGCGCTGGTGCATTGTTTTTATAGCATGTATTCACAAAAAACATGAAGCATTACATTGTAGTATTTACATCATATTTTTTATAGAGGCGCTGGTGGCCTAGCTGTAAGAGCGTGCGACTTTCAATCCGGAGGTCGCGGGTTGAAACTCCGGCTCGAACCAATGAGTTTTTCGGAACATAAGTACGAAATATCATTTGATATTTACGTTACTTTTCGGTGAAGGAAAAAATTGTGAGGAAACCGGACTAGTCCCAATAGGGCCTTGTTTCCCCTCTGGGTTGAAAGGTCAGATGGCAGTCGCTTTCGTAAAAACTAGTGCCTACGCCACGCCAATTCTCGGAGATTCCAAGCGGACCCCAGGCTCCCATGAGCCGTGGCGAAATGCCGGGATAACGCGAGGAAAAAGACTTATATCATATTTTTCTTCGCATATTTCGTATTTCCAGGCATTACCCTACTTTATACAATGAAGTCCATTACGGATAATGTTGATGCACGTAGAAGTGACAACTACACAAAGGTCAAGTGGTGACCTTTCCTTGATGTGAATCCATATCGTAGTTTTCTAAACGTTATTGCCGATTAAGCGTCACATGTGAGTCTTGTGACGCGATTTTTGTCAGAAATTGTTTACGAAAGAGTGACGCAAGATGCAAAATACTGCTCAGTATTTCACGTGAGCATGTCCATACGTTATTTAAGTTTTTATTAATTTTTATTTCTGTAAGCTATTGTCACTTGGCTGGCTTGTACTATCTATACCTATGTCAAGTCGGTCTTGCTCCATGAAGAGTAGGCGTTCGAAATGTACTAAGTACCTATATTTCCTATAAATCTGATCAAATTTAAATAAGTACACGAAAATTTCAACCATTTTAATGCTTTACAAATCAAAGCTTATATTACATCGAAATTTTTATTTTATAATTTCAATAAAAAGGCACCTTTTATCAAATTAATAGCAGTTCGTATTTCAATCCCTGATCGAATTACAGAAGTTGCCGCCATAAAATACCTAATTAAAATAATACTTTATTGGTGATAAGTGGCGCAAAAAAAGGAAGAGTGGAACGCCACTGTTACTTTTGCTGTTACTATGCCATGTTAATTTTGGGACCAAGATTCCCTTTACATTGAGTCACTGAGTCCGTGGAACCCACAGAACACCGCCTCTAGAAACCTAATATTGGCCATTTTGTTCCCGACGCAAATCACCAAACTGTGAGGTGCGGGAGGGGTGCTCACGGCGTTGCGATTGGTCGTTTCAAACATGGCGCGCTGACACGTGCAAGCGTAGGGATGGGACATGTTCATTACAGGTAGTGGGTACTGCTACCAGTGATACCGAAATTTATTGTGGTAAAATTGTTACCAATTTAGTATACTTAGAGTAAACTTACTTAATAATTATATTGATTAATTTAATATTTCATTAAGTAATTTAATAATGTACCTGAAATTTTTACTTAACATATTAGAGCATTTCTGTTTAAAGTACCCAGAACATGAATTTTAAAGTTTAGAATTTTTATATTATTTCCACTCAGAATCGCAATCTCTTTCGATACGAGAAAAAAGTGTCGCCAAAATCTCATACAATTATTTTCTTTTGTCCGTTTTATTAAGGTCATAGAAGGTTGTATTGAAAACATATTCAAATGGACCAATAACATATGCCTATTACAAATCAACTCCGAGTTCTCTCGCACTTCTTTGAAGTTCATCATCAGGTCCATCTCATGCATGCATGGTGTCACCTAACTGCTCACCTAGAGGATTCTAAAAAACCCATACAACATATGTCTATCACAAACCAACACCGAGTTCCCTCGTACTTCTTTGAAGTTCATCATCAGGTCCATCTCGTGACATGAGACCTAACTGCTCACCTAGAGGATTCTAAAAAACCCATACAACATATGTCTATCACAAACCAACACCGAGTTCCCTCGCACTTCTTTGGAGTTCATCATCAGGTCCATCTCGTGACATGAGACCTAACTGCTCACCTAGAGGATTCTAAAAAACCCATACAACATATGTCTATCATAAACCAACACCGAGTTCCCTCGCACTTCTTTGAAGTTCATCATCAGGTCCATCTCGTGACATGCGGCCTAACTGCTCCGCTGGCCTAGAGGATTCTAAAAAACTTACACAACATATTACCTATATATTATGTCTAAAATGGTACAATACGCCATGAATTATCTATTAATAAATTTAAGAATTATGTAAAGCGTAAACTTATTTCTAAAGCTTATTATACCACACAAGACTACATGAATGATATTACAACGTGGGATTAATTGTTATTCGAAATGATTATTTATTTATTAGGTATATTTGATTATTGATGAGGAAATGGATATTCCGATGTAATACTATCTACTTCTTTTGTTACTTATGCTTTTTTTTTGACATTTAGATTTTATTCTAGAAATTCTAGACTAGTATTTTTTTATACAATCTTTTTAATGTTTGACGATCCTTTTGTGAAATTTTTAGTGTTAAATTTGATATGTATAATAATCCAATTTTAGTAAAAGCGGGCGGAGCGGCGGAAAGCGCCGAAATTCTAAAACGTAACAAATATAAGAGCCTCGGTAGAGAGTACCATTTTGTACCATTTGGTGTTGAAACTCTAGGTCCATGGGGTCCCAGCGCGCATAAGTTGTTCGCAGAAATCGCGAAGCGTCTGGTTGACGTAACTGGTGACCGAAGAGCTGGCGGCTACCTCGCACAACGTATCAGCATTGCGATACAGCGAGGAAATGCCGCCAGCATCCTTGGTACAATGCCTCAAGGGCCTATTTTAGATTTAAGCTAGTTATTAATTTCGTTTAGTAGTACCACTGTATATATATTGTATGGAATAATATTAACATCAATAAATTGCTCTAATAATTAGATTAAGATTAATTACGATTCATAAGAGCTTGTTGCTAGGCCTACATGAATAAAGTAAATTTTGTTTGTTTGTTTGTTTGTTTGTTTGACGAAGCACGAAGTTTCCGCAACTAAAAAAGCATCATCGTCACATCACTAGTCGAAAGGGAAAGGGATAGCGCATTGCATTTTCAAGTTGACGAAAAGGGACGGACATACTTCGCCTCTGCTTACTGACCAGTATAAAATGAACCCCGCGGACAAGAAACATTATTCAATGAAATAATGAATTTGATTTTCCTGTGGGCTGTTATTCCATCTGTTTCGTAAGTAGATGTCTTAGATGACTTGCCACACCATTTTACGCTGCAATATCCCATGATTTCCCAATGAATTCAATAGTTTACGATTTATTTTCTTAGACTCGTGCACACTGTTAACAGGTCGTAACCTTGGGCGCAACTGATCGGAGCGGCGCGCGAACAATCTTATATTTGACCTATACACCATACGGGCGGTGACCGCGAGTCGTCCTATAAGCTCGGTCTATAGGGGTTGGTCTGTGGTGGAACCGAAATGGTCGCGCTCTGTGCAGTTTCAGAGGAAATGTACATATACTTGTACGCTTCGACTGTGGAATGAACTCCCTTCCGAGGTTTTTCAAAAAGTAAACGATGGTTTTTAAAACGCTAGCAATTTATATTTGTTGTTACCGCCACGGACGTTCTTCTTTCCATCAACGCGACATGGTAAAAGAAAGTTCATTATGGATAGATAATAATTTCCAAAGGCGTTAGTGTGTAAGCACCCTTAGCTGATTGATTAGTGAATCAGTGCCCTGTTGATTATCTAGACGTGATGGATATCACGTTGCCAAGTGTTTTCCGTCTTAGGGAAAGGTCAAGACAGTCTTTTTGGCACAAGAGGGATTTTGAGACGATACATTCACCCTATTTTTAACGGTGTGACTTGAAAATGTGTTTAGGTTTCAGTACTGAACCTGTTTTTGCGCCTGTCATAATTATCTTCGACGATGTAAGTGGTATAACTTGTCAAACAACTTTGTCAGTAGAAAAAGGGGCGAAATTAAAATTTTCTATGGGACGATGGGTTATCGTTCGCGCCATTTTTTTATTTGCCGCTTTTTTCTACCTGACGCAAATGGCTTGACAGATTACATATCTATGTATTTGCTGTTTCTCTTGTATACTATAACATCAAACTTGGTGTAAATAAAATAAAGTACATATGTATAACTCTCGTTGCTTAACGATTAAAAAAAGATAAAAGACTTTTTTCTTTTAGGAAAAACATAGACAGAGACTTTGGGCATATTTCTGTATTACTTAGTTATATTACATATACTTACAGAGTTATAATAATTACAAGCATTTTTTACCTTTAGAGATATTTTTAACTTAGCTCTTTGAAAACTTTAATACTTCAGTAACTAGGCTAGGTGCTTAGTCAACTAAGCTTGTTGACTTAATTACCTCTTAAATAATGACATCATTCAAGACCTATCTTAAACCTAGTTGTGAAATACTAAGGTAGGTACGCCTGTTTATTCAATAATGCCTAGGATTAACATAACTGCTTGTTTATTAAAGATATAAAAAGATAAAATATTTGTTGAAATCCTACTGTAGAAGAAATCGAAAATCAATACTATTACATACATACATACATACATACATATACATAATCACGCCTATTCCACGGATTTCCACTTGCTACGATCCTGACATACCTGTTTCGCTTCCTTCACTTTCATAACATTCCTCATACACGCTCGCCGGTTTAAGGTGCTTTTGACCTGGCCTTTCTTCAGGATTTCCTCGTTCTGATCAGAGAAAGACCGCCAAGGTCTACCCCTTCCAACTCCCACTTCTACTTCTCCCTTATTCACTCTCTTTGTTAGCCTTCTTTCACTCTCTTTCCACGTGTCCAAACCGTGTCAATATACCTTTCTCAATTTTCAAAGGAATAAGAGGGAAGGTAACTTTATTTGTGTTATTTTATTATGAGTCGTAAAGCGAGAGTTTTATCTTTATTATTCTGATTAAATGATTTATAGACGTCATGTGTGGTGGATATACACTGCGCCATATTGAATGACCTAATAATAGACTTGTTAATCTCCATACACAATTAATCATCGTTGTAAATCCTGCCATATGAGCTTGGGACTCAATACCGTACCTAGTTTAAAAGCTATGTTTAACTCTTTTTTATAAATAAGGTAGATATCCGACATTTTTAGGGTGCACCCCTCCTTGAAGTGCCTATATGCCCACATCTATACTCTGTACTATATCTGGGGGCACGGCGGTGCCCCCGCCAAGACGGGCAAAGCGAAGCGCAAGGGCACTACCTATACCTTTTCTCGAAGCGCTTCGTCGTTTTTTGAACCCTCATAATGGGTTTGGATTATCTATTATCTATATATATGTCACCGTAAAATTGTAAACACTCGTCAGTTCATAATCTCGCTAGTTAAATTATAAACTGACGGTAGGGAGATTACAATCTAACCTAACCTAACCTACGTTAGATTATAAACTAACGGGTTCACAATCTTACGGTGTCATATATAAAACAAAGTCGTGTTTGTTCCAGCACCCATAACCCGAGAACGGCTGGACCGATTTTCATGTTTTTTGATTTGGTGGATTAGTCTCGGCCCAGAATAGCAGAATAACTGTTAAAACCATTGAAAAAATTGACGAAAACAAAATAATGAAAGAAAAATCATATGTTCCTAGGTATCTTACCTGTCAAACATTTGATGTTCATCCCGTCGATACGGTAAACTCTTACCTCAAATTAAATAACGTATTTAAAAAAAGGGTTTCGAACCGACAAGATATATCCGCAATATTAGGATTACGCCGTATTTGAGATTTTAAAATTGTAAAATAGTGACAGTAATGACAACGGATTGACATATTTATATTTATGCATGCACTATAGTGATGAGGCTAACCATAAGGTTACATCACGTTTACGTTTGTCAAATGTAGCGATTATAAACGAATTAGTCGAATCGATTTTAATGCCGATTTTTGCAACTTTGTATTATTAAATAACCTTTTTTTCACATCGAATTTAATTTTATTGTCATTTAGTTTTTGTTTTAATTGTATCGTTTTTTTTAGTCGATTTTCATCAACTTACGGAAATGTAATGACTTGACCACAGATGAGTATTAATCGAATAACTTTTTATTCGACTAATTAATCGAATAAAATAGTTAATCGTCAAATTTAATCGTCGATTAAATTATTCGCGATTAATTTAGTCGACCTAACATACGATTGAAATTGAATTAATCTGAATATTAATCGACTAAATTTTCGATTAAATCTCGATTGAATGTTGACAGGGGGTCATTTTTTTCGTAAAAAAAAAAGATGGGAGCCAAACACTTTGTCATAACAGTCATCATGGGTGTCATTTTATAGGTTTTAGGGATTGCCGGTTTCGAAAATGATAACTGTTTTAGAATCCAAGATGTCGACCGTGCGCTTTGTCATAAAAGTCGTCATGGTTGTCGTTTTATAGGTTTCAGGGAGTGCCGGTTTTATAAATGATGACTGTTTTGGAATCCAAGATGTCTGCCGTGCACTTTGTCATATAAGTCATCATGGGTGTCGTTTTATAGGTTTTAGGGAGTGCCGGTTTCGAAAATAATGACTATTTTGGAATCCGAGATGTCTACCGTGCACTTGATCTCAAAAGTCGTCATGGATGTCGTTTTATAGGTTTTAGGGAGTGCAGAATTCGAAAATGATGACTGTTTTGGAATCCAAATATGTCTGACGTGCAGTTTGATATAAAAGTCATCATGGGTGTCGTTTTATAGGTATTAGGGAGTGCCGGTTTCGAAAATAATGACTATTTTGGAATCCGAGATGTCTGCCGTGCACTTTGTCATAAAAGTCGTCATGGGTGTAGTTTTATAGGTTTTAGGGAGCGCCGGTTTCGAAAATGATGACTGTTTTGGAATCCAAGATGTCTGTCGTGCACTTTGACATAAAAGTCATCATGGATGTCGTTTTATAGGTTTTAGAGACTGCAGAATTCGAAAATGATGACTGTTTTGGAATCCAAGATGTCTGCCGTGCACTTTGTCATAAAAGTCATCATGGGTGTCGTTTTAGGTTTTCGAGAGTGCCGGTTTCGAAAATAATGACTATTTTGGAATCCGAGATGTCTGCCGTGCACTTTGTCATAAAAGTCGTCATGGGTGTCGTTTTATAGGTTTTGGGGAGTACCGGTTTCGTAAATAATGACTATTTTGGAATCCAAGATGTCTGCCGTGCACTTTGTCATAAAAGTCGTCATGGATGTCGTTTTATAGGTTTTAGGGAGTGCAGAATTCGAAAATGATGACTGTTTTGGAATCAAAGATGTGTGTAATGATAATTTGAAAACTTCGCGTTATATGCCACAAGCTTATTTGAATGCAAGACATTGACATATTTTAGTATAATGTTGCCTGTTTCGTACAAGTCATATAATAGTGAACCGATACAACAGATATTTAGGTACGTATACGTATTTGTTGATATAATGCCTGTAATACAATGATTGTATAATCCGTATTTAAAGTGCAAAAAAAACCAAATGCATACATGTACCTAGAGTCAGACCAAGAATAGTCTGCAGCGGATTTGATAGCCCTCGCAGTGCAGTGTGTTATTTTAAACGTCAAACTTCTATGAAATTATGACGTATAAATGACACTTGCACTGCGTGGGCTATCAAATCCGCTGCAGATTTTTTATGGACCGACTCTAGGTGAAACGAAGTTCACCGGGTCAGCTAGTACCAGATAAACAAAACTGTCGGGATATGATGTCAACAATGGACTTAAGCATAAAAAAAATCAATTGCATAGCTCTTATACTTTAGATTTTATTCATATCTAAAAAAACCCGGATTTCGTCACTGACTCACTCACTGATGATCATCAAAACTTTCTTTAAAATAAATAGTGGACATTATCGAAACATCCGTAACTTAATGAAATGGTACCTTGGTTTTCTTTTGTTTTTTCTACCTCTTAGTCTTGAAATTTGCTATCCAATATTTTATTATTTTTAAATTCATAGTAAAGAACCATCCAAATACAAGGTACCATAATCATAACATTTCTATATTTTTATTTAATTTTTATACAAAAACAAATTAATAGGTATAAGCTATCAAATTTTGGTCAGCTTTTAACCGGATAATAATTGAGACAATATGTACAATACAATACAATACAATACAAATACTCTTTATTGCACACCTCAATAAAAGAAGACAATACAAAAGAAAACAGAAATACAAGCAGAGGTAGACAACAGGCGGTCTTATCGCTAAAAAGCGATAGCGAGCGAGCGAGCGATTTTGTATTATGTATATCGTAATACAAAATTAGGTACTAAATACAAAATAAGATGCCATAATACGTGACCTTATAAATTCACAATTAGAACCATTTGCGACCGGAATCACATCCACGTCCCATAATGATGTTCCAATTATCGTTACGTTATCATCTGCCTTCATTCACAAACAAAATTACATCGGCAGTAAGCTAATCCCTAATATACCTTGACATGGAGATTCCTAACAAATATATACAGTTGGAGGTCTAGGTTTAACCTCTGATTACTCTAAATGACTCGTGAATATGGTACGATACTGTCCGTACTCAGAAAAGCTGTGAAAAGTTCACAAAAATAGACTTTGAGACAGCCAAATAAGACTCCATTTAAGTTAACAAATATAAGTTGAAAGGAAACCCGCATTAATATTAAAAAGACTTAAACGGTAACAACCGGGCGATGTTTTTACAATTAAAGCCAATATATATGCAAAGATTAGGGCTAGGAAGATTTAAAGCCAAGTTAAGTCCACGATGGATGGGATAGCTGTTTGATTATTACGTAGGGAGAGCAATTTGCAGTGATCTGTCTAAAGACATACTAACATTAAGATAATTTTACGGTTTAAGGCGACGGTAGCGGTGGGTAAAATATCAGATTCTGTCAATTTACCCCATTTCACACACAAGCGCACTTCACGCACACTACCTCACTTTACTGGGACAGGTCAGTGACCCATCATGTTTTTTTAAGATTGGACTTTTAGTTTAGTATTGACCACTAGCCTCCTTTGAGGGTAAAAGCATTCCATTTAAAGATGAAAGAGAAACAATGCATTTAATCTTGCTTTCCTTGTCTGTTCATGTCACACGTGACGTACCTATTTAATTCATTTGATTGTTGACTGTTTTACTACCTACTATTGCTTTGTCGAGATACGCGTTTTGTACAATTAAAGCGAATAAAACAAGATGTCATTAAGTCAGATGTAAAATGTTATTTACTACTCTATACGGTTTTTCATAAGGTGCAAAATCCATTCAATAGGAATTTAAATAAATAAAGTTTCAGCAGGGTGGCAATTCCATTTTGGCGGATAAAGCGAAACAGAATAGTTCTATCGAACCTGCTTACAAATTTTCACGAGAATCAGTTGAGAAATGTGATCTGCAAAGGAGAACATACAAAAGCATTTTTGCCCAAGCTGAAACGGAGACCTTTGCTAACGCTCGGCCAATGATGGTTTAGGTACACCTATAAAAAATGATTGTCCCTGCTGTAATTTTAATATCTTTATATTTCAACCGGTATAGTTTTACCTTCAAAAATAATCGGTATCGCTAAACAATAGCGGTACCTTACTTATACGTTCACGAAATCGGTATCTGCATAACTTGATTGTTAGTAAACTAACCTGGAAAATAATCTCAAAATCACCGAAACATTTATGTACAGTCACCTGCAATAATATGTTACGTCATTAGCGCCAACTTTGCCTCCAGGGAAACTTTGCCCAAAACGACAATTTTAAACAAATTCGTTAATGTAGAAAAATTGATAATAGTTATGACCACCCTGCTGTTTTTAGTAGAAAATTGGTTATATTTCTGACAAAGTATATGCCAAACTTGTGCATAACTTGACTTGGGAATTTTGAGTTTGAGCGAGTTGTCTAATATAGGGTATATTTCGTCGGGCAAAAAATTGATAAATAATGAATGCAAGTAGAAAAAATTGAGAACCCTTTGACAAATATTTCCGGGTTTCAGTTATAACACATGAAGCATAGATTATGTCTATTGAGATTTAAACTAATAAGGCCTAAATACACAAAAGTTTTAGCGGTGGGCAAAGTAATCCGGTAATTTGGCATCCATACCAACATTGCCCACCACCAAAAACGGATTAGGGTTGTCACTTTCATCTAATTTACCCAACTTCGCAAGTAAAAGAAGGTTATGTTTGTACACTAAAATAAGTTTATAAATATATACTGTATTTAATTTGTCTTATTATTCTTTATTTAGATGTTTTATCCCGTTAATGAATGAAAACACAACAAAAATCATATTTTTGGTCATTAAACTATTGTAACAGATTTTCTCAAAAGTGACAACCCTAGCCTTTGTAAAATGCTTAGGCGAGCCTTATTTGGAAATGGGCAAAAACGGGTAGGCAACATTGCCCAGCAAATTTATTTAAAAGTTTTTACACTTATCGCTAAGTTATTAACAGGGAATGGTAGGATTGCCCAAAACCTTTAAGTGATCCTTAGACATCATCATCATATATACGAGCTGTATTTGAATACCAAATTGACGTGGGCAATGTTGGCGAAAACCCCGGATATTTTTTTATTTGCCCGCCCTCTAAAACGCAAAAAAATGGGTAAAAACACGATAAAAAAATGTTTTCTTCACATAAACTGATGCGTTTGATCACAATGGACGTGCTGAGCAAAAAAAGTCATATGATGTGATATTTTTTGAGAAATTCGTGTTTAAAAAAAAAGCGGGCAAAGTTGATGATAATGAGTAATGACGGTACCTACTCTTCGAAGGTCGCAAAAATATGTGACATGCTCTTATGGTTCTACAAATAAGATCGTGTCAGATATTTTTGCGGCCTTCGTTGTGTAACATAAATTGCAGGTGACTGTACATTTGGAATAATTATTTTATTTAGTTTCAACGAAAGTTTCAAGTTTAGTACGAAAATACTTCATATATGCAATATGCACAAAATGTAGACCTAATCGAAATAAAACATTGCTTTTTATAGTAAATTTATAAAACATTCGATACATAGGTATACATAACAATAACCAGGCCACAACGCTATTGGCCTGTAAGCTTCATCTCGGTCTCCAAAGCCGCAAAAACTTGCTAGTACTTAGTGCTGGTCTAGCCTTTATTTTTTCTTGAAGATTTTCAGAGAACAGCACGTACATGCATTATTATAGACGGAACGAACGGCATAATCATAATAATTTATTCGTCGCAATCCATGGTATTACAGATCTAGTTACAAGACTGTTAATAGGCAATATTTTAATATAAAAGTTCTATAATATAATACAAGATTACAGTTGTCATCAAAATTCATTGACATACAGAAGTCAAATACGTTTTTAAAATGACGCAAAATGATACCAGCATAATAAAAATTGATCCCAATCAGTAAAGATGAGTCTTTAAACTTTTTTCATTTTAAGCGAGTTTTGAAGGAAGATAATACTTAAATTCGACTGTAATCGTATTATTTTAAGATAGTTTACTGCGGTTTTCAACAATAATGACCCGTAAATAACAGCAAATGAAATTTAAATGCGACGCGAGCTGATATTTATGTACCCTATTTTTTGAAATACATTTTATCTACTGGTATGCTTTCTCGTGTGCGTATATGATTTAATGTCAATATAATTGTCAAAAGCAAGAAAATCAAGCTGTCATTTTCATTTGAAGAAGTACACGTGTGCTCCGGTGTAGCCCCAACGGGCATCTGACTTGAAGAAGAATTTTGAGTGATGTCGTCAATGTATGGAAATTGTTCGAAAGTTTACATTTGAGATTGAATTTCTGTGTTGTCTTTGTGAGTAAAAATATAAATCGATAATAAATTGGTAGCTGAATTATCTAGCTTATAAAATCATACAATAATTCAATTACTGTCAAAGACAAAATTGTTTTGCTTCTGTCTCAAACGGAACTCCATATTTTGATTTTTTGATACTTTTAGTGTCGATTTGTAGAGAATAACAGCAAATTAAAAATATAATGGCATAAAGAGTCGGTACACGGTTTCTTCGTGAATAAATTTACGTGTAATTTAATGCAATTATCAAACATTTATTGAACAAATTATGGTTACAAAGTGAGGTCTAAATCGAAAACGTCATATACCGGCCCCTTAACTCACGTATGCCTGTGCCGGTATCATAGTCACATTTTTATCACTTGTCATGTCATTCGTCACTGTCGCACTTACATACTTGTAAGAACGTGACAGGCATGATGACAGATGATAAAAAACTGAGCATATTAGCCCTCCTGTACCCGTACCCAGTCATTGACAGTGTCCACACTGACATATACGCTAAGGTCTACAATTTACTTTTTACACCACCTAGTCGGGAAAGAGCTTTTTCTTCCCTGCTAGGAGGGATCAAAGTGGCACTTTTCTTCCCTGCTAGGAGGGATCAAAGTAACACTTTTCTGTTCTAGCACACAATTTTTTCATTTTTTTGCACATTATTTTTTTAGCTTTAATAATCTGTTTTAAGCATCAGATTGTGTCAACACTAGGGAATGCAAATCGGTTATTTTCGGTTATTTTTTGTATGGAAATTATCGGTTATTAACCGAAACCGCGGTTATTTCCATACAAAAAATAACCGATTTGCATTCCCTAGTCAACACTAAGATTTTTTTATTTTCCTCTTAGTTGATGTGAAAAGCAGTATGTGTCACACGGTATCAAAATTATTTCGTCTTGGGCGTTAACACTTAAATCCCTCATTACGCTCAGGATTCTACAATAGAATCCCGAACGTAGTGAGGAATTCTATTGTAGAATCCATCGCTTCATTCAGGATTCAATGTACGCCCTTGACGGAAATATATCATTTTGATCCCTTGTAACACAAACTATTACTATTCTATACATCTCGCTCGCACTATGTCAGTACGAGCGAGGTGCATAGAAAGTAAGTTACGTTCACATTAGCGTTTATGTCAGTGCCAAACTGATGGTAGCTGTACTTGGCTCTGAAACATGTCGCGCGAGTGGTGAAATGAGTTAAACCATATAATTAGCCACCATACCATATAGCCATATAGCTTAATTGCAGTGATATTTCTTAGGAACTGACAATAATGTTATAATTACCTTAACTTACATTATAAGAACTTTATACATACATTTAAGGTATTGACTTAGTATAGTATATTTTATACAATCGTGATATAATAGAGAGTTTTTCAGTCGAGTACCGTGTTTAGGCAACGAAGCTTGCTGAGTTGCCTAAGTAAGGTACGAGATTGAAAAGCTAGATTATATCACTATTGTATACAATACTTTTTCTACGAGTCAACAAAAATAATACTTTAAATTAGTAGAATCATACAAACAAACCAAACCAAAAAGTATACAGCTAAGATACGCGAGCAGCCGCGATACCTTCATACTGGTACGCGCCCCGGCCGGCTCGGCCCGGCGGGCTGGTCAACGACACCTTCTCGTAACTCATGAGGCCCTAGTACTTGCTCCGCGCTAAATTGAATTTTTAGACAGTTGTTTTCTCGATTTTGGCCACCGTAGCCTATGGAGACTAACAAGCAACACTCAACACTAAGTGATTTTCATAGTCTATGGACGTTGCTATATTAAGGGTGTCACATGCGCGTTTCTGACTTATGAACCAATTGTTTCTACTATACAACCTAAAATAAATAATTAATTTGAGCTATGGTTTTGTTTCGTCCTCTTCATCGCGGCGAGCTGTGATTGGTCAATTTCATTATAGTTGACTAAACTGTATCGAAATAAATGAATATTATAGTTGAGTTGGGAGCCCATACATTAAAAATACCCAATTGCAGTTTGGTATAAGAAATCTTAATTCAAGAATTACAGTCGACGAGGAGGAAAAATATTAAATAGCTACCTCAAGTGCTTGCAGAGTTTCATATCGACACGTGAAATGAAAGTGTCGTTACTTAGGTACGCCAATCAGCGTGAACGGTCTTCAAATTCGTATCAAAATAAGATCAAAACTTGCTGCCAATAGGTAGCTGCTTCCAGGAAAATTAAGATTCGCGAACCTGTTACAAAATCATTTTTAGAATAAAACATTTTTTGTTACTTAACCTGTCGTCTACCCAGGCCGGAGATCTCTGGCCAATTGTTCGTTACCCTTGTCTCCCGCTCCCCACACCCGCCGATTTTTTTAGCACCCGAGGTAACTAGCAGGTGAAAAGCAGCTTTAATTTCATTTAAAAAAAACTGCTTTACGACTGGGGTTAAAATGGCCGGAGATCTCCGGCCGTAATAAATACGGAGTACAAAATAATTGACTGTGATTTCAGGCCGGGATAGATAGAGGGGTGCTTTTATTTGACAGCTTGGTAGACGACAGGTTAAGTTCAGTTATTTTTATTACTATAGTTTGCTTAATTTTTTTTCAGTATTCTTGAACCACTTTGAATTTTCATCATATTTCCAGTATGAAAATTTTATTTATTCTACAGTGGGCGGCATACGCCTAAGGCGATAGGTCAAGACTGAGAATACAAACGTAGACCCATTGTTTTCACTTCTACCTCTCGGAATAAAACGTACTAACTTTATATGAACTTTGTGAAAATATCAACGTTTCTTGAAAGATATATTATTTTTCTAGTTCTTGTTACTGTACCTGTGAAAGTGTAGGTAGTATTTAAAGTTTTGTTTCCTTTTGTGTATTAATTACTTATTCTTTGTGTGCTGGACCCAGTAGACACAGATCTAGTGTCCATTATAAGAAAAACTGCAAGTTCTATAGAAAGCATCACGTGATTATCTATCACCCGTCATAGAAATCAAAATGGTGCCAATATCGGACGCCTCGGTCCGAATCCGGACCGTTCTAACGTGAGCTGCGTGAGTCATCCTTCTTCTTCTTCTTCTTCGTGTTAGCGGCTATATAAGGCTCCAAAGCCTATGTATCACTGCGACCATCGCTGATCGACTGTGATCGCCACCTACTACAACTCTCGATCCAAATCTGCAACTTCAAACAGCGGTAGAATCATTTTGATCTCGAGAGACTTTAACTCCTCCGGGCGCAATATTATATGTGTCCGCCCAGGATTAAGTCACGAGTACGCATTAGGCAAGAGCATGCGAGTCATCCTTAACGACAAACACATTTATTCATAAAACTTACAAGCCTTAATTCGTTAATTTGTGTTTTATTCTTTTCTTACAAAAACAATTGAATAACGCCATAAATAAGTAATTAAAAATTACAGGTCCATAAACTTTTACATTCTCGACTGTATAGAAATTGAAATGCATCTTTTATTAGTTTTACAAAAGTCAATATCGCTCTCAAAACAAAGCCTGTGGCATCGAGAAGAGCATCGCTTCAAATGTTATTGAAATCCATAACCCGGCAATATGACTTGTGAATTGAAACAACTCACTTACGAGTATCGTAGAGATGTGGTACTAAAACCGTCTTTATAACAAAGAAGAACGAGTACAGAATGCAATACTGGCAATCAAAGTGTGCCTTTGAAACATTGCATGTGTTTTATTTGTGTCAAATCGTAAGGGTTGGTAGTTTTAAGAGCATTTCACGGAACTTATGACGAAGACTTCAAAATGTTTAGGACACAAAACTTGTTGGCCGTGTCATATAGTAAGTATCTAATTTTCGTAAAACTTAGCGTTACTTAGAGCGGTCGGAGTTTTAAAATAAAAACCGGACAAGTGCGAGTCGGACTCGCCCACCGAGGGTTCCGTACTTTTTAGTATTTGTTGTTATAGCGGCAACAGAAATACATCTTCTGTGAAAATTTCAACTGTCTAGCTATCACGGTTCGTGAGATACAGCCTGGTGACAGACGGACGGACGGACGGACGGACGGACAGCGGAGTCTTAGTAATAGGGTCCCGTTTTACCCTTTGGGTACGGAACCCTAAAAAAGTGCTAAAAAAGTCTCGCTGCCTGAGAAAAACACTCTCGTCTTTCCTGCCAATATATTACTTTTTCTTTGGTGCATTCGGCTTAATCGAATATAATATGTACCTACGTGTTTCCGATACTCTGGGCCCGATTCGGGTTTTGAAATATACATCTATTAGACGTCTTTTAGACATCACCAAGATACGTTAACGATATGTTTAAGATCTAACCTGTCAAATTTGACATTTGCGCCATTCTGGAGATACTGTTGAACGATTTCCACATGATATGACTTAGAGATCCAATTCACATCTAATAGATATCTTACTCTATCTAACGTAAAAGTGACATTAGTTGCCCGAATTGCGCTGCAAAAGAGAACTAGTAGATATCTAAACTATAACGTGTCTAGAATGAATCTAGTACGTGTCGTCTCTTGTGAATATCTTGAAGTTCGAATACGGCAGTAAATATAATATTTTAATTTAAAATAGTCATAAAATCTTGACAACATTTTTTTTATTTCAGGCAGAGACATCCCTACACCTGAAGTGCACAACTCAGAAACCCTCAAGTATCCACTGTTTGCCATCGAATGTACACTGGAAGATATTATTAAAGGAGCTTTACTTCAAAGCCAAAAGTACCTATTATTATTTTAGTATGTATCTACCTACTTACCTACATAATTTCCACCTTATGCAACGTAAGCTTAATAATTCATCTCGTGCATAAAGGTAAATAACTATTATAAGAATGCATCCTGTAGAGTTATAGTAAATAGCCAATTAGTAGGCACATATAGGTACTGTATGTAACAAAAAAAAAAGGATTTAACTACCTACCCGTAAACAAAATAAGAACTTGAAAAAAATGATGAAGATAGCCCTTTGCCTAATTTATTATTAATATTATTAGGTAACTCTTTTCTGTTAGCCCCATGGTTGAAGTTAAAATAAATATACTTAACCTAGTATATCCTCCACAATTGTCCCACGCAACTAAATCCCTATTAGTTTTCTGGAGAAATCGAAATACGAAAATAATGGTATAATGCGTCACGTAGCCGAATTAGGGTGGCAAAGCAAACACTCAATATTTGCCGAGATGGCGGCTTTAATACGATCTAGATACAGACCACTGCCCCATTGGACGAAGCGTAGAAGCAAAGATCTATTGATTGTGTAAGGTTTAGAGTCCGTCTAAACTAAGTTTGCACCGATTTGAACAGAACAAAGTGAGGTAGTGTCATTATACTTAAACGTCATAATGATTTTCATTCGTGGTGACATTCAGGGCCGTCTTACACTATGCTGGGGCCCATGGGCACATAAGAATTTGGGGCCCTTTTGGAAAGTAAAGAAAGCGAATTAAACTAACGTTTTTCTACTATGATCTTATATTTATTATATTATGGGTAATCAAATATTCTGTTACTGTCTGTCCTTCGGGGTTCCCCGAGGATGGGGGCCTGGGCACGGGCCCAATGTGCCCTTATGGTAAAGACGGTACTGAGCGTAGAAGCAAAGATCTATTGATTGTGTAAGGTTAAGAGTCCGTCTAAACTAACTTTGCACCGATTTGAACAGAACAAAGTGAACAAGTGTCATTATAAACGTCATAATGATTTTCATTCGTGGTGACATCGCTACACCTTGGCATTGCAAATGCCATGCAGAGTTATCTTGGTCCGAATCTAAAGTCTAAGACAATTTCGTGCTTCGAATTTGACAGCTAAACGAGATGGCGATGTACGGCGTATACGGCTCAGTAGTGTACGTTGTAAGGTAACTTTGATTGTCAAAAGTAGACGTTTGACAATTCAGTGACCACAAAACCTATGTGATCAAGTAAAGCATCATGTGATCACCTCCTGACTCTTCATCATCTTCAATTCATAGGAAACGTCTTCAGTTCATAAGAAACGTCTCCAGTTCATAGAAAACGTCTTCAATTCATAGGAAACGTCTTCAGTTCATAAGAAACGTCTTCAGTTAATAGGAAACGTCTTCAGTTCATAGGAAACGTCTTCAGTTCATAAGAAACGAAGTGTTACTCACCTCGGCTCGGACCCGGGCCGTTCTAGCGTGAGTCATCCTTAAATCGAGGGTCACGGCTAAGTGGTTTATAATGCAGAGTCAATAGGAGGTAATCTTTGGACAGAGATAATCGGTCAGGTAAGGCTGAATCGCGTTCCTGTGCCATCAATATTTATTTTTATAAATTGACCAAAAAGTAGGTAGGTTAGGATTTATCCTAATTAAAAAATAATAAATAGACACGAAACCTACCTTCGCAAGGAAATTACATTTAAACATGTGCGCTCTAACATTTGTTGAGGGTATTTCATTCGAATTTATTATTATTATAATTAGGTTTCTACCTACTAGTAGTGCTAGAAATAGCTCACCCGAACTGAGATCTCGCCATACAGTACAGTGGGAAAACTAAATAAAAGGTAGGTATAAATACCTATAGAGCAGGTTCCTACTCGTATCTCTTAACTTTACTCTATGAAGCCTTTCTTTTAAAAACTAGGCCATTTTTCCCATTTCAACCAAGTCTTCCCACCTGCCTTCAAGATTTCAAAAAGAGGAAGTTCTTTATTTTTAATGTTTGTTACTCCATAACTCCGTCATTTCGGGACCTCACTCTCGTCTCGACGCTCAATCAAACCGGAAGACTGCATAAGTTATTCTCAGGGCATAGCTACAAGATTGAGCGTACTAGAAATAAATGCACGGTTGTTAGTGAATAGCTGTTACATTTGTTTTAAGAAAAGCGCCATCTGTTGACGCGTAGCTGAAGCATTCGATAAATTTCTTAGGTTGGTAGTCATGTTTAGTCTGTACGTGCATGGTGAACTTTATTTAGCACAAAACTAAAAAAAAACTATTTCAGTTAGGGGTCTATGGAAGCAGTCCGGCATTCCTATTGGCTAAAATTAGTCAATTGAATGAGCGCGGCTTTTGTCACATCCTGTTCTGTAGTATTGTTGGTCGAGTGAGTGCTGCATGGCCTCGACTCGACGTAGCGTAGATCCCGTTCCAAGATTTGTCTATAAGACTATAATTCGTGTGCAATATTAACCGCGTTATAATTCGTAATGGTGTTCTCTAAAAGGCCATGGATTTGATGAAAACGGTAAGCAGACTGTACATTCCACATGTACTTTTTAATTTGTTTGGCTTTTGTTTCTTGTTTTGGTGATTTTGAAACTGGCCATTACATTAGAAAAAATATCTCTTTCCAGAAATTGTGGGCACGTGGAAGGTAAGTGGTGATAGTTTTCATAAATAGATGGTGCCCAGTTTCGAGTAATGTGATAAAGAATCTTCAGAGTGTTGATTTGTCAATACATAATTGACACCCGGCCCGGCAACTCGGCCCGAGCGTTGTTACGCCATCTTATAGTCCTCCAAATGTTCCGCATATTTTACAGCTTTGCGTTGTTAAGAGGCACGATTAGAGGCTGAAAGTCACGCTTAAATCGAAAAGGATTGCAATGGAAGTTGGTTCAATAAACATTGCTTTTAGGTATGTCATTTTCACTATTGCATCTTATTTCACGAGTACAAACCACATGTGCGTAATTTGTTGTTGTTGTTATTTGGTACAGAATTGCGTAATATACTTCTACTTTGCACGTTGGGACACCGCGAAGTGTATTTAAAAGTTTCTGATCATGTATTTGTGCTTTAAAATTGGTGTTTCATCAATAGGTGTTATGTATAACCTACAAATTTGACAGGCAGTGAATGTAAAAAAGTCCAATGTTCATCTTGGGAAGAAGTGTCAATGTATCTTAGTTTTGCGGATAACTTCAAGGTTACTTTTCCACTAAAATACAAGCCTACTGATCTTGGGTAGTTCTGTTGAAGTTGAATTCATAACCACAGATGTGCTTCTTAGAGTTGTCTTCAAATTGTTCCACTGTCACTTTCATTGCTTATATTCTATAACTGTGTATAGTTGATAAGGAACTAGTTGAAAGTAACCTCAAACTCTTCCAATTTCTATAATTACAAACGGTGAGTTACTTAAATATCTCAAATAGGATACTTACTTGAAATGTAAATTTGTTGAATTAGATTGTTTTAATGTATCTGTGCTGCTTTTAAAATACATTTTAGCACTTGCAATATGACAAAGCACTTAAGTACTTGAAAACTACAGGCAAAATAAGTTTACTGTCTATATTATGGAAGCGGTGCTAGGTACCTATAGACTTATAGATCATTATTAAAACTGCCCCTTTTGTTGGTTACAAAACTTGTAACATTACACTGATTGAAATAAAATGTTACTGACTTTTCTGTTAATAACTACATTAATTTTATTGCACACTAGCATTACAAATAATCAATACAACTCTTGAAATAATGAATAAGGTCCTTTTATTTAAAATAGTAATATTTTTGTTGGATATCAGTTTTGCAATAAACTAAAATAAGTATTTATTTAACTACTATATAAATCTTTATTTGGTGTAAAACAAATTGATTAAACATAAAAATTATAAACTAAAATAAACCTAAGAATGAGTAAAACTAACTTAACAAATAAAATATTACCCCCCACTCTGATTGTCTCCCGGATCAAATGTGCCAAAAATACTGGCGGCATTACCCCGCTGAATGGCCAGTGATATTTAACTTAAGTTATATTGACATGAATAAGGTCTATCATTGATCATAATTGTTGTTTTTCCTCGGGAAAGTTAGTTGGCCATACTTGTATGTGTAATCAACAGTTTCATGTCACATCGGTTGCAGAGTCCGTCTAATCTAACTTTGCACTGACTCGAACAGAAAAAAGTGAGAGGATGACATTGACATAATATTTTCATAGAAATGATGTTGCAAATGCCATACAGAGTTAGTGTGTCTCTAGACATTTAGTACCAGCTCAGGTGAATCCACCAATATAATTATATGACATATAATCTGATGAAAAGGACTTTATGCTCATAGGGTTACCAGATGCCAGGAATTTTGGCCGTTTGTCAGGAATGCGGCTGGAAAATGAAAATGTCAGAAATTTTAGTGAATTACCAGATTTTTTTTAATTATGTACCTAAAAGGTACATTATTAAAATTTACTTACATAAATCCAAAATAAATCAAATTTAAGCACATATCGCTACCTAGCTAATCTCCTTTGGTCTTATGACAGCTATAAAGGCATCCTAATTTATAAGAACAATTAAAAGGGTCAAATAGTGCAATTGAGTCACTGAACTTCAAACTCTGATAAATCAACTGCAATTTAATCATAGAGTAAATTAAAATATAATATAACCTTTATATTAGAGTGCATTTATCAAGACTTATAGAGGATATTCCTTTCAGAGTGTACTGTGATCCGTCATTCAGACTTTATTGTAGATTTTTGACTGACTACTTGGTTTGTTTGCTTGCTTGAGGCTGGTGGACCTATTTTTAGAAATTATTCACTCTATTGACTATAGTATAAAATATACTGCTATTATATTTGCACTCTACTGTAAATGGTACTTAAACATTTTTTGTTTGTGTCTATAGTATGTATCTGTATATACAAACCTAACAACTGATGTTGGCTGATACTATAGAGTCTATAGACAAACATGTTTTTTTTACAGGTAGTATAGCAAAGGTTTTGAGTGACTAGTGGATGGCAAACTCTCCTTGATAGAGTTGGACCAAGCCCTCTGTAATATCTATAAATCAATAATGTCAAATTTCTATGAAAATAAGATGTTTAATAATGACACTCCCTCACTTTGTTGTATACAAGTTGGTGCAAACTTAGCTTAGACGGACTCTATTGCCTTTTTAACTGTGTGTGAAAATTTCAACTGTCTAGCTATCACGGTTCATGAGATACAGCCTGGTGACAGACAGACAGACGGACAGTGGAGTCTTAGTGATAGGGTCCCATTTTTACCATTTGGGTACGGAACCCTAATAATTATTAAATCAACTTTAAACCTTAGTAAGGAGTATAAACGACTATATCCCTATTAATTACTTCTTTTATTAGGATGCTAATAGCCCTACTGTCAATCCTTACTCTCATTGTAAGCTTTCTATTACAATGACTCAACTTTTGGCTATTGTTCTTATATGTATGTAAAAACTACACTATCTTATATATACTACTTCCTAGACAATGACATAAAAGCAGTATTATGAACATTATGAGACTGCAATCACTTCTATGCAGTCGCACTTAAAAGATTATGCAATGAAGTACTTTGTTCCACTACAATAACACTCTTAACTGACCGTTATTTCATTAAAATACAGTGTATGTTTAAAACGCTACATCACATTGGGTTATTTGAAAACTATGACGATTTTAAGATGCATAAAGTATTATCAAGCTTTAACTATGTGGCTGTAATAATTCTAAATAGACCATTGCCTTGTACTAAAGTGTTAGATTGTTCAAACTATCATGATTATAGAAGATATTTGGATAAAACCTGCATGTTGCATAATTATATTGGTTTGCCTTGATTTTTATTAGGAACTTTTTTTTTATAAACGTAATAACGATATTATTTTAATTTCTATGAGTTTATTGGAATCAAGAATTTACATAGTTAACAAGGCATAGTTTATATCCTTCATGAACTTGATCCATGTAAGACTTTCGCATAAAGTATGTTTGTGTAAATATTTCAAATAAAATATGGGTCCTTTTTGTCCCATCACACAGCACACACTCATGAAAAACTTGAGAAATTATAATATTACCCTCAAATTCTGTAGAAAAGAAGTTGATATAATTCTGTAGAATGTGTACATAAACCGTTACACAAATAGTGATGTAAAATTGAACAAAGTACTTTATTGTATACATCATTTTAAGTATGATTGCAGTCTATTCTGCCTTCCCTGTCTGAACAGCTTAAAACTTCTGGTAGTTAAGGAATGTGTCTGGCCTCAGAATCTGTGGATTTGGTGTGTATGCTCTTCTGCCATGCTTAGCAAATGCTGTAACTTTATTTGGTAACTCATTTAATTGTCATACCTTAGCGTGGGGCTTTTGGAAAGCTTTGGAACTGTTTGGATTTGTGGGTTGTGTTGTGACTCTCACTTTGAGTTTGTTTAAAGTTACTTTATAATATTGTAGAGTGCTAGGTTAATTTTGCACCGACTTTGCAGTGACAAATGGTGTAGCTGCCATTAGACAAATGACATTACTTGACGTTTGTGATGGCAATTTCACACTGTCACGGCGAAGTGTGTAAAGATTTAGCTTAAATAATCGCGATCGCCTGGCGTCCGGGGCACGGCATATTCAAAGTCTGGTGTTCAAAGGGTTAAACAATGAACACAAAAGGATTGTTTCTTTCCCACTATAACAATACTATAAAATGTTCAGGCTCAAACCTTCTCAATGATTACTAAAATAAAAAAATTGATACAGCCTTAGGCCGACGACCTTATCATAAAATAAGGTACCATCATGCTCCGGGATTATTGCGCCATTTAGGGTCCTAGCTAAATTAGTTGTTCAATACTTACACTATAGAATTTCCAACTTAGCAAGAACCTGGTATAACAATCCCGTGTGGTGATTGTACAATATCGAATTACAGTCCGACCGCTTAAATGAGTCCTCGCCTGCGCGGTACGGGGGCGACGGGGTAGGACGACTAAGGGTGGCGGCGAAGGTGCGGGCGGCAGGCGTACGGAGCCCGCACCTTCCCCGCCGCCCTTAGTCGTCCTACCCCGTCGCCCCCGTACCGCGCAGGCGAGTACTCATTTAAGTGGTCGGTCTATAATTTTCAAATGGAGTTACCACATTTGCTGCGCACGATGTAGATACATGGCTATATATCCGTGACGTGTTTCAGGAATATGAGTTCCTAGACTTGTCAGATGTGAAAGAAGCGGAACTAAGCAGTTTGCAGTGTGCACTTTACCAGCGGAAGACGGAGGCTTCGAGCTACGGTTGGACCGAGCCTGCTATTGGTGAGTTCCAATTTAGAATTATTCGCATGAATCTAGCCGCCACCATATAGGTAATAGGGAATTTTACGCGAAACTGCGTACGGGGGCGCTACTACCACAATCCATTACAATCTGGGTGTCTACCGCGAAACAAGAAAAACTAAATTTCGTTATTTAACCTCTCTATCACTCTTGTATATTCGAGCGATAAAGAGGCAGATAACTAAATTACGATTTTCGCGGTGCCCGGTAGAACCTTGTTAACAAAAACCGCCTTGACGCATCATTGTCATATTCTGTTGTCTGTGAAAACTTGTCAAAAAACAGTTTAAGGCACAGTATGTATAAGTTACTCTTTGGTTTACTAGCTAGCTTAGTGCTGCACTCTGGCGGCAGAACATTGCAGTAACACCCCCTATTTAAGTTACGCTCTCATTTTAAAACGACATTCAGAAATAACATGAATGTACCATGGGCAACTTTGTATGGAGCCTGGACCCAACGCCAACAGAAATGAGAGTAAGCTCATTAGATAGGTATTTCTATGTACTTAATTTGGTTCTATGGGCACCAAGCGGAATTCCATTGCAGAACTGAGATATTGGTATTTTAACCAAAATGTCGTCACCCTTATTACCTAGGCAATAGAGTCCAAGTAAGTAATTTAATTGCTGCAGGGTAGATGTTCGCGCACGGCCAGGCGAGCACACCAAATGATTTTCCGCGCTCGCCCGGCGGTGGACTCTATTGCCTAGGTAATAAGGGTGACGACATTTTGACTAAAATATCAATATTTCAGTTCTGGAATGGAATTCCGCTTGGTGCCCATAGAAATAAATGAAGTACAGAGAAATTCCTATCTAATGAGTAATGACCTAACTCTCAACTCTGTTGGTTTTGAGACCGTTTTGACGCATAGTCCTTTGCATTAACATTCTAGTAACATCATCTATTTTTTTATATCTATTTTTGGTACTGGTTTTCGTTGCTAGAATTTCTAATATAAAGATTTTAGAGCAAATAGAAGTTTTACATAGGTTGGTAACAGGCATAAATATTTTCATGCCAAGTTTCATGCAATTTAAGCATGTCGTTTTTTTTTGCATTAAATGTGGTAACAAAAGGTCTTATATATTATAAATTGAAAAAGCATCACACATTTTAAAAAGAGAGTGTAATTTCGATTGTATGGAAGCGGCTTAGCAAAGTTTGTTAAGTTAACAAACTTTTGTATTTATCATAGCGTTGGTACTAATGAGTTTCTTGGATTGGAACTTATGTACTTACACAATATCATTTGGTAAGAAAACCTCGTAAAGGACACCGGACCGGTTTAATGAAAAATAAATTACAATACATATGCTATATATAGAAAAAAAGACGCCATAGGCAATTTTAAATAATAACCTACTAATAAAATTTAGATATAAATTACATCGTAACATGTATCTGTCAAACCGGCTGTGTTTAAATCGTCAAGGTGCAAATCGGTCTTTATGTAATCCTCCCGGCAATGGCGACTACATCAACAATTCTTATCCGGATTATGAAATGCCCTAATGTGGCAAAACCGAACTTTGTCTTGAAGACCTAGATGCTAAGCGTCATATCCGCAAGACCAGGGCCGTCTTAAACTATGCTGGGGCCCTTGGGCACATAAAAATTGGGTGCCCTTTTCAAAAGTAAAGAAAGCAAATTAAACTATCATTTTTCTACTATGATCTTCTATTTATTATGGGTAATCAAATATACTGTTACTGTCTATCCTGCGGGGCCTCCTGAGGATGGGGGCCCTGGGCACGGGCCCCGTGTGCCCTTATGGTAAAGACGGTACTGCGCAAGACGCGATCTAAAGGCCTGTGCACACCGGCTTGCGTGTGCGTGACGTGCACGTGCGCTAAAATGTTGGAGCCGCACACGCACACGTCACGCAAGCGGTGTGCCGTCTCTCATGAGGATCTGTATACTACAATGCCGCACGCACACGTGCACGTCACGCACACGCAGCCGGTGTGCACATGCCTTAAGCCCTCCTACACATACACCCGCAACTCGACTGAACAACTCCATTGCGCATCGTGTGACCGCATCTTCAAGGCAAAGTTTGGTTTTGCTTTAAGTAATATTTGCAATATGATCCTATTGTTTGAATCGCTATTGTGTAAATGTAAAGGTATTGTGTGAGTCGTCATAGTAACGCCTTAACTTACAAGTCGTTATTAAGAGCCGAGATTATAATGTTAAAATAGACACATCAAACTGCTTTGATCGGCTTAAATTAGAAATTAGTCTCATATTACAATCAAAAATTTGGTACCGTAAGGTCGGGGTACTATAGCTCCTCAAGGTTACTTTTCTCACCCATGAAAACCTATTTTATTGAATTGATAAATTCTTAAAAATTACATTATGTGATTAATCTGTTTTTGTGTAAGCGTTTAGTGGCGTTTTTAAAAATGTATTATTTCATTAAATGGGTTTTCATGGGTGGACAAAGTAACCTTGTAAGGGCTAAAGTACCCCGACCTTACGGTACGGCAAATGTAGACATGAACGGTAGAGTAGTTTTTTTTACAAGCAAGTAACAATGTTTTCAGTTCTCATTCTCTAAAAGTTGGTGTTTAGTAAGAAAGACGGTTGTTTTTTTAAGCTCTATAGCAGGGGTCTCCGAACTTTTTTACCTGAGGGCCATATTGCGCCTCAGACCCTTAAATATTTAAAATAACCTTAAATATTTGATATTTCTCTATATTTTCTTCGCAGTCGAAGTCAAAAGCAGTATTGCCCATTTCATTCTAGACCTATATCGGCCCTCGCTTACGCTCGCACCGGTTAATTTCCTCGGATGAAATGGGTTACTTAATGCTCTTGTATAATCTACTAAAATGTTCCAGTCCTGAACACTGACCCAATAACTGCCACCTTCAATCTTTATTCCAAGCAATAAAGGTAATAACGGCCTGTCAACTACTCAAACAGCCCAGGCGTTTACTTCACACTACACTTGTATACTGATACTGTGTTATACAAAAATACTCCAAATGCAATGCTCTTATTTCTGTTTGTAGTGTATCATTGCATTCAATCTCTTATTTTCATACCTATTTGATACTTGACTCGTAGAAATAGAACGATTGACATCAGAAGTTGTAAACAATTAAGGTGTCTGTTGACTTTTATAAAACAAAAAAGGACGTGATATTAAATTGATACAACTAAGAATTCATTAATATACAACCTTTTTTGTAAACTTCAAGTCAGGGATACACTAGAGGCGACAAATGTCGAGACGTGTCACCAGCGACATGGGGTGAAGCGGCGCGACGTTGCCGAACTTCACTCGACATGTCGGGCAACATCGCGCGACACGTGTCACAAGTCGTGCGTTGTCGCTAGTGTGTGTCACAAGTCATGTGATGTCGCCAGATATGTCAGGAGAAGTTTTGCTAACTAGACGATGTTTTCCGTCGAAAAGCCAGTGGCACCTAAATATCAAATGGTATTTCATACACATACGTCCGAAAATCTCATTGGTACAGTCAGTAGCAAATAGGCTTGTCAATGTATTTGTTAGCCAGCGCTTATTTCGCTGGGCTAGGCTTTATTTTCGGGTTGGATAACACACTCACAACATGTTTGACCGCAGATCTGTCCTCGTGTTCCTCGTCGACCTTGGGCCCGCGCACCGTGTCTAGCAGCCTGGACAGCCTGTCGGGCGGCGAGTGCGAGATGGCGCCCCACTCGCCGCAGCGCGCGCCGCCGCCGCCGCCCTACGCGCAGCCCCCGCCCGCCTACCCGCAGCAGTGGCCCGTGGCGCCGCCCAACGTCTACGTCAGCCAGGTGAGTGCTACTGTAGCCGCAGCAGTGTCCCGTGCCGCTGCCCAACGTGTACTTCAGCTAGGTGAGTGTAGTAGCCAAACCAAAGACCCGTGGCACCGCCCGTGTACGTCAGCCAGGTAAGTGCTACTGTAGCCGCAGCAGTGGCCCGTGCCGCTGCCCATCTTGTACGTCAGCCAGAATGCTATTGCTGCAGTGGCAGGTGGCAGCACGTGTACGTCAGCCAGGCGAGTACTGTAGCCGCAGCAATGGCCCGTAGCACCGCTCAACGAGTACGTCAGCAAGGTGGGTACACTACTGATATAGATGGCGCCTCGCGCGCCACAGCGCTACGTTGTTCCCCTGGAACATTGTTTAAATTAAAGCTTGGTTTTTAACATTAAAATTCACCAAAAATGCAATTTTGTTGTAATTATAAGCCCATTCCATAATATGTCGTCCAGACTATGTCAGTAGACCGAGTAATAAAAATCCTTGTAACAATCTGCTACATTAAAATTTGTTTCCTCGCTAACGGGACAGAAAAATAATAACAAAAAATGGTTGATCCACCCATACATACAAAAGTAAAAGTAAAAAAAAACACTTGCACCCAATAACATTATAATTAATAAAATAGTACACGTAAACAGTCGAATGCATTCAGTGCTGTGTTTTTATTAAGTACCGATTTTGACAGCAATTCATATAAAAACATATTTGGAACACCACAGTTCCATATTTAAATCAACACTGTAGATGGCGCTGCTGGATATCATAAAACTACAAACATGAAATATGCAAGATTATGTTAATACCTAGAAAGGTCATGTTCAATAATGATTTGACCCTAATGAATGACCCCCAGACAAGTTGTTAAAAAGAGTGACACAGGCCACTGACTGCATAATTAATGAATGTATAAATCTTATAATGAATGAACAACATTTATCTATTGAGGAATTCTCTGTCATATTTTTACAAAACTAACATTATGTGGCTGCCTTAATTAATTTAACACTTACAATGAAAAAAACTTGCGCAGTGAATATTTATTAGAATACATAATAATACATGCTACGAAATTGCCTTTACAATTTTTAAATTTTCAACATCGGGCTACAGTTTTGAACTGTTTAAAAATTTGCTAATATTTCCAGGTCACCGCCAACGTGAACGTGCACGGCTACATGGGGCAATACTACCAGCCTCCCCAGCCGCAATACGCGCCGCCGCCACAAGTGGACCGCCCGCCGCGCAACCATCGCCGCGACCGCCGCGGCAAGCGCCCTCCTTCCCCACCACCTCCCCAGCCACCCCCCTACTACGTCCAGTACCCACAGTACTACCCCGCTGCACAGGCCCAGGCTGGAGCCCCCCTCTACCACCTACCCGTATATCAACCTCTAATGTACGGACCTTATGCGTACCCGCCTTACTACCAAGAATATCAGATCCCCGTCGAAGGCGAAGACAAGCCTGATGAATACCAACAAGAGGTTGTGATGGAGCAGGAAGCTGTAGATGCTTACTACGCTGGCGCTCATTACGCTCCTCCATACGGCCCGCCCGTAGACGGTGGCGTAGAATACATGCCACCTATGTATCTCCCACCACCTCCACATCCACCACCTATACCTATACAGCCTCAACCACCACATCAGTCGACTCCGCACCAGTTTAACGTGCACGCTAAAAACTTCGTAGTCCAATCGCACAATCAGAATAAATCGTACACTCCGCCAGAAAAAAGTCAAGAACAGAAGACGCCGCCGGTGACCGTCTCTGCTGTGGAATCGTTGCCTATTAAAGATCTGACCATCAGCAAGGGCCCGGGCAGCCCGAAGCAGACAGAACGACCGATAGAACAAAAACCTGCCAGTGACAAAACTTCACCTACCCCTAAAGTAGAAACCGTCAAGCCAGCTTGGGTAGCGAATGAAAAGGCACCTGAAGTTAATCAGATACCTGCTAAGGCGTTCCCGCCGATGGCGTCTGCGAGTCAAGTTCCCGCTGCGAATAAGATGCCTCCAGTGGTAAATAAAACTACGAAAGGCCCAGCAGCCCCATTCTCAGGAGGCAAGCAACCGGCTAAGCCCCTGGTTCCTCAAGCAGCCGTGCCTGTACAACAGGCAGTATCTACCCCAAAGGCGCCGTTTGGCAATAGACAGAAGAGGGATAACGTGGCTAACAGGTCACCGACGAGTGAAACTACCGAAGTCCCAAGCCCCGCCGCGCCGGTCGAGCATCCTAAACGCGATCCGCCGCTGCCGCCAAGCAAGGCGCCTATGCCTATCTCGATCACGCTACATTCGCAAGGGCCACCGCTGATCGTAACTAACAAATCACCTTTCGGACACTCTAGGAAGTCGACAGCCGCGCCTGAACCACCTCCAGTGCCTCAGCCGCCTCCCCCAGCACCTACTGCGTCAGATTTCCCCCCACCACCCACTCCTAGAAACCGTGGAGACTTGCCGCCGCCTGTGGTGCAGCCTCAACCGCAACCGGCTCCAGGGAAATCCTGGGCAAGTCTATTCTCAAGCAAGACTGCAGCGGTCACAGTGACAGCTTTGCCGCCCGCTCCTCTACCAGTTGAAGAGCCCCCAAGCCCGACCACAGTATCGCCACCAGCGACGGCTAGCATTCAAAAACCAGTAGCGAAAGTGGGCCCTTTTGACGCGTCTCCATCTCAAATAACGGCTCCAGATAAAAGCTCCCCTATGCCCCGGCCGGCCGCCGCACCTACCGCCATCTCTTACTCCGAGAAGACCTCTGTGAACGCCATTAGTATAACCCCTGCTGCTAAACCGGCATCTCCCAGCCAACCTGTACCCGAGGTCCGGGAGGTTCCTATTCAGAAGGAGCCTACGCCAGCGCTGCCTGTGCAGCCTTCGCCATTCGCTGATGACCCAAACTCTTACAGGATGGGAGGTAAATATTTTCAAAATGTCTGAATATCATTGAAATCAGTTGATCATTTCCAGTGACTAAGATATTTCATGTCTTATTTGTAAAGAGCTAAGTCGAAATATTTTAAGAATTTATCTAAAGAGATACTAGTGAACTCCATTTAAGTATTAACCCTTTGAACACCCGCTTATCATGCGCGGTGCGTTATCGTGAACCTTGCCGGAATACACGAAGTTTGATATTTCTGTAGCCGCACGCGTCAGATGACGTCTGGCGGTCAAAGTTAAATACATTCTAAATCTGTTTTAACTTGATTTTTCTATTTAAGTTTCAATATTTTGCGTTTATAACATTTCGCCTACTCCTGTCTCAGAGCATTAACCTTTTGAACGCCAAACGGCGCATCCATTTGCCGTGCCATTGACGCCACGGGGGTAAAATTTGGTTTTGTGAATAAATAATGCCAACCTAAAAGTGGGGTGTTTTTCAGTAGATTTTCATCAAAAAACGATCACCGTCAAATGCCGTCTTTGGCGTCGTTGTCACGATTTTGCGTTGACGTCAATTGCCGTCTGTGGCGTTCAAAAGGTTAAAACTATTGTTTTACTTATAGTCTCTTTAATATATTTCTTATTTTCAGAATTCCTGTCCAAATATCAGCTGGACAGCAAGCCAGTGACGCTTCTACCCCGCGGCCTCACGAACCGCTCTAACTATTGCTACGTCAACTCGATCCTACAAGCGTTGATCGCGTGTCCTCCCTTCTACAACATGCTGAAGGCACTGCCCTACCAAACCCGACGTGGCAAGTCTAGCACGCCCGTCATTGACTCCATGTAAGTCAACTTTTCAATTCTTTCGAGTGTTAGTTTCCTTAATAGCCGGGTCCACACAGAGCGAGCATACGCGCGAGGCAATTTCCTAGCGCACAAAACGGCCAGTGTAGACGTGCCTCGGCCGAGGCGGAGCGCGCGAGGCATGTCCATATGCTCGCTCTGTGTGGACCCGGCTATTGACGTATGAAAGGAAATCGTCAAGCATTTTATAATTACTTGCACAATTTTACACATGCGGAATATCTCAATCAATAAATAAGCCGAGATTTCGAATTTTTCGTTTGATATTTATAAAATTCATCGGGTAAGTTGAGATATAAAAAAAGTTACGCAAAAGGTTTACTGCATTTGGAAAAAAAAAATTAGCAAATATTTGAAGAAATTGTTACACCAAAAGTTTTGAATTCTACCAGTTTGCAATGTCTAGTTTACAATGATGGTATTATTTTTCGTCTCTGAAAATGGTTTAAACGATAAATCATTTCTTGTTGACAAAACTTGCTGAGTAAACTATAAAATATTGCAAACATATCAGTTCATGGACAAGTTTAAGTACGAAGATATGAGATAAGTAATGCCCTTGCATAATAGCGCTTATACAAGGCAGGGAAACAATTGTAACTGATAAAGATCGTGCAGAATGTTACTTTGTAGCAATTTGTTTGTAATTATACAAGCAATCAATTCTACGCATTCAGTTAAATAACATATTACTAGTGGCTCTGTGAGACCTTGTGAGCATAATTTAGAACTAAATAAATGTATGGCTACGCCATTTTGAAAAATTTCCAAAAACAGAATCGACAATAAATATATAACTATCGAACCTGCTTACAAAATTTCAAGAGAATCGGTTGAGAATTGCGACTTGTAAAGGAGAAC
This sequence comes from Cydia splendana, assembly GCF_910591565.1. Lineage (NCBI taxonomy): Eukaryota > Metazoa > Arthropoda > Insecta > Lepidoptera > Tortricidae > Cydia > Cydia splendana. Next base: position 14,187,017 of record NC_085971.1, on the reverse strand, counting down.
ATCCGGGACATATGAAAGCATTTTTGACAAAGCTGAAACGGAGACTTTTGCTAACGCTCGGTTAACTATGGGAAAAGGTTTATTCAGTATTTAGGTCTATAATATCTGTAAAGAAAAAAGTTGTAAGTTTATCAATTTCCCTCGTTCATATAGAAAGATTGTTGATAATGATACTCTATTACGAAGTTGTGAATATGACTCTGTTATGCAATTTTCACATATTTATCATTTATAGGTAGTGAGGATCGTAGTTTCACGCTAATGTGAGAACGTATATTTCGTATTGTTTTTCTATATGATGTTGTGATCGTCGTTTCAAGGCCGAAGAATTACCTATTAGAGTCAGACCAAGCTAAGTTGGCAACGAGTTTGATAACACAGACTGCGCAAGTGTTATTTTAAAGGCAAAGCTTCTATGAAATTTATTATGAATACGTCAATTTTCGGGGTTAGTTGTCAAGCGGACCCCAGGCTCTCATGAGCAGTGGCAAAATGCCGGGATAACGCGAGGGAAGAAGAAGAAAGTTTCTATGAAATTATGACGTTTGTACAGTCTGTGCTATCAGTCGTTGCCAGCTTGGTCTGATTCTACGACCGAGGGCCGATTTCTCGAACGGTATTAGTCTAATATTATTAGTGTGTTGTCATGGCAACCCATACGGTTTGACAGTTCGTGGACTAATAATATTAGTCTAATACCGTCTGAGAAATAGGCCCCAACACAGGAGAATGAAATGACCAATCGCGACCGTTACACTGTGTCCCTGCTTCGTCTTTGATTAAGGACAGTTACATAAACGTAAGTCATCATCCAGGGTGGAGCTGTGCTACGAGTTCAGCCCGCTGGCGCTGGGGCGCGGCGCGCGCGGGGTAGGCGGGGCGGGCGGGGCGGGGCGCGGCGAGGCGGGCGCGCCGCAGGTGCCGGCGGGGCCGCCGCTGGACGGCGCGGCGGGGCTGCGCGTGCTGCGCGCGCTCAGGCCCTTCCCCGGCTCGCAGGAGGGCCGCCAGGAGGATGCCGAGGAGTTCCTGGGGTGCCTGCTCAACTCGCTCAACGATGAGATGCTCGAGGTGTGTATATTGAGCCCTATACTTATACTCTGTATCTTTAAGTACTTACAAAAGTAAATAAATAATTTGTACATTTTTGGGTAGTTATAACATTTCTTGATTAGCCAACTAAATACAAAACCACCTGGATTTGTCACTGAACGAGCTAACTTTAACCTACATCATTTGATCATGTAATGTTTTCATTTACCCTCAACAGGCTTAAGAAGCCATTTGAGAGTAGATTTTGTTTACTCTTTTTTGAATACCTAAAGATACGTACAGGTCTTAGACTAAAGCGTACAAGTCTGAGCCGGGTCGCCTCTAGTGCTATCGGGCTGTAAGTACTTTGTTTTCTGTGATAATCGTTTATAAACGCTAAAGGAAACTTAAACAATATTTAATTACACAAACGGGTCTACCGCGGTATAATTTCATTGTTTTTACCTTTAATTCCGACGTTTCAGCTGAGTTGCACCAGCTGTGGTCACGGAAAGACTGACGTCCCAACAAATGTCAACGGAGATATTAATAAAACACCACTAAACTACCCGAAATTAGTTTATAAAAATGTTCGGGGTAGACAAAGAAATTGCAGCTACCCGTTAAAGTTTAATGTTTATTGTCCGCGGCACGACACGCATCACTCACAGTATCCGTACACTGGTCCGAAGATATATCCGCTGGTTTCAACATTTGAATCACTGGTCCCCAAGTAGACGATAATTTGTACCCGTCCTCACGATTGAAATTTTTAGGGTGTTTTTTAATTTCAATCGCCTCTCGGTAGACCCGTTTGTGTAATTAAATATGTGTACAAAACGCGAGAGTTTAAAGTGTTAACTTAAACAATGTTTGGATGTATTAATTTATACAGCGATCGGCAACAGGCGGCCCACGAACCTCCCTGGTTATTTTGTATGTAATATTAACAAACGACAATGTCTGATAAAGTCACAAATATTAACAAAGTGCGGCCCGCGTCAACTTCGTTAACTACTATGTGGCCTTTGGTTCCTAAAAGGTTGCCGACCGCTGAATTTATACAATATACATCCTTTCAGTGAATATGGCTGATTGCCAAAATTTGCGAGTCGCGACCAACATTACTGAGCAAAAAAATATCCTATCCTAATCTATTATACTTTTATTGCATAACAAATGGTCTCATGTTGCACATGTTTTTGTCTAGAATCTAGATTACCGATAGCTCCTACGCAGTACGGTTGTGCTATTACGTATACGCTATTGTACAAACAAAAACAACTCTTAATCTAGTTCTGATCAAATCTAGTTTACAATGATGGTACTATTTTTCGTCTCTGAAAATGATTTAAAAGTCATTTCCTTGTAGATAACATCGACTGAGTAAACTAAATACTATTTTATATGAAATAAGAAACTTAGTTGCGGTGTAAATTCCACTATGTGATCTGTTAAATTTTGAGAAAATAATACTTTATGTACTTCATGTACTTGTATGGTCGACTTCACAAACTAACAACCCAAAAATACATAAAACACGACCTTATTACAGTACGTACCTATCTTAGGTTGGTTACGGTGGAATAACCTGTCCAATGTCAGTGTGTCTCACTCTCTCATTAAAGCAAAATGTGAGACGCAATACACTTTGGACAAAGAAATTGGATAGTTGGAATACCACCCTTAGAGGCATGTTTATGTATATTTGGAATGTTGGCTTGTATTTGTGAACTCTATTGTACCTATAGTTTTTAGTATTTCATTTTGGTCATCAAAATTCAGGCTCATTTTGGAATTATAAGTCAGTATTGAATTAACATGCGTATTATAATACCGCCCTTAAAACTGTGGAAATATCAAGCGATAACATTGATGTTATTATAATTTTCAGCTGATGAAACTGGTGGAACCGGAGGAGCCTAAGGAGGCGATTGCTCCAGTGAATGGAATCATCACACAGGAGCAACCTCCCGAGGAGGACGATGATGATGACGAATGGAAGGTAATATTCATTGTTTATTTGTAATATTAGCTGTTCCACCGCCAAGGAGTAACTAGCGGCAAAATAATGACAATTTGTTCACTCGTGGAACGTATTATACAGTCGCCATCAGATATATCGGAGCAGACAAGGCGCTCACAAATATCTGAACACGCAAAAAAAACATTCGCTTATAATTTAGTATTGCTAGTAGGTCATAGCCGTTCATGAGCAAATAAACTAACACGAAGCGTAAAATTAACATTAATTACTTATTGGCAATTGAAAAATGTGTCACACAAATTACTTCGAATTAGTTGCTAAGTACATAATTTTTTCACAAATGTTCAAAATTAATTTATTAGTCAATTTTAAATAAATAAAACTTTGTTATAAATTTAACTAGTGTAGTGTATTGAGTTATGTTGTAATGGAAATTATTTAGGTACAACAAATCTACAAATAGTCAATTCGCTATGTAATACTAAAAGAGTTGTTGCAGCGAAATGAATTTAATTTGATTCTGGCCGACGCTGCGAAATGAATTTAACGCTTTGTATCCCTCATTATTCCTGCATTTCTACAACTAGCTACAAAATAATTAGAACCAAACATGACATGACTCTGCGGGAATTACTTGTTCAAGTGTAGCTGGAAAATTCATCGGCGTGTGACTGTGGAGCTCCTGTGGACCTCCTATGGAGTTGATAAAGCACATTATCTATGACAGCCCAAAGAGAAAATATCCTGGAGATTCCCTAGATTTGTTCTTCCCTGATGTGAACGCAGCCGCATCATGGGTGAAGCTGGATCGTAAATTATAGTCCTTAAGTATTAATTATTAAGAGTCCTTACTCCTACAGACGAGCGTATTTTGCAAAATGCTTCCTTTTTCATTCAAGATTACGATATTTATTCAAAAACTGATAACGTACTTAAATAATCATTTCTTAAACTAGGGGCTGAAAACGTTCAAATTTTCATTTTCTCTTTTTGAACCTAAAATAAATGAGTTTTCTTAGGAGTCTTTTTCAAATTTTGCAGTGAGAAGGGTCGTTTCGGTTCTCAATTTTGCAGTAAACAAGAATCATTTGGTACATGAATCATTACAATTCAACTCACCATATCTTGTACGAGGGGCTGACATGCTTGAAAATCGAAGATTCATTTAAAAAAATTGATAAAATACCTTCCGAGTTTTCTTAATTTTTTTGGTGAAAACAGGGTTACATTACATTTTTTTATCGCAAATTGGACTTATATTTTGCCCCAAAAATAATATTTTATCAAATTGTAACTTTATGTTTACTCATAAAAAAAAATCATAACTATAGGACCTACCTAGCCGTAAATCTATTTTTTAGGGTTCCGTACCCAAAGGGTAAAACGGGACCCTATTACTAAGACTTCGCTGTCCGTCCGTCCGTCTGTCACCAGGCTGTATCTCACGAACCGTGATAGCTAGACAGTTGAAATTTTCACAGATGATGTATTTCTGTTGCCGCTATAACAACAAATACTAAAAACAGAATAAAATAAAGATTTAAATGGGGCTCCCATACAACAAACGTGATTTTTGACCAAAGTTAAGCAACGTCGGGAGTGGTCAGTACTTGGATGGGTGACCGTTTTTTTTTTGCTTTTTTTTTCGTTTTTTTTTTGCATTATGGTACGGAACCCTTCGTGCGCGAGTCCGACTCGCACTTGCCCGGTTTTTTTTTTAAAGACGTATAAATCACGCTGCACCGACACCGCGCGCTCAGTCTCCGCCGAGTGCGCTTAGGGGACGGACCTGTGCTCGACCGTCAGGCGTTCGTTGCTTTCGTAACCATCGAGAGAGTTCCGAGAAGTGCTGTATACTATGATTAGAAAATTTTGATCCAAGGGTGTACATTTTTTACACCATATTTAATTTTAACAACCGACTCTCGCTTATGTGATAAATTTTCAGTGTTACTTGAATTCTGGTTAGGGTTTGCATTTTTATTATACCCGGACGACCTGGATGATGTCCAGGTTCTCATGATAAGAGTCAGGAATGGTCACCGAACTCCTAATCTACTCATCATAACTCCATCGTGTTTGGGCTCAATAGATTTTCCTTGACGAACACCATCGATCTAGATGAGGTCCAGGTTCTCATGATGGAGTCAGGAGTTGGTCACCAGAACTCCTAATCTACTCATTATCACTCCATCGTGTTTGGGTTCATTAGATTTGCTCTGACGAGCATCATCTATCTAGATGAGGTCCAGGGTCATGAGACCCTTCTGGTGACCAACTCCTGACTCCATCATGAGATGATCACCAGAAGTCCTAATTTACTCATCATAAGTCCATCGTGTTTGGGCTCAATCGATTTGCCTCGACGAGCACAATCTATCTAGATGAGGTCCAGGGTCATGAGACCCTTCTGGTGACCAACTCCTGACTCCATCATGAGATGGTCACCAGATGTTCTAATCTACTCATAACTCCGTCGTGTTTGGGCTCAATAGATTTGCCCCGACGAGCACCATCGATCTAGATGAAGTCCAGGTTCTCATGATGGAGTCAGGAATGGTCACCGAACTCCTAATCTACTCATCATAACTCCATCGTGTTTGGGCTCAATAGCTTTTCCTTGACGAACACCATCGATCTAGATGAGGTCCAGGTTCTCATGATGGAGTCAGGAGTTGGTAACCAGAACTCCTAATCTACTCATCATATTTATTTTTGTGGTATGTTTCCATTATTTTTTCTGAATTGAACAAGTAAATGTGTGAAGACCTAAAATTACTACCTTTAATATTGAAAGGACATCCTAGCCTGAAAATTAAAATTTACAAGCATATTATTAAATACTAATTCATTCTTAAAACCCCAAGTTTTTTTATGACTTCTTCACCAAAAATTTTGAGAAAATCGTTCCTAAATGATCACAAAAACTTGCCTGAATTTACTGATATTAAGACATCACCTACCCTACTGTCATTGTCATTGTTTATCGATAGCATAAAAAGTAATTAATTTATTTATGTCTTTACTTATGCAATTTATTACCAAAAAGTGATGTATCATGACCAATAATCAAAACGTATCATTATGTGTTTAGCTGATATCAATTCTAAAGACTTTTTGGTGTACCCTCGTACAGAGGTAAACAATCATTATTATTTACTCGTCGTTGGTTATATATTATCTCAACACATATACTCTATTGACTACTACCATGCTTATAAAATAAAATAAAGAGTGCCAATATAACGTTAAAATAAATTTACTTGCAAATTAAATTGAAAAGTATCAAAATTATTTTTGTTTGCGTTGAAACGCGCTTAGCTTTGCCGGCGCTCGCGTACCGAGCGCTAACGCCATCTATCGAGTGTTATTTCGCAAAATCGGTGAACGCTCTAAGGAATAAGGGCTCTTAAGGACTATATGTTCGGTGCAATGCTTTAATACGTTTTGAGTCTCGTACAGAACCGGAACAAGTCAGTGTAACAGAGTACGCTTGCAGGTGATGGGTCCGCGCAACAAGGGCTGCGTGGAGCGGCGCTGGGCGGCGCGGCGCACGCCGGTGGCGGACATCTTCCGCGGCCGCACGCGGCTGCGCCTGCACCGCGCACCGCAGCACGCCGTCACCGACGCCGTGCAGCCCTTCTTTACGCTGCAGCTCGATATCGAGGTGAGGAACCAATACCAGATGGACGCGGTCATCATAATCTTCCCAGTATCATGCGTGGCTCACTCCGCGATTTCGTCGTGTCACTACAAGTACATGCGGCCCACACCAATTTTTGGTGTCTAGCAGTAGTAATTGACGCGCACCGCTACGGAACGGACGCCTACTCGCGCTTGCGCGCCACCTTGTGGTCATATTCTGTCGTAATAGACGCGTTTTTTTAGAGAGTGAACCTTCTGTACCTAGTACTATTATTTATTCTGTGCCGGTGTGGCAAACTGCAGGCGTATAATGGCAGTTTATATCGACGTGCTAAAGGAACTGACCGCGTAGCCAACACGCCAATCGCTTACGCTCTGTAGCGATCGAAACGCAACTGTCACTGTCGCACTAATATGGAAGAGTGATAGAGAGACAAAGCGTTTCGTTTTCGAAGCGATAGCGATTGTCAGCTTGGCTAGGCCGGCAGTCTCTTTTTAAATTCTTGACTTGTAAATAAGTGACGGACGCTGTAATTATCACGTTTTCATGTACAACTGCGACCTTCATATTCGTACTGATTCAATCGCTGATAACCGTCTGGATTAATAATGGTAATTTTTTGGCTTTTTTCTTAAATAACTTCGAACCTAAGTAAATTATAAAAAAACATGTCCATCTTTGGGTCACTAATTTACATATGTGTACCAAATTTCAACTTAATTGGTCCAGTAGTTTACGAGAAAATAGGCTGTGACAGACGGACAGACAGACAGACAGACAGACGCACGAGTGATCCTATAAGGGTTCCGTTTTTTCCTTTTCAGGTACGGAACCCTAAAAACGTCGTAGGTATCGTCAAATTGAATTGATAATTTTGCATAACTTCCATAAGAGATCGCTAGTAAGGTGGCGCGGTGCCGTCATATAGCGGCCGTAATACAGCGGTGAATGACGTCACTAGAACGTTGCCTATGTAATCCAAATGGCGCGGTTTCCTAGAGAGCGGTGTTTGACACCGTAACGTCAAAAAGCGGTGCCGCCATTTGCATGACGGCCGTCTTGACGGTGTCGATAGTTTCGTGAACGTTTTATTTGATAGCGGTGAAGCCATTTCTACTAAAATCTCAAATGCACCATCTGTACCACGAGATTTTAATAAATGGTCTTACACTACGATTATTTTCCTCTTCTGATGATAGTTCATCCTTCAAGTAAATTATTAAAGCTAAATCAAGGTCGTCTTTTTTCTCTTCTGGATACGTTTCGTTTGACCTTGGTGGCTCAGGGTGTGTTATGACGCAGTGTAACTTTCCACATGTCGTGACCGTAAAGACGGCCGTCTTTTTGCGTCCGCTACATGACGGCCGCTATATGACGGCACCGCTTTCCTAGGAATCCAAAGCTTAAGGGGGATATCTTTCGAACGATTTCAACTCTACGTCCGCGCAACAACGACCCAATCTTCGCCTAGAGGCGCTGCGACGCCAATAGCACTATCGTCGCAGTTTATATGGTGAAGTTCTACTTTACCAGTCTCATTTACTATGATGCTACTATTTTTCGTCTCTGAACATGACCAAGACATGTCCTTGTAGACAAACCCAACTGAGTAAACTAGAAACCACAAAAATCCACCCTTCTTTTATCCGCCCATACTAAAATTAATCCTTTTTCAGCGCGCATCGAGCGTAAAGGATGCCCTTGAACTCCTAGCGGGCAAGGACACACTAGAAGGAGTCTCGGACGCATGGCAACAGTTGTCCTTGGAACAACTGCCTGTGGTCCTGTTGCTGCATCTAAAGTGCTTCCAGTTAGACTCCGAGGGCCACACCGCCAAGATTGTCAAGAATATTGACTTCCCTGTTGATCTGAAGATTGATCAGAGTAAGTTTCTTGTTTCGTATGTATTTTTGTGAGTCCTATTTGGTGAACACATAGAAACTGTGAAGAGTTTTTATTGCTCTTGTTTTCAAATACTTAGTTTAAGAAACAGCATTTAATCATCACATTACAAATTCAATTCTTTATCACACATCACAAAATCTGACAAAATTTTGCCCCAAATGAAATATTAGGTTACCAATCTTTATATTTAGTTTTTATTTACTTTATGTTTATTTGGGCACAAACGGTTCATATTCGTTAGGTATTTCAATTTAACGGTCACCTTTACGCCTACTGACGCCGGACTGAGCTTATTTTGTTCATAATAACCAGACATCGTAAATTTTATAGCATTTTCGGTGCAGCAGTGGAGTGATGCTAACGGAATTAGTATAAACATTTTCAACCCTAATGATCAATTAGCGCTAATTACGTTAATATTAACCTTAATTTACCATTTCAGTTGGAATTATCTATACCAATACCGTTAACACCACTTCGCTGCACCAAAAATGCTATAAAATTTACGATGTCTGATAATAACATACGACTTATAGTTATAATAGACAAATTAAAGACTAGTAGACATTTTTAACTATTATATATCAATCTACAATGATGGTACATTATTTTTCGTCTCTGAAAGTGATTCAATCACATACTTGTGGACATCAATGACTGAGTAAATTAAGTAGCTGTCCCCTGCTTATTTTTTCACCCAAAACTTCTATACTCAAAATAATATGTATTTACAGAGATCATGTCTTCAAAGATCAAGTATTCGGGCAAGCAGCGTCTGTACAAGCTGTTCGCGGTGGTGTACCATGAAGGAGTGGAGGCGGTGAAAGGGCATTACGTTACCGACACCTTCCACGGGCAAGCGGGCTGGATCAGGTATGATTCACTTTTTAATCATGAAACATTGTTAACCCTTTTTCAAATTGCAAGTTTTGGTGAATAATTTCAAGTCTAACTTTTTAATCATGTAACATTGTTAACCCTTTTTCGAATTGTAAGTTTTGGTGAATAATTTCAAGGCGGTTCACATTTTGCGCATGTGTATATGGTTGATAAATCGTACTATGCCTGGAAAAGGGTAAATTGCGTTACAGATGCCACATTGTCTAATTGTTAATTTTTGCAGATTAGGGTCGTTTCGTAATTGTACGTGATACTTCAAATCAATTTAGTGCCATAGTGATTATAAACCATTCTACAAGTTTAGGTTCACGACTATCATCAACAAGCACGCGAAACGTTGTCTTAGACAAAATCGTGGAAATGCATTTTTTTACCTATTATTAAGCATATTGTCGATACTGTGGTTACTGTGTATGTAAAGGCCTGTCTCCATATTGCGCGGCAAACTATCGAACATTGGCTCGCGAGGCAGCCGCGCGCAATGGATACCGGGTTGGCTCGCGAGCCAACACGATCAGATCGAGTTGGCTCGCATTAAGGCAGGGGTGCGAAGCTCATGACTTCGGTCAAACTCGGCTCCGCTCGGCTCAGCATTGCTCCGAGCAATTATTAGGGTTGGCACCACTTGACTTCCTTTTGCGTGCACGACCACAGATAAGGTAATCACTTGATTTTTGACAACCCTAAATAGCCGAAAGGGATAGTGCCATATATTAGAAAGGCATGCAGCATGATTTGACCATGAACCGCTGTTAAACTTCGTTTTTGTAGGAAGTTTCCTTTCTGTACGGTAGTACTATTAATTATTCTGTGCTTAAGGGTGGTATTCCACTTGTCAAATTTCTTGGTCCAACGTGTATTTGCGCCTCACATTTTGCTTAATGAGAGAGTGAGATGGAATACCATCCTAAGCAACAGTATGTTTCCAGATACGACGACTCGACAGTGACGCCGGTGTCGGACGGCGCGGTGCTGAAGCCGAAGCCGCCGCGCATGCCGTACCTGCTCATGTACCGGCGCCACGACACGCTGCCCCCCCCCCCCCCACCCGCACCCGCACCCCCATCCCCACCCGCACCGCGCGCCCGGCAAGCCCGAGTGAGCCGCCCGTCTACAGTGAACCACCCGTCTACAGTGAACCACCCGTCTACAGTGAACTGCCCGGACAGTGATTTGTTTATAAGTGTTGTAAATACTGTGAAAGACTCGAATCGTGCCTGTCGAACGCTCCCTAAGGTGCAACGAAGTTGTCTCGTGTACGTAATGTAAGTATAACTTTTATGTTTACGAGCCGCCCCCGGGGGCTATGTAAAAAGAGTGGCCGGCGGTTAGCACTCTGCACGTTTTGGTTTTTTAATGGAAATAGTCTTGTGTTAGTTTGAGTCGGTGGGCGGTGCTAGCCGCCGGGCTTAGTTTTGTATGTGTAATATTTTGTACATTAGGCTCTTTTATTTGAGGCGTAGGATTACTTTATGTGTAAATTCGGATACTTTTTAGAATAAAGTACAAAATGATATTTGTTTGCCGCTCGAAATGGAAGCTGATTCTTAGCTATGACTATAAATTGAAGAAACTCTTAATGATGCATTCGACCTAATTTATTTATTTTGGTAACTAATTGAATCTGCGAAACGATTGTATATATTGATTGTGTACGTATTAAGTAACTATAGGAGCCGCGTTCTCTCCTGGACAATATGGAATTGTGGTGTTATAATTTGAAAAATAAAAAAAAAATGTGTAAAAATCATAATTCATGATACATATTTCTATATAATGGTAGAATAATCTTCCTAATACTCTTCCATTGGAAAATGTAAAGGTACTGTCGAGTACAAACATCTCCGGACAATTACCAGAGCGCATTTGAGAAACTAAAGTGATGTATTGTAAAAAGGAAGACTGGTATGTGAATGGTAGAATTATGTAACGTGAATTGCAGACGTTCGTCCTCTTCGTGGTTGATATGGGTTGTAGAAGTGGGTGTCTGGCACTGAGTGCCGGAGGAGGAGTGCTCTTGTATGTGATATGGGATGCCTGAGATCGACGACTAAATGTTTAGCTGTAGTCACTTTATTGTATAAAATTGTTATAACGATATAAGTGTTACATATAAATAAACAGATATATATTATCTCGCCGTTGGTATGTTGTATGAAAGGATGCCTGTTTTTAATATTATTCGATTTCAAATTGAGGTTTATATTACTTATTTTGACACATTACAATAATATTCACGTATCATTACATGATCACATTATATCTATTGTCGAAGATCATTAAATTATTAGTAGCATTTTGCTGATATTAAACTTTTTGATCTCACATTTGTTGTTGTTGTTTGGGAAAAAAAATGTATATGGATGTGAACGAAATTTTTCTTCTCTAGTAATATAGGCAATACATCAATGCCTTATTATTTGAAATACAATATTTTCTTAGTATGAAAATGACCAAAAAATATAATAAAAAAAGTGTTTGAAATTGCAAATAAAATAGAGCTTTTCTAAATTGTTCTAGTAATGAAAATGCAAACACCCTTAGAGTTAATAAATATATATATGTGTAATTAATTATCTTTAATAAAATACTTCGGTTCAGTGTCCAAAAGTTGAAAAAATATTTAGTCTTAAAAATTAGTCAATTTAATATTATATATTAATGAAAACGAAATAGGTTTAGATTTGTATGGTTTCTGAAAGAGGTTATTTACGGCTAACACGCTAAGCTTTTTTTAATAGTAATACTAGTTTTTGTTTAATTTGGATCATGGGTAGGTCATAATACTTAGTGATACTGGCAATAATTGTAACTCGTAATAGGTAACGAAGTTTAATGGCACCTACTTTACACCAACGCGGGTGGAACTGAGTTCGTCCGCGCAGTCCACAGTCCACGTAACGGCTTACACAAGTGTGTCGACGCATATTAAAATTGCCTTTAGTCTTAAAAAAATGCTACACTAATTTGACGTTTATTCCTTTCTGACATAGCTCAAATTCCTTTACAATTTGCATGGGATTAAGTAACTTTTATATGTGTCGTCACTCTCAGTAGTTGCAAGTTCTCTAGGATTACAACATACGAATTTATCACCATTCTGCCATACGAAATAGGTATTTGTCGGCAGTTTCTCTTCCCACATTATCTTCCACGATACTATCATGTTCATGCCCTGACTTGTTTATTTATTTGGATGCAGTGGAGCCTGGTGCTATTGGTTTATGTCTGCGTGCCAGTCGTTATAGCAGCTGTCTTCATAGACATGTTTTAACAGTGCTGCAAAAATATCTATGTTGCTACCAGATTCAAATTTATCTACACTGCCGTGATAGCTTATGAGGCGACGTTTTGTTACAATGTTGACTGTATTCCACTGACAATTCGATCGATATACTTCAAATATAGTTTTAATAATAATAACAGTATAGATATTTTTGCACCTGACTTGTAGGCAAACCCTATAGGCTGCTAATAGCTCAGTATGTAAGGTTTGCATGAGTTTATATGCGTAAGACTGAGCGAAGAGTCCCGAATGTCAGTTTATTTATGTAAAAAGCACACGTTTTAGCTCGTAAGTTTTTATTATAACAATTGCTGCCTTTTAGTTAAGTGTCTGTGTTGCATATTTATTGAGATATATGTCTAAAGTGATTGTGCATTGTGTCCGATGTAAATATAGACGAAGATTAAACAAATTAACATTAATACAATATAGACTTTATTTATAGATGTGAAACTTGACCGTTAACGCAGGTTTGTACATCTTGATTTGCTGCCAAATATTGACAGTTGACAACATAATTTGTCACTACTCTTAAAAACCTTGAACATATCTTAAAAGAAACACCCTCCGTTAGGGTGACAATACGGATTCAAATTTTCGAGGCCGAGTGGAAGTCCCTTTCTAACAAAAGCTGTCAAAATGTGACATCCGCTTGTATTAAAAGTTACAAGCTTTTGAGAAACGGGCCCCTGATATGAAAATAAAAATATGAAGGTACAGAGTACCATATTATTTCAATACCTACCAATTTTCTCATATTGACATCGGCTGCAATGTCCAAGAACTCTTTGTCAGTAAAAGAAACCCGTAGATTTAATTTTCTATTTAGCTTGCTCTGGCATTTATAACTTGAAAAATCCTTCTGCTGTTTGGCTGTGACGTAGCACCTAGGACTTCGACTGTTATAAATACCAGTTAGCCTAGAATATTAAGGCCTGGAAATCTAGCCAATGTGTTATAAGTGAAGCCAAAATATAACTGTCGCTTTTAAAACACTTAACTAAGGAGTCTATTAGAAATGGCAACTAGGGTAGTACATTCACCTGCAATAATGTTATACTTGCAACTAAGGCCGCAAAAATATCACCATCTTATATTTAGAGGGGAAGGCGCAGCGTGGGTAGACCCCCCACAAGGTGGACTGAGGACCTGGTAAAGGTCGCGAGATTCCGCTGGATGCGGGTGACGTAAGACCGGTCATTGTGGCACTTTTTGGGGGAGGCCTATGTCCAGCAGTGGACGTCCTCTGGCTGATATGATGATGATTTGTAGAGCCATAAGAGCGAGTAACATATTTTTGCGGCCTTAGAAGAGAACATATTATTGCAGGTGACTGTACAGGTTTGGAAGACTTCACTATGAGCAATAATTAACATTCTAGGCCTTATTTTCTAAGCCGGTTCGCTCCTGATAATTAAAGTTCTCAATGTAAATGATATTTAGTATTTACGTCTAACTCGTGAGTTTAGTTGTTTTCGCTACTTCATTAATTACCCCAGGTAAGAGTGGGATTCAGAATTGGATAGAGTAAACAGCTGTTTGATAAAATCATATACTTTGAATTTTATCGTAAAAAGATAGTTGAAAAGTAGGTAGTTCAACAGCATAGACTAGGAATCCTCTAGACCGGCGGTCGGCAACCTGCGGCCCGCGGGCCGCATACGGCTCGTGAAACTGTCACTTGCGGCCTGCGAGCCTCTCTGGCTATGTAATATTGAGAAACGACAATGTCTGATTTTTTTTTTTCTTTATTTAGGATTACCAACAGATAATACATCTTACATGCTCTTAAATCTATATAACAATCATGACTGATGCTTATCTAATTATAGGCTTATATAATTATCTAAATATAGATAAGCTATATTATCTAATATAGCTTATCTATTATACTGATAAAGTCATAAATATTAACAAAGTGCGGCCCGCGTCAACTTACTCATCGTTAACTACGCCACTAAAACTACCCAAAAAAAGGTTGCCGACCGCTGCTCTAGACGGAGTTTAGAGCAATTATTTCATGAAACCGATGCTGCCAAAAATACGGGGGGACGAGGTGAGCGAGGTCCCGTGCCGTGATTGGTCCGTTCAAAGACACGGACGTCACACAAAGACACTTTCGACTCGAAAATGGAGTAAAACTACCGTATGCGTGGTGCGTGTGGTAGAGCTACTATGCTCAGTCTGGAGGATGTCTTGTCTGTGTTCAACAGACACCCGCAAACGTCGATTTACTTTATCTAATTTTGAGTGTCACTGCAAATTCTTTTTAATGTTGGTTTACGGGATGAACGGGACTGTCACACAATTTAAGCAATGCAATGTCTTACCTGCATTTTATTACAGTAAAAAACAGTTCTCGCAGGACAGGCGAATTTATACCTTAAGTCCAACGTCATAAAGACTCGCATATGAATGCTGTTTTGTCTTGTGTATTTGTGACTAATATTGCCCCATAGTTTATTATAGTCAAAATATGGAAATAATCAAATAACTTAATGAAATACATACATATTTATATGCCAACCTATTATCACTGCCACAGTAAAGGCCCTTCCTGACTTGGCGTTGGTGGAATAATTGAAGTACGCGGTATATCTTATCATTCTCACCGCAAAGTCAAGTAGGGCATTGGAAATCAGAATTTGTTAATGTTATTGTGAATGGTTTCATACATAAAACCATTACCATAAATGGGTAAATTCATAAATTAATGTTTAAGGACATTTTGTTGTTGAAATCAGAGTTAAATCGTTCCTAGTCAAGTTTCATCCCGTAATAGTTGAGAGTTTAATCCTTAGTAAATGTTCCTGGATCATAGTTTTAATCTGAACAAACTAGTTGTGAAGTTATCGAACTTAATATTAAATAATTTAAGTAGTGTGCAGCTTCCCTACTGACACTTTCTAAGCAGATAGTTATAGGTCAGAGAAAATTGTTTTAACAGTATTCAATGTGTTTTACGCTTTTTAGAGCTCGTTTTAAAATATTTATCATAACGTCAAAAATATCAAAATGAGGTTAAATTATGTATACAGATTGTATACAATATGGTTCTACTATTATATAGCACAAAGAAAAAATAATTATTAGTTTGAAATAAATACCAATGCTTCGTTTCTATCAGTCGCAGAGAACAATTTTATTTATCTTGACAATGTCTAGTCTACAGTAGAAAACTCTTTCGACACGTTTTTGATTATCATTTTACGTTGAACTTTTCCACTATACCGTTTTGATTTGGGTGCTCGCGTGGTATCTATGAAATCTTACAAATTATGGTGATTTCGTATGAAAAAATAATGTACCGCGTCCTAATAACTCTTTGGTATCTTATTAGAGAACACATTAGGTACACAATTCCTCAGATTCCACCATAACACAAATAAAAACACTATGAAATCAAAACCTGCTACAAAATGGTATTTTCGAATAAATTGGTAATTGCTGCTAAGGGGTCATCCATTAATTACGTCACACGAATTTTTTAGGTATTTTACCCCTCCCCCCCTCCTTGTCACACTTGGTCACATTTGGAAAACCCCTCCCCCCTGGTGTGACGTCACATTTCTTCAACGAAATCGGCAAATATTTATTTAATATTTTATCAAAATATTTTTGACAAAAGAAATATTAGTGATTTTATAACCCAAAACTGATTAAGAAATAAAATTAAACGAATAAAAATGATTATCGTTTCAAAAACTTGTTAATTAAATGTATATTAGCGGATAAAATAATTTAAATAAATTTTCGGTTACTGATGAAGTTAAAGTGACGTCACAAAGTTTATGACTCCCCCCTCCCCCTTGTCACAACATGTCACATTTTCTTGACTCCCTCCCTCCCCCTAAACGTGTGATGTAATTAATGGATGACCCCTAAGTGCTAGATATACTAGTAGCTACGCCGTTCTTAGTATAACGAAATAAGTGTCTTTAACGTGGTTTAAGAACTCACAATGTCAATTGCTCATTACTGAGGGCTCCTAAACTAAGTCCGGATTCCACGGAGGTCCGGTTTCTCGAGCGGTTAAGATCTTGGTCTCCCGTTGACGTCGTATCATCCTGCGTATGAGGAATCACACCGAATAGGATACAGTAAGAAAATAGAACATGAAGGCAGCTTGCGGAGTCAACCGGAGACCGAGGCCTAAGCAAACGGAAGGAACAGTCGCCGTCAGATATATGGGAGCGGCCAATATACCCAAAAATATCTGAACATGCGTTTTAATGTCTTGATAGGTAATAGAGGCTTCAGATATTTGTGAACACCTTGGCCGCTCTAATATATCTGATGGCGACTGTACACCAACCGTTGGAAACTTACGCCGTTGATTGTGGGACGGCTCACAAATGTTGACGGTTTTGTTGGATGTTTTATGTTAGGGTGGTATTCCACCTGTCCAATGTGTATTTTGTCTTACATTTTGCGTAATGAGAGAGTGAGACGCAATGACATCAGATCAAGATATTGGACAGTTGGAATAGCACCCTTAGTTGTGTGGTTGGATTTAATGCTCGGAGGCGCCCTCTGCGATGAGCTTTTGACTTTTAACCTCAATCTAAAATAAATAGGGTATCGTCTTGGGTCGTCCCATTCGTTTTTCGTCAAGTTCTTCGTTCACACGACATTCGTCACAATCGTCGGTGGCTTTCAATGTAGAATGAGTGACGAAAGCAGAATAGGACTAATTTAAGAACTTGACGAAAAACGAATGGGACGACCGAAGACGATACCATAAATAGCAAGAAAAGTGCAATAGTCTAAAGCTTACAATGATAAACCAGAACTATACTATAAACGAACACATTGGCGGTCTATCTACTTAGGTTCTAACGATGTATGTAGTGTCTAATAATAATTATCCTTATTTTTATATGAGAGGTTTATCATTTAAGTTACGTTTAATTTTTAGTAATAAGATCCAAGGCTGTATTTAATACAAGGAGTGTTTTTTCCCAATGAGCTGGATACGTTTTACATTTTGTTAGCCATTATTAGTTATTGTGTGAAAATACTCCTGTTGGTGATAATAGATAAATGTCCGATTTCAAATCGGTAACGTATAGGTAAAGAGAATAGAGCTATAGAGACGGATTGCCAAGTAAATTACGTAGCCACTGTAAATTTACTGCCATCTTTAGACAGAACATAAAACTGTTAGAACGTAATTTGACTTTGATCCTAGTTCTTTCACCGATGTGTTAACATATTAAATATTAATATTAACGCCATCTACTCGACTCTAGGCCAAAGGTATGGTGCAATGTTTTCGAGCGATGGCGCCATAACCTTCAGCTTATGCTCGAGTAGATGGCGTTAATATTAATATTTAACAAGTTAACACATATCAGTGAAAGATGAAGGATCAACGTCAAATGGCGTTTAAACAGTGTTAACATCTTCTGTCGAAAGATGGCAGTAAATGAACTGTAGCTACATAATTTACCATGACAGTAACTCTACTTCAAATTTTCTTTGGTATTTTTACCTGAGGGCCATATTGCGCCTGGTATAGGGCATTGTCTATTATGACCAGCTTCCTAAGTTGTTACGTGATACGTGTGTATGACTAATTATAAAATAATCCTTATTTTGGTAACAAATTGGTGTTATGAAAATTTTGTGAATAAAATATGGTGTCATTCTAGCAAGGCAGTTTTATTTGACTTTGACTACACCAGCTCTGACTAGTAGGAAAGATTTACTGCCAAATGTTTCTTGTTTACCCTGCATATGGTGAGGTATTTAGATGCTTACTCTGCTAATATGAAACTATGCTAAACTGTTAGCATTGCTAGGTACCGGGTGTGGCCTGTAATATGAGCAAAAAATTAAACTAGGCTGTACTCCTCATACTGACCAACATTTGTTCAGCTACTGTTTGTTATGTTTAAATGCGTGACAAGCAACGTCAATCACAATGATATGGCGTGGCGATGGCGTCCATTGAAGATAATATTTATTTTGTATGAAAATAGGGACTCTAAATACTTCATAATTTTTAAAAGGTGTTGAACAAAAGTGTCACCGTTTGAGGAGTACAATCTATGTTTTAATTATTTGCTCGTGTTACAGGCCACACCCGGTATAAACCTTCCGTAGTACTAAATACAAGCGCGAAAATACATTACGATACAAGTGCGAATTACCTTTTCGCACTTGTACCTATTGTACAACGTTTTACAGTACATATAGCTCTTTTTTTGACATAGGCACGTATTGTCCTTAATCCCGCCCTAGGGGGATAAAGTAGCACCATTTATGTACCTACTGTAAAAAAGTTATCTTCAAACAACGTTCCTAAACAGCGCATATCATCATGAGCATGAGCTAGGACAAATGGGAATGATTTTTATGATATCACCTATTCCCATCTATGCCCGGCGGGGACAAATGGGAATACACCGTCAGAATCCCTCATTAGCCAGTGCTCGTAGCTCAGAATACGATACGCTCGGTTGCCAATCTTGTGCGGGAATCGAGATCAGGATATTCAGGATACAGTTAGTTAATAAAAAAAAATGTTTATTAATCAGTCTCTAGATTTTAATTATAGGCCAGTCTTTATTATATATTATAAAATATGAATAAGGTATGTTAACGTTTAAAGCAACAGACAATATGTAATTCCACCAAATGCTTCGAATCGAGACATCTTCATTTCTCGCGTACAATCTTCTGTAAAACAAAATGTATCTATGAAATAAAAAACCGGACATGTGCGAGTCGGACTCGCCCACCGAGGGTTCCGTACTTTTTAGTATTTGTTGTTATAGCGGCAACAGAAATACATCATCTGTGAAAATTTCAACTATCACGGTTCATGAGATACAACACACTGGTGACAGACAGACGGACAGTGGAGTCTTAGTAATAGGGGTCCCGTTTTTACCCTGTGGATACGGAACCCTAAAAGCCTTAATTGAGGAATGTATTTTCAAAAAGCCTCATTTCTCTATGATAACCATACCCTATAAGAATAAGAATAAATTTTATTATCCATAAAAACACATAACAGAATATTGCAGGGGTCTCCGCACTAGGCTACGCCTGTTTCGGGGGGAACCAGTTACAGTTAAAATTATTGAACTAGTTACACAATAAAGTTACAATTACAAATAATAAACTTAAAGTGAAGCAGGGGGGTTGTGCACAAATCACGCGAGGTGTTTTCGGCTACTTTTTGCCCCCCTCCCCCTTGGTGATATTTGGTGAGGTTTTTGGCTACCCCCCTCCCCCCCACACAACCTCACGTGTATTTTTTTGAATCTTTTTCATTCGACGTAATTTTAAAATAAATAGTATTGTATATAGAAAATCTTGTTTATTTTTCTATTTTCGTTAAATAGACTCGCTATTTTGAAGTGCAGAGTGAAGATTTATGTTTAACGAGACCGAGAAAAAGTATCTAAGGTTTTGTTTTTCCTAGTTTCGTTCACTGTAGAAAAATACACGTGAAGTTTCCTTATACGTTTGCTTATGACGTGCGATATCGTAGGTATAAGAATTCGTGTCACTAGTCTCAAACAACCGTGCTTCGAATTTCATAACTATTATATATGGCTCTATACGGCTTCTAATATACAGTCAGTTCCAGAGATAACTGACCCCACCCTGCATAGAAATTTGTTTGAAGGCGCCGGGTCAACTATATCTGCGATTTGGTTATTTTGGTTGTCCGATTTGACGTAACGTTTGACAATTCAGTTAAAGCGCTATCTAGTTCGGCAGTCAAACTAGTACCTACCTCGTACTACATTGCTCGAAAATATGGCGACATTTTTTGATATAATTTAACACATATCAGTGAAAGAATAAGAATCAAAATCTCAAAGTTTTTTTAATCATGTGTCGAAAGATGGCAGTAAATTTACTGTGACTACACAATTTCCTTTGACAATACGCCTCTATACTAAATTGTCTTTGTAAGCAGTATACTTTTGTTACAGGTCAAGAGATATTGATTGTAGAAGTGTAACACAATCGTTATGCTTACCCGAACTCTGAACTTGAATATTAGATAAACGGTGGCGACGAATCCGATGGGCGCCAACATGAATGTAGCCAGCGACCAGCCCGCTACGGCGTACGGAGCTTGCTCGAGCAGGCCCGATAGATACGCCACCTGTCGGAAGTAAACACTACTAAACACCAAAATAATATCATGCCATAACCATATGAAGCAATAGTTGTATAAGGCGCATTTGCGTCATATCTCGGGATTAAGGCACAGATTATATAATAGTTCTTACGAACAGATACTTATCTCTCAAAGAAAACGCAAATACCTACCGTTTTGATACCTACGCAATAATACAATGGAATGACCTTCGACGCGCCGCTTCCCGCACCGCGCGCACCGGCACAACGCTAGGGTTGCTGACGCTTAGAAATGATAAACAAATACCTATACCTACGAGTGAAATAAGCGGAGTGAAATAAAAGGAAAGCTAAATCTTAAATTATAATAGGTACCTAATATTCCGTTTATGCGTTAGTGTTTGCGAAATACTCATTTTAAAAGGTCATATGTCCCTGCAGTAACCGCAGTGTTTACGCCGTTTTATAAACCGCGAAATGATCCCAGCAAGAATTAGTTTTAAAACTTCGTGAAGTTTAAAACCTGTTAGAGATTTACGTTAGATAATAGAGAAAACATCAATACAGGTATTATAAGACAAACAGGGCATAAGATTAGTACTTAATACCTACATTGAAATAGCAGTACCTACTTTCGTTAAAATAAACATGACAGTACCAAAAGAACTTAAAAGTTAGCTACCTACTTGTTTCAAATGTAAGTATATAACTATAAATGTGTCATTAGAAACATTACATCTTTAAAGAAATTTCGTAGCTTTTAACTATCGTAAAATAACGGTAGGTTTACTTACTTTTCGTCATTTGTCGGAAGAGCAAAAAATGATAATTTATTATTTGATTTGGTATTTTTGCAGCCATAAACACTACAAGCTGTGTAATTTTTTTTTTTCGTTGCGATGACATTTCCTTCGTATGAATGATCTCACAGGCGTATTCGAGCGCGCGTGCGTACGTTAGCGCGTGTGGCAAGTGTGGCAACCAACTGGCTCGCTTGTCTACCGTGAACGCGAGCGGATTCGTAGGTATTAATCCGAGCTCGCGCGGCGAGTTCCATAGGCCTGATTAAGGTGTTGAGCGGACCCGATCTTTTAGCGATGTGTACTAAAATAGCTAGGAAAACAATAGTAAGATCGTTGCTCCAAAATAGCTATAGGAAGCGTGCATGCACTGTAGAGCAGCTAGGGTTGCCAGATGGTCGGGATTTGGCGGGATTCTCCCGATTTTTAGCATGTGTTCCCGATTCCCGACAAAGTGAAAACTGTCCCGAAAAACAGCTTCACGTTATAAAACAATAATTTAATGTTCCGAACTGTCGTCGAGCGAACGAGCTGATGTAGTGCCAATAATGTAAAACATCGTTGTTTTTAATACAATTACTTTAATTTGGATGTATTTTTTTTTTCCCGACTTAAGCCCCAAAATCCCGAAAAATTGATATTGTTTCCCGATAATAGCGCCTTTCGATCTGGCAACTCTAAAGGTGGCCACTGACCTGACGAGCCTTCCAACAGTCCAAATAGCGTGGCTGCAATCCAAAATCGGTCCGTGAATGTCAAAAACGTACAATGTTTAATATTAGGATGCCGTCCATTTGGATGAATCCATTGTAACGGCATCCATTTGGAAGGCTCGTCAGTGGCCTGCTTAAGAGCAGCACAGGAGCCGTCAGATTTTTTGGCACGAGGCGTAAATGTGAAGTTAATGATTCCGATGTAGCCCACAAGATTATAAGATGGCAGAACCTACTATGCACAGATCAACGTACGAGAACGGTAGATGGCAGCACTTGCTTTGGCGTGAAGTGTCAATGTACATGTTTATGTTTCCGACTCAGGTCACAAGATGGCAGACCCTCCAACGCGCACGGATCGTATAGCTACTATACCATAAAGTAATTATAGAATTACTTTATGACTATACCTATCCGGAAAGTATGTATAAAGACAGCGAATACCAACAGCTAAGATAGAGTGTCCCAAAAATTGAGAGTAGCGAATACCTTGTCATTCCAGTAACTTTATAGTCCATGGTTTTGTTGCCTGGCGCATAACAGTCAATTTTAGATCAGTATGTCACATTTTGCGTCAAAAAGTGTCGTCTTTGTAAATAACATAATCTTACCGTGAGTATAAACGGTGCAACCGCCCAGCAGACCCTGACGAACACGCTAGGGTACTCGCCGACCGCGAAGAACATATCCTCACAGAACACCGTCTGGCCGTACGCGCAGCTCACACACGCGGCTACTATGGCCGCTATGGCTGTGCGCGTCCGCGTCACTGGCCAGTCCATTAGGAAGGTTACCACGTAAAGGCCACCCTGGTGAAACATTAAGTTTGTTTAATGAGGATCAAGTTGGAAATTTACAACAAAGGGCGCCACACGATTTACCTTGCCGCGCCGTTATGAAAATGAAACAATCAACAGTGCAGATTTGTGCTAATGGGGTTGGTGGGTCGAAGCAGTTTAGGTACAAATGGCGCCAGCATCAGGTCTGGTAACGACTACGAATAGTGTCAAAAACTTGTTTTTTTTTTTATTGTTACAAGTATTTATTTTAGACGTTACACTAGGTTAATTTATGGCCTTGATCCTCATGCAACAAGACTAGAGACAGGTAAAAATTAGTTTTTACTATGCTGGCGCCATCTATCAAAACCTTTGACAGTTACGCAGGTACCCCATTTTTGGTGATGCTGGTGCGTTTTAAAAATGTGACATTAACCAAAAACATAATTAGGTTAGGTAGGTACTTCGTATTTACCTGCGTGCATACAGTCATGACTCCAATGAAACAGAACAGGATACAGATGGCGATAAGCAGAGCCCACGTGATCTTGCGAATGGAGTGGCCAGTGAACGCCGACATTATCGTCTGCACCGACAAGGCCTGTGGAACGAACCCTTCGTAATCGTAAATCGACTTTAGAAGAAATATGTATTTCAGGACTTTGTGTTTTGTACAACTTCAGTTTTCTAAGCTAATAAATCTTGAGAAGACCGTGGTGTGTGTAATAAATATGTGTACGTAGTACCGGTGCTAACAGACTATTAGGCAAACATGTACCTAGCGCAACGTTTGCGAGTCATTCGAGAACGCACGCGCGCTTTACCCTAAAGACGGGACTCAGTGTGCGGCAGAAGCATTTTTGTACTCTAGGTATAATGATGCACAGTGGCCTTTATTACACGCTGCGCAGCTGGCCATCATTTCGCAAACATTTGTACCACATTGGCCTGATCTATACACACCTTATTACATATATAGTGTGTAGCTTTCAAATAGAGCTCGACGGCGAATCCTATTGTCTATTGTTAAGTAAAACCGCTCGTGCCACGTGCCACAACCACCTGCATAAAAAATACGTACTTCGGTTACTGAGTGCCGGCGAGTCGAACGCTACAGAACCAGTCTAAAATGTGTCATCGAGATGCGTAACAAAGGCGCGTTATCGGAGAGCGCTGAGCGCGCCTACACTGGTTTTTTGAGCGTTGGGCTACTAGGCTAGGCTGGGCTGGTAGGGACCGTTACCGGTATTCTGACTACAGGTTATTATTGAGGTATAACCGGTGTAATTTGAATTTGGGTATTTATATCACTAAACCTCCGAATAGAGGTATTCGAATACCGGTATTCAATTGTGTTATCGGTTTAGCCAATTGACAACAAATACCACTATTTGATAGTTTACTCCTGTAATAAAACTCCTCACTCGTCTGGATGATTTTTATATTTCAGATCACAACAGATTAAGGTTACAAACTATTAGCACTAGTTAATTACTAATCTTTCTTTTTTAACGCTTACGCTAGCACTGATGATCACCAACTGCCGCCAACGGCCTACGGCTCAACCGCCAACGGTAACTCCCCACCATCACACCTTAATTTTTCCAACTACCCTTTTTATACTTAAGAATAAAGTTGTGATGACGGCAAGGTACCGTTCAAAATTAACCTTAATATATAACTACCTACTCTTATTATAATGATTAATTCTAAGAAATCACAACACTCGGTCATCCGACTGCGTGCTATCTCCGGAGCACGCTAAATCACAACACTTCTCAACTGATACTTGACTTATTCAGAATTACACACAATATCTGAATACAATATTTGTTTAACTTAATACTAATTATTCCATACATAGTTTTTTTTTTTTTTTATTGTTCTGAGATTGACTCGTCAGAGTCCGATGACTCAGAACCAGATGACCTATTAACCTGCAGTGCCTGCACACTAATCCAAGGACGCATTCGGTCAGATGCTATCACACTATCATATTTCGTTGTGTTAAACCCTGGTACGTTAGAAACTCTGTAGCGATCATTACCTAAACAACTAGTGACTTTGTACGGGCCGATAAACTTAGGCAAGAGCTTCTTACTTTTTCCATTGTTACAGAAGCTGGTTTTAGTAAGTTTCACCAAATCACCGACAGAGTACGAAACCGCTGGCTTTCTCTTTGAATCATACAATTCTTTTTGGCGTTCTTGACTGTGTTTAATATTCTTTGAAGCCTCTTGCCTAATCTCATCGACGCGTCTGTTAGTTTCTGTCAGCGAGGAGGCAGATTCATCGATATTACCGGAAGCACTAACACAAGAAGACGAAGTGATCCCTTGACCTTCATCTAAGACGTCATCTACTAAAGGGTCACGAACTATTACGTCATACCCAGTACCTCTGACATTTGTAGCTGACACTAACTCATCAATAATTCCCACGACATCATTGTCAGTTGACAATTTGTTATCGATGGGACAGTTCGACTTAACACCAAAGAGAAGTTCAGACGGACTCTTTTTTGTTGAAGCATTAATGGTATTATTAATACCCCATTGTACTTGACCCAGTCGCTTGTCCCAATCACGTTCATCACTTTCAAAATTCTGTGTAGATAGAGCAGTAAGAATCGTTTGATTAAATCGCTCGGCTTGTCCGTTTGCCCTAGGACAAGCGACTGCGTTAAGTACATGTTTGATCCCTTTGCTGGCACAAAACTCTTTAAATTGGCCTGAAGTAAACGCAGTCCCACGATCCGAAATAATCCTACGAGGTATCATGAAGTCATTAAATAAACTATCCAATACCTTGACTACGTTCTTTGTCTTTGTGTCTTTGACTGGTCTAGCGAAGACATATTTAGTAAAACCGTCTACGATAGTTAAAATGTAGCAATTGCCAGCTTTACTCTTAACGAATGGCCCTAAATGGTCCAGATGCAGAGTGTGGAATGGCTGTGCCACTTTCTCTATCGGATGCAACAAGCCAGTATTGGTTCGAGCTGCATTATCTTTATTATACGCGCAGTCGATACAAGACGCAACGTATTTCTTCACAAAACGTCTTAATTTAGGGAACCAATAACGGTTCTGAATGCGTTCCAACGTTTTAGCACATCCGAAGTGACCCACATCATCGTGGTTCGCCCTGCAGATTTGCCACCTAGCATCTTTAGGAACTACCAAACGTAAACCCTGTTCCGTTTTTCTGTGTAACGCATGGTTCTTAACAACAAAGTTGTTCTTGACATCAGAAACCTCTTTATCTAAGCTTGGTTTTAAAATTTTAAAGATTCTCTCTAGCCTAGAATCAGCCATTTGTAATGACAAAATCCAATTATCAGTACTTATGTGTAAAACATTGGCCGATGGTATCGTCCCTTTGTTTTGTGGAGGATTGCGGCTCAAAGCGTCCACATGACTCATTCGACATCCGGGTCGGTATTCAATATTAAAGTTATATTCACTTATGGTAAGCCACCAGCGCGCAATCCTCGGAATCAAATCACGCTTCGTAAGGGTCGTTCGAAGCGCATTACAGTCCGTGTACACTGTGAAGTTGAGTCCCAGAAGATAAGATCGGAATTTTTTTAAAGAGCAGACCACCGCCAAGGTCTCTAATTCATATGAGTGGAAATGACGTTCCTCGGGCGTGGTCTGCCGACTAAAGTATGCCACGGGTTTCAATACCCTGGGACTCAACTGCCACTGCATCAGTATGCCTCCCAATCCTAGCGAGCTAGCATCAGTATGCACCTCAGTATCTAGTTCCGGGTTGTACAGTGCCAGTAGAGGACGTCTAATTAAACATTCCTTTAAAGTCTCGAAGGATTTGACTTCATTGTCACCCCACTGCCACTGTACATCCTTTTTCAGCAAAATAGTCAGAGGTCTTGCGATTTCGCCAAAACCCTTTACAAAGCGACGGAAATAGCTCGCTAAACCCAGAAATTGCCGAATCTCATGGATATTACGCGGCGCAGGAAAATCCCGCACTGCCAATATTTTCTTTTCGCTCGGTCTTATACCCTCAGCTGAGATCTCGTAACCTAAATATTCGATACTCGTATCAAAGAAACTGCATTTTGATAGTTTAAGGGTTAGACCAGCATCTTGAATAAGCTTCAATACGTCCTCTAATCTTTCAAATCCTTCATTAATTGACACTGACGGAATTAGAAGGTCGTCCATATATGCTAAAGCGCTCTTAAACCTCCGCGAACCCAATAACCCATTCATCATTTTTTGAAAAACGGCTGGCGCGTTTGCCAACCCGAAGGGCATCCGTTTAAATTCATAATGCCCGTCCGGGGTGACAAAGGCCGTCAAATGTCGACTATCTTCTCCTACTGGGATCTGATAATAGCCGGAAGCTAGATCCAACGTAATGAAATATTTGTTTCCACTCAAATTCGACAACTGATCGTCAATTAAAGGTAGGGGATATTTGTCTTTGATGGTTTTATTATTGAGAGCTCTGTAGTCGACACAGAGCCTAGACTCTCCATTCTTTTTCTGAACCAGTAATATTGGACTAGCGTAATTTGAGTTCGACTCCTGTGCAATATCATTTTTAACCAGTTCATCCACAATATCCCTCACCTTTTGACGCTCAGGATGCGACATTCGATAGGGCCTATACACTACCGGAGTCTTGTCATGTAAATCTATATTCATATTAGCATCTTTAGCACGTCCTAGCTCGTTAAGGTTTTGGGCAAAACACGATCTATATTTTTGGAGGAGTTGATGAAGTCTCTCGCGAGTTTCCTCATCGACCCCTTTGCCTACTCTAATTTCAGATTGCTCAATCGGCTTCATTTCCCTTTCATTGTATTCAGACTGAACGACCAAAGTCTTAACTTCTGTAATTGGATTGACTCTCGCTATCAATGTCCCTGCCCTAAAGTTGAGGGGCGCTTTAGTTAACGAAGTTACAAATACTACTGCTCTACTCTCCTTCACCTCATAATAACCCTGATGTAGGTGATATTCTTGATTGGGACTCATCCTGGTTCCACCGTCCGAGTAAACATTGCCAGTGTAATTATCTTTAGTGTATACCTCCAATAAACCTCCCTTTACTACTGTAGCATCTTTTAAGATATAAAGACCGATAGCCTGATTTTGATTTTCGGAAAGTTCAGAGGGAGTATGATAAAGGAACAATTGCTTATTGTTTTTCAATGCTGTTACACATGGCTTTTCTGTAAAGTCCCTTCCGATCATCAGCGAATCTTCCAAATACGCGTCATCCACAACCAAAACATTCAACTCCATCTCAACTTCGTCAATCCTAACATGAACAGTAGCCTCCGCTTTAGGCACGACTGCCGAATGACCAAAACCTCTTAAGGTGGGCAACGATGTGCTTCCACTTTTTATTAATCCCAACGCGACCGCATCTGTATACCGAATTAGACTACGCGCACAACCGAAGTCAATGTAAGCGCCTAACATTTGTCCATTAACGCAAATAGTCTTATGAAACTTCTCGTTTGCGGAATCATCTACACTATCATTAAAATGGTTAGCATGGTTAGAAGTGTTAGAACAACCTTCTGATGTTTTTATGTCAAAGGATGCTCTTCTTTCGACCTCATCAACATCTACTGATACTTTCAAGACCTTTTTGTCAGTAGGCTGACTGCTAGAGCTACTGGTATTACGGGGTTGCGTTTGTAATGGTCTCCTAGAGCAATTCTCGTCATTATGCCCTACTCTGTGGCATTTGCCGCACTTAACGATTGGCTTGGGACAATTCAGGTAAACATGGCCACGCTCATGACAATTATAACAAGTGGAGTCTACTCCCCTGTTACTAGCAGAGCTTTTGTCAGAAGGATTACTACGAAAGTCCCGTCTCTTTGATGAATTTGAAGCTGACGGGCCCCGTGATGCGTCTTTAGATTGCGAGGGCTGTTGTGATGCTAAATAATTTAACAGGTCCTCCGGTTCCTCACATTTGAGGGCTTGGGCCCCATTTCTAACTGAGCTGTCATTGATTCCGTAGATTATACAATCAACTGCCTTCCGACCGACAATCTCGCACCGACTCAATAAAGCAAGTTTCTCATAAAAATAATCTCTGAGAGTTTCGTCCGTGCGAGATCTTCGGTTTAACATTTCATCTAATAGTTTGCCATAATTGACATCATTCGGGAAAGCTTTTTTTAATTTACTCTGCCAGACCTCCCACGAATAGCTGAGGGATGGCAGGGACTCGTACCAACTTTTTGCCAATCCACGTAACTTCTGGAGCGCATAATGTATTATTTGCTTCTCATCCCAAGAATAAATCTCGGCGCACTCGTTTACCTTCTTAATCCATCGTTCGACGTCTTGAGCTTTGTTGTTAGGGTCGAACTCCGGAACAACATTATTATTAGAAGTGGTCTTACTTGGTACTCCTTGAAGCGCAGTAACTATCTTCAATAGTTCATCTGCAGTTACTCCCGTTCGGCTCCTCTTACCAGAAGTTTCGCCAGCTTCATCTGGTGTCATGGACCTCCTTCTCCTGCGCTTACGTCTGGGGCGCTTCGGCGTGTAACTCTGCTCCTCGTCAGAAGCTTTGCCAGCGTGTTCTGGTGTCGTGGACCTCTTTCTCCTGTGCTTACGCTTGGCGCGCCTCGGCGTGGGACTTTCCTCATCATCTGAAACACGTCAAGCGCATTTTATGCTCTTTACTCAAACCCACTCCCTAAACTTATGGGTCTAAACATCCAATCGCTCATCTCTTTAACTCATCTCTCTTTAGACTTGACTCTTTAGACTATTCAGACTATTTAGACTCATTAGACTCATTAGACTCATTAGACTCATTAGACTCATTAGACTCATTAGACTCATTAGACTCATTAGACTCATTAGACTCATTAGACTCATTAGACTCATTAGACTCATTAGACTCATTAGACTCATTAGACTCATTAGACTCATTAGACTCATTAGACTCATTAGACTCATTAGACTCATTAGACTCATTAGACTCATTAGACTCATTAGACTCATTAGACTCATTAGACTCTTTAGACTCTTTAGACACTTTAGACTCTTAGACTCTTTAGACTCTTTAGACTCTTTAGACTCTTTAGACTCTTTAGACTCTTTAGACTCTTTAGACACTTTAGACTCTTTAGACTCTTTAGACTCTTTAGGCTCTTTAGACTCTTTAGACTCTTTAGACTCTTTAGACTCTTTAAACTCTTTAGACTCTTTAGACTCTTTAGACTCTAAACTCTTTAGACTCTTTAAACTCTTTAGACTCTTTAAACTCTATACTCTTTAGACTTAGCACACTTACATGGTCGCTCACATAAACAGCACACCTACATGGCTATTAACTCTCTCTGGCAGCACACCTACATGGCCGCACTCGTAACAGCACACCTACATGGCTTTTAACTCTCTCTGGCAGCACACCTACATGGCCGCACACATTAACAGCACACCTACATGGCTATTAACTCTCTCTGGCAGCACACCTACATGGCCGCACACATTAACAGCACACCTACATGGCTATTAACCCTCTCTGGCAGCACACCTACATGGCCGCACACATTAACAGCACACCTACATGGCTATTAACGCTCTCTGGCAGCACACCTACATGGCCGCACTCGTAACAGCACACCTACATGGCTATTAACTCTCTCTGGCAGCACACCTACATGGCCGCACACATTAACAGCACACCTACATGGCTATTAACGCTCTCTGGCAGCACACCTACATGGCCGCACTCGTAACAGCACACCTACATGGCTATTAACTCTCTCTGGCAGCACACCTACATGGCCGCACACATTAACAGCACACCTACATGGCTGTTAACGCTCTCTGGCAGCACACCCACATGGCCGCACTCATAAACAATACATCTACATATGACTGTTAATTCACTCTATAACTGGACAAACAATCCATCGCATATAGGTAGGTACACTGACAAATTAATTCTATACGACTAGTTGCGTTACTTTATAGTTAATAAAGTGATTGCTTCGTGTCATGTAATTTCAATCTTTTTCGTGTACACCTAACCTTGCGATGAAATTGTTTGCTGTCATTTCATTTCAAATGAAAGAATAATAGATCCAAAGTTACTCACTTTTTCCGTCCGGCATGGCGAGCAACGCAAGCTCACGCCCACTTCTGACTTGTAATAAAACTCCTCACTCGTCTGGATGATTTTTATATTTCAGATCACAACAGATTAAGGTTACAAACTATTAGCACTAGTTAATTACTAATCTTTCTTTTTTAACGCTTACGCTAGCACTGATGATCACCAACTGCCGCCAACGGCCTACGGCTCAACCGCCAACGGTAACTCCCCACCATCACACCTTAATTTTTCCAACTACCCTTTTTATACTTAAGAATAAAGTTGTGATGACGGCAAGGTACCGTTCAAAATTAACCTTAATATATAACTACCTACTCTTATTATAATGATTAATTCTAAGAAATCACAACACTCCTAAAGCTATTACCGGTAATAAGTAAGTGCCAATACCGGTTGTAGTAGTACTACGATTCGTTCCTTCGCTACTCGTCAAGGACGTGTTCGGCCCGCTTGTAAATACTTAAGATCCGAATCTTAGAATGCCCGTTTCCATGTTGTCTGGTGAAATTAGCTGTTAGTTGATGATTTTGAATTATTAATATTTAATAGCGTTAATTTGATTCAATTATTTGTTTTTTTTTGTTGATTTAATTGTATATTATTATGTACATATGTAGTTTGTAATCTCAAAGATATGAGCGCCGATCGCCGATAGGCGTTTAGCCGGCGGCGGCGCGCCGGTCAAAATTGGTTGGCAGTGGCGGCGAATCGGCGGCGTAGCCTTGAAAACTTGATTTATGCGAAAAGAATTCAAACCAAAAAATTGCTGGAAAAACATGTTTTTTTTGCCTTTGAAACATTATAAAATAAGCGAAATTTTAATTTCAAGGATTATTTATTGAATTATGGTAGGAAAAAAGTTTTTCATGGCATGAACTGTAGATAAGCAGCATAATGAACATCTTTATATTGTGAGGTTACTGTTAGTATCAAGCATTTATTATAGCAATCATAAGTAATACATAGGCAAAGGATTAGATAATACATAGGTAGGGTAGAAAAAGGGGTTTCAATCGATGTGTGGAAGGGCGGTTACTGTTAATTGAATCTATCACTAATTCACTACACCTCATAAAACAAAGTCCCCCGCCGCGTCTGTCTGTAACTATATGAATGTATGTTTGCTATGAACTCAAAACCTACTCAACTGATTTTCATGCAGGTTTCAGCTATCAATAGAAAGATTTTTGAAGAAGCTTTAGGTATACAATTTGTTAAGGTTTTGTGTAACCCGTGCGAAGTCGGAGCGTGTAGCTATAGTCAAATAAAATAGTTATTATATGTACGTATCGCTTGGAGAGTCGAGGTTCGAGGTGAATGATTACACACACTGCTCGCACAGAGTACTAATCGCAAAAATAGTATGAATTAATGAATGAGTGAATGTGACTTAAGCGTACGATATTAAAAGCCTATAAAAAAACCTTCAAGAAACTTATTGCAGTTGGCGGTTCAACTTGATATCGGTACGAAATACGGAACCCTAAAAAGAATATTAATTTCAAAATCTCGCTGTCATTACATGATTTTGTTGTTGTGTGCGGTGCCCATACCTTTACATTCAATTGTTGAGGATATGTTCTGGAATAGACGTAGTAGGTTAGGCTCCATATCACCTATTTCTTATTTATTGCATTGCTTTCATTGCATTTTTTATTTATTTATTGGCTCGCCACCGAATCGTTAACTACTGCCACTTGTTTAGCTTCAG
The DNA here is from genome assembly GCF_910591565.1 of Cydia splendana. Lineage (NCBI taxonomy): Eukaryota > Metazoa > Arthropoda > Insecta > Lepidoptera > Tortricidae > Cydia > Cydia splendana. Next base: position 14,154,025 of record NC_085971.1, on the reverse strand, counting down.
CATAGACAAGAGAAAGTATCAAGAAAAAAAAAAGAGAAAGATAATATCTATTAGATATGAGCGCCGCGCTGGCGCGCCGCCGCCGCCGACAAAATTTTCGCGCCGCCGCCGCCGACAAAATTTTTGCGCCGCCGCCGCCGACGCTGCGCTATTGGCGTGGCATCGGCGTGACCTTGTTAGATACTACTACTATCAGAATCAGATAATAGATATTTAACCGAGTTTAGATCATTAACGGCGCTACTCAGAATAGGTTATAGGCATTCAAAAGGTCCATATAATCCTAAAATATCAATGATAAATGCAAACCACTGTTCAAATTTCAAAGCTTTGCTCTCTCGCAGCTCAATCTTTGGCCTTGTTTGGAACTCAACTTTCGGCCTCGCTTTTTAAAACGCTTGGTCATTGGTCCTTGTCCGATCTTAGCTGCATTGCAGCTCAGCCGTTGGCCTCGCACGAATTCATTTCTAATGAACTTCAGTTCAGACAAATGTAAAGTATTTCATCATTATTTCATAACAAATCATAGGTAGGACAAACAACACGACAGTGGCTGGGAAAAGTCAATATAGTTTTTTTCTTATTAAGTACGACCTAACTTATAAAGAAATCTTTTTGTGTTTTATTTGTATTACAAAGTTTTTATACTGCCTAAAATGTAGCGTTTGTAAACATACCGTTGGTAACCGTTAGGTTGGTAAGAAATGGTTGCCAAATGACATGATGGTAATTTAATTACGGCAATAATTTAGAAAACGCGTAATATGTTTTGGATTGCCTAGTAAATAGTCAGAAGGCTTTAATGTAGAGTTTCTATTACACAGCCACGTTCTCATGCAGTATCAAAAATTTTGCTACGCCGATTTCACGCCGATCACGCCGCCGCCGCCGGTGAAATAATCATCGGACGCCGCCGCCGATGTTGTCTACGAAAATAATAGTATTTTTGGTACCAAAACTGATGTATGGAGTGAGCACTCTATGTATTTTTTTCTCTATGGTTAAATGCACATAATGATTATTTTTAGATATAATTTTAATTTATTTTTTTGTTCGGTAAATAAAACTAAAATATGATATGAAAAGTTTTCTTGATTTCTATTTAAAATTAATTGTTTTTATATGAAGTACCATCTCTTAAAATATCGGTAGCTAATTTGTTAGCACCTTATATAAACACAATAAATTCCCGATCAATCTAATATGCACAGCATTTGCAACGCCAACGTCATGGAAATGTCATCGTTAATGTCAAATTTCTATGAAAATATGACGTTTATATTTTAATAACACTGCCTCACTTTGTTCTGTTCTAATTGGTGCAGAATTAGCTTAGACCAGTGGTTCCTAACCTGGGGGTAATTACCCCCGTGGGGGTAAAACTGGTATTTTACGGGGGTAATAAGCTAACCTAATATAACAATACAACAAACGTACACATTTTATTTTTTATTACCATTGGGAGGAGGGGTAAATCAGATTCCCTAGTTAGTCATAGGGGTGACCGGACTGTAAAGGTTAGGAACCACTGGCTTAGACAGACTCTAATATCTAACAAGGTCACGCCGATGCCACGCCGATAGCACAGCGTCGGCGGCGGCGGCACGAAAATTTTGGCGGCGACGGCGGCGCGCCGGCGCGGCGCTCATATTTCATATGGAAATGTTTTCTAAGATTAATTATTTTCATTAATTCATTCATTCATTTGGATTTAATTCGTAATGTTTCTTGGTTAGTATTTTCCTTGCGTGTCGTTTCACTCGGTAGCAAAGTTTGTTTAAAGGATGACTCACGTTAGACCGAGCCGTGTCCGGGCCGGAGCTTCCGGAGCTTACTTTTCTATGACATGACAGGCGATCACGTGATGCTTTTCATAGAAAACGATGCGCCGGGAGCGCCGGCCCGGACACGGCCCGGTCTAACGTGAGTCATCCTTTAACCTCGTGCCTTGAAACGGTCGCAACGCTCAATTTTACAGTTTTCGGACCACTTGCTACGCTCGTGGTTAAATTATGAAATCTTTCGCTTGCACAGCGATCAATATTAGCATGAGGACTTAACAACAACTTTAACCTCTTGTAATAATTATTTGTTTTACAACCGCTAAGTTGTTGGTATTTACTCTTTGATCACGTGCAGTGAATACCGGTATTAAATACAAAGACCATTACCGGTATTCTGAATACCTGTTATTATTGAGGTATTAATGAATACCGGTATTTGATTATGTCAAATAGTGTACAAATAGCGATAAAGACAAAAACGGAATGACAGCAATACCTCTAATTCAAATACAGGTTTAACATTTCAACCGGTATTCGTTTGGCAGTTTTTATACAGGTATTTAATAAAACCGGTTATACGGTCCCTGTGGGCTAGCCCGCGCTCAGGTGCCAAATAGAATAATTAAGACCCTTTTTTGCAGGTAAGTAGCACGTGCGGTTTTACTTTACAATAGAAAATAGGATTAGCCGTCGAGCTCTATTTGAAAGCTACACACTATACACAGAACAGCTATCTACATATAAAGTGATGAATTAGGGTCTCTATTGGTTCCCACACATTTTTTTTCCGATTTTTTCAGTCCATAACGTTTTCCATCATAATTTTTATTAGTCATATTGTCAATAGTCATAAATATTAACAATATAAATTGCAGTTCCGATTTTTGCAGGTCATTATTATTGTTAGTCATAAAATTTGTTACTCATAATATTCAAAGTCCAGAAGGTATACCATTACATAATGTTGAAGGCAATAATAAACTTGCTTACAATAATCGTTGTAAGGTATTTTATCGCAGGTTATAATGATAAGTAGGGGCTCTATTGCATTCCCTAAATTTTAAGTTCCGATTTTTTTAGACCATAACGTTTTCCATCATAATTTTTATTAGTCATATTGTCAATAGTTATAAAATTAAACAATACAAATTGCATGCTGGCCTACCTACGTGGGGATTATTTTTTATTTGGCTTACTGATTTCCCCTCCATTTCTTATTTTTCATGTAGTTTATTAAGCCATTTCGTCCCGTCAACGAGTCGACAGAGCCCCGCTTCGCTGGGCTCCTTTTTCCGCTCTGAGGGACACAAGGTACCTAACGAACCTACCTGAGGAAACAGATTTCTTATGTTTGGCTTACTGATTTCCCCGTCATTTCTTATTTTTCATGTAGCTTATTAAGCCATTTTGTCCCGCCAACGAGTCGACGGAGCCCCGCTTAGCGGGGATCCTATTTCCGCTCTGAGGAACACAAGGTAACTAACGAACCTACCTGAGGAAACAGATTTTTTATTGTTTGGCTTACTGATTTCCCCGCCATTTCTTATTTTTCATGTAGCTTATTAAGCCATAACGTCCCACCAACGAGTCGACGGAGCTCCGCTTCGCGGGGCTCCTATTTCCGCTCTGAGGGACACAAGGTAACTAACAAACCTACCTGAGGAAACAGAATAATTTTTTCTTTATATGAAGGATGTTATTGATTTGGTTTCTTTGACGTAATTCACTTTAGTCATTAAAAATGGGGGTCCCTTTGTTTGACATAATTATTTAAAGTCATAATGTTTAATATTATAGCTCCTAAATATTAGAATATTAGAGGATATCATTTTCTGACTATCGAAATTCGAAACAGTAAGTTTATGGGAAACAAAGGGATGACATTGAAACGATATGATTAACGACCATTAGTCCGATAAAATATATGCCTTAAAATATTTCTGAATAATTATTGATATGCCTTTGAATGTTATACTCATCAATTTTATAACTTTTGTGATTATAGCGTTTAATATTATAGATGTTTAACATTAGAAATATGAAACGTTATACTTAACAAAAATTATGACTTTTGATGTTTATGTCCATAAATTATATGGATATTAATTTCTGACTATCGAAATTCGAAACAATAAGTTTATGGGAAACAAAGGGATCCCGATGAATTACTTAATAGTAATTCATGTTTTCGATGTTTTCGCCGCGCATCGTATCTTCATTAGGCACCAATTAACTGTAGGTATCCCCGATAATTACTATACTAAAGTGTATTTAAAAGAACCTTACCACAAAGGAGAGGGAAAGAACGAATAGCGTGAAGAAAATGATGGCCGACCAAAACTGGCTGCCGGGGATACGGGCCGCGAAGTCTGCCCACAGGATTATTGGCGTTGACGGGCCTGCAATGTTATTCAAGTGTTATGATTTATTTTATTTTATTGATTCATAAAAATTACACAGCATTACAGCTGACTAATACACTGTGAAATTTATATTAGACAGTATTTATACAAACAAGGTACAATATGATACAGTCTAGAAAGGGGCTGTCCATAAATTACGTCATCGATTTTTGGCGATTTTTGACCCCCCCCCCCTATAATCATCCAAAAATCATGCTTCAAATGACCCCATTTCCTCCTACTTCATGTTACCGTCATCCGATGTCCAGACCCCCCCCCCCCCTAATTTGAAATGACGTAATTTATGAATAGCCCCAAAGGACAAACAGAACAAAATGTCAGAAATAAAAACTAATACAAGACAGATGATTCACGCTTATCCAACGCCTCACAGAACTTCATATATTCTTTACACAGATCCATCCAACTATGTACTTGCAAATACATCACATTCCGGTGCTGATGCGAGGACCGCATTAATATATTGTAGAGCGCGGACAAGTGGTGATTTGCCATTTGCACATCTAATAGGTGATGACTTCGTGGTCGAAAATTGAATTGGGCCTTCTTAGCCATAGATGGAACGAACAGGCGTACGAGCTGTGCAACCAGTTCAGGGCAGTCCGAGTTCCCCCGTAAGACATTATAGGTACATACAGTAGTCAAGAGCCCGTAGTTACGCCTTACTTCTAAGGAATTAAACCCTAAAACGCCTAGCAGGAACTTTGATGGAACAGGATGATGATGATGATGATAGGGACGTCCGGCCATTTTGGATATATCTATCGATCATTGGTATATATAGTATATAACATTCATTCAGTCCATTTCAAGTGTGTACAAGTTTACAAATATGCCGTTAGATGACAATATTTTGTATGAAACAAAGGGTTATTTTATTCGTGCTTTCAATTTGATAGCTGAGCTGATGTAGATGGCGCTATACGACTCCGTACGCTATGCTGTAAAACTCAAATAGTCAAAAGTTGACGTTTGACAGAACAATTTACCTAATGACCTACTACCTACTAAATACGAGTATATATATTCGGCGCTAACAGATTGTACGTGTTACCTACTTCAGCTTTCAAAATTGACGACATGATTTTTTCTTAGACTAGGTATTAGGTAGGTAAGTAGGTACCTAGATATATTTTACGGTCTTCGTATGGTCACATCACATTTCAATTTGACAAAAGTAATTCTCAAGATCTCACCACTCCACAAATGAGTGCTATTAGTTTCATAATCCTTCATCAAGGCTCCATGAGTAGCTCCCAATACTAGGGCGCTGGTCATACAACCAGCTTTACCCGCAAGAAACGCCAGTAGCACGGTTGTAGAAAGTTTGTGCTGCTGTTGAGGGCAGTATGACCCTAGCATGACTAGTGTGCCCTGTCCGACTGTTATTTCTATGAGAGAGTACTCTATCGCTTCTCTCCAAATCTGGAAAAGTTAAGCAAGGTTAGCTGGGGTCAATTTCTGGATGGGTGACCGCTATAAGTGCTGCTAAGCTACGGTTGTAGCACTCGTAGCGTTATGTATATCCTGATACATACATGAGTACGTACATGAGTTTTGTCATAAAGAAAAAAAAATACATAGAGTGCTCACTCCATACTTCAGTTTTAGTACCAAAAAGACTATTATTTTCGTAGTCGACATCTAGCATCGAGTAGCGGAATTATCAGTACTGCTACTTGACAATAGATGAAACACCGACCGAAAAGTCTAATGCTCAACAATGTTCGGCTAATATTATAACCGAATTAACCGGAACTATATTTTTAACGACTTCTGCTTTTAATATTAGTTGTAAATTGTTGTTCAATACAATTTTCGTGAGTCGCGACACTCGAGAATTCTAGTATCGAGTAGCGGTACCTACTGATAATTCCGCTACTCGATGCTAGATGTCGGCTGCGAAAATAATAGTCTATTTGGTAGGTACCTACCTAAACTGCTGTATGGAGTGAGCACTCTATTCTTACTATATTTCGCTATGGTTTTGTAGAGGAGAAGCGTCAGAAGCGTAGGCACTCGCGATGTGTAAGTAATGTTAACGAAATATAAAGTGAGCCGATCTCTCGAACAAGTTTGAACAAGATCGGCTCACTTTATATTTCGTCAACTTTACCTCCCTACGATTCCCACCAAACGGGCGGGGCGGAGTCGGAGCGCAATAAGCTACTTACTAATCCATATCGTTTCTAGATCTATTAATTGACGTTTCTTAAAGTTCAAATCGGGCCGACTCACTGAGAACCTATGCAGTCGGCTACGGCGTAGCGCTAAGATCGTAGCTTAGCAGTGAACTGACCTGTGTTCCTTCGAAGAGCACTCCCCAATCACAGTAGTGGAACATGTTGCCGGCCCCCTCGAGGTTCAAGCAACCAATTGCGGAGCAAATCAGCACGAAAAACGCCATTGTATCTTTGAATAATACCAACTGGAAAAAAAGTTAAATTAATAGATATAGGAATTGCACAGACAAGAGGCTGTACACACACGATCACAGTCGTGGTACATAGGCCAGGGGGGGGGGGGGGGGGGGGGGGGGGGCTAGCGGAGGAGTAGCTGGCTGCCCTCCTGGAGATTAAATATTACAAACAATGTAGGTATGCCCTCTGGGGGGGAGAGACCAAGGTTTTTCGGCTATATCAGCTTATACTTACCTATGCAACACAAGCTGTTATATCTATACCTACCTATAGTGTACAGCCACCTGCAATAATATGTTAGACAACGAAGGACGCAAAAATATCTGACAAGATCTTATTTGTAGAGCCATTATAAGAGCGTGTCACATATTTTTGCGGCCTTTAAAGAAGTAACATGTTTATTGCTGGTGACTGTACAAGAGTGACAACATAATTATGACCATTGACCATATCGGTATATATAGTAATAAGTATGTATAAGTAAACACCAATCGTTGCATTGTTACGTGTACTACAAATACCATTAAAATAAATTCATGCATAATTGTAGGATTGTTTACCTTAGAATAGCTATAAACTCTTTTGACAGCGATCAAGTAGATGAGTACCCAGCATATGATGTAGTAGATGGTGAGCTCCCATACAATGTTTCCTAGACCGCACTTCAGCCCATCACGCCTCAGTTTCAACACGAAATTACTGTAATTTTCAATCAGACTTAGGTACCTATTGCCACTTGCAAAGTTTATATGCAAACGGAATTAAACCAAATAAGTATTACTTTTTTACAGCTTCTAAAAACTCTACTTTTCAACTTAAACCAGGGGGGCGAAACTGAACCTTTCGGGCTCCGTTCGGCTCAGCATTAATTGCTCCGACCAATTATTAGGTTTATTGGCACAACTTGACGTCCCTTTGCGTGCACAACCACAGATAATTACTTAAATTTTGACGACCCTATATAGGCGAAAGGGATAGTGCCATACATTAGAAAGAGACAGCTTGATCGTCCCTGAATCGCGTAAACTTCGGTTTGTTGGAAGTTTATTGTCTGTAGTGGGTTCTCTATTACCTACTTATTCTGTCTAACTAAACTCAATTTGAGTCCACATGAAAGCCGAGCAAGCATGTCTTTGTTGAGCAATTCCCTCCTACGGGACGGGGGCGACGGGTAAAGGTTGGTTTGTCCTTGCCAGTATCCAAAGACACAGTTTTTACAGACGTGAATTATAAAGGCATTTGCGAACACGATGCGGGAGTTCCACTGCGACTATTCAGCCTAGCCGTTTTAATTAGGTACATACACTCACTACTCTCAGCTAAGTAAATAGTTTTAGCCGTTTCAGCTTTGCCGCCTGACCCGCCTGTACTGTGTTTGCTTTGTGCATGGATCTGGATATAATACGAAAACCTTGGCTACGAAGCTCGCCGCTGACACTCATTGACATAAGTCTCAATATAAAGTATTTACAAGAAGAAGGAGTGCGCCGGGGTCTCACTGCCGGCGGTCAGCGAGCGATGCCGCGCCGCGCACGCCGGCACCGCGGCCGCCGCGCAGTGTAGCCACGGCAGAAACGAGTGGGCCGAGTGCACCAGCTGCGCTAGGCACCACGCGCTGACTGCGCCGAGGGCTAGCACTGTTGCCGCGCATGTCAGCAGCATCGAGCAGCCCACACCTGCGTGACAGATATGGCGGTTATCATATCATACGGGTACAAACATACGGCGGTTATCATACGCGTACCGACTCTATAAATGATACCTAATATTTGTCCCGTCATTCGCACGAATATATAACGGCGGGGCTACATTCAGTTAACGTTTAACTTTAACAAAAGCTATATATATGTGCTTCACAAAACTAACCTTTTGTTGCGTATTTAGAACTCTTAGGTTAATTAGATAAATTACGTACTTACCTATATTTTACCCTAGGGTTCCGCCACATATGTCGACGGGGAATCGGCAAAATCCGATAGGAAAAAGTTTTGTCTGCGCAATAAGAGCGAAAAAGATGTTGGGCTCGGCTCGCATCGGCCGGCGCCTACCGACGCGTCGACGGCTTTTTAGCTCTTATTGCGCGGACATAAAGCTTTTTCCTATCGGGTTTTACCGAATGCGCGTCGATATATCTGGGAAGGCCCTTAGGTATTCTTACTTTCAGCAGTTTCAATTAATATAATTATAACTTACCTCTAGCAATAGGCGATAAGTCCCAAGAGCTCATAACCCCCTTCTTCGTCACCGCTCCTATCCCCAGCTCCAAATAAAACATCGGGTAGCCAATCACGAAGCTAAACACGTTGTATAGGAAGATGAAGGGCAAAAGTTTCCTCAGATCGAACAAGTACGGGTGCCACCAGAGCTGGAGTATGCCTACGCACGACGAGACGACCAGTTGCCGGTAGTTTATGTTGTTGGTCCAACGGTCTGCCACCTGTTTGGGAGTTAAATTCAGTTAATTTTTATTACGCGAAGCCGCGAACGCGAGTGTGGAGTAGGTTTCGCAGATCAGCTAAATCGACTTCACTCGCGTTCGCAGCTTCGAGCCGCGATTCACGCACAGTTTGGAGGGCGCTTATTCCGTACACCGTACCTACTGGTAAGTATACGGGTAAATTATAAATAGGTAGGTACATAATTAAATTACCAAGGGTACATCTGTTGATTCAGAATCCACCGATTCTGTCGCGGTCTTCGTAGCAGCTGAGCTCTGTCAAATTGTAAATAAAATGAATGGGTAAAATAATATCGCAGTTAATAGTTTAAGAAATGCCGATAATACCCTGGACTTACCCCGCTATCACTCATGTTGCAAATAATAAATAAAATCACATAAATAAATATGATATGTCAATGTGTCTTGCCAAAAGGTAAACGTCATTAGGTATAAGACATGTATAAGAGTTCTGGCAGACAAAATGTCATGATTGGTGGTCATGTCAAGGTTGGATTAAGATTGATTAAGATTAAAAGGCATCTTCATTAAGGCGGCCAACCGTCCCGCATTCTGCGGGACCGTCCCGTAATGACAGTTGTAATCCCGCATTACAATATTTAATAATAAAATAGTCCCGCAAATCGTCTAAGGCGTCCCGTATGTCCCGCATTCCTCGTTTCCCATCGTCTCGCTCGCATAAAAGTGTTCCACATCAAAAATACGAATGACGAGACGCAGCGCGCCGTCGCTGCCACACTTGCCACAGCATTGACATATATCTCAGGACGGGCCTTACGGACAATAAGAATGGTGAATGGTACTAGTTCAGCGGTATCATGGCTCCTCTACACGATGGGCCAACGCCGGCCACTCCAAGGGACGCATTTATGCGTTAGAGGGAGCAAGTGATATTGCTATCTCATTCTACCGCATGGCTGCGTCCCTTGGAGTGGCCGGCATTGGCCCATCGTGTAGAGGAGCCATCACTCACGAATTCGAGTCAATCGTGCAGTCTAACGCAACTAGTTGCCACCAATCGCGCGCGTGATGCGAACTCATCAACCAGTCGCGTTGTAGCGGTGTCACACCGCTTTACTGGCCCCATTGATGCCTCATTTTTATTGCCCGTAAGGCCAGCCCTGAGATATATCGCCGTGTGCCTGCTATACGGCCACAATTCAAAATTTTTCTTTTTTGTGGATTATTGCAGATTCGTATTCAAAATTGTTCAATTTACGACCTTATTTCGAGAGCCATAGCATAAAAGGTCTTTAAGAGCCTTTTTCTCACAAGTGGCCTTATGGATTTGACCATAAATTGTCAGACGATTCCCTGCAATACAGCCACTTGCCAGTCTGCCGCCTGCTTCCGCGGCGTTCGCACGTGAACTTGACGGCCCTTTTGAGTTGTGGCTATATAGCACACGTTTTAAATGAAGCTTTTGAGTTGCGTCCTGGAAAATAATAATTAGATAATGTTGCTGATTATAAGCTAGTTACACATATTATCGCGTACAGTGATCTTGTTCCTATCAAAGTTGATAAAATAACGGGATTTTAACTATTTTGGTGTTTTTATTTATATTTGCATGGTAACCTTTATCCAATAATTTTGTGTTTAAATTTGGCCGCATCCCAAAATCTTTAAAAAACGTATTGCAGACACGTTTAAAGAAAAAGAAATGAAGAAATGTATATTTTTCAAGACACAAGGCCCGAAAGACAGGTATTTATACCTGTCTTTCGGGCCTTGTGTCTTAAAAAATATACATATCTTTTAAAAAGTGGCATGGTCATTCCGAGTAAAAAAAGCTAAATTTTAAATTCATAGACCTAAAACTAAAGGAGTAAGATCCTATTAAACACCCTGAACTATACTCTCACAACTTTGAGACGCGATTTCTCGAAAAAACGGTTTTTTGAGATGTGGCAGTGTAGCAGGCACACGGCGATATGTCAATGTGCCACAGTGTATCATCAATCGTGTGTGTACAGACATACTTACCAACAGTTATTGGTGCAGATGCCTACAGCTGCTATGACTTTAAAAGAAGATAGTTTGTTCGACGAAGTAAGTTACGTGGCAAATTATGTGAATAATGATGTCCTAAAGAGATGGGAGTAGATGAAGAGCAGTACAGAACAGCGATGGATAGAGGTGTTCAAAATTTCAAAGACAGCGGAATACCATTCCAGAATTGCCTGGCCATCGTCCAGTACCTTCTTTGTTTGCCAGGAACAAACGCTCCTACGGAACGAGTGTTTTCCTTAATGAATAACTTATGGACATCCGAAAAGTCGTCACTAAAAGTAGAAACATTACGTGCAATGCTAATTATAAAATTTTATATGGGCAGATCCGAAAACTTTTTGGACATTCTGAACCAAAACCCAGAACTAGTAAAAAATGCCACTCATGTGAAAAATATGACTTTAAAAATAAACGTTAATTCGGTAGTAGGTATATAGGTATAGTGTTGTTTGTTTCTAATTTAAGTAGGTACACCACCAACAATTCTAACAAATCCTCAGTCTTAATGTGGATAGGGGTAGGTGTCCCGCATTGACTTATTATAAAGTCGGCCGCCTTAATCTTCATGAAGCTAATAAAACCATACCATATATGAATAGGGAATATTACGCAAAACTCTGCGTAGAGGGCGTCACTAGGCCTACCGTGAAACACAACAATCGAAAGTTCTGTTTCTGCCTCTCTATCACTCTTGCTTATTCGATCGATAGAGGCAGATAAAGAAATTTCGATTTTCGCGGTAGGCCACCTGTAAACAAACCGCCTTGATGCATCAATGTCATAATGAAAACTTGTCAAAAAACTGTTTAAGGCCTAGTATGTATAAGTTACTCTATGGTTTACTAAACAAATTAGTGCTGCACTCTGGCGGCAGAACATTGCAGTAATACTCCCATACTTATTATACTCTTTGATACTCCCTATTGCTTAATACGCTTTAACATATTTTTTTACAAGCTTTTATTTAGTTTCACCTGACCGTTGTCTGTCGGTCTGTAATCAAATCTTGCAAGTTAAATTTGATCCACTTCCCGGTTTCCGATTGAGCTGAAATTTTGCATGCATGTATAAATCGGATGACAATGCAATATTATGGTACCATCGAGCTGATCTGATGATGGAGACAGGAGGTGGCCATAGGAACTCTGTGATGAAACAACGCAACCTAATTGTGTTAGGGGTTTCTAGAATTGTCTCGATGAGTATTAGTTGTTTGTCGTAAGAAAAGTACAGTCAGCGATAAAAGCTTGTACCAAAATAGAAATTTTTGCCGAAAACTTTTAAAGCTTCATTCCTGTCTACTTTTCAACGTGGAAATATTCTGTGTATTAAATGTTTTTAAATTCGACCTCAATGTAAATATTTATGCCCTAACAGATAGTAAATGCATCAAAATGTAGATTATGGAAAAATATATACTAATCTAAGAAATAAGTGCCAAACTTCCAGTACGAATCGAAATCTGTTGTTTCCGCGGCGCCATGTTGATTATTACTAATTAATTTAAAATGTCTTTTGTGTCCATTATTTTTTTATATAATAAAGGAGGGTAGCTCAACATATTTATGGCAGAATTATTTTGTAAGGTAATAAAGTGAACCTGCTAGATTTTTTAAAGTTCCATGTATCACGGGTGTTAAAATGCCAAGATAAGGGTTAAAAAGGTCCTTAAACAAAATGAATAAAACAACATGTAAAATAACAATCTTATAATTAAATATGATGGTTCTAGCTATACACGTGGGTTGTCGCCCGGCAGACTATTGACTCGCACCAATACGTAATAATATTTGGCTCACAAACACCTGTGTTTGTGAGCCAAATATTATTACGATCTTTCGCAAGCTAGTATCGCAGTCGTAAGATCCACTTTATCATGCCAGGTTGCCATTTTGTGTAATGTCAGGCTAGGTTCACACAGCGTAATTTTTTCCCGTATACCGTATACGGGATTTTATCGAATACCGTAGTGACAGCCAGTAAGAAAACGTTCAAAGTCGTTCACACGGCGTCTATGCGGGAAAGCCGTCTAGCCGTCTGAACGATTTTGAACGGCTCTATACAAATTTTGCTGTCACTACGGTCTTCGATAAAATCCCGTATACGGTACTTACGGGAAAAATTAACGCCGTGTGAACCTAGCCTCAATGTGGAGAAACCGTCTATCAGGTAAGACCGTCTACTAGCTTTTTCATCGCTTCTAACTTTTGCGTTGACATACCCCACTTACAGAAGGTCGACAGAGCAGAAGGAGTGAAGTTCTTCCTTTCTGACTGTGTTTGAACTGAACGAAGTTTGTATACAAATACGAATTCTTGCCTTGTGAGCGTCTTACTAACCAAAAGATTTACAAGCCGGTCTTCTCCACATTGACCTGAATTCCTACCTATTTGTTGCTACTGCTGGGAATTAGGTACATACATAATTTTTGACAATAATAAAATTTCTAAAATATGTGGCGACTGGTGGTAACCATGTGAGAAAGATCCCACCTGTACCATCGCCCACCTAACTGTCCATCACTGGCCCTTATTACAAAGGGCATAAGCTCCACCGATGGACAGTTAACAGTGTTGCTGTTTGTACCAGTGCAGTGGTAACAAATTGATGTTCATTAATAAGTTAATAACCTTTAATGTTGAATAGTGACTATCTATACAAAACTGCAGTTAAACATGCATTATAATGAATACATTGAGCTGTTTCAAATAAAATATGTACATTTTTGTGAGAAGCAGCGGCTACAAAGCCAGCATTATCACGGTTATCGCACTGATGCGGAACCGTCTACCGCTCCGGTGTGTGAGCGAGACGTTATGCACGGATAACGCGCTGTCCCACTTGCACACTGGTCCCGCATCCAATGTGAAGACCGCCTATTACGAGTAGGTACACGAGCTTGCGATAGATAGATACAAGAAATAGACTGCTTATTTACTTCCATTTTTTTAGCATTGGATAATAAATAACAAAAAACGACGTATCATGTCGTGACAAAACCGCCAACGTGTAAAAAAAAATCAGTCAAACCCATACCCTAGGTAATTTCTATATTTTATCTATGACTCAGTTACCTAAATGATACCAAATCAACAAATGTGTCAAAACGGTCACTCTTAATAGTACAGGCCAGAGCACACCGGCTGAGTGCACTAAAATGTAAGCTGGCCGGCCATGCAAGCACACGTCACGCAAGCAGTGTGCCGTGTCTTATAAAGATCTCTATATTACAACGCGCACGTGCACAACTCCGCACACGCGTCCGGTGTGCACAGGCCTTAACATCGGAACCCCACAGCGGCGCACGGCTGGTCTCAATGAACATATAAACGTTACTCCTACAAAGGAAGGTAGGTATACGGAGTATTTTATAAGCACTCTTTATTTTGTGGGAAGTAAGGGAAGTAAGGAAGTAAATCTATGACAGGAATAGACTCCGTAACGCGTCATAGAAACAATTGACCCGCGTATAATTTGTGCAGCTGTGGGCTTCTACCTTTAGTAATGAACTATCCAAAAAACAAATCAAAATATAACAGATGTCTACAGCACTCATGATTTCTTTATGACTATACAAAATTTAAGAAATTATACTATAAAGGAAATAATTTGCAAAGTCAATTGAATAGTATAAACAATTCGTTTATTGATGTCAAAAATACCAAAGATTAGAACTTTTTGGACAAACGATTAACGAATAAGGGTAATTGAATTTATGATAAGGGTGGGGTGGAGGACGCAATAGGTTCCTTCCATTGATGGTACGTCAGTAATAATTAGTAGTTGTGAAGTATTTGTAACACAATTGCAATTTTTTAGAACAACTACTTACCTATTGCTGCAAGAAAAATTAACATAAGCCTTGTTAGTGTTATCTATAGATTCGATATTCGAATTTAAACTGTCGTGAGTCATACTAACATTAAACTAATTTTATAGTTTAACTCACGTATTTTTAGTCACTCGCGCAACATTTTCAAGCACTAACAGTGCTTAACAATATTCACGCGAAAATACGAGAGTTGAACAGTAGCGGCCCAATTCGAACAACGCCAATAAGATGTCACAGCGATACGATACCGATCTGTCAGTGTCAAGTGACATTTCTTCAACCAAAAACGTCACTTTTTTACACTGACAGATCGGTATCGTATCGCTGTGAGATGTTATTAGCATTGTTCGAATTGGGGCGTTGAATCAGTTTAATGTTAAGGGGACCACTGATTAACAGTCCGCCGGACGGTATCGGCCTGTCAGTTGTTCGGAACTGTTAAAATTTTGCTCTAACTGACATGCCGATATCGTCCGGCGGACTGTTAATCAGTGGGCCCCTTTAGAGTCGATGTTGTTATGTATTACATATTATTATAAAGTGAAGACACTCAGTTTTCTTTAAGGGCCGGTTGCATAATATGATCTGTGTGATCGTAATTATGTAAAGTCGACGTCAAAGATATGTTTACATTTTTCGCCTTATTACAAGGGACTAAGGGAGTAAGGAGCAAAAGTGTAAACATATCTTTGACGTCGACTGTACGCTAAAATTTTACAGGGCTTTCTATCGTTTGCAGAGTAAGTCTGTTAATTGTACACACTAGCAAAATGTTACAGCCATTTTGTACGTGTATTCCCATTTGTCCCCACCAGAGAGGAACAAAAAGGAAAAATAGTAATACTTTAGTTCTAGCTTGATATCGCCTGGTATTTCCATTATCAAGAATATTGTTTTTTTAGTAGTATTCAAATAGGAATATTCTTTCTCAATTCTTCCCACTTCATGCTCAAGGTCGGGGACAAATGGGAATATACTATTTTGTACTCTATTATACACAATGTACAGCATTACTAAGTATTATCTAGAAATGGAGTGGTCTTTAATATTTTTATGCAGAACAAGTATTGTGATATCAGTGAACTTTTTTTTTTTAATTTTTTTAGTGAATATACATTGCAATACACAAAAAATACAATTTCAACATTGTTTTGAACATCGTCCAGTAAACTAAATAAAGAAAATACGGCAAAAACAAAATCTACATCACCTTACAAGCTAATCTATAAAAATATGGTATGCATTTGATGCAATACGAGTGAGTCAAGGATTTGAGAACAATACAATACTTTTAATATTGTAGAAAGCTACGTTGAGGCAACTTTTTTGAGGAATCGTTGCAACGACATGTCTATATTACGGGTGGTTGGTACAAGTTATATTACATCCAGAATTTGTATTTGTTTAATTCTGATCAAAAATGTCTGCTCTAAGGATTAATTAAAAAATAAGAAATAAGCTGTTCTGACTTATTTACAATATTAGTGGTGCCAAGTACTACAACTGTTCCAAATTTTAGGTATCTACGTCAAACGGTCTCTGAGAAAAACGCATGTAACTAATTTGCAAGACCAAAGTGATCCCATAAGTGTTCTCTGAACAAAGTTTTGTACGGAACACTAATCACGCATGATATCTGCTCCCTTCAAATTCTTCTACGTAGATCAGGGTGCCTAGCCAAGGCGACAATCGCTTGCGCTACAACAACGAAATGCTTTGTCTCTCTACCACACTTCCATATTAGTGTGACAGTGACAGTTGCGTTTCGTTCGCTCCGAAGCGTAAACAATTGGCATGATGGCTACGCACCTGAGCCTAAATACGTTCATAGATATTGAGCTATTACTTTTAAAACCAGTGCTTACCACCAGTGTTTGATTCCCAAAGACGTCAATAGACGCCCGCGGCTTCAGCCCAATATCAACCTTCGTGCATTCTCATAAGGTTCATAACGACGCGCCGCACACGATAGGCGTTCAGCAGGGATATTTTTGACCAGAACGCACAAAAACTTGAAAACCTATTTAACCTATTCATGTCACCTAAGCATTTCCTTCCACAACTTGAAAACCACATGTGTCGGCCATCTTTGAGCGGAGTTTCAAATGCTGAACAGAGCGCCTACCGCGAACACCGAAGTTCGCAAATTGCGGGCATCTTTCTATATCACTCTAATTACTCGTACGCGGTAGGGCCTTAGGTCGCCCGAAGAGCTAGGGTAAAGGCGCCAGGCCCCAGGTCACGTCGGGCGACATGAGATACAAATGCCGGTACCGAAACTGACATAACAACCAAGGGCTAAAATAGAAAATTCGTTATCTGCCTCTCTATTGCTTTTGCATATTCAAGTGATAGAGAGGCAAATAGGCGAATGAAACGACGAAGTAGTTCGCAGTAAGTCCTCTGACTACATATATGAGTGGCGCCACCGTTGAGCAACCGGACAAGTTCAATAAAGTCGTTAGAATGACTATTTTCTATCTAATGTCACATGAAAGTTATAATGTATATTTGTATAGCTGATATAGCATTTCAGACATTTTTGACCAGAATTTTGCTTATTTATAAATTTACTCATGTCACCTAAGCATTTTCTTCCACAACTCCAAGAGCACATGTGTCGGCCATCTTTGAGCGGAGTTTCAAATGCTGAACAGGTCGCCGGCTGAGGGTAAAGGCGCCAGGCCGCCGGTCACGTCGGGGAGACGAGACACGTCGGGTAGGTTCTCTATGTGCGACTTCACTTCGGTTTTCACTGCGTAGATCTTTTGCAGTTTTATGTTGTATTCCTGTGGACAAAGGCAAGAAAAGTCTGCATCGATTTTGATATTATACGCAGTGCAAGTGTTATTTATACGTCATAATTTCATAGAAGTTTGACGTTTAAAATAACACTTGCACTGCGTGTGCTATCAAAATCGTTGCAGACTTGTCTTGATCTAACTCTAGAGGGTTTTGGAAATATCTATAGAACATTAATTTAACTAGGTATTTGAACTGGTACTTTGACCCGAAATATGATCTCGCGATTTGCAAAATGCATACAATGTAGCCTTTCATGCCAAAAAAGAAGGTACCTATACTAGTACTAACTCAACGATAATCTAACTCTAGAAGAGTAACGACTATCTGTCGTGACTAGCTCTGAATGGGTTGATAATAATCCTCACAGCTATCCATAGAAGTGAAGTACCTACTAATAGAAGTAGTTTCAAAAGAAATGATTCCGGAGCTAGCACCACATCTTTGAAGAAGCGATAATAGCTCTTAACACATATACATAAAGTTCAGTTTACCTCCAGCCGGGCTTCAGCCTGCTTGGCCAGGTCCTTCTGCGCCTGCGCGAAGTCCCTCAACATGGCCGCCACCTTCCGTCTCTTCTCTAGCTCCTCAGTTAGCCTCAGGTTGTATTCGGCCAGTAATTCTACTGCTGAATTGACTATGGCGCTGAGGGCGAGCGCCGATTCTTTATCTGTGGACGAAAATCTACTTTAAGTTGGTGAATTAGAGTCCATTTTCGATGTGTATTCTCATTTGTCCCCGCCCCACGTGTCCGCCGCCATACATGAGGTGGAGACAACTGGGAATGATTTATATAAAAACACCTATTCCCGGATAGACGGGAATACACATAGTCCCGGACAGATTGAATACACCATTTTCGATTGATGAAATTTTTTAAGGGGAAGTTCGTTTGTGTTCGTCAAAATTAACCCGAAGGCAAGGGAAATACATTCTATGTGTGTGTGTGTGTGTGTGTTAGTTTTCAAAGACCAAGAGAAAGGAACTCCACTTATTGGATTTTTTTCTAAATGGCGGACCCATGGGGATTCGCGAGGTCTATTCACACAACCAATAGTGTTAGTTTAGATTAGGTTTCAGAATTAACTACGCCATACGATGCTCGCCTATAAAATATAGTTTGGTTAATTTATTCTTAACACGTTCACCACGTACCTATTAACCCTGTTCCTGTTCCAGGCATAGTGCGATTAAGCGACCACATACGCGCCAATAGAATTCATGAGTATATCACAGAAATGTAACTTGTCATCAAATAAATTATCAAAGCTGGATTAGGTAATTGGAATATACATACTTATTTGGATTTCTTGGGAAAACCTTGTAGATTGAAAAAGCCTGGAAAAGGGTTAATTAATTTTCATCCAGATAGGAATTCCAGTATTCCTCTGAAGCGTGACATCCAAACCTAAGTAAAGTTGACGTAACTGGTGACCGAAGAGCTGGCGGCTACCTCGCACAACGTATCAGCATTGCGATACAGCGAGGAAATGCCGCCAGCATCCTTGGTACAATGCCTCAAGGGCCTATTTTAGATTTAAGCTAGTTATTAATTTAGTTTAGTAGTACCACTGTATATATATTGTATGTAAATAAATGATTAAAAAAAATTATAAAAAAAAAAAGTAAAGTTGTGCAAGTTGCGGAGTTTCCAAAAAGTTGGAAAAGTTCTAGGAAATTTCACAAATTTTTTTTGAAATGGAGATTCCCACAAAAAATATGTGAATTTTCCATTTGGAAACATTCCCATGGTACAGTTGAGGTCAAATACATGTTTACACTATTGCACTTTACTCCTTTTGTAATAAGGCGAAAAATGTAAACATATGTTTGACGTCGACTGTACATCAGTAGTATAGTGTCAATTAAACATGTTGTACCTATGTGGATATGATTATACCTACAGTTGTTATATGATTATACCTATACCCACACTATAATTTCTTTTTTATGGATGTATGAAAAAAAAAACTGCGACATTTAAAATTAATGCGCAGGCCAACAGCAGCTTTTTGTTGGTTGTGTGCGTATGTCTATGTATTTTAAGATTACTTTAGATGTGAGCGAATGTTCTCTGGAGTGGCATGCAGTTCTGAATTTTGACCGCCACGACCATTTTATTATAACGTGCAATAGTAAACTTTATTAGAATGTATTAAGGTTCATTTGAAGATGGCACACTGCGGCGGTCAAAAGCTTGAAAATGCAGTTTATTATCACCAAACCAGCAATGCTCTGCTTGGGTATGAATTTACTGCAGTGTTAACATTCTGGTTACAAACTTTCGTTTTGCATTTCTTCCTTAAATTATTGTTTTTGATTCATGATTGTATGTAAAGCATTCTCTGGCATATTTTTTATATGTTTTTCGTTCAACACCAAACAATAAATGTGTACAATGTAATCTTATCATTACGCTTAATATTTATTTACATGTGTATACAAAACTGTTTATTCATAGTAATTTGTTTTATCTATGAATACATAAATGAATAAAACATTATCGTCGAATGCAGAATACGCATTTCGACTCAATGCGTTGAAACATTTTGGATACACCATAATTGAAACACCAATATAGTAAGAGGGTATTTATTAGAAGAAATGAAACAAAAATTTGTAACCAGGTGAAGCTTTTATTCTTATTATTTATCATCGGTAGAGGTAGTTGAATCTTTGTTTTAAAAATAACACCAGTCTTATAATAACCCTAGTGAGTAGGATGTCTCTCGAGTTACCTTCTAACTTAGACAATAATTGCACTTCAGAGACTTCCGGGGGAAGGGAGGCGATGCGCTCGCGGACTGCCTCGTCGCTGGAAGCACTTGATTCTAATTCAAGGAGGGCCTGGAAAAGGAAAGTTGTGGTTCAAATATCATAATTATGTATTTTGAAAGGATGGAATGATAGAACACCGAGACACCGAGATATTAAATATATTACAACGCGGGTCACTCACGTATTTTAAGTTGAAGATTGCTTGACATGTTTCTCTCTCTCATTCCATACAATCTTCAATTTAAAATACATGACCCCTTTTAATATATTTAATAATATGGTAGATGATGCACAATATGGATCATCTTTATTGTGTGGGAGGCATTTATGTCTGCAACTTGTAATATTAGCAGAAGTATTAACATATGGAGTTGAAAAGAGACCTCTGCGCGTATTACAGGTTACAGCCATTTATAGAACAGCCCCCAGTAAGCCATGAGACAATAATGAAACAGTTTGTTAATATAAGTCATGTTCTGATGTTACACAAACTACCAACATGCTCTGTAGATTAAGTGAATGAGCATTGTAACTTATAATTTAAAAAAAATCACGGTTTTAAAAGGTGACCTAGAAGATGTAACATACAACTCCGGGAGTGCCGGCAGAAGTGAAAACTCAATGACATTGTAACAGTTTTTCGATCAGGTCACGTGTCCGTCTTACGTATCTTACTGTCACGTGACCTGTCGCGAGTTTAACATTTTTCCCCATCACAAAAAGTGCACAGCGCCGCTAAAGAAGTTTTCACATCAAAAAGTTGATACACTATTGGTGAAGTTATATTTTTTGTCATGATATTCCAATAGCAAGAAAAAAAATTGTTAAACAAATTTATTGCTATTTAATGGTATCCACACAAGTTATGTTTACTTTGTAATCTTAATGACAGTTCCCATTGTTGATGTTTTTAATAAACAGGAAATGTTGTCCCAAAGTTAATTGCTTTATGTGTTTACAACTTCATAGTGCACATCAAGATAAATAAACCTACATTTTTAACCTTAACATTCTTTTAAATCGGACATGCCATCTGAATGTAAAATGTATGAGAGATCCCTCCCAAGTTTTGTCTAAGATTGCAAATCCTACTCAAGCATGAAACTGACATAGTAAAAACACAATATTGAGATTTCAACTAGTTTCTAACAAAAATTAAATTCACACACAGGCATACCTCTTTCTTACCTGCACTAAAGGTAGCTGAAAATTTCTCCAATGGTGGGTAGGTATGAAAAATGAATGACATTTTAAGGTGGTTATCACACTGGTGCAGTTTTCTAAGGCAGCAACAGAGTGCGAGCGAGATGCATGTTGCGTTATAGCATTGCTTCACTTGCACACTGCCACCGCATCCGAAAACCGCTTTAGTGTGATAGTCACCTAAGTCCAGAAACAAAATTGTTGTCATTTTTAAACTTACCATTCTCATTAATACATACCAGTTATAAAGTTTGCCAGAAATACACTTAATTTCAATTATCAGTGGTCCATTTAACTTGTTTTTCAAGGAGGAAACAAGCTTTGGTGTAACGGGCCCCTGGAATTTGTATTGCAAACATAAGATGAAATGTAACTCACCTTAATCAACTCGTCCGGTTCTGGCGGGTCTCCTGGCGGAGTCTTTGGGCTCAGCGTGGTGTGTGTCTCAATCTGTCCATCTACTTCTACTTTAGTCTCACTACGGCGTCTCTCCCGCTTGTCATTTTTCTTAGAGTCTAATTTTGGCTTCTTCTCCGGATCCTTTGGTTCCACGTCGGTAGATTTGCGCTTGCTCACCTTTTTAGGTTCAGCGTCATTTGGATCAACTGAAATAAGATTTAATATTATCATACTATTATTCCTATTCATTGTAGTTTTATCAAAGTAGCCCAATAGTAGCATTACTGTGATCAAAACTGTCACTAATTAGTGCTTATAGTTCGTTTTTTAGCATTAGAAAAAAGGTAAACAATCTTGGTGTCTTTTAATTCAAAAACACGTTTTAATAATAAGTCACGGCAAATACGTAACAATTATGAATCAAATACGATCATTTATATTCTTCTGCTTTCATAAGTAATGTTACAGATTTTTAAAAAGCGTTTTTCAATTAAAAGACTTGTCAAGATTGCTTACCTTCTTTTTAATGCTAAAAAAACGAACTATAGTGCTGTACTCGTTTAAGGACAATAATTAACGGTAGTTACACTAATTGTGTCTAAATAGGTTAATGGAAGAGTCACAAGTACAATATTTTATAAAAGCCAGAGACAAACCTGTTCTATCATTATAAAATAAAATAAATAAATAAAATAAAAAATAAAAAAGCCCTTTATTCATTGTAACGTGTTTACATAAAAAATTAAAATAAAACTATGACTTATAATATGTGTTGTTACTAATGAATCCCTAGTGGGTAAAGGCCTCCTCCATTGCTGCCCATTTGTCCCTGTCTTGTGCTGTCACCATCCAGTCTGTGCCGGCTGTTCTTTTTAAGTTTTAAGTTCTATCATTACACGCACATAAAACTACCCAATTTATTTTTATTATTTTAATGTTGATTAGGGATAAAACACCAGAGTGCCAAACATGCAAATCCTTTACGCTCCATAGCATGCTGTTATCATTTCAATCACTCTTCCATTTTAGTGTGACAGAGACAGTTATGTTTTGTTCGCTATGGAGCGTAAACAATTGACACATTGGCTAGGCAGCCAGTGGTGGATGTTATCAAATAGCAGGTTCACATATAACATGCCACCTTGAGAGAAAATAATGTATGAAGCAGCTTAGTCTACATAGACATCCCCCGCTTGAGGCTTTGTGAACCTAAAGAATATAAAATATGTTACCTTATAGACTAGCCTAGAATAGAATAATAATGCTATTGTGTGCTCTAACAGGGTGTCATGATCTGACTATATACATATAATGTAACATCTAATGTACATGACAATACAATATGAAATAAATGAAATGAAATCATACTTACCAGCCACTTTTAATTCCTGTATTTTCTGAGCATCATATACACCTCTCTCTTGCCATATATTTAATATTCTATGCAAAGAATGTTTTGTCTTAGTATTAATTCCAGTCTTTGCCATATGCTTCAAAGCATCTTCGAGAACTTCTCCAAACTCCTTGCCATATTCTGGACCTTTCTTTTTACTATTTTGAATAACATCATTGGCTAGATACATAAATGTCAACTGCTTTCCATCTTTTACTGGAAATAAAACAATTATTATTGTCAACACTGTGGTAGGTAGTTAGGCTTCTGGAAATATCCCTGCAAAATTTCATTTATAAGATAAATTTGAATACAAGCTGTTACAAATCGAAAGAGTAATAAAAACGACGTAGGTACGTCAACAATATTTATTTTATAACGATCATAATCAGTTTTGTCACGTCTGATGTTTTTTGAAAAAATAATTTTAAACCTTTACATGAAGTAACAAGTTCGTTTGAAAAAAGAAATCGATAGAGCATAATTACGTTTGATGTGTTTTCAGTATCACTAGGAATATAAAGTGTAATTACCTTTTAATAATTCTTTATACCAAGTTTTTACGACAGCGGCATGGTGCTTCCTGTGATGAATTAACCACAGAGATAAAGTCTGAATACTTTGCTGACTCGAATTCAACTCTTGCAATTTACGTATTAGCGCATTTTCTGTAAAACCGGCCATTGTTTTTATATTCTACAACAAAATTAACACAGAATCTTTGTAGGAAATCAGGAACGCTTGCAGCAGACCAACGCCATCTTGAAATGAAAATGAGCAGTGTTGTAGGCTTGAGTCGGTCCTGCAGCGCTACCGCGAATACCGAAAATCGTCAATTGCGGGCAATTCTGACAGATAAAACACGGTTTGCTACCGCGAAGACAGCCGTCATCGAGCAGCCCGTTCGAAAGACGATTATGGATCGAATATCGTTCCATAGACCTACCGCGAAACGCAATTTTCGGAGTTTTTGACAGCACGAAATTCGTAAAGAACTGTCAAAACACACGTTACCTCAAGAGCTAACGTTGTTCTTTCGTTTATCACAGTGCTGCCAGATAACTCACCTTTCAGCTTTTTATCCCGTTTTTGTGGCAGTGAATCCGCGCATTGTTTTGCAAATATTTTGAATGTCCTCGGTTTTTGAGCACTGCAGCGGGATGAATAAATAGATATTTGGGGATTATGCTCGATCAACTCGCAGTTTCAAAGCAGTGCTCCTGTTTTTTCAATTTCATGACCTGGCAATTTCATTCTGTCATAATAGGGTATCATGCCCTTCGTGTATCTTATTATTATAGTTGATTGTGTCGTGCTGCGTGAAATTGTACTGTTTGTTTGTGAACTATTACAAAGATGTTTCTGTCGCAAGAGAACCTGGCTGAAGAAATCCGGCAACAAGCCACTTCTATAGGTGCCTAATGCGATAAAAATTCCGCTAAGTGAAAGTTCTGGACGCGGAGTTTGTAAATACCACGCTGCATATTTCCACATCCACGACGAAATAGCTGTAGGACCCTGTTCAATAAGGTATACGTTTTAGATTATTTCGTAAGTCATTAATCAAATAGTCAAAACATTGAACATTCACAATAAAAGGTCTAGAGCATTGCAAGATGTATGTTTCAAGTATTCAAAGTTCTACCTTCATGGGAAGCTATGTAGTGTCTGTCAGTATCTAATTAAAATAATATACCATTTGATAGAATGTATTTTTGTATTATATAGAAGATATTAATTTAATAATATATGTATATAAATGTTATGGGACAATCTTACCCAAATTGATAAAGCCCCACAATAAGCTCAAGAAGGCTTATGTTGTGATATATAATAAATACACACATGGAAAACACACACCAAATGACTCAGGAACAGATATCTGTGCTCATCACATAAATAAATACATAATGCCGAGATTCAAACTGAGTTGTTCGCAAAGTAGTGTACTTCTACGTTATTTTTCCATTTAAACTTTTATGGCAGGCAGATTATCAACATGAAGTGGGCCGGGACCAAATGGATGCCTGTTTCTCAGCAAGCGGTGTCCAACTGCTAAATTACCCCGGTCTTATCAGTATGGGCTGAACTAAGAACTATTAAGAATGAAATCCCATCAAGGACCGAAAGGAACTAAATCTTTTTGCACGGTCTTAATCGGTCTTTAGGTCCTTTAGTTCAGTGGGATTCGAGAGCGCTTGACTGAGTGAAACGTAAAATGGACGGAACGAAACGGTTGTCAATCGAGTGTGAACGAGATGAAAGAACGACGTGACACTCCTAAGCCCGTAAAATATGAAAGAAAATCAAATATATTTCGACATATTTGATATTTTTTAATTATGTTATGGTGTTTTAATTTTTAATATCGACATATCGTATCGTACAAGTTAAATTGTATTCAGTTACCAAAGATTGGAAAGAAACCAATGAAAAATCGACTCCCTATTAATTCCCGGCTCTCAACGACCGAACTGAACTAAAGGAACTAAAAGACCGAACTAGTTCGTTTGACCACCGTTTGACCGATTGACCGAGAGCGGAGCGCTCTCTGTAGTGACCGAGCAGGCACAAGCCTACAGTGTTGCCAACTCGGATTTTGAAAAAATGCTTGACTAATGTCTAGATTATGCTAAAGTTTTTTGAAATATGCTAAAAAAGGCTAAAAATTCACTTGAAATTAGACAATTAAAATAATATGGTGTCTAAAAATATTCAGTAATAAACACCGTACTTTGTCAGTAGAAACGGCGCAAAATTCAATTTTTCTATGGGATGATATTTAATCCTTCGCGCCTACTTTTGCCTTTTTTGTTTACTAACGGAAATGGCTTGACAGACTATAGTTACGACGGTTACGAGTCTGCTGTTGTTTGGCAATATAGTTATATAAGCGAGGCTAAAGGCTATTAAGTTCAACTAGTGCCGCAAAGTTGATTTTCTCAATAGTTAATATTTTGCGAGGCTGAACAGCGATTGTCCGACCATAAGACCAAACGCCGAATCAACCTAATAATAAAGAATTTCCATATGTTAAAATTACTTAAATTACTAGAGTTAGACCAAGATTTTTTTTTTATTATTATTATGGCTTTTACTCCTCGCTAAATTTAGCAAGGTGGATTCGGCCAATGTCGAGGTGTAGACTTTTGACTTATGAGACGAGAATGTTCGGTTTAATTTTGATTTTTGTGGAAGGATAGACTGGGAACCTAAAACAAACAAATTATTATGGACATCACAGACAAATACATGACATGACACAATTA
Source organism: Cydia splendana (assembly GCF_910591565.1). Classification (NCBI taxonomy): domain Eukaryota; kingdom Metazoa; phylum Arthropoda; class Insecta; order Lepidoptera; family Tortricidae; genus Cydia; species Cydia splendana. Next base: position 14,127,251 of record NC_085971.1, on the reverse strand, counting down.
ACATAGTACCAACATTAGTGAAAAAGAGCGGAAAGCGGATGACAGATTGTTAAGGCAAGCAACATAGCGGATGAAATGGAGGAAAAAACGTAGAGATTAAATTATAGATAGATAGAAAATAATAGTAAGACGAGCAGTAAGAATTAAAGTTTTATATTATGTTCCTGTACATACTTAATGAGGATAGAAGTTAGGGGCGGGTCCATTAGAGTGAGAAGTGAGTAAAAATTAATGGGTCGCGGAATATTTGAAGGTAACACATCATACAAAGAGTAATTGAATCTCGGACAAGAGAAGAAAATGTGATCTACGGAACAATTTTGATAGCACTCGCAGTGCAAGTGTTATTTTAAACGTCAAAACTTCTATGAAATTATGACGTATAAATAACACTTGCACTGCGTATGCTATCAAAATCATTGCAGAGTTTTCTTGGTCTAACTCTATTCATTCACCAGTCAAGCTAACATGTAGATGATACAGGGTCAAGTAAGAAAAAAATAAACGCGAGCGTAGCGAGCGCGAAATTTTTTGTTAACAATATCGCAAATTGTGAAAGCGTGTTAAAAGGCCGAGTATCGATCTTCATCTGGGCCTAAAAGTCCGAAGTGCCCCAGTGAGGCGAGCTTTCATGCGAAATCAAAGTCTTGCTTCATCAGGCTTCAGGATAAATAGTTGAGCACAGACACGAACCAATGTCCATTGTATTAAAAAGCGAGACCGCAGGCCGAGCTCAGCGCAGCGAGGCCAAAGGCTAAGCTGAAGTAGAGGAGATGTGGAGCACAAACCAATGGTAAATTGAGGTGAAAAGGGAGGCTGAAGGTCGAGGATTCCTATGTAAACCTGGGGACACGTTCGTCTTCTTTCTTTTTCTTTGTTTTAATAAATAGTCCTCGTGATTCTGAGTCGAAATAACCCAAAAGTTGTTGGTTGTTCGAACAAAAGAGAACCATTTTTCCTGAAAACCCCTATTATTACAACAGGTACGCAGAATACGCCCCGTAAACTGTAACGTATTGCTTCAATCTTATTACAGTATTTCATTAATTTAAAGAATGGGTCGAAAAAAAAACAATAACAAAGCATACTCATTATTATAAGAATAAAAAATTTACTCATGAATTTTGACCCTATGGAAAAAAAAATTTAGTGCGCGCTGAGCCGCCGGGGCCCCCTAGCCGAGGCGGGGCCCCTAGGCAGTTGCCTACTTTGACTTAGGGTTAATCCGGCCCTGAGGACACCTCAAATCTTTTCGAGTTTTTGGCATTTTGTAACACTTTACTTTCAATTTTCACTTCTTCGCCACAAGCAATTAATTGTATTTACTTCAAATAAAACCGATTCATATACGAGATGACACTTCGATACAATTAAAAACACCGCGATTATAAAGTTAAATCGTGAATCGACTTCGAATAGTGGGAGCCACTTAAGCGTAAAAATTAAAGTTCTTTGTAAACTACCTTCAAGGTGCGCCACCTGAAGATTAAGTCCTAGATGTCTGATTTTTGGTATGAACAGAGATTTTACTTAGGATCATCGATTAATGATACAGGAAATTTGAAAAAAAAAGAAATAAAAATTTTTACCCACTTTCACTCCACCCTAATATCCAGCCAGTAGTAGGTATCTAAAATTACACTATAAAATGGTCAAGCAAATTTTGTCAGTAGAAAAAAGCGCGAAATTCAAATTTTCTATGAGACGATATCCCTTCGCGCCTACATTTTTCAAATTTGCCGCCTTTTTCTACTGACAAGATCTGCTTGGCCAACTTTTCCTCCATAAAAATTGCGGTTTTCAAAAGTACCTATTAGTACTTAGACTACTTAGTAGATTTGATTACAAGGCGTAAGGTTTCTGGGAGCCGATGTTTGAAGTTCAATCTCTGAGCAGGGGTGCACACTGCACACAGCATTAGTTCTATAGTTTAGTCATAAAAAAAATCAGACACTACAATCAAAGAGACCGAGTGTCTTTCGCATTTACAATATATTTATAATAGTATATTTAGGTATGGATAATTATTATAGATGAAATCCAAAACGTGTTGTAAGACTTGTAAGTAAACACTTCATTTCAGATATCTCGTTCCTACTTTTACTTTTTTTCTGACAAGTGACATGTCCAATTTGAGATTTCTCTCAGACTATTTATGAAGTTAAATTTGCTTCACTTATTACCACATACCTAGTTACGATTATGCAAATTAACGAAGCTGAAATTAGAAGCTTATGCGTGCACGTTAAAATAAAAGGAAATTGGGGAATTTTTGTTTAACATTGAGTAATTAATTACCCAGTTGTTATACAATTTTTATGTCTATAAAATAAATACCGGTTAAAATAGTCAGTGTTTTTAGAAAGTTATTCCTATATTTTAGCCAATTACAGATGCAGTTTTGCAAAATACACGTACAAGATACGTCTTAAAATTTGAATACGTAAACTTTCTTCTTTAATTTGTCACATACATCCACTGCGTGGCACTGTTGTACGATTCATAATAGTTATATCATTCGGAAAGTCCACTATTTTGTGATACTTTCATTTAAATAATTCATCTCCAGGCAAACAGAAGAAAGTAGTAACATTTAGTTAGATACCTACCTAAATAACAATAAGAGGATAAAACAGCGTGTCAATTAGCGAAAACATCGTATTAATTATGCTACTTGATTATAAATATTTTATGCAGTGAAAACACTTATTTGTCAGTACTCAGTACGTAATTAGGTACTTATTTAATTACAATAAAAAGCACAGCAATGTATTAACATTAACATGTAGCTGATGTAGCCGAGTGGTAGCTTAGAGCGGCTTTCAAACAAGAGGTCGAGGTTCGAACTCCGTCAAAAGTATTAATTTATGACCCATTTTGTAACTTGTCACAGTGACAATCAATATGAAAGTCGCTAGAGACCTCATACTATTGTCACTGTGACAAGGTACAAAATGGGTCATAAATTAAAACATTCGACTGTTTATACAGGGTGGCTAAAAAATAACTGCATTCCCGTTGCCAGGGAGGTTTTGGGATTATACTGAGCAATTTTTACAATGGGACCAACCCTGAAATCGCGAAAAAACAATTACCCTGCCATAGAAAATGGACCAGCCAAAATGTAAGAAACAGCCAAATTTTTTTTTTCGCTATTACACTTTTCACTAACAATCAGTTTCTTGGAATACACATCAAAGGTCGTGTACCATACATACCTATGTACAAATTAGTGAATACTTAATCTGTTCCCATGCTATTTCTTCGGAAAGTACGTTTTGTACTGGGACTGAAGTACAGTATGTCGATTGAAGTAGTACGAGTATGACAAATACGCTAGAGGCTTTTGCTAACATAAGTTATTTACGTACGTAGGTACCACAAGTCTATCAAGATAATGGGTGCTAAAGTCTATAATAAGATTCCTGAGGCAATTAAAGACGTTGCCACCGAACGCCAATTTATAAACAAGCTGAAAATATATTGTCTAATGAAGGCTTACTACACAGTAAACGTGTACGGACTTGATTATTATCGTATTATTATTTTTTGAATTGATATCTAATTGAAATTTTTATATACCTACTATGAAATCATTAATTGTAATTCACTTGAATCTCATTGTAAATTGTAAATATTAACCCATGTTGACAGTGTATGATCAGTACCAATAAATAAATCTATCTATCTATCTACCTATACTTAAACATCGATTTGTCATATAACAAATATGTAACAAATTATGACATATTTGGACTCGGAGGTAGCAGCTACAGTGTCGAGCGCGAAAGCGAGACGGTGAAAGTTGTCTCACCTCTATATCTATAATTATTATACACATATTTAATTTGACGTTTCGGCCGCTGGCTGGTCAAGGTATTTAAAATGCGATGAGCAAAAAACGCTTCCATCCCGTTCATTGACGGAGCAAATGAAAGTGATAGTTCTATAATAATATCTTTATAGCTAGTGAATGATTTTTCGCTTAGCTATACAAAATATGTAGTTTTACAGCAGGTTTAGATATCTATACCCATATTGTTTTACACGACTAGGGTAACGGTTTTAGCAATTATGTTATAATCATGGTAATCCCTGGGAATCGTAGTAGTAGTATTATACTCGCATCTACGGTAAGGGTTATCAATTTTATCATTGTAGTAATTAGGTCATGATAGCCCATTTCAAAATGTAGGATTGTCTTCAAGTTATTTAAACTATTTTGGTCGTTCTATCGCGGATTTACCACATTACATTTCTAAATAAGTGAACGTCTTAAGCTTCAAAAAAATGTCTACAAACATTTTACGTGCCAGATACTACATAAATATTAAAATGTACTGTCAGTCATGGGCCATTATCATTTGTCGCGCGATATATAAAATCAAATAAAATGAATGACGCGCTGAACGACATGTAATGCAAAATAAAAATTTAAAACTTACAACTTAGAAGCATGACAAGAAGTCCACAAATCTTTGTGATAAGATCATAATCAGATCTAGGTATAATTGTAATAACTGTCGGTAGTTTCCGCCGCGTACAATAATGATTGTATCAAGAGATGAGATGGTGCCGAAAAGAGATAGTCAATCTTAAAAAGTATACTATGAATGAAAGTGTTGTGTTGCAACTTGCAATAGCTTTCATCAAAGGGTTTTGCCTTGTTGCAAGTTGAAGTAATAACGAAATGAACTAAGCGTACAGTTAGCGACATATAAGTTTTTATGCTGATACTTTTAGCTAAATCTTGTTGTTTCTTTTTTTTTACAAGTAAGTGTGTAGACTGTGTAGAAGCTTTTGCTTTCAAATAATTATAATAAAATTTTAAGGTAGATAAAAGTCAAGTGTAAAAATATGGGTGCACAAATCATCTCAAAAATATGTCCCATAGCTCTTATGTCAGCGAATTAAGAACTATGGGACATATTTTTGAATAAGTTGGTTACACCCATATTTTTACAGTTGACTGTACTTATAGTCCAACAAGAAATTTTAGAAAATTATTGAGGGCGCCACTTCCTACGTAACTGTCACATTTTTGACGTAAAATGCTTAAACATGGCAACAATTTAGCATGGATTTTTTTAGTTCCATTTTATTTAATTTCTACTATTTTAGTACTTCATTCTTTGCATTGGATTCGACAAACGAAATAAAGGTTCATTTATAAGAGTCATACTTTAATATAAACATGCAATTATAATACTAATTTTCTCGCACCCTACATATTTACCTACCATAAGGTTTACAACACATTTATAAACCAACTAGGGTGTCACAGTTATGTTACATATAATATGTAATTATATACAGTGCAAGCAAGTAACAAACGTAATTTACACAATCGGTTAAAACATTTTGAATCTTCCTACTCAGGCAGGTAGATCTATTTTCGATTGGCTATTCTATTAAAAAATGCCTAAGATTACTTAATGCAATAATAATTTGACAGCGGTTATTTAAGCAAATTGCGATTAACAAATTGCAAAAGTAATGAATCTAGATTTGTAATTTATGTCAACTTGGTCGCAATTACAGCTTTACGGATGTAACTCATTAAAGCCAGGCCGCTAATATTTTAAGTCTCGGAAAATATTTTTTCACTTCTCATGCTCAAAAAGTGCACCTTTATGTCGTGCGTAGACGACATAAAATCGCATTTTATGCTCTAGAGCATAAAAGTAAAATTTTCTTCTAAGACTAAGGTCGGTAAGGTAATCGGTCTCAACAGCCAAACAGTTAAAACATATTGCACACTTTTATTGAGCAGTAAAATTGTGTAGATGACAAAACTTGTTATATTATTTTATTTTTGCTACAATTTATTAGAAATCCGTATTTTTTGTCATTAAATTTAGTAAATAACATAAAATAGGAGTCGATTATCGTTCAAAAATGCTCCGAAATGTTGGACTTGGCAGAAAACCAAGCGTCTGAAACTCTGATCACATGTTGAAAATGAAAAAAAAAAAAGTTAGTTGGCGGGAATTGGTTATGTATTATGTTCTTTCGCTTTACGACAATTTCGTGGTGTAAATTGCCGTGAAAAATATAATTTTATTTTCCTCGCAATCGAAGTGAAAAGCAGAGTGTACAACAAGGACATAAATGTCCATTTTTACCCTCGTCTACTATTTTGGTCTTCGCTTCGCTCAGACCAAAAAATTGCCTAGGGGAAAAATGGGTCACTTTATGCCCTTGTTGTACAATCTACTATTAGAGATAGAGATGTTTATTTGCATACAAGTACACTTTTCACCTGCACATAGTCTCTGGCAGGGAACCTCAAAATATTCTATTTTTTTTAATGTTGTCCACTTTTTGGCAAAGAATTGTTACACGAATTTATTTAAATAAATACAATGTACCCATTGTACACCATACACATAGACCATTAATTCCGCGTGGTCTAATGGTAGTTATTTAAGATTCTTTATTTAAACATAAAAGCGTAAGATTCTTAGTTACCATTTTACTTTATTGTTGAGAAAGAAATGTACCTGATTATTAATTTCAAGTAACACTTTTAAGTCTCAAAGCACTCTGAACTGCATTAAAATTTGTTGTTGTCTTGAAGCTAAAAAAACTCAAGGTTCCATTTAGTAGGCTATTACATTAAATTTTCCATATTCATGAAGATATTAAGTAGACTTGTTTTAAAAATAACAACTAACAAAACAAAACATGGCGATCACTTTTTTATGCAACCGGTTTTTGAAATGTTGAAAGGTGAATTGGAAATAAAAAATGCCATAAATAGGCGAATATATTTAATGCAACACTAGAGTTAGACCAAGACAAGTCTGCAACGATTTTGATCGCACACATAGTGCAAGTGTTATTTTAAACGTCAAACTTCTATGAAATTATGACGTATAAATAACATTTGCACTGCGTGTGCTATCGTCAATATCGTTGCAGACTAATCTTAGTCTAAAGGATGACTCACGCTAGACCGGGCCGTGTCCGGGCCGGAGCTTCCGGCGCTTACTTTTCTATGACATGACAGGCGATCACGTGATGCTTTCCATAGAAAACGATGCGCCGGAAGCTCCGGGTCGGACACTGCCCGGTCTAACGTGAGTCATCCTTAACTCTGGCGTATATTAAACTATTATAGTTTTTTATACAAACTAACCTTTGCGAGGGTGTGAGATAACGTTAAAAATTTAAATATATTGAATTTGCTCTATCTAAGTCAAGTGGCTACCTAGGTACTTAAGATGATAGTGGGGATACCTCTTCTCCATACAAACGTAGTCCCCATTTTCCCCTCTGGATAACATTATAGAAAATATGTTAACGCAATTTGATGTATATTAACCGCAGCTATGCCGCTGTAACTTGTAAAACAAGCGAAAACAAAGTTACAAGTCCTCTTGAAACGGGTGGCAGGTGGGTCAAACACATTTTAGAAAAGGTTACTTTTGTGGACAAAACTTCAAAAGTTAACGACCCGGGTGCATTATATATCACGTTTTTCTTAAGCGTATTTCTGCAGATCAAAAATTAGCTTTTTTGATCTGCACCCTTACAAGCGATGACTGCGATGTCTGAAAGAAAGACGCGAGTGAGTTATGGATATAATAAAATGTGTATGACCCATCCATCAGGTCCATCCGGTCATAAAGTCGTGTGAACACCTACTTACTTGAAACAAACGTCTTACTATTACTCGACCTTGTTCTCTGACCTTTTATGGACAAGTGAAGCGCTCAATAATTCGATGCACCTTAGTGCATCACGTGTGAAGCGATTATTACTCGTATTAAATTAGATTAGGTCACTTCTTTGTGCGGGGCCAGATGTATTCGTAGTGATTTTGTAAGTTAATATTTAAAAATGAAGTTTGTAAGTAGGTAGGTACTTAAGTCTGAATTTACTAGCGCTGGGGAAAATACCTACCTATATCTAAATGAAGAAACGTTTCCAATCTTATTGGTAACCATCCATAACAATCTTATTGTATGGTTAGGTAGTTAAACTTTGTACTGAGTCTTCAGAATTCCCTGAGCTTTATCAGATGTCTTTAATTTTTTAATATTTTTTTTTAATTGGCTTTCGCTAAAATTACTGATACAAACATTATACACAAAAGATATTTTAACAGAACTAAAGGTGGATGTGACTTTAACTACTGACCTTTCGTTGTATAATGTATATACAATTATGATTACTTACAAAATATTGAATATACTTTATTGCCTCCTTTGTATTTGGCGTCAAACATACATAAGGATTAACATTTGCGTGTCAAATTAAATAACATTTAATTTTAACCGTAGATGGACTGTCCATTTGTTCATTTGTCTCCTTGAAAACAAATGTCTAAAAGATACATCATTTTCGCAATAAGTTCGTTTTGCTACATACAAAATGAGCATTCAATCCTTTGAATCAATCATTAGCCTGTCACACGCGATGCCTACAAATAACTAGTCGAGAAATTTAGTTGCTAAAGTATTAATATATCGAGGAACACTAAATTGTTTTTTAACTATCTAATATCTCTACAAACGAGGATGTTTTTTAGTTATAGCTTATGTAATATTGCAAAGTACAGTAAGTTTACGTGATCAAATAAAATTACGTGTTTCGGTCATTCTGCATTACTTAATAAAAGCAATGAAAACAGATGACTTTTATGATTTTTTTTAATGACCAAGTAGGTATAGGAGTCTACTTTTTAAACAGACTGGTAGAGAATGCAATTAGGCATTAAGTCCACCATTTGTACATTGTTGTATTTACCTATACCATATTTTGTGTAATAGAATAGAATAGAATTGATTTATTCGTAAGCGCAAACACATAAAAACAAATAAAGTTTAAATAAATATATTTCCATGTACCCAATCTATAAATAACTACGCGGATCATTTCTCATCCAGTTTTGTAATAGTTAATAATCAAGATCAGAGAATTTACATTGACGTAATTTATTACGGAGGTATTACACCTTAGGCAAATAGTCAGGCTATCACAACCAAAGTGGTAATAGGAACTATTAGCTATTAGTATGTAAGTACTTAGAAAAGCACTTTCTCTACCAATAACAGACCAACAATGGAAGTAAAACTCGATCGACGCCCAAGGCAAAGGGTTGACCACCTCGTATATTTTATCAGGGACGGTACGATTATGTGTTTGATTCATACCACCCACACCATTAACGTGCACACTAGCGCCACTGCTAAATAATCGTGATTATTAAAAATTTAACGAAAGATATTTAAAAAAGGAGGAAGCTACGTACTGTATTTTGTACTTAAGTACCTTTTGAATACATCAAACTAGTTTTTATGTTGCTAGATTTGTCAATCTATGCGTTCAAAGTTCAAACGGCGTAAAGTTCATAGTACCGGAACACTTTTCAAGTATATAAATCAACGTGACACATAAAAAAAAAAAATATTTAATTGAGGTTTGAACTTCGGATTTGTCCCAAGTCACCCCATTTTACGGTATATATAAGTACTAGTGGCTCTTATCCTGTAAGTATAGAGACTTCGTGAGTAATTTAGATTTAAAAAAAATACACATATCTATTGAACCTGCTCACAAATGTTTACGAGAATCGGCTGAGAAATGTGATATGTAAAGGAGAACAGAACAGACGGGCAGCCGGATAAACATACAAAAACATTTTCGTCCAAACGGAGACAATCTATGTTTTAGTATTTTAGGGAGGGCATATGTGCTGTCCGCGGTTGTTCTAGTCTTATGTGCTTTATTCATTACAATATATATTTACAATGTTTAACTACATAATCAATTTATATGTTCCATCTAGTACTCAAGTGATTAGCATATGATACTACTTGGTAGGTAATTAAAGAATAGCCTTGCCAAAAAGGTCTTAGGTCAACATTTTAAAGGTGACCGTTTGATACACGCAGCGGTCGTATTCTCTACGAATAAAGCACTATTTTAATCCTAATAATGGGTTATTTGACCTACGACAAAATACTTTCATATAAAAAAAGATGTGAATGTTGTAGATTCTTTTTGTACACAGTTTTAAATACCTAATATATTATGCTAAATGGTTGAGTAAACTGTTAATTCGTTGTGCCCAGACTAATGTCCAGTTTTCGATTCATTTTTCCACCTTATAGGTAGGTATCTTTCATGGCCCACTTTGACTTGAATTAAAGATACCTACCTATATATTTTTAGCCAGACTAAGCTATATGTTTTATTGTACTTACATGTACTACAGCCAAAATACAGACATTATGTCTTTAAACGTGCGTACCAACATTGTTACACATGCTGTTATTATTATTATGGGCCATTGTGTTTCCCTTACAAGCTATGTATGGGCTATTAGCCGCCTTAACCGTTCTGGGATGCTGAGCAAAAGAAGGCTTCATCAAAGGCATCATATAGGTCCTGTTTAGATAGCTATCAATGCGTATAATAGCAATACTTGCATAAAAACTGCGGAGGTTTAAATAAGTCTGAGAGATATCGTGGAGCGAGCAGTATAATCATAGTTTTCGAATCAATGGAAGTTTTTAACTCAACTACTAGGTAAGTATGAGTTTTTATAACCCATCGAGTCACTACTTAATCAGATCAATCAATAAGTTTTCAAGACTATGACTTTTGCAGCGTAATTATAAGCAATATTGTCGATTTGGGAACAGTGAGTGTCACTGCGCCTGTTCGTGTAACCCGTGGCAGGCGTGGCTCACTCCGCGATTTCGTCGCTTTGCTAATACAGGTAGCTAAAAGTACATCCGTTCCACACCAATTTTGGTGGCTAATAGCCATAAGCCGCGCGTGGCGCTGTCGCCACCTAGCGGCCATACCTGTTCTGATCGTAACAGACGCGTTTTGTTAGAGAGTGAGTCTTCTGTAGTACTATTATTTTTTCTGTGCCCGTGGTGTACCCAACTACACGTACCTAGGAAACCTTAATGAGGAAAGTGATGGGCACTTAATTTGTTTTCTTTGCGCTATAGGTATATACTTATATTCTTCGGGTACCCTTGACTGTATCATACAGGGACTCGTAAAATGTAAATTTATGGCATTTACTTAAACTTAGTTGTACAGTTAGCATCAAAATACTGTAATAATTCACGTAACAAAAAGAGCTCTATACCTATGTAGAAAATTTGACGCGTTGTTTCACCCGCTATTATTGATACTGACTGTACCTACCTACCTATACATATCAAAATAAAATGATTCGACCCTGACAAGTTTGTTAAATACTAAAATACTTATTTCAACGGTATTTCATACGCATTACGCGACCGTATTCAAAACCGAATTGCAGAATCGTTGCAATTAAATGAGCATCTAGTGCACCAAGCTGCACTTTTCAAGGCAAACTTTATATGTAATATTGAAACTGTAACGACGGCGTATGCCATAAGCGATAGCGGATTATTTTCCAGCAAGTTTGGAATAAAGTTAAAACCCACAGACTATAAATAGCTCCAACTGTCAGGAACCCAACAAAAATTTGTGGTTTAACGTTATTTGCATATGAGGGTCAAACAGATCACTGTGTTATGTCTTTCCTGTAGACATACACAAGAGTTAAGGGCTATAAAGGTTAATTTTCTTATTTAACCCTTATCCACATGAAAAGGTCCTCCTTTTATTTAGAGAACTATGATAAAATCATTACTTACACGCCCACAAGCTGTTAACTATTGCCCACAGGAGAGAAAAATGTGCTGTTCGCGATAACACACTAGTTTTCTCTCCTGTGGGCAATAGTTAACAGCTTGTGGGCATATAAGTAATGATTTTATCATAGTTCTTTAAATAAAAGGAGGACCTTTTCACGTGGATAAGGGTTAAATAAGAAAATTGACCTTTATAGCCCTTAACTCTTGTGTATGTCTACAGGAAAGACATAACACAGTGATCTGTTTGACCCATGACCAAGAGAAAAATATTTTACAGTAGGTACATATGGTCCTATTTTCCCGCACTAGTGCGTAAAATAGCACTTTTCGTGTGATGTCAAAAGTTTAAAGGGCGATATGCACTGTAAAACGTCGTACGATACACGTGCGAATAGGTAATTCGCAACTCGTGTCGATTTCTCTTTTCCGCACTTGTATCGTAAATAACTATGTTGGACTTTAATTTGTGCGTAGTAGTGATAATCCTGTCGTACAACTGCCACAGATTTGCTAGCTCGGTTGTGGGATATTCTAATGACTTGTTTTTATTAAACCATTAAGACCAATGTGCGCTAAGCTTTTAGTCTTATTATCAAGGACCATATATTATGTATACACACAATGATGTCATTATGATTGCTTTACTTGCGCATATAGCAACAGGCAGCGCCTGAAAAAACACTCGAGAATTTTTATAATGACATGTTTGCTAATAACAGTAGATGTTGTACCACGAATCAGAGCTTGTCAAATCTGCAACAATCGCTACAAGATCTTTTAAGAAGGCTGAAATCAAATCCCGGCAAGAGTTATAATTATATCTCGTTACTTCATGTACTATTAGTTAACCCGTGCAATTTATCGAGCAATCTAAAAAATAAACGACAAATCGCCAAAAGTGAAGGTAGATAAACTACTTATCAATAAAATCAATAGTAGGTAACTATCATAATTGTATGCAATTCTTTGCAAACTGTAATACTGATTTCTTACAACATAGGTATTTATTGCATAATATACGTACTTAAGTTGACTTCTAGATCTAGTGAATAGAATCAGGCGTTACTTTGCGGAAATCCATACTAATTAAAACCAAAATATTATTTTGCTAATCCGCGAAAAGATAACGTGCTAGTCAATCAGTGCTAACCCGTTATACTTACTTGCGTATTTTTACATGCAATTAATATTCCCACCCTTCCACCGCAAAAATAAATACGCAAATAAATATAACAAACCACCACCAAAAGAATAAACCTCGACACGTGTTTCGCCTCTCTACGAGGCATCCTCAGGAGTTGTTGACGGTCTGACGCCCGGCAACGGAAATCCCGTTCCCGGGTGATTCCGTTGCCGGGCGTCAGACCGTCAACAACTCCTGAGGATGCCTCGTAGAGAGGCGAAACACGTGTCGAGGTTTATTCTTTTGGTGGTGGTTTGTTATATTTATTTGCGTATTTATTTTTGCGGTGGAAGGGTGGGAATATTAATTGCATGTAAAAATACGCAAGTAAGTATAACGGGTTAGCACTGATTGACTAGCACGTTATCTTTTCGCGGATTAGCAAAATAATATTTTGGTTTTAATTTGACTTCTAGATCTTCTGATGTGTGTAATATTAACATGCTAAAGTGGTATGTAGATAATAATATAGGTAGTCAGTCACAACTCAAATCTTGTACGACGAAGAGCATAACAAAATATGGCTCTTGAAATAAGAATGTACCAGATATTTTGTGTGCTTCCTTGTGCAAGATAAAAAAAAAATACTATTATATTTCAAAATTTTAAAACGACATACAAGTAGTTAAGACCATAAAAAAGTAGAAATAGTATAGGTAATATAGGAAATTGTTTATACTTAGAAACAGCCTTAAGCCGACCACTGACTAACAAGCCGCCGGACGATGTCGTCCTGTCAGTTAGAACAAAAATTTGACAGTTCCGAACATCTGACCGGCCGATATCGTCCGGCGGACTGTTACTCAGTGGTCGGCTTTAAACGCTTTCCACCTCTGACTTGCAGCCAACCGAACCACATCAGTAACTTTACATTATACCTATTTCTACATACGAGAAGTAAACGTGCCACTTTTCACTTATTCGCGCCCAGAGATTATCGTGTGGTAATTGATTACTAAGCAGGTTTAGCCCCTTTTTACTGACATACAGGCAGTTAAATGTGCGCTCGAAGTGCTTGAACGGAATACTGATTACGCTTGGATTTTAAATAGAGATATGGACTGGTATAAAAAACCGGGCAAGTGCGAGTCGGACTCGCGTACGAAGGGTTCCGTACCATAATGTAAAAAACGGCAAAAAAAAAACGGTCACCCATCCAAGTACTGACCCCGCCCGACGTTGCTTAACTTCGGTCAAAAATCACGTTTGTTGTATGGGAGCCCCACTTAAATCTTTATTTTATTCTGTTTTTAGTATTTTTTGTTATAACGGCAACAGAAATACATCATCTGTGAAAATTTCAACTGTCTAGCTATCACGGTTCGTGAGATACAGCCTGGTGACAGACGGACGGACGGACGGACGGACAGCGGATTCTTAGTAATAGGGTCCCGTTTTACCCTTTGGGTACGGAACCATAAAAACGGTGCTTTTTACTAGACCACTAAACTTTACATGCGGAATGTGCAGTTGATGTAGAAGTCTGTAAGCGTAAAATATAGATTTCTTCGAAGGTACGACTATGCTTTGAGTGTTAGAGAGTAGGGTACCTACATACCTAACCGATAAATACCTATAGGTTAGTTTTGGTACATTCAATTTGTACCCATGCAAAGGTTCACCTATCTCTTCAGCTGTCTGTATCAAATCAATAAACTTTAAAAGCACCTACATAAGTTTATTAAAAGGTATTTAATTAAGAGAAAAATATTTAAAAATAGCTGGAAAATAACGACGGTGTTATCTAATTAGTACAGTTGTTAAAAAGAGTTTTCAATATTCATTATATCTTTCTCCAAGGAAATTCCGAGACTTGTTGATATAAGTACCATACTTAAAATACTTAAAATAGAAATAGATAATTCAAATGAGATATCCACTTGGAATGTGTATATTTTCTTTAACAGCTCTTAAAATATATTTTTTGTTATCATCTAATCTAATCCATCCTAGGACTTTGTATTTAATTTTTATGTTCATAGGATTGTGTTTTATGTATCTTTTGATAATTGCACTAATTAATAGTAACTTTAGGTACATAAGTACCATTATACCTCTAATTTTTTCATGATGTTCATTAGAAAATCAGTGAATAATCGCGAGAATACTGTTAAAACAGGTGCTAAGCTGATATTTTTACAAAGTTTAGTTTAGTTAAGATGAAGACTACGCAAATTTTACAAAACGACATTACCAGACATCGTAAATTTTCTAATATCATTTTCGGTGCAGCGGAGTGGTGTTAACGGAATTGGTATAAACAATATCAACCCGAATGATTAATTAGCGTTAATTACGTTAGTACTAACCTTAATTTACCATTTCAGTTGGAATTATCTATACCAATTCCGTTAACACCACTCCGCTGCACCAAAAATGCTATAAAATTTACGATGACTGATTATTACACACCTTCTTAAAGGTTTAAATAATAAAACAAAAAGTCGCGACTGACTACCTTATGCAACAACTAAAAAAGGAAATGATGAAATATGCAACACCATGCTTTCATACTTGAGAACGGAATCCACGAGTTTCGTGTATACATTAACTATTTAATCAGCATTCAGACTGCGTATAGCTTTATATCAGGCTTTTGTTTTTAAATGTAAGTTCACACTTTTAAATAAAATATCGAGAAGATCACCTTTTTGGGATATCAATGCCTTTACATCGGATGTGTACGATGTCTGATATGGTATTGAATAATTATTGAAATTTTAGTGGCATCCCGATTGCCTTGTCATTACCATATTTAGCCGTATTTAAGTAATTATATTTATTTGCTTAAAAGTAATAATCAAACCTTAAGGGCCGATACAGATGGACTGCAACCCGACTTCATTTTGTATGGGAACTGCACACCGACTGCACGCCAACTGCAATGTCGGCGTGCAGTTTTCCCATACAAGTTGCAGTCCGTCTGTACCGGCCCTAAGAAAATGATCATTATATGGTTTAAACAATTTTCAGTTTTGTACCTGCTGCGCAATCTAAGCCTTTAAAAAGGTGGGCATTAGGACCAATAACGGCAATAACTAGACTAGAGAAATATAGGTAATAGGACAAACGACCAATTTTGGCACATCAAACTTTTTGTATATTATTAGGTATGTAGTTTCGTGGATTTGATACTGCAATGCTAATTTTGGAGGAAAATGCGATTATGTGAATACGCTTAACAACTAGTCCATAAACCAGTATCCAATGTTCAATCTTATAACGCATATCTTCACCGTATTTGCCCAAATGATATCGTTACTTTCCCAAATATAGAAAAAATAACAGACGCAAAGCTGTATAGCGCATAAATAGCTAAGTATGATGTGTGTCAGATGTCTATAATAGGAATGATGCCAATAACGGGATACGATATTGCTTACCTAATAATTAAATTGATTAATGAATGAATGAATGAATGAATGAATAATATTTATTTCAGGACTAGTCCCATATTAATTAATGTAACCGATTCACGAGAACTTTTTTTTTAAATCTACATATTTAAAAGGAGCCTTTATCAATGAGACATGTCGGCTCCGTTGGGCCTCTACATTACATGAGTTTCAATAAGTGTTACTAGATATCAAAAAAACTGTACACGAATTTTGCAGTTTAAGACAGGGGTTCCGCCAATATCGACGATAACTTGTAACATGAAAGGAAGTAAAACGTGAAGTACCTAAGCCGATTCGCTGATGTTAATTATTTTAGAAGTAAGGTTTCTCAGAAGCCTTACTTATCGCTGCCTACTGTCTACAAGACAGTCCCTTTCGCAAACCGTCCAAAGATGCAATGTTAATTATTCTAACTAACCGTAGGCCATAAATTGAACTAGATGCAGCAAACGCTTGTATAGGTTCGCAAATCATATCACAATGTTTGCTTTGGATCAGCAGAATTTTTTGTCACGATTTCAGGGTTTGCTCCATAGTAAAAGTTGTCCAGGATGACCTACAAATTCACCCCTCAGAATAACATGGTCAGACATAACAAAATCCCCCTGTATTGATTTACAACAGCTGGCGTGGGTTTTAAGGAAGTATGTATATGCCAATTTTCACCGGTCAGTATAAATCTCCCGTCAGTTCTTATGAACCTAAGTATATATAGGTACTTATTCATAGCGTACCGGCTAGTTAGTACATCTATTCCAAAGTATGGTCTGTGTGTAACTAACGCATTCTGGTTCACGAGAGATCCGATCGGGATATTATACGAGTTCTTCGTGACTAGAACTAGACTGCTATTTTACTCATAAGAGATTTACTACCGCTCTAACTAAATACTACATTACAATGTCATAAGAGACAAAACAATTTTTATATAAGCTTAGCTCAAATAAAGCAGCAACATCTAAAGATTCAGAAATATGGTCATGGTTTTGTTTGCTAAAATGTCGCTTACGTCATTTTGCTAAATGAGAATATACATGGGAAAGGTATCGCTAACGCATAGCTAGTACATTTCAAGTTACAAAGTGTCGCTGGCGATTTCACAATTGTGAATTACGGCTCTGTGGGAACATTTTCAAAAGTAACCTACATATTTGACCCAAACAAGACCCAAGACATAACCCAAATATTATAATGCTTGACACTGCTTTATTCGATGGTGGCTACCTTTTATTTCAATTAAACATATCATAGCAATAAAGTTGACAAATGGTGAACATTATTGCAGTTAAACGGACGTAATTAGCCTAGGACCAAAAGGGACAAAACTAATTTTTGGTCTGAAAATCTAGACTCATTTTGATGAGCTTTTCCTAGAGGGTCTAAAGCGAGGCAAATGGGCTTATATGGATTAAAATACGTGTATTTTGATGGTAAAACATCTTACCATCAGGTCTCCTAAGTACCTA
The DNA here is from genome assembly GCF_910591565.1 of Cydia splendana. NCBI lineage: Eukaryota > Metazoa > Arthropoda > Insecta > Lepidoptera > Tortricidae > Cydia > Cydia splendana. Next base: position 14,109,550 of record NC_085971.1, on the reverse strand, counting down.
ATGGCGGTTAAAACGCATTACGAATGGTGTGTTATGTCATTTAGAAATCAGGCCTCTCGTAATCATAGGTATAAGGTTTTCCAAGAAGGCGTTTTCTCGAAAACACGTAGGCAGTAAAAATATATTGGGATTCTTAATTCTTATTACGAATGGCTGGTAAATAAGTGGATAAAATTAAATGTGACGCGACAGGAACGATTGGATAAAAAAAATCTAATACCGTATTTGAGTAGGTTCCATATAGGTACAACACACAAACGAGAACGTAAATCGACTCAAATAAATCTATTATTAGATTAACCCGCGCCACTTTAAAATAAACCTTATTTGTATAAGCAAGAAATTGAAGTTTGAGTTTAGTAGAGTCGGTAAAGTTGATTTGAGTTGCGTGAAAATCCTTGCGCGTATTCGCATTGATTACAGAGCACGGGCGAGTCGAACACATTAGGTAAGCATAATGGTATTAAAGGCATTATCACACACATGATAAATCGAACGTGTTAAGGTCAGTTCGGCCAAATTAGTCTGCAGGGTTGGTATTCCGTACACAACCATAATATACATTAAAACTAGAGAACGTAATTAACGACTCTCCAACGGAAATGACCGGACGCCACTGACCTCACTGCGGGGGCATAACATCCGCAAACATCTAAAATATAAATATCGTTATCTGCCTCTCTATTGCTCTTGCTGTATGTACCTACCTACTGATGTGCCGTCGGATTTTTTTCTAAATTGTGAAATTTCCACTTTTACACTTCTAAAATGGAAGATTTTTTGTTTCCTGTGATTTTTTACTGAAATTTCCAAGAACTTTTCCTACTATTTGGAAACTTTCCACAGTCTTGCATACACGAGTCATAGAAACACAGATAACGACATTTCGATTTTCGGTGTTCTTGGTAGACCCTCTGGGGCGCTAAAGCGTTCGACGCGGTGCACGATCGGAATCAAGGACCGTATAACCGGTTTTATTAAATACCTGTATAAAAACTACCAAACGAATACCGGTTAAAATGTTAAACCTGTATTTGAATTAGAGGTATTGCTGTCATTCCGTTTTTGTCTTTATCGCTATTTGTACACTATTTGACATAATCAAATACCGGTATTCATTAATACCTCAATAAGAACAGGTATTCAGAATACCGGTAATGGTCTTTGTATTTAATACCGGTATTCACTGCACGTGATCAAAGAGTAAAGACCAACAACTTAGCGGTTGTAAAACAAATAATTATTACAAGAGGTTAAAGTTGTTGTTAAGTCCTCATGCTAATATTGATCGCTGTGCAAGCGAAAGATTTCATAATTTAACCACGAGCGTAGCAAGTGGTCCGAAAACTGTAAAACTGAGCGTTGCGACCGTTTCAAGGCACGAGGTTAAAGGATGACTCACGTTAGACCGGGCCGTGTCCGGGCCGGCGCTCCCGGCGCATCGTTTTCTATGAAAATCATCACGTGATCGCCTGTCATGTCATAGAAAAGTAAGCTCCGGAAGCTCCGTCCCGGACACGGCTCGGTCTAACGTGAGTCATCCTTTAAACAAACTTTGCTACCGAGTGAAACGATACGCAAGGAAAATACTAACCAAGAAACATTACGAATTAAATCCAAATGAATGAATGAATGAATGAAAATAATTAATCTTAGAAAACATTTCCATATGAAATATGAGCGCCGCGCCGGCGCGCCGCCGTCGCCGCCAAAATTTTCGTGCCGCCGCCGCCGACGCTGTGCTATCGGCGTGGCATCGGCGTGACCTTGTTAGATATTAGAGTCTGTCTAAGCCAGTGGTTCCTAACCTTTACAGTCCGGTCACCCCTATGACTAACTAGGGAATCTGATTTACCCCTCCTCCCAATGGTAATAAAAAATAAATTGTGTACGTTTGTTGTATTGTTATATTAGGTTAGCTTATTACCCCCGTAAAATACCAGTTTTACCCCCACGGGGGTAATTACCCCCAGGTTAGGAACAACTGGTCTAAGCTAATTCTGCACCAATTAGAACAGAACAAAGTGAGGGAGTGTTATTAAAATATAAACGTCATATTTTCATAGAAATTTGACATTAACGATGACATTTCCATGACGTTGGCGTTGCAAATGCTGTGCATATTAGATTGATCGGGAATTTATTGTGTTTATATAAGGTGCTAACAAATTAGCTACCGATATTTTAAGAGATGGTACTTCATATAAAACAATTAATTTTAAATAGAAATCAAGAAATCTTTTCATATCATATTTTAGTTTTATTTACCGAACAAAAAAATAAATTAAAATTATATCTAAAAATAATCATTATGTGCATTTAACCATAGAGAAAAAAATACATAGAGTGCTCACTCCATACATCAGTTTTGGTACCAAAAATACTATTATTTTCGTAGACAACATCGGCGGCGGCGTCCGATGATTATTTCACCGGCGGCGGCGGCGTGATCGGCGTGAAATCGGCGTAGCAAAATTTTTGATACTGCATGAGAACGTGGCTGTGTAATAGAAACTCTACATTAAAGCCTTCTGAGTATTTACTAGGCTATCCAAAACATATTACGCGTTTTCTAAATTATTGCCGTAATTAAATTACCATCATGTCATTTGGCAACCATTTCTTACCAATCTAACGGTTACCAACGGTATGTTTAAATATTACTTGCTATAAAAAAGACACTTTAAAACGCTACATTTTAGGCAGTATAAAAACTTTGTAATACAAATAAAACACAAAAAGATTTCTTTATAAGTTAGGTCGTACTTAATAAAAAAAAACTATATTGACTTTTCCCAGCCACTGTCGTGTTGTTTGTCCTACCTATGATTTGTTATGAAATAATGATGAAATACTTTACATTTGTCTGAACTGAGGTTCATTAGAAATGAATTCGTGCGAGGCCAACGGCTGAGCTGCAATGCAGCTAAGATCGGACAAGAACCAATGACCAAGCGTTTTAAAAAGCGAGGCCGAAAGTTGAGTTCCAAACAGGGCCAAAGATTGAGCTGCGAGAGAGCAAAGCTTTGAAATTTGAACAGTGGTTTGCATTTATCATTGATATTTTAGGATTATATGGACCTTTTGAATGCCTATAACCTATTCTGAGTAGCGCCGTTAATGATCTAAACTCGGTTAAATATCTATTATCTGATTCTGATAGTAGTAGTATCTAACAAGGTCACGCCGATGCCACGCCAATAGCGCAGCGTCGGCGGCGGTGGCGCGAAAATTTTGTCGGCGGCGGCGGCGCGCCAGCGCGGCGCTCATATCTAATAGATATTATCTTTCTCTTTTTTTTTTCTTGATACTTTCTCTTGTCTATGCTGAAGCTAAACAAGTGGCAGTAGTTAACGATTCGGTGGCGAGCCAATAAATAAATAAAAAATGCAATGAAAGCAATGCAATAAATAAGAAATAGGTGATATGGAGCCTAACCTACTACGTCTATTCCAGAACATATCCTCAATAATTGAATGTAAAGGTATGGGTACCGCACACAACAACAAAATCATGTAATGACAGCGAGATTTTGAAATTAATATTCTTTTTAGGGTTCCGTATTTCGTACCGATATCAAGTTGAACCGCCAACTGCAATAAGTTTCTTGAAGGTTTTTTTTATAGGCTTTTAATATCGTACGCTTAAGTCACATTCACTCATTCATTAATTCATACTATTTTTGCGATTAGTACTCTGTGCGAGCAGTGTGTGTAATCATTCACCTCGAACCTCGACTCTCCAAGCGATACGTACATATAATAACTATTTTATTTGACTATAGCTACACGCTCCGACTTCGCAAGGGTTACACAAAACCTTAACAAATTGTATACCTAAAGCTTCTTCAAAAATCTTTCTATTGATAGCTGAAATCTGCATGAAAATCAGTTGAGTAGGTTTTGAGTTCATAGCAAACATACATTCATATAGTTACAGACAGACGCGGCGGGGGACTTTGTTTTATGAGGTGTAGTGAATTAGTGATAGATTCAATTAACAGTACCGCCCTTCCACACATCGATTGAAACCCCTTTTTCTACCCTACCTATGTATTATCTAATCCTTTGCCTATGTATTACTTATGATTGCTATAATAAATGCTTGATACTAACAGTAACCTCACAATATAAAGATGTTCATTATGCTGCTTATCTACAGTTCATGCCATGAAAAACTTTTTTCCTACCATAATTCAATAAATAATCCTTGAAATTAAAATTTCGCTTATTTTATAATGTTTCAAAGGCAAAAAAACATGTTTTTCCAGCAATTTTTTGGTTTGAATTCTTTTCGCATAAATCAAGTTTTCAAGGCTACGCCGCCGATTCGCCGCCACTGCCAACCAATTTTGACCGGCGCGCCGCCGCCGGCTAAACGCCTATCGGCGATCGGCGCTCATATCTTTGAGATTACAAACTACATATGTACATAATAATATACAATTAAATCAACAAAAATAAACAAATAATTGAATCAAATTAACGCTATTAAATATTAATAATTCAAAATCATCAACTAACAGCTAATTTCACCAGACAACATGGAAACGGGCATTCTAAGATTCGGATCTTAAGTATTTACAAGCGGGCCGAACACGTCCTTGACGAGTAGTGAAGGAACGAATCGTGGTACTACTACAACCGGTATTGGCACTTACTTATTACCGGTAATAGCTTTAGGAGTAAACTATCAAATAGTGGTATTTGTTGTCAATTGGCTAAACCGATAACACAATTGAATACCGGTATTCGAATACCTCTATTCGGAGGTTTAGTGATATAAATACCCAAATTCAAATTACACCGGTTATACCTCAATAATAACCTGTAGTCAGAATACCGGTAACGGTCCCTGATCGGAATAGACGTTTTATGACGCTTCCGTGTGATTTCGCATCGATTTCGTGCAGTTTTTATTCGCCGGTGCCTTTACGGATTTGCATGTTTATTGCTCAGAAGAGGTTTCTAAAGAATTCTTGGTACAATATTACCCGTTGAACTGTGACACGAATGTTGTAAAACGTTAAGTATACCTACACTAACCCGCAATTTGGAATCATGTGCATGATTCCAAAATTGCATAAGGGAAGATTTACTTATTAAGAAACTAGCTAGTCTAGTCTAGCAGTAGTAGTCTGCATGGAAAGATGATTTTGGGTACCTTTGATGATTGATAAAAACTATGCTATGTCTTTTCCTGGATCTCAAACTATCTCAATACCAGATTTCATATAATTCGGATCAGCGGTTTAAGCGTGGAGTGCAAACAGACAGAATTGTTCCGTCTGCACTTATTCTACAAGTTAAAATAAGGCAATTAGTGACGCTAATGTGATAGTTTGAAATTTTAAATAACTGTACAGGGAAACTATTCCTAGTTTGTGAATGTTAGATTTGAATACATTTGATTTTATAAATATCCCAATTCATGCAGATCAAAATCAATGTTTAAATTTACCTTAAAAGTAGATAGTTAGGTACTCGTACTTATCTATATTAAAAGTTTTGATACTTTCAAGAGTTCTGTCGTATTTTTTCCGATCTTAAGGTAATCTAAAGGTCGAAGCTAAAATAAGCAGATTTTTGAGATGTCTAAACCAACTATGACATTTAAAAAAAAGATCCTTTAAAAAAAAGAAAACACTAAACATTATACAGGGTGGAAAGGCACGACGATCCTTTCCGGAAATGGGAGATAGTTTAGCCTAAGCTCTATATTTTCTCCATAGAAACTATGTTAATATGGGCAACCGTTTCTAAATTATGACCTTTTAAACATCCACGCAAAAAACTACTTTGTTCTAACCCTAACAGGTGACAGGGTCAATGAACTTACTTGTAAACAATCAGTATTCGACAGGAAATTATGCTAATTTGTTGCCATCTAACCATTTTTAGGTCTGCTTACAGCACGGTAAGAATCATTGCAGGATTTTCGCTTTCTTAGTGGTTCCACTTGTTCAATACTTGAATGAAATAGTTATGTTATTCCTTAATATTAATAATACTAACCACAACATTGTTTACAACGACAGTTCAAATGGTGACATTGACAACCACTCAAAAGTACGCAATCGTCTTATAAATATCTCTGGTTTCCTTGACTGATAAAAAGGTTTTAGTTTCTTAACACGTTTCACAAAATTATTTTCGAATAATTGGAAACTATTTAAAATAATAAAAAATTACATGTAGGTTTTGTGTTAGTTGCACCAAATGAACTTGCAAAAATGAAATACTAAGAATAAATCAAGAATAAATACTTCTTCAATACCAAACTAACAAACCTTCTTGCGTGGTAGGAAATAGACAAGACGTCTGATGTTTGAAATTAAATTTTCATTGAACTATACTTATTGAATGTCATATTCTTCAAATAAAAATGTTAGATGCTCGTGGCTATTTAAATTTGTGGGGCTGTGTAAAAGATATGGTGTACCAAACCAAACGGAATGTGAAACTGCGGACGAAATGAGACAAAGGCTAATTGGTGCTTTCTGCGGAGGATAAATGACGAAGAGCATACACTATATCGCATGTGCATCGACATACTCGGGTACGGGCTGCGGCGGCGTTGTAATACACGGAGGTACATTTGAACACCGTATGTGAAAAGAAGATAGTATTAAATATTGGAAAAAGTAATTATCTAAGAAAGTAATAAAATTGTTTGTAATATTTTTGCATGCATTTGATTTATTTGACATTTATGCGTCATTCATACATCATTGCGATACTGTCAACGATCGGAAAAAAGTGTAAAGTCCCGAGCTTTCCCGACGGAGATCCTTAATCTAGCCGTCATGTGCACATGCTATAGGGTTATCACCACAGTTAAAAAGTAGTATTTTTGCAATTTTTATTTTTTACTCAATTAACGATTCTTACCATTACCAATAGTCTCTGTATCACTTAAACGACCTAATACTAATAATAATATATAAGGATCGTCGTGCCTTTCCATCCTGTATGTAGGTGGTTAGATACCTACTCTTATTAGGAGCAACAATAGTGCAGTCAGACATGAATAATTTTAAATTAGTAGTTCGCCCCAATCTGAGATTTCGCGACATCATTTTGGGCCTGCTAACTCCTTGATCTAAAAGCTGATCTTTTTCATATTTAAACTTAAAAATTAAATTTGTATGAACTAGGTTTCTCTTTTCTCGTTTGTATGAACTTACAAACGAGAAAAGTCCCTACAGGTTGAATGACGCTAGAACGTTCCGGATCCAGGCCGAGGCGTCCGACATTTCGTTTTCTATAGAAAGCATCACGTGATCACATCACCCGTCATAGAAGTGTCCGACGACTCGGCCCGAATCCGGACCGTCCTTGCGTGTCAGCCTTTAACCTCTCTTCACTCAATCGACAAAGCTTTAAAACTTGGAGTTCTTACATTGCGTCTTAGATTGTGTAAGGTACCTATCTAAATACAATCAAACTTCCTAAATTATCGTTTACAGAACCAGTGAAAAAGCTAGGCGAGCTTGTAAACGTGGACAACATCTACCAGTTTTAATTGAAAGCTTATTTATGTTACGATCAAAGCACGCTCGGTCGTTTACATCCTAGCTCGCGGTAGGAAGAGAGAGCATTGTGCGTTGTGAAATAAGCCCTAACTGGAGCACACTTATCTCTCGGCCCGCTGGACTCCGTTCCCACAGTGTTGTCGCTTTGTTGCATTCTAGACACATTGTAGACAATGATATTATAACTCCAGATAGGTTATAGGCGCTCCAAAATTGAATCGCTTAATAAAGTTTACTAATGAACACCGCACACCGAAAGGGAAAGGTTATGAAAATTAATCAACGAGTAATATACATACAACCATTCGGACTGTACAGATGTGTGCATAATTGTTTTCCATCGTATTTTCTCGGAAACGTGCGTATTTGTCATGCTACTTCAGTCAACCTCAGTACTTACTTGTTGTACCGAGACTGACTGAAATAACAAGACACGTTCGTAAGTTTACGTGAAAATACGATGGAAAAGAATTATGCACTACATCTGTATGTACCTATATGTTTTATTCCCTTATCAATATTGACTGATAATGAATTTCCAAGTCGTACGACGAGCTTAAAGGCTTCATTTCTCATATATATTAATATAATCACCAGAGGAAGCCCTAAATAAGCCATAATGTTCAAAGTCGCTGTCATAAATTACGATTATACGTGGGAACTCTTGCGCATGAACTACTATACAAATGTCAACGAATACTCCATGTTGTCAACTTCAATTCAAGTTGTTTTAATAAGTACAGTCTGTGGAAATAAATTGTGGAAAAAATTGTTTCACTGTAGATAGGTACCTTATTTTGCATATAGCTTGGGTATGGCGACAGTCTCAATCTCAAATAAATATCTCAATACATATTTATGTTTTAAAGTTTTAAATTCCATGAAGATAACAGGTGTCAAGTAACTCAAGTACGTTCAGTTATAAACTGAAAATATATTTTATGGAATTCTAATTTATGGTGGAGTTACGTTTTGACTGATGTTCCCAATCCCAATAAAATAAAATAAAAACAAGATGTTCTCTGCAGTTTCACGTTTATAGCGCGTATATTTTTCACTGGAAAAGCTTTACGAAATACCTACTCACTTAAAACATTCTCTCTGTCTACGCTATTGATAAAATCTGTTTAAATTTTTTTCCTCCATTCAAACATCGACCAATCAATCAAATCATCTCCTCTATTTCTTATGAACATAATTTATGATACCCCGTCTATGTTGCCGATTGTACTACCAGCAACACAATTAATTGACCATTAAAAGACCTTATAACGATGCAATAGGATTCACATTTCGCTAACCATGTCCGCGATGGAACAAGCAAAGCCCCAAACCGGCCCATAAGGTTATATTAGCATATCTAGTATCTACACGCTCCACTTTCCTACCACAATGGCAGCCGAAAGCAGATTAACATGGGCCCACATTGCATAAAGATGAGTTAACTTATGTTATAATAATGGCTTTATGAAATAGTTGTATCTGATACGGGAAATGGCCGCTCTTACTCTTTTGTTTGTTTATTTATGTGATGATATAATATGCGTATGGTCGAAGGCAACTATTTTGTAAACTACCGAGTATAAAGGATGACTCACGCTAGACCGGGCCGCGGCCGGGCCGGAGCTTCCGGCGCTTCATTTTCTATGGAAAGCACCACGTGATCACCGATCAGCCGTCATAGAAAACGACATGTCAGACGCTTTGGTCTAGCGTGAGTCATCCTTAATACATAATTAGAAAGTCCATCGACAAATTGATAAACTTACAGGGCCTTAAAGTCATTCATTGACTGTAAAACTGCATAGTTAATATCGTACCCGTATTTTTTTTACTAATATTGTGCAAATAATTTGGTTTTGTCTACATATGGTACTGGACAGCGAAAAATTTGTGACTGCAATATTTTACTATTTCTTAGTAGGTAAGTACTCGTTTATCCGTACCGTCTGCATTGAACGGCTATTGCAGAAACAGAATACCTTAGAATAGATACCTTATTGGTAACGCAACGCACATATTTCGCCAAAAGGATAGAAATGTGGAACGAAACGTATGGAATAGAACGCTAGATCAAAGGAATTTGCAGAATTGTAGCGGTTCGTAGCAAGAGTTATTGATATAACAGAATAAAGGAGGTCAGACTTGTTAACATAGAAGGAATAGCAACATGCATGCCACATGTATAGTCAGCAGAAGTTGCTAAGCGGGCCAGGTGCTCAAAATGATCATGATGCGACTTTATTGTAAAGAGAATCAGAGCGTGTCAAGGTAATTTTGAACACCGCGCCCGCTTAGCAACTTCTGCTGCTGACTGTACACTATGTACATTGTACGTCAGCATCAATATTAGAGGTTGAACGCGCCAAAAGTATCTGCCACCCTGGAATACTTTTCCAAATAAAGATATGTGTCGTTTCCAAGCAAAAAGCCCCGAAGGACGCATTGACAGGTTAATCGTATTCGGACCTTTGACTAGACTTCGATACCTACATAAATATATCGATCGATACAGTTTGCGTATAAAAGTACCTATGTGTTACAGTCTAATTGTAGGTAACAGAGACATCTCTTTTTGTTAAGTTATTAGAGAAGGGTAAGGGTTTTCACGCGTAGTCTGATTCGTTACGTTAATGCTGACTGTACGACTGTTACTTTGTATTGGTAAAATCTTAGCTAAAGCTCCTCTCGTATTGGAATAGACCAATAGACGTGCCAAATTTGTAACATGACGTAGATTAACTTTGCAGACTCAATTAATTAAAATCCTGTCCATTTATACCTATATTGTTAATTGATATAGGTACACAGGTATTTAAAGATGGTCAAGCAAATCTTGTCAGTAGAAAAAGGCGCGAAATTCAAATTTTCTATGACACGATATCCCTTCGCGCCTACACTTTTCAAATTTGCCGCCTTTTTTTACTGCCTAGATCTGCTTGACCAACTTTAGTTAAGTTTTTTACCTTATCACGAACGCGGCCGTAAAAAAGAAAAAATATTTTTATATTGGACGGTGATTCATCGTTGATATTTTAAAATCTAAATGTTACCTGGCAGCTTAGACTTACTACGTTTACAAATCGCTACACAGGCCAAGATATATGTGAAGCCTACATTTAAGTATGTATTAGGCAAACCTAACTGGCTCTAATCTATGCTGAATAAGTATTAGCCCAGAGAGTCGAGTTCGCAACCCGGTCATCTATTGACGGAGTCATCGGGCCAAGGACGCTATCATATGAATTGACTGACGTACTGTCGTAACGTTAATAAAAGACAAATCCTGAACTTAAATTACATCCCAAGTGAACTAGAACTTGGCACCCAATCACCCATACGTCGTCACGGAGTTAACACAGTGTCAAATTGTACTGGTAACCATGGTAACTCCAGGTTTAACCGGTTAATCCCGGGTTAGTAAATGGTGCAAGTGGCCCTTACAGTACCTAGGTGTGTTTTAGCCGTCAACAAATATTAGACCAGTAGAGCCAGTAGGATGCCTCTAGTATTCAAAGCGGTAAACCTATTGTCAGATTTAGTACCTATTCATAAACTAATGTGTTTACGCCTACTTATCTTATTTAAATATATAAATTATTAATTGGTGTTGCGAATCGTAACCTTTTGCTGTTATAGAAGGCTAACCACTTTTAGTCCGGTTTTCAAAAAAGTAAGTACTAAAAGTCAACTTCCTGTAATCATCTTTTTACGCTTTACCTAAGAACAAGCACATCATCGAGTAAAACGTTAATAAAATTGTCATAACTATTATTTAAGTAAGAGTGTGGTAAGACTATCACCGGGGCAAGACAAACACTTTTATGGAATCCTCATACAGTTTGTCTTTCCACTCTTGCCCGAGCAAAATAAACTATGTTCGTCTTACCCCACCTTACCCATACGTCATTTAGATTAACAGTACTAACCTATACCTAGATCATAAGACTAGGGTTATCATGTTCATTTTTTACTAAATTACAGCTTAATGTACCTATTGTACAGAAAACTGTAATATGAAAAAATACTATTTTTTAACACACTGACACTACAATATTTTACAATAGGTAGTAAAAAAAGTATGGAAGTCTTTCTAACGTTGTTCAGACAAGATCAAAAGTAGCGGATCAGACTACGCGTCAAAAGTATCTACCATCTTTTTACTACGGCTCGCTAAGGGAGGCTGGAGTCCTCTGGGCAACCTAATCCAAAAATAATGTTTTCCGTCAAATCATATAATTCAATCAAAGGTATTTACCTACTTAGTGCAAGTAGCTAGAGGTTATGTAAAAGTTGCCTGATACAATTTATCTGACGTCACATTTAATTCAAGGACACCAAGGGCAGTAAAAGTAGCTCCAACAGGTTCGCATTTTAACCCACATTTTGACTTTTAACTTGTAAATCGCATATTATGAAATTTTGCGACTTTTATGGATTCCCTGATCGGGATTCCAGTTTTTTAATTAAGCTGTAATTTTGACCTTTATGGTCTGACCTTTTTACCTAACTACGGCTACGTTAAAAGGAAGAGTTATGATTATTATAGCAGATAAATCGAATATAACACTTTAAACTCTCGCGTTTTGTACACATATTTAATTATATTATATCGCGGTAGACCCGTTTGTGTAATGAAATATGTGCAGAAAATCGAATTATTATTGTTTACTTCACCGTAATAATGACTGTATTTCTCTATACTATGTGCTCACAATGAAGAGAAACACAACTTTTTATTCTCAAGAGATTTAAAGCGTGTGTATGTAATTTTGAACACCTCACTCGCTTAGCTACTTTAGCCGCTAACCTAACTGTACCGCTATCGGCATTTTCATATATGCAACAACCTATACGCCTACGTCCAGAGAGAAAAACAATTTACCAAATGTGTTATGTATATAAAATTATGCATATCGCTGCCATAGAAGATTATTATGAATACTTATTACATCATTCAGAATGAATTATTCCACATTTCCGCATAACCTCAGCTAAGTTACAAATAAATTAGATTGTTATTACTGTATAAATGATTAGATAAGTCCAAGATACTGTGCTAAATGCAACTTGATTCACTCGGCATTCGAAAATAACCCTTAGGTAATTGAAGTTAGGGTTCAGGGTTTCCCAGAAATGATTGTTGAATGAGACATTATAATGATCTGGAGGCACGTGTCGTGAACATCTAGGGCATAATGTGCATGCTATGTACTAATAGTAGGTATCTCACTTATAAGCAGACATCGTACATTTTATAGCATTTTCGGTGCAGCGGAGTGGTGTTAACGGAATTTGTATAAACAATTTCAACCCTAATGATTAATTAGCGTTAATTACGTTCATATTAACCTTAATTTACCATTTCAGTTGAAATTATCTATACCAATTCCGTCATCACCACTACTACTTACCAAAAATGCTATAAAATTTACGATGTCTGCTTATAAGGTTTACAAATTATCAGATAGGCAACCGATAAGCATTGAAAGCACAGAAATAAGAAAAGTGATAAATCGCGTAATTTAAAAAAATGTTTCATTGGTTTTATAGGTCAAAATACGTAGGTAGTCCGTAATAAGCGTGTTAGGAACGATGTACTTATTGTATAGACAAATTCAAAGATATCTACGATGCATCAACTAAAATATCCTTCGGTACTTTAATGTAAATTGTTAAATGGTGGTTTTAAATAAAAAAAACCTCTCTCTCTAATATCTACTTTATTTTTATTACAGAATCAAAACTTATCGCTTACTGAAATAGATGTAATAATAGAAGTGCCACAGGCCGGTGTATTCCCATTTCTCCCGGCGCTAGTCATAGCCCTCCCTAGCCCTGAGCCACAGAAAATATTTTTGATTTGACTCATAATATTGTAGTGTTATGATTACATACTTGATTACAACTTTACGATAGGTACAGCCACATTGTCGTAATACTTTCCGGCATGGCACGGTCGTGTTCTCAGCTTTATCGGACATGCCATGATACTTTATGGTCGGGTGACTTTAGAGCGGCCATGGCCGGGAAAGTTATAGATATGCAGTTTGGGGACAATCTCCATTGTCTCCTTTATATACATACACGTGCAGAAGTTTTGGAAGAAACAGTCAACATCATGAGTAACATTCAACATTCTCTGATAACTTAACAAAAGAGATATGCTTCTATATATAAACCAATTAAATTCTTGTACGTGAACTGTCGAGATATAGGTACCTATTTGGAATAGTATCCGAGGGTAGTAGATACTTTTGGAGTGTTGTTGTTGATACTGACTGTACCTGTTCATTGTGTCTTTAAGTGAAACGATATTTTTGTCGTTTTGAAAGACATTATTTTTGAGACTATTTTGTTATTCCCGTAGAGGTGGTATTTGAGTATACGGTTTAGTACGAACGAAGTTCGGCACATCAATAAAAAACCGGGCAAGTGCGAGTCGGACTCGCGCACGAAGGGTTCCGTACCATAATGCAAAAAACGGCAAAAAAAAAACGGTTACCCATCCAAGTACTGACCCCGCCCGACGTTGCTTAACTTCGGTCAAAAATCACGTTTGTTGTATGGGAGCCCCACTTAAATCTTTATTATATTCTGTTTTTAGTTGTTATAGCGGCAACAGAAATACATCATCTGTGAAAATTTCAACTGTCTAGCTATCACGGTTCGTGAGATAGAGCCTGGTGACAGACGGATGGACGGACGGACGGACAGCGGAGTCTTAGTAATAGGGTCCCGTTTTACCCTTTGGGTACGGAACCCTAAAAAATATCGGCCTGGGCCTAATATAGGTACCTTGTGATTTTATTTCTAGGTCACAACAAAATACGTATATCCTACGATTTTATATATGTTAATTGAATTCAAATATTGAGTAGGTACACGGTAGTGAGAAGATTCCTACATCAGGTTTAACGAGTTCTCGAATTGACCTTAAGAGCCTTCGAAGTATTTACTAGCTACAAAGTATGTACTAACTTTGACATCGTTTGAAATTATTAAACTAGGTAGGTTGGTACAGTCACCTGCAATAATATGTTACTCTTCGAAGGCCGCAAAAATATGTGACACGCTCCTATGGCTCTACATATAAGATCGTGTCAGATATTTTTGCGGCCTTCGTTGTGTAACATATTATTGCAGGTGACTGTACAGGTAGGTACCTTCATACACCTTATTTATTTGAAGTGGTCATAAAGTTTGGATGTCTGGCACATTACCGATATCAAAAAATCAAGGTTATCAATTATCAGGTTACAAATATTTGAAACCATTTACTTAACAGGTCAGAGATATATGCCTATATAACTTCTTACTGTTTACTGAGGCTAGACAAGCTCTTATACCTACAGGTACTTTTTTTTATGAATTTTTATATACAATATATACACAGTGGTACTACTAAACGAAATTAATAACTAGCTTAAATCTAAAATAGGCCCTTGAGGCATTGTACCAAGGATGCTGGCGGTACTTAAAACTTGAATAATTTATTAATTATACACCCATATCATCTTACGAAAATTACCACTGCGACCATAAAATAAAATTAAAGGAGTAAATCATCGGGAAAGCGACATTTATTTACACCTATGATGTAGAACTATTATATGTGTCGCTTAACTTCAAACTCGGATAAATCCATTCGACCCTGTCAGCAAATATCTATCCTAATATCTTTTCTTAATACCAAAATCACATAATCTGACAGATGGATTTACCTGAGTTTGAAGTTAAGCGACTCATATAATGTGTAAGTACCAGTATGTATGTATTTAATCTTATACCTAAGTAAGGTAGAGTAAGATAAGTAGGTACTTTTATGTAGGTTATCTCCATTACATACCTTACTCATTACGGCTTGCTGATAAAGGTGCAGTGCCTTCAACAGAGGCACGTACAAAACAAAAATAAATAGGTACACTGCTAAAACTACCCTTCCTTTTGTTGCTGTAGTCGGGTAAAAAGCGAAACAAATATTTGGATGCTCTGGCCCCGTAGCCAACATGCCAATCGCTAACGCCCCGTAGCGAACGAAATACAACTGTCACTGTCACACTAATATGGAAGAGCGATTCGATGGCGAAACGCAAGCGATTGCCACCTTGGCTAGGCCGTCTGAACAGATGCGCCGGCCATCACCACTTTCACTGCTAATCGGGACCGGAATAGCTTTACGTATTATTTACACATACATACCACTTAATACCGGCCTACTAGATGGACTATACATCTAGGCGGCGTGCGACTATGGGACACATTTTGTTATTTAACAGTTAAACATGTCAAACACAGGTTGACCCAAAAATACATAAAAAAAAATTTGGAATATTTCCTTACTGACACGTCTGTTACAAAAACTATAACTATGTACAAACATTTAAATAAAACAAAACGTATTATCTTTTATATATTCTCCTTTAGCTTTGTAAAAGCGTGAGTTGCGTGAGCGTTTGTAAAAGTCACCACGCTAAGCTTATTAATATTTTGGCCACGTCGAGTTCCATCATCGATTTTAGTTCCTCTACCACGCACTTTCAAACATATTAGCCATCCAAACAACAGGTTGGCGCGGTTCGGTTATACTATAGTTCTATTAACCCTTTGAGATAAACAATTTTAGTAAACGCTTTGTAACGGCTCGGCCACGACATCGAGCGACTTGCGACGGCGGGAGCGATAACCATAGGTTGGAGCATGACACAGCGATCGGACCTTTCGCTCCAACCTATGCTCCCGCCGTCGCAAGTCGCTTGATGTCGTGGCCGAGCCGTAATGCGGACTCTAAGGGAGGTAGTCTACGCTTACAAGACGAGATATTATAAAGAACAGATGTTGTAGTAAGTAAGTACATACATATAATAGGTACATAGTTTGTGGTTAATGTAGGTCTGGTGTAGGTACATAGACATAGACTTTCTCAATCAATTGAATCGATATTGAATATTACTTTATTAATTACATTGATGTAGATAGTTGCAAGTGGCTCTTAAAAGATGATTTCCTTTTGCATATGCGAGCGACAGAGAGGGAGATAACTTTTTTGGGTGTTTCGATGTTGGCGATAGGCCCTCTGCTCTGAACTAGACGACGCGAAGATATAAATACTTAGAAACATCTATAACTCGACATAAATATCTGTGACAAACACACAAATAAATGTGTCGCTTAACTTCACACTCGGGTAAATCCATTCTACCCTCTCAGCAAATATCTACTCTATTACCTTTTCTTAATACCAAAATCGCATAATATGACAGATGGATTTACCCGAGTTTGAAGTTAAGCGACTATGCTTATGCCCTTATAATTTAACACATTCACTACTGTCCCAATCTGAATTGTCAACCTTACGGCTCTGTAATAGAGGCTTCTCGTGACCCATACACGGAGCACGGACAGTGAACGTGAATCAATAAGTAGGTATAGTTTGCTTTTCAACGCTATGCTTTGACATGGTAACTAACTTAGGTAAGTAATCAATCTGTTACCCTTTTCATCTGACGTTAAAATGTATATATCTATGAATGGGTAGAAAGTCACAGGTAATTAAAAACTAAAATGAGACGCTAATGGAAAGCATTGTGCTTTGATTGATTCACATCACGCTGTCATGTCGTCCTGAATTTGTGGTGTAATTAAAAACCGGGCAAGTGCGAGTCGGACTCGCGCACGAAGGGTTCCGTACCATAATGCAAAAAAAAACGAAAAAAAAGCAAAAAAAAAACGGTCACCCATCCAAGTACTGACCACTCCCGACGTTGCTTAACTTTGGTCAAAAATCACGTTTGTTGTGTGGGAGCCCCATTTAAATCTTTATTTTATTCTGTTTTTAGTATTTGTTGTTATAGCGGCAACAGAAATACATCATCTGTGAAAATTTCAACTGTCTAGCTATCACGGTTCGTGAGATACAGCCTGGTGACAGACAGACGGACGGACGGACGGACGGACAGCGAAGTCTTAGTAATAGGGTCCCGTTTTACCCTTTGGGTACGGAACCCTAAAAACGAGCATACTCGATTTCATACTTGTAGGTATAGAATAAAGGTGTCTACTTTGAGAGTACGTACGCCATTCCTTAAGGATGACTCACGCTATAGTTTGTATCTTTAGGTATTTAAAAAAGAGTAAAAATTCTACCCTCAAATGGCTTGTTAAGCCAGTTGAGGGTAGATGAAAACATTACATAATCAAATAATGTAGGTTAAAGTCAGTTCGTTCAGTGACAGATCCAGGTGGTTTTGTATTTGGTTGGTTAATCAATAAATGTTGTAACTACCCGAAAATTTACAATTTTTTTGTTTAAAGATACAGAGCTTTGTGTAAATCTCATTTAGTGCGTTCTGCCTTGCGCGTAATAGGCTGTTGACAACGTTTAAGACGTAATTAGATGGTTATACCTATTTCATATTATATAGCTCATGGTATAATAATATACTCCGCCTGGTACTCCATTCCCGTCTTTTCTAGGTCACCTAACTGACACGGGCCTACGTCATCATGCGACAGCGCTATATGATAATATGCGATAGCGCTATATATAGCGGCCATGTTGTTGTGACGTAGGCCCGTGTCACTCTGGGAATGGAAGACCATGTTTTATTAGACTATGATATAGCTAAAGTAAACAAAGGTGGATATCCGTTTTATTCAGTAACCTTTAATAAAAAAAAAATCAGCAACAATAAGTAGGTAATTACAAGCACCGTAATATTATATAAGCAATAAATTCAAATGAAATTAAGAATAATCGTTTACATACTGTTTAACCATTTCCTGATAACGACGGTGTTTCTCCTCGAGATTCTTTAAGGCATTGCCAGTGCTATGCTCCACGTTAACTAGAAAGCTTATATGAATTGGAGGTACCTCATTGTTGGTCGGTTTTATTTCCGTTTTAATAGTTTTAGACCCACTTTTGACTCTCACTTCTATAGAATCATTATTCGTTCTTTTCTCAGCATGTCCATCATGTGCAGGTTTATTCCGGTGCGTCAGTTTTTCGAAGGCCTTCTTGCCTGCTGACTTTCTTTTTGAATGTTCACCATCGCTTGTCTGCTCCTCACTCGTCTTAATCGGATTAGTCGACTTCGAGACATGACTTTTACGCAGCACTTGGGTAGTTTTCTCAGAAGATTTATTGACTAAATACGACACTTTTTCCTCCGTTACCCTTCGTGTTGGTGTACAATGAGTGGATTTCCTTTCCGACTTTAGTTCACATTCCATGTCACTCTGTTTATTTTCGGTAACAGTCTTCTTGTAAATACTGATCCGATTCGCCTCTCTAACCCGGTCGGAGTATCTTTGGAGACTTCTAGTTCTCATCATCTGAGGTCTCATCGATTCTAAATCGGGGCCGAGACCTCCAAGCTTGACATTAACATTAGGTTCCAATGTAACACGCCTAAGTGGTCGCCGAGGTTGAGAAACTTCAGAAACGCTTTTGAGGTCCTCAGGAGACTTGTTTTCTAAAACATAATTGAAACATACATTTTCAACCGATGATGTGTCTGAATAGTTAGCTACCTCCCGCTGAAGAAGGTTCTGGTAATATATTTCATTAAAGGCTTCCGTATCACGAAATTCTTCGACAGGACTGCCCTGTTCTTCGTCGTCTAAGCTCAAGTCGCCTCTGTCCGTATCTCCGACTTCGGGTGAGAGAGAACGAATCTCTAGTTCATTCTGTTTATTTTCGAGATAATGTGGGAGGAACTGATTCCGGAATTTCTCTAAGTATGTGCTTGAGCGTTTACTTTGCATATTTTTGTTAACGAGATAGCTCGCAGCGTTCTGTTCTTTTTTTACTTTTGTTTTGGGCTTGATTTTTCCTTGCTTTACATATTTTATGTTTTTCGGTACCTTCATGACCACGTCTTTTTCGTAAAACGGCACGACCACTGTTTCGACATTATCATCTGAATTTGTATCCACCAGTGAAGATTTATTTTTGAAATTTTCCTCCAAGCTATCTGCTGAAATATTGTTGCTGTTATGTTTATGTTTTTCCATATTTCGTGGTGATAAAATATTTCTGAGATTACTCATAATTAAGTCATAAATAAGTGGGATGACGTTTTCATAATGACAAATCCGAAGTAATTATTTTTACTACTTATCTAACAAAGCAGGCAGACTTTTTTATTTCGGACTGAGTAAAAAGTTTGTACACAGGTAACAACTATTGAAAATAATAGGGAATATTATGCGAAACTCTGCGTAGGGGGTGCCACTACCACAAATCCATCACAATCTGGGGGTAGACCGCGAAACAAGAAAATCGAAATTTCGTAATCTAACCTCTCTATCACTCTTGCATATATTCGAGCGATTAAGAGGCAGATAACAAAATTTCGATATTCGCGTTTCCCGGTAGGCCCTTGTTAACAAACCGCCTTGATGCATCAATGACATATTTTATTGTCTGTGATAACTTGTCAAAAACAGTTTAAGGCACAGTATGTATAAGTTACTCTGTAGTTTACAAGAGGCGCTAGTGCTGCACTCTGGCGGCAGAACATTGTAGTAATACCCCCTATTGAGTACTTACCAAAAAGAGATTGCATAAAAACTTTCAGCAAAACCCGAAATTTTCCGTAAAATCAATCCGTAAATTGCATGCCACGCTGGAGGCGTATTCAGATTTTTTATCTGTGATACTGTTATGATACAATGCTCAAAAGATATATCTTTTATACCACGACCCACGTAACTAGCAAGTATATTTCTACCTGACGATAATCGGTTACCATAGCCTGCAATGGGGTTGGCCGGCCAAAGTATTTAGCAGATGGCGCCAGCATAGCTTGCCCTGTCAATCTCTAGAATTGTGTCAAATTTATGTTTTTTTATTGAATTTTATGCCCTGAATGCCATCTTTTTAAGCCAAATCTTATAGAAAACGGGGCAAGCTATGATGGCGCCATCTATGCAAACCTTTTACAGTTGCCAACCCCATTCCAGAGGAGATCTAGCCCTCACTTACTATTTGATGCAAGAGCGACGTACTGAGGTTAATCTCAAGTCATGTTTTGAGATCGGAATGCGTCTCCTTGTCCAAAGTTGGGACACGTAGCGTGTTGGCGCCGAGCCAGCGAGGATGCGTGCCGAAAATCGCTTTACTCTGTCTGCCTCCATCACACACCTAAAGGAAGGGACAGACAGTTCACTTCAAAGTTATTTTACCAAATGTAAAATGTCTAATTCAATAAATAAGACTAGACGAACCATCTCGTCACGCCCTCGTCAGACAAAGAACGAAAGACTTTGGAACCGGCTAACTGGAACCAAAGGAATTCAAAGCACTACCCATGAACTCCATCCGGCATATGGAGATGGTTGAAAAAGCTTTTGAGTAGAAGAAAGGTCATTGCACAAAATATCCCGATGGGTCGAAGTGTATCCGCAAGGGCTCAAATAAGATAAGATAAGACAAACCATCTAGTGAAAATTGTGAGAATTTATTAGCGCACGAACCTCGTGTCTGGCTCTGTCGGTCGTGACCAAGTGACGCTGTCTATGAGGCCGATAGAGTCTGGCTAGCCAAAAATTGTTGACAAATATTTCGTTGTTGTATCACCAATTGTCTATGATTAAAAAAAAAAGCTAAAAGTCAGTTGTCAATTTATGTCATTCATTCAAATTGTTTGCGGTTTATAATGGTTTTATTTTAAATAATATTAATAATGTCTATACTGAGTGAGGTTCGCAAACTATTATTTAAGCTGGTAAAGAATTACGACAATGTGCGAAGTCGAGGTGTAGCGTTGTATAACGAAAAACTGCAATGTTTACAACTCCTAAACAAATGTAAACAAATTCGGAGGTTGGTGCTCTATAAATATTTTGATACTTAGCATTTAGCATATTCAGAAAGAATTATTTCGAGAACATGGTGTCGACAAGCAATCCAAACTAGTTCTTTGTCTAGAGCTTCCTCAATCAAAGTACATGCACCCAAGTTCAACCCAGTGTTCGAAGCAGTTGTGTCAAAGCAGAGTCCACGCACCTGAGCTCTCAACTGCCAGTCGTCGAGGGTCTGTAAGCATGCGGTCGCTTGTTCACATCCGGTACCCCTTTTGATGGCTGGTACCGCCAAAAGCTTTTCTTCTCCACCGCTACTGACAATGATAGCTACACGGTCAACTTGCCATACTTCGTAAAATAAAATTTACTTGCAAATCATAGCGACCACTAAGCGTTGTTAGAATAGGCTGATTTTTGGTGCACATACGTTTTTCGATCAAACGAACAAAATAAAACTTGTGGAGCAAGGAAAAACTAAGATATTTTTTTTTCCTTAGTAAAGTGAATCACCCTACTGTATACTTTTCATAGTGGTAGAAATTATGTGAGCTGACTTTGAGTGCACGTCAACGTATATTTAACTTATATCCTTAGGTACCTTAGTGTGCACAGAAAATTAAAAATATTTTCTAGTATCAAAACTATAATTCCTACTACACAAAGTGTGACCAACCCAAGATTTTTTGAATTTCCCGCCAAACATTTGTGTAAAATTTCAGTAGCCAGACTCTACCTTCAAATCTCGGTAAGGCCATTTATTTGTTTGATGAGCAAAAACATTATTTATGAATGGCAATCTTCGAAATCTTGGTCTACTGGTACTTGTCCAGTTGTAGATGTGTTTCGGCTGACAATATGACGAATTATTTGATAAGCGTCAGGCTTTCAAATGCCTCCTAATTAAGAGAACGAACTTTCTGCAAAATGTTTACTCTGCCTCGACATAGAAATGTCTGGGTGGCTGTTTACACCAGCCAAATACTGCTGTGCAATTCCTGTAATGGGAATCTACTTCGTTCTACATGGTTCTACTATGGCAAAATTAAAGATAGTGTATTTTGCTAAACAGTCAGCAAATAGAAAGTTCATGCCAAGCAAAGGAGTATCAAAATACTGGGAAAAAATAGTGTTAGATTCAATTCAAACATTGGATAATTATTAATTATGTCCACAAACTGAGGTGTTAAGAGGTGTTAGTTATGTGAAAGGAGTTACATTAATAGCTTTCACGTCATCCTGTCTAAGCAAGTGCAAATACGACATGCCATGTTAGATGTACTTTGGATGTACTGCACAAGTCAAAATTAATTTATGAATACTTAATATAAATCACGATAAATAGGCGCCAGTTGACGAGTTACGGAAGCCAGCCCGTGCTTCAATACAATACAATACAATATTGCAATATATCGTTTTGGAGAAATTGGGGAAAGGGTAAATTTTATTTTACTCTTGGTTTTAGTGTAGATCTAGGGTCTGTGCAGAAAGATAAGAGTCGTAGAATGTATGGGCTCCCCTACATTTTACGACTCTTCTCTTTCCGCACAGACTTTATCCAAGCTTATCCATATGAAAAGGCTTGGTAGATTAATTATCCCGATAAAAATGAAGGTGAAACCTCTTTACCATAAATCCGTATTTATGGCTTTGAATAAACCTCTTGCGTTTTGAAATAGTTTTTGACATATTTTACAGTTTTTAACATTTATTGTCATTTTAAGTAAATAGGTGCAACGGTAAATCCGGGTATCATGTAAATTAAAAAAAAAACTTAATAAATTAAATATTAAAAACAAGTGTACTACGAACTAAAATACTTGTCTATAGTGAATATTAAATTACATTATTACACGAATTGACAAAGCCCCACACCAACCCCAATGGACGACTTGTGTTGTGGATACTTCAGACAACGGAATAATTATACAATATAAATACAAGTCAGTGTATGTTTGTGTATTCTGTGAGCATTAACTTTAATTTCTTAATTATTACTAAGTTCTAAGTTTATCATAACAAGTCATTATAGCGTTGTGAAAAACGCATATGTATTTATTAAATAGGTACTATTTCCATACATTATAAATTTAAGTTACGATTGGCGTTTTCTACCAACGATTGTCACCTTGGCTAAGCCCCCTGCATTCAAATAGGCTTGCACTACGTATTGATAACTATGTTTCGTCGCAAAGCCACTCCACTGCAGACAGGGGAGCGATCACGCGTCCTCCCGACGCCCGCGTTTCTGCACCTACTACATCCACCGTATCTACAGTAAAAATCAGTATCAAATATGTTATTTATACTATAACAATACGGTTCAAAATTGAATACGTTTTCAAATACACATACGGTGTATAATGATAGGTGGACGCCCGCGCGGCGGAGATGCTTTTAGTTCCGCCTCGTAATGGGGGTTTCGGATTGCGTAGACAACATGATTAGTCGAGCTAGTGTGTGTAAAATGTACGATGACGTGCAATTTATTTGTTCCACTAAGAGAAAACACGATTAATTTCACTTTGTTTTTGAGTCTTCATCGGAGAATAAAAGCTATTTACAGATTGATTCACGACTGTACAGCTTTAGGTTTGAATGTTGTAAACTTGTAATACACTTTTCCGACTTTCTTACCGACGACACTCTGCTTTTATAAACACTGATATTCTAACAAAACAGTTTAAACATCTGTGAAACGCTAAAGAAGATTGCAAAGTATGATAAATAACAGATTGATGTACCTAAACATGAGTCAATTTAAATATCTAAGATGACCCATATCCATACAGCAGGTAAGCTTAGGTTCCATACTTCATGGCATCATGGCAGTGCGTGGCGTGTGGCGTGGCAGTTAAGTTAACCAGTTAAAAATTGATCTTGACTAAAAAGTAGTCCTATGTAGTATCTTGGTGGCAAGTTCTACTAGAGAGTCTAGAGACGAAGTCGCAATGGAGATAAAATGTTTTGTGAAGAGTAAGTATATATAGGTGTGGTGTTTACGCGGACCATCCTAAATCGTATAAATATTTTCTAATTTATTGCAATTTATGCACCCCTTATTTAACTCAAAACATTTTTACCCGGTTATGAGGTATTGATTCGAGATAATTATGGGAGACGATATTGCAAATTGCAAATCAAAATCTAAACAGTAAACAAGGTAGTTAAGTAGTAATTAAAATATTTATTCAGGGAATAATGTTTATTGTAGGTAGATATATTATCTCGGAACCTATTCCTTTTGTTAATGTAAAGAGCGGTTATGAGTATCCTTGACTTTACATTGCTTAGATATTCTGATACAAGTGTCTAATGGTCAATGCTTAACATGGACTAGTAGCCTTTAACTAGTCCAATTTAAATTCTGTTTCAATGACAGTAATACTTCAACGTACGAAGACGATCTTATCACATACGCTCCATTAGCTAAATCTCTTAAGTTCATCACTCTGTATAGTCTACAACGAGAAAGTAAAATCATCGCCTCTATTTTAAAGACTATAGAGTTGAAAATTTTGTTAGCTCTTGGATAGACTGTTCTTTTTAAATCAGTGGTAACAAAACGGTATTGTCATCTAAATTGGCACCAATTTCACAGGCCTTGGCCTACTTGATAGTAAACTTGTTCGATACAACATCCTAATTCATGTCACCTCGTCCAAGGTTGTGAAAATGCGATACACAAACTATTGGCAATGTCTCGTGATGATGGTTAGTTGATATTGGTTAGTATATCGATGTAAGTTACTGAAAGGTCAAGTGAGGTTACTTAGAAATGAGTAGTAAAATGCCAGCAAAATGCCAATGTTTTTACATAACTAAAAAGTCAATTTTTCGTCAAAAATTGCAGATAAGTAATATAGTTTATAATCTATGCTTCAACTAAACTAGATAATAGTTTTTGATGTTGCCCTATTTTTTTTTGTCGTTATTGAATGTGTCTGAACTTTACTAACGAGCATTTGAAGCATGTTATATCTTAGTTAAATTAAACATTTATGGTCTACATATATTCTCTCGTTTCGTTTTATTGATTGAATGCTGAATGAGTAAATAAATTGAATGACTAGGTACTTAAACTTCAACATTTTGATATTGCTAGATGTCTAATCTTAGTAATAAATAATATCATAAAATTAGACACACAATGCTAATTGTCATCAATCATAATTTATACATATACCAGTCTGTGTAATCAAGATTGGCCAATTCAGTGAGTATTAGTTAATCACAATATTACTATACCTATTGCCTAAAATAGCTAGCAAGAACCACTGCTTTAAACATTTAAGATATCAACATGCTTAAAAGAGTGATATAAATACAGTCTCACACAAAATATAAAAAAGTTATAATATAATTGGACTCGTCTTATTTACCTACTACCATAGAGAAATATAGTAAGACAAGAGTGCTCACTCCATACATTAGTTTTGGTACCAAAAATACTATTATAGTTCATAGTCGACATCTAGTTAGCATCGAGTAGCGGAATTATCAGCACTGCTAAGTAGCAGTAGTAGTACTGTCAAGTGACAATAGATGTAGCTCTACTACTGCTCAACAACATAAGACTTTCCGGTCGGTGCTACATCTATTGTCACTTGACAGTACTACTACTGCTACTTAAGAAGAAGTGTCCGTATAGAGTACCTACTGTTGTATAACAAAAAAATGTTTGAGCCTGTTTTTTACCCGTATTATTTTACTCCATATTCAATTCTAGGTCAAAACATTACATTAATTTCCTCCAAAGTGCATCGGAATAGTTTCCAGAAGATCTCGGTAAAAGCTTTTAAAAGCGTGTGTATAAATAATGTGGGACAATAGCCGGAAGGGTGGTTGCCCCCAATCCGTTATCTCAGGCGGACATTGGCGCGCGTCCAGCCTGCAATCTCACCCCGGGGCTATGGTGACGGAAAACGCGACTGCCCTGAATTTTCACGTCATTCTTTATTAGTGTTTTAGTGACCTCGCAAATCCCGCTCCGCCATTCTGCAAAAAATCCAAAACTGTAGTCGATAAATACCTAAACCGAACCGAGAATCGGTTGAAACTTGAAACATGCGAACTGTAGAGAACAGCCGGGCCTACGATAACCAATTTTGGCTAACTGACTGAAACAGAGACAACGGGACTACCCTGCTTACAAGCTGCTAGAGTTCCATTTTCTTATGTCATATCGTAGGTAAATGACTAAAAACCAAAACCTGCGCGCATGTGGCATGGTTTCAATTAAACTCTAGGTAAATACTAACTGACAATTTGATAACTACACATCAAATACGTACGTATGCGCTTCTGAATACTATGTAGGTAGGTATAAATGTTCCGACTATACCTATTGTTGAGTATTATATGAACTTAAACTTTCTCATATTTTGCGTTACACGCCCTATGAATTATGTAATGTAATTTACGTTATGTACTGCTTCAACTACTTGTCCCTACATACAACAGTTCGGGTACGAAAATCGTGGGTTTGCTACGGGACCTGAGGTATGCGCATTTGGGGTAAGGGCGAAGAAGCAAGTGAGAGTTTATTACATTTATTTCCCTTCCTCGGACCTCATGTTCAAAATGTAGGCGTGTTTCCTGCGGACTGTATAAAATTTAACGATGAAATAAGTTTTTGACCAATATGTCTAATAATGTAGCGTAGATTTAAGCCTCCTTGAATCGCTCCGCAACTCCATGCCCTATCCTCCATTCACCTACATGACTACATCCCTACTTACACTTAGCCATAATTAGGAAGTGTATGGGACGGCGGTCTCATTTCATAAGCTAAAACTTGGATTTCTTGTCGTAGGGCATGGGTAGTATTTCGCTTTCTCGGACCACGTGTTCGACCTATTCCTTTCACGCTAGTTAGCGTGTATTATCAATTTTCACCTTTGTATATAAATCAAAATCTACTTTATGTAAACTTCCCCGAAACGCCCCGCATCTCTGTGCCCTCACCCTATCCTCCATTCACCTACATCCATACCTACACTTAGCCGTAATTAGGAAGTATCTGGGACGGGGTTCTCTTGTTGCTGACGTAACGACACGGTGCCAAAAACACTACGTTCGTCTCATATTACACATTGTTCTATGTTACATTGTTGTCCTTATATAAATAAAGTACTTAGTAAGTTAATTTTCTCCAGCGTCTTCTGATGATTCCTCGTAGAGAGGCGAAGCACGTGTCGAGTTTTGGTCTGTTGGTGGTGGTTTGTTATTTTCGCGGTGGGGAAATGGGAATAGTAGATTGTTATAAACCAAGGGATGAAATGATGCCTTTCACCGGAGTTAAACACTCTACTTTTCATTTCGAATACGAGGAAAGTAAAATGCATGTGTTTTTTTAACAACATAACTATGTATACATTTTTATAGTATTTTTTGAGGGTACTTTCAATTAACAATTTAGGCAAAAGTATCGTTATTTATGGAATGGAGAGTCAAATATCAGAATGGAAATTGTATAATAAATCCATTTATACCCAAATTTCAATTGTTTATCGTAAAAAAAAATCGTACTGGGAACCTAAATCCTGTGTCTGTGTGTGTGTGTATGTGTGTGTCTGTATGTGTGTACTGTTCGTGTTAATTTTATTAAGAATTAATTTCACTAATATCCAAAAATAGGGGGCTATAGGTTAGCAGATATTTTTGGCGCGTTGTTCTGCTATTATTGATACGTTTGATACTGACTGTATTACGTGGGTGAAGGGTGAAGGGCTGAAGGTTCTCCGAGTTTATGGATTCTCCGCAACATTCCGAGATTTCTATCTATTATTTAATAGGTAATAAAGATAGCTAAAAAAGGTGTTCGTCGAATACCAAGGCTTGTAGGTCAAGTTCGCTGATGCAAAGATCCTTACGCAATGAGTCGCCAAATATCTACGTCTTCCAATTACATTTTAAAACCCCAATTTCTCTAGTAATAGAGTTGCATTTAGAGCTGTTAGATTAAATCCAGCGCACTGAAAGGCTTGTGGCGGTAGAGATCAAATGTACTTATGCAAATAAGAGTGAACTATGTTTTTGGTATTTATAGACTAAAAAGTCTAGGTACCTACTCATTTATTAACAAGACGGGTAAGATTGTAAACAAAACAGTCTACATGGATGACAAATCACGTAGGTATTTTTTTTTTTTAATAGAAGTCATTCTTCTGTTTCTGTCGGATTGTCGGAGGTCGGAAAACTTTTATTTTGCCGGTTGGCGTATAGATATTAAAATAGTACATTACGATACAAGTGCGAAAAATAGGAAATTATAAACGAGTGGGAATTAATTAGAATACGACCGAAGGGAGTGTTTTAAATCTCTTCAAATCAAACACGAGTTGAATTGAAGTACACGAGTTGCGAATTACCTATTCGCAACTCGTGTACTTCTAGAATTGTAGGTTTCCATAGTCTACGTTTTATCATCTGCCGGGCTGATTGCTTGTTTGTTTCTACGTAGTATTAAAAAAATATACAAAATTGACAGCATTATTTAAATACCTGTAACTTAAGTTATGCTTTATCATATATTTTATGTGAACATGCCCATATTTAAAGGCAGCCATCGGCAAAACAATTTCCGAAAAACGTAAATTCCCTGATATGATCAGATGCAATATTTTATCGAACGACCATTTACATGTATCGATGAGTTAATCGATCCTCAGTGTAAACGATACTCGTTATCGGTGTCATGCGAGTCGATACAATCCTGGAGCGACATTCGAACTTAAAATTTGTTATTTATTTATGTTAACTGATAAATAGCAGATTTCCTCCAGAGCCTACGTAACGTACCTATAGGTGGTTGGTAATAGTGCTTACGAAGTCATGGATTCGAATCAAATTGAGCCCTTTTATTTCTTTGATAAGACGATATTTACTCCTGAGTTGTGTTAGCTTTTTTATGTATTTAAATAAAATAAATATCTTTTTACAAGCTTTTATTTAGTTTCACCTGACCGTTGTCTGTAATCAAATCTTGCAAGTTAAATTTGATCCACTTCCCGGTTTCCGATTGAGCTGAAATTTTGCATACATACGTAAGTCGGGTGACAATGCAATATTATGGTGTCATCGAGCTGATCTGATGATGGAGACCAGAGGTGACCATAGGAACTCTGTGATAAAACAACGAAACCTAATTGTGTTTGGGGTTTTTAGAATTGTCTCGATGAGTATTAATTGCATGTGGAAAGAAAAGTACAGTCAGCGATAAAAGCTTGTACCAAAAATGAATTTTTTGCCAAAAACTTATTATTAAGTATATCGTCATCTAGTACCAGCAGCAGCAACTGGCAGCAACGCAAGCCTTATTGAACTTGTGGATGTGGTGGAACTAGGGTATGTGTAAAATTATCCCATAATATTAATTTATATATTTTTGATACCTACCTATCTTATTACTCACAGCGCATCTCGTTTGCATTGATATAAAGATACGAAGAATTTATCAAAATGAGATAAAATTGCCATCAATTTATAAGGTCGAATCGGCCTCTTTTATAGATTCGATGTTTCGACGTAACGGATGTGCTTGTTAAATTATAGTGCAGTTCATTTTTGATGTAGTCATTTAATGTGTGTTAGATACAAGGGCACGTATGTAACTAACCAGGCAGCTGATGACCATAAAAGTGAACAGAAAAAATGAATTAATACCGAAGTAAAAAAAATCGAACGTCTCGGAATGTTCAAGACTATCGAAAGGATTTAAGCCTTAAATTCTAAGCGATATCTTTTTCCACTCTAGGAACGAAGGGAACTCCTAAATTTTATTGGCGATTTAAAATGATAAATATTTAAAAGCATAACGTAATTTTAAGAACAGGTATTATCATGGATGGACTCACTTAGAGATAGGAAATTGGCATAATGACAGTGCACTGTCAATACATTTATGAGAATATTCTGTATGTACATAAAAATATTGTAAATTTTAGGAAAAATTGTGAAATTCATAATATTAATACTAGAAATAAACATAAGCTCGCAGTGCCCTTCACTCGGCTCCATAAAATTAAAAAAATCATTCATGGGTAATTGTGTAAGATTTTATAATAAACTTCCAAACCATATTACTGAATTATCTATTAATAAATTTAAGAATTATGTAAACCGTAAACTTATTTGTAAAGCTTATTATACCACACAAGACTACATGTATGATATTACAACGTGGGATTAATTGTTATTCGAAATGATTATTTATTTATTAGGTATATTTGATTATTGATGAAGAAATGGATATTCCGATGTAATACTATCTACTTCTTTTGTTACTTATGCTTTTTTTTTGACATTGAGATTTTATTCTAGAAATTCTAGACTAGTATTTTTTTATACAATCTTTTTAATGTTTGACGATCCTTTTGTGAAATTTTTAGTGTTAAATTTGATATGTATAATAATCCAATTTTATTAAGATTTTATAATTAGATTAACATTAATTACGATTCATAAGAGCTTGTTGCTAGGCCTACATGAATAAAGTATGTATATATATATATATATATATATATATATATATATATATATATATATATATTATTATTTTTTAAATAGCTCTGTACACTCAGCATTGACTGACGCGACGGTACCCTAATGAGTAGGTACCTACCATAAGTACTAACCTGGCATTAGTAGATGTTAATAATAACTCGTAAATAATATGCAGTTATCTCAAGTATGTAACAAGATTTCGCCTAAGACTAGGTAATGCATTACGTCATTAGTTCAATGACAACAGTTACGAATCTACAGCGATTGGGAAAAGTTATTCTTGCACTTGGCCTGAATTCTTGCACAGTTTTATCAATGTTTAGCACGAACAATAAGAAACACAAAAGTATAACTTAAGTTGTTTATTAAAGTCAACCACTTTTTAGTATGAGTTAGTGTTACCTACATGATTTCCTGATCTTCTTTTTCTTCTGCCTCGCCTTTTTCCCGTTACGCGGGGTCGGCTTTCCAATCATGCGACGCCAGTTATTTTTGGTTGTCTTTTTCGTGGAGTGCCAATACCTTCATTTTAATTTAAACTATTGTGAGACATACTAACATTGAATAATTGTCGCGCGAGTGACTAAAAACAAGTGAGTTTAAACGGTAAAATTATTCAACCTTCATTTTATTCTATGACGATGACGCCCTCGCTCACGAACCTTCAAAAATTTGTAGCAGATAAACTTGTGGGGAAATCGGAAACTTACAATATACGAATGCAATACAACAGGCTTCTTATACATATACATATTATGCAACTTTTAAGCCCTTAAAAAGACGACTGCCACATATTACTATTTGCTTTCCTCTCAAAAATCCTTAGAATAGACATAAGGTATTCAATAACGTCACTGAATCAATGTCAATGTCAATAACCCTCCGAAATTCATATCACGGCTCGTGAACTTTTACAAATGAATGGAACACTTGAAATGAAGCACCGAGTTCCTATTGACCTTACCTATCACACCGGTCATTCGTTATGTCATAAAACATTCGGCCAGGCACGAACGCAATAAATTAACGGATCAAAAGCAACCATACGAGCACCAACGTATCTGTAACGTGGTTTGGTGCTTATCAACGTGGGAGAAAGACGATTATTGCTTGCTTCGTCTGTCAGTTAAGTTGGACGATATAATTGTCAGGTGATAGTGACGGAAATACTATTAACGTAACGAACTGGGCGCGACTCACTGTTTACGATCGGAAGTCACGAAATATTAGTTCGTACACGTAAAGCTATGTATGAAGCTGTTATAAATTGAATTGATTGTATCATTTAAACAGATTCTTTAACTATAATATGATAAATCGTAGGTACATCATTTTAACCGTTTTATTGACATTATCGACAAATTAATGTAATACTACCTAACTATTTGGAACCGTACTTGCTTGTTGGGAATGTTGGGTGGAAGACATTTAAAAGAATGCGGGATACTTTTGGATGAGACTAACTCAGGACCAAGATAAAGTGGCGTACACAAACAGAAGTCTAAGCTCAGCAGTGGACGACAATAGGCTGAAATGATAATGATGATAATAACCTACGTAAAATACTTTTACATTCTTTATTTGGGACTTGGAAGTAACGTTTGAAAATGAAAGCGCAAGAAGCGAAAGAATTACATTCAGCTTCTTGCGCCATCTTAAAGGAAAATTTGATTTAGGTAACATCACAGGCACACGGCCCTCAAGTATTCAATGTCTCAATTAAGAAGCATCTTGACTGTAAACAAAGTATATAAAACCTCATTTCCTTACTTTGTCAGTAATAAACGACTTTAAGAAATTATATGGTACTTCAAGCTTGCTTCCATGTCACTAAAATTAATATTTCAACCAAACAAGTTTCATGCAGGGACTGTAATTGCAATTGGATATGATTTGTGGAGGATTTACCCCTTTTATGGAAATATCTTGATGAGATATTTTATTTCATTATTAAGCTTAAGTTATTGTTTATAGTATTTTCTGTTTTCTTGGTTTTTCCTTATTTTACGCCGCCACAATGCATCAAATGGACCATTACCTGATCTGAATTTTAAAGATCCCAAAAGTTCTAAAATATAAGTATAGTTGACCCGCATGCAAACAAACTTCTATGAATGAAGGTTCATATATATCTGCAAGTTGTTACATAAGTAATTATTTATAAGCTAATAGTTGAGCTTTTTGTATAAATATTAATATTTTTCGACTTTAAGCAAACCTCACACTTCAGCTATTTTTCAATGCAAATAGGTATTATACAAAAAACGCATGTTCCACAATTTTAACAAGGTAATAAATAATAAGAAAGTAGTCGTGTTCGCGGTTTTTTGTCGTTGAGTTATTTATTACCTTATGCAACATTTTCAATTGCCAACGGGTGCGGTGTTTGATATTTTTTGTCATTCGTTTTTTCTTTCATTGCCACTGTTCCATATCTTTCGCATGCATCATAAGGTCAGAGATTTCTATTTCTAGATTGTCTGGGTATTGATCGTACTGTGATCTCCGACAATTATATCATACTTTAATAGGAACAAAATCATGAAAGAAATTCCTACATATACTTATTGTTGTATTACAATCTCTGCTTATTTTGTCATTTATCTTATCAATAATCTCTCGCCTATGAACTACATTTAACTTCCGCTTACCCTGGAGCACACACGACGAATCAATATCGGTTGAATCAAATGAATATCAAACTAATTAAAATCAATCAAACACACACACACATATAAAAAACGTCGTGAATGAATGCGATACAAATATGAATGTTAAGGCCGCTTACGTAGCAAAAGACCTTATCAATTCTTCCCATCAACACGATGTTGCAATTAATCATCAAACATCAGCTTTATTAATTATCCCTCCATACAATTCCGAAGGGCATCATAGATGGCCCTAAACTAAACAGAATTAATAGGTTTCTGTCTTTAAACTTCCTACGGAAGCATTTGCTGATACAATACAAGTACAAGTTTGTTGTTAAGATTAACATATCCTTTACCTTAATTATTTGCTTACGAAACATCCTCGCATTCACCAAGTGGTTTGAGACCAATCGGGAGATAACGCTATTGTCTGATATGTGCGGAGTGTGTTAACAATGGAGGACGAGACGTTCCATCTGAGCACACCCAGTTATGTACCTAATTAGAAATCAAATAGAATTGATAAAGCTAGAAACAGAAGTCAAAATTGATTTCTAACTACTTGATTAATCAGAGATTCTCCGTATCGTAATCTCTCTTATATCAGCCTACAAGATAATCGATCCACTGCTGAGCATTCTTCTCTTGTTACATAATCGACTTTGGTCGTCATCTATTCGGCTACTACCAACAGTCCTTCTAAAGGTCATCACCGAGCGAGAATTGGTGCATCCCACGCTGCCAAAAAATCTGTCTCCACTCAAACTCATTCTATCCTTTACTGAACATTTATGCAGCAAGCGGCAAAGCTTGAGAGGTTAATTTAACTGCTTAGACTACTCAAAATAGGAAGAGTAATAATTTTATTATTGTATGGAGTGAGGAGAAACGATAAAAATGACATCGATTTCAAAATGGCCTCCCTTTCCTACTTTGGGTCTTCTTCTTTTTTGCCATCGGTTAATAAAGTGACATGTGAATTTTTTACAATGTCACCTTATCTGTCGATGATCGCGAGCCCACTTCTTCCGCGCAGTCATTTTTATCTATCTTTCTCCTTTCTCCACAGATTTCGAAGAGCTGTCGCGCCAGAACAAGATCACGAAGCAGATCCTCGAAGCGTTTATTCAGAAGAAGTTGGGGCTGGCGCGGCACAACGTTAGGGCGCCGTCTATACGAGATATTCTGCCGGTGCCAAAGCAGCCTGAGGCTAGGCCTATTAGGGAATTGGGGCACGAAGGAGATGTGCTGCAGGACAATCAGGACTTGCCTGAGGATGATAACTTGCAGAGTGTCGAGAGCGAACAGATTGACTCCATCTATCCTGATGAAGGCATGTATTGTTGTATTTATATTTTATGTGAACTTTTCTTTATGTTGTAGGTCTTCTTTTAAATATGTTCACGCCACTTTTCTTATTGCCTTTGGGAGACTGTGAATACTTGATTCTTGGGGCACTTGGTGAACTTAATGAAATTGAATAATTTATGTGAATTACCAGTTTTTCACGTTACTAACCCATAATCCTCATACAAAACTTCACCTTGATAACCTCATGATTTACATGGTATGAAAAAACGTTTTTAAATAGGTAGGTAGTGTACAAATAATTGGAATATAATTTTAGGTATTTCGTAACATATGCGTACCTATGCTGTTTCTCGTGATACGTGCTAATTGATACTTGGCAAAACTTTAAAGTTAAATTAGACCCATCAGTCAAGGACGTAAGTTACATTAGGTAGAGGTAGGTTTTCAAAGTACTAAAAAATCACTCCTCTAACCGCAAAAGTCACAAAAACATCTTTTTGCTTTCACCGCTTAACATTTACATATTGAGTCTTCATCTTCAATGACAAAAGTATACTTACTTACACATCGAGAGAATGGTTTGACAACCAAGTGAAGTGACTTTGAGTACACTTCTCAATAGAGGATCAGGTTGTTATCAAAATACATTAAGATTTAAGAGTACATGGAATAAACACATTTTACTTTACGTATTTATTTTTGGGTAAATAGTTAGCCTATATGTTTGCCTATATTATGTCAAACATATAGGCAATAGTTTGACTGTTATTGATACGTTATACCGTTATAACCAACATATGATTTCATATTCTTTATATTCTTACATTGTATGGTACGGTTGTCATTGTCACAAGGTGGCGTGGTCTCTTCTCAGCTACCTATTGTTCTAACATTTAGTTTGCGGTTAAATCGAGACACCGGTGCGTAAATGTCGCAAACATGTTGCGACAAATAAAGCTCAGTGTCGCGTTTGCACCAAATCTGGGTTTGACTAACATTTGTCATACGTTTGCACCTATGTGATGTTTACCTTTTAATTACCAGATATTGACTTTCACGTGAGCTTGCCAATGTTTGTGCGGCTTCTTGAATGGAGTAACGTATGCCATTGCGACATTGAGAAGCAAATATAGTAAGGTTGGGGAGACGGAGCTAAACATTTTTCTTGGGTGTTAATTAAGGGCACATTATGGTCAACTCCGAAATAAACAAAAATCGTCAAAGTAGGTGTAGGTGTAGGGTGTGGTTTTCCAGTCATGGCAAAACAAGGATCGTTCAAAAACAAAAATGTAACACCCATATATGCGGTTGTGTGATGCAAATAAACATTCATTCAATCATTCATTTGATGACCTTACATGGGCTTAAGAGTTAAATGTCGATAACAAACGTATGTCAGATTTTGTCTTCTCACACTCAATACCTTCTGTAATTTGGTGAATTTACCGAGCTAGAGCGTCATAATTTATGGCTTAACCTTGCACAGTACCTATAAACGAATTAAGTGTTAAACTTTATTATTAATTCAGATTAAGGTTATATGATAACCTTTCTTGGTATTCCTGTTCCTGGGTAAAAGAGCAATAATCGAAGGAACATACGCTATAGATATAAACCCTTTTTAAACTGCCAACCCCTCAACATCACCTGCGATCACATCTTACGTTACGACGCAATGTTCACGATCACAAATTAATGCTTGTAATAAAGAAAAAATTAAAAAAAAAACTGTCTCCACTAAATATAAATTAATTTAGTCGGTTGGTAATATTGAAATATTTGGGTTCGTGGCGTGGTGTCTATAAGATTACTTTATTCGATTACCTGGCCCCTGTTTCACCAACGTGACAGGTGCGACGAATTGTAAAATCACTGTTGCTGACGTCACAGGCATCCATGGGCTACGGTTACCGCTTACCATCGGCCGGGCCGTATTCCTGTTTGCCACCATCATTGTATTATTAAAAAAAACTTTATTATATCGGATAAAAACAGATATTTCTCCTGCGAGGTTTCTGACAATTGTCACAAGAAACACTACAATTGTCACGAAATTCCGACATATAACTCATTACCTGTCAAGAATTACCTACAATTCTTCTAAATCTTTGACAATTGTCAGAAACCTCGCAAGAGAAATATCTGTTTTTATCCGATATAATAAAGTTTTTTTAAATAATACAATGATGGTGGCAAACAGGAGTACGGCCCGCCCGATGGTAAGTGGTAATCGTAGCCCATGGATGCCTGTGACGTCAGCAACAGTGATTTTACAATTCGTCGCACCTGTCACCGATGTGAAATTGGGGCCTGATCATTGGGTACCTTAGTTTTTAACGTGTCATCAATCTCAACTATAGGTTAATACGATCGCTGTGTGTGGACTTTGCCAGTGAAATGTAAAATATAATACAAAGTAGATATTAAAACAATAGCGACCAATTATTCACTGTCATGGAATCCTGTGCTAAGTAAGAAATTTGCGAGCATCATAGATTTTCGTCAACTATTTCTAGCAAGTTAGCATCATTGGCCTTGGAATAATATATATTAAGTGCCTACGCAAGAATGCTAATGCCCATCCCATAGATAAATCGGTATTTAAAACGCCCAAGTAATGGACTAAAAAATAAAACAAAACAAATTTAAAATAGAACACATTATCTTTATTACGTGCCTTTTCAAGGTCTCTAAGTGCTTAGCTTTTCATTAGTCATTAGCGAGATATATGTATATGTACATAAAACAGTTTCGTTACTCAGATACTGACAGACAAAGCACAGACTAAACCGTTCAAAGATGAAGGTAGGTTATATTTAAAAGAATTAAAATAATCTTAAGAATTCCTAAAATGATGTACCTCCAATAATAATTATGGATATTTTTTAAACCTCTCAGAGAGCGAAAATGGGGTTGAAAGTTTACAACGACTTTGACGTGTATGTACGAAGTCACGGGCGGATTGAAAAAATTAATTAGTCTTTCAATATATTTGGAAAAACAGAACGTAAACAAGCTAGCAAAATAAGAGCAAGTAAATATCCGCCCTCCGGATCCAACCTATTTAAAGCGCAGGTATTGGATCAGAAATAGCTCATATTGCCAGCTCAACCTTCAAGAGTTTATTACTCTAAGGTTAAAGACCGGTGTAATGTCCTACGAACAAAATAACAGTAATAAAACATGGAATCATCGCATTTTTTAAAAGACCAATATTTTTTTATTGAAGAACATGTTATCCGATCAAACATTTCCCGCTGCGTTGATGGCTAATAACCTATCATTAATCGATGAGGCTCAATTTATACATGTCGTCAAAAGGTAATCTTTAAGACATTTAGCGTAAAATGTTAAAATAAGTCCATAGTTTTATTTTATGGTATTTTGAGAGCTATATGTATACATAACTTTTTATTTAATAGATATAATGTAACTGTACAAATACTAGACTAAATTAATAACGCTAGTTAAATCTAAAATAGGCCCTTGAGTTATATTTCAACTACTATGCGTAGATGTTCCTTTTAGGCAGGGGAGAAATTTTGAAATTTGGCGCTCCGGGCCAATACATTTCGGCACCCTTGAGTCAAGGAAGAAAAACAAAAGCAATTTGGCGCCCCGGGCCATGGCCCGGATGGCCCTAGGGTAAATACGCCCCTGCTTTTAGGAGGATGATCATAGTAGTATAGTAGGTATATTCTGTAAATATGGATCATCTTTTGAAGTAAGTACCTGACATATAAACATGTTTATGTATATGAATGTTATATTCTGTGAACTGTGGAAACACAAAAACCCATGCAGTTCTTTTAACTGCACTGCGACTACATTTAAAGCATTTTCGGTGGTTTTAAAAACATTATCAAACTACACAACGGGACTTAATCGCGTATTTAAGTTTTAAGATTTACCTCCGACGTTTCGAGGACGGCGTTGTCCCCGTGGTCTCGGAGAAGACTGGCTCAAGTTGACATCAACATCTTCTAGCCGCGCGAGTTTTTCGAACTACCCGCACTTGGTCTTGTTTATCAGTTTGAACGTTTTGCGCACTAGGGATGTTACTCTGTCGACACACAACACTAACGATATTCGATTTATCGACTGTCGATATTCGTTTCCGCTTACATTTGCTAATGACTGGATTCCATGTGGATAAATCACAGTCGATAAATCGAATATCGTTAGTGTTGTGTGTCGACAGAGTAACATCCCTAGTGCGCAAAACGTTCAAACTGATAAACAAGACCAAGTGCGGGTAGTTCGAAAAACTCGCGCGGCTGGAAGATGTTAATGTCAACTTGAGCCAGTCTTCTCCGAGACCACGGGGACAACGCCGTCCTCGAAACGTCGGAAGTAAATCTTAAAACTGAAATACGCGATTAAGTCCCGTTGTGTAGTTTGATAATGTTTAATAATCGTGAAGGTTTTAAAAACAATGTCAAACGTCATCCATTTTGTGACATTAATGAGGTCACTAATTTTACCATAGATAGAGTCTGTTCGGAAAGAGAAGACTCTTGAATGTATTAGGCCCCATACATGCCACGACTCTTCTCTTTCCGCACAAACTCTAACAATTATTTATACCATTCTTACCTACGACTATTACTGTTGGTGATTCAATGCATTTCGGATAGAAAAATCTGATAAATTGCCGATGATGTCACACAGATTTGTCACAAAACCTCATCGTTAATGATAATGATTAATTAAAGTCAATTCAAAAAGTTGATCTGCTGGAATGCCCCAGCAGATCAACTTTTTGAATTTCTGTCAGTGACGTGATAGACAGTAAAAATCTGTAGAGTTTACAGCTAAGTTAGCAAATGTTAACGAGCCAAATTATTGGCGTCTTAGCTTTATCAGAAGTATTAGAAAAAATAGCGTCACATACCCGACACTTTTAAGCTTGCACCAAGTCACATATTAATCGTGGATTTCGGTCTGACATTAAGTCTGTGCGGAAAGAGAAGAGTCGTGGAATGTATTGGGCCTCGTTCATTCCACGACTCTTCTCATTCTTCGCACAGACTACGGCTTCCAAATACCGGACTTCTTTCAATATCGGACTTCTTTCAATACCGGTATTAATACCGGACTTCTTTCGATACCGGTATTAATACCAAAATTGTGTCGCTTAACTTCAAACGCGGGTAAATCCATTCGACCCTCTCAGCAAATATCTACCCTATTTATTGCCTTTTCTTAATACCAATATCGCATAATCTGACAGATGGATTTACCCGAGTTCGAAGTTAAGCGACTCAATTGTCTTCATCAATACCGGTATTGCGGAATCCCGGTATTGGAAGCCCTAGCACAGACTCTATTTAAACTGAATATTTGTTTCGTTTTGTTACAGGTAGGAGTAAAAAGTACCTCGGCCCCCCATTCGAAGCCGAGTCGGATGCAAGTCGTAAGCGGGACCTTATAATACTACTGCTTATAAAACGTGCATTCAGCTCGTAGCACCAGTAATGGACAAGAGCCCAGTTATGGACATTATTTTACTAATATTAAAGGTTTTTGTTGTATTGCACTTATTTTGCAACTATCAATTTATAATTGTTTAATTAAGAATGAAGTGCCAATAACTGGTGTTTGTCAAGTTAAGGTGTCCATGACTGGTGCCGTTACCTTAGCACTATAACATCCTTTATTTAAAAGAGATTACACACTAATAATATGATAGACAAACCACTTTAGAAAGAAAACGTTCATGTACCACATTGAATCACACACGTTAGTCGAACGGAAAATTTTAATCTCCGAATCTATTCTAGTGTTATGTAATACCTAAGTATGTGATTCACTTCTTAGATTGAACTTCGCTACTGGGCTCATTTTACAGTTTATCTTATTTCAGCTTTTTTAATAAGTAGATTTTAAACACAATTTGTAATCGTTAAACACAAAACCTACGCTCCATTCTTCATAAAATACCTACATCAGTTATTGTAGGCAGGGGGTCGATTTTTTAATTTCGACCGCTCGATTTCGTGTATTTCGTTCAATAATATCTCCAGTACCCGGCATTTAAATTCCACTAATAGAATTGAAAACGAGTGGTCAATACCACTCGATTCCCAATTTCTATCGCTCGTATTTCAAAAATTAACATTTCACTGTTTTCCACCGATTTTCGAGTGACGAAATCGAACGCTCGAAATTCAAAAATCAGCCCCCAGGCAGTAATTAAATGCTATCAGTCTTGATGAAATCGAAAACTTTTCCCTGAAAAGGGTCATCCACCCTTTTAGCTTAATTAATGCAAATAATGTATTTTTGTGACGGCTAATTAATTAGTTTTTGTTGAAGGACTGAGTGTTTTTTAATTGTTTGAATTGGACTGTTTTTGCGTGTTTATTAAGAATACGGGTAAATAACTTATTTATTGTTTATCCAAAGGAATTCCTTATCAAAGTCGTCATCTCCTTTAAATCTTAAAGGTTTGAATGCAAAACAAGTAAGTAATATTTAAAATTATAGGTATAATAATTATTTATAACTGCAGTAAAAGAAACTTTTGTAGGTACAGTTGTATGTAATAATATATTACATTTTTGATGTCAAAAGAACCTCGCAAAAAAATATAACAGACTCTGCTCTGTTAAAACGGATACTTTTACGCTGCTCTACTTACAATATTTTTTTGTAAGATATCGTACAGTATGAAGGTGAAAATAAAACACACTTCACATATTCTTTTTACTTTATATTCTTGGGCTAACATTCTCACGCGAAATCTACATAATAAAATAAGGCATCCATAAAATGATAATGCTGCTTGATAATGATAGGCTAGTCAGTGTGAGTGGTCATCGCTATGCGGTTTGACATTTGAGCTACATTGACCAAGGCCGGTTCGCCGTTCCGTCTTCAGTCTTCATTGATCCGTTGACTGACTTTTCGAAATCCTTATTGCCATGACATAAGGTCCACTAATGGTGAATTTATTGTGTTGCTTTTAGTACCATCTTCTACAAAATTAACTGACCTTTTGTAAGCTTTATTACAAGTACATAAGGACTTCCCATGGCCACAATTGCTGTTACATTAAACAGTCTCTTGACCGCTTTGTTTATTTTTGTTCCCAGGTAATTGAAGACTTAATGTTATACAGGCTGATTTTTAACTTGCCTTAGGTCAGTATTATGAAAATCAATTAGTCTATTTCAAACATGACATACATACGTGTTAGGTTGAAAGCCGATAAGTACTAGGTACATTAGGTTTCGCATGAGTGCATTTAGTCATACTTAGATCCTGTCACTAATTACGGGTATTAAGAAGCTATTAGTAAAGATATGAAGTAAGAGACTGAGTGGTAGGTTAGGTATAATTAAAGTATTGAATTACGGTGTAGAATTATATATATTAAGAGGAAAGTAGACTACCGCACGAAACCGCGGTTAACGAAAGCGGCCGTCCACTATTCTCTTAATTATCCATCATATTTTTGTCCTCCGAAATAGGCGAGATTTACGTACTAATTACAAGATTAAAATTATTTTAAACGGGTCACTCACGTATTATTAAGTGGAATAGCTCGACAAATCAAAAATCGCAGATTGGATCGAAACATGTCGAGCTATTCGACTTAATAATACGTGAGTGACCCGTTTTAAATAATTTTAACGTGTTTGAGTCTCACAGGAGTTTTATAGTTAAAATTACAAGATTTAAGTACCTACTTTAAAAAGAAAAAAACGATTTTACGTGAAAATAAAACTTGTCTTCTTTTAATATTTTTCGGGAGGTATGTTTTATCAGGTAAATTTGCGTTTCTAACAAATACGGTAAACGCCCTAATGCTCGACGAGCTAATGCCCCATAGATGACATCTTGATGTCACCTCTACAATGACTTAAGTTTAATGATGAAATGTACTGCGACAGTAAAGGGCCGCAAACCAGTTATTAAAATTTGTCATTTTTCACCAGTTATAAACAACTATAATGTAGAGTTTGTGCGGAAAGAGAAGAGTCGTGGACTGGGGCCCAATACATCCCACGACTATACTCTTTCCGCACAGACTCTACCTCATGTTAAATTCATTCAGAAACAAGTCAAAAGGAACTTTTAAAAGGTATTTGACAAAAAGTAATTTATGACGCCTGACTGATGAGTGCATGATTGATTGATGAGCTTAATATCCATTTTACGCTGATGAATTTCCTGATGGTAAAACACTGCTGATTGACTCAAACTGCCAATAGGATGCTCTTAGTTGAGGATCTTTAAGAAAATACAAGGTGATTCAGGAGACGTGTGCAGGATGAACTCTACACACTCAGTAAAAAATAATTTTATGAATGGATCGTTCATATAAAAGTGAAACAATCACGCATTTTTGGTTTGTTTTTTTTTGGTTGTTTTCATAGA
Organism: Cydia splendana; assembly: GCF_910591565.1. Classification (NCBI taxonomy): domain Eukaryota; kingdom Metazoa; phylum Arthropoda; class Insecta; order Lepidoptera; family Tortricidae; genus Cydia; species Cydia splendana. The sequence continues at coordinate 14,066,353 of NC_085971.1, read as the reverse complement.
ATATTGACATTTATTATGACACCTCCACACTGTGTCATTCAAAAACTGTGCAGCGTTTCTTATACACGATGATTTTTAATCGGTGATCAGGAACCAATTTTTCTAATTCAGTCAGCGACGGCGATCACATTTAACTATGAAACTAACCGCGAAATCGCGAAATATATAATAACTCTCTCATAGAAAATATCAACATCGGACCAGCCCTACTGTATGAAACAGGCAATTTTTTTTTGTGATTTCGAGGTTGGCCCCGTAGTTAAATGTTATCACCATCGATGACTGAATTAGAAAAATTGGATCCTGATCACCGATTACATTTCTTGGTGTATATTCATTATTTAGTTACATACGGTTTAGTCTAGTCATTATTTATTAATGGCATTTTCAGTGCCTTTTCTTCTATATGCAATTATAACCGCGTGGAAAAAAACTACAACTAATACAATAAGATAAAAGAACTTAAAAAACAAAATAAAAAAGCAACAGCTTAACGCAATGCATTCCAAACTCAGTTTAAGCCAACTGTTACAAAATTAACCCATAGATAGAATAATAGAGATGTGTAATCCAACATATGCCTCCGTAATTATTACCTTACAAGTCTCAATCTGATAAAAGTCAAGGATGAGTACACAACAAATAGTACCAATGTGGTTGATGGCAAAAAAACATAAGCTATGATTTCGAAATGCCATTGAATTGAAGATGTACCTTTAAAAAAGAGTTTGATATTTAAAAACGGTTTTTACAAGCCATTTAGCAGAAGATAATCACTTATAGGAAAAAACAAAATGATTTCATTACAAGATGAGGAAACATATAGTAAAAATATTGTTAAAACATGAAATAAACGAATAAAATTGATTACCTCTGGTTGCAACATCCTTGTTGGATTTGACAGCGATCAAGTGACTTTCGTGTGTGTTAGTTGTGTGGTTGACATGAAAGAGAGGCTATTGTAACCAATCGAAACTTTTTTAGGGTTCCGTACCCAAAGGGTAAAACGGGACCCTATTACTAAGACTCCGATGTCCGTCCGTCCGTCCGTTACCAGGCTGTATCTCACGAACCGTTGCCGCTATAACAACAAATATTAAAAACAGAATAAAATAAAGATTTAAGTGGGGCTCCCATACAACAAACGTGATTTTTGACCGAAGTTAAGCAACGTCGGGCGGGGTCAGTAGGTACTTGGATGGGTGACCGTTTTTATAGATAATGGTACGGAACCCTTCGTGTGTTAGTCCGACTCGCACTTGGCCGGTTTTTTAATTGACGGTTAACTCAAGGTCATACATGTATAAATTTATTTATTTTAATTAATCGAAATAAGGTGAAAAATTGTGAGCGTATTAAACCTTTACTACATATCAATAATTACATGTCGTATAAATAAAACTATTGTTCATACAATTTTGTAGAAAACATAAGCCTTGTAGAAAAACTGGCCATATAATTTGTTCTTGTTTCATTTTTCAACGTCAAATAAAGAATCTTATTTTTTTTCTACATTATGGGACCAAAGAACTTTCATTAAAAATAATGGCACATTGTTCTGCCATCCCCAATATAACCAGATGGATTACATCTAAAGGTGAGAAAAAAGTGTAGGTCTATGGTTTACCTTGCCCTTTATCGTTCGTTAGCCGTAGATCTCAGGGCACAGCTTGGTATATTTTTAGATTGTATCTAATTAACTCCTTATATTACGTGCGAGTGTATAATTATGGAAGACGTCTCATGAATTATTAAAATAAGCATGTTTTAGTCAATTTTGTGGCTCGATCTCGATGGTCAAGAGCGTTGGGTGGGTGACCTAGAACACTTTTTTACTGTTTTATCACATACTTGTTTAAATGCTTGTGCGTGGGTGTTGAGAATGCAATTATTTATGGATATATTTTAAACTTACGCATATTTTTTTTGTAATTTATGTTACTATTTTTGCGTTCTTACTTTTTTTTACTCCTATTTTTTATTTTTCTACTTCTATGCTTGTCACACATCACCATATTTTTATCTGATAACTTGGTAAGTATGATGAGGAAATAAAAAAATGCATTCGAACTCTATGAAACTAAAAACTAAGACTTTATAAAATTATGTTTAGCAATTTATGCAAAATAATGTTATTAAACCTCAGACATACCTAACACAAAGTGTAAAGTCAAGAAAAATAACACAAGAAAATTCAAGCCTGTACTGATTGCAATACGGTTCAAAATCAATTGTCAATTAAAACAACGGGCATTTTTACGATCGCACTGTCCGATTAGAATCAACTCTACGACACCCAACATTTGAAATCCTTGCAAAGGTCACACCGTGGCAGATGCGTTTGCCAACGCGCTTGACCGCAGGAATGCTGCTTTCGACGAAGGTTGCATAAAGCTTCTCGATTCAATCTCAATATTGTCGGACGCTTAGTAGAAACTTCAACGCGCTCGCGCACGCGCGTTTCGGTCGCGCGAATTTTTTGCCAAAGATTTCTAACTTTTTTGGCGCTTTTTTCTCGCGCGTCTCGAGTGCCTAATGAGGTTGACACAGTGTATTTGACGGAAAAAGGTGTGGTTCAAGAGGTTTTACTATCACTTATGTAATGTTGCGTTAGATGACCGATAATAGATCGGAAGACGATTTAGCGACTTGTTTTTGTCTACTTTCGTTTAACTGTTAACTTTATTCTTGTGTTTACGTGAAGATAAATGTATAATTTATTATAATATTGAATTCATTTGTCCACTCTCTCGTGACCTTGGCAGCGAGTTGAATACTTACTTGTGGCTTGTATTGAAACTAGTTATACTTTCTTGGAGTTTTATTATTTTAAATAAGTTTCAGTGTGTTCCAGGCTGCTTCGTAAATAGTTATCTGGTTTAGCATTTGCTTACTAACTATTCTAGTTTCTCTCTCAACTAAATATTATTTCCATGAATATATGTAGCTACATATTTACCAACACCAATTATGTATATAGTACCTATTAAAGTTTTGAAAGACAATGTCAATTATTCCTATTACAAGCGCAAAAAAACTTTCACTTGAAGTTTTTCGCACGCATTATATTTTAACTTATTGTGTAAATGTTCATTAATTCTCAGCAGGACGTCATCTAATGTGTGCATTTGTGATACATTTGTGGCGTAGGCTGAAAATAATCTATAATTACCTGACTAAACAGTTATCATCCACCCCTACTACCCCTTTAAAATAAGTTCATATTTTTCAAATGTTGTCACATACAAATGTTTAAATGTAGTCAATATAGGATTTTTTGATTTAATGCGAGTATATTATAAATACTTTGAAATAGTCGTCATATGTTTTTTTTATGTGGGTATCAGAATTTGGCCAAGTCTAGTTTTGGTCACATATCGCCGGTACCGGTTTCTGACAAGTTATGAATCGAGCTGTCATCTAATAGGATGCTAATATCAATGCTGATTTGCTAATGAGTGTATCTTTGTACGTTTAAATTTTGTTGCGTAACACAGGAAAGTCTATAGCTATAGCGACACTATTCCTAGCTTGTAGAATAGACACGTAGACCTAGTGATTTTGTAAGTACAGTCAAATTAAACTAAACATCATATTTAAATTTAACCTCATCAGAATTGCTTATTAAGTTTACAGATAATGTTCTTGACATTTTCAAACTATTTTCAGAGCGATGGCGGTGATAAATGTAATGAAATATACGCAGGCCGATACGTATCTATTTGTTTTGAAAATATCACAAAATTTCCGAGGCATAGCTTGCCTTAAGAAATTTTCAACTGCCCATTTAAATACAAACAGATATTAGGGGGGATGAGAAATGGCGTCAACTTTTAAAGTCAGTTTTAAGGTCCGGGCAAGGGGCGGGCTCTGTCGTTGACAGAAATTGATGGCTGTCACCATCCCTGTCATCGACATTTATTAAGATCATGGGGCTTTTGTTTATGAAATCGATTTTGCTTACCTACTTATTTAGCAGCGAAGTTTATTTAAACTGCTAACTTGACAATCTATTACTTATTACAGTTATTAACTTATTAGTTCATTCAATTAACCATCGTGATCTTAAAGTGGCCTTCGGAGTTAATGCTAGGTGAAGCTAGGCAGTCATAGTCGTGACTAAATAACCTTATTAACACTTACCCCAGGTCAGTGGCTGACGGCTAAGACTTGAAACTTGTGGACAATTTGTGAAGAGAACGTTACAATTTTAGGTAGACTCCGTCATTGACCGAAGCGAAGCGAAGGTCTACGTTTTGACTCGGGCATTTTGCTTTCGTATGTCCGGATGTTCTCCTCTACAGGTCGCAATTCTTAACCGATTCTCATGAAATTTTGTGACCAGATTCTATGACTAAATAAAATTTTTTTGTCAATCCGGTTTTTGGAAATTTTAAAAAATGGCGGAGTCGTGATACCTGTCGCCTAAACAAATAGTCGTATCGATATCATAAGAGTTTTTTCTTTTTGATATATGTTTATAGATTAAATGGCCAAAAATTCAGAAAATTTGTATGGCTGGTTTCTGCGGTATTTAGATATTTAGTTTTTACTTGAGAATGAGTAGCTAAATTTCGTCAGCTTTAGTAAGAACTATCATGGCGCATTTTGCAAACGTTCGCTTTTTTGTTTGCATAGGGAGGTCCCTGGTTCCATCCCCAGTAATTGTATGCTGCTACATAACTTTTTGTATTTTTTTATACTTAAATTTCGTATCAATTGTTGTTTTTAATTTTATTTTTTTATTTTGAAAAAATGAAAAAAATCGTATTTTTTATTTATCAAGCGCGGGCTAAGCGCATTCGTTTATTTTTTGCAAGAGATGATGGCTTTTTGCGCTTTAAAGAAAATTTGATTCTTGAATATACGGCGCCATACCTTTGGCCTATGCTCGTCTAGATGGCGACACCATTTTATATTTAACAATTTTTACTCATATCAGTAAAAGAACATGGGTCAAAATCATATGGCGTTCTAAAAAGAAAAAAAATCATTTATCCATACATATATACATTTATTGATATTTTTTTTCATTTTCATTTTAATCCTGTATCGAAAGATGGCAGTAAATTTACTGTGACTACAAAATTTAGTATGACAATAACCCTCTACTACATATAGGGACCATGCGCGTTGGAGGGTCTGCCATCTTGTGGCCTGAATCGGAAACATGTACATTGCCAAAACAAGTTCTACCATCTACCGTTCTTGTAGTACGTTTCCTTATGCATAGTAGGTTCTGTCATCTTGTGGGCTACATCGGAAGCATGAACGTCACATTTACGCCTCACGCCAAAAATCTGACGGCTCCTATGCTACCCCCTATAGTTCACGCGCGCCCACTATAGGGACCGTGCGCGTTGGAGGGCCTGCCATCTTGTGGCCTGAATCGGAAACATATGTGCACATGTACATTGCCAAAGCAAGTGCTACCATCTACCGTTCTCGTAAGTACGTTTCCTTGTGCATAGTAGGTTCTGCCATCTCGCGGGCTACATCGGAATCATAAACTACTCATCTACGCTTCGCGCCAAAGATCTGACGGCTCCTGTGCTGCCCCCTATAGTTCATGCACGTTCCCTATACACTTTATTCTCTTTAGATTAGATATTTAAATTCATACTCGAGAATAAGTAACCAAATTTCGTCAGCTCATCTAAATGCTATCATAGCGCAGTTGGAAAGACGCTTACAAGCAAGGATATGGGATAGGTACCCGGTTCGATCCCCAGTAAATGCAATTTTTTTTATTTATTTTTGCACTTAAACATCGTATTGCTGATTGATCAAGCGAGCGCGAAGCGCGAGGTAAGCGTATTCGTTTGAGTTTTTGTTTGAACATTTTTTTAGCGGTTTTAGTTCAAGGGCATGGCTGTTCCAGGAGTCAATTTCCACTTACGTTTATAGCATGGGCGGTCACCATCCATAAATCGCAGGGGTTAACATTGCCTAGGGTAGTGGTCGACCTTGGGCTCAGGGAACTAGCTGTAGGTTGCTCGTACGTTGCGCTTTCCCGGGCTCAAAGTCTAACTAACAATAATGTTAGTTAGACTTTGAGCCTTTTAATTTGGATCGCCTCGCTAAAATGGCCCATAATTTCCGGAAATCATTTTTTCTTCGAGGCAATTACTCCGTTCTCATTTTTTCCCAGTGGAATTTCTTCGCTTTATTTAATTTTTCGTGTACATTTTTTCATAAACTAAATTTTCCTTTTCTCAATTAATTCCCTTTTATTTTGAATCCTAGTAGTTAAAATAACCAGTAGGTTTTTTTTTTCACTAACTAAATATTCTCTATCTCCATATTTTCTCTTTTTTTTAATGCTAGTGGTAAAAATAACCAGGTTTTTTTCAAATAGGTAGGTTAGGGTTATTTTTTTTGATGACCCTAAAAACGTAACTGCTCCCAGAGATAGGTAGGTTAGGGTTATTTTTTTTTGATGACCCTAAAAACGAAACTGCTCCCAGAGATAGGTAGGTTAGGGTTATTTTTTTTTGATGACCCTAAAAACGAATCTGCTCCCAGAGGTAGGTTAGAGTTATTGGCTGACAGCGTTTGGTTTTTTAGATTATGCTTTAATTTTAGTGTTTTTGATATTTGTTGTATGTGAAATACCTACAAGTAACAAATATAATTACTACACTATTAACATACAGTAACAAGAAAATATTATCCTAGATATTTAAAAGAACGAAAACTATACGGAAAAGATTTATTTAAAAATATTAAAAATAGGCGATTGCGGAAGAAAACCATTGGGAAAATATGGGAACGGAGTAATTGCTACCGAGAATGAATGATTTCGGGAAATTATGGGCAACGCAAAATATGAGAACGGAGTAGGTAATTGCCTCGAAGAAAAAATGATTTTCGGAAATTATGGGCCACACTCGCGCACGAAGCTTCTTAGTTGCAGTTTACAGGTTAATTCAAAGGTAATGTTGGTTTCCTAACATAAGTAGAGTTAGACCAAGAAAAGTCTGCAGAGATTTTGACACTGGCACAAATAACATTGGCACTGCGTGTGCTGTCAAAATCTCTGCAGACTTTTCTTGGTCTAACTCTATCCACTTTTCTATACAATTAGTATGGCGACGTGTATACTTAAGGGGCATCGACCGTACACTGACATCGGGATGATATTTTTATCATGTTATTTAGTAGTCATCGTGCGTCTCGCTTGCGCCAATACATGTACGGACAAGAACGAGTGAAGTGCACGATAACTAAATGACATCAGTTAGATGTCTTTCTGATATCAGTGTAAGTTTGAATTGGCCTGTTAGCCAAAAATTGTTTCGTATGTCCATATATGTTCTACTCTACAGGTCACATATCTAAACCAATTCCCGAATTTTGTAAGCAATTGATAGTTAAGTTTTTATGGTCAAATTAGATTCTCTAAATTCTTCAAAACAACGGAACCATACATTTATTCAGTTTTAAACTCTGCTCGCGAGGTCTACAGCTCACAGAGCCACTAGTATTATAAACTTCATAAAGCCAGCAAGAGATTTCTACTAGAGCTTGGCCTTTCCTTGAGATCGATTATCTTTTAAAATTTTGATATGGTTTCATCTTATTTTGATATGACCTTGATTGCTGCCATGCTGATTGGTGCTGACAAAATGCAGTCAGGAGAATAGGAGTAGGAGGATAGCGCATTTCGCTCGCACTTATTGGTGCGCGTGATATAACGAAATGTATTAAACAGGCGTATTCGAATTTTAGTTATCCGATCTTTTTCCGATATGATATGATGTCAAAAGTGACATTTCTTAAACCAAAAACGTCATTTTTACACTGACAGATCAGTGTCATATCGGAAACAGATCGAATAACTAAAACTCAAGTTGGCCTGTAAGGCATGGGAATAGAATAGTATGCATTTCCGCGGCGAGAAGTGCAATTTCCTGCGCCACGGAGCCGGACGTCTCGCCGGGAAGTACTAATTAATTGCTCAACTAAATACTTTCCTGGAGACCTTGAAATGTTGCGATAATCCTCTGGAATTTGTCGTTTGCAACGTTGATGAATGCAATTACATCGATGTGCGTCAATTTAACTTTGTTGGAACTTGCTAATACTTATTTTTCCCTGTTGTATTTTCATTAGGTTTATTTGTTAATATTAACTGATTAGTTAACAATATTTGAATCAAATCTATTTAACGATTTGATTAAAATTTTGTTAGCTAACTGTAAGTACTGGAGGCGGAGTTGAATTTTTTTTTATCCTTACATTATTTCGGACTTGGAACAGACCTGATAATGCAGTCAGTGGGTATACAGTATATTTAATTTTTTTAATCAAAGATAAGTATTACAAATTAAAACATTACACCAAAATTACATTAATTATAAAATACATCACATAATTACATTACATTTACACAAGTTACATAACACAAAAAAAAACACAAGTCAAAAACAAAGCAGTACTGACTGACTGACTACTGAGTCAGTCAAATATCCCACCCCGCGTCATCCCCGGCGCAAAGGTGCCCAATACAGTATATAATAACTTAATAAGTTAATAACCGCAACACCGTATCGAAAAAATGCATCAAGATTAGGCTTGTTACAAATGTCTTGGGACAAAATTATTATACATAAATGTTCGAAGAAAAGTATCTATAAGCGGCAATAATAACCGGAAACCTATTTCGATTGTGTGTCTTATCATTATTTCGATTTATACAAATAATTATTTAAATAAAGTTTGCATGCACATTATTAGATTAGAATAACTGAATAACCTTGAAATAGCATTTTAAGGGGCTCACTGATTAACAGTCCGCCGGACGGTATCGGCCTGTCAGTTACAACAAAATTTTGACAGGTCCGAACAACTGACAGGCCGATACCGTCCGGCGGACTGTTAATCAGTGGGCCCCTTTAGTAATACATTTCTTATGTGCAGTCAGCACTCAAATTTATTACATTAATCTGGCATTCTTGAAATCATAATGTAAGGTTGAAAAGGTCACGTTTGATAAATTGGTAAAAATTTAAAAACAGCTCAACTTGATCAGTAGCAAAAATTACTTGTATTAAAATTGTACATATTGCGATTCTGTTGACAATGATACCGGTTTTGCAACGGTATGTCTCCATTACAAAGTTAATTAAAATATCATTGCCAAAAAGTGGAATTATTATTTAATTACTATTACTTGATTTACATAATTACCTCTAGCAATGTACACACAGGAGAGTGGGTATAGCAATTATTAAACCTAACCTAACCAAACATTTTATTTACGTCTAACGCCGGTTACACACAGCGATTATGTGTTGCTATCTACAATAAATATGATACTCACGATCTTCGATCATTTGTTTCTTCAATTTGCTCTCTAACACTCGAATATGGTATACTCGATTAAGTTCACCTTTTGTGTAGTGTATTTCCTTATGTGCAATAAAGATTAAATTAAATAAATAAATATGCAAGAGCGATACTAGAATCAGAAATATGTGCGTACATTGTGCGATTATATAGCCCTACATCGCGACTAAAACTTGCAAGCGCGCGCAGAACTTAAGTGTGATTCGGAAGGGTCCTGGATTCTGGGTTACCTATTCCCAGAGATGTGGAGGAAAGGTATTGCTCTACTGTATCTACTGCCCCAGAGGTATAGAGATCAACGGCTCGATTCGGAAAATGAATTAGATTTCTACTAGACTTCAACAAGTTACCATACGGATAATATAAAGATATTTGTAAGATAGATATGTCAAATTTGACGTTTCCGCGATTCTGGAGCTCCTCTTGAACGATTTCGACAAGTTATGACTTAGATATCCAAGTCACATCTAGCCGATATCTAATGTAGATCTAGTTGATCTCTAAATCGTCTCAAGATCTTGTGATTATCTCGAAATCCGAATAGGCCTGCAAGTCAGATAAAAAAAGAAAACATTGTAAGCGCGCTGTATAAAGTCCTCATAATGTATGTAAACAGCCTAATAAGACGCTACGTAAATGCGAACATACATTTCGTACTTTCATTTAACTATCGCACTTAATCATTTCATAACCGTACACGTTTTGTTTTGATCATTGTTCGATGACACTAATTACGCATTGCGCATGAGTGGGATGATTTGTTTTGCAACATAAGTGCATGTTGATATTATGATCAGACAAATAAGGCTTGTTTGAACGAGGCTTAATCGATTAATAACGTTACAAACTAAATTGTAACTTAACTTTTACTTCAATAAATTTAGCAAGATTAGTATCATATTTTTAAAATAGAGGTACATAAAACAGCATGCCAATTTAGTTGACATTATTAATGAACGCCTAGTTTCATCATCATCATCACCTAGTTTATGAAACAAAAACTATCCGTAACCGCCTGCAATCCGTTTTATAGATTTACCTACAGGGCACCGGCCCAGAACTTTCGTTGGACAAAACTGTCCTTACCTTTATGCTTAGGTATACGATTTGTATAACAGTTTGGTATCAATTCATGTACCTAAGGCAGCCAGCATCTTCTGGACCTAGCCGCAGGGGCCTTTTTTAGATTTAGTTTAGTGTGTGGTTTTATTTTTGAATAGATTATTTAGATTAATTGTAATTTAAAGTTTTTATTATTTCTTGTTTTTGACATGTTTTTGTACCTGATATATAAATAAACAGTTATATATTCAGAAACAATAAAAAATAACAAGTATAAGGCATGTCTATAATATAGGCATAAAAATAGAATTAATGTCAGAGTTCATTGACGAGCGAGATAAGTGGTTTTAAAACTCTGATATCCTTGAAGGATGTAAATTGATTAGATTACATGCCTAATGACAAAAACAAATGATGATCTTACGGTATTCGTTACCAGTCAATATTCTTCTCCGCTGTTGAGAAAAACATCGCGACAGTTCATGAGACTATTCGTGTTCTAATTACCATTGGATAAAGGTGCTCTCACATTTTAAGCTGGTACAATCTCATCTTTGACTATAATTTATACTCCGATGCTTATCAAGTTGCACTATCATTGATAATTGCACTTGTTGTAACGAAGAGGCGTGCCTTCACAAGTTCACATGTTTGTATACTTACATTTTAAAATTCTCCCACGAAGATAGAAGGAGCATTTCATCAAATAAGAATGTCGGTTACGAACACTCATTTAGATTTTTCGGGTAATACTACTAGGAAGCCAAGTTTTGGTTTGACTCTATAATTTTTCTTACACATTATAGATAGATAGGTAGATAGAATAGATAGCATACTTTTTATTGCACACCTCTGTAGGTGTATACAGCTTGAGAAGAAACAATCATACACAACATAAGAATGTTATTTTATCTCTCGACCAAAAATCGGCTTTCTAGTATTTTTAGCCGTATTAAAAGAGCATTATTTAATAAGCAAGTCTTATCAACCCTTACTGATATAATACAAAATGGTATCGTCCTGGGTCGTCCCATTCGTTTTTCGTCAAGTTCTTAAATTAGTCCTATTCTGCTGTCGTCACTCACTCTACATTCGTCACAATTGTCGGCGGCTTTCAATGTAGAATGAGTGACGAAAGCAGAATAGGACTAATTTAAGAACTTGACGAAAAACGAATGGGACGACCCAAGACGATACCTACAAAATATACATTTGTCACCACTAGCGACATTACAGAAACTAAATCACAGCTACATATATAAACCTATCGTAATTAATGATCATCCACACGTCGCCTCATTAGGAAACCAGACGCAACCTGCCATTCAAGTTTTAGACGTTACCGATGCGAATTGAAGTCAGTTAACGCGCAAGCCTACCTATCACTGCACCTAGGACTTAACTAGTGGATAACAAACCTAACTGTGGATACAAAGTGTAAAAAATGTGCCAAAGACAATTTCTGTGTTGTACGATTCTTGTGCTGATGAGCTGGATAGCGGACACGAAAACGGCGAATTATCAGGCGTCGCTAGGGCTTGGGAGCAAGTCAGGTAAATATTTTAATTAAGTTTGTGGGCATGTGTGACACGGTGTATAATGATTGTAAGATACTGAAGTCTAAAACTGGATGTGTGATGGTATTTGATGGTGATGAGTAATTATGGAATTAACTCAGTTAAATAAATGTTGACATGCAATAGGTAGGTGCTTAATTTAAACTGTGTAGACATTAACGTTTAAAAAATAAAACGAGGAAGTAAATAATAAATTGCGTAAAAAGAGAGACATGTTATCACACCGTCTCGCCATATGTATATACCTTCAATACCTACATCAGGATTACGTTCAGTGAAACCGGTACAAATTTAAAATTTGTTCTTGTTATTTTTAATTTGTTGTTGTTTGTTGTTGTTGTATAGTTTTGATCTTGTTATGATACGACTTTGACACGGCTCGCCAGCTGTTAATTTAAATTTTTATAGTATCTTCATTATCTCACCTTCTTCTGAGACTTCTGATATTTTCGACATCTCTCTCCTAGTAGATACTAATCTTTCGCTGTTTATCCAGTCTAGCATATAATATTATAACAGCATGTCAATCAAGTGTCAGCTACCGTAATTTTATTAAGCACTTGTTGACGAAGCCTGTAGAGGTTTTATTATCTGTCCATGTTTCTTAAAATCTTGTCTGTGTACCTATGATAAGAATCCTGATCGAATTTTTGTTCGTCTTTTTGCATTTTGTTTGGGAACTATTTTCTGCTGTATACAGCACAACCCAGCCTACGATTTTTACCACCATACACATATTTATTAATAAAAGGTTAGAATTTTTTTGTGTATATAGCTTTCTTCTTTTAACCCTTTACCAGGCTAAGGGATATATAAGTATTGCCCACATACGGCATTTCAAACATGTGTTCTATTTTCGATGAGTAAGACTGACATTCGATTGTTATTATTTTTTGAAATGTCAGCCTGGTAAAGTGTTAAGGGAAATGCTTTCGAGTTGAGGTAGAGGTAGGCCAATGCGAGTAAGTCAAATGATTCAATTTATACTGACCTTACATTATCTAAGCATATAATATCTAAACCATAATAAAGTATTAATAATTACTAGTTTGGATACTTTGAACACAAAGTTAGATACCAAATTTTGGCTTATATTTCTAAAACCGACACCAATATATCGTCACGTAAATGTTGTTAAAGTATGAAGTAGGTACTTCTGGCTTTATAGATAAAAGCTATTTTGAAAATTGTCCTTTACGAATAATTAAACTGTAAATGGCTTAACAATGAATGTCCTTGACAACCTCTGAGATGTGATTAGTAATCACCTCTGCTGACTCTCAAAAATTGCGATTTCTATGTTAATAAATATTAATTAATTAAAGCGGTTAAATAAAAATACCTTCTGTATTTATTTTTATTAAAACATAGTAATTAGCTTAATCGATTGACCTTATTTTGACACATGCAGCGTATAGTAACAAAATATCACTGTATTCCTTTTGATACAACAAACAATAAATATTTGCCAGACAACAATAGAATACGTGAACTTATCAGTCATATCACATTTCAAAAACAGCCGTGTGTTATGAGTATTTTGGATATGGGGTAGTACATTGTGCAACATGGGGCGTAAGTTAAATATTGCAAACGAGAGTAAGTTAAATCGCGACGGCTTTCCGGAGCGATTGATAGACTCGAGTTTGCAATATTATTACGCCCCGAGTTACACACAATGTTTTTCATCACACTTGCGATACAAAAACGAAGTATAAAGACAAAAAACTGTTAATTATGGCACTAGAAACTTCATAACTCCCTAGGGAAAACGCTTTTTCTATAACTCCCGCTAAACCTGCGTGCAATTCCACATTTACTGAGCGAGTGTGATGAAAAGTTATTCGTTCACTACTTACGAGTATATACGTGCGTACATTACGCCCTTAGACTTAAAAGCGTCAAGTATCTAATTACAAACTGCATTATTACAACATAAGTCACAGCCAGTCTAAAATAGGCAGAGCTATAAAGGCTAGCACATAATGTACAAAAAGTAGTTTGGTAACCATTGAATGATGTGTTACATTGGTTTAACCTTTACAATAATCCCTAGTTTCGTCATGTGTGATTGAGTCAGCTAAGGCGCGTATGTGACAGGTGATATTATTGTAATTTGATACGAGGCGTATTCAGGTTTTAATGTATGATAACAATTAATAATTAAAAACTGGTCGGTCCATCCTTCTCGCACTAATATGTGAGTGCGAGTGGGACGCGCAGAACATAGTATTACAAGGTTTATTATTGTATTTATAAATGACGAATATCTCTCCAGATGAAGGCGAGCGTTCATTGTAGGTTTAAATGTTGAGTTTTATATAAATAATCCGTTACCATTTGAGAAAATTCACTTAAAAATTTGAAAATCGATCACAAGGGTTGGCACTGCGCGTTAAATTTAAAAAAGTACCCTATTAATTTGCCCTAAGTTTTAAGGGGCTACCACACGCCAATGACCTTCGATCTGAATCCCTTAGTTTTATAATGTTTTTTGTAGCTTATTATATTAACAGCAACGGCTTTAAGCAATATAGTATCCCATATTTACTTCAAAGTTCATTGTCTTCGAGATATTTGGCAACAAAGTTGAACAATTTTAGGCTATTAAACTGGTTTTGTGGCCATAACTTTTATTTTAATTAGTTTAAAATTAAAACCCTGGACTCGTTTTTCGAGACGTCGAGACGGCAAACTAGATACGAGAAAAGTGTTTATTTTGACAATGTTTAAAAAAATCTTAAAAAAATATGTATTCATTTCTTTCAAAATCCGGTAGACAAAACCGAAGGTAAAAAAAGATTGAAAAACCGATAACCGTTTGTCTTATAATTCTATCTGTAGTGCAAAAAAAAGGAGATACGATTCAAAACATGTCAAAAATCGATGAAAACCTCGGGTAGCCCCTTAACTACGCCTTCGATTACCAAATTACTTTTTCTAGAATTAATAAACTTTTACTAAAACTATATTAATTAAAGTTTAAGATTGCATAACGTTGTATATAAAAATAATGCAGTGCCATGTCAATTAATGGATGAAACAAACCTTACTGGTAGGCCTATTGAGATTAAGCTCATTAGAACCGTCTCTATGACTTATATGACTATCTTATACAGAATACAGTAGGCAATAAAAAGTAGTCTGATTTTTTTTTACAAAAATATATACTACAATATTTTTAAAATGTCGTTATTTTTTAATACAGTACCTACACATTATTATTAAACATAATATGTTTTATATCTAACTAGACAGTATGACGACAGCCATCGATAGTTTCTGGTTCTTATCCGTTAATTATGCAAACGTAATTAAATATAGATTAAATATAATTATAACTACAAACCAGAAACACGTAACTATATGAAATACAACCAGTGATTAAAAGTTAGTTACTGGGCTAGTTTCACTGCAAAAAGATACATTGATAACAATGATAACAAAAAAATATGACCGAGTGTTTTTTGACAGCCGGAACTTTGTATATTTTTTAAGATAAGTATACAAAACGTTAAGGACGGTCAAACAGGTTTGTCAGTAGAAAAAGGCGCGATATTCAAATTTTCTATGGGGCGATAAGGTTCGCGCCTACATTTTTAAATTAGACGCTCTTTTCTACTAACAGAAATTGCTTGACAGAGATATATTTTATGATTTAATATTGCCGTCAAAGTGTTACCCTATTTTTCACATCACAGCTTGTCTCATTAGGATGATAGGATTCTGCAGAATTGCTATTTACCGCAGATTTCCTACCTATTAAGTTTTTTTTTTGTTTTAATTTGATTAGTAGTTTTATTATATTAATAACGTTTGATCTCAAAGAGCATCAACTAGTGAAGAGGGCCTGCTGATTAGGACCATAAAATCCTCCATGTGCATAAGGACCCTTTAGGCATGGAACGCCACAAATGATGACGTTTTATTAGTAGGTAAGAGTGAAGTAGGTGTTATTAAACCGGTTTCATTAACTCGATAATTGTCCTGATTAGCGAATATAATTTTTCCGTTTACCTACAGTTACCGCATAGACAATAATTTTATGACATTTAGATTCTTTGATAGGTACAATACAATACAAATAATAGGTATTTATTGCACACCTCAATACAGAAAACAATACAATATGAATACAACAACTCAAATAGAGCTTAACAACAGGCGGTCTTATCTAAAAAGCGATCTCTTCCAGGCAACCTTTAGATTCATGGTTCTAGAAATTTCAGTTGCTGTAAAATGTATTGCTAAATTCAGTGCTTGAGTAACAAAATCCTAGCGAATAGTTAAGACATATCCTGGAAACTACGGTGATTAAATACATAGCTTCAACTACTTAAAACTGTTCGTGTATGGTACTATTGCCAAATGAACCAAATATAGGCGAGCCAAACGTTCAAGGAATAATGGAAAAACTGCAACCAATAGTATTTAAGACGACAGTGCCATAAAAATAGTCCAGTACGGATATGATGGTCGTTCTTGTCTACGTGACAGCATGATAAAACGGTGTCCGTCATTTTCTATTCGGCGGTGTTAAAAAGTGACAGTTATTTTATCACGCGGAAAGTGACAGTTATTTTATCACGCATTATATATTAGCCGCTTACGAGTAAACTCCGAGCTCCGTTGGTAGTGTAGCGACCTCGTTCAAATTTTCCCTTGTATCATGCCATTTTTTGTCATTTCGCCCTATCTCTGGCCATCCTCGATGTAGTCTTTCCAACGCTTCCTTTATCTTCCTTTTAGCCTTTTGACCCTCTAACTTAGAGCATTTAATAACCGGAGTCGCCTTTAAGAGCTGACTCCTCTGCCGAAAACCTTGCACAGTTGTGCAAACTTTTGTATGGACTGACGTTTATCTGTCATGGCTATTTGTACGTTACGTACAAATCATGTACAAATATATAGCCATACATTTGACATGGCCCTTCCCCGCAAAAATCGGCAGACTGTTTTCTACAGAAAATGACAGCCAAGGCTCCAGTTACTAAATACTCAGAGCCCTCTAATGAATACAAAGCAATTTACCTACTAACTATTACGAATCTAAGTTTGCAGTTCTGCTGGCTTACTGGAATGTCCGACTCACAATTAAGTTTCTTCAATAGGAACACCGGCTGCTAGCTTGTTATCGCATACCTCCAGTTTGATTTACTAGCTACGCTCCAACGGATCCAGGCCTTCCAGACCTTGGCCCTTATTCGAAGGGTATAAGGCATATTTTTACTAGGTTTAATACGTTACTGACCTGGAAAAATAATGATGCAGTGGATCCGTGTCGAGTTTAAGGGTACAGGGAAATGTGTTTTGTTTACGTTGATACCTGAAGCGCTTATGCTGCGAGTGATGTCAAAATGATATCAAATTAAGACCAGAATCTGTAATGTTTGAAAAAAGTTTCTACTAGTTTATGAAGAAAATTTTGAAATGTCTCCATTTCATCATACAGTATTTTTTATAGCTTCAGTTTTATTGATGATTTTACAAATATAGTTATAGGTACATATAATTTAAGTAATAATATGTCGAGCATGCAATATGGCATTGTTTGTTTCGGCCACTTCGGCTTAATTGGCCTAAGTCATATAACATTGTTTAATACTTTTTTGACTTCATAAATGCGTGGTTAAAATCCAGAGTCCCACGTGGAAACTATAACAAGTATACCAGGCCAAACTTATTTGCGACCGTGAATCACCCAGATCCGTGAAATAAAGACAGAAATTTAAAAGTTTAAACTACATAACACGGAAACACGGAAATGTCATCGTTTACGAAAGTAGATCTACTCCGAAAGGTCACGCAATCAGCCCCAACATACAATTATAAAGCGGTACTGAGATTATCGTTCCATCGTTTATACTATTAACTGACATAAGCCTTATTGCCAATATATAAGGTCCACTGATGTTCAGTCAAAAGTGTTTCTGTTAGTACTGATAACACCTTTGAGTCAATGACAACTGGAAATATTTCTCTGTTGAAAAGCTGTTAATATTTCACGCCGGTATCGACGTGCAGATAACTAGTGAAGTGTAAATTTACATTTCAGTAAAAAATATATAATTATTTTTGCTAGGTAAAAAAACATACATTCTTACTAAGAACTCGACTTGAGAAAGGCGTGGACACTATCAGTAAGAATGACATGAATATTATTGTCATTCCATGGTTTCATTTCAATTTTATTAATATTTCATTTCATTCTAATTACTGTACTGTCAACTTAATTACAATGTCAATGATTTAAGGTTGATGCCAGTGGCAGTGTCTGATTTACGATTTAGCATAGGTAGTAGATACATAAATAATACATTGCGGTCATTCTTAATAAATATGTCTGCGGTCTAATTCATCTAATTGCCACGATTCATACAAAATGTATGAAAAGAGTCATGGCAATTAGACGCAACCGCAGACATATTCTCAGAGCCATTTATATTTTCGTTTTTTGACCCATTAATTGCGCATTATACCTACATCAATGTGCATAGATAGACCAATATTGACCACTACACGAAATATAAACGTGATAAACACTTACGCCCTTATTCATCAAACTATACGGGAGTGATTTCGTTAAATTATGTTATATCCTTTTCTTACAAATACATAAGTCAAATGACAGATAAGGACAAACGATTATTAGCTAATTGAGGTTTGTAGCGCGTTATGAATAAGGGGGTAAGACTGTTTAACGTACCTACTTGACAATTTTTTTCGGCTAATCCATTAACAATTCTCAGCCTAAAAATAGGTGAGCAAAATAACAAGTATCGCGTGTATGTAGCCACTAAATTGATGCGTCATTACACAACACCATTTCGTGTCAGAACAGAGAAAATAAGCAGCAAAAGCACAATGTTTTGATAACACAATTACACTGCCTACTTAGAGATACTCTTGAACTTTCTAACATTCCAAATGAGCCGAATATGGTCTAAATAGTTGGAGTAGGTAGTCATCTGCGTCAATTGGGCAACTGTTGCGTAACGTAATAACGGCCTACTGTCGTCAACGCTGGCTGACCATTTGTGTACTTTATTTCAAGGTAATAAGAACTACAATTGGTTAGTTTAGACTTAAGAGTGCTGCTGTTGATACATGTGTTGTTGTTGGGCACACAACTGAGGCTCCACCATGCTAAACGAAAATCGAAATTTCGTTATCTGCCTCTCTATCGCTCTTGCATATTCTAGCGAAGGTATCTTTGCATCATTCACATTTCTGCCAATAGCATACGTCATTTAAATATGGTCCGAATAATTCAAATTTTGATTTTCAGTGCGTAACGGAACACATTTAGGTGACATTCAGATGGCAAGTGCAGCTGCATTATGCTGCAGCCTTGACCCGGGCGCTGTCACTGTCAATTACGTAGATAAAATGGGTGACGGATTGCTATCCGAATGTCACCTTCTGAGTAGCGCAAAATTAAATACACTACATTTTATTTAAATACATATTACACAACATAAAGATAAAGACAACCCTTTTGATGCGACTATACATATACTTATATATCGTAATATGTATATTACATGGATATATATTAAGTACCTAACAACTTCATCAAACATTGACCAAGAAGTCGTGTAATTTGCATTTATATTACCAGTTTTAATAGATTAATTTACAAGTAGTAGAAACAAATTATATCGTTGCTTCTGTTTTTAGTTTTAGATCATTTTAAAAATACTCAATCACGTTTAATAAATTTTCGGAAATAAATATTCAACAACAAACATACCGACAATTCTTTAATTAGTACCAATATATAAAATCCACATCTGACTAGTACTTGATCGTTTTATAAATGGGCGTAATTAAACGATACGATAGTAAAATAAGTTCCATGTAATATATTACGTTTAATGTTTTCTTAATATGTACTTCTTTTAAAACGTACTTACTTAAAACTTCTACGTGCTAAAAGTACATCGTCAAGTAGATACTGTACAACAGTAAACATGCCAATTGTTTTTATTTATTACGATACATATTCAATGAAGAAAGGAAAATAAATGCACAACAACCAATGTAAACATAAGTACTTAGCCTGTTCTCTCGTATTTTATTGAGTGCCCAAAGCAATCTTATCGACAGAGCACAAAAATATAAGTTTCTTTAAAACGCCATTTAAGTTTATATGAGGCCCGTAAACACATACTTGAAAACGCGTAATATAATAAACAATAAACAAACACATTGCATCGTATATTTGATGACAAGTCATACCGGTCCTTTTAACTTTTCAATGTAGCCGTTTCTTACAATATTTTCCGTAAAACTTCTCGTTGCCAGGTCAAGTGGTAAAAGCAAGATGCCTTTTGAGTGGGCTGAACATTCCACTTTTAAAATGTTTACTTTTATTTTGATACCATCTGGCTCCTCGTTAACCGCGGAGTTTTCTCTTTATTGTCCCGCGAATCAGAAAACTGTATCGGCAAAGTGAATTTAAGAATCCATTTTGAAAAGCTTTGGTCAGAGTCAGAGACCGTAAATTCTTAATGATGTATTTTTGCTGTAGAATTCTGCTATGAACTGGTTTAGCCTAGATTTTTTGCACTGCATCATTAATAAAAGATGTCAAGCATCTTAGTGTTACATCATGCATACGCGGTATTTTTTATCAATTCGATTTTAACCTTGGTATTCCTGCGTAAATTCACATTAACGAATTACCATAGTGAGTTTCCAGTCCAACATAATTCTAAAAGTTGAAAATCAAACACAATAAAAAAATTGCTTAAGTACCTACTATTAGGTAGAATTAGATGGAATCATGTAAAAACATCCTACGAGTATGCAGGTTTTATTTTGGGTGTATGAGAATCTACAATCCTTGAATAATATAGTTTCATTTCAAAATATATTTAATAAAAATATTTCATGTACCTACTATTGTTAACTGCTCTTGTTTATTCACCCTCGCTTTAAATGGTGGAAATGTTAATATGTATTTAAATGAGGGTTTTAGCCTAATGCTTTGCTAAACTGCTTTTCCTATTATCCTCAGAATGTTCGAGCTGCAGCGACGATGAGCTCGGAGTCACGCGGTGGACCATGCCGCTGCTCAAGACGGGGGAAAAGAGATATTATCTAGGAATATTCTTCAAGGTAAACATGTATTTTAATAGTTTCTATTATATACCTACCTACATGTATCTACAGATCCGACAAAAGTAGTGTCTGGCGGACTAACCTTATAATGATGAGAATTAGCCACAGATCTGGCTGCCAATGCTTAAATTGGGCATTTCTCAGGAGGGCCATTTTTACGTGTCCGGGGCAATAAATTATTGAATTTACTGTTCAATAAATCTGAATTAATTTAGGCATGATCTTCAGCCTATATTAATCTGGGACACTATCAAATTATTTATTTATTATTTATATAATACAAGAAAAAAAAATTCAAATGCCAAAAATGATGTTCGGTGGGAGTGTCCCGCACCCAGATTTTATGAAACAAAAAATTATTACTCAAGATGGGGCATTAGATCGGAGTTATTATGGGTATTCACGCATAAGGTATTAGTTAACTTATCATATTCTTTATATCACAATAATGTGTTTGCTCAACTCATTGAATAAAACCAAATTTACGATGTGTCCGGGGCTAGTGCCTGATTTCGGTGTAATTTGCAAAACATGTCGGTACTCCTTCAAACTTGTAAACCAGGAACTCAGTGTCTCAAACATAGTATGCTTTAGTTGTGCCTTAACCGTTGAATAGAGTAGAGGTACAGTCACAGTATAATAAAGTGATTTTTTAAAGGTTTCACCGTCCTTCGGTGGGTTTGGTTCTATGTTTTTTTGAGATCGGTGGTGCAATTTACTCCGAAAGTTTTAGTGCATTTATCGTTATGCAAGTGATTAAGAAATCCTCGAAAGTACGTAAATCCATCATTATTACATCTCCTCTGTATCACTCACCGATATCAAAAAAGTGATAACTGAATTCAAATCCTGCTTTGTAAACTAGTTTGTTGTACTAATTTATCACACCTAAAAAGTGCAAGATACGTTGTATAAACGTAAAATTATGTTTGTAAGTAAATTAAGTCATAATAGGTACAAAAAATCACTAGTTTACTATGAGTAATTTTTTAAACCAGACGTGTGTTGAAACTTGTAGACCCAATGTTTCTTTCTCTGTCTTGATGCCACATGAACACCACTCAAAACTTTCTTGTTTATCGGGTGTAGGTAACATAAGTTTTTTTTTATGCGTGTGTGGTAGGATTGTGTGAAACAAACATCTTCTCCTTTATGGCACTAATGTGTGGTCGACATGTCTGAACTCGTTCCAGGACCATACATAGCCCATCACCCTATTATATGAGGACAGTCAAATAGTGTGGGATATCTTCTAGAGATGTTGTTTTACAAGCCGTAATTAGGTTATTTTAAAATCTTGGGTCTATATCTATTAAATTTATGTAAGCTTTCGAGATCATAAGCCTTGTTACATCGCCTATAATCAAATAAGAATGAAAAATATGATTAAAATGTAATATGATTGAGATATAAAATTGAAATGTGATTTTTGTGTATGCATTATTGAATTCGGTGACGCCAATTGATTTCAGTGCCTGCACATGATTTCGGTGTTTTTTAAATTTCAAATATCTTAAAAACTATAAAGTTCTAATGGAGGCCTCCACTACCAATATTTTTTATATTAAGGCTAGATTTTAGAAAATAAATTCGCATATCAAATATGTTAAAAAAAAATTTGGCACCGAAGTCAGGCACCGAAGGTCATCTCTGAGAAACGCCCTTATCCACTAATTACTCGCCATATGTACATTGACAGTTTTGTTCGCCAGACTCGACTGGAGTGTATAGATTTTTTCCCCAAAATCGTTAATTCCGCGTAGCAAATTTTCCATTCGCATTTTTTCCCACCCGAATTTCTACCCATACCCTTTTTTGTCATTCGCTTATATCTCTATTATCAAATATGACCTACTGACATTTATCACAACATTTTTATTTCTTAGGTTAAAATTTTCTCATAATTAATACTTTCCAAGTCGTCTTATTCGCATTCTTTTTATTTCTTAGGCGATAATATTACAATGGTCCCACCGCACTGTTTTTTTTTAATAAAACCTTTAGTTTATAGCTTAGCTAGATGGAGCCCCGCGAAGTGTAAGTAAGGTTCGTTAGGTAGCTTCAGATGCCCGAAGGGCAAACCGAAAGGTAAAAAATGATAGCGTAAGAAATAAAAATGTTGCGATAATTTGAGAATAGAGAAACATGCGAATGACAAAAAAACGGTATGGGTTGAAATTCGGGTGGGAAAAAATGCGAATGGAAAATTTGCTACGCGGAATTAACGATTTTGGGGAAAAGATCTATACACTCCTCGACTGTGAGGCAGAATGTTGACTGTGAGACGAGTAATCCAGAGTTTACACGAGACAAATTACCGTCTAATTTTATAACAATCCTATTCATATTCATTTGGGTCAATTTCACCAAACGAGCATTTTTGTCTAATTCCCATGGAATTTTGAAATACCAACATTACACAAAAAAAATTATGCTGATAATTTGATAAAAAATATAATAAACTTTAATTTTCTTATTGGATAAAAATATTCATAAAACTATAAAAGTTATTTCAATTTAAAATTTTGGTCAGGGCACGGGAATTAGTGTGTCCATGGGAATTAGATTTTACTAGCACGGAAATTAGAACATGGCCCAGGAATTGTTTTCTTAACTTATTTTGGTAGTTAAAACTATTATTTATGTATATTTTAATCTACAATAATATACTGCAACCATAATGAAGCGGCATCGAACATATTTACCTTCTTTAATTTTAGTTTCGGACGACAAATCTACGAAAGTATGATACACTAAAAACTACGTATTTGACTAATCGTTTCCTTTATTTTAATGGCAACTAATCTCTCTTTCTTAGTAAAATGTACATATTTCAAAAGAATACTTTGAGTAGTTGCGTAAACTTGTCCGCCTTACATACAAAACTATTCATTAAAAAGTGTCATTATGTATCTGCATGTAGATAGGTACAAGGTGTATGATCTGGTATATGACCGTATAGGAAATGATACTAAGAAATAAATAGGGGCACAGTGAGAAGAAGTTATTGTGTAAGTTAATCTGAAGAAATCGAATATGCTGCCTTCATAAATTCATAACACAAAAAATTGTTTGACCACATATGAGGTAAGGTGGGGTAAACTATCTCCATGCCAAATATCATCAAGATGATATTGGTTCAGCGGTTTAAGCGTGACAAGATAACAGACAGACAGACAGAGATACTTTCGCATTTATAATATAGTAAGAATAGGATATATTTAATTATTCTTGTATTAGAAAAGCTAATTTATAACAACTATGAGGAACTATGAGGGTTTTCTGGGGTGAAAAATCGATCTAGCTAGGTGTTATCTCTGGTTTACCCTTGAATTGCCGACAGACATTTCATCGAATGTTATTTCGAAGACAACGTTTCAAGTATTTTCATTTCATCGACAAGTTATTGCGTCGAAGAATCGATACTAGTAAATTTAAATCGGGGACTTTTAATTGGTACTTGAGTTATTTTGTATGTAGTTTATATCGTGGTATTTCTTTACGGGTTTTCTTATTTCATTTTGGATTGTATTTAATAAAATTTATTACGCGTAAACTTATTTCAATTTGTAATATTTCGTTATCGAAACTAAACGCAATCACGTCAGTCGGCTCATTCTGCGCGATTATAGCTATGTGCTCTAATTTTGAAGATATAATTTTACAAGGCTGCCATTTTCATTTTGGGCAAATTATAAATAGGTTGGTAACAATAATTTTACTTACTAAGCCGTTCATTTCTGTGTAGGGTCGCAGTTCTAACCTAACCTAAACCTAGTTTGAAAGCCGTTCGTTTCTGTGTGGGATCGCAATTCTAACCTAACCTAAACCTACTTTAACAGCCGTTCGTTTCTGTGTGGGATCGCAGTTCTAACCTAACCTAAACCTACTTTGAAAGCCGTTTGTTTTTGTGGGGGTCGCAATTCTAACCTAACCTAAACCTACTTTGAAAGCCGTTCATTTCTATGTGGGGTCGCTATTCTAACCTAACCTAAACCTACTTTAAAAGCCGTTCGTTTCTGTGTGGGGTCGCAGTTGTAACCAAACCCAAAACCTACTTTGAAAGCCGTTCATTTCTGTGTGGGGTCGCAGTTCTAACCTAACCTTAACCGACTTTGATAGCCGTTCGTTTCTGTGTAGGGTCGCAGTTCTAACCTAACCTAAACCGACTTTGATAGCCGTTCGTTTCTATGTAGGGTCGCAGTTCTAACCTAATCAAACCGACTTTGATAGCCGTTCGTTTCTGTGTAGGGTCGCAGTTCTAACCTAACCTAAATCTAAAATTCTTACAACAGAAAAATGTATAAATGTACGACATATAAAAATGTATTAAAGTAATACGTCGAACAAATGAATTGCAATGTTTAGTAGTAGTGTCAATTAAAATAATTTGAAACGAATTAGCGATCAAGTAATATTCGTTGAATAGTATTTCTACGCAGTAAGAAAAATTGAAATAAATGGTATATGAAACAAAACAACACCAAACAATATTACTAGTACTAACGTTTCGATGAATCGTTGTTGATGAAATAATATTCGATGAAAAGTTTGTCGGCAAAACAAGGGTACACCGTTATCTCTGGGAAAACGCGCATTTTTAGTTTTTAGGTAGGTATATGTTTTCCGAGCAAAGCTCGGTCTCCCAGATGTTCAAACTTTATACGGCATACGCTGTCAGCTGTCTAATTTACAAAAAAGAACATTGCAAATTTGATTCATTTTGTTTTATGTAACCTTAGGTACAGGTATTATAATATGTAATAATTCCAAAAATAGTTTTATGTTTATATAATATTTTAATTTTATAATATGATCAATGAATAAGGTAAGGTGGGACAAGACTAACAGTACGAGGATTCCATACAAGTGAGTCTTACCCCGGTGTCGTCTTACCCCACCTTACCTTACGTATTAAAATTGCCCAGGTTATTCGGGTCCACCCTGTATGTACTATAGTACTTATACTAAAAACCGTTCACAGATTTTTGTGCATTCTTTAAGATTTTCTTAAATGTAAAATACAAAGATATACGTCATATTGTTATTACATATAATATATATTCAATGCCAATATACATATATATATATAATAATAATATGACGTAAACATTGCCAATTAACTTACAGTGCCCCCAATAAAAGATTTGTTGACAATATATGTAATACTTCCTAATTCCCGTGCCACTTAATCAGCTGTTTTAGGTAACTATTCCATGGGAATTAGGACACGGAAATTAGAATTCGTAATAAAAAAATTCGCCAAAAATTTAAATCGTGTTTGACCAAACTGTTATGTTATCGCTAACATAAAGATACATAAAGGGCTCCTAAATATGACAATTGTTATTGAAAAGCTATGTGGGAAATAAAATTTATAAGGGGCATCGAAATTAGAAAAAAATTGTCGCCCACCCGGATTCCGAAATAATTACGCGATTTGCTCGAACACGCCGCGGCTTGACGTACATCCGCTTGCTTTGAGAGACAGCCGAATACTGCCCGTACAGGTGAGGCGGGACACGAGGCGGTTCAAATACAGACGTCGGCTGTCAGAGCCCTTTGAGTTTTGCCGACGAAATTGTACTCGCGCGCTCGGACAATATTTAAACTAATTAAAACCAAAATATTACTTTGCTAATCCGCGAAAAGATAACGTGCTAGTCAATCAGTGCTAACCCGTTATACTTACTTGCGTATTTTTACATGCAATTAATATTCCCACCCTCCCACCGCAAAAATAAATACGCAAATAAATATAACAAACCACCACCAAAAGAATAAACCTCGACACGTGTTTCGCCTCTCTACGAGGCATCCTCAGGAGTTGTTGACGGTCTGACGCCCGGCAACGGAATGACCTGTCTAGAATGGTCGGCCATATTTATACCTTGACCACTCCCCCTACCGTGCAAGTGTGAGTGAGATGGAAAAATTCGTAATAACGGCGATGACGCAACATTCAATTGTTCGTTAAGAATCATGCCCCTATTGTTGTACCTAATTATTTCCAGTTGTTCCAGAACACCCAAACGCAATCCCTTTTCGCAAACATGTAAAATATCAAAAGAATGATTCTCAGATAAAGTGTGACCTGTATCTGAGAATCATTCTTTTGATATTTTACATGTTTGCGAAAAGGGATTGCGTTTGGGTGTTCTGGAACAACTGGAAATAATTAGGTACAACAATAGGGGCATGATTCTTAACGAACAATTGAATGTTGCGTCATCGCCGTTATTACGAATTTTTCCATCTCACTCACACTTGCACGGTAGGGGGAGTGGTCAAGGTATAAATATGGGCGACCATTCTAGACAGGTCATTCCGTTGCCGGGCGTCAGACCGTCAACAACTCCTGAGGATGCCTCGTAGAGAGGCGAAACACGTGTCGAGGTTTATTCTTTTGGTGGTGGTTTGTTATATTTATTTGCGTATTTATTTTTGCGGTGGGAGGGTGGGAATATTAATTGCATGTAAAAATACGCAAGTAAGTATAACGGGTTAGCACTGATTGACTAGCACGTTATCTTTTCGCGGATTAGCAAAGTAATATTTTGGTTTTAATTAGTATGGATTTCCGCAAAGTAACGCCTGATTCTATTCAATATTTAAACATCGATCACGAGCTATTTACCACAATGAAGTTAATAGTGTATGTGCTCAGTGATAGTAAATATCATCTAGTTTAAGTATTTGATACTAAATTAGTGATACTAATGTACAATTTTTCGTAGGATTTTTCATTATGCTCAAAAGTAGATTCCGGACAGGGCACGGGAGTAGTAATTTGAGCCTTTATGTATTTTTAAGTGTACTCTAAAAACCAATTAATCAGTGAATTCATATGGAACTCGGTGTGAAAGTGTGACTTCTTTATGTAAAAAAAAATGGTAAGTATTATCTGATGCTAACCCCCGATTTTCATCACGGACAGAAAAAAATTCGTGTTCAGAAATTGACCCATTTAATCCATTG
The DNA here is from genome assembly GCF_910591565.1 of Cydia splendana. NCBI lineage: Eukaryota > Metazoa > Arthropoda > Insecta > Lepidoptera > Tortricidae > Cydia > Cydia splendana. Next base: position 14,038,259 of record NC_085971.1, on the reverse strand, counting down.
TTATCATTTTCATCAACTCAGTACCTATAGTGTACAGTGGTTAAACACTGCATAAAATATGTATGTGCAATTGTGCATGCACACTGCACAGTTCTATATACGTTATGCTTTATTATAAAAAAATAAGGTATGTTAAGGACATGGTCACTATTTCTTTAGTTTTTATATTCTGTATCAATTTATTGCCCTTTTTATTCTTTTAAATTGTTATAAAGTGAATTACAACTATAGTTAAATTTTAAATATCTTAGCAAAATATGACATTGAAATAAATGAGATAAAATATGCACGTACTAAAGCAAAAATCAACTGTCTTCGCAGACAATTTGCGATAATTTTAATTAAAAATCTAAGGTGTTGAAATCATAATTAGAAACGAATTAATTTCTCCATCGGCGAAAATTAAATGACAAACGGAAATTATATATTTGAAGTAGGTACCCATCAAATTAGGGAGATAGAAATTTAAATTTAATTGTTTGCTTCAAGTTCAATCGAAGATTTTGAAAACAATTATATCCCTACTAATATTATCAGAGCGACAAAGTGAGACGGAAAGTAATAAACAAACGGAAACTGGTTTAAGAATAATATACATAGGTTTTGAATTTATAAGAGCTAAATTACAAATCCATATTACCTCTTCACGCTTAAGCCGCTGAACCGATTTAGTTGAAATTTGGTATAGAGATAGTTTGAGCCCCGGGGAAGGACATTGGATAGTTTTTATGTCGGAAATCATCCGTGAAGAGAGTGCAGAGGGGGGTGGAATTGAAAGAGTTAATGAATTGCCTAATAATTGAAGCACCTAAGCAATGCGCGAATTGAATAATTGCTATTATTCAGGCGCTATACCTACTTTAGCTGCTGTCACTAATTCCACGCAGACGAAGTCGCGGGGAAAAGCTAGTAAATAATAATTGCAAATGCCAATGCATTTGTCGCCACCACGTCTCTACAAGCTTAATTTTAAAACCCTAGTATTTAAGCACAGAATAAATAATAGTACAGAAGACTCACACTCTAACAAAACGCGTCTGTTACGATCAGCACAGATATGGCCGCTAGGTGGCGACAGCGCCACACGCGGCTTATGGCTTTCCCCAAAATTGGTGTGGAACGGATGTACTTTTAGCTACCTGTAGCAAAGCGACGAAATCGCGGAGTGAGCCACGCCTGGTATAAGTGAGATTATATATACAATAAGTAATTGATGTTAGTGAAAATACATCCATAATACCATAGACAAAGTAACAAAGGCAACTGTTACATAAAACGCGCCCGCACAGAATTGTCTCAGAACAAGTCTAGTAATTAGTGGGCGAGCCGAACAGAGACAATGACAGTGCAATTTGTTTGGTAGCATTGACACCTGTTGCAAGTGATAGAAAGTGAAGTATTAATTTAAATATAATCGAACAATGCGCAAACGCCGTGGGTGTGCCAGAGAAAGCCACACATCCATCATTACGTTGGATCATTAAAATGTCTCAAAGCTCTTTATTTTGTAAATATCTATGCAATTTAGTACCTTACTTCATTGTAATAAGTAAACAATAGGAAACATTTGAACACATATAGGTTTATAATTTCTACTGGGTGTTACGCTGTTTTAATAGGGGGTATTGCTGCAATGTTCTGCCGCCAGAGTGCAGCACTAGCTCCTCTAGTGAACCATAGAGTAACTTATACATACTGTGCCTTAAACTGTTTTTTGACAAGTTTTCACAGACAATAAAATATGACATTGATGCATCAAGGCGGTTTGTTAACAAAAGGGCCTACCGGGAAACGCGAAAATCGACATTTAGTTATCTGCCTCTTTGTCGCTCGAATATGCAAACGTGACAGAGAGGTTAGATAAGGAAATTTCGATTTTCTTGTTTCGCGGTAGACCCCCAGATTGTGACGGATAGTGGAAGTGGCGCCTCTTACACAGAGTTTCGCGTAATATTCCCTATTCGTGGCGTAACGACAAGATGCGCACGTGTTGACGTAACTGCATTTATCGGTCATTCATGAGTGTAATGACAAGGAGACGTAATGCTACACCGCGAGGATATTCCATATATATGCATTTCAAACAGAAAAAGTTGTCAGGTCGCTGGTAGTAGGTATCGCTATTTCTCACTTTTTTGTAGTCATGTGAATATATACCTACTGTTACCAAAAACATTGCTTTCATTTTTAAGGTTTTACCAAAAAGAAAATACTGCTGTCTATTTCTTAAAGTACTACGCCATGAATTTTCTATGAAAGAAACAAATGAGCGTACCATCCTATTTCCTAAGGGTGCCAATAAAAAAACAGATTAGGGTAATTCACCAGTAACTGGCCACCTGTTAGTAACTGGCCACCCTAAACTAAAAATGTAAGTATTCTATTCACCTATTATCATTATTCATTTTAGTATAAGATGGCTAGTTATTGAAGGCTGGCCAGTTATTGAAACCTTATACTAAAATGAATTCCGTTCAGTAGGTGAATAGAATTCATTTTTAGTTTAGGGTGGCCAGTTATTGACCGGTGGCCAGTTACTGACGAATTACCTTATAGTATACGTTTTTGGCCTAACGCAATGTGAGTTGGTGAAACCGTCAAATTTAATAGTTTTCTGTTGGCGCATTGAGAAATGGTGCTTAACCTTTCAACCTCCATTGTCTGACATGTGACAAAACATTCGTGCATGTAGTAAAAGTAGCAATAATTTATGGTTAACCCTTTGACCGCGAAAGAGGTCCACAGACGCGCGCGGTTGCCGTTTAATAGTAATCTCTCATGCATTCAAATAAGGTTTACTTTGGAGTGTTACCTACGTAAAATAGCCATGGTGTTAAAAGGGACTGAGGTTAACAGCGGATGTTTAATAGTAACTACGTCATTTTTATTGGCGCCGAAACATGACTGCGTTCGATCAATGTAGTGGCTTTATTTTTTATAAAATTCGGGGGGCACCCCCCCTTAAGTCAAAATTTTGCATCACAAATTCGATTGGGTCCCCTTCCTAAATCAATCTGTGAGTCAAAAGGAGCAACTCCGAAAAGGAAATTCCTTCATCATCATTTGCCGTATAATTAAGTGAACACCAGGGACTAATGCGAATAACCAATGACGAGAGTCTTAGTTGTTCATATTATCAAAGATATTATTTTCATTAGTCAACACACAAAAAAATAATTTAGGTACTTACAAAATTTTTATTACAGAGGCGTCTCGCGTAACAAATGTGGCCGCTGAACGACTATACATGTGCTTTAAGGTAAATATAATTAAAATAAAAGAAAACTAGATCGTGATAGACTTCGTAACGCGATTGGCATGAGAATGTGGAGTTTCCATTATAGTTGACAACCGCAAATGCCACAGCCAATTTAAGCTCGCGGTTTGGTGATGTGGGCTATTACGGTAACACAACGAATTCTTATGAAATTATTTAGTCTGCGCCATGTGAGGTCTAGGAATTTGTTGGGTTTTCTGGTATGACTACTTAATCGTTTTTGCAATTTGATGACGTTATTTCTAACCTATTACTTGTACTTCGCAGACTGTCGAGGTGTTAGAAAACTTTTTTTACAATGTGTCTATCTTCGAATACCTATACCTAAAGTCATAAAAAAGTAGAATTCAATTAATTTCAATCTTTATGACACATCGTGCAAATTTTTTTATGTTAAGACACGAAAACATTAAATCACGTTAGTTTCGTTTATAAATCTAGCATTACATCAGCACCTAAAAAATAAAACATGCATAAGCGGAGACTTTAAGACCATGAAAATGTAAAGATACAATTGAAGGGATGTTTACAAAAACAACATAACTGCTTAGAGCGGTTGACACTTTTTTAAGAACATTGTTAATCGTTTCAGGTGTCAACCAGTGTAGTCAGTTATGTTGTTTTTGTAAACATCCCTTCAATTGGTATAACCCACCACTTCGTGGAGTGGATAGGTATAAGTATTATTAGCATTGTTTTCAGGAATAAAACAGCAAGCGAACTGATACATAGCCTCGTTTGCGTGCAATGTTACCTAGTTCATTCATTATTAATTTACTCGATTATACCAGTTATTACACTTGTTACCCAGTTCAAGTGCAGTAACATACTCCACAGGCCACGCCGTCTAGTTTTGTAGACTGAATTTGTAATTTAAATTTTATATTCTACAACGATACTAAGTTTTTACAAGATTTTATGTTTTAAAGACGCTTATGAATGAGACATCGAATTCCATTAGTTACTAATATACATTACTAGAGGTAGTTTTATATCGAGAAATAAATTATTTCACAAAACTAAATCAACATTACCAGAACACACTGAAAAAACATTGTGTTAAGCATGATTTGCCACTTTTAACGATATCAAGATCAGTCAATACATAGGTAGATATCATAGAGATCAGTAGGAAATAATTTTAACATCATTTATGGCATTTCCATAACACCATACATTGATAAGCCAGTGATCGTACATTTTCCAGCATTTTTGGTGCAGCAGTGTGGTACCTATATAATTACGTTAATATTAACGTTATTAACGCTAATTAATCATTAGGGTTGAAATTATTTATATCAATTCCGTTAACACCACTCCGCTGCACCAAAAATGCTGGAAAATGTACGATCACTGTTGATAACAAATCGTTTTGACTTAGTTTCTAATTAGGCCACCAGCCTATTGAAGTTAAATTCGTGCTGTCGAATAATAATGTTTATCTAAACCCTAGATTAATGTGAGTCCGTTTTTAAAAAAGGAATTTTATATTCAAGCTAGCACGTTACATACTAATTTCGCGCAATGAAAACAAAAATCATCAATCGTGATCGCCGGGTGCAGCCTCATTGAATTCGGCACGTGACTCATTTCGCTTTCGTATTGTCCGGATGTTTACTACTTTTTCCCTAGTACACTGTTTTAATGACATAAAGTCGTAAGTGTGAATGATTTGTGAATATTTAAACTACTTTTTAGTGTGGTATAATGGCGTGCATCTGTTAGAGATAACTTTCGTAATAAGTACTTAGTTGCGTGCGGCGGAACCCATAGAAATGAAAAGTAAGTGCTGATAGTTTTGTTGAATCGTTTGTTTTTTTTCTGTTTTGGTTCGTTTCGATCTTCAAAAGTACCTATGTCTCTAAGCTATGTTGAAAACAGGAAGTATCTACGCCGCAGTACTTTTTCCACCGTAGCGGTATAAACAGCATTGGGTAAGTATACAGCTTTTTAAGATGTCCGAATGTTACTTAAGAGTTTTTCATAACATTGGACATGTTAAAAAAATCACAAATATTAATTTAAGAAAATATTTCGTGTAACGGGAAAGTCCACCTTATAAACAACTTAAAAAACATGACTGACCCAGATTTTAAATTCTCATATCCGTCAAACGAAGTGTTCGTTGTTGCCATCAGATTTTTCGCATGAAATCCGGTGCGTTGGCATCGAGTTTCCACGGGATTTAATCAAATTCAGTAGCCTGATGGACGGTTAATCCAATCGCGCGAACCTGACGCCGCCGATTGTGATTTAACAATATTTTCTCCAAGCTTAAATGGAGTTGGGCGGGACATGTTGCTAGGCAGAGTGATGGCAGGTGGACCAAAATGTTGACGGATTGGTGGCCGCTTTCGGATGAAAGAAGCGCCTGGCGTCCGTTGGCTCGTTGGGTGAATGACATTCAGATAATCGCGAGGCACTTTTGGATGAGAAGAGCCCAGGACCGGGATAAGTGGCGTACACGAAGAGAGGCCTATGCTTAGCAGTGGGCGACTGAAGGCTAGAATGATGAAGATGATGAATATTTTCATCTTATTTTGATACTACCTTGAGGTAAGGTAGTATCAAAATAAGCATACCTGATTGCATTGGTGCTCACACAATGCAATCAGGAGTCGTCATTAAGACATCTCGTACGCACTATAATGCATATATAGTGCGCGTGAAATACCTGATGTTTATGAGTCAAGATCGTATCATAACAAGATAAAAAAAGAACAAATAGTTAGTTTGGAATCAGCCTCCGTACTGGCGCCGGCGGCAAATTGGTACCTGCATTTTTAAACTCGGAACTTTGCAAGGTGAAGCGTGCTTTACATTATTGAATTAAAACTTGTGGAGATGAAAGGTGCGTGGAAAATTTTGAACGGGCATTATTAAATTTGTTTAATAATAAGATTATTGCTCAAGGTAAAATTAAAATAAACCAGTTTGACCCGTATTAGACCGTTAAATAAAATACATGAATTACCTAACTTTTATTATTATTGTAATGACAGTAGGTACCTATGACTGACGACAGTTTAAATGTAAGTATGTAACTATTTCTCAAACATTTTAAAAATAATAGTCACCTCTACACATAATCAGCGAACCTATTATAGTTAGTCGAATTGTCGACTTTTATTGCTTTTGATAAGACATACTACTCTCATGTAGTTAGGTACCTCTTAAATACTCGTCAGACGTAACCACCATCTCATTGAAATGAATAAATAATATAAGAAAAAAACCCCATCATCTGAGCTGCCCCGAACATCAACGGTGTTAGTAAAAGTATAAGCAAATAAGTAAATAATAAAACGCGTAAGGTAGGTAGGGTAGAATTCAAAATATTGTCATTTATATTGTGGAAACTGGACCGTCAGGTACGGGACTGTATAGCGCCATCTTCTTCAGCAGTCAAATTTGCATCTATCTTACACGTCTTTAATAAAACGATAAAAAAAAACCCCATTGCCTTAAAACGAAAACATTCAAAGATAACGAAGGCGATAAAATGCAAAAATCAGCCTCATGAATTTCAAGCAACTTGTCAGTTTCCAGGGAATTAGCTCCGTCGCCAACGTCCCGGAACTAACGTGGCCACAGGAAATGTAGTTCAACACAACTGACCAATATGAAACCCTATTGCAAAGATATAAAGACCATCGATGGTCAAGAAGTTAAAAGTGTTCCTGTTAATGCGTTGACACATTTACCTGGTCATTCTTGATCCTTATTGGAACGAAATACGGTCTAAAATGTTCGGTCTTTTTGCTGCTAGTTCTGGAAATCCAAAACTGACCGGCACAATGTCACTCCCGACGAGTTTTAAATGCAATCAGATTCTCACCTTAGCTAAATTCATTTAGAGTTCCAATTGCTTTGGGATGGAGCCGAAGCCGGCGATGCAATTTAACTTGATAGCAAAACTGTAGCTTCCCCTATATTGCTGATTTTGAAAAAGCCGAGCGATGTAAAGCAAAATTTATGGTTTCATGTATTTATAGAGGCCTACGCTAACGAGTAACGAGTGACTAGCTACGTGAGTTTAGCCATAAAATTAGCTTAATGTTATATGACTCACGACAGTTTAAATTCGAGCTTTAATTGTAAATGCGAAACAGGCTTCCGCTTAATATTTGAGCGCTCCATTGCCGGAGATTACTGTTAATGCCACTAAATTAGCCCATTGTTCATAGTTGTTAAATTTTAACTAAGTGCTGCCTTGTCTTGTGGAACTATTTGGTACTTACTTAAGTACCTTTAAGCTTTGAGCCTGAATGGATCATAATCGTTTGTGGACAATATAATAATACCCATAATATATAATAATTCAGGTACATTAATGTTTATTATTTTATTGTATGATGTAGCATAGCGATAAGTAATACTGATAATGTTTTTACACTTTTTACCGTAGCATTTTATTTCATGTTTAGAAAGACCATAACACCAACGTCTTTTAGGTAAGCATCGGCGTCTAGTCGGCGCTATGGAGTATGGAAAATGGTGTCGCTGCGCAGTTGCGCCAACTTTGCGTCGAGCAGCAGCCATAGAATTGACTAGACGCTGAAGCTCGGGAGACGCTAGTTTGAGGGCTCTCTATAATATTTAAGAGAATATCAGTATAAGAGAAATTGAATACTAAATACAGATACAGAACGTAGACAGTTGACACAATGCCGAAGTAATAAACAAACAGAATCCACTTGAATTGTAACTTAAACTTATATAACCTCGTGAAAACAATCATCTTATGCCAAACATTGTCTAGTTTTATGTTACCTAACAATATAATAAATGATCTAACTATACAAAGCAATACAATGCAAGAATCCACACGAAACAAAAGCAAATTACCATTTTAAATGACAAGCGCCTTAAGAATTTAGTGAGATTATGACAAGCAAGTTTTTTCATACCTACTCGTAAAATAAATTTGAGCGATAAGCGTTTATTTATGTAAGTGCCATGCCTGTTCGATTCTGTAACACGGCTGTATTTTGAAAATTGAAACCTACATACTGTAACCTATTTCATAGGTAAAACAGGGTGCGTATTTTGTTTTACAATTTTTTTTCTCATTACCTACCTAAGCAATTATATTTTTGGCTTAAAAAAATTCTAATCAAAATCAGCACGCAAAAACTGTTCCTCCAATCTATCTGTTTAGTCTCTGTTTTAATAAATATAGTACATTATTGTCGAGGCTCGGAAGTAGCTACTTGCAGGCTGAGGATTCGTTTTAAACGGACGACCTTGGGAGTCCGTTTAATTGAATCCGAAGCCAGCAAGTAGCCTTCCAGCCGAGTCATATATAGTGCTTTTCTCAAAAATGGTGCAAGAAATATAAATATCATAGAAATATTTTACAAAAGCAACGTTCTTACGTATATATTTTCACAGAAAAAAGTAGAAACAATTGAAAAAATTAGCTTTGCCGCCTTTTTATTTTTTTAATAAAAAAATAGAAGTGTATTTTTCTGCCGAAAATACGCCAACCTATTTGAGACAGCTAAATAGTCGCGGTACTAATCATCTGTTTGGCTGTTTAATGGGCCTGTGCCTTCATTTGATATGGCCATTTCAACTTTTAAAAAGTTTGGAACTCGACAAATAATGGAATTTGTATGCAACATTGCAGTCCCAAAATCGAGACTGCAATGTTTTTAACTTTTTAATTTTTGACTGACCATAAACTATGCGCTTCGCGACCTATTTTTTAAACGGCAAAGTCGACTTTGCCGTCCATTTTTGAGAAAAATCTATTAATTACCTACCAATAAACACATCTGATTTTTTTATTCAAGAATTGATTTCCTTCAAGCACTCATTAGCTAACGCAGTACGAATAATTACAGACAAATTCGCACTAACTTCCTCACTCTTACTCATATTATAATGAATATACCGTATATCCATATAAATAGAGCTTAAATTCCTATCTTCGCGTAAGTTATGACCCACTTTCCCTTATAGAAACAAGATCAGGTTTATTATATCTATTAGTCATAGATATAATATAGCAGGTATCATCTCAATTTACTGTACATTAACATATCAAATCAATCATAGCGTCAAATTTTACAAGGTTACAATGTGTTCCGTAACTTTTATTTATAACCACTTTTGAAAGGGCTTATGCTTATAGACACTTTGTGTCTTAGACAAATATTAATTGATGGCTGGAATTAATAGGATATTCGCATAAAAGAGCCTATGACAAAATATTTAGTTTGTAGGTCAGTTTCACCAAAAGGTTCAGTTTCACAGGGTACTTAAAAATGTCTGGACAAATATTCTTACACCTGCACTATAAAGACATGTTCAGATATTGTGAGTACTTTTGCCGCTCGAAATCAAACAAAAACATCTGCGCACACTCATATTTACAGGTAAAAAATGTGGGCTAGCTCGGCGCTAGATGGTAGGGTGCTGAGTATTAGGCTGGTGGCCTTACCGCGCTGTATAGCGATACTAATTCCCGGGGCAAGTAAAGAACCAGCCCTCTTCTCTGATCAGGTGTAATATCAGTGAGACGCTTGCTCCCTGCTTCTATATCAACAAAAAATCTCTTAATTTTCAGTAGGTTAGGTATACCAGTAGGTATTGTGACATGTTTCAAAGTGTCCACGTTAGTTATTATATCAATACCGTAGTTTTCCATAAAATGAATCACGCATAATCTTTTTCCTAAAACCTCTGTACATTCATAATAATCATAATTCACAATTGAGTCGATGTGAGGTTGATTGCTCTTGCAAGACTTGCTCTTGTAAATGAATTACTTAAATTGAAGATTCACCGCAGAAGGCCTTTGATCTTTAATTACTGGAGGCTGCAAAATAATCCCGACCCCGTACTAAGGGTTCCAGAATACAATTTAGTGTACTTCTTTATACAACGACAATCATCGCAGCCTTGCCTTACAACTTGGGTGTCGAAAGCTACCTACTTAGTACTTGCATAAACAAAAATTCACCCTGTTGTTTCACGGTAAAACTTAGGTATGTATAGACTTACCTAAATAAATCACGCAAGCTTGTATAATTAACGAATTACAATATTGTGTCTTTAATGTTTATACAAGTTTATACAATACAATGGTTTGTCAAAAACTTCTCCACTTAAAGATGAGATTTACAATCCCCGAACATCTTAACAATTTTTTCTTTGAAAATTACCATTATTCATTCGTTTTAACAGCAAGTGGCGGGCCCAAATTGTGCACCGGTAGGTACAAGATAATCCGCGGGTCTCGACTGAGTGGCGAATTAGTCTTTCAGCGACGCAACGGGTTGGGGATTACGTCTGAAGTGACGTGCCGCAGTACGGCCGGGAACATATGTATTTATGCAATGGGGAATTCACCCTTATGGGGAAATCGGACATTGTCTTTTCATTCCCGAAAGTTTATAATGGAGCTTGAGACTTTTATTTTATTTCGCATACCTAAATCGGACCTGACGCAATTTGAGACTTCTTAGAGAAGATCTTTGGTTAGTTTAAGAAATGACAAATTAGAACCTAAATCTAAGTATGACACATCATTGTAACGTTGTCCTGACTTGTGGGATGTCTTTGGGGGAAACTTATTGGTATGAGTCGGGGTTCGAACTCACGATCCCAGGTTTAAAGCCGAAATGCTCGGTTGCCGTCGATTTCGCTCCGGAAACAGCAACGTTATAAATTCATTCGAAATTTCAATATTTAGATTAATGTTTGTAATTCATAAATACATGTTGTTTGTATAGCGTGGGGACTATAGCCCAAGCCCTCTCACGCATGAGAGGAGGCCTGTGCCCAGCAGTGGGAACTATATAGGTTTTTTTATTTTCTTTAATTATTCTTCTTCTTAAGTTAATTCATAAATATCTATTTTCTAGTAGGACATGGGATTACATGGGCCAATGACCACAGAGATGCTCTCCTAAAATGTCAGGTTAGGGTGCATTACATTTGTTATAATTACTTTTTATATATTATAGTTTGATATATCGTTATTTTGAATAACGTAATAAATGGCATACTACCGTAATACCTAATTAACAGTATACATAATGTTATTATTGGTATAATGGTCATAAGGTATATTTACACTTCGTCTAATATACATTGCCATAATTATTACATACTCTAAAGCATATTATTTGTTATAACAAGTTACATCACATAATTATTTATGTAGCATAATAGTTGCATGACATAAATGGGTTAGGTTAGGTTGGAACTGCGACTCCGCACAAACGAATAACTACCTAACAAAAGGAGGTTTAGGTTAGGTTAGAACACTTAGAACTTTGACCCTCCGTAGAATAAAATATTTTATCAAAAAAGTGGTTTAGGTTAGGTTTGAACTGCGGCCCCCGCAGAACGAAAACCGTGAAAAAATAGGTTAGGTTAGGTTAGAACTGCGACCTCCGAGAATAAAATAGCTAGCAAGAGCAGTAGGCCTGCGTACTAGGTATAAAAAGTATGTTAAACTTTACGTTATCAGCAAATGAAATATGACAAAAAATATTATACGATAAATGTATTTATACTTGATAAAATTGTATGAAGTATTACGTTATACAAAAATATAATATAACAAATGTCATTATAAAACATGTCTATATACTATTTGAAAATTATATTACATTATGCATTATATCAATGACAGTTTAGATGAAATCGCTATATAATAAAGGAAACGTATAATAAAAATTACATTATAACATACAATACAATACAATATCAAATGGCGTTATAACAAATGTATGATAGTTTTTTTTATAATTATATTAAACATTACACACCCGTCAGGTTAGATGGGGTGAAAGAAATACCGGGGCAAGAGACTCTTGTAGGGAATCCCCATAATGTTTCTCTTACCCCACCTGACCGTTAAATGTTCCCGAAAATTTTAGTGGTTTTAAGTTACCGAAAATTTTCTGAAAACGGTACATCACTAACAACGCCCCCTGCTTGACATTAAGCCTCAGTTGCATTGAGCAAAATGACGCTCATTCGCGATTCGTGAATGGGAGATTTATTTTATCGGTATAAGGATGATGTTTGCGGTCTGGGAATCGAGGGGTCGGAGACTTGAGGAGCAATTTTATACGAATACTTACTGTCATCGATTTTGTCGCATTTCGCTTGGTGTCTCCGTATTTTATAAGAATAATACACATTAATAATTATCGTATTCATAAGAATTACAAATAGTTAATCAACCAACAAGTTGTCTAACGTGTGTGTGTACTATTTACTTAAATATAAGTTCAGATTTCTGTTTTCTTACTAAACAACTTGTTTCTCAAGTTCTTTAAGTAAGTAGTCAAACTCAGCGTAAAAATGTAATCAAATACAAAGATTTATTACCGAGTATTGTCGCCTTTATTCCATTTCTGGCCGCTTGCATGACTTGCGTTGTCGCGCGCGCCACCATAGTTGAGTAGTCCATCCAGTATGAGTCATCTCGACTCCATATGGAGTCGCGTTAAACAACGCAAGCCATGCTACGAGGTCTGCTATCATTCCCACCTGTTTTTATCTATAAAGAGAACAGCATCCGCAAGACCTGACGTAACATCAGAGGAATCCGAAAGCCAAACTTGACATTGCATCCGCGAGCATGCGAATTAAGTGCAGTTTTAATGGTTGCGTAACACGGACCGGACGGGGACCGGTTGCGGAGAAAGTGCCGATGGCAAGCGATGTCTGCGTCAATATCCGAGATGACGGTCGGAAATATGGAATCGGTGTTAGTACCCAATTACTTAGTTACACCACACATATAAGTGCCGACGACGACAATTATTCAAAATTGTAATATTTTTCACATGGAAAGATTTCGGGATTTTTTCTAGTTCTACTAAATGCAGACACCAGACAGCATACTACTTTTTATTCTGCAAGTACAGAAATACCGCCCAAATATAGGTTCACTGGATGAATCGCATTTACGTACCTACTTGTTTAATGAATCAGTGAAATCGTTATGTAGTTTTACCTATACACAAAAATCGCTGCTGCTAAAACCGGTTAAAAATTGGTTTCTTATCAACAATTATCTACCTATGTGGTACCTCTCGCAAAATGTCACATATACGTACACGTTTGTAATTATGTAATTAAAATCGGCGAGCAATCACCATTATCGTGGATTAATTACGATTAGGCCCGCAATTAGCCATACTAAAAAGTTTCAGAAAAAAAATCTCATATTTGAAGCTATATATCGATGGTACCGAAAGGTTCCGCAAAGTATGGGGTAACTAGGGTATCAATTGTGCCGTTCTCAAGCAAAAGGGTACTTATTGTCGGTTGTCAGTAAGGCGCTATTTTCATATAGATTTGAAATCAACCTTATCGACAACCGACAATGTGGTACCTTTTGCATGGATGAAAATTGAAAACGACACAATTGTTAATGTTTATCAATCCGGAAATACCAGAAAACTTATAAGGACCGTACAGTGCACGCATAGACTAGGAATCCTCTAGACCGAGTTTAGAGCAATTATTTCATGCAACCGATGCTGCCAAAAATGCGGGGGTGCGCGGGACGAGGTGAGCGAGATCCCGTGCCGTGATTGGTCCGTTCAAACGACGAATGAGTTCACGGACGTCACACAAAGACACTTTCGACTCGAACATGGAGTAAATTTACCGTATGCGTAGCAGAGGGGGTAGCGCGACTATGCTCAGTCTAGAGAATGTTTTGTCTGTGATTGCACGGCACAGGGTGTCCCACACTGTGAACTAAATCGATAAGTCTTAACGTAGACACTTCACGTCTATAAGCAGGTCCTGCCTTCTAAGGTCCACGCACGTTCCCTTCACCCCTTCCCTTCCCTTCCCTTCCCTTCCCTTGTCTTGTTTTTTATTATTATTCTCTTTATTCAATTAGGGTCTTAGGTTAGGGTTTTACAATGTGAGTATAAAAGTAAAATATAAAAACACTTACAAAACATAACAAAAATATATAAACACATTATAAAAAACCTAACCTAGGGTGCCGCCGGCAGCGGGGCAGGGTCCAAGCTGCCGGTGGTCAGGGCCGCAGAGTGAGGAATCGACGTACTATACGCGCCGTGTCCAAAATTACCGCCTTCTGCATCTGACCCTTGATCCAACCACCCAGCGAGAGTCTCTCTAGGTGTTGGTCGAGACTCTTCGCTATGAGACCGTTCGCTGACACGACTATAGGAACAATGATCGTCGAGTCAACATCCCACATAGCGGTTATCTCGTGGGCTAAGTCTAGGTACTTGCTGGACTTGTCCTTCTCGGCCTTCACGAGATTCTCATCATGGGGGATGGTGACGTCGACGAGCACGGTCCGGCGCTGCGATCGATCTATCAGCACGATGTCAGGCTTATTGGCTACAATAGTCCTGTCAGTGATGATAGATCGATCCCAATAGAGCGTGGCACGACCATTTTCGAGAACTGGCGCAGGTGAGTACTTGTAGTACGGCACTTCGCGGTCCACAAGGCCGTATAGGAGGGCAAGCTGCTGGTGAATAATTCTGGCTACGAGGTTATGTCTGTGCAAGTACTCGCCGTTAGCAAGATGAGAACAACCGGAGATAATATGCCTGAGTGACTCTCCGGGACGGCGGCATGCCCGACAAATGTCGACCGTACCGTCCTTCAGGATATATTTCCGATAGTTGTTCGTCATCATCACTTCGTCCGCAATTGCACAGGCAAAACCCTCGGTTTCTCCGAAGAGGTCCCCGAATCGTAACCAGTTCACCGACGCGAGCAGGTCCACATCGGGTCCCGTGAGGGCCTTGTAGAACCGCCCGTGTAGCTGCTTATCCTTCCATACCGCCTTGCGGTCCTCGGTGCTTAGTACTACAGGTTTGCGCCAGTTCTCGTTCGCCAAGGAGAGCGGCGTGAGGCCCTTGTCAGCTGCCACCACATCACGATGCATCCCACACTCGTTGTTGAGGAAATAATTCCTGAGATTGTACAACTCACGGTTGTGGAGATTTTTGGCGTTTAGAAAGCCGCGACCTCCACATTTCCGTGGGATGTACAATCTCATAACAGACGAGCGTGGGTGCAACATACGGTGAGTGGTGAGCAGCTGTCGGACCCTCCGATCCAGGGCATCCAGCTCGGTCTGAGTCCACCTTAGTATGCCAAAGGAGTATGTGAGTAGAGGCATTACCCAGGCGTTGAAGGCGCGCACTTTGTTGCCTCCTGACAAAAGACTGTTGAGTACTTTTGTGAGCCGACTGAAAAAGCGCTCCTTCACCGACCGTCTAATACCTTCTTCCTCAATACCCAACGACTGTGACATGCCAAGGTATTTATAGGTTTCTGATTCAGAGATGGATCTGAAAGACATTGTCTCAGAAAGTTGTAAATTTGTTGAATTTACAACTTTCCCCCGCTGTACATGCATAACCGCACATTTATCGACACCAAACTCCATGTTGATGGCATTACTGAAGACTTCGGTAGTTTTCAGTAGCTCCACCAAGTCTTGGCTATTTGGTGCAAATAATTTGAGATCATCCATGTACAGAAGGTGAGAAATGACTTCACCCCCTCTCCGAAGCCGGCAACCTAGTTCTAAATCCTTCAGCAAGGTACTGAGAGGATTCAGAGCTAGGCAGAACCACAGAGGACTCAGACTATCACCCTGAAATATTCCTCGCTCAATCCTTATAAAATCCTGCGGGCCAGGGCTCCCATCCCCGCCTCCTGGTTGACGAAGGACTGTGGTCCATTGCCTCATACACGCGCTTAGAAAGGCTCTTAAAGCTGTATCAACTTTATACAGCTCTAAGACCCTCTCCAGCCATGAGTGAGGCACCGAATCATAGGCCTTCTTGTAGTCAATCCAGGCTGCTGAGAGGGCCCCCCTGTTCCGCCGGATTTGTTGGCAGATGGTCATGTCTATGAGGAGGAGCTCTTTAGTACCACGGGACCCAACCCTACATCCATTTTGAGCAGAGGCCAAAATATTGTTTGCGACAATGTGCGCGTTGATTTTTGCTCTCAAAATGGATGTAAGGAGCTTGTAGAGTGTAGGCAAGCATGTGATGGGTCTGTAGTTCTTCGCTTCCGTGGTACTACCGGACTTATAGAGCAGGAAGGTGACACCAGTTGTTAAGGAAGGTGGGGGAGAACCAAGCTCGAGGGCTTGTTGAAATTGTGCTGCCAAGCAGGAGTGTGAGCATCGGAACCATTTTAGCCAGAAGTTGTGCAATCCATCCGGCCCAGGACTTTTCCAGTTCTGGGCCGTGCGAATGGCACAACTTACGTCATCGGGGCTGATGGTGACTGCCCCCATAGGTTCGATGGACTCGCACTCACGCTCGACAACACTCATCCAACTCCCCTCGGTGTGTCCGACAGGCACTGACCAGATGCTACGCCAGAAATCATTCATGACAGTAGCCTCCGGTGGCTGCGAGTCGGACGCACGAGGGTTGGTTTCCTCCCACTTTCGGTACATCTTCCTTTGGTCACTCTGGAAAAGACGGTTCTGCTGGAATCGGTCCACACGCTCTCTGTAGCGGCGAATACGGTTTGCCCATGCATAGACTTTCTGCTTTAGAAAGTCGATGCGCTCCGTAATGTTGGCCATGTAGTCGCGGGGCCTGATATCCGTCCCCGCGAATGCCTGGTTTACAAAGCGCATTACTCGGGGGCGATTGTTGCCCCCCCTGAAGCAGATCAGCTTTGCGATAAGAGTCCTAAAAGAGCTGATACGTCGCTCGATCCGTATTTGCCATGCGGGGGCACCCCCGGCGGTCCTAGGTGCACGTTCAGAGTCCGGAAACTTGACTCGTGCAACACGGCACGCCGCGATGGCTCCGCAATACATGATCGCGTGCGTATCATCTAAATCTTTACTAGTCCGCAAATATGGCTCTAGTAAAGCGTTTAGGGCTCCCATTAGCGCTAGATTGTGTCTATTCATAGGCAAACGTGGTAATCGTGGCCTAGTATTGGGTGTGGAGCGATACTGCGTAATCGCCTCATCCAAAGTCCTCCTCAGTTGCTCATTGGCTGTACTACTCACGCTCTGCGCGAACTCCTCCTCGTCGGCACAGAGATCTACCCGCGGCGCCTCCGGTGCCTGGTCGGGTGCCGGCACCGGATCCGGCGATGTGGCGGGCGGGTCTCGCACCGAGGTGGAAGCTGCGCGAGTAGAGAGAGCCTCCAGGCGAAGCCGATCAAGTGTCGAGTCATCCAACCGCTTTAGCCGCTGGATGACTCGCACCTGATCCGATAGCCGTTGCGCAGTCACGTCGATGGTTGGTTCGAGGGCCTGAAACAGTGGAAGCATTCGGACACGGTACGCGCATAAGTCGGTTCCCCCCTCTGTAGCCCCATAGTAGGCGCGCATGACGTTCTCATTCATTGTTTGAGACCATCGCATGCGACGCACTACACCACCGGCAGCGGGAACCGTGGGCGGAGCATGATGTCCCGCAGGCCCCAAGCGTGCCGGCAGCGGTGGCCGCCCGCGTCGCGCTGGTGGTCGTGGCGGCGGCGGCGGCGGCCCGCACTCGTCGCTCGACTCGCTGGTATCGGGCGCAGTGGCAAATTCATCGCCCGATGATGCTTGTGAGGAGACGGACGAGACGGGCGAGGGTGGTGGGCGTGCGTTAGTTGTGATAGACGCTTGTGAGCGCGTTTTACTCCGTGTGATCATTTCCTTCTGTCATTCGATCATTCTTTGTTGGCTAGCTTTGTACATAGTTACATTTTCGCGGTCATGAATCCCTTTGCGAAGTGTCGCATTAATGTGTAGGTAACTTTTCCACAAAAAAATTCAATAAAAATGTAATAAAAGCCAGTAAAAAACATATTTGATCACATATAAAAGGAAAATTTAGTAAAAAACGCGTCTGACGTTGACGGCGTCAAGTTTTTTATTATTATTATTAAGCCCTTTATTCCTTAAATATATAATTCTAATTGCTAAATTAAATTTTATTTTATTTCTAATTTAAGGACCCCTTTTGGGTATAGGCCTCCTCCAATCTTTTCCAGTATATCCTATTTTTTGCCTCATGGGTCCAATTAGGCCCAGTTATTGAGACAATATCGTCTATCCACCTTGTCTGTGGTCTCCCACGGTGTCTGGTACCTTGAGGTCCTTGCCATTCTGTGACCGTCTTTGTCCATCTTTGGTCTTCTAATCTGGCTAAGTGACCTGCCCATTTCCACTTTAGGGATCTCGAGTAATCAAGCGCATCTATGACCCTGGTTATTTTTCTTATATCTGAACATCTTTTTCTGTCCTTAAGTTTTATGTTGAGTATGCTTCTCTCTATGCTTCTTTGACATACCTGGATGTCGTTCATTGTCTTGGTATTGTAGATCCATGTTTGGCATGCATAGGTGAGGCTAGGAAGTATACATGTGTTAAGGACCTTTCGCTTTAGTCTCATAGGCAGGTTAGATTTTAGAATTTCTTTATGACTCCAGAACTTTTTCCATGTGATGTTAATCCGTCTGTTTATTTCTTCATAGTGTCTGCTCTTTCTAAATGTTATTTGCTTTCCCAAGTATATATATTCTTCTACATATTCTAGATGTTTTTGGTTTGCATGTATAGGGATTTGAAGTCCGTTGCTCATTACTTTAGTTTTGGCAGTGTTCAGTTCTAGGCCAATACTTTTGCTGACGTTGCAGAGTTCGTTTATCATTTCTTGTAGCTGTATTGGGTTTTCGGATAAGACTATGATATCGTCTGCAAACCTCAAGTGACTTAGATATTTTCCATTTATAGATATTCCTTTTCTTGACCAATCCAATTTTTCGAATATGTGTTGAAGTACAGATATAAATATTTTGGGCGATAGGGGGTCACCCTGTTTTACTCCTCGCTTTATTTTTATAGCTGGTCCTGTTTTATCTAGTTTCACTCTACTTGTACTTTTTTCGTATATATTTTTCAATATGTCTATGTATGTTTGGTGGACTTTTTGTTGTTGTAGGGCTTCCCATATGCTTATGTGGTTGATTGAGTCAAACGCTTTCATGTAATCAATGAAACACAGGTATAATGTCCTTCTTTTTTCTACGTATTTTTCTACAATTTGTTCCACTACATGGATGTGGTCTATTGTAGAGAACCCTTTCCGAAATCCTGCTTGTTCGATTGGTTGTCTGTCCTCTATAGTAGGTGTTATTCTTTTTTCTATCGCTGATGAGAAAACTTTATATAAGGTCGGCAACAGGCTAATTGGCCGATAGTTCCCTACATCTGTGGGGTCGCCTTTTTTATATAGTAGTATGATGCTCGATTCTGTCCATGCATTGGGTACTACCTTGTTTTGTATGATTTTGTTAAATAGAGATGTTAGGGGATGGAGTAGTATTTTTTTCGCGTACTTTATGACATCGTTTGTTATATTATCTGGTCCTGGGCTCTTGTCACTTTTTAATAGTTGGATTGTCTTCTCTATTTCAGAACATGTAAACGCTGGAACTTGTGTTTCAGTCGCGTTAAGAGATTCAACTGTTGTTTCGTTTTGGTACATCAGGCAGGTATCATGCAGTCCCTGGTTTTCTGTAGTTTCATATAGTGCTTTGTAAACTCCCTTGTCTTGTTACCAGACCCAAAATCGGAATTTCTTGACAAAATTCCTGAGTTGCAAATATTGTTCCTGACGCTCATATCGGCGACGAGAGGGGGGGGATCTAGCCGTTAGCGATATCTATGTATGGTTGATACATTGTTTAAATTGATTTGTTTTTGATTTATGTAAAGTAAATTTGAATATGCAGCCGCGGAAAATGCCGCGAGGCTCAAACGCGTAAAATACGCCAACCTGGAACCAGCGTACGATTTTGTCCTAGTCGCAGTAGAAACCGCTGGGCCGTGGTGTTCAGAGGCAAGAAAGTTTGTTAGAGACTTGGGGCGGCGTCTACGTGACAGAGGGTGCGATCCCCGGTCAGGCTCCTACCTAGTCCAACAGATATCGCTTGCCATCCAGCGCGGTAATGCCGCTAGTATCTTTGGCACTTGTGGGCTGGGTGGGGGTCGGGATGGGGCTGATAGATTTTAGTAATGTGTTTAGATTTTAAGTTAGATTATTTATTTTAGGATTTGAATATTAGGTACATAATAAAAAAAGTCTGTTAATTCACTAAATTTCCTGACACTTTCGTATTCCGGTCGCATTCCTGACAAACGGCGAAAATTCCTGACATGTCAGGAAAATTCCTGACGTCTGGTAACCCTACTTGCACGTTGTAGGATCTGCCATCTAGGGGCCTCAATCGAAAACTTAAACTTGACATTTCTGGGTGCCTAAAGACCCCTGTACACAATGGGCCAGCGTGGGCCAGTCTAGGGGACGCATTTATGCGTTAGAGGGAGCAAGTGATATTGCTATCTCATTCTACCGCATGGCTGCGTCCCTTGGACTGGCCGGCGCTGGCCCATTGTGTACAAGGGCCTTAACACTATTATCTGTGCGAAAGTCGGACCAAACTAACTCTGCATGAAATTTGCAATGACTAAGTGTGGCAATGCCATCCTCAATGTCTGATTTCTATGCAAATATCAAGTTAATAATGAGACTCCACTTTGTTCTATTTAAGTTGGTGCAAACTTAGCTTAGACGAACTCTAACACTCTCGCGCCTCTACTCTTCCTACTCCAACTCTAACTTGCCGCGTTGATTCGCGATAGACATTTACACAAAAAATTACTCGAAGGGATCAAGGCCCCCTTTAATTAAACATTTTATAGATATTATTAATATTTGTTTCAGGCGAACTGGTTCAAGGCGCAGCAGTACTGCCGGTTCCACGGCATGCACCTCGCCTCCATCGCCTCTCAGCAGGAAAACGACCAGCTCGAGAAATACGTTAAGGACTCAGGTAATGTCTCTGCTTCATTTATCTTCCTGGTTTTATACTGTTGTTGTTGTCCTGTGGTACCCCGGCAGAGGTGTACAGGGCCTTCACAACCTCGCGCCACGCCTTCCTATCTTCAGCGACCCTCAGTGGCGGATTTGCCTTAAGGCCAAGTAGGCCCGGGCTAGGGTGGCAAGTTTTTTGAGGGCGGCAAATTGTTACAAAAAACCTCGGTAATGATAACAAGAAATAACTCAAAATGTAGTCAATATGATGGGTGCTGAGAAAGGGGCGGCTACAGGGCCTGGGGCCTAGGACGGCAAAGACTGCAAATCCGCCACTGCCGACCCTCCTGTTTTATATAGAGTAGGTACCTATAAAATCATGCACACTATAGCTCTTCTGGTTCTCACGCTATGTTCATACAGAAAGGCTGAAAGACCAGTCCTATAATAATAATAAGAATTTACTACTATAGGAATTAACCCATAGGTACAATGACTATTGGGTCATTTTCCACCCACTGAATATTTATTAGGGGAGAGTCTATACTTATAAGTCTGTATCTTTATGTATTTAAAAAAGAGTAAACAAAATCTACCCTCAAATGACTTCTTAAGCCAGTTGAGGGTAGATGAAAACATAACATGATCAAATAAAGAAAGTTAAAGTCAGTTCGTTCAGTGACAGATCCAGGTGGTTTTTTTGTATTAGGTTGGTTAGTCAATAAATGTTATAACTACCAGAAAATCTACAAATTATTTGTTTACTTTTATTTAAGTACCTAAAGATACAGAGTATAAGCTACAAGAAGTTCAGACCAAAAACTGGCTCTGAGCATATATGACTTAAAATTCTCGTTATCAAGGAATCGAAATAACCTTTTCAGTCTTCAGCATAATTATTTTACTAAACCCAAATTATAAAACCGTTCCAGGTTACGGCCGCGAGCATTTCTGGACGTCAGGCACAGACTTGGCCGAAGAGGGCAACTTCTTCTGGATGGCCAACGGGCGGCCGCTGACCTTCGTCAACTGGAACGCGGGGGAGCCCAACAACTTCCGCTACGAGAACGGCGAGGAGGAGAACTGTCTGGAACTGTGGAACAGAGACGACAAGGGACTGAAGTGGAACGACTCGCCGTGCTCGTTTGAGACGTTCTTCATTTGCGAAGTGCGATCGGATTAAATCAGTGGACAGACATCGGATCCGCCAAGGTTACTACAAAAAGGTGTAGCAAAAATAGTGGTGATCCGTTTAAGGGTATATTCAGGATCATGTTCTGATTATGAAGAAGTAGGTAGAAGGAATATTTTTTGTAATTTTTTTGGGCAATTCGGTCATAAACCAAGGCCAAAACAAAAATTCCACGTAAATTTTTTTTTTCTTCCGCGTTTTCCTAGTCCGATCATGATACCGCCGGTATTACTATTTTTGTTACACCTTGTATTTGAACAAAGCCTCTACATACATATTATCAAGACGTTAAAGCGCAAGTTCAAGTTTTGAGCACCCTGGCCGCTCCGATATATTTGATTTGTAAGAAGAGAAAAGACGTTTAATAGCGTCGTAAGTGTAATTGATCCAAAATATTGAAAAAAAAGGAAATTTGTTCACGACTGAATACATTTGTAATGATTTTTTATTGTTCAAAACTCCGTACCATTATTAGGTATATTACGTTTGATCGGGATGCGCGTAAGTTAATATTGCTAGACCGTTTTTTTTACTACCAGTATACGATAAAAATATGTACAAAAACATTACAAAATTAGAATACAATAAAAAAAAAATTTTTAGGTTTTCTCGTGGTACTTGTATAAATAAACGTAAATAAAACACATCTATGAATGGTTATAAAAAGTTTGTTACCTTAAGTAATCGTAACGTTGAGTGAGTTGAGTCACATTTTTGTAAACGAGTCGCCTCAAATGATTAAAAGTTACCAATTTGTTCAAGTTACCAATTTGTTCAAGTTACTAATTTGTTTAAGTTACCAATTTGTTCAAGTTACAAATTTGTTCAAGGTACAAATTTGTTCAAGTTACCTTTTCGTAACTTATTCAGCTTGTAAAAATTACAATCAAGTTCTAAGTGTAGTTAATTAAAGGATTAGTTCGGTCAGTAGTAAAATTACGACGTAGATTAGTGTTTGGTTATTTATTAATGTAGTTTTTGAATGAAACAAAATAGTAAACGGTCACTGCCACATGATCTTTTGAGCTTCAAGATTGTTTTAAATATCACCAACCTGCATTTCAATCGATATACAAATACATCATACTAGCTGTTTAGTAAGACAGCCTGAATCTAACGTAACGTTACGTTAACTTTATTTTTTTGTTGATCCCTCCCTAATGGTCCCTGTGTCGCTAATTATTATTTTTATAATTTTGTGTCGTGCTGTGTTAGTTTTTTTGTGTAATATTCATGTTTTTTTTACTGTTATTGTGCCATTTAATTTAAACACTGCTATTAAATTACATTTATCACTTCCCTGCATTTTTTCGGTTTTAATAAAACGAAGGTTGAATATTGTGCAACCGATTTTGAATATGTGTGTTGTGATATTTGGAATAGATCTTCGGTTCAATGGGACCTCGAGTCCATAGTCAAACTTAGGTATAGTGATAATATAGTTAGTTACCATAGCGATAACTGTGAAAATAGAAGAATAAAGGATTAAAATACTACAGATTTTTTTGTTACAGTCTTCCAAACCTAATGCCGCATTTACTAAGTAGAAAAAAAATAGGTCTGAACAATACCTGTTCTTTAGAAACAATAAGTTAAAATCAAAATGTTTTATTATTAAAGTCTCTTCTTCTTTCTCCGTGCCTTTTCCCATTTCATTTGGGGTCGGCCCTCTGAATATGCTTCCGCCATTTGGCTCTGTCATAGTAGGTTGCTAGTATTTTTAGCGACTGTTTCTCCAGGTTTCTCCACCAGGTGGCTTTTGGGCGTCCTGGTGGTTGTTTGCCTATATAATGTAATATCTTATATAAATAAATTATTTATAGTTTTTTTATTTTACTGATACATAATGAAAGGCATTAAAATACGAGTGTGGATTTAAGAAACGAACGAAGTGAGTTTCTTAAAAGGATCACACGAGTTAATGCCCCGTTTTCATATAAAGTATTTATAATTTAATTGCAAAATAGCATAATAGAGTTGCGACTCTGCAATAATCATGAGGTTAATTTGTTTTGCCTATGCTAATTTCACTCAGTGGTTCCATCCAACATTTTGATATCTTTATTCGTAAAAACACACTCAGGTATTGCTAATGTTACTGCTGATGGTTAAAATACGCAATTATTTTTCTTAAACACTGTATACGTATGATAAATAACGGTATCCAGATGATAAAAAAAAATCTCATTTTAACACCATACGATTGAAAGAGACAGGCATATTGTAACGTAAGCATGAAGTGACCAAAGTACATATCACATCAGTGCTGTATGTAAACTGAATTACTAACACACTTAGGTAGGTAGGTAGGTAGGTAGGTGGTTAGGTAGGTAGGACTCAAAGGTGTATTTTTTTTAATACCTATTAATAAATGCAATAACAGTAAAGCATTAACTGAGCGTCTTCATGATATTTGATGCAGTTGCTTTGGTTTCCATAGACGTTAATGCGGCTTACGGAGCCTAACAGAAGCCAAGGACTGCCGGGACCTCCTTGTCTCCCCAGCGTGGCTTCAAATTCGCCTCCTCCGGGATTCGTACTGAACGCGACAGTCAACTCAACTGATTTCTTAATTTTCTCTTTGGAGCTTTCAGATATCAGTCGAGTAACAAGCAAGACTTTGTCAAGAATGAGCTTAGCGCACTGCGGATAGTCCTTAAGAAGACCATTCAAATGCGACATTGTATGTTCTACTGCCTCCCTCGCTTCAGTAGTATTGGAATCTACTTTAGTATTTCCATAATCCACGCACCAGTGGGCATTTATGGCTGCTGATTCGCATGTTCTGTTTTCCGGAATTGGTAAAAATAAACTAATGCTTCGTTGACTAGAATAAGCCTCATTGGTTCGGGAAATTATCTTAGCATTTTCAATAGTCTTCAGATTAATTAAGTCGATTAAGGTGGCGTGCACATCAAATGGTGTAGTTAGGCGATGAACGTTGTGTTTCAGATATTCATAAGCCTTACTAAAGTTTTTACGAAACGACGGAGGCATTAATGCAAATACGAAGGGTAACCTCGCCTCCAAAAATCCCTGCCTAGTTTTCCGAAATTTGCCCCATCGTATGCCATGGTCGCTCATTAAGAAAACGATACTTTTATTTAAATAACCAGAGCTGTACATCTTCTTAAACAGCGCTGTGTAATCATCATCCATCACCGACGGATAATTTAAATGATCATGGGTCATAGTGTTTTCCCAAAAAAATCCGAATAGATTTATTTTCGACAAAGAAGTCAGTTCTTCGACATAGTCCAGAAGAATTTTAAAGATATATTTGTCGTTCAAGCAAAATGTGAAGTTTCCTCCGTTGTTTGTTCTTGCAAAGGTTTCAGCTTCGACCATGAAGGTGCGAAGATAGTAGTCGGTGGGAGAACCCGCGAAGCCGCGCTTGTTATAGTTGAACGTCCCGATCTTCGAATAGTCCTCTCCGTAAGCTGTGGCGAAGGCCGCCTGCTGGAACCGCTCCCATATAAAAGGACAGTTGTCAAACGTGAGCTTCTTGTTAGGCCAACACATTTCCTGCAGCTCTGTTACGTTTTTACCAACCAAAAGTGGTATTAGATTAGGAAATGTGTTGTCACCTACTTTGTTATATCTTAACAGTTCTATAGCACCCAACGTGTTCAAAAATGTTACTGTTTTGGGCATAGTTCTATGGAAATTCAATCTAGATACCGAATCTATTCCTAGAATCAATATGTTATAGGGTAAATCTGTCTTTGGTTTAACTGAGATGTTCTTTTCACGCGCAAATAGGAAAAAAGACTCGAATAGTTTCTTTCCATGACTACAGTTAACTCGGACAAATTCATCTTCAACTTGAATATAATCAGAAAAATTACGACAAGGGTTATATTTGACTCGATTATCTATTTTTAAAGACGAGATGTCATCTACCGTTTTAGGACGGTAAAAAGATTTATAACAGCAAATAATACTCGAGGAGGAACTTAAATCGTAATAGGGAAAATTATCTCTTTCAACCCAAATGTGAGTTCTGTTCGACCCTAGCAAAGGGTGAGCTGGACATGGTTTCACATCCTTCCATTTCCCCATTTTTCGAATTTCATCGTCAGAGTAAAATGTGTTGTTCGTAGCGTTAGTGCTATGTATTATGATGGGATGTTTTTTAATATCTTCGCGTAACCGATACAATCTTCCATATTTTTTTATATAAACCCTCGGATTGCCGTATAACACCATGAATAGAAAAGATCCACTCCCAAGCACTATACACAGCATAACCAGATTCTTGAAGGAGGGCTCCATATATATGACGCAGTTTTGGATGCGCAGATATTTTTACACGATTTATGTTTCTATCAGCAACACTTCTCGTATTTAATCGTTTCACCTACTCATTAAATACTGACGTACTGCCTAGAGTTTTGTGCGTACGTATATCTAATTATATTTAACGCTTGGTTAGGTTGTTACCTCTACGATAATACAAAATGGAAGCAGGGAACTAATCACCATGAATAAAATTGCTTTATTGCATTCATGACGTGGATAGACGACTTCAAGAGATTTCTCACTCGGACTGCCTATGTATTAATCACTTTTTAACGTTTTTTTTTTTATCTGATAATACATAATACTAAAGTTTTATCTTTTTCCCCATGTTAAAAATTTATTCCTGAAAGCTGGCGCTGACTTGATATAAGAATTTTGACAGTTCAATGCAAATCTTGTATCATCTTTTATGAATCTTCTTTCACGTCACCATCACGTCACCGATTATTTTGATTAATAAGAATCGAATTCACACGTCAAGTTGCTGTCACGTCAAGCGGCTGTCGAAAAATTTCTTGCATAAAATTTAATTAAATATTTAGCTTTTTTGATCCAATTTCGGCTCAACTGTCTCTCTGAATGAGTGAATGTAGCCGAGGGACTTGCTCTATGAGCGTAAAAAGTGGAATCTCCTTCGATGATGAAAGTGTGGATATGGACTGGGGTCGCGCAAGTTTACGAAGCCTTCCTGAAGGGGCAATGCGAATGAATGCGCGTCTAGCTGAAAAACGTAGTTGTAGTAACCAGGGCCCTGACAGCGAGAGTGATGATAGCGAAGGAAGTTATACAACCGTGGTAGGTAAGCGACTACGCAGACGATTGCGGACCGGAATACTTCAGCTCTCAACACAAGGTAATGTCGAATCTGAAGGTATGAAAGAAGAGTTTGAGGTTGCCCTTACGTCAAAAGAAGCGTTACCCAAACAAATTGCTATGGCAAAAATGCTACGAGCAGATAACATTAGTGGCATTTTGAGAGTAAAGTTCAAAGGCGCGTACAAGGTACTTATACAGTTTTCTCTCAGAACGCAAGCTGAAAAATTAATAAGCTGTCCGGCATTTAATAATGAGAAGATGAGTTGCCAGTGGTCAAATCAAGCTGAGTACTGTTTTGGTCTGATTAGAAATATTGACCTAGATATAGAGGAGGAGGAACTGCTGAAAGAGTTTAATGTCTCGCAGGTAGTCTTGGCAATTCGCCGCCTAAATCGACTTAATGAAGACGGCCAATGGGTTAAGAGTGAAGCCATACGTATCTGCTTTAAGGCGACTTCCCTCCCGTCTCACGTGTACGCGTATGATTGTCGCTTTAAAGTAAAGCCGTATATATTCCCAGTTTCGCAATGCTCGGTATGCTGGAAATTTGGCCACCGAGCACGTACATGGCCGACCAAAAAAATTGTGTGCCCTAAGTGTGGAAAAAACCATCAGAACTGTATTACTAAAGTAATGACGTGTGCCAATTGTCAAGGCGCATACATGGCACTTAGTAAAACATGTCCAGTTTTTTTGAAAGAAAAGAAACTAAGAACGATTATGAGCAAACACTTCTGTACATACAAGAAAGCTCTAGAACTTTACTACGAGCAGGAAAGCACCTCTACCGAATCACCAAGCGATGCGATTGATAACACCCAGTTAAATACGAATACACCGTATCGGTATGCCTTAACTTCCCAAAAATCTAGTGCAGTAGCCTATACACCAAATATTAGAAAGGAAGAGGACAAACTGAAAGATGCTCTTCCCTTAGCTGGACCTTCTTCTCCGGTGAACAAACAGCAAAGGCAAAAAATCAAGGCAAGGAAGCGCAGAGAGGAACCCAAATGTGACCTTCAACAATCGGTAAATCAAGGTAAGCAAGAGGGTGAAGATGAGAAAGAGAAGAGTAGAAATAGCACGAGATTCCGAGAGATACTTCAAAAACTTAAAGAGATCTGTCTATCAAGACAGACATTGGAATGTAAAGTTAAGGCTGTAGTTAGTTTTTTGACTGGACAAGTAGTGTCATTTGTCTTAGACGTCGTGAAGGGCGGCGATATTTTAAATATTATGTTATCTATGTTTAATTATGAATAATAGTAGAAATCGCGCCCTTAGGGAGGCGCTCATAACTTCGGCCAACCTAATGTCATACGACATTGGTGCCTTCATAGATTGGCTGAAGTTATGCTTAACAAATAGATTCTAATTATTTTTATTTTAAATATTCACTTATATGGATGTAATTGGCATATTTTCTGAAGCAATAAGAAGCGGACTTGATAGGGCCGATATGTACAATTGTATAAAGGTCCTGTTAAATAATACATAAAAAAAGAAAAAAAAAAGAATCGAATTTTAAGACGCTAATAGGTTTTGTAGACGATGGCATAGGTACAGAAAAAAAGGAAAAAATACTTTAATAGACGAGTTTTTACAAAACATCAAAGCTATTAGTCAGTTTTATGTATCAGAATAATCAAACAATAATTAAATTCGAATTCTGAAATCTGACAAGACGTCACGTCAAATAATATTTTTACATTTTATTTAGATATTATTCTACATTTCTTATTTCATTTTGTGTAATATATCTAAATTAGAGTCTGGCTAGCCAAAAATTGTTGACAGATATTTCGTTGTTGTATCACCAATTGTCTATGATTTAAAAAAAAGCTATAAGTCAGTTGTCAATTTATGTCATTCATTCAAATTGTTTGTGGTTTATAAGGGGTTTATATTAAATAATATTAATAATGTCTATACCAAGTCTATACTGAGTGAGGTTCGCAAATTATTTATTTAAGGTCGTAAATAATTACGACGATGTGCGAAGTCGACATGTAGCGTTGTATAACGAAAAACTGCAATGTTTACAACTCCTAAACAAATGTAAACAAATTCAGAGGTTGGTGCTCTATAAATATTTTGATACTTAGCATTTAGCATATTTGGCATAGTACCTACCACGGAAGAAAGAATGAGCGCGCCGCGCTCTGACGGGAAACGGCATGTGCCTGGATTATGTCGAAAATGCACTACGATTTTTATTTTTGTATATTGACATTTATGCTCTATTGCTTTTACACTTGCATGGCTTTTCCAAGAGTGAATGCGATAGGATAAAATATTCGATTATGAGGTTGACACATGCGATAGGGATGTGCATGATTCGGTGTGATATCGATAAACGCTTATTAAAGATTAGTGTACACGTAAACTACTCAGGTTTTTTATACATATGTATTACTATATTTTCTGGCGACGATTAGGTACCTACTTACTTTTTAATGAAAAAATGCTCGTATTGAAAGTAATCAAGCCACCAACCACGCATATAACTGTAAGCGAGTATATAATAAAAACTGTTACTCCTTAGCACACCCCGCGTGATGTCCGCGTCCTCAGTTACGTGCTACATGTCGCGCAACCATCATCTTCCTTCTTCCGGCTATTTGCCACGGCCCGTGAGCCGGCCCGCGTCAGGCACGGAGCCTGGGGTCTGCTTGGAAACTTATCACAAGAATTGGCTTATGCACTCTTTTGTACAAAAGAGACTGTCATCTGACCGTCCAACTCCGAGAGGAGGCTTTACAGCCGTATTCGAACAATGAGATAAGGTGTACTCGGGTATTACCGAATGTCGGATAATTCCGAAATTCAGATGAAAATCACCCTTAATTCCATCATAATAAAAGTCTCTTTCGGAATTATCCGACAGTTTTCGACATTCGGAATTACCCGAGTAAACCCTACGTCAAATACTAAATATTGAAACGATATGGGTCAAACAAGTGTCAAAAGTCTAGTCAAAGGTCGAATGTGAAGACCGCTTTAAGATTTGTCCAAGAGTGTGGAGCGTGCTTTAGACTGGCCAGCAAATACCCGGCAGTAAAATTATGTGACAGCTTAAAACTGACATCTTACCTACTCGTATTTAATATACAAAATTTACAAATATGTATCCATGGATGCAATACTATAAGAAAAACTTTAAATCGAATAATCCACTGAATAGCAATAAATATGTACGAGTAAGAACATATTTTGTACATAATATAAAATGTGCATAAGCGACGACTTTTTCGATATGATCATCCAGAGGCAAAACAAAAATAAATTATTAAGAACATGTATGAACATAAAAAAATCGAACTGTGTATTTATACGAACATCGACATCGATAACATTTTTGATATGGTCCTCGCACTGTGGCTGAATAGCGCACCCGTACATGACTTTGACGCTACGTAGATATCAACCTTATCTCATTTACATAAATTTGATTTTTGCACTAAACAATCCAAAAACCCTTGCGGAAACCGAAAATGTAAAAAATATTGAAATATTACTTAAAATAATACTTACCGATGATATGAAATGCCTCCATATCTAACATTTATTGTTCGGCTAGCGTTTTTACACTCCAAAATGGAGCAGCGCGGCATATTTGTAATTATTTCTAATTTTTCCTGGAATCGTTTTCACATCTGACATCTCAAAAGCGCCATACTGAATTGACACACGACTGACAATAGTCTGTGGTGAAACTGAGTACAATAAGGCTTAATCATGCCACACGCTATAGATGTACGTTTCACTTCTATTACTTCTTTGTTTTGTGGTACCTACTTATGTATTTTTTTGGTGATGGATTAATATTACGGTATTATTGAGCTAGGTCTTATTTACACTACATTTCATTTTTCGCCTTGTTACAATGGTATATGGTGAGAAAGTGTTAAGGCGATATGATTCGACTCATCAACGAATCTGAGGGGGTGAGGTGCGCGGCAAACCGTGAAGCCCCGCCCGCGCGTCCCGCGACCCGCTCGCCGAGATCGTGAGCGCGCGCCGCGCACGGTAAACAAAAACATAGCAGACGGGTCACAGTATAATGATCTTATGATGGCAGTATTTTAACTAGACCGGGAAATGGTCACGTTTTAGAGTTTTTATTGTATATGTACGTATGTATTTTTTGCATTACGTATTTCTGATCATTTCATGTAGAATTATTATTTTTATATAGACATGTGTACTTATTATTGATCAGTAAAGAACGTTTTAATTTCATGGCAGCGTGTTCGAGTTAAAGTACCTAAAGGAAAGTAACAATTTTAAAGGAGACGGTCAATTAAGGGTTCTATTTATAAAGGTTATTAACCTTAATCAATAATTTTACTTTACAGATTCCTTTAACTCAATAACGCTGCCGTGAAATTAAAACGTTGTTACTGATCAGTAGTACTTATTTATAAGCTATAAAAACAAAAAAAAAAACAATTTCAAAGTAAATTTCTGATAACTTTTTGTCAGTGCAAGCCTTATGATTTCGTCTTGGCAACATTTTACATGAAAAAGTTTTGGTGGGTCTCATTATCACAATTTCCAATACTTTTGTTGCCTAACTTAATAAATTATTGTTTACAATACCTATCGACTTTATACCTACTTTAATGATCACACAATTTTAACGAAACAATGTTTTCAAGAAAATAATTCAATTAAGTGCGAGTCAAACTCGCGCACCGATGGTACCTACATTTTATTAAGTACATTATATATATATTTTTTTAATTAAGTTGTAACTGACTCATCATCATCATCTCAGCCATAAGACGTCCACTGCTGAACATAGGCCTTCCCCTTGGACCTCCATTCCGGTCGGCGTCCATCCAGCGTCTTCCGACGGCCTTAACAAGGCCGTCTGTCCATTTTGTGGGTGGACGTCCTACGCTGCGCTTGCTAGTCCGTGGTCTCCACTCGAGCACTTTTCGACACCATCGGCCATCTTCTCTGCGCGCAATGTGGCCTGCCCATATATATATATATATATATATATATATATATAACATTTTCAAGAAGTCTGGTCGCTTGTGGTGAAAAAAAAAAATGTATGGAGAACAGAGTGGCCAACTTTCTTAAAAATAGTTTATCTAATACTGATTCTAAAATGGTATCACACATGCTATTTACATTTCTACAAATAAAGATATGGCCTAGATGGTGTTTAAAGTGAAGTATGGTGCTAACTAGTAAAAAAGACAAAAGTGCGATTATCTCGAAAACCACGAAACTTTTACTAGACCTTTAAGTGCATTTTCTGGACCAGCCTAAGCTGCCCTGTCGATGGTTAGAAGGTTGTCCATTAATTACTGGACATCCTGTATAGAGATGTAACTAACCCAAATAGATAGTCACAGCAAGCGATTACGATTGGATGGCACGTAGACTGAGGTATCGAATTGTGACGTATAATGAATTTTTATTTGCGATTTAAATAAAGCTAGAATTATATGGTTTTCGCGCAAGGCATTTAATACACCGACCGAGTAGGTCGCACCCATCGTCAAAATCTAAACTAACTGGGGATCTATTATAAAGTTTATTTATGTTATTTCTGTGTCAAATTTGTTGTCTGTTAGGTGACGATAAATATATCCATATTTACAGTTGATTATCCACCTTTTCCTTATTTTTATTAAAAGAAAAATGAAAAATTCATATCGATTTACTTAGACGACTACCGATTCATAAAGGTGGTGTCCGGCTAGCCCTAAAATTAAAAAAAAGACGTAGAACGTAAACGTTTGTAGTACAATTGTTTTCCTTTGTGATTTCGATGTGCGAGACATTTTACGTTGTATTGCTGTTGTGAGTGACAGATGTCAAATAACGCAAATAAATATGCACACAGTATATGTCGGTGACTTTAGTTCGTCTACGGATCTCCTCATTTCTGATTTGATCACGCAGAGAAACTCCGAGCATAGCCCTCTCCATAGCTCGTTGAGCGACTTTGAATTCTCAGATGAGGCCGATAGTGAAAGACCACGTAACTGACTGAATAACACAAAATATTAAATAAAAATTGTCTTATACCCGCCTTATTTTGAACTCCCTGTAATCACACCCCGTATTCCGCACCCTTCACAAATAATCTGATTTAGTAAAGTTTACTAAATGTTTTTTTTTATGATCTTGATCGCGTAATAATGTGTAAAACCCAAAATAGCGTCTTAAAACGTATTAAATTTTTTATAATGTGATCTTATTAAGCATTTATATGAGAAGAGCGACAAAATTTTACGCTAGTTATTTATAATTTTTTTTTCGTTTTCAATAAAGAAGGAAGTTTGAGAAAATTTTGTTAATTAACAATTGCCTAAATAACTTTAAGATAAATTTCTACAAGTAGTACATTTGTTGACATGTTTTAAATACACCATATATTTTTTTTAATTTTCAATGAATATTTAATACCTTTAAAATTATATTGAATGTTACGTAATCGCTTTTTCACGCCGAAAATGAGGCGTGGAGGACTGTGTTCAGCGTTGAATAAAAAGTATAAATAATGGAGATACAGTCCTGCAAGAATATAATGTTGTATTGGAAATATCCTCCTCTTTAATAAAATTAACTAGATTTTGCCCTATGCGCGGGGCCCGAGGGCCCCGCGGTACGCGTGTTGTTTGCTGTTGGTGCTGTTGTTGACGTGTTGTTGTTGCTGTTGTTTGTGCTGTTGTAACTATTAACCTAACCCACTTTTCTGGTAGCAGTCCGTTTCTGTAGGGTTCGCAGTTCTAACCTAACCTAACCCACTTTTCTGGTAGCAGTCCGTTCCTGTGAGGGTCGCAGTTCTAACCTAACCTAACCCACTTTTCTGGTAGCAGTCCGTTTCTGTGAGGGTCGCATTTCTAACCTAACCTAACCCACTTTTCTGGTAGCAGTCTGTTCCTGTGAGGGTTGCAGTTCTAACCTAACCTAACCCACATTTTTGGTAGCAGTCCGTTCCTGCTGTTGTTATTGTTGTGTAGTAGTTTGTTTTCCAAAGGGAGAAATAAATAAAGTTGTACTTTTGATAGAAAGAAAAGATCCGCATGCGAGAACTTCATTCCCGCAGCTCGGCCTTCGGCCTCGCGTGCTTGGGAAATCGTAACTTTTCCTATTGGGTCGTGTTTCAGCTCCAACTTCCTCCTCACGTGTGACGCTTCGGGCCTTCGGACCAACGCGGAGCTCGGCCTTCGGCCTTCGCGAGCCTTGACGCTTCGCCGTCGGGCCTTCGGGCCTTAAATTTTTTTTTTCATAGGAATCTAGAGGCCTATATCTTTCGCCATGCCAAATCTCAGCGCGCTCGGACCAACTTGAAAAAAATAAAAAATAAAGTCGGCCATTTTGAAAAATTTTAAATGCAGTTTGTTTTGTCTTGGGGCCCTCTATGACATTTGGTCGAGCACCCCCCACCCATCTCGCACCGTTTAAAAATTGCCATACAAAATTAAAATGACCATTAATTTCAGCCATCTTAGATTTTTTCCAAAATTTTTTTTTTCATAGGAATCTAGAGGCCTATATCTTTCGCCATGCCAAATCTCAGCGCGGTCGGACCAACTTAAAAAAAATAAAAAATAAAGTCGGCCATTTTGAAAAATTTTAAATGCAGTTTGTTTTGTCTTGGGGCCCTCTATGACATTTGGTCGAGCACCCCCCACCCATCTCGCACCGTAATATGAATACTTTTTGAGATATTGGGGAAATTAAAGATCTCTACTTTTTCCCCCTTTTTTTGCTTATAACTTTTGATATTTTGTGTGTGCTACTTCACGCTTCGAATGCATTTTTCTAGGCATTATGACGAATCTAATGAGGTATCACACGTATTTTTAGGAGTATTATCTCTATTTTTCACCGTGTTCAGTTTCTCGAACAAGACTAATACAACCAAGCGCAAGATGAACTGCCTGTAGGCACCTTGAACTCTCAATTATATTTAATTCATGTCGACCGTGGTCAAATATTAAAATTAGTGATATGTATTTAGTTCTTAAATAATTGTATTGCGATATGCCTATTAGGGTAATTTTTTCAATTATTTCAGTTTGACATTTTATATTTATTTAAATTTATGATTATGATGATGAATTTGCACGCTTGACGGGCGTGGCGCGTTGCATGCGATCCAAAGCCGGGCGCCTTCGGCACCCTCATACTAAAAGCGTAACACTATACATATATTGTAACATCCCCATACTGTATCAATCCAAATAAATAATTTCTGATTTTCAAAGGACTCAAAGAGCACGAAGGAATATAATCATTTTGCAGATCGGACGTAGGTATATCAGTAAAGGTGAAATACTGTAAATATATCATACTTACATACTCACAATTATATTATCTAGGAATATAATATTATTTACCTACATTGAAATTGGTTGCTGACCTAGAGAAAATACTGAAATATTTTAACTGTTGATGTAGGAAAGCTAGGCGCTTTCAAGCACCTCGTAAAGTATTAGATGCTTCTGTTATCAGAAAGTGTGTTTTTATAGCACTTAGTGACTTTTTCTTACGTTTCATATGCTTTGTTTCCCATTGTTTGTAAATGGTAAAATCACGTGACCGCGCGGAACATACTGACGCAGGTCCGTCCTCTACAAGCGCTGCCGCGCGACTGAAGAGGGCGTAAGTCCGTTCGCGAGTGATGGCGGTTGCGGATTTAGTAGGTATTGAAACATAGAAATTATTTTAATGATGTTACCGAGACAAAGTGATCCAAATCATCTAGATTATCTTATTACCTATACATTTATGTAAAAAACAAGTCAAAAAAGTTTGTATTGTAGCTCTGAGATTGATTTATTGTTAAAAAAAGGCGTAACTTTGGAATTTTTTTCTATCGAGCAAAGTTTATCTAATCATGTTTTTGAGATCCAAAACATATCTGCCAGATCCTTAAGTATAAGATATATTTTTTTCACAATTTTAAAACATTGTTTCTTATATTTCCGATGGATTCAAAAAACTGGTTCGCTTAGCTCGTACGGGAAAAGCACGCCTTAACATATGTGTTTATCGTTGACTGTACTTTACATAGTGGTAGAAATTATGTGAGCTGACTTTGAGTGCACGTCAACGTATATTTAACTTATATCCTTAGGTACTTTACGTGTGCACAGAAAATCAAAAATATTTTCTAGTATCAAAACTATAATTCCTACTACACAAAGTGTGACCAGCCCAAGATTTTTTAAATTTCCCGCCAAACATTTGTGTAATATTTCAGTAGCCAGACTCTATCAGTGAAATACACCAAAAAAGTTTGGAGCACTCTAATGGACGACGACGACGGAGGAGACGGTGATGAAATAACACCATCACAGCCACAAACATCCTTAGCAACAAAGGAATTATGCCCGGTATGCTTTCGTGAATATAAAAAGAAAGGTTTAAAGAGACATATCCTCATAGCCCACCCTGGATACCTTAGTCAACCTACCACATTGATTCAAAATGCAGGGCAAACTGAAGAAACAATTCATGCACCTGATGTACCCGTCAACCTAACACAAATACCAGACTCTATCCAAAACGTATTCTTAAGGATTCAACGCAAGGCTCCTTAATAGTGAAGGTGGCGCAGATTCAATTTGGAGAGAACGTTGGAAAAAACTAATAAATCTTCGCAGTAAACAATATAGTATCCCACAAGAAAACGTAGGCAGACATATAGCTACACTCCTTGCTACAGAAATAAAAGAACTTACAAATAAACTACCACGAGAAAGACACTCTGAAAAAAGATTTATTCTATGCAGTACAATATTACAGCGAGACCCTATGGTTAAATCAGGTCAGGATATCATGACGAACTCTTCAATGAAGAATATAAATGTGGAACTCAAATCAATATGACGAACTGATTGCTGAAACGCTACTCTGCGATTCAAAATTGACGTCAAAAGTTAAACAAAAACAAGACGACGACCATGCTGTCAGAATATTTAGTCGCCTCATGTCATGCTGCAAGGAAAAATCAGGCAAGCAAACAGATGGATAACTGAAAGATCAGGAGTTGGAATCATGAACCCTAACGAAAAAATAGGAAATAAAACGGTACATCAAATATTCAAAGAAAAACATCCCAACCAAGCAACCGTCCAAATAACAGATTTTTCAAACCACCCTGAACTCCTATAATGTTGAATGTTGATATTACCTCAAACCATAAATAGAAAAAGTGGCAAAAAAACTATCTGGAGGAGCAGGACCCAGCGGTACAGATTCTGAATAATGGAAGTCACTCCTCCTTCGTTTTGGAAACCACAGCTCCGATCTGAGAGAATCAATCGCCGCACTGACAAGTCAGAGGTACGAGACGACGTATCAAACCTTTTGAATACGAAGACTGAGCAGGAATCCTCTACTGAACATTATACTGAAGAGAGAAGATGCCTCAAGAAATATATACCCATCAAAACCATTACATGTAAAAAGGTGCAAGTCTCGCAACGCTTTTACTACAAAAAAGTTTTGAGATGTAATGTGAAACCAAGTCGGTTATTTTAATCAGTGCCAGGGGATGTTAAAACGGTATCAATAAGATATCTTTATTTTGTTATACATATAATGACCTGGCCATCGCACGGCTCCATAATGACATAAGTGATCATCGTCACCTATTACATATAAAAATAATTCTAATTGAACATAACGCTAGCGCTAATTGCAGTTTGAGCATTACACGTATTTACGAGTACGGAACGAGTAAAGTATTATATGCGATTGCCAAGTCATTATATGTATAACAAAATAAAGATATCTTATTGATACTGTTTTAACACCCCCTGGCACTGATTAAAATAACCGACTTGGTTTCACATTACATCTCAAAACTTTTTTGTAGTAGAAGCGTTGCGAGACTTGCACCTTTTTACATGTAATGTTTTTGATGGGATCTCATCTCTTTTTGTAGGCAGTCCTACTTTTCGGGTACTCACACCCATACTATATATACACATATCATAACTAAACACATCTTCATTTATACTCACATCGTACATCGTAGTGTACCTTTACTTTACCTACTATTTGTAGGAACTGCAACAGTAACTTTGTAATAGCATATATTTATATGGAATTACAAACTTACTTATGCAGTTCTTGAACTTTAAAACGTGATATTGTAATATTTTTAGGTTTTCTATGGCTTGATAAGCTGAAAACTACTTATGTTTAAAATTTGAAGCTTGTGGGTATGCTAGAAGTACCTTAGAATTGTGATGATCGGTGAGTGAGTGAGTGAGTGAGTGTGTCAGTGTCGAAACTAAGGAACTTTGACGTACAATAATTCTTAAACTACAAGTTCAGATTTGATGTTTTTGAGAATATATCTAAAGCATGTTAAGCCCTATATACAGGGTTACTTTTTTACCGGTACAATAAATTTTACCACATCATTGGTATCGATAATAGATCACATTGCACAAATAAAAAAATTTATTTTTTTATTTCGGTACAATTAATTGACCGAAGCGAAGCGAAGGTCTACGTTTTGACTCGGGCATTTTGCTTTCGTATGTCCGGATGTTCTCCTCTACAGGTCGCAATTCTTAACCGATTCTCATGAAATTTTGTGACCAGATTCTATGACTAAATAAAATTTTTTTGTCAATCCGGTTTTTGGAAATTTTAAAAAATGGCGGAGTCGTGATACCTGTCGCCTAAACAAATAGTCGTATCGATATCATAAGAGTTTTTTCTTTTTGATATATGTTTATAGATTAAATGGCCAAAAATTCAGAAAATTTGTATGGCTGGTTTCTGCGGTATTTAGATATTTAGTTTTTACTTGAGAATGAGTAGCTAAATTTCGTCAGCTTTAGTAAGAACTATCATGGCGCATTTTGCAAACGTTCGCTTTTTTGTTTGCATAGGGAGGTCCCTGGTTCCATCCCCAGTAATTGTATGCTGCTACATAACTTTTTGTATTTTTTTATACTTAAATTTCGTATCAATTGTTGTTTTTAATTTTATTTTTTTATTTTGAAAAAATGAAAAAAATCGTATTTTTTATTTATCAAGCGCGGGCTAAGCGCATTCGTTTATTTTTTGCAAGAGATGATGGCTTTTTGCGCTTTAAAGAAAATTTGATTCTTGAATATACGGCGCCATACCTTTGGCCTATGCTCGTCTAGATGGCGACACCATTTTATATTTAACAATTTTTACTCATATCAGTAAAAGAACATGGGTCAAAATCATATGGCGTTCTAAAAAGAAAAAAAATCATTTATCCATACATATATACATTTATTGATATTTTTTTTCATTTTCATTTTAATCCTGTATCGAAAGATGGCAGTAAATTTACTGTGACTACAAAATTTAGTATGACAATAACCCTCTACTACATATAGGGACCATGCGCGTTGGAGGGTCTGCCATCTTGTGGCCTGAATCGGAAACATGTACATTGCCAAAACAAGTTCTACCATCTACCGTTCTTGTAGTACGTTTCCTTATGCATAGTAGGTTCTGTCATCTTGTGGGCTACATCGGAAGCATGAACGTCACATTTACGCCTCACGCCAAAAATCTGACGGCTCCTATGCTACCCCCTATAGTTCACGCGCGCCCACTATAGGGACCGTGCGCGTTGGAGGGCCTGCCATCTTGTGGCCTGAATCGGAAACATATGTGCACATGTACATTGCCAAAGCAAGTGCTACCATCTACCGTTCTCGTAAGTACGTTTCCTTGTGCATAGTAGGTTCTGCCATCTCGCGGGCTACATCGGAATCATAAACTACTCATCTACGCTTCGCGCCAAAGATCTGACGGCTCCTGTGCTGCCCCCTATAGTTCATGCACGTTCCCTATACACTTTATTCTCTTTAGATTAGATATTTAAATTCATACTCGAGAATAAGTAACCAAATTTCGTCAGCTCATCTAAATGCTATCATAGCGCAGTTGGAAAGACGCTTACAAGCAAGGATATGGGATAGGTACCCGGTTCGATCCCCAGTAAATGCAATTTTTTTTATTTATTTTTGCACTTAAACATCGTATTGCTGATTGATCAAGCGAGCGCGAAGCGCGAGGTAAGCGTATTCGTTTGAGTTTTTGTTTGAACATTTTTTTAGCGGTTTTAGTTCAAGGGCATGGCTGTTCCAGGAGTCAATTTCCACTTACGTTTATAGCATGGGCGGTCACCATCCATAAATCGCAGGGGTTAACATTGCCTAGGGTAGTGGTCGACCTTGGGCTCAGGGAACTAGCTGTAGGTTGCTCGTACGTTGCGCTTTCCCGGGCTCAAAGTCTAACTAACAATAATGTTAGTTAGACTTTGAGCCTTTTAATTTGGATCGCCTCGCTAAAATGGCCCATAATTTCCGGAAATCATTTTTTCTTCGAGGCAATTACTCCGTTCTCATTTTTTCCCAGTGGAATTTCTTCGCTTTATTTAATTTTTCGTGTACATTTTTTCATAAACTAAATTTTCCTTTTCTCAATTAATTCCCTTTTATTTTGAATCCTAGTAGTTAAAATAACCAGTAGGTTTTTTTTTTTCACTAACTAAATATTCTCTATCTCCATATTTTCTCTTTTTTTTAATGCTAGTGGTAAAAATAACCAGGTTTTTTTCAAATAGGTAGGTTAGGGTTATTTTTTTTGATGACCCTAAAAACGTAACTGCTCCCAGAGATAGGTAGGTTAGGGTTATTTTTTTTTGATGACCCTAAAAACGAAACTGCTCCCAGAGATAGGTAGGTTAGGGTTATTTTTTTTTGATGACCCTAAAAACGAATCTGCTCCCAGAGGTAGGTTAGAGTTATTGGCTGACAGCGTTTGGTTTTTTAGATTATGCTTTAATTTTAGTGTTTTTGATATTTGTTGTATGTGAAATACCTACAAGTAACAAATATAATTACTACACTATTAACATACAGTAACAAGAAAATATTATCCTAGATATTTAAAAGAACGAAAACTATACGGAAAAGATTTATTTAAAAATATTAAAAATAGGCGATTGCGGAAGAAAACCATTGGGAAAATATGGGAACGGAGTAATTGCTACCGAGAATGAATGATTTCGGGAAATTATGGGCAACGCAAAATATGAGAACGGAGTAGGTAATTGCCTCGAAGAAAAAATGATTTTCGGAAATTATGGGCCACACTCGCGCACGAAGCTTCTTAGTTGCAGTTTACAGGTTAATTCAAAGGTAATGTTGGTTTCCTAACATAAGTAGAGTTAGACCAAGAAAAGTCTGCAGAGATTTTGACACTGGCACAAATAACATTGGCACTGCGTGTGCTGTCAAAATCTCTGCAGACTTTTCTTGGTCTAACTCTATCCACTTTTCTATACAATTAGTATGGCGACGTGTATACTTAAGGGGCATCGACCGTACACTGACATCGGGATGATATTTTTATCATGTTATTTAGTAGTCATCGTGCGTCTCGCTTGCGCCAATACATGTACGGACAAGAACGAGTGAAGTGCACGATAACTAAATGACATCAGTTAGATGTCTTTCTGATATCAGTGTAAGTTTGAATTGGCCTGTTAGCCAAAAATTGTTTCGTATGTCCATATATGTTCTACTCTACAGGTCACATATCTAAACCAATTCCCGAATTTTGTAAGCAATTGATAGTTAAGTTTTTATGGTCAAATTAGATTCTCTAAATTCTTCAAAACAACGGAACCATACATTTATTCAGTTTTAAACTCTGCTCGCGAGGTCTACAGCTCACAGAGCCACTAGTTTATCCTTCACCAATTTAGTAACTTCTGGTTGCACTAATTACAAGGTGTCAACGGTATGAGGTAAAAGGGGCGGGGCGGGGCGAGCGGCCGGCGGCGCACGATTTGACAACTGTTGGAGACTAAGAACGCAACCTCATTAGATAGGTTTTATTTTTCTGTTCTTACTGACATGTGTTGTCACGTCACTTCTTGATTTCCTTCAAAAATACGTTTGTGTTATTTGTTCCCGTTTTATTTAACTCTCACTTATCTTACAAATAACCATCAACAACAAAGCATCCGGGAAACTGCGAATGCAAAGTGCAACCCTTTGACCGATAAGACAGTGCGTTTGACGAAATTAAACGTGAAAATTACTTGGAAAGAATCGAAGCAAACGTACAAAAACGGGCACGGCTTTGTTTACAAAACCACGGACAGCATTTTGAACATTTACTTAAGTATGTGAATTAGTACGAGAAATGGACTCCATTAATTAGGTATGTAGGGTAGATTTCAATCATTGTACATAGTTGATTCCAATTTTTTAAATACGCCTCAATGAAAAATGTTGCAGACTTACTTCGTAATTTTATCAGATTTCGAGACCTTTTGTCATACTTCACATAAAGCAACATCTTCATTTTGACGGTCCTAAGCCCGTGCAAGTATGAAGGAAGAATTGGGATCAAGTAGTATTTTTTTATGTCAATACGTGTGCCGCCGCCGCTCGCTAAATCGCGCGCGATGACGTAAACAAACAGTTGCCAGTTCGTGCGTTTGCTAATTGATGCGTAAGGCATCCACATTTTCTAGTACTTTAGCGGATAAGTTCGGGCATTGGTATTTTTGTTTTTTTGTTCCCAAATAGTAGTAACAAAGAATGCTGGTATTTTTTATTATTGGCAACAATTACGTATGTTGATTTATTGTACTGGTAAAAAAGTAACCCTGTATATGTAACTGAAAATTCAGGGTTCTAGCTTCAGCCAGCACAAAATAACAGGCCGTCGAAAATGGCCTGAATCGCTTCGAGAAAAGGATGGTACGGCCGTGCCTCTTTGTTTTGCTCGACTTGGCGGGGGCACTGCCGTGCCCCCAGATATATCTGTATTTTTTATGTAACTCCTACTGTCTTCTCCATATATTGTTTACCTTGATATTCTCCTACATCAAACTGTCTCCCTTTTAA
The DNA here is from genome assembly GCF_910591565.1 of Cydia splendana. Taxonomy (NCBI): domain Eukaryota; kingdom Metazoa; phylum Arthropoda; class Insecta; order Lepidoptera; family Tortricidae; genus Cydia; species Cydia splendana. The sequence goes on along the minus strand of NC_085971.1, from coordinate 13,994,939 downwards.
ATACATTACCCATTCAGATCCTCTACTAGCCCGGAATCACGGATTAGGGTTTGCACGACGGATCCGAAATGTATGGGAAGATCCGCGGATCCGGATCCAGATCCGGATAATTTCATACATTTCGGATCCGGATTGCAAACCCTATCACGGATACAAAAAGATGACAAACAAAACACTATGCTAAGAAGTTTACCACAAATAAATTAAATAAATACTGATTTCGGAAAACATTTTCTCTGTGGTATACAGAAGCATTATTCCTCGGAGATAATTTACTTATATCATAAAAATGTAAGAATAACAAAATAATAATCAAGATTACATTTTTTTTAAACTTTAAAGGAATTCTTACGTATGTACAGGGTATTAATTGTAAATTTTGACTATAGATAATAATTGGTAGGAAAATAATAAAACATTACATTAATTTGCTCTTTCTCCATTAAGTATTATTAACTTATTAACTCATTCAATTCTACATTTAACGGAAGGGAATGACACATTTTCTATAAGGTGTCTAGATTAAATATTAATGCAATAACAGTAAAGCTTTAACTGAGCATCCTGTTGCTCTTGTATGCAGTAGCTTTGGTTGCCATAAGAGTTTACTCGGCTTACGGAGCCTAACAGAAGCCAAGGGCTGCCGGGACCTCCTTGTCTCCCCAGCGTTGCTTCAAACTCGCCTCTTCCGGGATTCGTACTGAACGCGACAGTCAACTCAACTGATTTCTTAATTTTCTCTTTGGAGCTATCAGATATCAGTCGAGTAACAAGAAACACTTTGTCAAGAGTGAGCTCAGCACACTGTGGATAGTCCTTAAGAAGGCCATTCAAATGCGACATTATATGTTCTACTGCCTCCCTCGCTTCAGTAGTATTGGAATCTACTTTAGTATTCCCATAATCGACGCACCAGTGGGCATCTATGGCTGCTGATTCGCATGTTCTGTTTTCCGGTATTGGTAAAAATAAACTGATGCTTCGTTGATTAGAGTAAGAATCGTAGGTTCGGGAAATTATCTTAGAATTGTCAATGGTGTTCAGGTTAATTAAGTCTATTAAAGTGGCGTGCATATCGAATGGTGTAGTTAGGCGATGAACGTTTTGTACCAGATTTTTATACGCCTTACTAAAATGTATACGAAACGACGGAGGCGTAACTGCTAACACGAAAGGTAACCTGTCCTCCAAAAATCCTTGTCTAGATTTCCGAAATTTGCCCCATCTGAAACCGTGGTCGCTCAGTACAAAAATAATACTTTTATTTAAATAACCAGAGCTATGCATCTTCTTAAACAGCGCTGTGTAATCATCGTCCATCACCGACGGATAATTTAAATGATCATGGGTCATTGTGTTTTCCCAAAAAAATCCGAATAGATTTATTTTCGACAAAGAAGTCAATTCTTCGACATAGTCCAGAAGAATTTTGAAGATATATTTGTTGTTCAAGCAAAATGTGAAGTTTCCTCCGTTGTTTGTTCTTGCAAAGGTTTCAGCTTCGACCATGAAGGTGCGAAGATAGTAGTCGGTGGGAGAATCCGCGAAGCCGCGCTTGATATAGTTGAACGTCCCGATCCTTGAGTAGTCCTCTCCGTAAGCTGTGGCGAAGCCCGCCTGCTGGAACCGCTCCCATATAAAAGGACAGTTGTCAAACGTGAGCTTCTTGTTGGGCCAACACGTTTCCTGCAGCTCTGTTACGTGTTTTCCAAGCAAAAGTGGTATTAGATTGGGAAAGGTGTTGTCACCTACTTTATTATATCTTAACAATTCTACAGCACCCAACGTGTTCAAAAATGTTACTGTTTTGGGCATAGTCCTATGGAGATTCAATCTAGATACCGAGTCTATTCCTAGAATCAATATGTTATACGGTAAATTCGTCTTTGGCTTGACTGAGATGTTTTTTTCACGCGCAAATAGAAAAAAAGAATCGAAAAGTTGGTTTCCGTGACTACAATTAACTCGGACAAATTCATCTTCAACTTGAATTATATTAGAAAAAAATCGACAAGGGTTGTATTTGACTCGATTATCGATTTTAGAAGACGTGATGTCGTCTACCGATTTCGGACGATAAAAAGATTTATAACAGCAAACAATACTTGTAGAACTACTTAAATTGTAATACGGTAAATTTTCTTTTTTAATCCAAATGTGAGTTTTGTTAGAATCGAGCAAAGGGTGAGCTTTGCATGGTTTCACATCTTTGACTTGGGGACCCATCTTACGAATTTCATCATCAGTGTAAAATGTGTTGTTTATTTCAATAGAATATTTTTCAATGTAATGCGATAACGAATAAAATCTTGCATAGTGCTTGATATAAGGCAGCGAGTCACCATAAAACACTATAACCACAAGAGAACTACTTCCAAGTACTATAATCCACAGCAGAACTAAATTCTTCATGCGGGGCCCCGTACATGACGCGGTTTTAGAGGCATACATTTTATAACTAAATTTTCTGTTAATACCAAAACGCTTGGTTACGATATCGATAATAGGTAAAAAATGTTATGAGCCTACAATCTTTATGTTATCATAATGGATCATATAACTCAAGAACTAATAGCCGTGACCGATTAAGTGTTTCTTAGTTGAAATAAAAATGGGGAAAATTATGAAAGGTTTAATTGTGTTAACTGTTTCAAACCTTCTTATAGCATTCTTGTAATCCTGAGCGTATTGAGGTTGTTACTCATGTAATAACTGTAAACAAACGGATTATATCTACTATGATAAAAAAATACATCCCTACGTTTCGAACCCTTTACAGCGTTCGTGGTAAAGGGTGACTGGGATAAAATATATATTCACCTCTGTCAAAATTAACCTAACCATCCCGTGGCCCGACACGCACTTTACCGGTTTTAACTATTTTCTTTCTTCTACTTAAATCAAACCCCTGACACAGAATAAATAATAGTACTAGGTACAGAAGACTCACTCTCTAACAAAACGCGTCTGTTACGATCAGGACAGATATGGCCGCTAGGTGGCGACAGCGCCACGCGCGGCTTATGGTTTTCCCCAAAATTGGCGTGGAACGGATGTACTTTTAGCTACCTGTAGCAAAGCGACGAAATCGCGGAGTGAGCCACGCATGCCCCTGAGTACAGTCAACTACAGTGTGCCGCTGATGGGACTCTTTTTGAAAAGTAAGATTTGTGTTGTCCACATAGAAGCATCGTTGTCCCTCGTCATTGGCAAAATCCCTCCTGCAGAAACCTGAGGAAAAGCCACAAATTTAAAGTTAGATTACTGTAAAATTGTAAGTATCTGATGTCAACAAGCTAACGCGATATGATGCAATATACCCGGCAGACCGAAAATTCTCCCGTCTGCGCCGCAGGCGAAATAATCCTCCGCCATTTTAAATTAAGTGCCTCGGGTGCAAGGCCTATTGACTTCCTTGGAATGACGTGACCCTTCATAATTGTACATGTGTGCTCCGTTCCTAGAGCAAGATTGCCAGTAATTACCATAAAAATATTTTACTACAGCAACATTGCTAGAACTGGCTTTGTCTATACGATTTCTAGGAACAAATCCAATTAATTTTATCAAATATATTTTGATTCGTAATTCAAAGTCATATGTAAAGTATGTATTATTTATTTTAAATATTATCTATTTCAGTTTGTCTTTGTCTATGTTCATAAAATCTATGAAGGGTAGACGTGCCTCTACCCTCCTTGATAAAATTAAAAAAGAATCTTTGTCAATAGGCCTCTTTGATAGGCCTTGATTTGGGTCTGGCCGGTAAGAACATAGAGAAGACAAAAGTCTGTAATGTCACTAAAGTCATTTAACGCAAAAATATCAGTTTTCATAAAACGATTTATTCACTTGAAATATATTTATTTACCTATTAATTTTAAAAATAAAAACTATTCATATGTACGAGCAACATATCTAAATGCGTCGTCGCACATACTTAGTTAAATTCAAACCGTTGTAGTAAACCAGAAACAGCGATAATTTCAAGGTAAGAAATATATTAATCTTTAAAAAAAAATGAGCATACTAATTGCCAAATTCAAATATAATAATTTAATCTTACTATCCCCGTAAGTCCCACGGACGCTATATCGCGATTATATTATCGAAATTATAATCAAAATTCATCATAGATGTAAAACCTCACATTGTTTAAGCTGGTAAATTTAGACCCGTAGCAATTAGCGACGTTAGTAATTAGGAAATATGAAGTTAGATTATATTGTTTAATTTGTGACTGTTTTGTTTTAGAGAATGAATCAGCAGATGGCTTGAGCGTGAGATAATAATATAATCCTGGGCCGTCATATGATTTCTTGGAAAAAGCTCAAAGGGCTACGTGCCCTTTGAGCTTTCTGCCGCATATCCAGACTAGTTTCCCGGTGACCAAGAACGCTGCGCGGAGCTGTGAAGCAGAAAATGTCCGATAACCGGATAGATGTAATAACAACTTGTAACCATTTGCCATATCAATGTATGTATTCATATGTATTGCTCCTAACATATATACAGTAATCCTAATAGGAATGAAAATATTTATATCTTGATAATACGTAACTTTTTTGTTACCTTTTATATTTGCCGAATTTCTAAATATAGTACCTAATCATTATCTTTTAACGTATTCTTTTATTTATTTGTGTTATGCCAATTTAAGAGCCCATCAACGTACACACTAGCGCCACTGCTAAATAATCGTGATTATTTAAATTTAATGACAGGTATTTAAAAAAGGGGGCCGCTACGGACTGTATTGTGTGTACCTTTTGAATACATCAAACTAGTTTTTATGTTACTGGATTCGTCAATCTACGCGTCCAAAGTTAAAACGGCCGTTTTTGTTTTGAGCTCATAGATCGAAGAATCCAGCAACATAAAAACTAGTTTGATGTATTCAAAACGTACTTAAATACACAATACAGTCCGTAGCGGCCCCCTTTTTTAAATACCTGTCGTTAAATTTAAATAATCACGATTATTTAGCAGTGGCGCTAGTGTGCTCGTTGATGGGCTCTTAAAAACCTGACCCCAACAAAAAAGAAAAAAATACAAAAAGAAATTCCCTCTCCGGGATTCGAACCCAGGACCATTAGCTTCCTGAACTGGATTACTGCCAATACCCGCTAGGCTAAACGGGTTGACAATTCTAATTACAATGGTATCCTACCAGAGCGCTAGTAGTATAAACGAACTTTTGAAAGGGACATTTTTTTGTATGGAGTTATCGTTTTTCTCCTAGTGAGTATTATATTCTTTGCCATGGTGCAATTGAGATAATACTTTGAAAAAATACCTTATTAGTTGGTATTAGCATTATTGCATTAAGAAAAAAAAATATTACATTATGAGTCAGTTTTGTGAAAACTGTCAAAAAGTACTCGAGGCTCTGAGTAGAAATAACCCACAAAATGTTAATTTCTTGAATAAAAGCGGACGGCACACTTTTTTCTGAAAATGCCCATATAAGTCAAATATACTCGCGTACAGGTAAAATTTAGAGAGCTGTGATCTCAAGGATCAATCCTTCCCTACTGTGGCAATTTTAAAATAAAAGTAATGGTTGTTGAAACTACAATCACTCTTGGTTACAAAGGTTACTGCACCTATACATATTTGTCTTCGCCTCCTCTACAATTGTTTGCATTTTCCTAATCGTCTTCTACTATCTTATCACTTCTCCGTTTAAGTTAAGCGTAATAATGCTCTACTCTCCCTAATTTTCTTGTATTAAGGAAAAGCAGAGAGTCGACTATCGAGACGATTGTGATTTAACAATTTGTTTAGGTTTTCATCTTGTTTTGATACGACCTCGACAAACTCTCACGCTGAATGGTCACGCTCGCACGAGTCGTGGCACTCGTGGCTTTGGGCTAAGTTAAAAGAGATAGGTATACCGCATGAACTGATAGGTATATTATCACACTGGTATAAAACTCAAATTAATGTAATTAAATGGGCCAATGCCTTTTCTGATCCATATACTCTCAATTGTGGTGTAAGACAAGGTGGGTTAACCTCGCCTAGACTTTTTAATATATATATGGACCAGTTGATCGGCAGACTCAGCAGCATGCATGTCGGATGTAGAATCGATAACACAAGTGTTAATAATATCAGTTACGCTGATGACATGGCGCTGCTGAGTCCGTCGGTGGCTGGTATACGTAAATTATTGGAAGTATGCCAAGAATACGCGGTACAACATGGTTTAAAGTATAATGAAATTAAAAGCGAGTTTATGGTAATTAAAGGTAGAAATAAGGGTCCGGCGAATGTGCCTCCTATTATGTTAAACGGAACTGCTTTAAACCGTGTTACCCACTTCAAGTACCTAGGTCACATAGTGACAGAGGATTTAAAAGATGACATGGACATGGAGAGGGAGAGGAGGGCGTTGTCGGTTCGTGGCGGTATGTTGGCGCACAGGTTCGCTAAGTGTAGCACGGAGGTCAAAATTACTTTATTCCGTGCATATTGCCAATGTTTTTATACTTGCGGCCTGTGGGCTAATTTTAAGCAGAAATCCTTTGACTCTCTGAGGGTCCAGTATAACAACATTTTCAGGGCCCTGGTGAGGCTCCCGCGATACTGTAGTGCTTCTGGCATGTTTGCGGACGCGCATGTAGATGATTTTTATGCCATTATGCGCAAAAATATTGCATCAGTAGTACACCGTATACGTGGGAGCACCAACGGGATCCTGAAAATGATAGCCGAGCGGTTTGATTCTGGTATTTTGGGACGATATATCGCATTACATGTTCACAAACATGCAAGCCGGTAGATCGGCCACAATAATCAGCCATTTATTAAGTACCTACCTATGTAAGCTGTATAACTTCATTTATGTAACTTAGTGTATTGTAATGTAACGTAACATAGCCTGTAAGTTAATATACTAACAGCTATGGACTGTAATTGTCTGAAAATAAATAATTTTTATTTTTATTTTTATTTTATTATTTATTTATTATTAGCATACCCGGCCAAACGCGAGCAATTTTGATTTGACGTGCGTCTGTGCGAGGGCAAATAAAACTTGCTTTATACGAGTTTATAGTATTTTTCAAACTGGAAGGGTACGATGATAAATGTCATCTCCATACAATTTATAACCTAAAAATGCCAAATGTCGCAAAATTGTATTGAATTAACATCTTTCATCGTACCCTTCCAGTTTGAAAAATACTATAGCTACAAGTCGATGTGCGCGTAAAGGATGACTCACGTTCTTCGAGCAACACCGGCTTCCGACACATCGGAAGGGAGGGGCCCAAGCGATATCTTACCGTACAAATCTTTCTGCCATTTTTCGCGGGGGGAAAGGTGCACACAGTCGCACTTCTCACACACTTACATACAAAATCCAATCTGTAATGACGACACAAATACATAGAAAATGACACACGTCAAAGACAAATCTTGCAAACCTCGATCTCTTTTTGTGTACGGTCGAGTCACAAGTGTCACAACACGCACACTAACACGTTTTCGTTGAAGAATTTTATTGTATTCTGAGAGATGAGAAGTCGGATTTGTCGCTCGACCGATCCGCAATTTGTACTGGGCGAGCAAAATCGATAAATCCAACAATTGCATGAGACTAAAATATAATAATTGTGTTTAAAAGTAATTAAACGTATGATATGTAAAAAAATATTACATGTGAAATGTAACACCTTCCTTTTGTAAATTTGATGTCCCCGACCTCTTTTTACAACAAAAAACATAGAAATTAGGCATTTTTTCTGCTGCTGTGTTCACGCGCGCGTCTGGACTCGGTCTAGTGAAAAATCCGAGCGCAACTAGTTTTATTACCCGCGCTAGATCAGTTGATCCTATACCTAGGCAGAGGGGAAATAGTGCGAATGCCGCCTCCCTTCCGTGTTGCTCGAAGCTCACATTAGACCGGGCCGTGGCCGGGCCGGAGCTTCCGGAGTAGGGAATGCAAATCGGTTATAACCGTAACCGAAATATTCGGTTATAACCGATTATTTTGACAAAATTTCATAACCAAATATTGGAAACTCGAATAACTGGTTACGGTTATTTTCGGTTATTTATTTATGACTTAAATTGTATGTTTTTATCATCTAATGGCTACAAAATCCTGCCATTTTTGGCTGTGACTATAATTTTTGTCATTAATAACAAAAATATACAAAATTTACTTCCCTTATTTATGAAACATTTTTATTGAATATTGTATCACGTCCAAGGTCATGTTTTACTTTTACTGTATTTGGTGTTTTATTAAAAAACGAAGACTTTTACTCACATTCCCTAATACTGTAGGTACTAAAATAAAGATTTTTGTAGTTTTTTAATTACTTCATTGTAAATTTATAATTTTTCGTCGATAATAACCGTAACCGATTATAACCGATATTCGGTTATTTTTCGGGCATAACCGTAACCGAAACCGGTTATGAAGTTTGTCCGGTTATTGCATTCCCTATTCCGGAGCTTCTTTTTCTATGGAAAACACCACGTGATCACCGATATGCCGTCATAGGAAATGACATGTCAGACGCCTCGGCCCGGGCACGGCCTGGTCTAGCGTGAGTCATCCTTAAGGTGCATTGCAAGCCGTGTCAATGTCGCGTCAAAACAAAATTAAAACTATATCACATGGCTTAACTAGAATCGGCCCCTATACTTAAGTATTGTTAATCTGGCCGCTCATAAAGCAAGATAAGCTGCAGGAAGTCTCGCGATCGGCTACGTGGCGAAGCCCAGTTTGCTGCTACATTACAACCGAATGCACACTCATTTTGTACTTCGTTTGTGCTTTGTTCACGGTTTTTCGGTTGTTTCGTAGGTTTAAGGGAATTTTGCAAGTCTATTTCGGTTTCACAGGTCTGTTGTACCTACTTATGTCAAGATAATATTTATTGGCTAGCTACTTACACTTAGATTCATTCGAACTTTGTTGCTCAAAAAATAATAAGTACAAATGACATGAATACAATACCTACTAAGCAAAATGTGAAGTTTGTTTACTTAGCAGTACCATTATTTCCAGTTCCAGCAGAAATAAAACCCATTAAGGTTAAATGGGGTAAGAGATACGCTGGTACAAAAGAAACACTTGTATAGGGGATTCATACTGTTTCTCTTGTCCCGAGACACATTAAGGTGGTGGTACTAGTGCTCGACATGCTAATGCCCAATAGATGACACCTTGCTGTCACCTCTATTGACAATGACTTAAGTTTCAAGATTACATGTTCTGGGGGTTAAGTTCTCAACTACGTCGAGCACCAGTACCACCACCTTACGAGTATTTTTTTAAATTTATTTTGCAAAATAAATAATGAAATTAATATATATAGCAAACACCCTTGACGACTCTATTTATAGCCATGCAGTTTTCATGTAGGTACCTGGAAACCGATACAAGCAGTACAAAAGCGGGCGAGTGTGTCATTGGGACCGCGCGTCATTTATCAATCGACGGTTCCGTCGAAGTGATATGAAGGATTCTTCCCTTTTCAACCTTTTTATGTCCTTACATATGTATGTAATGTATCCTTATACATTGGGATAACTTCGACAACGGGCTAATTTTTAAAATCGCTAATATCTACATTAATTAGAAAGCACTTCATAGCATCTTGCTTACTGTTGCTACAATAGAAAGTGCTTCTAGTTTAGTAGATAATAGTGATTTTCATAATTTCCCCGTTTTCGTAGTCACCCCAAACCAAAGCACCTTATCCCGCAACCAATTTAATTAAACGGTTTACTCTAGAAATCTATGATACCTATTGTATTGTATTGTAGTTCGGGCGATTTTCCGCAACTCGACGTCTTGCGCCTATTTTGCGTGATAGGGGGTGGACTAGTCTTGCCAGCCCAGCTCCTCGAGGAATCCTATCAGACCTTTGATGTTGAGTAGGACCTCGGGGAGGTCACTCGGGGATCCGAGATGTTTTGCCCTGTATGGGGCCAATCCGCTGCATTCCAACACCACGTGAGAGGCTGTTTCTTCTTCCTCCATGCATCCACGGCATAGGGGACTGTCTGTGACACCTGTTATAAAAAGATGTTTGTTAAAAAGTCCATGACCTGTTATGACACTGGTTACCATACTCAGTCGAACCTTTCCTAGTTGAAGGAGCGCCCTTGTGAGCTTACCGTTCATGCTCGGCATGGCTTGCTTGGCCTGTCTGCATCCAGTTTGGTTTAGCCAGTGTTCTGTGTGTAGTTTCCCTGTACGTGCCAGCAGCATTGAGCGTACCTTACTAAACGGTATCGGGAGGATCGGTTCCGGGCCAATCGCCCCCGCACCCGATCCTTGTCTGGCGAGCTCGTCCGCGGCGTCGTTACCTCGGGATCCACTGTGTCCTTTGATCCATTGTAAGGTGATCTTATTGTTCTGACATACCTCCATTAGTCGTTCGTGGCATTCGTGTATAAGTTTGGATGTGACTATATGGCTTTTTAGGGCCATTAAGACTGCTCTACTGTCGGAGAGTATGCGGATGGAGGATCCTACTACCTTCCTTGCAGTGATGGCAGCCGCCGCGTTAATGATGCCCATGCACTCAGCCTGGAATACCGAGTTATGGGCTCCTAGCGGAGTGGTGATTGACATGTTCAGGTCTTCTGAAAAGGTTCCAGAGCCTGATCCGCTGTCTGTTTTGGACCCATCAGTGAAGATTCTCAGCTCCCGGGGATTGAGTCCTTCGTAGTTGTCGTCCTCAAATAATTGTATTTTGTACCTTTTGTCAAAGATGGCTTGTTTGTGAATTCGATCCGTGCCCGCCATGAGCACTGGAAATTCGCTGTATACTTTTTCCAGGCATGCTGTGTGAAGAGCTCCTGTGGTGTTAGACCATATATTGAGGGTTCGTAACCTTACCGCTGAGAGACTGGCCTCTTGTTGTATGTGTAGGTGCAGCGGTGAAAGGTTTAGCATGACCTCCATGGCTGCAGTCGGAGTGGACCTCGTGCAGCCAGTGGTGGCCGAGCATGCGAGCCTCTGGAGTCTTTGTAGCTTGTCTCGTACGTTGCCTAGGTTTGTTCTTGGCCACCAAACCAGAGCACCGTAACAGAGTAGGGGGCGGATTATAGTCTTATAGAGCCAAAGGGTAATTTTCGGGTTGAGTCCCCACCTCCTACCAATCATCCTTCTGCACTGCCAGAAGACTACTCCCGCCTTGTCTATGCGTTTGTTGATGTGATTGTTCCAGTTGAGTTTACTGTCGAGCGTTAGCCCTAAGTACTTAACTTCATCGGTCAGCTGTAGCTCAGTCTGGAAAAGTGTTGGTCTGGTAAAGTTGCCAAGTGCCCTTTTATTGGTGAACATTACCATTTCTGTTTTGGTGGGGTTAACTGATAGGTCAAAATCTCTACACCAGCGTTCTACGATCCGAAGAGCTGCCTGGGTGAGGTCGCATACTGTACTGGCAAATTTACCCGATATTAATATTGCCAGATCATCAGCGTAGCCTATTGTGTAGAAGTGTTCCTCGTTCAGTTTGGTTATGAGGTTGTTGACTACTAGGTTCCACAACAGAGGTGACAGAACTCCCCCTTGAGGGCATCCTCGCACCGCCGCTACGGCCTGCGGTTCACCTACATACCTTATTGTCCTTTGATTTAGCATGTTCATGATCCACTTTACTAGTCCGGGTTCAGCGCCGTGGCTTTCCAAGGCGTTCCCTATACTGGAAAAGTGAGTCTTGTCAAAAGCGCCCTCTATGTCAATGAAAGTGCCGAGGCACATTTCTTTGCCGTGGATGGCCCTCTCAATGCGGCTTACAACCATGTGTAGAGCCGACTCCGTAGATTTACCTGAGCTGTACGCGTGCTGGTTGTTGTGCATCGGTATGTTCTTTAGCGCTCGGTCCCTCAGGTCCCTGTCGCACAGTTTTTCCAAGGTCTTCAGCAGGAATGATGTGAGACTGATGGGCCTAAAGGATTTGGCAGCTGTGTAGTCGTTCTTACCTGGTTTAGGTATGAATACCACATTTACATCTCTCCATCTCCTGGGCACGTACCCCCAGGCTAGGCAGGCTGCCATGATGTCGGTCAGGGTTTCCTGGATGAGTCCTAGACCCCACTGTAGGAGAGCGGGGAAGATCCCATCCGGACCAGCCGCCTTGAAGGGATGGAAGCTGTCTATGGCCCACCTGAGTTTCTCAGCGGTGACGACTCTGTGCGCCATTTGCCAGTTGTTGTCCGTTGTACTGTATTCCTCGTCCTGCTGATCTGCATCGGCGAGACTTACGCATCCTGGAAAGTGAGTTACCAGGAGAAGGCGTTGGGTCTCTGCAGGGCTAGATGTGTATGTGCCATCGGGTTTACGCAGTGAGCCCAATTGTGATGTGGGCTTGTGCGCTAAGGTTTTCCTTACCCGGTTGGCGTGGTCAAGTGTTTCAATGCTGCTGCAGAAGTTCCTCCATGACAGGGATCTCCAGTACCGCAATCTCTTTTTGTACCTGGCCTTGGCTTCGTAGTAGTTATCCCAGTCCACCTCAGCCGTTGTGTTCATGGCCCTGTTGAAGAGTCTTCTGGTTTTCCCCCGGAGTCTCTCCAGTTCTGGGCCCCACCACTGGTGACCCTTTATGGCAGTCTTTGCCGGTGGTTTTAAGGGGCACGCCTTGTGGTAGCTGTCTACGAGGGTATCAGTTAAGATATTTACCTGCTGTTCTATCTGAGCCGGTTCCCGAAGGTCATCCCTCGGTGGAAGCCGGTCAAGGCTTTCCCCTAGGACCTTCCTAAAAGTGGCTCGGTCCGTTTTCCTGGGATTCCTCCGGGCGGTTGGTGTGTCTCTAGATGCTAGTAGATTGAAGCGAATCCATCTATGGTCTGAGCAGGAGGCCTCCTGGGAGACTTGCCATCCCATAATTAGTTCACTGACCTCCTCCGAAGCCAGAGTCAGGTCGATAATCGTCCTGCATCGTTTGTTTACAAATGTTGGTTCAGCGCCTATATTTAGAATGTTTAGATTAGTAGTCACAAGATATTCAACAAGTGTCTTACCTCTGTTGTTGCTGGTCTCCATTCCCCACAGTGGGTGGTGTGCGTTGGAGTCGGCCCCGATGATTATTGCGAGGCCTGATCTCTCGCAGTGGCTGACCAGTCGTTGTAGTTCGGCAGGCGGTGGCTCGTCCTCTCCGGGCATGTACGCCGAGGCGAGGACTAGGTCGCGACAGCCTGTTGGCAGTGGAACTTGTAGTTTAATCGCACACAGGTCTCTGGAACAGAATTCAGTGAGCGGTTGTGCAATAATATTGTTAGTAGTTAGGATACATGCCCTAGGGACGGCATGTACCGTGGAGTAGTAGAGCTTACCTTTCGTGTCGGACAGCCCGCGTATGTATCCATTGCCCGCCCATGGTTCTTGTAGGAGGGCAACGGCTGTTGGCAAACCTACCAGGCAGCGTCTGAGTTGGGCCGTAGCGGCCACGCTGTGCTGGAGGTTTGCTTGGATGACACTAGTTGGTGTCCATGTTGTCGGTGGTGGGGGCGGCATCTTGCATCTCCCCTCCCTCCTTGAACATGTCGGCCAACCCCGACACTATCCAAGCCGACAAGTCCTCACCCTCGGATGATGACCCGGCTGGTCCCTCACCAGTGCCAAGGAGCTCATCCTCCGAGAGTTCGGGTATCGTCGGCTTGGGTAGAGGCAGGGGGGCAACTTTCTCCCCGGAGACAGACTTGCTCTGCTCGGAGGTGCCCGCGGCCTGTTCGTTGGGGACCTGTACTCCCGTTACCCTTAGGGTGGAACCTTGCAGGGTGGGAGGCTGGTCCAGGTATTTGCCTCCGGGACCCCTGAACCTGAGGTAGACATTGCCCACCCCACAGTTCAGGGATCTCCCCCTCTCCATGAAGGCGGGGACGAGGTCTTCGGGGATTGTGAACTCGACAAACCACCCCTGGTCTTGCCGTAGTATTTGTATAATGGACCAAGACCCGACCTTGGCCCATTCGTTCTGGTACCTTAGTCCGTCAGCTGCCTGACGGACGTCTTCCCAGGACGAGTTATTAATGTTGGGTATTAGGAGCCCGCACTTAATTCTCCTTGCCATCTCCGACTGGCGAACCGCCTTAAGGGAGATGTCTGGCAGGGTTAGGGCCTGGACACATCGCTGAGACCAGGCGGCCGAGTATTCGTCTTCTGCGAAGACCCTCAGCTGCCCCTCAGCGAAGATGGGCTTGCCCTTGAATTTGGGTGGCCTGGCTCCTACGAGGTTTCTCCTCGCCTCCTCCACGATTGCTTGGTGCAACCCGCGGAGGATGGCGTTGGAGTGGTCAGCGGTGATCTTCCCCGACTTCGCGTCAGTAATGACGATCGTCAGGTCAGATGCCGCTGCTTGTGCGTACGACAACGGTTGGCTTGGGCTCACTAGTCGCTGCTTTTTGTTGTCTCCTTGCGGGGAGAAGGACTCATCTCGCATCCTTTTAGCAGCGGCTCGTGCGAGCTTACCAGGTCGTCGTTTGGAGGGATCTGCGGCCGAACCCGTAGGGCTGTCGCCCGACGTTCCAGCCTTAGGGGGTAGGGTGGAACCTTTTCCCTTCGGCGGAGGCCTGGCAGCAGCAACCTGCTTGTTCGGCGCCGGTTTGGGTGCCGGCTTCTGGGAAGCCTGCACACCCACACCGGTTGCAGAGTGTGTCGGTGTTGGTGTGTTGTCCAGTTGCTGCTCTCGCGCTAGACGAGCTGCACGCCTCTGGTTCTTGTTTTTCTTCTTCTTCTTAGCCACCCCACCTTGACGTTTAACAGGGGGGGGTGGGTTAGAGGAAGAAGAATTCACAGGTCTGGCAGGGTGAGGCTTCCCAGCAGGGGGTCGCTTCTTGGACCTTCGGTCCACTACCTGCCAGTCCTGGAAGGGGTTTGGGCCGGTCTGCTCCCCAGATGAACTGGGTTGCGGACGGGCCGGGGTTTCGGTCTGACGCACTGTCACTGGAACAGCTTGTCTCGCCTGTGTGGCTTCACCATTAGCGATGGACGCTGCTGGATCAGCTTGGGGTTTTTCGTTAGACCTGGTATCCATAGTTCGTAACGATTAACTTCATCCTCATCGGCTCCCACCCTACAAGGGCCCACACCTTGGGAACGCTTACACACACATATAAAAGGTGCTTTCAGTCGTTAGGACACCGACTCGGGTATAGAAGTGAGAAGTTGGCTAGTTGCGCGACATCGGAAATGTGTGAAGGTGGGACGTAGGGTCGTCCAGGTCAGACGCCCTCCGCCCGATTCACCTAAACGCACTTCCTCAGCATGGCCTTTCACCACCGCATCAGCAGCCGAAACTGCCTCTGCGGCCCTCTCACTTCTCGCCGTGAGCCCACCTACGGTTCCTCACTTGACCATTTCCCGGACTGTGGCTAGTAGCCCGGGCTACCGTTTTGCCCGAAATTAGGGCCGAAGCAGACGTGTTACCACGCGGGTTGGCAATGGCTCAATCCCCAGGATCCCGTCATCCTTGCGTACGGCGCTCTACTGTGCAGGTCCTAGCACAGGTAGGTTATGTATAGGTCGTCAGTAGTAACCTACACCTACTGACAACACCAGTGTGGATGTTAGCCGCCACTAGAAAGAGGCACGAATGCCAGTCGCTAGTGACGTTGCCCAGGATGGACCGGGGGTGACAGACGGACCTTTGGGCAGGCCGGAGCCCACCCAAACTTCCCCCTGTCTCCCGCTCGGGGAGGTCATCACACCACTCCACCCCTCTATGATACCTAACAACGATGAAAATGATTCTGGCAAATGTTACTCTTTCAAGTTACAAGACAAGAGCCAGACCAAGGGAGTCATATAAATTTAAAGTCCCAAGATTCTCAACTACGTCTACAAAATCGTTGACTGTGGTGAAATCGCGTGAAAAATGATACACTTACCTAACACTCGTCGTTCGACTCATGTCGTCGTGGTGTCGTGTAGTTATGTGTGTGTCGTTACCGTCGTTAATCTTACTAACATGAAATAAACTAATTTTGCGATATAACTCTCATATTTTTTGTCACTGGCGCTGTCACCGCTGCTGCTCACATGTGCTTTAAAATGGAGACCTAGCTCTCCGAAACATGTCGAGCGGCTGACTAAAAATAAGTGACTTCAACCGTAAAATTAGCTTGATAACTATTATAAAAAAAATGTCTGTTTATCTTTCAAATGCAAATTAAAAATATTCAATCAATATTTAAAGTAGACAAGAGAATCGCCCATGCACGAGAGCGAAGTGCGAAATGTATCCCGAAGTGTGATGGCAACGCCTCGCCTCGCTTTTTAGGTCGCAGGTAATGGCGCACTATTCCCCTTAAGCCTGCTATACCTGCATGCAACTACAGGCCAACGGAGCCCTAAGTGGCGAGGCGTGGGGATGAATTTCGAGAGCAAACTTAGCGCTAGGTTGCTTAGGTCTAGGCGTTCTAGTTCTAGGTACGAAGAATATGTAAGGATACGTACGGCAGTTCCTCTTTTGTTATTTCGAATAAAACACAATATAGACGTTGCAGATTTCGAAGCATAAATAAAAATAGAGTCAATAATTAATAAACAAAATATTTAATAAATCAGAAATAATTATTACTAATTCATTCAGAGAAAACAAGTAATGGAAAACAACTGCTCCCCTAATTCATTATAAACAATTTTCAAAATAAAATAATTTGGTTTGTTTTTTTATCAAGCTTTATTTAATCAAATGGAAAATAAAAATGAGCTTGCAAATAGATCTAGCAAATTTTCATTACTGTATTGTCATGAAAAATGCAAGCTACGACAAAATTATGTTTATATTTTTATAGGTATAAAACGAGGCAAGGTGTGATTAAAGTTAAATTTTGAAGAAAAAATACTTTCCCTTAGTGAATAACGGGAAAGTCTTGCTCAGGCAACGTAACACTACGAGCTTAGTATAAGCATTGAACGGGTTACGTTATGGTAACGTCATAAAACTAGCAATTTACGCGCTACGCCGTGCTACGCCGTAGTACGAAGTGACTTAAGCTTCCCGTGCCCTGGGTGCGTACCCAACATACCAATCGTTTACGCTCCGCAGCGAATGAAATGCAACGGTCACTGTCGCACTAATATGGAAGAGTGACAGAGAGACACGAAGCGTTTCGTTATCGTAGCGCAAGCGATTGTCACCTAGGCACCCAGCTCAGGGCCAGGCTCAAACTGGCTTCGTCAGTTTATCTTTTATATATGAAATATATTTCAGTTTATAATTCATATGTATATACCTAGTAGTAATCAAAATATTTAATAAGATAATTTGATGTTTTCCCTTAGTTAACTTATGAAATTAAATTTCGAGATAACTAATGCAAGGGTTTTTTTTTATCGTCGACATTTTATTACCCCACTCAAGAAAAATCTACCTAAACAGGTCGAAATACTAGGTACATATGTATATGGAATTTTTCATTTAGTGACTACATTAATAGTGGTTACCGTAAAAAACGGGACACATAAACCTATCCGATTTGTACCTAAACTCTAAACTGGAGTGTTCCTTTTAAAACTTGATCTGCGAAAAAGCACGTTCAAAATAAAATAACTGCAAAACTTTCTCTCTATTATATATTGTAACTTAACTAAATCATTTTTATCGCGGACGTAGTGCCACTGCGGCTTCCTCCGTCAACAAAAAGCGCTTGTTATATTATTTTTATCGTATTCTCTTTAATTTTACATATAAAAGGCAACCATAGCGCTTTTACTATACAGTCGATTTCTTAAACAAATGTAAGGAAAGATACGAGGTTGCGGTGTGAGTACCTACCTACCTACTGAGTAGTGGGAAGGCTTTCGGAGGCGTATTTGAATTTGTACATTAAATGTATTCAACTTATTATTATATGTACTTGCATTGCATCTCGCGCAATCGTTATCCGAGGTGCATCTATACATATAATAAAGCTGAAGAGGGTTGAAAGTCTGTACATGGAAGATATTTGAAAAAAAGTTGGCTGGGGATACTTAGAATTGATAACAGAACACGTTCCAACAGTTTTTAGATTTTTTGTCTGTTTGTCTGTTTATCTGTTTATCTGTTTGTCTGTTTATTTGAACGCGCATCACGTGAAAACGGCTGAACGGATTTTGATGAAAACTTTACTAATCCGTCGAGAAAATCACCGGCCAGGTTATAGGCTATAAAAATTCAACCCCTAAAAGGGGGGGTAGCCACAACAATCGATTGACTTAAGTTTGCCCCTGAATCGTATGGCGCCACTTAGGAAGGAGGGGCAAACTTTTTTCAAATATGTGCTATCACTATAGAGTACCCTGGTAACAGATGGCGCTGAATTTAATACGATGTGACATAAATAAGCCACCGAGGAAGGATTTTGCCAAATTAACTCTAAGTTTAGAAGACCCCTCTTCTAAAATTTCAATCAATCGTACGGATATCAACAAATTTAATTGAATAATTGTGTTGATTTAATAATACAACAAAATTAAACAACAGTAAATTAATTGCCCCTCATTGCACAGTGCCATCTTTTGGGGAGCTGAGTAAACATTAAGTAACCAAGAAAACTAAAAGTGAGTTTATATAGTTACGTAGTGGTAAAGTAAACACACATATCAACACGCGTATAATTGCATAAAATTATTTAAAATTATTTATTTTCTCCGTCATGAATTATACCTAATCGTAATTATATCGCATCCATATCAAATCGTATTCATACTCACTTCATCACTTAATAATGGCCACGAAGGTGGGTACTTTGAAAAAAAAACATTGACCTCTGTCATTTGCAGTGCCGGCTGCCGGATTAACCTTTTTTAGCAAAATAAGCACTTGCTTAGGGCACCATGTCTAGGGGGCACCAAAAATTATCGAAAAAATTTCGCGCTCGCTTCGCTCGCGTTTTCAATGACATTCTATGGTGTTTATGATACAGGTGACATTCGGGTGGCGACTGCAGCAGCATTAGGTACTCTGTTGCAACGTTACTGCTGCAGCACTGTCAAGTTTCGTGATAAAATGATGTGACTGATTTCCACACTAATAGTAAAAATGTACAACTGTCTATCAAATTGCGTTTTTTTATATCGAAAAATTGTCGCGCTCGCTTCGCTCGCGCTTGCAATAACTTTCTAAGATATGATAAAGGTGACATTCGGGTGGCGATTGCAGCAGCATCTGGTACTCTGTTGCAACGTCACTGCTGCGGCACTGTCAATTTTCGTGATAAAATGATATGACTGATCTCCACACTAAAAGTAAAAATGTACAACTGTCTATCAAATTGCGTTTTTTTATATCGAAAAATTGTCGGGCTCGCTTCGCTCGCGTTTTCAATAACTTTCTAAGATATGATAAAGGTGACATTCGGGTGGCGATTGCAGCAGCATTAGGTACTCTGATGCAACGTTACTGCTGCGGCACTGTCAATTTTCGTGATAAAATGATATGACTGATCTCCATACTAAAAGTAAAAATGTACAACTGTCTATCAAAATGCGTTTTTTATATCGAAAAATTTTCGTGCTCGCTTCGCTCGCGATTACAATAACTTTCTAACATATGATAAAGGTGACATTCAATTTTCGTGATATAATGATGTGACTGATTTCCATACTGAAAGTAAAAATGTACAACTGTCTATCAAATTGCGTTTTTTTATATCGAAAAATTGTCGGGCTCGCTTCGCTCGCGTTTTCAATAACTTTCTAAGATATGATAAAGGTGACATTCGGGTGGCGATTGCAGCAGCATTAGGTACTCTGATGCAACGTTACTGCTGCGGCACTGTCAATTTTCGTGATAAAATGATATGACTGATCTCCATACTAAAAGTAAAAATGTACAACTGTCTATCAAAATGCGTTTTTTATATCGAAAAATTTTCGTGCTCGCTTCGCTCGCGATTACAATAACTTTCTAACATATGATAAAGGTGACATTCAATTTTCGTGATATAATGATGTGACTGATTTCCATACTGAAAGTAAAAATGTACAACTTTTTATCGAATTGCGTTTTTTTATATCGATAAATTGTCGCGCTCGCTTCGCTCGCGTTTTCAATAATTTTCTAAGATATGATAAAGGTGACATTCGGGTGGCGACTGCAGCAGCATTAGGTACTCTGATGCAACGTTACTGCTGCGGCACTGTCAATTTTCGTGATAAAATGATATGACTGATCTCCATACTAAAAGTAAAAATGTACAACTGTCTATCAAAATGCGTTTTTTATATCGAAAAATGTTCGTGCTCGCTTCGCTCGCGATTACAATAACTTTCTAACATATGATAAAGGTGACATTCAATTTTCGTGATATAATGATGTGACTGATTTCCATACTAAAAGTAAAAATGTACAACTGTCTATCAAATTGCGTTTTTTTATATCGAAAAATTGTCGGGCTCGCTTCGCTCGCGTTTTCAATAACTTTCTAAGATATGATAAAGGTGACATTCGGGTGGCGATTGCAGCAGCATTAGGTACTCTGATGCAACGTTACTGCTGCGGCACTGTCAATTTTCGTGATAAAATGATATGACTGATCTCCATACTAAAAGTAAAAATGTACAACTGTCTATCAAAATGCGTTTTTTATATCGAAAAATTTTCGTGCTCGCTTCGCTCGCGATTACAATAACTTTCTAACATATGATAAAGGTGACATTCAATTTTCGTGATATAATGATGTGACTGATTTCCATACTGAAAGTAAAAATGTACAACTTTTTATCGAATTGCGTTTTTTTATATCGATAAATTGTCGCGCTCGCTTCGCTCGCGTTTTCAATAATTTTCTAAGATATGATAAAGGTGACATTCGGGTGGCGATTGCAGCAGCATTAGGTACTCTGATGCAACGTTACTGCTGCGGCACTGTCAATTTTCGTGATAAAATGATATGACTGATCTCCATACTAAAAGTAAAAATGTACAACTGTCTATCAAAATGCGTTTTTTATATCGAAAAATTTTCGTGCTCGCTTCGCTCGCGATTACAATAACTTTCTAACATATGATAAAGGTGACATTCAATTTTCGTGATATAATGATGTGACTGATTTCCATACTGAAAGTAAAAATGTACAACTTTTTATCGAATTGCGTTTTTTTATATCGATAAATTGTCGCGCTCGCTTCGCTCGCGTTTTCAATAATTTTCTAAGATATGATAAAGGTGACATTCGGGTGGCGATTGCAGCAGCATTAGGTACTCTGATGCAACGTTACTGCTGCGGCACTGTCAATTTTCGTGATAAAATGATATGACTGATCTCCATACTAAAAGTAAAAATGTACAACTGTCTATCAAAATGCGTTTTTTATATCGAAAAATTTTCGTGCTCGCTTCGCTCGCGATTACAATAACTTTCTAACATATGATAAAGGTGACATTCAATTTTCGTGATATAATGATGTGACTGATTTCCATACTGAAAGTAAAAATGCACAACTGTCTATCAAATTGCGTTTTTTTATATCGAAAAATTTTCGCGCTCGCTTCGCTCGCGTTTTCAATAACTTTCTAAGATATGATAAAGGTGACATTCGGGTGGGAACTGCAGCAGCATTACTCTGTTGCAACGTTACTGCTGTAGCACTGTCAATTTTCGTGATAAAATGATGTGACTGATTTCCATACTAAAAGTAAAAATCTACAACTGTCTGTCAAATTGCGTTTATATCGAAAAAATTTCGCGCTCGCTTCGCTCGCGTTTTCATTTACTTTCTAAGATATAATAAAGGTGACATTCGGGTGAGGACTGCAGCAGCATTACTCTGTTGTAACGTTACTGCTGCGGCACTGTCAATTTTCGTGATAAAATGATGTGACTGATTTCCATTTTCAGCTGAAATGCAGCAATGAACGTCACTCAATTTACCAAAAAAATTCAATGTAATCTTGATGACCCTAAGGAGAGGGGGCACCATGGTCTAGAAATACTTAGGGCATCAAAATATCTTAATCCGGCCGACTGGTCGTTTGCGGAGTCAAACGATTTGGGACTCGCATTTTATACGCATTACCATGCCTTCCCGAAAAAAATCGAATCATTCGCGAAAGTTTCGCAACGCATTGAGGTTACAAGGGGCACGTGGTCTTCCTCAGGAGTCTGAAGAAGACCACGGTAAGTGGCGCTCTAGCCAGGCAGGCCGCTTCGCTTTCGCTCGCGCGCGTATACCTTACTGTATCGTCCAATATTCACCTACTACTCTGTCGTTTAAATCCTTAGAGAATATAACCAACGGAGACGCCATGTCTATAATTTTCGGTACAAAATAGTCTGGCGTTTTTTGCGGGGGAGGGGCACATCAAATGTGTACCTACGTAACGTAAACATAGCCATGTCAGATAAACGTCGGTTGACCATTGGCCGCCTATTTTCGACAGAGGGGAACGCCTGTTAATGACCACTCCGTTTGGTTATATTCTCTAAGTTTAAATCACGTGTAAAATTTGAATTAGGGCGAATAAAACTATTGATTTTGGAGTGTAGTTTTATTTAGTGGTACCTAATTGTAAAATATTTTATCTGGACTTCAGTCCTCTAGCATATCCATATCTCAAATTTACTTCAAGTTCCGCCTCCAGGGGAGAAGAAGAGAAATTAGGATTAGAAATTAGCCGCTTACTGACACAGACCGAATTACACGCGGGCGGAGCCGCGGGCACAGCTAGTTATATTATAAGGTATCAAATCAAATTAAAATCGAGACAAGTTAAATGTTGCTGCTGCTGTTAATCTTATACATACTTAACTTTTGTTTGTTTTTCTGTTCTATGTATGCTCTTTAAATATTTGAGGTTCACAAAAATGTGGTCGTTAACCTTTTGGACGCCAATGACCGACATGTCCGCACCGCAGGTTCAACGCCAAAGACTGATTAATCGGTCACAAACCACAGAGCAACATAGAGCTACGTGCATATGCATAAAGTTCAATTTCAATTTTGACACTTCGGTGACGTGGCGTCAGCGTGACAGCTTTTGTGTTTGACACGGCGTCGAAAAGGTTAATGTGATAAACAACAGATGTTTTCCTCTATCAAGAAAGTACAACAACTACGCGCTAGTAATTACAATCCAAACACAATTTTTGACGACCGGTCTGGCCTAGTGGATAGTGACCCTGTCTGCTAAGCCGATGGTCCTGGGTTCGAATCCCAGTAAGGGCATTTATTTGTGTGATGAACACTAATATTTGTTCCTGAGTCATGGTTGTTTTCTATGTATATAAGTATGTATTTATCTATACAAGTATGTATATCGTCGCCTAGTACCCATAGTACAAACTTTGCTTAGTTTGGGGCTAGGTTTGATCTGTGTAAGATTTCCCCTAATATTTATTTATTTATTTATTTTAAATACAATCCGATAGATCATGTCTTGTTTTCTCGAATTAGTGTATGAAAATTATCCATTTGACATACATATTAACATGTACGAGTATAATTTCACGCTAATAAAGGATGCTGGATGACGCACATTAGTCCGGGTGCGGGCCGAGGCGTTCGACACTTCAGTTTTTTATAAAAAGCATCACGTGTTCACCAATCACGTAGGAAACGAAGTGTCGGAAGTCTCGGCCCGGACCAGACCGTTCTAACACGACATGAGTCATCCTTATTAATACTCCTGTCTAATTTGCAATTAATGTACTGCATAATTAGCTGAAAGCACCGAGCGTGAGAGAGTGGCCATTCAAATTCAAATGCCATGCAAATACCTGACCGGAAGAGGCTGAAGATAAAAAGTTACAAGTGGAAGTTATGGCCCGGGAAGCAAATTCGACTTGTATTCATGACATAATTACCCTTTGACCGGCAAACTACATTTGGTTATACCTCTCCTCTTCTTCCTCTCGTTATCCCAGCATTTTGCCACGGCTCATGGGAGCCTAGGGTCAGTTTGACAACTGATCCCAAGAGTTGACGTAGGCACTAGTTTTTACGAAAGCGAATGCCATCTGACCTTCCAACCCAGAGGGGAAACTAGGCCTTATTAGGATTATATGCTTGTTTGCCACCAACGGCGTGGTATAAAAAAACAGTAGGTAGAGTAAATAGCAGGCTGCGCTGGTAAATATTCATTCGCACTGTTTATGTACCGCGGCGCGCGGCGTGTTCCGAACGTGGGTAGAAATACTCATAGTCTAATAAAACATGGTCTTCCATTCCCAGAGTGACACGGGGCTACGTCACAACAACATGGCCGCTATATATAGCGCTATCGCATATTATCATATAGCGCTGTCGCATGATGACGTAAGCCCGTGTCAGTTAGGTGACCTAGAAAAGACGGGAATGGAGTACCAGGCGGAGTATATTATTATACCATGGAAATACTGTAGGTAATACTTGTAGCGTAGGTCTTGTGTTTTTTGTATACAGGAACCTAGAGGTTACCGTTGCAATTTTTAACCATGTTTAATTTATTTATAAAGCACAGGGGTCGGCAAACCTCGGCCCGCGAGCCGCTTGCGGCTCTTTAGGGGTACGAATGCGGCTCTGCAAGCGACTAAAAAAATTACATCTTCTGTTCTTTTAAAACACTGAAACACCGTTAGCGGCTCTTTGACATTCCTAAAACTGGCGATTTCTACTGCTGTAGGCTCTTGTTCTCAAGTTTGCCGACCCCTGGTAAAGCATTATACAATAGGTAACATTTTTGATACAAAGAAATCATTAAGCAAGTAAACACTTTATTGTACGAAAAGAAAGGAATATTGATCACATCATTTAATCTAATTCCAGAGAATTAAGCCTCTTTTTCCAGCGAATTAGTTAAGCATTTTTTTGGTTATAGTGCTACTAGTGCTTAATTCGTACATTTTCTCTAGAAAAGTTATTTTATGAAATAAGACTGCTGATGAAGAGTATAAAATAAAACGGTGGCATTTTATATTGCCATTTACATTCTTCTAAGTTTTATCATAATTAATGAAAAATATTCATATTTTAGAGATATTTTACATGATAATAAAGAGAGAGGTAATAAGTTTAAGAGA
This sequence comes from Cydia splendana, assembly GCF_910591565.1. Taxonomy (NCBI): domain Eukaryota; kingdom Metazoa; phylum Arthropoda; class Insecta; order Lepidoptera; family Tortricidae; genus Cydia; species Cydia splendana. Next base: position 13,969,978 of record NC_085971.1, on the reverse strand, counting down.
ACAGAAAACATTAAATATTAACATCTAGCTCTTATAACAACTTTTCTGCTTTTTTATCGTGAGCATAATTATTTCATTATAATAGAAAACCTTGATGGAGTTCAAATATAGCAAAAGTACTTTTATAATAATATAAATTTAGAAGCATTGAATTCTTATGAATTCAATGCTTCTAAATTTAGAATACATAACTGGAAATTCACTTATAAGAATTCAGAAAGGAGCTACGTATATTTTTACTCCCAGATCTGGTCCTAAAATAGAACATGCTATAGTGTTATGCCAAAGGTAGGCGTCATGACGTCATCTCAGGGCCTCAAGGGAATCAAGAGCGTCACAAACATGATGTCACATGAATGTATGTGGGATTATACGATTATGATATAAGGTTATTCGTTTGGTGGAACCACCACTGATCCATAGTCCCCAGGGAAAAAATAATATTTTCCCACTATCGTCTACCACGAATTTATTACTTTGAACTACTGAGATTATTCCCCGTTTCTCCTAAGGGATAGGTACCAGGGATAAATAAAATAAATAAATACTTAAACATTATAGGACAATTTTACACAGATCGGCCTAGTCCCACAGTAAGCTCAATAAAGCTTATGTTGTGGGTACTAGACGACGATATATATAAATAAATAAATATTATAGGACAATTTTACACAGATCATATAATATACATATATATATGTCGAATTACGATGGTCCTAAAGGCGGTGGGCGCGTGGGGGTAGTACGATAATGTATTACTTCACAGCTAAACCAGTATGCTACCATTGCTACCAGTGCATGAAATAAACATTAGGACTCGTTAACCATACTAGTGCCTACTATACTTCAGTACTAAATGTTTAAAAGAACTAAGTGCTATTTTTAACTCAAGGGAGCGATATGAAAGTAAAAAGAAACCGTTTAAATCTTTATTCAAGTCAAACTAGGCCGGCTTCAATCCTACATATCTGACCTGAGAAGATTTAGCCCTATATGGGACCGGCAACAAACTCAGAGGGACAAATCTTATCAAAACAAGTTAAAACAACACATAACACATCATTTCTTTATTTCACAAAAGTAATAAGCTTCTAATGAAACATAAGAAATCAAAATAACGCTTGAAATAAAACACTTAGCTAAATGGTTAAAGAACGCGGGATTCTATAAGCTATCAGAATAATCCTTCAGGTATAAACCTTCAGGAACGTAGCGAGTTAGGCACGAGGTTGGCTAACGAGTACGTCCGATCTCTAGCGCGGTCCGATCAAGAAGAACTACCAGCGGCGGAGCCTCTCCGCTCCCGCCTCAGTCAAGTTGGCAAACCTGCTCGACCAGTCTACCAACATACCGACAAAAACGCCAACTCGTGCCTACGCTCACTCGAGAGAAACCTCTCGACGTTCCAAAGCCTTCTACCTGTCATCTCAGTTCAACAACACGCCAATAGATGGCGTTACTCTCTACGCAACTTTATTTCAACAATGCGCCAATAGACGGAGTTACTCTCTACACAACTTTATTTATTTTGTTACAACCAAATAATACGTAGCTCAACATTGCTAATCGATTTTATACAGGCGTCTAAAATAATGAACTATAACGCTGCAATACGTCTTTCTGGTGTCAGGGTCCGACATATACAAATACTTATATACAGAAAACATCCATAACTCAGGAACAAATATTTGTGATAAACACACAAATAAATACCCTTACCAGGATTCGAACCCAGGACCTGCTTCGTAGGCAGGGTCACTACCGACTAGGGATGTTACATCCGTTACGGATGTGGTTTTTTCGGAACCTGAACACTCAAGTGTGACATTTTATTTTCTTCATAATGAAAGTGCTTTCATAACAGTTATAGAGGTTTTATCTTTGTTAATTAAATGTTGTAGAGTGTCCATGATTTTAGGTAATGAAATTTTTCCTTACAAAAAAGTTTAACAACAGAAAAAAGGGTGATTGTTATACTTAAATATGATCGTGAACGATTCATTAATATTTACTGATTGTGTAGGCTTAGTCCTGCTTACGTCTCATGAATCACTCTGTATCCTGTAGGTGGCATAAATCACGTTCCACGGAACATTTTGTTCTTTTGCCGCAGCAATATGCTGAGTGTAGGCCATATTCCATCGACTACGGAGCATTCGCCACACGTCTCATTCAGGGATGTTGAATAGAATAGAAATACATTTATTTATGACAAACAAACACAGATGACAAAAACATGTTGACAAATATATATTTATTGAAAAATGCCATAAAAGGGTCACAACTCAGCATGTTGCTGGCAAAGCCAGCGCTGTGTTGCGGATATTCGCATCCGCATCCGCATCCGCGGAACATCCGCATTATTTTCAACAACCGCATCTGCATCCGAATCCGCATAAAATTGATGCGGAGCATCCGCATGATGCGGATGTCGACCAAGTCGGTAACAGGAACGTATTAGCGGCGGCGCCGGCGGCGTAAGTGCTAAGTAATTTCGTCATTATATAACGAAATCGTCTAGATCCCGAAAAGTCGGCCAAGTTACTGTTTATTAAATAAAACGCACCTATATTCTTGCTCAACTACTAAACGTTTCGTTATTTTAAATAAAAAATGCTAAAAATGTAATATTTGACGTTTTTTAAGTACCAAATCTTGACATCCGCATCCGCATCCGTATCCGCGGATGTGAGGCTTTAAATATCCGCATCCGCATCCGCATCCGCGGATGTCAAAAAATCTGCATCCGCAACATCCCAGCTCATCCACAAAAATATGTGTCTGCTTTCTAACTCCAAGTCAAACAAACTCAAACATTTTATTTGGCGAATAGGCCACAAGGGCACTTTTACACGTCAAGTACTTAGGTAAGTTGTTTAGCAAGCAATAAGTAAAAATTACTGGCACAAACAATGAGTGATGGCAATTAGGCGCAGCCGTAGGCATATTTTCAGACTATTGCAGGATTGGCAATCCCTGCTAATATTATAAATACGAAACTGTGTCTCTCGCCTCTCTGTCTGTCTGTTACCTCTTCACGCTTAAACCTCTGAACAATTTTAGATGAAAATTGTTATGGCAGACAGACAGGCAGACTGACAAATAGAATTACTTTCGCATTTACAATATTAGTAGGGACTTAAAGAGTTCCCTGGATTTCTCGATAAAGACGAATGCTCGGTATAGTACAAGAATAGTAAGCTGCCGTAGCCGTATTGTCGTCGCGCGCCATTGTCGCCGTTACTTTGTACAACCACGAACTACTGGCAAGCAGCCGTGCATTGCAATCGGTTGCCGAGTCGATGTTTCGGGTTAGTTTAACATGAATTAGACCTGTAATGCGTTAACGAAGTGTTAGGTCCTGACTACTTCCTTATGTGGTGACGGAAGGTTCTCAAAACTGAGCCTTTTTTTAATGTGGGAACGGAAAGTTTCCAAAACTGTGCAAATTTCCTGAGAAATTTGCTAAATTTTCAGAAGATTCACGAGTAAGTCATCCATTAAAATATAATTCATTTATAAGTTTGAATGCCGTTCCAGCACTTGGTAAGCAGTTGGAATGAGCCAGGCTTTGTTGAACATTGGTAATTTGGAATATTATTTTAATATTCCTTTCTTTTTTGCAAGTTTTATACATATAAGACGACATTATATAGCTAAAGCCACGTAAAATTAGATGTTGGTTATAAACAGTTCATTATTTATTTTATTAATTTACCCTAATAATTTAAGCCTATATACTTCCCACTGCTGGGCACAGGCCTACTCCCATGCGCGAGAGGGCTTTGCCTAAACTAGCATTAAGGCTCATTTAGACGGTGCGCGAACTCACATACGAGTTTAATTACATTGCGGTTTTTTATCGGTTGGCTAAATTGGACGTAACCAACAGTCCGCAATGTAACTAAAATCGCATGCGAGTTCGCGCGCCGTCTAAATCAGCCCTTATTTTCAATGAATTACATTCAACATTGACAACAGGGTTTACTACCTAATAGAGATCTCATATTGGCCTCCAGGTCATGGTATACACTCTCTCTACAACACTCGACCACAGAATAAGTAATAGTCGACTTAGTATGCAATGAAAATTCAGGCTACTCTGCCGACTGACGCTCTGTATCGACCTTTCGGATCATGACCTGTGACCTTTCCACCCAACTTTGGGGCATTGAAGTTTCATTGTTCTTTCAGATTCAGTTTTGGCTACATGTTTCTAAGTATAGATAGACTATCTACAATTCTACAGCAGAAGTGGCTAAGCGGGCGAGGTATTTTGTGCGACACGGTTATTATTCTCTTAACTATAAGGATGTGTTTAGGCCAGTGTTGGCCGAATGTTAATGCGAATTGAAAATGTTGGCGATTAACCATTATAAATTGAACCTTAAACCGTAACGGCCAACACTGGTTTAGGCCATTTTGAACAACTTGACCACTTAGTTATTTCTGCTTCTAATCTTAAGGCGTATGACGAGTATTCACGTTTTTGGTCAATCTTTGTGTTGCTAAATACCTTGTCAGTGGAGATGTGTTCTTTTAGCTCGTTTTGTAAAAAAATGTATTTTTATTGATTTAAACGCGTTAAAAGGTAGGTAGTAAGATAGATGAATAATTGTGACGAATTCTGTGTTACCGTAATGTAACAGTAATTAAAACCTAATCACTGCATTTATTCTTACTAAGTTATTAAGTATTGAAAACTATATTTAGTGTCAATAAGTGACGTTATATATTATGTTAATAAATAGTGATGTGCCTGCTGCATGCTGATTAATATTAATGCTACCCAAACTGGTATGTACCCGTGTCCGAGCTCACTGTTTATAAATTCAAATAATATTAAGTCAGTTATACATATATATTTCTCGTGTAAGTGAAATTTAATTTCTTATGAGAAATAAATATCTTTAAACCGGAACTCTATTGAAAATTGCATGATATCGTTACCGCCGTCTTAAACTATGCTGGCGCCCCTGGGCACATAAGAATTTGGGGCCCTTTTGGAAAGTAAAGAAAGCGAATTAAACAAACATTTTCTACTATGATTTTCTATTTATTATGGGTAATCAAATATACTGCTGCTGTGTGTCCTTCGGGGCCTCCTGAGGATGGCGGCCCTGGGCCCCGTGTGCCCCTATGATAAAGACGGTACTGATCGTTTCAGTAATGTAATAGCCAATAGGTAGATTATGTAGTTTCTAAATGTAGGTTACACATACCTACACAATTACACATATTTTTTACATACATTTCCATTTTTTTAGCGTCACCGTCACTACATCTACATCTAACTCTATCTACATCTAGATGTAGTGACGCTAAAAAACAAAAGAATGATTCATTCAATTTATGATCATAACATGCCAGATACACACGAGTCCTACTTTCTAAAATATTAAATTCCTGACCTATGATATTTCTAAATATTACGGATGTTGATTAATAACAAAATTCGCCGATACCCCCTCTTATTGTTTTCTATTATTAGATGGAGCTGTGGGCGATAGGTAAGTACATTTATAACCGGTCTTATATTGAGGATTACGCAAATCGGAGGGGTGACGAGGCTGTTTACCCCTTGGCAGGAAATTGCTTCGATAGTTCCGCGTATCTATCGTACGAGAGCTTCGCAACTTTTATATTTGGTAGGTATATGGTATATACAGTGTAACCTGGTTAAGTGGGACCTGGATAAGTGAGAAACCTCTATAGCTGGGACTCATGGTGCGGTCCCGACACTTTTAGCACTGAATTACCTCTGTTAGTGAGATAAAACGAACCTCTATAACCGGGAGTAGTTGTTGTGATTTTATAGTCACATTTACCTCTATAATTGAGACAGAGAATGTATTTTACCTCTTTTACTGAGACTATATTTATAAGATTACATTTTCCTAATTGTTTTTTAGAATTTTATAGGAATTGACCTCTGTACTCATTACTCATTACTCATATTTTATTTATAATATAAATTACAGGTCAGGCTTACATGACTAAACTACATTAAAGGTAGATTTACAAATACAAGATTCATACATTTGAGACAAGAAATAAAAAACCCTCTATTTATTTTTTTTGTAAACATAATCAATTCAATCAAGTAAACTTACTGGAGATAAAGTCAATCTACGACCTCTCTAACTTGGACTCTATTTATCAATTTCCGTATTCTTACTTACTTTTAGTCTATCCACAAATTCCGCAATTGCTTAATTGTGTCGAAACGACTTCAAGTTAGATTTAGTTTTATATGTAGTTAAAACTATCGAAACGAAAAGCTGAAATCTTGATAAGTAACACGAATAAACAAATTTTCATTTATTCTTTTCTTTCTAAGACGCAATGAAGTCCGTATCAAATTTAATTTGACTTTAAAATATATATCCTTTGGAGAATCACTCAAAATAAATTCAAATAAATATTTAAACAGACTTTAAAAATATTTAGGGACAAGGATTATTTTACCTTATTTATTTTTTAAGATATTTACAAAATACCTTATTAACCACCTCTATAACTGAAATACCTCACCTCTATTAATGGAACCCTCTGTTTTGAGACAGAAATTTATTTGTACCTGGCTAACTGAGAGCCTGGGTAAGTGGAATACCTCTTTAAGTGAGACAAATCTGCTCGTCCCTTGAAGTCTCACTTATCCAGGTTTCACTGTAATATGTACAGTCGTTTTGTTATGTCTGACCATACTCTGGAGTGGTGAATATGTAGGTCATACTGAACAACTTTTACTATAAGGTTGGCATGTCTACGTTTTGGCAAATCATGTCGATGATTTCAATGGAACAGCAGATTTTTTTGCGATTTCGGGGCCGGCGTCATAGTACGTTGTTCAGTATGGCCTACATAGTGTACATATTCACCCCACAGAGTGGTCAGACATAACAAGATCATTTTCTGTATAGGTACTTATTTACTGGGAGGTACAGGTACTGATGGGCCTAAGTTTCAAAAATGCGCAATTTCCACTTATGATAATTTTGGAAACTTCTGATATTTTTGTATGGGGTATTTTTTTTATTCAGAATCCAGAAACAAACGTTCATTTACAATAATGCGTGATAGTTTTCAATATCACATTGATGCATTCAACATGTATTATTCTCGAATGTGTTCACATTTGCTTAACATTTAACCGATTTAAATTGTTTAATAAAGTTTTTGCCTTATGACTGTAAACTAAGATTAAAATAGGTACTATTATGTACCCATATTTACTAACATCATCAAGGTTTACTAAACTACTTCGCCGGTGTATAACATTTGATTTCTACGTGGGCGGGAAAGTGTTGATCTAAAAATATCCCGACACGTGGAAACAGCTGAAAATATCCACGCGAGCAAATCCCAACGACGGACTTTTGCGGCCCGTGAAACATCAAAGCTCGCAATAAAGGTCGCAGTGTTATAGACAGGTATTCATAAAACATCGGTAAAGGTTACATTACGAAAGGGCGGGTTAAGCCCGCAAGCGCTCATAACAAGTCTTGTACCTAGATGGATTAGCGCGGCACCTGCGAGACCGAAGCCGGGCCCGAGCGGCACTGCAGGCCCGGCGCGGCGGCGCGGTCTGCACGCTCCGCGCATGCGTCCTTCCCACTATTAAAAATGAATTTCTGGCTCCCGCACTGAGTGCCGCTCGGCCGTCGCAGCCGGCTCGCGCTTGTTATTTTCGCGTGAGGCCGGGCCGCGCCCGTGACGTGTGTGCTGTGTTGGGTGTTGTCAGTGGATGTGTTGACGCCCGAGCGGGCCCGGATGCGGTGCTAGCGGCCGCGACATGGCGCGCCGCGCCGCCCGCGCCCGCGCCTTCCACTCCCCACCATGAGCGACCTGCAGGCCACCTTCGAGTTCTCCGTGGAACTCTACAAGTTCTACAATGTCGACCTCTTTCAGAGAGGGTGAGGATGATTTTAAACCCCCATTTTCATTCCTAAGTATACCTAAGCAACTATACGGAACGTACAGGACAGGAATGACTGAAAATCAAGTTAAAAACTGAATACAACCTTTAACCTTTTCAGGACACTAAATTACAACTATCTATAGTAGCACTAGCAGGTAATGTAATTCCAACCTAGACCTTTACAAAACACATTATTATCATCTTAATATCAACTTAATTAGCCCTGAAAGGTCCTAGTTACATTACATTGAAATCAAGATAATGCGCTACAAACTTAGCAGCAACAGCTTACTAAGAAATTAATCGAACACCTTGGCAGTGACTATTATCTAGACCGAATCAATAACTCATGAAAAAACACGGGGTAAACTACGTAGACCACATTATCTGTTAACCTAGTTCGGCAGTTACATAACTAGTAATAAACAAGTGTCAGAGGGGTCCTTAGTGCATGTTATGATATGGAACTGTCGGGACTAGTTAGGGAGTTTTGTGGGACCGGGTATTGTTTACGAGATCCCTCGCCCCCGGACCTGAGCTGTCTAACTAGGATTTGCGACGAGCCTGAGCTGCTATCCGCAATATTGTCAAGTCTAGTTTTACGGTTTTTTCAAAGCGATTCGATAAGGTGATTACTCGTAAAGCTAACTCGCTTTGAAAATCTACAACGTAACCATGTACCCTATCTACCCATGAATTAACTTATACATACAAGGTTCGGAACCGGTTCTTTTCTTCATACAAAAAATACCTGTATTATTACGTTCTTTTTCGTTCTTTGGTTTATTATTTCATTTTTGATGGGTCAATCTAATAATATGAAGTCGTTACCCTAAATACATGATTCATTCCTACGGAAAGAGCATACAATTATTAAAAATATTAGGCTATTTTGGGATTTAAAAACAAAACCGGTTCCGAGCCCTGTATACATACATATTACGAAAACAAGATGTGTGTGCCACTTTTTTATCCATTTCCATGCACAGGTTAGGTACCTATTTATCATTACAAGTATGCTTGGTACCTGATAAAATACAATTTATACTTAGGTAGAATACTCTTTATTGACCGGGGCCCATAATTTAACCGTTAATAAAACGTAAAACTTAAGGAAAAAACGATTGATTGATGTTGGAGGCAAACAAAGGGCGATCTTAATGCTGAAGAGCGATCTCTTCCACATAACCCTTGGGCAGTGGAAACAGAGAGTTAATCAAAAAAGTAGGTACCGACTTACGAGCATAGGTAATAATCAAAAATAATGACATCGGATTTTATAAATCTAAGCTATTTAACATTTCGTTTTTATACTGATCATACAAAATGAAGGTAGGGACGGCTGGGACTTTTAATTGACATTTACGTTAAACAAAATGCCCTTTTTGTAGGTATCTATCCCACGCAACAGAAGGGACTAAAATGAGACTGGTCTCATTATAGACCCTTCTGTTGTTGAATGAACGGAATATGTGAATGGGTCACATTGACACATACACACAGAGCACCAAAATTGCCTCTCTAAAGTTAGTTCAGTGTAGTGTGTGTGTAGTGTTTTGGTTGTGACTTATAGGTATGGCCTAAAATCGATCGATAGTTTTTAGGTGTTTCAAAATGAGTTCTCACTAAATATGTTTAACCCAAAATATCCAAATACGAATTGTATGATGTAAGTACAATGCAGCTCGACCATACAGATGTTACACCTATGCATCGATTAAAAAGAAATACCACCTATAACATGAAGGTATTATAGTTTGGCACCTACCTTTAGACTATGTGTAATCGGTGTAAAGCCTGACTTATTAAGGGGCCCACAGATTACCAGTTCGCCGGACGATATCAGCCTGTCAGTTGTTCGGAGCTGTCTAATTTTAAAAAAATGTCTCAAAATAATAGGAACAGTAAAACGATAACCGTTAGAATTAATATTAATATAAAGCTTTTTACGAGTTGGTACCTAATACCTAAGGTTAATTACTTTGGTTGCATGCTACCCATATAACCATTCCAGTCGCAGAATCACAAAGTGGTAACTAAATGTCAGATGTGTCGTAACAGAGTCCACACAATGTGTCTAGAATTGTTTCGAAACAAAGTGTCGTCGCCGTGTCTACACTTTTCCGTAACAAGGTGTCGACACATTTGTGTGCACTTTGCGTGCGGTTTGCGACTAAATCTGACAGCAAATTTGTGACAGCAAATGTCAATATAAAATACCTCTTGAAAACCAAGGTTTGTCAAACTACTATTAGTGTCTCGTGTGCTCGTAATTCTAGTAAGTCATCATGGGCAATGCAAATGATAATAATCGACCGAAACCATATAAACACCCAACACCCGTCAACCTTTTACAGAAAAGTTTTTAAAGAAATTCAATAAGCTACTTAGGTCAGGCAACGAATGCTCCAAAAGTTGTAGAGGGAAATGCTCGGAACACAATTTTTGACTCCGTAACTCGGTTTGACAAGTTAGGAGGTGAACATATCAAAAGTCCCCGGCCGTAGCCCTTGAGCGGGGGGGAGAGAGGGGGCTTTGAAGGTCCCATTTTCCCGTTTTTCGATTATATCTCGGAAACTATGCATCTCAGCGACATGGCCACTTATACAAAATGAAAGTTAATTTAATTTGTTACAAGTTTATTCAGTCAATTTTTTCGAAATGTTGAATAGTTTTTGAGATATCCGCTCTTGAAAGTTTATTTAGGGCTCTCAATTTTATCTTGATATATCTATATCAGTGAAGGTGCTAGGCCGTGTTTGGTATCGTTTTCGTATAAATCTGGGGTGCTGAATCCATTTAAGATATCACATTGACACCATTCCACAAAATAAAAATAAATCTTTTTAGGGTTCCGTACCTCAAAAGGAAAAAACGGAACCCTTATAGGATCACTCGTGCGTCTGTATGTATGTCCGTCTGAATACACAAAATAGTTCTTTACCTATAGATGACAGGAAAACCTATTAGAAATGTGCAGTCAAGCGCGAGTCGGACTTAATGTACGGAACCCTTAATACGCGAGTCCGACTCGCACTTGGCCGGTTTTTTTGAAACTCTTCTTGACGCTTAACCGCTGAACCGATTTCGTTGAAATTTGGTATAGAAATAGTTTGCGTCCCGGAACAGGACATAGGATAGATCTTATAACCAAAATCATCTTTTGAAGGTGTGAAAAGTGGCGTGGAAATTTGTACGGGAAATCAATAACCGCTGAACCGATTTATATGAAATTTGGGATGGTCTACATCTTTGATTTAGTTAAAAATGATGAAAAAACATGACTTCAAACCTAAACTTAAACAGTATTAACTTCAAGAAGTCAATTCTGAATTCCCCCCTACACCTCATTTCACACCTTTAAAGGATGATTTTTGAGATAACTTATTATATCCTGTCTCGGGACTCAAAATATATGTGTACCAAATTTAAATTAAAACTGTTCAGCAGTTTAAGCGTGAAGAGGAGTTTAAAAGAAAGTATTTTAATAAGTTTATATGTTTTTACTTCGGAATGGTGTCAATGTGATACCTTAACTAAATTTGGTACTGCGAATTTATACGAAAACGATACCAAACATGGCCTCGTAGCTTTACTGTTGTAGAAGTCAAAATAAAATTGAGAGCCCTAAATTCTTATTACTTGGCCAAACTTGTGTAGAAGGAAAAGGTAAAATAAAAGTCTTCGGCAGGAATATAAGACACAAATATATATTTTTTTTGCGTTACTATTTCATTCATCAAATATAAACATACCTTGATTATACTATTCTAGTGAGATCCTCATAGATAAACAAAACATTTACTTAAAAAATTACAAGGTCGAAATGTCACGGAACTTGTGAGAGTAATATGTGAAAAATATAAACTTTTATGACAAAAAAAATCTGGACACAATTTAAGAATCACCCAATTGCGTCGAGGAATCATCTGTATTTTTGCTTGTTTCATTACCTCCTCGCTTCTTTTTTGTCCTTTGTATTCTGTAGCAATTTGTTAGATCTGAAAATAAAGATAACTTGCGTCGTCACGGATGTCGATTTATAGGTTTTAGGGAGTGCAGAATTCGAAAACGATGATCATTTTATAATCCAAGATGGCGGCTACGTATTTTGTCATAAAAGTGGAATCCAAAATCGTCATCATTTTCGAAATCTGCGCCCCCTAAAACCTATAAAACGACATCCATGACGACTTTTATGACATAGTGCATGGCCGCCATCTTGGAATCCAAAATAGTTATCATTTTCGAAATCTGCGCCCCCTAAAACCTATAAAACGATATCCATGACGACTTTTATGACATAGTGCATTGCCGCCATTTTTAAATTGAAAATGTTGTCATTTTCGAAATCTGCGCCCCCCAAAACCTATAAAACGACATCCATGACGACTTTTATGACATAGTGCATGGCCGCCATTTTGGATTCCAAAATGGTCATCATTTTCGAAAGCGGGGCCCCCTAAAACCTATAAAACGACATACATGACGACTTTTATGACATAGTGCATGGCCGCCATCTTGGAATCCAAAATGGTCATCATTTTCGAAATCTGCGCCCCCTAAAACCTATAAAACGACACCCATGACGACTTTTATGACATAGTGCATGGCCGCCATTTTGGAATCCAAAATGGTTATCATTTTCTAAATCTGCGCCCCCCAAAACCTATAAAACGACACCCATGACGACTTTTATGACATAGTGCATGGCCGCCATTTTGGATTTCAAAATGGTCATCATTTTCTAAATCGGGGCCCCCTAAAACCTATAAAACGACATCCATGACGACTTTTATGACATAGTGCATGGCCGCCATCTTGGAATCCAAAATAGTTATCATTTTCGAAATCTGCGCCCCCTAAAACCTATAAAACGACACCCATGACGACTTTTATGGCATAGTGCATGGCCGCCATTTTGGATTCCAAAATGGTCATCATTTTCAAAATTGAGGCCCCCTAAAACGTATAAAACGACATCGATGACGACTTTTATGACACAGTGCATGGCCGCCATTTCGGATTCCAAAATGGTCATTATTTTCGAAATCGGCACTCCCTAAAACCTATATATCGACACCCATCTCGACTTTTATGACAAAGTGTTTTGCTACCATCTGCATGCAAGACATTTCTATTATTTTTACGTACAAAAATGGCCCCCTGTCAACTTTCAATCGAGATTTAATCGATAATTTATTCGATTAATATTCAGATTAATTCAATTTCAATCTATGTTAGGTCGACTAAACTAATCGCGATTAAAATTTGAGAATTAACTTTTTTTATTCCATTCGAAGTCGAATAAACAGTTAATCGATTAATGCCCATCTCTGACCACGGCATTTTTACACTTTGAGAATATCTGAAAACAAATCAACACAAGGAGCCATTTTGCAAATCCAGTAACATACCAGTAACTTTGTTATTACTTTTGACAGCGCGTGTCATGTGTCAACACAGAGTCGACACAAAGTCGAAACATTGCAACTACTTTGTGACTGCAATATTTCTCAGCCTTAAACCATATTTATACATCATAATTAACAAGTTTCGTAGTATGTAAAGCGTTATTTCTGTTATTAAAGTATAGTATACGCATCGAAGTACTAAAAATGCTTCAAATAATATAGTTATGAACACAGGCACTGAGAAGTAAACAATTTCATTTCCGGCTAAACTAAAACAATGTGGTGGCGCGTTGATTATATTACACTTAGTTTATCAAATCACTCGAGCAGTTTAATTCCCCATAATAATTTAAGTCATATTGTAATATAAATGCAAACAATATATAATTACGTCTTGTAATCCGTTTAAGAGATGGCGTATTAATGTCACTTATTTTTATTTAAGTATTTTTCCATCTGACAGTTTCCATTTGACAGGAACAAAATGAACGAATGAACGAATGATTTTGGCATAAAGTAGTCGCAAACCCGAAACAATGTGTGCACACGGCGACCACACTTTATGTCACTTTGTGTCATGTGTCGACCCTTCCCCATTTCTGGTAACTGTGTCGACACGGCGACGACTCTGCGACTGGAATTGTGACCGAAACAGACGGTGTCGACACAAGATGTGTCAACACCGCGTCGTAACGGCGACTGGAAATGGTTGTATGGGTACTCGTACATCATGCATTGCATGCGAGCTTCCTTTACGAATAATTTATTTAAAGGTCTTTCAACAATTTACCGCCACTTAAACACGAAGGTCATTCAGACTAAACTAAACTCTAAAATCGATTTAATTTAGTACTACCAAGTAAAATATCTTAAAAGAGAGGCTGAAAATCATATATAAAAGGCGACACGTTTATTTTCAGGCATAAGTACTATAAGTAGATAAGGTAAACGTACTAGTAGGTACTCGACATGGTAATGCCCAATAGATGACACCTTGCTGTCACCTCTATTGACAATCACTTCTGAAAATGGCTGAAGTTTCAAGATGACAATGTACTGATGGGACCGCGCCGAGCACCAGTACGTTTACCTTTTCCAGAAAATTAAAGATCCCCTCAAAAACATTACATGTAAAAAGCTGCAAGTCCGCAATGCAATTCTTCTACTACAAAATGTTTTGAGATGTTATGTTTTAAGGTTTTAACCAAGTCGGCTATTTTAGTCAGTGCCAGGAGGTGTTAAACCGTATCAATAAGATATCTTTAATTTTTAATAGTTACATATAATGACGTACTGTAAATGTTGTTTTTCCGGTATGAAGCGAAATATTTTATTTTGGTTTTTATACAATGTGTGTCGTGATTAGGAGCCCAATTCAGATTTTACTGTTTAGATACTATTTAGATAGATTTTTTTTTATTTATTTTGTATAGTTTGATACGATTTTGACGATTACTTAAGCTGATTGGTGCATGGTCATATCAAAACCAATTCAAAACCACAACATACTTAAATTGGAATTTACTAATTTTAGATATTTGTTTCACCAGGGTTTCACATTTGTTCATTTAACTAATATTGGGTACAAAAAAGGCTTAGGTAATTATATCTTCACCTCTGCATGACCCGGAAGCATATTCTTTTATTTTAATATACTTAGGTTATAAATTTGATCTAAAAAAAAAAAACAAAAAAACTAACTCAACCCATATACGTCCCACGTCCTACGGCTATAGTCCCCACGCTAGCCCAATGCTGATTAGGGACTTCACATACACCTTTGAATTTCTTCGCAAATGTATGCAGGTTTCCTCACGACGTTTTCCTTCACCGAAAAGCTAGTGGTAAATATGAAATGAGATTTTGTACATAAGTTCCGAAAAACTCATTGGTGCGAGCCAGGATTTGAACCCGCGACCTCCGGATTGAAAGTCGGGCGTCATATCCACTCGGCCACCACCGCATTTTTGATATAGTTTTCAAAAATCAAGTCATACGGCTCGATTCGGAAAATGAATTAGATTTCTACTAGATTTCAACAAGTTACGATATGGATAAATTAAAAATATTTGTAAGATAGATATGTCAAATTTGACGTTTCCGCGATTCTGGAGGTCCTCTTGAACGATTTAGACAAGTTATGACTTAGATATCTAAGTCACATCTAGTTGATATCTAATGTAGATCTAGTTGATCTCTAAATCGTCTCTAGATCTTGTGATTATCTCGAAATCCGAATAGGCCTGATAGTCAACAGTTACACTTTTTTAACAAGAAACGTCACTTTAGACACTGCCAGATGTAATTCCAGATGTATCTGTAACAAATCCAGATCAAATTCATAACCCGTTATTACATTCAGAATACGCCTCCCGTTTACTATGAATTATGTCATATTTGACAATGCCTAATTTTGTAAAGGATCACTTTATATTGTAAAGGGGCCCCTTAATTCGTTTAAAACGCGATGGGTGACGTTCGCATGGATTAGCAGGCCAGCCATCAAGGAGGATAGGCTCTTATGAAATACAGCCCATAAAGTATTATCGTAAAAACATGCTGCGGTACCGTAAACTCGATGTTATCCAATACCGCTTAAAGGTCGTATCTCCCTTTATATTTTCAAAGTAAAAGTAATCTTACGGCGTGTAAAATAAGGTTCAATTCGGAGACAAAACAATAGAAAGCTATGAGATTGCGACAAGTCATCGCCGTGATGGAAGCTGCGGTATGATATGGGCGCAAAAAAAAATAAGTCGCACCCGGAAAGTTAGCAAGTTTCACAAAGTCATGCTTATTTGATTCCGTAAAACTTTGGTAGACACTGGTTTTTTAGAGACAAGGTCGTGCTGTATTTCATATTAAGACCGTGGCTTGGTGATTTTTTTTGGTTTGGTCTCAGCTAGTCAGAGTACCTAAATAGCTTTTACGATATAAAACATTGCATTAAGCTTTACCTATTCTTTGTAATCATTATTTTTTTATATTATAAAGTATAAACATTTAAACATAGTTCCTAGTTACCAAATAATTCCTAAGAAATGTACCTATTTGACACACTGTTCACCTGTTAAATTGAGAAGCAATTACTTGCAATAATTTGTTAATATCTTAAATTAGTAAAGTGTCATTCTATGGAACTTGCTAACTATGTAAACAAAAGTTACTAGTTAATTCATCATTCAGAGACAATTTTAATATGGCGGTTTGTTTACATGGTTAGCAAGTTCCATAGATGACACTTTAAATAATTCACACAGAAAAACAGACTATTTTTTTATTCATTTCCACACGAGTTTATTGAACCATATCAACAGCGACCGTCATGTGTCACAGCGCGCTATTTTTACAATGTTTACTGTATTTCAACAACTTAATAAAATCACTTCTCAACTATACCCTTGTGAAACCCGAACTATGCGCCTACGCTTTGGTTTTGTGACCCAATTTCAAAGAAAACAAATATATTGTTTTCTGCGTTAAAATTAGAATTCTCTGTTTTATTTTACGGCGAGGTTGTACCATCGCGTGAATGTTAAGCCATTTAGGATCTTAGCTGAAATGGTTGTCCATACCCTAGGTATGGAATGTGCAATTTAGCTAGAACCCTAAATGGCTCAACAATCACGAAGCGTGATTATACTGTCAGTACTACGTTGAAGAAATTTTAAAATTTACGTATGTGAGCACTCTATCTCTACATAAACGTAGTCAACTTACAATGAAAAATGTTTTTTTGCATTGTGAAAGAAAATACAGATAATATGAGTTTTCATAGAAAATAATTGGGTTTCTTTCCTGCACGTGACATACCGATCGATAAAGTAGCCGGCTTTCTAGCACACATACCTATACAAATATACAAACAAACATTTATTCATTTAATAGTAGAGAGTGACGAAGCGCTAACTACTAATTTAATTAGTGACTGTTACTATTAACTATCCAATAATGACTACATCGAACCAGGAAAAACAATAACAGGCCGCCATGAATTAAACATAACAAATAATGTATTATTCATCACTGGTTCACACGTATGGACGAATAGGCGACATCTCCTACTATTAATAGTTTTCAGGAATTTTTTTATGATAGATAGAATGGAAGATTTTATTCAATCAGATGAAGATCGGGGCAGAAGAAAATTAAACAAACTTACTAAACATGATTCATAAAACCACCCAACTATAGTTCAAAATCTCCTAGCTATTCTCAATTATATCCAAAACATCTTCCTTGTAATTTTAGGCTAAGGAATACAAAAACAGAAAATCGACTTAACCCTTATAGGTGGCGAGGTCAGTGACCTTACTGAATTCAAGATTGATGATAATGATTATAATGAATACCGTATTATGTAGGTAAGCCGCTTAATTGGACTTGAAATTTATCGTAGGTAATACGTCAGACTCGGACCGACATACCTACCATTAACATCATACAGATGTATAGTGAATAATTGTTTTCCTTCGTGTTTTCACGGAAACGTACGAACGTGTTTTGCTGTTTCAATCAGTCTAAGTACAAAAAGTACTGAAGTAGCACGACAAATACAAACGTTTCCGAGAAAATACGAAAGAAAACAATTACGCACTACATCTGTACATATTTTCATTTCTTACAGGTAACCACAGGTAACCGATCTTTATGACCTTTTATTATATTCAAATAAATCTATATTTAGTCCCTATGGGCTTATTTACTAACTTTTTATGTGAAAAAAGAGTACCTATTTACCTAGAGTTACTTTATTTCGAAAAACGAACAACTTTTATGTTCGTTTGACTCAAAATCACTATTGATTAAGAAAAAGAGAAGACGTTAGTATTTCGAATATAATGGGGTAATCAAATGTCAATAGTTTTATTAAAGGCCAATACTACGCGAGAACTGTTTACCAATTTTTGCGTCCATTTTTCAGCTATCACTTAGACACTTACTAATATTCGATAGTGCAACGCGTCCCCAAAACATAATCTCCGACGTCTTGAAACTCATATTATCTATGTTTATAATTATAGTATCACTGTAAGCAGTCATAAGTATATTTACCTGACCCTCTCGACCTATATCAAGTAGGCGGGGCGGTGACAGCGTTTGTTGTCCGTCTATGCTCTATTGTACCTACCTATTAGGTATACGTCGATAATGTATTAATTTAATATAGAACAATTTATTAAGTAAGTATATGAAGATAGTTAAGGGTGGCTTGTAGGTCGATATACTAAAGCCAAATTCTACTAATATTATAAATAAATAAAATAAAAGTAACTCTGTCCGTCTGTTAAATTCAATACCTCTTCACTCTTAAACCGCTGAACCGATTCAGATGAAACTTAACATGGAGATAGTTCGAGGCCCGGATAGACAGTATAGTTTCATCAATCATTCTCTTCATTATTCCAAGCAGGCAAAGTCGCGGGCAGAAGCTAGTTTGCAATAACTCTCACACTTTAAGGGGCCCACTGATGACCAGTCCGCCGGACGATATTGGCCTGTCAGCTAAAAGCAAAATTTGACAGATATTGTCCGGCGAACTGATAATCTCTGGGCCCCATCACCTGGGACTGGTCATCAGTGGGCCCCTTAAAGTGTGAGAGTTATTGCAAACTAGCGTCCGTCTAAGCTAAAGGGGCCCAGAGTCTGGGCCCCTTTAGCTTAGACGGACCCTACCAAATTTCTACAACTCCCTAACTGCCAATTCGAACTTTAAGCTAAGTCAAAAACATTACGGCTAGATACGATATGGATTAGATATGTCAGTGTCAAATGTGACGTTTCTTCAAACAAAAACGTACCTTTTGACACTGACATATCTAATCCATATCGTATCTAGCCGTAATATTTGACATACGTCAAAGTAAAGTTCGAATCGGGCCGTAAATCATTTCCGTGTCCAATAAAATAAATCCAGACAGGATAGCACGACACCGATGACAGTTCGTTTTGCTTTGTAGTGGCCAACAGCACCGAGGTGCGGCAAACCAAACTCACGGCCCGCATTGGTTTGAAAAGTTTATTATTCAAAATAAAGGTTTTATATTTCGGAAAATTTTCGTGTTGACGTGTCCAGTCCAGTTTTTCTTTATTTAAGTATCTACCGTAGATAACCCTAACTTCACCGTTGGTAACTAATTATTATGTAAGTATATAGTAAAAAAGTATTTTTACACAAAATTATATAAACATTGAATAAAGAGAGCTACGTAAAAATAATTTTAAAGTTTAATAAAGTCTACAATAACCTAAGCCCCCAACTTCATCTATTATAACTATTATACTTAAGTATATTTTTTAATTATAGTTCTATTAGAGTAAAATACATTTTGAAAATACCTAGTTGAATTACGAAACGCCTATTATGATACAATTTATAATGGAGTTATGATTTAATTCTAGTTTAAGGCGAAGTTACGTATAAAGGCGAATTTAAGGTATGCAGTTTTTCCATCCCTTATTTTCAATGAACTGAAACATTGATAGTGGGGTTTGGATATATGGTTGTTATGTTAGTTTAAGTTTTGGTTGTCAACAGACGAGACGGTGTCTGCCAAAGGTTGACGACCGTCAGCCGATTGAAATAGACGCGAATCACTGACCTATCTCGCTAGATATGCGACTGTCAATGTGACGAAAACTTTCACAATTTTGGTGCCACATGCAAAAGCCACATACGAATTTATAGAAGTGACATACCGAAATAATCAAAAGCGGAAAAATCGTGTGTGAACATATTTTTCTGGCATGATTAGTATGAAGACTCACTACCCCATTTACCTTACGAGTGAATTGCAAAAAAATTGTGCGTAATTAAGCGCAGTTAAGAAGCTGTGCATGATTAGTCTTAACTTAATTGATTCATTTGTGTTACGAAAAGTAACTATGTAAATTGTATTGTATTGTATTTATTGTACTTAATTCGTACACATATAAGTCTTCAGCATACGCTAACACACTTTCAAGCATCTAACTTAAATAGGAATGGCTTAACTGTGGTATCACAATAGAATCAATTAACTTTAGACTAATTACAGGTGCTTAACTATGTAATTTTTTTTGCAATTCACTCATACACACCCTGTAAAGCGATACCTACACTAACTAACGGCTCAAATATACAACACAGACCTATATAGAAATAGCAAATAGGTCATCCTGTATAAGCCCCGGTTTGCCCCGACAGCGTAATCCGTCTTAACATTAAACACGTGGGGCGAATATAACCGGTCTTAACATATGAAAATTATGAGTTTCCGTCGTGTTTAATATTTTTTGCTTGTTTGACCTAATCCTATTTTGTTCAAACTAGCCTCCGCCTACGACTTCGTCGGCGTAAAAGTCGAAAATATTAAACCTCATTTTCACCCCCTAGTGGATCTACAGTAACTACCATTTTCGGATATCAAAAAGACTAAGGGCAGATTTTTTTTCGTATCGTCTTTGTTGAGAAGCAACATGTAGGTAGGTACCTATTACCTTTTATCTTGAAATGTCATCTTTTAATATCATTAAAATGGATCTGCATCGTTCAGCAGGGGATTTAATATGTATCTAAGTAACTACTATTGTTAAGTTTATACTTAGGTACAAAGGTTAAACCACAAAGAAATAATCGACCCGAATAACAAAACAGGACAACTCCAAAGTCAAATCCACGAACCCTGAATGACCGATATAGTGGCACCACCTTGACGATGTACCTATGTACAATCACCATCAGATATATCGGAGCGGCCAAGGTGCTCAGAAATATCTGAACACGCCTCTATTATGCAGGCATTAGAGTGCGTGTTCCGATATTCGTCAAGGTGGTGCCACTATATCGGTCATTCAGGGGTCGTGGATTTGACTTTGGAGTTGTCCTGTTTTGTTATTCGGGTCGATTAGTTCTTTGGGATTTATCCGTTTGTTTCTTCGCGTCCTCTGTACATTTTGGTGAAAGCTTTTCCAATTAAACATATCTAAAAAAGCATAATAACACAAGTTTCTCGCATCACCCTCTTCTTCGCAGCACTGACACTTCAATAAAATTGAGGTATTTGCACATTTGACGACCGGTCTGGCCTAGTGGGTAGTGACATTGCCTATGAAGCCGATGGTCCCGGGTTCGAATCCCGGTAAGAGCATTTATTTGTGTGATGACACAGATATTTGTTTCTGAGTCCTGCCGGCCTAGCCAAGGTTACAATCGCTATCGCTTCGACAACGAAAAGCTTTAATATGTCTCTCTAACTCTCTTCCATATTAGTGCGACAGCGTTTCGATCGCTACGGAGCGTGAGCGATTGGCATCTTGGCTACGCGGCCTGGTTGTTTTCTATGTATTTAAGTATTTATATATTACATATATCGTTGTCTGAGTACCCATAACACAAGCCTTCTGGAGCTTACCGTGGGGCTTAGTCAATTTGTGTAAAAATGTCCTATAATATTTATTTTATTTACTCATTTAAGGTCCGTCTGTTTCATAGGCAGGTTAACTGTCTACTAGGCTAAGGCGGTCATCAAAATGCCTCTAAAGTTTATACGGGCTCATAACTGTTACAACTGTTACAAGCACGTTACAAGTTACAGTACGACTCTCGTAAACTTATAGGCACCGGAAAGGCACTACCAAGTTAGTCTTGTTCGGAGTCGGCAAGTGGAAGTAAATTTGACGCTCCAAGAGTTTCTGAGTTCTGAGACAACTAGTTGCACAGTATTGTTGTGAGGGTGTAGCGATCGAAGTCATGTGCACGAAACTTTGCTTTGTGAGAATGTGTCATCACAACGTCACGAGATACAGATAAAGCAGTTAATTTCTGATTGGTTTTCGTAAGGAAATCTCAGCAGGTCGAGCATATATTCCACAATACTTTTGATATTAAGTAGGGTTCAAGATGAATTACAAAACTGTAAAGAGTTAGGTGTAGGTACGGCCAAGGAACTTGACTGGTGTGCCACTTGGTACCTTGGTAGTTTTTATAAAAGTTTTCATTTAAGACATTCTATAGGTAAGCATGAAGGAAACAAGAGCTTATTAAGTAAACGTTTTCAAACCGGCTCGTCAGGAACGCCGCCTGTCAGATTATGCGGTAGCGAAATTTCCAATTTCGGCAAGCGGGGGGTAGCTGCATTTCTGCAGAAATAAATTATGCACGGTGCATTTCATCGCGGCGCTCTTGACACGCCGCTGCACTTGATTTCCCGGGAGACTACCATCTATTAGTGGTATTTGCCGTGTTTCCTGATGCCAATCGAGGAATCGGAATAATTGAATTGGTGCTACATTTTTGTACGAGTTTTCATTTGGTTTCGGTCGTTTCAGTAAATGTCTGAGTAAAAAAAGTCAAATAAAAAAGCATTTATGTATTTTCAAGAATACAGGTTACAGAATATGTCAGGGGTCTCCGCACTAGGCTTTGTCTGTATCGCGGGGAACCATGTACAAATTAGCTAACAGAACTAGGTTAAATAGGTACATACAAATAAACTTACTTAATAGTTTAAAACTAAATAGTTGCACAAACATATTGCAGAATATTAAAACTAAAGTGCATTATCTAAAATATCTTCAGTCTCGGCATAATTTAGAGAGGTCAAATATTTGAATAGGAGTTTCTTAACTTCTATAGGGGAGTTAGATTTGAGGTTACAGTGTTTAAGTATGGTGTTATAGGTTGTTACTCTAATAAATACGATCTCCGAACCGTTCAAATGCTTGACAATTTCAGAGTAATCCCTCCCAAAAAGGGTCACAAACAATAAGGTATCAACTAAAATAAATAGGCTGTCAAAGACTAAGGAGATTTGCCTTAATTTTCACAGGTGGATATCGCTTTATCGCTTACTTCGGATACGCAAAACCTCCCCTCATTATGTTACTACCCATACACGAGAGAGAACAAAAGACTGCATGAATCCGATGTATTGTATTCGACTTATTCATCGTCAGTGAATCGATAACGCTACACGGTGTCTTGGTGGGCCTGATTGTTAATAGGCAGAGCCTTTTACACGATAAATTCCTCCCGCATTGAGTAAATCAATCATAACTGCGAAAGGTTTTATAAATATTGTGTAATCGGGGCATAAATGAATAAGTTATATGTATTATATACCGAAAATGAGCTATGTATCTTGAAGAGTTCTGAAACTCACAATGTGAGAGCAGCTCACGACTGGTCGTTATGGAGATCCTTGGGGAGGACTACGTCCTTTAGTCCCCGTAATTCGATATACGATCTCTAACCAGTATTTCTTAATTTCCAGGTTGTACCAAGTCCGCGTGGGCCTCCGCGTGTCGCCGAAGATCCCAGTCCACATCGAGGCGTCGGTCTCGAGCGGCAATGGTGCCGCGCGCACTGGCCGGCCCGCCGCCAACGCCAGTCTCATTGGTGGGCTGGCAGCGTCACGTGCCTTCCAGATAATGTACAGGAACGAGGAGGTCACACTGCGGGACATCGTGCATTTTAGAGCGCATTTGCTTGGTAAGTTGCCGTTATTGCACTTTTAAACCTCGGCAAAAGCGACACGGACTCATTCCGCTCTGCCGCGCCAACGCCAGTCTCATCGGCGTGTTGGCAGCTTCACGGGCCGTCCATGTCCTGTACACTTAGTATTCATAGTCTACCTATGCCATAAACGGAAACTTTTTTATTTCAGTTGACAGCCGTAACCTAAAAGATTCCCTGGAGCGTGCAGAATGGAGCCTCGGCGTAGAACTCTGGTGCAGCGAAGGCGCCCAGTCCAGCACACTAGCTCCTGTCTCCTGCCGAGTGCTGAAGCTGCACTTCCAACCGGCGCAAGGCCTGCACTACCACCTTCCCGTGCTGTTCGACTACTTCCATCTCTCAGCCGTTTCTATCACCATCCATACCAGCTTAGTCGCATTGCATCAGCCTTACATCAAGTGAGTAACGAGCGCTTATTCAATTCGTCACCGTAAGAAACTTACTGTTTTGTTTTATAAGTAGCGTAGGTATGTACATGTATCTGCATTTATACATCACATATCTAATAAGTACTTACTAAATTAGTATACGAGCGCCAATGTATGATGGATGACCTCAAGTTGTCTTATACTGTACGAGAATGTTTACAAATTGTAGCTTACCTACATAATAATTAACATAAATGAAATCTTCATCTGGTAGGTACCTTTAAGTGATCTGTATGCAGCATAGGTTCCTACTTGTCGGAAAAGGAGGCTAATTTATTACCTATTTGCATGTCTGGTCATGAAGGAAAAGCATCATGCATTATGTTCAAAGCTGGTAAGCTATTTATTTTAACCGAATATATTTCGAATTAATAGAATCAGTGCCAGCATATATTATGTTTTATTTTATAAGAAAGCAGTTTAAATATTGGGTGAAAAAAACAATCTATTTATTGATATATACCATGGCCTTAAAGCAAAAAATATCATGCTCACTTTACGTGTAAGAGAATTACCAAAATTCGCACAGACGGACAGAACGAAGGACATAGCAAAATTTTTGGAATGTGGAATACAATACAAAGCATACGGCCGGATACGGCTTGCTTGCCTCCATCGCTGTCATTACCTACAAAATATTTATTCAACTATTACTAGGTATTACCGACTCCAGAACTTAATCAGTTTCATAATGAGACAAACGTTCTCAAAAAAAATTCTGGAAAAAGTGTTGAAAAAATGTTATGTTTGTACATAAAGATTTTTTGTTAAAATAATGTGTTTTCGTTTCAGTACTCCTCGCTCAAGCAAACAATGGGGCAAGCTAATGAAGAATGCCGGGTCAAACTTCACCTCGTCAGGGAGCTTAGAGAACATGCTGTTTGGCTCGAGTGCCAAATGTGCCGGCGGAAATTCCAGCAAGATTGCACACGCCAGGTAAATATACTCGTAATGAGTGTTGACTGGGCAAAAATGCAGATTTTCTCAGTGACTCGGGTATTTTTGTGTCAAACTGCATATTTTCAACAATGTGTGTGAAAACTGGGAAATGAGGTTATCCCCCACGCAGTGCACTGACTTTTTGCGGTCTTCAAATGTGTTCATTATCGGTCCACTCCAGTAATAGATAGATTTAATGTGATGTCTATGTCTAGGTTTAGTGAATTTCCTGTGGTTTCCGAAGACAATTAATAAATATAATGTATGTAATGTGTGTATAGTATTATCAACCGGCGTTCTGGTTGTTCCGACATACGCCCCAATTACTTAAGTTATGAATCTTTGTAAATTTTACAGGATAATCTTCTTATTATTCGCCGATCCGAGTGTCCCACTGCTGGGCAAAAACCTCTCCCCTTGATTTCCTCGATCACAGTTTAGTGCCTCCTCGAGCCGGTTGTTAAGGAAGGTCCCACACACGCCCCTCTTCCGGCATCCACTTGGTGGCTATGCTAGCTCCACTATCCGGATGCATGCGGTAGACGTGTCCGGCCTAACCCCATTTGAGCCGAGCAGCTTTTTCGCCTTCGTTAGCAATGTGGGATGTGGGTTTTTGAGCGCAGCGTCCTTTGAACACCTAAAATTCTAAATAAGTAGGCAAATTGTGAAACCCAGTCTTTAGGAGGTTGAAACCGATACTAGTCAGTTTATTAGGTGGATATTGAAATATAAAAGGATGTAGACAAAGACTAAGCAGTCTCATTTTTTTATGTCCAGACAAGTCCACGCGGAAGTGTGCGGCATTCTGCTCGGTTCCTTGGAAGGGCTCCAGAACGCGCTGACCATTTGTGGCTCCACTGGTGCCCTGCTAACTCCTGAGGAGTCATCGTCCAACTCCATCGTCGGTGAAGTGGCCCAGCGTATCAAAGACCTCAGCGACATTGGCAAGGTAATTAAGGTTCTGTCTTATGAAATATTAGAGGGAAAAGAGCAAGCCATAAAATTTGATACGAATACGAATAATACGATACCTTATGTCAGTAAGCAATAATTGCTTGCTCACTGATATTAGATTTCGTACTTAATATCGGCAAGTAGTCAAATTATCGCTTACTCAAATTATCCATTACTGAAACGTCTGAAACGGACAGACACTCGTGTAGGATATTCGTTAGTACAGATATTCTTTGATGTTTTTTGCATGTAGCATAGCACCAATTTTTGCTCAAGTAAAATAACGAATACAAGAACCTGCGGCACTAAGTAAACAATATGATTCCTAGTGCCTGACTAGCAATGCACGCACGAGAACTTTCCAAAGTTGCAAAACTTTCCACATGAGAATTTCTCGGTAACTTCTGAGAATGTTCTCGAGAACGAGAATTTATTTATTTATCGTAGTTTATACCATGAATATTCACGATAGTTTAGGTGTAGTATCCTTACCACCAGAAAATTCCGACTTTTGGTCTACCGCTTCCGGTCAGAAAAATGTATGACGACCCGGCCAAACGGTCAGACCTAGGTGGGGGGTGCTCGACCAAAAAAATGGCCGACTTTTTTTTTTTTTTCAAGTTGGTCCGAGTGCGTTGAGATTTGGCATGGCGGGAGATAGAGGCCTCTAGATTCCTATGACAAAAAAAAAATTTTGGAAAAAATCCAAGATGGCGAAACAATAAATTTCCATGTTGCAGAATGTTCTGAGAACATTCTCGAGAACGTTTCCGCTTTTTGGGAATGTTCTGCAATTTGTACATGGCTATGCCTAACAACCGAATTCCAATAAATGAAAGCTTGACTTCGTGACCCTATTCCTACAATTGAATATTGTAAGTGGCAACCAAAGTTTGAAATTAATCTAGAGTCGAATTACCGCTGATGAAGCACTTAATCTGAGGGCCGATTTTTAAATTTCGACCGCTCGATTTCGTGTATTTCGTTCAATAATATCTCCGGTACCCGGCATTTAAATTCTACTAATAGAATTGAAAACGAGTAGTCAATACCACTCGATTCCTAATTTCTATCGCTCGTATTTCAAAAATTACCATTTCGCTGTTTTCCACCGATTTTCGAGTGACGAAATCGAACGCTCGAAATTCAAAAATCGGCCCCCTGTTCTCACAACCTTAGACCATTATCTATTTTTCTCTTCCTTTCAGAAGTCGGAAGCGGGTGAAGAAGAGGAATGGGCGATGGGCGCAGCGCATGACATCGCGCGATTATGCGCGGAAGTTACGTTGCGCTGGCGCGCGTTCTTACACCACACCTCCGACCGGCCCCACGTGCATCATGCGCTCGCCGCGCGCCACCATGCACTCCGGTAAGCGTATTACCAGCAACTATGGACGATGACTTGATTGCCACTCGATGCGATTTTTTATATAGTCTATTTTATGAATATGTTACGTACACTTATTATCTTGTCTTTCGCTCGCTACTATAGTCAGGTTAATAATTAAGCAAACTCTGCTGCGTTTACACCCCAGTGATTTCTAACTGTTGGCTGTAGTGTAAATGGCCTTGCACTACAACCAATTAATCGCGTCATCTCCAGTTGGGCGACGAATATAACGCATAAGCACCAACCTGCAAAAAAAACGAAAAAATTCGTGGTGAAAACCTTTGAACAGGCCCAAACCGCCAATTAATACCATTCCACCATTCCAGCATCAAACGCTTCTCGGAATGCTTCTTCGTGCTGGACAACCCGCGACACTCGCTGGCGGGCTGCTACGATAGCAACTACCAATCCTACCAGAGCGTGGGTGAGGCGGCGCGTCGGAGCCGCTATCTAGCTTTGCTGCCGCCGCTCCCCGTGCATTGTATTGCATTGGATGGCGATCCACATATCATGCCCATCATTTTTGAAGACCGGTAAGTCAAAAAAAGTAACCTCTGAAATTCGAAGGAGCTACCCACTCATTAGATCTAAACTCAGAAGTCTAACTGTGATTAGACTCGGTAGGTATTAAGATCAATGTGGACCTTGGTAATAAATTAATCGAAAACCAAATGTTGGCTGTTAAAACTGTTATGTATAGGTACGGTCAGCCAAGAAAGTGGTTTACCACTTTTCGACTCTATCATTTGATTGATAGAGTCGAAAAGTGGTAAACCACTTTTTGCTGACTATACAAACATTTTAGAATTCTTACACACCTATTTGGCCGTTCAGTTATTGTGATCTTATTGGGAGTCGCACTCAGTCTGATGAAGAATCAAATATGAAATAAATTAATGTTATATTTTTAATTACAGATACCAGGACACCGCAGAGTTTGCAAGAAGACGTTCATTTTTAAATTCGAATGCGAGTAAATCTGGAAGTGGTAAGTTTTCTTTGCATATCTAATTTAAGCAGTCATAGTAAAAAAAACATCACCATCATATACTGTGAGAATCAGTCTTCAGAGTACTCTGATATTTTTCTGAACCCATTACATTCAGGTATAAAACAGGATATAGATTTTGCTCTCTGCCGATATCAGAATTGTACGTTTCTATTTCAGATCCATTTTTGTGCACAGATCCACTAAGTGAAGACTGTGGTTGTAGTGTCTCCTCGCTGATGGATTCACGAAGGCCTTCATCCGAGGCATCTCGAGTTACGCTCACTCTACCCAAGGCAATCATGGATGTCCTGGAGCCGCAGTTCAAATCACCCAAGTCTAGTAGCGCTGGTTCCAGTGTCGTACAAGCCACGCTCACCATTACCCCCCAAAAATCAGCCAGTGGATCCCCCAAGAGGAACTTAGTGAAACAAGCTGTGCTCGAAATTAATAAAACACCCAAAGTAGAAATCACTGGACGTAATAGATACATCGTGCAGAATAATCAAATAAGCGAGATCCAACTACCGCCTAACAACGCTTTTGCCTCTTGTTCCATTCAACAGGGACAACAAATGTCAAGATACTCCGCTTCCACTCTTTTAGATGTAACCAAAAATAACCACACGTCGCGACAAGGAAAAGATCCGAGTGAGACAAATGAAGTGTTCCATCAGAAACATGAAATCACCAGCGGCGTCAGTACACTCCCCGCTAGACATAGCAAGTCACTAGATCAGTTGAGAGTCGCACAAATGACACCACTTAATAATTCGCAACAAATGCTTGCGAAAAACGTACGAAATAGCTCCAATACCTCTGTAAACTATCCTCCCAAATCGTATCTACCGCCACAGCAAATCAAACCTACCACATTACCGCGTAGCGTCACCACCACCGCTTATCCCACCAACACCACAACTAGATGTGGATCCAAAGGAGACGATTACAGGAGAAACATAAGCGAATTCAGAGAAAAGTACAAAAATCCATTTAATCCAAATATACAACCACCTCATGGAATAAACAATGAAGTATTTCATAACGTAGGATATAAGTACGACGGTCGAACGAATCCTAACCAAGTTTACGGTTATACTTTCGGTAATCAGGGTACTCCGCAAGTGAATAATATAATTCGTAATCCTTTAGAATTTCAAAGAGGCTATAGTGTAAATTTACCCCGTCCTATGTTGCCTCCACGTAATTCATATCCACCGGTTAGTGGAAAAAACCAAGTGACTGATCAGACTAGCTTAGTTTCTAACAAACATGTTCATAGATCTAACTCTACTCATGTCTTTCATCAAAATATGGAGAACCCGCAAATTGATATCGAAGCGGCTAGGAATCAACTGCGACATGAATTAAACTATTACCTGCAAAAAGGCGACTGGAGCTACGATTTCAATACCGGTAGTTTAATTCAGAACTACCAGAAGAAATCGAGTAAAAGTAGTGACGATAGCGGATTTGTAATGACATTAGACAGAAGCAGTGACGGGACTTCAAAATCGACCTACTCGAAAACCCCACCGTCAACACCGCATTCAACAATGCCATCAGTGAGGCATAAGAAGAGCCGGTCTAAAGAATCAAAACTGAATCATGGCACGAAAGAAAACTCAAAAGTGAATTCAAGTCGAGATTCTTTGAACAGTCATCATTCTATTAGATCAAGGGACAGTGCTAAGTCAGACCGACAGTGCAAATCGGATCGCAGCACGCCGAAGTCTGATCGAGGAACGCCACGATCAGGTAAAGCGACTCCTAAATCAGGGGCCATTACTCCCAGATCTGGTTTAGCAACTCCAAAATCAGGACGACAAACACCCAAGTCCGGTATAGCCACGCCGAAAAGTGGTAGATCTAGTGGAAAACCAGAAAAACGTTCGAAACATAAACCTTCTGAGAAGATGACCCAACTAATGTCTGAAGCCGCGTCATCTTCCAGCAGCGATAGTATACCGTTTGAACTAAGAAGATTGGAATCGTCAGCAAGTGTACCCTACAGTTTAGATCATGGTCCCGAACTTTTGCGTCACTGCAGAAGTGCTGCTTCTGTATTGGATGAACCAAATATTAATAATACGTTTGGATCTGAATCATTACCAAATTTAGCCCCACCTCCAGCTTTTGAATCACCGCCACTTGATATCGCTGACAAAGACTTTAAAATATTACCACCTGAAAACTTTTCTAATAAAGAAGAAAAGAGAAGCAGAAGCAACTCGACTTCAAGCTTAAGTGAACAGAGCGGATGGGTATCTAGTGGGCGTAGTTCTGGACCTTCAACTCCAGATAACGCTAGTTGTCAATTAAACCAAAATTTCCCTCCTCCTGTGAGTTCAACTGGCTCTAAGGTTTCTAATGATGAAGTTGATGGTAGAAAAGTTGAAAGTGAAACTATCAGCGACTTCAAAAGAACAGTCCTTAACGGTGATCAACTTAGAGAAAGGCTTTTAAAATTAGCAGTTAAAGTAGCACAGGCTAATCCTAATGAAAAAATTGAATGCTGTGATAAAGAAGTGTGCGAAGAATGCACAATTTGTAGTGACTCAATTTGCACGGATAGCCAATGCGAATATAACAAGCTTATGCATAGTAATGGAATAGACGCTGGTTGTAACTCAGACACTTGTACGGCCAGTTGTTTTCAGCAAATGCCAACTAACGTGGGTAAAATTAACCAAAGACATAATTCTTTTAGTGCTATTCAAGGAAAAACTTACAATTGCACGCCTAAAACATCAAATGAAGGGATGGTAAAGAAATCACAAACAATTAGTGACAACTTACATCCATATTTGCGAAAGGAGATATCGCCAAAGTTGTCACAGGAACCAGTGAAGTCAAATCCAAAAGTGAAAAAAGTATTAAAAGACCGAATTGAATACACTGAAAAATTGATAGCGGCCGAAATTAGAAGTCTTACAGTTGATCGTAATTGCAAAAGCCACAAGAAATCAAACGGGGCGGCTGCAGCTGTTCAGAAATATCATAACAGAGCTAGGTCTGAAATTGATCTCGCCCATTTTCAGGCTGAAAATGATTACGAGCATTTACCTCCACCCCAGCAGTTTAGAGATGCCCCACCCCCTCCTGACGAATTTAAGGTAAGGCCAATCATAGTATGTATGTATTTGCAACACATACTTATTTTAAATAAGTACTTTGAGTAAAGAATACATCATTGACCTCAAATTAATATCAATATGTTTTCAGGACCCACCGACAACCAAGTCTCCAAAATTAAGCAGACAGAGCAGCAAATCCTCTACTCCTTCTAAAACGCCTCGAAAACAATCAGTCCAACCCTCAACCCTCGAATTAGATAATCCATTATACCACGTTTGTGAAGGTATTATTGTAATTATAAATATTTCTGTAAATACCATGTTTGTGTATTTCATGTGCTTCTGCTACTAATTAATCTTTTCGGCTTCGCGTCAGGTATTAGAGAGCGCCGAAAACTTAGACCTCTGCAATCGGTCACCTCGAATGGTACTTCTTCGGGTGGCACACTGAATAAAAGCCAGAGTACTGGCGAATTAGCCTCTAGAAACGAGAATGGAAATAACAAAGGTACGCTTTATTGCACTAACACTATTAATTTAGCTCTCAAGCAGCGCTGCCTGCTTTTCATGTCAAAACATAGATCATCACTTTAAAGCACAAATATTGTTGCACCTAAGGAGTAAATGTACTTATGATGTAGAGTAACACAATAAAAAACGGTCCTTATAGTACTTTAAGATTAAAGGGCACCTGTTTTTATTCCATTTCTTGCTTTCTTCGCCTTAATTATTATCTTCGAATTTAAATTCAGAACAACGGGAGAGCAACTTCGTCAGCATCTTCGGATTGGCCGAGTCAGAGCGCCTCTTCGTGAAGTGCAGAGAAGAGTTTAGACAGAGCGTGAAGTATCCAGGTGCTATCTACTCTGACTACACGTTGCCCGTCGAGGGATCTCTGCCGTATTTCCATATCAGTGACGAATACAGGATGTTTAATCCAGAAGGTAAACTTCTCTAAATTCATTTTATACGTCTTGAAATTCTATTGTGCTTTTGACTTGGTCCGCAATAAAGAGCGTAACGCCATGTAACTGCCAGTTTTTTTGTAACTTTGATCCCATGTTGGATTGGCTTTGCTATTATTTTTTTTACTCTTGCGGATTGATACATGTTTGTTACATTCCAGGGCTGCATTTAATTATCTGCGTGCATGGTCTAGACGGTAATGCAGCAGACCTACGCTTAGTGAAGACATACCTAGAGTTAGGTTTACCTGGAGCCAGATTAGACTTCCTTATGTCGGAGCGTAATCAAGGAGATACCTTCTCTGATTTCGACACCATGACAGACAGGTAATGTCCTTAGACATTAGCCGATTCTCCAACTTGAAATCTTCCTGAAAAATCTTTTAGATGTAAATAATATAGAGACTGCATCGTTAACCAAAATTTTCCTTTCCAGGCTGGTTCAAGAAATTATTACACACATACAAAACTCTAACGAGCCAGCTCGAATAAGCTTCGTAGGCCACTCGTTAGGCACAATTATTATCAGGTCCGCCCTGGCGAGGCCGCAAATGAAGCCATTTCTTGGCAAACTACATACTTTCTTGTCTTTGAGCGGACCTCATCTTGGGACGCTGTACAATTCCAGTGGATTAGTCAATGCAGGTAAGATATTTATTTCAGTTACAGATATGAATATCTACAGTAGGAACAGTATTTGTATTTATTATTATTACAAATAGTCGAGACGGTAATAAATATTTTAAATTGTTTAGTTATATCACATAAACTTTCTTGACAAATACCAAAGACTTATTTTTTCTTCCTAGGCATGTGGTTCATGCAAAAATGGAAAAAGTCCGGCTCCCTCCTCCAACTATCACTACGTGATGCGTCCGACCCGCGGCGCTCATTCCTCTACCGTCTGAGCGAGCGAAGTCAGTTGCATCAGTTCAAGCACATTCTACTCTGCGGATCGGGGCAGGACCGTTACGTACCTCTGCATTCAGCTCGCCTTGAGCTTTGTAAGGCGGCCGCGAAGGATACCTCGTTGTTAGGACAAGCTTATAGAGAAATGGTAAGATTAACTTCACTCCTTGAGGGTTTATAATTTTCTCTACCGGCTCAGCAAACGTAGTCAGCTACACCAAGCATATCGGATCAGTCTATACTCCACACCGCTGGTTACCAGCCTTCTCTCACAAGAGGGTTTAGGCCATTGCCCCTTCGCTATGCCAATCTATACCCGATTATATGTACCCATTCCCATTGACACAACAAATTAATTCAATCATTGTGCATTGTACAATTAGTAATAAAATTATTGTAAGTATTTATTTATTATACTTTCTTGTTTAATCCCCAGGTACACAACATGGTCTCTCCACTAGCATCGCGCGCATCCTCCGTGTCCGTGGTCCGATACGACGTTCAGCACGCGTTACCCCACACCGCTAGCGCACTGGTCGGCCGAGCGGCACACATCGCTGCCCTCGACTCTGATCTGTTTATCGAGAAGTTCTTACTCGTCTCTGCTATGAAGTACTTCCGATAAGTTACGTGAAGCCAGCCATGTCCCCTTATTTTATGAAATGTCAAGCGGACCACCGACACGACGTACAACACGCATTATCGCATAACGCAAGCGCACTAGTCGACCGTCTCTGATCTCATCATTGAAAAGTTCCTGCTGGTTATCCTGCTAGCTATCGGGTGTAACTAATAACTTATCTAAGTTATGTGGAACCAGCCATTACCCCCCTCCCCCCCTTATTAATGACATATCGAGAAACTCGTGTCAATGGTTCGTTCGCTACGTGCAATAGGTGTTGCCGCTCACAGCCAGTGCACTCGTCGGCCGAGCGGCACACATCGCTGTTCCTGCTGGTGTCTGCTATGAAGTGCTTCCGATAAATACGTTATAAGCACAGTATCGGATAGGCAATAAGCAAGTTAAGCTGTTGCTTAAAGCACCACGTTTAGGCAGGTAGCCGCCTTTGAAGTTGGTAGCTTACATTACAAGGCATAAGCGTAACATTATAAGACTATATGAAACCTAAACCCTAAATTTTATCGGTCTAATCTAATGTAGGTATTGTATGATCGGGAAAGTATCGGCATTTCTCTGTTTTAATAATCGCACCTACATTATCGCAATTTGCGCCTATGAAAACTACGTTTAGCATCATAATGGAATTTACGTAGGCTTACGGGTTAGAGCTTATCATTTACTTAAATAGACTTCGTATTTCCGGTAATATTTTAGGTAACTGTTACTTAAAATATTGAATGAAACGTACCGTATCTTGCTGGCCTAAACTTGAATGCATTTGTATATAAGTTGTATGATAATTCACAATATACTAACTGTTTAGTCGCATTTTTTCATGCATTTTCATTAAAGCATTTTATGCTATTTCAGAAGGTAGGTTACATCCAAAACCATCCAGCTAATGCCTACTGTAAATCGACTCCCAATTCGTAAGAGGTTGAATTCTATTGTTTAAGGATTTTATAGTTCTATAAGACAAAGAAACTACGCTGAATCTATACTGGTAATTTTGTAAATTTTTAATTCTCGTAGGTACATTAAATGGATGCTTGGGTGTATGTTTGTAATATTCTAGATAGGGTTAACATCACGAAACACCAAACATTTTGTATATTGTTAGAATAGGTATTAAGCGCGCGAAACTAGCATAATGGAATTTATTACCTAGTCCGCCCCGGCGTTGCGAAATTCTGAAAGATTTATGCATCTTACTATGTTTAAACTCTAATATGCTAGAATTGCATAAACCCACGATGACGATAAAATAAACCTATACAAATAGGATAGGAAAATTAAATCAACATTGAACGAGTTGCAATCCAAAGACAACATTATGCATTATCCAAATAAAAACAATATAAAGCAGATGTAACTTGATAAAGGCGGGGACAGGGCTATAAGTTATAACCGCAGACATTTAAAATCGAAGTTTGGCCCCTTTCTATCGGTCGAATAAGTAAAAGCAAAAGAATGGGAAATACCTCTGGGCCCGATCAATCATTAATGTCAATCGAATAAGTAGATGATGGGAAATGACCACGGGACGATTCATATTTTGCTTTTCGATTGGCTATAACGGCTAACCGGCTAACGGGTAGATACGTTTCGATTTCGTTATGATCCGATCTTAACACGACTCAGTGTATCTCACGAGCACCAATCAGCGTTAGATATCGTCAAGGTAGTATCAAAACATTAGATAACAAATTATTAAATCAGAAGTGACCTCTGTATAACTAAGGGTTCCAACTTCAAAAACAAAACAATTGCTTCTGGGTCTCAGGAGGTAAATAAATATCTTAATGTGAAATTACTGTAAGAGCATTTCTCCAACACTAACACATGTTGAACATGTCGCAAGCAAGCAAGACGCGTTGTGAGTAATTTCAAAATAACATCGAAAAAAGGAAAAATTTGAATGCCGCTACCACGCAAATAAACTGCTAAATGATTACTTATTAAAAGTGTACTCGTTATAATCATCAGACATTGTAAATTTTATAGCATTTTTGGTGCAGCGGAGTAGTGTTAACGGAATTGGTATAGATAATTATATTATAGGACATTCTTACAGAGATTGACCAAGTCCCACAGTAAGCTCAAAAAGGCTTGTGTTGTGGGTACTCAGACAACGATATATTATATATAAATACTTAAATACATAGAAAACAACCATGACTCAGGAACAAATATCTGTGTCATCACACAAATAAATGCCCTTACTGGGATTCGAACCCAGGACCATCGGCTTCACAGGCAGGGTCACTACCCACTAGGCCAGACCGGTCGTCAACGCCAATAATTCCAACTGAAATGGTAAATTAAGGTTAATATTAACGTAATTAACGCTAATTAATCATTAGGGCTGAAATTGTTGATACCAATTCCGTTAACACCACTCCGCTGCACCGAAAATGCTATAAAATTTACTATGTCTGATAATCATACACAGCACTCGAGGAGGCATTTTGCGAGCACGTCAGTTAGTAACATTTTGCATAAAAAATGAATCAATTTTCGAGTCGTCAGAGTAAGGTACTTGTACATTGTAACCTGGTAAATACCAAAGTATTAAATAATCATAATGACGCATGATTTTTAATTTGTTATATCTCTCGCTTTGAATGATGGTCCCTTATGACAGTATTTTTTTATGGTAACGGTACAAATATATTTCCTATTTTTTTAATTATTAAACCTTACCAAAAAGACTTGTAGAAACTGTTATAGGAATCATGATTCGACAAATCATAATCATGCGTCATTATGTTTAAATACCAGGTTACAAATACTAAGTACAAATACCTTACCCTGACGACTCGAAAATTGATTAATTTTTTTGCAAACGTTACGTTGCGGACGTGCCCGCAAAATGCCTCCTCGAGTGCGATGTATGGTTATAATCCATCTACGAATAAATTATATTATAGTTACATGCTATTTACTTAAAAGTTAATTTGTCAAAAGAGTGCTACAAGAGAAGGGTGATTGCTGAATTTTTACTAGACCTAAGACGGATCTTTACACCAAATAATTTAAGACGATAACTTAGTCTGTAGATATTATAGATGTTATTTGTATTCTATTTATTGTTGTGTACACGAACTGTGTAGGTACTTAATCGTTTTTGGGCTATTTTTTAATTTGTTTGCTTTTTTTTTTTCTCATTTTTTGATTAAATTTGGTAGACAGAGTTCCCAATTCTGTACAACATAAGCGCAATTTCACCGTATGTAGTCCTACAAAATCCTCCACTGAGTTACGAAAACGTATGGGAACAAAACTTCCGTGAGACACAGACGCATTAAATATATTAAGAACGGGGCTATTAGCGAATGACGTAGTGAGTGTTGTGTGCAACCCATCATTTGACAATAATGCCATAAACGAGGGTAGTTTCTCGCCCCCTACTGCCGCCACCGGCGCCCGCGCCGAGACATCGGGCGCCCGCAGTCTGCGCCGGTCCGTCACCGTCAACGCAAGCTCCTGATGACACTCTCGGTACGAAGTGAAACATGTCGAGCGTTTTTCGACTTAAAATACGTGAGTGACCTGTTCTTAATATATTTAAAACGTATGGGGTTTTCGTAACTCAACGGAATTTTACACATTTTTTTTCGTCCCAAATTGGGATTTAGTGTTTATTCTGACCAGAATGAGAAGCTGTTCAAACTTCAAACCTAGGTCTACCAATTTTTATCAAAATCTGACAAAATAAATCGACGAAATAAATAAAGAATGGCCCTTTTACGTCTAATGAAATGTCTTCACTACGATTGTAACGTACAGTCAGTTTTGTTACAATAATATATGTCATGATGAAGCGCTCAAAGATATACTTGGCATTTCTGGACCGACATGAAAACCTTCAAGAAAAGACCGTACTCCCATCTTAAATGCCGGCAACGCACTTGCCCTCATGTGTCCATGGGCGCGGGTAATTTCTTACCATCAGGCATTTGCCTCCTATATCATAAAAAATACACGTTCTCTTGTCGGGTATACTTGAGCACTTCGTTTAATTCAATGTTTAATGTATTTGAAACTATTATTACCAGACATCGTAAATTTCTAGCATTTTTGGTGCAGCGGAGTGGTGTTAACGGAATTGGTATAGATATAATAGATAATTCCAACTGAAATGGTAAATTAAGGTATTAACCTTAATTTACCATTTCAGTTAATATTAATTAACGTAATTAACGCTCATTAATCATTAGGGTTGAAATTGTTTATACCAATTCCGTTAACACCACTCCGCTGCACCTAAAATGCTATAAAATTTACGATGTCTGATTATTATGTTACTTATTTGTTTCGACTTTCATTTACTTGGGACAGAAACTCGTTAATTACAAAAATATGACTATTCCACATTCCCACACAACATTCTCATTACTCTGTCAGACAAATAAAGCTGTGCACATATTGGAGACTGCCGTAAGATGACACGTTTTCCTGGTATAGGTGACCCAGAAAAGTATAATATCCAGGTATACGGAAATCTCATAACCCGTTCACGTCGCCGCGCTGTTTAAAATTCTGTTTTTATACACATACTAAATGACGATATACCTGGTTTTGTGCCAATTATGTACTAAAATTACAGATCAATCGAACAAATTGGGGCAATGGAACTATCATTTAGTATCTGGCATTATTAAAACAGCTTAAATAAGAAAATATCCTCTTGCCTACTTTACCTACTTGTAGATTAACGAGTTACCATAATGAGTGTGATAATGGCCTAAGATTAATTAGTGTTTACTTACAAGATTTAGAAGTGAATTGAAGTACATAAGTACTAATAGAAACACATTCTCCGCGAGATCTCTATCATGTCATTTTGTATTAGGTCATTAATCAATTATCATGCACGAGTCTAAACTATCAATGTATATTATGTCCTTACTAAATAGCCACCAAAAAATGTATCTCCGGTGATACAGCATAAATCGTCTGTAATATATGATGAAATTAATTTAACTTATTTATTTTGGAGTTCACTAGGATCATCGGTACAGTCAGCAGCAGAAGTTGCTAAGCGGGCCAGGTGTTCAAAATAATGTTGACGCGACTTTATTGTTAAGAGAATAAGAGCGATACTTCATATTTTATACTGCACTTAAGATTACATCATTTACGGCTCGGCTTCATAAACATAAGAGTAGAAATCTAATCTATGTTTCTATACCCAAGTGTACCTACTATCAGCATAGAGAAATATAGTAAGAATAGAGTGCTCAGTCCATACAACAGTTTTGATACCAAAACGACTATTATTTTCGAAGTCGTCATCTAGCATCGAGTAACGGAATTATCAGTACCGCTAGTCGTTTTGGTACTAAAACTTGTATGGAGTGAGCACTCTATGTATTTTTTTCTCTATGCTATCAGCAACCCTCTGAGCTGACCATTGGTCGACCTTATATCTTGCGTCACTTTCGGTTGCTATTTAAAGGAAAGAGATGCAAGACATATATTTGGGCAAATGAGGCAAATACCAATAACAAACCACTATTATCCACTCAATAGATGTTAATATTTGAAAAATTACGATCAAGTACCATTTCTGATATTTAAAAGGCTGAGTTCGTACACGTAATAAATAAAGAATTGTTTTAAAATGTACCCTGCAAGAAGATAAACGTATATATTATTATATTATAATTAGTAAATCATGCCTACATAATGTAATACTCCCGTCAAACTTTCATAGGTACTATGGTTCGTTTTTTTAGCATTCAAAAAAGTCTACGCGATCTTGACGTGTCTTTTAATTGAAAAACGCTTTTTAAAAATCAGTAACTATTACTTATGAAAGCAAAGGAATGTAAATAATCGTATATGATTCATAATTGTTACATAATTGCCGTGCCTTGTTTTTCAAAAGTGTTTTTCAATAAAAAGACATGTCAAGATTGTTTACCTTTTTTCAAATGCTAAAAAAAGGAACTATATAAGTTCATAATAGTGACAGTAATTCGCAAAAAGAGAACGAGGCCTGCTAAGGCCGTAGCCTTAATAAATATAACTATAATATGTTAGACATTAAAGTTGTAAATTTTTATCGAATGTTAGACTGATCTTTAAAAAATATATGATCATTAAGATATTTGTAAATTTCTTAGAAAATCTTTTTTAAGAGTAGAATTTAATTTTAACCTTATTGTGAGGTAGAAGCCGGTGTGTAATATTTTCTATTTGATTTTCTATTGAGCAAACTTAATTTTATTGAGTAGTTAACCATACATATAGCAATGTTAAGAGTTCTGAACTTGAGACTAGTGCCATTGCTAAAGGATTACACAACACAATTACTTAATATTAGAAAATCAAATCGAAAATTATGATATTTCATGGGCTTGCCACCCCATCTACAGGCAGCTGACCTACCAGTGGCGAGGAAGTGACTAGCGATCGGAATTTCCGTGTCATAAAAAGAGGTGTATATATTAATCTTTGGTACTATAAAAATTAAAAAAAAAACACTTGCTATGAAAAACCATCACTTTTCGCTTTTCGCATATTGCCATCGGTCGGACAGCTGTTTAAAAAAGCAGTATCATTCTCTGTCCACTTTTCTCCTAATTATTTCATACTTTTACAGGGGCTTGAAATAATATATGCCTTAGATTTACTAATACAAAATGACAGTCAGATCACTAGTTGGAAATTATCATGGTTTATTGGCTGTAGGTAGATGAAATGTGTGTTTGTTACAAAATTCACAAAATGGACAGCCACACAGTGATTAACCAAGCTTCTGAGGGTGCAAGGTTACCATGATCTTGGCTGGAGAACAATTAAATATGGTGGTAAACTATCTTCTATTCTATATGGTTGGAAACCAGCAAAGTTACCATTGTTGGCAATTGTCTGGTCCCCCCCCCCCCCCCCTTAATTCTCAGGGGTCTACATTTTATTCTCTTTGCCACTAAGGCCTCAAGAAGTTAATTAAGCCAATAATAACAGTAATAATTTCTTACTATATACAACACAACTGCTTAAAACACGAAAATAGTTAATCTGAGACATAAATTATCTCAACAATAATTTTATTAGATTAATGTTACGAATGTACACACCTACTTACGGGGATAGAATTAAGTTATATACCTCAATTTGCTCACGGACTTGCTTAACGACGGAATCTGTGTAGCTAAATGTAAAATGATAAGGATTTTGTAAATATTATGTATGTAGAAAAGAAAATCTTATTTGTAAATTAAATTCATATGTTTAATGGCAATGTGTCGATGTAATACACTTATGATGATAAATAAATATGGTAAAATAACTTTTCACTTTCCTTTCCATCATTCATTATTTTAACATACCTATCTAATTACAACATAGTAAATGTTTTGCTAGTTACGATGTATTAACATAATTATTACTTAAAGAAACTACAGAAATTAGTAAAACTAACCAGTACAAAACTCAGTTAAACTCTTTCGCTTGATATTTTGCCACTTCATTTGGAAGGCACAGTCTCTTTGTCAGGGAAGAAACAAAATTTCCTGAATATTGAATTGTTTTCATTAGCCCATTTTTTAATGTAGTGCACTCCCGGTCCCCCCAACAATCCGGATTATAGCGATCTTGGGATTAGCGAGTCCGGATTTGCGAGTCTTATAGGAAACATTACCCGGGTCGTATGAAACATTTTGTTTTATGAAGCAACGGCTAAGATTAAAATTTGACTGATTTGTGAAACATCACTTGTACTTAAATTTCGTGTTGCTTCTTCTGCCATCCTTTCTCTGAACACCTACACTACACTTTTTGATCACTTATGAATTCTTATATTACCAAAGTCGAGTGAAGAAAGAAAGAAAGAAACTCAAATCGTACTCAAGTGAGTCAAGTATTCAAATAACAAAACAAGGCAATTCACATTGACACTATTGACAGTGCAATTTTTTTAGACATTCTTTTAAATTAAGGATACAAGTTTTTTAAGACAGCGCATTCTAAAATAGTGTATTAAATACGCGAAGTGTGAGATTTAATTGAATTCGCGCATTATTCATGCCTTCGCGCTTTGTTTTCCATTTTTTGTGTCGGGTTAAACTGGTTAAAGAGAACTTGCGAAACAAAAGCCGTAACACACTACCGCACCGCAACGCGGACTTGGTGCGCCGAAACCATAAGCACAGTATAATAAATAGTACTAACGTACATAAGTGAGAGCGTGAAAGAGATATATTCTTCTTGACTTTGGTGCGGTGCGGTAGTGTGTTACGGCTATAACATTACGTTACGTACTGTCCACGCTTATCTGTCACATGATAAAAATGGAAAATTTGGGTTCTAGTAAGTGCTAGTAAGTAGTATTAATATAATTCAAGATTAGATTACAAAGAGGTGCTCGCTGTCACTTGCCAAATCATCCCGGCGTGATAGCACAAATGTGGAGAGGGCATTAAAAAGAATTGCTGACAACACTGGCGAAAATGTCGGTTTGACAAACAATTGACAGTTGACACTTCGCCCTGCCTTCTGTCTGAGGACGGTGGTTTCGTTTGTCGCAGTCGGGCTGGGCTGGGTCGCTGTGTGCTGTGTTCGCGTAGTATTTGGGCGTGTTAAATATATTTTAATAAATCGAAGGACGGTGAATTTTGTATAAAAACGTTACATAATAAAACAAAGAATAAAAGTGTATAATTTT
This sequence comes from Cydia splendana, assembly GCF_910591565.1. Taxonomy (NCBI): domain Eukaryota; kingdom Metazoa; phylum Arthropoda; class Insecta; order Lepidoptera; family Tortricidae; genus Cydia; species Cydia splendana. Next base: position 13,927,202 of record NC_085971.1, on the reverse strand, counting down.
CAAACAGAAGTGCTCTTCCAAGACAGTTATCATAGGCGATGATACCTTTGCCACTGATGAGTAATATTTAATAGTACAGTGAATTATTTTTATATAAACAAAAATGGGGAAGTTGTTGAGTCTTTTGGCCCGTGACGACTCGAATTGTTGTTCGTCGCCGCGCTACGATATCTTTTTGGATTTCGAGAACGCTGCGCCCACGGAAACAGAGAAGGAAGTGTACGAGGAAGTTCAGAGAGTTTTGTTGGAGTCTGAGAAGATTTTGGAGGAGATACAGTGTTATAAGGGGGCTGGGAAGGAGATACGAGAGGCTATAGCGGATCCGTCGCGGATATCTCAGGAGCGAGCCTGGCGCGCGGTCAAACCGCTGGTGGATAAGCTGCTGCGATGCTACAACCACTCTGTGGAGCTACAGCGGGTAAGTTACCAATTAATACATATATAAAGATAAAACCTTTTTACTACTGGCCGGTGAAGCTGGTAAGATTGGGTCTGAATCATGGTAATGAATGGTTTTAATAACTTGTTCTTTAAAAGTTTTTATGTAGGCATCTATGTTAAATTTTATATACAATAGTCTTAAGGAGTCTTCATACATACATGTACACTTTAAAAAAACAATGAATACCCTCGCCTCCTTGTTGCATTCAAAGTCGTGACATAGTAAATAAGTTCTTGCTGTTGCTGAGTGTTAGTATTGTATTAGTTGTGTTAGTTGTGTATTACCTAACCCGAGATTCTTACTATGGTTGGTAATGGATGAAAATATTATGTGAAGTAAAATCAATGTTAAAAATGAACAAGAAATGTAAATATCCACTGCCTGTATGAGTTATATCCATTTTTCATTTATTTCTAAAATTGTGGTTCATGATAGCAGGTTTTTTGCTTAATACAAAATAAACAGTGAACCATCTCCTTTAAAAAAAAATCAAATTAAAATATAAAAAAAACTGATAGTTATCCCACAAGTGGATAATTAACTGTTCTTTTTTTTGTCTTAAAACATTATATCTATATAACTAGGGTTGCCATAATTAGTCGGAACTGATAAGGGACAGTGGTGTTCTAGAGCAAACTCCAAACTTTTTTACCTGAGGATATAACAGTTGTCTTTTATTATGAATCGTGGAATATTTGCTAGCGGAACCTTACTAATCATTATCATTTAGATAATATAAACATCATTATAAACTTTATTAATTAGCGATAGGACCGCCTGTTGCCAACTTCATTAACACTGAAAGTCTGTTTCCGACTTATACTTACTTAATTATTTCTAATGTGTAAATAAATAAAATAGCATAGTTATTAAAGTATGCATCCTTTTCATGAGCCATATCTTATCACGAGTTTGCTTATCAGTTTGATTACATTCTGTCAAGTGATAAGTTCTTTCACAGATAACACAACCAAACAAAAGATTCTTAACACAATGTACACACTCTATCTTGTATGTGTACATACACATACAATGCGATAGGGCAACTACTGTCACAAGCACAAGTGTCACAGGATCTTCAAGAGCAAAGGCCTGACCCGCCATATGAGGGCCCAAGGAATCACAATGAGCCATTAGGGTCACCAGCAACGAAATCGTTGATGACGAAGTTTCGGTTTAGCTTTCGGTAGATTATGTTTCGGCCGAATGTTCGATTTCGGCTAAAAACTGATGAACCTTTCGGCCGCGCCGCAGCTATTTTGTCGGTAGTGTCCGACCGAAGTTTGGTTACGGCAGATTTTGGCACAAAAATCTTATTTTGGCCGAAGGTTCGGTTTCGGCAAAAAATCCAGCTTCGGTCGGAAACTAAGGACTATGCATACTCTTACTCTATCATACTTATGTGTTGTGTGACTTGTGTGTTATGTACCAAAGCAGTAAATGCTGTATGAAACTACTTAACGGAAAATTAAATCATTATATCAAATTATCTCTTCTTCTCTTGCCTAGGTATACTTATTTTGCAACCAAGTTACATAATTGAAACATTAAGTAGATCAATTACATTTACTAAATACCTGTCTACTTATACTATATACTGGAGTATAAAATACAGTTTGAAAAAGTTTTAGGTACCTATCTGTAGCTCAAAGTTAGGTTCTAATCGTCTTCTTTTATCCGAAAGTTTATCCGAAACATTTGCGAAAGAAATGCCCTCACTGTACTTTCGACCTTCCAGGCGATACTTATAATCATCATCATCTCAGCCATAAGACCTATAATACATAAGCAGAAATTAACAACAATTGTGGAAACACAAGCGAGCAAGCGACACCTGCTTAACTGTCGCTTTTTAGCGTGTTTTGTTCATGTAATTCCCATTTTACACCATAAGCATCTCCGGCGTTTTTCGTAAAAAATTAAACAGGTATGATTGATTTCATATTTTGTTTCATTTTATTTTCGCCGATAATCGCTGTTTTTTTTTCAACCCAACCAAATGGTAGGCAATTTATAAAATAGATTAAAGAATAAAAACATTTATTGGTGACAATCACTATGAACTGCACGAACAACAGACCCTTTAAGAACCTGTCAGATGAAGCAGTTGCGTACCTGGGAAGGGCGAAATTTTAACGAAACCTTAACTTTGACATTGTAATCCAGTGACATGTACATATGCCATACGATAAATAATAACAGAGAGAAAACAAAAATTATGTGCATCATGAAATATTTACGGTATCTTATTACCAAGCCATTATTAATAGCAAAGTCAAGCAAGCGTTGTGCGTATCTCACCGTGAAGAGTCTCGGTAAAGGTCCGATTAAAATATCCTATCGATCGACCTTTGAAGGTCTGCGGGCTCAGCACGGTTCCATTTTTATCGACTATCACTATGCGCGTCCCTTTCGCACTTACATACTTGTTAGAACGTGACAGGCATGGTGACAAGGGATAAAAACGCGACCGTGCTAAGCCGCCTGGTTATCATGCAGATAATGGCAATAAATATCTGAACTGTAAATATCTGGGCTCACCTTGAACATCGAAAATCGTTAGTTGCCTCTTTACAGTGGATAAGTTTCCAAACTAGCGAAGTTTCCACATGGAAAATTTTGGGAGAAATCTCATGTTTTTGTAGGGAAAACGAAATGTTCCATTTACAAAATGAAAGTTCCTTTGTTTCCTGTAAAATTCTTCTGGAATTTCCGAGAATGTTTCCAACTTTTTGGAAACTTTCCGCAACTTGCACGTAATGCACATCTGCATATTATTAAAAAAAATTGTCCACACCCGAATATATTTAGAACGTCACTGCTTCTTGAAATTGACGCTAGTTAAAAAAAAACAAAGTGCTAAAACCCTCACTGTTTGCCGGCCGACCGTTACAATGGGCGCCATTATTTTGGGCTCCATCTCCATTCCTTGTCTACCTGCTACAAACGTTTTTTTTTTCTAAAATTTTGCCTATGGCTAGTTTGGAATAGTCTGGATCTTGCGTGTTATGGCGAGATGGCCACAAATTTGATTTCGAATGATCGCTGTTTACATGATTTTTTTAAATTAAAATACCGCTTACAAATCTTACAATATTTACTAGTAGGTATTATAATAAAAAAATTGTATCACATAATTATAATATAAATAAAAAAGAAACTCCATCACATCTGTCTTTTGAATTGTTATTAGATTTTATACGTATGTATACATACGCATTATTTTACATCATGTTTTGTTCTTGTCTTCTGAAATAGCAACACTATTGGTAAATGCCGATTCATCCTAAAGAGCTCAAGTCAAAAACAAAACGTGTCAGTCATTTTTAATATTCCAAGATCTGAACATTTATAGCCATTTAATTTAATAGTCCACATGTACCTAAAAACATTGGTAGTAATATTATAGTGTCGGCAAAAAAAATGTCAAAAATATTACCTGTCTTTATATAAAAAAATAACCTTGCCTGGAAGATCAAGATTATGTTCGATGATCAATTTGATATACTTAATTACATAGTTAAACCTTAGTACCTTGTTAGTACCTTGTGGGGGTAGACCCCCCACAAGGTGGACTGACAACCTGGTTAAGGTCGCAGGAGTCCGCTGGATGCGGTTGGCGCAAGGTTGTGGCACTCTTTGGGGGAGGCCTATGTCCAGCAGTGGACGTCCTCTGGCTGATATGATGATGATGATGATGACATACATACCAGTAACCTCGGACCGCGTGGAAAGAATGAAGCTAAGTTTAGTTCAGGCGCTACCCTTTTTGTCTTCCGATATGAGTCCTAATAGTATGTATAATTCATTCTTTCACACTTTTATGGATCATTATAATGCGATATTCACCTCAAAATCGGTCGTAGTTAGTGGTGCATCAGTTTTTAGTGAGTGGGCTACTGCGGACTTACATCAAAGAAGACGTGAACTGTATGCCTTATATGAGGAACGGCGGTTTAATCAGAGTGATGAATTTAAAGAACATGTGAAGGAGTATTCGAAGAAGTTTAAAGTAGATTGTCATATAGCTAAGCGAAATTATCTAAGTCAGAAAATAAAAAGTAGTTCCGACATTGTTAAAGCAACCTGGAAAGTTATAAATGTGGAGACTGGTCGCTCTAAACACACAATTAAAGAGCTTAAACTAAACATTGATAACAAAATTATAGATTCCAATTTAGAAGTAGCTACAGAATTTGAAAAATTTTTCACCGAGGTACCAGTATCCACAACTAAGGATTTAAATTCATCACCCTCATCTGCTGTTACATTATTAAAACATAACGCTCCAGAGTGTTGTGGAGACCTTCATTTTGAACATGTTTGTACCTCAGATGTAATAAAGGCGTTTAAATCAATTAATGTCAAAAAAACTAATGACCTCTGGGGAGTCTCTGTCCATGCTGTCAAATCCTTAGTTGAAATTGTAGCGCCTGACTTGGTAGTTATATTTAACAACAGTGTTGATTGCGGCGAGTTTCCTGATCTAATGAAACATAGTAAAGTAATTCCTTTATTTAAATCTGGTAGCAGCTCTGACCCCACTAACTTTAGACCGATATCTGTGCTACCAACATTTAGCAAGATTTTTGAAAAATTAGTTCTTTCTCAATTAGTACGACATTTTAACGTTAATAATTTGATGTATAATAAGCAGTTTGGTTTTACACGGGGTCGCTCAACAACCGATGCCGGTGTTGAGCTAATTAAGCATATTTTCGATGCCTGGGAGGAGTCACGAGATGCTTTAGGTGTCTTCTGTGATTTATCTAAGGCCTTCGACTGTGTTTGTCATGAAACATTAATCAGGAAACTTCATTATTACGGAGTTAGAGGATCGGCACTGAATTTACTTAAGTCCTACTTAAATGGTAGAATACAAAGGGTCGATGTGAATGGACAGCGATCACCTGGGTCATTGGTCTCTATGGGTGTACCACAGGGGTCAATATTGGGGCCTTTCCTGTTCCTTATCTACATAAATGACTTGCCATTCCTTGTTAAGACCCACCATGATATAGTATTGTTTGCAGACGACACCTCACTTATTTTCAAAGTCAAACGACAGCAACAAGCTTACAATGATGTAAACAATGCCATTTCAAAAGTAGTAAATTGGTTCAATGTTAATAATTTATTGTTAAATGAGAAAAAGACTAAATGTATTAAGTTTGTCACTAGTAGTAACGTAAGGCATGTGCAAACAAGTGTCATTGTGAAGGATGAGGAATTGGAATTAGTTGATAGTACAGTTTTTCTTGGTATAACTTTAGATTCTAAACTCCAGTGGGGTCCCCATATTGCTACTCTTTCGAATAGACTGAGCTCTGCAGCTTTTGCAGTGAGCAAAATCCGTCAGTTAACTGACGTGAAAACAGCTCGATTAGTATATTTTAGTTACTTCCATAGCATTATGGCATATGGTATTTTACTGTGGGGCGGTGCTTCAGAGATAAATACCATTTTTGTTCTGCAGAAGAGGGCTATTCGAGCAATATACAAAATGAACCATAGAGACTCACTTAGAGATAAATTTAAGGAAATTGACATAATGACAGTGCACTGTCAATACATTTATGAGAATATTCTGTATGTACATAAAAATATTGTAAATTTTAGGAAAAATTGTGAAATTCATAATATTAATACTAGAAATAAACATAAGCTCGCAGTGCCCTTCACTCGGCTCCATAAAATTAAAAAATCATTCATGGGTAATTGTGTAAGATTTTATAATAAACTTCCAAACCATATTACTGAATTATCTATTAATAAATTTAAGAATTATGTAAAGCGTAAACTTATTTCTAAAGCTTATTATACCACACAAGACTACATGAATGATATTACAACGTGGGATTAATTGTTATTCGAAATGATTATTTATTTATTAGGTACATTTGATTATTGATGAGGAAATGGATATTCCGATGTAATACTATCTACTTCTTTTGTTACTTATGCTTTTTTTTGACATTTAGATTTTATTCTAGAAATTCTAGACTAGTATTTTTTTATACAATCTTTTTAATGTTTGACGATTCTTTTGTGAAATTCTTAGTATTAAATTTGATATGTATAATAATCCAATTTTATTATGGAATAATATTAACATCAATAAATTGCTCTGATAATTAGATTAAGATTAATTACGATTCATAAGAGCTTGTTGCTAGGCCTACATGAATAAAGTATATTTTTGATTTTGATTTTTTGATTTACTTAAATATCATAGGGCCTTTAGCCGTGGCCGTAGGACCAGAACCTATTATTTTCGGTTAATCAGGGAATCTACGCGGTTCTATATACATACCTTATGTTATGTTGTATACAAAAGTATTCCAGAAAAAGTTATATAAAACAACTGAATGCGATATAATATTATCAATCATACTCGTCCGTCTGTCACTTGTCTTATACACATGCTCTGATGATGACGATAATCTTTGTTGACCTCGTTTCCGCAATTTTCACGTTAATCATACATTAAACAACAAGATAGGTGATGAGAAGAGACTTGTTTACTGTGTTTTAACGCCATAAAATGTATATATGCCTACGTTGTACTTCCAAAAAATTTTATTTGCCAGACAGTCAGAAAACAGGCAATTGCATGGTATACTCCTCCTGGTACTCTCTTCCGGTCTTTTCGTGGTCACGTGACTGACACAAGCCGACGTCATTATGCGACAGCGCTATAACTATGATAATATGCGATAGCGCTATATAAAGCAGTCATGTTATTGTGACGTAGGCTTGTGTCACTCTGGGAAGAGAAGACCATGTTTTATTAAGGTGGCCACTGACGAGCCTTCCAACAGTCCAAATAGCGTGGCTGCAATCCAAAATCGGTCCGTGAATGTCAAAAACGTACAATGTTTAATATTAGGATGCCGTCCATTTGGATGAATCCATTGTAACGGCATCCATTTGGAAGGCTCATCAGTGGCCTGCTTTAGACTATGGGCAATTGGAAGCACAGACAAAATATCCTCCAGACTGAGCATAGTCGTGCTACCCCCTCTGCCACGCATACGGTAAATTTACTCCATGTTCGAGTCGAAAGTGTCTTTGTGTGACGTCCGTGAACTCGTTCGTCGTTTGAACGGACCAATCACGGCACGGGATCTCGCTCACCTCGTCCCGCGCACCCCCGCATTTTTGGCAGCATCGGTTGCATGAAATAATTGCTCTAAACTCGGTCTAGAGGATTCCTAGTCTATGATTGGAAGCTTTCCAATGAAATTGACATAAACTCCCTACTGAGGAAAACTTATTTATTATGAAGTAGGCGCTCTACACAATAAACATGGTTTATAATACTTATGTAGACATACGTAAATAGGAATTACGTAAAAATTATTCGTTTTATGCTACTAATCCTAAAATGTAGTTTCGAAAATAACTTGAGCTAAAATTAGTACAAGTTAACCTTTTGTTCTGACAATGACCAGGAAGAAAGGTTGCAATTGAGGAGTATTTATCCAATTACTGCAATCTACGCTTCAGGTCTCTACTGCCCTTTTATTACTACCTAGGCCATTACATTCTTAATGAAGATGGTTACAATGCCTTTCAGTAAAAAAATCAGACGAATTGTCTGCTCGATTGTCTCTTATATAAAAAAAAATTGTCAACATAATGTTACAACAACATGGTTAATGGTACAAGTAGGTTTAGTGCATGTTAGGTACATAGTGCTATCGACTTTTGAAGGCAACATTTGACTTGAATCAGTGTAACGTATCCCAAGTCTGGACTGAAGTGAGTCACGTCCACAATCTGCATATTTGAGAACTCTGTCCATCTCAATATTATTTAGAATTCCAAGCATCTCATGCAATCTCGACAACGATACGCTAACTACAAACTATCTAATTTCTCATTTCTCTCTTTGACTGTTGCAAGTGTTCAGCGTTCAGCCAAGCGTATGAATCTCATCAGTTTAACCATCTCGTTAATCGCTAACGTATGTGTCTAATTACAAGCTTTTATTTAACTTGCAATGTTTGTTTGTAATATGTTTGTTCGGGTCTAATCTTGCAAGCTAAATTAGGCTCGCTTCCCATTATTCGATTAAGCGGAAACTTCGCATACATTATGTAAGTTGGGTGACAATGCAATATTATGGTACAATCGAGCTGATCTCATGATGGACACCGGAGGTGGTAAAAGAAACCCTATGACAAAATAAAATAACACGCATTTTGTTTGGGTTTGTTAGAATTGTATCGATGAGTATTAAGTGACTGTTGGAAGAAAAGTACACTCCGCAATAAAAACTAAAAATCAAAAAAATTTTTTTTACAAAAAAACTTAGGTACTTAAGTATTTAATCCTAACACTGCACATCCGACGGAAAGCGGATTGCAACCCGTAATAAACCGGCAATCTCTTCACGCTTTAAATGCATGTGACAATCATCCAATAAAATGATCACAACTCGAATAGATCGCGTGAGAATTGTTTGAATGACGTATATACTTCCTTTGGGGGCAACGGATCCATCAATTTAGTTATTGAATTATTGATATGAGAATTATTGATACAATTAATTTGCTATCGGGGTACGCATATCAACTGTTTCCTATTTATAGACGCGAACTGACTGATTGTATATGTAATGTAACCTAATTCGCTTGATTACATTTGACTTCGTTTGAGTCACTTGAGTACTTCGTTCATTAAGGTAAAGTTTATTTTTTTATTCGGTAGACTGAAATGACATTTGACAGTATGAACATCGTCTGTCATTTCATACTATGAAATGTCATGTTAGTCTACCGAATAAAAAAGTAGACTTTAGGTATAAGTTCCATTTTTTACAATGCATCAATTCTTTTTACTCATATCAAGCATTATAGATTTTGCTGTGGGACTAGATCGATTTGTGTATGATCCCATAATATTTCCTTCTTATTGATTTATATCAATAAATAGAGTTTGTATACCTGTCCGATATGATAACGATGAATTGAATAACTTTGTAACTACATATGTAGATATTGCAAAAGGCAAATTCGCCCATGAAACTTAATAGTTTAAAGTTTTTTTCTACTCCCGTACTTTTATTTGTCATTTAAAGGGTCGTGCACAAACATTTAAAACCCTACCTTATAGTTGTCAAGACAAGTCTTTAGTCTATTCCCCAAAAAAGAATTCGTGCATACACGCAGTATCTTTTTGGCGATTTTACGATACTTCGTGTAATGACCACTTAAAAAATATTGAATGAAATACAGTGTTGCCACCCGTATTTTAAATGTCATCTCTGACAAATAAGTGAACCATAGACATTTTTTTTTTAAATTTCATTCGTTCATTCATTGTTTTCCCGCCCGTACCCTCCATTTTTGCTACTTTATGAATTTAAAATATTTGTTAAATTTACAATTTTATTTCAAAGTAAGTGCTTGGTCGTAGAAAAAGTATTGTATGAAACGTTGTTTAACTGAGTCAAAAAATACTCGTGGCGTCTTTATTAACAATTTTCGGCTTCGCCTCAAATTGTTACTCACGCCACTCGCCTTTTTTGACCTCTCTTAAACAACGGTTGCATAAAATACTATTAATGATCGCGTTTTCATCGACGCGATGTTTGTTGCACATAATTCGCTACGCATAATACGTAGGTGCCGACACATCAAAGAAACGCGAACAATGACCCGTTCATAGTGTAGCGTCAAACCATTATTATGTACTTAAACGTAACAATGTCGTGAATGAAACCCGATGACAGTTCTTCGATACGTAATTAGCTTGGATTCACCCCTTACTGTCACGCGGTTTTTTGATACTTTGGTGGCAACTGTCAAACTTGGACACTTTTAACTCCTAGCACGGTCAAGGCATTTAATTTCAGTACCATTTCGTACTTTGTCACATGCAGTGACAATAGAATGAGGTCCCTTGCGCTCTCATATTGATTGTCACTTTGACAAACGTACTGTATTAGATTCTTTGACTGTACTACATTTAAAAAAGCTGTACTTACTCTCTTTTTTTGAAGAACTCCTTTATTAAAACTGTCTGGAAAACCTCGGCAGGGAGCTAAATCTACAGCAGGCCCGTGGGAGGAAATTCCTTTAAAAAGACGTCGTGGGCGACCGCTTCCACTCATTTCCAAGTATTAGAGTGAAAATTGACTGTAGAGAGCAGCTTTGAAATAAAACAGGTATATTTATGGAAAAATATAAATGAAAACACGTGGAGCCAATTATAAGATTTATACTGTAAGGCGGTAATCTCATTATATCATGCAAATGTCAGTTAACCCAGTTAATGTGGATACGAGTGCAGTTTGTAATCGTACCTAGTGCGGTCCATAAGTTTCTGGCTTGATAGGTACAAAGGGAAGGAAAAGAATTCACGTCCTGCCAGCGAGCGATACAAATTGATTTAGTCCTTACGGCTTCTATCCACTCACATGCTTTATGCAACTGTAGTTGCAAGCTGTCACCCTTATTTTCACATAATAATACAGGTCACTGAAAAATATCAATCATGTGAGCGGCTAGACTGAATATATTATGATAATCACACAATTACATCAAGTGGGTGAGGTTTAATTACTATTTTATAACAACATTAACATAAAAAGTTACGCCACCGGAACTAACTGAAAAATTCTCATTTTTTAATTACATAAATGCAGATGCATATTATAGGTAATTACCTAATTAACTTCACGGTGCTTTGCATGAAGCGCAGTATAATGGACCTAGGTGTGTTCAATTGTTCATGGCGCAATCATATATATAAAATTGAAAAACCAGAACGGGATAAAAAACGAGCGAAGAAGAGAGATGGTGCCTTACAAATTTCTAAAAAAGTTTTTGACACGTATCTCGAATACAACGCACGTATGATAAGAAAAAACTGTTTAAATCTATTATCTACATATGAGAATAAAACTAGAACATAAAAACTATCGCTTTCGATGCGTATTTAATTTACAATAAGGAAAAGAAATTTTCATATCAATCTTCATTTTACGACTTCGACCATTTCTCGGGAACTCTCGGTTGCTTTCGTTTGGCGGTGCTACAGATTAGACCAAATAATCCGTAAGTTAAAGTAAACTAAATTATGTTTGTCATGTTGGTATACAGGTATTTCTGAGTTATTTACACGAAGTAAAATAAAAAGTGCTGCCAACCTCAACCTTAGTCCATAGCCCATACGAGTGAATTATGCCATTTATGACATATCAATCAAATTAATATTATCGTATGGTTATCGTGTTAATAATTTGTATTTTATTGTTTTAAATTTCTTTATGAGTTATTATTATTCAGATTGATTTTCATGGCTCGGCAAACATTGTCATTCGTCCAGGGAAAGGGCTGCCGAGATGAGCCAAAAATACAAAGTTATAGAATGGGAGACGAGCGTACTTGGGACAACAAAATGGGAGACGCCCGATGGCGAGAGCTATCGCAAGATCGCAAGAAACATGACGTGATCTGTACGGTTACCATCAGTTTGTCACTGACATAAACGCCGTCGAGAACGTTATTTACTTTCTATACATCTCGCTCGCACTCGCATATTAGTGCAAACGGGATGTATAGAAAGTAAATTACGTTCTCGACGGCGTTTATGTCAGTGACAAACTTATGGTAACCGTACAGGTGAGTCCTTTGGATCGTTGCGTCACCTTAGCCGTAGTAATGTTAAGATCCAGAAAGGGAAATGGGGACTACCTACGTTTGTATGAAAAGGCGATTTATGGGTGGTGGTCGTCCATATTCGTGGCTTAAAGCGGAAAATAAGTAATCTAATGAACGTTTCTGCAACTAGGCTTACAACAATAAGTAATCATTTTATGTTAAAACAAGTTTTAAATAAATACCTACGTACGTTATAAGAAATTTTCGAATTAAGTTATCCAAATAACGGCTACCTACTTGAGAAATAAGAAATCCTTATCACAGTTATAAACCCTGGCAGGGATACATAATAATGTCGGTATTTAACTAAACATAAGACAAACTCTTTATTTCATTTACGCGAGCGGAGCTGCGGGCCCGTCTAGTATTAAATATTAGTTTAACTTATATCGAGCAACATAAATTCGGCGTGATGACGGACGTACTGCTATGTTATTTTGACATGGAAATGTTGAGTTATGAGGTTATGACACTAATACAAATTATTTGTTGGTTCATGTTGTCAGTTAGATGCATTTCTCATGTATTCTAGCAACTTTTATTTTATACCTAGCAATATGCATGCAAGAAACAAGTAGGTACCATCGCCCACACTGTTAACTGTCCAATTGTTCATCGGTGGACCTTATTACAAAAGGCCTAAGGTCCACTGATAAACAGTTAAGAGCGTTGCTGTTTGTAGGTCATTTATTTACATTTATACAAGTAAGCTAACCAATTCATTTCATGTTTTCTAATAACATCAAGAACCACCAAATAATCCTATAAAGTTAAACCATAAACCTTATGTTCTCTTTGAAAATGTCGCAATCGCAATAAACCGTTTCACAATACTAGAGAATGGCATGACTTGCCCTGTTTAGCTATTAAATATACAGGCCCATCCCGATCCAGTGCAACCAAATTAGTCTCAAGTACTATTAAAACTAACTGTTTATAAGACCTTTTGGAAATGCTGTGGCATGTGCGCAGTGCGCCTTTCGCAATGTGATCGTCCCAACAGACCATATTACGCAGCTGCTGATAAAGACCGTAAGTACCTACATGTAAAGCCCATACTCTGTTGCCTTTTTGCTCTCGACCGCATAGCTCAACAGCTAAGGGTGTTATTACAAATGCTTTTCGGTTCGCACTCGGTCTACTAATATTTTATAATACCCGCCGGTCCTAAATGAACTTAGTTTTGCATGTTTATGGGTCTTCAATTTAATGCCTGAATTCCGTCATCGTCGTTGACATAAAGATCTTAATTCTTCCGAACCATGACATTCTATGGCCAGGCCATGAAGCCAAGCTAGCCAAGTTGACAGTCGTTGGTAGAAAATGCCAATCGAAACTTAAATAATGTATGGAAATAGTCACTGATGCTGATACTTGGGGTAGCTTCAGCCAGCAGATCCTGCAGCAAGGACTAGGAAGAAGAGACTACGAGGGGGAGGCGAAGTTGAGGCAAAATAGCACTGCATGGGAGCTCGCATGACTCTGGTGATTCAGCCTAAGCGGCGGCGAGTCGGTGCACTATGTCAGCGTCACATCACACCGGCTAAGCCAGAAGCCTCAGATGCTAAATAATTTATATAAATAGTCACGTGATTTTCGCAGCATCTGTCATCCCGTTCTGTCATTCCATCTGTTCACTCGGACATATTTTTCTTTTCGTTTCGCGTTTGACGATGTACGATTGTCATTTGTCTGCGCCTCCTGATCAAAATTTCTTATACCTATGCCCGAATGCCCCTTAGGGTCACTAGCACCATTCCGGGGTTAACCGGTTAAACCTGAAGTTACCATGGTTACCAGTACAATTTGACACTGGGTTAACTGTTTAACCGGTTAACCCCGGGTTAGTGGAATAGTGTAAGTGGGCCTTAGTTGTTCCAGATCGCAGCATACTGGTGTAGCTGAGCATTGAACTCGCATGCGTTTGTTAAGCAATGTGAACATACAGCTAGCTATAATACCTTATTTACTGCCCGGCGATCTAAAGCTAGATTTTCGCCCGCTATCCCGATTCCGCGCTGTCGTTTTGCGTGCCAGCTACGTGCTCAGCCGTGTGCCAAATTAAACGGAAAAAGGCACAGGAGAATGCACTTAAAAGCGGATTATAAAGTGCCATGAAGTGCATAAAGGAAATACAGAGGGCCATTAAAAAAAGTCATCTGCATACATCAACCGGCGCCATTTCTAGTTTATTTTTTAGCTCGTCTCGTTCGTTTTTTCTTTCCTGTTTAACTATGCTTCAATTCATTCTTACCTGAGTGTTACCAGTTGGCTAATTAATTCTTACCAGTAAAATGTTTATTTATTTAGCTTCCATATAAGATTTTGTCTTAAAAGTTCATAGAAAATAAAGAGTTTTTTAAGTGATATTACTTTTTTAACAGATATTACGACCTAATCTCATCAATGAACTCACAGATTTAGAGTAAAGGATGAAACGTTCAGATGTTAAAACACGAGTAACACGACAACTATAAGTAAAAACATTCTCGACAGGAACTTTACACCTGCCTTTTGGACTTCTCTGTGAACCTATAAATAGCAGGATAACGTTTAATTGTCGAACTGGTTGAATAACAGCTGCTGCATGAATTGGCAGGTGCCACGTTCTTCAGAACTACACCAAAACCAAAACGTACAAAACTTATTCCAGCTGTATAAGAACATATGACGTTTTAGTCCAGGACTGCGAAATAGTTCTCAAGAAAGGCTTGCAAGGTCGCCGTCATAAATGGTCCTCGTGCAACTGCCATTATTCATCGTGAATGCAACGTCGGAATTTGTAGCTGCAGTTGATGCCAACTGCATAATCATATCTGTCAAGAAATGGCAGGTAATTTAGTGTGTTGCTTTGTCATTCTTATCAATGTACGAACTTTGCAAAATCGTTATATTGAGTAATGATTCCACGTCCAACCCGCCCATGGATGGAATTGCTTATTGTGTTTGTTTGTACCTACACTAAGTTTACTTAACACAAAGAAATAATATATGTGCTTTTCCCTAGTGCTTCTGAAAGTTAGGAGCTTTCGTTAACAAGTTAGTAACGAACTTTTATATAATAATCAATCAATACTCTAATAATCAATACTTTGCTAGATCTCTAGAAAATAGAACAAAGAGTCTAACAACTAATGATTGTTGTTTTGCCCAGCATTAGTCACCTAAATCTCTTGTTTAGATAAACTAATTACCTATATAATATGAAATACGAGTAATTAGAGAGTGTATAATAAACAGCTACTTAATTAAGATTTCAGTAATTTATATAGTATTAATTTATCTTTCCTTTCCCTACCAGGGCCCATGTGAAACTATTTATAATATGTATTTTGTAACATCTATATTACCATGGTCGAAGAATTATGATTTAAACTGACCTAAGCATCCATCTAGATTACTTACCAGCGTCCCAACTTTGTTTTATCTGACGAGCCTTCACAAAGCTCTTTCTCTAAAGCTTAGATAAAAATATCATCCTTAATACATGCAGCATAAGATTCTAATTTAGAAGCTGTCACAAGCAAAGCTTCCCCAAAAACTTTTGTCATCTTAATACAAAACCCCTAAATAATTAGTGTTTCAATAAGACCACGGTTGAAAACTGACTGGGACGGGCCATGATTGCGCATAAATTTATCATAAGCCGTGATAAAAAAGCTTGGGTGGATCCGTGATTAAAATGAATGATTTCATCCGACATAATGATGTTACTTCTTTCTTTTATGCCGAGGCTGAATATATGAGTAATGCTTGTGCATACAGTGCCGTCTGTGGCATAACGTAACAGTTTTGGAGATGTTTGGCTTAGGCAAATAGGCACGTTCGGTGTAGGAGTGCCCTTTGATTCTTTGTTGATGTAACTTGCTACTTAACCACTGTCCACATCAAAGTACTTCGTGGAAAAGAATTATTAGCTAACAGACTATCAGAGCTTACCCATGTTTGAGATCAATATAAAAAATTAAAATGATAGCAATGGTTTGTATTGCATACTCTTTTCAAATTGCCAAGAAATATTTGATCCCTAGACATCATATATTGCCCCCCCAAAGGGGTGGTATGATCTTTATTATATTTTTTAGAGATTACTACACGTATTTGTATAACCAAGATATAGGTTAACTGGAAGAGATCCCTCTTAGGGATAAGTTCGCCTTTGTACTACACATGTATGTTTTATCTGATGTAACCAATATTCCTTACTTTTTGTACAATAAAGTGTTTACTTACTTACTTACCAATGTAGGTATCGTATACAGATGACCGATGTAGGTATTTATTATCTCTAGCATAATCAATAAAAAACTTGAACTAGCACAACCTTACATAATTTACGCTATTTTCCAAAGTTCTAAGAAAAATAAAATACTTTTTCTCCACAACACTCGATAGCGAAAACAAAATAAACATTGTAGAAGCAGACTTTGTATAACATTGAAGCGTCTCGATACCGAGCTTGATATCATAGCATAAATGAGGAGTGACGTTTCAAAGGGACTTATTTTTGCATGTGTTTCATAGAGAAATAAGCCCCTTTGAAAAGACACTCCTCAAATAATAATAGGTACTTCTTACGGAAGTCTCACTGTCTAACAAAACCGATCGATGTGACAGATGAAGGTCACGAATCATGTATAGGGTTGTCAAATATGCACGTCACACTCGCTCGGTCAATTATTTTATTTGTGATCGTGGCGAAATATAACAAGCAACATTGTGACAATACCTGAAACCCAAGTCTTAACAATTGAGTGATCTGATACAGTTTGACTGTTTACACGGTTTGTGTTACACTGTTTGAGTCAAAGCGACAATGTTTCCTTGCCAACTAACTGGACTGAATTCCCAACGCTTACCAACCAAGCGAGCACTCGTCTTACTTCAAACCAGTATTGTGGTCTAAAGCTAATATCTAGAATGCACTGACATAAGTAGCTATATTTTAAACCGACTTCCAGGTAAAGGTTGAACACTTTTGAATGATTCACCTAGTTTCACTAGGCTTTTATCGACCGGGATAGGAACCGTTATTACCTTTTGTATTGTTTTCGTTGCTGAAGCTCCCGATGTTTCGACGCAGTTTCATGCATCTTGTTCACGGATAACCTGTGAACAAGATGCATGTAACTGCGTCGAAATATGTGGCCCATTTTTGGCGTGTTCAACCTTTATTTATTACATTTTGTCCTAAAAAAACGTAGCCAGGTTATACTTTTTTAACGTAAAATCTGTATTTGAGAGAAAGTGTAAATTCCTTTATTTAATTACCTGCTAGTTACTAGAACATTAATTATATGTACAATAGCTCATATCTCAATTAATGCACTATGATATTTATACCTACATATACGGGCGTCACGCGTCGAATCAATTAAATAATACAAACGAGCATATGTCTTCATATCTTATGACATAAAGTGACAGACGCTACGCCACCCACATAGATAAATGTGGTTATTCCCACTAGTTATAGGCACCACTAGGACAATATCATACTTATTTGAGAAAGCTTCAGTTAGTATGCTTGTAATAGACGCGCTTTTATCACTTATCCATGGATAAATCCGCCGCCACGTTAGACAACGGCGAGTGACGGATGCCTCCGCTCTAGCCACATGATCGCAATAAGTACTTAGTTTATCGCCCGAGCTGATAAATATCTGAGGGTTTCCGTACCGCCCATGGTGTGTACAAATTTTACGTTCATTGATTGGTCAAGAAAATGGATTTCTTGCTAGCTTAGCAGGCGGTAACAAATTGGTGCTTAGGGTGACGGATGTTGAGATAATTACAAGCCGTAAAAATAAACTTCGCGAGTAAATTATGTTTAATTCAAACATTTATTTCTAATAGAACCGACAAATAAGATAAATTAGATCCTAATCTTAGGACAGCATATAATTATTAAAGTTAATCGACTTTTCAGCCTGCTAAAGATACATATCGATTTACAAAGTAAGCTAGCGCTTTAAATTTTAACATCACGGAACGCCAACTATTATATTTTACTTTAATACTACTTTACAGTCAGCAGCAGAAGGATTGAGGTGTACAAAATGTCAAGATGACAACCAAAACCAATAGACAACGTCAATAGAAACTTAAATAATGTGGAAATACACGTGGCTTTTCGTAGCATCTGTCATCCCAATACATTTTTACTTTTCGTTTAGCGTCAGTCGATGTACGATTGTTATCTTGGCTATCCCCCTGCACACGGTCTTGTTCTAAAGTTGAACACTGTTCACTTTAACCACCCCGCTTAGCAACTTACTGTTACTTAGTACATCTTATTGAGGACACTAAGTTCTCGCCTAGCGCAGACGTTTCCGCCTAACTTGTGCCTTGTGCCAGCACAAACTTAACCATTCATTCGAATTGGCACTTGGCACACTGCAGAATATTAATGCGGCATTGTCGGAATTAAACGCCAGGCCGTGAATGCAATGCCTAAATACTGCGTTTAGTAGATGAATGTCAAAGTGAGTTAAAAAAAACCGGCCAAGTGCGAGTCGGACTCGCGCACGAGAGGTTCCGTACCGTTACGAAAAAACGGCAAAAA
The DNA here is from genome assembly GCF_910591565.1 of Cydia splendana. Classification (NCBI taxonomy): domain Eukaryota; kingdom Metazoa; phylum Arthropoda; class Insecta; order Lepidoptera; family Tortricidae; genus Cydia; species Cydia splendana. Next base: position 13,908,523 of record NC_085971.1, on the reverse strand, counting down.
AATCACGTTTGTTGTATAGGAGCCCCACTTAAATATTTATTATATTCTGTTTTTAGTATTTGTTGTTATAGCGGCAACAGAAATACATCATCTGTAAAAAATTCTACTGCCTAGCTATCACGGTTCATGAGATACAGCCTGGTGACAGACAGACAAACAGACGGACGGACAGCGGAGTCTTAGTAATAGGGTCCCGTTTTTACCCTTTGGGTACGGAACCCTATAAAAGAGAGTTCAATACATAACCTTTTGGAAGAGATAAATGGAAAACGAATTCAAAACACAGCAGCTGACGTTATTGCACCGAAAGACTGAATGACAAGAAAATTTGTATTTATTGGAACTATTACGACACACCCATCACCCATACCAAGTTTGTTTACCAACTGACCTAGGTCACCGGTGTGCTTTGGTGATAAACTGATAAATGCAATTATACGATTTATAGCTACTGTAATTTGGAGTTAATGCTCCATATACATACCTGGGTTATAGGCTATAGCCGTCGGTAGTAAAGATAAAGGTGGTATAAAGTGAGCAATATTCATTTTAATAGTGTTTGCGGAATATAAGTACGCTCTAATTCATTAAAAGCGAGTGTTTTATCCAATTAAAAATGGTAAAACATAGTAAAAATAATTAAAAATAAGAACAACCTCGGTTGATTACTTTAAAACCCTATGACGCACTATGACTGACGCAATAATAGGTACATACAGTCATACATAATCATTCAAATCAACACTGTAGTTACGACGATTCGAGGAAATTAATGATACCACCCGGACAGTTAGATAATTACGGTAAAAACATAATCCGGTCTAATACACTTATGCGAAAATTACGAATACCTAATATTTAGTTTTTCTTTCTTTTGCGATGTCCGCCAGCTGAACGTAAGAACGCTGCTAAATATGTTATTTTTTTTTTCTTAATTGGGAAAAAAACAGATACAGGCCAGTAACAATACACAGATAAGATTATGAAATGGTAAATTTAGCCTACATCCTAACACAATTCCCACTAGGAGTTCAGGCAGTAATTTTAGGACAGCATTGTAATCGGAACTTAGAAAGATATCCTTACTTATAAGTCAGATCTTATCATGATCTTAGAAGTCAATTTCACGAATATATGCGAATCTCGCCAATTGTTTAGCTAGGTACCTACTAATATCATTTTATACAACTCTCTGGAGATAAACATCGGACAGATATTTCCTGAATGACCCAACAAATCCCGATGAAACCATAAATTAACAGCAGAATCACATCACAATGATCCGTAATCCATCCGGCCCAGAAAATCATGCAATAATAACTCTTATCTCACAGACATAAGTTCCAAAACTTCACACTACAGTTAGTCATAGCGCAGCAGATGTCTGCAGCGTGGAACAGAGTTAATGGTGCATGCAGGACGTTGCACCGGCAATGCATGCTTTCTGCTCTCTGTAACCCTGTTCTGCATTGCATCTATTTGTTCCGGACTGCCTGTGTATAAATATGTTCAGATTTTTGACATTGGAAATGTCTTTTCGTTCGCTCCAGTATAGGGTCCGATTTCACGAAAAAGTGCGATCCCCTTATATCTCGGAAAGTTGTGAAGATATGATATTAAAAAATAGGCTCAAAAGACGCATAATCACGAGAGCTGTAAGGTGCAAAAATAATTATTAGAGAAAGTCAAAAACGAAAAAAGTTGTGGTCTAAATAGTGAAAATAAAATTCAATTTTTTCCGATTTTTTGATTTTGGCGCTCGATAATTTGGAAACGAAGAATGATATCAAAAATTTGAGAAAAACGGCTCTGGACAATTTAGTCAGCTACAATTTGAGCCTAAAACAAAGACGATCGGGTTAAGGGTTTGCCCTGTAGCCTAACCTTAAAATAGTCAAAAAGTCAGAACGACATTTTTCACATGACATTTATGACTTCATGTTTCGCAGAGTTCGTTATCGGTGTTTGTTGTGAATTATCGGGATTATGACGGCAGAATAACACTTGCACTGCGTGGGCTATCAAAATCGCTGCAGATTTTTCTTGGTCTACTCTATCTATCCTGTTTGAGACGGGCGTAGATAACGCACTATTCGACAATCTATGCATTCTTGTGGTGGTGGAAATAGAAATAGAGATAGAGGTAGAGTTAGAGGTAGAGATAGAGATAGAGATAGAGGTAGAAATAGAGGTAGAGATAGAGATAGAGATAGAGATAGATATAGAGATAGAGATAGAGATAGAGATAGAGATAGAGATAGAGATAGAGATAGAGATAGATGAACCCTGGCAGTACCTAGTGGAGCTCGGGTTTAATGCAACATAAGCACACGCTGTTTTGGTCATCGGACTCGTCTCGATGAGCACTTAGGAGAGTAGTACCCAAGATAGAGCTGATGCTGAACCCTGGCTGTACCTAAAGGAACTCAGGTTTGTTGCAACATAAGCACACGCTGTTTTGGTCATCCGACTCGTCTTGATGAGCACTTAGGAGAGTAGTACCCAAGATAGAGCTGATGCTGAACCCTGGTTGTACCTAGCGGAACTCAGGTTTGGTGCAACATAGGCACGCGCTGTTTTGGACATCCGATTCGTCATGATGATCACATGGTAGAGCATTACCCAAGATAGCTGATGCTGAACCCTGGTAGTACCTATTGGAACTCAGGTTTGGTGCAACATAGACAAACGCTATTATGGTCATCTCTCGTTGCGTCAAACTGCTGTCAAGAAAATTTCATATCTTGCAGCAAATGGGCCGCTGCCGATCAAGACTCGAGTGACGATAACGGCGATGTGGCTACCACTTCTCGAGTTGACTACGGATTTGCCGTGTAATAATTTTCTTGTACTTTGAACATTAATATATCCTGCTTATTAATCGAAAAATGAAATATGTACCTATACTTATGCGCCACGGCGACAATTATTCAAACTTCGATACGCGTGTGGAAATTTTGCAATTTGTTTGTTCACATGTGTTATGTTATGTCCATGATAGAGTCGGACCAAAAAAAGTCTGCAGCGGATTTGATAGCCCACGCAGGGCAAGTGTCATTTATACGTCATAATTTCATAGAAGTTTGACGTTTAAAATAACACTTTCACTGCGTGGGCTATCAAATCCGCTGCAGACTATTCTTGGTCTGACTCTACTTGTGTTAATCTAATAATAAAATAATTATCATTCAACGTTGTAGTTTTATTTGTAACTTTTTCCTTATCCAGACTTTCTCGTCGCTCAGCGACAATATTTTTTGAATTCCGTAGATTCATTTCCAATGTGCTCGATAGTCGCGTGAGGCACGAAATCTGTGAATTTTTTTTTAAGTAAGTATGTGTAAAGCTGTCCGACCAGCAACGAGATAGCGAGTAGCGATCGACTATTTTCTTGCGCAAGATTCGTCTTCTAACCAAAACTCGTTTCCTACAACTCGCAAAAAAATCGAAAGATTAGCGTTAGTAAGCTTAGAGCGTTTAGTAACTGGAGACGCCTTGTCTGTCATTTTCTGTACAAAACAGTCTGGTTATTAAATGCTCTAAGTTAGTAAGTGACAATATATCGTTATTCAAAAACTTTCGTAAGTTACATACGATGGAATTTTCTAAGAGATGTTGGCGAAAAGCGAAATTTTATATCAATCAATTTTAGCAAACCGAGTTACTAAGCTGATGGAGTGGAAAATTGATGTCACAGATCTAATTTATATAGCGAGCAACATTGATCATAAAAATAACGTGCGCAGTGCAACCCTTCCTATATTTTTACCATTTTTTACCAAGTAGGTATATGTATACTATTGGATAATAAACAGCTTACTTTGAACATAGTATACATTAAAATGAATAATACAGTAGTCAAAACAGTTTCCACTAATGATTTAATCGTAAATTATAAAAGGGAACTTATTACAACACAACAGAAGAAACACTAATAATTAAGTATCAAGAAACCAAGGAAAAAGAAAGTTAATAATCAAAATAACATCAATAGATGATGTAACCCTGTAAACAGATAAATAATGTTATTATTGATTATGAATATGAACAAGGAAACAAATTTACCAAGCTTCGTGCTGAAATAGTAGTTTGTGTTACAAGGGATCAAAATGATATATTTCCGTCAAGGGCGTACATTGAATCGTGAATGAAGCGATGGATTCTACAATAGAATCCTGAGCGTAATGAGGGATTCAAGTGTTAACACCCGAGACTATGAGGAAATTGTTATGTCCCAAAATAATTATTATATAACCAAAAAAAATAGTATGCAAGAAAGAAAAAATCGTGTCCTAGAACAGAAAAGTACAACTTTGATCCCTCCTAGCAGGGAAGAAAAGTGCCACTTTGATCCCTCCTTACGGGGAAGCAAAAGCCCTTTTTCGAATAGGTGATGTGAAAAGATCTTTCTATGTCTATCGTTTCCTTCGATCAAGCAACCTACATATTTATATATCTACTCGTACAAAAACATTGAGAGAGTAAAGATAACACAGCAGACGACTTTCTTTAAACGGGCTCCTTTAAGAGTTCCCCTCAATTTGGGCAAGTTTGTTTGTTGGCTGCCAAGTACCTTAACTTCTTGTTTTCTTGTCGCGTCTTGTAAAAGCTTGGCTCGCTAATTTAATAAGTAAAAGATTATCCTGGATCTGCATAAGGAATCCCTACCATATAATATTATAAATGCGAAAGTTCCTGTCTGTCTATCTGTTACCTTTTCAGCTTAAACGGAAGGACATAGGATAGTTTTATTTTTATGAGTCATCAATCATCATCATTATTCCAAGGAGACCAAATCGCAGGCAGAAGCTATATCATATTATGATTATAACTAAAACAAAGATAGTTACTTCTATATTTTTCTTCACACTCAACCCTTTAAAGCGCATATTAGCCAAGGTAGTGAGTTCAAGCCTCCTTGACGCTCAATTGTCCCAATGATTCAAAAGAATCAAAAGAGGGTCAAAACAAAAGTTATGTTTTTTTTTAACTTATGCTAACCTATATTGCGTAATGAAGGGTTAAATATTGAGTTGAATTACTAATATAGGTTCGGCATAAGATAATGGTGTAAACAACACCTTGTTTTTTACATGCAATTTCCTGTTACGCGTATATAATTATGAGCTTAGCAACTAGCAACTATTTTATATTTAATTATTTCCTTTGTTGGTCGTTATAAATGTGTCATTCCTTTCCTATGGTGCATGACTTGGTGTATTTTATTAGCAGTAACCATTATTGTGGTGTTATGATTTCCATTACTGTGTCATGTAATACCTAACTATTACTTATTAGTCTTATTACTTATGAATCATAGGTAGGTACCTAGTCGGTGTTTAAGTCTCCTTCGCTTACCGAAAGTTTTTTGAGATTTAATTATAACACATTATCTTAGTACATACATTATTTGCCTCCCCTGCCGTTAATTATTAGGGTTTATTTGAAATTGTATATTTTTTTCTTTTTGCGCCTTAAGATTTGTTGCTTAAGTCTCCTCCTCATAGCACACGAGTATTGTACTTTTCATCGGGAGTTAGATCAATAATTAGCCATTTTTCGCGTGATAATTCGCTCATTTCTTATATATTACATTTCGTACATCTCAGGATTAAGTTTTTTTTTTGTTTATGCCGTCTCTGCCTTGCCTTTCTGCCGCCGTTAGTGGCATTCTTACTGAAACAAATAGTGTCTTGCGCATCACCTACTGCTCCACTAGTAGATGTGTTTTTATACAATTACATACTTTGTTCAACCTAAATGTCAATAAAATAAAATATTATTTTTTTCTGTTTAAAAGAAAAGTCGTCTTGACTTTAGACAATTTCTTATGGATAATTTTCGTTGAATTACGTCCACTTTAACTGGTTTTAAGGTCCTATTTACATATAATGTTTCTGACTTTGGTTATATGTTTGTGACATATTTACTTGTATTTACACTAATATTTTTAGTGTAATTCCATCTAATAACAATAGTCTAATACTTTTCGAAAACTAGCCCCTTACTTAACCTATGCCTAATATTATTAAAAAACTCCATATATTGCTTCTAAACGTGTTCTAAACATTACCACACGTTGTAAGGAGAGGTCATGTTGGCCACTTTTCTGAGCTTCGCTGTGAAGAGTCCTCAGCCAAGGCACGTTTGCATACTGCTCGAGACACTTGAGACTGAATGCAGACCAACAAAGCAAATATGACGTGTGATAAGTACGAGTAGATAACATTCATTAAATTTAAATTTAATTAAAAAAACTCCATATATTGCTTCTAAACGTGTGCTAAACATTATCACACGTTGTGCACCTAGCTACGTAAGGAAAGGTCATGTTGGCCACTTTTCTGAGCTTCGCTTTGAAGAGTCCTCAGCCAAGGCACGTTTGCACATCACTCGGGACACTTGAGACTGAATGCAGACAGGCTTAATACAAGCAAAGTGAATAGATAAGATTAATCGAATTAAACTTTTAATTTTTAAGCGTTTTTGTGTATACCTATTTTGTTATCCCTCACCGAAAAGCTAGTGGTAAATATCAAATGATATTTCGTACATATGTTACGAAAACCTAATTGGTACGAGCCAGGATTTGAACCCGCGACCTCCGGATTGAAAGTCAGACGTCATATATATTTCACTACTCCTGTTAAATTATATAGAGTCCGTCTAAGCTAAGTTTGCATCGATTTGAATAGATTATAGTGAAAGATTGTTTAAACGCTATATTTTCACAGAAATTTGACATTAATGATGACTATTGATGACATTGTAGTGTGTGATATATATATATATATATGTACAAGAATGTCTAAAGGGGCCCACTGATTACCAGTCCGCCGGACGATATCGGCCTGTCAGTTAAACGCAAAATTTGACAGCTCCGAACAACTGACAGGCTGATATTGTCCGGCGAACTGATAATCTGTGGGCCCCTTAAGAGTTACTAGATAACATTAATCACAATCCATACAGAGTCACAACACAACACACGTATGTAATTAATCGCGAGATGCCCGTAAGGAATTCCAACAATGGAGAACTCTTCCTTCTTCAAATCAGAGACGAGCAAATAAAAGACTCTCAATTTGTGCGAAATTACGTTCATCATTGTTGTTGTAGATAGCGTTCGAGAGCGGCACAGCCCCATGCATAAAAAAATATACACAATACATGTTCTAAACGCCAAAACCTCATTTAGTTAACACTTTGCGAGACCTATTTTACACGTATATCCTTTTTCATCCCTGAAATCGTTGCCTAAGAGGATGAAATGATGGGTGAAAGTTTTGTATGTTAGCCAATCACAAGTTCAAGGCAAATATTTGGTAAACAATGCATACCAAGTCCAAGGAAAAAACGACGTCTGTCTATTAACGAGTTGAACGACATTATGGAATAATTGTTTTATTTAACTCCTATACCTAATACTCGATGTGCTATACTACGTAGTTTAATACTGTAGAGACCATAACTTATAATTTCAATAAATTGGGGAAGGAGTTAAAATTAATTTAGCCTTATTCTTGAATCCTCTGAACTCTTTATAAAGGTATGCATGTATACGGGTGTGGCCTGTAACACGAGCAAATAATTAAAACATAGATTGTACTCCTCAAACGGTGACACTTTTGTTCAACAACTTTTAAAAATTATGGAATATTTGGACTCCCTATTTTTCATACAGAATAAATATTATCTTCAATGGACGCCATCGCCACGCCATATCATTGTGATTGACGTTGCTTGTCACGCCTTAAACATGACAAAATTCGCAATACATTGCGTCTTAGAATAAACTTTAGAGTGTATTAAAAATCAAACCACAAGTTATTTTTAAAAGTCGCTGATCAAATGTTGGTCAGTATGAGGAGTACAGCCTACAGTTCAATTTTTTGCTCATATTACAGGCCACACCCGGTATATAATATTTATAATGTATGGAAATAGACCCTCTCAATTTTCTAATAACCAGTGTTTATCATTAACTAGTTACAACTTGAATACGTTTTGCCGGAAATTGTTTTCCGTTAACCCGGACCGGGTCAAGGCCGGGCGTTCCGGAACCTTGAGTCTATCGGATCTTTAGACCAACGCGAATATTACTAACACCTTACGCGATACTTTCCACATTTTGAACTTTCAACTGCTTGCAAAATAAACTTGTTTTATAATACCCTTTGAGTATTAAGTAACTGGAGACGCAATGGCTGTCATTTTCTGTACAAAACAGTGTGCCAATTTTTGCGGGGGAGGGGCACGTCAAATGTATGGCTATTTACATGATTTGTACGTAACGTACAAATAGCCATGTCAGATAAACGTCAGTCCATACAAAAGTTTGCACAATTGTGCAACGTTTTCGGCAGAGGGGTAAACTCTTAAAGGCGACTCCGGTTATTAAATGCTCTAAGATAATACCCGATTAAGCCAGCAAAACCACTGATAGTATTGCTACTTACATGTGTTGTATCAACATAGGTCCAAAAATAGTTTCCGTTAAGATTAGGACCGGGCCAAGGCCGGGCGTTCCGCGACCTAGACTCTATCGGATCTTTAGGCCCACGCGAACATTACTAACGCCTTACGCGAGACTCCAGATGTTAAACAAATTGTACACCTTTCGATGTTAATAGTAAATACAGTCGCCATCAGATATCTTGGAGCGGCCAACATGCTCAAAAATATCTGAACACGCACTCTAACGCCTTGACAATAGAGTCGTGTTCAGATATTTGTGAGCACCTTGGCCGCTCCGATATATCTGACGGTGACTGCACACACACGCTTTAAGCACCTACCGTTTATGGCAAAGCATTGCTCTATTAATCACCTCTACTGATGTATAAATTAACTGTGTTAGCATCGCAATAAAACCACATAGCATTGTAACATGTAATTAAGATTACAGTACTTCAAGCACGCATGATCGACCGCCGTCCATTAGCTTCTGTTAGAGACCAGTGATTAATAAAAACTGGTAGACTGAATAACAGACACTTCTTCTTTTTCTACAACCCATAAATAATATATATGCTAAATGACTGGAGTTGACAGAATTGCCAAAGTGAAAGATTAAAGTGAATAAATAGATGTATGTATACCGGGTGGGGTGATTATAAATGTATAACACGAGCAAATAATTAAAACATAGATTGTACTCCTCAAACGATGACACTTTTGTTCAATAACTTTTTATATTTTATGAAGTCTTTATACTTCCTATTTTTCATACAAATGAAATATTATGTTCAATGGACGCCGCATTATAATTGACGTCGCTTGTCACGCTTTAATCATAACAAAATTCGGCAATACATCGCGTCTTAGAATAAACATTAAAGTGTACTAAAAATCAAAAAACAAGTTATTTTGTTGAACAAATGTTGGTCAGTTTGAGGGGTAACGTACCGTACAGCCTACAGTTTAATTTATAAGACCCCACACGGTATATCACAGTCGTATTTATTCTAATTCACGGACCAATTGAATAAATTTGCGTTCTCATCATAGGTGATAAAATGCATTAAAAAGGTCTATATTTTGTTAGATGCTTAGACCCCTGCGTAACGCTATTTATTTTTACTACTACATGAGATAGCGATGGCGTTACGATTTTATGCAGAGATCAAAGCTTTACTAATAAACATCCGATACTTCGTTAAATAGCACTTGATTAGAGCAGATCATGATTATTAAACTAAAATTATAACATATAGTTAGGCATTAAACTAAAATTGTCTGTCTTTATTACTACCATGTCACTGCTTTTATCAAATTAACGCTAGTTATAGTTAATTTACTTGTTAAAATTGAGTGAATTACGCTTGTTCGTCAGAGTGGTTTTATTTGTCTCATTGAACTGAAAGCTCATACTCGTAAAATATGGGTTGGGTCTTTTATGATGGGTGATGACTATAAAACGTTCCGATTGAAAAAGTTGCTGTTTTCTGTACCGTTGGGGGGCAGCCCCATAAACACCTCTGCAGAGACATTTAATGTTTATATTATAAAACTTACTATATGGAGCCCATGGGGCTTGAAACTGTTATCACTATAAGATTTTAGGCTGATTGCTTAATAAATTAATAAGAATATTAGAACTAAACGAGACTTACTAGCATTTCAATGAAATTTGAAAATTACGGCCCGATTAGGCAGTTAGTTTCGGTGTTTCGGCTAGATAACGCTCATAATATAGTCCCGTCCCGTCAAAAGAATTGCCTGGACCATTATGTCCATTATTTTTCCGACACCACGGACAAATTATCGAGGCACATAATACAATTGAGGTATGTATACAAATTTAAGCTCATAACGGTGTGAAAACTCGCACTTAAGACTCAATTTCTAAGCAACACTACAACAGCTAAGTATACCTGCCTACATTTTTCACACTCTCTTTACTACGTATACCTACTTATAACTTGGCTTCCCCGTAATGATATAGTGAGAATCATGTGGCCATACTGTCCTGTACGGATATGATGGCCATTCTTGTCTACGTGACAGCGTGATAAAACGGTATCCGTCACTTTCAGTCGCGCGGTGTTAAAAAGTGACGGATATTTTGTCACATGGATCCATAATAGGCCTGCTGATCAGCCACGATTGGATTAAGATGGTACGTGCGCTCCGCGGGGGTATGGCCTATTTATAGGGCGCTTCGGTAAAAATGTACTTCGCAAAGTACAACCATGGAAGGACACACGAATGTATAAATAAATGTGATTTAGTTTATTGAAGATGGGCCACTTTTAAATAACCGTAGGGACTGTATTACCTCGCTTTAGTCTGGCCTTTTTAGGGTTCCGTACCCAAAGGGTAAAAAGTTAAAAACGGGACCCTATTACTAAGACTTCGCTTTCCGTCTGTCCGTCCGTCTGTCACCAGGTCTGTCTCATGAACCGTGATAGCTAGACAGTTGAAATTTTCACAGATGATGTATTGCTGTTGCCGCTATAACAACAAATACTAATAACAGAATAAAATAAATATTTGAGTGGGGCTCCCATACAACAAACGTGATTTGTTTGCAGTTTTTTGTGTAATGGTACGGAACCCTTCGTGCGCGAGTCCGACTCGCACTTGGCCGGTTTTTAATATTAGGGTCTTTAAACCATCGAAATAAAAATATAATTAATTTGATAAAGGCCATAGATACAGATAGACTACGCCCAGTTGGATGTAATTATACAATTAAAAGTAAGTACGTGGCGGCGGCTTCATACAACCCGATTCCCACCGACTTGCCTAAAATTTATTGCTTCATATATATCCTTAATGAAAAGACTACGTATTACCTTGGAATTGATAACACGATTTACTAATAAAGCTTCACTATTGATTAAATTTCAACTAATCATAGCGGGCACGCCGGCGACTAAGTTTAAGCTTGCCCATTCATTCATGAGCCACCACAAACATACGAAAACTCACGCACACGCTCATAAAGTTCGCTATAGAATGTCCGCTTAAATAAGCTGGAAAGTAAGACGGTTTTGTATCGAGTTATTCATTTGAATAAAAACCTTAAACGTAACAGCATAAGGTTTATATTGGAAAAATGCACGCACACAGTCAAAGTCCGCGAATGGCGCAACACAACGACAACGGTGTAGTAACTTGCTGCTTCATTTGAATTTAAACCTTAAATACAAAGAGGTAAGATTTATATTCGAGTGTAATGTTTCACAATTTTGAATCAAGTGGCGCTATCCGCGCGTGTTTAATGTTGCCATACCAAAACACTGAATTGAATTAATGGGTAAAATTTTATTGTATTTTGCTATCATTAATACCAAATTTTCAAAAAAGCTTTAAATTTTTTTTTTATTACAAACCAAGAATATTATGGAGTCGCAAGTTTAGTTAAGGTAATTTGATAACGAGGGTTTTTTCAAAGAATATGTTTAAAAATTTGTAGTAATAGGTTTTGGAAGACGTGGGTGAAAATGAAATAATATTATGACAACACCGGGAGTGTTGTCCCGGTTGTTGCCAAGACTTGTTAATGTTGTGAGTTTTATAGGTTTTAATGGTATTCTACTTAGTTTTGTGCCTAATTCTATTATGAAGACTAAACCAGTGAAATTTTGAGTTTTAAGTATAAGTGTTGCGTATTGTTCGTGCAGGTGTTTCAAGGTCAGTCCTTGTTTTTAGTTAGGAGTAGGAATCCGCTTTTGTCATACTCGACATACACTGTTTACGTGACGTCAGTGATGACAAGTATGACAAAGGTGGTTGGTTATACACTAACTGCAAAAGGACGCACCCAAGGACACACCTAGCGCTTTACTTTACCTTCACTTATCATGAAAAAATAAGTACAAGTAGGTAGGTGTCCTTAGGGTTCCGTACCCAAAGGGTAAAACGGGACCCTATTACTAAGACACCGCTGTCCGTCCGTCCGTCTGTCACCAGGCTGTATATCACGAACCTTGATAACTATACAGTTGAAATTTTCGCAGATGATGTATTTCTGTTGCCGCTATAACAACAAATACTAAAAAGTACGGAACCCTCGGTGGGCGAGTGCGACTCGCACTTGTCCGGTTTTTTTTTTTGCTCCGAGTTGTCTAACAAAACATTCCACGCGCCGCCACTGCAGTAAGTACTATAAATTCGCATTCTAAATGATAAGAAGAAAATTTGCAATGTCCAAGGGTCCCTTTAGGGTCTCATGCTGTTCTTTGACTGTACCTAGTTGTACAATTATTTACCATTATGAACGCTATAAAATAATTTATTTATTAAACGTACTGCTCGCGACTTAACGCGACGACGTATTATAAATCAATTTTATTACGCTCTCCAGAGTAATTGATATTACGAATGAAGCTTCTAAAAGGCATGAACGGCGCATAAGTTTAAAGTAAAAATTGATTTAAGGGGCCCACAGATTACCAGTTCGCCGGACATTATCAGCCTGTCAGCTGTTTGGAGCTGTCAAATTATGCGTTTAACTGACAGGCCGATATCGTCCGGCGGACTGATAATCAGTGGGCCCCATTTAGATCTTTTCCACAATTTCTACCGTAAGGAAAACCCTTACAATATCAGTTAGCGTGACTCACGGTCCGCTTAATTCAAAATGAATTCATTTTCATGATACTGTCAAAATAACGGAAAGCGTTATTCATTATGTTCCCTATTTCGGATGTATCACAGCCACGTGGTTAACTTTTCAATACTGTTACATTTAAAAGGTCTTATTTTTACTAGAATCAGTATTTACTTATGCCTTGGCTGTGGTAATAGGGTCCTCACCTAATTAATGGGAATGAAAGGGAAACCGTGTCAAGGGTGTGTTATTTTCAACTTGAGGCATATAATAACAAATTAGCTGGACTTAAGGTGAGTTAGTTTTGAGAATGGCGCTGTTAAAAGCCCAAATGGAAAACAAAGAAAGTGAAATGTTAACACTTCAATGCCTAAGTAATTTTTTTTTATAAAATAATAAGTGTTGGGTAATATATCAGAATTCAGATCAGATCTGCAAGACTTTTTTTTTCTAATATTTAACATCCTGTAATAATAAATGGGTTACCATTGTTTTTTAACCAATTTCAATTTCAAGTAGTAGGCAGATACTGTACCTATTCGTGTTGGGATTCTTTTACGAACTATCTTTAAGAAATATATATCCAATTCGGGACTCCGCCAGTAATATAAAATAAAAGTCGGTCCCTGGCCGCTCTCATCTATTCTTTCCTAGATATGTGTTCTATTTCTAAGATTCAGCAGATATGTAGTTTATCGATCGATCCTTATAGAACATCACAATCGACAACATGGTCCAAAAGTATTTACTATTTATTTTTATCACGTAAAAACTGCTAATGCATACCATATTTAATAACCCAATACCAATAAATTTTTACACGGTTTATTTAGCATGGCGAAACCCCCGAACAAGCAATAATTGTCGTCCCCAGCGCGATATAAATTCCCGATAAAGGATATCACCGTTTGACCCATTACGGGCAGGAACAGTCGGCATAATTGCTTACATTCGATTCGTTACTCTCGACCCGAGGATGCGAATCCTTATTCGGAACATACAATTGTATTGAAGATTGAATCCAACCAATGGGAGTTTGACAGTAAAAGATCGGAGATTTTTCATTTGCACAGAGGAAAGGGGGAGGAGGACACGCAAGGGTGTTAGAAAGTCAAAAAAAATTACAATGTTCAAAGCAGTAACTTCATGAAAGAATTTCTTTCGTATTAGATTTTCGACAGAGGGTTATTGTTGATATATGGACTATATCATCCATGGCATGTAGACAAATCGATTGACACTTCTTTCCAAAAATTGGCTCAGTACCAATTAGTAGTTTTCACGCTGCACTGAACACAGTAAGTATTCAATCAAACATACCTTTCCACATAGATACTAAAACTGCTCTTTTCGTTGTCGTGGTCGGGTCGGGTAGCTACTAATAAATAAAATAAATAAATAAATATTAGAGGACAATTTTACACAGATCGACCTAGTCCCACAGTAAGCTCAATAAGGCTCAATTTGGGGGTACTAGACGACGATATATGTAATATACACATATATATAAATACTTATATACATAGAAAACATCCATAACTCATAATACATGTAAAAAGTCTAATTTTTACTAGAATGATGATAATGAGTTTATCTATGCCTTTATTGACAAACGTAATATACTTACCACATAGACTTTTGTTGTAGGTACATAACTTTTTGTCCCAATTTTGACAATTCTCTTCCATTTTTCCTATTTCACATTCTCATAGCCCAGAATCAGGATGTGTTCGGCCCAAGTGACTGAATTACAATTGCTTCCTGACTCCTGACATTGTTGATAAACGTTCCACAGCGAAGTTTTCACCAAACAGTTTCTATGTATAGCAAAAAGAGGATTGTTTGATGTTATTGCTAGATAATTAAACATTAAACACACGATAATGATATACGGTTTGCGATAACTATGGGCGAATTAATTGTGTAAATAGAACTTTCTCGCGTCATCGTTACACTTTTTATATAATGATACACATAGTAATACAAATTGTGCGTTTTTATGTGGTAGTGGTGAATAAACTTACTTTATATGAACAACACAAATCGTACATACTATTGTTTAAAAAAAGAAAAAGTTTCGTAGCATTAAAAGTACCTAACCAAAAATTTTTAAATGAAAAAAAAGGAAATTAACTAGTATAGGTACTCGTAACGCGTTTTTCTGAAGACCTCCTAATATCTATGAAAGCTTAGCAACGTGCATGTGACATCTTTGGAGTTTCAAATAATTAAATTGAACAGTTGTCGCCATCGCCATGCCATCATTATGGTATTTAAAAAAATTTGCCGCATAATGGTTGGGTAAAAGCTTCCAAACATCGAGTAATGTTAGCAAAGTGGCGTCAATGCCGATGGCAATATTTCTTTATTAGCGTCTATTCGCCGGGGATCGCTGGGGTCGGATTCTATTATATCTCGCTTAATAGCCTGCCAAACTTCACTTAGCGTAAGTTGCGCGAGATGATTCTTGGAGGCGTATTTAGTAGTATTGTAAGTAACTAAAATAAGAAATATTTTAACGTGTATGACGTATAAAAATACATAATAAATACCGTAAAATGAGGTGCCTTTATTTAGGAATTGTATAAAATACCTACCAAAAATCTTCATCGCATTGCTTCTGCATTTCAAAGCTACCCATTTTACGGTGCTTGCAGACAGCACCCTAAACCATTGAAGATTAGAAAATGAAATTCGTAAATCAGATTCTTCGAATAATTTGAATTATTTGATGTTCTAAGCATTGTAAAGCTTTACCAAAGAGAATAGATAGTATAGAGGGCTATTGCCATAGTAAATTTTGTAGTCACGGTACATTTACTGCCATCTATCGACACACAATTAAAACTTAAAATTAAATTGAAAATGTATAGATTAATCAAAATATGTATACGTATAAATGATTTTTATTAATTTTTATTGTTCCATACTGACCCATGTTCTTTCACTGATATGTGTTAAAATTGTTAAATATCAAACGGTGTCGTCAGCGCCATCTAGCCGAGAATAGGCCAAAGGTAATGGCGCCATCTATTCGAGAATTACTTTTTCTTGATTTCCGAGGCACGTTTTTTTCTTAGACTTTATTTATCTTATACGGAGTTACATATATCTTTGGCTTTACTAACTTGGAAAGGATTGATGGAAGTTCATTCAACCCCTAACCCCACCACCTGAAAATGGGCTACAAAATGTTTGCCAAGGGTTACCCCACACTAGCGTCTTTTGAGCGTCGGCGTCTAGTCAGCGCAGTTGCGCCAACGTTGCGTCGAGCAGCAGCCATAGAGTTGACTAATAGACGCCGACGCGACGCTCGGGAGACGCTAGTGTGGGGTGAGGTGACTCTAAGGCGTGGCCTCATGCTTATAAAAGTTGCAAAGCACACGTCTCTTTCTGATATGTTGATCTTATTTTGGTTACGTTGTCCAGTATATCAAAACTTTTAATTACTTTGCTGGATTCAAGTTCAAACTCGGTCACGTATTACTTCCACACAATGTAAACGAAGCCTTATTAATTTACAAACTTCAGCTTTCTCCCAAGTACTGTATTCTGTACTTTCTGTAGGTTTTATACCCTTGACATGTACTCAAAGAATTGAGGTCAGTGCATAAGTGTCCTGGGTCAGACAGTACTTGACGCCTCTCGATGTGAAACAGCGACCTCTATTGGTGATGTTTTTGTTTGATGTATTGCAAAATTTATGTTATTTACTGTGTTGCTTTCAGTACTAATTAGACATTAAAGGCCAGTGACGCGTCTATGAATAACGCCAATTGTAGTTATAATTTTTTTAATGCCAATTAAATTAAAAGTTGATAATTTGTGTTTCGACGTTTTTTAGAAGTACCTACATATCGAATACTATACTAATACCATCTACTACGAGGTAAATTTTTATCATACTTGCATAAACAACAAATGTCAAGATTAATGTAAAACGCACCCAAAAACGTAATTAAAGTTAAGAAGCATAATAGTCACTGTTAATCCTTGCTTTTTTGGCAGCCAAAAAATACAAATCTATCCGAAACACCGCACATTAAACACAAAGAACCCTCCGAAATGAAAATAAGAAATGTAAGACAAAATGGAAGCTACGTAAAAGCGGATTAGCCTCCGCTGTGATGAAAGCTCTATGCGGACTTTTTGAGGCAAATCGGAACCCCACGTAGGATAACGAGTTGACCCAATACGGCGATGTAGGTCGTTTTCTGACGTATCGCACTTTTTGCAATTCTTTGGAGCACTGCGTCCAGATGATCCAGATATTTTTGCGATTTTATGTCGTATCCATTCAGATTGTGGCCGCAGTCTGTGATTGTGTCAATAACAAAAAACAAAACTTAGAGTAAAGGCCTTTGCGGTGTGCACAGGCTTGCGTGTGCGTGACGTGCACGTGCGCGTGCGCTAAAATGTTGGAGCCGCATTAATACGCACATAACACGTCACGCAAGCGGTGTGCCGTCTCTCATAAGGATCTGTATACTACAAGCGCACGTGCACGTCACGCACACGCAGCTGGTGTGCACAGGCCTAAAGACATGGATAATGCTGTTGTAATATTTTAGCTAATATATTATATAGTATTTAAGGCCAAAAATACTTACTTCAGCTTTATGTCACCCATGTTTAGTTTCTTTATTTCTTTCTATTAAATCTAATTCGTTTTTCCACTTATCTACTCGAAAGTTAGCTGGAAGAGATCCCTTTTAGGGATAAGTTCGCCATTGTTGAGGTCAAATTCTGTAAATTTTATCTGATCCTGTGTTGTTTACAATAAAATCATTACGATTACCTTTACCTACTACACGGGATTGTTATGCCATTTAGGAGTCTTGCTAAATTGGAAATTCTATAGCGTAAGTATTGAGCAACCAATTTAGCTAGGACCCTAAATGGCGCAACAATCGCGGAGCGTGATGGTACAGTCAGCAGCAAAAGTTGCTAAGGGGGCCAGGTGTTCAAAATGATCTTGACGCGACTTTATTGTTAAGAGAATAAGAGCGTGTCAAGGTAATTTTGAACACCTGGCCCGCTTAGCAACTTCTGCTGCTGACTGTCCTTTAAACAAAATCCTAACGTAAATATTGATTGTCCTCAGGTAGTGCCGCGGTTATTGGGCTCACTGGTCGGCGGCGCCATGAGTCCGACGCAGCACCTCGAGCAGCAGCAGGCCCTCGTCAAACAGTTCGCTGAAATACTGGAGTTTGTGCTCAAGTTCGACGAATACAAGGTGCGTAGTTCCAACTTGACAAAATCAACAAATATATAGAGGAAAGTAACATTCCATTCCAGCCCATCATAACTAACATAGTCAGCACAGCAACTAAGCGGGCGAGGTGTTCAAAATGATCTTGACGCGACTTTATTGTTAAGAGAAAAGAGCGTGTTAAAGTAATTTTGAACACTTCGCCCGCTTAGCAACTTCTGCTGCTGACTGTATTAGCAGGCCAATTCGAATTTTAGTTATTCGATCTGTTTCCGATGTGATACTGATCTGTCAGTGTCAAAAGTGATATTCCTTCAACCCAAATCGTCACTTTTGACACTGACAGAACAGTATCATATCGGAAACAGATCGAATAACTAAACCTCGAATTGGCCCATGAGTGTAGAATAAGCTCGTATTAAAACAATGTGGCCATCTAGAGATGGACTGGCCTGGATTTCTATTATGTTTGCACTTCGCACTCGGCTGAGTCCTGAGTCGGCCTTGTGAAATCTTCTACTTAAATCTAGTCCTAAATGTATACTTACATTACATAGTTAATTGTAGGACGAAAAAATGTACAGGGACTGTAAAGCCTACCACTGACTAACAGGCCGCCGGACGATATCGGCCTGTCAGGTAGAACAAAAATTTGACAGTTCCGAACAACTGACCGGCCGATATCGTCTGGCGGACTGTTAGTCAGTGGTCGGCTTAAAGGGGGTCCTTTGGTAGCTGATAATTAGTGTCCGGAGTAGCAGTGGCAAATTTCACACAGAGGGTAATGGAGTCGTTTTTACAATTATTTTTTTAAGATTGAATAAATAAATTATTCATTTACCTAAAGTACTTAGTATGGTACTCGTAAATTGGAAGTAAGTACTTAGAACTTATTTTTATAAAACGCGATTTCAGGAACATCCAAATGTTATGTCGTAAATGTTTTGGGTTATTATTCAATTTCTCTTAACAAATGTCACCATCGATATAATATACATAATTTTCCAGTCCTCGATTGTAGTTCAATGGCCTAGAAAAGAATATATCATATTATTACTTCTTAGTCTAGTAATTTTTTGTAGTGACTAATATTTTGATAAAATATTACCTATGTATGCTCGCAAGATAATTTATTATTAGTTGCTACTATTATACAAAATTAATCATTTAATCGTTATTTGTTTAATCATAAAAATACTTAGGTGACTCCATTACCTTCTGTGTGAAATTTGCCACCGTTACTCCGGACACTACTGATAATCATTAGACCGTACGCGTTTTTTCCGCCAAGCGTTTTAGATTTAAGTTACGACAAAGTTATATAACTATGTTTCATAATTTAAAAAACGTTTAATGTTTAAAGTTAAAATACCTATGCGAACCTCATCCACCTTTTAGAAAAAAAAACTTAATCGATAACCAAATCTGTATGATTGTCAAACTTGCTCACAAAGTTTCACGAGTACCTATCGGTTGAGAAAAGCGACCTATAGAGAAAATCATCCAAATAGACATACGAAAGCATATATTGCCCAAGCTAAAAACGGAGACCGTCGCTTATTGCAATGTAAACCCAAACAAAGTAATAAAATACTCTATTTATCGTGCATATCTGCCACCCTACCGTGTTTACGTTGCGTAAATTAAATACATCCTATACCACATTGCCGATATCGAATGACACAATGACACAACAATAAAAAGTGGGAGTTATCGCGCTGTCAAAGTCACGCATGTTGACAATCCATTCGAGAAACGATAGAGAAACTGACGTTATGTCAGAATCAGAATCATCATCATCAGAATAATCGTATTTATGCGTGTAGGTACCTATTTGAGATTACCGCGTTATGGTATAATGATTGTACATTTTATTGTATTGTACCTTCATGGTGTCAAAGTTATTCTTTATGTATTTTATACTTTTACGTAAAAATGCCTAAACGAGCGGTCAAAATCAGAGTTATAGTTTTTAGAAGTATTGTTACTAGTCAACCCTCACTTAACAGCAATTCAAATCAGATATTTAAGCGGCCAAGGTGCTCAAATATTCTGAACATGCACTCTACCGATTTGAGCATAGACGCGTGTTCGGAGAAATGTGAGCATGTCGGCCGCTCCGATATTTCTGACTGTGACACCATTGAATATTGTCATGAGTTACGATAAAGCTTGCATTGTAGGATCCTTTATGTC
This sequence comes from Cydia splendana, assembly GCF_910591565.1. Taxonomy (NCBI): domain Eukaryota; kingdom Metazoa; phylum Arthropoda; class Insecta; order Lepidoptera; family Tortricidae; genus Cydia; species Cydia splendana. The sequence goes on along the minus strand of NC_085971.1, from coordinate 13,888,055 downwards.
GAAAGGACTGCGAACGAGCTGATTATCCTTATTTACGGGGCTATTTACTGTTGTTTACAAATGGTACTGTTAGAATTCACTCGAGTGAAACTTGATTGTAGTGTATCTCTGGAATATTCGTTGTTGAATTTACATTCGTCATGTAGAATCGAGATTAATCGACGGCAACGCACATATATGTATGTCTCTTTAGGAACATACGTATACAGGTACGTTATATGTAATGTATAGTTAGTATGCTATGCATATAGATAATAAATTACATAGGTACATATAAACATGTAGCCTTCATCCTACAATACTTTTTCGATTTCACTTTTATCATAATAACTAATACGTCTCCATATCTAAACTGACAAATTATTGACGTTGAATATTTATGTAAATATAACAAAGGACTGTCAATCTATTAGATCATTTGTCGAAATTAACGTTTGAAAGTGAAATCACTTTTGATAGTTTTGATAGCCGTTCAAATACCAGTTATTTCATAATATCCAATCCTGAATCAACTAAAGATGTAAAAAAATACCTGTTATCATCTAGGAATTATGAATATATTTTATAAAACGTAACTTTAATGTAACATGTGTACAATTTCATAACATACCTATGTAGTGCATTTAGTCCGAACTCTAGCTGTAAACAAGCCATTTTTGGCTTAGCAGTTAAGAAACATGAAACTCTGCGATTCATTTAATTGTTTAGAACTTTAATAAATGAAAAAAAAAAAAAAAGAATATGGGGACTAATTACCTAACTTAATTAACATAGTTTAGAGGACCTGACAATGAAAAATACTCGCTCCATTGTCCGCAAAATAGCACCCCTTTTACTTAAAAAAAAGAAAGAAAGTAGGTGTGGTTAGCAACTTAGCTATAACATATTGCTGCTCCAAATATCAAGAACCTTCTAGCCCTGATTTTTGGATGATTATAGGAGGGGGGGGTCAAAAATCGTCAAAAATCGATGACGTAATTTATGGACAGCCCCTAAGTTGGACTGCGGACACCTACATATAAATCACACCTTATGTTTAATTCTATTATAAATACCTACACATTAGAACGTTATCTGAACAAATGGCAATCAGTAACGTGGGCCCATCTGACCCTGCCACGAAGTCGTTGCTCCCTGACTCATACGATAGGAGGAAACAAGCATCTGCCAGCATTTGAAAATTGCTCTTTTCGACATTATTAAGCCGTATTTCCTGTTTAGAGTAAGGTTAAAATTCTGTTTGAGTTTAGTATATAATGTCGGATAACATATATATGTGTCTATTTCTTTTAGAAGATCGAAATTTCGGTATATGCTACTCTAGGTATCACTAGTATACACAAGAGCGATAGAGAGACATTAACGAAATATAGATTTTAGATGTTCGCATTATAGCCTGTAAAGCCTGTTGTGATGTGAATAACATAGGTCATATCATAGGGTACTAAATATATAATATGTAATCATAACCACACACTTTTTTATTTTACTTAATATATTCTACTTTTTAACTGCTAGGTAAGAAATCAAACTCAACTTGCTCAAGTTGCTCATTACAGTTGGGCTCGCAGTTTTCCCTCAAATCACCCCCCTGGGCCTGGGGCAGTATGCCCAAAATAAATATTTTGTTTTCAACAAACTTCCGAAACTGAGGAACGGTAGGCAAGCCTTACTTTGAATTCGGGTTTAAATATGCATTAGTTTACCGAAAAAATAATTAGGCATTCTGTAGTTTTAACCTAATTTAGTAATTATCATTTGATTGTAATCCTGGTTAAGTTGTAAGTGGCATCGCTAATGAATCTTAGTGACAAACTTATAACCTAATTACATATATAGTCGCCGATAGTATTCGCTACCGTAATAATTAGTTGTCATTCATTTTGAAATTTGTCATTCAAATCAATCAAACGTCACTTTTTGTAAACAATACATTTACAGTAGCCATGAAACCTATTAGAAAATACTATCTTCATCATTCCTATGCGAAATGCAATACTAGACTATCGGATTCGATTCGATTAACTCGCGGGTTAAACGAAACAAAGGCAATCTATTCTGCAATCAGTTTGAATGCCTTCTATTTACAAGTTAGATTAAAAAAAAGAATGTGTGATAGAGGGTAGACTGTAATAAATAAATAAATAATAAATATTACGGGACATCTTACACAGATCAAACCTAGCCCCAAACTAAGCAAAGCTTGTACTATGGGTACTAGGCGACGATATACATACTTGTATAGATAAATACATACTTATATACATAGAAAACAACCATGACTCAGGAACAAATATTAGTGTTCATCACACAAATAAATGCCCTTACTGGGATTCGAACCCAGGACCATCGGTTTAGCAGACAGGGTCACTATCCACTAGGCCAGACCGGTCGTCATAAACAAACAGTACATGAATTATCACCATCAATTTAGTGACGACGAATTTTAGGTGTTAAAATAGGTAAAGGCTCCAGACGGGCACGTATTGAAAAAGAAAATATGTATTATTTGACCAAAAAAAAATTGTTATTCAAGAAAGAAAAAATCGTGTCCTAGAACAGAAAAGTACAAGTTTGATCCCTCCTAGCAGGAAAGAAAAGTGCCACTTTGATCACTCCTAGCGGGGAAGAAAAAGCCCTTTTTCGAATAGGTGATGTGAAAAAACATTTAACCAAGCGTAGCTCAATCCATCGAAGCCAATGAATTACGAATGGAACCCAGAAAACCCGCGCGTTCCTTCAAAGTAAACAAAACGTGTTTCCGCCAAAAGAAAACCTATAAAAACCTTAGGTATCGAATTTTTCATGGGATAATAAGTGTGACTAAAGCATGCAAGGTCAGCAGAAGGCCGACTTTCTAGAGGTACAATTCGCTAATGATAGTTTTTCTACTCGTCGACTGTAATTCTTGAATTAAGATTTCTTATACCAAACTGCAATTGGGTATTTTTAATGTATGGGCTCCCAACTCAACTATAATATTCATATCGATACAGTTTAGTCAACTATAATGAAATTGACCAATCACAGCTCGCCGCGATCAAGAGGACGAAACAAAACCATAGCTCAAAATAATTATTCATTTTAGGTTGTATAGTAGAAACAATTGCTTCATAAGTCAGAAACGCGCATGTGATACCCTTAAAATAGCAACATCCATTGACTACGAAAACCACTTAGCGTTGCTTGTTAGTCTCCATAGGCTACGGTGGCCGAAATCGAGAAAACAACTATCTATTAATTGAATTTAGCGCGGAGCAAGTACCAGGGCCTCATGAGTTACGAGAAGGTGTCGTTGACCAACGCGGCGGCCGGGGCGCGTACCAGTATGAAGGTATCGCGGCTGTTCCCGTAAATCGCGTATCTTAGCTTTTGGTTTGGTTTGTTTGTATGATTATACTAGTTTTAAGTATTATTTTTGTTGACGCGTAGTAAAAGTATTGTATACAATAGTGATATAATCAAGCTTTTCAATCTCGTACCTTACTTAGACAACTCAGCAAGCTTCGTTGTCTAAACACGGTACTCGACTGAAAAGCTCTCTATTATATCACGATTGTATAAAATACTATTACTTTGCCATGTTTCGGTGAGTAATGTTTGTCTTGTGATCGCAGACGCTTGTTGGCTAATACAATACAATAATATAAATGTTTACGAGTTCGTATCGTAACAAATCAATCCATCTAAATATTCTAATTCAATAATGTTGTATTGAATTGTCGATTACATCATTAAAGTAAATAATTGTGTTTATATTCAATCAATGTGTGTTTACCAAATAATTTAGAGATGAACCAAGAGACGTCTGCAACGATTTTGATAGCACACGCAGTGCAAGTGTTATTTTAAACGTCAAACTTCTATGAATTTATGACGTATAAATGTCACTTGCACTGCGTGTGCTATCAACATCGTTGCAGACTTCTGTTGGTCTAACTCTATTAGTTTCTAACTTTTACACATTTAGTTTTACAAGGCTTCATAAGAAGTAACAAGTGTAGCAACCTTGCCTTCGAACCTTAGAGTAGAAGTACCGTATATTTATATATTTATATTTTTCAACTGACCGTATTAGAAACACCGAACTGCGTTCCAAAACTGGCATTGTGGATGTGGGCATGAAGGCCGCAAAGCTGAAATGGGACTGGGCAGGGCACATCTGCCGAATTCACCCAGAACGCTGGTCCAAAGTATCCACGGACTGGATCCCACAGGATGGATCTCGGGGCAGAGGAAGACCCAAACGGAGATGGCGGGGCAACCTCGATATATTTTGTGTGGAGTGGCGGGATCGAGCGTGCATTAGACAGAGATAAGTGGCGGGAAAGAGGGAAGGCCTTTGCCCAGCAGTGGGGCACACTAATAGGCTAAAGAAAAAAAATTTTGTCAGCAGACAATAGCTAGAATTACTATTTTAGTTCTATGGGCAATTATTTTGATTCATGTCTAAGTTTAACCATTATACATGAGATAATCAAGGTACTTTATCCCGAGTCTCTCAGATAAATACGTTGAAATTAGGATTATATTTTTGTGTATTTCATTTATTATTTACAAGGGCAATGTTTTCGTTAACAATAAAACGTTTACAATACACGATGTAATCGATCATTCAAGTCTGCCCACGTCCACCCACTGAAAGGCCCCGACCAGTTGATCCAGTATAGCCCACACGATTATTAAAGTAACCAGCGAATACGTGTACAAATATGGTTTTAAAATATTGGATTACAATACAATGGTGTTGTAACTTTGAATGTATACCTAATAATCAGGAGTGTGACCAGATCAGGTTTCAAAGCACTTGTGTCTAGGAATTACCAGTGTAATAAATGTAATAATGTAATGTAGTCGGTCGATTAAATACCGATATAAAAAATAGGTAGGTGCTCAACATTTTGTTAGGCTGTGTTAAGTCCGATATTAATTTAAGAGCGGTATAGTAGCAAAAACATCGCTCTTACGACCCATGCATATGTATTGATCAAATCATTAGACTAACTACACACAAACCTATGTGTAATGATTAATATTTATTATTTGAAAAAACAAAGATTAATATTTTTAATCCACCGAGAGATGAAACACAATTGAATTCTTGTTTTGTATTGTTGTACTCTCTAACATTTACGTATGTACAGTCACCTGCAATAATATGTTACACAACGAAGGCCGCAAAAATATCTGACACTATCTTATTTGTAGAGCCATAAGAGCGTGTCACATATTTTTGCGACCTTCAAAGAGTAACATATTATTGCAGGTGACTGTACATCTGTATGTGCACGATGTGTACCGAAAGATTGCGTTTGACAAATATTAGTTTTTTGTTTTCTGGCGTGATAATAAAAAGCTGGCACACAGACATATATTTGTATTAGTATTTTTAAGTAAAGAAGATATGTTATTGTCGCATATATTTTTTTAAACATTGCTCCTGTACACAAGTTATAGATATCGAAGTAATTTATTTACTTATACTATTTACTCAGGTCTGTGTGTACTCACTACTTTGTTAAGGGCGATGTGCATTTGTCCTTTAAACTGACAAAGTCATCGTCTTTTTCAATTTTTAGAAGATCGGTAACCGGCAATTGACATGTTTGTATAGTCCTTATCTGTCTGAAAACCTCAAGAACCTTTCATCATTTATCGTGAGGCGATCAGTTTGCTTCCTAGTCATTGCATACAAAAAAATCTTGACTAATATATATAACTCTTTCATACAATAACCAAAACCCTTTCTTTGCTCTCAGATGAAAACGCCAGCGATCCAAAACGACTTCAGCTACTACCGCCGCAGTGTATCCCGAGGCGGCCTGATCAACCCAGACCTACCCCCCGACGAATCCAACATCAGCGCAGAAATCGCAAACCGCATGTCGCTCTTCTACGCTCAAGCCACACCCATGCTCAAAGTGTTGTCAGAGGCTACCAGTCAGTTTGTGAACGACAATCAACAGGATTTAGAAAACACTACGGAAACGCTCAGCACAATGGCTAAAGTGTGTTTAAGGATGTTAGAAAACCCGTAAGTATCACTATTGTTTACGAACAGTAATGCTTAGTATAGAAACAGACTCTGTCTTCTGTTCAATATAAACTTAATGTTAGACTTGTGCAACATCGCAAACCGCATGTCGCTCTTCTACGCTCAAGCCACGCCCATGCTAAAAGTGTTGTCAGAGGCTACCAGTCAGTTTGTGAACGACAATCAACAGGATTTAGAAAACACTACGGAGACGGTCAGCACAATGGCTAAAGTTTGCTTAAGGATGTTAGAAAACCCGTAAGTATCATTTACTTTACTCCTTAATTTCGAGTAGGTACTTAGCCATATCTACTCTTAAAATCTAACGCTGCAAAAAATTTCCTAGTGTCAGTTTTCTGTACAAAATTTATGGGTTCAAATATCAAATGTATAATCTACGCTTTGAGTACTTACTGGATTTATGACGCGTGGTTTAAGATTTTATTTTTAAGTTACACATTCGATATGTTGCTAAGTGCTAAGTTGCTAACGTTTAGGAGGAAACATTATAGGTACTCAATATAAGTGAGAAAATCTGGAGTTAAGTACTTCTCTTTGGTTTCAATTTACTCTTGATGGGTCACGGTCAGGACGCGTGTACGTGTTACCCATCGGGTTCGCGAGCGCAGTCTGTTCAAATTTTCAGTTGCCAGCGTAACGAGAACCTCGATATCCGTAACAAATATGCGTAATGGGAGATCGCATTTGTACTGGTTTGGCTGAGCCGTCTGTGAACCCGGTATGCGCGGTGTCGAGGTTGTCGTCCTATAATATGCTCAAATTTACATCCAATTGGACGCCCACGATATTGACACCTCGCGCACCGAGTAAACTGGCTTAAGATCGTATAGCATTACAGATAAAACTCAGCGATAGATCCCAACAAAGCTATCCGCTAGGCTAGATAGTTGCATCCGCAACTCCCCTTCTTTATCTCTATTTAGCTTCATTTGATCTCTTTTATACTATAAAACAATAATTCATTGATAAACGTCAAACGAATAGAAGAAAATTATCGGGATGACAGATGCTACGAAAAGTCATGTGACAATTTCCATACATTATTTAAGTTTCGATTGGCGTTTTCTATCAACGATTGTCATCTTGGCTAAACCCCCAGGTCTACGCCAAAATACATATCCTTAGTTATGCAGCACAAATGTAGTGGATAATCTTAATCAGCCTTACGCTGTATAAACCAGCTCCTCAAACAATAGCGCATAAATCTCAGGTTTCTCCTGCAAACCTGATTTCCTAACTGCATATAGTACAAGCTTACAAGCATTTGCCTCGACAAGGGCGTATTTATTACACCGGATCGAGTTTCTCGCCCGCAATATCGATATGCCCGAGCCGCTATCTTTAACACAAACACATTATGATAATTCTACTGTCACTGATATGATGTAGGTCGGTGCCAAAAACCATGCAGCGAAAACAAAGTCCCGGCGGTCGTAATTCGGAGGCAGTCTTTTATGGATGACACTTTCAAAGACTAATTAAATCGTAACCTAATAAATTAATAATAAACTTATCCTGTTTGACCTTCCTTATTGATGTAATTTATATTAATACGTATATATAAAAGTAATAAATACCTAGTGAAACATTAAACAAGAATGAAATAGAAAGACAACATTTCTATGCTAGACGTATATCTAGTGTAACCGTCTACGTTTTGCTTATGCAATGATCGTGCAGAACCACCATTATGGAGCATTGGAGCTCATAAATTCCCTAGAAATAACTTTTAGACGAAGTTTCTTGCCGTTTCGCTTTACGTTATACTCGTCAATACAATTCAACGTTCATCTTGATATCGTAGGCGCCTTTATTGAATTTACTGTTTTCAATAAATTTGATTTGGTATCATTTGGGCGTTAAATTATTCGTCAAGATTAACTTTGAATGTATGTTTGCCGCTGACTCATACCTTGTCTCAATCGTCCGTATCGTATGTTCATGTCATTTGGCATTTCCTTGCCAAACTAAAAATAAGCCTGCGGGAATCCTGTCTTCGCTGTTTGTGGATTTCTGAATCACGTGTTGAAGTAATCGCTTTAATTGGACGAGTTTTTATAACCATTGACTCGATTCCAGGAAAATATAATTTCAATGGCCACTCATCCTATTTTTTTCAACTATAGTTAGTAGTCATTCGTGTGGTCTGTTTGTGCGAAACTGCGCGCCCCGAGCTCTATTGACATCGCGAATTAAGTATGACGAGAAAGAGTTAAAGAGAAGAAAGTTATGACTACCAATGTGTTTATAGTGCAAATCATATCAAAGGCTTACACAACTTAGAGTTGAAATCTTTTAAGCTGACCGTTTAGGACTATGAGCTCTCATATTATCAATTACCCAACTATACCACTAAGTAGGTATTTGAACAAAACTATTCAAAATGTGTGCTCTTGTTTTGTTCCGATTCCAACTGAAGCCCTTTGTGTCCGAAAAGGTTTTCTTTTCTTCTGTTTATTATATAACTCTGAACAAGTGCCGCTGTCTGGAATTCGTGCTTACTTGACAGTTTAGATTTATTTTATTCAAATAAGCTCGCCAAACTCCATTATGAAAATTTCAACTTTATTTATAGAGTCCTTGTCCGTTTGTTGACGCTGTCATGGTCTAATAAAACATGGTCTTCCATTCCCAGAGTGACACGGGCCTACGTCACAATAACATTGCCACTTTATTTCAACATAACATGTTACATGGGTACATTATACCTATGGTTAATAAGTTAAAATATTTCTTTATAATTTTATAATTTTCATTTATATGTATTTTAGCTTAAATTTTACAATAACACGTCATTTTTAATTAGTCGTTAGCAATATCTTCCGATTCACGAAAGAAATTTCAGACTTTCGGGTAATTCTGTTTATACTACTGGCAACACAGGATAGCGCTGTGCACATTTGACAATTCGGATCTAGATAACTTCATGCCCTGACCGTCATCCTTGTCGAACGCGTGTTAATTGTTATTTCCTTCTCGCTCAGTGTCAGCAGTCGCAGTGTTTTCCAAACTTTTCACGTCGTAAGCTTGGTAATTAATGTGTAACTGTGAATTAGTTTTTTAAACGTTTGTCTTGTATAGATAAATAAAGTTTAATTTAATACATTAGATTTGTTTTATTTTACTATGTTTCTACATGAATAACTTAAAATGAATGCCGTTAAAATAATTTTCACCGTTGGTTAAAATTCTCCCACATTTCAAAGTTTGAGAACCTGTAAACAGCATGATGACGTAGGCGCGTGTCAGTTAGGTCATACGCGAATCTCGGAATGGAGTACCAGGCGGAGTATATTATTATACCATGGACGCTGTGAAATGTGAAGGGCAAAGAAAATAAAGTAAGACTGCTCTTAGGTTCTGATACCTTGAGAAACTTGATGAGAAGAGGAGCATGGACTAGGAAAAGCGTTAAATAGATCAAACGGGAAGGAAAAAGAAGAGGTTTTTGCTTAATCTGGTCGCACAGATAAAGTGGTCGATGTTAGAGTATGTGCGGAAAGAGAAGTGTCGTCAAATGTATGGGATCCAATACATTCTACGACTCTTCTTCGCACAGACTCTATATAGTTACCCCATTGTTCATAAAACTTAACAGACCTCTATTAATTTTATCACTTTTTACACAAATTCCAATATCAAAATGACGAATAGAGAGAGGAAGAAACAATTATCAACGGCTTGTTAGATCTGACAGACGTTTATGAATACCGCCATAAAATACGTCTAAATGAAGACTTATGTAATTATTAAAGGCAATTCACCATAAATTTGATAATCATCAAATATCAAACACTCCTGACGCATTTCGCGTCGCCCCTCGCATGATTGTCCGCTTCCTTACGGGGCACCAGCCATTGAAAGTGACAATGCGCCGTATGCTGTGAATAATAATGCTAGTTGGTAGTTTCGGTGACTGGTTCGTGCTAGATTCTATATTTTAATATAAGTCTGGTTCTCTTCCATTCACTTTGAAACAAATCACATGCGATTTTTGATAAGTACATATCTACATTGAATTTGTCGGCAATGTATCGAAAATCGCATGCGGTTTGTTGCAAGATCTGTGAAGCTCTTTATAAGACTTCCATCAACTAGCGCTTGCTTGACTGACATTGCCCTAGTTCAAACAAGATTCTGAACTAGCATACAAATACTGATGCTATTTGGGACATTTGGTTTCTTTTAGGTACGGCTGTTTTACATGAGCACACACAACAGAACTAGTCTTCGTGAATAGGTAGATAGATACTTACATTCGATAGGTACTTTCAAATATCTACTTAGGTATGTTTGGATTTCTGCAGATCTCTCTGCTATTATCAGCGACTTTTTATCAATTCGTTTCCTAGGCAAACCACTTGAATCGAGTTTGATTCACTGCTCTAAATATAAACATAATAAATGTTTTCTGTCAAATGATAACTACCGTTAAAACCATATACATACTGACCATACAGACTCTTCCTTCCTTCATTAATATCTATTTTCGTATTTTCCTTTGCACTTCATATTTAGATTTTCCTGTAATTCTATTAGGATATTAAATTAAACAACTAATTCACAAATTGCCCGTTATTAAGAAAATCTTAATTGTGTCACGGCCTCTAATCCTATTATTAGGTTCTGCGTGGTTCTACCTACTTGTAATTCAATTGTAGGGAACGACCAATAAACATCTGTCTATTGAGTATAACTAGTCAGTGGTACTTGACGGGTCACACCGTCGATCAGATTACGTACGCTTCCTTTATTAAAATCGTTTCTTTATTTGATGCCTGAATTTAAATTAGGTAGGTATATGGTTGCCCGTTCAGAGCTCTCATTGAAAATTTCGCGGAAAACTTCCGGAAGGGCCTTCGTAAATAAAAAACGTAACGCAACGTGTCGTTAGTAATTTTGAAAAGTGTGCCGTATATCAACTAGTCACTAGACTTCAACACATATAGTTTGTGCGGAAAGAGAAGACAAGAAGAGTCGTGGAATGTATGGGGCCCAATACATTTCACGACTCTTCTCTTTCCGCACAAACTATACTGCCCGATTCGAACTTTAAGATACGTAAAATATTTAGGCTAGATACGATATGGATGTCAGTGTCAAAAGTGACGTTTTTGTTTGAAGAAACGTCACATTTGACACTGACATACATACATAACCATCCATATCGTAACCATCCTTGCGTAATCCATATCCATATCGTAGCTATCGTATATTTGACGTATCCTAAAGTTCGAATCGGGCCGATAGTCTTTGTTAGGTGGGTATATTTACAATTATCTATGTACCAAAAAGCTCCAATGAACCAGAACCTTCCTGGACAGTTCTTGTTATCATTTAAAATCTTTACATTGAAAAATATCGCTTCCAATATAAGTACAATTAATTCGATATACAATTAAGATAAAAACCATATTATTTTCTGCGATAACAAGACTTGTCTGTGTCTGCTATAAACCTGTGTACTATATTATTTTCTTTGATTGAAGAGTATTTTTACTGAGGGCCAATGAACGTGTTTTGCATAGCAAACTTATCAATTCTTCCGCTTGCTTCACGTACGGGATACGCTGACCTGAATCCGTTATAAGTACATAGTTTTATTGTGCTGTAAATTCCAGTATAGCGTAAAAACACAGCCTGGAGCAGTTTATTACACTAGTGTTTACGCAATTTTAAAACAAACTTATCCTAAAGCTGAGAACACACTGAAAGTTGCGGCGAAGCGTGGCGCTATCGACTGTTTCAAAACTTTGAATGGTTGTATGAAACATGCGAGTATCGTTGTAGGAAAAGTTCGGCGATCTGCGTCTAAATAGCGCTTTCCTAATGACTACCTAACTAAAGAATTTAAAATCTTTTAGCCTTAAGCATTCGTAGATCCCGGTTTTCAAGAAAATTTCTACCATCTGCCCTTCCCACAAATTTAACTCAAACTCTCTCGTTTCCAGAAAACTCGTAGCTCAGTTCAGCCGCGAAGAAACCTCGCTCCTAGTACTCCGCGTCATGGTAGGCCTAATCATCCTCTACGACTGGGTCCACCCATCCGGCGCTTTCTGCCGCTCCTCCTCAGTTGACGTCAAAGGCTGCGTCAAGTTCCTACAACAGCAGACCCCGGCCAAGGCAGAGCCTCTGCTGAACGCCCTCAGGTATACAACCAAACACCTGAATCATCAGACGACGCCGAAGAATATCAAGACGCTGCTAGCGGCGTGAGGTCAACATTCCAGCCTTGCATGTTGCTGTGGGGAATGAATCGACAATAAATTAGGGGATTTCTCATCGGCGCATTTACGTTGCTGTAGTGTAGCTGCGTTACTTGTTCACACACTGTTTTCATTGACACGGAAACAGTATTCCGAGACCACTGTACAATCGCCATGAGATATATCGGAACGGCAAAGTTGTTCACAATATCTGAACACGCACTCTAACGCCCTGACAATAGAGGCGTGTTCAGATATTTGTGAGGGCCTTAGCCGATCCGATATATCTCATGGCGACTGTACAATACTGTAGTACAGCCAGTGTGAACGGACGCTTAGGGTCTAACACTGTCTGGGGAACCTTGTCAACTTCTGCACTAAATTACTCACGACATAAATAAAAAATACTCGTAGCCACTACCGAATACAGAACCTCCTCCTTAAATTTAAGTTGGTTAATGAGATTCCTATCCAAAATTAAATCACAGAGAAATTATTTAGTGCAAGATAATTTTAGTTTTCTTGTGCAATACTTAGTCCCAAATTTTACAATAGGAAGAATTGAATGTTATGTATTTGGGTAAAATTATGTGTGTCATCGTTTAAATATGTAGTACCTAAGCGGTAAATGCATTTTTGCCATGGTTCCCCAATGACAGCATATTTTTAAATATATTGCATGAAGTGAAGGTAAAACTAGTTAGTTATTCGAAACCGAGAATTTTTACCATCATCCAATAAATTATGCATTGCGCATTGTAGATTACACTAGCCAACCGCGTTAGATTAAGCAGGAATAGGATATTTTATAACCACACCGTTTTGTAATAACCTTTTACCATGTATAGTATTGTAGCAGCATTCGTTGTTTGAACGGATCTTAAGATATACACCTATACAAGCAATCACTTCTTTACAAACTATATCTTCGATGGAAGGATGTAACATCGTAATAAACTACAAAATAGATAAATGATATAGACGTCGTCGAAAACTCGATATTTTTGAGACATGTACATAAAACTTAGACAGAATTTCATAGGTTAGCACAAACGCTTTAAAAGCAAATTCGCCTATGAAATTAGTTCTCGAGAAATCATATCCCTTACCCCGCACATGCAAGGTTAATGACCCGTCACAATATTGTATAGCATCAGAGGCAATCTTGTAAATCAGCTTTTAAAAACTTTAAATTAAGAAATAAGGTAAACGTCCCAATGTTTGACACTAAATTAAAACCCAGTTTCTCACCTACGAAATTGAATGTAACAATGGGGCAGTGTCGCTGCGACATTTACCTTATTTAAGTATGTAGATAATTAAGAAACAAGTATTATTTATATTTACGTTACTCTACTTATCTTACTGTATGATGCCTTGGAATTACTTTTACAATTCGTTACCACATTCGGGTGTGCAATATTTATTACTATTTTAAGCACAGATTTTAAGTACCGTTCAACCGATACATTCAAGTAAAACCATTTAAGTGAACCTAGACCTATTGTTATTATGATAAAAAAATACGTTACACATTTATACAACCGCTTTTAAAATTATTTAATAAAAGCCAATATTACTTTTATTGTATTTAAGACTGAAATGTAAATTCTCACAAGACAATTCCTATCGCATAATATTCAAAGGCATTTTATAGATTTATTGACACAAAGTTCTTATTAATATCTATGTACTTTTATTAGTCGTATAGTTCGTTTCTAATTGAAACGTGAATGTGAAAAACTAATCTTATGGCATTATTATGAATATCGACTAATTTTGAATCATGTTAAAAAAACGTGATATTTGAACAAGATATGATTAACTATTATAATGGTCGGGAAATGCCTTTCTTGAATTAATATAGATGTTAACAATGTTAAATTTATGCATATACCTACCACTGCCTTGATGTTATCTATCATAGTAATTTTAAAAGGATTTTTTATAATATGTTTCACCATTGATAATTATGTAAAAAACGTAACATAGGTAATATGTCCTACTTGTTTACAAGTTTTTATAATTATTAGGAATATTTACTATGTTTGTCATTCAATTCTATTATCGTAAGTTAAACATTATACATGTTTTGAAATATATAAAGCCGCTGTTATATGCTCAAATCAAAGCCACATTTCGTGAGTTGTGAATTTCTGTCCTATAAGGTAAACTTACTAGTGCTCGACATGCTAATGCCCAAACGATGACACCTTGCTATCACCTCTATTGACAATGACTTAAGTTTCAAGATGACATGTACTGGGACCGCGTCAAGTAGCAGTACGTTTACCTTATTAAAAAAAAATGTTTACTCGTACCTTTCTTCCTAGGATCTCATTGGAAATGTATTAAACCATAATTTACGGTAAACAATCGAATTTAATTGTAGTGGTTTAACAATTGGCACAACGTTTTATGATATTTTACTTAGGTTAAGGATCCTTTGACTTGCATCTAGCGTTCATGTCGTCAAATTGGCAATTGTAATCAAATGTAATTTTGTCGCCATTCGCCCGTTCGTCTCGCTCGCTCTAACACTCGTAAATTAGATAAATGTACGAGCGAAATTCACGCACGAATCATAGCTAAATGACATAATTTATACTCTGTATCTTTAGGCACTTGAGTGCGACAGAGACAAAACACAAAGTTGCGGCGACAAAGTCGCTCGTGCGCGCATAGCTTTATATAAATTGATTTGAAAGGGACGACACTACAGTGTTGCCACTCTTTAATTTTTACTCTTTTATGCCACGCTGTAGATATCATTATGACTTCAAAATGTAAATTGGCCTCGAGACGAATTGGCCTCAAGATTGTCAAATAAAGCATGTATATCAAAGGATTCTTATCGTATTTATAAAATAACAATTAATTAGGTAATAAAACTTTCTTCGCACAGTGAGCACAATCTTTATTACTCCTTGATTAAAGTATCTCTGTTGGAATGTGTAAATCTTTATTAATACTTGTGACTGTTGCTTGCGAAGTCGAATGTATCTTGTGGATACTTTAAATTGCATTTACTGTTAGGAATTGATCGATCTATAAAATATAGT
Source organism: Cydia splendana (assembly GCF_910591565.1). Classification (NCBI taxonomy): domain Eukaryota; kingdom Metazoa; phylum Arthropoda; class Insecta; order Lepidoptera; family Tortricidae; genus Cydia; species Cydia splendana. Next base: position 13,872,732 of record NC_085971.1, on the reverse strand, counting down.
GCTGTGTAAAAGTAGATTTTATTGTATTTCTGCTTATACACAAGCATTTCACTTGTCACTTAAGGTCAGGTCTGCCTTAGAAACACTTGAATAGAGAAGATCTTATGAAGAGGTACTGTCACTTATAGGCGCACTTTCCTTACCTTTCTCGTAAAAATCCATGGTTTAAGCGCCTAGCTAACCACGACTCTTTATTTCTATGTATGTACAAGGCACATTTACCCGATCTGACCTATGTGTGACGAAGTTGTATGCGATATACTAGGGCTGATAAAATTTACTTTTGCTCATGTTAACGTGAATTGCTGGATTGTATAACCGATAGATATAAAAATAAGGTACGAAATCCAAATTAACACTGCCCAGAGTCATAATTTTATAACTATTTTTATAATCGAATAAGTTTTCGAAAGTAATATTCCATTTTAAATAATTCCAATACGAATACTCCACGTTGAGTCTAAAAATTAACTCTAGTGAAGTGAAAAATTGATTGAAATAAGGTAGTTGATAAATTTGATTTGATTGAAAATTAGGATTGTCAAAGTCAAAGACGGTTTTTTAGTCCCTGTAATTCTGTTGTTATTTGACAGTTGCAAGATGGCTAGCTGCATGTTCCATGTACCCGTAATATTGAATGTTAAAACTAGACAATTTTATAGCAAATTTTCCATAGAGGGATGTAATAATACAATTTGTAGTTTATCTTGATTGTTGTTCATTGTTTGAATTCGAGTCACATTTGTTTATTGCGATTTGTATAATACGTAGTAGGTACTCATTATTTGTAGTATAATAAACACACCAAAGTTATGATTAATAAACATGAATAGACTCTCACAACACTTAGTTTTATTTACACAATTTGATAACTTCACGGCTAAAGTGTCCTTCTCTGGAACTTGCTAACTATGTAAACAAACCGCCATATTGAAATTGTCTCTGAATTATGAACTTTACTAGTGACTTTTGTTTACATAGATAGCAAGTTCCATAGAATAACAGTTTACTACAGCAGTACGGTTACCATCAGTTTGTCACTGACATAAACGCCGTCGAGAACGTAATTTACTTTCTATACATCCCGTTTGCACTAATATGCGAGTGCGAGCGAGATGTATAGAAAGTAAATTACGTTCTCGACGGCGTTTATGTCAGTGACAAACTGATGGTAACCGTACAGGGGTGCAAAACTCCTCCCTTCGGGCAAACTCCGCTCCGTCACAGAATAAATAATAGTACTAGGTAGAGAAGACTCACTCTCTAACAAAACGCGTCTGTTACGATCAGCACAGATATGGCCGCTTGGTGGCGACAGCGCCACGCGCGGCTTATGGCAAACCCCAAAATTGGGGCTGAACGGATGTACTTTTAGCTACCTGTAGCAAAGCGACGAAATCGCGGAGTGAGACACGCCTGGATCCGTTCGGCCCAGCATTGCTCCGAGCAATTATTAGGGTTGACATAACTTTACGTCCCTTTGCGTGCATGACCAGATAAGATAATGGCTTGAATTTTGACAACCCTAAATAACCGAAAGGGATAGTGCCATATATTAGAAAGAGACAGCATGATGCGACCCTGAACCGCTGTTAAACTTCGGTTTTGTACGAAATTTCCTTTCAGTCAAGTCGGCATCAAAAGTAACGGATCAGCAAACTCGAAATTCGCAAATTACGGGGATCTTTCTCTTTTACTCCAATGAAGGCGTAATTAGAGTGACAGAGAAAGATGCCCGCAATTTGCGAACTTCGATTTTCGCGGTTATAGCCCAGCTGTCTCCCCCTACAAAATATTTTTTGTAACTAAATGTATATCAACTGCAACTGATACTCGTGAAAGGCATTGAATGGGTTTACGTAATTTATAGGTATTGTACTAAGCTGCCCGTTTGTTGTCATCAGGAAAACATAATAGCCTCCTAAGGCCCAGCCATAGAAATGAAAAATGCATAATATGCCACAGAAATTTGAACCTACAATGTAGGAAATAGAGTTGATTTTGCGTTGTTCAAAAATTGAATGAAACAAAGCAAAAGCAACTCTATTCTAATCGAATATGATTTAAATTTCATTGAACTAAATAAGTACTATATGTAGGACTTTGGGCCCTAGGAGGATAGCACTAGGTACTTATAGTAGGTATGTTAATCCTTATAACCCTAGTAATAGTTTTTCGTTATGTAGTTGCAGTTTATCTTCGCAGTAATGACTAAATTAGTTAATTTGCTTTGTTTATATTGATAGCTTTCACATACGAAGGGCTTAGTGCTTAGTAGACCTTAACCCTATCATGATGCGGGTCACCGTGAACCTTATCGGAATGTACATAAGGTTTATATTGGGCGGCTCCAGCCGCCCAATATACAATAGGTACAATATAATAGGTTTACTAAGGGTTAATAGGTATTTACTTTAATCAACGAGGACTCCATAAAACGCTTGGTGGTGCAAGGGAGAGTGGAGGGCAAAATATCTCGTGGCCGCTCCCCAACACGATGGATAGACCTCATTAAGTCCACCACAGGAGATACAAGTCACGATTGCTCCCACTCCACCAAAAACAGAGCCAGATGGCGACGGATCGCAAGAGCTGCGGCGGCGCAGAAATCGACCGTGAGTACCGTGACATGACCACGACCACTCTGTCAAGAGTGCATGACTAAGAAGAAACTTTATTAAAAGCTAAAATTATACTATGTTTAAGGATCAGTTTCCCACTGATCTTAATATCTTTTAGTATTTCTGTTAAGTTATAAAGGCAGTGGCGGATTTGCAATCTGTGCCGCCCTAGGCACCAGCCCTGTAATAACTACTAGCCGCCCCTTTCTCAGCACCCATCACATAGACTGCCACCCCTAATGTCTTGCCGCCCTAGCCCGGCCTACTGGGCCTTAGGACAAATCCGCCACTGTATGTAGGGTTACACTTAATAAAAGTCCTCATAATCTACAAAGTAATGTATTCTTAAATAATATTTACATTAATTATTGGCGGGGCGAGGTTTAAGGATAAGTTTCCCGCTGTCATCACAAGACATGTTGAAGTCGTTGAGCACAGCGCGCGTGCGTGCGGTGACGATGCTCGGCGCGATCACTTTGCGGTGAACGCCCATCATGAATAAAAGCACTGAAACAAATGAATATATAAAGTCAATATATAATTTAGTGACATTTTAATCCAGCAGCCAACTGAATGAAATGAAAACAACAACAAAGAAGAAGAAAGATCAAAGTTTAACCCCTCTCTACCCACTGACATGATATTAGCTCAGCAAAATTAATGCAATTCTAAATTTGAAATCACAAATGTTTGTTTTTTGACCAACAAATAGAGTTATAGTTTCATAGAAGTTTGACGTTTAAAATAACACTTGCACTGCATGTGCTATCGAAATCATAGCAGACTTTTCTTGGTCTAACTCTATCAACCCCTGGGAGTTCAGGAAGTTGAATCAAAACACCATAGTTTCTATTGTAAATTACGGTAACTTGTTTTTCTCTATGGAGTCAGAAATTGTGTTAACAACCCAAATTTAAATATTAGAAAATATACTTTTAATAATTATTTACTGCATATATTACCATCATTTACATGAATAAAAAAGAATGGTCATCCTTAGTAAATGACTTGTTATCCAAAAATGCATTTTATCATAAAACTTTTGTGAGCCACCTGACCAGCCTTGTCATTTAAAACATACCATACCTAACTGAAAGACTAATAAGAATTTTATTGTATGATGCAATGAAGCAGTTTCAAATAAAATTTTATCTTATAGACTGGTTCTAAGAAATTTTGCTTGTCTTATTTCTAGACTAAGAATCAGACTTACCTAAAAATGTAGAAGTGAAAGCGAAGAAAGGGTGGTTCCACAAGGACTGAGTAAGAGAGACTACTGGAGTCAACGGGTCTGTCAGCCAGTGCCACGCCGCGATCGCTGTGCAGACAGACACCACTGCCAACAAGACTGCAAAAAAAGTACGAGAAAAATTTCAAGTCTTGTAATAAAATAAAATAAATATGGTTATAAAAACTTATGTGGCTTGAATGATACTTACTTCGCCACCTAGTCGTCGCCGGTTGCAAACATGCTATTACTTCAGTCAGTCGTCGTTCAAACGCTTTCAGATCTGTGAAATGTAAACATCAAACGGTTATACGAAAATTATTTAATGACACAACACATCTCAGCAGGGTATCTGTTCATTGATATGCTTTATAAAATCAAAGATTTACTTGTATAAGCATGACGTTACAGTATTTTTAGCCGGCTTAACAGTAAAAATTAAAGGTCCGACTTGACAAAGATACTTTGGTTCAATAGCTAACTTTGAGACTTACCATCGCACGCTGTTTGTTCGAGAGACATTTTACAGTATTTAATCTATTACTGTGTGATTTTAGTACCACTACATATTGTGAAGAATAAGAAAAATTACGAATTTTCACGTGTAAAGATAAAATGAAAAGCAAAGCAATATCAATATGCCAAATTGTATTTGACAGTGACACTGACAGTCGAGGCAGCATATGTGTTTACAGGTCTACCAACTTGCAGAATAATGTGCTCGTTTGTAGAGCATGCTATCCAATACCCTACATTCACTTCGTGGTTTGTTTTCGCCTTGTAGGGCAGCGTCACTTTCGTTCGCCATCCATATTAAGAAAAGAGATACAAATATTTCGGCAATGCTGTCAAAAACTTTTTTGACAGTTCAAAAAGTTTGAGTACAATTTCAGAAAAACGCCTTTGTATCGTCCAACAAGATAGAAGTCCAAGGTTCAAACAAAATTCAATTATTCAATAAAATTTGAATAAGGTAGGCATTAAACAATTAACTTAATTTAAATATGTGCTACAAATCGTAATCAATTATTTGGAAACCGCTAATATATTTACATTAGCTCAGAAAATCGCTTCAGTAGATGTTCTATTTTCAAACTACTTTTCAGAATGTTTCCTTTGAGGCAACTGGCCAGGCATGCTACCAGGGTTTTGCCAGCATGCCGGCCTATGTCAGCGTCAGCCGGGCCGATGGTGGATGTGGCTGACGATGGAGGTATCGCTGTGATGACGCTACAGCGAGCGCCGGTCAACAGTCTCAACCTGGACCTACTGCAAGCTATCAGCAAGGCGCTCGATGATGTGGCCAAGAACAAACCTAAAGGCATGATTTTAACTTCTGTAAGTTTGTTTACCAAATTGCATTGGTTAGGTTAGGTTAGTTTCTTTCTTTAAAATTCTTAGTTGCCTCTTTATAGCCACTATTAACTTTTGTTCCTTATATTCCAGGCATCTCCAACTGTATTTTCAGCAGGTCTGGACATCATGGAGATGTACAAACCTGATCTAAAGAGGGCGGAGCAATTTTGGTCAACCCTTCAAGAAGTATGGATTAAGCTCTTCGGTTTCAAGTTTGCGACTGCTGCTGCTATTAATGTAAGAATACATTCTTCAAAAAAAAAGTTACATGTACTTGAACTTTATAAGGTCTAATGCATGACAATCTATACACTGGTTTAATGAAATTTCAACCTTAACCCTTGGGACGCCTAGTGCCATATCCGTACCAGTCCTGTCACTGCCGGAGGGTCTTCAATTTTTATACCCGTCAACTGCCTAGTCCCAGATCTGTACAAACTGTCTCAACTGCCTTGTGCCTTATCAGTCACCAAATTTATTGTATTATATTTTTACAATTTTGAGATCTAAACACTTACAAATAGAGTTTTATATCATTTGCACTATAGCACTTGCATTTATGTGGCGGCAGTCGACGGGTGCACGTACGCGAGCCTATCCGGCATTTGAGGGGGATGGGACGGACCCGGCACTAGGCATCTGACGGGTACAAGTACGTTTGTCAGTTCGGCATTCCAGGGGTTAATCACTTGCTTGTCTTATCAGTTATCACTTACTTGTCTTATCAGTTATCACTTACTTGACATACATAGTTATTTTGGTCAGCAAATAGGATCAATAGTAATAGAAATAACCTTTATTTCATGCATTTTTGTTATTTTTTTTTACACTTTCATTGTTTTTCAATATTTTTTACACTTTCATTGTTTTTCAATTTAATATATTTATTTTCATGTTGCATGTGCGGAAAAGACCTCCCCCAATTTTTCCCATCCAGGATCAATACTAAATTAAAAACTTGAGGTTGTTATTGGGCAGCAAATGAACACCCCTGAGGGTTGGGAGTATGTAAATGAATTCAAGTTTCTTTAACAAATATCTAATATGTTGGGCATTACAAGGATACAGCAACAATTTACTTTTGATAGATGAATCATGATTTTATTCACTAATATATTTTCAGGGTCATGCTCCAGCAGGAGGTTGTCTCCTGGCCATGTCCTGCGAATACCGTGCCATGGTCGGCGGCAAGTACACCATAGGCCTCAACGAGACTGCTCTGGGCATTGTAGCTCCGCTCTGGTTCATGGATACCATGTGCCACACTATTAGGACAAGGGATGCTGAGTTGGCGCTTACTACTGCTAAGCTGTTTACTGTAGATGAAGCTTTGAAGGTAATTCTCACTAAGAGATTTTTTATGCCTATTGGCATATTGACAATTTAATGACGCGCGCGGCTTGAGCCCAATAGAGTTTTGATAGCCCACGCAGTGCAAGTGTTATTTTAAACGTCAAACTTCTATGAAGTTATGACGTATAAATAACACTTGAAAAAAAATCATTTTCTCAGGCTTCTAGCCCATAAAATTAAAATAAATTAATATATTTTTTTTATATTATGAACTTAGTTTTTATTTGTTTTTAGCATTTGTTTTTATTTTTATATTGTTATGCTAATTTGATCCATTAACTTAATTTTCTTAAATGAAACATCTTTCAATTCAACATCCTAGTTGTGGTTGTGTAGTTTTCAATAAATAAATAAATATCATAGGACATTTCTTACACAAATTGACTAAGCCCCACGGTAAAAATGTTCAATGTTAAGTAATTTTAATTTGGTAAGCTAGAAAACCTTTTAATTTTTTTCAGGTTGGTCTGATTGACGAATCAGCATCTGACAAAGCTGATGCCATAGACAAATGCAAGAAATTCATAAAGAAGTTCGACAGGATCCCACCACTAGCCCGCACAATGACTAAGCTCAAAATCAGACAAGGACCGCTGAGTCACATGCAGAAGATCAGGCAGGCAGACACGCAGGAGTTCCTGGCTTTCTTGCAGAACCCTCAGGTGCAGCAGGCGCTGGAAATGTACATCCAGAGCTTGAAGGCGAAGGCCAAGTAAATATTTAGTGAAATCAATTTTGATACATAGAAAATCTATTTAGACGCCTATCCTGTTTCTAATCTTGTGCGCAACTTTTTCTTTGAAATAGATCTGAAACCCATTAAAAAGGCTCAAGATATTCTAAAGTTTACGGTTTTTACAATTCTGTTATGTACAGTCGAATTTAATCGTGTCGTTTTTAATCAAAAAGTGAATTATTTTGTTTTGGCTGTCAATTAGAAGCTACTGTTATATTATAAGGATGCCAATTGAAATTTGAAATATCTTTATTGACAACTGAAAATGTGGTACCTTTTAACTGAAAACGTCACATTTGTCTACTGCCAAATATCTTCTGATCTTATGTTAGAACAGAATAAAACACCAAACTTTATATATTTTATTAAACAACAGTCCCAGTAGTGTGTCTGATATTATGCTAAGTAATACAAAATAGACTATTAGGCACTTTTGTGCGCATGTATTATATAGGTTAAAATATAATAATATCAATGTTATGAATCAGACAATTTTTATAAAAATATTGTATTTTTGATGTATGGAAGTTTTAAGACGTAATATGCAACTTTTTGAGCATGTCTCTGACTTGCCTTTGTGTATTTATTTGTAAGATTGTTAGTGTGCTTTATCACAATCTACATACTCGTACTTTGACCTTACATTAATATCCATCATGAAAAGATTTTAATATAATTTAATCATAAAAACATTAGTTTTATTTACACTAACTTTACGCGAAAAGCCGTGCCTCATTAGAATCTCCATGTGACGCGATCGCGAACTTTTTATTTATTTACCGACTAATATATAAACTGGACGAGGGGTTTACTAACGAATGGGCCAACAACGTTTCCCAAAGTATCACATCCCAAACTATGTTTCCCAAATTATCATTTCCCAAAAAAATGATTGGCAAAACAACTTATCGCAATTTTTCAGTTAGCAATACTTAGTCTTTTTTGGCAAGTTATTGCTTAGCAAATAATTACTTGGACAAGTTTCATTTTACCAAGTATTATTTAGTCAAATGTATCATTATTATCATTAACCATAACATATTGAATGGCATACAATTTACATACCAATGGATATTTATTTGCTTTTATTTGAAATACTTAATCCCGACCTTGGTTTTTTTATCATTTTGGTTATGTTTTACGCATACGGATGTGATTAGTTGAACCACAAACATTATAATTTTTAAGAAAAAAACCGATTTCTATGGGGGCCGGTGAAAGATTATTGTAGATGGTGCACTAGGTATGTAGAAAAAGAGGTAAAACCACCCACTTTTTTAGTAGCATTTCGTTTCTGTAAAGGTCGTAGTTCTAGCCTAACCTAACCCACTTCTCTGATAGCAGTTCGGTTCTGAGAGGATCGCAGTTTTAACCTAATCAAACCCACTTTTCTAGTAGCAATTCGTTTCTGTAAGGCTCGCAGTTCTAACCTAACCTAACCCACTTTTGTTCGGTTCTGTGAGGATCGCAGTTCAAACCTAACCTAACCCACTTAACGGCTTTTTTGGAATATAAATATTAGCCAATAAAAAACGTTTGCTAAATATTTTTTTGTCCTAACAACATTTGACAAAGTAAAATCATGCCAAGTGATAATTTGACCAAATAAATTATATGCGAAGTGTAACATTGCTAAAGGTTCCTTTGGGAAATGAAACTATTGCGATAAGTTTGTTGGGAAGTGAAATTTGGCGAAAGGTATTTGGCCCAAACGAAAGTACACCGGGACGAGGTGTAACTAAAAAATAAAAGGACCGTGCGCGTTGTGAGGTCTGCCACCTAGTGTAATAAATCGTATACCTACTTAAATTTTACATTGACACTTCACGCCAATAAGCAAGTGCTGCCCTCTACACGCACACTCCCGGTATGAGTTAGAATCTTACCTACTTTATGTTTGCCGAATCGCGTTCACCGGTAGGCACAGTGTAACTAAGTGATTAAGATATAGCTAAGATAACATGTAACACCTCAGGCATACTAAACAAACATCAATATTTTCCTAGTATTCCTAGTAATCATTAAGAACTAAACACTTGAAAACATATACCTACTAAAGAACCAGTAACCAAGCCCTCCAGTGCCCAAGAACAAAATACTAAGATTTTTTACACCGAACAATAATGTGTAGGCAACTGCCGAAAAACGCTACTAGAATATCACCAGCATATCGCCACATGTCAACTCAACCTCGTCGGCCGACCCACTGTCGATGTCGCCGACGACGGAGATATCGTTGTGATGACGCTTCAGCGAGCGCCGGTGGTGGCCAAGAACAAACCTGATGGCATGGTCTTGACTTTTTTTTTAGTTGTCCCCAGTGGTAAGAGGTGAGAAAAATTTACCAATGACAACAACTTGGTGGTAACAACTAGGAATAGCCTTATTAATTATTATTAACAACTAGCAATAATTATGTACAGGATACCTATGAAGCAACGATAATATAATAAAAAGGTCGACGGTATAATATAATTACATTTTGCTTAGCTATAAGACATTTGTGACGTCCCACGGTCAAAGGTACCTTATGGCGGGTATGGAGTTATGCATACCCCAGTAATCTACAATAAATAAGCTATCGATAACACAAAAGATCAACCTTCTAGGTTGCGTAGTTACAGAGATATGATTTTTTGAAAATAATGTTGTGAAATGAGCAACTTTACGATAGAGAAGTTTTAAGTTTAGCCGCCTAAAAAACTATGTTCCTGAAGTAAGTTACATAGTTGACTACAAATAATAATGCCTTATATATCTGAGATTAAAAAAATATTGCGACTTGTTCTGTAATGCAAATAGAAACTTTTGATATCGACTGATTTATGTGTATACTAACCAATCTCTTGAAAATAAAGTTTTATTTAATTTTCACGATTGATTGCAATGAGCTCTCAAGATTTAAATTTTATCTATTAGAAAACGACACTGACAGACAGTTTAAGCAAAAAACAATACCGATTTAGAGGTGAAAATGTATTTTCTGACTTTTTCATATAAAATCACAAAATTGAATATTTTTACTTTTAATGTGACACACAATCAATTTTTCTGAGCACATATGAAAGAAATTCTGTCATTCAAATGAAATAAATCCTAAAACCCCAACTAAATACTATATTTAACCCCTTATGCCACTTTAAACTTACATAACAATAACAGTATTTGCTCCATACATTTACGAAAAGGTACCTTATGGAAATAAATCTAATAATACATCACTACAAAATATCAATCATATTATAGTTTATCTTTTATGAATAGAAAATATTTATTTACATTAAACTGCCCCCAATTTAATTAGTTCTTCGTCATAATAATCTTAAAAAAGACCAATAATTTGTATGTAATGAAAAGGTACCTTGTGGTCAAGTTACATGATGAGGCATGATGATGATGGAACAGTTAGGATATACTAATAATATTTTGGGGTTAAGATGGTATAAATCGTCTATTTCTTATCAATAATATATTTCGGTTCCTATTGAAGATAAGCGGCATTGAGGTTCAATGACCTCAGATATTCCATAAGGTAATGCGTCGGGTATTGGCATTTTTCAGCAAACCAATGGCTGATTTACTGCATGCGACCAAACCAAATGAAGATTATTCTAGTTAAGAAAGACTTGACGAGAGTAACTTTGGTATAATAGCAGTCTACTTGGATTTGTGATGTCGGTCTATGTACGGTTATAATATTTGCGAGGCGCCCCAACCAGAACTGAAATTATCAAATTAGTTTTGCAGAATGCTAATACAGTTCTCTACCAAACTTCTTTTCCCGTATTGACTAGTTTTTTTGGGAATTTTCAATCTTTTTTCCATAAGGTACCTTTTCTACTAAACTCTGAGACGACATTACTAGGCTTATAACTAACTTATAACAAAAATAAAAACAGGTAAACAAACGTTAGGCATTAAGGTTTCAGATCACACAATAAAAAAAAATTGAGCATTTTTTCACCTCTTTACAAAACATTTAATATCTCCGAAACTAGAAACCCTCATAAGGTACCTTTTCCCGTGGAACGTCACATTTTAGCAGCAGTGCGATAGCTGTAGGTACAGTCAGCAGCAGAAGTTGCTAAGCGGGCGAGGTGTTCAAAATGATCTTGATGCGACTTTATTGTTAAAGAAATAAGAGCGTGTCAAGGTAATTTTGAACACCTCGCCCGCTTAGCAACTTCTGCTGCTGACTGTACAATTCATGCAGGTCATCGATAAGATATCTGCTGCCACGAGGCAACGAATTAAGCTACCTATGTAATAAAAATTCAAGGATATTGACAGATAACATCAATGTATTTTAGCAAAAGTTAAATTTACTCTATTCTGCACCATGTTGCCCTTGAGACAACTAGTCAGGCTTGCAACTAGTCTGCCAAAATGCCGACCAATGTCAGCGTCAACTGGACCCACTGGGCCGATGGTGGATGTGGCTGACGATGGAGGTATCGCTGTGATGACGCTACAGCGAGCGCCGGTCAACAGTCTCAACCTGGACCTACTGCAAGCTATCAGCAAGGCGCTCGATGATGTGGCCAAGAACAAACCTAAAGGCATGATTTTGACTTCTGTAAGTTTGTTTAAATAGGTACCAATTTTTTTTTCACTTCGATAATTTTACTCCATAATCTCCATATCTCTTGCGTCCATATGTAGGTAGAGTTAGACCAAGAAAAGTCTGCAGCGATTTTGATAGCCCACGCAGGGCAAGTATTATTTTAAACGTCAAACTTCTATGAAATTATGACGTATCAATAACACTTGCACTGCGTGGGCTATCAAAATCGCTGCAGACTTTTCTTGGTCTAACAATACTTACATTTGTTTTTCGCGCAGGTAATTTCTCGATTTTTGAAATTTATGCCAAATTGACCATAGATAACGTAATATGGCTTACAGAAATGGCGCCAAAGTATGCCAAAGTATTTTTTTTATAATTGGGAAAATTTTCAGGCATTGCCAACAGTGTTTTCGGCTGGTGTAGACATCACGGAAATGTACAAGCCTGACGTACAAAGGCTCCAACAGTACGGAAACAATTTCCAGGACGTCTGGATCAAACTTTTCGGGTTTCCGTTTGCAACAGCCGCGGCTATAAACGTAAGTTATTTGTAGTTTAGGTAGGTACCTACTCGTGTTTAGCGCAGACCCAAAGCCTTCCTTAAAATAAAAAAAAATCGCGCTGTCTTGAGTACCTACTATATGCAATCTTCCAAATGGCTTGACAGACTATAGGTACGTATGTACATACGTACCTATAGTCTGTCAAGCCTTTTCCGTCAGTAGAAAAGAGCGGTAAATTAAAAAAAAGTAGGCGCGAAGGGTTATCGTCCCCAGAAAATTAGAATTTCGCGCCTTTTTCTACTGACAAACTTGTTTCACCAGCTATACTTGGCACATTCGATTTCATTACAGGGCCACGCACCAGCCGGTGGTTGCCTCCTAGCCATGGCCTGCGAATACCGTGTCATGGTCTCTGGCAAATACACTATCGGTCTCAACGAGACCGCTCTCGGCATCGTCGCCAACGATTGGTTCATGGACACTATGTGCCACACCATTGGAATAAGAAACACCGAGTTGGCGCTTACCACGGGAAAAATGTTCGCTGTCGATGAAGCTTTAGAAGTAAGTGCACCATCGCCCACACTGTCCATCGGTGGACCTTATGCCTTTTGTAATAAGGTCCACCGATGGATAGTTAAAGAATGTTGCTGTTTGTACCTATTTTCTTGCCCAATCATTCATGGCACATAATCGAATGCTGCATACCGCGCATATGCCGTAAAGCAACCAGTAGAATAGGTTTGGTCAGCAGGTACATTTTAAAGTAGGCACTTAACTGGAACCTGAGAGTGATTAGTTCTTGTTGTCCATGCCCAGGGCGGTCCAGTCCAGTAAAGTAAACAAGAGTTCATTTATGTTTAACAACTAGGTAGTAGGTTTTTTTAATAGTACATTATTGTCGAGGTTCGGAAGTAGCTACTTGCAGGCTGAGGATTCGTTTTAAACGGACGACCTTGGGAGTCCGTTTAATTGAATCCGAAGCCAGCAAGTAGCCTTCCAGCCGAGTCATATATAGTGCTTTTCTCAAAAATGGTGCAAGAAATATAAATATCATAGAAATATTTTACAAAAGCAACGTTCTTACGTATATATTTTCACAGAAAAAAGTAGAAACAATTGAAAAAATTAGCTTTGCCGCCTTTTTATTTTTTTAATAAAAAAATAGAAGTGTATTTTTCTGCCGAAAATACGCCAACCTATTTGAGACAGCTAAATAGTCGCGGTACTAATCATCTGTTTGGCTGTTTAATGGGCCTGTGCCTTCATTTGATATGGCCATTTCAACTTTTAAAAAGTTTGGAACTCGACAAATAATGGAATTTGTATGCAACATTGCAGTCCCAAAATCGAGACTGCAATGTTTTTAACTTTTTAATTTTTGACTGACCATAAACTACGCGCTTCGCGACGTATTTTTTAAACGGCAAAGTCGACTTTGCCGTCCATTTTTGAGAAAAGAAATATTAATAGTCTTTTCGGAAAGAGAAGAGTCGTGGAATGCATGGTCTAATAAAACATGGTCTTCCATTCCCAGAGTGACACGCGATTACGTCACAATAACATTGCCACTTTATTTCAACATAACATGTTACATGGGTACATTATACCTATGGTTAATAAGTTAAAATATTTCTTTATAATTTTATAATTTTCATTTATATGTATTTTAGCTTAAATTTTACAATAACACGTCATTTTTAATTACTCGTTAGCAATATCTTCCGATTCACGAAAGAAATTTCAGACTTTCGGGTAATTCTGTTTATACTACTGGCAACACAGGATAGCGCTGGGCACATTTGACAATACGGATCTAGATAACTTCATGCCCTGACCGTCATCCTTGTCGAACGCGTGTTAATTGTTATTTCCTTCTCGCTCAATGTCAGCAGTCGCAGTGTTTTCCAAACTTTTCACGTCGTAAGCTTGGTAATTAATGTGTAACTGTGAATTAGTTTTTTAAACGTTTGTCTTGTATAGATAAATAAAGTTTAATTTAATACATTAGATTTGTTTTATTTTACTATGTTTCTACATGAATAACTTAAAATTAATGCCGTTAAAATAATTTTCACCGTTGGTTAAAATTCTCCCACATTTCAAAGTTTGAGAACCTGTAAACAGCATGATGACGTAGGCGCGTGTCAGTTAGGTCATACGCGAATCTCGGAATGGAGTACCAGGCGGAGTATATTATTATACCATGGTGGAATGTATGGGAACCATAGAAGGTAGGATCCTATAGAAGTGGTATACGCGTGCCCCTGTGAGGGACAAAACATACGCAATGCGACACTATGATTGGTCAAATTTATTTGTTGCCCACCACTATCCATACTAAATTTACGCCTCACAAATAAAATATGAGACTGTGACACGGACAAACAATAATAGCTCTTTCGCTGCTACTCCTACTGAAAAATACATAAGACTATCCTGTTCGGTGACTTCCCCCCACCTTTCATGCCAGATCCAGTTATATACTAGATTCATGATAGGAACCACTACATTCCACGACTCTTCTGTTTCCGTGCAGACTCTAAAACATTTGTCTTTCCAGATTGGCCTCATTGATGAGGCAGCATCCGATAAGGCTGATGCCATAGATAAATGCAAGAAATTCATAAAAAGATTTGATAAAATTCCTCCCTCGGCGCGCAATGCGACTAAATTAAACATACGGCGGGGACCTTTAGCCAATATTGAAAAGAATCGTAAGAGAGAGATTGCTGAAATGCTTGAATTTGTGCTGAAACCTGAAGTACAGCAAGGACTAGAGGAATATATGCAAAAGTTGAAAGCAAAGGCAGCCAAGTAAAATTCGGACGAAAAGAGAGACTTATATATTATCAAAAACATTGACGTTGTATTTACCACAAGTCCACAGCCCAGTACCATTACGTCATAAGTAAGATAGAGAAATAAAGACCTGAGAGAGGATGTCAAATATCGTCCGTATAGGAAGAGCAATTGTCAGAAAGCAGAACAAGATAGAAAAAGATGAAGCTTAAAGCTTCAAAGCCCTCCTTCCTCCTTTTACCCGTCAAGACCAAAAATGGCTCAATGTGCATCAAAAATAAAGTTTTACGACCGTAAGACATACGGTAGGTATCATGGTGTTCTACTATGTGTTATTAAAATATACATGTTCAATACACTGATTTAAACTTTCACGATTATTAAACATTATCAAACTGCACAACGGGACTTAATCGCGTATTTAAGTTTTAAGATTTACCTCCGACGTTTCGAGGACGGCGTTGTCCCCGTGGTCTCGGAGAAGACTGGCTCAAGTTGACATCAACATCTTCTAGCCGCGCGAGTTTTTCGAACTACCCGCACTTGGTCTTGTTTATCAGTTTGAACGTTTTGCGCACTAGGGATGTCACTCTGTCGACACACAACACTAACGATATTCGATTTATCGACTGTCGATATTCGTTTCCGCTTACATTTACTAATGACTGGATTCCATGTGGATGAGATCTTAAAACCCTCGTCCCGATTAAAATTGCATTGCATTGAAATCAAAAAACATTGCAATTTTAATCGGGACGAGGGTTTTAAGATCTCATCCACATGGAATCCAGTCATTAGTAAATGTAAGCGGAAACGAATATCGACAGTCGATAAATCGAATATCGTTAGTGTTGTGTGTCGACAGAGTGACATCCCTAGTGCGCAAAACGTTCAAACTGATAAACAAGACCAAGTGCGGGTAGTTCGAAAAACTCGCGCGGCTAGAAGATGTTGATGTCAACTTGAGCCAGTCTTCTCCGAGACCACGGGGACAACGCCGTCCTCGAAACGTCGGAGGTAAATCTTAAAACTTAAATACGCGATTAAGTCCCGTTGTGCAGTTTGATAATACATGTTCAATAATAAAAATATATTGTATATTTTATATAAGTTAAAATTCATCTCCTAACAACGCTGCAGTCTCTGGGTCGACGTTTTCTGTAAGCAGCATCTGCATATCGGTCCACTCCTCTCTTTGGTTGTCTATGTAATAGTTTATTTCGAGGATCCGATCTCTGTTGCGTTTCACTTCGTTGCTGTAAGAGATGAGCGATATTTTGTTTAATATCTAAGTATAATTGTCTCATTCATTTATAACCTACTTAAATATCATTCGTCGCGATGGCATTGACCATGCGCTTCCATGCTAGCCTTGTAACTGAATAAATAGCTCATTACCTCATAATTTCCTTTTCCAACTTTGAGATCTAAAGACATGAGTTGAACAGACAAGGAACGTTATTAGCTGCAGTAGTAGCTAGAGTAGAAACTCACTCATTGGTCCCTTGAACGAGCTCGTCCCGCCACGCGTTGGCGCGAGTCATCAGACGGTCTTCGCGATCGTCTATAAAACGACTGTGGTTGTCTGCGGATTGAGCCACTAGGTTCATCATCGCGTCTCTGTCCATCATTATCTGAAAATGTTTCGTTAGAAAATACACTCAGCTTTTCAAATTTTTGTAAAATATATCAATGGCGCTTACAGTCATAAAATATATTTTGTGATCAACAGTAGGTACCAGGTAATTCGTGGTATTATACATTGGATAGTGGTCCGAATAGCAGCAGCTAGACCTAACAAAAGACGAAGCTAGGTTAATAGTCGATCGAATTAAGCGTACCCCGGCATACACTCATAGGTTGACAAAAATACTAACTTCTTATTCCCAAATAAAATGAACGGTGTCTCGAATGTGCTGAATTCTTTTGTACCTCATTCTAGCCACCAAGAATTGCGAAACATTTCCCAGGAACTTTGTAATGATCTCCAGAATATTGACATTGTTGGCTAGACTGTTGATTCCTTAGGCTTAGGATAGGTATTACTTTTAAACTTACTTCAAACAAATCCGGGGGAGCATCGCCCAGCAACACCTTATTCCCCAGCAATTTGGAAAGCGACTCGAACTGCCTCATGGACCAAATTCCCTCGATCTCGCGCCATACACCGAAAGCATTTCGAGATACTTCCAGCAGCTTTGTGATCTTCTCTGTCATGTTTACGGAGAATTGCGTTCGTGACTCCTGTGAAGATACAATATATATAGGTAATTGAAGTTATTGAAGAATAAAGGTACATATGGGTAAAGATACTTAAAGATGTGATGAGTTGTTACCTAAGTTTTATTAATAATAAATAAGTACTTAATTAATTCTTTATTTAGACAATACAGTCCAAATTTGTTAATCAGATACTTATAAACTAGGTTAATTCTACTATTACTTTATTGACCTCAGTCCAATATTCAGTTTGAGCAATCAAACATTTAACTTTCGTATTTACCTATTGGAATATATGTCCTAATCGTCTAAGCCACGACAGGACCAAAGCGTATCGTATCATTTACGTATATATAGTCAACAAATAACCCTATACGTCTACATTGATGTAAACATAGTGGTAAAAAAAATTAAAGTAGGTAGGTACCTAAGCATTAAACGTGGATGAATTTGCGTTCTCGCCTAGTTTATGAGACAAGCATAAAGTAGCAGCTAGTTATCGTAAAAGCCAATTGTTATAACTCGTACAAAAACCTACCTCACACTGTTCGTATAGCTGCATCTCAATAGTCATAATGGACTTCCACAGCTCATACAGCACATCATTAAAGGTATCACTCAAGTCCATGACCTTCGGCTCTAGTTGGTCGATGGTTGCCTCCTTAGTGGTGAACTTATCAATGATTTCCTGCATTTGTCCTATCATATTATCCTTCTTTTTTTTGTACTCTGCGATGACACTGTAAGTGAAGGGTAAAGAAGATAGTGGGTAATGAAGTACTACTTCGTTGGCACGTGCTCATAGAACTCGCCTTAAAAATTGCACGCATGTAAGGAAGGTAGGGGACGGTATTCATGTGAAGAACGATTTTAAAGTGGCGTTCAAAAGTGCATGGATAGATATCGACCGTAATGCCTCAATATTACGGTTGAAACATCTCCATGCACTTTTGAAAGCCAGTGTACATGATATGATGCGATGACCCACCACGAACAGCTAATAAAAGACGCATCAGTGGGGTAACCTCGAACATCCAAAGATTCCACCTTAAGATATCCCTCTCGATTAGACGAGAGACGAAGATAGAGATCTTCTAGAGGTAATACTTTCGATATTCTCAGTAGGTAGTCGCCCCTCAGATCCCGCAGTTAAGACCTCCCATATGATACTAGTCATGGCCTTACAATCTAGTGAAGGTTGAGAGAGATTTTTAGGGTTCAAGTAGATATTGTGAATAGAACAATCAATGAAAACCTTGAGTACCTTTTGTCTCTGAAGCTGACACGTCAAACAGGGTAAAGTGGAAAGAAGAAAAGGAGGGTAGATCCCGCCATCAGTTGGGAATAATAATTGCAGAGAGAGAGAGCTTACTCCTTGGTCTTCGCAACGCTTTCAGCCAGCGCGTTGTCTACCAGCTCCCTAAATAGTCCGATTTCATGCTGACGATCGTTGTAAGCTTCCTGAGCGAACTCCACCAGACCTGCCATTGTTTCCACGTATTGCTCCTTGTACCTTGAAATCATTATGTGTAATGTGATTATATATTACAATACAACACGTATGTAATGAGACTATCGAATTATATTAGTACCGACGAGCGACAACCCGCCCCGGCTTCGCACGGCCCAAGTAGCACAGATAGCTCTATAACTACTCACTTTTAGTTCTATCTAACGCTCTGTGCGTATTAAGACACTTATAAGAGCACACTCATGGTCCTACAGCTGTATAATAGATCTCAGTGATATTTATATAGCTTAGGGCTGATTAAAAGCTGCATTACGGCCCTGAAAACTACCATTAATACGCAAAGAGTGATATAAAGGTATATTTGCTACGACCCTATACAGCTTTAAGGGTTATCAAATGCTTTAACCGTTATAAGGTCTGTTTAGTGGATAAAATTACGCCATGTTCTGTATAAGGAGGTAATTGTGGACTTTTATTACGTTGACTTATTAAGGGAGCACAAGTGAACTATTATGAAGCTAATAGACGTATAATGGAACACATGTGGCACATAATACAGCTTGTCGCTTAACATGTTTACCGCTAAGCAGCTTTTATTACACTGACTTTTAAGGGAGCACGAGTGAACTAATATGAAGCCAATAGACGTATAATGGAACACACGTGGCGCATAATACAGCTTATCGCTGAACATGTTTACCGCTAAGCAGCTTTTATTACGCTGACTTTTTAAGGAAGCACGAATGAACTATTATGAAGCCAATAGACGTATAATGGAACACACGTGGCGCATAATACAGCTTATCGCTGAACATGTTTACCGCTAAGCAGCTTTTATTACGCTGTCTTTTAAGGGAGCACGAGTGAACTAATATGAAGCCAATAGACGTATAAATGGAACACATGGGGCGCATAATACAGCTTATAGCTGAACATGTTAACCGCTAAGCAGCTTTTATTATTCTGACTTTTTGAGAAAGCACGAATGAACTATTATGAAGCCAATAGAGGTATAATGGAACACATGGGGCGCATAATACAGCTTATCGCTGAACATGTTTACCGCTAAAGCAGCTTTTATTTCGCTAACTTATTATAAGGGAGAACGAGTGAACTATTATGAAACCAATAGACGTATAATCGAACACATGTGGCGCATAATACGGCTTAGCGCTGAACATATTTACCGCTAAGCAGCCTATTATACTACCATTGGGACTGTCTGCATAGCGGCTGTTAAGACGTTCACAAGATGCCTTATAACTGTTTAGAGTTTCACTAGTGTATCGAAATAACGACTTGGACTTTATAGTGGTTCACTTAAGTATCTTTATCAGATATATAACAGTCGTATGCTGCATATAAGAATTTTAACGGTTCAAGTTGCTTTTTAACATTGACCGCCATTTTATTGTATATAACCTACAAAATTGAAATTGCTTTTCCAACTTTTAAGGGTAACAATAAGGTTTTGTGCCTGAGTTCTTAACCTAAATCATTAGTTTAGTACTTCCTATAACGTATTATTAGCTTTTTTTCTCATAATTCTGCCCAAACCACTGAAATAGTTTTTACACATAGCTTATTTATATCATTAATTTAAATAAATACTGATTATTTTCGTGGCGCACTAAAATTTTCTTAGATAATGTATATATATAATGTCAATAAACTTGCATTCCCAAACATCTTTCTCGCATTAATATATAAAAGATCATGTACAAACATTTAACTAAACACTTCAACAAAATGACTTATGGTGTCGTTGCGCTTAACGTTTTTGCTTCAATATAAATATGTTCACCTCTGCGTTCGTCGTCACTATACTAAATATAATAGCTGATTTTTAAGGCAGAGGTGTAAAAGTATGTTATTAATTATCTTTTATTCAGCCCAACGTCAATCTTTCCCGGTATTAGGGCGCACATGTGACATATTAGCTGAATAAAGGGTAACTGGTGGTCTCTTACCCAGTCAATATACACCTCTTATAACTCCTGTTACCCCTTATAATTCCGTTAAATTGCTGCTACAATGCTCTTAAGTAGCTATGTGAACTTAAGGCTGCCTAATTTGTGCCCATTTAAGAGTTATAAAAGCTGAAAAGACGCTTATACAGCTCTTATGCAGCTTTTATATTCCAGCTTCAAGCGTATTCGTACTTCATTATGCGGCTGCTATACAGCTAATCTGTGCTACTTGGGGGGTTAACAAATTATACCAGTAACTGGCCACCCTAAACTAAACATCAATTCTATTCACCTATAAACAGAATTCATTTTAGTATAAGGTGGCTAGTTATTGAAGGCTGGCCAGTTATTGAATTTTCGCCAATCTGATTAAACTGTCCGATCAAATCAGGCCGTGCGGACTCAAACGCCAAACGGCCTTAAGGACATAGGTACTAATAGTATCTATCAGCCACATGAGTCCGTTGTTGTAGGTAGGCACCTAAACTACCTGTCATAGTACCATAGGCCTATATAATAGAAAAGAATCGTTCATTGCGAACCATGGTACATAATAAAGTTGTTACAATATAATCTTTTATAGAAAAAACCGACTTCTCAAAATTGTTTGAAATGCCATATGAATTATTGGCAGATATTTAACCGATCACCAGATATAGTAATCCACATGGTCTTCTATTCCCAGAGTGACACGGGCCTACGTCACAATAACATTGCCACTTTATTTCAACATAACATGTTACATGGGTACATTATAGCTATGGTTAATAAGTTAAAATATTTCTTTATAATTTTATAATTTTCATTTATAATGTATTTTATCTCAAATTTTACAATAACACGTCATTTTTAATTATTCGTTAGCAATATCTTCCGATTCACGAAAGAAATTTCAGACGTTCGGGTAATTCTGTTTACATTACTGGCAACCCAGGATAGCGCTGTCACATTTGACAATTCGGATCTAGATAACTTCATGCCCTGACCGTCATCCTTGTCGAACGCGTGTTAATTGTTATTTCCTTCTCGCTCAGTGTCAGCAGTCGCAGTGTTTTCCAAACTTTTCACGTCGTAAGCTTGGTAATTAATGTGTAACTGTGAATTAGTTTTTTAAACGTTTGTCTTGTATAGATAAATAAAGTTTAATTTAATACATTAGATTTGTTTTATTTTACTATGTTTCTACATGAATAACTTAAAATTAATGCCGTTAAAATAATTTTCACCGTTGGTTAAAATTCTCCCACATTTTAAAGTTTGAGAACCTGTAAACAGCATGATGACGTAGGCCCGTGTCAGTTAGGTCATACGCGAATCTCGGAATAGAGTACCAGGCGGAGTATATTATTATACCATGGTAATCCACTTCTTTTCTAGTAGGTAGCATATGTCATTTCTGTAAGGGTCGCTTTCTAACCTGACCTAACCTTAGCCACTTTTCTAGTAGCATTTCGTTTCTCTAAGGGTCGGAGTTCTATCCTAACCTAACCCACGAAATCGAAATCGCCAAACTATGCGTCGTTGAAGAGTTCTGTTCTGATCATCATCAGCAGTTCCACTTCATCAAATGCGACACTTTTTAATGAAAATGCTTGATATTTTGATGAAAATACAAAAATCTCTATACGCATGCCTTTAAGATTTGAGGAGTTCCCTCGATTCCTCATGGATCCCATCATCAGAACTCGAGCTTGACAAAAATGCGGCTTAAAAACTTAACTCGCTTAACAAACATGACGAAGAGGACCAATCGCCAAACGCGAACTATGCGTCGTTGAAGAGTTCTACTGTTCTGATCATCATCAGCAGTTCCACTTCATCTAATGCGACAGTTTTTAATGAAAATGCTTGATTTTCTGATGAAAATACAAAAGTCTCTCTACGCATGCCTTAAAGATTTGAGGAGTTCCCTCGATTCCTCATGGATCCCATCATCAGAACTCGAACACAATTTTTTTTCAAATTTTTGGTTAAAATGTGGCTTAAAAACTTAACTTGCTTAACAAACATAACGAAGAGGACAAATCGCCAAACGTAGCGTGAACTATATATGCGTCGTTGAAGAGTTCCGTTCTGATCATCATCAGCAGTTCCACTTCATCTAGTACGTTTTCTATTGGGCATGCTTGTATGGAGAGGTATACATTTTAGGGTACAGCAATGCCATTTGGTAGGGGTATTATACATGTCCACCTGAACTCAAAACGTCCGGTAGCCAAATTGAACTCCGTGTCTGGGGGGGGGGGCTCAAAGTACAACGCTACCGGCGCTGAGAAAAAAAAATCTGGCGGATTAGTTTGGACCTTTCAGTCAAGTTTGGTGTCGTTTTCAGGTAACTAGATGATGCCCGATTCATTCCCCATACCAGTTTTTTAGGGTTCCGTAGCAAAATATGACGCAATCCTTAAAATAATAAACTTTTAGTAGTGACACAATGCAAACAAACCCGAATAGTTTTATATTTTAGTATTAAACTTGGCTTATAAAGAATACTGCACGAAAGCCCATTTATTGCAGATTTTAAAAACATTAACATTAAATATACATTTGACTATTTTCCATGTGAAATAAAATAATTATTGCACGTACCTACCCGATTTTTGCGGGAGGCGCGCGGGCGTCGCTCGGTGGGGTAAATGACCTTCGCCATTCGCGTTCATTTGATTTCGAGGATCAAACAAAGAAGAGCTATACCATCTTTTGTCGTTACATTGTTACTCAAACATGGACTTACCAATGGGTAGAGAGTTCATCATAACTGATAGCGACAAAGCCCTGAGTAAAACCACTCCGACTGAAAATGTGGCACCGTGCAATCACGAAGAAGCCGACAAACGGATAATGCTTCATCTTGCTGATGTTGTTGTTGTCTGTCCTAGGGCACCCCGGAGGTGCATAGGGCCTCCACAACATCCTTCCACGCCCTCCTGTCTTGAACAACCGTCTTGGCCTCGTTCCAGCTCAGTCCTACGGCTGTCAGCTCGTTCTCTACGCTGCGCCTCCAGGTGTGCACAGGGCGTTTGCGGGCTCGCTTCCCGCCCTGAAGCCGCCACTCGAACGCGATACTGCCGTTGTTCGTATCTCCTCTTCGCAGGGATGACCGATCCATCTCCACTTCCGCAGCGCTACTTCTTGGGCGATCGGAGGTTGTCGGCACATACTCCACAAATCCTCATTTCTTATAGTCTTCGGCCAGAATATGCGGAGGATGGACCGTAGGGACTTATTGACAAACACTTTGTAGCTTATGTGTCAGCCCCTTTGTCACTCTCCACGTCTCACAGCCGAAGAGCAGCACGGACTTGACGATGGATTCGAAGAGGGAGACTTACGCGGCGAGTGAGAATGTTTGAGTCCCAGACAGGCTTAAGTTGAGCAAATTCAGCTTTTGCCTTCTTAATTCTGCTCTCGACGTAAATGTAAATAAAACTTTCACAAACGTTCTACTATTGTCTTTATTTTTAACAATCTAACCTGACTTTATTTATAAATTGAAGATGATTAAAAATCACACATTGAAGATGATTAATACAGTGGAAACTGGATAAGTGGAACCTGGGTTAGTGGAAAACCTCTTTAAGTGGACCCAAGTTCTCGGTTCCAGTCCCTTGGCAACGAATTACCTCTATAAGTGGAATTTTGGGACCTCTACAAGCGAAATCCATTTTTTCGAAAATTTCTTATTTTTACCTCTGTAACTGGAAGCAGCCGTCTCCGAAACCTCTATGAGTGGAATAGCTCGGCGTTATAAAATTTGTATTTTTAATAAACCGTCACAAGGAGGGTAATTTGTTTCGTTAACATTATGGTTCGTGTTTTAACTACGTATTTTGTATGAGATCACACATCGTTCAGTTTTTTTACATTAAAGTACAATCGGTAGATCGGTACATTGATTTATTTAACCATACTGGTTTCTCTAGCATAAATAAATATTAGGAGTGATTTTGTTTTTGTAATTTTGAAAATTGTATACGAGTAGGTACTGTGGATTATTTACAGTATTGCTTTTTTTAAAGTCAGGATTACATACCTATTTTTGTTAATACATACATATTTAATAAAAGATGCTTATTTAAGTCTTGATCATACCATACGTGACCTCTATAAGCGACATTACTAGCATCCACAACCTCTGTTAGCGAGAGCCTCTGTAAGTGAGAAAACGTTTTATTTGAACCTGGATAAGTGGAAAACTGGATAAATGGAAAACCTGGATAAGCGGAACTAAACAGCCGGTC
Source organism: Cydia splendana (assembly GCF_910591565.1). Taxonomy (NCBI): domain Eukaryota; kingdom Metazoa; phylum Arthropoda; class Insecta; order Lepidoptera; family Tortricidae; genus Cydia; species Cydia splendana. Next base: position 13,847,664 of record NC_085971.1, on the reverse strand, counting down.
CCTTGCGATTCCACTTATCCAGTTTCCACTGTATTATAAAACAAAAGTTTGTGAGTGTGTGTATTTGTTACTTCTTCACGCTTAAGTGGCTTGACCAATTTTGATAAAAATAGGTATGAAAGTAGCTGACAGCCTGAATTAACACATAGGCTACTTCTTTACCACGGGTAACACCGCAGGGCGTAGCTAGAATAATATTAAGTGGATCTTCTATGGTCTTTTTGCCATCCCCTACGCTGAGCTGGCGAACGTCGCAGTACTTTCAATATTTTATTTTACATTGAAAATAGTAAAATTTATATTTACTGTTAATGTTTTTATAATCTGCATTAAATGGGCTTTCAGACAGTATTTTTTATTAATCAAGTTTCATACAAAAATATGAAAATATGAGGGTTTGATTGCATTTCGTTACTACTAAAAGTTTATTATTTTAAGGATTTCGTCATATTTTGCTACGGAACCCTAAAAAACTGGTATGGGGAATGAATCGGGCATCATCTAGTTACCTGAAAACGACACCAAACTTGACTGAAAGGCCCAAACTAATCCACCAGATTTTTTTTTCTGAGCGCCGGGAGCTTTGTACTTTGCCCACGCCTCCCCCCCTCTAACACAGAGTTCAATCTCTGACAGCCTGAATTAACACATAGGCTACTTCTTTACCGCGTAGTAACTATTTATTAATCTGTGCCAGGGCGTAGCTAGAATAATAATAAGTGGATCTTCTATGGTCTTTTTGCCATCCCCTACGCTGAGCTGGCGAACGTTGCAGTACTTTCAATATTTTATTTTACATTGAAAATAGTGTGACGTGTTATTTTGGTCATACTAAATACGAGTCATTTTATATTTAGACCTTATTACTAGAGCAGTAGGGTTCAGGTTGCGATGCGCGTGAATTGTTCGCGGCTTCGTACTCTAGTGACGTAGAACGGGCTGATAGTCATCCGACAATTTCGCGCGTTGTCTCAAAGTCACCGTAGCTCCGTGGTAAACAGAGCGGCTGCTATGCAGAAGGCCGGTGGATCGAATCCCGGCATCGGAAATCTTTTTTCTTTATTTTTAAGGCATTCTAACTTATTTATAGTAACGACATGCAATTGCATCGAGATTCCAGATCATGTTTCGAAGAGATTCATACGTGCGGTTGTTACTTTAAAATCATGTACCCGCCATAGGAACACAAATAAAAATGCAAATTGAAATAGAAATGCAGTTAAAAGTGATATTACAGAAATATTGTTTTTGTTTCTAAATTTGTGATCAACCAGAACGACAAGGGCTTATGGACATGCCCTTTACGGTCTACTTGACGATAAGGAAATAATGTCAGCTTGATTGTTTACGCTAGCCGACGGCAGGATTAGCAGGGATCCCGAACTTTAAGTTCAAAACCCTCTTGGCGCTCAACAATTCTTAGTTTATAAATTAGCTTTAAGTTCCCTTTAGTAATTAGTTTCTTTCATATTATAATAATTGTTTATATTCCGTTTTTTATTGAGGTATCTCGACTTCGACCCGTAACAATAGTCAAATTTATATTTACTGTTAATATTTTTATAATCTGCATTAAATGGGCTTTCAGACAGTATTTTTTATTAATCAAGTTTCATACAAAAATATGAAAATATGAGGGTTTGGTTGCATTTCATTACTACTAAAAGTTTATAATATTTTAAGGATTGCGTCATATTTTGCTAGGGAACCCTAAAAAACTGGTATGGGGAATGAATCAGGCATCATCTAGTTACCGGAAAACGACACCAAACTTGACTGAAAGGTCCAAACTAATCCACAATAAATTTTTTTACGAGCGCCGGGAGCTTTGTACTTTGCACCCCCCCCCCCCCCCCCTGACAGCCTTTAAGATTTGAGGAGTTCCCTCGATTACTCTTGGATCCCATCATCAGAACGGGGCTTTGACAAAAACGTGACAATCTACATCATACATACAATCAAAAAAAGAATATTCAAAATCGGTCCAGTAATGACGGAGATATGGAGTAACAAGCATTAAAAAAAACATACAACCGAATTGATAACTCCTCCTTTTGAGATTTGAAGCCGGTTAAAAATTTGTGGAACACATGGCGCCCTACCCCATCGATCGCCACAAAGTAAATTCGCGAGCAGACTGCAACCACCAGCATATCACGAAGAACTGCCCTGCAAAGCGCTTTCCTGTCCGCGCAGTTTCACTTTGTAGGTACCTACTTACTCTTCATAGGATAATAGCAGCTCGCCTCCTACTTTGAGCAGGAGCGACCCATCGGGATCCTTCGCAAACATGGATTCCAGTAACTCTGGTCCAGACAAGTACTCCACAAAGGACATGGCGTAGAACTCTACTCGGGCGTTGTACTCTTCTCGTGCAATACGCTCTTTTTCAGCCTTTTCATCTTGATCATCGAGTTTTCGAAGTAATCCCCTGAAAATCAGTCAGTTTAACCGTAGGTTAGGTAGTAGGTTCCGCACCGTATAATGCAGATAATATATAGTATAGTAGTGTGCCTACTTTTAACATAAATCAAAATACTTAATAATATAATTTGATTTATTCCCAAAGTTGTAGAGTCAGACCAAGCTAAGTTGGCAGCGATTTTGATAGTCCATGGAGATTGTGCAAGTGTTATTTAAATAAACGTAATCATTTCATAGCAGTTTGAAAAATAAAGTGGAGTCCAGACGGGGTGATCAAATCGACCTATTTGAAATAAAATTTGTGGTGATATTAGAGCCCTCTAAATTGAAAACAAGTCCCAAAACGAAAGTACTGGCGTCACAAATTGGTACTCTTGCGTCCGCACTCCATTTTATCGGTAATATCGGTCATAATCGGCGGTTGAATTCGGCGAGCCAAATTGGCGTTTCCGTCCGCACGGCCTGATTCGATCGGACAATTTAATCAGATTGGCGAAAAATTTACTCGTCTGGACACGCCTTAACACTTGCACAGTCTTGGGCTATCAAAATAGCTACATACCTACTTGCATCCTTTAAAACCGGTTTTTATAACAGTCTTCACCTGAAAAGCGCAGCGCCCTTCTCTCTCTCCTCCTCCGTTACTATCGTGTAGTCTATATACGTGACTCGCACCAATGCCGACCTGAGGAACTCATAGGTCATGGGGTCGTCGCAACACGGGTTACCCTTGAAGCTCACAGCGCGCAGGAAACGGAACTGGCGGAGGTACGCCATCTGAAGTGTTTTGGATTTCTGATTTAGGACTCTGCAACGCCTCAAACCTAAAATAGCTGATAAAGGGTTCACAGGATGCCAGCAAAGTGACGGCAAAGGTATCGGACAACACAAACAAATATTCCTGAGGAGTAAGAGGAGTTTATGCCGTTTTTGCTGATTTTTTTTTAATCTGCTAATATGGATTCTCTAAATGTGATCTGGAATAAACAGTTTTAATCCTTACTACAAGAGTGATGAAATAAATATAAGGGGATACGTATAAATCGTATAAAAGTTGACTACCTATACTTACTTAATTACTTGCTACCTACAACACGATGGTGCATTGACGTATATATCTTACGGGCACTAAAAATGGTACTAGTTCAGCGGTGTCACTCACGAATTCCAGCCAATTGTGCAGTCTAACGCAACTAGAGGCGACCAATAGCGCGCGTGATGCGAACTCATCAACCAATCGCGCGCGTAATGCGAACTCATCAACCAATCGCGTTGTAGCGGCGTCACACCGCTGTACTGGCCCCTGTCATGCCTCATTATTATTGCCCGTAAGGCCAGTCCCTAGATATCTATGTCAATGCGATGGTACTACCGGTGCAGAGGGCCTACCACGAAAAACTAAAATCGAAATTTGGTTATCTGGATCTCTATTATACCTATTAGGACATTTCGTTTTTTGCGGTAGGCCCTCACGTATGTAGGTACCTACCTACAGTAAACTTTACCTCTTTGTAATCCTCAATCAAATTATCGCCAATACTAAACACAAGCAGTTTCTCCAGCTTTTCAAAATTCTCCAATTTCCTTATTCTGTTATGGAAAAGTGTCAACACCTCGATGTTAATGAGTTCGTCCAAGTTTTCGATCTTCTCGATAAAATTAAAGGATAAATCTAATTCATTTAGACCAGGTAACCGTTCCAAGTTTTCAATTTTTTCGATACAATTATGTGCCAAAGTGAGTTTTGTGAGGGACGTGAGCATCCAAAGATGGTCGATGCGAAGAATGTTCTGGAATTCTAACCGAACAATTGTAGCTTCGTCAAGGTGCACACCTTCCTCGGCGAATAAACGACCAGCTTCCCCTTTAGGGCCTGTGTCACAAATATGGAAGCGATGAATAAAGGTTATGCATTTAAAAAAATCCTGTTACCTGCAATAGTTGTCACTATCTCTTCCTTGCGGAATATTTTATTTATCCACTTATTACAGATCTACAATTGGTCTACAAGGGATTTTACCATATTCCAAAATGCAGCGGGTTATCATTTCATTGTCAATAACGCCAGGTTCAATGGCAGGATGGATAATTAGACTGTTCAAAGACTTTTTCTCCTTCTTTTTCTGCTCCTCTTCCATTTTGTTAATCGAAATTGAGCCTGTAAATTATTAAATATTAAAGCCAGATTATTTCACTTCAATCTTGACAAGCAATGATACTTGGATTTTTATTTACGTTACAAAATCGGGTTGCCAAGGAACCAAAAGAACGTAAATTCGTTTAAAAAGTTTTCTACACTCGTAGATATTGCGCAGATACAATTTTTAATCAACATTATAATATGTAATTAGGGACGTTACTGTAATAAACAACAATTTTAGAAATAAGAAAGTAACAAAAGTATTGTAAGATGATGATCAGGAAAATATCATCGCACTTTGTCTTCGAATATTGCCGCCATTCTTCTTCCTTATTACGTTTAGTTTTTGCAGTGATGCTTTCTAATAACAGTTTATATTTGGTTTATATTGCTTAATACAAAGACGAAGGTAAAACGAAACGCATCGATTTAGATGCTTGGATTTCCAGACTACAACTTCTTAAAGGAATATGTAATTTGTATCAGAAAAATAATTATTTTATTAATTATGCAAAGCCTTTTCAAACGAGAGATAAATATAGAAAATATATTATATTGGCTATATAGCTTTCCATCCGAATGACCCTGTATTTTGACATTTCTGCGTTTTGCAGTGACAAGTGAAATCGGTGAAACCTTTTTTGATAAATATTCAAGAAATCCTTTAAAATGTCCTTTTTTGGTGTAGGAAATCCGTTTTCTACGCCGGTAGGCCAGAAGATAGGTAACTATTCAATTCTCTACAATATCAGTTTACAGGACACATTTCTCCGAAGTGTTTATAAGATCAGTGTCCTTTCCTTTTTGTTGCGCACTATTTATCAGGAAAATACAAGTTTCTCTTTGTCATGGGATGATTTGTTTATTTATTATGACTTTCAGAAATAAAGATGTTGCAAGAAAAGTATATTGTTATTGCTCTAGAAACATAACTGTTTAATATATAAATAACTCACATAGGTGCTAATAACTTTGACCCTCGTTTTAATTGATTGATATAAATGTTAAAGTACGGCTTAATCAGATGATATGCCGATTCATACCTTCAGTGATGAAAACATGAAATAATTACGCAACTATAAACAAAACTAATTAATATTAAGATTTCTACATAACTTTAAACAAAGAAGTACTTGCTTGTTGTTTGTATTACATGTATCATGTAACACAGACTCAGGATGTGGCGAATACCCGTTAATTTACTTTATTAACTTTCAGAACAAGCTACAGATGGCTCTCTTCCATCAGAAAACTGGGCACTCAACATGGAAATATGTGATATCATAAACAGTACCGCAGACGGGCCTAAGGATGCTATAAAGGCTATTCGGAAAAGACTGACGCAGAGTGCGGGCAAGAACTACACAGTGGTGATGTACACCCTAACGGTTCTGGAGACTTGCGTGAAGAATTGTGGCAAATCCTTCCATGTGTTGGTGTGCAATAAGGAGTTTATCTCAGAATTGGTGAGTCGTAGTATGAATAAGATCTCGGGAAAGTGTTTTGTAATAGTTTTGTTGCAGTAAATATCCCTTTGGGCAACTTACAACAAAATTGAGTTATTAATATGTGTGGCTCTTATACTTACTGGTATGTATGCAGCTCAATTTACTTTCTGTAAGTAGATTGAGTTCAATACTGAGGACTATATCCAATTTTCAAGGAACATACACATACAATAATACATATAAAGTTCTAGTTTTTGCCCACAACTTCATCTATGTTATGTGTGTTTGTGTGTGTGTAAGTGTGAGTGGTTCTATGATAAAAATCATTTTAAACCTTCCCTGGACTCTAACTATCCATTTTATCCATATAACAAATTTTATCATCATATAAGTGGAAAAAGGTAACACATGGAGTTACTTTCATATTTATAATATGTAATTTTGTAGGGATATCCAATACAGATTAAGATACGGTCACAACCAATATATGCCGTACAGCGCCATCTACTTCAGCTGTCAAAAATGTGGTTGCCTTATTTTACCCTGTGTCTTAATCTTTCTTTGTCTATGCCAGTAGTTAAAGTAGGGATTAGCGTTTTTACTGTATTTTACTGCTAGATTGCACTTGCCTCGCTGTCTAGTGTCTATATAGATAATTAGTATTATGATTATTATGAAGTTCAGTGAACTAGCTGACTCATGGCTATATCAGATAAGGTGACATTGATAGGCACAGGTGATATTCAAATGTACGACATTGCTCTCAACATTGAATGATATAACTTAACTGATGGAAATGTATATGTATTAGCAGTGAAAATGCAAATGAAAATGCATTATGTGGAAAGATTCATATAAAATGATGCGTTTTTATTGCTTTTGTCTGTATCTGGTGACAGAAATCTATTTTTGTCACGTATTTGCTTATAACTTTTTCCTTAAAATTATTATATTTTAATTCCTTGTTTTCGTATTAATGCAATTATCCTTGTTAAAAACTGATTTAAATTTACTGATATAATTGTAAGCTAAAATTGTAAAAATATAGGTCTGCCACTCAAGCAGTTAGTTAAGTAGTTGCGTGGTGGTCTAGTCATCTAGTGGAAGCTGAGTATTGGGATTAGTAACTAGATTTTATTTTACATTTTCACTTACTTAAACATAATACAAATCAGTAGAGTTGTCCCGAATAGTGGTTTTGGCCGAATACCGAATATCCGGTCAATCTCTCGGTCGAAGCGCCGAATATTCGGCGACCATATATTATAAGGTAGACATCTTAAATGTTTTCATGGACATAGAACATTTGCTATGAGTATGAAAACAAGAATTGAGGCATAGTAATAAATCAAATATCTTTATTACCATTTGTATTACAACATTTACTACTACAACATAAGAATCACGTCTTGACATATATATATATGTATAGGTATGAGTCATGTCGATGCTTATCGTGAACAGTGGCACAACTCAAAATGAAATGATATGGCATTTAATATTCTATCTTTTACTGATAAGATTTAATATCGAATGGCATTTTGTTTTTTGCCACTGTTCATGGTCAGCAACAGTGTATTTTTTATATTATTCAACTTAAGGGCCGACGCCCACAGACTACACAGTATGGTCGGGGTTTTTTATTGACCAAAAATTACATAAACAATAATCAGCATTGCATTACAAAATATGTGGCAATACAGTACATTACAATAAAAATTATACCTACTCTTTATTGTACACCTCAATACAGAAAACAATACAATGAATATAATACAGCAACTCAAGTAGAGGTAAACAACAGGCGGTCTTATCGCTAAAAAGCGATCTCTTCCAGACAATCATTAAAAAAATTGACACTCCTCACACTTGTTCTATTCAAGTCCGTGCAGAGTTAGCTTAGACGGACTCTATAATATGTAGATGTGTACTGAAATATTGAAATCAGTTATCAGCGGTTGCACTATCTTACCTCTAAATCAGTATGGGATGGGAGCAACAATGTTATGGTGAGTCACCACTGGTGACCGCGAGTTATCTTATGAATATATTCCATCTGTGAACAATAATAATACAAAACGTCATGAATCATATCGTGATGTTACAATACATAGATAGATAGAGTAGCAATGCCCCAGGATATTAAATCATTCTGCATTGCCATTTAAATTGCAATCGTAACTTCATAGCATAAGTTACATTATTGTTCGACTTCAAAAATACCTTTAAGAGGGTGTCAGTCTTTAATGCTAAGCTTCCAAAGTACCTGCAATATAATGCAGACAGTTTTATTGGATTAACAGCAAAAAAGTATTTTACTTGAGTATAAGTTTCCATCAGCATAAGGTTCTAACTACGTTTTAGTAGGCACTATTACTGTTAACTAGTGTCCGTCTGAACTAAGTTTCGGTTTCGGCATGAAAATAATTTTGTCGGCTAAAAAAACTGCCGAACATACAACATTGCACTTTCGGATCTAGTTTTCTATGATGATAAGTGATTTCTTACTAGTTTTTCTTAATTAGACTAGGCCTAGTCCGACACGCATTCGGCCGGTTGTTTTGGTATTTACGCTAAAAATATTGGTACCTATGTACCTAATAATTTAGTTTTAAATGTAATTACCTATCCACGCGAAACATTTCATTCATTTTTAGGGTTCCGTACCCAAAGGGTAAAAACGGGACCCTATTATAGTATAAATTATCTCAGATGAATTTTTCGGGTTCGGGTGCTAATCCGTTAAACAAAAGCCTTTGTTTCTTTTAAGAGCGCTCTACAGCACGTGCCAAAGCAACCATTTTGTTTAAAAAGCAACTATCGTGATAGTATTAAGGTTCAAATTCATGGGACAGCTCGTTCAGAGAACAATCAGGGTGGTCTTGTTTTTGGAGATAACAAAACGTGTTATCTCCGTTATGGGCTGTTTTATGAATTTGAACCATATAAATAGAATAATAAGTTTGCTTTTTAAACGGGCTTGTTCCCGTTACTTATGTCGGGGCTATTAGCAGTAAGTAGTGTAACCACTGCATAAAGGAAACAATACCTTTTGTTTAACAGATTAGGGTCCGAGCCCGAAAAAATCACCTGAGGTAATTCATACTATACTAAGACTCCGCTGTCCGTCCGTCCGTCCGTCCGTCCGTCCGTCCGTCCGTCCGTCTGTCACCAGGCTGTATCTCATGAACCGTGATAGCTAGGCAGTTGAAATTTTCACAAATGATGTATTTCTGTTGCCGCTATAAAGGTCTCTGCCCACTACACCGTATCATAACATGACCGTACTATGAACGTATCGGGCAAGGAATGTAACGCGATACGGACTACTATGCCCACTACACCGTGTCCACATTGTTTCATATCCGTACATAACGGGTTTAGTGCCCGTAGTAACCGCGTATCATCCCCATAGCATCCGCCTATAATCCCCGTAGCATCCGCGTTTCATCCCCTTAGTACCCGCGTTTTATTACTTTTATTCGTGAGAGCAAGACTCGTCAGAAAGAGCGAGCGAATAGTTATCAGACTGGCAAGAGCGAGCAAGAAATATGGCAACGCGTTTATAACGGGCTTAGAACGGTCACCATACGCGGTTATAACCCGTATGCTCACCGTTTCGCCGCCTGCACGCACCGTTCTGGCAACGTTGCGTGCCATGCACGGAGCGTTTCGGCACCGGTAAAATATCCTCGCCGACAATTTTTGACGGTCCGTGCATGGCACGCGACAGGTATGGTCGGTGACGGAACGGGCTAGTGGGCATAGTCTCATACTTTTTAATAATAATTTTTCTTTACCCTGAAACGTTCCTACTACGGTCATGGTATGATACGGTGTAGTGGGCAGACCTTCACAACAAATACTAAAAAGTACGGAACCCTCGGTGGGCGAATCCGACTCGCACTTGTCCGGTTTTTTAATTAATTCCAAATAATTAATCAACCAAATAGTTTTGCATTTCCCTAAGGCTACGTCGACGACGTGTTTACATAACATTTAGGCAATTAGATATAACTTATGTAATAAATACGAATATTAATACTGGTATACCTATTTTTTACATATCAGATGTCTCCAGACAAGTGCATACATTGTGTTGCACAATGATTCACTGTGGCCTTCAACTGATATAAAATCTACTTGCTCTTGTATAGAGACGCTTTATATTAACTTGATGAAATGAGATGCTCTCTATAATAAGCATCTTTTGTGTACTTAGGTATAACAGGAACAAGCTGTGTTGTGGACCATAAACATATCTACACACTAATGTTAACGGCCTCCTAGCCTAGCCTCCTAAGGCCCTATAGTACTTACTCAGATAGATGAAATTTAAATCATATTCAATTGGAATATTCGCATTTGTTTTGTTTCGTTAAATTTTCAAACAAAACCAAAATCAACTCTATTCCCTGCAGTAAAGGTTCAAATTTCAGTGGCAAATTCTGGATATTTAGGGTTCCGTACCCAAAGGGTAAAACGGGACCCTATTTAGGGTTCCGTACCCAAAGGGTAAAACGGGACCCTATTACTAAGACTCCGCTGTCCGTCCGTCCGTCCGTCCGTCCGTCCGTCCGTCCGTCTGTCACCAGGCTGTATCTCACGAACCGTGATAGCTAGACATTTGAAATTTTCACAGATGATGTATTTCTCTTGCCGCTATAACAACAAATACTAAAAACAGAATAAAATAAAGATTTAAGTGGGGCTCCCATACAACAAACGTGATTTTTGACCGAAGTTAAGCAACGTCGGGCGGGGTCAGTACTTGGATGAGTGACCGTTTTTTTTTTCTTTCCTGCGCGAGTCCGACTCGCACTTGCCCGGTTTTTCATTTGTATGGCTGGGCTTTAGGAGGCTAGTCCGTAGTAGTGACCCTGCATATGAAGCAGCTTTTTTTCGTCTGTTCATCTCAGATATTTGTTCCTGAATATGGATGTTTTCTATGATGTATTTAACTATTTAGTCTATTGATCTATATTCTATATCTATTTGTTATTTATAGCGTCGTCTAGTAGGTACCTAAATACCCGTAGTAAGTGGAGCTAGGTTGATTTGTGCTAGACATAAATGTAGAGTGGCCTCATATTTTTTGTGCGAAATGCGTGCGGAAACATGAAAGTTAATTTGATTCGCAAAATTTTCGCACGTTCAATCTGAGCATAATATGTTTTGTGATTTTGTTACTAAGTGACAAAGCACGAACTTTCCAATGACTTGACATTTGTGACTATATCGGCTTTCGAGTGCGATTCGCGTACAATGTGTGGAGCGAACATTCGACACATATTAACTCACATTTATAGACGGGTCTAACGCGAAATTTATTCAATTACCTTTATTTACCGACGTTTCAGCAAATTCGACTTTAGTTATATTAGTTTAGTTTTATGTGGTTTGGGTTTGCGTCGTGTTGGTGCAACATTTTCGTTGGAAAAGAGATGCAAGACGAATGTTCGGGAAGACCCCGATAACAAACCACGATGTGAATTGGTAGCATTAGAAAGATTACTAATTGAGAAAACGATTTGGTTGTAGTAAAAATATAAACGAAATAAACTACCGAACTGTTTGCCATAAAATATTGTGCAACAACTCTAAATTGGATCGAATAAAAAAACTAGTTCTGATAATGTGATACAAAACGGGTTTATTTTTAACCAACATTCTTACTCATTTGTTATGTATACATATTTTAATTAAGTATAAAATAAATTAACATACACACAACCTAATTTGTTTTTCAAAAAAACCGTAGAATAACATTTATTCCCATCCCGTCACTAAAGAGCCTCAAAATTTCATTCTAAGTTTAAAAAATTAAGGTTGCTTTCTGGCTGAAAAACACTCGTCAGTGTCATGTGTTTGATGTGAGGTGATGAGTTATTTAAAGGACAAGTATAAGTCCCTATTGGGGCGTCAATATCGTAGTCAAAACACGAGCCCATGCCCATGGCACCACCCTCATTGGATTTGATCCTTGCTATGTCATATGAGGTAGAATACCGCCATGAGGTAGAATTAAAAAAAAGTAGGCCATGTCCGTCCCCAGAGATTACTCTTTCTACAATTCATAATTTTGGTATGGATAAATATTAACTGTAATTGGTTATTTTGTTAACAGGTAAAACTGATCGGGCCTAAGAATGATCCACCGACCGTGGTCCAAGAAAAAGTGCTGAGCCTCATCCAGTGCTGGGCTGATGCTTTCTCGAGCCAGCCCGAACTGCAGGTAACATACGGAATATTATGAACCTAGCTACACTAGTATAAGGTCTATTTTTGAACAGATAACTACTGAAATGGAAATATGGTGTTAGATAAATCTTGGCTTCCCACATGGTTTAGGTACAGTTTTTTTTCTTTAACTTAATTGGTCACTAGCTCGGTGATTATTTATACAATCTTTATGTGTACGTTATTTCCTGCAAAATTGTGAATAGAGTGTACGAGTCAAACTCAACTCACAAAATACATAACCTTTTGAGCCCCTGTATATTTTTTTCTTACTCAGAAAAATTACGTGAGCGCTACGGAAGCCTGAATTCAAGACCTTCCCTATTTGTGTCGAAGTAGGAAATTGTATAATTATGTAATTCTGTACTTCCCATTCCGTTTTAACTAGGTACAAATAAACCCGTTTTCTGATAAGAGATTTCTTTTCAGGGTGTTGGGCAAGTGTACAACGAGCTGCGTACAAAAGGAGTGGAGTTCCCTATGACCGATCTGGACGCCATGGCCCCTATATTCACACCACAAAGGGTAACTACCTGTACCTAGCCTCAATAGGGCGTAGCTGTTCAGCTTAATTCTAAACACTGCTGTTATTTATATTCATACAACTTAAAATGCCACTTAAATGATGTTTTATCACTTTCTAACTTACGCAAATATCAATGTGGCCGATAAGGGCGGTAGAAGCTAATTTAGAAAAGTGTTCGCAGAGCGTGCCGGACGGAGACGCGCCGGTGGGCTCGCCGGCGCGCGGTCCACCACAACTGTCTCCTAGCCACGTGCCCACTGAAGTCCCACCTAGCACTGTAAGGACCTTTTTCTATTACAGATTAGAATACTTACTGTTTTTAGTCTACTCTTACCATTCGACTCTGGAGGGAAGCAGCCAAACAGGCTTGAACTAAAGTGTCTGCATCATAGCGTTCCAGAAAATAGGCATCCATTCCCTTTGGCGCTATCCAGGAATGGATTCTTCAATATTCTCAGAGCGGTGCCGATTTCATGGAATCGGTGCTCATGCATATCTTTCCCGACCTCATAGCCTCTGGTAAGAACGATATATGTCCGGGTAGGGGTGCGAAACTCCTCCCTTCGGGCAAACTCGGCTCCTTTGGGCTCAGCATTGCTCCGAGCAATTATTAGGATTGACACAACTTGACGTCCCATTACGTATGCGACGTATGATTCGACCCTGAACCGCTGTCAAACTTCGGTTTTGTAGGAAGTTTCCTTTCTGTATGGTAGTACTATTATTTATTCTGTGGCCCGGGTGAGTTAAAAATGACAATAGATGTTTTCAGTGATTACCTACAAAGGTTCAGTAGCATGCCATAGCACCTAACAGAATAATGGTATTGTCGAACGTTCAAGGCATTAACGCTGACATAGATCGGCAGTAGAGCGGAAAAGTGGAGAACTTTTATTTCCTTAACTGTATCTGTATTGATGTTGGTAATATTTGTATTTGACCTTTATGTCTTGTGTTGTTCATAAAAATGGTATCTTGAGTCGATTGAAGATTGGTGTCATAATTATGAATTAGTAGTAAAAATGGCGTAATTTCTAACTGAAGCCTTTTCCATGGATATTCAATTCAATTTCTTTATTTCAGATAAACACATATACATTTTTACTTTTAATCAGTGGTTGGTTACCACCAGTTTGTACTTATTACAATTCCTAGCCACGAAAACTAGTACAGCAGCCATCAGGTATAGAGCGCGCACTTACACAAAACTAAACTTTGTACTCAAAAAATTTTTTTTTGGCTATATTGCCTTACTTCTTGTACATTAAAACTTGGTACGACAAGACAGCACATATTTACTTATTCATTTCGGTATCTACGATCAGTTGGTAGCCTGTCTAATCCACGAATTTTTCAGGTGGCACTCTCAGACAGCCAAACGGCCAAGCTTCGCGGAGACTTGGCCGTCGTAGAAGGCAACATGGCGGTCATGTCCGACATGTTGAACGAGCTGACCGCACAACCTCCCGCCGCCACTCACCAAAGCGACATCGACCTGCTCAATGTAAGTTCTAGGGCACGAAGTACTTCCCTTTCCGTGGTCTCCACTTCAGGACTTGAAGCCTTTTTCGACGCCAACGACGGATGTATCCGAACATTCCGAACCGCAGGTCCAACAGAGCAACATAGTCCTACGCGCATATGCATTAAGTTGAATTTCAGTTTTGACACTTCGATGACGTGGCGTCAGAGTGACAGTTTTTGTGTTTGACACGGCGTCGAAAAGGCCCAACGGTTATCATTTTTACGGCAATGTAGCCCGCCTATTGCTACTTAAGGCGTGCTGTTCTACGAATAATGTCAGGCGCGCAGACGAGATCATAATCGTATCTGGGAGCCGATGGATGCAAGCGCAGGGCCGAACTTTGTGGCAATGAGGAGGCCTATTTTCAGCAGTGGACATGTGTGGCTGTAGGCTATACACAAACAAGGCTCTAACGTAGTCGAAGAAGATAATTTCGTGTTAGACTTGAAGTCCCCCTTTCAGCGTTAATATTTGTAAATAACTTGTAGGTATGAATGAATAATAGACGCTTGTCCTAACTATTCAATGTACCGCGTCAGAATATCATGGTAATTTCTTGTACAGGAACTGGCAGACACACTTCGCGCGATGCAAACCCGCGTGGCCGAGCTAGTTGCGCGACTCGGCGAATCCCCACTGACTGGTGCCCTTCTGCACGCCAACGACCAGCTCAACAATCTTCTGTTACGCCACGCTCGCCTCCTCAATAATAGGTAAAAACAGTCTTATACGTACAAGCTTAAGGTTCGGTTTTCAATGATTCGGGACGGTTCGTGAGACTGAATTTGAAAACTTGAACGTAATTCTTTATTTTTTTTAACTTCTCTGCTCTGATAATGTGTATCTGACATATCACAAAATAGGTTCTCAAATTTCTACATTTTAGCTCTTAATCATACCTGCATGAAAATAGTAGAATCCTTTCAGTCCATGAAAATGACTGATTTTAAATCAATTAATATATATCGCTTAAAATATGTGACGTTATCTATGAAAAGGGACCTTATTGTCGATGGCGCTTACGCTGTGCGGCGTAAGCGCCATCGACAATAAGGTACCTTTTCATCTTAGAGCATTTAGTAACTGGAGATGTCATCGCTGTCATTTTCTTTACGAAACAGTCTGCCGATTTTTGCGGGGGAGACGACGTCAAATGTATTGCTATTTCTACATGATTTGTACGTAACGTACAAATAGCCATGTCAGTCCATACAAAAGTTTGCACAATTGTGCAAGTTTTTGTACGAGTAAGCTCTTAATGGCCACTCCAGTTATTAAATGCTGTAAGCTTTTCATAGATAGTCCTATATTAAGACTTAACATTCTGATGTACAAATGTAGCGGCCTAAGCTACTAGAGTTGTCAAGGTTACCGTCTCAATAACATCCCTCGAGACGCCGTATAGACGACTCCCCGCTGACCGTAATAAGACGCCATACCGAGGCCACTTATAACGACTTTCAGGGTAAAGAGGTTTCGTCCGGCCGACTCTAATATAAAAAAAAACTTGTAACGACACGACACGTCACGTCTGCGAGTATTTGGTACTTACGTTGGAATGACGATGACGCTGTAAAATAAATTAGTTAATATACTACTACTACTTACTTTTTAGGGTTCCGTACCCAAAGGGTAAAACGGGTCCCTATTACTAAGACTCCGCTGTCCGTCCGTCCGTCCGTCTGTCACCAGGCTGTATCGCACGAACCGTGACAGTTGAAATTTTCACAGATGATGTATTTCTGTTGCCGCTATAACAACAAATACTAAAAAGTACGGAACCCTCGGTGGGCGAGTCCGACTCGCACTTGTCCGGTTTTTTTTAATTAGTTGTTAGATTGATCGTACAGTAAAGGCCACCTTCGAGAAAAACAGATCAATTGCAAACTTATCTGAAGTAACGACTTTGTTTACAAAAACGTGCCATTTTAATATACTTAAGGACGATATTCCATCTGTTTAATATCTTGGTCCAATTTTATTGCGTCTTACTCTCTCATTAAGCAAAATGTGAGACAAAATACACATTGGACAAACAAATTGGACAAGTGGAATACCCTAAGACCAGGCGTGGCTCACTCCGCGATTTCGTCGCTTTGCTACAGGTAGCTAAAAGTACATCCGTTCGGCCCCAATTTTGGGGTTTGCCATAAGCCACGCGTGGCGCTGTCGCCACCTAGCGGCCATATCTGTGCTGATCGTAACAGACGCGTTTTGTTAAAGAGTGAGTCTTCTGTACTATTATTTATTCTGTGCTAAGACAGACAAAGGAAAAATAAACAGGTTTTAAACATTTAAGTCTTGCTTGTGGGCCATACAAAATATAATAATTAGGAAGCACTTATAAGCCAAATTTATTTGTGTATTTTGTATTCAGAAATGCAGCCACCGGCGGTGCTACTCCTTCCGCCATCCTGGGGGCGGCTATGGGCGTGCCTTCTGCTGATACCCGTAAGTTGACCTATACCTTACTTTTTAGGGTTCCGCACCTAAAGGGTAAAAACGTATTATGTACTAAGACTCCACTGTCCGTCTGTCTGTCTGTCACCAGGCTGTATCTCATGAACCGTGGTAGAACTAGACAATTGAAATTTTCACAGATGATGTATTTCTGTTGCCGCTATAACAACAAATACTAAAAACAAAATATAATAAATATTTAAATGGAGCTCCCATCCCATACAACAAACGTGATTTTTTGCCGTTTATTGCGTAATGTTACGGAACCCTTCGTGCGCGAGTCCGACTCGCACTTGGGCGGTTTTTTTAATTTGCTAAAATCACTTTTATTCAGAGCTTTTCACATACTTAGTGATTGACACCTAGATTATACAGTATAAATCACCTTCATGGTCTTGGGCCAAGATTAATTAGTATAAAAAATAATTGATATCTTTTTTTTCTTTTTCCAGCAAAGAAAAACGACGATGACGCGCTTATCGACCTGAGTGACGATGTACCTGATATTACCAAGCTAAGTGAGTATACGTAAATATTAGCATGTTTAATAGCAGCGGTCGGCAACCTTTTAGCAGCCAAGGGCTTTAACTTTAACGAAGTTGACGCGGGCCGCACTTTGTTAATATATGTGACTTTATCAGACATTGTAGTTTATCAATATTCCAATACAAACAGCCAGGGAGGCTCGCGGGCCGCAAGCGAACGGTTCCGGGCCTGTTGCCGACTGCTGTTTTATAGTAATCCTTTTCTTGAATGCGTTGAGTTTAAATTAAAACAAAAAAAAACAGCTTTTATCATCAATTCAATTCAAAAGGAGTATAGATTTAACTTCCCAATATTTTTCTCTATGTATTATTGCATTTGCAGCCGTAAAAGATGCGCAACCCGACAAGTCCCCCGCTAGTTCGAAGGATGAGTTCGACATGTTCGCACAATCCCGGAACGTGAGCTACGACAACAACAAGACCGGGTGAGCAACAACTTTATATCTACACCTTGTCTGAGAAAAATGAAGTTTTTGTAACGTCAGTGTTAAACAAACAGATTTTTTTTCTTGGTCTTTGACAGCATAGTTTAAATATGTGGTAGCTTGCACAGTCAACTGTAAAAATATGGGTGTACAAATCATCCCAAAAATATGTCCCATAACTCTTATGTCAGTGAATTTATAACTATGGGACATATCCGTACACGGCGGGAAGAAATTTGAACTTTAAATAAAATTACATAAGGTTCAAATTTCTTCAATTTTTTCCCGCCAGATATCAACTTCTTCCCGCCGTGTACGGATATTTTTGAGTAGGTATGTTTGTCTACCTAACCTAAACCTAAAGCCGGAAAGACACGTTGGGATAAGTAAGGTGAATAGATGTGAGGGCCAACATGATGTACCGTGTTTAGTGTTTTGGACACGAGTCAAAGGCGCTCGTGTTTGCTTGGTCAAGAACTTCCACATATTGGCTCGCCATCTAACATAAATAAGAGGGAGAGAGACGCAAGATTCGCCGCAAAAAAGCCGGAGCCAAAGCAGCCAAAAAGCTCATTCTTGATTTGTTTGTAATGTACCTATACAGAAGCAGTTACGCCGCGAACTTGGAGGAACAGACGTCGGGTGGACTCGCCTCCGCCGCCAACCAGCGTGCCACACAAGGACAGCCTGCGGTGAGTCATGTAGCTGTCATCTTCTTTAGAAATTCAGATATTCAAGGTTTTTATCCCACTTCGGCAGAGCCAAAAGGGATTTTACCTGTCTATATGCGTAGGTAGTTAGAAGCAGGGATGTTGCGGATGCATATTTTTTGACATCCGCGGATGCGGATGCGGATATTTAAAGGCTCACATCCGCGGATGCGGATGCGAATATCAAGCTTAGGTAGGTACTTAGAAAACGTCAAATATTCCATTTTTAGTATTATTATTTTTTTAATGAAACGTTTAGTATTTGAGCAAGAATATAGGTGTGTTATATTTAATAAACAGTAACTTGGCCGACTTTTCTGGATCTAGAGTCTAACCAAGAAAAGTCTGCAGCGGATTTGATAGCCCACGCACTGCAAGTGTTATTTATACGTCATATTTTCATAGAAGTTTGACGTTTAAAATAACATTTGCACTGCGTGGGCTATCAAATCCGCTGCAGACTTTTCTTGGTCTGACTCTAGACGATTTCGTTATAGGTAATGACGAACTCTTACGCCGCCGCTAAGAAGTTCCTGTACCGACTTGTTCGACATCCGCATCCGCATCAGCTCCGCATCGTTTTTATGCGGATGCGGGTGTTGAAAATAATGCGAAGGTTCCGCGGTTGCGGATGCGGATGTTCGCAACATCCCTGGTTAGAAGTCAGTTCAAAATGTACCTTACTACCTAATCCATGTCATCGGTTCAATCCCCTCAGTAGGTTCGATGCTGCTGTGGAACATGAGGGATGCCCTATTAATATTAATAATGCGATAGTAACTCTGTCTGTCTGTTTCCTCTTCACGCTTAAACCACTGAACTGATTTAAATGAAATATGGTATGGAAATAGTTTGAGTCCTAGTGGAAGATGTAGGATACATAGTATTTATCCTGGAATTCATCCCTTAAGGGCCTATACATACCTAAAATAGATGTTGTAACTTTTTGTTTTAGTTTTATACCTTGTGCCTTGGTTCATGGTGCGGTGTAGTCCAAATTGTACTTCTTGCAGGCAATTTTACTTTTTGTTAATTCCGTTTTGTTTCATTTTATTATATTTTACACAGCCCACTGAAATGGACCAAAGAGAGATTGACGAAATCGCTGCTTGGCTCGCCCAAGAAAAGGTCTGGTTTTATTATTTGTTATTATTTCGTTCAATATTTCATTGATTTGCTTTTTTTACGACTGCATCTTGCTTTCACTTTTTTTTTTATTCAATATCATTTTCACATCACTAACCTTCACTATCACCCATCTTAAATATAAGTTTCATATCATCAGTAATCAGCGAGACATCACCATAATACACTTAAATATATTTATCACCCTGTTTTTATTAACAAAGTCCGGATGAGAAATGGTCGTTACACTATTATTTAAACAAACGCTATGGCAAATGTAAATTCTTTCACAAATTGGCTTTTCCGTATAGCACAGGAACTAACCCAAGAGCCACACTGCACCAATAAATTCGTGCAGACCGAAACTTTGCTTCAATAGCTGATTTCGCTGTTGCGGTTTTTTTTTTATTTGTTACCGCTGGTAACATTGGTTGATTGGTAACATTGTTGCAAGTGAAATATGGGATAATTCCCACTAGTTATCACCTAAATCTTTTTAATGTTTATCAAACTACGATGATAATTACAGATATTTTTTTTAAATGTCCAGGATACATTATGAACAACAGTTAAGTATCATTCGGACATCTTAAAAAAATAACTACCTATCCAGTGGTGGACTGGTCATACACGAAAATAAATAATTCTAGTTGTTACCAGTGGTAACAACCCGCTGTCACGGATCAGGGTGCGTAGCCAGCATGTCCATCGTTATGGAAGAGGGACGGAGAGAGATGATTACGTTACGCTACGAAGAGTTAACGATTGGCATGTTGGCTGAGCAGCGAGGTCTTCGGCTCACCCGCTTCAACTTCATAATCTTTGTTCCATATATAGGCGGCATCAGAAGCCAACGGCACCACCGAGAGCGTGACCAGCAGCGACTTCGACAAGTTCCTCGCGTCCCGCGCCGCCGCTGCCGACGCCCTCCCCCCCGCCACCACTACCACCACCAACCCCCCCTCCACCACCACCACCCCCCGCCACCGCCAGATCAACAAGGACGACCAGGACTCCATGTTCGCGCTCTGATGCCCTGAGGTACATTAAGAGGCAGGGCTGAACATGGTACGGGGGTTTCAACACGAGAGTCATATATCACCACGGAAACTGCACTGGTATGTTATAAAGCTTAAAAGTAGGCAATATTATTGCCTGAAAACAGCACTCGTATGCAAAATATGATGTTATTTGATATCTCGCCCCAGAACTTGTACCATGTGAATTGGCCTTAAGTTACAGTGGTTGTTTTTGGGACGGTAAGGTTAAAGTGCGGTCACCGAGCAAGGAGAATATCGTATGCTGACCCGTCGCTATAGTGTTACTAAAGCTGCCAAAACAATGAGTGAATTAAAAAAAACTATTTATATGCGCAATATGCGCGTGTCAACCGGTACCTTTCATGACCTGTTTTTTTTCATACCTAGGTTTTATTTTTAACATATGTATTTTAAAGTGCGACGTTTGAGCAAATACTGCTTTTTAACCGAAATTTCAATTCATAAATTTAGGGTTAAATGTACCTACAATACCTGCTCGTACATACAATTACATATGCCCACATAAGTAAGTATGCATTTTTTTACTAAAATACAATACGGTAACAAAGCCTAAACTTATACACACTAAGACCAAGGGTGTTCGGCGACAGACATATAGTATCGGGTCAACGGCCGAAATTCCTCACGTTTGGTGACCGCAATTTACACCAAAATTTCACGTCCCTTCCAAGTTTCCAACGTTTCCAAAATACATCGTTGTAACTTTGTGGTAGTACCACGTTAAAAGCCGAGTATTAAATAGGTGTTAGACGTTTGTTGTTTTTCGCGTTGACTCATGATTTGTATGATTCGCAATGGACGGAATGCATCAAATTTTATTAAAGCGTGAATACATTTGAAATATCTCATTCATGAATTAAGTCTTTGCTTATATCTTTGATTTTTCAGTATCAAATACTTACTTATTATCTTTTAAGGTGGGCCAATTTTAACACATTCACTGCCAACAACCCGCTAGGCGGGTTCTCCGTTCGTAGGCGTTTTTCGGAAAAAAATGCGTTATTAGCTACTACCGTAGCGCGTAACTCGTGCTGACAGTGAATGGGTTAAAGTTGACCATTTAATCACTGTCTACAAGAATCTTCTCCTAATGTACAATAACTTCTAATTTCATTCTTACTTATTATTTATACATATATGCACTCCGTTGTGAATCAGTATTTAAATAAAGTTGTTTAAGATACTTTGAGATAATTTCAAAAAGGGTTGCCTGTAGGTTTTATTTCACACCAAAAAAAACTGCTGCGAACGTCTTTTAATCGGTCGAATCACTTTGATTATCGACCAATGTTCCAGAAAGGAACTGTTATTCATTTCAAATTAATTAATATCGGAATTATCCGTTATAACAAAAAGCACCTTACACATGTTGCCTCCTGCAGAACAGAAGCCATATTGTATATTAAATAGTAATTTATAATATTTTTCAAACTCGAATCGTAGGACCTGTCATTTCAATACAACTTTGCGAGATTTGGCGTTTTTAGGTTCGAGAAAAATATTATAAAACATGTGGGTTTGCAATTTTATTTAATTTGTAACGAACTGTGTTACTATAATTTCACGTATTTGCCGTTTGGTGCCTGGCTTTTAAAATAGTTTTAATTGTATAAGCTGACTAATACACTTGAACGATATTCGAAATTAGTTTCGCACTTCATTCTATACAAGTCGCTTCAATATTTTGACGCACTTGAACTTAACTGATATGACTTCATAGAGTGACCATGTTACTTATGTATTAAATTAGGGTAAGTTTACATAAGTAGTGTTCGTCAGATTATTATTTGCATCCATGTGTGTAACGCCTTGTCTACTTATAACATGAAAATGTAAAATGAATACCTGTTTTATCATTTCAAATATGTGCTACTGAATATAAGGTTACAGGCTGATAAAAGTGTATTATGAAATTAAAATAAATTGTTATTAGCATAGGTACAAGTTGATTCACGAAAGCTGGCACGAATTAATGAACGAATCTTTGTAAGAGTGACACCTGTATCGGTATAGGCCCCGTGCATGAACTATAGGGGGCAACATAGGAGCCGTCAGATTTTGGCGCGAGGCGTACCTAGGTAAATGTGTCGTTTATGCTTCCGATGTAACCCACAAGATGGCAGAACCTACTATGCACAAGGAAACGTACCGACGAGAACGGTAGATGGTAGCACTTGCTTTGCCAATGTACATGTGCACATATGTTTCCGATTCAGGCCACAAGATGGCAGACCCTCCAACGCGCACGGTCCCTGTACTGTCAGAGCCACCATTTTATTGGTGTGATACACACAGATACTTTCATTCACTCATTCATTCCATTCGTGCCAGCTCTTGTGAATCGACCTGTATATTTTTGGGTGCAAATAATATATCGTGAACGGTTTCGTTTGATATGCTATATGTTCGCAAGCTGGAGTCTCTCATGCTCCTAAACCGTAATTCTAAATTACGCTGCGAACTATACACGCATGTGATAAGTAACATCCTAGTATTCTTTTACATTGATTTTGTAAACGGGTCTCTCAACTTTTTCTTGTTTGTATGTTTTTGGTTGTTAATAGCAGTTACGGTATAATAGAAAAACTTGTACTACCATACAGATAAATAAAAAATAATTCGAATTTGATAAACTGTCGTGAGTCATTTTTACGGTTTAACTGGTGTATTTTTAGTCGCTCGCGCGACATGTTTCATAGAGCCTAGGTCTTCATTTTCAAGCACTAACAGTGTATGTGTAGTGTTCACGATAGCTGCGCGCCGCGTACTGTTGCTCGTCGCGATTAAAAATATGTTCGTTATCGATATAAATCATGGTTCAATAATTAAAGTACTACCAGGGGTGCGAAACTCCTGAGATCGGCCAAACTCGGCTCCGCTCGGCTCAGCATTGCTCCGAGCAATTATTAGGGTTGGCACCACTTGACTTCCTTTTGCGTGCACGACCACAGATAAGATAATCACTTGAATTTTGACAACCCTAAATAGCCGAAAGGGATAGTGCGATATACTAGAAAGGGACAGCATGATTCGACCCTGAACCGCTGTCAAACTTCGTTTTTGTAGGAAGTTTCCTTTCTGTACGGTAGTACTATTACTTATTCTGTGGTACTACTTAGAAGACGTGATATAGAAACAACCTACCTACAAGAAAAATTGACAGCCTCAATTGTTTTAAAAACGAAATCATGATAAAATATATTTTTATTTGTTGTAATTCTTTAACAGACTGCATTTGAAAGTTTTTGTTGATTATTGAAGATTTAAGTTATTTAATGTTTTGATAATTGTTAAGTCTCGAAAATGGATTTAGAATGGAATAAGTACCGCCTAAGGATTTTTCATTGGTGCCCATTATCGAAGAGTTATTGATTGTAATAGAGTGCGAAAGTCTAAGAAAGAAACGTGCTCCTTAGTTTAACAGCCGGAACAGATGGCGCTGTAAACATATCGAATAACTAAAACTCGGAATTGGCCTGTTAGTCTTACGTCAACTTTTGACAGCCAGAATTACGGTATAATGGACGGAGGCATACGCAGCGCCATCTTTATCACCTGTAATATTCAAGGCACGAATCTATCTTTATACTTTACACATCTTACACAACCAATGGATCTTGCTATTATATAGGTATGAGAACGATCGGGCCATATTGACTATTTGTAATGGATTAGTTACCTTAATGTTGTACCAAAGTAGCTTCTGCTAATGTTTGTAACACAATCATTCCATACTTGTCTGAATTCGATGTGCAGCATTTGATGTGATATAGAGAGAACAAACCGCTTTTTGTAGTCATATAACAAGCCCTTGCTAGTCTAATAATAAACACAGAACCGGACATAATATACGAACTTTTACATGTCTCGAATACGCCTGTCGAAAGCGAATATGTACTTTATGTAAATGCACGTAGGTCGCTAGTCGCACGGTGATGTAAGAAGATAGCACATTTCCTTGCACAAATATTTTGACGGTTTTTTCCGCTTGCAGTTTTGGTAGATTGAACAGATTTATTAGATCCCTTAGAAAACTCAGCTAAGTAGGGCTTGTTATATGAATTCTCCAATGAAATTACATGTTTAAAAATTATTTTACGTTGTAATCATTGTATTTAAGATAATAAATGAATTAACTATGATACCAAAATTATTTTTATTGTCATTTATCTTAACCATATTTTGCATAAATCATCATCCAATTGTCAGAGAGCAGGCTAAATTTAAAAATTATGTCTCTAGCGTCGAATGCTGATTCCTATGACAGTTCTTTTAGGTCTCTTAATTTAAAACACTCTTCAAGGTTTAATTTAAAAAATAAATGATTGATTGTTCTTATAGTTCGTTTTTTTAGCATTAGATAAAATTTTAAAAATCTTGACGTGTCTTTTTATTCAAAAATACTTGAAAAATAAGTCACGACAAATATGTAACAATTATGAACCATATACGATTACTTACTTACAATTCTTTTGCTTTCATAAGTAATAGTCACCGATTTTTAAAAAGCGATTTTCAATTAATAGACACGTCAAGATCGCGTAGTCTTTTTCTAATGCCACAAAATAAATAATAGTACTAGGTACAAAAGACGCACTCTCTAACAAAACGCGTCTGTTACGATCAGGACAGATATTGCCGCTAGGGGGCTATTCATAAATTACGTCATTTCAAATTAGGGGGAGGGGTCTGGACATCGGATGATGGTAGCATGACGTAGGAGGAAACGGGGTCATTCGAAGCATGATTTTTGGATGATGTTGGGGGGGGGGGGGGGGGGGGAAAACGATGACGTAATTTATGGACAGCCCCTAGGTGGCGACAGCGCCACGCGCGGCTTATGGCTAGCCACCAAAATTGGTGTGGAACGGATGTACTTTTAACTACCTGTTGCAAAGCGACGAAATCGCGGAGTGAGCCACGCCTGCTAATGCTAAAAAAACGAACTATACCGTATTGTTATTATTTAAAATGTTTCTTTTCTAAATACATTATTGAGCCAAACTTTCATAAAAATTAACTGTCATAGGGATTGCTAGGGTATATGCATACTCCAGAGTAGAGAAAGAAAACAAAAAGGTGTTTCTTATTTTGTTTATTTATCAATTTCTGTATCGACAACAAGTATTTCACAATACATACACGTAATCCTGGCCTTCGAAATCGATTTTACATGGATATAATTGAACAATATTTACAGTTTCAACACAAACACCGAAACTTTAGATTAATAAGTACCGATTAGCTATTAATCGAAAAATGGCAGGGTTATACATTTTAAATTGATAGTAAAGCACCTTCATTGTTAATATAACAAACACAACAAGTATAAAAATACATTGATTGTTACAAAAATAACTTCGGATTAAAATTATAATTTTTGTGATGAAACGGTATTTTTAATAAATTTTACAAAATATTAAAATACACTTTGCTGAGGCCAAAATAACATTACAATTGAAAAAATACATAATTATGGCCATTGACACAAATCATTCGTTAATAATTAAAAGCCGTCTGTGTCCTAAAAACGATTGTTCGATGAATTCAACCTAACAATATCCGACTAAGGAATGTGTTAATAACATATCATTATGATACAGAAATTATAAATATGTTAGTGTTGTACATAAATGCGTGCTGAGCGCATCAAATAAATTATGCTTACCACAGATACAATACACTGAGGACACTGGCCGGTACAACTGTGCCTACATCTTGTCGATGGTATGTGCATTTCTCAACCATCATAGTCTCCCCGAATATCGAGGTCCGGCTGACCCAAGGAGAGTATTTCACAATAAATATCAAATTTGTAAACAGTACAACCCAACATAATTTAGAGTCCTTCGTAAAGTAACAGTCTAGCGAACGAAATGCAGTTAGATTAAGTATAAAAGTAAATATAAATCTATACAGACTATGCTACGGAAGTCTCTTGAAGCGCCCACGGCTTATAACTCGTCTCTGGCTGGCACCTCGTCTTCCTCTTCGTAGTCGCTCTGGAATAAAAAAAAACATATTGTTTATGAATTGCAAGAATTATTAACGCGTCTTACCCCCTTATTCATAAAACTTGACGGGCCTGATTTGGTTAAATTAATGTTTTACCCCTTTCTTACAAATACAGATATAGACAAACGATTATTAGCTATAGTCCGTTTTTTTTTGCATTAGAAAGAACTTCGCAGAAGTAAGCTTGTGGTTCCAAATCCGGCACTTTTAGCGGTAATAATTTGAAGTAAATTGTATGTATTGATCATGCTACATTAGATAATTAAATAATTATTAACAATTAAAGAGCATGATAAAAACTGCAGGCTTGCTTCTGTGGAGTTCTTTCTAATGCTAAAAAAAACGAACTATAATAGAGGTTTGTAGCGCGTTTATGAATAAGGGGGTTAGATTACACAAGGGGTTAGATTACACAATTTTGGGGGTAGGAAGAAGCAGGGTACTGCGACACACAATGCTTGAGAAGTTTGTAGTTTCTGGGCATTTTCCACAAGTTAGCATCCAAAGTGCCTATTTTGCGTGTGCCCGAGAAATATTGTAGTCCGAAACGCGTTTTTATTACCGTACTAACTCCAGTATTAGAATTTTTTGTACAAATATCCCGCTATGAGAGTCGAGCATCGCAGCAGATTATATAAACAGCGCAGATAATATTTGGGCATCCTGTACACGTAGCCCATTAACACGTTATCTATTAGCGAATAGTTTATCAAGCGTTGCGTCAGAAATGTATTTGTTTTAAACGAGTTTAACTCTAGTGAAGAATGATTTCTCATGTTCTAAAATCTAAATCTAAAGCAGAAGAATGATTTCTCATGTTCTAAAATCTAAAGCAAGTGCTCATTAGTGGAAATGTTTAGATATTTTTCATTATTTTTTGACCATTATATGCTGTACGACGTCTCTTTGTTTTATGAAGTCGTAAACTGACACACAAAATAATTCTAATTTAAAATTTAGTAAATGAAATTGCTGTAATTTTATGTAATTTTTGGTTGCGTTTGCAGTAAACACGTTTGTATGTAACTATTGATTCCCAAATTGTATTAACAAACTAAAGCGTTGGCTTCACGCTGACACCTAGCGCTGCGTACATCATCATCATCATCATCATCATCAACTTCTATAAAAATGTTCCTGTCTTTCCATAGATCTCATACAACGTTAAGGCGGGATTCCACCAGTGTGCGGTACAAGCATATTCAGTACAAAAATGCTTGTGCCGCACACTGGTGGAATCCCGCCTTTGCGATCATCAACCAGAGACCAAGGTATAAAATGTAAAGGTAAACTCACCACACTGGGCGTAGGCTCGGCGCCTTCTCCGTCAGTCTCAACGAATTTAGTCATGCCGGCGAGCGTCCTCTCACCGTTGTAGTCCTTCACCTGGGGATTGATTACATATTTAGTTATTTCAGTCATTCGCATCAAACTGCTGAAGACGGATCGTGCCATTTCGTGCCTTAGTAGAATCAAAGGATTTTGAACCTTCTATGAAGTAATTGGACTTCATATTTAAATGACAGCGCTAATAATCGCGAGCGTAGCCGTGCAAGTGCGTGCGCGTCGAGCTGCCTCTCAAATACGGGATGTAACTAATAAACATAAGGTTGAAATTCCATTGACGCGCCAACTCGAGCATTTTTACGTTAATATTAATACATAAAGAGAGACGACTGTCTCCCACTGTAGCCCAAGCCTTACCTGGTTGTCCTTAGTGTACAGTTTGATGGTGGGGAAGGAGGTGATCTTGGTGTGTTCCAGCTCGTTGGCGGTGGCGTCGATCTTGGCGATGACGACGTCATCGTCGGCCTCGAAGTGCTCGCCGAGCTTGTCGTAGATGGGCACAAGCTGCTTGCAGTGGCCGCACCTGGGGGCAAACAAAATTGTTTTATAAAATATACCTAATATAATATTTAGAATATCATCTGCCGAATGCGTGCGACATTCGCTGCATCTTACGGGCTCATTTAGAAGGCGCGCGAACTCGCATGTGACTTTAGTTACGAGTACATTGCGGCTTATTGAATTTACTTACAATTCAGCCGACCGATCAAATACCGCAATGTAATGAAACTCTCATGCGAGTTTACACTTTACTTACATTGCGGATTATTGAGGTTACTTCAATTCAGCCGACCGATCAAATACCGCAATGTAATGAAACTCGCATGCGAGTTCACGCGCCGTCTAAATGAGCTTATACGTTATCGTGATGCACGCGATTGACGCGAGCTGCTTGGTTAATTATTTCTTCTTAGAAACGACGATTCTAAAAATGTATTAACCATGGATGGAAATATGGTTACAATTCCCAACAGACACAATTTTATCGGTACAGTTCCCAATAGACTTATTATCACATCATTAAATATCCTTATATCTAGATCGACATGATTGTCTCAACACCCCGCCTACTGGTCTCAAGCCACGCACCCACGTCATCTCGATTACTCACCGCGCGACATAGCAACGACATTACCATAATGCTCACCCGCGCTGTCGAGCAAATAACTTTGACGACGTATTTGTGTATCTCCAGCCTGTAGTTTAATGGGCGATTCATGGGACACTTGTGCAAATTATATGGTGTAAAGAATTGCGTAGCTTTGTATGAAATTTCTACATTATTTCAAATAAAAGACCATAAGATCAGGTTTTGTCCTATTGAACATACATATTGACACAAAACATACCCACTGTGGAAAAACAAGTTTGCAGATAGGATATTTTATTCGTTTTAATCGCTAATATAGTAGGCGCTCATGAGCGGTTGCATGATACACGTGTACAAATTACGAAGTTGTTTAATTTTATATTGTACTAAGTTACAACATTTGAACCACATTTAAAGTGTAAAATTGTTTTGACTTCGATAATTAATGCCGTCTCAAGGTGGTAAAAACGCATGTTTGAACATATGTGACGTTTTCTACCAGAAAGTGCCACATTGTCGGTTGTCGATAAAGTTGATTTGAAATTGGAGCTATATGGAAATAGCGCCTTACTGACAGCCGACAATAAGTACGCCTTCGATTGAGAATGACACATATATTTTAATTGTTTATGTAGAACGACTCACGAAACACTTGTGCAAATTATAGAGGACAAAAAGACGAACTGTGGTCATGGTTTCAAGTTGACTAACGCCACGTGTCTCTCAGTTTTGTCGAATTGGCATCACATTCTCCCAGGAGCTTCGTTTCAACAAGAATTACTGTGGCACAGAATAAATAATAGTACTAGGTACAGAAGACTCACTCTCTAACAAAACGCTTCTGTTACGATCAGCACAGATATGACCGCTAGGTGGCGACAGCGCCACGCGCGGCTTATGGCTATAGCCACCAAAATTGGTGTGGAACGGATGTACTTTTAGCTACCTGTAGTAAAGCGATGAAATCGCGGAGTGAGCCACGCCTGACTGGTCATACCAATTTCTTATTTACCTACATAAAATAATTCTATCTAATGTAAAATAATCTATTCGAGATATTGGTGCGAAAAAATTCTCTTCTTATTTCAAATCAAATTAACCCACACGAAATTTGACCTCGGTATATCTTACTCGTAACCATATGTAACCATTGATTGTACGGGATACCGTACAGTACCGTACGTACAGATATGTTGTTATAGTTAGAGCCATCCTAGCATGCTATCAAATTGCAGATTATATGCTGCCTATAACCTTGACAACGTGCTATTATCCAATTGTGGAAAATGTGTGAGGAAAACTGTCGGCATCCAGTCATTGCCTAGTTTATCATTGTGATATAACCACAATGAAATGACATCTTACAGGAAAATATTTTGGACGATTTAAGTTTATAGAACATCAAAGCAAGATTGATAGCGCAAATTTTTTGAAAAGTACTGATTTATTATAAGAAAATGATTTTATGGGTCCTAGTGGATCTACAATAAAATGACACAAAGAATTAATATAAGTATTGTTTAGTTTCTCAATTAAATATATTTATGACAAAACTATTTCTACCAAAAACAGGAGGTTTCGCGGAGGTTTTTCGAGGTACCTGTCGCGTCGAATGTTAGTTGGAAGTAACTGTCAAATGTCTTTTACTTATGCTTAGTTTCAATAATAATTGAAAAAATACCGCATTTTTAACACTAAAATGTTACATTTCTAAATCAATTAATGTGCTAAACTTCCAACACTAATCTATAAATTTTACGTGATAGCTACTTCATATAAAAATGAACCGTGTTTCCGAAAAATGACAATTAAACACATTGACCTCATTGTAATCCACTAACCCAATTATTATGAAAGCAAATCTTAACCACATGGAACTGATTCGCGATAAATACGTCAAGATAAACCCATCACGTACGAGTCATATCGTACAGTGCACGTAAAGTTTGCCTATCGCCTCGACGGACGAGTTTAACAGTTAAAGTGTCAATGCCCCGCCGATGGCTAGTTATCGGTTAAGCGGAATATTCATGTGCCATTGACATTGGGTGGTTGCGTTTAGAATAAGTAGGTATGTGTTTTTTTGCACCGAATTGAATTTGTTAAGGCGACGGTAGCGGTGGGTAAAATATCAGATTCTGTCAATTTACCCCATTTCACACACAAGCGCACTTCACGCACACTACCTCACTTTACTGGGACAGGTCAGTGACCCATCATGTTTTTTTAAGATTGGACTTTTAGTTTAGTATTGACCACTAGCCTCCTTTTAGAGTAAAAGCATTCCATTTAAAGATGAAAGAGAAACAATGCATTTAATCTTGCTTTCCTTGTCTGTTCATGTCACACGTGACGTACATATTTAATTCATTTGATTGTTGACTGTTTTACTACCTACTATTGCTTTGTCGAGATACGCGTTTTGTACAATTAAAGCGAATAAAACAAGATGTCATTAAGTCAGATGTAAAATGTTATTTACTACTCTATACGGTTTTTCATAAGGTGCAAAACCCATTCAATAGGAATTTAAATAAATAAAGTTTCAGCAGGGTGGCAATTCCATTTTGGCGGATAAAGCGAAACAGAATAGTTCTATCGAACCTGCTTACAAATTTTCACGAGAATCAGTTGAGAAATGTGATCTGCAAAGGAGAACATACAAAAGCATTTTTGCCCAAGCTGAAACTGAGACCTTTGCTAACGCTCGGCCAATGATGGTTTAGGTACACCTATAAAAAATGATTGTCCCTGCTGTAATTTTAATATCTTTATATTTCAACCGGTATAGTTTTACCTTCAAAAATAATCGGTATCGCTAAACAATAGCGGTACCTTACTACTTATACGTTCACGAAATCGGTATCTGCATAACTTGATTGTTAGTAAACTAACCTGGAAAATAATCTCAAAATCACCGAAACATTTATGTACAGTCACCTGCAATAATATGTTACGTCATTAGCGCCAACTTTGCCTCCAGGGAAACTTTGCCCAAAACGACAATTTTAAAGAAATTCGTTAATGTAGAAAAATTGATAATAGTTATCGCCACCCTGCTGTTTTTAGTAGAAAATTGGTTATATTTCTGACAAAGTATATGCCAAACTTGTGCATAACTTGACTTGGGAATTTTGAGTTTGAGCGAGTTGTCTAATATAGGGTATATTTCGGCGGGCAAAAAATTGATAAATAATGAATGCAAGTAGAAAAAATTGAGAACCCTTTGACAAATATTTCCGTGTTTCAGTTATAACACATGAAGCATAGATTATGTCTATTGAGATTTAAACTAATAAGGCCTAAATACACAAAAGTTTTAGCGGTGGGCAAAGTAATCCGGTAATTTGGCATCCATACCAACATTGCCCACCACCAAAAACGGATTAGGGTTGTCACTTTCATCTAATTTACCCAACTTCGCAAGTAAAAGAAGGTTATGTTTGTACACTAAAATAAGTTTATAAATATATACTGTATTTAATTTGTCTTATTATCCTTTATTTAGATGTTTTATCCCGTTAACGAATGAAAACACAACAAAAATCATATTTTTGGTCATTAAACTATTGTAACAGATTTTCTCAAAAGTGACAACCCTAGCCTTTGTAAAATGCTTAGGCGAGCCTTATTTGGAAATGGGCAAAAACGGGTAGGCAACATTGCCCAGCAAATTTATTTAAAAGTTTTTACACTTATCGCTAAGTTATTAACAGGGAATGGTAGGATTGCCCAAAACCTTTAAGTGATCCTTAGACATCATCATCATATATACGAGCTGTATTTGAATACCAAATTGACTTGGGCAATGTTGGCGAAAACCCCGGATATTTTTTTATTTGCCCGCCCTCTAATACGCAAAAAAATGGGTAAAAACACGATAAAAAAGTGTTTTCTTCACATAAACTGATGCGTTTGATCACAATGGACGTGCTGAGCAAAAAAAAGTCATATGATGTGATTTTTTTTGAGAAATTCGTGTTTAAAAAAAAAGCGGGCAAAGTTGATGATAATGAGTAATGACGGTACCTACTCTTCGAAGGTCGCAAAAATATGTGACATGCTCTTATGGTTCTACAAATAAGATCGTGTCAGATATTTTTGCGGCCTTCGTTGTGTAACATAAATTGCAGGTGACTGTACATTTGGAATAATTATTTTATTTAGTTTCAACGGAAGTTTCAAGTTTAGTACGAAAATACTTCAGATATGCAATATGCACAAAATGTAGACCTAATCGAAATAAAACATTGCTTTTTATAGTAAATTTATAAAACATTCGATACATAGGTATACATAACAATAACCAGGCAACAACGCTATTGGCCTGTAAGCTTCATCTCGGTCTCCAAAGCCGCAAAAACTTGCTAGTACTTAGTGCTGGTCTAGCCTTTATTTTTTCTTGAAGATTTTCAGAGAACAGCACGTACACGCATTATACATATAGACGGAACGAACGGCATAATCATAATAATTTATTCGTCGCAATCCATGGTATTACAGATCTAGTTACAAGACTTTCAGGTATTACTTATACGAATTACATAACTCTTCCTGTTAATAGGCAATATTTTAATATAAAAGTTCTATAATATAATACAAGATTACAGTTGTCATCAAAATTCATTGACATACAGAAGTCAAATACGTTTTTAAAATGACGCAAAATGATACCAGCATAATAAAAATTGATCCCAATCAGTAAAGATGAGTCTTTAAACTTTTTTCATTTTAAGCGAGTTTTGAAGGAAGATAATACTTAAATTCGACTGTAATCGTATTATTTTAAGATAGTTTACTGCGGTTTTCAACAATAATGACCCGTAAATAACAGCAAATGAAATTTAAATGAGACGCGAGCTGATATTTATGTACCCTATTTTTTGAAATACATTTTATCTACTGGTATGCTTTCTCGTGTGCGTATATGATTTAATGTCAATATAATTGTCAAAAGCAAGAAAATCAAGCTGTCATTTTCATTTGAAGAAGTACACGTGTGCTCCGGTGTAGCCCCAACGGGCATCTGACTTGAAGAAGAATTTTGAGTGATGTCGTCAATGTATGGAAATTGTTCGAAAGTTTACATTTGAGATTGAATTTCTGTGTTGTCTTTGTGAGTAAAAATATAAATCGATAATAAATTGGTAGCTGAATTATCTAGCTTCCAAAATCATACAATAATTCAATTACTGTCAAAGACAAAATTGTTTTGCTTCTGTCTCAAACGGAACTCCATATTTTGATTTTTTGATACTTTTAGTGTCGATTTGTAGAGAATAACAGCAAATTAAAAATATAATGGCATAAAGAGTCGGTACACGGTTTCTTCGTGAATAAATTTACGTGTAATTTAATGCAATTATCAAACATTTATTGAACAAATTATGGTTACAAAGTGAGGTCTAAATCGAAAACGTCATATACCGGCCCCTTAAACTGACGTGAATGTGAAACTTTTTTTTATGATATAGAAAACAACTGTTACTTAGATTAATACCCACTTATGAGTTCCGTTTTTAGGGTTCCGTACCCAAAGGGTAAAACGGGACCCTATTACTAAGACTTCGCTGTCCGTCCGTTCGTCCGTCCGTCCGTCCGTCCGTCTGTCACCAGGCTGTATCTCACGAACCGTGATAGCTAGACAGTTGAAATTTTCACAGATGATGTATTTCTGTTGCCGCTATAACAACAAATACTAAAAACAGAATAAAATAAAGATTTAAATGGGGCTCCCATACAACAAACGTGATTTTTGACCAAAGTTAAGCAACGTCGGGAGTGGTCAGTACTTGGATGGGTGACCGTTTTTTTTTTGCTTTTTTTTTTGTTTTTTTTTTTTGCATTATGGTACGGAACCCTTCGTGCGCGAGTCCGACTCGCACTTGCCCGGTTTTTTGTAAATATTTCTGTAAATGAATACTAAACTTATTACAGGGTTTTCTATATTATATGTTCAAATGATTGTTTACACACACGGCAATAAGTCAGGAAAAACGCTAGGAAAAGGAAGAAGATTATTAATACACGTACTAGTCACATGCCATTGGGAGTTCAAATTAGAAAAGAAAACCTAATCAAAGTGACATTTAGACGTACATTAGAAAATATTTTATTTACTTTATTAGCCGTATAAAATTATAAATCACAATCAGCCATAAAAGTAGGTTAATAAAGCGTAACGTTTCAGTAATAATGTCCCCCGCGTATCGTAAAATATTGCATGGTCGGTCGCTGAACTTCCCTCGTTTACTAAAGGCTATAGGTATAGGCACATATTTAGGTAAAGAGATTTAAGAACCATGAGCAAGGTTTTGTAAAATAGATTCTTCAATTGAATATTTATTTAGGTGACGTTAACCTTCTCGATCGTGTTAGCGATAGACCGTTTATTTAATTGTGCTCATTTAATTACGTAATTCACGAATTTAATTAAGTGTTTTATCAATATTTAATTAGTTCTTGTTTATTTGCACGTAGCGAGCAGATACATAATATCTCCACATCCGTTTAAGCGGCCAAACCAGCTTTATTATCCATATCATTTAAAACAAATTAGTGTAAATTTATGGGTATTGTTATCACGCGAGATATTTCGAAAGAAGTCATAACACTTCGTTCGAAACTGTTAAACACAGTGTTAACACTTAACTGATAAACAAATAACCACATTGCACTGTGAAACAGGTAGAAAATAATTACTGCCTACTTCTCTGGTGGCAATAAGTTGCTCTGGAACTGAGCTAGCATTGGAGAAGCCATGTCAAAAAACCTAGACCTTAGCTCTTATGATTGCGCGCGTCGTTCTCACCATGAGTCGTAGATTTGAACATTGTCCTTGCCTTGATAGGGTCTGAGACGAGTAGGAGGACAAGAGGGCTGCGGATCAATATTAAACCTCAACTCTTTGTTATAATGTTGATAATCCACTCACGATGGTCCGTAGAACACTAGTACCTTCTTTGTGAATTCAATAATTCACAATGCCTTTCCCTATCCCTTTCAGCGGTTGGCAAAAAGCGGCCCGCGAGCCTCGCTGGTTATTTTGTATGTAATATTGACAAACGACAATGTCTGCTAAAGTCAAAAATATTACAAAAGTGCGGCCCGCGTCATGTGGCCCTAGGCTGCTAAAAAGTTGCCGACCGCTGCCTTAGCTCATCGCAATATGGTTTAAAATCGGTTGAGTACACTTACCATGGGGCGTAGAACTCGACAAGCACCTTCTTGGTGGGGTCGAACACGACCTCGTCGAAGTTGGTGGCGACCAGGACCTTGACGGGCTTGGCGGCCCAGTCGGCGGGCAGCTCCTCGGTGAGAAGGTGCTGCTTCAGAGTGCCGGCGAAGAACGACTGGACGAATTCCTGGACGAGACATATTTGGAGGTTATTAAAACCGCTGCGTAGTTGCTTATCCAGCAAAAATGACCACCCCTATAACATCATCATAACTGAGAATTCTAATTCGATTGCTACGATATTCAACGTTCTAGAAACACACGGTTTACAGGTGAAACTAATGTGGTAATAATGTGTTTGCAAAACACGCATTCGATACGTTGATAGTCTAATAAATCCTTCGATAAGGTTTAAATCAAAGAACGAATGGTTCATTGTTGTAAATGTAATGCAACGTAAAAGGAGAATTTCATGGGATTGTCTTACAAAATAATGTTATTTTTTTTCTGAAGACTTTTTTTTGTTCAAAGAAATGGAACTCGTACACTTAACTGCACTCTTGTATGGAACACTTAATAGCAATTTCCGTGAGTAACACGATATCCTTAGATTCCGTACCTTAACGTGATATGCAAATATGTCAAATAACTATGTGAAGAACAAATACAATTTCCACCAAACTATAATTCCGTACACGGCGGGAAGAAGTTGATAAATGGCGAGAAAAAATTGAAGTTTGAACTTTATGTAATTTTATTTTAAGTTGAAATTTCTTCAATATAATATCTCGAGTTATCAACTTCTTCCCGTCGTGTACGGAATATCGCTTTTTTCTGTAATGAAAAAAAATATAAGGGCCTATTGATTCTGAACAAGAATCTAATGTGTAATCGGTTGGAAACAGAAAGCGTGCGAACTGACTATTAATATTAGGAATTGCGTTTTAATAGGTTAATTTATGTAAGTAATGCATGTCGATTTTACTGCTCCGTAACAAATAAAAAACTACTAATTTATTGACTGTTACTTAAGTTTACCTGAATCTTGAAATTACTAGTTTTCTACCGAAAAATAAGTTCTTTTATGGTATGATTTTTCCGTGTATACACTGAAATAAAAAACCTTTTTTTTACCTTAATTGAAATACATTTTCTTTAAATGTTTTTAAATTTCAAGAGCAAGGATCGTACCTATATCATATCGTGAGATGCTTGCGTTTGTCACGACCTTCATAGTTTGTACAGTGAGCTGCGCAGCTGATGGTACCTACACCATGACATTTCATAAAGAGTAGCTGCTTATTATGACGACTCATTATGATACTGATACTGGTCGAGCACACAGTCCCGACTAGTCCCGAATCGTAGGGCCTCGCTTGCTCTTTTAATCCCTATTTAATACCAAATAAGAAATAAAAAAGTAAGTTGTTGTAAGGTCCACCCCACACTAGCGTCTCCCGAGAGTCGGCGTCTACTCAACTCTATGGCTGCTGCTCGACGCAGCGTTGTCGCAACTGTGCAGCCACGCCAATTTCCATAGCGCTGACTAGACGCCGACACTCAGAAGACGCTAGTGTGGGGTGGCTCTTATAGTGGAGTAATTAGATATCCTTACCTCAATAACGTTGGCGGACAGCTCGTTGGAGGCAGGCTTGTACTTGGCCATGTCTTGTTCGAGAGCGATCAGACGAGCTGCAGGGGTCTCGTCCTTCTTCATGCCGAAGAACTCCAGGATTCTAAGAAAAAAAAAAAACATTCATTCCATGTTCATTTTTACAATCAACTTTACAATTAAGTGTGAGCAGGCGTGGCTCTCTCCGCGATTTCGTCGCGTCGCTACAAGTACATGCGGCGCACACCAATTTTGGTGTCTAGCAGTATTGGTTGCCGCGCACCGCTACGGCAGTTCCGTGCTCACGCTTGCGAGACCTTGCGGTCATATCTGTCGTAATAGACGCGTTTTGTTAGAGAGTGAACCTTCTGTACATAGTACTATTATTTATTCTGTGGTGTGAGTACAAGAGATCGTAATATGAGAAAAAATACATCGACAACTAATAAATATTTTCTACATCAGTTTACAATAATTAGAAAATTGATAATAATTTGGTCTACATATTTATCTTCCTAGCGTTGTCCCGGCATTTTGACAGTTTACTTATGGAGCCTGGTGTCCGCTTGGCAACCTAATTCCAATAATTGGAACGCGAACTTAAACTTCATTTATCATAATTCTAAGGAATGATTAATAAAAAATACTTGCTCTATGTTCAATTTGCTGGTAATAAAAAAAAAACAAATTAATTAGTGTGTGCTACGAATGTTACCGTAAATATTAAACTTTGCCCTTTAACATAACTTTGCCCATCGAGTCACAGTTCAGTAAAAGCTAAATATAACTTAAAAGTAGTTACACATACACTCTTTCTTTTCTTTTTAGGGTTCCGTACCCAAAGGGTAAAACGGGACCCTATTACTAAGACTCCGCAGTCCGTCCGTCCGTCCATCTGTCACCAGGCTGTATCTCACGAACCGTGATAGCTAGACAGTTGAAATTTTCACATATGATGTATTTCTGTTGCCGCTATAATAAAAAATACTAAAAACAGAATAAAATAAAGATTTAAGTGGGGCTCCCATACAAAAAACGTGATTTTTGACCGAAGTTAAGCAACGTCGGGCGGGGTCAGTACTTGGATGGGTGACCGTTTTTTTTGCAGTTTTTTGCATTATGGTACGGAACCCTTCGTGCGCGAGTCCGACTCGCACTTGCCCGGTTTTTTTTAAGTTATTTCGCTTTTACTGAACTGTGACGCGGTGGGCAAAGTTATGTTAAAGGGCAAAGTTTTATACTTTTACGGTAGTATTAATTAATTTCTTACATTTTTAAATTACTACTGACTGAAGAAGCTACTTCAGAGCGTTTCTATGCAAATATACTTTTTTTAATTGGATCCTGACCTCCGAATCTCAACCTTATCTGTGTAAGGATAAAGTATAATTTAACAATGCGTTATCGTCCTCGGTGTCAATGGCATGATCTCTTCGAATATGTACCTTATGATTGTAACAATAAAGTATAGTTTAACAAACCAGGCGTGATCGACCTCGTCGGTGTCAATGGCATGATCTTTTCGAATATATACCTTATGAGTGTAACAATAAAGTATAGTTTAACAAACCTGGCGTGGTCGTCCTCGTCGGTGTCGATGGCCACGGACATGATTCTGTCGCGGTAGGTCTTGGCGACGGGCTTGATCTCTTGAACGTACTTATCGAAGTCGCCATTTTTCTACGACAAATACATTTTCATAAGTCTTTTGATAAAGAAGAATATTTCTGTATTTAATATAAATATATGGGGGACCGAGCTTTGCTCGGAAAACATATCAAAACTCAAAAATGCGCGTTTTCCTATTCGATAGGACCTAGCTAGATCGATTTATCGCCCCCGAAAACCCCCATATAGCAAATATAATGAAATCGTTAAAACCGTTTCTGAGATCTCCGAAATATATATATAAATAAACAAGAATTGCCTGTTTTAAGGTATTAGATTCTAAGTATTCAATGCAGGTAGATTACCTACAGTTCAAATCTTTTTTGTCGCTAAAATACCAATCCATTACTCATAAAGTTAAATAACCGGTTTTATGATTCATATATTAACAGTTAACTGAATCAATATTCTTAATACATTGTAATTTGTCAATTTTATTATAGATCGCGTGATGAGATGAGTTTTGGCCAACTCTCAAGTCTTTTGAGATGATTTGAGATGAACTTTCTACAAGCGATAGAAAGTTTTTAGTCATTGTCGAAAACGTTTCAATAAAGCCAACATGGACGTGACCTTTTAATTCCACTAGTTTAAATGGCAAGACCTTTATAAAACTAACGACCAAAATATTGCCAAATATTTATCTAAGTCCGATTGGTTCCGCCTAACTTAGTAAATTTATACAAGAAACGCAAATGATGCAAATATTTTGCAATATGTAACAATAAATTTCGTACTTCGTATAATTCGAAGAAGTTACTTAAATACTTCAGTCAAATGAAAGTAATCCTACAAGTCTCAACGCTGTCATACTCCATTTACATTAATTTGAGCTGTCAATGTGAAATTATCGTGAAGTTAACGGGACGCACTGACCCACTTATCAGCGAGACAAAAACGCCGGTACATTTTTTGCGACGCGCAAACAAGTATCGCTACTCGAGGCTATAATTCCAATTACAATCAAGCTCCTAGCCTCAAACGCTCCAGAGGGTCTACCGCGTACCACGTTCGACGTGTTGCCTCTCTGTCGCACTTGTAAATTCGTACGTAAGTGTCACAGGGAGGCAACACGTCGAACGTGGTTCGCGGTAGGCCCTCAGTTATAAAATGATTTCCGATTACGCATAGTCGTAACGGCTCTCTTATAAATAGTTAACCAAAAAGCGGTTTCGACTTATTTACAATATTAGTGGTGCTAATTACTACAATTGTTCCAAATTTTAGGTATCTACGTCAAACGGTCTCTGAGAAAAACGCGTTTAACTAATTTGCAAGACCGAAGTGACCCTATAAGTGTTCCGTGAATAAAGTTTTGTACGGAACACTAAAAACACGCACTCTATTGGCCTCTAGATGGCCTATTTAAATGGTGCGAGAACTAGTATGCTATTTTCGTTAAACTGCAGGCTACTGAGGTATAACGTATTCAATCGATCAACCAAATGGCGCAATGTAACGAAACTCGCATGCGAGTTCTCGCATCGTCTAATTGAGCTTTTATGACTCATTTAGACGGCGCGCGTACTCTTATACGATTTTAGTTACATTGCGGACCATTGTGGTTACATCAATTCAGCCGACCAATCAAATAACGCAATGTAATGAAACTCGCATGCGAGTTCTCGCATCGTCTAATTGAGCCTTTAGGCGATGGGAATGAGATTACGGTATAGTAGTGATAGTATTTTATGCTTTCACAGGCAAAACGTGGCCTAGCTGACCTGCGAACTTTCACCGTTGACGGTTCACTGTTCACACGGCATGA
Source organism: Cydia splendana (assembly GCF_910591565.1). Taxonomy (NCBI): domain Eukaryota; kingdom Metazoa; phylum Arthropoda; class Insecta; order Lepidoptera; family Tortricidae; genus Cydia; species Cydia splendana. The sequence continues at coordinate 13,806,358 of NC_085971.1, read as the reverse complement.
CGTTGGATAACATCTTTATACCCTTTATTCTAAGCTCTAAACAGAACAAACTGATTCATAAACTATTTATTATAGAAATCCTTATGTAAAAGGTAATAATAGCACGCGTTCGTTTATGTTTATGTTGACCGAGAAATAGTTCCGGACATAAAAGTAGAACATTGTCTTTAAAATCATTTACGGTCCGATCAACCGATAAATATAAGATGAATGATGTCGACTCGAATACGGGGGCGATGCTCTACATACTCTACAAAAACGGGTCCTTATACAAATATGTTACTTCAACAATTTTTGTGTTCGTACAGTCGCCATCAGATATATCGGAGCGGCCAAGGTGCTCACAAATATATGAGCACGCCCCTATTTTCAAGGCGTTAGAGTGCTTGTTCAGATATTGTGAACACCTTGGCCGCTCCAATATATATCTCATAGCGGCTGTACAAATAAATCTATATAAAGTGACCAAGTACGAACACGAATTGAACAAATAACTGGCGATATGTAGACCTTGAATTGCTGTAGTAACGTTTATTAAAGATCAGTTAACTGTTTCAATGATATACAGTCACCGGTCTGCAATATGTTATTACTCTTCAAAGGCCGCAAAAATATGTGACACGATCTTATTGAGCTACAAATAAGATTGTGTAACATATTAATGCAGGTGGCTGTACTTTTCTATTTACCAAATATTACTATATTGATAAAAAAAACCCCGCACACCTAGGCATTAATTGCATGTAAAAAATACGCAAGTAAGTATAACGGGTTAGCACTGATTGACTAGCAGGTTATCTTTTCGCGGATTAGCAAAGTAATATTTTGATTTTAATTACCTAGGCACTCCTTGGCAATTTAAGAAAATATATTCCCCAATATATTAACCGGAAATTGACCGCCTAGACACAATAAGAAAATCCTATCTACAATGTTTATTTTAAGCAGGAACCGGGACAAGATAGCTATCCATTACTTATTTATCAAGTGATATGAGTACATAATTATCATTATCATATGAACACGTAAACGTAACTACTCTTACTTACAATCGTTGCTTTACTAATTATCAAACAGCAGGAAATAGCCCTAGTTACAGCGTGAAATGCATTGATAACGTCATTATAAACATCTCAATTGACTATAAACAACTCAACTAACCATTCTAGACCTTATTTTCATTGCAATAGAATTCACCAATGGTCGGTCGAATACAACGATTTAATTCCATGAAATGAGAGTATCACAGAACTATGTAATTCGGTTTATGGCTTGTGATGTTAGATTCAAATTGAGTGGAAACTGTTTTTAGATAAGAATAGACTAAACTTACGTTTTGCGTATTTATTCGTATTACTTAAGATGTTAAGGTTAAGAAAACAAATGGATTGTTAATTGGAAACCATTCCAATAAGACTTTAAAATTCAATTGAAGAGTTTGGAGTTATAAATCATAATGGTCAATTGGTCACAATTTATTATTTTCACTTCCAATAGCTTTGGAAAGGATGAGTATATCTGTGAAATAAGTATAAGAAAAACACAGTGCAACCCTCTTAAAATTATCATTTTTGGATTGAATTAGCTAATGTACGATCATCGACTGAATGATGATTTAAAGTTAGTGATATAAGACTCTTACCTTGGACAGGAAGAGCAGAAGGTGGTACTTGATCTGGCCTCCGAAGATCTTGGAAGCAGTCTCGTGGGAGAACTCGACGATGAGGGGCATGCTCTGGACAAACACCCACTTCTTGATGGAGTCCTCGTCGAATTGAGCCTCCTCATATTTGACGCGGGGCTCCTCAAACTGTTGACAAATTAAATGGTAAAACGTAGAAAACCATGGCTATCAAAGAGATGACATAGAATCGTTAATTTATAGCAACAAATGTACTCAGGGTCGGATGCACCAACCGTCTGTCATATGGACAGTTTCATAGATCTCTGCTGCGTGACGTTGATACCTGACGCCTGTTAACTGTGGCTGGTGCAACTGGCCCTAAATGTTTAAATCTTCTCGAGCAGCGGTAGGGTTAAAGCCGGCGTTATTTGACGTTCACAAGCACGTTATGCCTGCTTGGAAAATAAACTAACTTTATCTTATCTTAAAGTCTTGCAAATTGTTAAGAATGCTTAATCAATATATGTATGATTATACATATATTGATACATGAATAAAGTAAAAATAAATAAATGTATTACTTTAATGGTGACTTAGTAACACAACTAATTAAGCCATTTGTAACAACAAATATTTTCAACAATCTGTACATGTTACTGGATATACTGAACTTTTAAGTTTTATTACTAATAAATAATTAAAAGACATTGTAATAAATGTTTGTCAAATAACAGTTTTTAATCTATTTTTATCACTGTTATCAGCAACAGATAACATAGTAGGTATGGAACAATGCAGCCACATTAATGCAACAAATTTCGACCCCTAGGTCAGTGCCATGATTTTATCAGTGAAATCTTATCAGTTATTCAAAATATCTTTCTCAAAGTCATTATACTGTAGTATTCCTACATATTATTGGGAGTAGTTTAGGAAAAAGTTTATTACATCACACAATTTTCCTATTTTTATGGTACCATACCTCAAAAGGAAAAAACGGAACCCTTATAGGATTACTCGTGCGTTTATATATCTGTCCGAACATTCGGCCCCTTTATTTCCGAAACTACTGGGTCAAAAATTTTGAAAAAATTACACAAAGTAGTTCTTTACCTACAGATGACAGGAAAACCTATTAGAAATGTGCAGTCAAGCGTGAGTCGGACTTAATTACTTAGTTTTTGTTCCGACCCCTACGGGGTTTTTAAAGACATTTCATTCCCCGTTCCACATAAAAGAAATACATTGTTAAAAATTGGGTAATGTATGGAACCCTTGGAACGCGAGTCCGACTTACACTTGACCGGTTTTAGTAGGAAAATGTATAGTTTCATAGAACAGCTGCAAAGTTTGATAGTGAAAACTCATCTCTTTTAAGAATAAAGCAAATGTTATCTTAGTAAATATACTGTTTTAAGCAGTCTTAAGCATGCAACTGTATAAAAATATATGTTCTTTAATTATACCTTTCACATCAAATTATGGTCTCTATTACAGTTCATTTTTATATGGAATCTTTCGGAAGCCGGTGTTGCTCGAAGTATGGAATAGTTACATATAATGTTTGTAGACATTTTTTGGAAGTTAGCACATTGATTTATTTGAAAAAAGGGAAAAACATATTTCTTCAATTATTGTTTTAATTACGACCAACCAAATTAGGTTTGAAGAAACTGTCTTGGATGATCATTTGATGGCGGACATTAAATATAATAGTAACTTACGTATTGGAGAAGAGTGACCCACGACAGACCCCAATGGAAAGGGCTAGAGGAGGCCTTTGCCAAGCGGCACACTGAGCTTAGAGACATACTCTAACTCAGAAGAAAAGGGCTTAATAGATAGATAGATAGAACTTACGTTTTTGTACAGAACAACATCCTCCGCCTCAGCTTCCAATTCCTTAATGAGCTTCTCGTCAGAGACGATGGCGAAGACCTGGTCGTCCACAAGCCCAGCAGTGTTCAGGAAAGCCTTGGCCTTAGCGGTCTCCTGGTCGGGGAAGAAACCGAACACAATCACGTTGTTGGCAGAGATCAGTTCCTTGGCTTGTTCCGCTGAGGTCACGGCGACCGCTGGAGGGCCGGTCTTCTTCTTGAGCCAGGAGATGATGTCATCAGCCTGTCGGCCACCTAGGGAAGAAATAAAATTTTCTAAAGATCTAAAGAAATAATGTCTAGAGTAACTAAAATTTAGATACTGTAGGTTTTTATTAGAAAAAGACTGTTTTGTTAGTGATGAAAATTATCATGAAATAAAATAAATTGAAATAAGTGTCAAAAACTGAATCTCAATTTTCAGTTTTTGACAATATTCCATAGGAAGGCACATGAGTATATGTGTTTAATTTCAAATCAAAATATCTTAATCAACTGTGTAATCAGTTAACAGCCAATTAGACACACTGTTAATGAGTTACAATAGTGTTTAATGACTATAGGTTAATAAAAAAACTTAATAAGAAAATGTTAATGTTATGTGTGTTATGTGTGTAAGTTTTATAAATACCAGTGTAGTCAATGGGGCTGCCGTTCTTGAAGAACTTGAGGGTGGGGTAACCACGCACGCCGTAGTTCTCGGCCAGCTCCTGCTCCTGCGTAGCATCAACCTTCGCCAGCTTGATGGGAGACTCCTCTTCCAACAGCTTGGTCGCCGCCTTCGCGTACTCCGGAGCCAGCGACTTGCAGTGGCCGCACCATGGCGCATCTACAAAAAACACGTTTTCAACTACCTACACAAAGCATAACTGTACCGGCATCTTGACGTGTCAATACCCTCTATGCGTGAAAACGATTAAAAAAACTTCACATTATTTCGCCTAATACTATTGAAATTTTAAGTTAATTTATGTAAATTAGCTAAAACTTACAGAATTCCACTAGGATGAAGTTGTTCGCCTGGACTGTAGTGTCAAAGTTGGATTTGCTCAACACAAGTACATTCTCCTCTGTAGGCACATCGTCTCCGAGTGCGGCGCCCAGCAGGGCTATCGCTACGGTAAGTAAAAGAAAACGCATTTTGAACTAGCCGGCCACTTAAAACCTACTCGGAAGACGAAGAACTACGAAATGCCGACAAAGCCGAAATTTTATGCCACTTCATTCACTTGCCCGAAATGACGTTTGACGTGGCAGCGTCGATCGTTGTGTATGGCTGTGATTGGTTGATGTTGTTTTCTTAATTCGCGTGAATCAACAAATAAGACTTAAGACGTAAGTTCATTCAGCCAACGGAAAAAAATTGTGACAATTATATTTGTAGAAAATAAAATGGATACGCGAAACTGTACTTATTAATAATTACTTAAGATATATTATGGTCTAAAAATAAAATCATCACGTTGGCAAAGTCAACATACCATCAACATACGAAAACATCAAACCACATCAAACACGTGTACAAGCATGGTACAAGCGCGCTTATCGGAATTTGTTTTGACATTTAACCCTATCAATGAATGTATCATGTGGACGTGTCTTATTTTGGCCTCCGGTGTTTTGATAAACATTTCTTTGAAATTTTAATGTCTTATAATTTCTACATACAACATAAACTACACAATAAAAACATGATACAATTGCCAGCTTTGTTTCTTCTCTTTCAGTGATAGATTTCATAGTATTTAGTGATGCTATTCGTATATATGAGTGTTGTATGTGATCAATGATGTATTAAATGAATACCTAACAAAAATTGCTGAGCTGAATGGTAACAACATTTAATTTCCATCATGGGTTGAAGATATCTAGGTTGTATTGAAATCGGAAACAAAGAGCTGCAGGATATACGTCGATATGGAAGTAAGTATCGAATGTACCTATTCGTTATAGGTACCTTTTTGTCTTCAGTATGCAGTTTGAAAACTCGTCAAGTACGCTGAAATAATTTCAAAATTATCTAGTATGGGAAAATATAATACTAATTAAATTTCAATGGGAAGTAGAAATTAGTGTAGATAAATTATAATATATGTGGCAGACTGTACCTACCTACTACGCTCTTATCAACCGTAGACCACTAGTCTCACTACAAATGACTAATGAATACCAACTAGCTCGCGCACGTCAATCATGCAAATTTATTTAAAAGTTTAAAAACTGGATGCCATCCAATTTTTATGGGCTGCCCTTCCTCATTGAGATCAGTTAGAAACAAGTTCACATTTGTTCTTAGAGTTGTAAAGGTGTGTTAAGTAACTGTCATAGTTTGAATATAATTGATTATTCCCTCTTGATTTGGCAACTGCATTGAGTCTAACAATAAAATACCCTTGAGTTTATTTTAGCCATTCCTCTGTAACTGTACATTATGTTTTAGAAAATGATGAATAGAATTCTGGCTGTGTATTTGCCTGGTAGTGTATAGTGTTTGCAAATTATTGTAAGTATTAAATATATTTTTTTAAATATTTTTAGATGCCGGAACTAACAGTGACTTCAGAGATTTATGGAGAATATAAATATAATACTAAGATTACACCACTGATTGAAGGAAGTAAGTTAACTTTCATATTTGTATGTGTAGTAATATATTTATTAAAAAAATAGATAGGTATTAATTCTTAATTTCAGATGTTATTTCGGAATTTCCATTTTTGCTGCCCAAAAATGACCACAAACCTCAATTTGATGATGACAAAGACTTGGACATTGAAAGACCTAAAAAAGAATTGATTAAAATTGGTATGATTTTGATATAATATGTACCTACCTATATTTCTATTAATTTAAATTTTATTTGCCATATGGAGATCATCATTTTCATATTAATGTACCCTGCTATCCACAAAAAAATATCACAAAAATGTATGGGAAAACCATGTAAGTAAGTATATATTTTTGTAAAACTATAAAATTTACATTCAGTTTCAATTGATAAAGTTTTCCTAATGGTTAAATATTGTTTAGCTGTTTTCAAGTAGTACGTCAAATCATGGGATAAGTTGTCAAGCAGACCCCAGGCTCTCATGAGCCGTGGCAAAATGCCGGGACAACGCGAGGAAGAAGAAGAATAAATGTATAACATAGATGGAACATAATTTTCAGAACACAGCTCTAAAACTAAGCTAGCCCTAGTTGGTTTACAAGTATGGAGGGGGGCATTTCTTATAGGAGACTTGCTCATCCATCTAGGAGTGAAAGGAGCCCTTAAAGATAAGACTATCTTGGAACTGGGAGCTGGGACTGGCCTGACCAGCTTTATTGCTGGAATATACGCCAAGAAAGTTATATGCACTGGTAAGACTTTATAAATTTTTTTCCCCATCTTTTTTTATATTTAACTAATTCCTTGTGCCTACTAGCTCTGTGGAAGCTAGAAACAGCTCATATGTTGAAGACATTTTAATAAGCAAATTACAATTATAGGAGTCCTTTATCTAAGCGGGTAGACTCTGATCATGCTAGCTTTGCACAGACTTGGGAGTAAGAACGTATACATATCCCTATAAGCTCCATACTTGACGTAGCACTTGGCATGAAAACAAAATCGGTATTTATTTTCATTATTTTTAAAGATCGTTATGTAATATTCGTCGTCGTGGGAACGGAGGGGTTAATGGCATGTGATCACCTATACACAATATCAAAATATTAAGTAATATTGCGCGAGTTATTTTAAATTAACTAAACAGTTTCTTATATTTTTTGCCCTGCCCCTTAGTGTTATAATATAACTCATTAACAGATTGATATTTTTTGCAGATATAAACCTAGGTGGTATATTAGATCTTATTAAACTGAACACCAAGTACAATGAAAAGCTGATAAAAGCGGAGTTCAGAGTGGACGCTTTAGACTTCACCGACACGGCTTGGAGCCAGCAACTCTCTAAGGACATCAGAGATACGGACATTATTATAGCGGCCGATGGTAAGTACTTTTACGTCTTTATTTTTAATTCTTAGGTCGATCTAAAATGTCATGCACACGCCAACATCGTGTTATCAAACTAGTGATCCAAAGGACTCGAGCCTTTTAGCTCTTTTTTTAGGGCTCGCCTCATCTCTTGACGCCTAAAAGGCTAAAAGACTATTTAGCTCTTTAGCCCCCGAGCCTAATTCTATTTAAGAGCCTAGACTCTTGGGGCTCAATAAGGTTATTAGCCCCAAGAAGAAGAGAGAAAGCCTAGTTCTATTTAAGAGTTTAGGATCTTAAATAGAACTAGGCTCGGGGGCTAATGAGCTAAATAGGCTTTTTTTTAGGGGCTTGATAAGGTTATTAGCCCCAACAGTCTAGGCTCTTAAATAGAACTAGGCTCGAGGGCTAAAGAGCTAAGTAGGCTTTTAGCCTTTTAGGCTTCAAGAGATGAGGCGAGCCCTAAAAAAAGAGCTCCAAAGGCTCGAGTCTTTTGGATCACTATATCAAACCCCACGTGAAATTATAAAGATTAGGTACTTTGACAGCCTATGCCATAACATTTATAAGCGTTATATTATATATAACGCCATTTATGTATGGCACGATATCTTTTGACGAAAAAAATAATAATTTAAAATCCTGTTGTTTTATAGTCATTGGCTTATTTGCGTAAAACAAGAATTACTTAGATAGAACAAGCATAATTATTAGCTGCCTAACAAAGTTAAGACGTCCTGTTTAATTTTCAGTTGTATACGACGATGATGTGACTGCCGCGTTCGTTGCGACAGTACAAAAGATCCTCGACACTAACCCACCTAAAACCCTATACATGGCGCTAGAAAAACGCTACGTCTTCACGATAGAACACATGGACTCCGTCGCTCCGTGTTACGAGACATTCCTCAATCTATTGGATAAAGTAAAGAATGGATCCAATTGGACTGTAGAGCAGATGCCTTTAGATTTACCTAAATATTTCACTTACGATAGGGTGAAAGAGCTGGTTCTATGGAAAATATCTTCTGCCTAGTTAATAATGTGATCTGTGATAATCATAATAAATATTTTTTCATATGATTTTTTTTTTGCGCTCTGGCAAGTCTGGCAACGTCATTCTAGTGACAACTTTAAGGGTCCTATGCGTTGAAAGGGTTAATCTCGAAATGAAAAATTAAACGATTTTGTAAATCTCTATTTCAATTTGCTTTACTAAATCTACATGATACAGAAATGCTTAGCTAACCGCACGGACTTTAAATAAACAAGGGAACATGTATTAAATTCAGTAACATTACAAAACTTGCAGATAAGTATAATAAATTAATAAAACATTTAGGACAACTTAATATAAGTAGTAAATAATAGCTAAGCGCCTACCACAAGATTAACAATCCAATTGAAGGTATTTTTCACTTTTCATAATTGCCACGGATTTTTCGCTATTCGTGACAATTTTAGGCTGCAACGCGCAACGTTTGTACGATATGCCAGCTATTGCATTCAGACAAACGAAGTTAGAGTGCGATGGATAGATAAATAACATTGATATACCATAGACAAACAATTGAGCATGTGTCATTCAGGAAAATGGACCTTAATGCAATAGAGCTTATGACGAATTTTGGGGCGTCACTAATAATGACGTAAGCGCCTAGTAAACTAAAGTCCCTTTTCGCGAAAATGGCGCATATATTTTTTATCGCTGCTCCCAATTGCAGTCCAAAGGCGCAAAGATTAATTAGGTAATGTAATTGTCTAGAATCAGGTTACTTCTGAGTGGGCCAGTGTTCATTATACTTGTTGAGAAAGGTTTTTCTAAGTTCAGAATTACGGGCTTGTTGGTCCTTCTCTTTGCTTAGCGTTTCTACGCTTTGCCCCACACAGAGGTCGCCTGTGAAGTGAATGATGACCACTTGCGTATTGAAGGTGACGTTCTTATCTGGGTTCTGTTTGACGTAGCTGGCGTAGTTCGTTGCTGGCTCGAATTCCATAAATGGTGGAATGTTGTGGTCGTCAGCTATAAAAAAAAACATATTTGTATTACTCTGTCAAGTCATTTCCGTCAGTAGAAAAGTGTGGCAAATTTAAAAAATGTAGTCGCTAAAAGTTATCACCCATAGAAATTTTGAATTTCGCGCCTTTTTCTACAGACAAATGTGACGTCCCACGGTCAAAGGTACCTTATGGCGGGTATGGAGTTATGCATACCCCAGTAATCTACAATAAATAAGCTATCGATAACACAAAAGACCCGGACCCGGGTATGTCCTTAAACTACGTCCAAGACCACCGGTGGACGGGCAGCAGCGTCCCTCAAATTCGGTGTACTCGACTGCGATCGCCAACCCGCCTGCCAAGCGTGGCGATTATGGCATTCACCCCCCATCATGATGAGCACAATAGAACCACGGCCCCGAGGTTCCGGCGACCCCCGGTGCTCTGGCTATGGTAGCGGTCAGGGCATTAGCGGGGTCAGGGGTGCTAAGAATCTCCGGCAAAGATCCGGCTACCCGCCCCGACGACGACTGGCCCTGGTAACACACAACATACGCACTATGAGGACTGACGAAAAGATCTGCGAGCTGGAAGAGGAACTGAGCAGGTTACACTGGGACATTGTAGGGTTATGCGAAGTCCGTAGAGAGGGGGAGGACACGACAACCCTGAAGTCTGGTAACTTGCTCTACCACCGGGAGGGCGACCAACAGTCCCAAGGTGGTGTCGGGTTTCTCGTTCACAAGTCCCTCGTAAACAACATAATAACCATCGACAGTGTGTCGAGCAGGGTGGTATACCTAATACTCAGAATATCCAAAAGATATTCGCTGAAGGTCATTCAGGTATACGCACCGACCTCGTCACACTCCGATGATGAAGTAGAAGCTATGTATGAGGACGTAAGTAGGGCCATACATACTTCTAAAACCTACTTTACTGTTGTTATGGGGGACTTCAACGCAAAGTTGGGCAAGAGAAGCGGGGATGAGTTGAGAGTGGGGCAATTTGGGTATGGGCAACGGAACCCTAGGGGTCAGAGGCTGGCCGACTTTCTGGAGAGAGAGGAACTCTTCATGATGAACTCTTTCTTCCAGAAGCCGCCTCACAGGAAATGGACCTGGATGAGTCCTGACGGTTCCACGAGAAACGAGATAGACTTCATCATGACCGACAAGAAACGGATATTCAGTGATGTCTCTGTGATCAACAGGGTAAAGACCGGTAGTGATCACCGAATCGTAAGAGGCACACTGAATATCAATATTAAACTTGAAAGGTCCAGCCTGATGAAGTCTACGCTCCGACCTACTCGAGCCTATGTTCAAAACCCCGAAAGCTTTCAACTCGAGCTCTCTAACCGTTTTGCTTGCCTAGAGAACTTGGCTTCAGTGGACGAAATCAACGACGGGCTAGTGGAAACTGTCCACACAGTAGGGTCTAAGTTTTTTAGATCCCGCCGTAAAGATAGACCTCAGAAATTGACCGAGCAAACCTTGAACCTCATGGCTGAACGACGCTCGCTACAGTTGCAGTCTCCCGATGACGCGGAGTCATATAGGCAGCTCAATAGACGTATATCTAAGTCCCTGCGACATGATCTGCGTCTCTTTAATACTAACCGTATTAAAGAGACTATTGAGCGAAACCAAGGCTCCAAAGTGTTCGCAAAGGACAAGTCTATTGGGCAAAGCCAGCTGACAAAGCTGAAACGGGAAGATGGCAGCATAGCGTCGAGCAAAGCGGAGGTTTTAGGTGAGATCGAGAGGTTCTATGGACAGTTATACACTTCGATCGCAAAGCCCGTTGACAGCTTGGTAGGAGATCCAAGAGCCAAGCTGTCCCGACATTATACCGAAGATATCCCGGACATCAGTCTGTACGAGATTAGGATGGCCCTGAAGCAGCTTAAGAACAACAAGGCGCCGGGCAAAGACGGAATCACTTCAGAGCTTCTGAGAGCGGGTGGAACACCGGTACTTAAAGTCCTCCAGAAGCTCTTTAATTCCGTCTTGTCCGAGGGCATAACGCCTGAAACATGGAGTAGAGGCGAGGTGGTGCTGTTCTTCAAAAAAGGTGATAACAACCTATTGAAGAACTACAGACCCATCACGCTTCTGAGCCATGTCTATAAGCTGTTTTCAAGGGTCATCACGAACCGTCTCGAACACAGACTTGATGACTTCCAGCCTCCCGAACAAGCCGGTTTCCGAAAAGGCTATAGTACCATAGACCACATCCATACGCTGCGGCAAGTTATACAGAAGACCGAAGAGTATAACTTGCCATTATGCTTAGCGTTTGTGGACTATGAGAAAGCCTTCGATTCGGTGGCAACATGGGCGGTGCTTGAGTCTCTTCAGCGATGCCATATTGACTATCGGTACATCGAAGTGTTGAAGTGTTTGTATAGTAACGCCACCATGTCGGTCCGAGTACAGGAGCAGAGCACGAGGGCGATTCCATTGCGAAGAGGCGTAAGGCAGGGAGACGTTATCTCTCCGAAACTGTTTACTGCCGTAATGGAAGACGCCTTCAAGCTCCTGGAATGGGAAGGACTTGGCATCAACATCAACGGCGAATACATCACTCACCTTCGGTTTGCCGACGATATCGTAGTCATGGCAAAGTCGATGGAGGAACTCAGCATGATGCTCGATGACCTCAACCGAGTTTCACAACGGGTGGGCTTGAAAATGAACATGGACAAGACGAAACTTATGTCAAATGCCAATGTTGTGCCCATCCCAGTCTCTGTTGGGAACTCGGTACTCGAAGTTGTTGACTCGTACATCTACCTAGGACAAGTAGTCCAATTAGGTAGGTCCAACTTCGGGAAAGAGGTCAACCGCCGAATCCAACTCGGTTGGGCAGCGTTCGGGAAACTACGTAATGTCTTTTCGTCCGACATACCTCAGTGCCTCAAGACGAAAGTCTTTAATCAATGTGTGTTACCAGTGATGACTTACGGCTCCGAAACGTGGTCTTTCACTATCGGCCTCATCTCAAAACTCAAAGTCGCTCAACGAGCTATGGAGAGGGCTATGCTCGGAGTTTCTCTACGTGATCGAATCAGAAATGAGGAGATCCGTAGACGAACTAAAGTCACCGACATAGCCCACCGGATTAGCAAGCTGAAGTGGCAATGGGCAGGCCACATTGCACGCAGAGAAGATGGCCGATGGGGTCGAAAAGTGCTCGAGTGGAGACCACGGACTAGCAAGCGCAGCGTAGGACGTCCACCCACAAGATGGACAGACGATCTTGTTAAGGTCGCCGGAAGACGCTGGATGCGGGTCGCTTCCAACCGGCACGTATGGAGGTCCAAGGGGGAGGCCTATGTTCAGCAGTGGACGTCTTATGGCTGAGATGATGATGATGATGAACACAAAAGATCAACCTTCTAGGTTGCGTAGTTACAGAGATATGATTTTTTGAAAATAATGTTGTGAAATGAGCAACTTTACGATAGAGAAGTTTTAAGTTTAGCCGCCTAAAAAACTATGTTCCTGAAGTAAGTTACATAGTTGACTACAAATAATAATACCTTATATATCTGAGATTAAAAAAATATTGCGACTTGTTCTGTAATGCAAATAGAAACTTTTGATATCGACTGATTTATGTGTATACTAACCAATCTCTTGAAAATAAAGTTTTATTTCATTTTCACGATTGATTGCAATGAGCTCTCAAGATTTAAATTTTATCTATTAGAAAACGACACTGACAGACAGTTTAAGCAAAAAACAATACCGATTTAGAGGTGAAAATGTATTTTCTGACTTTTTCATATAAAATCACAAAATTGAATATTTTTACTTTTAATGTGACACACAATCAATTTTTCTGAGCACATATGAAAGAAATTCTGTCATTCAAATGAAATAAATCCTAAAACCCCAACTAAATACTATATTTAACCCCTTATGCCACTTTAAACTTACATAACAATAACAGTATTGGCTCCATACATTTACGACAAGGTACCTTATGGAAATAAATCTAATAATACATCACTACAAAATATCAATCATATTACAGTTTATCTTTTATGAATAGAAAATATTAATTTACATTAAACTGCCCCAAATTTAATTAGTTCTTCGTCATAATAATCTTAAAAAAGACCAATAATTTGTATGTAATGAAAAGGTACCTTGTGATTAAGTTACATGATGAGGCATGATGATGGAACAGTTAGGATAAGGGTCAAACAGATCACTGTGTTATGTCTTTCCTGTAGACATACACAAGAGTTAAGGGCTATAAAGGTTAATTTTCTTATTTAACCCTTATCCACGTGAAAAGGTCCTCCTTTTATTTAGAGAACTATGATAAAATCATTGCTTACATGCCCACAAGCTGTTAACTATTGCCCACAGGAGAGAAAAATGTACTGTTCGCGATAACACACTAGTTTTCTCTCCTGTGGGCAATAGTTAACAGCTTGTGGGTATGTAAGCAATGATTTTATCATAGTTCTCTAAATAAAAGGAGGACCTTTTCACGTGGATAAGGGTTAAATAAGAAAATTAACCTTTATAGCCCTTAACTCTTGTGTATGTCTACAGGAAAGACATAACACAGTGATCTGTTTGACCCATAAACTAATAATATTTTGGTAATGGTATAAATCGTCTATTTCTTATCAATAATATATTTCGGTTGCTATTGAAGATAAGCGGCATTGAGGTTCAATGACCTCAGATTTTCCATAAGGTAATGCGTCGGGTATTGGCAATTTTCAGCAAACCAATGGCTGATTTACTGCATGCGACCAAACCAAATGAAGATTATTCTAGTTAAGAAAGACTTGACGAGAGTAACTTTGGTATAATAGCAGGCTACTTGGATTTGTGATGTCGGTCGATGTACGGTTATAATATTTGCGAGGCGCCCCAACCAGAACTGAAATTATCAAATTAGTTTTGCAGAATGCTAATACAGTTCTCTACCAAACTTCTTTTCCCGTATTGACTAGTTTTTTTGGGAATTTTCAATCTTTTTTCCATAAGGTACCTTTTCTACTAAACTCTGAGACGACATTACTAGGCTTATAACAAAAATATAACAAAAATAAAAACAGGTAAACAAACGTTACGCATTAAGGTTTCAGATCACACAATAAAAAAAAATTGAGCATTTTTTCACCTCTTTACAAAACATTTCATATCTCCGAAACTAGAAACCCTCATAAGGTACCTTTTCCCGTGGAACGTCACAAATTTGTTTCCCTGGCTATAGTAGTTGAACAAATAATTCTAAATGATGAGACGATATATCTGTATAACTCTGACAAGCCAACTTTATTACTAGAAACAAGCGCGAATTAAAAAAAAATATGGGAGATCGATCCTTTGCCCCCTTTTTCTACTGACAAAAGTGACAAAGCTGGCTTGCCAGAGTATAGTTATCTAAGTAAGTATGCAAAAAGCAGTTGTACCTACTTGTAACACACCGTGTGAAACGACGATTGAAGTCGCAAACGCATGGGATGGCATAGTCTGTCCTTGCCTCATCATTAGATAATAATGGCTTGACAGCTTTTAGTACCTAACACCTTCATAATGTACAGTCACCACACGGGATTGTTATGCCATTTAGGGTTCTTGCTAATTTGGAAATTCTATCGCGTAAGTATTGAACAACCTATTTAGCTAGGACCCCAAATGGCGCAACAATCGCGGAGCGTGATGGTATCTCTGTTAAATTTGCTGCTACAATATTTTGCACTACTTTACATAGGTAACTAAGTAGGTAGGTATATCTTTGCCTATCGTTTTAATCGTCGAAGGGCAGCACTGCGTTTGCCTCGGGAGAGGCACGTCTACGAGCTGTAGGACTGGTATCACGCGGCAACTTCCTCGCGAGGCAGCTTGTTTTGTGTGGAACCGCCAGTATACTGTAGGTATAGTTCTATTCTTATGCTTCAAACGTACGTGAATAGTCGTCGGAGGGCTGAACGGAGTCTCCGGTGCACTCCGGCCCGCAGCGCCCGTCCTTCAGAATGCTCCTCATTGTCAGCTTGCTGAGTGCTTGTTTCTCGCTTTTGCTGTTTTGCTCAGTCTTGTGCTTGTCAATGTTTCGGAGCAGCTTCTTCATCTAAAGAAATTATTACAAAAATACCTGAGTAACGGAATATGGTACTCGTACATATATGTATAGTTGGGCAACATAAGTAGGTACCTAACATGGTTTTAAACTATTAATATAGAGTAGGGCACGACCAAATTAAGGGCTCATACGCACGAGCGCTTTTAAAACGCGCGTTAAACAAGCGTTTGAATGACACAAATTAATGGATACATGTGTATTATTTTATTCACACGATGGCGGTGGCGCTTTTTATCAAGCGTTGTTGGATTTTCGACTTTAAGCGTTGGTCGAATTTATTAGCGTGTGGACGGATTCAAGCGGTTTTTAACGCGCGTTGAAAAAGCGCTCGTTAGTAGGAGGCCATCTTCCTCTGGAGCAGCCCATTAGGGGATGTAGTCAAGAAATTTGATTTACCTACCACTTAGTACCTACCTACCACTCAATCTCAAAGCCGCTAGGGGTCTTGTATTATTGTTACTGAGACAATTTAAGGTACGAAATTGTACAGAAACCTTACGCAAGACATTTAACACTGCTATACTTTGTAGGTTGAAGGGCTACCTGATGGTAAAGTTGTCTTCCCAGAGGTCCCCCCTCCCAAGTATGTACTGTATTGGAAATGAGGGGTCTGCATTTGTCACTTACGTCGTCCTTAACGTCTTAGAGGAGCGCATGGTGCGCTTGTTTTCCACCGTCGTAGTATAAAGGAACTAAGGTGCTCAAAATGAACGCACAATAAAACACACAGACACCAAGCACCTACTTTAGCTACAGAAATCCTTACCGTCTTCGAAATTTTCTTCGGCGGATCCTGATACGACTTCTTCGCTTCTCCCGGGTCGCTCCCAACCACATACATCGTGTTCTTTGGTATATCGAAGTCCGAATACACCGACGTCTGACCCTCCATCGGTTCTTTCTGCCGAGAGCCAGTCGAAGACTTGCTATTTGTCGGTACGTAGGCTGTTTTTTCATGTTTGCGGATAGGTTTCTTAGTACGGTTTCTTTCTTTTCTTTGAGGTTCTTCGTCATCGGACAGGCTCTCTTCTGATGTGGATGGGAATACTTCGTTGAGGCTGATGACTTCGACGTTGCACTCGTCGAGGTCGGCGGGGTTTTCGATGTCGGCCACTTGACATAGTTGGTCGGTTGAGTGGATACTGATGAAAGATTTTTGGCCAGAGCAGAGTGGGGATTCCTCCGCTGTGCCGCTTGATTTTTTTGACACGGTCACTGAAAAGTATAAATAGCTAAGGGGAAATTCTCCTTCCAATAGAAGCATCAAGCTTGATTGTCAAGGCATAGTAAGTACAGCTGCGGTTTCATTGGGTAACCATTCTAAGTGAACACTGACTGAACCTAGCGATGGACCTAATACCTACTGCAATAAAATGTTTGATTCTTACCAGCATAGGTGCAACTCTCAGATGCATTGCAAGCAGTCACTCCTACAAAGAAACACAATAAATAAAATTGACAAGTGACCTTTATATTCAAATTCATCGAAGCATAGTAAATATGAACTACCTTCCGCCTCACGTGTGTCTGTGTGTAACGATGATTTACTGATATCCGGTAGTTTACGGGCATTCTTCGAGTATGACATATTTTAACAACAAATTTCAGAATTTGAACTTTGTCAAATGACTTCCCATTTTTTTTCTTTGTACTGATTAATGTTTTGACATTCCATATTTAATTTTATCATCGACAAAATAAGACGAGACGCTGTTTGGTGAAATTAAACGAAAGAGTATTGAAAATAAAATTATTATTTCATTTCATAAGTACGAGTTGTTATGATATCGGAGAGTATAAGAATAACAAAATTATTCCATTGAAGTAAAAAAACAGGTATGCGGTCACATAATTGAAATAAACTCGTTTTAAAACTAGTTGTATATAATATTAGCTATCGTACAATATTATTACTACGAGTAAAATTGTGCACTTCAGAAATTATTCTATTTTGGCATAATAAACTATGTAACTAGTAGAGTTACACAGTTGAAAGGATTTATCGTGGAGCCGTATTGAAAGCAAATCTAAATGGCGCTGAACATTATTTAGTAACTAAATTATCATTTTCAAACGGTAATAGCGCATTACAATCTCATTTAATTTAATATTTACTAGCCATTTTCGGTAAAGGAAAACATCGTGAGAAACCCGGACTAATCCCAATAAGCCTAGTTTCCCCTCTGGGTTGGAAGGTCAGATGACAGTCGCTTTCGTAAAACTATTGCCTACGTCAATTCTTGGGATTAGTTGACAAGCGGACCCCAGGCTCCCATAAGCCGTGGCAAAATGCCGGGACAACGCGAGTGAAGATGATGAGCGCATCACAATCTAGTTACGCAAATATGTAGAAGCCCTGCAGCGCCATCTAGTTTGAGAGTAGCGACCTGTCTTCGCTGCTATTTCAACTGAATATGTCTACTATATATTTTGTTTATGGTTTTGGTGATCTCGGCACTGATAATGCTTCTCATATAGCCAAAGACGAGGAAATATACAGGGTGTGAGACTGTATAGACAAACATTGTTGGCGCACAATTTTATTCACAGTATTTATTATGTATGTACATATAACTTCTAGATGTACATTCTATTGTTCTAGTTGTATTACGAATAATTATTTAATTTAATCGCGGCTCTGAGTGATAAGGCAACGGGACACCCTGCAGTCTTCACTTGAATTTATGCTAAAAATCTCATCATTTTGAAATAGGGAATATTAGACAAAACTCTGCGCAGGGGGCGCCACTAGCACAAATAGTAAACAAATCGCCTTGAAGCCAAAGCCAAAGTCATATTCATTTGTAAATCTCTGAAAACTTGTCAAAGAACTGTTAACGGCATATGTATAAGTTACTTCATGGTTTACGGTTTGTGCTAGTGCTGCACTCTGGCGCCAGCACATTGCAGTAACACTTTTTGTTGTTTGTTCAGTAGGAGCTGGCAGGTAAAATTGGAGAACAAAATGTCCTAAAAGACCTTTCTAATTGCATGGTTTTATTTATGGTGTATTTGTATATGTAGGCACTTTGGTTGAACGTTTGCATTTATTTTTAACAATCAAACTATGAGTCGTTGATATTATGAAACCTACCAGCAATCCTGCCTGAGCAAGAATCTAGTACATAGTACATTAACTATTTAAATAACTAGTCATTGATGCATTTAGTCAGGCCACAGACAACGGAGTTACGGACGTACGGAATCAAATAATATTATCGTATGTCACTCGGACAGTTAAACAAGATGGCGCTGCACGCCGTACATTTTGTTCCTTGACTAGATTTAAAACCATTAACGTTTGAGAATCCACACCTGCTACTCTTAAGCCTCAGTACAGCGCTATATAGTTCAACAGTCCAGCTAAAAAACAAAATCTTCGACTTCGTAGTTCTACCGCGAAAGATGGACATAGGCGCATTACATGCGAGCTTAAATTATCAGAAATTTAGCGCTGGAATCAGATATTTTGGTGCTGAATTTATGTAATTTTTTTTCATACAAAAACAGATCCCATAGAGAATATATTATCTGTATTCCGTGACGATAGAGATTCCGGTTCTGAACTTCTGATAAATTCAGCTCGTGTATGGTGCGCGATAGACGAACTTCGAAAATCGGACTTCGCAGTTTATACCCCAGTTGTCCATGGCCGTTTTAAGTCTTTGTTCTCACAAACAGCTATTTTATTGACAAGACATACAGACGCCCTTTTTTATTCCATCGTTTACTCAATTATTACTACCTTCTACTACATTTACCGACCACAAGACCACACTAAGCAGACATGCAAGACATTAAAGCCTTAAAGTAGACGACATAAAGTTAATTTTAGTCTTATGACGAATGAGGTGCTTCTAGAAACATCACAGTAGAGATTGAAAACTTTTACTCGAGGAAAGCTGTCTTATGATACGGATACAACCCTAAATTGGCAATGATCGTTACAATGGTCAACCCATTACTTACAAATACAAGTTTTATCGACTAAAACAAATGATTCGCGTTAAACAGCTGAAGCTCTGGTTTCCTAGGATAGCGGTGCCGTCTCCATACAAAATACTACGACATCCATATTTAGCCGTATTATTTTGTATGGAGACGGCCGCTATATGACGGCACCGCAATCCTAGGAAAAAGAGCTTTAGTAAGTAATATTGATGGAGGTTTTTTAACGATTAGGCAGGATCACACAGAATGAGCTTCGAGGAAATTGCCGCGCGAAGCAGCTCGGTCTTTGTAAATGTGCCTCGCCCGAGGCCATTATGTCCGCGCGGGGATTTCCACGATCGAGGTACAATCACGTCTAAAAATATCGATACGGACAAACTGCAAAAAATATGTATATATCGCAGTCGGATCGTATAATCCGCCGTATTACATTACGGCTAGCCGTTTTCAAAACAGGGGCGTTTTGAAATGCGGCGGTTTAACGATTAGCCGGATTGAATGCGGCTGAATGAGAATCCGCCGGAATGTATTCGGCGCCATACGTTCTTCAACACGGCTAGCCGCAATGTAATACAGCGAGTCATTAGCCGCCGCTTTGACAGTTTTTAGTTCCCATTTTAACACCCGTGGCGCTGCCTGACAAACGCTGGGGTGTCCAACAAATCTGGAGTTCGTCAGACTGTTTCTTTTCAAAAAACATTTCCTTCGTAACTTAACTAGACGGAGCCCCGCCTATTTCTGACCGGTTTGCCCTTTCGGGCATCTGAAGCTACCTAACGAACCTAACCTACCTACCTATTGATTTAGTGAGACGTCCGTGAAAACATTACACTTTGGGCAAAAAAACGTAGGTAGGTAAGTAGGTTAGGTTCGTTAGGTAGCTTCAGATGCCCGAAGGGCAATAAACCGCCCAGAAATAGGAGCTCCGCTTGCGGGGCTCCGTCTATTTAAGTTGTGAAGGAAATGTTTTGGAAAAGAAACACATGTAGTGCGGTGGGACCATGGTAAAAATAAATTAAATTGCAAACATTGTCAAACTCCGGTTACGTAGGCGACCGAAAGAACTGGTCACTCTACAATCTAAAATAGTAGTACGATGCGGCTAAACGTAGGCCGCCTTATTGAAGAACTTATCGCAATGACAATCCGGCTAATCGTCGAACCGCCGCATTTCAAAACGCCCCTGTTTTTGAAAACGGCTAGCCGTAATGTAATACGGCGGATTATACGATCTGACTACGACATATACTTACACTACCTTAATGCCCATATCACCCATAGGCTTGTGTCGGTCATGAACTAAGAACTGTTAATAATGAAATCCCGTCAAGGACCGAAAGGAACTAAATCTTTTTGCACGCTCTTAATCGGTTTTTAGGTCCTTTAGTTCAGTGGGATTGATGGGCGCTTGACATGAGTGAAACAGAAAATAGACTGAACGAAATGGTTCACAATGACGTTGGCATGAGTGCGAACGAGATAAAAGAGTGACAAACAGTCCTAAACCTGAAAAGTATGAAAAAAATTCAAATATTTTTTTATATTTTTTATTTTATTTTATTAATAATAACCGTCATATAGTATCGTACAACTTGAATCGTTATTCAGTTGCCAAAAATTTAGAAAAAAAACTAAGGTAAAATCGATTCATACATTCCCAGCTCTCAAAGATCGAACTGAACTAAAGGAACTAAAAGACCGTTCGTTTGACCAATTGACCGAGAGCGGAGCGCTCTCTGTAGTGACCGAGCAGGCACAAGCCTATCACCCATCCCATATGTTAAGGTAGTGTATACAATTATACATATCTGTGGATACTTTGTCCGTATCGATACACTATTACCTATTAGTACCTATTACAATTTCAGTTATAACCATTCGTAAAATGAGCTTCTAATGTCCTATCAACAAGCAAAAACACGTCCTAGCGTACTGGTTCACTATTACAAACAGCAACACCCTTCTGTCCATCGGTAGATCTTATGGCTTTTGTAATATGCAGAGCCCGGAATTCTTGTAGCATTTTTGAGCTGTCATAGGGACTTCTCGTTTATCGACTTCCGATTATACATATTTATTAGGGATGTACCGACTAGTCGGGAAAGCCGACTATCCGGCCACATTTGTAGTCGGCGGGAACTATTAATGTTATTTGAAAATTTAGAGACTTAGTCAGGGCACGTTGCTCGTAAAGACGCTGAGTACAGGGGACAGGTGGCGACTACCTACGGGAAATAGAGCCTTGGAAATATCTCTTACAAGCTGTACTGACGGTCTGCTCAGGAACGCAAAATAAAAGAACTAAAGACAGAAATTGAACAAGGATTCTTGTGATAGGTCTTTGAACCTGTAGAGAACACCTTTTAGCCAAGCTAAATTATGATGAATAGCGCAACCAAAGGAGCAAAACTACTGTTTTTCACCTGAACTTATACGAAACTAATAATCTGGCCGACTAGCCGACTAGTCGGCCGACTAATCGGCCATTCGAGCGCCGATTAGTCGGCTAGTCGGCCAAATCAATAGTCGGTACATCACTAATATTTATTATTATTTTAATTTCTATTTATAATTTCTTAAAAGTTGGTAGTCAAAGGTTATCTCGATGAGATCGCTCATTCGCGATAAGACTGCATGTCGTTTACTTCTACTCGTAATCATATTTTACATATTGTATTCTGTATTTATCGATATACATATGTATACCTAATCGGAAGTCGATAAACGAGAAGTCCCTATGACGGCTCAAAAATGCTACCAGAATTCCGGGCTCTGGTAATAAGGTCCGCCGATGGACAGTTAACAGTGTGAGCGATGATACAACATACTTAGTGTTAGGTACTTCGTGTAAAGGGGCCCACTGATTACCAGTCCGCCGGACGGTATCGGCCTGTCAGTTAGAACAAAATTTTGACAGTTCCGAACAACTGACAGGCCGATACCGTCCGGCGGACTGTTAATCAGTGGGCCCCTTAAAGTTTCTAGTCTGTTATTTTATCAATTTATCATTATCAATCCATTAATCGGCTGAGTAGGTACAGTCAACAACAGTGACAGTAACCAGTGGCCAAATATATCGCAACACATGCTTTACAATGCTTTTACATTTTATTACCTTTATTTACCGACGTTTCGACACAGGTTACACGGTCATGGTCGCGGCTAACTGATGTCCCAGCAAAATGTCAAAACAGAGATTTGTGCACCATCCGACGAAAAGTGTATGAAAAAGTTTGGGGTAGACAATTAGACATCACATTTTCAAACCACCCACTACACATAATGTTAATTATTGTCAATAGTCCGACACGCAACATTCACAATTTCAACAGTAGGTAAGTACTTAAATCGATAATAATACCTAATCGTCTAGGTGGCATGATTTAAACATAGAAGTTATTTCGGTTTTCTCAAGGTAGAAAATTAATGGATTCTCTCTTACATCTAATAACAAACTAGCTTTGAAATAACTATATTTCTATTAGGGATGTTGCGGATGCAGATTTTTTGACATCCGCGGATGCGGATATTTAAAGTATCACATCCGCGGATGCGGATGTCAAGATTTGGTACTTCAAAAACGTCAAATATTACATTTTTAGCAATTTTTATTAAAAAACCGGCCAAGTGCGAGTCGGACTCGCGTTCCAAGGGTTCCGTATATTACACAATTTTTAACAATCAGTGCCGGATTAAGATATTTTGATGCCCTAAGCATTTCTAGGTGCCCCCTCTCCCTAGGGTCATCAAGATTACATTGTTTTTTTGGTAAATTGAGAGAAGTTCATTGCCGCATTACAGCTGAGAATGGAAATCAGTCACATCATTTTATCACGAAAATTGACAGTGCCGCAGCAGTAATGTTGCAACAGAGTACCTAATGCTGTTGCAGTCGCCACCCGAATGTCACCTTTATCATAGCGTAGAAAGTAATAGAAACGCGAGCGAAGCGAGCGCGGAAATTTTTCGATATAAAAACGCAATATGATAGACAGTTGTACATTTTTACTTTTAGTATGGAAATCAGTCACATCATTTTATCACGGAAGTTGACAGTACTGCAGCAGTAACGTTGCAACAGAGTAATGTTGCTGCAGTCGCCACCCGAATGTCACCTTTATCATACCTTATAAAGTAATTGAAAACGCGAGCGAAGCGAGCGCGAAAATTTTTCGATATAAAAACGCAATTTTAGTTTTAGTCCCAACCAGGCGCGAATCCAGGATTTCATACAGAGAAGGGATGGGACAGTTTTCTATCAGCCTAGCTTCGCATAGGGCTCGATATTTAAGGGTCTCAGCGAGGTTGTTTTGATGCATAAAATATGCAAGAAAGCAGAGAGCTTGGAATTGAATTGGCGAAGTGTGAGAAAGGCAGTAGGCCCAGCTGCGAAAGAGGAAAGCTTGGATTTGGATCCACGCCCAAGTGTAATTAAGGCAGAAGATCAACTTTGCCGTAAGGCAGAAGGCCTCGCATAAGACCTAACGCCGAACCGCAAAAGAGTGGGTTGAAATCGAATCTATGCATGTAATCACGACTCTTCTACTGCTACCGATTGTTTCCCAAAGAATTACGCGCCATTATTTTTGCAAATTAGCTTTTAGACAGCTAAAAAAATCGTGTGGTAAAAACGATGTGTCTATCCCTAATTTTAAAATTTGTTCACCTTTTTCAACCTGGCATTTTGGTGCCCTCCCTGAACGTGGTGCCGTAAGCACGTGCTTGTTTTGCTTATTGGTTACAAAGTCTTTATTAATTCAACCATTAAAGTCGACGAGTACAAAAAACTTTGAGCTAGCTCTCAATTTAACATATTTTTTTAAACATTATTTTTAATTTGACCTTACAATTACTCGTAAGTAGGTAAGACCGTTAAATATTTAAAATGATTATCTTATCAGAAAATTATCACCAATTACTCTAAGAAAACTACTACTCTAAGTAATCCGGCACTGTTAACAATGTATTTTTTATGTGAAACGTGAGTGAAATCTCTTTAAAAAATCCGTAGGGGTCGGATCAAAAACTGTAATTAAGTCCGACTCACGCTTGACTGTACATTTCTAATAGGTTTTCCTGTCATCTATAGGTATAGACCTATTTTATGTATTTTTTTAAAAATTTAAGACTTAGTAGTTTCGGGGATAAGGGGGGGGGAATGGTCATTTTTTGCCTATTTTCTTGAATAACTTCTAAACTGTTTACTCGAAAATTATAAAAAAAAAGTATTTGATATCCTTATAATAAGCTCTTTCATTTGATATGTAACATGATATAGTTTGAAAAATTATTTTTTTTCATTTTTTCTTTTACCCCCCAAAAGTGGCCCCCATGTTTAAAATTCATTTGTTTACGTTACATGTCCGTATTTGGGTCACAAACTTACATATGTGTACCAAATTTCAACTTGATTGGTCCAGTAGTTCCGGAGAAAATCGGCTGTGACAGACGGACAGACAGACAGACAGACAGACAGACAGACAGACAGACAGACAGACGCACGAGTGATCCTATAAGGGTTCCGTTTTTTCCTTTTGAGGTACGGAACCCTAAAAAAAACGAAACGTTTAGTATTTGAGCAAGAATATAGGTGCGTTTTATTTAATAAACAGTAACTTGGCCGACTTTTCGGGATCTAGACTATTACGTTATATATAATGACGAAATTACCAAGCACTTACGCCGCCGGCGCCGCCGCTAATACGTTCCTGTTACCGACTTGGGTCGACATCCGCATTATGCGGATGCTCGGAATCGATTTCATGCGGATGCGGATGTTGAAAATCATGCGGATGTTCCGCGGATGCGGATGCGAATATCCGCAACATCCCTAATTTCTATGGTGACAAAGGTGTCTCGATATATTTAGCCACTTTGCCTGTCACCAACTATTTGTTACTGACTGTGCAAAGCATATTCAAAAGAACTACCTATATGTAGTAAACGTGCATAGTCTGAATTTTACAGCCTTTCTTACGGGTAAAATAAATTTCACCACACCAACCCGAAGCAAATATGAAATGTAAAATATCAAACAAAATCAAATCCAAATTATTTATATTAAATATTTATCATCCAAAATCATCATTTAAACGTCAATTCTACCAGCAAACATTTGATTACTTTGCCTCACATGTGAATAAAATGCAACTTTGCTATCAGTTTTTAAGTGCAAAGTAAGCCTTTCCGAGCTGGTCTGGTGAAAAATAAATGATTTGATAGTTGTTTGTTTGAGATATATAATTATATTGCATTTGATTTTCTACCTTAGCACAAACAGAATAAAGTTCGCATTTAATTCCTTGAGACCCACGGTAGCGTTTTTAGCTAACAAAGGGTCTAGCAGGCTAAGCGAACAAGAAGTGCCCCCAACGACGGATTTGGTCATTCTTTCAGGTGGTGTACTGGCAGGTCCTAAGAACTCTCTATGCTTAATATCAGTCCTCGATCTTCTTTTGTTTTCGAGTTATTCAGGATAATGTAAAATCATCAGTGTATCATTGTAAGAGTCATATTTTGTAAACCGTTCAAGTTAGATTAACCAAACAAAATTATATTTGACAACAATAAAATAGACTACAAAATGAATATGTTTAACCTGCATCATGTCCTTATACTTCATTATAAAAAAAAAACATTTTTTTTTTCTTCTCATTATTTTTTATACTATTGGCGGAGGTACACCTACAAAAAAAATATGCATGAGTAGCCACTAATACCCACTATATACACATATAAAAATATTTGCATAAATCTTCGTGCGTCATGTCAAAAAAAAAAACATTATCGAACAAGGATCTCGGAAACGGCTCTAAACATAAAAAAAACTCAAAAATGCGCGTTTTCCCAGAGATAAGACCTAGCTAAATCAATTTAGCGCCCCCGAAAACACCCATATAGCAAATTTCATCGAAATCGTTAGATAACTAATGTTTTTTTTTTGACATGACGCACGAAGATTTATGCAAATATTTTTATATGTGTATATAGTGGGTATTAGTGGCTACTCATGCATATTTTTTTTGTAGGTGTACCTCCGCGAATAGTATAAAAAATAATGAGAAGAAAAATAAAATGTTTTTTTTTTTTTTTTTTTATAATGAAGTATAAGGACATGATGCAGGTTAAACATATTCATTTTGTAGTCTATTTTATTGTTGTCAAATATAATTTTGTTTGGTTAATCTAACTTGAACGGTTTACAAAACATGACACTTTCAATGATACACTGATGATTTTACATCATCCTGAATAACTCGAAAACAAAAGAAGATCGAGGACTGATATTAATAAGCATAGAGAGTTCTTAGGACCTGCCAGTACACCACCTGAAAGAATGACCAAATCCGTCGTTGGGGGCACTTCTTGTTCGCTTAGCCTGCTAGACCCTTTAGATCCGTGTAACTTGAACGGTTTACAAAATATGACACTTTTAATGATACACTGATGATTTTACATTATCCTGAATAACTCGAAAACAAAAGAAGATCGAGGACTGATATTAAGCATAGAGAGTTCTTAGGACCTGCCAGTACACCACCTGAAAGAATGACCAAATCCGTCGTTGGGGGCACTTTTTGTTCGCTTAGCCTGCTAGACCCTTTAGATCCGTGTGCGGGCGTAAGAGACGCACGTCCGCGTTGTAATGTAATATACAGATCCTTATGAGATAGCACACCGCTTGCGTGACGTGTGCGTGCGCGGCTCAAACATCTTAGCGCACGCACACTTGCACGTCTACGCACAGCAGCCGGTGTGGTCTGGCGGTGTGCTTAAGGTAGAATATCAAATGAAAAAAAAAATGAATTACCAAAAAACGTAGTACAATGCTGTCTAGATTAGTTTTTTGTCTATGGTAAAAAGAGAACAAGAAAGATTGCTTACATCTCTAAATACAAGTGCTATTATTGCATATAATCGTAACAATCAACATGATTAGTAAAAAAAACTCGCAATCGTCCCGCATAAAAAATAAAACGGTATAAAGTCTCATTTTGTTTGTGATGAACATTTTATTGGGAATCTATAATACCAATATCTAAGATTCATTGATTGTATCAGATGTGTAAAGTTTAAGCCGAGTTTCTTGCCGGTCCCGTATTGGGATACCCTCCTCCAATTTAGGAAGGATTTAAATCTTCTCGGGCAGAGCTGTAGGGTTAGAACCGGTGTAGCTTTTTGACGTTCATAAGCGCATTGTAATATGTCTACTTGAAAAAATAAACTACCTACTTATCTGTGACGTCCCACGGGTAAAGGTACCTTATGGCGGTTGGCACTTAGGCTATTATTAACGCCGCTCCAATATTATTGTGGCGCTATGCGACGTAAGCGCCAGCCGCCATAAGGTGCCTTTTGCCGAGGAACGTCACATCTTTATCTTTAAGACAAATTTCGTTCTTTGATTTGATAACTGATGTGGCTACGCAACTTCGTACATTACCTATATAGTCTGTTCGAGAAACGGAAAACGGTGAAAAATAGAGATAATACTCCTAAAAATACGTGTGATACTTACCTCATTAAATTCGTAATGATGTCTAGAAAAATGTATCTCTATTTTTCTCCGTTTTCCGTTTCTCGAACAGACTAATACCATAATACGGTAATGCTGGTTGTGAAAATTTGACTATTTGTCCTCCCAAGTCCTGTTGTCCTTTTAAAATGACAAATTAAAATCGTATTCTGAACTTAAATGGAACAATATAAGGTTCCAAATTCAAAACTGCAAAAATGACTTTGGAACGTAGGAAGTTAAAATCCAGTGCCACAGAATAAATAATAGTATTAGGTACAGAAGGTTCACTCTCTAACAAAACGCGTCTATTGCCACAGATATGACCGCCAGGTCGCGCAAGCGCGAGCAAGCGAGCAATTACTACTGCCAGACACCAAAATTGGTGTTGGCCGCATGTACTTGTAGCGACGCGACGAAATCGAGTGAGCCACGCCAACCAGTGGCCATAAAATTTATGACGGTACTACAGTGCCATCTATTCCAGCTATACTAAGGTACACAATTTTTTCTCATACGTTACACATCTTATACAATCATTCATAATACCAATATTCTCTCATAAAACGAAAACGTGCAAAATCTTAAGACTACAATGTCATCCATTATATGGACATTGACTAACATTTAAATTCTCCTGGCAGTAACAAGACTATCCTATTCAGAATACTAGCGAATAATTTTGACAACATTGGTGTCGTTTTCAAGCAAAAGGTACCTTTTTTCGAATATCAATAAGATATTGACAAAAAGACGAAATAATAAATCACAATTGAAAACGTAAAGTAGCACCCTTTGCTCGGGAACATCACATTATTTGATTCACAATTGGATATGGCCAATTTTAAGAGACGAGAGGAACATGCAAGATCAATTTTTTTCTATACTATCTCCGTCATTATTGTAAAATCATCATTAAACACTTGAAAAAAAAGTCATTAAAAAGTGTAAATCATCAAAGTGAATCTATCATCCAGTCTTGAAAATTTATCTACGTATAATAGAATACATTTTGATGACAATCCACTTTTTAATAAGTCTTGTAGGCATTTCTGCAAGATGTCACCAAGGTCACAAAGTGGTATGAGAAAAATATCAAATTTAATTGTATAGCCGCCCATTCCATTGTAGGTAATTAAATGTTTTTTTTTTTCATATAAATCAAAAATTATGGACAGCTAGAGTGTATTATTTACGTTTTGCGACAAGACAACTTATTAGGAATCGATTAAACACGGATACCGAAGATAACGTATTATATTTATAACACACCGTTTAGGCAAAGAAATATAAGCGAAAAACGCAACGCAAGTGACACTTGTCAGGTGAAAAACAACAGATAAATCATTTAACGGTTTATACCTAGCGTCAGAATCAGAAACCTATATAACATAACTAAAGCCGACCACTGACTAACAGGCCGCCGGACGATATGGGCCTGTCAGTTAGAACAAAAATTTGACAGTTCCGAACAACTGACTGGCCGATATCGTCCGGCGGACTGTTAGTCAGTGGTCGGCTTTATACTTTATAATGAAATAAGTTTGTACAAATGTACACTTGTGACTTCTCGCAGAAATGCCCCGCTAGAGCCTTCACAATGTACTTAGCCTCGACTCGACGCGTCACCGCATCCCCGAGCGCGTCAGTATTCGCTATACAGATCGCTTCCGCTCTGATATCGACGACCGCTTGCGACTCTGAATACTACCCGAAGACATTTTCCTCTTGGTGTCACCGTTGGACGTGCTCGGAGCGTTTTTATAACTAGTGGTGCTCGGTGTATTGATCCTATTATTAAGATTGGAAGTCTTTCTTCTAACGGATGGAGAGGCTTCGACATTGTTTAATTTAGCTGTGTTGTTCTGTGGTTTTTGTTCGATCACTACCGGTTGCTGGTATTTGCCCACTGCGTTCCAGTGCTCGCGTTGCGCTTTGAGAGATTCTCTCATTTTTTCTTTGGCTTCAGCGTTGTCGGCTAGCATTTGATTAAGCATTTGCACAGTTTGGTAGAGGGCCACAGGACTTAGTAGTCCGAAATCATGAAGCGAACACATGTGGAGTATAAAGTTTCTGTACAGGTTTTTCTCGAGGAGTTCTTTCCCCTTCATTTGGAGGAACATTTGGCAAGCTAGCGGTATCTGGCAGTCGCCGACGTAGTTGTACTTCATCACGTGGAGGTTCCACATCTTCATGAGCTCCTTCTCGCCCTCGTTGACGTCGGTGAACTCGTCTATCATCATCATGGTTTTCTGTTGTAGCCAGAGCGGGTCCGTCTCGTTTTCCGAGTCTATGTCCAGCTCGTTAGGGTATACTGGGAGGCAGCTGATCGTGTGATGATAGAGGCTGAAAGAAAAAATAATGTTTTGTACATCTTAAAACAATAAATAAGATACCACAATGGTATAGACAGACAGATATTATGAAATAATTGAAATGAAATGAAAATATTATTATTTTTTTTTTAATTTATTTATATATTTAAATTGGCTGCTATTTAACTGATCACCAGATTTAGTAAAATTTAATACCAAAAAAATCTATTTTACCACCCTAAAATCATGAATGATCACCAAAATTATAACACCATTTTAACGTGAAATGATTACCAATTTTATTACATTTTACTATCCTTTTAAAGGAAATGACACCAAAATAATCATTATTAACCCAAAAATAGTCAATGATTACCAAATTTCAATCCCCATTTTAATGTGAAATGATAACCAAATTTTTACATCTTGCTATCCTATTAAAGAAAATGACACCAAAATAATCATTGTAAACCCAAAAATAGTAAATGACCACCAAAATTAGAACTCCATTTTAATGTAAAATGATAACCAAATTTTTAAATCTTGCTATCCTATTAAAGCAAATGGCTCCAAAATAATCATTGTAAACGCAAAAATAGTAAATGATCACAAAATTGTAACCACATTTTAATTAAAAATGTGCAATCATTTAATATATCGTTATCCTATTAAATTAATTAATCCACTTCGTCACCTTTTTCTAGTAGCATTTTATTTCTGTAACAGTCGCAGTTCTAACCTAACCTAACCCACTTTTCTAGTAGCATTTTGTTTCTGTAAGGGTCGCAGTTCAAACCTAACCTAACCCACTTTTCTAGTAGCATTTCTTTTCTGCAAGGGTCGCAGTTCAAACCTAACCTAACCCACTTTTCTAGTAGCATTTCGTTTCTGTATGGGTCGCAGTTCAAACCTAACCTAACCCACTTTTCTAGTAGCATTTCTTTTCTGTAAGGGTCGCAGTTCAAACCTAACCTAACCCACTTTTCAAGTAGCGTTTCGTATCTGTATGGGTAGCAGTTGAAACTTAACCTAACCTACTTTTCTAGTACCATTTCGTTTCTGTAAGGGTCGCAGTGCTAACCTAACCTAACCCACTTAACTGATAGCAGTTTAACTTACTTTTCTAGTAGCATAACGAAATGCTACTAGAAAAGTAGATTAGGTTAGGTAGGTATGCGGTGCGGGCTACGGGGGGTTGAGCGGGAGGGGCTAGTAATTTTGGCATCAGTTTACTTTATTTGGTAATATGTATAAATTTTTTGGTAATCATAGTGGTTTATTTAGGTGAAAATATCGCATTAATTTGGTCTTCAAGATTTGGTGATCATTAATGATTTTTGGTGATCATTCAATATATTTGGTATTTGAATACAATTTGAAGTGCAGTCGTAATTAAAGTGGTGGTACTTTTGTATTTTTAGGCCTTATTTTTTTGGTGTTCAGTAATTTTTTTTGGTAAGCATGATTTTTTTATTTAGGGTACCAAAGTATTTTTTGGTGGTCATTATATTTGTAGCCATTTAAATTTACAACTTACAAACTAAACATTTATATTCTCGCCAAACTATTACGTTTGATGGCGAGATGCGCTCAGTTTTTATACACTTAACCTATTTAACTAATTATATATTTATTTTGTTTGATTTGAAACAACACAATCTTAAATCATCTATCTATCATCTAATAGATGACAAGCATGTGATATAGTTATGCAATTGGTTGTCTCAAAGATGATACCACTCAGCATATGTCGGAGCACTTAGTGCAACGACGCTGATTTTCAGTGGACCCTTAAACTTATAAAATAAGAAATAAAACATTACTAACTTAAACATACTGAAACATATAAAAAACCGGCCAAGTGCGAGTCGGACTCGCACACGAAGGGTTCCGTACCATTATCTATAAAAACGGTCACCCATCCAAGTACTGACCCCGCCCGACGTTGTTTAACTTCGGTCAAAAATCACGTTTGTTGTATGGGAGCCCCACTTAAATCTTTATTTTATTCCGTATTTGTTGTTATAGCGGCAACAGAAATACATCATCTGTGAAAATTTCAGCTGTCTAGCTATCACAGATCACGAGATACAGCCTGGTGACAGACGGACGGACGGACGGACAGCGGAGTCTTAGTAATAGGGTCCCGTTTTACCCTTTGGGTACGGAACCCTAAAAACAATGCAAAGCAGGTAGTATTACAAAATTACAATGGCCGGCATAAAAACAGAATCAGAATTCTTTCAAAAACAGGTACTTAGTATGGAAACAGAGATGAATGAGTATATGCAACTTAAAAAAATTAAATGATAAATAAAGATACACAGGCGACTAGGAGTGAGAAATTTGATGTGTAATAAGATGATGTTTTAACTTGTTTTTAAATGAATAAAGTGATGCTGCGTTTCTTATTGGCGGAGGAATATTATTCCAGCATCGCGTGGCAGCGTACCGGAAGCTACCACGAAAGCTAGCCGAACTGTGTCTCGGGCAGATAAGGCGGGAGGCATGTCTTTCGAGCATTTGAGAAAATGTAAGTTTGTTAAAAAGATACGAGGGTGTTTTGCTATCTATTATTCCAAATAATAAGGTATAGTTCGTAGCTTTGTAACAGAGCCCGGCGGCTAATGCAAAAAAGGGTCATACTTATTCTATTTGGCACCTGAGCGCGGGCTAGTCCAACGCTCAAAAAATCAGTGTAGGTGCGCTCTCCGATAACGCGCCTTTGTTACGCATCTCGATGACACTTTTAGACTGGTTCTGTAGTGTTCGACTCGCCGGCACTCAGTAACCGAAGTACGCAGGTTTTTATGCAGGTGGTTGTGGCACGTGGCACGAGCGGTTTTACTTAACAATAGACAATAGGATTAGCTCGGGCTCTATTAGAAACCTACAAACTATAGCAGTCTACTGTGATTTATGAATGGTGATACATGAGCGCGCTTTGGTATAGGAAGCAAAATCTGGCGCAGGCATTTTGTAGTCTTTGTATTTGCATTTTTGTACGCGATAATAGGCACTCTCCAATTACTGTATCAGCATAATTGAGTTTTGACAGCATAAGTGAATCACAAAGCTTAATACGCATTATAAATGTCGGTCAAAGTCTGCACTTATTTGGCAGTAGTTAAGTAGTCAAGCTATGCAGTCGCGGGCGTCGTCGCTTTGCTCTAGACCTCCAGATGAGTACTCTAGATAGATAGAATGCTTTTTATTGAACACCTCAGTAAAAGATACAGCTTCAATCAATCGATTAAAGATAGAGTCAGACAACAGGCGGCCTTAAAGCTACAAAGCCATCTCTTCTAGACAACGTCTGCTATACTGTACTTTAGTAAGACACGTCCGAGGTAAGTATAGGGCGTGGGGGCCATTATTGAATAACTTTAGTCATGACATGAAAACTTCATGATTGTGAGACTTTCGCGTATCGCGAGATACGGGCGTTGCGATTAAACCAATCCGCTAGCATCGAGTTCTAAAAACTAAACTAGTTCCCCATATTAGTACTCTAGTGAGAATTCCAGGTGGGGACCCTCAATGTAACTTTAGATATAAAAACACTTACCGATTATGTCCAGTGAGATACGGCCGCTGAGCTTCGACCAATTCGCTATCGTCCAGCTCCAAAAACTCGGCTAAACTATGCCTCTGCGGGCGTCGGCGGGCCCTCGGCCTCCAGATGAGCACTCGGGTGAGGCTGGTGCGGCGCGTGGGCCCGGCGCGCGGGCCGGCGGCGGCCGAGCGGCCCTGCGCCGCGATCAGGTCGTGCGGGGACCCCGTGTACGACCCGTCGTACAGCTCGTTGATGGACACGTCGATGCGAGCGCCGCCGGGGATTGGCTGGAGACAAATTACATTATTAACAAAAACGAACCGACTTCACGAAACAGTCCGATATGGCATTATTATTATTTATTATTGGGGTGTTATAGGCCTTTGAATACCGCATCGACCGAGCATTGATCTATTGTGACGGCCCTTTAAAGTTCATTACTGATGCCCGTTACATCCAGAAAATTACGGATTCTTTGGGCCGTAATGTTCTGTACCTCATAGGGTTGCAATACGTGCCGCCCTAAGTAGGTACACTTCTTTTTGACATTAGTGGTCCAAAGGAACAGAGAATGTGCATTGCAGTCTCCTCTGACTCCTGGCAGTACCTGCATGTCGCATCTTGTTTCTTGCCAATTTGAAAAATGTGTTTGTTCAACTTACAGTGTCCAGTCAATATTCTAGTCACCGCGCAGGTTTTGTGCCTGATATGGCATAGTTTGGCATCATCATCAAAAAAAAATAAGTAAAGAAAATAGGTAAGTACCTGTCAATAAATAGTATACATATAAAAAAATTCACGAATATCAGACAATGAAGATATTTGTGAAAAACGACCGGACAATACGTCCTGACAACTTAAAAGTATTAGAATATGTATTAAGGTACAAGAAAAGAAATAAATCTTAGAATGTTGAGATTGTTTAACATACTTATGTGCGCCTACAATCTTCTGCTTTGCCTTAAGGTTGACTGGTAGATAATGTCTCATGGCATTAAATTCGCCTTTTGTACATCAAGTTGATATTTTGTGCAATAGCGTTAAAATAAATACATATTAGCCAAAAAAAATGTCGGTTAACAGTGTGGGCGATGGTACAGTCTGCAGCAGAAGTTGCTAACCAGGCGAGGTATTCAAATTTACCTGGACACGCTCTTATATTCTCTTAATAATAAAGTCGCGTCAAGATCATTTTGAACACCTCGCCAGCTTGGCAACTTCTGCTGCTGACTGTACTTGGATGTTGTATACTTACGAAATACGTGAAATTGAATCTCGAATGGCAGAGCTTCAAATGCTTCAGTAGAGAGTAGAGCGTGCCGCAGTCGAGGGAACACCAAGGACAGTGCAGGTCGTCACAGGCCTCCGTCTGTTGCCGCGAGTTGTTGTTGTATAGGAATTGGTAGATGATTTGTTGGCGTTTGTTCTCTTCGCTTGTGTCTGATTTGGATTTGCCTGTAACAATGAAAATGATTTATAGATAAAATTAGAGATCTGAATTCGTCATTATGAAATTTGTGAATATTTCGTAATTATGCATGTTAAAAATTCATCATAGCTAGAAGCTCTTTTGCTTGCCTTTTGCAATGTCAATCCTACGAATAGTGTCAAATTCTTGTTTTTTAGGGTTTCGTACCAAAAAGGTACAAAAGGAACCCTTATGATGCGACTCTGTCCGTCTATCACATCGCAAAATATCTCGAGAACTACTGGAGCAATCGATTTGAAATTAGGAATAGTTATGAACAACGCTAACCCAAACACATTGGAAGTGTAATTATTTTATTTTTAATAATTACGGAAAATGTATAATATAAAGGGGGGGGGGGGCAAAATTATGTAGTGGCTTGCATGTTAGCCCTTAAAGCCATAATCCCTTGAGAGTACCTCGGCAGGGAGTTCATACATTCAACTTACTATTTTTCGCCTCATTTCCATTCTTCTGCTGGCTCCCCGAAGGTCTCTCCTTGGCAGTGACAGTATCCTTTTTAGCATTGGCCTCCTGCTGGTACAGCTTGGGTCGGTTCACCAGCCCGTTGGTCGGCTCTTGGCTCCAGCTGAGCTTCAGTTTGAGGAGCGGTCTCACTTTGAAGATGTCGAACGGATTTATGTCGGTTTGCATTTCATTTTCCTGTAACAATTATGTAGCTGAGGGTTTATCGAAATTAAAATGGCATATATCCCTTTTTGGTTTGTCAGCATTGACTTATATATTACTTCGTAAAGGCTTAGTTAGTTAGTTAGTTAGTGCTTCTGGACATTTTCCGCAAATCGACAACCATTGTGCCTATTTTGCGTGAAACGAGGTAGCGCTACTCTAACCACCCCAGCTCCTCAATGAAGCCTAGCAATGTTTTCAGGTTGCTGACTGCCTCTTTTAGTGTGTTCGGAGTCCCTAGGTATTTGCTCCTCTATACTTCTACCTGTTTGCAGTCTAGGAGTATGTGTTTTGTTGTTTCCTCTTCTTCCATGCACGCTGTGCACATGGGGCTGTCTGTTTTACCCATATTGTGTAGGTGTTTGTTTAGTGTGTTGTCCTGTGATTAATCCTACTATTTTACGTAGTAGTTGTCTAAGTGTTTTCAGTAATATTTTGGTGAGCTTGTAGTTCTCAAGACTTACGAACACTACGAAGTGGGCTAGCTCGTTGGTGCACAAATCGCGTTTGCACATGTTCGTTGGTGCACAAATCGCGTTTGCACATGTTCGTTGGTGCACACAAGTTCGCTCGGACGACTCGGTACCTCTTTTTAAAGCAATATTTTTTTAACGCGTGTCCCACCCCCACCCACCTTCACTCTTTACACTCACAAACTCTAGGGGGTTCAAGTATCTTTATAGAATAATTATGATGATTTTGAAAAGCACTGGTAGACGATTGGCAAGGTGTGCAAATTCTCAATATCTCTGTAAATTCTCACCTTTAAACGAGCAATTCATGTTTATTTATATATTTCGGGGATCTCGGAAACGGTTCTAACGATTTCGATGAAATCTGCTATATGGGGGTTTTCGGGGGCGAAAAATCGATCTAGCTGGGTCTTATCTCTGGGAAAACGTGCAGTTTTGAGTTTTCATATGTTTTCCGAGCAAAGCTCGATCTCCCAGATATTGTAGGTACGTAAGTTCGCGATAAACTCAAAAACTACTGAACAGATTATCATGCGGTTTTCACCTATCAATTGAGTGATTCTTGAGGGAGGTTTAGGTGTATTATTAGTAAGGTTTTGTGTAACCCGTGCGAAGCCAGGGCGGGTCGCTTGTTCTTGTCATAAAATAAAGAAATCTAAATTGTTCTTCATTGCCCAATCTGCATTGGG
Organism: Cydia splendana; assembly: GCF_910591565.1. Lineage (NCBI taxonomy): Eukaryota > Metazoa > Arthropoda > Insecta > Lepidoptera > Tortricidae > Cydia > Cydia splendana. The sequence continues at coordinate 13,769,104 of NC_085971.1, read as the reverse complement.
CGAACGTGGGAAAAATGTTGTTATTCTCAACATAATTTATGACGTCTCACTTTTATGTTTTATTTATGGTTTCGTCGCCATAATAAAAATTAGGTACAAGTAATGAACGGTTTAGTAACTTATGTATTTATTATTAGCCAGGCGAATTTTATTAGCATTGTTTCAGTGTAAGTACACAGAGCGTGCGTATACGTCCAATATCGGAAAATAATGTCAATTATTGTTCGACAAAACAGACTATGGAAAAGCAGGCGTGGCTCACTCCGCGATTTCGTCGCTTTGCTACAGGTAGCTAAAAGTACATCCGTTCCACACCAATTTTGGTGGTTAGCCATAAGTCGCGCGTAGTGCTGTCGCCACCTAGCGGCCATACCTGTCCTGATCGTAACAGACGCGTTTTGTTAGAGAGTGAGTCTTCTGTACCTAGTACTATTATTTATTCTGTGGTAAAAGGCAAAGATTTCAAAAGTAAAGATAGGCCCGTTTATATAATGCCGAGCGAACATGCGCACCAACGGACATGTGCACAAATGCGATTTGCGCACCAACGACCTGACCCACTTCCTAGTGCCTGTAAGGCGTCTTATAAGTCAGGCGACAAATAAGTCAATGGTAAAATGTACTTCTTTTGGGAATAATTAAAAAGCAGAATAATAAAATGAATAGCGCGACGTTAAAAATATAATATTATATTCTATAATAGGCGAGGAGAATAATGGCCGAGCTTAGTTTGAACAGCAAAGTTCAGTACAACAGATGAACCATTTTTAAAATGCGCACTCCTTTACTGAGTACCTGGATCAAACACAAACACGCACAAAATAACTATTTATAATAATAGCTTTCGCTAAGCTCAATTAAACCTTATTATAAATGGGTATTTATCCATGTACGGAGTAAGCATTCTAAGCTTATTTATATACACTACGAATTTGCTGTATCTTTTGAAATATAATGGATACCTAATTTAACAAAGCGGCTATTAAGTATACAAAGTTAAGACTAGAACTTACATTAGGAATAGTCTCCCATTGAGCCATCAGGGCCTTATGCGGAGACCTGGCCAGGGTTGTGCTCCGTCCACCCGGCGTCACATCATGCAGCACAAGATCATACTCTCCGTTAGTGAGCAGACAGCGGTTGTGCTTGTCGTACACTATTAGCTCACTGCCGTAGAGCTTGCTCCATTTGCTGTCGGGAGACGAATTGTTGACATGCTCTGATGATTTCAGGCGTTTTGTGGCTGGTTCTGCATTAAAAAAAGATTAAAATATAAATAAATGTTTGATAATTTCCCAAAGCTTCCCAAAATATGTCATAAATCTGCGAATTGTCATACTACGCCACACCTATGTTTCAGCTCGGCCAAAAATGGTTTCGTATGTCCAGATGTTCTCCTCTACAGGTCGCAAATCTCAACCGATTCTCGTGAAATTTTGTGAGCAAGTTCTATGATTAAATTTTTTTTTTATCTATTTAGTTTTTGGAATTTTTTTTTAAATGAAAGACCAGTTTTCCATTTTCAACATAATTTATTTTTGAGATACCGCTATTGGGCTTAGGAGGGCTGTAACAGCTCACAGAGCCACTAGTTTGTACTAGTATTAGGACACTAGGATGCTAGAAGTTAAACATTACCTTCACTATCTCCATTCATAATTTCCGTAGAGCTACTGCTGCCATTGGTAGCGTTCCCCGAGTTCCTTGTGACCGTGACTTTGAGCATAAGCATGTAGGACTTGACATTAGGCCCTTGCGAGGGACTGAAGGTGACGCTGGAGATGCTAACAGCTGAAGCCATGGTGGGAGGCTCCGAAGTGGAGGGGTTAAGTGGCAGTGAGCAGGTGCCAATCTAGAAAATAGTAAAAGTCAAGTTGTTTCTATGGTATTCTAATACAAACAATTGTGATTTCCGCTGAATTGTCTCACATGTTTCATATTTTGTGGAGATTTTAGGTGTAAGAATTTCTTTTTCTGAGACAAATGTACTCTAAACATGCTTGATCTATCAATATATGCAGAAAAAACATTAATAGATAAACAAATGCATATGCTTGTATGGGATAAGCTTGTGAAATGCTCCTATTTGTATTATACTACCTATGGCCAGCTGTAGGGTAGGTAGCAAGAACTTCTCCTTTTTTTAAAGGCCATAAGGCTAAAGGAAAAAATGATACAGAGGATTAAACAGACTATAAATAATCAATAGTTCTAGCTAGAACATTATGATATCTTAAGTTCCTTATTCATAAACTCATACTCAGTAAACAGACTTACAATATGCATAAATAGTCATGGAGCAATGATAATAAATAAGGGTCCAGACTGGAGAGTGTCATTAAATTAACTCAGAACAGAACACTTACTGAAACTTCCATCACATCAGATGAGCTCTCTTTCCTCTTTTTATGGCATATCTTGAGCAGCAAGGTCTCTACTTTCACTTGGTAGTCTCTGGGATCCACCAAGCTCTTGTCATAAAAGCCCAGGAAAGTTAGAGTCATGTACCCCCCCAAACTGTTAGGTTGCAGTTCTGTACTCTTCTTCAAGGTGATTTTCTCCAGCAAAGAGCTGACCTTGAACCCCACGCGACTTTTATTACTCCTAGACATCCGCCGCTTCATATACGACAACGTTCTATTCAGGAAAATCGGCTGCAAACAAAGAAAGTACAGTTGTAGAAAAAAGCGTGCAACCTAATAGCGCGTTTTGTTTTTAGAATTAAATAAAACTTACCGATAGCATGTTACGAGTTCGCAGAAATCTGTATATTTGTGTTGGCTCTGTAAAACACAAAAAAGCATTATCTAGCACAAATTATTATTCATCACTGAAAGCTTACTATCTAACACTGGAACTTACTTTCAAATGCTTGCAAAAACAGCTCATGATCGGCCTGGAGATGGTCGATTTTAGAGTTTTTTGTTGTTTCATTGTCTTTATCGCGCTTTTTAGGGGGCATTTCTGCTTAGTTTGATTAATTATCAACTAAACCGCCAAGTTCATCGGTTATCGGTTCGTTGACTTGCCTAACATGACATTTGACAGGTGGAGGTGGTCGACATCGCGGGTGAGCAGCGTCAGTGCGAGCATAGAGAATTTCATATACTTTTTTCTCTTTGGAATCGACGAAAGACATCAAGACTATACGGATTATTGAAAAAAAAATGGTTTAATATATGTATGTAAAAATATAATTATTATATCTTTTAATTGCACAAAAAGCCTCGTGAATAAATAATTACGTATGGCCCTGGTTGTAATAAATTATTGGTTTTAAGTGAATATGTCAAGGTGTTTTTTTCATTTTTAAGCGTATAATGAAACCGAGTCTATTGTATTGTACTTTTATAGAAATGTCAAAACTGTCAAATTAAAGTCGCAAAAGGCAATTTCAAAACTATTTTTAGTATTTTATACACTTAATAACTATCCTTTAAAATGTGAGAGAAATATTTATTTGCATTAGTAATAATGCTAAAAGCGCCCCCCAGAACTAGACTTATAAGAAAAGCTATACGCAACATACAAAAAAGTGCCATCGACGGTGGATTAAACGGGGTTTTGCTGAGACAGTATAATTACGTTTGCAATTATAATAATGAAACAGCAAACAAAGCTTACAACAGGAAATTGGTGGTGGCGATAGTTGTAGTTTTTCTATCGGTAGTGATAAGCGTGAGTGTAGGAAATAGCGTGTTAAGTGTGAGATGTTTATTACCTAATAATTACCTTGTGTGGGAAGCGACCCGGCCACTGGCAGATTGCGCATATTGCGCTAACGTCACGAAACCCATTATACTGCGGAACGTCTCCCGGCGAGACTTTGCTGTAAGAAAACTATTCATATCCCTAATGATCATATTCAGAGCATTCCACCAGTGTCACTTCAAAATGCTAGTATGTATTTTTCTATGCCTCATGAACTAAATGGGAGAAAAATCATGAACCAAACCTCATGGGAGCCTGGAGTCCGCTTGTCAACTAATCCCAAGAATTGGTGTAGGCACTAGTTTTTACAAAAGTAACTGCTATCTCACCTAGTTAGCTTCTGCTCATATTATTCAACTTTGTGTTTCAGAACTATGCATATTTATCTAGACCTATCATAGTAAAAAATGCCATAAGCCACTGGAGAGCTACAGACCTAGACTTCTACAAATTCAAGAGGCTATATGAGAATACTGTGGGTAGCTATGAGAGTGTTGACGAAGGATGTCAATTTCTTAATTTTAAAACAGATCTGTTTACTTTGAAGGAGGTATTTAATATGCCTGATGCCAGGGCTAGGAATGAGCCGGGGCAGAAACCCTGGTATGTTGGTTGGTAAGTATATAACAAACTACTATTTTTTTAATTAGAAAGAATACAAATGACAGAGTTGAGCAAAGGAAACAAGAGGAGGCCTTGCCCAGCAGTGGAACGCTAAATTTGTCTATTAACCTTTTGAACGCCACAGACGCCAATTGACGTCAACGCAAAATCGTGACTTGCACACATAATGAGATATTTTCATAATGTAACGTAAGTAGAGTAATTTTTGCATGACAAGGCACTTCAACTAGGTGAATGAATAGATGAATGGATTTTTTTTTCAGGGGAAATTGTCATCCAGATATTTTAGCCAACGTCAGACAATATTATGACATGCCAGAATTCCTACCTGAAGACGCAGAGTTCCCAGCAACTGAAAATATATTCTTTGGATATGAAATGGGAGCTGTTATGCATGTAAGTTAAATATAAATATTGTTGAACCTCTATTTTTTTATCAAAATCCGTAAATGCCAATCATTAAAAAGTTAGGAAAGGTCTTCAAAGACCATTTTGGCATAGCACCACGGCATCTTATAGCATTAAAAAATTCAACCGGAATTTTGGGTTGAATGACTCTTGTTTGCAAGTTATTACAAAATATTAAAGATTTCAACTTTCAGCTGGACTATATTTCAAGACTGATGTGGCAGGGGCAAGTAAAAGGTGTCAAGTGGTGGTCTATTGCCCCAGTGCCTGAATGTGATGATGTTTGCCATAAACTTCAGTATTATGTTGAACCAGGAGACATTGGTAAGACCAGAAACATTGAAGAATTTATGTAGATGCTGTGACGCACAACCCTGAGTTTCTGTATAAAATATGCATTCATGTTCATCATTTGGTCCTTGTCCATTACTGGTGCCGTCATCATCCTATTAGAGTTAATTTTCCTTGTTTCATCACAATTTGAAATAGAATGAAATATTTGATATAAGACACTGAATTATTAGTTTTTTTTTACCTTTTACAGTTTTTTTGGACACCAGATTGTGGTACCATGCCACGAGCATCCCCAAGGGCCAATTCTCACTGACTGTACAGTCTGAGTATGGGTAAAATAAGGACCAATTTATTTAAGTCACTTCTAAGTACAAAATAAGCATTCTTTTCTACATATCAACATGCCAAAATTTTACATTGTTTTTTTATTTACACTATTTATTACTCTTCGAATGTTTACTCTATTGTAAGGTGCCATTAAGTAGTACAACTACTATCATCTGCCAAATTAGCTTTAGGTATTTGCAATATTTTGTTGAAGTGCAATTTACACTTGTCTTTATACTCTGAATAAACTTTTATAAACTTTATCTTTTTATTTAATTTATACCAAACTGGAATCTGGTTTTAACCGGCAAAAAATTGGGGTTGTCTTGGTATGATGTTAAAAATTAAAAACATTAATAGTTTAAAACATTGTAATTTCTAAATTCTAGTTTCAAAAAATTTTCAGTGAAGGATTGGCTTGTAATCTGCATAATTTCATATCATGAGCCACTAACAATTACTAGATACAAACACTAAACATCAATACGATAAAAAACAACAGTAGTTGAAAGGTTGCAGTTATCCCGTCCAATCCTTCACTAAAGTGACTGATTATTGTAAAGTTCACGTAAAGAGATCATGTTTGAAACTCGAGGGCACATTAAGCTCACGCTGCACGCTCACTGAGTGGCACATCATAAGAATTTATCTACTGGCATCACTGTACAGCTCACTGAACCCAAATGCATGAAATGCAAACTTACAATAGCAATAAATAATATCTCATTTGACCAGATAAATGCCAGACTGAATGGACAATTTTAATTGACTTGGCATTGTAATATCACAAAAGAAATGGTACCACAGTACCGAGTTGGACATATATATTTTTAAAATATTGCAACTGCCCAAGTGGCATGGGAAGATAGACACAGCGACTGGACAGAGAGTTTGACATTTACAGGTAATTAGAAGAACTGCCACACACCAAGCACAGCGTCCTTTATTGCCTCTATATACTGCGCTGGTACCCAGTACACCCAATATCTGGAAGCTTCAGTGGGCCCTAGTTGCAGACCCTGGAATAGAATATAATTAAGGAAAAATAGAAAATTGACACATGTTTTTATTTTACAGTGTGAAATAATATTGTAATTGACATACCATAATGTGATATTCTTCATGATCTTTGATAGGTTCAGATGTGATGCCTGAAACAATAAAAAATAACCTTTACTTTAAATATTTATAAATAGATTTTGCCTAACAGTAAGCTTTGTGTAAAACATTACATTACCTAGGCAAAGCAGCCGTGAACAAAAACAGGTAACTATTCTCTTGTCTTTTATCATCATAAATATATTACGTGAAAGTTTCTGGATTTTGATATATGGACATTTTCACTTAACTGTGCACCTTTAACGGCCAGTTAGCAATCGTTACAAAACTGACGGTCAATGTCAAATCCCATACATTTTGTCAGGAATGTAACGGTTAGACGTTACTGAAACACGACTTAAGTTGCGCTTTAAAGTGCAAGTTAGAATGAAAATGCCCATATGAGACGACTTATTTTTTCTAAGTGGCCAGTCCAGGAATTTTCAGTATGACCTAAGTATTAGTGTTCAAACAACATAGTAGCATTATATATGAACTCACAGCATTCAAGGCAAAAGCTGAAGTTCCATCTAAGTAGTTAACCTTTTGAACGCCAATCGGCGCATCCATTTGCCGTGCCACTGACACCATGGGGGTAAAATTTAGTTTTGTGAATAAATAATGCCAACCTAAAAGTGGGATGTTTTTCAGTAGATATTCAAACGATCGACGTCAAATGACGTCTTTGGCGTCGTTGTCACGAATTGGGTTGACGTCAATTGCCTTCTGTGGCATTCAGAAGGTTAAATGTGTATTTTTTATACTTTTTCATCTATAAATAACTTTAGTTGATTACTTACTTTTAATGGAAGTCATGGCAAGTTTCTCCGTGCGCTCCTTTGTCCCCAGCCAAAGCTGGTCCTGCTCTGGTTTGAAGGTCAACCGCACTTTGCCACCATGTTTGTTTAACATTCCGCTCAAAGGCACCGGTGGCAGTGGCTCCTGAAAATGTATTATATTATGACCACAATTACCATACCCATTGGGCAGAAACAAGCAAAGAATATGCCTATAAAAAATAATTTAATATTCTGTAATACACTTATTTATAACTATACTTGTTTATGGGCTAAGTTGAAGGCACCAGACCTCACGGCCCTCCCCCTATAAGATGGTGTGTTCAAATCGCTACACCTATGCAAATAAAACTGCATGAGGCCATGTGCTTGGCGAGGAATAGAAGCCCATGGTCTTCAAAGGACATGATGAAACGATGCTCAGCATTGAGGGAATGACTGAAGCAGAAGAACACTTTTTTTAAAGTCTCACCTTAACACCCTTGAGTCCTGGCATAGCATCAGGTGGAATTCCTTTGTCCAACACTTTCCTGTGTATTTTCTGTGCACACAGAGGCTCCTTACTTGACTGGCCACTACTAGCTTTTTCTTCCAGTATTTCCTATAAACGATAGAATAGTTAGTTCTGAACTACAGCTGATTATTCTAATAAGAATGTTATTGCGTTGTTACCCACCTTTGGCACACTCTTTACAGCTAAAATATCATCCATTTTAGATCCAACAAGCATGACCTTTCCTCCTTTGACAACTCCAGCTTGCCTTAGTGTCTGATCGTTGCGCGCCATGCCTTTTATTATTAACTTTTGTGCGTGTTGTGGCACTTGACATATTCTTTCCAAGTGTGCTTTTAAATCTAACACGGGCGCATCATATGCAAAGGTAATGTCATGTTTAACTTTGTTAAAGACTACGGTAAATTCGATCTGTTCAGGGATCTCGCATTCCTCGGCCTCCTCGACGGACTCCGACGTGCATGCGCTGCTCTCGGCGGGAGCTTCCGTGTGTGGTTTCTCTGTGCTTGGTCTACATTCTAACGCAGTCTTTGTGCCATTCGATATTAAAGAGTTGGGATCACAATTTTCTGTAGAGTCTCCCTTTTCGGAAGCTGGTAAATAATAACATAACGTGAGTTTGCATAATTTCTAGAACAAAAGCTCTCAATGCAGTTCAGTAACAAAGAAATCAACAGTTTTTAAATGAACGACACTTCTAAAGACTTACCGATATAATCCATAATTTATAATAGATTGTGTAAATGAATAAGAATCACCAGTATATTAGAGTTGTTTTGAAAAATAATTAAAATAGAGCCGACCGAGTGACATGAAGCAACAAATTTTTCGTCACCATTGCGTTGCGTTCAGAAATCAATTATTTTGTTTTGGGTGCAAACAAAAATAAACATCTAAAAATTAATTGTGAACAAGAACAATCTATTTAAATATTGAAGAAATTAGCAAATCTTATACTCTTAATTCAATTGAATTTATTGCTTATAAAAATTATATTACTCCACCATTTAAAGTAAATAATTATTGGCACAAGGCTGATTGACCGTGCCTTCGATTCTTTTCTGTTGCCCTCTGTCATTGTTTCTATGGCGGCTAATTTGTAAACAAACGAGCGTGGTTTACGAACTTTACGAATTTAGAGTGTAATCTAAAGTTGAAAATGTTATGTTCTGCATTTATGTAACCTTACAATGAGTTTTAGTTTAGACGATCCTTTAGCGGGTATTCTTAGTGATGGCAGTGATGATAGTTTCTTTGATGATGATATTCTGGGAAAGAAAAAACCTGCCAAGAAGAAAACGACACCCTTAGCTGAAAAGAAAAGCGCATTGTTCGATTTGGGTACTAGCGACAAACCAAAGCCAACAACGGAAGACAAAACAGAATTTCCTTCTTCTGATTTTAAAGCGGACAAGCCAAAACCCCAGTCTCCTGCTACGTTTACCAGAACGGCGTCCAAAGACTCAATTAAACTGCAACCATCCGATTCTAAAAGTAAAACTGACTTTGATAAAACTGCCCTTGGAAAATCGCCAGCAAAAACTAGACCTAGGACTAGCGGGGGGTCGCAGGACATACTGGGTGACCTTATCCCAGAGACGAAAAAAGAACCAGGCAAATCTTTAGAGAGAGGTAAAAGTTCACAGTCTCTGTTAGACGATATCCTCGGAGGGTCCTCAACTAAAACGGGTAGCTCTAGCCAGGCAGCCCGGCCAGTCACTGCCGCGAAAAGCCAAGAATTTGATTTTGAATCGTTTCTGGGAAAGAGCGAATCTAAGCAGACTGTATCGTCTACTAAAACTACTATTCAAAAGCCAGTTGTAAAAGAAATTAAGAAAGAACCGCAGAAGAAATCAAAAGGCAGCGAAGACTGGTTGGGTATTTTTCAGAAAGAGGAAGATGAAGTGGAAGATGATACTGATATGCCATCCTGGCTGGCGGGTGGGGATACTAAAAAGAAATCTGCGAAAATAGAAGACAAACCTGCACCTAAAACGAAACAAACCGTTGAAGAGAAACCCGAAAACGCACCTGTTATTGGTAAAGAAACTGAACAGTACCCTCAATTTGATTCAAAATTGGAACAGTTGTCTAAGATGGCGACGAGTAACAGCGTAATGCAGGGCAGCAATGAAGATATAACGGCGGAAGGAGCGGCGTTATATATGCAGCAACAAGAGGCACAGTTAATGGTTGCTTTGCAGCTTAAAGCGCAAGAAGAAAAACTGGCTGCCATGCAGAGTAAGATTCTTATTCTTTTTCTAATTACTTCAAATTTCTAATTGTCAAAACCAGTACACTTCTTACTCATTCAGGATATACTTCTTATTCATTCCGGATGATGTTGAGAACATCAACAACTGACAACGACATTTTATTGAACATTATACAGTGCGTCAGCAAGAAACGCAACGCATACAACGCGAGGCGGCGCTTGCGCACCATGCTCAATTCGACGCCATGTTAGCACGTCAAGCGGAGCATCGCCGGCAGATGCAGGCTGTGATCGCTGCGCACCAGGATCGCATCACGCAACGAATACAGGTCTGTAGAAAATTGGTGCTGGTGGATAGGTGCTACAGAAATCAAACAGCAGTCGACCACGACATAGTGCTAAAGCGGCAGCGGCGAGCGGGAAGTGTCCATGTGTTGGAGTAAGATACAGCGACACGACTTTTTGATCCAACTCATGGCGACTATCCGACTGCTGCCGCTGCTAAAGTCGTGGCCGGATCGTAAGCTCACCGGCAGTCAGTCAGGTAACTACTTATTGCCGGACACTATCTAGCTAAATCCGGCCACAGTAATAAAAACCGGGCAAGTGCGAGTCGGACTCGCGCACGAAGGGTTCCGTACCATAATGAAAAAAAAAACGGAAACAAAAGAAAACAAAAACGGTTATCCAAGTACTGACCACGCCCGACGTTGCTTAACTTTGGTCAAAAATCACGTTTGTTGTATGGGAGCCCCATTTAAATCTTTATTTTATTCTGTTTTTAGTATTTGTTGTTATAGCAGCAACAGAAATACATCATCTGTGAAAATTTCAACTGTCTAGCTATCACGGTTCGTGAGATACAGCCTGGTGACAGACAGACGGACGGACGGACGGACAGCGAAGTCTTAGTAATAGGGTCCCGTTTTACCTTTTGGGTACGGAACTCTAAAAAGGAGAGGTACCTATTCAATTTATCATTCCGCGTTCTATGCACCAACCTTTCTGAAAAGTTCGTCGCGGTGGCATAATAAATGTAATAATTGCTTTAAATATACTATACACATTAATTGTTTTGATCGGTAAGTAAAATATTTTCAGGCTATGCTAGGAACGGGTGACACCAACCCTGAAGGTGCTGATATGCCTGAACATGACCCACAAGGCCCCACAGAGCGCCAAGAGAGCCCGCATGTTAAGGAAAAGAAGCAGCTGCTGCAGCTGGTGCAGTCGTTGCAGGAGAACCATGATAAGGAGATTGATCTTATGGAGACTTCTTACAGGTAACCTTGAAATAGATTGAAGTCATTTGTCGTGGTGTTAACTAACTATATAAGTACATTGTTCGTAAAACAGATGGTCGTTGAGGGACTCATTAGTGGTGATGACGGAGGCACTATAGGTACACACAGTTGGATACCCATTCTCATTCATACTTTTCCGATGCGATGCCACGGGCACATGCAGTACCTACAGCTTTACACTTAGCCTACACCTTAATCCGTGTCTTAATCCTAATATGTTTTGTATATTTATGTTCTTGTCTATATATATGTTCATAATAATATGTATATGTATACACTTATTTTTTCAGACGTCAACTAGCTTTTCTAGAGATATCTCTCAGCCAATCCGAAGAACGCATGAAAGACGAAAGCGACAAGCTAATAAAATTTTATTCAGAAAAAATCAATTGGCTGGAAGAACATCACGCGCTTTACAAAAAACTTGTTGAAGAGAATTTAAATTCTTTAACTGATAGACATAGAGCTGAGACTGAAATACTGAGACAACAACATGTGGACAATGTTCGTGTGTTGCAAGAACATCATGCGTCGTTGATGGAGAATATTAAGTAAGTGGAGATGTTGATATTGTGCAGTAGGTAGCGCAGAAGTTGCCAGTGTGATTGATTTTAGTTTACATACAAACATACAATCACGCCTATTTCCTGAATCCTGAAGGGGTAGGCAGAGACCATGGATTTCCACTTGCTACGATCCTGGCATACCTCTTTAGCTTCCTTCACTTTTATAACATTAGATTAGATTTTAATTTAAATGTAAAATTATTATTGCTATTATTATTTTTCCTGGTCTTGTGATTCCATTTGTGATTATTTGTATTCGTCACTCTCTAAATTGCGATATTTTATATCGGTCATAATAATGTCCGGCTCGAAGGACCATAGGTATAAGCATTCCTTAAATCAGCGCTATAGATTCCCGCATCATTATGGTGGGAATCGGATTATTCCCACTAGTTACCACCAAGTTCTTACCAGTGGTAACTGCTGGGATTTTTTTTCCCACCTTTTACCACTGGTAACTGGGAAAAAAAATTCCCAGTTTTACCAGATATACCAGACCAGTACCAAATTTACCAGTGGTAAAATGTGGGAAAAAAATTCCCAGTAGTTACCACTGGTAAGAACTTGGTGGTAACTAGTGGGAATAACCCTGGGAATCCAATTCTAGTGTTCAGTTTTTATTGTTTGTATGTTTTCATATTCTTTATGTACTTTTTAGCTAATACCTAGTTATGCCGACTGTACTGTTGTGGCGTTAAATACATGAATTTTCTTTATTTCTTTCCTCATCATTTGCTGGAGTTTAGTGTTAGTCATCTCGTACATTATACGAGAAAACTCTGGGATAGCGAAAAATTACCATCACCATATTTTTTTCAGAATCGCAGTAAAACAAGAACAGTTGTTAATTCAGGATTCAGCTGGGTTTTCGTCGAATTTGCAGGAGTTGGTAACAGACGTTAAGGAAAGCAAAACCCAATGTATTGCCCTTGTCGAAAAAGTACAAGCTTTAGCGGAAAGCTCTAAACATGATAATGAAAAGAGCTTACAGATCAGAGAAACACAGATTAATGGTAGATAATTGTTCAATTTTGTCGCTTTATGAGAAAATGGACCCCTTAATTGCGAAGTTTTGCGATGTCATTTATTTTTGTTTGTTATCGAATGAATCGATTTATTTTTTTATTTCTAGAAATGATACAGCAGTTAAAAAAGGAAAGGGAAAACTTCGATGCTGAAAAGTCAGAGAGTAGAGACATTGTGAAAATGTTGGAAACAAGATTAAAGCAAATGACATCGGTAAGAAGTAAAATATAGATCGAACTAGTGATGTAAACGGTAACTAAGTAGTTTAATAACAAAACCTAATAAACATGTGTTTGTGGTTACAGATGATAGAGGATGAAACTGCATCATTAAAACAAAAGAAAATGGAGTTCGAATTTGAAAAGGCAACTTTTAGCAAGCAAACAGAATTTGCTAAGAATGTTCTTAAACGGCAGGACGAAGAAATGAAGGTAAAATGTAAAACAATATAACGAGACCACAGATCACTGAGAAATTGCAACTTAAATAATGAATGAAATTGAATTTTTTCAGATGCTAAAAGAAGATATCCAAAAGGAATACAAAGAGAAGATAGCTAAAATTGAAGAAGATAAACAAAAAGCTCTGAAGGATGTTGCTCTTGTTGCCAAGGAAAAGGCTTCGACGCAAAGTCTTAAACAAGAAATAGAGGTAAATAAGATTAATTTTATAAAAATTACGTTTTTTATTCAAAATAACAGAAATCTGTAAATATTGTAGGTAAAATTTGTATAAGATATGATCTTTCAGAAATTGAAAACTGATCTTCAAGCTCAACTAGAAGAAGTAACTGAAGAAAGATCCAGGTTGAATATAGAAAAACAACATATGCACATGGAGGAGCAAAGGATATTGGCGAAGTAGGTTAATTAGACATTAATGTTTGAAAATAACATATGATTTCTGCGAATCATCAGAATAAGAATAAATTAAAGAGAGAGAGCAATCATTGAAAAATGAGACAATACGAATGGAGTTGGTTAAAATTTAACTTATTGATTTCAGGAGTCGAGATTTAGATCTTCTAGCCAAGACAGCGATAGAAAAACAATCACAAGCCGATAAAAAATATTCAGAAGCTGAATTTATTCAAAGAAAATACGAAGAAAGGATACGTAGAATCCAAGAACATGTAGTATCTTTAAATAATAGAGAAAAACAAATAGCTAAAGAAAAAGTAGCTCTCTCAAGAGAAAGACTAAACTTGCACAACGAAAGAAAGCAGATGGAGGGAAAACAGCAGTGTTCTCTGTGTAAATCTGTTCAAAGTGCCCCTCAGTATAATTTTGATTCTTCATATTTACCAGAAACGTTTCTACAAATGCCAGTGTCTAGAGATTTTGGAAATACGCAGATGACTTCGGCCATGACAGCGATTGAACAAGAAATGGCGCATTTAATGGGACAAAGTTTTAGTCTCAGACATACTCCCGGTTTAAATATAAATCGTGAAGAGAGGCTTAATGCAAACGATGTTAGAAATGCTGATGAAAATATACAGCCGGGTGAAGTTGAACCAGGAACTTTTAAGGTAAATGGTATCCCTATTTATTTTCCTTTTTGTAAAAATTGTTACGTATCTGTCAATCGATTTCAACTGCCGCGAATGCAGATAAGATGCAGAACCTCATTCGATTCCCGACTGGGCACTGGAGGCCTCAAGTCACTTTTTCTTTTGTAAATAACATCTAATTCAGTTTATGACTTAGCCCCATTCCCACGGGCGCTTTTACAACGCGCGTTAAAAAAGCGTTTGAATGACACAAATGGATACATGCGTATTTATTCACGGCTTATTATTAACCAGGCAACTGAAATATTAAACAGGAACTTTCATTGGGCATATAATAATATAATTTGGCTGTGCATTAATATTTTAGCGCCAAAAAAAATATTAGCCTCAAATATAAGCATCATATTATTAAAAAAACTGGAAGCAAAATCAAGCCACCCAAAAAAATTATAGGGAACTTAGTGATAGGTTGGCGACTAAAATAATAAATTGGCAACTAATATTGTAAAGCGATCATAAAATTTAGTTGTCATCTAGTTGTTCACACCTAAGTGATCAACTATAGTCATACCTGAGCATGTCGTTTCAGCTAGGTAGTATTTTAACACGAAAGCAGTTAAATTTAATGAATATTGGTCACTTTTTACACAAAACACCTGAAATTAATTTACCAATACGTAATGATCAGTATACTTATAGTCGAAATTTCTGATCATGAAACGCCTAATGGCCATTATACCATTAGATCTTTAAATTTTTAATTTCTAATTTCAATAGTTACCACTGTCGTCTGCTAGAGTCAACAGATAGGTGCGACGACGAGCAAAGCGAGGAGGAGCGTGTTAGGTTGACCGTGTAATGACCAAACAAAATATTTTAAAAGAACTTCAATGGGCTCCAATATAATAATTCAGTTGCCAAATAAATACTTGGTACCTGCCTAAAAATAATCAAAAGCTGTAACGGCATTAAAATACAAAACTCATATTGATATATATTAAGGCTCCGTTTTTGTTGCCAAACTATTAAATTTAGTACCCATTTCTATTTTTTTAAACTACCCAAATTCGATTCGATTATTCACACGACAGCGGTGGCGCTTTTTATCAAGCGGTGTTGGATTTTCGACTTTAAGCCTTGGTCGTTAAATCGAATTTAGAGTGCAGATAGATTCAAGCGCTTTTTTAACGCGCGTTGAAAAAGCGCTCGTTAGTAAGGTAAGGCCTCACTTACAATTCTTGTTTTCAGGACTACGTGGACCCCAAATTTATGATGCTGCGTTTAGATGTCCAACAAGTAATAAGTAATTTAGATCAAAATAAGACTGACCAAGTTGGGCCCACAGAAAACGACCAACAAGAAGAATAAGTTAATGTAAGCAGAATTTTTCTTATGAAATTAATGAATGCGAAAATAAAAGACTGAATTTATTTTATACCTTTCATTTAATTTAAGTCGATGACTGTTACATGAACATCTGTTAGATTTACATTAACCATGTTATCAAAATGTACACAAATGCTTAAATTACTACTACTTAATTTACATACAATTTAAATATATCATTGTAAAAATATAGGTACATTCTTTTAAGTAGGTATAAATATCATAGGTCTTAAATTGTACTAATAGATGTGCAACGTCTAACAGGATTTCAACCTTTCAAGCCTATAACAGTAGATTTACTATAAGGCAATAATACAATTAACTTTGGTTTTGATATTTAACCATATCCATGTCAAACGCCATTTATTGAAAATATTGAAATAACTTTCTGGCGTCGTAAGTTCATTTAGGTAGGTACTTATTTTCTACATTGCACATCTATTAGTGTTATAATCCGTGTTCTATATAGCAATCTCTTAAAATTACAGACGACGAAACCAGTCGTATCGCACTTTTACTCACACACTCCAGTCTTTCATAAAATTGCTTTTAATCGTAACTACTTATAATATGAATCTATAAAATCTTTATGGACGGCCTGGCCTTGCTCAAATATCATTTACAATAAGGTATTTAACACAGATCTGCATGTTAATTAATAATTACAAACAGTTATATTTTGATGAGACAAAGGGACAAAATATCTACTTTATATGCTTATCTTAAAGTAATTTCTATACAATATTTACAATTTTTACGCTATAATTTCTACTTGCGTTCATGGCATGACCAAATAAGAGATAATTGGAAGAGCTCTTTCAGGATTCATAGTTCAATTCAAAAACAATAAGTACTTTATATTTAATAATTTCATTGAACTTTACGGAGAAGTGGACAATATAATTTTGGTTTATCACAGTAGGTATTTCAATAATGAATAATTATCAAATTCTAATAAGATTATTTTGTTAGTAGAAATTCTCTAAAAAAATTAACCACTTCAATATAGAGCCTGACCAGTTAAATATATGACCATTGTCAAGAGGGCGCTGTTATTCTCATGTATAGGGTGACAGTTCAGTATACCTATAGCAAAGAGAATAAAGTCTATAGAGACGGATTGTCA
Organism: Cydia splendana; assembly: GCF_910591565.1. Classification (NCBI taxonomy): domain Eukaryota; kingdom Metazoa; phylum Arthropoda; class Insecta; order Lepidoptera; family Tortricidae; genus Cydia; species Cydia splendana. Next base: position 13,752,195 of record NC_085971.1, on the reverse strand, counting down.
AAGTAAATTATGTAGCCACTGTAAATTTACTGCCATCTTTCGACAGAACATAAAACTGTTAGAACGCCATTTGACTTTGATCCTTATTCTTTCAAATTAAAACCAAAATATTACTTTGCTAATCCGCGAAAAGATAACGTGCTAGTCAATCAGTGCTAACCCGTTATACTTACTTGCGTATTTTTACATGCAATTAATATTCCCACCCTCCCACCGCAAAAATAAATACGCAAATAAATATAACAAACCACCACCAAAAGAATAAACCTCGACACGTGTTTCGCCTCTCTACGAGGCATCCTCAGGAGTTGTTGACGGTCTGACGCCCGGCAACGGAATGACCTGTCTAGAATGGTCGGCCATATTTATACCTTGACCACTCCCCCTACCGTGCAAGTGTGAGTGAGATGGAAAAATTTGTAATAACGGCGATGACGCAACATTCAATTGTTCGTTAAGAATCATGCCCCTATTGTTGTACCTAATTATTTCCAGTTGTTCCAGAACACCCAAACGCAATCCCTTTTCGCAAACATGTAAAATATCAAAAGAATGATTCTCAGATAAAGTGTGACCTGTATCTAATAAGTGCTTTGCAAAATTGGACTTCTCTGGATGGTTATGTCTATATGACGCAACATGCTCTTTATACCTAGTAGTGAAACTACGGCCCGTTTGCCCCACATACACTTTATTGCAATCGTCACAGGTAAGCTTATAAACTCCAGACTTTTTCCCATTCTCGATCTTATCTTTGCCATTGCAAAGCTTCGAGTGCAAAGTATTATTTGTCTTAAAGGCCACAGGAATGTCGTTAGACTTCAAAATTTTGTAAATTGCATCAGACAACTTGCCAACATAAGTTATGCTCGCTTTATATTTCTTAATCGGTTCAGAGGATCGTGCCGCATACAACATAGTGTTGACCATACTATTCCGCTTTTTCCTGATGATACCATCCACAACAGACTTATCGTAACCATTCGAAACTGCTAAGTGATAAATATTATTTAATTCAATCTGATAGTGTTCATCAGAAAGAGGCACAGTCAACATTCTATGCACATAACAATGAAAAGCAGCCAACTTATGCTGCCATGGATGCGTGGAAGAAACCGGGATAACTGTATCGGTATGTGTAGGCTTACGGTAAATTTTGAACTGATGCCTGTTGTTTACTTTAGTGATTGTTAAATCTAGAAAATTCAATGAGTTGTCTTGCTCTAGTTCCTTTTTAAACTTAATTTTTGGATGCTTACCATTAATTTCAGCAATAAATGCATCCAGCAGGCCCATACTACCCGTCCAACAAATAATCAAATCATCCACGTATCTAAAATAGTATAATATATTATTGTTGCCCACAATATGCTGGTTCTCAAAATGGTCCATAAAAATATCAGCCATTAAAGGACTTAGTGGTGAACCCATAGCCAAACCATCACTTTGCAAATAATACTGTCCCCCAAATCTGAAATAATTTTGTTTCATACAAATCGCTATTAGATCTATCAATTCATCTACTTCCCCTGGATGTAAACGTTGCCTTTCAAAAAGACCCTTAATAATCTCCAAAGTCTCTCCATATGGCACATTTGTAAACAAACTGTCTACATCCAATGAAAGAAGAACAGCATTATCTGGTATGTTAATGTCCTGGATCTTTTCTATTAACTGCAAGCTATTTTTCAAGCAATATTTCGGCTGGAACTGGGACTTGTCTCTTGTAAAAGGTTGAATTCCATTATAAGAGACAAGTCCCAGTTCCAGCCGAAATATTGCTTGAAAAATAGCTTGCAGTTAATAGAAAAGATCCAGGACATTAACATACCAGATAATGCTGTTCTTCTTTCATTGGATGTAGACAGTTTGTTTACAAATGTGCCATATGGAGAGACTTTGGAGATTATTAAGGGTCTTTTTGAAAGGCAACGTTTACATCCAGGGGAAGTAGATGAATTGATAGATCTAATAGCGATTTGTATGAAACAAAATTATTTCAGATTTGGGGGACAGTATTATTTGCAAAGTGATGGTTTGGCTATGGGTTCACCACTAAGTCCTTTAATGGCTGATATTTTTATGGACCATTTTGAGAACCAGCATATTGTGGGCAACAATAATATATTATACTATTTTAGATACGTGGATGATTTGATTATTTGTTGGACGGGTAGTATGGGCCTGCTGGATGCATTTATTGCTGAAATTAATGGTAAGCATCCAAAAATTAAGTTTAAAAAGGAACTAGAGCAAGACAACTCATTGAATTTTCTAGATTTAACAATCACTAAAGTAAACAACAGGCATCAGTTCAAAATTTACCGTAAGCCTACACATACCGATACAGTTATCCCGGTTTCTTCCACGCATCCATGGCAGCATAAGTTGGCTGCTTTTCATTGTTATGTGCATAGAATGTTGACTGTGCCTCTTTCTGATGAACACTATCAGATTGAATTAAATAATATTTATCACTTAGCAGTTTCGAATGGTTACGATAAGTCTGTTGTGGATGGTATCATCAGGAAAAAGCGGAATAGTATGGTCAACACTATGTTGTATGCGGCACGATCCTCTGAACCGATTAAGAAATATAAAGCGAGCATAACTTATGTTGGCAAGTTGTCTGATGCAATTTACAAAATTTTGAAGTCTAACGACATTCCTGTGGCCTTTAAGACAAATAATACTTTGCACTCGAAGCTTTGCAATGGCAAAGATAAGATCGAGAATGGGAAAAAGTCTGGAGTTTATAAGCTTACCTGTGACGATTGCAATAAAGTGTATGTGGGGCAAACGGGCCGTAGTTTCACTACTAGGTATAAAGAGCATGTTGCGTCATATAGACATAACCATCCAGAGAAGTCCAATTTTGCAAAGCACTTATTAGATACAGGTCACACTTTATCTGAGAATCATTCTTTTGATATTTTACATGTTTGCGAAAAGGGATTGCGTTTGGGTGTTCTGGAACAACTGGAAATAATTAGGTACAACAATAGGGGCATGATTCTTAACGAACAATTGAATGTTGCGTCATCGCCGTTATTACGAATTTTTCCATCTCACTCACACTTGCACGGTAGGGGGAGTGGTCAAGGTATAAATATGGCCGACCATTCTAGACAGGTCATTCCGTTGCCGGGCGTCAGACCGTCAACAACTCCTGAGGATGCCTCGTAGAGAGGCGAAACACGTGTCGAGGTTTATTCTTTTGGTGGTGGTTTGTTATATTTATTTGCGTATTTATTTTTGCGGTGGGAGGGTGGGAATATTAATTGCATGTAAAAATACGCAAGTAAGTATAACGGGTTAGCACTGATTGACTAGCACGTTATCTTTTCGCGGATTAGCAAAGTAATATTTTGGTTTTAATTAGTATGGATTTCCGCAAAGTAACGCCTGATTCTATTCACTTTCCTTATTCTTTCAGTGATATGTGTTAACTTATTAAATATTAATATTCACGCCATCTACTCGACTATAGGCCAAAGGTATGGTTCCATGTTTTCGAGCGATGGCGCCACAATCTTCAGCCTATGCTCGAGTAGATGGCGTGAATATTAATATTTAAAAAGTTAACACATATCAGTTAAAGAATAAGGATCAAAGTCAAATGGCGTTCAAACAGGTTTAATATTCTGTCGAAAGATGGCAGTAAATGAACTGTAGCTACATAATTTACCATGACAGTAACTCTCTTCTTTAAATCCTCTTTGCCTATAGGTAGGTACTATGAAAAAAATAGTTCCAGTGAAATTCCGCAACATGGCGCCTGATCATATATACCTGGTCAGGCTTTAACTTTGTTCGGAGTTTTGCCGTTATGACTTCATGTCTATAGGTTTCGAGTGCTTAACCTCGAGTAGTTGAGGGTAGTTTTCGACGATCGACAGCAGGATACCGTCGATGTAATTCCTTAGCTGACAGTTGACGTCTTGCTGCTCCTTCAATGCTTTCTGTAACTGTAATAAAAGCAATGGTTAGTAAATAATAACGTTCTAATTCAGATAATTATATTTTTAGAGAAAGGACTTTATTAATGTCTTAAAGATACCGTTTACTTTCGTGACCATATTTTCTCAGGAAATATATTCTATTAATTTAAACAAGACTATTTTCACCATCAGTTTTTTGCTAAAATTGCCGGTAAGATAAAAATTACACTTATTCAGTTAAAAAATTAGGGGCTACCCGAGGTTTTCATCGATTTTTGACAAGTTTTGAATCGTATCTCCTTTTTTTGCACTACAGATAGAATTATAAGACAAAAGGTTATCGGTTCTTCAATCTTTTATCTCCGTTTCTGTCTACCGGATTTCGAAAGAAATCAATACTTATATTTTTAATAAAACACTTTTTTCGTATCTAGTTTGCTGTGAAGGATCTTATCATCTTACATGCACGAAATCTACATATTTGGATTCGTCTTTGACGTCTCGAAAAATGCGTCTAGGGTTTTAATTTTAAACTAATTAACACAAAAGTTATGGCTAGAAAACCAGTTTTTTAGCCTAAAATTGTTCAACTTTGATGCCAAATATCTCGAAGATAATAAACTTTGAAGTAAATGTGGGATACTATATTGCTTAAAGCCGTTGCTGTTAATATGATAAGCTACAAAAAACATAAGAATACTAAGGGATTCAGATCGAAGGCCATTGGCGTGGGGTAGCCCCTTGACGAAATAGCAACACAAACAGTACAATATTGATTCGTGCTTTTAAATGACAGTAGGTGTTGATTAGTATATGGTTAGATATGGAAACATAGTTTGAAAAAGGTACCAATGCCAATCCAGAAGCATACAGTTAGATGAAGGTTAATGATCAAGCATGCATGAAGCCGTAGGGCATAGACTATAGAACTGAAATAGACGTAAAGAGTTGAAGAATAATTTATACATCATGGAGTGATAGACGACGTCCATGATATAATTATTCCTCAATAGTATACGTATACTAAAGCTCTTTGGTCTATGGTGAAGCCTAGGAGACAACACAGTTAGTAAAAATGCGTACCTTTTCCAACTCTATGCTGTGATCAGTTTGTGTATCGCTACCATCGAGCTGCAAAAACGTATATATGTAAATAAAAATAAATTGCATCGCAAATCAGGCGTTTACTCATAGGACCAACAATGTCTGATACGATCACATCGTAAAGAGACCAAAAAGAGCTTTTACATTTAGCATGTTCACCATATGAAATGATATAATATCCGTATGAAAAAAAAGTGAAAATATTTATTGAGCATTTCTATTTAAAGTTGTACCAATTTTTTTTTGTGTTAGAATTGGGATTTTTTATATTATTTCTACTTACGAGCTTTTTCCATTTTTACTGAGAAAAAACGTGCTCCCAAAATTTTTGGTCCGTTTGGTTACGGTTTTCAATACGACCTTCTATATGTAATATGACGGTAACAAAACGGACAGCAAACATTTGTATGAAATTTGGGGACACTTTTTTTCTTGTATTAGGATCGAAAGAGCTCGTGATTCTGAGTGGAAATAATATAAAATTCCAAAATCTAAAATGCAAGTTGGGGGTACAACTTTAAATAAGTAGAAATGCCCAATTACTAACTTTTGGTCTTTTTGCGCAATGATCTGGTCCTTATGCTAGTAAAGTATAAGGCAAATTAAAAATAAGAAGCAAAATAGCAGATGGCAATGAATACACAAAACAAACAGCGTGGTGGCGTTCGGACGAGGCTGTTAAGATAAAGCGAACATAAAAAAACAAAAATCGACTGTTGTTAAAGCTAAGGACAAACATGGACAAACTACTACAATTAAAGCATTTGCTTTGAGAAGCTTAACGGTAGCTTAGGTACTCAAAATAGTTACGAAGACGATTTAGGCACCACATAAAACAATATTAAAGAGCAGACTTTTCTATGACTTAAGATGCATTACATGATGGTATGTTCAAAAGTAGGTAGGTACCTATAGGCACGCAATCATATTCTTTCATAACTCTAACTATGTACTCAGACTACCTTTCTTTATGATAATAATGATAGCCAATCAAGACATAATCGTAATAATCGTGGCACATGTGATGATGTGATAGGATTGTGCTGTGATGCTGCCTTTACCAAACTAGGTCTTATCATTCTTAATAGTTATTATTTGTCCATGGGAGTACCTAATTCATTATTTTACGTAGATGATGTGATATCTTATGAATTGCACATTAATGAACCTACATGCAAAAAAGCATCCGAATAAATATGCAGATAATCGGTCATAAATGCAATCAGCGCTACGTAGTCACATAAATATATCAGCTCTATAGAACTTATAGAAACATCAATATACATACTACATCGCATATTTGTCATAACACCAGCTTCTTAAGGCGACGGTAGCGGTGGGTAAAATTTCAGATTCTGTCAATTTACCCCATTTCACACACAAGCTCACTTCACGCACACTACCTCACTTTACTGGGACAGGTCAGTGACCCATCATGTTTTTTTAAGATTGGACTTTTAGTTTAGTATTGACCACTAGCCTCCTTTGAGGGTAAAAGCGTTCCATTGAAAGATGAAAGAGAAACAATGCATTTAATCTTGCTTTCCTTGTCTGTTCATGTCACACGTGACGTACCTATTTAATTCATTTGATTGTTGACTGTTTTACTACCTAATATTGCTTTGTCGAGATACGCGTTTTGTACAATTAAAGCGAATAAAACAAGATGTCATTAAGTCAGATGTAAAATGTTATTTACTACTCTATACGGTTTTTCATAAGGTGCAAAATCCATTCAATAGGAATTTAAATAAATAAAGTTTCAGCAGGGTGGCAATTCCATTTTGGCGGATAAAGCGAAACAGAATAGTTCTATCGAACCTGCTTACAAATTTTCACGAGAATCAGTTGAGAAATGTGATCTGCAAAGGAGAACATACAAAAGCATTTTTGCCCAAGCTGAAACGGAGACCTTTGCTAACGCTCGGCCAATGATGGTTTAGGTACACCTATAAAAAATGGTTGTCCCTGCTGTAATTTTAATATCTTTATATTTCAACCGGTATAGTTTTACCTTCAAAAATAATCGGTATCGCTAAACAATAGCGGTACCTTACTACTTATACGTTCACGAAATCGGTATCTGCATAACTTGATTGTTAGTAAACTAACCTGAAAAATAATCTCAAAATCACCGAAACATTTATGTACAGTCACCTGCAATAATATGTTACGTCATTGGCGCCAACTTTGCCTCCAGGGAAACTTTGCCCAAAACGACAATTTTAAACAAATTCGTTAATGTAGAAAAAATATAATAGTTATGGCCACCCTGCTATTTTTAGTAGAATATAGGTTATATTACTGACAAAACTATATACCAAACTTGTGCATAACTTGACTTGGGAATTTTGATTTGAGCGAGTTGTCTAATATAGGGTATATTTCGGCGGGCAAAAAATTTATAAATAATAAATGCAAGTAGAAAAAATTGAGAACCCTTTGACAAATATTTCCGGGTTTGAGTTATAACACATGAAGCATAGATTATGTCTATTGAGATTTAAACTAAAAAGGCCTAAATACACAAAAGTTTTAGCGGTGGGCAAAGTAATCCGGTAATTTGGCATCCATACCAACATTGCCCACCACCAAAAACGGATTAGGGTTGTCACTTTCATCTAATTTACCCAACTTCGCAAGTAAAAGAAGGTTATGTTTGTACACTAAAATAAGTTTATAAATATATACTGTATTTAATTTGTCTTATTATCCTTTATTTAGATGTTTTATCCCGTTAACGAATGAAAAACACAACAAAAATCATATTTTTGGCCATTAAACTATTGTAACAGATTTTCTCAAAAGTGACAACCCTAGCCTTTGTAAAATGCTTAGGCGAGCCTTATTTGGAAATGGGCAAAAACGGGTAGGCAACATTGCCCAGCAAATTTATTTTAAAGTTTTTACACTTATCGCTAAGTTATTAACAGGGAATGGTAGGATTGCCCAAAACCTTTAAGTGATCCTTAGACATCATCATCATACGAGCTGTATTTGAATACCAAATTGACGTGTGCAATGTTGGCGAAAACCCCGGATATCTTTGCCCGCCCTCTAAAACGCAAAAAAATGGGTAAAAAATATATTTTTTTCAAATAATCTGATGCGTTTGATTACAATGGACGTGCTGAGCAAAAAAAGTCATATGTGATGTTTTTTGAGAAATTCGTTTAAAAAAAAAAGCGGGCAAAGTTGGTGATAATGACGGTACCTACTCTTCGAACGCCGCAAAAATATGTGAGATGTTCTTATGGTTCTACAAATAAGATCGTGTCAGATATTTTTGCGGCCTTCGTTGTGTAACATAAATTGCAGGCGACTGTACATTTGGAATAATTATTTTATTTAGTTTCAACGAAAGTTTCAAGTTTAGTACGAAAATACTTCAGATATGCAATATGCACAAAATGTAGACCTAATCGAAATAAAACATTGCTTTTTATAGGTAATTTATAAAACATTCGATACATAGGTATACATAACATTAACTAGAGCGCCATTGGCCTGTAAGCTTCATCTCGGTCTCCAAAGCCACAAAAACTCGCTAGTACTTTCAGAGAACAGCACGTACACGCATTATACATATAGACGGAACGAACGGCATAATCATTATCATTTATTCGTCGCAATCCATGGTATTATAGATCTAGGTACAAGACTTTCAGGTATTACTTATACGAATTACATAACTCTTCCTGTTAATAGGCAATATTTTAAGATAAAACTTGTATAATATAATACAAGATTACAATTGTCATCAAAATTCATTGACGTACAGAAGTCAAATACGTTTTTAAACTGACGCAAAATGATACCAGCATAATAAAAATTTATCCCAATCAGTAAAGATGAGTCTTTAAACTTTTTTCACTTTAAGCGAGTTTTGAAGGAACATAATACTTAAATTCGACTGTAATCGTATTGTTTTAAGATAGTTTACTGCGGTTTTCAACCATTATAACAGCAAATCAAATTTAAATGAGACGAAGGCAGATATTTATGTACCCTATTTTTTGAAATACAATTTATCTACTGGTATACTTTCTCGTGTGCGTATATGATTTAATGTCAATATAATTGTCAAAAGCAAGAAAATCAAGCTGTCATTTTCATTTGAAGAAGTACACGTGTGCTCCGGTGTAGCCCCAACGGGCATCTGACTTGAAGAAGAATTTTGAGTGATGTCGTCAATGTATGGAAATTGTTCGAAAGTTTACATTTGAGATTGAATTTCTGTGTTGTCTTTGTGAGTAAAAATATAAATCGATAATAAATTGGTAGCTGAATTATCTAGCTTTCAGAATCATACAATAATTCAATTACTGTCAAAGACAAAATTGTTTTGCTTCTGTCTCAAACGGAACTCCATATTTTGATTTTTTGATACTTTTAGTGTCGATTTGTAGAGAATAACAGCAAATTAAAAATATAATGGCACAAAGAGTCGGTACACGGTTTCTTCGTGAACAAATTTACGTGTAATTTAATGCAATTATTAAACACTTATTGAACAAATTATGGTTACAAAGTGAGGTCTAAATCGAAAACGTCATATACCGGCCCCTTAATCTTAACACATTCCACATTGTTCGGGATCTACAGTCCTGTAGCATAGCATTCTTGTCCATGAAGCGAGCTCCGAAGGTCCGTCCAGATTTGGCCAATGCGCCATTTGCTTTGCGATCGTTTGGTTCACGGATGGCGCGCTAGTACTGCGTTTGCCAGATCTGGACACACCGTGAGGCCGGAGGCCTGATAGTCACAGAAAAGGGCATAATTATGTTGTATTTAATTACCTGGTCGTCGCTCATCTGGGAGAGTTCGTGAGCTAGTGAGTTGGCGACGAGGGGGCCGCTGACGCCGTCCAGCAGACTGCGGCCCTCTTCCACGCCGCGCGTCAGGATCTGCGCCTGCAGCTCCTCTTGCGCTTCTGATAAAGCTGCAAGCGAGAATACAATTTTACTGCACCATTTACAAAAAAATATATACAAGACAGCATGGACAGCAGTGTAAGTGTATGTATCTCGAGTTGTCGTGTTGCGCGTTCTCATGATGTTGATTACATTGAACAGAGTTGAGTTACAAGCGTTAAATTTTACAAGAATGTTGAAGTAGGTTTAAGTTTTACTGTCATGCAGCACAACAGCAGTAGGTACAAATATGATATTTATAAACTCTTTTGGAAATTCTCTTCCCTTGTCATCTAATGTTCTGCATCTCCAAAATGTTCTACTGTTTCGTTATCTTCGTGCAAAGTCATCCCTGTGGTGTTAATGTAACTTACTTTTATTCTGCGTCCTTAGCAGCATCAGTTCCTGCCTGAGCTCATCTAATCTCGGGTCCGGCGGCGGCGGCGGCGTTTCCTTCATCTTCTGTAACTCCAGCTTCGCCGACGCCAACAAATTCGTCGCGGCGGCGGCGGCCTCCCTCTCTTTGCGCTCGTTCTCTCTCGCTACGTTCAGTTGGGCGACAAGTTCGCCAACTTGTTCTTGGGCCTCGCGGTGCGCGCGTTGGGCCGCGTCGGCGTTGGCGCGCAACGTCTCTGCTACGCCTCGGAGTCTTCCAACCTATTGAGGATATATTTTTAGTAGGCTATAAAATAATTTTCATAATCTTCGGTTTTTATTATTACCTATATAAGTAAATGAGCTTGTTAGTATTTTATTATCCTTAAACTCGGGTAGTTATACCATGACAATAATAGATACTTAAACCGCAACAACGACGTCAATATATTATTATAGGTAACAATGGCTTTATCCTGAAACAAATGAAACAATAAGTGGAACCTTGGGTTAAATAGGCAGGCTGTTTTCCTCGACATTATAATTAATTTAATACTGAAATATAAATCATTTAATAAATGTTTGAAATTGAATTTGATATAAGTACCTACCTACCTACTTACTGATGCTCAATAAATAAGATAGTTTACTATATCCTATTATTGGTTACTTATCAAACTTGCTTGCCTCTTTCTTGAGATCGGAGGCCTCTGTTTCTAGCCTGTCGCTGAACGCAGCAAGCTGCGCGTCCCTGTCTCGTCTCGCTCGACACGTGATATCACTCAACATCGCTAGTTCACTACAATGAGATGCTTACCTCTTGCTTGAGATCGGAGGATTCTGTCTCAGCCTCAGCTAGCCTGTCACTGAACGCAGCGAGCTGCGCGTTCCTGTCTCGCTCGACACGTGATATCGCCTGAATTCTTCGATATAATGAGATGCTTACCTCTTGTTTAAGATCGGAGGCTTCTGTCTCAGCCGCAGCTAGCCTGTCGCTGAACGCAGCGAGCTGCGCGTCCCTGTCTCGCTCGACACGTGATATCGCTTCCCGACATCGTTTCTGTTCCTCCGCTATACGCTCTTCGCATCGGCTTTCGATCTGGAAACAAAATAAAAAGAAACAATTAAAATAGAGCTTTAGAAACACTGTAAACTTTAGTACCTACAGTTAGTATCAATTAGTATCGGATGGAAGCATCTGCCATCCTGCATTTTTTCCAGATAGAGCCTACCTATATCTCTACAGTTCACATAATAGTCTATTTGCTTATACAGGGACATATCTTTTTGTTAAGCTATTAGAGAATGGTAGATGCTTTAGACGCGTAGCCTGATCCGTTGGCGGTAACTTTTTTAAGCGAAGTAATAGGGTTTATAAGGTAGATATACTCTCTAGGCTCTAGGTAGACTCTAGTTTGCAGTAATTTGCGTCGGTGCCTTACGTAAATAATTTAGGTTTTAGTAGGTTATCTATGACACTAATGTATCTAGAAATTAGCCTTAGGTATTTCGTCGTGTATGTACAGCGTTTGACAAATGGGTTGCCGCTTCACATTACTTTGCAGGAAATTAAGCTACATTAGGACTTGTAATTGACTTTAATGTGTCTAGAATCAAGTATGTAGTGCTTGCCGTTGCATCACAAATTCTGTTCAAGCTACCTCCACTGCGGTACCGATTTATATAGCTACACCTATAAATAGTTTTTTAGGTAGTTGATGTAACTAATTGAGATAGATGCCTACAGTAACTTTAAAAGATAGTTAGAGTTAAAGGCAATGGAACGACAGTGCAAGGACAAGTATTTAAATAAAGTCGTGATTCTAGTTCCAGTCATTGGCTCGTTGGGCAACCGTACTGAAAATAGCCATTTACAATTGGTTCAATTGCCAAAGATAGTACTAATTTAACATAATTAAAAACAATAAACGATCCATTCAGAGTTTGAACAGTTTGAAAAGACAAAACAAATACTTTCAGCTCTACAGTCTACAGCCGAGCCGGTGATTCTGTTTGTGATTCTGATTAAAGTCTACCTACAATGCATGAACTGCTCTGTCTATTCAATTTTGTTTTATTAGTCAGATCATTAGAAAAATTTCTTAATGTTCACTGACACACAGTAAAACATTTAAAACTTATGTATTTTCTGAATGATGCTCTTTACCTATACCTACTCAACTGAAGAATAACAAGCTATTAAATTGTTAAATTTGGTCATTACGCAATTTCATGAGACTTTTTTTATCGTATTGACTAGTTCTTTTTGGGAATTTTCTATCACTCCGTCATAAGGTACCTTTTTTACTAAACTTTGAGACGACATTACTAGACTTATTTACTTATAATTAAGGCTTGAGATTACACAATAAATAAAAAAATTGAGCATTTTTTCACCTTTTTATAAAACATTGAATGTCTCCGAAACTAGAAATCCTCATAAGGTATATACCTTTTCCCGTGGGACGTCACATAAAATAAATATTATTAAAGTAGGTACCCGATATCAAGACTCAAGAGTACAATATCTGACCTTTATCAAGACTAATCGAGTATGAACACCTAAAATAAAACTCGACAGGTTTTGGATCTAAGACCGTAACAGACTGATTTAATACTTACAAATACATAAGTAGCACTCGTCTGTGCTCTAGTGACGTTGCTGTAACAGTTGCACTCACCTCTCATATCTGTTCGGCGAGCATATGTATTTATGTATCCGCGCCTGTAGCACCGCCTTGTCTTCGCCCGTAGCGCTCCGTGCTCTAGTGACGTTGCTGTAACAGTTGCACTCACCTCTCGTATCTGTTCGTCGAGCATGTGTACGCGCGCCTGTAGCACCGCGTTGTCTGCCTTCGCCCGCGCGTAGCGGTCGTCCGCCGTGCTCTGCGTATCGGCCAGTGACGTCACCTGTTGCTGTAGCAGTTGCACCTGTAACCAAAAGAAAATTGTGATGAGTTTACGTTGAAATAATTTCCAAATGTTTTAGCCACCAACCATACCAAAAAGTTTTGAAATTGTAATAGGTATTTATAGGTTATATACATATAGGTACCCATGTTCGATTTAAGAAAAAAATATATCAGGGAATTACCTATGACATGTTTTGGTTGACCAGGAAGTTAACGAATATTTCTAGTGTAATAACGCTTGTTCATGTTATTTCCGCGTTATTCGATTCTTGCTATCTGCTTATATATGATAGCATCCGCACCTAAATGAAACGCTGCAATGCAAAGAAAACAAACCAGCGCATGAGCGCATCTCGACTTTGCATCCGGTTTCCTTTAGCTTTAGTTGCCGACATCTGGCATGATAAAGACATCTCAGAAGTGTAGAAAACATGTTCAATACCTATACTCTGTATTTTTAGGTATTTAAATAAAATCTACCCTCAAATGGCTCCTTAAGCCAGTTGAGGGTAGATGAAAACATTACATGATCAAATAATGTAGGTTAAAGTCTGGGGCCCGATTTTTGAATTCCGATCGCTCGATTTCGGCACTCGAAAATCAGTGGAAAACGGAGAAATGCTAATTTTTGAAATATGAGCGATAAAAATTGGGAATCGAGTGGTAATGACCACTCGTTTTCAATACTGTTAGTAGAATTTAAACGCCTAGTAGTGGAGATATTATTGAACGAAATACACGAAATCGAGCGGTGGAAATTCAAAAATCGGCCCCCTGGGGCCTATTGCATAACAAACTACAACTAATATTACAAGCGGAACTCCTTTTCTAATTTCACTTACTAAATAAGGAGTTCCGCTTGTAATATTAGTTGTAGTTTGTTATGCAATAGGCCCCTGGTCGTTCAGTGACTGATCCAGGCGGTTTTGTATTTGGTTGATGGTTAACCAATAAATGTTGTAACTACCCGAAAATGTAAAAATTGTTTGTTTACTTTTATTTAAATAAGTACCTAAAGATACGGACTATAAGAATGAATTTTATCAGTGAATATCCTTGAATTGTTATCAATACGCTAATGTCAACGTAACTATTACACCGAAAAAGTAGGGCAGTCATTTAAATAAGACGTTAAGCTCCATCGCACATATGATAACATTGATATAAATGCAATTTAGGTTTAGGTACCTAATTATGTAAGAACCATTACGCGTAGTCATTGTTTGAAAGATATACTTATATCCTAACGATAGACTTATGTACGAAATATCATTTGATATTTACCAGTCGCTTTTCGTTGAAGGAAATCATCGTGAGGAAACCGGACTAATCCCAATAAGGCCTAGTTTACCCTCTGGGTTGAAAGGACAGATGGCAGTCGCTTTCGTAAAAACTAGTGACTATGTCAAATCATGGGATTAGTTGTCAAGCGGACCCCAGGCTCCCATGAGCCGTGGCAAAAATGCCGGGATAACGCGAGGAAGAAGGATTGTTTGAAAGATATAGCTGCACTTTTCTAAAACGCTTATTGAAACGTAAACGTTACAGGTCAACTCATTACAAACATCGACACCTTCAGATGCAGGCTTATGGTCAACCATTCCTTCCAGCCTTCATTTCTTGGTTGCATCAAAGTCTTGCTTATATCTTATACCTATAGGAGTCATATATTATTTTGGTACCTACCTACTGCTTTTTTGCTTATTGCATCGTGACTAGGTATAAAGTGTTTCTATCTAAACTCAAAAAGTGGAGCCTCAATGCCTTTCAGTTTCTTCGATAATTTTACAAGTATTATAAACCAAGAAGAGAGCATGTTGCGCTCCAGACAGACCACTTTTACTTTCCCTAACCATCGAACCATTTCATTATAGATATCGTCAATCTAACATCTAGACAGTGTGATTGTTTCTGACAACACCTAATCTTCTTCTTCTTATCGTGTGAACGGATCATAACTAAATTATATTTTGTTAATATCTTGCCACCTCTAACCCCTTGGGGGTAGCTCTTATGAGGTCTTCTGTAGTGCACGTAGCTGGACACAGGGAACACTGTATCATATGTGGCGTTGTTTGTAGAATTATCGCAATCATTTTACATGATTAGATTTGTGGGATTCAGTTTATTTTGGGTTAACCTTGAGATGGATGACGCGGTGCTAATTTCGTTGAGGATGTTTCGCAAGTCTACTGTGGCGAATGATGGTGCTTGTACAATTAAAATGTGAACTTTACTATCTACTAATCCAAGCAATCCACAAAACTTTGAGGATTTTAGGAAATTATACGAATTTTGGAATTTTAGGTATTATCACGGATATGGACGTGGACATATTCTCACGAAGGTACAACAATATTTCTTGCAATTATTATAACCGTGACTGAACATACCTAGGTACTGTTGTGTTTTCGAGTAAAAGGCGTTAATGTTAGACATTGGCCTTATCGATTTCGACAACTGATGCATGCATTGTGCATGGTAGGTGCCGTTTTTATTGGAATAGTCAGGTATCAAACAAGTTCAATGTCCATCGCCAAAAAGAAAGCCAATATTCGAAGAAATAATTGAACGTTACAATAGCTATCTGGAAGTTCATTCTAATGCTAGTTCACTAGTAGCATTGTTTATGCACCATTGAATGCGGGCCTTGCCCCTGGCTATTTGTTCATTCGATTGGATTAGCAATAGTTCTTTAAATTAGGTTCGTCTGTGATAACGTCTCTGTCGGAGGTCTGCTGAATTCGAAAATTGTAGGTAGGTACTTAAAAATAAATGGACTGCAACGGCTGCCTGTAATAATTTATCAAATTGTTTAAAAACATTCTCAGCGTATTTATTCCCTATTAGAATGATAGCTTAGCTTCATATTCACCGCAAAGCTGTTACGCATATTAAAGTGAGTAATGCTCGCCGGGCGTCACCACAGGAAGGAGTCAACTGACACACAGGAAAGGCTAATTCAAATCTAAGACGAATAAAACAATGACGCGTGAGAGACTCACACTTTAGGGTATTCATAAATTAAATTATAATATTGGTTTGTAATATATCTCGTTCCTCGGACCGATACTTACGTACAATACGAGTGCGAGTTCATTCTGAAATTAATATTTTTAAAATCTACAAGTCAAACTCGTCTTAGTTACAATTGTTTTCATTGAGCTTCGTTACATACTAATACTTACGACTAGTTCTAAAAACCTCATTCACAAGACCCGCTCAGAAATTTTAATGGCTCTACTATATAAAAACTAATGAGTAAAACGGCCGCTGAAAATAAAGAAGAAAAAATATATATAGCAAAAGTTGAATGCACGCCAATAAATGATTCACGTTCAAGAAGAGCAACGTCTGTTCTAAATGAATGCACAAATAATTAAATATAACTTCACCAAATTTTTCTACGGATATCTAAAAGGTAGTGGTGGTGGTTAGTGGTAAAAATTTCTAGCGTAAGCTGCGTAAAGCCGACCACTGACTAACTGTTCGGAGCTGTCAAATTTTTGTTCTAACTGACAGGCCGATATCGTCCGGCGGCCGGCGTTAGTCAGTGGTCGGCTTAAGTATCTCACAAAAGTTTTTTTTTATGAAATGAGGGGCTACCGCGAAACCCGACATTCGATTATTGACCTTCTCTACATACCTACTTGAGGCTTGTTCTGGTAGTAGTAACAGGTTATGAATTTGATCTGGATTGGTAATGGATAGAGTGTTCGGAAAGAGAAGAGTCGTGGAATGTATTGGGCCCCATATTAGTCGTGGAACGCCACGACTCACGACTCTTTTCTTTCCACACAGACTCTATAATAATAAATAAGAATATAAGCGCAACCTCTGTCTTAAAATTTTAGAAAAGGTCATTTTTTAAGCATTTATTATACGCATAGCTCTTTTATTCTGTACAACTCGTTTTGTTTCTCGCCAGCCCTACACTGCATCGCAGTACTGTACTTTCCCGAGCACGTGCGTAACCATTGATTCTCCAGGGCCTGAATTTCCTACTAGGTACAATGTGTCACAAATACCAAGAAAATGTTATACCTTCTTGAATAAAACTAAGTAACTATGGTTACTTTTGTAACTGTAGAAAAACTTTTTGAGGGGCTTCTTTTCTTAAACGAAAAAGAGAAAAGTTTTCGAAATTCTTCAATGTGGAAATTTTCAATGTGGAATTTTATGTGTTTTCGATATTCTTCAATCTGGAAATTTCGCAATTTTGGAAACTTTCATACGGCATATTAGAAAAAAAACCGGCGAACTAAGAAGTCAGAACATTACTCCAGTTATTGGGGCACTCGTTCGTCGAGTGCTCTAACCCCATAATAATTGCAGATCGGCAAAAAATTTAATTCCGAAGCTTGAATTCACTTTCTCGCCGAGTTAGGTACACGCGTCTCGTAAGTGGATGATTGCTCTCAGTTTTTTAGCTATTGGTAGTTAGCGGTTATCAAGGTTTATAGGCTATTAGGTATTTAACAAAACTTTAGATGGGTATGTTATAGGATAGATTAGCAATTACTTTGTTGGGTTACCTTTCATTTGATTTTGATTGTTCTAAATTCGTGCAAGTAGAAAAGTTTACATACAAACCGTACCTAATTGGCGGCGTTACGTGACTCTTAAGGTGGTTCGCCTAGGTTACTCAAAACTTAACTCTCGCTAGATGGCACCACTTTTGCAAAATTTCAGGTTTTATTTTTTTGTGAAATGGTCATGGTATTTGTATACTTAAAAGTATGTTTCGCGCACTCTTTAAATAAATATTGAACTATTAAAATAAACATTGAATACTTCATTGTGCAAAAACCACCTTTTTAATTCGACGGAGTGTTGCTGTCACGCTTTTTCCTACTATTACTCACACATGCAAACAGTGTTTCCGTGATCCTTGTAGTAGACAATTTCACACAACGTAAGTATGTTGCAATAGCGTAACGGTATGTTCGTGGAAATACGTGCAAGAGGATTGGGGTTCAAGACTGGTGCGAGTAGGTAATTTCTTTTTGTTTATTTTAGTCTTTTTGTGTTATCTTACCTTTAAACGAGCAATTATTATATATATATTTTTAACCGACTTCAATTTCATAGAAGGAGGAGGTTCTGTATTCGGTTGTGGCTATCTTTTTTTTTTTTTTTTTCTATGTACGTTCACCGATTACTCCGACATCCGTAGTCCGATTTGAGTAATTCTTTTTTTGTTTGAAAGGAGCTACCTCCGAGTTGGTCCCATTTTAATTTGGTTCTGTTCTGATGATGGGATCCATGAGGAATTGAGGGAACTCCTCAATTTTAAAAGGCACATGCATGGTGTTTTGGGCGTTTTCTTAAGCAACTCGAGCATTTTCTCCCGAAAACCACCAATTTGATGAAGTAGACCTGATGATGATGATTATTTTGATGATAATGATGATGATTTCTTTAAATGTAAGTATGTTAAGCGATTACTCCGGCACCTGTGATCCGATTTGAGTAATTCTTTTTTTGTTTGGAAGAAGTTACCTCCAAGGTGTTTCCGTATTATTTTTGGTTCTGGTCTGATGATGGAATCCATGAGGAATTGAGGGAACTCCTCAATTTTTAAAGGCACGTGTTAAGTAATTTCGGGGTTTTGTAAAGTAACTCGAGCATTTGCTTCCGAAAACCACCAATTTGATGTACTGCAACTGTAGCCTTACCACGAGTTTGACATTGACATATTCGCTAACGTCTTATGCATCTAAATGTAACTTTTTATGCATCTCGCTCACATTAAGGTTAGTACAAGCGAGATGCATAGGAAGTAAGTTACACACATGCTAGCGAATATATCAATGTCAAACTCGTGGTAAGCTGGTAAGGCTACTGATCGGGGGTTAGGAGTTAAGAGCGCTCTTACAAGAAAAGTCGAAATAATGCAAAATTGATGATACTAGTCGACGAAATTCAGGACTTTGCGCTCATTATTAGAAACAATGAGTACTTGTTCCAGTAAAAGCGTCTTCTTATCTTTATAAATATCGTTATGAATATTAGAAAAAGGACTTCTTAAATTAGTAATGATTTTTTTTCTGATGGTCGTTTCCGAAAAACCCCGTGAAGCACTGAATGGCGAGCTCTTATTTGGAAATGTTGAGAATTTTACTCTGCTAAACCTGGCTATTTTGTATTACTAATACCCTGTACTTTAGGCATATCAAACTATATTTTTCCTACATACCTTTGAGAAAGAGAAAATCAAAGTAAAACGAACTCGATTTTCTCTCCGAAACAAGTGTCAATTCCTACGAAAATCTACTTAATATCGAAGTCATTTTCATACTCAAGCAATCTGCAACGTTTGCTTATACTGTTGGTATACATTAGTGTTTATGAATTTCTACTATAATTTTTTGGCAATTTTTTGAAAACTACTCTATATTACCGATGACGCGCGCTGCGCCAGCTCAGTGCCGCGGCAGAGCTTGTAGAGGCAGGACGTGTGTCGGTCGGCTCCGCACATTTTCAACGGCGACGACGAGGTTTTTTATCATTGTGTGCGGCGGGCGCCGTGTAAAACGCTATACTGTGTGCGTGTAAACCGTAACGAGAGACTTTGATCCTAGCACTGTTTTTATAGTATTATAATTTATAATGGTACAGTTTAATAAACTACCGGACAGGATTAAAAATATTTGAAACGACCTGACATTCTATATGTATTTATTTGACTCAAGATAGTACTCAGGGTCTGATGATGGAGCCGGAAGGTGGTCACCGGTACCAATCAACCATGCAACTAAACCACTTCGTGTTTAGGCTCGTTTTATTCATCTCAACAAGATCTTTGACACAAGATAGTACTCAGGGTCTGATGATGGAGCCGGAAGGTGGTCACCGGTACCAATCAACCATGCAACTAAACCACTTCGTGTTTGGGCTCGTTTGATTCGGCTCAACAAGATCTTTGACTTAAGATAGTACTCAGGGTCTGATGATGGAGCCGGAAGGTGGTCACCAGTACCAATCAACAATGCAACTAAACCACTTCGTGTTTAGGCTCGTTTTATTCGTCTCAACAAGATCTTTGACTTAAGATAGTACTCAGGGTCTGATGATGGAGCCGGAAGGTGGTCACCGGTACCAATCAACCATGCAACTAAACCACTTCGTGTTTGGGCTCGTTTGATTCGTCTCAACAAGATCTTTGGCACAAGATAATACTCAGGGTCTGATGATGGAGCCGGAAGGTGGTCACCGGTACCAATCAACCATGCAACTAAACCACTTCGTGTTTAGGCTCGTTTGATTCGTCTCAACAAGATCTTTGACACAAGATAGTACTCAGGGTCTGATGATGGAGCCGGCAGGTGGTCACCGGTACCAATCAACCATGCCACTAAACCACTTCGTGTTTAGGCTCGTTTTATTCGTTTCTATAAGATCTTTGACACAAGATAGTACTCAGGGTCTGATGTTGGAGCCGGAAGGTGGTCACCGGTACCAATCAACCATGCAACTAAACCACTTCGTGTTTAGGCTCGTTTGATTCGTCTCAACAAGACCTTAGACAAAAGATAGTACTCAGGATCTGATGATGGAGCTGGAAGGTGGCCACGGGTACCAGTCTACCATGTAACTGAACCACTTCGTGGTTGGGCTCGTTTGATTTGTCGCAACAAGATCTTTGACACAAGGTAGTACTGAGGGTCTGATGATGGATCCGGAAGGTGGTGACCGGTACCAATCAACCATGCAACTAAACCACTTCGTGTTTGGCTTCGTTCGATTCGTCGCAACAAGATCTTTGACACAAGTTATTACTCAGGGTCTGATGATGGAGCTGGACTGTGGCCACGGGTACCAGTCTTCCGTGTAACTGAACCACTTCGTGTTTGGGCTCGTTTGATTTGTCGCAACAAGATCTTTGACACAAGGTAGTACTGAGGGTCTGATGATGGATCCGGAAGGTGGTCACCGGTACCAATCAACCATGCAACTAAAGCACTTCGTGTTTGGCTTCGTTCGATTCGTCGCAACAAGATCTTTGACACAAGTTAGTACTCAGGGTCTGATGATAGAGCTGGACTGTGGCCACGGGTACCAGTCTACCATGTAACTGAACCACTTCGTGTTTGGGCTCGTTTGATTCGTCGCAATAAGATGTTTGACACAAGATACTACTCAGGGTCTGATGATGGAGCTGATGATGATAGACAGGTACCCGTCGCCACCTTCGCGCTCCATCATCAGACCCTGAGTACTACCTTGTGTCAAAGATCTTGTTGAGATGAATAAAACGTGCCTAAACACGAAATGGTTTAGTTGCATGGTTGATTGGTACCGGTGACCACCTTCCGGCTCCAACATCAGACCCTGAGTACTATCTTGTGTCAAAGATCTTGTTGAAACGAATAAAACGAGCCTAAACACGAAGAGGTTTAGTTGCATGGTTGATTGGTACCGGTGACCACCTTCCAGCTCCATCATCAGACTCTGAGTATCACCTAGTGTCAAAGATCTTGTTGAGACAAATCAAACGATCCTAAACACGATGTGGTTTAGTTGCATGGTTGATTGGTAATGGTACCTTCCAGCTCCATCATCAGACCCTGAGTACTGTCTTGTGTCAAAGATCTTGTTGAGACGAATCAAACGAGCCCAAACACGAAGTTGTTTAGTTACATGATAGACTGGTACCCGTGGCCACCTTCCAGCTCCATCATCAGACCCTGTGTATCTTCAGTGTCAAAGATCTTGTTGAGACGAATCAAACGAGCCTAATCATGTTACTCCATGGTTGATTGGTATCCGTGACCACCTCAATCATCATCAGATCCTCAGTACCAGTTCGTTTTTAAACCCTCGTTGATACAAACTTTACAACCTATAGGTACCAAATGCAATGACGAAACATGTAAATAAGCGAGTAGGTACCTATAATTTATTTCGAGTAATATACCTTCATAAGTACGAGTATGGGGCTATTCATAAATTACGTCGTTTCAAATGGGAGGAGTGGGGGGGGGGAGGGGTCTGGACATCGGATGATGGTAACATGACGTAGGAGGAAACAGATTCATCCGAAGCTTGATTTTTGGTAGATTTGAGGGGGGGGGGAGGGGGTTTAAAAATCGTCAAAAATAGATGACGTAATTTATGAACAGCCCCTATGTACATTTGCACTGCATTTAGTATTTTCGTACTTACCAAATAACAGTTTTAGAACTTTAAAAGTTAAGTACAGTTAGTGTTGTTATGGTTGATTTCAATATGCTTCGCGAAGGATCAAGAATGTTTAATCCATCATTGTAGTGCGAGTGTGGTAGAAGGGATCGGCGTACTGAGCTCGCACGGCCTGCCGCAGCGCGTAAAATACCTAAACTCGCTCAACGCCGAAATGTAATAGCGCTCTTAAGGGGTCAGGGATTAAGGGGTCGGGGAATGGCGGTTGAAGGGTTGCTAGTTCAGGATCGAGGGATTCCTGGATCAGGGGTTGATGTGCTGTGAGGTTGAGTGATCGGGGGGCTGAGGGATTGGGTCAGTGGCGGGGCGGGCGGATGGATTTAGTTGACAGGAATTATAATTTCCCAGACGGACTCGAGAAAATTCCTGATTTCTATTTACTAAAGTAATAGGTACTTACACGAATTTAGTGTTAAACATGATCTTGTTTTTCATTCATGCGTCGCGCTCTTAACAATGCGTTAAAACTAAAAATGGAAAAATAAAAACTTTTTACAAAAAAAAGCAAACCGACTTCAAAAAGGATGAAATAAAATATTATCCTTTTTGAAGTCTATGCGTTACCAACTGATATGTTTGAAGTCGGTGCCAAGCCAAGTAGTAACAATACCAGACAAAAATAATCAGCTTTATGGCTATAAATCCCATTAGAACTGTACTAATAACTATTATAAATGTGTAAAGAATTCTGTCTGCCTCTTTGTCGCCTTTTCATGGCTAAATAACTGAACCGCCTTAGGTGAAATTTGGCAAGAAGGTAAATTCCTTGAATTTTTTTATATTTTCAAATGTAGTCCTCTGGATAAGGGACGGGAAATAACTCAGTCCCAATCCCACACTTGCGTGCTATAGACTGTTCGAGCATTAGTAAGAAATGCTCTTTAAAAAATACGACGGCAAAAAAATGCATTTATATTTACACTAATGTGCCGACAAACATGGTACAGACTGCGCCAAGAAGGTTTGATCGTGTGTTCTGAGGTGTGTTCTTAGGTCCAGTCGACGTCAATGATATGTTTACACTTTTGCACCTTACTCCTTTGTAATAAGGCGAAAAGTGTAAACATATTTTTAACGTCGACTGTACCTACAGAAAGTACGTTCATTGTCGTCGTGTAAGGCAATCCAACGTAGGTAAATCCTTATCGAATTGCACCAAAGTCATGGTATGCTTAAAAATTGGCTTGGCACCGACTTCAAACATATCAGTTGGTAACGCATAGACTTCAAAAAGGATAATATTTTATTTCATCCTTTTTGAAGTCGGTTTGCTTTTTTTTGTAAAAAGTTTTTATTATTTATATATTTGGATGATATCAGAAACGGCTCTAACGATTTCAATGAAATTTGCTATAAGGGGTTGGATCTCTTAGCTAGGTCTGATCTGTGAGAAAACGCGCATTTTTGAGTTTTTATATGTTTTATAAGCTTTGGTCGGTCTCCCAGATATTCAATCTCTTCTTCCTCGCGTGGGGTCCGCTTGGCATCTAATCCCAGAATTGGCATGGGCACTAGTTTTTACGAAAGCGACTGCCCTGACCTTCCAACCCAGAGAGTTAACTTATTGGGATTAGTCCAGTTTCCTCACATTGTTTTCTTTCACCGAAAAATAGGTATCGGTATATAAATAGGTTTTGGTAAATAGGTATCAAATGATATTTCGTACCAAATATCATTGGTACGAGCTGGGGTTAGAACCCGCGACCTCCGGATTGCAAGTCGCACGCGCTTTCCGCTAGGCCACCACCGCTCCCCCAGATATTCAGTATTAGTTGGTATTAGGGTATGTGCGGAAAGAGAAGAGTCGTAGAATGTATGGGCTCCCCTACATTTCAAGACTCTTCTCTTTCCGCACAGACTCTATCAATAAATTACTTTATCAACGTTTTCAAAAAAAATATTCAATACCTGATTTTCACAGCTTTTAGGGTTCCGTACCTAAAGGGTAAAACGGGACCCTATTACTAAGACTCCGCTGTCCGTCCGTCCGTCCGTCTGTATGTCACCAGGCTGTATCTCACGAACCGTGATAGCTAGACAGTTGAAATTTTCACAGATGATGTATTTCTGTTGCCGCTATAACAACAAATACTAAAAACAGAATAAAATAAAGATTTAAGTGGGGCTCCCATACAACAAACGTGATTTTTGACCGAAGTTAAGCAACGTCAGGCGGGGTCAGTACTTGGATGGGTGACCCTTTTTTATAGATAATGGTACGGAACCCTTCGTTTGCGAGTCCGACTCGCACTTGGCCGGTTTTACCTAAAATAAAATGAAAACATTTATTTAAGTATTTTTTTTATTTTGAATTCAATTACAAGTACATTTTTTTCATATTTGTTATCCGTAGTAGTCCCTGTACCTGAAAGAAATATAATATCATGAATCATGATAGGAAAAAATCTCTGATGTAATAGGAAGAAAGATGATGCAACAATATGGATTCTAATAATGTTATAATCGAGTTATAATTTACTTACCTGGTAGTAACTGTAATTGTGTTCTTCATTCATGGACAAAAAATCCATTATTTTCAACCACAGGAAATATTATACATTTCTTTTTTATTGCAGTGAGGATGTCCTGATTGTAAAAATCAAAGAGATTAGGTAGAGTACAATTTCTAATTATCTTTGTAAAAAATAAACAAATACGCGTAGTCATTCGCTTTTTGAAAATAAGAAAAATTAAATAAACATATAAAAAAAAAACAATACGAAATTTAGGTGTAAAAAAATTACAAAAAGTTATATCCCAGCATACAATGCTGGGGATCGAACCGGGAACTTTCCGATTGAAAGCAAAAAAGCGACTGTTTGCAAAACACGCCATGATAGTTCTTAGCTAAGCTGACGAATTTCGGGTACTTATTCTCGCTTCAGTCGATTAAGTACCTGTCAACAAAATTGCACTAAACATGACGGCACTCCAAATTCGCGCCGTGGTCAGCCCGGCAACGTCGGAAATAGTATGGCAACGTCGCAAATGTATCTGTACACGACATTTGTGACACACACATAGGTAAAATTGATGAAAATTTAAGTATGATTATTGCATGATTTCTGTATGAAACATTGTTTTCCTATTAATTTCGCGCAAACGAATATTCGAAAGTAGATAAATGCGGAAATATTTATGTACTAATAGTGTGTAGTGACTTAATGCAATGCGATTGAATTTTGTATGAAAATCGAACCACCTTAAAATCAATATCATTATCATCGACACAGCAACTATAGCAACAGTCGGTAAATCGTTCAGGGTGTTGGTTAGTGGTTACATTTATTAATTTTTGCAAATGATGTTCTACAAAGTAACGTTTAAGTATAACGTTTGTAAAAAACGGGGAAAGTTTTCCATTGGACTTAGAAAACAAATTGACATAATTGTCGGTATGTTTTATAATTATAGACGAAGGATTTTGCGGTATTATAAATCGGAATAAAGTCCGTAGAGTCATATTATTTAATTAGTTTTATGATAATATGCAGCACTTAAAAGTAATTGAAGTTTTATCATAAGATAACATTGCTTTCAATGATAGGGTAGATATTAATAAAATCGATCGGAAATAAGACAAACGCATTTCATTTCATATACTTATTAGATACATTTTTTTTTTAATTTTCAAGTCCATGATTATTTTACTGAGCATTTTTTTTACATCCATTGTTACAGAAAAAGAACTGCTATACCTGCAAATCTTCAGAAAATTCACGTTTGTACGGGACAACGGTAGATAATTTCGTGGAATGCTCCTAATAAGTATATCACCTAATCCAAATTTAAATCTTAGAGGTAGAAGGTACTTATGTTCCGTAACCTTTTGTATGCTAACTGTAAAATTTGGGCTGTATACAAGTTTGGTACAGTTGAGTCACTCAGATATCTAGACGATAAAGTGTATGTTGTGCACTTTGGCTGCTTCAATTAGGTACTTATCTGATGGCGACTGTACTAACTAAAGCGACTAGTAGGTAAGTAGGTACCTAATAATATTCGGTTCTTGGAATGTTGTTGCCGCTACATAGTATCAATTCCCACTCCTAGCCCTGAGCTGTCATTGTGATCGCTGACCGATCTATGCTTCAGGTAAACCAGTAAAGAGAGGACTCGAGAACGTCGGCGGTCTTCACCATTGGGGAGACACTCCTGACTTCGGGCAAACTCGGCTGCTTTCGGCTCAGCATTGCTCCGAGCAATTATTAGGGTTGACACAACTTGACGTCCCTTTGCGTGCACGACCACAAATAAGATAATTATCTACTTTAATTTTGACAACCCTAAGTAGGTAGTCCAAAGGGATAGTGCCATAAGTTAGAAAAGGATATCACGATTCGACCCTGAATCGCTGTCAAACTTCGGTTTTGTAGGAAGCGTCCTTTCTGTAGTACAGTCAACAACAGAGCTATGAATACAGGCAAAGTGCCAAAAATATGTATACACGACCTTAATGTACAGGCAATAAAGTACTGTATACATATTTTTGACACTTTGCCCGTATTCATAGCTCTGTTGTTGACTGTACTATTACTTATTCTGTGGTATTAATAAACTAAATTAATAGTACATTGTGCAACATGGGGCGTAAGTTGAATATTGCAAACGAGAGTAAGTTAAATCGCGACGGCTTGCCGGAGCGATTTATAGACTCGAGTTTGCAATATTATTACGCCCCGAGTTACACACAATGTTTTTCATCACACTTGCGATACAAAAATTAAGTATAAAGACAAAAAACTGTTAATTATGGCACTAGAAACTTCATAACTCCCTAGGGAGAACGCTTTTTCTATTACTCCCGCTAAACCTGCGTGCAATTCCACGTTTACTGAGCGAGTGTGATGAAAAATAATAATCTCACTTATTTCAGGTAAGCAATGTGAACATGTAAAGTTATGCATTCGAGTAGGCTGGCATGCAAACATTTCTGCGAGCAATTAAATTTGCATGCTGTTAAATCAAATCAAGCACGAACATTTAAAATTACGTGCGAAACGGTGTCCATGCACTCGTATGACTGGTAGACACCGTTTCTAAACCAGGAATAATTAGCAGTATGGTTGATTAATTCACAAGTTATTTTTTCAATAAAAACTGACCAACGTAGATTCTAATAATCCTAATTTTACTTTGGCGAGTAAAGTTTTCCCTTCCGTATGTACCTTTAAACTAAAATATTATGTACATTTTTAACAGCGACACTGCTCGTTATGACTAGGTAGTTTATATCTTAACTATTTATTTTCATGTTTTTTTATTTGAAATTAATATGATACTGTCCCACTGCCTTTGGCTCGGATATATTCACATCTTCTATCGGTATCATCACTTCACCTTTCAATTCGACTCCACCATTTCTAATAGCTGGGTATATAATATATGTAATATTTATGAGTTAATCTCATTAAAGATTAATATAGTAAGTACTTACATAAATTATCATCTTTAAATAAATATCCTACCCGTCTGTGCGGTCTGTTGACATCCGGAAAACACAACATTCATAATTTTATGTCTTTCCTATAACTAACAGAGTCTAACTATAAGAGAGAGTATAACTAACAGAAAAGGTATAAGGGTATACTTGTTGGAATGCTGTAATTCCTTATTTAGAAGACTTTCCATTATTTTCTTCAAGTTCAAAGTCCGTTTAATATCAATTTCGCTTGTGCTGTATTTACTCGTTGCATTTTCTACATCTATTTAATGCAGTAAATAACCTGTAGGGCTAAGATGATCGGCTCTTTATCATTTGTCACCATGCCTGTCACGTTCTAACAAATAAGTAAGTGCGAAAGTTACGCATGGCATGACAGGTGATGAAAAGCAGGGCTCGGAAACCGTTTTATTTTTCAAACCGGTTTCGTTCACTCACCCGGGAACGAAAAGGATTTCGTTTCTGTTTGCGATTACCGGTTAAAGAACTGTTCTATTAAGAACTGATTTATGCCTAATTCGTTCGCCTTCCGTTTTCGTGGAACGAAATTAACCGGGTAAATGGGAATTATCGAAGCGAGCTAGAACGAGTAAGTATTGCTATATCTTTCACGTATGACAACGAGTTTAACCGAGAGTCTCCGAAAGCCAAGAGTAACCGGTATTATATCGTTCCCTGCGAAGTATAAAGTTCCCTC
Source organism: Cydia splendana (assembly GCF_910591565.1). NCBI lineage: Eukaryota > Metazoa > Arthropoda > Insecta > Lepidoptera > Tortricidae > Cydia > Cydia splendana. The sequence goes on along the minus strand of NC_085971.1, from coordinate 13,723,606 downwards.
TTCTTACCGGTTAGGAGAGAGAACGTAAAATTTTAGTTCGCGTTCCATCAATTAACCGGTTTTTTAATGAACGAAATAATATAACGGTTTTGGAACGATATTAATAGGTATTTCAATACCGATTCCGAGCCCTGGATAAAAATGCGACCATGATACCACTTCCTCCTGAACTCAATTATGTTTTCATGGATATAAAAGTATTAGTGTGGCTTCAGTGTATTGTATAGGTATTAAAGTGTTAAAGCTACTTATTGAAGCCAGTTTATAATGCTGTAAATAAAATGTGACGTTTTCAACCAAAAGGTACCACATTGTCGGTTGTCGATAAGGTTGATTTCAAATTGAAGCTATATGGCAATAACGCCTTATTGACAACCGACAATAAGTACCCTTTTTGTTGAGAATGGCACAAATTCTGTATGTACAGGACGTAAACACTTGAGTGGTTTTATAGTTTTATATAATGTTGTTTATTGATCATAGTCACGCGGCGAAGCCAAATTTGATAAGAAGGAAGTTTATCACTTTCTGGAAATAGTGTAATCGACATCTGTACCTAACTTCAGGACGTTTCAATAGCAAAATTGTATGATTTATAAGTACCTAATATGAAAATAAGATAGTCACAGGCTACTCAGCAGGCAGGATACTACTTAACAAAATCGTATTATCTAAGTTTTAAGTAGGTATTTCGGATTTAGTTAGATTCAGACCAACATATCTCTTATGCTTCGTAGATTTGAAAAACGATTCTTCAGTAGTTGCAAAGTTTATTAAGCAAGCTGATCTACCTATTAGACCCATTCTACCGTGCACATAGGTTAGATAAAGGCATTATATTATTACATCCACGTTACAGCACCTGATACAAGATCAAAGCATCTTACAGCTTTCACGGCAAGATTATGCAACTGGCACACGCTTCTAACAGTTTTATATCCAAACAAATTGTCCACGGGAAAATAGATTATATACAAAGAAAAGGATTACATACACAAAGTAATGGATTACAGTGTGCAATTGAGTAACTTGATAATTGTAAGCTTTGATAAATGGTATCAAAGACGGGTTTAGACGCATGCTATAACTGATGGCGCGAGGCAATGTAGTTATAATAAAACACTGGTGAAAGTGAAATGGATAACTTGAATGAATCTCTCTTAATAGTCGTATTCGATATTGCTCGAATATAAAAAATCGATAGCCGTAAAAATACGAGCGTGAATGAAAAAGCGAGGAATTTAGTAATATATGGCTATGATGCGATAGATGAACTTGTATGAATTACTGCAGTATTTTTTCTACTGTTTTTGACGCACGTTGCAATTAATTAGTAATGATTATGAATTATGAGTTAACTTAACGTTTTTCCGTTGATTCATAAAAAAAACGATTTGCTGGCCGTGAACCCAAACACGTTTCTATGTAGGTAGGTACACATATATAGATTTATCTACTATAGCTAAATATTATTATTTAAACAATTATATTTAAAAATCAACTAATACAGAGGTTCTAAATTATAAACCATTTTACACAAGCTACGTCTTAGCATCTATCGGCAAACCAAATCGCAGAAAACCATCTTCAAATTGATTGTCGCTCAATTAACGAGCTCTTTCTCAAAGGTCAACTAAGATAACCTTAATAATTGGTAATTCTCCAGTAATAAGTATGAGAGTGTACATAGTCAAAGCAACCATTGTATACATACAGTATTATAATGATAGGCATCACCTCAATACCACGATATCACCACGTAAACTTTGAACTAGAAGCATTCATTATCATTCTCGCCCAACGTGTTTACTGAACCAACACACGGTGACCTTTCAACACTTAAAAGATTTAAATATCAAACATAAGAAATAATTATTCGTCCTAAACACAAGGTTTAGAAACAACGAGCATACAACTTCAAGTCATTCATTCACTATGAAATGAATGAAAATTTAATGTAGTCACAAAATGTCAGGCAATTCCTAGATAAGTAATGTTGATGTAGGTAGTTAGTAGGTAAGTATTGGATACTTGCATTTAAGTTAATTCAGAAGAATAATAAGTTAACGTAAGATTTTATGCAAAAAAATAATCCACCATTGTGTTTTGAATGTGTAAAAAACTTACTATAAAAACTTAAACATAGTTTTACAGTTACCTAAAGTTGGAAACGACAAGAATTCAAGAAAAAAGATACAGAACAGTAACTGGAAATTACGTCTTTAAGCACCTATCAAGACTAAAACAAAACAGTAAGTAGACAGACGAAAATTGCACGGTAGTTGAGTAAGTAAAAGATTGCTATCAGCAATCAATGAATAGCAGAGTGAGGCCGCGTGACTTCCTAGAGAAACATTTTCTTGGCTCAGACTTGTCTTACAACTTTCCAGCTTTTGTAAACAGTACGTTTACCTGTACTGATGGATTGTGAGCGACTGCTTAGATACATAATGCCTAAGTGCCCTTGCCAAGTACAGTCAAAAGTATCCAAGGGAGTTACGAAATTTGTGACAACCCTGGTGTTTCTACGTAGGCAGTGAGATTCGAAACTTTAAATTATTTATTAAATACATGGTAATTAGCATTATTACACTAGAAAAAAACTCGTGTAAATAAGGTAGCTAGTTCGCTGGATCGCTGCATTATGCCTGCATTATGTAAAGTCATGATATTTAATTAGTTTGTTTCCCTTTACAAATGCTTGACGTTGATTTTTGAGTGTGAAGTTTTGAAGTGACGATTCATTAAAAGTAACTGGTAGGAAACTATATAACAGCCTAATTCTTGCATACTGACTATAACTTTAATTATTACAATTTTTATAGTTTAACAGTAGTAGTTGAAGATGGGACATGAAGCCTTTATTTTATAAGGTTTGTACGATGTTAAAACAAAGTGTCAGTGGTCGAAAACAAAACTGCAAGTTGATGATGATTTGATGATCATCTAATTTGGAAGTTAAAATTTAAAATAGAAATCCTTTTATGAATTAAAAATGGTTAACTCTAATTACAGTCCCGATGTTATAATTAAATTCTAATGAGTTACAGAATATCAATTTGGATGAATTACGGTTAAATCTTTTTGCAATTAACTTCTTACTAATGCATTATGGATTATGGATATGAATTAGTAAACGCTCAACCAAGTTATTTTACAATTGTAAGTCTCCATTTGCACGTGCTTCAAAATTAAATAAAAGTTCTCTATCATTCCATCAAATGTGTTTCATACGGGTCACCGAACATTGTAAATTCCCATTTGTCTCACTTCAATAAGCATACGTTATTAGGTCGGTTTGCGGAATACCGCATACCCATGTTTAATTTTGAACTCTGTGCGAATATTAATAAGGTATAATGTGACATTTGTCACGCTTACGATTTACATTTGCTTGTCATTCGCTCCAATAATAACTGCTAACGGTCAGTTTGAGTCCGTTCGGTGGCTAATTAAATAATTGTCGGGTTGAATACAATGGTGCACGGGGGATCGATCAAATATAGTCGCAAAGCAAACGTCATTTTAATCCAACACAAATACCTAAAGGATAAAGGATAAAGCTTGCAGTGCGAGGTGAATACCAGACATCAAACGACCTTATTGCCAAAGGACGATACTTTCAGGCAAAGATGAATGATTGAATGATTGTTAGAGGAGCCTTAAGATTTAAATTTCATCTAAAACAAAACCCAGGAAGTTAATCTGTTTGTAGGAATAAAAATAGGTTGTACTACTGGTGTTACAAAATAATCTAGCATTAAAACATTAACAAGGATCTCGTGTAAAGGAGCAGGAAACAAATATAAAAATACTAATGGAGGAAGTGAGAAGGATGGAAGTGCAACGTTGCGGCACAGTACACTAAGAACAGTAGTGAATCTAAGGCCGCTCGGCAAGTTATTTACCTACTCTTGCGTTGGTGCTTAGGGTTGTCACTTTTATTTTTAGTTAAATATTATTTGCGTATTATGAGTAACACTAGGTTTCTATTTATATAATATAATGAAATGTTCTAACAATTCATAAATGACGTATAAATAAAACGCTTTTTAAATATTTACATTAGGAAATGGCATTTATTAAAAAAATTATAAATTCAATACAGAAAAAAAGTTCCTCCGGTTTCTGCATGTTCGGGACGCTTTACTGTTAGCGGTTAAAGGAAAGTAAATTCTCATCCTTACGTATAACATTAGTAAAAAGGTTTTAGGGAAGCATGGGCAGGGCATCGTATTCTATGTCTTTTAATTGTTCCTAAATTGACGTGCCGATTTTAATGTTGATGTGGTCCTTTTCAAACGCTTTGCGAAACACCTTCTCCATCCTTCCTATATTCACGACGAAGTCATCGGGTGGGACTATGAGTAATTTCGATCTGTACCATAATTCCTGTAATTAATGTATTGTGAAGAATGACAAGTCCGGGTTTGAGGAGTCGTTATTGTGACACCCAAAGACACTACAATATTTTTTTCCTCTGTTCGAAGTCATGATCAAAAAAATTAAGGCCGGTAAGAGCAGTCAAATGCGAGCGGGCGTGCAGCGTACTCGAATGCGCGCGATCACAATCGGCCCACACTGCCGCCACCGTATTCCCCCGTATATTATGCTAATGTGTGCGTGGCAGCGCGTGCGTACACGGCGCCCGGCGCGCACGCACACATTCAAGCCGGCAGCGCCACATTTCTATGAAGATTCACTACTGTTCTTGTACTGTGGTTGCGGTAACCTAAGTACTGCAGTGACGCGTGTGCTGGCCCTGGCACGGTTCGCAAATACGAGAAATAAATGCATTGGGAATGTAAATTTATTAGGGGTAATAATAATAATTCAGCCTATATACGTCCCACTGCTGGGCACAGGCCTCCTCTCATGCGCGAGAGGGCTTGGGCTATAGTCTCCACGCTAGTCCAATGCGGATTGGGGACTTCACATACACCTTTGAATTTCTTCGCAGATGTATGCAGGTTTCCTCACGATGTTTTCCTTCACCGAAAAGCTAGCGGTAAATATAAAATGATATTTCGTACATAAGGGTTAGGTTTCGTACGTAAGGTTTCGTATATTAGGGGTAAGTATCTATATGTCGTAGTCAGATCGTATAATCCGCCGTATTACATTACGGCTAGCCGTTATCAAAAACAGGGGCGTTTTGAAATGCGGCGGTTCGACGATTAGCCGGATTGTCATTGCGATACGTTCTTCAATAAGGCGGCCAACGTTTAGCCGCATCGTACTACTATTTTAGATTGTAGAGTGACCAGGCTCCAATTTCACCACGGTGACAGGTGCGACAATTGTAAAACATCACTGTTGCTGACGTCACAGGCATCCATGGGCTACGGTTACCGCTTACCATCGGGCGGGCCGTATTCCTGTTTGCCACCATCATTGTTTTATTAAAAAAAACTTTATTATATCGGAAAAAAACAGATATTTCTCTTGCTAAGTTTATGACAATTGTCACAAGAAACACTACAATTGTCACGAATTTCCGACATATAACTCATTACCTGTCAAGAATTACCTACAATTCTTCTAAATCTTGACAATTGTCAGAAACTATTTAAAAAAAACTTTATTATATCTAAATATCTGTTTTATTCCGGTATAATAAAGTTTTTTTTAAATAATACAATGATGGTGGCAAACAGGAATACGGCCCGCCCGATGGTAAGTGGTAACCGTAGCCCATGGATGCCTGTGACGTCAGCAACAGTGATTTTACAATTGTTGCGCCTGTCACCGTGGTGAAATTGGGGCCAGTTCTTTCGGTCGCCCACGTAACCGGAGTTTGACAATGTTTGCAATTTAATTTATTTTTACCATGGTCCCACCGCACTACATGTGTTTCTTTTCCAAAACATTTCCTTCACAACTTAAATAGACGGAGCCCCGCAAGCGGGGCTCCTATTTCTGGGCGGTTTGCCCTTCGGGCATCTGAAGCTACCTAACGAACCTAACCTACTTACCTACCTACGCTTTTTTCCCCAAAGTGTAATGTTTTCACGGACGTCTCACTAAATCAATAGGTAGGTAGGTTAGGTTCGTTAGGTAGCTTCAGATGCCCGAAGGGCAAACCGCTCAGAAATAGGAGCCCCGCGAAGCGGGGCTCCGTCTAGTTAAGTTGCGAAAGAAATGTTTTTTGAAAAGAAACAGTCCGACGAACTCCATTTTTGATGGACACCCCAGCGTTTGTCAGGCAGCGCCACGGGTGTTAAAAATGGGAACTAAAAACTGTCAAAGCGGCGGCTAATGACTCGCTGTATTACATTACGGCTAGCCGTGTTGAAGAACGTATGGCGCCGAATACATTCCGGCGGATTCTCATTCAGCCGCATTCAATCCGGCTAATCGTTAAACCGCCGCATTTCAAAACGCCCCTGTTTTTGAAAACGGCTAGCCGTAATGTAATACGGCGGATTATACGATCCGACTGCGACATATATAATGTTTGCTCGTGTTACAGGGCCCACCCCGTATTTTACGTGGCTTAAACAAATTTTACAGGCATTACAAAAGTAAGATGGAAATTAATCGTAATCAATCGGATGTTTAGTTACGCCGACAGATAGCTTCATTAAATAAGTATGAAATTGGCTTCGCTTTAGTCATTGCAGATATAGTCTGTCGATTTGTAACTGGCCCCGAGCCGCTAATCCTTTGTCTATTGTTAAGTAAAACCGCACGTGCCTCTACCTGTAAAAAAAGGGTCGTGTAATTATCTTCGGTTACTGAGTGCTGGCGAATCGAACCAGTCTAAAATGTGTTATCCAGATGCGTAACAAAGGCGCGTTATCGGAGAGCGCACCTACACTGGTTTTTTGAGCGTTGGACTCAAAGAATATAATACTCATGGTTGGACTAGCCCGCGCTCAGGTGCCAATTAGAATAATTAAGACCCTTTTTTGCAGGTAAGTAGCACGTGCGGTTTTATTTAACAATACACAAAAGATTAGCAGTTCGGGGCCTGCTACGAATCGACAGACTATACCTAACACAACGACAGTCAACGACTACACATTTGAACGAAGTGGATCGAACGTGGAGCATCATGCATATTGCCTTCTTCTTCGTCGGTCCTTCATTACTGAGGACCCTGACCACTTGGTTTTGCAGCTTCTGTAATTTGTCTCCATCGGTCTCGGTTTCTCGTAGCCCTCACCGCTTGACGAAGGTGGCCTTTGTAACTTGGTCAGACCATCTAGTTGGCCGGGAGCCCTGAGGTCTTTTACCTTTTGGAAGGCGAAAAATCTTAGGACCTATTTTGCCTACAGCAAGCCTATTGGATGTTCTTGACGCGTAAGGGCTTCTTGAATGATGCAGTGAAGCAGAAGGATGGTAATTCAACTTTAAACCAGGTTTAAACGGCATAAAAAGCATTGGTTCCATTCTACAGATCCATTATATCTAAGCCCGGTCCAGACAGGAACAATTTTTCGCCATTCTGATTAATTTGTCTGATCAAATCAGGCCGTGCCGCCGATTCAAATCACGCCGATTATGAACGATATTATAGATAAAATGGAGGTGCGGACGTAAAAATACCAATTTGTGCCGCTAGTATTCGCGTTTGGAGGCATTTTTTTTAATTAGAGCGCTCAAATATCGCCATAAATCTAAAATTGGTGATTAAATGGGAGATTGACGCCAATTACTTTTCTGATCTATCGTCTGGACTGGCCTTTACTTTTTAGGCCTCAGGGCATTAAGTACTACATACCTAGTAGGGATGCGAATACGATAGCGTCATATAATGTAATTACTTCCTAGGGGTGGCCAAAGAGGGGCATAGCGATTTTAATTGGAAACTGGCGTTTAGTCCCAAGGGGATCTTTAGTCAACAAATCAGCTTCAAATAGATTGTAAATTCCTAGAATATTCTAGGAACACGTAAGCTTTCACTGCACGCGTAAGAGCAAGTAACCGCGTTGTATCTTTCTAAACAATTGTTAGGAATAAATTAAATTATACTATTGTTACAGCACCAATCCAAGCACGGAAACAAACGCTCGTAATGTGAGAAACAGCGTGTTTTAGAGGTACTTAATACTTTATCTGATGAAGTTGTAACAGAGATTTATATATGGCACTCGCTAATTAGTATTTTTAAATTAAGTTTGCCTACATTACACAAGTCTCTTAAGTCAATTTGAAATTGGATAAGAAACTTTGACGATACAGAAGATATAGATAGTGTACAAGTGGGAGCCTTTGTAAATATGGATTTGAGGGGAGTTTGGTCGATGAAATACCGACAAATAAGTATAGTATGATCGCGTGACAGCCGCGAATAGAACCACTAGAATAAAAACGTACATGTATCAGGGAACAATAGGCTTTATAACCATGGTGTAAGAGTGACGAAAGCTACCAGGTTAAGTTGGTATACAAATTCGCCGGCGACGGTACGGCCAGGTCCGCGGACGCGCCTGATCGACCGAGTAAAAAACACTTGATTTGGATCGAGTTCCGTTGCCGGTTACGCACCGGCTGGTATAATAGTGGCTACTGTACTAACAGCAACAATAGCTGACCATTGATCGACCTTGTCTCGGTGTGGTAAGGTTTACGAATGGTTAACTGTGTCGACGATGATACTCGTAATGTAGAGCATTGTGGACGAATTCCAATCAGCTATGAATGGGCATTTTGCGAGCGTCTGGTAACGCCCAGTTTATACAGGCGCTAGACATTTTCTTACCTAGATGTAAGTAGGTAAGGTATAGGTATACGTTTCATATTGATACTGGGTTAGTGGTTAGTAACACCAGTAATAAACTGGGAATAGAAAACGAGAGGTAAGTAGGTATATCTATGTCTGAACCTTAAGGTTAATAGGGTTCACCTCTAGGTCAACGCGCTTTAGCCTAAGTAACATTATCTGGTAGATACTTAGAGCGCGTAGGTAACGTTAGATCTTGTCTTGCTTGCAATAGTCTTTTTATCGAAGCAACCTTCGATGGTTGTCTAAACAATGAACTATTACATAAATGTTTAAGGCACTAAATGTGTGGGATAGACTAACATTTACTTAATAGTAAGTAAATATCCCAAGGAGACGATGATTTAATTCAAAATTCCAACGTAACCGTAACCACCCAAGTAGCAATTTGTGGTTCTATAGTAGTCGATAGAACGTTTCCCAAATACCACCTAAGGTCCTATAAAAGACCAAAGAAGATTGTATAAAGCCGAAATGGCGCATCTTATGTGCCATTCAGTGATATAGTAGACCTGTAGCAGTGTCAGTCGTGACGTTTTAGGTCTATAAAAGTGATGTGATGATCACTTTTGTGCTAATTTGTTGTCAGTAACGCCATTATAGTGTTAATTTACACTATAGTAGCATTTGAGATTCCATTATAGTGCTTGTTTTATACTATAGTAGTATTTGAAATTCTATTATAGTGCTTTTTTATACTATTGTAGAATTCATAGTTCCTTTACTACGCAATTTGCTATCAAGTTTTCCATCAACTGTTGTGAGTGGTTTTGTTGTGAGTTTACTTCACAAAAACGGTACTAAGTAAAATGGTGATAAGTAAACACTATTAATATGCGTCATTTAGATGTCGATTAATTCGGTCCTTAGTGCAAAAAGTATATGGGACGGAAGTTTTACCGTTAGAATAGTATTAGGTTAATGAGGAATTTTAAATGCCCCCTCGATTTATTTATGTTTTCAATAAAATATTATGATATTCACCATAGTTACTACTATACAGCCAAGAAGTAAATCCGACGCTTTTATAGGCTAACTATAGAACTTACGACGAAATATTCACCGCCATCATGATTAAAATTAGGGTTCCAAAAGAATTTTGCTGTGACCCAGTTACACCTATAAACTCTTTAGGAAGACATAGGATTTTTTTAAATTTAGATGTACCTAGTCATTACTGTTGTTCTCTTTTTCAGTGTGATTGGTAAAAAAATGTGCTAATTATGGATGTCGATAAATATCTAAACCGTCACGATTTTATGCTTGTATTAAATCATTGATGATAAATCTGAACTACAATCACTAATATCACTGGGGTCTTTTTTATCAATTCAAAATATAAAAATATTTTGTACGGAACCACATTATGTGGCTTAGGCTTAAACTTATATAAGCAAGATATAAGTAGCCATTACAGATCAAATTTATCATTTACAAGTAGTCGTCTTCTACCTTTATGTATCTAACTCGGTTTATAAAAGACATAAAAACTCAGCTATAACGCTGTTGTCTATTAAAAGAAAAAACAAAACCACTATACAACAGTTATGTGATATAAAAGAGTAATTGTGACGTTTACAGCGATGAGATATAATAGGGATTTAAAAACTACTAAAGCGCTTTTTAACGCTATAAATATGTCCCAAAAACGCTAGGTACTATTATAGAGCAAAACAGTTTTATAATAGTGTTCATATGACTACTAAAATATTATGTACTATAGCAGTGATCTCTAAAGCCACTATATCCTAAAATCATTGTATAGTTGGATTTTTGTCACTGTTAAAACACAAAACTATAGCGGCTTGCAGGGAACCTTAATAGCGCAAACTACTAAAGTATTATGTACTATAGCAGTGATCTCTAAAGCCACTATATCCTAAAATCGTTGTATAGTTGGGTTTTTGTCACTGTAAAAACACAAAACTATAGCGGCTTGCAGGGAACCTTAATAGCGCAAACTACTAAAGTATTATGTACTATAGCAGTGATCTCTAAAGCCACTATATCCTAAAATCGTTGTATAGTTGGGTTTTTGTCACTGTTAAAACACAAAACTATAGTGGCTTGCAGGGAGCCTTAATAGCGCAAATTTGTTACATAAAAGTGATTCCAAATACTATTATACAGTAATATTGCTCTATAGTGTTTATATTTGAACCTGTTATAGTACACGCCTATAACGGCTCTATAAAATGGTGAAGTAAACCTTTACATCAATTTCTTATAAAATATATTAGCTGTATAAGCCTATAGAGCAAAAAGGTGTTGCCAAACGCTTTTATACGACAGGTGGTCACCTCTGAAACCTTAATACCACGTCTATACAAGCTTTTAGTGATAGAAACCAAAATTATAGGACTAAAATGTTACTTGGGCAGTAACCACACACCTAAATACGCTTTTGAAGAGACGTGCACTTCTCCAAGTAGGTAGCTTGTAGGTATTGAGTTCATTAAGTCAAATAGATTAGGTCAAAGGGTCACTTTTGGTCACCAGCTCGTAAAAGTTAATAATAATAATAAGAAAATGACGAATCTCACTTGATCAGACAGATTGTCGCACCACTGATGTGCCGCAGTCTTCTTTCCACCATTCAATCCATTCGTTAGATGCGGCGTCAGCGGAGACCCAGTGAACAGGTCCTCCGTCACACTGGAGTCGGAGAATATCCGACTCCTGGTCTCCGGAGGCGGACCCTGAGGCCCCACGAAGTCGAACTGCCCGTCCCACATATCATATTCTAGCTCCAAGCTGTCTTCCACTTCCACCGGCTCCATCGCGCCGCCAGAGCGGTTGAACAATCCCGATTTAAACATCAACACTGCACTACCCTCCGAAACGTGTGCGCAAATTAGTTTTTCATCTACCCACACACTTGTCTATGATACTTACGTTACGTTTAAATTTTAAAGCTTAACTTAATGGCACACTAGACTTAAAGCGGTATTGATGGACACCAATGACCACGTAATGTATGACTATTATTAAATTTGCACTGCATACACGTAACGCACTGTCACAGCTCACATAAGAGGCTTTAGAAAATCTCTTGCACAGTCACTTGACCGGTATCTGTTAACTTCAAAACAATGTCTGAACTCCCTAATTGTTATCATAAAGTAGAATTAAGATTATATCGCGTAAGACAAAACGCCGCCGATTTAAATTTTTCAACGGTCGCGTTGACATCGTATTGTCTATGGGCGTCAGAAAACTAAATATCCAGGTGGAATGTTACGATTTTAATTTCGAAATTAGAACAGTTTGGACGATGTAGCGTAACGCGTGAGTCGGGCGGAGAATCGCGATCGGCACTAACCGGCGGCGCGCCCCTCCCGCTGTGACTACGACACTATCAGCGTTCGGCCGCCACACAACATACATACAAATACAAATAAAGTTTATTCGCTCTGTGCGCATATGCACCAATGTCTGATATGCAGAGGCAATAACCCCTAGCTCCCCCAACCCGCTGGGTGCATCTCGTAATTTTACGGGCGAGGGCCCATCATTATTGCGTTGGTCGACAGATGGGGGACCTTGCAAACACTTTGGAGATTTTATTTGCATTCTAAAATGTCTGTAAAAAGGCGCCCTGATAAATAAAATCCAACCAAGGGTAAATTACTTTCACGTACTTTTTTTAGGAACAATGAAAGGAGAAAAGGTGCATTGGAATTTTGTGCTTAGGTACAAAATTTCCTAAACAAAACAAATCAAATAATATATAGCCATCCAAAAGAGATACGGCCGTTTATGCCGCAAAAAAATTATACCTACCTATTTCGACACTCTCAAGGGAATCAAAATTGATAGGGTACTTCCCGTTGACTTAGAACTATGAAATTTAGCAAATAATATCGCCCAACACTACAAATATACAGGGAAAAATCTGAAAACTGTAAATTTGTAAAAAAAAATATATGCAATTTGTTAAATTTGTACGGAACCCTCGGAGGGCGAGTCCGACTCGCACGGCCGGTTTTTTATCCATTGGATGGTTAAAGTCTAATAAACTTTTAATAAAATAAAATACCTAGGTATTACAACATTACTGAGTTCAGGAAACCGAGAGTTTAGCTAATCTTCATCAAACATCAAGTTTCTCCGTGTTGCATTCTTAAATAACGTCTGCATCTTAACCTTAATTACGTAAAGAGATGCTGCCCATATGGCCTCTTGTAAACAACCAGACGTTCACCTTATCTTGAATGAGGACCGAAATAGAATCAACCAAGTTTTTTAGAAATTAGGTATCTATGATGATGCATATTTACTTTATTTTAAGTTTAACGATATAATAAGTACATAAGAAACACAAAACGAAGTAGAACAAGAAGTATACAGTACATATTGTACATAGATGCTTTCACAATGAAATGACCAATGGGTTCGTGCCCTATGAAATGCCTTTTTAAAAAGTATATTGCAGTAAGCCTTTATTAATTTAGATTAAATTGCGTTTGATACCGACATTACAGACTAATATTATTCAAATTTACGTAATAACAAATTAGATGTTAATTATGAAGACATTTTAATAATAATAAGTGTAATTGGTAATGCAATGGCAATAAACATGTGCCAAAAGAAAAATGATATTTACACTTAAATAAGTTAAAACAAATCAAAATTATTAATGGCTCCTCTACACGATGGGATGGGCCAGCGCCGGCCACTCCAAGGGACGCAGCCATGCGGTAGAATGAAATAGCAATATCACTTGCTCCCTGTAACGCATAAATGCGTCCCTTGGAGTGGCCGGCGCTGGCCCATCTTGTAGACTGTAGAGGATAGCCATAAGAGTTTGTTGTGGTACTTGGACTACACTCTGACTGTCTAAATCTAATTCCAATTCAACATAGTGCATTACGCTTCGCTGGGATGAAAATCAATACAATTTTAATTTAATACCAAATACGACTTTTCATTATTCAATCGTCCTCCTGAAAAACGTACCTATTGTCGTTAGAATCAAATAGGTGTTACAGTGTTATACAACTCGCAGACAAACAATAGCGAATGAACGAAACAATGCGATCTCATACATTTTAATACTGTTTTTGTGAGACCAACAGCCGTGGAAAAGTGCTAAATCGCTGGCAAACAAGTGCCATTCAATATTTACGGAATCCGTATAAAAAGGATAATTAGTATGTTTTGCGACAACGGGTAAATTAAGTGTCCAAATGCTTTATGTTTAATTTTATGTATTTAGGCAAGTCTAGACTTTGACAGGTTTGAAAACAAGACATTAACATACTTAGTCTGTTACATGCCTTTGAAGTCATTCAAAATTCGAGAAAGCTAAACGCATTTAGGTAAAATTTGTTGTAGGTAACTTAAATGTAGGTAAGGTGTATTCGGGTATTACCGAATGTCGGATAATTCCGAAATTCAGATGAAAATCACCCTTAATTCCATCATAATAAAAGTCTCTTTTCGGAATTATCCGACAGTTTTCGACATTCGGAATTACCCGAGTATACCTTACCTACAAATTGTGTTATTTGTGTATTAAATAAACATAAAATATTGCAATGGTAGTTGTCTAATCATGCAACATCAATCATCATCTAATCTAATCTAATATAACAGTATCTTTTTGAATCTTTCGGCGCTTTGATCTTACATTTATAGGCTGAGTCTGTTTTAGTTAGAAACAGACGGCCTTATGGTCATTTGTATAATAGGGCACTAAATTTAATAAAATATGTTACCGTACCTACTAATGGATCTAGTATGTAGAAAATGGTATAAGTAGGCTGTAAGTATAGTGTATTTTTCAACACAATCTTTCTGCTCATAAATAAATAATAAAATAGAATAGAAACCATTTACTCATGGCAAACATGTTTTTTTTACAATAAATAAGTAAAAGAAAAACTGCTAAGCTACTATGACTACATATTATGTAGGTAAGTACCTAATATGTAAGTGCTAAATCAAAAGTATTAAAACAGATTTTCCTAGATTTGGACTGCAATCTGTAGATGGTTGTAGAACCATTTCCAACTTGATTTAGAAAAAATAGAAATTATACGCATTAAAAAATGAAGACGAAAAGTACAAAGAAAATAGGGCAGTAGGTACTAGTGAAACACCCTACAAATAAATTTTCAAGATAGCGTTCTACTAGAGGTTTATCAGACTTGGACACGCAATGCTCGGCCTCTGTGGGGAGAGTTCAAATCGCTGCCAAGCAGGGGCAAGTCAAAGGCACAAGGGACCAGTACGGTTACCATCAGTTTCTCACTGACATAAACGCCGTCGAGAACGTAATTTACTTTCTATACATCCCGTTTGCACTAATATGCGAGTGCGAGCGAGATGTATAGAAAGTAAATTACGTTCTCGACGGCGTTTATGTCAGTGACAAACTGATGGTAACCGTACAGTATAATTGCGGTCTCTGATTACTATTACGCATTTGATAGACTTGGTCCGAACTTGTGCGAGCGTTCATGTTATTTATTTATTTTATATATGTATTTAAAATGTATTGCACAAATATATAAAGTTATGTACAAATGTGGTGGCGGTCGACTTAATGCCAAAAGACATTCTTTATCTCTACCAGTAATCATAGGGCCAAACAGAAACATTAAAAGTTGGTGCAATCTTAATAGAAAATCAGGTTAAGTAGTTTACGAGACTTATTAATACTCTGTTCATAAAGACTCGATTTTTATGTATAATGCTTTTCAAGTGCTCTACCCACGAGTCACGCAGATCAGCTGTACCTAACAGGCATTAGAAAAATCTGATTTTTTCGAAACTTTTATTTTTTGCTGAACACACATGGGGGTTAAATCGGTAGCTTTTAGTTTCTACTGTTGGCATTCGTTTCATCCGAAAGCGAAACCGACACCGTCAGGAGCGTCGCCAAAGGCATGCTTGGACACCGTGAATAGGATTGCATCTTCTCTAAAAAGGACTCGCGATCTGCTGAAGCCTCAAGTATCTAAGAAGTTTAAAAGAAAAGAAGTTGTCGAATCTTGAGGTCACGTTACAGTGGCGCCCGAATACTTCGACTCGGACGCACTCGTGCAACGCAACTAATGGTAATACACAGTTGCTTCTGTTTAGTATTCCCCTCGTCGTTTATTAAGAGATTAGTCATCCGAGGGGAAGGATAATAGGATCGGAGAGGGTGTGTCCAGAGACTCGTATTCAATGTGGATGTGTTCATGTCATGACTGTTGTGACGTCATTTATTTACTTACACGTGTTTGATAGTCTCAAATAGTCTATTGAGTTTGAAACGCTTGTAATCCGGCGCGTAGGATAAGATCTTATGATTCATAAGATAAGGATAAAAGTGCCTTAGATATTGGGACTTGTGTCTTTACATTCTCATCTTAACTGACTCAAGTGAAAAATGACAGATTCTCTTTAGCTGGTGCTCGAAAAGTGAGGAAATTGAATTTTATAGCGACTCAATAAATCTTATTTCTATACAGTCTTATCATGACCGACGGATGATAGATTAATAGATTATCTTTAGAGCTATACACGGTGTATCAGATATCTAGAGATTCGCCTTGAACCGCAAGTAGTTGCCTTAGCTAGCTTCGATTAGCCTTCCCACATTAGTAATTATAGCAACTGGTGACAGCCATATGGGATGTACGAGTACACGTGTTCACATAAATGACTCATACAATGCGCTGGAGAAACATGTAAGACATTTACCTCTTCAGATTTTTGTTTAATATGAAAAAATCAAATAAGAGCATTATTGATACAGAAACTGCAACTAGATCGAAAGGATAAACATGAAGAAAAAACCGTCAAGAAAGCCTTTAAATAATTCTCAACTTTTCTACTGCTGAATCTGAACTCTGGAACTTTAACTTCACTAACGGGCTAGATTGAAAAAATCTACAATTCAAGACTTATTGTTATTTCATAGTCCTAAAAATTCTACACAAGAAAAAAAAATCGGGCAAGTGCGAGTCGGACTCGCGCACGAAGGGTTCCGTACCATATAAAAAAAACAAAAAAAAAAGCAAAAAAAAAAACGGTCACCCATCCAAGTACTGACCACTCCCGACGTTGCTTAACTTTGGTCAAAAATCACGTTTGTTGTATGGGAGCCCCATTTAAATCTTTATTTTATTCTGTTTTTAGTATTTGTTGTTATAGCGGCAACAGAAATACATCATCTGTGAAAATTTCAACTGTCTAGCTATCACGGTTCGTGAGATACAGCCTGGTGACAGACGGACGGACGGACGGACGGACGGACGGACGGACGGACAGCGAAGTCTTAGTAATAGGGTCCCGTTTTACCCTTTGGGTACGGAACCCTAAAAATACAAAAAAGATAATGTTACCTATACGGTGGTCATTTCTGTCGGTTAAATTATTTAGATTATGAGTGTGTAGATCTCTAACAGAGCTTTGTTATTTTAAGAATGGTTGAAAGTCACGTTATGACTTTATGACACATTTTATTACAACTGATGATCTTCTTATGCAACGGTGGCAGTTTCAAATTGATCATGTTTAAATCACAATCAATTCGCTTGAGAAAGACATGTACTTAAAGATGTCATATTCACAATCATAAGTAGACTTTATTTCATAGGTATAAGGTATATAATTGATATTAGCCGTGTTTTTGTCGGTATGTAGTAAATGCGTTCGGGTTCATGCACGGTGGGCACATTGATGACTTGATGATGATAAGCGGCCCACATAAGAGTCCGCATTCAACCATAGTGAAGACATCATCCAGGGTCAAGGCAATCATATATACAGCGCTGATGGTCTCCGCTAGCGAATTCATTTGTGTAAAAGTCGTTAAAAACTTTCAACCTTAATATTTTCATCCTCTAAGACAGCGGTCGGCAACCTTTTAGCAGCCAAGGGCCACATAGTAGTTAACGAAGTTGACGCGGGCCGCACTTTGTTAATATGTGTGACTTTGTCAGACATTGTCGTTTGACAATATTACATACAAAATAGCCAGGGGGGTCGCGGGCCACAAGTGATAGGTTCGCGGGCCGCATGCGGCCCGCGGGCCGCTTGTTGCCGACCGCTGCTCTAAGAGTCCAAATTTCAATAAATCCTTCTTTAATGGAGCTCTTAAAAACTTATCTATTTCATCTGGTAAAAAAAACAAATATATATGCTTATCTATATGTTATGGATGAATCACGATTATTATCAGCATTTTCTATAAAAGCCAAATGATTCTCATCGTGAAGTCAACAAAACTAAGAAAGATTAAATATTAGAGCCCGATATTTTATTTTGTGGCTTTTTTTATTCAAATTTTTATCAAAATTCTGTTCTGTATAATAATATGTATAATGTAATTTCACCATATGACCCAAAAACTCTTCTTCTGAGTTACTAAAACGTATGGCATTTTCGTAACCCAACGGAAAATTACAAACATTTTTATTGGGACAAATTGGGCATTTCTATTTATTACCCCCAAAAGGAGGCAGATGTATAAATCAAAAACAAATTAGATATAAAACCTGAACTTAAGTATAGAGCGTTGTGCTCTTTATCTAGGCCATCTAAGTCTTTTTACGGCGCTTCGGTTTCCCGCGGTGTCATCTCTTAATTACAGTATTCGTTATGGTTATAATTAAATCTATCTGGTCTAGATCTCCAGATATAGCGTGTTCCCAACGCGGAGATCTTCGCGCCCTAAAAACGGTAAGATTAGAAGTGTTTTATCAACGAGTATTTTAGAGCCATGACAGCATGGCACACGACGAAGACGGAGATTTGCATTCCCTATAATTACAATTTGATACATTACCTACAATTCACTTCTAGTTAAAACGGAGTTTCAAAAATTGTTAGACAATAGTCGAATGGTTGCTAAAATGTCCCATTTAATTGTTTTTGGGCAGTACAGTGTATGGGAAAATAGTTACCTGGTGGCAAATGGGTGAAAGATGACTTCTAAAGTAGAAGCGAAGCAGCTAAATTGCTGACATTAAAGAGTTTAGAGAAATAATAGCAAGTAAAATAAGGATAAGTTATTTCTTCTAGAATAACTTTCTTCTCTTATCCATTTGCCATTTGCAACTAACTAAAGCGGTATGCGACAACGTGACGCGATCACACGTCAAAAACCGCGACACATTTAGTTTGACAAATGCAAATACAAACAAGTGACAATGACTGTAATTTATTATAATCTGTCTCACTCCCCGTCTTAGTTAGGACAATGCCTTATACCGCCTTCCTAATGTTTGCCCCCGATTGATGCCATCGCCCTAACTTCCGTGATTTTTCACCATTGTGCCAATATTATTTTTGGTACGATCTGAAAATTAAAACGCTAATGAGGCCAAACATAGTAAAATTTTGGCGTTAAAACTAAGACCGACAAACAAGAGAAGAAAATGAAAACAAAAAAAAAACCCTGAAAAGTTTCGTGTCAGTAATAAAGCGTAAAAATAACTAAGCAGGTGTTTTAACTCATGGGAAAGAAGAACAGATATCTAGATTAGCTATTCTTACACATAATGCGAAAAGAAAATGATGCCTTGCGAAAAACATTGAATGATGTTGCGCGGAAACTAAAAGTGCGTAAGGCAAAATGTCGATACCACATTTATGCAAGTCATTATAGTCCCTTTTCCAATGTAGTAAGGACAAGAATATTTAAACATATATGCAATCAACTCGAAGATTGTCGTCTACTGTGTGTGTTGCATTCATCTGCACACAATGTTAATTTCGCACGCGGCTCGCACTTTCCGTTTCACGCTGCTAGGGTCACCAGAAGTCAAGATTTTTCATGACATCTTAAGAATTTTTGTCATTCAGAACTGCAAATGGCATACCTACCTACTCAAATGACTGAAATGTCAGTAGGTTCTGTATAGTTAATTAGAATGAAACACATGCAGTTCACTTGACACTTTTTTTGAACATAACAAATTTTATAAAAACAAGTGTCTTTTCAAAGTAAATGTCATGTTTAAGAATGGGTAATATTAATATGCCAAACTTTACAAATGGGTAGCCCTATACGCCATCATTTTCATAGTGTAATAACACGTTAGATAACTATGTTGACGTTCTTATAAGTTATAACACCTATAGAGATGATAAAAGATAACCGTGATTAAGACAGACGTCTAACCCGCTTCGGTTTACGCAACGATAGAACTGTTTATTTAGGTCATCCATCATTGTATGAGCTGTATGATGTGTAATGTGACGTTTGATAGTGGCTTATCATTATCACTGATCGATTTGGGCAATCTGCTTCTGGATAACTTTACCATGAGGTTTACGTAATATGTAACATACAAAAAACAAGAATAGTTTTGGGGTTTTCAGTCTTAAATTGCTCTATCTTAAAGGTATTTTACGGCTAATAAGATACTTATTTACCTACTAACCCTACCCTATGAATAAGGATTCATAAAACTTTACGGGCCTGATTTAGTTAAATTATGTTTTATCCCTTACATAAGTCAAAACGACAGATAAGGACAACCGATTATTAGCTAATTGAGGTTTGTAGCGCATTTATGAATAAGGGGGTAAATTTTTTTATCAAACTTAGAATCTTAATCGATAAAACGAGTGATAAAAATGAGTTCCTCCCCGTAAAAAAAAGTAATTCTACTGTATAATTTTATCAACATCAACGTGACAAATATTAGGTATTAATTTATTAATATTTAATTGAAGTATTCATGACGTACTTACGCGGTATAGGCACACTCATCCAACAAAACATCATCATTACCACATTGACGCAAAGGAAACAGAGTCAACAAGTGATAATAAAGTTATTCACTAATAGAGGAGATGCCAGCTCCCGACGATCCTTGGCACACTTGGCCCACGCGATGCCACCAACACGCGAGATACCATTGTTCGACAGGCGGACTATCAAATTAGTAACATGCATTATTTATTCATTGACGGAATGAGGGAAGGGTGTTTAGTGTTTGTTAATGAAGTGATTAGTTACAAGGGTACGGCCTCAACTTTATTCCGAATACCGGAGTAAAAACTTGCGTCATCAAGGAAATTCTGAAATTTTCATTAGTATCTCGTGATTCTTCTTTCTAATTAAGAAGTAAATGGAAATCTCTACCTACATTGAAATTAAGGAGTATTTACAGAGTATTTACCTACACTTCATCTTGGTTTAGCTGCATGTAATATGTCTTCAAGTAAAATGAGAAAATAGAAATGGTCTCTTGGTTCTTCCTGTTTAATTGCATAGGTCCTTAACGTTAAGGAATAAAAGGACAATATTTCTAATCTGTGTAGGGAAAAAATACAGCACTGGACTCTGGAGTAATGCTAATACTTTCTCTGTCCACACCTATATGGTACACGGAACATATGTACGTCCTATACTACAAGAGATGCTTATATAACCGTAGCACTTAACAGTGGTTTCTAATTAACTTTCTCTATTGTCCCTAGAATCACCGATTCTGTATAGAAGTGTATTCCCTTCCTGCTGTCAATGCGATTGGCACTCGGTTTCTCCGGTGCATTGTGCATTATCTGCACTGTTATCTTGGTTTACAGAGTAGTCAAATCAGAAGAACCGCTTTAGTTGTAGCCTCCAAATTTATTGTTCATCATCATAGTTAATAACTTTGATTTCAGACTAAGTCCATTGCAACATACCATTAAAATTAGAATTAAAATTACCTAAAATAAAATAGAAATTCAATTAAAAATAAAATACAAATTATTACCTACTAACTATTATTTACACTATTTGCCCCATTCCCATTACTACCACACAATTTGTCCAGATACTTTAATCAATAAATGTCATGTACAACCTTATTATTATGCTGGGCCATGCAACAATGGTTCACATATGCGCAGTCAAACCTGCTGGCAATCATTTTCATATAATGGCTCTCTTCGAGTACGCCACTTGCCCCGGCCCTGAGCTAATCTCATCCAGAAAGTGAGTCCCAACCTTCTGAATGACGTCCACCCAACGAGCTAACAGACGCTCTTTCACCTGAAAGCGGCCACCATTCCGTTAACATTTTGGTCCACCTAAGCTGCCATCACTAGCTGTGCCTGGCAACATGTCCTGCCCTACTCCAGATTTCACTCCTTGTCTTAGCGTTTTTACGGTTGCATCCCTCAGGGGTGTGGGACCTTCGCTTGGCAACTTAAACCCAAGAATTAGTGCTTTTACGAATGCGGTTGCCATTCTGACTTCCCAATCTCAATTGTATTGTGATTTCAATTGTATTGTATTGTGATATTTTCCTTCATTGATAAACAAGTGTTTTGCAAATGACACTTCGAATTCGAACCCACCACGGTTTGGAAGTCGCGTCTTACTCCAGACCTCAAAATCATTATCATTATGCCACAATGCCAAAGTATACATTATACGTATGAAAGTCACTAAAGGCACTAGATTTGGAATAATCCTACCTATGTAATAGATAACAAAATTATGGCAAGACCCAATCGGAATAACAGCCCCAGTTACAAATTAAACTGTGCATTTCCAAGAGGTGCATTCTTCCATTTGCGGTATTAGATGTTTGTTGCATCAGCTGCACGTGCAAATTTGTGTGATTACAATAGCTGGGTGTGTCCGCCTACGCTGGTGTCCATGTGTTAAACTAGCTGGTTGGCGTGAATGAATTCAAATTGGGACGGAAGTCGAGGCTAATCGGGAGTGACCGCGTTGGATATTGTATACGAAGTTATTGATAACTTTGATAAGTATATTTGTAGTTCCAAAGATTGCCTATTTAAAGTAAGTACGTGTATCTAAAGCCGACCACTGACTAACAGTCCGCCGGACGATATCGGCCGGTCAGTTGTTCGGAACTGTCAAAGTTTTTGTTCTAACTGACAGGCCTATATCGTCCGGCGGCCTATTAGTCAGTGGTCGGCTTAAAGGACAGTTAACATGGACGTTTGTTTACCGATCAATAAAACCCTTGTCATTAGTGCTTCTTCGAATCAAGATGGTAGGATGGTACATATGGATGGTATGTTTTGCGTGCAAGATACTTACATAGTTAAATACTCATAGTGGAACTTAATGGTACAACCATAAGACGTTCCATACATCACAATAGAATAGGTAGGTTAACAAAATTACCGGTTGAATTGATCTACTCATACTAATATTAGTCAAGTAAGTACTTTGTTGATTGTTCTCGTATACTACCACTATACTACGTACGTATTAATAACTTAGGAAAAACACAATGGCCGATATACAGATTCACTCAATCATAACACAGTCACGTCCCACTATACGTAATTGCCTAATTGAATACAGATGCACTTTAAACGGTCATTTCAAAAACGCCGCATATCGCATAGTCAGACTAGAAACATGTCTCTGATTAAAAAAGTACAACTTGCATGTAGAAATTATTGCACTTGTGTCGTTTTCAAACTGACTTACCCAGTTATCATATGGGCTGTCCCTTCATTTATAAACTTACAAAGCAAATAGCTTCAAGGGAACCAGTTAAACTCCAGTCTCGAGACCACTAACATCTGTATAAATATAACCAGAGATCATACATTATACTGGCTTATTCCAAGCTAGTGTCTGGTAAGGGATTGGAATAGGTGGAGGGCCAGTACCGGACGCAAGGCGTTTCCGCTGAGGACGAGCAATAAATGACGCGGCACGATTCTATTGTTCGTACCCTTCCCAGGGTCATTGGACAGGAATAAATTTGTAATAGGTATGTATCTAACAGTTATTCTAGAGAATAGGCTGGCTTTGTCCTCAAGATTGGTCAGATCACAGAATATTCCGCATAAAAATGCATTGTTCTGGTTAGATTTTCGAGGATGCAAGCAAGAAATCGCTATGCAAGAAGGAGGAAAGATAAGGTTTTGATGGATAGATGTATATTATCGATACGTAGACTGATCACTCGTACAGTCAGCATCAAATATATATAAACAGCTAAAGTGGCCACAAATATCGCAATACACTTCTGTTACCATAGAAATAAGGATGTGTTCCGATATATTTGGCCACTTTGGCCATCACTATCTGTTTAGTGATGACTGTACCTGTACCTACTAATTACGGGTAAAATTTTCTGGTAATTCATACCATAGTGCACAATCCAAAGACTTAATTAAAACAAAGTAGAAGTAGATAATTTGTGCGAGTGTGAACCATACTTAGTTTCCCATTTGACTGGGAATTCAATTGTTTGCAGAACTCCATGATCATGAATATTATGATGGCGGCTATGCAGCTATGCATTGACTAAATTGTGATAAACTTATGTTCCGATGTTTATAAATAGCCGTTTTTATGTGCACTTGGTTGAGTGCCAACACGACCTTGCTAACAATGATAAGAAACACATGAAAATTATCAGGTTACATTCTTAGCTTCTCGCAAGGTTTAGTTACAGCTTGACATTGAGGTAACTGATACCTACGAAAAGGATTTAGGATCAAAATACTCTAAGTACTGTGGACATATTAGGTATAGAAATATAAACATTAACGACATCAATCTGCCTATGAGTAGCTTGAAAACAAAATATCACCAATTTCGTTCCGATAGGTACGCGAGATTACACTTATAAGTACCTACGCTTACAAAGAATTGTTTTGCCATTATAAAATATCACCACCATCGTAGTAATTTGAACATAAAGTTATTTATACATTTATATACAGATGTAGTGCTTAATTATTTTCCATCGTATATCCATTTCAGTCAGCTTCGGTACAAGAAGCACTGAGGTTGACTGAAGTAGCATGACAAATACGAACGTTTCCGAGAAAATACGATGGAAAACAATTATGCACTACATCTGTACAATTGTTTATTCAAATTTGCTACTTACTTCTTGGCTTCGACGAGAAGAGCGCTTAGACTTACGGCATAAATAATCCAAACCGCACATACAACATTTCGACATCAGATATTGGCTTAAGATCTATTTCGATACACTAAGCAAATATGATCAATTTCAGCAAGGCCCCGATTGTTTTGCTTCAGCGTATACACTCATACTTATTTCGGAACGCATGAGCAATATTTCGCGTAGTACTGAACTGATCTTGTTTGAATAAGATAAAAGCAATATTGGCCACTTGCCGGGTGAAGTCATGGTGACTTTAAAGTATTTATAGAATAATGCTTCGCGGAAAACGCATATACAAGAATAATTATGAAGAAGCAGGAGCTACCGATTCGATTCGACACGCCCAGACCCCACATATTTCTCGCTAGAACTACCTATTACTCGCTAAACGTACATGGGGTCAAATTGGTATTGGTACACAGGGTCCTCTCTATATTGGCCTTCGTTTGATGAGAAAGTACTGATCAGGACACTTCGTAGATTAAGTGGGATACGAAAATAGGTAAGTCAATCGATTAACGATTGATTAGTTATTTAGCCACAAAGCAAAGCCCGTGATTGAGCGAAACAAGCAAATGTTGCGTGTCTTGTGTTACGAAAACTGGAGATTTATTACGTGTACCTACATAAAACCAATGGTACCTACCTAAATGTTGGCTACCCTTTTCATCTTCACTAGATCCCGGCATAGCATATAGTGGGCATGCATAAAAGTAGGTACCTACCTATTGTCACAGAATAAATAATAATAAGGTACTCCGTACAGAAAGGACACTTCCTACAAACCCGAAGTTAGACAGCGGTTCAGTGTCGAATCATGCTATCCCTTTCTAATATATGACACTATCCCTTTCGGCTATTTAGGGTTGTCAAAATTCAAGTAATTATCTTATTTGTGGTCGTGCACGCAAAGGGACGTCAAGTTGTGTCAACCCTAATAATTGCTCGGAGCAATGCTGAGCCGAAAGCAGCCGAGTTTGCCCGAAGTCAGGAGTGTCTCCCCACTGTTAATACTTAGGGCATACTGAAAATTCCTGGAACTGGCCGCTGTAAAATACACGAAGTAGTTATATCAGAATCCAGAAACTTTCAGTATGGCCCACGTACCACAAGAACGGGTACAGTATATCAGTGGTCGCGCACGCAAAAGGAAGTCAAGAAGCGGTGCCAACCCTAATAATTGCTCGGAGCAATGCTGAGCCGAACGGAGCCGAGTACGACCGAAGTGAGGAGTGTCTCTCCACTGCTATTGGCCATTAATCTCTACTAGAGTCTGTGCGCAAACAGTAGAGTCGTGGAATGTAAGGGAGCCCATATATACATTCTACGACTCTTCTCTTTCCGCACAGACTCTCTCTGATCACGGGTATCTTATAATTTTTGAGAGATTGTTCACAGTTCACATCTAGGCCGTGTAGCCTATATTACCTACTGCTGAAGGTATAAAATAAATTAATAAGTAGGTAAAATAAATTAATAAGTATAAAATAAGTTAATTGCCGTTGAAATAAAAATTTCGGACAGCAGTATGCCGGCGCCCCACTGCTGCGCACGCTATGTACACGACCCACGTTCCTATACAAAATTTCGTGGGCTTGCCCACGGTTTGTATTAAGGCCGGAGCCCCACTGCTGCGCACGCTACATCCACGGCCTACGTTTTAATACAAACCGTGGGCAAGCCCACGAAATTTTGTATAGGAACGTGGGTCGTGTACATAGCGTGCGCAGCAGTGGGGCTCCGGCCGCGAATTTACAAAGCCTATACTGATAAGGTCCAGATGCGAACTGAACTGGATTAGCTTTTGTTTGGACAAAACTTAACCAAACCCTAATCCATTACAGTACAGAAATTTACTGAAATCGTATAGACTTTGTTGGCTAAATTAATATGGATATTGTTGCTACAAATGCTATCTTGTTGCGATCTAAACTTGAATAATATTTTAGTAATGACTCCGATTGTATTGTATTAATTACCGTTCGTGCTAATTACTT
Source organism: Cydia splendana (assembly GCF_910591565.1). Lineage (NCBI taxonomy): Eukaryota > Metazoa > Arthropoda > Insecta > Lepidoptera > Tortricidae > Cydia > Cydia splendana. Next base: position 13,697,027 of record NC_085971.1, on the reverse strand, counting down.
AAAAATGCCTATTTTTTTTTTTCATTTAAGAACTATATCAGTTGAGATTTCTTATTAGGACATGTTTAATGTGAAATCGTAATACAATTATAAGTCGACTGTATTTTATAATACATTGGTACATAACGAAGTAGATGATTTATTTAAGGACCAAGATTTACTACGGTGTTCTGCCTTTTCTCCGAAGTTTTATTGTCCGAATTTCACTTGCCAGACAACTTTTCGCAGATGATTTACTTTGGCAACCAACATTCACCAAATTTTCATCATGACAACGTTTTACTTTATAGAATTATTGTTATGTAGATTATTACTATGTGTACAACGTTTGGAGTACATTTCTTTGGTCAAATCATTCAACTTGCTAGATATTTATTAATACGATATCGTCTAGTCATTTGACAGAGTTCACTGAGTCAATATAGGTGCGACGACGAACGAAGCGAGGAAGAACGTGTTAGGTGAACTGCGACCAAACAGCGAACCGACTTTTTTTTACATAGAACGACTTTTCTGGCAACAGTTCATTTTCCTGGGGGTTGCAGTTCTAACCTAACCTAAGCCACTTTTCTGGCAACAGTTCATTTTCTTGAGGGTCGCAGTTCTAACTTAACCTAACCCACATTTTTGGTAACAGTTCGTTTTCTTGGGGATCGCAGTTCTAACCTAACCTAACCCACTTTTCCAGCAACATTTCGTTTTCTTGGAGGTTGCAGATCAAACTAACCTAAACTACTTTTTTGGCAATTTACATGAATACTAGGTGAAAAGTAATTTAGTAAAAATATAATTGTTGAAATCAATATTCAGTGAACTTAAGTGTCGTACAAATAATACTCGATGAATAATATTGAATAATGACGGCGAGACTCCGCTCGACTAGGTATTGTGAGAGCATTAATGTTTAAATATATCGCAACAAAATCTAAACCATTTGAGTAAATAAGTATTATTAAAATTTAGATATCACATTCAAACGTGCCTGAAGCCCTGAACTTACTAAACTCGACTAGGTTTTGGCGTGAATAATATTTGAAAATATGTATGCAAAAAGCTAATCCATTTCAGTGACTACTTTTTACCGAAACGGTATAGATATTGTCAAGTAATATGCATAAACAAAAGCTCACCTATTAAAATCTGAGTCGTGACTGAAATAGTATAGCTTTTGTAAATTCGCGCTCCGGCCGTAGGCCTAGCCTAGCATATGATTGGCGCGGCAGTATCTCGCGGCGAGATAGACTACTTACCTGTATCAATTTTTTCTATCAATTTTTTCTATGTTAATTAAAAAGGGACGGGTAGTCTATCTCGACGCGAGATACTGTCGCGCCGCGCCAATATGTCCTAGCCCGGCAGGGCGAGAATCGATGAAATACTTCAGTACGAAGTGGATGATGACAAATTAATAATAAAGACAAACAATGAGTGATACACTTACGAGTACTGGGTGTGAAAAACGAACGTAAGAAGTTTTTCTTAAAAGTTTGTTTCATTTTCTCGGAATTATGTTTATCGCTTTGACGTTAAGTAATGACTAAGGAATGTCATAATCATAACATTCGTCTCTTGCATGAATCAGTAGGTAGGTACGTATATTATTATTGTTAATAATCAGTCTGATCATGATATCAATTGGATGAAAGAGGTCACTCGCAAAACCTTCTGAAGCTACGTTGTAGACGGAATGATGGACCACTATCATCATAAGGCCCAGCCATACAAATGAAAAATGCAAATTTTGCCACAGAAATTTGAATCTACAAGGAAATACAAAAGCAACTCTGTTCCAATCGAATATGATTTAATTTCATTGAACTGAATAAGTACTATAAGTAGGACCTTGGGCCCTAGGAGGCTAAATATTACTGTTGGTTCTAACTTAAGTCTAATTTAAAAGAGCTGGAGAATGAAATTGTACAACTCTTCTAGTTTCCAAAAACTTTTATTACTGCTGCCTATGACCTAAAATTGATTCAGAGTCAGTTGCACAAAATCGTCTGTCAGTTTATTATCACCGTTAAACATTCGCAAAATTTTATTGTATGGGAAGTTTCACAATGAGTGACGTTAATTTTATTGTCCGTCGATTGTGGTTGGTGCAATTGGTCCTTAAAACATATTGTGATAATTTCAGCAGTCTATTAAATAGGTACTTACCAGGATACTAATATCTTATGAATGAGGGTTAGTTGGTGCCAATCCGTTGGGTGCCTACAGAACTCAAAGAAGCACTGGCTGTTAACCGAATAATTAGTGACCTTACAATTAGTGACTGACCTTATAATTAAGTCCTTGGACATCTTCTTCCAGCGATACATCCGAGTACATATCATCCGCCGGCTCTCCTCCTGAGCCGCAGCCCGAAGAGTTGAACGACGACGAACGATATAATTGGCTAAAACAAAGCAAATTATAATTATAAAAATAATAAGACCGAAGTGTTAGCAATGTTAGCATTACTTCTCCGTGAACAAAGCTTTGTACAGAGCAATAATAAAATTATCGTAGACAAGAAATCTAATTGCTAGCGCCATCTAGTGACAATATATGTAACTACTAAGCGATGCAATAGACATTAAAGTTACAAAGTTGAGCAAGCCGCGGGCGCTCATAGTAGAATACGCATAATACGATAGATGGCGCTGTCACTATGATTATTTGAAATAGTTTATCCTCCACACAAACTTCACCGTAGGACACACCGTACCTAAAGATTAGATAAAAAAAGTACTTATTATGTTAATCGTGTGAATATTTACCTAGCTAAGACATTGGATCCGATTTGCCGCTTCCCAGAGCTGAAACAAACAAAAACGGAATAAGTTTCCATAAACTTACACAGTTGTATCATGCAATATGAATTAACGTGCAAATTACAATATCAGTGATGTCAGTTTCATACAGTATGTTGATCATGCTTTTAAAGTGTGTTGGCCTAAAACGTTTCAGTGTGGAACAGACTATTTTATTACGATAGATAGGTATAAATATAATAAAATAGATATAAATCTCTCTTAATAAAAAATATATTTTAAGAGTTGGGTCATACACAAGTTGTGTATGACCAAACTCTTAAAATACAACACAACACAACGTCACCTTAGCGACGTTACTAGAAATTTAACTTATCGAAACATTTTCCTTCTCTCTCTATCTCTCTGTATAAAAGAAGCAGACCGTATATTTTATTTATTTCTGACTTTACTGAAATTGTATTAAGTACATTGTACCGTTTTAGCATGTTTATAGACAATACGATCACCGCATGGTAATCAGAACGATACCTTGTTAATTCTAGCTAGGTGTTAGGCAAATATAGCTCTTATCAGATCTAGATAAGGTAATAATTCTAATGATCTGGATTAGTGCGAGGAAAGTACATAGCCTAATAAATGGAATACTCGAACAGTCGTATAACTCTGCAATTATGTACATTAGTAACGCGTGACCGACCGTTACTACTGTTCTTAAATTAAAATAGCGTACGTCGCATCACTTACTAAAATTCGACTACCTACAGTTATAACACTTATAACAATTCGACTTTGAGCAGTTTGGGATCTCATTGTGCGTATAGTTAACACATTGAGGGCCGAGAACCCGCACGGCGGGTTCTCTGTTCGTACTAGGGCGGTTTGATTTGGTTACTTGGTTCGACATGAAATCAAATGTGTTGAGGAATGTTGTGTACTTTATTTTTCTACTTCGTATCCTCGAATAAAGATCACATGCACAATTGCACATATGCCAATTATTTCTAAGGAATTGTACTCCATGATTAAATCTGTAGCTAACTGTAACGCCATCTATTTGTATCGAATCAAGTTACTTCTCAAACCACAGCGCGGCGCGCTCATTCTTTCTTCCGTGCAAACCACCCTCGTAGTCGCTTTCCTCTACAAAGCAGGATAACGCTGGGATCGGCACGAGCGTAGTGCTACGAAAATAATTCTAGGTCTTATTATTATAAAGATAAAGTCTACCTAATTTATTAAAATACAATCGACGCAGTGAAAATGCAACTTACATTTATTACCTATCCTCATAATTACTTCCGAAAACATGATTCATTATTTTTATTGCTCCGCATAAATTCGTTATTTTCAATCAATTAAGCATTTTGTTGTAGAAAGACGGAAATAGATATATTATTTCTTTGTTGCGAGTACAATAATATAATATATCTGAATGTCACGGAAATGTTAAACAGGCCTACATTCCATGGATTATTCGGAAAAGAGAATGAGATAAAGTTTTCACATTGGCCTAGTAATGTATGTAGGTAGAGTTAGACTTGGCCTAGCTCTAATTATGTTTAGAATTATTCTAATTAGAAAAGAAGACAAAATAAGAACAACTTTTCTCGTAAGTTTTCCACATCAACTAAACTGAAGGTGAGAGGATTTTATCGCTCAAGGTGCTAAACTCATTAGTAGAAATTTATCGTCTTGGTTACTAGTTTCATAAATTGGCTTGTAATGTAACATAAAACCGCAGTCGTGGCCGCTTTCTCAGATCACAAGGCTATTGCGGTTACATTGTTATTATTTTCTAGAAAAAAAAAAATCTATACTGTAACCTATACGGTGTAAAAGTCCAGTTATCTGGCTCAGGACCGGGACAAGTGAAGCATTTACTCGAAGAAAGACTGTGCTAGCAGTGGGCGATGGATTTTAACTGCCCGATGCGAACTTTAAGATACGTCAATTAATAGATCTAGAAACGATATGGATTAGATGTGTCAGTGACAAAAGTGACGTTTTTGTTTGAAGAAGCACCCCACGTTGGTCAGAGTTGATCATCGTTGATTTTTTCAAGCTTTGGAGTTGAAACTCTAGGTCCATGGGGTCCCAGCGCGCATAAGTTGTTCGCAGAAATCGCGAAGCGTCTGGTTGACGTAACTGGTGACCGAAGAGCTGGCGGCTACCTCGCACAACGTATCAGCATTGCGATACAAGGAGGAAATGCCGCCAGCATCCTTGGTACAATGCCTCAGGGGCCTATTTTAGATTTAAGCTAGTTATTAACTTCGTTTAGTAGTACCACTGTATATATATTGTATGTAAATAAATGATCTTCATTAAAAAAAAAGAAAAAGCTTGTAAAAAGGCTGAAATGATGATTTGGCCCCCACGGACGTCCTGTCACAAATTACAGGCCCACAATGAACTGCTCACAACCGTTACAAAACACTAGGTGTATCAACGATCGACGCAACGGTTTCTAATTGAAATCTAGTTATTACTGTCGTCGATGGGTTGCGCTTGCGATGACGGGTGGGCGTTACTGTTGAAGCGCCAGACCCCTTGTTATGGGTGTAGGAAGAAAGCGAACTTTAGTATCTGTAACGGTAAATATTGTATTTAATACACTGGGATGTGCAGATCGAATTAAATTGAAATTTAGTGTTTTTGGTAAATCGACTAAAGATAGTTTAAAAAGTTTTTAACCATCACCTGTAGCCGCCCACATATCAAAACTTGTCCAAACAAATGCAAGTCTAATATGTCAATATAAAGATTCAACATACAATGGAACGCACAGACTTCTTATAGGCCTCTGGGCGGCTAGAGTAAGTACTAAAATACGTGCTCTTACAAAGCTAGAGATAAAGAGATAAACCATGTTTAAGCTACGAGCTTATTGTTTAAAAAAAATCTGAATTACTTATACGAAAAGTTCACCGTAAAGGTTTGCAATAATCGATTTAAACTGTAAAAACAAGTGAGTCTAAACCGTAAAATTATTCAATGTTCAACGAAAAGTTCAATTTCATTCTTATCATTCATTTTTTCAACAATAATTATTAATAAAAACTACACTACATTATTAAAGTTAGAAAAATAAACATAGTAAGCTATAATTTTCGTACGAATTGATACATATCATGAGATCCCGCCTAAAAGCAATTAAAATGGCGTGTGTGCTGTTAATCCATCACATTAACTATAATAAGTCTGAGTCTGCCAGTGCAGTCATTCTGAGCAATTTTCAGGTCTTAGACCTTGATGTCTAGAGGCAAGGCAATTATACTTAAGGGGCCCACTGATTACCAGTCCGCCGCACGATATCGGCCTGTCAGTTAAACGCAAAATTTGACAGTTCCGAACAACTGACAGGCTGATATCGTCCGGCGAACTGGTAATCTGTGGGCTCCTTTAGAGTCTGTGTGGAAAGAGAAGAGTCGTGTGGTGTATGCGATCCAATACATTCTACGACTCATCTCTTTCCGCAGACTCTTTTATATTGTTGCTTCTAATTGTAGAAGTTGTGAAATATTGTAGGGAATGTTATCGACCCTTATTTTACAAATAGCTTTTAGCTTTTTGAGCGGTAGCGATTTGTTTACAGTGTTAACGTTTTTTAGACCTTTTGAGTGCGTTTAAAATTTTTACGCGGCTAAATAATCGATATGGAATAATCCTTTATATTTTCAGTTAATTTACAGAGTTCTATGAATCAAAATTTAAGAAAAAAAATTGAGTAACAAAAGAGCAAGTTACCAACTATAGCTGTAACTAAAGAGGATAACCCAAAAGGCAACAGAAATGCCGAACTGTTAACTAAATAAAGAAAATTGGTGGATTTTCTTGTTTTAATTTACGATACGTAGATTTTTTCACGTCAGGGGAAGAACGACGCAAAAAAAGAGTTACTTACGAATGTATGGCTCATTAGTAGCAAGCACAGTTAGTTACTGCGAAACAGTTGTAACCGTTGCACAACTTCCGACGAAAAGTCGCTGATTTGCTATGAACGAAGAACATAAAAGACCTAAGCTACTTACTTTTACGAAAAGCGAGCTCATCCCTAATATAACTTGGTCTCCAGATCCGTAACAATCATATGTCTTCGGGGATCGCACGATACTGGTTTTGTTAGGCGTAGTTTTTGGTAAGTTTCGTGTAACATCTGGGTTAATGACAGTTTCTGGCTACGATTATTTCACTCATTAGATCAGGTTGCGAATCGATTTGGTTGCATTGCTTCATGCGACGAGAATTCGATGAACTCGTTAGTTCAGCATTTGCTCAATACATAACATACGATGTAAACCCAATTAAATTAAAGTATGATACTTAGCAACAACATAAAGGCGTGCGTCATACGTGCTTTTCATTTTCAAACATGGGCATCACCAAAACTAAGGAATACACTAATTAAAACTTAAATAAATCACACCATTAAAGTCTAGGTATGTTTCATTCTTTTATATTGTAAGCTGACAATATAAAGCAAAAATGTTTCGAAAGTTGTTGTGTTTCGGAGTTTCCGGGGCAAACTGCCTAATCCGACACAAGATGCAACGGAGCCACGCCGTATTGTCGTCTAAATAGTGTTTAGTTTTAGTAGGTATATAAAATACATATGTTTGTTAGTCTGTAAGGTGGACTTGTTGCCCGATTTAAATTTCTAAATAAAGTAATAAATAAATAAAAATGTTTATTTATGGGTACGTATCTTTAAAACCTCCGTCCGATTTATTAAACAACGAGTTCGTATTAGTTTAAACGTTGTTTATTTCTTTATCTCTAGCGTTTTAAGAGCATGTATTTTAGTAGGTAAGCAAAATGTGTACTACAGAAAGGCAAAGTGCTCTTAGTCCTATAAACATACAGTCATTTACCTCTATAGCCTCTCTATAGTCTTTTATGCATGCATATATGATATATATGCATAAAATCCTACACGTTTACCGCAGACAGAAATCTATCGGTTCTGTCTGTCTGATACGGAAGAATTTACAATAGGGGCATTCCACAAAAAAGGCTTTGTCGGGGGCGTGACTTGATGGCAGGTACTTTAATAACCTACAGAAGTCTGTATTATATAAATACATACCGCTGAATTTAAAGGTAACTTATCAAACGTTATCATGCCAAATATCAGCGCTGGAGAGACGAAGTGCAAAAATACCTTATACCGAACGTGGCGCCGTCGACTGGACAGAAACGGCTTTGGACAGAGAAGCATGGCGGTCTTTGGTGTCGGAGGCCAAGATCCAGGCCCCTATTTCACCACGGTGACAGGTGCGACAATTGTCGATAGACTACGGTTAACCGCTTACCATCGGACGGGCGGTGTGCTTGTTTGCCACCAACATTTTAATAAAAAAAACTCCATTATATCGTCAATAAATTAAGTATTTATTTTGCGAAGCTACAGACAATTGTCACAAGAAACACGACAATTGTCACGAAATTCCGACACAGAACTCATTTCCTGTCAAGAGTTACCGAAAGTTCTTTTAAATCTTGTGACAATCATCATCATCGTCATCATAAACTTCGCAAGAGAAATATCTGTGTTTTGCCGATATATATACTTAATAAAGTTTTTTTAAATAATACAATAAATACAATGATACAAACAGGAATACGGCCCGCCCGATGGTAAGCGGTAACCGTAGCCCATGGATGACTGGGACGTCAGCAACAGTGACATTTGTCGAATTGTCACACCTGTCACCTTGGTGAAATAGGGACCAGTTCCGGTCGCGGCGCTACAGCAGTAAGTAAGTAAGGTAATACATACATACCTTTAACTACTACGAGTGACCCGTATTTATATTTACCCAACAAACGGAACACACACATACCAACCATAGTGATGTAAACAAACAATACTGGCCATATAATAATAAAAATACCTTCGCGCCGGCCAGCAACGTTGCGTATGTCATTTGTTACACAGTGCTGCGACAATGAAATAACACCGTGGCTAAACAATCGGACATAATCACGGTAATTTATTTCTTAGGTAACACTCTAATAACTAAAATAGCTAGGGCTTTGTGTACTTAGGAAATTGTTAAAAACGTTCACAAAGTAAGAAAGGTCAGTTTACAAGGATGTTATGAATAGTTTGGTAATTAGATTGGTCGAGTTTGGCGCCTTTCGGACAGTTTGCACAATGTCAAGTGACGTTATCAAGTTTAATTCAGTTTGTTTACTTCTGCTTGGCAATAAGAACAAAAGAATTTACCTACATCGATGTGTAAAAAGTAAGCGAGCCAACTTGCAATTTTATTGCATTAGGTATCTTGCTTACAATCAGCTTGGCTCTAATTACGATTCGTACAATTATTGCTTAATGAGCACATTTCTCTAACCTGTAAGGCCGCTTTCTGTAATGCATGTAAACACCGTTTCGCTCCAGCTTTACTAATTAATGTCACTCAATGAATTTTTCACCGTGATCCGTCACCGGTCACAATGGAACAGGAACACAATTGGTTTTGCGTCATCACACAAAATCCACAACGTGAAACATAAAAGCAAAACAGATGCACATCACTATTTCGGATACCTATGTTCCTTTTTCAAATTTGAAATTCGAATTTAGAATTTGTTTACCGCGTGGACGGCAGTTCGCGAGTGTTGTTTGTGTGGGACTGACGCATCAACAAACGGCAGACCACCGGCCAGCGGCGTAGTTCCAATCACATGCGAACACAGACGAAGCGGTAGGATAGTAGAACCAGTATAAAATATGTACTCCCTATAAACGCAGTTTCATTACTCCACAGTTACACTGTTTCATTTAAACCTCCGACTGGCAACCGCTTGGTAATCAATGTAAACACGACCAGTGGGCAGCAGGCAGTGGCCGCGAAGCACCATTATTCACAATGGGCAACTGCGAAACCCCGACTTTATTAAATTATGTAAGTCAAAATGTAGTGGGTTTTGTCAAATTAGCGCATCAGCGCAGATAGCGCCGTGACAATGAGGGCACTTTGTATGGGGTTTACGAAACACTTTGTGGTCTATTGTTAATTGCCATGCCCATAAGGCCAGGCACGAATACTACAAATGTGGCGTCATTACGCGCTTTTTATACAAACGGTCTTGAACATAGTATTTTGTGGCTCAATATATTTTAATTCAGTTTTTGCTTTGTGAATTTATCCGCGTAGAACTCATTAATGACAGAGGACAGACCTTCCTCTTTAGACAAAGACGACAAAGCTTATTTATGTTCAACCAGAACTAACAGAAATCAACTATGTGTGTGCCAAACTTCATATGAATCTGTTAAACCGTTTTTGCTTGATGTGCAAGAACAACAAACATCCATATAACTCCATCCTTACATACTTTAAGTAAGAAGTAAGACAGGATTAAAATACCTATCATTAGATTATTTTGCGTTATTAAAATAAATTAAGCTATGTCTAGACGCAATAAAGTAACTCGTAAAGACGATTTTAGGTGGTTTTTACATCCGCCACAGACCCGTTATCCTGGCATCCTGTATCTGCCATCGATTATGGCATCTAGGTCGAGTAATCGTGCCACCAACAATCACGACACTCGTATTAGTCGTACGAGTACGTTTCGAGTCCACGTATTGATATCAGTACGGTTACCATCAGTTTGTCACTGACATAAACGCCGTCGAGAACGTAATTTACTTTCTATACATCCCGTTTGCACTAATATGCGAGTGCGAGCGAGATGTATAGAAAGTAAATTACGTTCTCGACGGCGTTTATGTCAGTGACAAACTGATGGTAACCGTACAGTTATGTGTTTCAAGTAGGGTAATTCGCCAGTAACTGGCCACTTTTAGTAACTGGCCGCCCTAAACTAAAAATAAATTCTATTCACCTATAAACAGAATTCATTTTAGTATAGTATAGTCCGTCCGTCCGTCCGTCCGTCCGTCCGTCCGTCCGTCCGTCCGTCCGTCCGTCTGTCACCAGGCTGTATCTCACGAACCGTGATAGCTAGACAGTTGAAATTTTCACAGATGATGTATTTCTGTTGCCGCTATAACAACAAATACTAAAAAGTACGGAACCCTCGGTGGGCGAGTCCGACTCGCACTTGTCCGGTTTTTGGTTTTGGGGTGGCCAGTTACTAAAAGTGGCCAGTTACTGGCGAATTACCCTATCAATAGAATCAATTAATTTGCTTCGGCTATTCGAGGCATTAGTTATTTGAAAGCTGCTAAATAGTACAGTCGAGTTCACAAACATCTTTATAAGTCAACGTTTAAAAATATTATATTGTAAATATATTTGTGAACTCGCCGTGGGTACCTATAAAATGTAGACGCACTAAAATTTTCATTTTCCTTGTGCGTAGCCATCATCTTCAGGCCGCGTAGCTAACATGCCAATCCTACATTTGCATACGCTCCGTAGCGATCGAAATACAACTGTTACGTACTGTCACACTAATATGGAAGAGTGATAGAGAGACACAAAGCGTTTCGTTGTCGAAGCGAGAGCGATTGTAACCTTGGCTAGGCCGGCAGTTTCCCATCATGCACTCCACACATAGCTAACAGACGTTGAAATTTTCATTGGGAAGGTATTACAAAAGGACACACAAAAGGATGGCGGATGCCTATGTAAATGATTGAATACATAATACAGGAAACTGATTGATTTGAAAAGATAATAAATAGTATTGTACAAAGGTTGAAGTCATTTTGCGCTCAAACTCTCATTAACAATGATGGTGTAACTGTGTGGTCTGTATTAATAAGGATAGGTATATACCTAAGTTAACGAAGCAAGTAGATGATGGATGGATGGATCCACGTGATAAAAAAAAACGTCACTTTTTAACACTGCACTATTTAACCCTTTACCAGGCGCCACTTGCACCATCCCACTAACCCGGGGTTAGCGGATAAACCGTTAACCCAGTGTCAAATTGTACTGGTAACCACGGTAACTCCAGGTTTAACCGGTTAACCCCGGGTTAGTGGGATGGTGCAAGTGGCGCTAAGGGATATATATTTCCCATATACGGCACTTCAAACATGTGTTCTATTTTCGATGAGTAAGACTGACATTTGATTGTCATTTTTGAACTGTCAGCCTGGTAAAGGGTAAATAAACAACCACTCTCATTATCACGTAGACGAGTGCTACCATTAGAACGTAACCGTATTGACATAAAAGGAGGCGCGATATCTGTCACAGTCTAATTATTCTACATATGTAAACATGTCTTTTTTGTTAAGCTGTTAGAGAATGGAATATTCTGTCGGCCTAGCCAAGGTGACAATCGCTTGCGCTACGCCATCGAATCGCTTTGTGTCTCTCTATCACTCTTCCATATTAGTGTGACAGTGACAGTTGCGTTTTGTTCGCTACGGAGCGTTAGCGATTGGCATGTTGTCTACGGGGCCTGATCCGCTACTTTTGATGCTGACTGTACATGATGGATAATCGCTTGGTTACTAGAGCTGTTAAATTCAGAATTAGAAACTAATCCGCAATTCTCAGGAGGCAGTGCACTACAGATTTATACGCAATTTGTAATTCCAAGTACACACGAGATAAAACAATAAACATCGGCTTGCCGAAGTCAATGGCAACATAATAAGGTGTAGCAGTACTTAAGCACGCAGCAATCATGACAAATGAGAGACACGAGGTTTGCTCGTTGCGTCATTGGTCTCTCTGATCAGAGACAAGTAAAAAAGATTGTCAACGTGGTAGAGTGTGGCCCATAATTTCCGAAAATATTTTTTTCTTGGTGGCAATTTTTCCGTTCCCATATTTTTCCAGTGGAACTTCTTCGCTTTATTTTATTTTACGTGGACATTTTTCATAAACTAAATTTTCCCTTTCCCCATTATTTTCCAATAGCTTATTTTCCTGATATGTTTTCTGAACCATTCACATAATTTGGATATTTGTTCTTGTTATAATAAACGAGACCCAATAACTTTCATTTGTAAATCAATATCGTACAATAAATTAAGACCAGAACTGGTCTGGTCGCTGTTTTGCTCGCAGTTCACCTAACACACTCCTTCTCGCTTCGCTCGTCGTCGCACCTATCTATTTTCTGTATTCCGTGATTGTATAAAAATTTTACACAGTGGGAAAATATGCGAATGGTTAGAAAACCGAACAGGAATATAAGCTATTCGAAAATTAAAATAATGGAAAATAAAATAAAGCGAAGAAATTCCACTGGAAAAATATGGGAACGGAAAAATCGCCACCAAGAAAAAATGCTTTTCCGCAATTATGGGCCACACTGGGCCACACTCATGTGGTATGCATATCAAAGTCGCGTCCCTTCGTCATACTTCATACTGAAGATAGTGACACTAGTATAAATAAATATTATAGGACATTGTTTTACACAAATTGACTAAGCCCCATGGTAAGCTCATGAAGGCTTGTGCTGTCGGTACTCAGACAACGACATATATAATATATAAATACTTAAATTCATAGAAAACAACCATGACTCAGGAGCAAATATGCAGCAGACTCTGCTCATCAGACAAATAAATGCCCTTACCAGGATTTGAACCACGGACCATAGGCTTCATAGGCAATTTAAATAAGTACATACCTATATGTGACGTCCCACGGTCAAAGGTACCTTATGGCGGGTATGGAGTTATGCATACCCCAGTAATCTACAATAAATAAGCTATCGATAACACAAAAGATCAACCTTCTAGGTTGCGTAGTTACAGAGATATGATTTTTTGAAAATAATGTTGTGAAATTAGCAACTTTACGATAGAGAAGTTTTAAGTTTAGCCGCCTAAAAAACTATGTTCCTGAAGTAAGTTACATAGTTGACTACAAATAATAATACCTTATATATGTGAGATTAAAAAAATATTGCGACTTGTTCTGTAATGCAAATAGAAACTTTTGATATCGACTGATTTATGTGTATACTAGCCAATATCTTGAAAATAAAGTTTTATTTCATTTTCACGATTGATTGCAATGAGCTCTCAAGATTTAAATTCTATCTATTAGAAAACGACACTGACAGACAGTTTAAGCAAAAAACAATACCGATTTAGAGGTGAAAATGTATTTTCTGACTTTTTCATATAAAATCACAAAATTGAATATTTTTACTTTTAATGTGACACACAATCAATTTTTCTGAGCACATATGAAAGAAATTCTGTCATTCAAATGAAATAAATCCTAAAACCCCAACTAAATACTATATTTAACCCCTTATGCCACTTTAAACTTACATAACAATAACAGTATTTGCTCCATACATTTACGAAAAGGTACCTTATGGAAATAAATCTAATAATACATCACTACAAAATATCAATCATATTACAGTTTATCTTTTATGAATAGAAAATATTAATTTACATTAAACTGCCCCAAATTTAATTAGTTCTTCGTCATAATAATCTTAAAAAAGACCAATAATTTGTATGTAATGAAAAGGTACCTTGTGATTAAGTTACATGATGAGGCATGATGATGATGGAACAGTTAGGATAAACTAATAATATTTTGGGGTTAAGATGGTATAAATCGTCTATTTCTTATCAATAATATATTTCGGTTGCTATTGAAGATAAGCGGCATTGAGGTTCAATGACCTCAGATATTCCATAAGGTAATGCGTCGGGTATTGGCATTTTTCAGCAAACCAATGGCTGATTTACTGCATGCGACCAAACCAAATGAAGATTATTCTAGTTAAGAAAGACTTGACGAGAGTAACTTTGGTATAATAGCAGGCTACTTGGATTTGTGATGTCGGTCTATGTACGGTTATAATATTTGCGAGGCGCCCCAACCAGAACTGAAATTATCAAATTAGTTTTGCAGAATGCTAATACAGTTCTCTACCAAACTTCTTTTCCCGTATTGACTAGTTTTTTTGGGAATTTTCAATCTTTTTTCCATAAGGTACCTTTTCTACTAAACTCTGAGACGACATTACTAGGCTATTAACTAACTTATAACAAAACTAAAAACAGGTAAACAAACGTTACGCATTAAGGTTTCAGATCACACAATAAAAAAAAATTGAGCATTTTTTCACCTCTTTACAAAACATTTCATATCTCCGAAACTAGAAACCCTCATAAGGTACCTTTTCCCGTGGAACGTCACATATGACATAACGGATTGATGCACTAGCAAAGACTACAAAAAGTATGTAGGTAATTAGTGGGCATGCGTCTCCGCACGCGTGGACGTCGGTGTGTCATTTTCCGTCACTCTTCCATGACGACTAGAACTTTTTAAAGAAACTACCAGTCGATTTTTGTTATTTATCACGTTGACCAAAACATCACGAGCGATGCTGGTCATTGACTTTACTCCAAACTTCAAATATGTCAAGAAAAACACGCTTTGAAAAGGGTTAATTTAAAATGGTACAGTATTTCGATGCGCTCCCACGATTCAATTTTATTACGAGTCAATGTATCGAGTTTGGCCATTTTTTGGTCGTAGTTTTTTAAAGTTAATGCGATGATAAAGTTTTTTTACGTTACAATAAATGGGTCCAGTGTAAAGAACGCTCGAAGATATGCTGAGATTGCTAACAGTAATTATAATTTGTCACACACGAAGTATTTTAGATTTATCAACCTATAATAAGGTAGGTAATATAGAAACAAAATTTCGTGATTATCGAAGTCGGTGCGCCCGCGCCCAGACCGTCCGGACTACAGGGACCATCGGATTAGTGAGGCTCCATTTTTGTAGCTGGTAATTATAAGGTTTAAGTATTGTAATCCTATTGGTCCTAAGTTCGGTCGTGAATTTTCAATTAAATGATGACGGATGACGGATGGGAACATCGTTGACATTGAACTTTACTACGAGATACGATCTAGAAATGGTCAGATAAATTTGCTTACATCTAAATATTTCTAGTGTATTCTACCTGATAGGTCATCTCCGGAACAACCAATCATGTGTAAGTGTTATCATGCGTTTATAAATTGCAGTATCTCCAGACTTAGTTTAACGAGAGGCACGCGTGTTGGGCAACGTCGGAACGCGGCGCCAGCGCCAGCGGGCTGGAACATTCACTTTCTTGAAGAGAATCCGCGGCCTGCAAAATGCTCCATATCCATACTAATCGGTAAAATTTAGACGGCTATTTACATCTTGATTGGCCGAATGCATTTTCTTGAGCGCAGTGCAATCGCTTATCAATTGTATGCATCGGGCATTCCTTTGCGAACAGTGATGCGTATCTTTTGTAAAGAGGTTTATAGCGATTTGGAAATGTTTCAGTTAGATGTTTCAGTTGGTTTCGAAACTTGGGTTAATGACTTCGAATCACTTGGAATAAAATACGATCCTGTCGTCTATGTTCCTTAACTAATTTATGACGATCGGTCTGGTCTAGTGAGTAGTGACTAGTGAGCCTGCCTGTGAAGCCGATGGTCCTGGGTCCGAATCCCGGTAAGGGCATTTATTTGTGTGATGAGCACAGATATTTGTTCCTGAGTCATGGGTGTTTTCTATGTCTTTAAGTATTTATATATTATATAATATCGTTGTCTGAGAACCCATAACACAAGCCTCCTTGGGCTTACCAAGGGACAGTCAATCTTTGTACTTAAGAATGTCCTATAATATTTATTTATTTATGGTCTTCAAAGTAATAGTGGATAGGTTATTCCAACAGTGAGCTACCTACGTTTTTGATTTGGTAATGCAACAAAGACCAGACGTTGTTTAATTAGTAATAAAAAAGTAATTTCAGTTGGTTGCTAAATGTATTTTCTTTGTAAATCGTTGCACGTCTTTTGTTTTTAGCGAATTATCCGTTTAGTAAAGAAGAAATTGCAAGTTCTTTGCGTCACGTGGTACCTTCTATGCAATTATTGCAGTTAGAGTCGGATTTCCAGCGCTAACCACAGTTACATGAGTTGTGTCGTAACAAAACCAACGCTAAATTCAAAATGTAAACTGAGTAATCTGAGGAATTTTTCTTAAACGTACATATTTCACGTGTCAAAATGATATTGAAAATGTGTTGGATGCGTGCGCTTGCGCTCTTACCATACCTATGTTTGTGATCATGATCACGGACGGCGCACTCATTACTCTATTCATATTGAATTGGTATTAGATCGGTGTTAAATTTTCGTTTCTGAATACGCAGAAGTAGAACCGGCAAAATGTGAGTTTTCAATTTACAAGACGTAACGAAAGCAGGGGTGTGGATCAGTTATGTAAAGTGATGCGGTGTTCTGAATATCACGAGCTCGCCAGACACTTCAAACTTATAATTTATACTTATGTAAAGACCTAAAGGTTTATTGATATTATAACATTTAACCTATAGCACGTAGAGATCGTAAGGTAAACACAAAAATGTAGCATTTAATAGAGTGAGTAAGTAAGTAGCCAAAAAGACGAGAGACTGGCTGAACTGATACCTTTACCCTACCAGTTCTACATATCCAATTACTCCAATCGGTAAACGTGTGTAACTATGTATGTATTACATAAGCATAATATTGTAGGAACTTGTTGTATACCTAGTTCCTGAATATATCATTTGAAACGCTTTATACCTACACACCATAATTTCTCATTCCTACATTACACAACTTGGCTTTTCATTCATAAAATGCACACAGCATATTTAAAGGAAGAAAGCTAATTAGCTAAACGCGATCACATGCAAATGTATTCCAATTGGTAATATACGTTAGTGTGCCTGTGCCGCAATCATTAATGAAGTTGTCATGATTTTCGCATTTCGTTTAACATTCGTCGGTCATGCTTTAGAATGGAATGGAGTGATAATTGTTTTGCCGGTTGTTTGACATATATTATTTTAAGTTTTAATCTAGCGTGTGTCACGAGAAATAATTGGAAGGTATTAGGGGATGTAGGGCAGACTGTGATGAATTGGATAACGTTGTAAGTACATAGTGCTTAATTGTTTTTCCATCGTATTTTCTCGGAAACGTTCGTATTTGTCATGCTACTTCAGTCAACCTCAGTACTTTTTGTACCGATACTGACTGAAATAGCAAGACACAGGGGCGTATTTACCATAGGGCCAAGGGGGCCATGGCCCGGGGCGGCAGGCCGCAGGGGGGCGGCGAAGCCGCCCCCTTGCGGCTTTTTCTGGGCGCCTTTTATAATCAAACTTAGCTATTTTTTTTATTATATTTTAATTGACATTTAAATTAATAAACAAACGAACGCTTCAAACCCCACCAATTGCTAAAAATATCTACCAACAAGTACCTAAATTAAGCAACATTTTCGTTCAAGAAGTATTAGTACGGCGCAGTGCCGGATTTACCACTAGGCTGAGTAGGCTGAAGCCTATGGCGGCAGATTTTAGGGGGCGGCAAATTTGGGTCATAAAAATATTTTATTAGCTGTTCAGATAGGGTCGACGAGAATTTTGTCGCTCCCCTATTTATTTGTTAAATTTAAATAACAAGCCTTGTCGATTTTGCCGCCCTCTGTCATGTCAAGACCCTTTATATTGAGACAGACAGACGGCCGGACGGACAACAAAGTGATCTTATATGGGTTCCGTTTTTTTCCTTTTGAAGTACGGAACCCTAAAAATTTACCTACTATTTTCTCGAAAAAATTTCGCGCTCGCTACGCTCGCGTTTTCACTTACGTACCTAACATTATTTATGACCCATCTGACTATATACATACGGGCGGTTCTTGTGTCTTCGTGGCATTGAATCTCACTAAATTGTTCCGATCCCATGCCGAAACTCAGTACAGATAGAGTGCTCTCGATATCAGATACAAATACAATACTTCATGACTTTCCAGCACCACAGAATGAGGGATAATGGTACGGCCTGTGTAATACGCATCCCTACTACTGTCGTCTGCATAGCAATGATTATCATTGATATGCAGCAATGACAGCACAGAACCTAGTGCAACGCCAGCGGTAATGTCCACACTATCGGAGCAGCTTCCGTCTACTATACGGCTCATGTGCGTCTACCGGAAAAAAAGCTAGCGATCCATTTGTATAACATAGTCCCTCGAGCAGACTCGATGCCAGACCCGACCGAACTCCTTAGCTATATCCAGCCTGACTGCCATGTCTCACCTTGATTCTCAATGGCCAAAACCCAGCAGTACCCACCGGTCACCGATCAGATCAGGCAAATATAACGAGGTCGCATCGTCATTGAGTGACAAAAACGGCCCATATAAATCTGTATCTAGAATAGTGACATTAGTGACGTCACCTTTCTGCACTCAAAAGAATAAAAAATTATCTACGTTCCACTATCAGCGAAGAGCGCCTGAATAGCTTAGCTCTTCTTAATATAGAAGCTGAGCTGACAAACGTTTTAGATTACGACAGCGTTATTGATGATTTTGTCAACCAATTTGTACATAGGAAAACAATGTAAATGCCTATGTGAGTAAATGTTTAGTTTTTTTTTTTCACACCCCAAAGGTACTTGTTGCAGGTTTTTTTTTCTTAAATAAAATACTTTATCGTCACTGATGAAGGGGGGCGGCAAATCAAAATGGCCCGGGGCGCCAAATTTGTAAATACGCCTCTGGCAAGACACGTTCGTGCGTTTCCGTGAAAATACGATGGAAAATAATTATGCAATACCTACATTCTGTACCATAGATAGACTAAATAGGTAAGTAGATAAAAAGACAGCTCGGAAATTAGTTTGTCTTGATAACTCATTTTCTTCTCACGGATAGATTTTCAGCGGATTTTTACGGTGTACAGACGCGTTAAAAACTACACTGATTTCGACTGATATACAATTATTGAGAAATATTCATTTAAATAAGGGTGATTCATGAGAATCAAGAGACGTGAGCAGGACTAATCCTGCACACTCAGTAACTGATAATTGATCGATCACCGGGCGTATTTAGGTGAAACAACCACACTTTTTCCTATTTTTTAACTTTTTGGTGAGGGCAAATTTAATCCTCTACAATCATGGTCACCCTACAAGACCTAATTAATAAGCATAAAACCTCTTTAATTTTTGATTACGAAGAAAATAAACTATCAAACTTGAGTGAGATACGAGTTTTCATAAGTAACGAGACCGCGATGACAGTGGTGACATTCAATTTGACACAGAATATCGGTAGTTTAGTATTCTAATTTTAGGGTGACCACGCATGTCGTAAATAAATTAATTACTTTTTTTTTCAACTCGACTAGAAAATTAACGTTAAGCGTCTAATACTGATACGAAAGTGTTGCTTATAATTTACGAAATGCGCAGTATTAGTCCTGCTCACGTCTCCTGAATCACCCTGTATATTAAAATAATCCATCCATACTAATCTTATAAATGCGAAAGCACCTCTGTCTATCTATCAGTTTGTTACCTCTCCACGCTTAAACCGCTGACCGCTTTAGATCAAATTTGTCATGGAGATAGTTTGAGGCCCAAGGAAGGACATAGGATAAGTAGTTTTATTTTATCAACCACTAAAATTTAGTTTTATTGTGATAGTATGGATAGTATATAATTACCTACCCCGGGTTTTATCAACTATAATTATAAACATCATCCCACGACGAAGTACGGAACCCTGAAAATCAAGTTGTGCATTTAGGATTATTTTTTCGGATATCTTACATTTTAGATATAATACCATACGTGTCCTGTCCGACTTCTACCTATTATAGAAAATTATCTCAGTGTAGGTTCCCCATATTACAATGTTAACTACTTATCATAAAACCGCACTGACTCTTTATAGTATTATGCTTATAATTTTATTACGTAGGTCGTAGACGTTTTGTTGGCATCGTGGTTACTGGTTAGTACTTATCGTAATTACACTAATGATTTAAAAAGGGTTACTTTCTATTTCTTACGCTTATAATTAAGTATGATCGGTATCTTTATGCGTATTTAAACATTATCTTACTTCTATCTGTGTAAACGCATTTTTAGTCCAAATAAACCATTTAGTGTCTTTTTCTAGAAATGCAATGTTGCAGAAGTGCTTTTCTTTATACAGAGAGCTGAAATTTCAAATTGGAGAAACTTTTGGACTAAATAATCTCTCGTAGTTGAGCCCAAACCTAATGGAAAGGTAATTCAACGAAATAGTGATTTAATTTATGCCAGGTTTTGTTAATTTTTAATTCTGTAAATAGGTACCTATACCTAACCACTACATTGCCTACATTATAAAATACCTAGATATATTTTCAATTTCAACTTCAATCTACATACTGTTTATTACTGTCAAGATGTCAACACATGTCTAGCAGTAAAGTAGATATTACTCTTCGTGATCGTAATCACTGAAGCAGAAAATTAAATAACTATAGGTACACCTAATGTGAAATCGAAACCGACTGACACTCTTCGTTCCTTTCTTATTCTTAGGCATCACTTTTATCAGGATGAAACTAATGGCTATTATGGAACCCATAATAACTTGCCTTGCCTGTTCGCTTAATGGTTATTTCAGGATTGGACCTTTAAGTAAAAAAAAAGAGTTGTCAGTTATCTAGAATATTGAACTGGGTTTAAAGGAAGACTCTGGCGTACACGTTTTAATAGTAGATTGTACAACAAGGGCATAAAGTGACCCATTTTTACCCGAGGCAAAATAGTAGACGAGGGTAAAAATGGACATTTATGCCCTTGTTGTACACTCTGCTTTTCACTTCGATTGCGAGGAAAATAAAATTATATTTTTCACGGCAATTTACACCACGAAATTGTCGTAAAGCGAAAGAACATAATAGATAACCAATTCCCGCCAACTAACTTTTAATTTTTTTTTTTAAATTTCAACATGTGAGCAGAGTTTCAGACGCTTGATTTTCTGCCAAGTCAAACATTTCGGATCATTTTTGAACGATAATCGACTCCTATTTTATGTGATTTACTAAATTTAATGACAGAAAATATGGATTTCTAATAAATTGTAGCAAAAATAAAATAATATAACAAGTTTTGTCATCTACACAATTTTATTGCTCAGTAAAATTGTGCAATATGTTTTAACTGTTTGGCTGTTGAGGCCGATTACCTTAGTCTTAGAAGAAAATTTTACTTTTATGCTCTAGAGCATAAAATGCGATTTTATGTCGTCTACGCACGACATAAAGGTGCACTTTTTGAGCATGAGAAGTGAAAAAATATTTATACGTCGTTTTAACGGCCTCCTAGCCTAGTCGGCAGTGACCCGTGGTAGTGAACTGCTCACGAAGCAGGTCCCAGGTTCGAATCCTGGTAATGGCATTTTTATGTGTGTTTATCAGAATGCAGATGTTAATTACAGTAATAACCATAATCGTTTTAACCTCTTCCCTTAATTGTTTTATGAATGCCCAACCTGTCGCAATTTGTCTGTCTGTCGTTCACATCACATCTAAATCGACGTGCCGATGACTCATTGACAATCTCAAAATAGTGGTGGGTGCATTGTTTCCAGTACACAATAGTACTGCCGACAAACGCTCTTGCATCTATCTGAATATGCGCTAGCACTTATTTTGAGAGCTCTAGAGGATAAAATTGAAGAGCAATGGCTTTTTAAATGCCAAATTTAATGTGGTGGAAGTCATACCGACAACTAGTCTCTGTATTTTAGTCTGCCGATTGACACGCACTTCAGTTGTCTATTTGTGATCTATCTTCTGATTCTAACAATAGTGTTGGCTTCCTTCGTTATTCAATACGGCGTGAAAGTTTATTGTATAAACTATTCCGTTTTACTTTTACTTTAACGAGTTGAATTGTTATGAGTTTGGCAGTTAACTATGGTGTTTAAATATAAACATTTGTACTTAATTACCTACGTTTCAGAATAAACAAGGAGTTATACGCTACTGAAATGAGAGCGAATAGGGTTTTAAATATACATAAGGACTGTATCGTTTATTATGGGTACAACTTTACTTAGCCGTTTTTTTCTGGTATTATATTTTTATTAAAAAAATACACATATAGTTTAATTAGTGCTTTAATAATAAGTAACATTTCGTCCTGGGAGATCACGTAAAGGTCGTAAAGCATATTATGGTTTGGACAATATTTACCTAATCCTCCCGAGTAACTACAACGATTTTGGACAAATACTACAAGAACATTTGCGGTTTGCGAACAAGACAAGATATTACCCAAAAAAAAATCGTACTTTGTAAACAGCAATTACATATGATTCGTAAAGCGAAACATCTGGGCATAGTCTAATCATTTCTTTTAGTTGGAAAAAAAGTTTTGGATCTGTGCATGGTGGCCTTTTAGAGAATATGGCATGTTACTTACGACAACCCCGACTTTGGTAAGTATACAAAATAACCATCATGGAGCGTTTATATCGTACCTGTTCTAGCCATGGTTCAACGCCATGAATGTCCGTTAGGCTTTGGATTTCGGTAGATTCTTTTAGCTGTTTCCCTCATTTCGCTTACGTCAGAAATTGGCAGGAATCCAAAATGTTGCATAAATAGTCGTTTTCATGTAAAGATAAAAATTCACCACATTTATTCTGTGGATGTTCAATTGAGCAATCATGAAAAGGACACTTAGATGGCATATTTTGGCAGCATATTAACCTTTTGTTTCTTTAAATCGTACCAAGGAATCGGTGAAATAGTCTCAAATTAATCTCGATAGGCTTGTCCAAATTATATTTGCTAGACGGTATTAAAATCATCACAAAGTCCCTAAAATAAAATAAATGTAAAACATTCTTATATCAGATATGGCTTAAAAATACCCCCAGATTATATCTTAAGAACATAGTAATACAAAATAATACACACGTCAACAGTTAGACCAGGTTTTATCTGTACCCATAATAAACGATACAGTCCTTACATATTGTTATGTTGTTTTTAAACTAAATTGGTGGTAAACATGTGTCTTTTATGAGTTTTATGAAGTTGTATTATATGTATTCTAATGATTGTATAATATATACTTCACAAAAGTATGAGACCAGTGATCATGATAATGATATGTTTTTTCTTACATATAAACACAGAACAAAAATTCAAACTACTTTAATAGGAACCCATGTTAAAATTGATCAACAGACCCTGGCACTCACCGAAGGTTTAGGTACAGTCGACGTCAAAAATATCTTAACACTTTTGCACCTTACTCTTTTATAATACGGCGAAAAATGTAAACATATCTTTGACGTCAACTGTACGCATAGGCACTAAACATTTATTCTAACTACATATTTATACTACATTTTATGGGAAAAAAAATTAAGTACTTATAGGTATCTGCAGTTTCAGAAATGTTCAAAGCCTCATAAGAAAGGTCCAAAGAAGCATTAGGCAAAGAAACCGTCTAATCTAAGCTAACGGCACCGACTTTGACAGAACAAAGATTGAAAGTTTTATTATAAACATCATATTTATAGCAAATTTACATATTATTATATTATACACCTAGCTATAGCAAAGCATGTTATTGCAAAGTTCGTGCAAAGTTAGCTTGGCCAGATTCTAACCTAATTAATTTCCGATATTGACAAATTGTAATAGGAAAAAACCACTCGCCATTCGTAAATTCATAGTGACAAAGTGACAATTTATCTACTCATGAAATACTAGCAGCATTTTGATTGCCAACTCGATAGATGTCACTAAGTGAAAGTTGAAATTAACGCCATCTGTCACAATATGTGGAACTATAAGGTATAATCGACGGCGACGTTAATTTTAAGCGGGCTTTGAAGACATGTATGAAGTTAACATTCTATGCTTTCTTGTTCTATGGAAAAAGCAGGGAGTAATAAATTTAGGAGATTGACAACTTCTATATAACGCCGCGTGCCCCATCATAGTAGGCGATAAGTAATTAAATTTTTTGCGTTTTAGCATTGTGGGTATGGAAAATGTCACATGACTGCTATTTATAACTTGCCTAGGCGATCGCTTACACGTACGTGCAGTAAAGTTTACATTTACGCAAAAGGCTTAAATGTCTGAAATCTCATAATAGTTTTGAATTTCGCACCTATTTCTACTGACGAATAGGTTAGCCATTCTTATAGATGCACCTACTCGTAGTTGCGAAAAGTTCCAAAAAGTTCTCAAATTTCTCGGAAATTTCAGCGAAACTTCACAAGGAAACAAACCAAACTTTCATTTTGGAAATGGAAAATTTCGATTCCTATAAAAAATATGAAAGATCCCGAATTTTTTCTAAGTTGCAATTTTAGAGACTTTCCGACGGCATTTCAGCTCCATACTATACCTATATTGTATAGTACATAAAACAATGTCGAGGAACGCGGCATTATATGGAAGTAAATACTCTTGATTAATATAAGTACTACATAAAAAGCAACAAAAAAATAGCTTACTGTCTCATGGAGCCCCATCGCCGATGCGGCAAGTTCTCCTGGTGGCTACGGACAAAACACAGTGTAAGCGAACAAGCGGTGCACCAAAAGGAATCACACGAAAACACGCCAAGTTTTGCAATACCATCTTTACTACAAGGGCACACGGGGCCCGTGCCCAGGGCCCCCATCCTCAGGGCGCCCCGAAAGGCAGACAGTGATTACCCATAATAAATAGAAGATCATAGTAGAAAAATGCTAGTTTAATTCGCTTTTATTACTTTCCAAAAGGGCCCCAAAATCTTATGCGTCCACAAGGGCCCCAGCATAAGGGGCCCACTGATTACCAGTCCACCGGACGATATCCGCCTGTCAGTCAAACGCAAAAGGTGACAGTTCCGAACAACTGACAGGCTGATATCGTCAGGCGAACTGGTAATCTGTGGGCCCCTTAAGACGACCTTGACGGTCGGTAAGTTTTGATATTAGTGGAAAATCTGTTTTCCGCAAACATTTATTGTAAAGACCCGCCTGTTGCTTTGCTATCATCTCTATTGCACTCGTATAATTATGTTGCTGTCAAGCTCGCACAGTGACATTGGCAACCGGCATCATGGGCGAGATAGTAATATAATTATGCGCGTGCAATAGAGATAGCAACAGGCTCTGCTTTAGAAGTGTAGTTTAAGAAAGAATCGTGCCTCCAGTTCGACAGCTGAACTATTACTATAACTATAGATGTCGTTAATACTGAATTTTGAGAACCAAAGTTGACGTATGATGTCCGGGGTTGTACAGCGCCATCTACAGCTGTCAAATTTGAGGCACGAAGTTTTTTAGACTTTGCACCTCTTCTACTGTTAACAATTCTTTGATTTTTAGAGTATTTAATCCCGGGGATAAATAGAATCCATGGAGCTATTTGGAACCAAAGTAAAGAAAAGTATAAGAACCCAGGACAGTGAAAATGAAATGTTTGTGTTCTATATTAGATTAATATGTGTCCCATGCTTTAGAAATAAAGTAGGTAACCTATGAAATTCACACCCACAAAACACATCTCATGGCAGTTTTCGTGAACTCCGGCGATAATAAATTAAATAGGTACTTAAAACAAAAGAGCAACATAAAAACCAGAAGAAATAAAAACAAGCAAATTATATGTGAAAAGCCCAATTAGTCGCTTCCCATAAGGACGCTTTGACAGGTTATTCGTATAAAGATATACAAGCAAATCTCGTCCTTATGGTAAGCGACAAAATGGCACCTTTGACTAGACTTCAACACATATACTTAGTCGTACATAACTAGCATGTTTTAGCCAGTGCCGTCTTTACCATAAGGGCCCAAGGCTTAATGGGCCCCGAAGGACAGACAGTAACAGTAACTATATTTGATTACTCATAATAGATCATAGTAGAAAAATGTTAGTTTAATTCGCTTTCTTTTACTTTTCAATAGGGCCCCAAATTTATGTGCCCAAGGGTCCTAGCATAGTTTAAAACTGCCCTATGGTTTTAGCAGTACCTAATTTAAGCGATTTCTTTTATAACGCTAATGGTAGAAGAAGAACTTAATTTTTTTATGTTATTATTTAATGCAAGTCAAAATTACAAATGCTAATTATAATGAAAGTGCATCCTACCTGACGCATGTTCTAAGCATTTCGCGTGAATAGGAAGGCCAAGTATTTAGCAGCGGCACACTGAACCATTTATAAACTTTATAATATCTTTGTAATGAAGTTCACAGTTCCGATAATTGTTGATTGACTTATGTCGTTAGTGCTGAAAGGCTGAAGAAAGTTATTGACTGACCTCGGCTGCGTCCGCCGGAGACTCGTCCGCGTCCAAGAGTGCCGGTTCAGGTTGCCGGGGCTGCGGTTGCCGTTTTCTAGTCTGTGGAAACGAAAAAATAATGAGTATGAAGGTTTTTCTCAGCTTAAGCACATAATATAGATAACTATAGTCTGTCGAGCCATTTCCGTCAGTATAAAACAGCGGCAAATTTAAACCTGTAGGCGCGAGGGGTTATTGTCCCATAGAAAATTTAAATTTCGCGCCTTTTTCTACTGACTAATTTGTTTGACCGGCTATACGTCCAGAATGGGGCTGGTTGGTCGAAGTATATTACAGATGGTGCGGCGCTAGCAAAGGTTTTACCTGTCAAAATATCATGTTCATGTATAATTTCATGGACATTTCAATTTTTGGAAGTGGAAAGATCTTCATACACAAATATGAGACGTTTCCGAAATTTTCCCTTGTAGAAATTTCGTAATCATGGAAACTATTATAGAGGCACAAATATATCTAAAACCAAGACTACGGGTTAGTGTCTCTCTGGTGTTGGGACACCTGCAACACAGGTTGCAAGTGAGATGCCGGCTTTTAAGATGGGAGTACGCTCTTTTCTTGAAGGTTGCTTTGGTTCGGAAATACTTACACTACATTTTATGTCTCTTCAGTCTCTTCTACTACATATTAACTCTTTGTATACCTCTGTTAAAGAAAATAGTCAGCGTTTGACTTCTATTTTATTATTTCTACCTCTACAAGAGAAGCATTTTTCTTCTATTTATAAGTAGCCACTGAAAGAGTTATTAACGTTTATATATAGCTAATCTTACTCAATAGGTACTTGAAATTAACCGCTAAACTACTCAACTTCCGAGGTTTCGATTACAACTCTAATAAGACATGAATTTTGATTTAATGTTTACGGCGGGTATATTGACCTAGCAATATGCATCATAAGATCATAACTATCATTCATAAAGGTATGTTTATAACTTTTATAAGCTAGCTTTATGATGAGGAAATGTGGATTATCTAAACAGCGTTTGATGTGTAAATAAGTCAGGCAAATGTATTTTAAACTAAATCGCATCGCAATTGAGTATTTAGACGTGTTATGCTTTGATCTCTGCAGAAATAGAATTATCGACTTAACTTTACAAACTTTACTATTTATTTTGTCTTAAAGGTAAATTAATTTGAATGTATAAAGTACCTAGTACTTAGACAATATAAGGTTTTACCGTAGGTATTGGTTTGAAAATGTTTTATCACTTTTATCTCGATTATATTTAAACTCAAATTTACCAATATCCATTAAAAGCAGTATTTGCTAAATAATCTTGTACTCATGTCTAAAGCTATGTGGATTAACACATCACTAAGTAAACAAATTGTTGAAAGAGATAGCATGTCGAACGAATCGATTGACACACCTAGAAAGAGTTCAAGACAAGGCTAAAGGTATTATTACATTAGTTTACGTTCTACTATAAGCTTGACATTGTACCTTTGATACGTAAGTATTAGATGAAACAATCGTAGTTGGTATCGACCGGCGCTAAAAATAAGTCGCGGTGGACATAATCTATCAAACGTATACGATAATAGCTATGTCGTTTTGCTGCTAACACAGTTAGCTGACCAATGGGAGACCGTAGAGACCGACTATAGTCTTTGCTATAAGCACAGAATAAGAGTAGTAGTAAGAGTAACAACACTGTAGTGTCGTCCCTTTCAAACAAATTTATATAAGAAAACGGGACGACACTACAGTGTTGCCACTTTTTAATTTCTACTCTTTTTTGCCATGCTGTACTACCGTACAGAAAGGACACTTCCTACAAAACGGAAGTTTGACAGTGATTCAGGGTCGAATCATGATATCCCCTTCTAACTTATGGCACTATCCCTTTCGGCTATTTAGGGTTGTCAAAATTCAAGTAATTATCTTATCTGTGGTCGTGCACGCAAAGGGACGACAAGTTGTGTCGACCCTAATAATTGCTCGGAGTAATGTTGAGCCGAACGGAGCCGAGTTTGCCCGAAGTCAGGAGTGTCTCCCCTATGCTATAAGGTTTAGAATTGTCATTAACAGTGTGAATGATATGGATTGAACTGTCACCCGCGGTATTTCCGGGCCGATACGACTTTAAACCTGCAATGAAAGATCTTACTCCCATCTTAAAGGCCGGCAACGCACTTACAACCACTCTGTTGCAGGTGTCCATAGGTGACGGTAATTGCTTACCATCAGGCGATTCGTCTGCTCGTTTGCCTCCTATATAACATGACTACAAACGTGATTTTTTTGCGTAATGGTACGGAACCCTTCGTGCGCGAGTATGGTACAGTCAGCAGCAGTAGTTGCTAAGCGGGCGAGGTGTTCAAAATGATCTTGACGCGACTTTATTGTTAAGAGAATAAGAGCGCGTCAATGTAATTCTGAACACCTCGCCCGCTTAGCAACTTCTGTTGCTGACTGTACGTTAAGTACTATGCAAAGCTGTCGTCATCGCATCATCAATAAGATCATTATTGTATAATAATATTGATGAATGGTACGTGTATGTCGTTGTTTTATATTGACGAATGGTACGTGTATGTCGTTGTTTTATATTGACGAATGGTACGTGTATGTCGTTGTTTTATATTGACGAATGGTACGTGTATGTCGTTGTTTTACATTGACGAATGGTACGTGTATGTCGTTGTTTACTAACGTTTACGTTGTAATTTATGTTGTGTATGTAATAAAACAACAACAGGAACATTCCACGGGCTGTCCCGTACAAAAACATTTTATTTCCTGTGTTGCGACTTTTTTTTCGGCGTTTAAAGCATGCGATTATTTTTCTGTCCATTTTTTGACCATTTGTCATAGAAAAGGATACCTACTCTTATAAATATGTACCTGCAAATTTTCAGAAAATCGTGTTCGTACTATGGAATGCTCCAACAACTGAAATACTGAATGATTAAGGTTTAAATGCGCATTCAAAAATATACATTCCTTCTAATCATTTTAGAACGTCGTTTTATAATGAGAACTAAACTTGTATGGCGGCGGTTTATGTGGGGTAATTTATTCAGCAAAAATAATACAGTATAATGAGTAACTTTATAGGTTCGTGTAACTCTTAAACCCGATGTCTAGCAATCCTATGAATACTAGATATCCAGGTCTGAAGTTAAACAAGGTAAACACTAAAGTTAAATAGGAGCAGTCACGACACTTTGTTTTGGGCAACATGGCGTAAACACAAAAACGTGACACCAACTCGTGATGTTGTAAATGTGGTTCTGCTCGTAAATACAAGTAACCAACAGTAACGTTTATAGTTTACTATCTAAAGTCCTTATGTCAAGGCAACAAGGGCTAAGAATAGTCAGTAAATAATTGTTAGGACAAACATGACATGCATGACCTAGTCTTGGACGTATCTCACACTACAAAACTGGTATATACCTGACATAGGTACAAGGTTGGTTCACGTTCTAATAGATTTTATAATTTACTTTTTAGGTTGCGTATGACTTGTGACTCTTTAGGGCATAGTATACCTTAGGGGAACGGAAAAAATAAACTTAGGGCATACCGTGTCTTAGCATTATAGTTAGGTACATTATATAGTAGCAGAAATATGTGAGTACTTTTATATGCACTTTCGTACCCGACCCTGCATTAAATCGAATTCTGTGTGACCAAACTCGTTCCAGGTCAGCACCCCTCCGACATAATTGTAAATTATGCCCTTTAGCTCATCGCGCATTGCGTTGAGTTCTGTCTCCTGCCCGGCTTTTAAATAATTATAATATACCACGATACTAACGCGTTGGCGGGAACATCGGCGTCGGCCTCGCCGTAGCACTCGAAGTTTTCCACGTCAGAGATGGAGTTGCCTGGGCTGGAGTCCGCCGTCGGCTCCGACTGGCCTGCTTCCGACCCGTTCTGGAAAACGACAAATAATCTGGTTAGTTATCGATTATAATTCATGGAAGGCTCTCGGCAAGAGCATTTTATAACATGACTTGGGATGTTTGCTCATACAGTGTTAGAGCTACCTATTAGGCTGGGTGGTGGGAAGGTAGCCTGGAGAAATTCCAGGATCCGTCCTCGACCAGACTTAATATGTACTACATACTCCTATCCTATAGAGTTTTCGCTCCAGTGAGATTAGCTGATCTGGGGTGAGAGAGCTTATTGGATCAAGTAAGGGTTTATTGCTGGTTCGCTAAACCTGGCATACTTATCTGAGAGGGTTCCAGCAAGAAACTCAGCTAGGCTCGACGACTGTCGGAGTGAATGTACCTTAGATGTTATCCGCCCTTCTAGAGAGCTGTTATCTATCAGTTTAACTGAATGCCAAGTTTTTCGAGGCTAGGCCCTCTAACTGAATTTAACAACGTCGGTAACCTCGACAGCTAATAGATAGTGCACGTCAATCCACACAAACTGCACTTAGAGATAAGTCGTCGGAATGACTTTATCATTTAGTATTTCAAGAACTAAGGCCCTGTGCTAAACTGGAACCATCGGTTCAATTTTAGTAGATGAATAATCGAGACTTCTACGAATACACCGAAAGGGATCATTCTGAAACGCTGGATATCACCTAGTATATGTTGAGTTGAGACTGGTATCAAACAGCTGTTTTTGCAAGCCATACCTACTCTGGTGTACTGATGTGCCGTCGCAAAATTGCGCAATCTTCTTAAATTTTTGTATGGGAACCTTTTTCTAAAATTGACCACTTCCAAAATGAAAGTTTCCTTTGTTTCTAGTGGAATTTTCCTGATTTAACCGCTTTTTGGAAACTTTCCGCAACTTGCACATTTGTACTCTGGTGGAACGCACCTTTGGCCGTAGCAAAAGTGACCCTCCTACATGAAAGTGAAAGAGGTCAATTTTTTACAGCTAAACTAAAAAAAATCAGTACCGACCTGTAGTTTCCTGGGCAGGTTTCCTGGCGAGCGTGGCGACTTGGTGCGCTGCGTCACGCTTGGCGCCATCATGGCCGTCGGCACCTTCAGTTCTGGAATCAAGCGTAAGTCCAATTATAGCGTATTTTTATTTTTACAAATACAAATACAAATGCGTTTATTTCATTACTTTTTACATAAGTTCTTAGGTTATTTAGGTTAGGTTATTTTTGTCTTCCTATATTACCCTAGCAGCCAATCTTGACCTTTCAGCAATATGGGACTCTTCAACCAAATTTATTTTTTTGCCAGGGACTTTTAATTGTTTAGAAGTTAACACCTAGGTTGAATAAAGGTTTTTTTTTTAATTCGCAGACTACTTCAGGTGCTCCGAGCCGAGTAGGGACCACCTGTTGAGAACAAGGTAAGGATTTGTCTGGTTTCGCTAATATCTCTATTATTTTGTACAAATCCAGGGTGGGAAACATGCCCTAATTGCGCCAGAGTCCGCTACTTAAACAATATATGATTTTCGTTAATTTCTCCACTCATATTTATTATTTTAAGTATGCTGCGAAAGTAAATACTTAGTTTACCGATTTGTCATCTTATTGTAACTATGCGACAACAATCGAGTAATCAATTAATTGAAAACAAGGCCGTGAAATGGGAGATTAAGCCATTAACA
This sequence comes from Cydia splendana, assembly GCF_910591565.1. Lineage (NCBI taxonomy): Eukaryota > Metazoa > Arthropoda > Insecta > Lepidoptera > Tortricidae > Cydia > Cydia splendana. The sequence continues at coordinate 13,664,572 of NC_085971.1, read as the reverse complement.
GTCATGTAATGGTACCTACTTCATGAGTCAGCCTAGGCATTATTATTAATTAATGACGGAGATTAGTGATAATAGTGATACTTTCTTTAACAATCAAATAAGCGTCCGATAAGCATGTAGTATTATTCTTAGGTTCAAATAATTAGGTACTTTTTTGCTAAAGTAGGACTTTTGGCACTACTCATTTATATTGTTCACTTGACTTCGTTTTTTTTTATAGGATAGATAACGTGTTCATATATTTAAAAAACCTAACATTTTATCTCATTGGAGTAAGGTTTACGTACGGCTAGTTAATTATATCGTTGATGGTTTAGAATTTAGATGGTTAGTCTGTAAGCTTGAATTCCAGTACAGCTTGTATCGTGACCAGACATCGTGACTGCACAATTCGCCAGAGGTCGTTACTGGCGTGCCATTCATAACGTTTCCAGCTTCCTTAACTATGTATATACCTATGACAATTAACCATGCACCAGTATAAGTTTGATCTCCGATAACGTATACTTGCTATCAATATTTGGGGTCAAGTTATATTGGAAATAATTGCGGACGCAGGTAGGGTCGGCGGCAGGTCAGTATTAAATAAATTTGTGAAGTATACAGTACAAAGCCCACCATATAAAGTAAATTGCAGCAGCTGACAGTATAACATCAACAGCCTCGCGAGGACCAGGACTCCTTGCCACCAGACCTCCAGCAGCCTGAGGGCCTCCAACACATCTCCCCGAAGCACTAGAGCCACTGATAATCTTAGCTTCTGGATATCTGGCATTTGTTGCGTCAATATCTTAATAATATACGTCTAATTTTGGCTTTTGTAGTTCTAGTTGCAACGCAGAGTTTTACTGTAGGTATTCGACAGCAAATAAAACACTGTTAATCTTAGCATCTGGATATCTGGCATTTTTGCATCAATCTAAATTATATCAATCAAATATTGGCATTTTCTTCATTTAGAATTTCTAGTTTCCCGCAGAGTGAACTTGTAGTGAGTAGGTAGCCACAAATTCTCTTAATTTCTGGATATACCTATATTAATTTCTAAGTAAATTCATTTATAGCTTCATTCTAAATATTGATAAGTACTTTAACTTTGGAATTTTCTTTATGTGGGTTTACAACACCACAAATACTGATAATCTTAACTTCTGAACATCATGCATCAGCCACTTGTAGCTTCTTTGGAAAGATTGGTTAAAAACTGCTTTACTCTCTGTTGTTTTGCTTTCTTTACTCTCTGCACAAAATAACGTTATAATAAATGCACAATGGTAATTTATACCAAAAAATATTCCTATTAAGTTGCAGTTATTTTGCATGTAAGTGCACAAAAACGGTTTCATATAAATTTCACTTCACATTTCAAGTGGATGCGGGTATTATAACTATAAAACGGAGTACCTACGTACCTACTTTCAAATGCGAATGTGAATTTTTAAATAATTTCCACAAATGTGGGTGTAATCTAGCATATTACATTGATTATTGTTTCCTGTTTATGCAAATGTGACAAGAAACATGTTAATAGTTCTAGCGGTACACGTGTACCGTTGCTCAATATAATATAAACTGCTTCTAACTCCCATATATCTTGCAAATAATTGACATACTTACGAATAGTTATTTATTTAGAGGTCGAATCCGTCAGAAAACGGAAAGTCAAAACTGTTTATAACTTGAATCTGCGACGGCACTATTGATAAGTAATAAATAATGATTAAATAACTCAATAATCTCTCGTCCTTTTTAATATTGGCTCTACTTGTAAAGATACTAATAATGTTTTTGATGGATTTTTCTAATAACAACATAGCAAGATTTGTATTAAATTGACTCGCACTCAGCGATCGCGTCTGAAATCTCTTATTTTAACACTCTTGCTTTGCAGTGAGTTATAACTTTTTCTCGTTTAATGTTAACTAGTACCTACTTATTTTGATATGAAAGTGTAAACTGTGGTTTCTCCTTAGGTGATTTTAATAGCCGGTTGAATTTCACTATTCAATAAACATTTTCATATCACACTTGTATTTATGATATCGAAACCTAATAACGTCTCAGCCTGCAATTTGTTAATCATATAGGTATCATTAACTTCGATATTAATTGTCATAGCCCGGCTTATATTACACCTATGTAATCAATCACGTACACAAAATCTTTCACGCTACCTGCCCAGGGTGCGTAGCCAACATGCCAATCATTTAGGTACGCTCCGTAGCACAGAAAATAGTGCTCCGTAGTGAACGAAACGCAACTGTCAGTGTCACTGTCGCACTAATATGGAAGAGTGATTTAGCAACACAAAGCGTTTCGTTATCATAGCGCAAACGATTGTCACCTTGGCTAGGCACCCAGCTATCTCGAAATATTTAATTGCACACAGTTGCATGCAAAGAGAACTGAGAGCAGATCCATTGATACGTGAACGGTGTGGTACCTTGTCACATTCACGCTTCACTGGTTCTGATAGCAATCTGATATGTTGCGAACTCGGTATAGCTATTAGTAAATAGACAAGACACGCAAGTGAAAATGCCGACAAACATATCGAGGCTAGTAGATTATAAGGTTTGACAAGGTCTTTTTTCTTGATTATACTCTATCCTTATAATGGACTCCTACTGTAAAAATTGTATGGCTACGTTTTGAACGAATTTATTCATATTTAATGTGTCCATGCAATTTTGTAGCTCGCTGTACATATTTTAGTTGAAGAGTTGAATCTCTTTACAAGTATGCAGTAATATTTTCTGCTTCTGTCCACGACTTCGTCTGCGTATGCCAAATCCTTAAGGTGACAATCGTACAACGACAAAAGCCAAATAAGATTGTCAGTTTTGGTATGCCCCTAGAAGGAGAATATATCTTGTATGTAGGTATAAATATGTATTTTATCAAACTTCATGTAAAAGCTACCGATTTTTGTGAAAAGTACTCGTATCTAAATTCACATTCACCTATGTAAAAAAATATGTAAGTAAAAAAGTCTCAAGTAGGTATATGTTTTTCTAAAAAGAAATTCTTATATACGTCAACGTGCAGTGCTGTTATCATCGTCCAGGAATGTCAAGATCAGTTGTGTAAACTTTCAGAACACACATCTACACTACAATAAATAATAAGTAGGTATCTCATAAACATCATTCAATGAAATCTGAGTGAAACGTCTTCTTTGTCACTTGTAATATTTCATAATTACTTTCGTATTTTAAATACATAGTTATTTAGGAAGGATATGTAGTTTAAGAACACCATGTTTCTTAAGACGTAGTTTCACGATAGGTATAACTGGTAAACTCATCAAATTACTATTTGAAGTAGATTCCAATATCATGACTTCATCACCACTGTTACGACTTTTATTCATTTATTTTAAATATGAATCTCAACTTTTTCTTATTCCGCACTATCCGAAGACGTTAATTAAAGGCTGTACATAAACGACACAGCCGGTGCCTTCATTTTTTTAAATCCCGTTTTAAAGGCAAAGGACCGGACTAGCCGACGGCCGGCTCAAACTGGCCATGCACCGCTTCACCAGTTCTAGTTTCTTTATGCAACTTACTTAGGTATTATATCTAACGATCGCATTTACCGCTTGCTGCATTTATTGTTAAACTTATCGCAAGCGGCCTCAAAACGAGAAAGTTATGATAATCAAAGTATAGGCAAAGTTAAAAAGCTGCCACGGGAAACTAAATCTTATTTCAACGTGACAATGGCTAATATGTCGTAAAGAACGGTAAACATAATGTCACGACAATCAAGTAAACGGACAGTGTTCCGTTTCCAATAAGAATGTATTTTCCAATGGCATTCTTATAACGCGTCAAAACACTTATGTGCGGACGGTTATGTCCGTGTGACATGATTGTTCTTTCTAACGGGTTATTTTATTAAGCTTTGACAGAAAATAGCGTTAGATATAGTCTACTATACGTTAAGTAGGTTTTTCCATCATCCTTTATCTTAGCGCGGGAAAAATGTAGGTACGTCACCGTACGACGATTCAGTACGTCGCCGTACGACGTTTCAGTACGTCGCCGAATTGAGTCTGCCAGACAGATCGGACGGATAGATGTGACGAATACATAACTACAAAAAGCACATACGACGGTTTTTTTACTTGATACTATAATATCGGTTTGATCTCCGATATCGTATCGGATACTGTATAAACTAGTTGCTTATTTCATTTTATACTAGGTACCTACTAATATATATAATTAAGTAACTCTGTCTGTCTATACCTCTTCATGCTTAAACCGCTGAATTTGGATGAAATTTGGTATGGAGATAGTTTGAGGCCCCAGAAAGGACATAGGATATTTTTCATCATCATCATGACGAAGTCGCGGGCAGAAGCTATTTTACAATAAGTCGCCAGGAAGGAAATTAAAAGAAATAAAGAAATTGAGCAAATTAGTGCTAGGAAATGATTATTTTGCTGCACACGATCTGGTTGTGTAACTTCATTCCAACAAACCGGTAAAAGCAGGAAAATTGTCATTTCCCTGCTCATGATTTTCTGATTACTTTATGTGCTTTATCCAACTAAATATAGACGTAGATGTAAGTTCCTAGTTAAGGGGCCCACAGATTACCATCAGTTCGCGGGACGATACCTTCAGCCTGTCAGTTGTTCGGAGCTGTAAAATTTTGCGTTTAACTGACAGGCCGATATCGTCCGGCGGACTGGTAATCTGTGGGCCCCTTTAGTGTTCAGATATATAGGTGGTCAAGCAAATCTTGTCAGTAGAAAAAGGCGCGAAATTCAAATATTCTATGGGACGATAACCCTTCGCGCCTACATTTTTTAAATTTGTCGCCTTTTTCTACTGACAAGATTTGCTTGACCATATATATCTACTCAACACCTAAGTATATCGCATTATAGCAAACAAATATTTTCTGTCAGGTCTAAAAAGATATCGCAAATCCAATCAAAATATTTAAATTTTACCACATAAAATGTATTGCATATAAATCAGTTATGTGCAATGTCGTTAGAATGTACAAAAAAATCCATGACCCTCCTCCAGCATGCCGGTTCGGTTAAAGTTTCTCTGGCAAGTCGCGTTTAGCCAACAGGCCGCATAGCCAACATGCCAATCGCTTACGCTCCGTAGCGATCGAAACGCAACTGTCACTGTCGCACTAATATGGAAGAGTGATAGAGAGATATAAAGCGTTTCGCTGTCGTAGCGATAGCGATTGTCACCTTGGCTAGGCCAGCAGTACTACTATTGAGAAATGCGATATTGACCAAATAGAGCAAAGCGAGAACACACGCCATTCTTGTTACAAAGATTTTATCTAATTGTTTAAGTACTTGATTTCCATTTGAAATATTTATTTTATTTTTATTAACATGTGAATTTTAAATTATTACAGTTTTGTAATCAATTTATATTGTGTAATGGACAGTGTATGATTAATACTAAATAAAAATCTATCTATCTATACTAAAGTTGATAATTACTTAATTTTCTTGGTTTACAACTAAACTAATTTCATATACAGATTTATATGCACCCAAAACATAAATGTGAAAAATATGCCAAGTTCTCTAAGACGCAAAAAGTAGTGGTAGCTAAAACGCGCGTAGTTTAGCACTAACTAATTACTGTGACCCCTGACAATAAAATGTGACGTCCCACGGTCAAAGGTACCTTATGGCGGGTATGGAGTTATGCATACCCCAGTAATCTACAATAAATAAGCTATCGATAACACAAAAGATCAACCTTCTAGGTTGCGTAGTTACAGAGATATGATTTTTTGAAAATAATGTTGTGAAATTAGCAACTTTACGATAGAGAAGTTTTAAGTTTAGCCGCCTAAAAAACGATGTTCCTGAAGTAAGTTACATAGTTGACTACAAATAATAATACCTTATATATGTGAGATTAAAAAAATATTGCGACTTGTTCTGTAATGCAAATAGAAACTTTTGATATCGACTGATTTATGTGTATACTAGTCAATCTCTTGAAAATAAAGTTTTATTTCATTTTCACGATTGATTGCAATGAGCTCTCAAGATTTAAATTTTATCTATTAGAAAACGACACTGACAGACAGTTTAAGCAAAAAACAATACCGATTTAGAGGTGAAAATGTATTTTCTGACTTTTTCATATAAAATCACAAAATTGAATATTTTTACTTTTAATGTCAATCAATCAATTTTTCTGAGCACATATGAAAGAAATTCTGTCATTCAAATGAAATAAATCCGAAAACCCCAACTAAATACTATATTTAACCCCTTATGCCACTTTAAACTTACATAACAATAACAGTATTTGCTCCATACATTTACGAAAAGGTACCTTATGGAAATAAATCTAATAATACATCACTACAAAATATCAATCATATTACAGTTTATCTTTTATGAATAGAAAATATTAATTTACATTAAACTGCCCCAAATTGAATTAGTTCTTCGTCATAATAATCTTAAAAAAGACCAATAATTTGTATGTAATGAAAAGGTACCTTGTGATTAAGTTACATGATGAGGCATGATGATGATGGAACAGTTAGGATAAACTAATAATATTTTGGGGTTAAGATGGTATAAATCGTCTATTTCTTATCAATAATATATTTCGGTTGCTATTGAAGATAAGCGGCATTGAGGTTCAATGACCTCAGATATTCCATAAGGTAATTCGTCGGGTATTGGCATTTTTCAGCAAACCAATGGCTGATTTACTGCATGCGACCAAACCAAATGAAGATTATTCTAGTTAAGAAAGACTTGACGAGAGTAACTTTGGTATAATAGCAGGCTACTTGGATTTGTAATGTCGGTCGATGTACGGTTATAATATTTGCGAGGCGCCCCAACCAGAACTGAAATTATCAAATTAGTTTTGCAGAATGCTAATACAGTTCTCTACCAAACTTCTTTTCCCGTATTGACTAGTTTTTTTGGGAATTTTCAATCTTTTTTCCATAAGGTACCTTTTCTACTAAACTCTGAGACGACATTACTAGGCTTATAACTAACTTATAACAAAAATAAAAACAGGTAAACAAACGTTACGCATTAAGGTTTCAGATCACACAATAAAAAAAAATTGAACATTTTTTCACCTCTTTACAAAACATTTCATATCTCCGAAACTAGAAACCCTCATAAGGTACCTTTTTCCGTGGAACGTCACAAATAAACACAGACAATTGTCAATATTTAATTGCTCATTCATGCCCATTTTAGAATAGCTGTCTAGGTACAAAAATGTAAAGAATAGGTACTTCGTATATTCTGTGCGTAATAAGACAGTAAATCTTGATGTCTTACACGCGCTCGTAAAATCAGCATGGCCTTTAATTGCATAAAAATATATTTACAGCTTTGATTTTGTAAGATAGTTTGAAAGCAGTTACCATAAAAGTAAAGGTTAATAGTGGTTAAAAAGTGCAGCTGCAGTCTCGGTGGTCGCGGTGGCATCAACCTGCGCGAGTTGCGCAAGAGTTGCACCTATAGGGGGTATTCTATTAGTCGGTATACTTTTATATTTTTGCTTAAAATATCAATAGGCCTTAGACATAATTTTTTTAGAAATATAACAACGTTTTTGTAAAAATATAATCAGAACATACATATTATGTTTATTGATACGATATTAGTTTTAGAAATTACATAAGTATCTAAATTAATAATGTACTTAGAGGTTTTTTATTAGAAATTTATAATTGTGGTTTTGAAAAATATGGTGCTTCTGGATGTTTTATGGCAAAAAAATGTATTTTAATTGTATCCGCGTGTTTTAACAGATACGCTCGTCTATGAATGGGGTGTGCAACTATCAAAGGCTTGCATGGATGGCGCCATAATAGCTTGCCCCTTTTTCTATGTGATTTGGCTTAAACGGCTGGGATCCAAGGCATGAAAAAAACAAAAAATTGACACATTTCTAGGGATTGAAGGGCAAGCTTTGCTGGCGCCATCTGCAACTTCGACCGGCCAACCCCATTTGGCCACACCGATCTTCCACTAAAGCTAAACCATTAACTAAGTTTAGCAGTGACGGCTGTTCGTTTAAAGTTTAAACTCCCGCTAGATGCGCAGTTTACGTGATGCCATTCGCCACAGTCAGTCTTAACTCCAAATTAACCTCACCGCTAAACTAACTGGTTGAGTAATCTATTGTGATCGTCTAAATGCCGATACATTCATTTCTATCAGTCTGCATGGCTATATAGAATTATTTTTCTAAAAAGAAAAATGTTGTAAGTTGTAAGAGACTGTTGAGAGTACCTATGCGTTCATGTTATCGTTATGATTATTTGATAACAAAACTCATTTTATTATTTGTACTTACATAATATTTTAGTTTGGAATTTAACCGCCAATATAGAACATCAGAACAATTATTGTCATAGAGCGGTAGTCTCCCGAATTCAATTCAATGTTCAAATATACTTTATTCATGTAGGCCTAGCAACAAGCACTTATGAATGGTACAACTTATGATTAGCACAAATCGGTATAATCATTATGTCATCATTATTATCGGTGTAGCCAATTTGAGTTGCAAAGGTACTGTTTATATAGATCTTATTAGAATCATTTCTGACATTAACATTTTAACTTTAATACGCCGTCACCAAAATGATGGGAAATTATTCAGATTAATAATGTGTAGGTGATACGGTGGAATGATATGTTAGTCACAACAGTTTGTCAATGCCCCGAAATAAGAAGCAAACCGGACGGACGCGGGGACGTGTATCGCATACCGCCACCATTTCCTTTAATGACGTAACAATTATTGTGATGACTATAAAAACTTGCTCACCGAACGATTATCCACCTTCCTTGGAGACAGCGAGATCTGAAAAGAGAAAGAAGAATTCAGTTTGACAATAATTACACTTATCATGTAAGTGTACTGATTACATTTATAAGGCACGACACTCGCAAAGAATATAAGTTATAACGATAAAGATAATTAGAAAATAACTATAAATCACTGTGAGAAACAGTAGAAAGTGCCCTTTGTTTTGACTTGGCGGGGGCACTACCGAGCCCCCAGATTATTTTTCATACGAAATATCGAATAATAAACGACGCTTTTGTTTTGATCCATTCATTAATATAAACAAATATATTCAGCATGATAAAAATCAATACGAGTGTAAGTGGGACAAAGCAAATCAAAACCATTTTTGCGAATGGCAAAAAGCTATCAGAAAGCGATATAATTTCTGCGGAGCGTGCCAGTTGAAAGGTCAGGAAGAACCGCTTCTGGGCTGCATTCCCATCGTTACCCATAGACACACCCGCGGTGGATAAAGGTGATTCGATACCCATGATAGTGATATTTGGCAAGCTTTGTTAATGTCTGTGGCAGTGCCATTTGAATAATAACCGCGCAAGGTCAGCTTTATTCAAATTGTAGATCTTATATTGTTTAAAAATAGAATTTAAACAATGACCCGTGAGAAGTGGAGAGAGGTCGCTAGTGTTGTTTACACATTTTTGGTATTTTTACTATTTTTAGCTACCTACTGCTGTAAGTACTTACTAAGCATAAAATAAATACAATTGTTATCTATAGACTGAAGCCTTTTCTGTTTAGTTGTGGGCTTCACTACTGTGTATCACAAGTTCACCACCTAAACTGTGAGTTTTTTTAAGTATCTACATACTTGTTGTTTAAGGCTTCCCCTAAAGATCCACTGTATTTGACGTCATACTTCACGTGTTCCCTAATCTTTAGTCGCATTGTGGTCAGCAATTATCTAATTATGGTCACGTTTGATTAAGCCAAAAGATCGAAGAAAATGTAAGTGACATGGAAGCCAATAGATTACACGGATTTCATCATACCTTTGTTTTGTATCTCGTAACTTTTCTCAAATAAGTACCAAACCAAGTATTTTTACTTAAGTAAATTTTTTGTATTTACTCAAGTAAATACAAAAATCTAACTGCCCCTGTCGTAATAAGCTTAATTTTAGACGGTTATGCAATATTTAAGCTACATATTAGGTAAGGTAAACTTACTGGTGCTCGACGCGGTCCCAGTTCATGTCATCTTATTGAAACTTAGGTCATTGTCAATAGAGGTGACAGCAAGGTGTCATCTATTGGGCATTAGCATGTCGAGCACTAGTACGTTTACCTTACTGCCTACCGGCGGCTAGGCTTAGAACAAAATCGGTGCGTGCGCATATATCAAAGTAGGAGTGTCTACGAAATCCGGCAATTTGATTAAAACGCGGCAATGCATGTTTGTTCTTCTTCAATTAATGTGATTTCTATTCGGTACCGGTTTTTGTTCCGCATGTCAATTGGTTTTTCCTAGTGACATGCATGAACTGTTCCATAAATTCGTCATAACATTTTTATGACAGTTGGGCAGGCAAGTTGAACACTTTGCGGTCTACAATTATTTATAACTGGGTGTATTACCCACCAAATCAACAAAAAAAGCACATTTAAAAAAAAAGTGCCTTTTCTATTTGTTTTGCTTGACTTGGCGGGGCGCTGCTGTGTCCCTAGATATATGTTTATTAAAATTACGTTGTTTAAGTATTTATAATGTGTGTGTGTGCAAACAATTTTAAACGGGAAATAAGGAACAGTTGAAAAGTTCTTATTTGTAAATAAGAGTAAGTAAATAAATTCTAGCCTGATTTTTGATATATTACGGAACAAAATAACACTCACCATATCAGCCGAAAGACGTCCACTGCTGGACATAGGCCTAAAATAACTCTAGTAAATCTCTAAAATATTAAATGGTCAGTTTAAAAATGATATTTAAAACAAAACCAGTATAGGTAACTGACCTCTACTAAAGGCACGGATGTCCAACAGGATTTACAGCCCTAGGGCTGCCGTATAACCAGTCTAGTCTAGTCTATGCACGCAACGCTATCATTATCTACGCTACACTAACAGCAACAATGACCATAAGTAGACTCTATCTCGTTGCAATAAGGACTAGAAATAGTCAATTAACGGGCAATGGTACCACCGTCAATGCTGTTAAGGCCCCGTAGGTTCGTGTTCTTCTCTCACTCTACTGAGCGTAAGAGTGAGCGACATGGATGTACGTGCTCGGGACCGCGAATATCATGTTATTGAATTTCAATTTGTTGTAAGTTTTACAAAAAAAAAATCAATGAGATCCCTAAAAATAAAATTGCGCATTTTTAGAAGCAATGTTACAAATTAAAGTGCATTATAAACCTATTATGTTCCTGTCCCTTTTTTTCTATCGAGCGAAGGCCAATAAATCAGGATTCGAATCGATGAAATCACTAGACAAAATCTTCAACATTGCTAATTAGTTTTTTGGCAACCGTATTGTGATCTAAAATAAAATACGATTTTTCAAAAACTCTATTCTCTGATCTGAACCCACGGCACCTTAAGCGTGTTGCAGTTAGTACAAACAGCTACACTCCTAACTGTACACCCTTATAACAAAAGGCATAAGGTCCACCGATGTACAGTTAACAGTGTGGGCGATTGTACGCATAACGGGCCTTTCGGGAAGAAACGGTTGATGCTCACTGCCTATTCATTAGGGTACATAACGCGTTAATAAGGGTACCTACGGAATTACGTTCACTGACTCAGATCGCGTACGTTCAGAAACGGAAAATATTCCTTAAGTGCCCTCCACACTCATGCGCGATTCGCGGCGCGAAGCCGCGAACGCGAGTGTGGCGTCGATTTCGCAGACTGTTCACGCCTTCGTGCCTTACTGTTCTCCGTTTTTTGTCGGTATTTCGGTCCGCGTCAAAGGAGACGCGAAGCGCGATCTTGCAAGACTCCACATTACACAATATTTTGGCTCCTCTGTGGTAAGATAAATAATAATGATATTATGATTATATTATATTAAGCAGCTATATTTTACGGTTTTACAATAAAACAAAATGGAAAAACAGCTAAATCACGTATGATGCCATAGATAACTAACAGTTAAACTCGATCAGCTGATGCTTTTCCGCCATATTGCCGCAAACCAAACTGTGAAATCGCCGTGAAGTGTGCGAGTGTGGAGTCATACGTCAACTTCGCGATATGTTCGCTCCGCGACCTCGCGCCGCGATTCACGCACATAGTCTGAAGGGGGCTTATGATACCTTGCGTTGTTGCTCATAATGACGTTTCTTCAAACAAAACGTCATTTTTGACACTGACATACCTATCTAATCCATATCGTATCTAGACGTAATATTTGACGTATCTTAAAGTTCGAATCGGGCCGATTATATCCAGTCTTGAAGAGAGGACATTCATGGAACTATGAAATATGATCTATTGACGTATCAATCCCCTTGTTTGTATGCTTTACGTAAATATTAGGTTGCTAATGAGTCGAATAACAACGTACCTAATTGGATTATAGGTATTGGATGACTTAAAGGGGCCCACTGATTAACAGTCCGCCGGACGGTATCGGCCTGTCAGTTAGAACAAAATTTTGACAGTTCTGAACAACTGACAGGCCGATACCGTCCGGCGGACTGTTAATCAGTGGGCCCCTATATAATAATTTGGCTTAGTTATGTTCATCAGTTTTTTGTTTTCGTAAATCGTTACAACGTAATCGCCACGCGTTATAATTTATTACACTGCATGACATCTATAATCAGAGGCTAAAGGACCATAAAATGTTAGATAGGTAAGTATATTTTGTGATTACGACATAAATAAATTGCATATTGCCTAATTATTTATGCAATAAATTTAAGAACAGTTCACTATTTCAAATAATGATAATGATAAGTTATCGAAATCCATTTTACGTGACAAGCTGAGTTGATTACCAACTCTTTTCATTATCTATTTGTAAGACATTGTCAACATTACTTTCACAAATAAATAATTCGATAATCTATAGTACCTATATTTGATAATATATTTGTGAGGATGTTTGTTATTTAATTGCTCAACAACTGTGGAACGGACTTGAATGAAATTTGATAGGCACTCTTTCTATTCTGGAAGTCATCCCCTAAAAGCTTATGGGGGGGGGGAGGGGGGTAAGTTTTTATCGATATACCCTTGTCTATCTGTCATAATTTATTTCTTTGACCGCATAACTCGTTATTTAAGACGGCTGATGATTTTAACGAAAATGACGCAATGTCTCTGCCACCAAAGTTTATCTAGAAATAATCGCAACTAAGCAATAATGCCGCCTGTTCGCCTAACGCTCTTTTTTTCCAGCGGGTGCATTAAAAGGTTCTTATTGTATTGGAGATCTACAGCTAACAAAAGAAGAAAAACAATTCACTAATTATCTCTATATTTGGATTGTTTAAGGGAAAGCCGATGGCGACCTCTAAAAGTAACTGTCCGTAGCGACAGCTACAGTGGTCAGCGGTCGGTCGATTGTAAAGGCATAATATAGACTATAGGAGTAGGCTCCAATCGATATCTCAGTCGTGACGATAACCGACTTATTGTTAGAAATGCCATTTTACTTTTTACCATTGTTTCTTTATTAATAAAGTCATTCCACGCCACGAGGGATTTATCATCTTTGGTTTATGATTTTAACTCGCTATTATTCGCAAGTATGACAATGTAAGATTACCAAATTAATATGTACAGTCACCTGCAATAATTATGTTACTCTTCAAAGGCCGCAAAAGCACACAAAAGTATGTGATGTGACACGCTCCCATGGCTCTACAAATAAGATCGTGTCAGATATTAATGCGACCTTCGTTGTGTAATATATTATTGCCGGTTATTGTACATTACATACACACATCTCCCATTCGTATATGAAGACATAAACTGTACTATTATATTATGGAGACCGAGCTTTGCTCGAAAAACTATAAAAACTCAAAAATGCGTATTTGCCCAGAAATAAGACCTAGCTATACTCTAAATCATAATTAGATTCCAAAAAATGTTGCCACTGCAATAATTTGTTTGTAAAATAGTAAATTCCTTTTTATAAATAAACGCGCTTAGATAATTTATTTATTGGTAATTTTACTCCTACGATTTAAAAAAGTACTTTTACTTACTTATTTTTACATAAATACAAGACGCGCTAGTAAAAAGTGGCAAAATTGTTTTACTTTTTTTGGAATCTAATTATGATTTAGAGTTTAGATCGATCTATCGCCCCTGAAAACCCCCATATAGCAAATTTCATCGAAATCTTTAGGGCCGTTTCCGAGATCCCAGATATATATATACCTATAAATAAATAATATTTATATATATATATATATATATATATATATATATATATATATATATATATATATATATATATATTTATTTATTAAATATACAAAAATTGCTCTTTAAAGGTAAGGTTTACTCGGGTAATTCCGAATGTCGAAAACTGTCGGATAATTCCAAAAAGAGACTTTTATTATGATGGAATTAAGGGTGATTTTCATCTGAATTTCGGAATTATCCGACATTCGGTAATACCCGAATACACCTTATTAGATTAGATAGGTAATATGCTTTTCTGTTAGCAAAACTTAGGCAAGTTTGGGCGTTATATCCGAGTGCATCTCCATGCAAAACCAGTTGTTCGATTAGTCATTCTCAAAGCCTTTACAATACTTCTACAGCGCCCACGTTTTTGCGTCATACCATATTCGGCTAGCATATACCACAACTACCACAAGCCGAGGTGATTCCGACCAAAGATACAATCAGAAGGGCATATGAGTCAAACAAATAACAATTTTCAGGCCACGTCATTACAACTTCGGTCAAGGCCATACTTTCGTGGGTTTGTTTTTAAATTGCAACAAAAATACTCGTATCGTTGACATTGGGTTTAAAAATTGCAGTTAAACTTTTTTATTGCGCTCATTTAGTCTCTGTAGTCATTAAAACCAGTTTATGATGGCAATTAATTTTAACGACCGCTAAAATATGTCTATTTTCACGCTAATCGTTACAAAACCTAACAACCTTTTGAGTTATAGTTTCCAAGTCCTAACTTCTACATTTTAGCCGCAACTCATCGATTTTACGACGGACACGTCATGAAACTGTCCTCAATAGTCCAAGCCAAGTCAGCCGATAACCCAGATTTCGTCTAAAATGGTGTTAAACTAGTTTTCGAAGGAAATACGACCTCGTAAACGCTTTGAACTGACACAACTTTGATCGTCCCTTCATTGGATCTATCAGACTGTTAAAACTTTTACGGTTACTGGGAAAGATGCCATTTGAAGAAGATTGGCTGTTAAATAGTTGCGTGATCGATTTGGAAGCGACGAAACGAGATCTCATGCATAAATCTTGTTAAAATCAGATTGCGTGGACGTGGAAATAGAGAGAAGTGACAACATCTTATAGCGATAGCGGTACACCCTGAAATTCGGGAATCAGCTGCAAATGGTGTTAAAGGTATGAAAATCGGCACGATTAATCTTTAGGCCATTTGAATCAATTTCACCCGTAGCACCAAAAAAAAACAAACGGAAAGGAGTTATGACGTCATCTTTTTTTTGTATGGAAAAAAAATATTTTTTGTTCAGAAACCTATCGTGTGTAGTGTTCAATGAAAGGGAATTTTGAGCCGGTTCTAAAAATATATCACATTATTATATTTCCGTCACTTGCATTGAATTAAAATAAAAATAATTTTCAAAACATACCAAGTTTGGGCTCCTCCAGATACGAAACCGTTGCATTATTTTTTGTAAAATATACCTCAAGTAATACCCAATATCCTCATATCGAACCCCAAGAAATTAATTTCGAAAATATTTAGCTTTAATATTTTTTTTTTTTCTTATTACAAACTGTGATCTATCAATCTATCAATGAAACGGCCTCCTAGCCTAGTCGATAGTGACCTTGCCTATGAAGCAGGAGGTCCCGGGTTCGAATCCTGGTAAGGGCATTTATTTATGTGTTCATCATCATCATGGTTCCCATATAACGACGATATATATAATATGCCTACACATATATACAAGCCCTGGTAAGGGCATTCATTTCTGTGATGATGATGATGAACACACAAATAAATGCCCTTACCAGGATTCGAACCTGGGAACTCCTGCTTCATAGGCAGGCTCACTATCGACTAGGCTAGGAGCAGAGTTGGGCAAAAATTAACTTGAATAAGAATAAGAATAAAAACAGAAATTTTATTCTTATTCAAATCAATTTGAATTAGAATAATTCTTGCACTAGTTATTTTAGAAATCATGTGACTTTTATTTTAA
The DNA here is from genome assembly GCF_910591565.1 of Cydia splendana. Taxonomy (NCBI): domain Eukaryota; kingdom Metazoa; phylum Arthropoda; class Insecta; order Lepidoptera; family Tortricidae; genus Cydia; species Cydia splendana. The sequence goes on along the minus strand of NC_085971.1, from coordinate 13,648,357 downwards.
ATGCGGAATAAAAAAACAGAATAATTATTCTAGAAGTGAGGCTATTCTAACTAAGGTTTTATTCAATTAAAATGTTATTTAGGATTAAGTTAATTTTTGTAGTACAATTGGTTAAATTGTGTAAGTTGATTTTCACCCTTCTATTTAAAAGTCGGATTGATTTGATATTTGTTACTTAAGTTACTTTAGGTATAGGTACACATTGAAGAGTTCCGCTATACGCTATCTAGTTCTATCATCCGATCAGGGTGCTTAGCCAACATGCCAAACGTTGACGCTCCGTAGAGTTGCGCATAGTCTCTCTCTATCACTCTTACATATTAGTGCGATACAGAGACAGATAGCGTTTCGTTGTCGTAGCACTCGTAGGGCAAACGATTGGGTGCCTAGCTAAGATGCCAATTTTTGTTTTTAATTTAATAACCAAATCATAAGGTACAATTTAGCTGTTTTTAGCGCTTTCTGTCTCTATCACTCTTACATATTAGTGCAATAGAGAGACAGAGATAGCGTTTCGTTGTCGTAGCGCAAACGATTGGCATGTTGGCTACGCACCCAAGGTGCTAAGCAAAGATGACAATTTTTGTTTTTAATTTCATAACCAAATCATTAAGTAAATTTAGCTTTTCTGGGGGCCTAGCCAAGATACCAATCGCTTGTGCTCCGACAACGCAGCACTTTCTGTCTCTATCACTCTTACATATTAGTGCGATAGAGGGACATAGATACCGTTTCGTTCTCGTAGCGCAAACGATTGGCATATTGGCTACGCACCCAAGGTGCCTAGCCAAGATGTCAATTTTTGTTTTTAATTGAATAACCAAATCTTTGGGTACAATTTAGCTGTTCAGGGGGCCTAGCCAATATGCCAATCGCTTGCGCTCCGCCAACGAAGCGCTTTCTGTCTCTATCACTCTTACATATTAGTGCGATAGAGAGACATATAGCGTTTTGTTGTCGTGGCGCAAACGTTTGGTATGTTGGCTACGCTTCCATGTGCCTTGCCAAGATGCCAATTTTTGTTTTTAATTTAATAACCAAATTAGGTAAATTTAGCTATTCTGGGGGCCTATCCAACATGCCAATCGCTCCAACAACGAAGCGCTTTCTGTCTCTGTCACTCTTATATATAAGTGCGATAGAGAGACAGAGAGAGCGCTTCGTTGTCGGAGTGCAAACTATTGGCATAATGGCTAGGCCCCCAGAACAGCTAAATTGTATCCAAAGATTTGGTTATTAAATTAAAAACAAAAATTGTCATCTTGGCTAGGCACTTTGGGTTCGTAGCCAGTATGCCAATCGTTTGCGCTACGACAACTAAACGCTATCTCTGTCTCTCTATCGCACTAACATGTAGGAGTGATAGACAGAAAGCGCTTCATTGTTGGAGCGCAAGCGATTGGCATGTTGACTAGGCCCCCAGAACGGTTAAATTTACCTGATGATTTGATTATTAAATTAAAAACAAAAATTGACATCTTGGCTAGGCATCTTGGGTGCATAGCCAACATGCCAATCGTTTGCGCTACGACAACGAAATGCTATCTCTGTCTCTCTATCGCACTAATATGTAAGAGTGATAGAGACAGAAAGCGCTTCGTTGTTGGAGCGCAAGCGATTGGCATGTTGGCTAGGCCCCCAGAACAGCTATACCTAATGTATGGTTATTAAAATAAAAACAAAAAATTGGCATCTTAGCTAGGCACATTGGGAGCGTAGCCAACATGCCAAACGTTTGCGCTACGACAACAAATGCTATCTTTGTCGCTCTATCGCACTAATATGTAAGAGTGATAGAGACAGAAAGCGCTTCGTTGTTGGAGCGCAAGCGATTGGCATGTTGGCTAGGTCTCCAGAACAGCTAAATTGACGTAATGATTTGGTTATTAAATTAAAAACAAAAATTGTCATCTTGGCTAGGTTCCTTGGGTTCGTAGCCAATATGCCAATCGTTTGCGCTACGACAACAAAACTCTATCTCTGTCTCTCTATCGCACTAATATGTAAGAGTGATAGAAACAGAAAGCGCTTTGTTGTTGGAGCGCAAGCGATTGGCATGTTGACTAGGCCCCCAGAACGGTTAAATTTACTTGATGATTTGATTATTAAATTAAAAACAAAAATTGGCATCTTGGCTAGGCACCTTGAGTGCGTAGCCAACATGCCAATGGGTTGCGCTACTTCAACGAAACCCTACCTCCGTCTTTCTATCGCACTAATATGTAAGAGTGATAGAGACAAAGCGCTTCGTTGTCGGAGCGCAAACGATTGGCATCTTGGCTAGGCCCCTAGACCAGTTAAATTGAACCTAATGATTTGATTAGTAAATTAAAAATAATACGGTTACTGAAACTATGCGTTATGCGACAGTCAATTTGTAAGATTTTATTCCATACAATAGGTATAAATTAGACAAGAGACTAACTACTATTACATCTACCTAACTATACGTAATTAGTAACTATACGGTACCCGAACTACTTGATTTATATTTTACAAAAAATAATTCAACGGTTTCGTATCTGGAGGAGCCCAAACTTGGTATGTTTTGAAAATTATTTTTATTTTAATTGAATGCAAGTGACGGAAATATAATAATGTGATATATTTTTAGAACCGGCTCAAAATGCCCTTTCATTTAATACCACACACGATAGGCTTTTGAACAAATTTTTTTTTTAATCCATACAAAAAATAGATGACGTCATAACTCCTTTCCGTTTGTTTTATTTTTTTGGTGCTTCGGGTCAAATTGATTCAAATGGCCTAAAGATTTATCGTGCCGATTTTCATACCTTTAACACCATTTGCAGCTGATTTTGGTCAACCGCTAGTACTATTGGTGGCTACTAGTGGTGTCGACTGTCGATTCTAACTACGACATAGGTATGAGGTACCTACTTATTACTAATGGCGTTATTCATAAACGTGTGTAAAATCTAACAAACCGTTGATAAATAACCATTTGTCGATATCCGTCATTTTGACATTTCCGTTTATTAGAAAGAAACCACAGGTTTGTGGCGTTACATTATAGGGTTAAGTATTTAGCGGCTGATAACTATCAACACAGCTACTTTTTAACAAATCAACAAGTCCATATTCAGTTTGTACAATCGCAGCTATTTTTTAGTGTAGGAAAGTGACCTCGAGGTAATTTGGAAGTCAGAAACATTTTCCCACATAAGGCTTCAAAAAATATTTTGATACCTTAGAATGAGATAGGTATATTATATTATTTATTTATTATTTATTATTATTTATTATATGTTACCAATTGTAATTTGAATATTACTATACGTACGTTTGGGCAACTTTGGCGGGCAATTCCTTAGTAATTTTATTGCACGTAGACAGAGCGTAATTAAAAGATGATAATTTAAAATCAAAATTTTGGTCAAATTGACAAAGTAAAAACGTCACGGTTTTAATATAAATCTTACACAAATAGGCGCTTCGCGATTTAATTGAACGCTATACCATTAATATTCCAGTCGTGTCCTAGGTCAATCCTTTAGCTATCTCTTCAATCCTAATACTTTATTTCCGTGGAAGGACTTGGCCGCTCTCCAGAACCCGAGTCATTCGCTCGTATTTCACTCACAGCGAAATAGTTGTGAGGATATAAAGTGTACTATTAATGTTTGCTATAATTGGAGCGAGGCGTCCCATAGTCTCATAGTGGAGCTAATTTTACTCGCCTGTGTACCTATTGGAGTTCGAGGAACGGTTTTAGCGATCGTCGTCGGGTATATGTATTCATTTTACGCCGTATTACCAAGGAATTAGGTGCAATATGTAAACGTATGTTTGCCGTCGACTACGATGTTAAGTGATATGCGAAAAGATTACGCTGAAACTCTAATTAGAGGTGTGTGGAGTGACGCACAAAGACTACAAAGAGTGAAGATAGCTATGATAGTGGAATAACTTGTACTGTGGCATTTAAGAAGGAATTTTCGTATAAGGAACCTGGCTTTAGGTGAAAATTAACACAGCCCGGATATATTTAGAGCAACTTACCTAGCAAGACTTCAGAACCGGGTTGATACACAGGGTGTCATTCTGAATCCCTAACAACGTTTGTCCTAAAGTCACTTGCCCTAACTGGTTTGTCCTAATGGGCACAATACATGCCCTAACGATCAATTGTCATAACGATTATTTTCCATAATGTAAGGTTCTGAAAAACGGTTAGGTTTTAGAACTTGCTGCCATAAAAGTAGGTTAGGTTAGGGTTAGAACTGCGACCCTCGCAAAAAAGAAAATATGCTTAATAACATTAGGATAAGTAATCAATAATTAGGGAAACCAAAATTAGGGTTTTTAGTGTTAGGACAACTGATCATTATGACAAGCAATATTAGGGAATGCAAAGATAGGAGAAAATACTTTAGGGATTCAGATATAGATCCGATACACACATGCATTTTTGAATCACGCATGCGGTAATGCAAGCAGGATCCAACAATGTAGCTAATGTAGCTGTACCATTTATTTATTATGCAAGCGGCCAACGTATGCCTAAACAAATTAAATAGTACTGCTTGCCGGCCTATTTGAGCCACGCCATGTTGTTTGATTGATTATTTATTATAAATAAGGTTTACTAAAGAAGCTAGGCTTGATAAAAAGTTGATCCAAATGCCAGAACAAAGTATTTACACAGTACATAGGTAGGTATATCATATTCAAACTGTGGACATCAGTGGCCTTTTTCAGGGTAAACGATTACAGACCTTTTTAGATAATGTAAAGGTCTTGGAACAAGGCGTTACGTAACAATGTTTTTTAAATTCAATAATCTTTGAAAATTGCGTTACCCACTCACATGATTGATATTTTTCAGTGACCTCTATTTCTATAATAAAATAAGGGTGACAGCTGGTAACTACAATTCCCAAAAGCATGTAAGTGGTTACGTAGTATTTGAATGCCCCCTGAGAAAACTAGGAAGAAAAATAACTTTATATTAGGGACCGTCGTAAACAAAATATGTATTATCAAAAACTTCTGTCCGCCATTCAAAAGGTTTAGGCCCAGTTCTACAGATTTCTATTACAGATTCCCAGTTCTACAGATTTTAAATTTTACAGATTCCCAATTCTACATAATTTTAATTTTACAGAATCTTAATTCTACATATTCACAATTCTACAGATTCCCAATTCTACATCATTTCAATTTTACAGAATCTTAATTCCACATATTCACAATTCTACAGATTCCCAATTCTACGTCATTTTAATTTTACAGAATCTTAACTCTACATATTCTCAATTCTACAGATTCTCATTTCCACAAACTCCCAATTCTACAGATTCCCAGTCAAACAGATTTCCAGTCCTACAGATTCCCAATTTTACAGATTGTCAGCACTTCAGACAATAATGTATCTACTACAATAATAAATGTAACACAGCATTAGCACGGTCATATCTTAAAACATGTATAAAATTTTCAATTTTTATATATATTAATATATGGGAGACCGAGCTTTGCTCGGAAAACATGATTATTAAAACTCATAAATGCGCGTTTTCCCACAGAAAACCTAGCTAGATCAATTTATTGCCCCCGAAAACATCAATCTCATCGAAATCGTTACAGCCGTTTCTGAGATCCCTAAATATAGAAATCCGTATATATAAATAAACATATAAATAAATAAATAAACAAGAATTGGTCGTTTAACGGTATAATAAATATTATTATAATAGCACCTTTCTCTGGGAAGATAAAAATATGATAAGATATAGTTGGTCAAACCAATTTGTCAGTCAGTAACAACCAGGAAAACTATACTCATCCTTATTCTTTTGGATACTGTAGAGATGAGAATCTGTGGAATTAAGAATCTGTAGAATTGGGAACCTGTATAATTGGTTATCTGTTAAATTGGGAATCTGTAGATTAGAGAATCTGTAGAATTGGGAACCTGTATAATTGGTCATCTGTTAAATTGGGAAACTGTAGATTAGAGAATTTGTAGAATTGGGAACCTGTATAATTGGTTATCTGTTAAATTGGGAATCTGTAAATTTCAGAATCTGTACAGTTGGGAATCTGTAGACATGGGCCTAAACCGTGACTTTTTGTGACAGATATCCCGATACATTTTTTTCTTTTCGTTTTTCATCTGTCTATGTACGATTGTCATGATGGCTAGGCCCCCTGACCTGCTTACATCTGCTGCTGGAAGTAGATGGAAGATTAAAAACGAGCGTTGCCGCACCCATATTGTGCTGCGTGAGCCGCCATGCCACAACTTACATAAGTACATAACATAACCGACTGTGTAAATAATCGCCACGATCGTAACATAACAACAACTCAATGTACCTATGTGTCATACATACCTACTATGAGTCCATTTAGATGACATTGTTGAAGCAATTGTTTACAATATGACTCTAGGTTTCATTTCCTTGCTGGCTCTCTATATGATTTGATTTTTGATGGACAATCGCAAACGTGCAATTGAGTAAGAGCGATTAAAAAATACAGTTGTGAACCCACTAATATATAGTTACACAGTAATAGATCGATTCACGAAGACACGTGCCTTGACTCATATTGTCATGTTATTAAAAGTTAGATTTGACTAATCTGGGCGTCATCGTGAATGACACGAACTATAGGTAAGTAGGTACCTATGCTCTATTAGGAGAATGACGGCGTCACAGTGCCAATTTGCTGGTAATTTTCCTAAAACAATGTGACCTTTGCAACGTCCAGGTGCAATTTACTACGCAGTGACACACTCAAAATCAGTGAAAAAGTACTCGGAAGTAAAGTATTACCACCTCGTTCTAGTAGGTAGAGTAGAATTGAGTAGATAGCTACGAGTATATTAGCTATCTACTGCTATTGCAGGGCAGGACTATCACGCTGACTGACCACTGAGGCCGGCGTAGGGCCACTGAGTATGTTTTGTAATTTAGACCAGGCGGCTTAGCACGGTCGCGTTTTTATCCCTTGTCACCATGCCTGTCACGTTCTAACAAGTATGTAAGTGCGAAAGGGACGCGCATAGTGATAGTCGATAAAAATGGAACCGTGCTGAGCCCGCAGCTTTGTTTAAGTATTTCTTAGACATTGAATTTAGTAATAAAATATATTTTGTACGCTCGAAATGCTTAGAGGATATAACCAACGGAGACGCCATGTCTAAAATTTTCGGTACAAAATAGTCTGCCGTTTTTTGCGGGGGAGGGGCACATCAAATGTATAGGTACGTCATGTCAGATAAACGTCAGTCCATACATATGGTTGACAAGTTGTTGACCATTGGCCGCCTATTTTCGACAGAGGGGAACGCCTGTTAATGGCGGCTCCATTGTTAATTACTCCGAGTCGAAATGGGCACAATTGTTGATACCTTTATATTTATAACATGTTATACTTTTTATACAATTTTGAATATAAAATATTATTTTATCTTATCACAACCAATGCTATTTGTTGATTTTCCACTTCTCCACTCCGCTCCACCTCAGTGGACAGACAGCCTAAGTAGGATCGTGAATAAAAAAATCCTTAGAATTAAAAAAATACCGGGTGAAGATCATTTTATTTTGAGCATATCCTTTGCGTAGTCTGTAGACTAAGCTAAATTATTACCAATTCAATTATTACTGAATACAGATGAGGGTTATTATAAGTCAAACATAGTTTGCTTTTAAGATTGTTTAGGGCCGTTGAACCGAGTATCGATTAGCGCGCTAGTTTTCTAGGGCAGACGGAAACGAATTGCGGCTGTTTTGCTCCATTCTAGGGCAAGCAAAGGTTGGGCTCGATTCATAACTCGATGTGTACGAGGTCACACCCATCTTCAACTGTCTTAGTGCAGGAATATTCAACCATTTTTAGGGTTCCGTACCCTACCGTAATTTAAACACTTGCGGATCGTTGCAGACTTATCTTGGCCTATCTCTCTTACTTTTTCAGATTTTCACCCAATTACTGTAGGCAATTTTAATTGTAACAGCGAAAGAGATTTATTAATATGTAAATAGTCTTCGTGATGCTGAGTAGAAATAATACAAATCTTGTGGGTTTTTCGAAAAAGTAAAAAGCTCTTTCTGAAAATGTCCGTTATTTAACAGGTCGGTTTTATGGAACTACCTAAGTCAGTTTCTGGTTTTAAATAGTCCTACCAAGCAGGTATATAAATATGGTAATATTCAAAAAGTAAAATGTTTTGCATAAAGAAAAGTGAGATCACCATTTCGTTTTAACCCGTCAGAGTAGCTTGCATCACGTCATTCGGAGTCAAGTTTCTAAAGTTCATCGGTTCCGAATTCCGATGCATAGTTAGATGAGTCATGTTACTTTAAGTGCTTACTTGGTATGCGTTTGAATGTGAAAGGTGTGGTATGTTTTGACTTAAAACTATAGTCAGACTATGATAACTCTGCATGACATTTGAAATGACAAAATGTGGCAATGTCATCATGAATGTCGAATTTCTATGAAAATATGTCCTTTATAATGACTCTCCCATACTTAGCTCCGTTCAAGATAGGTAATACCGACCTACAGTACCTACCGCTATGAGCCACATTGAAATTAGCTTGAACATGGTTAGAGATGATTTATTTCCTCGAAATAAAGAGTTTTTACCTCTGCAAATACTCTATTATGGGGCGGTTCCTTAATGTCTCTACATATTTCTACATAAGCGACCGTACCATATCACTTTTAGTAACATATGCATTTGGCTTTCGCAAGCTAGGGTCACTTTCACTAATTTTAAAGACATCACGTCATACGCAAAACAAGTGGTTGACGTAAGAAACTAAATTTGTATGTCGAACATCAAATAGGTATGTACCTACCTACTTGCATGCCAAACCAAGCGGCCTAGCCAAGGTGACGATCGCTTGCACTTCGCCATCGAATAGCTTTGTGTCTCTCTATGACTCTTCCATATTATTGTGACAGTGACAGATGCCTTTCGATCGCTACGGAGCGTCAGCGATTGGCATCTTGGCTACGCGGCCTCCTCTACTCTGATGGTGATGATCACTGTTTAGGAAAATGTCGGCAACATTTGTGTTCAGACTACGTCATGGCACCGTCTTTTGTTTAGAATAAATAATAATAGAATGTGCGTTACGTTGCACGGAGATTTGGCACGTTCGTACGAACACGTCATTCTGACACGTCTTGAAGATCAAGGTTCCTATGGTCGTTAAACATTGTATGCCTATAGGTAAAAAACTTATGCTCCGCTAGAATGTAGGTACACGCTGTTTTGTCAACAAAATAATTTATGTAGTTGTATTTTGCTTATAGATAGTGGTTTCTACATTTTGCAGTATTCATTCAGCATACGCAGATTCTACTCTTTTTACTTTACACGAGTTTTATTCCACGTGGCGTTGAAAATCTTTACGCCATGGGTTCCTCTGACGCTCTGGGTCTCTCCGTGGATTTTATGAAGACCGAAATTTTTATGAAGGCTGTCAGATTTTATTAAATTTATTTTAGTTATAATGTTGTTTTTGTTTAGTTTTATTTCTAGATTTAATTATTATGACACCTATATATTTACTTTTAAACATTAAAAAAACAACACTTCGGTATTTTTACTACGGTTTTGGGCATGTATGTGTCATACACATTAGTTCCAAGGATTTCAATTCGCAACACTACGATAAGGAAAATCTTTCCGCTCGCAGCAGACATTTTGCGTGCGACTAAAAAATAATCGTAATAACTGTTGCACATTAGCATTGCAAAAGCATACGTTTTAGCGGAGACGAAGGTCGACGGATACAGTGAAAATATCTGACGCAGTAGCATAATATTATTTTGTACATATTTATATACTAGCGACCCGCCCCGGCTTCGCACGGGTTAACAAATTATACACCTAAACCTTCCTCAAGAACCACTCTATTGATAGGTGAAAACCGCATGAAAATCCGTTCAGTAGTTTTTGAGTTTACAGTGAACAAACATACAAAGAGACAGACGCGGCGGGGGACTTTGTTTTATAAGGTGTGGTGTAGTGATACAAATGTAAAACAGGACATCGTACAATCCCGCCCAAGATATATAACTATGTAAGGTATATAACTTTTTATAATATTGCCACCGCCAAGGACAGAACCAGATGGAGAAAGATCGTGAGAGAGAAAGTGATTCAAAAGGGAGGTCACGACCCTCAATACTGAGGATTACGACGCAAGGAGGAGGATATCACTTTTGTGTTTTTTCTTTATAAATCTATAGTAAGTAATAACGAATCTACCCAGCAGATCAATACTTAAATGGTACTTATATGTATTTTAAGCCAATAAGTTCCTATTTATTGTAAATTGCATAGTAAAACTTTTCGAGGCGACTAAAGCATAGTGTTCTAAATTCTTGCGGAACCCCTGCGGGGGTGTCGCGGAACCTTAGGGTTCCGCGGAACACACTTAGAGAATGGCTGGAGTAGATGAATCGAGTTTAATCATGATACTGAGTCTTTAACTTTTACCGTGCCTTGATGTTAGCATTTCCACTCAGTTAGCGAGAATATACTAACAAGTGTATAAACAGTGGCAAACATATCCACTTGCGTAGGTAGTACTAATAAACTACATGGTTTATTATACGTTTAAAATAAATACAAATTAGGAGCCATTTTAGTCAAATATTAACACGTTTTCTGCCATTTGCCAGAGTTATCTTCAACGGCTCGTAATGTGTAAATGGATGGTGTTTAGCAAAAATGAGTCATCGCGCATCCATTTTGCAATAAAATGTCAACTTTAAGCGTCCATTTTTAGAGTTGACATCTTATTGAAAAATTAATGTGGGTTGACATATTATTGCTTAACAGCATCCAAATATGGATTAAAAACTTAAATACCTATTTACGTAGGTATTTAACTTCATTACCAAGCTAATGGCATTGTTAACGTAGTAACAAAGGCTTCTTATATCAACAGGATCTCGTAGCAGACATTTGTCTTTTATTTATACTTATAAACGTCAATATTACATAGTTTACGTTTGAATATTTGTAGCCTTAGATATACGGCTACAGATATGAGATAAGTTTAAAAACTATCAGTGTGATATATTAGACAATTTTACGTACAGAAAAGACGTATAGTGGAGATAAATCACAAGATGTTTGGGATACCACGCGTCACCCAGCGTTTTTCAGCACCATTTACTTTGTGTTTCATTTATCTTGCTGCATTTTGAGAATGCGAGCAATCTAGCTCTTATTACTATGAAGGTAAAGTCTAATGTTGGTGAATGCTTACTCTGAAAGATGAAAGATCTGTAAGTTAATTAATTTGACCGAAATAGCTGTGGCGATAGATATTAATGTTATAGGCTAAAAGAATAACCAAGAAACTTAATAGAACTTGTTTGAGACTTATTACTTTTTGTCATTAATAAAATGCTGAATGGGATTGGGTATTTTGGCTATGGATCTATTTGTAGTAGTTTGTGTTTACAAATCAGTATAAGTGGGTAGTTTAAAATCAAGACACAGCACGGTGTTTCTATACAACGTGACCGATTTCACAGCTCTTAAGCGTATGTTTACGTACTCTATGTACAAAAATGTCACATAAAAACTTGTACACAGGCAACTACTTTTTAGCCACAACATCAATATTAACATGTATGTACTTTTTACAGAATACGTATCCTTTCACTGTTGCGTTAGTATGTAAAATACATATGCCAATAAAAAACTACTCGGCTTAATGGCGTGTAAAGTCAGTGCGTGAATCGTTATTCAAATGTGATTCGACGTATCCGTTGCGATAGCTGCACACCGACGTTACTGCTCTAGTTCCATTCTAACACATATCATGGATTTTTTAAGCAATCGTTAGGTATGCATACAATTTTAAATGTACGCATAATGGAAAACGCAAACTTCAGTAGAATGTCTCAAGAAAAAACACCGATTTCTTTGCACGCTGTGAAGAAAATTTGAATAATTGTTTATACGACAACGGTTTCACTCACTTGAATTTTTAGTCGCACTCGAGCCTGAGGAAGGACCCCCGACGGGCCCAAAACATGTCGCCAATAGCGACTAAAAATTCAAGTGAGTGAAACCGTTGTCGTATAATAGTAGTTTATGTAACTGCTACATAATGAAAGGCATTAAAATACGAGTGTGGGTTTATGAAACGAATGAAATGAGTTTCATAATAGTATCACGCGAGTGTTTTAATGCCTAATTATGTACAGTTACATACACTGCTTTATCTACACACATATTATAAACTTTCTATGATATATTCACTAACCTCATATAGCCTACTTTGCTCTCTGGCGGAACTCGCGGATATGAGTTGGCATCTCCGAAATATCTTTATCGCACATTTTACACGAAACTTTTGTTATAGTTACTTTAAAAACAACAAAACAAATTATTTTTTACTTACAAACTAATTAAAAGATAAACTTTACTGTACGTCAAATGGCGGCAAATGAAAACTTTTTTCACGCACGTCACGCATCCATGTTTTTTTTTTAATTCAGAGACAAACTAGAGTCGGGGTCGATTTCCATATCGTCCGATACCAACTTACATGCGAGATTTGTCAATATTGTATGCAATTGTCATTTGATTTCGAATAAAACGTCATCTCGACTGATATTAGAATAATAGGGGTCAAATCAAATTGCTTTTTTTTCAGAGATGTTCGAAATTTGAATGCATTACCAAATCGATTTTGATATAGTAATGAAGCTATTACCACATTTTCACAGATAAGAAATTTGCCGTAACAAAACAGTTTATCGTAATGTGGGCCATTATTTACGGATTTTGAAGGCATCATAGACAGTTTATGATATGTGTGTAGATAAACAATTTAAAATATGTCTCACGAAAGTTTAATATCGAAAATTTGAATATTCATACTTGAAATAAGTTTTTTTCTGTATTCTACAGACTGGCAACTTTTTAAAGAAATTTTACTCTGTAATATACTTACAGAAATTGCTCTACCTGAGCCTTTTGTAAATCAAGGATAGCGATGGTGCGCAACTCACCGTAAGTACAAAAACAGTTGCCTTTGTTTCCCTACTTTATCGTCATGAGTCATGGTAATAAGTACTCTAAGGGCCACTTGCACCATCACACTAACCCGGGGTTAACCGGTTAAACCTGGAGTTACCATTGTTGCCAGTACAATTTGACACTAAGTTAACGGTTTAACCGGTTAATCCCGCGTTAGTGGTGTGGTGCAAGTGACGCTAAGTCTAGGTACTAGTTTTTGAGACTTTTCTTACTGAATCCATGCTTTCTTGCCATCATTTTTACCGTCATACTTCTCAACGAATGACAGTTATTTCAAAAACATATTAACACGCAAAAATATCCTGAAACATTACATTTAAAACAAAAAAATAAAAATCACTTTGGACGCTTCCGGTGCAAAGGTGCCCATAGCGCTCGGAGATGGCCATGAAGAGAGATTATACAGCTGATCGTTACTACGCCAATAACTAAGTCTCTAACTTCACTAGAGTTAGACCAAGAAAAGTCTACAGCGATTTTGATAGCCCACGCAGTGCAAGTGTTATTTTAAACGTCAAACTTCTATGAAATTATGACGTATAAATAACACTTGCACTGCGTGGGCTGTCAAAATCGCTGCAAACTTTTCTTGGTCTAACTCTACCATCACTTTTGCCGCCACATTCAACATTATAAATGTTGTTTGAAGCATATCAATACGCCACCTGTGAGAACAATACACCGCCGTTGATTCAGGTGTTCATTCTTGTAATACCAATAATACCAAACGATATTCTGTTATGAATACGCTTTGTAGTGTTAGCCTTGAACAGTCAGAAATTGAATCGAATGTTATAATGTGAAAATGAAAGTACCTATAACATTGACAAGAAAGTTCCTAAAAAGTTAGGAAAACTTCGGAAAATTGTGATAAGTGTAGGTATATCCTGGATAACATTTTAAGGAATTTCAGAGTTATTTTTTTATTTCTTTATTTATTTCACATTGTTGTCACGAGTTTGGTATACAGTACCGTGTGTCTCAAAAAACCTACAAAAGGTCGAACACACATTTTAATTATTATATTTATTATGTATAGATATACCTAATACTATTTGGGTCAGTCGCATTCGAGGGAAGCCAGTGCTATCAAATGGTTTAACTTGACAGACATTCAGACGTACTCTATGAATAACCACTGATGAAACTCTCCGTACACAATTAGGTAAGCATAAAATATTACACTATTTACCTATAGGTACATCTTCCTGTTGATGAACTACGTAGCTAAATAATTAACTACAGTTTGAGAACCTACATTACAGTCAGTGTAAAAAAATCTAGCTAATCGCAATCAGCAAATGTAACAGTTAATGAAATTCCTAGGTTGCAACATAAAATCACTTAACTTTAAGATGATACTTACTTAACTATTAGGCAAAAGGTTAACGACCATTTCAACAAGCTTGCGGAAGGACGGCACCGTACCGTGATCTACCGTGTTACAGTCAGCAGGAAAAGTAGCTAGATTTAGACCAAGATAAATCTGCAACGATTTTGATAGCACACGCAGTGCAAGTGTTATTTTCAAACTTGACGTATAAATACCTAACAATATACCTACCTATGTAAAATAAAAATAAAATAAGTTAACCCAACGTACAAATTTTTTTTTTAGTTTAAAGACAATAATATTGTGTGCCCTTACACGGTGTGATGTACGTAGCGTTTTATACTGGTAACACCTTACTGTATTATGAACATGACTACAATAAAATAAAGAATAACACTTGCACTGCGTGTGCTATCAAAATTGTTGCAGACTTACCTCAGTCTATAACTCTAAGTGGGTGAGGTGTGTTCAAAATTACCTGACGACCATCACACTGATGAACACTCTTACGGCCATTCGAACTTATATACACGTCAAAAATTTCTTCAAAAAAAACGTCATTTTTGACACTGACGTGTCCGATCCATATCGTATCTAGAGAAAATTTTTGAAGTAGAATCTGTGCGGAAAGAGATGAGTCGTGTAATGTATGGGGCCCAATAATACATATATTATATTATTTATATTATATTAGTATTTTTTTTTTCTTTTCTGTCTTTTAGGTATTCTTCAAAACTGGCCAGTTCAAGTTCAGTTGTTCATTGGGATCTGGTTACCGAAATTTTATTAAAAGTTGATGTCAATGTCATTTGATCTCACATTCTTTCGCTCGTAGGTACAATACCTACTTACAATTGGTACGGGACTGTGATCTACCATACGGAACGGTGTCCCTAGAGAGTTTGCGGATGTGGGCGGTTAGAGCGGCCCTGTGCTTAATCACCCGAAGAAGGCTTGTTGGAAATCAGGGGGTTTTTCAATACTGGCTAGTTCATGTTCAGTGGCTGGTATATATCTGGTGGCTGATTCGAACGTTAATAAAATTGACGTCAATTTAATCTTATTTTGTCGATCGAGATGCACTGCGAGTAATACCAGACATCACATACCTAACAGACTTATAATAAATACATACCGCTATTGGTTACGATAGGTTAGCAAGAACAGCAGAAGATAAAACTCGCACGAAACAACGACAAGAGATAACCTACGGCCCTCCTGATGTTAAGCGGTCACCGTAGCCTATGGACCCTTTAAAAACCTGTACAGTCCTTTTTTGAAGAACCCCATACATTCCTCGAGAATACCTCGCAAGGAAATAAATAGGTAAACTTTCCTATTGTGGGTGCAACTAATGTGTTCGACATCTGCGCTGTACAGACGCCATCAGATATATAGGAGCGGCCAAGGTGTTCACAATATCTGAACACGCGCTCTAACGCCCTGACAATAGAGGCGTGTTCCGATATTTGTGAGCACCTTGGCCGCTCCGATATATCTGATGGCGACTGTACACGCGCTGTAGCACGATGAGCTATCGGAGTGAAATTTGTAAATATATTTTCTTAGGATTTTATAAATAACATAAAACTCATAAACAATTGCTAAATGGAATGTTCCTAAGTTCTAACTTCTAACCTAGTTAAAATGTTATACTTAATGTGAATAATGTGTGCTAAAATTGTACGCGCGATCTAAAATGACACTAGTTAAGTACAAGTGTACCTAAATGCTGCTAATTTGGTTAGTCATCGATCATCGATAACTAGTGGTAATTATATTATCAATGAAATTCTATATCGATAAAGACCAGACACACTACGCCCCTTTACGATCATATTTCATTAAATATTTATTTCAAAATACGAATTTACAAATTTCCTTGGCCTTCCGAATATAGTTAGGATCCCTTAATTTATACAGGATGATTCAGGAGACGTGAGCAGGACTAACACTGCGTGTTTCGTAAACTATAAGCAACTGTTTCGTATCAGTATTAGTGAGGTTAACGTTAATTTTCTAGTGTTAAAAAAAAAGTTATTGATTTATTTACGACATGCATGGTCACCCTAAAATTAAAATACTAAACTACCGATATTCTGTGTCAAATTGAATGTCAACACTGTCATCACGGTCTGGTTACTTTTGAAAACTCGTATCTCACATAAATACGACGGTGATCGATCAATTATCAGTTACTGAGTGTGCAGGATTAGTCCTGCTCACGTCTCATGAATCACCCTGTATAGAAGGATTACTTACATAATACATAACATAATAACTGGCATAACAAAGTCTCTCGACCAAGAGATCTTATCTTGGCGAATAGAGTTGGTTAATTGCATGACTATATGGGGGCCTAGCCAAGATGACAATCGATTGCAGAAAACGAAACACTATCATTTCCATACATTATTAACGTTAATCTTAGCGTCCAGGGTTTCCTCTCGAACGTACCTTTTAGTTTTCGTTACGTTTTCTAGCTTTGCTTTCTACACTGATTGATTTAAATAAGTGTTTATATAAATAAACGTTTATCTGCATTCAGAGGCCGTATTACGTGCTAAATAGCCAACATAGTGTTTAGGTACAAGGTGAACGATCCAGGTCAAGTTGAGCTGACTAGTCTTATGTGCGGCTCGATACAAACGTTCTCATGATTCAATGATTAATGCAGGCGCCCACGTGCTGGGTATTGTGTGTTTAAATGATAATAGGTTTCTGACAAACTATTCTATTACTGCCTCTACCTTACTTTGTGCAGACGTCAATTCTCCTAACAGGATAATTTTATTTTAAATGTTTCATTATCAGACTGATTTGGTGCTAACTAACTAAAAACTAATTTAAGTAATCGGTTACCAGCAAAATACTTGAGCAAGAGTTTTGCAATATTTAAATATGGACCTACACCTACAAGCTTGTAATCGTAAAAGCTTGTTGATTATCCTGGCATCTCTTCTTCTACCTTGCGTTATTTCGACCTTTGCCAGGGTCCGCTTTCCTACTTGCTTTTCTCCACTTTACGCGATCCTGGACGTCCTTTCGTGTGAGCCCGTTTACGCTCATATCTACTTTCACGACATCGAGTCATCGCTTTTCTGGTCTGCCGTGGGGTCGGGGGCCGTCAAGGGCTAGGATAAGGCATATGTTTCCTACATAGTCAGCTGGCCTGCGACAAACGTGGCCGAACCACCGCAGGCGACATTCTTGGAGCTTCTCCGCTACGTCACGGACTGCGATGTGCCTATACTCGTTACGGATGCGCGCGTGACGCCGCACATCCACCGCAGCATCTTCATCTCTGTAATGCGAAGCTGTTGAACGCGCCTTTCAAGAACTGGCCACGTCTAGGTGCCATAAAGTAGGACTGGATGGATAATGCACTTATACACTAGCCCTTTGAGTCTAAGCGGTATTCTGCGTTCGCAGATGACTCCTGTCACCTCCCGCCATTGATTTGATTGTCCTAGCTGGAATCATATATCATTGATATCATAAATTACATCATGGCGTCAATGATATATGCCATTTAGATACGCCGTTTAGGCTGCGGAATGTTGAATGTGGAAAACAAGTAGACATTCTGATATCCATGTACAGGTATAGTTGTCCGTCGTCTGGGTAAAATATAGAAGAAAGCGTACCTTCTACAAGGAAGTTTTATATCACCCTTTTCCCACGATATGAAGATGAAAATTTATGTAGCATTGCAGCATTTCACGACAAAATCACCATGTTAATTCATTTACAACATAATATGCATAATTACCCAGTAAATAAAAGTAATAATTGTTCTTACAACTGTGAGATCAACTAACAGTAAAACAATAGGTGATATTTGATAAAGTCGTGAAAGCTGTTCGCGTCATGCCTCGTGCCTCACCACTGGAACAATTCTTTTGTCGCAAAGAAAGCCCCCATTGAAAGGCTTACATCCATACAAATGTCACTTCGGTCTCAAGTTCAAGTATCAGTCATAGAAAGCGTAGTATCTGATGTCTCACATACCGCTCACGTATCAACTTATGCGTGCTGCGATGAATCGTGTGAAACGTTTTTATCATTTGCAATACTAAGAAAAATGCGACGTAATTAAAAGAGGATTAATTTAGAGATCAAACGTTCTTTAAACACAAGCACAAGATATATCTCTAAGCTAATTTTGATACAATGAAGTGATGAGGACAGCGATCAGTGAGATATTGGCTACGTCAGTCACGCACGACATCGGTGTCATCGGTTAAGTTTGAGATATATGTAGAAGATAAATAATGTTTATGCCATGTGTCCTTAAACTTAATACTTTTTGACTTTACGTACGTATACATATAGGTACGTAAAGCTACTGCTACTTCTTAATATAACTTAATTCATTTGCTTTTACGTAGGTGTCTAAAATTTGCATGCCATCATTTGACATCGCGAACGTAGCATGAAAGTTCCGACTTTTTACAACAATAACAAATTAAATATCTTAAACGTTTGTGTAAGCCGTGTATCGAATGGCCAGTATACTTAAATAGGAGAAAATGCAAGTTAATTGCATTTGTTTTCTTAAACGGCTTTCTCTCTTTAAAGAACTGACCGCTTTAATCTTATGTTAGTAACACATAATGAATCATTTTACAAAGCTCGAGAAAGTACTTTTGATGGCCGACAGTGTCAAAATTTTCTATTTCAAAACAAACATAACTCGTTACGTTATGTTTTAAAGAGAAACAAAAGTACGTACTTATGTGCATTATTCTACATTACGTAATTCAGTTTGTATGTTATCTCCCATCACATCTTTATGTTTTGTCGGGTTTAATACATAACAATGTGAAGAAAAAGCTTTCCATCTCTTTATTATCTCTAGTTACTTGTTAAGATATATGATATTGTTAGAATGTAGCCATTATTATCTAAGATATGCACAATCTACCTGGGGATTACTTTTCTCACTGCGAAAATTAAATTAAGTTGTACTTTCTCGACACTTCCCACACTATGCGAGAGAGAGAGCGAGAGAGAGAGAGAGAGAGAGCGAGAGAGAGAGAGAGAGCGAGAGAGAGATAGAGAGAGAGAGAGAGAGAGAGAGCGAGAGAAAGAGAGAGATAGAGAGAGAGAGAAATCCGCCCTGTGGTCCATTCATATTCAACAGTTAGAGAACTTAATGATGTATCTATTGATTAATAACGTTTAACTAAACATAAGGAACCAATATACCTAATAAGATGTCCAAAGTCCTGTATTTTCAATGACATGAACTTCAGACGTCTACACAAACATTTGAACCTAATTTAGGATAACACATATAGGTGCACGCGAAAGCACTACAATACCGTTAAATTAGCATTTCAATATCATTTGATTGTTGCACCCTCCCGACGATGAGCATCGGCGCGCGACGTCCGGTGTGAACGGGTAGGAAGGAACGCAAGTTTTTGTTCTGAGGCTTCCAACTTAGGCGTGGGAATAAAGAGGGGACTAGAGGGCTTCCCGAGGGAAACTATTTAGACTATTTAAATTTGGTGTATTAAGTTAATGATGTTAACATTTTGAAGAAGTGGTTTTGTTATTGTTAAAGCAAGGTGTAAAGGCCTTTGCACCAACTTTGACCAGACAAAGTGTTAAAATGGCATTATTAACGTCTTATTTTCATAGTAATTTGAAGTTAATTGTGAGACTTCCTTTTCGGGTTAGGTTAATAACACCTATAATTAGCCAGCACTAGGTATTAAAATAAACTACAAGCTATTCATAGCTTTAACAGGTTCATTAGTTTTTATTTACCAAAAAAACCTTCGTGTGTAGTTCCCGAGGCGAGGCCAACCACCTCCCACCTGGGTTTTATCGTTGGTCACGGCAAACTTCACGAACTAACTTTACGATGGATATTGGTTGTGATGAGTGATCTTATGAATGATATTTTCGGCCCGATTCGAACTTTAAGATACGTCAATTCATTCATTCAATCATTCTTTTAAAATTACGGCTTCAGCCCAGTGGGGATATTTCGCCAGTATCAAGGTCGTAGTAGCAGGGTAATACGATTGAAATTGTACGGTTAGTACAAGACAGTGTACGGTGATTTAGCTCTTGTAAAGCGATAGCGGACTTTACAAGAAACACGTGGACAACCGGCCGTTGACTCCAAAATGATGGTTAAACGTGCTTCAAGATTAATTCTCCATTCACTGCACACTACCACATTAGTTTACTGTATAATAGGCTATCGATATTACACTTTAAACAATATTAATGAGCAAAACAAAGCAATTGATCACGACGCGTGACCATCAAGATGGCGCTCGAACCGGAAGTCCAGATACGTCAATTAATAGATCTAGAAACGATATGGCTTAAATATGTCAGTGTCAAATGTGACATTTCTTCAAACAAAAACGTCACTTTTCACACTGACATATGTAATCCATATCGTTTCTAGATCTATTCATTGACGTATCTTAAAGTTCGAATCGGGCCGTCTGTGGCAACGTGATTTTGGTGTTTTTGTTTTAAAGTTGGCATAATTCCCATATTATTGTAGTGGACATAAATGGACAATGCATGTAAATAGGTCTAAGCAGATATTATTTTAATAGTTCTTAGTTTATTCATACAAAAGCACTTTGATTAGGTATATATATATTATCTATCCACCTACTTATTTACCTAATACTTAATGCTAAAATATATTATGCTTATATATTATGCTTAATGCTTAATGCTTAATTAGCTTTTATAGACAATATTCGGAATTTATGCAAAAGAACACAACAGGTAAGGTTGTATACTATCCCACCTCCTAAGTAAATCTTAACAGTTGACCCATGTTTTAAGATTTTTACTTAAGTGTGCTTAAGTTATATTTATATGGCCCCTGTTTACATTTGCTCGATTTTTTTGTCCACTAGAATGGTCGCTCGTTAGAGCTCTCTCAACTAGATACTGTATTTATCTTGTAAAAACATAACATGTAAATGTCATCTCAATAGTAAAACGGTTTACAGGCATCAAACACTTTTTTCTCATCGAAACTTGTATTGTCTTACATCCCGGATGCTTTAAGAACCAATCAATTTACTCACAATGTCACATTGTATCCCCCTGTTGTCTATGGGAATCTCGCACAAGAAATAACCTTCTCATGTTAGAACATGGGTCTATTAGTTTCAAACTAACCGTTAGGTGTGAATGGAAAGATGGCATTTTTTAAACTCTACCTATGTAACGTAGCAATATATTTAATTTAATGTCAGAGCAGCGTCAGAAACATCTATATTGCTAAGATACAGGTCAAAAAGTGTATACAATACCTACCTATTAACAGTATAAGTGGCTTGGCATAACTGTAAACTTATACTTGTGTCTGTTTGAATAAAGAATTATAAAGTAGCTAACGGATAAAGTAAAGGCGTCTATAAAAATAGATATTTGGATATTATGATGCATTTTGCAGACAATAAAATCTGTAAAACGAACTAATAGACTGATGACGTCCAATAGGTTGATATTGGAAATCTCCGCTCAATGGTTCGGGGTGGTTTGATCGGGTCCGTATTGAAAAGAAGCTAAAATAAAATCACGTCGGTAACAAACTGCGTAGTAATTTTATAGCAAGAAAACGTGTCTGGGAACCTAGCATATCAAGTTTAGGAAACTTTGCTTAAGTAGGTAAAATGTCGTACGAATACACATTAAACAATGCCAAGTGATACAACGTAAGTATTTAATATTAAAAGAAACTAAGTATGCACGTCAGCATTTTGATGGCATAAGCATAAGCCATGAAGAATACGAAGCCTTACATGGACCACCTTAAGCGCGCAGTCTACCGAATTACAACGTTAGAACACCACGTGCCGAAATGGGATTATAGGATAAGGATTACTGCAGTAAAAAGTCTTCGTATAACTCTTTGTTTCCTTTAATTAGCTTAAATGTGACGTTTTGCAGGTATTCCATTGACGGTTAACAATTGGCACAATATAAAGTGACAGTTTCATTCCACTATAATGTCTTATTTTATTTTATTTTATTTATTTATTTGGAAAGCAAACAGAAATAAGTGAGCAGGAGATAAGTTTACAGAGACACACTAAGGACATTCACTTATTTCCTTAACAGCTCTCACTAAAACATATATAACAGAAATATACTACACTTAACTACTCTTAAGGTACTAAATACAATTGTTAATTTACTAACACTACATAGACGCTAAGCTTATCAAACAGAATGATGGTTACTAAGAGAGGAAGAGACACAGTAAAAAAAAAAAACAGTAACGACTAACACGACTATTGTACAATAACTAGGTACTATAAGTATGTAGTATGCGTATGTTCACTCATGCATTAAAGTAAGAAGGTAGATCTCTTATTAACTATCCATTGCCAATTTCAGTATCTTTTTCTTAAATTGCAGTTTACTATTATTAAAGATGTCGACTGAAACCCACAATTTATTGTACTCATCACAAATACGGTGCAAAGGTGCGCGAGCGCCAGCGTGGCTCGAGGACAGCGGGACGGCAAAAGAGGCGAGGGATCGCAATGAGCGCGCGCTACGTGTAGGGACTCTAAAGTGAAGTTATGGACAGAACCACAGTGGTACATTTTACCCTGGGGAGTGACAAAATTAAAGAATATTTTTTAACGGAATGAAAATCTCAGGGAAGTAGTGTAGTTCTAAATCGTTATGGCAAAACAAAATAAATGATGTTGTAAACTGAATTAAATGTGTTTTTTTAGAAGTAGGTAATTATTAAAAGAAATTCGTTATTTGAATTGTTATTATCAAGAAAAAATATTAGTATATTTAGTTTGGATTGGAGGAATGTCTATTGTTTGTTCCATTGTCTTGAGTATTTACTGTACACAAGGTATTTATTATTCATAGGACGGGCTGAGCTCTGTGATGAGCATCTAGGGTCGCAAACCGGTGTCTATGGCTCTGGAGAAATCGTATTTAGCCATTCCTCCATATTAGGATAGGTTTTTATAAAAAAACGTAATCGTTTAACAGCAGTCATTGAATAAAATGTATGAAAATAAACTGAAAAACATGTTCAAACCTACTTATAGCGCTAATAATGATTTTAAAATCTACAAAAAGTAATTTATTATGACCTCCATAGGTGGGGTTTAATAAAAATAAATCGTTTTGACGTTTCGTAGAGAATAGTTAGCTGATTTGACTAGTCCGGAAATAGCACTGTAAGCAGATTTTAGACCTAAAAGGTTTTAGCAAAATTTGTAACTGCTACATTTAATCTGGAAAGTTACATTTTACTTGTACACTTTATCTAAGTACTATTCCACCTACTATTAGTTAGCCCGACGAAGATAATAAAAATATGTTAGGTATTTTATTACATTTCCATTTGCGACGTTTAGCTTTCGTTTTCCTTATCAGTATCGTAATCGACTGTTCGCGGGTATTCTGCAAACAAACCGCTTTGACCTAAAAACACGAGTACTAGATACATTGTGGGAAAGTAGAGCTATTTAGGTTTCCATCGTTATCGGTGTTGGCACGCACATTTTAGGATCTTTGATGATAACAATTCACATTATTGTCATTTATTTGCGAACTTATAGTTTAGAACTTGATTTAAGTCATGTCATTTATAAAATAAATAAAATAAAAATAGGGTAGCCTTTTATTTCGAGTCCAAGTTAATTAATTAATTAGTCATGTCATTTATTGTGTTATAACTAAAGCGGGGTTGAAGTAAAAAGTACCTAATATCTATACTGTCTGGTTTTTTAGGATTCCGTACCCAAAGGGCAAAACGGGACTCTATTACTAAGACTCCGCTGTCCGTCCGTCCGTCTGTCTGTCACCAGGCTGTATCTCACGAACCGTGATAGCTAGACAGTTGAAATTTTGACAGATGATGTATTTCTGTTGCCGCTATAACAACAAATACTAAAAACAGAATAAAATAAAGATTTAAGTTGGGCTCCCATACAACAAACGTGATTTTTGACCGAAGTTAAGCAACATCGGGCGAGGTCAGTACTTGGATGGGTGACCGTTTTTTTTTGCCGTTTTTTGCATTATGGTACGGAACCCTTCGTGCGCGAGTCCGACTCGCACTTGCCCGGTTTTTTAATTTTTAATCTTATCTTTATGTATTTTTATGTTGAAATCTCTAATTATTTACATAGATGTTTTCCACGTGGTTTGACTGTGGCAAACCGTAAACATACTAAAAACTATCACCACAAAGCCTTCGCGTCAATTCTTCGGATGAACGTCTTCCTCGAAATAGAGTCGTCAACATTGTACAAGTATTAAAACGTCACGGACCGTCTACTCTTCTAAAAACTTGGCAGTTCAATTAACAAAAATAAATCAACTTGGCAGTTTAATTAGGCGGTCTTCAAATTGCATGCAAATCGCATCGCTATATCGTACAGTCACCATCAGATATATTGGAGCTGCCAAGGTACTCACAAATATCTGAACACACCTCTATTGTCCAGGCGTTTGAGTGCGCGTTTTTGAGCACCTCGGCTGGTCCGATATATATTTATTCATTTTATTAAATTTATAATTTAAGTCAGTAATTTCAGTTGTTATATATGATGGGGTCAGTATATTAGCGCTGTCTCTCTCACACACCGGAGCGGCGGCAGGTCCACATCAGTACGATAACCGCGAGATTCCAATGAATACACCTCTTCAACAATAGTTGAATGGATGTTGAAAAACACGGGCCCATCTCGGGCCAGAATAGCTGTGTGTTTACTAACATGGTGGCTGTTTTACAAACCACCGGCTGAGCGATAGAGATCACTCCCATACTAGATAGAGCAGCGGTCGGCAACAGGCGGGCCGTAAGCCAATATTGTCAAACGACAATGTCTGATGGCTCCTCTACACGATGGGCCAGCGCCGGCCACTCCAAGGGACGCATTTATGCGTTAGAGGGAGCAAGTGATATTGCTATCTTATTCTACCGCATGGCTGCGTCCCTTGGAGTGGCCGGCGCTGGCCCATCGTGTAGAGGAGCCATGATAAAGTCATACATATTAACAAAGTGCGGCCTGCGTCAACTTCGTTAACTAGGTACTATGTGGCCCTTGGCTGCAAAAAGGTTGCCGAACGCTGAGATAGAGCATCATCCACACTGTTAGCTAACGATTCGTAATACTTATTGCAAAGATTAAAGGTCGATTGTATGGAATTTAAGGTAAAAAATGTAAACAAAAAAAATATCAATAAAATGTATGTTTTTGTCAGATTTTGTGTTCATTTATTTAACATTTCGATTGGCATATCCTGTTCCCAATAGGTACCTTACGATAGTTATGATTACGACCTATCCTCATGTAAAATTATAAATAAAATTAACAAACAGATCAAGGAGTGAACATGGACCGGTATAAGATGTAATTTGAAAAGCACCAATGTGTGGTGAGTTCGTCTTTCATAAAAGGTTTGTTACGTATGGGCATTTCTATTTAAAGTTTTTATATTATTTCTATTCAGAATCTCGAGCTCTTTCCATTTTTACTGAGAAAAAAGTGTCCCCACAATTTTTGGTCCGTTTGATTACGATTTTCAATACAATACCTTCTATGATCGTAACAAAAAGGGAAAAAAAAAATTGTATGAAATTTTGGGGACACTTTTTTCTCGTATTAGGATCGAAAGAGCTCGTGATTCGGAGTGGAAAAAATATAAAAATTCCAAAATAAAAAAAATTCAAGTTGGGAGTACAATTTTAAATAGAAATGCCCGTATGCACCGTCTATGGGAGGTAAATCTACGTCGAGCGCACACGCCGCTTGCCTCGTGATGTGGATTAAGAAAGTGATTTAGGAATGTTTGAGGACAGCAAATGACATTTACAATTTATATTAATCTATATTTACTCGGGTAACCCTTCCCATATACGCTTATGATTTTAGCTACAGAAAGTACAAGTTTCCAAAATGTAAAAAAAATCTTGGATTTTTTAGAAAAAAATTACGTAGTCGGTTATGATTTTAGCTACAGAATGTGCAAGTTTCCAAATTGTTAAAAAAAAAAAACGGAAATTTCAGAAAAAATAAATTTTGATACCTATACAAAAATATGAGAAGTGTCCGAATAATTTCTAAGTCCAAATTATTCCATTTTGGAAAATTTCCGACGCCACATTAGTAAGTTTAGCATTCTGCTTATGTGTGTGTCAAGTATTCCAACTTAAGGTCGAAACTATACACATAGAGGTTTCAAAAAATCCCACAGATAATTTAATAGTTTCAAATGGAACCGTTGTTTATGTTTCTATGGTGGTTTATGTTCTTTTGGATTTGGTACCAATATTTAAAGAGGTCGTGGTGTCAATCGATTTGTTTTTAAAGCCTGCTTGACATATAGGCAAAACTATTACTTACCGAACTAACTTTAAAGGGGCCCACAGATTACCAGTTCGCCGGACAACATCAGCCTGTCAGTTATTCGGAGCTGTCAAATTATGCTTTTAACTGACAGGCCGTTATCGTCCGGCGGACTGGTAATCAGTGGGTCCCTTTAAAAAGAACCAGATATGCACATAGGCCAACTTTTTCCACTA
The DNA here is from genome assembly GCF_910591565.1 of Cydia splendana. Taxonomy (NCBI): domain Eukaryota; kingdom Metazoa; phylum Arthropoda; class Insecta; order Lepidoptera; family Tortricidae; genus Cydia; species Cydia splendana. Next base: position 13,621,405 of record NC_085971.1, on the reverse strand, counting down.
GGTAATAAAAACAACGCTGGCAGAGACAACTCATTGTAATGTCTTAAATGTCTATTAGTAAATAGATTTATTGAACCACATCTTTGTTTTTTCCACGTATTTCACAGAATCGAGTTAGCACAATTGTTCCTAAATGCCGTTTTTTCTGTCGAAGAAATCGTCATTCTTTACGTAATCGCAACTAACAATTGGTTCGTTTAGCAACAAAAACAAAACGAACGGCCGGTTACGAACGATCTTGGTCGTATAACCTGCAAATTGGAATTCTAAATTGGTTGTTATAACTGAAAACAATGCATAGGTACATTAGGTACCTATTCACAATTATATATTATAAAGTGTCATTCTATGGAACTTGCTAACTATGTAAACAAACCGCCATATTGAAATTGTCACTGAAAGATGATTTCAACGGCGGTTTGTTTACATAGTTAGCAAGTTCCATAGAATGACACTTTAATATAAATAAATCAAAAATTAATCTAATTTTCATATTTTTTCTTTGCGCCACCCACGGGCGCCACCTACCGTATATTAAATTTTATCGTCTCCGATACCCAAAGGTTGTCTGGAAGAGATCGTTCTTAAGCGATAAGACCGCCTGTTGCTACCTCTATTGTCTTTGTTTATGTTACTGTACATTTATTGTATACTACGAGTGAGTGAGGTGTGCAATGAAGAGTATTGTATTGTATTGTTCAATTAGGTTTATGATCAGTTCAGATCCGGTAAGTTTCACTTTAATTATTTCAGGATATTTTTAAACCTCCAAATGTTAGAATCTCATCAATCATTATTAATTAAGCAAATTTGTAATAGTATTTATTTCAAAACAGTATTTGATAATTTTAATTTTCTTCTATTGTGATACAATTAAGCATAGCTCATAGGCACGACTCACAATTTTTTTAAATTGATCTAATTTATCCCATTCTGCTTCATTTAAAAAATAAGTTAATAGGTGCAGTGGGACAATTTCGACTGCGGGGAAATGTCAACTAGGTAATCGAAATATCTTCCATGTTTTACATTATTAACTAGAGTCACACACAACACATCCTTTTCGCTATCTGAACATATAATTATGGCACTCTAGTTACCTGCACCTTCGATGAAAAAATACTTGACAATCACAGTTTATAATTATATACAATTTAACGATTGTTGACGTTTACAGTACCAATCATTGAGTACTTTTTTTACTGTATCACCCGGTGAGTCAGAGATCTGTTTTACCGCACACAGATATCGGAAATGGCCGGTTATTTGTACGTGATGTCACGCTACAGGTAACACAGGATTTTTACAATTTCCAGCTGTTTATTTGTAATACAGTGGAAAATATTCGCCTTTATTAGGTAACTCTGTAAAATAAGAAAATCAACTTTAAGTCTAGACATGTACCTTTAAAGTAAATTAAATTGTCGTGCTACAACTCTGCTTGTAACAGTCACAATGACTTACAAAATCAGCCACTGGCTTTTCGGGTGGACATGCACTAATTGTCAGAGAACCATACTTTCAAATTTTAATTAAAACGGATACTGAAAGGAAATAACATAACCAGCATTTACATACGTGTACACATAACACAGCCTTTTATATTATTTAAGGAAAGACAGTGAAAGGACCGTTATATCACCTGGCTTCTACAAAAAAGAGGTAAACATGGATTAGTGACGCCGATAATACCTAACTATACCGTACTTACGTTTTTTTACCAAAATGAAACATATTTTTTACTACATATGGATTTCCATTTGTAAGGATATTAGATGGTTTCTAAAACTCGTTTATAAGTAATAGCATTCAAACCAATTAAGTAACAGCACTTTATTAAATCTACCACTACATTACCATACATATAAATGAAACATTTCTACAATTGTACTTGTGTATGTAAAGTTATAGAGAATATAGAGACACCCGTTGAAAAAAAAGATATTTAATTACCAACAAAAAAAAACAACGAATTGCAAGTACCTACAATAAAAAACAATAAAAAAATCAGTTTAGTTGTGTAATAAAGTATAAATTGCACTAGCAATCATGGTAACCCTTAACAGCTAAAGTTAACCACGTCGCTGACAATAGCCGACATAGAATCTTTGGTAAGTAGATTTTCAATGTAAATAATAACACATGGTAACAACATAAAACTACAAGAAAAACCGTCGTAAAGTAGAAACGAGTATATGTAGTATAACAGGTAGAGTCAATATTTTCAGATATTTAAAAAGTCATCAAACCTAATTAAACAACGATCTATCATCAGCTTTAGGAGCGTTAAATTATGATTGTATTTAGAATGTACCCAAACGTGTACTTAATTCTATTTAGTTAAAAAAACGATGCACCCTATTTTTAGGTAGGCATTCCCGTTGCACTTGACTGCGTTCCCACAATTGACGCACCTGATACTTTTTTTTTACATTTTCTACAAAATTGAATCTTATTTCATACAAGTTACGGTTGAAACCATAATTTAGGGCCCGTAGTTTGGCAATGTTTTGGTTGCTCAATACATTTTGTATAACCTTATTATAGCGTTATCGACTCTATGGAATACAGATGAAAATAAGATGTTTCGTGCACGAATAAATTGCCTTGCCGTTATTAAAGTTGGCATTTGATTAAATAAGCTGTTGTTTTTTCATCTCTGATGAAAAACAAATTTGTTTAATAATAACATAATAATAAACAACATGTTTTATGTGTTTATTTTGGTCACCAATTGGTAAATATCCGGTTCGAAGGACCACTATAAAATTTAATGCGTTATATTTATTGATGTCACTTCCATTTGGTAACTTTATGGGTCATAACAATAAAAGAAATATTTAAGTGCCTAATCCATGGACACTCTATGGGCATTTAAGAGAAATGGCATAGAAAAAAGACAAAGCGCATACCTTCGGCACTAATCGTCTCCAAAACGTAAAAGAAACGGCACCGACGAAGCCTCCGATTCAAGGACCGTACACACAACACAAGAAAACTTGTTGTCACTGTTTCGAAACACCACTTAAAACACTCGCAACAACAAACCAGGAACCACTTTTACAAATCACAATTCTTCCTTGCAGTTATCAAATAAGTTTCAGTTAAACTTGCTGAAAAAACCGGTTTTCGTTTACGTGAATATTTATCATATCGCGGAGCGGTACACCTGTATATCGCTATAGTGTAAACAACTTTATTTACGGTATTTGACACATTATGACTGACGTATATAGAGATGTAACTAACGCAAATCGATTGTCACAGCAAGCGATTACGATTGGATGGCACATAGACTGAGGTATCGAATTGTGACGTATAATGATTTTTTATTTGAGATTTAAATAAAGCTAAAATTATATGTTTTTCCCGCAAGGTAAATGCATTTAATACATCGACCTAGTAGGTCGCACCTATCGTCAAAATTGAAACTATCGGAATATCCATTTCCTCATCAATAATCAAATATACCTAATAAATAAATAATCATTTCGAATAACAATTAATCCCACGTTGTAGTATTATGTAATCTTGTGTGGTATAATAAGCTTTAGTCGGGCCTGTCAGTTAGAACAAAATTTTGACAGTTCCTAACAACTGACAGGCCGATACCGTCCTGCGGATTGTTAATCAGTGGGCCCCTGAAATAAGTTTGCGCTTTACATAATTCTTAAATTTATTAATAGATAATTCGGATAAGGGAGAGAGGAGGCTTTTGCCCAGTAGTGGGACAGACACATATGAAATGAAATGAAATGAAATATTTTTATTTCGAACAAAACAAACAAACAGAACAAAACATTTATAGCTTTCTATAATATAACTACGACGAACTGCACCAATACAAAAACTTTACTTTCAAACGTCAATACCGGATCGTTCAGAAATCGATACACTATCTATTCGAAAGTAAATATAATAAATTTAATAATGCTTTGTTGCGACCTAAAATGAAATATTCATATCGATTTACTTAGACGACTACCGATTCATAACGGTGGTGTCCGGACAACACTAAAATTAAAAAAAAAAAGACGTAGAACGTAAACGTTCGCAGTGCAGTTGTTTTCCTTTGTGATTTCAATGTGCAAGACATTTTACGTAGTGTTGCTGTAGTGAGTGACAGACGTCAAATACCGTAAATAACGTTGTTTACACTATAGCGCTCCGCGGTGACTGACTGCTGCGGGACAGGGACAGCGCGATGATGCGAGAGAGAGATACACGGTGACGTGGGAGGGACGGATCAAGAGCGCCCACTGGGCTGCTTTCATCAAAATACCAGAATTGTTTAGATTCATGATATGCGAGACATTTGTGCTAACGATTGACTTTAATGCGAAAATGCAATAATGAGACAAGCAATAACTAAAGTAGCGGCTGTAAGTATCGTTTATTAGAAATCTAATTAAATATTGAATAATGGGCGCAATTATCGCAAAGAATTTGTTAATGGTTAGACCCGAGTGTGATTACTCGGAGAACGTGAATCACTGATGTATTGACTGATGTATGATTACTGTTAGCATTTAATCAATCAGTTTTACCATCAGACTCGTTTTTGTGTATTTTTATACCGTATTATTAAACGTAGATGAAAATGCAAAGAAAATCTTGTCTACTTTTTTTGCATTAAGAGTATTTAATCGATAGGCAAATGTTTAAGAAAAAATATATTCCAATTTGTAGGTTTATCTTAACAATTACATACTTATAAATATATCCAATTTTTGAAATATAATATTTAAAAAATCTCTGTATACATTACCTACTTATATTGTCGTGCTGTAATGAAATACCTAAATTACAAAATTTTTGCTATTAAATGTAATCCCTCTCTTTGTTATATTCTAATAGGTATTTCAAACGTATACTTCGACTAAGGTTATTCTATTTTATTGGGTTTACCTTTTTAAACTAAACTAACACAACAACTAACTTTGATTTTTTGCCCAGCACGGGTCGGACGTTGGAACCACCGTGCGACCGTACCTCCTGTTACCTGGCACCGGCGCTCACGGCCCCGCGCGTCTCCATTTTACAACTTTACAGAATGCACAACTTATGAGAAATCCTAAGAAGTTATCTTATCTTATCTGCGCTGGACCACTTATAGGTAGGGTTATTATAATTTTTTTTGTTGGTAAGCTTATTAGCGTGCTTGCGAGATTTATTGACATGCCCAAACATTTGGTTTTGATTTTTTCTAGAATTAAGGTGGATCAAGTAACTTGAGCCTTTGTTTTCGTCAAAATCTAAAATAATTAAAGTCGGACCAAGCTAACTCTGCATTGCATGTGCAATGACAAAATGCAGCAATGTTAACATTAGTGTCAAAATATCTGGGGGACCGAGCTTTGCTCGGAAAACATATAAAAACTCAACAATGCGCGTTTTCCCAGAGATAAAACCTAGCTAGATCGATTTATCGCCCCCGAAAACCCCCATATAGCAAATTTCATCGAAATCATTAGAGCCGTTTCCGAGATCTCCAATATAAATAAACAAGAATTGCTCGTTTAAAGGTATTAGATATATTTCTATTAAAGTATGACTTTCATAATGACACTTCCTCACTTTGCTCTGTCCAAGTGGGTGCCTAGTCAGCTTGGACGGACTCTAGCCCGTTATTTATAAGCTTTGAACATAACAATCTATAGTATAGTGATAATAAGCAAAGTTAATGTTAGCTCAGGTCAGGGTTAGAAGCAACAGGTTGCAAGGCAATTTAAGGGGGCTGTCACCACTCAGACAGTTTCAATGCAAATAGGGCCCTAGCCAAATGAAAATCGTTTATATAAATCACCACTTAAAATTTATAAGTAATAATATACATAATGGCCGGAGATTGCTCAAAACCGAGACGAATGGAAATCGAGGGGGGAGGCCTTTGCCCAGCAGTGGGACACCGTATAGGCTTATATAAAATATACATATATAAATATCTATCTAATACCTTTAAACGAGCAATTCTTGTTTATTTATATACCTATGTAATTGTATTATATTTCGGGGATCTCGGAAACGGCTCTAACGATTTCGTTAAAATTTGCTATATGGAGGTTTTCGGGGGCGAAAAATCGATCTAGCTAGGTCTTATCTCTGGGAAAACGCGCATTTTTGTGTTTTTGTGTTTTCCGAGCCAAGCTCGGTCTCCCAGATATTTGTATAGAAATGCTAATGCTCCAAGTGATTTTAGTTCGCATAGGTATGTTATTTCAATAAATCATATTTTCATTAGTGTCGGACCGAAACTGAACGTTCGCTTTTCAGCTGAAAACGAACCTTCGCCCCAAACACATTTTTTTTGCCGAAACCGAAACTGCGGTTATTTACATGGAATATGGAATAAACAGATTTTATGACGGCTGTTAAACAAAGAATTTGCCTACAATAAGCTCGCCTATTGAAAAACGATTCAAACCTATCGATAAATAAAATACGACGAAGTTCAGCACGTGTGGTTTTGATTAATTCATTATTTATTGAGAATTAAACATGTGACCGCTCACGTTTCGCCGCTCATGACCAAATATCTGCGCTAAAATACTAAAATAGTACCTAAAATAATGAAGATTCGAGATTAATATTTCATTTTATTTATGTTTTATTAATAATCCAATCTTTGTTTATAAGATGTAAGGGCAAAAGGAGCGAATGCCTAAGCGATATCGATAGGTGTTGATCAATAGGCCCCGTGCATGAACTAGAGATGCACCGGATATTCGGCCAATATTTTAGTATCCGGCCGGATACAGAATAGTGACATAATATCCGGCCGGATACCGGATAGTAACAATGCTTGATTTTGGAGTAAACAAATTGGATTTAAGAAACAGACACGGTCATAATCGTACTTGTTTATTATTTTAATAGTTATTTGTACAACAAGAGATCAAAGTTTGATATTTCTTCGAGTGCTTATTTTGAGTCCCGTGCAAGCGAAAGATTCTATAATAGATTCACGAGCGTAGCGAGTAAATCTAATTTAGAATCTTGAGCGTAGTAAGGGATTCAAAAGCGCACGAGATGTAAATAACTTTGATCTCGTGTAGTACACAAAATTTTTCACCCTAAGCAGTGAGAACATACCTAGAGGGACAAAGATAATAGAACCCAAGTATATCGAACTTGTATTAGACCCCGCATGTTGAAATGACATTTGATTACAAAGGTAACTTGAATGTCATTTTGTCTCACTCTGTGAGCAAAATCGCATTTTGCTCACTGTTTTTAAGAAGCAAAGTACCCTTGTTCGAGCTGCTGAGGTGAAAAACAATTTAAACATTCCACTGACTTGCACGCGCACTTATTTCGAACCTAGAAATGAGTCCGCGTGAACCTGCATTACGAAACAGGTCAAACCTGCAGAATGCGCACCTGAAAAACCGAAATGTAGGTATAATTCCGCTGGCCGAATGGAATGGAATGGATACCGGATATTCGGCCGATGGTCAGGCCGAATATCCGGTATCCGGTATCCGGCCAAACAACTATCCGTTGCATCTCTAGCATGAACTATAGGGGGCAGCATAGGAGCCGTCATATTTTTGGCGCGAGGCGTAAATGTCGTTTATGCTTCCGATGTAGCCCACAAGATGACAGAACCTACTATGCACAAGGAAACGTACCGACGAGAACGGTAGATGGTAGCACTATTATTGCTTTGGCAATGTACCTATACATCCCAAGTAGCATGGAAGTGTCGGCAACATCAATATAGCAGCCAATTAAGAACTTAGAGTGATTTAAGGGACGTATAAGAGTGTCAGAAAAGATTTAAGCTGTATAAAAGGTACTTTACAGACATTATACAGCTCAAGCTGTATAACATCATTATAAAGGATTCTGGTGCTTTATCAGAATATAAAAAATCTACTATAAAACTAAAAGTGTTGTGAGAGACTACAAGCTAATTCTATCGTAAAAGCTGTATACAGGCTGTATTGTAGTAACACTTGGCACTTTTAGCTGTACAAAAGTATCTGTCAACTCCGTTTTAAAACATTAAGTGTTGTGAAACACTACAAGCAAATTTTATCGTAAAAGCTGTATACAGGCTGTATTGTAGTATCACTTGGCACTTGTAGCTGTACAAAAGTATCTGTCAACCCCGTTTTAAAGCTATTTCTTATGGCGTAATCTTACTCTCCTATAAGAATAGTAGTTGTATAACTTCTGTCTGTAAGGGTATTATAAAACCAAATTAATAAATGGCAGCTATAGTACAGCTTTTTTCTGTATTACTGATAGAGTTGCTTATAACAATCTTTTGGCGTAATGTTACACTCGTATAAGTATAGTAGTGTAATGATTTCTGAAAATAAGTGTATTATAAAACTAAAGGAATATATGACAGTTACGTAGGTACAGGTTTTTTATTTGTTATACGGATTTCTAAAGAGAATTATAACTTATGTACGGAGAACCGAAATACAGCCAAACGAATACAAATATTCTATTATAAAGCTGTTTTAATTACAAAAGCTGTAAAAGACACTCCATTTATTACACAGCACAGCTACTAAGATTATAATGCTCTCCAACTATCCTGTAGGCTGTTTAAAAATTGTCGCCATTTAACAATAAAAAAAAACGTATTTGTAAATATAATTAAAGAAATACTTGCAAATATTTAGCAGACTAACGCCGTGTTATGATTACCAGCTAAAATAAATTGTTTAGCCTTAGAATTAATATTTATAAATATTTTTGATACTCTAACCTTAAAAACAAACAGTAACTTTACCGATTTTTGATATTTTCCTTATGGTTTCTCTTTGTTATTTTGCAGGCACGTAAATATTTTGCCAGAAAAGATACACAGGTTCACAATAAATAATAATCCGCACTTACGAATAATGTAATATTCCATTCAAGTCCTGTATAATATTTACTTTTACTTTTACCATCCACTGTAATACTTTATTGTCGCCATTACTATATTACGAATGAACAAGATTAAGACATTTTAGTTTCTTAAATGATTATTATTCTCTTGTAATTCTTTCTTATAACTCATTTAAAACTTATATTCTTATATCGTACTTATAAGAGATTATCTGTAGTGTTAAGGTTTCCTGTTACACCGAAATATAGCTGTAATGCAACTATTATGCACATGCAGCTTATGTATTGCTTATACAGCTACTCTACAGCTCTAATAACGCCAAAGGCTGTATAATTTGGGCCCTTTTTTTACTTATAAGGGCTGTATAAGCGCTTATACAGCCTTTGTACAGCCTAACTGTACAGCTTATAGTATACAAATAAACTTTAATATACAGCTTATATACAGCTTGCAATGCTACTTGGGATGTGCACATATATTTCCGATTCAGGCCACAAAATGGCAGACCCTCCAACGCGCAAGGGTCGTAACGTAACTTAGTAGAGTGGGTCAACAGATTATCAATTTATCAACATGCTTTCTTTATCTCTTATCAGGTGTTTCTATGCAGTTTACAATCGCCTACACAATAGATTTGTCATGCAAGGAAGTAATACTTATCTTATCTCTAACCTATTGTATAATATCACATAGAAGTAATGTAATATAATATTGTGGACGGACGTAGAGTTAGACCAAGAAAAGTCTGCAGAGGTTTTGACAGCACACGCAGTGCAGGTGTTATTTTAAACGTCAAACTTCTATGAAATTATGACGTATAAGTAAATAACACTGGCACTGCGTGTGCTGTCAAGATCTCTGCAGACTTTTCTTGGTCTAACTCTATGCATCTGTTGTACAATAAGTTCCTTCTAAAATATACCCATTTTGTTGTAGCCGACCAAATATTTGAATAATTAATTTAATTTGTTAGAGTTTAGTTTTGCTAAAATAATATTAAAATTAATTTAATTTAAATAATTTTCACGTAACTTCAATTATGGAGCAAATAGGTATTTTATAAGATGTGTCATTTTCAAGCAAAAGGACGCTTTGACAAGTTATTCGTATAATATAAAGATACAAGTAAATTTGGTCCTTATGGTACCTTTTACTTGAAAACGACACAAATATACCTAGTTACGAGTATAGGTAAAACAAAAACTTAGCAAACTGAAAGATAGTTTATTTAATTTGGATTAAGTAAACATCCATTTCATTAAGCAAATTTTACCAGCTTAGAATAAATTTAAAAGCGGAATACTGTCTTGGGTGATACTTGAACTCACGACACTGGATCACTAGCCCATTCGCTACTTTACCAGGTCAGTCTTTTAATACCTATACAATATTACATATGTAGGTATATAAATCTATTTTGCATGTTCATATTTCCTTAACCGGTTTATAAATAGGTGCCTACTATTGATTAATTACATGTAACAAGAATGGTAAATAAATACACGTTCGACCTTAAAACAGTGTCACAATTGAAAAGTAAAACAAACCATATAAAAATAGGTTACTCTAAATTACCTATTGTATTGAAGTCAATTGAATAACTAGCAAACGGACAGTGCGCAGTGACACCCTCGGCTACTAGCATGTGCACGTCGAATAAAACCATTAGTTTGTGCTAATGTTGATAAAAACAGAGAATCTATTACTGAACAATCTTGACAGTTATTAAAAGTGTTATCACGATTAAACGCGATATCTTTAGATAAAAATATCTCAAGCACATAACAATTGGAGCTTGTTAAAAGAGGCTGTGTTTCAAGTGTTATCATTTGAATAAATACTAGTTACTTATTATTTGAATAAGAACTAGTTATAGAAACATTGGATTGGATAGACCGGACGCGGCTAGCTGTATATTTAAATTCACGTGAGTAATATTGTGGTGTCTATTATAATAAATGGTTCAATATTCATTCATGGCAATCAGTGTTGGCCGTAATGGTTAATTCTAATTAACAATTAATCAATTGCATTAACCATTAATTCCGCAATTAATCAATTGCATTACGCATCAATATAATTAAAATTAGTTAGAATTGAAGTTTGAGACGTTTAATTACATTGATTGTCAATCTGCATTAACGTTTAATGGAATTAAATAATTTATTTCATAAACTAATAATTAATGTTACTTTTGCTTGGAACTGTTGGAACTATTAAAATTATAAATAAAAATAACCATTAATACAAGCTTCAGTGAATTATCAGATCGTGATACATATTTTAACATGAGACTCTACACTATATGTTTCTATACACTCATTATAGGTGTATTCCTATTTGTCGCTGCCATATGTGAGTTGGAGACAAATGGGAAACGGGGACAAATGGGATTTATATGCAGAACCTATTCCATCTGTTCCAGGTGGGAACAAACGGGAAAACATCAGAAAATGATGTGTTCCCATTTGTCCCCACCTTATTGGTGTGGAGACAAATGGGAAACGGGGACAAATGGGATTTATATGCAGCGTCTATTCCATCTGTTCCAGGTGGGAAAAAATGGGAAAACATGGGAAAATGATGTGTTCACATTTGTCTCCACACCAATAAGGTGGGGACAAATGGGAATGTTTTATACGAATGAATATGAACGGCGGGAAACAAAAGGGATACGCCCGATATTAGTGTTCCCATTTGTCTCCGCTCCAATGAGATGGGGAAAAATGAAAATATTTCTATGCAGCGTCTTTTCCCATGTTTCTATACACTCATTATAGGTGTATTCCTATTTGTCCCTGCCATATGTGAGTTGGAGACAAATGGGAAACGGGGACAAATGGGATTTATATGCAGAGCCTATTCCATCTGTTCCAGGTGGGAACAAATGGACATACGTCAGAAAATTATGTGTTCCCATTTGTCCCCCCCTTATTGGTGTGGAGACAAATCCTAAACGGGAACAAATGGGATTAATATGAGGCGTCTATTCCATCTGTTCTAGGTGGGAACAAATGGGAAAACATCGGAAAATGATGTGTTCCCATTTGTCTCCACACCAATAAGGTGGGGACAAATGGGAAATATTTATATGCAGTCTTTTCTTACATGTTCCCCGCGGGGACAAATGGGAATACACCCATTATTGGTTATAATGGGTGCATTATTGGTGTATTCCCACTTGTCCCCTATGCATGTGTCCTACGCCATACATGAGAAGGGACAAATGGGAATACATCATTTTCCGATGTTTTCCCATTTGTTCCCGATTCGCGTGACCTACGCCATGCATGAAGCTGGGACAAATGGGAATGTTTTATATGAATGAATATGAACGGCGGGGAAAAAAAGGGATACACCCGATATTAGTGTTCCCATTTGTCTCCGCTCCAATGAGATGGGGAAAAATGGAAATATTTATGTGCAGCTTCTTTTCCCATATGTTTCTATACACTCATTATAGGTGTATTCCTATTTGTCCCTGCTATATGTGAGTTGGAGATAAATGGGAAACGGGGACAAATGGGATTTATATGCAGAGCCTATTCCATCTGTTCCAGGTGGGAACAAATGAGAAAACATCGCAAAACGAAGTGTTCCCATTTGTCCCCACCTTATTAGTGTGGAGACAAATGGGAAACGGGGACAAATGGGATTTATATGCAGCGTCTATTCCATCTGTTCCAGGTGGGAAAAAATGGGAAAATGATGTGTTCCCATTTGTCCTTTCTCTCATGTATCGCGTAGGACACGTGGATAGGGGATAAGTGGGAATACACCAACAATGCACCCATTATAACCAATAATGAGTGTATTCCCATTTGTCCCCTCGGGGAACATATAGGAAAAGACTGCATATAAATATTTCCCGTGTGTTCCCACCTTATTGGTGTGGAGACAAATGGGAACACATCATTTTCCGATGTTTTCCCATTTGTTCCCACCTGGAACAGATGGAATAGACGCTGCATATAAATCCCATTTGTCCCCGTTTCCCATTTGTCTCTACACCAATAAGGTGGGGACAAATGGGAACACATCATTTTCTGATGTTTTCCCATTTGTTCCCAACTGGAACAGATGGAATAGGCTCTGCATAAGAAATCCCATTTGTCCCCGTTTCCCATTTGTCTCCAACTCACATATGGCAGGGTCAAATAGGAATACACCTAAAATGAGTGTATATAAACATATGGGAAAAGACGCTGCATAGAAATATTTTCATTTTTCCCCATCTCATTGGAGCGGAGCCAAATGGGAACACTAATATCGGGTGTATCCCTTTTGTTCCCCGCCGTTCATATTCATTCATATAAAACATTCCCATTTATCCCCACCTTATTGGTGTGGAGACAAATGTGAACACATCATTTTCCCATGTTTTCCCATTTTTTCCCACCTGGAACAGATGGAATAGACGCTGCATATAAATCCCATTTACTCCGTTTCCCATTTGTCTCCACACCAATAAGGTGGGAACAAATAGGAACACATCATTTTCTGATGTTTTCCCATTTGTTCCCACCTGGAACAGATGGAATAGGCTCTGCATATAAATCCCATTTGTCCCCGTTTCCCATTTGTCTCCACACCAATACGTTGGGGACAAATGGGAACATTTCATTTTCCGATGTTTTCTCATTTGTTCCCACCTGGAACTAGATATGAGCGCCGCGCCGGCGCGCCGCCGCCGCCGACAAAATTTACGCGCCGCCGCCGCCGACGCTGCGCTATCGGCGTGGCATCGGCGTGACCTTGTTAGATACTACTACTTTCAGAATCATATAATATATATTTTATCTAGTTTAGATCTTTAACGGCGCCAGTCTGAATAGCTTATAGACATTCAAAAGGTATTTTAGGACCATATAATTCTAAAATATCGATGGTAAATTCAAACTTTTCTGTTTGGTAACCGCGCTACTAGTGTTAGAGCAACGAAATGACTAATTTTGCCCGCTGGCTAGCTCATCCGTCATTTACCGCGAATTCAATTATTGCAAGCATGGTTTAAATGTCTTAAAAAGGTGTAAAAGGGGGTTAATTTCAGATATTAAGCGTTTTCACGCCCAAAGGTCCGGCCGTTGGCTTTGCACGGAAGGCATCGGAAACGGAATCAGGTCTCATTTTAAGCTTGGCCATTGTTCAAATTTCAAGCTTTTCTCTCTCGCAGACCAATCTTTGGCCTCGCATCGCTCGCATAGAAGTAAGCCGCTATCTGAACCTCTAAGTTTTCGGCCCTGTTTGGAGCGTAACTTTTGGCCTCGCCTTTAAAATGCTTGGTTCTTCTCCAATCTTAGCTCCACTGCAGCACGGCCTTTGGCCTCCCACGAATGCAGCTACAGGAGAGCCCCAGAGGTCTTTAACACTGTGGCCACGGTCTTTATCGGCCTTCGGTCTTGCTTACACTGGGCCAATTCCAAGCTCTGCCCTCTTGCAGCTTGGCCTTCGTCCTCGCACAGAAGCGCGCCGTAATCGGCACTCCGCGCATTCGGCCGTCAGCCAAGCTCACACTTGGCGTTCGATTCTAAGCTGTATGCTTACCTGCAGCTCAGCCTCTGGCCTCGGATGGGAAGGCGTCCGAATCTGGTCTTCGGTGTTAGGTGGAGCTCGGCCTTGGGCCTCACTTTTTGACATAAACCGGTTTGTTGGGTCGATATTGGTTAATAACGGAGCTTGATTTTCCTCACTTCGGCTCTTTGGACAGTCGACCAGATGTTTCCTGATACAGTCAATCCGCTACTTTTTACTTAGGGGTCATCCATTTATTACATCACACGTTTAGGGGGAGGGAGGGGGTCAAGAAAATGTGACATGTGTGACAAGGGGGAGGAGGAGTCACAAACTTTGTGACGTCACTTTAACTTCATCAGTAATCGAAAATATATTTAAATTATTTTATACGCTAATATACATTTAAATAACAAGTTTTTGAAACGAGAATCGTTTTTATTCGTTTAATTTTATTTCTTAATCAGTTTGGGTTATAAAATTACTAATATTTCTTTTGTCAAAAATATTTTGATAAAATATTAAATAAATATTTGCCGATTTCGTTGAAGAAATGTGACGTCACACCAGGGGGGAGGGGCTTGCCAAATGTGACCAAGTGTGACAAGGAGGGGGGAGGGGTAAAAAAACCTAGAAATTCGTGTGACGTAATTAATGGATGACCCCTTAGCACAATAGATAAGGGCCTCGCAAAGATCTTCCGGCCAGGGCCTCGCCAAGATTAAGACCGCCTCTGATGCCGCTCGATACCGTTTATACTATATAAAACTTTTTTCGTACCTTTATTCAATAAATTTTGCTTGCAATTCAAAAATGCACTTATTTTATAACTTTCTTACAGTAAAAACGTGTAAATTCGGTAAAATTTTGGTTTTAATTATTTTTTCATTAATCAAGGCCACGCCGCCGATTCGCCGCCGCCGCCGACCGATTTTGACCGGCGCGCCGCCGCCGGCTAAATGCCTATCGGCGCTCATATCTACCTGGAACAGATGGAATAGGCTCTGCATATAAATCCCATTTGTCCCCGTTTCCCATTTGTCTCCAACTCACATATGGCAGGGACAAATAGGAATACACCTATAATGAGTGTATAGAAACATATGGGAAAAGAAGCTGCACAGAAATATTTCCATTTTTCCCCATCTCATTGGAGCGGAGACAAATGGGAACACTAATATCGGGTGTATCCCTTTTGTTCCCCGCCGTTCATATTCATTCACATAAAACATTCCCATTTATCCCCACCTTATTGGTGTGGAGACAAATGTGAACACATCATTTTCCCATGTTTTCCCATTTTTTCCCACCTGGAACAGATGGAATAGACGCTGCAAATAAATCCCATTTACCCCGTTTCCCATTTGTCTCCACACCAATAAGGTGGGAACAAATAGGAACACATCATTTTCTGATGTTTTCCCATTTGTTCCCACCTGGAACAGATGGAATAGGCTCTGTATATAAATCCCATTTGTCCCCGTTTCCCATTTGTCTCCACACCAATAAGGTGGGGACAAATGGGAACACTTCATTTTCCGATGTTTTCTCATTTGTTCCCACCTGGAACAGATGGAATAGGCTCTGCATATAAATCCCATTTGTCCCCGTTTCCCATTTGTCTCCAACTCACATATGGCAGGGACAAATAGGAATACACCTATAATGAGTGTATAGAAACATATGGGAAAAGAAGCTGCACAGAAATATTTCCATTTTTCCCCATCTCATTGGAGCGGAGACAAATGGGAACACTAATATCGGGTGTATCCCTTTTGTTCCCCGCCGTTCATATTCATTCACATAAAACATTCCCATTTGTCCCAGCTTCATGCATGGCGTAGGTCACGCGAATCGGGGACAAATGGGAATACACCAATAAGCACCCATTATTACCAATAATTACCAATAATGGGTGAATTCCCATTTGTCTTCGCGGGGAACATATGGGAAAACCCTGCATAAAAATACAGAGACAAAAATTACGATGTTTATTCTTGTTAATTGTTAATTATCAATCACATTTTTAATTTTTATTCAAAATTGATTTAATTTTCAATGGTTTGTAAAGCAATAACCATTAATTCTTTTTAATTGTTAGTGGTTCGAAATAAATTAATATTAATGCAAATTGATGATCAATGCAATTGATAATTAATTTCCCTTCAATGGTTAATGGTTAATGGCAATTAACCTTTTCAATGGTTAATTTTTAATGGTCAATTGCATTAACGTTCGGCCAACACTGATGGCAATCATGGCGATGGCGGGTGTATTTACGAGTTACGAGCATCCGTTTGGTTTTTGAAACGTATTTTTTATTCAGATCCAATCGGTTTATTCAGATTCAGAGCCAATAATTAATGACTGACTTTAGAAGTCGAGAGAGGTGTATAATAGGTTTTCTGTCACAAAGGGAATATGATGTTGCTAACGCATTTCAAACTTGTTATAGTTGTTACACAGATAAAAAATATGTTGCTGAAAAAATGCCTATAGGTAATAGGTACGTATACCTACATATTTATTTAGGTAGGTACTTACTTATACTTATAGTTATTGGTTTCTGAGTTGGAGTCATGTAGTCAGATATCTAATTGTAAAGCTCATGTTACGACTTACGATTGTCCTTAAAATGAGAAAAAAACCGGGCAAGTGCGAGTCGGACTCGCGCACGAAGGGTTCCGTACCATAATGCAAAAAACGGCAAAAAAAAAACGCATCCAAGTAATGACCCCGCCCGACGTTGCTTAACTTCGGTAAAAAATCACGTTAGTTGTATGGGAGCCCCACTTAAATCTTTATTTTATTCTGTTTTTAGTATTTATTGTTATAGCGGCAACAGAAATACATCATCTGTGAAAATTTCAACTGTCTAGCTATGACGGTTCGTGAGATACAGCTTGGTGACAGACGGACGGACGGACGGACGGACGGACGGACAACGGAGTCTTAGTAATAGGGTCCCGTTTTACCCTTTGGGTACGGAACCCTAAAAAGACGCTACTATACATATTTTTAACTGCTAACTTCTTTCTATTCTATATTAATTTGTAAGTTATACCAACGTATGTGCAAACTGAATTATTTAGCATAAACTATGTAAAGTGCGGAAATTGCTGTGTAACAATAAGCAATGAAATGTAGTAGGTAATGGCGCATCGCATAATACATGACATAAATATGTAGGTATACATTTTTTCACCTTATTTCAATGGGTTAAGGTGAAGAAATGTATACATATTTATGTCCTCGACTGTACCTACTAACTATTTAGACAAATATCAGGTCTAAGGTTAGAAGGTTAGAAGGAAGAAATTAAAAAGAAGTGGAATATGGAAAGCCGCTCAAATGTATTTGGTTGATGGTGTAACAAAGCGGGGCTGATTTCGGAAAAAATATTTTTTCGGCCTTCAGATCAAGTAGATTGTTTATTTCGAATGCTTAGATAAGTACCAAATCTTAATTTGGAGAAATATTCCTGTAACGTTGCCTTGCACAATTCATTTTTCAAAACCAAACATAGGTATCTACAATATCTACATAATCATAGTAGTGGCTGGCTTACCATGAATCTCCATAAAAAAATTAACTCCTGCTTGCCTTGTCTCCATTTTTCGCTTCCTACCCAAAGCCACGGTTATCTTGTTTGAACATACGAATTATTCTGCAGTGTTATCTTGGCACTTTGAGAATAACTTGACTCTTTTTTTGTATAATAAACGAAACCCATATGTTACGCATCGCAGACTCGTGCGAGTCGTGCGTGATTGGATTTTAAGAAAGTATAATCTCATACAAAGAGCATAAATAATCAGTATATTCACTATGTTTACTAATAAATGCGTACTAAAATATTAAAATCATAGATCTATTCATAGATGTAAGTAAATTGAGGTCATTGGATCTATTATTGAAATACACGCCAAACATGACAGAACTCTTTGACGGATAGGTAAATGTAAGGTATTATAATCATAGAGACAAAAGATTTGTCAATAAAACTAAACTACTTACAAATAGCTTTCTTTTTTACTTGACTTCTAAGTTGTCAAACAAGACAAATTAATGTCAATTACAAGATGTCTGCGAAAACAGGAACCGGCTTGAAAGAACCCCTAAAACCTTTCATTTCAGAGCTTTATATACATAAAATTGGAAAATAGTTACGTATGAAATTTCACGGGCTATGAGGAACTGGCTAACCATGATGCTTGCAGTTGTAAAGCGACGAAAAAGGGTCTGTTTTACAATTGTAGTAGTCAGATATTTACATGCATAGGTATATACCTACATGGCCGTCTTAAACTATGTTGGGGCCCTCGGGCACATAAAAATTTGGGGCGCTTTTGGAAAGTAAAGAAAGTTAATTAAACAAACATTTTTCTACTATGATCTTCTATTTAATATGGGCAATCAAATATAAGTACCTACTGTTACTGTCTGTACTTCGGGGCCCCCTGAGGAGCTTATTGTAAAGACGGTACTGCATATATACCTAGTTAGCTGCACAATCAAGTGTAAGAGTATGGGTGCACACATCAACTTCATACTCAATATGTGTCGCATAGCTCTTATGTCAGCGAATTATTTTTGAGTTATATACTTACACTTATATTTACCGATTCTAAGTGTCTTCATCTAACAACCAGTTATAGATTCCACATACAGTCAGCAGCAGAAGTTGCTAAGCGGGCGAGGTGTTCAAAATGATCTTGACGCGACTTTACTGTTACGAGAATAAGAGCGCGTCGAGGTAATTTTGAACACCTCGCCCGCTTAGCAACTTCTGCTGCTGACTGTATCTACATAAAAGTACTTGGTAACTTATTGTGTATGAATCAGGGTTTGAACTCACGATCGCTGGTTTGAAAGTGGCCTGTCTAGTAATTTTACTCGGCTATTCACCAATGTAACATTCGATTAAGAATAATAATATCTAAAAAAATCTTATTGGATATTGACATGCACCTGCATTATGAGAAATTTACTCAAAAAGTGGTCATGTACTTTTGCAGCTTGACCTACTGTGGGGCTAGGTCGATTTGTGTAAAAGATTGTCCTATAATAATAGGCTTTTATTATGTATGTTTTTATTTTATGATGTAAATATTTTCAGGAAGCAAGCACCATGTCAAGAGTCATAGGGCTGGGCAAAACGGCGCTACGCAAATACCCCCTGCTGACCAACACGGCTGTGTACGCCACCTTCTACACGGCGGCGGAACTGTCGCAACAGACCTTCAACAAATATAATACGGTAATGATCTCATACAGCATGAACTGGTAGGGGGGCAGCACCAGAGTCCCTGCGTGGTAGAGTTAATTTATATAAGCAAATCAATGTGTGTGTGCAAATCTCTAATAAAAATAGATTTTTTACTCTATCTAGGTATATATACATGTATTATTACACATATCTAAACTAATTTTAATAATTTCTCGGACTTTTATCGTTACCGTTGGTTAGATTTACATACTTACTCGTATTACGTTATGGTTATTAAAAGCTTTTAGGGTTGGTTATCATAGGAGTGTGATGAACTATTTATGTAGAGCGACTAAAAAAATCTTTCATATGTATAGTAACCCATTTCAAATTTACACAAAAATGAAATTATAATTAAAAATAACTAAACAAAAACATCATGGCAGCGGTGGGATTCGAACCCACGCCTCCGAAGAGACTGGTGCCTTAAACCAGCGCCTTAGACCGCTCGGCCACGCTACCGTTGACGTGGCTGGCGAATGTTGACAAAACTTACTGTCGCCGGTTACGTCATCATATTCATGATAATGCGTAACGTATGAGGGAAGATAAATATAGCTAATTATCTGTGTATGAACGATATATTAGCGACATGAAGTGATCAATTTAAATATTACTTTATCAGTATATATTCCTATTTATTGCTTACGTGTTATATAATACTAGTTTCTGCCTGCGGCTTGGTCTGCGTGTGTTGATGATGATGATGATGGATGATGAGGAAGGACATAGGATAAAAACTATCCTACGTCCTTCCTTGGGCCTCAAACTATCTCCATACCAAATTTTATCTAAATCGGTACAGCGCTTTAAGCGTGAAGAGGTACAGACAAGACACACTTTCTCATAATTTATATGTATGCATTAGTATGGATAGTATGGATTATATATACTCGTACTTCTACTTTCGTTTCTAAAACCTTTATACTTTTCATGTATTTTCAGCCTGAAAAGCCGGAGATAGACTTAGCAGCGGCGGCGCGCATCGTGGCAGTCGGCAGCTGCGTCTACGCTCCTACCTTGTATTATTGGCAAGTATTTTCCAATTCATAATGAGTTGACTACCTCCGTTTTTTTTATTACAAGTCATTCGTCTTAATTCCAAATATAATGTGTAAATTTTTAATTTTAATTTTAATTTGGAAACGATTGTTGTTACTTATTTAAGGTCAACAAGGGGGCATAGCCAAGATAACAATCGTTTGCAGAAAACGAAACAAAACGCGATTGTCTCTCTATCACTCTTCCAGATAGTGCGACAGAGACAGATAGCGCTTCGTTTCTCTGCGAACGATTGTCAGCTTGGTTTCCCCCTGCTTCGGTTCCCCTAGATTCTGAAGGGAACCGAAGCACTCGCTAAGCGTATCTATTTATACAGGATGGTCAAAAAATAAGTGCATTTCCGTTGCCAGAGAGGTTTTGGGATTATACTGAGCAACTTGTACTATGGGAACAAACACGTAATCACGAAAAAAAAATTACCCTCCCATAGAAAATGGACCAGCCAAAATGTATGAAACAGCAAAAACTTTGTCACGATTTCGTGGTTGGTACCATAGTAAAAGTTGCTCAGTATAATCCCAAAACCTCCCTAGCAACGGGAATGCACTTATTTTCTGGCCACCGTGTATAGGTAGTCCTATTTTTTTACCCTTTTATTCTATATGTTTCACAGGTATAAGTTCCTAGACTCGAAGTTCGTAGGTAAAGCGATGAAGACGGTGGCCACGAAGGTGGTGATCGACCAGTTCACAATGACCCCGGTCCTGCTAGCCAGCTTTTATGTCAGTAAGTGTTATGACTTATGAGTTGCACTCACTGTGAAATAATGGGGAAATATGTATAGGAATTAATTGTTTATCTCAGTGACCGGCTTTCATGACTCTTGGGTCTTAACATTTGGACTTAACAAAGCATAGAAAGATTCTGCACATCAATTAATTGTTTGAAGTAGGTAAATAGGTATTAAATAGAGAGTAGGTATTTGCATGTAACCGTGAATGAAAATGGTCCTTCTGTTTTATCAAAAGGTGTTCTAAGATTGTTGTGAAACTTCTGAAAAGTAACCACGGCGAAAAAAGTCGAACTTGTATCCGATTTAAGTGTAAAAAAATACCTATGTGCAAACCTCAAACATCAGCAGAAGTTAACCTTTTCTATACAAGAATGTAATTAATTGCATCCGTTCTTTATTTCAGTACTCGGATACCTAGAAGGCAGAGCCAACATCTTCGAAGAGCTAAAAGAAAAGTACTGGAAGACTTTCATCGCCAACCAGTGCTTCTGGATCCCTGGTCAGACCATCAACTTCTACTTCATGCCTCCCCAGCTGCGGGTCGTCTACATCTCATCCGTTTCTTTCATTTGGATAAACGTGCTTTGCTTCATCAAGAGACAGAAGATGACCACCGGCAGTGAAAAGGATCTATGAGAAAGAATTTAGCGGGATAATTTGATGGGATAAAAGTCTTTAGGTATAATTAGTTTAATATGGAAAATGTTTCTCGCCTGTTTGCTGTATTGCATGTCTAATGAATTATTAATTAGTAAAGTATACCTACAAAGGAATTAGCCACCCACGTGGACTTTCAAGAACATTCGATTGACGGGCATTTGTATTTTTGATGTTATATATAGTATTCATATTAGGTAGGTACCTGGTTAAGTACGTTTCTATTAATTAGTTTAAATAGCAGGTCCTATTTGTATACTGAAAGTATTGTAAGTACGTAATCCTATATACAGTGCGTAATGAATAAATACTCGTTAATAAATGCACATGTTAATTTGTATTTAAATTGTATATTTTAGATAATATAAAATTAGACGTAAGTAAATTACAAAAGTGTTTGTTTGCCGTTCGCTTTTTTTTATAGCATGACAATTTCTTCTCTTTCAATTTATTATATATTTTACAACATACATACAGTTAGTCATACTTACAAACTAAACACACACAAGTTACTAACTAAACATTGCTGCCGCTCCTAGACGCTTCCGGTGCAAAAGACTCAATTTAACAGAGATATAGTTTCTACCCGAGGTTTCTACCTTAGAACGATTACACAACAGTATATCATTTTGCACTATAGGTATTACTCGAACATAATTCGCATAATTAAATCAACAGGGTGAGTAATAATTTCTTAAGCAAGTATGGCTTCACATAGTTTACATGTTTGCGAATCAACAGCCCTCTTTCAGTTGTCTGCGGTGTCTTGAAGAATCGCAATCTACATTGATAAGAGTATCACATTATATATATATCCATTCATATTTCCAAAGTGTAAGCACATATCTTTTTAAAAATGGAGGAAATAAGTTATTTGTTAAAGTGCTCAGTGAATGAACAATCGCATTTAAACAGGACACAGTTGTTGACTAATCTATCTTTAAGTATTCCTAGTGTACCCCTGCAAGTTTCCAAAACAGTTGGACTTGGTGCCATTGTCGGTTTGGTGTTGGTTACAGTGGCTAATTTCATATTTAATCAAAAGGTATCTAGTTGGTACAATAACACTATTATAGTATTATCGGTTCCATAATTCCGGTTATTATGAGTGAGAGAGTTCTGATGCTGACTAAACACTTATATTTTTCAGTTTCGTGCCATTTTTTCTGCACCCTCGTGGAAGAATGATAAAAATTTCGGAAACTTAAACGCAAAAACTCTACCCAGAGCTATAACACTAATTGTCTTAGCGACAATGCTGCCATTAATAATAGCGTTTCTGCTCTTAGCATTAGTGTACAAACTTGCGTGTGCTGTGATTATCAAGAACAAGGACAAATATTTCGTTAGTTTCCTCGACAGCTTCGATGTCTTCTGGAGTTTGGAAGACGATACCACGAAGAGTGTCATAACTGTTCTGGGAGTCATAGAGTCTGATTCACCTACAGCTCTCGTTCTAAATATCAAACACAAGCTACTGAATATTTTCCCCAATCAAGCCACTGATAAACTATTCTTCAGAAGAAGTGAAGGATATGGATTCTACTATTGGAGACGATACAGCAGTATTGATATAAATCAGTATGTTGAAATGATTGATTTTCCAAAAAAATCTGACACGCTCAGTACCGAAGACTTAGAAACCTTAATGACTGAAATATCAAATCAATCGCTGCCATACAATGATGAGGCGTTATTTAAAATATTGGTTACAAAGCAGAAAGTCAGTAATTACGGTCAAGAAAGAGGTGAATACGGTATTGTGTTCAGAATCCATCATTCAGTTGGTGACGGAGTTGCTTTGATTGAGTTTCTATGCAAAACTTTAGCTGATGATAAAAAAGATTGCGCGGTTAGCATGTTTTCGAATGCTGAAATGTATAACACTAGAATCCAAGAGTCTCCAAATAATTTAATAGATATGATGGAGAAATTATTAGAAATGCCAATTTGCTTTGTAGATGGGATTATTCGGAAACCAGATGATAATTCCCTACACGGGCCAGTATTGTTCGGTGAAAAAATATTTAAGTGGACTGAATCTGATGAAAATTTGTTGACAATGGTAAAAGAAATTAAGGACAGTGTAGATAACATGAAATTTACTGATGTTTTAGCATCAGCTTTATCAAGTGGCTTGCACAAATACTTTTCAAAGGTAAATTGTGCTCGTAGGTAAGTTACTTAAAGTAAATTTTCCTTGTAATTTCTTGAACCTCGATTCATAATATTTTTTATACTTCTAACAGACGATGGCCCACATTCCAAGGGACGTAGCAGTTGTGTTGCCAGTTAGATTTCCTCCAGCTACGATAGTTGACAATAGTCTGGTATTGGAAAACGATTTTAGCGTGACTGTACTGGATTTACCGGTGAAAGCGTGCAAAAGGGAAGAAGTTCAAGAACGTTGGGATGAGCTGCGCAGAAGTGCTGACCCTTTGGTAAGTGTTATTCCAAAGAGAAGCGATGCTAAACTGGCAAACCCAGGAGTAAGTTTGCACGTCAACTCTAGCTGGCATGCTGTTTTTTAACCGATTTCAATTTCATAGAAGGAGGAGGTTCTGTATTCGGTTGTGGCTATTTTTTTTTTTTTTTTTTCTATGTACGTTCACCGATTACTCCGACATCCGTAGTCCGATTTCAGTAATTCTTTTTTTGTTTGAAAGGAGCTACCTCCGAGTTGGTCCCATTTTAATTTGGTTCTGTTCTGATGATGGGATCCATGAGGAATTGAGGGAACTCCTCAATTTTTAAAGGCACATGCATGGTGTTTTGGGCGTTTTCTTAAGCAACTCGAGCATTTTCTTCCGAAAACCACCAATATGATGAAGTAGACCTGATGATGATGATTATTTTGATGATAATGATGATGATTTATTTAAATGTAAGTATGTTCAGCGATTACTCCGGCACCTGTGATCCGATTTGAGTAATTCTTTTTTTATTTGGAAGAAGTTACCTCCAAGGTGTTTCCGTATTATTTTTGGTTCTGGTCTGATGATGGAATCCATGAGGAATTGAGGGAACTCCTCAATTTTTAAAGGCACGTGTTAAGTGATTTCGGGGTTTTCTAAAGTAACTCGAGCATTTGCTTCCGAAAACCACCAATTAGATGTACCGCAACTGTAGCCTTACCACAAGTTTGACATTGACATATTCGCTAACGTCGTATGCATCTAAATGTAACTTTTTATGCATCTCGCTCACACTAAGGTTAGTACGAGCGAGATGCATAGGAAGTAAGTTACACACATGCTAGCGAATATATCGATGTCAAACTCGTGGTAAGCTGGTAAGGCTACTGATCGGGGGTTGGGGTTAGGAGTTAAGGGGTCAGGGATTAAGGGGTCGGGGAATGGCGGTTGAAGGGTTGCTGGTTCGGGATCGAGGGGTTCCTGGATCAGGGGTTGATGTGCTGTGAGGTTGAGTGATCGGGGGGCTGAGGGATTGCGTCAGTGGCGGGGCGGGCGGATGGATTTAGTTGACAGGAATTATAATTTCCCAGACGGACTCGAGAAAATTCCTGATTACATATTTACTAAAGTAATAGGTACACGAATTTAGTGTTAAACATGATCTTGTTTTTCATTCATGCGTCGCGCTCTTAACAATGCGTTAAAACTAAAAATGGTAAAATAAAAACTTTTTACTAAAAAAATTAAACCGACTTCAAAAAGGATGAAATAAAATATTATCCTTTTTTATGTCTATGCGTTACCAACTGATATGTTTGAAGTCGGTGCCAATCCAAGTAGTAACAATACCAGACAAAAATAATCAGCTTTATGGCTATAAATCCCATTAGAACTGTACTAATAACTATTATAAATGTGTAAAGAATTCTGTCTGCCTCTTTGTCGCCTTTTCATGGCTAAACAACTGAACCCCTTTAGGTGAAATTTGGCAAGATGGTAAATTCCTTGAATTGTTTTATATTTTTAAATGTAGTCCTCTGGATAAGGGACGGGAAATAACTCAGTCCCAATCCCACACTTGCGTGCTATAGACTGTTCGAGCATTAGTAAGAAATACTCTTTAAAAAATACGACGGCAAAAAAATGCATTTATATTTACACTAATGTGCCGACTAACATGGTACGGACTGCGCCAAGAAGGTTTGATCGTGTGTTCTGAGGTGTGTTCTTAGGTCCAGTCGACGTCAATGATATGTTTACACTATTGCACCTTACTCCTTTGTAATAAGGCGAAAAGTGTAAACATATTTTTAACGTCGACTGTACCTACAGAAAGTACGTTCATTGTCGTCGTGTAAGGCAATCCAACGTAGGTAAATCCTTATCGAATCGCACCAAAGTCATGGTATGCTTCAAAATTTGGCTTGGCACCGACTTCAAACATATCAGTTGGTAACGCATAGACATAAAAAAGGATAATATTTTATTTCATCCTTTTTGAAGTCGGTTTAATTTTTTTAGTAAAAAGTTTTTATTAATAGTTGAAAACGACGTTAATGAAGATGGTAAAACAAGTGAGTACCCAGGTAATAGTACTGGTACTGGGTGACTGGGTGTAGTGGGTGTGGCAAATGTTGATCAAACAGGACAACTTTTTTCATTGGATGAATAAGAGCATCGAGAAACCAAATACCTTGTTCTAGTGTGAGCTCCTTGGTTTTTTCTATAGCCAGTTTTTTTGCAATTCATCGTTGTTCTCATTGAAAAAATGTTCAGACCAGAAAATAACCTTTTCAGACTAGACAAATGCAGTATAAGTAGGTAGCAAAAATAACTTATTGAAGTACATTTCTTTTTCTTTCAGACTAACTATTACCTCCTCAAAGTCTTCAACAGCGTCCTGCCCAAACAAGTCCTGCTGCCCGTTTTCAACAGCAGCCAAGCAACCATGGTGTTCAGCAACCTGCCTGGGCCGCGACGCCTAAACATTTGCGGAGGCAATACCCTCAAGAAACTGGTGTTCTTTGTACCATTAAAAGGGAATACTGGTAAGGTTCCGGCCGGACAGTGGCGTAGCGTGAAGTAATCTAGCTGTGGGCGAAGTCGCATCTGCAAGGCCCTTTTCTTTCACTGTGCCCGATGGGGCCTCGCGCGAGGCCTCCCTTGGGGCGCGAGGCCGTGGGCGACGGCCCACTTCGCCCACGCCTAGCTACGCCACTGCGGCCGATTATCAACGGGGCAGGATAGTTAAATGTAACTTTGCCCGATCGTCGGTTAGGAGAACTTGCCACGCTTGATTTGCAAATCTTAGCTGTTCTATCTAATAAAGTTAGATAAAATAAAATAAAAAAATACTATGGGACCATATTACACAAATCTACCTACTCCCACAGTAAGCTCAATAATGCTTATGGCTACTAGACGACGATATAATAGTTAAAACATCCATAACTCAGGTACAAATACCTGCGATAAACACACAAATAAATGCCCTTACCAGGACTCGAACCCGTGACCTCCTACTTCGTAGGCAGGGCCACTACCGACTAGACTAGGAGATTAGATTGATTGACTGTTTTTTTTCACATTTTACAGGTTTAGGAGTGACTGCGCTTTGCTACGGCGGCGTTCTCCGATTCGGCGCCGTGGCTGACAGGGCGCTCGTCTCCAGCCCCGACCAGCTGGCCATCATACTGGATGGCATGGTGGAGGAGATACAGAGGATGCACCAGACGGTGCGGTAGAGGAGGAGAGGGGCAGGGGGGTTTAACGGCTTGCTGTGGCTTCTCAGTAAAAGGTATGTTGTTCTTTGGTACGAGACCATTTCACAGGTCTACGAGTGATACGGCGCTGGTCTCCAGCCCCGACCAGTTGGCCATCATCCTGGACGACATAGTGGAGAAGATACAGAGGATGCACCGGACGGTGCGGTAAAGGGGGGAGAGGGGGTTTAACGGCTTGCTGTGGCTTCTCAGTACAAGGTATGTTGTTCTTTGGTACGAGCACATTTCACAGGTCTAAGAGTGATACGGCGCTGGTCTCCAACCCCGACCAGCTGGCCGTCATCCTGGACGGCATGGTGGAGGAGATACAGATGATGCACCGAACGGTGCGTTAGAGGCGGGAGAGCGGGTTTAACGCCTTTGTGGCTACTCAGTACAAGGTATGTTTTTTTCTGGTATTAACTAATTAGGTACATGTCAAAAGTTAGGGAGTGGTGGGATTTCGATTGGCCAGAAACGTACACATTAGATCTGAAACGAATATATTACGAAACTATCTAGTAACCAGAAACCATTAGCTTTTAGGTCAGTGGGCCGTGCGTGTCGAATGTAAACTGCATTGCTGGTAGTGATACTGCACTTTGTTGCAGGGTGGAGACAGTCAACTGGCCGTTGTGGATCTACCTCGAGTTTAGTGTAGCATTAATGATGGTTTTAAATTGAAAAATTTAACGTAAACGTAAATTTTCATAATTAGGAATTAATCTTTCGTACGAGTTGTCCCAGACAATTAGGACTGAAATTTACAGATTCGAGGTTATTAATTCAGTGGCATATTTTGACAAAAGGGCATACGAAGAGTTGATTCTTTTTTTTGGAACCAGACAAAACATTTTTCTATGTCCAATGAAACATCCAATAATATATTTAAAAACTTTCTAGTTTTATTTGTGAAATTTGTAAAAAGATATATTTTAATCAACGATAACAAACCTTGTTTAATTCTTAAAAATTAGGTATATTCGTATTATAAATAATAGGTGGCTACTAAATAAAATTCTAATAAAAAGTATCCTTTCGTGGTATTAGATCTTGAGCTTGAGCCTTTAAGCGAAGATTTTCTAAGCTTAGATTGTTGCATTTTTGAATCTGAAATATGTTAATTGGTATAACTACGTTAATAATCAGTTAATAAGTCGAATTTAAGTTCTATGTCAAGGGACATGTTTATTGAACGAACGAGAGTGAAGGCCTCCGTATCAGCTTGGGAAAAATGCTTTTCACCACACCAGCTCGGAAAGGCTTACTTTGCACTTCAAAAACTGATAGCAAAGTTGCATTTTATTCACATGTGAGGCAAAGTAATCAAATGCAAATTTTGAGTTGTTTTCTTATGTTTGCTGGTAGAATTGACTTTTAAATGATGATTTTGGATGATAAATATTTAATAACATTCATTTGGATTCGATTTGGTTTGATTTTGTTTGATATTTTACATTTAATATTTGCATCGGGTTGGAAAAATTTGTGTTTCACTCGTAGGGCAAATTTTGTTTAACCCTCGTGCTTTGAAACCAAGGCTCAAGATTCCATTTTTCGAACCAATTTTGGAATCTTTCGCTTGCTCGGGTATCAATATTAGCACGAGCGGTTAAACAACAACTTTGCTCCCTTGTAAAACAAATAACTATTCTCCTCTACATCTACAAGTCGCATTTCTCAACCGATTCTCGTGAAAATTTGTGTGAAACTCAGGATCGTGCCCAGCAGTGGGTCATGTAAAATTAAGACAATTTTTAATAGCCGGGTACACACAGAGCGAGCATACGAGCGAGGCAATTTACTCGCGCACAAAACGGCCAGTGTTGACGTGCCTCGGCCGAGGCGGCGTGCGCGAGGCACGTCTACACTAGGGCTTCCAATACCGGGATCCCGGGATCCCGAAATACCGGAATCCCGTCTGTGAAAACGCATTTTTCAATACCGGTATTTTTTAATGCAATACCGGGATCCCGGTATTGAAAAAACAAGGAAAATATGCCGATTATACCGTTTAAATTCCATTAAAATGATTAAATTCGGCTGTATCAAGAATATTACTTGCCCGTTAAAAGTATAATAAATATTAGGGGACATCTTACACAGATCAACCTAGCCCCAAACTAAGCAAAGCTTGTACTATGGGTGCTAGGCGATATACATACTTATAGAGATAAATACATACATATGTACATAGATTACAACCATGACTCAGAAACAAATATCTGTGTTATCACACAAATAAATGCTCTTACCGGGATTCGAATCCAGGACCATCGGCTTCGCAGGCAGGGTCGCTATCCACTAGGCCAGACCGGTCGTCATAATAATTAAAGAAGATCATTTAATTGAAACAAGATCGGTGCATATGCATACATAAATATTTGGTGTTTATTAATATAGTTAGTTCTTAAAATTACAGTGAAACCTGGTTAAGTGGGACCTGGATAAGTGAGAAACCTCTATAGCTGGGACTCATGGTGCGGTCCCGACACTTTAGCACTGAATTACCTCTGTTAGTGAGATAAAACGAACCTCTATAACTGGGATTAGTTGTTGTGATTTTATAGTCAGATTTACCTCTATAATTGAGACAGAGAGTGTATTTTACCTCTTTTACTGAGACTATATTTATAAGATTACATTTTCCTAATTGTTTTTTTAGAATTTTATAGGACTTGGCCTCTGTATCTGAGATAAAGTCAGTCTATGACCTCTCTAACTTGGACTTTATTGATCAATTTCCGTATTCTTACTAACTCTTAGTCTATCCACAAATTCCGCATTTGCTTAATTGTATCTAAACGACTTCAGGTTTCATTTAGTTACTTTATGTAGTTGAAACTATCGAAACGAAAGCTGAAATCTTGATAAGTAACACGAATAAACACATTTTCATTTAATAATTTTCTAAGAGGCAATGAAATCCGTATCATTTGAAATAAATCATTTGAAATAACTATCATTTGAAGATACAATCATTCAAAATAAATTATATACTGACTTAAAAAATATTTAGCGTGCTAGGTACATTTAGCCGGGTACCTATGGCCGAATAGCATAAAATACCCTTAATTTTTATTTTTACCTAGTCATAAGTTTGTAAATTTCTGTACCTATTTACGTTGCCAAATCATATACCTACTTATGATTATTTTCATTCTTTTGCTTTCATAATACTGATTTTTAGGGACAAGAATTTACCTTATTTATTTTTAAAGATAATTACAAAATACCTTATTAACCACCTCTATAACTGAAATCCTCTATTATCACCTCTATTAATGGGATCCTCTGTAAATGAGACGGAAATTTTGTTTGTACCTGGCTAACTGAGAGCCTGGGTAAGTGGAATACCTCTTTAAGTGAGACAAATCTGCTCGTCCCTTGAAGTCTCACTTAACCAGGTTTCACTGTATATCAAAGAGTGGAAAGAAATGAGCAAGGAATTGTATTATAGCAAACGAACTTTTGGTGGCAAATTTGAATATAGTCGGCTGGTTTATTAGGTTGAACTAAAAATGTGACTAGTGAAAGTGGTAAAGTCAACAAGGCGGATAAAATGATTGCCAACCTGGAGGGTGAAATTATAATAGGGAGTATTGCTGCACTGTTCTGCCGCCAGAGTGCAGCACTAATTTGTTTAGTAAACCATAGAGTAACTTTACATACTACACCTTAACCAGTTTTTTGACAAGTTTTACAATGACATTGATGCTTCAAGGCGGTTTGTTTACAGGTGGCTTACCGCGAAACGCGAAAATCGAAATTTCGTTATCTGTTTCTCTATCGATCGAATAAGCAAGAGTGATTGAGAGGTAGAAACCGAACTTTCGACTGTCGTGTTTCACGGTAAGCCATGTGATTGAGTTAGTGACGCCCTCTATGCAGCGTTTGGCGTAATATTCCCTATTATTGCAGATGGCGATTATTGTTTAATATCCTAAGCTAAGGAAGCTATATCTGGTGTTACAGTGAGCCTTTTTTTAATAAAACTCAAAAAAATTAAGCGATTCATAGTCAATACCGGGATCCCAGGATCCCGGTATTGATGAAGACAGTTTCGGTATTAATACCGGTATTGAAAGAAGTCCGGTATTTGGAAGCCCTAGTCTACACACACTGGCCGTTTTGTGCGCAAGGAAATTGCCTATGCTCGCTCTGTGTGGACCCGGCTAATTAGTATCTAATTAGGGATTGGATTAGAGTCACCTCAACAAGCAACATGGCAGCTGCCCCATGCCGTTCAGTCTTCATCGCTTTCTTCAGACTTGAGTCGAGTTCGCGTCTCGCTCGGTCCGCTGCTGCTATCAACCCCTTCACTGTTCTCTTCAGTTGGTGTACTTTTATGGAGTATGCGTGTTTCTGCTAAAAACAATCGGAATTATTGAACAGTTTTCTGAATCTAAGTACTTAAGTTAACCCTTATCAAGGTAGAGGCGATTTAGCATGTGTTCTTACTCCGCGTGTAAGACTGACATAACATTCGATTGTAATCAATACTTGCCTTTGCCCGTGACTTCATCCGCATAATAGAAGTGCTGAGGTCTACTACATGTCTACCTGATCCTAATCCTCGCTGTAAACACGATCCGGAGTTACTTCTCTGCAGCCGGGCTAGCACATGATTGGCGCGACAGTATCTCGCTTGCGAGATAGACTACCCGTCCCTTTTTAATTAATACAGAGAAAAAGACGGGTAGTCTATCTCGCGGGCGAGATACTGTCGCGCCCCTCCAGTGCTAGCGTGCGCGCCTTTCAAATGTTAAGTTCCATCTAACTTTATGATTGTCCAATGATTTATGATGGTCCCGACTTTTGTAATTTCGATAGTTCTAGGTAGAGTAGGTACGGTCAGCCAAGAAAGTGGTCTACCACTTTTCGACTCTATCATCTGATTGATAGAGTCGAAAAGTGGTAGACCACTTTCTTGGCTGACTGTACCTAACCTCCATACTTCACTTCAGTCGTTCCATCGTACGTCACCATGGCAAGCTTCCTCGGCCTCAGTAACATGTACCTATCTACTTCGCTCTAACAGCATCGTATGTGCTACTTACTTCCGTTCAGTGTTCTTAGCGTTGGCGGTCGGATTTGTAGCGCTTGTATTCTTCGCATCTGCTGAAGCTAGCGAGCTTTTATACAACAAAAGTTAAGAATGTACGTCACCATAGCAAGCTTCCTTTCCCTCAGCGACATGTATTTCTCCCCAACAGCTAAAAGCATCGTATGAGCGTCCATGAGTTGCGCATGAGTGGAGTTGGCAAGCGCCTGTAGTCGTGCTACCTCCGTATTCTTAGCATTGTCGGCCTCGCAGCAAGACGAATATTGGCAGAGCAGGGATTTGTAGCGCTTTGCTAGTTCTTCGTATCTGGTGGGAATATTATTAACAAGTCGACTTAATTGCGCATAGTATAACTAGTATAAGGTTGAAAATAGCGCTGACGTTTCATGACTGCGTGTTCTTGGCCCTGGGGAATGACTAGCTGACGTCGGGGCCCGGGAAAAAATACAGCTTAAGTTGGTACGCTATAAGTCTAGTGATAGGTTTAGTACCTACCTATAATGTCGGCTGTAGCCACACACACACACACACTCGCAGAGAGTCTCGGCACCGCTCCGATCCAATCGGAGAAGGAGATGAGACAAGGAAGAGCGAGACGAGAAAGGAGCAGCATGTCGTTCTCGGCCTGTCTCGGGGTCTCTCAACGAGTGTGTACTTACCGCCAGCTAGGGCTTGCAATTCGAATATTCGAATATGTCGAATATTCGACCTGTTTTGATATTCGAATATTCGGCCGCTCAGGTTTCGAATATTCGAATATTTTTTATTACTAGGTAAAATCTATTTTCATCCGTTATAGTTACAGTTTCTGTGTATTTTGCCGGGTATTAACAGTGAATGAGGAACCGTAGGTACCCAAATGCGAAGGAAATAATGTTTTTACTGTATTCCTCTCAATAGGCTTCGTGAATACAGTTAAACCTAACTCAATTTCAAAGGAAACGAAATCAAAAAGTATGTTTTATTACGGTGCGGCTAATGCTTTTTCTAGGTACAAGTAACTTTACGTAAGTTTTAAGATAAAGGGTCATTTTGTTTATTGAGTAAAATCGTACCTTAAGCGAATATTCGAAGTCTAAACCTTGTCCTTTATCGCAATTCACAAATTTGATCATACCAAACCTACCGAACTAGTTCTAACCATGCACCTTTAGCTAACGAATAATCCACCCCGTAGTCAGCCAACTTTTTCCCTTAAATATTCCAATACCAATTATATAACTTATTATATAACAGCCGACCATTAGGAATCAAAACTAAACTTGCCAAGACTAATAAAGTCAATAAAGATTCAAAATACAATGGAATTAAAGGCCATTTTACAGGCTTCTTAACGACAAGAAGTTAATTTAAATCAGAAAATGATTAGTGATTAGTTGATTACCTACTAAAATGTTTTCTCTCTTACATACGTGTTTGGATGGTTAAAGTTATATTAATTCACGCAACGACGCATTTATAATAAAAAGTTTTATCAAGAAATATTGAAAATGACTAATTTTTGCGTTTTAGGTACTTACTTGCTTTTATAAACGTGGGTATTTCAGAGTAGGATGATAAAATCTAGTCAATAAGTGGATTTCTGCAAAATATCATTAATTTTAGCAATATGTGGAAAAAGCTTTTGAATAAAACGATAATAAACCGATTTTTCGTTCCTTTTCTTATTTTTTTAAAATATTCGAATAATTATTCGAATATTCGAATATCTCGTCAGAAAAAGTCGAATATTCGAATACCTGAAAGTTTCGAATATTTGCAAGCCCTACGGCGCCAGCATTATAATGAAACACTACAAATTTCTGAAAAACTTATAACATATTTCTGAGATTGGTAGGTACTCTACACAATGTTACTTACTGGTAAATGGTGGACTTACTGATATTGTAGACAGACAATGCTCATGGTCGACCAAGATTCTATGGCTCCATGGTCTTGCGTTTCAGAACCTTGAATGGAAGACGTGAAAATCGTAAAACAGTAAAATTGTTATGAAAACTGTGTTGAGTTGGCAACACTACTGTACTCATTGAAAAAAAAAAAGTAAGAAGAGGTCTATTGTCTACGTTTGATTTGATAGATTGGTGGCGTCCATTTATAAGATGTTGTAATATGTGTTTGTTAACCGTGCAAAATATAATTAATTACTTAATAGAAGATTGGTATTTCAATTTAGAGAAGATCCTTAACAAAAATACTAAAACGGTGTTATAGTAGGTAGTAGACATACGACTATGGGTTCCCCCACATATGTCGACGCGGAATCGGCAAAATCCGATAGGAAAAAGCTTCGTCTGCGCAATAAGAGCCAAAAAGTCGTCGTTCGGCTCGGCTCGCATCGGCCCGATCGGCCGGCGCCTGCCGACGCATCGACGGCTTCTTAACTCTTATTGCGCGGACATAAAGCTTTTTCTTATGGGCTTTTGCCGAATGCGCGTCGATATATCCAGATAAATCGACGCGGTCTCCCCGGAACACCCTGTTTGCTTATTGGCTACAGCTAAAATGACTATCAAAACTTATAATTAAATTAGAACCTGATGATTGCCATGTCTTATGGGTTTCTTCATGTTCATGATCGCTCAACCACTCATTTATTATGTGGTTTTTGTGTTCGTGGACATGCGTGCTCCTACATCGCATCAGTTCATTCTCGCATTTCCTCGTCTCTTCCAGGCTTTCTTGTAGGTCTTTCAAGAGGTTCCGAGCATTCTTAAGGCCGTTCATGAAGTTCTTTTGGCGGAATACATCTTGCTGCAAACGTGAATAGTTAATTTTATTTAGACCAGGGGGTCTCCAAACTTTTTAAGACACAGCCAGGCATTTAGCTCTCTCGCTTCGTTGTAAGATTGGATGTGGTTAAGACCGTCTACAAGCTCTTTAATCGCTTTTAACTCTTGCGTACCTTCCTAGGTTCCTATACCTAGAAGAGTAGGTGTGTAGAGCAGGAGTGAAGCTAAAGGAGCTGGCCGCGAAGCCAACATGCGAATCGCTTACGCTCCGTAGCGATCAAAACGCAACTGTAACTTTCGCACTAATATGGAAGAGTGATTGAGAGACACAAAGTGCTTCGTTGTCGAAGCGATTTTCACCTTGGCTGGGCCGGCTGACTGTTTCTGAGCGACGTACGTAAACAAATACGAGAGGTCTTGCCCTATGCCGGGCTTCTCATCAATTAAATCCCCACATTGACCTCCTTAGGTTTGTATTTGGCTTGTAAGCTGTAGTTTGAACGCCCCTGTTCTAGACCAAGCCCTCATTAAAACTCTAAAACTTACAGGGTAGTTATTGACTGTCATGTTTTTTATGCTATCTGCAGTGATTAGATTATTCTTTATTTGATAGTCTTGCATTTTTAGAAACCAAGTATACTTTTCGTAGCAAATTCATAAGGTTATTTCATAGACCTAGGATTCGCTTGCGCTTGACAGACAGCTGAAGTGTGCGAAAGGGAAGCCATCACGTATATGAACATCCCACGAGTGCGAAAGAGTCAGACTACCAAAGACAAAACGTAACCACTTTTGAGTTTGACGACGGCCGCGGACGGCCAAGAGCTTATCACGGTAATTTTCAAATTGAAAAATATACACGGGTTAGGACGAAAAGTATTAAATAAAGTAATTCAGTGAAGATGGTGTCTTGTAGTGTGCCGGATTGCAGTGTCACAGGGCCAAATAGTCCAAGCAAATACTCATTTCAGAGGATTTATGATATTCCGAGCGAAATTTTCATAACGATATTTTGTCAAATTAACAGCGTAAAAAGTGTAAGAAGCCGGTTTATACAGTTCATTATAAGTTTTTCTTCCTTTGTGTGCTAATATTTTATCATATTAGTCTATAATTTAAAATATTTTGTGTAAAAACATAATCTGTTACTTTACGCTAGGGCTTGACAAAATGTTCACATGACAGTATCGATAACTTGTCGGTATATTAATAGCTATGTAATTATTTCTTCACAAGACATCATTAAGATATTAGCTTTTATAACCGACTTCAAATAATAACGATTGTTATACCTTTTTGAAGGTGTTCATGTATAGCGGTAAACTTAAACTTCACTTTCCAACACAGTAAGAGTTACATTAAGATAAGTCTGCAACGATTTTGATGGCAAACGCAGTGCAAGTGTTATTTATACGTCATAATGTCGTAGAATTTTAACGTTTAAAATAACACATTTGAAAAAGTAGTCGATAAAGCAATCAAACATCGACAGATTATTAATATGTTGTAACATGACATCACTATTTTTGATCCCACATAGACAATTTACGCACACACTTGCATTTCATTTTTGGTTACACTTTCGAAGATTGACAGTTGTTCTTTGTCATATAATTCTTTGGGTTATTTACAAACGTGACAAGGGCACGTGTCAAGTTGTCACGAAATGTGTCAAGTTGGTGTCAAGAGCTCTGAAGGTGGAGATTTTGGTCGAGAGCAGATACAGCAAAAAGGGCATATACCTTCTGTGCACATTGAACCAAATGTGTCGGGCAAATGCTATGGTCAAGTCATCCTAGGTCATCAGGTGAGCATTGAAGGGCCAATAAGTAGCGAGCTAGTTTTGACCAACATTGGATATCAAAGCGATGCGATGAGTATCGGATTTTTGCGCCCCATAACATTAACATCAAAGGACTTGGCACCTTCGAGCAACACCGGCTTCCGACACGTCGGCATGGCACCCATGTAAACAGTTTTCTCTCACCGCTCAGATCAGCTCTACACTTTCCGTTCCTTGTTTAAAAAGCAGAAAATATATCTACTATTTATAATATTTATATAGGTAATTTATCCAGATTTTCGTCAAATGAAAACAAAACTCAATTTAAAACAATTTATTCAACTACAACAAAAAGCATAACTTTTTATAACTAAATCAGTCTAAAAATATTCTATCTTCTGCAACTACGGTTCAAAAATATCACGTAGAAACAAAAATTCAGCTACAACCTACAGTGTGTTACCATATCGATAACTGTATCATTGGCTCAAATAATCTTTGGACAGCAATTTCTATACGAAACACAATATTACGAAAGTACTTGTATTAGGCCGAAAAACGCATAAAACTTGTCTTATAATAATGATGAAACTATTTACTAAACCAAACACAACAGGGTAATTTTCAATCTTTGCTCGACTTAACTTCGTTATTTTGTAGGTACATTTATGTTACCCCAGTAATGGACACATTTAATTCAAGCCAAAGAGTTACTTATTATTGAAATTAGCATGGCCAATAGTAGGACATTTACCTTGTAGTTGACGAAGTTAAGACGTTATTTTCTTTAGATCTACAGAAAGTAAAGTAACGGTTAAGTTTTCCAAAATTTGCTCATAGTTTTTAATGTCACATTCCAAGTTTTTCATTCAGGGCAGGGTTTTTCAATAAGACAAGTTTACTGCGAGGAAAGGAATAGGTACAAGAATGTTAAAAATTGTTACCGTCATATATACGTCGTGTATACATATGTATACTTACATAGTATGAATTTTCTATAATGTTTTATACACCTAAGACCCTAATCTGATAAACAAAAGCCGTTGTTTATTTTGTGCGAGCGGTCAGCTCCTGTGTATAGCGCGTGCCAAAGTAACAATGTCGTTTAAAAAGCGGCTGTATCGTGGTAGTATTAAGGTTCTTGTCTTAGGCGTCAAAATCATTTGAGAAAATTCTTACTATACATATGTAGCTACAGAATATTAACATATTTGAGTAAAGTATATAAATAAATGTCATACATTTCAACAGCTGCAACTTGAATCATAAATAACCGCATACAGTACAGTCAGCATGTAAGTATGTCAGTATGTAAGGGGGTCAGGTATCTCTCCATACAATTAATGAATAGAATAACCCACACTTCAGTCATCTCATCTAACTAGAATTTGATATCTTCATATTACATTATGGCACTTTATCTATTGATCATTAATAGTCAGCGATGTCTTTCAAACTGTATCCTTGCCGTATTTAGGAGCGTCGGCGTCTAGTCAACTCTATGACTGCTGCTCGACGCTACGTTGGCGCAACTGCGCAGCGACGCCATTTTCCATAGCGCTGACTAGACACCGATGCTCAAGACGCTAGTGGCTTTTAGCTGCACGTAGATTAAACCTCTCGCGTCGAATGATGGTCCCTATGACAATTCCGTCCCTCTCTCTCTCTCTCTTTCTCTCTCTATTTCAATCTCTTTTGGTTGGGCTTAGTTAAAAAAAATATTGTATATTTTTTACTGACTATTTATTACTTAAATGTAACATTTCTAAATTAATTAATGTGCTAAACTTCCATAAAATGTCTACATACATTTTACGTGTTAGTTACTCCATATAAAATTGAACTGTTTAGGGACCATCATACGACGCGAGAGGTAATGGACAGTTAATGCTCTCCACATTTGGGCCTCGATTTTAAGATAATCAACATTGTATCAGAGCTATAACCGCGAAAATCGAAGTTCGCAAATTGCGGGCATTTTTCTGTCAGTCTTATTACGCCTTCATTAGAGTAAAAGAGAAAAATCCCCGCAATTTGTGAATTTCGGTTTTTGCGGTAGCCCCTCTGGATCTTTTATAGTATTTATTTTTTTATGTCTGTCGTAGTGGTAATACTACATTTTTTATTGGTTTACTTAGATACAAAGCATACATTTCTTTCTGAAAATTCCATAACCCAATAATAACACTACAGAATATGATTCGCATATTTACATTTTTGTACATATAATTTATAAAACATGATTCAGATTTATTTACAAATGAGGATGATTGCGAGCCGCCTAGAGTGGACCAAGATAAGTCTGCAACGATTTTGATAGCACACGCAGTGCAAGTGTTATTAAATAACACTAGCTATATAAATTTTATACGTCAAAATTTCATAGAAGTTTGACGTTTAAAATAACACTTGTACTACGTGTGCTGTCAAAATCGTTGCAGTATTGTCTTGGTCTAACTCTAGCATATTTAACAAGTATTCACATTCGATTGTCATAACCAATAGGATATAAAATATATAAACAATAAAAATTATTTAAGGCCTGCCTGTGTTAACAATATATGTAGGTATTGTAAAATAGTATCAATTAACCATTAAGCAGAACATAGTCTACTTGAATATATGTGACGTCCCACGGGTAAAGGTAGGTACCTTATGGCGGTTGGCGTTTACGCTATTATTAACGTTGATCCAATATTATTGCGGCGCTATGCGACGTAAGCGCCAGCCGCCATAAGGTACCTTTTTCCGTGGAACGTCACATATAAAACCAAAAGCATTCATAACCTCCTTATCACAATGACATAAGGTGCAAAATGTAAACATAATACAGGGTGGCCAGCGGCAGATTTTCGATTTCAAATTCATATAATTTTCGAACGCGAAGTGCGAGGGAGAAATCCAAAATATGAAATCTGCATGTATCTTCTTTTCATAGAAAATAGTTTTGATTAAGAATGTTAAGATGTTTGTTTGAAATAATATTTAGAAAACGGAAATCTGTGTCTGGACAACCTGTATCTTTGATGCCAGCCGTGCAAATCAAAACGATCAGATCACATATTTTAAATACATATAGGTATACAAATCACATTAATTTCCTGTTCTCATAAGAAACAACAAACAAGTACTATAGGATTAACTCATTGGCTTAGGAATCATGCAAAACTTCAAATATAGTCAATACACATAATTTCATGTCAAAATATAACTTATAAATTTTCAAATTTGACAGGAATAAAAACACGAATAAAATATATTTTTAAAAGTTGCAAATTTTAACCTGGATAATCATTGAAAGTTAAATAAAATCTTGTAAAAAAGGCTCTGAGTGTGAATGTCTCTTGCATTACGCTATTACAGTCGCCATCAGATATATCGGAGCGGCCAAGGTGCTCAAAAATATCTGAACACGCACTCTAACGCCTTGACAATAGATGCGTGTTCAGATATTTGTGATCACTTTGGCCGCTCCGATGGCGACTGTGCAATCGATGCTCCATAAAAAGTATGTGTTCTGATCACAAAATAGCTTAGTAAAACTGTATGTTTAAGACACAGCACACATCCTAAAGCAAATAAGGCCAATACGGCTAAGTGTGGCTGCCCTACACATTGGGGCCTGTTTACACATTGATTAGTGCAGGGGTTCCCAATCTTTGTTAGTCCGCGGCCACTTGCAAGTTTAAAATTTCGGCGGCGGGACTCTAACCTAGCTAGGCTATTCGAAATAGGTAGGTAACATGGTGAGAAGGATTGCCTCACGGCGCCCCTCTCTACTGTCTACGGCGCCCCAGGGTGCCGCGGCGCAGTTTGGGAACTCCTGGATTAGTGTTTATTGGAAGTGCATATATTTGTCACTAAACGCAAGTAGCAAGCTAGCAAGAAGTAAATGTACTAACTCGCAATAAACTCTAATCACCGTGTAAACAGGCCCCAATGTGAAAGCCAGCCACAGTATAGACCTTTTGACATTCTGGAAGACATTTTTATCCATACTTAAGTATAAGAAACATAAAATAAAAATATTTCTTGCCCTGGCGCCATGTAGGTTCAAACAGCAGAGACGAGTTAACATTGTAGACTAACCTATCTAAGTTACGTAGCTCCGAAACAAAATAAATGGTGTGAATTTAGCGAGGGTTTATTCATATAGCCCAAGTTATTTGAATGACGTTGTAACTAAGGTATCTTTAGATATACACAAACATTAATTAGCGAACTTCAATAACTAAGAGTACTTTTTTAATGTACCTAATCATGATATTTAATTCAAGCAACTATTACACTATCTATGTTTTTTTATTTAACATAGATAGTGTAATGTAATAATGTTTTACAAATAAACGTTTTTTGTTCCGAAGGATCGCATCTTTGTACGGAGGTAAGCAATCTTTATTCACTAACTCATCTTTGACAACAGTAACAATATGAATTATGTTCAATCTTTGGTGTATTGTATAACAGCTAACATGATCACCATAACATGAATACTGATCTATAACAATAACTATATGTAAATTAAAATCCTTCTCATAACCATTATCTATTTTGAACAAAAATAATTTTAACGTATCTAGGAGATAATA
This sequence comes from Cydia splendana, assembly GCF_910591565.1. NCBI lineage: Eukaryota > Metazoa > Arthropoda > Insecta > Lepidoptera > Tortricidae > Cydia > Cydia splendana. Next base: position 13,579,476 of record NC_085971.1, on the reverse strand, counting down.
AAGAATAGAAACATCTATATAGGAATTATAGGACATGGAGAATACATATATATATAAATAAAAATTATGCCTACTAATGACAAATCTTAACAAAAAAATCTGAAGAGTAAATAAAAAGTGGATCAACTTTTTCTTGTTGTTATTCTGTGCCGTTAGCCAGGGGACAACAGTAACAGTTTGCTTATAAAATTCCTTTTCAGTATGGAACCCTGAAAATTAAAACATCCTACGAACATGCTTAGTAGACAACTTTTGGTGAATTTAATCATAAAAACATTTGTATTAAAGTGACCCAGGATACATAACCATGACAAAGGGTGACAAGTTGACAAGAAAATATTGATCCGCTCAGAACCAAGATCAATCTATTCGATCTATTGCTGTGTGGAGGCACTTAATATATCATTATTAATAATTATGTAAGAAAATTTGTCTTTTTAAAAATATATCACTGATTATTATAATGGACACATATGCAACTTCAAGTTGATTGGCAACAGCAAAAACTCTCTAAATAACCAATTTTTACTCTACAAAACTTGTATTTGAAATTATTTTACTGTTTTTATTCGATAATGAGGAGCTATTTCGAAATTCTAAAATTATTGATCTGCGTCTATGTCACTTGAGTATTTCAAGAGCGAAAATGATGCACATTAGATTTCCTTCCAATATCGATTTTGGTACCCCCCAAAATTTGCGTATAATTAATTTGTAAGAATGAGATGTTTGTAAGTTGGATTTTGTTATTTTTAAAAACAATTTGATTAAACACTTTTCGTAAATAAACAATGTATAGGTATATGTAGTTTACTAAGTTTTGCTTTATATTTTATATTTAAATCGCCACAGAATGAGGCTAGCAGCTAAAACTGCAATTAAAACTTTGGCATAAAACATCTATTTTGGAAATAAAATATGTCTTTGTTTATTTTGCAATAGACTAGTTTCCAAATGGGTTAGAAACAGAAAAATTTCTTCATAAAGAGTATAAATGTTTTACTGAACATAAAATCGCTAATTTCCCACCCACTCTGTTTCCAAGCCTGGTTAAATCTCATGCCAATTTCAGATTCATTTAATATTATACAAATAAAATTATATTATTTTTCCATTTTTTTATTAAGTTTTAATTTGGCTAGTGAAAACTAGCCTTTTGTAAAAACAATAACAGTTTTCCAAGTCAACAAAGTCTGTCTATGGTAAGACTGACAATGACAATGTATGACCGTGCCATACTTGATGCCGAGTCTACTAAGGGACGCATTTATGCGTTAGAGGGAGCAAGTGATATTGCTAACTCATTCCAGCATGTGCCGCCAACCCACCACGCAAACTAGGCGCAATAATATGACGTCGACTTGCGGAAACCAAGCCCGCAAAAACCTATAACCTATAACCTCATTCCAACATGGATGATTAGGTGCATCTCTCAGATTGGCCTAAGTTGGCCCAATATGTGGACTCGGAATGACATTGCTTTTGGCTTGCAGACTTAGCATAGACATTAAGAACGTAATACACAATACAACAATCTTACAAAATATTGGTTCGTAAAACAATGCTAGTCGCAAACGATTTGAGCTTGTGGAAATTTTCACTTACGATAATGAAATGAGATCCACAATCAAGTATAGGTTACTAAATTTAACACTGGTATTGAATAAACAGCACACTATTGATAGAATTCCTTTTTATTCTTTATGTTACCGCTTCTTGTGAAGTCTTGGCAAACAAAAATATTGGGGAAAATACACACATAACCAAATGGCACAATTCCAATGACAACTTACGGATTTACTAATATTTGTGATGATTTAATGATACATACAATGTCATAATGATTATTCGATCTTCCTTTTGATATTTTGTGGTTAAATTTGTACTTTATTTACACTAAGACAAGCCTCAGCCATACACCAAGTTTAATGTATTTATGAAGCTACTTGTAGCAAAGTAGCACATGCTACATATCCCTATGCAGAAATATGTACATGGAGGAAGTCTATTTTAAACATGTCTATGTCACAATACATCATTCTCTTTAGATATTTCACCATAGTAGTGAAAATATATATTGAACATCTATATGTATTCACTTTAGTAGACCCAAATTATTGTTTTGGCAAACTTTAATATGATATCCAATATTTAGAACAAAAATCCTAAAAAAATATTGGGGAAAAGGAGATGCAGCATTTGTTTAGATATGGTCACAAGTTTTCATCCTAGCCAAGAAGATATGACTTCAGGCGGCTTAGCACGGTCGCGTTTTTATCCCTTGTCACCATGCCTGTCACGTTCTAACAAGTATGTAAGTGCGAAAGGGACACGCATAGTGATAGTCGATAAAAATGGAACCGTGCTGAGCCCGCAGATCTATAAATAGACTTTCTCAACATACATCAAGCACCGCATGAGCTTGTAATATTATTGTAGAAAAATTTAGTAAACTGTACATGATTGTGACTTACGCTAACATACTAAGATGTTCCATCCGCACGCAGCTCAGAGGGAGTTTGTGATGTTCTGGAACAGCCGCTTGCCCCACCACGTCTCCAGGTCGAAGGGCTTGAAGTCCTGCAGCACGGGGCTGGGGTCGTCCTGGTAGTACAGGTTGGAGGGGGGCACCGGAGATGAGCTGCCGGATGCTGAAAATGTTGATATATTTATTTAAGGTGGGTTTAATTTTTTTGAGTTACTCTATTTTAAATTTCAAGCTTATTTTAACATTAATTATAAATGGGGTTGAAGGGATAAGCTGGAAAGTTTACTAAACAAATTAAACTAAACTCTAATGACTTTCCATAAATTTGAATTAAAACATTTGGTGTTAGTAGTGACACTCTTCTTATAGTTGATACTAAATTGAAGTGCCGAACGATTTATACTGTCTTCTTTTTGCTATTATATCAATAAAAATTAATTACCAATTGAGGTTGTAGGTGTTGATGGCTCACTATCTCCATATGCTGACTGTGTCCAAGCTGAAATGGACAAGATATGTTAAAAAAAAAAGAAAATATATGAATGGAGGAGAATCTTGGTAGAATTAAATGAACTTGATTTAACAATTGTCATCAGCACACATATTTTGGGAATACGGGTGCGGGAATGATCTTGTGTATTTATTGTTAATTGTAAAATAATTACCAAACTAAGTAGCGAAATTAGATGGTGAACTGACTCAATTAGCCTATTAAAAATAGGTAGTAAGCTTCAAATGTGGTCAGAAATGTTAAAATCATTTCTGTTTTTACAGTTTGATGCATGCATGGATGGTTACAGTAGGAGGCCTAATTTCTACTATTTGAATGCTATGTGGTTCAAATTTAAGTTACAAGATTTGAATCGCATATACAAATATATGGAGTGAAGCTAAATAAAAGTGTGTAATTCATTATCATAAGAATATTAATTTCGTCCGTCTCAATGCTGAATGAATAATCCATAATTGTTATGCATGATTTCATTATCAGCATTGAGAAACTAATAAAATTGCAAAGAGGATATTAGGTAATTTCGAAATCACCATGAGCCATGAGCTTCCTTTTCAAAAATATTGCCCAAGATATTCATTTATAGTCTACTTCTATTTGTCTACCAACTTTCAATAAAACTTACTTTCACTAATAAATCTGATGAGCTCCTCGTGCTGCGGAGTTATCACGTGGTGTTGTATTCTTTGGTGTATCGTCTTTTTACCATTGGAATGAAATACTGGTTTGGGCATACTGAAATCAATGCAAACAAACATTGTGAAACAATTATAAGACCAAATCGTCTTATTAGAATGCTATAAGAGAGTTTCCCACAAGTTTTCAGTGATTATAACACAGGTTTCCTTATAAAAACGGAAATAAACACGGCGATTCCAATTAGGTTATGTAAAAACACTGATGAAATATTTGGTAACATTAAAATACACTGTCAAAAAAACACTTTCACGCACCTCATAATCTCTCCATTATCAGATTCTGAAGACTTCCTATTATTGTCTTTGCGGCTATCTAGTCTTTCCAAGTTCTGTGATAGACCTGCAAATCAAAATATTCAAAATGATATCGCCGTATGTCACGAGAATACCGCAATGCCGCAAAGGGAATACGGGGATATGGTATAGGATAATTATTACCTCTTCTTGTTTTAGCTACAATTTTGCTGGGTCCTTTTGAGACAGTATACATTTTAAAATTTTAGTTCAAGTTAAACAAAACAAAAAAAAATTGTGGTGGAAAGTCACGCACGAGTTATGAGACCCCTGAAACCTAAATGTTGCCATTTAACAAGTAACCTGAAGCTTTAGTAGTTTTTACTGATGAACTGGCAGGCAAAACTACTATACTGAAACCATAGATTTATAATATATAGAGATTCCGTCTCAGCGAGCTGTCACTGTTACCACTTTTGTTTAGTGTACGATTAACAATGTAACACCACCTTGCTGTAGCCATGTCGATAAAGTCATATCGATAAACTATTGACATTTCTTGCAATTTTAATTTTACTTCAAAGGTTTAACGATACCTAAAATGAACAAAAACGCTTTTATTCTTTATTGTGGTTATCAGATCACAATTTTATCGTCACGCCCCAGCAGGGAACCAAGGGAAAGTTCAGATATTTAATTAAAATACATAAATACCTACTAAAATATGTGTTCCGCAATAATTGAATTATTTTATTATATTCTAATATATTTATATTTATTATTCATTAGCATTTCAATTATGTTTATGTTTAACGAAGATATTGAAGCTTCAATTAATAGCTATTTCGTTCCGCTGTGTAGCGTTTATCGATATATAACATGATTAAAATCGTCTTTTCACATCCCTAAAAGAGCAAACATACACGTCTTTACGCACACATACACAGCCTGGATGCACCAAAAAAGGCAACACTTTGATTTCAAGTTCATCTTGTCAACAGTATGGTTGTCCTTTGTTGACAAATGGCATTTTTAAAAGAGCGAGGAGAGACAAGTGATACTAGTTGCTGCGCCGTCAAAGTGAACAGAAAACGTTGGGGCCTTGACTGAAACCCACCCAACTTGTCAGTAGAAAAAGGTGCGAAATTCAAATTTTCAATAGGAAGTCGGAAAAAGGCGGCAAATTTAAAAAAAATTAGGTGCGACTAGTTGATCTACCATTGAAAATAAGAAATTCGCGCCTTATTCTATTGACAAGTTGGTTGTGTTTGAAAAAAGAAAACTATGCAATGATGTTCTAATTTTGTGTAAATCAATCATATGATAAACATGTACTAAAACCTATAAATTTTGTTTTACATTTGATATCTAATTTATTTATAGCCGGTCAAACAACTTTGTCAGTAGAAAAAGGCATGAAATTCATATTTTCTATCGGACGATAACCTTATGCGCCTACATTTTTTAAATTTGCCGCATTTTCCTACTGACGGGAACGGCTTGACACTATATTTTATCCATAGAATTAGATGACAAAGAACAACTGTCAATCTTCAAAAGTGTGACCAAAAATGAAATGCAAGTGTGTGCGTAAATTGTCTATGTGAGATCAAAAATAGTGATGTCATGTTACAACATATTAATAATCTGTCGATGTTTGATTGCTTTATCGACTACTTTTTCAAATGTGTTATTTTAAACATTAAAATTCTACGACATTATGGCGTATAAATAACACTTGGACTGCGTTTGCCATCAAAATCGTTGCAGACTTATCTTAATGTAACTCTCACTGTGTTGCAAAATGAAGTTATCATAACACGCTAAACATGAACACCTTCAAAAAGTATAACAATCGTTATTATTTGAAGTCGGTTATAAAAGCTATAATCTTAATGATGTCTTGTGAAGAAATAATTACATAGCTATTAATATACCGACAAGTTATCGATACTGTCATATGAACATTTTGTCAATGCCTAGCGTAAACTAACAGTTTATGTTTTTACACAAAATATCCTAAATTATTGACTAATATGATAAAATATTAGCACGGAACGAAAGAAAAACTTATAATGAAGTGTATAAACCGGCTTCTTACACTTTTTACGCTGTTAATTTGACAAAATATCGTTATGAAAATTTCGCTCGGAATATCATAAATCCTCTGAAATTAGTAATTGCTTGGATTATTTGGCCCTGTGACACTGCAATCCGGCACACTATAAGACACCATCTTCACTGAATTACTTTATTGAATACTTTTCGTCCTAATCCGTCTATATTTTTCAATTTGAAAATTACCGTGATACGCTCTTGGCCGTCCGCGGCCGTCGTCAAACTCAAAAGTGGTTACGTTTTCTCATTGGTAGTCTGACTCTTTCGCACTCATGGGATGTTCATATACGTGATGGCTTCCCTTTCGCACACTTCAGCTGTCTGTCAAGCGCGAGCGGATGGTAGGTCTATGATTTTATCCAATTCTTTTCTAAGTATCTTGCCTGAAAATATGGACTATGGTAGAAAATATTTGTTTTAGGCTGGCAACATTATTATGTCAACTACAATCCGTTCCACGCAGGTATTGATTGCGGTCTGTCATAATAAAAACCACCTTTTATAAATATTTAACGTCTTTACAAGTGGTTTACAATACGTTAAGTAAGTGTAAATATTATTTGGGTTTTATTATATAAGTGAGATAATTTTTCAGTTTTATTTTAACTAAGCGGTGCACGAAGGAATTTTCCGTACGGAATGACATGTGCAGGCGAGATAGCATGTGTAGAGCAACGTCCCGTTCCCACCTGTCATTGCGTACTTGCGTACGGAGACCAAACATAGATGGTAGGATCCTATAGATGCGCTATACCTATACGCGTGCGTCCGTGAGGGACAAAACATACGCAATGCGACACTATGATTGGTCGAGTTTATTTGTTGCCCACCATTAACCATACTAAATTAACGGTGGGGGATAAAAAAACTGCGAGACTGTGACAAGGACAAACACTAGCTGAGGGCCCAAAGCCTCTTCTAGTAGTTTTGACCCACTCTTTCGGACCATTTTCTCTAGTCTCCTATTGCAACTGTCTTGCTCTGTGATAAGGGTCAATTTTGATTAGCAAGTGACGGTACCTATTATTCGTTTTTATGCCTGCAATAAGAATGTTACATAACGAAGTCCGCAAAAATATCTGACACGATCTTATTTGTAGAAATTGTAGAGCCATAAGAGCGTGTCACATATGTGACACGTATATTTTTGTAATTTTTGCTACCTTCGAAGAGTAACATATTATATAGCAGGTGACTGTAGACCGTGGTTTATATTTATATAAGTATACGACTTACGGAACACTTTTTTGACGTTCCTTATCGTTATTCGAATAAATAAGGAAATAAAGAATACTTTCTACTGTTTCTACCATCAATATCCTGTCACGCAATGCATACTAATCAGTCACAAATCTTTATTAATAGGTGTAGGAAGCCACTTATTTGGTATGTACTTACCAAGTATGTACTTTCAAGGTTGTTTTTGCGTTTAGTCATCGACCGAAATATGAAATAATTTATGCCTAGTTTTTGTACCTAACTTAGTTTGTACGCCAAATACAATTAGATAATTAGGTACATTAAATATTTTAAATTATGAGGTGGGTTATAACTATAAGTAGCATAATTCTTCAGAATAGATATGTGACCTAAATCTAAAAGAAACAAGCCAATTGAAACCTTATGATAGAGTCATAGGCTCATAGGGTGACTGCTATAGACTGGCCAATAACTATAGCAGTCACCCTATGATGATATCTTCTTATCTATTCCAGTTTACAACACCATCCGGTCCGGGATACTAAGGGCGGGTTGCACCAAACCACCTGCTAACGTAAGCACAGTTCGCTAAATATGGATCTCATGGTCTGAAATAAACAAATTTTATTTTATTTATTTATTTAAATTTTAACCCCTTTCTCAATGCGATCATCCACCAGATTCCACCGATTCTTGAGATTATTATGCCCTCCTACACGTGATGCCCTAAGCCAAGTGTTTCCAAACTTTTTTTGCAGTGCGACTACCTTTATTTTATGCCCTTAAATGATGACTCGCGCTAGACCGAGACTTCTATGGAAAGCACCACGTGCCGGTCAGCGTCATAGAAAATGACATGTCGGACGCCTCGGCCCGGGCCCGGCCCGGTCTAGCGTGAGTCATTCTTTAGACAATGCCACGGCCCTTAAAAACCCTTGTTTATTGCCCATACAACCATTTCCAGTCGCCGTTACGACGCGGTGTTGACACATCTTGTGTCGACACCGTCTGTTTCGGTCACAATTCCAGTCGCAGAGTCGTCGCCGTGTCGACACAGTTACCAGAAATGGGGAAGGGTCGACACATGACACAAAGTGACATAAAGTGTGGTCGCCGTGTGCACACATTGTTTCGGGTTTGCGACTACTTTATGCCAAAATCATTCGTTCATTCGTTCATTTTGTTCCTGTCAAATGGAAACTGTCAGATGGAAAAATACTTAAATAAAAATAAGTGACATTAATACGCCATCTCTAAAACGGATTACAAGACGTAATTATATATTGTTTGCATTTATATTACAATATGACTTAAATTATTATGGGGAATTAAACTGCTCGAGTGATTTGATAAACTAAGTGTAATATAATCAACGCGCCACCACATTGTTTTAGTTTAGCCGGAAATGAAATTGTTTACTTCTCAGTGCCTGTGTTCATAACTATATTATTTGAAGCATTTTTAGTACTTCGATGCGTATACTATACTTAAATAACAGAAATAACGCTTTACATACTACGAAACTTGTTAATTATGATGTATAAATATGGTTGAGAAATATTGCAGTCACAAAGTAGTTGCAATGTTTCGACTTTGTGTCGACTCTGTGTTGACACATGACACGCGCTGTCAAAAGTAATAACAAAGTTACTGGTATGTTACTGGATTTGCAAAATGGCTCCTTGTGTTGATTTGTTTTCAGATATTCTCAAAGTGTAAAAATGCCGTGGTCAGAGATGGGCATTAATCGATTAACTGTTTATTCGACTAATTAATGGAATAAAAAAAGTTAATTCTCAAATTTTAATCGCGATTAGTTTAGTCGACCTAACATAGATTGAAATTGAATTAATCTGAATATTAATCGAATAAATTATCGATTAAATCTCGATTGAAAGTTGACAGGGGGCCATTTTTGTACGTAAAAATAATAGAAATGTCTTGCATGCAGATGGTAGCAAAACACTTTGTCATAAAAGTCGAGATGGGTGTTGATATATAGGTTTTAGGGAGTGCCGATTTCGAAAATAATGACCATTTTGGAATCCGAAATGGCGGCCATGCACTGTGTCATAAAAGTCGTCATGGATGTCGTTTTATACGTTTTAGGGGGCCCCAATTTTGAAAATGATGACCATTTTGGAATCCAAAATGGCGGCCATGCACTATGCCATAAAAGTCGTCATGGGTGTCGTTTTATAGGTTTTAGGGGGCGCAGATTTCGAAAATGATAACCATTTTGGATTCCAAGATGGCGGCCATGCACTATGTCATAAAAGTCGTCATGGATGTCGTCTTATAGGTTTTAGGGGGCCCCGATTTAGAAAATGATGACCATTTTGAAATCCAAAAAGGCGGCCGTGCACTATGTCATAAAAGTCGTCATGGGTGTCGTTTTATAGGTTTTGGGGGGCGCAGATTTAGAAAATGATAACATTTTCAATTTAAAAATGGCGGCAATGCACTATGTCATAAAAGTCGTCATGGATATCGTTTTATAGGTTTTAGGGGGCGCAGATTTCGAAAATGATGACTATTTTGGATTCCAAGATGGCGGCCATGCACTATGTCATAAAAGTCGTCATGGATGTCATTTTATAGGTTTTAGGGGGCGCAGATTTCGAAAATGATGACTATTTTGGATTCCACTTTTATGACAAAATACGTAGCCGCCATCTTGGATTATAAAATGATCATCGTTTTCGAATTCTGCACTCCCTAAAACCTATAAATCGACATCCGTGACGACGCAAGTTATCTTTATTTTCAGATCTAACAAATTGCTACAGAATACAAAGGACAAAAAAGAAGCGAGGAGGTAATGAAACAAGCAAAAATACAGATGATTCCTCGACGCAATTGGGTGATTCTTAAATTGTGTCCAGATTTTTTTTGTCATAAAAGTTTATATTTTTCACATATTACTCTCACAAGTTCCGTGACATTTCGACCTTGTAATTTTTTAAGTAAATGTTTTTGTTTATCTATGAGGATCTCACTAGAATAGTATAATCAAGGTATGTTTATATTTGATGAATGAAATAGTAACGCAAAAAAAAAAATATATTTGTGTCTTATATTCCTGCCGAAGACTTTTATTTTACCTTTTCCTTCTACACAAGTTTGGCCAAGTAATAAGAATTGAGGGCTCTCAATTTTATTTTGACTTCTACAACAGTAAAGCTACGAGGCCATGTTTGGTATCGTTTTCGTATAAATTCGCAGTACCAAATTTAGTTAAGGTATCACATTGACACCATTCCGAAGTAAAAACATATAAACTTATTAAAATACTTTCTTTTAAACTCCTCTTCACGCTTAAACTGCTGAACAGTTTTAATTTAAATTTGGTACACATATATTTTGAGTCCCGAGACAGGATATAATAAGTTATCTCAAAAATCATCCTTTAAAGGTGTGAAATGAGGTGTAGGGGGGAATTCAGAATTGACTTCTTGAAGTTAATACTGTTTAAGTTTAGGTTTGGAGTCATGTTTTTTCATCATTTTTAACTAAATCAAAGATGTAGACCATCCCAAATTTCATATAAATCGGTTCAGCGGTTATTGATTTCCCGTACAAATTTCCACGCCACTTTTCACACCTTCAAAAGATGATTTTGGTTATAAGATCTATCCTATGTCCTGTTCCGGGACGCAAACTATTTCTATACCAAATTTCAACGAAATCGGTTCAGCGGTTAGGGGCTATTCATAAATTACGTCATTTCAAATTAGGGGGGGGGGGGGTCTGGACATCGGATGACGGTAGCATGAAGTAGGAGGAAATGGGGTCATTTGAAGCATGATTTTTGGATGATTATAGGGGGGGGGGGGGGTCAAAAATCGTCAAAAATCGATGACGTAATTTATGGACAGCCCCTTAAGCGTCAAGAAGAGTTTCAAAAAAACCGGCCAAGTGCGAGTCGGACTCGCGTATTAAGGGTTCCGTACATTAAGTCCGACTCGCGCTTGACTGCACATTTCTAATAGGTTTTCCTGTCATCTATAGGTAAAGAACTATTTTGTGTATTCAGACGGACATACATACAGACGCACGAGTGATCCTATAAGGGTTCCGTTTTTTCGTTTTGAGGTACGGAACCCTAAAAAGATTTATTTTTATTTTGTGGAATGGTGTCAATGTGGTATCTTAAATGGATTCAGCACCCCAGATTTATACGAAAACGATACCAAACACGGCCTAGCACCTTCACTGATATAGATATATCAAGATAAAATTGAGAGCCCTAAATAAACTTTCAAGAGCGGATATCTCAAAAACTATTCAACATATCGAAAAAATTGACTGAATAAACTTGTAACAAATTAAATTAACTTTCATTTTGTATAAGTGGCCATGTCGCTGAGATGCATAGTTTCCGAGATATAATCGAAAAACGGGAAAATGGGACCTTCAAAGCCCCCTCTCTCCCCCCCGCTCAAGGGCTACGGCCGGGGACTTTTGATATGTTCACCTCCTAACTTGTCAAACCGAGTTACGGAGTCAAAAATTGTGTTCCGAGCATTTCCCTCTACAACTTTTGGAGCATTCGTTGCCTGACCTAAGTAGCTTATTGAATTTCTTTAAAAACTTTTCTGTAAAAGGTTGACGGGTGTTGGGTGTTTATATGGTTTCGGTCGATTATTATCATTTGCATTGCCCATGATGACTTACTAGAATTACGAGCACACGAGACACTAATAGTAGTTTGACAAACCTTGGTTTTCAAGAGGTATTTTATATTGACATTTGCTGTCACAAATTTGCTGTCAGATTTAGTCGCAAACCGCACGCAAAGTGCACACAAATGTGTCGACACCTTGTTACGGAAAAGTGTAGACACGGCGACGACACTTTGTTTCGAAACAATTCTAGACACATTGTGTGGACTCTGTTACGACACATCTGACATTTAGTTACCACTTTGTGATTCTGCGACTGGAATGGTTATATGGGTGGTAAATCCGGCACTTTTGCTGAATATTCTCACTAAATTACCTCGTCCCGTTGCCTATATTGTATACGATACATAGATGGCCAAACAAAGTAAACACACAACGACAACATTTCGCAACGATTGCATCGTTAACAAAGACGCCGACCGGACAGACTACGCAGCCTACCTCAACAATGAACAAAGTTGTACTTTCGCTATTGTTGGTGCTAGCTCTAACTTTCACCGTTGTGCACCAAATAGACTTTATAGAATACAGACATACAATTAACACTTAATTTGTCCATTGGTGGACCTTAAGGATGACTCACGTTAGACCGGGCCGTGTCCAAGCCGGAGCTTCCGGGGCATCGTTTTCTATGGAAAGCATCACGTGATCACCTGTCATGTCATATAAAAGTAAGCGCCGGTAGCTCCGGCCCGGACACGGCCCGGTTTAACGTGAGTCATCCTTTATGCCTCTTGTAATAAGGTCCAGCGATGGACAGTTAACAGTGTGGACGACGTATCTATTACGTGTTAAATTTTTTATGTTGAACTTTTATTGAATAAGTAAATACTTAGAGGGTTCTGAATTCAATAACAAAACATTTTGGTTCCTGGAACTCAAGAGTCTGCTTTTATTAAGCTTAGAAATATTATGTGTACAGAACGTTGTGAATTATGTGTAAGACTGTAGGTATAAGTACAGAACGTTGTGAATTATGTGTAAGGGGCTGTCCATAAATTACGTCATCGATTTTTGGCGATTTTTGACCCCCCCCCCCCCTATAATCATCCAAAAATCTTGCTTCAAATGACCCCATTTCCTCCTACTTCATGCTACCGTCATCCGATGTCCAGACCCCCCCCCCATAATTTGAAATGACGTAATTTATGAATAGCCCCTAAGACTGTAGGTATAAGTACAGAACGTTGTGAATTATGTGTAAGACTGTAAGTATAAGTACAGAACGTTGTGAATTATGTGTAAGACTGTAGGTATAAGTACAGAACGTTGTGAATTATGTGTAAGACTGTAAGTATAAGTACAGAACGTTGTGAATTATGTGTAAGACTGTAGGTATAAGTACAGAACGTTGTGAAGTGAATCAAAACAAAAGCAGTAGCAACCGTAAGATGTGTGAACACATATGTACTAAGTATAACTAGGGCCATTGCGCTAGTTTTCGTCCGGCTCTAGTTTTCGTCCACTTGAAGGACTATAAACCACAAATTTGGACTTATTGCAATCCTTAATATCGAATTATATTATATTTAAAAATTATATTTCGCAAGTAGCAAATTATAAATAAAATGTATTATTTGCTAATCCGTCAAGTGGACGGAAACTGGCACTGGACGGTAAACTGACGCAATTACCCTATAATCCGTTAAATATTATAGGTAATAATATGCACGAAAAAACCTAACGAGGTTAAATCTATTAAAATACAGTTTTCGCAAGCATAGGATACCTAAAACTAACTTTCACACACGCATTACGACATTCACATCACATTTGGTATCGGATTTCCATCTTAACTTGAACTGGAGATTCCTACTAACTTTATTCAATTATAGGTCAGACAATAACTGGTCTTATTGTGGTAGGCGTTGTAATCTTTGATATTATTGCTGTCACTAGCCGAATACGCATCAAAGAACCAGTGAAAGTTTCTTTTTCGATACCGCATAGCTAGCGAGGACTTAAATTCATGTTACATTGGTCATTCGTAAAATACATGTGACGATTAAGGTCGTTGACCGAGGCAGTTCGGTCTGGTAAAAGTTAGGTTCACCTCAATTGCCTCGTTGTCCTGATTCAACCTAATAAAACGTGATGAAAGGCCCTTACATTAACCTCTTAGCTGTCTGTGCATCTGAGTAAGTACGAGTAGGTTCCTAATTAAAATTAGGTAGGTGGGTGGGTATAAATTTGATAGACGGACCTTATTTTAACCATAGTCTAATAAAACATGGTCTTCCATTCCCAGAGTGACACGGGCCTACGTCACAACAACATGGCCGCTATATATAGCGCTATCGCATATTATCATATAGCGCTGTCGCATGATAACGTAGGCCCGTGTCAGTTAGGTGACCTAGAAAAGACGGGAATGGAGTACCAGGCGGAGTATATTATTATACCATGATTTTAACGATGTTATTACGCATACCGCCTGTGACCTAGAGAGAAGTCGGAGGTTATGTGGGACCCCCATCTCCCTCCTTTGTCTTAGCAAGAAAAGGGGGAGACGTCCTACCCACTAAACACACATCGGCTTTACCCTCATTGCCGTATGGGTGACGTCATACCAATCATGTGACCTTCCAACCCTAAGAAAACAACACTTGTATGAATACAATAGCATTTCGCAACGTTGACTGTTAGGTACCTACTACAATACTTTTACTGCTAGCTGTTAATTGTTCACACACTTCAGCGTAGCGTAGGTCAATAATGGTGGCTAGAACAATAGCAATTGATTTGCTATGTTCTGATATCAGAAAGAAATAGTTACAGTCTGAGTAATGCATTATTAGGTCTCATTCCTAAGAATTATAGGGACAGTGATTAAAAACGAATACTCCTTCATTTCTTCGTGCCTTCGGCATCGGTAAACGAGCGTCACCGGTAGTTTAATGAGTATGGTAACATTTAGGTGGTGGAGACCGTGGAGAGCCTGAAAACATCGTGGGAACAGCGGAATAATCATCAGGCCTAAAGTCCCTCTTAATTGCTTAGTTAATACTTTAATAGGCCAGATGAGAAAAGCTTTCGTAAGTAAAAAGGGTCAGTTGTTGAATAGGAGCCGAGGAGACCCCTGGTCTTTTGGTATGTAACCGGGAAAGGCTATGGACCGTATGGATGAGGCAGCTAAATCAATGACGGTCTCTAAAAGTATTAGTTTAGGTCGAAACTCGGAGTCTAAGGGTCACTTGCACCATCCCACTAACCCAGGGTTAACCGGTTAAACCAACCCAGTGTCAAATTGTAGGTACTGGTAACCATGGCAGTGAAAGGTGCAGGTGGCCCTAAGAAAACAATAGTTATTTGTACAACAAGAGATCAAAGTTTGATATTTCTTCGAGTGCTTATTTTGAGTCCAAGCAAGCGAAAGATTCTATAATAGATTCACGAGCGTAGCGAGTGAATCTAATTTAGAATCTTGAGCGTAGTAAGGGACTCAAAAGCGCACGAGATGTAAATAACTTTGATCTCGTGTAGTACACAAAATATTTCACACCTTAGCAGTGAGAACATACCTATTAGACAACTTGAAAAATGTAATCCTTCTTCGTCACTCAATACCTATGCACTGATGTTTTCTTAAGATATACAAACAATTAAGTTTAATTACCGCAATCGAACACAAAAACAAAACGTAATAATAAATTTCAGTAAAATAATATGGAAATAACGAACATCAACAACTGACACTTCAACCGACAACTTTTTTTTTGTAAAAAAAAACTTTGTAAGATACGGTCCGAATTGCGGATACGTACTATTTGTCAACTGTAGTAGAAATTCTTAAAAGTAAAATAATTAAATTTGCGTGATAATCTGTGTATTTTTTGAGTTCATTATTTTAATTGTACAATAAAATACCTAAAATATAGTATTTTCATCAAATCTTAAACTTTATTTTTATTAAATAATTATTAAGAATTCATACTCGTACGGAGCTCGTACGTGGTTTGGTTTGGAACGATGCGTTCTGAAGTTTTTCGGGGGTCTATTATAAACAGTCAATATACCGTTGAATGTCGCTTGAACTTTTATTCGTCTGTTTCTTTTTGCTTACAGTGTGAAAGGGACAGAGATAATAGAACCCAAGTATTTCGAACTTGTATTAGACCCCGCATGTTGAAATGACATTTGACTATAAAGGTCACTTGAATGTCATTTTGTCTCACTCAGTGAGCAAAATCGCATTTTGCTCACTATTTTTAAGAAGCAAAGTACCCTTGTTCGAGCTGCTGAGGTGAAAAAGAAATTGAAATCTTTTGTTGTTTTACTTTAAAGAGATAAGATTATAAGTTCTGACTGATAGTGATAGGTAGCCATACCATACATATTTGTGTCTAGTGTAGGGTCCCACATGTCGCACAGAAAGTCCATGAATTGGAGCCCTGACCTGAGCCTGAGGAAGGGGGAGTGTGTGCGCTGCAGTGTGCGCTGTTATTGGTTAACAGCCCAATTCGAACAATTCTTATAAGGTGTGTAACCGATCTATCAGTACACAATTGTAATTTCTTCATCCTAAAAGTCACTTTTTACATTGCCAGATCGGTATCGTATCGATGTGACATTTTATAAGCATTGTAACTTCGCAAGATGAATAAAGTCTAAGAAAAAAACGTGCCTCGGAAATCAAGAAAAAGTCATTCTCGGATAGATGGCGCACACACCTTTAGCCTATGCTCGGTTAGATGGCGTGACGACACCGTTTCATATTTAACAATTTTAACACATAAGATATCAGTGAATGAACATGGGTCAAAATGATATAAAAATAATAAAATCATTTATCCATATATATACATTTTTTTGATAATTTTATACGTTTTCATTTTCAGTTTTAGTGGTGTGTCGATAGATGGCAGTAAATTTACTGTGACTACAAAATTTACTATGACAGGACCCCTCTATACTATCTATTCTCTTTGGTAATATCAAGTGTAAACGCGGTGCAAAGTTGTAGATGAACTGTGCGTGCCCCGAAAGTTATAACGCTCTTAGACTTAGATGCATCTATAGCTCGCGTTGTCTATCAGGATTAAACACTTACTGCCCGTATAACCCTTAATCCCAGATCTTAAAGTTCAGCATCGCATAGCAACTCACGGAAAACAATGGTGTTCGCACCATGGTCCCACGGTGCAGTAACGGGACCGGTGATAATGGGGCCAGATAAGGGCACTGCAACGGGATCGGCGTTTAATGCCACTTTGTTACATTTATAAAGCAAAATGCAATGAGTGATGCAAAATATATTACTTTGTGTGAAGGATGCCAATTAAAGGTTGTTGTTGTAGCCGGCCGGTTGATCTGAAATGCATCTAAAGTAGGGTTGCCATACGTCCCGGTACGCCGGGACATGTCCCGGTTTGAAGCCCGGTGTCCCGGCGTCCCGGTCGACAAGAAAATTGTCCCGGTTTAAAAAATCATAGTTATTTAGTAGGGGGCTGGACTTGGTAAATAATAATATACGGTCTACTATTCTACGTTTCATATGGCCAAAAGTTAAAAAGAAACGTTTTATGGTACATACTTTTACCTAATGTCCAATATCAGTTTCTCAGACACACAATCATTAGATGATTATATATGTAAATTATGTTACTTTATAGCTTTTAAAGTCTGTAATGTAGAGCTCGAATTTCAGGCACCCGAGGGCCTAAAACCTCATCAATGGAACTTCGGCCTCCGAGTAACTCTTGTACATATGACACATATTATTGTTGAGTAATATTTGACGATTGGTTCGTGTTAGGGCGCTGCTTTCTTACAGCTCGACCTTCGGCGTCACTTAATTTTTAACAAATATAAACATTTGTTTCATTTGTTTCTTGGCATTTGCCTCGCATGAAAGCTCAAGCTCACCGCGCTGGTTATAAGTACGCTTCGGGCTTATTAAGTACTCGTAATGTGGAGATTTCTGAGCTCGACCTTCAGCCTCACTTTTTACCTACATTTTTGGTTTGTCTTCCAAATCTCCTCTTCTTCAGCTTAGCCTTTGACCTCGTTGCGCCAAGCTCAGCCTGCGGTCTCGCTTTTTAATTCAATGGACATTGGTTGGCGTCTATGCTCTAGCTGAGCTTATCCTGAAGCACGGCTTCGACCTCGCATGAAAGCTCGCCTCACTGGGGAACTTCGGATTTTTAGGCCCGGCCCGGCCTTTTCAACACGCTTTCACAATTTTTACCACAAAAAATTTCGCGCTCGCTGCGCTAGCGTTTTTTTGCTGGTTGACCCTGTTAATCTACATGGTAGCTTGACTGGTCAATAAATAGTCATTTAAACACATGGAAAATTTATCTCTGAAACTACTGTGCTAAAATAAAATAAAAAACACAAAATAGTTCTTTACCTATCGATGACAGGAAAACCTATTAGAGAAGCGTGAGTCGGACTTAATTACTTAGTTTTTGATGACATTTCACTCACGTTTGACATGAAAAAATACATTGTTAAAAATTGTGTAATGTACCCTTGGAACGTGAGTCCGACTCGCACTTGGCCGGTTTTCTTTAAATGTCCCGGTCTGAGTCCCCACACTTATGGCAACCCTAATCTAAAGCCATCCGTCTTTATGTCAATTTGTTTTCGACAACTTTCATTCACTGAATAATTTTGTAATGTCGTTGTAATTGCCAAAATATGAACAGTATGAGCACATTTTGAACAGTGAACATATGAAGAGAAGCCATTTTAGTCATATTGATTACCTAGTTGTGTTTTGTGCATATTTTCTAGGAGGTCGTTTTTCCAGACACAAGAAAGGTCAAATAAGGCATGCACGATAGGGAGATATTTAAATTAACTTTAGTTTAGAGTGAAATCGTGATAACCATCAGCGAGTTGTTATATTTTACATCTTTAAATAGAAAACCACAACAAAGTCTACTTAATGTATTTCAAAACGCTTTGGAAGAAAGACCACAGTGTATTTATATAGTTTTGACACAGTTTTTTAAAGAGTTAAAAGTAGGGTGTTCCATTTGTGTAATCCGAAGAGGCGACTTTGGCTTGTCTTGCCATTGACGTCACGAGGAGAAGGGCTATTCGTGTTCTTACCTATTAATATCGAACTGATCCCGGTTCGGTGCACTCTTTGGACATCACTGGCTAGGTATTATGGTTAATAAATTGGGATTATGGGTTCAAACTAAATACATGGATATCAGTTTCAATAATTATTTTGAATAAATACCTGCGGCAAAGAAGGCCCAACGTTATTTTTATTTTTTATTTTCTTATGTTCAGTATGAACTTGCAGTTTATTCTATGGTACTATAACGAACATGGACGCAGAATTTGAACGCATTCAAACTTACAAAAGTATGAAGTTTTGGAAGTTAGCAAGCTTAAGAACCGGGCCTTCTTTGAATTACGTATAGGTACCTTATTTTCTTTAGCTCTGGGAAGCCATCACTACATTCACTACTTATCTAACACATAATTATGGCACATCAACATGATGAATTGATGACACATTTGTGTAGGTACCGCTCTAAGGCCTAAGGTGATCAATAAGGTGGTTCTTAGGTTACATATAAGTCAGTTCAAAGATCTTTATAGGTATATTAAAATTATTGTTTCAATTTCAAAGAGTTGTCACAATTCACTCAGGGGACCGATTTTTGAATTTCGACCGCTCGATTTCGTGTATTTCATTCAATAATATCTCCACTACTAGGCATTTAAATTCTCCTAATAGAATTGAAAACGAGTGGTCAATATCACTCGATTCATAATTTCTATCGCTTATATTTCAAAAATCGAGCGCTCGAAATTCAAAAACTGTGACAGTGAGACAAACCTACCTACAAACGGTAGAAAAATAAAACTACTAAAACTATGCTCATGCTGTTTATCATGGTGTCTAACGGGATCAATTAGTTACGCCTTCCTTTGTCTCGTGACAATTATCTCGCTACCGAAGAAAATTACATGTAGCTAACTAGCTACATCATCTACATTAGATTCATGCATTTTAATTCCACTAAGGTCTGAAACTCAAATAAAATATTAGACACCATAAAATCAAAATGCAAGTGTCCATGTAGTTTTTAAGACGAAACGGGAGCTGAGCTAAAAGTCAATTTTGAGATTTCAAGCTGAATATACCCGTCGCTCTGACGGGGCGTGAGAGACTGTATTTGTGTGTGTAATGCACGCACACAGATGCGTACGCTTGCACCCGCGCGCGCCTTATTGCCGACAATTTGCAATGTTATTTTTCGTGCGTTACTGCCACGAGGCGTTCACTTATTACTTACTGTGTTGCGATTGAATTTTTTGACCCGGCTTACGTTTACGGAACTCGATAATCTTTCTACTACTGTGACTTGGCTTTGTTTACTTGACTTTGCTGATCAGCTTATTGTTTTGGACTCCGTGAGTTGTGGTTACCTATTGGACCGCACGCAATTCATCTACCTTTATTCAAGTAATTAAGCGTAATTAGCCGAAACCTTTATAAGAGTGTAATTCATAAGAAGTACATAAGATATAATTTATGTACTGGTTTGCTGTTAGCTTTTAATTGTATCACTTTACATATATGTTATTCAAATAACTAACACGGTTACACTGTTGTAAGAACATTATTTTTCAGGTAGGCCTTATTATACCTACTATAGGCCTTATTACCTCCTAGTACCTTAGTAGTAGTAGTACTACTACGGAAATTGATTCAAAGACTCAAGACTGACTTAAGTGGCAGTAGGGTGTAGGGTTTTTTCTAGGCTTAATGAGTTCGCTGAAGCTTATTTTTTATACTTAGCGCACAGAACTACTAGTTTAACAGTATCAGCTCTAACCACATGTCACCATTTTGTCCTTTACGTAACAAACTCAGGGGCCCAGAATATCCGATGTACCTATCAAATCAAGGTTCTGTACCAAATAAGGCCCGGTTATTATAGTTCGTTATTTTTTAGCATTAGAAAGAAGGTAAACAATCATGACGTGTCTTTTTATTAATAATTATTGAAAAACGCTTTCAAAAATTAGTTTATATTACTTATGAAAGCAAAAGAATATAAAAAAGTATATGATTAATACATACATACATACATACATACAATCACGCCTATTTCCCGGAGGGGTAGGCAGAGACCACGGATTTCCACTTGCTACGATCCTGACATACCACTTTCGCTTCCTTCACATTCATAACATTCCTCATACACGCTCGCCGGTTTAGGGTGCTCTTGCTCATTAATATGATTAATATGATTTATAATTCTAACATATTTGCTATGACTTATTTTTCAATGGTAATTTTTAATAAGACATGTCAAAATCTGTTACCTTAATGCAAAAAAAACGAACTTTAAGCGTGCTAACTTTCAAAATTTCATTTTTTATAAAATAGGTAGTATAAGTAGATGGGCAAAAATTTTGCGTCCATGTCTACCAGTGAGTAAGTGATTGAGATACCTAAACATTTAACTTTATAATGTAAAATGATATAATTTACTAACCTACTCGTTTAATTTCAGGTAGGTTGAATAAGGAACCAAGTAACCATGGGGAGGAGCAGTATTTACTAACATTTTCTTTTTGGGTCTTCAGAGTGTATCGTTTCCTTTTTTTTGCACATATTACACTTAAATATATATTCTCTGTGTAAACCCTTACGTCTTTCAATGACAAAGGCAAGATCAGCAAATGTACAATTTGTATGATCGTGCCTGATATTTGAGATCACAGAAAATAAATATTTTAAATCCACTATTCTGCGACCTTCTAAAATTTTGTTTTATCATGATTCATGATCAAAAAGCTCGGATTCAATAGTCATATCAAACGTCGATAATGCAGTTGATGATGAGCTTGCATTTTCTACCATTGGTGCTGCAAATGCATCAACCGGTGGCGATAAACTTTGCCCTCTTGTTAAACAAATTACTATTGTGATTGTGTCCAGCAAAAGGCCAAAATTCGGTTTACTTTCCTGTTTAAAATATTACTAATTTATTCATATTTCAGATTAGGTACATAGGTAACTGTCTGAATGTTACAATGCCAGCTGGTAAATTCTATCACATTTGTTTGTTTGGTAGTCATGGTAACATTCACTTACATTGATATCCTTATTAAGATCTGTATCTTATTATCCAGACCTTAAAATATTGCCACCGTTGCCCTTTAAAAAAATACTGTTTAAATAATTGGCTACTCAAACAATGCTTCTATAGTATAAATAATGACTACACAAAAATGGGTAGTATTGTATATAATGCACGAAATAAGGCCCGATTCTTAAGCGGGTTTAAATTTTGAGGCCATGTCCGCTAATACTATAGACAAAATATCAAGTTTAATAAACACAAAAAAAAAAACATTGATGGGCCTTATTTTATAATTTAGGCCTTACTTTGTAATTTAAAGTAGAGTTAGGCCAAGAAAAATCTATAGCGATTTTGATAGAACACGCAGTGCAAGTATTATTTCAAACGTCGCTTCTATGAAATTATGACATATAAATAACACTTGCACTGCGTGTGCTATCAAAATTGCTGTAGACTTTTCTTGGTCTGACTCTAAAATATTCTTTATTACACCACAAACATAAAAACAAATTTAAAAAAAACCGGCGAAGTGCAAGTCGGACTCGCACACGAAGGGTTCCGTACCATTATTTATAAAAACGGTCACCCATCCAAGTACTGACCCCGCCCGACGTTGCTTAACTTCGGTCAAAAATCACGTTTGTTGTATGGGAGGCCCCACTAAAATTTTTATTTTATCCTGTTTTTAGTATTTGTTGTTATAGCGGCAACAGAAATAAATCATCTGTGAAAATTTCAACTGTCTAGCTATCACGGTTCGTGAGATACAGCCTGGTGACAGACGGACGGACGGACAGCGGAATCTTAGTAATAGGGTCCCGTGTTTTACCCTTTGGGTACGGAACCCTAAAACCGATTTACAATGTAGATAAAGGTAGCAACAGGCGGTCTTATCGCTGTTAGTTCTTATTCTTCGTTTGTTTAGCATTAGAGTGAAGGTGACGTGTCTTTTTTAAGCATGCAATCGTATAATTATTTAGCTTTTTTTGTAATAGTTATGTACTTAGTGGTTAATATTAGTATTTAATTTTTTTTTTTTTCAATAATGCTTAAAAACGAAGTATAGACATGACAACCAAATATTAACGCCATTGTAGGGCAGGATATACAGAACATGAATCTTTAGTACTGTCACGCTCCGTGATTGTTGAGCCATTTAGGGTTCTAGCTAAATTGGACATTCCATAGAGCACGAGTAAGTATGGAACAACCAATTCAGCTGGGACCCTAAAGTGCTCGACAATTACGAAGCGTACCTGTAGGTACCTAAAAATTTTGTTAACCCATTTTAACCATGCAATAAAATATTTTTGATTTTGATTTCTAATTTGAAATATTAGAATCAAAAAGTTCATAATAGATTGTATATCATAACTACAAAAATGTGTTCCCTACTCTCAACCCAAAACCCCTTGTATCTTAGGATCTAGATATTTTCACACAAGACGGTTTATCGATAACTTCTTACATCACTAGATTATCGACATTAAATGTCGACTATTGCCCATCACTTTTCTGGCTGTGTACGTATTTAGAAACTTGACTCCGCCCCTAAAATTAGTGCGATAGGGACAACTGCAGCTGAGGCGAAAAATCCTGCGTAAAAATGACAAAAATCGAGGTTTCGTAGTCCTCTTTTTCCTCCCCCAAAACTTAACCAATCGTAACCAAATTTGGAAATCTAAATGATTATGAAATTATCTGTGTCGGACCGTTTTGCTTTTTTGGCTAATTGATATCAGTTTTGAATACCACGCCTCTCATTGCGGCATAGTCTATTAGGCCATTTTGGCCGTTTTTGAAGGGCTCTAGCTCCTTAAAAAACAAAAATATCAAAAAAAGCAAAACGGTCCGACACAGATATTGACAATATTAATCTGTGTTGAAAAAATCATTGCTCTAGCTTCAAAAACCACGGAGGAAAACGAGGACTACGTTTGTATGGAGGAATGACCACTCCTGTTGGCTCTTAATACATTTTCGAAGGAAGTTTGAAAGTTGGTGGTTCCTTGAACTAAGACGCAACTCGCAATAGCGGCAAAAGGCACAACAGAACAGAAGCGGATCTCCCGCCAAATCGCTTTGTTAGGGCGCTAGCTGTTCAGTCGGCCAATCAGAACGGACCGCGCTCAACGTTCGCGCGCGCGCCTTTATCAAAAAACCGATAATGCTTCCGAAGCGGACTTCGCTAAACAATAATAAAATCACTTAAAATAAATCGTTTATCAACCACAAGCCACAACACTGGCGACTTCCGCGCCGCGAACACATCCTTTGTTCACAGAAAATAAAAAAGAAAAATTAAAAAATAAACTAAATCCGCGGCAGTCCGGTTTCGTTCCCGCGCCGAATCGGCTTCGAAATGAAATAAAAAGTTTGCTGGCGGGAACAATAAATACTCACAGTAAGTTTGTCAACAATTTTGCGAGATGTTATTATTATTAAACACTAATTGTAAATAGGAGCATGTTTTTAACGTGAGTAGTTAAGAGTGCGAGTTAACGGTGTGCATTGAAAGTGACAGTGCAGTACCTAAGTGGAATCAATCATACAAAGTTGACCACGATTTAAGTATTAGTACCACTTTCATTCGTTCGAGTATCCGGTTCTTTTACCATCGTCGTAAGTAGGTTTACGGTAAGTACTATATTATATTAATACTTTTATGAGAGAGGAAATTTTAGTTAGGTGGTATAATAATTGTCGAACTTTCTGTTAATGTCAACAACAAAAAATAAAGAGTATAGACTGTGATATTTGATTGTCAATAAAACCACATGTAGGTGTTGTTTCCTATTGTATAAGACGCCATTTCTATGGTTACTGAGCAGGTATTCTGAGCTTAGGTAAACCAATTGTAGGTGAAACGTAATTCGTTCATTAGGTGTTATGAGCTTAGGTTAATCGATCATTAGGTATTTAAAAAAATAGGTGAAACGAGCATAGGTGATTCAACATTAGGTAAATCGATTTTCGGTATTCTGATATGTAACCATTTCTATATAGTCTTGCGTAAGATTAATAAACATTTATTTTGTGTTAAAAATAGTTATTTACGATACAAGTGCGGAAAAGAGGAAATTCGAAACGAGTGGCGATAAATTAAAACACGACCGAAGGGAGTGTTTTTAATCGACACGAGTTGCGAATTACCTATTCGCACGTGTATCGTACAACTTTTTACAGTACATATGGCCCTTTAAACTTTTGACATACACACGAAAAGTGCTATTTTACGCACTAGTGCGGGAAAATAGGGCCATATGTACTGTAAAAGCTTTTCTTTCCTGCTTGAAAATAAATATTTCCAAATAAATATTTTGATTGATTGATTGATTGGAGCCCTAATCTTAACACTTTCTTCTTGTAGGTACAGGCGACGTCAAAGATATGTTTACACTTTTCATTTCATTTACCTGTACCTATATTATGGGATAAGTATGATTATTGGGCTAACCCGGTTTTACTGATTATTGGTCAATTAAAATTAAAGTTTTCCTTAGTACTAATGTTTAATTTACATAGGTCACCGAATAAACTTAGTTATTTATTCTTGGAATTTTGTTATGTAAGTACCTACCTATACATATGAATAATCGGCTACAGTTGTGCGTGTGTCGTCGTGGTTAGAAAACTCCGACCAAGTGCGAGTCCGACTCGCACACGAAGGGTTCCGTACCATTACGCAAAACACGGCAAAAATGACGTTTATTGTATTGTACTCAAATATTTTCTTTATTCTGTTTTTATGAAGTATTTGTTGTTATAGCGGCAACAAAAATACATAATTTGTGAAAATTTCATCTGTGACAGACAGACGGACAGACACAGACAGACGGACAGTGGAGTACGTATTAGTAATAGGGTCCCGTTTTTACCCTTTGGGTACAGAACCCTAAAAGTGGGCTTACTAAGATTGATCGTGGAAAGATACCTGAAGATATATTTTCAGTAAAGATAAGTAAGTTTAATTACAGTTAAGTACTTAATAATTCTCACAGTAGTCACAGAACAGGAAAATACCAGTGTATTTTTCAAATTCCAAATTCAAAATATATTTATTTCAATAAATTAGCAATCCAAGAGGCAGTACAGTGATCCCCACACTAGGCTCAGCCTGCAGCGTGGGGATCTTGGAGGAATATAGAATACCGATATGCGGGCTATTAATTTAACAGAAAATATTATTATTATTAATAAAGCTACAACAAAAAACATGAGATTTATTATTATATTGATAGATATTTGCTGCTGCCTATGATGCTTATATAAAACTTAGTTAGTCTTTATTTCTTGATGATTATTGATGGCGGGATAACTCCTTTTTGAGAGACTGGTCAGATGTAGCTCAAAACCGGGAGGAGTGTAAGAAAAGAGGGGGAGGCCTTTGCCCAGCAGTGGTACACAATAGGCTCGCAATAATAATATTAATTCGATTTGGACAATAGGAGCTTTTGGACGTGGCGTGTTTTACGGTACCTATCTATTTAAAGTTACCAATAAAATAAACTACCTTTTCGCCTAAGTTATGTAAAATTAAATTTCAGTTCAATCGAACATCACATGTCAACTAATAATTGAAGCTAAATAAAAGCTTGAAACCTCACGAACGAAGGCAAGGAGGTCTAAATCGGAAGTCATTTAAATTCGCCGAGGCTAAACCGAGAAATGTAACTCGTACTAAGTGGTCATTACTCCGTTATCAGCATCGCGAAATAGGCCAGTGAAGGCAGAGGCCAATATCGATATGGCCATGGTAACGGTAGTTAGTGAAGTTTAATGAAAATGAAAATGAAAATATTTTATTTTCAGGCAACTATTGGCCTATAAATACCTTAAAACTAGCATACATATTATTATAAAAACTTTACAAGCTAAAAATTATTTCTGCGACAAGGCGGTTTTTATGTTCCGGTGTAGGATTTGGCAGATTCCCACGGAACCGCCGAAACACCACACCCTTCGGCCAGAAGTCCGCGCTCGCGATGGTTTCCAGCAGCGGCCGCGGCACGCGCACTAAGAAAGAGCTGAAGTGCACGTAATGGCGCGATCGCAGCTGGAACACTTTCAGCTCGTAACGGATCTTCTTGCGAACATATTCCACCACATCGTCTGCCATGGCGGAAACGTGCATAAAAAAAGTGTTAATAAAAGAACTACAATTGTACCTACCCAGACTGAATAAACCAAGATTAGACCAAGAAAAGTCTGCAGCGATTTTGATAGCCCACGCATTGCAAGTGTTATTTTAAACGTCAAACTTCTATGAAATTATAACATATAAATAACACTTGCACTGCGTGGGCTATCAAAATCACTGCACTTTTCTTGGTCTAAATCTACCTAGGTATTTCTAAAATGTAAGAATATTAAGTCAAGCTGAATTTTGATGAATCATCGTTAATTTTTTTTTTTAATAGCTTATATTGTGTCCCACTGCTGGGCAAAGGCCTCCCTTGTTTTCTGCCACTCGTCACAAAGCCGTGAGGAGCTTTAATTCTTATTAATCAAAACATAAAACGACTAAAATAATAACAAATACAGAAAGTACAACTTGGTAACGATTGGTTTTCCTACCTTATTGATAAAAATGAGTAATAGCAAAAAACCAAAGGTCATTTGATAACATTAAGATGTAAATAATAAACTATTCTGGAATGGAGGTAAGTATGTATACCTATTTGGTTATCAAATCGATTTTGTACTACTTACTATACATTATCTAACGTTAAATACTTACTATCAAATAGAAGAAAATAAACAATGAATATTCACGAATTATCGTTCATAATAATCATAATCCGCAATCAAACATGTAGGTAGTAGCTCAAATGCATCATAATTAATGAATAAATCATAAATAAACGAGCAAACCTTAACGCAGATGAATGACGCTGTGATCGTGTAAATACTGTAAATAAAATAAGTCTTTTCCTTAAGTATGCCAAAACGAAATAAACATAAATCTGAAACTACAAACTTTTGTTTTGTCCCAAGACAGTTGGAACCATTATTATTTACTCTGTTGGTTTTTAACCTCATTGTAGTCATTGTATTGAAAGTTACGCTGAAGTTACGCAATTAACCTGCTGGTTTAACGTTAATTAGCATTTAGAAACAACAGGGCTCCACGTTTAGGCACATGTAATGTATTCACTATCGGCATGTCATGAACTACATACTTAAGTAGCTACGTCCCGTTTTAAATATGCTTAAGTCCGTTTCCGCTTTGTTGTGTAGGATTAACTGTGCAAAGCCTTTTACATAACAATGTTTACGTTTCCAAAATAAATTAGTACCTATATCGATTGTGAGGTTCTTGAACTCAACGTTAAGTTGGGTAACGTACTTACCCATTTGCTTTTTCCTAGTATTTATGTGCATGTGTTAGTATAGCGATATGGGCCTTGATATCTAACAATCAAAACCTAGTAAAATACTTGAGTTGAATTATTTCAACTTTTGTTATTGTGTGCTCTATCGTCATTTTAATTCGTCTACCAAGCGGAAAAAAAGTCAATAGACTATCGCGGGATTCGTTTGATAGATGAACTTACGCTAGCCCTTCTTATTGAAAAGGCCAGTGTGAGAGAATTGTATGTATAGTATAAGCAAGTATAGGCAATAAATAAATAAATAATAAATAAATAATAAATAAATAATAAATAAATAATAAATAAATAATAAATAAATAATAAATAAATAATAAATAAATAATAAATAAATAATAAATAAATAATAAATAAATAATAAATAAATAATAAATAAATAATAAATAAATAATAAATAAATAATAAATAAATAATAAATAAATAATAAATAAATAATAAATAAATAATAAATAAATAATAAATAAATAATAAATAAATAAATAATAAATAAATAATAAATAAATAATAAATAAATAATAAATAAATAATAAATAAATAATAAATAAATAATAAATAAATAATAAATAAATAATAAATAAATAATAAATAAATAATAAATAAATAATAAATAAATAATAAATAAATAATAAATAAATAATAAATAAATAATGTAATGCAACGTAAAAGAAACCACCGCGCGTAGTAATAATATGAGTCATACGCGCTACTTGCTGCGCCCGGTATCGTAGGAACCCGCCTTACCCCGCGCGCGCACAGCCCGCACGGTCGCCCGCGCCAGGCCTTTATAAGCCGCAGCGCGGCCCCGGCTCGCTCAGTTTGTCTCGCGCAGCGATCCGATCACATTGAGATGGGACGGAGTAGCTGACTTGACGAGCAAAGCATCGCGACCGCCCGGTATTGCTTCCGTAGCACGGTTCAGTGCCGGTCAGCCGCGACGTACTTTTCTAAGTGCTAGGACGTACACTTTGTACTTAGGAGTAGTTGCGCTAAGCGATACTTCCGTAATACGGTTTATCTGTTTGGCATTGCACTACGTTTCGTTTGCATGTTAAGTTAAGTAAACCGTAAGTTGTAATATTTTGTTAGTCTCTTTTGTTATGTTGTGCCTTTAAATATTTTATACGCTAATTATTATAGCTTGCCGCTTAATTGTTAAAGTTTGAATCTTTTAGCTTATACTCTGTTGCCTTGTTTTGCATATGTTTGATTTTCTAAACGCTTAGCATTATTTTAGTTTAACTTGCTTTGCAATATTATTATTCCCCTTGTAAACTTTCACTGATATTCTCTTATACGCTAGCCTTGTTTAATGTTAATGTTTGCACAATAACAATTTACGCTTGTTGCTTATTGTTTAATTTTTCATTTCTTACTTTTAAAACTAGCTTGCCGTACTGTTTTGCTAAAGTTTACTGTGATTCATTCATATCATTGCTTTTAGTTTTCTTAGTTTTAGCTAACGCTTGTCATACTGTTCCTATAATATTTACTGTGGTGCGATTTTCTTGACAATAAACGTCTTTAACTCTGCCGTGGTGGTTTCTATATTCGAACCTGCATTACAATCTGGCGCCCAGTCGTGGAGGCCAAACGGTATAACTTAAGACCTAGAACTGTCGAGAAATCCATCAAGACGAAGGTCATCAAACCAGAGATGTCGACTGAATCTTCTCCGAAGGAGCCTCCCCAGCTCATGAGTTTATCGACGGAACAGTTCAGGGAACTGCTACAAGCGGTTGGTAGTAGTAAAAAGAAAACATTACTTAGCAAATGTCCTGCAAGATTCAATGGCACTCGAAGTCCTACAGCAGTAGAAGCATTTATATCAGGCGTTTCAACCTTTAAGCAAGTGGAAGATTTAGAAGATAGTGCAATCCTAGAGGGGCTGCCCTTGATATTACAAGACGATGCTGCAGTTTGGTGGCAAGGCGTTAAGCATGAAATAGATACTTGGAAGGAATTTGAAAATCGTTTACGACACGCTTACGCACCAAAGAAACCTACTTATGCAATCCTACAGGATATTATCGAGATTAAGCAAGACAAGAATACACCAACAGAGATTTTTATACAGAAGAAGCGAGCACTCATTGCACAATTACCACCACCTCGGTTTACAGAACAATTCGAGATAGATATGATTTTTGGACAATTACGTTTTGAGATCAGGGATAAAATTAACAGAGACACAGTAACTACTTTTAAAGAGTTATCTGAAAAGGCCAGACACGTCGAACGCAGTTTAAGTGAAAGAGCGGCGAAGATGGAAAAACCAGTAACCAGTCACAACACAAAATTGAAGTCACGCTGTAATTATTGTAGAATACCAGGTCACACGGCTGACGTTTGCAGGAAGTTGTTACGAAGAAACGAGCAAGCTACTGAGAAACCAGAAGCGGCCCCAAAGCCTAGTCAGTCAGCGACAGCGTCAGTCACTCCTTTGGATCCTGCAAAGCCAAAATTTAAGTGTTATGGTTGTGGTGAGCCAGGCGTTGTTCGTAGTCGGTGTCCGAAGTGCAATATTGAGAAAGTTAAGTTAGAAGAAATCTGCTCAATTAACTTATCTGGACCACGCCGAAGGCCTACAGTTCCCATGAAAATTGATAATATAGAATCAATTGGCCATGTTGACACATGCGCGAAATCCAGTGTCTGTTCATACCAATTGTACCGAAGACTTTCAGACGAGGGATACAAGTTTAAACAGGAACGGAGATATATAACCCTCGCAGATGGTTTAACGAAGATGCAAGACGTCCTCACCATCACCGTGCCTATCTATGTGTATGGTAAAATTGTACCTACATTACTCGTTGTGCTACCAGGGACCAGTAATACGAAGACTTTATTAGGAGTAGACTATATAACCGACTCTCTGATGGTCCTCAATGTTCCTCAGCTTACATGCCGATTTTTAGATGAGCCCTCCAAAGTTTTCGATTTGATCCTGGAAGACATAGGAGAAACTCTTATTAGCCAAATAGTATCTGAAGTTTCGTTGCCAGAACTACTCTCTCCAACTTTGTCAACTCCAGAGAAATGTGTGACTCCAAAACAATCTACATCAATGACTGAAATGAGTCTTGAGCGTCCATATGGACCTTCCTTCAGTATTGGGCTAACCGTGTCCCCAAAGATGGCCGTTAAGCGACAGCTTGAGCCGCAGCTAGCTGATGAAGCCCCTTCCACCTCTGCACAGAGCATGAGTACTAGCCAGCTACCACCTGAAGAGATTCTTAAGAGTTATGGACCTCTAATACCGATTGACCTGCGCACTCCACCGAAACGTCAATGTAACGATCTGCTTGATGGCTACTCGCCCATTATAGATGCCCTGAAGCATGATGCGATGAAAGCTTTTGAAGATGACATAGAGTTATCACCCGTTTCCAGAAATATTTTTGGAACTCCAAGCACAGATATTGCTTCTATTGACATAGCTGAACGAGTTCTCAGCTCTGAGGAAGATAAGCAATTGAACGAATTGATAAGTCGACACGAAGACATTTTTATTCCAAACGGAAAACCAACAACGCAGACAGAGCATGTGATCGACACTGGAAGTCATCGACCCATCTCTGTACCACCGTATCGTTTACCGCCAGCAAAAACTGAAATACTGAAAGCGGAAGTCAGTAAAATGCTCAATGAAGGGATAATCAAACCATGCCAGTCACCATGGTCCGCACCTGTTGTTATGGTTCCTAAGAAGGATGGAGGAACAAGAGTTTGCGTTGATTATAGACAACTGAACGCTATTACAACACCTGACGTGTATCCCCTACCTCGCATTGATGATCTGCTGCACAATGCTAAACGAACGCCTTTCATGTCTACCATAGACCTGCGTGCTGGCTACTGGCAAATCAAAGTCAAAGACGAGGATCAACCTAAAACTAGCTTCGTCACGCCATTTGGCATGTATATGTTTCTCCGTATGCCATTCGGACTCCGTAACGCGCCAGCCACATTCCAGAGACTTATGGATGGTTTCCGCATATCTTTGAGTCATATAAAACTTTTGGTTTATCTCGACGATCTCATCATTATGTCCATATCGTTTGAGCAACATTTAAAAGATCTGCAAGATGTATTCGCTCGTTTGAGAGAGTACAACCTAACAGCGAATAGAGAGAAGTGTAACTTTTGCGTCACAAAGATTAAGTATCTTGGCCATTACATCACAGCGGATGGACTCGAACTCGATCCAGATAAGATCAGTTCAATCTTGAAGATGCCCGCGCCTTCTAATCTTAAACACTTATTGTCATTTATACAAACGTGCTCATGGTACCGAAGATTCGTGCCAAACTTCGCTACAGTTGCTGAGCCTCTCACACGCTTGACAAAGAAGAACACAGAGTGGACTTGGAAAAGCGAGCAGCAGACTGCGTTTGAGACTTTACGAAAACTCCTCGTTTCAGCTCCCGTTTTGGCACAGGCTGATGATTCTAAGCCTTACATAATTAAATCAGATGCTAGTAGCTATGCCATCGGTGCAGTTTTAGTGCAGGGGGAGGGGGATCAAGAACATCCCGTTGAATATGCCAGTCGGTTGTTAAATCAGGCAGAGCGCAACTACTCGACTACTGAACGAGAAGCTTTGAGCGTCGTGTGGGCAGTTAATAAATTTCGAGGCTACATAGAAGGTTCACCGATTACGATCATGACTGATCACCAAGCTTTAAGATGGCTTATGACGTTAAAGTCTCCAACAGGTAGATTAGCCAGATGGGCTCTACAATTGCAGCCATTCGACTTGACCATAAAATATATACCCGGTCGAACAAATGTCGTTGCCGATATGTTGTCACGCCCTAACTGTGATTTGGACAACAAGGAAAGTTGTGGAATCTGTAGCGTTGTAGTGGATACACCTACAAAGAGTCCAAAAGAAATAAGAGAGAAACAGTTGAAAGATGAAAACATAAAGAAGATTATCACAGCTTTAGAAGGAAGCTCAGTAGAAGATGCAAGATACTGGAGTCATAAAGGATATATCATGAACAACGGCATATTGTACAGATATAACCCTGACAGTGATGCTGAAAACAGTCAGCTTGTTGTTCCAGTAGACGAGCAAAAAGATGTTATCTCTGTTTACCATGACGAGCCTACCGCAGGACACTACGGCGCAGAGAAAACCTTTAATCGTATCAGTATGCGATACTTTTGGAAAGGCATGAGAAAGGACATCGAGAATTACGTCCGAAATTGTATACCATGCCAAAGATACAAGCCTTCCAACATGAAGCCAGCTGGATTACTCCAAACGACAGCAATGAATAAGAGGTTTGAAGTCATTGCTTTTGATTTATTTGGCCCTCTACCGACATCATCAGATGGAAAGTCATGGATTCTAATCATCGAAGACTTGTGCACTCGTTGGGTCGAATTATTCGCACTGGAGAGTGCAACCGCTGAAGTTTGCGCAATGACACTTATCAACGAGATCTTCTTGCGATATGGAATGCCGAGAAGGATGATTAGTGACAATGGTACACAATTTGTCAGCGCTGTTATGCAACAAGTAACGTATGTCCTCAAGATCAAACATGCGTTTACACCCGTGTATCATCCAGAAACCAATCCCGTTGAACGTAAAAACAGAGATCTCAAGACGCAACTAGCCATACTAGTAGGTGACAATCATCGTGTCTGATCTGAGCAGCTACCAAGTATACGTTTCGCAATGAACACAGCAACAGGTTCAACCACTGGCCATTCACCTGCTTATCTGACATTTGGCCGCGAATTGAGAACCCCTGATGACAATGAGCATGATCTAAGGGAGATAATTCTGTCAGAAAATTTCATTCCAGAAATAACGCCAAAGTTATTAACCATAGCGGAAACGCTGAATAGAGTAAGAGAAGTTCAGGAAATGAAGGAGGAGAAGAGGAAAGAATACGTCGACAAGAGTAGAAGAAATTGTCCAAATTATAAGCCTGGAGATCGAGTGATGGTAGAAAGCCATGCTGTTAGTAAAACCGCTCAAGGATTTAGTGCAAAGCTCGCCCCTCGGAGAGATGGTCCATACACGATCCTCAGCAGCCATGGACCAAGTTCCTTCCATATTGCCGACCCTAGCCATCCGAACTGTAGTATTGGACTGTATCACGCCTCAGCACTGCGCCCATACCAATGCGAGAAAGATAGCCCATTGCCATCGCCTGCTATACCAATCCGCAAAAGAGGTCGTCCTCCAAAGAAGCCTGTAACCCAAGACACATCCCAACGCACTTCACGCCCGCGTGGTCGTCAACCCCGTCAACAAGATAATCTGGCTTCCTCGCCGAGACGTCTTCGGAGCCAGAGGGGGAGATTGTAATGCAACGTAAAAGAAACCACCGCGCGTAGTAATAATATGAGTCATACGCGCTACTTGCTGCGCCCGGTATCGTAGGAACCCGCCTTACCCCGCGCGCGCACAGCCCGCACGGTCGCCCGCGCCAGGCCTTTATAAGCCGCAGCGCGGCCCCGGCTCGCTCAGTTTGTCTCGCGCAGCGATCCGATCACATTGAGATGGGACGGAGTAGCTGACTTGACGAGCAAAGCATCGCGACCGCCCGGTATTGCTTCCGTAGCACGGTTCAGTGCCGGTCAGCCGCGACGTACTTTTCTAAGTGCTAGGACGTACACTTTGTACTTAGGAGTAGTTGCGCTAAGCGATACTTCCGTAATACGGTTTATCTGTTTGGCATTGCACTACGTTTCGTTTGCATGTTAAGTTAAGTAAACCGTAAGTTGTAATATTTTGTTAGTCTCTTTTGTTATGTTGTGCCTTTAAATATTTTATACGCTAATTATTATAGCTTGCCGCTTAATTGTTAAAGTTTGAATCTTTTAGCTTATACTCTGTTGCCTTGTTTTGCATATGTTTGATTTTCTAAACGCTTAGCATTATTTTAGTTTAACTTGCTTTGCAATATTATTATTCCCCTTGTAAACTTTCACTGATATTCTCTTATACGCTAGCCTTGTTTAATGTTAATGTTTGCACAATAACAATTTACGCTTGTTGCTTATTGTTTAATTTTTCATTTCTTACTTTTAAAACTAGCTTGCCGTACTGTTTTGCTAAAGTTTACTGTGATTCATTCATATCATTGCTTTTAGTTTTCTTAGTTTTAGCTAACGCTTGTCATACTGTTCCTATAATATTTACTGTGGTGCGATTTTCTTGACAATAAACGTCTTTAACTCTGCCGTGGTGGTTTCTATATTCGAACCTGCATTACAATAATAAATAAATAATAAATAAATAATAAATAAATAATAAATAAATAATAAATAAATAATAAATAAATAATAAATAAATAATAAATAAATAATAAATAAATAATAAATAAATAATAAATAAATAATAAATAAATAATAAATAAATAATAAATAAATAATAAATAAATAATAAATAAATAATAAATAAATAATAAATAAATAATAAATAAATAATAAATAAATAATAAATAAATAATAAATAAATAATAAATAAATAATAAATAAATAATAAATAAAATGATGTAATAATGTCTTTCAGATCCATCTCTGAATCAGAAACCTATAAATACCTTGGCATGTCACAGTCGTTGGGTATTGAGGAAGAAGGTATTAGACGGTCGGTGAAGGAGCGCTTTTTCAGTCGGCTCACAAAAGTACTCAACAGTCTTTTGTCAGGAGGCAACAAAGTGCGCGCCTTCAACGCCTGGGTAATGCCTCTACTCACATACTCCTTTGGCATACTAAGGTGGACTCAGACCGAGCTGGATGCCCTGGATCGGAGGGTCCGACAGCTGCTCACCACTCACCGTATGTTGCACCCACGCTCGTCTGTTATGAGATTGTACATCCCACGGAAATGTGGAGGTCGCGGCTTTCTAAACGCCAAAAATCTCCACAACCGTGAGTTGTACAATCTCAGGAATTATTTCCTCAACAACGAGTGTGGGATGCATCGTGATGTGGTGGCAGCTGACAAGGGCCTCACGCCGCTCTCCTTGGCGAACGAGAACTGGCGCAAACCTGTAGTACTAAGCACCGAGGACCGCAAGGCGGTATGGAAGGATAAGCAGCTACACGGGCGGTTCTACAAGGCCCTCACGGGACCCGATGTGGACCTGCTCGCGTCGGTGAACTGGTTACGATTCGGGGACCTCTTCGGAGAAACCGAGGGTTTTGCCTGTGCAATTGCGGACGAAGTGATGATGACGAACAACTATCGGAAATATATCCTGAAGGACGGTACGGTCGACATTTGTCGGGCATGCCGCCGTCCCGGAGAGTCACTCAGGCATATTATCTCCGGTTGTTCTCATCTTGCTAACGGCGAGTACTTGCACAGACATAACCTCGTAGCCAGAATTATTCACCAGCAGCTTGCCCTCCTATACGGCCTTGTGGACCGCGAAGTGCCGTACTACAAGTACTCACCTGCGCCAGTTCTCGAAAATGGTCGTGCCACGCTCTATTGGGATCGATCTATCATCACTGACAGGACTATTGTAGCCAATAAGCCTGACATCGTGCTGATAGATCGATCGCAGCGCCGGACCGTGCTCGTCGACGTCACCATCCCCCATGATGAGAATCTCGTGAAGGCCGAGAAGGACAAGTCCAGCAAGTACCTAGACTTAGCCCACGAGATAACCGCTATGTGGGATGTTGACTCGACGATCATTGTTCCTATAGTCGTGTCAGCGAACGGTCTCATAGCGAAGAGTCTCGACCAACACCTAGAGAGACTCTCGCTGGGTGGTTGGATCAAGGGTCAGATGCAGAAGGCGGTAATTTTGGACACGGCGCGTATAGTACGTCGATTCCTCACTCTGCGGCCCTGACCACCGGCAGCTTGGACCCTGCCCCGCTGCCGGCGGCACCCTAGGTTAGGTTTTTTATAATGTGTTTATATATTTTTGTTATGTTTTTTAAGTGTTTTTATATTTTACTTTTATACTCACATTGTAAAACCCTAACCTAAGACCCTAATTGAATAAAGAGAATAAATAATAAATAAATAATAAAAAAATAAAAATAAATAATAAATAAATAATAAATAAATAATAAATAAATAATAAATAAATAATAAATAAATAATAAATAAATAATAAATAAATAATAAATAAATAATAAATAAATAATAAATAAATAATAAATATTAGGGGACATCTTACACAGATCAAACCTAGCCCCAAACTAAGCAAAGCTTGTACTATGGGTAGTAGGCGACGATATACATACTTGTATAGATAAATACATACTTATATACATAGAAAACAACCATGACTCAGGAACAAATATTAGTGTTCATCACACAAATAATGCCCTTACTGGGATTCGAACCCAGGACCATCGGCTTAGCAGACAGGGTCACTATCCACTAGACCAGACCGGTCGTCATACCAGAGTTCTATCTAATAATCGTGTTGTAAATTGTATCTAGTCTAGATTATTAAGGCAGGATTCCACCAGTGTGCGGCACTGTGGCACAAGCATTTTTGTACTGAATTATGCTTTTGTTTGTGCCGCACAGTGCCGCCCACTGGTGTAACCCGCCTTTACTCAATAAAATTAAAGTGACTATATAGGTATCTAATCTTAAAGCATGTAATTAAGAGTGATTCAATTGATGATTGAAAATGAATTATTAATTAATAATTACATACCTATGTGAATTTATTTGGACAAAATAATAATTTATATGTTACCTGCCTATGTTATGCATAAATTAAAGGAAACACATTAAAAGGTCAATGCTCCACACTCTTGCGATTGTATCTACTTTCTTAATGCCAAGTCGGGTCATCGCATTTAGAGGTGGTCTTGACCTACGCGTGGGCAGGTACTTCAACATTTCACTATCCATTGGTGGACTTTATTTCGTTGCATTAAGGTTCACAGATAGCCAGTCCATTGTGTCGATAATGGTACTTACATCATCGTATGAATATTATGTTTTCCGGTAGGTACAATTAGGTCGCATAAGAGCAACTTTACAAAACACTGAACATTTTCGTAAATTTGATATGTAGGTATGTTTGTTTGACAAGTGATTAATCTTACTCGTCTTTAAATACTCGTATTTTCCTAAATCGATCGATCGATCGGAAACCGCCTGAAACCTTCAAGAAAAGAGCGTACTCCCAACTTGAATGCCGGCAACGCACTTGTAACCCGTCTGGCGTTGCAGGTGTCCATGGGCAGCGGTAGTTGTTTAGCATCAGGCGATTCATCATCTCGTTGGCCTCCTATTTAATATAATTCATAAATCATCTACCTACATAAACATGATTTTTGTGTACGATTCCCATCGACCGGCTGGAGTCGGGCCGTGCCGGAGCGCATTTTCAATGTGCCTATATACGTTATGTATGGCAGACGCGATCGAATCCGACCGGAGCCGTCCGCGTCCGCGAGCAGATGACCGGCTTGCGGTCGTACAAATGTGAAATGCGCGCCGACTCCGCCCGTTCATACATTAGATTCCTGTTTGTCCTGTGTGACAAAGTCTACCAATGGTTTATGAACGCTGCTGCTACCTATTTAAAAAGGTGTGTCATGTCATATTCGTCACCAAGAAAGGTGACACTTCCCTACATAATTCATCGGTCAGACCCCAAACTGTCACTCACACGGATCGCGTGAGGGAAGCGCGGAGGTTCCGTCAACGGCGGCGCCCCACTGTCACAATTGCGAGGTTCCGGGCTGTCGTTCCGAATGCTTACGGACTGCAAATGTGCCAGTATCGTCCGATTACGGTTCGGGATTTGAAGACCACTCAAGTGAATTTTAAATTTTTAACAAGTAGAAACGTCTGCGATCGATGCTATTATGCTTAGAATAAATTTAGAAGTGGAAAAATTACTGTCTTGGGTGAGACTTGATCCAGAGGCCGTGAGTTCAAGTCTCACACAAGACAGTAATTTTTCCACTTTCAAATTCACTCAAGTGAAAACATGAGCTCTTAAAAGAATCCTTGATTGTTTTCTGTCATGAGTCATGGCGTCGCCTTTTCAATTATTCTCAAGTGGGTGTCGAAAAAGTTAAAGTTAGGTGTAGGATGTAAGTATAATGAACATTTTTATCGCAATACTCTTCATCTCTAGAAGGAAATATTAGTCAATCAAGATAACAAGAGCTATTGCCTAGGTACTAAATAACTACAAAAATCTAAGACAGTTTCAGCTATGAAAATTGCGAATCGAGGACTCGATTATTTGATAACAATACTTGTTACGGAGCGCAAAGTTACACTGGTTTGCATTAAGCCTCGCATCGCCTTCCACGAACGCTATAAGCTATAACACAAGGTCCGGTCGCGTTAAACACGCTGTAAACACAGATGACACGACACGCATTACGTACCTACTCAATTACTGAATATAATTGCCGTGACAGCATGAAAGCGTTGCAGTATCACACGCATGTTCAACCCTTTTATGCTAAGAATAATTTTACTACAGTGAAGCGCTGGTGGCCTAGCGGTAAGAGCTTCCGACTTGCAAATCTTGCAATCCGGAGGTCGCGGGTACAAGCCCCGGCTCGTACCAATGAGTTTTTCGGAACTTATTTACGAAATATCATTTGATATTTACCAGTCGCTTTTCGGTGAAGGAAAACATCGTGAGGAAACCGGACTAATCCCAATAAGGCCTAGTTTCCCCTCTGGGTTGGAAGGTCAGATGGCAGTCGCTTTCATAAAAACTAGTGCTTACGTCAATTCTTGGGATTAGTTGTCAAGCGGACCCCAGGCTCCCATGAGCCGTGGCAAAATGCCGGGACAACGCGAGGGAGAAGAAGAATAGTTTAAGAATTTACTTTGGACTGTTATGATTTGACCCTTACATATATGAAGCTAAGGCTATCAGTACAATAAGTAGGTACGCATGTGAGGGTTAATCAAAACTGTTAAAAGTCCATTCTTGGGTCGTTCTCTCATTTCGTGCAAATCGGTGATGTTCTCTCGATTTGTAAATTTTCTTTTAAATGGTAAATTTTTGGGTTTTCATGCATTGTGGATTCATTTATTGACACTTTTATGCTAAAGGCACCTTCGTAACCTTATTATTTTTCATTTAATAAGACTGGTGGTAATGAACTACGCGCTGGTAATGAAATGGGCATGGATGGTAATCTTATCAGTGGACGGTAATGAAACAAACTTATGAAATCGCAATAAAAAAACTTTATTTAACGAAAATTAACACCATTAATATAATTAACAACATTAAAATCACGTGTCTCAAGCGCTGTGCAGACGATCAAGCCGACTTAACAAATATTCCGGCTTGACATTCGCGACTTATGATTTACCACCTAGCTTGTAGCGATTGTCAAGCACAATTTACGTAATTGAAGACGTATTTCGTATTGTTTATTTATTTAATGTTTACACAGCACTACATCAGTCTTATAAACAACACACTGAGAAACTACATACTTTAATTTAAAATTAACATCCAAATACACTCGACTGCCAATCCATCCACCGCAGCTCCATAAACTCGCAAAATCTCAAGCAAGGGTTATATTTCTAATGTCCGGTACAAAAAGTCTTACAAGCCTCTCTACTAATTCAAGGCAGTCAGAGTCTCCACGAAAAGCCCAACAAGCTAAAAGTAGTAGGCTTAAGTTGTGCCTCACCTCCAAAAACATGAAGCCCAGGGTTCCTAAAATAAATATTTTTTGGTAATACATCCTAAGGAAATTCTTTTGACCTTTTCCAATAGTAGAATGTACGTTGACTCGTAAGGGATCCAGGCTATCCAGGACGCCTCCAACTTGCTTCTGACCAGAACATTGTAAAAAACTTTTATGGGGCAAGGGAAATGGAATTCTCTGACGTTGCGAGTGACAAAGCCTAATCTACTGAATCTACAGTGGTAAGTGCTTTGATGTGGTCGTGAAATGTTAGCCGCGTATCGAATATGACCGCAAGATCCTTTACTGAGACGACTCTTGTTATTACAAGAGTCTATTGACCCAAGAGTCTATTGGCTCAGGTCCAAGAAAATATTGAGCATGTGTAGGAAATAGAGCTCGATTAAAACTACACACTTGACACTTAGCCGCATTGAAAGTCAGTTTGTTATCCCGACTCCATTGGAACAGAGATGAAACATCCTCCTGCAGCAACTTACAATCCTCCTCCTTCTTAACTCAATATACCAATTTAAGATCGTCGGCGTAGAGTAGACAACGAGCGTTATGGATAACCGAGAGCAGGTCATTGACCATTATTCCAAATAGGAAAGGCCCCAAGATTGAATCTTGGCTGTCACCAGAACGAGTATGGTACGGATCTGGTACGAAGTGGCCATGCTGGTCGTTGCGTACTGCGGTTGATCACGCACATAACTGGCAAAAATGTTAAGCAAATGTGGATTGAACCCAATAGCGTCTAGTTTGTGTAGGAATACATCGTTATCCATACGATTGAAGGCTTTTCGGAAATCATAATACAGGACGTCTACCAGGATACCCATATCCAGATGCTCTGAGATGGTGTAAACCAAGGTCAGGTTAGTTTCCACAGACCGTTTCGCTCTGAAACCATGCGGAGTGTTGCACAGGAATAATGGTTTCACTTGTTTCGACAACGTGCCATGGAGTATGGACTCAAACAGCTTTGCTAAAGCTGAACGAAAAGAATACCTTGACTTTGGGATCGGTCTTACCCGTGAAATCTTCCAATGGTGAGGATATGTACTTGTGGAGAGTATGTACCAGATTAAGCATGAAGTGTATTGGACCATTCTAATGCTCTAAACACCCCTTTAAGATATATGCAGGTACCTACGTAGTCTGGACCAACAGCATAGAAGCCCGAAAAACTTACTTTTGCGTTAAGACCCCTTATGCAGGTACCTAAGTAGTCTGGACCAACAGCATAGAAGCCCGAAAAACTTACTTTGGTGTTAAGACCCCTTACATTTTGGTGAATTAGATCCAGTGAAGGTTTCGAATCAGGATTCCGAACTAAGTATTACGGGTTGGTTTTTGTCTGACTCCCATTGACGTTGGATTTACGAAATGACCACGATTATCGGGCTACATTGTTGGAAATAAACAGGATTCATACATTGTCGAGGGTACTCCTATTTTGAAAGTCTTGGAGTCCCCTTTGAGCTTAAG
The DNA here is from genome assembly GCF_910591565.1 of Cydia splendana. Lineage (NCBI taxonomy): Eukaryota > Metazoa > Arthropoda > Insecta > Lepidoptera > Tortricidae > Cydia > Cydia splendana. Next base: position 13,536,956 of record NC_085971.1, on the reverse strand, counting down.
TTCGTCGACAGTGCACCATGAATAACAGCAGATATGCCCGTATATCCTCCGATTGTCAAGCTATATTCCACAGATGGATGAACTTGCGATGCTCCATCGCCCTGAGAGGTTTACACCGTTTTTTACTGCTGGTATCAGGTTTCTGAGATTTATCACGCACGGGTTGGGAATTGTCGCTTTTGACAGCGGAGGCACTATTATTACTTATCGGCATGTGTTTATGTTCATGTAGTTTCTGCCTTTTATTCCAAACATTTGCCCCGTTCTCTACCTTATCGTCGACATGTACCTGATGATTCCAATTCCAACTCACTTAGTCTCTTAGTAACGTATCAAATTTCTCAGCACAGTCCTTGAGTGCGGTCTGGTATTATATGTAGAGCGGCAGGTTATGTTAATCTACTGCGCTCTAGTTAGATCCATAAATCACCAGTTGGGCTCCCCTATATATTATTACATACAGTTTTAAATGCTTATACCAACATACTATTTATAATAACTTAACCCTCTTTCCATTAAATGCATTGCCTCTAATACATTATCATTACCTTCTAAATTCGTTCATTACCTTCCCTGGCAAAATTGGAAGGAAAAGAAATGAATGAAACAGATATGAATGAAGTTTTGGAAGTTTTCGTCGCCTAGGTCGGTTGATATCAGACCTTGATTTCGCAGAATAAGCCACCCGAAAGGCAACCCTAAAACACATCAATTAGGTATAATGTTAATAATGTACAATTGGTACTTACTGTATAAATCACTAGATGGCGATGAAGATTTATCTGAACCACACTCCTACCCGACACGAGAGAACGTAGGTATTTTCGTCAAAAGTAACATATGGACGACCGCTGCGGTAGCACGCGGCCAACTGACTAACGAACAATGTGTTGTATCCGCGGGAAGTGCTATATACCCTTGCTATATAGCAAAATATAGCTAATCCATTTCTCGCGCCGGTAATGAAGAAAATGCTTGGACCATACACTTATAAGGCTGTATAGTTTTATTGTTAATTTCTTAGAGTATAATATTATACGATATAAAACATAACTAAATTACTTGTTTACTTAACCAAAAAGAAGTTTTCTATTTTTAGTATCTTAAGATTCAAATGGAGGTCAAAGTATAGCTTCACGCGATACGTGCAGAGAGGAATGAAAATAGTGGGGGTTAATTGTAAATATAAAGAAAATAACCACCTTTTTAGAATTGTTCATGGCGGGCCCATATACTTTAGGTCCTATGTTACAACCTTGTATTGACAGGTATTCGAAAACACCAACACATTTTTGGTAAATTGCAAATAATACCGATTTGCACGAAATGCGAGAATGACCCTCTTACCGAACTCCGACTACCTATTCATATAGACTGCATCAAGAACGACTGTTATTAGAGCAAGCCCGAAAGCTTTCTAGTAGGTATCTAAGGTTTATTCCCTTGATAGCAAAGATAAAGTGCATGCGTTCGAGACATTTTTAATGTTCCGTGCAAAACTTTGTTCACGGAACACTTATTTGAATATGAAGAAGATCGGGTTAAGTGTCAGTTTGAACCGGCTTCATTGGGCTTGCGCTATCAAACGCACGAACCTTATTTTGTCAATAAATGTTAGATTAATCTTGTTTACTTACGTCGTTTTCGGAGATTTCAATGATGAAAAGTTTTGTAGGTGTACTATCTGGTCGGAATGGTTTCGTACCACTTGATTTTACTGGATATAAACATGACAAACTGATTGTGAACTTTACCTACTCTTTATTTTTGTTTTTATTTGTCATGCTCGTAAAGTTCGTCTTTGGGGATGGATAAAATTCTATACTAAAGTCTGTGCGGAAAGGGAAGAGTCGTGGAATCAATGGGCCCAATACATTCCACGACTCTTCTCTTTCCTAACAGACTCTAAGCATTTACGTAAGTACCTATTTGACATTGCTTTGACATCTCTGTTAAACACTTCAAACAGGATTCACGGGGGTGGAAGCGAAGAGAATCGTGAAGGTGTGACGGCGCGTCATTGTCACGTAAATGACGTCATGATCATTGATCATACTCATTTCGCCCCATTTTCGCCCATGTAATTTATACATAAAACGAAGCGAACGGAAACGCTGCCATTTAGATTATATGAGTTTGCCAATTATCTTTAAACTGCAGTAATCGGGGCACAACAATAGGAATGTAGGTATGTTACAGTTTAGATGTGTCATATCCAGTGATCGTACATTTTCCAGCATTTTTGGTGCAGCAGAGTGGTGTTAACCGAATTGGTATAGATAATTTCAACTGAAATGGTAAATTAAGGTTAATATTAACGTAATTAACGCTAATTAATCATTAGGCAATTATGTGAAACGCAAATTAAACGCTGCCTCGAGGTCCACTAAAAAAGCCATTGCCAGGGCTATATACGATTTCGTCGGCAGAATTAGTGAGAAACTAGCGGGCTATCCCACTGGGAGTCGCGCGTTCTGGTCGCTCGCCAAAGCTGCCGAGGGAAATTTTTGTCAGTCGTCTTTACCACCACTGCGGAAAGCTGATGGTGATCTGGCCCACAGTGCAAAAGAGAAAGCCGATCTTCTTGGTACTCTTTTTGCCTCGAACTCGACCCTGAACGACGAGGGTAGCGCCGTGCCGCCCACCATCCCGCGGTGCGTATACTCCATGCCAGAAATCTCATTCACGCAGAAGGATATACGGCGGGAGTTGCTATCCCTAAACGTCAATAAGTCGAGCGGGCCAGACGGCATACCAGCTCTTGTGCTTAAGCAGTGTGCTCCTGAGTTGTGTCCCGTGTTAGCGCGTCTTTTCACACTCTCTAGCGACAAACGGCATGTTCCATCTTAGTGGAAGACGGCCCTTGTGCACCCTGTGCCTAAAAAGGGCGATAGATCGGGCCCATCGAATTACAGGCCTATCGCTATTACCTCTCTTCTCTCTAAGGTCATGGAGCGTATAATTAAGGCAAAGCTCCTGAGATACCTAGAAGAACACGATCTGATCAGCGACCGCCAAAATGGTTTTCGCCACGGTCGCTCGACTGGTGATCTTCTAGTGTATCTCACAATGGCTTCGGCCATTGAGAGTCAAGGTGAGGCATTGGCAGTTAGCCTAGATATAGCGAAGGCGTTCGATCGGGTCTGGCATCGGGGTCTCCTGTCGAAGTTACCATCTTATGGATTGCCGGAGGGACTATGCAAATGGATCGCTAGCTTTTTGTCCGGCAGACGCATACGAGCAGTAGTAGACGGAAGCTGCTCCGATAGCATGGACATTAACGCTGGCGTTCCGCAAGGTTCTGTGCTATCCCCAACGCTGTTTTTGCTGCACATCAATGACATGTTGTCTATCGATGACATTCATTGCTATGCAGACGACAGTACTGGGGATGACTATTACACAGGCCGTGCCAATATCCCTCGTTTTGTGGTGCTGGAGAGTCGTGAAAAGCTTGTGTCGGACATTGAGAGCACTCTATCCAGAGTTTCGGTGTGGGGTCGGGACAATTTAGTGCGATTCAACCCCACCAAGACACAAGTTTGCGCGTTCACCGCTAAGCGGTAACGCTAATTAATCATAAGGGTTCAAATTATTTATACCAATTCCGTTAACAACACTTCGTGCACCAAAAATGCTGGAAAATGTACGATCCCTGGATATCTATGTCTATAGTATGGTCTATCAATTTCAATGATTATTGTGATCATGCTAACTACTATTCATATTTGCTGTGAAATTGTACTTAATGACGTCAATTTATGTACCTATATTATTTTTCGATACGTAGAATATGATGTTTTGTATTTATTTAGATATAAAATGACTCTATTAAACCTGACCGAATTACCTTTAATAAATATTGTATAATTATTAGAAACTAAACTAGCTATAAACTTAGCGTGTTAGTAAGTTATACATTTATTTTTTTATTTAAGTGTTAAAATTAGAAACAGATTCAAATGGTTACTTTAATAGCCATTTGAATCTGTTTCTAATTTAATAGCACACAAACACTCTTGTTTGCATGGATCAGGTTCGAGTTGCAACTGTGAGCCCCTAGACATAGTAGAACAGCATACATACCTTGGATTAATTATAGATAATAAATTTAACTGGAGTCCGCACATTGACCATGTATGTAAGAGACTAAGAGCCGTATTCAGTAATCTAACAATACTTACAAACAAAATGCCGTATAATACACTCCGCCTAATATACATGGCTATGGCTGACTCTGTAATAAATTATGGGATATCTAGCTATGGTAGAACCCACAAAACTCACCTACAAAGAATATATAACCTACAGGTAAGAATCCTTAAATCCATTGTACCGCTAAAAATCAAATATAAATATAAACATAATTATGAAAAGTTATTTCAGCATTGTAAAATAATGAATGTATATGATAAAGTGAAGCTAGCGATAATATTAGAATATAGACATAAACTGGGAAGTCTGAATAGGTATGATAGGCCAAATAACCTTAGAGTACTGATAAATAAAAAACATTTCAATATACCAAGTAGTAACAACTTTTATGGGCAAAGAGTCTGGTCGAGTTATTTGCCACACATCCTAAATAGTCGTCCTAGACATATAATAGATAACTTAGAAGATAAGCCTCATAAGCTGAAACTAATGTTAAAAAAAGTACTGCATGAACTGATTAAGTAGTTAAGTCAAAAGTAAATATAAAATAGATACACATTATGTTATATAAATTAGATTAAAATATAGTAATAATAACGTCAATGATGTAACTAAAAGAAAACCTCTCACTTAGCTAATAATCTATTATAGTGTAGATTAGGTTAAGTACATAAAAAATATTGTAAAATTTATTTATAATAAACAGTTTAAATTTAAATTTAATTTCTAGGTAGGTAATCATTAGGCATTATAAAACAAAAACATAAATATGTCTCTTCTACATAAAATGGACATATGCATACTTATTAAGATCTAATATTACGTCGATTCTTCTAGAACCTAGATAAAACCTGAAATTACTGCACTACTCCACCTTATCATCCGCCTCTAAATCGGTTTCGTGATGTGGTAACCGACAATGCTAATCATATCCCATGATAATGTGGTTAAGTACATAGTGCTTAAATAGTGGTTAGGATACCCATTGTGTTTTGAATGAGATCCGTTATTACATATTTATTATAAATAACCACATCGTTATAGGTCTACGTCTACCACTTAGGTATCTCGGGCTGTTGGTAAAAGTAGTTGAACGGTAATTTTCTTGTATAGATAAAGATACCTGAGTTTTAGGACTAGTTTATATTACATCTTTGCTTATTTAACATAATACAAATCAGCTTGATACAGTCATGCCTTCTACTAGTCGTAGCTGAGTCCTAACATTCTTACCAATCGCCACAGTTAAATGGTAGGTACTTACCTAAAGGATGTCTGCGCGTGTAGACACAGCTGTTTTGTGAAATGAGAAAACAAAATCGCTGCACTGTATGTGATATTTATATTATTTCTTGCGGTCTAATCACAGGTCTGTATTACTCTGTATTGACTTCTAGTTCTAATTAAAATATGTGGTTAAGGCCTGTTAACGTCATTTTCTGAAATAAACGTTGACTCCATGAGTATCTGAAAATAGAAAGATGAATGAAAGGTCATAGGTATTTTTGCACATATTTAATGCTCACGCACACAAGCATCAAGAAGTAATATATTATGATGATGATTTCACAGATGGTGCCGAATCACTGGGCGCTGGTAGTATTGCTGGTGCAACTGGTGAGATGCAGCGAAAACAACGTCAATATAGGAGGACCTGAGTAAGTTAAATTTAAGTATATAAATATCATTTATCTATCATCATCTTCTTGTACATAACTCGTAAATTGTACACTATTGGGGCCAGGTGACAGTGCGCGTATACAACGACAATATTTGACCGATGAACGCGAAACGCGAGCGAAGCGTCTCCGTTTCAAATTGGGCATAAATGTTTTCCTTTGTCCGGCTGTACCTCTCTACACCGCATTTCTTAACCGATTTCGTAAACTTTCGTAAAGGTTAGATCATTTTGTATGAGTTTTTCTGTCGATTAAGTTTTTGGAAACTTTCATAATGGTGCAGCCATACATCAATTTTGACAAAGCCTTGCGAGGTGTACAGCTCACAGAGATAATAATTTAGTAGGTCCCTATATTTTTGACTTAATAGCAAAATGTGAATCCAATTCAGTCCATATAATGATAAGAACAGAGTTAGTAATAAGAATGATGTTAGCTAATAATACTTAACACCATTTATCTTGGTTAATTTGGATCCTTCACCTATATTAGTGCATACTAATTGTTCGACCGGCCCACAGCTCTTAATTAATGCTAATAAATGCATAACTGAAGTCAACAATATCAGTAACATGTCATATGAATCTCTTGTTATTATATCAATTAAAACTTCGCTCAATCAATTGCAGCTTCGATTACTTTTACGACTTTATGAGCCGTAACACTTCTTCAGAATGTTTTATGTGAGCTAGGAAGACTCGAAAACATGATGTTATAATTACAAGATTCGCAATAGGCAGGTATATTTATTTGCCAAAATGCATAATTTCCGGAATTTATCTTAATCTAACATAATTTTCAATACCAATAATCGGCACCGTCGTGACTATATTAGTGACCGTAGTTCACACGGATCAAATATATAATGTATTTTAGAAAAAGATGACTTCTGTGGAGCATACTATGAAAGTTAAGTTTATTTATAATATAAAATGTCATTCTATGGAACTTGCTATGCAAACAAACCGCCAGTATTGAAATTGTCTCTGAATGATGAATTTACTAGAGACTTTTGTTTACATAGTTAGCAAGTTCCATAGAATGACACTTTAGGTATGTAGCTATATCACATTTTTTCTTATTAGAGTCTCTAGTGCCGAAAAACTGCATTCCGCTTGCAGGAGTGCAGCGTAATTTGTTGTATTACTTAGTGAGAGTGTTATATTGTTCAAATGAATTAGGTTTTAATATATCCTGCTCAAGAACAGGAATTTGCTAACTATGCCGTTGGGTGTATGTTCTTATTCTTACCTACAATGTACATGCAGTTAGCCATTAGCTATTTTTAAACCACTTCCAGCATTAATGACGTACCTACCCAAGTAGCCACATCAAACGTAACAATAGTATCGACCATTGGTCACGATCACGAGTATAGTTACTAAAATAAGTGGCATTAATAGCTTTGTCTGCGAATCGGTGTCAGAAACGTATCGTACTGACCCTTTAGGGGGTCTTAGGAGTCATGGATTCGTGCTGTTCTAATGAGGGTCTATCCATCACATAAATGAACTATTAAATAGTACCTACACTGTCTGTTTTTTCTATCTTCGATATTGTAATATTTATTTATATTTCGAAATTGAAATAACACCTTTTCTTTCTCCACGACGCACTTCGTTTACCTACATGTAAGTAGCCGATAAGTTGTATTTTAAGTTTTTTTTACGTAACTTTGGGAAGGATTTTAACAGAATATTTACCTAAACATGTATGTCACATACAACATGTTTTATCCTATATACTCCGTAAGAAAAAAAATTACGTCAATTTTGGTAAGTTCCAAAGCTAAATATCAACTGATGTTGAAATAGAAATTAAAAAAAATCGTAACCGAGTTAAAGGATTTTAAAAGTTTTTCTTATGGGTGGGTGTGGGAATTCTTCCAAAATTTTTTTTAATATATCATGCATGTTTATCTCCAGGCCAGCATGGGGTTACAAATGCGTGTCAGACGTAGGCTGCCAACGCTCAGACAAGCCCATCACAGCCTCAGAGACCACATTATTCGAGAGCCTGGACTTGTGTCGGACCCTCTGTGGTCGGTTCGGCGGGATCTGGCCCAGGCCGGTCACGGCTGCGCTGAGCATGCAGACAGTGAAGATACATCCCAATTATTTAAGGTAAGAGACTTATAGAATTTATTGCAGAAGGCCACGGCCATAAGAGCACTGCTAGGATATGGATATATTATAGATTGTCGTGTTCCTGTGTGTGAGTTAGGTTTTCAGAACTCACAAAAAGAAATCCTTGTAAGCTTGTATGGACTGTGGTCGGTTCGGCCCGGCCCAGACGGTCACGGCTGCGCTTAGCATGCAGACTGTGAAGATACATCCCAATTATTTGAGGTAAATAATAGATAGAAAACGTTGGATAGGTACCTGATATCTTTATAATAGAATCTGTGACTTTGAGCTATGCTTTAAATTGCATCTATGTATGTCTATATCGGTGATTTCTTTTTAAGCGTTGATTACATTAGGTTTAATTTTAGTTTTGCATTAGTTTCCTAGCTAAAGATAATATGGTCAGTTGTCCATAAGGTCGACTTTTCATTGAATCATAAGTAGGTACTTTAATGTAACACATATGTATATGTATTATTAGTTTACGAGAAAATAAATGTAACGTAAAGTCCTTTGGTCTGGCATTTGATTTTTTCATTAATCATACTCCTCACTATTTGACTTGACTTTATGATGTTTCGCTTTAACTCAAATTTATCGCCGTCGAATGACGAGGGTCAATTAGTATAACCTAAATAATATGTCCGACGCGAAGTATAAAATAATTGTACCTACATACATACCTAAAATAGCTGCGAGAGAGATATGTTATCGGAGAGGAAATTGCATAGTTTCTTGTGTAACATATACACGGTGGGTAAAAAATAACTGCATTCCCGTTACCAGGTAGGTTTTGTGGTTATACTGAGCAACTTTTACTATGGGACCAACCACGAAATCGCGAAAAAAAAATTACCCTCCCATAGAACATGGACCAGCCAAAATGTATGAAACAGCCAATTTTTTTTTCGCGATTTCGGTGTTGATCCCATAGTAAAAGTTGCTCTGTATAATCCCAAAACCTCAACGGCAACGGGAATGCAGTTATTTTTTAGTAACCCTGTAAGTATGCAATACAAATAAATAAATTTATTGATTTCAAGAACGCCGTCTTGGGCGCTGTTGTCATCATGGTTCACGAATAGATTTTCTAGTAAAAAAAATCAGGATATTTCTGTGCATATTTCCCGTGGACCATATATTCGCTGCCTAATGTCTTTATAGGTTATTTCTGTGTTTGGGGATGCTGTTTATGTTTTTATCCTGATTATGAGTCCAACCAAACGTAACTTATTTAACGTAACGTAGATTTTCCTATCCTTTCCTATCGACATGGCGCCCGACATGTAATTTTCTATGACGGCTGATCGGTGATCACGTGGTGCTTTCCATAGAAAACGAAGCGCCGGAAGCTCCGGTCCGTCCTCGGCCCGGTCTAGCGTTTAAACTTAAAGGGTTTAAACTTCGGATGACTTATTGGCAATGTCGATAGGTAAGCCGCGAAATTTCTATATGACCCATCAATGAGATCATCATCTGCTACGAATGTGGATAAATCAGCTTAAGAGATCCCCTGGCGCCAACGAAATCTTTCTCCGTAGGTGATATTCTGGAATACTATTATAGTATTTGTGAATTAAAAATAACTAACCCGAATAAACATTTCAAAAGCACTCATTAATATCAAATAAATTCTAGTATAACCGTGTGGACATCGTTCAAGAGGCTAATAAAAATAATCATAAAACCCGTAAACGTTAAGAGTTATGTGACACGAAATCGTGGATAAATATAATAGGGCAGGTGTCTCCTGGTCGTCTGCGTGGGTTATTCCTGGGTTTTTATTCACACCACGTGAATATCTAGTGCATCACTTCTGTCCAGTATAATATGATCTAATAATAAACTGCTACTGCATTTGATCTCCATGTCAAATTATATTAGTCACAAGCTATGACGATATGTTTCGTGAATTTAGATAGGACCGTCGACCGCGACGCGCGGCGCGTGCGCCGGTGACAATTTGACAAGTGATAGTCACTTTAGGGGCAGTCGTGTGGCTCTGACATAGTAGTGGGTTATTTTCGCTATGATACTACTTTGCTTCGCTATAAAACTACGAGTTTGGGGAATGGGTTATGACGTGGAACGAAAAGTTATTATGACGTCGTTATGGTACTCGTACCTCATAAAAAAACGCTTTGTCAAAGAGCTATCGACGTATGCTGGAAATCTGTGGTTAGGTATAGTTTTATCAGAAACGAAAACTATGTTAAGATATTTAAGAATACATAATATGTGACGTCCCACGGGTAAAGGTACCTTATGGCGGTTGGCGCTTACGCTATTATTAACGCCGCTCCAATATTATTGCGGCGCTATGCGACGTAAGCGCCAGCCGCCATAAGGTACCTTTTTCCGTGGAACGTCACATATTTGTTTAGGTATTGACAATGTTAGGTCAATGTTGAGAACTTCTCAAATGTAGGAGAATAAAAGCGCCATGAAAGAGACAAATTTTGATAATAAGAGTCACTTGCACATTTTGTGTTTTACTATACGATTTGGGTGCTGGTTTTATTATATTGTGGATAAACTGTTTGTTTTTCGTCATCAGTTAATGTGCTGGAGTCAAGATCAAGTTGCACCCTAATCCTCGTTTATCCCACTTCTTCCCTACTTTACACCAACTATTAGTCTAGCGCCTCTCCTATTTACACCACCTACCTATTTTCTACTTTGTGTTGAAGAAAATGTTAAGTATGTTAGATCTATAATCATTTTAATTACAGCAAGTAGGTATAATAATCACGCTGATGATGAGTATCTAATGCAATTAAATTGATATTGATCGGTGTAGGTAATTCCATTGTCGAGCATTTCTTGCGGTATGTTGCATACTTATGCTTAACTTATGTGCCTTGTGCAGGCTTGTGTTGTCTAGAGAGAAGTAGTTTGACTTTGCTTGAAGTCATCTGACGTATCTGGTAACATCGTACCTACGACAGATTTCGGATAAATTTCAGATTCGGGCAAATTCAAGCGAGTTTGCGCAATTTTGCTTGACGTAAAACATTGTGCGGTGTTGCGTGATTTTGCTGGACATGTCAAGCAAAGGCTATGGTAGCCGACATCACTGGCAACTTGTTGCCAGATATGTCAAGCACGCGATGTTGCGAAGTAAACACGATATCACTGATGGCCTAATGCAGCGACACATTTCTCCTTTCGTGGATACCGCGCTTTATGATTCTCAGTACAATGCATAAGCTGTGAATGCCATATGATTTATACAATACTTCCAAGTGTATCAAACGTGGTTTTAACAGCCAGTGCGACTATTAATGCGTCTTTATAGTCATTTTCGATCGTTATTAGCAGGGTCAAAAACATTCTGTGTTCGCGTCTTTCCTGTAGACATACACAAGAGTTAAGGGCTATAAAGGTTAATTTTCTTATTTAACCCTTATCCACGCGAAAAGGTCCTCCTTTTATTTAGAGAACTATGATAAAATCATTACTTACATGCCCACAAGCTGTTAACTATTGCCCACAGGAGAGAAAACTAGCGTGTTCGCGCGAACTGTACATTTTTCTCTTGAAGCCCACAGAAGCCCACAGAAGAGAAAAATGTACAGTTCGCGCGAACACGCTACAGCATCACGATATGAGACGAGACGTAGTAATTAAAATGAAACCATTAGTAAAAGTGTAGGCATCTATGATTTTTATCTGAACCGCATTCTGATATTCAAAATGATTTTTCAAACCTTACATAATTATGTTACCTACCTGTTAGCATTGCAATTCAGCGAGGTAATGCTGCCAGCGTCTACGGCATATTGCCGAGGGGTGCTTTTTTTTATTGTAGTTTAGGTTTAGGGATATGTTACCTATTTAAATGTTTGTAATGATAAAGCAATTTGATAAGATTTAGGCGGTCATTCTCTGAGAATATTTTCATACATTTTGTATAGGTCGCAGACATATTTTTTTAGAATGATCCTTAGAGACCTACTTTAATGCAGTCTAGCGATGTTCAAAGTCAGTTTGAGTTCAAAATCTTGAATTATATATTAAGTATCAAACAAGCAAAAGAGTCACAATTAGTAGAAACAGAATGTGTACGTATGATATTAATTTATTGCTATTGTTATAATATAATGTAAAACATTAATTTAATCGTGTGTATTGTTTATATTAAGAGTGTAGGTATTTACATAGTTGGTGACATGCGCAGCAGCGCAGCATTTGTTTAATAATACTTGTTTATTATGTTACGATTAATCATTGTTTACTTATGACAATTGTTATAGTAAACGATTCAATAAATAAATTCAATGTCGCTTAAGAATGCTACTAAGTATACTACTCTTTGTACTACACATTGTACAGTCAACTGTAAAAATATCGGTGTAGCCAACTTATTCAAAAATATGTCCCATAGTTCTTAATTCGCTAACTTATGAGCTATGGGACATATTTTTGAGATGATTTGTGCACCCATATTTTTACAGTTGACTGTACTAGGTACATGTTCCATCTAGTTAAGTTAGTTCATGTACTTAAGAGGCATTTAATATTAGTGCATACAAACTTAATACCTAGAAACAAAATAATACCATAAGTAAAACATAATAAAATAACTAACCTAAAAACTTAAAAACTAAATCTAAAAATAAATAAAACTAATCTAAAAATAAATAATTACAAACTATCCTGCGGAATGGTGCCGTAGATGCTGGCAGCATTTCCCCGCTGTATCGCAATACTTATTCTTTGTGCGAGGAAGCTGCCAGCTCTACGATCACCAGTGGCGTCTGCTATCCTTTTGGATAAATCCTTAAATAGCGTAGACGCGTTCGGACCCCACGGGCCAAGGGTCTCGACACCGAAAGGTACGAAATCGTATTCGGGGCCGAGACCCTTATATTTGGCCTTTTTTAATTTTTCGGCCGCCTCTGCCGCCGCGCCGGCTTTTGCATTAGTGCCGTGGAGATGAGACGGGGCTAGGGTGTCCACACAGGTGGCGTCCCACACCAGCACCCGCCCCATCTTCCACGGAACCAGTGACATTCCGTCCGGTCTCTTACCATCATCTCTTACAATGCCAGGAGGCTCGAGAAGAGCTGGTACGTTGACGCTGGCAAGAGACCGGCGGAGAATATCGTTAAGCGCGGCGTGTCTAGAGAAGCGGCCGGCGCTCCTTTGGCAGGAGAGCCCGTGGTGTCCGAGGGCGTCGACGTCAGTGCCGCAGGGGCACCTATGTGGAGCACAGATCCGGACGCCGAGTCGCAGGCAGGTCGCAACGCGCAGAGTGTGCGGCTCCAGGAAAGTGCCGGTATGCACCGACGGAAAGGCGTGCAGCCAGGCGCCGGACTCCCTGGAACCGGCTGCTAGCAGTCTGGCGCGTGCAGAACCTGTGCTGCGGCTTAGAAGACAGTCATAAATAATTTTGCATTGTATGTCGTCCCAAGCCCTTTGCGAATTTAGATTTTCGGGAAAATCCTTACCCGGGCAGGCGATGGACCAGGCGTTTTTAGACTCCGTTAAGCCAGTAATCTCATAGTTTGGAGGACAGGCCCTCAGGATTTTTCCTATGAGAGTTGCTGAACTATGAACGGAAGATAAAAACGCCGGTGTAGACACACTTGAAATTTTGCGGATCCCTAACCCACCGTGGCGAATGGGAAGGGATGCTTGGGTCCAGGACTCTTCGCTAAACTGCAAGTTCAAAATAGATTCCAAATTAGTTTTTATCAAGTCGTCCAGAGGAGTTAATAAATTTAGAAATTTTGTAAAAGGGCAGCAGCGAAGTACATACATTAATTTTGGTACGAAAAGGCAGAATTTGATAATACATAAAGCGAAATGCGGACTAATTTCGAGAAGACGACTTTCATAAGTTTGAAATTTAGAGGTAGTATCGCATGCGAATTTCGAATAGGATTCTTCAAAGATAGGAGACCCAAGGAGGCAAAGAGAGTCTTTGTCTGTTATTTTAATGTTTGGTGTAAGCAGATCAAATTTTGGTTTTATATTCGAAAAATTTAAAGAGGTGTTGTTAATAAAAAGTTCACACTTGCTATAGTTTAATTCTAGACCAATTGTTTCAAATTTTGATTTGATAGTTGAGAGATCTGACAGTACTGATTCGAGGTCGCCTCCCAGGGTTCCGTCGTCTAAGTACCAGACGTTAAATTTAGATTTTAGTTTTTGAATAATTGGATTAATAGCCAAACTGAATATTGCCGGCCCGAGAGGATCACCTTGCTGACAACCGACTTCAGAAGATAATACATTTTCACGGTAGATCAAATTTGTAGGGTCAGCATAACAATGCAGGAGATAGTTGTAGATTTCGGGGATATTGTTCTTTATTTCAGTCAGCAAGGTGTCCCTGTTTACTGAGTTAAAGGCGTTCCGAACATCAATTTTGACCAGCACATCACAGGGTGAATTTGAGAGGTAAGTACGTAAGGCATGGACGGCTGCCTCACAACCTCCTTTTATACCGAAACCGAGCTGAACAGGTTCGAAAAGTGGTTTTAATTTGGAAATTATATACCTGACTGCAATTTTGGAGGCGAGACGTCTTAAAGTAGAGCCAACGGCAATCGGTCTCACCCCTCCGTCCTTTTTGGTGAGTGCGATGAGATTAGTTAGTTTAGTTAACATAGGTAATTGTTTATGTATTTAGATACAGTATGATAAACCAATTTATTTCCAGTTTAATGCCACCAAATCATTGACGTCTTTTCATTTGGTTTGGTCTTCCAAAACTTGGCAAATAAGCACTCAAATTTACAAGAAAATTACTACCTACATGAAGTTAGCCGTAATCGTAACAACCTCTAGATAAAAGGAGGCCTTTGACATGTATTATCTTTCCGATAACATTTAAATGCACACAACTGAGATTTCTTCGAATCGATCGTAACATTTGTAACTGATTCGTGTGTATATCGATTCTAGTAAAGGGCACGCGCTGGGCGCAATCCAAGAGGACTCGGCTAAATATAGACAGTAAACAAAAACAACTGCGGCTAACCTCGCATTAGTCATAGCCAAGCCATTATAGCCTTTAAACCTCTGCATTAAGAAATACCATGAAATAAGATATCGCATGACGGACGTTACAAGTCGAAGTGACGAATTATTGGCAGAAGATTAAAGAGTCGTAAAGTCAGATTAACTAGCGATTTAATACCAGATAATCTTGAGTTGGTAAATACTCGAGACTTGAGTGTTTAGAATTTAGAATCGCAGTTATTAAGTCTATGACTTCATAAAAACACGATGTAAGTGGTCTTTAGAGGATACTTACTCGTTGTTATCTCATTCTTGTGGATCCTATCAACAAATCTAAGTTTCAATCATCAATACAGCGTTCAACTTACAACCTATAAGAATTTTTAGAAACTATTCGGTTTAAACACGCATAATCTACGTATACCTACTGAAAACATAGTGGACTTACCCAAGATGGAAAATAGATTAGATACTATACGATAAAGTCAAATACTTATCCATCCGCTTCCAAATTTAGATTCTTTGTAAAAAAAAACGAAGTTATCTGTGAGTGGGTTTTTACACTACACAAATAGGTACATGCAAGTGCCTACAATTAAATAGGTATTGAAAAACTATGTTCTGTGCATTTAGCACTAGTTTTTTTATCAGATCAGAAGACATCGTAAATTTTATAGCATTTTTGGTGCAGCGGAGTGGTGTTAACGGAATTGGTATAGATAATTCCAACTGAAATGGTAAATTCAGGTTAATATTAACGTAATTAACGCTGGTTAATCATTGGGGTTGAAATTGTTTATACCAATTCCGTTAACACCACTCCGCTGCATCGAAAATGCTATAACATTTACGATGTCTGCAGATCAGTATCCATAGTTCCTAGCACTAACATCTCTGACTGCTCATAAATTAAAATATTTTTTTTCTAACACAAGCCAGTAATATGGACTGATAAAATAAGGTATCGAATATACCTTAGTACTTACCTCATTACGTTTACCTACCTTGTATTAGGTAAATTACTGAAAAAGACGAATTCAGATATTCCTGAGCTAGGTATTTAAAGGTGAAATCGCGTAACAGATGTCGCCACGACGTCAGGCAAAGCGAGCGATGTCGTGCGATGTAGTGCCTATATTGTTTCAGAAAATCCCTGTTTTTATGCCATAACATCATAAAATAAGGAAAGGAAAATCAACACCGAAATACCTATCTCTCTGACCCAAGCCAAAGATTTATTACAAAAAGTCAGTGACCTTACACTACACATATAATTAAATATTTATTTTACAAATCTCGCAAATTTGTTGATCGTTCGGTGAACGACCGATGATCCATGGGTTAACGGTATTGCGACCCACGGTCAGGTGTGCCCCGTCGTGTTATAACTATTATTCACAAAACATTGAACACTTAAAATGTGTCGTGTCTTGTCCAAGTATTAATTTGATCCTAGGAAAAAATATGTTTGGATCCCGTCGTGTTCGTTTCATATTTGGTGCTGAATACTAAGCTTAAAATAAGCAACTAATATAAGCAAATACCTACTAAGCACATAAAATGTCATCCTCATCACCATGTCACTTTAAAATTGCGAGGTCCAATTCTTCGCAGATAAGTTTCACAGAAAGCGACCAAAACGTTTTTCAAAATCTTTGCATCATAAACATTTGATTATGGTCAAACAAATACCTAAACTATTTTGTTTTAATTTTTCACTATACTTATCAAATAATTACCTCAGAGCAATCTGCGGACGGAACCTCAAACGCCTATTTTCTCGAGTTGTAATATAAAAGAATTATCGATTCTCAGTGACTAACGTGATTTACTACAATCGTGACCAAATTGATTTAAAATGCTATAAATATTTTATGGGATTACAAATAACGAACATTTATTTTATATGTAGAATTAATGCGTGAAGTAAAATGTATCGTATCTAAATGCGACTTATCAACTTGTTTCCGTTCCACATACATATCATAGGTACCTACTTGGAAATATTTCATATCAGATATGTAGGTAGAATTATATTTTCAAAAGATAGAGCAATTATGATGCTCAGGGGCCCGTTTCTCTAAAGCTTGTAACTTGAAATTCTAGTGGAAGTCCCTTTCTAACAAAAGCTGTCAAAAAGTGACATCCGCTTGTACCTATTACAAGTTACAAACTTTTGAGAAACGGGCCTCTGTGCCCTGTTTATCAAAAGCTTGTATCTTGTAATACAAGTGGAAGTTCCTTTTTGACAGCTTTTGTTAGAAAGGGACATCCACTTGTATTACAAGTTACAAGCTTTTGAGAAACAGGACACTGGTGTCAATTACCGATTTATCTGCCTTATTAAAATTACCTTAGAAAAAAAAACCACATTAACAATGAATGAATAACCATTTAATGCTTACTTCTAACAATAGTATTTTGCGACGTAGAAGAAATGCATAGTTATTTAATGATCCTCTTAAGGCTGTGTTTCTACCAGAGATTGGCGAGGATGCGAGGATTTAAGAACCAATAGAATATTGCCCACTTGAGCTGCGCTAAGCGAGGGTAGGTAAATGAAGTAATTCTTTTGGTTCTTAACCCGTGGAGCGCCCTACTGTCACACGTATGATGGTAATTCGTATAGGAGATCCATACTATGGTAATTTCGGGGCGCTCCACGGGTTAATAAACACATCCCTTGCTTCACATCCTCGGACATCTCTGGTGGAAACGCACTTTCGGTACTTCGACAAATACCTACTCCAACTGACCAAAAGCTTTCTTTGACAGGTTTGACCTCATCGACGTGCCGGCCGAGACCCGTCCTATCCTAGTGAAAATGACCCACGTGGTCACCGCAAACCTGATGGCGGAATGTGGCGGCAACGTCACAGAGGTTGTGCACACCCCGGTGGTTGTCTACACGTCAGTAAAGTCCGCGGACACGAGTCTCACGTGGACCACGGATGAGCAGTATGCTTTGGATGTCCAGATAAAGGGTTAGTTTCTTGCAATATCATGCTTTTAATTTAGATATTATTTATATACAAGAAATAAATTAATTTAGAACTAAAGCTTAAAACCTAAGTGGATAAACTAAAGCTAACCAAATATATAAAAAAAAAACAATTGCTTCCGGCATAGACCCTGGGATACTAATATGTACTAGCGGTGTTACCTTAGACTCAATTTATATTCTGTTGAAGATCACGGCCATTTTTCGCCAGAATTAGCAATCGTAGATTATACAAGTATCTATTAACATTTATTAATGATCAAAATGAAATATCGTGGATCGTGTCAATGGCATCGACGATGCACTTATAAATTAAAGTTGAACAAACTTGCAGATCACGATCTTCGGTTTATCATTGTCGGACTCTTGACCGGTCAACAGGTTTCTTGGTATATTCACAAAAAACTGCCCAATCATTTATGTAATCTTCTGCATAATTATTGAGTAGGTATACCTACTGGTGGTCTAGCGGTAAAGCGTGCGGGTTTCAGATCGGTTAACTCCCGGATCGTACCTACCAATGAGTAGTCGCTTCTCGGCGAAGGAAAACATTGTGAGGAAACCGGAATCCCTAATAAGATTTAGGTTCCCCTCTGATGGGTTGGCAGGTCAAATGGTTGTTGCTTTTGTATTAACCCAATTCCTACACCAATTAATGGATTCGGTTGCCAAAAGCTTACCCCGGGCTTCTTTATGATTTAACCGGGAAACCGCTAAGGCCCACTTGCACAATTCCATTAATCCGGGGTTAACCGGTTAAACTTGGTGTTACCATGGTTACCAGTACCTACAATTTGACACTGGGTTAACAGTTTAACCGCGTAACCCCGGGTTAGTGGGATGGTGCACGTGGGCCTAAGAAGCTGACGAGCAATATTGATGCTATATATTTGTCGTACATACGCTTTTCAGAAGATACAGTCGCCGTCCACATATTCGCGGAAACCATCTACGGCGCTCGCCACGCGCTTGAAACCTTCACCCAATTAGTCGCATCAGACCGTCCCGACTTTCCCGGACACACCCGCTGCGGGCTCCGTCTGGTCTCCGGCGCTAAAGTCCGGGACAGACCCGTCTACAAACATAGAGGCCTGACCCTGGATACTTCTAGAAACTTCATACCGCTGAGGGATATAAAGAGGACGCTGGATGGCATGGCAGCGACGAAGATGAATGTTTTCCATTGGCATGTGACGGATTCACATAGCTTCCCGTTGGAGTCGACACGTGTACCGCAATTTACAAGGTATCTTTGTCTTCATTGTAAATAATGTTACTTATTGGGCTAATTATAATATACCTATTGGGTGGTTTTCAACCCATTGGAAGAACTTGCTTCTCCTGATCAAATTGTGAGTAGAAGAGAGAGAAAGCCAACCTTAAGGAATTCAGACCAAAAGCTAATTTTGGGCATATGTGGACTAAAAGAAAATTAGCGTCCTCGGCACCATGCCAAAGGGGCCCAATTTCTTGGACGTATTTTAATTTAATTTTCATTTTTAGTTTTAATTTAGTTTTATTTTATACATTAAGTTAGTTTATTTTTCTTTTTAATGTTTGTATCTACCTTATAAATAAACATTTACCCTATAACACAAAAAAAAAGAAAAGGAGACAAGATAAGTCTTTCTCTTCAAAACATCTTTTTCCCTCATGTAACTTTGTTTCCAGATTTGGTGCTTATTCAGACTCCGAAGTATACACAAGAGAAGAAGTAAAAGATTTGATAGAGTACGCTAAAGTGCGGGGCATACGCGTCGTCATCGAAATCGACGCGCCTGCACACGCCGGCAACGGCTGGCAGTGGGGCAAGGTAAATACTACCCTATCTTATACTAAGTAAGGTTCAGAATAAATTGGATTATTGACATAAATGGAGATACTGTTAAGGTGCTAATTATACGAGTTACGTTTGATTGAAAGCGTTGATTGATTAAAGGTGAAAATATGGAATGTTTTGGAAGCCATAACAAAGATTGCTTAGTTCAAAAGATTTCGTTTCCTGTTTATTTCAAAGCCGAATTAATGAATTAGCCAAGCCGTAGCCGTTTGTTAAGTTTTCTCTCTAAATTCGGGGAATCTGTTTTAAAAAAACTGTGGGTACCTACTTATTATTTTAGCGCGATTTTGGTTGACTCAGTGATATGACCTAAGATAAATAGTCACATGATTTACATTATAACATTTATGCTGCTTTTTCCAATTACCATATTATTTAATATCTAACTAGTCAGACTCGACTGATCATCCGTCATATTAAATAATTAGTATGTAATTACTAAATATAAATTAAATATATTTCAGCAAGCCGGCTACGGGGACCTAGCTGTATGTGTGAACGAGAAGAATTGGCGGATGCTTTGCATCCAGCCGCCTTGTGGGCAACTCAACCCAGCCAACCCTGCGATGTACCGAGTGCTTAAAGATTTGTACAGAGACATCGCAGAAGTGCTGCCCAGGCCTGCTTTATTCCACATGGGAGGTGATGAGGTGAGTTTTCGTATGTCCGCTTTCGGGCAGTGGCGTATTTTAAGATTTGGTGCCCTAGAACTGACAAGACATCTCCAGGCGCCAGGACAATCTCCCCCTTGACTCTAGTGTAAATTAATACCGGGACTATCCCCATAGTGGTCTGAATTACGCACACAGAAATGAAACTTCTTATCTGCGCGCTACCCCATGCAACTCTTTACTGATGACATCTGTCAGAACTAACAGTCAATGTTTTTATAAGTTTTGAATAAAATGATTAAGTATTCTTGCAAATAGATGAATTAAATTAAGATGATATTTTTGAATATTGATTGAATGTTATTTTGTTTATTGTTGAGCTTAACTACTGAATAGTTTGTAATAATATAAATTTCCAACCCAGAACACGACCTGGTTTTCCTTTAACCAGGCGTGGCTCACGCCGCGATTTTGTCGCTTTGCAACAGGTACATCCGTTCCACACCAATTTTGGTGGCTAGCCATAAGCCGCGCGTGGCGCTGTCGCCACCTAGCGGCCATATCTGTCCTGATCGTAACAGACGCGTTTTGTTAGAGAGTGAGTCTTCTGTACCTAGTACTATTATTTATTCTGTGCTTTAACATAGTAATCTCCCAATTGCAGGTATATTTCGGCTGCTGGAACTCTTCAGAACAGATAGTGAGCTACATGAGAGATAAAGGTTTCGAGATAAACGCAGATGGTTTCATTCGCCTCTGGGCAGAGTTCCACGCCCAAGCTCTACAGATTTGGGACGAACAGCTTAAAGAAGCCACTGGTGAAGACAAGCAGCCAGTCATGCTGTGGTCTTCTGAGCTAACTGACCCGCAGAGGATACAGAGATATTTGGACAAAGAGAGGTAGGGTCACATTCTGTTTTTGACTGTCTTTTTAGGTGAGGATTCGAAGAATATGGAATATCGCTTAGGTTTTGGGTTGAAATCTGTAGTCGCGTCTTCTATTAGATTCAACAGTCTCTTCAATAATAGTGGAGGGGTTAATTTGCCTTTGGGTTCAGTCACACGCGCTAGCCCCCACAGACATGGTGCAAGAAGCTAAAGAAAGCCTAGGAATTCTTTCGGATTCACCAACGCTTTGAGGATATAAAGAAATCTGGAGAAGTAAAAGTAGATTCAAGGACCATTCTGTCTTTTTGGCATAATCTAAAACAAATGGGGATAGGTTTCTTACATGACTATTTGTCATCGCACTTTGTACTCTTAAGAATAACATTACGTATTGTTATTATTCCGTATACAGTATACACATGGAACCGCCGTGACCCTGGAGTGGAGCTAATTTTAGACTCATTAGCTCATGCATTACTCGTTGAAACCGTTTCAACTCTTTGCCATATGGAGTAATTAACATGTTACAGATAGAATAATTAGCGTTAATGGGTTTAACTGCTGTACGCATTATTTTAACGTTGCTCTGAATATTTACGTGTCATAATTTTTTTTTGGTACCGACTTATTTCTTAATATTTTTTTTGAACTATAAAGCACTACACTATACGTTTTCTACGCAAGACACTTACTTTAGATACAAAAGTTTTAGCTTTTCCCGCTCAATTCTCTCTAGCAGGAGATCTAAGGTCCACCACCTTGCATTTTGGAGACAAAGCAAACCGCTTGGAACAGGTGTTCCTGGGGGTGATCTGAGCTGATTAAGCCCGGTTGCCAAGAGGTTCCCCCCAGCAGGTGGGCAGGGGACGGGGGGTAAAAGTGCCTCCGGCGCGCCTCACTCTAAGCTTTATATCTGCATACATCTCGCAACTATATCAAGTTTGGTGTCTTTTTCGTGTAATTCGAGGATGAAGAATTCAGTTCTGTGACTAAATTTTCACTCACCCATACAAAAAAATCAAGAAATTCAAAATTCAAAAAAAATCTTTTAATTTTTTTTTTCGTAAATCCTCTAAAAAATTTTAACTATGAGGATTTGCTCTAGAAAAAAAATACCTGTGAATAGCCCAATTATCCTACTATACAGAATAGTAAACTTGTCAAACATTTTTTTTCATAACTCTGTTAAAAAAAATGTTTATTGTCGCGCGGCGTACCTGCTTTGTAAGAGCGGTATGCAGCGTTTAGGATTTTTAAGCATGTTTAGATGATTTCTGATAAGTTGTTATTCTTCTGGTTGTAAATTACATTAATAAATTACTTCTGGAAGTGATATATATACAAATATAAATTAAATATATAAATAAAGATATTGGGAAAACTTTCGCCAACAGAGTTAAGTATTATAAATGTGATAAAATTAACATTATTATTTGCATGTCTTTTCCATATCTCGGGACCATGGGGTCCCGGACCTTTGGGAGGCGTACGTGGGGACGAAGCCAACAGCGCAGAGGCCCTTTAAGGCACGTTAATCTAAAAGCAAGGGATACATGTGGTGGATACTATCCCCGAACGCACAATGTGATACATCCGGAGATGGTCCCCGCCAGGTGCAAAGACTATTACAGTGCAGCACTTTTGTGCTGCGATGGGAACTAAGGTCATGGGCTATAGATTTGAAAGTTGGATGGACTGGATAATGGGCTATGGGAGAGACTAGCGGACACCTGCCGTGACAATCAGTCTCAAAATTGTAAATGACAGGTGGTGACTCGCCAACTCATTGAGTGGGCCCCGCAATGGCCGCACGCACAGTGCGACAACAGGGCAACACATTGGAGTGGCGGTGAGGTTGTCGAGAGGTGAGTCTGCAGTAGCCAGATCCCGGTAATCCGTTCAGCAGGCTGCCGGCGTTATGACATTTTACACTTCCAACCTGGAGCATAGGTCCCGCTCTTGCGACTCCATTCTGGCCGGCCAATCAAGGCAAGCACAGAGGCGAGGGACAGATGACAAGGCCCTCTGGAATAGGGGTCCGCGGTGTCGTCACTCACCGTCAGCTCGCCACAAGCTGCCCCCGCGGGACATTATTATTATTATTGTGGTGTTGTGGGCCTTTGAGTGTCGCATTGACCAGCATTGATCTATTGTGACGGCCCTTTAAGTTCATTACTAATGCCCGTTGCATCCAGAAAGTTCCAGATTCTTTAGGCCGTAATGTTTTGTACCTCATAGGGTTGCACTACGTGTCGCCCTAGGTAGGTACTTCTTTTTGACATTAGTAGTCCACAAGAACAGAGAATGTGCATTGCAGTCTCCTCTGACTCCTGACAGAACCTGCATGTCGCATCTTGTTTCTTGCCAATTTGAAACATATATGTTTGTTCAACTTGCAGTGTCCAGTCAGTATTCTGGTCACCGCGCAGGTTTTGTGCCTTTTGAGTCTTAAAAGCTCCTTAGCTGTTTTGCTGTTGAACCCTTTGATCAGAGCTTTCGAGTGTTCTTGTCCTTTAACGAACTTCCACCAATCGATTGCTCTCGTTTTTTCTAAGTTGCTGAGCAGAGAATATGCATCTCGTTTTGTGCTTCCACAGAAGGGTTCTGGGCCGACCAGGGGTGTGTCTGCGCCCTTTCTAGCAAGTTTGTCCGCTTCTTCGTTTCCGTTAATGTCGGAGTGCCCTGGTACCCATCTAAGTGTAACTTTGTTGGAGTAAACCAGTCTAGTCTGAGTAGTCTGTCTAGTAGTCTGAGTTGATGTAGATAAGCTGGTGTCTTAGGTTTCTATCCAGGTTGATCTCCGCACATTTGTTGACGGCGAAGACTTCTGCCTGGAAGATTGAGGCCAATGTGCCCATGCTGACGCTAGCTCTGAGTTTATAGATCTCTCACCATAGATCCCACATCCTACATCATTGCCTTTCTTGGAAGCATCTGTATACCAGATGTGGCTTCCCTCTTCGACGTACATTTGGTTGTTGATCCATTTGTCTCTAGGAGGTATTTCTACTGTGTACAGTTTGGTGAGATGACATTCGGTGTGAGCGTCATCAGTGGGCATGCTAAGGCCTCTATTCACAAAAACCCAGGCCTTTAGATTGGTTAATGCCTGAGAGCGCCATTTTGGCCTGTTTAGCGTGCATATTCTGTAGACGCACTGCTTGGCCTCCTTTTGCACCTGCAAGTGGAGTGGTATGATGTCCAGCAGTGCATCTAGGGCCGCTCCCGGTGTCGAGGAATAGGCGCCTGTTACTGTTAAACAAGCCGTGCGTTGCAGTCTGTTTAGAGTGTCTATTGCTGTCTTTTGGCTGGTTTTGTTACACCAGACTGCGGAGGCTTAGGTGACAATTGGCCTCACTACCGCTGTGTACACCGTGTTTTTTTTGATTTCCGTTAATTTCAAGGGTGCATTCCTGAGCTTAAATCAAGTAACTTTCTCAAAGACACCGATGTTCTAATTAAGTCCATTTCGGAGATAATCCATAATTTATTTTTTTCCTATAAGGCCTCTACAAGCGTGTACACTTGCCTTAGGGCCGGCTTACATATTGATTAGTGTTTAGAATAAGTTCATACATTTGCTACTAAACTTAAGTACAATCTCGGTCGATTGATGTACGAAATGACATTGATATGTCACAGATTTCAATTGTTTGGTTGAGTTAAATGTAATGCCCGTGTTACAACAACGCTATATGCTACATTTAATTACTTTTTAAACAAAAAAAAAAACAAAAAAGAAAACAAAAAAAAATTTTTTTTTTTTGAAAATTAACTATGCCATTAAGTTCTTATAAACGTACTTAACTATACCCCGAAGTTAACGGAATTCAATAAAAACACGGTGTATAACCACATAGCAATTTGGATCTTAAGCCCCATCTTGCTCCTGCCATTCGACAGCATGACCACATGGCCATTTTCACTTTTTGTATAATGTTTCTCAGGTGAGGGTTCCAAGTTAACTTTTGGTCAAAGGTGACCCCTAGATACTTGACCTCTGCCGAGAACGGTATTATTTGTCCATTAAGTCTTGGTTTTGTGAGTTTATCGAGCTTCCGTTTCCTTGTGAATGGTTAAATGGCTATTACAGTCTTGCTCGGATTAATGGACAAGTCATTTTCTCTACACCATTTGAATATTGTGTTTAGAGCTCCTTGCATTAGGTTGGATATTGTGTTGAGGCAAGGGCCTTTGACGATGACTACAAGGTCGTCGGCATATCCTTGTGTATCAAAGTCTTGGCCTGACATGATTGCAAGAAGTTGGTCCACTGCTAGGGTCCATAATAGTGGGGATAAAACGTCTCCTTGTAGGCACCCTTTAGTGGTATAAAATTCATGCTCTATATATAGTATTGATGGTCAGAGTGGCTACTCTGTTTGAGAGCATGCTATGTACCCATCTGGTGGTTTCGTCTACTCCCTTTGATTTCATACCATTGAGTATGGTCTCTGTGGGCGTATTGTCGAAAGCACCTTCAACATCAAGGAACGCACATAGAGCGGTTTGCTTTTCCTCTAGGGTTTTCTGCACCTTGTCAACCTGGTTGAAAATTATTTCGGCGATACGGCGGTTTTTGGCGCACGGCGCGATTTGGTCTATGTTTGGGGACAGATTATAGCCCCTCAGCAACAGCCACCATGCCCTGCTGACTGGGGCTGTCCAAACAACAAGGTTATTGGGAGCCCATATGGACAAGCCTACCTGCGGCGGCTGCTGCTTGTTTAGAGCTTATTCGTTGCCGCTGCTAAACAAAATGCGCAGGGAGGTGCAACTGCGTTAAAAAAACCTAAAATGCACAGTCCCATGGGCATGTAATGGTAATTACGAACAATATAATATCTTATTTTAACCCGCATTTTTTGTCAAACATCTCCTATGTTAATTTTATCACATTTATAATACTTAACTCTATTAGCGAAAGTTTTCCCAACATCTTTATTTATATATTTAATTTATATTTGTATATATATCACGTCCAGAAGTAATTTATTAATGTAATCTACCACCAGAAGAATAACAACATATCAGAAATCATCTAAACATACTTAAAAATCCTAAACGTTGCATACCACTCTTACAATGCAAGTACGCCGCGCGACACAAAACATTTTTTTTAACAGAGTTATGAAAAAAAATGTTTGACAAGTTTACTATTCTGTATAGTAGGAGAACTGGGCTATTCACAGGTATTTTTTTTTCTAGAGCAAATCCTCATAGTATACATTTTGTAGAGGATTTTCGAAAAAAAATATCTAAAACCTTTTTTTGAATTTTAAATTTTTCGAATTTTTTGTATGGGTGAGTGAAAATTTAGTCACAGAAATGAATTCTTCATCCTCGAATTATACGAAAATGACACCAAACTTGATATAGTTGCGAGATGTATGCAGATATAAAGCTTAGAGTGAGGCGCGCCGGAGGCACTTTTACCCCCCCTCCCCTGCCCACCTACTGGGGGGAACCTCTTGGCAACCGGGCTTAATCAGCTCAGGTCACCCCCAGGAACACCTGTTCCAAGCGGTTTGCTTTGTCTCCAAAATGCAAGGTCCCCTTAGAAAACGGGACCTTAGATCTCCTGTCTGTTTGATTATATGTCGTCGATACACCTGCTATAAAAAAAATGTAATAACTACTTTTTAAGTTTTTTTTTGTCTAATAAAAAGCAAACAGTTTTTTTTTACATAAACTGTTATGTATGAACATATAAAGAGGGAACCATTCATTAAATACATCATATAAAATAAAAGTGTTGTTCTCAAATAACACTTATTTACAGATACATCATCCAAGTATGGGAACCAGTAGAGAGCCCCGAGCTAATCCAACTCCTCCGCCTTGGTTACCGCGTGGTCTCCGTACCCAAGAACGTGTGGTACCTGGACCACGGGTTCTGGGGCACCACCAAGTTCGCCAACTGGCGGAGAATGTACGCCCATATGCTGCCCAGCAGTGAGACTGGGGTCCTTGGAGGGGAGGTTGCTATGTGGACGGAGTATGTCGACCAACATGTTCTAGGTAAGTAATCATGTACAGTTATGGGTACCTATGGGTAAAAGGGCTTCAATTTTTTAGCTGTCATAAGAGCTGTCAGATAAGATAAATGATTGGCAAACCCTGCAACGCGCACGGTCCCTATTGCGGTCTGCAACGGAATTAACTTGTCCATCACAACCCGTGAAAGTGAATACATCCGTCCATTGATGGCGTGGGTTCAGAGTACTACCGTTAGATGGCGGTATACGGCTCTGAGTAAGATACATTGTCATTTGTTTACATTACTTATCAATTTTGGTTTGGAACAGTCAGTAGGTAGCATAAGTAGCTAAGCGAGCGAGATGTCTGCTAAGAGTGATAAGCGATAACACAATTTTATTGATAAGAGAAATTAGAGCTTCAGCAAATCTTTTTGAGCACCTAGTTGTTGTACGAGATGAAAACTTTTGAAGTGGGTAATTTATACTTGAGAAATAGTTGAAAATAAAAATAACGTGCCTTGGAAATATTGCTGCAATGATGCAGCGACGTATATTATTTAGCGATGACGTTTTTGAAGAACGGCTTTTCGATGTAGCCTCTTTCATATACATTTCTATAATAGGCCAGACGTGATTCACATTCGTTTATAGCGTGTTTCATGGCTCCTCTACACTATGGGCCAACGTCGGCCACTCCAAGGGACGTAGCCATGCGGTAGAATGAGATAGCAATATCACTTGCTCCCTCTAACACATAATTGCGTCCCTTGGAGTGGCCGGCGCTGGGCCATCGTGTAGAGCAGCCATCATAGGACGTTTCCATGCATTTATTTATCCAGGCCCCTATTTCACCACGGTGACAGGTGCGACAATTGTCGACATCATTGTTACTGACGTCACAGGTCTCCATAGGCTACGGTAACCGCTTACCATGGGACGGGCGGTGTGCTTGTTTGTCACCAGAATTTTAATAGAAAAACTCCATTATATCGCCAATAAATAAGTATTTATTTTGCGAAGCTAAATGACAATTGTCACAAGAAACATAACAATTGTCACGAAATTCCGACACAGAACTCATTGCCTGTCAAGATTTACCGAAAGTTCTTTTAAATCTTGTGATAATTGTCATCATCATCATAAACTTCGCCTGATTGTTGTCGATATAATAAAGTTTTTTTTAAATAATACATTGGCACCATCACCAAACAGGAATACGGCCCGCCCGATGGTAAGCGGTAACCGTAGCCCATCGATGACTGTGACGTCAGCAACAGTGACATTTGTCGAATTGTCACACCTGTCACCTTGGTGAAATAGTGGCCAGGTGTCACTGTAAGCTTTTCTCATTGCAGACACGCGAATCTGGCCGCGAGCGGCCGCAGTAGGCGAGCGGCTGTGGTCGGACCCGTCCGCCGGCGCGGGCGCCGCCGAGCCGCGCCTGCAGCGCCTGCGCGCGCGGCTCGTCGCCAGGGGCCTGCGGCCGGACGCGCTGTCGCCGGCCTGGTGCAGCCAGCATGACGGCAGATGCTTATAGTACTCTCATATAGACTAATTGGTCTGCCAACATTAGAAAAATATATGACATGATCACAGTATAATGAACGTGTCTTTTAGACCCAGTAGTCCAACTTCGAACAATAGGGGATATTACTGCAATGTTCTGCCGCCAGAGTGCAGCACTACCGACTCTAGTAAATTCATAGACTAACTTATACGTACTGTGCCTTAAACTGTTTTTTGACAAGTTTTCACAGACAATAAAATATGACATTGATGCATCAAGGCGGTTTGTTAAGAAGGGCCTACCGGTAAACGCGAAACGCGAAATTTAGTTATCTGCCTCTTTATCGCTCGAATATGCAAGAGTGATAGAGAGGCAGAAACCGGACTTTCGATTGTCGTGTTTCACGGTAGGCCATGTGATTGACGGAGTGACGCATGATGTGTCATTGATGTTTGTTTACTGTATGTGCTAGTTGTGCCACCTACGCAGAGCTTTGCCTAATATTCTCTATTTATAATTCTCGTTCGAAATTCAAATCTCAAAAACATTTGCTTGGGCGCCCCCTTAGAAAACCTGTTGAAATCTGTCGAGTCGTCACGTGTTTTTACCCGAGATCCGCTCATTTTTTTTGTCCGAAGTTAGACTACACGGTATAAATCGGTGTATACTGACATGATGGTGCTTTTTTAACGCATCCATGGACCATGGTTGTCGATAAATGTTACCTTTGATGGTTGAATGTGTGTGAGCTTGGAACATAAAGTTGACGACTGTAATAGTAGGTACACGAGCGCATGGTAAAATCGCTTCGAATCTCAACTTGATTAAATGATAATGATAGTAATTATTACCTAAACTTTTTGACGTAGTATAACATTATGTTGTCTTTATTCTGCCGTGCTATATTTCCTTTAGGTACCTACCTAGGTACTACTATATCTATGATGTGAACTAGGTGTATACATACCTTTGGGATGGGATGCGACATCCGATAGAAATGTCGTTCTGACATTAATTCCATATTCACATCAATTGAAATATTCCCTTATTAATCATATTTCTTATATCGTCATAATCATATCAGTTATCAATATATGTCGAAAAATGCAACGAGGCTAAAATAGCAATATTTGTCTCTTTCTAGCTGTCTATCTCACAATTAGAAACGTAGAAGAAATTTTTTCCATTAAGTACCCTTGTAAAATGTAGTAGATATATATGTAAGACGAATGTCGAGTTATGTATTAAATCTTGAACTAGTATGGTTGAAATTTTCCAAGGTGATTTTTTGGACTTAAACCTTATACCTACTGTTAAACAATTTGACTTTTAAGTCTTTGTTTATTTTACGCAGAGCGGTCAACTCCCGTCTTTGGCAAATGGCAAAGCTACAATGTGCCAGTAGCAGCACTTAGTAACCGCTGCATAAAATAAATAAAGGTATTGATATTTTCAACAGATTAGGGGTTTAAGTTCAAAATATCACCTCGGAAAATTTCAACTATAACAGGTTATTTATAATACACCTGAATAGCAAAAAAACTTAAATGTTCTTCACGACTTATATAATTCAAAAGAAAGTGCTTTATCGGAGAAAAAGAATTATTAGCATTCTGCCCAATCAAAGTTTTGCATACTGATTTGAAGAATGATTTGATTTGATGGAAGGTATACATGTGTAGGTATTTCACCAAGATATACAATTTCTGTCAATATGATATTTGGCAGTAAGTAACTATTTTGTAATAGTTTGACTATTCCTCATAGACAATAGATTTGTCTAATAACTTTGGTGCTTAATAATTTACTTATTTCATACTGAATAAATGTTGAATCTATGTACATGTAGGATAAATGTTATCATAATAATAATTTGTAAGAATTATAAGAGACGTCGATATCAGACTGATTCTATTTAATAAGACAAAAGATTTTATAAGCAAATTTATGTATGAAAAGTTTTATAGAAATTGTGATATTGTTTATATTGCCGACAAATATGAAATGAAGATTTACGCCAAACTTGTAGTTTTATTGCATCTATGGAATAACAAAAGAAAATTAAACAAATATACTAACATATCTTAATAATTAAGTATAGTACAACATTGTAGTTATTTAACATGACTAATGAAAATAAATGTGAAATATGATTAAGTGTAATAATGACTAGCTAATTATAAAGAAACAAGATAATATCATCGTAGAGGCACCTTAAGCTACCCAATTTGATATCATTGCTAAATACGATATCGAAATATCTTTTGCTACAGTTTGCTATTTATTACTCACAATTGTCCACTTACATTAGATACAAGTTCATTATTATTGACTAGATTCATGGTGCGATCTACTACAAATACCTAATTATTTGGCAGTTCCACTATAGCAGTTTTATTACAAGCAGCAACTAAATTGACGTTAATATTTACAAACAGTATTATAGACTATAGTAAATAATTTTAAAGTACTATTGCATTCTCAAGTAAAGTTATTGTCCCAGTGTTAAAGACTTAACTGGACCGATTACTTTACCCAAGTTCTATTTAATTTTAACTATTTCAACATTTATTACAATTAAAAAGTGAAATCTAATCATAGTTTACAAATTACTCCTACTGATACTCCTATCATTACTAACATTTTTCACTCCGAGACTGAGATCATTTGGGACTAGGTCATGCAACACTGTGTCGCATCTGAAAATACTAGTCGCAATTCTGTTAGCGAGTCTCTCTGATTCCCTCAGATCATCATCTTTGGAAGAATGAGAGGTGAGATCGATTTCAGTATCGCTGTCGCTTTCACTCTCTTTGGCTTCGGTCTGTCTATACGCTAGGTTTTGAGGCTGGTCCATATCAACTGCGCAGGGGCAATTCTTTGACATTCTAAGATCGGTTGGAACGTTTTCATTCTCCATTTGTGGGGGTTGTTGCATCAGGAGAGGTGGAAATGGGAACGTTGGTTGTTGAAGCATTCTCTCGTCATTGGCATATGGCATTGGGGGTGGAATGTCATGGATTGGGGGCATGGGCATGGGTTCTGTCATGTTTGTGTTGTGGTGGTATTGCTCCGGGCGAGGTGACTTCATTTCAGAGTTTTCCATGGCTACTGGAGGCTCTGGGGAATCTTTGCCGGAGGGAGAGTCGGGGCCTTCCGGTGATGAGTCTGGAGGTTTGGTGTGACCTGGGAAAATATGTTTGTTATAATTTAGCAGCATTAGGTAGTTTATCCTTTGTTTCAAAAAGTTGATCGAATATTTTTTTAGGATATTTAAAGTACCTGCGCCTAAGATGGCCCTGTTAAAGCTTGGCTACACTTTCATAATGTCATATTTTTATAAGAGTGAATGGGTTCTAATTTTGCACTCATGTTCGTTAGTACCATAGACAAAACTGCAAAAAAAACGATGGGCTTTCTTAGGCGCAAGGAAACAAAAATCGTAGAAACATTTTAAACAAGAGACAAGTAGTGCTAGGATAACGACAACGGTTATACATTCCACTAATACCATCATGTATGACTGGTCTATCACTCGATTCTCAATTTCTAAAGCTCATTTAAAAATAACCATTCCAAATTTCAAATCGATAGCTTCAGTAGTTCTCGACATATTTATCGATGTAACAGACGGACGGACAGATGGACAGACGGACAAAGTCGCACATAAGGGTTCCTTTTGTACCTTTTTGGCACGGACCCTAAAAACAGCATTTCATCGTTTTTCACAGCATATAGAGTGACAAAATCCCCTGTGGAGTCGGACCATGCTGTTTTCCTGCCAAGTGCTACGTCAAGTGCCTATGGCACTTCTAGTTTGTTACTGCCAAGTCAGTGCAAATGTATCTTGGTCCTAGTCTAGCATAGTGCGAACCGGGCATAAGCTGAGTACCCAGGCCGAGGCAGCGCATGCGCCAGGCGTCCTGCAGCAACTGCAGCCGCGCCTGCTTGCGCCACTTAGCGCGCCGGTTCTGGAACCACACCTGGAACAAAATATATGTCAGAAGACGAAAGTGGAGGACCCGCGCAAAATCGTCTTTTCATACAAACGTAGTCCTCAGTTTCCTCTCAGGATATTAACATTATTGAATATATTTTGTATATTAACCACAGCTATGGCCCTAATACGTTTGATTTTTTTCGAAGTTTTAACTATTATAAAGATTTAAGGGGCCCACTGATTAACAGTCCGCCGGACGGTATCGGCCTGTCTGTTGTCCGGAACTGTCAAAATTTTGTTGTAACTGACAGGCCGATACCGTCCGGCGGACTGTTAATCAGTGGGCCCCTTTAGAAACATTTAAAATTTTGTATGAAATATTTTATTCGCTCCTAATTTTTACATAATCAAAAATTCGAAAAAAGTCAAACGTAGGGCATAGCTATGGTTAATATACATAGAATTATTTAAAAATATTTTCGATAATGCTAATGTCCAGAGAGGAAAATGGGGACTACGTTTGTATGGAGAAGCGGATACGTTTGAATGGAGAAGTTTGTATATGGACGCGGTAAAATGTGTAAAGGAGACAGCATAATGTTTCTTTAATTATAGCGTTATCCGATTGCGGCGTCATTGAGTAAAGGATGACTCACGCTAGACCGGCCCGGGGCCGGGCCAGAGCTTCCGGCGCTTCGTTTTCTATGGAAAGCACCACGTTATCACCGTTTGCCCAGGCTGAACGGATCCCCACATCCGCATCCGCAACCGCGGAAATTTCGCATTATTTTCAACATCCGCATCTGCATCCGCATCCGCATAAAATGGATGCGGAGCTTATGTATGGATGTCGAACAAGTCGGTACAGGAACGTCTTAGCGGCGGCGTAAGTGCTAGGTAATGTCGTAAAAAACGAAATCGTCTAGATCTAGAAAAGTCGGCCAAGTTACTATTTATTATAATAATATAACCGATTCACCACATTAGCTGAAAGATTTTTCCTGCACGTCCATCGTTAAACTTCTATCATTCTTTCACTTTGCGATCCTGACCAGGGGGCCGATTTTTGAATTTCGATCGCTCGATTTCGTGTCGCTCCCGTCAATATATCTCCACTACTATTAGGCATGTAAATTTTACTAAAAGGATTGAAAACGAGTGGTCAATAGGTATCACTAGATTCCCAATTACTATTGCTCGTATTTCAAAAATAACAATTCGCCGTTTTCCACTGATTTTGGAGTGACTAAATCGATCACTCGAAATTCAAAAATCGGCCTGTTGTTTTATCACTCATAACATAATTATTATACTTAGTGCCGACTAATCGGCCTTATCTGCCGACTAATCGCCAGCCATGAACACCGTCGGAACGATGCTTAGTGTAGAGTTCCCGAGCCCTTACCGCCTCACCCGTCATAACACCCCTAAGTGACATTAAAAAAACGACGACTTATGCAGCGATATCATCGGTAAGACCAGCAAAATCATTGCAGAGGGCCTATCGTGAAACACGAAAGTCGAAATTACGTTAACTGACCGATAGAGAGGCAGATAAAGAAAATATTGATGTACTTTTTTCGCGGTAGGGCCTCATTCTTGTGTAGGTAATACCAATAAGGGTTTTCGTAGACTACGGAAACCTAAAAACATAGCTTTACTCAAAAAACTAAAAAAAGCTGATTTTTTTATTTACAAATGAAACTAGATAGGTACTTAACAGTTAGGTATGCATATACCTATATGTTAGAATTAGACCAAGAAAAGTCTGCAAGTTCTGCAAGGGTTTTGATAGCACACCGAGCACACGCAGTGCAAGTGTTATTTAAAACGTCAAACATCTATGAAATTATGACGTATAAAAACACTTGCACTGCGTATGCTATCAAAATCCTCTTGGACTAACTCTATCAAATGCATTGAGAGCGCCAAATCGAAGGGTCCAAAGGGTTCTTTTGATCTTTTTGCTGTTCGACCCTTCACTTAGTCGTGATCGTGGCTCGAATACGAGTCTATTTGTAGGCTAGGTGGAAGATAATCAACGATTGCTTTAATGTAGATAATTTATCTAATTCATTTTGTAAAACATAATTTTGTAGACTTTTCCTTGTAATTTTTACCTCCTGAGAGTTGATTATTTTTGATCAGGTTTATGAAAACAAAACCGGCTAAGAGCATGTCGGGCCATGTTCAGTGTAGAATATCGTCATAGGTATCCGCCTGCGTCCGTCACAATAGAGCAGGGAAAAACATTTTTTTTCATTTCGTGGCGATTATTTCTCAAAATATCTACTTTATAAAAATCAGGTTTTCAGCACACGCATCCGCTTTAAAAGACTATAGTAGTATACCCTATAATGGACACGGAACCAGTAATGGGACAAAAAAACACAATTCCTCTAAAATAAGTATATAAAAGTAGTTTATAAACACTGGATATATTTTTATCATAAATAAGAGTCCTAGAGCTGATTATGTTTGAATTTTTATTAAATTCGGTTATTATTTAAGAAATGTGCGTCAACCCAAAAGTTGTCGTGCCACTGAAAAAAAATATCACTAAAAATTCTTAACAACTTCGCTAAGAGAGGTGAGTTAATTTATTAAATTTTAATTAATTAATACTTGATGAAAACTAGAATGTGTTTTGTTAATTGCATTTACCATGAGATAAGGTATACAACACACTATGTTGTGACTCCACAGATGTAAAAAAATAGTGGTATTTGGCCCAATCCCATTATAGGAGCTGTAAAACTGCATACCTCCTATGATGGGACAATTGACATAATGATGCTTGCCATGCCATAATTTCATGTTTTAAACAATACAGAAGTAAAATGTAGTTACGAAATATGTCAACCAGGAGGTATTCTCGGACTTAGGATAAATTAATATCGTTTTTCCAAACTTTTATTTAACTTGCCTTGTTAGTTAGTGTGGGTCAAATCTTGGTAGCTGAATTTGACCCACTTTTCGATTTCCGATCCAGTTGAAATTTTGTGTAAGTAAGTACGTAATTAAGTATGCAAATCGGATGATAATGCAATATTATGATAACATGGACTTGATCTGATGATGGAGACAGGAAGTGGCCATGGGAACTTTATCGCAATAAACCCTAACTAATTGTGTTTGGGTATATTAGAATTGTCTCGATGAATCTAATACAATAATAATTGGCTGTGGAAAGAAAAATACATTCAGCGATAAAAGCTTATACCAAAAATTGATTTTTTTGCCATAACTTATTCCCCATTTCAAAATTTTATACTGATAGAGCAATGTCCATTATAGGGGGCCCATTACTGGATCCACGTCCATTACCGGGGGCCCATTACTGGAGCTTTGGTGTCCATGACTGGAGAAAAAAAGCATAGTTTTAATTTGTTAATTATGTGGAAACTCATTGCAGTATCTTTGATACAACACGCCTAAAACATGAAAGGCGGATAGGACTTTCATCTTTTAACACGCTAAGCGGAAGACCATTTACATGTACAAGGGAAATATCATAAATACTCCAAATTTCCTCTTAAATGTCCCATGACTGGTGCTGTTACTATAATTCAATGATTTCAATGACACCCTACACCAGGGCTCTCCAAACCCCGCGAAGCGTTCCAATCCGGTCCGCCGACAGCGGTCCAATCCGGCCCACGGGAGCCAGGCTCCAGGTGTTCAGCCCTAACAGCAGCAACACCCCCCCCCCCCCCAAAAATCTGATGCGCAATATGGCCCTCAGGTAAAAAAGTTTGGAGACCCCTGTCACCCCTCTCTACGTGGAATAAAAAAAAACAATAAAAGAATATTGTATTCGAAATAATACTTAGATTAATTAATTTATTTTAATATTTAATAATAATAATAATATGGGGCGGGGCAGCTTGTGGCGAGCTGTTGGGGAGTAACGACCCCACGGACCCGAGTGCTCCCGAGAGTCGGTCAGGGTCTCCGTCTCCGGCGTGTCTTCGTCGGTCGGAGTGGACCCCAAGGGGACCCGCAAGACTCTCAGCTCCGGCTTACCTTCATTGGCCGTCCAGCGAGGAGTCGCTAGAGCTATATGCTCCAGGGGTGGAAGTGAAAGATGCATAAGACGCGAGTTGGCACAGTGGCTGGTAACAGCCACTGGGTAGAAAGCGGCGCACACCTCTCGACACCCCTGAGCCGCTCACACCGGTGTTGCTCCTGGTCGTCTTTACGACGGCAGTTTCAGGGGCCCATCTAGTCAGCGGCGAGTCACCGCCTGCCTCGATGACGGTGTTAACATTGTTATGGCAGGTGTCCGGACCTCTTTTACAATAGCCCAGTCTCATTGTCCACCCAAACATCAATCCATAGACCGGCATACTGTTCACTTTTTCTACAATAGTCCCAATGCCTGCTGAGACCGGTTCATGGGTGCCTATTGTTGCGCCTGTGAACGGGTTCCAGCAGGCGTTCTACATGACATTAAAGCTCTCCAAAGGGCCTCTACGTGTTGGATCTATATCCCCACGCAAGCCTATCAAAAGACCGGGATTTATAGGCCCGTGTTATCTAATGAGATACAAATAATAATAATATAATTTAATAGTTAATTTCTTTTCAAGAAAATGTAATCTAATTTGGGCCTAGTCAAGAGTCTAAGATTATACTCGTATTTTTGTATTCGTGTACTATGTCTGAAGAAACCTACACGTTGTAAACCCAAAAATTACTATTAAATCAATAACATTGAACATTAAAGTTCGAACTGTATGCGACGGAGACAGGACATAGGCATAGGTAGGTGTGAACTATTGGTCTTATTTAGATAGGAAATACGTTGATAGATCGTAGTATTTGTAGCCAAAATGATGTAACAAGTATCGGATGCACCTACCTGCACCCTAGCCTCCGACAGGCTGATCCTCAGCGCCACCTCTTCTCTAAGGAACACGTCAGGATAATGCGTCTTCTGGAACAGAGACTCCAACTCGCTCAGCTGCTGCGGCGTAAACGTGGTTCTGTTCCGCCGCTGCCGACGCCGCCCAAACATATATTCCGTCAGCAAATCTCCAGGCAACGGAGACAGGTACGGACCCGCCATTTTTAAAACAAATTATTTTCGAACGCTACTTTTCAATTAAACGCACGGTTTAATGCATGGTTTAAGGGCTGTTCATAAACGGTGATAACTTTTTAAACTTTCGCGCCTCAAAACTTCCTACGTAAGTCTTTGCGAATTTCAAAACTGCTCTGTTGGTCAAGAACTGATGCCGACTGTTCGAATTTGTAAAAATCTTCTCGTGAAAACCCCCAAAGCTCCACCCCTTAGCGCTAAAATGAAGCATTCCGATTGGACGAGAGCTTCAAGGGTTGGGTGGGTGAGCCAATAGGAGCGTCGTTTCGCGGGGGTAGTATTTGATAGGTGTAGATTAAGTTATGGAGTTGTCTGTAAATACATTTTATATAAATGCGGTTAATTTTGCGCTGAGCGTTAATGAGATATTGAAAGCGCGCGGAGGCTTCATTACGGCGCTTGGCAATTAATTTTCTAGTTTAGGTTAATATTAAAATGTGGTATACTCTGTAAATTTTTAATAAAACTCAGATTTCAAATTTAAAGTTCATAACTAAGTATATTTCAACTAATTAAATTTTGAAGGTCTTTCTATACTTTTCTTGGTAATATAATGAACACAGGTATACGTTTCATATGAAACTTATTATGTACTTACACCTAATAATATTCGAAAAAAACCGGCCAAGTGCGAGTCGGACTCGCGTTCCAAGGGTTCCGTATATTACACAATTTTTAACAATCAGTGCCGGATTAAGATATTTTGATGCCCTAAGCATTTCTAGGTGCCCCCTCTCCCTAGGGTCATCAAGATTACATTGTTTTTTTGGTAAATTGAGAGAAGTTCATTGCCGCATTACAGCTGAGAATGGAAATCAGTCACATCATTTTATCACGAAAATTGACAGTGCCGCAGCAGTAATGTTGCAACAGAGTACCTAATGCTGTTGCAGTCGCCACCCGAATGTCACCTTTATCATAGCGTAGAAAGTAATAGAAACGCGAGCGAAGCGAGCGCGGAAATTTTTCGATATAAAAACGCAATATGATAGACAGTTGTACATTTTTACTTTTAGTATGGAAATCAGTCACATCATTTTATCACGGAAGTTGACAGTACTGCAGCAGTAACGTTGCAACAGAGTAATGTTGCTGCAGTCGCCACCCGAATGTCACCTTTATCATACCTTATAAAGTAATTGAAAACGCGAGCGAAGCGAGCGCGAAAATTTTTCGATATAAAAACGCAATTTTAGTTTTAGTCCCAACCAGGCGCGAATCCAGGATTTCATACAGAGAAGGGATGGGACAGTTTTCTATCAGCCTAGCTTCGCATAGGGCTCGATATTTAAGGGTCTCAGCGAGGTTGTTTTGATGCATAAAATATGCAAGAAAGCAGAGAGCTTGGAATTGAATTGGCGAAGTGTGAGAAAGGCAGTAGGCCCAGCTGCGAAAGAGGAAAGCTTGGATTTGGATCCACGCCCAAGTGTAATTAAGGCAGAAGATCAACTTTGCCGTAAGGCAGAAGGCCTCGCATAAGACCTAACGCCGAACCGCAAAAGAGTGGGTTGAAATCGAATCTATGCATGTAATCACGACTCTTCTACTGCTACCGATTGTTTCCCAAAGAATTACGCGCCATTATTTTTGCAAATTAGCTTTTAGACAGCTAAAAAAATCGTGTGGTAAAAACGATGTGTCTATCCCTAATTTTAAAATTTGTTCACCTTTTTCAACCTGGCATTTTGGTGCCCTCCCTGAACGTGGTGCCGTAAGCACGTGCTTGTTTTGCTTATTGGTTACAAAGTCTTTATTAATTCAACCATTAAAGTCGACGAGTACAAAAAACTTTGAGCTAGCTCTCAATTTAACATATTTTTTTAAACATTATTTTTAATTTGACCTTACAATTACTCGTAAGTAGGTAAGACCGTTAAATATTTAAAATGATTATCTTATCAGAAAATTATCACCAATTACTCTAAGAAAACTACTACTCTAAGTAATCCGGCACTGTTAACAATGTATTTTTTATGTGAAACGTGAGTGAAATCTCTTTAAAAAATCCGTAGGGGTCGGATCAAAAACTGTAATTAAGTCCGACTCACGCTTGACTGTACATTTCTAATAGGTTTTCCTGTCATCTATAGGTATAGACCTATTTTATGTATTTTTTTAAAAATTTAAGACTTAGTAGTTTCGGGGATAAGGGGGGGGGAATGGTCATTTTTTGCCTATTTTCTTGAATAACTTCTAAACTGTTTACTCGAAAATTATAAAAAAAAAGTATTTGATATCCTTATAATAAGCTCTTTCATTTGATATGTAACATGATATAGTTTGAAAAATTATTTTTTTTCATTTTTTCTTTTACCCCCCAAAAGTGGCCCCCATGTTTAAAATTCATTTGTTTACGTTACATGTCCGTATTTGGGTCACAAACTTACATATGTGTACCAAATTTCAACTTGATTGGTCCAGTAGTTCCGGAGAAAATCGGCTGTGACAGACGGACAGACAGACAGACAGACAGACAGACAGACAGACAGACAGACAGACGCACGAGTGATCCTATAAGGGTTCCGTTTTTTCCTTTTGAGGTACGGAACCCTAAAAAGGACATTAAATTATTTGAAATAACATGCAAATTTAAAAAATAATTTTGCCTAAGAATTGTTTTCATAATCGAGGCAAGAAATTCAGCAGCAATTTTTTTTATAATAACTTTTTTCATGAAAATTTTAAATTACTTATTATTCCCCTATTGCACATTGCTGTTACACATGGTGCACAAGAAAATTACACCCTCACATGTACCTATACTAATCTACCACAAAAAGTGGTCACAGTGCTCAATCAACCGAGTTTTCCATTGTCCGCGCTTAACCAAGTTCCGCTAACATTCTAATGAATAACATCTCCCTGCAGCGTGTAGGGTGCCCACAAGTTGCTCATCCATGAAAGTTGTGATAAAATACATTCATTCATAAACTATAATCTATACTATAATACATTGGTGGAAATGGTCACTTAACCTGGTAAGCCACCGCGTAATACTTTGTACCAGTACAAATTTAATTCGAGTTTTGAACTTTCATAGAGATAAAAGGAAGTTCCAGATTCAAAAACACAAATATTACCGGTTTTTATGAAGATAAAAGGACTGGTTAGATCATTTTCCCAAAATCATAATTTACCTGTAGCATAATTTCTATTCGCATTTTTTCCTATTCTTAATTTACACCAGACGCATTAATTCTTAACATGATTTTTCCATTCGCATATTTTCCCATTAGACAATTTAGCCACTCACAAATATTTCTTACGGCGTTTATTCTATAATCAAAATCGATTACCCCACCCCACTTTCTTTTCAAAAAACATTCAGTTCACAACTTAGCTAGACGGAGCCCCGCGAAGCGGGGCTCCTATTTCTGGGCGATTTGTCCTTCGGGCATCTGAAGCTACCTAACGAACCTAACCTATTAATTTAGTGTGACGTCCATGAAAACATTACACTTTGGGGAAAAAAGTGTAGATAGGTTAGGTTCGTTAGGTATTTTCAGATGCCCGAAGGGTAAACCGCCCAAGAAATAGGAGCCCCGCGAAGCGGGGCTCCGTCTAGCTAAGTAGTAAACTAAATGTTTTTTTTTGAAAAGAAACAGTGCGGTGGGACCATGGTAATATTATCGCCTAAGAAATAAAAAGAATGCGAATAAAACGACTTGGAAAGTATTAATTATGAGAAAAATTTAACCTAAGAAATAAAACTGTAGAGATATAAGCGAATGACAAAAAAGGGTATGGGTAGAAATTCGGGTGGGAAAAAATGCGAATGGAAAATTTGCTACGGGGAATTAACGATTTTGGGGAAAAGATCTAACCAGTCGATAAAAGTATGAAATTCAAATAGTTTTATTGACAGCTCTAACGCATCAACTAAAGTGACGCATCTATGTCAAATTATGCTGTCATACCTATAGGTATAGTTGAATTATCGAGAAGATGGAATTGCATTTGTAGTGGTTGTATGCTGATAGTACAAGAAAATAGAAAATTCAAATATAGAATGCCTGTAAACAAACAATACTACTACATATGCAATTCCACGCTCTCGATGATTCAACTATACTGTATGTTAAAGCGAAAATTAGCTTTGCGATGAGCTGTCAAAAACGAATGCCGGATTAAGCCTAAAAAACATTTCTTCAAATCAAGTCTCCATATGGAGTAACCATATGATGTTTACTACGTAAAGTATTGAAAAAATAATTAGATTCCCGACTTGCTCTTAATTCAACTCTTTAATGAACAATCAATATCCTGAACAACTTTATTCAGTTAATCTGAAAATGCTGGTAATTTTAATATTTTTAATAATAACATTTTCATTTAAAATTATTAATAATCAGTGGGACGCCCCAAGTGTCGCGTTGTCCGCGACCGCTAAACGAGTTCCGCAAACATTTTAATGAATATCTCCCACCACCCTGTAGGGTGACCAAACTTTACATGAGACATTTATTTTTATAGAAACATTCAAGTTCAATCGGTTTATTCCATTATGTTAAGATAATTTTATGCTCAGAATGTGTCAGATAAATGTCTAGTATTTTTTTAGGGTGTTCAATACTCTGGACTTTATCTTCCTACACGGATCATTTACAATGAGCAGTCGCAAGCTGCGTTCATTCTATAGTCTGTGATCTTAACAATAAATTCCACCTTGTCACATAAGCTCCTCACGTAGAGTTTTTCTAATTTGTAGGATATTCGTCGCGAAAGATTACAGATGTGCAAATTGCGTAAAGTTTCCAAAAAGTTGCAAAAGTTCTCGGAAATATCAGGAAAATTTCACAGGAAACAGGAAACTTTCATTTTGGAAATGGAAACTTTCTAATTAAATATATAGAAAAAATTTTGAAAACTTTCCAACGGTGGAGCATTCCACGGGCTGTCCCGTAAAAACGCATTTTATTTCCTGTGTTGCGACTTTTTTTTGGGCATTTAAAGCAGGCGATTATTTTTCTGTAGGTACATATTTTTGACCATTTGTCATAGAAAAGGAAACTTTTATACCTGCAAATCTTCAGAAAATTCGCGTTTATACGGGACAAACGGTAGATAATTTCATGGAATGCTCCCGGTAGGTAGCTATATCAAAAAGCATGATGGTCACCCTACGCCGCCGCGGCGCTACGCTAATTAGGCTCCAGTCATATTGTTTTAGTTGCCGCAGCCAGGATAGTTGCGCTATGTTATTTATTATGTCTACCCAACTTTTA
The DNA here is from genome assembly GCF_910591565.1 of Cydia splendana. Lineage (NCBI taxonomy): Eukaryota > Metazoa > Arthropoda > Insecta > Lepidoptera > Tortricidae > Cydia > Cydia splendana. The sequence goes on along the minus strand of NC_085971.1, from coordinate 13,493,927 downwards.
TTCTTGTACATTATGTATTTGCTTGCTCATTGCTACAGTATGTTGTTTCAGTGCTTTCTTTTCTGTAAAATGCAGATAGTGCCTATGTTTCGTGTATGTATGTATTTGTGAGTTGGAATTAGTTAAATTCCTATTTCATGTTGGCCATGACTCCCCTCCCTTCCCCTGGGCCCTGAGCTGGGCCTAGATGGGGGGTCGCCCATGCGACATAAAATAACTAGAATTAGACCATTTGATAGTAATAGATAATAAGATTCCGGTAACTGTATTATTATTAGATATGAGTAAAGCTTTCGATTTTGTATGTCATAAACGATTATTAGTAAAGTTATACAAATATGGTATACGTGGTCCTGCTCTTGAATGGATAAAAATGTATATAAGTGATAGAACCCAATGTGTAGAGACCATAAAATACTGTCCAGTAACTAAGTCTCTAAATAGTTATAGATCAACTTTCGTCAATAATCATTATGGAGTACCTCAAGGCAGTATTCTGGGTCCCCTGCTATTCATTATTTATATAAATGATATGCCCAAAAGCCTTCCACATAATAGTCTATTATTCGCAGATGACACATCAATAATTGTGAAATGTACAGATCTTTTAACTTATAATGATGACCTTAACAGAACACTTGCTCTTACAATTAAATGGTTAGATAGAAATAATTTGAAAATAAATCTGGAGAAAACTAATTACATTCAATTTCATACACACAAAGGCAATTCACAACAGCTAAACATACAATATGACAATATATCTATAAAAGAAGTAGAACATGCACGATTTCTAGGTATTCTTATTGATAATCAATTCAACTGGAGGGAACATATAGATAAACTATGTTCCAAGGTAAATAGCTTCGTTTTTGCCTTAAAAAGGGTGAGTCAAACTGTTTCTATTCCAGCAGCGTTAATAGCATATAATGGTTATGTAAATTCTATTTTAAGGTATGGCGTAGTAATCTGGGGAAACTGCACAGACAAACATAATGTCTTTATTGTTCAAAAACGCTGTATTAGAGCCATTTTTTCGATTAGTCCGACTGACAATGAGTCATGCCGTCCATATTTTATACAAAATAAAATTCTTACTTTCCCCTGTGTCTATATCTATGAAGTTTCAGTTTTTGTTCACAAATATAAATATTTGTTCACAGAAAATATATCATTGGGTACTCGTGTAGTAAGACCTAAATACAGACACAGGTTACCTAGGCCATATGTTAATTTGTCGCTCACTGCTAAAAATGCGTATATTATGTGTATCACAATTTACAACAAATTATAATATGTATATATTTAGTTACATATTAGGAACACTCATGATAAGCTTAAATAATCATTTATACAGTAAAAACATTTTTCTATTAGCCAAATTTTTATATTTGTTTTGAAATGCTCAAGTTCCATGTCTTTAAAACGATTAGGTAATTTGTTGTAAATTGTGATACACATAATACACATACACACATTTACAGGTGTACATACATTTACAGTATACACTGTAAATGTATGTACACCTGAAAAGGTAAAGTTTCGGTGTAAGTAACTAAATATGTAATTGTATATTCCACCTACAATGTAACCTGATTCTTACAGACAATAAGAAACTTGAAACTTGAAACTTGACAATTGACTACAGCTGGATCCGCCCTTGCATGCAATATTCGATACATTGTTAACTATACAGAGTGCCTATAACTAATTTAGTTGATTGACATGATGAGAAAATGGAATCTTAAGCGTTGCGAGGGTTTCAAGACACGAGGCTTAAACAAACTTTGCCACCAAGTAAAACACAAAAATTTTCACTACACCAACGTGAGGAAAATACTTACTAACTGTGTAACTAAAATTAATGCTATTAAATATTTATCATTCAAAATCATCACTTAAAAGTCAATTCCACCAGCCAAAATGAGGAAACAACTGAAGATTTGCATCTAATTACTTTGTCACTCTTGAGGATTAAATGCAACTTTCTTATCAGTTTCAATAAAGCCTTTACCAGCTGGTGGAAAAGGCATACAATCCCTTGCATCTAGATAACTACGAGTACGTATACTTATTTAATATTTCCACCGACAGAATATTAAAAACGGAATAATCAAATCACATGACGTTATTGTCTCCGCATCTAAAAATTCTGATAAACCCCAAAACAGCTCAAAACCAAACCCTATACATTAACCGTCGAAAAAGTTACCCAACTCTAACCAACTGCAGCTCTCCCGAGAGTACGTGAAAGCTCAATTAGTTAATTAATCTTTTTTTCCGCGTTAAATAGCATTTATACGCTGGCGCAAACCGGTGGAAAATGCCTCCCCTGTTTCTTCCATACCTACGCAGGGTTGGCGATTTTTTTGGGCGATTAGCGTTTATTTGAACGAGTTTTATGTTCGTCCTTTCAACGTGATGGCGATAAGTGATATCGTATCAAGTAAGCTTATTATAGTGTTTTGGGGTTGACACAATACAGATACCTAAATATTAACCAAATCGGTTTAATGTATATCATTTTGATACCGTTATTACTTATTAATTAACATTCATAAACTTAATAATTAATTCAACTACATTAATTATAATTTATTTATTATTTAAAGCTGTTTTAAATACGTGTTTGGAGTAGTAGAAATACTAAACACACTATATCTATCAAAAACATTTTAAGCTTTATAAATAAGAGTAGGTAGTGTATAAGTTTTTTGCATTTTCACTATAAATGTTATATTGTTATAGTTAAGTATTATCGCAATAAAAATAGTAAGTACATAGTTACGTTACAAGTAAGTTAGAAAAAATGCTAGCGGGTACTCGTACTACAGATTGTTGCGACTAGGAAGTTCTTAAGTAATTTAAGTATTGCCGCGAGAAAAATAAAGGGCGTCAATCTCAAAAAAAAAGAAAAATCTTATACGATATTCTGGTAACCCTAGCTAACAGTGTTTGCTTATTGCCGGCGACACAATGCGCCGGACTAATGCACTTCAAACTACGATGTTCGTTGATCAACAGCTAATTAGCTGATGGCGACAACCCTGCGGTTAACAATGTTTGCCTAGGGTTGCGCATGACAGTGAAAAGTTACGATTTGTCATTTATGTAAAGCTGAGAAACTTGATTTTATGATTTATAATTTACCTACGTTATATCTAGAAAGTTCACTACAGTTATTTTAACTTTGTGATGTAGAACAATTGATGCCGTCAATATGAAATCCGCTAGAGATCTCAATATTACTTTAATTAAAGTTAAAATAACTCTAGTGAACTGACTAGATATAACGTAGTAACGTAACGTAGAAAGTCTCAGGAGTCGTCATTAGTCATTAGGTACTAGCAGCAGCACCATCGAACGCCTAAACATCAATAAAATATATGTATTTTAAAGTAAAATTAACAATATCGGAGCAGAAACATCCAAACAGACATCCTATAGGATATAAACAGACATTCTAATAGCTTTATCTATGTACCGTCGATCGTCACCCCAACAACAATTAGACATCATATTTTGTATAAATTGTAGAGTTATAAATAAACAATTCCATATCAGATTTCTTTTTACATCCAGCAGCAGTACCATCGAACGCCTATGCGACAATTTTGTTTTGTAAAATAAAACAATACTCTAGCGCTGAGATGCATTAATTTAATCAAGAGTGTATCAGGCAACCTATTTAAGTACATCAATCAAACATGTTTAGATCCCGCTTTGTCAAAAAACCCACTCAGCATCGCAAGGGGAGTCTGATTAGTTATGTAAAGGAATTAATTTGCAGGCGTGTCGAAACAATTCTATTAGCATCCAACCATTGAAAGCCTAAACGTAAGAACACCTACTCCAGTACGAATATTATGGTCGTTCTCGTCTACGTGACAGCGTGATAAAACGGTGTCCATCTCTTTCTATCCCACGGTGTTAAAAAGTGACAGTTATTTTATCACGTGGATAAAGATGGATAAAGCCATCCATAATACGCCGGCAGCACAGTGATTCATTAATTAGTTAATTACCTACATATGTAGGTACCTAATTCAAATATACACGGTAGCCAACAAATAAGTGCATTCCCGTTGCCAGGGAGGTTTTGGGGTTATACTGAGCAACTTTTACAATGGGACCAACCCCAAAATCCCGAAAAAAAAATTACCCTCCCATAGACCAGCCAAAATGAATGAAACAGCCAAATTTTTTTTCGCGATTTCTAGGTTGGTCCCATAGTAAAAGTTGCTCAGTATAATCCCAAAACCTCCCTGGCAACGGGAATGCACTTATTTTTTGGCCATCCTGTATAAATACCGTCGATCGTCACCCAAACAACAATTAGGCATCATTTGTAAAGTAAAACAATACAGCGCTGCAGACATACATTAATGAAACATGTTTAGATCCTGCTTTGTCAAAAGGCAGGAGTCCTAGCGCACTTCCTTCCTTTGTCCGAGCTCATTCGTTTTGTTTTAACACCCCCTTTTAACTTCCTCATGTGCTAGCGCGGGTACACACCGTCTGGAGCTATTGAGAATACGTTATTAATTCCTTGGGGCAAATTAAAAGCTTTGTGATCTCTAATGGGTTTTTTTAACAGTGTTATGTGCGGGTAACAATGGGGAGCAATGAGTATTACTGCGGTATTTAATAAAAATATGTATGTGGATTGTGGAAATCGCGTAGATAGATAATGTTTTTGTAGTAAGTAAATAATCCGTAAGTAGTGAGTCCTAGCTCTATTAGTAAACAATGGCTGCTATTTAACTGATCACCAGATTTAGTAAAATTTAATACCAAAAAAATCTACTTTACCACCCTAAAATAATAAACGATCACCAAAATTATAACACCATTTTAATGTGAAATGATTACCAATTTTATTACATTTTACTATCCTATTAAAGGAAATGACACCAAACTAATCATTATTAACCCAAAAATTGTAAATGATTACCAAATTTCAAACCCCATTTTAATGTGAAATGATAACCAAATGTTTACATCTTGCTATCCTATTAAATAAAAGGCTACAAATATAATGACCACCAAAAAATACTTTGGTACCCTAAATAAAAAAATCATGCTTACCAAAAAAAATTACTGAACACCAAAAAAATAAGACCTAAAAATACAAAAGTACCACCATTTTAATTACGACTGCGCTTCAAATTGTATTCAAATACCAAATATATTGAATGATCACCAAAAATCATTAATGATCACCAAATCTTGAAGACCAAATTAATGCGATATTTTCACCTAAATAAACCACTATGATTACCAAAAAATGTATACATATTACCAAATAAAGTAAACTGATGCCAAAATTACTAGCCCCTCCCGCTCAACCCCCCGTACCCCGCACCGCATACCTACCTTACCTAATCTACTTTTCTAGTAGCATTTCGTTATGCTACTAGAAAAGTAAGTCAAACTGCTATCAGTTAAGTGGGTTAGGTTAGCACTGCGACCCTTACAGAAACGAAATGGTACTAGAAAAGTAGGTCAGGTTAGGTTTGAACTGCGACCTTTACAGAAACGAAATGCTACTATAAAAGTGGGTTAGGTTAGGTTAGAACTGCGATCCTCACAGAACCGAAATGCTACTAAAAAAGTGGGCTAGGTTAAGTTTCAACTGCTACCCATACAGATACGAAATGCTACTAGAAAAGTGGGTTAGGTTAGGTCTGAACTGCGACTCATACAGAAACGAAATGCCAATAGAATAGTGGGTTAGGTTTGCTATCCTATTAAAGCAAATGACTCCAAAATAATCATTCTTCTAGAAACGAAATGCTACTAGAAAAGTGGGTTAGGTTAGGTTTGAACTGCGCCCCATACAGAACCAAACTGCTATCAGAAAAGTGGGTTAGGTTAGGTTTGAACTGCGATCCTTACAGAAACCAAATGCTACTAGAACAATGGGTTAGGTTAGGTTTGAACTGCGACCCTTACAGAAAAGAAATGCTACTAGAAAAGTGGGTTAGGTTAGGTTTGAACTGCGACCCTTACAGAAAAGAAATGCTACTAGAAAAGTGGGATAGGTTAGGTTTGAAATGCGACCCTTACAGAAAAGAAATGCTACTAGAAAAGTGGGTTAGGTTAGGTTTGAACTGCGACCCTTGCAGAAAAGAAATGCTATTAGAAAAGTGGGTTAGGTTAGGTTTGAACTGTGACCCTTACAGAAAAGAAATGCTACTAAAAAAGTGGGTTAGGTTAGGTTTGAACTGCGACCCTTACAGAAAAAAAATGCTACTAGAAAAGTGGGCTAGGTTAGGTTTGAACTGCGACCCACACAGAAACGAAATGCTACTAGAAAAGTGGGTTACGTTAGGTTTGAACTGCGAACCTTGCAGAAAAGAAATGCTACTAGAAAAGTGGGTTAGGTTAGGTTTGAACTGCGACCCTTGCAGAAAAGAAATGCTATTAGAAAAGTGGGTTAGGTTAGGTTAGGTTTGAACTGCGACCCTTACAGAAACGAAATGCTACTAGAAAAGTGGGTTAGGTTAGGTTAGAACTGCGACTGTAACAGAACTAATATGCTACTAGAAAAAGGTGGCGAAGTGGATTAATTAATTTAATAGGATAACGATAATTATATGAAATATTTGCACATTTTAAATTAAAATGTGGTTAAAATTTTGGTGGTCATTTACTATTTTTGGGTTTACAATGATTATTTTGGAGTCATTTGCTTTAATATGATATCAAGATTTAAAAATTTGGTTATAATTTTACATTAAAATGGAGTTCTAATTTTGGTGGTCATTTACTATTTTTGGGTTTACAATGATTATTTTGGTGTCATTTTCTTTAATAGGATAGCAAGATGTAAAAATTTGGTTATCATTTCACATTAAAATGGGGTTTGAAATTTGGTAATCATTTAGTATTTTTGGGTTAATAATGATTAGTTTGGTGTCATTTCCTTTAAAAGGATAGTAAAGTGTAATAAAATTGGTAATCATATCACATTAAAATGGTGTTATAATTTTGGTGATCATTCATTATTTTAGGGTAGTAAAATAGATTTTTTTGGTATTAAATTTTACTAAATCTGGTGATCAGTTAAATAGCAGCCTAAATAAAATGACACCAAAATAATCATTGTAAACCCAAAAATAGTAAATGACCACCAAAATTAGAACTCCATTTTATGTAAAATTATAACCAAATTTTTAAATCTTGCTATCCTATTAAAGCAAATGACTCCAAAATAATCATTGTAAACCCAAAAATAGTAAATGACCACCAAAATTGTAACCACATTTTAATTAAAAATGTGCAAATATTTAATATATCGTTATCCTATTAAATTAATTAATCCACTTCGTCACCTTTTTCTAACCTAACCTAACCCAATTTTCTAGTAGCATTTCGTTTCTGTATGGGTCGCAGTTCAAACCTAACCTAACCCACTTTTCTAGTAGCATTTCGTTTCTGTAAGGGTCGCAGTTCAAACCTAACCTAACCCACTTTTCTAGTAGCATTTCTTTTCTGTACCTATGGGTTGCAGTTCAAACCTAACCTAACCCACTTTTATAGTAGCATTTCTTTTCTGTAAGGGTCGCAGTTCAAACCTAACCTAACCCACTTTTCTAGTAGCATTTCGTTTCTGTAAGGGTCGCAGTTCAAACCTAACCTAACCCACTTTTCTAGTAGCATTTCGTTTCTGTATGTATGTGTGTATCTAGTAGCATTTCAGTATGCTACTAGAAAAGTAGGTTAGGTTAGGTAGGTATGCGGTGCGGGGTATGGGGGGGTTGAGCGGGAGGGGCTAGTAATTTTGGCATCATTTTACTTTATTTGGTAATATGTATAATTTTTTTGGTAATCATAGTGGTTTATTTAGGTGAAAATATCGCATTAATTTGGTCTTCAAGATTTGGTGATCATTAATGATTTTTGGTGATCAGTCAATATATTTGGTATTCGAATACAATTTGAAGTGCAGTCGTAATTAAAACGGTGGTACTTTTGTAATTTTAGGCCTTAGTTTTTTGGTGTTCAGTAATATTTTTTGGTAAGCATGATTTTTTTATTTAGGGTACCAAAGTATTTTTTGGTGGTCATTATATTTGTAGCCGTAAAGAATAGTAACTAATGATGATCAAACTAAGTGCTTCCCAAAGACAGACAATGTATGAAATAAAAAAATGAGGATTTCCTCCGATAGTCGAATTGGGGAGTTACCTGGACCCACAAGGGTCCAAGGCTATCAGGCTAAAAAAAATGCTAGTTTTTTTTATTATAGTCTGTACTTGACTCGCACTAATCACCAATCAGCACCTAATTACTTTATTTTTCGGATATTGTGCACAATTTACTTAGGTAGGTACCTACTTATTATTGTTTTTGAGTGTATGGTGTGTGTAGTCCGTAGCCTCCCGTCGTCCAGCTAGCTGTTAAATATCATGATCATGAGCATTACCTAGTGCACACTGCTCTTACCTCGTCCTCATTAAACTTATTTACGTACGTACATGTACACGTGCCTTACCCGTCTCCGCTTGATATATTTATGATTAAAGCGCCTCCTTTGGCGACATTGTCTTTGCCGGGGCTCTGTGGCGCCCCATCCGTCTTGCTTTCGTTTTACGCCACTTCCCCCCTTTCTTTGCAGGCACGAGATTTTTTTAATTATGACGTTGGGCCTTTTTGTCTTCGCTACAGCGGGGCGATGGGGTGGTTGGTGAGAGCTGTGGATGGACGGTGTTCGATTCCATTAGAAATATGGTGTTTAAAATAAAGGGTGGTTTTGAGTTTGAGACTTTAAATTTTGATCACACTTTATGCTTTCTGCAATGTTTAAACTGTAAAATGGCTAAGAAATTAGAAACACCAAAGTAAACGAACCGAACGCTTTTTATAAACAGAGACCAAATACTTTGATACCAACCGTGTTTTTTACCTACAGGAGGAAGGAACACAAAGACAATTTATTACTTCGAGTTAGGTCTCAAATATGGGTTCTAATAGTACCTATCATTACCTAAAAAATCATTCATTGACCTTTGAATGCTACATGTTGTTAGGGATCTTAAAACTGAGATTAAAGAGAGAAATAAGAACGTAACATGGATAGGACCCATCTAAACTAAATGTAGACACCTACTTACTTAAACTAAAGCTTGCAAAATTTCTACGGTTAATCGTCTGTGCATAGAAACATTAAGAACCTACCTAACTAATCAATCCACAACAATATTGTCTGCGACACGAAGGTATCTAATTAAGCAATAAGCAAAAGCATGCATATTCATCTTATTCTGTAAAAGGCGGTATTCTTTTATACCTATCGTATATTTCCGCACACCATGTTTAATGACAAACTTCGCAGCATATACAAACCAATTGATAAGCCTTTCGCGAAACTTCGCCCGTCAACAAAACCCCGAAGTGAAGCTACACTCAGCAGCGCACGGAAGTTCTGATTATGTAGAGGAATTAATTTTCTGGCGCGACGAAACTAGTGGGGGGAGCGCTAGAGGGGGGCGCACCTGCACGTAGTGTAAACCATTTTGATTCTGCTTTTAGTACCAAGCTGTTTACTGTTTTGGGAAGATTGAGCTCGAGGGTTTGTTTGTTTAAGGGACGCGTGAAGACAGATTTGAAAAACAAAACTACTACTAATATTGTTATTAATACACATATTAGGCATTAACCCCCTTATTCAATTCATAGAACTGTATGGGCCTGATTTAGTTAAATTATGTTTTATCCCTTTCTTACAAATGCATAAGTCAAAATGACAGATAAGGACAAACGATTATTAGCTAATTGAGGTTTGTAGAGCGTTTATGAATAAGGGGGTAAGATATTACCACTTCATTATTGGCGATGGAAATTGGAAGTGTTCTTCTACACTCAGTGTCAAAAAAATCGCACATCTTAACTTTTTTCTTTCAAGCGGTTTTAAACCTTTTATTATACAAGGCAAGACACGACTATGGGGCCTTATTTGAAAGGTTTTTAAGAAACCGTCTATTGGAAAATGTCATAAAATTGACAATTGACTCCATAAAAAAATAAAATTTTTAGGAAAAAGGAATCAACGTGTATTCACGCTAAAATTTCGAAGAATAAAAACACTACAAAATCAACAGATACAAAAAAATAAAACTTAAAACTGGACTTAAAACCTAGTGCTGCCTCCTCTTACCCTCCGAGTAGCTTCCGTGCTATCAGTCATGACTGTCATGAGTGCCACGATGTGTTTTTGAGGAAAGTTGTTCCACTCCTCAATAATGGCGTCTTGAAGCTTATCGATAGTGCCAGGAGCAGGGTCCTGCGACCACACCCGCCTTTTTACCTGATCCCAGAGATGTTCGATTGGATTCAGGTCAGGGTTCCTTGCTGGCCACTCCATTACGGTGATCCCAACCTCACGCAGGTAGTCTCGCACAAACAACGCTTTGTGGCAGCGCGCTTTGTCATGCATAAACTGGAAGTTGAGTCCAACAAAACCAGCATATGGGACCACATGCTCCTCCAAGATATCCGTTATGTAACGCCGAGCAATCAGGGATCCCTAGCTTTGACCACCTTCAGTGCAGGAAATGCACACGAGATCAGTTTTCCCGTCGATTGAAATGCCGCCCCAGAACATGCGAGATTCGCCCCCGTAGCAGATGGTTTCTTCGATGCAGGCTTGCGTGAATTGCTCTCACTGCCTCCTGTACACCCTCCTGCATCAGTCGTTGGTGTAAAGGCATGCCCTCGTCTCGTCGGAAAAGAGAACATTCCTCTATTCTTCAAAGGTCTAATCTTCGTGCATTCGGGAAAATGCCTTTTGGCTATTCAACGCTCTGGCTTTAGTTGCGGGCCTGTAGCAGCTCTACGGGGCAACATCATCTTCTCTCTCAGGCTTATTCCGATCGTAGAGATGCTCACTGCTGTTCTTCGGCTTCTCGAAGCTGATGCTGAAGCTCAACAGCGTCTGAGAAACGGTTCTGCAAAAAGTTCGATAAAATGTACCAGTTGTCTCTAGCAGAAGAGCAGCGTCGTCTCCCAGATCCAGGCCTCCCGATGTAACCACCAGTCTCCTGGAACCGCTGCAAGACTTGACGTACTCGGAAACGGCTTATGTTAAATCTTTCAGCAACTTGATACTGCCATAGTCCTGTTTGCAACAGTGCCACCTCTTGAGGTGCTTCTTCTGGCTTGGTATCCATGTCCAAGGGTTTTTTGTTGCTGTAACGTACAGTTGTGACCTCAGTGATCTCTGGAGAGCAAATAACCCATAACTAACCTTTAACCCCCATTTTATACCCGTCCAGGATTGCACAACAAGAGACCCATTAAAATCGGATCTCTGCCCTTTTTTAAACAAAACGCTGATGTTTGGCGATGGTTGCTTTTCCGGAAAATGACGATTTCCCTCTTTAAAGTTCATTAATTGTGCTTTCAAATGATACCAATATTGATAGGGTACAATGCATAAGATAAGAGCTATATTTGCTTGAAACGAATATTTGGCGAGGTGCGATTTTTTTGACGCCGAGTGTATATCATCTTTATTAATTGTGTAGGTATAGCTTTACTAGTAGGAGATCTAAGGTCCACCACCTTGCATTTTGGAGACAAAGCAAACCGTTTGGAACAGGTGTTTCTGGGGGTGATCTGAGCCGATTAAGCCCGGTTGCCAAGAGGTTCCCCCCAGCAGGTGGGCAGGGGAGGGGGGAGAAAAGTGCCTCCGGCGCGCCTCACTCTAATCTCTATATCAGCATACATCTAGCAACTATATCAAGTTTGGTGTCTTTTTCGTGTAATTCGAGGATGAAGAATTCATTTTTGTGACTAAATTTTCACTCACCCATACAAAAAAATCGAGTAATTCAAAATTAAAAAAAAATCTTTTCCCTTTTTTTTTCCAAAATCCTCTACAAAATTAAAACTATGAGGATTTGCTCAAAAAAAAATACCTGTGAATAGCCCAGTTATCCTACTATACAGAATAGTAAACTTGTCAAACATTTTTTTGCATAACTCTGATTAAAAAAAATGTTTCGTGTCGCGCGGCGTACCTGCATTGTAAGAGCGGTATGCCGCGTTTAGGATTTTTAAGTATATTTAGATGATTTCTGATAAGTTGTTATTCTTCTGGTTGTAGAAAATTACTTCTGGACGTGATATATATACAAATATAAATTAAATATATAAATAAAGATGTTGGGAAAACTTTCGCCATTAGAGTTATTATAAATGTGATAAAATCAACATAGGAGATGTTTGACGAAAAATGCGGGTTAAAATAAGATATATATTATTCGCAATTGCCACTACATGCCCATGGGTCCGTGCATTTTGTTTTGCAGCGGCAACGAATAAGCTCTAAACAAGCAGCAGCCGCCGCAGGTAGGCATGTCCATATGGGCTCTAAATAACCATTTTGTTTGGACCAGCCCCAGTCAGCAGGGCATGGTAGCTGTTGCTGAGGGGTCTGTCCCCAAACATAGCCTCCTTGGTAAACTGCACGGAGAATATCGCATCTTCAATTGGAGGCAGATTCTCTAACTGGAGATTTCTTTTTGTAAAAAGTACTTTTCGGTACTCATTTTACACACGTACTTTTACCTGATCTGAACACAGTAACAAAATGATAGTATTAAAATAATGTCTAGGGACCAATTCACACCTCGTAATTCAAATCTGTTCAGATTTAATATTGTAAGACTCTTACTTGTCATACAAGACAATAACAGTTTTTTCCAAAAGCCTCATATTTCCCATTTTTCTCTATGCTGCTGAGACATGGACACTAAGGGCATCCGAAAAACAGAAAGTGAATGCACTAGAGATGTGGTGCTGGAGACGAATGCTGGGCATATGTTGGACTGAGTTCTGAACCAACGCATCAATTCTTGAGGAGCTTGGCATTAAAGAGCGGTTGCTTTCTACGGGCAAAACTCGGTACTCAACTTCTTTGGACACGTGCCTCGGCGAGACGGAACATCTACAGAACGTCTAGTTGTGCAAGGAAAAGTGGGAGGTGACAGGGCTAGAGGAAGATCTCTAATGAGATGGACCGACGAAACCAAGCCAGTGTATCGGCCACAGTAAGCGAATGCTTACGGAAAGCAGCTCTACGGGAGGAATGGCGACGTGTCGTTAAATGAGTCGCTCAAAAGTTTACATAATGGCTACGATCACTCTATCAAGAGTGTAACGAAGAAGAAATCCCTCCGTTACAGCAGGATATGCGTTCCAAGCTTGAAATACGCTATTTTTCCCTTTCCACACAAAAAGAAACAGTGTTGCAACCTGAAAAGGCGTGGAAGAATGGCAAGACGACTACTATCCTTTCTGGTCCTGTAAAATAAATTATATATCTATGAGTTACAAATAAAATCATATATTTATAGAAAGTTTGGAGCACGTGACCAATAGCCCAGATGACCTGTCTCTTACTGCGGTGACATATTTATTTATTTTATTTACAATTAATGGAGGAACTTCAAAGGTTACCTAAAGAAGCTGCAAATGCTGCAATAGCATGGGACGAGAGAAACAGGTGATTCTTTCCTGTGCCAATCTTCCATTAATTGTAAATAAAATAAATGGGTCTCTATTGGTTCCCATAAATTTTTTGTTCCGATTTTTTCAGTCCATAACGTTTTCCATCATAAGTTTGATTAGCCATATTGTCAATAGTCATAAATTTTAACAATATAAATTGCAGTTCCGATTTTTGCAGGTCATTATTATTGTTAGTCATAAAATTTGTTACTCATAATATTCAAAGTCCAGAAGGTATACCATTACATAATGTTGAAGGCAATAAACTTGCTTACAATAATCGTTGTAAGGTATTTTATCGCAGGTTATAATGATAAGTAGGGGCTCTATTGCATTCCCTAAATTTTAAGTTCCAATTTTTTTAGACCATAACGTTTTCCATCATAATTTTTATTAGTCATATTGTCAATAGTTATAAAATTAAACAATTCAAATTGCATGCTTGCATGCACCTCCCTGGGGATTATTTTTTATTTGGCTTACGGATTTCCCCTCCATTTTTCATGTAGTTTATTAAAGCCATTTCGTCCCGCCAACGAGTCGACGGAGCCCCGCTTCGCGGGGTTCCTATTTCCGCTCTGAGGGACACAAGGTAACTAACAAGGGTTCCGTCTATTTGGCATAACTTCCGTGACCCGAAACGCATCTGGCATAACCTATTTGGCAGAAATGTTTTTCGACGAATGTTAAATTTGCAGAAAGCTTCAGTTTGTATAATATGCAATAGCCCGAATGTTTGCAAGTCCGAATCTTAAATAGACTACTATTATCATGGCCGACTTTTGATTCGAATAATTTTATTTTGCGTTTGTTTAAATGTCCGAAATGTGATTTGCATAATCTGTTTAGCATAATAGGATTATGGCGAATATTTACATCGAAGAAAACTTATTTAGATTCTTTCTATTTGGTATAACTTGTATGATCTAAAACCCATCTGTCATAAGCTACATTTGGCAGAATGTTTTTCGACGAATGTTAAAATTAAAGAGAGCGTCAGATTGTATAAAATCCAAGTCTAATGTATATTTAACAATGCACAAAACACCTAAATATGTGGCTGACTTACTCATTAACACAGAGCCGTAACTAAAAGCTCTGCCTACATTTATAATTCGTAAAAAACATTATTATTGTATTTTTGAAACTTTGGGTGGGAACATATTATTGGCATTTTGGATGTATACAGATTTTTAGCTCACAAATAATCCGAATCGGGGCACCCCACTATCCACGTGGTCTTGTCTGTCCTACCCCTAGAGCGTATGTAAAAAGCCGGAGGGGAAGCAGCCCTCGCAAGGGCGAAGGGGCTGCTATGCCCGTAGCGCCGGAGCAGATGCGGAGCCCAAAAACTGTTGTCAGAAAAGTGGCTTAGGTTAGGTTAGAACTGCAACCCCACGAAAACAAACTGTTGCCAGAAAAGTGGGTTAGGTTAGGTGAAAACTGCGTCCCCCAAGAAAACGAACTGTTGTCTGAAAAGTGGGTTGGGTTAGAACTGCGACCCCCAAGAAAACGAACTGTTGCCAGAAAAGTGGGTCAGGTTAGGTTAGAACTGCGACCCCACGAAAACAAACTGTTGCCTGAAAAGTGGGTTAGGTTAGGTTAGAACTGCGTCCATCAAGAAAACGAACTGTTGCCAGAAAAGTGGGCTAGGTTAGGTTAGAACTGCGATCCCACGAAAACAAACTGTTGCGAGAAAAGTGGGTTAGGTTAGGTTAGAACTGCGATCCCAAGAAAACAAACTGTTGCCTGAAAAGTGGGTTAGGTTAGGTTAGAACTACGACCCCACGAAAACAAACTGTTGCCTGAAAAGTGGGTTAGGTTAGGTTAGAACTGCGACCCCCAAGAAAGCGAACTGTTGCCAGAAAAGTGGGTTAGGTTAGGTTAGTACTGCGATCCCACGAAAACAAACTGTTGCGAGAAAAGTGGGTTAGGTTAGGTTAGAGCTGCGACCCCAAGAAAACAAACTGTTGCCTGAAAAGTGGGTTAGGTTAGGTTAGAACTGCGACCCTCAAGAAAACGAACTGTTGCCAGAAAAGTAGGCTAGGTTAGGTTAGAACTGCGACCCCACGAAAACAAACTGTTGCCAGAAAAGTGGGTTAGGTTAGGTTAGAACTGCGACCCCACGAAAACAAACTGTTGCGTGAAAAGTTGGTTAGGTTAGGTTAGAACTGCGACCACCAAGAAAACGAACTGTTGCCAGAAAACTGGGTTAGGTTAAAACTGCGACCCCACGAAAACAAACTGATGCGAGAAAAGTGGGTTAGGTTAGGTTAGAACTGCGACCCCAAGAAAACAAACTGTTGCCTGAAAAGTGGGTTAGGTTAGGTTAGAACTGCGACCCACAAGAAAACGAACTGTTGCCAGAAAAGTGGGCTAGGTTAGGTTAGAACTGCGACCCCACGAAGACAAACTGTTGCCTGTAAAGTGGGTTAGGTTAGGTTAGAACCGCGACCCACAAGAAAACGAACTGTTGCCTGAAATTAAATTATGAGAAAATAATAGTTACGATTTGCAAAACATTCGTCGAATTAATTTCCGCCAATAAATATTCGGCCTACAACATATATGATTCTTGCAAGTATGCAAAACATTTCTATGCCATAAGATTTTATGCTTGTAGTACTTTATGCTTAATGGCGAATTATGCAAAAATAAATTATTACAATTAAAATTATGCGAAATGAAACAGATACCAGGTCTCGATTCGGACATTAAATTTGTGCCAAAAGATACTTCGATCAATAAAAATTATGTGTAGAGTACGTATGCGCAACAATCCAGTACCAAGTGAGTTTATGCTAACAGTATATTACGCCTAAAGTTATTATGCACAATAGAATTATTACAAAAAAAAATATGCCAAAGATAGGGGAACCATCAGAAATCATGTAAACATACTTAAAAATCTTAAAAGCTGCATACCGCTCTTACAATGCAGGTACGCCGTGCGACACAAAACATTTTTTTAACAGAGTTATGAAAAAACATGTTTGATAAGTTTACTATTCTGTATAGTAGGATAACTGGGCTATTCACAGGTATTTTTTTTTTAGAGCAAATCCTCACAGTTTTAATTTTGTAGAGGATTTTCGAAAAAAAAAAGTAAAATGTTTTTTTTTTTTTAATTTTGAATTTCTCGGTTTTTTTGTATGGGTGAGTGAAAATTTAGTCACAGAAATGAATTCTTCATCCTCGAATTATACGAAAAAGACACCAAACTTGTTGCTAAATGCACCAAAATATAGTTGCTAAATGTATGCAGATATAAAGCTTAGAGTGAGGCGCGCCGGAGGCACTTTTCTCCCCCCTCCCCTGCCCACCTGCTGGGGGGAACCTCTTGGCAACCGGGCTTAATCAGCTCAGATCACCCCCAGGAACACCTGTTCCAAGCGGTTTGCTTTGTCTCCAAAATGCAAGGTCCCCTTAGAAAACGGGACCTTAGATCTCCTGCTATACACACCACTGGTGTCATAAATTCTTCTTCTTCTTTTATTTAAATAGTGGTCAGGCCAATCCAATGCAGTTGTCACAAATTTGCCAATTTGTGCCAACATTAAATGTCGATGCCTCAATTTGATTGGTGACAAAAATCATACATTCAATATTTTTACACTTATGCAATGCATGATGTTTTTACGCCTTAAAACTTTTCTTCTTAAATATAACATATTTCCATATAGGTGTATTTACTTATAGCTATAAAACAAAACAATACCTATAATGTGTTACCTAATTTTCCTAATTTTGTGTTACTTACTAAATATTAGAATATCAATCAATTATTAATAATTTTAATGGCACGTATCATTGTAATAAACTATAGACACCTTAGTCGATACAACTACTCAAAAAGCTCACAAATTATAACAAAAAAAATTTTAATCAATTTTCTGATCAAAAAGGCGGTAGGTAGTGAAGTAGTGGAGACACGTCAGCAACGATGCCTGATTAAATGGCTGTGAGGCGAGGGAGCGTGCTCAGTGTGTTCTTGCCTTTGTCGACATGCTATTAATATGAAAACAATTCGTCCCTCGCCGATTCTGCGCGTGCACTGCGGGACAGTTTTACAGGTGCGTAATTAATGTACTTATAATATGTACAAAAAAAGCAAAAAACCGGCCAAATGCATGTGGAGTCACATATGCATATGTCGTATAATATAATGATTATTGATTATAATAGAGTGGTCGTTCCAACCTTGTTCATACGATAAAGAAAACAATATATATAAGTTAACTGCAAATAATATCGCAAAAATAAATATTTGGGATATTATTTGCAGTCAACTTATCAGAATGATCAGCGCTTTTTAAACTTCCAAATACGCAAATACTGATAATAATTCACAAGATCACCAAGTTGAACCCGTATTTTCCTGAATTTGCTTACCTAATAATCACTGAGCTTTTAGCTACAAGAGACTTATTACTTATAAGTCTTAAATAAAATAGAGACTTAGTCGTATAAGTGTTCCATATTTTTAGGGCTCCGTAGTCAACTAGGAACCCTTATAGTTTGGCCATGTCCGTATGTCTGACCGAGGCTTTGCTTTGTAATCGTTAGTGCTCGGTTGCTAATAAATTGGTAGGTATAGAATAAATACTAAAAATTTAATACGAAGCAAACACCGATTAACACGTTAAGTTATGAGAAGCACAACCAACTATCCATCCACAAACCAGAGGTTCTACCGCGAAAATCGAAATTCGCAAATTGCGAGGACCTTTCTCTTTTACTCCAACGAAGGCGTAATTAGAGTGACAGAAAGATCCCCGCAATTTGCGAACTTCGATTTTCGCGGTTACAGCCCTGCAACCAACCATCATATTTTTTTTACCGTGTACCCTTTCATTGTCCGCCAGTGCAAGCTAAACGATCCCCAAAGACTATGCATATGCGCTGCAATCACGATCGGCCCGTTGTGGCACAGATTAAAATTTTAGGGTTCACTCGCTAATGGGATTGCACTCTTACGGAACCGAGGGCTGCATTCAGTATCATATCAGTATTATATCGAAAACGAATTGGCGCTATTGGCATTCAACAATGTAATCGTTGCGAGTAAAAGTGAGTTTAAGGCCAAGACAACAGACAACACAACAGAGCCTCTACCATCAGTTTTAACATTGACATAACGCTCACGTCTACGTAATTTACTTTCTGTACATCTCGCTTCCACTATTGCTCGCATATGCGAGTACGAGCGAGATGCATAGAAAGTAAGTTACTTAAACGTGAGCGTTATGTCAATGTCAAAACTGGTGGTAGCCGTACAGACAAGTAAGTTAATTAAATGTATTTTGTTGTACAGTCAGCCTCAATAGTAGCGAATGAAATAACACACCAAATACATTACACTTTCATTCATTCATTTGATTATAAATATTTAGTAGCTGGAATACAATCTTTGCACTTCCCTTTTCCCTCAGGGATTTGACTTCAAAAGGTAAAATAGCCTATGTCTGTCCCTAAAGATTTAAGTATCTACATTTCTCCGTACCTAAATATAATTTAACCAAATAATATTTTATTACGAGCCTGTTGTGTCCACTGCTGGACAAAGGCCTCCGCCTCCCCCCTCTTTTTCCACTCGTCCCGATTTTGAGCTACATCTGGCCAGTCTCTCAAAAAAGAGTCAAAGTTATCCCGCCAAGGGCGCCAAGTATAACAAAATTACTTCCGTTTTTACACGTGAACATGTAAAAGGCAGACTGGCAGACTGCATATTACGTGCGGGGCAGGCTGATCGTACTTACTATGAATTGGTATTAAATTAAACATTTATTAATATAAATTACTAAAAGACATAAACACGAATATAAAACTAAAACTAAAACTAACTACAATTAAATTAACTAAAACTAAAAATTAAAAATACCTATCAAAAATACCTATTAAATTAAATGTAATATTCGTTTCCGAATAACCCCCCGTGATGTGATTACACACCATTATACGGGTGGTGTGTTAGTTTTAATCACGAATTCGATTTGTTGGCTCTCAATGGGTCTGGAGGGTAATTTGGACGTCAGCGGAGTCATTGGTACGGTGGTTGTAAATGATTTATTAGGGGATAGAGATGAATGACAGAGAGAAAATGATCTTGAATAATATTAAATAGACGAATACGCAAATGTTTGGGAAGAGTTATTGGAAATAAGTAGATAAAAAAATTAGATGCACGAAGTAAACATAAAGACTAGAAGGAATTTTAATTATTTTTCAATTTTGATATAATCTAAGTAACTCGGAAACTTCTGTTTATGTAAATAGATAGGTGCAGTGATTTGGAGGCTGATCAATTGATCATACTAACGCTATAATAGGTAACTATTTAAATTTATAAACATTATTTTATTAAGCATCCGGCGACGGCTACTCGGCTACAAGAAAGCTTGGTCAATTTTTCTTTGGAATGTGACATCTATTTCAGTTTATGATCATAAAACGTATTTTACAAGTATTTTAAACTTAAGTATAATGATTAATGCTTATGTCGAAATTTTAAATAATATTTTGCGTGATAGGTATAAGTTAAACGTACTAATAGTGCTCGACATGCTAATGCCCAATAGATGACACCTTGCTGTCACCTCTATTGACAATGACTTAAGTTTCAAGATGACATGTACTGGGACCGCGTCGAGCACCAGTACGTTTCATCATCATCATTTCAGCCTATATACGTCCCACTGCTGGGCACAGGCCTCCTCTCATGCGCGAGAGGGCTTGGGCTATAGTCCCCACGCTAGCCCAATGCGGATTGGAGACTTCACATACACCTTTGAATTTCTTCGCAGATGTATGCAGGTTTCCTCACGATGTTTACCTTATGTTTACTTAAAATGTTAAATTCAGTTCCTTACTTATTCAGTATTCGTGGACTTAAGATGCTTTACAGTGAGCATTGTTATGCATATAATGCATACCTATGTAATAAACATGACATCATAAATTCACACGCTCCATTAAGTAATATCCATCGAACATCAAAAGATAAGGTCAGATACTGAGAGCGAATCACCAAGTATTGATTGGGTATGATTGAATACGCAAATTGATTGAGTGCAGTGCAAGTTGATTAAAACCAGCGGCCGGTGCACAATAATAGCATGCGTGGCTGCGCGGGTGCTGTAGGTAATCCGATAGGCATTCTGATTCTTTCGTAATGTCCTGTTTATTGGGTTGTAAAATTCAGTTTTTTAAATAAAGCAAAATGTCATAAAATCTTATTGTGTTTCAACAATATTACCGTTACTATATGCTTGCGTAGGTATTTTTTAATATTTTGATTTGAAACCATTTTGCCGTAGATTAGATAAGGTTGCTTAAACTGACTCGATGAGTGTCCATACATTGATTGTGAATGGTGCAAGTTGATTAAAACGAGCGGGCGGTGCATAGCATGCTTGCACGGGTGCTATAGGTAATCCGATAGGCATTCTGATTTCTTTGATATAATCCCATTTAGGTTGTACAGGCATTCGAACAGGCGTTGGCAACTCTAACTACCACTGGCATAAATGGGGCTGGCGTGACTCCCCTCAGTGCGTGTGTGGTGACCCTGAGCAGACGGTCGAACACATTGTTCTGGAATGCCCTCTCACCAAATTCAAGGGACGAATTGAAGACCTTGCGAACCTCAGTGAAAGGGCCATCGAGTACTTGAAAAGTTCAAACCTCAATCTCTAGATTAATAATTAAATTTAATCCAGTAACTGCCATACGATAAATAAATAAATATGTTGTACATTTTTATTGTAGGGTACCTGCACCAGTGAAGGCTCTTATGCTTGGTATCTTCCAATATTTCAATTGAACAAATGAATAAGCTGAGCTGAGATAAACAGACACATTTTGCTAGGAAATGAGAATAATATATCGGCTTTATTTTGCAAGTAAGTAAATTGTAGTTTTCTATCTATATTTTATATGGAACTCGACAGCGATGAAGAATATCGAAATGAAGATTCCTCTTTACTTAAGATTAGCCGTTGTAGTAGATGGTGCATCATCTTTTAAATCAGTTACTTAAATATGTTTAGAAAATAAAATACGAGATATTTAATATAATGCGAATATCTCATTTCGAACAAATCTCCAGAGTATTCGGAATCGCTCGCCTCGCGTTTAGAGTACTCATCCAATATTCCGTAAATGTATTCAATATTTTGATATAAACGTATTGAATATTCGATATTAACGTATTCAGCGGCGCCGGGCCGCAATTTTCATTTTGTAATTTTTACCGAGTGCGCAGTCGAACAGCAGCGGTTGTCAACATTTGGACTCGACGCAACACAAACTTCGAAATATAATGAAGAAGATAAGCAGAGTTAGATCAAGAAAAGTCTGACAGAGATTTTGATGAAATTATGACGTTAAATAACATTTGCATTGCGTGGGCTATCAAAATCGCTGCAAACTTTTCTTCGTCTAACTCTAAGTAGATTCCGTATTGTCATTAAATAATAAAGTCTATAAGCTATTTTTTTTTACTATTTTGGTTGTTCTACTTAACTAATATATTTTTATAATAACTGATTGAGTCCCAACATTTTATACCTAAGTACATACAGTAAGAACCTACCTTCTTCTATTTAGTAAACAACATGGTAAACAACAAAACTTTTTCATTCAACCACAAAATACTAAGGAGGCGCAAAAGTTTGAGAACAGACGGCAGCCGCACGTGGATTGTTCCATATAATTTTATAGGGGGTGGGGGGAGGAGCAAATGAAAAGTCCGGTACCGGCGGAACAGTTAAATATACTCTCAAACGGCACAAAAGAAACACATTTACGTAATATATTTCATTCTTTCATCGACATTTATTCGCTTTCGGTGGGTTCGACGGGAAGAGAACTCTACTTTGAAGTGAGAAGTTACTCTACTTTCGTCAGTATGTACCTATTAGATCGCAAACCTATTTTAATTAGACGACGAAAGCATTTAACTCTGTACCTAATTAACTTGCTACCGACTCTACCTACACGTAGTATTAGGCAAACCGACGCAATAATTAGATTTGGCATTTGTAATTACTAATTATTTTAATTACTTAA
Source organism: Cydia splendana (assembly GCF_910591565.1). Taxonomy (NCBI): domain Eukaryota; kingdom Metazoa; phylum Arthropoda; class Insecta; order Lepidoptera; family Tortricidae; genus Cydia; species Cydia splendana. The sequence continues at coordinate 13,471,340 of NC_085971.1, read as the reverse complement.
TGTAAAATTATGATAGTCTTTTGATAATCCATTTAATAGCACTGTTGCCTCTAAGATTTTAATCATTAATTCGACGTATTCTACGTTTATCACATCACTATAGTTTTGCAATTGTCGTTTAGAATCAGATTAGGTATCATTCAAAGTGATAACAGCCCAGCTTTATATTTATATGCAGCTTTTTAGAACCTCGGATCACTACTACGAAAAGAAAAGCAGAAATTACCCTAAGTGTTATTCTCATTATACAGTATGTAACTGAACGAAAAGCAATTACTCAAACCCGTTAATGTTTAGGTCATACTGAGCAACTTTTACTATGGGAACAACCCTGATATCCAAAAAAAAAATTGACTCTCCCATAGTAAACTGGTCCTATAGTAAAAGTTGCTCAGTATGACCTAAACATTAACGGGTATGAGTAATTGCTTTTCGTTCAGTTACATACTGTATGTTAGCAAAAAACAACCTCAAACATATTTTTTCCGCCGAGGGTGTTATCATTCCCACCTCCAATTACACAAAGAACAACAGCTTTCTCATTACACCTCGTGTAAATGGCGGCTCCAATCTTTTATAGGAATTACCGCACGTCACAATGGAGGCATTGTGGCTGAGGAGCTCGTTAGTGACGTCATCAACTAATGCACTACAAGGTGAGACGTCACCTGCTGCGACGTTGCCTATCGGATAGTGCTGGAAGCGTCAAATAATGGACCCTTCTGCACTATAAATGTTCAAGTTACAGAAATTTTACAAAAATTGGGAAGTTCACGGCCACGACTAGAAAATTTGAAGTATTATAAGAAAATTTTTATGTTGGAAAGTTGCCGATGCCGATAGAAAATTTCCGAGGTAATTCCATGTAAAAAAATCAAATATTACGCATTTATAATTGAAATTGCCCTTTCAAGGAGAGTTCGCCAAGTAGTTTAACATTATCACTCAATAAATTACCGCACGTCACAATGGAGGCATTGTGGCTGACGAGCTCGTTAGTGACGTCATCAACTATAATGCACTACAAGGTGAGACGTCATCTGCTGGGATGCTTGCTTATTGGAGGGTAACTGGAAGCGTCAAATATAGATGTCGGAACTATAGACGTGCAAGTTGTAGCTCTAAAAATGTTCCAAGAGGTTTTCATATTGGAAACTTTGCCATAGAAAAGTTCCACGGTTTTGAAAACCACAAATAAAATTGCGAAAATTGTTCTTTCAAGGACAGTTCAGTCAATGATTTATCATTATCACTCAATGGATTACCGCACGTCACAATGGAGACATTGTGGCTGACGAGCTCGTTAGTGACGTCATCAACTAATGCACTACAAGGAGAGACGTCACCTGCTGGGACGTTGCCTATCGGATAGTGATGGAAGCGTCAAATAACGGACCAACCTTCAGAACTATAAATTTGCATCATGCAGAAATTTTACAATAATTGGGAAATTCTTTGACTCGGAAATGTCAAAGTCTTTCCATGTGGGAAATTTTACAAGTTTGGAAACTATCTCATTTATATATGTAATCAAAATTTCCCTTTCAAGGACCGTTCGGTAAGTGGTTTATCATCAGAGGGCGGAATTGCTCATGGCAAAAATCAAACGTCAATAGAGTTGGAACGTTGAATTTTATCGACTGTCGAATAAACTGAAATTATATTTACCTAGCGTATCTTTATCTATTTATTAATAAAACTAAACCTCAAATCCATAAGCAAACAATAATAGACTTCATATGAACATTACGGAATAACATTTAAATAATAAAAGACAATATAAAACGATAATTTTAAAAACTACTTAACTTAGTAAGTACTGCATTATTAAAACTACCTAAGTTTCAATAATACAACCTAACCATTTTTTACGAACGTGAATTAGTTGCAAAAAGACTAGTGGCAGAAATGACAGTTAACTGCCATGCAATTTACTTTTAATCTAATCAAAGAGGTCAAATGGTCAACTAGCTAATCAAAGAGGTTAATGTCAAAGAAATGTAAAAGGTGACTGAACATATCGAAAGCTGAAAATGTCGATAAAATTCAACGTTCCAACTCTATTGACGTTTGATTTTTGCCATGAGCAATTCCGCCCTCTGTTTATCATTATCACTCAATGAATTAGGTACCACACGTGACGTACTCGTACATTAGTGCCGACATCAACCACTACAAGGTGAGACGTCACCTGCTGGGGATGTTGCCTATTGGAGGGTTTCTGGAAGTGCCGAAAAGGACCGCCCGAATTGAAACTACGTACCTCGTAAAATTGAAAGTTGTGCTACGAAGTGCTACGGCGTAGCTGACATATTGTTTGAGTGGTGTCTTTTCAAAAGAGCTTATTTTTGTGTGGTGTCCATAGAGAAATAAGCTGTTTTGAAAAAACTCCTCGTTTGTAGCGGAAAACTGTACCACTTTATCATGTTATTTGATCGGAAAACACAGGGAGGTCCATTCAAAATTAATTTCCGTTTACCACCCATCTGAATAGGCCTCAGGTTTTGGAGTTTTTAAACGCATTAGGATATGCTCCACCAGACGTATCAGGAGGCCTAGTCCAGATAACAATCGTTGATAGAAAACGCCAAACGAAATTTAAATAATGTATGGAAATGAGTATTGACGTTTGACGTGACTTTTCGTAACACCTACGATGGTCTTCTTCTGCGGTGCATTAGAAAAATCATTCCATTAAAGTATTCTCGTACTACAAATTCAAATTCAAACTGGTTTTCCAATGTGTGTAGTGGGATAAATGTAACGATTTTATTAACATGTTTTTAACCAAACCCCCCTCGTTTGGTTAAAAACATGTTATAATACATGTTGGTGACGTTTCCACGTGCTATATGTCAGGGTTGACAAGGTGCAAGACTGATTACTTGCGGAGTCGCGGCACGCACCTCGCGTCTGATAAACAGTGTCACGGTAATACACGGCAAAACTACACTGTCGGTAGTAATACGGTTTTTACTCGTTGCTAGTGTGAAGCTCGTCTTAAGGATGACTCACGCTATACCGGGCCGGGGCCGGGACGGAGCTTCCGGCGCTTAGTTTTCTATGGAAAGCACCACGTGATCACCGATCAGCTGTCATTGAAAATGTTAAGTGGGACGCCTCGGCCCGGGCACGGTCCGGTCTAGTGTGAGTCATCCTTTATACGGCACTGATGATATCTAGGGATACCTTACAATCACTGTGACAGTGATTGTAATCAGTGAGATATTTAAATATAATCAATAGCATTTCAGCGTCATTGCGGATACAGAGGCCGATACTGTTTAATAGGTATATGGAGACTATTATGAAATTTATGAAGCAAATAGCATCAGGTAAAAATATCAGACAAACGGCGCAATAACGATCTTATTTTTTTCCGAATCATAGGGTAATTCGTAATCGTAATATATAATACAACGTGGGATTAATTGTTATTCGAAATGATTATTTATTTATTAGGTATATTTGATTATTGATGAGGAAATGGATATTCCGATGTAATACTATCTACTTCTTTTGTTACTTATGCTTTTTTTTTGACATTTAGATTTCATTCTAGAAATTCTAGACTAGTATTTTTTTATACAGTCTTTTTAATGTTTGACGATCATTTTGTGAAATTCTTAGTGTTAAATTTGATATGTATAATAATCCAATTTTATTATGGAATAATATTAACATCAATAAATTGCTCTGATAATTAGATTAAGATTAATTACGATTCATAAGAGCTTGTTGCTAGGCCTACATGAATAAAGTATATTTTGATTTTGATTTTGATTTTGTAACTGGCCACAGTGGCCACCCTAAACTAAAAAATAATTCTATTCACCAATAAACAGAATTCATTTTAGTACATAAAGGTTTCAATAACTGGCCATTTCAATAACTAAGCCATCTTATACTAAAATTAATTCTGTTTATAGGTGAATAGAATTCATTTTTAGTTTAGGGTGGCCAGCTACTAACAGGTGGCCAGTAACTGGCGAATTACCCTAGTAAAGATGCACTAATCAGTATCCTATAACCTTAAAATATATTCAAATAGGCCAAAATAATACAAATGAAGCAAATTGTCTGTGATTTAAAAAAAAACTATTTGACTGGTTTTTTTAAGAAAAAAAATTGAAATGAATTCTTAGGTAGGTACTTAGTGTACCTACCTCTATTAGAGATAGTCCCCAGTCCTCCCCAAACTTAAATAAATATTCCTAACCATAATATCCTCTCCATTCAAGTTAAAAACCGAGATATGACAAAATGTTTGACAATACGCACAGAGAAGAGAAATTATAATGGGTAAAACGAATGAATGTGCAGCCCATTGTTGCTCCAACAAAATATCCCAATTACGTGGCGGGAGGAATATAATCAAAAGTGATCTCGCTCCTGGCCGCCTACTCCGTACCACAACTTTTAAATATGCCTAAGATAATGATATGAAATTTACTAATATTACAAATGATAAAATGTATACGTCAAAAGGCAATACAAATAGTTCAAAGTTGTATTATAGTAGATTGTGTCACAAGGGAGCAAAATTACATATTTACGGCGAGGGCGTCGATTGAATCATAAACGAAGTGCTGGATTCTATAATAAAATCGATACCTCGCTACTCTCGGGATTTTAAAATATAATCCTGAGCTTTAAGTGTGTTACGCCCATGATGAAAATTACAAAAAAAATAGAAAAAGGAAGAAAAAACCCCTTTGAACACTTACACATAAAGTGCTCAAAGGGGTTTTCTTTTCTTTCTTCCTTTTTAGGGTTCCGTAGCCAAATGGCAAAACACGGAACCTTTATGGATTCGTCATGCCAACAAAGCCGCTTTTTTCCGAAACTACGAAAACTATACTGTTGAAACTTGGTAAGTAGATGTATTCTGTGAACCGCATTAAGATTTTCACACAAAAGTAGAAAAAAAATTATAAATTTTGGGGGTTCCCCATACTTAGAACAGAAACTAAAAATGTTTTTCATCAAACCCATACGTGTGGGGTATCTATGGATAGGTCTACAAAAATGATATTGAGGTTTCTAATATAATTTTTTTCTAAACTGAATAGTTTGCGCGAGAGACACTTCCAAAGTGGTAAAATGTGTCCCCCCCCCCTGTAACTTCTAAAATAAGAATGATAAAACAAAAAAAAAATGATGTACATTACCATGCAAACTTCCACCGAAAATTGGTTTGAATGGGATCTAGTACGTAGTTTTTTTTAATACGTCATAAATCGTAAACCGCAATTATATTATGTTTCTTGCTGGTACGGAACCCTTCATGGGCGAGTCCAACACGCACTTGGCCGCTTTTTCTATTTTTTTAAACGCGTTGTAGAATTGTAGGAATACGAACGGTCTAAAAAATCGTAGCTGAAGTTTATAAGCTACTACGAGTACGTCTGCCCTGCATGACAGGAATTCATGTTTGAAATTATTTTACGGTAGGTAGTAGAAAACCCCTTTGAGCACTTTATGTGTAAGTGTTCAAAGGGGTTTTTTCTTCCTTTTTCTATTTTTTTTTTGTAATTTTCATCATGGGCGTAACACACACACACTTTAGGATTATATTTTAGAATCCCGAGAGTAGCAAGGTATCGATTCTATTATAGAATCCTGCACTTCGTTTATGATTCAATCGACGCCCTCGCCGTAAATATGTAATTTTGCTCCCTTGTGACACAATCTACTATAATACAACTTTCAACTATTTGGAGATGCCTTTTTATGCCACAATATAGTCTCGTAGTTTATTACAAAATAATAATGAAATTACAGGTCCACAAGTCATTTGTGGTGGTAAACTTAATCGCACTCGTAATCGACTTCGGATGCGACATCGAATCGGCGCGCCAAGGACCGAGGACAGAGGGGGGCGGAATGAAAAATTTTAATTTCGAATGCAGTTTGTTAAAGAGCGCACAATAATAGGTACGCCGGGATATTCTGCAAGTAGATAACGCACAAAAGGGTTCTCGTTTTTTTGTTTATGCCGATATTAGGTACCGCCAGCGCTGGAAATGACATTTTTTTATAACAGGTTTACCTCGCAGTAATAACATACTAATCTATGGGTACTCTATGGGGAATGTAGATATTTGAGAGTCTGAAGTAGGTACTTATTTTATTTGTGCTCATACGTAGGTATCATAAAGGATGACTCACGCTAGACTGGGCCGGGCCGGGCCGAGGAGTCCGACATGTCATTTTCTATGACGGCTGATCGGTGACGGTGCTTTGCTTTCCATAGAAAACGAAGCGCCGGAAATTCCGGCCCGGCCCCGGCCCGGTCTAGCGTGAGTCATCCTTAATGATGCATTAAAATCTAAAAGTTTTATCGAAGAAAATGAAGAATGTTGCAAAGTTAGTTAAATCTATTGTTTACCTTAAGTACTTAAATATTTCTAAAATGCGCTTTAGTTAAACTTGCCATTCTGTTCAGTTTTACATTATATCATATAATGCTTTACACATTTGTGTCACAAAAATTATATGTAATAAATAAATAAATTAATATTAAGGTACATACAGTGTGTGTATTCCATACGGGCGTATAATGTATCCAGTTATAGTATCTGATCCTACAAATCGTATAAGGTAATCATTTTATTAAATAGTGTTATTAATTAGGTGTAATTAATTATTTTAATCCTACCGAGCAGCAATGTACGCCGTCCACCTTAATTTGACATGACAAGTAATTAACTACTTGCCACGTCAAATGAAGTGTTTGTTTACTTTATTTTTATGTATTTTTGAGACAAACCCTAAATTAAAGAAGCATGATCGGAATAATCATGGCCTTAAGTAAATTATTATTTTGCAGCAATCGCTAAGGTGTAATTACTTACTCTACGCCTGATACGAGGCAGTGCAAATTACGTTAGTTATCCTGCTAATACGACTGTTGAATCTTCATTTCACTATCAAACTACTTATTAGTTTATCTATCATTAAATTTTACAAACAAGTAGTAATAGTGAAGTAGATTTCTGATAAATTCACGTATTTAACTGCATGGAAACCCGCATTTATCAATAAACGACTGACGTTGCTTGTCAGCACTTTATGTCATTATCTGTTTTTATAACATTATTACTCCTCAACCTTAAGTGAACGGAAAGGTTTGATTAGAATAAAACTACAACATAAACATCGAAGGAGTCCAGTAATTGTCTAATTGACTTTTTGATTTCAATTTAGGTATTAAGTAGAGATAAAAACTTTTTGATTTTTGGTTGATAAAAAAAAATCAATTTCTGGTTTCTGTTTTCTTGACATAATTTGTCATGTTGCCATCAGTGATAAAAATAATTGTTGAAAATCAAGTTGAAAATGTCGCGACCGTCGAATTTTCCTCCTAATGAACTCGCTGATATGATTTTGATTTACGGCGAAGCTCAACAACGCGGCCGAAGAGCTTTAGAGTTGTACAGAGAGCGATTTCCGAACAGGCGAACTCCGCAAAACTCACGAGTAATCGTCAATGCTCTTCAGCGTATTCGAGATGGTCTACCTATCATTGGAAGAACAATTGGAGAGCAAAATAATGACCGTCTGCCGGGACGAGTAGAGGAAAACATTTTGCAATATTTCTCATTGCACCCGGAGAGCAGCACCAGAGAAGTGTAAGAGAGTCTGTTTACCGTCGCTGCATCACTTGCATGGAACTGCGTGGCCGTCACGTAGAAAACAAGTAAAGGCGAGTAAATCGACGTGATTAGTTAAGGAACCTATGCAATAAAGTAATGAGTAATTATTATTTTCGACTTTTATTTAATGGAATTTTATGGCAGAGATCCGAATTTGCAATTAATTACAATAACTACACATTAAACCAGTGTGGTTTATTTTGTTACTTAAATTAATGAACACTGACGTGATAAACGTCATATCATATGACAATTAGCTATTAGGTACGTTAATTGATGTGGACGCAATACATTGCGTGCTCAATTATTATGTATGAAAAAAAAATCTTATCTCCTAAAAAAAAACAATGTAATTAAGCTCCTTAGGTCCTATACTAATCGTATGGAATACACACGCTGTATAATAAATTGATTATTTATTTTTCTTTTAATACTTTTTTTACTCTTTGCTGATACATTGTATTTTTTTTATATTCAGCTTAAAATCATTTATTTACATACAATATATATACAGTGGTACTACTAAACTAAATTAATAACTAGCTTAAATCTAAAATAGGCCCTTGAGGCATTGTACCAAGGATGCTGGCGGCATTTCCTCGCTGTATCGCAATGCTGATACGTTGTGCGAGGTAGCCGCTAGCTCTTCGGTCACCAGTTACGTCAACCAGACGCTTCGCGATTTCTGCAAACAACTTATGCGCGCTGGGACCCCATGGACCTAGAGTTTCAACTCCAAATGGTACAAAATGGTACTCTCTACCGAGGCTCTCATATTTGTTACGTTTTAGAATTTCGGCGCTTTCCGCCGCTCCGCCCGCTTTTACGCCCGTATATTCAGCTAATCTCTTTAATCGATTGTTTTGTGGTTTCAAATTTCAAATATCCACATAACATAATACCTTATTGTCTTATCTTATTTGTCGTCGAAGTGTGGGATTACAAAATGTGTTGTTTATATTATCGGTATTTTTTATTTCTAGTTTGGTTTATACTCATTACATAGGTTCTAAATGCAACTAAACAAATTCCTGTAAAAGAGTTTCAGCGAATGTAGCGGAACGTGAAAAAGCCAGTTGCCGGACACCTTCCGTTTGATCAAACTAATTTGATACGAGCGCCAGTAATACAAACTTTTAGAAGTGATCGCATCAAAAGTAAATAATATGATTGTAAATAAACTTTCTTCCAAATATGTTTAAATATCGAAAGTAACGCAACCTCTAGGCAACTTCTTATGAGGTGTTTGTCCATAAACTGAAAAATTACTTGATTGATAAGGCCTTTTATAGTAGGTATTAATGAATTTTATTTATTTTGTCATTATTATTATCGTGTAATTGCTTTGTATTTTTTTATTCTTTAATTAATTGACTTCTTTAATTAGTTTTAGGTTTAATTAGTTTTAGGTGTGTGTGTGATTTTATTTTTATGTTATTGACATGTACGTTTTTACCGTATTAAACGCTCTGAATCTGAATCTGAACCTAGGTAATCAAGGTGATAAGTTATATTTGCGTAACTTTTCAGGATTGCCATAAAACAAACCTAACCTATCTATGTACCTACAGGATAACCTAACGAAAATCCTGAAAAGTTAACGGTTTCAGTTTAGGACTTAATAAATACACCTGCAAACAGACATTGACAGAATATTTATTGAGCAAATCATACATAGACACTGAAATTCTTTTGCATCCTATGACATAACTATTACTGTTTCAATTTAGTGTACTTTAAAAAAGACGCGCACACACACACACACGCACGCACACACACATACACACACACACACACACACACACACACACACACACTCACACACACACACACACACACACACACACACACACACACACACACACACACACACACACACACACACACACATTTGCTATCTTTATAGTTAACTTCTAATATTTCCTCATTGTTATAGATTTTGCATAACTTTCTTAACTGTATGTAGCTAATTATAAATAATACTCGCCTGTACAATATACATGTAAAGTACATAGAGACAAATGGAAGGTAGCTGGTACTTATAGCACAGGTTTATACCTAATTTAAGTACCAACGAAAGATCTTAGACAGATATACCTATGTAACACAACTTATGAAATTATGTATGAATGTAACCTTTTGAGCTTAATAAACTTTATCTTTATCTTTAAGGACTAATGATAATATGTCAAACAATACATTATGACTTAAAACTTTGTTATACAAAGAGACCCCGTTGTATTTATTTACTGCATAAAAGGTACCTTCCGACTAGTATTTTTAAGAGTGTAGAAAACCCTAATTCATTGAGAATGTATGTATAAATGTACCTAAATGATTGTAGAGTCAAAAAATAGTAGATTGTATCACAAGGGAGCAAAATGACATATTTACTGCGAGGGCGTAAATTGAGTCCTGAATAAAGCAAAGGATTCTATAATAGATTTCGTTTTCATTTTTATTATGCAAAAAATAGTGTCCAAGAACAGAAAAGTGACACTTTGATCCCTTCTAGCAGGAAAACAAAAGCCCTTTTTCGAATAGGTGATGTGAACATAGTTTTCCAATCTCGCTCAAATAAAATTATGAAGTTATATAACTTCATTTCACAACAATACATGGTATTTTTTTATAAACTATTTACATAGTGATAATGTAATAAAATACCTCAGTATTTCGGGTCATTCCTGACTCTACTCGCACGCAAATTCACTACCGGAGATACATCCGTTGGTGCGGCGCGAAAAACGGCCAATCCTGTAATTAAGCCAGCGGCCGCAAAGACAGAGTGTGACTGCATCCATGGACGAGTCGGGACAGTCTAATACCATCTCAGCGTATATGTTGGTACTGTTGGTAGCTGGGCATTGGAGGCCTTGGTCACTTTTTGGTAGGAATATGACATAGGTATATTTCAGATTAGAAAGCACTGAAAACGGCCAATCCTGTAATTAAACCAGCGGCCGCAAAGACAGAGGGTCACTGCATCCATGGACGAGTCGGGACAGTCTATTAATACCATCTCAGCGTATATGTTGGTACTGTTGGTAGCTGGGCATTGGAGGCTTTGGTCACTTTTTGGTAGGTATATATAACATAGGTGTATTTCAGATTAGAAAGCACTGAAAACAGCCAATCCCGTAATTAAATTTGCGGTCACAAAGACAGAGGGTGACTGCATCCATGGACGAGTCGGGACAGTGGTCTAATACCATCTCAGCGTATATGTTGGTAGCTGGGCATTGGAGGCCTTGGTCACTTTTTTGGTAGGTATATTGTCATAGGTATATTTTAGATTATAGTAGAAAGCACTGAAAACAACCAATCAGCCTGTAATGAAATGAATCTAAATGTCTGGGTAAATCAATAATTTCCGTCATTTCCTAATCTGTAGGATATTATGTAGGTTCTTCATCAGAATGGCGTAATTTTAATTATGTCTACCTAATACTAGTTTACGATAACCGACTTTCAGTTTTGCGACTTGATACAATTCGAATCGGATTCCTAAATCGCCAGAAGTGTGCAAATGCAAAGTTTGAGTTCTATCCCACAAGTTTAAAACATTTTAACCGGTTAGGTACCAATTTTTTTGGGAAACAACGTTGGTATTGGAGTTTTTTTTTTAATCAAAAAGCATGGAGTTCCTAGGTAAACTACTTTACATCCAGCCGGTTCATCCGGAGTAATTACTTTTACCTCACTTTTCCTAATTCGAGCGTTTTAATCCGAGCTCAAAGCTATCTCCTTCCGCTTCATTTATCTTAATTAATTCCAATTTATATTGCAAAAAGGGTTTAATTTACCTTTTGACTGGAAATAAAATGTAAAACAAAATTTGATTGGAGATTTCAAAATCATTAATGGAAACCAGGGACCGTATAACCGGTTTTATTAAATACCTGTATAAAAATTGTCAAACGAATACCGGTTAAAATGTTATACCTATATTCGCATTAGAGGTATTGCTGTCATTCCGTTTTTGTCTTTATCGCTATTTGTACACTAATTGACATAATGAAATACCGGTATTCATTAATACCTCAATAATAACAGGTATTCAGTATACCGGTAATGGTTTTCGTATTTAATACCGGTATTCATTGCACTTGATCAAAGAGTAACCAAAAACTTTGCGACAAGAGGATAAAGTTGTTGTTAAGTCCTCATGCCAAAGACATATGTAACTTACTATCTATTATTTTTGCTCATGCTTATATTGATCGCTGTACAAGCGAAAGATTTCATGATTTAACCACGAGCGTAGCAAGTGGTTCGAAATCTGTAAAATTGAGCGTTGCGACGGTTTCAAGGCACGAGGTTAATGAATGAATTAATGAAAATAATTAATCCCAGAAAACATTTCCATATGAAATATGAGCGCCGCGCCGCCAAAATTTTCGCGCCGCCGCCGCCGCCAAAATTCTGCGCTATCGGTGTGGCATCGGCGTGACCTTGTTAGATACTAGAGTCTGTCTAAGCTAACTTTGCACCGATTTGTACAGAACAAAGTGAGGGAGTGTTATTATAATATAAACGTCATATTTTCATAGAACTTTGACATTAACGATGATATTTACACACGTTGTCGTTGCAAATGCTATGCAGATTAGTTTGATCGGGAATTTATTGCTTTTATATAACGTGCTAACAAATTAGGTACCGATATTTTAAGAGATGGTACTTTATATAAAAACAATTAACTTTAAATATAAATCAAGAAAACTTTTCATATCATATTTTTTTTTATTTACCGAACAAAAATATAAATTAAAATTATATCTAAAAATAATCATTACGTGCATTTAACCACATAAAGAAAAAAATACATAGAGTGCTCACTCAGAAAAGTCTAATGCTCAACAACTTTCAGCGAATATTAAACAAGGATTAACTGGAACTTTATTTTCAACTCCTTCTGCTTTAATATAGTAGTAGTAGTAGTAAAACACTTTATTGTACAAAAATCAAAACAAAACAGGAAAAATAACATTCGTCATTAGTATAAAGGCGAACTTATGCCTTTAAGGGATCTCTTCCAGTTAACCTTCGAGCAATATTAGTTGTAAATAGTTGTTCAATACAATTTTTGAGACATTTTTGAAATTAATATTCTTTTTAGGGTTCCGTATTTCGTACCAATATCAAGTTGATATCAACTGCAAAAAAGTTTCTTGAAGGGGTTTTTATAGGCTTTTAACATCGTCCATTTAAGTCACATTCACTCATTGATTCATTCATACTATTTTTGCGATTAGTAGGTGGTCTGTGCGAGCAGTGTGTGTAATCATTCACCTCTCCTGGCGATACGTACATATAATAACTATTATATTTGACTATAGCTACCCGCACTGACTTCGCACGGATTACACAAAACCTTAACAAATTGTACACCTAAACTAAAGCTTCCACAAAAATCTTTCTATTGATAGCTGAAATCCGCATGAAAATCAGTTGAGTAGGTTTTGATTTGAGTTCATCGTGAACATACATTCATATAGTTACAGACAGACGCGGCGGGGGACTTTGTTTTATAAAGTGTAGTGAATTAGTGATAGATTCAATTAACAGTAACCTCACAATATAAAGAGATGTTCATTATGCTGCTTATCTACAGTTAATGCCATGAAAAACTTTTTTCCTACCATAATTCAATAAATTAAATTAAATTAAATTAAATGAATTAAGGTTTGAATTCTCTTCGCATAAACCAAGTTTTCAAGGCTAATACGCCGCCGATTCGCCGCCACCGCCAACCAATTTTGACCGGCGAACCGCCGCCGGCTAAATGCCTATTGGGCGGCGCTAGACGTGCGCGCCGGTCGAAAAAAATTGGGTGGCGGCGCGCCAGAAAAAAATCCACGGCGGCGGCGTGGAATTTTTCAACTTTTCAATATTAAGACGTATAATGAAAAGCCATGCTTAACCCTTAAATCGACAAGGGAAAAAATCTCAAAAAACTGTGTTAGTATCATTTTTTTGGTGTTATTATCTTATTATGTGGTTGTTTATTGTAGAAAAATCATGAAAAAAATCTATTTATAATAGTTTCGAAAAACCATAGGTATGTCAAATATGTTGGATGTTGCCAGTCGGTGTAAATAAAAAGATACGCCGCATAATGAAAAGACGTCTAGTATTTTGGACGTTGCCTAGTTAGTATACAGTACTTTATATGCATAAGGTTTTTTTTTGTCAAATTCATGTTTTTTTTTTTAATAAATATAGAATAATTGCATTTTTAATTACAAATACACTTACTGATAATGTCAACTTATGTTATGAACTAAAGTAAAACCTATTATTTTTATTTATATTTTTCCAAAAGCTTTATAGCTCGTAGGTGGTAAAATTTTACCAGTCATTGGCGTCATTTTATTAACATTAAATCAAACTTAGCGGGGTATCGTAGGATGCAGCAACATCTGAGCAATGGTATACAACAATGCATGCAATTTTATCAATATTTTCGTAAGAAATTTCTCAAATGAAATCGGGTCTGTCTCTTGATGTCTTGATGAACGCACAGGAAAAAAAAAACCGTAGTAATATTTTTTTATCTATTTGGTTCATTACGTTGCAATACGACAAGTAATGACTTTTTAAAAGGTTTTGAAACACCTAAAATCCCTCTGTTTAATTCATATTCATATTCATAAAAACTACCAGAAAACGTGATAATTTTACTCTTCGCATACTTGGCACAAGTGCCCTGTAATCGACAACGGTTAAAACACTGGACATTATACTTTGTAAATGTGTTTTACCCATAGGTACATGGTACATACAACACATTTTTATGTAAATCGTACTGCCACATAATAAATAGTTAGTATGGTGTTGGTGCGACATAAAATAGTAGAAATTAAATTATATGACCAAAAAATTTCCGTAAGTACGTAATTATTGCCATGTTTAAGTAAGTATTTTACGTCAAAAATGTGAGAGTTACGTAGGAAGTGGCGCCTATTTCAACTATTTCTTATCGGACTATAACCTATTACATATTTTAACGCTGCATAATACTGTCTTATAAAAAATATTCGGCGCGCATTTTAATCTACCGGCGGCGGCGGCGGCGCGCGGACTCCTTATGGCGGCGGCGCGCACGTCTAATCGGCGCTCATATATTTGAGATTATAAACTACATACGTAATAAAATACAATTAAATCAACGAAAAAAAAAACAATTAAATGAATCAAATGAACGCTATTAAATATTTATCATTCAAAATCATCACCTAACAGCTAATTTTACCAGCCAACATGAAAACGGGCATTCTAAGATCCGGATCTTAAGTATTTACAACTTTACAAGAGGGCCGGACAACGTCCTTGACGAGTAGCGAAGGAACGAATCGTGGTACTACTACAACCGGTATTGGCACTTACTTATTACCGGTAATAGCTTTAGGAGTAAACTATCAAATAGTGGTATTTGTTGTCAATTGGCTAAACCGATAACACTATTGAATACCGGTATTCGAATACCTCTATTCGGAGCTTAAGTGATATAAATACCCAAATTCAAATTACACCGGTTATACCTCAATAATAACCTGTAGTCAGAATACCGGTAACGGTCCCTGATGGAAACTCTATCATCAATTTATCATATACTCCATAAGAACGATAGCATATTATTTGGTATTCAAATATACGAGTACATTATCGTACGCAATAATTTACCATGCGATTATCGTACATAAATAATCAATATTAGACCAATAGTGGGACCGGATTTTTGCACTAAAAGTTTTGATAATTCTAAAGATGAAAAAGTGATACTTATCTGACATGGGACATATTTTTAAGCATATTTGTAAAATATGACGAAAAGTTAGAACGAGCGTTAGATATAAATTAGGTATTTATATATTTTTAGTAATGATTTTTTAATATTGAATTAAAGTGCAATGTTTAAGTTCCATCGTTTATAATATGTATGACGCTTTATAATGTAAAATTATTAGAATTTTTTTTAACGTGCTTCTTAGTCAAACTACAAATTAGCTTATTATTTTGTCGATATTGAATTAAAGTTTAATAAATCCACAACAACATATCTAAATTCTTAAGTTAATAGGCAAGTTAAAAATTTAGAAGAATAAGATATATGCTTTAGAATTAATATGCGTTTTTTGTCCTATAATATCTAATATTGAATTAGAGTCTGTAAAAATAAGTCTATTACTATAAAATAATATACGCAGCCATATTATGGAAAATAAGAAATTTCGGTGTGTAGCTTGCATTGTAATAGTAAAATATATTTAAAAAGGCGCGAAATTCATACATACGCCGCGCTGGTCCGTCAGTGTCGCCGGCGCGGCGCCCGAGACCCTATCATAGCCTACCTATACCTCGCCCCTCGCCTCGCCCACCTGCCGCTCACAGCACTGTCTGTCTTTTCTTATCATTAATTTGTTTGTTTACTGTGGACATATATAAATTAGATGCGGACATTACGTGAAATTAAAGGGGTCCCTTTGTTTCCCATAAAGTTTTAAGTCATAATGTATTGTTTGTCATATACATACGTCGGACTCCAGTGGGCATTTTCGTGGCATGTCAGAATTATAGGTAAGGTTCGCAAATCAATCAATTCACTTTCGAGTATTTGTACTTAGTATTTGGTACCTAGTATTTATAATTTGAAATTCCAAATATCATAGCAACTAACTGCGTTATTTATAAACGTACTTGGACTACACATGTCAGCTATTTATTTGTTTTTTAAGTGGCCACTTCAGTGGGCTATCAGTCATCACTTCAAAGAGTATTTACACATTAAAGATGAATAAATGATAACGGGTAACTAATTTAATTAACTATGTTACAAATACTAGGTACATTATAATACTCGTAAGTTAAGATTTTTTTGTAAATCTTACCTTGCCCTCAAACTGCCCCCTATAGTCCGACGTTTGGTCATATAAGAACCTTCGGGCTCTCGAATTAAGGTTTATTTTTGAATGGCCTTAGTAGCAGTTTGATAGCGTTGACTCGGCTCGGAGAGTTGGCGAATTGGCGATTCATTCGCCGAGTTAGTGGATCGGATACCAAGTTATACTTATCAGTTAGTTTAGTGGCCGAGTTGATTAGGAAGAACATTTGAATTTCGAAATTGTAATAAAAATGTACATGATATTCACAACTATTTTTTACCATAGTTTGTCAAAGGACTGTCTCATTTCAAACATAGAGAGAATCATCATACTATCTTTGACTTACACTAGTACTAGCACCCAAAAGAAAAGGATGAATATAGTTTTTTGTTTTTATTTACTGACAAATTGGTTTGACCGACTATACCTATTTCTGGTTCCTATTGTCATGTCCTGTCCTATTCAACGTCAATATCATATTATGTATATTATAAACCAACTGCTCAATATTACACGTATACATATTGAATATACAATAAGGTAAGTGACCTCACCTTATTGTATATTCCGTGTCGGCCGTATATGTCTATATACGGCCCACCTTACATTAAAATGTTTTTTTTTTAATAAACAGGATATTAAGTATGAAAAACTCACTCAAATAGGTATCTTATTTATTGAAGTTTCTTCATTATACCAAAATAGTTATAAAAATATTACGATACTCTTGGAAAATATACCTTTTATAAAAGTCCTATTGTGGGCCTTATTGAACACTAGCAGGGTATTACTTAATCCCGCAAAAAATAATAATTTTGACAGTAGACAATAACAGATTTTATTGTTTTTAACTTAAGAGTTATACATATACAAATAACAATATTTGGTACTTCACAAAAAGAGGATATTTATAATAAGTTAAAAATAATTCTTTTGGGCCTTATTAACTAAAGATATAAAAATTGTCTAGTTTACGCGAAAATAGTAGGTAACTAAAGTCACTAAACATAAAGCTTTATTATTATTATGTTTTAACATCTGGGGGCACGGCAGTGCCCCCGCCAAGACGAGCAAAGCGCAAGGGCACTATCTACCTTTTCTCGAAGCGCTTCGTCGTTTTTTGGAACCCTCATAACTTGGGGTTGGATTATACTAGATAAACAAAGTTCTCGGACTTATTAAGCATATCAATTGCATAGCTCTTATACTTTAGATTTTATTCATATCTAAAAACTTCGATTTCGTCACTGACTCACTCACTTGATGATTATCAATACCTTTAGGGTACTTCCTGAAGTCCTCTAAGAAGCTGAAATTTGATATGTAAGATAGTTTTAGTACACAAACAACAAATAAATTCAAAAACTTGAATTTTTTAATCCTTAAGGGGATGATGAGGGGGTTTAATCTTGTATGGGGAATCAATAATCGCTGAACCGATTTAGTTGAAATTTGGTATGTTGATAGGTATTGTTATGGGGAAGGATATAGAATAGATTTCAATCTCAAAGTTTACCCTTACGGGCTGAAGGCAGATTTCAATCCCAAAGTTTACCCTTACGGGGTGAAGGGTTTATATGGGGAATCAGTAAGAAGTACATTGTGTAACAGATGCCCCCAGATACTTATTTCAGGATTTTTAATAGTAAATCACCCCCAACCCTTTAAATTAGGGGATGGAAGATTGTCCTAAGCAACTTACAAAAAGAAGTGAAATCCCACCAAAAACATTTTGATGTAAAATGTTGCCCAGACGAAACCATAAGGCTCGCACTGTCAAAAAGTTATCAGATCTCTTGCCAAGCTTCTAACTCTACAAGCCCTAACTTCACTAGCTCTACACCTTAGTCAAAGTATGTAGCTCGGCCGTTTCGTTTCTACAAGAACTATTGTATGTATAATAAAAAAACCGCCCAAGTGCAAGTCGGACTCGCGTTCCAAGGGTTCCGTACATTACACAATTTTTAACAATATGTTTTTGTAGTGAAAAGTGAGTAAAATGTCTTTTAAAAACCCGTAGGGATCGGATCAAAAACTAAGTACTTAAGTCCGACTCACGCCACAGATTATACAATAGTTCTTACGAACTGATACTTATCTCTCAAACAAAACGCAAGTACCTACCGTTTTGATACCTACACAAAAATACAATGGAGTGACCTTCAACGCGCCGCTCCCCGCACCGCGCGCACCGGCACAACGCTAGGGTTGCTGACGCTTAGAAATGATAAATGTGACGTTTTCTATGAAAAGGGACCTTATTGTCGATGGCGGTTACGCCATTAATAACGTTGCTCCGATATAAATACAATGCCGCGCGACGCTGTGCGGCGTAAGCGCCATCGACAATAAGGTCCCTTTTCATAGATAATGCCCCAAATAAATACCCACTTAAACAGAGGAGTGAAATAAAAGGAAAGCTTAATCTTAAATTATACCTAATATTCCGATTATGCTTTAGTGTTTGCGAAATAGTCATTTTAAAAGGTCATATGTCCCTGCAGTAACCGCAGTGTTTACGCCGTTTTATAAACCGCGCAATAATCCCAGCAAGAATTAGTTTTAAAACTTCGTGTAATTTAAAACCAGATAGAGATTAATGTTACATAGTAAAGAAAAATAATAGAAACCCCATGAATAAAGGTAATTAATTATAAGTTAACCAGAGCAAAAATGAGTAGGCACTTTCCGGTGTAAACTTACTGTCGTTAAAATAAACATTTACCAAAATAAATTAAAAATTTACTACCTATTTCAAATAGATAGATATCTAAATCTATAAATTTGTCACACATATTAAACATTACATGTTTAATTAAAGAAATTCAATAGTAGGTAGGTACCTACTACCCGCGCGATTCGAACTTTAAGATATCGCGCCGTTAGACTTCACTAGATATGAAATACTAAAGATATGTGACGTTCCACGGCAAAAGGTACCTTATGGCGGCTGGCGCTTACGCTTATTATTATCGCCACTCCAATATTCAGTCGGGGCAATGGTACCTTTTGCCGTGGAACGTCACATATCTTTACTATTTCTTATCTAGTGCATTTCTAATTCATTTCCCGAATCCCGCCGTCCGTGTAACTATCGTAAAAATTGACAGTGCGGCGCGCGGTGACGTGCGTACGTGAGTGCGTGTGGCAACCAACTGGCTTGCTTTTCTACCGTGAACGGGAGCAGATTCGTAGGTATTAATCCGAGCTCGCGCAGAGAGTTCCATAGGCCTGCTCACGCTTAGCTCCACATTTCTAATAGGTTTTCCTGTCATCTATAGGTAAAGAGCTAATATGTGTATTTTTTTCATAATAAAAAGACCCAGTAGTTTCGGAGATAAGGGTAATGTTAATTTTTTGCCTGTTTTCTTAAATAACTTCTAAACTATTTATTTTAAAATTATGAAAAAAATATATTTGAGATTCTAATTCTAAAATGAGCCCCTTCATTTGATATATAACAAAGATATAGTTTTTTTTCTTCTATTTATCATTCATCTCAAAAGTGACCCCTTTATTTAAATTTATATTACATATTTACTTTACATGTATGTGTTTGGGTTATAGACAAGTTTCAACTTATTAGTCCAGTAGTTTCGGAGCAAATAGGCTGTGACAGACGGACAGCCAGACACACGAGTGATCCTATAAGGGTTCAGTTTTATTCCTTTTGAGGTACGGAACCCTAAAAATAATGATTATAATAAGTTTTTCACCTTATGCCCATGTGGCGGTAGCAAAACAGCCAAGCCACATATTTTGACTAAGGTGTAGAGTTAGTGAAGGGGCTTGTAGAGTTTGAAGCTTGGCTCGACAAGAGATCTGATAACTTTTTAACAGTGCGAGTCTTAGGCTTATGGTTTCGTCTTAGCAACATTTTACATGAAAATGTTTTTGGTGGGATAATTTTTTACAGTATAAATATTTCTTCGTAACAGTTAGTATTATCTTTTAACATGATTTTTACTGTACATCTGGGCCCTATTTCACCAACGTGACAGGTGCGACATTTGTCGACATCACTGTTACTGACGTCACAGGCCTTTATAGGCTACGGTAACCGCTTACCATCAGACGAGCGGTGTGGTTGTTTGCCACCAACCAGTGTTGGGCGTAATTAATTACTCGTGTAATTTAATTACATGTAATTAATTACTCGTGTAATTTAATTACATGTAATTAAAATGTTTGTAATTTAATTACATAAAATTTAATTACATGTAATTATTTTTTCTGTGTAATTTGCAATAGTGATTACATTAATTAGTAATTAAATTACTCAATTACTTTTCATTTACCTTTTTAATAATATGCAAATATGAACAAATTTACTTGTAGTAATTATAAAGAAAAACTTTTATGAATTCCATTATACGCTGGATAACGTTATAACATATTTTTTATCCCTGGAATCATACCTTTACAGGGTACTATGTGACAAACCACGTTGAATATGGCGGTCGGCGCTTACGTCGCGTAGCACCGCATTAGTTTGCACGATGCACATCCCTGGTGCGCCGGGTGCGGGCCAGCCCCAACCCTATCCTGTGTGTGATAGCGGACAGACTTGACTGCCCGTATATGAGACACTGCTGCGAAATGCATGTTTCCAGCAGTGTATATATATTGTAATAGTTAATTAGGTACTAACATTAGGAACGTAAGTCTACTAACAAATCTGTATGAGTCCATAGTTGCTCGAAATAAATATTTTTCATTTCATTTTCATTTCATTAGTTAATAGGGCGCCGGTAATAATGACGTAAGCGCCGACCTAAGGTGCCTTTCGGGTTGGACTGTAGCAAAGGGGGGGCTGGGACTTGGACAATTGTCACAAGAAATACGACAGTTGTCACGAAATTCCGACACAGAACTCATTTACTGTCATGAATTACCGAAAGTTCTTTGAAATCTTATGTCAATTGTCATCATTATCATCATAAACAAGAAAAATACCTGTTTTTTGCCGATATAATAAAGTTTTTTTTTAATAATACAATGATAGTGACAAACAGGAATAAGGCCCGTCCGATGGTAAGCTATAACCGTAGCCCATGGATGCCTGTGACGTCAGCAACAATGTCACGTTGGTGAAATAGGGCCCTGGTGCTACATTACGACACCGGTGCTATAATAAGCACATTAAAACACTCCCTTTGGCCGTGTTTTAAAATTCGTCATTCGTTGCAAAATTTCAATTTTTCGCACTTCTATCGTAAATAACTACCTATGTATTAATAAAAAAAGTTACCTATATAAGTAAGTAGTTACTGCCTTTAAAAAGTATAAGTGTCTAAATGTTATTAGACTTTTTGATTCTTTAAAACGTCTTTAGGTCAATAAAGCAAGTGAAAAATTATTAGAGTTAGACCAAGAAAAGTCTGCAGCGATTTGGACAGCCCACGCAGTGAAGGTGTTATTTATAAGTCATAATTTCATAGAAGTTTCTTCAAATCGGCCTTATTAATGAGAGATTAAAAATATTCAAAATTATCTAAAAATATTTTAATCTATTATTTCATCTCATACGTTCAATAAGGCCCGGGACTGGACCTTTTTACCTGCACTGACAGTGGATCTTCTTAGCAACAAGTACAAATTCAGAATAATAGGGAGCAACTGCTATTTTTGAATGCTGGGCCTTGTTACCCGCCGGGCCTCATATGCCTGCACCTCACCTACCTTATTTATTTGTTTTACAAGGGGAAAATTTGTTGATTAATCATGCTAATATTGATACCCAAACAAGCGAAACATTCTAAAATTGAACCACAAGCGTAGCGAGTGGTTCGTAAAGTTGAACCTCGAGCGTAGTGAAGGTTTCAAGGGACGAGGGTTAAATAAAATTTTCACTACATCAGCTCGTAAAGGCTCTCTTGATTGTTCGAAACGGATAAGAAGAGTGGCATTTAATTTGATGCAAATTTTGAGTTGTTTCCGTAGGAATACTCGTAAAGCTCAGTTGGTTGGTAAAATTGACTTTAAAATGATAAATATTGAATAACGTTAGTTTGAAATTGATTTAAATGATAAAGTAAATATTATCGGAGATATATATATCGGATATCGCTCTTAAACAAAAAATATATGTCGCTAGTCATTTATAACCTAAAAGCGCCAAATTACGCAAAATTATATTGAAATGACACCTGTCTATTGAATTTGAAGAATACTTTAACAAGGGTGGTTATCTGTATGACAATGCACCTAAAATAATTTTCAAATGTATCTATTATTTCTATACTTAACACGATAACGAATTCTACGTAAACCAAACCGCGGGCAATCCCTAGTACATATAGAAATAAATAAGTGTAGGTAAGTTTCCATTAGTGTACCTACTATTAACAATATAACTATTTACCATTGATAATAATTTTATAAACGTTTTGCGTATTTTTTACGGGCACCGCGCTAATCGCTAGCCCGCCACCGTCGATCGCTGCCTCCTGCCACGGCGCACAGCGCGGCGCGCGAAAACGCCGCGCGTTTGAAATGTAACTCAATATAAGCGCGGAATGCATACTTACGTATCAGTATTTAGTGTCGCCGTGATTTTATATTTCTAATATTTTGTGTGGGAACTAAGATCTTTATTATGACCGTGTAATATTAACTCTACAAACTTTAATTCAATATTGGCTATACTGCTTAACCAGAAATCAATATCTAGACAAGCACATTGTCTACATTTCTAATTTTTTACAAGTATACTAAGTTGATAGATAATATCGTAATTTTACAATATCAGCTACTTTAATTCTTTATTGACAAAGTAATTCGTGTTTTTACGTTCACCAGAAAGCAGCTGTTCCAGATTTCTAAAAACCGAATATTGTGAATAAATTAAAGTGTTATTGAACATGTTACAGTTTTTTGTAACTTTAATTTTATATTTACATAGTTATTTAGCAAAATTGAAATATTTAAATATGGCCGAACGCTCCACCTATAATTTTCTAATATTTTACATAAATGTTATTTAACATGCATGCAATAACATATCAAAAAAGAAAAAACTTTAATGTTATCAAAACCCATTTTTGTTCCACCGCTGGTCTATATATATACCTAGCTTAGGTACAACACATTCATGCGAGAAACAAAAAGTCATATCCATCATTAACACATAATTATGATACTTATACTCAATTATTAATACATAGGTATGATAAATAGGTTTATCAATATCATACATATGATACTCGCAATTATTTAATAGTTACGATCTTTGCATTCATTGTGTTACACGCAGGAGATTTTATTTATGTTTATCGTCCATCAAAGGATGGGAAAGAGTTGCAATACGTGGTGTGTACTCGTAAGTAGTTTAGGTACTTGATGAAATGATGTTATAGAGTTAGACCAATAAAAGTCTGCAGAGATTTTGACAGCACAGTCAGTGCCAGTGTTATTTATACGTCATAATTTAATTTCATAGAAGTTTGACGTTTAAAATAACACCTACTGCGTGTGCTGTCAAAATCGCTGCAGACTTTTCTTGGTTTAACATTATGAATTATAGGTATTTTTAGACGAGCAAATTGTACCTTGTAAATGGTTCTTAAATGGCAAGCCAGCGGCACCAGTTTTAATCAAGCCGTCATTATTACCTCCTTACCGTAAAGGCATTACCGAAGCTCACCTGTTCAGTTTTAATCAGAGCTACTAATGAATTGGGCCCGCAAATCTACCTAGCCCGTACTATTACTGTCGGAGTTAACTAATCACTGTTAGACTTTATTACAAAGGGATAAAGTCGATAAATAGTTAAGTGTTAGTACGGTGGACAGTCATCGAATGAAGTGGGTTGCGGTCAACGTGTTTTATTGCATTTAATTTGTTTAAAAGGGTTTTATGGCTGAAAGATGGTGAATTTTGGGCAGCTGGTTTTGAGATTATTTGAATTTGTGTCTGATTGGGGTTGTTGTAGAATTTAATCACCTCATACCCTAAATTACCAGACATCATTAAAGATATCAACTTAAGATTAATACCTTTCAAACCCTTCGCTTTTCGTACATCTTCGAGTAGATAAGTGGTTTTACATAGTTAAAAACCATTTTTAATTTAGTAAAATCTAATCAAGAAGTTTAATACCTAATTAAGAAGTAATTTATGACACTAGAGAAAAAAACATACAACCGAATTAATAACTTCCTCCTTTTGAGATTTGGAAGTCGGTTAAAAATGTAGGTACCTGACGTGTCATAAACTAATAAAAAATTTGATAACACCTAAAAAACAAGTCTAAACAGTAGACGAATCACTCAATCAAAAAGAAACACTCTGTAACATTACTTAAAAGTTTTTTAAATCTGTGT
This sequence comes from Cydia splendana, assembly GCF_910591565.1. Lineage (NCBI taxonomy): Eukaryota > Metazoa > Arthropoda > Insecta > Lepidoptera > Tortricidae > Cydia > Cydia splendana. The sequence continues at coordinate 13,446,470 of NC_085971.1, read as the reverse complement.
CTCATATTTTAATCATAATCGTTAAGCAATTTACCTAAACCAAAACCATTCCATTGTCATAACTTTTATCCCATTCGTATTTAAAAAACAGGAAACACAAAAGGCAATATTAATTTAATCCTCATAGCTACCTGAAGGGGCGGCGCCGGCGCAATTATTGAGCAAATGTAATAGCAGCATTGTGATAGAGGGCTGTGCAGACGTACAGCGTTGATTAGTGCACTAGAGTGGCGTGGAGACGATAATGCACTTACATTATTTATGAAGAAACGCCAGAAGCACTACCACCAGTTTTGTCACGTAAATTACTTTCTATGCATCTCGCTTGCACTAATATGCGAGTACGAGCGAGATGCATAGAAAGTAAGTTACTTAGACGCGAGCGTATCTGTCAATGTCAAAACTGGTGGTAGCCGTACAGGTCAAGAGCGAGCGTGTATGAGGAATGTTATGAAAGTGCAGGAAGCGAAAGAGGTATGTCAGGATCGTAGCAAGTGGAAATCCGTGGTCTCTGCCTACCCCTCCGGGAAATAGGCGTGATTATATGTATGTATGTATGTATTATTTATGAAAACGGAACTTAAATGTGGATAGCTAAGTTTTAAAATTACCTCCGACGTTTCGAGGACGGCATCGTCCCTTGCTCTCGGAGAAGACTGGCTATTCTAGCTGCGTGAGTTTTTCGAACTACCCGCACTTGGTCTTGTTTATCAACTTGACGTTTTGCACACTTAATGATTTGGTTTTTAATGTACTTACTTTAATAACCAAATCATCATAACGCATTTATAACAATATTATAACTTTGTTTTGGATAGATTTTGAATCAAAAAATGTAGACACGACACTACACGATAGCGAGAGTAAAATTATGTTAGGTTAGGTTAGGTTTAGGTTTAAACTGTGACAAAAACGCATGAGAGAAGAACAAGCAAAGCGAGTTGCAAAATTTTGTGAATTACTCGTATGTAATATGCACTTTGCAATTTAGAAAGAAATTTAGCGTCATTAAGAGTTTTTAAATATACATACTTTTGAATAGTTTAATTTCGAAGTATAATATATAGAATATTTTGACGACCGGTCTGGCCTAGTGGGTAGTGACCCTGCCTATGAAGCCGATGGTCCCGGGTTCGAATCCTGGTAAGGGCATTTATTTGTATGATGATACAGATATTTGTTCCTGAGTCATGGTTGTTTTCTATGTATTTAAGTATTTATATATTATATATATCGTTGTCTGAGTACCCACAACACAAGCTTTCTTGAGCTTACCGTGGGACTTAGTCAATTTGTGTAAGAATGTCCCTATAATATTTATTTATTTATTTATTTATTATAGAATGGAGTGAAAAGAGGGATGATAGATAATTTAGCTATCAGGCCTATTCGGATTTCGAGATAATCACAAGATCTTGAGACGATTTAGAGATCAACTAGATCTACATTAGATATCGACTAGATGTGACTTGGATATCTAAGTCATAACTTCTCGAAATCGTTCAAGAGGACCTCCAGAATCGCGGAAACGTCAAATTTGACATATCTATCTTACAAATATCTTTAAATTATCCGTATCGTAACTTGTTGAAGTCTAGTAGAAATCTAATTCATTTTCCGAATCGAGCCGTGAGTTTGTAGGAACGAGAGCATCTTAAAAGAGTCAAATTTAAAATTTCAACCACGTTTCCTTAGTTTAATATAATTACACCAATCACCAAGAAAATTGTTTCAAAGTATTTAATTACTGTAACCTTATCCTATTTTGTAGGATAGGTTCACAATTCAATCTCTACAATAAATAAATATGATATAACTCTTACCTACTCTACTCCCTTTCCTATTCTTGATTATATTTGCGACGAGCCACGACCACGCCCCATTCCATCCCCTATTATATTCCATACAAATACCAAACCGACCTATCTGCGTAACCATGCAATTTTAAATTCTACCTTAATATCTACGCTTTAAAGTACAAAGTTAAGTAACTTAAAATTGTTATATAAGGACTGAATTTTGCCATGTTTCGATTTGTCTATAAAATAATACACTTTGAGCTTTGTTTGCAAAGCATTGAAAAGCAAGTGATGTTTTAGCATTGAATGAATTTAATTAATTAAAATCTGCTCTGATTAAACGACTATTGATTGAATAATGAATAGGATTTCTAATGCCTATTGCGAATTATGTTTTTAGTTAGAAATTAATTTGTACCTTCATTAACTTCCAATTTATGACAATACTTGACTTTACCTACATTATTAACTAGAGTCACACACAACACATCTTTTTCGCTATCTGGACATAATAATTATGGCACTCTAAATAATGTAAAACATGGAAGATATTTCGATTAGTTTAAAATACCCCGCAGTCTAAATTGCCCCCCTGCACTTTATTCGTTTTGAGTTTGCAGTTATAGGAAATGTATTCCTAAAATACATTTACGGATATTTAAAGTTTAGCGCCGAATACGTAAAAAAACATAGGTAGGTACAACCGCAGACATTCTTAGATATATACCACCAAAACAATTCAAAGGGGTTTTCTTTCAAACCCGCATCTCCATTACCTCTGAAAAGCTAACTTATTTCAGCATTTAAAAACAAGGTGTGCCTATTCTCTTCCAAAACTCCCATTGTTCAACCACTGGGCAAGTCCATTGTCTTTAAAAAGTATCTCTTGTATAATTTATCGTCTGTAAGTACTGTAGTTTTAGAGTGGACGTGTAGCTAAGAGGTTCTATTGTTTAATGCCACAATTGGTGAATCCGCGGATGAAAGAAACTGACCAAGTCCTACGACAATGTGGAGTGCGGGTGAATAGTTTTGATACTTGCAGTTCTCGCAAAAATATATTACCTACAGAGCTGCCACTTGCCTCAGGTAGATATAAATGTGGTGAGTAATTAATGGAGTAGAAGTTTAGGTTTAGTATAGTGGGTCAAACAGATCACTGTGTTATGTCTTTCCTGTAGACATACACAAGAGTTAAGGGCTATAAAGGTTAATTTTCTTATTTAAACCTTATCCACGTGAAAAGGTCCTCCTTTTATTTAAAGAACTATGATAAAATCATTACTTACATGCCCACAAGCTGTTAACTATTGCCCACAGAAGAGAAAACTAGTGTGTTATCGCGAACAGCACATTTTTCTCTCCTGTGGGCAATAGTTAACAGCTTGTGGGCATGTAAGCAATGATTTTATCATAGTTCTCTAAATAAAAGGAGGACCTTTTCACGTGGATAAGGGTTAAATAAGAAAATTAACCTTTATAGCCCTTAACTCTTGTGTATGTCTACAGGAAAGACATAACACAGTGATCTGTTTGACCCATGTATGGAGATAATAGTAGTAGTAGGCGCCGCCGGACGCCGCCTTAGTAGGTGTGGGATGTATAGCTTTCACAGTTGACAGCTGCCAAATAGTACGAAGATGTCGTCCCACGAAAATTCATATTGTCAGCACTTCGTGCGTTGGCGTCGCTTGTATTTTACAAAAAAAAAATTACTCACCCCCTACTATCAGAATAGGGATATTACTCTTTTAAGTGAACATATTAAATAGCTATATGGCTCGCACTACGAATAGTTTAAATTTACATCCATCGCAGCCCGATGGATTTTAAACTTAAAGTGTTTGATAGTGGTCGTTAAATTTGCCTTATCGATTAAGAAATATTGGTCAAAATTGCTCAACAAAATGTCGCCAAGGGAACTTAGAAAGTAACAAAATATACCGGGTGTGGCCTGTAACATGAGCAAAAAATTAAATTGTAGCCTGTACTCCTCATACTGACCAACATTTGTTCAGCGACTTTTAAAAATAACTTGTGGTTTGATTTTTATTACACTTTAAAGTTTATTCTAAGACGCAATGTATTGCGAATTTTGTTATGTTTAAGGCGTGACAAGCAACGTCAATCACAATGATTATGGCGTGGCGATGGCGTCCATTGAAGATAATATTTATTTTGTATGAAAAATAGCGAGTCTAAATACTTCATGATTTTTAAAAGTTGTTGAACAAAAGTGTCCCCGTTTGAGGAGTACAATCTATATTTTAATTATTTGCTCGTGTTACAGGCCACACCCACTATAGAAACTTTTTTGAAAGTATCAGGTAGTTGCGGGTACGGTATGGAATATTTTGGCGGGTGCATACTGCATAGTGCCGTGTATACATAAACCTTGTACTAATACTAGTAAGACGAACATTTTAAAATGTCCCTTTGAAACTGTGATAGTAATTAATGCAGAGCTCAGAAACGAATGAGCTTTAACTACACCTAATGGCAAACAACACAAAATCAATATCTATGAAAGAGCAGGAGAAAAATGTAATTGACTTTTTTGTATTCAAAGCGCTATGCACAATGTTTGACTCAGTAAGTTTAAATACTTATAGGCTTATAGGTACCTACTTATAGCGAAGCATATAGACCGAATTAATTATAATGATAATTATATTGCATGTGTATTTATTGACAATGATGTTTTGTTATGTTGAAAGACCGTCGCTTTTCAGTTGGAAAAATACTTTTAAAAGTTGTTGAATATCATGAGCAAACCGGACTAATTACTGTTATAGCAACAATGTCTCCCCTGGGTTAAAAGGTGAAATTGCTAACCCTCAAAAATCACGCTTTAGAATGCAACCGGAAATTCGAAGAAAGTGTCATTTGACCATTTGATTCGATTTGGCCCATGCATGCACGCGCATGGCCGTTAAGTTGTTTTAGACTACAGTGTACGATATATTTTGATGATATAGATATTTTAAAACTATTAAAAATATTTTTTCCGCTCATGTGCACCGCCCCTAAGCCCAAACTGGCTATTCCACGTTTAGGCGCCATTGTCCAGTTACGCCAAAAACTCCCGCCATTGTGCGCCATTGTTTTATGCAATACGGCAACGCTGCAAATTGGAGTTCCGTATGTAACAGCAACAGATAACCATCGATGAACCGTATCTCTTGGTAATAAGGTTCAAGAAGTGTTAGTTAATTATGTACCGCACGTTAGATGAATGAGGATTTGGCTATTGCTCCATTTTTGGTTTGTTTTGAGTTATGCAATGGCTTTATTGTTTGGATGCATGCGGATGCGAGTTTGAGTTAGTTTAGCAGCTAACACGAAATTAATGATTTAAATGTGTATTTCTGACAGAAAAAAATGACAATCATGTTTGCTTACACTCTCTCCCTTACACTTTTGACGACCACTCTGGCCTAGGTGGGTTCAATCAAATCCTGGTAAGGGCATTTATTTGTGTTGAGCGCAAATATTTGTTCCTGGGTCATGGGTGTTTTCTATGCATTTAAGTATTTATATGTATACCTTAAAGATCGGCTACGTCAGCCATATTCGGGCGTACGAGCGCCTAGCTAACTAGGAGTCGAAGTAGTCGCCTTGGTCGAAATCGGTCGGAAGGATCATCATATCGTTGTCAAAGTACCCACAACACAAGCCTTATTCAGCTTACTGTGAGACATAGTCAGTTTGTGTATTAATGTTAAAATAATATTCTACAACTATACGCCATAATACTTACCTACAACTACCCTCATTATTAAAAAAAGCCGTCAACCCAAAAACAATAGAAGCGAAACAAAGCATCGTGTCATCAAACCACACATCTTATACTGTCACAAACATGCAAATATCTTTAACGGTGGCGCTAGTGTGTAAGAAAAAAATGAAAAAAGTACTAGAAAATGATAGTTCCATGTTTCGCCGCAAGGCATTTTAAGTTGGTACATTAAGTAAGGGGAGGTATATGACATCTCACCTTTTCCAGTCATATCTGTTGTTATTACAAACGCTCATTTCACGTGAGCGATTAGAATGGTCATGTCAACCAGGGACCGCTCTCAGATTACCCGAAATTGTTACTAGGATTGGTAAGTACCTACTTGAGCCAACGTTGACTCAGTTTTCCGAGACTCTGCGTAAGATTTAAGCATTTTGAGTCATTTTTAAGCATGATTAATAAATCCTATATAAAATATAGAGTCCTTTTGCCACGTCGCCACCGTCATGCACAGAGCCAAAATGAAGACAGCAATGTAAATATGTCGCTATGAACCTATTTTATTTACAATTGGACGATTTCCAAAGGTCGCAGGTTCAAGTTTTGCCGGAAGAGGTGAATTTTTCCATTTTTCCTTTAAGTAGGTAATATAAAATTCCTACTTTATTTGTCTAAGCCTAAGCCGTTAATTGGCTATGTATGTAAAGAAAGTCATGAGAAAAAGTTGTAATTGTGGCATCTTCTCTGTCACTGTCGACGTCGTGCCACAATGTTCTAACAGATGGCGTTAGCTACCTAGAACGCAATTAGATAGAAACCTACATCGCGCTTACGGAGTTTCAAATGTCACATACTAAATATATAATACTCCTTCTAACTACCTCTCGGTGGACTTCGGTCCCCAGGCATAACACCCGCCTGGAGAGAGTACTCTCTATTGGCCTCTGTACTTCCTAGAGAATAATCTTTCTTTTGAGGTTTTACCTCGGTAAGCAATGTGAGCATGGGACCAGTAATTATTTGCCGCTGCACCTGCAAGGTAGTGCATTAGGTGATGACGTCACGCCTTGATCATGTCGTCTTATTAGAATGCTGGCAGAGAACGGTAATGTTTAGGTGACTTTTTGTATGCTGAAGAGCTTTACATAAAAATTAGATAGTATTGCCATGTTTGAACATTTCCGGACTATCGGTCTGATTCGAACTTTAAGATACGTCAAAAATTAGCTAAAGATACGACATCTTAGAGGATATTATAACCAACGGAGACGCCATGTCTATAATTTTCGGTTCAAAATAGTCTGCCGTCTTTTGCGGGGGAGGGGCACATCAAATGTATACTTAACGTAAACATAGCCATGTCAGATAAACGTCAGTCCATACATGTAGTTGACCATTGGCGGCCTATTTTCGACAGAGGGGAACGCCTGTTAATGACCACTCCGTTACGATATGGATCGGAAACGCAGTGTCAAAAGTGACGTTTCTTCAAAAAAAAAAACGCGCATTATACATGCTCATTATATATTTTACGCGTTTAAGTCCCGTCATTGTGAATAATAACTTAGATTTTGTTATATTTCTATCGATAACCAACTATAAACCACAATAAATGTCATGTGTCCAGGCTGGAAAGCGTCCTATGCTATCGCAGCAGGTGCCTATAATTATACCTAACCAACTAATATTTATATTACCTACCTACTCGCCGATTTGATGATTATTACTATTTTATAGCCCTTCTTCGTAATAAGATGTTTAAGGTCGCTTTTACAAATTATGTTTTTGGTTTAAATAAATAATATATTTTAATGAAATTCTACTTATACTATTTAATAAAATAAACGCGACACGATGCGTGACTGTATGTCTGTCTATTAAGCTTTTACCCCTGAACGGTTATGATAAAATATGGTATGAATATAGTTTGAGTTGCGGGAAAGAATATATTTTTCACCTCAGCAGCTCGAACAAGGGTACTTTGCTTCTTAAAAACAGTGAGCAAAATGCGATTTTGCTCACTGAGTCATTTTGTCTCACTAAGTGAGCAAAATCGCATTTTGCTCACTGAGTGTGTCTCACTCAGTGAGCAGAATGCGATTTTGCTCACTAAGTGAGACAAAATGACATTCAAGTGACCTTTATAGTCAAATGTCATTTCAACATGCGGGGTCTAATACAAGTTCGATATACTTGGGTTCTATTATCTCTGTCCCTCTAGGTATCTCACTGCTTAGGGTGAAAAATTTTGTGTACTACACGAGATCAAAGCTATTTACATCTCGTGCGCTTTTGAATCCCTTACTACGCTCAAGATTCTAAATTAGATTCACTCGCTACGCTCGTGAATCTATTATAGAATCTTTCGCTTGCAACGGGACTCAAAATAAGCACTCGAAGAAATATCAAACTTTGATCTCTTGTTGTACAAATAACTATTTTTATCTCTAGAGTCTAGAGTACTTATTGAACTTTTCTTTTAACTCAGCTTTCAGCATACTTTATAAGTAATTTATGCTATAGGTTTCCTATTATTATTATTTTGCTTAACACGTGCACTTTATTATCTATTAAAAATGTATTAAGTGTAATAGTCCTCTTAAATACAATACGTAGTTTATGGGAAATAATTGCTGAAAATAATACTTTTACAATGATCAGCCTATTATTAAACGAGTGAGAAAATGACGAAATTGTTTGTATTGGTTGTATGTAAGTATCTTTTTTTTATTTTTGTGTATATGAAATGCAAACTTTTTTACTTTTTTAAGAGCCATGTTAGGGATATTTCTGTAGATCCACTTTCCGTGCTTATCTGCTACTGATGCTGATTTCTCAATTTTCTTTAATCACTAATCGAAAAGCTTATTCAATTTTAATGCATTTACATTAAATTAATAATTATATTTTATACCAGGTGCAATATGTATCACTATATACCAGAGTAACGGTATCCAACTAATCGACATACCAAAAGAATATATCAACCGCTTGGACCTCAGATCGCGACTCTACCAGAGATACAAAGTCAAACCTTTCAGACCATTGAGGTACATGAAACAGATGCAGGCGAGAAGGCAGGGCGGAGACATGGCACAAGTAAACAAAGCATTGGATAATACATTGAAGGAAAAGATTGGGTTTATTATCGAGCAGACGCTTAACGATGCACGCAAGGAACTAGCTAGTATAAACGATTTAAAAGCGCAATATAACAAAACAGCGGAGTACAGAATAGGTAATTATAAGTAAATCTGTACTTGGTTTCTTCGGCCATCTGAGCAGGCGGCGTAGCACGGTTGCGTTTTTATCCCTTGTCACCATGCCTGTCACGTTCTAACAAGTATGTAAGTGCGAAAGGGACGCGCATAGTGATAGACGATAAAAATGGAACCGTGCTGCGCCCACAGGACAGGGCCCCTAAAAAAACTCATAATACTGGCCGCATGGTAAGGAAGCGTAGGGGTAGACGTATGGCCACGCGTTGGCCGGACAGAATAACATCAGAGACAAACGCCACATTGCAGGCTAGCATGCACTGGGCCCAAGAGCGACTTGGAGAGCACTGGTGAAAAGTGTCCACATTCGTCACGTCCCTCAGTCATGAGGATACAACAAGGAAGAGAAGAAGTAAACTTAGTAGATTTTATATGCTGGCCTTCTAGTATGCCCGTAACATTTAAGTAAACTTAAGTTTACCTGGGTATACCTAGTATTAAAGCCTTTTTGGTACAGCCCGAAAATTCAATCAACTTTAATTTCTATTTGAGGTTTACCCGTACACATCGAGGTCTACCCAACACTAGTAGGGTAATGAAAGAAGTGATGATGTAACATCTAACATTACCCAGCCAGTGTTGGCAGGCGTGGCTCTCTCCGCGATTTTGTCGTTTTGTGGTGGTTTAAGATATTTATTTCTCATAAGATTTTACAAATCACTTACTGAGAAAAACATAATTATTTTTACTTATATCTAGGTAAGAGGGTAGCATGCAGAACTGTTAACGACTAGGTAGGTACTCGTACTTACAATAATGCCCGTGGTAACATGCGCAGAGCAACAAACAAGTAGTAGGCCAGTTAAACCAAAACTTTAAACATTAGTTAATTAACGGTTGTGCATGCTTGATTCAATTTCTACATTAAAATATATGTAAGTAACATAAATCTTTCTAACAATTAAATTAATTATTCCTATTTTTATAATAAAGTGAAATATTTATAATTTTATATATTTGCATTAGCCGAGCCTTACAATATGTGATATTAATCATAGTATCATCGAAGTTCGGATAGTTAGGGCATTATTTATTTTGTGATAATATAATGTATTAATGTTTTTTTTAAATTTGTTATTGATTTGGCATCTTTTATGTCATTAGGTATTTTATTATACAGTTGAGCTCCTTCATATATTATGTTCTTTTTTCCATACAGTGTTCTAGGTGGACGTAGTATTATATTATTAGCTTGCCTAGTGAGTCTTTTTTGCACCTCTGATCTTTTTGTAAATGTTATGTGACTGTGTATATTTTTATTTATTATTTTTCTTATTAAAATGCAGGTATTATAAATATATGTTTGTGAAATGTTTAATATTTTAGTTTCTTTGTATACATAACTATTAGGTCCTTACCTATGAAATTGGCGTTTTTGTTCATAGATATAAGTCTGATCCTAGTTTTTTTTTTTTTACAAAAGTACATACACAATTACAATAAAACTACAGTGCACTCAATAAACAACGATTTTACATACAATTAATTGTTATTTTTTATTGTTAAGTGTTCAGAATTAAGCCTTGAAAATAGGTCTTTTCATGTGCTGTCGGTTCGAGTATTAAAATTACTTATATTTTTCTAATGGTACCAATTTTCAAGAAATGGAGATATTGAAAACATACCTTAAAGGTGTCAAAAATTACTGGAAAAATTTTGTTTGGTTTGAATTAGCCATCAAAAAAATATCCGCAAAATTAATTGTATGGAAATTCGTGTTTCGTTGAAATTCTCCGGACAAAACGCCAATTTCATAGGTAATGACCTAATACTTGGTGTGAGATGCTTATAATTGAATAATAATTTCACAATTTTATTTTGCGCCGTTTGCAGGGCTTTCAAGTTAGATTTTGCAGCAGATCCCCATATTTCTATTAAGTAGTCTAAGTGAGGTTTGACAAGACAGTTGTAGATAGTATAGCGAACCCTATTTGGCAAACAACATACAATTTGTCGAAGTGCACCAGTTAGTGACATGATTTTAGAGCGTAGTGAATCGACATGTGATTTCCATGTTAGCTTATCGTCAAGGGTTAGGCCAAGGTACTTTTCTTCTTGAACTTTCTGCAGTGTTACATGATTTATAATTAACGGTTCATGAGTTGATACGATTTTATTTTTAGCAGCAAATATGACGTATTTAGTTTTTGATTCGTTTATAGTTAGTAGGTTACTAAGAAGCCAATTGTGTAGTAAATTTAAGTCTTTTTGCGCTTGCTCAATTAGAGTGTCTATGTTGGGACCAAAGTAAAATAAACAGGTATCATCAGCGTATAATGTTAAATGGGCCTTCAACCCTATGTTATGCATGTCGTTCACGTAAATCAGGAAAAGTAAAGGCCCCAAAATGGATCCCTGCGGAATGCCGTATTTAATTTCTTGAGCTTCGCTCTTCAGTTGACCTATTTTGGTAATTTGTTTCCGATTGGTCAGGTAAGATTGTAGGATTTTAAATGCATTTCCCGTAATACCAATTGAGCTCAGCTTTGACAGTAGGCGAGAATGACTCACCGTGTCAAAAGCCTTTTTTAGGTCAACGAAAATGCCGAGAGCTATGTTTTTACTGTCAATGTTAACTTTTATTTCTGTCAGTAGGTCTGTAGTTGCCGATAATGTATTTGACTTTGAACGAAAACCGTATTGTTTGTTGGAGAGGAAATGATTAGAGTCTAGATGTTCTGTAAGTCGCTGATGAATGATCTTTTCGAAAAATTTTGACATGATTGGTAGGACAGATATTGGCCTGTAATTTCCAGGGTCCAATTTATCGCCAGATTTAAATATGGGTCGGACTTTAGCCACCTCGAGAGTATCAGGAAAGATACCTGTATCGAAACATTGATTAATATATTTCGTGAGGCTATCACAAATTAGAGTTTTGATGCATTTTAGTGTTTTTGTGGTAATACCATCTATTCCTGAACTTGTGTTTGGATTCAATTGGTCAATAATTTTTGAAATGTCATTTATTGATGCAGGTTTAAGATTAGTGAGCTATTTAGTAAGTACTGTAAGACCGCATATTTTTTTATTTTGGTATTCGCCAGGTATTTTATTTGCTAATATGGTGCCTATATTCACAAAGTAATTGTTAAAACATTCGCAGATTTGTGAAGTATCGGATACTATTTCCGATCCCGCTTTCAGTTTCAGATTTGAGTTTTCAGATTTTGTTTTGTTATTTGATAGGTTATTGATCAGGTCCCACATTCTCAAAGGCTTTTCCTTACATAATTTAAATGCTTTATGGTAGTATTTACATTTAGTTGATTGTATCAAGTTTGAGACCTTATTCCTTTCGACACGCAGTTCTTCTTTTAGTTTTTCGTCATTTGGCTCATGATGGCTCTTCTTCCAAAGGGTATTACGATGATTAATTGCTTCTTTTACATTCTTATTTACCCATTCATTCCTTGGTGGATTGAGTATTTTTACTTTTCTTGATTTGTTTTTGTTGATCTCTGTAAAAAGAAACTTCTCAAAGTCCTCGTAGTTATCATGTGTTCCAATTTTTTTACTATTCTCTAGAGATTTATACAAATTACTATAATTTACAGACTCATATTCAAGTCTTTGAGTTAGAACAGGTGGACATCCTTTCATTTCAAGATAGATTTGCTTATGGTCAAACATATTAGACTCAATTATGGCCATGTGATAGTTATGACCTTTAACATTTGACCATACATGATCCAGAATAGATTTCGTTTCCAATGTTTCTCGAGTGCAATGGGTTTGGTTTAGTTTGTTAAGAATACTGTATCCGTGTTCTTTAAATAGTAGTTTATATTCTTTGATGTTTTTGGATGCCTCTAGTATATTATAATTGAAATCTCCTAGTACCAACGTTCTCTTTGTCCTTTGTAGCTGTTTTGACAGTATCTCTAAAAAAGTATCAGTGTTCGTTCGTCCAGGTTTGTAGATGACACCGATGTCCAGGCCAAATTTTTCAATATGTACCCACAAAAAGTGATTATCTTCTTCACACGTCTCTTCAATTATATGTTGTTTTATATCATTATGCACGAACAATGAAACACCCCCTCCTCTTGCATGCTGACGAAAATTGTAATGATGTGTGTAGTTTGGTAAATTAAGTGCTTCTGCTTCAGTTACTGATTTTATCCACGTTTCAGTTAATGCTATAATATGTACTTTCCCTATGGCTTGTATAATGCATTTTATTTCATCTAGTCTTCCCGGGTGCACCAGGCTACGCACATTCATGTATAAAATTGAGAGGGATTTCTTGTTTTTGTTTAAGTCTTCATAATTGTGAACAATTTGATAAGTTACTTCCTGGGTTCCAATGTTGAGGCTATTTGCGCTATTGCAAGTTAGTTTTTTGCCTGATATTCGACAATTTTAGGTACACCTCTCACATATTTTATGACTAGGTTTGTTTCTCCGTTGTTGACACGGGCCTGCAGCTCTTCCTTGAGAATCTTCATATGCTTTTGTTGGTATGGTGTCTTATCCGAGAAAATTTTTATTACGCTATTTTCGATTTTTCCTCGATTCTTAAGGATTTTTTTAACAGTAGCAGCAGCATCAAAGGTGGCTTTGATTGGTCTCACCTTCCCTGGCATATATTTACCCAAGCGTGAGTTGATATTGGGTTTGGGCAGTCAGTATCAGTCATTTTGATCAACTTTATGACTTCTTCAGTATCCGACGTAGATCGTTCGCTTTGATCTTTTGACTGTGGTTCAGGTAATCCAATTATTATTAAATTCTTTTCACGTATACAACGCTCATTGATTTCTTTCATCAGATCTTCGCACGCGAGTGCCATCTGTGGTGCTGCTGATGATCCTTGCGTCGCTGATGCCCTCAAGTCTTGTACGTCTGTCTCCAATGAAACCACTCTCTGCGTTACTTCGTTAGCGCTGGTTCTGAGCTCAGCAACTTCTGTTTTAAGTTTGTCATCCTCCAAAACGAGCTGGTCCGTTTTGTGCTGAACGTTATTTATTTGGTCTTTTATTGTTGAGATGTCTGTTGCAATACTTTCCATTTTTGCGTTTTGCTTTACAGAAAAATCTTTTAGTAGGGAGCGCATTTCCTCGCGAAAATCTTTTAAATCTGTTCTTAAGTCATCATTATTATCATGGCGCTTCCTCTTGCGGGCAGCTTTGTAGTCTATAGCTGTCTCACTTTGATTTATTTTTGATAGGTCGGGCTGCGATTGCGACGAAGGAGGATTGTCTTGGTCACTCATATTGTATCACCTGTGCGTCGTCAATTAACCGTTGGTTTATGAGAACGCTCCACCGGGCTAAATTAGTTGCGCGCTGATAAGCCACTTGCGCCGGCTTACATACGAAATGAATCGACACACACTTGGCTAGCAATCTAAAACAACTTCTATGGTAATAGATTTACGTTCTAGTTTTGATCACAACAATAAATAATATTTTTAAAATAAATCGTCAACACGTCTGCACCACACGCTCTCCCACCGCACTTCAACGCTTTGCTACAGGTAGCTAAAATAACATCCGTTCCGCCCCAATTTTGGGGAAAGCCATAAGCCGCGCGTGGCGCTGTCGCCATCAATTTCAATTTCAATTTCAATTATTTATTCATAAAATTTACATTTTATACGTCATTAAATAATTACAGATAGTTAACTTATATAGATACTTAAAATAATTTAATAATTTTGCCGCAACTGGGGCGTCCAAATCCGGCCCTGCACATGGGCTTATTTACATTTGTAATTTATGTATCATTTTTAATTATTATTGGCAGTATATATTTATACATTTACAATTTTTTGTATTTACCACATAACATTTAAATTTAACATTTTAAATACTTATTACTTATTACAAAAAAAATTCGTCAATGGAGTACAAAGCGTCTTTAATTAGTTTTGTTTTCATTTGTCGAACAAATGAAGCGTAACTCGGGGCCTGCTTAATTGCCGGAGGGATCTTATTATAAACCTTCGGACCAATGGAGGTAAGGCATTTTTTAGTTTTAGCCAATCGTGTGTGTGGCAAGCTCAGGTCATGCCGCCGTCGCGTGATGGAGCCGTGCGCATCAGCGTTGGTATGGAAGTGGTCATTGTGACACCTAACATACTTAGCCAGTTCCAATATGTAAAGACTGGGTACAGTTAATATATTGTATTCTTGGAACAACTCCTTTGCAGGATGGTCCCAACTTACACCAGCGATGATGCGCACTGCTTTTTTTTGGAGTTTAAAAACTCTTTCACGTTCCGCAGCCCAGCCCCACAGGTCAATCCCGTAAGTTAGTATGGAGTTAAAGTAGCCGTAATAGGCTTTTTTAACGTTAGTCAAGTCCATACATGGGCTCAGTCTGCTAAGGGCGAAGCAAGCGGAAGACAACCGTAGACACAGCGCGTCTATATGAGGGGCCCATTTTAAGCCGGCATCGATGGTTAGTCCCAAATATTTAACCCGGTCGACTTGAGGTACAGGTTGGCCATTGCATGTGATGTTTAATTTGTTAAGTGATTGATCACTTAGGCACCGTAGATTAAAGTGTATAATGTTGGTTTTTTCAACATTTAGCACCATGCCATTAGCTGAAAACCAAGACGATATTTGGTCCATAACCATTTGCAGTTTTATTTTTAGTAGGAAGTAAGTCTCAGCCGCAACAATGACACATCCATCGTCAGCAAATAGAACAAATTCGGCCTGGTCGGTTGCAGAGGTGAAGTCGTTCATTAGCAAAATAAAAAGATTGTTCCCCATACACGAGCCCTGGGGGACTGCGCAGGGACCGAGTTCCAGGATGTCAGATTTTGCACCATTTACAGACGTTAGCTGTTTGCGTTCATTGAGAAATGATTTAATTACTCGGTAATAGTTACCCGTTATACCGTAGTGGTCGAGCTTGGCTAAGAGAAGTGGATGACTCACCAGTTCGAAAGCGCGCGACAGATCGCAGAAGATCGCAGCGACCTGCCTCCGCCCGTCCAAATGACCCATTACTCTGCCTATTACGTCACGCGCCGCGTCAATTGTTGATCGGCCCGGCTGATACGCATACTGCTGTTTATTCAATATTTCATTTCTATAGAAAAAAGACATTAGTTCGTCACTTAATAATCTCTCAAAGACTTTTGAGAATATCGGGATTAACGAAATAGGTCTATAATTCTTTAACGCGTGTTTCTCGCCCTTTCCTTTGTACACAGGCTGAACCTTAACCTTTTTTAAGTTAGTCCCGGGATAAACTCCGTTTGTTACGCAGTCATTAAATAATCTAGTAAAAATATCTATAATGTATGGCGGAAGTAGGTCAAACAAACGTGTCGACATGTCATTAATATCAGTTGAGCTCTTACGTTTTATTTTATGCACAACTTTGGTCACTTGTTGATAAGAAAACCCATTGAAGTGAAATACGCATCGATGTCTCTCGATATGCTGACTCAGATACTGGAGTGCTAATGGAATGTCAGTGTGTGCTCGTAAATTAATATTTGCGCTAACGTAAAACCGGTTCAGATCTGCAGCGACGGCGGCGCATCGTTGCGCATTGCTCTCAGCTGTTGATCTGCTTATCAGTATATCGATTGCGTCACCTTTGTTTACTTGTTTACCTAAAGTAAGCGGTTTCGAGTACTGTCAAGTCTTTGGGTAAATGACAATTGTCAGGGTTACTACACATTTGTTTTTTGGTACTTCGTAAACGTGAGCGTAACTCCCTTACTGATTCATTGACCCAAGACCTGGTTACACTTTTATGAGGATATCTCCTTAAAGGAAAATGTAAGTTATAATAATAGGTAATTATGTCTAGAATTGAACTCACGATAAGGTTTACATCTAGCGGCCATATCTGTGCTGATCGTAACAGACGCGTTTTGTTAGAGAGTGAGTCTTCTGTACCTAGTACTATTATTTATTCTGTGGTGTTGGGTAGACCTCGATGTGTTCGGGTAAACGCCGAATACAGATTACTGTTGTTAAAAGTTTCGGACTTTACCCAAAAGGCTCGGGTAATACTAGTTATACCAGGGTAAACTTGAGTTTAATTTACCATCTAACATTACCCGTAACATATAACAGAATGGGTCCCCGAAACCCAAAAGACTATAACCGACATATTCCTGATAATATTACCTACCATAGTCTATACAGTCGTTCGACGAGGGGAGACGTAAGGGGGGGGTGGCGCGCACCCGAGTTGCATACATCGCTGTCATCGCATTGTTAGTAGCTCGGTACACGTCAAAGGCCGTCGGACCACTGTTACTTTTTACAGTGTGATATTACGAGGAACAAAAGATAAACGGAGATTCGCCATCACAAGACAGGCTGCCACAAAGCAACATGACAACATCTAAGATGTCTCAAGGGTAATAATTTATCTTTTTCTTAAAGGTTTCCTCATGTACATGGTAAAGCGCTCCCGAGACGTGATGAACGAGCTCTTCACCGTCGCCGTGAACCACAAGGAGGACTGGAAGGCCTTGGACCAGCTGAAGATCTTCGAGCTGATCATCCACACCAACGTGGACACCAGCAACCTGCTGCGTCAGCTGCTGGAGATAGCTATCCAGGAGGCACCGAGTAGGGAGCATAAAGCAGAGGAACGGCTAAGGAAATTAAGAGTCGCATTGATATAAATAACACTAGAGTTTCACTTACTACTTAGGCTCTTATTTATTTTCGTACTAACTTTCAATCCCCACTTCACCCCTTTAAGTGTTTTATTTAGAGAAAAGTCTTATACCAAATTAGCCTCTTATACTCATCTGGATGCTTTACGTAAATCCGTTTAGTTATAACTATTCACGTAGTGTTTGAGCAACTAGCATCCAGATATCTAGTGATATCCAGATAAAAGTGTGGTAATGTCATCATTAATTCAAATGTATGAAAATGAGGTTTATAATGACACTGAATCACTGAAGTGAATCACAAAAAGTATTCATGTTATAAACCACTTATCAAGTGGTTTATAATAAGAATACTTTTTATCCAAATCCGTTTAGTTATTTTTGGGTGTTTGAGCAATAAACTTAATGTGTTACTCTATTTTCTTCTTGGAACCAAAATAAAATATTGATTTCTTACTTAGGTACGTTCCATAAACTGGTTAATAAAATTCTTCCGCACTATACACAGGTACATTATATCATTTGCTGAACACTATCATGAATATCATGATCATCTCTTGTGCATGATTGATAAACTGGTGTTATTAAAATAACTCATTAATGTGAGTTCTAGTACCGTCCCAATATTTAAAGCGAGGCGTAGCTAGCAAGAAATTTCATGCAATTTACGTTACATTGCCGACTGGTAAGGTAAACTGCATTCGAAAGTTTGATGAGATTCCTAGTCTAAACTTCGTTTAACAGCCTAGGGAATATTAGGCAAAGCTCTGCGTAGATGGCACAACTAGCACAAACAGTAAACAAACATCAATGACACATCAATCACATCATGCGTCACTACGTCAATCCATCGTCAATCACATAGCCTACCGTGAAACACGACAATCGAAAGTTCGGTTTCTGCCTCTCTATCACTCTTGCAAATTCGAGCGATCAAGAGGCACATAACTACATTTCGATTATCGCCTTTACCGGTAGGCCCTTGTTAACAAACCGCCTTGATGCATTAATGTCACATTTTATTGTCTGTGAAAACTTGTCAAAAAAACAGTTTAAGGCACAGTATGTATAAGTTAGTCTATGAATTTACTAGAGTCGGTAGTGCTGCACTCTGGCAGAACATTGCAGTAATATCCCCTATAGTTGACAGTCTGTCATTCGTAAAGCCTGACAACAGTTTATTTGACCCTCGCCATTTTGCGGATTTTCAATGGTATTAATTTCTTTTACTGGCAACAAGTACTCTTTGACAACGAACGTTGGATGTCATCGAATGTCACCGATGTAAACAAACGGAAAATATCTACGAATATATTCAAATATAAACGGTTTTATTACAAAAATGCCAAAAAAAATTACCAGAGATGCGAAAAAAATTGTAGTGAATGCAATCAAATACTTACAGCTTAAAAAAGACGAAGGATTACATAGCATTCCAATAAACAATGTTTTAAAGTTGGTTGTTGACATGACCGGTATTGACATTTTATAGTGCGGTTTTATTGAACTGGTTAGTTGTTAGGTTTAAACTTTAATATTTCATTTAAGGTTTGTTTGTTATGTAGATCGACGATAATAATCCTGTAATCGAATTGGAGACTGAACGTTTTATAATCGAGGTTGTTGGTCCTGAAACATCTGATGAAAATCAGACTTCGTCAGAGTAAGAAGACGAAGAATATAATAATATTGAATATTTAGAATCAGATTTTGACGAATAGGTAAATTGAAAGAACCGAATTCTCTGTAAGCAATGTTTTGACATTATACGAGTATCAACCACGTATCAACATGAAGCCAATGCCCACTACCCTGACTATACATGACGTACGCACATTATTGCCATACGTAAGCTGTTTGCTGCGACACTATCTCAGGGTTAAATAAACTGTTGTCAGGCTTTTTTTTTTAAATATCCAAACCAAATCCAAACTTACAAACTATGACATTCATTATTTACCTTTTTATTACCTATGACTTTTTCCCATCTTACGAACTGTCAACAATGTCTCAATGTACATAAATTATTGAATTATTTCCAAAGCAGCCTCCGCCAAATTACCGTTTTAACCCCGGATGTCTGCCCAAAAGCTAACGAAATGGTTACCTTCCGCCTTGAAAAAGTTTCGAACTAACAGACGACAAATAGATGTTACGGGTCACAATGTGCTTGGTATTGAAGACCTGATGCAACGGCAGAAGGTAAAATAAAATGCACATGCCATTATAACTGTAACTTTTCCAGTGTTTATTTCAAACCAAATTTCAAAGCATAGAATAGAATAAGAATAAGAATACATTTATTATCAAAAGAACACATAACAGAATATGTCAGGGGTCTCCGCACTAGGCTACGCCTGTATCGCGGGGAACCAGTTACAGTTTAAATAAGAGATCTAAGTTACACAATCATGAGTCCGATTCTGGTTAAAAAATTGTTACAGTTTTGATTTGTCAATCGTCAAGCTCGAATCAAAACCAGTTCAAACCATAACGAATTGATAAATAAGATTTGACCTCCTTAAGAGTAGTAAAATGACGGGGACCGAGTCTAAGAATAAGAATAATTTATTGAGAATAACCAAGTATAAAGTAGCATAGGTACTTACCTACACAAAAGGTGTCCGGTGAGCCCCAAACTAGACTGAGCCTGTATCTTGGGACTCACCAATAAGAGTACCTATAGTTGGGACATTGGATAAATTAAACCTAACTCTAAAATTATGTGTGAGAGTCGGTGATAAGGCGTGTGTTGTGCTTTTGAGGGTGTGCAGGTATACGTCCATAGCTTCCCAGTATATCAGGGTGATATTCACAAAAAAGCACATCACGTGACTACGTTGAAAATTTAAACGGCCATATGTACTGTAAAACGTTGTACGATACATGTGCGAATATGTAATTAACATCACGTGTCAACTTATTTCAAAATTGTTATAATAATTTCATAGTAACAATGAACAAAGATAATTTTAATGTATGTTTCAGCCCGGCAAAATCCACATAGAGCCAATGGCAATAGAGCACCATGACCAAGCTGTGCAAATACTAAAAGTGCACTACCTGAGTGAGCATGTGCTCATTCGTGCTCATGGCACGGACGTTATGACAGACAACGCTCTGGATGAATATATCTACAGTCTTCTTAAGCAGGGTTCGTGTGGTGTATTAATCCTTACGTGTCTTAACTCACATTTATATAGACGCGTCTAACGCGAATTTTATTCAATTACCTTGATTTACCGACGTTTCGACACAGGTTTCACTGGTCGTGGTCGCGGCTGACTGATGTCCCAGCAAAATGTCAAAACAGAGATTTGTGCAACTACCCGACAAAAAGTGTATTTAAAAGTTTGGGGTAGACATCACATTTTCAAACCACCCACTACACATAATGTTAATTATTGTCAATAGTCCGACACGCAACACTCACAATATCCACGCACACGTCCGAAGATAGATCCTTTGGCTTTAACTTCTGTATCACTGGTTCCCAAGTTGGCGATAAGTTGAATCCATCCTCCCTATTAAAATTCCTGGGGTCTTACGTGTCTTGTCATGTAAACAAACGTGAAGTCAAAGTGTGATTCCAACAATACGATTCATAGACAATCGTAATGTCAGATGTTTTTGAGGTGATCCGTTCGTTACTGCGATTATTGATGAAGATCTTATCAGAAATTATATTTTTCAGTGCTTACGAGTATTTGGTTGATTTAAATACTTTGTGAGTTACTGTGTACAACAACATTTTAAGTGATAATTATTGTGTAATTCCAGAGGATAGTGTGATAATGTATTCGAGAAGTGTTTATTTACATGATACGACAAGTAAGGATGAATGTACACTTCATTGTAAAGAGCCGTCTCTACTGTTAGGACCTACCCTGAAATCGAGAAAAAAAGTTGAACGACTTGAAATCATCGACATCAAATCAGCCTCAATTTATTATCTCATTAGCGCCTACACTTTTGGGAACCCACCAATTTTTTAATGCTGTTAGGTAGAGATACAGTACACAATCGAATCAAACGCCGCGCCGTACCTAATTCAGGAGAACCCATCAATTGGATACAATGGGCGCTAATGGGTTAAGTAGGTAAAGAAACAGTTTTTTGCGTTTTTGGTATGGTCCGACAATAGGTAAACGTAGTTCTACTACAAGCCTATATATTATTTAAGTCGCCAAAATAAGAGCATTAATAATAAATATTTCATGTCTTTAAATCGATCAACAGGCAACACATTATGTGCGAAGTCCTACGACGGGAACCCGGTGGGCATTTGTGTGAACATCGCCAGCGGCCCTGCGGACTCTAAGTTTCTGAGAGACTATGCTAATCACAGACAGGTCCGTGTTAGATTCATTCATTCATTCATCCATTCAATTCAATCAATTCAATTTCATTCTTCTTCTTCCTCGCGTTATCCCGACATTTTGCCACGGCTCATGGGAGCCTGGGGTCCGCTTGACAACTAATCCCATGATTTAAAGATAAAGATAAAGATAAAAAATAGTTTATTCAAGTAGGCATATTACAATGCGCTTATGAACGTCAAATAAACCTTTACCGGCTCCAACCGTACACCTCTGCCCCGAGAAGATTTAAATCCCCCCTCAATTGGCGATTTGACGTAGGCACTAGTTTTTATGAAAGCGACTGCCATCTGACCTTCCAACTTCCAACCCAGAGGGGAAATTAGGACTTATTGGGATTAGTCCGGTTTCCTCACGATGTTCTCCTTCACCGAAAAGCGACTGGTAAATATCAAATGATATTTCGTACATAAGTTCCGAAAAACTCAATGTACGAGCCGGGGTTTGAACCTGCGACCTCCGGATTGCAAGTCGCACGCCCTTACCGCTCGGCCACCAGCGCTTATCAATCATTCTTCTTCAATTATTACCAATAATAATTGATCATCTGCCGACGGAATGTTTCGAAAATTGAGAAATATCCCGCATGGAAAAATCTCGGATACATCTCACATTTTTACACGGGAAACAAAACTTTTCCATTTAAAAATTGATTTTATTTGTGATTTTCAGAATTTCAAAATACTATGTATTCCGCCTTCAATTTCCTGCAACTTGCACGTCTTATCTTATGAAACGAAGACCGTATTTAGCTTTAAATTTAAGCCTGAAAGTTGAAATCATATTATTTGTTCACTAATAGAACCCAAAATGTACAAAACAATGCAAAACAATTTAACGCAAGCGTTTAGGTATGCGCTTATAGTTAGACCAAGAAGAAAAGTCTGTAGCGATTTTGATACACACGCAGTGCAAGTGTTATTTTAAACGTCAAACTATGAAATAGTGACGTATAAATAACACTTGCACTGCGTGTGCTATCAAAATCGCTGCAGACTTTTCTTGATCTGACTCTATAATATAATTTAGTAACAGCTAACAACTCATTTTTCACAGGATCCGTATACGAAAGATTTTTTGAACTTCATTGCCAAATTACAGGAGACTCCTAATCTCTGGGACGTGTTTAAGGTCCCTAAAATATTTGAGGTGGGTAATCTAACCCTAACAAGGGTCACACTAACATTAATGTTTTTACAGTACATCTGGTGCTACATTACGACACCGGTGCTATAATAAGCACATTACGTAACTGCCTCGAAAATTTAAAGGGCCATATGTACTGTAAAACGTACGTTACGAGTGCGCACAGGTAATTCGCAACTCGTTTCGTATTTCCTATTTTTCGCACTTTTATCGTAAATAACTATTTTTTTAAGTAAATGGATTTTTATTTAGCAGATATATACCTACTAAAAATAGTATAACATATTAGTAAGTTCGCATAATTTTATGTACAGTCACCTGCAATAATATGTTACTCTTCAAAGGCCGCAAAAATATGTGATAAGCTCTTATGGCTCTCAAATAAGATCGTGTCAGATATTTTTGCGGCCTTCGTTGTGTAACATATTACTGCAGGTGACTGTACAATCGCCTATTTCGTAGTATAATTATCATTGTTGTACATACTCTTACAATTATTTTCGTTAATTAAGATCGTATCATTTCATTACGAATCCCCAGGACATTAAAGACCTAAATTGTGTCATGAAAATCAATCTAGTTGATTTAAAACGTATCTTCCAGATCAAAATGCTAACCGTTATCCCTGAATATCGACGGCGCGGTCTAGCCACGATGCTCGCGGAGAGCGCTAACGAGATGGCCGAGACGCAGGGCTACGACGTCGTAAGGATGGACTGCATAAACCCCCATGAGTAAATCTCTTCAGTTTCTGTTAAATTAGAACATTTAAAAGCTAAAAGTTATCCCAGAATATCGACGGCGCAGCCTATATAGCCAGAGTTCCAAATAGATGGCCGAGACGCAGGTCTACGCCTCTCATGAGTAAGGTAGAAGTACTAGTGCTCGACGCTGCACTAGTATTCGACATGGGCACTTTATGTCAAAGTGTCAAGGATTAAATTTGAATACAGAAAAATCTTCGCCGTTCAAATTTAACCTATATTACTTTGACATAAAGTGCCCATGTCGAATATTAGTGCAGCGTCGAGCACTAGTACTTCAACCTTAATCCTCATATAGTTAGTCAAACCAATTTGTCAGTCAGTAAGAACAAAAAAACTATACTCATCCTTTTCTTTCGGGTGCTAGTACTAGTGTAAAACAAACATAGTATTAGATTATCTCTGTCTATGATTGAAATCAGACAAACTATACCTATTTATAAATTAGCCTTATAGTTGACATAGTCTATGTTTTTTCTACAAATACAAAAGTCAAAGTGGAAGGGACACAATAATGTTAAGAGCATTTTTCGAAGAGAGAATACGAGTAAGTGACTAATTATCATTAGCTCCATTACCTTGGCCTCCATTAGCTTGAACGATAGCATTGTGCGGAGCATCACCTCTGTCGCAAAATGCGTCTACCAAAGAATACGTGGGCCGTACTGAAAGTTTCTGGATTCTGATATATGAGACGACTTATTTTTTCTAAGTGGCCAGTTCCAGGAATTTTCAGTATGCCCTAAGTAGAGGAATTATATGCAGAAGATCCACAGTAAATTCAAAAATTCGGTTGTCAATGTTTCGCATAATACACATGCGAATAACTTACTCAATGTGCTACGTCTCAGTCTACCACCGCAAAAACTGAAAACCAGACCAAAGAAGGAATTGAAATATTCAGCTTCCGATTATAAGAACAATTTTAGACAACACCCTTTGACTTTATCTTGTTACTTTATCCCCTCGGGCGGCAAAGCAATATTTTAAAATTTCGCAGCGTGCGGCGCACAGCCGCGAGGCGGCAAGTTTTCATTATTTGGACACTAAAGATTAATAATTACCGTTTTTAGGGTTCCGTACCCAAAGGGTAAAACGGGACCCTATTACTAAGACTCTGCTGTCCGTCCGTCCGTCCGTCCGTCCGTCTGTCACCAGGCTGTATCTCACGAACCGTGATAGGTAGACAGTTGAAATTTTCACAGATGATGTATTTCTGTTGCCGCTATAACAACAAATACTAAAAAGTACGGAACCCTCGGTGGGCGAATCCGACTTGCACTTGTCCGGTTTTTTCAGTTTCAAGATAGCGGAGCGCCTCCTATTCCACTGCATGGCGAGGTTCCCGCTAAAGGCGCTGTGTGCACGCAACCTTATCGGAAACGGGTGCGTTTCATATTTAACAACTACTATTTATTTAAATATCTGGGAGACCGAGCTTTGCTCGCTTAACTCAAAAATGCGCGTTTTCCCAGAGATAACCTAGCTAGATCGTCTTATCGCCCCCGAATTATAAGCAAATTTCATCAAAATCGTTAGAGCCGTTTCCGAGATCCCCGAAATATAATTATATATAAATATACATATAAATAAATAAACAAGAATTGCTAATTTAAAGGTATTAGATTAGTAGATATAACGGAATAATGGATAGGTATAATTAATAAGACATCAGGGAATTACAGTTTTGTCTTTAGAACAGACCTGCAATCATAATTTTGGAATATCTGGGAGAATCATAAAAACTCAAAAATGAGCGTTTTCCCAGAGATAGATTTATCGCCCCGGAAAACCCCCATATAGCAAATTTCATCGAAATCGTTAGAGCCGTTTCCGAGATCGCCGTAAACGCGCATTTTTGAGTTTTTATATGTTTTCCGAGCAAAGCTCGGTCTCCCCGATATTATCGTGTTAAAATAGAACATTTGTTGTTATAGAGATCATTACACACCCGTCGGCTACGTGCGCGTGTACGTCGGCGCGCGAACCCGCGACCATCCGGACGCCGAGCTCAGGCAGAAACGCAGGGAGCTGGAGAGCCTCATCGAGTAACGGCTCATTTAGATGATGATACATAACTCGCTTAACCCTTTGACATTATTTACTGGCTTCGAGCAACACCGGCTTCCGACACGTCGGAAGGGAGGGGCCCAAGCGGTATCTTACCGTACAAATCTTTCTGCCATTTATTGCGGGGGGAAAGGTGCACACAATCTCACTTCTCACACACTTACATACAAAATCCAATCTGTAATGACGACACAAATACATAGAAAATGACACACGTCAAAGAAAAATCTTGCAAACCTCGAACTCTTTTTGTGTACGGACGAGTCACAAGTGTCACAACACGCACACTAACACATTTTCGTCGAAGAATTTTAATGTATTCTGAAAGATGAGAAGTTGGATTTGTCGCTCGACCGATCCGAAATTTGTACTGGGCGAGCAAAATCGATAAATCCAACAATTACATGACACTAAAATATAATAATTGTGTTTAAATGTAATTAAACGTATGATACCTTTGTAAAAAAAAATATTACATGTGAAATGTAACACCTTCTTTTTGTAATTTGATGTCCCCGACTTCTTTTTACAACAAAAAACCGAGCAATTTGGCATTTTTTCTGCTGCTGCTGTGTTCACGCGCGCGTCTGGATTCGGTCTAGTGTAAAATCCGAGCGCAACTAGTTTTATTACCCGCGCTAGATCAGTTGATCTTGTACCTAGGCAGAGGGGAAATAGTGCGAATGCCGCCTCCCTTCCGTGTTGCTCGAAGTTTTCTAGTCATTCGATTTCAAACTGTAATTCTTATACTAGAGATGCGTTTTTGTTTTAAGTATAATGACAAGTATATGTTGCCGCTACGGACTAAAGGCCTGTGCACACCGGCTTGCTTGTGCGTGACGTGCACGTGCGCGTGCGATAAAATGTTGGAGCCTCACACTCACACGTCACGCAAGGGGTGTGCCGTCTCTCATAAGGATCTGTAATATCTGTATACTACAACGCCGCACGCGCACGTGCACGTCGCGCACACGCAGCCAGTATGCACAGGCCTTAAAGGGTTAGTGAGTTTGGGTAGGTACACTGTTGTATTTGACTGATCGGTTGTCTGACCAGTTGTCACATCGTCAATCGCCTTAACACATTCACTGCTAGCGACCCGCTAGGCGGATTCTCTGTTCGTAGGCGCTTCGTAGGTAGGTAGGTCGTAGGTAGCTCGCACTGGCAGTGAATGTGTAAGGTCGATACATCGACGTTCGGCGTTGAAGATTCTAACAAAATAACCTGTGCTATTGCTATTACATTCACTGTCGATAATGTCACAAAATAAGTAAAACAATTTTGATGTCAACCATATTAAACAATATTTGAAGTTTTATTGTGTCATTTACAGTACTCGTCCTAATTTAACAATTACCTATTTTACGACATTACCTCTTCAAGCTTTCTACTTATTGTTCTAATGGTAGTGGAAGCACTTACACCCAAATAAAATTAATAAAACACTCTTCAATGTTTTACAATGTAATTCATGAGTAGCATTAATTATTTAACACCCTGATACATGATACTTAATAAATTAAATAATGATTAAACTGATTTAACCTTTCATATTTGTGCGGTGGTCAGAATCGTGGGTTTAATTCCAACCTCGGTAAGAAGAAAAAATCGTTCTCGGTAAAAATGTAAAAAGATGACTAAAAATTCGGTCAGTATCCTTATAATATCTAATATTGTTGTTGTTATTGTTGTTGTTGCTGTTGTGTTGTTGTTATATTGCATTATCAGATAAAAAAATTACCAATCTCACTAGATTACTCATTACGAGCTGTTAATTTAGATGTTAATTGACACATAATCCGAAGATTGATTGATCGGTTTATCAACGAGATATGGCATGATGTTTTTAAGCGTCCACGCCTCGTCAATTTGAAGGTGTTCTTTGGGATGAGAAAGGAAAACTAGTTTACCGGCACGGTCCATTTCCTGTAGTCCCAGGCGGTCCTAAAATGACAAATGAGAGAAAATTTAAAAATATGCGATAAGCCACATAGGTACACTTACCTGATCTGCTTATCACAATGTAGTACTCGTTAGTAGGGAATCATTAGTAAAATGATAATATTGGTAATCCTAAAATATTTTTAAAAAGATTCCCGGTCAGGCTTTTTTGCCTTCGAAAAACATGATAGAGAAGAGTCGTGGAATGTAAAATGTAAGGGAGCCCATATAGGTACATTCTATGACTCTTCTCTTTCCTCACAGACAAACAAGGCACATGGTAATGGTACACCACACATAGCAGTGCGTTCGATTTTTAAATTTCCCGAAAGTACCTATGTCGTTAAGAAAGCCATTTAAAATCAACTTTTCACTATAATCCCGTCTACGATTACCACTTTGGAAATAAGCAGCAAAAAAGAGCAAGTAATTAAGTACCTCCAGATATATATTAGATTCCTGTAGCGTCTGCAATTCCTTCGTCTGTCCAGGCGTGTAATAGCCGAACCACTCCGACTCCCGAGGTTCCACTACACTGTCGTTCTCAAATTTCACCATCACGAAGTGCTGCAGCTTTTTAAGATTCGACCTGTGTAGGCAAAGTAAGGCAATGACACTTATGACATTGACATAAAGCTTGTAACTCGAAGGGTAGGATGTTATATTACCATGATCACACTCCAACCGCGCGATAACAACCTGAAAGCCACCTAATGCGAACATAGAAAATACAAATTTGATTAATTTCCTTCTCTATCGCTCGTGCATATACGATCGATAGTGAGGTGGATAACAAAATCATGTTCGCGGAAGGGCCTTTGACAACGTGTGGATGCCAAGTTGCCCTGGAGTTGCTGAGTTGATATTTGACTATTATAGGTAGGTATATGTAATTTTTTTTCTTTAGGTACCTGTAAAGGTCATTGGTGCGTTGCTCGTTGTTTATGTCAGCGAGAAAAATGCTTTTCTTCTTATATTCATTTTCTCGGAGCGGGTCGTGCCAATATGTCGCTTGTACAAGGGCGTTTTGGGTCATGCTGGAAAAAGATAAAATTATTAAACGCGCCGAAAATCAAAGGAAAACAATAGTGGAGCATGAATGAAAACTATAAAAGTGTTATTTAGAATTACCTAAAGTAAACTTATATGTGCTATATAATGCGCATTTATGGACCGACCGCTTAAACGAGTCCTCGCCTGCCGGCCTAGCCAAGGTTACAATCGCTATCGCTTCGACAACGAAAAGCATTATGTCTCTCTATCACTGTTCCATATTGGTGTGACAGTGACAGTTGCGTTTCGATCGCTACGGAGCGTAAGCGATTGGCATCTTGGCTACGCGGCCAGGACTCATTTAAGCGGTAGGTCTATAATTTATATATTTAAGTAAAACAATGTTTCGCAAAGTTATAAACAGAACAGCCTTTTTGACTCTCATTATCAAAGGCATATCCTTCCAAACAGTTGGTGGTTCTTTGCAAAAAATATTTTTTCCATAGTGGTTAACCAATAACCACTGGTCTTAAGTTTTAATCCTTTATTGCGTAATAACTACTTAATAAACAGTTTTGATCTGTTCTGTGGGCGTCATTACCGGAAATGTAATTAGTAGGTAAACTGCTGTCGTCATTAAAGCTACGACACTTGCACTTTCTAGAAGAATCAGTTGCATTGGTTAACTAGATTACCTAGATAATTAGGGTTTGCACGGTAACCGCCTATGCTAATCGATTGTACCTAGTCATAATTGTAAAACGGCTACATTATCTGTATGTTGAGAAATAATCTCCTGGGATAGGCAGACTTTAAAATAGATTAGGTAGCTTGGTATGGGTACACTACATAATTCCGAAATATTTTATGCCGAATTTTAAAATATCGAATTTTATTATTCCTATTTTTAAATGCTCGACCCATCAAAATTCCGATTGTCGTAATTACCGAACGATGAAAATCACGAAGTTTTATATTTCCGAATAGTAAAACCGACGATTTTTTAAATTCCGAACCACATAATTCCGAATATAACAATTCCGATAGGGAGAAACACCGAATTTAACATTTACGATTTTTGATATCACGAATTCCGAATTGTCATAATTTCGAAATTTTGAATTCCGATTGGACGTGATTCCTATTTTTTAAATTCCGAATAACGATA
Source organism: Cydia splendana (assembly GCF_910591565.1). NCBI lineage: Eukaryota > Metazoa > Arthropoda > Insecta > Lepidoptera > Tortricidae > Cydia > Cydia splendana. The sequence continues at coordinate 13,416,588 of NC_085971.1, read as the reverse complement.
TTCCGAATTTTTTGTTAAAAAATAAAGGTACCTACGTTTCTACGGGAGGTAGCAGTTCTAACGTAACCTAAACCTAATTTTTTAAAAACAGTTATTTACTGTAGGGGTCGCAGTTCTAACCTAATCTACACCTACTTTTCTAGTAGCAGTTGGTTTCTGTAAAGGTCGCAGTTCTAACCTAACCTAACCCACTTTTCTAGTAGCAGTTGGTTTCTGTGAAGGTCGCAGTTCTAACCTAACCCACTTTTCTAGTAGCAGTTGGTTTCTGTGAAGGTCGCAGTTCTAACCTAACCCACTTTTCTAGTAGCAGTTGGTTTCTGTAAAGGTCGCACTTCTCACCTAACCTAACCTACTTTTCTAATAGCAGTTGGCTTCTGTGAAGGTCACAGTTCTAACCTAACCTAACCCACTTTTCTAGTAGGAGTTGGTTTCTGTGAAGGTCGCAGTTCTAACCTAACTTAACCCACTTTTCTAGTAGCAGTTGGTTTCCGTAAAGGTCGCAGTTCTAACTTAAGCCACTTTTCTAGTAGCAGTTGGCTTCTGTGAAGGTCGCAGTTCTAACCTAACCTAACCCACTTTTCTAGTAGCAGTTGGTTTCTGTGAAGGTCGCAGTTCTAACCTCACCTAACCCACTTTTCTAGTAGAAGTTGGTTTCTGTAAAGATCGCAGTTCTAACCTAACCCACTTTTCTAGTAGAAGTTGGTTTCTGTAAAGATCGCAGTTCTAACCTAACCCACTTTTCTAGTAGCAGTTGGTTTCTGTGAAGGTCGCAGTTCTAACCTAACCTAACCCACTTCGCTAGTAGCAGTTGGTTTCTGTAAAGGTCGCAGTTCTAACCTAACCTACTTTTCTAGTAGCAGTTGGCTTCTGTGATGGTCGCAGTTCTAACCTAACCTGACCCACTCTTCTAGTAGCAGTTGTTTCTGTAAAGGACGCAGTTCTAACCTAACCTAACCCACTTTTCACCAGAAACCAACGGCTACCAAGCAGTTGGTTTCTGTGAAGGTCGCAGTTCTAACCTAACCTAACCCATTTTTCTAGTAGGAGTTGGTTTCTGTGAAGGTCACAGTTCTAACCTAACTTAACCCACTTTTCTAGTAGCAGTTGGTTTCCGTAAAGGTCGCAGTTCTAACCTAAGCCACTTTTCTAGTAGCAGTTGGCTTCTGTGAAGGTTGCAGTTCTATCCTAACCCACTTTTCTAGTAGCAGTTGGTTTCTGTAAAGGTAGCAGTTCTAGCATGTCCAAATGATTTAAATGCATTTTTTTTGCAGATCAATTTTAAAAACGGCTGACCATTTAATTACTTCCGTTTTGAAAATCACGAATTTCATTATTCCGAGTTTACAGTAGATCGAATTTCTGAATTCCGAATTATTTTATTTCCGATTGGTCAATGATTTTTCGGAATAGACAAATTCGGAAAAAAAAAATCGGATTATTTAAAAATCGGAACTTTAAGCTTTCGTTCATACGACAATCGGATTTTAAGTATTCGGAAATAGCGCAGTCGTGATTTTCTTCTTTCGTGGTTTTCAAAGTCGTGATTTCGATATTTCGGACGTATAAAAAATCGTGATTATGAAAATCGAGGTTATGAAAGTCGGAAAAACATATTTCGGAATATTTGGGTGTTCCCGCTTGGTATACCCTTTACTGTAGGTATCATTGCAGCAAGTCTTATGTTGTTGAGATTAGAGTTTCTGGTCGGTGCTACATCTATTGTCACTTGACAGTACTACTACTGCTACTTAAAATACCTACTGATAATTCCGCTACTCAATGCTAGATGTCGACTATGAAAATACTAATGTTTTTGGTACCAAAACTGATGTATGGAGTGATCACTCTTGTCTTACTATATTTCTCTATGCTGTGGCATTATGCATAGAATTACCATCTCCGATTACAATCATACATACTTAATACTAAATTCTTTACTATCTTAAATATACCATTTTAGGCAAAGTACTTAATAGCAAATGAAATATGGGCGTACCTGAGTCAAATTTAGTTTCCATGATTCGAACGAAGCAAAAATAGGGGATATTACTGCAATGTTCTGCCGCCAGAGTGCAGCACTACCGACTCTAGTAAATTCATAGACTAACTTATACATACTGTGCCTTAAACTGTTTTTTGACAAGTTTTCACGGACAATAAAATATGACATTGATGCATCGGGTGTCCTTCTGAATCCCTAACAACGTTTGTCCTAAAGTCACTTGCCCTAACTAGTTTGTCCTAATGGGCATGTGCCCTAACGATCAATTGTCATAACGATTATTTTCCATAATGTAATGGTTAGCCTAAGACTCATTTGTCCTAAGCATTTCTGACATAACTATCAAGATCCCTAATGTTTTTTACCATATTCTTCGAAATCCCTAACAATGTTTGGCATAAAATAACATGCTCTAACTGTTTTGACCTAATGGCCATAACCAGTGGCGTAGCTAGCATGGGTGGCACCCGGGGCGGAAATTGTGGGTGTCACCCCAAAATTCAATCAAAATTGTAAAATATGTTTAATATTTTACAATTATAAAATTACGTTTAATATTCTATAGCTCACAATTTACTCCATCGCTTTCATTTTAGATTCCATGAACTCTCAATAGTCCACACCCTGGCGGGTGTTGCCTCTGCGCGCGTTCTATGACACGGGCAAGGACAGCATCCGCTCGGTGTAACCCACATTTCATAAGTGTCATAAGGGTCTACATGTTGGCCTGGGCTCCGCGCACGCCTCCCAAAGGTCCGAGTCATCATTGTCCCGTGAAAGATATACAAATAATTTACGTTAAAAAAAAAATAAAAACTTTTTTTGCCAAGTGCGCGATTTCAAAGAGATTCTGTAAAATCCCATTTCTTAATGAATTTCAAATAGTCCAGAGTCACCCAATTAGAAATAGTGACATAGCTTCTCAATTACAGAAATAATCACATAATTAAAAAGAACTCTCTGAATAAAAAAACCTACGAGGCACCAACATATTATTGTTACATACCAGGAACCCCGAGAGATTTTAAGCATGCATTTCTGAGGCCAAAATAAGGAAAAAATACTAAAAGAGTTTACGTCAATTTCGCCAAAATACAATTGTTTTTCGATTTTTTGTACATAAAATGTAAATGCTATAATTTGTAAAACTGACACCCAAAAATATTTTTTACTTTTTTTTGTCAATTACAGAAATAATCACAATTAAAAAAAAACTTTCCAAATTTGCGAAACTTTCCACATGAGAATTTCTCGCTTTTCGATTTTTTGTACATAAAATGTAAATGCTATAATTTGTAAAACTGTCACCCAAAAATAATTTTAACTTTTTTTTGTCAATTACAGAAATAATCACATAATTAAAAAAAAAACTTTCCAAAGTTGCGAAACTTTCCACATGAGAATTTCTCGGTAACTTCTGAGAATGTTCTCGAGAACGAGAATTTATTTATTTATCGTAGTTTATACCATGAATATTCACGATAGTTTAGGTGTAAAGCCTGACAACAGTTTATTTAACCCTGAGATAGTGTCGCAGCAAACAGCTTACGTATGGCAATAATGTGCGTACGTCATGTATAGTCAGGGTAGTGGGCATTGGCTTCATGTTGATACGTGGTTGATACTCGTCTAATGTCAAGACATTGCTTACAGAGAATTCGGTTCTTTCAATTTACCTATTCGTCAAAATCTGATTCTAAATATTCAATCTAAATATATAAACGTGAAAGACCTGACTGACTGACTGACTGACTTAAATCAACGCACAGCCCAAACCGCTGGGACTAGAAAGTCCAAATTTGGCAACTAGATTCCTTATAAGGTCTAGGGGTCCACTAAGAAAGGATTTTTCAAAATTCATCCCCTAAAGGAGTGAAATGGGGGTCCAAAGTTTGTATGGGGAAACAAGATTAGTTACACTATTTTATTCCAAATTTCACCTAGAGTATTCCTAAAGATAAATGAGTAAACACGTGTTTCAGGTTTTTTGAAAATTGAACCCCTAAGAGGGGGAAAAGTCCCCAATAGGGTTGATATCTCAAAATATCAATATGGGTATCGTTTTCATAGTATTTTGAGACGCTAATAACAAAAATGGCATCAAAATTAAAATTAACGTAGCCGAAGTGAACAATCATCCCCCTGGTGGGGGGGCAATGGGGTTGAAATTTAAAAATATCAATATGGGTATCATTTCCATGGTTTTGTGGGACGCTAATTACAAAAATGGGATCAAAATTAAAATATAACGTAGCCGACGTGAACTATGGCCCCTGGTGGGGAATGCTAATTACGAAGATAGCATAGACGGTTGTAACATACACGCTGATTTACAGCCACTCGTGATCCAGACTTTTGAGAATGCAGTGCCTTAAAGTAAATTTTTTTAGCTATTAGCTCAGGGAAAATTTCACTAATACCTACAATGGCTGTTGAATTGTTGGATATTGATGGGACCAGTGTTGGCCGAACGTTAATGCAATTGACCATTAAAAATTAACCATTGAAAAGGTTAATTGCCATTAACCATTAACCATTGAAGGGAAATTAATTATCAATTGCATTGATCATCAATTTGCATTAATATTAATTTATTTCGAACCACTAACAATTAAAAAGAATTAATGGTTATTGCTTTACAAACCATTAAAAATTAAATCAATTTTGAATGAAAATTAAAAATGTGATTGATAATTAACAATTAACAAGAATAAACATCGTAATTTTTGTCTCTGTATTTTTATGCAGGGTTTTCCCATATGTTCCCCGCGAAGACAAATGGGAATTCACCCATTACTGGTAATTATTGGTAATAATGGGTGCTTATTGGTGTATTCCCATTTGTCCCCGATTCGCGTGACCTACGCCATGCATGAAGCTGGGACAAATGGGAATGTTTTATGTGAATGAATATGAACGGCGGGGAACAAAAGGGATACACCCGATATTAGTGTTCCCATTTGTCTCCGCTCCAATGAGATGGGGAAAAATGGAAATATTTCTGTGCAGCTTCTTTTCCCATATGTTTCTATACACTCATTATAGGTGTATTCCTATTTGTCCCTGCCATATGTGAGTTGGAGACAAATGGGAAACGGGGACAAATGGGATTTATATGCAGAGCCTATTCCATCTGTTCCAGGTGGGAACAAATGAGAAAACATCGGAAAATGAAGTGTTCCCATTTGTCCCCACCTTATTGGTGTGGAGACAAATGGGAAACGGGGACAAATGGGATTTATATACAGAGCCTATTCCATCTGTTCCAGGTGGGAACAAATGGGAAAACATCAGAAAATGATGTGTTCCTATTTGTTCCCACCTTATTGGTGTGGAGACAAATGGGAAACGGGGTAAATGGGATTTATTTGCAGCGTCTATTCCATCTGTTCCAGGTGGGAAAAAATGGGAAAACATGGGAAAATTATGTGTTCACATTTGTCTCCACACCAATAAGGTGGGGATAAATGGGAATGTTTTATGTGAATGAATATGAACGGCGGGGAACAAAAGGGATACACCCGATATTAGTGTTCCCATTTGTCTCCGCTCCAATGAGATGGGGAAAAATGGAAATATTTCTGTGCAGCTTCTTTTCCCATATGTTTCTATACACTCATTATAGGTGTATTCCTATTTGTCCCTGCCATATGTGAGTTGGAGACAAATGGGAAACGGGGACAAATGGGATTTATATGCAGAGCCTATTCCATCTGTTCCAGGTGGGAACAAATGAGAAAACATCGGAAAATGAAGTGTTCCCATTTGTCCCCAACGTATTGGTGTGGAGACAAATGGGAAACGGGGACAAATGGGATTTATATGCAGAGCCTCTTCCATCTGTTCCAGGTGGGAACAAATGGGAAAACATCAGAAAATGATGTGTTCCTATTTGTTCCCACCTTATTGGTGTGGAGACAAATGGGAAACGGAGTAAATGGGATTTATATGCAGCGTCTATTCCATCTGTTCCAGGTGGGAAAAAATGGGAAAACATGGGAAAATGATGTGTTCACATTTGTCTCCACACCAATAAGGTGGGGATAAATGGGAATGTTTTATATGAATGAATATGAACGGCGGGGAACAAAAGGGATACACCCGATATTAGTGTTCCCATTTGGCTCCGCTCCAATGAGATGGGGAAAAATGAAAATATTTCTATGCAGCGTCTTTTCCCATATGTTTATATACACTCATTATAGGTGTATTCCTATTTGTCCCTGCCATATGTGAGTTGGAGACAAATGGGAAACGGGGACAAATGGGATTTCTTATGCAGAGCCTATTCCATCTGTTCCAGTTGGGAACAAATGGGAAAACATCAGAAAATGATGTGTTCCCATTTGTCCCCACCTTATTGGTGTAGAGACAAATGGGAAACGGGGACAAATGGGATTTATATGCAGCGTCTATTCCATCTGTTCCAGGTGGGAACAAATGGGAAAACATCGGAAAATGATGTGTTCCCATTTGTCTCCACACCAATAAGGTGGGGACACACGGGAAATATTTATATGCAGTCTTTTCCTATATGTTCCCCGAGGGGACAAATGGGAATACACTCATTATTGGTTATAATGGGTGCATTGTTGGCGTATTCCCACTTATCCCCTATCCACGTGTCCTACGCGATACATGAGAGAAGGGACAAATGGGAACACATCATTTTCCCATTTTTTCCCACCTGGAACAGATGGAATAGACGCTGCATATAAATCCCATTTGTCCCCGTTTCCCATTTGTCTCCACACTAATAAGGTGGGGACAAATGGGAACACTTCATTTTGCGATGTTTTCTCATTTGTTCCCACCTGGAACAGATGGAATAGGCTCTGCATATAAATCCCATTTGTCCCCGTTTCCCATTTATCTCCAACTCACATATGGCAGGGACAAATAGGAATACACCTATAATGAGTGTATAGAAACATATGGGAAAAGAAGCTGCACATAAATATTTCCATTTTTCCCCATCTCATTGGAGCGGAGACAAATGGGAACACTAATATCGGGTGTATCCCTTTTTTTCCCCGCCGTTCATATTCATTCATATAAAACATTCCCATTTGTCCCAGCTTCATGCATGGCGTAGGTCACGCGAATCGGGAACAAATGGGAAAACATCGGAAAATGATGTATTCCCATTTGTCCCTTCTCATGTATGGCGTAGGACACATGCATAGGGGACAAGTGGGAATACACCAATAATGCACCCATTATAACCAATAATGGGTGTATTCCCATTTGTCCCCGCGGGGAACATGTAAGAAAAGACTGCATATAAATATTTCCCATTTGTCCCCACCTTATTGGTGTGGAGACAAATGGGAACACATCATTTTCCGATGTTTTCCCATTTGTTCCCACCTAGAACAGATGGAATAGACGCCTCATATTAATCCCATTTGTTCCCGTTTAGGATTTGTCTCCACACCAATAAGGGGGGGACAAATGGGAACACATAATTTTCTGACGTATGTCCATTTGTTCCCACCTGGAACAGATGGAATAGGCTCTGCATATAAATCCCATTTGTCCCCGTTTCCCATTTGTCTCCAACTCACATATGGCAGGGACAAATAGGAATACACCTATAATGAGTGTATAGAAACATGGGAAAAGACGCTGCATAGAAATATTTTCATTTTTCCCCATCTCATTGGAGCGGAGACAAATGGGAACACTAATATCGGGCGTATCCCTTTTGTTTCCCGCCGTTCATATTCATTCGTATAAAACATTCCCATTTGTCCCCACCTTATTGGTGTGGAGACAAATGTGAACACATCATTTTCCCATGTTTTCCCATTTTTTCCCACCTGGAACAGATGGAATAGACGCTGCATATAAATCCCATTTGTCCCCGTTTCCCATTTGTCTCCACACCAATAAGGTGGGGACAAATGGGAACACATCATTTTCTGATGTTTTCCCATTTGTTCCCACCTGGAACAGATGGAATAGGTTCTGCATACAAATCCCATTTGTCCCCGTTTCCCATTTGTCTCCAACTCACATATGGCAGCGACAAATAGGAATACACCTATAATGAGTGTATAGAAACATATAGTGTAGAGTCTCATGTTAAAATATGTATCACGATCTGATAATTCACTGAAGCTTGTATTAATGGTTATTTTTATTTATAATTTTAATAGTTCCAAGCAAAAGTAACATTAATTATTAGTTTATGAAATAAATTATTTAATTCCATTAAACGTTAGTGCAGATTGACAATCAATGTAATTAAACGTCTCAAACTTCAATTCTAACTAATTTTAATTATATTGATGCGTAATGCAATTGATTAATTGCGGAATTAATGGTTAATGCAATTGATTAATTGTTAATTAGAATTAACCATTACGGCCAACACTGGATGGGACCATGTTGGCTCACACCGTAGTACCTATAATTGGAGATGGAGCCTGTCAGGCCGCGTAGCCAAGATGCCAATCGCTTACTCTCCATAGCGATCGAAACGCAACTGTCACTGTCGCGCTAATATGGAAGAGTGATAGAGAGACATAATGCTTTTCGTTGTCGAAGCGATAGCGATTGTAACCTTGGCTAGGCCGGCTGTTTCGCGCCATCTCCTATCTTCTGTATGATACGCAGGTGATGGCCAGGGAGGTGCGCGAGCAAATCGTTAGTCACGTGGTGGCCAACTGGGAGGAGTTTGTTATTATGTCTCATTAACAGTAACGGTGATAATTACTCCAGCTCCGTTGAATACTGCCTTGAAATGTCGCGCCCGTTTACTGACGGTAGTCTCTGCGAGTTGGTAGCGGCAGGACAACTGTTTCCGTGGGTTTTCGAAGTTTACCGCAGCAATGAGCTATATATGAGAGTTGGTACTGTGGGTAATCCGGTGGGCCGACTAAGATTTTCAAGTGATTTGTCTAGCGGTCATTTTGACGTATATATTCGCAGTGAATTACTCGTAAGACCCACAATATCAGAGCCCCCTTCTTCACTCCTCTCTGTGGTTGCCAAGAAGATTACCACGAGATGGAATGAGGAGATTACCACCCCATTTAGAATCAGACTCATAATTATCTCTTACCGCTACCAAAACAGTTACTAAAAAACGCCGTGCCAGGTTCACGAATACTACATGGAACAAACAACTAAAAGCTGCCGCAAATAAATATATGCAAAACAAATCATCAGATCACCAAGCTGCCGTAAGCAATTACCAAAAAATGAACCCTGATGTACCTACACAGAGAAGCAGTAGCTAGGTATCAGCATCAGCAAGCCCACCCCGAGGTAAACCGTGACACCTCCGCTAGGTATCAGCAAACCCACCCCGAGGTAAACCGTGACACCTCCGCTAGGTATCAGCAAATCACACACACTGATACACTTCATCCATGTAAAACTCCGCACCATTTTGCAATTCTCTCTCAAGTTGCCGTTTAATGTCGTCCGAAAAACTGTCCTTATATTTTTCCCAGAGACTTAACGGGTCAGTAAGTTGACAAAAAACTAACATTATTATGAAAAGTTCACGCAGCTTGAAGGGAGAATCGCACAACGCAGCTTCCTCTAAAGTTGAGTCCCAATGTTTATCGTCCTCTAGCAATCCAAGGGAGAACCACTAATGTAGTGTATAAGGAGGTGCTATAGGTACAAAAGGCTACAACTACATAAATAAAAAATATAAATTAAAAGGTGTTAGGTACAAAACGTACATTAGATTATATTAAATAAGTCGAGCTCGATTAATCGATATAATTACAATTCGGTGTCTTCAAGTCAAGAGTGAATACTGTGAATAAACTTTTACTGAAATAGTGAGCTACACCTTCGGCCTTGTCATCACTTTCCAGCAGGTGAGACTAAGGTCAGTCACTGTTCAGTCCGTAAAAAAAAAAACAAAATTAAAAAAACTCTCCTGCGCGTGCGAAGCCGCGGGCAAAAGCTAGTATTATTATATTCTTCGTCTTCTTACTCTGACGAAGTCTGATTTTCATCAGATGTTGTGTCGCTTTCAGGACCACCAACCTCGATTATAAAACGTTCAGTCTCCAATTCGATTACAGGATTATTATCGTCGATCTACATAACAAACAAACCTTAAATGAAATATTAAAGTTTAAACCTAACAACTAACCAGTTCAATAAAACCGCACTATAAAATGTCAATACCGGTCATGTCAACAACCAACTTTAAAACATTGTTTATTGGAATGCTATGTAATCCTTCGTCTTTTTTAAGCTATTTGATTGCATTCACTACAATTTTTTTCGCATCTCTGGTAATTTATTTGGCATTTTTGTAATAAAACCGTTTATATTTGAATATATTCGTAGATATTTTCCGTTTGTTTACATCGGTGACATTCGATGACATCCAACGTTCGTTGTCAAAGAGTACTTGTTGCCAGTAAAAGAAATTAGTACCATTGAAAATCCGCAAAATGGCGAGGGTCAAATAAACTGTTGTCAGGCTTTAGTATCCTTACCCCCAGAAAATTCCGACTTTTGGTCTACCGCTTCCGGTCAGAAAAATGTATGACGGCCCGGCCAAACGGTCAGACCTAGGTGGGGGGTGCTCGACCAAATGTCATATTCACGCCGCCATGTTTTTTTTCAATATGGCCGACTTTTTTTTTAATTTTTTCAAGTTTGCACTAGCGCGCTGAAATTTTGGCCACGGAATCTCGGGATCCCCTAAATACCTATCAAAAATAGTTTTTTTGGAAAAATGCTACAATTGCGGGAAAACTGGCCACTTTTATTTTGTATGGCAACTTTTAAACGGTGCGTGATAGGTGGGGGGTGCTCGACCAAATGTCATAGAGGTCCCCGAGACAAAACAAACTGCATTAAAAAAAAATGGCCGACTTTTTTTTAATTTTTTTCAAGTTGGTGTGAGCGCGCTGAGATTTGGCATGGCGGGAGATAGAGGCCTCTAGATTCCTATGTCAAAAAAAAGTTTTTTAGGAAAAAAACCAAGATGGCGGAACAGTAATTTCCATGTTCTGAGAACATTCTCGAGAACGTTTCCGCTTTTTGGGAATGTTCTGCAATTTGTACAGTCACCTGCAATAATATGTTACACAACGAAGGCCGCAAAAATATCTGACACGATCTTATTTGTAGAGCCATGAGAGCGTGTCACATATTTTTGCGGCCTTCACGGAGTAACATATTATTGCAGGTGACTGTACATTGCTATGCTGGTGCTACTGGACTATGAAACTAGGCGAATTCCAAAACAGTTTATAGGACATTTTAGTCTTTAAATATGATCAGGAATATTCTGTCAAAATCTCTCGGGTTCCTCGTGGGCATGTTGTATATTATTTCCTTAATGGCGGTTGTGCAATCTACCACAGTTTTACGAATTTTTATAGATGGCACTACTGATGTTTACGGTCGGGTGTCACCCCCCAAATGGGTGACACCCGGGGCGGGCCGCCCCCCCCCTAGCTACGCCACTGGCCATAACAGTTACTTTTCCTATTGATCAATTGTCATAACAATTACTTTCCATAATGAATGGTAACGAACTGTTACCACCAAAGTGGGTTAGGTTAGGTTAGAACTGTGACCCTCGCAAAAACGAACTGCTGCCACAAAAGTGGGTTAGGTTAGGTTAGAACTGCGATCCTTGCAAAAACGAACTGTTGCCACAATAGTGGGTTAGGTTAGGTTAGAACTGTGATCCTCGCAAAAACGAACTGATGTCACAAAAGTGGGTTAGGTTAGGTTAGAACTGCGATCCTTGCAAAAACGAACTGTTGCCACAAAAGTGGGTTAGGTTAGGTTAGAACTGTGATCCTCGCAAAAATGAACTGCTGCCACAAAAGTGGGTTAGGTTAGGTTAGAACTGCGATCGTTGCAAAAACGAACTGTTGCCACAAAAGTGGGTTAGGTTAGATTATAACTGTGATCCTCGCAAAAACGAACTGCTGCCACAAAAGTGGGTTAGGTTAGGTTTAGAACTCCGACCATTGTAAAAACGAAACGAAATAGGGAAATCAAAATTAGGGCATACGAGTGTCAGGTCAAGCAACGATAGGCTAAGTAAAATTAGGTAACATGATGGTTAGGATATATAGTTTTTAGGCCTATCAATAATTAGGCAAAAAAAGAATTATGCTACATAACATTAGGATAAATACTCAATATGGAAAGTGTCATTAGGGAAAAACATATTAGGACAAAAAAAATCGGTTATTCAATAATAGGGAAACCAAAAATAGGGTATACGAGTGTTAGGACAACTGATAATTATGACAAACAATATTAGGGAATGCAAAGATAGGAGAAAAGACTTTAGGACACATGCCTATTAGGACAAACTAGTTAGGGCAAGTGACTTTAGGACAAACATTGTTAGGGATTCAGAAGGACACCCACCTGTGATACGCCGCAAACTCAAGTAGCTCTTTCATCGAGCTACAAGTCTGGTGTGACACTGGCGCGGAAGGCCGGATAATCCGCTGCTAATATGGGCCTCCGAAAGAAATGTCCTTCTTGATGCAAAACAACTTGTATCGATAGGTACATATTTGAACTAAGCATAGCCAGCATGTGAAGTTAATCCTAAGCTTACAAAGACAACAATCTCACCTGTGATACGCCGCAAATTCAAGTAGTTCTTGCATCGCGCTACAAGTCCGGTTGGTCACGGCTATACAGTGTGGCATGGCGGATATCCCCTGCTGCGGGCCTCCGAGAGAAATGTAGTTTTTGATGGGAGGCAGCTTGTGGCCACACCGCTGGATTACAGCTCGACTAAAAATGTTGTGTTAAAAAAAATAACTTTGTCGTTTGATTTTCTTAAGGCCCGGTCAGATATCGAGAATGCGCTGCGCGTCTCTAGCGCACGATTTGAGAATCTCTTGCGCTCGTCACGCTGCACATCGTAATTACTACCCCCCTTATTCATCAAACTTTACGGACCTGCTTTAGTTAAATTATGTATTACTTATCCCTTTCTTACAAAATATACATAAGTCAAAATGACAGATAAGGACAAACGATTATTAGTTAATTGAGGTTTGTAGCGAGTTTATGAATAAGGGGGTACGAATATATACGCAAGCATTTAGCGATCCAAATAGCAAATGTTCCGCGAATGGCGTGCTATTGACGAATTAGATTTGTACACGCAATTAGAGTTGGACCAAGTTAACTCTGCATTGGCATTTGTGATTACCTGATGACAAAGTGTGGGAATGTCATCATAATTGTCATATTTTCATGAAAATATGACGTTTGTGAGATCCCACACTTCGTTGTATGTATTAAATTCGGTGCAGAATTAGCTTAGACGGACTCTAGAAAATTAAGCAAAGACATTCAACTGTATTTGCGCCTATATTTAAAAGCTACTTTGGTCTGGTAGTTTGTATGGCATGGAGAAATTTCACGTCAAGAGGTAGGTATCGCGGAATGTAAGGGAACCCATTTATAAATTTACGACTCTTCTCTTTCCGCACAGGCTCTACATGAAAGATCCAGATGTCACCTTCGATTGAAACCTAGGTACCTACTTACCGAAGACCAATAGTGAACCAGTGTAACCACTCTAAACCTGTGCGTATGAATTCTTAAAATAATTCACAGATAGAGGGAAACTTTACAAAACCAACATCATCATCAAAATCAAAACCAACAAAGGACAACGGGAAAACAACGCAGCCAGAATCTGTTCTTTATATGAAGTATGCTCTTGTTCCTGGTACAGAATAAATAATAGTACTAGGTACAGAAGGTTCACTCTCTACCAAAACGCATCTATTACGAGAGATATAAGCTAAAACGCGAGCAGGCGTCCGTTCCGTAGCGGTGCGCGGCAACTACTACTGCTAGACACCAAAATTGGTGTGGGCCGCATGTACCTACTTATAGCGACGCGACGAAACCACGGAGTGAGCCACGCTTGCTCCTGATGGGGTGTGAGGGCTCTTGCCCACTGAATATTCCGTTTTATACGGGTACGGTTTTCTGCAGGATCCCTATTGATAATTATACGTGCTAATATGGTAACGTCCACAGAAGCATTCTGTTGGCGGGAGGGATGTTCCGTGGGAAAGAGCTTTAAGATCGGCTGAGCTTAAACTGTACTAAACAATGTGTTCAAACCGGCACTTTAACGATAAGAGGCACTGACTGCATCATAGAAGGTAGGATCGTATAGAAGTGGTATACGCGTGCCACGGTGAGGGACAAAACATACGCCAATGCGACACTGTGATTGGTCGAATTTATTTGTTGCCCACCATTATCCATACTAAAAAAATGGTGGGGAACAAAAAATATGTGAGACTGGGACAAACAATAATAGCGCTTTCTTTGTTACTCCTACTGAAAGATACGTAAGACTATCCCGTTCTGTCAGTTATCCCCACCACTCATGCCCAATCCAGTTTAATACTAGATTCATGGACGCATGTAAAAACTTACAGGAACAAACTGCCTTGCCCGAGTCCAATAACATTGAACCCATTCTTCAAGTACTGATGTTTTTCCAGCATCATACAAGCGTAGATCACTTGCTTGTTAGGGTTCAATAAGTAACTGTCTTCCAATGCCGTTATACTATCGTCGTTAGTTTTCATGGATAGGATGTAGACGTTCGGGATGTATTTGTATAGGAAGAGTCTTAGGACTCCTGTGCTGATGGGAAGGCAGCATGTGTCTCCTGTCAATTGAAGATAGTTTGGGTTCATTTATAAAAATTATAAATCATACCTATTCAATTTTTTTTAGTTTGACTACGCCCCAAATGTGGTGCTATTTCCAGTGGGGAGACACTCCTAACTTCGTGCAAACTCGGCTCCGTTCGGCTCAGCATTGGTCCGAGCAATTATTAGGGTTGACAAAACTTGACGTCCCTTTGCGTGCACGACCACAGATAAGATAATTACTTGAATTTTGACAACCCCGAAATAGTTGAAAGGAATAGTGTCATAAGTTAGAAAGGGATCATATCATAATTCGACCCTGAATCGCTGTCAAACTTCGGTTGTACGATAGTACTATTACTTATATATTCTGTGCTATTTCGTGATTTTAACGCTACCAGGCCTATGGAACTCTCCGCGCGAGCTCGGATTTATACCTACGATTCTGCTCCCGTTCACGGTAGAAAAGCAAGCCAGTTGGTTGCCAACTTGCCACACGCGATCACACACGCACGTCACCGCGCGCCGCACTGACAATTTTTAAGATAGTTACAAGCTACGTAGGTACTTTTGAATTACTTTAATTAAACATGTAGTGTTTATTACGACAAATGTACCTATAATAGTTAGTTAGATATCTATTTGAAATAGGTAGCTAACTTGGTAAATATTTATTTTATCGACAGTAAGATCTTAATTTTACACCGGAAAATAGGTACTCATTTATAATGCTCTGGTTATCTTACAATGAATTGCCTGTAATCATGGGTTCTCTATTATTTTTCTTTATTGCGTAACATTAATCGATATCTGATTTTAAATTACACGAAGTTTTAAAACTAATTCTTTCTGGGTTCATTGCGTGGTTTATAAGACGGCGTAAACACTGCGGTCACTGCAGGGACATATAACCTTTTAAAATGAGTATTTCGCAAACACTACCCTAACCTAACGCATAAACGGAATACTATAAATTATTGCAATTTAACTTGCTTAAATGTAGTTATTTAACGCTATGCTGTTATATACTTTATGGCAAGTTCTAATGTTAGTTTGATAGTTTGATCAATCGAATTAGAGACCGGTCTTCACACGTATAAAAATTTCTAAGCGTCGCGTCGGCAACCCTAGCGTTGTGCCGGTGCGCGCGGTGCGGGGAACGGCGCGCTGAAGGTCACTCCATTGTATTTTTGTGTAGGTATCAAACCGGTAGGTATTTGCGTTTTCTTTGAGAGATAAGTATCTGTTCGTAAGAACTATTATACAATCTGTGACGCTCCCCCTCCTCTTATTCGAGATCACGTGTACTTTTAGGACTAAAGTTATTAAATTGAGCTATCACTATCACATGAGGAGTCTTACACCATATTAAATACTGTGGTGACAAAAAATCCACTAACAATGCATTTAATTTGCATAATTTATGCTTAGTTTTTCAAATATTTTTTAATTTTATGCAGCGTATGAAAAAAACATGTAGTATTTTGTTATTATCTGCCTTGGTTATATATTTGGTTACTAGCTAGTTAACTAGTCTAGCTACCTTGGTTACATACCCAAGTATATTATTATATACTAGTGTCCGACCGAAGGTTCGGTTTCGGTTTCGGTTTCGGCCAGTTTCGGCCAAAAAATCATGTTTCGGCTGGAGTTTCGGTTTCGGCCAAAAACTGGCCGAACCTTTCGGCCGGCCCGAAACTTACGAAATGGTACTTCGGAGAAAGACCAAAAGTTGGGGAATAAGTAGGACAACAATATTAATACCTACATATATTGATTCATGTATAGGTACAGAAATTAATTGGTTTATAATAAAATACAATTCCACTAATGAGGGCGCCACTGGACGGTCGACGCAGTCTTAAGAGGCTGTCAATACCTATAACGCGCACACTGTCTAATTGTATCGGTGTGAATGAGATAGCACTGACGCATGTTACTGGGCCCTGGGCAAGAGAATAATAAGAAAACTCATCATCTTCCTCGCGTGATACCGGAATTTTTGCCGGGCCGTGGCAATGGGAATGGGAGCCTGGGGTCCAATTGACAACTAATCCCAAGAATTGGCGTAGGCACTAGTTTTTACGAAAGCGACTGCCATCAGACTGATATTCTAACCCAGAGAGTAAACTAGGCCTTATCGGGACTCGTCCGGCTTCCTCACTACATTAGAACCGTTTAATGGTGATTTTAAGCAGGGCCGGATTAAGCATGTCGGGGCCCCCAGTATCAGGTCGGCCCGAGTCGAACGATGTCTTTTTTGCTCTTATTCACTCACTTATTCCTTTTCCTACATAAGTACCTCTAATGGCAAATTTTAAGCTAGGCTTAAGGCTACGCTCAAAGTTGATTTTCTCAATAGTTTATATTTTGCGAGGCTGAACAGCTGACAATTGATTAAAACGAAGAAAAAACTCTTAAAAGTGTCCCCAGTACAGTTTATCATACTAATGCTCGACCTTAGCCTCACTTTTTACCTCAATTTACCATTGGTTTGTGTTCCACATGTCCTCTACATCAGCTTAGCATTTAGCCTCGCTGCGCCATGCTCGGCCTGCGGTCTCGGTTTTTAATACAATGGTCATTGGTTGAAGTCTGTGCTCAACTACTTATCCTGAAGCCTGAAGCACGGCTTTAACTTCGCATGAAAGTTCGCCTCACTGGGGAACTTCGGACTATTAGGCCTAGTTGAAGATCGGTACCCGGCCTTGCGATATTTGTCAACAAAAAATTTCGCGCTCGCTGCGCTCGCGTTTATGGTTGGTTTTTTAGTTGACCCTATATCTACATGATAGCTTGACTGGTGAATGAATAGAGTTAGACCAAGAAAATTCTACAATGATTTTGATAGCAGTATTAGCAGTGCAACTAGTGCAAATGTTATTTATACGTCATAATTTCATAGAAGTTTTGACGTTTAAAATAACACTTGCACTGCGTGTGTTATCAAAATCGTTGCAGAATTATCTTGGTCTAACTCTAGTAATTTTCTTAAAAAACTGCTTAAGTAACACATACATTTCAAGGACATTGGGTGTTGAGTGTTGACAGCCCCATAATATGTGTAAAAGCGGTTTTATGACATTTTTTCAACGATTTTAACAAATCTACAAAAGGTTCGGTTTCGGTTTCGGTTTCGGCAAAAAAACATGTTTCGGTCGGACACTACTATATACGTTATAACGTTGTACACGATTTCTGGATGAATCCTTCTAAAGTTATTCCCACCTGTCACCATCGAATTGTTACCACTAGTAAAAATTAACTTTTTGCTTACCTAGGAAGTTTAGTAGGAATAACTCCTTGGTAGAATATTATAATAACAAAACATAAAAATATCTTACCCATTCCATGCCATAATACAATAGGCAAAACTGTTTGGTTTTCTTCAGCAACCGCGATATGAATTATAAACAATAAAGAAACCAACAACTTCATTGTAAACACCAGGCACTGAACTGCAACGCCAAAAACCAGAAAATGTCTGAGCGTTTCTTTTATTTTTTGCCATTTTTATATATTGTGACTTTTTTGCCATTTTTGTGTTATTTCTACTCAGAATCACGAGATCTTTCCTAATGGGATAAAAAAATGTCCCAGAGTTTTTTTCCTATGGTGTTACCATTACCCCATATACTTTGTATGGCGGTAACAAAAAGGAAAGTTTAAAAAATGTATGGAAATTTTAAGACACTTTATTTCTCCTATAAGGATGAAAAGGGTTCGCGATCCTGACTAGAAATAACACAAAAATGGCAAAAAAGGTCACAATATATAAAAATTGCAAAAAATAAAAGAAACGCTCGTCTAAGAAATTGTTAAAATACCATTAAACAACACACAAGTGAGTCCTTTCGGTGGTTGCTCGTAATTAAATCATGCGCCGAAACGCGTGTGCATTATATCCTAAAGTATCCTAACGTGGGGCGTTCCAAAACACTTAAAATTGTGAAAAAAAAGCGGTTTTAACGCAACTTTAAAGAAAAAATTTAAAATCGTATGAATTTTTACGTGCGTATTTTTTTTTTCATTTTCAAATTAAAATTTTCACTTATTTTGTAACCCGTCTGAACAATAAAGTAAAACAGATGAGTGCAAATGAATGTTCTCGTTTTTGAACGGACTTTAGAGTAGGTACACGTTGCCGGTCTTATGCATGGTATAATAATATACTCCGCCTGGTACTCTCTTCCCGTCTTTTCTAGGTCACCTGACTGACACAAGCCTACGTCATCAATAGTCATCATGCGACAGCGCTATATGATAATATGCGATAGCGCTATATAATACAAAGTGCCAATGTTATTGTGACGTAGGCTTGTGTCACTCTGGGAAGAGAAGACCATGTTTTATTACTTTTATGGTCTTCTATGGTCTTATGCTAACATTGTTTGGGGGTGATTTTCGCAACATTTTGGTGGGTAAGTAAATTAAAAAAATAGCTATATACAAGAAAAGTTTAATAATCAATTTGATTTCGTTGTAGTCCTATCACGATTTACAATATTTTATTCACTCAGAACAGAATGCTTTCAGTAACAAAATGATTTCTTTGATTTTTATTTGATTTAACCATATATTGTCGGTTAGTTCTTTGGTAAACATCGTTGGAAATTTACGGATGGTTTTTATATATTTGATTTTTTGCCTTGTTGTAATAATTCCAAGGTCAATATTACAAGCATCATACAATTGGGTGGCGTGTTGCTAAGGGTGGTATTCTATCTGTCCAATACCTTTGTCCAATGTGTATTGCGTCTCACATTTTGCTTAATGAAAGAGTGAGACGCAATGACATTGGACAGGTGGCGGAATACCACCCTTAGCAAAATAAAGTAGATATTAGAGTGGTATTCCATCTGTCCAATATCGTTGTTCAATGTGTATTGCGTCTCACATTTTGCTTAATGAAAGAGTGAGCCCCTAATATATTGACCCCACCTCGTATAAGCAATTGAGATAAATTCCACTTGTACTAAGTACATACCTACCTTAATTATATAAAAAATATCACTTATGTAAGGTTATTAACTCTATAATTATGTATTGCGGGTTTTACCAGATGAAACTTATTATAAACGCTTTAGAATCACATTCTTTGTAAAACCAGACAAGTGCGAGTCGGACTCGCCCACCGAGGGTTCCGTACAAATTTAAATTATTTAAATTTTTTTTTGTTTCAAATTTATTGGCTTGAGAATTTTCCCTGTACTTATCGTTTAGTAGTAATAGTAATTATAAGTTTTATTAATAAGTACCTAATTCAATAGACTACATAATATAAAATCACGATTGCCAATTAAATAACATAGTTTGTAACAAAAATGAGATTCTGTATTTCAGTCTTCGTACCATCCGTCCGTCCGTCCGTGTGTTTCAGTGTACGTACTAAAGAAAAATAAGCTAGTAAATATGGAAGACTGACAACCTCTATACAACGCTGCGTATCTCATCATTGTTATAGTGTGAGTGAATATGAAAACATTTAAACTGTCACCATATCGATATTTTATATCTTCGTACTTGTCTAACCGCTGCCACAGGCAAGCACAATGAAAATGTAGTAAAACCATCATAGGCATTGTACTTAGTTACTTACTTAATGGCGCAGCGACCCAAAATGAGTCTTGGCCTCCGACACGAGTACACGCCAGTCGTCTCGATCCTGTGCCATCTCCCGCCAGTTATCGGCATGGAGATCGCGCAAGTCCGCTTCAACCGCATCGCCCCAGCGATACCATAGGCATTGTAGTTTTGTATATTTAATAGTGTTATCTGTTGGAAAGTGTCTTCGTAAACTAAAAAAATTGTTTTATAGGTTACTGCATAAACGCACGTGGAACAAGTTTAAATGTTTGAATAAATATACAGCGTTTGTTCGCGTGCGTGATGCCGTCACATTCGTTTCGACCTTGCTGCTAACAGACTAAATTTGTATCAGTGCCTAATCCTCGACAATATACTCTTCATATGGACTCATCATAGTTTCCTTTACGCCCAGATTCAACACTATCCAGTGAACTCTCTGAGAAGTTTCAAATAGGTATGGCGCCATTAAATAGTTTTTACGTGTATACCTCGTTTTTTTTTAGCATCAGAAAAGACTACACGATCTTTGCGTGTCTTTTTATTGTAAAACTCTAAGTAAAATTGTAAGAATTGCTTATGAAACCAAAAAAATGTAAATGAACATATATGCTATATAATTGTTTTATATTTGCTGTGACTTCCTTATTTTTCAAGTGTTTTTCAATAAAGAGACACGTCAATATCGTGTAGTATTTTTCTAATGCTAAAATAACGAAGTATAAAATGCTTTTATTGGGCCATCTACAACGCAGCGGTGTATGAAAATTAACACTATTCTCTGCTATCAGATTAATACATTGTTAATAAATTGATTTATGAAAAAATAGTATCCCCGACTTTAACAACTAAAGTAGATGGCGCTCTACGATTCCATATCTTTTGTGGTAAGGTAACTGAATTATCAAATGTTTTTTGACAACCAGAGTACAGAGCCATCTACAAAAGCTGTCTAAATCGAAGAACGCATTTGTCTTCAACTTATACATCCTATATAGTCAATGATAGCCTATTAACTCTTTAACCGCTGAATATGTCAACTGACGCGCGCGGCTACACCCCAATATCAACCTTCGTGCTTTCCGAAATGGTTCAAGGCGCGGTGTTGAAAGGGTTAAATAAAATATATTCTTAAACATAATTAACTAAACAAGGTATTTGTTAATGATGTTATCGATGAACCACGCCTCGTCGAAATGAAGATGGTCGCCGGGTTGGGACAGGAATGCGAGCTTGCCGGCGCGGTCCATTGCCTGCAGGCCGAGGCGGTCCTGAAATATCAATGACGATGTATCAAACAAAGTATAGTGTATGTAACAAAGTGTAGTGTTGTTGTATGTATTTTGCACTATAATCATCATCATCATAACTTAGCCTTGCTCTTGTCGGTGGAGTAATCGCCAATCATTTCTTGTGCCAGTCTTGTGACACATTATTTTTTAATTGGATAAGTAATTCTAAGTTTCCCTACTTCTCTTGTATTTTCGATCTTGCCTTCCGGGATGTTTAGGAAGAAGTTGTCATGCCGTATCAGGTGTCCTACCGTCATGTTTAATCGACAATCTAGATTATTTCTTACCTCAGTATAGATTTTGGACTGTTGTAGCGTCTGCAGCTGCGAGCCTTGTCCCGGGGTGTAGAAGCCGAACCATTCTGATTCTCGCGGCTGCACCATACTGTCGCTGTAGAACTTCACCATCACGAAGTCTTCCAGCTGTTTCCCTGAGCATACTTCCCTACCTCGGTATAGATCCTGGACAGTTGTAGCGTCTGCAGCTGCGAGCCTTGTCCCGGGATGTAGAAGCCGAACCATTCTGATTCTCGCGGCTGCACCATACTGTCGATGTAGAACTTCACCATCACGAAGTGTTCCAGCTTCTTCCCTACCTCGGTATAGATCCTGACTGTTGTAGCGTCTACAGCTGCGAGCCTTGTCCCGGGGTGTAGAAGCCGAACCATTCTGATTCTCGCGGCTGCACCATACTGTCGCTGTAGAACTTCACCATCACGAAGTGTTCCAGCTTCTTCCCTGAGCATACTTCCCTACCTCGGTATAGATCCTGACTGTTGTAGAGTCTGCAGCTGCGAGCCTTGTCCCGGGGTGTAGAAGCCGAACCATTCTGATTCTCGCGGCTGCACCGTACTGTCGCTGTCGAACTTCACCATTACGAAGTGTTCCAGCTTGTTCCCTGAGCATACTTCCCTACCTCGGTATAGATCCTGGACTGTTGTAGCGTCTGCAGCTGCGAGCCTTGTCCCGGGGTGTAGAACCCGAACCATTCTGATTCTCGCGGCTGCACCATACTGTCGCTGTCGAACTTCACCATCACGAAGTGTTCTAGCTTCTTCCCTGAGCATACTTCCCTACCTCAGTATAGATCCTGGACTGTTGTAGCGTCTGCAGCTGCGAGCCTTGTCCCGGGGTGTAGAAGCCGAACCATTCGGATTCTCGCGGCTGCACCATACTGTCGCTGTCGAACTTCACCATTACGAAGTGTTCCAGCTTCTTCCCTGTGCATACTTCCCTACCTCTGTATAGATCCTGGACTGTTGTAGCGTCTGCAGCTGCGAGCCTTGTCCCGGGGTGTAGAAGCCGAACCATTCTGATTCTCGCGGCTGCACCATACTGTCGCTGTCGAACTTCACCATCACGAAGTGTTCCAACTTCTTCAAGTTTGATCTGTAGATACATACATTATCAGTCACATATCGAAATAATATTAATTTATTACAAGCGTGGTACGGGCATGTGATGCGGAGCGATGAAAGTCATGTGACGAGAAAGGTATTACGAATGAATGTGGAGGGAAGTACAAGGAAAGGAAAACCGAGGAAAAGGTGGATGGACTGTGTGAGAGATGATATGAAACGAACGCAAGTGAATGATGAAATGACGAGCGACAGAGAGGTGTGGAAGAGAAAGACATGCTGCGCCGAACCCAAGTGAATGGGACAAGGGCAAGAGAATGATGATTAATTTAATACAAACTTTTATTTAGTGTCACCTGTCCCTTTGTCTGTACAGTCAGCATACAACGTGCCAATCAAAAGTATCTGCTACCCATGGTATAATAATATACTCCGCCTGGTACTCTATTCCGAGATTCGCGTATGACCTAACTGACACGGGCCTACGTCATCATGCTGTTTACAGGTTCTCAAACTTTGAAATGTGGGAGAATTTTAACCAACGGTGAAAATGATTTTAACGGCATTAATTTTAAGTTATTCATGTAGAAACATAGTAAAATAAAACAAATCTAATGTATTAAATTAAACTTTATTTATCTATACATGTCAAACGTTTGAAAAACTAATTCACAGTTACACATTAATTACCAAGCTTACGACGTGAAAAGTTTGGAAAACACTGCGACTGCTGACACTGAGCGAGAAGGAAATAACAATTAACACGCGTTCGACAAGGATGACGGTCAGGGCATGAAGTTATCTAGATCCAAATTGTCAAATGTGACAGCGCTATCCTGTGTTGCCAGTAATGTAAACAGAATTACCCGAACGTCTGAAATTTCTTTCGTGAATCGGAAGATAATGCTAACGAATAATTAAAAATGACGTGTTATTGTAAAATTTAAGTTAAAATACATATAAATGAAAATTATAAACTTATAAAGAAATATTTTAACTTATTAACCATAGGTATAATGTACCCATGTAACATGTTATGTTGAAATAAAGTGGCAATGTTATTGTGACGTAGGCCCGTGTCACTCTGGGAATAGAAGACCATGTTTTATTAGACCATGCTGCTACCCTCCAATAGGTACTTTTCCAAATAGAGTCATGTGTAACACAATATTGCAATGTCGATAGGCATTTTCTAGAAACGATCGTCACTTGGTTAGACCCCCCTCCCCCCTAAATCTAATTTCGCCAGCTAAATAAAGTTTTGAAAAGTGGTGGTGGCCGAGTGGATATGACGTCCGACTTTCGATCCGGAGGTCGCGGGTTCAAATCCTGGCTCGTACCAATGAGTTTTTCGGAACTTATCTACGAAATATCATTTGATAAGTATTTACCACTAGCTTTTCGGTGAAGGAAAACATCGTGAGGAAACCTGCATACATCTGCGAAGAAATTCAAAGGTGTTTGTGAAGGCCCCAGTCCGCATTGGGCTAGCGTGGGGATTATAGCCCAAGCCCTCTCGCGCATGAGAGGAGGCCTGAGCCCAGCAGTGGGACGTATATAGGCTTATTCATGATTATAAGGTTTTTTACCTGTAAGTCTCGTTGATCGTCAACTCGTTGTTGATATCAGCGAGGTAAATGCTCTTCTTCTTGTATTCTTCCTCGTTGAGCGGATCATGCCAGTACGTAGCCTGGACCAGCGATGACTGGAGCCAACTGAAAGTAGGTTAAGATAATGCAAGATAAAAATAGGAGCCCCCTGTTTAAAACGCGAAGTGTGAATATCCAGTTTCAGTTTTAGGCCACAAGGTGGCGGACCTTTCAACGCAGTAGCGCGCGTGTACAGTAGGGCATCAGCTTAGAGTATTCCATATATTTGTCCAATATATTTGTCCAATGTGTATTAATAATAATAATAAAAATAATAAAATATTCTTTATTTGCTTAAAATATGGTACAATGAGTTGTTAAGGGTAACGCGTCACATTTTGATTAATGAGAGAGTGAGACGCAATGACATTGGACATTGGACAGGTGGAATACCACCCTTATTGGCGTGACAATGTAATGTTTAAGTTTCCAAATATAAAATAAATAATGTAACTGCACATAAATGTATGAGTATTTAGCTAAGAAACTGTCAAGGTCTGTGTGCTGATCGTGATCGAGTATAAAAATAGAGTGCAAATACTGGCGTCTAATATAAACATCGTCTAGGTGTAACTGACTGCTACCTAACAACATAAATGTACCATAAGTAAATATTCGCGTTTCGATATTTATCATTTATCACTGAATATCTAAATACAAATGCGAAAACTGACTATGTTTCGAAAGTTTTCACGGCTAAACTTCAGAAGCTATTTTGAAATTTGACATACAGAACGCTTACCTAAGCTTGCGTCCTTGATGTACCGTAATGTACTGTAAAAATATGGGTGTAGCCAACTTATTCAAAAATATGTCCCATAGTTCTTAATTCGCTGACATAAGAGCTATGGGATATATTTTTGAGATGATTTGTGCACCCATATTTTTACAGTTGACTGTAGGTACATACCTCTGCACATGTTCAGGCTAGGTAGGGCGCCGCCAGGGGGAGCAAAATTCCCCCTGGAGATCAAATATTACATGCAATGTATGCCTCACCTCCCACCTCCCCTCCTCTAGACTTTCAGTGATATCAACATCAACAGCAGTGATACTCTACGTGTGTCTGCCTATACAGTGTGGAAACATAAGTCGGGCCCTGGAGGGAAACTACCTTAAATCCTTAAGCTGGCTCATTTTACTTAAACGAGACATTCCTTTATTTTTAAAAAGAAACAAAACTGCATTCAAAGATTTTCTAAAACTCGCTTGCCTCACCCGGGACTCGAACCGACTAAAAATTCTAAAAAATAAACACTCGCAATTTTATTCTACTAGTCGATACAGTTAATGTTAATGATAACATTTCTCCAAGAAACATTAGGTCTTACACTCGTCTGTCGTATAAAATATCCATAAAATCTAATATTTACAAATCAAGATTTTTTTAGACAAGCCAAATTGAAGAAAAAAAGAAATATCTTTAAATGCAGTATTGTTTATTTTTAAAAACAAAGGAATGTCTCCTTTAAGTAAAATGAGCCAGCTTAAGGATTTAAGGTAGTTTCCCTCCAGGGTCCGACTTATCTTTCCACACTGTATAGGAAGATGGTAGATATGCCAAGGCAATGTTTGGCAACGTAGGCAATGTCGAGCAAGATCGATAAGGCGAGACCAATAGTCAGGGCTGATTTAGACGACGCGCGAACTCGCATGCGATTTTAGATACATTACGGACTGTTTGTTACGTCCAATTCAACCGACCGATCAAAAACCGCAATGCAATGAAACTCGCATGCGACTTCTCGCACCTAAATGAACCCTTAGTACGAGTATATATATGTAGATTGTAGGTAGGCACCTACATATAAACACTACCTTATGCCTATCGTCAAGTAACGGGCAAACTGTAATTCACAATGGATAAGACAATTAATAATAGAGTAGGTACTTGGCTACGAAGGTCACCCAAGGTCAATCGACGTACACTAAAGAATCAATAACAATCCCATCATATACTTCCATACGTACTATCCATATTGGGTGGCATTTGCGTGACGGGAATGTTAAGTCCGTGACAATTAATTAGATTCGTATTGGTGATAAATAACATCATAAAATGTGAACTATGCCTCTAATCTCTAATGTACACTCTACACTCAATTGCAAAAATTATGACACAATCCATTTACGAACTTGTACATTTGCGTGAAGCAAAATATGACTGCCGGTGACGATGTTTAATTTATTACGAAAATTGTTTTTGAGTCATGATTCTGAGTCGGGGCTCGCTCAAAGTATTTTCCTAATTGAGTACTCGACACTTATTTACGCAATAAGTGTCACTTCATCGGACTTTAGTTAAAAAACCGAGCAAATCCCGTTAAGGCCTATAAGCTATTCTTCTGATTTGGAAAGTCAGTCGCATTTCAATAAAGAAAAACATATCAGGGTATTAATCCCAATTAGTTAGAAGGTCATCCCAATAAGTTGGTAAAGGTGGTACTTATTCCACCTAATATTCAATTTCTTTGTCCAATGTGTATTGCGTCTCACATTTTGCTTTTATGAGAGAGTGAGACGCCCTGAGAATTGTACAAAGAAATTGGACAGATGAAATACCACCATAAGGTAAGGTACTCGTAAGATGGACGCTTAGTGCCTGCGTAAATTCCTGGATTTAATTTGCAAAAAAATATCCCAGAACAATTTTAGGAACCATTCGAAATACGAAACAATAGAGAAATAAGTCAGCGAGTGCTCACTCCATACAACTGGTTATTTTATTAGCCCGAATGCTAGACATAATTAAGGCATGACGACTAAAGGGACTGAAGGCGGGCGTGATTAGGGCGCCCGTTGTAAAACTTGGTATTCACGCTTCCCGCCCTCTCCTCCGTCGGTCCTCTAGTCGTCATGCCTTCACTATGTCTAGCTTTCGGGCTACCAGGTCTATGAAGTGAGCACTCTATTTCTCTATGACGAAAGTTACCTCTGATAAGCCGCATAGTTGAGCAGCTCCCGTATGTAGTCACATGTCTTGTGACTCTTGTGGGATACCGCCATGCACCGGGGGAGGCCATAGACGCCCTGGTGCTGCTCGCCGAGGGAAATGAAGCTCTTGATAGAAGGTAGCTTGTGATAGGGAAAATCCTAAATACGAAAGTTACCTTTGATAAGCCGCGTAGTTGAGCAGCTCCCGTATGTAGTCGCATGTCTTGTGGGACACCGCCATGCAGTGCGGGAGCCCGTACACGCCCTGGTGCTGTCCGCCGAGGGAAATGAAGCTCTTGATTGGAGGTAACTTGTGATCGGGAAAATTCTAAATACGAAAGTTACCTCTGATAAGCCGCATAGTTGAGCAGCTCCCGTATGAAGTCGCAGGTCTTGTGGGACACCGCCATGCAGTGCGCAAGGCCGTACACGCCCTGGTGCTGTCCGCCGAGGGAAATGAAGCTATTGATTGGAGGTAACTTGTGACAGGGAAAATTCTAAATACGAAAGTTACCTCTGATAAGCCGCATAGTTGAGCAGCTCCCGTATGAAGTCGCAGGTCTTGTGGGACACCGCCATGCAGTGCGGGAGCCCGTACATGCCCTGGTGCTGCCCACCGAGGGAAATGAAGCTCTTGATTGGAGGTAGCTTTGTAACCGGGAAAGTTCGAAGTACGAAAGTTACCTCTGATAAGCCGCATAGTTGAGCAGCTCCCGTATGAAGTCGCAGGTCTTGTGGGACACCGCCATGCAGTGCGAGAGCCCGTACACGCCCTGGTGCTGTCCGCCGAGGGAAATGAAGCTCTTGATTGGAGGTAACTTGTGATCGGGAAAATTCTAAATACAAAAGTTACCTCTGATAAGCCGCATAGTTGAGCAGCTCCCGTATGAAGTCGCAAGTCTTGTGGGACACCGCCATGCAGTGCGGGAGCCCGTACGCGCCCTGGTGCTGCCCGCCGAGGGAAATGAAGCTCTTGATTGGAGGTAGCTTTGTAACCGGGAAAGTTCGAAGTACGAAAGTTACCTCTGATAAACCGCATAGTTGAGCAGCTCCCGTATGAATTCGCAGGTCTTGTGGGACACCGCCATGCAGGGCGGGAGCCCGTACACGCCCTGGTGCTGCCCACCGAGGGAAATAAAGCTCTTGATTCGAGGTAGCTTTGTAACCGGGAAAGTTCGAAGTACGAAAGTTACCTCTGATAAGCCGCATAGTTGAGCAGCTCCCGTATGTAGTCGCAGGTCTTGTGGGACACCGCCATGCAGTGCGGGAGCCCGTACGCGCCCTGGTGCTGCCCGCCGAGGGAATTGAAGTTCGTGGTTGGAGGTAACTTGTGACCGGGAAAGTTCGAAATACGAAAGTTACCTCTGATAAGCCGCATAGTTGAGCAGCTCCCGTATGAAGTCGCAGGTCTTGTGGGACACCGCCATGCAGTGCGGGAGGCCGTACACGCCCTGGTGCTGCCCGCCGAGAGAAATGAAGCTCTTGATTGGAGGTAACTTGTGGCCACAACGCTGGATCATGCCTCGCCTAAAACCGGTAATTTTTTGAGTTACTCGACTGCGAAAAAGATGTTTATGTGTTTATCAATCTACATATGTATGTTTTCTTTGTGGCACTCTAAGAGATCAAACGCTTGGACCGTTTTTAATGATTCTTACGTCAATCGATTTATTGAGTGTCACTAAAGAAATGATAGTTATCAAAACTCTATATAGCGACACTGCGAATTTTTTAGACATGGTACCAATGCAGCCGCCAAATGAACCGTTTGGACGCTCGACACTGAGGTCGTACACTTGCACGGCTAAGAATTACTGTAGAAAATCACTTTTCGAACACAGGAAAAGGCGTAGATCTTTGTACGAGTATATATATATATATATACACACCACGAAGTGTAGGAAAATCTCAAACCCCGGTCACAGTACACTAAGAACAGTAGTGAATCTAAGGCCGCTCGGCAAGTTATTTGCCTACTCTTGCGTTGGCGCTTAGGGTTGTCACTTTTATTTTTAGTTAAATATTATTTGCATATTATGAGTAGCACTACGTTTCTATTTATTATAATATAATGAAATGTTCTATCAATTCATAAATGAAGTATAAATAAAACGCTTTTTAAATATTAACATTAGGAAATGGCAGTTATTAAAAAAATTATAAATTCGATACAGAAAAAAATCCTCCGGTTTTTGCATGTTCGGAACGCTTTATTGTTAGCGGTTAAAGTAAAGTAAATTCTCATCCTTACGTATAAATTTAGTAAAAAGGTTTTAGGGAAGCATGGGCAAGTAGGTATTATGAAGAATGACAAGTCCGGGTTTGAGGAGTCGTTATTGAGACACTATATTTTTTTTCTACTGTACGACTGTAATTTTTGAATTAAGATTTCTTATACCAAACTGCAAATGGGTATTTTTAATGTACGGGCTCCCAACTCAACTATAATATTCATTTCGATACAGTTTAGTCAACTATAATGAAAATGACCAATTACAGCTCGCCGCGGTCAAGAGGGCGAAACAAAACCATAGCTCAAATTAATTATTAATTTTAGGTTGTATAGTAGAAACAATTGGGTAATAAATCAGAAACGCGCATGTGACACCCTTAATATAACAACATCCATAGACTACGAAAACCACTTAGTGTTGCTTGTTAGTCTCCATAGGCTACGGTGGCCAAAATCGGGAAAACAACTGTCTAAAAATTGAATTTAGCGCGGAGCAAGTACCAGGGCCTCATGAGTTACGAGAAGGTGTCATTGACCAACCAACGCGGCGGCCGGGGCGCGTACCAGTATTATGAAGGTATCGCGGCTGCTCCCGTATCTTAGCTGTATACAGTGTATACTTTTGGTTTGGTTTGTTTGTATGATTCTACTAGTTTAAAGTATTATTTTTGTTGATTCGTAGAAAAAGTATTGTATACAATAGTGATATAATCAAGCTTTTCAATCTAGTACCTTACTTATACTATTGCCTCTGTTCATAGTCATGATCAAAAAAATTAAGGCGTACCGTCAGAGCAGACAAATGCGAGCGGGCGGGTAGCGTACTCGAAAGCGCGATCACAGTCGCGGTACGGCCCACACTGCCGCCACCGTATTCCCCCGTATATTATGCTAATGTGTGCGTGGCAGCGCGTGCGTACACGGCGCCCGGCGCGCACGCACACATTCAAGCCGGTAGCGGCACATTTCTATGAAGATTCACTACTGTTCTTATACTGTGCCCCGGTCTATTGTTGCGTTCAGTTCTGACCTATTTGATTGAGACAAAGAGATAAATTGCCTATTAGGCAAAGTTCTAAAAGCGACTTTTATTTACATATTATACATCTAGAAACATCAAATATATTAAAGTTTCTTCTTCTTCTTCTTCGTGGTTGTGACCTCATGTCTGAGGGACGTCACTCCTATGGGTTATTCTTCCTACCACTGCTCTGCAGGCCTCTCAATCTTCGGCCATGAGCTTTCAACTGAAGATTAAAACTGTTAGAACGCCATTTGACTTTCATCCTTATTCTATCACAGATATGTGTTAATTTGTTTATATTTAGATGAACGTCATCTACTCGACAGTAGGCCATAAGATTATGGCGCCATCGCTCGTAAAGATTGCACCATACCTTTGGCCTAGTGTCGAGTAGATGGCGTTAATTTAAATATTTAACAATGTAACACATATCGGTTTCTCGCCAGTTCTCAATCCGTAGCTCGCGCAGATCAGCGTCCACCACATCAGCCCATCGATACCTAGGTCGGCCGACCGGGCGGCGTCCTATCGGTTTTCCCTCAAACGCTCTTTTCACCGCCCGATCACCTTCCATTCGCTCAAGATGGCCGAGCCACCGAAGCCTTTGTGCCTTTGTCACACCAATTATGTTTGGTTCAGCAGCTAGTTCTTCAACTTCGGCGTTTTTTCGGATTCTCCAACTGCCATCGGGTCTCTGCGTTGGGCCGAGGATTTTGCGGAGAATCTTCCTTTCGGCCACCAACAGCTTACTTTCCTCCTTGAGAGTTAATGTCCAGGCTTCACATCCGTATGTAAAAATAGGTCGTATTACGGTCTTGTAAATTCGGATCTTAGTTTTCCTGCTGAGAAGCCTGGACACCAAGACTTTATGCAGAGCTGCGCCGCATCGCAAGGCATTTTGAATGCGAATGTCGATTTCTTCGTCACGGGTATTGTTGTCGTTGATTGTACAGCCTAGGTATTTGAATTTGGCCACCCGTTTGAACACAGTATCTCCGACATGTAGATCTGCAGGTTTGCCTCGACCGGTTTTATAACGTCGCATGTGGAGATACTCAGTCTTATCGTGGCAAATGGCGTTTTAACAGTTTTAATCTTCTGTCGAAAGCTGGCAGTAAATTGACTGTGGCTACATAATTTATTTTGACAATCCACCTCTATTTCAAATTATCTTTGCTATTAATTTAGAGTGA
Source organism: Cydia splendana (assembly GCF_910591565.1). Lineage (NCBI taxonomy): Eukaryota > Metazoa > Arthropoda > Insecta > Lepidoptera > Tortricidae > Cydia > Cydia splendana. Next base: position 13,384,668 of record NC_085971.1, on the reverse strand, counting down.
AAACCCTTTTAAATAACTAATACTATCTTTACTTCGTTGTTCTATAAAGCCTATTAATATATTTTACATTTTGCTTGAGAAGGTAACCAGTATGAATACTTATACTATGTTACATATGTATGTACCTACTTAATGTAGTAATGTGTCATATCATAAAGGTCAAAGAGCGGACATACTTGTACATAACAGATAAATGGAAGGCAAATAGAGTTTACCTCTTAATTTAATAATAATTTATATGTAGCTGCAGCTTCATACAGTTCAACCTTAGCGAACATAGTAATTTATAGACCTATTGAAGCACAGGTATTTTCATGTTTGAGAAAAGAAAGTGTAAATTACTTCCATTTCAACATAAGATTTCCAACCAATTAAAAGTACAATAGGTATATTATTATATGTAGTAACAAACAAGTAAAGATGTAGATCTATAACATATAACAATGACAGATCTGATAATTTTCTGTGAGTACTCAAGCAAGGCTTTCCTTTAAAGATAGCTAAGAATAAGTACTGTCATGACAATAGAAAGTTTATTGTACATCTACTTTTATGTTATTTAAACATAATATACAGGTAAGTTACAATATCACTCTCCAATTCTCCATGTAAAATATTTTGAGAAAGTATAGGATGCTACACATACAATTTTATGCTCAATATCTATGGCCAGTCATAATGATGACTGGAAGAATGCTTCTTCTTCAGGTGCCTCTCCAACTTTAGTGAAGGTTAGCAGTTAGGTCCGCATATTTTTGTTTGTCCTTGGTGGGGCGAAAGAGATCGGCCACCATTTTAATTGGTATCATCTTGGGTCATCCCATTCGTTTTTCGTCAAGTTCTTAAATTAGTCCTATTCTGCTTTCGTCACTCATTCTACATTGAAAGCCACCGACGATTGTGACGAATGTAGAATGAGTGACGAAAGCAGAATAGGACTAATTTAAGAACTTGACGAAAAACGAATGGGACGACCCAAGACAATACCTTTTAATCCCGGTCCATTTTCGGATGTTACACAACCACGATTTTAGTCATCATTAATTCATGTATGACCCATTACTAGGCTAGGTTAAGTTAGCCTGGCTATTTAATTTGGCTGGCACAGTGCGAGTTAATTTCTTAGCAGATGTATGCAGTTTTCTCAAAACAATTTTACTAACCAAAGAGCTTATATATTATGTACTATTTAGGAAGCACTAAATAAAGTATAAAGATAAAGATATATCAATTCAAGCTATAATTTGAATCAGATTGAAAGTTGCAAGTACTAGGACTGATGTAGTTCTATACATGGCCCTTAGCAAAGATTGAACTATTTTACTAAATATGTAATAGTTATATGTGTCACTTAACTTCAAACTCGGGTACATCCATTCGACCCTCTCAGCAAATATCTACCTTCCAATCACAAGGCCCAATAAATGAACCGATCCTCTAAAATTTGCCAGTCCTGAGATTAGCAATGGCCTGAAGCTGATGGAGGCCAATCTTACAATCAAAATACTATATAACTCAGTCATGAGGAAAAAACCAGAATAAGAAATGCGAAACTAGAATAAATACTTACAGAAACTGGCATCCCTGTGAAAAGCCGATCACATTAAAACCCTTTTGCAAACTAGGGTCCGCCGCTAATACTTTGCAAGCATAGTCTATTTGGTCATTAGGGTTCATGAAGAAACCACTCTCCCGGTCCTCAATAGTGCTGTTCCCAAACCGTAGGGATGTGACATACACATTTGGTATTTGTTTTTCTAGAAATGTTTTGAAGCCACCCAGACTGTAGAATGCACAGCAGGTGTCTCCTGAAAGTAAGGAAATACATAGTTAGAAGTTTGTTTTCATAATATTTTTATGTGTTGTTTCAAATATATCACATGAAAATAACTATGCAGTCTAGTCTTTTGCAGCTTTCGCAGATTTGATAATAATTCAATTAAAAATCAAATAAAAGGATACTCAAATATATCTTATCATACCCATTCCATGCCATAGTACAATTGGTGTCGGTGTTTGACCGGCCCCGACGATTATAGCGTGAATTAAACTAATTAACGGCACCAACAATTTCATTGTTTATGAGAGATAGTGACACCAATATAAACAAAATTAATTATTAAAACCGCTTTTGAACTCAAACTATGCACTCAAAGTGATCGAATATATTATTGATCACGGATTTTATCTTAAATTAACCGTGTTCTTATTACATCCCGTAAGATAATAAGACCGAACGCCACAAATGTAATATTGAAATGAATAATATTCAATTCAATAACAAAGAACTGTCATCGTCGGTCAGAAACATGTCAAAATTGAATTATGCTCTAAGGCCCCGTTCGGACGGCAGCTTTTTCAACGCGCGTTAAAAAAGCGTTTGAATGACACAAATGGATAACCATGTATGTATTCACACGAAGGCGGTTTTTAAGCGCGGCGCTTTTTTATCGAGCACTGTTCGATTTTCGGCGTTGAGCGTTGGCGTCAAATTGAATAGACCATACGGAAATCCGTGTATCTGTTCTCACAAGCGTTGAAAAAGCGCCGGCGCTGCTGTCAGTTGGCTGTCAAGTGTCAATTTTTGGTGTCAATCGTCAAGATTATTATTAGTTTCACCTTAAAAATGTCAACTTATGCTTACAAATTCCTGAAATATTCAAGCTATATTCAAATAATACGTCGTAATAGCAAATAAAGTATGGCTTTGCTGAGATGCGTACGTGGCAGTACGACTCACAAGTGATTTTTAAGCGTTCATATGAACACAAATATTGGAAACGGTAAAAAAGCGCCAACGTCGGGTTTTAACGCAACGCTTTTTAAGCTGTCGTGCGAATGGGGCCTAATGCGCGCGCACGTTTTGAGGACAGCTAGCTACATATTAATAATATGTGTTTGAGGATCAATTCCAAAACGAATGATAATGTTTTCTTCAATTATGTGAAGTATGTTTTGCTAAAAAGTAAATATAGTCTGGTATTATAAACCATATTTGTCAGTAAATAAAAACACAAAGAACTATATAATAATTATGAGTCGTAAAGTTAATAAGTTTACGTGGCTTTTATAAATTTTATTTATAGTATGACTAGGGACTGTCTCATTTCAATCATACTGTCTTTGTCTTACGCTAGTACTAGCACTCAATGGAAAGGGATAAACACAGACAAGACATCCTCCAGACTGAGCATAGTAGCTCTACCCCCTCTGCCACAAATACGGTAGTTTTACTCCATTTTCGAGTCGAAAGTGTCTTTGTGTGACGTCCGTGTCTTTGAACGTTCCAATCACGGCACAGGACCTCGTCCCCCGCACCCCCGTATTTTTGGCAGCATCGGTTTCATGAAATAATTGCTCTAAACTCCGTCTAGAGGATTGCCTAGTCTATGGGGATAAATATAGTTTTCTTAGTTCTTACTTACTGACAAGTTGTGTTTGCCAGACTATAGTTTGGTCAGGGACATAGACAGAGAGAATCATACTGTCTGTGTCTTGCTCTAGTATTTTTTTTTCTGGCACGCTTAAGCTAAAGTAAAAATACCTACTAATTCTTTAGGAACGATACCTACCCTAGTTTAAATGTGATAGTTGTCACTTGTCAGACTGGCGTAGCGGTACTAGCGGTTCCGTTCACCAAATGACCATACATTTATTACTAGCTTTTGCCCGCGACTTCGTCTGCGTGGAATTAGTGACAGCAGCTAAAGTAAGGTATGTTGGGGTAATATCGGATGCGGGGGAAGAACGTAGGAAATTCATTTGCGCCAAAGTAGGCTTTATTTCTTAATTTTGACAACAATGTGCAAGACGCTATTTCATTGCGCTTCGGACACCAGTGTCCCTCCGCCGCTCAGTGATATCGGATATGTTCTACGCGCCTTTAAAGGGAGCAAGGTAATTTTGGTCATTTTTCTGGCCATCCGATCTTCGCCCTGTAATTTATGTCGAGTATTGTGATAAAACTGTGGTTGTTTTTGTGATTCAGTTGATGTCCAATTTCGTTTTGAAGGTTTATCTTTAAATTAATCCAATCAAAACAGACCTAGGACTGCTGTAGACCGATTTCCGATCTTTACCCTTGCAGGTAAAGATCGGATAGCAACAATCCGACCTTTACCCATTTAAAATTCAGCAGTGATTGTCAAACTTTGTTTTTTTATGACTGCAAGAACTCTGTTTTTATCGTAATTATTTCGTTCCTTTATTTTTATTCGAGGACGGTAATTCAAAAGGAAGAGATATTAGCAGTGTACGTAGCTATATATGTATGAATGTATTACTTAGGAAATTGTTTCTATTGACATATCACACTTTGAGAGCCACAGATTTACCAAATTTTCGTATATGGGTCAAGATCGGATGCAAAAATGCAAAGTTTTAAACATTTGATGAGAACTTTTAAGTTTCCAGCTATTCGTGGCTGAAATTCATATACGTTGGAGGAGGTTAAACATCGGATATACTGTTTTAGATACCTTGTTATCTGAGCATTAGAACCGGTTTTTTTTCGCCATCCGATGTTCTCCCGGGATGACAAATTCATCGTTACCCTCGAATAAAAATATGTCTCATCTTTACACTCGTATAAAACTGAAACCGTTAAACATTGAAGGTTGCCAATATTCAGGCTTAAACTTCGGTTATTATTTAACGATTTGCACCATATTTCTAGAAGCTGACACGTACTGAGCTCGAGAAAAAAAAATATTTCGCGAGGTCTCCCAATTAGTCCCAAATCCGTCCGGTATTACCCCAACATACCTTAGGTATAGCGCCTGGATAATGCTAATAGCAATCATGCAATTCGCGCATTGCTTACTTCAATTATTAGGCAATTCATTAACTCTTTCAATTCCACCCCCCTTTGCACTCTCTTCAGGGATGATTTCCGACATAAAAACTATCCTTTGTCCTTCCCCGGGACTCAAACTATCTCTATACCAAATTTCAACTAAATCGGTTCAGCGGTTTAAGCGTGAAGAGGTAACAGACAGACACACTTTCGCCTTTATAATATTAAGTATGGATTATACCTACTCTTTGCATTGACCGGTCCGCCACCCGTACAAAACGAAACGGATGAAGTACATAATTTGCTGATGTTTAAAAATAATACCTACCCTAGTTGTAGCTGAGATGTTTGTTGTGATTGCGATTCAATGAGAAAAATGTTTCACAAATAGCACGACGCTTATGAATCGATTCTGTCTGAGTAACAAATAATTTAAAATTTAGACAATTATGGCATGCTATTCGTTATTTTTTTCTGCACTTAGGTGCAAACCTAACTGCATTAAAAGGTAAAAAACGTCAAAAATGTTAGACAACAGTATTGATTCTTAAGGCACCAGTACACAATGGGCCATCGCCGGCCACTCCAAGGGACGCATTTATGCGTTAGAGAGAGCAAGTGATATTGCTATCTCATTCTACCGCATGGCTGCGTCCCTTGGAGTGGCCGGCGATGGCCCATTGTGTACTGGGGCCTTTAAGCGTCGCAGATATCCTGGGAGTATGTTTTGCCTTAAGTATTATAGTAGGCGTTCAATTGGTACGTTTTTTCTTTATGCATTGTTGAGTTATACCTACCTGTCTATATGTACGTACTAGTGACGGAAGTAGTGTCATAGGGTGCAAATTTTGGTATCGGATGAATTCACTTGGCACAGATGTAATATACGTAAAGCTTAGCTAATACAGCCCGGTAGCCAAACGCCACCCCCTGGCAGGTAGGCAGGGGGGGCAGTCAAACTTACACGCCGGCGCGCTTCAGAATAAAAATCATATCGGCTTCTATATACGTAACACCTCGAGTGTGGTATCATTTTCTGTAAATCGGGCATGAGGAATTCATTTTTGGAACATTGAATGTATAGTTTAATAGAAAAAAAGGAAAATATTGTGAACATAACAAAACCGGATTGCTATTTTTTTTATTCAACTGTCACTATCTTTGAAAATCCTGAATTTTGAACAAAACAAAAAATAGTACCTTATAGGACAATTATCTAGCTTTAAAAAAATATATAGTTTATTATATATAGTTATTATACTACTTTCTAAAAAAAATCAGGGATGGTAAGCGGCGGTGCCTAGTAACTTTTCCAATCGTCTAGTGCAGCGGTCGGCAACCTTTTTTTGCGTAGTTTTAGTAACGTAGTTAACGATGAGTAAGTTGACGCGGGCCGCACTTTGTTAATATTTATGACTTTATCAGACTTTGTCGTTTCTCAATATTACATAGCCAGAGAGGCTCGCAGGCCGCAAGTGACAGTTTCACGAGCCGCACAGACAGTTGCATCTAACACCGCACTGTGACTTGCACTTGCACCGAATTAGCTCACGACAAGCGGTAGCAGCAACTGGTGCAGTAGTCCACTTTGGTATCCAATTACTTGACACCAAGTCCCATCCCCAATCCGCCGGACTGGGAAGATTTTGAATTGCCACCATCGCTTGTCCCCATACGTGCACACGCTGGTAAACAGCTCTTAGGAGATGCTGCCGAAAACTGGCTTCCGTCGGCGGAATATTCTCTACTGTCGGTCTTTTTTTGAGAACAGCTCCCTCCTGCAGTCGTTTAACGTTGTGCACTGACTGGATCTGAAATGAAAATCAGGTAAGTAGGTATTTTGATTTAAATAAAATATGTACAGCTACAGCTAATAATTACCTATTCGCACGTGTATCGTACAACGTTTTACAGTACATATGGCCCTTTAAAATTTTGACATACGCACGGAAAGTGCTCTTTTCCGCACTAGTTCGGGAAAGTAGGACCATATGTACTGTAAAATACATTATAATACATATAAACTCGTAATACCGAAGTTTGACTTACCTGCAATATAAAGTTGACTGAATATCCGAACAATCACACCACACAGCACAGTATCAAACAAATAAAATAACTATGTAGTTATGCAGCAGAGTATTCGTCGTATCGTATCACCCGAGCGCGAGACCGTCCGCCCGCTTACACTCAGTCACAGTTCACGTTACCGCGCGCGTAGGTATATTAATTTATTTTACAAAATGTCCCTAATAAATTGTATGAAAGTACATATTTTTAAAATTTGCATTAATTGGGCTTTTCAACTGGGTACACTACATAATTCCGAAATATTTTATGCCGAATTTTAAAATATCGAATTTTATTATTCCGATTTTTAAATGCTCGACCCATCAAAGTCGAAGTTTTATATTTCCGAATAGTAAAACCGACGATTTTTTAAATTCCGAACCACATAATTCCGAATATAACAATTCCGATAGGGAGAAACACCGAATTTAACATTTACTATTTTTGATATCACGAATTCCGAATTGTAATAATTCCGAAATTTTGAATTCCGATTTGACGTGATTCCTATTTTTTAAATTCCGAATAACGATATTCCGAATTTGTTGTTAATAAATAAAGGTACCTACGTTTCTACGGGGGGTAGCAGTTCTAACGTAACCTAAACCTACTTTTTTTAAAACAGTTATTTACTGTAGAGGTCGCAGTTCTAACCTAACCTATACCTACTTTTCTGTAAGCAATAAGTTTCTAGGGGAGGGAGGGTTGCAGTTCTAACCTAACCTACACCTACTTTTCTAGTAGCAGTTGGTTTCTGTAAAGGTCGCAGTTCTAACCTAACCTACCCACTTTTCTAGTAGCAGTTGGTTTCTGTGAAGGTCGCAGTTCTAACCTAACCCACGTTTCTAGTAGCAGTTGGTTTCTGTGAAGGTCGCAGTTCTAACCTAACCCACTTTTCTAGTAGCAGTTGGTTTCTGTAAAGGTCGCAGTTCTCACCTAACCTAACTTACTTTTCTAGTAGCAGTTGGCTTCTGTGAAGGTCACAGTTCTAACCTAACCTAACCCACTTTTTTAGTAGCAGTTGGTTTCTGTAAAGGTCGCAGTTCTAACCTAACCCACTTTTCTGGTAGCAGTTGGTTTCTGTGAAGGTCGCAGTTCTAACCTAACCTAACCCATTTTTCTAGTAGGAGTTGGTTTCTGTGGAGGTCGCAGTTCTAACCTAACTTAACCCACTTTTCTAGTAGCAGTTGGTTTCCGTAAAGGTCGCAGTTCTAACTTAAGCCACTTTTCTAGTAGCAGTTGGCTTCTGTGAAGGTCGCAGTTCTAACATAACCTAACCCACTTTTCTAGTAGCAGTTGGTTTCTGTAAAGGTCGCAGTTCTTACCTAACCTAACCCATTTTTCTAGTAGGAGTTGGTTTCTGTGAAGGTCGCAGTTCTAACCTAACTTAACCCACTTTTCTAGTAGCAGTTGGTTTCCGTAAAGGTTGCAGTTCTAACCTAAGCCACTTTTCTAGTAGCAGTTGGCTTCTGTGAAGGTTGCAGTTCTATCGTAACCCACTTTTCTAGTAGCAGTTGGTTTCTGTAAAGGTAGCAGTTCTAACCTAACCTAACCCACTTTTCTAGTAGCAGTTGGTTTCTGTAAAGGTCGCAGTTCTTACCTAACCTAACCTACTTTTATAGTAGCAGTTAGTTTCTGTGAAGGTCGCAGTTCTAACCTCACCTAACCCACTATTCTAGTAGAAGTTGGTTTCTGTAAAGATCGCAGTTCTAACCTAAACTACTTTTCTAGTAGCAGTTGGCTTCTGTGAAGGTCGCAGTTCTAACCTAACCTAACCCACTTTTCTAGTAGCAGTTGGTTTCTGTAAAGGACGCAGTTCTAACCTAACCTAACCCACTTTTCTGGTAGCAGTTGGTTTCTGTGAAGGTCGCAGTCCTAACCTAACCTAACCCATTTTTCTAGTAGGAGTTAGTTTTTGTGAAGGTCGCAGTTCTAACCTAACTTAACCCACTTTTCTAGTAGCAGTTGGTTTCCGTAAAGGTCGCAGTTCTAACCTAAGCCACTTTTCTAGTAGCAGTTGGCTTCTGTGAAGGTTGCAGTTCTATCGTAACCCACTTTTCTAGTAGCAGTTGGTTTCTGTAAAGGTAGCAGTTCTAGCATGTCCAAATGATTTAAATGCATTTTTTTTTGCAGATCAATTTTAAAAATGGCTGACCATTTAATTACTTCCCTTTTGAAAATCACATATTTCATTCCATTCATTATTTCGAGTTTACAAAAGATCGAATTTCTGAATTTCGAATTATTTTATTTCCGGTCGGTCAATGATTTCTCGGAATTGACAAATTCGGAAAAAAAAATTGGATTTTTAAAAAATCGGAACTTTAAGCTTTCGTTCATATGACAATCGGATTTAAGTATTCGGAAATAGCGCAGTCGTGATTTTCTTCTTTCGTGGTTTCCAAAGTCGTGATTTCGATATTTCGGACGTATAAAAAATCGTGATTATGAAAATCGAGGTTATGAAAGTCGGAAAAACATATTTCGGAATATTTGGGTGTTCCCTTTTCAACTATATATTTTTTTAATACGATGTTGTACATATATTTTAAAATATTTTCTGTTGAAACAAAAAATATTAGCTGGTGCTGTGGGATTTTTCATATATCTTGTAAAATTTATATGAAAAGGTCTATTGTTTGTACCAAAAATGAAAGCTACGTCTTTGGTTTATCAGGAAATGACACCAAACTCGAGAGGATACGTATAAAAAAGCCGATATTTTTTTTTTCTGAAGCGCGGCGGCGTGTATCTTTAACTGCCCCCCCCTGTCTACCTGCCAGGGGGTGGCGTTTGGCTACCGGGCTGTATTAGCTTAGCTTTACGTATATTATGTCTGTGCCAAGTGAATTCATCCGATACCAAAATTTGCACGTCCCATACATTGGGTGACACTACTTCCGTCAGTAGTACGTAATTTACATAGAAGGTAGGATTGTATAGAAGTGGTATACGCGTGCCTCCGTGAGGGACAAAACATACGCAAATGCGACACTGTGATTGGTCGAATTCATTTCTTGCCCACCATAATCCATACTAAAAAAACGGTGGGGAACAAATAAAATGTGAGACTGTGACAAGGACAAACAATAATAGCTCTTTCGCTGCTACTCCTACTGAAAGATACATAAGACTATCCTGTTCGGTCACTTCTCCCCACCCTCATGCCAGATCCAGTTTTAATACTAGATTCATGGTAATTTACTATTTCAGAAGGTTTCTTGGATACCTATGACAAAAACCTCTTAAATCTCAGGGGTTTTTCGACATGGCCCGCGGACGCGATATCGAGTCGGTAGAAAAGTTACTTAGGTACCTCTATTAAAATACTGTACGAAACTGTATGAAAAATTAAAACCCTTGGGACTTAAGAGGATATTAGACGATATGGATAAATGGGTATATAATATAGAAAAGAAAACAAATGCATATCGTTTTATCAATTTAATCGTTTAAAAAACTAATTAAAACTGAAACTGTAGCTGCTACCTAATTCATGGGTTTAATACAATCTTAGGTCTTTTCAGATCAAACTTAAGAGGAAACATTACGCTCATTTTTCTTACACAAATCTCTCTTATATCTGCCTCCACCTGATATGCCTTTTTGATATGTTTGTTTATTTTTAGTTTAAATAAACTTCAAAGAATGCTTATGTAACCCTTATTAAAATGACCTAGGCCAAAAGCAGAAGCTCAGATAGTATACAAATCCAACATCAGCTTGCTTTAGACTTACAAGCATCACTTACGTAGGGACGCAGATATACATAATTCACGAAAGACAAAACATTATAATTATCTTGTTTTTACAAATATTTCGTAGCAAAACGCAAATAAAACTTTTAACTTTACAAGTGCAATTCCGGCATAATGTTACCTCTTATTACAATATTACAGATAGGTAGGTAGTGTTTATTACTTATTATTTATTACTCGTCTCCTACAAGGCACGCGGTCATAATTTTTCCTATCTTTATATTTATATACCTAGATAAATACCTACCTATCACTATATAAATAATATTTTTGTTATAAGTAGACAGCTACATAATTAAACAGAAAAATGATTAGAACTTTTGAATTACATAGGTAGATTAAAATGATCTAGACATATTTAGAGATCTTAAGAAAATAATAGGCATCCTTTTATTACATTCGTCTTGTTATTGATGAACTAATGAAAATCAGTTCTGTTAACACTAATTAAATAATTCTATTGCAATAAATTAGTAGGTACAGTAAGCTACAAATAGTTACGCTTCCATTTTTTTTTATTTTTAAGCCTGAATATATTATTTCAATTGCAATACATGTTTTGCAGCTGAGTGTACCTACCCAATTGTGGATACCATATTTTTGGCATGTAAAAATATTAAGGCAGCATTAAAAAGTAAACTGTATCTAAGACAAAGTTTATCAAAAAAGAACAGAATAATTAATTATACATACCTAACATTTTGAAAATTATTAAAAAATCTACATCATGGCACAAAAATCTAAAGCTCCGTTCGAACTTTTTAAATGTGGTTTAAATTGGAACTGTAATCACGAAGTTAAAACCTTTAGGAAATATACTTAATAAATTTCTAAATTATCTTAAAATTTTGAAGGGGATTAAGAAGTACGTTCTCTTTTGTGTGGAACTGTTCAAATCAACATTAGTCATTTTTTAACACCATCCTTAAACATAATCATCATTAAAAAATGGTATCACTATCGTACTCTCTAAATCACATTATTGGTATTCTATTAGAATACTTATCCTTACTGACTTAACTAAAAACTAAATATTCTACCTCATCACAGTCTCATAAAAGGAATCACAAAAGTCTATTCCATAGAATCACGCCGGCCCTCCCTCGTTTTGTGCAGCAAAACTATCCGGTCCTATAGAACACAGTGAGTCCGGCATGATCCCGATCTAGTGTAACTAGACGGTACAGCCTCAACGTAAAATAAATCAGATCCTATAGGATTCTCATGGAATCTGTGTGCTTAAGTATGTTGTGTTCTATGCTTCGGAGTTTCCTCGGTTCCACGTAGTCGCTGGAATCGGAGGACTCCTGTTGTTTGTGGAGATTGTAGGACCGGATCCGTCTCGCTCTCGTGTCGGAGTCGTACATGAGCGTGTGTGTGCTGCCCTGTCTTGACCTGAAGGCTAGTTTGTAGGGTGTGCTGCTCTGGACGTCCGACATGGACCTTATGTGCCGTCTGAATTTGGACTCCTTTGTGAGAGGTGCGACTGTGAATATTGTTTCTTTCTTCGAGTCTTCTACGGACCTGGAAATAAAGAAAAGTAATATTATTATTCTGTAGATACAGAATTTCATTATAACCGCGAATGAAAATATGTAAAAAAATCGATCACTCTCACTTAACCACCAGAAGCTGTTTCTATAGAAGTCACCTAAAGTATATATAGGTAGGTAGGTGTATGGTGTATGGGATTTTACTAACGAAAACTCAATGCAGTAGGTATAACTATCTTACACCATTTTATTTCTGGTTAAATAGTGTTGTGTCATTGTTTACGAAGTCGAGCTGAAAATTACCCCTACACGTGGAGAAATTCGTTCAAATAAGAGCTTGGGCTAATCGACTCGTCACAGTGACAAGTACCTATAAGGTGGCTGCCATTCGAGTAGGTAGGTAAGGTACCAAGAAAATATAATCACTGGTAGGTAGGTACCTACAACTATTTTAGAGTAATTATACGAGGAACAAGGAAGACAAATGGTAGCCCATTTGTTGAATGAACGGGGCCCTATTTAATTTGATTGTAAACTTCACCAACATATTAATTACTTCAGTCACTTTCAGCTGAATTCATCGGATATAGTACAGATAATTGCCAATTTCCTGAAACATCAGAGACATGTACAAACAAACCTGAGTAGCATAAGTAACTACTGTTTAAAATTAAACATGTGGCTTAAAATAAACCTCATTTATTTGAAGCGGCAATAGAATCCTTGCACCGAAAATAACTCTTAACGTTTTATTGATACACTTTAACACAGGTTACTTTGTAATAAGGTAAAAAAAATGTATACATATTTTGAAACTAGGTACTCGTTTTAACCCTCCATTCGTCCTTTGATAGCATCGAAATCGTTCCCGGCGCCTTCCGATGATAAAGAACAGTTCAAGGGTATACCTTGTAATAATAAGATAATTGTAAAGTGTACAATAATAATGACTTGTAGGTAAAGGCTGTTTTGATTGTTAACGGTGGTCACAGTGTCAATAAAATAGCCATTAATACTGTGCTGGTCATCGTGTTTTACAGCCAATTAATTGTTAAACCAGACGAGGTTATATGCAATGTTAAAACGATTCCTTGGTCGTCTGTAAATAATTATTCTTGTTTGTACCCCATTCATTAATCATTTGTTTGTCCTTACTGTCATTCTTTTCAGCGCAGCTAATATGTTTTTTCTTCTTACATACATGAATAGGTACCAGAGTTATTCTAGTTCAGTGGTCTATCCCAATTATGCAATTATCGTCTCTCACACAGTTATATCAGGCCCACCAGGCCGAATAAATATTTATTTGTTTACTTAGGTACATTAAATAAATATTGCAAACAACCTTTGGACCAGTTATCCAGAGATCAAAAATGATCGTCTGATCTTAGGAACTCCTGTAATTAATCAACGTAACCTGTTTTAGCTTGAGCACATAGCAGACGTTGGTCTAACTAAAGAATAAGTATTTGGCGACAAAATCTTGTAATAATTGAAAATTTGTGTCTTAAAAAAGTGCAAAGACTACAGTGTGAACAGACCATCAACGGTTCACATAAGTATGCATCCCTTTTGTTCTCATTGGATCGATAGATCGATTAGAAGCTAGCTATAGCTAGTATGTATGTTTCTCGCCGCCGTTCCAACAGGTGACGCAATACCTACACCAGTGGCGGCTTAGCACGGTCGCGTTTTTATCCCTTGTCACCATGCCTGTCACGTTCTAACAAGTATGTAAGTGCGAAAGGGACGCGCATAGTGATAGTCGATAAAAATGGAACCGTGCTGAGCCCGCAGCGCTAGAAACAGAGATCCTTTCAATGCCAATGATAACACTTCAAACATTAAACTAGTTCATTCCAAATACCAAGTGATGACAGAATTAGATGACTGACGTCTACCATCTCATTTCAGTTCCATTATTTATAAATAGATCATATTATATTTGTAATCAGTCTGTAAATAGTTGCACAAGAATAGTTATCTGTCGCGACTTATAGAAATTTTCCTTTACGTGGACCATCGACCTACCGTGATTAAATATTGCGAAAGACTTAAGTTTATTTAATGTTTAATTACAGATGATTGTAATAGTACGAGGTTACAACTCCTTTGTGTATTTGTTAAAAAGAAAAACTTATATTTTTCGAGTCGGCTGTGACAACAGACGAACATGACGACGATTAGGTATAAGGATTCCGTTTTTGCCATTTTGGCTTCATAACTCAAATAGAAGGTTGGATAGTAACCAGCTTATATCCTACTGCTGGACTTAATCTTCCTATCATTTTACAAGGACTTTAGCCTTTGAACTTCACACCCTTTGAATTTCTTCACAGTTTATACGGGTTTTCTCACGATATTTTTTCCTAAAAAGATTTCGCACATAAGTCGCGACGAACAACTCATAATAATCATGGATTTGAACCCACGACCTCGAGTGTGCCACACCTTACCGCTTAGTTACCTAGCTAGCAGCGCTTAAGTAAAAGTTAAAGGTGAATGAAGACGTCACGATTATATTTTCTTAAGACGGGGCTAACGCAAATTGCAAGTTTTTATATTGAATTGTTACACATTTTAATGAAGAGCAAATGCCATGAAAAACACACGGAAACTAGGCTATATTTGCAAGGGCAGGATCCAACCAAAACCTTATAAGGTTAAAGTTGGCTTGATAGAAAGAGAAATGCGAAAACTATCTCATTTTTATTTATATTTTCAGTTGTATATCGTTACCCTGTACGAGTAGGTACCTATACATAAAATAGCTAGTGATATAAGGATATAACCAAGGGACCTGACCAGCATAATTTTAAACTTAAACAGAAATATATTTTCACTTTCAGAGTAGGTAGGTACCTACCTAAGTAATTTAGATAAAATGTAAAAACCCGCACGCTGGCGCTGGCCAATGATCCGAAGCTTGTTTCGCGCGGCGCGGCGGGCCATATATTTTGTTCCCTTCACAGATATTACCATCTGTGGTTCCCTTTTAATTTCCTGGCGCCCCCTCTTAACATATCTTTCTTCCAGAATGTTTACATAATAAACACTCTTTCAGCACGTTCCACTATTAAAATACCGACGGTTGCGGATGTAAGGAAATAAATAAACAAACTCGGGCAATATGTTTCCTATAGAGCTGCGGAATTTCGTCTAGCTACTCATATCTACGACACGCTCCCAATACTTGCAGGCCAATTCGAGGTTTAGTTATTAGATCTCATTCCGATATGATACTGGTCTGTCAGTGTCAATAGTGCCGTTTTTTCACAGATCTTCACAGACAGATCAGTATCATATCGTAATGAGATATAATAATTAAAACGCGAATTGGCCTGTCGCATTCCTGTCAGCGGAAACGATACGATAAATTGTTTTCAAGCAAACGGATGGGCAGTTCGTCGGTAATAAATAATTTGCTATGCCATAAAGATCCAGTTAATAATCGCCTAATCCTAATACATTTTTTGGGAAAATGTCACAATACGAGTAGGGTTTTTTCATAGCGGTCATGAAATTTCTGTTATCACATTCCTCCACACGACACCAAAATATATGGTGGGTCAAAAACAAAACTGTGTTCGCGTCTTTCCTGTAGACATACACAAGAGTCAAGGACTATTAAGGTTAATTTTCTTATTTAACCCTTATCCACGTGAAAAGGTCCTCCTTTTATTTAGAGAACTATGATAAAATCATTACTTACATGCCCACAAGCTGTTAACTATTGCCCACAGGAGAGAAAACTAGCGTGTTCGCGCGAACAGTACATTTTTCTCTCCTGTGGGCAATAGTTAACAGCTTGTGGGCATGTAAGTAATGATTTTATCACAGTTCTCTGAATAAAAGGAGGACATTTTCACGTGGATAAGTATGGGTTAAATAAGAAAATTAACCTTTATAGCCCTTAACTCTTGTGTATGTCTACAGGAAAGACGCGAACACAGTTTTGTTTTTGACCCTGGTATTCATTCAAGAGATATCAAATAAAATCAATAAATATCAAAGACACGCTTAATTAACCTCCTTTTTTAAATAGAAATAAGATTACAGTGGAATTCTAAGGCTACATTTAATTACCTTTATTATCATTACTATCATTAGGGTCATCGTACAAAGGATATTGTTTATCTATCCAATTTCCTACGGATATGGATTAAAACTATTAAAAGCTAAAATTTATTGGCTATATAGATAAGTTAAATACATATAAAATTTGGCTAGGTAGGTATACAAACACCAAAGATTCATTGATTGGTTAAGATATGTAAAAGTATAAGTAAAAGTCGTGCTTCCTAATTAGTAGTAGGTATCTACTAATTAGGAATGTTACCACAGAATACAAAACTTACACTTCCTACAAAACCGAAGTTTGACAGCGATTCAGGAACGAATCATGCTATCCCTTTCTAATGTGTGGCACTATCCCTTTCGGCTATTTAGGGTTGTCAAAATTCAAGTCATTATCGTATCTGTAGTCGTGCACGCAAAAGGACGTGAAGTGGCGTCAACCCTAATAATTGCTCGGAGCAATGCTGAGCCGAACGGAGCCGAGTTTGCCCGAAGTCAGGAGTGTCTCCCCAGTCCCCACTGATGTTACCTGTTAATTAGTACCTGAATTGTCAAACGTCAACTTTTGTCAACCGTTACCGCACATTATACGTAGGAGCCGTATAGCGCCGTCTATGTTAACTGTCGAAGCACGAATTGTCCATGGTATATTATTATACCATGGAATTGTCAGTCTTTATATCAATCAAATCAAAATATTTTTAAGCAAAATTGTATTTTTTCTCGGTAGTTAAATAAGATGAAAAGGTGCTACCAATTACCATAAACTAAACTTAAAACGTAACAGCAGTGGTAATATTTCCACCAACGGGCCAATGGGCCAATAACTGTAGAGGGCCAGTCATTGAGTAGTTTACCCAACTTATACTTACACCATTAAGTTCATCAACTAAACAATCGTCATATAACTTTGTTATTTTCCTACTCAAACGTTTGATGACGTGGGGACTATTTCAAGATGTGTGGGCGTACATACGTGTATAATAAACGTCCTTATAACTAAGATATTACGCGTACGTGCCAAATGGAACGCCGAGGAGAATTTAATTAAATAGGTACTTACATATTTATGTGGCAGTAATTAATTACTTTTTATTAGATTGTTTTTTTTTCAGTTATTTTCGCTAAGGTTTTATTCAATCTTTCAGCCCCACTAACCCGGGGTTAATCGGTTAAACCGTTAACCCAGTGTCAAATTGTACTGGTAACCATGGTAACTCCAGGATTAACCGGTTAACCTGGGTTAGTGGGATGGTGCAAGTGGCCCTCAATAAGCTAAAGATACATATCTAACTGCCACGCATATAGCCATAAGCTGATTGATTATAAAAAAATATAGGTGCATACGTGCGTAGCCGCTGTTATCAATAATTTGCAGTAAGATTAGGATAACGATATGCAATATTGTATTGTAACATAATTTATCAGTTACATAATGAAGTAATAACAATCTGAAATATTATCTAAGTATAGGAAAGTAATACTTTTATAAGTTTTATATTGTTAAGTCAGACGTCCTTAAAAGCTGTGAAATTTACAGACAGACACAAAGATACACGTTAAACTTAAATAACACTCTTCTTATTTTGTCGCGGGTTATTATGATAATTATTATGTAAATTAAACTCTGATGTCACACCCGGCAATTTTCCCAATGAAATAAATATAAATACGCAGTTAAGTCAAGGAATACATGTAATTAAACGTTCTCATAACATTATCTGACAGCACATAATCACTGCACGTGTTTAGTCTAGACAAAGACTATTTAAATGGGAATTTTCTCAGATGGCACTAAGTTATCGGACGTAGTCGCGTTCCTAGTAATCGGTCGTAATAAGTCGGGGTTATGTCATACACAGTTTATTGTATGTTTAACTCATTCGCGTTTTTCCTGTAGCCATGGCAAAGTTAAGATAATCAAAGGCAAATTTTTACTCTGCATCCTTAGAGGCGGGATACATCTTTTCAGTACTTGAGGCTGAATTAAGAAAACCGTATTGATATAATGTGTACCTGGGTCCGTAACTTTTGTTGTATTGTCCACAGAAGTAATTTTTTTCTGAAATGTGTTTTACCCGTTTACTAAGATAGAGCAGCTTAGTAAACTTAGTAAAGAAATATTATACCTAGCTGCTATAATATTTCTTGAGTCCCGACACTCCCGACAAAGTTTCTCATCGTGACTCATGACAGTGTTTGTCGGCGCGATTCGGGAAATTAATTAGAGATTCACTAGATACAATATAGTAAAGATATGTGACGTCCCAGGATAAAGGTACCTTCTGGCGGTTGGCGCTTACGCTATTATTAACGTCGCTCCAATATTATTGCGGCGCTATGCGACCTAAGCGCCAGCCGCCATAAGGTACCTTTTTCCGTTTATCATATCTTGTGAATCTCTAATTAATTTCCCGAATCGCGGCGCCAGCCGCCATAAGGTACCTTTTGGCGTGGAACGTCACATATCTTTACTAATTCATATCTAGTGAATATCTAATTCATTTCCCTAATCGAGCCGTACCTACCGTTCAATTTTTCATTTAATCATAAAAATACGAGACCAACCTCATACACACTTCACCACACTTGCGTAAATATTGCTTTGCATCTGTTTTCCTTTTCTACGAGTACCTACCTGTAATATACCAACAAGGATTTTCTTTTAATTGTCTAACCACAAAATTTTAAGGGTATTGCTGAATAAAATACGTACATGAGGGTTAAAGAGACGGGAGGGATGACACAAAAATTGCTGGAAACTGGTTCTAGAGTAAAGATTCTAGTTACACCACGAATATTTTGATAATACAGCGAAATATACAGAAGATGAATAGACCTATTAAGCCATCAGGAAGACTCGCGTTAGATAACCCTATTAACCCCGAGACCTTCGCTTGACTCAAGCCGCCTGGTGTATTTATATATTTTCTCAAAAATGGACGGCAAAGTCGACTTTGCCGTTTAAAAAATAGGTTGCGAAGCGCGTAGTTTATGGTCAGTCAAAAATTAAAAAGTTAAAAACATTGCAGTCTCGATTTTGGGACTGCAATGTTGCATACAAATTCCATTATTTGTCGAGTTCCAAACTTTTTAAAAGTTGAAATGGCCATATCAAATGAAGGCACAGGCCCATTAAACAGCCAAACAGATGATTAGTACCGCGACTATTTAGCTGTCTCAAATAGGTTGGCGTATTTTCGGCAGAAAAATACACTTCTATTTTTTTATTAAAAAAATAAAAAGGCGGCAAAGCTAATTTTTTCAATTGTTTCTACTTTTTTCTGTGAAAATATATACGTAAGAAAGTTGCTTTTGTAAAATATTTCTATGATATTTATATTTGTTGCACCATTTTTGAGAAAAGCACTATATATGACTCGGCTGGAAGGCTACTTGCTGGCTTCGGATTCAATTAAACGGACTCCCAAGGTCGTCCGTTTAAAACGAATCCTCAGCCTGCAAGTAGCTACTTCCGAGCCTCGACAATAATGTACTATTATTGCCTTATAGGAACGATTTGATACCGCGTATGGCCATCACACACGGATCTTAAATGCCTGTGTCACTGAAAAAAATTAACAAAAATAACAGACCATAGACAATAATCAGAGAACTTACACTTTTAGTTTCTTAACTTAAGATCCATAATAATGATGATTGTTGGGAGTAAAGTCACAACTTCCGTGGTAGGAATCGTCAGATTTCTTTTATTTATAAAAAAGTCCAGCACGTCCTTACGACCTCTCGATGCTCTTTCAGGGGCTATTTAAATAGTTGGTAACAACACTTCACTCTCAATCAGATGTAAATCGCATGGTGCGATTCGCACCCATGTCGCCACACGTGCCTTTGAAAAACATAGCGAGACAGTAGGTACCTATAATAGTATTTTTAGAATTCAAACACGATGTTTTAACGTGAAACGTTTTTTATGCTTGTTTTGTGCCGATGGGAGATCTTTATCAGTGGTGCTTTGTTCCATGCCGTCATGGAACGCGGTCGCATTCAACTTAGGTGCAGTCAACAATATTAACATCACACCCGCAGGCTTCTGCAACTAGTTTCAATAAATTTAGTTTTAGAACATACTAATATAGTTTTAGAACTTTCCATAAGGGAATACCTACTTATAGTACAAAAGTGTACCTACCGGTAGGTAGCAGGTAGGTACGTCTAATCAAATTACAATTAAGAATAACATCTCTTTGCTCGCAAAATGAAGCCTATTAATGGAAGTGCGTGCTCTATAATAAAATGGTACTTAATTAGTAATCACCTATGCTACATAAACATCTAATGCATCTGTAGGACCTAAGAGTATACACGTGCAAGTGAAACTTATTTATAGACTAGAGTATAATTATTATGAGTGCTATGTTATGATTCAAACGGGCACTTAAATGAAATAAGGCCATAGGTACTAATGCACTGTAAAGGAGATACAGTGCCGATTGAACATGTGATGGATGATGGTTTATAAGTGTTGTAGATTTACGTTAATAGTATGTAGGTAGTTCTTAGTCTTAGATATTATCATATGTGGGTAGTTGAAATAAATCAGTGTTTGACCAAGCCTCTTGTCTTTTACTACATGGTGACAGCGGTGGGATACGAACCCACGCCCTTTCGGACTGGTGCCTAAAATAGAATGGTGTGAGACGTATGTAAGAAGCTTAATTTAACTGTTTTCCCTCTTCATTTATCATAATATGTAATTTGATTATTAACGCTATTGTACCTACTGTGTACCTATTTAGAAAAAATACCGGTACCGTACCGTACTGAATCATTTTCATTACATCACACTTAGTCATTGTTTAATGACGTTGGTTATTGCTTTTTGTTTGTTCAAACTTTGAACAAAAATTCAATCACAGACATTACGTAGTCGTTTTAATGTCATTTACCCACGCTCCAGTTTATTATTGCAACCATAGAGAATAGATACATACAACGGGACGGGAGACAAGTAAAATTTAAAATTGTCAATCTATACAAATTATTAAGTCAGACCGAGAAAAGCCTGCACCGATTTTGATAGCCCACGCAGTGCAAGTGTCATTTTAAACGTCAAACTTCGATGAAATTATGTAGTGTAAATAACACTTGCACTGCGTGGGCTATCAAAATCGCTGCAGACTTTTCTTGGTCTAACTCTAGTTATTCTTGAAAAACCAAATACTGCGGAAGACAGTTCATTCCACAGTTTAGCTGTGAGAGGCAGGAAGTTTCTGGAGAAGTGCACAGTTGAGGACTGCCAACCATCGAAGTGGTGAACATGGCAATGTTCACAAGTTAAGCTTCCAAGGAACCTTACATTGTGACAACCATTAGAGGGGCTATCTTTTGAGTAGACTGGCCAAATATTCCTTAGGATATCTAGCCAAGATGCCAATCGTTTGCCAAAGTGAACGAAACAGTAACCTCTCTCTATCACTCTTACATTTCAGTGCGACAGAGACATTACAGACATTAGCGTAGTCAGTAACTTAGAACAGAGTTGCGTGCAAGAGAGAGAGAGGAATTTGCCCATCAGTGGAACAGTGCAACAATTCTATGTATTATCTGCCCACGACTTCGTCCGCGTAGAAGACGCGTATTACCATCGCGTATTTACTCTAGTACTTCGAATCCTCATTTCAATCCTTATGAGTTGAATTCCGGAACAAAACGTATCCCTAGTCTATTTATAGGTTATGAGCTACGTATGTGCCAAAATTTACTTAAATCCGTTCAGCTGCTTTTGCGTGATCGTTCAAAAACTTTCAAACTTAGTAGGATAGGTAAGGCAAGTACTTTATGCCTGAATAGACCGCTCGGTCGCCTAAAAACATTGGCACACACTTTGCCAGCGAATTTATACAAATAATTGATACATTTTGGTGACGTCACGTCGGCCATGATATTGCCGATGCCGGTGCTGCCGAAGTGCGCATTAATATGAGATTTTATAATGCAGTCACGATGCCTGCAGAGCTTGTCAAACACGTTGTGTTGTGTATTTTTATTTCATATCTATATTAAGCATTGGGTCTGTGATTGGGTCCTTAATTTCTAATATATGCTACGCAAAAAAGTATAGTCTTATGTGACGGTGTATAGGTATTTGATTTTAAAATACCATACCTATATAAAATAGAGACGTAAATTAGATCAGACTGTGTAACTACGTAATAACTTTTGTGTTCCGTTCTTCTACTCCATTAGTACCTAGTGTACAGTCAAGTGTAAAAATATGGATGCATATAACTTACTCAAAAATATGTCCCATAGTTCTTAATTCGCTGACATAAGAGCTATGGGACACATTTTTAGGGTTCCGTACCCAAAGGGTAAAACGGGACCCTATTACTAAGACTCCGCTGTCCGTCCGTCCGTCCGTCTGTCCGTCCGTCCGTCCGTCTGTCACCAGGCTGTATCTCACGAACCGTGATAGCTAGACAGTTGAAATGTTCACAGATGATGTATTTCTGTTGCCGCTATAACAACAAATACTAAAAACAGAATAAAATAAAGATTTAAGTGGGGCTCCCATACAACAAACGTGATTTTTGACCGAAGTTAAGCAACGTCGGGCGGGGTCAGTACTTGGATGGGTGACCGTTTTTTGCATTATGGTACGGAACCCTTCGTCCGCGAGTCCGACTCGCACTTGCCCGTTTTTTTTTTAGTATGATGTGTGCACCCAAAATTTGTGTGTTTGTGACAATTAGCGCCACTACCCCCTTCACCTACTTCGCAATATCGCACTTTTGCCAATAGGCAATGTTCGGGTGCTAATACAATCATTCTAATAGGTATTATAAAATAAAAATAAAAGACACTAAATTACTACCTAGGTGCAAAGCGAATAGAGTCAGACCGAGAAAAGTCCGCAGCGATTTTGATAGTCCACGCAGTGCAAGTGTAATTTTAAACGTCAAACTTCGATGAATTTATGACGTGTAAATAACACTTGCACTGCGTGGGCTATCAAAATCGCTGTAGACTTTTCTAGCTTGATCTAACTCTATGTCAGTAATGTTTGTTGATAAGTATTTTATCTATGCGCGACTGATGGATTGCATGAGACGTTTCATGTTACGTGTCATGTTGCATTGCTTTGCTTACTAATGTTAAGCATAATGCTAACAAAATTAGCTAGTACAGGCACCTGCAATAATATGTTACTCTTCGAAGGGCGCAAAAATATGTGACACACTCTTATGGCTCTACAAATAAGATCGTGGCAGATATTTTTGGGGCCTTGTTTGTGTAACATATTGGTGACAGTACGAGCAAGGTGATAATTTATCTTGCACACGAATACTACAATACTATATACTTACGTAATACATATGTAGTGTAGCACCTAAATAAATTGCTAAGTATAATATCCGCAACGGTCCCAAATTCAGATTTAAAATAAACAAAGGAGCAAAGTACTACATTTACAGCATTAATTCCGATCTTCTGCCAACTATTCTGGCAAGGGATAATGATCCGTTTGCATTTTGATATAAAGTTCAATTACACTTACCACTAGTTACCACTTGTTTTGGTAGCGATACAAAGGTCAGTACGAGGTAGTTTGCGTGCACGCACGTATTATTGGGACACGGCTAAGGTCCATCCACTTGCATAATAGATTATCGAATGAAGCAATGTCATATAGCGTGCTATTAAACGCTAGCATAAGCGATGTTATTATAAGGTAGCTAAAGTAGGAAGTAATCCTTACGCGGAAGGAAACCAGAATAGCAGAATGGCATCTTATCTTGACGTTGAACGAGACTAAAGTTTCTCTTATGACTCTTATAATTTGCAACGTAAATCCGCCTCAAGACCTTGATTTAAAACATCTCTTCATAACCATTAGGGCTTGTGCACAAATCACGCGAGGTGTTTTCGGCTACTTTTTGACCCCCCCTCCCCCTTGGTGATATTTGGTGACGTTTTTGGCTACCCCCCTCCCCCCACACAACCTCACGTGTATTTTTTTTATTTTTTTCATTCGACCTTATTTTAAGATAAGTAGTATTAGTATATAGTATTGTATATATCTTGTTTATTTTTCTATTTTCGTTAAATAGACTCGCTATTTTGAAGTGCAAAGTGAAGATTTATGTTTAACGAAACTGAAAAAAAGTCATGTGGTAGGTTTTTTTTCTTACTTTCGTTCACTGTAGAAAAATACACGTGAGGTTTCCTTATACCCCCCCCTCCCCCAACGTGATCTATCGTGATTTTTTCGTGACCCCCCTCCCCCTATCGAACCTCGCGTGATTTGTGCACAAGCCCTTATCTAAAATATAATTATGTTATTAACATATCTATTAAAATGCCGCTCAAATTAGACATTTGTTTTGTTAAAGGTGACATCGGAGCGTAAACATCTATAATATAATTAATGTTTGTAATTTGCAAATTCTACCAACGCGAATGTTAATGTTATTAACTAGATAATATTAGTAGTAGTTCATGTTCATTCGTCTAATGTACCTATTTGTTTTATTCAGTACGGATATGAAGGTCATTTTTCTATCCCGCGGTGTTAAAAAGTGACAGTTATTTTACTTATTTTATTTCGTGGATAAAACCATCCATAAAGTTTTAAGTCATAATGTATTGTTTGTCCGCATTTTCGTTAGTCATAATTTGTTTTTTTTAGAAACGCGTAACTTTTCAGGATCAAGCCATAAAACAAACCTAATCTAACCTATCTATAGGATAACCTTACGAAAATCCTGAAAAGTTAACGGCTTCAGAATTAGGACTAATGATAATATGACAACCAATAAATTATGATTTAAAACTTTATGTCAAACAAAAGGACCCCATTTTATTTATAACGCGTTGGTAAACATATACCTAATCTTAACGATTTGTGAGTGACTTGGAAGACTAATTATTATTAAACATAATATTGTTTGATTTACTTTAGAAACGTGTGCACAAGAGCCAGATTATATTTACCAAATTTTCTATGTGGGAGGAAAGTCCTCTTTACGATAGAACGTCTAAAATAGGAACGTAGCTACATAGGAATGTAGCCGTATAAAAGTTTTAAATAATAGTACTTACCTATTGCATAAAAATAAAAATTCTCTGGCTCAAAAGGCTCATTTGTTATACCGGGAAGTTTATTTTAGACGTTCTATCGCTTGTTTCTTGTCTAGGAAAGTGGCGATTGATAGATACCACGTTTTCGTGTTATTCTGACAAATTATCCAATACATACATCTAAATAAATGACAATGATGATGATGTATCTGAATAAATGGACAAGAAAAGATGCTGTAGGATATTAAATTGTTACTCGTAACTGCCTAATCTTAGTGTAGGTATTTGCTTGCTGGTTCTATTTTTTATCTTAGTTTTTATACCGTTACCATTTTTATATTATGTTTTACAACGACGTGGCTATGTTCTTTTATTTATTTATACAATATTTAAAGTTTTTAAAGTTTATCTAGCTGCCTCGTATTGTTGCATTCGTAATACAGTTTACTCTCACTTTAACTACATAATTTCTATTAACAGTACATACCTACCTATTTCTATCATAAAATCCTTGTCGGTTTTATAAAATAATTCATTTTAATAATTATTAATATTCACGGTAGCATTACCTACAAATTGTATGCACGTTATAAAAACGTGCACGTTAATAGAGATAAAAACGAAATGCGTAAGCCATGTATGCTTATTAGTCGAACAAAATATGCCAAAATTCTTGCATTTTATCTCGAAGCCTGTTTTATCTTATCTTGACGATTATCCTAATCGCCGGCATTATACGAATTGTGTACCTATTGTTCATTGGGCATGCACATTCATTTACTAAGTATTGTTAGGTCAATTGTTTTTAGTTATTGTACTGTGACAATGGCACAAAAGAGAATCTAATGATACGTAGGCGTTTTGCCTGATAGACCGTGGATTGATCGATATCTTAGGTATGTAGGGCAACCCCTCTTAACATATTTTTATGAAAGTTCCAGTCGGTTTGCCAAAAGTCTGGAGGCATATTCTACTCGTCAGAATTACAGAAATGACGTTTACTTTACTCATTACACTAAACATAGTATGCCCAGGGGCCCATTTGACTCGGTAAAATAACAATTCAATTTAGTCAAAAGGTCCTATGTATTTCACTGCACTTTCGTTAAATTCGATATTATTCCGTTCCCAAAAGGCCAGTAAAAAGTCTTAATTATTGGTGTCTACCTACTACTACGTAAAGTTAGAATGTTCTTGAATGTACGAATCGATTGTCTCGCCGTAATCAGCACCAAGCACCGCTCGACCAATTCGTCTAGCAAAAAAAAAATTGAGCCTATGGCAACAGACAATTCCAATCTATTTACAGGTCTGAACAGAAAAGAATGTTTGTCAATGTCATCCCATTAGATTGTAATAAGGACTTGTATCTGATGATACTATATTTTAGTTTGATTAGGTATGTATGTAAGTATTTAATTTATCATCACTAGGCCACTGTCATTAAAAATATGTCTCTCTCATTGTATGGCCGCTTTGTTTAGACTGTTGTTGATAACACCAGACAAGCGGGCGAGGCGGCTCAGAATTTATGGATAAGGATTTATTTTTAGTTCGTTCAGAGTTAGATTAGCATTTAGACTGAGTTCGAAGGCTAGAATCAATTGATCAGTAAGAATCAGAACCTACCCAAGTACTCACTCTCGTCTCACCACTGAAATCGAAAATGAATTATATTAATATTGTATTCAAAAATACACTATTCGTAGCTTCTGCACACGTAACCAAAAATCTAAAACCGTCACTTGCTTATGAATAGATTGATTATAAATGGAATTATTCGTATAAGAATTCAGGCTCCGATCGTAGAATTGTATTGAGCTTAATATAAAAGCGTTGGTGATTGGCCAAGGAATAGACAGATGGCCCGATTCGAAATTTAAGATACTTTAATTAATACATCTAGAAAGGATATGGATTAGATACCTAAGTCAGTGTCAAATGTGACGTTTCTTCAAACAAAAACGTCACTTTTGACACTGACACATCTAATCCATATCGTTTCTAGATCTATTAATTGACGTAAGTATCTTAAAGTTCGAATCGGACAGTAGACTCTGATGGCCACGCTAACGCTAAATTTGGCAGTAAGAATGCATCCATATCCCTATAAGCCCCATAACTACTTAATGTGAATACTTAGCGTAGTCCGACTCTAATAATATTGTCATTCGTAGTCGGTTGAAGTTGTAGTAGCATACGCCTACTTATCGAGGTTCCACTTAAGGAACAAGTTTATTATTGGAATGAACACTTTCGCCCACGTGACTAAAGGCAAAAGGTCTGGTTTCGCTTGCAATCTCGCCGCAATCTGTTTAAATTGCTAATCCTAATAACTTGATAACCGGGAAATAAATATTCAAACTCAACCGATATAGGTACCTACACCACAAATTCTTTATTTTTAACTGAATTATTGATGGCGGTTTGGCGGGTATGAATTAAAATGAAAAAAGGAAATTAGGTATAATTTTTATTGTTATTTGTTCACATAAGAATTTAACTTGCATACTCGTAATTAAACTGTTTGTTATCCTGAATGATGAGGAATATGGCTAGATAAGTATCCGTAGGTATTACATTCATTTGATAATGTTGAAACGACATTGATAAAGTGGCAATACCGAGAAACAGCGCGGGTACTTACTTTTCTTTGAAATAATCCGATATCTGGCTCATCTTCCAGAAGATCTGGATCAGTAGCATCAGCAACGTGTGATTGATCCAAGTGTATAGCTTATAGCAGCTCTCCATGGCGGCTTCCTCGCGCACCCACTGCTTAGACAACGAAAACTCACTCATCCGTCACTATTTAAAAGTATAATTCGAAAAAAATACCCGACAGTTTCGAGTATGGCGCGGCGCGCACGAATACGAATTGGTAAATGTAGTCCGGAAAACTCGAGCGAGTCGACTCGACTCAGTCGAGTGAAATTGAATTGTCGAATGCCGGCTTATCAGCGCGAGTGCCGAGGAGCGATTAGGTTTGACCGCGCTCGGTCGCCGGTGCACGCGAACTGGAATCGAACTGGCGGCCGTGAGAGTACTACCGCGGTTGTGACGAAAGATGACTCAGTTGTATCGGTGTTTGTTTCATACGATCTTACCGAGGAATGCGACCCGCGAGCGGCGCGAGCCCTCCACTCGTCTCGTTGTTTTTTTTTAGTCTGTTGACAAAACGATGCGTTGGTCTCAATTGCAGATCAAGCATGCAGCTGTGAGTTTACTTCAGTTGTATGAGTTTGATTGAAATCGAGAGAGCTATGATGTAATAATAGTCCTTATTGATTAGGGTAGGTTTCAATTCTAGCGCCATTTCAGAATCCTCACAAAATGTATCTATGCGATAAAATAAGAGGTGAGTAGGTATTAAGTACATGTATTTTGACTAAATTATCGATAATGCGTAGCTAAATATGTGTGTCCCACTGTGACACTTTCCCATAATTATAACAACCGTAAGTTATAATAATGGTAACTCATTCAATTGTTTATCGAATTCCTCATCCTCACATAGATAATTAGAAGTCCATTAAGATAAATAACTGGTGCTCGACGTGGTCCCAGAACATGTCATCTTGAACCGTAAGGCATTGTCAATAGAGGTGACAGTAAGGTGTCATCTATTGGGCATTAGCATGTCGAGCACTTAGTACGTCGAGCACTAGTACGTTAACCATACTGATTGTCATGACTGCTGTGTTGCGTTTTGGGATAGAACATCAGTAATATTTTATAACGTACCTACGTAATAACTATTTTATATGAATAATTTACCTATCACTGGACAATACAATATTATTAAATCACATTTTTGTGCCCCGCACGCCACACCATTAACCTATCTAATTAAAAAGCTCAATTTTAACTACGTAGGTACGTAATAGCTACCTATAGCCTATAGCTATAGGTATCTAGTACGCAGTACGCAATAAATTAATTATAAAGTTATTTTTTCGAGCAGAAACGTCCTCATTTAAATATTAAATAAATAAAACTACGAGCTTATGCTAATCTTATACACGCAAAAAATGTATAGGTACTTACCTAGTTGATTGAAAGGCGTCTAATTAATGTTGTAATTACTAAAAATGCATGTGCATAATATTAATTTCGCTTAAAACGGATGTGATAAAATATTTTGTCATAAACACATATGATGTAAGTGCCTTTAACTATATCTCGAAATTACTCAGCGCTTATCTGGGTTCAGTTCAGATGTACCACATACCTACAAAAACAACTCATTCCATATTTGGAGACTTCACAGTGATGACTCATCTCATTATGTTTAAAAAATCAGTTGTTCGGTTTTTTATACTTATCTACATTCGATTTATATTTGAATGGTGAAGTTCATGTACTTTTTAGGGTTCCGTACCTCAAAAGGAAAAAACGGAACCCTTATAGGATCACTCGTGCGTCTGTCTGTCTGTCTGTCTGTCTGTCTGTCCGTCTGTCACAGCCGATTTTCTCCGGAACTACTGGACCAATCAAGTTGAAATTTGGTACACATATGTAAGTTTGTGACCCAAATACGGACATGTAACGTAAACAAATGAATTTTAAACATGGGGGCCACTTTTGGGGGGTAAAAGAAAAAATGAAAAAAAATAATTTTTCAAACTATATCATGTTACATATCAAATGAAAGAGCTTATTATAAGGATATCAAATACTTTTTTTTTATAATTTTCGAGTAAACAGTTTAGAAGTTATTCAAGAAAATAGGCAAAAAATGACCATTCCCCCCCCCTTATCCCCGAAACTACTAAGTCTTAAATTTTTAAAAAAATACATAAAATAGGTCTATACCTATAGATGACAGGAAAACCTATTAGAAATGTACAGTCAAGCGTGAGTCGGACTTAATTACAGTTTTTGATCCGACCCCTACGGATTTTTTAAAGAGATTTCACTCACGTTTCACATAAAAAATACATTGTTAACAGTGCCGGATTACTTAGAGTAGTAGTTTTCTTAGAGTAATTGGTGATAATTTTCTGATAAGATAATCATTTTAAATATTTAACGGTCTTACCTACTTACGAGTAATTGTAAGGTCAAATTAAAAATAATGTTTAAAAAAATATGTTAAATTGAGAGCTAGCTCAAAGTTTTTTGTACTCGTCGACTTTAATGGTTGAATTAATAAAGACTTTGTAACCAATAAGCAAAACAAGCACGTGCTTACGGCACCACGTTCAGGGAGGGCACCAAAATGCCAGGTTGAAAAAGGTGAACAAATTTTAAAATTAGGGATAGACACATCGTTTTTACCACACGATTTTTTTAGCTGTCTAAAAGCTAATTTGCAAAAATAATGGCGCGTAATTCTTTGGGAAACAATCGGTAGCAGTAGAAGAGTCGTGATTACATGCATAGATTCGATTTCAACCCACTCTTTTGCGGTTCGGCGTTAGGTCTTATGCGAGGCCTTCTGCCTTACGGCAAAGTTGATCTTCTGCCTTAATTACACTTGGGCGTGGATCCAAATCCAAGCTTTCCTCTTTCGCAGCTGGGCCTACTGCCTTTCTCACACTTCGCCAATTCAATTCCAAGCTCTCTGCTTTCTTGCATATTTTATGCATCAAAACAACCTCGCTGAGACCCTTAAATATCGAGCCCTATGCGAAGCTAGGCTGATAGAAAACTGTCCCATCCCTTCTCTGTATGAAATCCTGGATTCGCGCCTGGTTGGGACTAAAACTAAAATTGCGTTTTTATATCGAAAAATTTTCGCGCTCGCTTCGCTCGCGTTTTCAATTACTTTATAAGGTATGATAAAGGTGACATTCGGGTGGCGACTGCAGCAACATTACTCTGTTGCAACGTTACTGCTGCAGTACTGTCAACTTCCGTGATAAAATGATGTGACTGATTTCCATACTAAAAGTAAAAATGTACAACTGTCTATCATATTGCGTTTTTATATCGAAAAATTTCCGCGCTCGCTTCGCTCGCGTTTCTATTACTTTCTACGCTATGATAAAGGTGACATTCGGGTGGCGACTGCAACAGCATTAGGTACTCTGTTGCAACATTACTGCTGCGGCACTGTCAATTTTCGTGATAAAATGATGTGACTGATTTCCATTCTCAGCTGTAATGCGGCAATGAACTTCTCTCAATTTACCAAAAAAACAATGTAATCTTGATGACCCTAGGGAGAGGGGGCACCTAGAAATGCTTAGGGCATCAAAATATCTTAATCCGGCACTGATTGTTAAAAATTGTGTAATATACGGAACCCTTGGAACGCGAGTCCGACTCGCACTTGGCCGGTTTTTTATACAATTACCTACTCAATGAAAATTCCGTATTAGGCATTTATAACTTTTAAAAACTAGAACCATTTAAGTTTGGTTACGTAAACACATTAGCGTTAAATACCTTAAATATATTTACTGAACCAGCTTAAAAGGATGACTCACGTTAAACTGGGCCGGGCCCGGACCGAGACGTCCGACATGTCATTTTCTATGACGGCTGATCGGTGATCACGTTGGTGCTTTCCATAGAAAACGAAGCGCCGGAAGCTCCGGCCCGGCCCCAGCCCGGTCTAGCGTGAGTCATCCTTTAAAAACACACTCGTTTTAGCAAATTCTTCGAAATATTATGTGACTACTGTGTCGATATGAATGATAACATTCAATAGATTCTTTGCCGATCGTAAAACGAAATCGTTAAATAAAGATTTACCTAATTTGGTCAATTTATCTCAAAAGTAGGGCTTCCTGTTCTGCATTTTCAACAACTTTTCGAGATTATTTTGCTTTGTTTTTTATGTAAGGTAGGTAATTTTTGTTAAGCTATCCAGCAAGCTCTGCCTTTACGAGAACCTTGACAACTGTTTATTTGCAAAATTCCGTAAGTAATAAATAAATAATCATCATAATTCATAATATATGATGGCACCATATCCGGATAGCATATGCGATGTATTTATACCTAAGTGTGATAAGAAATATTTCATTAATTAATATAATATTGCATTTTACGATAACGTAGGTACCTATACGTAATAGCTTCATGTAGGATATCAGAAAGGCAAGCACAGATTATAAATGGTCTTGTAATGCTTGGAACCAAACAAACATCTGTAAATAGTCTATGGTTTATGTTGTTTTTTAATTTAGCATACCTATCTACATAACATGTTTTTGTGTAAAGATTGTAGCGTCATCTCATCTGCGTTACACTTTGCGTGTTAACGCTCATTAAAAACTTGTTACCGTTCTTTTTTGAGGCAAGTGCAACTAGTGTCGAGTGTCGAAGTGTATTGACTGAGGTCGTCCTCTCCTCTGAGGACAGTCAATGACTCCCAGCCCTTCCGGACCAAAGTGGGATAAATATTATTACAAATTTAATGGATAATGTTCGTTTTTTATCAAAAAGAGGTCCTATTTTGAAATTAATGAGACACAAATTGAGATACCTGAACAGAACCTCTATGTGTAAAATCCAATAAATAAGGAAAATACATATGAGTCAGTCGACTACATCTGTATGTCTCAAATAAAACTGCTACATACTCTATAAATAAAATATAATATTACATTTTCCTTATATCAATGTTCATAGTTATCATTTTGTTGGTAGGTTAGGTTTGAATCCTTTCTCGTAACTCGTAACAATAGGTAAGTTTCTCGGAAGTTATGTCCACCTTCGGAATATCATTCTGGTGTTTAATCATCATCAGTAATATCAGTATCATCAGCCTATCAGCTGAACGTAGCTCATTCTTAGTCAAAGATCTAAGGAGCTATAGACTTTATATAAGTACCTATTTATATATTTTCTTAATTGTAAAAAATACACACAATAGTAAGCACTTATAAAATATTATAAGTAAATGTAAATATTTCATCCTAATCGTATCTTGTTGGTAGTGTCAAAATGCCCTTTAGTAGGTATTAAACGGCCCAAAGAGTAAAAGGTTAGATAATAATGATTTGTTTTGTTACATTCACCACAGTTATACCTACCATGGGAAAACCGAATAACAACTTAAGCAAAATAGCTGCTACAACAGATACCCACTAAATGATTTAACAACGTCAATGTCGCAATTATCAATAGCTCTAATTATTATATAATCGTGTTTCCGTGTCAACCAGTTTTCGTATTGAGGATGGATGTAATTAAATATCTCGTTTGCAGCCACTATGCAATCATGGGCGATCATTGGCCGATCCGTAGCTGGCTAGAGTTTCGCTTGGGATACCAGTTCATCAAGTCTAGACTTTTTATAACTCATATTTCATGATCTCGTTAGTTCTAGAAATCAAGAGACGTTTTTCTCAGCCAGTGCATACGTATTTACGTATACCAAACAAGTGCACTAATCGTTTCTAATAATACTTATGACGCAAATCTGACTTCTTTGGAATCACTAAACGATGTAACTTTTTTTAAAACAATTCAACACAATGTACAATAAGGCACGATAACGATACCGTCGGTCGCCGTCCGAATTTGGTCGTACCAACGATGTAACTCACATTTTTGTAGGGTTCCGTACCCAAGGGTAAAAACGGGACCCTATTACTAAGACTCCACTGTCCGTCTGTCTGTCACCAGGCTGTATCTCATTAACCGTGATTTTTAGGGTTCCGTACCTCAAAAGGAAAAAACGGAACCCTTATAGGATCACTCGTGCGTCTGTCTGTCTGTCTGTCTGTCTGTCTGTCTGTCTGTCTGTCCGTCTGTCACAGCCGATTTTCTCCGGAACTACTGGACCAATCAAGTTGAAATTTGGTACACATATGTAAGTTTCTGACCCGAATACGGACATGTAACGTAAACAAATGAATTTTAAACATGGGGGCCACTTTTGGGGGGTAAATGAAAAAATGAAAAAAAATTTTTTTCAAACTATATCATGTTACATATCAAATGAAAGAGCTTATTGTAAGGATTTCAAATACTTTTTTTTTATAATTTTCGAATCAACAGTTTAGAAGTTATTCAAGAAAATAGGCAAAAAATGACCATTCCCCCCCCCCTTATCTCCGAAACTACTAGGTCTAAAATTTTGAAAAAAATACATAAAATAGGTCTATACCTATAGATGACAGGAAAACCTATTAGAAATGTACAGTCAAGCGTGAGTCGGACTTAATTACAGTTTTTAATCCGACCCCTACGGATTTTTTAAAGAGATTTCACTCACGTTTCACATAAAAAATACATTGTTAACAGTGCCGGATTACTTAGAGTAGTAGTTTTCTTAGAGTAATTGGTGATAATTTTCTGATAAGATAATCATTTTAAATATTTAACGGTCTTACCTACTTACGAGTAATTGTAAGGTCAAATTAAAAATAATGTTTAAAAAAAATGTTAAATTGAGAGCTAGCTTAAAGTTTTTTGTACTCGTCGACTTTAATGGTTGAATTAATAAAGACTTTGTAACCAATAAGCAAAACAAGCACGTGCTTACGGCACCACGTTCAGGGAGGGCACCAAAATGCCAGGTTGAAAAAGGTGAACAAATTTTAAAATTAGGGACAGACACATCGTTTTTACCACACGATTTTTTTAGCTGTCCAAAAGCTAATTTGCAAAAATAATGGCGCGTAATTCTTTGGGAAACAATCGGTAGCAGTAGAAGAGTCGTGATTACATGCATAGATTCGATTTCAACCCACTCTTTTGCGGTTCGGCGTTAGGTCTTATGCGAGGCCTTCTGCCTTACGGCAAAGTTGATCTTCTGCCTTAATTACACTTGGGCGTGGATCCAAATCCAAGCTTTCCTCTTTCGCAGCTGGGCCTACTGCCTTTCTCACACTTCGCCAATTCAATTCCAAGCTCTCTGCTTTCTTGCATATTTTATGCATGAAAACAACCTCGCTGAGACCCTTAAATATCGAGCCCTATGTGAAGCTAGGCTGATAGAAAACTGTCCCATCCCTTCTCTGTATGAAATCCTGGATTCGCGCCTGGTTGGGACTAAAATTAAAATTGCGTTTTTATATCGAAAAATTTTCGCGCTCGCTTCGCTCGCGTTTTCAATTACTTTATAAGGATATATGATAAAGGTGACATTCGGGTGGCGACTGCAGCAACATTACTCTGTTGCAACGTTACTGCTGCAGTACTGTCAACTTCCGTGATAAAATGATGTGACTGATTTCCATACTAAAAGTAAAAATGTACAACTGTCTATCATATTGCGTTTTTATATCGAAAAATTTCCGCGCTCGCTTCGCTCGCGTTTCTATTACTTTCTACGCTATGATAAAGGTGACATTCGGGTAGCGACTGCAACAGCATTAGGTACTCTGTTGCAACATTACTGCTGCGGCACTGTCAATTTTCGTGATAAAATGATGTGACTGATTTCCATTCTCAGCTGTAATGCGGCAATGAACTTCTCTCAATTTACCAAAAAATTAATGTAATCTTGATGACCCTAGGGGGAGGGGGCACCTAGAAATGCTTAGGGCATCAAAATATCTTAATCCGGCACTGATTGTTAAAAATTGTGTAATATACGGAACCCTTGGAACGCGAGTCCGACTCGCACTTGGCCGGTTTTTTATTTAAATATGAAACAACGGTCATACAAAAAATATTGTTACAGTTTCTTCTCTTAATCTAGACCTATAGTTTCCATTTTTATTAAACATATAATTTATATAGAAGTACGAAAAAGTACCTATCTTGGCTTAATTCATGATTATGAATTTATGATTAATGATAGCTAGACAGTTCAAATTTTCACTGATTTATGTATTTCTGTTGCCGCTATAACAACAAATAGTTACTAAAAACAGAATAAACTAAATATTTAAGTGGGGCTCCCAGCCTCCCTTGTTACAACAAACGTGATTTTATTGCCGTTTTTTGCGTAATAGCACGGAACCCTTCGTGCGCGAGTCCGACTCGCACTTGGCAGGTTTTCTTTTGTTATTAAGACGAAACGGGAGCTGAGCTAAAAGTCAATTTTGAGATTTCAAGCTGAATATACCCGTCGCTCTGACGGGGCGTGAGAGACTGTATTTGTGTGTGTAATGCACGCACACAGATGCGTACGCTTGCACCCGCGCGCGCCTCATTGCCGACAATTTGCAATGTTATTTTTCGTGCGTTACTGCCACGAGGCGTTCACTTATTACTTACTGTGTTGCGATTGAATTTTTTGACCCGGCTTACGTTTACGGAACTCGATAATCTTTCTACTACTGTGACTTGGCTTTGTTTACTTGACTTTGCTGATCAGCTTATTGTTTTGGACTCCGTGAGTTGTGGTTACCTATTGGACCGCACGCAATTCATCTACCTTTATTCAAGTAATTAAGCGTAATTAGCCGAAACCTTTATAAGAGTGTAATTCATAAGAAGTACATAAGATATAATTTATGTACTGGTTTGCTGTTAGCTTTTAATTGTATCACTTTACATATATGTTACTCAAATAACTAACACGGTTACACTGTTGTAAGAACATTATTTTTCAGGTAGGCCTTATTATACCTACTATAGGCCTTATTACCTCCTAGTACCTTAGTAGTACTAGTACTACTACGGAAATTGATTCAAAGACTCAACTTAAGTGGCAGTAGGGTGTAGGGTTTTTTCTAGGCTTAATGAGTTCGCTGAAGCTTATTTTTTATACTTAGCGCACAGAACCACTAGTTTAACAGTATCAGCTCTAACCACATGTCACCATTTTGTCCTTTACGTAACAAACTCAGGGGCCCAGAATATCCGATGTACCTATCAAATCAAGGTTCTGTACCAAATAAGGCCCGGTTATTATAGTTCGTTATTTTTTAGCATTAGAAAGAAGGTAAACAATCATGACGTGTCTTTTTATTAATAATTATTGAAAAACGCTTTCAAAAATTAGTTTATATTACTTATGAAAGCAAAAGAATATAAAAAAGTATATGATTAATACATACATACATACAATCACGCCTATTTCCCGGAGGGGTAGGCAGAGACCACGGATTTCCACTTGCTACGATCCTGACATACCACTTTCGCTTCCTTCACATTCATATCATTCCTCATACACGCTCGCCGGTTTAGGGTGCTCTTGCTCATTCATTAATATGATTAATATGATTTATAATTCTAACATATTTGCTATGACTTATTTTTCAATGGTAATTTTTAATAAGACATGTCAAAATCTGTTACCTTAATGCAAAAACTAGGGTTCCGTACATAAGTCCGACTCACGCTTGACTGCACATTTCTAATAGGTTTTCCTGTCATCTATAGGTAAAGAACTATTTTGTGTATTTTTCAATATTTTAGACCCAGTAGTTTCGGAGATAAAAGGGGGTGAATGGTAATTTTTTGGCTGTTTTCTTAAATAACTTCGAACCTATGTATTTTAAAATTATAAAAAAAACATTTCCATCTTTAGGTCACTAATTTACATATGTGTACCAAATTTCAACTTAATTGGTCCAGTAGTTTCCGAGAAAATAGGCTGTGACAGACGGACAGACAGACAGACGCACGAGTGATCCTATAAGGGTTCCGTTTTTTCCTTTTGAGGTACGGAACCCTAAAAACGAACTTTAAGCGTGCTAACTTTCAAAATTTAATTTTTTATAAGATAGTATAAGTAGATGGGCAAAAATTTTGCGTCCATGTCCACCAGTGAGTAAGTGATTGAGATACCTAAACATTTAACTTTATAATGTAAAATGATATAATTTACTAACCTACTCGTTTAATTTCAGGTAGGTTGAATAAGGAACCAAGTAACCATGGGGAGGAGCAGTATTTACTAACATTTTCTTTTTGGGTCTTCAGAGTGTATCGTTTCCTTTTTTTTTGCACATATTACACTTAAATATATATTCTCTGTGTAAACCCTTACGTCTTTCAATGACAAAGGCAAGATCAGCAAATGTACAATTTGTATGATCGTGCCTGATATTTGAGATCACAGAAAATAAATATTTTAAATCCACTATTCTGCGACCTTCTAAAATTTTGTTTTATCATGATTCATGATCAAAAAGCTCGGATTCAATAGTCATATCAAACGTCGATTATGCAGTTGATGATGAGCTTGCATTTTCTACCATTGGTGCTGCAAATGCATCAACCGGTGGCGATAAACTTTGCCCTCTTGTAAAACAAATTACTATTGTGATTGTGTCCAGCAAAAGGCCAAAATTTGGTTTACTTTCCTGTTTAAAATATTACTAATTTATTCATATTTCAGATTAGGTACATAGGTAACTGTCTGAATGTTACAATGCCAGCTGGCAAATTCTATCACATTTGTTTGTTTGGTAGTCATGGTAACATTCACTTACATTGATATCCTTATTAAGATCTGTATCTTATTATCCAGACCTTAAAATATTGCCACCGTTGCCCTTTAAAAAAATACTGTTTAAATAATTGGCTACTCAAACAATGCTTCTATAGTATAAATAATGACTACACAAAAATGGGTAGTATTGTATATAATGCACGAAATAAGGCCCGATTCTTAAGCGGGTTTAAATTTTGAGGCCATGTCCGCTAATACTATAGACAAAATATCAAGTTTAATAAACACAAAAAAAAAACATTGATGGGCCTTATTTTATAATTTAGGCCTTACTTTGTAATTTAAAGTAGAGTTAGGCCAAGAAAAATCTATAGCGATTTTGATAGAACACGCAGTGCAAGTATTATTTCAAACGTCGCTTCTATGAAATTATGACATATAAATAACACTTGCACTGCGTGTGCTATCAAAATTGCTGTAGACTTTTCTTGGTCTGACTCTAAAATAGTCTTTATTACACCACAAACATAAAAACAAATTTAAAAAAAACCGGCGAAGTGCAAGTCGGACTCGCACACGAAGGGTTCCGTACCATTATTTATAAAAACGGTCACCCATCCAAGTACTGACCCCGCCCGACGTTGCTTAACTTCGGTCAAAAATCACGTTTGTTGTATGGGAGGCCCCACTAAAATTTTTATTTTATCCTGTTTTTAGTATTTGTTGTTATAGCGGCAACAGAAATAAATCATCTGTGAAAATTTCAACTGTCTAGCTATCACGGTTCGTGAGATACAGCCTGGTGACAGACGGACGGACGGACAGCGGAATCTTAGTAATAGGGTCCCGTGTTTTACCCTTTGGGTACGGAACCCTAAAACCGATTTACAATGTAGATAAAGGTAGCAACAGGCGGTCTTATCGCTGTTAGTTCTTATTCTTCGTTTGTTTAGCATTAGAGTGAAGGTGACGTGTCTTTTTTAAGCATGCAATCGTATAATTATTTAGCTTTTTTTGTAATAGTTATGTACTTAGTGGTTAATATTAGTATTTACTATTTTTTTTTTCAATAATGCTTAAAAACGAAGTATAGACATGACAACCAAATATTAACGCCATTGTAGGGCAGGATATACAGAACATGAATCATTTGTACTGTCACGCTCCGTGATTGTTGAGCCATTTAGGGTTCTAGCTAAATTGGACATTCCATAGAGCACGAGTAAGTATGGAACAACCAATTCAGCTAGGACCCTAAATTGCTCGACAATTACGAAGCGTGCCTGTAGGTACCTAAAAATTTTGTTAACCCATTTTAACCATGCAATAAAATATTTTTGATTTTGATTTCTAATTTGAAATATTAGAATCAAAAAGTTCATAATAGATTGTATATCATAACTACAAAAATGTGTTCCCTACTCTCAACCCAAAACCCCTTGTATCTTAGGATCTAGATATTTTCACACAAGACGGTTTATCGATAACTTCTTACATCACTAGATTATCGACATTAAATGTCGACTATTGCCCATCACTTTTCTGGCTATGTACGTATTTAGAAACTTGACTCCGCCCCTAAAATTAGTGCGATAGGGACAACTGCAGCTGAGGCGAAAAATCCTGCGTAAAAATGACAAAAATCGAGGTTTCGTAGTCCTCTTTTTCCTCCCCCAAAACTTAACCAATCGTAACCAAATTTGAAAATCTAAATGATTATGAAATTATCTGTGTCGGACCGTTTTGCTTTTTTGGCTAATTGATATCAGTTTTGAATACCACGCCTCTCATTGCGGCATAGTCTATTAGGCCATTTTGGCCGTTTTTGAAGGGCTCTAGCGCCTTAAAAAACAAAAATATCAAAAAAAGCAAAACGGTCCGACACAGATATTGACAATATTAATCTGTGTTGAAAAAATCATTGCTCTAGCTTCAAAAACCACGGAGGAAAACGAGGACTACGTTTGTATGGAGGAATGACCACTCCTGTTGGCTCTTAAATTGTAAACATATGTAGTTCTAAAAGGTTGGAGCATATGAAAGATGGCTTGTTCAAAAACCAATTTGTCAGCCCATTGAAGAAAGTAGAAATATTTCATTTACAGTAGTGAAAATAAGTTTAATCGTTAATTATTTACAAACTTGTGCCAGCATTCTGTTTTGGGGACACGAGGTCGTAGGTATTGTCGTGTTCTTAGCTTTGCCTTCGGCCTAGACAATTATCGAGGAATCATTTATAAATGAAACCCGGTTTTCGCTGTTTCATTAGACAGGCTCATTATTGATAGGTAACCGATATTGCTGGCAGGTGCGCTCATAAAATGTGTAAAAAGATAGAAGCCGTCTTCGTAAGCCAGACAAAAAAGAAATATTGATTATTTATAATGGAACGGAACGCGTTTAATGCCCTATAAACTATATATATAATGCGGTCAACGTTTTTTCTTTTAAAATGTTTAAGAAAAATACATATCAAGGTCGATAACAATATGTATACAGTACAAATGCGTAGGTAGGATATAGGTGTAAGTAAATTAGTAACGGTGATTTATTTGATGCAAAGAGAATGGTTTGTTGCCGAAAATAGAGCGGAGATGGTTTGCTTGTGTGGTTGTTTATATTTACACGAAATATTTTTTAATTACATTTACCTAGCTTTAAAACGAATCGACCAACTTGTAATGGTTTACTTTAAATCGGCATATAGGTATATCAATATACCTACCAAATTATCATCTTAAAATGTATGTTAAATTTCGAATTTTAGAGCAAGCACTTATTACTGTATGGCATCTTGTCAACGAAATGTAAGTTCACGTCCACGTCCAAGGTTTGAGTGGTTACTCGTTTATTTTGCTGCAGTTTATTTTGTTACAATAATTTTGTTCTCGTGCCAAATCCTATCACGTTTCATGATTTATTTATGAGAAGTGGTCAAAAACAAGACGAAATGTAGGTATACCTATACCTACATTGTAAAGCATTTCTATCTCGGCTAGGTACTGTAATGGTTTGGTAAAATAGAAAAAGGAACTTAGGAGTATTTATCCAGTTGCAAACTTATTTTGTAGGTAATACAATGCTGCTCATGTAAATAAACTTGTCTATTCTATTCTAATGAAGCATATCAACTTGACCTTACGATTTTCCTATTGTACCTAAAGTCAGTGAAAATATTTCTACATTATTCTACAAGTTGCATAGGTACGTAATTACAAATCGTTAATCCATTATTATTCCAGTGCAAACTCTTGTACGTATTAAATATTGGGTAGACGCACGTAGTATTGTTTTCCAATTAGCATTACTAAGGTCACCAATCACCATATTAAATCGAATTGAGTATCGGTATAAGCAAAGAGAATAGAGAGTATAGAGAGTTACTGTGATAGTAAATTTAGTAGTCACAGTAAATTTACTGCCGACACAAGATTAAAACTAAAAATGAAAATGTGTATTAAGTGCACTGGGTTAATTCTAAAACTGCACTTCGTAGAGTCAGTGACCGTCAAAGTCTGCAAAAAGTATTAAGTAAAAAAGTTAAGACGATTTTTTTTTATAATGTTTTCATAAGAATTTGTCATTTTATAGGGGTAACG
The DNA here is from genome assembly GCF_910591565.1 of Cydia splendana. Classification (NCBI taxonomy): domain Eukaryota; kingdom Metazoa; phylum Arthropoda; class Insecta; order Lepidoptera; family Tortricidae; genus Cydia; species Cydia splendana. The sequence goes on along the minus strand of NC_085971.1, from coordinate 13,342,579 downwards.
CTTTCACACTTTGTCACTACAAAGTTCGTGTAGAGTTAGCTTGGTCTGGCTGGCTGGCTGGTCTAGCTCTATGTTTAAAAATTACACTTCTCCTAAACCCATAACTTATGTCCGTAGTAGGTGTAGACGTGTATACCTACTACATATAAAACCACACATGTCGTTTAAGCACAAAATTGATACATAAGCAGTACGAGTATAATATATGTTAAATTAATGTTAAACTAAATAAACGGTTTTCATTTTAACTAGTAGTTCGCCCCGAACTGAGAACTCGCGGTTAACCAAAAATTATATAGCGATTGACTTTGTTGCACCTACTTAGGTACTCGTATAGTGCGACATAAAATAATAGAATATAAATGAGGGCGCCACTTTCTACGTAACTGTCACATTTTTGACGTAAAATGCTTACACATGGCAACAATTTAGTATGGACATTTTTGAGTTCCATTTTATTTTATTTCTACTATTTTATGTCGGTCTATAGGCGGCAATGGATCAAAGATCGCGTGGATTTATTGCAAGGTCTGTGGAGCCCTTAACTGATAGATTTAAGCAAAGAGTAGAAAAAATGTAGGCGCGAAGGGATATGGTCTCATAGAAAATTTGAGTTTCGCGCCTTTATCTACTGACAAGATTTGCTTTTTTGCATCAATTTTGAAGCGCCATTTACATGTTTAGCGTTAAGTAATATAGATGGCGCAATTTTTTCGAATAAAGGGATTCGTATATGGCTGTCCCTCCCCTGGATTTAAGTCACCACCATAGAGATTAAAATAAACTGTATCTGTGGTAAGCCGAAATATTTCCTGTCAAATGTCAAATACATATATTATGTTTATTCTATTTTATTTTTATCTTGCTAATTATGTATTTCAAAATGGTAAATTTAAAAACGATATTATAAAAGTGTAAGTCGAGCACTTTCATTTGATACTAAACTCGACCATGTTTCTTGCAAAAAAAATGACCAGAATAGCAAGACCTCTCACAAACAGCTTTTTGGCCTTCTAAGCTCTTCTAGCTCAATAACTCCTTGATAGGGCCTGCTCATAATTTAATGACTAAAATATAATGCCCTCGACTACACGTTTACCCAACTTCATTTAAATTAGAACAAATTTACTTAAGTTCTTGAGTATCAAACTATCTTCTGACAGTTCAGCTTAAAAACATCGAAATGCCGGGACGTGCCGCTAGCCAGCCGCGTGTTCAAAGTCGAATGTAAGAACTTCGCTTCGCTTCGCTCGCTCGTTCGAATACCTGTCTAGAGATATTTGTTACATGCTGATAGAAAACCCGCGACGCTCTATAATTTAGGTTAGTTATTTTAGTTTAGTTTGAATAAGGGGTATGTATTTGTCCAAAGAAGGCGCTGTAGATTAGTCCTAACACTCCTAACATAAAGTAACTTTCGAAATCATACATACACACATAGGTATAAGATTCATATTTCACGGTTTAATGCGTAGGTTTATTACAACCATAAACTTTTAGAAAATGAAGTTTTCGTGTACTTAATTGCTTTAAAGCTGTTAAATTTTTTATAGGTAATGATTGTAATTATCTACAACTACTGGTATGTATAGTGTAAACAAAACGTAGGTACTCGTATTTTCAGATCAACTCTTGTTACTTAAAAATAACTAGCGACCCGCCCCGGCTTCGCACGGGTTAACAAATTAACCACCTAAACCTTCCTCAAGAATCACTCTATTGATAGGTGAAAATCGCATGAAAATCCGTTCAGAAGTTTTTGAGTTTATCGCGAACAAACATACAAATACACAGACGCGGCGGGGGACTTTGTTTTATAAGGTGTAGTGTTTAAAAAATGGATTAGCGTATGATATTAGGAATGATAAACTGAAATAGATGTCATATACTAAAGAATATGATAATTTGATAAAGCCCTCCAGTGGCAGTAGCCCTGCCTTTTTCTACTATAGTCAGGACCTCTAGGCTATTCCGTCATTAGGGATGCTATATATTACTTAGACTGTAAAATAAATAAATAGATAAATAATTTGAACATCATATTGCCGCTACAAGAAACAAACAAGAAAAATACTACGACCTGACTATAGTAGAAAAACACAAAAAAAAACAGCGAGTTTTAAACCATAAACCTTACTTCGCCCGACATGATATGTCGTCACTTAAATAACAGTGCCCGTGCATTTTAAAGCCTTCTAAGTATATTTGTCCATTAAGGCACACCAGACCGAGGTGTGTCACCCCCATAAAGCTAATGTGGAGCAGGCCAAACGACAATGAATAGGTACCTTTACCTGATTAAAGTCTTGCATTATGAAATGGCTCTCAATAGGCAAATTGGGACTCGAGAACTCAATTCGACATTGCTTTCTGACACGACCGCCATATGGACCTGTTATATCATTAAAATTGGGGATATTACTGCAATGTTCTGCCGCCAGAGTGCAGCACTAGCGCCTCTAGTAAACCATAAATACAGTAAATACATACCTACTGTGCCTTAAACTGTTTTGACAAGTTGTCACAGACTGTTGATTGGATGGATTGTGGTAGATGGATATTCCGTATTGTCATATTAATCATGGCCTTTGCTCAGAATAATGGAATAGCAATTATGATTCGCTAATGACATCTAAAACTAGTCACAGTGAATGCTATGTCGTAAGTTGTAATTGATCAGAGTCGAATAGAGTGCTGGGGTGGGTGTGGTGTCACGGAAGTGTGCGTGACAGTTCCAAATTGTTCTCTATTGATATCAATATTAATAATCTCATATCGTAGAATGGTTAGTTAGTTTTCCAAAACGTCCACACTAGGGAGTCTTTTTTACAAGCTTAACTTGCATTGTTTTTATGTGCAGTCAGCGTCAAATATATTGTAAGCAGCCAAAGTGGCCAGGTACTTAGTTCGTCACACCGTACTAACACATGGTGTAGCAAAGTATTTGACAAATTTTGCATTTATAATAGGTATATTCGATGCTGACTGTATGTATGTTGGGGTCAGATCTTGCCAACTAAATTAGACCCTCTTCCCATTATTGGATTAAGCTGAAACTTAACATACCTACGTGTATAATTTGGGTGACAATGCAATATAAAGGTACCATCGAGCTGATCTGATGATGGACACAGGAGAAAAAAATAATAATATAATTGGTTGAAAAATTCCCTATATTTAAAAAACTAATATTATAATTACAGTTGAAATTTTTTAAGCCGACCGTTTAGGACTATGAGCTCTCATAGTCCTAAACGGTCCTAGTCCTAAACTTGAAATTGTTCATCTATAGCTTAAATGACAAAAAGCTTAAAAACTCAAGCTTTGCAAGCTGAAGCAAGAAGAGAAAGCTTGTACATGCAGTCGACGTCAAATATATGTTTACATTTTTCGCCTTATTACAAAGGAGTAAGGTGCAAAAGTGTAAACATATCTTTGGCGCCGACTGTACCTACATCTGTAATTCAGTAGGTGCCTACATAAGTATCTTATACTTTAATTTTCGCTGTGAAAAATCATTTGGCAAGAGTGCAAAAATCGTCTTATAAATAACACAACATATTAAATTTATGATCAATAAAAAAATATCTCAGTCACCTCTGAAATAAATCGTGAATCTTAATTTGAGCAAGACACATTCAATCAGTTTATTAGTCTCAAAATTAACATGCTTATTCCGTCGCAACTCGATTAATCGATGATCTCACATCGCAGTCTTTGTCAAGGTTTGCGGTGCAGTTTATATTCGCCCACACCACGTGTATTTACGAAAAGTCTAAAAGCGCTGCGAAAGTATTGCCCTTGCTACATCTGTGGACTTAAACAACGGAATTAAATCATAAAACTTAGGCCTGCGGCCTGCATTCTTCTTCAACCATGTTTAACCCTTTATACGTAACGCAAAAAAAAAAAAATATGCCTAAAAATAAAACTTAGAATTAGGTTATAAGATAAGTCATTTATGACTTTTGGTCAGGGGTCAGCCATAATCATAACTTGCCTGGCTATTTTTCCGGTTTTGAAACGTTTTATTGCATCCAGAGATACTTTACCATTACCTTTCTTTAAATAACACAAGGGAAAGAAAAAAAACATACAAATAGGTTCCAGATCTGGTGGATTATCTTCTAAAATATAAAATACCTAGACATGCAGTTGGTTTCAGAATGTAGTCCCCTCAACATCTTGAAAACATATCGCTGTTAGACAGATTTAAACAGGATATTTTTACGATGCGTTAAAAAAATTACAAGTTTCGATGTAAAGCATCTAAACGATGGAGGAAGGTCAAACAAATGTGCAAAATTATGTTTTCCTCTTAAATGTTACTGCCGTATTCGAACTTCAAGATATTCACAAGAGACGACACGTACTAGATCCATTCTAGATACGTTATAGTTTAGATATCAACTAGTTCTCTTTTGCAGCGCAATTCGGGCAACCAATGTCACTTTTACGTTAGATAGAGTAAGATATCTATTAGATGTGAATTGGATCTCTAAGTCATATCCTGTGGAAACCGTTCAACAGTATCTCCAGAATGACAGGTTAGATCTTAAACATATCGTTATCGTATCTTGGTGATGTCTAAAAGATGTCTAATAGATGTCTATTTCAAAATCCGAATCGGGCCCTTAGATGGTATTTATATGATCTTTATTTAGGTACCTTAATAGTAAAAGTTGTAAATATTTTTTTTGAAACCTTACTAGTTGGTTCCTTACTAAACTTTGCTCCTCTTATCCCACTTACATATTAACCTTATATAAAATTTTTGATTTCGGTAGGAGTCTAGTAGTACAGTCAACTGTAAAAATATGGGTGTAGACATTTTACTCAAAAATATGTCCCATAGTTCTTAATTGACTGACATAAGAGTCATGGGACATATTTTTGAGATGATTTGTACACCCATATTTTTACAGTTGACTGTACCAACTTATACGGTTAGCATAGTGGTGTAGTATTATTTTTTAACCTTAAAAATCATCTCAGTATTTTGCAATGACGTCACTTGATGCAACAACTTCCTTGTTTATACATATTATTCGAAATGATGTTTTCCTTGTCTGTAAGTCTCGTTAAAATGTCAAAAGTTTCACAAACCAAAACCACTTACAATCTAATAATCATCGCGATTATACACAATTTAAGTTGTAGATATACAATCGTTCACAATTGCTGCGGCATATGGGTACCTATATTCGAATATATAGAATTCGATTAGTGACGTAGTGGAATTGGATTGGAATCGTGTAGACTACACGCACTCTTATTTTTATCAACATGTGGGTCGTGACCCCCTGAGGGGTCGTGAAGCCTCTACAGGCAGATCGCTAGCAAAACGTTAGTTTAAAGAAGAAATAAAAAACAATATTGGTTACAAATACCAACAAAGTGGTCGTTATTTTGTTTGTGCCGGATCGTGTCATGAACAAGTTTAAAACCTGCACTAGGCCATTGCCAAAAGTATGAGAGCTCTACAATCAGGCTGAAATTAAATAAAAGTCGAGTTGTACTCGGTTTCAGACTCCGGGCGCCAACGAGGAAGCAATTGACTCCTCTTGACCCAACGATTGGCGTGATTCAACAATAATTCTCAATACCAAATTATATTTCTGAAAAGGACCTATGTAACTAGAAAACCAATAGCGTGATATGACTTTTTCGTGATTTTTTAGAGTGGTGAGAACGCGTAGCGTAGAGGGGTACGTATATATAACTGATAGTGATATGGCAGATCCTGGATACATTTTTCAAACGGATTAATTGACTTTCCCGTGCGTTACAAATTTATAATACGAATAATAAGGTAGGTAATTATACTAATTATTTACTGTAAGCAGGTACAGTCAGTTATTATCTACCTAAGACTGTGTTGTGTGCTCGCTATACTTCAGATGCCTCACCCGTCTCGCCAGTCATATTTTCATTGTGTGGCACTTTACGGCCTCCGCGATGGTCGTAAACAAACGGTTATTTCAGGCTCACTGATTTAGACGCGGCGTTGGTAAGTAGCTTTATCAGATCGAATGTGGTGTGATACTATGTTTCAGTAGAAATGAATTAGTTAGTTTTAGTTATAGTTCCCCACAAGGTGGACTGATGAGGTAAAGGTCGCGGGAGTCCGCTGGTTGTGGGTGGCGCAAGACCGGTCATTGTGGCACTCTTTAGGGGAGGCCTATGTCCAGCAGTAGACGTCCTCTGGCTGATATGATGATGATGATGAGTTATAGCAAGTTATAGTTACAAATATAGGTACAAGAAATGACAAATACAAAACAATCTCAAGTGACATTCAAAGTCTCACAGTACGCCAGACATGTCCGACATACGTTCGGTCAATGAGTTGCATATATCTTTTTGGTGCCCATGACAGAAGCGAATCCAGCAGTCTTAGAGACCGGCCGAAGGGTTTTAAGTAATTCGCGAACTGTAAAGTTTCTCGTTTAGATATTTACACTTGGAAAAAGTGTATGAGATGAGGCGAGGCCCAGGCCCATCTGTTGACGTGTGTAATTTTCACTGGTTCGCTATTGAAACCGCTCGAGAAATTGGTGCAAATTATATTTTGTCATTTAACTCTATCAATATGTATGTACTTGTCATCAACCGATTTATTCTAGAATAACAAGAAACACGAATTGATGATTCGTTCAATTAACAATGACGAAATAGTTAATTCATTAATTTAAATCCAATCATAACAATCAATAGCGTCGATTGCATAGGTGTATTTACACAACATTTCTATTGTTTACCGCAAAAATGAAATTCCATCTAGATATGTATTGTCATTTACACCGAAACAATGTGCTAGTTTATTTTATGACGATTCCGAAAAATGCCTTGTCATTATGATTCTTGTTTTAGATCATCTCACCATATTGTACCTATTGGTTAATTACTTCATCATAATCAACTATACCTACTTGGCTACTTTTAGGTATGGTACTGGAGGTAGGTACTTGATTATTTAACTAACAATTTCTAATTGTCCCTACTGTCGATGACGTCACAGGCCAGTAGATAGAAAACTCATTCCTTACCTCACGGAGCAAGGCTGAGACGTCGGTGCAGCCGGTGCTCGCGCACTCACCATACATTCATATTGCTTACACCGCAGACAAAGCGAGATGTGACTAGTTAACTTGACCTCAAGATCCGAACCGCGCTGACTTGACTTGAGAATCTTTCAGGACCTACAATTGTGGACTATGTGGTTGCTTTTTCGTTTGCGCTGCTACTGATGCAACAGACCACGATCCCACAAAACGTGGTACGGACTTTAGACTGTTATTCTGAGGGCAGAGGTTTGGAGGATAGAGGCTAATAGTCACAGGATTGAATGGGGCTCGCTACGGCGAGGGCTCCATCAAAATAACTCAAGAAACTCACATACAAACATAAACCCTGAAAACAATACACTCCTTTTTTTGGGCAGTCGTGTAATAAAACAAAGGCCTCCGCCGCGTCTGTCTGTTTGTATGTTGTATGTTCGCGATAAGCTCAAAAATACTGAACGGATTTGCATGCGGTTTTCACCTATCAATAAAGTGATTCTTGAGAAAGGACTAGGTGTATATGTAATTTGTTAACCCGTGCGAAGCCAGGGCGGGTCGGTAGTACAAACATACTCGTACTGGTTCAGATGACCACTCGATTTCGTTTCGTTGGCGTTTAGGAAGCCTCGGCCTCCACACTTCCGTGGGATGTACAATCTCATAACTGACGAGCGTGGGTGTAGCATGCGATGTGTGGTGTGCAGTGATTGGACCCTCCGATCCAGGGCGTCCAGCTCGGTCTGAGTCCACCTTAGTATGCCAAAGGAGTATGTGAGAAGAGGCATTACCCAGGCGTTGAAGGCGCGCACTTTGTTGCCTCCTGACAAAAGACTGTTAAGGACTTTATTATTATTATTATTATTTATAAATGACATGTCGGACGCCTCGGCCCGGGCACGGCCCGGTCTAGCGTGAGCCATCATTTACTTGGAAGATATAATAACCGCGAGACTTTAATGTCAAGTAGGAGATCACCATAATAAACTGTTAGTTTTGAGGCGATACACGGTAGGCGATGAGGATAACAGAACTAAATCAACTAAATGATTCATGACCGGTAAGTGGCCAGCCCATAAACCTGCCCATTGAAAAGGACGTATGACACTTAGAATTTCAATGTATTTCAGTTCTTTTGAAGTCGACGAGTGTTCTGCGTCGCTATGCCTTTAGGCTACTGTGGTACCTAATAGACTTGAGCAATTTGAGCATCGATCTTTTGATTGTTGGCTATGCTTCTTTAAGATACCACTTATTTTTACTAAGGTTAGATGAGGTAAGAGAAACTCGTGTTGTTAAGATACTTAAAGATATTAAAACTAAATAAAATGATAATACTATAAATAAAACTAATAGGTACACAAATAAAATTTTCTTACAAATACCTACTTCTGAATGAAATGGAATACTTACATAGTTTGATTTTGATTTTTTTTTTGTAATAAAATGGTCAAGATGGGTTCATGTCTCCCACCTGAGCAAGTCTCTTGGACTTCTCCTATAAATAACTGTTTCAATATATTATTAATAGTATCCATCAAACCATATTTGGTAACAATGCACTTTAGTTTTATCAAATTGTCGTTCTCAAGCGTCCGATAAGTAACTGATAGGCTATTGTTAGAAACAACACATTATATAAAATTTTATCAGACAATAGGATAATAACTATCATGCTAAATATATAAATATCATGCTGAGAGTTTTGTAATTCTAAAAATACGTCAAGCATTAATGTTAAAAGTTTTGAGAAATATTTACAAAAGTGAAGCAAAAAAATACCGTAAAGGCTTATCTAAAAATTATTCGCCTATAGCCAACTCTTAGGGCTTATTTAGACGATGCGTGAACTCGCATACGAGTTTAAGACGAAACGGGAGCTGAGCTAAAAGTCAATTTTGAGATTTCAAGCTGAATATACCCGTCGCTCTGACGGGGCGTGAGAGACTGTATTTGTGTGTGTAATGCACGCACACAGATGCGTACGCTTGCACCCGCGCGCGCCTCATTGCCGACATTTTGCAATGTTATTTTTCGTGCGTTACTGCCACGAGGCGTTCACTTATTACTTACTTACTGTGTTGCGATTGAATTTTTTGACCCGGCTTACGTTTACGGAACTCGATAATCTTTCTACTACTGTGACTTGGCTTTGTTTACTTGACTTTGCTGATCAGCTTATTGTTTTGGACTCCGTGAGTTGTGGTTACCTATTGGACCGCACGCAATTCATCTACCTTTATTCAAGTAATTAAGCGTAATTAGCCGAAACCTTTATAAGAGTGTAATTCATAAGAAGTACATAAGATATAATTTATGTACTGGTTTGCTGTTAGCTTTTAATTGTATCACTTTACATATATGTTACTCAAATAACTAACACGGTTACACTGTTGTAAGAACATTATTTTTCAGGTAGGCCTTATTATACCTACTATAGGCCTTATTACCTCCTAGTACCTTAGTAGTAGTAGTACTACTACGGAAATTGATTCAAAGACTCAAGACTGACTTAAGTGGCAGTAGGGTGTAGGGTTTTTTCTAGGCTTAATGAGTTCGCTGAAGCTTATTTTTTATACTTAGCGCACAGAACCACTAGTTTAACAGTATCAGCTCTAACCACATGTCACCATTTTGTCCTTTACGTAACAAACTCAGGGGCCCAGAATATCCGATGTACCTATCAAATCAAGGTTCTGTACCAAATAAGGCCCGGTTATTATAGTTCGTTATTTTTTAGCATTAGAAAGAAGGTAAACAATCATGACGTGTCTTTTTACCCGACTGCGCGACGCAAAGGAGGGTAATGTGTTTATCAGCCTATATATGTATGTATGTATGTATGTATGTATGTATGTATGTTTGTTCCTATGTGGCACTCCAGAGACCAAACGCGTGAACCGATTTTGATAATTCTTACGTCAATCGAACCGTCTTACTTTTGCGTGTGTCACTAAAGACATGACAGTAATCAAAATTCAATATGGCGACAACCAGACGCCAAAATTAAAAAAAAAAAAAAAAAGTTAACGAAATATGTCGAGTGGGGTATCACTGAATAGGTATTTAAAAATTAGTTATAGGTTTCTTTTACAGTTTTTCATTTAGAGTGACCATTTAAAATCTATAACGTTATAAAGTTATAGTAATTCTGTTCAGTATTAATACTGCACTGCGCGACGCAAAGGAGGCCAATGTGACTATGTGACTAATGACTATCCTATAATATAAATAAAAATATGATAATGAAGCCTATATGTACAGTCGCCATCAGATATATCAGAACGGCCAAGGCGCTCACAAATATCTGAACACGCCTCTATTGTCAAGGCGTTAGGGCGCGTGTTCAGATATTATGAACACCTTGGCCGCTCCGATATATCTGATGGCGACTGTACGTACGTATTTATTTAAGTATGTATGTAAGTATGTATGCAAGTATAAAAAGTTGACATACTATATGTCAAGTGGTGTCATATCGTTATGTATTACCTAATAGAAATAGAAATAGAAATATTTATTTGCTTAAACATGGTAAATGCGTACAGATGTCAAAAGTAAATTAATTTAGTATCACATGTTTAGCCAAATCTGGCATGCAAACTTAAAGCTAAATAAAAAAACCCTTTATGACAATGTCAAAACTAGGTAAACAATACTAAATCATTAATATTACATGCAGTCAAGTAGAGTTTAATTATTACATATTATATATTATAAGTTTCTTTAACAATGAATTTAAAGTCACTATAATTAAAATACATTTAGTTAATAGAGTAATCCAGAAAATCTTTTAAAGAATAAAAGCATTTATCTTTTAACCATTTGTGTAATCTGGTAGTAAATAATTTGTCGGGTAATTGTCTTATCTCATATGGCAACTTATTGTACACAAGAATACTCATCGCATAACAGTTTTTCCTAAATAAAGAGGTCTTACATAGTGGCATCTGTAGCTTAAATTCATCCCTTGCTCTTAATTTACTATTAGTGGACGTTAGTTTGAAGTACAGTGGAAGTTTGCGTACAAGACGCCCTAATTCTAATATATGCATATCATATAAGGTTAGCAGTCTAAGTCTCTTAAACAAAGGCCGACAAGAATCTCTCGGCTTAGCTCCGCAGACTGCTCTAACACACTTTTTTTGAATTAAGAATGCTTGGTTTATATCTGTACAATTGCCCCATATTGAAATACCATATCTTAACACTGATGCAACATAGCCATTGTAAGCAAGCAATGCTGCTTTTTCTCCAGCTACAGCTCTAAGCTGTTTCAAAGCATAAACAAACCTATCTAGTTTGTCACATATCTGTTTTACATGATTTTTCCATGTACAGTGTTCATCTAAGGTTATACCTAAAAACTTCATGTCATTAACTTGCTCAATTTTCTGATTGCCACAGTGTAGTTGTAAGTCCATTGGTTCCGTTTTATAGTTCCGAAATTGAATGTAACATGTTTTTGATGTATTCGTTTGTAAGTTATTTCTGCTTAACCATGAGTCTATTGTGTTTATTGTATCATTCAATTGGTTTGTATAGGAAACTGTTTCGTCATCAGCAGGTATTATTACGGCTATATCATCAGCAAACAGGGACATCGGGCACTGTGTTTCTTTAGGTAGGTCGTTTATGTATAAAAGAAACAACAGTGGGCCAAGGATACTTCCCTGAGGGACCCCGTACCCGTTGCATCTATACTCCGATCGATAAGCGACATTAACGTTGAGTTGGTCCTATTTAAATTATATTTTTTACGTTTCCCTTATCATTAAATTTGATTAGAATAGGTACCTAAGAAAAATTAAATAAGCTTCGTGACCTAAACGCGGTACTCGGTTGAAAAAGCTGTCATTAGATCACGATTGTATAAAATACTATTGACAAACCCAGAGTGCTTCTGCTTCGAAAGATAGTTTTAACGACCTAAAGCGTCACTTACAGGCTACAGCTTACGGTGAGATATTACTTCATTTGGAATAAATCTTCTATATACATATAATAAAGCTGAAGAGGGTCGAAAGTCTGTACATGGAAGATATTTGAAAAAAAGTTGGCTGGGAATACTTAGAATTGATAACAGAACACGTTCCAACAGTTTTTAGAATTTTTGTCTGTTTGTCTGTTTATCTGTTTGTCTGTTTATTTGAACGCGCATCACGTGAAAACGGCTGAACGGATTTTGATGAAAACTTTACTAATCTGCCGAGAAAATCCCCGGCCAGGCTATAAAATTTCAACCCCTAAAAGGGGGGGTAGCCACAACACTCGATTGACTTAAGTTTGCTCCTGAATCGTATGGCGCTACTTAGGAAGGATAGGGGCAAACTTTTTTCAAATATGTGCTAACACTATAGAGTACCCTGGTAAACTAACAGATGGCGCTGAATTTAATACGATGTGACATAATGGCATAAATAAGCCACCGAGGAAGGATTTTGCTAAATTAACTCTAAGTAGAGAGAAAAATGTTGCCATTGATATTGTGCTGGGGTGTTACTGTACATAAGCTACAAGGAACGACTTTAGACCGAGCTGTGGTTGATTTAAGTTCTCGCATTTTTGCAAAAGGTCAAGCATATGTAGCTTTGAGCCGCGTTAGGTCTCTAAATGGATTAATTATCAGTAGTTTAGACCACCGCAAGCTACTTAATAATCCTCACGATATTAACTCCCTCAATGAAATGACAAGATTGCGAAATTTGCCGTCTTATAATACTAACTAAAAAGTGTTAAATAAAAAAAAGATAATTTAGAAAATAAAAAAACCCGACTGCAAAAAAGCTATCTTTAGAAAAAAATAAAAAAAAACTGAAAAGAAAAAAACAAGTTCAGTAGTCGAGAACATTGAATCAGTTTCATGATTAACATTTCGTATGTCAATTTGGACCTTAGAGTTTAAAAATAATGTCCAAATCGCTTGTGACGGATCCGGAACGAGGCATACGAATCGTTATGACACAGATAAAACAAACTATACATTCTTATACGAAACAGCAACTTCAACAGTCGGGACCCATTAAAAGTCTAGGCTGCGGCACTAATGTTGACGACAATAATGGGTCCCGACTGTTGAAGTTGCTGTTTCGTATAAGAATGTATAGTTTGTTTTATCTGTGTCATAACGATTCGTATGCCTCGTTCCGGATCCGTCACAAGCGATTTGGACATTATTTTTAAACTCTAAGGTCCAAATTGACATACGAAATGTTAATCATGAAACTGATTCAATGTTCTCGACTACTGAACTTGTTTTTTTCTTTTCAGTTTTTTTTTATTTTTTTCTAAAGATAGCTTTTTTGCAGTCGGGTTTTTTTTTATTAATAATTATTGAAAAACGCTTTCAAAAATTAGTTTATATTACTTATGAAAGCAAAAGAATATAAAAAAGTATATGATTAATACATACATACATACAATCACGCCTATTTCCCGGAGGGGTAGGCAGAGACCACGGATTTCCACTTGCTACGATCCTGACATACCACTTTCGCTTCCTTCACATTCATAACATTCCTCATACACGCTCGCCGGTTTAGGGTGCTCTTGCTCATTAATATGATTAATATGATTTATAATTCTAACATATTTGCTATGACTTATTTTTCAATGGTAATTTTTAATAAGACATGTCAAAATCTGTTACCTTAATGCAAAAAAAACGAACTTTAAGCGTGCAAACTTTCAAAATTTCATTTTTTATAAGATAGTATAAGTAGATGGGCAAAAATTTTGCGTCCATGTCCACCAGTGAGTAAGTGATTGAGATACCTAAACATTTAACTTTATAATGTAAAATGATATAATTTACTAACCTACTCGTTTAATTTCAGGTAGGTTGAATAAGGAACCAAGTAACCATGGGGAGGAGCAGTATTTACTAACATTTTCTTTTTGGGTCTTCAGAGTGTATCGTTTCCTTTTTTTTTTGCACATATTATACTTAAATATATATTCTCTGTGTACCCTTACGTCTTTCAATGACAAAGGCAAGATCAGCAAATGTACAATTTGTATGATCGTGCCTGATATTTGAGATCACAGAAAATAAATATTTTAAATCCACTATTCTGCGACCTTCTAAAATTTTGTTTTATCATGATTCATGATCAAAAAGCTCGGATTCAATAGTTATATCAAACGTCGATTATGCAGTTGATGATGAGCTTGCATTTTCTACCATTGGTGCTGCAAATGCATCAACCGGTGGCGATAAACTTTGCCCTCTTGTAAAACAAATTACTATTGTGATTGTGTCCAGCAAAAGGCCAAAATTCGGTTTACTTTCCTGTTTAAAATATTACTAATTTATTCATATTTCAGATTAGGTACATAGGTAACTGTCTGAATGTTACAATGCCAGCTGGCAAATTCTATCACATTTGTTTGTTTGGTAGTCATGGTAACATTCACTTACATTGATATCCTTATTAAGATCTGTATCTTATTATCCAGACCTTAAAATATTGCCACCGTTGCCCTTTAAAAAAATACTGTTTAAATAATTGGCTACTCAAACAATGCTTCTATAGTATAAATAATGACTACACAAAAATGGGTAGTATTGTATATAATGCACGAAATAAGGCCCGATTCTTAAGCGGGTTTAAATTTTGAGGCCATGTCCGCTAATACTATAGACAAAATATCAAGTTTAATAAACACAAAAAAAAACATTGATGGGCCTTATTTTATAATTTAGGCCTTACTTTGTAATTTAAAGTAGAGTTAGGCCAAGAAAAATCTATAGCGATTTTGATAGAACACGCAGTGCAAGTATTATTTCAAACGTCGCTTCTATGAAATTATGACATATAAATAACACTTGCACTGCGTGTGCTATCAAAATTGCTGTAGACTTTTCTTGGTCTGACTCTAAAATATTCTTTATTACACCACAAACATAAAAACAAATTTAAAAAAAACCGGCGAAGTGCAAGTCGGACTCGCACACGAAGGGTTCCGTACCATTATTTATAAAAACGGTCACCCATCCAAGTACTGACCCCGCCCGACGTTGCTTAACTTCGGTCAAAAATCACGTTTGTTGTATGGGAGGCCCCACTAAATTTTTTATTTTATCCTGTTTTTAGTATTTGTTGTTATAGCGGCAACAGAAATAAATCATCTGTGAAAATTTCAACTGTCTAGCTATCACGGTTCGTGAGATACAGCCTGGTGACAGACGGACGGACGGACAGCGGAATCTTAGTAATAGGGTCCCGTGTTTTACCCTTTGGGTACGGAACCCTAAAACCGATTTACAATGTAGATAAAGGTAGCAACAGGCGGTCTTATCGCTGTTAGTTCTTATTCTTCGTTTATTTAGCATTAGAGTGAAGGTGACGTGCAATCGTATAATTATTTAGCTTTTTTTTGTAATAGTTATGTACTTAGTGGTTAATATTAGTATTTACTATTTTTTTTTTCAATAATGCTTAAAAACGAAGTATAGACATGACAACCAAATATTAACGCCATTGTAGGGCAGGATATACAGAACATGAATCATTTGTACTGTCACGCTCCGTGATTGTTGAGCCATTTAGGGTTCTAGCTAAATTGGACATTCCATAGAGCACGAGTAAGTATGGAACAACCAATTCAGCTAGGACCCTAAATTGCTCGACAATTACGAAGCGTGCCTGTAGGTACCTAAAAATTTTGTTAACCCATTTTAACCATGCAATAAAATATTTTTGATTTTGATTTCTAATTTGAAATATTAGAATCAAAAAGTTCATAATAGATTGTATATCATAACTACAAAAATGTGTTCCCTACTCTCAACCCAAAACCCCTTGTATCTTAGGATCTAGATATTTTCACACAAGACGGTTTATCGATAACTTCTTACATCACTAGATTATCGACATTAAATGTCGACTATTGCCCATCACTTTTCTGGCTGTGTACGTATTTAGAAACTTGACTCCGCCCCTAAAATTAGTGCGATAGGGACAACTGCAGCTGAGGCGAAAAATCCTGCGTAAAAATGACAAAAATCGAGGTTTCGTAGTCCTCTTTTTCCTCCCCCAAAACTTAACCAATCGTAACCAAATTTGGAAATCTAAATGATTATGAAATTATCTGTGTCGGACCGTTTTGCTTTTTTGGCTAATTGATATCAGTTTTGAATACCACGCCTCTCATTGCGGCATAGTCTATTAGGCCATTTTGGCCGTTTTTGAAGGGCTCTAGCGCCTTAAAAAACAAAAATATCAAAAAAAGCGAAACGGTCCGACACAGATATTGACAATATTAATCTGTGTTGAAAAAATCATTGCTCTAGCTTCAAAAACCACGGAGGAAAACGAGGACTACGTTTGTATGGAGGAATGACCACTCCTGTTGGCTCTTAATTACATTACGGTTTTTTATCGGTCGGTTGAATTGGACGTAACCAACAGTCCGTAATGTAACTAAAGGGGCCCACTGATTAACAGTCCAAAATTAGAACAAAACAGTTAGAACAAAATTTTGACAGTTCCGAACAACTGACAGGCCCATACCGTCCGGCGGACTGTTAATCAGTGGGCCCCTTAAAATCGCATGCGAGTTCGCGCGTCGTCTAAATCAGCCCTTAGTCACCTCAAAACACCTTAAATATTAAGAATCATCAATTCATCATCATGCATCGTTATCTGCTTGAAAAGCGTAGGTAATCAAGAAGTGTAATACCTAATAATATGTATATGCATTCGGTCGTTGACTCGCCCACCACAAGTTCAAAGCAATCACAGCTGATTAGACTGATATTAGCATACATCTGATGTATGCGTCGGGAAATTCTCCACTTGTGCATTCCAAGCATACAATTTGCAGGCGTCGGCAATAGTCGGCATCACTCACTCTAAATCGACGATATTATATTACATCATCATCCTTTATTATGTTATGTATGATATTTTCTTAGAATCCTTTTATGACTAGGTACGTACGATACGAGTACATCTGTTATTGTATAATTAACTAAACTCTTCTCACCTACATGTGGGTCCCTCTATTGTCTTTGATTACTTATTTTGGAAACTTTTAACAAAGTATTAAAACACACCAAATTTTTTCAGTTCACTTGGGAAAGAAAAAACTGACGTAAGTTTTCGAACGTGTATTTAGATTAGCAAACAAAATACCTATGGTAAGGGTGGGGTAAGACCTATCACCGGGGTAAGACTATCACTTGTATCTTGTATCACTTGTATGGAATCCTCATACTGTCTTGTCCCGAGCAAAATAAAGTTTATTTAATAAACTATGTTAGGTAGTCTTACCCCACCTTACTCTATGGTACAAAGTCTATATTTTTTACGAATTAAGTAATGCTACTTTCATTTTTATGGTTTTACGTCTTCTTTATAATATTGCCTTATTATACAATAATGCCTTTTTCCAAAACATTTTTTCAAACATGTCAATTTACACTATCTGGTTCTACGAGTATTTTTTTACGGCTTATTATTAACCGGGCAACTAAAATATTAAACAGGAACTTTCACTCGGCATATAATAATATAATTTTCACTTCTCATGCTCAAAAAGTGCACCTTTATGTCGTGCGTAGACGACATAAAATCGCATTTTATGCTCTAGAGTTTATTACTAACCCTTATAAACTCGATTCGTTACCGCATAAAGGCTGACTCACGTTAGACCGGGCCGTGTGCGGAGCTTCCGGAGCTTACTTTTCTATGACATGACAGGTGATCACGTGATGCTTTCCATAGAAAACGATGCGCCGGAACTTCCGGCCCGGACACGGCACGGTCTAACGTGAGTCATCCTTAAAGCCTTAAAAATTCAAAAAAAATAGTTTTCTATACCTACCCATTACCTACCCGTTACCTATCCATTCAAATTTCAACTGACCAAAAACAGTACAAAGAATACCAAAAACAGTACTTCTACCCTATATATTGTACTGAAAATTGGTACCTATTTAAGAAAATTAAGGAACAAACCCCGTAGCTCGAAACTTGTCTTATTCTTCGATGCAAGATAAAATAGGCGCAATGTAGGTAATCAGTAAGGTTATGGGCTGAGGTCTGAGGTCACCTTTATTTGGCTTTGTAGCCTTTAATGATATTAGATTCAATCAATGATAGTGTCCTAAGTGCCTATTCAAAACTATTATATATGGCAAAATGGTTAGGTATTTAGTGATGTACCGACTATTGATTTGGCCGACTAGCCGACTAATCGGCGCTCGAATGGCCGATTAGTCGGCCGACTAGTCGGCTAGTCGGCCAAATCATTAGTTTCGTATAATTTCGAGTGAAAAACAATAGTTTTGCTCCTTTGGTTGCGCTATTCATCATAATTTAGCTTGGCTAAAATGTGTTATATACCGCAAGAATCCTCGTTAAATTTCTGTCTTTAGTTCTTTTATTTTTCGATCCCGAGCAGACCGTCAGTACAGCTTGTAGGAGGTATTTCCAAGGCTCTATTTCCCGTACGTAGTCTGTGGCCAGCAGTGTTGGCCGAAAGTTAATCCAAATTGAAAATGCTGGCAATTAACCATTATAAATTGAATCGTAAACTGTAATCGTCCGTTACGGTTTAAGGTTCAATTTATAATGGTTAATGGCCAACATTTTCAATTCGCATTAACTTTCGGCCAACACTGGTGGCCAGCGTCTTTACGAGCAACGTGGCCTGACTAAGTCTCTAAATTTTGCAATAACATTAATAGTTCCTCGTAGCTCCACCATTCAAAAAAACAAAAACTGAATAATAATAAAAAAAACAATCGAACTTGGCCATGAAATTACACGAGAATCAGTTGAGATCGACCTATAGAGAAAAACACCAGCCCACCAACATACGATAACGACCAAACGGTCAATTAAGTAGGTATATGAACAAACGTTTTCGTATACACCCTGAATAGGTATTTTAGTAAAATAAACATAAACATATGGTAAATATTGACTGTTGATTTCTTTTTTTTCTGTTTTTCTTTCACCAATAAAGTGCCGACTAATCGGCCATTTTTGCCGACTAGTCGCCGACTAATCGCCGACTACAAATGTGGCCGGATAGTCGACTTTCCCGACTAGTCGGCGACTAGTCGGTACATCCCTAGTATTTATTACTGTATACTTAGTTCCCAACGGAGTACCTATACTGTCACGCAAAACTAGTCTGATACCTACAGCTACACCTAGCACATCTATTACTAGTTTACACAAAGTTGGTAGGTTGGTACATAAGTACAGGGTACTTTTTCAACCCAAAGTGCCTATATGCTTAACTTTGCGTGGGTAGTTGTTACTGTGTAAATCATTCTGAACAATTTTTACTACGGAGCTAACTTCGAAAATGTAAAAAAAATTGGCTGCTCCACAGAAAACATCTGATGTATCGACAGGTAGGCATATAAAATATAAACAGCCAGTTTTTGCGATTTCGGGGTTAATCTCCTAGTAAAAGTTGTAAGGTCCTTAGAGATGGTTTTTGTTGATTTTTTTGAGAAATGCGCAGAAGGATAACTCGAAGAATAAAAAAGGAAGGGTTGAAAAATACCTCCTCTAACATATTTAGGTACAGCAATTTTAATGTTATCTGTCGACTAATTACACTTGTGCACGATTTCGCCATTACATCACTTGTTGTGATCCTGACTCGAGGCAAGACACCTGCCCGACCAGACACCACGGCTTTAAACGCATAAGTGTATAAGAGTCATACAGCATATAAGGCTCTTTTTACTTGGCACAGATGAGTTGATAATGAGTGCTAAACTTGTTTACATGTAGATACCTATTTAGCAGCTCTACTCAATACGTTTAAATTCCTACTAAGCAAGCATACTAACGCAGTCGGGCCGGCAAACTAAAGTCTTTGTTAGCCAACATAAGACTAATTAAACTTATGGTTAGATACACGCTTAAGTACCTAAGTCTAATGATTCTATGCTTAAAGAATGAATGAATCAATAGATACACAGTAAACATGAGTCAGTTTAGGAAGTTCGCTATAAAATATCCTTTTAAAATGACTTAGGTTAGTTAACTACAAGCAGATTCCCGTATTGAATAAAATAAAAATGTTGGTGGTAAAAAAAGGCAGTGTATTTAACCGGTCAACTATTTAATCGAATTTGAGTAGTTTAAAAAAATAGAAATGGGTACTAAAATTAATAGATTGGCAACAAAAAGAGAGCCTTAAAATATATCAGTATGAGACAACATTTTAATGCCGTTTAATAGCTTTTGTTTATTTTTAGGCAGGTACCAAATATTTATTTGGCAACTGAATTATTATATTGGAGACCTTTTACGAAGCACATTTTAAAAAGAAAACGGCTATCTATTATATAAAAAAAAAATTGTTCACTACACGGTCAACCTAACATGCTCTTCTCGCTCGCTTCGCTCGTCGTCGCACCTATCTTTTGACTCTTGCAGCGTGATAACTATTGCAATTAGTATTTAAAAATTTAATGACCTAATGGTATAATGGCCATTAGGTGTTTCATGATTAGGAATTTCGACTTTAAGTATAGGTACTGACGATTGGTAAATAAATTTGTGGTATTTTTGGATTAGAAAATTTGTCTATAGGTATCTTAGGTATTCTAGATATGTACATATACCGGGTGTGGCCTGTAACATGAGCAAAAAATTAAACTGTAGGCTGTACTCCTCATACTGACCAACATTTGTTCAGCGACTTTTAAAAATAACTTGTGGTTTGATTTTTAATACACTTTAAAGTTTATTCTAAGACGCAATGTATTGCGAATTTTGTTATGTTTAAGGCGTGACAAGCAAAGTCAATCTTGGTCAATCACAATGATATGGCGTGGCGATGGCGTCCATTGAAGATAATATTTATTTTGTATGACAAATAGGGAGTTTAAATACTTCATAATTTTTAAAAGTTGTTGAACAAAAGTGTCACGGTTTGAGGAGTACAATCTATGTTTTAATTCTTTGCTCATGTTACCGGCCACACCCGGTATAAACAACCTAATTTTATGATCGCTTTACAATATTAGTTGCCAACTTATTATTTTAGACGCCAACCTATCAATTCAAGTTCTCTATAATTTCTTTGGGTGGCCTGATTTTACTGCCAGTTTTTTAATAATATGATGCTTAAATTTGAGGCTAATATAAATTTATTGGCGCTAAAATATCAATGCACAGCCAATAGTAGATTGTACAACAAGGGCATAAAGGGACCCATTTTTACTCGAGGCAATTTTTTGGTCTGAGCGAAGCGAAGAACAAAATAGTAGACTAGGGTAAAAATGGACATTTATGCCCTTGTTGTACACTCTGCTTTTCACTTCGATTGCGAGGAAAATAAAACACATTTTACACCACGAAATTGTCGTAAAGCGAAAAAACATTACTTAACCAATTCCCGCCAACTCACTTTTTAATTATTTTTTTTAACTTTCAACATGGGATCAGAGTTTCAGACGCTTGGTTTTCTGCCAAGTCAAACATTTCGGAGCATTTTTGAACGATAATCGACTCCTATTTTATATGATTTACTAAATTTAATGACAGAAAATACGGATTTCTAATAAATTGTAGCAAAAATAAAATAATATAACAAGTTTTGTCATCTACACAATTTTATTGCTCAGTAAAATTGTGCAATATGTTTTAACTGTTTGGCTGTTGAGACCGATTACCTTAGTCTTAGAAGAAAATTTTACTTTTATGCTCTAGAACTAATAATACATTTATTTTATCGACTTTATCATAGTAAGTATATTAAAACAAAAAATAGCCACAAAGGGTACCTACAGCCATAAACGATATACTACTTGTGCCCTACGTGTTTCTTAATTTACTTGGTATTTCCCCCTGCAACAAGAAAACAATTATTCACACAATGAAATATTATTAATAGCTATTGAGCAATAACATTTGTGTGATGAGTAATGCATAGCAAACTCATTCAATTTGATCTACAGGAAGTACCTATGTAGAGTTGTATACAACACCCCATCTAATGAATCGTGTATCATTACGATACACATTACTTTATACTAGGTATAGGTATCTTGTCAGAGAAGGAAAACTTGAAAAAAACCCGGCTCGGTGCCAGCTGTTATGCACCTGCAGCCGATCCGACTCCGCGCGTATTGACTTGTCTTTCCCGCGGATCTAGTCGGTAAGGCCGAGAGAGAGCCACAGGTCTTGGGCAACCCTGTGTCTCTTCGTTTGTGTCCCAGGCGATGCAGTGTCTGTGGAGAGGAAACTTCACCCACGATGGTTTGCCGCGTGGAAAACAACACGGGGAGTGGCAGTGACCAGTAATAAGTCCAAACAGATAGGCGTAAGTTAGGACGCTAGGGGTCACTCCTGACAGTGGGAGGGTCCATCGTAGGCCCACTGATCAGTTACCGCCCGCTTAAGCCGGGCAGCCCCCGGTCAGTTAGGTACTGATCCGCCTCGGTGCCGGTTTGCTCCTTTTGGGTGTAGGGAGCACTAGCCTTCAACTAGACGACCGGCGTCGTAACGTACTTCACCTGCTGAACAGTCAAAAATAAATAATACAACCCGCTTATCCATGCGCATTGCGACATGGAATGTCCGTACTATGAGGACAGGCCTCCCGGACACCGTGGGAGGCTCAAGTAACAGCAACGCATGCGACCTGCGTAAGACGGCTGTAATCAGCATGGAATTAGATAGGCTTAACATAGCAATAGCAGCCCTTCAAGAAACCAGGCTACCTGATGAAGGCTCACTGCGCGAGGCGCAATACACGTTCTTCTGGAAAGGTAAGGGGGCTGATGCTGTTCGTGAGCACGGTGTTGGCTTCGCCGTTCGTAACGATTTGCTTAAAGCAATCGAAAAGCCTCGTGGCGTCTCCGAGCGCATAATGGTGTTGCGAGTTAACACAACCAGCGGCTACATTACAGTCATCTCCGCGTACGCTCCAACACTACCATCAACGGACGAGGCCAAGGACCAATTTTACGATCAGCTCCATGAAACAGTGCGCAGTGTAAAATCCTCCGATCGCCTGTATATACTAGGCGATTTTAATGCCAGAATCGGTCAAGACCGTGATGCGTGGCTGAACTGTATTGGTGAACATGGTATCGGCAAACAAAACGAAAATGGCCAGCGTCTGCTAGAGTTTTGTTCTAGAAACCTACTGTGCGTCACAAATACATATTTTAAGGGCAAACTATCTCGCAAGGTTTCATGGAAACACCCTCGCTCGGGTCATTGGCATCAGCTGGATATGATCCTCTCCAGAAAGAAAGACCTACGCGAAACACTCCACACCAGAACCTTTCACAGTGCAGAATGTGACACCGATCACTCCTTGGTGGTAGCGCGCGTTGTCTTCACTCAAAAGAAAATCCATTCGTCCAGACCTCCTGGTAAGAAGAAAGTAAATATTCTGAATACCAGGAATGACGAGATGGTCAGTGATTTTGGGGAGTTGGTAAGAAGCGCGCAATCAACCTGGAGTGATAATGCACAGCTAGACGACATGTGGAGGAGCGTCAGGACGATGCTGACAGACACTGCCTGCTCAGTTTTCGGGTACCAGGAAACTAAGACCCAGGATTGGTTCGCTGAAAACTCAGAGCATTTAAAACCTCTTCTTGACTCCAAGCGTGAAGCTGCACTGAAACACCGCATGAAGCCCACACCGGAAACACGGGAAAACCTAAAGAACGCCACGTCGACATTGCAGCGCCATGCACGACACTTCGCGAATGTGTACTGGACGTATGTGTGCACGAATATCCAAAAGTGCGTCGACGCCGGTAACTTCAGCGGTGTTTACTCGAGTATCAAGCAGGTTCTAGGTCCTGTGCCTAAGAAGACAGCCCCTCTTAAAGAAGTGGATGGTACTGTCATAACCGATAGCTGCCGTCAACTCGGACGATGGGTGGAACACTACACCGAACTCTATTCGAATCCGATTGCTATTGACTCAGAGGCCTTAGTACACACGCCAAAACTAGCAGTTGGGTTCGAACTAGATGCACCACCCTCTATAGAAGAATTTCATAGGGCTGTAAAGCAGCTGAAACGCGGAAAGAGTCCAGGCAGTGATGGCACTCAAGCCGACATCATAAAGCTCGAGTGTATGGGTCCAATTCTGCATGGTCTGTTGTGGAAATGCTGGGAGGAAGGAAAGTTCCCACAGGATATGCGCGATGCTAACATCGTCACGTTGTACAAGGGGAAGGGAGACCGCGGTGATTGCAACAATTACCGGGGTATTTCCCTCCTTAGTATTGTAGGCAAGTTATTCGGTAGGGTAGTACTATCAAGACTACAACAACTTGCCAATCGCGTGTATCCCGAAAGTCAGTGTGGATTCCGTGCCCAGCGTTCCACAACGGACATGATCTTTACACTTCGGCAAATCCAAGAAAAGTGTAGAGAGCAGAAAACACCTCTGGTGGTCGCATTCGTTGACCTGAATAAGGCCTTCGACACAGTTAGCCGAGAAGGGCTTTATTCCGTACTGGAACATATAGGATGCCCACCAAAACTCTTGAGTCTTGTGAAGTCCTTTCATGAGGGTATGCAAGGAGCTGTAGTGTTTGACGGTACCGTGTCTGACCCGTTCTTTATGCGTAGAGGTGTTCGGCAAGGCTGCGTACTGGCGCCTACCCTGTTTGGTATATTCTTTTCGTTACTCCTGAAAACTGCTTTCGGTGACGACCAACAGGGTATCCATCTGCATACGAGGACTGATGGAAAACTTTACAACGTTTCCCTTCTCAAATCTAAGCGAAAACGAGAGGACTTATTCGTTGATAGCTTGCTCTTTGCTGATGACGCAGCCTTCATCGCCACATCGCAGTTTGAGCTTCAAACAATTATGGACAAGTTTTCTCGTGCCTGTGCTCTCTTCTCTATGACCATCAATCCCCGAAAAACTGTAGTGCTGGCTCAAGGGTGTGCGGAAATACCGACAATCCTGTTGGATGGCGCCCCACTGAAGTCAGTCGACAAGTTTTGTTACCTCGGGTCGACTGTGACTAGCAATCTCTCACCGGATGCAGAAATCGATGTTCGAATCGGAAAAGCCGCAACGATGTTTGGGAAGTTGAGTGCAAGAGTATGGCAAAATAAACATCTAACCAGGAAAACCAAGATGGTTGTCTATCAAACGTGCGTCCTGAGCATACTCTTGTACGGGGCTGAGACCTGGACATCGTACGCCAAGCATGAACGTCGTCTCAACGCTTTCCACATGCGCTGCATCCGGAACATATTGGGCATATCTTGGAAGGACAGGGTCACAAACGAGAGGGTCCTTGAGATTGCTCAGCTGCCCAGCCTCTTTGCGCTGCTAAAGCAGAGACGCTTACGCT
The DNA here is from genome assembly GCF_910591565.1 of Cydia splendana. NCBI lineage: Eukaryota > Metazoa > Arthropoda > Insecta > Lepidoptera > Tortricidae > Cydia > Cydia splendana. The sequence goes on along the minus strand of NC_085971.1, from coordinate 13,317,196 downwards.
GGCTGGGGCATGTGCATCGAATGCAACCTTCTCGTTTGCCGCGGCGTGTTTTGCTTGGCGCCATAGCTGACGCCAAAAGAAGTATCGGTCGGCCGATGCTACGGCATAAGGACTGCGCCAAGCGAGACATGCACTCCTTCAACATCCCGGTTCATAAATGGGAGGAGCTTGCCGAGGACAGAGATAAGTGGCGTAAACTGGTGTTCGATGGTCGCAAAATCCACGATGACGCTTGGTTTAAGACACTCGCAAGTAAGCGAGCCAAGCGTCATCAGCCCGACATCTGTTCGCCACGGGCACACTACACCTGCCTGTTTTGCGGTCGTGGTTGCCGCTCCCGTATTGGCTTATACAGCCATGAAAAACGTTGTCGCCCTGCCTGACACTGTTTGTATAGTCTGCAATAGACTGAAAGGCCTATGATGATGAGGTATCTTGTACCAACGAATTTGACGTATACGTGCAATTTTTGGATATGTTTGACTGTTAATTGTTGTTATACTTATGGATCGAATGTTGTGGGGTATTTGGCCTCTCCCCAATGTCATTTATACTGTGTGTTACTGACCATGGGGCTTTAAATCCAGGGCTCGATTCTACTCGCTAAACTGAGCTACTTTTACTATGGCACCAACACCGAAATCCCGAAAAAATTTTTACTTTTTCATACATTTTGGCTGATCAGATGTCGACGTTTTCTATGGAAAAGCCAAAAAAAAATCCCCGATTTTAGGGTTGGTCCCATAGTAAAAGTAGCTCAGTTTAGCGAGTAAAATCAAGCCCTGGATTTAAAGCCCCATGGTCAAACACACCATGTATACGACGAATCTATTGTATTAATAACACTATCAAATAATAAAATTCTCTTGTAAAGGTTATTCTATTTTGCCCTAATCATTAATTTTCTTCACGCTCAAAATAATACCTCTATTCTTCGAATATAATCCCTGTATTCTTCGAATTTTAAAAAATAAGTCTGAACAAAACAGCAACATGGTAGCTTAGTTAGCCTAGCATATTCTACAAAACAAATGGGTTACCTAGTAACAGTTGATTAATAGTTATTTGTACAACAAGAGATCAAAGTTTGATATTTCTTCGAGTGCTTATTTTGAGTCCCGTGCAAGCGAAAGATTCTATAATAATTTTTAATTAATTTAGAATCTTGAGCGTAAAAAGATTCTATAATAATTTTTAATTAATTTAGAATCTTGAGCGTAGCAAGGGATTCAAAAGCGCACGAGATGTAAATAACTTTGATTTCGTGTAGTACACAAAATTTTTCACCCTAAGCAGTGAGAACATACCTAGAGGGACAGAGATAATAGAACCCAAGTATATCGAACTTGTATTAGACCCCGCATGTTGAAATGACATTTGACTATAAAAGGTCACTTGAATGTCATTTTGTCTCACTCAGTGAGCAAAATCGCATTTTGCTCACTGTTTTTAAGAAGCAAAGTACCCTTGTTCGAGCTGCTGAGGTGAAAAATTATATGTATTATAGGTATCGATCATTAAGCGTGAGGCAAGCGCGGGTGTATATTCCCATGGAGTTAATAATGAATATTATGATCATTAACTAGTCCACGCCTATTTAATTAAGTGTTGTGAATTGATAGTTAGTTAATTATACATAATATAACATATTTAATGTTATGTATTTTTTTTAAATAGTATGTAAACGTGTTAAAAGAATCACACGTCAAATTAAGAGTAAAATGTATCGGGGTGACAGACTACATAAATTTCCATGCGTTATTTAAGTTTCGTTTGACAACTCCTACAAACTTTGCTTTGGTAAGCCCATGGATTCATTAATGAAATAAAGATGGCTATTTTAAGATCCATATCTTAGAAATTGGCTAAGACACAGATTGATTCGCTGACCTACTAACCTATGTAAATATGTAATTAAAACAGATAATTATTACCGCCTGTTGTTACCTGGTTCTATTTTTCCGTTAAAATTTCTGTGTAGGTAGTTTTACATGTATGTAAAATGTATAATTATTGGTGCAATAAAGAATATCCCATACAACCATTTCCAGTCGCCGTTACGACGCGGTGTTGACACATCTTGTGTCGACACCGTCTGTTTCGGTCACAATTCGCAGAGTCGTCGCCGTGTCGACACAGTTACCAGAAATGGGGAAGGGTCGACACATGACACAAAGTGACATAAAGTGTGGTCGCCGTGTGCACACATTGTTTCGGGTTTGCGACTACTTTATGCCAAAATCATTCGTTCATTCGTTCATTTTGTTCCTGTCAAATGGAAACTTTCAGATGGAAAAATACTTAAATAAAAATAAGTGACATTAATACGCCATCTCTAAAACGGATTACAAGACGTAATTATATATTGTTTGCATTTATATTACAATATGACTTAAATTATTATGGGGAATTAAACTGCTCGAGTGATTTGATAAACTAAGTGTAATATAATCAACGCGCCACCACATTGTTTTAGTTTAGCCGGAAATAAAATTGTTTACTTCTCAGTGCCTGTGTTCATAACTATATTATTTGAAGCATTTTTAGTACTTCGATGCGTATACTATACTTAAATAACAGAAATAACGCTTTACATACTACGAAACTTGTTAATTATGATGTATAAATATGGTTTAAGGCTGAGAAATATTGCAGTCACAAAGTAGTTGCAATGTTTCGACTTTGTGTCGACTCTGTGTTGACACATGACACGCGCTGTCAAAAGTAATAACAAAGTTACTGGTATGTTACTGGATTTGCAAAATGGCTCCTTGTGTTGATTTGTTTTCAGATATTCTCAAAGTGTAAAAATGCCGTGGTCAGAGATGGGCATTAATCGATTAACTGTTTATTCGACTAATTAATGGAATAAAAAAAGTTAATTCTCAAATTTTAATCGCGATTAGTTTAGTCGACCTAACATAGATTGAAATTGAATTAATCTGAATATTAATCGAATAAATTATCGATTAAATCTCGATTGAAAGTTGACAGGGGGCCATTTTTGTACGTAATAATAATAGAAATGTCTTGCATGCAGATGGTAGCAAAACACTTTGTCATAAAAGTCGAGATGGGTGTCGATATATAGGTTTTAGGGAGTGCCGATTTCGAAAATAATGACCATTTTGGAATCCGAAATGGCGGCCATGCACTATGTCATAAAAGTCGTCATGGATGTCGTTTTATAGGTTTTAGGGGGCCCCGATTTAGAAAATGATGACCATTTTGAAATCCAAAATGGCGGCCATGCACTATGTCATAAAAGTCGTCATGGGTGTCGTTTTATAGGTTTTGGGGGGCGCAGATTTAGAAAATGATAACCATTTTGGATTCCAAAATGGCGGCCATGCACTATGTCATAAAAGTCGTCATGGGTGTCGTTTTATAGGTTTTAGGGGGCGCAGATTTCGAAAATGATGACCATTTTGGATTCCAAGATGGCGGCCATGCACTATGTCATAAAAGTCGTCATGTATGTCGTTTTATAGGTTTTAGGGGGCCCCGCTTTCGAAAATGATGACCATTTTGGAATCCAAAATGGCGGCCATGCACTATGTCATAAAAGTCGTCATGGGTGTCGTTTTATAGGTTTTGGGGGTCGCAGATTTCGAAAATGATAACTTTTTCAATTTAAAAATGGCGGCAATGCACTATGTCATAAAAGTCGTCATGGATATCGTTTTATAGGTTTTAGGGGGCGCAGAATTCGAAAATGATGACTATTCTGGATTCCAAGATGGCGGCCATGCACTATGTCATAAAAGTCGTCATGGATGTCGTTTTATAGGTTTTAGGGGGCGCAGATTTCGAAAATGATGACTATTTTGGATTCCACTTTTATGACAAAATACGTAGCCGCCATCTTGGATTATAAAATGATCATCGTTTTCGAATTCTGCACTCCCTAAAACCTATAAATCGACATCCGTGACGACGCAAGTTAACTTTATTTTCAGATCTAACAAATTGCTACAGAATACAAAGGACAAAAAAGAAGCGAGGAGGTAATGAAACAAGCAAAAATACAGATGATTCCTCGACGCAATTGGGTGATTCTTAAATTGTGTCCAGATTTTTTTTGTCATAAAAGTTTATATTTTTCACATATTACTCTCACAAGTTCCGTGACATTTCGACCTTGTAATTTTTTAAGTAAATGTTTTTGTTTATCTATGAGGATCTCACTAGAATAGTATAATCAAGGTATGTTTATATTTGATGAATGAAATAGTAACGCAAAAAAAATATATATTTGTGTCTTAATATATTCCTGCCGAAGACTTTTATTTTACCTTTTCCTTCTACACAAGTTTGGCCAAGTAATAAGAATTTAGGGCTCTCAATTTTATTTTGACTTCTACAACAGTAAAGCTACGAGGCCATGTTTGGTATCGTTTTCGTATAAATTCGCAGTACCAAATTTAGTTAAGGTATCACATTGACACCATTCCGAAGTAAAAACATATAAACTTATTAAAATACTTTCTTTTAAACTCCTCTTCACGCTTAAACTGCTGAACAGTTTTAATTTAAATTTGGTACACATATATTTTGAGTCCCGAGACAGGATATAATAAGTTATCTCAAAAATCATCCTTTAAAGGTGTGAAATGAGGTGTAGGGGGGAATTCAGAATTGACTTCTTGAAGTTAATACTGTTTAAGTTTAGGTTTGAAGTCATGTTTTTTCATCATTTTTAACTAAATCAAAGATGTAGACCATCCCAAATTTCATATAAATCGGTTCAGCGGTTATTGATTTCCCGTACAAATTTCCACGCCACTTTTCACACCTTCAAAAGATGATTTTGGTTATAAGATCTATCCTATGTCCTGTTCCGGGACGCAAACTATTTCTATACCAAATTTCAACGAAATCGGTTCAGCGGTTAAGCGTCAAGAAGAGTTTCAAAAAAACCGGCCAAGTGCGAGTCGGACTCGCGTATTAAGGGTTCCGTACATTAAGTCCGACTCGCGCTTGACTGCACATTTCTAATAGGTTTTCCTGTCATCTATAGGTAAAGAACTATTTTGTGTATTCAGACGGACATACATACAGACGCACGAGTGATCCTATAAGGGTTCCTTTTGAGGTACGGAACCCTAAAAAGATTTATTTTTATTTTGTGGAATGGTGTCAATGTGATATCTTAAATGGATTCAGCACCCCAGATTTATACGAAAACGATACCAAACACGTCCTAGCACCTTCACTGATATAGATATATCAAGATAAAATTGAGAGCCCTAAATAAACTTTCAAGAGCGGATATCTCAAAAACTATTCAACATATCGAAAAAATTTACTGAATAAACTTGTAACAAATTAAATTAACTTTCATTTTGTATAAGTGGCCATGTCGCTGAGATGCATAGTTTCCGAGATATAATCGAAAAACGGGAAAATGGGACCTTCAAAGCCCCCTCTCTCCCCCCCCCCGCTCAAGGGCTACGGCCGGGGACTTTTGATATGTTCACCTCCTAACTTGTCAAACCGAATTACGGAGTCAAAAATTGTGTTCCGAGCATTTCCCTCTACAACTTTTGGAGCATTCGTTGCCTGACCTAAGTAGCTTATTGAATTTCTTTAAAAACTTTTCTGTAAAAGGTTGACGGGTGTTGGGTGTTTATATGGTTTCGGTCGATTATTATCATTTGCATTGCCCATGATGACTTACTAGAATTACGAGCACACGAGACACTAATAGTAGTTTGACAAACCTTGGTTTTCAAGAGGTATTTTATATTGACATTTGCTGTCACAAATTTGCTGTCAGATGTAGTCGCAAACCGCACGCAAAGTGCACACAAATGTGTCGACACCTTGTTACGGAAAAGTGTAGACACGGCGACGACACTTTGTTTCGAAACAATTCTAGACACATTGTGTGGACTCTGTTACGACACATCTGACATTTAGTTACCACTTTGTGATTCTGCGACTGGAATGGTTATATGGGTATTTACTTACTTACTTACTTATTACCTGGATATATGAGATACTGGGTAAAGGGTTGTGCACAAATCATGCGAGGTGTTTTCGGCTACTTTTTGACCCCCCCTCCCCCTTGGTGATATTTGGTGAGGTTTTTGGCTAATATTATGATTTATGTTTAACGAAACCGAGAAAAAGTATCTACTCATGTGGTAGGTTTTTTTTCTTTGTTTCGTTCACTATAGAAAAATACACGTGAGGTCTCGGTCTCGGTTTCGCTGTATACCTATGTAGGCAAGGTAAGGAACTCACAAAGAACGAGTTTTTGTTGTAGAGGTCAGGTATTATCTTGTTAAGGTCTTATGAGCCTCTTCCGGTGCACTCTTAGTACTCGCGACCTGAGGGTACCTATCTGTCATTGTCACTGATATACCTACTGCCTAACTAGGCAGAACAGCAGTAAGAAAACTCATTATAGGGACCGTGCGCGTTGAAGGGTCTGCCATCTTGTGGTCTGAACCGGAAAAATATGTGCTCATGTACATTGCCAAATCACCATCTACCGTTCTCGTCGGTACGTTTCCTTGTGCATAGTATGTTCTGTCATCTTGTGGGCTACATCGGAGGCATAAAAGACACATTTACGACTCGCGCCAAAAATCTGACGGCTCCCTATGCTGCCCCCTATAGTTCATGCACTGGGCCTAGGTATTTAGTTTACCGTATTTTCACGCTACAAATTCTAAATTCGAAGTGATTTTTCAATGGTTGTTAAGTGGTAAGTACCTTACTGATTGCTGTCACTTAAAGAAATTCTAATGTAACCAAGGAAGTTCTTATATGGTCATCGGAAATCAATAAAAAATGCGTATAAATCTCAATCTAGCTCCGTTCTGTATAATAAGACAGATTTATCTCGTTAAGCTCATGGATGTCTTCCGGTACGCAGTCAGTGCGCTTGCACCGACCACCGCTTTATTAAGTTTAGTATAAAACCGTATGTGAAGTTAAAGACTCATTCAATTGCAAACCTTATTCCCATGCGATAAAGTAGAAGATTTAACTAGTTCTCTAATGCATATACGGCGATGTGATGAGCGAGGTGGAGTTAATCTGATGATACGCTTTGAGTGGTCAATCTGACTGATAAAATATTGGGTACCTATTTCTATTCCAACCTTTCATTTATAGGTATATTATATAATTTTCTCTATATTTACAATGAGAATTTATTGTGTAAACGATAACTAGGACAGATATCTAGGTAAAACGATCATCATCATCATCATCATCTCAGCCATAAGACGTCCACTGCTGAACATAGGTCTCCCCCTTGGATCTCCATTCGTACCGGTTGGAAGCGACCCGCATCCAGCGTCCTCCGGCGGCCTTAACAAGGTCGTCTGTCCATCTTGTGGGTGGACGTCCTACGCTGCGCTTGCTAATCCGTGGTCTCCACACGAGCACTTTTCGACCCCATCGGCCATCTTCTCTGCGTGCAATGTGGCCTGCCCATTGCCACTTCAGCTTGCTAATCCGGTGGGCTATGTCGGTGACTTTAGTTCGTCTACGGATCTCCTCATTTCTGATTCGAAAACGATATCATTTTTAAAATATATATGATGATGATTATGATGGAATATGGATAGGGAGGCTGTTGACCGTCTGTTGCCTTAATTCAGCCCAATTGGCAATTCTCTGGATGCCAGAGACTTTAGAGCGATAACAAATTGTCCGATCCGATATAAAAAATACAATAAGTACCTAAATAAAATAAATATTTAGGGACAATCTTACACAGATCTACCTCGCCCTAAACTAAGCAAAGCTTGTACTATGGGCACTAGCCGACGATATACATAATTATACATATAAATACATTACATAGATAACAATAACATCCATAACTCGGGAACAAATATGTTAATTCAATAATTACTTTTTAACCTTCGATTATTTCGACAATTGTTGACATTGACCAAGGCTTTTGTTACCACGGTCGGTAATTATTTATCGTATGCTTGTTGGAACAGTTTACGTGTTTACAAATAATTAACGCGAGTGACGACCTCATGCAATATGTATAATAGTAATTAAGTTTTGTTACTAAGGTCTGTGTCAAATCAATACTTACAGCTAACATACCTATTTGTTTATCATTTCATGAGATACGAAGTTTAGTATTAACAATAACATATAGGTATGTTATTCATAGGTAAGTTTTAAAATTCAAATTTTGCTCGTTAGGTACCGACCGACTAAATTACTGTTAGGATTCAAGCTACCTCAGCCTTAGGAAATTTACTCAATCAATCATAATCTATATATAAAATAATAGATCATGGATCACATTCGCTAAATATTAATTAGCTAATACGCAAATAACACTCGATGTCGAACCAAGCACTTGCTCGGTCGTCCAGATATTTTAAAATACCAAGAGGGTCTAAATACAGCAAAACACGACAATAATTAATTAAGGTCGTCTAAGCAATCTAGTATGACGTCAAAGCGGATAGGTAGTAGTTCAATATTGATTTGTGCTTCAGCAAATAGACAATGGCTAACGATAGCCGGTAATAGACTGTTTTCATGCATAACCGGCAACGGCCAGGCTAACGAACCTGGAATATATTCTTCTTCTTTCCAGTCGTATCCTGCTTGCTTGGTGAGGGTTGCTAAGGGTCGTGATTACCAAAGCTTAATACCACTTTCTTCCAGGCACTGCGCCATTTGCAGGCAGGTCTGGGCCTTGGGTCCTGCATATGCCTTTTACTGTGTCTATCCACCGAGTAGGCGGTCTTCCTCTACTTCTCTTCCCTCCTACGTGACCGACCATCATCCATACCTCTAGATTATCTTCGCGTCTAGCCACGTATCCGAAGAATCGAATATATTACGGAACCAGTTAAAACTGCAACAATAGTAACTTATAACTTATACTTAGTAGTAACTTAAAAATAATTACTGTAGGTTTTTTAAGTTACTATGTATAAGGCTAGTGAGGTCCTGTGGGACATACTGAACAAACGGGATCAACCACCTATTGTAAATAAAAATTAACCCCAAATGATCCCATGTTTACCGTCACCATTATTGGTGCGAAACGAGCATACCGTCGGTATTTGGTCCCTTGGCCACGAGTCCGACACATCCGTCCTAGTTCCCCGGCTAGGCGGAGTGCATTACTCCACGTTAAAAAAAGTTTACCCGGTTAACCCCGGGTTAGTGGCATGATGCAAGTGGCGCTAAGAGGAATGTAATTCTACGTTGGTCCCAGTGAAATTATGGTTAGGTAACGGTAAAAAGAAAATCGTAGGTATACCTACTTACCTATAAGATGACATGTAGCAAAGCTAAGTTACCTAGAGAGTTTTAAATAATACAATATATCTTTTCGCTACGGAGTGCAAAATACATCTGAAAATGTACCTGTGAATGAAAATAAAAACCTATAAAGAAACCCAAATAATAATACGTGCTTAGAAAGCTAAACGTCCCGATAAGATGAACATGCGAGCATGTGTTAAATGTGGAATGGCTGCAGAGAACCCTATAAACACGCCGACTGGTAAATAAATAGTTATTTGTACAACAAGAGATCAAAGTTTGATATTTCTTCGAGTGCTTATTTTGAGTCCCGAGCAGACGAAAGATTCTATAATAGATTCACGAGCGTAGCGAGTGAATCTAATTTAGAATCTTGAGCGTAGTAAGGGATTCAAAAGCGCACGAGATGTAAATAACTTTGATCTCGTGTAGTACACAAAATTTTTCACCCTAAGCAGTGAGAACATACCTAGAGGGACAGAGATAATAGAACCCAAGTATATCGAATTTGTATTAGACCCCGCATGTTGAAATGACAGTTGACTATAAAGGTCACTTGAATGTCATTTTGTCTCACTCAGTGAGCAAAATGCGATTTTGCTCACTGAGTGAGACAAAATTACACAGTGAGCAAAATCGCATTTTGCTCACTGTTTTTAAGAAGCAAAGTACCCTTGTTCGAGCTGCTGAGGTGAAAAACAATGGCTTCAATAACGTCCGAGTGATTAATTAACATCTCTAATGCAAACATTCCTATGTTAATAAATCGACGAGAATGCAAAACAAATGCTATTTAACAACGCAATAAGCCACGGAACATTACAAACAATACCATATTCTTCTTTTGTAGCGGCGCAGATCGATGTGATGGTCATGCTAATCGATTGACTAAGGTGCAAAAACATGTTTGTACCTTTATATGGCACATGGAATAATACCGAACTGGTTTTTGTGCCGATCAATTGCTTATCTGTATCACTTTAATTAAGTCTATAGGTATAGGTACACCTAATATTTTTTGTAGACCCGGATGTAGGTACATTGACGTTAAGTATTCACTATTAAATTAGATATGATGATGATGATCCCATACAACCATTTCTAGTCGCCGTTACGACGCGGTGTTGACACATCTTGTGTCGACACCGTCTGTTTCGGTCACAATTCCAGTCGCAGAGTCGTCGCCGTGTCGACACAGTTACCAGAAATGGGGAAGGGTCGACACATGACACAAAGTGACATAAAGTGTGGTCGCCGTGTGCACACATTGTTTCGGGTTTGCGACTACTTTATGCCAAAATCATTCGTTCATTCGTTCATTTTGTTCCTGTCAAATGAAAACTGTCAGATGGAAAAATACTTAAATAAAAATAAGTGACGAGATACGCCATCAAAACGGATTACAAGACGTAATTATATATTGTTTGCATTTATATTACAATAGGACTTAAATTATTATGGGGAATTAAACTGCTCGAGTGATTTGATAAACTAAGTGTAATATAATCAACGCGCCACCACATTGTTTTAGTTTAGCCGGAAATGAAATTGTTTACTTCTCAGTGCCTGTGTTCATAACTATATTATTTGAAGCATTTTTAGTACTTCGATGCGTATACTATACTTAAATAACAGAAATAACGCTTTACATACTACGAAACTTGTTAATTATGATGTATAAATATGGTTTAAGGCTGAGAAATATTGCAGTCACAAAGTAGTTGCAATGTTTCGACTTTGTGTCGACTCTGTGTTGACACATGACACGCGCTGTCAAAAGTAATAACAAAGTTACTGGTATGTTACTGGATTTGCAAAATGGTTCCTTGTGTTGATTTGTTTTCAGATATTCTCAAAGTGTAAAAATGCCGTGGTCAGAGATGGGCATTAATCGATTAACTGTTTATTCGACTAATTAATGGAATAAAAAAAGGTAATTCTCAAATTTTAATCGCGATTAGTTTAGTCGACCTAACATAGATTGAAATTGAATTAATCTGAATATTAATCGAATAAATTAACGATTAAATCTCGATTGAAAGTTGACAGGGGGCCATTTTTGTACGTAAAAATAATAGAAATGTCTTGCATGCAGATGGTAGCAAAACACTTTGTCATAAAAGTCGAGATGGGTGTCGTTTTATAGGTTTTAGGGGGCGCAGATTTCGAAAATGATGACCATTTTGGATTCCAAGATGGCGGCCATGCACTATGTCATAAAAGTCGTCATGTATGTCGTTTTATAGGTTTTAGGGGGCCCCGCTTTCGAAAATGATGACCATTTTGGAATCCAAAATGGCGGCCATGCACTATGTCATAAAAGTCGTCATGGGTGTCGTTTTATAGGTTTTGGGGGGCGCAGATTTCGAAAATGATAACATTTTCAATTTAAAAATGGCGGCAATGCACTATGTCATAAAAGTCGTCATGGATATCGTTTTATAGGTTTTAGGGGGCGCAGATTTCGAAAATGATGACTATTTTGGATTCCAAGATGGCGGCCATGCACTATGTCATAAAAGTCGTCATGGATGTCGTTTTATAGGTTTTAGGGGGCGCAGATTTCGAAAATGATAACATTTTCAATTTCAAAATGGCGGCAATGCACTATGTCATAAAAGTCGTCATGGATATCGTTTTATAGGTTTTAGGGGGCGCAGATTTCGAAAATGATGACTATTTTGGATTCCACTTTTATGACAAAATACGTAGCCGCCATCTTGGATTATAAAATGATCATCGTTTTCGAATTCTGCACTCCCTAAAACCTATAAATCGACATCCGTGACGACGCAAGTTATCTTTATTTTCAGATCTAACAAATTGCTACAGAATACAAAGGACAAAAAAGAAGCGAGGAGGTAATGAAACAAGCAAAAATACAGATGATTCCTCGACGCAATTGGGTGATTCTTAAATTGTGTCCAGATTTTTTTTGTCATAAAAGTTTTAGATTTTTTTTTGTGTTTTGTATCTGTATTTTTTATGTAATTCGACATTAAGAGACCATATACATCTCTTAGTAATTGTAATAAGTTAGATTGAATTGTTCGTTTTATTTTATAAAATTGTTGATGTTATTATTTTTGCTTGTATGTAAATTCAATGATGACGTGTAAAAGTGCCCTTGTGGCCTATTTGCTGAATAAATGTTGATGTTTGATGTTTTATTTTTCACATATTACTCTCACAAGTTCCGTGACATTTCGACCTTGTAATTTTTTAAGTAAATGTTTTTGTTTATCTATGAGGATCTCACTAGAATAGTATAATCAAGGTATGTTTATATTTGATGAATGAAATAGTAACGCAAAAAAAAATATATATTTGTGTCTTATATTCCTGCCGAAGACTTTTATTTTACCTTTTCCTTCTACACAAGTTTGGCCAAGTAATAAGAATTTAGGGCTCTCAATTTTATTTTGACTTCTACAACAGTAAAGCTACGAGGCCATGTTTGGTATCGTTTTCGTATAAATTCGCAGTACCAAATTTAGTTAAGGTATCACATTGACACCATTCCGAAGTAAAAACATATAAACTTATTAAAATACTTTCTTTTAAACTCCTCTTCACGCTTAAACTGCTGAACAGTTTTAATTTAAATTTGGTACACATATATTTTGAGTCCCGAGACAGGATATAATAAGTTATCTCAAAAAACATCCATCCACGAAATCGGTTCAGCGGTTAAGCGTCAAGAAGAGTTTCAAAAAAACCGGCCAAGTGCGAGTCGGACTCGCGTATTAAGGGTTCCGTACATTAAGTCCGACTCGCGCTTGACTGCACATTTCTAATAGGTTTTCCTGTCATCTATAGGTAAAGAACTATTTTGTGTATTCAGACGGACATACATACAGACGCACGAGTGATCCTATAAGGGTTCCGTTTTTTCCTTTTGAGGTACGGAACCCTAAAAAGATTTATTTTTATTTTGTGTAATGGTGTCAATGTGATATCTTAAATGGATTCAGCACCCCAGATTTATACGAAAACGATACCAAACACGGCCTAGCACCTTCACTGATATAGATATATCAAGATAAAATTGAGAGCCCTAAATAAACTTTCAAGAGCAGATATCTCAAAAACTATTCAACATATCGAAAAAGTTGATTGAATAAACTTGTAACAAATTAAATTAACTTTCATTTTGTATAAGTGGCCATGTCGCTGAGATGCATAGTTTCCGAGATATAATCGAAAAACGGGAAAATGGGACCTTCAAAGCCCCCTCTCTCCCCCCCGCTCAAGGGCTACGACCGGGGACTTTTGATATATTCACCTCCTAACTTGTCAAACCGAGTTACGGAGTCAAAAATTGTGTTCCGAGCATTTCCCTCTACAACTTTGGAGCATTCGTTGCCTGACCTAAGTAGCTTATTGAATTTCTTTAAAAACTTTTCTGTAAAAGGTTGACGGGTGTCGGGTGTTTATATGGTTTCGGTCGATTATTATCATTTGCATTGCCCATTATGACTTACTAGAATTACGAGCACACGAGACACTAATAGTAGTTTGACAAACCTTGGTTTTCAAGAGGTATTTTATATTGACATTTGCTGTCACAAATTTGCTGTCAGATTTAGTCGCAAACCGCACGCAAAGTGCACACAAATGTGTCGACACCTTGTTACGGAAAAGTGTAGACACGGCGACGACACTTTGTTTCGAAACAATTCTAGACACATTGTGTGGACTCTGTTACGACACATCTGACATTTAGTTACCACTTTGTGATTCTGCGACTGGAATGGTTATATGGGATGATGATATCCTGTTTTCCCTCATCAGAGACATAGGGCTCTCAGAAGGGATTTCCATTTTTCGCGGTCCAGCGCGGCCTCCTCCAGCTCCGCCCAGGTGAGGCCAATTGGTGCAGCCTCTTTTTCCACTGTGCGCCTCCACGTGGGCGACCTTGCCCTCTTTTTCCGGGAATTTTCCAAGTCAGCCCTTGATTTGGATAGGTGGTTAAATTAGATATACCTAACATTATATGTATTATGCTCCGAGATCGCTCTACGCGTCAAGATTTCCATCTTCACCATTTAGATGGTTGGCAGTCATCAACCGTGCGTTTCTCCAGAAACTTCAAGCCTCGCTCAGCTAAACTGTGGAATGAACTGTCGCCTGCGATATTCCCGGACCGATTCGACCTTCTATAAAAGAACATACTTCCATCTTAAAGGCCGGCAACGCACTTAATGCCTCTGTTGTTGCGTGTGCCCATTGGGCGAAGGTAATCCCTTCCAATCAGGGGATTCGCCTGCTCGTTTGCCTCCTATATCATATAGAAAACCAGCCAAGTGCGAGTCGGACTCGCGCACGAAAGGTTCCGTACCATTACGCAAAAAACGGCAAAAAATCACGTTTGTTGTATGGGAGCCCCGCTTAAATATTTATTTATTTCTGTTTTTAGTTTTCTTGTTATAGCGGCAACAGAAATACATCATCTGTGAAAATTTCAACTGCTGCTGCAATTTAGCTATCACGGTTCATGAGATATAGCCTGGTGACAGACAGACGGACAGCGAAGTCTTAGTAATAGGGTCCCGTTTTTTTACTCTTTGGGTACGGGACCCTAAAAAAGAAAGCTTATTTTATTACAGTGTATGGTATTCCCTGTCACTGCAGTGGCTTGCATTGTGACTGCATTCCTCTACAGGTGATCCATTTGTCACAAGAGAATGTTATCGAACACGTGCGCCTGCACCGCTAAAACGTGCGTCTACATGTGCATGACTTTATGATAAATCAGGCACGTTATCAAAACACGCTTCCATTTTCTAAATAAGTATTCTTCTAAAGGCATTGACATAGATATCTAGGGACTGGCTTTACGGGCAATAATAATGAGGCATGACAGGGGCCAGTACAGCGGTGTGACACCGCTACAACGCGATTGGTTGATGAGTTCGCATCATGCGCGTGATTGGTTGATGAGTTCGCATCACGCGCGCTATTGGTCGCAACTAGTTGCGTTAGACTGCACGATTGGCTGGAATACGTGAGTAACACCCCTGAAATAGTACCATTTTTAGTGCCCGTAAGGCCAGTCCATAGATATTATACGTCAATGTCTATTTACGGGGTTCCCATTGACTCAACTGTTTTTAAATATTTACTTAAGACTAGTGGCTGTTGAGCTGTAGATCTTGTAAACCCCTATTGAATCTTTTGAGAAAAATCTATATAATCATCAACTAGCTTACAAAATTTCACGAGAATCAGGTGAGAAATACGACCTGCCGGGCTAGCACATGATTGGCGCGACAGTATCTCGCTGAGAGATAGACTACCCGTCCCTCTTTAATTAGTACAGTTAGAAAAAGACGGGTAGTCTATCTCGCGACGAGATACTGTCGCGCCTAGAGATGGGTCGCGGGTATTTACCCAATTTACCCACCCAGGTAAATACCCGGTAAATACCCATCTACCCGGTATTTACCCGTATCTACCCAAATGGACGGGTAGATTCATTTCTTGTTGCACATGTCGATTTGTGTTAAAGTGAAGATATAAACCGAGTTAATGGCTGTAATTATTGTGTGTCATTTAAAATGAAATGGTTTAGTTGCAGTTGCAGTTGTAACTACGGAATTTTTAGTACAATTTTGATAAATATTAAAAAAAGGCCGTCATAAGAGTATTTTTTTTAGACTTTTGTAAATTATCGTACTTATACGTTGATAATACACATTCCAACTCCGGTCGGCGGGGGGTGTGGTTGGGGGAGGGGGGCAAAAGTGAACTTTTTCATATTTCTTGGAATCTGTCATTAATATCGAAAAGTGTTGTATGTACAAACTAAAGTAGACAAAATTTTCTACAAAAAAAGTTATATACATTTTTGTCCTAAAACTAACTGTGTTTGACTTATAAGCTTCACAAGTTGGGATACTGCACAATTCTTTTTTATTATCATTCATAAGTATTCTTTATTTTAATCTTTCTAATGTATATTAAAAGCATTTTAAAACATTTCCGGAAGCCAGGGAATGATTTACACGATTTTTATAATTGGACTGATATATGTTAAAATCGAACTTCACCTCATAGCAACCTTTTCGTAATTAGTTTGAACATACATTTTATGTAACATTATAAAAAAATACTTAAATTAATCTTATTTATACTCACATACCATTAAACACATCAAATTTAGAAGAAAAACGAAAATACCCGCGTATTTAGCCGCGGGTAGGTAAATATCGGGTATTTACCGGGTAAATACCCGCTCTCGGGTATTTACCCGGGTAGTTACCCATCTCTAGCTCGCGCCAATCATGTGCTTGGCCTACTGTAGAGGAAAACTGTCGGAAAGCCCGGAAAGCCGGACGTACTTACGAAACAGTTTTGCCCAAGCTGAAATCTCCATTGGCGCACACCTCACGCTTGGCGCTCGCTCGGTCAGTAAGTAGGTACCCACTACACAATCCTGTGGGGCTAGGTCGATTTCTTGACCTATGTATAGGTAATGTAAGTATGTCTTTACCGTTCACAGACCAATATTTATTTTATAGGTACTATAAGGAATCATACGAGAGCAACGCACTCAGGATGTTTTTCAGTCAATATGGTAAACACCCATAAATAGGTACTTACCTACCAAATGACGAATAGGACATTCAACTTTTAACGCGCAATTTTATAAGTCTTCTTCCTCGCGTTATCCCGGCATTTTGCCACGGCTCATGGGAGCCTGGGGTCCGCTTGGCAACTAATCCCATGATTTGACGTAGACGTAGTAGAAATACAAGTATCAGTGAAATATCAAAAATACTCCAAATTTTTCTCTTAAATGTTTTATGATTGGCGCCATTACTATAGTCAGAGTAGGTAATCGGATTTAAGAGTAGGTTACCTAGTTACCTACCTACTTATGCTTGAATACCTACAAAATAAACATGGTCTCAATTGCAGCATTAAGATGTCTATAAAGATAAGAAGACAAACAATTCAATGACTCTATTTTGAATGCATCTGGTTAGATTAGGCGTTTCAAGCCTTTTTTCAACAACAGCAATTTCCAACACCTGACTGAACACAAAAAGGTAGGTAACTGTTCATTACAAAACAATATATTGCCATCGACGCGACACAAACATGCAATAAATGAAGTAGCGGAACATATTATGACTTGAGCAATAAACTCTTGTCTGGTAACAATAGGTAAACTAATTACCGAATAATTTAAGGCAAATGACAACTCATTTGTAGTTCTTAATTACTTACAACATTTATTTTTCTTACAACAACACTACTACACCTTATAACAAAGTCCCCCGCCGCGTCTGTCTGTTTGTGTGTTTGTATGTTTGTTCGCGATAAACTCAGAAACTACTGAACGGATTTTCATGCGGTGTTTACCTATCATTAGAGTGATTCTTGAGGAAGGTTCAGATGTATAATTTGTTTAGATATTTAGTAACCCGTGCGAAGCCGGGGCCGGTCGCTAGTGGACGAATAATACAAGAAGACGTCTATACAAAATTGCGTTCCTCCAATAAGTTTCAGGCTATTGCCAGAATGCCACATGGCATCCCTAACGCAGCAGGTCCCTGTTCCATCCATTTTGTTCGGCGCTTAGACCTCTGGTCAAAGTAACTCAACTTCTATTGAATAGATGGCGCTGAATATTGGAGGAACGCGACTTTGTATAGATGTCGTAGGCCGATCGTACGATCAGGCAGATCGTAATGTTCCTGTGTAATGTTTTGACGATAGTCACATCAAACCAATATATAGGTAGGATAGGTTCGTTAGGTTGCTTCAGATGCCCGAAGGGCAAACTGCCCAGAAATAGGAGCCCCGCGTAGCGGGGCTCCGTCGACTCCGGGAACGAGTCAAAGATTTTCACGTTTCACGATATGCCTAGGAATTTCACGATATGCCTGATCTTACGATCGGCCGCCGACATAGACACCGTCAGGTTTTCTCATTTTATTTCAACACTGGGAAAACCTCGATGGGGTACCTACTTCTTTTTATTGACAAATCCTTGTTTAAACTTAGATAAAATGGATGCCCACTTTCTACATAGTCACGATGAGGAAGAAATGGAGATAATTCTGTGTTAACATTGTAAATATCGTTATCTGTAGCTAATCCGTCGGGCACGTATCGTTGATACTTTATTTGTAAGGCAGACTATAGCAAAAGAAGTGAAATTCTTTAAGCCTGCATACGTCATAGTTACATCATCCAACGGAAAGTAATTCCCACTGTAAAGAAACTACCTAGTATTTTAATTATCCGTATAGGTAGTTTAGTTTCTTAACATCCCATTTATGAGTACATGCTATATATGGTTATGTAACGTGATCATTAAGGTAGGTGTACAGAATATCTATTCCCAAATTAAGTACTATGTAACCATGTGGTGCCACAAACTGGGTCCCACAGGACGGATCTATCGGGGCAGAGGAAGACCAAAACGGAGATGGCGGGATGACCTTGATCCATTTTGTAAATGGGGTGCTCTTGAGGAGCAGTGTTCTGTAAAAGAGTTACGAGTAGTAATGTGTACAGTTCACCTGACCTTTTAGGTTAGTTTGTCGTCTTCGTCGCCCAATATCAATAATTTTACAGCTAGATACAGATTCTTTCGATTGATGTAGGTAGTCCCCTTCGCTTCACATCCTAATTCACATAGTTACCTAGAAACATCTTAGAATCTATTCGCAGTTATAGAACCATGCAGTCAGAGATCACAAATCATGTGAAAATTTGATAATGTTCCTTTCCTACATCTGTCGACTATGTTTATTTGGAATAGGGGATAGAGCTAACAGGTCAAGTTATTAATTTATTATATTAACGAAATATCAAAACGATTCGTCCGTTCAAAGTTCGCGTTGACAGTTACTGTCCGAAATAAAACAAACAACTGGGAAAATACAGTTATATTACGAATACACTAAAATATAATAATGAGATTGACACACGATGATAATCTTTATGCCTAAACTAAACTAAAACAAAACAATACTGGGAATCAACTTTGACAAACTAAAAACACTTTTACATAAAAATGTACGTAAAAAATAAGGAAAACTACTTACAAATTAGTACCTATGTCGGTAAAAAACTTAAAATGCAATTCATTGTTTTTCTCATTTTCCTGCAAGTTTAGTGCGAAACAATCCAAATGACGACGATGACATTTCTTGATCAACGTCAACCCCTTGAATCAATCGGACGCGATTTCGGACCGGCAGAAAAGTAATATTTAGGTCCCACCGACGCGATATCCCACACACGATTTTATACTAAACATATGGGAAATGAAAAATGCCTGAGCCCTGTTTTTGACATTTCAAAGAGCGGAAAATACCGGGCGGAAAACGAGTGTTTTAAAAATCGACAAACAGTAGGTAGTCAGTTGAATTATTTCGCAATTCGGATGCTATAGTACGTTAACAAATGCAATTTATTAACAAAATAATAAAAACAAGGCGCTATTACACTATTACACCCTGATTTTGAACAAAACGGTCAAACAATTCGATCCATGCGATTTATCCCTTCCGGGGATGAATTAACGTTAAATTGTATGATTTCAATAATAAAATATTGATATTTGTTCTAAATACAGCGTCCTTCGCATTTTAACAACATTAAAATATACTACAGTGCCTCGACAGTTTTTGCTCCCATAATATATTGTAAGACTACTGAAGTGGCAGAAGATTTTGATAACGTTTCCGTTATCTACTAATATCCGACATTTTATCAAAAACTGATTTAAAAAAAAAATAATTTTGAGTTCGAAAGCGCCCTGAAAAACAAGCAAGGCTGTCAAATCTAGGGAGTGCTCCCGGTACTGGTTTGCTATACAAATACAGTACCGGAACCGGGAATTCCCGGTTCTCGCCGTATAAACTCAGTACCCCTAGTCAAATCGCTCGAATTACGCCCCGTATCACCAGCTCCATTATTAACAATCTTTACCCTCGACAATCGATAGATCATTCAGAAGATGTGAAGGCTAACTGTCGAGGCGCTTTATCAAATATTAAATAGCTCAATACCGCAGAAGAAAGCAACTGAGGATAAGATATTATTTTTGATAAGTTCAGGTTGCTTTTGCTAGAGATGTGATAGGTTTCAAAACGTTAAGTCATGAAAACAAAAGACTACTTTGATCGATATCACGGGTCATACACAGATAAATATTAAGATTGATGCAGCCTAATTTTTGGTTATATCTTACGAATATATCGGCTTAAACCGACGTAGTGTTGATTATGCCTAAATTATTTCACCAAGTTTTTCAAATTACCACCAAAATCTATGTACGACTCATACCTACGTAGCGCATAAATACACATCTCATAAGATAAAAAAACGCACAGTCAATCCTTTGACCGCTAAACACGTCAACTAACGCGCGCGGCTACAGCCCAACATCAACCTCATCCGACAAGGTTCACGATGAGGCACCGCGCCGCGCACGATAGGCGTAGCATTCAAAGGGTTAAATATCTCCTCAGCTACTTTCTTACCCCCTTATTCATAAACGTTTACTAAAGTTAATAAGCACGATAATAGCCGATAATAATCGTTTGTCCCTTTCCGACGTATTGGTAAGATGGAAAGGGACAAACAATTATTATCGGCTTGTCAACTTTAGTAAACGTTTATGAATAAGGGGGTTAATCTCCAAAGCCACAATTGTCCCGCTAGCAAGCCAGCCCGCCTCCCTCGTTGCGCTCAATCTCAGTCCTCACGTACTCCGCCTGTTTCTCATTGAGCCCCAACTGAGGGAGTTCGGCCTCGAATTGCGCCTTGCCGCCGACGCCCACGAGGTAGCCGTTGAGCCGCGCCGCGAGGTGCGAGGTCTGAAGCTTGCCCGAGTCCAGCCCGAGGCTCCGGCAGAGGTCCTTGTGGCCTTGGAGACGGTACTTTTGGTGGTAACTGGAAAAGATTATGGAAATTCTTGAGACCACGTTAACTTTGCACTAATTTGGCAGTAAGAACGCATAGGTACATATCCCAATAACCTCCTTACTTGACGTATGGAGATCGGTTGCATCATAGATCAACAAATTAAGTAAATATATGTGTCTTGAAGCCCAAGCTTCACTGAAATGAAACTATTAAACTAGAAATTTCTTTAATTCTACATGTATAAAATCAATGCACAAAATTGTTTATTGTTGAATAATGCCAACGCCTGATAGTTTTTTCAATGCAAATACACTACATGATTTTAACCTAGTCACTATAACACAAAGAGTATAGTAAGTATATTAGGTAGGTACTTTAACATCCGTTCCAATGTCCTGTCCCTAATAAATTACTAATAATAAACCAACTATTAATAATGAGGATAAATTAAGAGGATAAGCTTGGAGTATCAAGAAAGAGATGTCCTATTAGGAACCACATAACATCGAAGTAGAGGTCAAACTATCCTTTATAGAGTGGTAGACCGTGAGACCCTGACACCATTAAAATCCGCATTATGTATGCTACTGTTGCTATGCCGACAGCGCGCGCTAATATTACGAGGACAAGGCGAATTGATTTCAATTACTCACTAACAAGCCTATGAATATATATTTTCGTTTAACCTATCGACACGATTCACTACGAAACGTATCAAGTCATCAAGTCAATAACCGTTTCATTGTCACTAACCTATTCAGTCATTTGTTTTAGTAGATAGGAAGCCATAACATTTATTAAATCATAAATCATTTATTGCGAACCATGGTACCCACAGATTTGTGACTATTAAACTATAGAAACACATGGCACCTTAAAGAGGGTATTGCGAAGAATCTGGAGAGTTACTCGTTTCATTTTAGTGTGTTTTACTGTTGAACAAAACCCTACCCAATCTCTCCCATATTTCGTATCGAATTTGGCCACATTAGTCTAATGTGGCTACTGTTCCTCACGCCATAAGCGGAACGGCAACTGACATACACATGGCTTCATTATACTTATATATATCACTTCACAAATGTACCTGCGAGTCATCGCCCGGGAAGAACTTGTTCTATAAAAATCTGTTGCTGACTGGCGGTCCATTATAGTTGAATTAAATTGAATTCTTTATTGTCATAAAACACTGGAACTTAATTATTGTGATCATAGTCAACATTCAAGTAAGTAATTTAGCTAGAAAATAAAGGATTACTTACTCTTCGGCCGGGTAGAATGTGGACGCCGGTGCTATCTCGGTGCGCAGCTGGCCGAACCGCGCCGTCATCTCTTTGTAGGACTCCTTGCCTTCACTCCTCATCATGGTATTGATATTGGGTTGGGTTGCATACAAGTTTAAGTCATATCTTTGATGCGCATAACAACTTGTGTCATAATCATCATTGCGCATACAAATGAAAAGTCATATTATATTGTGTCATACATTTTTAGCCATAATATTTGATGACATACCTACTCAGCAGTTGTCCTATATTTTTTGTGCATATAGGTTTTAATTATAATTAATCAAATGTCATACCAGCTGAAAGCATATTTATCGATACTTATAATGTTTTACGTATAATGTTTTGTAGCATAATAATTTTCAACCATAATGGTTTAAGGCATACTTACTTAGTTATTGATAGCCCTAATCTCCGTCCAAACACTTAATTCGACGGAGCCCCGCTCACGCGGGGCTCCTATTTCTGCGTGGTTTGCCCTTCGGGCATCTAAAGAAACCTAACGAACCTAACCTACCTATAGTTCGTTTTTTTTAGCATTAGAAATAAGGTAAACAATCTTGATGTGTCTTTTAATTGAAAAACACATTTTAAAAATAAGTTACGGCAAATATGTAACGATTATGAATCTAATACGATCATTTATATTCTTCTGCTTTCATAAGTAAGAGTTACCTATTTTTAACAAGCGTTTTTCAATTAAAAGACATTTCATGATCGCTTACCTTCTTTCAAGTTCTTTCTAATGCTAAAAAAAACGAACTATACTATTTGAATAAATCTATATCTATGATTAATTTCTTTTATAAGACAGTTTCTCCTAGTGGAGGGGGCTCCTTGGATCTCCTCTTTTATACGGTCTTTCTCTGGTTATGATTATGACTAAAGAAATATTTGCTTCATAGGTGGCTCACAACCATACTTATTTATTATTCATGCTTTGTAACATTTATGAAAAAAACATATTATGACCACTAAAAATATGACTTCTTTTTTTATGTCTGTATTAATACTATGCACTGCAATACTTCGAACGAAAAACAATTATGGATATCAAGCAGCTGACTTAAAATTTTATGCGAATTAAATTAATGAGTTTAATGACTATAAAAAATATGTCATAACTCATTTATGACAAAAAACCCAGTTATGCTCAGGAATAATTCTGACTAAAGATTTTTATGACTTACAATTTTATGCATAAAGTGTTATGACAATTATAAATATGACAAAAGTTGTTATGCGACCAGAGGGATTCCCATTGGTACCGTATTAGAGAGATACTTACTCTTCGGCCGGGTAGAATGTGCTGGACGCTGGTGCTATCTCGGTGCGCAGCTGGCCGAACCGCGCCGTCATCTCTTTGTAGGACTCCTCGCCTTCACTCCTCATCATGGTATAAGATCATAGATTGGTACCGTATTAGAGAGATACTTACTCTTCGGCCGGGTAGAATGTGGACGCCGGTGCTATCTCGGTGCGCAGCTGGCCGAACCGCGACGTCATCTCTTTGTGGGACGCCTCGGCCGCCTCACGCTGCTCCTCGTCATGGTATAGGATCATGGATTGGTACTGAAATTGATAAATTAGCATGTCAGCTTTCTGTCAGCAGACTACGTACAGCGATGATATTCAACATAAGAAAGAGTAAAAATATTAGTAGTTTGAAAATATGTATGATGTTGTGTACAAGCAGGTACCTCATAATTATCTATATCTTCATCAGTTGGTAGCACTGCCACCATATAGTGCTTTCCGAAAACATTGCAAATGCACTAGCTTATATATTTGTAAATTTTTGATAGGTAACAAAAATCATTTCCCAAATCGGTACAACATTGCTCGTTAAAACAGGGAACATTAAATGAAATTAAATAAAACGCCTTCCTGTTTTCTTTGTCACACAACTCTTTATTTATTTTAAATAATAGCTAATAATAGGCTGCTGACACAAAATAAACAAAATAGAAAACCAACAAACAAGAGAATATACAGTGAATATGAAATATTTATAGCCAACTATGAATAGCAAACGAGTGATTATTTTTAAAATGTCCAGTTTTACGTCAAGATATTGCTAGACAGTGGAACTACCTACGAGTAACCTGTTTTCAGCTTGTCTGTGCAATGTCAATGTCACATAGGAACAAACTAGTAGTCGTAAAATATAATAATTAACATAAACATATTTATCAACTTTAATTTTCCAGTAACTATTACGTATAGAACGCTTTATTTTGTTCAGAAGCAAAGAAATACCTCCCTAACTAGACTAAACTAAAGTTCAAGTTTATTTTTTGTTCTAGCTATAGTCCCAAATCACCACTAAAACTCTTTGTTTTAATATATTTGGCATAAAGCAGGTTTTATAAAAAACATTTTCACAACGAATTTTGATATAAATGTACCTACGTATAATCCATGGACAATCTTTGATTTTGACTGATGTAGGGAGCTTTTGCAGTATTGAAGATTTGATGATTAGCTCTAGAATTACCTGTCTCTTCAGCTTGGTGGTTAGTCCGTACTCATGGTTGGCCCAGAACATGTCCAGCAGATCCTCGAAGGTGACGGATTTGGGGTCGTAGTCCAGCTCGATCACCTCCGTGTGGTCACCGCTGTAATACACAATATTTAGGTGTTGATTAATTTATTCTATAACAAGCGACCCTCCCCGGCTCCATACGGGTTACACAAAACCTTAATAAATATTACCTACACCTTCCTCAAGGAAAACTCTCTTGGTAGGCCGCAAGAAAATCCGTTTGAGTTTATCACGAACATACATACAAAATACACAGACAGACGCAGCGGGGGACTTCGTTTTTAAGGTGTAGTGATGATCAACTCATATCACTTTAGAAGCAGACTATAAACATTTAAATGGTTCAATATTTTTTTTATTTTATTAGGTACCAACACAGACACCAAGTGGATGCCGGTGTATGAAAGACGCAGAAAATATTGGTGTCGCGCAGATTACGAGACCTTTGCCCAGCAATCGTTTACTCAAAAATAAAAAATAAATATTACATAGTAAACTGTGTAGTTTCTGTAATAGAGCCCAAAGAATAAAATAAATGTGTGACTGATTTTTTAACAGACTTTAAAGATTTTATGGTAAGTATACAGACTGTATGGTATAAGACAGAGGTAAGTAGTCACGTTTAAAAGACGTCATCATCATTTACAAGACAAGACGTGGCATTTTTATGATGGTCACGGTCACATAAATGTTTTGTTATGGTGATGAAAGTGTAAAACAATTTATGTTCACGTGTGATCGTTATTTTTTTAATATTGTTACAAACTATTTTTTAGATAGGTAGTCGATGCACTTAGCCTAAGTCCATCTTCAACCAAAGGAATAGACCGTGCAGGCTGCACACAAACACAAATTAAATTACATTATTAGTTAAAAAGGAAACAGTGACAAAGACATGACACGATTCTTTCTCCTAATTCTACTTCATTCACTCTATTCCGTTCGGTCTTGATATAATTATTGTATAACTTTATCAGGTCTAAAGTTTATTCTTAGTCCAAAGAACCTGACCTGCCTTCTGACGTTTCGATCACGTATAGGTAAAGAGCAAGAGATTAATTACACGGGTAATATAGTTATATATTTACATACTAAATTGAGCCATAAGAATGTCCGGAAGTTTAAGTTAAAATTTAAATCAGTTCCTGTTAAAACATTACCACATTCGTTCGTGTGTAGGTATAACTAACTCGGATGTGCCCACACAACCATCGCCGTCGTTTACAAAATGTTGTCCGATTGAAACCAGCCAGTAGTCTGGTATTCGATTACACATGGTTTGTTTGAATTTATGGACCATGTTATATTGTGGTTAGTCTCACAGTTGGGTACAAAATGTTTTCCGCACTAGGCTTACCGGCGACTTGCCCTTGCAAGTTAACCTTCGATCGCGAACACCGAATTATAATCATAAATAAACTTGTTTATCTTTCATCTATCTCGTCGGACTTACTTGATAAAAAAACAATGATTTGTAGAATACCAACTAGGTATCACGTGCTAAACGTGACTTTGCAAGTGATCACATAAGTTTATTGTTTATTAGATACGTTTGTCTTTGAAAACATATTAGGTACCTACTACAATTTAAATATTTTTATTTAAAAAAAATGTCCGTGCAAAGTTATTAACCTAATCACTATCCTTCATTTCTTTTGTCTCACAAAATATTTTGAAACAAATGGAAATAACACTTCACTATTCATCACGTAGTGTAGAGACACTCAAATCTTTCCCGGACACGTCTCATGAATCATCCTGTATGTTAACAAACCGTCTCAATCAAACGGTAGATCTATAAATACTCCTCGATAAATCTAATAGGTAAACGATTATATCTAACGATGATAGTAAACAATATACCTGATGCAATGAAATAACGTCTCGATGAGTAAGCCCATTGATAGTATTGATACCTATCTGCGTTACGCTAAGGCAACGTATAAATCTACGTTCCGGCGTAATCTTACGTGTTTACGCAATTGTTTACAATTGATACGGTATAGAATTCTAAGGAAACATACCTACAAACAAAACATAGTTAAAACGCAACCTCATTATAATTATACCTATAGAAAATTTCAAACATAAATATTGATACGTTGGTATTTTAGACGCAAAATGGATATCCACGACAAGGAAAGAAATAAGATATAATATTTGTCCTCTCATCGAAAGTGAAATCCTTTAGACATACATATCAACAACCCACTGACCTTGATAGTGATAAAATTAATTTGAATCTGTTGCTAGGCTTTTGCTCACTGGAGAAATTTTATTATAATCTTAACCAATATTCACACAACCTAAATATAAAATGAAGCGCTACGCCATTACTAAAGTTAATCTTTTAATTGCAGGACAAATATTTCACAACATCTTCAGACGCTACGTCATACAAACAATACACCATGACTTGGACTTTTACTTATAAACCCTAACAGATAATTAGTTTAAGTATCTTAATCTACCATCAAGTAGATATCGTGAAATACATTATTATATATGTATGTGGTGGATCTATCTTCCTTCCTTGCCGTATCCGGCAATGGCGACCCCATCAACAATTCTTATCCGGATTATGAAATGCCCTTATGTGGCTCGCAAAACCAAACTTTGTCTTGAAGATGCGGTCACACGATGCGCAATGGAGTTGTCCAGTCAAGTTGCGGGTGTATGTGTAGGAGGGCTTAGGTCGCGTCTTGCGGATATGACGCTTAGCATCCAGGTCTTCCAGACGCTGCTGCTCAAATTGAGCTACTTTCTTATGAACACTAGAACGCCATTCCGATCTTTGTAATGCAATGCCCTCCCAGCAGTCAGTCGGCATCCCGCAAGCGACGTGGTGGATAACTAGCACCTGTCTTGCATACGAGCTTGCAAATGTTTGCAACAAGGATTGTCTTTTAATTAGGTACCTACCTATTATAATTACCAGATTCGTTAATGTTAAATAAATCGGTTAGTTATCCATTCCTTCGTTTTCACGAAGTCCGTTTACATAACACTTTCTACGACGTAGACTAATATTGATCCCTTTCCTCAGACAACCTTGAACTCTACCTACAGAAACAACCGTTGTACCTACCTACCTATATACTTATTTAGGGTTGGTGCACAAACTGTTCGTATCGTTAAAGAGTTCGCTAAATTTTTATGTAAGTATGGAAAGTTTCATAGTAAAGCGCCGGGGCGCGCCGGCTGACGTTGATCAGTCTTAGTACTAGCGGTTGACCAAAATCAGCTGTAAATGGTGTTAAAGGTATGAAAATCGGCACGATAAATCTTTAGGCCATTTGAATCAATTTGACCCGTAGCACCAAACAAAAAAAACAATCGGAAAGGAGTTATGACGTCATCTTTTTTTTGTATGGAAAAAAACAAATTTATGTTCAGAAACCTATCGTGTGTGGTATTAAATGAAAGGGCATTTTGAGCCGGTTTTAAAACTATATCACATTATTATATTTCCGTCACTTGCATTCAATTAAAATAAAGATAAAGATAAAAAATAGTTTATTCAAGTAGGCATATTACAATGCGCTTATGAACGTCCAATAAACCTTTACCGGCTCCAACCGTACACCTCTGCCCCGAGAAGATTTAAATCCCCCCTGAATTGGAGGAGGGTATCCCAATATGGGACCGGCAACAAAATCGGCGGGACACATCTTTTCAAAACATTATTACATCTTATAATTAACATGCATTACGAGTAATTAAGAAAAATACAATTTAAATTACTATAGAATTCATGCAATTATGTATACTCAAAATCATGAAATCATGTATGAGAATACATATTATATGAATCTGACTGATTGTTATGAGATGCTTTCATACAATTTGATGTGCTTTCTTACCTGAAAAAAATAATTTACAAAACATACCAAGTTTGGGCTCCTCCAGATACGAAACCGTTGAATTATTTTTTGTAAAATAAGTATACACATATATACAAGCCCTGGTAAGGGCATTTATTTGTGTGATGATGATGATGAACACACAAATAGATGCCCTTACCAGGATTGAACCTGGGACCTCCTGCTTCATATGCAGAGTCACTATCGACTAGGCTAGGAGGATGTTTCATTCATAGATTGATAGATCACAATTTGTAATAATAAAAATTAAAAAAAAAATACTAAAACTAAATATTTTCGAAATTAATTTCTTGGGGTTAGATACGAGGATATTGGGTATTACTTGAGGTATATTTCACAAAAAATAAATCAACGGTTTCGTATCTGAAGGAGCCCAAACTTGGTATGTTTTGAAAATTATTTTAATTTGAATTGAATCCAAGTGACGGAAATATAATAATGTGATGTATTTTTAGAACCGGCTCAAAATGCCCTTTCATTTAATACCACACACGATAGGTTTCTGAACTAAAATTTGTTTTTTCCATACAAAAAAAAGATGACGGCATAACTCATTTCCGTTTGTTTTTTTTTTTGGTGCTACGGATCAAATTGATTCAAATGGCCTAAAGATTAATCGTGCCGATTTTCATACCTTTAACATCATTTGCAGCTGATTCCCGAATTTCAGGCTGTACCGCTATCACTATCTGTCAAATGTGGTTGGTGCAACTGGCCCTTAGTCTATGCTATGCTGGCCGGTTGATACTCGTAATGGTATACAAATCAAAAATAAAATAATATTTACCTGCTGATGTTGCGAAACTGTACTGTTACTGTTTATGTTAGGTACGCACATGTCAAAAAGCATACCTACCGTAGGTATAAGTATGACGTATATCATATTAATAATACTCGTTATCGTTTTATTATTTGCCGTGTCATGTATTTGCTTTCCCCAAATAGATATTATACATTAACAAAGAATGTTGTGCTAAGCTTACGATTAATTTAAGTATGATAATTTATATTCCAATAAACGCTATAATTAAATTGCACATTAACAATCAGCTTTGCTAATGATAATCCCTAATCTCAAGGATTATTACGATAGCTTTTATAACACCTGTGGCAAATTCTTAGTACCTATTATTAGATTACCCTCTTAGTTTATCATTTTACATTGTAACTTTGTACTTACAAAGGTACATGAACATACAGAAGGTAAGCAGCCATTTACTTGCACGGTCTTGTCGAAGAAAAATAATCGAGTACACTACTAAACTTAACCCCTTGAAGTTGGACAGAGTTGGTTTTTGTCGAAACCTATACGGTTGACAACTTGACACCCGGCGTCGCACTGAACATTGCGTCGTTGGGCCATAAATTAGTTAAATTTATCTACTTACAGGCTTCTGTAGTGTGGATTCTTGGTGGTGCCGCCAGAGTAACCGACTCTGGTCCGGATGACGCCCAGCGTAGCGCCGAACAGTGAGTCGTTGGACCAGAAACACCCCATGCCGAATGTGGCCTTTTTCGTCGGAATGTCGACATCGTGAAGGAGGGTGGCCTGTGGACAACATGCGTAAATGTCAGAGGGAAGCATAATATCGATCCTTCAGTGAAATATCTACTATATTTTAGCGTTACGGTCTTTACGGTACGTACGTTACTTTAAGGAACAAACCAGTAGCATTGAGCAGATTCCATCTATTATTAATAACTTCTAGGAAAACCCTGAAAAGCAGTGTTCATTTGGCTTAAAATATTTGGTCGATCGGTTAAATAAAGGTTTGGAGTTTCATAGAATATAATCTAGTTGTATGAAAGAATCCTAAAAAGTTTTACATATGTACCTACCTGTCTACTACGGATCATGCCCATATATTGAGAAGTTTTTAAGCCAAGCTAGGCTAACGTTTTTCAGTCAGGTATTTTTGGTGTATTAGAATAAACTATGTGGAGTCACTAAATATAAGTTGCTCGGCCCAACCTACCACAGTACCAATAGGCGTAGTAACCTTTCAAGCACTAAATAAATGAACTCATATCCAATACCAACAACAACGCAGTAGTCATAGATCCAGCCATTAACGAGGATCCGTTATCAGCCAAGTCAAGAGGCCATTACGAAATAAGATGATCCTTTAAAAGCTCACCCCAGATCAGGGTCGGGTTATCTTATCGCCCCCCTCGTTAAGCGGTTGATATATCTATTGTTCGTTTGTTCTTGCGCAGTTTTGTGACACGTGGCCCACTCGCGGGTGATAAGTGATAACGAAAGAGCATTGTCACGATTTATCTACGTTCTTTTTATATCTTATTGCGATTAGTTTAGATTTGTGACATTTTCCGTGTTTAGTCTAGACAGAGCTAGCAAAACATTACAATTATTTTTAGGAAGGCAGGGCAGTTCCTGGGCGGGCGGGCGTTGCAATATCCCGAGAACTTGTCCCAGTCTTAGGAGCGTTTTGGCTGAGATAACTCGTCTACAAGATATCATCATTTACAAGGGAGTCACAAAATAATTAGGATTTTTGAAAAGGTAGTCGTACCTACAAAAAAAAAGATTGAGACCCATGGTATACGTAGATAACCTGATTTATAGAATAGATACTTACTAGGATCAGAAGAGTACTGACATTTATCAAATTTCATAACAGTAGCGGTACGCTGTGGGTAGCGGCATAGAGATTTATTTTCTATTGTAGTTAACGTTTGCTTGCCACCCAAGAAAGAAAATTACAGCTTTTCGGAGCAAATCAAAATATCATGGGATCAATCTTCAATGAATTCAATCACGGGCTACAGACAAGCGGCGTCGTTCAATAGATTGATTGTCTCTACAAATTCTATTTTGGTCTCATAAAAGCGACAACTGTCTTGAGAAACCAATTTATACTAATAATGCAAACACGTGCCACTAGAATCGAATCAATTGACCGAATGAAATAAATTGGCCATCGGCGGCAATGAAGACCAAAGTGCATAGGCATCTTATTAGGAACGCGGCATTGGACCCTTTGCAACAATTATGCTGGGGTTAAGATCAGATAGCGTCATTCGGAATAGGTATAATAAATGACATTGCAACATATCATATCAATACTAATTTAGGTTGGTTTGAAAACCATTTATTTACAAACAAGATAAATACAATGGTATTACTAAAAGGTTGGTTAATTTCGAAATTGTATCTTGCAAATTTTCCAAAAAATGAAGTATCGTTATCAATAAATGAAAATGCCAACGCACATTATGGGATAGAAAAAAAAGAGCAATTTTGTAACCATTTCCTTGTTGTGATTAATGTTACTCACGTTTAAAATGCGGCGTTTCAGTGATAAGAGCCACTTGTAAGCCGCTGACTGTCAGAAGTGCGGACGAAGATATCAAAACAATAGGGATTCCTTGTCTACATAACTCTAAAAAAAACCCTCTACTACTTATATCCCCCAAAGAATTATCTCCAAAGATTTATTCCAGGCATTAATTCCCAGTAAGCTGGAAATCGTCTTAATACCTTCATTTGGTTCTAAATTAGCGTAATCCGAGTTTGCTCCATTCCTGGAGTTGTGAAAAAATTTTGCTCTTTTTCAGGTTTTTGCTTGTAGTTCAAAAACGGTACGTCCGACGGAAAATTTGCTCTTATCATGATAAAAATTGACATTAAAACGATGTTGAATTTTTGGGAATTTATTTAGGTACAAAAAATGTGATTTAAAATAAGAAAGTGTTATGCAAAAATATCTAATAGGTACATACCTACAAGAGAAAAAATACAGGCAATTTCAATATGAGTTTGAATTTTATCACCACGACCCTTGAAAGTGTGTCAACCGTAGTCAAGTGGAGAGTTCATCGTTCCCGGACAAAAAATAAGTTCAGTACTTATACACTAGATTTTACACTGTACCGTTTGGAGAATCAATCATCATTCATTATGGATATCATGTAACGTTGGCCTATAACTCTACATTTACTTTCTCTCGGACAGTTAACTTTTTATCGTGTGATGTCTGAAGTAGGTATAATTTATTTATTATTTAACTTCTTCCAATATTATTAACACCTACCTCCTACCTTCCGCTAACTCAAAATGCTTATTCCAACTTCGTGAATAAAGCTGATTAGTACGATTGTTTAATTAATTTTAAATAATTAATATAGGCACTTACCTTTGTTATTGTTGTTGAAGGACTTAATTAAGTGCGCTATTTTCCTGCTGAGTTAAATTATGATACGTAAATCAATCGATAAAATATTATTGTATTCTTTTCATATACCTATCTATATCGGTCGGCATTTAATAATAAAGAGTGTACAACTTGTACATGAATGAAACCGTAAAATAATTTTTAACAAATAAATGTGTTTGTAGGGATACCCTTGACACAAAATATTTTGGGTTTTCGCGTACCTATCGATGTTATTCGGGAGGGCTCCCATCTAGGTCGAATCCGGGGAAAACCAGATTACGGCTTGACGGCCCTGTGCGGCCGTGGTGCAGCATCTTTCTGACGCAATAATCTCTTTAATCGTCTGGTAAGTGCAAATATGTTTGTAAATACTGACGGTCGTTGATGATAGTGTAAGTTTGGATGTCATCAAACTTACCTGCTCAAAAAAAAAAAAAACTTAAAATTTTAAGGTGCTGAAAATCATTTGTTGTGCTGAAAACCCTTGTGTCGATGCAGTCCCTTGGTAAAGCAAGTTTAAACAATTCTTCAAAAATAAGAAATCATTTTTTACGGCATCGTATTAGTGTAAAAATCCATTGTAAAAAGAAGACCAAGGAACACCTTTAATTTAAGCTAATATGAGTCATATCATTCTAATTAAATTAAAAATAAAATAACAAAAATCAACTTACGTTTACCGGCGGTTTCATGTTGCAGAAGCTCCTAATAATTCTCAGCATGCACCAAAATTTCTCTCAACTTTTAAATGCAGTTGCGTGTGTTTGTTGTTGAGTGATCGCGTGACTGCGGTGTCGGGGCGTGGAGTGGCCGGCGTCCGTCTTGAGTGGCGGCTCGGCTAGCACTGACAGTCTTGTGTCGAGGGAGTCTTACACGAGACACAGCCACGATTTCCTGCTGCAGACACAACAGTAGCGTGTCACACGGTGTCTGATCCGACAGAACACGGCTTCGTCCCGAAAAAGTTTATATCTAAAAAAACGACAAATTATGGCGTTCATTGCATTGGCATAAGTTTTCGAGATTCGGAAATTGGTCGATTGTAGGCACTCGCCTCTACTTAGTGCGCACTCTAGCCTACACCTTCATATGCTTATATTGTTGAAAGAAAAATTCTCTAAAAAAGGATTACCTTTTGAAATGAGATTTGAATGAGAAAGTAATTATCCTTTTCTCATTGTTAGGATCACATCACACTTATTAATGCCCCGCTACTTTAGAATTTTAAGTTTCTGCAGGACGCAACACATTATGTCTGCCGTTCTAGTACTTATTTACTTATCCGCATAAATTTAATTCATAACAAAAATGGAGAGCATATGTAGGTATTTGTCTTTTGCGGTCAAAAGGTTCACCTTTTGGAATTAAAGACAAGATGTGTATTTAAACACATCTTTTCTTTAATTTGCGAACTTAAACATCGTGTACGCAGTAGGAAAACGTCACAAACACGCTTCGACGCAGCATGTGTGCGTGACACGATTCGGCGCCACGCCTGACGTAACCTTGCCCCCTGTGAGGGCCGCCGTCTGCGGCAGCCGCAGAGCCGGCGTGACGTTGCAGCGGGTAATATAATTGTATTGTGCACCCAAATTATCCCACTTCTGATGATCAGAATTGAATAAAGACCACAGATTTGGATTCTACAGATTTTTTGAGACTATAGGCTCGAAGATTTTGTGAAAATACGTTTTAGTTTTATATAAAAAGATAGAAAAATATTAATTAATAAGTATATTGTTAGCTTCGTTAGTGTGTAAAAATCAAAGAACACAATACTATAAATAATATATTATATATTGTAAAATAAATTTTAACAAATTTAAAATTTTGTGAAATTTTGTCCATCCCCTTCACGTCATGTCAATTATCCACGGCTCGAAAAAATATATTGATGCTGGCTGTAGTCAGTCTATACATAAATCAATTAGGTACTTAGTTTACCTATTATATAGATTTACCTAGTGCTTATAAATAAATTAATAAATAAATATTATAGGACATTTTGACGCAAATTGACTGCGCCCCACGGTAAGCTCAAGAAAGCTTATCTTTTAAAACATACAGTATGTAACTGAACACAAGCAATTATTACTCAAATCAAACCCGTTAATGTTTAGGTCATCCTAAGTAACTTTTACTATGGGACCAAACCCGAAATCGTGAAAGAAAAATTGACTCTCCCATAGGAAATTTCAACATCAGACCAGCAAAATGTATGAAACATCCAATGATTTTCCGCGTTGTCCCATAATAAAAGTTGATCAGTATGACCTAAACATTAACGGGTTTGAGTAATTGCCTTTCGTTCAGTTACATACTGTATTGTATATTAATTTTCAGTAACCAGGAAGTAGTTACTTAGGTATTCGTGAAATTTTGTTCGTCGCCTTGACGTGTCAAAGTTATAAGTGTTAGTTTCCGAGATAACGTGGACTTGTCAATTGAGTATGATAAATTGATAAGTTTCACTTCACCATATGGCAAGGTCCTTTGAACGAAAGCATTTCAGCACATGACAAAGCAACTATTTCTTAAGTTTATAAAAAAAATTACACAGCGTATTTGCTGTGGATTTTGGTACGCTGCATGCTCGACATTATTTTGCTGCGTAAACGCTGCGTCTACGTAATTTGAACGTCGTTAAAAGAGCCAGTCTAAACCGGTTTTTAACTAAATTGTAAATAAGTAGGTGATCTATACCCATAATATTCACTAGGAGATACCTAAGGTAATTATAAATAATAAATATATATGGTTTAAACAATTGGTTTATTTTTTACATTATAACAAAAAAGTAGAATTCTTCATACTTATGTTTAAATATTATCAGTTTTCATTAAAGTAAGAATAACACACCTATATTGCATTTTTGCCTTTTCGGACGTGACGTGCAGTTTTTACGTTATAAATACAATAATAGTAGGTAAGTTATCTTTTTGTACCAAATTTAACTTTTATCTATTTAAACATAAGTTACATAAGATTTTATAAAATAAATCGTATCAGCTGCACTTTGAACACACATAATCAAAAAATGGATGTACGCACCAAAATAATAAGAATAATAAGACAGTATTGACTCCTAACATAAATACTTGAATAGATAAGTACTTGAGTTCTTTCACAGAATGGACAGAATGTCTAACACGAGAGCAGACCTGTCATTAATTAAAATAAGTATTTTTTTAGTAATTAATATTGTATATAATAATTTTCACAACATCCAATCTATTAATAATAATTATACATAATCAATATATTTTATAAAACTATTTTAAGACTCTTGACATGATGGAAGTTTTCATACCAGTGTTATGACTACAAAGCTCAAATTGTGTTGGTGAGTCATATATTTTCTACTAATGTGAGACTAAGAGTTATATGGATAGTTGCAGGTAATCTACATAACATGTTTATTTGTGGCATGTAATTCGAACAGGGCAAGACGCTAGAGGGCAAGATCTTATAGGAATCACTGAACAACACTGAGATACCAAACATGTCTATCGATATGTATCACTAATACTACCAAGGGTATAAATAGTAAGAATTTAGGAAAAAGTTTGTAAAAATGAGCATTAGAAATCTTTAGACTCGTTTAAGATCAAAAAACACTACAAAACCATTCGAAAATGTGAAGACTATTTTCACAAAAAATAGGCATCCAATGTAAAAGAACACTTATTTTGACACAAGAGTTGTGACGTCATTCCTCACTTTAGCAGCACTTACAATAAATACGTCTATAAATACAATGTTCTGAAATTTATTTTAAATATCCCTAAGAAATTTTGCGGAAATCACTACGATATACTTTGATAATTTAAGTACGCATCTAATAGTATATAAAGATTTACAGACAAGGTTGTTATCACCGTCAGGCTAAGGCAAGACCGACTGGAGGCACTGGTATCAACGGTCTCATAATCATTATATACAAATATATTTATAAGTTACGACACAAATTTAGACCTTATCAGTGGGACTATAATTATACTAGTGATATAACAGATAAATTCACCTTGATCTCAACATAACATGACTTTACTTTATTTTGAATGTTGGTAAATATTTAAAGGTTTTATGTTTATTTTCCAGGGTTTATTTTTAGAAACACCTACACCAGTGTCGTACATTCTTCACAACCAACTCTTTTTCAATTATTTCACATGACCTCATTTTGTAAATATTATTACGTTGAATTACAATTTAAAACATTTGTATACTGTTCAACTTATTTTGATACAATTTCTGGTTTTAATATTTTTATAAAATACAATAGCAATATCACAAAAACGCAGTATGTGCAGGTATATATGTAAAATGCATTTATAAAATAATACTGTTATGAAGAAAAACAACCGAAATATAAATTGTGCTTATATATCTCTCTATAAGGCCATTGTATTGCTTAAGACAGTTGTGTATCATTTTTATATTTAAGTATATTCTTGGGACCATTACTATGAAATATATTTGGGGCTTTCATACATTTATATAATGAGCCCAACATTTTTTTATCTTCAAAATGTTTATGCGTAATATTATTCTAAGTTAACACGTTCCGAAAGAGTGTTAATAACAATAGGTTTCTAAGTACTTTTTAAGTACTAATGATAAAAAAAACATCTACATTACTTGTTTACACTAGTGACTAAGATATGGACGAATGAATTACTACTGGATGGGACCTAATGAAACCCACGTGACATTAATATTATAATAAGAACATTATCATATAAACCGATCAAACTCACTTAATACTCACTGTAGTTGCGATATAATCCGTACATTTCGGGAGTCCTTCGGCGGGATAATTCTTTTCATGCGCACTTACTGTGAGTATTTCGTGCTTTAAGTCGCGTTTATATTTAAAATACAAGGTTCATTAATCTAAAACGTTTCTACTTTATGGATCAAGCTGCCATTAGAATCTAACAAGAATACCACAGACCTTGAACACTGGATAATATGGGGCGAAAAAAATGTATAATACATAAACTACAATAATCTAAAAAGGTAATAAGAGTTGTCCTTTAAAGTTAAAATGCAAACTGTTTAAGTTTTGATCGCGACTAAGACGAATAGGAAAATATTGGCACACATAGAGTATTTAGCAATTAATGAACAAGAAAAAGGCACTCACATACAATCCAAACGTTACGTACAACGTTGTCATATTCATGATGTGAAGAACTTTAATATATATTTAGTGCCGCTAAAGGTTTTAGGCCTCGGTCTTCCTTTGACCATGCTCTGCGTATAGCGTAAATTATACAAGGTTCGACATATATAACGAGACCTTTTACACAGTGTACCTACGTCAACGGGAGACCAAAGTCTTAGAACCTGGGGTTTTGTTCTACAAGTTCTACTGGAGTCGTGCTCAAACGTTGTCGTAACGTGTGGATGGCAAACTAATTGCGCTGTGGCCCCCTCACTCTGTCAACAGTCAGCTGTTTAATCTCATTAGTGGATGGGCAATTTAAACTACTGTACTAAGTCTCCAAGTAGAGATATGCTCGACGTTTTGGCGGTATAATCAGCTATCGCTCTGCTCGGAGTATACTAACGGAAAAAACTAAACTAAAACTCCTAGTAGTAATAGCTTCAGTTTTGTTAAATTTCAGTTAGGTTTTTGAACGCGTTTATCACTCATATTAATCATAGGACACGCGTAACAACCCTAGAAAGCCAAAAGAGAACGCGTCATACGTTAGGGAGGAGTGGCACTTGTGACCCTCAGCCGGCAAAACATTGGTTTTGTGCTACAGTGGAGATGTACGAAACACTTGTCTATTTTGTGTTTTGAAGCATGTTTATTACCTTTAGACATCCGTCGAGTATATCTCTACCTATATGAGTTTTGGTATACTACTTTGATCATATTAAAAACTACTAACAAATAATTTATCAAAAGGTAACAATCAACCCTTAATAAACACATTCTGGTCAAATTTAATAAATGTAAATTGTTAACATAGTTTGCTCATACGCCCAACCATTAAGTAACCACAATAGCTACATAACAACTGACATAAATTCGAAACTCAATGCGAAAAGTAATTTGGAATGTTTTTAAATTACGATAAATTACGATTTATTAGCAATAAGTTCAGTTTTACCAGTTATGTGAGATATTTTTATCATCTTGTATTTAAGCAATTGTTTTATCGTAAAGCGATGGTGTGTATGTGTACAGTCACCACACGGGATTTATATGCCATTTAGGGTTCTTGCTAAATTGGAAATTCGATAGCGTAGGTACTGAACAACCAATTTAGCTAGGACCCTAAATGGCGCAACAATCGCGGAGCATGATGGTACCTGTTATATTTGTCACATGTTTGTATAAGAAATTTATAACAATGATTAGCTTATTTTTAAGCTTACTACACATTTCTTGCAAAACCAAAACTGAATTCAGACAGTCATCATTTTGTACCTAATGCTTGGTGAATTTGGATGGGCTGCCAGAATAAAGTTAATAGGAATAAATATCTAAATAGTAAAATAAGGCTAATTACATAATAAATAAAGTTTATATAATTTAGCTAACATTACTAGTATAGTATTAAGCTTGTAATTTATTATGTATTTTGCCTCTCAATGTATACCTTACTCAAGTTTGATCTAAATCAATATATAGCTTATGTTATTTATGTTGTACATGTAGATTAAGTATCAATACATCAATGGGTTTATTGCCAGCACTGGTCCACGTAACAAATACTTTTTTGTACAAGAAGCGATTGAATCTCAGGAACAAAATGTCATAGTATTATATCTTGTTTTAAATGCATATTCACAGTATTATGTTCCAATAGGGCTTCTGAAACATTTTAATTATTAATAAATTACTTATATATACCAAGCTACATAAATATTGATTTCTTACATATTAAAAAATAATTTATTTTTAATTTAGGTATGTCAATTTTATATAATTTGCTTTACAACTGAACCGGGAGGCACTTTATATATTGCAATTAGGTTCTATAATGGAATACGTAGTGTAGAATAAAATACTGATTGATACTTTTGTTAATAATGCAACGTTGTACAAAATATTCTTAATAATATAATACAATATTCGTTTAATATATTTTAAGTACTCAATTTCCAATCACAATACTTTGTCTACACATATAATGATTTCAAATACGAATAAGTTAATTAAATAAAGGAATGTTAACTAGGAAAATGGTAAGGCGAAGATGACGCTTTAAAATACGTTCATCGGATTTAAAAGATAACTCTTACGTATAGGAATCTGTTACAACTTATCTCTATTTCTATAACCCAGATATTACAATGACAGTTTGATATGTCAAACTCACAGACAATTTAGCAAACTTAAGCAAAATAGTGTCTTCATATTTTACCGGTTTCAGAAAGTAACATTAAGTGACTGATATTTTAAAGTGTAATTATCAGTAGTAGTAACCATATTGTAAATACTTTACCCAAGGGTTCCTATTCCAACACACGTTTTGCGGTGATCAATTTTAGCACATCACTATTAAAAAAACGCACGAAAAATCATTAAAGTATCTGGGATATAGAAAGAGTTAACTAAAATATTAGCAACCATCTTACCTCTAGGTACAATAACTGTTGAGCTCGTGCAACTATCACAATGATCTTAGCACATTGGCAAGCCGTAGCTGTGAGCTGCAATGGCAATTCCACCGGCATACATATGGGCCCCATTTTACACAAGTACAAATCACATTCTTATAAGTCTGGCAATATTGACGCGATTGACACTTGCTCGACTCGACCAATGAGCGGTCTTTTGAACGGTGTTGCCAATTAAAAATTGTAATTTGTAGCTTTATAAAATCGAGCCCAGATCTCAAATGGGATCGATAGGCGGCCTCGGACTCTTCGAAGTACTATCTCTTACGTAATTAATTCAGAATATACACAACCCAAATGTTATTGGCCATTTATACAAAAAGTCACTTTTTACTTAGGTTAATCAATTTTACTAGGTTACTAAATTTATTAAGCATAGACAAAAACCCACTTCGACTTAGGAGTATGTCTCATTTGTCTCCTGGCTTACGGGAGTGCATAGCTACAGTCGATCAACCCATTTATTAGTTGGAAAA
The DNA here is from genome assembly GCF_910591565.1 of Cydia splendana. Taxonomy (NCBI): domain Eukaryota; kingdom Metazoa; phylum Arthropoda; class Insecta; order Lepidoptera; family Tortricidae; genus Cydia; species Cydia splendana. The sequence continues at coordinate 13,276,024 of NC_085971.1, read as the reverse complement.
ACCATCATGGTTCCACTTTGTAACTTAAAAGTGACATTTTGCAAAAAAATACCCTATCAACACCTCAGTAAGAGTACTCGAATCACCCCAATTTGATCGACGATTAAAATAAATTCCCAAATTACTGGAATGATCAATCAGACTTTTACACCGCACTTTCACATAAAGTCTACATAATGATACAGCACCTGCGTGACCGAGTGTCCCCGACTACGTCGCTCGTGTGTCCCGAGAAGCGCGGTACGGTGCCAGCACTTGGGGACAGCGTGAGTGGGTTTAGCTGGACGGGCATGGCCTCCTGGCCTACGCCCTCCGGTAATGAAGTTATACTATGGTTGTTCGTTGATGTTAGGCTGTTCTCCACCGGGCTACCGTTTGTTCTTATCTGTGATCGCTGCTTCTTCAAGTCGGCGAGGGTGCCTGAAATTATAGGAGGCTGATTAGGGATTGGAATGACAAGATTTTAAGTTAAGCTTCAAAAACGTGTTAAGAGCAAGTCGGTCATAACTTAAATCTGATTGTAAATTGTTAGTATTTATGATCTGGCAAGCAGTACTGTGTTTTTTTACTATAACTAGCATAGTTTAAAAAAAATAGTTTAATAATTACATTAAAATTAGTTTTAAGTATGGTAAATCATATAAATGGGTGGATAAATTTTCTCTCCTCATTCGTTGCCACTGTCACTGTCTGAGACTGATTCAGCCTAAATTCACCAATTTTATAGATTTTAATTTATATTATAAGCCCGTTTAATAATACTCGGATCTTTATTACCTATTGTTAGAATGTTTTACATCATCTTATCTAACAAAGTACTACTGTTCTTCTAGATGACGGGAAAGAATAACAAAAAATAATTGATCCACCAAAATTTTACACTAGAAAACGGTGTAAGTAGGTACGAAGAATAGATACAAGATAACAAAATACATATAACAAATCAGCATGCAGGACAAACTACAAGAAAAAGTTCATTAGAAATAACTATAATAGAATGAGTGTCACAAGAAAGTAGTCCAGCGAGTTAAGGCTCGGTCGAGTTTAAAAAAAAAGCCTTTGATATGACCTGATTGTCGGTTTGATCGGACGATGGTATATCCTTGTGGGATGGATTTAAAAAATCCGTTGTGAACAATTGAGCGGACATTATGTTAAATCAATCTGGTATCTATAAATATTAAAATAAACATTAAATTTCCCATATATTTGTCCTTGTAGGGCTAGAAAACTGAAAATTTGAATTATCTATCCAGTTTGTGTGAAGCGAACAGCCATTTGGACTAATAGTGAAAATTGTTGCTTTTAAAACTCGACCAAGAGCTAACTCGCATCATAAGGGAGAAATATGAACGAACACGCCATGCAATTCATGCAACTACAAGGAGACGCTTGCCTCAGATATGCATCCTCGAGCGCTCGACCCGGGGACCGCAGGCCCCTTCCATTACATGTATTTATAAACCATCACTGTGCAAAAACTGTTAGATAAACGTTGTATATAAATTGTTAAAAACCGGTGCTATATATAAATATGTGGGTATCGTAAGGATGCATATAATTACCTGCGTTAATCATGACGGTGACATGAACATTGATTTTACCATTATTGTCTGTAGTGTAGGTGGCAGCGCCCTCTGTGAGGGCGATTTGGTTCGGGCTCACTACTAGGTCTTTCCTACCGTCAATCGCGTCCTCGTTTTTGAGGGTATCGTTGTCTTGGCCTTCGGGGGCTTTTCTGATGCCGTTGGGTACTGGTCTTTCGTAGTGCTTGGGCTCCTCTTCTAGGACCGGTTGGGGGGCGTAGTGTGAGGCGGCGTTGACGCCGAACAGGGGGTTGGTTATTTTGGGTTGCGTGAAGGTTTTGTCCTCCTCTCTGTGGGGCAGGTACTGGTGTTTGGGGGCGTAGTCCACGTTGCCGGAGTCGCCGCTTTGGTTGGACATGGTGGAGCCGGTGGAGAGGCGCTTGTGTGTGAGGTCGCCGGGAGGTATGTTAGCAGTGTTCTGATCATTTTCCACGCCGTTCGATAAGCCCTGTAAATAAAAAAAAACGCAATTTAAAAAAATGTGAATTTATTCGAAAGCCCTGGCAATTGTAAAATCTCTATAAATCGGTTTTGAAATTTTATATTGTGCCTATGTGTTTTACCAGTGATATAACTATTTTAAATAGCGTTCATAGCAATAAATCAACACTTTCCTCTTATTCTTCATTACGGACATCGGAAACTTTATTGGAATCCTATCTATTAGATTAAGTATTAAAATGGGTCAATTTGTTAGTCATTTTCATATCAAGTTGCCAAACATCGCTTTTTTGTGTATATTTAGATAATCCAATTACCTAAGTAATACTTGCACCAAAGATCGGCACGGAGCAATTTGCAATGACTTTGAATGTCAGTAAGGCTTACTGACACCCAACCTAGAAGTCATTGCAAATTGCTGCGTGCCGATCTTTGGTGATATAATGGTGCAAGTATTCAGGAAACTACTTAAGGGCTAATTTACACGCATGCGATTTTAGTTACATTGCGGACTGTTGGTTACGTCCAATTCAACCGACCGATCAACTCGCAGTGTAATGAATGCGAGTTCTCGCATCATCTAAATCTATTAACTTGCTATGTAAATGTAATGTATACTATTTATGTACACACAGTACACATATGAACCCATGAAGGTAAATTATCGACATCCATCGGACTATCGTTGTCATAACCAATAACCATCCAAGCACAAAAGATTTCGAATAGTGAGCATTTAGTCAGCCAATAGTACAATTAAACTCGTTCGTGCGTTAAGATGCTCAAATAATGCCACTTATCTTCATTATACTAAGTGCAAGTAACTAACTCAATCCGGCGGCTAGATTAATTCTCTTGACAAGTTTTAAAAGAACTTCAAAAAGCCCGTGTAAACAGCCATCTTTTAGGTTAGATAATTTTCTAGCGATACTTACGACTATAAGTAACGACAGACATCACATCGATTATAAAACTTAGTAGGACCTAACAACATATTATACGCGCCAATCTAGGTATGTCCACCTCTACATAATTATATTGAATCATCACAACTTATAACCCACAGGCATTTAAGAGTGTCAGACCGAAGTTACGGTTTCGGCAGGTTGCGGCATAAAAATAATGTTTCGGCTAATGGTTCGGTTCGGCCGAAACTAGAGCAAACCCGAATCGAATAACTTGTAATTATGAAGAAATAGTATTTACACTTTTGTAATCAAGAATATAACAATAATTAAAAACATTAAAAGATAAAGATCTGTTAAAATATTCAATTCATATACTTTTAATATTAAAATTAAGCAAATGAAAGATGCTTTTACCATGCAACCTACACTACGTAACGTACGGTTATATTTGGCTATTGAATTATTTATTATGTATTATACGTAACCATCTAACCATAATCAGATGCACTCGTGGTAGGTATTATATATATTAGGTCATTACCTATGAAATTGGCGTTTTGTTCGGAGAATTTCAACGAAACACGAATTTCCATACAATTAATTTTGCGGATATTTTTTTGATGGCTAATTCAAACCAAACAAAATTTTTCCAGTAATTTTTGACACCTTTAAGGTATGTTTTCAATATCTCCATTTCTTGAAAATTGGTACCATTAGAAAAATATAAGTAATTTTAATACTCGAACCGACAGCACATGAAAAGACCTATTTTCAAGGCTTAATTCTGAACACTTAACAATAAAAAATAACAATTAATTGTATGTAAAATCGTTGTTTATTGAGTGCACTGTAGTTTTATTGTAATTGTGTATGTACTTTTGTAAAAAAAAAAAAACTAGGATCAGACTTATATCTATGAACAAAAACGCCAATTTCATAGGTAAGGACCTAATATTATTAAATGAGAATAGGGATGTTTTGGGTGAGCCCCATGATACGATATTTCAAAATAAGTTTTCAATTAATTTAAAGTGCTGATAACATCATAACTAATTCTAGTTTTTAATCATTACAATATGTAACATCAATAAAGTTATAGCACATTGCACTGGGCATTTATCAACTTCATGTTATTTTCAAAGAACTTTCTATTAACTCCTTGAATATTTTCATCGGCTGGGTGAAGCTCGTAGAAATAAAACGAACTAGGCAGGTACAGAAAATCTGAACGTAGGTACCTATTTAATAATTATTTCAGAGATTTTTTTTTTGATTTCTAGCAAATGGAGGTGGCACATTTTGGCCTAGCATGAGGAAATATTAAATAAATAAATAAGTAAACAAACATACTCGATAACGAAGTCCTAGAACCTGCGGCTCCTTCCGCATCCGCCGCAGATTGTCATTTGTCAAAAACATAATATCCAATGACATGCTGAAGCAAACACTTTAAAAAAACACCCGCGAAAAAATCCTTTGCGAAAACAAATCGCTAACACTTTATGTGGCCATAAAGTAAGAGTTGAAGTGCGAAGAACTTTTGAAGTATATCGAAATGCATTATCGAGAGGAGGAATGTGCGTATGCGCGCGCGCGGCGCGGACTGAGCGGCCGGCGCCGGCGGGGAAATCGCAGGAAAACTTAGTCCGCGGCGCACTCAGTCAAATCAGCACCGGAACGGGATGCCACTCACTGAATGTTGTAAATTTTACACGTAAACAAAGAACTCGTTGTGTTTGCATAGTTGTGGGCGATTATAGATAAAATTAAAATATCTTACCGATTATGAATATGAAATTTAGGATATTTCGATATTCAGATGTTTGCTCCACAATAATGCATATAAACGGCTGAACATTTAGCTGAAATTTGACTCATATCCCGGATTAGGGTGTATGGTACTGTAAAGTACTACTTTGCTGTAATTTTAACAAATCAACAAAGAATTCACGCGTTTTGTTGCATAGTTGTAGGCAATTTGCGTTACGCAGTTTTAATAGGCTGATGATACCTGAAGTTACGAAAACAAACAAAAGTAGAATAATCGGAATCCAAATCGTACCAAATTGGTACTCGATACTGATACGGCGCAGACAACAGAGCAATCACAGCCCAATTTTTGGCATTCAGCAGATCACCTCGATAACTGAGTTATGTATCAAGCTTTTCTGGAGTTTGTAACTGACATATCAATACCCTATTTCACACTAACATAATTACGTGGAAAATTTTGTAGATACACCAAAGACTTATTTGTGCACCATGGTATGGTATCAATATTGAGTAGCTTGTTATACGTTAACATAGGGCAAACGCCAGGTTGTGAAAACAGGTAATTATTTGGTGCAAGTTGCAAATAGTAGATTGTACAACAAGGGCATAAAGTGACCCATTTTTACCCGAGGCAATTTTCGCTTCGCTCAGACCAAAATAGTAGACGAGGGTAAAAATGGACATTTTACACTCTGCTTTTCACTTCGATTGCGAGGAAAATATACAAAAAATCAAATATTTTAGGTTATTTTAACGTATTTATTCAAGACTAAAGAAAATTGTTCTTAGGCCGGTCGAAGGCGCGGGGCACGCCGATCGGGAGAGCGCCGGTCGGGGGCGCGCCGGCAGAGCTGGCAGTTTGTATGGCAGAATTTGGACTTTATTGCTAAGTCAATAAGGGTCGTAATAGATGATTTTACTTTATGCTCTAGAGCATAAAATGCGATTTTATGTCGTCTACGCACTTTTTGAGCATGAGAAGTGAAAACTCTTTTATATTATTACGTTTAAACCGCAAACTTGTTTAAGGTCAGTTAGCGTACTGCGAGTAAAAGATACTGCTAGGGCTAAGTAATACCGTACTCCCTTTCCTTTCTGTGAAAACGGTGACAGTGGAAAGACCTTCAACCCTTTCACCCTACTTATATTTGTCGTATATTTGTAGAGAGTTGTAGCTGCCCCAAAGAATGGACGCACATTTTCCAACTGATGTTATTTTAAAGACGATGTAAAATAGACCTTCAAGGTTACATTATAGGCGCTAATGATAAAAGGTTTTGACCTAAATTGGTGCCAAATGGAGGTATTGTTACAATATTTCCAGTACTAATGAGTGCTGCAACGTAATTACGAGGAGAGCGCAAATGAAGTACACCAACAGAATAGATCCTGCAGCGAATGGAGAACAAGCGTTTGTGACGATACTACATAAGTTACATAACATATATAAGCAGATATATATACTTAACATTGAGTGGTAGACGGTAACTATGACTATTAAAGCCTAGAAAATGTAGTAACCTAGTTGTATGAAGGCGTTCTAATAAAAACCGGGCTAGTGCGAGTCGGACTCGCGCACGAAGGGTTCCGTACCATAATGCAAAAAACGGCAAAACAAAAAACGGTAACCCATCCAAGTACTGAGTAGTACTGACCCCACCCGACGTTGCTTAACTTCGGTCAAATATCACGTTTGTTGTATGGGAGCCCCACTTAAATCTTTATTTTATTCTGGTTTTAGTATTTGTTGTTATAGCGGCAACAGAAGTGCATCATCTGTGAAAATTTCAACTGTCTAGCTATCACGGTTCGTGAGATACAGCCTGGTGACAGACGAATGGACGGACGGACGGACGGACAGCGGAGTCTTAGTAATAGGGTCCCGTTTTACCCTTTGGGTACGGAACCCTAAAAAGTGTAGCCAAAATACGAATCTTCATCTCTTTTCCTACTGTCAAAATCGAAGGAAAGAACGATATTGCAGTGCCTGGATGGCAGTAAAATACTGTTGCCTTCTAGACTATATTGTTATTTGCAAGGGTATATGATAATGGATGTCAGTTCTGTGACTAATCATCATTATGCACTTCTTAACATTGTACATGATGTGATGGTATGACAGATTGTTGTATTGTATCGTATTGTAATGAGAAATACCTACCTACTATAGAACCATCATAATATACTCGTAAAGGAGGAATGTCGGAATTACTTACATTTAAATTATTACCTCGAATGTTCTATTCTAGGAATAAAAAAATAATAATTTCAGAATGGATTTTTCTTATTAATGACTCATGAGAGTTGAGACTACCTACCTAAAGATTTGAACTAATATTAAAATTTTATTGTCACATAGTACTGTCAACTACAAAAAAAACTGTAAGCAACAAGTAACCAATAGCTTGGAAAACGTAACTCATGTATTTTATCGGGTGAAGTTATGTTTATTGGAGAACAGAGAAAGTATAGTCAACGATAATGAGCATACCGATGAAATGTCGAGCATTCCCCACACGAATTAACCTACCGCAATGCGAGTACAATGTATCGGTACAGTCAGCGATACAATAACTGTAATAATATAACGTAGTGCGAAGGATGGAAGGATGTCTCTAGGCGAGATAACGACTCCATAGAGCGACTGGTCGTACAGACGTACAAGGAAGAGTGGAGGGAACCAGATCGCGCGGCAGATCACCTATGCGCTGGACTGACCAAATAAAATCCGCAGTGGGAAACCGCGTATCTGACTGTGCCAGACAGTCTGCCAACAGGGAGAGATGGCGGGAGATCGTGCGAAGAGCTGTGTCCGCCTCTACTACCGATGCGGACGCCTCAACGTGACCACGACGGCTCTGTCAAGAGCGATACGACAGAGAAGAAGAAGAAGTGCGAAGGAAATAGGAATACTACATTAAAATGAAAAGCTACAATACCTACTATGACGATGACCTATGGCGTTATTCATACGCGCTACAAGCCCCAATTAGGGCTGATACAAACAGACTGCAACCGGACTCCAATTTGTATGGGAACTGCACGCCGACTGAACGCCAACTGCAACTGCAGTGCCCATACAAGTTGCAGTCGATTTGCAGTCCGTCTGTATCGGCCCTTAGTTATTAATCGTTTGTCCGAACCTGTCATTTTGACTTATGTATTTGTAAGGAAGGGATAAAACATAAATTAACTAATTGAGGCTTGTAAAACTTTAATGTATAAGGGTGCTACCATTTCGTCAGGTGGTTAGTAAAGTAAAAGGTCACTGAAATATGGGACTAACGGCCCGATTCGAACTTTAAGATACGTCAGTCAATAGATCTAGAAACGATATGGATAAAAGTGACACTAATGTCGGTGTCACTTTTATCACTAGACACATCTAATCCATATCGTTTCTAGATCTATTAATTGACGTATCTTAAAGTTCGAATCGGGAAGTTAAACGGTTTCATTCAGCCGGCCTTCAACCACTCTGTAATTGATCATAATTCTTAACAACCACCTCAGTAAAACTGCATGTGTAACTTTAACGCAGATTTTTCTAGAAAATGAAATGTTACAGCTACAAAGTTTATGGTTAACGTTTCGAAATAATAACTTAACTTCGGTAATAGGCAAGTGCGTAATAATTGCTGCTCATATACCGTAATTAGCCTCATTCAAATTATAATTTACTACTACACGTAAACAGAAAAAAACTTTTACTTTCGACCCTTTGTTACCGACTAAACCTGAATTTGCAGACATGAGATGCGTAAAATAATAAATAAATAAATAAATATTGGGGACATCTTACACAGATCGACCTAGCCCCGAACTAAGCATAGCTTGTACTATGGGTACTAGGCGACGATATAAACATACTTATATACATAGTCTAATAAAACATGGTCTTCCATTCCCAGAGTGACACGGGCCTACGTCACAACAACATGGCCGCTATATATAGCGCTATCGCATATTATCATATAGCGCTGTCGCATGATGACGTAGGCCCGTGTCAGTTAGGTGACCTAGAAAAGACGGGAATGGAGTACCAGGCGGAGTATATTATTATACCATGCTTATATAGATAAATACATACTTATATACATAGAAAACAACCATGACTCAGGAACAAATATCTGTGTTCATCACACAAATAAATGCTCTTACCGGGACTCGAACCCAGGACCATCGGCTTCGCAGGCAGGGTCACCACCCACTAGGCCAGACCGGTCGTCAAATAATACAAAATATTGTGTCCGCAAATTTGACAGCTCAAGTAGATGGCTTAAGGTTAAGTGGGACTGGGAGGGACATGTCTGCCACATGCACCCTGAAAGGTGGGCCAAAATGGTTACCGAGTGGGACCCACGGAACCCCATCGATGGTGCAGGCCGGGATTGGCGGGGACGTACAAACGACAGGGTTGAGTGGAGGAAAGGAGGGGAGGCCTTTGCCCAGCAGTGGAAGACTAAACTAGGCTAACAAAAAAAAAGTACAGTACAGTCTAGTACATTATACGGTAAACAAGTTAGGTTTTCAAGCGAAAAACATTTGGCAATCCAATCCAGTGAACAAATACATGCCAGGTTATTTTTTTCTGTATTTCTCTGCATGAAAAAAGAGACAAGTAAAATTAGTGATATGAGCAAAACGCAAATAGATCGACGTAAACCGTTTCGTGCATACGAGGGTTGCACTGAAAATGTCGGGAATAGAGAAAACTGTCGCATCTAGACAGTCAATCTTTATTTTAATGCATACTTAAACTCAAACTGACCACGCATATAAATTTTCTTTTGAAAGTAATCATTCTGTAATGCACACGGCTCATAATCCCAAAGTCCTTTTTGTATGGCGATTTTGGGGCCTTAGTGGTTTTGTATGAAATTCGTGGAGTAGCCAACGGAATTGAAGTTTTTTTTACATATATATATATATAAAAGATTTTTTTACTGTTGTCATATGAATCTTTAGGAATGTTGAAATCTGCCGATATGCAACTTTTTTGGCAGTCTTTTTAATTAACAGCACAAATGCGATTTAAATTTTTGACGTCGCTTTGGAATGACATGCTTCTTTAAGATCACCCATGGTATAAAATGAAAGTGACTTTCATATTTAATTTTAACTGCAAACGAGCGTACGATGAACTCTAGTTCATAAAAAAATAACAGAAGCCCATTGTAACTTTTATTTGTTCGCTGAGGGCATATTGAAAACCGTTTAAAAATATGATCCGAAAAATCACTTGGCCAAAAATTCAAATAATGTTCGACATACAATTTTCAAATTGCCAGTAATTCTTAAATACAAATGACAACCAAATGGAATATACCTTAAAAGTTTTATAAAGAGTTACATTTTTATAAATTATATGCCTGTTTCTATTATGTTATTTCTAAGTGTCCCATTCCCGAATCTTTCAGTGCGACCCTCGTAGTGTTGCATTGCTATTGATAGTAAAGATTATATTTACCAAACAATGGCATTGTAGCACTGGTATTGCACAAATGTAGCTTGCTAGATCATACAAACAAATACCGTGTTTAGGGCACGGTAAACAAATAATACAAACATTACGTCAAAATTGCAGTCATAAAATACGACACTCTCTTTACTTAGTAAAATCATTATTTTGGTCAGAATACACAATGCACCAACAATTATAATAAAAATATGCCATCCGGGGCCAAGACACAATCGTGTAACGTAAACGGCGGTTGAAACTCCAGGGTGCGTAGCCAACGTGCAATCGTTAACGCTCCGTAGCCAACGAAACGCAACTGTCACTGTCGTACTAGTGTAGATGAGTATTAGAAACGATTGGTATAGATATAATTTTTTGAACTGAGCTTGTTCACTTACCTGTACTAACAATGGCATTGTATTATAAGAATCCTATTATCTGCTTTTGTTCTCGTAGGCGCCAAACAATTTACTTACAAAATAAGTTAGAAGTACAGTGTATGTATACTGAATTTTAAACCTTATTCCTTGTTGAATGGGGTTAAAATGGTCTAAAAAGATAATATCATATTCAATCTTTTGTAAAGTGAGTGTCGATGGTTGTTAAATGCAAAAAAAGTTATGTTAGCCATTATTTAGTTAGTGTATTTTGTAGTCTATTGTATAAAGAAATAGAGTCGTTAATCTATACTAACTTTTCAAGGCGGTTATAATCTGCTTTTACTACAAGGTGGTTATCCTAATTTGTAGTTTACCACTCAATGGTATTTGTATTCTTGAGACTCTTTGAGTAAACTAGCTCAGATCGTAAAATTCACACTATACGTTGGCTACGCGCCCCTGTAATGTAAGGAAAAGATCACGTGACTTTTCGTTAGAAGCTGTTATCCCGATACAATTTTACTTTTCGATTTGTATCTGTCGCTAACGATTTTCATCTTGACTACGGCACCAGATCCGTTGGTCTACTGATCTGATAATACGCTCAATTACAAGCAATTGCAATTTTAAGTATGACACACAAAAAGCCTTTCATCCAAGTAATAATTGTGGCCATTACAATAGCATGCACCATTTAATGTATAATTGTGATGTTTGCCCAGATCTCACGCGGTCGATGAAGCGAGAAACTATGGCTGATAACCGATGGAAATATGATAATTAGGATGGAATTTTATCTAGTTATGGCTAATCGCTGGTAAAGCGTTATGATATTTTGTATTGTGTTGTATTTGTAATCTTGTAGCATTTTTGTGGGGCGTAGTTTAGTTAAGTAGCGGATCAGGCAATTTCAAAGGAGTTTGAACCTCAACAACTCGGCTACGAAATAAGAGATGTTAAAATTTAGAACACGTCATCCATAATATAACCTAAGATCGACTACTTCGAATTTAACACTCTGAATAAAAGAAGATCTTAATTCTTTACATTTTGTATAATATACCTACACGGTGGCTAAAAAATAACTAACTGCATTCTCGTTGCCAGGGAGGTTTTGGGATTATACTGAGCAAATTTTACTATGGGACCAACCCCGAAATCGCGAAAAAAAAATTACCCTTCCATAGAAAATGGACCAGCCAAAATGTATGAAAACTTTTTTTTCGCGAATTTGGGGTTGGTCCCATAGTAAAAGTTGCTCAGTATAATCCCAAAACCCACCTGACAACGGAAATGCAGTCATTTTTTAGCCACCCTGTATATTAGATTTTTTTTTTCTTATTTATATTATTAATCTCTTTATTCATCATATTTCTTAGGCTAGGGTTTTTGTAATATGAAGATAAAAGTAAAATATAAAAACACTTACAAAACAATAAAAAATACATATAAACACATTATAAAAAACCTAACCTAGGGTGCCGCCAGCAGCGGGGCAAGGCCCAAGCTACCGGTGGTCAGGGCTGCAGAGAGAGGAACCGACGTACTATCCGCGCCGTGTCCAAGATCACCGCCTTCTGCATCTGTCCCTTGATCCAACCACCTAGCGAGAGTCTCTCGAGATGTTGGTCGAGACTCTTCGCTATTAAACCGTTCACTGAAACGACTATCGGGACAATGATCGTCGAATCAACATCCCACATGGCGGTTATCTCGTGAGCCAAGTCTAGGTTCTTACTGGACTTGTCCTTCTCGGCCTTCACGAGATTCTCATCATGGGGGATGGTGATGTCAACGAGCACGGCCCGACGTTGCGATCGATCTATTATCACAATATCAGGCTTATTGGCTACAATAGTCCTGTCAGTGATGATTATAGATGGGTAACTACCCGGGTAAATACCCGAGAGCGGGTATTTACCCGGTAAATACCCGATATTTACCTACCCGCGGGTAAATACGCGGGTATTTTCGTTTTTCTTCTAATTTGATGTGTTTAATGGTATGTGAGTATAAATAAGATTAATTTAAGTATTTTTTTATGGGTAAGTAATATAAGACATAATAATTTATACTCTAATATTCATATTATATACGCTCATATTGTATAAGTTTGTTTTGTATACCGTTCAAGGTGTATAACGAACGTTAGATATAACATCAAAATATCTATTTTTGTTAAGTATAACGTTATTAAAGTATAATATCATTGTATATAACGATCATTATGTATAATGTTCATAATATCTCAGATTTATAATGTATATTACTCAATACATCTAACACCAAAATGCATAATGCTCGTATAGAATAGAATAGAATAGAATAGAATAGAATAGAATAGAATAGAAATAGTTTATTCGTGGCATAAAAAATTGGTAACAGACAAAAGAGAAAAAAAGAAGAACGAAAATTAAAATTTACACTTAACATTACAACACATATCATTACATAACAGAACAAGCATAGAATAACCTAACCTAACCTACTTTTCTAGCAGCAGTTTGTTTTCTGTAGGGGTCGCAGTTCTAACCTAACCTAACCTACTTTTCTAGCAACAGTTTGTTTTCTGTAGGGGTCGCAGTTCTAACCTCACCTAACCTACTTTTCTGGCAGCAGTTTGTTTCCTGTAGGGGTCGCAGTTCTAACCTAACCTAACCGACTTTTCTGGCAGCAGTTTGTTTTCTGTAGGGGTCGCAGTTCTAACCTAACCTAACGTACTTTTCTGGCAGCAGTTTGTTTTCTGTAGAGGTCGCAGTTCTAACCTAACCTAACCTACTTTTCTGGCAACAGCATGTTTTGTATAGGGGTAGGAGTTATAACCTATTTAGTATATCATACGCTATTATATTTTATAATCATTATACTAAAAGATAGTATATACTATGATCGATATACGTTATGTATGTTATATAAACTGAATTTATAGTATTTGAGTGTTATATAAAAAATCATTATACAAAATGAGTATTATGTTAAATGACCGTTATTACTAATAAAAATATTGATTTTGATGTTATAGCAAACGTTCATTATATCTTGTGAACGTTATTAATATGAAATTATATATTATGTAGTTATATCTCGTGGGACGCACCCTTTTTTTATAATGTTACATAAAATGTATGTTCAAACTAAGTACGAAAAGGTTGCTATGAGGTGAAGTTCGATTTTAAGATATCAGTACAATTATGAAAATCGTGTAAAATCATTCCCTGGGTTCCGGAAATGTTTTAAAACGCTTTTAATATACACTAGAAAGATGAAAATAAAGACTACTTATGAATGATAATAAAAAAAAATTGTGCAGTATCACAACTTGGGAAGATCATAAGTCAAATACAGTTAGTTTTAGGACAAAAATGTATATAACCTTTTTTGTAGAAAATTATGTCTACTTTAGTTTGTACATACAACACTTTTCGATATTAATGACAGATTCCAAGTTATATGAAAAAGTTCACTTTTACCCCCCTCCCCGCAATCACACCCCTGCCGACCGAAGTTGGAATGTGTATTATCAACGTATAAGTACGATAATTTACTCGAATCTAAAAAAAATACTCTTATGAGGGCCTTTTTTTAATATTTATCAAAATTGTACTAAAAATTCCTTAGTTACAACTGCAAGTTTCACTAAACCATTTCATTTTAAATGACACACAATAATTACAACCATTAACTCGGTTTATATCTCCACTTTAACACAAATCGACATGTGCAACAAGAAATGAATCTACCCGTCCATTTGGGTAGATACGGGTAAATACCGGGTAGATGGGTATTTACCGGGTATTTACCTGGGTGGGTAAATTGGGTAAATACCCGCGACCCATCTCTAGTGATGATAGATCGATCCCAATAGAGCGTGGCACGCACGACCATTCTCGAGAACAGGCGCAGGTGAGTACTTGTAGTACGGTACTTCGCGGTCCACAAGGCCATATAGAAGAGCAAGTTGCTGGTGAATAATCCTGGCTACGAGGTTATGTCTGTGCAAGTACTCGCCGTTAGCAAGATGAGAACAACCGGAAATGATATGCCTGAGTGACTCTCCGGGACGGCGGCATGCCCGACAAATGTCGACCGTACCGTCCTTCAGGATATATTTCCGATAGTTGTTCGTCATCATCACTTCGTCTGCAATTGCACAGGCAAAACCCCCGGTTTCTCCGAAGAGGTCCCCGAATCGTAACCAGTTCACCGACGCGAGCAGGTCCACATCGGGTCCCGTGAGGGCCTTGTAGAACCGCCCGTGTAGCACCTTACTCTCCCATGCCGCCTTGCGATCCGCAGTACTTAGTACCACAGGTTTGCGCCAGTTCTCGTTTGCCAAGGAAAGCGGCGTGAGGTTCCTATCTACTGCCACCACATCACGATGCATCCCACACTCGTTGTTAAGGAAATAGTTCCTGAGATTGTACACCTCGCGGTTATGGAGATCCTTGGCGTTTAGGAAGCCTCGGCCTCCACACTTCCGTGGGATGTACAATCTCATAACTGACGAGCGTGGGTGTAGCATGCGATGTGTGGTGAGCAGTGATCGGACCCTGCGATCCAGGGCGTCCAGCTCGGTCTGAGTCCACCTTAGTATGCCAAAGGAGTATGTGAGTAGGGGCATTACTCAGGCGTTGAAGGCGCGCACTTTGTTGCCACCTGACAAAAGACTGTTAAGGACTTTTGTGAGATGACTGAAAAAGCGCTCCTTCACCGACCGTCTAATACCCAACGACTGTGACATACAAAGGTATTTATAGGTTTCTGATTCAGAGATATATCTGAAAGACATTGTCTCAGACAGTTGTAAATTTGTTGAATTTACAACCCTCCCCCGCTGTACATAACGCACATTTATCGACACCAGACTCCATGTTGATGGCACTACTGAAGACTTCCGTGGTTTTCAGTAGCTCCGACAGGTCTTGGCTATTTGGTGCAAATAATTTGAGGTCATCCATGTACAGAAGGTGAGAAATGACTTCACCCTCTCTCCGAAGCCGGCAACCTAGTCCCAAATCCTTCAGCAGGGTGCTAAGGGGATTCAAAGCTAGGCAGAACCACAGGGGACTCAGACTGTCGCCCTGAAAAATTCCTCGCTCAATCCTTATAAAATCCTGCAGGCCAGGGCGGTCATCCCTGCCTCCTGGTTGACGAAGGACTGTGGTCCACTGTCTCATACACGCGCTTAGGAAGGCTCTCAAAGCTGCATCAACTTTATACAACTCTAAGACCCTCCCCATATTATTAATTATTATTATGAAACATATTATTACAGTACAACAAATATTATTACACGATTTAAAGCACTTAAAACTAATTATTTCTACTTAAACCTAAACATGCTACAATTACGTTAAAACTAAAACATAACTAAATGTAAAATACCTCCCCTAACTCACCCGCTTCCGGGAAACTCCCCAAAATGCTAGCGGGATTCCCCCTCTGAATCGCCAGGCCTAGCCTCTGAGCAAAGAACGAGCCCGCTCTCGGGTCGCCTGAGACGCCTACCAATCGAGCCGACACTTCCTTTACTAATTTTTTGGTGTCGGTCGACCAAGGACCCAATGTTTCCACTGCAAGCGCCGCAAACTCGTATTCGTTCGCTAAGAACGCATACTTGCGGCGCTTCAGTGTCTGTGCTTGGTCCGCGGCTGTCCCAGGCTTCCGAGCAGACCCCTCAACGTGGGACGGGGCCAGCGTATCGACGCAGGTAGCGTCCCACGCTAAGGGGCGTCCCAAGCTCCATGGCACGAGAGTGCAGCCGTCAGGTCTCTTGCCGTCAGCCGCCGAGAGGCCTGACGGCTCCAAAGTCGCGGGAAGAGAGGCAGTGCTGAGGGCGCGGCGGATTAAATCATTTAGAGTAGAATGCCTGTAAAAACGACCAGCGCTCATCCTGCAGTGCAGGCCATGCCGTCCTAAAGTGTCCACCGGTTGGGCGCAGCGACTGCACGCATGGGCCTCACAAATTTTCATGCCCAGACGAAGGCAAACCGCGATTTCCAGAGCATTCGGTTCTAGTGCGGTGCCGAGATTGCGCGATGGGAGCGCGTGCAGCCAATACCCCGACTCCTTTTCCGACACAGCCAAGAGTCTAGCTCGCTCATGGTGGTCACGGGATTCCTCAACGAGGTGTTGGTGTCGCATCTTAACGTTGATAATGTCCCACGCTGCCTGGCTTGACTTATCCTCCGGGACTAGGTCGACAACATGGTCAGCCCTCCAAGCAAATTCGGCCTCTGTCAGGCACGACACCGACACGTCAGCGGTTGCAGGGATACGTAGAATACCGCCGACGAGAGGGAGTGTGCTGTAGGCAGATGACAAAAACGCTGGGAGCGCTAGATCCGCCGTCAACCGGATACCGAGCCCACCAAACTTTATCGGGAGGGAAGCCTGAGACCAACTAGAGGGAGTAAAATTTAAATTCAGAATTTTACCAACCGCCTCTTTCAGAATACGATCAACGTTTGCCGTAATCATGGGAAATTTCCAGACAGGGGCGCAGCGGAGAATATACATAAAACGCGGCGAGAATAGACAAAGGCGCAAAATGTACATTGCCATGTGCGGGTTAATTGTGACCTTAGATCCTATAGACGCCGGTATAGATTCCTCTAAAATCGGGGCTCCCAGAAGCATGAGGGTGGCGCGAGACAAAATGGATATGTTTGGTGTGAGCTATTAGAATTACGTAATTTCAAATATATAAACTCTCACAAGATAAGTTCTACAGATTTACAGTATCGTTATAAACATAATTAAACTAGCAGTAGTAATTGACTGTAAGAGTTCGCACGCAACAGTGATCGCAACCAAATCGGCACCAATTGCTGTATTTCGACAGGCACGATTTAATCGCCTACAATAAACCTAGGTAATGCAACGTCTAGGCTTAATAGAACGTTTTATAGTTGCACCATTGTCCAAGTTTCCATTTGATCGTAGCTACTTTGTCATAAATTCTCAAGCATTTCTACGCAACTGCATATCCTTCAACAAAATCTAGGACTCACTACATATATAGTTAAAGATGGTTAGGGTGATAGTATTCCACTTGTCCAAGATCTTTGTCCAATGTGTATTTGCGTCTCACATCTTGGACAAGTGGAATATCACCCTAAAGGGTTCTTAACAGATCCACAAGATGGAGTACCTATATAAGACAACTCGTGGTCACGACACATCAGCCGTATTCGAACAATGAGATACGTCAAATAGAATATTGAAACGATATGGTCAAAATTGACGTTTCTTCAAACAAAAACGTCACTTTTGACACTTGTTTGACACTGACATATCCAATCCATATCGTTTCAATATCTAGTATTTGACGTATCTCATTGTTCGAATACGGCTGATAGTTGTTACTATTCAGATTAATTTAGATGGGAGCGCGACCGCTTATTTTAGTTGCGTCTACGTTTAAGTCTTGTACATTATATTAATGTAAATTACTTAATAAAAATATTTACTAAAATGTAGGGATGAAAAAGGACTTCTATAGTATAAAATGGTGTAGGATAAAAAACAGTGGTGACTGGTGCTGCTCGCGGCGTAGCATTATACGAGTCAAACACGTCTGTTGGTCATACCCTTGATGTAGTGTTTAATTTACTGTGTAAATGGTACGTCAACGACTTGACTATTAATACAGCTCATTAAAGCGAAACGCATAAGAGACATCACTGCGTATAAGCTACCGTATTTCAAGTTTTATTTGCGTATTAAACGAACGTTATTGCATACAATGTTGTAAAACTACAATGGTGTAAATCCGTCCGATAGCAAATGCATCAACGTCCGTGCCAATTAGGTAGTGGCTTGTCACGCACAGATGACCAAAGAATTTGAACACCGTAGTACATACGCAGTCTATAGCGTGAATGTTCCAATTTCATTTCATGGTTTTTCTTTATATCCGTTAGTCGTAAATTTTACGAGAAACTATTTAGGTTAAGAGTGTAATTATGATAGTGTTAATTAAAATGAGTAAAGAATGTATTTCCATTTCTTATTGAGTACGGAACAAGCAAACCAGCGTTAATATGGTCTCGAGATACGCGATAGCTAGGCGTAATAGGAGTGCGCTTAAATTATGTACTTAGCTTGCGTGCTAAGCGTTTGAAATAACATGCCTGTACTTTTTATTACATTTTCTTCGTCTTAATTTTCAGAGATAATAGAGCAATGATAGACTTTCAATATATTATAAAATAAAGAGCAGTATGACTATGATGCCACACGTTACTTTTACAGTACATATGGTCCTACTTTCCCGCACAAGTGTACCTATGTCAAAAGTTTAAAGGGCCATATGTAGTACTGTAAAACGTTGTACGATACACGTGCGAATAGGTAATTCGCAACTCATGTCGATTTAAAACACTCCCTTCTGTCGTGTTTTAATTTATCGCCACTCGTTTCGAATTTCCTCTTTTCCGCACTTGTATCGTAAATAACTATTTTGTTTGTTTCACGCGCACTAAAAAAACTCTTACAGTCAGTTGCATTATGTCTTTAAACAATTGTATATTATGGGCCGATATGTAATGACCAAATTTTAAGGGTCAGTTAATTTGCTGTAAGCATTTCTAAGAAATCAAAATCTCATCATCATTTCAGCCTTTTATCGCCCTCTGTTTACTGTAGGCCTCTTTTCGAGTTCGCCACTTGTCCCAACCCTGAGCTAATCTCATCCAGCTGGCGAACGATGGACTGGGTTACGCTCCTGAGAAAGCAAAAGTCAATTTTTGACAACGCACGCGTGAAAGAGACAATTGAGACAATCACTGTTATACGGCGTCTTGTAGACAAGCGCGTTGTAAGCAATTTTACTTACTAACTTTAGAATTCGTAAACTTGTAAACAAGATACCCTTACCTTTCCTCGTACTAATTACAGTTTCGATAACAACCTCTACAGTCGCTCATCCGCGATGCGGATTTGCTCAATGTACAGATTAATAACTGAGATAACCTCATATCTCATCCGGGCTCATATTGTTAAAATACTCGTACTAACACGAATACTTCATTGAACTTTTATCGACTTTATGTCGCTGCGGTAAGGCTTATGAATGATCAATTGAAAGTGTTTACGATAGTACAATTAATTTAATTAACACGCTACACTCCGTTGAGTTAACTAAACCTTAGTTTTAAGCAATTAACGTACTAAAACAGAGTATTTACATATTTTTAAGGTACAAATTTAATGAACGTAGAATTAATTAATGAGAAGATCTGGTTATGTTTGTAGATTAAATTGTCGTTATCATATAACGCCTGACGATTAAATGCACTGGAATTAAATTCGACTTTTTGGCATAGTCAACGGCAATCTTATAAATAAAAAATCTACTCGTCGACTGTAACTCTTGAATTAAGATTTCTTATACCAAACTGCATTTGGGTACTTTTAATGTATGGGCTCCCAACTCAACTATAATATTCAATGTTGTCAGAAAAAAGACTCGTACAGCACAGACACTATATCTCATAAATTATGACGTAGCGTGCCGCGTTTTCCCTTTCACGGTGATCATTAGTTTTTC
Source organism: Cydia splendana (assembly GCF_910591565.1). Taxonomy (NCBI): domain Eukaryota; kingdom Metazoa; phylum Arthropoda; class Insecta; order Lepidoptera; family Tortricidae; genus Cydia; species Cydia splendana. The sequence goes on along the minus strand of NC_085971.1, from coordinate 13,255,922 downwards.
ACAGGGGCGGTTTTTCCGCGGGAAAGTTGAAAGCGGAATAATTTCCTAGTGACGCACTTACACTATGGGCACGAGATGGATGTCAATTATGATAATTTTAATTACGTGTGCTCGATGTTGCGTGGTGTGTTTACCTCGCTGATTGCTGGGCGATGTGAGTGAGTAAAGCGAGTGAGGTTCGCAAAACGTTTAAGATAGATGTTTTAAGTTAAAAGAATATGAACTCCGTAACAAATCAATGGTGCTCAAGCAATGAGATATATTCTAACTTATCCTTGAATAACACGTTAATATGGACAACATTGGATTAGAATTTTATGGCCCGGAATTTGCTCGGAAAGCCATACCCTCACTCCAACTCATGAATACCTACCAGACAATGATCAGAGGGCCTACCGCGAACCACGTTCGACGTGTTGCCTCTCTCTCGCACTTGTAAATTGGTACGTAAGTGTCACAGGGAGGCAACACGTCAAACGCGTGGCAGGACTGTCAAATATTGATAGGATGATCAAATCAAATTGCCCACAACAAACAAAAATGGCACGTCCCATACGTTTCGGATACTCATTTATTTTCGTGATTTCGTGGGTGGTCTAAAGCCGATATCACAAAGGCATAGTAGACATGATCAGCCGATGAGCCGAAATGTATGAAATTGTTTCCCAGGATTTCGTGGTCGGTCACATCCTAAAAGTTGTTCAATATCACCTAGGTATAAATTTTGCCAGTATGGTTACAACAGTTCAAGAAACACCCTATATGTTCCGCGAAAATTATTCACATCATTCAACGATGCATGCGCTGGCATACTAAGTCGAAAATATGTGACGTCTCACGAGTAAAGGTACCTTATGGCGGTTGGCGCTTACGCTATTATTGACGCCGCTCCAATATTATTGCGGCGCTATGCGGCGTAAGCGCCAGCCGCCATAAGGTACCTTTTGCCGTGGAACGTCACAAATTATAACCTTACCCACACACGAGCACCAAATAATCAGAGCTCATTCTTAAAATGGTTCGTCTAAAATAGTCTAAATCAATCGCTATATGAGCGTTGCAAGCAACGTCGCTGTTGCATGGTCATGTTATGGGTAATATAGAACACGCTTTAATTACTAGAGCAGACCTAATGTTCCGTTGCTACCATTTGTTAGTCACAACAGTTAGAACGAGGTATGCGCGGCATGCATTGTTTCTTGTTTGACAAACAGTCCGTAGAAATTAACAGAATTAAGAAAAGTCCTAGTGCAGAAAACTCCCATTTACGGATCGCCGTCGAGCATTCGTGGCGCATAAATACAATAATAAATGTGGTATAATGCGATAAGTTAAAATAATCCCCTGATTCCAAAGCTCCTTATGCTGGGGCCACACTTTCGACAAATCGTGCATATAGAACGAGTCTTGGCAGGACTGTTGAAAGCCATATATTGTCACTCACATTTTATTCAGTTACCCGTTTCGTATACCTATACTATAGATGGTTTTTCAAATTTGCCGCCTTTTTCTACTGACAAGATCTGCTTGACCAACTATAAATTGGTTTGTTCAGTGTTTCGAGATCCCGACGGGTTGGCACTGATCTGTCACGACAACGCAAGGTCTGATATACTGCGATTAAAGTGGGTACAAAGTCTAGCACCCAAATAAACTGCTTGTTTCCACTCTAGTGCTTCGTAAAACCCTATTCACCTGTATTTCTTTAGCGCCTGAAGAAACAAAATAGCAAAGCTGTTTTAGAAGCGTTTTCTTTATTATTCAGGCTGTAACGTTGGAATATCGAAGATTTTTTTTTTCACTAACTAAAATGTATTACTCGGTACCACTTCATTCATATGAACAAGAGTAACATGAAATTCCTACGTGTACAGTGAGCTGCGGAGAAAAGAGACCCCCCTGCATAGAAGTTTGTATGCAAAGATGCTAAGCGAATTGATGAACCTATTGATGACTGAAACAAGCTCAAAATTAACACCGAGCTGAGCAATTCGATAGACCACTACGCATGACAAGATAAATAAAAGTAGGTATTACATCTATTACATCAATACTCAAAAGTGTGGACTGGACTTTATACCATAAGAGGGTTTACATACCTGCATATCGTCGTCGACGACTGAATCGAAGGTCTCCCTCAGGCGCGCTTCACCTCGCGCGTCCGCCTTGGCCGCCATTTGCTTTTCGCGTAGAGACGTGCGTCGGACGGACCGGACACTGCAAGGAAATGGAGCGTTAATAGGGTATTATACTGTATTTAAAATAAATTATTTTATACCATGCATGAAATAAAGCACCAGATAATTAAATATTAGAAAAACACAGATAGGGGTTATTTTTAAACACAAGTTCTATTTAATAAATCGGATAGAAATATAAATAGTAGGTGAGTTGACAGTGACGTCACGATGTAATGTTTCATATATATTCCATATAAGCAAATCGTTTTGACGGTTCTAAAAAAGTAACTGATTTGACTAATAGGAAAATACCCTATTGAACAGTATTTTCACCATCCGGAAACGTGGAGAGTATAGGGCCACCCCACACTAGCGTCTCTCGAGCATCGGCGTCTAGTCAACTCTATGGCTGCTGCTCGACGCAATCTTGACGCAACTGCGCAGCAACGCCATTTTCTATAACGCTGATTAGACGCCGACGCTCGAAAGACGCTAGTGTGGGGTGGCTATGGTTATATTGGTTTTATGACTTAACATTTTAGGTTGTATTTTAAAAAGCCTCGGGTGAGTACGTACCGGCTGCTGCTGGCGGTGGAGGAGGAGCGGCGCGCGCCGGCGCGGCGCTCGGAGGGGAGGGCGCGGCGCCGGTGCTCCTCCTGCTCGGCGGCCAGCCGCACGATGCGCAGCCGCATCTCGCCCTCCTCGCAGATGTCTGGGACAAACGATTATGAGTCTTATTGGAAACGGAATAAATCCAAATTTAGGTACCGTTGACCGCCATAGACGTCGGCTGACGCGCACGGCTCCAACCCAACGCCACGCCGGAATGCTGGTAAGTTAGGGCTCATTTAGACGACGCGAGAACGCGCATGCGAGTTTCATTACTTTACGGGTTTCGATCGGTCGGGTGAATTGGACGTAACCAACAGTCCGCAATGTAACCAAAATCGCATACAAGTTCGCGCGCCGTCTAAATCAGCCCTTATATTGGCCTGTAGTCGCGCGCATCATTTGATATCTCTGACTGTCAAGAACTGCAAATACTGCATACAAAGTTTTAAGTACCGAACCATTCAACACAATTTAATTTGACGAATATTTTACAATAGGGGCATTTCATATGAAGCGGACAGGAAAAAAAATGAGGTTCCCGAATTTGTTTATATTTGGTTTAGTTCTTCTTCTAGTAGGTATAAAACCGGACGCCAAATATTTTTTATATATGACGTTTATTATAAAAATTATGAGCTTTTCAAAAATGACCGTAATTGAAATTCCGATTTTTTGAAACTCGAATATCGAATAATTATAATATATAACTTATTATTAAACCAAGCGTTTTGTATAGAATTTTTAATGATCTTTTCAGCGAAGAAATCAATTTTGAAAAAAAAAAAATAATGGTTAAAACCGGAAGTAAACTTTTCGAAACCATTTTTCGAAAACTTTGACCAGTTTTTTTTTATTTTTTTTCATCTCAAAATATAGCCCTAAGTATGTACAAAATACACTAGAAGTTGTAGAATGGGATCTCCATTGGTTAAGACAATAGGTCAATAAATGTACATACGTGTCGCCCTGAGTGCGATGTACCGTACTGGTATACAGTGTGTTTTTTTTAAGTGGGACAGTATGGGGAAATCCTAAAGTATAAGAGATACAGGGAAACTGTCTTAGGAAACATTAGGTACTTTTTTGTGAAAAAAAAATTGGTATAGTCAAAATTTTGGTCAAGTGTGAGTTGTCCCTAAAAATGATTAATTTTGATGAATTTTTTTTTTGACGCACATCTACTCAGTTTCATGAGGGGATCATTTTATTGTATGGGAAGAAAAAAATCGGGACAGCAGAAGTTAGGTAAATTTAATAAAATAATTTTACATTAAAGTAAATGTTCAAAGTGGCCTCCCTCTTGTCGAATGCAGGCACGAGCGCGTTTCAGAACACCTCTGGTAGCTTTAGACAAGGCGTTGTGATGTATGTTGTTCAAATGATAATGCACTGCGTCTTTTAACTCTTGTACCGAGTTGTAAGTATCTGCATAAATTCGACCTTTAAGGTACCCCCAAATGAAAAAATCCAACGGTGTTAAATCGGGTGAACGTGGTGGCCATTTAATAGGGCCATTTGTGCCCATCCAGCGATCAAGAAAATGTTCATTTAAAAACTGTTTCGTAGCGATACTATTGTGGGCAGGGGCGCCGTCTTGTTGGTAGATGATATTATTCAAATTATTTAATGGAATTGCCATATCTACTAAATCCACAGCCATGTTTAATATTTCCTGATATTTTTGACTATTCAATGTTCCATGGTAAATTTTAATGGCAAAGATTTTATTATCTAATATTGCACACCAACAATTAAAGGAAAAGCGGACCTGGTTATGGGTTGCCGTAGTTCGGAAGGGGTTTGTACGTGCCCAAAAATGATTATTTTTTCTATTGTACATGCCATTGTTTGAAAAATTGCATTCATCTGTCCAAATAATCCGGCTTGGAAAAGACGGGTTTCTAATCGAGCATGCTACAAACCACTGGCAAAATGCTAATCTCCGGTCAGTGTCTCCTGGAAGCAATGCTTGTACAAGATGACCTTCTATGTAACACTTGTACTTGTAAGCCTTCAATACCTTTCGTACTGTAGATTTATGCACACCGATAGTGTTAGCAGCTTCCCTCAATGAGGCTTTTGGGTAGGCTTCAAAATATCCTAAGATTGCGATAGTTGTAAATTCATTTATTACTGTGGCTCGTCTCTTCCGTTTTAATTTAAAACAGCCTCCCTTTCTTAAATTTTTCACCAGTTTGTCAAAAATTTTGCGGTCCGGTTGATCGCGGTCCGGATAACGTTCCCGATACCACTGTAACGCATTCACAGAGCTACGATAATTTACAAAATACGCTTCAATTAAATCTACTTTATGCGAGTTTGGTAATTCCATGACGAAAACTTAACATAATGTTAACTTTAAACAATGAAATATCAAGTAAAATACTGTTTGTTTCAAGAAGTTCCAAATTTAAAATTTGTTTTTTTTTTAAATTAGATTTGTAAGGTACGGCTCGCGTAAGAATATCTTAAAGTATTTTAATCCTTTTTAAACCAAATAAAGTGTTCCAAATTCAAATGTAAAACTGGAATAGGCAATATTTTTTAAATAAAAACCTTGCAGTGGGCAGTGGTTTTCAATTTACACGGGTTGTAAAAATGAAAACGATTTTCTTAAATTTGACTAACTTCTGCTGTCCCGATTTTTTTCTTCCCATACAATAAAATGATCCCCTCATGAAACTGAGTAGATGTGCGTCAAAAAAAAATTTCATCAAAATTAATCATTTTTAGGGACAACTCACACTTGACCAAAATTTTGACTATACCATTTTTTTTTTCACAAAAAAGTACCTAATGTTTCCTAAGACAGTTTCCCTGTATCTCTTATACTTTGGGATTTCCCCATACTGTCCCACTTAAAAAAAACACACTGTATAGCAGCTGTTAGGCGATATATGAAGTTAAGACGTCTGCCATCTTTTAGCAGTGAGAAGAACTAGTTACGTATGCAAGAAAGAGATGGCAGTATGACGCCACGCCATTTTGATTTTCCGTTATTGTTTTAGTTGTTACTGTGACCTTGCTGTGAGTTGTGCACATTTTACGACACTTAACAATTTAATTATGGCTCCGTACGGATATCGATGTAATAATCCGTTTCGTTTAGTAAATCATCGAAAGACTAAAAATTTAAGAAAAGTTTCTATGTGCTTAGTGCAAAAGTGGGGCTGTCCACCAAATGTGTATGTGTGTGCATCTTGTAGGAAACGACTTTTAAATGAATCACCTCCAGTGCCTCCAGTAGCTAATGAAAACGTTGTGCAATGCAGTCAAACATCGAGTGAATTTTCGCAGAACAACCAAGATGAACCTTTTATTCCTGAAGACAAATTCAAACATAATTCCACTCAAACTGATACAAACATAGAAAGTGAAGAAATTTTACAGCAATTAAAGGAGAAATTTAATGATCCGTCGACGCCTATTTCCATGAAAACTATGATTTTGACAGTAGCACCAAAATCGTGGACAGAGAATAAACTAGCGGAAGAGTTTGGAACATCTAGGCGACAGGCAAGAAAAGCAAAACTACTTGTAGACAAGTTCGGTATATTTTCGTCTCCCAACCCGCGTGGTAGCAGCCGTAAACTGTCAGCTGAGGTCGAAAATATGGTAAAATGTTTTTATCTCCGAGAAGACATTTTGGTGCTACTGTCAAAATCATAGTTTTCATGGAAATAGACGTCGACGGATCATTAAATTTCTCCTTTAATTGCTGTAAAATTTCTTCACTTTCTATGTTTGTATCAGTTTGAGTGGAATTATGTTTGAATTTGTCTTCAGGAATAAAAGGTTCATCTTGGTTGTTCTGCGAAAATTCACTCGATGTTTGACTGCATTGCACAACGTTTTCATTAGCTACTGGAGGCACTGGAGGTGATTCATTTAAAAGTCGTTTCCTACAAGATGCACACACATACACATTTGGTGGACAGCCCCACTTTTGCACTAAGCACATAGAAACTTTTCTTAAATTTTTAGTCTTTCGATGATTTACTAAACGAAACGGATTATTACATCGATATCCGTACGGAGCCATAATTAAATTGTTAAGTGTCGTAAAATGTGCACAATTCACAGCAAGGTCACAGTAACAACTAAAACAATAACGGAAAATCAAAATGGCGTGGCGTCATACTGCCATCTCTTTCTTGCATACGTAACTAGTTCTTCTCACTGCTAAAAGATGGCAGACGTCTTAACTTCATATATCGCCTAACAGCTGCTATATACCAGTACGGTACGTCGCACTCAGGGCGACACGTATGTACATTTATTGACCTATTGTCTTAACCAATGGAGATCCCATTCTACAACTTCTAGTGTATTTTGTACATACTTAGGGCTATATTTTGAGATGAAAAAAAATAAAAAAAAACTGGTCAAAGTTTTCGAAAAGTTTACTTCCGGTTTTAACCATTATTTTTTTTTTTTTTTTCAAAATTGATTTCTTCGCTGAAAAGATCATTAAAAATTCTATACAAAACGCTTGGTTTAATAATAAGTTATATATTATAATTATTCGATATTCGAGTTTCAAAAAATCGGAATTTCAATTACGGTCATTTTTGAAAAGCTCATAATTTTTAAAATAAACGTCATATATAAAAAATATTTGGCGTCCGGTTTTATACCTACTAGAAGAAGAACTAAACCAAATATAAACAAATTCGCGCTCCCGACCCGTGGTCCAACCGCTATGTCCAACTGGTTGCACCACGGGTAAGTAGAACTATCCGTGCTTCGACTATCAGAATATTTTTTTTTCTGTGACATATTGTTATGACCCGTGGTACAACTGAGGGGCAATTGTCCAACTAGTATAATGAACCACCGCTATGTCCAACTGCTGGTACCACGGGTAAGTAAAACTATCCGTAGTTCAACTGTCAGAATTATTATTTTTTCTGCGATATTATTGTCTATTCGTCATGTCCGTTTATCAGAATACATGTGCTGACAGGCAAGCCAATATTATACTGTATGCAGAAATAAAACACTGTTCATAAAATAGCTAGCTTTGAGTTTATACTGATACTAACACATGTAATGTATTTTTCGTTTACTCTGTTCACCCAAGGTTAACTAAAAGTTAATTTAATGTACTTGTGACCAACTGCAGGTGAACTAAGTTTACTTAAAGTTTATTTTATGTACTTATTATGTCCAAATGCAGATGAATTAAGCCGACTTAAATTTCATTTTAAATATATTTACGGCTAATTTACCATGCACCAAGTATAATTTCGTCGATTTAGTTTCCCTAACAGGGTCAGGTATTAAATTAGTTCCTAAAAGTTGGTAAGTTTACCTAAAATAAACATATTCTTGATAGAATAGGACTAGGAGGATAGAATTTCGCAGTAGGAAAGTAGTTTATGTTCTACTCATTGAACTATTATTACTACATTATAGAACCGGTACAGACAACCAGTATTATAATTAAAATGAAACGGCCATAGCATCATGGATATATCCAAAATGAAGGATTTTCTAAGAGAGCTTTCATCGCCTAGTGTGAGATAACACAGAATGAGGCAGTAATGGTAAAGAATTACCAGTTCATTGAACTTGTAAACCTTGCTGAATTTTGAATTTGAAATGCTCGCAAGATAGCTTCTAGGTCCGGTAAAATACATAAAAGCTTTTCCCATTACTGGAAAGTATCATGTGTAAGAAAACGCAATACTGGACAAAAAACGATTCCAGTATTAACTATGGGTTCTGTCGTACTGCAAGTTTTTTTTAAATAATAAGGTTTAGCTAGTGACATCTTGTATGCGATAGAAGAACTCAAGCTGTATTGTCTGAGGTGGCGAGTAGCAGAACTAACGATATTATGACAATAATGCTAGCTCCACATAATGACTTTACACGTCCGAAAAAAGTATGCTTAAGGATGCAGCTAGGAGGTTACATTGTTGAACACGATTACATTACGTAGATCGTTTTTGGGTCACGTTGCCAGGAAAGCTAACTCATGAATCTAGTATACTTACTAGATATACGACTATATATAGTCGTCCCTTTCAAATCAATCTAAGAAAACGGGACGATACTACGATGTTGCCACTTTCAAAATTTCTACAATTTCTTGTCGGTCTATAATAAAACATTTATATTTTATATGTATATCACTCAGGTACGTACCTGCACTTTATTTAACGTTTTATATAAATTTGCCTAACATTTACTTGACAGTTTCAAAAGGATTTTAGTACCTATACTTAACCTAAAGTCCCACTGCTTTGACCCAGATGGAAATTTCATTTTCACATCACCTAATCAGAAAATGGATTTTTCTTCCCTACTAGGAGGGATCAAAGTGGCACTTTTCTGTTCAAGGACATTTCATTGCCAGTATAAAATATTAATATAATTAACTATGAACATCGTATGTACAGCCTGGCAAAAAAGAGTAGAAATTAAAAAGTGGCAACACTGTAGTGTCAACACTAAGATTTTTTTATTTTCCTCATAGCTGATGTGAAAAGCAGTATGTGTCACACGGTATCAAAATTATTTCGTCTTGGGCGTTAACTCTTGAATCCCTCATTACGCTCAGGATTCAACGTACGCCCTTGACGGAAATATATCATTTTGATCCCTTGTAACACAAACTACTATTCCTCTCTATCGCTCGTTTATGTAAGTGATAGACAAATATCAAAATTTTGATTTTGATTTAGCAGATGTTGATTTTCGAGGTAGGCACTATTTCTTTTTTAAACGCATCCCACATAGGCGCTTAGCACACTGGATACGATTCGCAAGTCGTTTCAATGTACGAGCGGGATATGGCTATAAGACGTGCATAGCATTATCTCGCTCAAATATCGGAGCGGCGTGCGAATCGTACCAGTGTGCTAAGCGCTAAATCTGAAATTACGAACTGGCATATCTAGTCACGGAATAAAAAACAGATGCCAAAGACAAACCATATGCCATGCCAGATTTATTCCTTAGGCCTCATTAGCACGAGCGCTTTTACAACGCGCATTAAAAAAGCGTTTGAATGACACAAATGGGTACATGTGTATTTATTCACACGATGGTGCTTTTTATTAAGCGTTGTAGGATTTTCGACTTTAAGCCTTTAGTCGTTAAGGTGGTTCGCTTACAAAAAACAATTGCATTTTATTAAGTCATAACACACTATTACTACATAAATATGTGCGCATCTATCTACTTTAGAATAAGCATTTGCCCTAAATTGATAGTACAGGCTGTAAAAAAAGAGTAGAAATTAAAAAGTGGCAACACTGTAGTGTCGTCCCGTTCTCTTATATAAATTGATATTCGAAAGTAAATAGATGCACACATATTTTCGTAGTAATAGTTTGTAATGACTTAATAAAACGCAACTTTTTTTTGTATGGAAAGCGAACCACCTTAAATCGAATTTAGCGTGCGGACCTCGGAGTAATTAACAACTGGTTATATCTTCTAAGGTGCGGACAGATTCAAGCGCTTTTTTTAACGCGCGTTAAAAAAGCGCTCGTATTTATGGGGCCTAAATATGAAAATATTAGGAAATATTACACGAAACTCTGCGTAGGAGGCGCCACTTCCACATTAGTCACAATCTAAGGGTCTACAACAAACGAGAGTCGATTTTTTTATCTAACCTCTATCACTCTTGCATATACGAGCGATAAAGAGGCAGATAATCGAGTTTCGATTTACGAGTGTCCCGGTAGGCCCTTTGTAAACAAACCGCCTTGGTGCATGAATGTCATATTTTATTGTCTGTGAAAACCTGTCAAAAAACAGTTATTGTACAGTATGTATAAGTTACTCTATGGTTTACTAACTGCACTAATGCTGCACTCTGACGGCAGAACATTGCAGTAATATGCCCCTATTCTTATAATCTGTCAAGCCATTTCCGTCAGTAGAAAAAAGCAACAAATTAAAAAAAAATGTAGGCACGAAGGGTAATTGTCTCATTGAAAATTTTAATTTCGCGCCTTTTCCCATTGACCAAGTTGTTTGACAGGCTGGGATGGCTATGGGATGTGCCTTGAGGGATTATTAGTATTATTAGGCCCCGTTCGCACGGCAGCTTTTTCAACGCGCGTTAAAAAAGCGTTTGAATGACACAAATGGATAACCATGTATGTATTCACACGAAGGCGGTTTTTAAGCGCGGCGCTTTTTTATCGAGCACTGTTCGATTTTCGGCGTTGAGCGTTGGCGTCAAACTGAATAGACCATACGGAAATCCGTGTATCTGTTCTCACAAGCGTTGAAAAAGCGCCGGCGCTGCTGTCAGTTGGCTGTCAAGTGTCAATTTTTGGTGTCAATCGTCAAGATTATTATTAGTTTCACCTTAAAAATGTCAACTTATGCTTACAAATTCCTGAAATATTCAAGCTATATTAGTAGTAATAGCAAAAAAGTATGGCTTTTCTGAGATGCGTACGTGGCAGTACGACTCACAAGTGATTTTTAAGCGTTCATATGAACACAAATATTGGAAACGGTAAAAAAGCGCCAACGTCGGGTTTTAACGCAACGCTTTTTAAGCTGTCGTGCGAATGGGGCCTTACACATCTATCCTTATTCAAGACAGTGTCTTCTTAAGGGCCGGTACAGACGGACTGCAACCCGACTGCAATTTGTATGGGAAATACCGAAGTAGCAGTCGGGTTGCAGTCCGTCTGTACCGGCCCTAAGAGGGACACAAAGGCACAGTTTGTTTTCCTGTCTTTCTAAAGCCCGCTCCAGACTCGTGCGCGAATCGCGGCGCGAAGCCGCGTACGCGAGTGTGGAGTCAAGATCGCAGATCAGCGAAATTGACTCCACACTCACGTTCGCGGCTTCGCGCCGCGATTCGCGCACGAGTGTGGAGCGGGCATAAACAGCAGTGTTTGGCAAAAGGATAGATGTAACAACCTCTTTAGAGTTGCCTAACAGAAATTATACACAGCGCACCACAATTCATTTACACCTGCACCTTAAAAATGTCAACTTATGCTTACAAATTCCTGAAATATTCAAGCTATATTAGTAGTAATAGCAAAAAAGTATGGCTTTTCTGAGATGCGTACGTGGCAGTACGACTCACAAGTGATTTTTAAGCGTTCATATGAACACAAATATTGGAAACGGTAAAAAAGCGCCAACGTCGGGTTTTAACGCAACGCTTTTTAAGCTGTCGTGCGAATGGGGCCTTACACATCTATCCTTATTCAAGACAGTGTCTTCTTAAGGGCCGGTACAGACGGACTGCAACCCGACTGCAATTTGTATGGGAAATACCGAAGTAGCAGTCGGGTTGCAGTCCGTCTGTACCGGCCCTAAGAGGGACACAAAGGCACAGTTTGTTTTCCTGTCTTTCTAAAGCCCGCTCCAGACTCGTGCGCGAATCGCGGCGCGAAGCCGCGTACGCGAGTGTGAAGTCAAGATCGCAGATCAGCGAAATTGACTCCACACTCACGTTCGCGGCTTCGCGCCGCGATTCGCGCACGAGTGTGGAGCGGGCATAAACAGCAGTGTTTGGCAAAAGGATAGATGTAACAACCTCTTTAGAGTTGCCTAACAGAAATTATACACAGCGCACCACAATTCATAACTCTTTGGTCTTAACGACACTCAAACCCGACTTTTTGCTGTCAGCCGATAGCTTTATAGCATTGTTCACATATAGTCCGATAAGAAATTGTAGAAAATTATTGAGGGCGCCACTTCCTACATAACTGACACATTTTTAACGTAAAATGCTGAAACATGGCAACAATTTAGTATGCACCTTTTAGTTCCATTTTATTTAATTTCTACTATTTTAAAGTAGTAACACACTATCGCATCGCACCGCAACCTTGGTGCGTCGCACCTATAAGTGAGAGCGAGAAAATATATCTGTTTCTCGCTCTCACTTATGTGTGCGGCACGCCAAGGTCGCGGTGCGATGAGTGTGTTACGACTTTTATGTCGCACTAGCAGTTACGATGACAGCTGACAGCCGATAGGTACATCACATTCATTTATAGCCGGTCAAACAACTTTGTCAGTAGAAAAGTGAGCGAAATTTTAATCTTCTATAAGAAGATTACCCTTCGCGCCTACATTTTTTAAATTTGCAGCTTTTTTCTATTGGCGAAAATGGCTTGACAGACTTTAAATTGCATAATGAGCGTGTACTGTTGTTTCCGGAAATTGTTCTTTCCAAGTTGCGATTTGTTCCATTCGCAAATTTTAACACTATTTTTTCTCAATAGCTTCCTTTTCCGAAAGCATTTCTCACCATTCGCATAATATATCCCATTATATTTATTTTTCAATAGCTTATTTACTTGATTTGCCACTATATGTTTTATTTCCTTACAATCACGGAAGACAGGTGGAGATAGGCTCCTGTAACATAAATATAATGGGAAAATATGTGATAGGTTAGACATGCTTTCGGGAAAGAAGGCTATTAAGAAAAAAAAAAGTGGTAAGAATTGCGAATGGCAGAATTCGCAACTTATAAAAACGATTTCCAGAAATCATAGTATACACTCCGCATATTTGTATTCAGATGACAGCTGTCACCGTACCCAAGCTATGTGAAAAATACTATTACACGTTCAATCCGTGCCCCGTATATGAGTCATGGCAAACCTCTATTACAAAGCCGTTACCAATTCAGTTAAGGCTTCTAACTTAGACCTATCTCGCGGTAGATATGTATACTGTGTCGTGGCGCTCCTGTATTAAGCCTGCTGTATTATTTTGAATGACCGTGTCATCGTTCGGTTTTTAATACTGCACTCCCTTTTACCATATTCCTTATATATAAGATTTTGTAACACTACCTATTATGGGAACTAAATAATAAATAGTTTACAAACCCTTAGGCCCTTGATTCTACTCTAGGATGTTTGTTATCCGTTTGTTTATCATACGGTCGGAACTTGCACCAGACCGTCTGTCACCGTTAAAGCGTTCGCTAAATTTTATTGTATGGAAATTTCATAGTTCACTGGTTAGTGACGTTAATCAGTTCGCTAATAGCGGTTGGTGCAACTGACACTTATATTGCTTCAGACCTGTTACCAGTTATATCATTCATTCATTTTCTTCTTAAATACGCAATTAGATTACCTCTTCTCTTTCAGCCTTTACAATCATATCGTATAATTATTAATACTTTGCATTTTCTCGCCAACCGCATCACATATATAAGTCATCGATATATCACAGGCCATATATGTATATTACATAATTATAGCTATAGGTATTATATTATAAGTGCAATTTTCAGGGACTCTGGTACACGTACCTATCATCATCATTGGCCTTCGAGTCTAATACAGAATACAGACCCTTTATTCGGTTAAGGACAGATTCTCGTTACCTACGGCAGATTCTGTTTACGGCAGATTCTTTTTATGGCAGATTCATGTTAGGGCAGAACTTGGACAGTCGCAACTAAAAACTATAACACTTGAAAACAAAACCGAAAAGAGAATAGAGATGATTTTTTTATCTATGTAATATTAGATCGACCCGATATTCTGATCTTGTTTTTAATTATTAAATTATTCAGCTTTTGCCGAAACCGGGAGGCGTAGGTTCTGCCATCTTGTGGGCTACATTGGAAGCTTAAACTTACAAAAAATAAAATTAACATTAAATTAACATTTACACTTCACGCAAATAAACAGGGGGCTCCTGTGCTGCCCCCTACAGTTCATGTACGTCTAGATCTATATCTATATCTACCTAGGTACTTTATATTGAAACCATCCAATAAAGGTACATCTTGTTATCTTATCTATTAATTATAGTTAATTATCCTAGATAGACAGACGGAGAGAGCGACAGACTGACAGGCGGATGGACAGACAGACGGACGGACAGACAGACGGACGGACGGACAGACAGACTGACATACACTCAGACGGAAGGACGGACGGACGGACGGACGGACGGACGGACGGACGGACGGACGGACTGACGGACGGACGGACGGACGGACGGACGGACTGACGGACGGACGGACGGACGGACGGACGGACGGACGGACAGACGGACAGACGGACAGACGGACAGACGGACAGACGGACGGACGGACGGACGGACGGACGGACGGACGGACAGACGGACAGACAGACGGACAGACAGACAGACAGACAGACAGACAGACAGACAGACAGACAGACAGACGGACGGACGGACGGACGGACGGACGGACGGACGGACGGACGGACGGACGGACGGACGGACGGACGGACGGACGGACGGGCAGACACGGTAAAAATTGTTAAATATATGCTATTTCAATGTTAATGCCAAATTTCATAATATTTTAGCATGTCGTTATAAAATGATAGTGTAACTACGTTTGTATGGCGGCGGCTATGTTCTGGCGACTCCTTACCATTTTTTTTACTTTCCAAATTCATACATTGTCATAGTAAGTAGGATAAAACCTCCAAAAGTACCCTAGAGATGACCTTAATACTACATACAAGTTTACGGTTGACCTAAATCAGGACGATGCAAGAAACAAGGGCCTTTCTCAATTGGTAAAAAGGAATGCTTCTCTTACTCCTAACCAAACAAAAACTATGGGCAATCCTCATTAGGTTTATTTTAATAATTTCAATTTATGGATCCCATGAATTTTTGTTCAGATTCAGCACACAACAAAAAATTCTGTGCATTAGAATACACAATATCCACCAGAGATATACCACGCATTCCGGATGATACTGGCATTCTAATGAACAACATAGTTTAATTTATTAGTCAATATGGAGAATACATAAGAATCAGAAAACTTATACTGATAAATATAAGGGTAAATTTTGTCTTGTTTGCTTCAGATTCAGTCTTACATATTGTCGTAGGCTTGTCGTACATATTGAAAGTAGATACTTGGCATCTCTGAAAAAGTAATTGTGCGTTTTAGTTTTGATTACGCTTACCTACTTACTTTATTTCCATACATTAAACAAGCATTTCGAAATACGTGTCCTGTTATATTTTAATTTCAAATTATTTATTTGCATCCAAGTACACAAATACATGAAAAGGTACATAGAATAAAGTAACATACATAATACCTACAACTCTGGGAACAAATCAAATTATTTTATACTTTATATGGTCTTTTTGACATTGACCTTACCGAAATCGCGAATAACGTCAAGTTACTTTATATCTACCTAAAAGCGTAAAAGACAATAAGTCGAAATTCATTTAAATATCAGTTAGATACGTACTAAAAGGCAAAACAGCTGCTTGTCGGTATATGTGGGCCAAAAATCTGGTCATGGGGAAAGACTTTCAGAAAGTCTCCACGTTGGTTTGTTAAATATAAAATAAATAAATATTTGGGGACAATCTTACACAGAACGACCTAGCCCCAAACTACGCAAAGCTTGTACAGTCACCTGCAATAATATGTTACACAGCGAAGGCCGCAAAAATATCTGACACGATTTTATTTATTTGTAGAGCCATAAGAGCGTGTCACATATTAATGCGGCCTTCGAAGAGTAACATATTATTGTAGGTGACTGTACTATGGGTATAGTAATAGGCGACGATATATATACTTAAATAGATACATACGTATAGGTATCTATATACATATAAAACACCCATGACTCAGGAACAAATAATATCCGTGCTCATCACACAAATAAATGCTCTTCCCGGGATTCGAACCCGGGACCATCGGCTTCGCTGGCAGGGTCACTATCCACTATATAGGCCAGACAGGTCGCCTATGTACATACTATCCCATGTATATCTATATTACATTATATGTGTTTTTCTTGATTTAATAACAAAAACCTTGGCCATACTCTTGGGTGGCTATCATCCTGATTTATAATAAAACAAGTTACTTTTTTGCATTTTCAGGCCCAATTTTTAGCTGATCAACTTTTTTTGTATGAAATATTAACGTCTAACTCTATGAGTACATATTTAATCCAGTGAAATTGTAGAATTTTGTAACGTGGTTCTTCTGCGTCAAATCCGGTAGTTCTGATTTTTTGCAGACTTATTTATGATGTTGGCCCAATTAATAATCCAAGTTTGTGACCTTGAACGCCGAACGCAACTTTGTCAAAAATTGAAAAACCTGCGAAAATTTCGGTTTTTATTTAGTTTTGGGCGATTCTAACCCTAAATGACTAGTTTTTGATAGTACCTTCCTTAGACGTTTTTAAAGAAGACTAAATTTTCTACAATACGAGATTAGAACTGTCTCTGTAGATTGAATACTTTCCGAGATAAAGGCTTTCAAACTTTAGATTTTTTTGAAATTGAGCTCGTAAGCTAAGTGAGTGCAGTGAGTATGCACTTTTGACTCAGGCGATGCCGCTTGGCACGATTGTTCCTAAGGTCAAACAAAGCTGATTTGGCTCAGTAGCTACGAGATCGTACCGTGCATACCTCCCAAAAAGGAAAGGGAAAGGTCGGATCCCCAGGTCCTAACTTGCCCTAGTTGCTAAGAGCAGGAAGATATATAGCTTAGATTGGACCTGGGAATCCGACCCTTACCCCTCCCTTTTTGGGGGGTAGGCACGGTACGATATCGTGGCTACCACGCCAAATCAAACGGAATCTTTATTTCTGAGAAATGTTAAATAAAATTACATATTGCACTGAGAGAAAAGGATAACAAAAACATACTTAGAATTACAAAAATAAACTTAATCCGGGGACAAGGAGAGTCATGAAACTAATAGGAACACATTGACTTTTGCAATTTCTATTAGTTCTTGCAATTTCTATTATCTGTTTGTTGAAATTAGATTTAGGATTACTGAGCTGTTTGTAGAAATAAATAAACTTTACAGAAATAGTGAAACGTCCATAATTATTACTAAACTTCATTTTTCCCCCAGCACAGAACTGTTTTTTAATTCCTGGTGATGATTTTTCTCTCAGTGTGTACAGATGTAGTGCATAATTGTTTTCCTTCGAATTTTCTCGGAAACGTTTGTATTAAATAGTCATGCTACTTCAGTCAACTTCAGTACTTTTTGTACCGAGACTGACTGAAATAGCAAGACACGTTCGTACGTGTGAAAATACGAAGGAAAATAATTAGGTGTGCTAGTGCAGATGTAGTCATCTGTATGAGTTTTTGCCACACGACTACATATAGGTACTTGTACTATATATTTGACATATACTGGAACGGAATTCAAACAGTCCGCTTCGTCTTAGTGTCTCCCGATTGCATAATAAAATAATAAGAAAGTATGTTATCAAAGGTGCCTAAAGCCTAAAGAGATTACCTACCTTGAGATTATAGAATGAGCGATAACTATAACAGTGAGTTGACGGTGTGTTCCCATTTTCCCATTCTCATGGCATTACGTAGATGGGAATAGATATGTACAGTCATATGAATCATTCTCATTTGTCTCCGCATTACCTATATCTATGCCAGCAGCCACGCGGGGCAACACACTGAACACAGCAAAATTACCAGAATAGTATTATTAATAAACATACCTTATGAATATGACAACAATCCTTCTTTCAGGAGCAGTTTCGCAGAATAGTTCATTGCGGTTTCGTTTCTATATCATTACGCAAATTTTTACTGCAAGTAGAATAAAATATGCAGGTTTTATTTTTTATTACATCTATCATTTTCTTGAACGAATGGGGGACTTAATACCAAAAGGCATAAATAAAAAAAACTAAACACTAATATTTAGGCGACAAAACGGGCTCCGTTGAATCGTCGTAGGTATCAGTTCTATTTAACTTTTAAAATACCGTTTACATTGTAAGTATTTCCTTTTTTCTTTAACATCGTTTTTTTTACATTTGATTCAAACGAGTAGGTAGTGGAAATATACCTAGTGCACAAATAACTTCTCAAATCTCACAAATAAAGTTCCCAACCAGGATTCGAACCAGAGGCTGCCTACTTCTTAGCCAGGGACTCTATCGATTAGCCCACAACCCATTGTCTTCGTTTTAGTCTCAACTCTATTGAGTGGCCAATTAAGTGGATAGAAAACAGCTCCAAGTCTCAACAATAGGAATTTTTTTATACCAGGATTCGAACCCGGGGCCGGCCACCTATTTACTTCTAAACTAGCATAACTTAGGGTCGCTATTAATTATGGTGAAAGCAGTCTTGGTCTCAATTTTAAGCAGTTTGTACGAGTATGTACATATTAAGCATCGTTTATATTCACAAATATCCTCATCTTCGTCATTATTTTGTAAATTAGTAGGTACTTCAAATTATCGTAATATACGAACATACATACATCCTTAACTATATAATTATACTTACATACCTACGTGCACTGCGATTACTTTTATGTAATGCTGCAAAAGTTAGGTACCTATAAAAGTGAAAGGATGTTTCTTGTATACAATCTGCAAACTAATACTACTTTTACTGTAGGTATACTATGCATTTGAAGTACTGATTGGGTTGGGTAAGCATGGAAAAAGGCCCAAAGGCTTTTTTGTCGAGAAACACCAAAATACATGCTCTCACCGGGGTTCGAACCCAGGGGCCTCTATAGCTTCATAGGCAGGGTCACTTCCGCCTAGGCTAGGAGTCTGTTGTTAATAATATAACTATGTATTACTGCTCGCTTCGTTTGTGTAGAATAAGCACTAGGTATACAACCCACTTATTTAATCCATTCCATTCCTTATTCTACGTCATTTCCCTGTCCAATGTTATCTTAATCAGTTCTAATAGTTTAAGCGTGAAGAGCTGGGTGACATACAGGAAATGTTGCTATCGCATTTATAAAATTGTGTAGTAGGGATTTCACTTTATATGACACTTAGTAGGCCCGATCGAATTTTACGAGCACTTCAGTCACTACTTACACCACGCTTAAAATTACATAGATAAGTACCTACTTATGTTTGAACTACACACCTATTAAAAACACCGGGCAAGTGCGAGTCGGACTCGCGCACGAAGGGTTCCGTACCATAATGCAAAAAACGGCAAAAAAAACGGTCACCCATCCAAGTACTGACCCCGCCCGACGTTGCTTAACTTCGGTCAAAAATCACGTTTGTTGTATGGGAGCCCCACTCAAATCTTTATTTTATTCTGTTTTTAGTATTTCTTGTTATAGCGGCAACAGAAATACATCATATGTGAAAATTTCAACTGTCTAGCTATCACGGTTCGTCAGATACAGCCTGGTGACAGACGGACGGACGGACGGACGGACGGACGGACGGACAGACGGACGGACGGACGGACGGACAGACAGCGGAGTCTTAATAATAGGGTCCCGTTTTACCCTTTGGGTACGGAACCCTAAAAACACAGGCCAGTTGTCCTCAATAACTATAAAATACTTATCTCAAGGTATTTCAACATGTTGCTCTTGTATATATCCCTGGTAATGTAGGTATATATATGTCCACTTGCATCTCCAGGGTGGTTGGAACCATATTTGCTCGGTGGCTATAAGGCGCTATTGTCAGAGCTTCTGCGAGCAATGTGACCAAAATACTGAAGAATACGGTGCAGACACGTTTCTTAATTCTATAAATCATTATTTTATTTTATTAATACTTTTTAAATACATATTATGAATACAATATCACTGCTTTTGAAATAAATATATTGAAATGACAGTTTATTGGAGTGACAATGTCACTGATTTATGTTTTTTTTGTTTTAGAACGTAGTGATTATATGCTCTATTATTATTTACCAAAATCATAGACAATAGCAAAACAAACGTTTATTTTAATATAAACGCTGGTGTTAGGTGGTAACTATTCTAGGGTAAAATAATTAAGGCGCTCTTATGCTCTTATACTCGAGTTTTACGTTTTCAAGGGGGTGAAGCAGACGCGTGGTAGAACGGGCAGGCGGGCGCCCCGCGCGGCGCACCGCACCATTCCCGCGCAGAGGGGCTACCGCGAAAACCGAAATTCGCAAATTGCGGGGATCTTTCTCTTTTCTTAAAAAAACGTTCCCTAAAAACTTCTATGAAATTATGACGTATAAATGACACTTGCACTGCGTGGGCTATCAAATCCGCTGCAGACTTTTTTTGGTCTGACTCTAACATTATACTTGGCCGCTCATTAATGACATTGACAAATTGTCTGAATTGAGTTCCTTAAACATAACACATAACACTTACCCCTATCGGATATATTCCGGCACTTTAAATAAAAATAAACTTCGTCACTGCCACTGATAGAATGTCCAGAATTTACTTAAGGCGCTCTTATACTCGAGTTTTACGTTTTCAAGGGGGTGAAGCAGACGCGTGGTAGAACGGGCAGGCGGGCGCCCCGCGCGGCGCACCGCACCATTCCCGCGCAGCACGTCTACGTCCTTATTCTGACGACATCGGTATTCTGAATTGTCAGTTCCGGGATTTTTTCCGGCAATTAATATTGAATAAGATTTATTAGTAAATCCGTATTTTGACGAGTACTTAATGAAATTAAAAATGGTAGGTAAGACGGTGAGTGTAAATAATTATTAATTATAAACAATATGAGTGTATACCGCGACAAACTGAGAATCTAGTCAAATGATGCCAAATTATTATGAGACAAAAACTAGTACTTACTAATAGACCTTAAAAATGTAATAGAGTTAGACCAAGAAAAGTCTGCAACGATTTTGATTGCACACGCAGTGCAAGTGTTATTTTAAACGTCAAACTTCTACGAAATTATGAATAACACTTGCACTGCCTATGCTATCAAAATCGTTGCAGACTTGGTCTAACTCTAGCAGTCAATTTCGGGCAAGTAGGTAGTGAAAATAAGGAAGAATACTAGCAAAGCTAAGATAATTTGTGGGACTATTGAGTTATGCATAGCTCCAATAAGTAGATAAAATTAGCTATCTTCACAAAAAAGAATTATAACTCTAACTGTAATTACTTAGTAATTTTCTAATTTTGAATTGACGAGTAAAAGTCAAGCATTTAAAGATTGTAATGGCAAAAACACTTCTACTTCGACATTCGAGTTAGTTAATAGTTCAAGAAAATAAAAAAAAAACTGCGGAAATAATTCGTATAATTTTGAAAATTGGCACAGTTATACCTTGTAGTGTCCAGATAAACATACTTAAAGTCCTCGAGCTTAGCGGGTGTGCTGAGGGTATAGGGGGAAGGGGGGTGAAGGTACCTTTTTCATATTTTTGCTCATATCTCGAATATCTGTACCTACGAATAGCATACAAAACAATAACAAAAGTTTTAACATAAAATTTCCCCCACCCCCCAAAACGCTTTATTGTACACAAAACAGGAAAAATAACATTCATCATTAGTACAAAGGCGAACTTATCCCTTTAAGCAAAAAAAGATCCTACAAATTTAGTTATTTTTATTTTTACGTTACGATCAATACTTTAGGGTTGTTAAAGTTAACAAAGATATAAAAAACTCGATTTAAGAAAACGTCGTTTTTTTCGTAATTGTTCATCATAAATCAAATTTTTAGTTTAGAATAAGCAAGAATATATAAATCAGTTACGCTGTCAAAGTCGTAAAATAAAAAGTAGAAAAAATATTTAATAGGGTAGTGGCTCCCTTATATGAAAAGTGGGCATGAAATTTTTTTTCGCTTCAACCCTATAGTGTGACATGTCGTTGGATAGGTCTTTTAAAATAAATACGGTTTTTTAGAAAACATTTTTTGATAAAGTAGGTAAATATTTTAGGAAAAACAAAATGTACGTTAGGATTTTTTTTCTCGTGTCAACCCTATGGTATAGGATGTTGTTGGAAAGGTCTTTCAAAATGAATAGGGGTTTTAGAAGAACATTTTTTGATAAAGTGAATATTTTCGGAAATAATCGCTTTGAAAGAAACAAAATGTGTGTGAATTTTTTTTATCGTTTCAACCTTATAGTGTGTCTCTGGATAGGCCTTTCAAAATAAATAAGAATACGTGAACAACATTTCTTGATAAAGTGAATCATTTCGGAAATAATCGTTTAGAAAGAAAAAAAAAGTTTTTCCTTCTAACTTTTGAACCATGTGTCCAAAAATATGAAAAAAATCATGAAAATAGTGCTTAAAAAACTCAATCAAATAAAATTAAAACAAACTTGATCAGTTAAGTCGTTTATGAGTTATCGCTAAAAGTCTTCCCTTCTTATTTTAATTAAAAGCCTGGCAACCCTTATTTGTGACCGGATTTTCGCAGGCAACCCTATACCATTGTACTTGTAATAAAATTACCATCATTTTGATGTATAATTCAAGCGTCAGACAGATGAGTGCAATTATCGATATAAAATCACCTCTTTAAACACGGCAACCACAGTGACCGGAAAAAGATAGGCAACCTAGTTGATTTATGTTGTACAAGTTGTATACTTTCCATTGAAACTTATTTCGTGCGTCAGACAAATCGGTGAAATTTGCTTAAAAAAATGTTTTTAATTTTTTTTATTAAAAATAGCCTTCACCATATTTCTTTAGGCAACCCTATTTATTTATGTTCTGGAACATATTTTCTTTCATACTTTCATAGTTTCATCCGTCAGACAGATTGGTGAAGGTCGACCATATATGTGGGATCTCCTACTATTTGAATCCTGTATATCTATGTTTAAAAATTATTCAATTAATTGATTAATTTAATAGCCTTTTAAAATATGTTTACACAATTTATCAATCGTGACTGAATTCCGGATTGGTTAGATGGCTGTGTGCCTTTGCTGCTCAACTTGTTATAAAATGACAATATGACGGACGAAAGTCTGAAATGTCACCGTATTTAAGAATTATTTTGCTTTTCTTCGTAAGTATGTTGAAAAACATTGTGTGTATAACATTTTTGCATATTTATACTATGATTACTCATATTATGAACCGTCCGCAAAACTAGCATCGGTCCGACGCTGACAGTGGTCACGGGCGTACTGGCGTGAGGAATGGGCGCAAGGTATTGCCACGTAGGGTGTAATTTAGTAGGCAAAATGTTGAATTCATAAAATGATGAATGAAAAAATTAACGAATCGATAAAAGGACAAGCAATAATGAAGATTTACTTAAAAGCTATCGACTGAAGTAAGTTTCATATACATTTTCGACGTAGTACTTCTGACATAGGGAAATAAAGACAGTGTTAGGCATGTTTTCAACTTAAGATTCTATCGAGAAAATAATGAGCCGTCGTGTTTCTGACAAGCAATAACGTAGTTCAAGGACTGAAGTTATACATACTAGAAAATAATGCATGAAATCCTTGTAAAAGTATGTAAATATGGTGACAAAAAAGCGCATTTTACTACACACCGCGCCTTAAGTAATAACAACTTTTGATTTCGTAATTTCGTTACATTTTAAATTCTTAATCACCAGGTACAGTGCAGGACATGACTGCTTTATCAGCCGTTACCAGCTCAAATGCCAATAATTTTACTTGTCATTCCAACAACTAGTTTTTAAAAATTTAATTTATAAAACAGAAAGAAACTTAGAAAATGTTAGGCCGCTCTAGGATTTGATCCTCAGACCTTCAGCTCAGTAGTCGGAGCGTCACCCATTGAGCTACGGATGCAGAGCTATAACCGCGAAAATCGAAGTTTGCAAATTGCGGGCATTTTTCTCTGTCACTCTAATTAAGCCTTCATTGGAGTAAAAGAGAAATATCCCGCAATTTGCGAATTTCGGTTTTAGCGGTAGCCCCTCTGTTAACCGATCGAAATAGTCAACCAGTTTCGGCACACGGCCGTGCAAGCTAATTCATAACTGACCGACCCTACGGTCTATTTTCAAATGTCTACACTTTAACATAACAAATTGTTGTGCTCTATGTGTATTAAAGTTTAATATAATAATAACAATTAAGTATTATTAAAGTTTATTTGGAGCTAAATATTTTTAAATTTCGTTCATTCTTTGGCGCACTTTTTTAAATTGTTTTGAACAACACAGTAGTCTCACAATTGCTTTACGCATAGATTGTGTGTCAAGTGCAATTTGCTCGTGATCTTCCTGCAGGCGCACAAGTGATTGTGTATTTTCATCGCCTGGCACTACTTTTCCCCCAAATAAAACGCCTGGCATTGTTATATTTGAATTAAATACATAATTAGCTATTATATCACACCAAACACAGAGCTCTATAAATTGCACACCTTCAATTAATTTTACAATCACTTTGTTGCCCATCCACTCCCACACCCACCGCTAGACAGCTGCCAGGCGCCCAGATTAATTAATAATGATAGTATGGCATACTAACTAGAGGGATTTCGTTACTCTATAAATTGCATACCTATTTCCGTGGCTAGCTCTCCCTCTACAATGAAACATTTTTATGTAGTATACAATGAAACAGGTCTCATGTTTAATGAAATATGATTTTCACTGAACACCAGTACCAGTACACAATGAAACAAACTCATTATTTTTTTTAAATAATTATTTAAAGACCATGTGCGAAATTTGTAAAAATAAAATAAAAGATATTCATTTGTTCATCATTATGGCAAAATATATTATGATACTTAACTTTAGAAACAGCTGAGATAAGATGGTTTATAAGTTGAATGTCTCATTGCTGGCAAGGTTATAGGTCACATGTCTAACATTGGAACAGTCGTTTATAAAACACTATGTTGCAAGAAAGTGTATGATATCAAGCAGAGATGCTCTAAACCCTCCCGCGTCCACCTAGTTGGCAATCGTGCTCCGTGGACATAAAAGCGTACCTTTCTCGCAGCATGCCGTATGTGCCGACCAGATTTACGATTCACAATGAAACTCAGCTGTGTATACAATGAAACAAGTCTTTCGTTTTATATATAGTTTATCAATCTTATAATCATTCCATATGTCGGAAACCTTTTAAAAATAACTAATTTCAGCCTAGCACTATTTCCTCCTCTCCTTTCTCATTAATTGATTGAAAGCATATATGTATTAATGTCACTTATTTATTACACCGTTTCAATATTTATTAAAGATGTTTCTTAATAGACTATAATTTTTATATAACATCTGTTTCACTGTAAAAATTAGAGTGTTTCATTGAAATCGTGCACAAGTACATAATGAAACAAAACTCATTTTTTGATAAAAAAAGGTTTATAATAATAGGTTTAGGTTACAGAAACTGTTAAAGATAAGTAGAAACCAAGAATGCCATACGATAGCCAACTAAATTGTTTATCTTCATACGAAATTTCACACTCATAACTTTAAATCACCGGAGATAGGAAGGTTTGAACTTTTAGTGTTCCATTGTTCAACAAGTTACCCTATATATATATAGAGACAGTACATCAGAACCTTCAATCGTGGATGACGAGGGCTTTCAATGAAATACGAGATTCAACTCATTACTGGACGAGACTGATTACAAATCATAGCATACGTTACACTTTACACTTCTTATCCAAAGCAAACCAGTGGGTTCGGCCCAGGAACCGCCACCACGTTATCTTCTCCCGTTCGTTCTCGTTTGAAGATTGATTGACAGCATAACTTCAATTGTACTGAATTTATTTTCTCCGGCATATATATCACACAGCACAGGTTCTGGATGCGCCAGACGCTTAGCAGCAGGGAATCTGGCGCTGGCTACACGCTCTTCAGTCGTTACACACCGGTACTCTGTTGGAACATCACACTTAGCGCTTTGCGACCTGCCTGCGATTTGGCGTCCGGGTATGTACCACTGCGGTAATGACGTCTTCGGGCCGAGGTCTTCGGAGGTCGATCGGAGCGCTCAACGATATTCTCAGTTGGTCTCTTATTGTCAGCGTCAACATGCTAGTTCTACTTCAACTAACTCCAATGGTGCCCTATTGATATTCCGAAAAAAAATACGCCGATTTTTGTTTCGCCGACAACGATTCGCAGACGGGTTGTTTGGCAGAGTAACGATTCGCCGAATCTCGTTACGCATAATAGTCGTTTGCGAGAGTAGTCAATAAGCAGAACATTGATACGCATATTTACTATTCGTAGAATAATCATTCAGTAACTGTCATGATTACCCGAGAAACCATTGGTCGAAACACGGTCGAATGTTCATTTGGCATTAATATTGAATGTGCGTTTTTTTAGCATTAGAAAAAAGGTAAACAATCTTGACGTGCCTTTTAATTGAAAAACTCTTATTAAAAATAAGTCATGGCAAATATGTAACATTCACGAATCTAATACGATCATTTATATTCTTCTGCTTTCATAAGTAATACTTAGTTACTGATTTTTAAAAAGGGTTTTTTAATTAAAAGACATGTAAACGTCGCTTACCTTCTTTCTAATGCTAAAAAAAAATATAAAATAAGGTGAGATTTCAATTACTGATGAAGTGCACCTGATGATGATGATTGTTGATGATAATGATGATGATTTTTTAAAAGCAGTATGTTTAGCGATTACTCCAACACCCATGGTCCGATTTGAGTTATTCTTTTTTGTTTGAAAAAAGTTACCTGCGAGGTATTCCCATAATAATTTTGGTTCTGATCTGATGTTGTAATCCACGAGGATATGACGGAACCCCTCAATTTTTAAGAATTACTTAAAAAAGTCATTGATGTTGAAGGCTTATTACAGAGTCGAGGACTACTTGACAGACAAACATGCATGGTCCAAACCAGAAACTGTAATAACGACAAGTAGCAATTAAAAGCATTGTATTATGTGTAGAGTTAAAGGTGACTCAGCTCAGGTAAGAAAGCACATCAAATTGTATGAAAGCATCTCATAACAATCAGTCAGATTCATATAATATGTATTCTCATTTCTTTTATTGGTTTTATTTTCTTTTCCTTTTGTAAGAATTTGATATGTTTTCTGAAAGAGCTACGTATTTGTATAAAGTTATGTACTCACTGAGTATAATTGCATGAATTCTATAGTAATTTAAATTGTATTTTTCTTAATTACTCGTAGTGCATGTTAATTATAAGATGTAATAATGGTTTGAAAAGATGTGTCCCGCCGAGTTTGTTGCCGGTCCCATATTGGGATGCCCTCCTCCAATTGAGGGGGGATTTAAATCTTCTCGGGGCAGAGGTGTACGGTTGGAGCCGGTAAAGGTTTATTTGACGTTCATAAGCGCATTGTAATATGCCTACTTGAATAAACTATTTTTTATTTTTTATCTTCTCTTTTTAAAGGCATGTGTATTATGATTTCGGTATTTTCTAAAGTAACTCAAGCATTTCCTCCTAAAATCCACCAATTTCATGATGTGCAACTGTAGCCTTACCACGAGTTTGACACTACATATTCGCTAACTTCGTCGTAACTTTATATTCATATACTTAACGCATTTACTTAAAAAATGATAATATTTTATTTCATTCTTTTGTTTCGAAAATAACGACTTATATGTAAAATGTGAAACGTTATTCGACTAAACATTGCTTAAACGAAACGATTACTCTGCCAAATGGAAATCGTCCAATAATAGTTCTGCGAATTTACACAGAAGCGAACTGAACGGTATGTGAACCAAGAGTCTACGTAACGTTAGTTGACCAGAAGTTACATTGACAAATAAATGACTCTGCGAAACGATGTTCGGCGAATCGTTGTCGGCGAATCGATGATCTGCTAAAAGTTTATCGGAGAATCATTAGGTACCCAACTCCAATACCCTACATTATCAGGGACGATGGGACGAGTGACGGAATTTTTCTTTATCTTTGCTACATTTCTTGAACGTAGCTACAGCGTTTCAAGAGAATATTATTATAGTTAAAGTATAAATCGCACAATGTTTATGAAGTCGTGGTTGGGTATTTAATTTTATTTTCTTATACATTTAATATAAAGATTAATTAATTTGCAGGAAAATTATACAATTACCATGATGATGAAATTTTATATATCTCGACTATATATTTTATAAGCAAATTGTTTATTAATGATTATTTAAAATGTAATTTTTGATTGTATTATATACGACATAAGGTGACAGCTGTATTTTTTATCATGCATAGACAATCGTTGCCTATTTATTACCTTTAATAAAATGATGGAGTAAGACCGACGGCATTAACGTCTTTCCTAATTGTCAATATTTAAGTAGGTGCAGTTCGTACAGTTATGACATGTAGCGGCATCTATTGTTGAGTAGGAAACTCTAAGCATAAATTACTACATTTTTTATAGAGATTCAAAAGAATTAGAAGCACAGAGACTCTTACGAAGATACGAAACTCTCCATCACCCGAGACGCATTGTACCGATTTTTAGGGTTCCGTACCACAAAAGGAAAAAACGTCTGTCTATCTGTCCGTCTGTAGCCTATTTGCTCCGAAACTACGTGACCAGTTAAAAACTACAGTTAAAATTTGGTACAGATATTGAAGTAGGTACCTAAGCCTGTAGCCCAAAGACGGACATGAAACGTAAATTTACACTTAAAAATAAAAATAAAAAGTTTTGCTAACTAAATCGTGTTACAATATGAAGTATATTGTAACACGATATAGTTTGCAAAAATACCTCATTGAGTCTATAATTTAAAGATAAATAGTTTAAAAGTAATTTGAGAAATGGGCTATAAAACCTTCCGGCCTAGCACAGGAGTAGCGCGACAGTATATATCGCCCGAAAGATAGATACTGTCTTTTTCTAGCGGTATTAATTAGAGAGGGACGGGTAGTGCTCTGCTGAGGTCTACTAATCTCCAAAACTACTAAGCGTAAAATTTTGAAAAAAAAAGAAAACTATCCTTTAACTATACATGATTCAGTTCAATAAGGTGGTTTACTACTAGGTACTAAATAGGTACATCACAGTTGATGTACAGTATTGTACACTAAATGTAGTTTTATACCTCCATATATCCCATAATCGGTCACTGATGCATTAAATTTACTAACCGTTTTAATTATAAATAAAGAGTACACTCATGATTGGTCACAGTTCCATTAAATTTACTGTCCGTTAACTTTGTGCGCCTCAGGTGAACAAAGGGTGAATAACTAAGATAACCTTTATTTTGCCTTTATGTAAGTTGGTCCACGGGTAAACGTGCGTTTCCGTGGTGCAACAGTTGGACGAAGGGTAAACATATTTTCTAGTGTTGGACTACCGATAAACTAAGTGTCCCGTGGTCCAACCGATTGGACCACGGATAAACATGCTTCCTCATGGTACAATCGGTTGGACTATGGATAATTGTACTTATCCGTGGCACAACCAGTTGGACATAGCGGTTGGACCACGGGTCGGGAGCGCAAATTCGGGAACCTCACTTTTTTTTTCCTGTCCGCTTCATATGAAATGCCCCAATATGCTTCTAAAGAAGTCTCACTTTAACTAAAAATCTTTTTTTTTATTAATAAATAAACATAAACGCCCAATAATTACATCGCAACTTATTTTCTTCTCATTAAGCTTTGTAAGACTAATACTAATTAAACTTATGTACCATAATATATCACTAAGATATTACCTGCAGGCGTCTCGTCGTGCTTATTTCTGACATTGAGATCAGCTCCATATTGCACTAACATTTCCAGCACCTCCAACTGAAATAAATTAATTAAATCAATATAATTCCGGCTGCGATTATCAAGAAATTAGTAGCGATGCGTAAGTAGATTATTAACCAGGAATTGTAAATGACCCATTGCAATCGAGATATTTTGGCACTAAACTGAAAATCGTAGTTTAAGACCAAAAAAGTAAGACAATGTTGCCATCTGTATATACGCACATGTCCCCAGCAAGCGGCTGCATGCACAGGCCGCCACGTGTCGTGGTCCACCACGTCCGTGGCCGCGCGGTGCTCCAATAGAAACTCCACCACTTTCAGGTACCCGTTTGCTGATGCTATATGGAGCTGGAACAAAAACAGCTATTATGAGAAAACTAACAGCCTACCATGGTTATGTCGCATCTGTTCTTCGATACGGTATTATAATTTGGGGAAACTCTACAGGATGTCGATCAGGTGTTTCTAAGTAAATAAGTAAGTAAACACTTTATTGTACGAAATAGAGGAATAAAGGTACATCAGATAGAACATAAATGTAGTACAAGGGCGAACTTATCCCTAAGAGGGATCTCTTCTAGTTAACCTAAACTAAAACACATCCACTTCTTTCTTTCTTTCGCAACTAGACTCGATCGTAGCGCGGAATGTCAGCCTTGTCGGGTGATACATCTAGACGAGAGCGACGCCTGCTTTAGAGATAGACTGGTTTTGTATCCGATTTCGAGATGATTTAATAATTTACTTAGCTTTCTTAGAAGGCTTAGGGTGGTATTCGACCTGTCCAATTTCTTTGTCCAATGTCATTGCGTCTCACTCTCGCATTAAGCAATGAAAAATGTGAGACGCAATACACATTGTATAAAGAAATTGGATAGGCGGAATACCATCCTTATTTATTTACAGAGCAAACTAAGTAAGCGAGTAAATTTTTAATGTTGCATTTCAGTTATAAAAAGTGAATATTGTTTCAATCAAGTTTATTTAGCTCATAAAAACCTTGGAAAGATTTTAAGGTAAATGGTGCCTGTGAAATAATGAGATAAATGAGTCACGAGCTACGACTGATTCATCAGTTTTTTCTGGTTTGAGCCGTAATTTATTGTGGTTTTCCTGTTAAATTATAAAACCGCAAGTTTGCACAAAAATAAGCAATTGTTATGTTATAAATATAATAATTTCACTACCGCAAAGTAGGTCAAACTTAAAATGCTATACAGTTGTCACCTAAACCTGAAACCTCACATTATTTAGGGTTTAGGTATGAAAGACTGGTACTGGTAGAAGTGGTTTAAGTTCAAGGCTGGTATTTTTGTTTAATATCTTTCAGATTTTGTTACTTAGCTTGTGTGTACAAGTGTGCACTTCTCTTGTACGTTCCTAGTGTTACTTTCTATAAAAATGTTATTGTTTTCCTATACACTTTGACGCTGTCGCCAGCGTACGGCGTCGTCCGACGACCGACGCTTTATAACCATTATAACAAACAAGCAATACTTACCAGCGTAGCCCCCTGATTGTCCCTGGGCTCGTCCAAGTCCACTCCCTCCTTAGCGAGCTCAGCAACATCCATCAACATCTTCATCTCTGTTGCCGCTCTAGTTTCATCTATCAACCTCTGCGTTACTCCTCTCTCCGCCATCGCGCTCTCTATCGCATCCAGCGTTCTCTCCTCCTCGCATATATCATAAGGCATGTTCCCGTCCCCGTTAACCGCTAATAAATTAGCTCCTCTTTGAATTAGGATTCTGACTAAATTGAGGTTCCCGCAGGTGGCTGCCGCGTGTAACGGTGTCCACTTCTCGCTGTCTTCGGCGTTGACGTTGGCGCCGTTGTCGAGGAGGAGGCGCATCATGGCCTCGTTGTTGTCGATGCAGCATTGGTGGAGGGCGGTGAGGCCGTCCTCGTTGGTCGCGTCTGGGGTCACCCCGCGGGAGAGCAGGCGGCGAACTGGAAATAAAAATTTAGAAAGTGAATTGGATTATCTTCATCTATTACGAGGGAATAGAGATATTATGATAAATCTTAAAATAACAGACGGCATTTGCTTCCACAACATGAGTTCCACTAAGTAGTATAATTTATATTTTATTTTGTTGCTAAGATAATAGTTTTAGTTCAGTAGTACATGAACCAGTGAAAACGTCTTGTAGATATTATACGAAACTGTTAACTTATTGGAGGGAACGATATCTTCATGGTATTCAGCACTCTTTTATTAAACTCCAAGTCAGCCAAAACATCGGTTATTCGCAGTGTTTATTAAGTGGTATGATGGTGGGTGATGGTGGTAGTTGTATGATATTGCTTTAGAGCCCAGAGTCCGTGTGGCTTAGTGTTGAATCAACATATACAACCTACACGATATATTTCAATACGCTTGGAATATATTTTTGTCCGTTAGGACAGCTCTATTTCATACGCACAAACAAATAAACAGTTTATAAAAATAAGGGAGAGCAAAGCACTAATCTTATCAGACTTGTTCGGCCTCTTTCAGACTATGGAGTTTACATAATATACTTGTTGATTTATAGAAGAAACATTATTGTCAGTTGTCAGTCAATAAAGTCATGTAGTTTATAAACACGTTTTTTTGCTTCAATTTCAAATAATTAACAATAATATCGTGAACATGGTCCTTCGAACCGGATAACTAGAAAGACAGTGATCTAAACTTATACATATATTATTCGTCATATCATACTTCAAGACGTACTTACATGTTTAATAAAATATTTAAAGATTCGCATACAACATGAGTTCTGTAGAAAAACTATTGATACTTCAAACGGACGGATTGAGAATGATTCAAAAGGCTCATGATAATTTTAATAAGTCACCGAAGGAGAGAATTACGGTGGGGTACATACAAAGTCGATTAGAAACGTTAGAAAATAATTACATAGAATTTAAGGGTATTCATAAAACATTGGTGACAACTGTTTCCAAAAAAGACAAATGCGTTATGTCATATTTTTCTGAAGATTTGTACGATATTTTTGATGAGTGTTACTTTATATACAAAGGTGAATTGAAGACAACGTTACAGCAACTTAATACCGAAACAAAAGACAACAAAGTTACACAAAACGTAATTACGGTAAGTAATCATACGTCGAAAGGTGAAATAAAATTGCCACGAATCACGATTCCAACTTTTAGCGGCGATTACACAGAATGGCAATCCTTTCATGATTTATTCACTAGTTTAATTCACAAGAACAGCTCTCTCGACGACGTACAACGTATGTATTAACTCAAGGTTCATCTGAAAGGTGACGCGGAATATCTTTTGAGACAATTTACAATTGCTGCCGAGAATTACACACGAGCATGGACTCTTTTAAACAAGCGGTATGATAACAAAAGGTTCATTGCAAACTGTATTTTTAAGAAGCTCTTCGGCCTTAAGACAATTTGTTCATGAATCTGCCTCTGAATTGAAACAACTGCTAGATATATCAGTCGAAAGTTTAAATACTCTTAAGAATTTTGGCTTACCAACATATGAATGGGATGCAATTGTTATTTTTATCGTTGTGTCAAGATTGGATCCTGAAACTCACAAACATTGGGAGGTGTTAATCAATGAAGAGAAGACGAACGTTTTTCCAACCTTCGAGAAGTTGAAGTCGTTTATAGAGACTAGATACAAAACGTTAGAGATGGTAGAACTGGTTAACGAGAGGTACAGACCTGTTATTTCTAAGACGTTCTATGCCACAATCAGTGAAGATAAAGGAGATATACAATGTGCATTCTGTAACGATAAACACTACATTTACAACTGTAAACAGTTCACAAAGAAACCAGTAGAGGAAAGGTACGAATTCATTCAAAGGAATAATCTCCGTTTTAACTGCCTTATACCAAGTCATACAGCGAGGTATTGTAGACAGAAGACATCATGTCAGGTATGCAAAAGACGACATCATTCGTTGTAACACCAACATCATGGAAGTGTCATACAAGCACAGGTGAATCAAGTTTACGTGGCAAGAGACATGACTACACAAGATTCAAAGATGACGGGACATGTTAAACCAAGTGGAGAGTCATCAAATTCTGAACAACTGGTCTGTAGAACATCAACAGATAAGGAAACTGACGTGGCTCGAGTTCATGATTTGTCGAATTTAAAGCGAACCACACCTGGCAGTTTGGCTTCTGGCAGCAGCGGAGATAACAACGTGCACTTCAAAAATAAAGTAGAGTTACAAATCTCGTCAAGTCCAAAGAGAATCAAATGTTTTCATGTCACACGTCAAGTTAGGGAGGATAAAGATTCTAAGAAGAGATCCGTGAAGGTTGAAACTAAAAGTTATACAAATATGCAAACTTGTTTAAAGAAAGAAGATGTATGCAAACAAGTTTACAAGGGTACATCAGGAACAAAGGGTGATATTAAAGAGTATCCCTTACTGCTGAAAAAGGGTGCTGAGAACACGATAAAACCAAGCGCAGAAACAACAATGCAAGCGATATTGATGACAGATAATACAAAAATACAACAACAATTTAAGAGATTGGTACTGCCATCATGCGTTAATTCCCGCGCTAAAGTTAAACTCAAACTTCCTTCATAGCCCCACCAGGTCAGAGAGTGCATTCGTCCATGGTGGGCAGTGAAGTTTAAAATGTTAGTAGATTATTATATAGCTTTTCTCAAAAATGGACGGCAAAGTCGACTTTGCCGTTTAAAAAATTGGTCGCGAAGCGCATAGTTTATGGTCAGTCAAAAATTAAAAAGTTAAAAACATTGCAGTCTCGATTTTGGGACTGCAATGTTGCATACAAAATCCATTATTTGTCGAGTTCCAAACTTTTTTAAAGTTGAAATGGTCATATCAAATGAAGGCACAGGCCCATTAAACAGCCAAACAGATGATTAGTACCGCGACTATTTAGCTGTCTCAAATAGGTTGACGTATTTTCGGCAGAAAAATACACTTCTATTTTTTTTTTTATAAAAAGGCGGCAAAGCTAATTTTTTCAATTGTTTCTACTTTTTTCTGTGAAAATATATACGTAAGAACGTTGCTTTTGTAAAATATTTCTATGATATTTATATTTCTTGCACCATTTTTGAGAAAAGCACTATATATGACTCGGCTGGAAGGCTACTTGCTGGCTTCGGATTCAATTAAACGGACTCCCAAGGTCGTCCGTTTAAAACGAATCCTCAGCCTGCAAGTAGCTACTTCCGAGCCTCGACAACAATGTACTATTATCGATAGGTACCGACAGGAAGGTGTAACAGGTATTTGATTGCTTAGCTATATAATGAAGGTTTATCTTTTTATGTTCAGAAAATATCCTTAAGGGGCCGGTATATGACGTTTTCGATTTAGACCTCACTTTGTAACCATAATTTGTTCAATAAATGTTTAATAATTGCATTAAATTACACGTAAATTTGTTCACGAAGAAACCGTGTACCGACTCTTCATGCCATTGTATTTTTAATTTGCTGTTATTCTCTACAAATCGACACTAAAAGTATCAAAAAAACAAAATATGGAGTTCCGTTTGAGACAGAAGCAAAACAATTTTGTCTTTGACAGTAATTGAATTATTGTATGATTCTGAAAGCTAGATAATTCAGCTACCAATTTATTATCGATTTATATTTTTACTCACAAAGACAACACAGAAATTCAATCTCAAATGTAAACTTTCGAACAATTTCCATACATTGACGACATCACTCAAAATTCTTCTTCAAGTCAGATGCCCGTTGGGGCTACACCGGAGCACACGTGTACTTCTTCAAATGAAAATGACAGCTTGATTTTCTTGCTTTTGACAATTATATTGACATTAAAATATATACGCACACGAGAAAGTATACCAGTAGATAAATTGTATTTCAAAAAATAGGGTACATAAATATCAGCTCGCGTCTCATTTAAATTTGATTTGCTGTTATAATGGTTGAAAACCGCAGTAAACTATCTTAAAACAATACGATTACAGTCGAATTTAAGTATTATGTTCCTTCAAAACTCGCTTAAAATGAAAAAAGTTTAAAGACTCATCTTTACTGATTGGGATCAATTTTTATTATGCTGGTATCATTTTGCGTCAGTTTAAAAACGTATTTGACTTCTGTACGTCAATGAATTTTGATGACAATTGTAATCTTGTATTATATTATAGAACTTTTATCTTAAAATAATGCCTATTAACAGAAAGAGTTATGTAATTCGTATAAGTAATACCTGAAAGTCTTGTACCTAGATCTGTAATAGCATGGATTGCGACGAATAAATGATAATGATTATGCGGTTCGTTCCGTCTATATGTATAATGCGTGTACGTGCTGTTCTCTGAAAATCTTCAAGAAAAAATAACGGCTAGACCAGCACTAAGTACTAGCGAGTTTTTGCGGCTTTGGAGACCGAGATGAAGCTTACAGGCCAATAGCGCTCTAGTTATTGTTATGTATACCTATGTATCGAATGTTTTATAAATTACCTATAAAAAGCAATGTTTTATTTCGATTAGGTCTACATTTTGTGCATATTGCATATCTGAAGTATTTTCGTACTAAACTTGAAACTTTCGTTCAAACTAAATAAAATAATTATTCCAAATGTACAGTCGCCTGCAATTTATGTTACACAACGAAGGCCGCAAAAATATCTGACACGATCTTATTTGTAGAACCATAAGACCATGTCACATATTTTTGCGGCCTTCGAAGAGTAGGTACCGTCATTATCACCAACTTTGCCCGCTTATTTTTTAAAACGAATTTCTCAAAAAACATCACATCATATGACTTTTTTTGCTCAGCACGTCCATTGTGATCAAACGTATCAGTTTATTTAAAAGAAAAAATATTTTTTATCGTGTTTTTACTCATTTTTTTGCGTTTTAGAGGGCGGGCAAAGATATCCGGGGTTTTCGCCAACATTGCCCACGTCAATTTGGTATTCAAATACAGCTCGTATGATGATGATGTCTAAGGATCACTTAAAGGTTTTGGGCAATCCTACCATTCCCTGTTAATAACTTAGCGATAAGTGTAAAAACTTTTAAAAAAATTTGCTG
This sequence comes from Cydia splendana, assembly GCF_910591565.1. Lineage (NCBI taxonomy): Eukaryota > Metazoa > Arthropoda > Insecta > Lepidoptera > Tortricidae > Cydia > Cydia splendana. The sequence continues at coordinate 13,218,650 of NC_085971.1, read as the reverse complement.
GGCAATGTTGCCTACCCGTTTTTGCCCATTTCCAAATAAGGCTCGCCTAAGCATTTTACAAAGGCTAGGGTTGTCACTTTTGAGAAAATCTGTTACAATAGTTTAATGGCCAAAAATATGATTTTTGTTGTGTTTTTCATTCGTTAACGGGATAAAACATCTAAATAAAGGATAGATTTAGATTTTAGATAGATTTAGATATTTATTCTCATAATATTAAATTACATTATAAATTATGCTAGACTAATCTACACGAATTTATATTATGATCGTCATTCATATTTACATAATATTATTTAATACATACAAATTAAAAAAATGTCTTGCAATAATTAATCTTATGTCAACAATTTATCCATTCATGTCAAAACAAAATACGGTAATAACTTAGTACGAGTATCTCTTAATGATCGTCATGTTCTAAATAAAATACTAGGTACATATTACAATATACATAAATCAATAACTGAGAACATGTCAAATTTATACGATTCAATTTTCAATTTAAAATGTCAGGGTCATATACTCATTTACAGAATAAAGTGGATTATCCAATAAAAGGACTCTCAGTTGACGTTCAAATGTTTCGTCAGATGTTTCCGTTCGTAATTCAGCGGGTAGACACTCGTAGTATGTCGGGCCGATTACTCGCGGGTTTTTGCATGAAAGTGCCATGCGTCCCGGCACTGTTCTGAGTCTCCCCGTGGATCTGATTATTTTGCCCGTGATAAATTAAATACAGTATATATTTATAAACTTATTTTAGTGTACAAACATAACCTTCTTTTACTTGCGAAGTTGGGTAAATTAGATGAAAGTGACAACCCTAATCCGTTTTTGGTGGTGGGCAATGTTGGTATAGATGCCAAATTACCGGATTACATTGCCCACCGCTAAAACTTTTGTGTATTTAGGCCTTTTTAGTTTAAATCTCAATAGACATAATCTATGCTTCATGTGTTATAACTCAAACCCGGAAATATTTGTCAAAGGGTTCTCAATTTTTTCTACTTGCATTTATTATTTATCAATTTTTTGCCCGCCGAAATATACCCTATATTAGACAACTCGCTCAAACTCTAAATTCCCAAGTCAAGTTATGCACAAGTTTGGTATATAGTTTTGTCAGAAATATAACCTATTTTCTACTAAAAATAGCAGGGTGGCCATAACTATTATAATTTTTTCTACATTAACGAATTTGTTTAAAATTGTCGTTTTGGGCAAAGTTTCCCTGGAGGCAAAGTTGGCGCTAATGACGTAACATATTATTGCAGGTGACTGTACATAAATGTTTCGGTGATTTTGAGATTATTTTTCAGGTTAGTTTACTAACAATCAAGTTATGCAGATACCGATTTCGTGAACGTATAAGTAGTAAGGTACCGCTATTGTTTAGCGATACCGATTATTTTTGAAGGCAAAACTATACCGTTGAAATATAAAGATATTAAAATTACAGCAGGGACAACCATTTTTTATAGGTGTACCTAAACCATCATTGGCCGAGCATTAGCAAAGGTCTCCGTTTCAGCTTGGGCAAAAATGCTTTTGTATGTTCTCCTTTGCAGATCACATTTCTCAACTGATTCTCGTGAAAATTTGTAAGCAGGTTCGATAGAACTATTCTGTTTCGCTTTATCCGCCAAAATGGAATTGCCACCCTGCTGAAACTTTATTTATTTAAATTCCTATTGAATGGATTTTGCACCTTATGAAAAACCGTATAGAGTAGTAAATAACATTTTACATCTGACTTAATGACATCTAGTTTTATTCGCTTTAATTGTACAAAAGGCGTATCTCGACAAAGCAATATTAGGTAGTAAAACAGTCAACAATCAAATTAATTAAATAGGTAAGTACGTCACGTGTGACATGAACAGACAAGGAAAGCAAGATTAAATGCATTGTTTCTCTTTCATCTTTCAATGGAACGCTTTTACCCTCAAAGGAGGCTAGTGGTCAATACTAAACTAAAAGTCCAATCTTAAAAAAAACATGATGGGTCACTGACCTGTCCCAGTAAAGTGAGGTAGTGTGCGTGAAGTGCGCTTGTGTGTGAAATGGGGTAAATTGACAGAATCTGAAATTTTACCCACCGCTACCGTCGCCTTAAACAGCTAATAATATTTGTATGTAGTAGTATAGTTATTTACCTTAGTAATAATGCACTTATAGTCTGAAAGTTTAGTTATAACCAACATAGTATAAAATAGAGTATTTTGGTGGGCAGTATGTTCGGCCTCTTTCAGACTATGGAGTTTACATAATATACTTGTTGATATATAGAAGAAACATTATTGTCAGTTGTCAGTCAATAAAGTCATGTAGTTTATAAACACGTTTTTTTGCTTCAATTTCAAATAATTATGTCAAACAATTTTCCATACAAGAGATTGTAACTCCAGTCTCAATATCGCACACAGGTCAATGTCAATGAGACAATGTTTCAATCGCATGACAGACAGATGTTCTTAATAATTTACGTTGACGTGTATATTACTACATCAAACCTATTTATACTTGACAATTTCTATTTATAACGCGCATAGGTTGTTATTACGAGATTACGTATAAATATATCGTCATTTATTATCAAGTGTATGTGTTATGTAAATTATCAATTTATCATATCTACTGCTTAGCATATGTGTAGTAACTATACTTGAAAAGTTATTCAATTGTGGTCGTTACTGTAGGTAAGCGAACAAAACATACAAATGAATGAATTTCAAATGTAATACGTTTGCCTGAAAAAATAATACGGATCCATGTCCATAAATAAAACGAACATCTTACGATCATCACCTGATAAAAAACAAGATAAAGTATTTGGTTAAGCCATTTGATGGAATAAGGCAGACGCTTTATGCCTATTTTTGCCCGTGCCTACGAGTAATAATTGTTTATCCGCTGTTGGCATAAATCGTCAAGAGACAGCTACTATCAGATTCAAAATCTCTTGGATAGTTTTTTCTGTCTAAATTATACCTAGGAAGTGAGCCTTAATACTTATACTTTGCCTCCATATTGTAGCCTGATACGTTACCCACTTAATTTGTATAAATAAGCTAAAAACAGCTCCAAAATACTACCGATTATCACTACGATTAAAAAGACGAGAGGCAGCTACAGGCGCTAGTAAAGCTAGATTATTTGTTTTGTAAAATTAATATAATTTTACAACCAAAATTTGCGTAACAAATTGTCTTCGCCATAAAAACGCAACAAGGAAAATACGTTCGACTATCATAGTCGAACGTATTTTCCTTGTTTAAAAAGACGAGAGGCAGCTACAGGCGCTAGTAAAGCTAGATTATTTGTTTTGTAAAATTAATATAATTTTACAACCAAAATTTGCGTAACAAATTGTCTTCGCCATAAAAACGCAACAAGGAAAATACGTTCGACTATCATAGTCGAACGTATTTTCCTTGTTTAAAAAGACGAGAGGCAGCTACAGGCGCTAGTAAAGCTAGATTATTTGTTTTGTAAAATTAATATAATTTTACAACCAAAATTTGCGTAACAAATTGTCTTCGCCATAAAAACGCAACAAGGAAAATACGTTCGACTATGATGTTCATAAGTCAAAATGATATACATTATAATAAGCAGTAGGCACACTACACGTTAACGAGAGCTACTGTCACGTATTTTAATGACTACACTCATTCTTATCGTCATCGAGCGTTATCTCGTGAATATTTCGCGAGTTTCACTCGTCGAAACCAGAAAAAAAGTGTGTTGTAAAAGACATTTTATAGATAGAAATTCTACGGTCGTCGCGATAAGCTGAACTATATTGTTGGATAAGTTAGGATAAGCTGAAGAGATAAAGACAACCACGCTCTCGTAGAAAAATACAACACAAGTTAAAAATATAGTTCGAGAACTAATAACAGTACCTATACTCTGTATCTTTAGGTATTTAAATAAAAGTAAACAAAATCTACCCTCAGATGACTCCTTAAGCCAGTTGAGGGTAGATGAAAACATTACACGATCAAATAATGTAGGTTAAAGTCAGGGCGTACAGTGACTGATCCAGGCGGTTTTGTAATTGGTTGGTTAATCAATAATAAATGTTATAACTACCCGAAAATGTACACATTGTTTGTTTACTTTTATTTAAATACCTAAAGAAACAGACTATAGTCAAAAGGGCCCAATGTTGTGTCTGATCCAGAATTGTGTCGGGCCCTATGTTGTGTTGAACCTGATGTCTTGTATCAATGTAACACAAACATACCTTCGTCGATGTCATTTCTAGCAGCGGCCTCTAGAAGCATGACGCTGTCGCTGAAGAAGATGTTCCGTTTGGTGCTCTTCTCTCGCTTGGCCCGCGACCGCGCCCATTCCTTCTCTCGCTGCTGCCATAGTTTTAGCTGCTGCATGCGACGCCTGAAAATATGATGAATCGGGTTAAATAAACATTAATTAGGTACATATCTATTTGCTGTCAAACCAGTGGGGAGACACTCCTGACTTCGGGCAAACTCGGCTCCGTTCGGCTCAGTATTGCTCCGAGCAATTATTACACAATTTGACGTCCCTTTGCGTGCACGACCACATTATTCTGTGGTCAAACGTCCACTTTGTTACTTTTTAATGCCATCGAGATGCAAAATGGACATGCCTCTGATAAACCTACACAATTTTTGTATGATATAGGAGGCGAACGAGCAGACGGTCGCCTGATGGTAAGCAATTCCCGTCCCCCATGGACACCTGCAACAGCGTTGCCATGATTTTTGATCTTGTTATGCTTTTTATTAAGTATATATATAAAAAAATTCCAGCAAAAAGCATAGTTCTATCTAAACCTAGTCTAATTCTCTATCTGTCTTCAAAAGCCTGTCAACATTTTCGGGAAAGAAAATGAGGTAGGTACCTAATCTAATTAAGTCTAACGATAAACTTCCGTCGGTGTTTCAAAACAAAATTGATTATAACGATTTAAGCTATTAAAATAATCATGCATGTAGTTAACACTACGATATAAAACTTCAACATAAAAATACAAACAGAAACAGATTGGGGTACGTTCCGAAAATCATCCATAATACTATCAAGTTAGAGTCCACTTTCGGAATTAAATATTCGTCTAGTACTAAAGCCCGTACATAACTTACTGTGGAAGTGTGGAACTAGGTCGGTTTGTGTAAGATTTTCCCATAATATTCGACACGGGGAAATGATTCGGTGCTACCCGAATAAACCTTATAGTCTGTTCGGAAAGAGAAGAATCGTGGAATGTATTGGGGCCCAATACATTCCACGACTCTTCTCTTTCCGAACAGACTCTAGTAAGGTCACCAAAATATAAAAAATGCCTCCTTAGCCATAAGGGCACTGGCACTTTCAAGTTTATAATAACTTGTTTATTTGTTCTTCGCGCAAACGTATAAAATTTTACGACTCCGCTGATGTGATGTCAGGTCAGGAACTTTTTAACTTGGCCATTAATAATATCCTTCGTGTTTTATTAATTGGTAGCAATTCTTATTGTTTACGTAATACCTACAACCGGTTCGGAACGTAAGCTGCTCGATTACTTGTTGACCGTTGCAGATGATGTGAATATTCATATATCAGTAATTATGTGTTCTAACTCGAATTGGGTAGTTTTTAATTATATATGTAGGTAATCGCGGCAATAGTTTATAGGTTATATCCAGCGAAGCGGAGAGGAAGTGTGGATATGGATTACCTACAACTAATGCTATCGGTTGATCTCCGCACGTCTCCTAACTCTCATCTTCGCGTCAGTGGGAAGGCAGCCTAAAAATGGTTCTTATATCATGGAATTTTAGGTGATTTTTCGGACCTACCCGGCATTCTAAAGTAACTATTCGCAAAACCTTGCCTATTTTTTGCAATTTTAGTGCAACACACTAACCATATTTGCGCCACACGTGAGCGAATCGTTTAGCAAATCGTGTGTCAATGAATGTCAATTGTGCCAATCACGACTACGCATGCGTTTGCTTGGTAGATTTATTATTCTAAAGGTCACAATGGCTCTGTCCCGAGGGTGTACGAAAAAATTTAAGTTTTTCGTTCACGTATCGTCGGCTAAAGTCGCATAGGTAGGTACCATCGCCCACACCGTTAAGTGTTAACTATCCATCGGTAAACCTCATTACAAAAGGCATAAGGTTCACCAATGGACATGGACAGTTAAGTTAAGAGTGTTGGTGTTTGTACATCTTAACTTCGTAATACGAAATACGAAATCTTAATTCATAACTTTATGTATAGTCGGTTAAAGTCGCAAAACGGATGCAAAGGCATTTATAACCGCGTGTGATGGTGAACACTTAATATTTTTACTGCCTTCTTAAGGTAGGTCCCGGTGCTCGACATTCTTATGCCACCCATAATAAGTTGACACCCTGCCTATATTGCTACTTTCCAGATTATATGTATGGGACAGTTTCGAGCACTCCATAGGTCTACCTTAATACTTAAATAGTTAAAGTGTCTGATTTGATTTTATAATTATTCCGATTACGTAGTTATTGACTCAAACGATATAAAATATCCGCAAGTGCTTAGGTATATAGGTGCGATAGGTATAATTTAAGTCGCATGTGACCACTGTTAATAAACCAATCGTAAACCTTATTGCAATTAAATAAGGTCCATCGATGTATAGTTAAGTGCTGTTAGTACATAGGCAATTAAAATCAAGTGACTGCATCGATTGGACTGATTGTGGCGAAGCCCTTGACTTTGGTCGCACTGAAAGTGGCAAACGGTTAACGCGACATACGTAATTACGTATTACGAATATTTATACTTAATGTCCATACTTGGCATTTGATGGCGCGATCACGTTTACTGCAAACTGCAGCCGTGCATCATCGACAGGCACCAAGTGAAGTAGCTCTTACACTTTGTGTTTTTTTATATACATTTAAAATTTCCGGTTCATTCCCCGCGATGTTTACCTACAGGGCCTCCTGGCGGCTGGATTCGTAATGTCTATGGGATTTTTTGTAGCTCTCATGAATTATGTGACACTAAGGATGATACTGTATTATGATGAATGGTGAATATATTTTGGAGGATGGGTGGTATATATGAGATGTAGGTATTTATGTGTCTTTGAACTTTTTTAGACTATTCACGTTACGGCATGCTTAAAATTGGTGGCAAGATCACCATGTGTGTGTGTTCCTGAATTAGGGGTCCACTTTTTGGGAATGGAATCTCAAATATTAGCGTTAGGATTGATTTTTACAACTAATGGCGAAAGGCAACGCCACCTGACCTACCAAATCAGATGGCAAAACTTGGGCACTATACGATAAGTTATCAATTATCATATCAATATACTCATAAATGCCACACATACGATTTCACTTACATATTAATAGTATTTTATGACTAAGCGCCATTTATTCATTTAATCGTAAGGCAAGATATAAATCAGCGCCATTGACCCTCAGTATCCAATCAAAGGTTAAGTAGTGACATTAAAAACGTAATGTTATTTTTTAAAATTTCAAGCTCTTCTCAATCTAGAGCAATTTGTGTTTAATTCCGTTAACAGCGTTCTGAGTAACGCTTAATCCCTCATGGGTTGTTAACGGTCCACGGTCATGCAATCGGCAAAAGAGAAAACATGATTTCACTTTTCTGAGTCAGATTCCCTTATCAATTTTATTGTCATAAGTATTTGCAAATTTCAAATCGCTCTATGGCTGACTGTACTTTACAATCCCAAAATTTTAGAACTAAGAGTTCAACTAGGGCTTTGGTATCAGTTTACATCGAAAGTACCAAATTTTCAACTAAGGATTACAGATTTTTAGTTTTATTTCTTAAACTAGCGACCCATCCCGGCTTCGCACGGGTTAACAAATTATACATCTAAACCTTCCTCAAGAATCACTCTGTCTATTGATAGGTGAAAACCGATCGAGCAGCCCAATGTCATATAAAAAGCACATAAAGTAATTTTTTTATTGCCTAAGTCGTGTACCGCGTCGGTTTACGCTAAGTAAATAATTAAAATATTAATTTATGCTGTTTTATATGACATTCATTGCGCTGCTAACAATTTAAAGCGATTACTGCATTAAGGCATGAAAATATTTATGATTTACACTGTTTCTTCTGTGCTGAAGCAAGCTTGCGGGACTAAGTTCTTGGATATCAATATCACCCACTAATGAAAGCAATAACTACCTTGTAACTACCATCTTGCAGACCCAAAAGACAAACAAACCTACCGCGAACATAAAATATTTTAATTTCATCATTTGCCTCTTTTTCGCTAAAGCGATTGAGAGGCAGTTAAAGAAGTTTCTTATTTTCAATGTTCGCCGTAAGCGCTCTGTCTGACAGCTATTCTTCGAAGATGTCACTATCACTACACTTTATAAAACAAAGGCCCCCGCCGCGTCTATCTGTTTGTGTGTTTCTTGAGGAAGGTTTAAGTGAATAATTTGTTAACCCGTGCGAAGACGGGGCGGGTCGCTAGTTACTACTAAATCTATAATTTACCTAATTTAAACTATGCTTTCATCATAGGGCTTGTGAGAAAATAGTTAAAACGTCCATCTATGCCGCGGACTATCCGGGACGTGACGATTGACCTGGAAAAGTTCTTAGATACAGCTACTAACGATAATCAATTAAGAGGATTTTCTCGCTTACTTGATGAATAACCGTGAAAATACTCGAGTAGACTGTAGGGCTAAGCCTACACATTTGCCAAATAGGTAAAAGTTTGTTTGCTGACTATACATTTTCCAAGAAACTGGTAAATGTCTATTAATATAAGTGTGAAAAATATATCATCGGATAAAAATAACCAAGTTTATTCAATTACGATCACACACAAATATAGACTCATAACTTATCGTTATCACTTAACACACCACAGGCCTTTTAAATCCGCAATGTGCTAACCTGAGAGGATTATCTAAATTGAAAAGATCAAACATTACTTGTGTACTCACGATGTAGTGGTCATCAATTACAGCACCTTATTACGTAGTAAGCTTAAGTGTCATTCTTGATCTATGGTTTATACATAAACTATTGACGCCCCGGCTTGGCATGGGTTAACAAATTATACACCTAAACCTTCCTCAAGAATCACTCTATTGATAGGTCTGCATGAAAATCCGTTCAGTAGTTTTTGAGTTCGCGAACATACAAACAGACAGACGCGGCGGGGGACTTTATTTTATAAGGTCGAATCGTAGATCAATTTATAAAGGTTAGTTTGACTGTCAGTAAAGTTAACTATGAGTGTGAAGCGCCACTTGCACCAAACCACTAACCCGGGGTTAACCGGTTAAACTGTTAACCTAGTGTCAAGTTGTACTGCATGGTAACCATGGTAACACCATCAGGTTTAACCGGCTAACCCCGGGTTAGTATTTGGTGCAAGTTGCCCTAAGAGCCGTTATTTGTCTTGCTTTCTACGTAAGTTCCGCACGCGTCCCCTTGACTTTGAAAGGTTTGCTAACGCAAGTGCAAATAAAAAGCAAACTGCGATGTGATAAAGCTGATGTGTCAATTATTGAAGCGATAAAAACTATCTTTTCACCACACCAGCTCGGAAAGGCTTACTTTGCACTTCAAAAACTGATAGCAAAGTTACATTTTATTCACATGTGAGGCAAAGTAATCAAATGCAAATTTTGAGTTGTTTTCTTATGTTTGCTGGTAGAATTGACTTTTAAATGATGATTCTGGATGATAAATATTTAATAACATTCATTTGGATTTGATTTGGTTTGTTTTGTTTGATATTTTAGATTTAATATTTGCTTCAGGTTGTTGTAGTGAAAATTTTAGTGTTTCATTCGGGGGCAAATTTTGTTTAACCCTCGGGATTTGAAACCCTCGCAACGCTCAAGATTCGATGTTTCGAACCACTCGCTACGCCCGTGATTCAATTTTGGGATCTTTCGCTGGCTCGGGTATCAATATTAGCACGACCGATTAAACAACAACTTTGCCCCCTCGTAAAACAATAACTATTGTCGCTTTAGCGAAAATGGAGGGCAAGAGCGATCGCAGTTTGGATACTGAAGGGGATGAATTTACAAAAAAAAATTGAAATTGGCATTTTGAAAAACCTTTTTTGTCAATCGTTTAACTCAATTTGCGAATATTTGACGGAGCAAATACAAGTAAACCATAAATCTTCAACAATATTGCATAAGAATTGACTGAGCATACCCCTAAAATTGCTTATCTGCGTTTGTCCGGATGTACAGCTATAGTCAATGGTCTGAAATTAATTTTATCTACACTTGAATTACCAAAAAGACAAAAAGGTCATAAAAAAAGATTTGCAACCGCCTGCATTATCTAGAGATAAGACGTGAAGTTTAGTGCTTGTTTGTGCTGAAACTGCTGCGTTACTTTATTCAGCTTGGCAATTCACTGCCTCTACTAAAACGTCACTAAATGCCCAATATAACTGGGACTCAACCAATCGTATTGGACTTATGCGATCGGAGATCAGACTTATGCTATGGTCGGAAGCATTGTGAAGTTAGAACTAATGCAGTAAAACCAAACCTAGGTTGGACAGTGGGTGATAACGTAGCAGGCTTTATGGAGTGCTGGGCAATGTACAGTCGCCATCAGATATATCGGAGCGGCCAAGGTGTTCACAATATCTGAACACGCGCTCTAACGCCCTGACAATAGAGGCGTGTTCCGATATTTGTGAGCACCTTGGCCGCTCCGATATATCTGATGGCGACTGTACAGTTGTACAGTTTATAAAATAACGCATGCTAGTTGGGATAGTTGGAAAAGTGAACGCGCTTCGAGTAGAGTTTACGATCCGGATCCAATTTACTTTTTACTATGATTGCGATTGTCCTCTATCATTGTCCTTCATTTGAATTATCCAGCAGGCGTATTATGGATGGATTTATCTACGTGATAAAATAATCGTCACTTTTTAACACCGGGCGATTGAAAGTGACGAAATCCGTTATATCACGCTGTCACGTAGAACGACCATCATATCCTTGCTGAACACTGTAGGTACTGTTTTTGTAATATTTATAATATTTAACTACTTACTAACTACGGGGCGTCCGGAAACATTCGATCAACGGCTGTGACAAGAAATCATACTTAGCCGATACCTATATCTGACAATATAATCTACAAATGGATCGAATGGGACGTAGATATCAATAACTACTTCAATACGTCACGCTTATCTTTTCGCGTTCTTTTATTCGTTGATAAATAATGCTAGTTATTAGGAAAGACCGTACACATCACAAAAACGTGTATCTTAAAGGCAGAGACAGATAAATAATAACGACCTCAATCTCATACAAAGATTCGTGACGCTAAGTCGTCAGGTAGACAAGTGAAGATGGCGCCACTTGCCTGTTATTCAAATATGTACATAGGACATTACTCATTGCTGGAAAAACAAGTCTCTTGTGAGTTTTACTACAAATAGTTGTTCGTTTAACGGATACCTATTAAAACATGACAAAAAAATATAAAAATAAGGCAAAACGAGGGTTCTCTAAATAAGCCGCATGTCACATGGCAACATTTGCACCAAACTTTCGCATAATTTAATTTTGCCGAATGGCCACTTGAGAACTCAGCAGCTCAGCACAAAAAATGTTGGGCAAAAAGGCAGAACACCCAAGACGAGAAACAATTATGAGAAACTTAACTTATAGAAATGTATGGAATTTTCCAATCCTTATCATTGACTCGTCTGTAATAAGGGTGTTTAGGAAGAACCGTAGCCAATAGAGTAGGACGGCCACAGAATGTGCTATTGTTTTGCATAGATAAGGCTATTCTCAAGGCTTACACTTGTGCTGAAGTTGTTGTTGTTTCAGACGATTTGTCGCTAAACTGGCACATTATAGGTATGTTGTATGAAAAATTATGAAATCGTACTAAAACACAAAGTGTTCTGTTTAATTTGCAAATTATGATATAAGAGCCAATATGTTTGGCAATAATTTCATTTTTGATACAAGGTTTGATCGCTGTAGTTTTTTTCTAAACAGTGAGGTTATTGCCACCTTCGGTCTCTATTGTCAAACCTGATGGTAGTTAGGTTTAGTGCAGTTGTCACCTTTGTTGTTAGTGGTGGGTTTCAGGAAAAGTGTACTATTTACTTTTGTTAGAAGAACTAACAATTTTTTTCACGAGCCAAAAATTGTTTTCACGAGCACTATGGAATAATGAAAAACCGACCATTACGCAAAAAACGGAAACTAAATCACATTTGTTGTATGGGAGCCCCACTTAATTATTTATTTTATTTGGTTTTTAGTATTTGTTGTTATAGCGGAAACAGAAAAACATCATCTGTGAAAATTTCAACCGTCTGGCTATCATGGTTCATGAGTTACAGCCTGGTGACAGACAGACAGACGGACGGACGGACGGACAGACGGACAGCGGAGTCTTAGTAATGGTGTCCCGTTTTTACCCTTTGGGTCCGTACCCATTTTTAGGGTTCCGTAACCCTAAAAATTTTGAGTCAGTTTTGTGACGGTCCATAAAAAATGTATCTTAAAAAAAATGCGTCACAAAACGAAGATTTTTACGGACCTTTTTTTCCTTTTTTTTACATAAATAGTCCTCGTGATTCTGAGTAGAAAAAAACCCAGATGTTAAAGGAAAGTTTTTTCTTAGCCTTTGAAGTCTTAAAGTCCAGTTATTATTAAACTATATTAAACTTTCGCAGATTATTCACGGGAAACTTGATGACTTCAAAACACATAAAACGGGAAGATAAATTCTGTTTGTAAACATTACAATGTATACTTTGAAGTTGGGTAATTATGCAATAATTACATCATTTACAACTGTGTAATAATGTCCAGGTCCCACGGTAATTCGGCAACAAACATACTATTTAGTGAAAGTTAATGGAAGTAGTTTATCTCGTACCTTTTATGTTTGTAAGCAATTAAACCCAGACTCATGAGCTTTTCTTGAACTCAGTGCTAGGAAATTCACGTAAATATGTAATGTCAACATCAATGATAGCGAAAGAAAGCTTACAATCTGAGCACGCCTCTGTTGTCAAGGCGTTAGAGTGCGTGTTCAGATATTTTTGAACACCAGCGCCGCTCCGATACATCTGATGGCGACTCTACTACCATTTTTTAGTAGCCATTTTATTAACATTCATTTAGTAACCATGTCACTATCAATCATGCAAACAAGTCGAATATGCCCGCTGAATAGATATTATGTAGTATTATGTAGTATATATGTTATGTACGCATATTTATCATAACTTACACGCAACATGATTATTTGGTTGGATTGTTATTGTTTCTAATATCGCCAATATTTACTATGTACGGTATGTTCAATCAATGTCACATGTGTATACGTTGCATATTTATAGTATTGACTGCAGTTATAGGATGGTATTTTGTAAACATAGTCATAATAATAACCAAATACTAGGTATGTTAATTTTTAGACTGACAAAACTTTCAACTGTCAGTTAACTTTTTCTAAGCCATTGTGGTAACTTTAATTTGACTTACCTCCTTGCTAAATGGAGCCTCTCCTGCGTGGTGAGGTGCTCCACCTGAGCCATCTCAGACACCAGGTCCGAGTGCTCCATTGTGTAGTGGCTCCTGCAAGCAAGTAATCTGTTTAGTATTTAGCTCAGAGCAGTTGGTTTCTTGAGATAAAAAGGATCCTGGAGCTATTTGAAGCTCTAAGGACTTGACACACTGAAGAAATATATTATTGTAAAATATAATAGCTATTCCCCATTTAGCTTCGACTGGGACTCTGGACATATCATAGCGCAGATCAGGGTTGCAGTAGTTTAGGTTAGATTTAAATAACATATGCGTAGAAAATAAGAAACTTTAACAAAATAAGTCAACAAGTTGAACAAAGTCATCATTTCAATTATTTTAATAGATAATCTACAATAAGTAGATATATCGGAAATAAAATGAAAATCCTAGTTATAATCTTTGAGATTTACTTTTGTCTATACAACTGTGGTTAGTCATTCATGTTAGAGTCAGACCAAGAATAGTCTGCAGCGGATTTGATAGCCCACACAGTGAAAGTGTTATTTTAAGCGTCAAACTTCTATGAAATTATGACATATAAATGACACTTGCACTGCGTGGCCTATCAAATCCGCTGCAGGCTTTTTTGGTCCGACTCTATAATCCAATTCATGTCCAAGAAAAATGCAATTTTGATTTGTCAAAACAAAGATTCAAATTAGAATGGAACAGGAGACTTTTTTGTTGGTCTCTGGGCGGCTAGAGGTTAAAGGAATTATATTTCAAAAAGGCCAGAAACATTTATTAGTATAAAAGAGTATTCATAATGTGTTGATTCCAAGAAAAAAGTCCCACTTTCTTGATTGCCATAAGAACGCTTTGACAGGTTAATATATGTATAAAGATACAAGCAAATCTCGTCCTTATTGTGAGCGTCAAAGTGGGAAATTTGACTAGACTACAACACTGCCCTGCTAAGCCAAAGAGCGCTATCTCAAAAGAAAATTCATTGCTAACTTATACTTTAGTTTCTATTACTGAGAATTCCATTTTCAATACCATTTATTTTTGAGATAGCGCCATTCGGCTTAGGAGGGCAGAACACATATTAGTAAATAGGTACAGTCAACGTCAAAGATATGTTTACTTACACTTTTGGACCTTAATCCTTTGTAATAAGGCGAAAAATGTAAACATATCTCTGACGTTGACTGTACATAAAACTGATTCCATAATACTTTACATACCTATGAATTTGAATATGGGGTATTTTTTTGCACTAAATGGATAACAAATACAGCCAAATAACAAATCCTATGATTTTGTAAAGATTATAATAGGTACTTAATACAACAGCACTAAGAAATTGTTGTTACAATGTTGTACATTTTGAGTTGAATTTACACCAGCAGTCAAGTATCTTAATTGGATAGAAAAAATACACACTGCAATGTAATTAGTGCCTCAAAAACTAAGGCAATTCCAAAATTTACCTGTCACAGTAATACACTAAAAGAAAATACAAAAAAGTGATAAACAAATATTTAAGAGAATAAGTAATATACAACAGAAGAAAACGTGATGTAGTGGCCCTATGATAACTGGACTGATAAGATATCAGTAGCCATGATAGTTCAATACCTAACGCTAATCTTATTAGAATCTTTTCGGGCTAACTAATAGCGCACACAAAACAAGGTGAAAAAGAAATTAAAAACAACATTTAGAAAGGCACCTAGATAAGAACTTCTCAACTGAAATCACTTTTACACAGCAAACTAGATACAAATAAAGTGTAACCTACATAAATACAATTTGTCTGTTTGTTTTACATTACTTATTATACTACTTACCGCTATTTATCCGTATTACGATGCAAAAGTATGTTTCTTTCTAATCTTGACACATTCGCCACACATGATAAACAGCTTAGGAAAAATTACAGCTTAAGAGGTCACGGCAAAATAAATTACGTACTAATATTTACTTATTGTCTAATATAAAACTTTACAGTTATGTTTCATTTTCCGTTATTTTCGTGAAAATTATAAACAAGGAGAAAAATCACAAGACAATGCGAGCGGCACGAAACATCGTTTATTGAATGTTGCCACAATAAAATTTGTTGACATGAATGAACGAATGAATGACATGGAGATAAGCTGCAGTTGCCAGCTTAAAATCACAGATACACAATGTGCATTGTAAATACACCACACTGCAAAAACGAATTGTATAACGCGACGTTATCGCCATCTATGGCAAAAGAGCACGGAAGAGACAGTTTTGTAAGTGCTGCCACCTATAAGTTGAGCATATTTACATCGTTTTTACGCGGTATCCGTAGTCAACTAGGAACCCTTGAGATTTTTAACATGTCCGTCTGTCTGTTATACCGACACGGATATACTTATAAATCAATCATACCGACAAAGGGTTAAAATAAATAGTAGAAAAATATTTAGGGTAAGTACCTAGAGTCAGTCCATGAAAAGTCTGCAGCGGATTTGATAGCCCACGCAGTGCTCGTGTTATTTTAAACGTCAAACTTCTATGAAATTATGACGTATAAATGACACTTGCACTGCGTGGGCTATCAAATCCGCTGCAGACTATTCTTGGTCCGACTCTACCTTCTCTACAGGAAAGGGGAGATGATTTTTCGTTTCTTTTTCGCTTCAACCATATGATACGGGGTGTTGTTGAATAGGTCTTCTCTGGAGTTACCATGGTTACCCATACAATTTGACACTGGGTTAACTATTTAACCGGTTAACCCCGGCCCGGGGCAGTGGGATGGTGCAAGTGGCGCTAAGGCGACTAAATTATATTTCAAATGTTAATTATTTCTTGTACTCTGCATGAAGTTATGGCCGTTATTTACTTTTTAATCCCATTAAGAAAGAAAACAATAAAATCCAGTCATAATCTTTATTTTTTTACATGATCCACTATTTTTTAACAATTTAAACAATGAGCGGTGTAGATTTAAGCCTAGGCACTATTATGTTTTCAATTGACACACCATATTTCATAGACCATAGTAAAACTTGATTACTGCATTAAAATATGTGACATTCCATGGGAAAAGGTACCTTATGAGGGTTTCTAGTTTCGGAGATATTAAATGTTTTGTAAAAAGGTGAAAAAATGCTAATTTTTATTGGGTGATCTGAAACCTTAATGCTTAACGTTTGTTTACCTGTTTTTATTTTTGTTATATGTTAGTTATAAGCCTAGTAATGTCGTCTCAGAGTTTAGTAGAAAAGGTACCTTATGGAAAAGTAATTGAAAATTCCCAAAAATAACTAGTTAATAGTGTCAATACGGGAAAAGAAGTTTGGTAGAGAACTGTATTAGCATTCTCAAAAACTAATTTGATAATTTCAGTTCTGGTCGAAAGGCCTAGCAAATATTATAACCGTACATCGACCGACATTACAAATCCAAGTAGCCTGCTATTATACCAAAGTTACTCTCGTCAAGTCTTTCTTAACTAGAGTAATCTTCATTTGGTTTGGTCGCATGCAATAAATCTGCCATTGGTTTGCTGAAAAATGCCAATACCCGACGCATTGCCATAGGGGATATCTGAGGTCATCGAACCTCAAAGCCGCTTGTCTTCAATGGCAACCAAAATATATTATTGATAAGAAATAGACGATTTATACCATCTTAACCCCAAAATATTATTAGTTTATCCTAACTGTTCCATCATCATCATGCCTCATCATGTAACTTAACCACAAGGTACCTTTTATTTACATACAAATTATAGGTCATTTTTAAGATTATTATGACGAGGAACTAATTAAATTTGTGGCAGTTTAATGTAAATTAAGATTTTCAATTCATAAAAGATAAACTTCAATGTAATTGATGTTTTGTAGTGATGTATTATTAAAATTATAACCATAAGCTACCTTTTCTTAAATGTATGGAGCAAAGACCGTTATTGTTATGTAAGTTTAAAGTGGCATAAGAGGTTAAATATAGTATTTAGTTGCGATTTTAGGACTTATTTCATTTGAATGACAGAATTTCTTTCATATGTGCTCAGAAAAAATGATTGTGGGTCACATTAAAGACCTGTGCACACCGGCTTGCGTGTGCGTGACGTGCACGTGCGCGTGCGCTAATATGTTGGAGCCGCATACGCACATGTCACGCAAGCGGTGTGCCGTATCTCATAAAGATCTGTATACTACAACGCCGCACGCGCACGTGCACGTCACGCACACGCAGTCGGTGTGCACAGGCCTTAAAAGTAAAAAATATTCAATTTTGTGATTTTACATGAAAAAGTCAGAAATTACATTTTCACGTTTAAATCGATAATTTTTTTTGCTTAAACTGTCTCTCAGAGTCGTTTTCTAATAGATAAATTTAAATCTTGAGAGCTCATTGAAATCAATCGTGAAAATCAAACAACACTTTATTTTCAAAAGATTGGTAAGTATACACATAAATCAGTCGATATCAAAGGTTTCTATCTCTAACAGAACAAGTCGCAACATTTTTTTATTCTCAGGAGTCTACTAAAGTATTATTATTTGTAGTCAACTATGTAACTTACGTCAGGAACATAGTTTTTTAGGTGGCTAAACATAAAACTTCTCTATCGTAAAGTTGCTCATTTTACAACATTATTTTCAAAAAATAATATCTCTGTAACTACACAACTTAGGAGGTTGATCTTTTGTGTTATCGATAGCTTATTTATTGTAGATTACTGGGGTATGCATAACTCCATACCCGCCATAAGGTACCTTTGACCATGGGACGTCACATATGCCTTTCATTCAATTTAGAAACATGAAAATTTTGATTTTTAATCTCAAATAGTCGCAGTAATTTAAGAATAAATAAACTCAATTGAATTTGTTACTATCATTCACTAACTACTAAACATTAATTAGGTAATTCACATTTAAACAACTCAATCAGTCGTGAAATGAATACACTACTCTATTGTCGATGTTATCTACATTGTTACAATTATCACTTATTATTAATTCACTGATGACTTAAGATTATCGCATACTGAAGGAGTTTAACCACTCTTTAATGAAAGCCAATCACTTTTGAATGTCAATTTTAAATTGGTATTACTTTTATTAAAATAGATGTTAAATCGGCCAAATACACAGCCTATATCCTTTAAAATCAGGGATTTAGTCCCTTAATTTTCTAGAACAATTAACAAATATGGCACTTTTTTACCACCGTTCTCTAGTTTGTTCTTATATTTTTCCATGCTCACTAATTCCATTTTTCACGAGGTCAGCCCATGTTATGGCCACCGGCCGAGTTTTACTTTAATGTTGCACGAAAGTAACGGATTGTATAATGGGTGTTCACTTTTCTCTTACGCAGTGTTGAAAAGATCAGTCACACATTTAAATACGATTATTTACAACACTCAAATCAATACATTAAAACAGCAGTGTTTGTGGCACTAACAAAATATTTCCCTTTGACAAAGGAAGCATTGTGCTACACTAATTTTCAAACATATAAGTACCTACGTATGTGTTGAGAAAATATATTACCTATTCCAGGCCCTAACAAGATTCAGATTATTACAAAAAAAAATATTAATTTGATATGGATATGATAGAGTCTGGCTAGCCAAAAATTGTTGTTAAGGGTGTATATGTAAATAGTTTTTGATACTTTTACACTATTATCTATGTCTAGTCTTAAGTTCTTTTTTAATTCCATATTTAAATTCTGATTTATGTTTGACTGTTTATATTTTTGTATGTCAGTTCGCTAAATAAATCCATCGCAACTAGTCGACTGCCTGGTCATTGATTATTTTCCACTCTAGCTATCGAAATTCCCTCTTTTTCATTTGGTCCTTCGAACCGCCCAGCCTAGTGAGATGTCACTTGGTAGTGAATCAAGTAGCGTCAGAGCCTTAGGTGTTTCATGGGATCCTATTTCGGACACTATCGGATTTACGACTGGATTAGAAGGTCTCATACTACAGGGCAGTTTTAATAAACGCAAAGTGTTGTCCCACCTCATGAAAGTATACGACCCACTAGGTTTGTTGGGCCCAATAGTGGTCAAAGGGCGTATACTACTTCAGGAGGCGTGGAGATCCAATATTGACTGGGACACACCCTTTCCACCATCACAGATTTTAGTGGAACGAGTGGTTTAAGGAACTGTCTGACGTATCTACAATTAGGATTCCACGATGGTACGCCAAGCTCAATGGAGAACCTCTACACAGGGAGTTACACATTTTCGCGGACGCAAGCGAGCTTGCCTTTGCCACCGTCGCTTATTGGCGCTTATTGTATGCAAATGGTACAGTCAAGCTCGCACTCATCACCAGTAAGACGAGAGTCTCACCTTTGAAGCCCACTTCAATTCCTCGTCTAGAATTGCAGGGCGCTTTGATAGCTTCTCGCCTTGCTGTCACTATTAAAGAGTTTCATAAGAAAAAACCTTTACGAACTTTCCTGTGGACAGATTCAAGAACTGTCCTCGGTTGGCTTAGAAGTGACGCACGAACGTTCAACCCCTTTTTGGCCCATCGCGTAGGAGAAATTACAGAAAATACGTGCGTGCAAGATTGGAAATGGGTCCCAACTGATTTGAACGTTGCGGACGATGCCACTAGGATTAAGCCGCTTCATCTTAATCCTAACCACCGATGGTTTACAGGTCCCTCGTTCCTCCTCGATCCACCGGAGAATTGGCCTGTTGAACCAGCTGGTCAGACTATAGTCCAGGAAGAGCGGAAGCAGACTTCTGGACTTGTGGTTGGTCATCTGGCAATTACCGCGGATTTCAGTCGTTTTAGTGACTGGCTACGATTACTTCGTGCTACTGCTCGCGTTTTGCAAGCTGCGTCTAAATTTCACTCGGCTTTAGATCACGTAGGTCGCGTTGCTCCTAGCACCGATGTTAGGCTTCGTCAACGTACGAATACACCTACGTCCACCACTCTAATCCCCCTGACAGCGGAACTTATGGAAGCCGCAGAAAGGCACGTACTGAAGAAAGTACAGTCTGAATCATTTAGCGACGAAATCCCAATAATAGAACGTGGAGAATTGATACCAAAGAGTAGTCGCCTGGCGAAGCTTTCTCCCAGAATGGGGCCAGACAATTTGTTAAACCTAGCTGGCAGAATCGTTGCAGTAGAAGACGTCGGTTCCGAGATCAAGTTTCCAATCATTCTAGATGGACGACACCCAGTAGTGCGCTTATTGGTCAATTTCTACCATCGCAAGGCTGGACACGCAAACAATGAAATGGTGGTCAATGAGGTTCGACAAAAATATTGGCTTCTTCATCTGCGCAGTACTGTTCGAAGCATCACCAGCAAATGTTTGTTCTGTCGCATCAAAAGAGCAAAACCGATGAATCCGATGACCGGAAACCTTCCTCCTCAGCGGCTTGCTCATCACCGTCGCCCATTCACATACATAGGGTTAGATTATTTCGGCCCGATAAACACCAAGATCGGTCGAAGACAAGAGAAACGTTATGTGGCCCTGTACACCTGCATGACATCCAGAGCCGTTCACCTGGAGCTTGTACATTCCCTTTCTGCTGACTCCGCAATAATGAGCCTGCATCGGTTTATTGCTAGGAGAGGCGCTCCCAATACTGTATATTCTGACAACGGTACATGTTTTGTTGGTGCAGACCGAATTTTACGAGAATTTTATTAGCACGAGGTCTATGATTTTGCTGCCAATAGAGGAATAAAATGGAGCTTTATTCCTGCCGCTGCTCCTTTTTTCGGCGGATGCTGGGAGAGATTGATTCGCACCGTCAAAGTCGCGCTGAAATCCACATTACGTGAAAGAGAGCCTAATCCCGAAGTCCTAGTAACTCTCCTTCTAGAAGCGGAGGCAATTGTAAACTCTCGACCTCTGACTCATGTCCCTGTTGGCCCTGAAGACCAGGAAACCCTAACACCCTTTCATTTTCTGATTGGCTCATCCTCTAACCAGGTTCTGCCCGCAACCCTTGACGACCGAGACCTCTTAAGACGTGCTGACTGGAGGAAGGCGTTAAGATTGGCCGACCACTTTTGGAACCGATGGGTAAAATAAATTCTGCCAACCATGCAACCTCGCCAGATAGCGGAGAACAGAGAGCACGACTTGACTGTTGGCGACTTAGTCATCGTTGTAGACCAGAACCTACCCCGAGCAACCTGGCCACGCGGCCGCGTTGTTGCTACATTGCCTGGCAGAGACGGAGTGGTCAGGGTGGTGGACGTAGCCACATCAGGTGGAATTCTTCGTCAACCTTCTAAAAAATTGGTCAGATTAGAGGCATAAAGTCCCACTTTGTATCTAGTCTGGCTAGTTTTGTGTGCTTTCGCACACAAGGGGGTGGGATGTTAAGGGTGTATATGTAAATAGTTTTTGATACTTTTACACTATTATCTATGTCTAGTCTTAAGTTCTTTTTTAATTCCATATTTAAATTCTGATTTATGTTTGACTGTTTATATTTTTGTATGTCAGTTCGCTAAATAAATCCATCGCAACTAGTCGACTGCCTGGTCATTGATTATTTTCCACTCTAGCTATCGAAATTCCCTCTTTTTCAATTGTTGACAGATATTTCGTTGTTGTATCACCAATTGTCTATGATTTTAAAAAAAAGCTAAAAGTCAGTTTAAAAGGCAATTTATGTCATTCATTCAAATTTTTTGCGGTTTATAGGGTTTATAAGGGGTTTATTTTAAATAATATTAATAATGCCTATACTGAGTGTGGTTCGCAAACTATTATTTAAGCTCGTAAATAATTACGACAATGTGCGAAGTCGACGTGTAGCGTTGTATAACGAAAAACTGCAATGTTTACAACTCCTAAAGAAATGTAAACAAATTAGGAGGTTGGTGCTCTATAAATATTTTGATACTTAGCATTTAGCATTTTTGGCATAGTACATATACTGGGTCAAGCAAATCTTGTCAGTAGAAAAAGGCGCGAAATTCAAATTTTCTATCCGATCCCCTTCCGATATCCCTTCGCGCCTACATTTTTCAAATTTGCCGCCTGTTTCTACTGACAAGATCTGCTTGACCATCTATATGTATTTTTTTTGATGATGGATTAATATTACGGTATTATCGAGCTAAGTCTTATGAATGAATGAATGAATGAATGATTGTTTATTTACACTACATTTCATTTTTCGCCTTGTTACAATGGTATATGGTGAGAAGTGTTTAATCGTTGACTGTACTTTACATAGTGGTAGAAAAATGATGTGAGCTGACTTTGAGTGCACGTCAACGTTATATTTAACTTATATCCTTAGGTACGGTAAACTTACGTGTGCACAGATAATCAAAAATATTTTCTATTATCAAAACTATAATTCCTACTACACAAAGTGTGACCAGCCCAAGATTTTTTGAATTTCCCGCCAAACATTTGTGTAATATTTCAGTAGCCAGACTCTATCATATCAATGTCAAATGGATAACAGTTTTTTTTTTAACTTGAATCCTGGACTAGGGAGTTAATAAACTGTGTGAGTGTATTGGTTTCCTGGAGCACACAAATTAAACTTTTTTATGTGTGCACATAAACAAATCTATAAGGTAAATTACCAATAATCTTACTTTAAAAAGATTAACAGGTTATTTTAGTATTTAACCGCTATTATTGTACTAATTTACTTAAGTAAGAACTACATACAATTTACAAAATGCTATTTTTGTGAATTAGCCCAGTGAATGCGTCATCTTTAAAATATTTATAAGTATATAGTATAACAAGTAGGATTTTAGTAGAATTGTATTACACTTAAACTTAAAAAAAACTGACAATGATATAAAAGTTAACCCATTAACTGGGCTACATAATTATGTTAGATACAGTAAATTTTATATGAAACAGTTAAGCATCTAAATAACAATTTAACATTTGAGTATACTTACAAGAAATTATTTAAATCTACTTAATACAGAATTAAATTAAATTAATTTATTTTTGATTAATACTGTCTAAGTATTGAGACTGGAATAATTTGATGATAACATATAAGTACATGAACAAAAAAATAATGTGCTCGCTGTAACTTACTATTTACATCAGAATTGTATCACAACTTAAACACGTTATGACAATGTTAAGAGCACAAAAATTATGTAAAAATGTAACATAATTTAAAATTTAAAGACTATAAAAAATAATTACGACATTTTAGCTGACTTGTAGTATGAGACTCACGAAACTTCTCCAGATCTTTCCATTGTAGAACCATTTAAAAAGGTAACTTAACAGAGCCGTAGCGTTAATATTGGCCCCATTCATTATTTCCCTACGCTTCATTCCTTAGCATTTTAATACATGTTCGTATTGTCAGAATTTGAAAAACAAAAACATAATATGTTGTTGAATAGATATCATGTAACTACAAAGAAAAAGGTATTTTTCTAATCTTAAGTATTATTAAATTACAAACTGGAGAATTTCCTACACTAAACAGAACAACAGTCAAAAGCCTACAGTAACCTTAAATACAGTTAGATACCTTTGGGGTGTGAGGAGAAATGTCAATGTCAATTGGCGCGAACTTGTCAATTTAAAATCACAGCATTAAATGTTTATACCTAATATTTACAATAATATTGGATGTACACGGTAATAAATTGTACAAATTCTGTCTTAAGATGGCCATAATCCCTAGTAGCATTTTCGTTGGGGCCCACGGTGCCAACGGTAGGGAAAACGTTGGGATGAGGTTCGTTCCGTAGCCAACATTAATTTTGTATTGGCCCACCATCGCATTTACCAACATTCGCTGTGGCACAGATGCCCAACAATGGGCCTTTGTGTATTTTGGTACCGTTGGCTAAACAACGATAATATTCGTTGGCCCAATGATGACATATATCGCATTTACCAACATTGGCAGTGGCAGTGATGCCCAACAATGGGCCTTTGTGTATTTTGCTACCGTTCGCTAAACAACGATAACTTTCGTTGGCCCAATGGTGACGAATACCGCATTTACCAACATTGGCTGTGGCACGGATGCCCAACAATGGGCCTTTGTGTATTTTGGTAACGTTGGCTAGTCAAGGATATCATCCGATGGCCCAATGATGACAAATATCGCATTTACCAACATTGGCTGTGGCACTGATACCCAACAATGGGCCTTTGTTTATTTTGGTAACGTTGGCTAATCGACGATATCATCCGATGGCCCAATGACGACAAATATCGCATTTACCAACATTGGCTGTAGCATTGATGCCCAACAATGGGCCTTTGTGTATTTTGGTAACGTTGGCTAATCAACGATATCATCCGATGGCCCAATGATGACAAAAATCGCATTTACCAACATTGGCTGTGGCACTGATGCCCAACAATGGGCCTTTGTTTATTTTGGTAACGTTGGCTAATCAACGATATCATCCGATGGCCCAATGACGACAAATATCACATTTACCAACATTGGCTGTAGCATTGATGCCCAACAACGGGCCTTTGTTTATTTTGGTAACGTTGGCTAATCAACGATATCATCCGATGGCCCAATGACGACAAATATCGCATTTACCAACATTGACTGTAGCATTGATGCCCTACAATGGGCCTTTGTGTATTTTGGTAACGTTGGCTAATCAACGATATCATCCAATGGCCCAATGATGACAAATATCGCATTTACCAACATTGACTGTGGCACTGATGCCCAACAATGGGCCTTTGTTTATTTTGGTAACGTTGGCTAATCAACGATATCATACGATGGCCCAATGACGACAAATATCGCATTTACCAACATTGGGTGTAGCATTGAGGCCCAACAATGGGCCTTTGTGTATTTTGCTACCGTTCGCTAAACAACGATAACATTCGTTGGCCCAATGGTGACGAATACCGCATTTACCAACATTGGCTGTGGCACGGATGCCCAACAATGGGCCTTTGTGTATTTTGGTAACGTTGGCTAGTCAAAGATATCATCCGATGGCCCAATGATGACAAATATCGTATTTACCAACATTGGCTGTGGCACTGACGCCTAACAATGGGCCTTTGTGTATTTTGGTACCGGTGGCTAAACAACGATAACATTCGTTGGCCCAGTGAGCACAAATATCGCATTTACCAACATTGGCTGTAGTACTGATGCCCAACAATACCAGTTGAGTTTGCTTGTGGCGTCACTAGATGGCGTTACTGTCTCCAAACATCGAAGTTATAGTTATTTTCTCGATTATTCCGATATAATCATAACATTTTTTAAAAGTAACTTATAAATCTAATAGCTATAACTATAAAATTTATACATCAATTTTAAAAAATTGTATTTTACCAACATTTTCTCAATTTAAATCTCAAAAAACATAAATCTCGCTTACGAAGTTTCGAAGTGCGGTTAGTATATATACAAATTAGAGTGTATAGTAAGTGTACTTGCTTCGGCAGTACATATACTAAAATTGGAACGATACAGAGAAGATTAACAACAACTGCTGCCTAGCCTAGGGCCTTCATGTGGATACAACCAATGCCTACCGTAGTGTAATTGTAATATTTATCAGCAAAGGCCCAATGTCGTATTACACAACCACTTACTTAACGTAGGGTAACTGTAGGACTCGGAAACAAAAGCCCATTACATAGTTAGACTGTAGGCACACTATAAATTACACAACTATTTACCTACGGTAGTATTATAAGAATCCTACACAAGGCCCAACGTTAAAGTTACAATGTTGGCCCTTTGTGGGACAAGCTGTGTTGGGCCTTCAACCTGGTGCACGACTACCTACCGACCTACCTGACTTGCCGTTGGGTAATTGTTGAATTTGCAAACAGAAGCACAACGAAAAAATTGCCCTTTTTTATTTTTTTGCAGTTGGCCCTACAGCAAGCCATACGGCCAAATGTAACAATTAACCAAACTATCAAACAAATGTGTATAGGCCCAATCACGGCCCAACCAAAACCACCACCGTTGAATAATTGTATGATTTATTTAAATAGGCCCAACGAAAAAATTACTCTAATGGCCCTCTGTTGGAAATCTTCGGGAGGGCCTTTGTCGAGGGCCCTCCAGCAAATCGTACGGCCAAATGTGACAATTAACCAACCATCAAACAAATGTGTATAGGCCCAACCACGGCCCAACCAAAACCACCACCGTTGAATAATTGTATGATTTATTTAAATAGGCCCAACGAAAAAATTACTCTTATGGCCCTCTGTTGGGAATCTTCGGGAGGGCCTTTGTCGAGGGCCCTCCAGCAAATCGTACGGCCAAATATAACGGTTGCCCAACTAATACGTAAACAAAGGCCCAACAAAATCCCTACAAGAAAATGCTATTAGGGATACCTGTCAAAGTTGTGAACTTTGGTCTGATTGTCGATTACAAATGACGGCTACATTATCTACTGCAGTATCCTACGAGTATTGTTTATGTTAAAAGAAACTAGGACTCTAATTGAAGGACATGAAGGACTCATTTATACCTACCCGTTGCAAATACTAATAAAGCATTAGGATGACTGGATATTCTACAATCTGTCTAAAATTCTTAGAAAATATATATAGGGGTCATCTCTTTCAATTTTATAAGGATCTAATGACAGTTAATTAATTATCAATTCAATTCTTCGTACGCTCTAGTAAAAAATAGGTTTATGGAAGTAGAGTCGTCTGACAAACATCCTGTAGTTTTGAGGCAATAAGTAGGTACAGTTTACCTATAATGTAGATATTCTCGTGTCATGTAGGTATGATGAGGTATTTATTTACATAGGTATTTTGTCATGTTTCCAGTAGGACATTGAATATTTGTTTATTGTAAGCTATTGTAAAGTATAGAGAATATAATTTAAATACACAGCATTTATCTACATAAAGTACCTATACAATAACGCTTTCATAAAAATATACATTGGTTTTAGCGCGCATTCTACAAATCTTACTTTTTACACCACATATTCACAGCACAGATAAGGTAAAACGTGATGAGTTTCATTCACTCATTCAAGTGTCTTGTATTTAAGGAGTGGCAACCGATCGTGGTCACCACGGCGGCGTACTCAGGTGCCTTCGTCGGAGGAGTCTGAGTCTGATGAGCTAGTTAGAAGGGTTGAGGCCATTGTTAGTTGTCGGATAAAGGGCTCCCGCGACAGACTTTGTTGGCCTAGAAGAAGCCGCCGCACGCCCATACGTTCACTCTCGGGTAATGATTTGCTACACTTTTCTTCTGTGATTGCGTCGCGAGACATTGACCTGAAATCATTTAGGAAAATATTAAGTTTATATAACGTAGTTTTTCTACCTATACCAGGCCAATGATAATTATGATAAAGGACATAAATAGCTACTGATTTGACTAAAACTCGAATAGACGTCCCAGAAAAATCGTTACTTGTCAATGCTAATGCATGATAATGATATTAGAAGATTTTTATAAGATGCCTTAAAACCAACAGCTGATAAAACTCTCAAACACATTCGTAATAATAAATGATTATTCACTACAAAGATAAAACCCATACATACCCTGTTAATTCCAACATGGATCCCCTCCGGCATTGGCCACGATGAGGCCCTTGCATGATGCTCGCAGGTCGAGTGGATGCGCCCAGTGGATCAGAGTGTGCCACATCCTCCATCAGAAGCACTGAAGGCCCTCCGAGGCTAGTGCTCCTCTTCGACAGCATACTAGGTCCTTGTCTTGGCTGGTTAAACGGGTCTTTACAAGAGAACTCTCCCTTTGAACACTCCGGCTTATTTCCTTCAGAGTCCGACGCTACCGCGTCTCCAGCCTGGGTTGAACTTGAGCTCTCTCTTCGGAATAAACCTATGATAGATTTTGGATGTTTTGGCTTCTCTATACCACCTAGTGAGCATGAATGATGAGGTGGAGGGGAGAAAAGAGAAAAAAATCTAATGAGAATATGTTGGTATGTCTAAAGATAGGTATCAATACAAGTAATTATAATACATAGTTAGTGTAAATACGTAACAGTGTAGGATATAAACTGAAATAAATGTCATATACTATGAAAAAGTGACCAAGGCCCCCAGTGCCCCAGGCTGGAATCGAACCAGCGTCCTCTGCTATCGCGGCAGGTGCAGGTGGTGGTATTTAATTTGTTCAAAATACTTCTAATAG
This sequence comes from Cydia splendana, assembly GCF_910591565.1. Lineage (NCBI taxonomy): Eukaryota > Metazoa > Arthropoda > Insecta > Lepidoptera > Tortricidae > Cydia > Cydia splendana. The sequence goes on along the minus strand of NC_085971.1, from coordinate 13,189,974 downwards.
TATTGATTGGCAGAGCCATCTCTCTCGCTAACTCGGTATCACATGAGTGATCCAGTTAGAAGGTCCGAACCATACTGTTCTACCTTAGGGATTGCCAGGGGGCGCCATAAGCCTTCAGTAACAAGTGCATACTTGGAAAAATTCGACCTATGCCGCTGTGGCCCGGTGGCCGAGTGGCTTAGGCACCTGCCGCGATAGCAGAGGACGCTGGTTCGATTCCAGCCTGGGGCACTGGAGTCCTTGATCACTTTTTCTTAGTATATGACATTTATTTCAGTTTATAATTTATATAGTAGTGTTTCTACTTGATAAAAGACAAATTAAAATATTTTTCTGAAAAATAAATTAAATTTGTTCGAAATACTTCTAATTGTAGTGCAGGCAGGATATGATCTTTATTGATTGAAATCTTATATTAAATTAATTAATACATAAGTGGATATAATGTAAAACTATAAAATAAATAATCTACGATTATAAATTGCACTAAGCAACAAGTTCTTATGATTTTCAATATGGATATGGAAAATTTTATATTATTTGCGAGGCATAAAAAATCACTACAATACAAGTTATACAAGATCCAAGTGCAAGTAAAATCCAATACATGTAGGTAAAATAACTCAAAAAAGTAACTGTGCAGTGTGCACATGGTATGAAAACGTTGTTGTTACCACAAATTTCTGCATTTAATAATAAATATTGGATCATACAATAACAAGAAAATTAATAAATTGGTAAAAATTAACCGTATAAAAACTTTTTTTGATGCCATTATCTTGCAATAAGACGGACCAATACAATATATATAAGAGACGCAATTGTTAGAGAGCACTGGCAGACGAAAAGTTTAATTAAAATAGGCATGGTCGACACTGTCGACATTCAACGTATTAAATTCTCAGTGCATACTGAATACTGGCTAAAACGTTATCTACATTTCAAAACTTGGGACTCACCTAAGAATGTTGCCGAAGGCGAGCTATATGCCAAGTATTCTTTGTTTGATGCCCAGGAAGGAAATTCAGACTGTTTTAAAGCACCAGAATAACCCTCTCCTTCCTCTCGTTTCCACGGCAACATGGTTTCCGTTGCCGTGGGGGTTGCCACGCGTGCTTGATCCGCTACTATCATATACGTATCTGCAATCAAATTCACGTCTCTTTACCTAATTATTTTCTTTGTAATAATATTTTACTTTGTCTTATATATTTCATTCCAGTTGTATTTTTTTCATTTACATTTTTGTTTCTTACCATTATCATCTGACATTCTTCTTTCGTCTTCTTCTAGAATATCCTCGTTTGGTACTAAAAATATATATTTAAAATCAAAAAGGCATTCAGACGACATTAATAAAGAACCTAATAACCGGCATTGGTAAGTAGATTTAAACCTATTCGCATGCTGTAAGTACTTTGATATAAACCGTTGTTAACGGAACGACATATATAATAATAATTATTTATTATTTTGGTTAAATATAGGTACTTTAATTTTTATATTGAAATAAATTACATAGCTGTCTAAGTAAGTTAATTGTGTTATTAGCATTATTTACATAGTAGGTACTTACATAACAAGTGTATGAATAGGTTTGCGAAGGTGTAGTTAATATTGCAGACGTATGGAACATCTTTTATGTATGTATAGAAGGTAATTTAAAAGTTATAGATGGTCAAGCAAATCTTGTCAGTAGAAAAAGGCGCGAAATTCAAATTTTCTATGAGACGATATCCCTTCGCGCCTACATTTTTCAAATTTGCCGCCTTTTTCTACTGACAAGATCTGGTGACCAACATAGATTAATTAATAAATATACTTAATAGATATTATAGTATTATACTAAACTATACTTAGACATATTATTAAGAGGTAAGCTATGTGCTATGTACTATACATGCAAACAACTTGAATTGCAATTGCCGCAGGAAATAAATAGGTCTATCACTTTGCTTAGACGGTTCGTCACAACTCACAAGTCGCAAATTAATATGGATGATTATGGTGAGGTTGAAGGTTTTGATATGTTGGAGTTGTTTGTATCATTATCTGTGAGTCAAGATAATAGTTATTTGTTTTACAAGGGGGCAAAGTTGTTGTTTAACCGCTCGTGCTAATATTAATACCCGAGCAAGCGAAAGATTCCAAAATTGAACCACGAGAGTAGCGAGTGGTTCGAAAAATGGAATCTTGAGTGTTGCGAGGGTTTCAAAGCATGAGGGTTAAACAAAATTTGCCCCCGAGTGAAACACAAAATTTTTCACCACACCAACCCAAAGCAAATATTAAATGTAAAATATCAAACAAAATCAAACCAAATCAAATTCAAATGAATGTTATTAAATATTTATCATCCAAAATCATCATTTAAAAGTCAATTCTATCAGATAACATAAGAAAACAACTAAAAATTTGCATTTGATTACTTTGCCTCACATGTGAATTACTGATAGCAAAGTACAACTTTGCTATTCGTTTTTGAAGTGCAAACTAAGCCTTTCCGAGCTGGTGTGGTGAAAAATTATTAAAACTACACTTAGCAAAAATCTTAGCTACCATCCTACAAGAAACCACCGCGGAAGTACTACCTGACGAACCGTCTGGCTTAAGTGATATGGCTATAATTAAGGGATTTTATATTTACCGTAATACACATATAAATAGCGGTAAAATAATAATTTTAATAAATACCCACTGAACTACATAAATTAAGTAAAATAAGTATAGTTTAATAGACATACGTATGCCATGCAGTTATCCGTTGAAAGATTTTTCGTATGATCAAAAGTATTTAAATCAGGTAGGTAGGTAGGTAGGTAGGTTCGGTTTCAAATCTTGTTTATTAAGTAATATTAAGTACTAAGAAATAAAAGTAATCCTTATTCTAATAATTAACTAATTCAATAACGTGATCCAAGTAATGTCAGCAATGAATACTTTTAATCAAACAGGAAATAGATAGTTATAACACGAAATTTTGAATAAGTGTTCTCTGTAAAACATACCGAAGTTGTACGTGGATCGATCCCTTCTCCACGGTAAGGATTTCTCAACTGCTGTAGGCAATATCTCCTCAGGCGTTTTAGCGTACTGCTTGACTATCCTCGCTTTCAGCGGGTTGAACCCGGGTAGGTTAGCCAGCTGGTTAATAAGTGAGCTACTGTTCTCTTTATGCGAGGACGTCGGGCTCACTTCTTTATATCCAGCTGATTATACCCAGTTGAGGGAGGATTATTGCGGTGCCACATGAAGTTGCCAGAAGGGAAGAAAACGACAATCAAACACAATTAAACAAGCAGAAACGGAGTAGAGTGGAAGTTAGGAGCTAGCGAACTGTCAATGATGCTAGCGAGCAGCGGTATTTGTGGCAGATCGACCGAACTTCGTCATGTTTAAGTAGTTGTTAACAAAAAAGTTTAAGTACAAAAATAAATGGAAGAGTAAATCAAATGCAGTATCGAAACATGCCACCACAAATACGTCAGCACATTCTCACAGAAGGTTAGGTATAGCTATATCAAATTAAGGATTAGTTAAGGGCCCAGCAAATAAAATTATACTTTGTTTAAATAACCCGTTACTCACATTATATTACTTTGTTAAAACTCACGACAAAGTGCGAAACAAATTGTTAATACTTATACATTTCTCAACAACATTAAGGAGTGTTCAGATTTGAATGTGAAGTGACATCACTTGGTGAAAGTTGAAATACATATTATGCATGTAAAACGTTGCGATCCTACTTCGCCTTGAATTCAAACAGCTGTCGCTCACCCTTTGGGGTGACCCGGAAATCTCGGGAGTTCAAAGCGGTCAACCCCTTTCCTTTTTCTCGAATCAAACCAAAATAGTACGGAAAGATAATAGGTTAATTCAAGGATCGACCTTTGGGCATTTGTTATAAAGACCTGAAATTATTAGGTTTATTATATGTTTGTCGTTTCTATCGCTAAAAGTAGCCTTATCAACTGCAGTCATACCCAGTACTTCTTCATGTGATACAATAACAAGCATTGAAGAAGGCTAAGCCCAGCCTGTAACATCCCTTCCATAAGCATTCTACAGTAGTATGGTTTTGCTTTGAAGGATTCGAGGCAAAATAAGATCACCAATGTAAAGCTTCCATTTTCAAATCCAAACGTGTCAGTGCAAGTGTTTTCATGCAGAATACCTACGCAGGGACTTGGCAGTGAATGTAATACCGCCGTCGTCACCGTCGCGTCGCGGCTCCCGGTCGTCGTCCTCCTGTAGCACCTCGTCTATGTAATCTGTAAGTAATCATTCATTTCATTCACTCACATCCGGCTGTCATTTCTATTTCGAAAAAACGAAAAGTTATAAAAAATATAATGACTGAGTTGTTGTAAAGTGAGCGATTCTTGAAAATATTAATTAAATCAATTATTATTTATAATGTGTGGCTTTGATCGGTTGCAGGTACACTACAAATATGCATGCTATAAAAACAAAAATGTGGCGCTATTACGAAATATTGTGCACGAGTGATAATATTTTTATTCAATTTAAGTACATTTATATTTATTAGGAATTATATATTCATGTCTAATGGTTGATTGACAATAAATTTCATATCTAATGTAATAACTAAGCATCTGTGCTCAGCAAATAAGGAAAATAATGGTTGAATTTTATAGGTCTAGGCGTGTTTCTAACAACTAAAACGAAATAAAAACAAATAGTTATAACCCACACGTGCATGCGATCGACACTCGTGATAATAATAAAGTATAAAATAAGTACCTAATCTATAATACTTTTTTTTACCGTGCGTGAATTGTTTAGCGGAACCGTTTTGCTGGAATTCAGGGAAAGTGACATGGTTTTTGCCATCCTGAAAAAAAGAGAAAAATTAATTGTCTTCCCTTGGGAAGTGGAAGTGGTTGGTTCATGTTAAAATTTACTCACTTTTAAAGCACAGTGATGCTCTGATGCTAAATAATTTTTATCTGGCATTTTGTGAGCCTATGTTCAGCAGTGGACGTCTTATGGCTGAGATGATTTTGTGAGCTACTTTACCTAATATACAGGGTGACTTTCTAAATACGGCCAAAATAAAAAGATTAGAAGGTTTGCACAAGAAAAGTATGCAGCAAGCACACCTGCATCTAAATTCCAAGTATGTTTAGGTACTTATAGTAATGTAATTTAGTGCTTCCCCGTCTTTAGGTATCTTTCAAATTGATAGTTAGCAATCTTTTGCAGTCTATCGCAAGAATTAGGCATTTTGCATTCAAGAAAATTTACCCGAAATATTTATTTATTTACCTATTTACCGTTACCTAAATATGGCCCGGCCGCTACCATCCCAAAGAGTCAATTTTTTATTTATTTATTGTACCACTTTGTTAGATTTAAAGATTTGTATATCCATGCCAAATTGCAGCTTTCTAGCAATAACGATCACGGAGCAAAGCCTCGGACAGACGGACACACAGACAGACGGACACGGCGAAACTATAAGGGTTCCTAGTTGACTACGCTGCCCTGCTAAGCCAAAGAGCGCTATCTCAAAAGAAAATTCATTGCTAACTCATACTTTAGTTTCTATTACTGAGAGTTCCATTTTCAAAATCATTTGTTTTTGAGATAGCGCTATTCGGCTTAGGAGGGCAGTACGGAACCCTAAAAATGGCGTAAAAGTACCTTGTTCCCCCGTTTGCTACGTTTATGGTGGTGTTTCCTGTCGCCAACGAGACGTCGAATGTTCATGTGAGTTTTATAGTTAACCTGCGTGCCGAGGTCACGGTCGTTCACTGCGTGCCGACTGTAGCTTAGACGACGGTGCTGAAAAACAACAAACACATTGCAGCACATTCAAGGCGGTAGGGCCTACCCTACTGGACCTATCCAGCGAGCTGCAAAGTTGCACGGTAAGTGGAATTCACACTTTTGCAGCTATGTGTACCATCCTTACCTATTGCACGGTGAGTGGAATTCACACTTTTGCAGCTGGGTGTATCTTTACTTACTGGGTTTACAGGGTAACAAAAGACGTAATACAAACTCTGATTTTCTAATCTTTCTTGCCCCAACAGAACGGAGTCTGTATACATACGTTTAGCGTTAGAGGATGTTTGTGTAACAGATTTCTCTCTTTTTTTAGTGACGGAAGTAGTTGACAATACTTTTTATTTAAATTCAGTAAATTGTTAGGTAGGTACTTTAATTTGTGTCAATGTTTCTAAATGAGTAACTGGCGTCTTTTGTGTTTGCTTATATTATGACGATCAATTTCAAGTCAATTTTTAAACTTTTACAATCATGTTGCAGGTTAAATTGACCATCGAACCATCGTCCTAATATACGTGTAAATTGACTAGTAGTATTGTAGGCAGCTAAAAACTGAGGCGTGCGCTTAGTATCTTTTTTTGTTAGCTAGCTACTAAATTATGAGGCTCTTCGAAAATATACCTATCTTGAATGTAGTTAAGCTATAAGATCTTGGAAACTACTTAAGTTTTAGTTATACTAAGCAAACATACCAGGTTAGGTAATAAGGAGGATCGTAATGCTGATATCTAAGCAAACCGCATTCACATTCCTTAATAGCACTTACCTTCAACAGGGTATTAGCTTATAAAAGTTCAAAGACAAAGTTTAAAAGAATAGCTAAAACTGCATATACGGGGTTTAGGTCTTAGCCTAATGAAATGGATGCTTAAAAGGCCACATACACATACACGTCTATACGGCTTGCACAACTCTTCAGCAAGCAAATGGTGAATCCGCGCGTCTGTCAAATCCTTTTTGCTCGGATTATATTCCAACTCTTGCATATCTATGTTCCACGTCGACGAATCCAACTGACTGAAACTCGGACTAAAACAATAAATATATGTTTTTAAACATTATGATATAAGTAGCAACATTTTTCATGGAAATCAAAAATCCTACCTTGCGTTGAAGTTTGTGTTCGTGTAGTTCTTGAATATGGCGGACATTGATTCCGCACCAGAAATGTTCCCGATGGTAGATGCATTTCTTTGCATGTATTCTATCGCGTCTTTCATTGCGAGTTTTGAATAAGTTTCTAATATCTTTGGTTCTTGGCCCTGAAAAAAAACAATAAAATTATCAAACAACTTGAAAAATATAAAAAAAATATATACCGACAGAACGTTAATTAACCTGGTAATTCCTTAGCAGAAACGGGCGTATAAACTTGTTATCAAATCTCTTGAACTTATCCCTAATGTGATGGTTACCGTGTTTACCTAAAATATCTTCTATACCTGCCATCAAGTGGTCCATGAACTGTAAAAAAAAACCAAGGCGTTTCATTTTTCTGTTTACATATACATAACTGAAATATTTTACAAATCGGAGTAATGAATTATGGTTTAGTAATAATATATTCAGCTGGAGTGAATGTGTCTTCTCTAGAAATAAGGGTAGAGGCTTTATGGTCCAACCCTCTTAAGTCTAACCCTCAGAGGCACTCGCGCTACCCTGTTAGATACTTAGGAAAAGTGCATTCGTTTGGAGCACTCACTGGTAGGTACTCTACCCTGTATAGTTGATTTAATTTTTTGGACACTCAGCACTTACCCTTTCATGTATCCTTTCATTCATAGTAGGTTTCCGCTTTTCAGCTCTTTTAACATTAAGCATTTTCACCAGCGGTTTGATGGTGATACCTTGTATAAACACCGTAAAGTAAATTACAGCTATCGTAGTGGTTACGAACATTGGCTGTAGTTTCACAACTGCAGGATCTATCAAAAGTACTAACGCAAAGGCCACTGCACCGCGGAGACCTGAAAAAGACATACATTTAATTTTTTTAAGTTATTTTTTTTTTAAGTTATAAGAATGATATGTTTATGCTGTTCTTACCGCCATAAGACATAACAAACTTCTCCACTCTATCCAGTTTGTGCAATCGAAACTTATTAGCTACAGCACTAAATATGTACACTCCTGCAACAAAGAAAGCAAATGTGATGTTTTTGTAGTTGTTGTGCCAAATACAAATATTTTGCGCTGAGCATACCAAACACAAATACTCGAAACACATAACGTGGACTGAAATATAAAAATGTCGTTTTTACTCGTATGGATGACGGTCGCAGCTGGATTTTTAGGAGAAACCATAAACTTTATGAGCAATGGTATTCTTATACATACACGTGTGTATGAAATAAAATTTTGAAGGCTTAGTTCAAAATTTTAACACACTTTCGTCTAATATAGAGGGATTTTAGTAGCTCTTGTTTAAGAACCACTGCAGAAACAGTTAAGCCAAAGGTATTTTTTTATAATTTTTTGTCGGATCACTATTTTACCAATTAAAATAGGCACATAAATTATCTTACGACGAAAGTTAACTAAGTGTTTAATGCGGTTATTATACGTTTATGGACAGTTTAAATGGACCATGACGGCAATTAAATTAAGAATATAAAGGAAAATGGAAAACATCACTACCAACACCACTCACTGTTACATTCGCGACTGTGATGTTTAGTATACATATACTGAGAGAAAGCACGAGTAGCCGCAGGTATACCTACTGTTGTTCGATTTTTAACTTTTTTAAGATATAAAAAATCGATTAACTGTTTAATCATTTTAGTACTTAATGCGATGCAGAATTTAATGGCTTTATTGACCCGTTAAACATTCCACCCTATATTATATGCATTAGTCGAAACGCTATGAAGGTCGACTGGCTGCAGTCTGCACCATACATGCAGTCCGCATACCTTATGACCGCACAAAATGGAGACAAATTACATGTAGTCGTGATCCTCAGTAATGTGGGAACGAGGAAGAAGAGAAGAATAATGTATTCAGGGGCCTTACCATGATGTCCTTATTGCGATTCTGTTTAGGACATAAACTGAATTGCTAAGGGACGGAGTTATGCGACTTATATGCTCCGTCCTTTAGCAATTCAGTTTAGGTCCTAAACAGAATCGTAATAAGGACAGCATGGTAAGGCCCCAGATTAACTCACCTATTATCCGAAACACTGAGCAAAACAAGATGGTCAACAGCACAAACCACGTGTTCCAATCATGGTTATTATTGACCGTTGCCACACCAAGGAACATGAAAATAATGGTTTCGGACGATGATGACAGCATCTTCATTGTGTACTTTATAGTTGTGTGCGACTTGTGCGATATGTTGCCTTCTACGTAATTCTTCATTGTTATGCCACAGAATGTTATCCTGAAAAAGAAGTAATTATATATTTTAAATAATATGATGTAGATATAGTTGCCATCAGATATATCGGAGAAAGTCGTGCGTCTGGTGCACGCCAAATGCCAAATACAATTACTATCGTCAAGGTCGTATCAAAACCAGTTCAAAGCCGTAATACGTGGCTCTCTGTTGCCAGTGTGGATGAGGAGGATTTCACATTGGTATCAAGAAAGAAGAAGGCGCGCACGGCGCCTCGTAAGACTCAGTGTGGTACCGCCGAACCGGCTAATTCTGGCTTGCGGATTGCTACACCGAGTAAGGCGCTGTACGTATCGCGCCTGCATTATACCGCCACGGCTGCTGAAGTGGTGGAGTATGTACACCAGAAGACCGGCTACACGCTGAGGGTGTTCCAGCTTCGATCGCGCCACTACGTGCACTTCAACTCTTTTGTGGTGCGCGTGCCGCGACCGCTGCAGGGCCTCCAGGGGACCATCGAGTGCGCCGACTTCTGGCCGAAAGATGTCGTGTTTCGGAGGTTCCGGGGCAAACTGCCGAATCCGACACAAGAGCAGCCGATGCAACGGAGCCACGCCGTTTTGTCGACTAAATAGTGTTTAGTTTTAAGTTTATAAAATACATATGTATGTTAGTCTGTAAGGTATTTGTAATATGGGCCTTGTTGCCTGAATAAAAATTCTAAATAAATAAATAAATCCACGGATGTAGAATAATACAGCTGCATGGTTTAACCTATTGGGCTCCGGAACAAATCCCGCGCCTGCTCGTATGAATCTACCTTCGAGCAACACCGGCTTCCGATTCGTCGGAAGGGAAGGGCCCAAGCGATATCTTACCGTACAAATATTTCTGCCGTTTTTCGCGGGGGGAAAGGTGCACACAGTCGCACTTCTCACACACTTACATACAAAATCCAATCTGCAATGACGACACAAATACATAGAAAATGACACCCTACACAGAGAAATCTTGCACACCTCGATCTGTTTTTGTGTACGGACGAGTCACAAGTGTCACAACACGCACACTAACACATTTTCGTCGAAAAATTTGATTGTTTTCTGAGAGATGAGAAGTCGGATTTGTCGCTCGACCGATCCACAATTTGTACTGGGCGAGCAAAATCGATAAATCCAACAATTACATGAGACTAAAATATAATAATTGTGTTTAAATGTAATTAAACGTACCTATGATATGTAAAAAAATTATTACATGTGAAATGTAACACCTTCTTTTTATAAATTTGATATCCCTGGTCTCTTTTTACAACAAAAACCGCGTAGTTAGGCATTTTTTCTGCTGCTGTGTTCACTCGCGCGACTGTACCCGGTCTAGTTGAAAATCCGAGCGCAACTAGTTTTATTACCCGCGCTAGATCAGTCGATCTTGTACCTAGGCAGAGGGGAAATAGTGCGAATGCCTCCTCCCTTCCGTGTTGCTCGAAAGAATCTACCGACATCTATGCATAAAGACTTTTTATTATTGTAATAATATAGATGAGCAGGAACATAAGTTTGTATGATTACTATTTCTCAAAAAGTTGATTACTCATTATAACGGAGCTTTCATAATAGTTACTTACACTTCACTATCTTATTAATTTGGTATTCTAGAGAAAAAAAATTGAAATTTATAATATCGGTGTATTTTACTCGTATTAGTTGCCGTGGGAAAGTTTCCAAAACTGCGTAATTTTCATATGGAACATTTTCAAAAAAATCTCTAATTTTTGTATGAAGATGTAAATGTTCTATTTCCTGAACGATAGTTTCCTTTACTCCCTGTGAAATTTTCCTGAACCTCCGAGAACTTTTCCAATTTGTAGAAATTTTCCGCAACTTGCACACTTCTTGCACATCTTTACACAGATATCAAAGCCCTATCACCTCCGTTATTGAATGTATGTAGGTCATGTATTTCGTATTTCCCTCACAACGTTTGCTGCATTTTATTCCGGCAGAGCCAGCACTCAGGCTTCGTGTTCTCATCGCCTTAGCGAGCGCGGGCGGTTCCAATCAGAAAGGCGGGTAAAATGAACTAATTAGAACAACTTTACTATGGACTTATTTTTATGGATAAGGGTTAACTTTTAGTGATATGTCAGATTTACTCCGTTTCTCGCAGTCAAAAATGTACCTACTTGATGAAATTAAACGAGAGCTTCATCTGAATATATCGTCAGGTGACTAAACCACTACCAAACACAGCCAAAATTCACTAATTACCACTACAAGTTCATAGCCACAGTGAACCGTATTAGTACCAGAATAAGGTTGATTTTTGTTTAATTATTTTTTAGTAATTAGTGAGTTTTGGTTAGTGAATAGATTCAGGCGTTACACACAGACAGACAGGTCATTCCGTTGCCGGGCGTCAGACCGTCAACATCTCCTGAGGATGCCTCGTAGAGAGGCCTAACACGTGTCGAGTATTGTTCTTTTGGTGGTGGTTTGTTATATTTATTTGCGTATTAATTTTTGCGGTAGGAGGGTGGGAACATTAATTGCATGTAAAAAATACGCAAGTAAGTATAACGGGTTAGCACGGATTGACTAACACGTTATATTTTCGCGGATTAGCAAAGTAATATTTTGGTTTTAATTGAGTTTTGGTTGTCACCTGACGATATTCTCTCGCTACGCTACCTTCAACTTTTTTCTTGCAAAGTCAGTTGAGAGGTTGTTCATACGGGCTCTATAGCGATTGGAATTGCACCTAGTGCACGAGGCAAATAGGAAATGGGTAGAAAGGGGACGGAACAGTTTTAATCGCTTAAGCTGGTCCAGATGGCGATCGCTGCAGGAAATAGGAATGGACACAACTACATGCACGAGTAAAGTTGTTTGCGGAACGTTGTTAGTGTCTATTAATACATATTACATACTAATGAAATAGACTTTGTTGTCATACTTTGTTGCAAATATTCTATTCTGTTAGCGTTTTCTATCAACGATTGTCGTCTTGGCTAGGCCCCCTGTAGTCCTATATCAAAACAGACTGCTGACAAAAAAATAAAACAATCTACCTGGTAAATACTTTCATAAGTATCATATTTTTTTATCTGTACGCCGTAAATCTTCCTCCTTTTTTTAAACGCAATTAACACAACCCTATAAATCAAATACTTACGCCAATATTCCGCTCATATGGAACATCTCCGCGTTAAGATACGCCAAGTACGCCATAACGAAGATGAAGATGGGTTCTATGACCCTGACTTCGTGGGTGAACCTGGTCACGAGGCCGGTGGCGAAGCCCCACACCACCCCGATGCAGGTCCCGCCTACCGCTACTACTAGGAATGAAGCGAAGCCTGCTAGAAAGTCGGTGTAGACTAGCCGGGATGTGCCCATTTCGCTGAAACAAGAAAGAATCATTACGAATAAAATTCAAAATATTTGCATTGGATCATTCAACTAGTCTAGCTTAGTGGCTATAGCTAAAATTTTCTAAAAAAGCCCTTTTGAAGATAGTAAATTGAAGATAGAAGAAACATATTTAATTCATTTTAAATTGAAAGTGAATCCATAAGTTTAGATGCCATTTGATTAACTCCAAAACAGTGTATGTGTTACTTTTAATTAATATTTGACGAATCCAAAGGGAACTATTATGAGATAACTAAGTAATTGACTTTTAGCAATCAAAACCATGGAATAGTTTTCATGACTGTACACGTATATGCAAACATACAGCACCAAATTCATAGCATTATTTTCTAAGAGACTTTTCGATTTATATTTCATAGTTCATTCCTTGGTTCCTTCATGAAGTTATGCTTACCTATATAATACCTACTTTTATTACCTATTATTCACATAAAAGCAAATAAGTTCCTAACTTTTTCTAGAATTAAGTTGCATCTATTTTGCGGCATTTCCAGTCCTATGTGTATTTTTTTTATTTGTAAAAAATCTCTTGCGGGCTTACAGTTGAGTTGACCCCAAAACGCTTACAAGATAAAGGTATTGCATCAAGATCGTAAGACATCCCAAATCAAATTCATATCATAAGTAGAGGTGTTATCCGAGCACAAGTTCAATGTGGCTAAGTAGAGACATACAGATTACAGACTAGATCAAGATATCCTCCAATAGTGCCAATATTCATTTAGGTACTCTCCCGAAGGTCCGACTTCGATAGAAGTAATTTATTTGCTCAGTGCAGAGATCGGGTAAACCAATTTGCTTCACCGACTTATTGCCTTGATGTTATCGGTACTTACCTAGTTTTTCGATTTGATTTTAGCATCTTGGATGTCAAATATCACTGTTGCAAGACATCTTGTACATGAATAGAGTAAATAGGTTATGTTTTCATGTAACATATAGGTATGGTATAGATAAAAAAACGGACATGCTGTAAACCATACCTATCACATATTTTTAAATTGATCATAGGTATACATATATCTAAACATTTCGCAGTTATCTAAAATCAATCAGATCTATCCATTTGGAAACAAAGTAAACATAATAGACCCCTCATTCTAAAAGCATAATTGGCTTCGTTTCATCAATACAACGAAATTACGAATTATCCTGTCTTAGACAATTATTGCAGAACATGATCGTATTGATCATCGATAAAGTAGGTAATAGACAATAGTAGTTTGTGTTACAAGGGATCAAAATGATATATTTCCGTCAAGGGCGTACATTGAATCCTGAATGAAGCGATAGATTCTACAATCTACAATAGTAGAATTCTGAGCGTAATGAGGGATTCAAGTGTTAACGCCCACGACGAAATAATTTTGATACCGTGTGGCACATACTGCTTTTCACATCAACTATGAGGAAAATAAAAAAATCTTAGTGTTGACACAATCTGATGCTTAAACAGATTATTTAAGCTAAAAAAATAGTGTGCAAAAAAATTTAAAAATAGTGTAATAATAAATAATAATTACAGCCTATATACGTCCCACTGCTGGGCACAGGCCTCCTCTCATGTGCGAGAGGGCTTGGGCTATAGTCCCCACGCTAGCCCAATGCGGATTGGGGACTTCACATACACCTTTGAATTTCTTCGCAGATGTATGCAGGTTTCCTCACGATGTTTTCCTTCACCGAAAAGCTAGTGGTAAATATCAAATGATATTTCGTAAATAAGTTCCGAAAAACTCATTGGTACGAGCCAGGATTTGAACCCGCGACCTCCGGATTGAAAGTCGGCCACCACCGCTTCAAAAAATAGTGTGCTTGAACAGAAAAGTGTTACTTTGATCCCTCCTAGCAGGGAGGAAAAGTGCGACTTTGATCCCTCCTAGCAGGGAAGAAAAAGCTCTTTTCCGAATAGGTGGTGTGAAAAATGCATTTTTATCCTAAAACTTATGAACGCTTTTATAGGTAGGTATTTAAGGTTAGAATATCCTTACGTGTAAGCCTCAAACATGTGATACAGCACAACTGTGACCGCGTCGTTCAGTAGCGACTCCCCAAACACCACGATATACAGGACTTCGTCCACGTGGATCTCCTCGAACACCGCCAGCACAGCGACGGGGTCAACGGCCGATATTAGAGCGCTGAAGAGGAACATGTCTAGGAGAGGTGTTGTGCAGCCGAACATGCCGGTCTGTCCGCACGCCCATAGCGAGGCACCTGGGAAAAAACGTAATTACGGTTTATGATTCAGTGGTGTGGTAGTGGTAGTGGTAAATACATTACCACTACCACTACCACACCACTGAATCAGTCGGAATACCCAACTGGCGTGAAGTGACGCAGTATAGGGCATAGTGGCGCTCTCTTGTGTCGGAGGTCAAGATCCTTTTTGGGTCACTGAGCCAGTGAAGTAGTAGTAGTAATGGTATAGTTATGGTAACAATAATTTAAATTAGCTTTGACACATTCTCTGCCTACCGACCCGCTAGGTGGGTTCTCTGTGGTTGCGGAAGAGTGCCGCAGTGTCCTCGCCATATAGCGTTGAGCCGGCCAAGAGGAGTTTTAGTGGGTATACCGTGGGCCTCATTAGCCTATACGGGAGTCCCAAATAACCACCCACGCCCGTCCCCGCGCCTGGGTGGTATGCGTAACGCATTTCCCCTCTATAAAAAAAGGTGGGTTATCTGTTAATAGGCGCTATTCGCTACAAGGCGGTACATACGTATCAGCAGCTACGCTCGTAGCGCGTAGCGCGCGCTGGCAGTGAATGTGTTAAGTTTTCTGGTTGGGGGATTGAAAATCAGCGGTCTCGCTGAGTTTCGTCTATTTCACTACTAAAATATTTGTTCATTCTGCCTGATTGTTTTATTATAAATTAATAAAAAAATAAAAATATTTTTATTGACAAAAACAAGTTACAGGTAGGTGTTGAAGTCCCTGACTTCTGAGCTAGGTAAAGACCTGTGTTACAGAAGTCAGTGTCCTCTCCCAGACAATAGAAACTGTATGAAGAATATCAAATCTTATTATTAACTACCACATTTCCCATTTTGTTTTTGTTTTTAATTTTATATTTAAAGAAATTCATTATATTTATTTATAGGGCTTGTTTTGATACCAGAAAACAATGCCATTCTAGTAAGAGTACATAGCAATTACATTATATTTATATATATTTATTGTGTGTGTGTGTGTGTGTGTGTGTGTGTGTGTGTGTGTGTGTGTGTGTGCGTGCGTGCGTGCGTGCGTGCGTGCGTGCGTGCGTGCGTGCGTGCGTGCGTGCGTGCGTGCGTGTGTGTGTGTGTGTATATGAGTATATTAATGTAGGATGCTTTCAGTTTGATCATAGTCTAATGACAGCAACCAGGACTTAAGTTTTCTCTTACACTCATATTTAGGTAGGGGATAGATATTTAGAGTTTTGTTAATTTTATTATATATAAAGATGCTCATAAAACCTGCCGTCTGGCAGTAGCCAGTCTGCATTTATATGGTGCACATACATTTGTCATTGTTCGCTTACTTGTAATTTTATTTTGATCATAGGGGGTAAGCTTATGTTGTTTTAACGTTAAGAGTAATATATATATAGTTGTCTGACAGATAGCAATTGACATTGTTTATAATTGGACACCCAGCCGCAAAATTGCATGACCACATTATGAATGAATTTATTATGCCATTTTAATAGCTCGCTGTACGTGTACTTTAAATTTGTGTGGGTAAATAAAATAAATATCTTTTAAGTAATAAAATTTAAATTTTAGTAGGACCAAGTTTTAAAAAACTATGTATTTTGAAGTTTGCACATAAAAAAATTGTCATCAGCATTAACAAAAACTTGTGCATACTAGTTTGTTTGATCACTTCCAGAAAACTAATTAGATTCATTTGATACTTATCAATGTAGCCATAAAACTGTTATCACAATAATCGTAAAATTTAGTATGAGCCACCTCAGTTTCAACGATACAGCGCTACGTTTTACAGGCACTTCAAGAGGATCATAAAAGTTGACAGTCTTAACATATAGAAGATGTTTATCTCACGAAAGCAGAATGATCTTACAAGGGACTAGATATACCTACCTACTTCAACATTGTCTTTCTGTGCGTAATGGTGCGGACAGATCTGGCGAATAAGTCGCTTGCATGCTATTCAAGACAACACTGCGAAAGGATCACAGGCCGCGTGCATTTTGCATAGCGTGCTAGTGGAGTATTTGCCAGATTTGGACGCATCCAAACTAAGTTCGACAGGACTCAATTTAAGTTTAAGATATTTAAGTTTAATATGTTACTCAAGAATTATAAACCCGACGTCGTAAGACTCGTAAGGGGTTGTGAACAAATCACGCGAGGTGTTTTCGGCTAGATTTTGACCCCCCCTCGCCCTTGGTGATATTTGGTGAGGTTTTAGGCTACGCCCGCTCCCCCCACACAACCTCACGTGTATTTTTTTGAAATTTTTCCATTCGACCTAATTTTAAGATAAATAGTATTGTATATAGAAAATCTTGTTTATATTTCTATTTTCGTTAAATAGACTTGCTATTTTGAAATGCAGAGTGAAGATTTATGTTTAAAGAAATCGAGAAAAAGTATCTACTCATGTGGTAGGTTTTTTTTTCTTAGTTTCGTTCACTGTAGAAAAATACACGTGAGGTTTCCTTATACCCCCTCTCCCCCAACGTGATCTATCGTGATTTTTTCGTGACCCCCCCTCCCCCTATCGAACCTCGCGTGATTTGTGCACAAGCCCTAAGAGAAAGCTTTACTTAATATACTTAAAATATTTTCTGAATATAAAATGCACAAAACTTTATGATCACATCTAAATAAACGTCATAATTATTTGTCAATTTCGTGTTATTACCAATGCAACATATATTACGAATCAAGCCTTAAAATCTTACCTATAGTTAGCGTATTGAACACCGTTCCAACCACAGCGAATAGCAGTATAGTTCCAAGATGATCAAAGAACAGTCTGTTCGGCATAAAGTAGCCAGCATCTAGTATAATAGGCGGCAACATGTAGAGAAAGAAGGTGTCTGGAGTAAGTGGTTGAACGTGGACACTGTGCGTGCTGAGCAGCAAGGCACCGATGAGGACACCCACGAAGATCAGAAGGCAGGATTCAGGGAACATCCTCGAGAGTTTTGGCGCCATGTGGAAACCTGTAACAATGAGGACAATAGGTCAGTTTCTGAGGTAAATACTGACATGTTTGCTAAAAATAACAATTTACACATAAGATTTATTGGCACTGCCCTAAGCAAGAGCCTAAATTTACATGTTTTGCTAGAGTAAGATATATTTACGATGGCTTGACATATATTTGACACTTTACACCTACATAAAGCATGGACCTATATAATAGGGACAAGACATATTGTTCTATACGTACAATTGCTTATAGAAATAGCACCCATTTTGACGGCACACACATAAATATATATCTGTCTCGTTTTTACTCAGCACTGTAACCCATAGCAAAAAAAGATGACAGTATTTAGGTACGTACATAAAGTGTTCCATGAAAATACGTAAATACCTAATGCGGCCGAAAATCCGCCATGTTTAGTTCCCCAAATGTCATTGTCTGTCAGTTCAGCCGGTACTTGTCCTGTCAAAAAGTCGTGGTGAAAATTAAAATTATTAATTATCTTTCCATATTTTGCTTGTGATTGAAAATAATTGAAGCCAAATGTGAATAATTACGTCGCGAATATGCCAGTGTGTAGTGTATTAGGGTGCGGCATAAGAAAACCACCAAATCAGCCATCTTTAACCTTACACAGGTACGCTATCATTTACATGAAAAATATTGGTTATTGTTAATGATCCTGGGAAATGTAAGGATGTTTCACATTATAAATAGCAAGGTTCTTCTGTGCAGTTATAGATCATGAAGTGATTGGATTTATTTAACTATATTTTTACGCTTAAATAATGTAAACATTTCAGCTAGGGTTGTACTTTATTTATCGACTTTGATATCGATATATTATGATTGCCTATTTATATTTTCTTATTTTATCATGCTACCCCGCTTCAAACCAACTAAATTATCTTAATTTAATAATTAAATCATTTTTTATAGGTTACCAAGAAATGAACATAAAAAGAAAGTGTCTGGAGATGGAGATCCTGACCGACTCTCGGGAGCACTAGGGTAACTCGGGGCCGTGGGGTCGTTAATCCACAAGCTGCCCTGCGGGCTTTTTTATATCATTATTATATTTTTTTTATATAATTCGACATTAAGAGACCATATACTTACATATAGTTGTAATTTATAAAATGGTTAATGTATTGTTATTATTTTTGCTTGTATGTAAATTCAATGTTGACGTATAAAAATGCCCTTGTGGCCTATTTGCTGAATAAATGTTGAAGAAGTTGAAGAGCGGAAGTCATTCCTTATTTTTGTAATAAAAAAAATGTTCTGAAGGTGTTTTGTTTTTTTTTCACCCGTCGCTTAATAAGCTTGAATTTTGTATCGCTCTCACTTATAGATACGGCGCACCAAGGTCGAGGTGCAGTGCGGTAGTGTGTTACAGACTTTAGGGTTAGCAACACAACAAAATTGATTGTAATGGAGAGGTAAAGTCCAAGAAAAACACGTACACTTATTCTGACATCCAAAACAGATGGCGCTGTACTGCGCCATGTGTTTTGCGGTCACTAAGTTGTCAAACGACAACTTTTGATAATCAGAGTTACTCGCAATATGTATTGAGTAGTACAGCGTCATCTCGTTTACCTGTCAAAGAACCCCGTACCAAAGGTATGGAAAATGTGGTTTCAGTCAAATATTCTGAGATTTTGATATAATATAGATTTTAACGTCCTGAACAAAAGTATCTATGGGGGCTACCACTGTTGCCGAGTCCCTTTCAGAGTTACGACTGATTTTGGATCAGATAACAAATCATTAATTAGATGCAATTACCAACTATTTATTTAAACAATTGATATTAGATTGAACCTATATTGCGATATTTGCGATAAGCTGGCCATTTGACGAAAGATAAAATGACTGCAATGTCAACTTCAAACTCCGTCCTCTCGGCCAGGAGTCGGGCGTCAAGGTCTCACGTCCCACGGTATGGTGCCGACGAGGGCGCAAGCGGCTGCATGCCCTATGGTCTTGTATCGTCTTATAATGCACTGCGCAATCACTCTCTGAGGCCTTCGGAGGAGGGCCCTCGTTTTGTTGTTAAGCCTCCCAGCCCATATAGGTGCCCCGTATAGTGCCATGCTACGAATGACGTTCGCATATAGGCGTCGACATGGAGCTTGGGGGCCCCCTACATTGGGCAATAGTCGGCTCAGCGCCGAAGCGGCACCAACGAGCCGAGGAACCAAGTTGGTAAAATGTTCCTCAAACTCCCACTTGCTGTCCAAGACTAGGCCCAAGTATTTGATGTGGGCCCTCAGGGGGACCGCCTCACCCCCTACTGGGATCATATCGTTGGGCCGCAGTCTCCAGCTTCTTCCTCCGAAGACCACGGCGTCAGTCTTATTGAGGGACACGGCAAGCCCTAGGAGGTTGATGCGTCCCACCGTGAGTTCCGTTGCGACAGCGGCTCTCCTTAAGGTTTCCTGGAACTGTCTTCCCCTCACGGCCACCATTGTGTCATCGGCATAACAAATGGTGACCATGCGGGGAAGTTGCTCTCCCCTTGTTGCCCAGTCGAAGCCGATGTTCCAGAGCAGGGGCCCCAAATCCGACCCCTGCGGAACACCGCACTCCATCCGTCTTTCAAATCACAACAAGCACAGCAAGTGGGAGTTCGAGGAACATTTTACCAACTTGGTTCCTCGGCTCGTTGGTGCCGCTTTGGCGCTGAGCTGACTATTGCCCAATGTAGGGGGCCCCCAAGCTCCATGTCGACGCATATATGCGAACGTCATTCGTAGCATGGCACTATACGGGGCACCTATATGGGCTGGGAGGCTTAACAACAAAACGAGGGCCCTCCTCCGAAGGCCTCAGAGAGTGATTGCGCAGCGCATTATAAGAGGATACAAGACCATAGGGCATGCAGCCGCTTGCGCCCTCGCCGGCACCATACCGTAGGACATGGGACCTTGACGCCCGACTCCTGGCCGAGAGGACGGAGTTTGAGGTTGACATTGCAGTCATTTTATCTTTCGTCAAATGGCCAGCTTATCGCAAATATCGCAATATATGTTCAATCTAATGTCAATTGTTTAAATAAATAGTTGGTAATTGCATCTACTCGTAATTAATGATTTGTTATCTGATACAAAATCAGTCGTAACTCTGAAAGGGACTCGGCAACAGTGGTAGCCCCCATAGAGACTTTTGTTCAGGACGTTAAAATCTATATTATATCAAAATCTCAGAATATTTAACTGAAACCACATGTTCCATACTTTTGGTACGGGGTTCTTTGAAGCACGAAATTGTCCTAGACTCCACACATCTTACTCAATCAAAGTATCTTTTCACATAACAATATACTAATAAAGAATTTTTATTTATTTACTTACTTCCTATTAAAACATAAACTCCACAAATAATACATACTTAGTATTTTAAATAAAATGAGCCGAGAACGTTAAAAAGTTATCGATGTATCGATAAAACCTAGTGTAGTGAACCTCTTTCTTATAACATTTATTATTTTTCTATCCTATATGCCTAATTCATATTGTCATTCTCATACGTCATGTTTTGCTAATTAAAACCTACAGATTAGGTTTTGCCTATTATTTCAATTTAATTAGCAAACAAAACGACTAATTACGAATGGATAAGTATTTACGCCCTGAGCGCTTTGAAGGAGACCCATCGCAAAGCATCGCGGCCGCAGAATGGGAACATTGGAAGAAGACCTTCAACAACTTCCTCGCGGTGCAAGTTCTCTCTTCCGATCAGGTCAAGCTAAATATTTTAATCAATCATCTGTCTCCAAATGTCTATAACTACATAAGCGAGTGTCAAACTTACGAACAAGCAATACGCGTACTAGACGGGATTTACGTAAAACCTAAGAACATCCTTTACGCGCGTCATGCTCTCGCTACACGAAAGCAAAACAGTGAAGAGACAATCGACACATATATTCAAGCTCTGAAACAATTATCTAAAGACTGTGACTTCACTGCCGTCGATGGCAATACAAACCGGAACGACAATATCCGTGATGCCTTCATAGCAGGAATCTCTTCAACAAAAATAAGAGAAAGGCTTCTTGAGAACTTGAGCCTAACGTTAGATGAAGCACACAACCAAGCTCGTTCCCTAGAGATGGCAGAAGTCAACACATTACATTACAGCAGCACGACCCCTGTGAATGCAACTATTGAGAATATACGCAATACAGCTGGTCCAAGCGAAAACACTTCCGCTGCCGCGCCAGCCTTGCGCTCTAATCGAAAATGTTTCTTCTGCGGAGGACGTGTGCATCCACGCAAGACCTGTCCTGCCTTCGACGCTTCTTGTCAGCTTTGCAATAAGAAAGGACATTTCGCTAACGTATGTCGTAGCAAGAATCAAACCAGCGCTGCAATATCTGATACGAATAATGTCAGTTCCAGCATCGTCGCTGCATCACCGTCATCGTTACGCAGAACAACGATGCCTACGTACATCAACGGTATCAAAGCTGAAGTATTGCTAGATACTGGCAGTGCCAAGAGCTTTATGGATTCCAAATTTGCTAAGACATGTTCCTTGACAAGTAAGCCCAGCCAGCAGACAATATCCATGGCCTCGCTAAGTCATAGTGCACCAGTGGCAGGAGAAATAAGTATCGATCTTACATTGGGTAAGCATTCATATGAGAACTTACGGTTACTGCTAGTAGAAGATCTATGTTCCGACGTCATTATTGGCCTCGACGTATTGGCTCAACATTCTTCTATCGCATTCGATTTTGGCGGTCCGAGAGAACCCTTAGTTGTCTGTAATGTGGCTGCAGCGTCCGTGCCTGCAGTACCTTTATTTGCAAACCTAACGCCTGGATACAAACCGATTGCCATCAAGTCACGGCGGTACAGTGACGACGATCGACGCTTTATTGAGGAGGAGATAAAGAACCTTTTAAAGGAAGGTATCATCGAAGAAAGTAGGTCGCCGTGGCGAGCGCAGGTACTAATTACGAAATCTACAACCCATAAGAAACGTCTTGTAATCGACTACTCAAGAACTATTAATCAATACACTGAACTAGATGCTTACCCGCTTCCCTGCATTGAAGAATTGATTTCAAAAGTGGCTAAATACTCCGTCTTCAGCGCTATAGATTTGAAGAGTGCCTACCACCAGGTGCCAATTTTGCCAGAGGAGAGACATTTTACTGCGTTCGAAGCTGCCGGAAATCTTTACCAATTCCGCCGCATCCCTTTTGGTGTTACCAATGGAGTTTCTAGCTTCCAAAGAACCATAGATTGGCTTATTCGGACAGAAAATCTGGCAGGCACATTTGCCTATCTCGATGACATAACAATATGTGGCAAGTCACCTGAAGAGCATGATACGAACTTGCAAAACTTTCTGACAGCTGCTAAAAAGTATGGCCTGACTCTCAATGAATCCAAATCTATTTTTAAACAATCTTCCATTAATATACTTGGCTATACGATCGCTAATAATGTTATCAAACCTGACAGTGCCAGATTAGAGCCTCTTTTAAACTTACCTCCTCCTCATGACTTGCCCAGTATGCGCAGAGCCCTGGGCATGTTCGCACACTATTCAAAGTGGATACCAAACTTCTCTGAAAAAGTACACGAGCTAGCGAAAACAAAGACATTTCCACTAACCAATACAATGATTAAAGATTTCGGAGATCTTAAGAACTACATAGTAAAATCGTGTGTTCACGCCATTGCTGACAACGTTCCATTTACGGTTGAGACAGATGCATCGGAGCACTCGATTGCAGCGACGCTTTCACAGGCAGGCAGGCCTGTAGCATTCTATTCGAGAACACTCAATCAAAGTGAACAGAACCATTCGGCGATTGAGAAAGAAGCTTATGCGATCGTTGAATCCTTAAAGAAATGGCGGCATTTTCTCATCGGGAAGCTATTTCTGCTCATCACTGATCAGCGTTCTGTTTCCTTTATGTTTGACAAAAAACATACCAGTAAAATCAAAAATGAGAAAATTCAGCGTTGGCGCCTGGAGCTGTCTCCATAAAAATATGATATAGTGTACAGACCCGGCACGCAGAACCATGTAGCGGATGCCCTCTCCCGTGTCTGCGCCATCGTCGATACACCTGCGAAGCTGCAGTCTCTACATGAAGCTCTCTGTCACCCCGGAGTGACAAGAATGGCACATTGGGTTCGTTCCAAAAACTTGGCATATTCCATTGAAGAAATAAGGAACATGACGAACCAATGTCGCATCTGCTCAGAAGTTAAGCCTAGATTCTCTAAAGCAGATCCACAAAATAGACTAATAAAAGCTGTAGCGCCATTTGAAAGACTGAGCATGGATTTTAAAGGGCCGGTACCGTCTAGATCAAGTAACAAATACATTTTAACAGTGATCGATGAGTATTCCCGATTTCCGTTTGCCTTTCCATGCTCCGACATAAGCGCCAAAACTGTTATCAAACATTTAGACAGCATTTTTAGTATGTTTGGCATGCCTGCCTACGTACACTCCGATCGTGGGACATCGTTCTTGTCGGATGAGGTGAAGGACTATTTTAACTCCAGAGGAGTAGCAACAAGTCGTACGACGCCATACAATCCTCGAGGAAATGGCCAAGTCGAGAAACTGAATGGAACCCTGTGGAAATCTATTCAGCTAGCGCTCAAGTCTAGAAACCTACCAATAGAATGTTGGGAGGATGTCCTTCCGCAAGCGTTGCACTCAATACGTTCCCTGCTATGCACAACTACGAACTGCACGCCACATGAGAGGATGTTCCGCCATCCGCGAAAATCACCAAATGGAGAATCAATTCCGACATGGCTAACTAGCTCAAACAAGGTCCTTATGCGACGATTTAATCGAAAATCGAAGTACCAACCGTTAGTAGAAGAAGTGGAGGTAATAGAAACCAATCCCACGTATTCATACGTACGGACTGAGGATGGACGAGAGACGACTGTGTCCAACCGTCACCTAGCTCCTCTCGGGTGCTGTGAACGGAATATCCCTGGGGATAACGAGTATGTAGATAACGACCCCGAAAGAGCACAGTCACCGCCACCTTCATGTTCGCCACCGAATACGCCGAATTCATCACCGACTCACTCAGGCCAAGATTCGCCGTTCGCCACTCCGCTGTCGCAATCGCCATCCGAAACTCTGCAAGAAGTGCCAGAGCCACCGAGCCCTGATGGCAATGAACCCGCAGGTGCAGAGCAACCCCGGAGGTCTGGCAGAATCCGGAATTCGCCGAAGTATTTATCCGACTATATCTGGCCCGGGTGAATGTAGTGAACCTCTTTCTTATAACATTTATTATTTTTCTATCCTATATGCCTAATTCATATTGTCATTCTCATACGTCATGTTTTGCTAATTAAAACCTACAGATTAGGTTTTGCCTATTATTTCACCTAGTAACAGTAAAAATCTTCTGGGCAGCACTAAAACCGCCATGTTTAGTTCTAAGATGACGTCACAGTGGCACGCATTATTCGTTGACGTTTCACTTCCATAGGTTTCATATTTCAGTGACATAAAGCCATTCTCACAAAAAAAAGTTTAACCTATTATTTTATTTATGGTTTCACATCATTACTAGAGGAGTGTTCGGTTTGTAAAGAATACAAACTCTTACAAATCAGTGAAAAACTAATAAAAGTTTAAAATTTTGTCACGAAATGTCAAGGAGACTAAATAAAAATACGTAAAATTCAAAATTGTTGTAAAGTAAATAGGAGTCGTAATGTTAATACATGTGAAACTTTTTTAAGAATCATCATAATTAAAATTAAGCATTTTTAATATTTTCCAAATTGCGAAGTGTTCTATGATCAGTTTGATTAAATGATATCTAGAAACTAGACCAGAACTAATCTGGATCCGACATAAGTTCCAGAATAATATAAATTTTAGGGTCATACACTCAGAAAAGAAAAAAACAATCAGACCAGGTAATGAATGAAGAAGAATATGTCACTTATGAACGCTTTTATACACTTAATAAACAAAGTGCCAGTGAGTCGTGTGTGATGGCAGCTTCTGGCAGTAGTTTGTTTTACGATTTGGACAGTGTCGCAAAGAGTAATTCTTACAGCTACGAAACCGTAGGTTTATCGACGTTTAACATATTCAGGGCACTTAACAGGAAAGGCAACGAGTGGCCAAGAGCACCTTCTCAGCCTATACATATTGTTCAGGAATGCACTACACACATTAAACCCAGTTTAAAAACATGCGATCAAAAAGAAGAAAATTTAAATACGGGAAAAAATGATCTCCGTGAATGTGGACGGTCATCAGGAATATGTTTGAAAGATAGTATTGAAGACACTGAAAGTAGTAGTGACCCGAATGGTCCTCAAATTACACATTCTGTAGATACTAATACTGGAGTTAAAAATTATATCTCATATCAGGCCGAGCACCTCAAATTAGAAGGTCATAAAACAAAAAAAAAGGATCGCGAGAAACGCATTAAAGACTCATGTCTTGGTAATATAGATGGGCTTGGTTTTACTTGCAAATACAATGATACAGCTACTAAGGTCAAAACCAGCGAGTCTGTAGCTATAACAACTTCAACCTACAAAGAACAAGTAAGAACAAACATGTCGACCATGAATAAAACTCATTTGAAAATGGAGGAGAAACTTACATGCATGAGCGGCGATGGATTAGGCAAAAAATATACAGTTAACCTATCAAAACATGACACGTCTTGTATTATAATTTTGGATGAATACGATGTTGCAAAAATTAGTCATAGTCAGATATCAAATTCCCGCAAAAGTAGAGTCATGCTCGTGAACGTGTTAACAAATAAAGTTAGAATGAAACCAAAAAAAGTACGGGCTGTAAGGTGTCCTAACTGTCAGGAACATATAGAATTGGCTGTCAGTATAGAAGATGAAGCGAGTACAAGAGGTCAATCCAAAACGAATCGTAAATCGGAAACTGAGTTCACCTGTATGGCGGCCTCAAAAGACACATATCATCCAAAAATTTCAAAAGAATGTCCACATGGATGCGAGATGGTGCCACTTTGTCAAATACTACCCAAAATAAATTTTGACGCGTCTAGTATAAATCAGAATATCCGCACGAAAACGGCGACGCCTCGCTTCATTAAGATGACTAAAGCCTGCAGACATTATCCTCCATGCACTGCAGTCCCTTCATGTCAAAGGAACAATGTCTTAAAAGGCAATTATGAGTGCATCACACCTTGCAGCCATCGCCCTCGGTGTGTTAATCTGCCCCTATGCATTCCATTTTGTAAAAACCTGCAGTATGATGAAACGGCAAAACATTACGTAGATAAAGAGGAAAAAGCAAAAAATTGCTACATTCCTGCATTTCAATGTTTGCCTGTAAGTCAATATAAATTACTACAACCACATATTGTATCCCAAAAACCCAATGCATTTGATCGTCAAGCATATCATGTAGATCAGACTTACTTATCGTGTCAAGTTCCGCCATTAAATACAAAGCAACTTGACATTGCAACTAAATCTTGTCAATATGATTATCCAAAGCATGAGCCTAATGATGCGGCAAAAGAGGATGCAACTAATGCAAGCGTTATATATATCAGAGATGTTGGATGCCAATTTAAAAACTCCTCCTTTACACCACCCCATACGTCTTATTACCAAACACGAGTTTGTTATACTTCTAGCGCTTCCTTTGATCCTGGGAGTAAACGTTTGGACAATATATATACCAACCCCAAAGCTTTTACATGCGAGACATTGAAAATTTATGCGAAATCGAAAGCAAAATACAAGTCATCGACGAGTCTATCGCCGTCTTCCTCTAGTGTCACAACGACACAACGTGATTTATCTCTCAAGCCATCCTCTAAGACCAACACTGCTGTAGCACTCTGCATGTTGCGAAACGGTGAAGGGGGGTACGTGGTTCCGGTCAAGTCGAAACGAAGTGTTCTCAAAGGTAAATGTAAGAATAAATTGTGACGTTCCACGGGAAAAGGTACCTTATGAGGGTTTCTAGTTTCGGAGATATTAAATGTTTTGTAAAGAGGTGAAAAAATGCTCAATTTTTTTTTAATGTGTGATCTGAAACCTTAATGCGTAACGTTTGTTTACCTGTTTTTATTTTTGTTATAAGTTAGTTATAAGCCTAGTAATGTCGTCTCAGAGTTTAGTAGAAAAGGTACCTTATGGAAAAAAGATTGAAAATTCCCAAAAAAACTAGTCAATACGGGAAAAGAAGTTTGGTAGAGAACTGTATTAGCATTCTGCAAAACTAATTTGATAATTTCAGTTCTGGTTGGGGCGCCTCGCAAATATTATAACCGTACATAGACCGACATCACAAATCCAAGTAGACTGCTATTATACCAAAGTTACTCTCGTCAAGTCTTTCTTAACTAGAATAATCTTCATTTGGTTTGGTCGCATGCAGTAAATCAGCCATTAGTTTGCTGAAAAATGCCAATACCTACCCGACGCATTACCTTATGGAATATCTGAGGTCATTGAACCTCAATGCCGCTTATCTTCAATAGCAACCGAAATATATTATTGATAAGAAATAGACGATTTATACCATCTTAACCCCAAAATATTATTAGTTTATCCTAACTGTTCCATCATCATCATGCCTCATCATGTAACTTGACCACAAGGTACCTTTTCATTACATACAAATTATTGGTCTTTTTTAAGATTATTATGACGAAGAACTAATTAAATTGGGGGCAGTTTAATGTAAATTAATATTTTCTATTCATAAAAGATAAACTATAATATGATTGATATTTTGTAGTGATGTATTATTAGATTTATTTCCATAAGGTACCTTTTCGTAAATGTATGGAGCAAATACTGTTATTGTTATGTAAGTTTAAAGTGGCATAAGGGGTTAAATATAGTATTTAGTTGGGGTTTTAGGATTTATTTCATTTGAATGACAGAATTTCTTTCATATGTGCTCAGAAAAATTTATTGCGTGTCACATTAAAAGTAAAAATATTCAATTTTGTGATTTTATATGAAAAAGTCAGAAAATACATTTTCACCTCTAAATCGGTATTGTTTTTTGCTTAAACTGTCTGTCAGTGTCGTTTTCTAATAGATAAAATTTAAATCTTGAGAGCTCATTGCAATCAATCGTGAAAATGAAATAAAACTTTATTTTCAAGAGATTGGTTAGTATACACATAAATCAGTCGATATCAAAAGTTTCTATTTGCATTACAGAACAAGTCGCAATATTTTTTTAATCTCAGATATATAAGGCATTATTATTTGTAGTCAACTATGTAACTTACTTCAGGAACATAGTTTTTTAGGCGGCTAAACTTAAAACTTCCCCATCGTAAAGTTGCTCATTTCACAACATTATTTTCAAAAAATCATATCTCTGTAACTACGCAACCTAGAAGGTTGATCTTTTGTGTTATCGATAGCTTATTTATTGTAGATTACTGGGGTATGCATAACTCCATACCCGCCATAAGGTACCTTTGACCGTGGGACGTCACAATTTACTATTCAGCGTCGGCAAATATCTAAAGTCTTGTCCAACTTATGGTGTAGAAAACAAGGGTAATTTTACAAATAACAATTCAATGTCACTGTTTATATATTTTGGAAAAGTTGTGTAGTAAAATTTCCATATGATGGTTTCTTTCATATCGTTTTGTTGCTAATCATCAATTATCGTTATAATTGTGTTTTACCTCTCCGTACGAAGCATTTCTAAATATAGAAAACTACGCTATGGGTTCTACGACGTAGTGCTGTGTTAGCTTGTTGACAATAATGCCGTAAACGAGGGTAGTTTCTCGCCTCCGTGCCGACACCGGCGCCCGCGCCGAGTCATCGGGCGCGGAGGGCTGCAGCCCGCAGTCTGCGCCGGTCCGTCAACGTCAACGCAAGCTACTGATGACACTCCTCGGTACGGAGTGAAACATGTCGAGCGTTTTTCGACTTAGACTACGTGAGTGACCCGTTATCAATATACCGGCTCTAGCAGCAAGCAGTACGAAAGGTAAAGAGGCCAATTCTATTTCAACAATTTGTTATTGTTTTGTTCTTGTTATGATATGACATTGACAAGGCTCGTAGTGCATATCAAGGGCATCAATAAGTGGGAGCGAAATGCTTATATACTTATACAGGTGGGCTAAAAAATAACTGCATTCCCGTTGCCAGAGAGGTTTTGGGATTTATACTGTGCAACTTTTACTATTGGACCAACCCCGAAATCGCAAAAAAAATTTGGCTGTTTCATACATTTTGGCTGGTCAATTTTCTATGGGAGGGTACATTTTTAATGCGATTTCGGGGTTTGCCCCATAGTAAAAGTAGCTCAGTATAATCTCAAAATCTCCCTGGCAACGGGAATGCAGTTATTTTTTAACCACCGTGTATACGACACTAAAACGCGCCCACGCGGTGACGGTGAGCAGTCAGCGTTATTTAAAGGTACCATAACAACAAGATCAAAACCTTAACAGATTGTTGAGTTAGAATCGACCTCGAAACGTTACAGTTACTGAAACAGATTTATATATATTAGGGCCATCTTACATGCACAGATCAACCTAGCCCCAAACTAAGCAAAGCTTGTACAGTCAACTGTAAAAATATGGGTGTACAAATCATCTCAAAAATATGTCCCATAATTTTTATGTGAGTGAATTAAGAACTATGGGACATATTTTTGAGTAAGTTGTCTACACCCATATTTTTTACAGTTGACTGTACTATGGGTGCTAGGCGTCGATATAATACATAGAAAACACCCATGACTCAGGAACAAATATCTGTGCTCATCACACAAATAAATGCCCTTACCGGGATTTGAACCCAGGACCATCGGCTTCACAGGCAGGGTCACTACTCACTAGGCCAGACCGGTCGTCGATAATTTGATTAAAAGCGGCTGAGGGAACTGCGCATTTTAAGAGTATTAAGATCGCTTTCCGTTCTGAAATCTAGGTCACAGGTACCTTTCTGAAATCTCACAAGATCCAACTGTCGTTGAATTTTACATAACACGTTTTCCTTTAGGGCAAAGGTCATACTTACATACCTACTCTCCTTTAGATGTTAAATCAAAGCGTTTGCAAATCTGCTTCACCTCGAAGAATAATTATACCCACTTCTTACAAAATATCTAGTAAGTTTTAATACCTATATACTATCTAGCGACAAGTTTCTTAGGTTGGTATTCCATCTGTCCAATTTCTTGGTCCAATGTGCATTGCGTCTCACTCTCTCACTAAGCAAAAAGCAAAATACACATTGGTCAAAGAAATGAGGAGGCAAACTGACATTTTATCACGCCAGGTGGCGCCTCCATAATGCAGTTGCTGTCACTGTCAAATCCCATACATTTTTTCAAATAAATTGTAATCTTTCTCCTTTTTCTTTAAAATTCTCTAATATTCTGCGACAAATTGTGGAAATATAGGACCTCCTTTTTTCCCCAAGGACCCGATATGCATAAATCGGTGAGAAAAAGCTTTGAGTATCAAAAACTAAGGCAAATGACAAATACCGTTTTTATAGGCTGCATTTTAAGGAAGATAAATATTTTGGAAAGAGTAAATACACAGGTAAGCTAAGTTTTCATGAAGTAGTACATAATTTAGGGCATAATGGCTTGGCCACACATGCTGTACTCCATACGCATCACGACTTTGTGTACCTATCTGATGTGTCGAGGGCGGGCGTATATTAAATGCCTTCTTGTACATCCAGGTGATCTAGGTATACACCAAAGTTTTGTTTTCGATCGAACACTTGTTACACTTGTAATATAAGAGGAAAAACTGCACGTGAACCTTCGAAAATTTGAATAAACGGTAAAATACACAAGATAACCTCAAATATATTAAGTGATTATCTTTGTATCAATTAAGCCTTTTTTCCACCAACTGTAGCAGGGTAAATTTTTGAAGAGGGTGTTTTTTCGACATTTGTATGCCATCTTTTTATTTTTGAAAAATCTGATTTATAATTATCGTTTTAGGAAGGGTTCTTAAAGACAAAAAATATACTGGACGAGGCACCTCTGTACTTTTTATAGTTAGCTAGATATGGACGTTTAAAAATCGACATTTGTATGGCACTATTTAGCTATTTGTAAGGCGCTTTTGACATGTATAAGGCATTTTTTCGACATTGTAAGGCAGTATCAACCTGTATATGCCGACCCTGACGACATTTGTATGCCACCTTCTCGACATCTGTATGACACTATGCCGACATTTGTATGCCACAATCGACATTTTTACGGTCAAAATAGCCGTATAAATGTCGCCATACAAATGTCGCGACATGTTGCCAATAATATTTTTTAGCGATATTTCCTACACAATACAACCGATTCACTTATTTATTTTACTATATATTTTAACACTATATTTGCAACCTATTATTATAAAATAAACATTTTTATTTCAACTATGTACCGACGTATTAAGCGTCCATACAAATGTCATTGTAGTCGTACCAAAATATATCGAAAGAGATTCTTACCTGTTTTTAAATAAATTAAACTGTTTCCGCGTCCACATTCGATGTCAATCGATGCCCAACTAACCGCACTATTGCATCGTAAATTTAATTTAACCGTTATTCAATAGACAAAGAATATTATAGGGGGTATATTTAAGTCAAACAAAACAGGTGCCGCGCGGGACAGCGACAAAAAGGCTTGTTTTATTAAATAACGCATTAATTTATCAATATGATTAAATCAGTTCTCTAGAAAATGCTCTTAAAAATACAAAGTTGTTTATAATACGTTGCCTACATCCAAAGTTATGATGTTTTTTATTGCGCTATGCCGCCACTGGGACACGCGAAAAAGCGGCAAATTTCGCCGTTTTTGGAACTTGAAATGCGATTACGTCAGAAACAAATAATATTTTAGGTACAGTTGTGCATGATTTTTAAAGCTTATAATACATTGAGTTAAAATATATACATACCCAGTCTTTTAGTCCTATGGACTTCGAGTTTTAGCCGTGGGACAGCAAAAAAATGCCTATTTGAAAATTGACCCAGCATTTCTCCTTTGAAACTCGGTTTGCAGTTCCCGTACAGTCATAAATGAATACATTTTTCTTGATAAATCGCAAGTACTGGTAAAAAATTCGCAACCATACACTTGTCACAAATCGTAAACAACGACGGGTTGCTGGGCATCTGGGCTCTAATTACCCTAATTGTTTCAATTTAGGTAGTAATCACTACAACAGTGGCGTGGATATCTGTAATGCGTTTAATACATTTTTTGAGAGTGTTTTTGATACCTCAAACTCCTCTTATAACCTTAACAATAGTTCTATGAGCAGCAATCAGTGCGATGCAATGTCCGGAATCGATGTAACTTGCGAGATCGTGTTAAGTTTCTTAAAGCGACTAGATAAAACTAAGGGGCCTGGTTGTGACGGCGTTCCACCTTTCTTTTTATCTTCTTGTGCTGAGAGCCTTGCATGCCCACTAACCATTCTATTTCAACGATCTTTAAAGGACTGTATTTTCCCCTCCATCTGGAAAAGGGCCCACATTATTCCTATATATAAAAAAGGTTCAAAGTCCAATATCGAGAATTATCGACCTATCTCTATCCTCAATACCATAGGAAAGCTTTTTGAATCCATAATTTTTAAACAAATTTACCCCCTTGTCTCTTGTGGGATCTCGGATAAACAGCACGGTTTTCTAAAGGGACGTTCTACAGTTTCCAACCTAGCTTGCTTCACGAATCATGTTTTAACAGAAATGGAAGGAGGCGGGCAAGTCGACGTGATATACACAGACTTTGAAAAAGCGTTCGATCGTGTCAACCATGCTATACTTCTCATGAAGCTTGAAGCACTCGGAATTCATGGCGACTTGCTCAGATGGGTCAAATCATACCTCACTAATCGTTCCCAAGCTGTAGTTCTTGGCGGCTATAGGTCTGATTACATTAATATTCCCTCCGGCGTGCCCCAAGGCTCCCATCTCGGTCCTCTCTTTTATAATGCTTATATATACGATATTAATACATGTTTTGTAACCGCACGCCATTTATTATATGCAGATGATAAAAAAGTATTCATGCGTGTTAAATCTTTAGCAGACTGCGAACTCCTGCAAAATGATCTTAATAACCTAGTCGAGTATTACTTCCGTAATAAGATAACAATAAGTGTTAATAAGTGTCAGTGTATAAGTTTTACTCGAAGTCTTAAACCATTTAATTACTCATACCACTTTAATGGCGTAGCGGTGAACAGAGTCGATGTTGTGCGTGACCTGGGTGTAATTCTAGATTCTAAAATGACAATGAGAAATCACGTTGACTCCATTATTAACAGATCATATCGCAGTTTAGGCTTCGTCATGAGGACCTGTAAACCTTTTCATAGCTTGTCATGTCTAAAAGTCGTATATTACGCATATGTGAGATCCATCCTTGAATATGCATCACCTATCTGGTCAGTTTGTTACGCTGTTCATAAAGACCGCATCGAAAAAATTCAAAAAAAATTTGTAGCTCATTTAAATTTTAAATTTAAGAAACCATCTGCTGGGTACAAAGGTAATTGCCGGGAATATAACCTACTTTCACTAGAAGCTAGGCGCAAATTAGCTGATATGAGTCTACTTTTCGATATAACTAGAAATCGTTTAGACTGCCCTGAATTATTATCTGGTCTAACGTTTCGAGTTCCAAGACGTCGAACTCGACATACAACTCTATTTCATGTTCCCTTCCACTCCACTAACTATGGTTCTAACGCCGTGTTATCACGGATCCCTCACTTGTATAACACTGAATTCTGCACTGCCGATCCTTTTGTAGGTTCTAAAAATAAATTCAAAAAATATATATATTCCATTTTGTTCAAAGAAAATTAACATAAAATCAGTTTCTGTTTTTATTACTATTGTGTTTCTACATTTAACTTCAGTACTGGTACTAATTGCTCCTTAAATAAATACATACATTATATTACAACATCTCTTTATATCATAAGATCATAATTTTTTCAAGCTATGTGGTCCTGGTTGCCAGGGAAATGCAGTTAGTTGTACGTTCAGGTAGGTGTACTTTTTAGATTCTAACTCCTATAATAATTCTATGAACAATAAACTTTCAGTTTGAATAACTACTACATTATGATGTTTATCTTGATATTTTTGTGAACGTCTGCTGGTGTCTGATTTTCAACTAATGCAATGTCATGGTTTTGTTTTGTATTAGAAGTAGGTATTTTTAACTAGATTACTTATACATTTTACAACCGGTTTATACATTTTACAACCGGTTTATAGTATTTCTAGCGTATCGAGCATTTGTGTGTATTGTACATTCTCATTGTTTTCTTATCTTTGTTATTTTTAATCGTTATATAATGTAACTCAATGGATGACTGTTATTGGCCTTATTTTTATGTAAGCATTAATATGTCTTAGTTATATTTACGGCTGTTGTTATCCTGAATACCAATAAATAAAATAAAAAAATAAATAAATCTGTCCTAACCTTTCAGTGTGCCTACTCATTGGACAGGTTGAATACCATCCCTTAATCAGAATTCAGAATCCCAACTTTATAAAACAAATACTTTTACAGCAGGCAAAGCAATTTTTGTGAGTAACATATCATCATCATCATCATCATCAGCCTACTCTCGTCCACTGCTGGACATAGGCCTCCCTATTGCACGCCATTGAGCACGATTTGCGGCAACTCTGATCCAGCTCTTGCCAGCCGCCTTGCGAAGGTCATCGCTCCATCTAGTTTGAGGGCGTCCTACGCTACGTTTGCCGATGCGCGGTCTCCACTCGAGAACTCGTCTACCCTAACGGTTATCGGTTCTACGGCTAATATGACCGGCCCACTGCCACTTCAGCTTGCTAATCCGGTGGGCTATGTCGACGACTTTAGTTCTCTGACGGATGACTTCATTTCGAATACGATCCCTCAGAGAGACTCCGAGCATAGCCCTTTCCATAGCTTGCTGAGCGACTTTGAATTTATGGACCAGTCCTACCGTGAGTATCCACGTTTCGGCTCCGTATGTCATCACGGGTAGGACGCACTGATTGAAGACTTTTGTCTTCAGACTTTGTGGGATTGATGACGTGAAGACTCGACGCAGCTTCCCATATGCTGCCCAGCCCAGCTGTATCCTTCTATTCGACTCTTTCTCGAAGTTGTTCCTTCCTAACTGCAGTATTTGCCCGAGGTAGACGTATTCCTGAACAACCTCGAGAACAGCCCCTTGTACTGCAATAGGTCCCGGAGCAACACGTTCGTTGAATATAACTTTCGTGTTGTCCAAATTCATCCGGAGACCTATGCGTTGAGAAGAATCAGCTAGACCGGTCAGCATATGTTCTAAATCCTGCAACGTCTCAGCCATGATGACGATGTCGTCCGCAAATCGCAAGTGTGAGATGTATTCGCCATTAATGTTAATACCATGTTCCTTCCAGTCGAGCGTTTTAAACATATCCTCCAATGCATTTGTGAACAATTTGGTGGAAATCACATCCCCTTGTCTCACACCACGATGCATGGGGATAGACTTAGTCTGCTGGTTTTGGACTTAGACGGCCATGGTAGCTGCGTTGTACAGACATCTCAACACTTGGATATATCGCCAGTCAACTTGGCATCGCTACAGGGAATCCAGAACAGCCCAGACTTCAATGGAGTCAAAGGCTTTCTCATAGTCCACAAATGCTAAGCACAGGGGCCGATTATACTCTTCAGTCTTCTGTATAATCTGCCGCACTGTGAAGATGTGGTCTATGGTGCCGTATCCTCCTCGAAATCCGGCCTGCTCCGGTGGCTGAAATTCGTCGAGTCTTCGTGCTAGGCGGTTCGTGATGACCCTCGAAAACAGCTTGTAGATGTGGCTTAGGAGCGAAATGGGTCGGTAGTTCTTCAATAGGGCCTTATTTCCCTATTTGAAGAACAGCACGACAACACTCCTACTCCACACCTCTGGAGTTCTCCCATCGAAGAGAACGGCGTTAAAGATGTTCTGGAGCTCCTTCAGTGCAGGTTTGCCTCCCGCTTTCAGAAGCTCAGTTGTAACGCCGTCCTCGCCGGGGGCTCTTCCATTTTTTAGCTGTCTGAGGGCCATCTCGATTTCGTCAGTGCTGATTTCTGGCAAGTCTTCGGTAAAGTGGCGGATCAATGTGGCTCTAGAATCCTCATTTTCGGGATCTGGTTGAGATGCATGCGAGGCGTATAGCTGGCCATAGAAGGATTCGATTTCAGAGAGAATCCCCGACCGGGACGATACAACAGCCCCACCAGTTGTGGTCAGCTTCGTAAGGTGGCTTCTTCCAAGGGACTGGACAAAAACTTTTGACCCCCGATTCTGCTCAATGAAGCGTGTATTGGCGCACCGGAGGTCACGTCGTACTAGTTTGCCAATCCTCTTGTTTAGAGCCCGTCGCTCTGACGAAGTGGCAGGTGGGTCTTCCCGTCGTACCTTCATGAGCCTGAGGGTTTCCTCCGAAAGCTTCGACCTCCCGGCTTTACGCTGTACTTCGCAAAATCTCGTACCTTCATCCCTGAGGATTCCAACCACATTCTTGAGGGTTTGGTTTATGTCAACGGCATTTGTGGTTTCCACGGCAGCGAATCGGTTCTCCAGGTTCGACTGGAATGCTTCAGATCCGACCATGGTTTGGAGCAGGCTAGGTCGGAGCCTGGACTTCATCAAACGGACACGTTCGAGCTTATAGTTGATATTCAGAGAGCCTCTAACAAGTCGGTGATCACTACCGGTGTTGAACCTGTTGATCACTGAGACGTCTCTGAATATATGCTTTTTGTCGGTTATGATGAAGTCGATCTCGTTTTTTGTCATAGTATCGGGGCTCCGCCATGTCCACTTCCTTTGGGGCTTTTTCTTGAAGAACGAATTCATCAAGAAAAGCCCCTCTCTCTCGAGGAAGTTGACAAGCATTTGCCCCCTATGATTCCGGCTACCGAAACCATGGGATCCTACTACCGACTCGCTGCAATTCTGTACTCCCACTTTAGCGTTGAAATCACCCATGACAACGTTGAAGTGGGCCTTGGTGGTGCGATGTAGGGCCTTCGATATGTCATCGTACATATCTTCCACTTCTTCGTCCGTGTGTGTCGAGGTCGGTGCGTAAACCTGTACCACCTTGAGGCTGTATCTCTCATTGAGCTTTATTACGAGGTACGCAACCCTGCTCGACACACTCGACATTTCTACGACGTTGTCACAGAGGGCTTTGTTTACCAGGAACCCTACGCCACCTTGGGATAGCTGGTCTCCCTCTCGAAAGTACATAAGGTGGCCCGATTCGAGGGTTACTGTGTCCTCCCCCTGTCTTCGGACTTCGCATAGTCCCAGAATGTGCCACCTTATCCTTCCGAGTTCTTCTTCGAGTTGTGCCAGGTGCTCATCCAGCCGTAGCGTGCGTCCGTTGTACGTCGCCAAGGTCAGTTGTTTGTGGCGGCCTTCCGTCACCCGGCGATTCTTCGCACCCCCTACCCTACCGTTACCGAGGCCGCCGAACGACATAATACGCCGAGTAACATAAGAAGGCATAAAAACGTAGGAAACTTTTTTGGGCACAATATAGATGGTACTTGGCCTAGTTTCCTTACCTAAGAAAAGTTGTGCCTTTGGATACATTTCAAATGCAAAGGTACCTACAGTCGTCGTCAGAAATGTATATACATTTTTCGCCTTATCACAAAGGAGTAAGGTGCAAAATGTAAACATATCTTTGACGTCGACTGTACATTGATAGACTACACAGAAAGGAAGAGTTTCGTTTATTATACCGTTCGGCGTAGGAAAAGAGAATTGGAATCTGCACTACGTAAACATGTCAACAAATTACAAATTTCCCTGACCATTTTACGAGTATTTTTTGCCCTGATTTCAGACTAGTTCTGCAAAATTCTGCAGAGTAACCGCTCCATCCGAATCGCCAATTTTCAGTTTCTGCGTTAATGTACTGCTAAGTACTTATTTGTCCATCCACTACAGTGCATTTAAAGATCATACAAGGTGTAATGTAGTGACGTCACAGCATGAGGTCATTTTAGTATGAACCGTTTTGAGCATTTTGAGGTAGCCCTTGACAGAGACAAGTTAGAAATGAGCTACTAATCTCTAATTTCTAACTTTGTATTGCTTTAATACAGTTGGTAACAGAGAGCCATTCCATTTTCATAAATATACAGGATTGATTAAGGCCATACAAAAACTCTTATTCTACTGAAGTAAGTTGACATATTACTATTAAACCAAGCCACTTGATTGATGAACGCTAACTACCTAGGATAATCAATGCCCGACCAGACGGAGTGGCTACAAGCGATCGAAAATTAAACAAATCAACTCGAACGATTTTTTCCGCACCGCAATCAAAATGGAAATTTAACGAGTTTTATTCTTTCTGTTTACCTATAAAACTATTTTACTTTTAAAATGTTTCCGGTGAAAATAAAAAGTAGAAATTGTTTTCACGTTCTAGTGAGAATTTTAAACTCTACTTTTACTCATTTTTTACTGTGACCTCAGACCTGAACATGCATTTGAAGATTCAAACTTACAAATCGATGTAACTTTGTTATTACTTTCCTCCGCATTTAACTTGTGCTTCATAACATTGACAATAACAGACTGAAGGCCGATTCGAACTCACGTTTTGATGTCAATCATTGTGTCATTATGTTATTATTCGCGCGTACATTTTTCATGTATGAACAAATACAATCGAAATGCACGCGCAAATGATACCTAACAATCTGACATTAAAATGTAAGTTATATTGGCCTCTTAATCACTGGATCACTTTCGTAACGTAAGGGGGAAAGGAAAAATGGCCAGTATGGAAAGCTCTCAACAGACTTAGGACGGGAGTTGGTCGGTCAAAAGATAATCTTCTGAGATGGGGAATTGGGCGACAAGGTGATACATCCTGCGAGTGTGGAGTCCCTCAAACAACAATACACATGAGACAGTGTTCTCTGTGCTCAACGACGTACACCGAGGAAGATCTCCTGAGGGCTACACCCCGAGGGCTGGAAGTGGCAAAGCATTGGCAGACAAAAATTTAGTTTTAAGAAGTTTGATCCCTTTACACGAAAAGAAGAAGAAGACTTTCTTAACGCTACGACATATGTAGTTCGTAGCAATTAAATGTCCGCATGATCGTAGCGATAACTATTCGTACTATTCGTAGCTTGTTGTAAAAGTTTCAAGAGACATTTCCGATCATCGATCTTTTAACAATTTGATATACTTTTAACAATTTGATATAATTTTCATGTTATTTTGATAAGACCTTGAGTCGTGGGCGCCGCCTGCACCAATCAGTGTGAGCCGCTAACGCTGATCAGTGCGCACGAAATGCAATCATGTCTCGTGTCAAAAGGCACCTCGTCCGCACTTAAACTATGAGTGTTTGGAGAGTAGGTATAAGAGCGTTTTCACATTGTCCGATCCGATATCGGATGTCGGAAGGAAGTGAAATGTAATATATGTCTTTCTCTGTATTTATATATGCATTTAATAAATCATTATTACTAAAAAACGATAAATAACGCAAAAAAGGTGGACTTAATGCCAATGGCACTCTCCTGCAGCTGTTTTTGTCATAGGCGCCTTCTGATATCCGATATCGGAAAGGCGCTTCCGATAAATTTAGCCATATCGGAGCCCCCCGTCAGCTGTCGGACCGATAATATTTGTTTGTGTGCGTATGTGTAGGCATAATGCTTGTTGTAGTGTGCGTGACCGCTATAAATTATAGCCTATAATAGATGGCGCCCGGGCCCGCCCCCGCGGCCTGACTACGCGGCTGTAGGATCCTATATTTGATATCGGATCGGACAGTGTGAAAACGCTCTTATACGTGAGCGTGAGATGCCTGATGCTGATGGCACGACTCAAATTCGTCTCAAAATAAGGAAATCTTTATCAAATTGTCAAAGCATAATCAGCCTCCCAATAGTCCCAATGTGATTTAAATGTCGACGATCCGCATGACCAACTCAAGGAGCATTATGAAAAATATGTGCGAGCACAAGTATGAAATTAAATTGGCGTCCTTATTTTATTTAAAATGTTATACTTCTATTAAGTACGTACGAGCACTCCTATTACAAGTACCTACAACGTAGTAAGTACTCCAGTTAGCCGACCAAGTTTCTAAATACGGACACGGGTAACTTTCTTACGTGATTACCCTGGTTCATTTACCCGGGTAGAGATTAGCTCAAAGGCGATCCCTATATTGAACCTTACCCTTTTACTTGCTTAAAGGTGACGGACTTCTGATACGCAGAAATTTCAAGAATACTGTCCCCCGTAACAATATCTAGGACGTGTCGTGTGTTAGACTAGACCAAGCTAAGTAGACAGCGATTTTGATAGCATAGTGCAAGTGTTATTTTAAACGTCATAATTTCAGCACGCTTACCGCGAAACGGAGTGGTCATTAACAGGCGTTCCCCTCTGTCGAAAATAGGCGGCCAATGGTCAACCACATGTCAACCACATGTATGGACTGACGTTTATCTGACATGGCTATTTTGACATTACGTATACATTTGATGTGCCCCTCCCCCGCAAAAAACGGCAGACTATTTTGTACCGAAAATTATAGAAATGGCGTCTTCGTTTGGTTATATCGTATAAAAATGTCATTCGATGTTGTATAAAAGAGGTGAGGTTTTACGTTTTATACAATTCAATCTCATCAGAGCAGTTCGATTTGAGTTCGATACTCATCTCCTTCTTTCGTTTCGGGTGGTAAAAGATATTATAGGTCTGACATTTATTTTCAAGGAACACAAATTGTTTCCCAAACTATGAAAATATCAGCGGTAGTATTTATACAGTAAAAACTTACCTATTTTAGCCAAGCTGGCGAAGAATATCCACAAGCCGATGAGAAAAGGCGTTTCGACTCGGTGGAACTCGAAGGCCGCTATCACGAAGGTCCTCTCCTTCTTAACGCTGGCTGTGGCCGGCAGGTCAGTGGTGGTCTCGAGCTGCTGCCGGAGCTGCGTGCCCGAGTCGCCGGGCAGCGGGGCCACAGGCCCCATGGGGCCGAAGCCGAGGCCGGGGTACGTGGAAGTCCCATCGACAGTTATGGACGGACTCTGTTTCGTGGTACTCTGAAACAAAGAATGATAGATTAGAAATGGGAAAGAGGAACGGTACTCAATACGGATGTGAAGCGAGAAACAACATTCCACTATTGCGAGGTACGCCCTATTATATTATAATCCTGAAGACACACGTTATGGATTGTACCTACGTGCGGCTTATCGTTCTACAAAAGGTACGCGAGCGAACCTTTTGCAAATTACACAAACAACAGAAAGAAATGGTAACAAAGCATATATTCTTAAAGCATCCGTTGGTGCGTTAATATTAAAATGACGGTTGAGAGAATTCATTTTA
Source organism: Cydia splendana (assembly GCF_910591565.1). Lineage (NCBI taxonomy): Eukaryota > Metazoa > Arthropoda > Insecta > Lepidoptera > Tortricidae > Cydia > Cydia splendana. The sequence goes on along the minus strand of NC_085971.1, from coordinate 13,147,770 downwards.
CTTAGAAAGCAAAATCTTATAATATTAGGAGTGGTCCCCTAATATTATAAGTTTTTTCTTTCTAAGTAAAATGAATTCTCTCAACCGTCAATACGGTTGCTAACAAACAGCTTGCTTCTTTGGAAGACTCGTTACGTATATGTACTTTAACGTTCTCATAATGTACGAGACATCATTAAAGTTATACTTGTAGGTTGAAGATCAACTTCCTTATACGACCCCTTCTTAATAACCCCTAGTTTGAGCGTGTAAATTGAACTAGGAGCAACTAGCAAAGTTTATCCTCAGATACAAGTAAGTATATATATTAATATTATATATGTCACCGTAAAATTGCAAAAATCGTTAGATTATAATATAACTAGTGATATTATAAACTGTCGAAATATTGTGTACCGTAACTTAGTGATTACAATTTTACGGATTGTTTTTAGGTAGATTATAATCTATCGACGAGAAACCGTAAGATTGTGAACTGACACACGGCGAAACGCACCTCGCGCGCTGATTGGCGGTCTTACGGTAGGCCGTTCTATGTCCATAGAGTTAAGAATCAAACACAGGTGTCAGTGAAATAAATCAAATACGCTTCAAATATTGTGAGATCAAGTATGTATTTATTATTAAGTAGAGAATCAATAATTCTGAGATTATGTAAGAAAAAATACTAACAAAATAATAAAATCAGAAACAACTTTCTCGTGAAACAAAAAAAATATACAATATACCGTGTTTTTATTGAATTCCGTTAACTTCGGGGTATGGTTAAGTACGTTTAAGAGAACTAAATGGCATAGATAATTTTCAAAAAAAATATTTTTTTTTTTGCTTTTGTGAAAAAAAAAATTAAGTTAGAAAAGTAATTAAATGTAGCATATAGCGTTGTTGTAACACGGGCATTAGATTTAACTCAACCAAACAATTGAAATCTGTGACATATTAATGTCATTTCGAACATCGATCGACCGAGATTGTACTTAAGTTTAGTAGCAAATGCATGAACTCATTCTAAACACTAATCAATATGTAAACCGGCCCTAAGGCAAGTGTACACGCTTGTAGAGGCCTTATAGGAAAAAAATAAATTATTGATTATCTCCGAAATGGAGTTAATTAGAATATCGGTGTCTTTGACAACGTTACTTGATTTAAGCTCAGGAATGCACCCCTGAAATTAACGGAAATCAAAAAAAACACGGTGTACAATTATAAACGTAACTTTTTTTCTCGTGAAATTCAACTAATTATAAAATAAAAAATCAGAACCGCAGCAATATTTCCCCTCTAACACATAGCAAAATAAAAAATAATAATAACAAAAAGTCGAAACAAAAATGCACCATAAAATAGTTCACTTATTGTTACACGTCAAAGAGCTGTGGCACTTAGAGTTACAAAGAACTTTGGCTTTCTTGCAACTACATTTATTGGAAATGCATTGTCCATTTTTAATTTTTTGGCAGTTGCATCTTTTAATGCCTTGTCCGCCAAATGACGAAGACAAGGACGCTATACTTCTCAACGGTAATGTGATCTGAAAAAAAAAGTTAATATGTATTAGATTTAAAGGGCAGGGTAGCCGAGCCGTTATATCTAATTATATTATATATTATATTATATTATTTGGGTTCGAATCCCGGTAAGGGCATTTATTTGTGTGATGAGCACAGATATTTGTTCCTGAGTCATGGATGTTTTCTATGTATTTAAGTATTTGTATATTATATGTATCGTTGTCTGAGTACCCACAACACAAGCCTTCTTGAGCTTACCATGGGACTTAATCAATTTGTGTAAGAATGTCCCTATAATATTTATTTATTTATTATTTATTATGAAAGCGAAAGTGTGTCCGTCTGTCTGTCTATTACCTCTTCATGCTGAAACTATTTAGTTGAAATTTGGTATATAGATACGTTGTCCCGGGGAAGGATATGGGATAGTATTTATCCCGAAAAGCATCCCTTAAGTGAGATAATTGATGCATCGCCTGATAATTGATGTAAGCATATGCTTAAATTAATTGACTGTCATTACATTTTATCTAGGCATTATATTTGTCTCTCAAATAAGGAAAATTGTGTGGGGAATCAACAAAAAGCAGTAAAAAAAACAGATACCTACTCAAATTACTAATTCCACGTAGACGAAGTCGCGGCCAAAACTAGTATTAAATACATTGCTAAAAAGGTGATATTTTATAGAAAATTTATACTGACCTCTGGAATCTTACTGAGTAGTTCAGCATTTGGAGAGAAAAGAACAGCATTTCGAGGCACCCAGTCTTTGATTATGCCAAACGCAGTGCCAACTTGATATAACTCGTTCTTCTTGTTTAAAACTCTTCCAATCAGATTTTTACGGTCCAACGGTCCCCTGTCAACTTTTGGAACCTCAACCAATACAGTCGAACCAATACTGATATCTTTAAATTTCTTAGACGATGTGGCTAGCATTTTATCTGCCGCTCTTTTTAAATGTATATGCGATTGTGTTCTTTCTTGCACAATACTTTGTTCATTTACATCTAAACATATATTTTCCTGCTCATTGTCTGGTTTATGATCTGCAACTACAGGAACACTCTCATGTAAAGCAGGAAGTAATTCAGGATTTTTTCCAATGCTAATTTGTTTTAAGATAATCACTTCATGCCCCCTTGTTACTGTTTCTTGTTGTTCAATCTTCTGAGTGTCTATTTCTGAAATATGTATTCTATTTACTTTTTCCTGTTTATTGTATGGTTTATGAATAATAGCATCTGCAACTACAGGCACACTCTCATATAAAGCAGGAAGTATTTCAGGACTTTTTCCAATGCTAATTTCTTCTAAGATAATCACTTCATGTCCCATTGTAGCTGTTTCTTGTTGTTCAATCATCTGAGTGTCAATTTCTGAAATATGTATTCTATCTACTTTTTCCTGTTCATTGTCTGGTTTATGAATAATAACATCTGCAACTACAGGCACACTCTCATGTAAAGCTGGAAGTAGTTCAGGATTTTTTCCAATGCTAATTTGTTCTAAGATAGTCACTTCATGCCCCCTTGTTACTGTCTCTTGTTGTTCAATCTTCTGAGTGTCTATTTCTAAAATATGTATTCTATTTACTTTTGCCTGTTCTTCCTCCTCTTGATCTTTTTCTGAATTTTGTTCTTTGTTGTTGTTAATCTCTTCAAATAAAATTTCTATATCTTCTTCTGTTTCTAATTTTGATATTACATTTTTAGATAAGTAGGTGGACGAGAGCCCGAGTTTTGGATCCGCACCAAACAAGGCTTTATACGGAGTTCGAGCAATTGTTGAATGGTATGATGAATTTTTCTGGAATTGAACGAAATAGCACCCAATGGACCAATTAGTAGATTTGTTATCTATCATCCAAGCACGAATCATATTTTTTACGTCTTGATTTGAACGTTCTATACTTCCTTGACTTTGCGGATATCTAGGCCTTCCATTAACTATTTTACAAGCAGGCCACAAACTGACTATTTCTCTTAGTACAGATGCTGTGAACTCGCGTCCATTGTCACTTTGGAGGATATGGGGGCAGCCAACTTCCAAAAAAATCTTTAGAATCTCGATAGCCACTTCTTTAGCTTCTTTACTTTTTAATGGTCGCAAAAAACAAAATTTTGTTAAATGGTCCTGGTATTGTAACAACCATTTATACTCATTATCTGGAGATGTCTGAAAGTCCACAAGATCTATTTGTCCTCTTCTATTGAAGTCGTCAGAAATCAACGGCTTTACGACAATACCTTTTTTTGGGAAGCTTTTCTTTGATAGGCATGTTTTACATAAATTCAGGAATATTGAAATCGCGAATATAGGCACCACATATTTATTTTTCAAGGCGTGAACAATTTTGTCTCGGCGTCCGTGTCCAGTAGCAATATGTGCTTCGAGTATTTTTTGGTAATAATCTTCTGTTGGAATTATTTGTACTACAGGATCCGAGATATCCTTCCTTTTCACTATTAAAACTTTTTGGTTACCAATATTCATTACATCGTATTTTTTTGCATGATAGTAATGCTTGTTTGTTGGCCGGTGTCCTTGAGATTTCGCTGTATTATACTCGTCTAGCAATTTTACTACACTTTTTATTTTTTGTTTTGTCCATTCTAATTTTTTACTATTTTCATTATGCCCACTGTAATACTTTTGTAACTCTGTGGTAAATTCTTCCTCATCAACAATAACTGGTATTTCCGAGTTTTGTTGATGGACAGGCTCAATATCCGACATTGTAAATATTATCTCACAAGATATCAAATGAGATCACACAGGTTCACAGCCATATAAATATTAAAACACGAAAAATATAACTTAGGTTATGTTCGGTGAAAAACACTGGTTTATCATTTGAACTGCAGTTCTTTGGTAAGTCACAGATTAATTTTACTACAGAAACAATGTCCATGTAACTAATTCTAGCGTTTTAAGTAATTTCCAACACGAAATCAATTTAAAGTAACCAATACACTGTTTGTTTACATTCGGCAACTGATGTATTTATTGACACTAAAATCCCACCAAAAACATTCTGTAAAAAACTAGCCAAGTCTCGATGGAGCTGCTTGTTTATCTCTAAAAAGTAATGAAATCTAGACAAAGTCGTGCCAAGTCTAAGGTTCCTTACTGCGATTTCTTTATTATTATAGTTAATGTTGTGTGACTTGGCCGTTGAAGGGTACACAAGGGTACAAAACCAGGTGCTCCATGACACCAAACATACAGTATAAAAAATTATTTCCAGTACAGACGGACTTCTTTTTGTAGAAACGTGGGCATATTGATTTATTTTATTAGATTTTCTTATTTGACACATTTTTTTCTTTTTAGGAGTAGTTTTTTTATTACCATATCTCTAAAGGCTCCGTCACACATGAGCGTTTTCAAAGCGCGGCGTGAGCGGGGCACGATGCGAGCGTGACGCGAGCGCGTGGCGTGAGCGATCTGCGCTTGGACGCAGCGGCCCGCCGGCGCGCTACGCGCGCGACCCGCTTTGATCACGCCCGCGCAGTCACACACAACACAGCGCGTGTTGCGAGCGGTCACCAGCAACACTGTCATCCCCAAAACGATGACGACTGACCTCCCCACGCGGTGGGGAGCGACCCGCCACAGCCGTCGCAGCCGAAAGGCGGGCACGGCCTCTCATACCTCCCTAAATGGGAGGTATCGAATGATGTACAGCGAGCGGTCACTCGATTACTGAACGTTGGACGTTGGAAAGCATGATCATGGACGTTGAATAGTTTCACGAGCGTTTTGTAGTCTGCAGCAGTATATTGCGACAATACTGCCGACTGCATTACTGCAGCAAATGTCAAATACGATGATGCTGACCGAATTTTTGATATTTACCTCAGTAATTCAGTCGGCAGTAGTGCATGCTGCAATCCTGCTGCAGTATAGCTGCCGACTGCGGCGCATTACTGCCAAAAATGTCAAAGTTGATGTATTTTTAACCGCCTTAAAATAAAGGTTCTCAGTTTGACCCGTATGTATGTTTGTTCGCGATTATCTCGCGTTTGGCTGAACCGATTTTGATGCGGTTTTCAGAAAAGTGTTTGTTACATTCTGGTAAAGGTTTTAGTATACATAGATCTGAGCTGATGCTGAACCCTGGTTGTACCTAGTGGAACTCAGGTTTGGTGCAACATAAGCCCACGCTATTTTGGTCATCCGTCACATCTTGATGAGCACTTGGGAGAGCAGTACCTTAGACAGAGCTGATGCTGAACCCTGGCTGTACCTAGTGGAACTCAGGTTTGGTACAACATAAGCCCACGCTATTTTGGTCATCCGTCACATCTTGATGAGCACTTGGGAGAGCAGTACCCAAGATAGAGCTGATGCTGAACCCTGGCTGTACCTAGTGGAACTCAGGTTTGGTGCAACATAGGCACACTTTGTTTTGGTTAACCGACTTGTCGTCGTGTGCCTGTTGCAGAGTTCCACTAGGCGGTCATCAAAATGTAACGGATGACCAAAATAGCGTGGGGCTATGTTGCACCAAACCTAAGTTCCACTAGGTACAGCCAGGGTTCAGCATTAGCTCTATCTTGGATACTGCTCTCCCAAGTGCTCATCAAGATGTGACGGATGACCAAAATAGCGTTGGCCTATGTTGCACCAAACCTGAGTTCCATTAGGTACAGCTAGCGTTCAGCATCAGCTCTATTTCAGGTACTGCTCTCCCAAGTGCTCATCAAGATGTGACGGATGACCAAAATAGCGTGGGCCTATGTTGCACCAAACCTGAGTTCCAGTAGGTACAGCCAGGGTTCAGCATCAGCTCTATCTTGGGTACTGCGTTCCCAAGTGCTCATCAAGATGTAACGGATGACCAAAATAGCGTGGGCCTATGTTGCACCAAACCTGAGTTCCACTAGGTACAGCCAGGGTTCAGCATCAGCTCTATCTTGGGTACTGCTCTCCCAAGTGCTCATCAAGATGTGACGGATGACCAAAATAGCGTGGGCGTATGTTGCACCAAACCTGAGTTCCACTAGGTACATACAGCCAGGGTTCAGCATCAGCTCCATCTTGGGTACTACTCTCCCAAAGGCTCATCAAGGCGTGTCGGATGACCAAAACAGTGTGTGCATATGTTGCACCAAGCCTGAGTTCCACTAGGTACAGCCAGGGTTCAGCATCAGCTCCATCTTGGGTACTACTTTCCCAAAGGCTCATCAAGGCGTGTCGGATGACCAAAACAGTGTGTACATATGTTGCACCAAGCAAAACGCCTATGTCTGACGGAGCCTTAATACAGCTGAGACCAGCTGAGGGTTCTTCATCAGATACTTCAGACCTTCGATTTTTGACATCAAATGAAGCGGCCCACCAATTTGAATATTTTTTGTAAAGGCGGTATGTCGATCTACAATAGTTTGGTTGGGCTCTTGTGTTTTCTAATCAGGGTCACCAGGTACTCCAGATCTTCGATTATCCTAGTTTTTGTAGTTTTCCCTTTATGTGGCCATTAAACCCTAACTCTGTACCAAATTTCAGCTCTCTGAGTTTATGGGAAGTACTAGTTCTATTCTGATGATCATAAGTGAGTGAGTGTGTGTCATAAATGCGAAATTTTGCTTTCGCTTAACTTCGGAACTAAATGACCTACAGACTTGAAATTTTGGATTTTAAGTATGTGATTATAGCTTACTGGATGACGAAAATTTCTGCGTTCTGGTCTTATCCAGAGGTTCTCAAATAGGGACCTGAAAATGCGGCGAAATGGTTCCAGTAAAGGATGGTACGGCAGTGTTTGCTTCGCGCTCGACTTGGCGGGGGCACTGCCGTGCCCCCCGATATGGCGGCGCGCCTCACGACGTTCAACCAATCAGCGCTCGAGGCGCGTTCCTTCGTACGCGAGTTCACAATATGACGGTTTCACTTCGATAGATTATAATCTACCGAAAAATAAAGCGTTAAATTGTAATCACTAAGTTACGGTACACAATAATTCGACAGTTTACAATATCGCTAGTTAGATTATAATCTAACGCTTTTTACAATTTAACGGTGACATATATACCTATGTGAAGGCAACTCGTGTGAGTAGTTCTTGTTTGGAAAAGTTGTATTATTGCCGTCATAGTTCCTACGTTGCACTTTCAATTTCATCTACTGGTACAGTCAGCATCAATAGTTGCGGATGAAACAATGCACCAACTGCCACCCAGGTACCTATACTTTTCCAATTAGAGATAAATCTATTATAGTTCGCGTTCAGAAGTATTTGTTACAATCTAATTGTTCTACATATAAACACTTATCTCTTTTTGTTAAAAGCTGTTTAAGTATAGGAGATACTTGTGAAGCGTAGTCTGATCCGCTACTTTTGATGCTAACTGTACAGCCCTGCGATACACAACAACAAGATAACAACCGTAAGTGATATTAAAAAATCTGTTTGAACTTGGAATTTATTTCACGAGAAACGGTAAACAATTTATGAGCCGCGGAGCCGAAGACAATAAGTAGAGTTCCACAATTTAATGAAATGTAAGATGTACACTGAGTAAATGCTGCTCCTACCCTTCTCATAAGATGCGAACCCGAGAAGAGGACCCGTGAGGATGTAAACCACGAAACTAAATTAAGAACTTATTAGTATGCAATGTTGCAAAGGCGCGTTTTTAATATTTCATCAACAACATATCTACAAAACAATACATACCTACCTACTCATAACGAATTTGATCTATATTAACTCTTCAAAAACCCCTATATGTTGTAAGTAGCCTCGTAAGACCCAGGGCAATTTTTGAGCTTTTGATTTGGAACTTTGTTTTAATTACGAGGGTAGGTAAATAAAATATACAAAAATGTTATCCACATGTAGAGGAGAATCTCTTTTCCCGCATCTCGCATTCAGCTCTAGAGATTAAAAGTTACGCTCGAGATGATCGCTGCCGATTACAGCTCCTCCCAGAGCGGCATTCGGCACTAACCAATCTGTTTTTGACTTGACACTTCACATAACCACGGAACAAAGAAAGCGCGTGCCGCACCCTAACTTTACTGCAGTTTGGTCGGATCAATATAAAATAACTAAAATATTATATAATATTGTCTTCGGTTACCGCGATAGTTACTCATGAAATAAAACTAAAGTAAAGGGTTCGAAACGTCGGGATGTAGTATGTATTCAATATACGCGATATAATCCGTTTTAATAGTTTTATTTCATAAAAATATTATATTTCGATAAGAAATTGGAAATAGGTGTAGTAGTATTGAAAAGAAGGTAACGTCATCAGACTCATCAGCCTACCAAATCGGTCCCTTAAATTAAATCAACCAGATTTAAGGGACCGTTCTGGTAGGTTAACATACTCGTACAAATGCAAGTGGTGGAAAGTTTCTAAAAAATATAAAAAGTTCTCGGATATTTCAGGAACAAAGTACAGTAAGTAACTATTTCATAGTGAACAAAGGCATGTTTCATTTTGGAAATGGAAAATATCGATTCCCATAAAAAATATGAGAAGTTTCCGAAAAATATTCATGTAGTAATTTCGCAATTATGGAAACCTTCCACGTCCCGCCTAGACGAAATGAAACGCTAAGACAAATGTAAATAACGTATTCAACATTTATTCAGCAAAGTATGGAAATAATAGCGTCTCGTTTCGTTTTATGCAAACGATTGTCATCTTAACTAGGCTATTAGGTTCACACACTGTACCTATAGTTACTTAATTTACACAAGTGCGAGCAGGATCCACTGCCAGTCAGATCACATCAAGTTAGGATCCTAAAATTTCGAACGCGTCTTCCGACCCGGAAAGATGATCCCGCTCATTGCAACCGTCATAATCTCGAATCGTTTATTTTGGTTGTACTTCATATACACGGTGGCCAAACAATAAGTGCATTCCCGTTGCCAGGGAGGTTTTGGGAGTATACTGAGCAACTTTTACTATGGGACCAACCCCGAAATCTCGAAAAACAAAAAATACCCTCTAGTACTAGCGGTTGACCAAAATCAGCTGCAATTTGTGTTAAAGGTATGAAAATCGGCACGATTAATCTTTAGGCCATTTGAATTAATTTGACCCGTAGCACCAAAAAAAAAAAAACAAACGCAAAGGAGTTATGACGTCATCTTTTTTTGTATGGAAAATAAAAATATACACATATATACAAGCCCTGGTAAGGGCATTTATTTGTGTGGTGATGATGATGAACACACAAATAAATGCCCTTACCAGGATTCGAACCTGGGACCTCCTGCTTCATAGGCAGGGTCACTATCGACTAGGCTAGGAGGCCCCGTTTCATTGATAGATTGATAGATCACAATTTGTAATGATAAAAAAATAAAAAAAAATACTAAAACTAAATATTTTCGTAATTAATTTCTTGGGGTAAGATATGAGGATATTGGGTATTACTTGAAGTATATTTTACAAAAAATAATTCAACGGTTTCGTATCTGGAGGAGCCCAAACTTGGTATGTTTTGAAAATGATTTTTATTTTAATTGAATGCAAGTGACGGAAATATAATAATGTGATATATTTTTAGAACCGACTCAAAATGTCCTTTCATTTAACACACGATAGGTTTCTGAACAAAAATTTGTTTTTTTCCATACAAAAAAAAGATGACGTCATAACTCCTTTCCGTTTGTTTTTTTGTTTTGGTGCTACGGGTCAAATTGATTCAAATGGCCTAAAGATTAATCGTGCCGATTTTCATACCTTTAACACCATTTGCAGCTGATTCCCGAATTTCAGGTTGTACCGCTATCGCTACCCATAGAAAATGGACCAGCCAAAATGTATGAAACAGCCAAATTTTCTTTTCGCGATTTTGGGGTTTGGTCCCATAGTAAAAGTTGCTCAGTATAATCCCAAACCCTCCCTGGCAACGGGAATGCATTTATTTTTTGGCCACCCTGTATATACTCTGTGAGTAATGTGAGTATACAATTTACTAGCTTCTGCTCGCGACTTCGTCTGCGTGGAATGATGATGATGATTGGTAAAAACTGTCCTGTATAATATTCCCCGGGCCTCAAACTGTATCCATGCCATTTTTAGGGTTCCGTACCTCAAAAGGAAAAAACGGAACCCTTATAGGATCACCCGTGCGTCTGTCTGTCTGTCTGTCTGTCTGTCTGTCCGTCTGTCACAGCCGATTTTCTCCGGAACTACTAGACCAATCAAGTTGAAATTTGGTACACATATGTAAGTTTGTGACCCGAATACGGACATGTAACGTAAACAAATGAATTTTAAACATGGGGGCCACTTTTGGGGGGTAAATGAAAAAATGAAAAAAAAAATTTTCAAACTATATCATGTTACATATCAAATGAAAGAGCTTATTGTAAGGATTTCAAATACTTTTTTTTTATAATTTTCGAATCAACAGTTTAGAAGTTATTCAAGAAAATAGGCAAAAAATGACCATTCCCCCCCCCTTATCTCCGAAACTACTAGGTCTAAAATTTTGAAAAAAATACATAAAATAGGTCTATACCTATAGATGACAGGAAAACCTATTAGAAATGTACAGTCAAGCGTGAGTCGGACTTAATTACAGTTTTTAATCCGACCCCTACGGATTTTTTAAAGAGATTTCACTCACGTTTCACATAAAAAATACATTGTTAACAGTGCCGGATTACTTAGAGTAGTAGTTTTCTTAGAGTAATTGGTGATAATTTTCTGATAAGATAATCATTTTAAATATTTAACGGTCTTACCTACTTACGAGTAATTGTAAGGTCAAATTAAAAATAATTTTTAAAAAAAATGTTAAATTGAGAGCTAGCTTATAGTTTTTTGTACTCGTCGACTTTAATGGTTGAATTGATAAAGACTTTGTAACCAATAAGCAAAACAAGCACGTGCTTACGGCCCCACGTTCAGGGAGGGCACCAAAATGCCAGGTTGAAAAAGGTGAACAAATTTTAAAATTAGGGACAGACACATCGTTTTTACCACACGATTTTTTTAGCTGTCCAAAAGCTAATTTGCAAAAATAATGGCGCGTAATTCTTTGGGAAACAATCGGTAGCAGTAGAAGAGTCGTGATTACATGCATAGATTCGATTTCAACCCACTCTTTTGCGGTTCGGCGTTAGGTCTTATGCGAGGCCTTCTGCCTTACGGCAAAGTTGATCTTCTGCCTTAATTACACTTGGGCGTGGATCCAAATCCAAGCTTTCCTCTTTCGCAGCTGGGCCTACTGCCTTTCTCACACTTCGCCAATTCAATTCCAAGCTCTCTGCTTTCTTGCATATTTTATGCATGAAAACAACCTCGCTGAGACCCTTAAATATCGAGCCCTATGTGAAGCTAGGCTGATAGAAAACTGTCCCATCCCTTTTCTGTATGAAATCCTGGATTCGCGCCTGGTTGGGACTAAAATTAAAATTGCGTTTTTATATCGAAAAATTTTCGCGCTCGCTTCGCTCGCGTTTTCAATTACTTTGTAAGGATATATGATAAAGGTGACATTCGGGTGGCGACTGCAGCAACATTACTCTGTTGCAACGTTACTGCTGCAGTACTGTCAACTTCCGTGATAAAATGATGTGACTGATTTCCATACTAAAAGTAAAAATGTACAACTGTCTATCATATTGCGTTTTTATATCGAAAAATTTCCGCGCTCGCTTCGCTCGCGTTTCTATTACTTTCTACGCTATGATAAAGGTGACATTCGGGTAGCGACTGCAACAGCATTAGGTACTCTGTTGCAACATTACTGCTGCGGCACTGTCAATTTTCGTGATAAAATGATGTGACTGATTTCCATTCTCAGCTGTAATGCGGCAATGAACTTCTCTCAATTTACCAAAAAATCAATGTAATCTTGATGACCCTAGGGAGAGGAGGCACCTAGAAATGCTTAGGGCATCAAAATATCTTAATCCGGCACTGATTGTTAAAAATTGTGTAATATACGGAACCCTTGGAACGCGAGTCCGACTCGCACTTGGCCGGTTTTTTATATAAATCGGTTCTGCGGTTTAATCGTCAGACAGATAGACAAACAGACCAAGTTACTTTATATTTCTAATATTAAATAGGGATTTAGTATACCGACATTACTGACTAAGAATATTAAACATGCATTATACATAGATAAGACATTTCAACTATTAAGTACAGATCAAAAGTTAGTCTCGGGAGATTTATTTTGGTACTTATTCTATGAATCATCTGTAGGTAACTGTTAAGTGTGTTATGTTAACGTATTTAATATACGTAACAAACTAAATAGCTCCCTATAAACTTTAAACACACAAAATCCCTATACATATAATAATCCCTATATGCTATGTTGAAATAATTTGCATACAACATAAACTTTAGAGCTACATCATCCAAACGATGTGCTTATCCGTTTCGTTCAGGGCCATTATTCTCTGTCGGTCATAACATAAAAGCAGATCTTTGTAATTTAACGGCTTAAGTATTCTTCTAAATACAAATTTTATTCATGTACCTACGGCAATAATTTAGCTAAAATAAATGTTGTTTTTTAAGTTATTTAACTCACATTTATAGACGGGTCTATCGCGAATTTATTTTGTTTACCTTATTTTTTTATAATCATGAACTCATTTATTGTACATATAATAAGTGTTATAAAATTAATATAAAACTAAAATTAACTACAATTAAGATAACTATACAAAAGATATTACAGACTAACTTTTCTAGATAGTACTTAGCTACATGTGGGTTACAATAAACGAAATAAAATAGCTGAGGATAATGAAATAACATGATGTTACACTTATTTAAATCGAGCATCGTAATTAACCGGTTAAATTTAAAATATCTAAGCAAGATAGAACAAGAGAAAGCAATAGGTACTTACCTACTCGTTATCTTGCTTCAATATTTTAAATTTTCGTTTCACAAAAACGAAAGTCGAACGAACTTGGCATAAATAAACTGGTATCTCAATAAAGCTCTGTTTTCCTAGGATAGTTAGCGGCGCTGAGCGGCCGTTTCCATGCAAAAAAATACGTCTAAATATGGATGTAGTACAGCTTTTATCAGCAACCGCAAACGGAAACGAAATCCTATTCGTTCCCGGGCGAATGTACGAAAACTGTTTAAAAAATAAAATAGTTTCCGAGCTCTACAGACTTTCCAACATGGTTAGTCCATGCCCTCATTATTCGTGTAGGGTCACTTCTGTCTATTGATCTCAGCGCACCCCGATAGTTCGCCGCAGTATCTTGACCTTGCTTTGTGCAACCTTGACAGCTATAGGCTTTGTTATATGAAATTTTACGAATATTAATACAGCGTTCGTTGGCAGCTGAAATTCAAGAACTATTCGACATAAATTGATGTTGTTTAGATATTACTTGGAAGTATTAATTTAGTGCATTTCGATCAAATTAATAGGTACATTAGTGCACCTGAAACTGCGAGTTACCTATTATCTTATCACTCTTATCAGTTACAGTCGGGTATAGTATACCTAGACATGAAACTGTTAGCATCATTTTAAATTCGGAACTCTTATCTCCAGATTTTTATTTGCGTGTGTGTTTCCGTTCATTCATCATTCGTTTCATTTCATTCCCCTATATCAAAGAGAATAGATAGTATAGAGGGGTCTTGTCATACTGCCATGCAATACTTAAACAACAGTTAGTGCAAAAAGTGAGTTTCGAGAAAAACGCAAAAAACCCTTTCAAACCGTTTTTTTTGGTGGTCTCGATGATTATTTACAAATGCTTGAATGTCAAAATATAGCATGGAATACATGAAATACGAATACGTGAACACTTTTTTATTTTAACAATTATTGAATAAATTATTGCTATTTTTCAAAATTTTACAGTTTTACTGTACCCTCGGAAAGAAGTAAAAACACAATAAATGCAGAATAAAGTGCAGTAAAAAAGCGGACTACTGTAAACAACCCTAGTACACTAATAGCTACTTGAATGAATTGCAAGCTAAAATACAGTATTCATGACTATTTACTGTATTTTACTTAGTATATATATTGATTGAGTTCTTCGTCAAAGTCGTGGTAAGGCTACTGAATAAAAATACTAGTAATAAAAAGCTTTCACATACATTTATACAAGAATATCCATTATTACAAAAAAAAACCGGACACGTGCGAGTCGGACTCGCCCACCGAGGGTTCCGTACTTTTTAGTATTTGTTGTTATAGCGGCAACAGAAATACGTCATCCGTGAAAATTTCGACTGCCTAGCTATCACGGTTCATGAGATACAGCCTGGTGACAGACGGACGGACGGACAGCGGAGTCTTAGTAATAGGGTCCCGTTTTTACCCTTTGGGTACGGAACGCTAAAAATGAAAATTGAACGACTCTGTTCCAATCTTCCAATTGAATATGATTAAAATTTCATCGAACTGAATAAGTGTTATAGGTAGGGCCTTGGGCCTTAAGAGGATAGGGGATTATTAAGGACCGTGTTTGACAACTTGTAGGACGATCGACAGCACCGCATTTGATCAATGGTATCGATATTATTTAACTTTTGTCCTACAATGTGGTTAATCTATCTAAATGAAACGACACTTGAAAGCTTTTTAAATCTCTCAGGTCTCAGGCAGTAAATACATTTGAAAATACCGAAACGACAGTTTAAATCACAGTAAGTGAGCTTAGTTTACTGCATTTTAATTAGTAATTATGCTGAAAAATCAATGACATTTCAAACACAGTACAAATATTTTAGAACATTTATATTGTACTGCATTTTAAACAGTTTTTGGCGCAAGTATTAACTTCTCTTTACTTGTTAATATAGGATTAACGTGAGACCTTTACTGTATTTTAATCAGTAAAGTCTCAAAATTCACAGCCGACAACTTTATTACTGCAGTTTAGTTAGTTTTACCTTAATAATTTACTAAATTCTTCTGATTTACTGTACATGGATGCTTCGATTTTTATATGTTCCCATTATCATAATCGCACGTGGACGATATACATGTGTGCGTCTTGACATGGTGGTCCAAGATCAAGAAAAACCAAAAAATCTCAAAAGTAGCACTTACTGTTTTTTAAGTACTGCACGGCAGCATAGTAAATTTTGTAGTCACAGTAAATTTACTGCCATCTATCGACACACGACTAAAACTTAAAATGAAAACGTATAAAATTATCAAAAAATGTATATACATATGGATAAATGATTTTATTATTTTTATATCATTTTGACCCATGTTCATTCACTGATATCTATATGTTAAAATTGTTGAATATGAAACGGTGTCGTCACGCCATCTAGCCGAGCATAGGCTAAAGGTGTGTGCGCCATCTATCCGAGAATGAATTTTCCTTGATTTCCGAGGCACGTTTATTCCTTAGACTTTATTCATCTTATACAAAGTTACATATTATACTCATAGTCATAGTCATATAATTTATTTGCTATAAGTATACAAGTCTATCTTAAGTATAGTATGTATCTTTAGTGTAGTGTAGTTTAGTTTAGTATGTCTTTGCCTATATATATAGTTCGTCTAAGCTAACTTTGCATCGACTTGAACAGAACGAAGTAAAGTATTGTCATTAATGTCATTATTAAACGTCATATTTTCATAGAAATCTGAAGACATTGCCACATTTCGTCACATCCGTTTGATCCGTTTGTATGAAATGGCCTGAATTTTAATAAACGTTAAAAATATCGATACGATGTGGATCGGATCTGTCAGTGTCAAAAGTGACGTTTCTTCAAACATAAACGTCACTTCTCCGTAATGTACGTGTCTTCGTTGTATTTTTTTTTAGTTAGAATCAGGCCGACAGGTTACATATCCTATACACGATGATGATGATGATGGAAGCATACGTAGCGAACTGCTACGAGTTATTTCGTAGCCGTAGCACAGAGTACTATGCTCGTCTTAAAAAGTGTTATCTCAGTAAACACATTTCTTTAATCATTCTAGACAAAATTTTAGGATAGAACAATCAGTCGGCGATAAATAACTCAGTAATAATTTAAACAATCATCCTCATCCGTTGGTTTGTAAAAACAGAACACATTACATCACATATATAAAAACAGTGGTTCTCGTCAATCCTGCCTCAGAAAGCTTCACCCGTCATTTGCGCTAAACGCCCACCAAGACGTTGTTGAAATATAAATAAGCTTACACACGCCTGAACAGGTTATGAATTAGGCATTTCGTGTTTTTCCGTGGCACATTTATGGCTGCTATTGTGGAGATTTAAGAGATTTTCGCATGGAGAATGCTTTGTGTTTTCGATTTCCATTTTCTTTTTAATTTTCAACGCTGAGCACTTAAGGTGTTTATTCAAATACAAATAACAATAAGAATTCTGGGCTTCATAAGAATTCTGTTAGAGAGTTGTTACTAAATTACAACTCCCCATTATAATATACAAATCGGCACAAAAGCATTTCGCGAGTTTTAACCTCTAGTTAGGAAAAAAATCAAAACAACGGTTTAAAGTTATACCTATTAAAACTGTATCCAGTATGGGAAATACTAGAATTAAGGGTTTCTATTGTTTAACATGTCTATCTGTGGGGATCCCTTTGTTTCCCATAAACTTATTGTTTCGAATTTCGATAGTCAGAAATTGATATCCATATAATTTATGGACATAAACATCAAAAGTCATAATTTTTGTTAAGTATAACGTTTCATAGTTCTAATGTTAAACATCTATAATATTAAACGCTATAATCACAAAAGTTATAAAATTTATGAGTATAACATTCAAAGGTATATCAATAATTATTCAGAACTATTTTAAGGCATATATTTTATCGGACTAATGGTCGTTAATCATATCGTTTTAATGTCATCCCTTTGTTTCCCATAAACTTATTGTTTCGAATTTCGATAGTCAGAAAATATCTCCTCTAATATTCAAATATTTAGGACCTATAATAGTAAACATTATGACTTTCAATAATTATGTCAAACAAAGGGACCCCCATTTTTAATGACTAAAGTGAATTACGTCTAAGAAACCAAATCAATAACATCCTTCATATAAAGAAAAAAGAAATCTGTTTCCTCAGGTAGGTTTGTTAGTTACCTTGTATCCCTCAGAGCGGAAATAGGAGCCCCGCGGTCGACTCGTTGGCGGGACGAAATGGCTTAATAAGCTACACGAAAAATAAGAAATGGCGGGGAAATCAGTAAGCCAAACAATAAAAATTCTGTTTCCTCAGGTAGGTTTGTTAGTTACCTTGTGTCCCTCAGAGCGGAAATAGGAGCCCCGCGAAGCGGGGCTCCGTCGACTCGTTGGCGGGACGAAATAGGTTAATAAACTACATGAAAAATAAGAAATGGAGGGGAAATCAGTAAGCCAAATAAAACATAATCCCCAGGTAGGTAGGAAGCATGCAATTTGTATTGTTTAATTTTATAACTATTGACAATATGACTAATAAAAATTATGATGGAAAACGTTATGGTCTAAAAAAATCGGAACATAAAATTTAGGGAATGCAATAGAGCCCCTACTTATCATTATAACCTGCGATAAAAGACCTTACAACGATTATTGTAAGCAAGTTCATTGCCTTTAACATTATGTAATGGTATACCTTCTGGACTTTGAATATTATGAGTAACAAATTGTATGACTAACAATAATAATGACCTGCAAAAATCGGAACTGCGATTTATATTGTTAAAATTTATGACTATTGACAATATGCCTAATAAAAATTATGATGGAAAACGTTATGGACTGAAAAAATCGGAACAAAAAATTTATGGGAACCAATAGAGACCCCTATCTGTGAGTCTGCCTGTGGCTTCGTAGTAACTAAAAGTCTCGTCTATCGAGATGATTCTACGATGTCTACGATATCATCTACTCGGTAGATGTAATATTGTCGGAGTTTATTACATTTAATTTAGAATTGTTCATTAGACTAGGGATATTCCATTATAAAAGTTCATAATTAAGAAAATTACGCTTCATGTAGTACGAAACAAGTTATCAATCGAACGAGCGAGCGAAGCGAACGAAGTTCTTACATTCGACTTGGGACACGCGGCTGGCTAGGAACACGTCCCGGCATTTCGATGTTTTTAAGCTGGACTATCAGAGGATAGTTTGATACTCAAGAACTTAAGTAAATTTATTTAATTACACAAACGGGTCTACCGCGATATAATTTCATTGTTTTTACCTTTAATTCCGACGTTTCAGCTGAGTTGCACCAGCTGTGGTCACGGAAAGACTGACGTCCCAACAAATGTCAACGGAGATATTAATAAAACACCACTAAACTACCCGAAATTAGTTTATAAAAATGTTCGGGGTAGACAAAGAAATTGCAGCTACCCGTTAAAGTTTAATGTTTATTAATATGTGTACAAAACGCGAGAGTTTAAAGTGTTAAGTAAATTTGTTCTAATTTAAATGAAATTGGGTAAACGTGTAGTGGAGAGCATTATATTTTAGTCATTAAATTATGAGCAGGCTCGATCAAGGGGTTCTTGAGCTAGAAGAGCTTATAAGGCTAAAAAGCTATTAGTGAGGGCTCTTGCTATTCTGGTCATCTTTTTGCAAGGAAGTATGGTCGAGTTTGGTATCAAATGAAAGTGCTAGGCTTGCACTTTTATAATTTCGTTTTTAAATTTACTATTTTGAAATAATTAGCAAGATAAAAATAAACATAATATAGGTATTTGACATTTGACAGGAAATATTTCGGCTTACAGATACAGTATCAGTTAAGGGCTCCACAGACCTTGTAATATATCCACGCGATTTTTGATCATTACCGCCTATAGTGGGACATAAAATAGTAGAAATTAAATAATATGGAACTCTAAAATTTCCATACTATAGTCGGTCAAAACAAGTTTGTCAGTAGAAAAAGGCGCGATATTAAATTTTTCTATGGGACGATAACCCTTCGCGCCTACATTTGTAGCCGCTTTTATCTACTGACGGAAATGGCTTGACAGACTTTAAATTGTTGCCAAGTATAAGCATTTTACGTCAAAAATGTGACAGCTCTGTAGAAGGTGGCGCCCTCATTTATTAACCGACTTCCAAATCTCAAAAGGAGGAGATTCGATTGTGATTTTTTAGGGTTCCGTACCCAAAGGGTAAAACGGGACCCTATTACTAAGACTTCGCTGTCCGTCCGTCCGTCCGTCCGTCCGTCCGTCTGTCACCAGGCTGTATCTCACGAACCGTGATAGCTAGACAGTTGAAATTTTCACAGATGATGTATTTCTGTTGCCGCTATAACAACAAATACTAAAAACAGAATAAAATAAAGATTTAAATGGGGCTCCCATACAACAAACGTGATTTTTGACCAAAGTTAAGCAACGTCGGGAGTGGTCAGTACTTGGATGGGTGACCGTTTTTTTTTTGCTTTTTTTTTTCGTTTTTTTTTTGCATTATGGTACGGAACCCTTCGTGCGCGAGTCCGACTCGCACTTGCCCGGTTTTTTGTTACTCCATATCTCCGTCATTACTGGACCGATTAAAAAAAAAAATTTTTTTGATTGTATGTATATGCATACAGATTGGTCCCGTTTTTGTCAAAACCCAGTTCTGATGATGGGATCCATGAGGAATCGAGGGAACTCCTCAAATCTTAAAGGCATACATATAGTGATTTACGAGTATGTGTTTTATCAACAAATCAAGCATATACATTCAAAAAAGTGACATTTGATGAAGTGGAACTGCTGATGATGATCAGAACGGAACTCTTCAACGAAGCATAGTTCACGTTTGGCGATTTGTCCTCTTCGTAATGTTTGTTAAGCAAGTTAAGTTTTTAAGCCACATTTTTGTCAAGCTCGAGTTCTAATGATGGGATCCACGAGGAATCGAGGGAACTCCTCAAATCTTAAAGGCATTGTAACTCCCCCCTTAAATATTCTCTAAACTAAAGCTCAACCCCTCCTTACTGAAAATTATCCCCAGAAAATTTGGCCACGTGATCGTCTAGCTAGTGATTAAGACCCCTTGAAGTGAACCGCGGCAACCTCAAATTCTTTAATGAGTATCAGCTAAATTTTGGACTGACTTTATTTATTATTACCTAGATTTTGAGAACAGATATTTATGGTAATAAAATAATTATTTATGGAAGTAAGAAATAATCTAAAGAAAATTATTCAGAGAAATACAAAATTATTCAGAATTTATTAGTGCAACGTAAATGATGGTGTAAAATTTACTATAATGTATTTAAGTATTGCAGCATATATGATGATATAAAATATATAAAAATGTTGTTGGTAAAATCCTGCCACACCTATTAAGCTTCCGGGATAACATAGAAGCAGCACTCCTGAGATAAGCTCTTTTACACCCTAGCATTTCAAGGTTAATTATAATTAACTATCATCTTCTAAATGATGTGTGATTTAATCACACGTGCTGCTCCGTACGCCCGATGCAGGTCTGGAAGCTCTTAGTCCGATTTGCAAGTATTAATCGGAACACCTACCCTACCAGTTTAGCCAGACGGGCTATGACCAACACTTCGTAACCTAAACGCACCTAGATGATGATGAAAAGAAGTGTCAAAGTATCCATCAATCATCATAATTACTTATCTTTTTTTATGTTCAAAAGCTAGGGATGCTAATCCCTTAGTCCCATTCCCCAAAGCTGATAATCTAGACAGAATTCCTAGTTCTCTAGATGTATAAACGAAGCACCGAGTTTATTTGTTAACTATTATGTTTAGTAGAGGTCGAAATTGAGTATTCACTCAATAAATCCTTTGTACTGCTCTTGCCTGACAAAGGTTCCCTAAAACAAACCGTTCTTCAATCCCAGAATAGTCTGTGTTCCTAAATCCAGATTGATAATTAAGAGTTTATGTTGTAAATACCTGATTTTATTACTCAGTACCTCGTTCCTACACCAGACAACCAGAAATGAAAAGTAGAAATAAAATTTTATAGAAGCACTAATTCTTTCCCCATATAAATGAGAAATTAGAAAGATTTAGGCAGTTTAAACTCTTTACCTTTTAAACACACATATTTTAGGATTAAGAAACCATATTTTAAAACCCTTAAAGATAAATATATATATCAACCATTTCAAATTTATAGACCCTAACTAAAAATAACGTTAATAGACAACAAACAAGTGTGTGATTCTACCCTAATCCTACCCTTTGTCCCTAATCTAGTATATTCAAAGCATAGTTCGTTCTTACCATCGACCTAATGCCTTGTAATATACGCAAGTGTGGTCCCTACGAGAAGCTGTAAAGTTCGGCAGGCGAAACCGATAAGGCAACCTACAGGCCAGTGTATTTGACTCCCTCCTTATCGCCCGCGGGCATGGTGGATAAGAATAAGTCGCCCTATTCCGTGTATATAAATGGATCAGTACCCTAGCACACACACGCACTAATCACGAGGGAAACTCTGCCACAACAAAGACTAAGTGTAATATCAGTCACGACAGAAGTCCGTCCCCGCAACCAGCACTAGCATGAACCGGAGCACCGAAATATATAAATAAATTTAATAGGAGACCTAGTCTCAATTACTGTCGACTTCAGTGGGCCCAGATTACTCCGGATGACGCGCACGTGACGTCCCCACATCCATCTAAACAGCTGGGCCTTGAGACTAGTGAGATAATTCGTCTCTTATGTTGATATAAAAGAGACGCCAAGTCCTCTCAAACTTGGAACAATAGACTCCTAACCATCCAATCCTTTGGCACCGTTAGGCGGAGTGGATGCTTAGCAGGACAAACTGTCAGTCCAAACAATGATCTGGCTTTTAAAATAGCAAAAATACCCCATAGAATACACTAAAATAACTAATTTATCACAAAATTAAATTAACTCAACAGAAACTACAGAAAGGTAAAATTTCCCCAAACACTGTCATCTATATTTAACGTTATGAGAATTTCTTCCCATAAAACCAAACACAGACACAATTCCAAGCCCCGGCCATGCATCGACATTGTCCCTGCACAACATGACGGCACTTAGAACACACAGCGTAGAGAAAACTTCACAATAAACTAAAAACCCACACATGGCAGTAAAGAATCTCCATGACAGCCTAAACTTAGCGTTACGACGATCAAAATCCCCGTAAAACCAAGCACAGACACAAATTCTAAGTTTAAATTTACCAGGATAATTCCAAGTAAAAACAAACACAAAAAAATTAGCGGAGATACTCCACTTACCAGTACTAAATTACACCCGAAAACCAGAGTCACTGCTAGTCCGGTCGAAGAATGAATGAATCCCCAACGCTCCGCACCGGCCTTTTATACCTTTTTACTATGGCGACATATCGGCGACATATTGGCGACATAACGGCGACATAATAGCGACATAATGGCGACATAACGGCGACATAACGGCGACATAATAGCGACATAACGGCGACATAACGGCGACATAACGGCGACATAACGGCGACATATTGGCGACAGAACGGCGACATAACGGCGACATAACGGCGACATATTGGCGACATAACGGCGACATAACGGCGACATAACGACGACATAACAGCGACATATTGGCGACATGAATCAAAACAAAGAACTGGCGATATAACAGCGACATACTGGCGACATAACAGCGACATATTGGCGACATAACAGCGACATAACGGCGACATATTGGCGACATAACGGCGACATAACGGCGACATATTGGCGACATAATAGCGACATAACGGCGACATAACGGCGACATAACGGCGACATAACGGTGACATAACAGCGACATATTGGCGACATGAATCAAACCAAAGAACTGGCGACATAACAGCGACATACTGGCGACATAACAGCGACATATTGGCGACATAACAGCGACATAACGGCGACATAACGGCGACATATTGGCGACATAACGGCGAAATATTGGCGACATAATAGCGACATAACGGCGACATAACGGCGACATAACGGCGACATATTGGCGACATAACGGCGACATAACGGCGACATAACGGCGACATAACGGCGACATAACAGCGACATATTGGCGACATGAATCAAAACAAAGAACTGGCGACATAACAGCGACATACTGGCGACATAACAGCGACATATTGGCGACATAACAGCGACATAACGGCGACATAACGGCGACATATTGGCGACATAACGGCGACATATTGGCGACATAACGGCGACATAACGGCGACATATTGGCGACATAATAGCGACATAACGGCGACATAACGGCGACATATTGGCGATATAACGGCGACATAACGGCGACATAACGGCGACATAACGGCGACATAACGGCGACATATTGGCGACATAATAACGACATAACGGCGACATAATAGCGACATAACGGCGACATAACGGCGACATATTGGCGACATAATAGCGACATAACGGCGACATAATAGCGACATAACGGCGACATAATAGCGACATAACGGCGACATAACGGCGACATACTGAGATAAACATTTTTCCAAAAGTACCAGGATGCCAGAATCGCAGAAGAGGTCGTTTGCCTCGGGCGGGTAACCGACAACAGGTGTCTTATTAAGACAAACATTTACCAAAAGTACCAGGATACCAGAACTGAGGAAGATGTCATTAACCTCGTGGCGTGTAACAAGGTTTGATTCAAGGAGAAAGATCATAAGTTCCAGGTTGTTTACTAAACCATATGTCCTAAATATTAACGTTCACTATTGCTTACTTCAGAGTATAAATCGTGTCCTTTTTACTCACGCAGTTTTAGAGAAAGACGGAGCTATTTTTAACGACATCTACGCACACATTCATAGGCAATAGTCGAGTAGTCAGCTGGAGTAGACTAAATTATGATAAAAGGGAACGTTCGAAAACTCATCACGTACAAATTTGTAAGCATTATTTTACTTTGAGATATTTTAAGTTTATTACTGAAAAACGTCCCGGTATTTAAGTATTTTATGTTTATTAGTATCAAATATATTATTTAAGACATCTGGAATCTAGAGGATTAATTATTATAATATTTATTTTTGTCTTACAAATTTCAATTATATGTCTCGAAATTGTACTAGGGCATCAGCGTAACGAAACGTCGAGCTGTCAATGTCAGCTTTACTGTCAATGTCTATACTATTTGTTGTTGGTTGTTTTCTGAAGGCTTATTTTGTTTATTTCTAAGCTAAAATAAGGATTAATTAAACAAAAACGCATCTGATAAATAATGAAACATGGAATCAAGTGCTTCAAGTTTCAATTGTTAGAATATTCAATGGAATCATGAACGAAATATGTGACTGCAAGGGACATTAGTATTGCAAGGTATTTCCTATTATTTTATGTGTTTTGTAATGAAAAATGAGGCCAATACTAGGCAATAGGCATACGACTAGTCACAGCATGCGTATAGAGATTTTTGTATTTTCATCAGAAAATCAAGCATTTTCATTAAAAAACTGTCGCATTTGATGAAGTGGAACTGCTGATGATGATCAGAACGGAACTCCTCAACGACGCATAGTTCACGTTTGGCGATTTGTCCTCTTCGTTATGTTTGTTAAGCAAGTTAAGTTTTTAAGTCACATTTTTGTCAAGCTCGAGGTCTGATGATGGTATACATGAGGAATCGAGGGAACTCCTCAAATCTTAAAGGCATGCGTATAGAGATTTGTGTATTTTCATCGGAAAATCAAGAATATACATTAAAAACTGTCGCATTTTATGAAGTGGAACTGCTGATGATGATCAGAACAGAACTCTTTAATGACTACACGTTTGGCGATTTCGAATTTCGATTTTGACGGAGCTGGCCCTGGAGCCAGACCTGACCCGGATCCGGGCTCTTTTCTGGGCCTGAACCCGGACCTGGACCCGGACTTGGACCTGGACTTGGACCTGGACTTGGACCTGAACCAAGACCTAGACCTGGACCTCGACCTGGACCTGGTCCTGGACTCGGAACTGGACCCGGACCCGGACTCGGACCCGGACTCGGACCTTGACCCGGAAACCACTGATACCTAAGCTAAAAAAACCACTATGATTACCTACCATAAGATGTAGGTATAAAGTATAATGATGCCAAACTTACTAGCCCCTCCCGCTCAAACCCCCGTACACCGCACCGCACGCGCCGTTAAGTGGGTTAGGTTATGTTTGAACTGCGATCCTCACAGCACCGAAAAAAAGTGGGTTAGGTTAGGTTAGAACTGCGATCCTCACAGCACCGAAAAAAAGTGGGTTAGGTTAGGTTAGAACTGCGAGCCTTACAGAAACGAAATGCTACTAGAAAAGTGGTTTTGGTTAGGTTCGAATTGCAATCCTCACAGAACCGAACTGCTATCAGAGAAGTGGGTTCGTGAGGCTAAAACTGCGACCCTTACAGAAACGAAATGCTACTAGAAAAGTGGGTGGTTTTACCTCCTTTTCTATATAGTACACCATCTATGTACAATAATCTTTCACCGGCCCCCATAGAAGTCGGTTTTTTTTTCTTGAAAATTATTTTCTACTATTTTATGTCGAACTATACGCGTAAGTAGGTGCAACAAAGTCAATCGCTCTATATAATTTTTGGCAAACCGCCAGTTCTCAGTTCGGGGCGAACTACTAGTTATTATAATTATACCATACATAACATGTGTGTCCGTTAAGCCTACATGGCGATAATTTCCATAATAAGTATAGTTGGTCCGGGTTATCGGTATAAGCCCGGTTTAATTAACTCTGTTATATACCCTTCTTCATTAACGGGGATCGTCTTACAAGCTCACTAAATTTAATTTAGAGCATGCATAACTTGTTTTAACTTAAAAACTTGAGATAGCCGCTCTTAATTTAAAAGTTGCGGTGAAATGGTTGAATTGCTGTGTTGACTTTGACATGCTAGTGTTTCCGAATCTTATTTTTAGTCGTTTCAGGCAAGGTTCATAAATTATACATAGATCTAGAAACGATATGGATTAGATGTTTCAGTGTCAAAGTGACGTTTTTGTTTGAAGAAACGTCACATTTGACACTGACACATCTAATCCATAGGTATCGTTTCTAGATCTATTAATTGACGTATCTTAAAGTTAGAATCGGGCCGTAATTAGTAAATTGTTAAGGCGTGCTTTTCCCGTACGAGCTAAGCGAACCAGTTTTTTTAATCCATCGGAAATATAAGAAACAATGTTTTAAAATTGTGAAAAAAATATATCTTATACTTAAGGATCTGGCAGATATGTTTTGGA
Organism: Cydia splendana; assembly: GCF_910591565.1. Taxonomy (NCBI): domain Eukaryota; kingdom Metazoa; phylum Arthropoda; class Insecta; order Lepidoptera; family Tortricidae; genus Cydia; species Cydia splendana. The sequence goes on along the minus strand of NC_085971.1, from coordinate 13,121,071 downwards.
TCTCAAAAACATGATTAGATAAACTTTGCTCGATAGAAAAAAATTCCAAAGTTACGCCTTTTTTTAACAATAAATCAATCTCAGAGCTACAATACAAACTTTTTTGACTTGTTTTTTACATAAATGTATAGGTAATAAGATAATCTAGATGATTTGGATCACTTTGTCTCGGTAACATCATTAAAATAATTTCTATGTTTCAATACCTACTAAATCCGCAACCGCCATCACTCGCGAACGCACTTACGCCCTCTTCAGTCGCGCGGCAGCGCTTGTAGAGGACAGACCTGCGTCAGTGTGTTCCGCGCGGTCACGTGATTTTACTATTTACAAACAATGGGAAACAAAGCATATGAAACGTAAGAAAAAGTCACTAAGTGCTATAAAAACACACTTTCTGATAACAGAAGCATCTAATATTTTACGAGGTGCTTGAAAGCGCCTAGCTTTCCTACATCAGCAGTTAAAATATTTCAGTATTTTCACTAGGTCAGCAACCAATTTCAATGTAGGTAAATAATATTATATTACTAGATCAAAACAAGTGTCAGCTGTCAGTGTGTGAACATCAGTGCTGTGATTTAGAGCGAAAAAACACTAAAAGTGTATGATTTAACACAAATCTGTGATTTACGTGTGCACTAAGTGCTAGTGAACCTCATATACTGTTATCTACGTGGAAAAACTAGTGTACAATGTTAAATTCGACAGAAAACCGATCGCCCATCTGAACATTTTAAAAAGCTTACCCTCATATTTCAACTTTTTCCTGGAGTTGTCAAAGTCATTATGATTGACATTTAATTCAGTGTTGCCACTTATGCATAAGGATTCCCTCGGTGAAACCCCACAAAATGGGGGAATTAACAACACACCACAAGACGGAGGAAATATTGTCACTCCAAAGAGCAAGAGCCTTGTGCAACAAGTATTCCATAGGAGTATGTTTGTAAATCAAACAACCCCCCCTGCGGAAGAAGCTCCAAAAGAAGCACAGAAGGAGAAAGATCAACAGGAATGGCCACTAGGCTATATTAAACCTCCAATATGGCAGAAGGTGCCTGAAACTCATCGCCACAAACGCAGACGGACCAGCGGCTCACCACCGCAACCCGGAACTTCTCGATCTTCTTATACTGAGAACAGGTTTGATACCCTGCCCCTTGACCAGGCAGATGACAGTGTAAATGAAAACACGGCCCAAAAAAGCCAGAACCCAGCTGAAGTCAGTAGGCCACCCCCAATTGAACTATATGGAGTCCAAGATGTAAACCAGCTCACTATGTTGTTGGAAACAGCAGTTGATAAGAATTCTTTCACTTACAAGATTAATAAAAATAAGATCACCCTGAGAAGTGCCAGCTTAGAAGCCTATCATAAAATTATGACTAAAGCGCGCGAGTCAGGTCTAATTGGTAATACTTTCAACATAAAAAGCCAAAGAAACTACAGAGTAGTCATAAGAAATCTTCATCCATCCACCCCGATAAGTGTTATCAAAGATGAAATAGAGGCTACCGGTAATACTGTTACAGGAGAAATAATTAATGCTAGGTATGGACCAGAGAAAAAACCCACTTCAACATTTTTTGTTAATGTATTGCCAGGACCAAATAACCAAAAGGTCAAAGAACTAAAATACATATATCATCAATCAGTGGTTATTGAAGACCCGAAAAAGAGAAAAACAATTGTACAGTGTCAAAGGTGTCAAAGATATGGACACACCAAAAACTACTGTATGCGTCCTCCATGCTGTGTCAAATGTGGAAAAGGACATCTCTCCTCCCAATGTAAGAAAGACCGAAAAACCCCTGCCGTTTGTGGCTTATGTGGAGCTGACCATCCTGCTAGCTATAAGGGCTGTGAGGTTTATAGAGAACTACTAGCTAGAAGAACTAGCAATTATAAACAGAAGGAGGGATATACTGGTCCCAATCCTGGAGCGAATAAAAATAGCACCTATGCAGAAGCCATAAAATCCAATAATAATGCACACAATGTGGCTACAACCACACAGCCTAACCATTCAACCCCGGGATCCCAGATTGAAGAACTACTGCTGAAACAAAATGAGAAATTTGATTTATTCTTACAACAAATGAGTGCTTTTATGTCGCTCATTACAAAACTAGTCGATAAGCTTACAAAGTAAGTGCAATAAGACTAGCAACCTGGAACATAAATGGACTAGCTCCAAACAAAAATGAAGTTGACCTAGTAATGACTGAACATAACCTAGACATTTTATTAATATCTGAAGCTCATTGTACACCTGCGTCTAATATCAAATTCAAAGATTACCAGTGCTACATAACCCTACATCCAGACGGCAGAGGTCATGCCGGTACAGCGTTGATTGTGAGGAAATCAGTCAAACATTTTGTTATGCCCGAGTACAGGACAGAACACTTACAGGCCACAACAATAACCGTTGAAGATGCAGCAGGGCATCTGAGCGTATCTGCAACTTATTGTCCACCTAAACACAAAATCACCTGTGCAATGTATGAAGATTACTTCAAGACGCTTGGAAATAGATTTGTTGCTGGCGGAGACTGGAACGCCAAACATACTTACTGGGGCTCCAGGTTAACAAACACTAGAGGCAGACAATTGTTAAAAAGCATAGAAAATTTGAACCTTCTAACACTCTCCACCTCTGAACCAACCTACTGGCCTGCAGATGCAAAAAAGCTCCCGGACCTGCTAGACTTCTTCGTGACAAGGGGTCTGACCAGGCACTATCTCAAACAAGAACCGTGCTATGACAGCTCTTCTGACCACACACCTGTCTTATTAACTATAAGCACTATGCTGATTGAGAAAAAAGAGCCAGAAGTGATGTATAATAAACACACAGACTGGGAGGCTTTCAAGAACTACTTAGAGGAATCGGTTAATCTAAAAGTTGCGCTTAAGACACCTGATGACATAGAAACCGCAACTAAGTATATCACTGTTCTCATCCAAAAGGCTTGCTGGTTAACCACTCCCGCAAACCACAACCGCAAGCAACGTGATAATTATCCATTATCCATTAAAAGCATTCTACGAAACAAAAGACGCTTGAGGCGGGTTTGGCACCAAACTAGATTGGATGTAGATAAAACTGCATTTGAGAATGAAGCTAAGAAATTAAGAGAAATGTTAAAAAACTGGCATAACATCACCTTAGAGACGCAACTAGAATCACTAACAGGAACAGCAGCAACAAACTACTCGTTGTGGAAATTTACGAAAAACTTTGACCAACCGCAACTAGCTAAGGCACCTCTTCGAAGTAGCACAGGCTGGGCGCGAACCCCACGACAAAAAGCAGAAACCTTCGCAGAACACTTACGAAATGTCTTCTACCCGAATGCCGCGAATGACGCAGAGTCTGAAAGAGAAGTAGACAAAAGACTAAGCCAGCCCTTGCAAATGTCACTTCCACCAACTCCAGTAACTGTACGCGAAGTCTGGAGAGTAATCAATGATCTGAAAGATAAAAAAGCACCAGGATTCGACCTCATCTCAAAGGAAGTTCTAAAGCATCTACCGAGAAAAGCAGTAGTGTTCCTGGCGACACTATACAATGGAATCCTAAGAGTACAATATTACCCCAGCTTGTGGAAAGTCTCCCAGATACTCATGATACACAAACCAGGAAAACCTGCTAACGAGGTTACCTCATATAGGCCAATTAGCCTACTACCGATCCTGTCAAAAGTCTGTGAAAAACTGCTCCTAAGAAGAATCCTTCCGATACTAGAAGAGACAAAAGTCATACCAACGCACCAGTTCGGCTTTAGACAAAAGCATTCCACAATTGAACAAGTTCACAGAGTCGTGGAGCGAATCAGAAAGTCACTGGAAGAAAAAGAATACTGTTCTTCAGCTTTTCTAGACATTCAACAGGCATTCGACAGAGTATGGCACAAAGGGCTGCTTTGCAAGATGCGCACATACCTACCCCACAGTTACTTTAACTTGTTTCACTCCTATCTATCAGATCGCCTATTTCAAGTTAAAGAGGATGATGAGACCTCTAAGCTCTTACAAATAAAAGCTGGAGTGCCCCAGGGCTCAGTGTTGGGACCGGTGCTCTACACGATTTACACGGCTGACCTACCACAAGTGGATGGGATCACCACGGCCACTTTTGCTGATGATACTGCCATACTTGCAAGTAGCAGGGACCCTGGTATCGCATCACTTAAGTTACAAAACGCGCTAGAGGATATAACAAAATGGTTGCAAAAATGGAGGATAAGAGCAAGTGCATCAAAATCTGTTCAAGTTACTTTCACGCTCAGGACAGGAAACTGCCCCCCAGTCACTCTGGAAAACTCCACACTGCCCCACCATGACAGTGTCCGATACCTCGGCTTACATCTAGATCGACGGCTTACATGGCAACAACACATCAAAACAAAAAGAGAAGAACTAAGATTTAGATTTCGCGATTATTACTGGTTACTTGGAAGAAACAGTAAACTCTCCATAGACAACAAACTCCTAATCTACAAAACTATTCTTAAGCCAGCATGGATGTACGGCATACAACTTTGGGGCAGTGCCAGCAACTCCAACATCGCAATAATACAAAGAATGCAAAACAACATACTGCGGTCCATGAGCAACGCTCCGTGGTTCACAACCAACTCAGAAATACATAAATACCTGCAAATCAATACTGTGAAGGAAGAAATCCTTGACGCAACTAAAGCATATCACCATAGATTAAGACACCACCCAAACGACCTGGCAGCAAAACTAACAGACAAGGGATATGATAAAAGACTAAAAAGAAAAGACATCTTCCCTCATACATAGACAATCCAAAATTGTCAAAGCGAAATGAGTAGAAGCCCTCACTGGAGGACTCGCTCGTCATGATATAAAGCACTCAACCAATCTGCTTATAGTCTAACTGATTGCAGATAAAACGAGAGAATATAAAAAAAAAAAAAAAAAAAAATATTACTAGATAATATAATTGTGAGTATGTAAGTATGATATATTTACAGTATTTCACCTTTACTGATATACCTACATCCGATCTGCAAAATGATTATATTCCTTCGTGCTCTTTGACTCCTTTGAAAATCAGAAATTATTTATTTGGATTGATACAGTATGGGGATGTTACAATATATGTATAGTGTTACGCCTTTAGTATGAGGGTGCCGAAGGCGCCCGGCTTTGGATCGCATGCAACGCGCCACGCCCGTCAAGCGTGCAAATTCATCATCATAATCATAAATTTAAATAAATATAAAATGTCAAATTGAAATAATTGAAAAAAAAAAAATGGAGATAGGCTGTATCAGAGACACAGCCGCTATGGCTGACGTGAAACGTGGTGTGGACAGCTAATGCGAAGGCCGAGCTCCGCGTAGGGCCGAAGGCCCGAAGCATGGTCTAATTAAACATGGTCTTCTATTCCCAGAGTGACACAGGCCTACGTCACAATAACATAGCCGCTATATATAGCGCTATCGCATATTATCATATAGCGCTGTCGCATGATGACGTAGGCTTGTGTCAGTTAGGTGACCTAGAAAAGACGGGAATAGAGTACCAGGCGGAGTATATTATTATACCATGGCCCGAAGCGTCCAGGATGTCAGTGCTTTAGCACAGAACAATAGTACAAGTGTCTAAATGCGAAGGCCGAAGGCCCGAAGCGTCCAGGATGTTAGTGCTTAAACCATAACAATAGTATAAGTGTCTAAATGCGAAGGCCGAAGACCGAGCTCCGCGTAGGGCTGAAGGCCCGAAGCGTCCAGAATGTCAGTGCTTTCGCACAGAGCAATAGTACAAGTGTCTAAAATTCTAAAAGCGAAGGCCTAAGGCCGAGCTCCGCGTAGGGCCGAAGGCCCGTAGCGTCCAGGATGTCAGTGCTTACACAGAACAATAGTACAAGTGTCTAAGTGCGAAGGCCGAAGGCCGAGCTCCGCGTAGGGCCGAAGGCCCGTAGCGTCCAGGCTGTCAGTGCTTAAACACAGAACAATAGTATAAATGTCTAAATGCGAAGGCCGAAGGCCGAGCTCCGCGTAGGGCCGAAGGCCCGAAGCGTCCAGGATTTAAGTGCTTAATCACAGAACAATAGTATCGATTTGGGTTAGTTACATATCTATACAGGGTGTCCAGTAATTAATGGACAACCTTCTAACCATCGACAGGGCAGCTTAGGCTGGTCCAGAAAATGCACTTATAGGTCTAGTAAAAGTTTCGTGGTTTTCGAGATAATCGCAGTTTTATGTCTTTTTTACTAGTTAGCACCATACTTCACTTTAAACACCATCTAGGCCATATCTTTATTTGTAGAAATGTAAATAGCATGTGTGATACCATTTTAGAATCAGTATTAGATAAACTATTTTTAAGAAAGTTGGCCACTCTGTTCTCCATACATCTCGCGCCAGCTTTCGTGAATCGATCGCAATGACTCATAAACCCTTAAAAATAGCAGCTACCAGAAACCTAAACCAGCTAAACCAGAAACGTATTATAGTTATCTTACTAGGAATATGATTATAATACGGCATATAACTATATCCCTAGGGATATAACTAAACCTCCGCCGCACTGCCGCACTCCTAATACCTACAATTACTATCTTACTAGGAATATGATTATAAAACGTACTATACGGCATATAACTATATCCCTAGGGATATAACTATACCTCCGCCGCACCGCTGCACTCCTACCTACAATTATTTCACTAAACATAATCCAGTAATATAACTATATCACTAAACTAAAGCCGTATTATAGTTATATACCTAGTAAGATAGTAATGAATCGCTTTCATATACGCAGTAAGATAGATAAAGGCGTTATATAGTTATAACCCTAGGGACATAATTATATGACGTAACATAGTTATATGAAAGCGATTCATTACTATCTTACTAGGTATATAACTATAATATGTCTTTAGTTTAGTGATATAGTTATATTACTGGATTAAGTTTAGTGAAATAATTGTAGGTTGGAGTGCAGCGGTGCGGCGGAGGTATAGTTATATCCCTAGGGATATAGTTATATGCCGTATAGAACGTATTATAATCATATTCCTAGTAAGATAGTAATTGTAGGTATTAGGAGTGCGGCAGTGCGGCGGAGGTTTAGTTATATCCCTAGGGATATAGTTATATGCCGTATTATAATCATATTCCTAGTAAGATAACTATAATACGTTTCTGGTTTAGTAATATAGTTAATTAGTTATATTACTGGAATATGTTCAGTATTATAATTGTAGCAGTGTAGTACTTACTGTTTTCTTTGATTCCCTGGCAGATTTATAACCTTTTTAACCACATTAGTTTAGTCAAATACCGTATACGGCATATAACTATATCCCTAGGGATATAACTATACCTCCGCCGCACCGCTGCACTCCTACCTACAATTATTTCACTAAACATAATCCAGTAATATAACTATATCACTAAACTTAATCCAGTAATATAACTATATTACTAAACTAAAGCCGTATTATAGTTATATACCTAGTAAGATAGTAATGAATCGCTTTCATATAACTATGTTACGTCATATAATTATATCCCTAGGGTTATAACTATATAACGGCTTTATCTATCTTACTGCGACATATATATGGGCAGGCCACATTGCGCGCAGAGAAGATGGCCGATGGGGTCGAAAAGTGCTCGAGTGGAGACCACGGACTAGCTAGCACAGCGTAGGACGTCCACCCACAAGATGGACAGACGACCTTGTTAAGGCCGTAGGAAGACGCTGGATGCGGGTCTCTTCCGATCGGAATGGAGGTCCAAGGGGAAGGCCTATGTTCAGCAGTGGACGTCTTATGGCTGAGATGATGACGATGAGTCAGTTACAACTTAATTAAAAATATATATATATAATGTACTTAATAAAATGTAGGTACCATCGGTGCGCGAGTTTGACTCGCACTTAATTGAATTATTTTCTTCAAAACATTGTTTCGTTAAAATTGTGTGATCATTAAAGTAGGTATAAAGTCGATAGGTATTGTAGACAATAATTTATTAAGTTAGGCAACAAAAGTATTGGAAATTGTGATAATGAGACCCACCAAAAACATTTTCATGTAAAATGTTGCCAAGACGAAACCATAAGGCTTGCACTGACAAAAAGTTATCAGAAATTTACTTTGATACTGTTTTTTTTTTTGTTTTTAGAGCTTATAAATAAGTACTACTGATCAGTAACAACGTTTTAATTTCACGGCAGCGTTATTGAGTTAAAGGAATCTGTAAAGTAAAATTATTGATTAAGGTTAATAACCTTTATAAATAGAACCCTTATTAATTGACCGTCTCCTTTAAAATTGTTACTTTCCTTTAGGTACTTTAACTCGAACACGCTGCCATGAAATTAAAACGTTCTTACTGATCAATAATAAGTACACATGTCTATATAAAAATAATAATTCTACATGAAATGATCAGAAATACGTAATGCAAAAAATACATACGTACATATACAATAAAAACTCTAAAACGTGACCATTTCCCGGTCTAGTTAAAATACTGCCATCATAAGATCATTATACTGTGACCCGTCTGCTATGTTTACCGTGCGCGGCGCGCGCTCACGATCTCGGCGAGCGGGTCGCGGGACGCGCGGGCGGGGCTTCACGGTTTGCCGCGCACCTCACCCCCTCAGATTCGTTGATGAGTCGAATTATATCGCCTTAACCAAGGGATAAAAAGTACCCATTTCTGTCGAGATTTAGTATAAGTTTGAAACGTATGTACTCACTCACTTTCAACCCGGCCGTTTCAGAGTAGGTTTTCGAAATGAAAAAACTAATATAAATATATTTTTGCTAATGTTAAACAAGTCTCAAATTAACATCTCAGAAGTGTATTACCTATATTTTTAGCAGAAAATTTACAATCCAAGGTAATAAACGGATGATTTCACGATACATAAGAAAATAAATAAAAAACTATTAACACGTAGGTAAAATAAGGTATTACCAAAATGTTGGTAGTTTGTAGTAGAGTTAGATCAAGAAAAGTGTTTTGATAGCACACACAGTGCAAGTATTTTAAACGTCAAACTTCAATGAAATTATTACGTAAGTCCATATAAATAACATTAAATTTTGCACTGCGCGTGCTATCAACATCGTTGCAGACTTTTCTTGGTCTAACTCTACCCATTGTGACAAGTTGCATTAACCTCGTACATAATTATTATGAGAACGACAAAAACACAAGCATTATAATTATGTCCTACTCGTAATTGCCACGTATACTTTTTATAGCTCATAAACATTGTTACGAATTTGATACGAGTCTGGCTACGACGTATGAGTTACGACTTTACATTGTAACGAAACAATTTAGAATCCTACTTCGTTAAATATATGGCCATTATACCACTGACAAATTGCCATGATGATAGCAGTCAGTTAAATTAACCTTAACCAGTATTACTTAATTGCATTTCCTACAAATAAACAGAAATATTCCATATACATAATTCAACTTAGTTACAATATCTATAGGCTATTGGCTAACTGTAAACACGATACTTTCATACGATTGAAGCAAGCATACTTCCTGTTTACTCAAGAGCGGAAATCTCTAGCCTTATTCCCAATACATGCCGAGTTTCAGACGCTTCTACGTAAAAAATAGTTTCGAAATTGGTCCATCCGTTTGAGAGCTACAATGCCACAGGCAGACACAGACAGACAATGGCGCCAAACGTATAACACCCCCCTATTTGAATCGGGGGTTAAAAATAACTGCTGTCTAGGTTTTATTTCGTGTTTTGTGCATGGTGTAAAATAAATTATTTTTAATACCTGCCTGTAGAGTGTCATTCTATAGAACTTGCTAACTATGTAAACAAAAGTCACTAGTAAATTCATCATTCAGAGACAATTTCAATATGGCGGTTTGTTTACATAGTTAGCAAGTTCCATAGAATGACACTTTAACAGTCGATATTATTCGTTTTTAATTTGATACCTAGGTATATTCCATCAACTAACTTATTTACCTACAATTTGTTTATTTGTTTTATTTGTTTATTTGTTGCATACAATTAACACTTACAGTTCAACCTTACGTGCTAATTGGAATTACATTACTTAATAGCTAGCAACATGCATTATTCGAATAAATAAGTGAGTGAATATATTATAAGTAACTACATTCGATTTAAATCTATAACACATTACTGACATTACATTAGGAGTATGACGTTATTACATAAAAGAGATCAAGGGAGTAAAATAATTGATTAAATGTCATTGAAGGATAATTAAACCGTGGGATTGCAATAATTAATTAAATGTCATGTATATAAATAAATCAAGGAATTGCAATAATTAATTAAATGTCATGGATATAAATAAATCGAGGAATTACAATTATAGTACAAAGTCATAAAAATACAAATTCGGGTAAAGTCAAGCAGCACAATATGGGCAATTTATTAAAATTAAAATTAAAATTAAAATTAAAATTAAAATTAAAATTAAGTCAGTCGTACATAAGCAATGTCAAATATTTCCAGCGAATACTTATTATAGCATATTAGGTAATGGAGCTAGTGGTAACGATTGATTCGATGTACCGATTTGATGCGCCTAGAAATTTAGACTCCGTCGTGAAAAAAATATCTAGGTCGTTATCGCTGTCCAAGATGTTGTTAAGCAACGTTAAAGCCTGGTGAAGAGGGGACGTAGCAAGCAGGCGCGTCCGACCTGGAGGTACAGCAAAGAGACCACGGCTACGGGGCCGTAGCTGTTTCGCGGAGAGACGGGGAACCCGCAGGCTTATTTGTAGTAATAATGGTGGGTTTGTTACTTGTCCCCGAATTAATTGAAAAAAATATTTTATTAAGTACATATTTCTGCGTGACTCTAAGGATATATAATCTACCATACCTAAAACGAATAGGGTGGGATAAAGAAGGGGATAAAAGCCATATAACTTCTTATAGAGGAACCTTATGAATGATTTTTGGACTTTCTCTATTAGAACCGTGTACTGTTTTTCATGGGGACTCCAAATAACTGCGTTTGTTTCTAGTTTACTTCGAACGAAGGCGTTATAGAGTACAGTCATAGCATGCTTATTATTAAATTGCTTCGCTTGACGCATGACGAATCCCAGGCATCTGCGGGCTTCGTTACAGGTTATTGTAATGTGGTTATTAAATGTGAGCTGAGTATCAAACCATGTTCCTAAGTCTTTAATTTCATTGACGCGTTTCAAAGGCTTGCCCTCTATGACGTAAGGATGGGTTATAGGGAGTCGAGCTCGCGTGTATGTGATAACCGAGCATTTGTCATTGTTAAGGAATATTATTTACTTACAATTAACTTTAACCTTGGTATGTCATAGGAACAACATTCCTGCAGACAGCTAATGGTAATAAATAATACATGGCCAGAGACCTTGGAATGCCCAATGCTCATCCAACGGGCGATTATATGTATTGTTTACAATTCTGGAAGATTGATACGAATTATGTAACGAAGTAATCTTCGTCATTTTGCGTTTTTTACCTCTACGGTAAGATATCGCTTGAGCTTCTCCCTTCCCTTCCGACGCGACGTGTCGGAAGCTGAGCGGCTACTGCGAAAACCGAAATTCGCAAATTGCGGGGATCTTTCTCTTTTACTCCAATGAAGGCGTAATAAGAGTGACAGAGAAAAATGCCTGCAATTTGCGAACTTCGATTTTCGCGGTTATAGCCCTAGTGTTGCTCGAAGACTTTTAACGTGATAGTTTTCCTTTGTGTCTGCTTACAAATATTAAAACGTGGCACGATGAAAACCTTCCTTAGGTACCCATAGGTATTATTACCGTGGGTGGCTTCATTAATGAAAAAATCATCCAATTTGCAACGCAACAAACAAAACAAAGTTTCCGCGTAGCAAAATGTTATGTTGAAATATTATCATGTTAAGGTTCCCCTTGAACAATTCAATCTCATGCTTGCACGTGCAAGAAAGTTACACGTGTTGTTGAGAAAGGAAATAACCTAAACTTGTACTAGTAAACACGTAAATACAATGTCTAAGGTCGTACTTATGTTTGTCAAGAGCTTATATCTAATTCATAAACATTTTTATCCCGAGTCTGAGCACGCTTTAAGGATAATGTGGCCTCGAGATTCATAATAAATATACATAATCGAAGGTCATCCTACTGATAGGTACACCCGTGGTATAAGTATAGGTATAGGTACCATAAATCCTAGGAACGACACAGGGCTTGGCACGTTGCCATTTCTACATAGTAATGGACACTAATATGTACATTGTATTATTTACTAGGAGCACCGAAAGCTAAATGGGTTGCTATTTCTGTAACGACTATGTAAATGTCTATTCACAAAAGGGAAAAGAATATTAAACAATCTTGCTAACACAAGTTTATAATACATAATGTTTATGTATACCTAAGCTATACGATTAAATAAATGAAATAGGTACCTGGGAACTTGATTTACGCGAGGATACATATTGTGCAAGTTAAGGAAAGTAAAAAGTCGGCATTTCAAGAAAATTTCAGATTATACATATAAAATATAAAATATTTTTTACAAAATCTCATATTTTTTCAAAATAATTAAATATAAATTAATAATTAAAATCTCAAGCCGCATTTAATTTAAACATAGCCTGACCTAAGTATTTAAGCCAGAATAACTCGAATATCTGAGGCCTAATCTTCGAGCAACACGGAAGGGAGGCGGCATTCGCACTATTTCCCCTCTGCCGAGGTACAAGATTAGCGCGTCAATCTAATCTAGCGCGGGTAATAAAACTAGTTGCACTTGGATTTTTCACTAGACCGAGTCCAGACGCGCGCGTGAACACTGCTGCACAAAAATGCCTTTTGCTCGGTTTATTGTTATAAAAAGAGGTCGGGGACATCAAATTTACAAAAAGAAAGTGTTACATTTCACATGTAATATTTTTTTAAACATATCATACGTTTAATTACATTCAAACACAATTATTATATTTTAGTTTCATGTAATTGTTGGATTTATCGATTTTGCTCGCTCAGTACAAATTGCGGATCGGTCGAGCGACAAATCCGACTTCTCATCTCTCAGAATACAATAACATACTTCAACAAAAATGTGTTAGTGTGAGTGTTGTGACACTTGTCACTCGTCCGTACACAAAAAGAGATCGAGGTTTGCCAGATTTGTCTTTGACGTGTGTCATTTTCTATGTATTTGTGTCGTCATTACAGATTGGATTTTGTATGTAAGTGTGTGAGAAGTGCGACTGTGTGCACCTTTCCCCCCGCGAAAAATGGCAGAAAGATTTGTACGGTGAGATATCGCTTGGGCCCCTCCCTTCCGATGTGTCGGAAGCCGGTGTTGCTCGAAGGGCCTAATACATTGCGTCAACTCACAAGGGAAACAAAAGCCACGCGGTATAATATTTGTCTTTATTACAACTGCCGCTCCTCAATGACGTATTTAGTGTCGGAGTCGAGACTAAAAGCGCAATTTATTTGAATTTTTGTACCATTTATTCCATAATATCTGGGAGACCGAGCTTTGCTCGGAAAACATGTAAAAACTTTAAAATGCGCGTTTTCTCAGAAATAAGACCTAGCTAGATCGATTTTTCGCCCCCATATAACAAATTTCATCGAAATCGTTAGAGCCGTTTGCGAGATCCCCGAAATATACCTATATAAATAAATAAACAAGAATTGCTCGTTTAAAGGTATTAGATAGATATCCGTAATTCCATATATCCGTAAGTATGTACCTACAGTATATTTTATTGTTAAGAAGAAAGCGTTAGTAAACCAAAAATTAAAGGACAAATGCCATGGGGCACACTTTAGCACCTTCCTTACGTAAGTATGCCTAATGCCTACACCACTCACTAACACAATCCACGTTATTAAGGAAATGCAATTTCAATTAACCCAGTTCCATTTGACTTAGACATAATAAACGTATGTACCTAGGTACTCCCTACATATACGCTACGAGATAAGTAATTAAGTATAATTATGTTTATAGTTAGGAAGTGGACTGTTGGAATACAATTTTCTCTCTTCGCTTAATTTCAGACCTATTCTCTAATACAACTCTAAAATAAATTAGAAATATTGTAATGGGTATAGCAACTCTGAATAGGATCACTCAACATTACATGAAACAACTAATTTGTTAAAAAAAAGCAAAAGTTGCTAAGCGGGCGAGGTGTTCAAAATTACCTTGATAAATTCTCTTACCAATAAAGTCGCGTCAAGATCATTTTGAACACCTCGCCCGCTTAGAAACTATTGCTGCTGACTTTAGGTACATCAAATCAATCAAAACATTAAATAATCTTTACTTATTACTTCATAATACCGCCTCAATTTCGGGCAGGCTGAAAACCAGCGCTGAAACCACGCCGTAATGGCGGGGCTTCCAGCACATTAACTGAGACTGTCCTATTGTCACATAACTCACGTAGATGTAATTGAGCTTATTTATACATAATTATATTGTCTAGGTTAAGTATAGCTTAAGAGTGTAAAACCAATTGTAATTTATAACCTTTGTTGTGGCAATAAATGATTTATCTGTCTATCTATCTAATATGTAGGTGTAAACCTTACTAAGGACATATTTTATTTTCTCCTTGTCGTCCACGTGGAAAGAAACTTTCTCACTAATGATGCGTGATGACCGCTAGCCCGGACCTTTGTCAGGGACCGAGATATTTACAAATAGATTTCTGCTCGGTCAGTTTTCGATAGAAAATGGAGCGTAAATAAATAACTAGTGTAACTACCCACATACGCATATTGTAAGTAAAAAAGCTCAGGAATATAAAATAATTAATCATTACTAATATTATAAATGCGAAAGTAGGTTTGTCTGTGTGTCTATTACCTCTTCACGCTTAAACGTCTGAACTGGTTTAGATTTATTTATTTATTTATTTATTGATCAAATAAGTAACACAGCATTACAGTATAAAACCAAGGCACTGTGAAACTACAAAGTAAAAGAAGAGACAAAGAAAAACAATACACATAAAAATGAAATTAACTAAATATTAGATTTGGGCGACGACGTAACGGCATGGCTCCGTAGCGTCGTCTGACTCGGCGTAGGGTTCGCCAGGTTGCCCCGGAACCGCCGAAACACCACACCCTTCGGCCAGAAGTCCGCGCTTGCGATGGTGTCCTGCAGCGGCCGCGGCACGCGCACCACAAATGAACTGAAGTGCACATAGTGACGCGACTGTAGCTGGTGCACCCTCAGCGTGTAACCAGTCTTCCGGCGGACGTACTCCACCACCTCGTCGGCCACGGCGGAGTAATGTAGGCGTGACACGTAAAGCGCCTTACTCGGTGTCGCAATTCGTAGGCCAGAATTAACCGGCTCCGCAGTGCCACACAGAGGCTTACAAGGCGCCCTGCGCGCCTTGTGTTTCCTTTCCACCAGTGTAGATAATGCTATGGAGATAGTTTGAGACCCTTATGCCCTTTATACAGAGTATTTTATCAATCATCAACATCATTCCACGCCGGCGAAGTCGGAGACTCGCTAAAAGCGGGCATCCTGTTCCTTTCTCCCAAAAACAGGATGTGGAATGAACTACCCCATGAGGTTTACATGGGGTTCTTCAAGAGTGTTGAGGATTTTCAAAGGTTAGCACCGCATAAAGGATGACTCACGTTAGACCGGGCTGTGTCCGGGCCGGAGCCTCCGGCGCTTACTTTTCGATGACATGACAGGCGAACATGTGATGCTTTCCATAGAAAACGATGCGCCGGAAGCTCCGGCCCGGACACGGCTCGGTCTAACGTAAGTCATCCTTAACTCATCCAATGTTATGTCGATGAGTGAAGATGACCGCTAGCTAAATAAAAAAACAACGGGTTGCACTCCGGGAGTGCCGACAGAAGTGAAAACTCAATAACTATAGTGTAAACAACTTTATTTACGGTATTTGACACATTATGACTGACGTATATAGAGATGTAACTAACGCAAATCGATTGTCACAGCAAGCGATTACGATTGGATGGCACGTAGACTGAGGTATCGAATTGTGACGTATAATGAATTTTTTAATACAGTTGCTCAAAAAGTGCTACTTTACGTAGCTGTTTAGCGTGCGGAAAGTTGGTTATCTCGAACTAGTGCTTTTTACTTTTCCAATTTTTTTAAATTTATACTTGTTCCAATTCACGACTACTTATTGATGAGTGTTAATATTAGTTTCCTTTAAACGTCGTAATCAGCATAAAAACCTACTGTTAATGTAAGAATATGAAAAATATACATATTTCATATTTTAATACTTACCTCTTCATCATTATAACACGTTTATTTTTTAATATTGAATATTGAAAATTCTGTTCTTAATAAGGTGTCTGAATGGAACGGAATAGCTGCCAAACGCCCATAGATATAATATACTTAAAGACGACGTCTAAGCGAGCTGTCACTGTTACCACTTTTGTTTAGTGTACGATTAACAATGTTTTACTTATTTTTTCGCAACTGTATTAAAAAACGTCGTTCGATACACGTGCGGAAATGTCATTCTTCACTCGTCCCGAGTCTTCCCACTCGCCTGCGGCTCGTGGCAAGATATCTCGGTACTCGTGAAGTAATGACATACCTTCCGCACTAGCATCGAAATGTACTATTTATTTGAGATTTAAATAAAGCTAGAATTATATGGTTTTCCCGCAAGCTACCGGTCGGTCGGTGTATTTAATACACCGACCGAGTAGGTCGCACCCATTGTCAAAATTGAAACTAACTGGGGATCTATTTTAAAGTTTATTTATGTTATTTCTGTGTCAAATTTGTTGTCTGTTAAGTGACGATAAATATATCCATATTTACAGTTAATTATCCACCTTTTCCTTATTTTTATTAAAAGAAAAATGAAAAATTCATATCGATTTACTTAGACGACTACCGATTCATAACGATGGTGTTCGGCCAACCCTAAAATTAAAAAAAAAAAGACGTAGAACGTAAACGTTCGCAGTGCAGTTGTTTTCCTTTGTGATTTCGATGTGCAAAACATTTTACGTAGTGTTGCTGTAGTGAGTGACAGACGTCAAATACCGTAAATAACGTTGTTTACACTATAGTCCAAAATGTTTGCAGCACTATGTATAATTGACCCATCCTCCTTTCTATTGAAAAACTTTAGTTCCGAAATTGCTGGCCAGTGAACTTAAATTTGTAGCGTTAATTGTTTAAAATTCGAATAGAAATTGTAAAGTTACCTTGCAGACCTCGCATCTAAATATATTTGGTCATGATATTTTGAGTTTTATTCACCAGTACTAGAGATTACTTTTATTAGCGATTTCATCAAGATGAGACTTTATTGAATTATTGAATTATATTGGAGTGATATAAAGCAAGGCTCGGAACCGGTATTTTTAAAAAACCCCGAAATAGCCCAATATCTTGAATTATTTTATGCTCTTTACGTAGGACTGAATCAAGTATTTAGGTAACGACTTTGTATTATTAGATTGGCCCATTAAAAATTAAATAATAAACCAAAGAACGAAAAAGAACGAAATAATACCGGTATTTTTGTATGGAGCAAATACCGGTTTCCGACCCCTGATATAAAGTTAGAATGTAACTGTGAGATCCTCGTATTTCAGCCCGTACAAGATTAGAACATTGAGCTTTATTGCTTAATATAAAAGTCCAGTTTTAAATAATTGTCCTGATTATGATACGTTATGACTAAAGTTCTTTGGTGAATAACATTGTCCGTCACACATGACATAAGTCACGCAAGCGCCCTGCGCCGCCTACATGAAACAGCAGGCTCAGGCATACATTTTCGCCGTGCGGTAGAAAGAGAGGAGAGACGCCTTACGCGTTACGCTGTCCCGAGTTTATAATATTTTCCCCACCTCAAAAAGTGCTCAGCGCCGCTAAAGAAGTTTTCACTTCAAAAACTTGAATACTCACTTCAATAGGATTGCAGTCGGCTGTAGCCAGGACCGCAACGACGGCGGCCAGGGCGAGCGCCCTCGCCCCCGCCCTGCACGCCCGCCGACTCAGGTTCACCCCATGCTTCAGTGACGTCATCGCCATCCACACACTATCTACACTTTAAACACACTGACATGTCTTCATTATAATCTCGCGCACTGAAAAATAGTGTGTACAGAAATTATATGGCCATTCGCGATGCTGATAATGATACAGACGTATTTAGGTGTGCGCCGTGCCTGTTACGAAGCGTTATAAGTTATAAGTTATAACTATGTCTTGTCATAGATTTGTGTTGAACAATAATAATTATTATAACTCCTCCATTTGATTTTGTTTTGTGTTTATCTATGATGAGTTATGTTTAAGTTGGTGCCGTACCGTAATACTTACTTATCGTTGATTAAGCTCAATTGCTGCAAAAAAATGAATTTACAATCCGGTAGCGCGACTCTATAACAGTTCCTCTAACTCGCTTTTGGATAGTCTAAATTTAAAAAATAATTGAATACAGGTTTTTACAGCACAAAACTCTTATCGCAGGTAAGTATTTTAGAGGTTTGATATGCCACTAGTAAATGTTAAACGAAGCTAAACCGTTGAAAGTAGGTTGATAAGATCATTTCGCCAACATTATTCAGATTCCCGAATGTCGAACCAAGGTCGTAGTTAATGAAAATGAGGCGTAAGAGGAGCCTTTAAGCCACGTTTGACAAATGACGTCTTCGAGATTGTGCGTGGGCGCCATCCTGGCGCCGTCCTTGCGAAGAACGCTATTCTTCTAGTATATGGGTCATAGTGGTCGTACATAGTTTTAGGTTTAGCTCTTTCTCCACCGAAAAAAGTTGAGAACATTGGCAAAACAAAGTTTTACAATTTTGGTATAGCAGGAAACGGAAGTTTTAGGCGATAATGTGAGTTATCAGCGGCACGCTCGCTTCGCTTTCGCGGCTTTGCGGGCTGTTTTGGTCACAGTTCACCTAAGACACTCCTCCTTGCTTCGCTTATCGTCGCACCAATCTAGGCTCTGTCAAATTACTGATTTATTTTTCACGTTCGTTAAGCGGACGACTAGATACTTCGTATATTTTAAGAGCGATATAGATTGGCATAGTCTCTCTTCGAATTTCGTCGTAGTAGCCGTCCAGTGCCAGACAATGAAAAGAAAAACTTGACGTCTTTCTTGCTGGTAGATAGTTTAACATATAAGAAGGAAGGTGATGTTTTAATTCATGTGGGACAATTTATTGAATTTAGGTTCTTAAACCCTATAAAAATAATATTCCGTTTGCGAAGTTCAGCATAAGTAACATTCTGTGGGGTATTATCGTTAACTTTAACCATATAACTAAACTAACTTTACGCATCTAGAGAAAAGAAAGTGCGACCAACTTTTATTGCACTTTTAACTTTACTGCAATATGCCTACTTTTTTAAAACTTTTTCCATATTTGTTTGTACTCTTATTTACCAGTGACAAATATCAGTTTCATCGCTCTGCCAACTTGAAAGGTAGATTAATATTGCGGTTACTCTATCTCTGTGATTCCTTTTGACCCATTCTATAAAATGTCAAATGCCATTTATGAGCAAAGCTCGAAAAATAAAACCTTTCGCTAAAAGATTCATGATACCTGAACGTCCCATTGAGAGAAGATAAAATTAGACTTGGAATGTAAACTTTATAGACATATATTAGTCTGGCTAAATGACAGACTTATTTATACATGTCTGTGGCCGAACTAGCAGAGTGGTTAATAGGTTCGGTGAACCCCTAATTTACGGCACGTCTGAGGCACTGAGCACTGGGAATTTGCAATCATTTGCATACTTTGATAACACAGATCGTAGCAACTAGATGGACGAATACGAGAACAAAATGACAGCGCAATTGCTGTTTAGTTGCGACAATTTAATTGATAAAACAAATTTCAAACCTGGCAATACGATTTTATAATGATGATAATGATTTTGTAAATCATCAATGTATAGGTGATTTAAAAATTCCTTCTTGTATTTTGCCTCAAATACATTCACTTTCTAGCTGCTGGACTCGTTTAAACATAGGCGAAGTCGCGTAATGACCTATTAAGTATGAAACCTTCGTGTAGTGGACGCAAATATTTGTTCAAGCTAAAATCAAATTCTAAAGGTGGTGCTCAAAGCTAAGGTAAACGTACTAGTGCTCGACATGGTAATGCCCAATAGATGACACCTTGGTGTCACCTCTATTGACAATGACTTAAGTTTCAAGATGACATGTAGGTACTGGGACCGCGTCGAGCACCAGTACGTTTACCTTATACGATTGCGATGCTCAACGTTACACGATTATGCGTTTTGCGCTGGCTAATTTAATTTTTGACATTAGACCTAAAAGACTTTACATCCATTACTTCCATTATAGACCGATCAAGGTAGTAAATAGCCTTATACCTATTAGCATAAGTACAGTACATAGTAGTAACATTTTCTGTAATAAAGGATTTCACACTAGCAAGTTATTTCAGATGCGAATCGAAATTAAATCTAAGTAAAGCTATGAAGATTTTCTAAATTAGCCATAATATAACATTTTTCTGCCGCGCCTAAACGAAATACAGTTCGAGGCCATCACTTAAAGAATCTCGTTTCCGCTCTGAAATTACAAAAGCTTACGCCATCAATTAAAATGAAAAATGCACTGGAAGATAGGCTCAATATTACAAAAACGTACCGTAGGTAACGTAGATAATTAATTGAAGTAGGAACTAAGCTGGAAGTACTTGAAAGATATGTAGACAGAATTTCAAATAGCGTTAGGCAGTAGGTACACACGATTGCTGCAATTAGTGTAGGACTCCCCGATTCTAACTTTAAGATACGTCAATTATCGATCTAGAAACAATTTGGATTAGATGCGTCAGTGTCAAAAGTGACGTTTTTGTTTGATTGTTTGAAGAAACGTCACATTTGACATATCTAATCCATATCGTTTCTAGATCTATTAACTACCGTATCTTACGGCCCGATTCGGATTTTGAAATAGACATTTATTAGACATCTTTTAGACATCACCAAGATACGATAACGATATGTTTAAGATCTAACCTGTCAAATATGACATTTGCGCGATTCTGGAGATACTTACTGTTAAACGATTTCCACAGGATATGACTTAGAGATCCAATTCACATCTAATAGATATCTTACTCTAACGTAAAAGTGACATTGGTTGCCCGAATTGCGCTGTAAAAGAGATCTAGTTGATATCTAAACTATAACGTATCTAGAATGGATCTAGTACGTGTCGTCTCTTGTGAATATCTTGAAGTTCGAATACGGCAGTTAAACTCGAATATGGCCGTAAGACGTAGTTAACACATTCACCGCTGAGCTACGGTCGTAGCGCTAGCGCTACGTCGTAACCAATAACATATAGGTTAGGTTTCATGTATGTAGCGAAAATGCGTGATTATTAGCATTGAATGAGTTAAGCATAATTTGCATTGAATCCTTTAGTCCAGTGGCAGTGTATTGAAAATAATAAATACGTTACACGTACCCGTTATTTCGTTTTAAAGTATTTCTAAAACTTGAATGTAAATCTAGTCTGTGGTCATGGTCAGATAATAAATTTTCACCTGTGTAGTTCTAGTGATTAATATAATAATTACTTGGCTGAAGTAATATCGCAGAGTTCGCAAGTTTCGTAGTGTCGCAGCCTATTCTGACAGCCGCCGCATTGGCCTTGAACTCGGTGCATCGGTGTCCGTGCATCGCACGTGGAACGTGTTACAGATGAAATTCTGGAGTATAAATTTAATATATTGGGCGGCGAGTGGGGAACGGGCCCGCCTACACAAAAAAAAATTATGTACTTATTGATTTAAACTAACACGATTTTCACTCATACTTTTATAACTAACACGGGATTTAATCGCGTACCCTAATAGCGCACAAGTGAATAATCAAGATCAATTGCGGGTAGTTCGCAAAACCCGCGCAGCAAGATGTTGTCATGATGTTGTTACAATTCCTTGCCAGTCTGCCTGTGACCACGAACGTAACGTCACGTTCGAAACGTCAGGCCATAAATAAACGTAAGTTTTACGCGATTAAGACCCGTGTTAGTTATATAAGTGTGATGAATTTCATCTGGATTTGTTATGGATATGATCTGACTGCTTGCATTAGTTGCGTTCTCGCGCGCGACTGCGTACATTTAGTGCGACTTCAAGTATAGACTCGCGCGCGAGGACGCAACTCGTGCTAGACCGCCTGTTATTGTCAAAAGTGACATTTCTTTAAACCAGAAACGTCTATACTCATAATATACTCTACTTATTTTAAGATCACTTACCCAGCCTTCACTTCGAATAAAAATATAATGGCCACTTTATCGGTCTTCTACTGGCGATAAAGAATCATAAACTCGAGCTTTCAGTAGACTTAATGACCTCTATAACGTGGTCGAGCCCATACTTAAATGAGTAAACCTTGAAAGTCAACTCCAAATATTGAGTACAGCCGCCACCATCGCCACCAAATACGATCATGGACAAATTTAGAAGAACGCAAAAAAAAATCTATTTCGTACACGAGATACTGTTACGGCGCACACGTGCTAAGCCTAAGCATATTGTCTTTTTAACAAGCTTTTTTTTATTTATTTTTAGGTCGACCTGTATGTAACTAACTTGTAATGGAATCTAAGGTAACTAATTTAACCATCTTCCAAGGATCGTAGCGTCATGAAAATTGGGAGCTGTATGTAGTTCTGATGACAATACAATAATATGGTACTGTCGAACTGATCTGATGATGGAGACAGGAGGTGGCCATAGGAACTCTGTGATGGAACAACGCAACCTAATTGTGTTAGGGGTTTTTAGAATTGTCTCGATGAGTATTAGTTGTCTGTCGTATGAAAAGTACAGTCAGCGATAAAAGCTTAGATAAAAAATTAAGTCGTCAATGTCAATGTAATTTATTTAATGTGTTTTTTGTAAACTGTTCACAACTATAGGAAAAAGAGGCTTTACCTAAAATGTAATCTGTATTTACCTTTAAGTACCTACGTCTTACGTTTATTTTTTATCAATTCTGTTAGTAAATATGTTATTTAAAGCACCATTCTCTACAATTATGCCAAAATTCGCTTAATATACACGAATTATTTCCCCAATTTAGCAATTTTGGTTTTTGTTTGGTGAGTTAATACTACTTAACACAGTGTCAGTTTTGTGAGTGATAATTTTGAGTCGATCGTGCGTTGCCGCCTTGGTAGACTTGAGGCGCGGTAACTCGTTAAGGGAAATATGCGAGGGAGAGCTCTAGAAAAATGTGTATTACTTAGTCTAGTATATCACGAGGTACCTTACGCAACCGATTGAGAGAAGCGAATATTTATTTAAAAAAAAAACGGGTTTCACAATACCTAGGTATACATTTTTTAAGTCGGTGGAACTGCCCCGCTTTATGTATTTCGTGGCAATCATTCAGATTTTTTTTTATTTGATTTTGTAAATACTATGGTCGTTCTTAATATTTTTTATGTAAATATAAGATTTGATGTACAGTCGCCGCCGAGTTTTTGAGTTGTTATCTTCTTGGGACTGGTGTGGGTTAGAACCGGTGGCAGTTTGTGACATTTTAAGCTCTTTATATTTTTCATTAAATACTATTTTTATTTTTAAATAAGTATTAATTTGGACAAACTATTCCTACTATGAAATAAGTGTTTATTATAATAAATGACGTAAACTTCTAGAATATCTGGAGGAAAGCGAAAGCCTTTAAAAAAGTGATGGCCTCGAACCGTTCTCCGTTAGGCACGGCTGAAAAAATAGCGTTTTGAGAAAGTAGGTAATTTATAAGAACTTTATCGCTTTATTACGAACTTTGGCCACCATTTGGATTGGTATCTAGAATAACTTAGAGCTATAGCAGCGCTTGTTTTTCTCGCTCGCTGAGCGTAGGTACAGATTTAAAAAATGTTAGTAATAAACTGAAATAAATGTCACATACTAAGAAAAAGATGATTAGGGATGGCCAGGGGCGCCATAAGCCAAGTAAGAAGTGCATATACTTGGAAAAATTCGACCTATGCCCGGTGGCCGAATGGCACAGGCACCTGCCGCGATAGCAGAGGACGCTGGTTCGATTCCAGCCTGGGGCACTGGAGGCCTTGGTCACTTTTTCTTAGTATGTGAGATTTATTTCAGTTTATAATTTATATAGTAGTGTTTCTACTTAAAATAAAAACAAATGAAAATATTTTCTGAAAATAATTTAATTTGTTCTCACACTTCTAATATAGCCTAAGCAAATTAGAAAAATCTGCGGAAATATTCGTGTAGTTTTAAAAATTGGTACAGGTATACCTTGTGGTGTCCAGATAAACATACTAACAGTCCTCGGGGGTAGGGGGTGTGCTGGGGGTGTAGAGGGGGGTTGAAGGTACATTTTTTCATATTTTTGCTCATATCTCGAATATCTGTACGAATAGCACTCTAATTTCTTCAAAGAATTAACATAAAATTTACTACAAATTTGGTTATGTTTATTTTTAGTCTGCGATCAATACTTTAGGAGCTACAGGCTGTTAAAGTTAAGTAAGTGATAAAAAATAGACGGTTTAAGAAAATTTAATTTTTTTGTAATTGTCATCATAAATAAAAAATTTAGCTTAGAGTAAGCAAGCTAAGCGACCTAATGATAAAATATAAAAAAATAGGCCATGAGCATGTCGGACCATGCTCAGTGTAGGGTTCCGTAGTTACCCGTCTGTCAAAATAGACTATTTGCCAAAACTCAAAAACAGCTGTAACGATTAGGGTCGCTATATTTTTCCTTGAAAGTCTTTACTAAGCTATATTTTCACGATTTTTTTCATATTTTTTGGACCCATGGTTAAAAAATTAGGGGAATTAAAGGGTAAAACACAACTTTTTTTCTTTCAGATCGATTATTTCCGAAAATATTAAGTTGATCAAAAAATAGTTCTTGAAGACCCTTATTCGTTTTAAAAGACCTATCCAACGACACCCCACACTATAGAGTAAAAGCGAAAAAAAAAATCATCCCCACTTTAATGTAGGGCAGCCACCATAAAAAAAAACTAGTTTTCATGTTTAAATTTGACACGAATACATAAATCAGTTACGCTGACAAAGTCGTAAAATATAAATTAGAAAAAATATTTTTTTAGGCTGCCCTACAGTAAAGAGGGGATGAATTTTTTTTTATATATATACCTATAGTGTGGGGTGTCGTTGGATAGGTCTCTCAAAACAAATAGGGGTCTTCGAGAACCATTTTTTGATCAACTTAATGTTTTCAGAAATAATCGATCTGAAAAAAAACAGTTGTGTTTTCCACTTTAGATCCCCTAACATTTGAACCATGGGTCCAAAAAATATGAAATAAATCGTGAAAATAAAACTTAGTAAATACTTTCAGGGAAAAATATAGCGAACCTAATTGGTCTAGCAGTTTTTGAGTTTTTGCAAATAGTCTATTTTGACGGACGGGTAACTACGGAACCCTACACTGAGCATGGCCCGACATGCTCTTGGCCGGTTTTTTTATATTTTATCAGCAGGTTGTTTAGCTTGCTTATTCTAAACTAAATTTTTTATTTATGATGAACAATTATGAAAATGCGACGTTTTCTTAAGCCGTCTATTTTTTATCTCTCATTTAACTTTAACAGCCTGTAGCTCCTAAAGTATTGATTGCAGAGTAAAAATAAACATAACCAAATTTGTAGTAAATTTTATGTTAAAACTTTTGTCCGAAGTAATTATAATGCTATTCGTACAGATATTCGAGATATGAGCAAAAATATGAAAAAAGGTACCTTCAACCCCCCTCTACACCCCCAGCACACCCCATACCGTCGAGGACTTTTAGTATGTTTATCTGGACATCACAAGGTATGCCTGTACCAATTTTCAAAACTACACGAATTATTTCCGCAGCTTGCCCAAATTCGGCTTAATTTGACGTGGCTTTAGTATGTTAGTAATACCTAAATTTATAATCAAACCTTAACTTGTCACTGTTTATTAGGGATTGGCCGAGGCGAATCGGATGAAGATATATTGACCAATGCTACTTGTAAAGTACAAAAAATTACAAATTCTTCATTTGCAACACACTTACATTGACAATGCGAAGTGAGGAAACCCTAGAATTGATTCAAAGCCATCACAGCGAAATGAAGTTCAAACAGATTTCGTTTCGAGGCCGCACCGCCCATCAGGTCCGCTGGCAAACATCCCAGCCGTTAGTTCAAGGACAGTGCAGTGATCTGTCATTGCTTTAATTAAAGAAAAAAATTCTAAGTAGCTCTTTTATCCTTTTGACCGGTAAATACCTTGCCTTCTCATGTCATTGAATTGTACTTATGATTAAACTTAACTAAGTACCTAAATGTTTCAACTACGAGACGAACTATGATTTTATAACACTCGCACTGCAAAATCTGTGCAGAGTTAGCTCGGTTCGCCAATTATGACACTAAAAATCTTTAAGCAAAAATAAATAAAAAAACAGAAAGGTGTGTTTTATGTAAAATTGAACATTGACAGAGTTATTTAAACACATTTAATTTTATTTTTATTAAGAGTACTCACTTCGAGTTCTATAAAGTCGGATGTGAAAAGAGTCAACTTTTCAATAGAGCATAGACCCAAACCAAAATGGCACTTTAAATATATATATATGCAGTTTAAATAAAATACATATTTTACAAATCTGAATAGTTACGGCTCCATTCCATTATAAACTGTTCTAAAACGCACGCGATCTCTCGAGCCTAGTTTCTCAGAGTCCCGTCCCTTTTCCTCCCCCTGTATTTCCTAAGTCTTATTACAAGGCCTAAGTTTAGGTACGGGTCCCTAGAATTTTGGGTAGCAAATTTTGGGCTAGATTTTTGGACGTTTATTAGTCACTACGGCACGAAGTGCTACGCCGTGCCGTAGCCGTAGCAAATTAATGTTGTATGTGAAAATATGTGCACGCTAGCGGCGAGCTATGCGCATTGAAAGGGTTAAACCAAGGTTGGGTCATTGCTTATTCAAAAACAAACACGCCGTTTAACGTTGCATGTCATTAAGCTGACCTTGACAGTGTCCGAGTGTGCATGTTGGTTTTCCATCACGACAGCATGGGAGATCGTTATCACGTCAGGTACAACATTTTAGTTTTTTGGGTGGAAAAAGGGTATTTTAGCACGTTTAGCACTAAGCTACGATCATAGTACTACGGCGGTACTATTCGATAACATGGGTTTTCCGATACCTACGAGTATGTAGCAAAAATGTTTCGTAGAGGCAAACCGACAAAGTGTCATAATTAGACAAAAAAACTAATATTTTAAACAAATGTGTTTAATATAAATAGTGGCAGCATTTATTCTTTGAATTACCAGACTGTTATATTCCGCGAGGAAGCTTTGATTACGTACCTAATTCTCATTAAATTAATATTAATCATTTACATAACCATAAGGTCAAAGTTTGCCTAACACGTGCTAATTAGTTTCTCACTACACATAATTATATATACCTTTATGTACGTATTAACTGAGCTTAGCGTCGTAATGCCCAGTCATCTCCGGTAATAAGCTTAGAGCAGCTTATTCTGCCGCAGGCGGCTAGGAAAAGTACCACATACCTACTTGATAAAGTAAGAAAAATCACGCAAGGACTATTTTTCTATAAATACGAACACATATTTTGGCATACCGTATTGAAACGCTATTTAAAACCCAAAATAATATGCATTCAATATATTATTTGCTTTAGTTAAGTATGTCAGTCATATTCATATAATACAATAGGGATGTTTCCTGTACTTAAAATAAATTATTTCAAACCGTGCACGAAATAAAGCACCAGATAATTATTAGAAAAACATAGGTAGCAGCTATTTTTAAACACAATTTGTATTTAATAAATCGGATTGAAACATAAAAAGTAGGTGAGTTTACCGTGACGTCACTACATTCGTTTTCATATAAATTCCATATTAGCAAATCGTTTTGACAGACTAAAAAAGAAGCTGATTTGACTAGTAGAGTAGGAATGTAGCCTATTATCAACAACCCACTTTGTCAGAGTTCAAATGTTTCGTCAGTAGGAAAGCCGGGGATCAACTGATCGATATTGATGGGTTTCGCGTCAATCACGGATGAGGGTGTTTTTAACGACCCAAATAACGGGCCGCATTCTGACATTATTTTTTCATGTGTTAAGTAAGGATGAGTCACGTTAGACCGGGCCGTGCCCGTGCCGGAACTTCCGGAGCATCGTTTTCTATGGAAAGCATCACGTGATCGCCTGTCATATAATAGAAAAGTAAGCGCCGGAAGCTCCGGCCCGGACACGTCCCGGTGTAACGTGAGTCATCCTTTATACAACTTGACTCTGCCCTTGTAGAATTCCATTGTTTTAGAATTCACTCAGCCCTTTGAACAAGCTGGGGTTTGAACACGCAGGAAGCCACATCTTTATATAAGAGGAAAGTGAGGCCCAACGTATTTAGCAGGATACAACGACCCAAAGGGAACGGGACCCTATTACTAAGACTCCGCTGTCCGTCTGTCCGTCTGTCTGTCATCAGGCTGTATCTCATGAACCGTGATAGCTAGGCAATTGAAATTTTCACAGATGATGTATTTCTGTTGCCGCTATAACAACAAACACTAAAAACAGGATTTAATAAATATTTAAGCGGGGCTCTCATACAACATACGTGATTTTTTTGCCGTTTTTTGCGTAATGGTACGGAACACTCCGTGCGCGAGTCCGACTCGCACTTGGCCGGTTTTTAAAGCCTGTTACGTAACATATTTATTGACATGATATTTCTTAATCCCTTTTAGTACCTATCTGAGCTGTGTTAACCTTGACCGATAAACAAACAGAACATAAACGCGTAGAAAATAATCTTGGGTAAAAATGTTGGTTACGAAAACGACGATAGCATTTTTATGGAGTGTCCGTCACTCAACATATAAACGAAAGTATTGAAACGTGAAATTGTAGGAACCTATTTATGTAGGTTACATTTATCGCAACACTAGGTATATTGATTTATATACTTTATTGTTCTTCTTGACGAGTATTAGGAGGATTTTACAGTACTTATTTATACTGGAGTATGCGTGTGTGTGTCTCATCATATATATATTTAATAATTCTTCTTCTTCTTTAAGTGCCTTCTCCATCCCGGAGGTTGGCGACCTTAATAATTAAATAATTAATTAATAATTTATTTATTTATTTTTAATAATTGCACAAAAATAATATTGTATTAGCCTTTAAGTTTTTTTCATGTGTCAGGTACCTATGCTATGTTATTCTGTGTACCTATATCTTTTAGATTTTACCGTCACATTGGTAACTATCTTAGCAATTTGCACAGGCTGTGTGTACATTCGAGTTCAGAAATATGTGACGACCGGTCTGGCCTAGTGGGTAGTGACCCTGCCTATAAAGCCGATGGTCCCGGGTTCGAATCCTGGTAAGGGCATTTATTTGTATGATGATACAGATATTTGTTCCTGAGTCATGGCTGTTTTCTATATATTTAAGTATTTATATATTATATATATCGTTGTCTGAGTACCCACAACACAAGCTTTCTTGAGCTTACCGTGGGGCTTAGACAATTTGCGTAAAAATGTCCTATAATATTTATTTATTTATTTATGTATATACTTTTCACTATTATATTACAGTACTCAGATTACATGAGCGCGGGCAAGCCAAGTATTTGGATGATCCAACAAAACGAAGCGAAATTAGTAAGCACGCTACACACACGCACAGACACACACACACACACCTACTTTTACCGATATTCAGCAAGCGATTGGAATTTATGATTAATATCTTCCACCTCGTCATGCGTGTATCGCTGCTCACTCCACAAACATAATATTTTACCCCAAAATCACAAACAAAAACCAAAGTTACCGTAAGCAAAATAAAGCTCATATTTCAAAACATCTTACAAATATGTAACGTGACGGAAAAGTAAGTCTATTATAACGTACCGTGCAAAACGGTCGTAATAAATTATCGGTTTGGATCCGTGCGGCTTCCAATTTGTCGGCCTAGTGCGCTTAGGCCGCACACATACTGTGACAAATGTACCTAGTCCTATACAGTACCTATTCTAGCATGTGCTTGTGACCTAAAACCAACTATTTATGCACATCGATTTGTTGTGCCCAAAGAGACTTCTCTATCAGAGGTAATTTATGACGTAGAAAACTCAACTTGGGTTTGACATAAACCCGGCTTTCTATAAATGTAGAAAATTAAATTTAAAGGTACACATATAAGTACCTATTTCTATCGCAAAACTGACAAACGAAACCGAGACAAAAACAAGACGCAAAGAAGTCATAAATAAGGAAATGATTTAGAAGTGGGAGAACAGATAACAGAACATAAGTAAGTAATTGCATTTTGTACCTTTAGACAATATTCAATCAACAACGAGTGATGTCGAGATTATATCTATCTACGTAATGGCCTGTTTCTGTTGTCGCCAGTGTTATTGTGACGAGTAGGCGGTAAAGACAGCTCTAGTAAATAAGGAAAATAAGAAACTATTTATGTGACAAGTTCGATAAGTGTATCGCATAGACAAGACAACCTACGTTAATTTCAAATGGCTCGTACCTATAATTAAACACTGACGTGACTATAATAGTTTCTAAAAATACCGAGGTTTCCTATTGAAACCTTTGTACAGGTCCTATACAGGGGTTTCCATTAACGGCCCGCTCGCTGCCCACTGAAACAGAAACGATATGCGAATTTATTCCCGTCCACTATACGATTTCGATTAATCCGTATTAAACGTGCAAATTGGCCATTACGTCACCGCGATTACTGGGCTGGAATGTTTATATTGTGGTTACAAATTAAGTGGTTCGTTGGTAAAATATTAACACAAACAATGAGAAACGTCAGTTTTTTTACAGTGCATCTGGTGCTCTATTACGAGACCCTGTGCTATAATAAGCACATTATGTAACTACGACGAATATGTATGTACTGTAAAACGTTGTACGATACAAGTGCGAAAAATAGGAAATTCGCGCGAATTCCTCGCACGTGTATCGTAGTAAATAAGTAGGTATTAGTAGGTACAATGAGTATTCAATTCAATTCAATATATTTATTTCAGACTGCATATGTCCATAAAATTGTATTAATTGAATTGTATTAAGGGCGGTAAGCAAGAATTTACGAACTTGATGACAGCTAACTTATTCAAATATTGGTTTGATGTCAGGCGGTCTAGCATAAGTTGCGTTCTCGCGCGCGAGTCCATACTTGAAGTCGCGCCAGATGTATGGAGTCGCGCGCGAGAATAACTCATGCTAGACCGACAGATGCACGCTCGAATTGGCCTGTGAGTCTTTGTTATCAAATAAAATCAATCGTTGTAAACAAATGCTAGTTGTTCCCTCTTTATAAAAGACCGCTTTGTATGGATTGAGAACATCTGGCTTAATGCATTTTGAAAAGATAAACTTCAGATAAGAAGCGGCGATATGTTTGGCATGTTACGAGATGTCAATAAAGAACCCGAAGATGGTTCTGTTTCTACGACCTGTGATGTGCCAAGAGATCCGCCAAATTGTCCAGACACAACTTTGACGTTATTCTGGGGTGAATGACATCAGATGGAATTTACCATATTGAGCGAGGGTCAGAAGCTTGAAATGCAATACGTGTGGCTACAGAGCTATACAAAGCTTCTGTGAAAGCAGGGGGAATGTACTTACCTTGCAGCATTCACCTAAATCATATCTTAGGATTGTTTTGTGAAGAAAAATTGGTATTACCTTCAGAGCTCTATTCTAAGCGGGTTATGAAAATTAGATATTAACGAATATCGAATTAAATACATATAGGCAACACTCAGATGATTTCTACAATTATTTTTCCACCAAACAATTTGCAACCCTGACAATTTCATGTAAGTACGTACCTACGCATAAATTTGTTTTAAAAGTTTTCGCATAAGTAATGTTCTGTTTTCTAAAATCTTAAAACTTTCTTAACTCAATCATTATAAATATTATAATATAATGGTGACCGACATTACTGGAGCTCAAACTCGAAAGCCTGTTAAATAAAGTGCTTGTCATTCCACTGCAATCTGCTTTGGCACCGGCTATTTCAGAAAAGCATGACCGCAGCAAGTCACTTAAGATGCTCTATCCTTTTCTTTCTTGGATGACACTGGAGATAGTCTTAACTTTAGAAAGAGACGAGAAGAATTACTTAGCTCGGTACTGCGACGTTTCGCTAACCAGACTCTGTCAAAGGATGCAGTGATTCAATTCACTGGCACGTAGATCTTTCAATGTTGAAGTTCTGTGATAAATAATATATTCCACTGCTCTCAAAAGTTTTAAAACTAGCTATTGAGTCCAAATAGGTGATACTTAAATTGTGTCCAAAAAAAATTTTTTTTCATAAATGTTTTAATTTTTCACATATTATTACATATATCAAAAGTACATACAAAAAGCAATTTTTTGATTCATATGGTCAAGCTTAATACTCTCAGGAAAGGTAAATAAAATGAGTACATAAACACGGTTGTGACAAAGTGTCCCTCAGTCGTGACTTTTCGGCATTTTGGTGGCCAACTCGACTATTTTGAATTATATAGTTATTTTAACATAGCCTAAGTCACTTATATGACTACGACAAACTTATGACAGCTCAGACGTTGAAATCCGTCAAACTATAAAGGCTGTAGAGCGTGACAAAGAATTCGATACACATCATACATACATACAAGCGAAACACATTTTTTTGCTTTGGCAGTCGGGCAATAATAGCAAATGATCTGTAGCTAATAAAAATGCATTTCTGAAAAGTGCATGTGCCTCTAAATTAATCAAACGAATTAAGAATGACACGACCACGTGTCTATATGTCACGAACGTGGACTCAAAAGTCCGTGGCGGTGACAGATTTTTGAGGCCACGGTCGTGATAATTTGGAACATGTTCGATATTACATAAACATTTCCTTTGATTTTGCAAATATTAAATAATTAGCTTAATCTGCAATGTTTGTAACATAAGATATACCTCATGGTATATCTTATGTTACAAACAATAACGTGAAACTGCAACTTACTTTTAAAACTCTAACACGGCGGTGACGCGTTAAGGTTGACCGTTTTTTCAAATGAAGAACACAAATAAATAATTACCGACAAAACTTCTCTCTTCAGCCATTTGTAAACGTGACAACAACACAGTGTTGCTGTTCTAAAAAAACTTTAATAAGGCTGCCAGTAATAAAGATAATTTTCTACCGAGTACCGCATGTTTATATTACAACGCGCGGTGGTGACGCGAAAACTAATCACAAAATGTATGTTGTTTAAAATTATATAAAATCGTTATAAATCCATACAATTTTTAAACAGTGTTGTAGAACAAGGATTAGTGTTTTATATTTGATATAAATTATTGCAAAATCACTTCATATTTTTTCAAAAAAAAATCTAATATCACTAAATCTGGGGAAGTCACACTACACGGTCCGTGACATTTCGCACTTGTAATTTTTTTTTTATATGTTTCTAATACTCTTAGGACAATACATTTAGGTTGACCTAAAACTAGAGGTAAATTGCTAAGTATATTGATATAGAGTTTACTTATTTTCACAAAAATACATGCTATTCTTACGTGTTACACAAAAAATGCATAAGAATAAGAATTACCCAAATACCAAATAAAGAATTTGTTATTTGTAATTTATTTAAAAAACGACCAAACTTAAATAGATACTGCATAATAAATAGCAGTAACTACTTATACGCGAAGTTGGATCGTATTTTATTTAAAATAAACTACAGTTTTGTTTTAATGAGGTACTGAAGGCAGCTACCAGATCCCGTGCTGCTACGCCTAAATATTTTTTGGAGACCTTTTCTAACTTTTTAATTAACAGTTACATTGACATTTCGGTGGCCCAATATTGCAGGGTTCTATGTTACATTTTCAAGATAGTTGAAATTCGACTTAATGTCACTATGACAATGTTCAAATTTCAGTTCGATAAAAGTGAAACATAGAACCCTGTAATATTGGGGCAGCGATTTACAGATTTTGGAAAACATGTACATGTCATCGTCAAAATCGTAATTTTTTTTAGATTCTATTTGATTCCATTTCTAACCAGGATCAAAAGCTTTTTAGAAACCATCTCGGTTATGGTTATGGTACTAGATAAATCACAAACGGGAGATAACGTTTTCCAACCGTTTTAACCTTTTAACGACCACGCATGGTCGTATGTATGTATCTCGCCATTAGCTAGTATTTTGTATTCAAGTCGTGTCTGCTTAAGTAAAAGTCACCCCAATGAGTCTGCATCCCTCTAATGTACGTTTAATGGCTTACTCACATGAAATATCTAAAATATAAATGACCTAAATTCTCGTAGCTGCTACGCTGGATATATTTTAAACAACTTACTACCAAGGCACTTTGCGAAAACTAGTTGACTGAAAAAAAAACTAGCTAAAATTAGATTCAACAGATAATACGGAAAAATAGTTTAAAAACTATATTTTACGGTAAGGTAAAATTGTAATATATTGCTAAGATTTTTTTTGTGATGCCTCATTGTTATTTGACAGTTAACATTTATTTGTGTCAAATGGTAATACATTTCAATTTTGCGGGCCCCCCTTAAGTTTAACGACTCGCTCGTACAGTTAGTGTCAAATTGTGATTTAGAGTGGGGTAACTTTACGACACTATAGCTTGCATAGCTAAGTAGTTACCAGCCCGTCGCCTAACTTTTTTAATCTGATACAGAGCAGAATATTAAAATATGTTGTCACATTTCATGTTCCCTTGGCAAAGTAAATTTAGACCGTGGTGTCGGGGGAAATAAATTAATATCATTTGTCGCCAATTTCGACGGCACATTTAATTTTTTCGTTGGTTATCCAGTTTTTGAGGCCTTTACTCACGAGGAGGTCCGCTCATTCAAATAAAAAATATAGGTATAAATTGTATTATATAAATATTAAAAAAGTTATATATGTAACCTTAGTTTGTAAACTTTAGTTAGTACCTAATGAGTTGAAATAAAAGGTTTTTTTTTTTAAATTTTATTATACAGTTTTCATGGTAGGCAAAAAGGTTTTACATGTCAACTTATTTGATTTTAGGTGTTCATTTATTTTCATACTTTCTAATTGCCTCAAAATACTGATTTGTCCAACCCGGCATTCATTAAAAGAAGGTTTTCGGCCGTGTCCGACCTGAAGTGTCGGTTTTGGCAGGTTTTAACATAAAAATCAAATTTCGGCCGAAACTAGAGCTCAACCGAACTTTCAATTTCGGTTATGGAAAAAAATCCGGTTCGATCGGACACTAAAGAAAACCTACATGTACCTACCTACTTGTAATTACTGTACATCGTACCTATTTACATTTACAAGTACCTACCTATTACCTAAAGTAAATAGGTACCTACTTCATTACTCACTGACTAAAATCGTCTATTTAAAAAAAAGTAGAGAGTTTTATCGTCAGTCATTTAAATAGCTATTGTCCTACAAAGAAACGGTTATACAAAGCCATTTTCTCATTTAAAAATGCAATAAAAGTCTTTGCTATATATATAAACATTATTTTAATTACGCTACAAGGAATGAGAAATAAATGAAAGCAGGTTTAAAAGCCCGTCAGCTCAGCGGGTGTCGTTTTTAATTAAAATAGGTACCTACATAACGTGTTCAGAAAATGTTTAAAAACGTATATTAATAATAAAGGGGTACCCTGAAATACCA
Source organism: Cydia splendana (assembly GCF_910591565.1). Taxonomy (NCBI): domain Eukaryota; kingdom Metazoa; phylum Arthropoda; class Insecta; order Lepidoptera; family Tortricidae; genus Cydia; species Cydia splendana. The sequence continues at coordinate 13,085,227 of NC_085971.1, read as the reverse complement.
AATAACTTTCACCCAAATTTCAGAGTTATTAAATGAACGCGGGCATACATCCTTTCATTTTGCATTCATGAACGGATCTTTTAACATTTACTTTTTAAATTACTCAAATTAATATGAAATATTAGATGTTGTTCGCCACATGTCGTATAATCAAGATGCCGTAAAATCTCATCCATAAAATTTTAAACAAAAGTGATTGAATATAAGTGTGAAATATTGGAGTTAATTGATACAAAACGTATTGAATCCTTCCTGTTTGTACACTTTATTTTAAGAAACAGAAGGATCTTTTTTTTCGTGGTTGTACAAATAAAATCAGCTGACACACTCACAACTAAGTTAAAATTAAACAGTATTAAGTACCTACCTATTTGATATTTCATCGATGATTATTAATTTCCGTCTCAATGTCTATTTATTATAACTTTTAGAAATAACAGTTAACAGTTAGCAGCCGTTCGTTCGTCTACGTTTACTTACAGGCCTCATTTCAAATGCTTGCTGTGTGCGGGCGAGAACAAGACGTCCGAATGAAGTTATATAGGTACGCGCTACTTATTCTTATTCATTATTTTTAATGTTTAAACTGTTTCATCGGGCCTTTTTATTTTCTTTTAAAATTTGGGAATAAATAATTTTATTAATCTGAGTGGAATCAACATAAATTCCCAAATTTACGATTCTTATGGTAAAAAACGTAATTCTTAACATAAGTACAATTTACAATCAGTGGCGTAGCTAGGCGTGGGCGTCGACCACGGCCTCGCGCCCCCTTATAAGTACAATTTACAATCAGTGGCGTAGCTAGGCGTGGGCGTCGACCACGGCCTCGCGCCCCAAGGGGGCCTCGCGCGAGACCCCTTCGGGCACAGTGAAAGAAAAGGGCCTCGCAGATGCGACTTCCTCCACGGCTAGATTAGTTCCCGCTACGCCACTGCTTACAATCATGGGTGGAATCAGCCACCATTGATGACCAGCATTTTGAACGGTGTTTACCTACCTACGCCCAACTTCGCCCACCGAGGGTTCCGTACTTTTTAGTATTTGCTGTTATAGCGGCAACAGAAATACATCATCTGTGAAAATTTCAACTGCCTAGCTATCACGGTTCATGAGATACAGCCTGGTGACAGACGGACGGACGGACGGACGGACAGCGGAGTCTTAGTAATAGGGTCCCGATTTTACCCTTTGGGTACGGAACCCTAAAAAACGGCAAATTAGAAAAATGGAGGCTAGGTTCAGTTTCCACAGTAATTTTAAGTTTCTTTTTACACTGCAAATTGGTTTCCTAGGCTATAATAGCTGTATGAAAATCGTGCTCTGGTAACCATGGAGCTTAAGGTCTGTTAACACTGGTCACCCCAAAACGTGATTCGCCCACGCTGGCTACCATAAAAGGCCGGTAAGCAAACTTTCGACGAACCCGTATAAAAACCGCTGAAACAGGCGGCCTCGACCTGACATTATAGATGTAAAACAAGGCATACGGGACGGAGGAACGTGACCTGATCTATGGCATGGTTTATGAAACTTGGTTGACTGATTATGCTTGAATACGGTTTATATAATGACACAAATGTATATCAAGAGCGAACTGCGTGTCATCAAACTGTTTTTCAGTTTGACAGTACTATTCCAATGTAACACCTATGTTCCGTGTCTTATGAAATAGTACATTGTGCAACATGGGGCGTGGGGCGAGAGTAAGTTAAATCGCGACGGTTTGCCGGAGCGATTTATAGACTCGAGTTTGCAATATTATTACGCCCCGAGTTACACACAATGTTTTTCATCACACTTGTGATACAAAAATTAAGCATAAAGACAAAAAACTGTTAATTATGGCACTAGAAACTTCATAACTCCCTAGGGAGAACGCTTTTTCTATAACTCCCGCTAAACCTGCGTGCAATTCCACATTTACTGAGCGAGTGTGATGATTGTGATGAAAATAAATTTTTCATCACACTTGCTCGGAAAAGATGTATTTACACGTAGGGCTTGCGGGCGGGAAATTGAATTTTTCGCCCTAGGGCGGAAAAAATCTTTTCCGAGCAAGTGTGATGAAAAACACTTATTTACACATAGGGCTTGCGGGCGGGAAATTGAAATTTTCGCCCTAGGGCGGAAAAGTGTTTTATACAGAAGTTTGTTTTTATTAATTCTCCTTTTTTTCCTTACAAGTGTGATGAAAAACATTGTGTGTGCCACGGGCGGTAAAGAAATTCCGAACTCGTGAACATTTTAAGCCCTCGCTTCGCGTCGGGCTTAAAATTGACACTCGTTCGTAATTTCTTATTTCCCGCCCTTAATACACAATGTACTATAACAGTACATATGGTGCTACTTTACCGCCCTAGGGTGGGATTAAGGACAATACGTGCCTATGTAAAATTTAAAGGGCCACATGGCTGTAAAACATTGTACAATAATACACGTGCGAAAAGGTAATTCGCACTTGTATCGTAATGTACTAATATATAATTAATTAATTTAAATCCACTTTGGGACGTGTGTACTTTTAATACATACTAGCTGTGCCCGCGGCTCCGCCCGCGTGTAATTCGGTATGTGTCAGTAAGCGGCTAATTTCTAATCCTAATTTCTCTCCCTCTCCCCTGGCGGCGGAACTTGCAGTAAAGTTGACATATGGATATGCTAGAGGACTGAAGTCCAGATAAAATATTTTACAATTAGGTACCACCAAATAAAATTACACTCCAAAATCAATAGTTTTATTCGCCCTTATTCAAAATTTACACGTGATTTAAACTTAGAGAATATAACCAAACGGAGTGGTCATTAACAGGCGTTCCCCTCTGTCGAAAATAGGCGGCCAATGGTCAACCGACGTTTATCTGACATGGCTATGTTTACGTTACGTAGGTACACATTTGAAGTGCCCCTCCCCCGCAAAAAAGGACCCGCCAGACTATTTTGTAACTACCGAAAATTATAGACATGGCGTCTCCGTTGGTTATATTCTCTAAGGATTTAAACGACAGAGTAGTAGGTGAATATCGGACGATACAGTAAGGTATACGCGCGCGAGCAAAAGCGAAGCGGCCTGCCTGGCTAGAGCGCCACTTACCGTGGTCTTCTTCAGACTCCTGAGGAAGACCACGTGCCTTTCGCGAATGATTCTATTTTTTTCGGGAAGGCATGGCAATGCGTATGAAATGCGAGTCCCAAACCGTTTGACTCCGCAAACGACCAGTCGGCCGGATTAAGATATTTTGATGCCCTAAGTATTTCTAGACCATGGTGCCCCCTCTCCCTAGGGTCATCAAAATTACATTGATTTTTTTGGTAAATTGAGTGACGTTCATTGCTGCATTTCAGCTGAGAATGGAAATCAGTTACATCATTTTATCACGAAAATTGACAGTGCCGCAGCAGTAACGTTGCAACAGAGTACCTATAATGCTGCTGCCGGCGCTGTGACTGGCCATATGCCTATTACGTAATATTAAGCTCATTTATCAATATAAAACTTACATTTTAGCGGTGAAGGAAAGCTTCCGGGAGCTTCCTTGCCGATCGTGTGTTTACATCACGGTTTTGATTGAAAGATTTAAACGATGGTAACTCGAAGCACTTGATTTCATAGTCTAGTCTTTATCATATGTATCCACGATTAAATTAATTGCTAATTAACTTAGTAAAAACAAAATAATAACAAGAATTTGCTTAGGAAAACAAATATTGTAAGGTTGTTTACATTGACTTTGACAGGTATAGGCGCGGTGACGTTCTGATATCGTTTTAAACCGCAAAATTCAAAAAGCGTGAGGTAGATAAAAGGTTACAATGATTAAATAATTAACTTATATTATATGTTTAATACATTATTATAAAAATAAACTTGAAATACGTCTTTACGGACGCAATATTTGGAATCATAAAGGGAAAGATGTTAACTCAAACATACTTTTGGTTGCTTTAGTGTGCGTAGGTATCGTTGAAAAATAGCTTCATCAGCATTAATAGATTATGAACGTTAAAGTGTAGGACATAAGGCTTATGTAAACAGAATAGGATTTAAATATTTGAATTTCGAATACTGTCGCCAGTTTTATGATCGTATTGTTCGGGTATGGTTCCGTTGGGTTCGGCAGATTATGAGCCTTAATGAGTGGGACATATGACTTAGTAAACAAACAAGGATTTAAGATCTTTACTTCTAAGAGGATCATGTCGCTATTTTTATGACTGCATTGATAGCCTCCACCTTGCTAACATTAAACGATTATGAGTATTAATATACAGGGAATAAGCACTTTCGAATAGTAAACAAACGGGGATATATGACTCTTCTTCTTGAAGCGTTGAAACGTTTGTCGCCATTTGGATATTATATAAGGCTGAGCGGGCCTTGCTTACGGGATTATTCATTCTCTAATCTTTGGCTAGCAATGTCCCTGGCTTTGGGCGTACATAACGCTGGTGGGTGAAGTTTCTCTGCTACTTTTTCTGTTTGGGTTTACCTGGAATTATCCTAGTAAATTTAAGCTTGGAGATTGTGTGTCTGTGCTTGATTGTACGAAGATAATATCTATCTTTGTGGAATTAAGTTAGGACTATGGCGGAGTTTCTTTGCTTTCTTGTGTGTGGGTTTCATCGTGAAGTTTTCTATACTGTGTTTCTGGGTTCAGCTTTGGGGGTACAATACCGTTACAAAGCGTGGATTCAGAATGGCAGTGTTTAAGGGAATTTCATGGTTTTGTTTATTTTGCGTGGGGTTCTTTTTGTAAAAGTAAACTTAGATATTCTCATACCCTTTTGCTAATTTTAAAGCCAGATCATTGTTTGGACTGACAGTTTGTCCGACTAAGCGCTTCCCACCTTGCGGCTGTTAAAGGGAAACGGTTAGGAGTCGTTTTGTTACCAAGATAAGGGTTGACTTGGCACTATCTTTATACCAACACAGATAGTGAAATATCTCTCCCTTCCTGGCCTCCAATGCCCAACTGCTAGACTAGAATGAGGGCGTCACGTGCGCGCCATTGAGAGTAATCTCTGCTCATTTGAAACCTACAGTATTTGGAGACCTTGTATATTAAATATATTTATTTATACCATTCATAGACACAATAGGGACCTGTGTTACCCATGTTGCCACCCTGCCTTTGTGCAAATCGCCATGGGGGGACACAATCACACCGGCCTGTAGGTTGCTTTATCGGTTTCGCCTGCCGAACTATTACAGCTTCTCGTAGGGACAACACTTGTGTATATTACAAAGCATTAGGTCGATGGTAAGAACGAACTATGCTTTGAATATACTAGATTAGGGCCTACGTTTAGGAATAGGGTAGAATCACACACTAAATATGGGGTTTCTGTTAGGTTGGTATATATTTCTCCTTTTAAGGACTTCGTATATGGTATCATTATTTTAAGTCATGCGGTAAGGTGGTTAATCGTCTAAATCTCCTAATATTTTAATTTATCTGGGTAAAAAGGTAATATTTCAATTTTATCTATCACAATTCTGGTCTTCTGGAGTAGAAATGAAGTACTGGGTATTGTAATCAGGTTTCTAAGGTATTTACAAAACAAATTCTTTAATATCAAGCTGGGTTTAGGAACACAGACTTTTCTGAGATAGAAAATCGAAGAAAGGATTGTTTTAGGGACCCTTTGGCAGGCAGAAGTAATCCAGAGGATGTTTCGAGCTAAATATATCTACTGGTCTTGATATTCTTAGTCTTATAAAGTTTAATTTTTAACAAATAAACTTAGTACTTCGTTTATACCTCTAAAAAATCAGATTTACTGTTTATACTCTTAGTTCTGGGAAATGGGATGAAAGGATTCGTATCCTTAGCTTTTGAATGTAAAAAAGATTAGTAATTTTGATGACTGATGGATACTTTGACACTTCTTTTCATCATCATCTAGGTGCGCTTATCTTCCGAAGTGTTGGTAAAAGCCCGTCTGGCTAACAAGTTAGGGTAGGTGTTCCGACTAACCTTGTTGACTGGACTAGGAGCCCCCAATCCTGCATCGAACGTGTGAGTAGCATCTTCGCAAGAAGCTGGTAGTTAATTATAATCTTGAAAAGTTAGGGTGTAAATGGGCTTATCCCAGGAATGCTACTTATATGTTATCCCGGAGGCTTAATAGGTGTGGCAGGTTTTTACCAACAAATATTTTTATATTTATATTATCAATTATCATATATACGCTGCATATCTTCAATATCATTCTAGTTTTGGTTCTCTTAACATCATTTACATTACGCCATAAAACTCGTAGTATTTCCTATTCTTATAATTAAATAAAAGGGTTTCATTCTATTTCTTAGCTACGTAATAAATTATTTTAGTATTTTAGATATTCCTTCATTAAAATCTAGGTAGGTAAAAATAATATCTAAAAACCGAGTCCAAAATTTAGCTTTACTCATTAAAGAATCTAGGTTTCCGCGGTTCACTTCGAGGGGGTCCTAACTGCTAGCTAGACGATCACGACAAGGCCAAATTATAGGGGTAATTATTAAGGGGGGGTTTATTATATGTATTTATTATGGGGGTATTTATATATATATATATTTGGGGAGGGTACGTTTTGGTTCCGTGACCAAGGGATCTAAAATGTTCCTTTTAGGTTCATTTTGGATACCGAGGTTTCTAAAAATAAATAATAGAAAGTAGCCCAATGGGCTACATTTTGGAGCCAAAGTGACGCAGGATGTAGGTTACCTGGGGTTACTACGGTTTTTTTAAAGATATATCTATGTAAAAAGTAGCCTTTATGGCTTTTGTTACCGTGAAAGTGGAGTGGGTATGCTTATTTTTGGATTCGTATTCTGTTGTGTTTTAAATAAAAGTCATGAAACATTAATTTTATTACTAAAAAAAATCTATCTAATTTTTCTTTTACTTTATTATTCTATTTTAGTAAGGGTTACTCTCTGTAGACGAAAACAACGTAATTTCAGTTAGCGTATTTATTACAACACTATGTACAATTACTGAGTTTTTACGTAACGAAACTGCTGTAATCTCAGCATGGGTATTCACTTATGCAGCTAACAAGCATTAATCTTCTCCTAACATAATAAAATCGATCGGTAATTTGCATCTCCGACGTCACGATTCTACGTCGACACATCGTTAGCGAGTTCTATCTCGGAGGTGGCGCCATCTCTTGACGAGTTTGGTACTACATTTTTACTCGTTCACTGCTCGCCGTAATTAGGGTTTTCTTTTCATATTTTTCAGCTAAAGATGTGTGTCATTACAACTATAAATCCATCTTCTTGCGTCATTGATACCTGAAATATAAAGTAACAAAATTAAAGTAGGTACAGGTATAGCAATATTAGCACTTATTACGGTTATTTTCACCGAAAACAATCACGACTTATTTCTCTCGCGCCTTAGATTCGTTAAGAAATTAGTTCATCGCAGGTATCAATAACAATAATGAAATAAATAAATAAATAAATATTTTCGGGTCAGTTTTTCACATATCCACAGCTGGTACTGCGGGTACTTGGCGGCGAGTACATACTTGTATGAATAAATACATACTTAGATACAAATAATGTCCATGATTCGAAGTAGCCGCGTCTTTGCCACGCAGCATACGTAGGCAGGATTACTAATAGACTAGAGATAAGATAACATTACCTAAAATAGTCTAGGCCAAGATATCTAGTTGTGTAAGAAGTCATGCTTTAGTCTAAAGTTTTGGGGGCGTGTAACAGTTCATTTACACGAAAGAATACTAAGGTACAGGGGGCGTATTCTGCGACTTTCTTATTTCCCATCTTAAAAGTCGGCAACGCTTTTGCCACCCTCTGTTTTTGCGGGGTATTGGTAACCATTTGACTTCAGGCGATTCATTTCATTTCTTTTCTTCGTTGTAAAATCATGTATATAAAAACAAAAAGATGTTAGATAATTAAATAAAGTCAGTCATTCATCTGCTTTTGCCTTCTATATCATAAAAAAATAATAGATGTACACATGCGTTGATTTAAGAGTTAGATCTTTGTTAGACGGCTTGTTTACGGGTAAAATATCACTCTATAACCTACAGAACAAATAATAGGGACCGTGCGCTTTGGTGGGTCTGCCGTCTTGTGGGCTGAATCGGAAGCATGTGTACACATGTGATGGCCAAGGCAGGTGCTGCCATCTACCGTTCTCGTCGGTACGTTTTCTTGTACAAAGTAGGTTTTGCCATTTCATAGAAGGCATAATCGACACGTTTGCGCCTCGCACCAAAAATCTGACGGCCTACCATAGCTTTGACTTTTATAGAATAGTATTAAGAAACAGATAATTCTGTTAGGTACAATTATCTTACTAAGTGTGGGTCTGGATAACCATCACACATGCTAGAAATAAGCTGTTGGTCACTGTATGTGAATATCGTACATTAGCTACCATAAGATAGGAAATACGAGCATGTATGTATGTATGAGCTTGGATTTGAATAGGCTATACTCAGGTTGAGTAATGTATGGTATGTTTAAAAATCAGTAATAGTACATCATACAATAATTATTAGAGATTTAGTGGAACATACACATGTTAGAAAAGTTATCTACATACTTTTCGGTACGGAACCCTACTGTTTATTGTTTTGTCATTATTGGTTAAAGCCTCAGCGAGTTACTTTGTGTGGGCTTCCTCACTCATTATCGAATCTGCTCAAATAATTTCATTAAAATCGATTAGGATATGTAACGCGCGAAGCACCAGGACTGACCCTGTGCATACATTTGTACTATAAAGTGGGTATATTATCATAGGGTTGCTTAGGATTACAGTACTGTTCTACTGACGGTACTTCTCAATTGTGTGTGTGTGTGTTACAGTCAAACAGTAGTATATAGTTGGTTAAGCTAACAGTAAGTACCTAAGAAGGTAAAACGTGGGTTTTGTCCTGTGGTTTTTCTGGGTGTAGCAGTAACAGCAGCCATTTTTGCAGCAAAGTTCTTGAGATGAAGCCAGCAAACAGGGGTCTTCATGTATCAGTAGCAGTCAAGCGCCTTGGTAGTCTGAAATAAGTTACACAAGTACATATTAGAAAATTCAGTTCAAATAATAGCTTTAGATTTTTAGGCAATATGTCAACATTTTTCTTAAGACATCCATTCGCGGGGGCGCGATATTATTTTTAATGCATGTGTAGTGTAATGAAATATGTGGACACTTCAACAAAACCAGCCTGGGTTTGTCACGTGCGCAATCGTAATCATTTATTCGTCGCAATTCATGGTATTATTACAGATGTTTTCAGGTTAAATGAGTACAGCATCACATGTGCTCTTCCGAATTTCAACAATATTATCGTCAATATAATGACATAGTAAAAATATGCAAAAGTAGGCAGTACTTCATATTTTTCAAATTCCAAAAAAGTTTGAGAATCTTTGCAGGACATACTTCTATAGTTAAGTCACAAACAAGCTAGATTAAGTTTACTTAAGTCAACAGAATTAGAATAGGGTATGTAGGCTAAGCACAGTTTTCAACTCACCACACTGTCATCAAGAGCTCTCCACTTAGGCATTTGAAATATTGGTGTCAGACATAAGTCATGGGTTGTTTAGTTTATAATAAGTTATGTATTTATATAATGAGATAAAATACCTTTCATAAATGGAAGCAGTCAGTCGAAGTACAGTGAAGGCACCTTGACACTCCGGGACAAAGTCAGCCTCCGGGTAACACTGGAACCGGAATTATGGAAAACTTAGCTAAAGTAGGGTATATTTAAGAAAATCTACTTATAAGTCTCATTAACAGGGTTTATTATTTACTACAGGTAGGGTCTTCACAGTTAAGAAAACAGAAAAAATAAAAATCTTAAGTTTTTTTTTGTAGAACAAATGGAAAAATTTCAACTTATTTATTTTCTAAGTAGGATTAAGTCTAGAAATTACTGTTATACTTACTAGGGTAGTGTCGAAACACTCGGAGGAGCCTTTGTAGGCAACAATGGGAATTTGCTCCGATCAGCTTAGATGTCACCGGTTAGCAGACAGCCATCGAGTTGGTTTTGTTTGCTAAAAAAATGAAACGTACATTGTAAGTAATATAACTCACAGTTTAGGGGTCGAAGCACATATGCAATACAATACAATTATTGCACACCTCACATATACGTCTTACATGTACTGGTACAGGTTCACATTGATAGACTGCCTTTTCTAACTACCTTACTTTGTAGGTACACAATAGTCAACACCTACCCTCATTGTCTACACATAACAGTAAGGTTTATTGCGACAACAGGAATAATTATGGCAGGACCAGGTTTATGTTCACATATTTTTATTTAAGTTACCAGACAACTACGGGATCATTTTCAAGAGAAAAATACATATTCATCATCAGTTGTCATTAACATGTAAAGAAACCAGTTTATTTTTAGCTGACACTATCATATAGTTATGATTTTTATAATATATTGCATTTCCAGGTTCGAGAAGCACTTATTTCAAAAAAAATTGGTTGAACTATCTTTTAGAACAACAACATTTAAAATTCAAAGTACAGTAAGGGCAAGCCTAAGGGTATTTATATGGTAACAGGGTATATGGTACTTACTGTTAAGGGTCAGGAAACATTCTTCAAAATCAGCAAATGGAGTTTTTCACACCATAATTTCAACTTATTTCTCTTTGATAACAGTTTTTGTATATCAGCACGGGGAATCATTTTAATGTAGTTGTCAGCTTACTGAAACATCAAACATAGCTTTTAAAACTTATTGTAATACAAATAGTGTAGTGGAGGTCTAATGATATGTTAGACAGAGTAAAACGAAAATCAACCAGTAATTTTTTTTTAAATACTGATTTTACTTTGATCTCTTTCATTTATCAAAAAGAAATGTCTTTATGTTACTGAATAAAGAGTATAAAGAAGGAAATACAATCCACTAGGCGTCGGCATTATAAAGTAGAACGTTGAAAGTAAAGAAACTAATGCTAGCCATTTACAGATATGATCAGTCAGAAAAATAGATTTAATGATAGGTAGGTCAAATTGCGAACAATTATTTTCTGATTGGTGATATTCAAATGTATTTAACAGGGTCTCGATAGCAGTAACTTGTTTAAAGAAGAAACAAGAACATAACCTTACCTTGCTAGAAGGAATGATTCCCAACCTTGTATTTATTTTATTTCACTCGCACTGTCACACTGACACTGTCTGTACTTAGGCACGTAAAATAAATAAATAAATAAGTACACTGGATCAGAAATACGGGCACTAATAAAGGTTCCCTGACTATTTAGTTTGATGAAATAAGTAGAAGCAAATTCGTGTGAGGGTCTGAATGCCATTACCTTGGTCTTGTAGGTTCTTCGATAGATGGAAATCATTATGGACGCTCTCGGAGACTTTCTTTTTACCGTACTATCTTTAAATTTAGCTCAGTGATATAATTTTGCCTTGATATTTGTTAAACCATTTTTTTTTTGCAGGAAAAAATACATCGTTCAACGGAACTTAGGAGATTGACAGTTGGTAAAATTGCCATAGACAAAAATTTCACACAGCCAAATGTAGAAGTTGTAGAACATTCAGTTTAGAATAGCTTATGGTTTGGATCAATCACTAGATCGATTATTTTGTTTTTCACATTGTAAAAATGCGTTTTATCATTCAAATCATTCTATGTAAAAATAAAAAACTTAAATGATAATAGATAAGGGTTTTTATTTCAATTTGCATTAATCACGCAATTATTGGAAGCTTACTAAGTTCACTACAATCCATTCATAGGTAAACAAATGAATCCGACCAAATTACGTAGTCTATTTTGGTGTATTGTCAAAAATGTTAGAAAGTGTTTTTGAATTTCATCGCATTGCGAAAGCACGCGGAGGCCCGTTTGTAGAAACGAACTTACACGAACGATTTCGTCTGATATTAAGAATAAGTAATAAATAAATTGCCAATTTCATTTATGCAGTGAAAGATTATTTAGCATTGTTAATAAATCTTAAAAGTACATGTAGTTGTTTCTGTGGGAAAATCATTTATTTACATATATTTATATACTAGATTTACATTTAGGAAGTAAATAGATAACGATCGTAATGGTGGCGCTACTGTCACTAGGTGACAGAACGGGATAGTCTTACGTGTCTTTCAGTAGGGGTAGCAGCGAAAGCGCTGTTATTGTTTGTCCTTGTCACAGTCTCGTGCAGTTGCGTATGTTTTGTCTCTCACGGACGCACGCGTGTAGCACATCTATAGGGTCCTACTATTTAAGGCGGAAGATCATAGATATCGGAAGGTAATAGATAACAATCGTGATGGTGTCACGCTCTCTCAGACTCACAAAAACAATTATTGAAGAATTATAGTTAAGTTTATTCGTACATATTGCTATAGATAAAAGGATATATTCTAAAAACCAATAAAATAAAGTTCAATTCAGCGGGGTGCGCGGGGTTCAAGTTTTGTTATGAAAGACAGTTTTTTTACGCATACATTTTCGAGTTTGCCGCCTTTCCTACAGACAAACGTGGTTTGCCAAGTTTTTGTTTGCATCTTAGAATTTTAAGAAAAATACGTCTCTGAAACTTTGACAGTTCTTGGAATTTGTATACGCGGAGTAATTGTTGTTGTATTTTAAGAAATCGTAAAATGAGTCTGTAAATTAGTTTAATAATGGAATTCCTTATGTGAGACAAATAAGAATCATAGTGAGGTTTAGTGAAGTGCATATTAACAAACTGGAACCATGTTTCTGGTAAATTCGTGTTAAAATAAAATATGTCGGAGTCGTAAACAAAATAACTTTGTTTTTGGCGGAATATGTTATTAAGAAGTGATAAAATAGAATGGACAATGTTTCGGACGAAAATAAATCTAGATGCTATCCCGGAGTAGGTTCAGGAAAAGTGCAAACGCGTATTCAAGTGAAAATTGGGTTATTTTACGTGCATTTTGCAGCCGCAAATAACGAGTGCATTTTGTAAACAAAACAAAATTATGTGTTTTCTTGTAGTAAATCTATGTTAAAATAGTGCAGTGAGTTAAGCCAGTGATGTGAAAAAGTGGTGGAAATAGTACTTATTATCAAGGAATGTGCATCTAACACGTGAGTAGAAAATTTTGTCAAACCTGGTACTTTTATAGATTATCTTGGTATAAAAAATTATGTTATCACTTGTTCACAGTATATACTACATGTAGGATTTATATATAATCTTTCTAACGTTCCAAAGTTTTAATAAAATGCTCTTTTGACTTTTCTATCTACATGATTCTCGATTAATAGCGTTTATCGAAGAATTCCGTGCAGTTTGGTTGTATTTATGTGTAGATATTTGCGTTCTTTTTTGAGCTTATTATAATGAATAAAAAGTTGTATTTAGTCATTATATGTGTAGGACGCTATAAAAATAAAAGAAATTCAAAAATGTGATTGTTAAATTTGTCCAATTTGTTAACACCCTGATAGCCTAACGGTCTCGACTGTGGGCTACAGTATGTGATTTAAATGTTCGAGGTCCGGGTTCGAATCCCGCGTAGTGAAAGCGTTTTGATTTTTCATTTATTTTTGTGAATTGGTTTTAATAAAACAGACAATTTTGTAATTTTATTGCTCTAAATTTGATCATTTTATGGCTTCATTTTATTTAAATTATTTTAGTTTCGTGGTCTATCTTTTTTTTTATACAAGTTGTTTGGGATATTATGTAGTTTGATAATACAAACTGGAGATGGAGTTATGAATAAAAGTTTTACGGTCAGTAGATTAAGAACATCTAGGTACCTACTTAGTTCCTAAGAGACCTAGATGTCTAACAGTATTATGATTCGGGTTTTGTGTTAGCTAAGTACCTATATTCCAATTGAGTGAGATAACGTACGTTTGAGGTCATCATCGGTTTCGACAACTGGTCCCAAGAATTGACGTAGGCACTAGTTTGTGGTAGTTACAGTGTACAGTGAAATTTCGGGATAGCTTAGTTACATTGCTTGCTGGTAACCGGATATTCGTGACAAGATGATTGTGCTGCCTATTTGTAGAAGATAGAAGAGGAATTCCTTAGCTACTAGTGTGATCAAGTAACAACAGTTGCGGCTACTTCCTACAATCGTTCTACGGACTGCGGACAATTTCAAGAAACAATATTTCGAATAGAAGAAAGAAGAGGAAGTTAATGAACGTTCAAAAGAAAAAATTATGTAATTTTAAAAACTTAATCATCATCATCATATCAACCTTTTATCGTTCGCTGCTGAGCATAGGCCTCTCTTCGAGTGCACCAATTTTAAAACTAAGTTATTATTATATTTTAATATGAGGTAATTAAAATCAAATAAAATTAAGCCCAATGTTTTGTGAAGGGATAATATTGTTGTATGTTTGTAGGTAAATTTTTATTTGGTGTAATGTAATTATGTGACATGTCAATGACTTTAGGTTACTTAATCACGTTATTTGAGTATGTTTTGCAGCATATATGGTAGGTTGCTAATACTGCATCAGGCGACGGGGTCAGTCGGCGCACACGTGACAGTGTACTGTCAACGCCAAGCTGAGGGCAGCTGGACTGATTTAGAGGGACGCGGAGCGCGAGGCACGGGACATATTCATATTCTTATTTATTGACAGGAGTGGATGGCGCCGTCTCACGAAGGCCTTCTGTACCAATGGGGTACCATAGGACAACATCATCATCATAAAATCATCATCATCATTATAAATGTCATAAGGAAGTGGTCAGAATTTTCACTCCAAATCAAGGTCTACTTTGATGCTTATTTATTTGGGAGTATGTTTGCATTGTTTTACGGGTCAATGGGTTAGTCATACAAAGGCAACATACAAGTAGAGTCAATTATGGGTTTTAAATTTATAAAACACGTTCCGGTTTTTACTTCAGTTTTTTTTGTGGCTTATGTTCATTGAAACAAAGTTGCTCAGTATTAAGGGGATGACATCAGAATAATATGATAACTAACCGGTATATGATTATAGCGAAATAGTTTATTTTTTGGGCTCTTGGCAGAGCAATAATTAAACATTATATCAACTATCTGAGGTTGACAGTGGAATAGTTGAGCGCGTCTCAGAAATTTTTCATTATTTGAGTGTACAGTCAACAGTATTATACGCTTGTTCTCTTCCTCGATTTCTCGTGAGTCATGACTGAGGGTCGCGACCATCTAAGGTCGGTATTTTGTTCACCCAAACCTATCATTCTACACAATGCCGTTCTGTTAGTAGGCGCTTGTGTAGATCTTTATTTCCTATCCTTATCTATTTCCGTTTAGTACTCTTGCATACTAAATTAAATGCAAGGTGGGTCATTTTCTCTGCAACTGACTGTACTTCTCCAACGTTTGTTATTGCAAAATCGGGTGACACTATTGTGTTTTGAACAACATTGTTGAAGTTTTCTTGTCCTTTTGAACAAGAAAAATAGTCCGCCTACAAAGTACAAATAACGAGCAATTCTTTTATATTTATATATTTCGGGGATCTCGCAAACGGCTCTGGCGAGTTCGGTGAGGTTTGCTATATTGGGATTTTCGGGGGCGAGGGCCGCGAGGGGGCGATCTGGCTGGGTCTTGTCGCTGGGGGGGCGCGTGTTTTTGACTTTTTGTAAGAGTTTTGTACGTTCGGTCTCCCAGATACTTAATCCTAATATTTGGTCAAAATAAATAGAGATACATAAATAACAAATAAAATTAAAAATAATTCAACGGAAGTCCTGAAGTTAATATTTACGTTTTTTAATCATTTAAAGCTCAAAATAATTAAAGGATAGGCTCGGGATAGGTGCCAAGGTTTTTTTTATTATCATATAGGGATAAAATTAAAAGGTTAATATTGTATCAAAACGGGATAAGGGGTGATTTTATTTTGTTACTATTCTAAAAAAATACCTATATATTTTATTTTTTATTTTTGATTGCCTCTCAATAGTTTTGGCTGTCTGTTCAGATCGAAGCGGACCGGAGTATGAGGAAGGAAGTATGAAGACTTGAGTGTTCAAGCTTACAGTTATGAGTATGTTAGGATTTTTGTGTGAGATGTATATAAGACGATGGATGCCTAGTAGAGGAATGTACTTATGTGTTGTTAAGAATGGATCGGTACAGATAGACAAAGGCTAGAGGGTAATCAGACTAGATTTTTCGGAGTTTGCTGGGAAACAAAAGGTGGGGACGGGGAATACACAAATAGCCAGAAAATTTTTATCAGTAGGTTAGAATCCATTGGATTAAGACTCGTTCCAAGAGTATTATTTTGTGGCTATCACTCTACAAGGTAATAATACTCATACGAATTCTACACACCTTGTCTTGGCTGAGATATATCCGACATTCGACATATTTTCATGAGCTGTGAGCGTCTAGAAGGACGAGGCTCTACTTAAGAGTAAATTAAAATAATATTTTTTTGTTTTCATTACTATACGTAATTAGTTTTTATTACTTGATCAAATGGTTCTTAGGTTTAGGTCAAAATAATTTTGGTGTGCCATATTGAGGTACTTAATTGTGTCAATTTTAAGTTTGTTTAATAAAAAAAAAAAAAACACACCCAAACAAACTTAAAGGTCGGTATATTTTATTCAAGTATAAGACACGCACCAAGAAAACGTGGCTGAGGGTGATAGGGCAATGAAATTTAGTTTGAATTCTGACAATGGAGCTTGAAAGCTTCGTACTTATAAAAATTAAAGGTCTCTTCGTTTTGCTTGGGAGGTTTTTGCTGTCTCATCTTATGCTCTTCTACGGAAGTGCGCGGCGTAAAGGGTAGAGACAGGAGTAATACTCGGTGCACCGGGTTGAGCTGGCAAGGACGAGTTAACTATTAACTTATTAGATTCACAACCTAATATCTTTGGCGAAGCGAGGTTGCTGGGGAAAAAGTTGTCATGACTCATTGACAGAGTTCTGATGGCCTAATTTCGGAGCTGAGTCGCTAACAGTCATTTAGTATTGGAAAACACACCACATGTTTAAAAAGGGAGGGGACATTATCCGACTAATCTAGGGGAAATTGAAGTTTTTTATAAATTCCTGAAGTAATTCATAAAACACTTAAATTGGGGGCGGCTGTGACTGGCCATATGCCTATTACGTAATATTAAGCTCATTTATCAATATAAAACTTACATTTTAGCGGTGAAGGAAAGCTTCCGGGAGCTTCCTTGCCGATCGTGTGTTTACATCACGGTTTTGATTGAAAGATTTAAACGATGGTAACTCGAAGCACTTGATTTCATAGTCTAGTCTTTATCATATGTATCCACGATTAAATTAATTGCTAATTAACTTAGTAAAAACAAAATAATAACAAGAATTTGCTTAGGAAAACAAATATTGTAAGGTTGTTTACATTGACTTTGACAGGTATAGGCGCGGTGACGTTCTGATATCGTTTTAAACCGCAAAATTCAAAAAGCGTGAGGTAGATAAAAGGTTACAATGATTAAATAATTAACTTATATTATATGTTTAATACATTATTATAAAAATAAACTTGAAATACGTCTTTACGGACGCAATATTTGGAATCATAAAGGGAAAGATGTTAACTCAAACATACTTTTGGTTGCTTTAGTGTGCGTAGGTATCGTTGAAAAATAGCTTCATCAGCATTAATAGATTATGAACGTTAAAGTGTAGGACATAAGGCTTATGTAAACAGAATAGGATTTAAATATTTGAATTTCGAATACTGTCGCCAGTTTTATGATCGTATTGTTCGGGTATGGTTCCGTTGGGTTCGGCAGATTATGAGCCTTAATGAGTGGGACATATGACTTAGTAAACAAACAAGGATTTAAGATCTTTACTTCTAAGAGGATCATGTCGCTATTTTTATGACTGCATTGATAGCCTCCACCTTGCTAACATTAAACGATTATGAGTATTAATATACAGGGAATAAGCACTTTCGAATAGTAAACAAACGGGGATATATGACTCTTCTTCTTGAAGCGTTGAAACGTTTGTCGCCATTTGGATATTATATAAGGCTGAGCGGGCCTTGCTTACGGGATTATTCATTCTCTAATCTTTGGCTAGCAATGTCCCTGGCTTTGGGCGTACATAACGCTGGTGGGTGAAGTTTCTCTGCTACTTTTTCTGTTTGGGTTTACCTGGAATTATCCTAGTAAATTTAAGCTTGGAGATTGTGTGTCTGTGCTTGATTGTACGAAGATAATATCTATCTTTGTGGAATTAAGTTAGGACTATGGCGGAGTTTCTTTGCTTTCTTGTGTGTGGGTTTCATCGTGAAGTTTTCTATACTGTGTTTCTGGGTTCAGCTTTGGGGGTACAATACCGTTACAAAGCGTGGATTCAGAATGGCAGTGTTTAAGGGAATTTCATGGTTTTGTTTATTTTGCGTGGGGTTCTTTTTGTAAAAGTAAACTTAGATATTCTCATACCCTTTTGCTAATTTTAAAGCCAGATCATTGTTTGGACTGACAGTTTGTCCGACTAAGCGCTTCCCACCTTGCGGCTGTTAAAGGGAAACGGTTAGGAGTCGTTTTGTTACCAAGATAAGGGTTGACTTGGCACTATCTTTATACCAACACAGATAGTGAAATATCTCTCCCTTCCTGGCCTCCAATGCCCAACTGCTAGACTAGAATGAGGGCGTCACGTGCGCGCCATTGAGAGTAATCTCTGCTCATTTGAAACCTACAGTATTTGGAGACCTTGTATATTAAATATATTTATTTATACCATTCATAGACACAATAGGGACCTGTGTTACCCATGTTGCCACCCTGCCTTTGTGCAAATCGCCATGGGGGGACACAATCACACCGGCCTGTAGGTTGCTTTATCGGTTTCGCCTGCCGAACTATTACAGCTTCTCGTAGGGACAACACTTGTGTATATTACAAAGCATTAGGTCGATGGTAAGAACGAACTATGCTTTGAATATACTAGATTAGGGCCTACGTTTAGGAATAGGGTAGAATCACACACTAAATATGGGGTTTCTGTTAGGTTGGTATATATTTCTCCTTTTAAGGACTTCGTATATGGTATCATTATTTTAAGTCATGCGGTAAGGTGGTTAATCGTCTAAATCTCCTAATATTTTAATTTATCTGGGTAAAAAGGTAATATTTCAATTTTATCTATCACAATTCTGGTCTTCTGGAGTAGAAATGAAGTACTGGGTATTGTAATCAGGTTTCTAAGGTATTTACAAAACAAATTCTTTAATATCAAGCTGGGTTTAGGAACACAGACTTTTCTGAGATAGAAAATCGAAGAAAGGATTGTTTTAGGGACCCTTTGGCAGGCAGAAGTAATCCAGAGGATGTTTCGAGCTAAATATATCTACTGGTCTTGATATTCTTAGTCTTATAAAGTTTAATTTTTAACAAATAAACTTAGTACTTCGTTTATACCTCTAAAAAATCAGATTTACTGTTTATACTCTTAGTTCTGGGAAATGGGATGAAAGGATTCGTATCCTTAGCTTTTGAATGTAAAAAAGATTAGTAATTTTGATGACTGATGGATACTTTGACACTTCTTTTCATCATCATCTAGGTGCGCTTATCTTCCGAAGTGTTGGTAAAAGCCCGTCTGGCTAACAAGTTAGGGTAGGTGTTCCGACTAACCTTGTTGACTGGACTAGGAGCCCCCAATCCTGCATCGAACGTGTGAGTAGCATCTTCGCAAGAAGCTGGTAGTTAATTATAATCTTGAAAAGTTAGGGTGTAAATGGGCTTATCCCAGGAATGCTACTTATATGTTATCCCGGAGGCTTAATAGGTGTGGCAGGTTTTTACCAACAAATATTTTTATATTTATATTATCAATTATCATATATACGCTGCATATCTTCAATATCATTCTAGTTTTGGTTCTCTTAACATCATTTACATTACGCCATAAAACTCGTAGTATTTCCTATTCTTATAATTAAATAAAAGGGTTTCATTCTATTTCTTAGCTACGTAATAAATTATTTTAGTATTTTAGATATTCCTTCATTAAAATCTAGGTAGGTAAAAATAATATCTAAAAACCGAGTCCAAAATTTAGCTTTACTCATTAAAGAATCTAGGTTTCCGCGGTTCACTTCGAGGGGGTCCTAACTGCTAGCTAGACGATCACGACAAGGCCAAATTATAGGGGTAATTATTAAGGGGGGGTTTATTATATGTATTTATTATGGGGGTATTTATATATATATATATTTGGGGAGGGTACGTTTTGGTTCCGTGACCAAGGGATCTAAAATGTTCCTTTTAGGTTCATTTTGGATACCGAGGTTTCTAAAAATAAATAATAGAAAGTAGCCCAATAGGGTACAGCGCCACCCAAATGTCACCTTTATCACAAACATCTTAGAATGTTATTTCGAAAATTTTTCGATATAAAAACGCAATTTGATAGACAGTTGTACATTTTTACTTTTAGAACGGAAATCAGTCATATCATTTTATCACGAAAATTGACAGTGCCGCAGCAGTAACGTTGCAACAGAGTACCAAATGCTGCTGCAGTCGCCACCCGAATGTTACCTTTATCATATCTTAGAAAGTTATTGAAAACGCGAGCAAAGCGAGCGCGACAATTTTTCGATATAAAAAAACGCAATTCGATAGACAGTTGTACATTTTTACTTTTAGTATGGAAATCAGTCACATAATTATATCACGAAAATTGAATGTCACCTTTATCATATGTTAGAAAGTTATTGAAAACGCGAGCGAAGCGAGCGCGAAAATTTTTCGATATAAAAAACGCATTTTGATAGACAGTTGTACATTTTTACTTTTAGACCTTTTAGTATGGAAATCAGTCACATCATTTTATCACGAAAATTGACAGTGCCGCAGCAGTAACGTTGCAACAGAGTACCTAATGCTGCTGCAATTGCCACCCGAATGTCACCTTTATCATATCTTAGAAAGTTATTGAAAACGCGAGCGAAGCGAGCGCGACAATTTTTCGATATAAAAAAACGCAATTTGATAGACAGTTGTACATTTTTACTTTTAGTGTGGAAATCAGTCACATCATTTTATCACGAAAATTGACAGTGCTGCAGCAGTAACGTTGCAACAGAGTACCTAATGCTGCTGCAGGCGCCACCCGAATATCACCTTTATCATAAACATCTTTAGAATGTAATTGGAAACGCGAGCGAAGCGAGCGCGAAAATTTTTCGATATATTTTGGTGCCCCCTAGACATAGTGCCCTAAGCAAGTGCTTATTTTGCTTAAAAGGGTTAATCCGGCACTGCAAATGACAGAGGTCAATGTTTTTTTTTCAAAGTACCCACCTTCGTGGCCATTATTAAGTGCTTAATGAGGCGATACGTATGAATATGGATTTGATATGGAATTGGATGGATGGAATGGATAATTCATGACGGAGAAAATAAATAATTTTAAATAATTTTATGCAATTATACGCGTGTTGATATGTGTGTTTATTTTAACTATGTAAACCCATTTTTAGTTTTCTTGGTTACTTAATGTTTACTCCCCAAAAGATGGCACTGTGCAATGAGGGGCAATTAATTTACTGTCGTTTAATTTTGTTGTATTATTAAATCAACACAATTACTCAATTAAATTTGTTGATATCCGTACGATTGATTGAAATTTTAGAAGAGGGGTCTTCTAAACTTAGAGTTAATTTGGCAAAATCCTTCCTCGGTGGCTTCTTTATGTCACATCGTATTAAATTCAGCGCCATCTGTTAGTTTACCAGGGCACTTTATAGAGTTAGCACATATTTGAAAAAAGTTTGCCCCTCCTTCCTAAGTGGCGCCATACGATTCAAGGGCAAACTTAAGTCAATCGAGTGTTGTGGCTACCCCCCCTTTTAGGGGTTGACTTTTTATAGCCTATAACCTGGCCGGGGATTTTCTCGACAGATTAGTAAAGTTTTCATCAAAATCCGTTCAGCCGTTTTCACGTGATGCGCGTTCAAATAAACAGACAAACAGATAAACAGATAAACAGACAAACAGACAAAAATTCTAAAAACTGTTGGAACGTGTTCTGTTATCAATTCTAAGTATCCCCAGCCAGCTTTTTTTCAAATATCTTCCATGTACAGACTTTCGACCCTCTTCAGCTTTATTATATGTATAGATGTGCCCGCGGCTCCGCCCGCGTGTAATTCGGTATGTGTCAGTAAGCGGCTAATTTCTAATCCTAATTTCTCTCCCTCTCCCCTGGCGGCGGAACTTGCAGTAAAGTTGACATATGGATATGCTAGAGGACTGAAGTCCAGATAAAATATTTTACAATTAGGTACCACCAAATAAAATTACACTCCAAAATCAATAGTTTTATTCGCCCTTATTCAAAATTTACACGTGATTTAAACTTAGAGAATATAACCAAACGGAGTGGTCATTAACAGGCGTTCCCCTCTGTCGAAAATAGGCGGCCAATGGTCAACCGACGTTTATCTGACATGGCTATGTTTACGTTACGTAGGTACACATTTGAAGTGCCCCTCCCCCGCAAAAAAGGACCCGCCAGACTATTTTGTAACTACCGAAAATTATAGACATGGCGTCTCCGTTGGTTATATTCTCTAAGGATTTAAACGACAGAGTAGTAGGTGAATATCGGACGATACAGTAAGGTATACGCGCGCGAGCAAAAGCGAAGCGGCCTGCCTGGCTAGAGCGCCACTTACCGTGGTCTTCTTCAGACTCCTGAGGAAGACCACGTGCCTTTCGCGAATGATTCTATTTTTTTCGGGAAGGCATGGCAATGCGTATGAAATGCGAGTCCCAAACCGTTTGACTCCGCAAACGACCAGTCGGCCGGATTAAGATATTTTGATGCCCTAAGTATTTCTAGACCATGGTGCCCCCTCTCCCTAGGGTCATCAAAATTACATTGATTTTTTTGGTAAATTGAGTGACGTTCATTGCTGCATTTCAGCTGAGAATGGAAATCAGTTACATCATTTTATCACGAAAATTGACAGTGCCGCAGCAGTAACGTTGCAACAGAGTACCTATAATGCTGCTGCCGGCGCCACCCAAATGTCACCTTTATCACAAACATCTTAGAATGTTATTTCGAAAATTTTTCGATATAAAAACGCAATTTGATAGACAGTTGTACATTTTTACTTTTAGAACGGAAATCAGTCATATCATTTTATCACGAAAATTGACAGTGCCGCAGCAGTAACGTTGCAACAGAGTACCAAATGCTGCTGCAGTCGCCACCCGAATGTTACCTTTATCATATCTTAGAAAGTTATTGAAAACGCGAGCAAAGCGAGCGCGACAATTTTTCGATATAAAAAAACGCAATTCGATAGACAGTTGTACATTTTTACTTTTAGTATGGAAATCAGTCACATAATTATATCACGAAAATTGAATGTCACCTTTATCATATGTTAGAAAGTTATTGAAAACGCGAGCGAAGCGAGCGCGAAAATTTTTCGATATAAAAAACGCATTTTGATAGACAGTTGTACATTTTTACTTTTAGACCTTTTAGTATGGAAATCAGTCACATCATTTTATCACGAAAATTGACAGTGCCGCAGCAGTAACGTTGCAACAGAGTACCTAATGCTGCTGCAATTGCCACCCGAATGTCACCTTTATCATATCTTAGAAAGTTATTGAAAACGCGAGCGAAGCGAGCGCGACAATTTTTCGATATAAAAAAACGCAATTTGATAGACAGTTGTACATTTTTACTTTTAGTGTGGAAATCAGTCACATCATTTTATCACGAAAATTGACAGTGCTGCAGCAGTAACGTTGCAACAGAGTACCTAATGCTGCTGCAGGCGCCACCCGAATATCACCTTTATCATAAACATCTTTAGAATGTAATTGGAAACGCGAGCGAAGCGAGCGCGAAAATTTTTCGATATATTTTGGTGCCCCCTAGACATAGTGCCCTAAGCAAGTGCTTATTTTGCTTAAAAGGGTTAATCCGGCACTGCAAATGACAGAGGTCAATGTTTTTTTTTCAAAGTACCCACCTTCGTGGCCATTATTAAGTGCTTAATGAGGCGATACGTATGAATATGGATTTGATATGGAATTGGATGGATGGAATGGATAATTCATGACGGAGAAAATAAATAATTTTAAATAATTTTATGCAATTATACGCGTGTTGATATGTGTGTTTATTTTAACTATGTAAACCCATTTTTAGTTTTCTTGGTTACTTAATGTTTACTCCCCAAAAGATGGCACTGTGCAATGAGGGGCAATTAATTTACTGTCGTTTAATTTTGTTGTATTATTAAATCAACACAATTACTCAATTAAATTTGTTGATATCCGTACGATTGATTGAAATTTTAGAAGAGGGGTCTTCTAAACTTAGAGTTAATTTGGCAAAATCCTTCCTCGGTGGCTTCTTTATGTCACATCGTATTAAATTCAGCGCCATCTGTTAGTTTACCAGGGCACTTTATAGAGTTAGCACATATTTGAAAAAAGTTTGCCCCTCCTTCCTAAGTGGCGCCATACGATTCAAGGGCAAACTTAAGTCAATCGAGTGTTGTGGCTACCCCCCCTTTTAGGGGTTGACTTTTTATAGCCTATAACCTGGCCGGGGATTTTCTCGACAGATTAGTAAAGTTTTCATCAAAATCCGTTCAGCCGTTTTCACGTGATGCGCGTTCAAATAAACAGACAAACAGATAAACAGATAAACAGACAAACAGACAAAAATTCTAAAAACTGTTGGAACGTGTTCTGTTATCAATTCTAAGTATCCCCAGCCAGCTTTTTTTCAAATATCTTCCATGTACAGACTTTCGACCCTCTTCAGCTTTATTATATGTATAGAAGATAGTGCTAATCTTATCTTTAAAATGTTTTGACGTGTGATTGTATCTGTGCATATACGAAATAAATAAATATGAAATATGAAATATACCTATAACTGCAAAATAGTTGTATCATTCAAAATCCAATAAGTAGGTATCGAACATTTTAAAATAACCGTTCGAGTGCTTCTTTCTACTCTGCTCTATTATATGACTTATTTTCGAATATTTCGCCCATTACTAAAAGTTAATGTTCTGTTAATAGCATGGGCAGGGGTGACAGTCAAAATATATGGCCACAGCCCGTAATGTCGCCCCCTTGCCCATCACTCTGTCCTTCACATTTGCAAAGTGATTGCTCTGGCCCTTTCCACTGTTATTATGATTATCAGCATATGAGCACGATTCTACTGCTCGTACTTCAATTTTAATTCACTAAACAATATATATACAGAGGTACTACTAATCGAAATTAATAACTAGCTTAAATCTAAAATAGGCCCTTGAGGCATTGTACCAAGGATGCTGGCGGCATTTCCTCGCTGTATCGCAATGCTGATACGTTGTGCGAGGTAGCCGCCAGCTCTTCGGTCACCAGTTACGTCAATACCAGACGCTTCGCGATTTCTGCGAACAACTTATGCGCGCTGGGACCCCATGGACCTAGAGTTTCAACTCCAAATGGTACAAAATGGTACTCTCTACCGAGGCTCTTATTCACTAAAGAATATTATAATATAACAAAGGGCAGGTGGCCTAGCGGTAAGAGCGTGCGATTTTCAATCCGGAGGTCGCGCGTTCAAACCCCGGCTCGTACCAATGAGTTTTTCGGAGGATTACTAATATGTTGCATAAAATTTATTGTCATATTTTACTTTCGCATAGCAACCCTTGGCAGAATCATCATTTCGCAGAATTACTTTTTGCATAAGTTTCATGGCATACTGTTGTTCCGCACAATTTTGTAAAGCTGAATAATGCAATGGCATAATGTCAATTTGAAGAATAATCCTATAATCGAATAATTGTTTTGCCAAAAATTGCGTCGCATAATATTTACTTGGCATACTGTCTTTTCGCACAATTTCCTTAGGCAGAATAATTCATTGGCATAGTGTTGATGAGAATAATATTTTCCATACCCTACTCCACCAATGAACACCTACACCAACAGTTCCTATTGAGCTGGGGTCGCAGTTCTAACCTAACCTAACCTACACTTCTGGCAGCAATTCCTTTTGTGTAGGGGTCGCAGTTCTAACCTAACCTAACCTACAGTTCTGGAAGCAGTTTTTTTTGTGTAGGGGTCGCAGTTCTAACCTAACCTACAGTTCTGGAAACAGTTCCTTTTGTGTAGGGGTTGCAGTTCTAACCTAACCTAACCTACAGTTCTGGAAGCAGTTTCTTTTGAGTAGGGGTCGCAGTTCTAACCTAACCTACAGTTCTGGAAGCAGTTCCTTTTGTGTAGAGGTCGCAGTTCTAACCTAACCTAACCTACACTTCTGGAAGCAGTTCCTTTTATGTAGGGGTCGCAGTTCTAACCTAACCTAACCTGCACTTCTGGAAGCAGTTCATTTTGTGTAGGGGTCGCAGTTCTAACCTAACCTATAGTTCTGGCAACAATTTCTTTTATGTAGGGGTCGCAGTTCTAACCTAACCTAACCTATAGTCCTGGCAGCAATTCCTTTTATGTAGGGGTGCAGTTCTAACCTAAGCTAACCTACAATTCTGGAAGCAGTTTCTTTTGAGTAGGGGTCGCAGTTCTAACCTAACCTAACCTACTGTTCTGGAAGCAGGTCCTTTTGTGTAGGGGTCGCAGTTCTAACCTAACCTAACCTACACTTCTGGAAGCAGTTCCTTTTGTGTAGGGGTCGCAGTTCTAACCTAACCTAACCTATAGTCCTGGCAGCGATTCCTTTTATGTAGGGGTCGCAGTTCTAACCTAACCTGTAGTTCTAGCAGCAATTCCTTTTGTGTAGGTTCAGTCAGCGACATTATTATGCGGTAACAATTTCGGCAGAACTTTTATTCTGCTGCTTAACATTCTGCGAAATTCAAGTCTGCAATATGAGCAATATGCCATAAGAAATTCGGTGGAATGTAATTTATGCTACACCCATATAACCATTCCAGTCGCAGAATCACAAAGTGGTAACTAAATGTCAGATGTGTCGTAACAGAGTCCACACAATGTGTCTAGAATTGTTTCGAAACAAAGTGTCGTCGCCGTGTCTACACTTTTCCGTAACAAGGTGTCGACACATTTGTGTGCACTTTGCGTGCGGTTTGCGACTAAATCTGACAGCAAATTTGTGACAGCAAATGTCAATATAAAATACCTCTTGAAAACCAAGGTTTGTCAAACTACTATTAGTGTCTCGTGTGCTCGTAATTCTAGTAAGTCATCATGGGCAATGCAAATGATAATAATCGACCGAAACCATATAAACACCCAACACCCGTCAACCTTTTACAGAAAAGTTTTTAAAGAAATTCAATAAGCTACTTAGGTCAGGCAACGAATGCTCCAAAAGTTGTAGAGGGAAATGCTCGGAACACAATTTTTGACTCCGTAACTCGGTTTGACAAGTTAGCAGGTGAACATATCAAAAGTCCCCGGCCGTAGCCCTTGAGCGGGGGGGAGAGAGGGGGCTTTGAAGGTCCCATTTTCCCGTTTTTCGATTATATCTCGGAAACTATGCATCTCAGCGACATGGCCACTTATACAAAATGAAAGTTAATTTAATTTGTTACAAGTTTATTCCGTCAATTTTTTCGATATGTTGAATAGTTTTTGAGATATCCGCTCTTGAAAGTTTATTTAGGGCTCTCAATTTTATCTTGATATATCTATATCAGTGAAGGTGCTAGGCCGTGTTTGGTATCGTTTTCGTATAAATCTGGGGTGCTGAATCCATTTAAGATATCACATTGACACCATTCCACAAAATAAAAATAAATCTTTTTAGGGTTCCGTACCTCAAAAGGAAAAAACGGAACCCTTATAGGATCACTCGTGCGTCTGTATGTATGTCCGTCTGAATACACAAAATAGTTCTTTACCTATAGATGACAGGAAAACCTATTAGAAATGTGCAGTCAAGCGCGAGTCGGACTTAATGTACGGAACCCTTAATACGCGAGTCCGACTCGCACTTGGCCGGTTTTTTTGAAACTCTTCTTGACGCTTAACCGCTGAACCGATTTCGTTGAAATTTGGTATAGAAATAGTTTGCGTCCCGGAACAGGACATAGGATAGATCTTATAACCAAAATCATCTTTTGAAGGTGTGAAAAGTGGCGTGGAAATTTGTACGGGAAATCAATAACCGCTGAACCGATTTATATGAAATTTGGGATGGTCTACATCTTTGATTTAGTTAAAAATGATGAAAAAACATGACTTCAAACCTAAACTTAAACAGTATTAACTTCAAGAAGTCAATTCTGAATTCCCCCCTAAACCTCATTTCACACCTTTAAAGGGTGATTTTTGAGATAACTTATTATATCCTGTCTCGGGACTCAAAATATATGTGTACCAAATTTAAATTAAAACTGTTCAGCAGTTTAAGCGTGAAGAGGAGTTTAAAAGAAAGTATTTTAATAAGTTTATATGTTTTTACTTCGGAATGGTGTCAATGTGATACCTTAACTAAATTTGGTACTGCGAATTTATACGAAAACGATACCAAACATGGCCTCGTAGCTTTACTGTTGTAGAAGTCAAAATAAAATTGAGTGCCCTAAATTCTTATTACTTGGCCAAACTTGTGTAGAAGGAAAAGGTAAAATAAAAGTCTTCGGCAGGAATATAAGACACAAATATATATTTTTTTTGCGTTACTATTTCATTCATCAAATATAAACATACCTTGATTATACTATTCTAGTGAGATCCTCATAGATAAAACAAAAACATTTACTTAAAAAATTACAGGGTCGAAATGTCACGGAATTTTTTTTTTTTTCCTTTATTAAGGGGCTTTTTCGATTGAACGAATATGTCACCCCATAAAAAACAGACTTAATTAACAAAGTTAAAAGAAAGTAAATAGCTACATCTAGTTTAATTACATCACACATTTCTGTCCCTCAGACCGCACTTAACAATATTTAGTACCTTTTCAACAACCTCAGACATGGGGTTCGAAAGGTAGGTATTACATAACCCAATGGAACTGTCATTGTCATGAAATATCTGTCTTCTAAGTCGCTCATTTCGGACACACTCCATTAAAATATGATACACATCCTCGACGCGATTACATAAGGTGCATAATTCCGAATTCACTTTACGCATGAGGTAGGCGAACTTATTCAATGGAATGTGTCCAGAGCGCAATCTCAATAATAAAACTAGATCCTGCCTACACAACACACTATTATCAATCCAAGGAGAATTAAAGGGTTGTGGCTGTATTGTCTTATACCAAATACCTTTGTCCCTAGATCTCTCGTCGAAATATTCCTTCCACAATTCGCGACACTTTAATTTGACTAAATGTAAACAGTCATTATTGCCCCCATATAATGTTTCAAGTGAACTTCAATGCCATCGCTGCATGCCTGTTTTGCTAATGCATCAGCTGTCTCATTGCCACACACATGCGATGGAATCCATTGCAATATTATAACTTTTGCCATAAATTTAGTAATATGTGAAAAATATAAACTTTTATGACAAAAAAAATCTGGACACAATTTAAGAATCACCCAATTGCGTCGAGGAATCATCTGTATTTTTGCTTGTTTCATTACCTCCTCGCTTCTTTTTTGTCCTTTGTATTCTGTAGCAATTTGTTAGATCTGAAAATAAAGATAACTTGCGTCGTCACGGATGTCGATTTATAGGTTTTAGGGAGTGCAGAATTCGAAAACGATGATCATTTTATAATCCAAGATGGCGGCTACGTATTTTGTCATAAAAGTGGAATCCAAAATAGTCATCATTTTCGAAATCTGCGCCCCCTAAAACCTATAAAACGACATCCATGACGACTTTTATGACATAGTGCATGGCCGCCATCTTGGAATCCAAAATAGTCATCATTTTCGAAATCTGCGCCCCCTAAAACCTATAAAACGATATCCATGACGACTTTTATGACATAGTGCATTGCCGCCATTTTTAAATTGAAAATGTTATCATTTTCGAAATCTGCGCCCCCCAAAACCTATAAAACGACACCCATGACGACTTTTATGACATAGTGCATGGCCGCCATTTTGGATTCCAAAATGGTCATCATTTTCGAAAGCGGGGCCCCCTAAAACCTATAAAACGACATACATGACGACTTTTATGACATAGTGCATGGCCGCCATCTTGGAATCCAAAATGGTTATCATTTTCGAAATCTGCGCCCCCTAAAACCTATAAAACGACACCCATGACGACTATTATGGCATAGTGCATGGCCGCCATTTTGAATTCCAAAATGGTCATCATTTTCAAAATTGGGGCCACCTAAAACGTATAAAACGACATCCATGACGACTTTTATGACACAGTGCATGGCCGCCATTTCGGATTCCAAAATGGTTATTATTTTCGAAATCGGCACTCCCTAAAACCTATATATCGACACCCATCCCGACTTTTATGACAAAGTGTTTTGCTACCATCTGCATGCAAGACATTTCTATTATTTTTACGTACAAAAATGGCCCCCTGTCAACTTTCAATCGAGATTTAATCGATAATTTATTCGATTAATATTCAGATTAATTCAATTTCAATCTATGTTAGGTCGACTAAACTAATCGCGATTAAAATTTGAGAATTAACTTTTTTTATTCTATTAATTAGTCGAATAAACAGTTAATCGATTAATGCCCATCTCTGACCACGGCATTTTTACACTTTGAGAATATCTGAAAACAAATCAACACAAGGAGCCATTTTGCAAATCCAGTAACATACCAGTAACTTTGTTATTACTTTTGACAGCGCGTGTCATGTGTCAACACAGAGTCGACACAAAGTCGAAACATTGCAACTACTTTGTGACTGCAATATTTCTCAGCCTTGAACCATATTTATACATCATAATTAACAAGTTTCGTAGTATGTAAAGCGTTATTTCTGTTATTTAAGTATAGTATACGCAACGAAGTACTAAAAATGCTTCAAATAATATGTGACGTCCCACGGTCAAAGGTACCTTATGGCGGGTATGGAGTTATGCATACCCCAGTAATCTACAATAAATAACCTATCGATAACACAAAAGATCAACCTTCTAGGTTGCGTAGTTACAGAGATATGATTTTTTGAAAATAATGTTGTGAAATGAGCAACTTTACGATAGAGAAGTTTTAAGTTTAGCCGCCTAAAAAACTATGTTCCTGAAGTAAGTTACATAGTTGACTACAAATAATAATGCCTTATATATCTGAGATTAAAAAAATATTGCGACTTGTTCTGTAATGCAAATAGAAACTTTTGATATCGACTGATTTATGTGTATACTAACCAATCTCTTGAAAATAAAGTTTTATTTCATTTTCACGATTGATTGCAATGAGCTCTCAAGATTTAAATTTTATCTATTAGAAAACGACACTGACAGACAGTTTAAGCAAAAAACAATACCGAATTAGAGGTGAAAATGTATTTTCTGACTTTTTCATATAAAATCACAAAATTGAATATTTTTACTTTTAATGTGACACACAATCAATTTTTCTGAGCACATATGAAAGAAATTCTGTCATTCAAATGAAATAAATCCTAAAACCCCAACTAAATACTATATTTAACCCCTTATGCCACTTTAAACTTACATAACAATAACAGTATTTGCTCCATACATTTACGAAAAGGTACCTTATGGAAATAAATCTAATAATACATCACTACAAAATATCAATCATATTATAGTTTATCTTTTATGAATAGAAAATATTAATTTACATTAAACTGCCCCCAATTTAATTAGTTCTTCGTCATAATAATCTTAAAAAAGACCAATAATTTGTATGTAATGAAAAGGTACCTTGTGGTCAAGTTACATGATGAGGCATGATGATGATGGAACAGTTAGGATAAACTAATAATATTTTGGGGTTAAGATGGTATAACTCGTCTATTTCTTATCAATAATATATTTCGGTTGCTATTGAAGATAAGCGGCATTGAGGTTCAAT
Source organism: Cydia splendana (assembly GCF_910591565.1). Lineage (NCBI taxonomy): Eukaryota > Metazoa > Arthropoda > Insecta > Lepidoptera > Tortricidae > Cydia > Cydia splendana. The sequence goes on along the minus strand of NC_085971.1, from coordinate 13,053,298 downwards.
GACCTCAGATATTCCATAAGGTAATGCGTCGGGTATTGGCATTTTTCAGCAAACCAATGGCTGATTTACTGCATGCGACCAAACCAAATGAAGATTATTCTAGTTAAGAAAGACTTGACGAGAGTAACTTTGGTATAATAGCAGTCTACTTGGATTTGTGATGTCGGTCTATGTACGGTTATAATATTTGCGAGGCGCCCCAACCAGAACTGAAATTATCAAATTAGTTTTGCAGAATGCTAATACAGTTCTCTACCAAACTTCTTTTCCCGTATTGACTAGTTTTTTTGGGAATTTTCAATCTTTTTTCCATAAGGTACCTTTTCTACTAAACTCTGAGACGACATTACTAGGCTTATAACTAACTTATAACAAAAATAAAAACAGGTAAACAAACGTTACGCATTAAGGTTTCAGATCACACAATAAAAAAAAATTGAGCATTTTTTCACCTCTTTACAAAACATTTAATATCTCCGAAACTAGAAACCCTCATAAGGTACCTTTTCCCGTGGAACGTCACAATATAGTTATGAACACAGGCACTGAGAAGTAAACAATTTCATTTCCGGCTAAACTAAAACAATGTGGTGGCGCGTTGATTATATTACACTTAGTTTATCAAATCACTCGAGCAGTTTAATTCCCCATAATAATTTAAGTCATATGGTAATATAAATGCAAACAATATATAATTACGTCTTGTAATCCGTTTTAGAGATGGCGTATTAATGTCACTTATTTTTATTTAAGTATTTTTCCATCTGACAGTTTCCATTTGACAGGAACAAAATGAACGAATGAACGAATGATTTTGTCATAAAGTAGTCGCAAACCCGAAACAATGTGTGCACACGGCGACCACACTTTATGTCACTTTGTGTCATGTGTCGACCCTTCCCCATTTCTGGTAACTGTGTCGACACGGCGACGACTCTGCGACTGGAATTGTGACCGAAACAGACGGTGTCGACACAAGATGTGTCAACACCGCGTCGTAACGGCGACTGGAAATGGTTGTATGGGCATACAATTCTGCGTATGTAAAATCGACGATATTAGTATTCTGCTATTCAAAATTCTGCCAAATGAATGTTATGCGACATGACAGTTATGCTAATTATACAATTATGCAAAAGTATCATTCGGTTAAAAATGTTTCTGCGAAACCTGCTATGCGAAGTGTATTTCGGACAATCGATATTATGCAAGATAAAGGGAAGCCTTTTTCGGAACTTATATGAACGAAATATCATTTGATATTTATCAGTGGCTTTCGGTGAAGGAAAACATCGTGAGGAAACCGGACTAATCCCAATAAGGCCTAGTTTACCGTCTGGGTTGGAAGGTCAGATGGCAGTCGCTTTCGTAAAAACTAGTGCCTACGCATTGGCGTCCCAAGAATTGTCTTGGGATTAGTTGTCAATCGGACCCCAGGCTCCCATGAGCCGTGGCAAAATGCCGGGATAACGCGAGGAAAAAAGAGAAAGACTAAAGAATATTTATAATGCTTTTACAAAAGTATAGAACTAAACGAAACATCGAGGAAGTAGTTTTTGGTAAAACATTCAACCGATCAATATTCTTTGTTGGAATTTAAACCTTCTGTGAAAAACACAAGTCATATTTTCAATGTGTTCAAATTAAATTAAATTTTCAAGTTACAACACAACCCATGGGAATAGCAGACGGTATCGATTTTCTTACTGTAAGGCACTTGCACCATTCCACTAACCCGGGGTTAACCGGTTAAACCTGGAGTTGCCATGGTTACAAGTACCATATGACTCTGGGTTAACGGTTTAACCGCTTAACCCGGGTTTGGGATGGTGCAAGTGGCCCTTAGACTTTTAGCTTCCATCCAAAATAAAAACTAAAAACTATTTGCTTTTATTATAAAATTCATTAATGCTCATTGCATCTGCATGGATGAGATGTTTACATAACACGAGTTTGATATGATTTTTGTGCGTTTGTGGGTTCAAACACAATACAATTACCTAAAATGAATTATATCTTACTTTAACCTTGAATGCCTGCTTAGTCAAGTTGAAAAAAGATTTTCTATTTTTTTTAACTGTAAGCAATTTGCGAAGACGCCCTAGCCAAGTATTTCAAAACTATTTTAAGCAACAACGCGAAGTTATGGATGACTCAAGCTAGACCGGGCCGGGGCCGGGCCGGAGCTTCCGGCGCGAAAGCACCACGTGATCACCGATCGGCCGTCATAGAAAATTACATGTCGGACGCCTCGGCCCGGGCACGGCCCGGTCTAGCGTGAGTCATCCTTTATGTCGCTTAAAGAAAATTATGCTTGCTTGAGTTAATGAAGGTTCAGAAGAAGCTACATCGACATAACTGTCTTAATTTATTACACAATTTAAAATTGTCAAACTATTAATTCTTACTTAAACTATAGGTACCTACTGTAGGTACTTTGCAAACTTGTTCTTTGCTTGAGTCGTGAACGTCTACATAACACTTACGTCACGGGGATACCTCGCCGTTATATAATAGGGACCGCCTCCTGCTACGATTACTAATTAATGTAGTATTTGCTTATCGATTAGCATAACAATCAAGTTAAGATTCCATCAGAAACCGATGGCAACTGACATTTAGCTAATTTGTCACTGTCTGTCAACGTGGCCTCCGTAGCTTTCCACAACGACAATACAATCAAATTATTGAACTTGTCTATCAAATTGTCATTCGATCAAAACAAAATTTGGCTCAAACAAATCGCTTATCGATTTTGAATCTCCTGGCGCTCTTTTACGTAACGCTAGCGAATAAACACAATGCTACATAAAACGCACGCGCACCGCCAGGTTGTTTTGTTTGTGCCCAAGAATAGCTCAAGGGACTGCTGTAATTGCTATTGGCGATCATATGTCTTTGAGGATGATGAGTTGACGATGGGGTTGACAGATGGCTATGCTTTTCAGCATCGCGAATGGCGTCCTACCGTTTTAAGTAGTGTTGTAAGTTCACGTTTTCACAGGTTGACGTTTATGTTTGGTGATGGTTTTGGTGGTGTAAGGTTAGGCGCGTATCGATCGCGAGTGCGGCGCGTCGGTCCGCGCGGGTGCCTGCCCGCCCGCGACTGGCTCGAGCCCGCCGCCCTCGCCCGCCCGCCCTTCACGGCTGCGCGGACCGATTCGAGCACACCATTCGTTACCCGACCACACCGGCAAAATTAGCGGTGCCACGACTTACGAAGCTGTTTTGATGGGAATGACACTGAACTAGATAATTGATGACCACGCGAACTTAATTGAATCACAACGAGGCTTTCAGTGGCTAGTTCAACCACCCAAGTTAATAAAAATATTTGAAACCATTACTCGTTTACAAAATGGGCTTAACTTTATAGCATCGGTAACTCAATGTCAAAATTCAACAATAATCTTTAGCGTAAGCGGTTAACTTTGATGTACACAATTACCTCTATAATACCTACACTACATGCAGCTACTTACTCGTATACTTATATATGCATTGCATATAATTTTTACGACGCTTATACACACACGTGTGTATTTGTAACATGTAGGTATGGTTCTAGACACTGTCTACATTTGTTTAAATACGTACAGTTAAACGCACTGCAGTTAAAAGTAGTAATTAAAGAAAAATCACTTCGCCCATTTCCTGCAAAATTGGTTGGCAGTGACTTCGTTTTGTTTATATTGAAAATGAACATGTTTTATATAATACCTACTTACAACATTTATTTCGAGCTCGAATAAGACAGCACTTTTTTTTTTACCCCTAAAGAGGTGAAAATAGGGTTCAAACTTTAGCCAATTTCAACGCGGCCAAAGTGCCTAATTTTTAGCACATTATACCTACAACCCAAAGAGCTACGAGAAAAGTACTGTTTTTTAAACAAATTTTACCTACCTACGCGGTCCATATTTGTTTGCCACGGCCAAGACAATTTGCTTAGTTAAATTTTAATATGTTACACATTTAATTTTTATTAGTTAACATCCTGAACAATTCCAATTGTTAAGTACTTTTCCCTGTCGCTGTCGCAGTTAAGCGTGACGTTTCGTAACGTAATGCTATAACTATAATAAAAGACAATGCTTTATGTCACGTCCATTTTAGACAGTTCGTTAAGACAACTCACAAGAACAGCACAGCAGTTCGGAGTGGCTTTAGTTTGGAAAAATATTCTAAGTGACAACTCTTGACAACTACATAATTAGATTGATTATTTACTAACAAAAAGTGTTTTGTTTTTGTTCCAATGGCGGGGGTGCTTTTTATCGTAAACATACCATGTAAAGAACACGAAGAAGACTTAAGAGAGAAAGTTAAATCCTCAAAACTCTTAATGGAAAAAGAAAAATACGAGGACACGTCAAAAATAATCCGCGAACTGAAGAAAAACAAAAAATTTGGAAACTTAGCGTTCGAATCGTATACATACGGGGAGAATGGGTTGCAGAACTGTAAGTCGATGGAATGTGTGAACGGTAGTAGTGATTACGGGTTAGTGAAGTCTAAAAGTGATAATATGTTGAATGAGAGTTACAAGTGGGATGTGGGGAGCCAGTTCGATAGGAAGTCTTGGAGAGTGAAGCAGGCGATACGGATGAAGAAAAGGAAGCTGCGGATTTCACGGCCTCTCTGCATCACGGACGTGCTAACTGCTTTTCACTGGGACGCGCCTCTTGAGCTGGTGAGTTTTTCTTGAGGCCCATTCTATTTTTAGGATATGTGAAATAACCACCTACGTACTTTTCGTACCTACTATAAAGAGACCAATTACGTACGTATTGGAATTCGGATCCCCTTCGTAGGTACTCGATTGCAATCGTATAAAACGGTCAAACGTTGGTATAACATTACACCCCTCCTTTTGCGTCGGGGGTTAATAAAAACAAAGTAGTGATGACAATATTTTGTAAGAGAAAAGGGGCATATCTTTACTTTTGTAGTCTTTGAGCTAAATAGGTTAGCATTGGATTTGAATGCGTTAAAAACGTCATCAGTAGTTTTTTTTCAACAAAAGTTAATAATAAGCGTAGAGCATACCTGGGTAGTTCTGTTATGAATATAACAGTGCTCCTATGAGGTTATTTTATAATATGCACAAATCATCTCACAGTACCTAACGTTCAGAGACGGCGAACAACTGCATACACCACCGATCGCAAATAATAAGCACGTAGCATTAATAAGCACAAATAAATCACAGTGAGCTTTTGAATATAAATAAGTAATGCGCGGTAAACTGCAACAATCAGTATGGTGACTAATGGCCCAATTCGAACAATGCTTATATGATGTCACAGCGATGCGATACCGATCTGTCAGTGTCAAAAGTGGGTTTTCTTCAACCAAAAATGTCACTCTTGACACTCAGTTTTCAAAGTCAAAAGTGGCATTTCTCTAACCGAAAATGTCACTTTTGACACTGACAGATCGGTATCGTATCGCTGTGGCATCTTATAAGGAGTTCACGTGCTAGACTAGGTCAGCACTTGTAATGTCCAGCTATCGCTTTACAAGAGCTAATAAAATCACCCTACACTGTATTAGTACAATTTTAGTCGTTTAGAGGAACATGGTTGAGTGAATAAAAGACACCGTTGACTGGTAGACTTAAATAAGCGTTTTATAAATCATGCTATCTTGACATCACATCTCTAATCTGCGGCGATACAGACATTATCTTAGCTTGCTCAGCGCGTGCTCCAACCTAAATATACTAAGTTATCGACACGCGCTGATTATATTTTGCTGACCGCCATAAGTCGTATTTAAAGCTTTTAAATACCTTGACATTGGCGAAATCTCGGAGTAATTAACAATTAAAAATAGTCCCACTGAACTGAAGTCATTTAATTTTAAAAGAATGAATGAATGGCTATCTTATAAGCATTAATTGTTCGAATTGGGCCAACAGGGATGACCCATTCGTCAGCGGTCAAGCGGCGGCTGCGATAGATAACGTATAAATAAAATAAAAAAATATATATCCGCTACGCACAATAATAATGCAACACAAAAAACATTTCTGAAATTGCAGGCGTCTCCTACGTAATGGAAAAAAAACCCTCAAAATTCTCAAAAGTCACAAAATGGGCTAGCAGTCTTCGAATAGTAGGGTGAAAACTGTTTTGTGGGCAACAGGGGTAAATTTAGTTAGACCAAGCTATTAAGTTGGCAGCGATATTGAAAGCCCAAACTCTTCTATGAAATTGTGATGATTAAATATCACTTGCGCAAGTTTGGTCTAACTCTAACGCTCTCAGTGTTCACTGACGTTTTAAAGGGCTGGTGGTAGAGAAAAGCCATCCTCCCTTTTAAAATTTGGCTAAGATCAGCTTGGGATTCAGTAGTTCATCTAATAAAAGAGCACGCAAGACAAGACATAGACTGTGACACTATAGTTCTGCTGTAAGGGGTTTGAAAACTTTGAAACGTCGGGATCAGTCGGGATGTATTTTAAATTCATTATAGGCGATATAATGCGTTCCCGTAGTTTTATTTCATGAGTAACTATCGCGGTAATTGAATACAATATTATGATTTACAAAACTTAGCAGAGAACCATGCAACGTCCCCCTACAATAAAAAAACCGGCCAAGTGCGAGTCGGACTCGCGTTTCTAGGGTTCCGTACATAAGTCCGACTCAAGCTTAACTGCACATTTCTAATAGGTTTTCCTGTCATCTACAGGTAAAGAACTATTATGTGTATTTTTTTCAAAATTTTAGACCCAGTAGTTTCGGAGATAAAGGGGGGGAATGGTAATTTTTTGGTTATTTTCTTAAATAACTTCGAACCTATGTATTTTAAAATTATAAAAAAAAAACATGTGCATCTTTGGGTCACTAATGTATGTACATATGTGTACCAAATTTCAACTTAACTGGTCCAGTAGTTTCCGAGAAACTAGGCTGTGACAGACGGACAGACAGACAGACGCACGAGTGATCCTATAAGGGTTCCGTTTTTTCCTTTTGAGGTACGGATCCCTAAAAAACAACGGGTTTCACTCCGGGAGTGCCGAAAGAAGTGAAAACTCAACGACTAGTCCAAAATGTATTAATATAAGGTATTAATATAGTATGTATTAATTCATCATCATCATCATCTCAGCCATAAGACGTCCACTGCTGAACATAGGCCTCCCCCTTGGACCTCCATACGTGCCGGTTGGAAGCGACCCGCATCCAGCGTCTTCCGGCGACCTTAACAAGATCGTCTGTCCATCTTGTGGGTGGACGTCCTACGCTGCGCTTGCTAGTCCGTGGTCTCCACTCGAGCACTTTTCGACCCCATCGGCCATCTTCTCTGCGTGCAATGTGGCCTGCCCATTGCCACTTCAGCTTGCTAATCCGGTGGGCTATGTCGGTGACTTTAGTTCGTCTACGGATCTCCTCATTTCTGATTCGATCACGTAGAGAAACTCCGAGCATAGCCCTCTCCATAGCTCGTTGAGCGACTTTAAGTTTTGAGATGAGGCCGATAGTGAAAGACCACGTTTCGGAGCCGTAAGTCATCACTGGTAACACACATTGATTAAAGACTTTCGTCTTGAGGCACTGAGGTATGTCGGACGAAAAGACATTACGTAGTTTCCCGAACGCTGCCCAACCGAGTTGGATTCGGCGGTTGACCTCTTTCTCGAAGTTGGACCTACCTAATTGGACTACTTGTCCTAGGTAGATGTACGAGTCAACAACTTCGAGTACCGAGTTCCCAACAGAGACTGGGATGGGCACAACATTGGCATTTGACATAAGTTTCGTCTTGTCCATGTTCATTTTCAAGCCCACCCGTTGTGAAACTCGGTTGAGGTCATCGAGCATCATGCTGAGTTCCTCCATCGACTTTGCCATGACTACGATATCGTCGGCAAACCGAAGGTGAGTGATGTATTCGCCGTTGATGTTGATGCCAAGTCCTTCCCATTCCAGGAGCTTGAAGGCGTCTTCCATTACGGCAGTAAACAGTTTCGGAGAGATAACGTCTCCCTGCCTTACGCCTCTTCGCAATGGAATCGCCCTCGTGCTCTGCTCCTGTACTCGGACCGACATGGTGGCGTTACTATACAAACACTTCAACACTTCGATGTACCGATAGTCAATATGGCATCGCTGAAGAGACTCAAGCACCGCCCATGTTTCCACCGAATCGAAGGCTTTCTCATAGTCCACAAACGCTAAGCATAATGGCAAGTTATACTCTTCGGTCTTCTGTATAACTTGCCGCAGCGTATGGATGTGGTCTATGGTACTATAGCCTTTTCGGAAACCGGCTTGTTCGGGAGGCTGGAAGTCATCAAGTCTGTGTTCGAGACGGTTCGTGATGACCCTTGAAAACAGCTTATAGACATGGCTCAGAAGCGTGATGGGTCTGTAGTTCTTCAATAGGTTGTTATCACCTTTTTTGAAGAACAGCACCACCTCGCCTCTATTCCATGTTTCAGGCGTTATGCCCTCGGACAAGACGGAATTAAAGAGCTTCTGGAGGACTTTAAGTACCGGTGTTCCACCCGCTCTCAGAAGCTCTGAAGTGATTCCGTCTTTGCCCGGCGCCTTGTTGTTCTTAAGCTGCTTCAGGGCCATCCTAATCTCGTACAGACTGATGTCCGGGATATCTTCGGTATAATGTCGGGACAGCTTGGCTCTTGGATCTCCTACCAAGCTGTCAACGGGCTTTGCGATCGAAGTGTATAACTGTCCATAGAACCTCTCGATCTCACCTAAAACCTCCGCTTTGCTCGACGCTATGCTGCCATCTTCCCGTTTCAGCTTTGTCAGCTGGCTTTGCCCAATAGACTTGTCCTTTGCGAACACTTTGGAGCCTTGGTTTCGCTCAATAGTCTCTTTAATACGGTTAGTATTAAAGAGACGCAGATCATGTCGCAAGGACTTAGATATACGTCTATTGAGCTGCCTATATGACTCCGCGTCATCGGGAGACTGCAACTGTAGCGAGCGTCGTTCAGCCATGAGGTTTAAGGTTTGCTCGGTCAATTTCTGAGGTCTATCTTTACGGCGGGATCTAAAAAACTTAGACCCTACTGTGTGGACAGTTTCCACTAGCCCGTCGTTGATTTCGTCCACTGAAGCCAAGTTCTCTAGGCAAGCAAAGCGGTTAGAGAGCTCGAGTTGAAAGCTTTCGGGGTTTTGAACATAGGCTCGAGTAGGTCGGAGCGTAGACTTCATCAGGCTGGACCTTTCAAGTTTAATATTGATATTCAGTGTGCCTCTTACGATTCGGTGATCACTACCGGTCTTTACCCTGTTGATCACAGAGACATCACTGAATATCCGTTTCTTGTCGGTCATGATGAAGTCTATCTCGTTTCTCGTGGAACCGTCAGGACTCATCCAGGTCCATTTCCTGTGAGGCGGCTTCTGGAAGAAAGAGTTCATCATGAAGAGTTCCTCTCTCTCCAGAAAGTCGGCCAGCCTCTGACCCCTAGGGTTCCGTTGCCCATACCCAAATTGCCCCACTCTCAACTCATCCCCGCTTCTCTTGCCCAACTTTGCGTTGAAGTCCCCCATAACAACAGTAAAGTAGGTTTTAGAAGTATGTATGGCCCTACTTACGTCCTCATACATAGCTTCTACTTCATCATCGGAGTGCGACGAGGTCGGTGCGTATACCTGAATGACCTTCAGCGAATATCTTTTGGATATTCTGAGTATTAGGTATACCACCCTGCTCGACACACTGTCGATGGTTATTATGTTGTTTACGAGGGACTTGTGAACGAGAAACCCGACACCACCTTGGGACTGTTGGTCGCCCTCCCGGTGGTAGAGCAAGTTACCAGACTTCAGGGTTGTCGTGTCCTCCCCCTCTCTACGGACTTCGCATAACCCTACAATGTCCCAGTGTAACCTGCTCAGTTCCTCTTCCAGCTCGCAGATCTTTTCGTCAGTCCTCATAGTGCGTATGTTGTGTGTTACCAGGGCCAGTCGTCGTCGGGGCGGGTAGCCGGATCTTTGCCGGAGATTCTTAGCACCCCTGACCCCGCTAATGCCCTGACCGCTACCATAGCCAGAGCACCGGGGGTCGCCGGAACCTCGGGGCCGTGGTTCTATTGTGCTCATCATGATGGGGGGTGAATGCCATAATCGCCACGCTTGGCAGGCGGGTTGGCGATCGCAGTCGAGTACACCGAATTTGAGGGACGCTGCTGCCCGTCCACCGGTGGTCTTGGACGTAGTTTAAGGACATACCCGGGTCCATGTATTAATTATGGACATATAATTGTTTCCTATACCTATATATGTATATGCCTTTGCACCTAATGCATCGCATCGTATTTAGTTATGTTTCTAGGGTTAGCTACTTCTTTTTAGGGTTCCGTACCCAAAAGGTAAAACGGGACCCTATTACTAAGACTTCGCTGTCCGTCCGTCCGTCCGTCTGTCTGTCACCAGGCTGTATCTCACGAACCGTGATAGCTAGTTGAAATTTTCACAGATGATGTATTTCTGTTGCCGCTATAACAACAAATACTAAAAACAGAATAAAATAATGATTTAAATGGGGCTCCCATACAACAAACGTGATTTTTGACCAAAGTTAAGCAACGTCGGGCGTGGTCAGTACTTGGATGGGTGACCGTTTTTTTTTGCAATATTTTTCAGTTTTTTTTTTCATTATGGTACGGAACCCTTCGTGCGCGAGTCCGACTCGCACTTGCCCGGTTTTTTTAAGTCTCGCCGTCATGTACATTTCGTCAGGTGACAAGCAAAAGTCACTAAGTACTATCAAAAAATTTAAGTAACAATGCACTTTATTACACTTGTAACACGGTTTATTGTCCAATAAATTTCAATGGTGTTAGTTAGTGACTTTTGCTTGTCACCCGACGATTTTATCTTAGTTTGACTACCATTTCATATGTATGTCTCAGTTACTTAAAGGTTAGCTGGAAGAGATCCCTTAACGGGATAAGTTCGCCTTTGTACACATTTACTGTATTCTCTCTGTGTTATGTATTTGTTTTGTGCAATAAAGTGTTTACTACTACTACTACTAAAATGTCTGCAGCACTATGTATAATTGACCGATCCTGCTTTCTATTGAAAAACTTTAGTTCCGATATTGCTGGCCAGTGAGCTTAAATTTGTAGCGTTAATTGTTTAAAATTCGAATAGAAATTGTAAAGTTACCTTGCAGATCTCGCATCTAAATATATTTGGTCATGATATTTTGAGTTTTATTCACCAGTACTAGAGTTCACATTTAATAGCGATTTCATCAAGATGTAGCTTTATTGAATTATATTGGAGTGATATAAAGTTAGACTGTAACTGTGAGTTCCTCGTAGGTATTTCAGCCCGTACAAGATTAGAACATTGAGCATTATTGCTTACGTTATGACTAAAGTTGTTTGGTGAATAAAACGAAACAGCAGGCTCAGGCATCCATTTTTGCCGCGCGGTAGAAAGAAAGGGTTACGCCTTACGCCTTACGCTGTCTCGAGTTTAACATTTTTTCCCCACCTCAAAAAGTGCACAGCGCCGCTAAAGAAGTTTTCACTTCAAAAATGTGATTTATGATGCATAGTGGCATTTTATCGATCGGTTAAATTTGTTGCACCTCCAATGTATCGGTGACGCCTGTAGAGAACATTACTATAATAAGATTATAATAACAGACGGTTTGGTACCATCGCCGACACTGTTAACTGACAGTTCGTAAACCTTATTACAAAAGGCATAAGGTCCACCGATGGACACTGTTGTTGTTTGTACAACCATCCGTAAGGGCCAGTTGCACCAACCACAATAAGCCGAGTCATCAACGTCAGTGAACTATAAAATTTTGCGGATACTTCAACGGTGACGCTATTTGGTGCAACATACCCTTAGTTGCTTAAACTTCACCAATTTGCGAAACGTCAATACAAACACTTGAATGTCTGGAGTTGCCGGCAAGCGTGGCGCCTTCCGCTTTAGCCTCGTTTTAGTCATGCCTCGCCCCAATTAGGCTCGACAATCGACTGCAATCGATACCTGTGTGTTGCGTTACCACCTGACGGTTTCCAGGTGTTTTATTACATTATGTAATGTTAATGTACCTATTATGTAATATAGTTGCCTGATTTTTTTATGTTTTGACCCTTCGCTTTCCGGCAGATGCGACTAGGGTAGACTAGGTGACCAAAGAGACTCACACTTTAATTTCAAATTTCAAGGTTTATTTTTAGATGGCAAATTTAAATCCTTGGGAAATTAAAGATTCTTCTTCATCATATAACATCGAGTTTCAGATATACACCGCTAAATTAAGCAAATTGAGATTTATCAAATTAATACTAACTTTTAAAGTAAATCTAACTGACAGAGGTGTTGCTTTATGCCAGCACTATCATTAAACAATGTTGCAAATTTTAAATTATATACCAATTTTCGCAGATTCTGTCCGAGGTTATTACACAACTTGGAATTGATAACGCAACATGGACATCTACTAGAGGAGATAAGTACTGGCAGGTAAGCACTGGTTTTAATACATAATAATGGAATATCTGGGAGACCGAGCTTTGCTCGGAAAACATATAAAAACTCAAAAATGCGCGTTTTCCCAGAGATAAGGCCTAGCTAGATCGATTTTTCGCCCCCGAAAACCCCCATATAGCAAATTTCATCGAAACTGTTAGAGCCGTTTCCGTGATCCCAGAAATATATAAATAAATATATACCTATACAAGAATTGCTCGTTTAAAGTTTGGTACGTCTAAAGTCAAATTAAGTAGATTGCTACGTGAGAAGCTATTGTGAGATGCGCGCCAATCACCAAGACTATTATCAAGGTCTAATCAAAACCAGTTGAAAACCATAACAAATGTATAATCTGAATTGGACTCACGAAAACATCGACTGTTCGGTGAGAGGCTCGTTTTAAGATTTGTTACTGAAAGACTACCGCCAATATCTAAAAATCTAAAATTATTATCTGCCTCTCTACCGCTCTTGCATATGCGAACGATAGAGAACCAGATAGAGTTAGACCAATAAAAGTCTGCAGCGATTTTGATAGCCCACGCACTGCAAGTGTTATTTATACGTCATCATTTCATAGAAGTTTGACGTTTAAAATAACACTTGTACTGAGTGGGCTATCAAAATCTTTGCAGACTTTTCTTGGTCTAACTCTGACAATTTTCGATTTTTAGTAGGCCCTATATTGTGCGCATAATAAGTGCAATAGTAAGAAAACAAACGAAATGTCAGAAACAAACAAACGAATCCCATGCCGTAGTGTCTATTAAACTAGTTCTTATCCTTCTCTCGCCAAAGCAATATAGCACGTGCCCAACATTTAAATCGCGTCATAAAGGCCCGGTGGTCTTGAACGATTGCCGGCCATTCCGCGCCGTTTACTACTTTCTTGTTATAACAATGGATGAAGCTGTTATTATCATTGCTGACTGTAGTCGAGGCAAAATAATCTGTCTGATAAGAAAAAAGACCCAATGACCACACGCCGGGGTTGCTATCGTAAAATGTGCTTATTATGCTCCTAAATTTGAAATGAAATTTAAATTCTAAAATTAATTTATTGTGTTAGGTATATAATATACCGTAAAATGGGGTGAGTAGGGACAAAACTGACATTCAAGCCTCGATAAAACTTTCTAACTCGATAAAATAAATGTTCCAGTCGTGTGAATTTTAGTTTTTTTTTTATGATTTTGTGTAGTTCTGTTTCATAACTTTAGAGATAAACAAGAAATAGTAGGTAATCCCAGCTCACCCCGTAGTTGGGGCGAGGAGGGATTTCCTACTAAGGTGAGTTTTGAAATTTGTTGGATCGACACTTTGGGATTATGAACATTATAATAATAGCTTGATTTGTTATTAGAATATATAATTTACGTAGCAGTAGCCTGTAAAAACCAACTCACCCCTCTGTCATCCCTCCTCGCCCCATTCATAACCCAACTGCCCTCGTAATCTCTACTCACCCCATTTTACGGTATTTGCTGATTTAAAGTAGACCATCACTGCATGTTGTAACACTTAAATAAGGTTAAATAAATAAATAATAAATATTATAGGGACATTCTTACACAAATTGACTAAGCCCCACGGTAAGCTCAAGAAGGCTTGTGTTGTGGGTACTCAGATAACGATATATATAATATATAAATACTTAAATACATAGAAAACAATCATGACTCAGGAACAAATATCTGTATCATCATACAAATAAATGCCCTTACCAGGATTCGAACCCGGGACCATCGGCTTCATAGGCAGGGTCACTACCCACTAGGCCAGACCGGTCGGTCGGCCGGTCGATTGTGATGTAATTTTTGTTTATAAAGACTGTTGGAGCACAATACTCAGTGGGGAGACTGGGAAGCAAATTACGCACATTTTACTATAATGAAAAATGTGATGAAAACATTGAAAACACTTCAAAGGAAAGGACTAATAATTTTAGCGAAGATGTTTTCTCATCGCAATCGCAATTTGTCTCTGACACGTTCTTACTTTTTATTAAAAGATAGATAAATATGAAAGCCACTACTGCATTCTCTCTCTTAAACCCAGTGATTACTTGTGTTTTCTCACGACGTGTATCTTCGTTGCAGTGTTCTTGAAAATATCATATTGTACTTAACTTAATAAAAGTTCTAAGAAACTCATTGCATCAAAAAAGCCAGGGTTCAAACCCAGACTCGGTTTTATATGTGGCTCGCCGCTCCTAGTGCTGATCGCATTAGTGTTGTGTTGTACCTACCTATCCTCTTAAGGCCCAAGGTCCTACCTATACTAAGTACCTATAGTACTAATTCAGTTCGATGAAAAAAACATATTCAATTGGAACAGAGTCGCATTTGTTATGTTTCGTTCAATTTTCAAACAAAACCAAAATCAACTCTATTCCCTTAATTCTATTCCTTAAATTTCAGTGGCAAATTATGGATTTTCATTTGTATGGCTTAGGAGGCTATGCTATAACGAAATTTTAACTCTTAATCTGGAATAAAATCGAAGTTCACCTTTCTCTCTCTATCACACTTGGGTGATTAACATGGAGATAGACTAATTTCCAAAATGGGAGTTCATGTTGGACTAGACCGACTGGACTAGCCCGAGACGATGCGCTTGGTTAAAGATGACATTAACAGAGCTGTAATGTTCAGTGATGCATTGTTTCATTGTTCCCGTTCTGTTAAATAACTATCGGTAAAGTATAGTGGTATAAGAATACAATATTTTCAATCCTCAGGTACTATTTTCCCTGGAATCCAGTGACGTGTGTGAAGAGCTCCTCCAAGTGCTCAGCAAGTTCGGCATCGGCTCCCGTTTTCACTCCTCCGTGAGCTTGATTCCTTGCGCGCTCCATTTCAAAGCTGCCGATACTGATCTGGCGCGTAATGGCAGTGAGGAAGTTAGAAGGTATTTTTATATTAATACATCCAGAAAAGCCAAAGCGAGTGCAGACACTTAATGCAAACATGGACAGATGTCCGTCTGTCTTTCCGTATTAGGGAATATTATTATCCATCACAATCTGGGGGTATACCGCGAAACAAGGAAATCGAAATTTCGTTATGTAACCTCTCTATCACTCTTGCACATTCGAGCGATACAGACGCAGATAACAAAATTTCGATTTTCGCGTTTCCCGAGGCCCTTGTTAACAAACCGCCTTGATGCATCAATGTCATATTTTATTGTCTGTGAAAACTTTTCAAAAATAGTTCACGGCACAGTACGTATAAGTTACTCTATGGTTTACTAGCTAGCTTCATGCTGCACTCTGGCGGCAGAACATTGCAGATTATACCCCTATATTAAACCTCTGCAATTGCTTTGGCTTTTTTGGGTGTTTGTACCTAATTAAGTATGAATCTTGAGCCCGATTCAGATATGGTAACTTGTTACGGTTTTGATCTTATTTTGAAACGACCTTGAAGATCGCTCATGCCAACTGGTGCACGTGGAAAGAAGTGAAATGAAGTGAAAGTGCGTGAGATCCTCGTCGAGGTTGTATCAAAACCAGGTCAAAAGTTATTAATCGAATCTGAATCGGCCTACTTGTCTTATTTATACTGTTCTCTCAATTGTTCAAGACATCTCTGTCGGTCCGATTCGAACTTTAAGATGCTTACGTCAAATATTACGACTAGCACTTCGTGCGCGAGTCCTACTCGCACTTGGCCGGTTTTTTCTTTTGTTATTAATCCGTTTGCTGGCAATACAATATTTACAAAGAGCATAAAACCATAGACCTTGTTTCAAAAGGAGAAGTTTTAAATGCTTAATTGAAATATTGTAGCGCCGACGCTTCCGCCTGGACCCGTTTCTCCTCGTCGGTCCGCGCCCGCACGAACTTGGCCCAAGTTCTTCACGACGTACGCGCGGAGGCCGCGCTGACTTTTGATTGGCTGTTCTTGCTGCTTGTGGCTGCCTTCGTAGCAGCCATTGGGCTAGCGGAGAACTCCACTGTTGTACTAGTCGCTAGTATGCTGATTTCGCCACTTATGGTAAGTATTCACTTTGTTACATGACAATATTTTTTTAATGCTGGACTGAATACCATTAGCGATTAGCGAGTCATGGTATTCATGGCGGAATTTCTCATCCTTGACTCCAATTTTGCATACCCGTAGCTTCAAAGTAGCCCGTTTTAACATCCATCGTAACTCAAAGATTAAGTATGTCATCATTTGGAGGTTTCCACCAGTTTCTTTTATAAAAGCTACTCCTCTATTCCTGCTCGAAATTCTAAGATTCCGATTATGGTCTATTCGATTCATGGCTAAGCTTAAAAATATGACAATATCAAACCTAGCATTCTCAAAACTACATCAGTGCAGGCGTTCGTAAGCTCTCTTGTGGGATTTTTCAACCGTGTTTCTTTTGCAGGGTCCCATAACAGCGGGCACACTGGGCACGGCCGTCCGAGACCGCTCGCTGCAGCAGATGGGCGTGCTACATGAACTGCTGGGGCTGTTCCTTGCGTTGGTGGTTGGTTTCATCTTCGGCCTGACCATCAGCGCCGTGGACGAACGCTATGGTGTCGGCCAGTGGCCTACGGATGAGATGATGGCGAGGTACGTGTAAAACTAGTCAGGCAGCAATGCCCTAGTTAAATCTATGGCTGCTGCTCGACGCAACGTTGGCGCAACTGGGCAGCGACGCTATTTTCCATAGCGCTGATTAGACGCCGTCGCTCAAACGAAAGTAGTGTGGGGTCTCTTTATGGGTGAAATTTTCGACATTTTTCAAAATTTTAGATTTTTTTAAAGACGACAATGTGTGGCCGGACTAATTGCAGCGCTTGTAGTGTAGCTTAGCAAAATAAATTAAATTAATTTCATGTAATACAAAAACTATTTATTTGTGTACCTTCTTTTTCCGCCGATAGTGTATGATATCTGTAGGTAATGTGATATAATAATAGAATACGCCGATATTGTATAATAATGTGCGACGGTAACCATTATATTGTACTTAACTCTAAATTATTGACTGCGGCGGTTAGATGACGGACATTATATTAAGCACACGCTTATATTAAATCTATTATGCGTTATAGATTTAATTTTGAGTTTAGAAAAATATTGACTAAGACCAAACTCTGATCCGACCAACGTGCACTTTTTAAAAACGTCATATACCTAGTGGAAAAAATAAAACGTATTAGGTATAATACAAAACTTTTGCGTCTGCTCTAAGCAAAGTAATATAGGTAGCAAGTTTTAATTTCAGTAAACTTATAATGATATTTTCCTCTGTAATGAGAATTCCTCTGAAAACGGAGGATTTTATTTGACAGTGAGTAGGTATAATAAACATCCCTTTTACGCGGTAGCATTTGGATCCGCAAAGGAAATTATCAAATATTCTGCAAAAGACACGGATTATGCTTTGTTCAGTGGAGTGTAATTCATCCTAATTTAGGTCGCGGCTGTATCGCCTGTTTTTGATCGAGTATTATTGGATAAAAGGTATTGTATTACGTCGTCAATTCAATTTAGATCTAAAGACGCGGTTTTCGAGTTAGTTCAGCAATAAATTAAAAAATACAGGTACAGGAACAAATACCAATAAAACAATTTTTAATACGGTCGTATTCACGTTATTTTTCACTCGTTATAAAAATATTTACCTACCTATAGGTAAGCTATAGATTAGCTTCCACTCTACCTCGCCTGCATATTAAATTTGTTCGCTGGTAGGTAACCGGCATATGCTATAGCTGCGCAGAACAGGCGGCTTAGCACGGTCGCGTTTTTATCCCTTGTCACCATGCCTGTCACGTTCTAACAAGTATGTAAGTGCGAAAGGGACGCGCATAGTGATAGTCGATAAAAATGGAACCGTGCTGAGCCCGCAGGGCATGACAAAGAATCTATCACTTCGCTAGAGTCACGTCATGGGGTAAAATACAGTTCATGCGTGAGATCTGTAGGCCAAGCACATGATTGGCGCGATAGTATCTCGCCGCGAGATAGACTACCCGTATTTTTCTAACTGTATTAATTAAAGAGGGACGGGTAGTCTATCTCGCGGCGAGATACTGTCGCGCCAATCATGTGCTAGCCCGGCTGAGTAGGTATTCTTATCGCGCCCACAGTACACCCTACAACTTTCTCAGTTCGCGATTCCATGGACCTGGGTGCCTAGCCATGGTTACAATATCGTTAACGCTACGTAGCGTAGCGTAGTTAGATCTCTCTATCACTCTTCCATATTTGTGTGACAGTGACAGTTCGTTTTGTTTGCTACGGAGCGTAAACGATTGGCATGTTGGCTACACAGCCTGACCTGCTAGCATGAGTAGCGTTCTCTTTCGCGACTCCATAAGTACATCTTGCGCGATGGACTCGCGCGCAAGAACGCATCTCATGCTAGACGGTATGGAGCACGAAATTGTAGATTCAATTAGATCTAAGAGTACTTATGTTTAAACGTTGGTATGTTGTTATTGTATACAGGTGTGAGCTCCGCTCTTTGTGGGTAGGCGTGCTGGTAGCGATACCCAGCGGCGCTGGAGTGGCAGTTGCCGTGCTCGGGGAATACACCGCTTCACTGGTCGGCGTGGCGATCTCCCTGTCTCTGCTGCCACCTGCAGTTAACGCTGTAAGACATAACTTTGTTATTGAGCTGATATGATATTTTTGGTGCATTTTTGCAAGTGAAAACTTCTTTAGCGGCGCTGTGCACTTTTTGAGGTGGGGAAAAAATGTTAAACTCGAGACAGCGTAAGGCGTAACCCTCTCTTTCTACCGCGCGGCGAAAATGTATGCCTGAGCCTGCTGTTTCGTTTAGGCGGCGCAGGGCGCTTGCGTGACGTCACGTGTGACGGACAATGTCATTGTGTTTTTCTTTTTTGATTTAAATGCCATCTAGTGAGTTTCCCTCAAACTGGTATTAATATAACTGTAGTACTCACAGTGATGTACTTAGGGGTTTCAATTAATGCGACGAAATAACACTAGATGGCGTTAACCTCAATTATACATTGTGCTGCAGACATTTTGCACTAGATGGCGCTGTTATTAATATTTTGAGTTACAATGTCGTTGAGTTTTCACTTCTGCCGGCACTCCCGGAGTGCAACCCGTTGTTGTTTTTTATAGTATGGTACACCATTTGCAGACCCAAAATGTTACTAATAGTTATTAAATCCTTCCCAGGGATTGTTATGGGCCATGGCGCTAGTCCACCTGATATTCGCCGACGACAAGAACTTTACCGGAGTAGTGACCACATTCTACTATAGCAACGACCCGCCCACTGAACTGGCGATCCTCGGCTCGGTGTCGCTGTGTCTCACACTCGTCAATATTGCCTGCATATGCCTTGTAGGCGTCGCTGTTTATAAGGTAAGCTCACGATACCCACAAGCTACGCCGATGACTACCGTCAACCGGGGTGAATAGGGCTGAGGTGAATAGGGACAAAACTTAAAATGTGGTTTAATAATTACCCAACACCAATTGTATCATACAAAATCGACTATTATTTTCAATCGAATGATACAATTTGTATTAGTATTTTTTAAGAAATTGTCAGGTAAATCACATTTTAAGTTTTGTCCCTATTCACCCCAGCCGTCCCTATTCACCTCAGTTGACGGTATATGTTTTGGAGAAACGAAGCGAGAGGGTATGTGCACCGTGCACCGAGTGCGGGAGTGCGCCGTGTGCCGTGCAGAGTTCAGCCACAATATTTACATGCATAGGAGCTGAAATTTACACCACAGCATTGCTTTTTTAAGACTGCATTGCTATATAGACTACGTGCACTTCAACTCTTTTGTGGTGCGCGTGCCGCGACCGCTGCAGGGCACCATCGAGTGCGCCGTCTTCTGGCCGAAGGGTGTCGTGTTTCGTAGGTTCCGGGGCAAACTGCCGAATCCGATACAAGAGCAGCCGATTCAATGGAGCCACGCCGTTTTTTCGCATAAATAGTGTTTAGTTTTAAGTTTATAAAATACATAGGTATGTATGTTAGTCTGTAAGGTATTTGTAATATGGGCCTTGTTGCCTGACTTAAATTTTAAATTAATTAATTTTAATTAATTGTCTTAAGAGGATAATAATGGACGACTGCTTCTCCACTCCATACAAACGTAGTCCTCTGTTTCCTCCCTGAATATTGACATTATGGTAAAAAGTATTTTTACGCAATGAATAATAAGAGTTAGGAGCGAATAACAATTTCCTTACAAATTTTTATAAGCTTCTAGCTCCTATAATAAATAATTAATCGAAAAAAAAAACGTCTCTCGTGTGTGTTACCAAACTATAGTTAATATACCTACATCATTGGCATCATTGCGTAAAAACATTGTCTATAATGTTAATATCTAGTGAGGTAATGGGGACTACGTTTACCCTTTTTATTATGTATTATATTTTGAAACGTGTAACACTTAATAAGATTGTAATTACCATTGAAGCGAAATTCATAAGACTTAATTAATTTCGACGGGTTAATAGATATAAAGTATTACAATAGGTAAGAGAAGAGAAGAAGGTAAGAGAAGTATCTCTTCAGATTGTGAATAGCGTTAGTATAAGTAGGTACCTAACTATTAGTGATTATCTAAGTAGGTACATAGTAAATGATTAAGTTTCATCAAACATTATGAAGTCTAAAAGGAAATGCTTAAAAAGGGATGCTAAAAATAATCCAGGTCTTTCAATTAATTTCACTTTCCAGATTAAAGAAGTATGTCCCCTGGATGGACGCGACATTTTATGGTGGAGAGCTAATCGCAATTCACAAAGGTCCCCAAAGCGGAATATTTTGAAGAAAAACAACAATATATCGTGGGAAAAATACAGGTACCTTTTCTACCTATACTACTTTAATTAGAAACAGTCTAGAAGATTTTTGGGAGCTAATCCGATTTTACGGAGGGACACCTCACGAATAATAAGTGGATGAAGCTCAATAAGGAGATGTTCTATTATTTATAAATTCGCACACCACTTCAGATGCATCCAGAGGCTGTGGAACACCGGTTAAGAACTATTGATTTAAATTTACACGTACATTATTTCAACATAAAACGGAATTACATACCTACTTTACTTATGGGACACCTTTTCGTAGTAGAAAAAAATATAGTTTTACGACGTACTTTGTTTTAGCAATTGGTCGAACGAGTGTTCTAAAAAGGAACAGCAGGAACAAGACGGGAAGGAGCCGATAATCTCGCCGGTTCAGAGTGACACGGTCACCTACAGGCGAGAGACGCCTGCCATTCGTCGCATGAGAGCTCAAAATATAGAGGATTATTGCATGCAGAAAGAACAGTTAGTATTTTACATGAGTAATCAGCCGGCCTAGCCAAGGTTACAATCGCTATCGCTTCGACAACGAAAAGCTTTATGTCTCTCTATCACTCTTCATATTAGTGCGATACAGTGACAGTTGCGTTTCGATCGCTACGGAGCGTAAGCGATTGGCATCTTGGCTACGCGGTCTGAGCGGTAACACAACTTGAAAAATTCTATTACCTAAATTACTCAGTATTTGTATATTATTTTAATACCTATAATTTCAGCACGTAATTAACATTTTCTCTCTATAGGTTCAATTCAATGCCCCAACATTATGAACATAATATTGGAGATGGAAGACACATCTACAGCAGCATAGATAGTATCACGCCAAAAACAGACATATCAGACATACGCATATCCAACAACATACAGAGCGAAAACTTTTATAATAAACAGTGTATTACAGATCTCGATAACATTAATAATAGCTTCTGTAACGCTGGTTTCCAAGAGCAAGACAACTATCAAAAGAAAAACTTTGAACTTGAGCAAGGTGAACTATCGTCGATGCCCATTATAGAACCGTCTTCGAATCTCACGGTAGACGCGACACGGCTAGTAGTTTTAGCTAGTAAGTCTTATAATGTTTGAATATGTTGTAATAATATTAGTATTTAATTTTATCCGAAATTGTCTTGTATTAATTAAAGATATTTCGTCCTGACTTGTTGTAACATCATGTTCTATATAGATATCGGTCGGTGCCTGTACAATACGAAGAGTTTGTTATAATTACCTATATTCCGAGGGGCGATTTCAGAGTTAACCATGGAGTTAATGGGGTAGGTATGGACCTATGATAATAAAAGTTGTTCGAGACGTGAGACGAGGCCTCCATATTACACCTCTGAGAGTATGGTCAAACGTAACAAAATCACCCCAATAAACTGCTTTGTGGATGTATCATATGTAGTTTTAACAACTAGTTATTAAGTAAGTGCTCGTATGTCTATTTATAGGGTCTATATTAATTCGCATAACGTAATACTCCTAATTCGAATTGGCATAACGTATGTTACGCATAATTTCTAAATCGCATAACATTATTCCGCATACCTCATTACGCATAATGTTAATGCGCATAACGTAAATTGTCATAACGATGACTTGGGATAAATATAATAAGCATAAAGTTACTTTGCATAATTATTAAATGGTATAAATATAAAAGGTAAATAAATAAAAATGTAGACAGAGCGGCTCGAATGAAGGTTCAGTAGGTTCGGAACAACGAAGTTGTAAGTTAATGTAGCGCTTTCTTAGATCACAAATATCACAATACGGTTGCCAAAAATTGTATTAGTAATCTTGCGGCCTTTCTCTAGGGACTTCAGCGATTCGAATCCTGATCCTATTAAAAAAAAGAAGAACACGAACTTACTACGTTTTAATAATGTTTTACAGCAAAAATATTATTATTTGTTACAACAGCTTTGCTTCGTTTCGCTCGATCCTGTCTTAGCCTTGTGAACCTGACCAAACCGAGTTGGTTTTGCCTTGATCCATCTAATTCTCTTGCTTTATTAAATTATGCTAATTCATTTTGTGCCAAATAAAGTTATAGTTAATAATGTTATGCATATTTAAATTATGCGGATTCATTATTATGCGCAATAAGTGGTATGCTTTTTTTAATATTATGCCTGTTCAATGATTTAGATTTAGATTTAGAATGTTATGCACAATTATGTTATGCCAAACCTGTTATGCGAATTCATATTATGACAATTAATATTAGGCGTATTAAGGGGCACCCCTATTTATAGATGTGTGGTACATTGTGTTTGTGCTCATTGCACTTGGCCGTGGCAGTATCAACCGTTCACCAATTAACATATCAACAGTAATACGTCTAATCAGGGTTAAATTACCTTCCACTTATTATCTGTAACCATTCTCTCGTGCCACTTTACCGCAACGCAGCCATGCCTTCAGGAGTCATATTCATCGTTTGCATTCCCTCAAGTAACTACGAACATGTGTTAAGATACGGGAAACCTAAAAACTTCCCGATCCAAACTCCGTCTTCGTTCAAGCCGTATCAGCTGGAGGTAGAGCTGAGGAATAAGAAGTCTCGAAGTATACCTGTGCAGTTGACTCAGCAGTATTACAATGAGGCGTATAACGCGACTTTGGATAACATTAAAGAGGAAGATAAGTTTTTCACGTTGGAGAGCGTAAGTTTTTTAGTAGTATACTTATTTAAACCCCATCGATTTATATAGTGCCAGGTAGTAATTGTAGGATCTAGACTTAAATCATTTGTACTGAATTCCATAATAGGAGAAGTAAGTTTTAAGAGTTCACAGTGATGAGCTATTGAAGAAAGGGATGGTGCATGCATAATATTATGCATATTATTATAATGATATCCCCTGGATATTGATCAAAGAGTAATATAGATCAACTAAAGTACAGACGTGGTACAGACGGTGTACCTAGTAGGCTGCAAATTACCGCTTTCTATCACATCAACCGTACTATTTTTTACCCTCTATTTTCGTTGAATAAACTTAACACAGTTAAGTGTTATTGATAAAATTAAAATGTGCCTAAGAAACACTGGTATGTAGCTCTTTGTAATTTGCTACTTACACTTTTATCCGGAGAACAGATATTGCAAGAGTTGCTAGACAAGCTTGAAGTGAGCAAAGTAGTATGGGTCAGTGACAAACCCGGAAACTATTACGAGGTCATATTCCCACTACCCACTGGAGATGAGTGCGAAACCATGCTGCATTGTCTGACCCAGCTGGGGATCGGAGTCAGATGGAAGTCAGTTGTAAGGTAAGACCATCTGTTATTATTTAATGGTCTGTTTTGACGAAAAATAGTATGAGAAACGCTAACTGGCGCGGACGCGTGCGACGGTTTTTACCCACGATGGTACGAGTAAATACCCCGCTTGAGTCGGTGAAGGGCCTAATAAGCTAGAAGTGGGTAAAGAAATGCCATCACGACATGTACTTACTAGATGTAACCAGCATGTATGTGTATGTACCTACATAAAATGAGCTTGACACATAACTAAAATCAAATCAAAATTACAAGTGTATTCCTGGAATCATTCCTGACAAATTGCCAGTCCTTCGCCAAATAAATACAGTCAAGCTTCTCTTACGTAGGTACAACCTACTTCGGTAGAGGAGGTAGAGGACCATTGGGCAGTCGGGAGGCTCGGGCACCCCTAATGTCCTAATTTACAAGGGGGTGCCCGAGCCTCCCGACAGCCCAATGGTCCCCTAACTCCCCTACATCTGACTTTTCGATGATATTCTAAAAATGTGTTTGGTTTTCCAGCGTTTTACCATGCAGTGTTGTACACTCAGCCGTTGAACATGAGGATTACGACGAGGACACAATTATGTGAGTTTTAGTTAGTACTAAATTAACTAAATATCATTTTATTATGAATAGACAATCCCCTGGTACTCAATTAAATCGAATTTCAATTGTGTTTGAAGTACATTTAATACATCATTTGTAGACGAAAATCGGACGAAGCAAAGCGTTGGCGCAGTTTTGTGGAGTCGATTCGGTCAAAGCTCACTGTGAAGCAAGTGGTTGACGGTGTTAGAGGAGGCGGCGAACTATCCTTCGACTATCTCACTCTAATTCTCACTGCTGAGTAAGTACCTAGCGTACCTAGATGATATAAGTATGAACAGATCGAAATACAATTTATGTCGAACATATAACTCCAATGGAATTAAACTTAAAACACAGTTACTTTCAAATACTTTCAAGCACAATCCTGCTTGCAAACGTTTTCACTCTTAACTTATTGAGAAAACTTATTCTTATTTATTGTTTTTTTTTTTCTAATAAGGTATATTATTTATCTTGCCTACAGAGAATTTAATACACTAGTATATTAATGAACCGTTGACTACAAAGCGCCATGTATTGTGTTTACTTTTGTTCACAGCTCCCTCGCTGCCCTCGGCCTGGTAGAAAACAATGCCTCAAACATAGTAGCAGCTATGCTGGTATCACCCCTTATGGGTCCTGTGATGTCCATAACTTTCGGAACCATCATAGCCGATAGAAGCCTCGTCAGAAGCGGCTTCGAAAGCCTTGTTCTGGGAATGTTCTTCTCGCTAGTTTTTGGATTTATATTTGGACTTATCTTAGGAACTACAGAAATGCCATGGGGTTTTGGTGATTGGCCCACTGAAGAGATGAAATCAAGGTAAACATTACCTAGTTTAAAATGCTAATAACTAATCATTGTTACACCCATCAAACCGAGACTTATCCAGCGATTAAAATTTCATATATCCGGCTTGAAGGACCATGACATGTTAATAGCACAACTAGGGCCGTGGCCGTAGGGAACGAGCAAGTAATTTTTATGAATTAAAAATCCAATAGTACGTATGAAATGAAACGAATAATAATAACTGTCTACAGAAGAACATCGACAGTTTGCTATAGAAACCAGTAAATTTATGAATGTTGCTATAGGTACAAACTCGTAATAATTTATTTTGTAACAGCATGTTAGTATTCCACCAGGCAAAACAGCCACTTGACTGCACAATCGGTACGTGGTCCCCACCACGCTTAAAAGCCAACCCAACTCCAAAAGGTCTCCAACTCTCCACATATAGTATTTTTATAAGTTCCTACACATATAAAACTTATTTCAGAGGAAACGTTCGTGCCCTTTGGATGGGCGTGCTCTGGGCCTTAACATCAGGCACGGGTGTGGCTTTGGCTTTACTACAAGGGAGCGCTGGGC
Organism: Cydia splendana; assembly: GCF_910591565.1. NCBI lineage: Eukaryota > Metazoa > Arthropoda > Insecta > Lepidoptera > Tortricidae > Cydia > Cydia splendana. The sequence goes on along the minus strand of NC_085971.1, from coordinate 13,026,737 downwards.
CTTTGATCGGTATCGCGATTTCGGCATCACTGCTACCACCAGTCGTGAATTGTGTGAGTGAAACTCCTACTGTCTATTAACTACAGATTAAAGGATGACTCACGCTAGACCAGGCCGGGGCCGGGCCTGAGCTTTCGGCGCTTCGTTTTCTATGGAAAGCACCATGTGATCACCGATCAGCCATCATAAAAAATGACATATGTCGGACGCCTCAGCCCGGGCGCGGCACGGTCTAGCGTAAGTCATCCTTAATGCGAATAGGGCATATCCTCAATGAATGACCGTGTACAGAAAATATTTGTTGCATAAATTCTTTTTAGGGATTATATTGGGCTTTGGCTTGCATCTGGCTGTTGTATCCAGGAGTTAAAATACCGCATATAAAAGGAGAAGCTTACACCGGCAATTCATCTTACGAACCCTTATATCACGATTATCTGCCCATAGAATTCGCTGTTAACGGTGAGTATCCTTTATTAAAGGACCTTTAGCTATGCGAGAAGCTTATAAACAAATTGGATATGAATGTAGAAAGAAAGTTGAGCTAAAGAAAGTCTCCGAGACGGTCTCCGCAGCCTATGGACGTCTACAAACCCAGCGGTATCACATGCGCGATGCTAAGTAACACTAAAGAAATTAGCCATTAAGCCCAAGAAAATAAAAGACTCCAACGAATTGTGAACCTCCTCCTTTTTAGGGTTCCGCACCTCAAACGGAAAGAACGGAACCCTTATAGGATCACTCGTGCGTTTGTCTGTCTGTCCGACCATTACCCCCTTATATCTCCAAAACTACTGGGTCTAAAATTTTGAAAAAAATACCTACAAAAATAGTTCTTTAGCTATAGATGACAGGAAAACCTATTAGAAATGTGCAGACAAGCGTGAGTCGGACTTAATTACTTAGTTTTTGATCCGGCCCCTACGGGTTTTTTTAAAAACATATCATTCACGTTCCACATAAAAAAATACATTGTTAAAAATTGGGTAATGCACGGAACCCTTGAAACGCGAGTCCGACTCGCACTTGACCGGTTTTTTTGAAGTCGGTAAAGTCCTTTTCTGACGTGATATCTCCATTTCGTTTATGAGCTTCTTGGCAAAATGTCTTAATTAGATAATGGAGTAATCTCGTTAATTTAATTTAATAAATCCCTCAGGCATCGTGAGCTGCTGTCTTACAATAGTCAACGTAATCTGCATATTTATCACGGCCATAATGTTCTTGAAGATTAAGGAGGTCGCCGCGCCGTACACTTCGACTCCGGATTTGAGGAGGTTTTGGGAACAAGACATTAGAGTGGCTAGAGAGGCAAACAGGGCTAATTTGCACGAAGCCGAACAGGACGAACGAACTGAGTAAGAACCGATTTGGTTTAAGGATTTAGGATTAATATCAAAAATTAAAAAAAAAAATACTCATTAGCATTCCAAGAGAGGCAGTACAGTGATCCCCACACTATGCTCAGCCTGTAACGTGGGAATCTTACAGAAATACAGAATACTGATAATATATGTTGCGGCTATTATTTTAACAGAATATAATTATAAATTGGAAATGGACCTACTTACATAATTTATGCTGAATTTTTATCGATTTCGATAGGTATCTTATTCGATAGGTTTTGGGTGTAAAAACCGGAGTTATTTTTTATCAAGCGTTTAAGTTTAGTCGTATCCAGTAGCCGTACCACGAGTTTACACGACGCTTAAGTTAGCGTCTGCGTGAACTCGATCGCAGTCCGTCTCGCTCGTAATACCTACTGATGTATAGGTGCGAAAAACAGGGAATGCGATCGAGTTCACGCACACGCTTACGTAATTGTCAAACGTGATAGCCGTGTGTAGGTCTAATCTTGTTTTTTATTTCCTAATTATTTTTCCGACAGATTCATTTTAGATGATCTTAACCAAGGATCTGATGAAGATATCAAAGACAAGTTAGAAGCTGCAGTACAAGAAGCCCTTGATGACGAGACTTACAGGAAAGTTAAGCGGATGAGCTACCAGAGTCACAATGCTGACGAGGTATGTAATACTTCACAATTAAGTATCACCCAATTAACAATCACAATGAATGTTAAATCCTTCCTGGTGCTTTACTTTGAAAATTCTGAATTCATCTCACATCGTCTGTAGGTAACTATCTAATATCTATGTAACCGGGCTAAATGCAAAGATAGAAGAGATAGAGATACGATTCGACTGTGGAAAATCTGAGGGTCTACCGTGAACCACGTTACGTAAGTGTGACAGGGAGGCAACACATCGAACGTGGTTCGCTGTAGGCCCTCAGAGTTCCTAGCGACTGCGCCAATTATCTACACCGTCGAAATACAAAATGAGCATTATAATCCTACTTTTTTCATTTATAAAGAATTAGGTACTCTGCAATAGGTACTGTGGGACACGGTGACTCATACATATACACCTTTTCCCAGGTATTCCGTACAATCGGCATGCAGTCTCGCACGCCAGTCTCCCTACGTTCCAGCCGCCGCTCCAGCATAGCATCACCCCGCGCCAGCGTCAAACATCCCACTAAAAAGGAAGACATCGCCGCACTCGACAAGCTCCTAACCTCCTTACTAGGAACCAGAGACAATAGAACACGATCGTTCCGGTCCCATCGAGGAACACCAAGATCTAGCCGCATGCCGGTGATTTGTGAAAACAACAGACGGTCGGAGTCATGGCCCGAAAGGATATTTGAGAACTCTGTTGTCAGCAGCGTGTTGAATAATTTGAAAACGAGTCAACGGAATTCGTCGGCTGAAGAACCGTTCTTGACTCCTAATTGAAATGACTTATTCCTTTTCATCTGCGCAAGAACACCCGCTTTTCACTCACATACCTATATACTTTAGCGTTACACGTTGGTTTGGAAACGAACGTATTAAAGTATCGTAAACTATTTAAACGGTATTTGATTTTCTATCTCAGTATGTCCCGCTTGCATGTGATGCAATCATAAAATCGTATTGGTATCAAATCTCATGTGCCGTTTGAAACAGTGTCCGCCTTGTAGGTATGTACGAAATATGAATATTTACGCACATGTGGAGGAACATTTATATTTAAACTTGTGTAGTTAAGTAACTAAGTAGCTGCATGGCTTGACCGGTCGTTTGTGGCTCTTAGAGCAAGACAGCATGTTATCACAGATATCGCCGACCCGATATCGCAGCGACCTTGATGTTGAATTAATTAAATTAAGTAGTGAAAAAAAAAACTAGAGCTTGTATAACAATATGTATAATTGACATATAATACATACATTAAACAAGGCAAATAAAATTACTACTTACAATACAAACATTGCATGTCATTTAAAACCCTTTTACGCTAAGAACTTTTAACCTTTCAAATATGTGTGTCGTGGTCAAAAATCGTAGGTTTGACCATCAGTCATCACACACATACAAGGGGCCCACTGATTAACAGTCCGCCGGACGGTATCGGCCTGTCAGTTAGTACAATATTTTGAGTTCCGAACAACTAACAGACCGATACCGTCCGGCGGACTGTTAATCAGTGGGCCCCTTTAAGGATAAGCGGCCTTGGCGTTCAAAGAATTAAATAATAAATAATAGATATATATTTATTGATTATCACAGCATCGCTTTCAGTAACGGTAACCACGAATGTCGCAAGTAAACTTCTCAACTCCTGACACTTAAACTGACTAATTACTTGAGTATATAAATTGTACTAGAAAATGTTGATAATCATCAAGATGAATCCGGTTTTTTACCATTACTGTCTAAAAATATTTTCTTTCCTTTACTATGTTTAACTTGTGAGGTGTATATGTCATATCCTAATGATATCGTATTGTCGTACAATACTCTGTATCTAGTGGGGAGGAAATAGAAATTAATGATCTGCGCAGGCGGCCACACAACCCACTCGGCTTGATAAAGGGTAATAAATTTACCTGTAACTTCTTCTTTAAAATTTTCTAAAGGATCCTCCTCAAACAATGCTAAACTCCCAAAGAAAGTTACAATCATTATAGGCGAAAATATGAACTGATCAAGAATCAGTTTCTTAACAACCATATCAAAAGTTTTTCCTACGATAAATTTGTCTAAAACTTTGTACCAATGATGACACAAAATACCAACAGCAACTCCTGAACAAGCCATGTGTAAAGTCCGTTTCATGTCATAGCATTCTAATTCTTTACAGTATAATTCATAGCTCTGTTCTGCTATGTCACCTAATGCTGATAGACTTAAGGAAATTGTAACATTTGTGTATAATAAATATTTATCACTGAACGCCACTTCCACTACTCTTCTGAACTTGGAGACGGGACTGTAGCCACGGAAGTTTGTCATCAGCCTTCTGAAGCCCATGGTCATTGACTGCATTCTGGGTGATCTGGAAAAAAAACCATACACTCATTCTTATCTTTGATTTGAGTTGAGTTGAGTTGAAAGAGAAAAGACAATCAAAAGTTTAGAAAGTTTTGGAGACAGCAGCATGCATATTATTGTCACACTTTTTATGTATGTCATGGAATGATATAGCACTCTGCTCTACCAGAAAGTTGCTTTGTAAGGTTCTGTATTGTTATATCATGATAACAACAATAATATGACTGCTGATGAGCCTATAGTTAAATTAATTGCAGTAATATGTACTAAAGTCTAAATAACATGGGTACGCCAATGATGGATGAATAGAAGTGGGTGAAAATGAACTAATTAGGTACTACCAGAGTGAATAAAATTAAATCTTCAAAAATATACTTAACAAATACTTTTTCAGCATTTCTGAGAAATGACCCATTGCAAAATTCACTCCATCTTTGGTTTTGTGCCACTTTTCAAAACGATTTATTAACTAACCACAAATATGTGAACAAGGATTGGACATGAAAATCATTCATTTATTAAACATTCACTCCGTAAAAAATATTCAACATGAGTTAAAGGTTATTCCTTATCTCTTTCTTTCTTCAAAGATTTGTCATGCTTAACTTTAGATGTGTAGATATCATAACCAAGTGAGATTGTGTTATCATACAGTACTCTGTACTTGGTTGGTAGAAAATAAAAATTAATTATTTGTGCTGGAGGCCACACCACCCATTCAGCTTTGTAGAGAATCAAGAACTTATCCCTGACTTCATCGGTGAAATTCTCCCAGGGATTCTCCTCAAAAATAGCTACCGTGGCAAAGAATGATAAGATTATAATTGGTGAACTAACAAATTGGTCTAGCATCAATTTTTTAATCACCATATCCAAAGATCTTCCAATAATAATTCTATCAAGTATGTTATACCAGTGATGGCAGATTACACCGGCGGTGGCCCCTGAGAAGCCCATCTGTGCAGTGCGGTTCAAATCATACCCAGGAATCTTTTTTCTGTACACTTCATAACTCTGTTCAAGCATGTCACCCATAGTTGAGATCCCTATTGATATTAAGACATTGGTGTAAAACAGGTTCTTGCGACTGAATGCTGCTCTTCTAGCTTGCTTAACGGATTTATAAGCATGTGAAAAGGCCCTTCGAATTGCCATTCATCAGAGTGGTGGCGATCAAGTGCCTAGAAAAAATATAGAAAATATATTAATAGGTATGTCACTGTTTTACAACAATATCTTAATGTTTGCAACATGCATAATATGATATATTCATTCGGGAAGGTAGAATAATGCATAAAAGTGAATTATAAAAAAATCACTTACGATTTTTAAAATATCTCCCGTTTCCTGTGCCAGGTGCTGGGATAAAAATAATGTGCACGTGTAACGATAAAACATAAGTTCTTGGCGTGGTTGCAATATTTACGGTTGCATAACAGTAACACTGCGTAGAAATAAAAATTAAAACATATTTAGGAAATTCTTAACCTCAATGGTCACGAGTATGTCAAAGTGAAGGCTGTCACTGTCATATTCAAAATGTTGGTATAGTTAGGGCCGTTCCAAAACGAGTTAAATATACTACGAAAACCGATATTCGCAAATTGCGGGGATCTTTCTCTTTTACTCCAATGAAGACCTAATTAGAGTGACAGAGAAAGACGCCCGAAATTTGTGATCTTCAATTTTTGCGGTTAAAGCCCAGGTTAATCAGGTTATATATGAAAAAGTAAAGTAAGTAGAGTCTGGCTCAAAGAAAGGTCTGGCTAGCCAAAAATTGTTGACAGATATTTCGTTGTTGTATCACTAATTGTCTATGATTTACAAAAAAAAACTAAAAGTCAGTTGTCAACTTGTCAATTTATCAAGGGCCCAACGTTTTCTGTTCTCTTTCACGTCGCAGCAACTAGTATCATTTCTCTCTCCTCGCTCTTTTAAAAATGCCGTTTGTCAAAAAAGGACAACCATACTGTTGACAAGGTGGACTTCAAATCAAGTGTTGCCTTTCTTGATGCGCCCAAGCTGTGTATGTGTGCGTAACAGCGTATATGTGTGCTCTTTTAGGGATGTGAAAAGTCGATTTTAATCATGTTATATATCGATAAACGCTACACAGCGGAACGAAATAGCGATTAATTGAAGCTTCAATATCTTCGTTAAACATAAACATAATTGAAATGCTAATGGATAATGAATATATTATAATATAATAATATAATTCAATTATTGCGGAACACCTATTTTAGGACGTATTCATGTATTTTAATTAAATATCTGAACTTTCCCTTGGTTCCCTGCTGGGGCATGACTATAAAATTGTGATCTGATAACCACAATAAAGTATAAAAGCGTTTTTGGTAATTTTAGGTATCGTTAAGCCTTTGAAGTAAAATTAAAATTGCAAGAAATGTCGATAGTTTATCGATATGACTTTATCGACATGGCTACAGCCATGGTATAATAATATACTCCGCCTGGTACTCCATTCCCGTCTTTTCTAGGTCACCTAACTGGGCTGTAACCGCGAAAATCGAAGTTCGCAAATTGCGGGCATTTTTCTCTGTCACTCTTATTACGCCTTCATTGGAGTAAAAGAGAAAGATCCCCGCAATTTGCGAATATCGGTTTTCGCGGTAGCCCCTCTGACACGGGCCTACGTCATCATGCGACAGCGCTATATGATAATATGCGATAGCGCTATATATAGCGGCCATGTTGTTGTGACGTAGGCCCGTGTCACTCTGGGAATGGAAGACCATGTTTTATTAGACTATGGCTACAGCAACGTGGGCCTCATTGTTAATCGTACACTAAACAAAAGTGGCAACAGTGACAGCTCGCTGAGACACCGTCTCTATATATTATAAGTCTATGCAATTTATGTCACTCATTCAAATTGTTTGCGGTTTATAAGGGGTTTATTTTAAATAATATTAATAATGTCTATATTGAGTGAGGTTCGCAAACTATTATTTAAGTTCGTAAATAATTACGACAATGTGCGAAGTCGACGTGTAGCGTTGTATAACGAAAAACTGCAATGTTTACAAATCCTAAGCAATTGTAAACAAATTAGGAGGTTGGTGCTCTATAAATAATTTGATTCTTAGCATTTAGCATATTTGGCAATACGTATGTATTTTTTTTCGTGATGGATTAATATTACGGTATTATCGAGCTAGGTTTTATTTACACTACATTTCATTTTCGCCTTGTAACAATGGTATATGGTGAGAAAGTGTTAACATATGTGATTATCGTTGACTGTACTTTACATAGTGGTAGAAATTATATGAGCTGACTTTGAGTGCACGTCAACGTATATTTAACTTATATTCTTAGGTACCTTACGTGTGCACAGAAAATCAAAAATATTTTCTAGTATCAAAACTATAATTCCTACTACACAAAGTGTGACCAGCCCAGGATTTTTGAAGTGAAAAAAACTTCTTTTTCACTTCTCATGCTCAAAAAGTGCACCTTTATGTCGTGCGTAGACGACATAAAATCGCATTTTATGCTCTAGAGCATAAAGTAAAATCATCTAATACGACCCTTATTGACTTAGCAATAAAGTCCAAATTCTGCCATACCATGGTATAATAATATACTCCGCCTGGTACTCTATTCCGAGATTCGCGTATGACCTAACTGACACGGGCCTACGTCATCATGCTGTTTACAGGTTCTCAAACTTTAAAATGTGGGAGAATTTTAACCAACGGTGAAAATTATTTTAACGGCAATAATTTTAAGTTATTCATGTAGAAACATAGTAAAATAAAACAAATCTAATGTATTAAATTAAACTTTGTTTATCTATACAAGACAAACGTTTGAAAAACTAATTCACAGTTACACATTAATTACCAAGCTTACAGCGTGAAAAGTTTGGAAAACACTGCGACTGCTGACACTGAGCGAGAAGGAAATAACAATTAACACGCGTTCGACAAGGATGACGGTCAGGGCATGAAGTTATCTAGATCCGAATTGTCAAATGTGACAGCGCTATCCTGTGTTGTCAGTGGTGTAAACAGAATTACCCGAACGTCTGAAATTTCTGTCGTGAATCGGAAGATATTGCTAACGAATAATTAAAAATGACGTGTTATTGTAAAATTTAAGATAAAATACATATAAATAAAAATTATAAAATTATAAAGAAATATTTTAACTTATTAACCATAGGTATAATGTACCCATGTAACATGTTATGTTGAAATAAAGTGGCAATGTTATTGTGATGTAGACCCGTGTCACTCTGGGAATAGAAGACCATGTGCCATACAAACTGCCAGCCCTGCCGGCGCGCCCCCGACCGGCGTTCTCCCGATCGGCGTGCCCCGCGCCTCCGACCGGCCCAAGAACAATTTTCTTTAGTATTGAATAAATACGTTAAAATAACCTAAAATATTTGATTTTTTGTATATTTTCCTCGCAATCGAAGTGAAAAGCAGAGTGTACTGTAACTAGACGCACTAGCTGATCTAGTTAACATAAATAATGATTGACACAGCTGATTAATCGATAATATTTTTTCATAAACTTTAAAACCTCAATTAATATGTACAAATGTTAATTAAAATAAATACATGTAAGTAACTATAATGTATGCATTCAGTAAATTAATTTTAAATAAAAACAAAACATTCTCACGAGAAATCCGAAACAACAAACAAAAAACTTAATAGAGTCAAGTTTCGTAGTGGGCCATTAATCAGAAAAAGTGATTCGCTGAAACCAAAGAGAATGGAATGTGTATAGAGAATTACTGTCGGTGAATTTTGTAGTCGCGAAGGTTATGCTGCCATCTGTTGACGCAGTATTGAAACTAAAGATGAAAATGTATAAAAATATCCATAAAACTTATATATTTACATATAGACATAAATGATTTTTATTAATTTTGGATCGTCATGTGCTTTGATCCGTGTTTTTTTACATTGATGTGAGTTAGAATTGTTTAATATCAAGGGAGTGGCGCCATCTGTTAGAGAGTAACTTTGTCTTGATTTCCGAGGCAAGGGGTTTCTTTTGACTTTACTTGTCTTATGGGAATCACATCTCTTTGCTAAAACTACTCAAGATTGGTACTCGAGTTTAAAGGAAATAAATAACAAAGATCTTATATTGAAGTGCGCCTAACGCGTCAAATGCGTCAAACGCGTTTCGTTAATGTCTTTTATGGTTATAAATACCCCCACGCCAAGCTGGGAACTGGTGATTCTATTTTTGTCCGTCGGATTGTCACGATCTCTGGCTCGCCCGTAGACGTTAAAACAAAGGTGTTATTTTGACGATTGGATGTTTGACTTTACGTAGCTACTATGCTGCTTTTTGTCAGACTGTTCAATTGTTAGTTCAGTGTAAATACTTACGTGTGTTTTGGTGTTTTTTGTGTTTTAGAGCCAGATTAGTGTCTGATTGCACGGTCAATCAACCGGAAACGCCTAACCTAGCGGTGATAAACAGGCTTTTCCGGGAATCCAGTAGAGTGTTAGGTCCAGGTCGCGAGAGGGGCCTGGCGTCAACCTTTTTACCTACACAGGTGACGATTATACCTCTTACGTTCTCTTCAAGGTCTGACAGAGGGATGTCAGGATCTCACGTGTGGATCATTAAGAGTAATCTTTACTCACTGAAATCTGTTGGTAATTGAAGAAGCGTGGTCTTGTTATATATATTTATATATTCACATTTTATATTTGGAATAGGGCGCCTTATTCGTCAGTACCCTTGGCTACGGCCTACACTGCGGAGGGAGGCAATCACACAGACACTAGGGTTTGCAATACCTCGGTTTTGTCGGCCGAACGTTTACAGCTTAAATTAGGGTCCCTCTTACACACACTCCTCCCTGTAAAGATAGAGGTTCGCCTCTAGATTTACACATTAAGTAGGTATATAAGTAGGTAGGTATATAATAATATTTTAAATAATAAATAAATAAATAAATATTATAGGACATTTTTACACAAATTGACTAAGCCCCACGGTAAGCTCAAGAAGGCTTGTGTTGTGTTGACATTAGAATAGGGACATTGGGGTAGAGTTAGGGTAGAGTCATTATTTGGGAGTTAGGGTTATTTATTATTTCTTTCTTTATTATTATTTATTCTCTCACATATATTTTGGTTACACACAGCAGTGTTGGCCGAACGTTAATGCAATTGACCATTAAAAATTAACCATTGAAAAGGTTAATTGCCATTAACCATTAGCCATTGAAGGAAAATTAATTATCAATTGCATTGATCATCAATTTGCATTAATATTAATTTATTTCGAACCACTAACAATTGAAAAGAATTAATGGTTATTGCTTTACAAACCATTAAAAATTAAATCAATTTTGAATGAAAATTAAAAATGTGATTGATAATTAACAATTAACAAGAATAAACATCGTAATTTTTGTCTCTGTATTTTTATGCAGGGTTTTCCCATATGTTCCCCGCGAAGACAAATGGGAATTCACCCATTATTGGTAATTATTGGTAATAATGGGTGCTTATTGGTGTATTCCCATTTGTCCCCGATTCGCGTGACCTACGCCATGCATGAAGCTGGGACAAATGGGAATGTTTTATGTGAATGAATATGAACGGCGGGGAACAAAAGGGATACACCCGATATTAGTGTTCCCATTTGTCTCCGCTTCAATGAGATGGGGAAAAATGGAAATATTTCTATGCAGCGTCTTTTCCCATATGTTTCTATACACTCATTATAGGTGCATTCCTATTTGTCCCTGCCATATGTGAGTTGGAGACAAATGGGAAACGGGGGCAAATGGAATTTATATGCAGAGCCTATTCCATCTGTTCCAGGTGGGAACAAATGGGAAAACATCAGAAAATGATGTGTTCCCATTTGTCCCCACCTTATTGGTGTGGAGACAAATGGGAAACGGGGACAAATGGGATTTATATGCAGCGTCTATTCCATCTGTTCCAGGTGGGAACAAATGGGAAAACATCAGAAAATGATGTGTTCCCATTTGTCTCCACACCAATAAGGCGGGGACAAATGGGAAATATTTATATGCAGCCTTTTCCTATATGTTCCCCGAGGGGACAAATGGGAATACACTCATTATTGGTTATAATGGGCGCATTATTGGAGTGTTCCCACTTGTCCCCTATCCACGTGTCCTGCGCCATACATGAGAAGGGACAAATGGGAACACATCATTTTCCCATGTTTTCCCATTTTTTCCCACCTGGAATAGATGGAATAGACGCTGCAATTATTTCCCATTTGTCCCCGTTCCCATTTGTCTCCACACCAATAAGGTGGGGAGAAATGGGAACACTTCATTTTCCGATGTTTTCTCATTTGTTCCCACCTGGAACAGATGAAATAGGCTCTGCATATAAATCCCATTTGTCCCCGTTTCCCATTTATCTCCAACTCACATATGGCAGGGACAAATAGGAATACACCTATAATGAGTGTATAGAAACATATGGGAAAAGAAGCTGCACAGAAATATTTCCATTTTTCCCCATCTCATTGGAGCGGAGACAAATGCTAATATCGGGTGTATCCCTTTTGTTCCCCGCCGTTCATATTCATTCATATAAAACATTCCCATTTGTCCCAGCTTCATGCATGGCGTAGGTCACGCGAATCGGGAACAAATGGGAAAACATCGGAAAATGATGTATTCCCATTTGTCCCCACCTTATTGGTGTGGAGACAAATGGGAACAAATAATTTTCCGATGTTTTCCCATTTCTTCCCACCTAGAACAGATGGAATAGACGCTGCATATAAATCCCATTTGTTACCGTTTCCAATTTGTCTCGACACCAATAAGGTGGGGACAAATGGGACCACATCATTTTCTGATGTTTGCCCATTTGTTCCCACCTGGAACAGATGGAATAGGCTCTGCATATAAATCCCATTTGTCCCCGTTTCCCATTTGTCTCCAACTCACATATGGCAGGGACAAATAGGAATACACCTATAATGAGTGTATAGAAACATGGGAAAAGACGCTGCATAGAAATATTTCCATTTTTCCCCATCTCATTGGAGCGGAGACAAATGGGAATACTAATATCGGGTGTATCCCTTTTGTTCCCCGCCCTTCATATTCATTCATATAAAACATGTCCATTTGTCCCCACCTTATTGGTGTGGAGACAAATGTGAACACATCATTTTCCCATGTTTTCCCATTTTTTCCCACCTGGAACAGATGGAATAGACGCTGCATATAAATCCCATTTGTCCCCGTTTCCCATTTGTCTCCACACCAATAAAGTGGGGACAAATGGGAACACATCATTTTCTGATGTTTTCCCATTTGTTCCCACCTGGAACAGATGGAATAGGCTCTGCATATAAATGCCATTTGTCCCCGTTTCCCATTTGTCTCCAACTCACATATGGCAGGGACAAATAGGAATACACCTATAATGAGTGTATAGAAACATATAGTGTAGAGCCTGATGTTAAAATATGTATCACGATCTGATAATTCACTGAAGCTTGTATTAATGGTTATTTTTATTTATAATTTTAATAGTTCCAAGCAAAAGTAACATTAATTATTAGTTTATGAAAAAAATTATTTAATTCCATTAAACGTTAATGCAGATTGACAATCAGTGTAATTAAACGTCTCAAAATTCAATTCCAACTAATTTTAATTATATTGATGCGTAATGCAATTGATTAATTGCGGAATTAATGGTTAATGCAATTGATTAATTGTTAATTAGAATTAACCATTACGGCCAACACTGACACACAGTGTTAAAATCATTAGAGTGTTAACTGTTTTAAAATACAGAATAAAATTAAAGTTTAGTTGTAGTAGCATATGGATGGGTTACTGAGGCTCGTACATTAGATATGATTTAAAGGTAATACATTATTATATTGGGTGAGATAGGGGAACAAAGTTATTTGAGGACATACTAAATAATTTTGTTATAGGGAGCTAGTGACAGGCGAAGCAGTTGACTAGTGACAATAGGGTATTATACTGTATTTAAAATAAATTATTTTACACCATGCATGAAATAAAGCACCAGATAATTATTAGAAAAACACAGATAGTAGTTATTTTAAACACAACTTCTATTTAATAAATCGGATACTATAAAAAGTAGGTGAGTTGACCGTGACGTCACGATGTAATGTTTCATATAAATTCCATATTAGCAAATCGTTTTGACAGTTCTAAAAATGTAACTGATTTGACTAATAGGAAAATACCCTATTTGAGCTTTTCTATATCGGGGTAACTAAGGGTATTAAATCATGTTTAATAGACGATTGCTTCAGTATTCCATACATTTATAGTAAGAATATCCAGATGAGTTTCTTGGCGTTTCTTCTTGTCTGAAAATAGGTTCCGAAACGCAGATATTAGTAAATATTACATAGTGCTTAGAAATACCTATTAAAAACAAAACAAAATAAAATAGGTATTATTTAGTTTAGAGACCCGTCTTCATCCGAGGCGTGACAGTAGATAAAGTATGTTTGTACGTATTAATATTTGCATCATTTACATATAAATATTTTCCTTTAGCTAGCTAGGTTAGCGAATGGATATAAAAGGAAAATATAATTACAAACAACAAGGGCTTATACTACTGTTCATGGTAACTGAGGGGCTACCGCGAAAACCGAAATTCGCAAATTGCGGGGATCTTACTCTTTTACTCCAATGAAGGCGTAATTAGAGTGACAGAGAAAAATGCCCGCAATTGACGATTTTCGGTATTGGCGGTAGCCCTACTGGTCACGGTAGGGCTCGGTAGGAGATAAAATCTAAAAAATATAATTTATTATTTATTCTTCATATGATTTTGTTTTTCATACGATAGTGTTATAATATATAAATTACAGTAGCAATATTTACAATTACATAGGGTATTTTAGGGGTAATATTTTGAATCCAAATCTAATCAGTCTGCACATAAAAGACGATGGGTACTAAGGTTCACAATGTATTAATTTCACTAGACGATCACATGGCCAAATTAATCTATTTTTCTTAATTTATAAACAATTCTGGTTGAGTTCTATTAAAGTAGATTAGTTAGTAGAGGGTTAAGGTACAGTACAACAAGGGCATAAATGTCTATTTTTACCCTCGTCTACTATTTTGGTCTTCGCTTCGCTCAGACCAAAAAATTGCCTCGGGTAAAAATGGGTCACTTTATGCCCTTGTTGTAGGTGTTGTACAATCTACTATAGCGGCGCTGGGCACTTTTTGAGGTGGGGAAAAAATGATAAACTCGAGACAGCGTAAGGCGATCACGTGACCGTAACGTTTAGATGGCCACTCATTTAGATGGCATTTAAATCAATAAAGAAAAACTCAATGACTTTACATGAAAAAGGTTCTAATCTTGTACGGGTTGAAATACGAGGATCTCACAGTTACATTCTAACTTTATATCACTCAAATATAATTCAATAAAGCTACATCTTGATGAAATCGCTAATAAAAGTGAACTCTAGTACTGGTGAATAAAACTCAAAATATCATGACCAAATATATTTAGATGCGAGGTCTGCTAGGTAGCTTTACAATTTCTATTCGAATTTTAAACAATTAACGCTACAAATTTGAATTTCGAATTTTAAACAAGCTCACTGACCAGCAATTTCGAAACTAAAGTTTTTCAATAGAAAGGGAAACTTTTGTGTAATATTTCAGTAGCCAGACTCTAAAGATCTTTGCTTCCTACGCTGTGTTCCTGCATTGGTTTTTTTTATATTTTGAGAAAATAAATTGTGAATAGCGCAACCCTCAACCACACCTCGGACACTGGCGATCAAAATGTATGATGGCTCTTCACTTGTTGCAACAAATAGCTTGCGATTTTAGATAATTTCCGGCTAAATAGCGGAACGGAACGAATTCAATCGATCAAGCAATACCGCAATGTATGTAACGCAAATCGCATGTAATTATCAGGCTGACGCAACTAGGAGCAAAAATAGGTTTTGTATGGACTTCAGTGACCTAGCAATAGCCAAAAAAACAAAACAAAACGTCAGTGCTATTTATCTGTCAAGTCAACTGTCAGCCACATTGCTTTGTTGCTTGTCATGGCGGTTCGTAGGTTTTACTTACGTATTTCTTGCAATTTCTTTTTTAAAAGCCTTCGTTATTTTCCAAAACAGTCAAACGTGATAAGAACATACAGTGAGTCAATAGATTTTGTTTAAATGCCACCGAAAACTAAGTTGTTTCAGTGCGAAATATGTGGCAATTGATACGCTCGCGAAAATCGCAAAAAAGGAAGTTTATGGCGAAATTTCCATTAGATGAAGACCGGTAAGTATTGCTTTAGATACTTTTAGCCTTATTTTGGTGTAGCAGGCTATAAACACATCGAAAATTAGATATTTCATATCCACTTTCATTGTGAACTAGTAGTAGTAGTAGTAGTGATGTACTACGAAGTATCGATATCGACTGCAGCCTAATTTTTTATCAATGTAAATTAAATAAAATGAGTGAGTTTCCTGGTATACAACATGACTATAATTATTACTCCGAATATTTTTAGTGGAAAATTATTTATCATCTGTGCATTAATGGAGTGGACATTATATTATATATTTTTGGAATCTAATAATAGGGGATATTATATTACTGCAATGTTCTGCCGCCAGAGTGCAGTTGGGGAGACCGGGGACAATAGAAACAATTTTCCTTTAACCGCCTGTAACCGTTATATTTTTATGAGTAGAAAAATGTACGCCCAAAATATTTCAAGGTTAGTTATCTGGTTCCTAAATGAAATGTATTTGGATGGTCTATAATCCATAGTTTTTTTGACAATAATTTAATAAAGAGAATGGGGCAGCATGGTTCAATTGACCTCACATGACTGTCAATTGAAACACTATGTAAGGTCAATTGAAACACTCGAATATCTTCGGCACAATGAAAGTACTTATATCTGTTTTAATCTTTTTCATCACTACCTCTGCATACAAGCTCATCAAAACTTTGCAAGCATAAAATAAATATTTCTCAATTTATGAGCATCTGAACATCTCGATAAAAACACGCGGGAAAAAAAAATAAGTATACGACTTTCAGTTTTCTTTGTTGCTGCTAACTTATAAATTTATCTTAACCAAAGTAGTTTTAATGCAATTATAAAATATAACGAAATAGAATCGCAGAAAAAAGCATAATCATGTTTCATACAAAAGTGCTTGTTTCAACTATAACAATGTTTCAATCACAACCATTCCGTGTACCTACCCTCTGACAACGAGTGTTGCAAAGGTCGGGATGTAAAATGAAATAATAGACGCAATAAAATAATCAGTTTAAATTGTTTTATTAAAAAAAAACATGGCGATATGCCAAATAAAAAAAAATCCTAAACTCTATAAAACAAATAACTATTACGTAAGGTTTGTCACAGACTTTAAAACGTGATTAAAATGTAATCTGTACCTACATGAACGGATTATTTTTGGTTTTTCAGTTTTTATTTAAGGCCGTTATTTTTAAAATTAGATTTTATCTGTTTCATTATTTTTTTATTTAAAATATTATTTTTTGCTTTCATCATCAGCTTATCGTCACAATCACCAAATGATTCTTTTCGAGAGCAGCTGCATGAGTTACTAACCATTTGTTATATTGTATAGGTACCTACAAACATACGGGTCAAACAGAGATCCTCCCTTTTTTTAAATCTGTTAATAACCATTTGTTATATACACAAAAACCTTCTCCAGAATGTAACAAAATACTTTTCTGAAAACCGCATCAAAATCGGTTTAGCCGCACGCGAGATATCGCGAACAAACAAACATACACACACGGACACGGTACAGAAACATACGGGTCAAACTGAGAACTTCCTTTTTTATTAAGTCTTTTAAAAACAAATGTTCACATAAAAAAACTGCAGATTTCTAAATAAAACTTCGTAGATCCACAATTTATCAACTCGGTTAAAAACTAGGTATATAAATAATAGTGAACATCAATAGAACAAACATGTGCATCGAATACAGAACCTCCTTATATTTTGAAGTCGGCTACTTTTGGGGACGATTAAAACGCGAGGACGATTGAAACGTTTCAATCGTCCACAAGCAAGTTGTTTCTATCGTCCCCACACCTCGTTTTTCACTTCAAGGTCAAATATTATATATAAAAAAGACTCGAACGCTGATCAATGGCTATTAAAAACATTCGTTTATTCTAACTCGAACACCAAAATAATTAGATTAGTCAAAATACAAGACTAAACGAAGTTATAAGAAAATATACGAGAGCGCAAGTTCTTACTTTTACCGCGAAAAACTTGTTTAGCTCGTAGGCACCCCTGTCTCGCACCCTCACTCGAGCCCTATTGGTCAAGGATTGAAACATGGCCGACCGCGTATACCGAGTGTTGCGTCAGACGCGTAGGTATTATAGTTTTCGAGAAATTTGACTTGTTTCAATCATGACGTGTTTTTATTGTCCCTGGTCTACCCTACTACCGACTCCAGTAAATTCATAGACTAACTTATACATACTCTGCCTTAAACTGTTTTTTGACAAGTTTTCACAGACAATAAATTATAATGACATTGATTCATCAAGGCGGTTTGTTAACAAGGTCCTAAGTACTGGTAAGCGCGAAAATCGAAATTTAGTTATCTGCCTTTTTATGGCTCGAATATGCAAGAGTGATAGAGAGGATAACGAAATTTCGGTTTTCTTGTTTCGCGGTAGATCCCCAGATTGTGACAAATAGTGGTAGTGGCGCTACCTACGCAGAGTTTTGCGTGATATTCGCTATTATTTATGATTTTAACCTAAAATATAAGAAAAAGTATGTGTCTCTGTTTTAATTATCAAATGTTTTCAGATGCAGGCAGTGGCGCAAATAAGTTGTAAAGGAAGACTTAATTTTATTATTCAAGAATATTATATATAAAAAAAAATCATTTAATCAGGTGAACACACATTTTCCCCTGTTACCTGTGGACCGTCGGACCGTCGGGATGTATTTTAAATTAATTATATTAGATTATTAAAAAAAAATCATTTTACATATTTTTATTTTAACAAATATAAATCGTGTTCACATTTAAGTCCAACCATGTATTAGTCCACTAAAAGTCCACACTATATATAACATACGACTTAAATGTGGACTCGATTCTAACCTGATTTCTAGTACGAAATTTGTTGACAGGGGCCCATGTTTCAACCCTCCCCAATGTATCGATATCGATAAAATACGCAAGCGTGTGGCATACTACACTATTTAAGTCTGTTATGTTGGTACTATTGTTCTTTGACAGTTCTTTGTCATACATGTTGGTAATGATTGGAACACCAAACATACACACAGACTAATCAAATCGCTAGTATGGAAGTCCCGTCTCTTAAAACGTAGTGATTATATTCTCTTTGGTAATTATCGCCATCGGCGACGTTTATAGAAGCCTTAAGCTAGTGATGGGTCAAATCGAAAAATTTTCAAACCGAATAAGTCGACTCCGATTTAAACCCAAATCGGTTTGCAAACCGATTTGGCCAAGTCGATTTAACTTCTATTTTTTAATTATCAGTAGTTCAAACCGCTCCGTAGTCGCTTAGTTTTGAGTTGAAGAAATCGAATTGTAAATTTTACGGTTTGTTCGACCCTTAGAATTCTTAGAATAACACGACAGCAAAAACTTTTGACTTAAAACTTTTGTAATATTTTTTTACTTTCCGTTGCGCGGTAGATCAAAATGTCATTAATTGCTAAAGATAAAACGGGAAAGCACTATACGAGCAAGCTGGAAAGAGCGTGCGGTCTCGTGCGATTCCGTGAGTCATTGCCGCGAATTCGTTCAGTTAGCAAATCGACGCGGCGCAAAACTGGCAAACCGATCGAAGTAAACCGCCAAATCGATCTCTTTAAGCCTATGCGAAATTGAACCTTACTACTTGAACCATAAGTTTCATTTTACTTTACCTGTAGATACCAAGTTTTGACTTGACTCGACTCAATAATGACGGCAAAGTGCATGCCAACATTTTTCTTCGTGGTTTGAAGTCGATTCGTGTACATTTTATGCCTCAATATGTCCAACGAAAGTGACGCAGCAACAAATCGGAAAGGGTGCGCTTAGAGCGGGTGAACGTATCTTAAGTCGATTTACGGACACTCAAGTCGATTTAGTCGACTTCAGACCTAAATCGGTTTGAACCGATTTGTGAAGTCGAATCGTAACATCGCTACCTTAAGCTACGCTGGCAACTCATACGACGAACTGTCAAATATCTACACACAGTGTGTGATAATTCGGCGCGTCTTAATTCAGCTTGCTGTTTTTCTTTCTAATTTATGAATAAAGTGATATACGTCTAGCCATGGCGGGTAAGTAATTTGTTCTGATGTATATCGTGCTTACTTATACATTTCCTATTTGTCTTAACATCGAGTACTTTCACACAAACACCCTCTCACAATATACTCTGTAAACTGAGGCTATGCGCTGTAATCGGTGCATTTTTTTCTTGCAGACAAACTGACTCTTGATAGACATGCTATGAAAGATAGGTCTACATCCCATCTTCGTATATACGTTGGAGGAATAACCGAAAATGCAACAGTCGACGATATGTACGACCACTTCATCCAATACGGGCAGATTAACGGCATTGTCGTGAATCGTAACTTCGGTTTCGTTCAGTTTGAGACAGAGGCCAGCGCAAAGCAGGCTATCGCTAGTGCTGATGGAAGCAACTTTATGGGGAAGAATATTAATGTGAGGACTGCTCAAACCAATCCGGATAAAGCAAGGTAAGGTATACATAATTGATGGAGATCTTTTGACCTACGTTAGTTTTTATATTCAGTATTTTGCCACGCCCTACGTGCATACGCTGTAAAAGTGTAACTTATTTTAGCTTAAACAAAAGAGGACAACGATGTCCTTACCTTGCGAAGTCATCCCTTTGCTTGCCTATAGGCTTATATTTGCTATAGACCTATAGCAAAGCAAAAGAAAATGGTATTATTTATAATCAGTGATCGGGGATTTCTATGCCACACTGCGGGACATCAAGTCGAAATGGTAATATGGATTAGACATGTGCGCCGCGCCGCCGCCGCCGACGATTTTTCCACGCCGCCGCCGCCGATAAATTTGACCGGCGTATAATCGGCGTGGGAAATTTTGATATCTATCGTGTCTTATTCCATGTTGCGTAGTGAATAGATAGTATCAGACGTATAATTTAAAGATCCTTATGCTTTTTCGCTTATTATTTGCCAGTGAACCAAATTAGCATCATTTTTGTCGTTGCGGTGTTAGCTGTGATAACGATTTAGTGTTAATTTAAACAAGATCTAGTTTCTGGATCTCAGGTTATTATTTGATATTTTTTCGCACAGCTTTTTTGTAGAACGTAAATGAAATTACACACGATCAATTCTTAGTCATTTTATAGTGATTATCAGCTTCTTGTACTTAACAATATACAGCGTGACCTTAGCCATTGGACAAACCCTGAAATCCCACATAGGGTTATTTCTAAGAAATGCTCTAACGGTAATATTTTTTTAATTAGAACAAAAGATAAAAAATATATTATCAACCAAAAGTTATTTCCAAAAAGAAACATACTGTATTAATCATTGGCAGTGCTTTTGACAATTTGTTTGAAAATGTGCAGCAATGATGACATTTATCAAAAGTCAGAATATTATTAATGTCATAAATAAAAAAGATAATCAAAACGGTCGAAGAAGGTTTCATACTATTTATTACCTCAGGAGCTACTGACACATACAGGTTGCTCCAAAGTAAAAAAAATGTAATTTGTTAATTTCTTCGTAACCGCTACACCGATTGTTATGATACTTTCAATATGGAAATATCATTTTGAAATTTTATTCAATGTTTTTTAAACTGACGTTATTTGTAAGTAAATCCCATGTTTATCGAAATTATAAACCTGCGTGAAAAGAAAAAAAACATGAAAACTTAGCGTGGTCCGATTTTGAGTCGTTATTGTCACGTAACAAATATATGTGTGCCTATCTGGGTTTTTCTTCTTGTTTGTTTTCTTTTTACTCCATCAGCGGTGCCAGAAGGATTACAGTTCGGTGTGTTGGTGAGGTATATGCTCGTATTAATTTTAAAACATAAATCATTTTTAAAACCACGTGGTGTTTTTCGAGTTTTGAGCCATTTTGATTTAGAAACTTCTTTTATCAGACGCGACTTAATGAAAATTCTGAAAGCGCTGTGACATAAAAATTCAAGAGAATCCTGTATGCAAATTTGAATCCCTCAAATAGATTCAAAAAAATTATTAAGTTATACAAAAATGTTCTTATAAGTACATATAATAATTTAAGTAAAACATTTTTAAAGAACCGTACATATGTACGTACGTATTTCTATTTTAACAGTTATGTCGGGATGTAGTTTGTCATTAAGACACGTGGTATTTTTGCACTTAATAATATAATGAGTGCAAAAAGCAGCTGCAGTGCGTTTTTTATTAAAAGAAGACCAACGCGTAACCAATGTATCGTTCTACTGACATTTATTTTTACGCGTTTACTACCTGCAACATGGGTCTCGACTCGGTCGTTGAAAGGCAATGCAAAACTGATAAGGTAACGCGAGCTTAGTGGTTTATTGATATATTCAATTGATCTGTAATCAAATTTTCAATTATTATTAATTAACGCAATGGATGATTAATTGATTAACAGTAACATGCCAAAACACTCTCCTATATCGCACACGAATCCCGGAATCCCGCGGCATATCCATACTAGCATAATGATTGAGGTCATTCACCCCAAGTGGCATAGAAATCCCCGATCACTGTTTATAATATATAAAATAAATAAGAAATTAAAAAGTAAATTATTTCAGAATACATCAGGTTCCTTAGTATTGTTAGTAACACTTTACAACTATATTAGACTATTTAAAAAAGAAAGCAAATAATTTTTATGTATGTGATGAGTGATGACATTGTCTGAAGCCATGTTACAGTTTTTAAACTTTAATTTTTAGGGTTCCGTACCCAAAGTGTAAAACGGGACCCTATTACTAAGACTTCGCTGTCCGTCCGTCCGTCCGTCTGTCCGTCCGTCCGTCCGTCCGTCCGTCCGTCCGTCCGTCCGTCCGTCTGTCTGTCACCAGGCTGTATCTCACGAACCGTGATAGCTAGACAGTTGAAATTTTCACAGATGATGTATTTCTGTTGCCGCTATAACAACAAATACTAAAAACAGAATAAAATAAAGATTTAAATGGGGCTCCCATACAACAAACGTGATTTTTGACCAAAGTTAAGCAACTTCGGGAGTGGTCAGTACTTGGATGGGTGACCGTTTTTTTTTTGCTTTTTTTTTCGTTTTTTTTTTTGCATTATGATACGGAACCCTTCGTGCGCGAGTCCCACTCGCACTTGCCCGGTTTTTTATACATCACTACATAAAACAGAATCCCCCGCCGCATTTGTCTGTTTGTGTTTGTATGATCGCGAAACACTCAAAAACTACTGAACGAATTTTCATTTGGATTTCACCTATCAATAGGGTGATTCTTGAGGAAGGTTTAGGTGTATAATTTGTTAACCCATGCGAAGGCAAGGCAGGTCGCTAGTACTAAATAACACTAATGCAGCTCCTTAAAGACTTTCTAAAAAAAGGGCACAATAGGTTTTGTGTACTAGCAAAAATCCTAAAAATAAATGTATTAAATCTTTACTTGTCTTGCAGACCTACAGAAGTAGTTATAGTGGAACCTGAAGTTCCCCCAGCCGTGGCACTCAATGATAACCTACCAGCGGACAATGATGGGGGAGAGGAGCCCTATGACAGCTATGGCAACTACATAGGTGACCAGAGCCACGGTCAAGGCAAGTTCATTTATTATTTTTATCAATTATACATTTGCATTACAACCTGCACAGAGGATAAACCTTGTTAGAATCTTGTATAGTTAGCAGGAGATCTAAGGTCCACCACCTTGCATTTTGGAGATAAAGCAAACCGCTTGGAACAGGTGTTCCTGGGGATGATATGAGCTGATTAAGCCCGGTTGCCAAGAGGTTTCCCCCAGCAGGTGGGCAGGGGAGGGGGGGTAAAAGTGCCTCCGGCGCGCCTCACTCTAAGCTTTATATCTGCATACATCTCGCAACTATATCAAGTTTGGTGTCTTTTTCGTGTAATTCGAGGATGAAGAATTCATTTCTGTGACTAAATTTTCACTCACCCATACAAAAAATTCGAGAAATTCAAAATTCAAAAAAAAAATATTAATTTTTTTTTTCGTTAATCCTCTAAAAAATATAAACTATGAGGATTTGCTCTAGAAAAAAAAACCTGTGAATAGCCCAGTTATCCTACTATACAGAATAGTAAACTTGTCAAACATTTTTTTTCATAACTCTGTTAAAAAAAAATGTTTTGTGTCGCGCGGCGTACCTGCATTGTAAGAGCGGTATGGAGCATTTAGGATTTTTAAGTATGTTTAGATGATTTCTGATAAGTTGTTATTCTTCTGGTTGTAGATTACATTAATAAATTACTTCTGGACGTGATATATATACAAATATAAATTAAATATATAATTAAAGATGTTGGGAAAACTTTCGCCAACAGAGTTAAGTATTATAAATGTGATAAAATTAACATTATTATTTGTATGTCTTTTCCATATCTCGGGACCATGGGGTCGTGGACCTTTGGGAGGCGTACGTGGGGACGAAGCCAACAGCGCAGAGGCCCTTTAAGGCACGTTAATCTAAAAGCAAGGGATACATGTGGTGGATACTATCCCCGAACGCACAATGTGATACATCCGGAGATGGTACCCGCCAGGTGCAAAGACTATTGCAGTGCAGCACTTTTGTGCTGCGATGGGAACTAAGGTCATGGGCTATATATTTGAAAGTTGGATGGACTGGATAATGGGCTATGGGAGAGACTAGCGGACACCTGCCGTGACAATCAGTCTCAAAATTGTAAATGACAGGTGGTGACTCGCCAACGCCACAGTGCGACAACAGGGCAACACTTTGGAGTGGCTGTGAGGTTGTCGAGAGGTGAGTCTGCGGTAGCCAGATCCCGGTAATCCGTTCAGCAGGCCGCCGGCGTTATGACAATTTACACTTCGAACCTGGAGCATAGGTCCCGCTCTTGCGACTCCATTCTGGCCGGCCAATCAAGGCAAGCACAGAGGCGAGGGCCAGATGACAGGGCCCTCTGGAATAGGGGTCCGCGGTGTCGTCACTCAATGTCAGCTCGCCACAAGCTGCCCCCGCGGGACATTATTATTATTATTGTGGTGTTGTGGGCCTTTGAGTGTCGCATTGACCAGCATTGATCTATTGTGACGGCCCTTTAAGTTCATTACTAATGCTCGTTGCATTCAGAAAGTTCCAGATTCTTTGGGCCGTAATGTTTTGTACCTCATAGGGTTGCACTACGTGTCGCCCTAGGTAGGTACTTCTTTTTGACATTAGTAGTCCACAAGAACAGAGAATGTGCATTGCAGTATCCTCTGACTCCTGACAGAACCTGCATGTCGCATCTTGTTTCTTGCCAATTTGAAACATATGTTTGTTCAACTTGCAGTGTCCAGTCAGTATTCTGGTCACCGCGCAGGTTTTGTGCCTTTTGAGTCTTAAAAGCTCCTTAGCAGTTTTGCTGTTGAACCCTTTGATCAGAGCTTTCGAGTGTTCTTGTCCTTTAACGAACTTCCACCAATCGATTGCACTCGTTTTTTCTAAGTTGCTGAGCAGAGAATATTCATCTCGTTTTGTGCTTCCACAGAAGGGTTCTGGGCCGACCAGGGGTGTGTCTGCGCCCTTTCTAGCAAGGTCGTCCGCTTCTTCGTTTCCGTTGATGTCGGAGTGCCCTGGTACCCATCTAAGTGTAACTTTGTTGGAGTAAGCCAGTGCATTTAGGTTTGTTTTACAGTTCTGGACTAGTTTTGAGTTTGACTCAAGGGATTCTAGTGCCAGCGGAGCAGCCTGGCTGTCTGAGTTGATGTAGATAAGCTGGTGTCTTAGGTTTCTATCCAGGTTGATCTCCGCACATTTGTTGATGGCGAAGACTTCTGCCTGGAAGATTGAGGCCAGTGTGCCCATGCTGACGCTAGCTCTGAGCTTAGATCTCTCACCATAGATCCCACATCATACATCATTGCCTTTCTTGGAACCATCTGTATACCAGATGTGGCTTCCCTCTTCGACGTACATTTGGTTGTTGATCCATTTGTCTCTAGGAGGTATTTCTACTGTTTACAGTTTGGTGAGATGACATTCGGTGTGCGTGTCATCAGTGGGCATGCTAAGGGTTCTATTCGCAAAAACCCAGGCCTTTAAATTGGTTAATGACTGAGAGCGCCATTTTGGCTTGTTTAGTGTGCATATTCTGTAGACGCACTGCTTGGCCTCCTTTTGCACCTGCAAGTGGAGTGGTATGATGTCCAGCAGTGCATCTAGGGCCGCTCCCGGAGTAGGCGCCTGTTACTGTTAAACAAGCCGTGCGTTGCAGGCTGTTGAGTGTCTATTGCTGTCTTTTGGCTGGTTTTGTTACGCCAGACTGCGGAGGCGTAGGTGACAATTGGCCTCACTACCGCTGTGTTTACCACATAGCAATTTGGGTCTTAAGCCCCATCTTGCTCCTGCCATTCGACAGCATGACCACATGGCCATTTTCGCTTTTTGTATAATGTTTCTCAGGTGAGGGTTCCAAGTTAACTTTTGGTCGAAGGGGACCCCTAGATACTTGAACTCTGCCGAGAACGGTTTTGTGAGTTTATCGAGCTTCCGTGTCCTCGTGAATGGTTAAATGACTATTACAGTCTTGCTCGGATTAATGGACAAGTCATTTTCTCTACACCATTTGAATATTGTGTTTAGAGCTCCTTGCATTAGGTTGGATATTGTGTTGAGGCAAGGGCCGTTGACGATGACTACAAGGTCGTCGGCATATCCTTGTGTATCAAAGTCTTGGCCTGACATGATTGCAAGAAGTTGGTCCAATGCTACGGTCCATAATAGTGGGGATAAAACGCCTCCTTGTAGGCACCCTTTAGTGGTATAAAATTCTGTTCGAGAGCATGCTATGTACCCATCTGGTGGTTTCGTCTACTCCCTTTGATTTCATACCATTGAGTATGGTCTCTGCGGGCGTATTGTCGAAAGCACCTTCAACATCAAGGAACGCACATAGAGCGGTTTGCTTTTCCTCTAGGGTTTTCTGCACCTTGTCAACCTGGTTGAAAATTATTTCGGCGACACGGCGGTTTTCAGTTGTGTCGCATGTTCCGGTGTAGGATTTGGTCTATGTTTGGGGACAGATTATAGCCCCTCAGCAACAGCCACCATGCCCTGCTGACTGGGGCTGGTCCAAACAACATGGAGCCCATATGGACAAGCCTACCTGCGGCGGCTGCTGCTTATTTAGAGCTTATTCGTTGCCGCTGCAAAACAAAATGCGCAGGGAGGTGCAACTGCGTTAAAAAAAACCTAAAATGCACAGTCCCATGGGCATGTAATGGCAATTACGAACAATATATATCTTATTTTAACCCACATTTTTTGTCAAACATCTCCTATGTTAATTTTATCACATTTATAATACTTAACTCTATTAGCGAAAGTTTCCCCAACATCTTTATGTATATATTTAATTTATATATGTATATATATCACGTCCAGAAGTAATTTATTAATGTAATCTACCACTAGAAGAATAACAACTTATCAGAAATCATCTAAACATACTTAAAAATCCTAAACGTAGCATACCACTCTTACAATGCAGGTACGCCGCGCGACAAAAAACATTTTTTTTAACAGAGTTATGAAAAAAAATGTTTGACAAGTTTACTATTCTGTATAGTAGGATAACTGGGCTATTCACAGGTATTTTTTTTCTAGAGCAAATCCTCATAGTATACATTTTGTTGAGGATTTTGGAAAAAAAATCTAAAGTTTTTTTTTGAATTTTGAATTTTTCGAATTTTTTGTATGGGTGAGTGAAAATTTAGTCACAGAAATGAATTCTTCATCCTCGAATTATACGAAAATGACACTAAACTTGATATAGTTGCGAGATGTATGCAGATATAAAGCTTAGAGTGAGGCGCGCCGGAGGCACTTTTACCCCCCCTCCCCTGCCCACCTACTGGGGGGAACCTCTTGGCAACCGGGCTTAATCAGCTCAGGTCACCCCCAGGAACACCTGTTCCAAGCGGTTTGCTTTGTCTCCAAAATGCAAGGTCCCCTTAGAAAACGGGACCTTAGATCTCCTGCTAAGTGGACATCAAATAAATGTATTAATAAACCGTATTCCAGGCAACTACAGAGACAGAGAGGATGACTACGAAGACAATAACTACAGCAACCAGAGTTGGAGCGAGACCCGCGGCGGGCGCGGCCGCGGGGGCCCCGGGGGGCCGCGAGGCCGCGGGCGGGGGCGCGGGCGCGGGCACGGCGCGCCGGCGGGCAGCGCGCCGTACAGGGACAGGGAGGAGGCTCCGCCGAGGAGAGGTTAGTTACTAACTTTATCGTATTTAATTTGGCTATGTTCTGTACATTTAACCCTGTCTTTGAATTTTTCCTAACTAAAACCATTAGGACCATTGAGGGTCAAGAAAGCTTGAACTCACTTGACTTTTTTGTTACAAATTAAGGGATATAAAACTCAGTCTCAGAATTTAGAATGTTAAGAATGTTAAGTTTTATAACAATTTTAATATTTTGTTATAAATAAAATAACAATATATTTGTATTTTTTTTATTATTCTAGCCAGTTATTTTATAAGAAGAGGTGAGTCATAGAAATTAAAGAAAACAATGAATTATTTTGAGGTCGATTTACGGGTCGAAGTCGAGATACCTCAATAAAAGACGGAATATAAACAATTATTATAATAAGAAAGAAACTAATTACTAAAGGGAACTTAAAGCTAATTTATAAACTAAGAATTGTTGAGCGCCAAGAGGGTTTTGAACTTAAAGTTCGGGATCCCTGCTAATCCTGCCGTCGGCTCGCAAACAATCAAGCTAACATTATTTCCTTATCGTCAAGTAGACCGTAAAGGGCATATCCATAAGCTAAAACAAATAATGCACTTAAATAATACTAATGTTCTACATAGGACATAACTGGGCATTTCTGACTGTGCTTACAATACTAGGACTTACCCCTTGTCGTTCTGGTTGATCACAAATTTAGAAACAAAAACAATATTTCTGTAATATCACTTTTAACTGCATTTCTATTTCAATTTGCATTTTTATTTGTGTTACTATGGCGGGTACATGATTTTAAAGTAACAACCGCACGTATGAATCTCTTCGAAACATGATCTGGAATGACGATGCAATTGCATGTCGTTAGTGTGCTACTCTGCAGCGGCGCCACCATAATGAATACCAACGAATTATATGGTGAAATGATGTACCTAAAAGGTACATCATGTACGTATAATGTTTATGGCTGTACCTGTGATAGGAAACGAAATAATCGGCATTGAAAGTGGCGCCGCTGGGGAGCATACTCCCCAGCGGCGCCACACAGTACTCATAGATGGAAATGATATTAGCTATTTTTTTCTTAAGTAAATTGATGTACTAATGCTGCTTATTACGTACCTATTGAAAAAAAAGAATTATTTTGCATTGATTAGTGATTTTATTTACATTTCAATTCCGCGTTCCACCTAAACGGTATGAGTTGTAAGAGAGGCGCGCGGGTGAGCGAGATGGTGATAGAAATTCTTCCCGCGGCACCGCGCTCCCGCGGCCCGTTCCGATTTTCAATAATAAATATTTTTGTTATTGCTTTCGTTATGTTTCTGTGTCTGTACTTCTGTATCAAAAGAAAAATTATATTAAGTACGTTGTATTTTTTTTTATTTAAAAGTATATAATTAAATAACATTTTCTGTATGATAGTTTCAGGTAAGAATTACATATTGTTTCATTGCGATTTACAGTAGTCGGGTTTTAGTTTTTGAACTTATTTTCATAAATAATATTATTGTTTTGGCTTTCGTTATGTTTATGTGTCTGTAAATAAAAAATAGTTATTCGTTTTACGAGGGGGCAAAGTTGTTGTCCAAGATTCCAAAATTATATAAAAAAGCGAATTATTGGGTTGTGGGTACTCGGACCGCGATATATATAACACTTGCACTGCTTGGGCTATCAAAATCGCTGCAGACTTTAAAATATTTTTACCAATAAAGTAACTGAACTGAACTGAACTGAGACTTCCTTTGGTCTAACTTTATACGCGATATAATCCGTTTTAATAGTTTTATTTCATGAGTAACATATGCAATCGCGGTAACCGAAGACAATACATATTATAATACGTAACGTATAAGTTAACAACTCAAAAGTTGCATTAGGTAATTTAATTTTCACCACACCAGCTCGGAAAGACTTACTTTGCACTTCAAAAACGGATAGCAAAGTAGTAATTCACATGTGAGGCAAAGTAATCAAATGCAAATTTTGAGTTGTATTCTCATGTTTACTGGTAGAATTGACTTTTAAATTATGATTTTGGATGATAAATATTTAATAACATTAATTTGAAATTGATTTGATTTTGTTTGATACCGTCATTATAGCCAACTTTGCCCGCTTTTTTTGAAAAAACACGAATTTCTCAAAAAAAAAAAAAATATAACACATCATATGACTTTTTTTGCTCAACACGTCCATAGTGATCAAACGCATCAGTTTAATTGAAGAAAATTTTTAAATCATGTTTTTACCCACTTTTTTTGGCGTTTTAGAGGGCGGGCAAAGATATCCGGGATTTGCGCCAACATTGCCCACGTCAATTTGGTGTTCAAATACAGCTCGTATGTATGATGATGATGTCTAAAGGGGCCCACTGATTAACAGTCCGCCGGACGGTATCGGCCTGTCAGTCGTTCGGAACTGTCAAAATTTTGTTCTAACTGACAGGCCGATACCGTCCGGTGGACTGTATCGGCCTGTCAGTTAGAACGTGATTATCTACAGTTATAAAGTTAAGAATGAATCAGTGGGCCCCTTAAGGATTATTTAATGGTTTTGGGCAATCGTACCGTTCCCTGTTAATAACTTAACGATAAGTGTAATAACTTTTGAATTGGTGGGCTATCCGTTTTTGGCCATTTCCATACAAGACTCACCTAAGCATTTTACAAAGGCTAAGGTTGTCACTTGAGAGAAAACCTGTAGTTTAATGGACTAAAATATGAGTTTTGCTGTAGTTTTCATGCGTTAAAGGGATAAAACATCTAAATAAAGGATAATAAGACCAATCAAATACAGTATATAATTATAAACTTACTTTAGTGTACAAAACATAACCATAACATTCCCTTACTTGCGAAGTTGGGTAAATTTGTCAAAAGTGACAACCCTAAGCCGTTTTAAGTGTTGGGCAATGTTGGCATCCATAGGTCTGTAAATTACCGGATTACATTGCCCACCGCCAAAACTTTTGTGTCTTTAGGCCTTTTTAGATTAAACCTCAATGGACATAATCTATGCTTCATGTTTTATAACTGAAACCCGGAAATATTTGTCAGTGTTGTCATTTTTTTTTTCTACTTGCATTCATTTTTCAACAAGTTTTGCCCGCCGAAATATACCCTATATTTGACAACTCGCTGAAAATTCCCAAGTCAAGTTGAGCATATGTTTGGTATATAGTTTTGTCACAAATTTAACCTATTTCCTTTAAATATTTAATAATTTAACCTATTATTTAATATTTAAAATTGTCGTTTTGGGCAAAGTTTCCCCTGGTGGCAAAGTTGGCTATAATGACGGTATTTAACATTTAATATTTGCTTCGGGTTGGTGAGGTGAAAAATTTTGTGTTTCACTCGGAGACAAATTTTGTTTAACCCTCGTGCTTTAAAACCCTCGCAACGCTCAATATTCAATTTTTCGAACCACTCGCTACGCTCGTGGTTCAATTTTGGAATCTTTCGCTTGCTCGGGTATCAATATTAGCACGAGCGGTTAAACAACAACTTTGCCCCCTTGTAAAACAATAGTAGATTGTACAACAAGGGCATAAAGTGACCCATTTTTACCCGAGGCAATTTTTTGGTCTGAGCGAAGCGAAGACCAAAATAGTAGACGATGGTAAAAATGGACATTTATGCCCTTGTTGTACACTCTGCTTTTCACTTCGATTGCGAGGAAAATATACAAAAAATCAAATATTTTAGGTTATTTTAACGTATTTATTCAAGACTAAAGAAAATTGTGCTTGGGCCGGTCGGAGGCGCGGGGCACGCCGATCGGGAGAGCGCCGGTCGTGGGCGCGCCGGCAGGGCTGGAAGTTTGTATGGCAGAATTTGGACTTTATTGCTAAGTCAATAAGGGTCGTAATAGATGATTTTACTTTATGCTCTAGAGCACAAAATGCAATTTTATGTCGTCTACGCACGACATAAAGGTGCACTTTTTGCATGAGAAGTGAAAATAACTATTATTATTGAAAATCGGAACGGGCCGCGGGAGCGCGGTCCCGCGGTAAGAATTTCTATCTCCATCTCGCTCACCCGCGCGCCTCTCTTACAATTCATACCGTTTAGGTGGAACGCGGAATTAAAATGTAAATAAAATCACTAATCAATGCAATATAATTCTTTTTTTCAATAGGTACGTAATCAGCAGCATTAGTACATCAATTTACACAAGAAAAAAATAGCTAATATCATTTCTATCTATGAGTACTGTGTGGCGCCGCTGGGGAGTATGCTCCCCAGCGGCGCCACTTTCAATGCCGATTATTTCGTTTCCTATCACAGGTACAGCCATAAACATTATACGTACATGATGTACCTTTTAGGTACATCATTTCACCATATAATTCGTTGGTATTCATTATGGTGGCGCCGCTGCAGAGTAGCACACTGTCGTTACTATAAATAAGTAAGAATGCCTTAAAAATAAAGAAAAAAAACCGGGCAAGTGCGAGTCGGACTCGCGCACGAAGGGTTCCGTACCATAATGCAAAAAAAAAACAAAAATCAAGCAAAAAAAAAAACGGTCACCCATCCAAATACTGACCACTCCCGACGTTGCTTAACTTTGGTCAAAAATCACGTTTGTTGTATGGGAGCCCCATTTAAATCTTTATTTTATTCTGTTTTTAGTATTTGTTGTTATAGCGGCAACAGAAATACATCATCTGTGAAAATTTCAACTGTCTAGCTATCACGGTTCGTGAGATACAGCCTGGTGACAGACGGACGGACGGACGGACGGACAGCGAAGTCTTAGTAATAGGGTCCCGTTTTACCCTTTGGGTACGGAACCCTAAAAAGATTTCCGATGCCGGGATTCGATCCACCGGCCTTCTGCATAGCAACCGCTCTGTTTACCACGGAGCTACTGTGACTTTGAGACAACGCGCGAAATTGTCGGATGACTATCAGCCCGTTCTACGTCACTAGAGTACGAAGCCGCGAACAATTCACGCGCATCACAACCTGAACCCTACTGCTCTAGTAATAAGGTCTAAATATTAGGTCATTACCTATGAAATTGGCGTTTTGTTCGGAGAATTTCAACGAAACACGAATTTCCATACAATTAATTTTGCGGATATTTTTTTGATGGCTAATTCAAACCAAACAAAATTTTTCCAGTAATTTTTGACACCTTTAAGGTATGTTTTCAATATCTCCATTTCTTGAAAATTGGTACCATTAGAAAAATATAAGTAATTTTAATACTCGAACCGACAGCACATGAAAAGACCTATTTTCAAGGCTTAATTCTGAACACTTAACAATAAAAAATAACAATTAATTGCTGTCAAGCAGTTTGGCGAAATCATATTGTAGTTGTATTGTAATTGTGTATGTACTTTTGTAAAAAAAAAAAAAACTAGGATCAGACTTATATCTATGAACAAAAACGCCAATTTCATAGGTAAGGACCCAATATAAAATGACTCGTATTTAGTATGACCAAAATAACACGTCACAATAATTATGTTAGACTAATGTGGCACCATGTTATAAAAATATTTTTTAACTACAATAACATATCATTTGTACGGCTCGGTCTGTAGACGTCGTAATAATTATAGTCTATTCCTTCTTAGTCTTCTAGGATCTTAAAATAATGCAAAAATAAAACATACGAGTCAGTCGTTGGGGCAATACAGTATAACATTATGTATCCATTCTCTTGAACACAACGTTTTGTTTATGGAATACACTGGAATATAAACAAAAGTATTTTAAATGAAGTATGTGCCTATATGAGCCGCTTAACTTCAAACTCGGGTAAATCCATCTGTCAGATTATGCGATTTTGGTATTAAGAAAAGGTAATAGGGTAGATATTTGCGGAGAGGTTCGAATGGATTTACCCGAGTTTGAAGCTAAGCGACACATATGTGATCGTCAGGTGGCGAGTGGGGCGAGCAGCGCGGGTACTCGCGCGAGCGCTACGCGGCGCCCGAGTACCCGCGCCCCGTGCCCGTGAGCGAGCGCAACGACTGCGAGATCATCGTCGTCTCTAAAGCACTCACGTAAGTTCAAACAAACAAAACTTAATGGCTCATTTAAGCCGGGTACTCATTAGCGAGCCGTAACCGTAACATGCATGATACTGTAACGAGGTTTTAGTGTGTACGCGTGTTACAGTTTAGGCTCACGACGTCGCCGGAACGCTTTCACCGAACGTACTCAACTACTCATTAGCGATTAGCGGCATGCGAGTTTCATTACATTGCGGGTTTTGATCGGTCAGTTGAATTGGACTTAACTACAACAGTCCGCAATGTAACTAAAATCACATACGAGTTCGCGCGCCGTCTAATTCAGCCCTTTAGGGACATCGACGACTATTCATATTGGTTACATCCAATTCAGCCGACCAATCAAATACCGCAATGAGATGAAACTCGCATACGAGTTCTCGCACCGTCTAAATGAGCCTTAAAAGTAAGGTAAATCGTCAATTACTGGCCCCCGGATAATAACTGGCCACCTTATACTAAAAATGAATTCTATTCACCTATAAACAGAATTCATTTTAGTATAATGTTTCAATAACTGGCCACCTTTCAATAACTAGCCACCTTATACTAAAATGAATTCTGTTTGTAGGTGAATAGAATTCGTTTTTAGTTTAGGGTGGCCAGTTACTACACAGTGGCCAGTTATTGACGAATTACCCTACATGGCTTAAGCAGCTTTGCTACGAGGATACAGATAACATTTTGAGAGTTGTTAACGCAGTCAATTGTAGGTATTTACAAACATCAAAAAATCCAGACATTACATATCATGACTTACCAATCTCATTGTTTAATAATTCGTCCGTTTCTGTGTTAAGACGATTGTATTCCAGTTATCTACCGGACTGGCTTTTACTTACTGACTAATTAAATTAGCTAGGTACTCTTTATAAAACGTCAAAACAATTTATGAAGTCAGTATGAGAAACGAAGACTAGGTAATACCTACGTCAAAATAAATCCACATCTGAATTTAATGACTTTTTGTTTATTTCAGTGTAAACATTCTACTGTACGTCGCTATAATATTATAATATAATTAAACAAGTAGAAACCTTAACCCTTTACCAGGCTAAGGGACACATATTTCCCACATACAGCCGACACATATATACATACGAACTCAAACATGTGTTCTATTTTCGATGAAAAATTTCAGTCTGGTAAAGGGTTAACCCTTCCATTTCTGCCACAAACGTCAACTGACGCGCGCGGCTACAGCTCAATATCAACTTTCGTGCATTTCGACAAAGTTCACGTTGAGTACGATGACGCGCCGCACACGATAGGCGTGGCGTTTAAAGTGACAACGATATGTAACTAACTAACCTTTTTAATTAAAATCTTACAGGGAGTACGCGGAATACATCGAAGGACGCCTGAAGCGTCTCGGCATCGTGGTGGACCTCCTGTTCCCAATGGAGGACGTGCCCATCGGCAAGGTGCTCGGCAACATAGCGTCGCGCGGCTGCCTCTACGCGATCCTCGTGATGCCGCAGAACCAGGAGAACCGCTCGCTCACGCTCACCATACTGCACGGGTTGCCACAGGGTATGTGACATTGTTACTATTGGGTCTAAGATTTAGGGCCTGTTGCACCAACCACAATTATTACCAAGCTGATCGATGTCAGCTAGCGGTGTACTCTGAAACTTCAGGTTATTCCCACTAGTTACCACCAAGTTGTTACCAGTGGTAACTACTGGGTATTTTTTTTCCACCTTTTACCACTGTTAGCTACTGGGAAAAATAATTCCCAGTAGTTACCACTGGTAAAAGGTGGGAATTCCGCCTGTTCCCAATGGAGGACGTGCCCAGTGGCAAGGTGCTCGGCAACATAGCGTCGCGCGGCTGCCTCTACGCGATCCTCGTGGTGCCGCAGACCCAGGAGAACCGCTCGCTCACGCTCACCATACTGCACGGGTTGCCACAGGGTATGAGACATTCTGATACTATTGAGTCTAAGATTTAGGGCCTGTTGCACCAACCACGATTATTAGCAAGCTGATCGATGTCAGCCAGCAGTGTACTCTGAAACTTCAGGTTATTCCCACTAGTTACCACCAAGTTGTTACCAGTGGTAACTACTGGGTATTTTTTTCCCACCTTTTACCACTGGTAGCTACTGGGAAAAATAATTCCCAGTAGTTACCACTGGTAAAAGGTGGGAATTCCTCCTGTTCCCAATGGAGGACGTGCCCATCGGCAAGGTGCTCGGCAACATAGCGTCGCGCGGCTGCCTCTACGCGATCCTCGTGATGCCGCAGAACCAGGAGAATCGCTCGCTCACGCTCACCATACTGCACGGGTTGCCACAGGGTATGTTACATTGATATTACTGGGGGTATCAATCGAGCGTTTGTTCTAATCCTTGTGGACATATTTTCCTCTCCGGTGTCCTAGTGATGCCGTCGAACCAGGAGAATAGGTCACTCATGCCACTAGGTAGGTATGTTATATTTATATTAATGGTTTTGTAAAAGCTTCGATAGTAAAATTTGATGGTGTTTTGGTACTATTACTACAATAATCTTTAAATTATATTATAGTCTCTATTAATCTTTCGACCACTGATCAGTTGTCCGGATCAATGGTGACGACCGGTCTGGCCTAGTGGGTAGTGACCCTGCCTATGAAGCTGCCTACGATGGTCCCGGGTTCGAATCCTGGTAAGGGCATTTATATGTATGATGATACAGATATTTGTTCCTGAGTCATAGTTGTTTTCTATGTATTTAAGTATTTATATATTATATATATCGTTGTATGAGTACCCACAACACAAGCCTTCTTGAGCTTACTGTGGGGCTTAGTCAATTTGTGTAAGAAATGTCCTATAATATTTATTTATTTATTTAATGGTGTATCCCTACAGATACACCGTTAGAATCCTTTAGGACCTCAAGCTGGTATGAAATTCACTTTACGCACAATATTGTAACTTAACTTTTTTTACAGAACACCGCAACATGCCAATAGAGGACGCCCTGCAGCTGCTATCGCGGAACTTCCAGGAGGTGCAGCGAGGCGGGCCGAGCGGACGCGAGGCCGTATACGCACTGCTAGGGCAGCTGGCCGACGGACGGAGCCTCACCGTCATGCAGTATGAGAAGGTCATCGAGTACTTGCAGGTTGGTACTTAGTGATATAATACGCGAGGCCGTATACGCACTGCTAGGGGGCAGCTGGCCGACGGACGGAGCCTCACCGTCATGCAGTATGAGAAGGTCCTCGAGTACTTGCAGGTTGGTGCTTAGTGATGTAATACGCGAGGCCGTATACGCACTGCTAGGGCAGCTGGCCGACGGACGGAGTTTGACCGTCTTGCAGTATGAGAAGGTCATTGAGTACTTGCAGGTCGGTAATATTCAAATTACCTTTGGTATCTTCAATGATTAGCAGAAGAAAGCTGGCTCCGAATCTTTAAAATTGTAGTTTGTATAGGTTTACAGCGACAAAGTTTGGCGAGGGTTTTAAACGTCAAAATTCCTATGAAATTATGAAGTCTATTGTGGCGCTTCAAAGCTTTATGGCTACAGATGATTTAGATTGCTAATGTGACACAATGCAGTCAAAAGTTGCTACGATTAACTCTCTTTTTTAACTTCTGAAGAATGCTTAACAATGTACTTTTCTCGAAATAAACGCACTAGTTAAAAGCTGTTCTAAACATGGCTCATCTATATACTTAAAAAAGTAACAGTAAAAAGAAGACTAATGTAATATCCTTCCATACTTTACTGTTACTACAATCAAGTGTCCACATAATTTCACTTTATGAACAGGAACGCAAAGAACAACAAGTCAAGATCGAGCTAGGCGAGCCCCTCGCCGCGGCGTCCAACAACAAGACTGAGACCGACCTGCAGCAGCGCATCCTCAGCATCCTCAACGACAAGGTGGCCGCCGAGCCCGCTGTCACTCCCGCTGCCGCCCCCTCCCCCGCGGTCGCTCAGAACAAGCTCTTCAACGACCCCACTGTTAGGAAAGCGCTAGATTCCATCTTGCAGAAATATACGTAGATTAAATGACTAATTAGGAATTGTGTAAACGAATTTTGAATAGGCCAAGGCGTAGATTTAAACTGCGTGCTCCTCTAAAGCACCTAAGCTCACATCTAAAGACGTAACTAACACTTAAATGCACAATGCACAATTTAGTAAAGTAAAGAATTTACTTTACTTTACAATTCATTAACAAAACAAACAGCAACACTAACTGTCCATAGGTGGACCTTATGCCTTTTGTAATAAGGTTTACGAACTATCAGTTAACAGTGTGTTGTCTATGATTACTATGTGGGCGTAGGTGCACTGGGGAAAAGGGCGCAGTTTAAAAAGATTTATCTCTGCCGTGACACGTAACGTAATGCAAAATATTTTAGATGACATTGTACGGCGCCGTACATTGTAATATTTAATTTTGTGTTAACCGGATTTAAAACGCGCAAACGCTTGAAAACCTAGCTACCCACGTATGTTGGGTTAATAAGTACAATATTTTGCGCTAATTTATGCGACTTAGTATTTTATGTGTATGTTCTGAATAAGTTATTATCGTTCGAGATCTGGGTCCCTTTCCCCCGCTGACAAACTAGTCTAAAACGTCAATTCTGTATTCTCAGAAGTAAAGAGAAGATTATCTGTATATTTGATTACTAGTTTTAATCAATCAGCAACTTCATATGAAATTGGTTGAAATTAAAATCACGTACTTTTGTATAACTTCTCTTGAACTTACACCTTGGTTACTTTGTGATTGTCAGATGGTTTATATATTATGTACATTGAATGTACTTACATGATAATATTTAACAGCATATTTCCAATATGTATCAACTTCATTCTGTTTCTATTAAATAAATGTATTAACACTTTTCCAGGCGGCACCAAACTACAAGGTTCTCCCAAAAAATGCAAATATATTAACCTTTTCGACGCCGTGTCAAACACAAAAGCTGACACGCGGACGCCACGTCACCGAAGTGTCAAAACTGAAATTGAACTTTATGCATATGCACGTAGGTCTATGTTGCTCTGTGGTCTGTGACCGATTAATCGGTCTTTGGCGTTGAACCTGCGGTGCGGATATATCGGTCATTGGCGTCCAAAAGGTTCAAAATAATGCAGCTTTGATGATTAATTTTATGACAAGTCACTTTTCCCAAAAGTCCAATAGAATATAACCTTAAATTGGACTCGTTTAAATTCTATTGGGCGTATGTGGTCGTTAGGTGCACTATGCCTGGAAAAGGGTTAAAATCATCATCATCTGTAAATAATTCTATACTTGTAACTGGATGTGTGAAAGAGTTGCGATGTGATAAATGAATGATAAATTTAAAAAATGTAAACCAGTGTCCTAATAAACATCTGTCTCTATAATAAGTTTTTCAATAAAAGACACCGCAATATTACATCAGTTCTATTTATTTTAATTCATACACATAATTAGAGGTGGTTTAAATCAAGCCTGTCCTGGTGATTTTAAATGACAAACAGTGCTATAGTTAATTGTTATTGTACAAACACAAGGAGAATACACGAAAATAATTTCATGCACTATGAACTAAGATGCTGGCAACCTTCTATTCTTGAACTACAAGTTGGTTCTTGGGCCATCTCCTTATCAAGTTTACTAGACAAGCCTACTTCTTACTCCAATATGGTAACCCCGCGTCTCTTTGCATTGTGCATTGTGCTTCTTTTATGTCTTACTCTGGTAATCCCACTTTTTGCTTTGCTAAAAAGATTTAGTACTTTGGTACTGACGTACTACAAACAGCAACACTCTTAAATGGACCTTATGCCTTTTGTAATAAGGTTTACGAACTGTCGGTTAACAGTGGAGGCGATACAGTCAGCAATAGAAGTAGCTACCCGGTTTAGGTGTACAAAGTGATCTACACAACTTTGTTGTTATGAGTGTGTGCGCAGATCATTTTGAACACTAGCCGCGTAGCCACTTATCCACTTCTGCTTATTCTCTTCAAAAAATCAAGGTTCTTACAACCTGGCTTGATTTTCAACCTACAGGTTTGACCAATCTTCAAATGATGCTTATAAAATGGTCAGCAATCATATAATTTGAAAAGTTGTGCTTGGTGATGCACCACAACAAACGCACATTTTGGCCTTACAGCAAGGTTACTAAAAAATATCTTAGCAATCCCGACCTTCGCGTAGATTGATTTTATCTATCTTTTATTCCCTTCTCTCAAGTCACGATCTACCGAGGTAATTCTTATGAAGCTCAATCAAATTTTGGATAGTGAGCAGACCAGAAAGTGGGGTTCCCATCGAGCTTGACACCTTCACCTGGCATTAATGTCTAAATGCATAGCTCAAACAGTTCAGATTATAAATACTTATAGTTAAGAGCGTAATTATCAGCATTAGACATACATTGGAACACCGCCAGCGGTTCTCGACATAAGAATTTCTACAAACTACATGAGCTGGCCTCATTTCACCAACTTTACAGTGTCTGCTCACTGACATTTTCCTGTACATTTTTGGGTCGGTAAGTAACAACGCTATAATAGTGTCAAATGTTTACTAGATGGACCAGAAATGTATGGTGAATTTTCTATATCAGACAATTGTCAGTTGGTGAAACAGGGGCCTGGTATCACCCCACTCAGCCTTTGTACAAAAGAAGATACACAAACCCCCAACAACATGGTTGTAGCACTCGGTTAACAGTATCACGAATTTTTATGGCATTAATAAATAAAAAATATTTGCATCATTATTCGATTTAATACAGCGTCGAATTAACTTCATTTGAGATCAAGGCCCTGAGTCTCTTCGATCTTTCAAAAGCATCATTTATAAATTATATGCATACTTTAGGAGTTCAATTTGATATACAAGTTACATAATCTAGGATGACATTAGGAATATCCACAACTTATTCTATACATATAAACAAATCCAGATACGCCCTTACTACTATAGCAGCTAAATGCTCCACACCTATCGAGCTCCATAAAGCTATATTTGGAAGATTTGGTGTCGATAAGAGCTCGAACGGTGAGCGCGATATTTACATGGATCAGTCAACGCGCGCGCCCACAGCGCTACCTGCCTGTCATCGGCGTTCATTGTCAGCAGAGAATTAAGTTGATCTCTCTGGTGGGTCCTCCTGCTTTGATGGATCGAAGCCTTCTTTGATGTGGCCTCCTGTGCCTTTCGGGTCTAAATCTGTCGCCCAGCTGAAATGCATCAGTGCTAAGTGCTTGTTGCCAAGCTCGTTATGAACCTTGCCAAGTAAATAATATACTAATGATTCTCTTGGAGCTATGTCCTTCAAGTGATGTAGATCTGCCAATGCATCTTGCGGTCTTCCAGCGCGCAGCAAGACCGATGCTCTGTGGAACCTGCACAGGGGGTTCTCTGTGTCCAGTTGTACGGCCCGCTCTAGTGTTGAGAGGGCTCTGTCCATTTTACCTAAAGCTGCCTGAGCGAGCCCTAGTTGACATCTTAAAACTCCCGAGTGGGGATGAATGGTCAGCGCACGCCGTATGTGAACTTCTGACGCTTTCCAACGCTCCTGCCGCGCATACACTGTCGCTATACCAAACCACGCTACGTAATTACGGGGATCAATACTGACTGCAGTTCTAAAGCTAGCAAGTGCTTTATCTGTTTCCTCAGCTACTGCATACTCATGTCCTAATAAAGCATGGGCATAAGACGCGTAGGGATCCATTTGAACAGCTCTTTTAAAGAATTTAAGAGCAGTTTCTCGTTCTTTATGAAGAGAGAAACAGTTGCCAGATACCAACCAGGCAATAGGATCGCTCCTATCCATTTCTACTAACTCTTGAGCCAATGCAGACAACTGTGCCTCGCGCTGCAAGTGCCATAGGCAAGTACTATAAATATCCATTCCTTCAGTCCGACAAGGATGTGTTTTCCTTATTTCTGCAAATACTTTTGCTGCAGCTTCATACTGAGCCATCTCATAATGTGCCCGAGCAATCATAGTCTGAACCCATGGTGATGCTAACTGCTTAGCAGGTATATCTTGAAATAGTTTGATGGCATTTTTACAATCCAGGAATGCTAATGCCTTGTAAGCATCTCCTAACTCTCTCATTAAATTTAATAATGCTACTCCATTAGAGCTCTTTGGCGTAAGAGTGGGTGTTACAGTTTCTATAGATTTCGACCTCTCATTAGTTTCAACTGAATTAGCTTTGATGTTGTTTTTAGCAGTCCGCTGTTTATTTTTTCTAGACGGACTTTTAGGTGCTACAAACTTTCTGCTTGGTGATTTATTGTTCTCTTTGACTGAATAACTACTGTTGTTGCTGAATAGCCTCGAAGACCGCCGAGGAGCCGGGCCCAATGTACATCTAGGTGTAGGACTGAATACTGCATCTTTTAGTTGCCCCATTTGTGCTCTTAAGGAGTTAACTATTTTAGGTATGGCTTTTTGCTCATTTGAGTCAGTGAGTGTGGGAGTATACAAAACGGGAGATTCTTCCATTGGTAACATACCAAATGATGGGGAGAATTGTATTGGTGCTAGTCCACTAAAGACACTGTGCATGCGTTTAACAGGGGCCTGCGTCTCAGGTGTGATGCTGGTGGACATGGTCATAGGACTCCGAGGAGCCACATTATTCATTGGAGTCACATTAGCATTCATACTGATACTAGTATTATTAGGAATGTTGCTATTAACAAATGAAATGTTTTCAGAATTGTTGACTAGATTCACAAATGTGGTCACACCAAATGAAAAGTCAGTGTTATTCATTTGGAATACTTGATGTGGATCTATTTTCTCACCTAAATTACACAAATCCGCAAAAGAGCTCCACATGAATGGATTAAGTGATAGAGCCTTCCGGAGTGCATCCGTGGCTTTACTTCTCCTCTCTGTGATGTTGAAGATGTGGGCAAGGAGTTGCAGGGCATATGGAGCCTGTTCTCCAAATTCAGAAGCCACAATCTCAATGTTGGATCCCAATACCACTTCTGCATCTTTGTAACTGGAATAAACCAGAATAGTTGCATTAGTTAAGTGATAACTACAACATAATCAGACTATAACACAGTTGAAAATCAAGTTATACTGGTATTATGAATAGTACTTACTTTTTCAATTCTATAGAACACTTTGCTAGAAGAAACCTCGCCTGGGGTATGGTCAGTGGTATATTTTGTAGTAAGTGGTGAGCCTCGTTGAGCCGCGCACATCGGTAGTAGCATGTTCCCAAAAGGAAAGCTGTTTCTTCTGATCCAACTAGAACACAAGATTATTACTATTTTTAATACATATTCTGCGGAATATTCCCACTGTATACATAAGCATAGAAAGCTGTAATTATAGCAACATGAGGCAATCGATAATCCTTATTACCACCAGTGGCACCAGTGGTACTATTACCAATTTTAGCAAAACTTTGAAGTGATAACTCTGACAGCAGAAGAAAAAATCAATTAGAAGAAAATGTTTACCTTCAGCATGTAATCTTTCGGCCAAGAATATAGCGTTGTCATATTCATAATTGTTCAAACAATCCCAAATGATAACCTGTGGAACAAAACGGTGTTTATGTGTAAAATATCTAAGATAGGAACACCTTGACAGCTACACTGGAAAGTGATTTCCTGCTTACCTGTATAGGTTCTTGGACAATCATTTTGATGATATTATAAAGCTTTAGGATTCTATACACTCCCAAAGAAAATATTCAACATCGCAATCCACGATTATTATAGTCACAAAATAAAGATAAAACGTATCATTAGACGGACATTTTCATTTCAGTTTGTTAATTGTCTATGGTTTGATTACGAAAGCTTTGAGCTCGCCAGTATTAAAAATATTTCAAAAAAATGATTAATTTTAAATTCAAAATGTTTTTATTCATTCCCACTATGATAATTTTCGATATCAATGCATTTTAGATAATTTACAGTGTTTTGGCATTCATAAAAATATTTATTTATTAATTTTACCTCCAGTAAAGTCAGCGTTATTGTCTGCAACCACAATGGTTTTACTGGTATCTCAAACAACTGAAGATTTCACATTGTCTATGGTAGTTATGGAACGATTGTACGAAAGCGAATAGTCGTATGGTTCTTTATTTATTGTGAATACGCGGAAACTGAGGGACTCCTAGATTTTCTTTTATGTTTTGCAAGTGATTAGCAGGATTGTGTTGTTTGTGAATTATAAAGTTGTAGTGTATTAACGCGAGGAAAATCGATGAGATTGTGTGTACAGTGGTGCGAACAATATGTGCAGTGTTGATTACGAATGACATCTCCTAGAAAAAAAACGGAATTGCAGTAGTT
This sequence comes from Cydia splendana, assembly GCF_910591565.1. Taxonomy (NCBI): domain Eukaryota; kingdom Metazoa; phylum Arthropoda; class Insecta; order Lepidoptera; family Tortricidae; genus Cydia; species Cydia splendana. Next base: position 12,982,491 of record NC_085971.1, on the reverse strand, counting down.
AGAGGACGTGGATTTCGCATCATACAGGTAAACCTTGAGGAGCGATTTTCCCTAGGGCGCTGGACTGGGTTACAATTAAGGCTGTGAAATCGTGTTGTGCGTCACTAACGGAACTAATCGCCCTTCACTCTTCTCTTGTGGAGTACCCCAAACAAGATAATGTCAAGACGTGTGACCTCCAGCTTTAAGCTCCTTTCTCAAACGTACCTGTTATTGTTTCTGTTGAAGCCTTGCTTAATCTACTAACATACAATAGTACTTTAGTTTCCCAGGAAATTAATACGTTCTAGTTATCATGTAGGTGATTCGAAATGGCTATTAGACATTGCAACTATCTAAGTCACCAGGAAGTAGGAAATAATTACTGAATCAAGTTTCTCTTAGTAAGTCATATCATAAAGGCAAAAGTTGCAAAAAATTAAGTCAGAAAATTAGAGCTGTCTGTTTGTGCAGCTGTTAATTTGCGTCTTGAGGCATATATGTGACGTCATTTAATTGTTTATTTTGTTATTGTAACACACCTATTCATAATAGTGGTGAATAAAAATGCTGATGTTGAAAACAATATTCTTAAGACAATTGTTGGCTGACAATAACATAACATAACCTACCTGCTTCATAACCAATTAGAAATATTGTATAGGTATCATTAAGAGATGAGATATTGAAGGTAGTGGTTTCCGAACTTATTTCTTCATATGCAATAAAATTGCATCTTACATAAAGTTCTATACAATTGGCAAATAAATATTTAATAACCATAACATTTGGATTTTCTCAACATCATAAAATAAACCCATGATTGAATGCAATGAATATATTTTTTATAACATTATGTGTTATTAATTAATTTTTTATTGTATGAAATACATTTGAAACAGTCCCAATTTGATTTGTTTGAATACTACCCAGTATTCAAACAAATCTGCTATTAGTTTTTTTCAAAAAGACAGTTATCCCTTAATCATAAAACCTAGCAAAATTCTGTTAGGGTCATTGTGTCAGTTCACCGTCCAGTGCCTGTTTCCGTCCATTTGGCGTAGTTGCTACAGAATTGCATATATTTTGAATATATGCCTATATACTCAAAAATTGCATATAATTTAAATATACCTGTATATTCAAATGATACGCAATTCTTTGTAGCAACTACACCAAGTGGATGGAAACAGGCACTGGACAGTGAACTGACGCAATTACTCTATATTTTGTATCTTTTTAATGAACAAACCATTACCAACGGCATGTTATATTCAACAGATATTTATGAATAACATCATAAGTTTGGTTTTGAGTTAAATGCCTACAATGTAAAACTATACAATACATGTTTTATGCCTACAGTAGAGTCACACACAGTACAGTACAGTAGCAGAGAGTTTAAATGTTTCTTTTTATTTGATAATGTGTAAGTGTAATTAAGTGTATTCAGCACTATATCTTATCATCACAACCACCCACTTCTTAAGCATTAGGAATGAGTAATGTAATATTGTGATAACAAATCGGTATATGGCAATACATCATTAACAGGATTATTTCACTATATAAAATAAATACCTGACTTGATCTGGCATCCATGTCAAGTTGATAAAAATAGCAGCCAATATATTGCTTAGTATATTATCAAAACTCCTGCTTACTTGTACAAATATAAATTCAAATCAAGATTTGAACTCTATTGGAGTGTATTAAAGTTCAATATTCCAAAATCTGGAGTGATACATATTTTTTTATTGTTTTTAGTAGCATTCTGTTTATGTAATTGACTGATTGTACAGTAAAAAAATACTAATAAGAGGATAACCTAGTAATTTTATTTCAGGATGAATGTGACCGAGACGATCCCGGTATCGGCTCAGCCAATGGAGAAAACGCACAGTTTGCTGGAGCCTCTGCAGCAGCCGATGTTCCTGCAGACTCAGACTGCTCAGATAATCGCTGGGATCTTCGTATGGACCGCGCTGTTTATCACTTGCCAACAGGTATTTACTACTAATATTTATCATACACGTAATATGATGATATAAGAAGCTGCAACAAACGTGACGATTCAAGTTAAAGTCGCGGAAATGTCAAGTGTGGAGTTAGATTGGCAAAGAATTAGAAAATACACAAACAGGCCTTAACAGTGCAGTTGAAACTGGAAGAGATATAAATAAATAAATTCATTTATTTGGACCAACTCAGGAAAGGTTAAGTTTACATTTTGGTGCCGTGACCAGGATATGTTTTGGAGCCTTTTTGGCGCTTTTTTTCTACAAGCTCACCTCATAGCAACAAGCGAAACTTGCCAAAAAGTTGTTTTTAGAACCGTACAAGTTATATTTAGGAATGCAGCTGCAAACCGGAGGACAATTTACGAGGTTCATCACCTTATATACTCGTATTTTTTTATATGTAGATTACTCATTCATTTCATACATCATTTGAACATGCAACATGTATCAGATGTTACAAAAATTTGCGCATCTTCTACTACCGATACCCATCACAAGTCACATTAAGTGACATTGATATATAAGGTAGCTGATATATATTGCATATACTCGTACTGTATGCATAATGAACACCGGCATCTTGATGTATATATATGGCTTCCGCCTTATCGTAACTGGTTTATTTCAAAGCTGATTTTAGTTTAAGATCTCCACAATTTTGCAAGGCAGGATTAGCCGTACAGGTAATGTTACTGTCTTACTGTCTAGAGTCCGTCTAAGCTAACTTTAAACCGATTTGAATAGACCAGAGTGAGGCAGTATCATTTTAAACGTCATATTTTCATAGAAATTTGACATTAACGATGACATTGACACACTTCGTCATTACAAATGCCATGGAGAGTTATCTTGGTCCGGCTCTACTTGAATAGGGGGCAAGGCGTATGTGATGAAAAGTCTTGCCACTTCAATATCCAGCCGTTTTCTATACACCAAAATGGATAGGTAGTAGATACTCGGCAAGTAGGTACGGTGTTTGACTGTTTACAGTTGATTGACGGAGTGCTTAAACCAGACAAAGAGGCGTGCTTAGGGCATGCTCCCGGGAATTCCCGGTTCTCAAATTCCCGAGAATTTTATAGTGTCAAAAGAACCGGTACTGTAGACCCGGTACCGGTACTTCCCGGTTCTCATCCTATGGCTATTCATTCCCATTTCAATAGTAGTAATGTTTTAATACTTTAGCTCGGGACATTAAATAACATTTAATAATGGTGCTATTTCATAATAGCACTCCACCAGGACCCAAATAACCCGACAAACTAACCTGGTAAAGTAGGCATTTCAATATTTCCAATCGATATTACGGATAATGGTAAATTGTGTAATTTCACCTAATTTATCTATTTCAATTTTATCTGAAACATTGCTCAGTACTTTTATGCCGGTTACATAGACGGACGTTGTTATTTATTAGCAATCTATCCGTTCTCGGGTCGAAATTTTAATTTATGTATGCCGTGCCGTCATAGTGCTGAGTGCATCGACTACGCTACGGCCGTGTGGCTCGGCCCAGGCGGAGGCAGTGTGCCGGTTAATTTAGTAAAATAGGTTGGAACGCCAGTTAAAATTTTTTTTTTTTATAAAATATGTCATTTATTAATAGTTATGCAATTATTTATATGAAAATAAGTCTATCATGAAGATTGTACGCCAACACAAACAATTTCTTAAAAATAATCATATGATGCCTTGAGAACCGGGAAGAACCGGGAATCCCGGTTCCGGCCATGCCCAGAACCGGGAAATGAAATTCTTGGTACCGGGACCGGTACTGCATGCCCTAGGCGTGCTATATTTGGTTGCCGGCCGCGTTCTAGCGTAGCATGTAGAATATGAACAAAAGCAACTGAATAACGATTTTAAAAACATAGGAGATATTTAACTTACTTAAATGCTATGTGCAATTGTCCATGGTACATATAATTAGCAGCGAGTGTAAGTGCGCAAAATGCAAGAATATGTGTAACAGTTCGTTCGTTTACAATCTTGACAACTAACTCCACTATTTTAGACGAAACTAGACGACGATGAGACGAAACTGAATGTTTTCTTTGTCGTCGGGGTCAAAAGGCTGATAAATAACAACGTAAGCGTATAATGCGTCCAACGATGGAAGTAATCTAACGGTGTCGTGGGCCAGTCACCATTTAACTCGGGGTTAACTTTGTGGTTCATTTTGACCTGTCCGGTTACTGCGGTTGATGGCCTAGTAGTTTATTGCTCTGTTGAGACAAAGACATACACTTATGTTCGCTACGTAGACAACATTTAACAATGAAATAAATATAATATTTCGCAGGCAACATCGGTTGCGGGGATAATCAGATAATCACTTATTGTCTTATAGACACTAGCTAGAGTCTTATCAAACCTAAGAAATGCCTGTGCCTTACAAACCACATCCTGCATTTTTTCTTTAATTATTTTGAACAATAGTCCATTCGCCCCCGCGTTGCGATGCGCGAGGCGTTGATAGCCTAGCGGTAAGAGCGTGCGACCTTTAATCTAGAGTTCGCGGGCTTAAATCCTGCCTCAGACCAACGAGTTTTTCGGAACTTATGTACGATATCTCATTTGATATTTACCAGTGACTTTTCGGAGAAGACCGATCCCAACACGTCCTAGTTTCCCCTCAGGGTTGGAAGGTCAGATGGCAGTCGCTTTCGTGAAAACTAGTGCCTACGCTCATTCTTGGGATTAGTTATGAAGATTATCAGTCCATTCGTCTCCGCCGCTGATGGGTTTGTAGCTTATACCCAGTATGTATTAGAAAGCGAAGAATCTTCATCTTACATTCTTTTCTACAAATTAGTCGTCATTTTGTTAACACGCGTTGTGTAATACCTAACAAGATTGAAGTGCGATCAAAACGCTCGACTAATGCGTCCGCCCGCAGCTCGGCCTCGATTCTTTGCTCGGTTGTTTTTGTGATTAGTTTTCACATTTGCGATTAATTAGCGCGACTAGAAAGCATGATTGATCCCTCTATTTGCTTCTGTGTTTAGCGGTGTTTATTTACATTTGCATTGAGACGTAATTAGTGAAAACCATCCAAGTTTGTGTTATCTTTGATCACTCACTTCAGGTAGCTGTATCTTATCTTATACCTCTAAACGAGTAATTCTTGTACATATATATATACTTCGAGGATCTCGGAAACGGCTCTAACGATTTTGATGAAATTTTCTATATGGGGGTTTTCGGGGGCGAAACATCGATCTAGGTGTTATCTTTGGTAAAACGCGCATTTTGAGTTTTTATATGTTTTCCGAGCAAAGCTCGGTCTCCCAGATATTAGAACGTAATACGGTATGGTATATACGGGTAGGTCACTGACATCATAAGTTACGTTACCCTTTCACATACCTAATAGTAATAACCACGGAAGAAAGAATGAGCGCGCCGCGCTGACGCGCTCTGACGGGAAACGGCATGTGCCTGGATTAGTATGGAAACCTATGTCGCCAAAACGCTGTCACAAAAATTGGCCATATTTTCTTATTTCGAAAAGGATTATGAGCCCTGGCCTATCTCAATAATTTGAACTTTACAGCAAAGAAAATTATGTCGAAATTGCACTACGATTTTTATTTTTGTAAATTGACATTTATGCTCTATTGCTTTTACACTTGCATGGCTTTTCCAAGAGTGAATGCGATAGGATAAAATATTCGACCATGAGGTTGACACATTCGATAGGGATGTGCATGATTCGGTGTGATATCGATAAACGCTTATTAATGATTAGTGTACACGTAAACTACTCAGGTTTTTTATACATATGTATGTACTATATTTTCTGGCGACGATTAGGGGTCATCCATTAATTACGTCACACGAATTTCTAGGTTTTTTACCCCTCCCCCCCTCCTTGTCACACTTGGTCACATTTGGCAAACCCCTCCCCCCTGGTGTGACGTCACATTTCTTCAACGAAATCGGCAATTTTTCATTTAATATTATATCAAAATATTTTTGACAAAAGAAATATTAGTAATTTTATAACCCAAAACTGATTAAGAAATAAAATTAAACGAATAAAAACGATTACGAGTATCGTTTCAAAAAATTGTAATTTAAATGTATATTAGCGTATAAAATAATTTAAATACATTTTCGGTTACTGATGAAGTTAAAGTGACGTTACAAAGTTTGTGACTCCTCCTCCCCCTTGTCACAACATGTCACATTTTCTTGACCCCCTCCCTCCCCCTAAACGTGTGATGTAATTAATGGATGACCCCTTAGGTACCTACTTACTTTTTAATAAAAAAATGCGCGTATTGAAAGTAATCAAGCCACCAACCACGCATATAACTGTAAGCGAGTATATAATAAAAACTGTTACTCCTTAGCACACCCCGCGTGATGTCCGCGTCCTTAGTTACGTGCTACATGTCGCGCAACCATCATCTTCCTTCTTCCTAGCGTTGTTCCGGCTATTTGCCACGGCCCGTGAGCCGGCCCGCGTCAGGCACGGAGCCTGGAGTCTGCTTGGAAACTTATCACAAGAATTGGCTTATGCACTCTTTTTTACAAAAGAGACTGTCATCTGACCGTCCAACTCCGAGAGGAGACTTTACAGCCGTATTCGAACAATGAGATACGTCAAATACTAAATATTGAAACGATATGGGTCAAACAAGTGTCAAAAGTCTAGTCAAAGGTCGAATGTGAAGACCGCTTTAAGATTTGTCCAAGAGTGTGGAGCGGGCTTTAGACTGGCCAGCAAATACCCGGCAGTAAAATTATGTGACAGCTTAAAACTGACACCTTACCTACTCGTATTTAATATACAAAATTGACAAATATGTATCCATGGATGCAATACTATAAGAAAAACTTTAAATCAAATAATCCATTGAATAGCAATAAATAAGTAAGAACATATTTTGTACATAATATAAAATGTGCATAACCCAAGTAGCATTGCAAGCTGTATATAAGCTGTATTAAAGTTTATTTGTATACTATAAGCTGTACAGTTAGGCTGTACAAAGGCTGTATAAGCGCTTATACAGCCCTTATAAGTAAAAAAAGGGCCCAAATTATACAGCCTTTGGCGTTATTAGAGCTGTAGAGTAGCTGTATAAGCAATACATAAGCTGCATAATAGCTGCATTACAGCTATATTTCGGTGTAACAGGAAACCTTAACACTAAATATAATCTCTTATAAAGTACGATATAAGAATATAAGTTTTAAATGAGTTATAAGAAAGAATTACAAGAGAATAATAATCATTTAAGAAACTAAAATGTCTTAATCTTGTTCATTCGTAATATAGTAATGGCGACAATAAAGTGTTATAGTGGATGGTAAAAGTAAATATTATACAGGACTTGAATGGAATATTACATTATTGGTAAGTGCGGATTATTATTTATTGTGAACCTGTGTATCTTTTCTGGCAAAATATTTACGCGCCTGCAAAATAACAAAGAGAAACCATAAGGAAAATATCAAAAATCGGTAAAGTTACTGTTTGTTTTTAAGGTTAGAGTATCAAAAATATTTATAAATATTAATTCTAAGGCTAAACAATTTATTTTAGCTGGTAATCATAACACGGCGTTAGTCTGCTAAATATATGCAAGTATTTCTTTAATTATATTTACAAATACGTTTTTTTTTATTGTAAAATGGCGACAATTTTTAAACAGCCTACAGGATAGTTGGAGAGCATTATAATCTTAGTAGCTGTGCTGTATAATAAATGGAGTGTCTTTTACAGCTTTTGTAATTAAAACAGCTTTATAATAGAATATTTGTATTCGTTTGGCTGTATTTCGGTTCTCCGTACATAAGTTATAATTCTCTTTAGAGATCCGTATAACAAATAAAAAACCTGTAGTGTAACTGTCATATATTCCTTTAGTTTTATAATACACTTATTTTCAGAAATCATTACACTACTATACTTATACGAGTGTAAAATTACGCCAAAAGATTGTTATAACCGACTCTATCAGTAATACAGAAAAAAGCTGTACTATAGCTGCCATTTATTCATTTGGTTTTATAATACCCTTACAGACAGAAGTTATACAACTACTATTCTTATAGGAGTGTAAGATTACGCCATAAGAAATAGCTTTAAAACGGGGTTGACAGATACATATGTACAGCTACAAGTGCCAAGTGATACTACAATACAGCCTGTATACAGCTTTTACGATAAAATGAGCTTGTAGTGTTTCACAACACTTAATGTTTTAAAACGTAGTTGACAGATACTTTTGTACAGCTAAAAGTGCCAAGTGTTACTACAATACAGCCTGTATACAGCTTTTACGATAGAATTAGCTTGTAGTCTCTCACAACACTTTTAGTTTTATAGTAGATTTTTTATATTCTGATAAAGCACCCCATGCTTCCGCAGAATCCTTTATAATGATTTTATACAGCTTGAGCTGTATAATGTCTGTAAAGTACCTTTTATACAGCTTAAATCTTTTCTGACACTCTTATACGTCCCTTAAATCACTCTAAGTTCTTAATTGGCTGCTATATTGATGTTGCCGACACTTCCATGCTACTTGGGAAGCGACGACTTTTTCGATATGATCATCCAGAGGCAAAACAAAAATAAATTATTAAGAACATTGTATGAACATAAACAAACCGAACTGTGTATTTATACGAACATCGACATCGATAACATTTTTGATACGGTCCTCGCACTGTGGCTGAATAGCGCACCCGTACATGACTTTGACGCTAAGTAGATATCAACCTTATCTCATTTACATAAATTTGATTTTTGCACTAAACAATCCAAAAATCCTTGCGGAAACCGAAAATGTAAAAAATATTGAAATATTACTTGAAATAATACTTACCGATGATAAAAAATGCCTCCATATCTAATATTTTTTGTTCGGCTAGTGTTTTTACACTCCAAAATGGAGCAGCGCGGCATATTTGTAATTATTTCTAATTTTTCCTGGAATCGTTTTCACATCTGACATCTCAAAAGCGCCATACTGAATTGACACACGACTGACAATAGTCTGTGGTGAAACTGAGTACAATAAGGCTTAATCTTGCCACACGCTATAGACGTACGTTTCACTTCTATTACTTCTTTGTTTTGTGGTAATAACATTAATGACAAAAAAAAATATCGGCATCTTCGCGGTTGCGCGCTTTGCACGATTTGGTCAAAAATTACATAATTATTTTTATAATAGTTTTTCTGTGCATCTTTCTCGATTCGTGTTTGTACAATTTTTACGAGCTTACGACCATACATAATTAAAATGAGAAACCACGTCAATCATTATATCAAAAGAGCTTTTTATAGCTTTTTATGACATCGACTATAATTATTCACGTTTAAATTTATACTAGGTTTATCAGAAGCATGAAAAACGCGCGAGATATTGTACAGTCGACGTCAAAAATATGTTTACAAGTTTCGCCTTATTACAAAGGAGTAAGGTGCAAAAGTGTTAACATATTTTTGACGTCGTTTGTACCATTACATTACCACCGCTTATCGGGCTCTGCACTTTCCGTCGCCCAAGTATCGCGATAAATATTGATGCAATTTTCCTACTTACATACTCTTGTTTTCCCGAACACGCTGATATAAATAGTGAATTTATGCACCCCACCACATTATGCATATTTTTAGAGACGTAGTAAACGGGGCCTGTTATCGTTACACAGTTGGACGCGGATTACGGACGTAACAATCTGACAGTCAATCTTATGTAAATGTTTTGATGCAAGCATTAACAGTAGACAGTCGTATATTAAACTCTGTTCTTCAATGAGCACCTTTTCCTACGGTCTTGGAGACAAAACAAGCGAGATGAGCTCACCACATCATTGATAGGATTATATACTTCACGAGTTCAGAACGATACACCGGGATGGCAGGTATAGTATTGCTCCAGTAACATTTCTAAAGGGGCATTCCACGAGAATGTCGCGTACGGAATGCCATTCTTCTTGTACTTCTGAAAATGTTTGGTCTAATAGCTACTATTTCATGACTCGGCTAACAAATCGGCAAACAAGGAGGAGTTTTGGCCGAAGGGTGTCAAGTTTCGGCGGTTCCGCGGCCGGCTCCCTGACACTGCGGGGTTGCGTAATGCATCGCAGCCATAATGTGATATGTAGTGTTTAGTTTTTTAAAGTTTAGTTATAAAATATATTTTTATATAATATGTATGCTAGTTTTAAGGTATTTATGTATGGGCCATTAGTTGCCTGTAATAAAGATTTTCATTCATTCATTCATTCATTAAATATAGTAAATCCTCGAGCTTTACGCATTTTATTGAGGTAGCTGCCTGCCTTACAAGGCAAAAGCATTTCGTAAGCGAAATTCTCGTGGAATGCCCCAAAATAGCTATACATTTATGCTAATATAGCTTTTCTTGTTGCTTCTATCAATCCATAGCAGGACCGAAGCACATCAGATGCGTAATTAGCGTTGTTCAGGAACGAGACACGCCCACACCTGTTGAGAATTATGTCAGCTGTCACATAGATTGCGTCGCGTACACAGGGAGCCAAGACCTGGCTGTACATATTTGCCCTACTTTAGGTACAAACCGTACAAAGAAAAGACCCCGCAGCAAACAGGGAAAAAGTGGTTTCAGTCAAATCTCACGAAATTTTAGTATGATGTAGATTCATGGCTCTCGATTATTTTTTTGTATGGGCACTACTCTCCCAGAAGTATACTTTCAGAAATAATCAATTTAGTTGTTTCATACAAAATATATGCAGCGTACCTAGTTTTCGTAAATCATAACATCAGCAACTTTCACTGTGACATCATATAGAACAATAAAAACCTAATTATTTCTGAAATAATACATCTGAGAGAGTTGCGGCGCCCTTATAAAAAAATAAAGAATACTTTAATCTACATCATAGGGGCTATTCATAAATTACGTCATTTCAAATTAGGGGGGGGGGGGGGTCTGGACATCGGATGACGGTAGCATGAAGTAGGAGGAAATGGGGTCATTTGAAGCATGATTTTTGGATGATTATAGGGGGGGGGGGGGGGGTCAAAAATCGATGACGTAATTTATGGACAGCCCCATACAAAAATTTCGTTGGATTTGACTGAAACTACTTTTTCCCTATGTTTGCTGCGGGGTCCTTTGCCACTGTAAAAATGTTTCAATATAAATACTCCAGCATAAGCCATTAGTGTTCGTAACGTCAATTAGCATTCTTTTTGTGGCGTTATCAACCTGTCGTTATCGCCAGTGGAGCGCTACGCGAACTATTTACCCGTTGATAGTGTTTACCGTCGTGTACGTACTCTTTATGGAAAATAATGATAGAAATGGCATTGATAGTGATGCAACACCGCTTCTGCAGATTGCTTATTGTCAAGTTCTGTCTGATTATAGATTACTACCTATGCCCGCGACTCCGTGCTCGAGGGATTAGGTTTGTTTTGGTTTTTCTCCCTTCCCCAGGAAATGAATTCTCACAAGTACGGATAGCCTGGAACGTTTCCGTTTGTTCTCGAATTAAAACTAAGAAAATTCTTAAAATAAAATCATTCGATGTTAACAACTACCACCTATCCAGAGGCCGTGAGTTGAAGCCTCACACAGGACAGTAATTTTTCCACTTTTAAATTTATTCTAAGCTTAAAAACTACAATTCGATATTGCCAAATATTCTACGATGAACTTTATATGAGTGTTTCCATAATTTTTTTCTTCATACCTATAATACATCACGCTCACAACGCCGCAACCTTAAAATATTTGCATGAACTAGGGACAATGTTAGGGTAATAAAATGCTTGTAACAAGGGGTAAGTATTTGCTTTATTGCGACCTACTTTATGCTGGCGGGAATACGGGGAATACCGCTACTTATCACAACTGACTAGGGCATGCAGTACCGGTCCCGGTACCAAGAATTTCATTTCCCGGTTCTGGGCATGGCCGGAACCGGGATTCCCGGTTCTTCCCGGTTCTCAAGGCATCATATGATTATTTTTAAGAAATTGTTTGTGTTAGCGTACAATCTTCATGATAGACTTATTTTCATATAAATAATTGCATAACTATTAATAAATGACTTATTTTATAAAAAAAAAAAAACATTTTAATTGGCGTTCCAACCTATTTTACTAAATTAACCGCACACTGCCTCCGCCTGGGCCGAGCCACACGGCCGTAGCGTAGTCGATGCACTCAGCACTATGACGGCACGGCATACATAAATTAAAATTTCGACCCGAGAACGGATAGATTGCTAATAAATAACAACGTCCGTCTATGTAACCGGCATAAAAGTACTGAGCAATGTTTCAGATAAAATTGAAATAGATAAATTAGGTGAAATTTTACAATTTACCATTATCCGTAATATCGATTGGAAATATTGAAATGCCTACTTTACCAGGTTAGTTTGTCGGGTTATTTGGGTCCTGGTGGAGTGCTATTATGAAATAGCACCATTATTAAATGTTATTTAATGTCCCGAGCTAAAGTATTAAAACATTACTACTATTGAAATGGGAATAAATAGCCATAGGATGAGAACCGGGAAGTACCGGTACCGGGTCTTCAGTACCGGTTCTTTTGACACTATAAAATTCCCGGGAATTCCCGGGAATTTGAGAACCGGGAATTCCCGGGTGCATGCCCTACAACTGACTCATTTCGGTGTAAAATATCGTCGTCATGGATGGAGACTCGACGTACTACGACGACGAGACGACGTACGTACGTACCTACTGTCGAAGATAGGTAACCAAAGTTTATCACTTTTCGACGTTTCAACAAAATATCTAAGATATCATAAGTATCATAACTAGGTAAGTGGAAAATAATATACTCATGATTTATTAACATATATTTCTTTCAATGTCTTACAACAAACAATAGGTAAATGTAAATTGTACTCTACGAATATACTTAAACGCTTTTATTTACGAAGAAAATAGTAGGTAATTTACTTGTTTTTCCCTTATATTCATTAGGGTGGTATTCTACCTATCCAATTTCGTTGTCCAATATGTACTGCGTCTCACATTTTGCTTTGATGAGACGCACTGACATTGGACAAAGAAATAGGACAGGTGGAATACGACCCTTAGCCACTTAAAACACGGCTGTGGCAGAGTCCCGCCGTTTAGTGTGATTATGGCGATCGAGTGTCCTGAAAAGTGCAAAAACTATATGTAGTATACCATACCATATGATTATATGAATATATGCATGATCGTCACCTTTATTATTTACCCTTATTGAAAAAAGTTTACAAGCCTCAACTAGTTCATTTATGTTTTATCCCTTTCTTTCATACATGTATTACATGTAAGTTAAAGTGGCAGATTAAGACAAACGATTAATAAGCAAATAGCTAATTTGAGGCTTGTAGCGCGTTTATGAATAAAGCCGTAAGTCAAGAAAAAGTGTTGTACCGACCCAATCTTGCTGCTTTTACGTGCAATTTGCATCATTAGGAATCCAGCGGCATGGTTGCAGCAGCCGCGATCCATCTCGTTCTTACAACGGCCTTTTGTGTTGGGAACTCGCAACCTACCCAGCAGCTAGGTTATTTATAGCCCGTCGAAGTTTCTCGACAATGTTTACCTGCCACTGAGAGCCTCTGGGGCTCGTTATGTCTATAGTTCAATTAAGTTAAATCTGAATTTCAATGAGATTCTTGATTAATAACAAATATTTTTTGGGTCCATTTTTTATGTACCACGCCGGTGGTAAACAAACAGCCCGCCTGATGGTAAGCTGTTACGGTAGTGTACGGACGCTTGCAATTCCTGGGGATACACATTATGCGCGTTGATTACCTTTTAAAAATCTGTTCGGTCCTTTTGGCCAACCCTAACTAGGGTTACCAGATCCAATCATAAACGATAGAGTTAGACCAAGAAAAATCTGCAGAGATTCAGATAGCCCACGCAGTGCAAGTGTAACTCTATCTATGTATGATTGATACATTGTTTAAATTTGATTTGTTTTGGATTTATGTAAGTAAATTTGAATAATGTTAATGTTGTCTGTTAATTCACTAAAATTCCTGACATTTTCCTATTCCGACCGCATTCCTGACAAACGACCAAAATCCCTGAAATGTCAGGAAAATTCCTGACAACTGGTAACCCTAACCCTAACCCTATACTGGAGTATGTCGGGAAAATGTAGGCTTTTTAAGCATAAAAATTATGCCCCAGAAAAAAAAATCGAAAACAATCTTAATTTCCTAAGCCTCCTAAGGGAACATGGACTTTTAGCTTAATAGGTATACATTGCAGACAGATTCAATACCTAGTAATCAATCTCGTAATCGTTAATTAGCAACCTTTCCAAGATATAAGAATCTATTTTCGAGTTCGATATTAAAATAACACATTTTTGCTCGTCTAAAGCTAAAGTACAAAGATACATATAGGTATGTAGTGCTTAAGCTGCATGTGTAGAATTCTACACCATCAAAATGAAGGCTGCATAAAAATCGTGATACATTCGTCCTTATCATGTTAAGGCTAAAATAAATAAATCTTTATTACAGTAGAATTACAACTAAAGTAAAATGAAGGCAAAATAAGTCTTGTTTATAAAGAGAAAACCACGTAGAATGATCTGGAATCCTCGGGCGGACTTCTTTTGCGTCATCAGGGTGTTCGATTACTTACAAGTATGTTTACCGAGTCTATGGATTATTTTCTGGGGTGTATTCCCCAAGGCTATATGAGCGTGTCGCCTCATACTGACTATATGCGCAGGTATGTTATATCTCAGATACAAAAATTCTATTTATTACAGTCTCATTGGCCAATTTACTGTCCAATCTGCCCAATACCACTATCATTTACCTAAAATAAAGAATAAAGTAGAATCGAACTGTCGTTTTAGTAACTAGGATATAAGACACAGTCTTAGATACCTAGACCGGGTGTCTATAAATCTACTTTAGTTAATATGTTATGTGTGTATGAGTTATACATGTATTATTGGCTGTGCGCGCTAGAGGACACTTGTTATTTGACATTAGAATCGAAAGAGTTCGAGATTAATCTATGTAGCTAGTTTGTTAGTGCGCGACACCTTGCACTTTGTGACTATGCGCTGAAACTTGGCACAGTTGATTCTTAGCTGGTCATGAGCAGATACAGACCGGGAGACCTCGAGAGCCACGTCTCATTTAGTGGGGGGGAGGGGGGAAGTTCGACGCCGCCGCGCTTCACTTGGAGCAACATTTCTGTAAAACTGTACCTATTAGGGCATGTGATATATCATTTTCGGATAAATTAAGGATGAGGAATTTTTTTTTGGAACCAAAACAATGCACTTTCTAACAAAAAAAAAACATAAAGTAGAAAAGACAAAAAAACGTATCTTGGATTTTTTCATAATTACCAATTTTTTTTAAGTGTAGTAGGAATCTGAAAATAAAAAATATAGTTGTAAAGCTACACTTATCACGTTTAAGAAAATATATAGTTTATTATACAAAACTGTTGTTACATGGGAGATAAAAAATAATATTAAGCGTGGGCCAGAGTGATCTCAATACAAAATATTATTAATGTGGGAAAGTTACTTATAATTTGTTCTACAATCGTTTATTTTTTTAGTTTTTCGTAAATAACTCGTAAACGGTAGCCCACAGAAAAAAAATATCTTTTACGTAAATAATCTGTTTCAGATTTCTTATAAAATAAGTGCTACTTTTTTCCGCTAAGATCAATATAAAAAAAAATATTGAAGGGAGAAAATAAATACTAAGGTCCCCTTTTTTAGTCATTCGTAAATAACTCGTAAAGGATGGCCAATAGCAAAAAATATTTTAACACATGAATAATTAGCATAAAATTTCCTACAAAAAAGGTTATTCAAACTTTTTCGCTAGGATCAATATTTAAAAAGGGGACCTTAGAATTTATTTTCTCTCTTTAATATCGTTTTTAATATTGATCCTAGCGAAAAAGTTTGAATGACCTTTTTTGTAGGAAATTTTATGTAAATTATTCATGTACTAAAAAAATTTTTGCTATTGGCCATCGTTTACGATTTATTTACGAATGATTAAAAAAGGAGACCTAAGTATTTATTTTCTCCCTTCAATATTTTTTTTAATATTGATGGTAGCGAAAAACAGTAGTACTTATTTTATAAGAAATCTGAAACAGATTATTTACGTAAAAGATATTTTTTTGCTGTGGGCTACCGTTTACGAGTTATTTACGAAAAACAAGAAAAATAAACGATTGTAGAACAAATTACAAGTAACTTTCCCACATTCATAATATTTTGTATTGAGATCACTCTGACCCACGCTTAATATTATTTTTTATCTCCCATTTATCAACAGTTTTGTATATTAAACTATATATTTTCTTAAACGTAATAAGTGTAGCTTTACGACTGTATTTTTTGTTTTCAGATTCCTGCTACACTTTAAAAAAAAATTGGTAATTATGAAAAAATCAAAAATACGTTTTTTAGTCTTTTCTACTTTATGCTTTTTTTTTTGTTAGAAAGTGCATTGTTTTTGTTCCAAAACTAGATTCCTCATCCTTAATTTATCCGAAAATGATATATTACATGCCCTAATAGGTATAGTTTTAGAGAAATGTTGCTCCAAGTGAAGCGCGGCAGCGTCGAACTTTCCCCCTCCCCCCTCACTAAATGAGAGGTGGCTCTCGACGGCTCCCGGTCTGTATTTGCTCAAGACCAGCTAAGAATCAACTGTGCCAAGTTTCAGCGCATAGTCTCAAAGTGCAAGGTCCCCATACAACGGTGTGCAGTAACAAAGCAGCTAATGTTCGAGATGATTAAAATATAATAGTAATAGAAAAGTCGTGTGGAAACTTTAGAGCTATATCTAGTTCAAGCTTATGCTGGTTCTATAAAGACGATTGCAGTCGGAAAATTTGTAGTTACAGATTCAGGAAAAGCTTTCACATCTCCAAGTCTTTATGGTGATTCGCATAGAGTTCACTTTTGCGTGTGACAAGTTTTTTGTACCTGTGCGTGGGCGTGTGTTGCCCATGCCCGTTGACATGACGTAACGTAATGGTCATTTAATCAACATTTGTTAGTTTAATTATAGATATTACTCTATATGGGTAACTATAGCGTACATCTAAGTACACATTATCCCTACCATCTGTCTTTCTGTTACCTCTTCAGGCTAAAACCGCTAAACCGATTGAGATGAAATTTGGTATGGATATAGTTTAGGCCTGGGAAAAGACAGAGTATAGTTTTTATCAATCAATTCGATCAACATCATCACATCATTCCACGCGGACAAAGCTATGTCCGATGTACGTAGTGGGGGGACCCAAAAGTCATGACCTCATGATCGACCGACGACCACGCTATTGTAAAATGGTGAATTTTAATCAAAATTTAAATTAATTACATCGAGAGCTCTTTCTTAACTCTACTAGTGCTTCGGAATTACGTGTTAAATAAAGAATAGAGTTATTTTCCTAGTCTTTCTGACCTTGGAGCGTATCTATTTATTGATTGGACAGGTTTACTAAAGACGACCTTTGAAGACGGTTGATCAAATTACAAGATTGGGTGCTTGTGCAATTTGGTACAGCTTAATGCATTTTATAAGCTAAGACATTGCGATTAAAGTTGTACAGGGATACGGGATCAAACGAAGGCCAATGATGGATGTTACGATCTACCGATTAGACCCGCATATATTGTTTAGCGGAAATTAATGGATTCGGAATAAATATCGAAACTAAGAGAAGAGTACAATAGTAACCTAATACATATCAATGTGCCTGCTCCAGGTTAATTTTGAACCATTAGAACCATTATGAAAGTCAAATCTAGTTATTAAGTAGTACATTTTTGTCTTCTGGCAATTATTATCTTCGTAAGGCCCAAGGTGCACTGTGCACTCCATTTAAATCTAATAAAATCTTTCATTACCCAAATAAAGTAGCATCTCTTTTGATGTTGTTTTTTCTTTCTCAAACATAAACGTATCCCATCCCAACTATACAGGAAGGCTCAAATTAAAAAAAGGAAAATGTTGTATGATGGGTCTTACGAGGTTATGAATATGTAGTTCAAGTTCCATTCATATCACTACACCTTATAAAACAAAGTCCCCGCCGCGTCTGTCTGTTTGTGTATTTGTTCGCGATAAACTCAAAAACTACTGAACGGATTTTCATGCGGTTTTCACCTATCAATAGAGTGATTTTTGAGGAAGGTTTAGGTGTATAATTTGTTAACCCGTGCGAAGCCGGGGTGGGTCGCTAGTTTATTGATATAATCAAGTTACAAAAGTGAGATTATATTCCGACACAAAAAACAGAGGTGTGTCACATTCACATCACTGACATCACATACACACGAATTATCTCGTTTTAATAAGGTGATGCCATTTTACGCGTCATCAATAGAGCGCGCTAAACAAATAAACATATGTACAGTCACCTGCAATAATATGTTACACAACAAAGGGCGCAAAAATATCTGCCACTTATTTGTAGAGCCATAAGAGTGACTGTATACTAACAAACATACGCCCGAAAAACGATCACTAGGAAAATATTACCCTCCGTTCATCGTCAGTCAGGTAAATAATATTATAGGTAACTATAAATTACAGCTCTGTCAAACAGTCATACATGCGTATTATATCCGCATATACATATAGAAACAATGCAATTTCCGTACTTATAGCAAAACGCCAAGGTGTGTTTATTTACCCGTGCCACTTTCTCCAAGAGACACGCTAAAGACTCTCAACTGTAAGTAAAATGTATCGCAAATTCGACGCGTAAATCTATTATTTTATCACAGGATTCCCAGGAGCCTTTAAAAAAAATATTAAAAGGTTTCATTGTGATGCGCCGTGAGACTTGCGAGTGATTTCAAAATGAGATATGTATGTACTTGCAATAATATGTTACGCAACGAAGGCCGCAAAAATATCTCACACGATCTTATTTGTAGTGCCATAAGAGCGAGTCACATATTTATGCTGCATTCGAAGAGTAACATATTGTACTGTACTGTATACTGTACATAATATAAAATTGTACATTATTTAGAATAGGTCTACATTTGATTTTTCCGGATTGACAAAAATACCTCTGGGAACGATCTCAAGAAACAAGGCTGAGCAGAGCACTTGAGCAGCATAATATAATAATCAATCCGAAATCATAATGAGCAAATTGCTCTACGGTACCAATCGTGACTTTAACAGCTGATCCTTTGCAATACAGCTTTAAGTTTTGTCGTGATTTTATGGCTGACATGCACGCCATATACTTTTATGCCAAGGTAATAACCGCCTTTTTGCATCGCTATTTAAAATATAGGACAAGCATGAAATAGTTTTGTTGCTTGTTTTTGCTACACTGTTTGGTCTGATTTTCCGTCCACTGAACAAGAGTCATTAGGTTAATGGTTAACCTAATTTAATTACCATAATCTTCTATTATAACGACCGACTGACAAAAAAAATGACGTCATTTTCAACTATTAGCACTTTTACGTATATGCAACTGACACCAGCCCTTGTTTGTGTTGAATTGATGTACTCAAAAATAAACTATAAGTAACTGTTTAAAAATAAGGTTTATTAAAGTCTCATGTCCTTAGACTTGAATGCATTCATACAAGTAGGTATAGCTATGATCTTAATAGTGAAAGTTTGCAGTTTATACCAGGTGGCGGACGCACATATTACTTACTATACTAATACCTATAAAAAACTTTATGATTAGAACTACGACTTGTTTAGTCGATAGGTTAGGCAGGGTTATATATGCCATACAGGGTTATATACCAGGATTGTATATTTAATTGACAGCAATTCATACATATGTAGGTTTATATATACCTATCTCATTGTAACATATAGATATCTATCAGCGTATCAGTAGAATTCCAACAGATTGAACAACAAATGTGGTCATAATCTATTAAATTCATTAGTTATCTCAGTCATTAGTGCGATCTTAAAATTACCGTTCACCGAATTTCTCCTGCCATTATGTTCATCTACCGGCGGATGTTAGTGATTATGTGACGTTAGATTCATCTTGATTCGCATACCGAGGTTATGTTCAATAGCCCATTGCCCATGTACGGCGTATTGTTAGAATATGGAATCAAAACAATACCCCTTGGTATTTGAAACATGTGATTTCTATGGTTCCAACTAGGGTTTGCAATATCCGCCCAGTTTTCGGATCCGGATATTTCGGATTTTAATTATTTTACTATCCGGATATCCGGATAAAACGGATAATTCGAATACTTACTTTTTATTTAAGAAATCTCTCATGAACTCAATAAAAAGTGTAATCTAATACAATTTTACGTATACAAGGCTATGTAACAGCAAGTATTTAAGCTATTTTTGGCGTTCTACCTTTTCGCCGATGCTTTTAAGTTGATGTGCAAGTGCAAACATACAGCTGATGTAACCGTGAGGTTAGGTTTGGTTAGTTAAGTTGGTACGAGTTATTGTGTTGAGTTGCCACGTGACGTGATAATGGCAAAATGCCATTAGGCAAAAAATTATACTCACCAAGAACTAAAATAATTTTCGGCAAAGATTTCTTACACAAGCTTTGATTGCTTGATTAGATATGGTCGAACGGGTGACACAAACTATATTTGCAATAATTTACTATGTTATGGCGATACTTCAACCCTCCAATTAATATTCGCAGTCTGCGCTGCGAAATTCATTTCTTGGTAGAGTTTTTGATAATATTTAGAGAATCGAACATTTTCTAACTGTTAGAACAGTCTCTTATTGTTGAGATTTTACATTGCATTTAAAGTCAATCAAGGTTTCCATTACAGATTTATTCAAATCATCATCATTCAATTTAAGAGCTGGGCTCTTGTCGGTGCAGCGTGAATAGCGTGATGAAGTTGTCTCCACCTTGGTCGATCCGAAGCCAGCCCCTTAATGTCCTGGCGGCTTAGCACGGTCGCGTTTTTATCCCTTGTCACCATGCCTGTCACGTTCTAACAAATATGTAAGTGCGAAAGGGACGCGCATAGTGATAGTCGATAAAAATGGAACCGTGCTGAGCCCGCTGGTACGACACGGCCCCTCATGCTCCTTTACTTGGCTCATATAACTCTTTCTTGGTCTTCCCCTCCCCCTCCTTCCATTTATTTTGCCTTCTATGATGTTTCTGATGAAGTGGTCGTGTCGTAGCACGTGGCCGATCATTTTTCCTCTTCTATATTTATTCAAATATTTCAAATACAAAATGCTAAAACCATCTTCATCATTCTGCTAAACCGTACTGCATTTCGATCGGCAGTTTAATATCAACCGAAGTCTTCCTCCGTTGGACTCATTTTAGTTCTGTTCGCACTTTGTTAATAATGTATTCGGACGCTAACAGTAATGACAGCGCATCACGTCACGTAATGTTTGACAGGAACACGGTACTCGTACACTCAAAGTTACTTTTACGGAGCTAGGTCGATCTGCATACGATTGTGGAAATAAGAGAGTAGACGGCAATCAAGGAGTAATGAATAAACAGTTTTATATTGTAAAAATGTATCCAAATAAATAAAATCAACCGACAACGTGGTTTACATTATAACTCTCAACGTTTTTAAAATAGTTTTCTTAAAAATTGTATTTTTCGAATTATCCGTTTTATCCGGATATCAACTTAATCTAAATCCGGATACCAAATTGTACCGAAATCCGGATAAAACGGTTATCCGGATATCCGGAATGCAAGCCCTAGTTCCAACCTTACATATTAATAAAATAGTGCAGTAAATCTATATTTAAAATCAAGCTATAAACGTCCCATTGTTTATGTCACTCTGATCAATAGTTGGTAACGTGCCTGTGACACAATATTTGTGTAAGTACTTACGCTACAGGAATTTTCTCTAATGCAGCATTTTATTACTTTACTGCTTGAACTTTACAAACGTGAGAGGTCGTGGTTGCGAAACAATGATCACTGACTAAACCTAGATCCTCTATACTTACGGTATTTATACAACGATATAGCGCAATACAAATAATAACTTCAACGTCTTCAACTGTCAACATCCTGTCACTCCTAGGAAGCCAAAAATAAATATAACATATTAATTTTTCCCACAGTTTCGTTGTGGTTTCGTTCAACTGTAAAGTGGCCCACAGATTGCCAGTTCGCCGGACGATATCAGCCTGTCAGTTAAACGCAAAACTTGACAGTTCCGAACAACTGACAGGCTGATATCGTCCGGCGAACTGGTAATCAGTGGGCCTTAATTCTCCTCGTGGTCTGAGTATTTATCAATAATAAAGTGACATGTTTGCGTACGTTATGTTACGTACATATGATTCACTGCTTAACTAAGTCCAAGTAGGAAAATGCCTACTAATGTGGGAACACTAAAATTGTTGGATAATCTGTTATAATAGTCTGAAAAAATCCAAACATCTGCTAAATCAGCGTCGTTGCACTATGTGCTCCGACACATGCTGAGTGGTATACTCTTTGAGACAACAAGTTACAACACTATGTCATAATATATGTATTTAATATTTGTTAATCTTAAGATTGTTGAGTCAAATAAATTCTTTTCATTTCATAAATCTGCTCGCAGTCTGGACGCAATTCATAGTCGTATAAGCTTTGAACTCCGAGCAAATTTAGAACCTCCTATCTACCGACGTGCGCGAAAGCAGGGTATCACAACTAAATGTGTTTAATATTGCCCATTGATAATAAAGATTGTTTTGTTCACCAGATTTACCAGCACCTGCGCTGGTACACGAACCCCTCGGAGCAGCGATGGATCGTGCGCATCCTGTTCATCGTGCCCATCTACGGCTGTTACAGCTGGATCTCGCTGTTGTTCTTCAACGGAGACTCCTACTACGTGTACTTCTTCACAGTTAGGGACTGCTATGAAGGTACGTCTACCAGCTATACACAAACCCCTCGGAGCAGCGATGGATCGTGCGCATCCTGTTCATCGTGCCCATCTACGGCTGTTACAGCTGGATCTCGCTGTTGTTCTTCAACGGAGACTCCTACTACGTGTACTTCTTCACAGTTAGGGACTGCTATGAAGGTACGTCTACCAACGATACACAAACCCCTCGGAGCAGCGATGGATCGTGCGCATCCTGTTCATCGTGCCCATCTACGGCTGTTACAGCTGGATCTCGCTGTTGTTCTTCAACGGAGACTCCTACTACGTGTACTTCTTCACAGTTAGGGACTGCTATGAAGGTACGTCTACCAGCTATACACAAACCCCTCGGAGCAGCGATGGATCGTGCGCATCCTGTTCATCGTGCCCATCTACGGCTGTTACAGCTGGATCTCGCTGTTGTTCTTCAACGGAGACTCCTACTACGTGTACTTCTTCACAGTTAGGGACTGCTATGAAGGTACGTCTACCAGCTATACACAAACCCCTCGGAGCAGCGATGGATCGTGCGCATCCTGTTCATCGTGCCCATCTACGGCTGTTACAGCTGGATCTCGCTGTTGTTCTTCAACGGAGACTCCTACTACGTGTACTTCTTCACAGTTAGGGACTGCTATGAAGGTACGTCTACCAACTATACACAAACCCCTCGGAGCAGCGATGGATCGTGCGCATCCTGTTCATCGTGCCCATCTACGGCTGTTACAGCTGGATCTCGCTGTTGTTCTTCAACGGAGACTCCTACTACGTGTACTTCTTCACAGTTAGGGACTGCTATGAAGGTACGTCTACCAACTATACACAAACCCCTCGGAGCAGCGATGGATCGTGCGCATCCTGTTCATCGTGCCCATCTACGGCTGTTACAGCTGGATCTCGCTGTTGTTCTTCAACGGAGACTCCTACTACGTGTACTTCTTCACAGTCAGGGACTGCTATGAAGGTATGTCTCGTAGAAATGAGCTGGAGACAAACGAGTACTCTTACATTCAAATGTGTCGAAGACGAGCTGCTAAACTTCACTCCCAGTCAAGTCTACCCAAGAGTAATACGAGTAGTAGCTTACAACGTCCACAGTGGTTTTTACTTTTTTAGTGTTTTGCTTAGGGACATAACCTTTAATCTCCAACTGACGGCTCTTTAAGCCTTATTTAGACGGTTCAAGAACATGCATGCAGTTTTTGTTATATTGCGGTATTTGGTCGATCGACTGAATTCGCTGTAGTTATCTTGTATCTACATTATAATATAAAATAACGCAAAGCCAATAAAAATGAACAAGCATGAAAAAAGGAGCGAATGTTCAAATATCACGGATCGGTATCGGTAATTTAAAGTTCTGAGTAGACCTGTTAAATTTTCCAGAGCAAATTGGTCCTCGACACTCTCGACAGGGCATCCTGCAATGTTTTTTAATTAAACTAAACCGACCATTCCACAGGTCGCGTTCTAAAAGTTCATCTGAAAGTTTTAGTTCGATACCTAGCGTATAATGTAATTTCAGTTTAGTCTTTGAAAAGGATAAAAAAGTTTTTATTTATTTTGCATGTATAAAATAATATGTAGATCTATGTAGAGTTAGACCAAGAAAAGTCTGCAGATATTTTGACAGCACACAGCACAGCAGTGCAGGTGTTATTTTAAACGTCAAACTTCTATGAAATTATGACGTATAAATAATAACACTGGCACTGCATGTGCTGTCAAAAGCTCTGCAGACTTTTCTTGGTCTAACTCTACCACCAACTCCACCAAACGCATTCGCTTTCTTTTTTAGGGTTCCGTACCCAAAGGGTAAAACGGGACCCTATTACTAAGACTCCGCTGTCCATCCGTCCGTCCGTCCGTCTGTCACCAGGCTGTATCTCGTGATCTGTGATAGCTAGACAGCTGAAATTTTCACGTATGATGTATTGCCGCTATAACAACAAATACTAAAAACAGAATAAAATAAAGATTTAAGTGGGGCTCCCATACAACAAACGTGATTTTTGACCAAAGTTAAGCAACGTCGGGCGGGGTCAGTACTTGGATGGGTGACCGTTTTTATAGACAATGGTACGGAACCCTTCGTGTGCGAGTCCGACTCGCACTTGGCCGGTTTTTTTTTGGTATCAGATTTGACTATACATGTTTTCGTCGAATCTTGTTTTTCTATCATTCTGGCGATTATATGTCCGCTTACTTGTATTGGCCATTGGTATAAATAGTATCCACGATATTGTTCCTGGCACAGACCTTGGAGTAAGATAATAATGTATATTTGCTGGAAATTGAACAATGACCCGCTTAATTGTGAATGTCGCAATTTATTCACACACGACATGGGTTTATTATTTCGTAATCCTGTACCTACTACTACGTTTAACATTTGTTCAATATGTACATAAAGGCGGCTCGCCATACCAATCCGAAAGTAAGTCGAAGGTATTAACTACTACTATATGTGGGATATTTAAGAGAGAGAGTTTGACGGTGCCAATAGGGTTCTATAGACGCTCTGCCACTGATATATTTGTAGAATGACATCTATTAAAGTAGGTAAAGTAAAGTAAGTAAAGTAAATCATTTATTCTGCCTCAAATGTGGTGCATAAGTTGGAAATAAGTGCAATATACATGAAACACAGGACGCACACATTTTACCAGCAACTGGCATGCAAAATAACACAAAATATAGTATAAAATATCAATGAAGAACAAAAATAAACATTAAATATAAAACAGAATCTAATATACTACAACTACTTATTTACAATGTTATACATATATATTATTATATTCCTACAGTACACAGGGAAATTCATTTTATTAATGTTTTCACAAACTAAATGAAAAAACACCGACAAGCTATTAATATTTTGTAAACTGCTTATATTTTATTTATAATGTTTATTGATCATGTCTGCTCGGCCGCCCAGGCATTGACTTGAAATTCCTAATACCTATTACATATATATAATTATTGTGTCTACAATCTACATATCGGGACTTGTTTGCTATTAGGAAAACTTCAATAATTTAAGAATAAAACAATAATAAACGATACAGTGCTAATAAGTTTCTACTCATATAAGGGTCACTTGCACCAATCACTAAACCGGGGTTAACCGGTTAAACCTGGAGTTACCAGTACAATTTGACACTGGGTTAACGATTTAACCGTTTAACCCCGGGTTAGTGGGATGGTGCAAGTGGCGCTAAGTTTCAAATCATTTTATATTGGGCAGAGGAAAAAAAAGTTTACAGAAAAACTATAATAATTAGCTTTTCCTTTTTTCTAAGAAAAAAATCCATATCAAAGCCAGTCTCTGGAAAGGACTCCTTCATTTACATGTTAACCGCCCACTTTGTTAATTGTACTTATAATAATAATAATAGGTATTTTCAAGGTTTTCTTTAATTATGCCAGCAACCAAGCCATAGATAATACGTTTCATTGAATTCTTTATTCGTTCATTTATTACCGGTTTATACAAGCTAACTCCATCGACTGTAACGTTACAGTGTGAAAATGCCATAATAAACGTCATATTATCATAGAAATTTGCCTGTCTGTCACGGTTAGCTTCGCTCGACTATCATATTTCTATGTATTGTATGGGTTAATTTAAACACATATTTTATAACAATATATATAAAGCAAAGTTTATTAAGCACGAGAAAAAACAAGAATAAGAATTCAATAACAACTTCAATCACATTTCGAGAGCATGCCATATGCCGATGGCCAGGAATACAGTAAGAAGTACAGGTTTATACTATTCTACAGAAATCAAACCTCTAACACTATGATAGTCTAAAAGTTTGACCTCAATTATACTAAAAGTCCGATCTATTTCTGAATGATTTGGAATGCTATATGAAGACAAAAATAAATGAAATCCGCCGAGGCGCATGGCTATAAAAGTAAAAACGTGTACCTACATGTGCAATTGCCCTAGTCTGTAATTTTAATCACTCAACGTTATAAAACATTAATGTACCTGCCTTGTGGAAGAAATCACGACCGCACATAAATTGTGATTTACAAGCAACAAAACGGCGACAATGCAAGCAATATAACTTTGTTAGCGTTACTATTACAGACTGCAAGATCATGTATGTCTAATTGTCTATGTTTCACACCAATAGACAAAGGTATTCTCTTTCATAACAATCGGTCAATGTATACAAATTGGTTATAAATGGTAACATAGATATGTATAGATACCTAAATGAGCCTGTCATTGTTTTTTTATCCTGCTATTCTTAGTCAGAAAGATTGGCCTAATATTGCCATATACCAAGATGCGTGATGAAAAAAGGTAGGGAGGATTTTGCCCAGCAGTGGGACACAATAGTCTAACAAATAATATTCTTAATCTAAGAATATACAAAGTCAAAGTTACATATGATAAATATTCTCGTATTTGCAGTTCCTAAAGTAATAAGCAGTTAGGGGTGAGCCTCAGCTATGTGTAAATCAGGTATTTATGCTTATCCGAAGATTATCGTTACTTGACTTATTTGGCTAAATCAACATATTAATGTTAGTGATAGTATAACTGTTAGTATGTATTGTATATATATATATATATATATATATATATATGTGAACACTTTGTGCACGTTTTGCTTATCGAAAAAAAAAAACATGGTTGTGTTAAGAAAAAAACCCGCGCCTTCCCTCTAGACATCCAATATTTATCAAATTTATATTTGTTCCAGCGTTCGTGATCTACAGCTTCCTGTCCCTGTGCTACGAGTACCTAGGAGGCGAGGGCAACATCATGTCCGAGCTGCGAGGCAGGCCCGTGCGCGCCTCCTGCGTCAACGGCACGTGCTGCCTCGCCGGCGCCACCTACACCATCGGCTTCCTGCGCTTCTGCAAGCAGGCCACGCTGCAGTTCTGTCTCGTCAAGCCTGTCTGCGCTTTCATTATTATATTCCTACAGGTAAGCGATAGTAAAAAAAAACAGCAAAAAAAAACGGTCACCCATCCAAGTACTGACCCCGCCCGACGTTGCTTAACTTCGGTCAAAAATCACGTTTGTTGTATGGGAGCTCCACTTAAATCTTTATTTTATTCTGTTTTTAGTATTTGTTATAGCGGCAATAGAAATACGTCATCTGTGAAAATTTCAACTGTCTAGCTATCACGGTTCGTGAGATACAGCCTGGTGACAGACGGACGGACGGACAGACAGACGGACGGACGGACGGACAGCGAAGTCTTAGTAATAGGGTCCCGTTTTACCCTTTGGGTACGGAACCCTAAAAAGTATCTAAAAGTTTCTTGTGATATCTTACATATTTATTAAATGCATTGTCCGGCTACAAAAGCATAGATCTAGGACTCGGTCGCTATAACTGGAGTGCTCTTTCAACTTTCGCTTTTTGACACAAAACTGTTATAGTGATGTATTTGTTCAGCTTTCCATGTCATTCTTACAATAATTCCACGAATTGTACGCGTGAGCATAACCAAGGCTTTCCTAGTATGTCTCAATAGGGAAAACAATGATTGAAACAAAGCTAGCATTGAATTCAACACGAGTACCTATGGTCAATGTAATAATAATTTATTAAAATAAGAATAAGTATTACTGCTTCACATAACTGATATCCAGTGATTTGATATGGTTCGATCCCGATTTGAGACAATATAGAAAAATCGTAGTTTCGTGTCCCTTTTAATAACCTGAAGGGTTCTGTAGAATGTTGATTTTCACAAATAAGAGGACTAATCAGGGGTAGTTACAAGCTTCCTTATAAAGGAACATATTTTTAGATATCCATTCTAAAGTAATAATGTAAAAAAATATTTAGTCGAATTCACAACCTCCAAATATGTAGAAATCGGTCAAAATACGAATATGCGATTCGCACGTGAATAATATAGAAACCAAGTCGATTTAAAATGTAAATGATGTTATTCACGTTCACGCAATGCAAAAGTTGCGATAAGGATAAGTCCAGCTCAAGGACATTTTAAGCACATCGATCGTTCGCAAATTAGCTCAGTAAAGGTCGTGCTCAATTTCCTATACAACTGAATACTACTCGTCAGACAAATGACATTCATTAAAATATATTATTGTCACTTATTATGCAATAAATGTTTAATTAAAATAAACTAACCTAAATAGAACGAGGCTTGTGAGGTTTTTTTGGGAAAAACAACACAGACATATCTGCTTGATAAAAAATAAATTTGTGAGATTTCATGCAATGCTGTTTGTAGGTATATCTTTATTTTACAGTAGGTAATAAAACTGAGAATTCAGCCTAAAATTGTTTTGCTTTTGAATACGTACCCAAATAGAAACATCTTTTTCTTTGTTTTCTTTCCAAATACAGATATATCTTAAATTTTTGACAGTACTAGTTTTAAAATATCTGCCACTGACGAATTGTTCTAGTACATATAGGGACTTATAAGCTTTTAGAAAATTACTTGAGACGCGTAGTCTGATCCGTTACTTTTGAAATTTACAAATAATAATTGACGAATAGTTGCCGGTAGTTATAATCTTATAATTGGATACAGAACTTGTAACATTAAGAATAATACTTAATTCTGCATGTTTACGTGCATAACCACAAGTGCATTGCGCCGGTATGAATAATGCATGCCTTACAAAATTGTAACAAGGTTTAGCCACGGTGCAACTGCAACGTAATGGTTTACGACTGCATCGCGTCTTGATCCGAACTCCATTTTATGTCGATGCGGGAAAATTATTGCTTGTTTGAGTCAGTAAATGGAATAGTCGATGTATAAAATTCACAATATCGCTACTTTAACTTGTAAACATGTTATAAGTAAGTTAACAAATTGTGACTACTTTAAAAAAAACTCGTATCTTGTTCTGTAAATCAAAAGAAAAATGTGGTAACTATGTATGTGATGCATACTGAGTTACTGCGTTTTAACTTTGAGCAGCAGTGCGAGATGTACGAGATTTTTTCAAAGTAATGACGAAATGTAAAAACATATCTTTTTGTTTGGCTGTGTTACATTTTCAAGGATAAGGATAAACTTAATCGAGGAAATAGAATAAAAAAAATGAAAAGCAATGTCCATTAAAATATAAGTATATTCAAGTTGTTAAAAAGAGCGGAATGCCTACAATAGTACATTATTGTCGAGGCTCGGAAGTAGCAACTTGCAGGCTGAGGATTCGTATTAAACGGACGACCTTGGGAGTCCGTTTAATTGAATCCGAAGCCAGCAAGTAGCCTTCCAGCCGAGTCATATATAGTGCTTTTCTCAAAAATGGTGCAAGAAATATAAATATAATAGAAATATTTTACAGAATCAACGTTCTTACGTATATATTTTCACAGAAAAAAGTAGAAACAATTGAAAAAATTAGCTTTGCCGCCTTTTTATTTTTTTAATTAATAAATAGAAGTGTATTTTTCTGCCGAAAATACGCCAACCTATTTGAGACAGCTAAATAGGGGCTATTCATAAATTACGTCATTTCAAATTAGGGGGGGGGGGGGGGTCTGGACATCGGATGACGGTAGCATGAAGTAGGAGGAAATGGGGTCATTTGAAGCATGATTTTTGGATGATTATAGGGGGGGGGGGGGGGGTCCAAAATCGTCAAAAATCGATGACGTAATTTATGGACAGCCCCATAGTCGCGGTACCAACATTATAATTATAAGTACTAATCATGTCTTTGGCTGTTTAATGGGCTTGTGTCTTTATTTGATATGGCCATTTCAACTTTTAAAAAGTTTGGAACACGACAAATAATGGAATTTGTATGCAACATTGCAGTCCCAAAATCGAGACTGCAATGTTTTTAACTTTTTAATTTTTGACTGACCATAAACTACGCGCTTCGCGACCAATTTTTTAAACGTCAAGTCAAAGTCGACTTTGCCGTCCATTTTTGAGAAAAATAATATGGTTGCAGCATGGTCTAATAAAACATGGTCTTCCATTCCCAGAGTGACACGGGCCTACGTCACAATAACATTGCCACTTTATTTCAACATAACATGTTACATGGGTACATTATACCTATGGTTAATAAGTTAAAATATTTCTTTATAATTTTATAATTTTCATTTATATGTATTTTAGCTTAAATTTTACAATAACACGTCATTTTTAATTACTCGTTAGCAATATCTTCCGATTCACGAAATAAATTTCAGACTTTCGGGTAATTCTGTTTATACTACTGGCAACACAGGATAGCGCTGTGCACATTTGACAATTCGGATCTAGATAACTTCATGCCCTGACCGTCATCCTTGTCGAACGCGTGTTAATTGTTATTTCCTTCTCGCTCAGTGTCAGCAGTCGCAGTGTTTTCCAAACTTTTCACGTCGTAAGCTTGGTAATTAATGTGTAACTGTGAATTAGTTTTCTTGTATAGATAAATAAAGTTTAATTTAATACATTAGATTTGTTTTATTTTACTATGTTTCTACATGAATAACTTAAAATTAATGCCGTTAAAATAATTTTCACCGTTGGTTAAAATTCTCCCACATTTCAAAGTTTGAGAACCTGTAAACAGCATGATGACGTAGGCGCGTGTCAGTTAGGTCATACGCGAATCTCGGAATGGAGTACCAGGCGGAGTATATTATTATACCATGGGTTGCAGGGCTGGCAGCAGTGCCTGCGCAGTAAGCGCAGTATTTTCCTCTGTGTCCAGGAAAAGAAAACATGAAATGAAATACATGAACGAATACCTTTTTTTTTATTGACATCATTTTCTATGATTTGTACTTTCTAGTACTGAAACTGATTTAATTTTTCTATTGACATTGTTTTATTTTTATATTTTTTACTATTGTGACATTTTGACGTTTTTATTTCGATTTAAATTGTTTTGATTTGTTATGTACTAATTTTATATTATTTTATGTTTTGATGTTCGGTTCTAATTCTTATTATTATTCTGAAAAACGATCATCATACGACAAGTAGTACAAGCTGAAATGTATGTATATTTTACCTGTATGAAAATTGTATATTGAGATAAATAAACTAAACTAACTAAAAAGGCAGTTAAATAAAAAAGTACATTTTCACTTTCACACAGAAATTTCACTATCCAATACTATTTAAACTCAATTTTCGAAAAAAAAAACACCTGTTTTATAACCCCGTATCAATCAGTATTCGTCACACATTTTATCTAGATTTAAGAACGGGTTGAGATAAATAAAGGGTCTTATCTTAATTATCTTTTTATTGTATATGTATACATAGATATACTTGTTTATAACCATACCACTGTCTGTTCGTTGGAATATTTGTGTACTCATTTGCATATGAATTGCAACCAGTTTGGAAATAACGTCATGCCGCAACTAGGATAATAATTGAATGTTCTAAATTAATTGCATACATCGCTCGTAGGTATGTAAATGTATGTTTGTGTTAAATACATTCATCAGTAATTATCGTTGCAGACACACGATTGTTTTAGCTAAATGATCTCATTTATGATTCGATTTAAAAAAGATCTGGAGCCCAATGTTGATTTTATTTTTTAGTTCTAAAACTGTTATGGATTTAGTCTGTCAGCTGTCAACAGTTTCCTGAAATATTGTCACAGAAATCTGCTATTCGTCTTTATTAATTAAACACAATGTATTAACTATGGTATACAATAAGCGTGACAGACGTTTCTAGAAGTACCCGTTTAAGTAGATATTTATGAATATTATGTGTGTTATTAAACGACTTGTAGATTAGATAACGAAAGCGAGAAAATAGTTCTTTGTTAATTTTAAGTAGGTACTTATTTGTTTTCTAACTTTTCTACATAATATCCCTGAATAAATAATATTAAACAAATATAATTGTGAAGAGATCTTCTCAGAAGTGGGGCAAAACGTAGGTTAAGCTAAGACACAAGTTTTCTTTATCAAAGTATATAAATCTAATCAATACTTACTACATGGATGTCAGTTATTAAAAAGGATCTCTCCAATAACAATTTAGATCCAGCGACGACCCAGAAACGATATCTCTGGAGGAGGATTAGGAGAGCCAACCCCAATAAGAAATGGGCCAAGGCCGGAAGAAGAAGAATATAAATCTAATCAATATACTTTCTTTTCAGTCGGCAGGGCACTACCACGACGGCGACTGGAGCCCCAACGGCGGCTACCTGTACATCACGATCGTGTACAACTTCTCCGTGAGCTTGGCGCTCTATGGGCTGTTCCTGTTTCTCGGCGCCACCCGCGAGATGCTCAAGCCGTTCGACCCCGTGCTCAAGTTCTTCACCGTCAAGTCCGTCATCTTCCTCTCGTTCTGGCAAGGTATGTGACGTCACTGCTCCGTCAGTACTCTCTAAGGATTGATCCTCGGTGTCCCCTGTGAGATGCTCAAGCCTTTCGACCCCGTCCTCAAGTTCTTCATCGTCAAGTCCGTCATCTTCCTCTCGTTCTGGCAAGGTACGTGACGTCACAAACAGGTTGGTATCTTATTGTCCTTACCCGAACACCAAAATACCCCAGAGACCCGTTGATCTTGTTTTAGGAAAAATGTTTATCGCGCAAACAATACAGTCTACAACAGAGTTGACCGAATCTGGATATTCTATGATAGATAAGCAGCGATTACAACCTGAGTGACCTGAATACTCGAAATAGTTCCAGATATTCACTGTTATATATTGATCAATATTCGCTAAGGAAGCCTTACGTAGTTGTAATCCAAGCGCAAAAAATTCTTAAAATGAGCTTACACATACATACAATATCAATTATTTGGTTCGATATTAGAAGTAGTGGTAAAGAGGTCAAATGAATTGATCACTTTGAGGGATATTTCACATAACACGGGTTTACCTTATTATTCATAAAATTTTACGGGCCTGATTTAGTTAAATTATGTTTTATCCTTTTCTTACAAATACATAAGTCGTAATGACAGATAAACACAAACGATTATTGACTAATTGAGGCTTGTAGCGCGTTTTTGAATAAGGGGGTTAGTCTTCAACTATGACAAGTTCAAGGTCAACATGTACTGCATCAGTTTCGCTATATATATTATGTTTTAAATCCAATCGTTGAACTTGAGTATCACAACACAATCTCCGCGCATCGACCCCCGAGCCCATTGTACCAGTAATAATGAAGTGTAGCCAATTAAAACAGTGTGCGCGCATGAAAAACGGCCAACAAAGGTTCAATCACGTCTGTAACGAACGCAAAAAAGCACGCATTGTGTGTACGGTTTAATCCATTCTTCTCACATCGTTTTAATAAATCTATATAATAGGTAGTCGTAATCAGCTTTCCAGTGAAACCCCGGTAGTTTGTCTGGAATGTTAGTATTTGATTGAACCTGCTGCGCATATCTTGTTCTCTAACAAGATATGCGCAGCAGGTTTTAACATATTTAACAACGGATGCATATAATTATATTTTGTTTTTCAAAAGTTCGCCTTTTTCTGTCTTATTAACTTGAATTTCAACGAAATTCTTAGTAGACACTCTCTTTATTTTCCAACTTTAATTTAAGAAAATGGCAACGGTATTCCTGAATCACAGTTGACTTAGCTACTAGATGAACTATATAAAACTACTTGTGGTGGTGGTGAAAGATACCTTATAAAGGTATCTTCAATATCTGTATTATTGTTCCTTTGACTTCTTTGGACACATTAAAAGAGCCGTTTTTGTGCGTTGCGTTATTTAAACATTTTAGAAAAAATAGTCGTTTAAAACGCCCGTGACATTAACCCCTATAACTTTTTAAATGATAATAAGCGTTTCTAAATAATTCTAATCCATAATATTACCTTCCAGGCGTCGCCCTAGCCATCCTAGAGAAGGCCGAAGTAATAATGCCGATAACGGACGCTAACAACGTGCCCACCACGGCCGGTACCGTGTCCGCCGGCTACCAGAACTTCCTGATCTGCATCGAGATGCTGGCGGCGGCCGTGGCGTTGCGCTACGCGTTCCCGGCCGCCGTGTACGCGCACGCGCACCGCGACCCGCACCGCTCCGTCACTATGCAGTCCATCTCCAGTAGCTTGAAGGTGGGTACAACTAATAGCTAGAGGACGCTAACAACGTCCCCACCACGGCCGGTACCGTGTCCGCCGGCTACCAGAACTTCCTGATCTGCATCGAGGTGCTGGCGGCGGCCGTGGCGCTGCGCTACGCGTTCCCGGCCGCCGTGTACGCGCACGCGCACCGCGACCCGCACCGATCTGTCACTATGCAGTCCATCTTCAGTAGCTTGAAGGTGGGTACAACTAATAGCTAGAGGACGCCAACAACGTGCCCACCACGGCCGGTACCGTGTCCGCCGGCTACCAGAAATCCTGATCTGCATCGAGATGCTGGCGGCGGCCGTGGCGCTGCGCTACGCGTTCCCGGCCGCCGTGTACGCGCACGCGCACCGCGACCCGCACCGCTCGGTTACTATGCAGTCCATCTCCAGTAGCTTGAAGGTGGGTTAAACTGATACCTGACGGTCCGAGCGTAGACTTTTTACAGTCCTGCCTTAGCCTTGGGCTCATGATAGCAGTAAAGCGTGTAAGCGAACGCGCACTGCGGCCCGCACCGCTCCGTCACTATGCAGTCCATCTCCAGTAGCTTGAATGTTCATGTATTCAACTGACGGTCTTTCCACCGCGATACAACCGACTGACTATTTTTTTAATTCATGATAGCATCTAAAGTTTAGCATCTAATCTATCATCTGACAAAGTATCAAGCGGGAGGCGATGACTGACGATATTTGCTCCTGGCCCGCGGTCTATAATGTTTTATTCTCTGAAACTAACTGTTTTTTTTTTCATTTTCAGGAGACCATGAACCCCAAGGACATAATGACAGACGCGTTCCACAACTTCCACCCGCAGTACCAGCAGTACACGCAATACAGCTCCGGTGAGTACGATACCCCGCCTCGCTCAGCTCGCATGCCATTGTAGCCTGATTATTTATTATTTTGCTCGTTTGTCTAATCTGCCGTACTGTGATAGATTATAGAAGACTTGAATGACTTTGAGTCGTATTCCGTTGCAATAAAGCTCAGAGAAAATGACTGGTTTGCTGATGCCAACTGATCAAAAATGCAATTAAACTGCTAGTGCTAGTAGCTTTATACTCGTTATTTGTAGGCGTCATTATCCATACAGAAAGAAAAAAAGGGGATAATATAATATAAAGTCAGCTGTCTAACAAACGTATCCACTTTAGTATAGGTTGGGAAGTGGATACAACCTAACCTATCGGTTGGGACATGCACTTACTTGTGCTACGTATTATACTGAATTTGGTAAAACGAACCTAAACGATTATTATGTAGCATTATTAATGATAATTATGTATGACTGGGTTATGTAAATAGTCAACAATATAGTGATTTATGCATTAAAGTTTATTGAAAAAAAAAATATCTATAAACAAAATACGTTCCTAATATGTACCTAAAAATAAGCAAAATTCACACATATAAATCAACAAAAATGACGTTGGTATCAAAATAGATCAATAAATATGTTGATGAACTACATTATAAATATTTTCTAGATTTATTTTACCAACCATCCATTATTTCGGTCTTTTCATAGTTAGTAGTTTCATAATCAATTAATCAGATTTGAAATTGATTTCAAAATAACATTCTACAATACTGTTATGTTTTGTTTTCCCTACTCACCCCGATAGTGTTAGAGTCCTT
Organism: Cydia splendana; assembly: GCF_910591565.1. Lineage (NCBI taxonomy): Eukaryota > Metazoa > Arthropoda > Insecta > Lepidoptera > Tortricidae > Cydia > Cydia splendana. Next base: position 12,945,884 of record NC_085971.1, on the reverse strand, counting down.
CTTATGATTTCCATTATTTTCTTTCAGATGTCACTTCTCACCTGCCTTATGAGAAACTATAAGCTCTGCCATAGCTGTGCTGTGCATGAAGTGCATTGCTGTATTTGTGTCCGTACCATACATATACATACATACGAGTAACCTCCGAGCATGGGAACACCACTAACATGAATCCAAGCTTCTGTTTTAATCAGACATCGTAAATTTTATAGCATTTTCGGTGCAGTGGAGTGGTGTTAACGGAATCGGTATAGTGTGGTATAGATAATTCCAACTGAAATGGTAAATTAAGGTTCATAATAACGTAATTAACGCTACTTAATCAATAGGGTTGAAATTATTTAATACCAATTCCGTTAACACCAAAAATGCAATATATAAAATTTACGATGTCTGGTTATAATTAACTTCAAAACGGCATCTTATATAGGTAAAAACTTTACTAAAGCCCTTCTTGCTTGTGTGCGTGTACAGTTTGCAAAAAAAAACGCATAAGCTTAATAAATGATATAAATATTTAATATAAGATGTCTCATGATTGAACTTGACAACTTTAATGCGTGATTTTCGGTTAAATTTACGGAGATTTTTTTATATTTGTACAAACTACTTAAAACTCTTTTTATATGCAGTAGTCGTCGACTATAGATACTTACTATGTTCAGGAAATGATGCCATATTGATCTGAATTCAAATTCGATGTTTTTAAATTTACTTCTGTGGTAAACTATTATATTGTATATTCGTCAACAACGCACAAAATCGACAACTATTTATATTTTATCCTGACAATAGGGACCGTGCGCGTTGGAGGGTCTGCCATCTTGTGGCCTGAATCGAAAACATATGTGCACATGTACATTGTCAAAGCAAGTGCTGCCATCTACCGTTCTCGTCGGTACGTTTCCTTGTGCATAGTAGGTTCTTCCATCTTGTGGGCTACATCGGAAGCATAAACGACACATTTACGCCTTGCGCCAAAAAGCTGACGGCTCATATAGTTCATGCACGGGGCCTATAGAATCTTCAGTGGTCAGCAATAATCAAATTTGAAAGATAAGCAAACAGTGAGTTTGCAAACTATACGTTACATTACAAATTTCAAAAATGGAACGTCTATTCGAACACTTCACTCACACATTCAACAGGGGCTTTAGCTAAGTTGTTTACCTATACTCGGAGTAAAATAAGAATTGATTTTTAACAGTTACGAATTGACCCTTATATATATGAAGATAAGACCTACCATTTAGGACCACCCTACACTAGTATCTTTTAGGCGTCCGTGTCTTGTCAGCACTATGGAAAATGGCGTCGCTGTGCAGTTGCGCCAACGTTGCGTCGAGCAGCAGCCATAGAGTTGACTAGACGCAGACGCTCGGCAGACCCTAGTGTGGGGTCCCTTAACTGATAGCCTTAGTTTCATACATAAGGGTGAATTCATAACTGTGAAAAATCTATTTTTACATTACTCCGACTATACCATTATAGGGTCAATGATTAGAGCTTATTTATGAGTAAAAATATGATATAGAACTATCAAAGTGATCCCATTAAGGCCTGTCTCCATATCGCGCGGCAAACTATCGAACATTGGCTCGCGAGGCAGCCGCGCGCAATGGATACCGGGTTGGCTCGCGAGACAACTCGATCAGTACGGTTACCATCAGTTTGTCACTGACATAAACGCCGTCGAGAACGTAATTTACTTTCTATACATCTCGCTCGCACTCGCATATTAGTGCAAACGGGATGTATAGAAAGTAAATTACGTTCTCGACGGCGTTTACGTCAGTGACAAACTGATGGTAACCGTACAGATCGCGTTGGCTCGCGAGCCAAGTTTGGTACTAAATTAAAAAATAAAGAAATGTTATCTTTAGATTGCAGTGCCTAGATACATTGACAATTAAAAATATCGCATTGTAATCAAATCAACATCATTTTTAACATAATCGTTGTTCGGGATGTAAATCAAATGATTTGAAGAGGTTTTTCGGTGCTCGGCTATTCGAAGTTATGTTAATATATCATATAAGATGTTTTTTATTTTATTTTCGTAATTAATGAGGTTTTTGGCTAGTCCGACGAAGCTCCTGACAACTAACTAGTTTTAAATAACTTACTTAATAAATAATTAGCCTGAAAATTATTATTAGTAGTGATGAGGCAGGCTGTTGGGTCAAATTCTCTAAATAAAAATACTTGTACATTCAGTTTAATTTCAGTGTAGACTTTCATTCAAAATCGGACTAATCATTGCCATAAGTTTGTTTTCGTACTTACTGCCTATAATGCCTACTGAAACGGAGTCGTAAGCATTTCGTAGTATTTTAATGTTTAATTTTCTGTGATTTTATTTCTTTCTTTTGTATATTATTTTGTTATTCCGTAGTTAGCGGATAAAATCCAATAGAAGAAGCTAGGCTTGATAACGAAGAGCGGCGAAGTAATTTTTATTCTTAAACTAAATTTCTTTTTAGGCTAATTAGTGTATATGAGATTGTTTTTTATTCATATCTGCATGAAGATTTGTATTTGTTGTGATTTCTTACACAGGGTCCAATAGCTTGGGAAATCATGCCTTTGTTCATATCCCAGAGAGACCAAAGAACGGTATGTTAATACAGACCACCGTTTTCTGACTTCAAGACAGCTGTGAATATGCTTTGAATAATAGCCCGTCTTGAATGGAAGTAGAGCATAATATTAGTTGACGCGCTAACATTCAATAGTCAAAACCGGTTTTAGCAGACCCATTGGCTAATATATTTGACTTACTTATATGTAAATAAAAAAAAAATGTATTTCTATTTTAAAATTATTGTTATTTTAATACGTGACTGTTTTAAATCTTTAAATTAACTACACCCCTTTAGTTATAACCGTGCTGTTTAGATATAAGTTACAGATTTTTCGCAGTTAACAGTTTTAAAATGACACTTTGTAAATGGCCTCTCACTAATAAATAAAAGTTTAATTTTATCTCTGAATGGACTTTATTTTTAACTTCAATTTTATGAATCTATAATACCAACCAGCGTTGGAAGGAAGCAAAGGAGGTAAGAATCACTTATTTATGTCGCTTCTTGTTAATAATTTGCGTGCATGCTGCATATGATACATGTCTTTCTCATTGTCATTGTTTAGTTTTAAATTTAGTATAAGTAACTAAGTTTTCCATAATATAAGTATCGACTACAGACATTGTGTCACCGACTGACAAGTTAATTCTAACATATATTGTCTTTCTAATCATAACAATCATACACAACACGATTCAGTGCCACTTCAGTTTATTTTAAGCGATTGTACAATGTTACAAGATTTGTAACATCACAATTTTAATGCCACGCTACATAAGAAACATACGAAGCTCACATAAGAAAGTGTCTTTGAACATTTTTTTTTAATTTACATTATTTATTCACAATGAATGATACTTTTCGACCCTTATATATATATCTCGTCAGAAATGGGTATCTTTCATCCCTATTGTTATAAAGCGCGGAACTTTTGACGAGCTATATCTTCATAATTTTTTTGTTTAATTGACAAAAGAAAAAATACGTTTACAATATTTTTTATATAATGTATAGCCTGTCCGATTTGCTAAGATTAAGTTGGCTATAGTCTTAAATGGCGTACTTGAACTTAGAAAAGCGTACAGATTATATCTATAACTGACGGAATATTTTTTAGAACACTAGCTGTTAGTTAACAGTGTGGGTGATGGTACGTGTACAGTCAACGTCATATAGTAAGTAGCATCCAAAGTATTCAAATAGTTCGGTACGCCATACAAATTATATGCTGTACCGAACTATTTGAATTCTTTGGATGCTACCTACTATACGACGCTGACTGTACAACGTTAACGCGTCGGTCACGAAACGCACGCTCCGCGCTCGCACGCCCAATGCTGACGCCGACTGCCATACATCTGTTTGAACCATTATATGGCGTACGGCATCTTGTGTGCACGCTCGGAACGTGCGTTCAGTGGCCCTCGGGTGGGCAATGTGTAACTCATTGTTCCGTGCAGTGATGCGCGGCAACGCGGCGGCGCCGGCGGGGCGCGCCGACGAGGGCGCGGCGCTGGCGCCCCGGCCGCCGCCGCAGCGCGTCGCCACCATCTCGCACACCCCCAACTACCACGAGAAGACCACGCTGCTCAGCTCCGACGACGAGTTTCAGTGAACATCATCCGAGGCCACCGGTTGCACGAACGTTCTTTAGTCTTTTGTTACAAAGTCATTTTTTATTTGGCGGTAAATAATCGGATTGGTGCGGATGCGAGGTCACGTCGGGTTCCCACGACATTTACGGCTCATTTAGAAGATGTGAGAACTCGAACTCGCATGCAAGTTTCATTACATTGCAGAATATCGGTCTGCTGAATTGGACTTAACCTCAATAGTCCGCAATGTAACTAAAATCGCGCGCCATGTAAACCCTAATTAGAAAGAAATACTGCATCCTGTACCTATTACTGTCGAGTCGAGAACAGTCAATGACATCGTGACGGCGCCTTTAGGATACCTAAAACACCTTTTGGAAATGTCACCGCGAACTTAAACTTTCCATTGAGTTATAGGTATCGGCCGTAGACAAAATTTCTAGTAGACTTCAAATCGACAATTTATGCCATATGGGTGATTTCACAGCTGACCTAGAAGTCGCTTTACGGTATCGTACATTTTGAGGACAAGTTAGTCTAGCGACATCTAGTTTAGCTTCTGACAACCAATAAACGATATAACTGCAATTCGTGCGTCTGCTACCTATAATAATTTTGTCTATAGCTGATTACTTTAATTGACTTTGTTGGACATTAGACCTAATAATTAAAGTTTGTGCAACTGCGTATACTGCTGACAGGTGTACAATCGCCTTAAGATATATCGGAGCGGCCAAGGTGCTCACAAATATCTGAACACGCCTCTATTGTCGAGTCGTTAAGTGCGTGTTCAGATATTTTTGAGCACCTCGGCCGCTCCGATATATCTGATGGCGACTGTACCCAAATGGTGAAATGCAAGATGTATTGGTAAGAGCTTGAATTCATTTCGATGTCAATATTAAGCTATTTCAAATAAAATTGGGTGTACTAATAACGGTATAGACCGACCGCTTAAATGAGTCCTCGCCTGCGCGGTACGGGGGCGACGGGGTAGGACGACTAAGGGTGGCGGGGAACGTGCGGGCGGCAGGCGTACCGCGCAGGCGAGGATTCATTTAAGCGGTCGGTCTATAAAGCGTTATACTCTTATACGAATTAACTCTGCCGTAAATAAGGACGTTTATACCTATTTAGCACTGATCATCAGAAATAAAACCACATTTAGGATAGTTCAGAGCAATTCAGATCTTTTTACAAGTTCTAAGTGTCATAATAACGTGTATGTCCCGTTGCTTACTTTTCTAAAAGAGTAATATACCATTTCCTTGAAAAAATCTGTGCTTAATAATTGGCTAAAGGCTCACCAAGTATAAAGAAAACGATTTCTTTCGTATTTGATACGTAAGAAATAAAAAAATTCTTGTCATTAATTGCCAAATCACTACAAAAAGCAAATTCATCAACATATCAAGAGAACTTCGTATGTATGAACGGCCAAAGAATTGTTTTTCATATATAACATGAAAAACTGGGACTATTGTATAGTAACGCCAGTGACGATTAAATATTAAAGACCGCTAACTTCATAAAATAGTTTAATTAAATATTTTTTTGTGGACACTTACACACATAACGACCTAGCCCCAGACTAAGCAAAGCTTGTACTAGAGTTAAAATATTCAAAATGGAACTGTCATAATTATTTTTGCACTGGGTCCTCTCTTTAAACTGTAGGTAGGTACTTACACCATAATAAAACATTTAACTGAAACTTCGAAAAAATTGGTACCTCACCATTGTATGGAAATAAGAAGTCTTTATTATTTAGTCGTCTCTAATAAATGTGTACCATTTGCCTTTCGATGTGTTGATATAATATGTTGTGTTATATTATATTTAACAAGGATGATACCCCGACGACCACGGCTCGAATAAAATATATAATGTGTATAGATTTGTAAGTAGAAACTGTAAAATGATTACAGAATGTACAGATAGTGTATTCATGTATGCAGTAACATCGTAAAAATGCGTTCTTCGTAAAAAGCGTCACGTGTAAATGAAGTTGCTATATTTTCACTTCTATGGCTTTCGTCAGTGCCATCAGTGGGGTAGTAATCCAACGTTAAGATATTGGTTTTGTGCCAACGAATATGATGTATCTACCACAAATGAGAACGATTCATTCTCATCTGTGCCCGGCGGCGATGAATGGCAATGAATCGTTCCCATCTGTGCCCGCCTCGTTAACATGGGGCGTGGACAAATAGGAATGCACCCAAATGTAACTATGGAATCCCATAGTCGACAGACAGACGCCACTGTCGCCATCTTGTGAATGTAGTCGGTTCAACTATTGTTAGCCGGGCTCCACGAAACGTGCCGCATTTTACGAATATCCTGTTGCCTATACTTACAGGGTGAAATCAGAGACGTACTTAATCTGAATTAACAAGAGTAATTCCAACAGTTTTTTTTTATTAAATGTAAATAGAAAATAATAAATATGATACCTGCTGACTTGGACTGCCTACACTCCGAGATATTTTGACATTCGCCTACAAGCTAGGTACATTTCAAATTTGTAGGATTAATATCGTGATTTGCAGAGTAATTTATTTTTAATTACAATTTCATAAAATATTTTAATTACCTAATAGTCTTAAAAGGTGATTTATGATTACATCTCTGATGTTACTCCGTATGAATTATTGAATAATTAAGAATTCCTTATGTATTTTATTCATATTAAGCACATTAAACAGAAAAGTTTTAAGGTATGATCTCGCTTGGCACGCTTCTGCAGCGCATTAATAAAATAATTGCATTTAAACGTTCAACAACTAAGGACCAGTTTGATATTACTTTTTAGACAAAACAAGAAGCGTGCTGTAATATCAGTTTCGTAAAATTCGTATTAGACTTCTATTTACGAGTATGGATGTCTGTTATATAATAAACCTTATCCATGACTAAATAAGCTTCATAATGCTTCGCCGTCCAGTTCCAAAATTCTAAAGGCGGTTATAGGAGGGCAAATATAATGTAAATATAAATAAAATGAAGAAAACAACAATTCAATAATAAATAGGACTGGTAAGCTTTGTCAAAAGTTGCGTTTTTACGTAATAAAAATATTCTTAATCGAGATGTGATCAATTTTGTAATATGACGAATGTAATCCAATTACTACGGAGAATCACGAGTGTGAGCGATGACGAAGCACGTAATTATTAATGAAGATTAGCAGTTTTTATTATTCGCTAGTCTTTGATATACAGTTATTTGCTCGACTATTCCGTGTCACTGTTTCCGAGTTCCTAAATATATAAAAAACAAAGAAGCAGTTGTGTAAGTATGTAGATAATTCATAGATTTTCTTTCTCACAGATTTTACGAAGCTTACAAATTGAGATTTGCTTTCCATGACAATAACTTTCTTTTTATTTAACTGAGATAAATACAAATTGATATTTAAAACGACCGAAGCATTTACATAAGTATGACAAGTATATGTTGGTGTTTAAATATTTGTGTAGACTTTAGGAAATAGGTATAGCAAGGAAATTATTTATACTTTGACATACAGGGCCAAAACGCCAACAACAGTCGCTCTCCTAACTTCGGCCACTTCAATTATAGGCTGACAAGAAATTGTAGAAAATTATTGAGGGCGCCACTTCCTACGTAACTGTCACATTTTTGAAGTAAAGTGCTTAAACATGGCAACAGTTATGAAAATTTTTTAGTTCCATTTTAGTTAATTTCTACTATTTTATGTCGGACCATACTTTAGAAGAATAAAGTGGCCGATATGAGGAAGAGTATTGGCTTGGGTTTATATATTCATTCACAAAGAGCGCTTATAATTTCCTACTAATGACATGTGAATTAAGATTGAATATCTATGACGCCTTAACTAATTGGATAATTATTTGACAGCCAGTCACGAAATTACAAATGTATTACTCCTAACCTTTCAATTGAAAGCCATTGTTGTTGATTTAGGTATATTTCAACTGTATTTTTGTCATAAGTACCAGTATATAACTAATCTTGCTTTAACTAAATGCGTTAATATAGTTATGTTCACTAACATTCCTTATTTTCTCTAGTACTTATGTGTCCAATGCTCCACCGTTAATATTAAACCTATTGCAATATATTGCCTTAAAAAATATTTTTGCCTCTACACCTGCTCTTTACCTATTTATCTGTTTTATGTACGTACAATTAAACATATACTTACATTAAATTAATGTTACTTACTTAATACTTTAGTTGTCAATGTGTATATGTTAACATTAGATTGCAATTATGCGTAATATATAATTTATTTAGTATCAAGTATGATTGTATCCTAGAATAGGTAACTCAACATCGATTTCAAATAAATAAATACTATAATGCCTGTTCAACACCAAATCGGATAATAATTTCTAGACAAAAAGGTTTTGTCGAAAACATTTTTAAATTATTTAGTGCGTATCACCAGACATCGTAAATTTCATTGCATTTTCGGTGCAGCGGAGTGGTGTTAACGGAATTGGTGTAAACAATTTCAACCCTAATGATTAATTAGCGTTAATTACGTTAATATTAACCTTAATTTACCATCTCATTTGGAATTATATAATACCTACACCAACCATACTTTCATACTCATTATTTTTGCATTCAATTATTGTAGCATCAACATACCAGCCCCTTACTTGAGTAGTATTAAAGACACGATTTCTTTGAATTTAATTCTAGCGTTCGCTAAATAATTTATTTAGGTATTTTGTATTACAGACATTAAACTACTTGACCGTCACTGGAAGCTTTATAATTGAGATAGCATATCTGTTTCCGTCGAATTATCACCAGTCCAGTGCTTTATTTGACTTCGGTTTCCTGCGACAGTGGCGACACCTGGCGGACCGCGCCATTTTTATTCCAGGTAAAAGATGTCCGGTGAACGGTTTGGCATTGGCATTCAGTTTCCCGTCGAAGCAACAAGTGCGCAGCGAGTCAGGCTCACTGACCCTGCAACCGTTACAAATTAAATTTAAAATATAGAAATTGTTACGCGTGATTACTTAAATCAATACATTATATTAATAAGTGTTTTTAAATACGAAAAGTGATCACGTAAGTACCTCATTTCTAATATTTGCACAATAAGTATGTGGTCATATATGTTTAACAGTTTTTCTGTTCGGACCACTACCTACATTTTAAATAATTGTGCCAATAAATAGAAAACCAGTTTACTATAGTGTTTTATTTGCAGATTTTTCTATTCGATTGTATTTCTCGTGAGAAATTATACAATCGCTTGCAATTTTAGAAGTAGAATTAATATCATTACTATTTCAGAAATGGCTAGTGATCAAAAAGGCTCGACAGAGCTGCAACCTGGTACAAGCGGGATGTCAAACAAACGAGCTAGAAGTAGAAGTTTATCCAGCAGCAGTTCAAGCAGCAGCACGTCAAGCTCGTCATCTTCAAGCGGTCAAAAGCGGTCGCACCGCCACCGCCACAAGAAAAGTAAGCGATCTCGGCGCTCCGCGCGCCTAATGGACAAGCTGTTCAAGGAAATGGGTGAGCTTCGCAAACATATTGCAGTTGGTAACGACAATAATGTTTGTCACGATACTAATTGTTTTGAAAATAATCGTTGCCTTGAAAATTCAAATGTTGCTTTCCCTGATAACGAGTCAATTCTGTCAGAGGTTAGTGGTGATTTATATGAAGTTAACAATGTGAATGATGCTCCATGCCCAGACGCTGAGAGTCAAGACGCAAATTCAAATTTGCCGTTCACTTTTGACATTGAAACAAAATTAAAGGAACCTTCGGTCCCTAAAACTCCAGAATTTTTTCTGAAAATGCTTCTTGACGTTCAGCGCTTGGGAAGCGCAGCATGGTCAGAGGTTAGATACTCTGATACACAAAAACTTTACAATCATACACCAGGTTTCGTAGACCTGGAATCAAACGAAGAGGTAAAAATGTATGATACTTCACGTCATCTAGCTTATGCTGATAAATCATATGCAGCTATTACCTACTGCATATTGAAACAAAAACAGGCTATTCAAGATAGTATTCGTAGTCTTTTGTCGTGGGCTAAAAATATGAATTTTTCTTATGACGAATTAAATACTAAAGTTGATGAGCTTTTCCAAAAAGGCGATCTACAAAAGGTTTCCTCTGATCTTTTACAATTAGTTTGTGGGCACCGCGCCGAAGCTATCGAAATGCGCAGAGAGGCCATTACAAGCCAAATTAAAGAACCACTTGTCAAGGCATTAGTTAACAAAATCCCCCCTTCCACAACTAACATTTTTGATGCTGATTCTTTTACATCAGCTCTTGAAAAGGCAGGAGGTGTTCGAAAAACGTTTTGGCCTCTTAAACAAAATGCTCTAAGCAAGGCAAATCAGCCTAACAGCCGCCCCTCGCGGGGGCAAGGCATACGAAAACCTACAATTCCATCGCGTGGAATTCAGTGCAATGCGACTTCAGGGTACTTTCCCTCGCAAAATATGCATATGCAAACCTGTTATAACGCACCCTCGCGGGGTGTATGCCATTGTCAGAATTGTCAACAACCGAATTACCCTTGGGTAACTCAACCATCAAACAATCATCCTGCTTACCACACAAGTGGAAGAGGGTCATTTCAAAATCGAGGCTCGCGGCCCGATCGTGGAGGTACCAGAGGACGAGGGAATGCCGGTAGAGGTTACAAAGGTAACCAGAAACGGCAGAAACCATGACTCGGAACCGTTTCAAGCAGGCCAGTTAGCGCACTTCCTCACTCAGTGGAAGAAAATGGGAGCACCAGAAATAGCATTAAAGTTAATCCAAGGATATCGCATACCATTCCTTGCAAAACCTCCTCTGGTGTATCCCAATTTAAAATCGGGCCCCTTTCACACTCCTGTGTCAAAGGAAATGTCTTTAATTGTGCACAACATGAAAGCTCAAGGTGTTCTAAGTGTAGCACAACCGTCACCAAGCTTCATTTCTCCTCTTTTCCTTGTGCCAAAACCGGACGGATCAGCTCGACCAATATTCAACTTGAAAGCGCTAAACGATTATATACTGGCCGAACCGTTTCACCTAATAAACATGCATCGGATTCCCGACTTCCTCCAACCAAACGACTGGATGTGCAAGGTAGATATATGCCAAGCTTACTTTCACGTGAAAGTAGCCGAGGCACACAGACGCTTCCTGCGCCTAATTTACAACGGAGAATTGTTAGAAATGACGTGCTTGCCGTTCGGGCTAAGCACATCTCCGAAAACGTTCTCAATACTAACAAATTGGGTAGCTCAAACCTTGCGACAACAATGGGACGTCCGAATTGTAGTTTACCTGGACGATTTTCTGATTGTCCATCAAAATGCAGACATATTACGAGATCATGTCAAAATCACTATTCAAACCCTCATAAGTCTCGGATGGAAAGTGAATTTCGAAAAATCGATTCTGTATCCTCAAAAAAGTATAGTTTACTTAGGGATACTTTGGCGAATTTGGTAAAACTTAAAATCCTTACCAGAAGAAAAAGTAACTTCATTGCGTCAAAAACTAGAAGAAGCTCTTTTTCAAGGAAAACTGACTTTAAAAAATACTCAGAGAATAGTAGGATCTCTGAATTTCGCCAGTTTTGTCGTTCCAAGGGGTCGGCTCAATCATCGACGACTTCTAATGTTTCTAAACTCCCTGCCAGACCCATCGACCATGTCATTCCCGATACCACAAAGTGTGTCGAACGAACTAAATTGGTGGGTACAAAATTGCCAGGCGTCCACAGTTCTACATCACCCTCCCCCCACCAATTTTCTAACAACCGATGCGTCGGACCAAGCCTGGGGGGCGCAGTTGAACGACCTAGCTCTGTCAGAAGCTTGGCCTCGAGAAGAACAGAACCTTCATTGCAATCAGAAGGAAATGTTAGCCATCCTTCATGTTCTTCAAGGTTACGCTCACCTGTTGCATCACAGTTCGATGCTTATACAATGCGACAACAGGACGGCCGTAGCCCATCTAAGGAAAGAAGGGGGGTCGAAATCGTTAGCTCTAGTAAACATAACCCATCAGATTTTAGATCTTCTAGATCAAAATCAAATACACTTCAGCGTACACTATCTACCGGGCAAGTACAATTGTCAAGCCGATCACCTATCGCGTCGTCGCCTACCGCCGGAATGGCACTTACTACCGGCTTGCGTAGAGAAAGTATTTGCGAAGTGGGGAACACCGGTGGTGGATCTATTTGCCTCAGCAACAGCCCATGTGGTACACAATTATGTATCTCGAGACCTGAGAGACCCTCAAGCGATGTACCACGACGCATTCAGCACTCCATGGAACTACCCACTCGCGTGGGTGTTCCCACCACCTTTTCTGATGCCCAAAGTCCTCGCTCACTTGAACCAATCGACTGGGATATTTCTCGTAGTAGTACCTCGCTGGGAGAAAGTGTTCTGGCGGGCAGATCTCAAAGCCCGAGCGCTAGCAGCGCCTCTTACCCTGAGGAACCTGCGGAAGAATCTCGTCGACACGTTGACAGGGCTACCACCTCCCCAAGTCGACGAAATGATTCTCGAGGTTTGGAAGTGTGGGGGTGGTCTGAGGCGCTAGAGTCGTGGAGTTCAGATCAACTATCACTGCTTAAAAACTCTTGGAGAAAATCGACTTTAAGAACCTACAAAACAGCTTGGCAACGTTGGATTTCTTGGGCAAGTACAAAAAAATATAAACCCAAAAAATCCGACAGGAGCTCAACTAGCACAGTTTTTATCAGATTTACATTTAATTGATAAATTATCTTATAATACCATACTTTTACACAAGTCAGTCGTTTCTACGTTGTGTAACACTGAAACATCAAGTTGTTTGAGTTCACATGTTCTGGTGAAACACATTCTGAAGTCGATTTCCTTAACATGTCCTAAAACGGCTAAACCTCCAGTTTGGGATGTTGATCAACTAATAAAATTTTTATCCGAATATACAGTAGATGAGAACAATGCTTTCCAAACAACGCGTCATACTGCCACCTTACTACTTCTGTGCTCTGGTAGGCGCATACATGATTTAACCTTACTTACGATTGACCAGGATAATTGTATAAGATCAGACGAATGTATTATTTTTTGGCCCCAGTTTGGCTCAAAGACAGACTCTAGTAATCACAGGCAGTCCGGTTGGAAACTATTAGCAAATACCAGTAATAGTAAGCTAAATCCTCTTTTTTGGATAGAACGAACTATATCACTTCTAAATGACAGACGTAATACTGCTAAGTCGGTTAATTTGTTCATGACACTTAAAGGTCGGCCACAGCCAGCCTCACGGACGGTCATTGCTAATTGGATAAAAACTTTGTTTAAAGAAGCGAATATCGCAGCCACTCCAGGTAGCATTAGGTCAGCTGTAGCCTCAAAAAGTTGGTGGGAAAATCATTCCCTCGATGATATTATGGCGCGTGGAAATTGGCAATCAGCTAACACGTTCCAACGATTTTATAGGAGAGAAGTAGCAAGAACAAGTACTTCTTCTACGAATGTCACACGATTGTTTAATCCTGTATAGGTATTATGATAATTGATTTATATAATATAGTTAAGTAAATTTGATTTCTCAGGCACTGTGCCTGGTTCTAATCATTCAGAACAACATTGTACAATTAATATTAGTACATAAATAAATTATAGTAAGTTACTATAAATCATTTAAAAATCATTAATTATTATATTTACTAAGTGTAAAATTATCTATCAAAGAATAAAATAAATGAAATCAATATTTAAGTGTTTTAATTCATATTTAATTCAGATACTAATGAGTCACATTGGCGATATATTATATTAGAATTAATCTAATAAGGGGCGACACCAGGCGATAACAAACAGGTCTCAATTATAAAGCTTCCAGTGACGGTCAAGTAGTTTAATAGACGCGTTTTACCTGAAATAAAACGCATATTAAAATACTTACCTCACTGGAAGCTTTCATTTCATTTCTGCCTGGTGAAATTAAGCCAATGACAAACCGTTCACCGGACATCTTTTACCTGGAATAAAAATGGCGCGGTCCGCCAGGTGTCGCCACTGTCGCAGGAAACCGAAGTCAAATAAAGCACTGGACTGGTGATAATTCGACGGAAACAGATATGCTATCTCAATTATAAAGCTTCCAGTGAGGTAAGTATTTTAATATGCGTTTTATTTCAGGTAAAACGCGTCTACTATTTGTATTTGTATCATTTGAAAAACTTTATTCTCGCCAGCTAGGCTAATCCACCTGTAAATACTCGCTATCTTTTATTTGTACATCGAGCATCGTCCTCCACTCGCCATTTAACCCGCCGCATTTGTTACCATTAAGTTGTTAGATTTTTATAAAAAAACGTAGTGACGCTTATTTTTTTGTAATTTATGGTTGTCAATTAAAGTAGGTCGACGTTGACTTGATTTTTGTGAATAGGTACTTTACCCCAATCAAAGAGGAGTGATATAGTATGGAAAATCTTGTAACCTCTCTGTCCCCTTGTAATTACGGTCAATAAATTTAGTTTCAGAACCATTTCATACCTTGTCACAGTAAGGTAGAATGCGGTCCTTAGCGACATTCATATTGATGGTCACTGTGACAAGGTATTACCTACGAGATGGTACAGAAATTAAATTCTTTGTCTGTACTATTTGACATGTTTTGCAACACATATTGGGGAACTATTGAGTTATGTCAACTCCTACATTGATTAATTTATAAATTATTGAAAGGAATGGAGGCGATTGATAGGCCAATGTAATCTAGATGTAAGAATGCTTCCTTCATTCCTGATACAAATTCAAATTATTTTTGTAACTGAAATAGCAAATTTGAAGGTGCAATACGACAGTTCATAAAGTTTTGTGAATCATTGTTGAATGAAATTTTAACAGATAATGTTAGATATATAAATTAAAATGTTTTAGCTCCAAGTTTTAATATAAGTAAATATCTACATAACAATATTGATATATTATGAAACGTGTTTTATTTTCCTTCGTGCCTATGAAGCTTATATAAGTTTTTACAAATCGTCAGGTGACAAGCAAAACTCACTAATTACTAAAAAATATTTAACGAAAAATCAACCGTCTTTTAGTACTAATATGGTTCACTATGGCTATGAACTTGTGGTGGTAATTAGTGAGTTTTGCTTGTCAGCTGACGAAATATAGTCCTTAAACCCATGAAAGTTTGGGCAGTGTTGCCTGTAAAAGAGATTAAACGTGACGATTATTGAAGGGAACTTGAAAATTAGTAGGTTTAACCTAAAATGTGTAAATGAAACAAAGTAGTTTTTATAATATTTTTTTATTAAAAATATACAGTTACAATCACACCATGTCGTTTGTTGGCATGGCATTATCATACATTATTGCTTTGATTTTAAAATTATTCAAACTTCAACAAAGAACCACAATTTAAGTGCATATGGTAACACAGGTATAAAAATATTTTTCAAAACTGGGATTTCCAACAATGTGTGTTTCCATAAATATTTAACTCTCATATAATCGTTATGAATCGGGTGTAAATATGAACCAAGAGTCTGTTTACCTACGGTTTCCATACATATAAGAATGTAAAAATACCGATGTTTCTGATGTTCCACATAACACTTCTACCTGACAAAATAGTGCTCTTAAAATTTTCATAAAATATTGTCAGTTATGATGGATCGAGGTAGGATAACGCAGGTCTTCAGTATTTATTTGAGAGACACTTTCTTTGTCTGCATACTTTACCAAGGGTCGTCCAACTACATGTGCAAGTTGCGGATTTTTTTCAAAATGCTGAATAAGTTCTCAGGAATTATGGGAAAATTTTCACAGGAAATACGGAAACTTTCATTTTGGAAATGGAAAAATTTAATGCCCATACAAAAATAAGAGATGTTTCCGAAATTTTCCCTTATAGAAATTTCGCTATTTTGGAAACTTTCCAACAGACATTATTATGTCCAACTGACAGCATGACTTTAGAGCATTATTAGTAGTTGTTGAATAAAAGGAAAATTCTACTAAAGGCACTACTAACATCACTTGGTGAAGTAAACAGGTTTTACGGTACTTATAAAAGCGATTGAAAAGTATGCTATTAATTAAGATAGGTGCCGCGAACTAAACTTTAAAGCTAGAACTACCCCAGTACTCATGTTTGTTTTAAATAAGCAAGTGAGTTTAGCGATTTGATGTGAAAATGTAACTTCAGATTTGTACTTGGATTTGTTACAACTTTAACTAGGCGTACAGTTAGCAAAAGAGTGGTATGCACGTTTGCATATAAATTTCTATACAGGTGTAACTTTTCTTTGGAGCTGCCTATCTGTTTCAGAAATTATTCTACACGGCGAGGTAGTTCTGGCATTCAGAATATTGAAAAAAAAAAGTTTCCAAATAATGAAATACACGACAGGTACACGAATTTGTAACAAAGCTACAGTGGCAGCATTTCTTAATATTAGTAAAATTATTAAAAGCTAGTCACCTAAATGCCACCGTGCTAAAGGCATCTAAATCACAATTCCTAATCAGGCTAAGCCCTAGCGAGACGAGAGAGAAAGAGATATGCAAAAAATCACAACATAGTTTTTTAAGTCCACTCACTGCACCGAAATCGTAAAAAAATCTTTAGACTTATTTAAACCATATACTTATAACTCATCGATCGGATATATGTATGTAGAGAAGTAGACTTCATTGAATTAGTGTTTGCGTGTTTGTTTTTCGGAGTTAAAGATTTATTTATAAGATTTAGATTTTTTTTTTCTGATTATTGATTAACAAACAAGGATGCTTAATTCCAATCATCGATTTAGCAGTGAGTGGCTATCGCGTGTCACTCACAACTTAATTTATACATAAAATGTTCCTAACTTTGACTTAAATGTAGGTCCCTACAAGGAGTGAGTAAAGAGCCTAAAATTAATCTCTCGCTTAATATTTTGGGGAATGTTCCCCAATTACTAATAAGTTAAGGTTGAGCTCACTCTGGCAAACTTGTTAGGTTGGTACCATTTTAAAGACGTCTGATTACAATATTCAATTTTCAGTAGAGACCTGAATATGCATAAAATTTTCTTCTGAATATGGAAAGCTGTTCTGTAATCTAGATAGTTTTGGGGCCCGTTTCTCAAAAGCTTGTAGGTAACTTGTAATACAAGCGGATGTCACTTTTTGACAGTTTTTGTTAGAAAGGGATTTTCACTTGTATTATTATGTAATTATGTATTATTACAAGTGACAAACTTTTGAGAAACGGGCCCTTGGTTGGTACCAATACATTTGCTCAATATTTATTTGACAATATTATGCCTGTCAGTTGTTTAGTGACACGCGATAAATCTTAAACTAGGATGTCAGTTGTAGGTAAGTATATTAAGGAGAAAGTTCTTAGAAACTACTTACAATATGCGAGTAAGCACGCATCAGCTAAATTATACTAGAAATGTGCAAAAAGAACGGACTAGGTTCACAAATTTGAGCAATGACAAAATTTTACATAGGTACAATCAAGCTCCGCGATTGTTGCGCCATTTAGGGTCCTAGCTAATATATAGGTTGTTTAATATTTTTACGCTATAGAATTTACAATTTAGCAAGAACCCTAAATGGCATAACAATCCCGTGTGGGGACCGTACATTTAAAATGGATGATTATAAATAAAATCGGGTTTTGGCTATGAAATAGCGTGAAACTTCTTGGAGCTCGAAAGTAACCAATAAGTACCGAATTGATAAAGGCGCCTGACAGCGCCTTATAGCCAATCGATTAAATAAACAGTGTTGATGTAGATATATGTTGTAATTCCTTGAATTTATATCTCCCTACTAATTTGTTTTGCAATGAGATGCATCATTAATTCATTACTTTTAATCGTTAATATTGCGGCAACCCGACAAATATAAAAAGGTGCGAGATCGGAAAGGAGGATTTAAAATTTTAAACCATTGATCATTAGAATTAGAGTTAAAGTTCAAAAGGGTATGAATTTGAATGACACGCTATCTATAATTTACAATTCATATAAATAAGTACAAACTATAGCTACAGTTTAATCAACTTTAGAATAGTTACTCGTATCCGTAAATCTGAACCAGCCAGAGCATTATTCTTAAAATAGCATCATTTAATTTATATACAATTTATTTCGTTAGCTCCATCACATAATAAATTAACATACTTAATGTAATATCGTTATATATCCGTTTTTATTTAATTCGACTTATTAGCAAATGGACTAAAGGCATTTTTTACGTACCACGCATCAGATAGATACAAAAATGCTGCGTAAGAAAACATGGTCAACGTCAACGTTTTTTTCTGGCAGAAAAAATATAAAATTAAATGTCGCCTTTAGACGAAGATTACATTGCTACAAACAGCATCTAATAATTTAATAACTTTGTTGGGACCTTTCATTTCCCCCGTAAAATATTTTGTATAATATATATAGGTATTTTAGGCAGCTTCTCAACGACCGATTATTTAGATCAATCAGTATTTTATTTGCTAGCCATTAGAAAAAGTTTTAACCAGCGGTGTGGACGAGTTAACAGGTAACACATTGTCTCATTACGTGTATTCACTATACCTATGTTTCTTGCTCGACAATACAGTTGTTGGCTAACCACTTCGTTCGTTCGTATGTTTGCCTTTCTATCGTCCGAAACGGAAGAGCGATAGAAAGGCAGATAACAAAGTTTTGATTTCAGACGTTCGCGGTAGATCTTCAGGCGCCTAAAAGCGCAAAACTAACACAAATTTCCATGCTCACGCGTAGTAGCGTAGTACTATTTCCTGCTACATATAAGGGCTACGCCGAAGTAGGTACGCTGTAGCAACGTTTTAAAAACGGTTAAGACATTTTTAGTAACATTAATAGTGGTAATGGTAAGCTCAAGAAGGCTCATCATCAACCTGCCTTCAAATAATTACCGATAAATGATTTACAGTGCAAAACGAAAGCTTACTATAATTATTTGTAATTATTAGCACTTGTCGTTGAGAAGCGGTAATTAATCACAATACTTAACATTTACGTCGCTCTAAGGCAATTTCAGAATCATCATTCGCTCTAAGACAATAGGGCTGACTCGTATTTCAAGTCCTTACCAACCAGTGGCTATACTCGTATCATGTCCGTAAATTGCCGAGACACTTTGTACTCAAAATACCATTTGGTACAATCTTTTCGGTACACTTCAAATTTGTGCAGAGGTTAATTCGCCTTTCAATTTTTGAACCAATTAAGAATGCTTTTGTGACTCTACAGAAGTGACAATATCTTGATTAAACATTTATGGCTCAGGATAAAGACCGCAGAGCTATAACTTAAGGATTTAGGTTCAAAGGTTAAAGGGTTTAAAGATGATGCGTCTAGATCTAGCGAACCGTTGCGAGAAGCACGGGATCAGTTAAAAATGTTTCACAAATGGCGCACTAGCGACGCATCCGTCAGATCTGCGCACTTATACATATAGACCATCCGACATTTTCGTGTTGGATCAAATTAGTTGACGTAGTTAGACTGGAAGCTGTCGGCGCGCTGGCGGGCGGGCGGGCAGTCCTTGTGGTAGTAGCTCGGGGCCACGGAGGCCTGGCGCAGCGGGGACTTCGGCGGGCCCCGGGCCGCGTGCTACGAGCACCGCTGCACTGCGCGTGACCTGCCGTAGAAAACAAAGGTTAAGAGGCACATTTAAAGTAGGTAATAGTTTTCTGAAATCGGGCTCAACAGTAGCGCGTTAAAGTATCGTTGCAAAAGTAGTGTCATCGCTAAAAAGTAATGATTAGATATTTGGCTTCCCGAGTTTTGTAACAGCATGTAAAAGAGGCCTTTCGTATATCTTTTGAACTTCATGAAAATGTAATTAAAGACAATAATTTAACTCCAAATGTAACATAAAATAAACAGTGATTTCAGACTTGAAATTATACCTTAGCATGTCTGTACCAGACTGTTTCACTAAGTGCTCATTTGAAACGCAAATAAAACAAATTCAACAAAAATAAACTGAATGTTCAGACTTGTAAGACGTTGTTACAAGATTTATACGAGAAGCAAAATGAGCAAACAAATCCTTACATTGAACACAAAGAACCAGCGGCCTTGAATAAAGGAAGCCTGCTAAATCATTTGCAGAGTTAGCATCTATTTTCTATCATTCCTCAGTAGGAGCCGGGAAAATCCGCCCACTGTCCAGCTAATCCAATCGCGTATTCCAAGCGCATCGCTTCACGTTAACCAATATATAAATTTGAACTATAACAGTTCTTATGAATCCCGGAGGCACACTAGAACTGGTTCGCCTGAGACCTTTCGCTTATAGCGATTTGAATAACAGTAGATATTAAGCGAGATAAGGATATAACGCAGACTCGCTCAGACAATGACTTAAATGTGTCAAGTCCGCGCTGAATGCATCGGCGATGAGGAACAAAAGAAAATGGATTGTTTACTTTCTCAACGCCATCTCGTTTTAAAAGTGAACTTTAAGTATTTTCTTTGTTGAAGGTGGTGCGTAAAATGGCAACCTAGTCAATTAGATAACACATTCTTATTGCTGTAGTAACAAAGGTGCGTTAAAATAAGCTGTAGAAAAAAAGTGTGACAATGATAACCTGGTGATAGAGCATGCAAAGGCAGGAGGGCATGGTCACATGGAGTCAGGATCCCAGGTCACCGTGGGTATTACCCATGCGCAGCCCTTTCTGTCATGAATGAAATAAAACAATTAGTAAAAAAACGCAATGAAGTAATTTATTTAAGAAGCAAAACAAAACTATTATGTAACAAAAAATAAAAAAAATAAAGATCTGCATAATAAAATCTGGCCAAACATTATTTTCTTACGGGCATAGAAGGCTCACATTATACATAGGTTCGTTATAGTTGGTTCAAGAATCCTCTAACATTGGGATATCTTTGAAAACATTTCCAACTTGGAATATGGACAATTATTATTGGATAAGCCAGTTAAATACGTCACAATCGTCACATCGATTAACCAAGTTGATTGACTGGCTAGTAGACTAAGTTAAATGCGCTTTGATATTACCGGGTGTCAGTCAACTAATATTAGGTCGGTTAAGAAGTTAATCAGGCAATAAATTGGTTTGTGAGGTGACCTGTTGGCTTATTACGCGTGGACGTGGTATTACTATATATTAGGATAGGTACACGCAGGGTACCTACACGCTATCGCCAATCGCTATCGATTACCTACTCGGTGAGTTGGTTAATTTATAAAGCAATAAGTTTGAGTCAGCCAATCTTTGGTCTGTGGAGTGGCACAGCAAGTGATGGCACCGTGACGCAACAGTGACACTACTAATTACCACGCACCATGACAAGTCAGTAGGATGATTACTTAGTCAGGCTATAGTTTTGTAAGTTAACTTGCTTCTGGTGATCAGTGAGGCTAGCCAGGCGGGGACGAGGCGGGTGGCTGGTGCGGGGGCAGCTAGCCGGCACGTGTACCCGCTACCACTAACCGGATACCGCCATCTTTGAGGCTGTTACTTAAGTGAACTCACCTCTGGTGACCACGATGAGGCGATCCAGGCGGGGACGAGGCGGGCGACAACGCTGGCGTGGCTGGCGCGGAGGCGGCTCGCCGACGCGAATATTCGTTACCACCGACTGCCATGGTGGTGCCGCCGCCTATGGGGTCCGTTACTCGCGTTATGCTGATACCGGAGGCGGAGCGGGTTGGCCGGTGTGTTGCTGAAACATAAGGTGTAGCTTGTTACGGTTAAAATTTTATTTTAGAGCTAAGACGATGAAGATTTTTCATTTACAACATATTTTACGAAGATTTTATAGAATTGAGATCGAGATAAGATACCATAAACAATTATTAAAGGTAAAAAATTCTAGAATCTCGCGGTAGAAGTGTCAATATTAGCATTCCCGACACACGATTTTAAGCACTAAGCAACACTAAGTATTTAAGACATGAAATTTCCCATCAATGCCTAGATAATTTACAGAAAACTCATATAATTGCGTAGTCCTGCCGATTCTGAATAAATCTACAATTTATAATTTAATAACCAGATAACATAAAGCCCACTATTGCTCTTTTTATGAGTATAATTGAGCCTCTCGACGAGGAACAGAAGACATATGAACTCTCTCTTCTCAGAAATTCTAACACAGCACAGAAATAAAGTTGTAAAGCTATATAAACTCAAACCATTGTTAATCCTCCGAATGGCAAGACACGTCCACCGTCCTTGATATCCGTTTGTCACGAACACACAATCCATCTCTTTCGCTCCTGAGCTATCTCGGAATACATGCACGTGACAAAAGAAAATAGTAACAGCTGCCTAGTTGCGCAACCACTCGTAAATTCTATTTCAGCATACGAAGAGCACACAATATATTTTATTATTAAATAAGTATACCTATCATTTGAAAGTTCAATACCTAATACATCAAAGTAAAGGCTACCAACCAACTAAACTTTAAGACGAAACAGGAGCTGAGTTTTAAATATTTTAGGTAAATATACCCGTCTCGCTAACGGAAGCGGCACCTAAAATTAGTGCGATAAGGACAAGGCGAAAAATCCTGCGTAAAAATCTCAAAAATCGAGGTTTCGTACTCCTCTGTTTCCTCCTCCAAAACTTAACCAATCGTAACCAAATTTGGAAATCTAAATGATTATGAAATTATCTGTGTCGGACCGTTTTGCTTTTTTGGCTAATTGATATCAGTTTTGAATGCCACGCCTCTCATTGCGGCATAGTCAATTAGGCCATTTTGGCCATTTTTGAAGGGCTCTCTACCGCCTTAAAAAACAAAAATATCAAAAAAAGCAAAACGGTCCGACACAGATATTGACAATATTAATCTGTGTTGAAAAAATCATTGCTCTAGCTTCAAAAACCACGGAGGAAAACGAGGAGTACGTTTGTATGGAGAAATGACCACTCCCGTTGGCTCTTAATAAAGTTCGATAAAGATACAACAAAAACTATATACTAGGTATACCTACTACCAAAGAATATATATATGCCTACTACATTCTGTACGATACATTTTATAGTTATCGCTGAGTTAGTCACTCCGTTGTTTATGGTTAGTGCAACAAGCCCTAAGTTTCTTACCTGTTGAGATTGTTTGATATTAGGAACGGTTAGCTAAATTAAGTTGTATCCTATTTTTTACTTTTTTATTTGACGAGGCAACTGATGTATCTTTTTGCTCAAAAATCTATATGACTTGATCACTTGGTCTGTGATGTTAAAGTTCTATAGCTAGAGGTCGACTCTATAAGGGTCAAACAGATCACTGTGTTATGTCTTTCCTGTAGACATACACAAGAGTTAAGGGCTATAAAGGTTAATTTCCTTATTTAAGCCTTATCCACGTGAAAAGGTCCTCCTTTTATTTAGAAAACTATGATAAAATCATTGCTTACATGCCCACAAGCTGTTAACTATTGCCCACAGGAGAGAAAAATGTACAGTTCGCGATAACACACTAGTTTTCTCTCCTGTGGGCAATAGTTAACAGCTTGTGGGCATGTAAGTATTGATTTTATCATAGTTCTTTAAATAAAAGGAGGACCTTTTCACGTGGATAAGGGTTAAATAAGAAAATTAACCGTTATAGCCCTTAACTCTTGTGTATGTCTACAGGAAAGACATAACACAGTGATCTGTTTGACCCATAATGAGAATACCGACTCCTTACCTAATCTGTCTGCCATCAAAAGATCCGAGCGAAGGGTTCAAGTTCAATTGCCAAGGACGTCGTTATACTATCAAAGAGAGGTCTTTACAATCCTTGGACAAATTCTAATGTCGTTTGTATTCAAGGGATGCTCAGTAGTATAAGTGAAAATCACTTATAGGCAAGAACACTTAAATAAATGAATATATTGTATGGAATGTCTCACCGAACACTTATAGGAACATACAAGATGGGCTTTTATATAGAGAAAAGAAAAATATTCACCAAATAATGCTTTTATTTTATAACATCTCAAAATTCAACTAAGATGATAATTTGATTGATGTGAATTTCTAAATAAATTGCCTAACACATAGATCATTTTATGATAGATTAAGTGTAAGATAAATTGCTTTACCAAGTGCCACTTCGATTCAATTGGTTTTGCTACGAAGTTCGTAGATGTCTACGACGTAGAGGGCTACGAGCGCAGAGTTCATAAATAGGACAACAACAACATCTTGACATTAAAGTGTCATTCTATCAGGCCTATTCGGATTTCGAGATAATCACAAGATCTTGAGACGATTTAGAGATCAACTAGATCTACATTAGATATCGACTAGATGTGACTTGGATATCTAAGTCATAACTTGTCGAAATCGTTCAAGAGGACCTCCAGAATCGCGGAAACGTCAAATTTGACATATACAAATACAAATATCTTTAAATTATCCGTATCGTAACTTGTTGAAGTCTAGTAGAAATGTAATTCATTTTCCGAATCGAGCCGTATGGAACTTGCTAACTATGTAAACAAACCGCTATATTGAGATTGTCTCTGAATGATGAATTTACTAGTGACTTTTGTTTACATAGTTAGCAAGTTCACTTTAGGCGTTAAGTTCCTATTCTAGCTCCGCTATCCTCGTTAGTTTTTAAAAATGGCGTCGCAGGGTTACAACAAAACAAGATAAAAATATATAGGTCTACTAACTATCTCTGACATTTTCCATTGTGTAAGTCCTTATATCTATGACATAAGGTATATTATTGCTAAGCCGTATGAACTCTGGGGCTGTGGCTAGTATTCACTACTCCGCCTCAGGGCAAACATGGAGTCGACGAGGCGAGTAAAAGAGAAAATTGTTTTCTGTCCACCGAAATTGCACGGCTTTTAAATCACTATATCCCGGCTATTTACCTGAAAGGACTGCCCAAATAAATGTTATCTTCACCTTTCAGGCGTATTCTAATTTTAATTAGAATAGAATAGTATTTATTCGTAAGCACAAACAATCGAGACAATACATAATAAAAAAGAAAACATAAAATAAGATTAAAGTGCCACGAAATGGCCCCATCTCAGCATATTGCTGGTGGCTTCCAGCGCTGATCTTCCGATGAGACCATCAAGTGAGAAGAATCACGGAAGGTAACAGACAAGAAGAAAAAGACATAAAAATAATGTACAGTAAACAAATAGTTAATAATTAGTAGGTAATTTTAATTATAGGATGTTATAAGATATGGATCGGATCTGTCAGTGTCAAAAGTGGAATTTTTGGTTGAAGAAAATCTTGAACCTAAAAATATCGTGTTAATGCAGGCAACGTATATTAAGTGATCTCACATACAAAGTTATGATATATGTACTCGCAGAGCAATTCCACTTATCTTAATGTAACAAACATGTTTACCGAGCTACCCTCGACCTTGTGTGAGGACAGCGAAAACACGAAATGATACACCATTCTGAGTAGCTTTATTTAGTATTTTTGTAACTGGTTTATCTTGTAACTGATCTCGTTTCTCATTTGTACGGGTATCTGTATTATCAGACTTAAAATGGTTGCTATGATCCGACGCCATCAGACACCATAGAACTTTAGGACAAAGATACACTTATAGCTTAGAAAACAGTAGGTAACCCGAGGTTGTAGAACCAGTGGCGGATTTGCAGTCTTTGCCGCCTTAGGCCCCAGGCCCTGTAGCCGCCCCTTTCTCAGCACCCATCATATTGACTACATTTTGAGTTATTTCTTGTTATCATCAGCGATTTTCTGTCACAATTTGCCGCCCCCAAAAAACTTGCCGCCCTGGGCCCGGCAGTGTGAAACTGTGGAGATGTTTTTAAGGGTCATATCTCACCGGGACACCTTATTGGGTTGCGCAATAAGCCAGGTGAAATACCCTCCATAGAGCTGTATATATTTTGCTGGTGGCCGGCGACTGGTTGCGCCGCGTTAGTGTCCCGGTGAGATATGATCCTAACCCCTAATTAGACACTCACCCCCGGTGTAGCTAAACAGCCCCGCGGGCGAGGACCTCGGCCGATAACCCGAGGCTGTAGAAGTTGTAGACATAGTAGAGAGCGTGGAGGGAGATCGTTTGAGGGCTTGTATTACTTGTACACTCACCCCCGGTGTAGCTAAACAGCCCCGCGGGCGAGGACCTCGGCCGATAACCCGAGGCTGTAGAAGTTGTAGACATAGTAGAGAGCGTGGAGGGAGATCGTTTGAGGGCTTGTATTACTTGTACACTCACCCCCGGTGTAGCTAAGCAGACCCGCGGGCGAGGACCTCGGCCGATAACCCGAGGCTGTAGAAGTTGTAGACATAGTAGAGAGCGTGGAGGGAGATCGTTTGAGGGCTTGTATTACTTGTACACTCACCCCCGGTGTAGCTAAACAGCCCCGCGGGCGAGGACCTCGGCCGATAACCCGAGGCTGTAGAAGTTGTAGACATAGTAGAGAGCGTGGAGGGAGATCGTTTGAGGCCCGGCGCGTCGCCGGAGGCCGTGGACGGTCGGCGGGGCCGCGACTGCCGCTTCGACCCGGTTCTACAGACGCCTAGAGTGGCAGAGGGAACCTTGATCAGAACAATATTATTTATAAATATGTATTAAATAATAACATGTCTGGTTTTTCTGTAAATACGAGGGCCGCCTTTTAAGTCTTGTCGTTTGCAAATCTCTCACAATTATATAAAAAAAACTACCATCGTATCAAACTATGTGAATTAAGCCTTCAAAAACAATTAAACGAATCATGATTGACCGAACTGTTTTAGTATAGCGTCGAGTTAAAGTTGACAAGTCAGTTGTGAAAATGGAAGTTTCATAGTTAGGAAAATTTCCTTGCGATAATTTTCTATACGTATCTTTAAATGAGGTTTAACGCGACTTCAGTGCTTTACAGAGCTGACTTCTGTTTTCATTGACAAAGCATCATGCCTTCTGACTGTGTAACGCTGGTATTTGGAATTTTAACGCGATTGCTCTAGTCTCAGTGATAGACTGGGTGAAGGTCGTCCGAACACCGCGAAAAACCAGGAAAGCATTGAGGCTGTACGGCAGCTGATCGTCGAAGATCGCTATGTGATATACCGAAATATAGAAGCTTCTATACGCATTTCACGGACAACCATTTAAAAAATCTTACATGAAAAACTAGGTGTAAAAAAAAAACTCTCACCGGACACCACATTTAATTGCTTACTGCCGACCGAAAAACGGCGCGCACTAGATGGTGCCGCAAAACTCTACAGTAATTCGATCGAGGAGATACAAAACTCGTTTATGACATTGTGAGTGGTGATGAATCTCAAACTCAAACTCAAAATATACTTTATTCATGTAGGCCTAGCAACAAGCTCTTATGAATCGTAATTAATCTTAATCTAATTATCAGAGCAATTTATTGATGTTAATATTATTCCATAATAACATTGGATTATTTATTATACAGATCAAATTTAACACTAAGAATTTCACAAAAGGATCGTCATGTCTAAATGTCAAAAATAACATAACAAAAGAAGTACCTACATACATCGGAATATCCATTTCCTTGGATTTATGCTTATGATCCAGATTAATTCCAAACAGCAATCCACCGTCTGAGTGTTCTAAAACGAGCCGAAACCGACCAAATATATACCTAAGTCATACGCTCAAGTAGTACTTAAAAAATAGTCGCCTCGTTTGTCGCCAAAAGTGGACACGTTGCCAACATCGTGTTAGAAGATCACAAAACAGTTAACCCTGACTAGTATATTACAGTTTGCTTACTAAGTAGAAGCTATAAGTGAATTCCGAAAAATCAACCGAAAACATCGAATGGTACTGAACCATGACAATGCAAGCTCACACTCCTCCTGGCAAACAATTGCGTTTTTACTAGAGCAAAACGTCGAAATTCTCGACCACCCGCCGTACAGCCCTGGCTAGAGCCCTAATGATTTCTTTACTTTCCCTAAAATCAAGCAATGTCTTCGTGGTCAATGGTACCGAACACAAGAAGAGGCGGTTACAAAACGGCCATTTTGAAGCCCCAACTTCGGAGTGGAATAAGTGGTTTCAAAACTGAATCGACCAAATGAAGAAGTGTATTAAATATCACAGCAAGTTCTTAAAAAAACAATATTACTTAAGGTTTAAATTGTCTTTAAATTTTACAAACGACAGAACTTAAAAGGCACCCCTCGTACGCATAAGTGTTCACATAACATGTCTAGAAAAATACACACATTGAGGTGCATTATATATACGTAAAAAAATGTACATATGGCCTTTGACCACGCTAACATTGCATAGTCTTGGCAGCAACAATGCGTACATACGATATATCCTATAGAAGCGCCATATTTGAAGTAGCACATGGAATAAGTTTCCATGAAGTGTGGCCGAACTCAGTCATACATTTATATATCTCGCAAACAAGCCGTGATAAATCATTTTTTATCAAATCAGAAAGCCGGCTGAATATTAAATCCTGGCACAGTTTTAACGACTGTTGTCGTAATTTCGCCAAAGCATCGATCAATAAGATTGACTGCCCGCAGTAACAATATTATTGGAGCGCTAAAACGGCCCCCAGTCACGCGAACTAGATTGTTCTAGGTAAGTAAGTAACTTGTTAATTTTGCTGCGGGAGACAAATTATCACACTTCACTAGAGGCGTAATTGAAGGCATTTTCGGCTGCGTCTTTGAGGCTTTTAATAATTAGCTTAGTTGTCAACTCTTACACAAAAAGAAAAAAATGGACGAGTATCTACGGTTAATTTCGTAAAATTGTATCCTTTATAAATAGGTATTATAGACGTTGTCGTTCCATAGGATCTTTTTAGGGTACCCGTACCCAAAGGGTAAAACGGGACCCTATTACTAAGACTCCGCTGTCCGTCCGTCCGTCCGTCCGTCTGTCACCAGGCTGTATCTCACGGACCGTGATAGCTAGACAGTTGAAATTTTCACAGATGATGTATTTCTGTTGCCGCTATAACAACAAATACTAAAAAGTACGGAACCCTCGGTGGGCGAGTCCGACTCGCACTTGTCCGGTTTTTTGTGAAACTACTCAAACGACCCAATATAGGTACCTACCTACAGTAAAAAAAATGTATCGAATGGCTACTTAGTATTGACTTTTCATGGTACAGTCACCAGCAATAATATGTTATATAACGAAGGTAGCAAAAATATCTGACACGATCTTATTTGTAGCGCAATAAGTTGTATAGGCACTTGTCCCACCGCCGACGATGAGCGATAAGCGAGTAGAACGATAAACTAGAAACGAGTGGGCGAGCGGCGAGAAGCGAGTGTTAGGTCCAATAGTTTTGTCGCTCGGCTATAGGCGAGTGTCCGAGTGCGACGGGCTATTACTCGCGTCACTCGCTCGGGCGGTGCAGCGTAGCCGAACACGCAGACTGATTGGTCTCGCAGCTTGAGTTCTAACTACGAAGCGAGCATCGCCGAGCGAGTACCGCTGAGCTAGTTTTATCTTATCCCGGCGATAAACTAGTAGAGCGAGTGTTCTCGCCGGCAGTGTGAACAGCCAGCGATGAACTATTAATATATGTGTCTCTTTTACTTTTACAGGATCCTAATCTTTTGTTCGTTTTTTGGGCGAGAAAATCGCCGATAGTTAATCGCTTACTCGCTCTTGGTGGGACAAGTGCCATAAGCGCAATAAGTAGCTGGTAGAGAAACGGCATAGGCAATTAGCAAAAAAGTAAAAGAAAATTCAAATGTCGAAATAAAGACTTTTATCGTGAAAAGTTTCAAGAACATTATTTTATTAGATTGATAGATATACTGTAAATTGCAGACATTTTATTACAACTTTTCTTTTCTGGCACGTGAAAATTAAGTTGCTACCTTTGAGAATACCTGAAGCATTAGTATTCAATTTAGCATTCGTCTGGCACGTCCGACTCGTAGGTACGGCAAATTGCCGAGCGTCACAGCCGGCCTAGCCAAGGTTACAATCGCTATCGCTTCGACAACGAAAAGCTTTATGTCTCTCTATCACTCTTCCATATTAGTGCGAAAGTGACAGTTGCGTTTCGATCGCTACGCAGCGTAAGCGATTGGCATCTTGGCTACGCGGCCTGTTTCTCAGAAAACCCTGGCTCGGAAACAACGCATCTGCCTAGTCTGATTTCATTCGACGCTTCGCAATTTGGAATTATTTAACGTTTTTGTAAGTAAATTTTTACATTATTAGGTACATAGTTTAGTTTTAGTATCAAATAGTAAAATTCATTCGGCCTTTATCCTAATAACTCTTTTATTAAAATTCGTATATAGATCTACGAGTATTTTACGAAGTCTTTATACCTACGACTTATGTAGGTACCTACGTAAGTACAGTAAATCCAAAATCCTGTAGCAACAGCTAACCACACATTTCCTCATGATATTACTGTCTTTCATTCCGACAGCGATTAAAGATGGAGCCATTTGTATAACTTAATTCCTTATTGACACAAACATTCAAGGAGTTTGGCGCTGACGGCTATCTCGAAACTGTTTAGGTATTCAATCAAGATTTCCGGGGATATTTCTTATTTAATGTCTTTTTCTTGTGTCAACTTATCAGTATCGATGTTAGGTAGACATTGTACCTATAACATAGGCCCTATATACATTTACATAGGTATCTACCTACTTCCTTAACCAGAATTTTTACACGATAAATGAATACGATTAGCTGAAGTTTACAATAAAATAATAAGGTTAAAATTAAGAAATGAGCAAACCACGGGCGCTAATGCTACTCGTAATGTCGTCTTTAAATTACATTCAAAATCCCTTCATAATTGTATTGTAAAGCGAAACATACCTATCAAGCTTTCTGCATCTAGATTTCTGCGGTAATAATTTGAATTTTGCATGGCAGGTACAATATTTGCGTCAGCCATTTCGCTCAGTATAATAACTCTATAACTTTGCGGAGTTAACGAGAATTTTAACGACGCGAAATATTATACGTCCCCAAATTTAATTAGTTAGTTTACTCTTTTACCTAAAAGTTATGCAGTAGTTTCGCCTTTAATAAGTAATATTATATTATGGTTCCGATTTACCTTTATTGTTTTTGATCATTATATAGGTACGATTATAAAACCATCTAAATACTAAAATGCTAAATAATCAGCACAATATGTCACCTAATAAAAAAACACTCAAATACAAAAATATATTTTGCATATCGTTCTAATTAAAATGCTCGTACCTTTCTAGAAACAGTGACAGTAAAATTTAGGACCACAACGTCAATATGCCACATATGAAAATGCCACAACTCGGTTACACATACCAGTAGGGCATTGGCGGCCCATAGAGCACTTGCCCTCGCAGATGGTGCTCTGGCTCAGCATAGTCTGATACGAGTCCAGCATCACCCGGCACTCGGAGAGGTCGCTATCTGCGAGCGCGAGGGACGAGTCGCTCTTTTAGACGTCTCTCTCCTAGAATGCTATAACTCAGTTTCACATACCAGTAGGGCATTGGCGGCCCATGGATTTGCCCTCGCAGATGGTGCGCTGGCTCAGCATGGTCTGATACGAGTCCAGCATCACCCGGCAGTCGGAGAGGTCGCTATCAGCGAGCGCGAGGGACGGGTAGCGCTCTTTTAGACGTCTACTCTGGTACAATGCCATAACTGAGTTTTGTCACATACCAGTAGGGCATTGGCGGCCCATAGAGCACTTGCCCTCGCAGATGGTGCGCTGGCTCAGCATTGTCTGATACGAGTCCAGCATCACCCGGCACTCTGAAAGGTCGCTATCAGCGAGCGCGAGGGACGGGTAGCGCTCTTTTAGACGTCTTCTTTCCTGCACAAATGAATAAAGATGTAATTATGAATTTGGGAAATATTATGTAGGTACAATGATTAAAAAATAGGTACAGTCAACTGTAAAAATATGGGTGTAGCCAACTTATTCAAACATATGTCCCATAGTTCTTAATTCGCTGACATAAGAGCTATGGGACATATTTTTGAGATGATTTGTGCACCCATATTTTTACAGTTGACTGTACTTAGCGAGTTCTTATAAAAGTATTTTTAGCAAGTCGCATTGGGCTCGGATAGATTTTATTTAATATAATTTATTTAAGCATTTTGGTAACTAGTAAGACTTCAAGAGAGTGCATGTGGATGACTGAAAAAAAGGCAAAAACCCTTTGAATTAGCAAATTTACACAACATACTGTTCATTATAACACATTTTTAGACCTACCTAGCCTAAAACATGCCAGTACAGCTCATTAATTAAACATTACATGACATTACAGTTACTAATGTCATATACCTACCATTATGATGAGTAATGCTATGCCGTCAGTTTCTATTACAAGTCCATTAGCTTTGTTTGATGATAATGACATAGTTCTGACCTGTGTTGTACTAGACAAGATCAAGTTTCCATTATATAGACTTAACCTCAACTTCGCAGGATCTCGGGGTTTACTGCAAGACAAACGTTGTCTTCAGGAATTAAGTACGTAGCGTACGTACCTAGCGTGTGGTTTAGTAGCTGCGGATGCAGGAAATGAAACTCGGTAATTAGTTTGCTCTTGCAACTTGTGTCTTACCGTTGTCGGGAATTTTAATTGAGCGCCGGACAAGGACATAAAACTTAACTCCCATAACTAGGTACATAACCAGATAAAAAATATTTGTTATTATGAAATATCTTCTTATAATACTATTCGTTGTATTATAAGAAGTTTTTGGAATGCTTAAATGAAGTCACAGTTGGTCATCACAATAGTATCTTAGAAACGTGACAACAATTGAAAAAGCGAACATGGAATGTGAGGGTGAGAACTGAGAATGGACACGTTGTACGGACCCTTATCGATCAAATTAGCGATGTACCGAAAGGGTTCCTTTGGCGATGAGCACGGGGCGAACATAATAAACCCGCCTGCGGCTCTTACATCACAGTTAACGAACTCTGAAATACAATTTCCGCAAAAATTGCCTTTGTTCCGTAAGAAAGGCAAGTGAACATTGTAAACAAGGGTACGACAGAATGTTACGTAAATATTTTAATAAATTATTCGGTTTTTGGCGCAAAGCCAACAATTGAAAGACAACATCAAGCATGTTTTGATTAATGGCTGACGTGACGGTGGGAAAATATTTACGAATCCAAAATTTTCTTTCAGAAGATATAGATAAAATATTATAACTTCATCTTACGCAAAGATTAAGTTGTTTTTGATAGTCGACTATGTGTAAGTACCTAGTTATTTAGTAAATAAGATAACTTATCCCACTTATCTGCGGTCACACAATTTTTTTAAAGGACCTAAGTAATAACAAAATACTTCGATCGACGAATGGAAGCGATACGTTTGAAAGTGCCGACCGCGCGCTCTGCGCTCGCTTTTAGTGCCTTAAGACACCTGCTAAAGGCTAGACATACCTTCTTAACTAGCTTGTAAGTCTTTAAGCCTAGTAACTCTGACATTGAAAGCAGAAGTTGGGGTGAACCACGGCGTGGCCCTCGCGTTGCGTACCACTTTCAGCGCTTCACGCCTGTCGACCGTAGCCTAGCTTCTCACCTTGCTGCAATATAAAGGAGGCATACCTCGACCACCTTGTAGGTCTCGAAAACCTGCAGCTGACGATGAAAGCCGTTAGGATTGGCGATAGAGCAGTCCGTGCACATAACTTTAAGCGCGTTGTCCCATTTTCCCTATAGATCCAGTTTCTAAATGTCAACATACATTTTCGATCTAAGAAGAAATACTTTTCTCACTAGATCTATTTTGGATCTATCGACTGGATCTATAGAGAATGATTGCAGTTGACCAACACCCCCGTCACACCATATTGTAAGAGACAAATGATAGACATACCTCAACTAGTTTGTAGGTCTCGAAATCCTGCAGTTGACGCTGGAACCCGAGGTTCGGGTTGGCAACAGCGCGGCCCGCGCGCACCACTTTGAGCGCTTCACGCCAGTTTAAAGGTGTCACTGACATGATGTACGCTACCGCCACTGTCACACTACGTGACATACCCGCTAAACTGTGGAAAAAAATATAGTTACCATTAATACTTATGTTTTAAACTTTTATTAGGTAGGTAAGTCCTCTTATACTATAAATAAATAATAGGCATGAGACTCTGTCTTTCAGGCAGTAGGAATCTTTGACATAAAATGGAATCTTTCGCATTCTTTCAAGTTACAGACAAACCAAGCTTAAGCTTAAGTTTGAGTATACAAGGGTTTTGTTTGATAGTGTTAGGCTAGCTGCCTACTAGCCCAAATCCATCCCCAACTACAATACAAAGCTTAGTCAGAATAGAAAAACATTCGTGAGACAAACGCGATTTAGCATATTTTTTAAAGTTTATTTCGTTTAAAGTCAAGAGTTGCATGAATTAACTATTGTGTATTTTAAACCATAAAGCAGCATTAATTAGATACGATTTCGTGTGGCGACTCGCTTGGAAACACGCAAATAAAATTAGCCGAGCTCAATAAAGCGGCCAACTACCATTGACCCGAACAAAAATACAATCAGGTCAGCTAATCCATACCTGGTGAACCGAATTGTTTAATAAAAACCAACCTTAATTTACCCCGAAATCGTTAGCAATTTCACCCGACGTTCGGCTGAAAATTAGTTATTATAACGAACGATACTATCAACGGTCAGAGGCGCCCTCCCTCGGCGCCAATTTCTAAGAAGGAGGGTCAGGAACTGTTGTTTAATGGAATATTCAGTCCAAAACTGGTAGTCGCGTGGGTGGAATGGGGTTTAACGGTGCAAATCAACTAAAATTAGGTCTACTTTTGCTTTAAATCTTTAAAAGATATCTCAGAATAATTTAAAATAATTGCGAAGGAGAATGACATGAATGTTAACCATATCTTTTAACCAATTTCGCATTTAATACTAAGCTTTATTCCGACATTTCCAAGCACCAAAACCACAACACTATTCAAATATAAACGGTTGATGTTAAAAAATAATAGGTATGTATATGACTTCCAATTTAGTCGCTGGTCCCTGCTTATTCGTTCGTTATTTTCTATAAGTATTTGACTATTAAAGTTTGACTAATTATTATAATTGAAAGCAAAGTCAAAGGAATATGGCGCAATCTGTAAAACATCCAATTAAATAATAAGCTAAAATTGAAGTAATTATTTAAAATGTCTGCAACTTTTGTAGCTTAATTGCATTCAAAACTTTGCTAAATCAATTTAACATTAATTGCTTGATGTAACTCGCAAACATTATTTTATTCAGAACCTACATCAAGTTCACAAGCGAATATGACGATTATGAATTCATCCTTTGGGGCTGCCACGGCTGGTGTTATGCTTCTTACCAATGTATGAATAGGTCGCCGCGCCGTAGTTCCCAATGGGAATTTTAGAATAGCTCTGCCACAATCTAACTTTACAAGCCAAAATATTAACCTTGAGCGTTATCCTACACATTTGTCACCACTTACAAGCTTACCTAGACCATAGAGAAATATAGTAAGAATAGAGTGTTCACTCCATACATCAGTTTTACCAAAACGACTATTGTTTTCGCAGTCGACATCTAGCATCGAGTAGCGGAATTATCAGTAGGTAGCGCTACTCGATGATGTCTCTCGTGTGGCGACTCAGGAAAATTGTATTGAACAACAATTTACAACTAATATGCAAACAATAATAATAAACTAATATGAATTAATATACTAATATGAATTATATTATTTGTATCTCCTTAGATATCACGGGCCTATAAATCCCGGTCTTTTGATAGGCTTGCGTGGGGATATAGATCCAACACGTAGAGGCCCTTTGGAGAGCTTTAATGTCATGTAGAACGCCTGCTGGAACCCGTTCACAGGCGCAACAATAGACACCCATGAACCGGTCTCAGCAGGCATTGGGACTATTGTAGAAAAAGTGAACAGTAGACCGGTCTATGGATTGATGTTTGGGTGGACAATGAGATTGGGCTATTGTAAAAGAGGTCCGGACACCTGCCATAACAATGTTAACACCGTCATCGAGGCAGGCGGTGACTCGCCGCTGACTAGATGGGCCCCTGAAACTGCCGTCGTAAAGACGACCAGGAGCAACATCGGTGTGAGCGGCTCAGGGGTGTCGAGAGGTGTGCGCCGCTTTCTACCCAGTGGCTGTTACCAGCCACTGTGCCAACTCGCGTCTTATGCATCTTTCACTTCCACCCCTGGAGCATATAGCTCTAGCGACTCCTCTCTGGACGGCCAATGAAGGCAAGCCAGAGCTGAGAGCCCTGCGGGTCCCCTTGGGGTCCACTCCGACCGACGAAGACACGCCGGAGACGGAGACCCTGACCGACTCTCGGGAGCACTCGGGTCCGTGGGGTCGTTACTCCCCAACAGCTCGCCACAAGCTGCCCTGCGGGCTATGAATTATATTATTATTAATATACTAATATGAAGCAGAAGGAGTTGAAAATAGAGTTCCGGTTAATCCGGTTATAATATTAGCTGAAAATTGCTGAGCTTTTCGGTTGCTGCAACATCTATTATTAAGTAGCAGTACCTACTGATAATTTCGCTACTCGATGGTAGATGTCGACTACTAAAATAATAGGTAGTCGTTTTGGTACCAAAATTGATGTACGGAGTGAGCACTCTATGTACTTTTTTCTCTATGCCTAGACGCAATTATCTGTTAGACGAAGTAAGCAAGTAAATAATATCTCAATTCCACGCACGACTGCTTCTGCAGACTAGACGAGGCTTGGAAAATACACATAAACGGGGTATTTCCACACATATTTACTATCTAATTACGGGAAAGTATATTAACCGCTTCCATTCCCTAACGGAATTTTTAACGTTGCATATTCGAATATTATTATATCATTAGCCATTAGTTGAGTAAGCGACCATCTGCCTATACAGGACAGGGCATGGTATTAAATTAACTGTTGGTATGATGAATTGTTTTATCACATCCATTAATATTAGTCAGGCATTTATATTCGGAATAAATACAAGTGTAGTTAATTTTACAGTCGAGAAATAGGGACTGCGGCGTTCCATGAACCAAGCGCGGGGTTTTAGCGGCCAAGTGCGAATCACTTGTGAATGCCATAAGTAATACTACCTATAGATATGGATGATGATGGATACTTACCAATGAATGAGTACGTGTCCATCTCTAAGCCGCGCTGCGTGGATGAAGTCGTTGCAGAGAGCGAAGTATTGAGTCAAGTTCTGGTCTGGAGAGTCGGACGCCATTATACAGAGGTAGTGTTTATCCTGCGAACAAGATAAATGTCTTATAAGTTATATTATAATACAGGTATTCATCTAAACATACCTATTAAACGTTCTCCTTGAAATTGAATCAAAAATTTAAAATAGAGTCAGACCAAGAAACGTCTGCAGCGGATTTGATAGCCCACGCAGTGCAAGTGTTATTACTTATTTTAAAAGTCAAACTTCTTTGAAATTATGACGTATAAATAACACTTGCACTGCGTGGGTTATCAAATCCTATGCAGACTTTTCTTGGTCCGACTCTAGCTTATTTTGAAGGTAAAATTATCTATCGACACTGTTAGTGTGTTGTGTCACTGTGTATACTTATTGTGCAATTTTAAATGGTGGAGGATAGTGTCAAATCTGAATAAATACAGAAATATTTTAGTAATTTATTTATTAGTAGTTACAGATTCAAATAGCACACACAAGTGTGTTCGCGACAGAAAACTTTTGAAACTAAGTATTGCAACACACTAAATAAGATACACAATGCGATTGATGCGGCTACTTTTTAACCTTTTGACCGCCACAGTCGGCTGTGGCCGTCATCTGAAAGTCTTGCCAAGGACGCCAACGACGGCTACAGCCGACAGCTTCGCCAATGCAATTGGGACTTAAGGGACCCACTGATTAACAGTCCGCCGGACGGTATCGGCCTGTCAGTTACGCGTTACGCGGAACTCCGTCTGGCGTCCGGGGCACGACATATTCCTTCGCCGTCTGGCGTTCAAAGGTTAAATAGTTTGGTCGCGTGCCATGTGTGAAAGTATACCTACCATGGTCCTCGAGAGATGTCTATCTAAGAATCAATTAGAATTTACCAGGGCAACGGTACAATTTAGTGAATACGAATGTTTGTACCTATTTAAAATAATTTGTTAACAACCTTTATTAAATCATTAAAAAAGAATCCTAAAGTTATTGAAACTGTCAAATTAACTCCGGCATGCCCAATAGGTACGTTTGACTCGCCCATATTGTTAGGTTACCCATAACTACTATACCTATTACCTATAACCTATAGCTTTTCCGTAAGATTGATCTATCAAAAATATAGTATTTAACCATAAATTCTGAGAGTTGGTTAAAACATTTTTAAAGCAAAACCTTTGTACATTGTAGCAAAGCAGCTCGCGGCTTGAAAATGTCAAGTGGATTTTTCCTCATTATGCAAACTTCTCATAACCTGTGACACGAATTTAACGAGCTTTTTTTTAAATCATGCAGTTATTCAGTTTTGTAAGTTGTCACTTGAAATTTATAAAACCTTGTCTAACAACAAAAAAATACTTATCAAAAACGTCCCAAAAGTTGTAAAGTTTATCCCAAACAGACCAGCAGACATTGCAGACAAGTAATAAATACTGTCAGGGAAACTTCACTAAGGTCTGAAATTAGTAGGTAGGTGTACGCTAATGAGGTTCCTTAAACACATGTAGGTATCTAAGAATACTTACCATACTCATTTATATTATGTATACACCATAGTAAAAAATAATCATTTTACACACCATACTTATTTAGAGCTTATGGTCTGTGATAGACATGTGCGCCGCGCCGCCGCGCCGCCGCCCCCGACGATTTTTCCACGTTGTCGCCGCCGATAAATTTGACCGGCGTATAATCGGCGTGGGAAATTTTGATACCTAACGTGTCTTATTCCATGTTGCGTAGTGAATAGATAGTGTCAGAGGTATAATTTAAAGATCCTTATGCTTTTTCGCTTATTAATTATTATTTGCCGGTGAACCAAATTAGCATCATTTTTGTCGTTGCGGTGTTAGCTGTGATAACGATTTAGTGTTAATTTAAAAAGATGTATAGTTTCTGGATCTCAGGTTATTATTAGGTTGTTGCATAATTCTTTTCCCACTTTGGAAAAAAAACATTTTTTTTGTAATAATTATTTATTGAAACAATTAATCGACAATATAATCACCATCATTATCTAGAACATGTAACCATCTGCTAGGCAAAGTTTTAATACCCTTAGCCCAGAATGTAAGTGGCTGAGACATAAAGAAGTTGGCAAGGTAATTTTTTAGGTCGCCGGAATTTTCGAATTTCTTTTTACGAAGATGCTGTTTCAAAGCCCGAAAAAGATGATAGTCGGAAAGTGCTAGATCAGGGCTATAAGGTGGATGAGATATTGTTGTCCAACCGCGCTCCTCTAGAAATTTACAGGTCATTTTCGCCGTATGTGGTCTTGCATTATCATGAAGTAATGATACTTCGAGTCGTTTTGGCTTTTTTCTTTAACAGCGTTCGCTAACTTTTGTAGTTGATTCACGTAGGCTTCGGCATTAATAGTCTGATGGTCGTCCAGTAACTCCCACAAGAACATTCCTTGCCAATCCCAGAAAACTGACAGGAGAAGTTTCTGGCCATGCGGACTGCTTTTCGGCTGTGTTGGTGGCCGTTTATCGGAAGGCATCCAAAAGGCTTTTCATGTAACGTTCTCGTACAAGACCCAGGACTCGTCTCCAGTGATGATCGACTCCAGGAAGCTCTTTCTTTGGGGGCGCAACAGCAGACTTTCACAAATGTTGACTCGTAATGCACGTTGAGCATCGGTCAAAGCATGAGGCGTCCATCTCGACAAAACTTTACGGTAACCCATCGACTGCAGATGGCGATCTATGGTACTGTAGTGATATTTAAGAGTTTTCTCTAAATCCCTGGTAGTGGAATCCGGATGCAACTCAAGCTCGCGCCGCAATGCTTCTTCGTCAAACATGACGGGGCGACCAGTATGAGGAATGTCTTTTAGACTTGTGTCTCCTTCATTAAAGCGCTGGAACCAATTTCGTACTGTGCGATCGGTAGTAGTGTTTGGGCCAAAAGCACTGTTAATCTTATTTGCTGTTTCCCTCGAACTGGTTCCCAATTGGTGTTCGTATAAGTAAATCACTCGAAGATGTTGTTGGTCCATTTTTTCGATTTTAACTAAATCCCTGTAACAAGCCCGCGCTTATATACCCTACGTGAAAGATTCGAGAACATTCTACTATACACTAGATTTATTCTAGAATATTCCCGAGACTACTGAAAATATCAAGAAAATTTTGAAGTGGGAAAAAAATTATGCAACAAC
The DNA here is from genome assembly GCF_910591565.1 of Cydia splendana. Lineage (NCBI taxonomy): Eukaryota > Metazoa > Arthropoda > Insecta > Lepidoptera > Tortricidae > Cydia > Cydia splendana. The sequence continues at coordinate 12,905,345 of NC_085971.1, read as the reverse complement.
CTAATATTTGATATTATTTCGCACAGCTTTTTTGTAGAACGTAAATGCATATTGCGCTACCCACGTAGAGGCCTGTGTCTAATAAGTGTGTAAGCTAGCTAGCATTTTCGTATGGAGGGTTAGCAGGTGCACAGGTGCACTATGTGATGTTGGATTGTAATATTATTTGATGTTAAATGGTATACCTTTAGTATTACTTGTGAGTGGCCACTAAGCTAACCCTCGGCGCCTCGTATAAGGTAGACACAGGTTGTTCTACGCAAGTCGTATAAACGGACTCAGTTCTAGAAGCTTTGGTATCTCAGAGACTGCATTGCCCAGCACTTTTCACTTACGCTTAGGAAGAATTGTTCCGCGAATTATAGTGGTTCAGGCTCTGTCCGTGAGGAAGTGCCTCTGAGGTGTGTGGTCAAGGTTATTGTTTGTCCAAACTTTATTCTACAAGGCCATAATACCACTTCACGTTGGTAATCGTTAGGTTGGTATTGGTAATAAATGGTTGCCAAGTGTCATGATGGGATATGATTTTCGGCAATAATTTAGAAAACACACATAATATGTTTTGGATAGCGTAGTAATTACTCAGAAGACTTTATTTTAAAGTTTCTACAGCCACGTTCTCATGCAGTATCAAAAATTATGCCACGCCGATCACGCCGCCGCCGCCGGTCTAAAAATCATCGGACGCCGCCGCCGATGATTTTGCCATCGGCGCACATCTCTAGTCTGTGATAACTAAACAAATGCTCTCAGAAAGTATCGATCAAAACTTCAGCACCTTTTTCACGCCACATACATATATTCCCGTTAGTTATCTTCCCACATCCCAGAAATAAATAAATATCATATTCCAGCGACGAGCAGTATCAGTCCGCTGGGAAGGGACCTCATTTTAATTTTAATGTCGACTGAGTCCCCGCGGCTCTAACTCCTAGACTCCCCATATAACCATTCCAGTCGCAGAATCACAAAGTGGTAACTAAATGTCAGATGTGTCGTAACAGAGTCCACACAATGTGTCTAGAATTGTTTCGAAACAAAGTGTCGTCGCCGTGTCTACACTTTTCCGTAACAAGGTGTCGACACATTTGTGTGCACTTTGCGTGCGGTTTGCGACTAAATCTGACAGCAAATTTGTGACAGCAAATGTCAATATAAAATACCTCTTGAAAACCAAGGTTTGTCAAACTACTATTAGTGTCTCGTGTGCTCGTAATTCTAGTAAGTCATCATGGGCAATGCAAATGATAATAATCGACCGAAACCATATAAACACCCAACACCCGTCAACCTTTTACAGAAAAGTTTTTAAAGAAATTCAATAAGCTACTTAGGTCAGGCAACGAATGCTCCAAAAGTTGTAGAGGGAAATGCTCGGAACACAATTTTTGACTCCGTAACTCGGTTTGACAAGTTAGGAGGTGAACATATCAAAAGTCCCCGGCCGTAGCCCTTGAGCGGGGGGGAGAGAGGGGGCTTTGAAGGTCCCATTTTCCCGTTTTTCGATTATATCTCGGAAACTATGCATCTCAGCGACATGGCCACATATCCAAAATGAAAGTTAATTTAATTTGTTACAAGTTTATTCAGTCAATTTTTTCGATATGTTGAATAGTTTTTGAGATATCCGCTCTTGAAAGTTTATTTAGGGCTCTCAATTTTATCTTGATATATCTATATAAGTGAAGGTGCTAGGCCGTGTTTGGTATCGTTTTCGTATAAATCTGGGGTGCTGAATCCATTTAAGATATCACATTGACACTATTCCACAAAATAAAAATAAATCTTTTTAGGGTTCCGTACCTCAAAAGGAAAAAACGGAACCCTTATAGGATCACTCGTTCGTCTGTATGTATGTCCGTCTGAATACACAAAATAGTTCTTTACCTATAGATGACAGGAAAACCTATTAGAAATATGCAGTCAAGCGCGAGTCGGACTTAATGTACGGAACCCTTAATACGCGAGTCCGACTCGCACTTGGCCGGTTTTTTTGAAACTCTTCTTGACGCTTAACCGCTGAACCGATTTCATTGAAATTTGGTATAGAAATAGTTTGCGTCCCGGAACAGGACATAGGATAGATCTTATAACCAAAATCATCTTTTGAAGGTGTGAAAAGTGGCGTGGAAATTTGTACGGGAAATCAATAACCGCTGAACCGATTTATATGAAATTTGGGATGGTCTACATCTTTGATTTAGTTAAAAATGATGAAAAAACATGACTTCAAACCTAAACTTAAACAGTATTAACTTCAAGAAGTCAATTCTGAATTCCCCCCTACACCTCATTTCACACCTTTAAAGGATGATTTTTGAGATAACTTATTATATCCTGTCTCGGGACTCAAAATATATGTGTACCAAATTTAAATTAAAACTGTTCAGCAGTTTAAGCGTGAAGAGGAGTTTAAAAGAAAGTATTTTAATAAGTTTATATGTTTTTACTTCGGAATGGTGTCAATGTGATACCTTAACTAAATTTGGTACTGCGAATTTATACGAAAACGATACCAAACATGGCCTCGTAGCTTTACTGTTGTAGAAGTCAAAATAAAATTGAGAGCCCTAAATTCTTATTACTTGGCCAAACTTGTGTAGAAGGAAAAGGTAAAATAAAAGTCTTCGGCAGGAATATAAGACACATATATATTTTTTTTTTGCGTTACTATTTCATTCATCAAATATAAACATACCTTGATTATACTATTCTAGTGAGATCCTCATAGATAAACAAAAACATTTACTTAAAAAATTACAAGGTCGAAATGTCACGGAACTTGTGAGAGTAATATGTGAAAAATAAAAACTTTTATGACAAAAAAAATCTGGACACAATTTAAGAATCACCCAATTGCGTCGAGGAATCATCTGTATTTTTGCTTGTTTCATTACCTCCTCCCTCCTCGCTTCTTTTTTGTCCTTTGTATTCTGTAGCAATTTGTTAGATCTGAAAATAAAGATAACTTGCGTCGTCACGGATGTCGATTTATAGGTTTTAGGGAGTGCAGAATTCGAAAACGATGATCATTTTATAATCCAAGATGGCGGCTACGTATTTTGTCATAAAAGTGGAATCCAAAATAGTCATCATTTTCGAAATCTGCGCCCCCTAAAACCTATAAAACGATATCCATGACGACTTTTATGACATAGTGCATTGCCGCCATTTTTAAATTGAAAATGTTATCATTTTCGAAATCTGCGCCCCCCAAAACCTATAAAACGACACCCATGACGAATTTTATGACATAGTGCATGGCCGCCATTTTGGATTCCAAAATGGTCATCATTTTCGAAAGCGGGGCCCCCTAAAACCTATAAAACGACATACATGACGACTTTTATGACATAGTGCATGGCCGCCATCTTGGAATCCAAAATGGTTATCATTTTCGAAATCTGCGCCCCCTAAAACCTATAAAACGACACCCATGACGACTTTTATGGCATAGTGCATGGCCGCCATTTTGGATTCCAAAATGGTCATCATTTTCAAAATTGGGGCCCCCTAAAACGTATAAAACGACATCCATGACGACTTTTATGACACAGTGCATGGCCGCCATTTCGGATTCCAAAATGGTCATTATTTTCGAAATCGGCACTCCCTAAAACCTATATATCGACACCCATCTCGACTTTTATGACAAAGTGTTTTGCTACCATCTGCATGCAAGACATTTCTATTATTTTTACGTACAAAAATGGCCCCCTGTCAACTTTCAATCGAGATTTAATCGATAATTTATTCGATTAATATTCAGATTAATTCAATTTCAATCTATGTTAGGTCGACTAAACTAATCGCGATTAAAATTTGAGAATTAACTTTTTTTATTCCATTAATTACTCGAATAAACAGTTAATCGATTAATGCCCATCTCTGACCACGGCATTTTTACACTTTGAGAATATCTGAAAACAAATCAACACAAGGAGCCATTTTGCAAATCCAGTAACATACCAGTAACTTTGTTATTACTTTTGACAGCGCGTGTCATGTGTCAACACAGAGTCGACACAAAGTCGAAACATTGCAACTACTTTGTGACTGCAATATTTCTCAGCCTTAAACCATATTTATACATCATAATTAACAAGTTTCGTAGTATGTAAAGCGTTATTTCTGTTATTTAAGTATAGTATACGCATCGAAGTACTAAAAATGCTTCAAATAATATAGTTATGAACACAGGCACTGAGAAGTAAACAATTTCATTTCCGGCTAAACTAAAACTATGTGGTGGCGCGTTGATTATATTACACTTAGTTTATCAAATCACTCGAACAGTTTAATTCCCCATAATAATTTAAGTCATATTGTAATATAAATGCAAACAATATATAATTACGTCTTGTAATCCGTTTTAGAGATGGCGTATTAATGTCACTTATTTTTATTTAAGTATTTTTTCATCTGACAGTTTCCATTTGACAGGAACAAAATGAACGAATGATTTTGGCATAAAGTAGTCGCAAACCCGAAACAATGTGTGCACACGGCGACCACACTTTATGTCACTTTGTGTCATGTGTCGACCCTTCCCCATTTCTGGTAACTGTGTCGACACGGCGACGACTCTGCGACTGGAATTGTGACCGAAACAGACGGTGTCGACACAAGATGTGTCAACACCGCGTCGTAACGGCGACTGGAAATGGTTGTATGGGTCAGAACTTCCCTCTATAGTCGCCGGCCGCTAGAGTGCATAGTTTAGCGCAAGTTAGTAAATCAGTAACCCTAGTGTAAATTTCATTCGATAGCGTGACGTGAGGTACCTACGCGTTTGCGTTAAAGGTCTCTGCCCACTACACCGTATCATACCATGACCGTGCTGTGAACGTATCAGGCACGGAATTTAACGCGATACGGACTACTATGCCCACTACACCGTGTCCATATTGTTTCATATCCGTACATAACGGGTTTAGTGCCCGTAGGAACCGCGTATCAACCCCTTAGCATCCGCCTATAATCGCCGTAGCATCCGCGTTTTATCCCCTTAGTACCCGCGTTTTATTCGCAAGAGCAAGACTCGTCAGAAAGAGCAAGCGAATAGTTATCAGACCGGCAAGAGCGAGCAAGAAATATGACAACGAGTTTAAAACGGGCTTAGAACGGTCACCATAAGCGGTTATAACCCGTATGCCCACCGTTTCGCCGCCTGCACGCACCGTTCTGGCAACGTTGCCTGCCGTGCACGGAGCGTTTCGGCACCGGCAAAATATCCTCGCCGACAATTTTTGACGGTCCGTGCATGGCACGCGAAGGGTATGGTCGGTGTCGGAACGAGCTAGTGGGCATAGTCTCATACTTTTTAATACAAAGAATATTTTTTTGTCTGACACGTTCATACTACGGTCATGGTATGATACGGTGTAGTGGGCAGAGACCTTAGTGTCATTTTGTACAGAATTTTGAGTTTCCAAAACGTCCGCTTAGCGCGGTTTTAAAAATACCATACAAAAATAGATATATCGCAAACGCGAACGCTGTTCACGCTTATCAAATGAAATTTACACTAGGGATTCAGAAGATTAGCGCTTAAAACTTTAAAACTACTTAGAAACTTTTATATAATTTTGATACCCATACCCAATTAAACATTTTTTTAAATAGTTAAGTAACTAACTAATTAAACATATATAAAACTTGTTTGGATTAATTTATAAGCGCCGTGGCGGCATAGGAAAAGGTACCACAATGGTTTGAATCTGAATACTATTACTTATTCTGTGATCTGAGTTAGGTCAGGCGATGTGACTAAACTGTGAGGTCTACAGGAATGTTAGTACATTTGTATCAAATAAAGTAAGTATCCTGAGGAGCCATTTATTACCTATACAAAATAACTTTTTATTTACTATGGATTATTGTTATTAATAAGATAAAATGTTTGAAAATCTGTATATTACTTACTTATGCCTGACTAAACCCGTTTCAGGATTCATTTTGTTTTAAAAAGAAAAACGTTTTATCAAATACAGTTTTTTCTCATAAATCCATTTGACATTTAATAAAGAAAAGAAAGGTGTCATGCAATAATGCGGCCTTTAAATATAATATTTATTTATATTCTGCTTTGTATATTTCATTTCAACGTCTAGGCATTTTTGTGTTTACGTTGTTGATATATGTTATGGCTGAAAAAACCCGATCTTTTCCCTTCTAGCTGTCAAAACCTACATAAATCGTAGCGATCTTTTGTCCTCCCATGTGAGGTTTCACTGACTCTGGGCTTAGCAACTTTCCATCCACATAATGTGTTTCAGCCAACTTTGTGTGTAGGTATTTTGTTACCAAACTTCTAATGTACCTATATGCAAATTGATGTGTGAAAACGTTTGTTATTATAGCGAAGGATATACTTAAGCGTTATGTTGATAGATTATATGCTGCTACTGTAAGCAGTGTTAGACGAATTAAAAGAATATTAAAAAGGACAAAAACTTGCTAAGACGGTTTTGGTAAAGTTTCTAAACTTCAAGCGTAATCAAGTTACGGTTAGTGGTTAAACGCTAATTCGCCAAACCAAGACCCGGCCACCGCGAGCAACGTAACTTCAGTTTAAAATTAAGTTCGAGTTCCGCTTATAAACTTATACTTTGTTTATGCCATTTACTAGAGCCTTTTTTTGCTTTGAGCCCACTTTGATGCAATACAGTAGGTAATTGTAGGTACTTTCTTGGTCACCTGAAAACGAAAACCACGTTGCATATTTACCGCTATAATTATACTTAGTAGCACTAGTAATCACTTTATTGTACACAACACAAATCTGTACATAAAATTTACAGTAATAAAGGTACAAAGGCGAACTTATCCCTATAAGGGATCTCTTCCAGCTAACCTTCGAGCTTCTTTCTTATAATATAGGTACTACATATTACAACAACGTTGCCCGTTTTGTACGATAAAAAAAATATTTGGGTAGAAAACTCGAGGAAACACAAAAAAGAAAATAAAGGTGATACACATCATACCGACGCTAAAGAATCAATACTGTCTAAGTAACAAATAATATAAAATTTAGACAATTATGGCATGCTATTCGTTATTTTTTTCTGCACCTAACTGCATTAAAAAGTAAAAAAAGGCCAAAAATGTTATATAGTAAGACAGCAGTGTTGGCCGAAAGTTAATGCGAATTGAAAATGTTGGCCATTAACCATTATAAATTGAACCTTAAACCGTAACGGACGATTACAGTTTACGATTCAATTTATAATGGTTAATGGCCAGCATTTTCAATTTGCATTAACTTTCGGCCAACACTGTTAGACAGTATTGATTCTTAAGCGTCGATACGCAGTTTGTAAATCTATACACATTGTTGTAATAAATTACTTAGAGATGCTGCGACGCTGTAGCAGATATGTTAGCTTAGAGATCGCATACATTATCCAAAACAAATACTCGTAAATCACGTCAAACCACAACAGCTTTTAGCAGACGTTACGAGTACGCATATTAATGGTTTATTGTAAAGTTGCACAATTCCGTTGCTGCATTAAAATGATGTTGATAACGTATTGGTTACAAGAGTTCATTCTAGAGCAAAGAATAGCGTAATATACGTGCACTCGCAATGCGAAATTTGGAGTTCAGAAACATTATAACACTAATATTTGTTCCTGAGTCATGGTTGTTTTCTATGTATATAAGTATGCATTTATCTATACAAGTATGTATATCGTCGCCTAGTACCCATAGTACAAGCCTTGCTTAGTTTGGGGCTAATAGGTTTGATCTGTGTAAGATGTCCCCAATATTTATTTATTTATTATTTTACGTTTATTTAGCTGCCTAATTCTAACTGCTAACACAAGACGACAAAGGAGTTCAATTCGATCGCTCCACCAAGCTTAATAATCATAAATTACAATCGAAAAATCATTTTAAATTTCATGTTCAAATGTATTTTTCAATGTCACTTACACTGTATAAAGTTCCGGAAAACACTCATTTTTAAAATATTTTACTTGAGGCTGTTAATACACGGCGGAGTAGAATATCTAATAGATATGGTATAGAATATCTATGCCCACAACAGATTTGTAGGTTGTAGGTACCCCAACGCTATAGTGGTAGTAGGTGTACAGTGGCGTAACGTACATATTAACGCAAATAAGAGCTCGGAACCTATAATTCGAAAAATAGGATTGTTTTTGTGTCACAAATCATAACAAATGTCGTTAGAATCCACCGTACGGCGCGCCGCTGTGAATAAGTGATGAGGCAAATAGATTTGTATGATCGCGTCGACATCGGGGACGGACGGACGGACAAATTTCACGAGTCGCACTGGCGATGGCGACGCGTATAGGTACGTAAAATATTTCCAATGTAGGTATGAGGCGGTATACAATCTGACTTTTTAGGCAAACGGTACTGTTTATTACAACATTGTTTTCTAGTCTCATACTAGGAGCGGCTTATTGTTGAAATAATAGTTGATAGCTTTTGCCTGAAAATAAGACAGATATAGGTACATATATTTATTATTATGTGTAGGTACCTAAGCTATTTTAACACAACAGGCTGATAAAGAAAAGGTTACAAATCTTTTAAATAACCTACCGATTTTTATTTCAGTATAAACGCTAACTTCGTGAAAATCGGTGAAAGTCGTAAATCTGTAAAAGGCTGTCGCTAACGCTGAAAAGCTGTTAATTTTCCAAGAAACCCAAACCAGCGGAAAGAAATAAACCGCATAAAAGTAGCAACCCTGTATAAATCACGATTACACGATGAATGTGTTACGTAAGCTCTACTATATATATACTTTTATGTACCTATAGTGGGTATTGGCCGGCACTGCGGACCGTACTTTCATGAGTCATGACACATGTGAATCATAAAATTCATAAAATAAGCTTTAAATCATTAAACGCCACTTTTGTTGAATTACGAACCTTGAAATGAAATGAAATCTCTAGTAATAGTTTTGGATAGGACTGTAAATAAACAAATTTATAGTAAATTATCCTATAGGTACTGTGATGTTCACATTTTCAACATCAATCTAATTTTTCTTGGGATAATAGGGATGTAAAATAGATAGCAAATGAGCAATTTATCACAATAATAAGGATATTAAAATAATATATGAAAATAATACAAAAATACAGGACCTGAAAGTTTCAAAATATAAGTTTTTTTTTAACTTCCAAAAAGGAAATAAGTAAGGATACCATTCGATTCCTTACATTTTATCCAAAAAAAGATTGTATGGCAACTATATACATAAACGCAATATTTCACCGACAAAAAGACAAAAACGCAATTTTCTTATTTTGTCCATACTTCAAGATGGACTCTCAGTGACCTTGACGTCACGGTCACTTATCGTTTTGTTAAGAGCGTTTTGCGAGTGAAGTACGACTGTCGGAGTTTGACTATCATTTCTGACTTTTGTATTGCTTTAATGCAATGGGTCCCATATAGACATTTGATCCTAAAAACAAACCTGATCGATTGATACCATAAATGAAAATTTGTCATCTAGCCTATTCTATTGTTTGTAGGTAAATAAAACAATTTATTAATTCTCCATACAGTGCGCTCGTAACATAGCCGGCCGCCATGACACTGGCTAGTGTTGCCAACGCATAGTCTGCTATTTATTGGTGAACACCAAAGGTACCACCCTTTCAAGAATATATGGAGTACCTATGGAATTAAGGTAATACAACCATTAAACATTAATAATATTTCTGTTGTAGCTGAAATAACTAACATCTGAAAGTACCTCAACTCAACGTTCTAGTGTTTTACACTGTTTCAATAGTTACCAATAGTTGCCACCTTCAAGTTTAATTCCTAGACGATTAACTGGATGTAAACTATTTAGGTAACTGGATGTAAACTACTTAGGTATTAGAATTAGGCTATTAAACATTAAAATTTTAGGTGATTACTTTAATTATTATCAGACATTTTACTAATAATACTTGTAGGTATATTACGTTAACTTGATTTGACGTTAACTATGTATGTCAGTCGGTCATACTACTTACATTATAGTCTCAGTAAAAGTATCGTTTAAATTCAAGAGAAACACGTTAAATAATACCAGAGCGTCGATGAGACGCGATCCAAAGGCCGACCAGATTTGCATTGTAAAGCGTTTAACTCGACAATTTCCATCATATTACATTTTTCTAGTAAATTTTCATTCGGAAATTTGCACAAATTAAAATATTTCGAGAACAATAAGAGCGTTGAACGTTCAGTAAATAGGAGTCATTGTTTACACTTTGATCTGGGACACTTGGCTAGGACAATAGACTGAACCGCAGTGAAAATAGGCGCCGGTTCTGGATTCTCATTAGCCTTTTCTTAACGAAGTTTCTAAACCATTACCGGCCACTATTGTCGCCTAGAATGTATTGTTTCATTTTATTATATTGTCCAAAGTAGTTTTAGCCTTATAAGCAAAATCACGAAAACTTTTAAAATTACTTACACCTAAAATAAACTATTACTTTTGTAATTTTAAGTGTTTTTTTTTAATGTTTCTTAAATTTATAAAATAAATAAATCGTTATGCCTTCACAGCAGAATATTAATTGCTGACTAATATATCGTTCGAAATGGAGAAAGTACCAGAAAACAGACCTCAAGCTACGAGACAGTATTGAAAACTAAACCAAAGTTAGAATTACGACGATGTTAAGTATTAAAAATGCCTAGACGCGTATAATCCATTAAATGACAAATAATACGTATGCAATTGCAGCCATATTTTGTAACTCCCCCCTTACTTACTTACTTAACCTACCTTAGTATAATTTCCCCTTTCGATATACCCCTAAATATATGGCCATGTGATCGTCTAGCTAGTGGTTAGGACCCCTTGAAGTGAACCGCGGCAACCTCAAATTCTTTAATGAGTATCAGCAAAATTTTGGACTCTGACTTTATTTATTATTACCTAGATTTTGAGAACAGATATTTATGGTAATAAAATAAGTATTTATGCAAGTAAGAAATAATTTAAAGAAAAATGAATTACAAAAATAGAAAATTATTAGAATTTATTAGTGCAATGTAAATGATGGTGTAAAATTTACTATAATGTATTTAAGTATTGCAGCATATATGATGATATAAATATATAAAAATGTTGTTGGTAAAATCCTGCCACACCTATTAAGCTTCCGGGATAACATAGAAGCAGCACTCCTGAGATAAGCTCTTTTACACCCTAGCATTTCAAGGTTAATTATAATTAACTATCATCTTCTAAACGATGTGTGATTTAATCACACGTGCTGCTCCGTACGCCCGATGCAGGTCTGGAAGCTCTTAGTCCGATTTGCAAGTATTAATCGGAACACCTACCCTACCAGTTTAGCCAGACGGGCTATGACCAACACTTCGTAACTTAAGCGCACCTAGATGATGATGAAAAGAAGTGTCAAAGTATTCATCAGTCATCATAATTACTAATCTTTTTTATATTCAAAAGCTAGGGATGCTAATCCCTTAGTCCCATTCCCCAGAGCTGATAATCTAGACAGAATTCCTAGTTTTCTAGATGTATAAACGAAGTACCGAGTTTATTCACTAATTATTATGTTTAATCGAGGCCGAAATTGAGTATTCACTCAATTTATCCTTTGTACTGCTCTTGCCTGACAAAGGTTCCCTAAAGCAAACCGTTCTTCAATCCCAGAATAGTCTGCGTTCCTAAATCCAGATTGATAATTAAGAGATTATGTTGTATGTTGATGTATGTATTACCTGATTATATTACTCAGTACCTCGTCCCTACACCAGACAACCAGAAATGAAAAATAGAAATAAGAATTTATAGAAAATTTGGTTCTTTCCCCATATAAATTAGAAATTAGGAAGATTTAGGCAGATGAACCCTTCACCTTTTAAACACTCGTATTTTAGGATTAAGAAACCATATTTTTAAACCCTTAAAGAGAAATATATATCAACCATATCAATTGTATAGACCAGAACTAAAAAAGAACCCTAATAAACAATAAAATGAGTGTGTGATTCTACCCTAACTCTACCCATTGTCCCTAATCTAGTACATTCAAAGCATAGTTCGTTCTTACCATCGACCTAATGCTTTGTAATATACGCAAGTGTGGTCCCTACGAGAAGCTGTAAAGTTCGGCAGGCGAAACCGAGAAGGCAACCTACAGGCCAGTGTATTTGACTCCCTCCTTATCGCCCGCGGGCATGGTGGATAAGAATAAGTCGCCCTATTCCGTGTATATAAGTGGACCAGTACCCTAGCACATACACGCACTAATCACGAGGGAAACTCTGCCGCAACAAAGACTAAGTGTAATATCAGTCACGACAGAAGTCTGTCCCCGCAACCAGCACTAGCATGAACCGGAGCACCGAAATATATAAATAAATTTAATAGGAGACCTAGTCTCAATTACTGTCGACTTCAGTGGGCCCAGATTACTCCGGATGACGCGCACGTGACGTCCCCACATCCATCTAAACAGCTGGGCCTTGAGACTAGTGAGATAATTCGTCTCTTATGTTGATATAAAAGAGACGCCAAGTCCTCTCAAACTTGGAGCAATAGACTCCTAACCATCCAATCCTTTGGCACCGTTAGGCGGAGTGAATGCTTAGCTGGACAAACTGTCAGTCCAAACAATGATCTGGTTTTTAAAATAGCAAAAATACCCCATAGAAAAACACTAAAATAACTAAGTTATCACTAAATTAAACTAACTCAACAGAAAAGTGAAATTCCCTTAAACACTGTCATCTATATTTAACGTTACGAGAATTTCTTCCCGCAAAACCAAACACAGACACTATTCCTAGCCCCGGCTATGCATTGACATTGTCCCTGCATAACATGACGGCACTTAGAACACACAGCGTAGAGAAAACCTCACAATAACTAAAAACCCACACATGGTAGTAAAGAATCTCCACAACAGTCCAAACTTAGCGTTACGACGATTAAAATCCCCGCAAAACCAAGCACAGACACAAATTCTAAGTTTAAATTCACTAGGATAATTCCAAGAAAAAAACAAACAGAAAAAGTCGCGGAGAAACTTCAGTTCCCCGCACTACGTTACACCCGAAAACCAGAGTCACTGCTAGCCCGGTCGAAGAATGAATGCCCCTCCCAACGCTCCGCACCGGCCTTTTATACCTTTTACTATGGCGACTGAATGGCGACATAACGGCGACATAACGGCGACTGAGCGGCGACTGAGCGGCGACTGAGCGGCGACTGAGTGGCGACTGAGTGGCGACTGAGTGGCGACTGAATGGCGACTGAGTGGCGACTGAATGGCGACTGAATAGCGACTGAGTGGCGACTGAATGGCGACTGAATGGCGACTGAGTGGCGACTGAATGGCGACTGAATGGCGACTGAGTGGCGACTGAATGGCGACATAACGGCGACTGAATGGCGACTGAACGGCGACTGAATGGCGACATAACGGCGACTGAATGGCGACTGAGAGGCGACTGAATCAAAACAAAGATACTGGCGACTGAGTGGCGACTGAATGGCGACTGAGCGGCGACTGAATGGCGACTGAATGGCGACTGAATGGCGACTGAATGGCGACATAACGGCGACTGAATGGCGACTGAACGGCGACTGAATGGCGACATAACGGCGACTGAATGGCGACTGAGTGGCGACTGAATGGCGACTGAATGGCGACTGAATGGCGACTGAGCGGCGACTGAATGGCGACTGAGCGGCGACTGAGTGGCGACTGAATGGCGACTGAATGGCGACTGAGTGGCGACTGAATGGCGACATAACGGCGACTGAATGGCGACTGAACGGCGACTGAACGGCGACTGAATGGCGACTGAATCAAAACAAAGATACTGGCGACTGAGTGGCGACTGAATGGCGACTGAATGGCGACTGAGCGGCGACTGAATGGCGACTGAGCGGCGACTGAGTGGCGACTGAATGGCGACTGAATGGCGACTGAGTGGCGACTGAATGGCGACATAACGGCGACTGAGTGGCGACTGAATGGCGACTGAATGGCGACTGAGTGGCGACTGAATGGCGACATAACGGCGACTGAATGGCGACTGAATGGCGACATAACGGCGACTGAATGGCGACTGAACGGCTACTGAATGGCGACATAACGGCGACATAACAGCGACATACTGGCGACATAATGGCGACATAACGGTGACATATTGGCGACATATTGGCGACATAACGGCGACATAATAGCGACATAACGGCGACATAACGGCGACTGAATGGCGACTGAACGGCTACTGAATGGCGACATAACGGCGACATAACAGCGACATACTGGCGACATAATGGCGACATAACGGTGACATATTGGCGACATATTGGCGACATAACGGCGACATAATAGCGACATAACGGCGACATAATAGCGACATAACGGCGACATAACGGCGACATAACGGCGACATAATGGCATAAACACTATTCCAAAAGTACCAGGATGCCAGAATTGCAGAAGAGGTCGTTTGCCTCGGGCGGGTAACCGACAACTGGTGTCTTATTGAGACAAACGTTTACCAAAAGTACCAGGATACCAGAACTGAGGAAGATGTCATTAACCTCGTGGCGTGTAACAAGGTTCGATTCAAGAAGAAAGATCATAAGTTACAGGTTGTTTACTGAACCATATGTCCTAAATATTAACGTTCATTATTGCTTACTTCAGAGTATAAATCATGTCCTTTTTACTCACGCAGTTTAGAGAAAGACGGAGCTATTTTTAATGACATCTACGCACACATTCATAGGCAATAGTCGAGTAGTCAGTTGGAGTAGACTAAATTACGATAAAAGGGAACGTTCGAAAACTCATCGCGTACGAATTTGTAAGCATTATTTTACTTTGAGATATTTTTAGTTTACTTCTGAAAAACGTTCCTGTATTGAAGTTTTTTATGTTTATTAGTATCTAATATATTATTTAAGACATCCAGAATTTAGAGAATTAATTATTTTAATATTTTTATTTATCTTATGAATTTTTAGATTGTATGTTTCGAAATTGTACTAGAGCATCAGCGTAACGGAACGTTGAGCTGTCTTCATCAGTTTTATTGTCAACGTCAATACCAATTTGTTGTTGATTATTTCCTGAGGGTTTATTTTGTTTATTTCTAAGTTAAAATAGAGAATAAAAAAAAAGAAAGACACGTGATAAGTATTATGGATTACCATGGAATTGCTTCAAGTTTCAATTGTTAGAATATTCGATGGAATCATTAATGAAATATGCGACTGAAGACGTCTTTAGTTTTACAAGGTATTTCCTTTTATTTTCTGTGTTTCAATGAAAAATGTGGTTAATACTAGGCAATAGGCATACGACTAGTCACAGTTCGCCCCCGATTTAAGTGTTTTATGAATTACTACAGTAATTTGTAAAAGACTTCAATCTACTCTAGATTAGTCGGATATATCCCCCCTTTTCTAAACGTGTAGTGTGTGTCTCAATACTAAGTGACCGCTAATGACTCAGCTCTGAAATTAGTTCATCAGAATTCCGTCAATGAACCATGACAACTTTTTCCCCAGTCACCTCGCTCCACCAAAGATATTAGGTTGTGAATCTAATAGGCTACTAGTTAACCCGTCCTTGCCAGCTCAACCCGGCCGCGTCGAGTATTACTCTTGTCTCTACCCGAATTGCGCCGTACACTTCCGTAGAAGAGCATCTGATGAGACGGCAAAAACTCCCAAGCGAAACGAAGAGACCTTTAATTTTTATAAGTACGAAGCTTTCAAGTTCCATTGCCAAAATTCGAACCAATTTCATTGCCTTATCACCCTCAACCACGTTTTCTTGGCGCGTGTCTCATACTTGAATAAAATATACCGACCTTTAAGTTTGTTTGGATGTGTATTTTTTTTTATATATAAACAAACTTAAAATTGACATAAGTAAATACCCCAATATGGTATGATAAAGATATTTTTGTTTAAAAAAAAAATACCAAAATAAACAAAATATTTGCTTATTATTATTATACCTCATATTGAAAGCAACATAAGATATGTAATTGTATCTAATTAACCTCTTGAAAAGAGCCTCGTCCTTTTAGACGCTCACGGCCCTTAAAATATGTCGAGTGTCAGATATATCTCACCCAATATGAGTGTGTGGGTTTCGTAAGGGTCTTATTACCTTGTGTAGTACTAGCCATAAAAACCTACCCTTGTGAATGGGTCGAAATTTTAACCTACCGATAAGATTTTTCTGGCTAGTTGTGTATCCCGTTCCCTCCCCAGTTTGTTCCCCTGCAAATACCGACAAATCTAGTTTGATTACCCTCCAGCCTTTGTCTATCTGTATCAATCCGTTCTTTCCAAAAAGGTACACCCATCAACTTGACATCCGTCATCTCATATCATACATCTCTTTCATAGATCACCACAAAGTCATAACTATAAGCACTCAATGCACACACATTTTCATTCCTCCTCTATTACACTTTCACACTGATTTCTACAGACAGTCAACGCATCGATTAGTAATCAAAATGAGAATATATAGTCACTTAATCACTTGAAAAAAAAAACTTACTCCATTTGTCCTAACCCCATACCTACTAGCCCAACATTTCTAGATGATGCCCAGATGATTTAAAAATCCCTCAATTTTCCAATTAATTATTTTATTTTATGTTTATTTTAATTAGTAATTACTAGTTAAAAGTACTTTGACTAAGTATTAGAATCAAATGATTCGCACATAAAGAAAAAAATCTGCACTTTTGTTGTTAGATTTTATGATAACGCTTCGCGATTAATTTCTATATAATACCTATCTTTCGCTCTCTTACTGTCGTTCAACGCGCAGCATCGACAACCTACTATGCAATAAACCACCGCGGAAGTATACAGACAAAGAAGAGTCGAACTTGAAACGCGCTTAACCATTCCGCTGCCAAACCATGGCAGTTCACACGGCTGCTTGTAACATCTAACTATTGCTCATAACCGTACATTGTATAGCCTTTAAACGACCTTAATCTCACTACCCCAAAACCCAGGCACAGCCACGAATATATAAAAAACTGACCTAAAGCGATTATGCGATTAATACATTTAAAACCATAATGAAAGACTCTACTTGTACGTTGTTTTTATATAATTAGCCCATTGGCCAGCCAAAATAATGCAAACATGCTCACAAATAAATAAAAATAAATTTTATAAGACATTTATAATGATGATTTCTATGAATGATGATGATGATAAATCAAAAATTATAGTAGCGACGAATCATAAAGTATAGTAACATAAATGCTGCAAAACATATTTAAATAATTTTTTAAATTTTTATAAAATTATTATCCGTTTTAATGCATTTTTACCAGCCTATTTACATTATAAAACACACACCGTTTGACTTAACGTACCTATAAAAAAAATCCAAATCATAATATTATTAGCCATGTTATTCAAATTACTATTGTGAGATGTACTAACTCGTTTATGCACTGTTAGTGTTAGTGCTTAAAAATGGAGGCCTAGGCACCCTAAAACATCCGCGCCAGTGATTAAAAATACGTGAGTGAACATCTAGGTATTTTAAGAACTAAGTACCCAGGTGCTCCTAATACAAATACAACTGCATTGGAAGGGTTAGGTAGGTAATGAATCCATCTTTGATATAAAGAGTAAGTAGGTAAGTATTTATCTAAACATTGTGCAACAATTCATTTGTGTAAATAATTTTAAAAAAATAGCCTACTGAACATAAGTTTATTCATAACTCCAGTTTATTTTATAACGCTACTCGTAGATACATATCCAAAATAAATTTTATTTATGCATAGTTTTTAAGAATTTTGTAAACAAACAGACCACAGGACTAAAATAAACAAAAAAAATATTAACGCGCCAGGATTCGAACCCAGTCCTTCTTAAAATATTCTTCATACATTTGTCCACCTTGAGAACCACTAGACCACGGGAGGGTTACAAGTGACGACAAATTTAACAATGGCTTTTATAACAAAGTGTTTTATTGTTTTGTTTTATTTTTCAAGTGTTTTTCGCACTAAATTACTAACAGAGAATTTTATTTATCACATGAAAACCATGTCATATAATGCAAATACCTATGTATATACCTACGAACACATTATTATGGAATCCATTGAAAACGTGTTACTAACCGAATTCCATTTAGAAAAACCAAGAAAGCATGTGATTATATTCATATTGAAACGCTTGAAAGATCTGAACGTCAATTTAGTATTATTTCATATAATGTAAACAAGCTATAATGCGTTTTATATACTAATATATCCTACAATTGTTCTAGGCTTGCCAAAATTTCTACTCACGTGTTTATTTGTTGAACGCACGTTTCTTGCAGATGAATACTATTTTTACCACTTTATTACGTCACTAATTTCACCCACTACACTATTCTACTAATTCAATATAGATTTACTGCAGAAAACTACATGATTTTTGTTATTTGTTTTCAAAACGCACTCGTTACTTGCGTCCGCAAAATGCACGTAAAACTAACCATTTCTCGCTCAAATACACATTTGCACTCAATTATGGACCTTTTCCGGGTTAGTATCTATATTTATTTTTGCTTTAAACACTGTCCATTCTATTTTATCACTTCTTAATAACATAAATATTTCCGTCCAAACCAAAGTTGTTTCGTTTACGAAACCGCAATATTTTATTTTAACACGTTTTGACCAGACAACATGGCCCCGGTTTGTTGATATGCACTTAAACTAAACGTCACAATGATTTTCATTTATCTCACATAAAGATTTCCATTATTAAACCATCTACAGTCTCATTTTACGATTAGAATAGGATCCTATAGAAATGCGAATAAATTTAACTATAACTCTTCAATAATTGTTTTTGTAAGTAGCAACACCATTACGATTGTCATCCATTATCTTCCGATTCTATGATCTTCCGTCATAGATGGTAGAATCCTATAGACGTGCTATACTCGCGCGTCCGTGAGGGACAAATCATACGCAACTACACGAGACCGTAACAAGGACAACCAATAATAGCGCTTTCGCTTCCACTCCTACTGAAAGATACGTAAGACTGTCCCGTTCTGTCACCTAGTGATGGGCTACCATTACCATCGCTATCTATTGATTTTTGCAATTATTATCAATACTAAACGAAATCGTTCGTGTGAACAAGTTTTTACGCATAGACAAAATACTAATAACCAACCAATTTACAATCGCGTACAAGACAAGCGGCGAGACGAGCCGCGAAACAAGACACGGAACGAGAGTGTAAACGGGTGCGCGTGCGTCCATGCAATGCGACAAAATCAAAAACACATTCTAATACTCCCGACAACATACCAAGCACAACCCACTCAATTTGGTCGGGTTCTTAGTACGACTTCTTAAGTAACAATTCCGATAGGTGGCGTGAATAACTAAGTGGTTTTGAATAACTATTCGAGACTGAATTATAAACGTTCAACAGTGAAACATGAGTGAAACGAAATTTTGTCTTTGGCAAATTATAACTGCTGTCATTTTTAGATTATGCTTATTTTTTGAAACGTAATTAATTTATCCTTAATACAAGTAAACTAATCGTGATGTTAATGATTAAAATTACTTCAGTTTCCGGTGACATTTTGATCAAATACCTAAACATCTGACAATCGCTCAAAACATGCTCAGAACAAAATTAAAACGCCATTTTGAATACAAGCTATTGCCTTTGTTTCACAATGATTTCCTACAGTAAAATACCACGACGCAAGCTTTACCCGATGTAGCGAGTAAGGATTGCCTCCAAGAATGCCCTAATGGTTTCCAAAATATAGCCCCTTGAAGAATTTACTATAAAACGAATGAAGTGAAAGTTCTGTTTCGTAGCCGCATGGCTGACCTTTTCTCAGCTTGCGTCTTCTATTTTTCTGTGAACGCAGGGCCGGATTAACCCTAAGTCAAAGTAGGCAACTGCCTAGGGGCCCCGCCTCGGCTAGGGGGCCCCGGCAGCTCAGCGCGCACCAAATAAAATTTTGTGCCATAGGGTCAAAATTAAAAGGGGGAAGAAGACGAAAGTGTCCCTAGTTTTTCATAGGAATGCTCGACCTCAATTTACCATGCGTTTGTGTTCCACATCTCCTCTACTTCAGCTTAGCCTTTGGCCTCGCTGCGCCAAGCTCGGCCTGCGGTCTCGCTTATTTTTAATACAATGGACATTGGTTCGTGTCTGTGCTCAACTATTTATCCTGAAGCCTGATGAAGCACGACTTTGACTTCGCATGAAATTGAAAGCTCGCCTCACTGGCGCACTTCAGACTTTTAGGTCCAGGTAAAGATCGATATTTACCCGGCCTTTTTAGGGTTCCGTACCCAAAAGGTAAAACGGGACCCTATTACTAAGACTTCGCTGTCCGTCCGTCCGTCCGTCCGTCTGTCTGTCACCAGGCTGTATCTCACGAACCGTGATAGCTAGACACTCATTTTCACATACGATGTATTTCTGTTGCCGCTATAACAACAAATACTAAAAACAGAATAAAATAAAGATTTAAATGGGGCTCCCATACAACAAACGTGATTTTTGACCAAAGTTAAGCAACGTCGGGCGTGGTCAGTACTTGGATGAGTGACCGTTTTTTTTTTTCATTTTTTTTTCCGTTTTTTTTTTTCATTATGGTACGGAACCCTTCGTGCGCGAGTCCGACTCGCACTTGCCCGGTTTTTTAACACGCTTTCACAATTTGCGATATTGTTAGCGAAAAATTTCGCGCTCGCTGCGCTCGCGTTTATTTTTGATTCTTTAGTTGACCCTGTATCATCTACATATTAGCTTGACTGGTGAATGAATAGAGTTAGACCAAGAAAAGTCTGCAATGATATTTATAGCATACGAGTGCTATCAAAATTGTCGCAGGCTTATCTTGGTCTAACTCTAGTAATTTAAATAATTTTAACATATGGAAATTCTTTACTATTACTTATTAAGTTGATTCTAATCATGTGGCTCGGCGTTTGGTCTTATGGTCGGACAATCGCTGTTCAGCCTCGCAAAATATTAACTATTGAGAAAATCAACTTTGCGGCACTAGTTGAGCTTAAAATTTGCCATTAGAGGTATATAGGAAAGTGACGCTGAAGCTCACATCTTTGTTATTCCACTGGGAATCGGTCTTAAGCCTAAATGGTTCTCCCACACTTGACGCGACGGAATCGGCAAAAAACAATAGCATAAAGCTTTATGTCCATGCAATAAGAGCGAAAAAGACATCGTTCAATTCGAATCGGCTGGACGGCTGGGCCGACGCCTGAAGATTGAAATTAAAAACGCAAACTTATTTCCCTGTACTAAATATGCTCTGTGCAGAATTGACTGTAGGGGGCCCCGAGCCTCGCACTGCCTAGGGGCCCCGACATGCTTAATCCGGCCCTGTGTGAACCTAGTGCCCATAACTATGACCTAGTGTTTGAACTATCTAGTACAAAGGATGCGTAATGAGTCTAGCTGTCGATAGTGCGAATGGAATGGACTTAAATGTGGAAACTGTTGCTTTGAGCAAGGTAAGATTTTATTCTTTTTCCTTCATTAAACAAGTTGCTCCTATTTAAAAACTGTTTTGCTTATTAGAATATCAACTAGTGAAAAGTAATTGATCACAAATTGACCTATCTATCAATAAATCTGCGTTCTATTTGGTCTTATCGAATACAGACAAACATTAAGGTTTCCCTAATTTCATATCATTACGCTTGTAATGTTTTTACCTAATGTAGTGAGTTGCCTTATTTTTATTCTTTGTTCAGCAACAAAACACATTTTTTTCTGCAAAACTTGAAAGTGATCAAAGTAAAAATCAGTATTAAAGGAATGACATGTTGATTTTTGATTTTATGCTGTCTGTCTAATGTAGTATCTGTTCTTCACTACATGTTTGTTTTCTGCTGCAATAAGATTTACAAAGTATATTTGATTTTTCAGCAAGCTGACAACTTTATTAGAATGAACCCCGGTATACATATATCGTTATCGAAAGAAAAGAAGTTGAAATTTTGCTGTGATGACTCCCTTGCTATTTTCGATGAATCAAACCAACTGTGAAACGTAAGTATGATATTTCTACTATTAGACATTTACTCACTGGTTTGACCATACTGCTTTTGGAATTTGAAAAATGTTGTCGCTCTAAAAAGATGACCCGAGTCAATTTCTTTCGGAAATACTAGCTTCCTAAATTTGGAAGTGCAACATATTATAAAAATCATAATTATATGATAATGTCAACTAAAAATAAACAGGATTTCTTGCATGGTAATGAAAATTTGTTAATAAATATGTATTTTCTTTACAAAAGGATCCCGCAGTCTTCCGGTAAATTTAATATAATTTGTGGGCCTAACCCTAGACCTGTCATAAATATTCCTCTTTTTGCAATACATCTTACAATATATGCTGTTATTTTTCAGCAACCGAAACCCAATACCTAGTTGTCAGTGAGCGGAGCAAATTTCCATTGATGCCCTCATGGGTTCTTCCGAGCCTTTCAACAGTCCCCTAGTAAGTATAACACCCATGCTACTAAAAAGCTACTGTAACATATACATATGTACCTAGAAAAACAAACTTCTAAATTTTTCATCGCTCTCAAAAATAAAATAAAAATTGATTTTATTTTTATCTTGACTGTAAAGACCCTACTTGTACTAAATAATAAACACTTTTAATGAGACTTATAAATAGGTTCTCTTATATATACCCTACTTTAGCTAACTTTTATACTTTATCAATTTCAGAGTTCCCGGAGAAATGGCATCGCTCCGCAGTAACAATATGCCTGCCTTCAATGTACATCTATAGACTGTCTCCAGTCATGACAGGTATTTTATTTCATTATATAAATACCAAACTTATCATAAGCTATAAAAACTCTTAACTTATGTCTGACTCTAATATTTCAAAATAATGAGCGAAGAGGTTCCGGATGAAAGATCGGAGATATGAAAACTGCCATTAACCTTACATCCTATTATGATTTTGTTGACTAAGTAACTTAATCTAGCTTATTTGTGACCTCACTTTATGGAAATGTGCCCTGTAAGGCAAGATTCTCAAACTTTTTTGGATTTTGAAGAATTTAAGTACTGTCTAGTCTACTTTTGTGAAACCTAATATTTCCTATGAGTGTATTTGACAATAAAATAATGATGCGCCCCCTCTAATGAATGACTGTTGATATTTTACTACTATTACTGTACTTATTCAACTCTTTTCTCTGAAGTTTCCTAATACTTGCCTAATTTATTCCAGGCTACCAAGAACCTCTGACTTCAATACTTCAACACTCCTGTTTGATGGCCGTATCTCAAGAATTTGCTGCTAAGGTCGCTCTAGTCTTCAATGGATACAAGAAAGAAATGTTAGGTACTAGCGTGTTAGCTTAACCAATTATTGTATATTATTACTTAATAGCATTCAGAATACTATTGAAAAGTACCGTCAGCAGAACTGTACTGTAATCATAAGTTAACAGGCTACCTTCATACTACAAATATGTCTTTGTATGCACGCTGTTCGTCCAACTAATTGGCGTGTTGCATTTCTCAATTGATTTTCATGAAGTTATTTGAGCGGCTTAAATAATAACAATAAGGTACACAAGGCAGCTCGCAGGAGTCCTTGTAAATAATAGTAATAACTATAACCAGTAAACTATACATGTCTCAGCGCTGTTCTCGATAAATGTTGTGACTCTTAGGGTTCCGTACTGAAAAATATGTAGATAAACTTTCATACCAATGTGTATGTTCTACTTATGCTCCAATAATGATTGCAGCATGTACTATTACTGTTTTCTTAACCTAAATATCCATAAATTGGCCTAAAAATAGTCCTAACATACTATTTCCTATTCAAATCCAAGCTCATGCATACATATATGCTCATTTTTCTTATCCTACGGTAGCAAATGTATGATGTTTTCGTACATTAATGAAATTTAAGCTTATTACTAGCATGTGTCGTTGTCATTCGGACCCGCACGTGAAGCGAATAAACCCTAACAGTATTATCTGTAATATCTGTTTCTTACTCTTACTCTTTGATTGACAGGCCTATGTAGGACCATCAGATGATGTATGATGTTTTATTATCCAGTCTGTAACTTAACTAGCTTATTATAGTGATAGCTTATCAGTAAACAAGCCATGTAACAAAGATGGAACTCCGATGTTATCACATATAGCTATTTATTTTTTTATGATATAAAAGGCAAAATAACAGACAAATTACCCGGTGGTGAATGATTACTGTTCCCTCGCAAAACCAGAGTGGTTGCAAATGCATTGCCGGAATTTAAGATGGGAGAATAAAAAAGTTGTGAAATACGCCCCCTGTGCCTTAGTATTCCTGCGTGTAAATAAACAATTACACGCCCCCATAGTTTTATAACTAAAGTATATCTTCTTACACAACTAGATATCTTATCTAACCATAACCTAGGCTAATTTAGGTAAACTAATCTTATTTCTAGACTATGGCAACAGCCTCCTAACCCAAATTATAGTAACCCTGCCTACAAATGCTGCCTGGCAAAGGCCGTCTACCACTAATATGAGTTTCCAAGTCATGGACATTATTTGTTAATCTAAGTATGTATTTATCTATACAAGTATGTACTGCGCCGCCTAGTACCAGCAGTACAAGTTTTGCCTAGCCCCAGGCCAAATTGATATGTGAAAGATTGTCCCTAGAATATTTATTTATTTATTATTGGTACCTGCAATGAAGCTAATTTCTTAATGAATGTATGACAGGAGATAAATAAGACTGATTGTTTTCGCCTAAATAAGCGTTAATAAGTGCTAATGTTATACTACATAGGGTTTAATTTTGTAACTTTATTTTTCAGATATCAAAGACGCAAGAAGATGGATTATTAGTAGTGATGACAAACATCTTAAGCTGAGGAATATGAAAGTAAATCCCTAATTACGGCGCGCAGAGAACGAGTAAAAAAAAATGTAGTACCAAACTCGTCAAGAGATGGCGCCACCTCCGAGATAGAACGCGCCAACGATGTGTCAACGTAGAATCTTGATATCCGAGATGCAAATTACTAATCGTTTTTAAATGTTAGGAGAAGATTAATGCTCGGTTGGCTGCATAAGTGCATACCCCTGCTGAGGTCTCAGCAGCTACGCACAAGTTATGAGTAATTGTACATAGTTAGTGTTGTAATAAATAAACCGATTGAGATAATTACGTTTTTTCGCCTGCGGATAGTAACCCTTACTACAGTAGAATAGTAATAGTTTTTTTTCCAACGTGTACATAGTAACTATTGAACAATAAACTTAATGTTTCATGACTTTTATATAAGACCTTTCTACGTGTACATAATAACTATTGAATAATAAAATTAATGCTTTATGACTTTTATTTAAACCATAATAAAAACAGAGTCCAAAATCAAGTGTACCCATTCCATTTCACGCCAGCAAAATGTAGCCTGAAAGGCTACTTTCTATTATTTATTTTTAGAAACCTCGGTATCCAAAATGAACCTAAAAGGTGCATTTTAGATCCCTTGGTCACGGAACCAAAATGTAGCCTGGAAGGCTACTTTTACATACATATAACTTGAAGAACCGTAGTAACCCAAGTAAACTACATCCTGCGTCACGGTTTCACCAAAATGTAACTCCCCCCTTACTTACTTACTTAACCTACCTTAGTATAATTTCCCCTTTCGATATACCCCTAAATATATGGCCATGTGATCGTCTAGCTAGTGGTTAGGACCCCTTGAAGTGAACCGCGGCAACCTCAAATTCTTTAATGAGTATCAGCAAAATTTTGGACTCTGACTTTATTTATTATTACCTAGATTTTGAGAACAGATATTTATGGTAATAAAATAAGTATTTATGCAAGTAAGAAATAATTTAAAGAAAAATGAATTACAAAAATAGAAAATTATTAGAATTTATTAGTGCAATGTAAATGATGGTGTAAAATTTACTATAATGTATTTAAGTATTGCAGCATATATGATGATATAAATATATAAAAATGTTGTTGGTAAAATCCTGCCACACCTATTAAGCTTCCGGGATAACATAGAAGCAGCACTCCTGAGATAAGCTCTTTTACACCCTAGCATTTCAAGGTTAATTATAATTAACTATCATCTTCTAAACGATGTGTGATTTAATCACACGTGCTGCTCCGTACGCCCGATGCAGGTCTGGAAGCTCTTAGTCCGATTTGCAAGTATTAATCGGAACACCTACCCTACCAGTTTAGCCAGACGGGCTATGACCAACACTTCGTAACTTAAGCGCACCTAGATGATGATGAAAAGAAGTGTCAAAGTATTCATCAGTCATCATAATTACTAATCTTTTTTATATTCAAAAGCTAGGGATGCTAATCCCTTAGTCCCATTCCCCAGAGCTGATAATCTAGACAGAATTCCTAGTTTTCTAGATGTATAAACGAAGTACCGAGTTTATTCACTAATTATTATGTTTAATCGAGGCCGAAATTGAGTATTCACTCAATTTATCCTTTGTACTGCTCTTGCCTGACAAAGGTTCCCTAAAGCAAACCGTTCTTCAATCCCAGAATAGTCTGCGTTCCTAAATCCAGATTGATAATTAAGAGATTATGTTGTATGTTGATGTATGTATTACCTGATTATATTACTCAGTACCTCGTCCCTACACCAGACAACCAGAAATGAAAAATAGAAATAAGAATTTATAGAAAATTTGGTTCTTTCCCCATATAAATTAGAAATTAGGAAGATTTAGGCAGATGAACCCTTCACCTTTTAAACACTCGTATTTTAGGATTAAGAAACCATATTTTTAAACCCTTAAAGAGAAATATATATCAACCATATCAATTGTATAGACCAGAACTAAAAAAGAACCCTAATAAACAATAAAATGAGTGTGTGATTCTACCCTAACTCTACCCATTGTCCCTAATCTAGTACATTCAAAGCATAGTTCGTTCTTACCATCGACCTAATGCTTTGTAATATACGCAAGTGTGGTCCCTACGAGAAGCTGTAAAGTTCGGCAGGCGAAACCGAGAAGGCAACCTACAGGCCAGTGTATTTGACTCCCTCCTTATCGCCCGCGGGCATGGTGGATAAGAATAAGTCGCCCTATTCCGTGTATATAAGTGGACCAGTACCCTAGCACATACACGCACTAATCACGAGGGAAACTCTGCCGCAACAAAGACTAAGTGTAATATCAGTCACGACAGAAGTCTGTCCCCGCAACCAGCACTAGCATGAACCGGAGCACCGAAATATATAAATAAATTTAATAGGAGACCTAGTCTCAATTACTGTCGACTTCAGTGGGCCCAGATTACTCCGGATGACGCGCACGTGACGTCCCCACATCCATCTAAACAGCTGGGCCTTGAGACTAGTGAGATAATTCGTCTCTTATGTTGATATAAAAGAGACGCCAAGTCCTCTCAAACTTGGAGCAATAGACTCCTAACCATCCAATCCTTTGGCACCGTTAGGCGGAGTGAATGCTTAGCTGGACAAACTGTCAGTCCAAACAATGATCTGGTTTTTAAAATAGCAAAAATACCCCATAGAAAAACACTAAAATAACTAAGTTATCACTAAATTAAACTAACTCAACAGAAAAGTGAAATTCCCTTAAACACTGTCATCTATATTTAACGTTACGAGAATTTCTTCCCGCAAAACCAAACACAGACACTATTCCTAGCCCCGGCTATGCATTGACATTGTCCCTGCATAACATGACGGCACTTAGAACACACAGCGTAGAGAAAACCTCACAATAACTAAAAACCCACACATGGTAGTAAAGAATCTCCACAACAGTCCAAACTTAGCGTTACGACGATTAAAATCCCCGCAAAACCAAGCACAGACACAAATTCTAAGTTTAAATTCACTAGGATAATTCCAAGAAAAAAACAAACAGAAAAAGTCGCGGAGAAACTTCAGTTCCCCGCACTACGTTACACCCGAAAACCAGAGTCACTGCTAGCCCGGTCGAAGAATGAATGCCCCTCCCAACGCTCCGCACCGGCCTTTTATACCTTTTACTATGGCGACTGAATGGCGACATAACGGCGACATAACGGCGACTGAGCGGCGACTGAGCGGCGACTGAGCGGCGACTGAGTGGCGACTGAGTGGCGACTGAGTGGCGACTGAATGGCGACTGAGTGGCGACTGAATGGCGACTGAATAGCGACTGAGTGGCGACTGAATGGCGACTGAATGGCGACTGAGTGGCGACTGAATGGCGACTGAATGGCGACTGAGTGGCGACTGAATGGCGACATAACGGCGACTGAATGGCGACTGAACGGCGACTGAATGGCGACATAACGGCGACTGAATGGCGACTGAGAGGCGACTGAATCAAAACAAAGATACTGGCGACTGAGTGGCGACTGAATGGCGACTGAGCGGCGACTGAATGGCGACTGAATGGCGACTGAATGGCGACTGAATGGCGACATAACGGCGACTGAATGGCGACTGAACGGCGACTGAATGGCGACATAACGGCGACTGAATGGCGACTGAGTGGCGACTGAATGGCGACTGAATGGCGACTGAATGGCGACTGAGCGGCGACTGAATGGCGACTGAGCGGCGACTGAGTGGCGACTGAATGGCGACTGAATGGCGACTGAGTGGCGACTGAATGGCGACATAACGGCGACTGAATGGCGACTGAACGGCGACTGAACGGCGACTGAATGGCGACTGAATCAAAACAAAGATACTGGCGACTGAGTGGCGACTGAATGGCGACTGAATGGCGACTGAGCGGCGACTGAATGGCGACTGAGCGGCGACTGAGTGGCGACTGAATGGCGACTGAATGGCGACTGAGTGGCGACTGAATGGCGACATAACGGCGACTGAGTGGCGACTGAATGGCGACTGAATGGCGACTGAGTGGCGACTGAATGGCGACATAACGGCGACTGAATGGCGACTGAATGGCGACATAACGGCGACTGAATGGCGACTGAACGGCTACTGAATGGCGACATAACGGCGACATAACAGCGACATACTGGCGACATAATGGCGACATAACGGTGACATATTGGCGACATATTGGCGACATAACGGCGACATAATAGCGACATAACGGCGACATAACGGCGACTGAATGGCGACTGAACGGCTACTGAATGGCGACATAACGGCGACATAACAGCGACATACTGGCGACATAATGGCGACATAACGGTGACATATTGGCGACATATTGGCGACATAACGGCGACATAATAGCGACATAACGGCGACATAATAGCGACATAACGGCGACATAACGGCGACATAACGGCGACATAATGGCATAAACACTATTCCAAAAGTACCAGGATGCCAGAATTGCAGAAGAGGTCGTTTGCCTCGGGCGGGTAACCGACAACTGGTGTCTTATTGAGACAAACGTTTACCAAAAGTACCAGGATACCAGAACTGAGGAAGATGTCATTAACCTCGTGGCGTGTAACAAGGTTCGATTCAAGAAGAAAGATCATAAGTTACAGGTTGTTTACTGAACCATATGTCCTAAATATTAACGTTCATTATTGCTTACTTCAGAGTATAAATCATGTCCTTTTTACTCACGCAGTTTAGAGAAAGACGGAGCTATTTTTAATGACATCTACGCACACATTCATAGGCAATAGTCGAGTAGTCAGTTGGAGTAGACTAAATTACGATAAAAGGGAACGTTCGAAAACTCATCGCGTACGAATTTGTAAGCATTATTTTACTTTGAGATATTTTTAGTTTACTTCTGAAAAACGTTCCTGTATTGAAGTTTTTTATGTTTATTAGTATCTAATATATTATTTAAGACATCCAGAATTTAGAGAATTAATTATTTTAATATTTTTATTTATCTTATGAATTTTTAGATTGTATGTTTCGAAATTGTACTAGAGCATCAGCGTAACGGAACGTTGAGCTGTCTTCATCAGTTTTATTGTCAACGTCAATACCAATTTGTTGTTGATTATTTCCTGAGGGTTTATTTTGTTTATTTCTAAGTTAAAATAGAGAATAAAAAAAAAGAAAGACACGTGATAAGTATTATGGATTACCATGGAATTGCTTCAAGTTTCAATTGTTAGAATATTCGATGGAATCATTAATGAAATATGCGACTGAAGACGTCTTTAGTTTTACAAGGTATTTCCTTTTATTTTCTGTGTTTCAATGAAAAATGTGGTTAATACTAGGCAATAGGCATACGACTAGTCACAATTTGCACCAAAAAACAGGCAAGTGCATTACCATTCTAACAACCTAACGAATCGCATATAAAAAGCTATGTACTCGTATGACGTGAGAAACCTATTTGAATGTGGAAGCTTCCGCCGCCATTTGCAATATTCATGAGCCGGGAAATTCTGACCACTGGCCAGCAATCTTACATTTCCAATATAGAAAAAAATGCAGCGGTTTGCTTTAAGGCGGCGGTCGGCAACCTGCGGCCCGCAGGCCGCATGCGGCTCGTGAAACTGTCACTTGCGGCCTGCGAGCCTCTCTGGCTATGTAATATTGAGAAACAACAATGTCTGATAAAGTCATAAATATTAACAAAGTGTGGCCCGCGTCAACCTACTCATCGTTAACTACGCTACTAAAACTACGCAAAAAAAGGTTGCCGAGCTTTAAGGTATTAACTAACGTAAACGAGTACTTAATCTATTTATAATGGAGTAATTTAAAAGTTAAATAAAAATATAATTAGTCCAACAATGGGTAACAGGGCCAGGCTATTTTAGTACATACTAAACCCTTAATTCAAAAACACGCCACAAGCGTCAATTAGCTAACAACATTATGTATGTATTTGCAAGAAAGCTATAAAACATAATAACTAACTGGGGCTAGTAAAGTTTTATGACTAAGGGCTAAGTCGCTTGATTTATTTCAAACGTGCTAAACATACAGAGAAGCTTAATACATGTTAGTACACTTATGAGAAAAATAAAATAAATAAACCAAAAATATTTCTGAAAGCAATCGTTACAAACTGCCGACAATTACTTTTATTGCTGCTGTTAATGATACTGCGCCTGCCGATAATTGCCAAGCAAAAATACCGTTTTACTACCCCACCCTAATATGAGAATGTACCACCACCCCATATGTGTATGTTGAAACATGGACTTTATTCGTTCAGATACATGGTTGCTTTTGCAGTATCGTCGTACAGGAAATACGGCTAGAAATTTAAGCGGTCGAAATGCTGCTATAAAAATGTAGGTACGTACTCTACAAGATTGCAGCAATATATACTTCTAAACTGCTTGAAACTATCGACACTTATTAAATCAAGCAATATTTATATACCTACCAACTGACTCGAGACCAAATTTCTCGTCCAAAGTTAAGACGCGCAAGTAGGTGCAATCAGTTGAGGAAATTAATAAAATAGAATAGTAAATATATATAAATATAAAACAAGTGAAAATAATGACAACATTCAGCAATAACGTTCTGGTTACACGCCACAACTGCCACAAGATACCTACTATTCGTACTTCTGTAACTTATTATAACTTTTTCAAAGTCGTTTATCAAGTCAAGTCGTTAGCCATTCCTTCACCAAAATTCTGTGCCAAACAAATGCCATTTCATGGAATAAATTGTGATAAGATGAATGGGATATTATTTATATATTCGACGGATATTCGGCATGTATCAGCAGAGATACATGAGTTTCTCTTGATAATTTGCCAGAAAATGTTCGTATCTGTGAAATCCGATCGACTAGGCGGAGGCCTATTCGAAATTTACAAATCACAACTTGATTAATCCAACAATTTCCCTGCAGCGCATTTCGTCGTGTCTCTATTGGTGCGCACGAAATGCACTATGAGATGAGTCCATATGTACTTGCAAATAAGTGTAAATAAAATTCAGACAGGGCTCTTTGAAGTTCGCATGGCAGGCCTCGAGTTGTATTTTAAGTAGCACGATATATCTCTGTTATAAAAGGACCTGTCAAAAACCTTTTTACTCAGTCGAGGTCAGGAACTCCCTTAAGATACTTCTTCTGCAAATTGAAAAGTGTGTATTATATTAAAGAGGTGTATTATATTGCTATCGCATTGGACCGGCAATCCAAAGATGTGGGTTCGAATCCTACGTTGACCAGAGTTGATCATCGTTGATTTTTTCATTGTGATTGACATCTGTACAAACAATTTATAGAGTTTTATAATATAAGTAAGGTTAATGTGGAGAAGACCGTCTATAAGGGAAGACCGTGGACAAGCTCTTTTGTCGCTTTTAACTGTTGCGTTTATATATATATATATATATATACATAGTTACCTACTCCACTTACAGAAAGTCGGTAGAGCAGGAGGGGTAAAGCTCGTCTTCAACGATTTACAGTACCCTTTAAATTGTCGACCTAGTTACGTAATGTGCTTATTATCCACTCACATGATGGATATTTTTGAGTGACCTCTATTATTATTATAAAATAAGGGTGACAGCTAGCAACTACAGTTGCATAAACCATGTGAGTGGTTATAGCACTGGGTGTCGTAATGGAGCACCAGACCGGCAGACCTGCTAGCATGAGTTGCGTTCTCACGCGCGACTCCATACATCTCTGTCTTCTTCTCTTCTTCCTCGTTCCCTCAATGCTGAGGATCGCGACCACATGCAACATGTCTCCATTGATTGCGGTCATAAGCCAAGTAGACTGCACGGTGCAGGCTGCCGCCACTCGTCTTCTTCATGGTGTCAGACCATCTCTTACGAGCCCCACCTTGAGCGCGTTTGGCCCCAAGATGATACACTTCTCCATATCATGCATTGGTGCATTCTCCATACATCTAGCGCGACTTCAAGTATGGACTCACGCGCGAGAACGCAACTCAGCTAGACCACCAGATGTACTGTAAAAAAATATTATTTATTGTATGTATAATTTGAATTATGAATTTTAAAAAGACGTATAAAAAGAAAATCTCGCTGTCGCCGAAAGTGGAGAGCTAAACAAAAAGCTCTTAATTATGTTAAACGGCCGCTGAAGACGAAAATTCTTCATTGTGTAAAAAGAAAGAGCGCGGTCACACGATACAATTTGCCTTAATGAAAAATAATGGAGTTTCTTTAGTTCACCAATAAACAAGTGCGTACCTATATCTATATTAGGCTACAAGTCCAAATACACATTAAAATATTTCTCACATGAAGTAGGTCAAGTAGGTAAGTACCTAAAGATATAAACAGGGTGATCTGATATAATACGATAACAGGCGTATCTTTAGCTCCGTCGTGGCAGTGGGGAGACACTCCTGACTTCGGTCGAACTCGGCTCCGTTCGGCTCAGCATTGCTCCGAGCAATTATTAGGGTTGGCACCATTTGACTTCCTTTTGCGTGCACGACCACAGATAAGATAATCACTTGAATTTTGACAACCCTAAATTGCCGAAAGGGATAGTGCCATATATTAGAAAGGGATAGCATGATTCGACCCTGAATCGCTGTCAAACTTCGGGTTTGTAGGAAGTGTCCTTTCTGTACGGTAGTACTATTATTTCTTCTGTGGTCGTGGTTAATGAGTATTACCTACCAAAAAGTAAGGCGATGGTCGTAGCGCTACATTGTAGCCGACAAGCCTAAAATTCTTCGAAAAGGCAAAACGACAACGACTCCAAATTGGAATCATTAAATAAATGTATGAAAACTGAGAAGGTTCAAGTAGCCCTAAAAATAGTCATATACCTACTTATGTGCTATAAAACAATCTACCCGCACAATGACCTAGTTAGCTACGACTAGTTTATCTTTGTACAAGTTTACAAGAGCGTGCGACCTTCCAGAGTTCAAACATGAGCGGGTCAAGTCCATATATAATACCGTCAAGATTTTACTCAAGGGAATCGTTTTTAGAAACTTAGAAAGTTTTGATTTATATACGAATATATCAGTAAATGAAAGTTACGCATTTATACATAACGGACGTTTTTCCTGGATTGATGGAAAAAAGATGGGCCTTTTTTAATTTTTAGATAAGTATGTACATACTTTGAAAGCTCAATCATGAGAGTATCAAATATACAAGTAGGTATAATTAGTTATTTTTTCTTTTCTTTTAATATTGTTACTTAATTATAATTACTTTCAAGATAATATCAACACCAAAAATGCTACGCTTTTCTACTACTAAGCTTTTCATGCCGCTTTTCACGGCGCGAGTGCAACTTGAGTGGTAGTGAAGTCTCAAATGATCGTGAACACAGTTTTTTTTATTGAATTCAGGCAACATGGCCCATCAATTACCTTACAGACTACCATATGCATTTTACAAACTTAAAAACTAAACACTATTTACTAAATAGTATTTAGGCGACAAAACAGCGTGGCTCCGTTGAATCGTCGTGTTTTTGCAGTGATTACATTCACACAGATAACGAATTCAAGGTAATTCCAGCGACTATTCAAATTATGCAAAACCTAGCGACACCTATTACAAAATGTAGATAACATTCCGAATTCAGCCTTACCAGACATCTAAGTCACATTAAGGCCCCGGCAGCTTTGTCGCAGTTTTACCTTTAGTGCCGCTATTTGTCGGGGTACACGAAAGAAAGAAAACCTTCGCGTAATCCTGACAAAACGCCCGGCCCAGCGCTAAAAGCTTGGGTGTGTTTTGCTCTAGTAATAAGCAAAAAGGCCATTAGACAATGCTTAGAATGATGTATTAGGTTATGCATAAAGGCTTGACGAGGTAAAAAGTGATAAAGTAAAAGGTTTAGGGGTATTATACCAGTTACATTCTGCACAAGAGCATTATATTCATATACCTATACATCGCAGATTATGTAAGTTTTAAGTAAGTTATAGTAGATGTACATACAAAACGTCTTCTGATAACTAATGTCGATTGGAATCTAAGGTTTAGGCTGCATTTGGACCAGAGATGTGCAAGGATGCATGGCGAGGGATGTTTGATTCATTTGTTTCCTCGCTCAGTGTGCAGTGATTCTATTGGTTCTTAAAACATATCGCTCGCAACGCATCGTCGCACATACCTATCTGGTCGAGTCTGTCATACAACTAGTGTCCGACCGAAGGTTCGGTTTCGGTTTCGGTTTCGGCCAGTTTCGGCCAAAAAATCATGTTTCGGCTGTAGTTTCGGTTTCGGCCAAAAAACGGCCGAACCTTTCGGCCGGGCCGAAACTTACGAAATGGTACTTCGGACAAAGACCAAAAGTTCGGGAATAAGTAGGACAACAATATTAATACATATCTACATAATATATTGATTCATGTATAGGTACAGAAATTAATTGGTTTATTATAAAACACAATTCCACTAATGAGAGCGCCACTGGACGGTCGACGCAGTCCTAAGAGGCTGTCAATACCTATAACGCGCGCACTGTCTAATTGTATCGGAGTGAATGAGATAGCACTGTCGCACGTAGCCGTTGGCCGAGTATCAGCTCGGCCCGAGTCGAACGATGTCTTTTTCGCTCTTATTCAGTAATTTTTCTATCTACCTCTAATGGAAAATTTTATGCGAGGCTAAAGGCTACGCTCAACTAGGACCGCAAAGTTGATTTTATCAATAGTTAATATTTTGCGAAGCTGAACAGCTGACTATTGATTAAAACGAAGAAAAAACCCTTAAAAGTGTCCCCAGTACAGTTTTTCATACGAATGCTCGACCTTAGCCTCACTTTTTACCTCAATTTACCATTGGTTTGAGTTCCACATGTCCTCTACTTCAGCTTATAGCCTTTGGCCTCGCTGCGCCATGCTCGCTTTTTAATACAATGGACATTGGTTGGAGTCTGTGCTTAACTACTTATCCTGAAGCCTCACTGGGGCACTTCGGACCTTTAAGCCCAGGTGTAGATCGGTACCCGGCCTTGCGATTATATTAACAAAAAAATTCGCGCTCGCTGCGCTCGCGTTTTTGGTTGACCCTGTATCTACATGTTAGCTTGACTGGTGAATGAATAGAGTTAGACCAAGAAAATTCTGCAATGATTTTGATAGCATACGCAATGCTACTAGTGCAAATATTATTTATACGTCGAGATGTATATGGTCTCTTAATGTCGACGTTATCTCACTAACAGAGGTAATTCAGTGCTAAAGTGTCGGGACCGCACCATGAGTCCCAGCTATAGAGGTTTCTCACTTATCCAGGTCCCACTTAACCAGGTTTCACTGTATATTACATACCTATTAAATAATTTATTCATATTATATAAACAATCGCACAACTGGGTACAAATTTTCATATGGAACAGCGTGCAGTTAATGCCTTGCTATTTCTCTGAAGCCTTTTAGGCTTCGTTCACACGGCATCGTCCTGCACGAAAAATATGAAGGCATTTTTACGAGTCAACGAACGCAAATTAGGGCAGAGGTTTGGTTTAGCTACGACTCGTTAACTATTGCCTCGGTTGACACCACCTGCCCCATTCTATTCCTCACAAACCACTTTGACTCCACTAGGTCGTTCCTATTATAAATAGACCTCCAAACTTGTTATAATGTCTGTAATTCCGGGTCAGTTGTACTGGCCATTTGCAGCGTAGGATAGCTGCGTGAATTTGCGGGTTTTAGTTTGAACGACCATTAGTTTAAACGCTAAAAGTGATTAATCGTGCGTGATGAGTACACGAATTCAGTTTCCAGGAAACTAGTAAAGATAAATTGATATGCATCTCCGGTAAAACAATTTCTGATTTGTACCTAATATGTAAGTAACACACTTTTTCGATTATGTCACATGTGATGACGAACAACGCATTGAACGATGCATCAAATGGTGTGGTCCAAACGAAAAATTAAACATAGATATTGCGAAGTAAACAAACCATGTACTTATTAACCCTTAAATGCATGATTTTTTTCTTTTTGTCCGATGTTTATATATGTATCACATAATTGTTTGCCGATTCTAGGAAAAATTGTAAAAAAAATTTAGCTTCGATTTTCACTGCGAAATCAGTGTTAGAAGTTGAATTGGTTAAATCATATTTGTGTAAATATATAATTTTCAGTAATAGATATATGATTTTTTTTACTACTATTAGAAAGGTACACTATTTGTGATATACTTATGATAAAGTTTTTAAATATAAAATAATTACAAACCCCGAAAACACCGTTCAAAATCACATACTAAAAATTATCAACTTCTGGATTTTTGCAAGCTTTCCGACTTTTCGTCTTAAAACGAATGTAATTTTTATTATTTAAAAATATTGCGTAAATTTAACCCTTTAATCATCACCCTACTACTTGAAGTTTGGTATAAAGGTGCGTTCAAGAACGTAAGCCTTTTTTTTTAATCTGTGAGCTGTCTAAAGATTTGAAGACATTTGGCAACACTATGCATTTAAGGGTTAATATACAACATGTTATAGTGGCTGTGGAATAAGCTTGTAAAAAAAACTCGTCATAGCATTTACATTCATTATAACAATTCCATTCATTCATATAATTCAATTCATTCAAATATTTACATTGTTTGATCTAACTGGAGAATTTCTCGGCAGTTCATTGAGAATAATCTAAAGCGATTTCAATACGGCGGGAAAAGCGTCTCTAAGAAACTAAACCGACTCGTTTTGTTTGCTGAGGCACTGGGGAAAGTGGCTTTAGTGGTCATAGCGACAAAGTGGGAAAATGGACCTTATCGGTTTTCCAATAAGGTATTTTTGCGACTTATCGTAAAAAGCTATAAAGTATCTTTTGGAAAATGATACACTTAACGACATCCTTCCGGCGCACACAGCGGGATTTAATTAATGCGATTATATATCTCGTTTAGATAAATTAATTACTCGCCACTCTTGCTCTCGTGCTACTAGCGCTCGTGCTGAAATGTAAAAAAACTAAGATAAATTAATCCCTGTCATATAAATAGAGGCAAAAGCTGTAAGTAAAAATTTGTTTTCTGGAAATTGTACATTTTATGTGACATCTGATGCCTACTTGTGTACACCGAGTTGTGTACTTAGGTATTTTATGTTACGTTAGAGGCACATTGTGTATAATAATATTTAATATAGTTTATGTATAGCATGTATGAGATATTATTTCAACAATACTTCTATCAAAATAGCGGAAGATATTCTGATCTAGCTGTTCGGGTCCCAGGATGCTTGGAACACTCCTTTAAATAAATACTATAATATGTACAAAGTAGCACAAAATATACTACAGAATAAGGGTTTTACCTACTTAAAAATATTAACCCTCGGAATGTAAGTACCTACCTACCTACATATTATTGTGATCCCTAGCGGACTCGCGTTGCCCTTCAGTACATGTAGCCGCTTAAACCTGACCCATTTTGTAATTACCATTTTCAATTATTTAGTTCAATTACTTAATGAGTGCGAGTGACATAAGGGTCTTCATCGTTACACACGTACAGTTGGTAAAAAAAATGTCTGCTTCGTGTTACAAAGTTATAAATTACTGTAGATAAGTAGATAAATTTAAGTTGAATTTTTAGCACTGACACTGACTAATGACTAATGGCTATAATATTTAGAACTAGACATAGAATTTTTTTATTTAACACCACATTGAAAAATGTTTACAGGCAATGCTACAAAACACTACAAGCCTTAGTATTAAACTTAAATAGGCACACATTAATATGTTTACATGTAGATATATATATTTTTTAATTATGATGCTAAAAAGGAGCGAACCTCAGCATGTGTTGCAGCAGGCTTACCTACTACAACGCTGGTTTTCAGGCCGACCCTTCGTACAATACGAATTTGCTTGCTGCTTGTCGGAAACTATGGCTAAGACTATTTTAGTTTGTGTAGAAGATAATATAGGTATGTGTATTATGTTTAATGTTTGTGGATATATTTATAAGACATATGTGAAGGTAGGTTTAATGTTTAGGCTAAATAAATACGTTGGGTGATAAAGTATATATTGAGAAAATAAATAACATGAATGTAATAATATTACTATAAGTAGGTACTGAGATTAAGATTAACAAAGTTGAACGGCGCATAACTAAAAACTTCGTAGATGGCGCTGAATTTAAATGTTGTTAAAACAAACAGATCCCTTTTAAAAAGGATATAATACGATAAATGCACACATATATAATAGGTAAATAATATATTCTATACATTGACTTCCTCTGATTTGGTCAAATCAATCGCGTTGAGCTGTTTAGTATTGTACTTACAGAGTGTAACCGGCGAGCCGCGTCGTGTATGGACAGAATGTGTGTGATCTTGTAACGTTCGAGCTGCACTGGGTCCTTTGAGTCCCGATAGTTGCCAACGTACAGCCCGGAAAGCACCTGCGAGCGAAAACGAACTGTGAGCAGGTACAAGTGTAATGCTATTACTTAGGTGATACTAGAGAGACTTGCTTCTATGGGAATTCCTTTTCCTTAAAGTACAAGTTGTTGAAATTACAAACCCCCGACAAAATTAAAGCAGTACCATCTATCCCAACTATCACAATTACAGAAACTTACAGAATACTGCAACTAAATCGGTCGCCGAGATCTGGAGATACTTAAATGGTAAAATGCATTCGTGTGCACGAGCAAAGCTCACACAAAGCCTATCATCCTAAATGCATAGAAGTACCGTCTCCGTTCCGTTATGTGAAATCTATTCTAATAAGACCTTTCTAGTAGCTAGACCATCTATGTAGCCTAAGGACGCCTGCAATGCCAGAGGTAGCACATTCGCGTATTCAAATGTGTCATTTTGAATCAAAATAGGATATCGTTATTAGATGAAAATCTTACCCAAGTGTGTTTTAGCTGCCTCTCTTTTAATTAGGTACACTTCGTGAATGTTCAGGTTCACTCCGAATGCCAAACTAAACTTTCTGGGATTCTTGTAATCCAGAGAATTTTTCTATAAATTCTGGCTAATACAATGGCAATGGTGAAAACATAATTTAATACGTTGTAGTTACCTACTATCAATACTATTAAGAAGTGAATAAAAAGTTGTAATATAGTTAAGTTAGGTTGCACTGCAAAAAAATTAAAAACTGAAATTATTGTTTAAAGATAGCATTTAGTAACTGGAGACGTTATGGCTGTCATTTTCTGTACGAAACAGTCTGCCGATTTTTGCGGGGGAGGGGACGTCAAATGTATTGCTATTTCTACATGATTTGTACGTAACGTACAAATAGCCATGTCAGTCCATACAAAAGTTTGCACAATTGTGCAAGTTTTTCGGCAGTAGGGTAAGCTCTTAAAGGTGACTTCAATTAAGTAAATGCTCTAAGTTTAAACCACTAGTAATTTTCCAGAAATTTCTTTGTTCTTGCGGGTAAATTATGGAATGCCAGCATTTGTGTCAAGATAGGATTAGTTATCGCGTGTTTTGGCACATGCAACCGTGCCCGCACAGTGGCCTTTAGGGCGCCATCGGCTTGCATGACTAGCTTTTTATATTTGACTTTGAGAGAGTTTATTGTTGTTACATAACTGCAAATAAGCTCTCGTTTTTTACAGTTCTTCTATATATTATCAACTATGTAGTAGAGATGATGTGAGAACGGTGTTTCGATTCAGTGTTGGTATATACGTATACAATATTTGTACAACCTTACTTTAACGAAGTAGTTGATCTAGGTGTCAGTCACATAGTCAGCCTTGACGAAAAACGAGGGATTTAATGCGTTTACCTTGTTTCTGTGCGACTGTCTGTGGCGTCGTAGCTCAGAAAGACGTGAACCGATTTGAGTACCTACTTACGTTTTTTTTTATAGGTAAAACATATTATTGTATCTGTTGACCTGCTAAACATCAATTACGTATACTTTTATCCACTTATAGTTGTAGGTGTAATATTTTCTTTATATTCGCCAACTTAGGTATGCTAAAATAAACATAGGTACTACTTAAGGTTATCTGTGTGTTTATGTAGACTCTTTCAATCGATTACATTGTGCAACACTGTTATCATTGCAATAACCGCACAATAAAATTTAAGTCATAACAAGATTACGACTTCACTGAAACCTTTCTAAGCTCACCACGTGCTATATCTTAAAAGGTTTCTTGTCTTGTCTTGAGCATTAATTTATAATCTTAAGTAGGAGACCGTGCCAAGAGAGTACCTTCAACTGTAAATCACGTCTTTGTGCGGAAACTGAATACAAAAGACTCAATTCATAGATGTTGTTAGGATTATGGAGTGTCTTTCATGATACGTGAGTAAAGGGCCGTATATACACGGTACGAGTTTTTTCGCCTCAAATGCACTATTATTCATGTAAACTACATGCACAGTCACCTGCAATAATATGTTACGCAAAAATATCTGACACGATTTTATTTGTAGAGCCATAAGAGCGTATCACATATTTTTGCGGCCTTTGAAGAGTAAGATATTATTGCAGCGGGCGCAGCACGGTTCCATTTTTATCGCCTATCACTATGCGCGTCCCTTTCGCACTTACATACTTGTTAGAACGTGACAGCCATGGTGACAAGGGATAAAAACGCGACCATGCTACGCCGCCAGGTGACTGGACTTATCTTAGAGTAGGTACGATATCGTAGCTTATGCCCTTATGGACATGATTCGGACGAAATCAGCGTCTCGCTTTCGTTGGCTCGTAGAGTAGATATTCGGAAGATTGCGGGTCACTTCTGGGTGAGATTAGGTCAGATGCGGGACAACTTGTCATAAAGGCAGATATGACGATGATGAATCGCCTCGCCTTTGAGAATTGAATGTCAAAATCGAATACAAGAATCTTACTAAATTATTCGCCCTCTGTGTACCGCGTTCGTCGTTGTAATCATAACTATCATTAGTTTTAAATTCAACAACTTTTTACGATAAACTGCCTAGCATTCTCGTTTACAACTATGTACCTACGAGTATGTCATGCGAGCCACAAATCGTACGAGAAATTCATACCATGTAAATGGGCCCTTAAGCTGTGCACGTACGGTGTTATAATCCGATAAACCGACAAAAGCACTGCTCGTATTCGATTACAGATATGAAATGGGAATTTTGGGAATCCTCCTTTATATTACCGTTTTCCTGGTTGCATATTTATCGGTAACTGAGGCGGTTGATAAGAAAATTGAGAATTGTGTGGTTAAAGGCTTGGCTGCAAGAAGCTGATTCATATTAAGTTAATTAATTAACCAAAAATGTAATACATAAACTACTTCTAATCCCTAATCTCAGCTACCTTCTAATATTTATAAAATCACCGCACAACTTCTTTACCAACGGCCTGACAATAAACGGTAAACCTATAAGTCATCATTCACGGCTAAGCTACGTTTGTAGTGGTACATATATTTTACGCAATTTTTTCTTGTATGCAATAAAGATTATATAAATAAAATGGGTAACGCTCATGCTGATTGGTGCATGCGAGATGAAGTGACGGTCGTGCGTGAGATGCGCGCCGATCACCAAGACGATCGTCAACCAGTTCCAAACCATAATCAATTATTACATCTGTAGGGCTAAGATGATCGCCTTTTTATCATTTGTCACCATGCCTGTCACTCTCTAACAAATTTGTAAGTGCGAAAGTGACGCATGGGATGATAGGTGATAGAAATGCGACCATGGGGCCGATTTTTGAATTTCGACCGCTCGATTTCGTGTATTTCGTTCAATGATATCTCCAGTACCCGGCATTTAAATTCTACTAATAGAATTGAAAACGAGTGATCAATACCACTCGATTCCCAATTTCTATCGCGCGTATTTCAAAAATTAGCATTTCGCTATTTGCCACCGATTTTCGATTGACGAAATCGAATGCTCGGAATTCAAAAATCGGCCCCCATGATACTGCTTCTGAATCCGGCTCCGTGCTGCCCTCCTAAGCTAAAAGGACGTATTTTCAATGGTAATTTAATGCAAATACCGCTTTTTAGCTTAGGAGGGCAGCGGAGTTCGCTTGCCAACTTACATATAACATAACATAACATAACATAACATAAATCTTTATTTGCAATAGATATAGTATTTTACAGATCTTAGGCTAATACAGATATACAGGTCCATATATCTAGACTTAAATAAGTCATGCAAATCTTACTTTTTTACTCGCTAAAATAACCTAGATGTTAAGTACTTACATTATTAAAATATTCAGTGGTACTATAAAAACATTTGTTAACCAGCCAAGTAAATAATTTGTACCTTAATTTTTTGAGGGGTAGTTCTCTTAATTGCTCTGGTAAATTATTAAATATTTTAATGCACATGGCGTAACAATTTCTACCCCTCATTGCAGTGTGCATTTTTGGGAGCACGAGTCTATCCGGATATCGTGTGTTGATGTGTGTTACCTCTCTTTTCTTTGTGAACATTTCATTGTGTAGCTTAACAAATATACATACTTCATAAATATACATTGAGTGTACTGTTAGTAAGTTTAAGCTAACAAAATATTCCTTGCAGGATGTTGGTATGTGAATGTTGGCAATTGCTCTTACACATTGTTTTTGCGCTAGAAAAGTACGATGAATGTGTACAGAATTTCCCCATATCAATATCCCATATCGCAAGTTGGACGCTACAAAACCATGGTATGCTCTTAAGGCGGTGTTTTTATCCGCTACTCTTGTTAGTCGCCATAGGACATATGCAAACCGATTAATTTTAGAGCAAACCTTGTCAACATGCTGCTTCCAACTACAATGATCATCTAGGACGAAGCCAAGAAAAGTAGTACTATCGCATTCTTTTAAATTGTGCCCATTATAAGAAACAGTGAGATTCATCTTTCTCCCCCTTTGGTTGATAAATTGAATATATTTGGTTTTTTCCAGGTTCACTTGCAGATTATTAGCTTTAAGCCATTGTATTATGTCGATAATGGTATTATTAATTGAGTCATTGTAGATGTGACTATTATTATCAGGGATGACTACCGATATATCATCTGCAAATAGTGTGCAATTATAGTTAGTAATTAACGGCAAATCATTCACATAAAGTAAGAAAAGAAGAGGCCCTAAGATAGTCCCCTGTGGTACTCCTACTCTATTAAATTTCGTTTCAGATTTAAATTTCTCTTCTATGTTTTCGCAATTTACACTTGAAATTTCAATCATTTGACGTCTATTGGTGAGATAGCTTTCAATCCATTTCTGAACTACACCTCTTAAACCATATACTTCACATTTCTTTAGAAGGAGGTCATGAGAAACATGGTCGAATGCTTGGCTCATATCGACTCGCTCATATAAACAAGTATACACAGCGTCGCTTTCAACACGGATCATAGACGACCAATGATAAAATCTTAACAGCCATCGTTTAACCCACATGTACCTACGTTCAGCGAAAATTAATGGTTGCAGAGAAATCATTGAAGCTTAAGGTCATCTATCATTGGTGTTCGTTTGATCCGTACTGAACGTAAAACAGTGTATTGGCGCAGGGGCAGGCGTGGCTCACTCTGCGATTAGCGATTAGGTAGCTAAAAGTACATCCGTTCCACACCAATTTTGGTGGCTAGCCATAAGCCGCGCGTGGC
Organism: Cydia splendana; assembly: GCF_910591565.1. Lineage (NCBI taxonomy): Eukaryota > Metazoa > Arthropoda > Insecta > Lepidoptera > Tortricidae > Cydia > Cydia splendana. The sequence continues at coordinate 12,860,764 of NC_085971.1, read as the reverse complement.
GCTGTCGCCACCTAGCGGCCATATCTGTCCTGGCCGCGTAGCCAAAATGCCAATCGCTTACGCTCCGTAGCGATCGAAACGCAACTGTCACTGTCGCACTAATATGGAAGAGTGATAGAGAGACACAAAGCATTTCGTTGTCGAAGCGATAGCGATTGTAACCTTGGCTAGGCCGGCTGATCGTAACAAACGCGTTTTGTTAGACTTGTTAGAGAGTGAGTCTTCTGTACCTAGTAGGTACTATTATTTATTCTGTGGCAGGGGCTACATTTTACGAAAACTACTGCCATCTAACCTGAACCTAGTCGTACAACTAGGTACCTATATACTTATCACCTACTACACCCCGTAAATGTGCTGAGCACGCCTAAAATGCTAATCCATCTAAGCCTGAGCTAAGAACTGCTCCTTGGATTTACAGACTTAAATGGGAACTTGAAAGTGCTAAATCCGCCGTCTTTAGAGCAATTCCTTTTACAAGTCTATAGAGGTTAGAAACGCTACTTTGTCTTTAAATCGAAAAGTTAGATAGCCAAAAGGCTTGAGCGGCGAAGTGCGGTTGTGCTTTCACTCCACTCTTATTTATTTATTACCTAATAAGTTGATTGTAGGTATGTTCAGTGTTTATATGTTAGACCAAGAAAAGTCTGCAGAGATTAAATTTCGACAGCACATGCAGTGCAGTGTTGTTTTAAACGTCAAACTTCTATGAATGAATGAAAACATTTATTTTCAGGCAACTATTGGCCCATAGATAAATACCTTAAAACTAGCATACATATTATTACAAAATATATCTTAAAAATAAAAATACAATTATGGCTGCGATGCAGTTCGCAACCCCGCAGTGTCAGGGAGCCGGCCGCGGAACCGCCGGAACTTGACACCCTTCGGCCAAAACTCCTCCTTGGTGAAGGTCGCTAGATGTTCAGTCGGAACGCTCAGCACAAAAGAATTAAAATTCACACTGTGTCGAGATTCCAACTTCACGACCCTCAGGATGAATCCGGACTTGGCTCGTACATACTTCACGATCTCCTCGACCTTCGTAAGGTAGTGTAATCGGGACACATACAGCAGCGTCGTCGGTGTTGCAGGACGCAGCAAATGGTTAGGTCCAGTCGGTGCGGTACCGCACTGATTCGGACGAGCTGACTTCTTTCTCCTCTCCACATTTTTGAAGCCATCTCTGTCGCATCCCGACTCTTTTAGAGTCAGCTGTGACCGATCCTTGTGAACAGGTTCACGAAGGCTCTGCACCCCTTTCTTCGGCCGCTGCTTAGACTTGGACACAGCAGGCGGCTTAGCGGCAGTGGCAGCGTAGGAACGTTGTGGGGTCAACGTACTCTCGCGTGACGTGCGCGTCTCCGGTGACGTAGACGGGCGGGCGGCGGGGCGCGGGTCGGCGGTCGCCTGCTCAGCAATCGCCGACGCATCCAAATTCGCGGACTCGAAACCGCCGATGGACGCATTCCGCGCAACGTGACACACGGATATGCTAGAGTTATCTGACCTACATTCCGAACTAGCACTTCTATGAAATTATGACGTATAAATAACACTTGCACTGCGTGTGCTGGCCAAATCTCTGCAGATTTTTCTTGGTCTAACTCTAACTGATTAAGTCCGTATGTATCCATTTACCGTAAATATAAGTACCATTATTTACTATTCAACATTAATGTATAACTTCACAATCGTTCGAATCAATATTCACAATCAATCGAAGCGCTGGTGGCCTAGCGGTAAGAGCGTGTGACTTTCAATCCGGAGGTCGCAGGTTCAAACCCCGGCTCGTACCAATGAGCTTTTCGGAACTTATGTACGAAATATCATTTGATATTTACCAGTCGCTTTTCGGTGAAGAAAAACATCGTGAGGAAACCGGACTAATCCCAATAAGGCCTAGTTTCCCCTCTGGGTTGGAAGGTCAGATGGCAGTCGCTTTCGTAAAAACTGGTGCCTACGTCAATTCTTGGGTTTAGTTGTCAAGCGGACCCCAGGCTCCCATGAGCCGTGGCAAATATGCCGGGATAACGCGAGGAAGAAGAAGAACAATGTATAACATCACAAAAAATCGTAGGTCCTCTCTTTAATAGCACACCTCCATCCATATACGGGCTAGATGCATCTTCCAAGTACTAGGTACTAGATTCTACCTCCTCGCTCTTACACATCTGTTTGACCGTGAGCCAGAGCTAGACCGATGCTAGTAAGATGCCTCGGTAAGATCCAGTGCGGTAGTTTCGTGCACGTGAAGCGAGAAAACCCGAGAGTGCAATCAAGGCACTAGGGCGCGAAGAGCGGCGCGCCTCGAATAGGGGAGATGCGGTGGACGCAGTAGTATAGTCAGATAGTGACGGTCAAAGTGGCCAAATATTATGGAACACAGCCTTAATTCTATGGTATCAAAGGTGTTTTACAAAATATTAGGCGATATTCGCCGTCAGCCCGTCACTATCTATTTGATACTGACTGTACCTGGGCGCATAGCCAACGTGCCAATCGTTATCGCTCCGTAGCGTATCGTAGTCATCTCTCTCTGTCACTCTTCCCCACTAGAGCGACAGTGACAGTTGTGTTTCGTTCTCTACGGAGCGTTAACTTTTGCACGTTGGCTACGCTCCCAGTTAGAGTGTCTAGTGAGATAGCTACACAATACGCTCAGTTTGGAGCTATAAGTTTGTTTAAGTTGGTAATATTCATCATAATCCGCCATACAACAAATATAAACTGCACAGCTGCCAGGTGGAGAGTTTATTGAAATAGCTGGAGGGTACGCTACGCTTGGCGTCGTAAGTTGCAGCTATTTTAAACACATAATATTAAACCTTCGTTGGCAGGTAGCGATTTAGGTATACTGAGCAATTATTTTTTGTCTGGTAATAAATTGGTATAAGATAAATGGAAAATAAGTACAAAGAATGCAGGGTGACTACTATAGGAAACTTAACGTTCCTTATTTCCTATGAGTTGTTGAAATAAAAGTTGAAAATATTTTCATATGAGTTGAAGTAACATATTATTTAATTATTTCAATCTTAACTTATGGAACAAAGTTTTATAACTACAGTCTTTATGGTAAAATTATAAAGAAAAAAAACCCTATTTCTTAAGTATTTATCCGTATAAAAGTCTCTAATTTTAATTAATTAATACGATGCACGTAAATATATCCCAGGCTGACGTTTCGCAGGATATATTTTAAGGCTACCGTGATTTACGCCTCGGCGAGCGTAAAGGTGTGACGTGTGACTTAAATGAAATGAGGCCAAAAGCCCGGATATGTCCGGGATAATGGATGGCGTGGCCACCAAACCTCACGATAATCCATATTGTTTTATTTAACACATTTGAATGATTCACGGTTAGTTTCACTAGACTTATATATTGAGTGGGATATGGACCGTGATTAGTTGATTACCTTTTGTATTGTCTTCGAGCTCCCGATATTTCGACGCATGTCACAAAACAATACAAAAGGTAATCACGGTCTCCATATCCCAGTCATTATTAGTCATGTTCTATTTATTTCAAAGTCGAAAATATTTAGTATGTAGGTACACTACCAACACCTCATCAAGATGTGATGATGGGATCGAAGGAACTCTTCAAACATTCTGTGGCATAAAAAAAAAAAAAAAAAAAAAAAGTAAGTTTAATGAAGTTGTTTTTTTTTACTAAGGGCTTATACTTTTGTATTATTAAATATACCTACTTATTACGAAATTTATATATGGTCTTCTGTTTTAATCTAGTTTGAATATGATTGGCTACGAATATAATAATAATGACCACCAATAAATACTTTGGTACCCTAAATAAAAAAATCATACTTACCAAAAAAAAATACTGAACACCAAAAAAATAAGACCTAAAAATACAAAAGTACCACCATTTTAATTACGACTGCACTTCAAATTGTATTCAAATACCAAATATATTGAATGATCACCAAAAATCATTAATGATCACCAAATCTTGAAGACCAAATTAATGCGATATTTTCACCTAAATAAACCACTATGATTACCAAAAAATGTATACATATTACCAAATAAAGTAAACTGATGCCAAAATTACTAGCCCCTCCCGCTCAACCCCCCGTACCCCGCACCGCATACTTACCTTACCTAATCTACTTTTCTAGTAGCATTTCGTTATGCTACTAGAAAAGTAAGTCAAACTGCTATCAGTTAAGTGGGTTAGGTTAGCACTGCGACCCTTACAGAAACGAAATGGTACTAGAAAAGTAGGTCAGGTTAGGTTTGAACTGCGACCTTTACAGAAACGAAATGCTACTATAAAAGTGGGTTAGGTTAGGTTAGAACTGCGATCCGCACAGAACCGAAATGCTACTAAAAAAGTGGGCTAGGTTAAGTTTCAACTGCTACCCATACAGATACGAAATGCTACTAGAAAAGTGGGTTAGGTTAGGTTTGAACTGCGACCCATACAGAAACGAAATGCTACTAGAAAAGTGGGTTAGGTTTGCTATCCTATTAAAGCAAATGACTCCAAAATAATCATTCTTCTAGAAACGAAATGCTACTAGAAAAGTGGGTTAGGTTAGGTTGGAACTGCGCCCCATACAGAACCAAACTGCTATCAGAAAAGTGGGTTAGGTTAGGTTTGAACTGCGACCCTTACAGAAAAGAAATGCTACTAGAAAAGTGGGATAGGTTAGGTTTAAATGCGACCCTTACAGAAAAGAAATGCTACTAGAAAAGTGGGTTAGGTTAGGTTTGAACTGCGACCCTTGCAGAAAAGAAATGCTACTAGAAAAGTGGGTTAGGTTAGGTTTGAACTGCGACCCTTACAGAAAAGAAATGCTACTAGAAAAGTGGGTTAGGTTAGGTTTGAACTGCGACCCTTACAGAAAAAAATGCTACTAGAAAAGTGGGTTAGGTTAGGTTTGAACTGCGAACCATACAGAAACGAAATGCTACTAGAAAAGTGGGTTAGGTTAGGTTTGAACTGCGAACCTTACAGAAACGAAATGCTACTAGAAAAGTGGGTTAGGTTAGGTTAGAACTGCGACTGTAACAGAAATAAAATGCTACTAGAAAAAGGTGACGAAGTGGATTAATTAATTTAATAGGATAACGATAATTTATTAATACGATTTGCACATTTTTAATTAAAATGTGGTTACAATTTTGGTGGTCATTTACTATTTTTGGGTTTACAATGATTATTTTGGTGTCATTCTCTTTAATAGGATAGCAAGACGTAAAAATTTGGTTATCATTTCACATTAAAATGGGGTTTGAAATTTGATAATGATTAGTTTGGTGTCATTTCCTTTAAAAGGATAGTAAAGTGTAATAAAATTGGTAATCATTTCACATTAAAATGGTGTTATAATTTTGGTGATCATTCATTATTTTAGGGTGGTAAAATAGTTTTTTTTGGTATTAAATTTTACTAAATGGTGATCAGTTAAATAGCAGCCAATATGATTTATACCTAATCGACAAAAGCTTATTGAAAGTTGTATACATTTGCCTAACTCATATCTGAATAAACAAGAACACTAAGACGAATCATTGAAATGTCCTCATTACGGCAGCTAACAGGCCTCGCATCTGCCTCAGATTTCAGCGCAATTATGCCGGCTTCGCAATGGAATGCTACGTAATTGCCGCTATGCTGAAACCGAAACTTGGATACCGCGGTGTCTTATTGAAATACGTTCACTTTCTTGCCTAGTATTACTGGTATTCTATAATATTAGATATTATGTAAGTTTTAACTTTTATTATGTGTTTATTTAAACATAAATGTTTGTGTAGGATCGATATCAGCTAGAGCCAAAACTCAACTCAATGTTCAAAACAATTTTCGTGAAAAGTGTTTAATGTGTGTAAGTATATTGCTTTTTTTTATTAAAAATTAGAGGCGGCCCGGACAGATTTAATTAATTAAGATTTAGTAATTTCGTTGTTACAAACCTTAAAGTTGTTTTTAAAGACCTCTCTAATGACGTCCCACATGTTGATTAATGAAAGAAAATCACTTTTATTTATTTAAACTTATTGCACAATAAAAAATATAGGTACACCGTACCTACATCAGTTACAAATGGCGAACTCTCGGATCTGTATAGGTATATCTTTCAAGCCAAAATCATCAAATAAACAATTCCCTTTCCCGTAATACCTACGATAAGAAAATCGCATTGTTTTCCCGTAATAACGTGAAAACAAATACCCAATAATGAGAACAGCAACAGTCGCTATCCGAATAAATAACATACGTAACATAACGAAGAATGAGTGGGGTAAACATTTAACAACAACAAGTAATTGGCCATTGGTGGACCTTAAGTCTGTTGCAATAAGGTCTACAAATTGTCATTTAACAGCATTACTGGTGGTAAGTTTGGTTGCGTTTGGACAAAAGTCGATAGGCCAATGACAAAATATTTGGTTTGCGTGACTTGCGAACGCGTCACACGCGGCGCGCGGTACGGCGCCGCACGAACCTCGGAATTATTATGTAATTCATTGGAGCACTTTATACTAGAGATGCAACGGATAGTTGTTTGGCCGGATACCGGATATTCGGCCTGACCATCGGCCGAATATCCGGCCGCCGAATATTCGGCCGGCTGAACTATACCTACATTTGGGTTTTTCAGGTGCGCATTGTGCAGGTTGGACCTGTTTCCTAATGAACGTTCGCGCGGACGCATTCCGAGGTTCGAAATGAAAGCGCGTGTAAGTCAGTGGAATGTTTAAATTGGTTTAAAATAATAAACAAGTACGATTATGACCGTGACTGTTTCTTAAATCCAATTTGTTTACTCCGAAATAAAGCAATGTTACTATCCGGTATCCGGCCGGATATTAAGGCATATGATCCGGTATCCGGCCGGATATTGAAATATTGGCCGCATAGGCCGGATACCGAATAGTAACCGAATATCCGGTGCATCTCTAAAGATACATGCCTTCTGAATTCTTTCACTCGCTCAATTTGTAGCATGATTAGGTATACAGAATTCCAACCCTGATTCGTTATTATGTCGATGGTGATTTGAAAAGTTTTTGTTAGGTATCTAATCAATATTTATCATCACTATTAGTTAGTATTAGCGAGAGTTAAGGGCCCCACTGATTAACGGTCCGCCGGACGGTATCAGCCTGTCAGTTAAGGGGCCCACTGATTAACAGTCCGCCGGACGGTATCGGCCTGTCAGTTGTTCGGAGCTGTCAAAATTTTGTTCTAACTGACAGGCCGTTACCGTCCGGCGGACTGTTAATCAGTGGGCCCCTTTAGAACAAAACTTTGACAGTTCCGAACAACGCAGTTGCGAGCTTTTTAAGATATTTGCGTTTTATTGCGTGTTTAATACATTTTCTGACAAAACGTACTAATACATATACGTATAATTTAGTCAATTTAGATCTTAGTGACCACGCTAAGTTTAGATCGACTTAGCACTCGTGACTGTGGCACTGTGGCATTGTTTAACCACGTCATACTTCACGTACCTAAAACTAAAAAATAAAAGTTTTAACTTACTCGTTGCTCTGTGAGCTGTAGACCTCGACGATGACGACGTTTTTACATTTTTTTAGCTTCTGAATCGTAAGGTCGTCTTACCTTACGATTAGGGCTTGCATTCCGGAATTCCGGAATTTCGAAATTCCGGAATCTCGGACAAATTTTTCGATATTACAATTCCGGAATTGATACAACTGAATATCGAAAATTCCGGAATTGGATTTAAGTACTTTTTTTAGGTTTTAATACGTTTATTATTAAAAATTGTTAAGAAACTACACTATACCGGTGATTTTTGTTGTTATTAAGTGCCTCTTAGTCATTCAGTGAACTACCTATAGTATAGGTATATTTTACTTTTCCGTTTGCTACTTGCTTAGAATAAACAGAATATTCTGAATCCTACATAAGCGAATTTTAAGACTAGAAATTTAAAAATATTTGGACGTTTTATCTTCGATTCAGAGAGAATACTAGGTTAGGAAGAGTAGGAAGCTATTATTTATAAAATTATGCATCGAATGGTTTGCTAGCAACTATAATTCCCCAATTTGTCCCCCGTACCTATAATAGAAGTGAATAAGTGGTACCATTTTAATAGGGTGATAAAATAAGAGGTGAAAAAAAAACGTACTTCAAATTCAATTTCTCTTAAACAATACTTATCTTAATAAACGTTAAGTATCAGAATTTCACATTTTTTGTTGTTTTTTACTAAAAAATCGAATAAAAATATGATAAACCCTAATTCCGGAACCAGTTCCGGAATTCCGGAATTGGAGTACAATATCGAAAATCAGTTCCGGAATTGGAAACCATCCGATATTGCAAGCCCTACTTACGATTCAGAAGCTAAAAAATGTAAAAACAAAAAAATTGTTTAGGTCATTATCACAGCGTACTCGCAATAGTCTTAAGTGCTATAGATGCTAATGGCACTTAAGCCCTTTATATCAATTTTCACCATTTTGAACATTTCCCAAAAAACAAAATGACAAAAATTATATTTAACTACTGCTCACAAAACTTCACAAGAATCGGTTGAGAATGCGACCAGTAAGAGGAGGACATCCGGACATGCGAAAGCAGTTTGCCCGGGTCAAATTACATTTCTACTATTCATGGTATATAGGTAAGTGTGAGCACCCACCACTTATAAAGATCCCACCCACGATTACAACACGAACGATTGTTTGTTCCACGTTCCAAAGACAACATTTTGCCAAATCCAATTTCAGCTTCCACTGAGTAAACAGGCATCGCGTGTTTGCCGGCCACTTGTGCCTCAATCTAGGTTTTATATGTTTTCTTTTGTTCTTAGGCTTAGGTACTGACAGCTGCAGTACGGGGCAGGTGTTCAAAATTATCTACACACGATCTTACTCTCTTAGCAATATCTTTTTAGACCATTATTTTAAAACCGTCAAATAAAGTTTTATTATTTTTAGAATGACAAAACTTATCTTACAATAAGTTAGGAACTTATTTAGGTACCTACTTTTTCTATGATAATTATTAGACAAACAGCTACCACGGTTTCGTATTTTGTTACAAAGATTGTTGATAATAAAATTAATAAAATGAACTTAGTCCATTATAATGAATCGTATCTGTTTTCACTAAATTAGCCAGTGCTTTGTGTTCGACCCTTATCTCTGCAAAAGAATTGCTTTGTTAGAATTTTGTAAGTGGAAACTCCATTCTATACGTCGGCCTTGGATATACTGACACCTATTATTCATGTTAATTCCCCAAAACAAAAAAGCGTTATATTGTTTACAGTGACGATTGCTTTTTCCACGAAGCTTTATAATTAATGGGTAGGTTCAAGGTAAAAGTAGCAATGATAATTATTTTTCACGCCCGAAGAGGAATTAGAGTAATTAAAATTACTTACGTACCATGCTTGTGACATCATTAGGATAAAGTGATTATGTGATTAATCTAGTTTACCTACCCTTTGAGATATAAATATTAGGTAATTGTTTTCGCAGCGGCATTAGACATTTCCACTATAATAGGTAGATTTAGTAACAAATGCAAAAATAGGGGACGATGTCCAAAACAATGAAAGAAGTTTACATAAAAAAACATTGTTATGCGAGGGGTACCTACGTACATAGGCATAATTATTAAAGCGGTAAATAGCCTGGAAAACGTGCTCCGTCTATCAAACTGAAGGTGTTATTTTTTTTTTATAAATATAATTAAATAAAACTCGAGACCATTTCCATATATACTATAAACGAATTTAACTTGTCACCTTAGAGGTAAAAGTTAGTAACTAACGGCTCGATTCGGAAAATGAATTAGATTTCTACTAGACTTCAACAAGTTACGATACGGATAATTTAAAGATATTTGTAAGATAGATATGTCAAATTTGACGTTTCCGCGATTCTGGAGGTCCTCTTGAACGATTTCGACAAGTTATGACTTATATAGATATCCAAGTCACATCTAGTCGATATCTAATGTAGATCTAGTTGATCTCTAAATCGTCTCAAGATCTTGTGATTATCTCGAAATCCGAATACGCCTGTAAATAGCTTCAAGCCTTGACATTCTAGCTGAAAAACTGACTTTCACTAAATTAACTCGAGTTATCTCCTTAGAAACAAAGAATTTTACAGTAGGTTCTTAAGTAAATAAAATGTATTTACTCAGGAAGACCACAATCTCTAAAAAAGATAATCCTTCCTTTTCAATCACAAAATTCTAATAAACCGTCCGGTATGAAAGATGCTGCAAAATGTACCTCAAATATTCCGGCTCTTTCAATGGATGCCGTTTCGAAGTCCCGGTGAATGGTTGGTATTCTAAACAGCGTAAAATGGACTTATGAAAAGAGGTAGTCCCACGCTCAAATACCTGCCGAGCATACAAAATGGGAGACAAAAGTACGAAAAGACACAGTATAATGGGAGTAATTTCTTGGATTGAATATGCAATTTAATTAGTTGTTTCATTATATTGAATCTTGAGTTAAACGATACTTTAAAAAAATGAATTATGTATTTTTTAAGTCAACTCCAGTCCACCTAGACAAGTACCTCTAGTGTAAGTTTCATTTTATTTTGTATGGGATAACGTTCCGCTTGGCGCACTATTAAAAAACCCCATAAGTACCTACTTAAGAGTGATTCTCAAGAAAGTGGCATCGACAGGTTAAAGATAATGAAAAAAATTGTTTGTATTTTTTTTTACTTTTAATAATGAAAAATATGTTTTACCACTTCAAGTATCCCACATTTTCAAAAGGGAACGGAAAATGAAGAAGTTATTTTCAAGACATACAATAACCTATACATTGAACACAGGTTAAAGTTAAGCAGGTTACAGTAAAAAATACATTCATTTTTATTTTTTCCCTTGAACGGATAATAATACGAATGTCTCACTTTTAGCATAGATGAATAAACCTTCATACAATATTAAAATGATATTATTACTATTTATTACATTAGGCCCCATACCAAATTCTTAAAATAATCGAGACAAGTTAAAGTTAACATTCCGTTACAAAAGCCCAGATGTCTGCTTTTAACCACTTGTCTCTACGAAACTACGACACTTGGGTCATAATGGTACCCTACGGTGGTTAGCTTAATACTTACCTAATATTTTGCCATAGTTATGATCTAAACAAATTTTTCTGTGTATGAGTCAGATGCAATACCGCGCATGTACAGGTTGGTACAGGTTAACAGAGAAAATATCCTTGGACAAACTTCGTGCGTGAATATTGTTGTAAAAAAAAAAATATAAGGCCTGTGCAAAGTATATTTTAAAAGGTATTGTTTATGTTATTATAAAGCATGATGTTTTATTTACATAAATTGGTGCTTATAAAATCTAAAGAACTAAAACTGGAAGAGCGATGCTTTTGGACAAGACAGGTTACAGTAAAAATTGCTACTCTTTATATTTTATAAATATAAGTATTAAATTTAAATAAAAATAATGACTTGGCCTCGATAAACATTGTTTTAGTTTATCTAGATACATTTTTGTTTCGTATGAAAAAGAGCAAATAAACATACATTCAATTCAAAAACTTGATGACAGGTTAAGATGCCACTATTTTGAGAATCACTCTTAAATAGACAAAACGCAAACGCGAACGGTCGCCACGCTATCGAATTAAATGTACACTGTGGGCGCAGCACGGTTCCATTTTTATCGTCTATCACTATGCGCGTCCCTTTCGCACTTACGTACTTGTTAGAACGTGACAGGCATGGTGACAAGGGATAAAAACGCGACCGTGCTAAGCCGCCTGGTTAAGTAAAATGAAAGAAAAATAAACCAAGCAAACTATCAAATTGGTAAACATTGTGGCTGTCACATTGTAGTGAATACTTTGATCAACAAAAACTTTGTGAAGTATTGTAACTAGTTAGAACTCCGACGTTCAAACTAAATAAATAATCAAGTAACTCAGCAGAATGGCTTCCGCTCGGAACTTTTTTCATCATATGCTAATGTGTACACCGCGGGAATAATAAGTTAGAGTACCTATTCATATACATATATCGATCAATACCGTTAGCGGTGCCGTGAAAAATAACGTTATGTCATCTGGCAACCGGCGGTTTATTATATCATGATATGAGTTAGGCTTAAATACTTACGATGCCGTTGTTATCAAGAATTGGAAATTGTGGGTTTTAATGGACGAACACAGAAACGTAATGAACTTGGACAGAAAACCCGTAATGAAAAGTGCTAGCGATGATTGGAATACCTCATCCAGCGTATATTTTCAGCTATAAAACAAGCGAAGGTAGTTTGTAAAATGAGCTAGGAGGAGTAGAAGTCAAATCGCTTTCCTACTAATACGTTAGCCGTTCTCAGCGAATAGCTTCATAAGGATTGTTATTCTCATATAAAAAACATATACTTATTATTATATATATTGTATATTATGTAAGTTATATAGATCAGTGTTTTTCAAAGTGTGGGTCGCGACCCCCAGGGGGATCGCGGCACTTGTCCAAGGGGGTCGCGAAGCTCAGCTTTGAAAGAAACTTATGGAAAGCAAATTTAATTTTTTTTAACTTAAAAATAATCTAATCCTTTAAAATTTAATGGTAGTTAACGTACATATCAATAAAACAAAACATTATTAAATAGGTAAACTGTATTTATTAAACAGTTAAATAAGTTAATATCTGTTAGGCCAGTCAAATTAGATTTTTTCCAGGAATTAATTCACAGCAAGCTGGAAATCGTCTTAATACCTTCATTTGGTCCTAAATTTGTGTAATCCGAGTTTGCTCCATTCCAGGAGTTGTGGAAAAATTGCTGCTCTTTTTCAGTTTTTTGATTGTAGTTCTAAAACGGTACGTCCGACGGAAATTTTGCTCTAATCATGATAAAAATTGATATCTGAGGATCCGAAAAGTACCTTAATATGGATTAGTACCTAGTCAAACATTGTAAAAAATGGCCGCCACTTTGAATTTGTTTTGTTTTTGTAAAATCCTGTTAAAATCCGAATTATTTTTACCAGTGTCTGATCCACAACAACCTTGCTGGTAGTGACATTAATTTTGATGGTGGGTTCCTTCTATTTCGAGTGGTTTTGTCAATCCAAGGTAAAATGTATCTCCCAAGGCTTCCAAAATTTATCCACACCTCCTGGGATGGAGCAAACTCAGATTATTCACATTTAGGACCAAATGAAGGTAAATGATTTCCAGCTTGCTGGGAATTCATTCCTCAAAACGCTTTTTTGAATCTCATGAACCGTGATAGGTAGACAGTTGAAATTTTTAGAGATGATATATTTCTGTTGCTGCTATAAGAACAAATACTAAAAACAGAATATACTTAATAAATATTTAAGTGGGGCTCCCATACAACAAACGTGATATCGACCATTGATGGACTGTGCGGAAAGAGAAGTCTTAGAATGTATGGGATCCCATACTGTTCTCTTTCCGCACAGACTCTATATAGATAGAAAAACGTAGAAACGGGGTTTTGGGTTGCGAAAAAATTTTAATGGTCGTAAAGGGCCGTGACACCATAAAGTTTGAAAAACACTGATATAGATTAATGGTAAGTATAATTATAGTATGTCGGCAATGGCTACAAATGTACAAAAAATTAAACTAGGACTAATAGACTAGGAGATAATTTACCTACACAAAGTAAAAAACCTCCAACCTGCAACAAACATGGGAAGCAAGTAATGACGAATTATGTACTTACTGCTATAAAATGAGCTGGTATCCGCAGAGGCAAAAAGATGTCTGTTACTTTACATATCATAGAACGAATTATTTATTACTGGCGAGCTCGTACTATTATTGGTGGATTTAGAATGCTTATTTTTGTATGGTAGTAGCACCGGAAATATTTATAAGTAGGGTAAAGGGGAAACGTTAGGTATAGGTAACAAGTGCGTGATATGTCAGTGATTTCAAGGAAAATAAATGCCACTATTTACAGATGCGAAGCTAAACTGCCTATTAATGGATATTTAATGTATTGTATAGTCACGCCACGACATGAATTAATATGTCAGTAAGTATCTACATTTAGTTACAACAGAAGTATAATTATGTATAATAATGAATGACGGTTAGTCGTATAATCATACGAATCATACGTGGAAAAAATACAACTGAAATGCTGTCTCACAGAAAACTTCTGAACCCTTAAACAGTTCGCCCCTCTACACAGCACACCCCACATCTAAATAATCAACGCACACCAATTCGTTCATCCCCAGCAGATTAACCTACCTACAATGTTTACTTGCAACTTTTAAGAAGAAGACAAACACGCATTTATCCTCCTGAGACCCCATGTCATTATTCCAGTTTTGAATTTCTACCTTCTTGTATTCCATTTTAATTCAAAAATTCGATTTGGATTAAATCCTTTATATGCTTTAAGGCCTCAGGGACTCACGTTTTCGTGTTTTTGTGTCTGTATTTTTAGTGTTCCGTACAAAACTTTGTTCACGGAACACTTATAGGATCACTTCGGTCTTGAAAATCAGTTAAATGCGTTTTTTAATATTATTATTATAGTTTTTTTTTATGTAATTCGACATTAAGAGACCATATACATCTCAAAGTAATTGTAATACGTTACATAGTTTGAATTGGTAGTTGCAGTTAGTTGTATTTTATAAAATTGTTGATGTATTGTTATTATTTTTGCTTACTATGCTATGTAAATTCAATGTTGACGTGTAAAAGTGCCCTTGTGACCTATTTGCTGAATAAATGTTGAAGTGAACAAGTGAACTAAAAACCTTCTACATACAGCGCCACTTTAGTTACAAAAAAACTTTTTACATCTAAGTACCGAATTAAAATTAAATAAAGTTTCAACTTCGCTAATGACGCCGGCTGGGGTGCCCCCGAGGTCATACAATTTACTTAACAACTTTATCTTTTCCAATCTTACGAATTCAATTTGGAAATGTAACGGTGTTCTGCGCAAATTATTAAGAGTTCTGAAGCAATTAGGACGTGAAACAATTGGTGATTCGATAATTTTGTATAAGGCATCGTATTTAGATAAGTAACAAAATGTCGTCTAAGTCTTATGGAATTTGTCGGTATTATTTAAATAAGTACGTTTTAAATATATTTTTCAAATAATTTCAAGACTACGTATTAGTGGAAAGATTAAAGATGTAACTAAGTACCTAATGACATATAATCTCCTTTTGCCTTCTACATATTGTCTATGATATTGACATACGTGTTTTAGAAACCTAATGTCTATCCTATATGTCTAATTATCTTATGCATACTTCTAGTTAATTAAAGCCAATTTCCTTTGGTATTTCGTTTCTATGTATCAATTTAATTAACTAGAAAAATAATGACGGATCCGAAGAAAGAATCAGATGATAAGTCATCGCATTTATTATCGAGATATCTTCGACCGGAACGGTTTGACGTTGAACCTACGGCCCCCGCGGCTGGAGATAAGTGGTTGCATTGGCTGTACACCTTCACTAGCTTTCTCACCGAACATACTTCCACCGATGCTACGGATAATATAAAATTAAAACTGCTAGCGAACCATTTGTCATCTAGTATTTTCATCATCATCAAAGACTGTCAAACCTATAAATCTGCTATTGCTCTCTTAGACAAAGCCTACGTGAAACCCCAAAATGAAATATTGGCTCGCCACGTCCTCGGGACAAGAAAACAAAAGCAAGACGAAAGTATTTCTGAATATTGCCGCGCCTTGCATCTTCTGGCGCAAAAGTGCAATTTCAAGTCCGTCTCAGCTGAAGAACATAAAGAACAAGCTGTACGATACGCCTTTATATCTGGTATCCTGTCGCCTAAAATACGGGAACGTTTGTTAGAAAAATCATCTCTATCAATGGACGAAGCTTATAATCAGGCAGTAACCCTCGAAACAGCCGAAAAGGACTCCGAAACTATGGGTGTTAACATCCCAAGTACATTGAATGCCTTGTCAGTACTGCCTTCACAAGAAGCTACAAATACTCACAATGCTGCTGTCCCTGCTGTCCCTGTACCTCAACCACCAATACGGCGTTGTTTCTTTTGCGGTGGTAAGGTACACCAAAGAATAAAGTGTCCTGCTTTCCACGCTCACTGTCAACTATGTACCAAGAAGGGACACTTTGCGTCAGTCTGCCGGTCTCGTGGCTCTCCCTCCACGAGCAATGCCATTCCGAGTTCCATCGGAAGCTTACCATCTCAAGATTCCTACGAAACCGAATATTCTGCTGCAAGCCCGTCGAGCCTACGAAAAGCTACGGTCGCCATAACTATCAACGACATTCGCGCCGACGCTCTGATTGACACCGGGAGCTCCAAGAGCTACATTGATAGAAACATAGCACAATTAATGAAATTACAGCAATATCCGCACAAAGAAACGATTAATCTAGCATCTCTAAGCAACACGTCACAAGTAGAAAGCATTTGTTTTGCTACGCTCCAAATAGATAATCACACATATAAGCAACGCCTTCTACGCATAGTAACCAACCTATGCGCGGACGTCATCGTCGGCCATGACATACTCAAAACTCACTCCAAAGTCGAGCTCGATTTCGGAGGGACCAGAGAACCCTTACATATTTGCGTAATGGAAGCATCAGTACCGCCAGCATCTGTCTTTACGCACTTATCTGCTGATCTTACGCCCATCGCTATTAAATCTAGACGTCACAACAAAGATGATGAAGAATTTATTCAAGCCGAGATATCTAAACTTTTAAAAGATGGGATTATCGAGCCAAGCGTCTCTCCTTGGCGCGCTCAAGTACTAGTTGCTGGAGGTGGATCTCATCGAAAAAGAATGGTCGTCGACTACTCTAGAACTATCAATAAGTTCACATATCTAGATGCGTATCCTCTGCCTCACATTGAGTCGATAGTTTCGAAAGTAGCGAAATTCAACCACTTTAGCCAGATTGATTTGAAGAGTGCATACCATCAAGTCCCTATACTTGAAAGAGAGAAAATATATACCGCATTTGAAGCTTGTGGTAAACTCTGGCAATTTAAACGTATTCCATTTGGCGTCACTAACGGAGTTGCGGCTTTTCAACGCACTCTCGAACACATAATTGAAAAAGAACATTTACAAGGCACCTTTACTTATCTTGATGACGTCACAGTCTGCGGTAAAAACAAAGAAGAGCACGATAAAAACTTACAACAATTCATGGCCGCTGCTAAGAAGTACAATCTCACACTAAACGAACAAAAATGTAATTTCAGCAAAAGTTCCATCAGCCTCCTTGGATACACTGTCAGGGACAACGTTATTGAACCAGATAAAGACCGACTGGAGCCTCTAATAAAACTACCGTTACCGCGCAATACTGCAGAATTGAAGAGAGCTCTAGGGCTATTTGCTCACTACGCTAAATGGGTTCATAACTTTTCGGAAAAGATTCAACCTTTGATTAACAATTCCAACTTCCCTTTAGACGTAAATGCACAGCGTAGTTTTCAACTTCTTAAATCTGATATTAAAAAGGCAGCATTGGTTGCTATTGACGACAAAGAAACCTTGACGGTGGAGACTGATGCATCAGATTATGCTCTAGCCGCGACATTATCACAAAATGGTCGACCGGTTGCGTTCTTCTCGAGAACTTTGTCGGACAGCGAGCGTAAACATGCTTCCGTTGAAAAGGAAGCCTGTGCTATCGTCGAATGCCTTAGAAAATGGCGCCACTACCTTATTCACAGACATTTTATCCTTATCACTGATCAGAAATCCGTAAGCTACATTTTCGACCAAAATCATACTAGCAAAATCAAAAACGACAAGATTGAAAGATGGAGGCTCGAACTGTCATGCTATAAGTATGATATTATTTACAGACCAGGGGCTCAGAATACTGCTGCTGACGCTCTTTCAAGAGTTTGCGCGTTTATGAACAATAATAAGCTATACGAATTGCACGATGCGCTTTCTCACCCTGGGATTTCTAGAATGTATCACTGGATCAAGCTAAAGAATTTACCATACAACTTAGACGATGTCAAAAAGATGACTGCTTCATGTCGCGTATGCGCAGAAATCAAACCACGCTTTGCCAAAGCAAATGGCACTTTGATTAAAGCTTTATCGCCCTTCGAACGCTTGAATGTAGATTTTAAAGGACCTTTGCCTTCGAACACAAATAACAAATATATTCTAACAATAATTGATGAATTCTCACGCTACCCTTTCGCATACGCATGTCCTGACACATCTTCGGCGACTGTCATCAAGTGCTTCAAAGAACTTTTCTTCGAATATGGCCAGCCCTTATATATACATAGTGACAGAGGATCCTGCTTCATGTCGGAAGAAATACAAAGTTTCCTCAAGAAATGTAACATTGCCACTTCTCGCACTACTCCCTACAACCCTCAGGGTAACGGGCAAGTGGAAAAGCTTAACGGCACCCTCTGGCGAACTATACAGTTGTCCTTAAAATCGAAGAACCTGCCCATCGAAAACTGGGAACAAGTCTTGAAACTTTCTCTCCACTGCGTACGATCGCTCCTTTGCACTTCGATAAATGCCACTCCACACGAGAAGCTATTTAATTTCCCTAGGAGGACACCAGTCGGCGAGTCGCTTCCATCATGGCTCGTTCCGGGACCTGTCTTACTTAAGAAATTTGTTCGATCGAAAACAGACCCCTACGTAGAAGAAGTCGAGTTACTACACAGTAATCCGAACTACTCGTATGTACGACGACGTAATGGCCAGGAGTCTACCGTATCTAACAGACACTTAGCGCCTCTTCCCTTATCGGATGATGAAGGCTCTATACCCGACGGAACGGCTACTGATGGAGGATCTGATATTCCCACATTAGACGAAGAACAAGAAAATCCTGTTGATGCAGGTACACTTAATAATGACCAAGAGATCTACAGTACTCCACCACAAGAAGCTCCGCCTTCACGGATCTTCCGTAGATCTACGAGGTCTAAGAAGATGCCTCAACATCTTAACGACTACATCCTGGATCCGAACGAAGAAATCATAGAGGGGGAGAATGACATATAATCTCCTTTTGCCTTCTACATATTGTCTATGATATTGACATACGTGTTTTAGAAACCTAATGTCTATCCTATATGTCTAATTATCTTATGCATACTTCTAGTTAATTAAAGCCAATTTCCTTTGGTATTTCGTTTCTATGTATCACCTAACTACTTATATTAATTTCAAAAATATGTTCCTAAAGTTTTTCGCACCTAACTATAGAATAATTAAAAAGTCAAACTAACACTTGTGTGCTATCTACACATAAGTAGATATAGAGTTTCACATATATAGTCTAAAGCATTAAAACGGAAATAATTAGTAAGGAATTTCCGTACATCAGAGTTTAGCCGTTGTTTTATGTTTTCATTGTCATCAAATAATCATAAATATGCATATGCGCACCTACAGAAAGTCGAAAAAGAACAATATCCCCAAAACATCCACTTTAATTTAAAAAAAATCGTAGATAGTGCAACATCTACGAAATTCGGCTACGATGTGCTACGAGCGCGCTACGCCTGCGGATGCTACGGACGCCGGCTACGAACTCACCCACGGACCTTACGTAACCCCATCCTCTCACAAAACTTTGCAAATAAACAACGTCAAAAACAATGAGATAACTAAGATAACTTGGAATTGGAAATAGCCAAACTCACCTTATTCATTCCATTTCCCATCTTCGTTGCAACAAACACCTAATTAACCAACAAATTTATTGTCATAATAACAATAACAACACTCAACGTTTAATAAACTTTAATAAAATCGACGGCATCGTAAATATGTCAATCTGTCAACAGGCGTCACTATGGCTACATTGTCGACGCGCGCGCGATTATATCGATATTCGGTCACAGGTTATAACTTATAAACGTCAGTTATGCACGTGGGCATGTTAATGGCCAGCTAGATACTAGGGCTGTGCAAGTATCGATCTGTATCGCGAGTTCGAGGAGCCGAGACGTGCGGCGTGGAGGGCTGGCGGCGCGCCACTGCCAGTGCCGGCGTCAGTGGCGTCACTGCGTCTATTAGCCCGCTAGGGGTGGGCTATCGACAAAATACTTGGCGATGAACAGTGCAGTGCGTTTGAATTGAAGCCGTGTGAATAATAAAAACCTGTAGTAAAACATATTTATTTTATAACCCTTTTAAATAATAAGTGCATTAGATATAGTTTGCTATTACACAATCTGTTTAAAAATAGTACCTATAAATGAAGTTAAGTGTATCCTGTATGGGTAATTAGGTAGGCATTATGCACGCATAATTAAATATTTTTCACGTAGCTTATAGTGACAGCTGTAATTTACATACAATTTATTAGTTTAATACACATAAATTGTATTGAGATGAAAACTGTCACCAAGTCACTGTACCCAAGTTATGTGAAAAATACTACCTTTAGAAAACTTGTAATATTTTTTAACTTATCGTGTGATATTTAATTATAAAAATTAAGGTAAATTAAGATTCTGTGACAGTTTGGAACACAGTTTCCTATTATTAAACGTACTTAAAAAATTCTAAAGATTATTCTCAATTCCTTGGGATTTTTTTTGGTGACTCTGGTCGATATAATATTAGAAGATATACCTATAGAACTAACAATGAAGTACCTTTTCAGACAAAAATAAACTAATCGTCCAGCGATCTTTCAGGATTCGGGTAACATAAGTATCTCAATAAAAAAAAAGAATCAGACGAATTAGGTGGTTCGCTTTCCATACAAAAAATAATTGCGTTATATTAAGTAATTACACACTATTACTTCATAAATATATGCGCATCTGTCTACTATTCAACAAAATGCCAATCGAGCTGAAGGGACTCGTTAATCATACAATTTTTAGTCATAGGTTAAAAAAATACTTGCTCGACAAATGTTTATATGATATTGACGATTTTTGAAATCACAAATTCTTTCCTTTTATTTTTATTCATGTTTTTATTAGTTTCATTTAAATTGTATTCTAAACTAGATCTAATTATATACTTTTATGTTTTTATCATCCATATATAATGGCAAATATTCTCCTTTATTTAATGAATGATTTATTTTGTTGTAGTTAAGTGGACATTGTATTTTATGAATTTATTTAGTGTTATAGTTAGAATTCAAATTCAAATAATTTTTTTCAGAATATTATTTATGCTTCTACTCTATGCATTCAAACAAAATTGACATTGTTTATGAATAAGTATCTTGTATCTTTCAAATGTTTATTTGCGCTAAATTGATAGTAAAACTTTGTTTTATACAGAAATCACGCAAAACAACGTTTTATTTTTTATCAATGCAATACCAAAATAACGTTTTTTGCGTGATTTCTGTACATATTTATGTAATTACTTAATATAACGCAATTCTTTTTTGGATGGAAAGCGAACCATCTTAAAATTATCGATTAGAAGCTGGGCAGCCCTAGCTCGCTCGGTGCGATAGTGCGCTGCAGGGAGGTTCAGGCTGTTTAGTCGTCTTGACGTAACACGCGCGCAAAATTTACCGCTTTATAAAACCAGGGTATTTAAATATTTTCAGCCTAAATATGATTAAAGATAAAATGAAACTATTTGTACTAGATAGGTAGTATAAATAATACCTCAAAAACAGTTTTACGTTTAATAATTAATATGAACCACAGTGGCGCCAGGCATCACTTCCTGTTCGGTATGGGGGTCTGGGGGTACGTTGCATGCGTGACGTCGGGTTGGTGGCTTTCCTAGCATCATCTCATGCGGCATCAGGTCTTGCCACTAGAATTCTCTCCTTAAATGGTGGCAATATCTGTATTACATTTCTCACGGAGGCTCTTTCCGAGTGGTCGTGCCGCTTTGCAGGAGTTGAACGACCAGAAAACCCCTCTTCACAAAGACTTTGGGATGATATTCTGTGCCGTGAGTGGCATAAGGGCCTATTGGAGAGTGCTGTAGGGAAGGACGTTGCCAGGCTAAAGGCTGTTAGGGAACCTGAGTCCGGGGCATGGTTGCATGCCTTGCCGTCACCACACTTGGGAACCTTACTTGATAATGACACGTTACGGATGGCGGTAGCACTGAGAATTGGGGGCAAGGTGTGCGAGCCACATCAGTGTAAGTGCGGGGCAATGGTGGAGGCGGATGGTCACCACGGGCTAAGCTGCTTGCGGTGTGTGGGTAGGATACCTAGGCACTGTGCCATTAATGAATTAATAAGGCGAGCTTTGGTGTCGGCGAACGTCCCATGTATCATGGAGCCCCAGGGCCTAAGTCGTTTGGACGGCAAGAGACCGGATGGTCTTACACTTGTTCCTTGGGCGAAGGGCCGCAGCTTGCTTTGGGATGCCACGTGTGTGAGTACTTTTGCTCCCACTCATCTCACGCGCACGGTAAACAAGGCAGGTGCAGCGGCTGAAACTGCTGCTAGGTTGAAGCACAGCAAGTACGCGAACCTTGAACAGGTGTACGATTTTGTCCCGGTTGCCGTCGAGACGGCGGGGCCTTGGTGTGCCGAGGCCAAAGCCTTTATTAAGGATATAGGGCGACGCTTAAGGGATAGGGGCTGCGACCCTCGCTCTGGTTCTTTCCTTATCCAACAAATATCACTGGCCATTCAGCGGGGTAATGCCGCCAGTATTTTTGGCACATTTGATCCGGGAGACAACCAGAGTGGGGGGCAATATTTTATTTGTTAAGTTCGTTTTACTCATTCTTAGGTTTATTTTAGTATATTAAAGGAAGTACTTAAACGATTGTATTAGAATCAAATCGGAAAAGGCCAAAACAAATAATAAAAGTAAATAAGATAAGTCTAATTAACAAATACAACAGAGAAGATAACGTAAATGTAACCTAAAATTAAAACTACCTACAAAACTAAACTAACATTAAAATAAACCTACTTAAAAATTAAACAACAATAGAAAAAATATGAAAGGCCTATGAAAGGTCCCCCAAGTCTGTGCCCTGCGGAAGGGTGCCCATGAGGCTGGCTACATTACCCCGCTGGATGGCTATGCCTACTCGTTGACCTAGGAATGAGCCAGCCCTAGGGTCACCCGAGGTCTCCAGTATTTTTTTTTTTATTTCCTGGAAGAGGATATGGGCGTCGCTGCTCCACGGCCCTAGGGTCTCTACCGCAAACGCCGCAAATATGTGGTTGTTAGAGAGACCAGCATATTTGCGGCGCTTTAGGGCTTCAGCCTCTGCCGCCGCTCCGCCAGCCTTTAGTGATGTGGCGGAATGCCATCGGGCCTCTTGCCATCGTCGCGCGCCAGGCCGGGTGGTTCTAACGCGGCCGGCACGCCCACGCTGACAAGGGCCCGACGGATGACATCGTTGAGGCTGGCATGGCGGGACAGACGACCGGCACTCCTTCGGCAGGAGAGGCCGTGGGAGCCCAGACCGTAAATAAAAAAAAATAATAAATAAAAAATAAATAATATTAAATAATATTATTTCTTTCTACTTTTTAAATCTTTACGGGCTTAACGCGTTCTAAAATTTACTCGTACCTATTACTTTTAACAGCCTGCGTTGATTTTATTAGCGTGTCCTACCTCCTTTTGAGCCTTGTTTTTTACAAATAAATCAAATTAAATAACTTTCTGCCAAGCTTAAAATAACACAAGAAAAAGAAATGCCGTAGGTATTTATACATATATTTTCAAACACTTCAAGCCACAGCAAGCCTTATATTTTTATTCAACATCAAAAGAAGGTTTCGAGGGCGTAAGGGAAACGATTTAGAACTGTGGTATCTTTAAGGGTTCCCTAATTTTAAAAGGCAATTGCATCGACCCTTTGCACGCCGTCGTTGAACAGGCTATTTGCAAGTAAAAGATGTTCCTTTGCCGCTGTTTCTCCGTTTTCGTACAAAAATGGGTACAGATGAGTATTTACTTGAACTCTTACTTAAGGTTAATGTGGCTAATTCCGTCATTTACCGCCTATTCCGTCCACTAGCGTTTTTCTCGAACAACGATAATTTCGTCGACAAAGCAGCGATTGCTTTTAGTTTCAGCAATCAAAAGCAAATGTTTTTGAAGTGAAAACTTCTTTAGCGGCGCTGTGTACTTTTTGTGATGGGGAAAAAATGTTAAACTCGCGACAGGTCATGTGACCGTAAGATTCGTAAGACGTAAGACGGACACGTGACCTGATCGAAAAACTGTTACAATGTCATTGAGTTTTCACTTCTGCCGTCACTCCCGGAGTGCAACCCGTTGGTTTTTTTCCTACGATTGAAATTCAAAGATATATACGCTCGTAGACAGAATAGTCCCTATGACGGAATTAGCCATATTGACCTTACACGTTTCTATTTTAACCAAGTAAACATGCCGAACAAGAAACAAACTAAGCTAGGGCGGGGTAAGATTCGGATACCTAATTGAAATGTATATATGTATAAAACTAGACGAAGATGTAAAAAAATCACATTACTCGCATGAAATTATTAGCGACAGGTTGTGGGTAAGTATCTATTTCGCGTTTTTAACCCAATACTAGATACGTTTTTCTATTCCTAAATAAATTTGCGCGATTTATATTAGGTAGGTACCTATTTATCTTAGGATCAGCTACTGATAATCCTAAAGTAATCCCTTAGTCTCATCCTGCCATGTAAGGACCAGGGGCGTATTTACCATAGGGCCAAGGGGGCCATGGCCCGGGGCGGCAGGCCGCAGGGGGGCGGCGAAGCCGCCCCCTTGCGGCTTTTTCTGGGCGCCTTTTATAATCAAACTTAGCTATATTTTTTATTATATTTTAATTGACATTTAAATTAATAAACAAACGAACGCTTCAAACCCCACCAATTGCTAAAAATATCTACCAACAAGTACCTAAATTAAGCAACATTTTCGTTCAAGAAGTATTAGTACGGCGCAGTGCCGGATTTACCACTAGGCTGAGTAGGCTGAAGCCTATGGCGGCAGATTTTAGGGGGCGGCAAATTTGGGTCAAAAAAATATTTTATTAGCTGTTCAGATAGGGTCGACCAGAATTTTGTCGCTCCCCTATTTATTTGTAAAATTTAAATAACAAGCCTTGTCGATTTTGCCGCCCTCTGTCATGTCAAGACCCTTTATATTGAGACAGACAGACGGCCGGACGGACAACAAAGTGATCTTATATGGGTTCCGTTTTTTTCCTTTTAAAGTACGAAACCCTAAAAATGTACCTACTATTTTCTCGAAAAAATTTCGCGCTCGCTACGCTCGCGTTTTCACGTACGTACCTAACATTATTTGTTACCCATCTGACTATATACATACGGGCGGTTCTTGTGTCTTCGTGGTATTGAATCTCACTAAATTGTTCCGATCCCATGCCGAAACTCAGTACAGATAGAGTGCTCTCGATATCAGGTACAAATACAATACTTTTCATGACTTTCCAGCACCACAGAATGAGGGATAATGGTACGGCCTGTGTAATACGCATCCCTACTACTGTCGTCTGCATAGCAATGATTATCATTGATATGCAGCAATGACAGCACAGAACCTAGTGCAACGCCAGCGGTAATGTCCACACTATCGGAGCAGCTTCCGTCTACTATACGGCTCATGTGAAAGCTAGCGATCCATTTGTATAACATATAGTCCCTCGAGCAGACTCGATGCCAGACCCGACCGAACTCCTTAGCTATATCCAGCCTGACTGCCATATCTCACCTTGATTCTCAATGGCCAAAACCCAGCAGTACCCACCGGTCACCGATCAGATCAGGCAAATATAACGAGGTCGCATCGTCATTGAGTGACAAAAACGGCCCATATAAATCTGTATCTAGAATAGTGACATTAGTGACGTCACCTTTCTGCACTCAAAAGAATAAAAAAATATCTACGTTCCACTATCAGCGGAGAGCGCCTGAATAGCTTAGCTCTTCTTAATATAGAAGCTGAGCTGACAAACGTTTTAAATTACGACAGCGTTATTGATGATTTTGTCAACCAATTTGTACATAGGAAAACAATGTAAATGCCTATGTGAGTAAATGGTAAATGTTTAGTTTTTTTTTATTTCACACCCCAAAGGTACTTGTTGCAGGTTTTTTTTGATGAAGGGGGGCGGCAAATCAAAATGGCCCGGGGCGCCAAATTTGTAAATACGCCTCTGGTAAGGACACTATACTTTCTACTATAAGGAACTCCAATCTATTCGGGTCCCATGAGGCTGTGTCAGCAGTCTCTTGCTAAAGCTAAATCCCAACATTATCCGAACAGCTTGCCGAGAAGATAGGTTTTATTCTATTTAAAGAGACTAAACATAGTAGGTAGGCATTTCATAGAAATCCATCTTGATAAAACCAAAGTATTTTTATAATGCAGTAACGAGGGGCTTTAAGGAATTAATTTAGAAGCTGATAGATTGGTACATATATTGTTTTCAACCAAAAGCTTAGGGTTATAAATGTTATAATATACATAATTATGTAAGTAGATATCGGCACTACTTAGAAAAAAACTCGTATCTTGTTCTGTCAATCAAAAGAAAAATTTCGTATCTAGACGCAAACAGAGTTACTGTCTTTCAACTTTGAGTAGCAGTGTGAGATAGGAGATTTTTTTCAAAGTAGTGCCGATATTCCGTTGTCAACAGGACACTGCTGTAATATCATAATTTAAAAATAAACATTTATAAATTAACGTTAACGAAAAAGATCGATCGGGTATTTTTTCCTTAAAAATGCTTTAATTTATAAAATATTTTCAGGAGTAACGGGTTAAATACATAACAGCAAAATAACTTTCAAAAAAACAAAACACATTCCTCGTTTGATACAAGATTACAAAACCCATGCTCTCGGGACAAACAAATTACAATAAATTTAATTGGAATTGTCCTTCCGCGTTCCGATGCGAATCCAACACGCTTGGCTTTAGACCAGCGGTGGAACAAACATGGGTTTTGATAACATTAAAGTTTTTTCTTTTTTGATATGTTATTGCATGCATGTTAAATAACATTTATGTAAAATATTAGAAAATTATAGGTGGAGCGTTCGGCCATATTTAAATATTTCAATTTTGCTAAATAACTATGTAAATATAAAATTAAAGTTACAAAAAACTGTAACATGTTCAATAACACTTTAATTTATTCACAATATTCGGTTTTTAGAAATCTGGAACAGCTGCTTTCTGGTGAACGTAAAAACACGAATTACTTTGTCAATAAAGAATTAAAGTAGCTGATATTGTAAAATTACGATATTATCTATCAACTTAGTATACTTGTAAAAATTTAGAAATGTAGACAATGTGCTTGTCTAGATATTGATTTCTGGTTAAGCAGTATAGCCAATATTGAATTAAAGTTTGTAGAGTTAATATTACACGGTCATAATAAAGATCTTAGTTCCCACACAAAATATTAGAAATATAAAATCACGGCGACACTAAATACTGATACGTAAGTATGCATTCCGCGCTTATATTGAGTTACATTTCAAACGCGCGGCGTTTTCGCGCGCCGCGCTGTGCGCCGTGGCAGGAGGCAGCGATCGACGGTGGCGGGCTAGCGATTAGCGCGGTGCCCGTAAAAAATACGCAAAACGTTTATAAAATTATTATCAATGGTAAATAGTTATATTGTTAATAGTAGGTACACTAATGGAAACTTACCTACACTTATTTATTTCTATATGTACTAGGGATTGCCCGCGGTTTGGTTTACGTAGAATTCGTTATCGTGTTAAGTATAGAAATAATAGATACATTTGAAAATTATTTTAGGTGCATTGTCATACAGATAACCACCCTTGTTAAAGTATTCTTCAAATTCAATAGACAGGTGTCATTTCAATATAATTTTGCGTAATTTGGCGCTTTTAGGTTATAAATGACTAGCGACATATATTTTTTGTTTAAGAGCGATATCCGATATATATATCTCCGATAATATTTACTTTATCATTTAAATCAATTTCAAACTAACGTTATTCAATATTTATCATTTTAAAGTCAATTTTACCAACCAACTGAGCTTTACGAGTATACCTACGGAAACAACTCAAAATTTGCATCAAATTAAATGGCACTCTTCTTATCCGTTTCGAACAATCAAGAGGGCCTTTACGAGCTGATGTAGTGAACATTTTATTTAACCCTCGTCCCTTGAAACCTTCACTACGCTCGAGGTTCAACTTTACGAACCACTCGCTACGCTTGTGGTTCAATTTTAGAATGTTTCGCTTGTTTGGGTATCAATATTAGCACGATTAATCAACAAATTTTCCCCTTGTAAAACAAATAAATAAGGTAGGTGAGGTGCAGGCATATGAGGCCCGGCGGGTAACAAGGCCCAGCATTCAAAAATAGCAGTTGCTCCCTATTATTCTGAATTTGTACTTGTTGCTAAGAAGATCCACTGTCAGTGCAGGTAAAAAGGTCCAGTCCCGGGCCTTATTGAACGTATGAGATGAAATAATAGATTAAAATATTTTAAGATAATTTTGAATATTTTTAATCTCTCATTAATAAGGCCGATTTGAAGAAACTTCTATGAAATTATGACTTATAAACAACACCTTCACTGCGTGCAGACTTTTCTTGGTCTAACTCTAATAATTTTTCACTTTCTTTATTGACCTAAAGACGTTTTAAAGAATCAAAAAGTCTAATAACATTTAGACATTTATACTTTTTAAAGGCAGTAACTACTTACTTATATAGGTAACTTTTTTTATTAATACATAGGTAGTTATTTACGATAGAAGTGCGAAATATAGAAATTTTGCAACGAATGACGAATTTTAAAACACGGCCAAAGGGAGTGTTTTAATGTGCTTATTATAGCACCGGTGTCGTAATGAAGCACCAGGGCCCTATTTCACCAACATGACAGGTGCGACAATTCGACAAGTCTCATTGTTGCTGACGTCACAGGCATCCATGGGCGACGGTTATAGCTTACCATCGGACGGGCCTTATTCCTGTTTGTCACTATCATTGTATTATTTTAAAAAAAACTTTATTATATCGGCAAAAAACAGGTATCTTTCTTGTGATGTTTATGATGATAATGATGACAATTGACACAAGATTTCAAAGAACTTTCGGTAATTCTTGACAGTAAATGAGTTCTGTGTCGGAATTTCGTGACAACTGTCGTATTTCTTGTGACAATTGTCCAAGTCCCAGCCCCCCCTTTGCTACAGTCCAACCCGAAAGGCACCTTAGGTCGGCGCTTACGTCATTATTACCGGCGCCCCAATACTAATGCGGTGCTACGCGACGTAAGCGCCGACCGCCATATTCAACGTGGTTTGTCACATAGTACCCTGTAAAGGTATGATTCCAGGGATAAAAAATATGTTATAACGTTATCCAGCGTATAATGGAATTCATAAAAGTTTTTCTTTATAATTACTACAAGTAAATTTGTTCATATTTGCATATTATTAAAAAGGTAAATGAAAAGTAATTGAGTAATTTAATTACTAATTAATGTAATCACAATTGCAAATTACACAGAAAAATTAATTACATGTAATTAAATTTTATGTAATTTAATTACAAACATTTTAATTACATGTAATTAAATTATTAATTAAATTACACGAGTAATTAATTACGCCCAACACTGGTTGGTGGCAAACAACCACACCGCTCGTCTGATGGTAAGCGGTTACCGTAGCCTATAAAGGCCTGTGACGTCAGTAACAGTGATGTCGACAAATGTCGCACCTGTCACGTTGGTGAAATAGGGCCCAGATGTACAGTAAAAATCATGTTAAAAGATAATACTAACTGTTACGAATAAATATTTATACTGTAAAAAATTAACCCACCAAAAACATTTTCATGTAAAATGTTGCTAAGACGAAACCATAAGCCTAAGACTCGCACTGTTAAAAAGTTATCAGATCTCTTGTCGAGCCAAGCTTCAAACTCTACAAGCCCCTTCACTAACTCTACACCTTAGTCAAAATATGTGGCTTGGCTGTTTTGCTACCGCCACATGGGCATAAGGTGAAAAACTTATTATAATCATTATTTTTAGGGTTCCGTACCTCAAAAGGAATAAAACTGAACCCTTATAGGATCACTCGTGTGTCTGGCTGTCCGTCTGTCACAGCCTATTTGCTCCGAAACTACTGGACTAATAAGTTGAAATTTGTCTATAACCCAAAGACATACATGTAAAGTAAATATGTAATATAAATTTAAATAAAGGGGTCAGTTTTGAGATGAATGATAAATAGAAGAAAAAAACTATATCTTTGTTATACATCAAATGAAGGGGCTCATTTTAGAATTAGAATCTCAAATATATTTATTCCATAATTTTAAAATAAATTGTTTAGAAGTTATTTAAGAAAACAGGCAAAATATTAACATTACCCTTATCTCCGAAACTACTGGGTCTTTTTATTATGAAAAAATACACATATTAGCTCTTTACCTATAGATGTCAGGAAAACCTATTAGAAATGTGGAGCTAAGCGTGAGCAGGCCTATGGAAC
Organism: Cydia splendana; assembly: GCF_910591565.1. Lineage (NCBI taxonomy): Eukaryota > Metazoa > Arthropoda > Insecta > Lepidoptera > Tortricidae > Cydia > Cydia splendana. Next base: position 12,830,271 of record NC_085971.1, on the reverse strand, counting down.
TCTCTGCGCGAGCTCGGATTAATACCTTCGAATCTGCTCCCGTTCACGGTAGAAAAGCAAGCCAGTTGGTTGCCACACGCGCTCACGTACGCACGTCACCGCGCGCCGCACTGTCAATTTTTACGATAGTTACACGTACGGCGGGATTCGGGAAATGAATTAGAGATGCACTAGATAAGAAATAGTAAAGATATGTGGCGTTCCACGGCAAAAGGTACCATTGCCCCGACTAAATATTGGAGTGGCGATAATAATAAGCGTAAGCGCCAGCCGCCATAAGGTACCTTTTGCCGTGGAACGTCACATATCTTTACTGTTTCATATCCAGTGAATGTCTAACGGCGCGATATCTTAAAGTTCGAATCGCGCGGGTAGTAGGTACCTACCTACTATTGAATTTCTTTAATTAAACATGTAATGTTTAACATGTGTGACAAATGTATAGATTTAGATATCTATCTATTTGAAATAGGTAGTAAATTTTTAATTTATTTTGGTAAATGTTTATTTTAACGACAGTAAGTTTACACCGGAAAGTGCCTACTCATTTTTGCTCTGGTTAACTTATAATTAATTACCTTTATTCATGGGGTTTCTATTATTTTTCTTTACTATGTAACATTAATCTCTATCTGGTTTTAAATTACACGAAGTTTTAAAACTAATTCTTGCTGGGATTATTGCGCGGTTTATAAAACGGCGTAAACACTGCGGTTACTGCAGGGACATATGACCTTTTAAAATGACTATTTCGCAAACACTAAAGCATAATCGGAATATTAGGTATAATTTAAGATTTAGCTTTCCTTTTATTTCACTCCGCTGTTTAAGTGGGTATTTATTTATCATTTCTAAGCGTCAGCAACCCTAGCGTTGTGCCGGTGCGCGCGGTGCGGGGAGCGGCGCGTTGAAGGTCACTCCATTGTATTTTTGTGTAGGTATCAAAACGGTAGGTATTTGCGTTTTGTTTGAGAGATAAGTATCTGTTTGGAAGAACTATTGTATAATCTGTGGCGTGAGTCGGACTTAGTACTTAGTTTTTGATCCGATCCCTACGGGTTTTTAAAAGACATTTTACTCACTTTTCACTAAAAAAACATATTGTTAAAAATTGTGTAATGTACGGAACCCTTGGAACGCGAGTCCGACTTGCACTTGGGCGGTTTTTTTATTATACATACAATAGTTCTTGTAGAAACGAAACGGCCGAGCCACATACTTTGACTAAGGTGTAGAGCTAGTGAAGTTAGGGCTTGTAGAGTTAGAAGCTTGGCAAGGGATCTGATAACTTTTTGACAGTGCGAGCCTTATGGTTTCGTCTGGGCAACATTTTACATCAAAATGTTTTTGGTGGGATTTCACTTCTTTTTGTAAGTTGCTTATGATAATCTTCCATCCCCTAATTTAAAGGGTTGGGGGTGATTTACTATTAAAAATCCTGAAATATGTATCTGGGGGCATCTGTTACACAATGTACTTCTTACTGATTCCCCATATAAACCCTTCACCCCGTAAGGGTAAACTTTGGGGTTGAAATCTGCCTTCACCCCGTAAGGGTAAACTTTGAGGTTGAAATCTATTCTATATCCTTCCCCATAACAATACCTATCTACATACCAAATTTCAACTAAATCGGTTCAGCGATTATTGATTCCCCATACAAGATTAAACCCCCTCATCATCCCCTTAGGGATTAAAAAATTCAAGTTTTTGAATTTATTTGTTGTTTGTGAACTAAAACTATCTTACATATCAAATTTCAGCTTCTTAGAGGACTTCAGGAAGTACCCTAAAGGTATTGATAATCATCAAGTGAGTGAGTCAGTGACGAAATCGAAGTTTTTAGATATGAATAAAATCTAAAGTATAAGAGCTATGCAATTGATATGCTTAATATGTCCGAGAACTTTGTTTATCTAGTATAATCCAACCCCAAGTTATGAGGTTTCCAAAAAACGACGAAGCGCTTCGAGAAAAGGTAGATAGTGCCCTTGCGCTTTGCTCGTCTTGGCGGGGGCACTGCCGTGCCCCCAGATGTTAAAACATAATAATAATAAAGATTTATGTTTAGTGACTTTAGTTACCTACTATTTTCGCGTAAACTAGACAATTTTTATATCTTTAGTTAATAAGGCCCAAAAGAATTATTTTTAACTTATTATAAATATCCTCTTGTTGTGAAGTACCAAATATTGTTATTTGTATATGTATAACTCTTAAGTTAAAAACAATAAAATCTGTTATTGTCTACTGTCAAAGTGATTATTTTTTGCGGGATTAAGTAATACCCTGCTAGTGTTCAATAAGGCCCACAATAGGACTTTTATAAAAGGTATATTTTCCAAGAGTATCGTAATATTTTTATAACTATTTTGGTATAATGAAGAAACTTCAATAAATAAGACACCTATTTGAGTGAGTTTTTCATACTTAATATCCTGTTTATTAAAAAAAAAACCATTTTAATTTAAGGTGGGCCGTATATAGGTGAGGTCACTTACCTTATTGTATATTCAATATGTATACGTGTAATATTGAGCAGTTGGTTTATAATATACATAATATGATATTGACGTTGAATAGGACAGGACATGACAATAGGAACCAGAAATAGGTATAATCGGTCAAACCAATTTGTCAGTAAATAAAAACAAAAAACTATATTCATCCTTTTCTTTTGGGTGCTAGTACTAGTGTAAGTCAAAGATAGTATGATGATTCTCTCTATGTTTGAAATGAGACAGTCCTTTGACAAACTATGGTAAAAAATAGTTGTGAATATCATGTACATTTTTATTACAATTTCAAAATTCAAATGTTCTTCCTAATCAACTCGGCCACTAAACTAACTGATAACTTGGTATCCGATCCGCTAACTCGGCGAATGAATCGCCAATTCGCCAACTCTCCGAGCCGAGTCAACGCTATCACACTGCTACTAAGGCCATTCAAAAATAAACCTTAATTCGAGAGCCCGAAGGTTCTTATATGACAAACAATACATTATGACTTAAAACTTTATGGGAAACAAAGGGACCCCTTTAATTTCACGTAATGTCCGCATCTAATTTATATATGTCCACAGTAAACAAACAAATGAATGATAAGAAAAGACAGACAGTGCTGTGAGCGGGAGGTGGGGCGAGGCGAGGGGCGAGGTATAGGCAGGCTATGATAGGCTCTCGGGCGGCGCGCCGGCGACACTGACGGACCAGCGCGGCGTATGTATGAATTTCGCGCCTTTTTAAATATATTTTACTATTACAATGCAAGCTACACACCGAAATTTCTTATTTTCCATAATATGGCTGCGTATATTATTTTATAGTAATAGACTTATTTTTACAGACTCTAATTCAATATTAGATATTATAGGACAAAAAAACGCATATTAATTCTAAAGCATATATCTTATTCTTCTAAATTTTTAGCTTGCCTATTAACTTAAGAATTTAGATATGTTGTTGTGGATTTATTAAACTTTAATTCAATATCGACAAAATAATAAGCTAATTTGTAGTTTGACTAAGAAGCACGTTAAAAAAATTTCTAATAATTTTACATTATAAAGCGTCATACATATTATAAACGATGGAACTTAAACATTGCACTTTAATTCAATATTAAAAAATCATTACTAAAAATATATAAATACCTAATTTATATCTAACGCTCGTTCTATCTTTTCGTCATATTTTACAAATATGCTTAAAAATATGTCCCATGTCAGATAAGTATCCCTTTTTCATCTTTAGAATTATCAAAACTTTTAGTGCAAAAATCCGGTCCCACTATTGGTCTACTTCGTGAGCGTGAGGTTCGTAGTATTGACTTACGGCTCGATTCGGAAAATGAATTAGATTTCTACTAGACTTCAACAAGTTACGATACGGATAATTTAAAGATATTTGTAAGATAGATATGTCAAATTTGACGTTTCCGCGATTCTGGAGGACCTCTTGAACGATTTCGACAAGTTATGACTAAGATATCCAAGTCACATCTAGTCGATATCTAATGTAGATCTAGTTGATCTCTAAATCGTCTCAAAATCTTGTGATTATCTCGAAATCCGAATAGGCCTGTTACCCTCTAACACTCAGACACTCGAAAGTATACTTTATTGTATTCCTACATATAAAGTATAAAATAGAATGAGATCTGAAAAGCCCATACGTCGGATACTGAAGCTGAGAGCGGCAGCTTACTGGCTTGAACAAACACAATATTTTGTTATCTGCGGAACGACGCTGTCTCTGGGGCCTAGAGGCGTATTGTGATTATAATAACAGGTTATAAATTTGATTTGGTTATGGACATGATAGTGTTGTGAGGCGTGGACAAATAGCCAAATCTGCAGTTAAGCAACTAGAGAAAATATGGAAAAACCGTAACATCAAACGCGGCAAAAAGTACGACTCATGCGGACACTGGTATTTTCCATATTTCTGTATGCTTCAGAAACTTGGACTTTAAAAGCTCGGACCAAAACCAGAAAAGATGCGTTTGAAATGTGGTGTTGGCGCAAAATGTTAGGCATATCCCGGACAGCGCGTCGCACTAATGTGTCTATTCTGCAGGAGCTCAAGATCCAGACTCGTCTTTCTGCTATTTGCCGTGGGAGAATGCTTGGCTTCTTTGGGCATTTGGCCCGCGTGAACTTGATAGCCTGGAAAAGGATGTGCTAGTTAGGCCTGTTGAAGGCCATCGAAAACAGGGAGGGATATATACCCACACGCTGGTTCAACGCCATTCAAGAGGTTACACGCGAGGGGTTACAGGGTTCCTTAAGGAAGGCAATGAATCGGCCAGGATGGAGAGCACTACAGCGCAGAGCAACTTATGGTGGTCACGACCCTCAGACATGAGGATTCGACTAGAAAGAAGAAGTGTTAAAGACATATTTCTTCAATCACAAATATCACTTTTGACACTGAGAGGGATCTATAACAAATGCAAATCACATTCATATCCTGTTATTACAATCAGAATATGATCCTAGTCTCTAAAGACCTTCGCTCGTCAGTAAAGTTATCGCGTTATGTCACTTCACTGCCCTCCTTCACACACTCACAGATAATAAATAAAGTATATAAAGTAAGTAAGTATATAAAGTATAGTTTGTCAAAGGACTGTCTCATTTCAATCATAGACAGAGAGAATCATACTACTACTTTCTTATACTATCTTTGTCCTACACTAGTAGTCTAGTACGTACAAGGACCCAAAAGAAAAGGGTGAATATAGTTTTCCTGGTTCTTACTGACTGACAAATTGGTTTGACCAACTATAGGTCTATACGCAACGTATACGCAACGTATAGACCTATAGTTGTATATCTCACGTAATTACGTTATCATCATACGAAATTAGCTACTTATGATACGGCATAAATGTATGTAGGTGTAGGTACCTACCTATTCGTATGGATAAAGCTAATTTTCTGTTGTGTTTATACAGGTCATTCCCATTTCGCTAATAAGCTAGGTTGGATAATGACTCGCAGGAACTCGTGTAGTAATTGATGAACCGTTTACTTATGCCCAAATGTGCATCGGGTTGTGAATGTATTGTATTTTGCTGCTACAAAATAAAAACAAACATCGATTGATCACAATTTTAATTAAAAAATTATAACAAATATGATATTAATACTGTGTATCTTTGTTATGTACCTATAATCTTATATCCAGTAGGTATGTATCTTATTTTATTTCAGGTACAATCAATAAGTGTGCAATATTTACACAATACCTAAAGCTATATCTACAATGGTATCTTACACTATATGTACTTACTTAACCATCTAAGTACGACTCATAAAATGTTATTTGTCTTCCTTCCCTTTTTTGGTGACTTTCGGTCTGAAAAATGTGACCGGCACAGCGCCCGCCCCACTCCTAGTCTGTTCGAAAAGAGAAGAGTCATAGAATGTATGGGGCCCAATACATTCCGAACAGACTCTATAACGATAAGTACCGTCCGTCCACCACCAGAAATGGCATATGATTATGCCGATGAAACTCTGTGGACAACGTTATAACACATAATAAGCTTTGTAGACAAGACCATGAATGAGCCAAGAGTGGTAGCCAGGTATCTGTTACAGTGAGATGGTACGAGTATAATACCTACCTATATTGTTATTCGTCTTTCTTTCCTTTGGTATCTTCTGGCGTAGAGCGGGCGACCAACGCAAGTCCCATAACGATGAGCAGGGCGCCAGCCCACCATCGTACAGAAGATAGCTCTCCGAAGAAACATATCCCGATGAAGCCCTGTAAACAAAATGGAGAGATTAGCAACTAAACTTAGCATGTGCTGGATGTTTTAAGTCTCTTAGTCAACAAAGAACTCGTATTTCGTGTCCGTCCGTCTACGTGTCTGTTCGTCCATAGCTTAGCTCGAGAGAATCTTAGCACTAAAAATATACTGTTTGGTGAGGTACCTTTACATATTACTCGTACTGACAAATTGGTGATAAATCCTAAAACGAAAGTGGGATTTTTTATACTACACCTACTGTAGGCTACTTAACTTTGGTGTGTAAGTACCCCATGGTGTGGTATGGATAGGTCTTTCAAAAAACATTGTTTTAAAAAGCTGCCTTTTTTGTAAATAGGTAGGTTAGGTTTTAAATTGCAATTTTTTGTTAGAAGCAAGTGTCCTCATCCCCTACCTACTGATGGGTTACCTACTAGTACTACTATCGGTAAGTAGGTAGGTATATATAAACAAGATGCAAAACAAATGATGTAGGTAAAAACGAAATAAATGTACCCTATTAGCTAACATAAATACAGCAAGAATGCAATCTGATATAACCAGCCTCACTAATATTACCTAGACTCGGGTCGGGCCTGCTGCGTCTTGAAGAGATTGCGGACTTTTACGAGCCTGTTTTGTCCCCGTAGATTAGTTCGGCCGCAAGTCAGAACCACACGGCTAACTTTTAAATCAATAACGTTGGGGCTTGTCTCGTTGGAGCTGTTCAGTACGTAGAAGAAAATAAGTAGTGTATCTCGGATCTTATAGGATTCACACATGCCGTTGGGCACTTACTTCGGCCGGCCCCGACAGATGGATACTTACGAACGAATTCTTGCGTAATATATTGTATGCCCAAGATAGAAGTTGCAAGGTATCTATAGCAATAATATCTTATATGATATGTTAAAATGAATGAAATATAAGACAGTCTTTTATGGCGTTTATGGCTCTACTAATAAGATTGTGCCGGTGCCTGTACAGTAGGTACCTACATATTTGTAAGAAAATTATCTGTTGAGTCGTTCAGCAAGAATGATAACCTAGTATTGTAAGTAGATGGTCTAGCTAGAGATACTACTCATTTTACTTTATTTCAGCCGCGGTTGGAACGAGATTACAATCACGATAAGTAGTAGTCCATCGCTTTGTCAAATACAGACGACGGACGGAGGCCAGAAGGCAGTTATATGAAAACGACCATTTCAATAAACTCTGTCGTATGTTGCGTGACATCATTTAAGGAAAAAGGACAGTAAATAATGTGTCCTACCTAAAAATAGAAAGCCGATAGTTAATGGAATCTATAATCAATCTGTTATGTCATGTTTCTCTATAGATATGTGATATGTGTCCGTATTTGTCCACTGTTCACTTACCTTTATTATAAAAGGCTTAGGTATAATATTGTAACGTAGATATTACAATTAAAATTAGCTAAACATTACTTGCCCATTTTATTAAAGATCATTTAATTGAAACAATATCTGTGCATATGCGTTAGATAAATATTTGGTGATGAATTCTGATGTTCAGGATATGATATTAATATAATGAAGAGGCAAACTGTCATTGTTGCTGTCTGAGGGCTTACCGCGAACCAATTGTGGAAATATGGGATCTCCCTTTTTTCCCAAGGACCCGATATGCATAAAACGGTGAGAAAAAGCTTTGAGTATCAAAAACTAAGGCATATGCAAAGACCGTTTGTATCATTTGTATAGGCTGCATTTAAAGGAAGATAAATATTTTGGGAAAGAGTAAATACACAGGTAGCTTAGTTTTAATGAAATAGTACATAATTTAGGGCATATATAATGGCTTGGCTACACATACTGTACTCCATACGCATCACGACTTTGTGTACCTATCTGTTGTGTCGTAGGGCGGGCGTATATGAAACGCCTTCTTGTACACCCAGGTGATCCAGGTATACACCAAAGTTTGTTTTCGATCGAACACTTGTAATATAAGAGGAAAAACTGCACGTGAGCCTTCGAAAATTTGAATAAACGGTAAAATACACAAGATAACCTGAAATATATTAAGTGATTATCTTTGTATCAAATCAGCCTTTTTAGTTTTTACCACCAACTGTAGCATTTCTCCTTCGAAGCTTGGTTTGTAGTTCCCGTACAGTCATAAATGAATAAATTTTTCTTGATAAATCGCAAGTATTAGTAAATAATTCGCAACCATACGCTTGTCACAAATCGTAAACAATGACGGATCACCGAGACGACATCTGTTCTAACCTTTCAGTGTGCCTCCTCATTAGTTCTTTTATATGGTTCCTGTTTTTATTTATTGTATTTTGGTATGTTTTTGTAATATATATAATATATGAATAAAGAGATATGTTATTAGTTTTTAAAATGATATCAAAAAGTAGAAAGAAATGAGCAAGGAATTATAGTATGGCTGGTTCATTATGTTGAACTAAAAATGAGACTGGTGAAGTCAACAAGGCGGATAAAATGATTGCCAATCTGGAGGGTGAAATAATAATTATTGCAGATGGCGATTATTGTTTAATATCCTAAGCTAAGGATATACATATCTGGTGTTACAGTGAGCCTTTTTTTATAAAACTCAAAAATTTTAAGCGATTCATACTAAATACCGGGATCCCGGGATCCCGGTATTGATGAAGACAGTTTCGGTATTAATACCGGTATTGAAAGAAGTCCGGTATTTGGAAGCCCTAGTATTAACCCGTAGAGCTTAGCCGTGTTTTAATAAGAATAATAATATAGAGCAGCAGCGGTTGCGGCCCGCAAGCCTTCCTGGTTATTTTGTATGTAATATTGACAAACGACAATGTCTGCTAAAGTCACAAATATTACCAAAGTGCGGCCCGCGTCAACTTCGTTAACTCTATGTGGCCCTTAATTGGCTGCTAAAAGGTTGCCGACCGCTGATATAGAGAGAACATGCTTCAAGAGAGCCACAAGTAGATGTTGATTGTTGACTGATACCCATCAGGAATAAAACGCTCACTCAGTTAACTATGAACGAGTGAATGAATGATTGTGGCGGAGGTGTAGGTGCCGCGGAGTTGTTGACAGTGTTGAGATAGCAGGTAGTACCGGACCCATGTGTTGACCGATACCATTAGTATAGACTCAGTGAGTGAATGAATACCGATAGCACGTAGCTGGAGGCGGCGGAGATGACTGTAGGTGCTGCAGAGTTTTCGGCAGCGTCGAGGGAGCGCAGGTAGTACCGGCAGCCCCACGTGTTGACCGATACCATCAGGATTAAGAGTAGTGCCCATATCACGTAGCCGTCGCCCTGATACGCAATTATTGAATAAATTACATTTAAAAAAATCTGATTAAGTTCAAGAACTACGCTTTCGAATTAGGGGGGTTCATGTGTGTTGTGTTGTAATAGCCACCTGAGACTAAATGTACATTAGAATGTACATATTCGTGCAACCTAATTTGAACCTTTCATGAACCAAATAAAGTAGCATTTCTTTTGTTTCATTGCTTTTTAAAACAAGCGAAATTCGTTCTAATTTACTTACAGAATTAGGTTCAAATTAAAAAAAATTAGCTTTATATGGTAGGTCTTAGGAGGATAGAGAAGAAAAGAAACAAAAATATTGGCTAATGTGCAAAGTTCATAGAGTGGTGGAGCATCAAGGTTTTGGATTTAAACATTATTTTATTACCATTTCCCATCTGTCAAATGATAAATCTTCCTTTCGGAAGTTATGATGTTACAAGCTGACTCATATGCACATGTTATAGGTTATAGGTTATAGGTTTTCGCGGGCTTGGTTTCCGCAACTCGACGTCATAATATCGCGCCTATTTTGCGTATTGGGTTGGCGGCACTATTCCTGCCAACCCAACTCTACCAAGAAGCCTAGCAGACCCTTGACGTTGCCGACGACTTCTGGGAGAGACCCCGGTGAGCCGAGGTGTTGTGCCCGGTATTTTGCCACCCCTGGGCATTCAAGAATGACGTGGGCGGCTGTCTCCTCTGCCTCCATGCACGCTCTGCAGAGGGGGCTATCTGTAACACGTAGGGTTAGTAGGTGCTTGTTAAATGAGGCGTGTCCAGTTATTGCCCCGGCTATAAGCCGGAGCTGTGGTCTCTTCAGCTGTCGAAGTCTCCGCGACAGATTGGGGTTGAGTGTCGGGAGGGCTTCCTTTGCCTGCCTGCAGGTGCCTAGGTTAGACCAGTATTGTTGGTGTTTTACCTTGGTGTTGTGTCGCAGCGTGTTCCGGAGCCAGGCATATGGCAGAGGTAGGATTGGCTCAGGTCCTGCCACCTTGAGTTCCGAGCCACCTCTCGCCAGGATGTCGGCTGCATCGTTACCTCGTGAGTTGCTGTGTCCTTTGATCCACTGCAGAGTTACGCCATTGGTGGTACATACCTCTGACAGAGCTTTGTGACATTCGTAAATTAGCCCTGAAGTGAGAGTATAACTTTGTAGAGCTTGTAGTACTGATCGACTATCAGAGAGTATGCGGATGCACATGTTAAACTATTTTCTTTAATAATTTATTTCTCTTAATAAATTAATAGGAATCGAACCTTATTTCTAATCGAAGCTATCTAAATAGGTAATTATGGATGTAACTATTGGGTACCTAGGTAGGTATCTAGGCTAGGCTAATGATGGTAAGGGGCTGTCCATAAATTACGTCATCGATTTTTGACGATTTTTGACCCGGCCCCCTATAATCATCCAAAAATCATGCTTCAAAAGCCCCATTTCCTCCTACTTCATGCTACCGTCATCCGATGTCCAGACCCCCCCCCCCCTAATTTGAAATGACGTAATTTATGAATAGCCCCTAAGTAATAAATGTTTGGGGATAATCTCACACAGATCAACCCTCAAACTAAGCAAGCCTTGTACAATGGGTACTAAGTGCCGATATGCATACTTATATAGATAATAAATACATGCTTAGATACATAGACAACTTTGTGATAAACATACAATTATATACCTGAACTGGGATACAAGCCCAGGACCTCCTACTACCACTCCACCACCGGCTGGCTAGGCTAGGAGGTCGATAATAACGAATCCATGATAAAGAGTTTTCTTAACCTGGTACCTACCTAACTAGGCAATATTGAAGATGACTGAGCGCGACAATTTTATGTCTGTGATGTCTGTGGGATTTTTATATAAACAAACAGGCTGACAACATGAAAAGGTGAAATTTAATTAAGTGTAAGTACAGAATTGCTTTCCATTAGGGACTTACAACAATACTTGGTGTGCCTGTTAATTTTCCTATGGTACTTCCAATCGATGCCCAGGTACCCGCCATAAATGCCTCATATAACATGCTTTATTTTTGTAAATAAAATAATAAATATAACAAAACTTATATCTTGCTTACTTCAAGAGTTTTAGGTTAGGTTAGTAGACATTGACAGAACTGTCAAGCAAGTCAATGATATGATTGACTTGCTTGACAGTTAGCAGTTGTATTTTTTTTGCAACCAAAAATATTTTTAGAATAGAATAGTATAGAGAATAGAGAGCGTTTATTCGTGACAAAAAATAAAAGAAAACAACAAGTAACACAACAACACAATGGTCACGAAATGGTATGAGTATGTATGTAGTATGAGTACAAAGCAAGTACAAAGTATTTTGGTACATATCATTTATTACTTATATACACATACCCTACATACAAATTATTTCGTTTTGTAACATATTCTCTGCACATTCACTAAAAGTTTCGTTTTATTAAGTAGCACCAGAGAGTATAGAGGGTATATACGGAGTTATATATATCTCTGGTAGCACATTAATCATGATTCAGACCAATCACTTAACACTAAGGAAAAAACGCCTGTGTACTGTCAAATACGGATTTTGATTTTGGCTTAAAAAACACGCATTCAGGCCATAATTGTTGAAAAAAAAGGCAAATATGGGGTTACCCGTATTAGTATAAAACAGTAAAACTTGAGGTTTTTAGAAAAGCATTTAGTAATAGTTATTTTTGCGCTTTTGAATTTGGGTTTTTTTTTATTATAATTAATACTTGCACAAGTACACGGGGACTTCTGACTTTAAATTAAAATTGCCATCCTTATTTAAACTGCAGAATGCATTTTATTCAATCAAGATTGAAAAGAAAATATCAATATTAGTAAAAATTTATTGCTAATTTTGTAATCTGGATTGACTATGTTATTCTAAATACATAATTCGGTAAAATATAGATAAGTAGGTTTGTAACTCGTATCATCGTTCGTATTTTTTCCTATCTCTGGAAAACTAGTTTACCTTAATATATTTTATAAATACTTTTATACATACTTTGTGGGGAATAAAATACTAGATATAATAGGTATTTCGGTTTTTTGACAACAGTGTGCAATCACAACTTTTTCAGGTTTTAATAGCATTCATATAAGGCAACCCCATAAGTGATTGTCAATTGTCATCTATTTCACGCAAGTACGACATCACGTACACACGTTACTAATTTTTCTAACGCTATTTATTACGATTCACTGCAAATCAACTGCTCATTCATAAAACAACCTAGTCTCCGCGTAGTTATTGATTCACCAAGACACACTCAAGCGTCTTACAATAATATTGATCATTCGTTCCTTCATAAATTACAAGCTCGGAGCACAAACGGAAGAGATCAATCATCAAGAGAATACGTTTGACCGCAAGCCACAATGAATGCCCTAAAGAGCGGCGATAATGTGCTAGTTATTTGGAAAGGCAGCGAACAGAACGAGCTGAGCAAAATAGTGGCCGATATTCGAAGTGCGACCAACAATGGAAATGTCGTTCTCGAAAACTCGGAAATGATTACTGAAAGTAAGTTCAAATCCCTACCTGTAACACTACTATGAGGTATAATACTATAAACGTGCTATATTACACCATATTTAGTGAATCCAGCAGTGCCAAGGGCTTATAAAATATTTAAAATTATTGCTATCTATATCTATGTTATGAAAAGAATCAACATATAACTACACCGTGTTTTTTTTGATTTCCGTTAATTTCAAGGGTGCATTCCTGAGCTTAAATCAAGTAACTTTCTCAAAGACACCGATGTTCTAATTAAGTCCATTTCGGAGATAATCCATAATTTATTTTTTTACTACAAGGCCTCTACAAGCGTGTACACTTGCCTTAGGGCCGGCTTACATATTGATTAGTGTTTAGAATGAGTTCATACATTTGCTACTAAACTTAAGTACAATCTCGGTTGATTGATGTACGAAATGACATTGATATGTCACAGATTTCAATTGTTTGGTTGAGTTAAATGTAATGCCCGTGTTACAACAACGCTATATGCTACATTTAATTACTTTTTAAACAAAAAAAACAAAAAAGAAAACAAAAAATATTTTTTTTTTTGAAAATTAACTATGCCATTTAGTTCTTATAAACATACTTAACTATACCCCGAAGTTAACGGAATTCAATAAAAACACGGTGTATAGTATTAGAATAACCCGTCCAGAAGGTCCGCCTGCGGCATTGACCCAACAACGCTAGCCGCGTTTTATATTGCAATTTTATTCATATAAATTATAAATAGTTATACATAATAATATATGTTGTGTTAGTAATTTAGCTAGCAAGTACCTAACTAAATATTTATGAAATCATTCACTTACTACTACTACTTACTACTTCTATTAGGGTATAATATATGTAATTTCAGCTGTATTGGTAAAATTGCCTGGCTATAAAGAATATTGCATCAACTTCTTTTACAATATCATTCCTTAAATGTAATAGCAATGTGCAGTTTAATGCAATGATTAAAAATTTTCAGCTTCAAGGCCACAGTCATCCTTCAATGTCATACTCTCAAACATCGTCCCTCCACACTCCATCACCCACAATGACAGTCTCCTGGCAACCCTGATCAAGCTCCTCAAGCCCAGCGGCAAATTGGTGGCCAAGGATGCATCTGACCTCAGCACAGCATTGAAACTAAATGGGTTCCTCAATGTCACACAAGCTGATGGTGTCTACACAGCGGAGAAGCCTAAATTTGAGGTATGATGCCAAATTAAAGATTAAAATATGGAAAATTCTATTTTTAAAAGTATTGACAAAGAAATCTTTGATTATTCATTTGGTTGTCAAATACCTAATAATCCCTTATTACCAGACATCGTAAATTTTATGATTATAAGTAAATAATGGATTATAAGCTTAAAACTGGGAAGAAACTATGTTGTGTAAGAACTAGAAATGCCAACCGCTAGAGATATGGAATATCGGAGTACTCAGAGTTCTTTATACTAATAAAGTAACAGAACTGAGAATCCCTGGTATTTGCCATACAGACCCACAGCATTCCCTAGAAATAGGCTAGAAAAAAGAAATCATAAATTTTTAGTACAGAAAAATCTGTAATAGCCATATGCAAGACAAATCTATAAAATGTTACAACCAATTCCAGGTCGGATCAAAAGCACAACTGAAACTAGGCAGCAAGCCAGCAGTATGGAAACTGGATGACACAGTGGAGGCGGCCTGGACGGGGGGCAATGATGATGACATCATTGACTCCGACCAACTGCTGGACGAGGATGATCTCAAGAAACCTGATAAAGAATCACTCAGAGGTAAGCAATAACATTTTATACATTATACAACTGGTACAAGTACCTACATTTTAAAATTCAAAGGTTAAAGTTACAGTTTGTAATGACAGATTGAATTATTTTAGTTATGTTCTGTTACACTACACATCATACTTTTTTAAACAGCAAAGTAACTTGTTTTAATTAAAAGAATTAACAGTGTAAAATGTTGATACATGCTTTTTTCTATAAAAAAAAAACATAATTTGCTTAATAATATTTAATTTTGTTGACGCTTCTGTACTCCATTATCATTAAAATACTTGTGAGGACAAGAAAATAAATTAAATAAATATACAGTATAATGAAAATTGGTTATGTGACCTAATTCATTATGTAAAACATAATGATGTTGCAAATCCTTCAAAAATCATCACAATAATAACAGTTACGTATCTGATTTGATAATCATAGCGCGGCGATATAAACATTGAGGTTTTGTGTTCCAACGGACGCGCCGCTCCGAGGTTTTGTGTTGCGAATTGGCTGAACGCCGTCACGTATGAATGACGCGGCGATTCAATTCACCTACTGTTTACAGGTGCTTTATTTTGAAATTGAACTGTAATACGAAGCATTAGGGATCGTTTTCGTAATGTTGCGTAATCTTAAAAAGTCAGTGACTCCGTATTGCATTGACTTGAAACAAAGTAAGACATTCATTACCATGAATCATTGTTTTTGAATGGTTTCAAAAATAGCTACACTTCTAAACTGCTCAAAAGACATACTTATTAACATTGAAGTTTGGGTACTAGTGTAGTAAATAAAGGGGCCCACTGATTACCAGTCCGCCTGCAGTCTCTGGCCTTATCGGGCGGCCTGCCGTCCTAGACCAATAACGTCCACAAACATAAGCGATTATTGCCGGCCGGCAATGGTCTGCTGCCACCTCTGCGACTACAGACGAGTCGTCAGTTTCCCACCGTACGGCCGTCCGCCGGCAATAGTCTGATATAATTTTGACAGGTCCCTACAAATTGACAGTTCGCCGGACGATATCAGCCTGTCAGTTGATCGCAAAAGGCCACACATTAACAGTTCTACTTCAGATTTTGGACTGACGGCTATTCGAACTACGGCTCGTCGATTCCGGTCAGCGTCGACAGATATCTGCCGGACAGTCCGTGGCCTGCAGTCCAATTTACACACACATTATCAGATAGCCGGCCGGTGGCCTGTTGGCCGTCATCTGCTGTCAGTCGAGAGCCTTCAGTTTCATGTTTTTCAACTAGTTTAATTTTTTCATCAAAATGGACAGTCGACGTCAAAGATAATGTTTACACTTTTGGACCTTATTCCTTTGTAATAAGGCAAAAAATGTAAACATATTTTTGACTACTATAGTGAAACCTGGTTAAAAGGGGATATTACTGCAATGTTCTGCCGCCAGAGTGCAGCACTACCGACTCAGTAAATTCATAGACTAACTTATACATACTGTGGCTTAAACTGTTTTTGACATGTTTTCACAGACAATAAAATATGTCATTGATGCATCAAGGTGGTTTGTTAACAAGGGCCTACCGGTAAACGCGAAAATCGAAATTTAGTTATCTGCCTCTTTATCGCTCGAATATGCAAGAGTGATAGAGAGATTAGATAACGAAATTTCGATTTTCTTGTTTCGCGGTAGGCCATGTGATTGACGTGACGTGTGATGTGTCAATGTGGTTTGTTTACTGTATGTGCCACAAAGGTGCCACCTACGCACTAGGTTGTTGTCGAATACAATGGCTCGCTTTTCGTATATACTTGCAAATGATTACATCGAGGATGAATGTGTCACTGAGTTTCATAGGATACTTTCCCAAAACATAAATTACCGTCCCCGCGACGTACTTTTGATGCAGGCTATGCATCTAATCGAGTCCGTTCCCGCCGAAGATGAATTAATGATATATTAAATATATAGTAAAAACTACAAGGGTTGTGAAACTATAAGGGTTCCTATAGGGTAGTTGAATACGGAATCCTAAAAACAGGCAAACAACCTCTATAAAATATAACGATGCGAGCGGAACACTAAATGCCTCGAGCTATCTCGGGCTTGGCCAAATTATTTATTACAAGGTATCAAACAAAAAAATCACTCGGGTAACGGCCAAGTAGACCTAATATTATGTAGAAAAGGTTTAAAAGAGTATAATGAATATAACAAAAACATAACAGTAAAGTATTTTCATTTCTTTCAATTTGGTATACATAGATAGTAACTAAATAAGAGCCGGTGTAAGTAAAAGTATGTTGAATCCACCGCTTGCAGCTTGTGACTCCATATCCTTTTTTTGTAATAATTGTCACATATTACGAGAATTTCGGGTAGGTAATATCGCCACGCCACGCTCTGTAACTCCGAACACAGTTTGCTCCAGATATTCTCTTAACTTAAAACGGAATGAATTAATGATGTCATAATTCCGATCCCACTTGTAGCTGAAGAATTTCAAGCGTAGGTCTTATCTCTTGTCTAAGCAGGTACCTCCATACTTGCGCTAGTGTTTCTACCACGTGTCTTTATAGCGGAATCAAAACGCACAATAGCTACTTAGTCTTTTCATTGCTAGCTGCCGTGAACGCCATCGAAGGTATACCTCCCGGCGTTGTCTTGAGAACTATTAAAATTTTAACCAGTGTTGTTATATTGGGACGCTAATTTCCCTATTTGAATCTTTCAATATTTGCTCCTTTTTTATTACTCGGTTACTTACTCTTCCAGCAATCAATAATCAAGTCTGTATTTTCAAATATATAAGCCATGCAAATACTATAATAACATGTCACATTTAAAATTAATAGAGAAAAAAATAAGGTTTATGTTATAATTCTCTCTATGACATTTATTTTTGACTGACAGTAAACAACAGTTGCGAGGTAACAACATGATAAATAAAGAAAAGTCTTGACAAACTAGATACTATGCAACCTTCGCATTGTTGTATTCATGCCTTAAAATTAAAATGATGCCTATGAACCAACTATGAACTCTAACTATACTAGAATTAAAGTTGAATTTTACTAACGTACATATCTGTTTTTTTTTTTACTGATTCTATTTCAATTTGACAGAAGCCCCACCGTATTTAAGGTTAATAAGGTCTACTGGCCTTAAAATTGTGTATGAAATTACAAGCAAATATCAGCGTCATAAATTAAGTATTGGATCCGTGATGTTCGAAGACAAAAAGTCGTATGCTTATTTTAGGGACTATGAACTCTTAAGTACTAGGAATAAAGTAGAATTTACTAATGCTGTAACGTGTGTCGATCGCCGGCCGGCTACCTCATGATGTGTGTTTGACTGGACTCGAGGCCACGGACTGTCCGGCGGATATCTGTCGGCGCTGACTGGAATCGTCAGGCGGCCACACACTATCGGTTCGTGTAAGTCGTCAGGCCGAAAACTGACAGAGAACTGTTTAGTGTGTGGCCTTTTGCGGTCAACTGACAGGCTGATATCGTCCGGCGGACTGGTAATCGGTGGGCCCCTTAAAGGTAGTGGACCCCGCAGTAATTCCTCAGCCAGAAAAAACTTTACAGTATGATAGAGTATCAATAAATAAAAAGTATTCTATAAATTTCCAAAGAATAATAATAATAGAATTAAAGTAAATACCTAAAGTCTTCAATCGTTAATAACTTTTTACGGAAAAATGCTCCGTTCAAACTTTCTTCACCGGACATATTCATGTAACGTATTGCAACAATATATGAAATATCAAAAAAATAACCCAGCAGAAATCCCAGTATTAATAAAATATAATTTTTTGGCGTGTCTTGGACCGGAAAATTGCTCAGTCTAATTTTTGCACTGGAATGCCATTTTATTGCCGTTTTATACCTACAAAATGAAAATCTAAAAAATTTCCACTCTCAGTTTTTAATAGTTCTATAATACATACATTTGGGTACGCATTTTTTTTGGATTTTCTTACCCACTGCGCCAAATTATATTCTAAGATCATATAAGAAGAAAAAAATGACAGAGCAATTTTCCGTAGAAAATGAGCGGCAAAAAAAGGAATTATCATAAAAAAATATTCTCATGTTTGACAAAACTTTTAGATTTTTTTCTAGTATTACATACTGATACAAATAACTTATTTTGTAAAATAATTTTGGACTGAGCAATTACTCGGTTCAATATATAATCAGATTTGTGTTTTTACCTAACTTAGGAGTGTTTTTTTTTTTGGATATTTATATGTTAGTCTCGGCTCATGCTATACAATAACCTAGCTAAATTTCATCGACTGAGAAATTAATGCATGGGTCTCCATACAACCACTTGCTTCATTTACTACACTATACTGTGAAGATAATTTTGAGTGCCTGAGGTAGCTTACCTATATGCATTAATTATTTGTGATCCTTTTCGTCGGATCTAATTCAAGTCCTCTTTTTCACATTGTGATTTTTGAATTAACCGTTAAATTAATGGCCTTACCACACTGGGGTCTCCAAACTACGGCCTGAAAAAAAAAACAAGAGGGCTATAATCTGGCACGCCAAAATAATGCAGGCCAGCCAAATAGTGTTGAGTCGCTCACTCGTGAGGCACCTCATTTGTACCACTCATTTTGTTAATTTGTCGCAGTACTTCATACCGCAAAAATGTCTTACATCACTCCTCTATTCATTTTACTCATTTACTCGCGCGCATCACAAACACCTCTTGCCACACAAATCATTCACACACTTCAAATTTAAAAAAACTCTTATCCTTTCAATTTCACTCGCGACCTTCAAAACTCATACGCTCCTCATAACCTCGCAAGAGAGTCCCTGGATCGCGCGAGGCGCTCGAGGTGCTCGCCCGCTCGCCGACACTCAAAACTCAAATGAAGAAACGAGTAATGGACGTAATGGTCCACACTGTCAACTGCCGAACTACAAACCTTATTGCAACGACAAAAGGTCCACCGAGAAAAGCATTGAGTTTGTACCACACACCGCCTCTCTGTGACATGAACACCTCAATCCTTTCAAAATGAAACAATGAATTAGAAATACCCAAAGAGGGAGTGAGACAGACACGCGCCGTACTTCAATATCGCCTCGCGTCACCACCGAAAATACGTTAAAAATTAAACACGAAAGACAACAAGCGTAAGCGCTGCAAGCTTTCATACATCTTACGCCTTTTTGATCCTAACTTACGTGTCAAAATGGCGCGAGAAATCAGTCTCAAAACGAATTTCGACGTGTTGCTTCTCTGTCGCACTTGTAAATTCGTACGTAAGTGTGACAGGAAGGCAACATGACGAACTTGGTTCGCGGTACGCCCTCTGTATACCAGGCGGGCATTTACGAAGCTTGCTTAGAAACAGAAATCCCTTAAGTAACTTAAATATTATTGAAATATAATACGGTAGCGTACACAATTTATGATAATTTCAATAAGTTTCAAGTTTATTAAATAAAAAGTAAGTATAATTTTCATAGGTAAAATAAAAATGTAGATGTAAATTATACCGATTTGAATTTGCAATACTTTTTATTAACATTCTTTGTAAACAAACGACTTCGAACTGTCAAGTTATGATTATGACATATTTATATTTATTTTGTTCGTACTTCGTTCACTACCTAGTTAATTTTAGTTCTCTAATACCTAATACCTAGTGATAATTCTTATAATCATAACAAAAAAATATGGACATAGTTTTTGCCAGTAAATATACCCGCGGATCTTCCTTGGTGCCTTTTGCATGAAAAAATGAAGTGTAAATGTAGCCGGTGCGGCAGGCGCGAATGGTGCTTTGTTTATTATCATATTGATGATATTACTGTTAAATTATCTGAGGTGGTAAGTTAGTCACTTCTATATAATAATGACTAGTGAAAATATTGAATTTGTTCTCCTTAGTTTGTTAAAAATGTGGTAGTTTTATGGTTAATAGGTACTTATGAAATATATCACTACATATTATAAAACAAAGTCCCCCGCCGCGTCTGTCTGTTTGTGGGTTTGTTTGTATGTTCGCGATAGACTTAAAAACTACTGGACGGATTTTCATGTGGTTTTCACCTATCAAAAGAGTGATTCTTGAGGAAGGTTTAGGTGTATAATTTGCTAACCCGTGCGAAGCCGGGGCGGGTCGCTAGTGATTATTATACTTAAAATTATATCAAGTAGCAAGGAGGAGGTCTAAACAATCTAACAATAAAAAAGAGCTACATTAGAACAAGTTTCATAAAAGCAGCAAATTAAGTTAGGTACTTTATGTTCTTAGTTTGATTCTAAAATTATCTTTCTCCTAAAAGTTCTATTCTTAACCTCCAGAATTGCACTCCAATTAAATATTACTACTTATTTATTTATAAAGGAAGTGATGAATACATAAATAT
Source organism: Cydia splendana (assembly GCF_910591565.1). Classification (NCBI taxonomy): domain Eukaryota; kingdom Metazoa; phylum Arthropoda; class Insecta; order Lepidoptera; family Tortricidae; genus Cydia; species Cydia splendana. The sequence goes on along the minus strand of NC_085971.1, from coordinate 12,809,028 downwards.
GTATATACATTAAATATTTTTGTCGCCGTTGGAGTTAATGGAATAGTCGACGCTGAATATATGCTAGTACCTCACCTCATTTGAAGTAAGACATTGTAACACCTCATTTTAGAAAATGAGGTACTCATACAAACTCATTTTAAATTGATGTCCTACCCATCACTACAGCCAAAGGCCCTCATGGCCCTAGCGTCAAAAAATATTTAACCCCTTACTGCATGTAATAAAAAATATTTGTTGAAATTTTAACTTTATTAGCTGTCAATAAAGTTGAATATCATATCCGCCATATATGGCTTCGTATGCGGTAAAGGGTTAAGACTCATAATTTTAAAACTAAAAAGGGACTAAAATAATAACATCAACATAATAAGACCATAGATAGTTCAGGCAGACCGAAAATGAGATGGCGGGACGATTTGGACGCATTCTACCCCAAATGGTGGGAAAATGCCGATGACAGGGTCGAGTCGAGAAAACGAGGGGAGGCCTTTGCCCAGCAGTGGGACACCAAAGTAGGCTAATAAAAAAAAATAAGACCGTTGAGATATAGCGTCATGCAATGAGTGTTGATTTGTATAAGATTGTCTCATAATATTTGTTTATTTATTTTCCAGTGTGTGCCACAACGGGCAAGCGGAAGGCGTGTGCGGATTGCTCGTGCGGTTTGGCTGAGGAACTCAATGGACAGGTCAAGGAGACTCCAAAGTCTTCTTGTGGAAGCGTAAGTATCCTTGTGCTCAAATAGGGCCGTGTTGCATAATAAACTTCTTCTCGCGTTGTGTTCCTCATTGCTGAGAATGCTGAGGGTCGTGAAATCCCCGTGGAATCAGCTTCTCTTTGACGGTGTCCCGCCATCTGTGACTGTTTTGGGCATCGTGAAGCGCGACATGTAGTTGGGTGTCCAGGGTGTCCAGGGTAGAACAGACTTGATCTGCCCACACGGGCGTAGCCAGGGGGGGGGGTTTTGGGGGTTCAAACCCCCCCCCGAAAAGTTCAGAATATTAACATTCATAGAATTAAAATAAGAACAGGCGTGCGGCATATTTCATTGATTACTAACTATTACCTATAGTATACGGTGGTTTGGATTTTGGATTTCTCCGCCATCGTCGATTATCGGATCGCATCAATTACTTTCTAAGATATGATAAAGGTGACATTCAGGTGGCGACTGCAGCAGCATTATTCTGTTGCAATGTTACTGCTGCAGCACTGTCATAAAATGATGTGTCTGATTTCCATACTAAAAGTAAAAATGTAAAACTGTCTATCAATTTGCGTTTTTTATATCCATAAAATTTCGCGCTCGCTTCGCTCGCGTTTTCAATTACTTTCTAAGATATGACAAAGGTGACTTTCGGGTGGCGACTGCAGCAGCATTACTCTGTTGCTACGTTACTGCTGCAGCACTGTCAATTTTCGTGATAAAATTATGTGACTGATTTCCATACTAAAAGTAAAAATGTACAACTGTCTATCAAATTGCGTTTTTTATATCGAAAAATGTTCGCGCTCACTTCGCTCGCGTTTTCAATTACTTTCTAAGATATGACAAAGGTGACTTTCGGGTGGCGACTGCAGCAGCATTACTCTGTTGCTACGTTACTGCTGCAGCACTGTCAATTTTCGTGATAAAATTATGTGACTGATTTCCATACTATAAAGTACAAATGTACAACTGTCTATCAAATTGCGTTTTTATATCGAAAAATTTTCGAGCTCGCTCCGCTCGCGTTTTCAATTACATTCTGAGATATGGCGATTACAGCCGCATTAGGTACTCTGTTGCAAAGTTACTGCTGCGGCACTGTCAATTTTCGTGATAAAATGATGTGACTGATTTCCATTCTCAGCTGTAATGCGGCAATGAACGTCACTCAATTTACCAAAAAAATTCAATGTAATCTTGATGACCCTAGGGAGAGGGGGCACCACGGTCTAGAAATGCTTAGAGCATCAAAATATCTTAATCCGGCACTGGACGTTTGCGGAGTCAAACGATTTGGGACTCGCATTTTATACACATTTCCATGCCTTCCCGAAAAAAATCGAATCATTCGCGAAAGTCTCGCAACGCATTGAGGTTACAAACGGCTCGCGGTCTTCCTCAGGAGTCTGAAGAAGACCACGGTGAGTGGCGCTCTAGCCAGGCAGGCCGCTTCGCTTTCGCTCGCGTGCGTATACCTTACTGTATCGTCCGATATACACCTACTCTGTCGTTAAAATCACGTGTAAAATTATAATAAGGGCAAAAAAAACTATTGATTTTGGAGTGTAGTTTTATTTAGTGGTACCTAAAATATTTTATCTGGACTACTGTCCTCTAGCATATCCATCTGTCAACTTTACTTCAAGTTCCGCCTCCAGGGGAGAGGGAGAGAAATTAGGATTAGAAATTAGCCGCTTACTGACACAGACAGAATTCCACGCGGGCGGAGCCGCGGGCACAGCTAGTCTCTAATATTTTTCTTGTGTAAGGGTTATTTTATGTACTTTTAGTCGTTTTATTTTCTTGAACCCCCCCCCGATACTAAAACCTGGCTACGCCCGTGTCTGCCCACCTTGTTGGGTTACGCATAATAAACTACAACTAATAGCAAATATAAGTATCTTTCTAATCAAAGGAATTGGAAACAGACTTCCGCTAATGTTATTAGATACAAGTTGTTATGCAAGGCGGCCCAGGTTGTAACTTGTTTATATAAATACTAGTAAAACATATAAAATGAGAAAAGTTTTTTAACCGACTTTTCTACATTTCTCAATTTGTCAGGATTTTGGTTTGTTGTGTGTAGGTAATGTTCTCCAATTTTTCCAAGACTACTACATTAGATACTTTATAGTTGATGATTGCATTATCATCAGGTCAGAATCTGATGACGGCATTTTAAAGAAATCGGGGAACCTCTTCAAATACAGACAACAGGCATACCTTTAAGTAGTGATTTGTGTATTTTTCTAAGTCTAAATACCTCGCGCATTTGGTAGTGGAACTGCCGATGAAAAACCATAAATAATTACGGCATAGGTAATATTTTATGTAGTCAGGTTTTTGTTAAAGGATATACATGTAAAACCCTTTTAACTAAATTAATGACTGATGCGAGACTATTCGTCAGCTTGTCCATTTAAAACTAATACCGAACCAGCAATTGCCTACTTCCCTGTCTCCTCAATAAAGAATGAATGAAATTAATAGGGAGTATTGCTAATTTGTTTAGTAAACCATAGAGTAACTTATACATACTAGCCCTTAAACAGTTTTTTGACAAGTTTTCACTATGACATTGATGCATCAAGGCGGTTTGTTTACAGGTGGCCTACCGTAAAACGCGAAAAACGAAATTTCCTTATCTGTCTCTCTAACGATCGAATAAGCAAGAGTGATAGAGAGGTAGAAACCGATTGCCTACTTCCCAGCCTCCACAGTAATGTACAATTTCTTTCCTTTTGCAGTGTTACCTTGGCGACGCGTTCCGCTGCGCGACGTGCCCGTACCTCGGCATGCCGGCCTTCAAGCCCGGCGAGAAAGTGCTGCTGGACCTTAAGTCCGACATCTGAAGATAGTATTGTTGTGATTATTGATAATAAACTCTTTGTAAGTACTTATTTAATTTTTATTTATTACGTTGATGCTTCCTGTAGATTTAGTGCTAGTAGTTTTGTATTGGGTTGCACAAATGTTAAAACGAAAGTTTTAAGAGCGCTATTACATTTCGGCGTTGAGCGAGTTTAGGTATTTTACGCGCTGCGGCAGGCCGTGCGAGCTCAGTATGCCGATCCCTTCTACCACACTCGCACTACAATGATGGATTAAACATTCTTGATCCTTCGCGAAGCATATTGAAATCAACCATAACAACACTAACTGTACTTAACTTTTAAAGTTCTAAAACTGTTATTTGGTAAGTACGAAAATACTAAATGCAGTGCAAATGTACATAGGGGCTGTTCATAAATTACGTCATCTATTTTTGACGATTTTTGACCCCCCCCACCCCTCAAATCATCCAAAAATCAAGCTTCGGATGAATCTGTTTCCTCCTAGGTCATGTTACCGTCATCCGATGTCCAGACCCCCCCCCCCCACTCCTCCCATTTGAAACGACGTAATTTATGAATAGCCCCATACTCGTACTTATGAAGGTATATTACTCGAAAGAAATTATAGGTACCTACCTACTCGTTTATTTACATGTTTCGTCATTGCATTTGGTACCTATAGGTTGTAAAGTTTGTATCAACGAGGGTTTAAAAACGAACTGGTACTGAGGATCTGATGATGATTAAGGTGGTCACGGATAGTAGTAACATGATTAGGCTCGTTTGATTCGTCTCAACAAGATCTTTGACACTGAAGATACACAGGGTCTGATGATGGAGCTGGAAAGTGGCCACGGGTACCAGTCTATCATGTAACTAAACAACTTCGTGTTTGGGCTCGTTTGATTCGTCTCAACAAGATCTTTGACACAAGACAGTACTCAGGGTCTGATGATGGAGCTGGAAGGTACCATTACCAATCAACCATGCAACTAAACCACATCGTGTTAGGATCGTTTGATTCGTCTCAACAAGATCTTTGACACTAGGTGATACTCAGAGTCTGATGATGGAGCTGGAAGGTGGTCACCGGTATCAATCAACCATGCAACTAAACCACTTCGTGTTTAGGCTCGTTTTATTCGTTTCAACAAGATCTTTGACACAAGATAGTACTCAGGGTCTGATGTTGGAGCCGGAAGGTGGTCACCGGTACCAATCAACCATGCAACTAAACCAGTTCGTGTTTAGGCACGTTTTATTCATCTCAACAAGATCTTTGACACAAGGTAGTACTAAGAGTCTGATGATGGAGCGCGAAGGTGGCGACGGGTACCTGTCTATCATCATCAGCTCCATCATCAGACCCTGAGTAGTATCTTGTGTCAAACATCTTATTGCGACGAATCAAACGAGCCCAAACACGAAGTGGTTCAGTTACATGGTAGACTGGTACCCGTGGCCACAGTCCAGCTCCATCATCAGACCCTGAGTACTATCTTGTGTCAAAGATCTTATAGAAACGAATAAAACGAGCCTAAACACGAAGTGGTTTAGTGGCATGGTTGATTGGTACCGGTGACCACCTGCCGGCTCCATCATCAGACCCTGAGTACTATCTTGTGTCAAAGATCTTGTTGAGACGAATCAAACGAGCCTAAACACGAAGTGGTTTAGTTGCATGGTTGATTGGTACCGGTGACCACCTTCCGGCTCCATCATCAGACCCTGAGTATTATCTTGTGCCAAAGATCTTGTTGAGACGAATCAAACGAGCCCAAACACGAAGTGGTTTAGTTGCATGGTTGATTGGTACCGGTGACCACCTTCCGGCTCCATCATCAGACCCTGAGTACAGTGAGTACTATCTTAAGTCAAAGATCTTGTTGAGACGAATAAAACGAGCCTAAACACGAAGTGGTTTAGTTGCATTGTTGATTGGTACTGGTGACCACCTTCCGGCTCCATCATCAGACCCTGAGTACTATCTTAAGTCAAGGATCTTGTTGAGCCGAATCAAACGAACCCAAACACGAAGTGGTTTAGTTGCATGGTTGATTGGTACCGGTGACCACCTTCCGGCTCCATCATCAGACCCTGAGTACTATCTTGTGTCAAAGATCTTGTTGAGATGAATAAAACGAGCCTAAACACGAAGTGGTTTAGTTGCATGGTTGATTGGTACCGGTGACCACCTTCCGGCTCCATCATCAGACCCTGAGTACTATCTTGAGTCAAATAAATACATATAGAATGTCAGGTCGTTTCAAATATTTTTAATCCTGTCCGGTAGTTTATTATACTGTACCATTATAAATTATAATACTATAAAAACAGTGCTAGGATCAAAGTCTCTCGTTGCGGTTTACACGCAGACAGTATAGCGTTTTACACGGCGCCCGCCGCACACAATGATAAAAAACCTCGTCGTCGCCGTTGAAAATGTGCGGAGCCGACCGACACACGTCCTGCCTCTACAAGCTCTGCCGCGGCACTGAGCTGGCGCAGCGCGCGTCATCGGTAATATAGAGTAGTTTTCAAAAAATTGCCAAAAAATTATAGTAGAATTTCATAAACACTAATGTATACCAACAGTATAAGCAAACGTTGCAGATTGCTTGAGTATGAAAATGACTTCGATATTAAGTAGATTTTCGTAGGAATTGACACTTGTTTCGGAGAGAAAATCGAGTACGTTTTACTTTGATTTTCTCTTTCTCAAAGGTATGTAGGAAAAATATAGTTTGATATGCCTAAAGTACAGGGTATTAGTAATACAAAATAGCCAGGTTTAGCAGAGTAAAATTCTCAACATTTCCAAATAAGAGCTCGCCATTCAGTGCTTCACGGGGTTTTTCGGAAACGACCATCAGAAAAAAAATCATTACTAATTTAATAAGTCCTTTTTCTAATATTTACAACGATATTTATAAAGATAAGTAGACGCTTTTACTGGAACAAGTACTCATTGTTTCTAATAATGAGCGCAAAGTCCTGAATTTCGTCGACTAGTATCATCAATTTTGCATTATTTCGACTTTTCTTGTAAGAGCGCTCTTAATGTACAGTCAACTGTAAAAATATGGGTGCACAAATCATCTCAAAAATATGTCCCATAGCTCTTATGTCAGCGAATTAAGAACTATGGGACATGTTTTTGAATAAGTTGGCTACACCCATATTTTTATATATACTGTATACTCTAGTGACGCTAGTATGTAACCACAGATAAAGGGAGACATACTAAAATGTGTTATAAACTGCTAAATGTGGCGGTTGCTACTTATACAATATTTAACACTAAGACTACGCGTCCCAGATACCGCTGGAGTGACGAAGCCCAAAAAGACCTGTCCGCCCTCGGAATACCCAACTGGCGTGAAGTGGCGCAGAATAGGGCAGAGTGGCGCTCTCTTGTGTCAGAGGCCAAGATCCTCTTTGGGTCACTGAGCCAGTGATGTATGTATGTATGTACTTATGTATGTATGTAAGACTACGCGTTTTAGTATTTCTTTGTCTGTAATGTACATCACACAGTGAGCTGCGAAATCGCATGGAGAGATTATGAATGAATTCATTGATAAAGCACTTTTGCAGCTGATGGTGCATGGATGAGAAAGTGGACTGCTTAGCTACATACCCGTTATTCATAAACGTCTACTAAAGTTGACAAGCCGATAATAATCGTTTGTCCCTTTTCGACGTATTGGTATGATTGAAAGGGACAAACGATTATTATCGGCTAGTAGTTGTTAGTCTCTGACAATGGCTAGTCAAATAGACCTGATAATCTGTATCATCATGTTAAAATAAGCCATGTAGATATGTCAAAAATGTCAAAATCATTTAACGAACATTTGTGCAACTGAGGATTATCTAAAAGTAGTTTAGTGGACATAATGAATTCCGCTGTTGCGGCTATTTTGTGAAGTCTTTCTTCTGAAGTATTTTATGTACCTTACATTGTTCTAATTTTCTATATAACGGTTCGTGGTGGGAGAAGTGATAATTTCGTTCTACGTGGATAAATAATATAAAGCTTTACGATTTTAATCTAGACCTATAACGACTTATTAAGGTTTTATATGCTTAATCTTGTTGTTTGTTGTATTTTTTTCCATCAAATTTTTGGCCGCCATAGCTAGCCGACAAAGAGTACAGTTTAAAATGAACTTCCATGGTTTCCGATAAGGTTTACTTTTGCTTGACACGTAGATTAGTAATGGCGGTCAAAAGAAGTGGCATTATCATGTCGTTTTTACTAAAGTAGGTACCTAGACTCACGAACGTGTTGCACCAACAGCAGTTGAGAAATTGATTAAAATAACGCTACTATAGGTATCACTGGTAGATATAGCTAAAATTGTGAATGTAATTATGATGATAACCAACAGTTGGTGCAATCAGCTCAAAATATTATATCACTACCTAAATCAGGTGCTGTTGTAATTTCAGCAAGCGTATTATGGATTTGTCACACGACACGGCTGACGGACTTGTTCATAACAGTTAACGGATGGAATCTGCCTGTCAGTTGTTCGGAACTGTCAATTTTTTGTTCTAACTGACAGGCCGATTCCGTCCGCCGGACTGTTAATCAGTGGGCCCCTTAATACGCTTGTTGGTCGCAAAGTACGAGTATTGGTGGTGGTTATAAAGAAAACGCACTTGTAGCAAATATTCAGTTATACATATTTTCTCTTCTTTTTACAAACAGTTAACTTATTTTAACACATCTCGGTCTATAACATTTTCCATTTACATAATCTGAAATAGTACTCACTCCGCTATACAATAAAATATACATATATATTTTGCCATTCATCATATAATTATATAACAATTTTATATTTATTTTTCTATTACATAAATGACACAACTTCTCCAGTAAAAGCATCTATCTGTATTTCTATTATAATTTTAAAAGAAACTCCTAATGATAGGTGATTTTGTAACAAATATATGTATCAAAGTTGTTATTTGACAGTCACTCTATCTGAACTAGTTTGAGGTTAAGTTGGATATCATGTCGATTTTAACCAATAATTAAGAATATGTTAATAACGTATATAAAGACAGGTGTTCCTTTATCCTCTAGCCGCCCAGAGACCTATAAAAAGGTCTCCTGTTCCATTCTAATTTGAACTTTGTGTTGACAAAATAAAATTTCACTTTGCTTGGCAAGGTTTGACGTATGGGCGGCTAGAGTTATTGGCCATTCGTTTGACCAAAATAGTTGAATATAATAAGAAATCTGTAAGATGGCACAATCTTCTGTCGGAAGTACTTGGTTAGTTGGGAAGGTTTACTACGAACTGTGGAAAACGGGCTTCTATTCGACACGCTCAAACTCCTATCTCCAGAATCGGTATCGATGCCTGACCAGTGTTCTCAGGCTAAAAGTAAATATAGTTGGTCAAACCAATTTGTCAGTCAGTAAGAACCAGCAAAACTATACTCATCCTTTTCTTTTGGGTGCTAGTACTAGTGTAAGACAAAGATAGTACTTATGATTCTCTCTGTCTATGATTGAAAACGGATAGTCCTTTGACAAACTATACATTGCAACATAATTATATTTATAAGTAAAAAGGAAATCTTGTAGATGTTGTACGAGTAGTACCTACAGTAATTTAAGTCTACACCGACACAATATGATAACATTGACAACACCGAAAAAAATGAAATTTGACGATTATGGTAGTGTTGCTACAGTCAGCAGCAGAAGTTGCTAAGCGGGCCAGGTGTTCAAAATGATCTTGACGCGACCTTATTGTTAAGAGAATAAGAGCGTGCCAAGGTCATTTTGAACATCTTGCCCGCTTAGCAACTTCTGCTGCTGACTGTACAATACGCATCTCCCCGACTCAAATATTTATTTTGTGTTTAAAGTAAAGGTGAGACTCAATACCGATATGATAAGGTCATAGCGTATGGAATAATGCCCGTTACAGATGTAGAGCATAATTGTTTTCCTTCGTATTTTCTCGGAAACGTTCGTATTTGTCATGCTACGCCAGTCAATCTCAGTACTTTTTGCACCGAGATTGACTGAAATGGCAAGACACGTTCGTACGTTTCCGTGAAAATACGATGGAAAATAATTATGCACTACATATGTACTATGTTGGCAACGACGAAACACGGCACTCTAAATATGATAAGTATCTATTGTCACTATGCAACGCAAGTCCAGTCATTCGTGTAGGTACTTACAAAATCATTAGGTATATCTCTGTCACACACGTTAATCAATGACTTGCTACAGCGCCAAGATGGAAAGAGACAATTGCAAGTATTTCTACGTTTTATTTCTATATCAATGTGTTGCCGAAAGTCGATCTCTACGTTTGAACACTCATACAAAGATCACTCGACCACAAGAACAGAGGGTCTACCGCAAACCACGTTCGACGTGTTGCCTCTCTGTCGCACTTGTAAATTCGTACGTAAGTGACAGGGAGGCAACACGTCGAACGTGGTTCGCGGTAGACCCGCAGTGATCATTTCTCTACGTTATTAAAATAATAATTAGCTACATATGTATCTTATTGTCGACAAGCGAATTTTAAAGATATAAAACGGAAATAAACTTAACGATGAATATAATTATATAATTTCCTGGCCTTAACACGTAACATTAAGAACAGTCGTGACATAAAACGTATTCAATGATACAGGACCAAAGTTTCTGTTTGCTCACTATATTTTTTATTGATGTGTTGAAAAAAATGTTTTGCTATTCATCGCGTAATGCAGAAACTTTGTTCGTGTTTACAAAAATGAGACGATCAGTTGAGCAGAAATAACTTAGACCGGCTTAAACCTAGCTTAGGGCTCGTTTAGGTTTACACTTAATCGTCAGCATTGATAACAGATGTCGCCCAGTGTAAACGTATCCTCTCGTCAATTATGATTTTCTTTTAAATTTGGGAACTTGGTCCAAAGTCATCAATTAATTATGCTCAAGTTTGTTTACCTCATATATATTATTGATTCTCTTTTACAAATATAGCATTTGAATAGGTATTGTCTGATCATAATATGTAAGTTGATGGAAAAATATAACTTTCTTGACAGCAATGGTTTTATAAATGTTGGGATAACTACTCCACATGAAGTAATTATTGGTTGTAAATACAATAGTTAAAATCGATTTTGTATATCTAATTTACATTGGCTTGCAATTGTTATAATACATAGAACATACGTTAGTAGTTCAAGGGAACAAAACTGAAGCTGGCTTGGAATATAAACTGGTACATTTCAATAGATTTTAGTCTTGGAAGAACTTTGATTCTGCCAATTTACACTCAAAATATTGCAAATATCGGGACATTAATGTCCTAAGTATGTTATCGTGCTTGACACGTCAACGAAAACAGTTTGTATAGCACCCTTCATTGAAATTAAGTTAATACTTTCTGAATTGAAAATTTTGGGAAATAATACTTTTTGTAAGAATTTTTGTACTAATCGAGTCGAGCGACTTGCTTGGAATAGGAGCGCAGCGCGTCGCGCCGGTTGCGCCCGATCACTTAATAAATGCTCCTTCCTATATCATAATTTAAGTAATATCTTCAAAGAAACTACTATCCCACAACATTCAGTAAAGCGTCCCAGTCTTTTTATAAGTTTATTTTCATCAAATTGAGATCTTGTCGACTTGCTGGCGACCGGCCGCGGCGCGCGCCGCCCGGTCTCAAGTTTGTGAGGTAGGCTTAGTCATGATCTAATGAAGCGCCTTGTTAGAAAATACCGATTAATAAAATGAGATCTTTCATTACAATTACAAAATATAATAATAAACACGATAAAACTAGAATTACATACATTATACAACAAATTATTAGCTTTTTATCTACGCCCCGCCGGCCGTGTCCGGGCGCGGTGCCGGGCCGGCCGCTAATAATTAACATACAATTAACAAGCACGTAACATTTACGGTACAATGAAAGTACTACCCCGTGTCCCGCGGGCCAGGCCCGCCTAGCATGGCAAACATCCTTGTACCCATATCATTACACTCAACATTATACCTACGTATTAGGTAAGTATTCGGTTGGAAATCCATGTGAAACTCTACGATTTATATTATGCAAATAATAATATACCAAATGAAGAACGGTAAATATTCACTTAATAATATTTAAAATTAATTGGATTTTGATATGGCCTTTGCATTCGTCGTTATTTGGTATAACGATATACATATGTATAAAATCACAGACTCTACTTGTTTATGTATTTTGTTTGTATCCTCCAGCGAAATTTTTGAGTATACGACATCTATATAGCTCCTTACCGTTTACGCACTTAGTACTCTAAACATATATATTTCCTTTATTCAAGCAATACTTCATATCTACTCTGACCAATAACTACAAAATATCACAGACTGTGTGTTTATTATGTATACAACAATCTTCTCATAGAAAAGTTATGTGTATTACACATGGACGTCTAAAAACAATAGAGATGACATCTAACAACGTCATAATATAGGTACATATATATTTTATTTTTAGAATAGATATTATAATGTATACACGATCAAATTACTTGTCAGATAAATTTGCCACCACCTGCAAGTTCGGTCCTTACTACAGCCAATAGGGGAAGCTTGTAGCAGGGTTTGTTTGGTTGTCTGTTTCGCGAGCCGGGATATGTCTGTCACAACCATGGGTGTGGGCTACGTCTGCCCCCAACTGAGTCAAATTGCTTTTCTACCAGAGATGCCTAATTGCCTACAGACATGCTGTGTTGCTAATTATGTGTTGGTACCTATGATCCAATTAATCATCGAAGTGCCTTTTGTGAAGGATTGCGAGCTACGGATGAGAGCTGGAAGCTAGTTAATCTCATTAACCTGATCCGTTATGCCGTTTACTTTACTCGTAGTTCTGGTCAATACCGTAATTGAATCACATTTTTGGTGTAGTTTAGTTTTGATCTCGTTTACCCTTTAGCATTAGCCACCTATTTGGTGGAAAAGCAGCCCCACTCAACGGTGAAAAGGCAAGGAACTCATTCCTCATTTAGAACGTAAGCCCATAGCTATCCTACCAAACATTCATTGTACCTTTGTTTAACATAATATGCAATGCCGTCTCGACGGACTGGCGATTTAAAATCTCATTGTTTATCACAAAATCTAACCTACTATAAGATCTGGTAGAAACATACACATTGTTATTTTTGTGCTCATTAAGTTTTTCGGTTCTCACTCCAATATAATTTTAAACTAAAAACAGTTTGATTAATGATTTGACTTGTGTCGGTATGTATATATGTGCAAAAATATTTTTTATATGCTCTCCTACGCATCGCGCAAACGTTCGTTCACATATTTGTGATACATTTAGTTTAGTCATGGAGTGTAACATTGAACTTTGACCTAAGTATCATAATTACATACATATTTACATTGTCGTACACATACGCGACAGAAGCACCGGACAGTAAAAAGCACCTAGAGTTCCCGATAGTACAGCGGACGGTCGCGGCCGCACGGGCACGCGATCACTCACTGGGTTATTGTCACTATCCACGTGAGAATATTGCGAAGCTGATTTCGTTAGATAGCAGGAAGATGAAGCGTTCGATCACTAATTCAGCTCACAATCCGCGACGACTACGGGAAGAAACGAACTAAACGATAGTTTAAGAGCGATCACGACGCTTCAGCGTTTCTTTGGAAGGGGGCGGTCGTCTTCGAGCACGTCTGAAGCGGACCACCGCCGCTTGCGAGCGTCTTCCTTAACGCTGAGGTTCTCCGGGTGCGTCTGAGGAGGCGCGGAGGAGGGGTGCGCGGGGAGAGACGCGGAGGCGTGCTTCCTGGCGACTAGAGACACGCACACGTCGCCTACTTGCAGTCGTTGGACGTGCAACCCGTACCGCGCCAGCGTGCGCTCCGGCTTGCAGGACGCCCAGCCACGCCCGTACACGAAGAACGGGTGGTCTACGGTCGAGTCCAGCTCCACCTGGAAACGAAATTTATCATATTTATTACTTGTGCGAGAGGGTAACAACACCCAAATAACTCGAACCAAATAATGCCAAGAAGCCTATTGAGACAGGAGCATTTTACGGTGGTTAAACCTGGGATGGCTATGGCCTCAACCATAACAAATTCTGTAGTCGAAACTACCGGACGTCAATATTAATTGAAAGTCTTAGAGTTTCTCTCGGTCACTATTATCCTAAACAAAGGTGTCATGTTAAAAACACACGTTGTTTCTATAGCAAGTGACTTCATGGAATCTTAAGATTCCTTCTAGGCATTGCCTTTTGGACATAAATTATAATAGAAGTACAAACCTGTGCCCGGTTCCTATCGTACGTCAGTGTGAGCGCGAGCCGGTCGCCCCGCTCGTCGAGCCGTAGCAGCGTGCATTGAGTCAGCGCCAGGTCCCCACTGTGCTCTGCGCTCATCACAAAGTCTTCTGTCCTCATCTCTTCAACGCGCCGAAGCGAACCATCTTCGAGTCGAATGAGGGCACCACGGCAGAAGTATGCCGCGGGCGCGCCGCGCTCCGGTGAAATTGGTGGTTCCTGAAATTGATAAAGGAATAAATTAGAAATGTGGCTTTACAGTGAGGGTAATACCGGTGTCAACATAGTGGCAAGTGTAAAGTGATTGTGAAAGCAGATTTGGCAGTAACAAGGCGGAAAATGCAGAATTTATATGTATATCGGAGCGGTGAGCTGACTTAGCACCGTGAGATGTTTTGGGCGAGTGACAAATATGAAGGCGCCGTAAAGGTTGCCAAAATGCAAATTCATATACCGGAACCATAGGACATCGCTTTCAACCACGCCAGAATAAACACGATTATTTTGCCATTACGTTTCATTATGTAATCAATTTCGTGAATGACAAAAGAAAACAATAGAAACTTACGTCTCTGTGGACAGGAGGTAAAGGCGCCGGCGCAGACACTGGTGGTGAATGGGACGCCGGAGCCGGCGGCACGAAGCCCGACGTGGGCCGGTGCAGGGGGTAGTTGGCCGGCGACTGCGGCGCCCGGGGGCCCGCCCGGTACAGGTTGTACGCGTACGAGGGATGAGGGAGGAAGGTCGGATAACTAGGAAACGAGGGAGATTGAGGGGCGGGGGGCGCTGGCATGTCGCGCGGGCGGCGCTGCGCGTAGCGCGCGTAGGGCCGGGGCGGCGGGGCGAGGAACTCGGGCGTCATGCCGGCCGGCGGCGGCGGCGGGTACAGCCCCAGCGGCCCGAGCTGCCCCAGCTGGGCCAGCGCCTCGCCGGGGAGCCTCGCCGAGATCATCGGACGCGCTGCAACAAACAACAAGAGACGTTAGATGATGAACAAGTGTGGTCGGTATACCTAATGGTTGGTAATCTGTGATACCTAGTTACGAGTTTTCCCTCTCTTATGTACCCTCTTAGGCTATAGCCTTTCATTCCGATGATAAGAACAATTTACTAGAAGGTATTCTTACAAGATCTTCCAAAACAGATCACTGATCCTATGATCATGATCAAAATGCATAAGGTAGTAGGTAGAGGAAAATACCTAAGTACTTAAATCTAAGAGAGGCCAAAGTTCAAGTCAAGTGTGAACTAAACTAAGAGACAATGGTAAACTACTGACAAAACCAGACTGTCGCTAGCGACAGCCAAAAATGATGTCACAATCCAGTTTCCAAGCAAAGGATATTTACACATTAAAAATATCTTCGATGGGAATAATTTTTGTTTCACAACTTGGCGCGAGACAAAAATACTTAACATCGCAATAAAACTAGCCAAATAAACAATCTCCTACTCTAGCCACGCAGTGAAAAGGGATATAACTATTTATTTACACTCAATAAAAACAGCATAATAAAGCTGTTACGATGAGTCTGCTCGCTTATCGCAGCTTTCAAGTTCTATATTTATTAAACTTACATTTATAGGTGCGTTAAATTACAAACGTTCAACATCTGTTAGATCCTTGAGGCGTAGTGTACACGAGATAAGAATGTGGAGCGGCGCGTCAGCGGTATAAATAGCTTATTCACGTAAAAGTTTAATTCAGTATGCACGACGGGGCTTGATGAGAGATGCGATCTTTACGTCTTAGGGCGCCTTTGTTCCTAAACAAACTGTAGTGTTGGCTTAATTGGACGCTTATTCATGTGTGATATAATTATCGAGCGGGCTTACAATGAAAAAGACTACTAATGACTATATCGATATGTACGATTATATGTACGATATATATGTGCCTAACACGTAGAGCATTTAACAACTGGAGTCGCCTTTAAGAGCTTACCCCTCTGCCGAAAAACTTGCACAATTGTGCAGACTTTTGTATGGACTGACATGGCTATTTGTACGTTACGTAGAAATAGCAATACATTTGACGTCCCCTCCCCCGCAAAAATCGGCAGTCTGTTTCGTACAGAAAATGACAGCCATGACGTCTCCAGTTACTATATAAATACTCTAAGGCCTAATATTAATTACCTTTACCTAACAGCAACACACAGAAAACCGTAACAAATCGGAAAGGATTGACTCGTGGCGACACATAGATCATGTTTATATTATACCTATAATCTGCCTCTCGAAGTATCAGTAAATATGAGAAATTCATAAAAAAGACAGCCCAGCCGCTGACTCAACGGAATACGCAGGACCGGTTGTATAACCGGCGTTGAAGGGGTTTTTCGATAACCATAAATTCCCGGAATCACTCGTATCTAAGCTACCCTTAATAAAATCCCAGGTATGGGAGATAAACATCCATCCAACTTGAAAACTGACAAGTAACGAAGGGTCTCATTAACACAATCAAGGAGCGGTAGGACGCATTCCCTCACGGCGATAATTCGAAGAACAAAGATGCAGCCGGCCGCACCTGCGCAAACAAACATTAGATCTCGTACTCCTGTGTGCCTATTGTATGTTTACAATGCGGTCGTATAGGGAGTATACATATGTATGCGTTCCCTCTTGGAAACCGGCTTGAGTTCAAGTACTTATTTGTTGAAAAATCGTAGAAATAAAATCAAGAAATGGAAAGTAACA
Organism: Cydia splendana; assembly: GCF_910591565.1. Taxonomy (NCBI): domain Eukaryota; kingdom Metazoa; phylum Arthropoda; class Insecta; order Lepidoptera; family Tortricidae; genus Cydia; species Cydia splendana. Next base: position 12,792,444 of record NC_085971.1, on the reverse strand, counting down.
GAGCGAGTACCTTAGGGGTTTTACTTATCGTTTTATTTTATTATTATATATTTATTAACATAAAAATATACAGCTTATACAAGTACAGTGTCCCACAAAACAGTTTACACGGTTTGACTGTGGGATTGTTTTGCATGTATGTTTGGTTCTTGGAATTCTCGGACATACTACCACACAGGTTTTCAGACAAAAAAGAGGTTTATGACTAGGTATGACCACTATTCACCGCTCTAAATTCAGCCGTGTAGGAAAAACAGTGTCATACGAGTATCTTTAACCGAAAACACGGACAGCTCGACTATCCGTTTTCAAGATTGTGTACAAAAAACCAGGAGTTATGCAAGAGACGGAAGGGTTCTGTCTAACATCAGGGTGGCTACCCAAGATGCCAATCGTTTGCGTTATAGCGAACGATACGCCAATGTCTCTCTGTCGCACTAATAATATGGAAGATTGATAACGAGAAATTGCCGTTTCGATCGCTACTGCGTAAACGATTGGCAACTTGGCTGGGCCCTCTGCTTCGTTGGATAGAGAACCTTCTGTACATAATTACTATTATCCATTCCGAGCATCGTGCCTGCCTATAATGCCTTGGCATTAGGCAAACAGTCAAGCGATCTTTTAACGGAATGTTGGCTCACTTAAGCTCTCCGCGACTAGGCATTTACTAGACCTTTCCGGTTTTACGACTACGGCTCCCCGAAGGCCTAACTACTGATGTTATCATTCCCCTTAAGCCTACGAGGCTTACGTAACGATCAGACGACAGCGCCCCTTAGGTAACTCATCGCAGTAACTTACTGGGCATACTATCTAAATAGTTTTGTCCCCCTATGTGTCACCCAAGCACTGCTATATCGGGACATACTTATATAACTAACATAATAAATTACTGTGAAATTATCAAGTCCCTAGACCCCTATTATGTAATTATCGCATTATTATTAACCAACGGCAGCTTTCCAGGCGTAGTCACGAAATAAACGACCTTGATGGCTTAGAAGTTATAAAAAACGAAGAAATTTAGCTCTCAAGGATTGTGCTGCAATATTTAATTCGATTAATAAAGGCAACAGAGATAATTGGCAAAATAATTTTACGTGAGATAATACCATGTTGGCAAGGCAACTGTATGCCAAAGTATACGGCAACGAAAACCCGTTTTTGTGCAAATTTAAAAGTCATCAGCATGGAGGAAACATCGCAGCTTCATTGTGTGCAAATCTGAGTCACACAGATGCGGTCGTGACTAAGCCGTTAAAATTTCAAGCCAATTAGCCGGTGGAGACCGCACTCGGGGTGGACGGACTATTTTCAGATGATTCGAAGAACACCTAACACATTTTAAAACTCTGAAAAAATATACTCTTATCCATTAGTTTTCCTGTTTAAATTTATCGCGGAAAATACCAATTTCTGCTAGAAAGCTGTGAAATTTTGTAAACATTTTCTGGGTAATATGAAAACTTTTATGTAACACATTGGGCGCTCAGGCGTGTAATGCACTTCAGCGAGCGTTTACGAGGGTGACGTGTATGCAATGTTAAATAGAAGGTAAAATTTCTCGCATCTTTTATATGGTTCGGTATAACTACAGAGTTACCGACATGTAGGTGAAACACGTTTATACATGTCTTGACTGTACCAGGAAAAATACGGAAAAAAGTGATAAAGGTAACGCAATAATTAGCTTACGACAGACCGCGAAAGCGTGCGCTACAGAAACAAGCGAACCACTGCCCCGTTGCCTGGCACCAATAAATGTATCTCACAGCTTCGGAAATCGTAATGGCAGTGTAACACAGCAGCAAGGCCGCGGGTTCGGCGGCCGCCGGCAAAAACTCCGCAATGAATGGCAGACAAATTCCCAACGATCGTTGCTAATTCCATTAGCGTCGTACCGCTCTCACTTCAACGAACCAGTAACCGCTACAGAATTTAAACACACTTGTTACAAGTCTGGGGGTCACAATAATACTGGACGGCGCTTGCGATGAGCTGATGTGGTTGGAATAGGTGATCTGCACGAAAACAGATTACATCAGCGTCGCGGGCGCAGCCAACAATCGCCTTTCCATTCAAGCATAACGCGGGTCGCTAATTGTAGCCGAATGCTTTGCTTTGCTACCTACTGCTGTCGATGCAGTTGCAAATTCTTAACTTCAGGGTTGGACTGGGATGTCTAGTCTGACCTCTTAAATCCAATTAGAACTTTATTTTTAGGAATAAAAACTCTAAAGACGTAAAACCAGTAGTAGTTGAAAATCGAAACTGCTCGAGTCTATTAAATTCGTTGTCGTAACATATTTAAGAAAGTGTTTTTTAGCCTAAAGTGTGTTTAAAAGTAAAAATTTCAATGATTAATTTTTATTATTAATACTTTTAAAAAGAAAAAAATATACAAAAATAAAGAATCTTTTTGTTGAAAAAAAGCTTGGCACGCACAATAACAAAATACATCGAGGAAGAGTGATCACTCCAGTTCCCATGTGAATATAAAATACCTGTCCATGTACTACATGTTTAGAGGTGCGCACACAATGCTTACATAGTGCTAAGTATAATAATAAAACGGTTGGTAGCGCGTGCCGGGCGGCGTTGGGCGGGTCGATAGGGCGCCGCCCGTCGCGCCGTAACCTACTTCCGGCGCCCATGACCTTGCGCCGCCATTCACGTTGCGTCCCCTCCCCAACCCCCACACCCACCATCCACCCTCCCGCCGCACAAACTTTCATAAATGACAGGATCCTTTTGCTTTCCAGTTTTATTGAAACAAGCTTCGCGTGAATTGGAGAAAAATATAGTTATGTAATATTTTTGTGTAGGCGTAGTGATAGGAGTTATTGGATGCTTTTAAAATAGCAACGGGTGGGCGTTTTAAACTCAAAACCACTGTTACTGGCACTTCCGGCTAAAAATAACCAAACAACCCATTTCTCTTGCACAGGATGGCCCAGAAATACGTTGACAAAATTTTTTTTGGAACAATTGTCTTAAGGGATCCACTGATTAACAGTCCGCCGGACGGTATCGGCCTGTCAGTTGTTCGGAACTGTCAAAATTGTGTTCTAACTGACAGGCCGATACCGCCCGGCGGACTGTTAATCAGTGGGCCCCTTTAGATATTAAATCATTCATTTACAAAATCTCATTAAAATTATAACTAAGTACCTACAATTATTTAAGTGTAACAAAACGTATTATTTTTTAAAATATTCTCCTTTGGCTTTGATGCAAGCCTTAATTCATTAACAATGTGCACTTTAAAAAATACAGCCTGTAAGTAGTTTTATTTATGACATATTCAATACGAATTCAGTTGAAATCACGCGTAAAAATGAATGTTCTTTATCTGCTAGGTAAGTACATTATCATTATCAGTCTAAACAATGATGCTTAGTTATAATTTATTCAGATGATTTCATCTCAAATCTATCTCCATCCATCTTCACATACGACGTGTAGGAAAAGCATCTTTGTTCTTTGCATAATTTTATTATGAATCAGCCGCTAAGTATTCGACAAATATGAGAAGCAAACGTTACTACAACGCGTATATTATACCATTTTATTTGGTGTGAGAGGTGATGTAAGTTGGGATGAGCGTGTAAGGAATTCTTACCTGTCATCGGCTTGGCTTTTCGGGTTTGTTGAGTTGGACAAATTGTATCTCAGTGACTGAAATCCTATTTGTTTTGATTTTAATTTCGTCTGTGCGTGGAACAACTTTGCACAAACTTAATCACACATCAGAGTCAAACATTTCATTGACAAATGCTTACTTTTTTGTCATTTCCTCTACTGAATATGTAGGGATTTACTTACAAGTTCGTTATCTAACATCAAACAAAATATAGTACCTATATGTTGTTGTTGTGTTGGCTAAAGACAATTAATTTTATTCCTTATTTTAAATTTATAATGTAATGTGTGACGATCATGCTGAAAAGATATACATAATTCAAATTCAATTTTGACGACTAGGAAATTTATAGTGTAATTTTCATCGTGAAATAAAGAAATCTAAATCGAAATAGCCAAGACATACCCGACCCTCGCTGTCACAGAATTCGTTCCTAATAAGCCTTTAGTTTCCATTAGATAGTATTCTATGAACGTACTGATGACCATGATAGAATTGAGAGAGTGCACAATCACTCCATCGCGGATTACATTATCGGTCGATATCGCAGTGATACAATTGTGAATGGTCTTGAATCAAAAGGGTCTAATGGAGAAAGTGAGTGCGGTTTCGAGGAAGGGAGAAAATGGGAAGCTCAGTCAACTACAGACTAGACAGAAATTGTGTTTGTTTTGGTTCCTTTATACTGCGCATCAATGTGAGACCTGTCATACTTAGTGTCGTGAAATGCGACATTTACATGTAGGTATCTATCCGATAAAATGGGTCGAAAATTTTGTTGACAACTAACAAACATTGTCGGATGGATAAAAGGGCTTTGACATGCTCCGATATCGGTTGCTGAGGGAGAAAGTCAATAGTTACATATACCTACGAGTATTTCCTACCGCTATCGCGCTTGTTATGACATATGTACCTATATCATCCTATCCGAGCATTCTACAGGATGGCAGAAAAATACGTTGACAAAGTTTATATATGAATATTTTTCTTACTTACACATCTTTTACAAAATGTGTTTTCATTAGAAATTAAAACTATCTACAATCATTTAACTAAAACAAAACGTGTTATCTTCAAAATATTCTACTTTAGCTGGATACGCATGTACGCAAACCGATAGATACATACAGTATGCGTGTAACATACCTACATAGGTAAACAACACAAAGTTGACTCAAACTCCTATTAATCCAGTTTATAGATAAATATACAGCCTCTGGCAGAAACCGGTAACTGGAGTACAGACTAATTGGCTCCGATGCTTATCCCCCTTCGCGAGTTTATCCGGCCTTTGACAAATTGCATATTTCATTGTGGTCTCTCAACTACTATAGTCCAAATTAGGTATTCGTAAGCCTTGCGAGGATTGTAAAACAATATTTAGAACATTATTCAAATTATGAAAAGTGGGAGTGGAAAACTGACATATAATACGGCTAGCACGCTTTTATAAATACCTACGTAATAATTAAAAGCATACTTAATTTATGCAAACGAAGATGATAAACAAGAACCATATAAAAGAGAAATGGATACCTAGTCATGTTATTTAAGGCAAAAAGAGGCGTAATATAATGAGGTAAAACAAAATTAGATGGCGAGAGCTCCAATTTCCATCAGATAGGTCCCTCCCTACACCTACAAGAGTTAAGAATTTATGAAACCTTGTCAGAAAGACGGAAGAATACGTGTAGTTAACATTGGTTGTGCGTATTACGTGAATTCAATGACAGATTGCGGAACGGCATGATAAGGAAACGAAATTGATTCAGCCAATGATCGAGTACTTAGATAAGCAGATGCAAGTGTGAATTGACTACGTAAACACTTTTGTAATTATATGCAAGATTGAATACAGCGATTACGATTACTTGTGTGAGTTGTGTGTATCTTCGTGTATTATGTTATGAAACATAATCATTACATTTTGTTACATAGTTTAATTTAACTCCGGTATGTAGGTATTTATTTAAGGTAAGTAGTAGACATGTAATAATAGCTGTTTTTTTATAATCGTTTGTCGCCTATCTACTTTAAATACTAAACTGGTGCCGGTTTCCCTACAGATGTGTTCGACACACGGATATCATTAAAATACAGGACGTGTTGTAACAACCTAAAGATAAAAAAGAACTAAGTAAAACAAATACCTACATATGTATAATAGGTTCTGCAGCAAGACACAAACGAAAGGATCTTTCAATTAAAATAATCGGTACCTCTGAAATTACCAAAAATCACTGAACACAGAAGAGTAAAAAATAAATTATGCGGATTTCAACAGTCCTGTTCATACTATCATTAATTTAAGAGACACCTGTATAGTAGGTATATCGACTCCCAGTCACAATTACACGAAAAACCACAAATGTAGCAATTAGCTACCGGTTCGGCTGCTGGTCATGATTACTGATACTCGTACCGGCTCCAACCGCTGTTTACATTAGTAGTTAAATTAATTTGCATTGAGCGTTACGCCGAGTGATACCATCGCGATCGCACCTGTTCAGTGTTCACGCAGCTGTCGCTACAATATACACAATAAACGTACCAACAATTATGATGTTACGTATGCAACATATACTACGCAAGCGCCTCATTACAAGAATAACTCTATATTTATTACATTAGAGTTGACATTTCAAAACAATCAAGAATGTAGATGTGCCATTAAACGTATATACTTATAGATTTTATTTTCAATGCTGATCGAATGCTGAATGAACGCTACGCTCGCCCACATATTTATGTATGAGTTGTAGAGCAGGGGGTTTTAAACTTTTTTCTGTTACGGCCCCCTTGTATTAGGGATATCTGCACCGTCCTTACCTTCGCGTCGCTATACTGCCTACTTTGATATCGTTTTGCTAAGTCATTCGAAAGACGTATGCTTGTTTGCCACCGATGTGGTATAAAAAAAAATCGGGCAAGTGCGAGTCGGACTCGCGCACGAAGGGTTCCGTACCATATAAAAAAAAAAACAAAAAAAAAAGCAAAAAAAAAACGGTCACCCATCCAAGTACTGACCACTCCCGACGTTGCTTAACTTTGGTCAAAAATCACGTTTGTTGTATGGGAGCCCCATTTAAATCTTTATTTTATTCTGTTTTTAGTATTTGTTGTTATAGCGGCAACAGAAATACATCATCTGTGAAAATTTCAACTGTCTAGCTATCACGGTTCGTGAGATACAGCCTGGTGACAGACGGACGGACGGACGGACGGACGGACGGACGGACGGACGGACGGACGGACGGACGGACAGCGAAGTCTTAGTAATAGGGTCCCGTTTTACCCTTTGGGTACGGAACCCTAAAAATACTTTTTCTATGCACAATCGTTTCTACACTATTAGTTTTCTCTTCGCCAACTAAGGTCCAAGGCAGTGTTGCATAGTCACTAGAGTATTAACTTGCTAACTGACAGGACCAAAGGCATGCAATAGCGAGGAAGGAGGTAATTTTGCCTTCAGTATTAACATTGTAAGATTAATATAACTAGTCCATCTATGTGGAAATACTAATAGAGTTAGTCACAGTCCATGTACCGCAAATTGCAGTATAATTATTGATTGGTAGTTTTTTTTTAACTTTTAGCATGAAATAAGCAAACTTTTTAACGATTTAACGCATGATCAATACGAAGTCCAATAAATAGTCAACATAACTAAAGTCATCATTTATCAACTTAGTGACTTAAGTCTAAAGTTAGCTTAGGTAGGTGTTAGTAAGACAAAATACACAGGATCAAATTAAGCTAACTCAACAATATTGCCATTGTTTTCCATCTCTAGCTCAACAATAACAATATTCACTGAATCATCTAGAAACATAAACCTATTGTTTGTCAAGGACTTGAGCGTTTTAAAAGCGTTAACTCTGCTAGTAATCAGTATAATGATGTGATGTGTATTCGAACCCTTTTGGGAGGCTCGACCTAGCACACATTTAAGCCGCAGTTAAGCAGATTAGCTGGAGCGTGTGCCGTCTAGAGTACTTAGGCACATGGTTATTCTACGCAGTACTTTGACAAATGTGTTAAAAAATGTGGATTATTTCTACACGGTCTAATTAACCTACATAAAAACTTGCCAACAAAAACCTGGTTGGCATAAAACATTTTTTACACAAAGAGCTTTTTTAATTAAAATTGCAATTCTTAATGGTGTTGTTAATCTCGAAATACAACATTTATTTGAGACATTATTATAGTGTAGATCCTCGTTGTAAACATTTTTTTTCCTTTTCCCCGGGAGCGATGCGGGGTGGGTAGTTCGATTAGTTTAGTTTTATTTATAGTTAGGTACTTAATTTCTTAGTTCTTAATATTTTTGGGGATTGTATTTCTTTTCTCGTTGTAAACTTAATTATCATATTGTTTTAGTTGGGATTTAAATGCAGTTATTTTATTTATAAACATGTTATTGCTACAATCAGGTTCATCTGTCTAAAATAAACACAACGCAAGGCTGTACACGTGCATCAAGATACGGTCGATTTAACATGTTCCCTGTCCGGGTGCCCCCAATGTGGGGTCATTAAGCTTTTTTCAAGAGTCCGTGCTTCCACTATGGGTTCACAATTTCAAAGTGAAAGCACACTTAGACATGTGACTTCGTCATATCATTTTGTATAGGAACAAGGAAATTAAAAACCAAGTCCGCTTTTCTACGAAGTCGCAGTACTGATACTAACTAAACTGTGAGTTAGACGATACCTCCCAGCGTTTATATGTACCCAGTTGTATGTAGAGCGAGTCGTGCTCGAGCGCTGAATGAACTGTGGAGTCACGCGACGTTACGTAAAGTTTCCACAACATTACTTAGCTTTACTTGTTTGCGGTAAAGCTGACGCGTTAATTGCTTGCCGTGTATTCTCAATGCTATTTGAGTACAGCCAAGTTGAATGCTCATTCAGCCAGTGAGAAAAACATCCGTAAGGTTTATAAGTGGCCGGAAAGCTCATTGTCTGTTATAAGGTTATAGTGGTTCAAGAGCTTACGACTGTTGCGATTGGAATAACTCTCTGCAGCTAATTTTAATATTAACGTTGCATTTTGATTGGTACCGGACCGGCAGTGTGTTAAGGACAGTAGGTGGCTCCAGTTGGCAAACCTTGAGGTCTTGAATGCTATTCGCTTTTCAGTCGGAATTGCCTTTTTCGTTAACTGCATTGCGGCCTTTCGGAGAACGAATTTTATTGAAAACTTTGTAATTGAGAAATGTAATGCACATTTGGAGACAGAGAGTATTGCCAAAAAAGCAAAATTTACCACACGGCCCATAGATGCATGATAGTATTGATAGTAAACATGCGTAAACAGTAAACACAAAGGACTTTGAACAATAATGTCACGTTAATTAATTTGTCGGGGTCGACTTTAATTAGCCAGATAACATATGCAAACTGGATGCCAGATAACATATTTTGGACAGTACTATGAGTTGGAGAGCACAGGTTACTGAGATCAGTCGAAAGGTCATGGGTTCCCTTCACGCTCTTAATAAACTTAAGCACTTCCTGCCTATCAAAACTAAAGTCTTATTAATAAATTCCCTAATCCTGCCCATTATTGATTATGGTGATGTGTGCTATCCAGACATAAATGAAGAACTTCTCGACAAATTGGATCGGCTACTCATTAACTGCATTCGCTTCATTTTCTGCCTTCGTAAATATGATCATGTTTCATCTTTTCGTTCTCAGCTTGGCTGGCTCCGCATCCGTTAACGACGCAATGTTCGCTTGTTGTGTACTCTTTTTTCTGTATTGAATGATCCAAATTCTCCTGAATACCTTTAATCTTTTTTTCAATACTACGGCGTTACGCGCGACCGTCAACTTCGCTCTTCCGGGAATATGTCTCTGTCCATCCCTCCTCACCGCACTGGATTCATGTCGAATTCGTTTTCCGTGCAGGTGGCCCGTCTTTGGAACGGACTTCCCTTCAGAATCAAAAATGCCCCAAATAAGTTTGCATTTAAAAAATCTTTACATGGTTTCATTGCTAGCAGAATGAAAGATTCGTAATGTATGTACAAGCTCTTTATGTTTTGTCTTTATATATGTACCTATATAATATTATATGTAACATAAGTATGTATATTTACATGTATGTATGTATGTATATATGTATGTATGGTTTGTTATTTCCTATATGACGTATATTTGTTGTTATTGTTAAAGTAGCACCGCCCACAATCTCTCTGCTTTGCCTAAAGGTTGACTGGTAGAGAATGCCTTATGGCATTAAGTCCGCCTTATGTACTGTAAGGTTTTTCTTTTGTGCAATAAAGGTTAAATAAATAAATAAATAAACTGATCTCTGTAAAGAATAGGTATATAGAACTTCCGTTACGTACCTACATTTACATACCCAAGTATTTAATACAACGTCTGTTATCTTATCTGTTTGTTAATTCTGTGGTATTAATTAAGATATAAATAGTCCATAACTTTGCCTATAGCGATTTAGACGAAAACGAAAACTAGTAAAATTACTAGACTTTGAACTCAAAGCGGACAAAGAGGTGGAACGTTCCTTTATATAGTTTAAATGACCAATTCGAGGTTTAACAGCAGTTTTATTGAGCGGATCACGCAACAAGCGGCGAGGCAAACCACCACGCCTACGTGCGTAGTGTACGCTCTAAGGACAATCTTGTATTTTAATTTAATCAGGATTACTTACATCTCCAAACAAGGCCGGAGCTACGGTTAGACCTTTTGTACAGTAATTTAAATTGCGGAAAGCCCAGTAAAGTAATGAATAAAGGCATGATAACGATGGTCTGAAGTTAAATTTTTGTGAATTATATAGACATCTAATTCAACCCACCCCAGCTGTAGCCAGTTAGAAGGCTAAAGAACCGACAGTTATCAGTCAGGAAGACTAATAGAAGTGACTATTCTTCAGTAAAGATGACTTAAGTATATGATTGTTGGGCTCACAAAATAAGGACAGGATAGGATTTTGAAAAGTGGAAAGCAGGAAACTGGATAGGAGCCTCGGTCAAATCCGAGACAACTCTGGGTATAAAATGATACATTAGCTTGTAGTATAAAGACAAATATGGCTGTTTGAACATTATGCAGCCCATAAAGTAGGTAGTTGGTTTGCCTTATCGATCGGAAACAGGAACAACCTAATACGATTATTACAAATATGAATATACATCTAACAAGTTGTAACATGCGTTGTGCCTTACTTTGTACTCGTATCTACATTGGAACCAAACAACCAGACATTACATAAGATACGGTACAGTAAACAAGAGGTAAGTCTAGCTAAGTTAGGTAAAAGGCGTTATCTTCAAGCCCTAGAATATTTAAAGCAAACGCGACGAGGTGGAAATTCGAATACATAAACATGTGCTGTGTCGTGTGAACAGGTATCCATATTTATGACGAGAAGCCGCGGACGCCCACGGCCGCAGACAGCCGAGCTTGCTGGCGCCAGCGCTGGCGCAAGTGGCGCAACAACCAACAAGTAACGAGTAACTGCCACTCGACTGGATAATCACTCGCATCTTAAAGTATGTTAACACCAATTACTCACACGTGCGTACGTTTAAGCCGGATGTAGACGTGAAATGTTCGAGGGCCTCGTAATTTAGCCGTTCGAAAAAAATGATTGTTTTATTCTAACTTAGGTATGTTATAATTTTTCATTGAACACTCGTTAGTATAAGTATTTTACTTACATAAGTATGTAAATAATTTAAATGTGGTTGTTTTCAACATTAAAGTCGCTGCTGTTTATAAACACGGTAACACAACACATTTAATGGATAACCCACATATCTGTGGTTATTTCAGGAAAACATTTCCGATTCCAATTTATTTCTCTTGTATCGCATTGTATAATATTGTAAAATATCCGTTTAGACAAAAAGTATTCTAGCATTTAATTGTACGTGGGCAGTAGACAGACCCAATGTTAGATCAAGGTCTTCAAGGATCACTACTTCAGTCGTCTTAAAGTATGTACGAGTATGTATATAAGTATCTTAACATATTTAATTTCTCATTCTCACCCATGTGTAATGTTAATATGCTCGGCCCTCAAGCTTTCCACGCTATAAAATTATCTCAATAACGAAATGTGCGTTTTAACATCAATAAAACCTGATTGAGGCCGTTTCACAGTTCAATTGAAATGCAAAGAACTGTAAGTGTTAAAATACATTCAAATTGCATTCAATTAGGAAGTTCACTGACCGGTGACTGGCAATTAGCTAATTTGGTTTCAATCTAGTTGCTACTTGGACTTTATAGCGCTACGTTGCAACAAATAGTGCTACGTTGCAACAATTTTGTGCGTCCAGCGTTTTTATTATCTATATAGTCAGTAGAATGAGTAATATTTGCACGTCGAATCTTTCTCTTTGAGTTCCATTTGCTGCAAAAAAAATAAGCAACGTTTCTAATTAGATCTTTTAGAAACTTAAGGCAAGAATATCTCGGTAATTGCCTTCATTTCCTTGTAGGAAATTCTCTTTGCTTTTAAACCGAGTTAGAAATAGGTAAATAATAATGTTGGTCGACTATTTTGGAATTGAGTTGTTTCGATAAAGTCCAAAACAATAACAAAAACATACCCTAAACTTTGTATCGATGTAATTTCCTTTATGATTTGTTTGTAGCTTATTACAATATTATTCTGTCGTCTAAATTTAATAACTCAATCAAATGTCAAATCGCATAAATACCTATAGCTGTTATTGGAATAAAATTATATTCATTCCATTTCAATTTAATGTGAAACGGTAGCGGTCGACTTATAAAGAAATAACCTGAAAGTAATCATATTCAAACGATCGATGGAGCGAAGTATAAATAGAAAAAGGGCGTATAAAATAAAAAAAGTTGTTGATCTTGGGTTGTGATTTCGCTACTCGGGCCTAAGATGCATGAAACAAGTTATTTCGGTATTTTGTAGCTGATAACATGCGATACGGATGCGAGGCAGGATTACATCTTCAAAATAAAATCATGATATGAGCTCTGGTGCATCTCGCTCGCTGGAATATATGAGTGAGCGAGACAGAATGAGATCAATTTCAAATCAAGTTCGTATTTTTAAATTGGAAGGCGCCTTCTGCCGCCGGCGCCCACGTGGCCCGTGCCAAAAGATTGTTATTTGAGCTATGTTACTCAACACAGAATTCAATACAATAAACTAGGCTGAAACATTTTTTTAAAGTTTCAAAACATGAATTTTTTTAATAATCTTGCTACAGATTGAAGCTATCCATATCCATAACTATTCATAGAACCCCGAAGCGCCAGGCGCTCTACCAAAGTTAAAATCAAATAGAAAATATTATTGCCGAATCAAATCAAATAGAGTGCCGACCGAGGCTTTGTTTTGACATCTGCTACGGAAATTGATATATTATTTCTCATTTACACGTGGAAGGTTTTTTGCAAGTAAAATTCTTCCTTTACATTTTTTCGTTACTAAAATAGCCGCGCATGATTTCAACTTTACCTACCGGTTTTAGCTACTATGTGTGGGTAAAGTGAACGGGCCGAAACAGGCTAAAATTATTCACAGTATACTCACTTAGGAAGATGGGAGTAGCGAAGCGTGAACCTACCGGGCGGGCAGTTGCGCCATCAAAATTAAATTCCCATTGAACCTTCTAATAATGTTTCAAATGAAGCGGTTGAACCGTGAAACACTCGCTTCACAGGCTGCTGCTTCAGCACTCACTTTAATTAATGGCAGCATAACTACGCTAGTTTTAGAACTACCATTCGTTCTGCGGTTAGAACACTAGTTTGAACGTTATTTAAGAACCACGCAATCTTGCTTAGTGCCTTTCACTGCAGTATTTTAAAAAGCTTGTACCTAAAGTAAAAAGCAAGCGACAATACTTGCCTCTAGCTGTCGAGTCAAAGTCTAAGGAAAAAAAAACCTGTGCAATTACTGTCTGACGTCAATAAAAAGAGCGGTTGAGGACATGTAGGTACACAGCCCCCGGCTCGAACGAGTCCCGCTATCGTTAAAACGTGATACTATGTTTACCCGAGATTTATAATCCAAATAGCAAATAACTTTAACCTTTGAGCTTACATGGATACTTATAATTAAGTTACAAAAGGCTGTATCTGTGCGAAAGGAGACTGCGTGCCTGCGGGCCATTAACGAATAGATACGAGGTTATCACGGAACGGAGCCTGTTCGTGAGACAATTGACTTTACTTTCCTTTGCAAGGGAAAACTTGAAGAAAAATTCTATGGAACCTTTTTGCGTATGTGGGCTGCTGCCAATAATAGTGAGAGAACAATCAATCGGCATGAATAGCGGTCAGCCACACGGCCTGCCAAGCGTCGCCCATGGCTTGCCAAACATGCGGCACACGAATGTTTTTAATCTATTCACTTTCTTGTGCATGCGCACGTCGTCTGTATGTCTAGATAGTCTAAAGAAAACAAACATCGATATCTACGTCTACGTAGGAATGGCTAAGTCATGTATGTCATGATAGACTTACCTAGGTATAGGTACATACCTAGACTTGACTCACGAGATAAATTGTAACTTTTATCTTAACCATTCTAGGTATAAATTCCATCCTGTTCGGAGTACCTAACCCAAATATGTACATGAAGTGCGAACTCAAAGCTACATAAATGCACTCTATAGAATTTTGGCTCTAACAACATGCAAGACTGCTCATTGAATACCTAAATATTAAAACGTATCACGGCTGACTTCGTCTGAACAGCACTGAGAACAAAATATTCCTACATGCAATGCAAAGACTGAATCCATATGACTGAGTTTTCTAGAACCTTCAACAAACCTTCAGCAGTGTATGACTCGGTCACTCATTGTTGTTCCACCTTGTACATCCAAACCTATCACGCCCCGTAGACAAGATGCCAATCGCTAACGCTCCGTAGCGAACGAAACGCAACGGTCACTGTCACACTAATATGGAAGAGTGATAGAGAGACACAAACCGATTCGATGGCAAAGCGCAAGCAATTGTCACCTTCGCTAGGCCGCCAGGGGTGACCTCGTGTGAACAGTTACCGCTTCACGTTCGGATTCCATTCTAGGCATCGACACGCGTAGGCAACTCGCCGTCCCTAGAATACTAAACACGATAGTGCCGTGACTAACCCTTTGAGGTATTACCATTACCACCGATTGTATGCTAAGTGACCGCCAATACGTTGCGCCAAGCAATAATGGTCTATGCGGCTTATTTACACCGGGACCAAGTATGATCATATTGAAAGTAAGTAAGAAGAGGTGGATATTTTCTTCAGCAACCTTTCTTTCTGACTCTTCGATATTATCTCTATTACATGTTCTGGTCTTATTGACACCAAACTCACAACACAATATTTTTTTAATATAGCTACATATGTATGTATATTGTTTACAGTTCCTACTTCGATTACAATAATTTAAATAACTGCAGTAAAACGATTATGAGTCATCATACGTAGACATTTTATTGAATGCTTAACTCGTTCGCGTCTTACCTTACAGGCAGGATACATTTTTTCAGTACTAGAAACTGGTTTGTTCACGTTTGATGTTTTGTCCATAGAGTGAACTTTTTTGTTAAATGTCGCTTATGTAACAACACGTGCAGAATGTTGTTTTTCTATTTCCACTATCAGTAACGAAACTTCGAGTTCAAAACATTCCATTATCGTGTGTTAACAGTTCGGTTAAAATTAATAACCGGTCATCTTTGTTTTGTATATTCGCTGTCTCTAGGTATGTGATAATTTTAATTATAACTTGCTTGAACATCAGCGCTATCTCAACAATAATATTATGCTCGAAATATGTAACTATTTCCAATCTTACTTTTCGTTCGATATCAAATATTGCTGGGCATACAACGTCGCTAAGCAACTTGTGAAGTTTATATCAAACATTGCACTTTCCGATACGCAATGTCGCAGGCCGCTATCTAGATACATTACTAGTTGCATACCGCCTACCTATATAAATTATTCGTATCATGTTCGGCCGATAAGATAGCGGACGGCAAACAGCTGCTGTCACAGTATCAAGTGACCCGTACCAAGTGGGAACTGCATGTGACATATTTTCGCGTAGGTACCTATAATGATTAAATTAAATATTACAAATGAGATAAAGCTCCGGTGGTCACGTAGACAGTTTCGACTTCATTTTAGGCAAATACTATTTATCTCTAGGCCACCGTATTTATAACCTCGCTGGCATGAATCGATATTCCAGACTAGACTTGTGTACGAAAGCCAACAAACAATGTTTGTTCCCAAGGTACCTTTAGTGTCAATATTTGTATTATACAATTTAGTAAGGAACTGTGCCACGCTCAGTAACAAGTGGCAACAATGTATATTGAAAGGAAAGCGTAAATAATAAATATTTGGAAGTGAGAGCGGGCAACGCGGATGTGACGGGGTGACGTCACAATGGCCGCGCATGCTGCGGTCATCGTGTTGACGGTCGCGCACGCGTTCTTCAAAGAACCTTTGTCAATGAGTCGCGAGCGCCTGTTTTCAAAACGAATGCTTCACGGAACAAGACGTAAGTCCGGACCGGACGTCGTTGACTGTTGCTGATTTCCGCCCAGAAGAGAAACCATGATAGACCATGATGTTCTCTTCTACCTTCTACGTGGTATCGGCCTCAGACAGCGCTAGCTGTAGCTAGCGTTTTTCACATAATGTTTACCAATGAGTTGCGAGTGCCTCTGATCGATACAAATTCTTCTCGAGCCCGACGCAAATCCGGACCGGACGATGTCGCCTGTTGCCAATTTTCGTTAAAAGAATCCACGATGGATTCTCGTTCTGTCTTATCTGTCTTGCAGACTAATGTGGAACAAGCTTCTAGATATGGAAATTCTTAATACCTATCTGTGTGCCGACACTGCAGCAACCTCGCCTTTAATGTGATTTCATATCATGCCACCCGTTTGCGTGGGCGAAGGAGTTCTACGTTAGGAACGACATTGCAGTGAATTGACTATACGGGGAAGTATAAATATAGGTACAACTTATCTCTTCCGCTAATATCAAGTAGGTAGGAATAGTTTCTCAGTTAATTTGCATGACAATAGTTAGGCATGCTTTTTCACGCATCTAATATGTTGCAGGTTTTATTTCCATCCGCAAATCCCAACTTCTGACATCGCAACAAATCGCAACGCTAACCATAAAAAGCTAGTTCTAGTGGTACAATAAATTAAAAGACAACATTGAACTTGAACGCGCGGTGCGTGCGCGTGTGACGTCACGATATAGGTACACGTGCGCGGCGCGGCCTTGCGCTCGCCCAGCCACCACATCACCCGTGCTAACTAACCGTGAACGCTATGCTAACCTTGCCTAACCCACGCCACACTTAACGAACTATGCTATCAAAATTGGTATCGAAACTTAATTGACGCCGGTGTAACTATAAGTAAAAATTCATACAATACCTACGACAAGTTTTGAAGTTTCTATATAATCAACAACAATTAACGAACTAGCTATCCAAAGTGGTATCAAAACTTAAATGACTAGGCCGTGTAACTATGTATTGGTATTTACGAATCCCCAATAATACAGCAAGTTGCGATATTTCTACGTTTTCACAGGTATTGTTTCTTGTAGCAGGTGAAAACTATTGTTCTTGTGTAGGTAGGTAAATTCTGTTGCTATCCGCTTTGAAAACTAAGTAAACTTGTTATTATGTTCAAATACAAAATTGGACTGTTTATCATTAATGTCAAAAGTTATCAAGAATATGTTTTAGTTCAAGTCGGCATTTATAGAGGACGTAGGTACTCCTGTATCGTTTAGTTAGAATTTCGTAATGAGGACCCACAAACATCATATCGGATTCTATTTATAGGAGTGACGCCACTCAGTAATTGCGTTACTGTCTATTATAAATTATTCATAAATGTCTTACTCCGAATTGAGATCGTCATATAATTTTCGTAACGATTAATTACTTATAAGGGAATTTAGTATCCGTGTTACTGAGATACTAAAATAACCCAGCATAAACGATTGTGGTTTTCCTATAGGTACGTACTTGATGATCCCACGAACGCAATATGTACTTTAATGCTATTAATTACTGGAATACACTTAATTGGACTCGGAAATCCCATAAATTTTCTTAAACAGGTTAACATTTATGTCATTATTTTTGAGTTTTAACTCGTTCTTGTCTTGTGAGACAATTGATCTTTTCTTGTTAGGCGAGTGAGTGACGTAACTCAATCTTTCGAAGGTCAAAGTTTAAATGGTAAACCTCGAAGATCTAACGATTATTGAAGACATTAAGGACATTATGTAAGTGACATATGTCGCTTGTCATGTTAGACTCGCGAGGATCATTTAAGGTTTTTATAGCAAATATTAGTATAATTTATTTTAGTGTGAAACCGGGGAAGCTGAATTTAATTAAGTAATCATTGGTCATCTAAATAGAAAGTCCTAATAATATGTCGAGTATTATAGTCCAATTATACAGATTCTGTTAAAAATACCGACAGTAAATTTCCGCAGACGTTCTGTATGACTTATTGAATGATATCCATATTATAGGCTGTAGCGAAACGCTACTGGCCGTTTGTAAAAAAATAAAATGCATATTTGCGATTATTTTGAATTTAAATTTTGATGGAATGTTCGAGAAAGAAAAAATTTAATTTGTTTTTTGGCAGATCGCTTGTGAATTTGGTGTGAAAAAGTGGTTTGTGCTCCCGGGTTGTTTTTAACCAGATTTGATATATAAGTTTTTAAAGTGCGCGTAAATCCACGGGCGGAAAGGCTCCTCGTAAACAGTTGGCCACCCAAGCCGTGCGTGAATCGGCGTCAGGGAGGAGACGCTCCCCGTAGACAGTTGGCCACCAAGGCCGTGCGTGTATCGGCGCCGGGCACTGATGAAGTGAGGTGGCCCCATCGTTACCGTCCCGTCTACTGCCTGCCATCAGCGCTCTCCAGGAGGCGAGTGAGGTTTGCCTCGTCAGGCCTGTTTGAGGACACCAACTTGTGCGCCATCCATGCTATATGCAACTGGATTTGGATCCAGCTGCCGGCACCCTTGCGTGTGCTTCCACGTTTGTCCCCTTTACCCTTTGTCCCCTTTCCTAACTGAAATTCAAGACTGCAATATCTTAATTTTAGCGATAGTTTTTCCAATCCCAATTTTTTTATAACCACCTAATTATTGTGCTTTTGTGTTTTTGTGCCATATTTTTTGTTTCGCCATTTGTTAATATCTGTGATCCGCATACCTCTTCTTTTTTCTTCCTACAACTCCTCAAAATTCAAAAAGCCTCGCTTGACGGGCGGTATAAACAAGCGGTTCAAAATTTAGGTATCATTCGCCAAATTGTCAACCATCATCGTCTATTATATTCGCCTCATAGATACATCTTTTTCCTTTCCAGCTAAATTCTCAACCGTATTCTTTTTTAGGGTTCCGTACCCAAAGGGTAAAACGGGACCCTATTACTAAGACTTCGCTGTCCGTCCGTCCGTCCGTCCGTCCGTCCGTCTGTCACCAGGCTGTATCTCACGAACCGTGATAGCTAGACAGTTGAAATTTTCACAGATGATGTATTTCTGTTGCCGCTATAACAACAAATACTAAAAAACCGGGCAAGTGCGAGTCGGACTCGCGCACGAAGGGTTCCGTACCATAATGCAAAAAAAAAAACAAAAAAAAGCAAAAAAAAAAAAACGGTCACCCATCCAAATACTGACCACTCCCGACGTTGCTTAACTTTGGTCAAAAATCACGTTTGTTGTATGGGAGCCCCATTTAAATCTTTATTTTATTCTGTTTTTAGTATTTGTTGTTATAGCGGCAACAGAAATACATCATCTGTGAAAATTTCAACTGTCTAGCTATCACGGTTCGTGAGATACAGCCTGGTGACAGACGGACGGACGGACGGACGGACGGACGGACGGACGGACGGACGGACGGACGGACGGACGGACGGACAGCGAAGTCTTAGTAATAGGGTCCCGTTTTACCCTTTGGGTACGGAACCCTAAAAAAAACAGAATAAAATAAAGATTTAAATGGGGCTCCCATACAACAAACGTGATTTTTGACCAAAGTTAAGCAACGTCGGGAGTGGTCAGTATTTGGATGGGTGACCGTTTTTTTTTTGCTTTTTTTTGTTTTCTTTTTTGCATTATGGTACGGAACCCTTCGTGCGCGAGTTCAACTCGCACTTGCCCGGTTTTTTTTTTAGTGGAATTTGTGAAAATTAACAGTAACAGTGAAAGTAAGTGTGTAATTTTTTTTGATAAAAGTGTGTAAAATTATACGTGATCTGCAAAAATCAACTGTTTTACTGCAAGGCCTATAGGGTATCAGTATTGAACTACTCGAATACCGCGTCAGTACACTCTACTATTGCAACTTAGTTGATCAGTGAAGCTTACTCTAGCTCAGTGATCGCTTCCGTTGCAGGTTCATCGCACTGCTGGGGTTCACCGTGATATCGACGTCCGCCAACCGGTGTATCAGGTCATTCATTCGGGTTTAAAACTGCCAACTGCTCACTACAGAGGGTGCTTAGATACCAATTCCAAATAACAGGCTGTACTCTGTATTCTATGATTTACGTTATCAGCTGTGAACGTATTTGTCGTGTTTTTAGATTGTTATAAATAGGTACAATGTTATTGTTCAAATTGGTCAATGTAGCAAAACGTGAAAAAAATTAAACAACTAAACTTAGATGTTTTATTTTGTCGTAAGCTTTGACTCCGATACTCCCGAAACAAGTAATTGGTGTATTTATTTTTAAATTGGAACGCACGGAAGTTCACCTGTCGTTGGAATCTAATCTACAGTAACGCAACGTGCGTTGAACTTAGAGTTGATGCTTCGCCTGCTATGGATCAACTCTTCAGCTATTAACAGCGTTCAATCTTTGCCTGGGACGGATAATATTAAAGTTATTATTTTGCTAAACAAAAATAAGAACTGCATTTTTTTGTACCGACTCTTAGGTGCCATGTAACGAAGAGATGCACAACTGTGTATATTATTTACAACTCTTCCTTAGTTTATTTTGTATCAAGGAAACACAAAGTTTACTTAAACCGCATTATTCATTGGCTTATAGGTACCTACATTGAAGTAAACAGTATGCTACATATTATTATTTTATCATTGAATAATTCATTCATTTACCGGCAGAGTACCCAACGCTATCTGATTACTAATAATTTTATCATTCAACCGTTATATATAATGAATGATTAAACGAAATTGCGTCAATTAATCATGCAATAGACGAAAAATTATGTTTTGTAATTGTTTCAATACGATAAAAACTTATTACGCGCGCTTACAATGCAGCCATGTTGATATAATTACTATTATAGAGATACTACCGTATATCATATTCAATAGGTATTTTGCACTGTAATTTCAGAAACTTTACCAGAATGTTCACTTACCTACATTAGTGAGTAAATATTACAGAAGAGTAAGTGTTGAGAGTTGAAATAGGTATGTATAGGTAGTAGGAAATATTTGTTACTTTACAAAATAATTCCGAAGTTAGGTAGTTACTTAGTTAGTTATTCCAATGAGCTTTATAGATTTACTCTGATTGAATGTCCAGACTACATACATTTTCACCACACCAGCTCGGAAAGGCTTACTTTGCACTTCAAAAACTGATAGCAAAGTTGCATTTTATTCACATGTGAGGCAAAGTAATCAAATGCACATTTTGAGTTGTTTTCTTATGTTTGCTGGTAGAATTGACTTTTAAATGATGATTTTAGATGGTAAATATTTAATAACATTCATTTGGATTTCATTTTGTTTAATATTTTACATACATATTTGCTTCGGGTTGGTGTGGTGAAAAATATTGTGTTTCATTCGGGGGCAAATTTTGTTTAACCCTCGCAACGCTCAAGATACCATTTTTCGAACCACTCGCTACGCTCGTGGCTCGATTATGGAATCTTTCGCTTGCTCGGGTATCAATATTAGCACGAGCGGTTAAACAAAAACTTTGCCCCCTTGTAAAACAAATAACTGTTTTGAAGACAATGACAAAACTTTTGTATAATATATTTCAAAAATTAAGTAGTACTAACTTATGTCTGCCCGTAAAATCGCGTTGGTTTTTCTCTAGAATACAAATAGCACACAACTGAAGCATAGAGTTAACTAATTTGTCACGAGTGATGTAATCTGTTGTTGCATCTTACTTTTCCGTTGACAAATGTCAGATAGTTTTTGTTTTTTACGTATACATAGTACGGTTATGTAGCATAATTTCTAAAATCAAATATCCTAAGTACGAAATTTCTAAAGACAGAACATCGAAAATCTAAATGTCTAATGTACGAAATTCCTAAAGATGCATGTCCTAAGGTTAATCAACCTATTATTTAAATGTCTAAAGTACAATACAGCTAGTGCACGAAAATACTAACGACCTTTTTTCCTACGTTCAGTTGACCTAAGTTTAAAATGTATAAATTGCGAAATTTCTAACGACATTTGTCCTACGTTGAGCTGATCTTAGCTTAAAGAGTCTAACGTACGAAACTTTTTTTTCAAAAAACATTTCCTTTACATTTTAACTAGACGAAGCCACGCTTTGCGGGGCATCTGAAGTTACCTAACGAACCTAACCTACCTACCTACCTACGCTTTTTCCCCCAAAGTGTACTGTTTTCACGGTCGTCACACTAAACTAAATCAATAGGTAGTTAGGTTAGGTTCGTTAGGTAGCTTCAGATGCCCGAAGGGCAAACCGCCCAGAAATAGAAGCCCCGCGTAGCGGGGCTCCGTCAACTCAGGGTAAGAAGGAAATCGAATTTAAACTGTTGTGAGACATACTAACATTGAATAATTTTACGGTTTAGACTACTTGTTTTTAGTCACTCGCGCGACATGTTGTGAACGCTGCTCGCACTGTTAGTGCTTGAGAAAGGAGACCTAGGCTCTCCGAAACATGTCGCGCGAGTGACTAAAAACAAGTGAGTCTAAACCGTAAAATTATTCAATGTAAGAAGGAAATGTTCTCGGAAATATTGATTTTCAGTATATTGTCATTAGGCTTTTTGAACGTAGCTATTTTGAGCACTAGACATATTAACTTTCAAAGTATTGTCCTTAGGCATTTTGTACAAAGGAATATTGATTTTCGAAAATGAGATCGTTCGATAAAAAGTGTATTAGGACATGCATCTTTAGGAATTTCGTACATTAGACATTTTGATTTTCGATGTTCTGTCTTTAGGAATTTCGTACTTAGGAAATTTGATTTTAGAAATTATGCTACATAACCCATAATACATACAGTTTAAAGTACCCGGCGTTTAACTTTTAAGGCCCTGGGCAATATTTTAAGTTTTGACTTTTTTTAATAAGAGTACAAATCTCGGTTTGATTTTAAACTTGTAAAAATATTCGACGACTAACGATAGTTCAGACCTGAATTGACAAAAATCGGATAAGGACTTAAACTAAGATAGTAAAAAAAAATCGTAACTAATGCAATTTTTAGTTTTGCTTTCGGTTGATAAAATTGGCATGAAAAACGGCACTTGTTTATTTAATGTTTGCTTGCAACCTGTTCACACTAATGAATTAAAGCGCACATTATCAACGATGTAACATTCGCCAAGAAGGCGTTTTGCTATTTGCCTATCGCATTCTACTTGCATAAGCGTTTCGCAAGTCCATAGTACAGCGCGAAAGCAGTGACGCAACACGCAACGCTGCACCCACCAGCCCATTGATTAGAGCTGTGAATATAACACATTACTTAATCCGTTCTTCATTTAATTAGTGTACAATCTTTTCAATTCAGGCTTTTGAAGTTACTTCCTTTTGTGTGTTGAATACGGTAATCTCTCGTGGGCTCGTAATACCATTTATGAATGTAACACTTACCTTAATCTATTTAAATCTCTGGCTTAGTTATTTATCGAGTCTCTTTTCTAAATTCCATCCTTCCGTCCATCTTCCTGTGACCTATTTCTTTGTTTAAAAAAATGGTATACATATCTTCATGTTCCTGTGATAGGATCGTGACCATAAGTTGCTCTATTTTGTAGCACTCACCACGTTGTCTGTTGCCTTCCTTACAGAGCTTGAAGTTTGACCCTAACAACCTCCAATTACATAATTGCATCAGTTTGTCGATCACCATAACCTTTTCATTACCAGAAGTTCGATACACATATGAGAGAATTCTTCAGGCTTCTGCACAGAATTTACCAATCATGTGACTCTATGTAGACAGGTAATTAGCTGCATCATACCATTCTGCCTTTTCCTTCCTTTTAGTAACTATAACATTTAGCATTTATGTTTATAAACTAGCACACATTGTGTAAGTCGTAGCATGTATGTGAAATGAATGTAAGATTTAGAGAAATCACCAACGGTAAAGGGCCAATCGAGAATTTAGTGGGTTCATAAATCACAGTCATAATCCATCAGCAATGCAAATAATGAATGGAGAACAAAAGAAGTGGGTTAGTGAGCGAAATGTCGCTTGCACAGCTAGTAGGAAAAACGAGACTCCATTCGGCTTTTTATTGACATCACAGAAAAAGAATGGGACAAATATGGTCACTTCTTGAAAATGGAAGTATCATCAGTGAACTGGAATATTTCGTTATTTAGTTGAATCGCATGTGTATAAATATGTCTTTAGGCCAATAAATAGGCCTTTGCCCAAAACTGGGCGTCCAAACAAACCTAACATAGATTTACCTAACCTTACTCTAATACTTAATATAATTAAATTCTACACTAACTAAAACTAAATACTAAAAATTAAATATACTGTATGTAAATAGTACTAACTACCTAGGAAATAAACTGTACCTACTTAAAATGTTTGGAAATAAAGAGCTTTATTATTATTATTTGTATCTCCGTTTTAAAACTCTCGGGTCTTTCGAGCCCGGTCATTTATAAGGCGTGCGTGGGGATATGGATCCAACACGTAGAGGCCGTTTGGAGAGATTTGATGTCATGTAGAACGCCTGCTGGAACCCATTCACGGGTACATCAATAGATACCCGTGAACCGGTTTCAGCAGGCATTGGAAGCTATTGTAAAGAATATGGACAGAGTACTGGTCTATGGTTTAAGTTTGGGTGGAAAAAAGGCTGGGCTATTGCAAAGAAGTCCGGACACCTGCCATAACACTGCTTACACAAGTTATCGAGGCAGGCGATGACTCGCCACTCGTTAGATGGGCACCTGATGCGCCATCGTAAAGACGGCCAGGCGCAACACCGGCGTGAGCGGCTCAGGGGTGTCGAGAGGTGGTGCTGCGCTTTCTCCGAAGTTACTCGCGGCGTTATGCCCTTTAACACTTCCACCCCTGGAGCATATAGCTCTAGCGACTCCTCTCTGGACGGCCAATGAAGGCAAGCCAGAGCTGAGAGTCCTGCGGGTCCCCTTGGGGTCCACTCCGACCGACGAAGACACGCCGGAGACGGAGACCCTGACCGACTCTCGGGAGCACTCGGGTCCGTGGGGTCGTTACTCCCCAACAGCTCGCCACAAGCTGCCCTGCGGGCTTATTATTATTATTATTATAAATATGTACATATATCTAATTTCAGAGAGTTATATCACTTATATGATCTAAAACAGGTCGAATTACAGTCCAGCTTGTGATCAGTAAGTAGATACCTACCTATATACACATTTTTGTACGGTTGCAAAAAGTACAAAATTCTATTTCAAATTGAAAGCGGTTGATGTTTAGGCAAAAAAAGTTACGTACTGAACATGCGTTCCAATTTGTCGTAATATGTGAAACATTTTTCTGTTTGCACTGAACTTGTCAGTAAAGCCGTTATTCGGTTCGGCAAATTGAGAAGATTCATTTGTTTTTACACTCGCTCGAGTTTTGGGATGTTTACTTAAATTAAAAGTTTGCCAATATGCCCAAGCTTTTAAAGGCTAGAAACATATTCAAAACTCAGGAATGGTCTCGTGTATTTCCAAATTTTCTCGAGAATTTAAACCAACTTTCCATTAGGTCCTACGGGAAACTTTTATAGGCATTCTTGTTAATTGTGAATTGTTAAAGGTCTTATAACATGTTTTTGTTTATGAAGTTTTCTAAGAGAAATTTCGCAACATTAGAAATTTCTCCTCAGTGCACAGCCGTTGCGCACTCGCCTTGGATAACCTAACGTAACATTGTTTATGTTACACACGTGAAGATTTATTCGTTATTATTTTTGTACGTTGCTTTAAATAGAGTAGCCGTTGGGCGTTTACGGCACCACAATATATGCTGTTTCCGTACGTTTGTTGTTGGCTCCGAAAAGATACATCTAAATGTATCCTATGCGGGCGGCATTTTTGTTTAGACCGACTTTTAAGTATAGTTTTATTTATCTACGTTATAAATAAATGTGTTTTTACAACCATTTTTTAATTAATAATACCTACAGTTGTTATAGCCTGAACGTAAAAATTCTGAACTTGTTTATAATACAATAAGAAAGCGATTATAAAGTGCAACCGTCAGTCACAACTCAAACAAAGGGCAATGTTGAAAAACAACACCCTTTATACACTTCATTGTTTATAAAGTAACATTGTGTGTTGCTTGGTAAATAAATGTTAATACTACCTAGATCGCCAACAAAGGTACGAAGAAGGTCTTTTGTTCGCTAAAGATAAGCTTTAATTTCATACCTCGTAGTCATATCATTCACCTTTAACAAGAGGGGGCTAAGTGCACTTAGGTGAAGATATTCGAAGAAGAAAGCCGAAAGATACCTACTGGATTTAATCAATATCAGTAAATAAAAACAAAATGGTGTCCAGGCCGTGAAAACATTCATTCGTTATTATCAATGTGATGAAAGAAATGTCACCTTATTTATATATGACATGACGTTCTCTAAAATAACATTAAGTACTTATATTTATTTTAAAGAATGAAAATGTAGCAAGCGGAAAACGGGATGACCAAGAGCATGCGGCAAATAAAGAGAAGGTAGTACCTAGTGGAAAAAACATGTTAGTGGCTCTAATTCAAGATATTTTATTGAAAAATTTCCACCCTTAAGATTGTCATCATAAATGGGTATTACTCCTCAAACAGTGCACTTTTTTCTGTTATCCTTTTACAGAAAAAAAGATTTAGCCTTTTGTTTTGAAGCAACTATTTATTAGTGAAAATTATGTAAGTACATACCTAATCTTAAAACAGCCCAGCAACTGAACAATAAACTAAGATCTTCAAAAATACTTTATGGTCATTAGCATTATACAAGCGCTACCTATCAACGTAAATTAGTTCGTAACTGAAACCCCATTTTAATTACATCGATCGTTATGTAATCTATCTACAATTAACTTGTTATTATATTCGAAAACTCGTGTAACCGGGATTGCATGTAGTATGTAGGTATGTACAAAGTTTTATTTTAATTGATTATTTCTTGTTTTACAACTTAACAGGCTATTTAGCTGTCTTTTAAAAATATTTAGTCTATTATTATACTTTGTCTTTGTATTACATATAAAAATAGCTTTAAAGAATCTCTGGTCTGATCAAAGTTGATCCAAAATTTAAATGCCTTTGCCTACATCAAAATAAGATGTAGATACCATTCCATTCCTTGCTATATTCTCCTGATAAATTTACGTTCAGTAAATATTCGTTTGATGCAACCCAAACCGGTAAATTCAATTTTTTTCATAAAATCATCGCACGCCGTTTAGTTATGGTGTTAAATCCACGAAGTGTGGTAAAACAGTAAATCGTAGTTGAAGTGTTTTGAAAACTCTATGATCGTCTGCGAACGCAATGCGACACGCTCTCGATGTTGACACGCAGTAATAGGAAACCGTTGGAAGCGTGTGAATTCTAGTATTGTACACCGCTTGTAATTTGACTTATCGTCTGTCTTCATCTTTATAATTCTAGAGATTCTTGTTGTTGCAGTATTAATTAGTACTTTCTATGTACCTACGTTTTTTACGACTCAAAGTCTAATTACCATTTCTTCGATTTGATCTTAACTACATTTTCTCTGTGTTTTCCTTCCTCGCATTTTTTATGATTACCGTTTCAAATATTGTGAATTACTTGATCAATTATAATATTTCTGACCTTCAAAAGCATCCTCAAACAAATCATTAACAGTATTCTTAATGACTTAATATGAATTACCAAATTCTCGAATTAACATACCAACCATGCCACCCGTTATCATTTATCAACTACACAATAAGTGCTACCTACTATTTTTCCGCAACATTATTACTAATATATAGCAAACAATTGATTAGCCCCGCAAACAATTCATTCATGTGTCTTAATTGCCTTCGCTATTGTACTTGAGCCTGTATTTAGAAGCAAAATGTTCAGGTATGTGAGCGTTATCACAGCTGATAGCTGTAGTAGGCGGTAGCGACTCCTTGATAACCGCACGCTCACCAACACAACCTCACACATGCTCACTGTACATCATTAACGCTATCCGTGTGTGACACCGAGTATATCTCTTTGTTTTCTTTGCAACCACCGCTGGTTATCTGACAACTGGACGTTTATTTAATTTAGCATCATTTACTTTGCAACGAGACCAGGAATGGAACAGGCCACGAACTTATCACTCCAATAAAATGTCGTTCCGACGGCACACACTTGTCTCGTTATATCAGTACGATGGGTACTAAATAATTAGCTTAGTAGTAAGTGCTTATCTTAAGTCAATAATGCATGCCATGTACCTAGTTTGTTTACTTCATTAGGAATCTTTATCTACTATTTTTGGGGGAAGTACCTACTTGGCTTCCAAATTAGCCTGTTACATAAGTAATACATAATAATTCGGGTGTTGTACCTTTACTTTCATATATTGTCCCACATTTGTTAAAACGAGGCAGGATTCTCTATTCAACCGAATTATTTATTTAAATGTTTTATAATTCGAGCGCTCGTGAAAATAATAACATAAATCATCTGTGACAACCACCTGCGCGCCTAGTTGTTCTTGCTAGGGTGGATTTACGAGTATGTCGCTGTCTCTTTCCCTCGCTTGTTTGTTTTGAATCCCATCAGATTTATGTTTGTGATTAAGTAACAGTGTCTTGTTTATACTTGTTACGCTCTCCGCTTCGTTAATCATTGGACTTGCTACGTAACAATTAGCTATGTCAAAGGCCAGCACGGGCGCACACATGGCTGCACGAGGCATTTACTTGATTACTGACTTCAAAATCCAGATTATAAACTTCAGTATCACTATCATCAATTTATGCAGTTACAGTCAATGTCAGATCAAACTTTATTAAATCAATAAGTTAAGTACTTCTCGCTTTTAATTTGGTTAACTTTTTTATTCATCTGATTGTGCCATTAGATGATCAGTATGTTCGTTACATTCGTTATACTTAACTCTCTTCGTTTGCTTCTCTTTTGTTTATTAATAACGATAATTGAATTCAGCCGGCGTATTATGGATAGCTTTATCGATCTTTATCCACCTGATAAAATAACTGTCACTTTTTAAAACCATGGGATAGAAAGTGACGGACACCGTTTTATCACGCTGTCACGTAGATAAGAACGACCATCATATCCGGACTATTCGGGACTGATTTGAATAAAGTCAAAAATATAACTTAGTAAGTACTTACCTACTTTATAACTTAGATTTTAATAGTTAACTCTTTGAGTCCGACCAGAGCTAACTTTATCTCTTCTAAAAATAACTCTCGGCTCGAGGCTTACACGAGCGCAAATTTAATAACGACCTAGCGTGGATACTTTATAAAGCATATCATGTTAATTACTAATTAGCAATAGAAACAAGCTTAGCTTGTCGTAACCAAAGGAAGCCCACAGGCTTTTAGAAATGTGGCTTATTGTTTCTCGAAACCTTAGCTGTGTTTTAGGGGTTCTGGCCTCGAATGTCCAATTCCTTAAATGTCCATTTTCCTCGAATGTCTAATTTCCCGAATGTCCATTTGCTCGAAGGTCCAATTCCCGGAATGTCCATTTACTCAAAGGTCCAATTCCCGGAATGTCCATTTGCTCGAAGGTCCAATTCCCGGAATGTCCATTTGCTCGAAGGTCCAATTCCTTAAATGTCCATTTTCTTCGAATGTCTAATTCCCGAATGTCCGTTTATCGAATGTCCAATTCCCTGAATGTCCATATCACCATGGAAATAGATCTACGGCTACAACAACGGGTACTGGGTTTCACGGAGTCGGATCGGACGTAGTGCGAAACTGCTCTAACGGTACCGTTTCAAAAATATACCTAGTATTGAATTTTATTCATTTGTGTACCATTACCAACGGATACCTTTTTAGTTGATACCTTTATTTTACTTACTTCACGGTCTTATGCGTTCATGGAAATGGACATTTACCACTCATTTAACTTACTTTTTAACCGACTTCAATTTCATAGAAGGAGGAGGTTCTGTATTCGATTGTGGCTATTTTTTTTTTCTATGTGCGTTCACCGATTACTCCGACATCCGTAGTCCGATTTGAGATATTATTTTTTTGTTTGAAAAGAGCTACCTCCGAGTTGGTCCCATTTTACTTTGGTTCTGTTCTGATGATGGGATCCATGAGGAATTGAGGGAACTCCTCAATTTTTAAAGGCACATGCATGGTGTTTTGGGCGTTTTCTTAAGCAACTCGAGCATTTTCTCCCGAAAACCACCAATTTGATGAAGTAGACCTGATGATGATGATTATTTTGATGATAATGATGATGATTTCTTTAAACGTAAGTATGTCCAGCGATTAGGTACCTGTGATCCGATTTGAGTAATTCTTTTTTTGTTTGGAAGAAGTTACCTCCAAGGTGTTTCCGTATTATTTTTGGTTCTGGTCTGATGATGGAATCCATGAGGAATTGAGGGAACTCCTCAATTTTTAAAGGCACGTGTTAAGTGATTTCGGGGTTTTCTAAAGTAACTCGAGCATTTGCTTCCGAAAACCACCAATTTGATGTACTGCAACTGTAGCTTTACCACGAGTTTGACATTGACATATTCGCTAACGTCTTATGCATCAAAATGTAACTTTTTATGCATCTCGCTCACACTAAGGTTAGTACGAGCGAGGTGCATAGGAAGTAAGTTACACACATGCTAGCGAATATATCAATGTCAAACTCGTGGTAAGCTGGTAAGGCTACTGATCGGGGGTTAGGGTTAGGAGTTAAGGGGTCAGGATTAAGGGGTCGGGGAATGGCGGTTGAAGGGTTGCTGGTTCAGGATCGAGGGGTTCCTGGATCAGGGGTTGATGTGCTGTGAGGTTGAGTGATCGGGGGGCTGAGGGATTGGGTCAGTGGCGGGGCGGGCGGATGGAAGACAGGAATTATAATTTCCCAGACGGACTCGAGAAAATTCCTGATTACATATTTACTAAAGTAATAGGTACACGAATTTAGTGTTAAACATGATCTTGTTTTTCATTCATGCGTCGCGCTCTTAACAATGCGTTAAAACTAAAAATGGTAAAATAAAAACTTTTTATAAAAAAAATGAAACCGACTTCAAAAAGGATGAAATAAAATATTATCCTTTTTATGTCTATGCGTTACCAACTGATATGTTTGAAGTCGGTGCCAAGCCAAGTAATAACAATACCAGTCAAAAATAATCAGCTTTATGGCTATAAATCCCATTAGAACTGTACTAATAACAGTAATAACTATTATAAATGTGTAAATAATTCTGTCTGCCTCTTTGTCGCCTTTTCATGGCTATACAACTGAACCGCTTTAGGTGAAATTTGGCAAGAAGGTAAATTCCTTGAATTGTTTTATATTTTGAAATGTAGTCCTCTGGATAAGGGACGGGAAATAACTCAGTCCCAATCCCACACTTGCGTGCTATAGACTGTTCGAGCATTAGTAAGAAATGCTCTTTAAAAAATACGACGGCAAAAAAATGCATTTATATTTACACTAATGTGCCGACAAATATGGTACGGACTGCGCCAAGAAGGTTTGATCGTGTGTTCTGAGGTGTGTTCTTAGGTCCAGTCGACGTCAATAATATTTTTACACTTTTGCACCTTACTCCTTTGTAATAAGGTGAAAAGTGTAAACATATTTTTAACGTCGACTGTACCTACAGAAAGTACGTTCATTGTCGTCGTGTAAGGCAATCCAACGTATGTAAATCCTTATCGAATCGCACCAAAGTCATGGTATGCTTCAAAATTTGGCTTGGCACCGACTTCAAACATATCAGTTGGTAACGTATGGACATAAAAAGCATAATATTTTATTTCATCCTTTTTGAAGTCGGTTTCATTTTTTTTATAAAAAGTTTTTATTATCTTACTGATCATTAGAATAGCGATAAGAATTGCATGTCGGGTACGACTCTTAGAGTCTGGCTACTGAAATATTACACAATGTTTGGCGGGAAATTCAAAAAGTCTTGGGCTGGTCACACTTTGTGTAGTAGGAATTATAGTTTTGATACTAGAAAATATTTTTGATTTTCTGTGCACACGTAAGGTACCTAAGGATATAAGTTAAATATACGTTGACGTGCACTCAAAGTCAGCTCACATAGTTTCTACCACTATGTAAAGTACAGTCAACGATAAACACATAATGTGAACACTTTCTCACCATATACCATTGTAACAAGAAGAAAAATGAAATGTAGTGTAAATAAGACCTATCTCGATAATACCTTAATATTAATCCATCACCAAAAAAAAAACAACGGGTTGCACTCCGGGAGTGCTGACAGAAGTGAAAACTCAATGACTAGTCCAAAATGTCTGCAGCACTATGTATAATTGACCCATCCTCCTTTCTATTGAAAAACTTTAGTTCCGAAATTGCTGGTCAGTAAGCTTGTTTAAAATTCGAAATTGAAATTTATAGCGTTAATTGTTTAAAATTCGAATAGAAATTGTAAAGTTACCTTGCAGACCTCGCATCTAAATATATTTGGTCATGATATTTTGAGTTTTATTCACCAGTACTAGAGTTCACTTTTATTAGCGATTTCATCAAGATGTAGCTTTATTGAATTATATTTGAGTGATATAAAGTTAGAATGTAACTGTGAGATCCTCGTATTTCAACCCAAGATTAGAACCTTTTTCATGTAATTGAGTTTTTCTTTATTGATTTAAATGCCATCTAAATGAGTGGCCATCTAAACCTTACGGTCACGTGATCGCCTTACGCTGTCTCGAGTTTATCATTTTTTCCCCACCTCAAAAAGTGCCTAGCGCCGCTAAAGAAGTTTTCACATCAAAAATACATAAGTACTATGCCAAATATGCTAAATGCTAAGTATCAAAATATTTATAGGACACCAACCTTCTAATTTGTTTACATTTGTTTAGGAGTTGTAAACATTGTAGTTTTTCGGTATACAACGCTACACGTCGACTTCGCACATTGTCGTCATTATTTACGAGCTTAAATAATAGTTTGCGAACCTCACTCGGTATAGACATTATTAATATTATTTAAAATAAACCCCTTATAAACCGCAAATATTTTCGTATCAGTTTGAGCCATGCCACAAAATAATGCGACAGTAAGCTGCCCGGGCAGCTTCCGATGGGCCCCACTTTTTTGGGCTGATTGTGTATCCTGTTCTCTTATTCTATATCAATTCTTTGAAAAAATGCAACTACTTATTATAAAAATTCAGAAAATAAAGATAAAAGCCATGTTTTATTTTCATAAAAATATTTTATTTCTTAATTTTCTACAATTTCGTAAATAAACGGTTTTTAGTGTCACCTGAACAGTAGGCCAACAATATGTGACGAATTTCGTAGGCACACGGACTATTTGTTACCCTACTAGACGTCCAGCCAGGTTCTGATGTTTCATCACAGACAAAACGGTCAATTGGGTCATTAGACATACAAAGATTGGACGTACAGGGAATCAGATATTAGACATTCGGGTGATTGGACGTACGAGGAGGAGGCATTCAAGGAATTGGACATACGGGAATTGGACGTTCAGGTAATTAGACATACAGGGATCGGACGTTCAGGTAATTAGACATACGGGGATTGGTCGTTCAGGTAATTAGACATTCGGGGATTGGTCGTTCAAGGAATTGGACGCACGGGGACTGGGCATTTGGAAAATTGGACATTCGAGGCCAGAACCGTTTTAGGATAGGACTTTGTGAAATTAGCTTTATTAAGTATTAATGTCTAATACAGTAAACAACTGCGAAGCATTCAAATATTTCGTTATACGAGTGCCCACTTGACGGGCTCCTGGCAGTGAATATGTTAAAGGACTCTAAATCATACTTTGCATAATTTTCCGGAGTCCTGTGTTAATCTGTAATGTGTGCACTTGTTTAACATTCATCAAAGA
The DNA here is from genome assembly GCF_910591565.1 of Cydia splendana. Lineage (NCBI taxonomy): Eukaryota > Metazoa > Arthropoda > Insecta > Lepidoptera > Tortricidae > Cydia > Cydia splendana. The sequence continues at coordinate 12,758,430 of NC_085971.1, read as the reverse complement.
ACTGTCACAAAGGTACGTCATTAGCAGAATATTTGGCTGATAGTCGTGACCCATTTTAGAATCGGAATCATGCAACAGTCACAAACTCACAGAATGAAGCACCTGGCTGGATCTAAAAGTCATCGTTGTTCTTTTGTAGTTTAACTTGTTTACAATTAATTTGGGCCTTTTCCCTAGGACTAATCCCAATAATTACTATCCCCTCTGGGTTGGAAGGTCAGATGGCAGTCGCTTTCGTAAAAACTAGTGCCTACGTCAATTATGTATTGGAATTAGTTGTCAAGCGGACTTCAGGCTCCTATGAGCCGTGGAAAAATGCCGGGATAACGCGAGGAAGAATTAATTCGAGCCTTTTGTTTTTGATTTTGTAGTTGTTTGTTATGAAATTAGCTCAGCACACAAATAGATTTGTGTTATGAAGTAAGTAGTTATGATTGTAAAGTGTCGTCCGCCGCGTCCGCGCAGGGTCGGAGTTTATCTGGCTAACTGGACTGCTATTTAATAGCTTTTCGAGCTTTTGTCTCAAGTATTCCAACACAAGTGTGACCTCGAAATATCGGAAGAGCTATACGTAGTCAGAGATCACAATTATGCTGGTTTTCTCGAGGCTCATACTCGGAAAGCGAAAGCAACAGCAGAACTTCTCGCCGCCGGCCTCTGGAGTACTTTTCCTTCTTGTTCTATTTTAAAGTGCATACCTACTATTAATTACAATTAACACTACTACGATGTTGACAACGTTGATGGCTCTGATCTCTCTGGTTTTGCAATCAATTATTGTTAATGTTTGACCTGCATCATGTTCCATAAGAATGCTGTCGGTGTTGATGTTTGGTTTTTAGTATGGAGTAAGTTCATTCACGCGTAGAACTTTTCTACAGAATATCTAAGAATGCAATGCCAAAACTCATTTCTTTTTTGCTACTTCATATGCTGAGGGTTGTTTTTCCACCCGCGACATCATTTGTTTTTTCGCATCCTATATCATTGGCTTTTATTCTAACACACTTTGATTGATTGCAACTTTTCATGGCAACCAATGTCTAAAAATCAATAGTCCAGCTCCAGAAGTTCAAAAGAACAGGTTTTAATCGAGAAGCATTACAAACATTTAACAGCATCCGGAGAAGAGACTAAAATGAGTTAACAGTTTAACTACAATATTCTCGCAAGCCGATAAGGAAGGAAATTCGCGTTAGGTATTTATGCATATTCAATTGTTGTAAAAGTACGTAACTATAAGTAATGTTTACATATTTAAATAATAGTGGCGGAGCGCTGATTTTTGAGTCATTTACTTGCGGAGACAATAGGTATCTTGATTAACCATCCTTCTGAAAAAGGGTTAATTTCGTAGGATTTATCTGCTCATAAGAGCAGCTCCAGTCTCCCAACTATTGTAAAATCAGGCTTATCAAAAAACATGCTTGAAACAGTGGTCCCTACTTAACTCAATGTGACCAAACTAAGTTATTCCACTTCATACTTCGATTACTTACGTATTCTATCTCCATGATATGAAACATCCGTGATTTAACTTTGAAATACCTTTGAGAGGGCTGATGTTTACGATATCGCGAAAGCAAGTAGGAACTCGTCATTATCATGCACTCAAATATTGATGTTTTGATAAAAGATAACGGTAAGACGGTGGGACATATAAATACATTTACATAGATAGAGCGCATAATACACTCGAGGTAATCTGATTAAGCTCACAATCTCTGGATTGAGTTCAGATATTTGGACAACTTGAAGAGATCTTCGAACCCTTTATTTGCTTTGGGTACGTACGTCTGGAAAACGGAATACGTAATCAACTAATCACGTTCTTTATACTGACGTTTGGATTGCAAGTTTAATTTGTAGAGAAGATATAAAAGTGATGAAAGCTAGATTGAAAGATAGTTATTGTCTAGTCCAAAGCAACGTTAAACAAAAAGAGTAGGCCAAAACGAAAACAAAGTTTTGGAAAAACAGAAAAAGGGTTGAGGAGACAGGTAGCCGACACGGACATGGACGAGGCGCTCAGAAACAACCTAAATAAAGCAGGCTAGCCGCGGGGAGTAGCCGTCTCGACGGACGCAAACCCACACACGTGCCTCGCACATACCGATGTTCCCATACATTCACACCACACGCACACATGCACTCCCCAGACGAAAATAAAATCCACTCGTATGCGCCATGCAAATAGGAAGGTGGCTCGTGCACGCGAGCCGGCCGAATGAACGAACAGATCCTTACGTTTCGTGGCACTGTCGCAAGACGGTCACGGGCGCAGCATCGCAGGCCACGGGTCACAGCAACGTTCACTAGTCGCCGGTCTCATCCGAGGCAGGCGCCGATCACTCCAAACAGGTTTAGTTCCCGACGGAAAAATACACCGGTGACGTCTACTAACATTCGGCACTCGCGGCGACGCGGGTTTCACTGCGGTCACTGGGCAGGAAAATCAACGAGCGGAGATTAGCATGAATGATATCATACAGTTGAGATGTTTACACGGAGCGTCCGTTGTCGGCGCAGGTCGCGACGCGACTGGCGTCGGCAGGCGGCACTACGGCGGAGCTCCGTGCGTAGTGAGTGGCCATGAGACGCGGGGACGAGGAAACCCGGCGCGAGTACGCCTGGCCGCGGCAAGGGCCGCGGGCCGGGCGGGGGCGCGGATTAATCACGTAGTAAGTGTTCTCCCCGCCGCCCGCGACCCGCGGCGCCGCCAGAACCAGAACCTGCACGATACATAAATAAATACTAATGCAATACGGACGAGCGCTCGTGGTGCCAGACTGAAACCGGACACTTCTCGGGGCGAAATGAATTCCTATGTGAGCATTGCCACTGAATCTTGGCTGCTCCGCCACGCCTGTCGCGTTAAGCCTTTTAAGTCAATAAAACATGCGATTGAAATTGTGCAATGCTTACTTAGAGCTTCCTAAAAAGCGTGTGGAGGCCTGGTACATGTATTACACGCGGTTTTCCTGAAACCTATTTTAACTTCAAATGTGTATGTATTTACAAATTTTTTTACTTCAAATGTGTATGTATTTACAAAACGGGAATTTATAACTATTTCTTACTTGACCTTTCTATCGACAGGGTAAATTTTGTTATGCCTCTATAAGATAGACAATTATTTTTATAAATCTACATAGATGCCCGTCTTTCCTTGACGGATAGGATAGTGAACGTAAGTAAAAAAGGATTAACCACTTTAATTTCATATCTGAGACTCCACGTCAAATTGTAAAGGTGAAAATGATTGATCTCGAGGCGGAGCACGTAGTATTCGTAACCGGTCCTATTGAAGTGCACTGTGCAGCCAAACAACATGATAGACGGTCTGGAAAGGCTCTTGGACCGGTTTGCGAGAGCATGTTGTCATTTCTAGCAATGCTGTGCCGGGTCTACACTCTGCGAAACTCTACCATTTCCTTGTGTTATTCTACAAGAGAAGTAGGTATTATCATTCAAGACTGCTAACAATTACGTATGTAAACTTACTAGATATTACAATACCCAATCTCCAAAGTCCAAATGTAGACGATTGGATTGGGCTTTGTTTAACCCTTTAGTGGGTGCTGCAAGAGATTTGCCGTCATACCACTCCGATATTATTATTTTTTCTCAATTAACGTGTTGTTAGTTAATATAAATTTTGGTTCGCATAAGAGAATATACTCGTACCAATCTATGAAAGAAAGGAGAGCTGATAAACGTTATTCCATCCCTTGTTTAATGATGATTCTTAGGCCTGAACTTAGATATTTAACTATTGCCTACATTTGAACAAAAATGTTGTAAATAAAATTTTCTTTGCTTGATCTATCCGATAGTCACAGAGTTTCTCTAGTTTCAGAGACAAGTACCTATGGAGATATAAAGTTTTTTAAAGAAGAAAAAACTGTTATTTGATAATTTAAAAAAATGAAGACGGCAATATATTTGCCACTATCCGTTAAGTGTCTGGTGTTTATTAAAGGAAAGGGTAGGTTAGGCTATTATTGTTATTGATTTCTATAATATATGGAGCAATAGCTTAATTAAATACTTCAAATTATTACATGCTAGCAACCTATCCACAGTTTTGCTGGGATTACAATACCTACTTGGAAATAATATACAATACCTACATATAATAGTATACATTAAAAATATTATAAATAGAATAAACAAATCTTTTTAAGTTAAATAAAGGTTTTAATTATTTCTTATCATTCTGTTGGCTTTTAATTTATTCATTTTAGATACTTCATGCCACCCGTAGTTCCCCCGGCAAACTGACACGACGGTCTTGTCACTAAAGGGGCCCACTGATTAACAGTCCGCCGGACGGTATCGGCCTGTCAGTTGTTCGGAACTGTCAAAATTTTGTTCTAACTGACAGGCCGATACCGTCCGGCGGACTGTTAATCAGTGGGCCCCTTAATTGCCCTTGGCTGATTGCGGCAAACATATTGCCGTCTTATAATTCGGAAACCCCGAAATAATATATACATTTCTCTTTCTCAAAAATCATAAAAAAAATCATGCTGTGCGTATCGTTAAAGTTCTCGATTCATTGCTATAAAAAAAGAATGGTCAAAGGGTTAAATAAAGATATTCCAAAATGGACTATTCGAACTAGGGACGTATTCAGGAACAGTATGATAGGAATTTTGTACATACAGCGAAATGCGAGTCACTGAAATTGAAATAATATCCGTATCATATCTTATATCTATGATCCCGTCCGTTGATATTCCTTATTTCCGTCCCTAAAAATGTACCTACCCATGATATGACATAACCAAACAAGTGTCAAAAGTGACGTTTTTGTTTGAAGAACTCTTGACACTTGTTTGGCACTGACATATCCGATCCATATCGTTTCAATATCTAGTATTTGACTTATCTCATTGTTCGAATACGACTGTCAGTCATACCAATTTCACTATGTATGTAATGTACTATGCAAGGACCGGAAAACCCCTCTTTACGCTTAATCCTATCAATTCGGTAACCCAATCGATTCGGTTACCTTATCATTCGGTAACCCTATCATACTGTTACCTGATTGTAATGGTAACCTTATTGAAACGGTAACCCTAACCTTTAACCGAGTTAATCTCAAAACCCCATCGCGATAGGGTTTTTGTTAACGGTTTTTAACAGGTTTTCATTCAGTTATGGTAACCTTTATTATCGGTTGCTTACTGGTTTGCTACATTAAAGTAGTTTTAGTGATGTGCCGTCAGAACTAAAAAAAATACAAAAAAAAATGTTTATTTTATTTACTTTATATTTTGTTGATTTTATTGACTTTATTTATTAAATTTATTTAATTTAATTTATTTAGTTTATTGAATTTATTGAATTTATTTATTTTTTTGAATTTATTTAATTTAATTTATTTAATTTAATTTATTTATTTAATTTATTTCATTTATTTAATTTATTTAATTTATTTAATTAGTTTAATTTGTTATATTTGTTATATTTGTTTAATGTATTTAATTTATTTAATTTATTTAATTTATTTAATTTATTTAATTTATTTAATTTATTTAATTTATTTAATTTATTTAATTTATTTAATTTATTTAATTTATTTAATTTATTTAATTTATTTAATTTATTTAATTTATTTAATTTATTTAATTTATTTAATTTATTTAATTTATTTAATTTATTTAATTTATTTAATTTATTTAATTTATTTAATTTATTTAATTTATTTAATTTATTTAATTTATTTAATTTATTTAATTTATTTAATTTATTTAATTTATTTAATTTATTTAATTTATTTAATTTATTTAATTTATTTAATTTATTTAATTTATTTAATTTATTTAATTTATTTAATTTATTTAATTTATTTAATGTATTTAATTTATTTAATTTATTTAATTTATTTAATTAATTTAATTTATTTAATTTATTTAATTTATTTAATTTATTTAATTAATTTAATTTATTTAATTTATTTAATTTATTTAATTTATTTAATTTATTTAATTTATTTAATTTATTTAATTTATTTAATTTATTTAATTTATTTAATTTATTTAATTTATTTAATTTATTTAATTTATTTAATTTATTTAATTTATTTAATTTATTTAATTTATTTAATTTATTTAATTTATTTAATTTATTTAATTTATTTAATTTATTTAATTTATTTAATTTATTTAATTTATTTAATTTATTTAATTTATTTAATTTATTTAATGTATTTAATTTATTTAATTTATTTAATTTATTTAATTTATTTAATTTATTTAATTTATTTAATTATTTTTTTTTTTTAATTTATTTAATTTATTTAAAATATTTAATTTATTTAATTTATATAATTTATTTAATTTATTAAACTTATTTAATTTATTTATTTTAATTATTGACCGAAGCGAAGCGAAGGTCTACGTTTTGACTCGGGCATTTTGCTTTCGTATGTCCGGATGTTCTCCTCTACAGGTCGCAATTCTTAACCGATTCTCGTGAAATTTTGTGACCGAATTTTATGACTAAATAAATTTTTTTTGTCAATCCGGTTTTTGTAAATTTTTAAAAATGGTGGAGTCGTGATACCTGGCGCCTAAACAAATAGTCGTATCGATATCATAAGAGTTTTTTCTTTTTGAGACATGTTTACAGAGTTATTAGCAAAAAATGCAGAAAAAAATTATCGCTGGTTTAGGCGGTATTTAGATATTTAGTTTTGTATTTCCGGATGTTCTCCTCTACAGGTCGCAATTCTTAACCGATTCTCATGAAATTTTGTGACCAGATTCTATGACTAAATAATTTTTTTTTGTCAATCCGGTTTTTGTAAATTTTTAAAAATGGTGGAGTCGTGATACCTGGCGCCTAAACAAATAGTCGTATCGATATCATAAGAGTTTTTTCTTTTTGAGACATGTTTACAGAGTTATTAGCAAAAAATGCAGAAAAAAATTATCGCTGGTTTAGGCGGTATTTAGATATTTAGTTTTGTATTTCCGGATGTTCTCCTCTACAGGTCGCAATTCTTAACCGATTCTCATGAAATTTTGTGACCAGATTCTATGACTAAATAATTTTTTTTTGTCAATCCGGTTTTTGGAAATTTTTAAAAATGGCGGAGTCGTGATACCTGGCGCCTAAACAAATAGTCGTATCGATATCATAAGAGTTTTTTCTTTTTGAGACATGTTTACAGAGTTAATAGCAAAAAATGCAGAAAAAAATTATCGCTGGTTTAGGCGGTATTTAGATATTTAGTTTTGTATTTCCGGATGTTCTCCTCTACAGGTCGCAATTCTTAACCGATTCTCGTGAAATTTTGTGACCGAATTTTATGACTAAATAAAATTTTTTTGTCAATCCGGTTTTTGTAAATTTTTAAAAATGGTGGAGTCGTGATACCTGGCGCCTAAACAAATAGTCGTATCGATATCATAAGAGTTTTTTCTTTTTGAGACATGTTTACAGAGTTATTAGCAAAAAATGCAGAAAAAAATTATCGCTGGTTTAGGCGGTATTTAGATATTTAGTTTTGTATTTCCGGATGTTCTCCTCTACAGGTCGCAATTCTTAACCGATTCTCATGAAATTTTGTGACCAGATTCTATGACTAAATAATTTTTTTTTGTCAATCCGGTTTTTGGAAATTTTTAAAAATGGCGGAGTCGTGATACCTGGCGCCTAAACAAATAGTCGTATCGATATCATAAGAGTTTTTTCTTTTTGAGACATGTTTACAGAGTTAATAGCAAAAAATGCAGAAAAAAATTATCGCTGGTTTAGGCGGTATTTAGATATTTAGTTTTGTATTTCCGGATGTTCTCCTCTACAGGTCGCAATTCTTAACCGATTCTCATGAAATTTTGTGACCAGATTCTATGACTAAATAATTTTTTTTTGTCAATCCGGTTTTTGTAAATTTTTAAAAATGGCGGAGTCGTGATACCTGTCGCCTAAACAAATAGTCGTATCGATATCATAAGAGTTTTTTCTTTTTGATATATGTTTATAGATTAAATGGCCAAAAATTCAGAAAATTTGTATCACTGGTTTCGGCGGTATTTAGATATTTAGTTTTTACTTGAGAATGAGTAGCTAAATTTCGTCAGCTTTAGTAAGAACTATCATGGCGCATTTTGCAAACGTTCGCTTTTTTGTCTGCATAGGGAGGTCCCTGGTTCCATCCCCAGTAATTGTATGCTGCTACATAACTTTTTGTATTTTTTTATACTTAAATTTCGTATCAATTGTTGTTTTTTATTTTATTTTTTTATTTTGAAAAAATGAAAAAAATCCTATTTTTTATTTATCAAGCGCGGGTTAAGCGCATTCGTTTATTTTTTGCAACAGATGATGGCTTTTTGCGCTTTAAAGAAAATTTGATTCTTGAATATACGGCGCCATACCTTTGGCCTATGCTCGTCTAGATGGCGACACCATTTTATATTTAACAATTTTTACTCATATCAGTAAAAGAACATGGGTCAAAATCATATGGCGTTATAAAAATAAAAAAAATCATTTATCCATACATATATACATTTATTGATATTTTTAGTGTAAGATGTCCCCAATATTTATTATTTTATTTATTTATTTAATCCTGTATCGAAAGATGGCAGCACTGTGACTACAAAATTTAGTATGACAATAACCCTCTACTACATATAGGGACCGTGCGCGTTGGAGGGTCTGCCATCTTGTGGCCTGAATCGGAAACATGTACATTGCCAAAACAAGTTCTACCATCTACCGTTCTTGTAGGTACGCTTCCTTATGCATAGTAGGTTCTGTCATCTTGTGGGCTACATCGGAAGCATAAACGTCACATTTACGCCTCACGCCAAAAATCTGACGGCTCCTATGCTACCCCCTATAGTTCACGCACGCCCACTATAGGGACCGTGCGCGTTGGAGGGCCTGCCATCTTGTGGCCTGAATCGGAAACATATGTGCACATGTACATTGCCAAAGCAAGTGCTACCATCTACCGTTCTCGTAAGTACGTTTCCTTGTGCATAGTAGGTTCTGCCATCTCGTGGGCTACATCGGAATCATAAACTACACATCTACGCTTGGCGCCAAAGATCTGACGGCTCCTGTGCTGCCCCCTATAGTTCATGCACGTCCCCTATACACTTTATTCTCTTTAGATTAGATATTTAAATTCTTACTCGAGAATAAGTAACCAAATTTCGTCAGCTCATCTAAATGCTATCATAGCGCAGTTGGAAAGACGCTTACAAGCAAGGATATGGGAATAGGTACCCGGTTCGATCCCCAATAAATGCAATTTTTTTTATTTATTTTTTGCACTTAAACAGCGTATTGCTGATTGATCAAGCGAGCGCGAAGCGCGAGGTAAGCGTATTCGTTTGAGTTTTTGTTTGAATATTTTTTTAGCGGTTTTAGTTCAAGGGCATGGCTGTTCCAGGAGTCAATTTCCACTTACGTTTATAGCATGGGCGGTCACCATCCATAAATCGCAGGGGTTAACATTGCCTAGGGTAGTGGTCGACCTTGGGCTCAGGGAACTAGCTGTAGGTTGCTCGTACGTTGCGCTTTCCCGGGCTCAAAGTCTAACTAACAATAATGTTAGTTAGACTTTGAGCCTTTTAATTTGGATCGCCTCGCTAAAATGGCCCATAATTTCCGCAAATATTTTTTTCTTCGAGGCAATTACTCCGTTCTCATTTTTTCCCAGTGGAATTTCTTCGCTTTATTTAATTTTTCGTGTACATTTTTTCATAAACTAAATTTTCCTTTTCTCAATTTATTCCCTTTTCTTTTTAATCCCAGTAGTTAAAATAACCAGTAGGTTTTTTTTTCACTAACTAAATATTCTCTATCTCCACATTTTCTCTTTTTTTTAATGCTAGTGGTAAAAATAACCAGGTTTTTTTCAAATAGGTAGGTTAGGGTTATTTTTTTTTGATGACCCTATAAACGAAACTGCTCCCAGAGATAGGTAGGTTAGGCTTATTTTTTTTTTATGACCCTAAAAACGAAACTGCTCCCAGAGATAGGTAGGTTAGGGTTATTTTTTTTTTTGATGACCCTAAAAACGAATCTGCTCCCAGAGATAGGTATGGTTAGAGTTATTGGCTGACAGCGTTTGGTTTTTTACTTGTAGTTTTTTAGATTATGTTTTAATTTTAGTGTTTTTGATATTTGTTGTATGTGAAATACCTACAAGTAACAAATATAATTACTACACTATTAACATACAGTAACAAGAAAATATTATCCTAGATATTTAAAAGAACGAAAACTATAAGGAAAAGATTAATTTAAAAATATTAAAAATAGGCGATTGCGGAAGAAAACCATTGGGAAAATATGGGAACGGAGTAATTGCTACCGAGAATGAATGATTTCGGGAAATTATGGGCAACGCAAAATATGAGAACGGAGTAATTGCCTCGAAGAAAAAATGATTTTCGGAAATTATGGGCCACACTCGCGCACGAAGCTTCTTAGTTGCAGTTTACAGGTTAATTCAAAGGTAATGTTGGTTTCCTAACATAGGTAGAGTTAGACCAAGAAAAGTCTGCAGAGATTTTGACAGTGGCACAAATAACATTGGCACTGCGTGTGCTGTCAAAATCTCTGCAGACTTTTCTTGGTCTAACTCTATCCACTTTTCTATACAATTAGTATGGCGACGTGTATACTTAAGGGGCATCGACCGTACACTGACATCGGGATGATATTTTTATCATGTTATTTAGTAGTCATCGTGCGTCTCGCTTGCGCCAATACATGTACGGACAAGAACGAGTGAAATGCACGATAAATAAATGACATCAGTTAGATGTCTTTCTGATATCAGTGTAAGTTTGAATTGGCCTGTTAGCCAAAAATTGTTTCGTATGTCCATATGTTCTACTCTACAGGTCGCATCTCTAAACCAATTCCCGAATTTTGTAAGCAATTGATAGTTAAGTTTTTATGGTCAAATTAGATTCTCTAAATTCTTCAAAACAACGGAACCATACATTTATTCAGTTTTAAACTCTGCTCGCGAGGTCTACAGCTCACAGAGCCACTAGTTTTAGTTATAATATAATAATATTTATAATAAGAACACACCACACAGGTAGATAAACAAAGGAAAGGCAAAAAACTTGTTTGTGCTGGAGGCTTCATAGACCGCCCATGCCAACCTCGGTTATTCAATAATAAGTTGAATTTAAGTATGCGTAAAGATTACAATCGTTTGAACTGGTCAAAAACCTCATAATGAGGTAACTGAATAGACTGGGTTTTTATTTCGGTTACCGGTAACAGAGGTTAACTCGATCTGATACGGTTACCGAATCAAAGTGTTACCTTATTAAGCGGTTACCGTTATGGTAGGGGTTTTTATAAACACCTCTAAAATAACCCTATGAAAAACCCCGGTTAAGGTAACCGGTTCCTGTCCCTGGTACTATGTATAGGTAATAAACCGAAAGGTTTGGTTTGTCTTGTACCAAAGTATAGCGTGAGTGTGCATGAAGGTTGCTTTACGAATTCGACTACATAATTCTATAGCTTCTGAGTAGGTGTGATGAGTCTGTATTCCTGCAGGCTTTGTGGCTTCGCCTCAATGAGCTTAGAGCTGAGACGTGACCGAAATGTATTGTCTATGGCGCCATTATGGTAATGTTACACGTTAGATGGCCATTTATAGACCATCAAAGATATTTAAATTGTTTTAGTATTCTTAGCGGCTAGTTTTTAGAAGCCGAATTTTTCATCGAATCTAATTGATTCTAAAAAATATATACGAAGGCAACCATTAAAAGCTTTTATATATGTTTTTTAGGTAAAATTAGTTACTTTCAGAAGTGTCTCTACGGTGGTATCTAGAATCAGAGTAAACCGTCGACTACGGTCTTGTATGTATGATATGAAACAAGATTTTTACAAATTAATTTAACATGTATTTCCATGGCTTTACAATATAAATATATCTCTACATTTCTTTCAATAATTCCTTTGAATAGAGGTTTTTTAAACCTTAGCCTTGCTGTTTGGGTTTAGGTAGGTAACATTGATTAACTTTTATTCCGAAATCGCAGAATATCGCTAAAGGTTCAAAAAACAACCTGTATAACTATAAATTTGCTCTATCTTCTTTAACTAGCATATCACCCCTCATTTAAACGTGAATAAACAGATATTACACATGATCAGTGATCGTTAATTTTCCAGCTATCTTGGTGCAGCATTGTTGGTTAAAATCATCTGTATGCCCTACTCTAGGTGGAATAGATAATTAGGGTTAATAACAGTAATATTAACCTTAACCAATCCTCTCCCTAGAAAAAAATTGACGAAAATCCTTTATATTTACTATGCTGCACCAAAATTGCTGGAAAATTAACGATCACTGCACATGATAAATTGCCTACCTAAATAAAAGTAAATCTGATTTATGACGTCTAAATTAGATAGGATAGAGTTATGACGAAGCTCATCATGAAAACGCAAATAAGTTCCGTGCTAAGCTGGCTAGAAATTTATTTCCAGATATCGTAGATATCCCAATATTAACTTGAAAGTAATCCAAGCCATCTTGTAGTGGTCCAGCCAGGATATCAATAAGAGTACTGAGAAAGTGCAATAAAGTAGAGATGTGACCGCAATCTCGATCACCGTCGTTTGAGGAAAACGATACAACTTATTGTGGCCCAGTCCAGGTTGCTTTTGTATACTTACATAAAAAGCTCTAAATAAGCTAAAAGATATAATTAGCGAGCAATTCCTTTCTATAAGTTTTTTTTTTTTGTAAAACTAATAATGTTATTCTACATAAAATAGAGTTAAAAAAAAGCAATGTGTTTAAACAAAACAATTTAAATGTAAATTGACACTAAACTTGGCCTAACCAAATATTATATCCACTGAAAACTTGTAGTTAACTTAGTACATTCTATTTTTAGTTAAAATATCTGAACATTGTTTATTTGTCACCACAAGCAGACTTCGATCACAATAATAGATAACGTGTCAAATGCTAAACCATATTATGTATAAAACATTTCTTTTCTGAAGTCTACAACATGTATAGCATTAAAGCAATAAGAATATTTGTTCAACGAAATCGGCGTAAATTTTTCCTTAAACTTTAATTCATCTTCAAAAGCTGTACTTTTCAATCCATTGTCGTTTATCTTTCACGCTTTGTTCGCCTTACAACGATAAGTAGCGATTGTCTCATTCGTGTCTCAGAGCGTTCTCGGTAAATATCAATAAGCAATCATGATTAAGTGGGCGGCTACTTAAACGTAATCCGGGCTTTTGTTCGAGAAACCGTTCCTTAGGCTCACAAAGTTTGGCCCGTCAGTAAAATGTTCCCGGCTTAGAATATTTGGGTCATAAAATATGGCTGAGCGCCTTTTGCTCTTTATTTCACTACATAAATAGGTAATATCTCTGCGATGTTTTTTTTTTTCAAGACATAATTTACATTTTATATTTATGTACCTTCTACCTATTTCGGGCGCGTTCGTTGCGTATCGCGTACACCAAAATTGGAAAACAATAACAATAACTCATGTTCTCATAAATAATAGTGCTCAAATAAAAGCCAATGATTGTCATCTCATAATCATTAAAATAAATGAATTTCCGAACGCAGTTGAACTCCGAGGGCCGACGGTCGATTCGCTGCGCATCGCTCGCGCAGGAAAGATTTAAACGAGTTTTGTACAAACGTGTTTGAAAAGGAAAACTATTTAATACGAGCTCGTAAGTAGTGAAAATCCTGTTTCAAGATTTAATTAAGGTTGTCTTGTATTGTAAAAGAAGAGCAGCAGAAATGAAGGAAGTTAATATGCAGACAAAATAATATGCGGAGATAGCACGAGTGATTGAGTAGGTAGACTTATTGTTAGAATTATCATTTATCAATGTCCGCACCTTTGCAATTATTTACATTTTAAACTTATTTTAGAGCATAATAGTTTTTTTATAGGTACGTCAGTGACGATGACTAGTGATATTTTAGGCGCAATAAATGCTTGACAAGCCCTAAATACATGTAAAACTAACGCGCTAACGTATAAAATAAATGATTCAGAGAAACAAACACGAATCGAGAGAGAACATATTTACCAATTCAGAGGTTTTTTTTTTCAAACTTATATGAAATACTATGGTAATTATACGGGTATTTTTTACGATTTTTTTACAGAAAATGTGTTAGTTGTAGTGATATTTTTAGCATTTGCAGGGAAGCTTAAAAAACACAAAGATAGCGCATCATTCGTCAGCATTGCATTTCACCAGAAGAGACAAACGACTCGAAACTCACATGATGAAGCTCAGTCATACATTACCCAAGAAGAGCTACAATTTATGCGGTGTGAGTACGATCTTTATTTTATGGCGGCGTAACGCACATAGTGACAACGCCGTGTTAGTGCCGGGGGCGGTCGAGTGCGCGCGCCCTGACGCGTGACGGAACCACAGACTGATCTGTGAACTGAGCGTAGCCACTGCTTTGTTACACCAAAAAGGAAATTCCAGCTAGTACACTTAAACGCAACGAAAACAGGTCACGGCATATTTGTACAATTTGTTGTTGCGTGACATACAGCTTGAGGGACCTATCGTTTGTTTACTTTTTCAAGAATCGAACCTCCAAAATTTTTTTTTTTTAAAGCTGAGGCCGTACCGCGAACCACGTTCGACGTGTAGCCTCTCTGTCGCACTTGTAAATTCGTACGCAAGTATGACAGGGAGGCAACATGTCGAACGTAGTTCGCGGTATAGGCCCTCTGGAACACCAGCGAATTGTCCTCTTAAAAAATGTATGATAAACTCTTGAAGTAAATCTGTAGATCTGATGAAATGTCGAGAATTAAACCTGATACCAATAAAAGTCAGTTACGTACGGTATCAGACCATTGTGTTTGTGTACAATTCTGCCATAATACTTTATAGTTGGGTATCTTTTCCGTAAGATTGCGATTGTTAAGACAAATGCAAGATGGTTGGTTGCGATGGAGTGCGGAAGCTAGAGCAAAGGGGACGGCCGCTTCTCCGTATTGACATTACGGAAAATATTTTTTGGAGCAAAACACCTTTTACCTACAAATTTTAAATGCTCCTAACTCTTATAATAATTATAAAATCTAAAAAATCAAACAAAGGGGCATAGCTGTAGTTGATATACATCAAATTGTGTCAAAACTTTCCAACAATTTTAATATCCAGAGGAAAATGGGGACTACGTTTGTATGGAAAGGCGGTTTCGGGGTCGTCCACGTTCGTACAATTTAGTAGGTAAACAATTTTTTTTCTACTTTTTACCCTTTGTTTTCGTACTTGACAGTTGTGATATGAGAACACTAAATAACATAAAAAAAAACTCAGAGCCAAGAAATTTCCTTAATTTACAACCCATCCTATAATGTTTAATGCGATCACAAGCGTTCCTTGGCCTAGCGCAGTGTCCACTGCACGGTTTCATCAAAATATTCAGCAAGCGCACTATCCTCCTAAGGCCCAAGGTCCTACCTATAGTACTTATTCAGTTCAATGAAATTTAAATCATATTCGATTGGAACAGAGTTGCTTTTGCTTTGTTTCATTCACTTTTGGAACAACGCAAAATCAACTCTTTCCTACATTGTAGATTCAAATTACTGTGGCAAATTTTGCATCTTTCATTTGTATGGCTGGCCCTTAGGAGGCTATAACCGAAAGAGAATATTACAATACCTATTTATGTTAGTATTTAGAGAGCGTTAGCTACAGTTTGTTGACTCGCCCAATCCTGAGCCTCAGACGTCTGCCACCCCACGCCTCACTCTCTTTTTTGGTTAATAGTTGCCCTCCAATTATTTTTTACACGATTTACCTTTTACTTTGCAAAATACGCGTATTTAGGAGATTTTAATACGATCGTAATTTTTTACAAAAGGTTATTTTGGTGATAATGAAATGAAATTGTAAGAGTTAATAGGAATAAAAAAGACTTGCAAAAGAGTTTATAAACGTAGGCGTTTTCAAGAGGGTGGTTGCGATTTTATGTTTACTATGGGAAATATTCTCGAATCAGAACTTTTTCCACACAAGACGGAGAGCGTTCTCGAGAAACACGTCTCTAGATTTTACATAGATAATTTACAGTCATGGAGAATTTAATTCTGCTAGTTCTGCTGATGTTATGATTGCAAAATATTTATCGAACGAGCGAGCGAAGCGAAGCGAAGTTCTTACATTCGACTTGGATCACGCGGCTGGCTAGCGGCACGTCCCGGCATTTCGATGTTTTTAAGCTGAACTGTCAGAAGATAGTTTGATACTCAAGAACTTAAGTAAATTTGTTCTAATTTAAATGAAACTGGGTAAACGTGTAGTTGAGGGCATTATATTTTAGTGATTAAATTATGAGCAGGCTCGATTAAGGGATTATTGAGGTAGAAGAGCTTAGAAGACCAAAAAGCTGTTTGTGAGAGGCCTAGCTATTCTGGTCATTTTATTTGCAAAAAACATGGTCGAATTTAGTATCAAATGAAAGTGCTCGGTTTGCACTTTTATAATATCGTTTTTAAATTTACCTTTTTGAAATAATTAGCAAGATCAAAATAAAATAATATAAACATAATATAGGTATTTGGCATTTGACAGGAAATACTTCCCCATACAACCATTTCCAGTCGCCGTTACGACGCGGTGTTGACACATCTTGTGTCGACACCGTCTGTTTCGGTCACAATTCCAGTCGCAGAGTCGTCGCCGTGTCGACACAGTTACCAGAAATGGGGAAGGGTCGACACATGACACAAAGTGACATAAAGTGTGGTCGCCGTGTGCACACATTGTTTCGGGTTTGCGACTACTTTATGCCAAAATCATTCGTTCATTCGTTCATTTTGTTCCTGTCAAATGGAAACTGTCAGATGGAAAAATACTTAAATAAAAATAAGTGACATTAATACGCCATCTCTAAAACGGATTACAAGACGTAATTATATATTGTTTGCATTTATATTACAATATGACTTAAATTATTATGGGGAATTAAACTGCTCGAGTGATTTGATAAACTAAGTGTAATATAATCAACGCGCCACCACATTGTTTTAGTTTAGCCGGAAATGAAATTGTTTACTTCTCAGTGCCTGTGTTCATAACTATATTATTTGAAGCATTTTTAGTACTTCGATGCGTATACTATACTTAAATAACAGAAATAACGCTTTACATACTACGAAACTTGTTAATTATGATGTATAAATATGGTTTAAGGCTGAGAAATATTGCAGTCACAAAGTAGTTGCAATGTTTCGACTTTGTGTCGACTCTGTGTTGACACATGACACGCGCTGTCAAAAGTAATAACAAAGTTACTGGTATGTTACTGGATTTGCAAAATGGCTCCTTGTGTTGATTTGTTTTCAGATATTCTCAAAGTGTAAAAATGCCGTGGTCAGAGATGGGCATTAATCGATTAACTGTTTATTCGACTAATTAATGGAATAAAAAAAGTTAATTCTCAAATTTTAATCGCGATTAGTTTAGTCGACCTAACATAGATTGGAAATGAATTAATCTGAATATTAATCGAATAAATTATCGATTAAATCTCGATTGAAAGTTGACAGGGGGCCATTTTTGTACGTAAAAATAATAGAAATGTCTTGCATGCAGATGGTAGCAAAACACTTTGTCATAAAAGTCGAGATGGGTGTCGATATATAGGTTTTAGGGAGTGCCGATTTCGAAAATAATGACCATTTTGGAATCCGAAATGGCGGCCATGCACTGTGTCATAAAAGTCGTCATGGTTGTCGTTTTATACGTTTTAGGGGGCCCCAATTTTGAAAATGATGACCATTTTGGAATCCAAAATAGCGGCCATGCACTATGCCATAAAAGTCGTCATGGGTGTCGTTTTATAGGTTTTAGGGGGCGCAGATTTCGAAAATGATAACCATTTTGGATTCCCAGATGGCGGCCATGCACTATGTCATAAAAGTCGTCATGGATGTCGTTTTATAGGTTTTAGGGGGCCCCGATTTAGAAAATGATGACCATTTTGAAATCCAAAATGGCGGCCATGCACTATGTCATAAAAGTCGTCATGGGTGTCGTTTCAGCGGTTATTGATTTCCCGTACAAATTTCCACGCCACTTTTCACACCTTCAAAAGATGATTTTGGTTATAAGATCTATCCTATGTCCTGTTCCGGGACGCAAACTATTTCTATACCAAATTTCAACGAAATCGGTTCATCGGTTAAGCGTCAAGAAGAGTTTAAAAAAAACCGGCCAAGTGCGAGTCGGACTCGCGTATTAAGGGTTCCGTACATTAAGTCCGACTCGCGCTTGACTGCACATTTCTAATAGGTTTTCCTGTCATCTATAGGTAAAGAACTATTTTGTGTATTCAGACGGACATACATACAGACGCACGAGTGATCCTATAAGGGTTCCGTTTTTTCCTTTTGAGGTACGGAACCCTAAAAAGATTTATTTTTATTTTGTGGAATGGTGTCAATGTGATATCTTAAATGGATTCAGCACCCCAGATTTATAGGTTTTAGGGGGCCCCGATTTAGAAAATGATGACCATTTTGAAATCCAAAATGGCGGCCATGCACTATGTCATAAAAGTCGTCATGGGTGTCGTTTTATAGGTTTTGGGGGGCGCAGATTTAGAAAATGATAACCATTTTGGATTCCAAAATGGCGGCTATGCACTATGTCATAAAAGTCGTCATGGGTGTCGTTTTATAGGTTTTAGGGGGCGCAGATTTCGAAAATGATGACCATTTTGGATTCCAAGATGGCGGCCATGCACTATGTCATAAAAGTCGTCATGTATGTCGTTTTATAGGTTTTAGGGGGCCCCGCTTTCGAAAATGATGACCATTTTGGAATCCAAAATGGCGGCCATGCACTATGTCATAAAAGTCGTCATGGGTGTCGTTTTATAGGTTTTGGGGGGCGCAGATTTCGAAATTGATAACATTTTCAATTTAAAAATGTCGGCAATGCACTATGTCATAAAAGTCGTCATGGATATCGTTTTATAGGTTTTAGGGGGCGCAGATTTCGAAAATGATGACTATTTTGGATTCCAAGATGGCGGCCATGCACTATGTCATAAAAGTCGTCATGGATGTCATTTTATAGGTTTTAGGGGGCGCAGATTTCGAAAATGATGACTATTTTGGATTCCACTTTTATGACAAAATACGTAGCCGCCATCTTGGATTATAAAATGATCATCGTTTTCGAATTCTGCACTCCCTAAAACCTATAAATCGACATCCGTGACGACGCAAGTTATCTTTATTTTCAGATCTAACAAATTGCTACAGAATACAAAGGACAAAAAAGAAGCGAGGAGGTAATGAAACAAGCAAAAATACAGATGATTCCTCGACGCAATTGGGTGATTCTAAAATGGTGTACAGAATTTTTTTGTCATAAAAGTTTATATTTTTCACATATTACTCTCACAAGTTCCGTGACATTTCCGACATTTCGACCTTGTAATTTTTTAAGTAAATGTTTTTGTTTATCTATGAGGATCTCACTAGAATAGTATAATCAAGGTATGTTTATATTTGATGAATGAAATAGTAACGCAAAAAAAAAATATATTTGTGTCTTATATTCCTGCCGAAGACTTTTATTTTACCTTTTCCTTCTACACAAGTTTGGCCAAGTAATAAGAATTTAGGGTTCTCAATTTTATTTTGACTTCTACAACAGTAAAGCTACGAGGCCATGTTTGGTATCGTTTTCGTATAAATTCGCAGTACCAAATTTAGTTAAGGTATCACATTGACACCATTCCGAAGTAAAAACATATAAACTTATTAAAATACTTTCTTTTAAACTCCTCTTCACGCTTAAACTGCTGAACAGTTTTAATTTAAATTTGGTACACATATATTTTGAGTCCCGAGACAGGATATAATAAGTTATCTCAAAAATCATCCTTTAAAGGTGTGAAATGAGGTGTAGGGGGGAATTCAGAATTGACTTCTTGAAGTTAATACTGTTTAAGTTTAGGTTTGAAGTCATGTTTTTTCATCATTTTTAACTAAATCAAAGATGTAGACCATCCCAAATTTCATATAAATCGGTTCAGCGGTTATTGATTTCCCGTACAAATTTCCACGCCACTTTTCACACCTTCAAAAGATGATTTTGGTTATAAGATCTATCCTATGTCCTGTTCCGGGACGCAAACTATTTCTATACCAAATTTCAACGAAATCGGTTCATCGGTTAAGCGTCAAGAAGAGTTTCAAAAAAACCGGCCAAGTGCGAGTCGGACTCGCGTATTAAGGGTTCCGTACATTAAGTCCGACTCGCGCTTGACTGCACATTTCTAATAGGTTTTCCTGTCATCTATAGGTAAAGAACTATTTTGTGTATTCAGACGGACATACATACAGACGCACGAGTGATCCTATAAGGGTTCCATTTTTTCCTTTTGAGGTACGGAACCCTAAAAAGATTTATTTTTATTTTGTGGAATGGTGTCAATGTGATATCTTAAATGGATTCAGCACCCCAGATTTATACGAAAACGATATAGATATATCAAGATAAAATTGAGAGCCCTAAATAAACTTTCAAGAGCGGATATCTCAAAAACTATTCAACATATCGAAAAAATTGACTGAATAAACTTGTAACAAATTAAATTAACTTTCATTTTGTATAAGTGGCCATGTCGCTGAGATGCATAGTTTCCGAGATATAATCGAAAAACGGGAAAATGGGACCTTCAAAGCCCCCTCTCTCCCCCCCGCTCAAGGGCTACGGCCGGGGACTTTTGATATGTTCACCTCCTAACTTGTCAAACCGAGTTACGGAGTCAAAAATTGTGTTCCGAACATTTCCCTCTACAACTTTTGGAGCATTCGTTGCCTGACCTAAGTAGCTTATTGAATTTCTTTAAAAACTTTTCTGTAAAAGGTTGACGGGTGTTGGGTGTTTATATGGTTTCGGTCGATTATTATCATTTGCATTGCCCATGATGACTTACTAGAATTACGAGCACACGAGACACTAATAGTAGTTTGACAAACCTTGGTTTTCAAGAGGTATTGTATATTGACATTTGCTGTCACAAATTTGCTGTCAGATTTAGTCGCAAACCGCACGCAAAGTGCACACAAATGTGTCGACACCTTGTTACGGAAAAGTGTAGACACGGCGACGACACTTTGTTTCGAAACAATTCTAGACACATTGTGTGGACTCTGTTACGACACATCTGACATTTAGTTACCACTTTGTGATTCTGCGACTGGAATGGTTATATGGGTCGGCTTAGCACAGATACAGTTTATTTTAATCTCTATGATTTCTATGATGACTTAAATCCAGGGGAGGGACAGTCGTATATAAAGCACTTTATTCGAAAAAATAGCGACATCTATATTACTTAACGCTAAACTTTTTTTTAATATGGCTTCACTTAATTCGTCAGAACGTCTTAAAAGTCTTGTATCTAAGGCATGGATCAAACAAAAAAACATCTGTTAGAACAGATTATTTATGGACATCGTTGCCATGGAGGCGATTGTCACAAAAAACAACTTTGTCAAATAAAACTCAAAATATTATAACACCCCATTTATTAAATATATTAATACGGGTCACTCACGGAAGTTTTGTTATTAAAACACCCATTTATTGTCTGTACTACCACATAATTCAGATGAATAAAAATACTTTCAGTTTTACAATGTTAAAAGAAACAACGTTTTCATACGCCATCACAGTTGCTGAGAACTTTATTACCAAAAAAATTAGAAAAAATATGGCGGGTAGATTCACAACCTGCTACGTGTAATTGTGTTTCGTGGTCAATTGTGTGTTATTCCAGGTAATTTATTTACATTACAACAGTCAAGTTAAAAGTATCTAAAGAATCTGTTTTCGTTTATTAATAAATATCCTGAAGCCTTTCTTCAAAGTCAAGGTTTTTTACGTTCGCAACATACTTAGACGCTATTTATGCCTCTCCCCCCCTGATATTGACGTTGATATTTCTGGTTAAGAATTACAGATGGCACTTCAAAATGGATGCAAAGTTCCACGAGAGGGCTCTCTTTGTCCTATATACTCGTATTATATATACTACTCTTTGCTTAAATCTATCAGTCAAGGGCTCCACAGACCTTGCAATAAATCCAGGCGATTTTTGATCCATTGCGGCCTATAGAGTGACATGAAATAGTAGAAATTGAATAAAATGGAACTCAAAAATGTCCATACTAAATTGTTGCCATGTGTAAGCATTTTACGTCAAAAATGTGACAGTTACGTAGAAAGTGGTGCTCTCATTTATTTTCTACTATTTTATGACGCACTATACGAGTACCTAAGTAGGTGCAACAAAGTCAATCGCTCTATAATAATTTTTGGTTAACTGCGAGTTCTCAGTTCGGGGCGAACTACTAGTACTATTAATTCTAGAATTAATAATTTCGGCTCTAGAGCCGAATCTCTGCATAGGACTACACAGCATTAGGACATTGAAATATGTAGAGTCGTAAAACCGTAAATGCAAATCATTACTATCCGTCGCTTCCTTCGCGGTTTGGTCGGTACGTTTACCCACCGCACTACAACAAAGGTAAATTCGACTTGTTTTATTTACAATGCGACGCATGCCACCACATACGATGTTTGTGAAAAGTCAGTCAGTCATCGAAGGAATTGCCATATGTAATTGGTTTTACGAGTTATATACCTACCTATATTATTATATATGTTAATACTCGTAAAACCAATTAATGATGTTATCAGTATTATCACTGGGTAATCCCAGTAATAATAGCTACTGATAATATAATTAGTCAGTGGTTATTTCGCTAAGTTCTAAATGTGAACATTTCTTGAAGGCATTTAATCTATTTTTTCATTTATTTCAATGTAAACATATACATATTTGAAATTTTCACCGTAAATGTGACAAATTATATATGGTGGCCATCTCAAGGGCTGCCAAATGCAACGTGGAAATACGTCCGTTTTATGTGTTACAGCATGAAATATGCACACATTTGGCTTCCCAAAGTGCAAGTGAACGTCCTTATTGCTGCAATTAAAATAACTAGTAATGAGTGGTGCATTCCTAGTCGTGATCACGACGCGGTGATATAGTGCCCGTGCGCGTACGCACCATGACACCGGACCGTACTGCCAATGATCACTAGGCTATTTCTAAAGGGTCGGCAACGGGCATATGACTCCTCCGGAGTTGCAAGCATCCATTGGCTACGGTAACCGCTTGCCTGAGTGCCACTGATGACATGAGACATGAGAAATTACGTACTTCACTAGATTATTTTTGAAGTACTTCTGTAACCGTTTGCTATCAGGTGAGTCGTATTTACATTTGTATTTCTATTTTTAACCGACTTCAATTTCATAGAAGGAGGAGGTTCTGTATTCGGTTGTGGCTATTTTTTTTTTTCTATGTACGTTCACCGATTACTCCGACATCCGTAGTCCGATTTGAGTAATTCTTTTTTTGTTTGAAAGGAGCTACCTCCGAGTTGGTCCCATTTTAATTTGGTTCTGTTCTGATGATGGGATCCATGAGGAATTGAGGGAACTCCTCAATTTTTAAAGGCACATGCATGGTGTTTTGGGCGTTTTCTTAAGCAACTCGAGCATTTTCTCTCGAAAACCACTAATTTGATGAAGTAGACCTAATGATGATGATTATTTTGATGATAATGATGATGATTTCTTTAAATGTATATATGTTCAGCGATTACTCTGGCACCTGTGATCCGATTTGAGTAATTCTTTTTTTGTTTGGAAGAAGTTACCTCCAAGGTGTTTCCGTATTATTTTTGGTTCTGGTCTGATGATGGAATCCATGAGGAATTGAGGGAACTCCTCAATTTTTAAAGGCACGTGTTAAGTGATTTCGGGGTTTTCTAAAGTAACTCGAGCATTTGCTTCCGAAAACTACCAATTTGATGTACTGCAACTGTAGCCTTACCACGAGTTTGACATTGCCATATTCGCTAACGTCTTATGCATCTAAATGTAACTTTTTATGCATCTCGCTCACACTAAGGTTAGTACGAGCGAGATGCATAGGAAGTAAGTTACACACATGCTAGCGAATATATCAATGTCAAACTCGTGGTAAGCTGGTAAGGCTACTGATCGGGGGTTAGGGTTAGGAGTTAAGGGGTCAGAGATTAACGGGTCGGGGAATGGCGGTTGAAGGGTTGTGGTTCAGGATCGAGGGGTTCCTGGATCAGGGGTTGATGTGCTGTGAGGTTGAGTGATCGGGGGGCTGAGGGATTGGGTCAGTGGCGGGGCGGGCGGATGGATTTAGTTGACAGGAATTATAATTTCCCAGACGGACTCGAGACAATTCCTGGTTCAGGGTCGAGGGGTTCCTGGATCAGGGGTTGATGTGCTGTGAGGTTGAGTGATCGGGGCGTTGAGGGATTGGGCCAGTGGCGGGGCGGAGGATGGATTTAGTGTAGTAGTGACAGGAATTATAATTTCCCAGACGGACTCGAGAAAATTCCTGATTACATACATATTTATTAAAGTAATAGGTACACGAATTTAGTGTTAAACATGATCTTGTTTTTCATTCATGCGTCGCGCTCTTAACAATGCGTTAAAACTAAAAATGGAAAAATAAAAACTTTTTACAAAAAAAAGCAAACCGACTTCAAAAAGGATGAAATAAAATATTATCCTTTTTGAAGTCTATGCGTTACCAACTGATATGTTTGAAGTCGGTGCCAAGCCAAGTAGTAACAATACCAGTCAAAATAATCAGCTTTATAGCTATAAATCCCATTAGAACTGCACTAATAACTATTACAAATGTGTAAGTAATTTTGTCTGCCTCTTTGTCGCCTTTTCATGGCTAAACAACTGAACCGCTTTAGGTGAAATTTGGCAAGAAGGTAAATTTCTTAAATTGTTTTATATTTTGAAATGTAGTCCTCTGGATAAGGGACGGGAAATTACTCAGTCCCAATCTCACACTTGCGTGCTATAGACTGTTCGAGCATTAGTAAGAAATGCTCTTCAAAAAAACCGACGAAAAAAAAATGCATTGGATTTCCACTAATGTGCCGACAAACATGGTACAGACTGCGCCAAGAAGGTTTGATCGTGTGTTCTGAGGTGTGTTCTTAGATACAATCGACGTCAAAGATATATTTACACTTTTGCACCTTACTCCTTTGTAATAAGGCGAAAAGTGTAAACATATTTTTAACGTCGACTGTACCTACAGAAAGTACGTTCATTGTCGTCGTGTAAGGCAATCCAACGTAGGTACATCCTTATCGAATCGCACCAAAATCATGGTATGCTTCAAAATTTGGCTTGGCACCGACTTCAAACATATCAGTTGGTAACGCATAGACTTCAAAAAGGATAATATTTTATTTCATCCTTTTTGAAGTCGGTTTGCTTTTTTTTGTAAAAAGTTTTTATATACATTTGTTGTTTATGTTTATCAGTTTTACCACCGACGTGGAATTAAAAAAAAAGTGGCTTCATGAATGTACGTTCAGTATGTGTCTAATCCGTTAAAGCCTTTTTCAGGGGCATACAAGCATAATTCAGAAAGGGTAGACATTAAGTAAAATAATGTTCACAGAAAATCTACTTTTCTCTGAAATTGTCATTTTTCTATAACTTTTGGAAAACTGAAGGAATTTCTCGGCCTGTAATGTAATCCTAGCTAAATTTAAACAAGATAAAATTATATCTATGTAGAAATATTTACAATCTTATTTAACTATAACTATATTTGTTATTTATTCAGCGAATGTAATTTTCTCACTCCGCTGCAAATATGTATTCCATATGTATTCACATTTATTTATGTGCTTAATAAAGTTAATAACAGACTACAAAATAGAAAATTATTATAGCATGTTATGTGACACAAACGTTGGATTTGTAGTCAATGGAATCGCATACCACTGGCTTGAGTCATAGTTAGTTGAAAACCGACCGCAATACACACTATTTACCTAATTTAGTTTTCCGTATGTAAATAACAAATACGAAACTGGAGTGTTATTTTAGAGCGTTACATTTCATTGGCGTCACAACTGATTTTATAAATTTAAAATATCTTGTAACGAAAATACTACGTGTATTTACAAAGTTTATTAATAAGTTCTTTCAAGATTCGCGTCATTGGTTTAGAAATCAGCGGCAGGCGAGGGAGTGGGCGTACGCGTGCTTTTTAAATCATTTTCATAGATACACATTTTGGTTTCCGTAGGAAGGGTCATATTTTCGCCAAAGAAAAATAATGAATGTGTAAAATAGAAGCATTAGGTTACCCATTGCAGACTACTAATCTATTATCAAATTGCTTTTTATTAATATTTTATCAGATGGGTAAAAAATTCTAATGTCGGATCTGACTCGATATGAGACGGAGGAAGAATTTTTTTTAAGTATGTCCACACTTCACACAAGTGCGCTTACATCTTCGTGTTGCTTCAAACACATGCAATACTACGCCCTTTCCCCTAAGACATCTATATTGCTACTTTAAATATTATAAAAATTAATATGAACACCAGGGAAATATACGACAAACCAGAAAAAGACCTTCGGTTGGTCCGCTATGGAGTGTGAGGCATGCGTCTCTTAATCAAGAAAGTTGACCACTGATTATGCATTTAAATTTGTATTAATGTATCTTAAAGTGTGTTCAGGGCCTTAGCACTAGTAAAATAGTGAAACATCCAGACCGACAGGGCAGTGAACGTAGTGTGCACGTAAACAGCGCGCCTCGTTCCTAATGAGCTGGCACGTCGCTTTGAACTCGAACCTATTTCAGTCAAAGAACAATGTTGCTTTGTCGTTCTGGGAAAAATAAATCTTCACACGCCAATGCACCGGGCTGCTTACTATGAAACGATCTACAACCCGGATAGGTTTTGCAGTGTTACCGCTAATAGTAACGGATTTAGATCTTTGGCGTTACACAGCTTGGCAGAGCGGCCGTGGTCCCCACGTAAGGAACTGAATTCGACTCGTGAAAGTGACATAAGGTGATGTGACCGCTACTTATAAAAAGATTAATTAAAAAGCCACAATGTCACGGGTAAACGGTTAAATGTTGTTGTTCGGTGCGTCGCCCTTCAAAATTTGACATTACGGCCGTGACATCGCCACCTACCACTTACGATTTGGTTAGCCATATCACATGTCACCCTCGTCACCTTATCAACTCAGGCCTCTGTTGTGTAATGTTATACTTATGAATCGAATAGAGGATGCGACGGTTTTTTTTTTCTATTTGATCACCTCATTGTTGATCTATGTGTCATCTTCTTCGTCATTGCAGCACTAGCCACTCCATTAAATCGAATTCCCTTCAAGTTACATGTTTAAAGAGAGGATATGAATTTGCACCTGCGCTCGATAGCCCATGAGTACAGTAATACAGTATTTATTTCTGTTTGGCTGGATTATGTTTGGGTCGTGCCAGACGGTAAGTAGTGGATTCGCAATGACAGCAATTTATGTGGCCGGTAAATAGAAGCTAGACGGTGATGCGTAGGTTCCGTCCGAAATAGCCGAAGCCGCCAGACGCGTCCGCTCTCCCAATAATCCTATCGCTTGCCGAACTTTAAAGTGACTTTAAAACCAGTTTAATTATGCCCCCTAGGTTCATAACTATTGTACGTTTTTGGGCGATCATATTTTTACTGGTTAGCCTCAGATAAAGGCTTGCTTTGGCTGTTTTGCAAGGGGAATCTGAGCACAGCGCGAGCGCGCGCCGCCCGCTCTGATAAATTATATCACGATCTCGTATTAATAATATACACTTCACTCTTATGTAAGCAAGCGCTAGTGCTAAATTACATGGAAACAAATAGGGGTTGTGTCATGTGAGTCTCGTCTTTCGGAACGTAGCAATTTATGATTGTAGGAGAGATTTTTACCAGGAAATGTCTAAGGAAATGAGATAAACATTACTAGTGCCTAACTGCAGTTAAGAGCGCTCTTACAAGAAAAGTCGAAATAATGCAAAATTGATGATACTAGTCGACGAAATTCAGGACTTTGCGCTCATTATTAGAAACAATGAGTACTTGTTCCAGTAAAAGCGTCTACTTATCTTTATAAATATCGTTGTAAATATTAGAAAAAGGACTTATTAAATTAGTAATGATTTTTTTTCTGATGGTCGTTTCCGAAAAACCCCGTGAAGCACTGAATGGCGAGCTCTTATTTGGAAATGTTGAGAATTTTACTCTGCTAAACCTGGCTATTTTGTATTACTAATACCCTGTACTTTAGGCATATCAAACTATATTTTTCCTACATACCTTTGAGAAAGAGAAAATCAAAGTAAAACGTACTCGATTTTCTCTCCGAAACAAGTGTCAATTCCTACGAAAATCTACTTAATATCGAAGTCATTTTCATACTCAAGCAATCTGCAACGTTTGCTTATACTGTTGGTATACATTAGTGTTTATGAAATTCTACTATAATTTTTTGGCAATTTTTTGAAAACTACTCTATATTACCGATGACGCGCGCTGCGCCAGCTCAGTGCCGCGGCAGAGCTTGTAGAGGCAGGACGTGTGTCGGTCGGCTCCGCACATTTTCAACGGCGACGACGAGGTTTTTTATCATTGTGTGCGGCGGGCGCCGTGTAAAACGCTATACTGTCTGCGTGTAAACCGCAACGAGAGACTTTGATCCTAGCACTGTTTTTATAGTATTATAATTTATAATGGTACAGTATAATAAACTACCGGACAGGATTAAAAATATTTGAAACGACCTGACATTCTATATGTATTTATTTGACTCAAGATAGTACTCAGGGTCTGATGATGGAGCCGGAAGGTGGTCACCGGTACCAATCAACCATGCAACTAAACCACTTCGTGTTTAGGCTCGTTTTATTCATCTCAACAAGATCTTTGACACAAGATAGTACTCAGGGTCTGATGATGGAGCCGGAAGGTGGTCACCGGTACCAATCAACCATGCAACTAAACCACTTCGTGTTTGGGTTCGTTTGATTCGGCTCAACAAGATCCTTGACTTAAGATAGTACTCAGGGTCTGATGATGGAGCCGGAAGGTGGTCACCAGTACCAATCAACAATGCAACTAAACCACTTCGTGTTTAGGCTCGTTTTATTCGTCTCAACAAGATCTTTGACTTAAGATAGTACTCACTGTACTCAGGGTCTGATGATGGAGCCGGAAGGTGGTCACCGGTACCAATCAACCATGCAACTAAACCACTTCGTGTTTGGGCTCGTTTGATTCGTCTCAACAAGATCTTTGGCACAAGATAATACTCAGGGTCTGATGATGGAGCCGGAAGGTGGTCACCGGTACCAATCAACCATGCAACTAAACCACTTCGTGTTTAGGCTCGTTTGATTCGTCTCAACAAGATCTTTGACACAAGATAGTACTCAGGGTCTGATGATGGAGCCGGCAGGTGGTCACCGGTACCAATCAACCATGCCACTAAACCACTTCGTGTTTAGGCTCGTTTTATTCGTTTCTATAAGATCTTTGACACAAGATAGTACTCAGGGTCTGATGATGGAGCTGGACTGTGGCCACGGGTACCAGTCTACCATGTAACTGAACCACTTCGTGTTTGGGCTCGTTTGATTCGTCGCAATAAGATGTTTGACACAAGATACTACTCAGGGTCTGATGATGGAGCTGATGATGATAGACAGGTACCCGTCGCCACCTTCGCGCTCCATCATCAGACTCTTAGTACTACCTTGTGTCAAAGATCTTGTTGAGATGAATAAAACGTGCCTAAACACGAACTGGTTTAGTTGCATGGTTGATTGGTACCGGTGACCACCTTCCGGCTCCAACATCAGACCCTGAGTACTATCTTGTGTCAAAGATCTTGTTGAAACGAATAAAACGAGCCTAAACACGAAGTGGTTTAGTTGCATGGTTGATTGATACCGGTGACCACCTTCCAGCTCCATCATCAGACTCTGAGTATCACCTAGTGTCAAAGATCTTGTTGAGACGAATCAAACGATCCTAACACGATGTGGTTTAGTTGCATGGTTGATTGGTAATGGTACCTTCCAGCTCCATCATCAGACCCTGAGTACTGTCTTGTGTCAAAGATCTTGTTGAGACGAATCAAACGAGCCCAAACACGAAGTTGTTTAGTTACATGATAGACTGGTACCCGTGGCCACTTTCCAGCTCCATCATCAGACCCTGTGTATCTTCAGTGTCAAAGATCTTGTTGAGACGAATCAAACGAGCCTAATCATGTTACTACTATCCGTGACCACCTTAATCATCATCAGATCCTCAGTACCAGTTCGTTTTTAAACCCTCGTTGATACAAACTTTACAACCTATAGGTACCAAATGCAATGACGAAACATGTAAATAAACGAGTAGGTAGGTACCTATAATTTCTTTCGAGTAATATACCTTCATAAGTACGAGTATGGGGCTATTCATAAATTACGTCGTTTCAAATGGGAGGAGTGGGGGGGGGGGGGGGGGGTCTGGACATCGGATGATGGTAACATGACGTAGGAGGAAACAGATTCATCCGAAGCTTGATTTTTGGATGATTTGAGGGGTGGGGGGGGTCAAAAATCGTCAAAAATAGATGACGTAATTTATGAACAGCCCCTATGTACATTTGCACTGCATTTAGTATTTTCGTACTTACCAAATAACAGTTTTAGAACTTTAAAAGTTAAGTACAGTTAGTGTTGTTATGGTTGATTTCAATATGCTTCGCGAAGGATCAAGAATGTTTAATCCATCATTGTAGTGCGAGTGTGGTAGAAGGGATCGGCATACTGAGCTCGCACGGCCTGCCGCAGCGCGTAAAATACCTAAACTCGCTCAACGCCGAAATGTAATAGCGCTCTTAATGTGCATTATATATACGTAATGTCAAAGATCTAAACTGTTTCCCTGAGTAAATCTTACTGTTTATGCAAATTCTTTGCTGTTATGTTTGTAGTTAATATCCCATTTGTCCGCACAAAACGATTTGCCTTCTCATTTTTGGTAAGGACGGCTAAGGAATGGAATGCGCTCCCGTCATCTGTATTCCCTGAGAAATATGACCTCGGTCTCTTTAAAGTTAGAGTGAATAGGCTATTACTGAACCGGTGAGCTCCATCTTAGGCTCTGTCTTCACTTTCCATCAGGTGTGACTAGAGCCAATCGCCGATCAGTTTATAATAATAATAAAAAAATGTAAGATAAATGTTTTAAAGTGTATTGTTTTAAACGGCTATCACAATAAACCTTTAAAATACCCGTCCTGAGCTTGAGTCCAAGTCTTAACCAAAACGTAAAATATTGCCAAATAGGTGCCTAAAAATAAGGAGATTTGATAAACAAAATTGTTGCCAAGGTTTACACGACTGAAAACATTCAAAGAACACTGAGAATAAATAAAAGAAAGCACTAGGTACATTTACTTTATAGGGCATGATTTTCGATTGTCCATTTAACTTGTCAAAATTGAATCGCAATTATATTGATTGCTCGAGACTACTTTGTATTCTAAAATGCAGCTATATGTATGCAAACACAATGCACCTTCATATAAAATTTGACTTACATACGTTGGTATTACGTAAATCTTCGTTCCTAAACACAGGCCGTCATGTCACGCTGAGTAACGGGATTTTGTCTGTTTAAGTTCTTAACCTCGTATATCACTGGATTTTATGAGGACAATAACAACCTTTTCCCGCATGCAATTAAGTCCAAAGCCATAGCAACGTTTAGAGGCCGGGAAGGCAATCGATTTGTATTGTATATGGGCACAAACGCTACAATTACAATTTGAAATTTACTACTTTACTTGACAGGTGTTTGGCAATTCAAATGTTTTATCTCAAGCTACGTGAAGTGAATACTAATACTAAACTTGTATGTGTGAAAACATGGAAACGCACTCTTAAAGTTAACGGCTACGGTATTTAGATAAAATGTAAATATGTACGTAGTAAATCGTAAAAAAAATACTTGGTGTTTTCCACTAATAATGATGTCAGTATGGATTGTATTTTAGTACCTAGCTATTTCTTTTTTGTTTCATTGTAAAATAAACAAACTAAAAAATATTCAAAAAGTAAAAACTTCATCTTTTGCATATTCTCTGACGGAGATGCTGAAAATATGTTCTACAGCAACTATTTACTTACTACTTAATTCATTTGGTTTTTCTTACTCCCGACTCCCGATTGACTGAGACACCGTTTAAAATTATTTTTGTTATACTATTTTCACAATAAATTAAACACTTTTTCTTAACGAAGCTCTATTGTTTTTGACAGTAGTCAATATTCATGTTTCTTTTTTTTATAACGAATGCTATATTAAATAAATCTCGCTACTATAAAAATACATATATGTATATATATATACATAGATTAATCTAACAAACTCTTCTTAAGTTTAATATCTGATACTTAATACCTACGAGCATATCGTGTATGTATACTGTAAATATACATGTCACGTTTTTTTTCGGAGATAACACAGAAACAATCATACAAGAAACAGTCATTGAACAAACATGCGTAGATACAGATGTTTCCTTGGATATATCTCACAAGAACACATAGAACATATAATCAGATGCGCAAAGCGATAATTCTTTGCTTTTGTGTAATACCCTGCTCATGTGTCTAAGTACATATAAGTTATAACGCTACTATACTCGTACTGTAATCCTGTTAAATATGTATGTATAGGTAGCTGAACTAACTTTGCGCCGTAAAATAGACCATCATTGCCAGTATCAATTAATGGAGTTGCCAATTTTAGAAAACGCCGACACGGGATGAGGTCACGTTAAAAAGCCGACGGTTTTAATTTTAGCGACATGAAAATAAATGCCTTTTTGGCCGAGTCCGGCTTTCGATCAATACCATTTAGGTCCAATGTAGCTTACCTACATGTAACCCTACATAAATATATATATATGTGTGTATCCAGGATAGAAGACTGTGTATTGAAACTATTGAAAACCTATATATTTTGGTTTTTTTTATGAACAGTCACATTGTCAGAGGTGAATATGTAGGTCATTCTGAACAACTTTTACTACCTCTATGAGGCCAAACAAAACAGCGAAAAAATGCTATCCCGTAGAAAACATAGACTGAAAGTGTAATAATTGTCATTAAAATATTAACTTAAATTCTTTACTTGTTGGCTGTAACTGTTGTAAGATTAGATGCTTTTTTTATAATTTAGAAAATGGATATGTACCTACTATCTACCCATTATCATAATATCAATAAAACCTATATGTGTATATATTTATAAAAAACCGGCCAAGTGCGATTTTTTGGCTATTTTCTTAAATAACTTCTAACCTATATATTTTAATATTATAAAAAAAATCTCAAAATGAGCTCTTTCATTTGACATATAACACGATATAGTTTGAAAAACTTTATTTTTTAATTTTCTCATTGACCTCCCAAAAGTGGCCCCCATGTTTAAAATTCATTTATTTACGTTACATGTCCGTCTTTGGGTCACTAATTTACATAAATTTGTACCAAATTTCAACTTAATTGGTCCAGTAGTTTCCGAGAAAATAGGCTGTGACAGACGGACAGACAGACAGACAGACAGACAGAAGCACGAGAGATCCTATAAGGGTTCCGTTTTTTTCCTTTTGAGGTACGGAACCCTAAAAAAGGTTGAATTTGTAAATTATATTTGAGTATGTAACCTATAAAAAGAAATCATTATTAATTATAGTCTGGCAAGCCAGTAATTAAGGTTCGATCTCCCATACAAATTTAGAATTTCGCATTTTTCTGCTCACAATGGCTTAAACTATGTGTCTCAGAATACTCTATAAATACGTCCGTTTTTATTAAGTATTTTTTTCTGTTCAATTTTAACTATTACATATGTTATTTTTCGTGTTTTTTTGTAATTTTTTAGAGCTTTGAACTAAACAGAAACACCTGAACTGCCCTAGCAATATTTTAATAGACCAGCACAAATCTCACATCACATCACACATTACAATACCCCCATTAGCAAGCATCGCAGAAAGAAATAAACATATAGCCTATTTGCGTACCTCAAAAGTAGGTCAGGTCGGGTCATCTCGTCGGGGATGCAGCGGCCCGCTAACCCAAATGCTCGCAAGGGCACTAGGCCCTCAAGTCTACCCTGAAACAGGGAAGTAAACGCTGAAATCCATCATCCTGTCCCTTTCACTTATGTTTAGTGTAACAAATGAGTGAAACGACTGGCAATATTGATCGGAGTGTATTTCGGGTGTAACATATTTCGTTGAACCGCCTTGTTTCTTCCCGTCTCGTGCTTATCTTAAAGATTTCCCGGGAACTTATATCTTGTGTTTGGGTATATAAACTTAAACGGTTTATAATAGAACAACCTTTTTGGCAAGTCTGAATAAAAAGACAGACTTCTCAGAATAAAAGGTGCAACTTTGGCGTTTGACTATAAGAGCAGTTTCTGATTTCATTTTTAAGCTGATTGAGCTTTATTTTATAACCGTATTATGTACCTACACGATATCATAGTCAGTTAAAAGTCGATTTGTACGAGCTGGCGCGTAATTTGTACCGATATGCTTGGCAAAAAAGAGTAGAAATTAAAAAGTGGCAACACTGTAGTGTCGTCCCTTTCAAACCAATTTATATAAGAAAACGGGACAACACTACAGTTTTCCACTTTTTAATTTCTACTCTTTTTTTGCCACAAGCTGTAAATATTTTCATAAACATTCGGCAGTATTTGGGTCACAAATGGGATTTAGCTTAAAGTTTTTAGGTAAGTAGATGAAATATCAATGTAGGTAGGGTGTTCACAGCTAGAAGGTCCAGTATGCTTATAAATTTTTGGTATCACCAGTACCAGTTCATAATTTTGACCGTCTGAATTAACCTTATCTTTGGCATTTAATTCGCCTAATCGAGCAAAGAGTCCCTAACATAAACTTGATAGACAACACTGTCCCTGAAACATTCATGGAAATTAGGTAGGAGTAGAAGGTTAACGAGTGCCCTGGGGTCCATCACGTAACGTGACGTAAGTTACCGTGGACGTACGTATGTTCAAAAAACGTTACTCATCGACTAAAAGCTGGGAACTAATATACCGAGACTGTTCATCTACATATACGTGTAAATCTGACTCGCATGCAGATAACACAACTTCCAATATTAAAATATATGTGTAAAAGACTTGAGGCTTGTAGTTTGCCTTAGTGTGTCATTTGAACTTACACATGTGTAAGAGAGGGACTAAACATAAATTAGGTAACTAAGTAATTAACAGTGATCGTACATTTTCCAGCATTTTTGGTGCAGCAGAGTGGTGTTAACGGAATTGGTATATGTAAGTAATTTCAACTGAAATGGTAAATTAAGGTTAATATTAACGTAATTAACGCTAATTAATCATTAGGGTTGAAGTTATTTATACCAATTCCGTTAACACCACTCCGCTGCACCAAATCGATTCGCGTGGTGTTAACGGAATTGGTATAAATAATTTCAACTGAAATGGTAAATTAAGGTTAATATCAACGTAATAAACGCTAATTAATCATTAGGGTTGAATTTATTTATACCAATTCCGTTAACAACACTTCGTGCACCAAAAACGCTGGAAAATGTACGATCCCTGGTAATTAAGGCTTGTAGCGCATAATGAATAAGGGGGTAACAGTTTCACAGGCCTTGAGGCGTATAATTTTCAGATGGCACGCGTTGGGCGTTGCGAATAGTAAATGCTAGTGACATACCGGGTGGAGCCGAACAAACCCAAATATTTATGGGAACAACTTTAAAGTTACTATGTACCTACAAGTGATGGATCTACTTGACGATATTAGAGCTTGTTCCCTGGTTACTGATTAAAATCTTGGGAGTTCATTGGACGCAACATTAAGTACTTGAATACGTTTTTTGCTGTATTCAAAGTAATTACTGCACTTAAAGAAAATAATTTCAAACAATAAATTAAAGAAATAATTGAAAAAAAATTGCTTAATACCCTGCTGTTTATTTTTATTTTTAGTTACAGAGCCCACCCTGTGTAAGTTTTTCGTGCCAACCATACATTTACCTCCTTACACACATGATCTAAGTAAAAATTACGAGACTCACGGGATCTTATCAAGCTAATCTGCTAATAATGAGAATTAGGTCACGTGACTAATCAATTTCATAACGTATTTTTTTTAGAATGTTACCGGAGTTACTTTACGTAAAAACATATTTATGTAGACAATAGTTTGTAAGTAATTAATAAATCATAGGATAAGGTATAGTAAGGTAGGTATGTTAGGGGAAATATCGGATTATTGCTTTGTTAACATTGTAAGCCACGTAGGGCTAATTTTATGTTTCCCTATTGCAACGATTTATCGAACGTTTGTAATAATAATAAATGAGTGTGGTGTATTAATTTTGGACACATTTTTGAGTAAGTAAATAATCACCGAAAACTTTTGTTTGCGTTAACTACATACCTACATATTTGTATTAAAATTATACAACTAGTCGCTTCAGCTTGCTAACTTTTAAAACTCACAGTACGCGCGACTTGCGCGTCCACAGAACCTCAAAAACCTGTCACATACTCATTCCTTTCTTGAAGAATCTCACGTGACAAATATGTTGCTAGTATATTTATCATCTAATCAGCTTCCTGCACTTAAGCTTGTATTAACTTTACTGACCAGTAAAAGCGAGAATCGATTAAAGCTACATTTATATCGGTTCCCAGATCATTAGTAGTAAATAAAACCAGAAACGGTAGAAAGCCTGGGTTGGCAACCGACAGGTTTCTAGTAAAAGTTACCGTGTTTGCACTTTAAAGTATCCAGTTATCCAGTAGCATTTAAGGTGGTGTGTTTTCAGATCATCTTTGGGCCGATTTTAGTTTTTTTGTCGTTTTTTTTTTCGTCAGTTTTCGATAAAATTTGGTGTACCTATAGATAGAGTTCCCTATTCTGTACATAATAAGCTCAATTTTACCGTTAGTACTAAAAAAAGCTTCCATTGAGTTACGTTAACGTTTGTTTTTTCCGTAAGTCGTAACTCATCGGAATATTCTTTTTTTTTTGTTTGAAATTTGGATTTCGTATTTGTTCCACCCAAAATGTTCTCAGTTGAGAGTCCCAAATTTTACAGAACTAGTTTTTTTTAATTATTTTCCCTTTATGTTGCTTAATTTTACATTATTTGGCATTTTCATTCCCTAATCACCGTCAGGATGTTTTGAAACTTTTGAACTCCGAATTTAGCGAGGTCTCTATAATATGCGCTCTTCCTACATTTGCACTTAAATAAGTAAATTAATGCGCCAAAACAATGAGTAAAATAGGTTTTTTAATTAGGTAGCACAAAAGTCAAGAAAGATGTTGCATTGTGTTCGACGGAAGCGAGCGGCGAACACGTTAATTAAAAAGCTTATCTTCTGACTACCTCGTAAATTCAGCGGGGGAAAATATTTTAATATTTTTGCACACTTGGAAGTGTAACGTTTCATAAACTTTATTATAATGTAATATTTATGAATGTTGCTATGTATTTTACATGTCGCTATATGATATGACAGATTGAGGACTGCTTGCGGAATATATTTTTGAATTATGAATGTTTGAATTAAACTTAAGTAATGTTTTTTTCATCATAATCCCATTTTAAGTATGACTTATGTTAGATCGGGCCGTGTCCGGGCCGGACCTTCCGGAACTTACTTTTTCTATGACATGACAGGCGATCACGTGATGCTTTCCATAGAAAACGACGCGCCGGAAGCTCCGGGCCGGACACGGCCCGATCTACCGTGAGTCATCCTTTACTCGTTGCTTGAAATTATGTAAGTAACCAAGTTATGTAAACGAGATGGTTATAAAATAAATACTAGGAATTTGAATCAGTACCTGGCTATACGATTAAAAACCTGGAGTACATATTATAACCTATTATTTCCAAGATGTCTTTGACTAATTAGAATAAAAATGATCTTACGGACGCACAGTTAAAACGAAAATAAAATAAATAAGGTACGGTCGAATTCAATAGAGGTAAATTGTTTTTCGAATAAAATAACAGGTGGCTGGCAAGTAGGTACTTACCTACGGATTTCCGGCGGGGTCCTTGGTGGCATGGTAACAGTAGAGTTGTATCGCGGCTAAGAATTATGTAATTTTAATATTTCCCCATCTAATCAACATGATGGTATTCACTCGCTCTTAGGGTTACCAGCCGCGTCAACTTCTTATTATATTGTTATCTTTGCAAATGCGAATATTAGACATGATTTCGATTTCTAAAATATCTATGTATGTATGCTTGAGTAAAGATTTTGTTAATGAATAATTACGAAGTTATTGATAAGTTGAGTGGATCTCTTTTTTTACAATGTTTTTGGATTAATTTAAGTAAATAAAAACGTACTTTATAAAAAAATCTTACAATTCATAAAATTCCTGACGTTTTTGTGTTCCGTCCCCATTCCTGACATGCCAGGAAAATTCCTGTCATCTGGTAACCCTACTCGCTCTTCGTCCTTATAATGATATTACTTACGTTGGTAAGTATTAGAGTTAGACCAAGATACGTCTGCAACGATTTTGATAGCATACCTATACGCAGTGCAAGTGTTATTTATAAGTACGTCATAATTTTATAGATAGTTAGTATAAGTTTGGCGTATCAAATAACACTTGCACTGCGTGTGCTATCAAAATCGCTGTAGATTTTTCTTGGTCTAACTCTACACACTTTGTTTACAAGAGAGTGGTCATGTCAATGCATACATATTTTGACGAATCGAATTGATATTGATGCAATTGGTTGATATTTCATATTAGCTCAAAGAGTTGCGTGGGTATTTGAATTAGGGATGTTGCGGATGCAGATTTTTTAACATCCGCGGATGCGGATGCGGATGCGGATATTTAATGTCTCACATCCGCGGATGCGGATGCGGATGTCAAGATTTGGTACTTAAAAAACGTCAAATATTACATTTTTAGCAATTTTTATTTAAAAATAACGAAACTTTTAGTATTTGAGCAAGAATATAGGTGCGTTTTATTTAATAAACAGTAACTTGGTCGACTTTTCGGGATCTAGACGATTTCGTTATATATAATGACGAAATTACCTAGCACTTACGCCGCCGGCGCCGCCGCTAATACGTTCCTGTTACCGACTTGGTCGACATCCGCATTATGCGGATGCTCCGCATCGATTTTATGCGGATGCGGATGCAGATGCGGATGTTGAAAATCATGCGGATGTTCCGCGGATGCGGATGCGGATGCGAATATCCGCAACATCCCTAATTTGTATTTTAATTTTAACCTAATTAATGAATCCTTTGCGCACGTGTCTAATGTAGAGAAATGCATAATTATATTGATAGCTGTATGTAAGTACCTATTAGCTAAGTTAAAAGTAATAAAAAATGTTAAGGTATACCTACATTACATATTATCCCATTCGCGAATAGAACTCGTTAATTGTCTATAAACATTCTCAATTAAGAGTGATTTTGCCACATCACGCAGCCATTTCAATATGTAGTAAAGTGGCATACCTATCTACTGTTGCCATGTCACGAGCCACCAGTAAAACAATTGTAATCTGACCAAAGCAAAGGTCAGTGTGATACACCACGTGTAGCAAATCGCTTCCCACTGACATTTAACGTGGTTCTCAGAATTAGTTCCCCAAACAAGTCGTGAGCGCGCCCGCCAACGTAAGTACGGACGCGGCTGGTTCCGCTTTCGACCACTTTTTTAAATTTCATTTTTTTTTTCTGAGCCCATTGTGTCCCACTGCTGGGCAAAGGCCTCCCCCCTCTTCCTCCACTCGTTTCTGTTTAGTGCTATATCTGGCCAGCCTCTCAAGAAGGAGTCCAAGTTATCCCGCCATCGCCGACGAGGCCTGCCGGCTCCCCGGTTAGACTCGTGGGGCTCCCACCCAAGTCGTCGGGCATTCGGCAGACATGACCAGCCCAGTCCCATTTTAACTTAGCCGCTTTCCGAGCTACGTCTATTATTCGAGTCTTAGAGCGCAGCGTGGTGTTTCGGACTCGATCCCTTAATTTTACACCTAATATGCTGCGCTCCATAGCTCTCTGGCAAACCCCGAGTTTAGACTTCTGTTATTTTTCAATAATTTTATTTTAAAAACAACAAAATGGTCCAATCATTGTTAGATATTACTTATACGCGTTAGTTACAAAAGATAGATAAATGATTAGACAGAACAATAAATAAGTACTTAAATGATTTGGGCCTTTGATCCATTTTTCACAACAGAGGACAATCTAGCTTGTTATGTATATCATGTTTAGGATGCTGTTGGCGCTTATGCTGTTGTTGCTTACATTGGAAGCATTATTCATATTTATTTTATGCAGTAAACTTTATTATTATATCCCAGATATTCTCTCTTCTTCTTCCTCGCGTTATCCCGGCATTTTGCCACGGCTCATGGGAGCTTGGCGTCCGCCTGACAACTATTATATCCCAGATAATATTTAATTTAATTTTTTTAGATCTTAGAGCAACGCTGGGCTAACTATAATTGTAGACAAAAATTATGTAGGTAGATACAGATACCAACATTTGTTGTTGTGTGTGGATCCAAAAGATTATATTAGAATTGTGTATTGATAGAAGAGCGCTGGTAGCCTAGCGGTAAGAGCGTGCGACTTTCAATCTGGAGGTCGCGGGTTCAAACCCCGACCGACCCCCGGGTACCAATGAGTTTTTCGGAACTTATGTACGAAATATCAATTGATATTTACCAGTCGCTTTTCGGTGAAGGAAAACATCGTGAGGAAACCGAACTAATCCCAATATTTATGGCCTAGTTTACCCTGTGGGTTGGAAGTTCAGATGGCAGTCGCTTTCGTAAAAACTAGTGCCTACGCCAATTCTTGGGTTAGTTGTCAAGCGGACCCCAAGGCTCCCATGAGCCGTGGCAAAATGCCGGGATAACGCGAGGAAGATGAAGAATTGAGTATTGATGCTTTGGAAGGACCCGCAATTAAAAAATGGTTTTTCTTATCTCTAACGTTAAAGTTTATTTCTCATTATAATTAATTGAATATGAGAAAACTTGAAAATACCACTCCGTCACCAACCCACACACGACGATCCAAGGATGGATCCAGCTTTATGGTCAGGAGAGGTAATCAGGGTTAAATTAAAGTTATTTTTTTGCAGATATAACAATGAAACCTATTTATTATAGACCCATCCCAGGGCCCAGGCGGAGGTATGTCCCCTATGACCCACCCCCCATGGATTCGCTAATGTGTAGCTGTAGATCAACATGATGCGAAAAGAAGATGCGAGACGTAATTATTGCATATTATATTTACCTACGTGACTTAATGATTCAAGAAAGTCAAGAATAACGTAAATGCTTTGCGTAGGCTATATTTTCACAAAATTTCAGCCAAATCTACCGAACGGCTTTTACCGATCATTTTGTGCGGGGTTCTTTCGAACTCATCCTTCACTTGGTACCTACCAAGATTCCCAGGTTCTCTATAAATAGAAACAAGAATGGAACAAATTACATAGAGGTAAAAATATCAATATTTCGAGTAGAAAGCACACGCACCCTGATATATGACGCACACATGTAACACTGATCGGTGCAGCGCAGGCTTGAGCCCGAGTGAGCCTGGGACCACAGATCATTCACTAGAGGGAGCATGTAAGACTACCCGCGCTCAACATAATGCGCTTGTATAGGTGCTACCTACCTATTACACATGCCTATACTCACCACATACATACTACGCTGATTATACTTCATTGACGTAGTACCTATTGTCCTACTGCATAGTTAGGACCTAGGAAGCTATTCGGTTCGTCAAAGCGATGGGTATTTGACGAGGCTACCGCATGGTCCGCATGGCTAGTTTAGATTTAGAACACATTTAGTAGACATATGATAGCCACATCAAAAGAGATTTTTATGTGCATAAATAAATAAATAAAACCGGACAAGTGCGAGTCGGACTCGCCCACCTAGGGTTCCGTACTTTTTAGTATTTGTTTTTATAGCGGCAACAGAAATACATCATCAGTGAAAATTTCAACTGTCTAGCTATCACGGTTCGTGAGATACAGCCTGGTGACAGACGGACGGACGGACGGACAGCGGAGTCTTAGTAATAGCGTTCTGTTTTACCCTTTGGGTACGGAAC
Organism: Cydia splendana; assembly: GCF_910591565.1. Lineage (NCBI taxonomy): Eukaryota > Metazoa > Arthropoda > Insecta > Lepidoptera > Tortricidae > Cydia > Cydia splendana. The sequence goes on along the minus strand of NC_085971.1, from coordinate 12,716,200 downwards.
CCTAAAAACATCAATTCGATTTCAGGAATAAACATTGGGTATTGCAACGGATTTGTGCAGCAGGCAGCGTTTTAATTGATAAAGTACCTACCTTTAAAATCGCATATGCGGTGACCGCGAATCTTCAAAGTTTTTCATCGAAATACGGAGTCTACGGGAGGTAGTATATGCCTGGCACACACAGGCGCTCGAGCACAAAGCACACAAAGTAACTTACACTGTGTGCGTGCTTTGGTTAATGTGTGTGTGTACCCGAGTGTACAAACACAGTGCTTTCACGCAGCCTTGGCCGCTAGACACGTGCGTTAGGGCTGCCCCGAGATAGTTCGTAACTTCGATTACGGACATTACTCCATTCTAAAACATAATAAATGTGAAAATCAAACCCAATGACTGTTTTATTATGACTGGTTGTTCACGCAATTAAACAGTTAGACGCCAAATTTCAGTTTTCAATGTCATCTGAAAATTAAATGCTAAATTCAGTGATAAAATTGACCATCTTTAGGGTTCCGTGCCCAAAGGGTAAATACGGGACCCTATTACTAAGACTCCGCTGTCCGTCTGTCCATCCGTCCGTCCGTCTGTCTGTCTGCCACCAGGCTGTAACTCGAGAACCGTGATAGCTAGACAGTTGAAATTTTCACTGATGATGTATTTCTGTTGCCGCTATAACAACAAATACTAAAAATAAAATAAATATATATTTACGTGGGGCTCCCATACAACAAACGTGATTTTTTTCTCGTTTTTTGCGTAATGTGAGTCCGACTCGCACTTGGCCGGTTTTTAGATATTCTCAACGCATCTCAATTTCTTTTTTTAATATATTTACGAACTTTGATCTCACATTAATTAACTAACCCAATTTCACTTAGGTATTTTGTAGTTTTTGAGATACCTATGAATTTCACTTATTTTGTAGTTTTTGAGATATGAAGGAGTGAAAAGTGTCTCGAAGTAGTGTAGTTACATCGATGTCGATGTTAGGCAACGTCACTGGCGTGAGGCGCATTCAGCTGAGCACGTGCCTCGCTATACTACGTCTAGTGTACTCCCAGAGGTCAACCGAGCCCGGCCCGCTTGCACTAGCCTCAGATTCATTTCACTGCATACCAGTTACGAGTTACGACTGCAGGGAAATTGCCAACGAGTTACAAATTCGAGTTCTATTTTGTCTGCTGTGTTTTAGTACCTACACGCCCGGCCAAAAGTGTGGCTCTTATTATTGTATATTGATAATTTGATAACGTCTATTACCGTCGTTTTTCTTATTTGAGTCGCATGTACTGAAAAAGTGAATCCGGCCGGTAAGGGTGCAGTGCAAAAATTTGATTTGATTCTCTTAACTTTACTATGTATCCAGGAAAGACGCGAACGAGTTATTTATTTATTATGAGCCTGTATTGTCCCACTGTTGGGCAAAGGCCTCACTCTTATTCTTCCACGTATCTCTATACTCGGAAGAACGAGTCAAGTTAATACATAGAATAAAATGTGTTTGACCCAGTTATGTAAAGTTACAGTGATATTATTCGGTAATATTATTGTTGTGATCTTATTCATTCGTATCACTAATGAATATGGGGTCGAATTCCAGAAATGCCAATACAAGATAAAACGCTAATTATGACTAAGTACTCGATAGATATAATTATACAGTTTTATTAGATCAGACTCTATTTGATAACTATATATAAATAAATCGCTTTTAAGACCGCATGTTGTTTTCTCTACTTCGTTTCTGTTTTCATTGTACTTACAACATATAGTTTTTCTATATTGATATGTGCAATAAAGAGTAGTTCTATATTATAAGGAAAATATACCATAATTATTTGCCCAAACTTTCGTAGTACTGGTGCATCTCTTTTCTTGGTACCCGATAGGAAAATAAATAAAATAGATGTAGAGCCGGGTATAAGCAGATACGGCAAAATTAATATCACAAAAAAAAACAAGGAAAAACAGGCCCTCGATTTTATACACGGTGTGGCCTGTAACACGAGCAAATAATCATAATCATAATCATAATCATTTATTGCATCCATGGTTTACAAAGGTGTTAAAAAAAAAAAATTGGGCACAGCATGGACCCTACAAGGGCGTGGCAACATATTATACGTAGTACTTAGGGTACATACTTTATATTCTATTGGGTAATTAAACTAACTAATTAAATTAAAATTAAATTATCTTATCTATTTAATTGTCCATAAACTCTTGCAGAGTGTATGGGCATTCGGTTAAAAGGTAAGTCTTCAGCTTATTTACAAAGCTATAATATTTATTTTCATTTTTTATATACTGGGGGATGTGGTTATATATTCGAATGGACATCGAGTAAGGACCTTTGTTGAAGAAATGTAGGTTGGCGGGAACTGCTTGTACAAGTTTATTGCGTATACGTAAGTTATGTAGTTGTGGTTTGGGATTTTGGGGTTTTACAAATAAGTTTTCGTGTTTTCGGACAAATTTGCAGGTTTCCATGATGTATAAGGATGTAAGGGTGAGAATATTTAATTTCGTAAAATGAGGTTTGCAACTTTCTTCATTACTTATCTTGGTTAGAACTCGTATGCATCTTTTTTGTAGTAAAAATAGGTCTTTAGCATTTACACTATTGCCCCATAAAATGATACCATATTGCAGCCATGACTGGGCAAAAGCATGATAAGCACATACAGCAGTTTTTAAGTTGGTATTTATTAATATTTGTTTGAGAGCATAAGCAAATCTGGATAATTTGACGGATATTTTATCAACGTGGGCTTTCCAGTTAAAGTTTTCGTCGATTGTCAGGCCAAGTAGTGGGCAAGTGTTGGTAAGTTCTAGATTTTGTGATAGGTATGAATAATTTATTTGTAAAGCCAATCTTTGGTAGGGTCTAAATTGAATTAAGTTCGTTTTCTGCAGATTTATAATTAGATTATGTTCTTCAAGCCAAGGTAAAATTGTATTAAATATTGTGATAATTAAAACATAGATTGTACTCCTCAAACGGTGACACTTTTGTTCTACAACTTTTAAAAATTATGAAGTATTTAGACTCCCTATTTTTCATACAAAATAATTATTATTTTCAATGGATGCCATCGCCACGCCATATCATTGTGATTGACGTTGCTTGTCACGCCTTAAACATGACAAAATTCGCAATACATTGCGTCTTAGAATAAACTTTAAAGTGTATTAAAAATCAAACCCCATGTTATTTTTAAAAGTCGCTGAACAAATGTTGGTCAGTATGAGGAGTACAGCCTACAGTTTAATTTTTTGCTCATGTTACAGGCCACACCCGGTATAATGTTTCATTTAAACGTAATCTTTTCCTTATACCAATTACTTGTAAGACTTTTCTCATTTATTGTAAAATGAGGAATTTAGGTTGTCAAGGAAAATTGTAATCCTGTAATCATCCGGTGAAAAGTGAGTCAATTATTTGAACTGAATTCGGATAACAAGGCTATTTAACGTAAATATCTTACGGTGAATTTGTGTAATAATTAGGCAAGACAAGACAAGATTATCTTATAGGGAAGGGATCTAATTTATAGGGAAGTATTTTGTTGTTGAAACAGGAAAATCATGTAAAATTAGAATTAAATGTAAAATTTTATGGAGGTAAAATACCCAATTGACTAAAAACTATTTTAGATGATAAATACAGAAACTCGCTTTTCCCGTACTCAACACGCGAAAAAGTGGAATGTACTCATATCCATGGGTATACTACTTCCTTCCTTCCTTCTTTGAAATGATATGATATGATATGGACATATGATATGGCTTAAACGGTCGCGTTTTTATCCCTTGTCACCATGCCTGTCACGTTCTAACAAGTACGTAAGTGTGAAAGGGACGCGCATAGTGATAGACGATAAAAATGGAACCGTGCTGCGCCCACAGCACACTGAAGGATACAAAATTGACCAAGTTCTTTTGTTGATTTCTGTCGTGACTCGTGGATATTATTGATTGATCTAGCTTGGTGGATAGTGGATATGACTAAATAATTTCATTTTATTTTATTCTATTCTATTCTAAATTTTAGACCGCAAAATGTTTATAAGAGGCAGGACAGCAAGAGCCGCGTACGGGTTAATCCTAGCAAGCGGCGACAAGCCTTTGATACGCTCCGTATCACGAATAATAAACCGGCCGTCATTTTTGTTCTGCAGCTCGTCGATCTGATTAAGCGCGCGCGCATGAATGCATTCGCAGTGACGGCTTCCCCATATGGCCAAGGCTAGGCCTTTTATGGCGCACGTAAGTGGCCACTCACCCACCGCTGAACGAGCCAGCAATATCAATGAACCGGCCATCAATAAAACATGGCACTCAGCCAGAAAAGGAAACGGCGAAATGAGAAAAAGAAATATTCGCAAGAGGTATGCGGTGCGTATAAAGCTGGGCAATTGTTTGCTGCATTCAATGCAGTGCGCTGCCGGCATACGCGATTCACTTGTTTTTGCAGACGTAAGATATAGGAACTCTCGATGTAAATGCAATTGATTCAATAATGTTACATAACTTGCATCGATCGCTGTGTGGGCTGCTGCGTGTGTACGAGTAGGTACATGTATACGAGATGAGGCAAGTACGGTCAACAACATCGATGTAAGTATATGAAGTAGAGAAGTTTAAGAATAAAGACAAGTGTAGAGAGTGAAATAATTTGGTGGTCATTATGATTTAGGCGCTTAATTAACTGTCTTGAATTAGGCAAGCCCACCGAAATCGAGTTTTCTGAACATCTCGCAACGGTAGATAGAAAAGGCAGGTGTTTCACAAATTTGTATAATCTAAAATGTTATGTTGTTGACGAAACCTGAGGTGGATGAGCTATCTGTATGATGACGAAGCCTGCGCTGTGGATCTGAAGGTATCATACATCCTGTACTACGGTTGCGCCTGGTCAGGGGCGGCGATCTAAAATGTTATGTACTGACTGGAGGTTGTCATATGTCTACCTGAAATTAGACTTACCCAATTATGAGCATTTCTAGTAGAATCGCTGGTGACATCGCCTCTATACCAAGTAAACCATAGGGTCGTCACGTCTGCAATAAAAACAAGTAAAATTAAGCCCTTTCACATGTACAAGTAAGATTGTATAAAACAAACTTTACCCTACCACACAACAGCCGTCGCAGCCGCAGTTTAAATTTGGAATTTATTGCGCGAGAATACGATTAACTATTCAATGACATTTAGGGTTGTTATGGTGCAGCAAATGCAGCAATGCTCCACCACTGTTGCGGGCACACGACAAGGTTCAATTCATTCCACCTCTGATCCCGGTTATGTCGAGTGATGCTATTTCGATAGTGCTGAACTGAATAGCTACAATAATAAAAATAATGAATGCAAAGTGAGATTTCCTGAGAAACACAACTTGGTAGTCACGAGTCACGGACGACGCTGGCGATCTTGATAACCCGAGATTTAGCTCTAAATCCGTATTGTGTTGTGTATTATTTCGCGTTAAACAGATATCTACAAGTCAAACATGTTTTGACGTTATGGGGAAAATTTCTCGGAAAAACATATGTAGTATTAGCCCCTGACTGGATTAATACGAATATTTCCACGATGGGGAAGGATTACCTACATAAGTACATATTCCCTACAGCTGTACAGAGTTCAACCTACCCCACCTATACTTATCCCACTGAGATTATAACAAATAACAAATAAAACACTTGCTCGTAAACAATTTAAACAAGTACCTAATGGTGCAATCAGTATAACTATATAAGTCGTTCGCCGCATGAAATTAATGTCGGTTGTCTGGCAACCTCATACTTTGATTCGGCGACTATTATACATTAATAGTTCCAAGAACGAATACTTACATAAAATACACATTTATATTACATACATTCGTCACATAGGTACACATTTATTTTTCATTACTACATATATCCCAAACAGATGTTTATAAGATTACTTAAAAGTAATCAACAATTACCTACAATTTTACATGCATGGGCAGGTAATTTCATCTGTCATAGAGAGCCGTCACTTTCTATCAAGTGGGAATGTACGAGACACATGGCATAATAGACGATAAATGTGCTACCATCATATTACGTCCTAATATGATGGTCGTTCTTGTGTCTACGTGATAAAACGGTATCCGTCACTTTCAATCGCGCTCTGTTAAAAAGTGACGGATATTTTGTCACGTGGATAAAGCCATCCATAATAGACTTGCTGCCTAAATAAATCACATGTCTTGCTATGACATAAAAATTATTTCTTCTGCAAAGAGTAAATATAGACAAAATATTTTTATGTAGAACCTAAATGGTTCTCGGCCGCTGCCCACCGCTCCCTAATGAAGTGGTCTGCGCGGCCACAGCTGCATTCCAGACGGGCATTTTCTGGGAACCCGCCTTTTTAATGGTAACAAGGAATGTCAGCACCTCCCACTTCCAAAAAGCCTTAAGCGCCAATAAACCCCTAAGCTACATAACGCCCTTTTATAACTAAAAGCTCTCCATGGAGCGCGTACGCACATACAATTTTTCATTGAAATTAAAATTGTGAAGAAAACTGCAGACTCGTTTGGGATGCCACCGGCGTATGCGTTTTTGCTTTCAATGTAATTGCTGAAGAGATTTTCGTTTTTGCAAAAATAAAACTACATACCTGCATCATTATTCTTGACTTGGCAAGAAAATATTTTTGCTTTAGATAGATACCCAATATGATATTAATTTCGCCAAACAAACTGAAACAAAACATATTACCAAAATAAGTACAAAACAATCACAAATAAAAAGCAAAAAAGAGTTGCAAATATAAAGTTTATGTACAATGTAAATACATATAAGTATTTAATCCAGTGCCCGCAAAAATTCTTGGCATTTTAATTCTCGCTCATTAGCTCATTACCCTGCCCTCGACGCATTAAATGGTTTATTGTTAACGTGAGGGGTGTGGGGCTGACATTCCCATTGCCTATAGAACGAAAGAAAGCAATAGTCTCAGGCGAATTAAGTACCTACTAAAATAGTGAACTTGAGATCCGTAACATGCTAAGCTAATCTATGACCGCTATACTCTGCCAAGATTGGTGATTTTGGCTTCGAATTCCAGTAGGGGGAATTTAATAAGGGGGAATTTATGATCACAAATATGTTTGGCAAAAGCGTTATCATACCATCGCCTAATATTCATATTTCATACTGCAAATTTTGTAGATTGTCCTCAATAATTATTAGGGCGAGCGAAGCGAGCCATATCACTATTCGACAAACTATGCATTCTTGTGGTACACTTTACGGAAAAACTATCGCACTGTTAGGTTTGAAATTTAACATAGTAATTTAAATTCATGTCTAGATGTGTTATCAAACATAAAAATATCATTTTATAAAAAAAAAAAAATGGAATAACACTTTGTATTACTACTAGCGCCATCTGTTAGAAAAATTATGAATTAAAATTCGTGCTAATGTACTATCACTATGTGCTAACAACGATGAATACAAAAATAGGTTAAAATGTTGGATTCTGACCCATCTCGCTTCGCTCGGTTTGATTCCCAAATTGCTGTATATTCACTGCGGAGGTCAATTTACTCGTATGTTCTGTTCTGTGACGCCGATGAACTGAGCAGTCATGTTTTGTTAGCAAACTTATGCCCGCTGCACACGAGGGCAGAGCAGTGGGGCAGAACAGTCGGCAGCATAGTACTGCTACAATGTGAACGCACATGCTGAGACAGAACAGTACTGTTCTTTCTGCTGCTCTGCCCTCGTGTGCAGCGGGCAAAATCGGGTATTTTTAGTTCGACAAACAGTTTAGGGCTGATTTACACGGCGCGCGAACTCTCATGCGATTTTAGTTACATTGCGGACTGTTGGTTACGTCCAATTCAACCGACCGATCAAAAACCGCAATGTAATGAAACTTGCATGCGAGTTCTCGCATCGTCTATATTAGGTAATACAAACTTCAGTGACTTAGGGCCGATACAGACGGACTACAACTCGACTGCAACTTGTATGGAAAGTGCACGCCGACTGCACGTCAATTGCAACGTCGGCGTGCAGTTCAACAAAATGACCCAGATAGAACCCTGGCAGTACCTTGTGGAACTCAGGTTTGGTGCAACATAGGCACACGCTGTTTTAGTCATTCGACACATCTTGATGAGCACTTGGGACAGCAGTACCCAAGATAGAACTGATGCTGAACCCTGGCTGTACCTAGCGGAACTCAGGTTTGGTGCAACATAGACACACGCTGGGTTGGACATCCGACTCGTCATGATGATCACTTGGTACAGCAGTACCCAAGATAGCTGATGCTGAACCCTAGTGGAGCTCGGGTTTAATAGAACATAGGCACACGCTGTTTTGGTCATCCGACTCGTCTTGATGAGCACTTAGGAGAGTAGTACCCAAGATAGAGCTGATGCTGAACCCTGGCTGTACCTAGTGGAAGTCAGGTTTGGTGCAACATAGGCACACACTGTTTTAGTCATTTGACACGTCTTGGTGAGCACTTGAGAGAGCAGTACCCAAGATAGAGTTGATTCTGGACCCTGGCTGTACCTAGTGAAACTCAGGTTTGGTGTAACATAGGGGCTGTCCATAAATTACGTCATCGATTTTTGACGATTTTTCCCACCCCCCACCCCCCCTCCCCCCCTATAATCATCCAAAAATCATGCTTCAAATGACCCCATTTCCTCCTACTTCATGCTACCGTCATCCGATGTCCAGACCCCCCCCCCCCTAATTTGAAATGACGTAATTTATGAATAGCCCCATAGGCACACGCTGTTTTAGTCATTCGACACGTCTTGATGGGCATTTGGGAGAGCAGTACCCAAGATAGAGCTGATGCTAAACCCTGGCTGTACCTAGTAGAACTCAGGTTTGGTGCAACATAGATACACGCTGTTTTGGACATCCGACTCGTTTTTTTGAGCACTTGGGAGATACCCAAGATAGAGCTGTAGCTGAATCCTGGCAGTTTTTAGGGTAACTCCGGTATGTTGCAATATAGGCACACGATGTTTTGGTCATCTCACTCGTCTTTGATGAGCACTTAGGAGAGTAGTACCCAAGATAGAGCTGATGCTGAACTCTAGCAGTAACTAGTGGAGCTCGTGTTTGGTGCAACATAGACACGCTGTTTTGGACATCCAACTCGTCGCGATATTCACTTGGTAGAGTAGTACCCAAGATAGCTGATGCTGAATCCTGGCAGTATCTAGTGGAGCTCGGGTTTTATACAACATAGGCACACGCTGTTTTGGTCATCCGACTCGTCTTTTTGAGCACTTGGGAGATACTCAAGATAGAGCTGTAGCTGAACCCTGACAAAGTAAAAGCTGTAACAGACAGGCTTACCGCATAGCGACCGGGGTCCGGTTAGTAGGTATATTTATTTCTTGCTCTCACTTATAGCTGCGTCCTTAAAGGACTTATTACGTACCTACTCGATCGAACATGGAACAAGCCTCGGACTGGATCAAAGTTGCGATCCGGTACGTTTAGGTAGAAAAACTACGCGAGCCCTTACAAAGCTCTGCTTTTTGCTAGTTTCTATAAAATTTGCGCAATATTGGTGTCGTTGTGTTCTATAATTCTGAAGCTTCTATATGTTTATTGTTTTTTGCCGCATTCGTTTTTTCTTACTTAGATTAGAAAACACTCACCTTGGCCGCAATATGAATTCCAAGAAGCCACACACTCGGCTAGCAATTCCCTATTCCCCTGCCTTTGTTGTAATTTCTGAGGTTGATACTATGTATTTGTTACTTAGGTCAAAGTTATACTGGTTTTTAAAGGGTGTTTTCTCTGTATGAAACGGTAATCGGGTTTGTTTCCATGAGAGGAAGCCTCACGGCTCACGGCGCGACATCACGCGATCGCGATCTGCGTGAGAACCCGAAACACGCATTCCTCCACAATTATGCCTTTAACCCTCCTTTAACCTGAGCAGTGAGCACGTAAAACCTAACCAGTACTAATATAGCTCGGAAATTTTTTGCATTTGCATCCTCTTTAGGGGTTCGTTTAAATAAAACCTTTCATAGTGGAGCGATTTGAAATGCTTCTTACACACACAAACAGGTCCTACCTTCAATAGTTTAGGCTGCACTTTAAGTTCATTATCTAAATAACTAAACTGTTTTATATGACATATATAGGTAGTTCAAAAAGGTGCAAAATTCATAAATTTATAATAATTCTTACACAAACATCTTACTCAGATCCGGGGCACTCTTCACTAGGCTATAAGGTTGGGAACAATGGGAGCACTCTGCTAAAGAGCCATGTGTAAACGATTATCATAGTTTTTTCCGAACAAGGGACATAAAGTTAGCAAAATAAAATAAAAACCCTCCTAAAATTCATTGGGCGTCACTTTAAATCAAATGGTTGTCATATTTGTATTCAAATTTACGGTTTTTTATCTCGCTAAGGCCATTCGATTCAGACTACAGCTACTATACTATTATAATTATACAAGTGTGCTTAATCGACCATCAACCGCTTGTCAAAAGCACAATGTGCCAGGGCGTCTCAGTCTATTTATAGACGCCTGATTAGTTTAGTGTCTCGATACTGGTATAATGTTTGAGAGATATAATTAAACGCAATTCCGCAGCGGGGACATGTGTGCAAAGTGGGACTAGTGGTGAGTCGTCCCCGGGAATTACTCGTAGGTGCGGGAATGTTCCCGATTAATTCTTATGCTAATAGAGTTATAGTTATAGCTTTATATTTATAGGTTATTCACATCATAATTATGTTACCATCACAATGTTTTAATGTAACTTACTTAAGTAGTTACTAAAAACTAGTATATACGTAGTAGATTTTGCTTAATGATCAATCAACCCCCTGGGTGCCTAGGCATCTCAAATCTCAAGTCTATTTTTAGACTACAGATATGTATAACTTCTCTGACCTGAATTTATAGACGCTAGATTAGTTTAGTGTCTCGATACTGGTGTAATGGTTGAGTGATATAATTAAATGCAATTGCACAGTGGGGATCCGGGATATGTGCCGTGTAAAGTCTGTAAAGTGAGACTAGTGATGAGCCGTGCCCAGGAATTATCACCACATCACCAGTATGGATATGATAGTCGTTATTGTCTACGTGATAGCGTGATAGAACGGCGTCCGTCACTTTCTATCCTACGGTGTTAAAAATTTACAGTTATTTTATCACGTGGATAAAGATGGATAAAGCCATCCATAATACGCCGGCAGGTGCGGAAATATACCCAATTTAAAACGATGGATATAATTCATTCTATAGATACTTACGCATCATATTTTACGATTTCACTATTGTGTGATAAATGAAATCTTTATTTCATCCCTAAAATTTTGCTTCCATATTCCGTCGTATATTAATTAGTAATTCAGTAATATTCCCGAGAATTTGATGACATGACTTCACTAACGGGACTATGTTTGTGTGACCCATTTACAAACGCCCATGGTCTAATAAAACATGGTCTTCTATTCCCAGAGTGACACGGGCCTACGTCACAATAACATTGCCACTTTATTTCAACATAACATGTTACATGGGTACATTATACCTATGGTTAATAAGTTAAAATATTTCTTTATAATTTTATAATTTTCATTTATATGTATTTTATCTTAAATTTTACAATAACACGTCATTTTTAATTATTCGTTAGCAATATCTTCCGATTCACGACAGAAATTTCAGACGTTCGGGTAATTCTGTTTACACTACTGACAACACAGGATAGCGCTGTCACATTTGACAATTCGGATCTAGATAACTTCATGCCCTGACCGTCATCCTTGTCGAACGCGTGTTAATTGTTATTTCCTTCTCGCTCAGTGTCAGCAGTCGCAGTGTTTTCCAAACTTCACGCCGTAAGCTTGGTAATTAATGTGTAACTGTGAATTAGTTTTTCAAACGTTTGTCTTGTATAGATAAATAAAGTTTAATTTAATACATTCGATTTGTTTTATTTTACTATGTTTCTACATGAATAACTTAAAATTAATGCCGTTAACATAATTTTCACCGTTGGTTAAAATTCTCCCACATTTTAAAGTTTGAGAACCTGTAAACAGCATGATGACGTAGGCCCGTGTCAGTTAGGTCATACGCGAATCTCGGAATAGAGTACCAGGCGGAGTATATTATTATACCATGACAAACGCCGTGCGGGTGTAGGTACACTGGCCAATCTAGCATAAATTTAGCCAATATCAAGACATTTCCAGACGTTTAGAAGCCTGAGAGCCTACTGCGAATGCGAACCACTTCGTCCGTTCGATCATCTATTTGCCTCTCTATCTTTCCAATACGCAAGAGCGAAAGAAAGGCAGATGACGAAATTTCGAGTTTCGATTTATAAATAGTATGATTCCCTTCTTGTATCTTTAACATAAATAAAAGATATATTAATATATACTTGTTTACATTTAGGCAATCTTGCTGCCAAAAAGCGAAACATTATAATCGCTAATTGAGGCTCCAACGAATTTATAAACCAATTAAAAAGATTGGTTGCTACGCAGCCTTGGTATTGAATTATTATCAACAAATAGGTAACTTACATTTTAACAATAATGATGTAATACCGTCATTTTTTGTTTCAGTTAAATAACAGCGAGTTACTAGTGTATTCTAAAGTTACTTTAAAAAGCTCGTATCTCGTAACTTTAGTGTTGCTTTACATTGCGGGCATATATAATTTTATTGTATTTCTTTCGCCCGTAGGTATTGACTTTACACACTCTATAAACCTATGTACCATCAGCTGCAAAAGTGCATGGCGACTTTATCAATGAATTCATTCATAATTTTTCCATCCAATTTTGCAGCTCACTGTACAATTGTACATACCTAGTTTAAAATTATTGTTCATAATCTTTCGTACCTACAGACAGGATATTCATATCTCCCACTAAAACCATGAGGTCCGTGTAGCAATAAGTATATATTCCCCTATTGGTTTGGCTGGTATCGTTTCAAAAGGAACATGCACTGGGATATGGAAACCGTTTCAACGCTGCCCAGATGCCCACAACATATCAGAAATAGGTACTGTGAAATCTATAAAGTTGGAATTAACTTTTTTTATATTAAAAGTTGTGGATATTGAGGGTTTAGAGCGAATTGCATTTATATAATAATTTTATGCTACCTATTACCTATCTACTTGGAACAATTTTAGTAGCTACGGAAAACATTTTCTCAACCCGCATTGGGCTGGCCTGTAAAACGTAACCGAAATTCCTTTTGTACAATTTGATGAGGTTTGTGTCCAGCAATAGGGTATTTGACTGTACATATTTAAAATAAATTATTTTACACCATGCAAGAAATAAAGCGCCAGAAGATTAATTGAGAAACGTAGACAGTAGTTATTTTTAGACTCAATTTATATTTTGAAACCCGTATAAAACTATAACCCTTTGACCATTATTTTTTTATAGCAATGAATCGAGAACTTTAACGATACGCACAGCATGAATTATTTTTTTTATGATTTTTGAGTAAGAGAAATATATATATTATTTCGGGGTTTCAGAATTATAAGACGGCAATATGTTTGCCGCTATTAGCCAAGGCAAAGAGAATATATAGATAGTATAGAGGGGTCCTGTCATAGTAAATTTTGTAGTTACAGTAAATTTACTGCCATCTATCGACACACGACCAAAACTCAAAATGAAAACGATACAACGATCAAAAAATTAATATATTTGGATAAATGATTTTATTATTTTTATATCATTTTGACCCATGTTCATTCACTGATACCTACGTGTTAAAATTGTTAAATATGAAACGGTGTCATCACCGCCATCTAGCCGAGGATAGGCCAAAGGTGTATGCGCCATCTGTCCGAGAATGACTTTTTCTTGACTTCCGAGGCACGTTTTTTCCTTAGACTTTATTCATCTTATACGGAGTTACATATGTCTTTGGCCAAGGGCAGTAAGTGACAAGACCGTCATGTCAGTTTGCCGGGGGAACTACGGGTGGCATGAAGTATCTAAAATGAATAAATTAAAAACCAATAGAATGATAAGAACTAATTAAAACCTTTATTTAACTTAAAAAGATATCACTATTCGACAAACTATGCATTCTTGTGGTACACTTTAGGGGTCATCCATTAATTACGTCACACGTTTAGGGGGTGGGAGGGGGTCAAGAAAATGTGACATATTGTGACATGGGGGAGGGGGGAGACACAAACTTTGTGACGTCACTTTAACTTCATCAGTAACCGAAGTTTTTTTTAAATTATTTTATTCGCTGTACATTTAAATAACAAGTTTTTAAAACGATAATCGTTTTTATTCTTTTAATTTTCTTTCCTAAGCAGTTGTGGGTTATAAAATTACTAATATTTATATCGTCAAAAATATTTTGATAAAATATTAATAATACTTAGGTACTTACTTAATTCGATTTGGCGATTTCGTAGAAAAAATGTGACGTCACACTAGGGGGGAGGGGTTTGCCAAATGTGACCAAATGTGACAAGGGGGGGGGAGGGGTCAAAAAACCTAGAAATTCGTGTGACGTAATTAATGGATGACCCCTTACGGAAAAACTACTGCACTGTTGGGTTTGAGATTTAACATAGTAATTTAAATTCATGTCTAGATGTGTTATCAAACATAAAAATATAATTTTATAAACCTAAAAAAAATTAATAAAGTAATAACACTTTGCATTACTACTAGCGCCATCTGTTGGGGAAAATAATGAATTAACATTGGTGCTAATGTTAATTATGTATTTCTCTGACAGATGGCGTTAGTAGTAAATAAATAAATAAATATTGGATAGTCTTATAGAAATTGGCTAAGCCCCACAATAAACTCAAGAAGGCTTGTGTTGTGGGTACTCATACCTATGTGGTGTTTTCAATTTCAATAATGTTGATGGCGCTTACGCCATTAACAACGATGAATGCAAAAGTGGGTTAAATTTTGGATTCAGATCCACCTCGCCTCGCTTGGTTTGATTCCCAATTTAGCAATTAAGTTTCTGTGAATACCTACTAGAACAATAAATCTTGCTGTATATTCACTGCGGAGGTCAATTTACTCGTATATTTTGTGACGCTGATGAACTGATCAATCATGTTGTGTTAGCAAACTTAAAAATCGGGTATTTTCAGTTCGAGAAACAGTTTTGGCGCCATTCATTTATTACGTAAGACGATTTTGGGGTGGAGGGGGGTCGATTTTTTTCTTACAAGGGGAGGGAGGGGATTTTTATAGTTCTTACATAAGATCACAAAGATGCGATTTTTTTTTTATTTATATGTAATTGTGACGTTTAAAATAATAATAATACTTCCACACTCTATGCTATCAAACACGGTGCAGAATTAGCTTAAACGAGCTCAAGTACCTTTTGTACAGCTACAAATAGACATTCATAAAAATATTTTTTTGAAAAAAAAACACTCCAACAAACCAAACGTGTACTCATTTTTTCCTTTAGATTCTTACGTAATATATGGTAATATAGGGAGTGGGAGGGGGAGGGGGTCAGCCTATTCTTATTATTTCTTACATAGGGGAGGGCGGGATCAAAAACTGGCAAAAATGGTCTTACGTAATTAGTAGTGTTACTATTGCTTGGATTGGAACTGCTAAAATAATAAATAAATATAAGCATACTAATATAAACTTCAGTGACTTAGGGCCGATACACGACTGCAACTTGTATGGGAACTGCACGCCGACTGCACGCCAATTGCAACGTCGGCGTGAAGTTCAACAAAATGACGCAGAACCCTGGCAGTTCCTAGTGGAACTCAGGTTTGGTGCAACAAAGGCACATTATGTTTTGGTCATCCGACTCATCTTGATCAGCACTTAGGAGAGTAGTACCCAAGATAGAGCTGATGCTGAAACCTGGCAGTACCTAGTGGAGCTCAAGTTTGGTGCAACATATATATGTCGCAGTAAGATAGATAAAGCCTTTATATAGTTATAACCCTAGGGATATAATTATATGACGTAACATAGTTATATGAATGCGATTCATTACTATCTTACTAGGTATATAACTATAATACGGCTTTAGTTTAGTGATATAGTTATATTACTGGATTAAGTTTAGTGATATAGTTATATTACTGGATTATGTTTAGTGAAATAATTGTAGGTAGGAGTGCAGCGGTGCGGCGGAGGTATAGTTATATCCCTAGGGATATAACTATACCTCCGCCGCACTGCCGCACTCCTAATACCTACAATTACTATCTTACTAGGAATATGATTATAATACGTACTATACGGCATATAACTATATCCCTAGGGATATAACTATACCTCCGCCGCACCGCTGCACTCCTACCTACAATTATTTCACTAAACTTAATCTAGTAATATAACTATATCACTAAACTAAAAACCTATTATAGTTATATACCTAGTAAGATAGTAATGAATCGCTTTCATATAACTATGTTACGTCATATAATTATATCCCTAGGGTTATAACTATATAACGGCTTTATCTATCTTACTGCGACATATAGACACACGCTGTTTTGGATATCCGGATCGTCATGTGATCACTGGGTAGACCAGTACCCAAGATAGCTGATGCTGAACCCTGACAGTACCTAGTGGAGCTCGGGTTTTATACAACATAAGCACACGCTGTTTTGGTCATGCAACTCGTCTTGATGAGTACTTAGGAAAGTAGTAAGTACCCAAGATAGAGTTGATGCTGAACCTTGGCTGTACCTAGTGGAACTCAGGTTTGATGCAACATAGACACATGCTGTTTTGGACATCCGACTCGTCATGAGGAGCACTTGGGAGAGCAGTACCCAAGATAGAGCTGATGCTGAACCCTGGCAGTACCTAGTGGAACTCAGGTTTGATGCAACATAGACACACGCTGTTTTGGACATCGGACTCGTCATGATGGGCACTTGGGAGAGCAGTACCCAAGATAGAGCTGATGCTGAACCCTGGCAGTACCTAGTGGAACTCCGGTTTGTTGCAACATAGGCACACGCTGTTTTGGTCATCCGACTCATCTTGATGAGCACTTAGGAGATAGTACCCAAGATAAAGCTGATGCTGAACCCTGGCTGTACCTAGTGGAACTCAGGCTTAGTGCAACATAGGCACACGCTGATTTGGTCATCTGACACGTCTTAATGAGCACTTAGAAGAGCAGTACCCAAGATAGAGCTGATGCTGAACCCTGGCTGTACCTAGTGGAACTGTGTGTGTGTGTGTTAATGTGCGGAGCAGCGTGACTACCGCCAGTAGGTGTCCAGACGGGATAGGTTTTCGCTCAATTGTGTGGTGGGAAGTGCTGGGGACGCAAAAATAAATTCAAGGACATTGGCTCGCTGACCCAACATTATGTAGGAAAGCCAGTTGGCTTCCTTACAAAAAGTACTGGGCGACCGTGTAGGAGTAGGATGTAATAAGGGCTTATGAAATTGTATTACGTGTGGATGATATTGGCAATTTGATTTTGTCGTCTGGACACGTTTTTAATGGACAAAGTAAAAGCTGTAACAGACAGGCGTACCGGACAGCAACCGGGGCCCGGTTAGTATATTTCTTCCTTGCTCTCACTTATAGCTGCGTTCTTAACGGACTTATTACGTACCCACTCGATCGAATATGAAACAAGCCTCGGATTGGATCAAAGTCGCGGTCCGGTACGTTTAGGTAGAAAAACTCCGCGAGCCCTTACAAAACTCTGCTTTTTGCTAGTTTATTCTACTTATAATAATTTTAATATAGGTATACTATTTTATGTAGGTATTGTATATTATTTCCAAGTACTTAGGTATTGTAATCCCAGCAAAACTGTGGATAGGTTGCTAGCATGTAATTATTTGAATTATTGAATTAAGCTATTGCTCCATATATAAATCAATAACAATAGTAGCCTAACCTACCCTTTCCTTTAATAAACACCAGACACTTAACGGATAGTGGCAAATATACTACCGTCTTAATTTTTTTAAATAATCCAATAACAGATTTTTTTTCTTTAAACTTTATATCGCCAAACTTGTCTCTGAAACTAGAGAATTGTGACTATCGGATAAATCCAGCAAAGAAAATTTTATTTACAAACATTTTTGTTAAAATGTAGGCAATAGTTAATAATCTAAGTTTAGGCCTAAGAATCATCATTTAACAAGGGATGGAATAACGTTTATCAGCTCTCCATTTTTTCGTAGATTGGTACGAGTATATTCTCTTATGCGAACCAAAATTTATATTAACTAACAACACGTTCATTGAGAAAAAAAATAAAATATCTGAGTGGTATGACGGCAAATATCTTGCCGTTACCCACTAAAGGGTTAAGTATAAAGAATAGATCAATTGATGCTAGTATTTCATATAAATTCCATAGTAACAAATGGTTTTGACAGTTCGAAAAAATAAACTGATTTGACTAGTAGTCAAATACCCTATTGGGTCGTACGTTGATTATGATAAAAAAATTTAGAAGCCGTAATAGTTACCTATGGCAGACTCCGTGGGCAGATTGATCAAGTCAAGAGAGCGAAATAATACTAAAATCTGTATAGTATTCTCCAAAACTGGATAGGTATTTAATTACCAACTACGTTCTAAGGTCTCTCTCTATGAAAAACAAACATTCTAAGGTCTCCATGGGAATTTCCACACAAAATGTCCCGTTTTCGTATCGTTCCAGTCCAGACTCTATATTTACGTTCATTCGTAGTTTTATAGCTGCTAACTTTTTTCGATTCTCGGTGGCGAGCTCAATCGACTTTCTAATTGTAATACGGCGACTGAGTAACAAATGGATTAGATTAGCATACTCGTATCTAACAACCTAGACTACTCGTAACTAAAAGTGCAGAGTTTTTCCCAATTAACCGTAAAAATTGCATTATTCAGTATTGGCCAAGAGAATTTAGACTAGAGGGATTGTCATAAGTAAATTATGTACGGCTTGATTCGGAAAATGAATTAGATTTCTACTAGACTTCAACAAGTTACGATACGGATAATTTAAAGATATTTGTAAGATAGATATGTCAAATTTGACGTTTCCGCGATTCTGGAGGTCCTCTTGAACAATTTCGACAAGTTATGACTTAGATATCCAAGTCACATCTAGTCGATATCTAATGTAGATCTATAGTTGATGTCTAAATCGTCTCAAGATCTTGTGATTATCTCGAAATCCGAATAGGCCTGTTAGTCAGTACATTTATTTACTGCCATCTTTCGACACAAACGATCCACCTAACACATTTAGAACGCCATTTGATTTTGATCCTTATTTTTTCACTGATATGTGTTAAATTTGTTAAATGTCAAAAGGTATCGGTATCGCCATTTACTCGACGATAGGCCAAAGGTATGTTGCCATCTTTTCGAGCTATGGCGCCATACCTTTGGCCTACTCTCAAAAAATAAGGATCAAAGACAAATGGCGTTCTATAGTGTTAATTATTTGTGTCGAAAGATGGCAGTAAATGTACTGACTACTACTGACTATATAATTTACTTTGATAATATTCCTCTATTTCAAATTCTCTTTGGTATTGGCTATTTCTTAGCTCGTTTTCACTTTTGAAATACAAAACACTGTACCAATCGTTATGCCTGATAAGGTCTCACGAATATTACGTCGATCTGAATACTGAATCATAATGCGTGGGCCCCAAACAAAGAACAATAACTTTTATCAACACATTATAATGCGTATCTAGTGGTCGATGGCGTTATTAATAGTGGAACTAAGTAGGGCACCCGACAGACGGGAGTGTCTTGAAATAGCTCTGCATTATAAGCACGCGTATAATGTCAGTGTAGTGAAGCTATATATATTACGTATCGCTGGGCTTAAGTGATCATAAACAAATGATTGCGGACAATTATCTCGGACGCGGCGCGGCGCGGGCGCAGCGTAACTCGGTGGCGCTGGCATACTATTTCAGAAAGATGTAAACATGTTTGCATATAACCAGAACATACAACTCTTTAAAGCTTGGGCAGCAGAGGCTGCGTACTCGCAACGTATAATTTTGCGCATTTAAAACAGATGCGTTTTATGACAACTTAATTGACATTTTGACCCAGTATTTTCTGAGCAGACTGTTGATTGCGATTGCTTCTCGTATTATTGACAGCTTTACAAATTGTAGTCATATTCAAGATTGCTATTTTTAGTTATTCTATTGCACCTATCAGCATTTATGAGTCGTAAAATTTGCTAGTGCTATTATTACAGTGAAATAAGAGGTTATCCTTTAGGTATCTATTAGTGATCTTTACGGCACATACCTACTCCACATCCTTTCTAATTGCCTCTTGAAATACCTGCCTTATACAGATGCTTTCTGTATGCAGCTTCATAAAGTTTTCTTAGCCGAAAGAGCGCGAAGCTATCCAGTTATTGGAATTGTTTCAAAATGGCGAATCCATAAGGGTATTTGGAGGTCTATAGCTCACAGAAAAGGTTATTTGCTCTCTTTTAGACCCATAACTACCTACTACCTACTAATAACATTCGTAGAAAAGCACTGCCTACAGTATGGACTGCACATATATGCATTATATCGTATGTGGGTGTGTATGTATGTATACATCTCTAGCGCCCACGCCAGCACCATGCCTCTTTGTTTGAAAACATAAGTGGTTACTCGGACTTCCTTGCACTGTGGATGCGGATTCGACTTACAGTTATTATCTGTGGATCGAGTTAAGACATACACTAGACTAGCTAGACATAAGATTGCCACTATACTCGGCCCCTCGATCCCTGGCCTTATCCAATCTCCTCCCGCAACCTTCACCAGATCGCTAGTAGATCTAATGGGAAGCACCCATTAGATGGACTCATAATTTTAGTTCTACGAGATCGCTGTTTCAAAACATCTCGTTCGAATGATACCTATATACTTATGTCCTGTTGCTACTGCCATGCCATTTCAATAGGGAATATTACGCAAAACTGCGTACTTGCGTAGAAGGCGTCGCTAGCACAATCACGGGGCCTGCCGCGAAACACGAAAATCGAAACTCGGTTTCTGCCTCTCTATCACTCTTGCCTATTCTATCGATCGAAACAAACCGCCTTGACGCATCAATGTCAAATGTTTAAGGGTTAGTATGTTTAAGTTACTTTATGGTTTACTATGTGCACTAGTGCTGCACTCTGGCGGCAGAACATTGCAGCAATACTCCCTATTCGGTAATTAACAAGCAACGTCCGTCGGTTCTGCAGAGGATTTATCTCGAGAAAAGCTCACTTGAGTTATAAATGTTTTGTAAAAAGGCTGACATGGACTCTGGCCGTCAGCGCAGCGTCACTGAATCACAGGCCACGGACGCGGGCAAGGACGTTGACCTCAACCTTGGACCGGCCAATTAATTCCAACTATACCGGTCGCTAAAATTAAATTATGTTGGGCTACATCCGGATAACAGCATCTAGCAAAACATTTCAAAAGATATTACATTTTTACATTTAAGCGACCTCGCAAGCATTTTTAGGATGCACAATGTATTTATATTAGTTACTACACTTACTACACATCAACATGTTTTAGCGAAAGTAAATCGTAAATAAATAAATATAAAATGAACTAATATGAAATACTCATTGATCTTGTTGTCTTATTAATTTGTATGTAGTTACTATTAGCTAATAAAGATACTTGGTTTTAATCAGTAATAGTGGATTTTTCTTTAATTAAATACATGTCAAGCAGTTTACCCATATGAAAAAGTTATATCTTTTTCAGAAATACTACTACATGTTGCCTGATCATTTGGGTGCATTTCAACGGCGATTTACGACGAAGGGTCTTAAACGTGTTTACAATATTTTAACACAATTCATGGATTCCAACAATAAATGATTAATTCTCCTCCACTTAACTCTTTTCCGCGTGCATCCTAAAATAATCGAGTTCTTTCGGCTAACGGACTAACCCAACCGTCTCAAGAAATGACTTAGTCGAAAACATCTTACACATAAGTACAAAAAAAAAAAAATATCTGATCATCCAATTTATAAAATGACATATTATTGGCATCTTATTATAGGTTTTTTTTTAATATAAAAAAGGCTGTTTTACAATATAGGTCCCATTGTCCTGTTCCACGATCTACCTAGGGAGCTACCGGTAACAATGTGTTAAACGAAGTTGTTTTTTTAGACCGAACGCTGCGCTCCATCGCGTCGGTCGCGCCGCGTACAATTTTACTATACTATGAACTCAGGATAATGACCTGGCCGTATTCTCAACACTGAGCAAAAGTTTCACATTGAAACCAGTATAACTGACCTTGAGATACTTAATAAGCTGCGCTTGTGTAGATCGTACTTTATATCGGTGCGCTTGAGTCGAACTAGCGCCAGCGCACGGGAACACGAGCTGCGCCAGAGTGCCCAGAGTTGCGCCGAGCATTGCGCTCACAATGCCAGTGCGTAACCCACAAGACAAGTACTACACCATTCAAAGACATCCTTGTACAGTTAGTCCGAGTAAGGCGCTGTACGTATCGCGCCTGCATTACACCGCCACGGCTGCTGAAGTGGTGGAGTATGTACACCAGAAGACCGGCTACACGCTGAGGGTGTTCCAGCTTCGATCGCGCCACTACGTGCACTTCAACTCTTTTGTGGTGCGCGTGCCGCGACCGCTGCAGGGAACCATCGAGTGCGTCGACTTCTGGCCGAAAGGTGTCGTGTTTCGGAGGTTCCGGGGCAAACTTCCGAATCCGACACAAGAGCAGCCGATGCAACGGAGCCACGCCGTTTTGTCGACTAAATAGTGTTTAGTTTTAAGTTTATAAAATACATATGTATGTTAGTCTGTAAGGTATTTGTAATATGGGCCTTGTTGCCTGAATTAAATTTCTAAATAAATAAAATAAATAAAATAAATAAAATAAATAAAATAAATAAAATAAATAAAATAAATAAAATAAATAAAATAAATAAAATAAATAAAATAAATAAAATAAATAAAATAAATAAAATAAATAAAATAAATAAAATAAATAAAATAAATAAAATAAATAAAATAAATAAAATAAATAAAATAAATAAAATAAATAAAATAAATAAAATAAATAAAATAAATAAAATAAATAAAATAAATAAAATAAATAAATAAAAATAAATGACCGCCAATACCTAACCAAATTGTTTTGGCAGGTATACGAATGTGCGAACGTGGTGCGTTCGCCGTATTGTTTGTCTCTACATATTTTGACAAAATGTTCAAATCACAACAACCGATATATGTAGCATAATAGTGTGAAACGTATATGATACGCTAGTACTTAGTTTTAATGTAATGAATAGTATTCCTACAAATTATGTCATTTCTAGATATGATAACGGCAACCAATGATGACACATTTAAGAGAAATCTTGGAGTATTTTCATATTTCACTGATACCCGTAAAATTTCCACTGTTTTGCGCGTTACAAGTTGAATGTCCTATACGTATTTTATATCTTCGACGTGTTTAATGATACTGCAATTGGTTTCAACATAATTAAACACAACAGTAGGTAATGCGCCATTTTTTTAAAGTAGAGAGAAATTAATGAAACGTTAAATAGAGTTTAAAAATTGATGTTAAATACTCATTTTACAGCATTCAGGGTTTACATTCCCATTATTGGTGCCACGTTAATTATAGGGGTGTGTACTATACCTATAATTTTGACGTAAAATCACAGGAAAATTCCTTATCCGATTTGCACAAATCGAACCTTATAGTCATAGGTATATGTTTCAGAGACAACTTTATATAATCAAGATATCCTATGGGCTTTAGTACATTTAGTTATCAGACTAGATAATTTCCGATACCAACAACAACAGGATAGCGGACATCCTTTTAATATACCTACAAGGATATTGGGGTTTGGGGTTATTCCTTGAAAAACTATGTAAACACAGGAAAACCTAGATGAAGTCATCCAACCATTTAATAACGATTTCCTGACCGCAGGCTATTTATTGCTTTAGTAGTAAAGTTAGGACTTACGAGTTACTCAACTCGGAGTAAATAAGTACTTTGGCTTGCGGATATTCTCAGTTTACTTAGTTTAAATAGTTGTTACTTTTGTTTAGGTATAGGTATAAGACTTTACATAATATCTGCTCTAACAATTCACTAAAGCAGGCCACTGACGAGCCTTCCAAATGGATGCCATTACAATGGATTCATCCAAATGGACGGCATCCTAATATTAAAAATTGTACGTTTTTGACATTCACGGACCGATTTTGGATTGCAGCCACGCTATTTGGACTGTTGGAAGGCTCGTCAGTGGCCACCTTAACAGCTAAACTTTAAAAACCGGGCTAGAGATACCAAGTGAAGCAAGTATATTGATTATTGAGTATAGGTATACTACCTAATTATTATAATTAATATATAAGTAACTGCATAATTAACTGCACCTTTACGAAAACTCCTTACGGATTTAAGTTTTCTTTAGCAGACTAAATCCGTTTACATATATGTAAAAAAAGCTACCTTTCAACCTCGTTATCGTACTTTATTACGTAAGATAATCAACTCAGGATAATACCTACATCAATGTGTGGTTGTACCCTTTGTACCTTTTATAGGTAATTAGCCTTCTTTGCTAGACCAGGTTGCATTTATAAATTGTACATAAAATAAGAAGCGATTTTGAAAAATTCAAACCCCCTTAGGGTTAAATAGGGGTTGAACGTATGGCGATGGCGTTCAAAAAGGTATCATATTAAAATAAAAGATAAACAATTTCAGCGTTTTTGGAAATTCATCCCCTAAGGGAGTTAAAAACGGGATGAAATGTGTGGATCTAGTTTTATTTTAATTTAGGATCTTGAAACTTCGTGAAAAGTTATTATGTATAATAAAATTGAAAAACGTAATTTCAGTGTTTTTGAAAAATCATCCCCTAATAGGGTTAAAAAAGGGGTTTAAAGTTTGTAACGGGAACGATTTGAATAGGGACTTGAAATTAGTAGGAAGAGAAAATATTAGAAAATACAAAAAAATACCATTTTAGTGCTTTTGAAACTTCAACCCCCAATAGGGTTAAAAAGGGGTTGAAAGTGTGTTTCGGGAAATAAATCCACATGGACGAAGTAATGTATAATGCATTAATAAAAATAAAGAAATCAGAAGTATCAGAACCTAATGCGAGATAGATATTACTCAAACAGCATTAGTAGGTAGATAATATGAATGGCAAATTCCTCAGCCCACTTACTGGCCTGAATGATTTCGACATTCTTGGCGCGGCTCCGATAATCCGAGAAAAAAATAAACGAGCCAACAACGTAAATACACTCGGAGCGCACAGTGGCACGGAAAATAAATCAAGACGATATGGTGCTCGGGATAACGTATTTTTACGCAACAGGCTTTGTTTATTTTATAGTTATAGTAATGTCTGCGCAGACGGCTGGTTATTCAACCGGGCGCATTCCGCGACGGCTCCACTTTTTGCTCGCGCGCCGAACCGTCCTCGCCGAGAAAAACGACCAATTAGAGCTTTTACGGCGACGGAATTAACGTCGCCCATTGTCCGCCACCGCTCTAGCTCGCGATCACTACAGCCGGATTTATCTCGAGAAAAATTACCCTCGCAATCAACAAACAAAAAAGTCCATTCCTACACGGAGCATTATGCACAACTTGTGTTCGTTTATCTCGAAATAGACGTTTCTCGGTCTGCAACGAGACCGATGTGATTGTGAGGTAATAGCGCTGGCGCCGCCGAGGCGTCCACTGCCATTGTTCGCTCCGGCGGCGACACTTCCACTCAAAACGAACACCCAAAGCTCCACGGACTCTTACATGCTTCAGACAATGCCACCCCTTGCCAGTCAAAAAAAACATTGTTTAATGACGTATTTCAATTTACTATACGATGAAATACATACCTGCATTCCCCGTGCAAGTATCTAACTTTGGACTATTTACGAGTCACAACGACTCGTTTTAATCTCGAGGCCTAGTGTCGGACAATGTAGTATCAATAAAAAATAAAAGAGATCGTTTTTATGGGTGTACGTGGAGCACCGACGGCACCGACGCCAATAAAACCGATCAACAGCCGGACAAAAAGTCCTCGCCTGGCCTGCGCCGACATTATTTACATTTTTCCTACTCTATAGCAAAGTGGTGTCGAATTACTATCTCGGAATGTTTAGTAGGCATGCCTGGGAGAGCGATCGTTTCAAATTACCTCATACAACTTACTGCTTTATGGTTTGGAGTAAATCATTTACATACCTTCTGTTTGTGTTTGTTTGTATGTTCGCGATAAACTCAAAAACTAATAAACGGATTTTCATGCGGTTCTCACCTGTCAATAGAGTGATTCTTGATGAAGGTTTAGTTTAGGTGTATAATTTGTTAACTCGTGGGAAACTGGGGCTAGTAAGAAATAGTTCACATATCAATTCTTTGAAATTCAACTAATGGTTCATCCATTGAGTTGTAAGTTTTTAAGGACTTCCACGTGGATAAAGGCGCAAGCGGAGTTTAGTTTTTTTGTAAAGCGAAGTGCAGTTTTGACTTAGACCGAACTCAAGACCTTAAATTAAAACGACCAAAACCTTTGATAAGAAGCACGAGGTGAGCCCTCTTAGGATAATTATTTTTCCTGGAAAAAGCTATGGCTCACTCGTTCACGGCGTGAACATTATTCGATTCTTCTCCTATATATGACATTCTTCATGGTCAAATGCTTCAAATATTATAAATATCTGATCAAAATCTTTTTCTTTCTTACGGACTATTATGTTTTCCTTATGCGGTTCTTATAAATGATGGTGCTATAAATGGGTTTAGTTTCTCGTATCAAAGAATCTCTTAAAATCAAATCTAGACGTAAAATGTACTCTTAAGCGAACAATACGGGTTAATAAAGAACGATAAAAATTCAAATTATTGTATTGATATTATAAGCTAGATAGCTTATAATATGAATGCAATAATTTGAATTGTTATCAAGTTTTTATCAGTTCAAGTTAGTTATTAATAGTAGATTGTTAACCAAGGGTTGAAAGGCACCCATTTCTGTCGAGGTAGTTTGGCGCTCGAACGCAGTGCTCAGAGCGCCAATAGTCCGAGACGGAAATGGTGCCTTTCACCCGAGTTAAACACTCTACTTTTCATATCGAATGCGAGGAAACCAAACAAGACAAGGCAATTTCGCAAAATCAGTAATTGAAGTTCCTAATAGACCATGATTTTTTTCCTTAGGACTTACTTGCAATCGGAGACTTTACATGTGTGAAGATTAATAACCCCTAGCGAAAATCATTTAGATTGCAATATTTACGAAAACACAATTTTTTTAACAAACTGCAGTAATTTTAAAATTATTTGTTCATTATAATATGAAAATCAGCATCATTACTTTTTAATTTTATACTTTTTCGTTCTAAAAGCCGCAACAGACTACCGGACCGCACGGCGACCTTGGTGCGCCGCACCACGTAATAACGTAATAAAAGTATTTTAAATATTAAATAACAATTTAATGAATAATATAAGACATTTTTATCTTGTATTTTATTTTATTTTCATGAATATAGTGCTAAATAACTTTAAAAACCAATTTAATATCGTACAAACGTTTAACTGTGGCTGTATAAGATTCTGCCTTTGCTCATTTACGCAAGTGTAAGGTTTAAAAAAAATATTTTTGGTGTATTGCTTTTGGTTCCACATCATTTTTTTATAAAAAAAGGATCAACGTGGGATTAGTAAAATTAAACAATTACTTACCAAATGTTCCAGGCGAGGAAATAAAGACACTATTTTTCCATTTTGTTTCCACCCAGTTGTACGTGGGACGGGGACGCAGAGGAGTACACCACTTTTCTGCGCTAGAGCATAAACGTATCACTTTCTGCGCACCTTTTAGAACAACAACGACCCACTTTCAGAGCATGAGATATGAAAATGTTATTTTATTATAAATTTAGTTCCGTATCTGTCTAATAATCAATACAGATAGTCTAAATGAATCGCCCCTTATTAATTTAATTACTTATATAAAATCCAAAATTAAAATATGTAGGTACATACATACCTATTTACCAAAATAAAAATGAAATAAACAGCAACTCTAGGTACATTGTTGCCGTTGTTGGTAATTAACATAAAATAAAAAAATGAGGAAAACCTGCCACAAGACAGTTTATCATATCACACAGAAGGCCTCCTACGGAGCCTCACTTTTTTTATCACTCTTAAATAACAAGACATTGTGTTTGGGAAAGGCCCTTTTTTTCTAGACAGACGTTAGCAAAAAATGATACCTGTGACGTGACGAAGACCTGTTTCTAACGAAATACTACGTTACGTTCGCACATAAAAAAACGTCAATAGTTTACTATTGGAGGTGGCGCTTAGATAGATATGAAAAGGGCGAGAAGTGTACCGAATGAGTTTGCTATTGAATAGCGTGCAATAAACCATGCTCAACAGTTGAATACCATCTCGAGTGGGGCCCTAATTATCATTGGTTACCTGAGATGTTCCCGGTATCGCATAATACCGATCCGGCGACAATGGTGCAGTCGAGTGGGTGTGCCGAAACGATCTCGAGTGCTATCAATACCCGCTACAATGGTATCTAGGTGGATACGTTTAATTTGTATTGAAGCACATTAAGATTCCTATCGGCAAATTAAATTACAGCCATTACTACTGAACTATATCGAGCTTTGATTGAAGCTCGAACTAATGTTTTTCGATTGTAGGTTCTGATAGTTAACCAAGTGTTATAATTTACGCGATAAAGATTTGCTGAGATTGTAGAGACGTAGAGTTAGGTATATACGAGATCTTTAGATATGTAAAATCCCAAAAACTAATTATGGAATATGTATTTGTTTATACCTATATATGTAAATATTAATTACTATTTATTTATATTTGTATTTAGTCTTAGTTAGTTTTCTGCACACAACATTTTTCATATTTTAAGTTCAAGTTTAGTTTAAGGTATAGTCATAGGGTGTCTTAAGCCTATCGTGCTAGGTAAGACTTTTATTTCTAGTTACCTACACATTAAACCGCGACCTTGATAATAGGGAGGAAAGAAAAACATATTTCTGAATACCTAAAAAAAAAATATCCATGTAAATAAAACCGTGAGAAATATATCAGTAGCAAACAAATTACTCATACTACTCTACAGAAACGACTACAAAAAATAATGCTTAGATGACATTTGCGGAGTGTTCTCACACCAACATTCATTAAAGTCAGCGGGACAAAGGCATATTGTGCCCATGTGTGCCTGCCCTTCACGGCCGATTGTCCACACATTGTGTCCAAATTTTACAGAAAAACCGTCAAAAGACTACCCCGACTTTTGCACTTCATCAAAAGTAAATTTATCCCGAAATAATACAGTGCCAACCTGCTCTATTGTCGCCCCCGACAATGGGAAGAAAAAACCAGACGGTCGGTGTCTTGCCGACCCATTGTGAGACGAACAAGGATTATTGTTTTTAAGTGAGCTTTAGGTTTTTTTTCAAGTGGGTTTAAATTTTGAATTAGTTGCCGATTTATTGTATTGTTTGGGTTTACCAAATTCTTATTAGGTACTTATAAATTACTTTGTTGTTTAAATTTTTGCACAGGTCAAATTGGTCAGCCAATCAGTACCTTATGTAATTCGACCTAATAAGCGTGGCAGTGGCTTTAGCTAAAATAAAAGAAGAGCTACGTTCTGGATAGAGGGATCTGTATTAGAACTTTGAACTTCCCTTGGGGGTACTTCCCTTTGAACTTCCCGTGCAGTAGACAATAATTATTGAATTGAGTAGTAAGAGTAGGTACTCGAATAATCCGTATCAATAGGTGTGGTGCCTACCTGTATGAGACAGATAACTCCGTATCAATGCTATATTTCTGGAGTGCTCGGTAGTAATTAGGTACAATATTTTCCACTTACCCATTGCTAACATTTCATCGGCTAACTTCTTCACTATGATGTTCATGTTCGTGTAATTTGTATATCAACTGTAGATTATAAATCGGCACTCAGTTTTGTCTTGTGGCGTACTTTGGAAGCACCATTAGGTACTAATACATAAATAAAAGGTCATTGTACTAATACTACTAATTGTACTATCGGTATTGCAGATGTTTACTGTTGCATAACCACATTTTTCATAAAACCTCTCACAATCTGTAGATTCTTGAGGCGATTCTGATTGCAATGTCTCACGATAACGATAACAATTTTTTGATTCTTAATTATTTTTGTTATGTTTGTAAATAAACATGTCATGTCACTTTAATAATGTCAAAGTCCATGTGTAACTGATGTCATCATTTTAAGAAAGTCTAACATTACAAAGGAAAGATTCATGCTGATTTAAACTTTCACGATTATTAAACATTATCAAACTGCACAACGGGACTTAATCGCGTATTTAAGTTTTAAGATTTACCTCCGACGTTTCGAGGACGGCGTTGTCCCCGTGGTCTCGGAGAAGACTTAAATACGCGATTAAGTCCCGTTGTGCAGTTTGATAAGATTCATGCTGTTCAATGAGGATGTATTACCTTAGAGGTGCATTTGATTGAATTTGGATTGAATACAGGCTGCTCCAAAGCAATTAATTAATTGTAATTTATTAATTTCATCGTAGCTACAGTGCTGACTGTTATGATACTTTGTATAATGGTTCGAGATACCCTAATCGATATGTGCCTAGAGATGGGTAGGGGTGAGTAAATACTGAGTATATATTGAGTAATACTGAGTAAATACTGAGTATTTACTCGGTATTTACTCAAAGTACCCGATAAATACCCGTATTTACTCATTTAGGTGGGTAAAAACGATTGCTTATAAAATATTCAAAAAGCGAGATTTAAGAACAAAATTGTCTCTTATTGAAGAGTGCTAACGTGTATTAACAATATCTATAAAATAAAAAGCATTGAGGACGCTTAATTTTGGAAAAAAGGTAATTATCAGTGAGAGGCAAATTGTGATAATGCATAGTTAAAAATTTTGTTTTAAATAAGAAGGTATTTACTTCAAAAATATGGTACTTAAATTCTATCGATGTTATAGATAACTGCATGTCGCGCAAAAGTGCGTATTTACGCGGCACTTAAGACCTTTTATTAAGGGTTTTTTAAAGATAACTCAAAAATGGCTCAACCGATGATGTTCCAAATATTGTTTTTTGTACTCTATTATACGGCTAATCACTCGATATGTTTTCATAATTTTTCTGAACTTTGGTTCTAAAGTTATAGAGAGATAAACATTATTTTGGCCTTTCGAAACGGTTTTTTCCCAAAAATATTCAATTTATCCAAAAATGTTCTTAGAAACATTCCAGTTATTTTTAAAGACCCATTTAATGATGTGCAACACGTTGGTGGTTTCTGAAATTTTATTTTGTGACAATTAGTTACATGTATGGAGTGCCCCTTTTAAAAATACATTTCTTACAATTTTGAGTACTTAATCCAGAAGCGGCTTACAAAATACTCGTATATTTCAAATTTGTATGCCCCTTTCAGCACTCTAAATAATTTATACCCACCAATTTGGGTATAAACGAGTAAATACGGGTAAATTGAGTAAATACTGAGTATTTACTCGGTATTTACCCGTGAGTATTTACTCACTACCCATCTCTATATGTGCCTACTTACAATTAAATGTCAATTCTGCCAGCCAACATTAGGGAAGAACTTAAACTTTGCATTAAAACTTGCACTCTTGTGGATAAAATGCAAATTTCTCATCAGTTTTTGAAAAATAAGGAGATGGTGCTGCTGCTTTACGAGCTGGTGTGGTGAAAAATACACTGTTACTGTGTGAGAAAGATGTTCTCGTTTTAGTAATATATTAATCCAATCGAATAAATTAAATACATCCAATGGTCAATACCACCGCTGTAATAAAATAACCTAGGATGTTTACCAATAATAAACTTGCTTACCTATGATCTTCATTTGTTTTGTACTCATTTTTTTAGCGCATAGTACCGCCATCTATGAGAATGTGGTGCAACCATGTTATACTCTACGTAAAGAGACAGCAAAGAACGTGAACGTAACAGATTGTACGTTCAATGCCGTTATATTTCACACTGTCGCTACTAGATGGAGCAGTCTGTGTAATAATTAATTTTCTTAGTCATAATTTATTCACTGTTTTAATTTTTATTCAAGTCTTTGTCTACACTCTGAATCAATCAAATTAGGTAGTTTTAAAACTTTTGAATTTCTTGTGATACAGTCAAGTCATGAAAAAGTCAAGCGTTAGCGTTACTTAATATCAAAGAGAATAAATAGTATAGAGGATTACTGTCATAGTAAATTTTGTAGTCACAGTAAATTTCCTGCCATCTATCGACACACGATTAAAACTAAAATTAAAAACGTATAAAAATATCAAAATTATAATATAAATATGGATAAATGTTTTTTATTTTATTTATTATTTGTATATGACTTTGACCCGTGTTCTTTCACTGATATGCGTTACAAGTGTTAAATATCAAACGGTGTCAACGCCATCTAGCCGAGTATAGGCTAAATGTGTGGCGCCATCTATTCGAGAATGACTTTTGCTTGATTTCCGAGGCACGTTTTTTCCTTAGACTTTTCCTATCTTATACGGAGTTACATATATCTTTGCTTAATATCAAAGACACATGGACATATATATTACTTCGTAAGGACGCGACATACGGGCACTACGAAAGGGGCCAGTTTATGGGTGTGAAAATCGCATTTATTCACACCAGCGCGCTGAGTCGGGAGCCGCGCGGCGCAATGTGAAGTTGTGGCGTAATGCATTTTACAATTCAAAAAAATGTCTAGGTGTGTTGTGAATGTTGTGATAGGGTCTCAAAACTGTTACAGAAAAATCTAATAAATTGATGAGTTTTCATTTTATCGGTAAGTAATTACAGATTACATTGATTTCTTGCTTAAAACAAATTTTAAGAGATCATTATTTCGTTATTGCGCGTGCGGCCATGATGGCCTTGTACGCGCGCCGTCCAAAGACACATTATAAAATAGACTGCGCTCTCGTCTCCGGCGAGCGTGCCGAACGAGACGGCCCGAAAGGGAGACTTCTGCTACCACATTTATTATGAAGAGTGTCTATTTTGTGGGTTATGACGTGCTGGTTAAGTAACTTAAGAATTTTGCCTTTAATAATAATATTTTTCTAAATGTTGTCATTCAGAAAATATAAAGCTTCTTTGGTTGTTGAATATTTTGTACGTGCTTAAAAAATATAATGTATCTATTTTAACATATTTTATATATTTGAACTCCCACTTATTGCAACTTAATATTATATCAACTGAGTTAATAAACTGGCACGGCAGAATTCGTAATTATGACATTTATATTAATAAAAAGGCGCATGCCTTGTTTAGCTGTCGCAACAATAGCAACATCCATTCAATTGTCACTTCGTCGTTGCCCTAAAGAAAAGAAAGGGACACCGCTCTCCCTCGAGGTATTTTGTTCGGCGCGACGCGAGTATGCAGTCTATTTTAACACATGTCTCTGACTTGGCCGGTAGTACGCATACTATACAACAGATGGCGCCTGTGTTGCTTAACGAGAATGTTCAGTCGGATTTGTATGAACGCGCTTATCCCTAGTTGATATCGTTGCAAAGACATATATAATTATAACATATGTCAAAAATTGGGGAATAAGTAGAACAACGATATTAAAATACTGATTTATACAAAAATTAATTGCTTTATATTAAAACACAATTCCCCTAATGACGCCGCCACTGGACGGTCGACGCAGTGTTAAAAGATTTTTATCCTCTACACTACACCATTTGCCTCATCATTTAACTATGGTAGATGCTACTGGCGCAGTGCTAACCTTGTTTACTCCGAGCTAGTCTCCTTCTGGTTTTACTTATTTTACTCGACATTGTCTACGGTCAAATAGGTACAATACTATAGTTCGTTTTTTTAGCATTAGAAAGAAGGTAAACAATCTTGACGTGTCTTTTTATTAAAAAATATTGAAAAACGCTTTAAAAAATTAGTTTTTATTACTTATGAAAGCAAAAGAATGTAAAAGATCTTATATGATTTATAATTCTAACATATTTGATGTGACCTATTTTTCAATGGTGATTTTTAATAAAAATACATGTCAAGCTCGCTTACCTTCTTTTTAATGCTAAAGTAAACGAACATTAACATTAAAAAATTAGAGAAATAGAGCAGCCTCTATATTGTTTGCTATAGAGTAGGGCCTTTGCCAGAGGTAGGTAGACAAAAACCAACAAATGTTTCAGAATGTATTCAATGCTTCTTGTCTATCTGACACTCAGTTTGACAGTCAGTACCAGTATATATAAGTTACTCTATGGTCAGTACTAATAGCCATAATCATGACCAAACCATAACTCGACATTAATAAAATGATAAAAATATATTCGACTATAACTAACAAAAAAATATAATTATTAATCAGGTTATTACTTCGTATAATATTAACCATGCCTTTCCACAAGAGTTGTTACACGTCCCGAAGTTCTGGATATAAATACCGCACTTTATCCACTAGCACAGGACCGGATCAGAAGAAGAAAAGGTCCAGCGTCGGCAGCGGCAACGGCCAGCAACAGGTTGTAAGTATTATAGACCAAAAATTCATCAATTTACGCAACGACATTTCGTGTTTAATAAGCAAAGAAATTGAAGACACCGATCTGTCCCGTCAGTTTATACATGAGAAGTTCGAAAAAATAGAGGCTAAAGTCAATTCAATCGTTGAGTTGAGAGACAACGTGCTGTCGATGCGTCAGACTCTGAACGCAGCTGAGAATTCTTTGAGAGATTTATATCAGAGGGTGCAGAGGATTGGAGTTATGAATGAAATTAACAGTGTCAAGAGCAGAAAGAGTCCCCGGCCTCAGCGGGCGCTGATCGAGGAAGAACTCGAGCAGGAGATACGTAGTTCAGTGATGATCTTGGCTCCACGTGCCCTACCACCTGTTTGGGCTTAATGATGATGTGAAGACAATCCCTTGTACGACTCGGGCACTAGTTGAAGTCAAGGTTGTTTTCTATTTTATTAGAAGGTAAAACCACCATGCTTTTGTCACTTGAAATACTTGAAGCTGTTAAATGTGAAGCAAACCGGTCATTGTTAATATGAAATGATTATGTTGCCGTAGGAAATTTGTATGAGCTCCAACAGGAGCCCCTACCAAAAATCAAAAAATAATGTGTACCTATTAAACTTAGTTAAAGGAAACATAGGATGAACGTTGAACCTCATTCTGAATTCTGCTATGTAAAGATGACACTGAAATACAAATTTTAGTCAGATACTTTAGCCAATTCGAAATACCTACTGTAGTTTTGGTTTTGAGGTAAATAACACAACAAAATAGATTGAATGTTATATATTTTGTCTCAGGAGGAGTCGTTACAAATACAGCTTATAGCTGATTAATTGTTTTATCCATTTATAATTTTATACACAGTAAAAGGATCGAAACCAGAAAGTTTTTATTGTACAATACATAAGTATAAGTATAAAGACGATCACAACCCAGCACAAAAATGTTGTTTATTAAATTCATTTCAATCTATTCTTAAATATGTAAATTCTAACTAGGACTGATAAATTACTGTACAACTTTGAGTAAAACAATTTTACCTTTTCGGGTACCCAGGTAATAATTTTTAAAGATGTATCTTTGTATTTTGTGCTGGTTGGTGATGCTAACAGTTCAGAATTAAGGTAATTGTTGCTACTTTTACAAACACCTAAACAACTATTCACAAGAACACCTCAAAATGTTTCTTATGATTACAGAAATATACGTCGAAGATGGAAGTTTACGTAAGAATAAAGTTGTCACACTCGACTCTACAAGATACACCTTGCTTCTTACTTGTAAGTCTTTTGATTTCTTCTTTCAGAACCCGCAATATTATATTGTCTTGCAAAGTGTGACAAGCTTTTAAAATAGCCAGATGAAACGGAAGAGCAGAGCATAAAGAATTTGAGTCTATATTGAGCAGAGGATAGGTACATTTATTTGCATTATACATTTATTTTGCATAAATTTAAGGTTCGTTTATAACGACAAGAATATTTTAAAATGTAAACTTCCACTACACCTGAAAACCCTGTACGTAGTCAATTGAAAAGTAAAATAGTCAATCAATTTCTTTACAGGTATTAAAAGTCCTGCATGCAATTTAAATATTCTACTTAAATAGAAAGCTAAAATTTCTTTATAATTTTTATAAGTCCAAAATAGAAAAATAAGTACATGATAATAATGATCTTAATAATTCTATTTCAAAAATCGATCTAATATAGGTATGCAACAGTGCGCATATAACAAAAGTGAAGTAAAATTCTCTGCAAAATATTATTTTAATGATTTAAGGGTTTATAAGTGGCTAGTTTAAGCGCGTGCGATCACCGGATACAGCTAATTTGCAAATTAACATTTCGCGTAATAAATGTCGGGTGTGATGACCAAAATAAACTGTACTGTAAAAACTCTACTTGTACACTATAGAGACTCTTGAAACTCTTCAGGCGTCTGGTCTGGACTCTGGACGCACGGTCGTGCAACTTCCTAATGCAAGTTTGTATTAGACTATGGCACAATCTAAAAAATATTAATTTAAATAATTGAAAATCTAAATGCTTAAATATAAGAACACGTTTAATCGAAGGCAGTGTACGTTCCGAGAACGGAGAAATGCTACAAGATGCCAACAAAGGAACAATGGCTTTGAGGAAAACGACATTTTCACTGAAACAAAAATTTCTCCCGGGACTTTGTTAATTCAGTCCGCAATTATAACTTGTTCAAAATAAAATTATAGGTCCTTAAAGTATAAGTGTGCCTAAAAATGACTAGGGAGCACATTAATCATAATTAAATTATGGAAGTAATCTCCTACTTACAATTCTATACTAAATAATTCAGAGGTACTTTTTAAAAGCTTCATAATTTACACAATTTTGTTGATAAATGCAACAAAATTAATTTAAATTAAGCTAACAAAAACAATGTACTTACAAAACTAAGTAATATAGCATTTGTGCACCAAATCTCAAATGATTCCAATACGCTCTTAAATGCAAATTGTTTTACAATTGGATATGTAAGCACCTAACTGAATACAATTTGGTAACGTTAAAATAATTATAATATAATTGATTTAGGTAACAAATAGATATCACAACATTAAATACACAAAAGTATCTACCACATAAGTACATAAAGTGCTAAATGTAGACATTATCTAGGTACTTACTGCGGCTGGGCCGCGACACCGATCGTAATAATATATTTCTCGTTAAACAATTTCGTCTACACATTCGGGAGTACGTTATCGACTCAACTATGATAAAACAAACAACTTTCAGTTGCCAACTTGTGACCTAAGCATTGCATTCCGACCTAAAGCATTTACTAAACAAAACCACAAGAAACGATTCACATGGTAACATCATGCAGTTGATAAACTCCTCCGTTATTAAATTTAACTGTATAGGAGTTCTGAAAATTTAACTACGAATTAAGATTAATCAAATTCGTAAAAAAATACAAAAACAGACGAGTCCTTCGACGAAGTCTTTTCCACATTGTCTATCATAAATATCATAAGAATATTCGATATATCTCAATTTTTCTATCATTTCCATTAACTTCCGTAATACGTGAACTGTGTTAGCCAAGTTTCGTCAGGATTGAAGAAAATGTCACTCATAACACCTTAGTTCACTTCGGTCCACATCATCGATAACGCAACATCACATTTACTTGAAATTTTCTGCCATTTTAATCAAAAAGGCATATGAATGCCCGGAGAAGGCCTTCGCCGAAGCAGGCGCAGCAGCCGCGTTTCTTGCGTTTCTCCTCCGGTGCGAAGCTCGGTTGCTTTGGTCGCTTAGGTCGGCGCGCGCAAAGCTTGCTAGGCTGGGGATCTTCGGGCACCGGCTGGGAACGCGGGCTCAAATGCACGGGCAGCGCGGCGGGCTCCGCCGGACGCGGCCGCGCCCACCGCCGCAGCAGTCCCTCCTGCTCCGCGCCCACGGGTACTGGTGCCGATAGCTTACGTGCCCGAGCCAAAACCAAGGCTCTCTCCATAGGCTCCAACAGTTCCAAAGCGAGAGCACGGTCCAAGTCCTCACCCTGCAGCAGCAAATATCGCGGACAATAAGCTAGCTCGCCTAGCGCTGCCCGCTTGTTGCTCGGCATCAGCTCGCGTTTAGTTCGTTTGCAGGCGGCCGTAGCCCATCTGGAGAGCGCCTCAGCCAAGACTAACTCGTTTGATACGCGAAGCGTGTCGCGCTTTACTATCAAAGCGAGATCTTCGTACGTTAGTTCTTCGAGACGCTCGTCGGTTAAAGCTGCATTAGCGTTTTCGTCGAGCACCAGCAACGCGTTGTGCGCCAAGGAATCGCACCATCGCGAGCACTGTGCAAGAGAACGCGCGGCTGCGTCATCCGTGAGAGCCGGCAAAGGAGGGGCCGAGGCAGCACCAGGGAGACGCGCGCAGAGGTAGCGCAGGTCCCGCAATATTTCTAGAGCTACGCCGGCATCCAGCATCTCGTCTAACCGGCGAGCACATCGCTCGGCCAGCGGTGGACACAGGAACTTGTAAGCGGCGTCGAGGGCGCACCGGGCGGTCGCCACAGAGTTGAGCTGTGTTGGCTCGCAGTAGTGGTAGCGGAGGAGTTGTTCGAAGCCACGGCGGTCGATGTAGTCGACAACGATAACGTCCGTTTTACAGGCCAGCAGGGCCGCGAAGACGGGACTGGTGGCGGCGAGGACGCGTCGATGGCCGGGGTAGCGCCAGGTGTCGCCATTGATGCCGGCGACGAACACTATGTCGCTTTGCTTCTCGTCGTCGTACAGGCGAGCGTTTTCGTTCTCAGACTCGATGCAGGAGCTGTCGCCAGCGGCGCTGTCGCGGCCCGACTCGATCTCGTCGTCGGACCCCGTCCGGGCAGGATTCGTCACCACCGTCATTGTAAGTATTATTTGTCTTCTCCCTCTTTCTTGTTCCGAGTTTAATCTGGAACGAGAAAAACTATGATTATATTTCTTCATTTAAATTATTGGATTAATGAGTCAAGAGAACAGATGATTAGATTAATCAAATATGTTTTATGTTTTAACGTACTCTTATGAAAGTGGTATATCTAGTGTGGTTTATCTAGTCAATAAGCATGCCGATATTCGTCAATCGAATCAGATCCAATTATACAACAATTAAGTAGGTTACTATTATTTTCTTTTCGAATATTAGGTTTCCTTGAACGTTTTACGTTTCTCTCTGAATTTATATGATGCCTGCAACATGTCATTCCAAGAAGCTACTGCCACGTCGGCACAGACTCGCGAGTATTGTATCAGGCGCTAACCAGCTTCGTTAGCACCCCTATAACACCTCTGTGAGCATATAAGCACCATATAAAGAATCATTATTACCTCAGTAATGTATTACGAATCTTATGTGCTAAATGCGAGCAAGGGCACCTTGTGTTTGTTTGGTGCCTAACTCTGTAATTGTTTCCGCCCTGTGTTCGTGATGTTATAGATTTTGTTTGCGGAAGTCAATTAAATAGAAATCACTTAAAATATAAGGTTCATTTGCTTTTTGATAAAGGTCTAATTGTACTATAGGTCTCGATTAGCAATTAAAACACATACTACCTATTTGAATAAAATCGCGAATTGGTAACAGGTTTATTTTTCATAAAGTTGAATCTGTAATAAATACTTTTTCATGAAAAATAACTAGAAGTAAGAGAGCTCATTTCAATATATTTGCAATTATGTGGAAGTACGGATCGGATACTCGTAGACGCTAATATTGAATGCAATGGCCTGCGACAGATCGCGTCGCTGCGCTTGTAAGATATCTGCTGCATGCCATCGCCCCCCTTAGCACACTCACGCGGAATAATATCTAAGCAAAACGTAGACTTGCTACTACGTTGCTAACGGCGTTAGAATGTCTCATCCTCTCTCTCTACGAGCTCACACTCACACACATTATTCTGGATTGTGGGGGACTTTACTTTATCAAACCCGACCGCAATCGTACCTACAGAACTCAAACAAAGACACTTTACAAGAGCGGTTAAAGTTATAATAGATATACGCTAACTTTGGAAAGAAAGTTAATATTATGAGATTCGACAAAGGTTTAAAGCTAGGTTTAGGTAATATTAGTCAAATAGCTCTCATACTGATTGAGAGAGAGATTTGATGTATGTTAAAGCAGCTGCGGATTAACTAGCGTTCGTATTCATAATGATGATTTTACAAGAAATATCGCTGGTAAAGAATACAATCTTCTGAAGATTGTTAAAACAATCGTAAGTGGCAGTTGTGCGAAATTTGCGTCAGTGCAGCGGTGCGTCACTGCATTCTCCGCACAAACAAAAATACACAAACGCCTGGTACCGCAGCTTGGGCTGGACTAAACACCGCAAACAATAACTAAACAAAGCAGAATGTAGAAAGCAATTCGAGGGATCTTGAATATATCAAACGCTTTTTTTCGTTGTTTAATCAATGCAATAAATTCCCCAAATATACATTTTTACTCGTAAATCGGCGACTTTTCTTTTTAAACCCTCCATTGACATGAAAACCTGTAAAACTATTAAAATAAAATAATTTCAAAAAGTCTAAAAACATCAGACTATCTAAATATCAATAAATCGCAAAAACCGTTACACAAATCACCGTTTCCGCGTTCACATTTTAAATTCAGAGGATGTATCAAATAGATGAAAATATTCTGCGGCAGCTGTCGCAGGTCTGGCCCATTTTTCCCGGTTGCACAATCTATCCGTTGGCAAAGATTTCCTCGAAATTTTATTGAAGGTACCGTTCAAACATATGCAGTTTCGAAACTGCAGGGACATTTACGATGGCCGGTTATTTGTGATAACTCTCTGACCCACATACATTCGCATAGCTTTATGGTGGAGCTTGGAATTGTCCTATATTTAGCGGCAGCAATCCATGTGTGCAATGTTACGAAAGCACAAATGTGTTTCACTCTAGCCTATTGGAATCGCACAACGTAGTGCAGTCAGATGCTCGCTTATCAGATCTTAATGATGAAAGCTTCCTGGCTGCTGCAACTTTCAGACTCGCCATAAAATACAATATGCGTTTCACTATTAGTAAGTACATATACTTACCTACCTCAATTAAATATTGTGAAGCTGTAATTTCTTC
The DNA here is from genome assembly GCF_910591565.1 of Cydia splendana. Taxonomy (NCBI): domain Eukaryota; kingdom Metazoa; phylum Arthropoda; class Insecta; order Lepidoptera; family Tortricidae; genus Cydia; species Cydia splendana. The sequence goes on along the minus strand of NC_085971.1, from coordinate 12,674,905 downwards.
TTAAGCATAACATATAGCCAAAGAAAGGTAAATTATCTAACAAGTGTTATGGAGTGGTCACGGTTCGTCGGCGCCCTCAGATTCGGTGCTCAGGCGTGTATCCTACAAGTTGGTTAACTCAATGACTTATGTACATTAATACCAATTACTGACCACGATACCGGAGTGAGTGGCTACTGCAACCTTGCACGCCTATCAAGGTATCTTTAAAACCTCAATCTTAGTTATCAAAATAATTATGTAAGGTAAACGCTAAGTATTCTGTTGCCTGTTAGTCGCCTGTTAATAGTGTTGAGTCGCCAATACACGTTGGAGCTCGTTCGCTCAAATTGAATTATTTAGCCTCTCACATTAACAGGAGCGAACTCGGGTATACCACATAGGGCATCCAATAATGGAAATTGAAATGTACGTAAGGGCTTTACGGGGAAAACAACCAATCACGTGTGCTGATTTTCCCGAAGCTCTTCGATGAAATGAAATGGGTCACGGCCACAATACGTGCTGCTCTCTTTTTCATATTCATTTCTACTGATATAGTTTTAAGCCTCAGTTATTTTTGTCATTTAGTTAGGTATAGGAAGGTGGGTTAATTTACTATTACTATCAATCCCACGATGTTATGAATAACTATCTATAGTCTATAAAATTTTGTCACGTTGTAAGATTCTGAAGTTAATAAGGCTTTGGCGATTTAGAATTTTATGTCACCAGTCATAAAATGACAAATAATCTCGAAAAGGGGTGCAACGGAGAGCCGCTTTTAGTGTATAGGTGTATAACTCTATGTCGACGGTTTGTTTTGATTTTTGTTCCATATAATTGTGTATACAATGTATGTATTTCAATGTGTGCACGTTTGGTTTGGCGGTATGACCAAAACATCGCTTGATCGCGCAGGGGCTCGGAATAGCCCGCGACACGCGGAAGTGAATGCGCCGTGAATCAACACCAGCCCAGCGTCCGCGAACGCAACTACTAATCCAGCCATATTCAATAATGATCTCATTAGAACACTATTAAGAGTCAAAAGATGTCGCTGCTGAAAAGCCGGTCGATACAATCAAAGCTACCTACGCTTATTAGTTTTCGTTGCTTCTGCTAAAGAAAATTAATACCGAACATAGATACATATCTATATACTACTTGAATGTTCATGACAAATTTGTTATTATTTCAGCACGTCGTTTTTAAAATGAGTTCGTATCTTCGATTCTATGAGGGTGGCTACATTCTTGTGGCAGCTACTACGCTACCCTTAAACAAGAGTTACGAGAAGTGATCAAGCACACACTTCGGGGAAAACTTAGCAGAGGTTAAGAAACTTGAAAGTCAAGGTCACGCCGATTTCACGCCGAAAACACGCCGCCGCCGCCGATTTTTTGGCAAACGCCGCCGCCGATCATTTTTTAATCGGCGCACACGTCCACTTGTGACTCTAAAAGTTTTAGCTAATTTGATAACATGAGTCTTTCTAACATGGTTATTGAAAACAAATTTGGTTCTACAGTATATTCGATAGCACATCAAGATGTCAACGTTGATAGCTAACGCGTCTAATGGTGTTAGAGCATAATGTTGCAACATCTAAATCCATTTGTTAAACGATATTAGACACTAATGGACATTAACACGTCGGCACATCAAACAAGATCATATTCAGTAAAAAAACAATATTTATTCAATTTATTTAGATTTCACAATGCCTTTTGCGGCGCTGTCATTGAAGACGAACATAAATTCTGCCAACCGCACATTGTGATGTTGTTTGTGTTACAATTATACCACGACCTCAAAGGCAGTTAACGTGCAACTCAACTTTGAATCGGGAAGAATACACAAAGGTGTATACTGTATAAATATCAAAAAGACGTCCGAGCTTAACAAATAAGTTAAATACTTGAGCGAGGTTTTGACGACGTACGTAGAGCTTGATAAATAAAAGTTAAATATTTATGCGTGATGCGTGGGCGTCTGTAGCTGCCAGTGCCAAAAAAATGTTTCTGCTAAAATTGCAATAGAGATTTTAGCTAGCCAAAAATGTTTACAGATTTTTCATGCCAAATCTTATCCGCTAAACTGATTTTTATTTGTGCCAAAAGCTATGTTACGGGGATTATTTATAGGCATGTGTAACGCTCCAAGAAGTAGGGCACTGCTGCTACTAGTGCACTTTCATCCTTAATGGCCTATAATGGCGGTTCGCCTTACTCGCTATATTAAGAGCTAGTTCCCTAAGTTTACATAAGGTAAGGTTTAACGTTTTGAATTTGCTAATTATGTACTTATCGATCGTAATTAAAACAAGAATGAAGTTGCTAATAGAAAATCAGTGTCCGTTAATTTTGAATGCTCAAGAATATTTATTAGCAGCTTTTTTTGAAAATTTAATGATTGTAAATAATGGTAATGAATGGAAAAGTTAACCAAATCTCAATAATTACTGAAACGTGTAGGTTGAGAAAAAAAATTGTAATCTTAAAGGCGCTCGAATGGAAAATGTAGGCCAGTACAATAATGCCGAAGTATTATAAATCATAAGGATGAACTGCACTGGCAATGTTTAGCTTAAGAATCCTCCCATGTTACGTTAACGCGGCGGTGTGAGTTGAAGAGTGTTTCAGTTTACGTAGTGGCTGGGCGGGCGGGCAGGGCGCGTCCCAAATACCGGGAACTGGGTCAAGAGTAAACCCGTAAAGCGAATGCTCCTAATCCTACTATCCGATACACAGGTTGACGAGCATTGTGCTGATGCTGAAAGGTCATGCCGTCTCGGACAGACAAAACAATGTTATTACAATTTTGGTAAAAAAAATGCCCAAATTCCATAAAGTTTTTATGACGTCCGATACCGATAGTCTCGGACATACAAAACAATGTTATTACAATTTTGGTAAGCACTAACATGCCTAAATTCCATAAAGCTTTTTATGACGTATCGACATGGGATGTTAAATCTATTGATTTGCTCGCTCGTACGGTAAGTGTAAGAGTGCGACGCACTAATACCTGTAGATTGTCTTACATTCAATATGCGTTGGTTGTCACTGAATGCAAAATGCAAGCTCCGAAATGTTACACTGCTACATTACTTCGTAAAAAGTCTAGTTTATATTTGCCTTACCCGCGCCTCGCTCCTGAAGAGGTTAAACATAGGCAATAATGTTATATATAGCCCGTTTCGGCACTTTCGGCACGTATATTGAGTGCTCTCCATTAAATGGACATCGGATAATCTGCCAATGGTTAGCGCTTTCAACGACTAATATTGATAATTTCGCGCCGCATTTTGTAAACATTTTCACGTTAGTAATTCAAACAAATCATGAATATTTAACTCATGTATAGTTGTTAATTTAGTATCAGATTCTACGCGATTTAATACTGAGATTGGGGTTTTTTATTTGTTTATATCGGGATGACCAGTGGAAGGTAATTTTGTGGCTAGTTAAAATTCAAGGCAGGACAGTGATGCGTAACTACAGTTTATGACTTAGATCAGATTGGCCATAAAGATGGAAGGTCGATATACTTAGCAATGTGTAACAATTCACCACGATTGATTCATAGTCTTTTTACGCGTTTAGTTATTTGGCGCTCATAAGAGGTAGCCTGAGTCATCTTTCAGAACAAGTGATGAGTATAATAAACTTCGCATTGCGTGAAACTTTTTAATAAGAGTATATTTTTAAAGATTTATAAGCATCTAATGATACAGATATTACAGATGTTACAAAAATAGTACTGGCAGAAATCATGCCTTTTGTGACCAAGGCAGGAGTCGAACCTGCTCTACCGACCTTTCTCTACCATGTCAACAGAAAAAAATACGACATTTATTACAAATTACATGCTTGATTTAATAGTCTAGATTTTTTTAGAAACAACCCATACAACCATTTCCAGTCGCCGTTACGACGCGGTGTTGACACATCTTGTGTCGACACCGTCTGTTTCGGTCACAATTCCAGTCGCAGAGTCGTCGCCGTGTCGACACAGTTACCAGAAATGGGGAAGGGTCGACACATGACACAAAGTGACATAAAGTGTGGTCGCCGTGTGCACACATTGTTTCGGGTTTGCGACTACTTTATGCCAAAATCATTCGTTCATTCGTTCATTTTGTTCCTGTCAAATGGAAACTGTCAGATGGAAAAATACTAAAATAAAAATAAGTGACATTAATACGCCATCTCTAAAACGGATTACAAGACGTAATTATATATTGTTTGCATTTATATTACAATATGACTTAAATTATTATGGGGAATTAAACTGCTCGAGTGATTTGATAAACTAAGTGTAATATAATCAACGCGCCACCACATTGTTTTAATTTAGCCGGAAATGAAATTGTTTACTTCTCAGTGCCTGTGTTCATAACTATATTATTTGAAGCATTTTTAGTACTTCGATGCGTATACTATACTTAAATAACAGAAATAACGCTTTACATACTACGAAACTTGTTAATTATGATGTATAAATATGGTTTAAGGCTGAGAAATATTGCAGTCACAAAGTAGTTGCAATGTTTCGACTTTGTGTCGACTCTGTGTTGACACATGACACGCGCTGTCAAAAGTAATAACAAAGTTACTGGTATGTTACTGGATTTGCAAAATGGCTCCTTGTGTTGATTTGTTTTCAGATATTCTCAAAGTGTAAAAATGCCGTGGTTAGAGATGGGCATTAATCGATTAACTGTTTATTCGACTAATTAATGGAATAAAAAAAGTTAATTCTCAAATTTTAATCGCGATTAGTTTAGTCGACCTAACATAGATTAAAATTGAATTAATCTGAATATTAATCGAATAAATTATCGATTAAATCTCGATTGAAAGTTGACAGGGGGCCATTTTTGTACGTAAAAATAATAGAAATGTCTTGCATGCAGATGGTAGCAAAACACTTTGTCATAAAAGTCGAGATGGGTGTCGATATATAGGTTTTAGGGAGTGCCGATTTCGAAAATAATGACCATTTTGGAATCCGAAATGGCGGCCATGCACTATGTCATAAAAGTCGTCATGGGTGTCGTTTTATAGGTTTTGGGGGGCGCAGATTTAGAAAATGATGACCATTTTGAAATCCAAAATGGCGGCCATGCACTATGTCATAAAAGTCGTCATGGGTGTCGTTTTATAGGTTTTGGGGGGCGCAGATTTAGAAAATGATAACCATTTTGGATTCCAAAATGGCGGCCATGCACTATGTCATAAAAGTCGTCATGGGTGTCGTTTTATAGGTTTTAGGGGGCGCAGATTTCGAAAATGATGACCATTTTGGATTCCAAGATGGCGGCCATGCACTATGTCATAAAAGTCGTCATGTATGTCGTTTTATAGGTTTTAGGGGGCCCCGCTTTCGAAAATGATAACATTTTGAATTTAAAAATGGCGGCAATGCACTATGTCATAAAAGTCGTCATGGATATCGTTTTATAGGTTTTAGGGGGCGCAGATTTCGAAAATGATGACTATTTTGGATTCCAAGATGGCGGCCATGCACTATGTCATAAAAGTCGTCATGGATGTCGTTTTATAGGTTTTAGGGGGCGCAGATTTCGAAAATGATGACTATTTTGGATTCCACTTTTATGACAAAATACGTAGCCGCCATCTTGGATTATAAAATGATCATCGTTTTCGAATTCTGCACTCCCTAAAACCTATAAATCGACATCCGTGACGACGCAAGTTATCTTTATTTTCAGATCTAACAAATTGCTACAGAATACAAAGGACAAAAAAGAAGCGAGGAGGTAATGAAACAAGCAAAAATACAGATGATTCCTCGACGCAATTGGGTGATTCTTAAATTGTGTCCAGATTTTTTTTGTCATAAAAGTTTATATTTTTCACATATTACTCTCACAAGTTCCGTGACATTTCGACCTTGTAATTTTTTAAGTAAATGTTTTTGTTTATCTATGAGGATCTCACTAGAATAGTATAATAAAGGTATGTTTATATTTGATGAATGAAATAGTAACGCAAAAAAAATATATATTTGTGTCTTATATTCCTGCCGAAGACTTTTATTTTACCTTTTCCTTCTACACAAGTTTGGCCAAGTAATAAGAATTTAGGGCTCTCAATTTTATTTTGACTTCTACAACAGTAAAGCTACGAGGCCATGTTTTGGTATCGTTTTCGTATAAATTCGCAGTACCAAATTTAGTTAAGGTATCACATTGACACCATTCCGAAGTAAAAACATATAAACTTATTAAAATACTTTCTTTTAAACTCCTCTTCACGCTTAAACTGCTGAACAGTTTTAATTTAAATTTGGTACACATATATTTTGAGTCCCGAGACAGGATATAATAAGTTATCTCAAAAATCATCCTTTAAAGGTGTGAAATGAGGTGTAGGGGGGAATTCAGAATTTACTTCTTGAAGTTAATACTGTTTAAGTTTAGGTTTGAAGTCATGTTTTTTCATCATTTTTAACTAAATCAAAGATGTAGACCATCCCAAATTTCATATAAATCGGTTCAGCGGTTATTGATTTCCCGTACAAATTTCCACGCCACTTTTGACACCTTCAAAAGATGATTTTGGTTATAACATCTATCCTATGTCCTGTTCCGGGACGCAAACTATTTCTATACCAAATTTCAACGAAATCGGTTCAGCGGTTAAGCGTCATGAAGAGTTTCAAAAAAACCGGCCAAGTGCGAGTCGGACTCGCGTATTAAGGGTTCCGTACATTAAGTCCGACTCGCGCTTGACTGCACATTTCTAATAGGTTTTCCTGTCATCTATAGGTAAAGAACTATTTTGTGTATTCAGACGGACATACATACAGACGCACGAGTGATCCTATAAGGGTTCCGTTTTTTCCTTTTGAGGTACGGAACCCTAAAAAGATTTATTTTTATTTTGTGGAATGGTGTCAATGTGATATCTTAAATGGATTCAGCACCCCAGATTTATACGAAAACGATACCAAACACGGCCTAGCACCTTCACTGATATAGATATATCAAGATAAAATTGAGAGCCCTAAATAAACTTTCAAGAGCGGATATCTCAAAAACTATTCAACATATCGAAAAAATTGACTGAATAAACTTGTAACAAATTAAATTAACTTTTATTTTGTATAAGTGGCCATGTCGCTGAGATGCATAGTTTCCGAGATATAATCGAAAAACGGGAAAATGGGACCTTCAAAGCCCCCTCTCTCCCCCCCGCTCAAGGGCTACGGCCGGGGACTTTTGATATGTTCACCTCCTAACTTGTCAAACCAAGTTACGGAGTCAAAAATTGTGTTCCGAGCATTTCCCTCTACAACTTTTGGAGCATTCGTTGCCTGACCTAAGTAGCTTATTGAATTTCTTTAAAAACTTTTCTGTAAAAGGTTGACGGGTCTTGGGTGTTTATATGGTTTCGGTCGATTATTATCATTTGCATTGCCCATGATGACTTACTAGAATTACAAGCACACGAGACACTAATAGTAGTTTGACAAACCTTGGTTTTCAAGAGGTATTTTATATTGACATTTGCTGTCACAAATTTGCTGTCAGATTTAGTCGCAAACCGCACGCAAAGTGCACACAAATGTGTCGACACCTTGTTACGGAAAAGTGTAGACACGGCGACGACACTTTGTTTCGAAACAATTCTAGACACATTGTGTGGACTCTGTTACGACACATCTGACATTTAGTTACCACTTTGTGATTCTGCGACTGGAATGGTTATATGGGAAAGGATCTCAGTGAAATTAAGTTTGACTATCTAAGCTGCTACAAATCAATTATTTTTCTATATTTCTATATTCTACCGACAAAGGTAGACACCAAACTAAATAACACTATGAATATTAATTTTTTGACAGATTTGAGGAACGACCATGGCACGACTGTCTAACGCACAGGTCTAACGGCTGTTCATCTGTCCATCACTTAAAGTATAGTGACTACGGTTCGTTGTTTAAAGTTACCTCCTGAAAAGAAACAAACACAATGATCGCTCTTACTACAATGGAGCACGGAACTAACGCGTAATCGGTTAAACATTGTCATGTAATGTTTTATATGTTCTCAAAATACCTGCGTTCGCGACACGACAGCCTACATCCCACTGTTGGGCACAGATCTTCTGCCGTGGGTGAGATTGAATGGATATTTCACTCAGCACAATGAAACTTAGAAAGATTTAAAACTACTTCCAATAGTAGCCAAAACTTATTTATTTTAACAATGTAAGAGGCCTTATAGAAAGCAGGATACTTACATCTTAATATTTCAGCAAGCAATGGTAGTTCAATGTTCACTCCGCGCTAACAACAAACATACTGTATGGCTCCCGCACACGCCTACTAGATTTATACATATCCCAATTAGACCATTCATCATCAATTCATCCTATTCGTCAAATAGGAAAGTTTACATAACGGAAAGGACGATTCAGAGCTTCCAGTATTAGGAAGTTTTCCATCAGCTTAGGGTCATGTCCGATGACGAATACACCCGCCACACACTCGAGCTTATCAAGAAACCTATTAAAACGAGACACGCTTATGCATAAAGCAGTGATCTCTTTTCCTCAAGTTCAGAATTTATATATGTAATATAGGTCAGTTGTGGGACCGCAGGTAGGTATTCTGACCATATTTATGGATACCTAAGCAAGCGTCATGGCTGCGTAGATAATTACATAGAATCCAATGAACCGGGTCTGGCGCCTTATTCGAAGGGGAAAATCTAATTCAACCTAAACTTCATTGTAACGCTATTACAGTAGTATTACCTACCAGCAAAATTAAAAAGCTATGCATATCCAACACTCAAACTTTAAGTGATTTTTAACGCTGCGCACCTATTATGTAACAATACTAAAAGCAACTCCGAAATGATAAGCTAATTAGGCAGATCTAAATATGTCTGTCGCGTTTTTGTTCAAGTTCTGATATGAACAATTTACAGAATAACACCGTTGCTTATTCACTGTTTATGTAATGAAGGTAAATAACATTACCTATCTTTGCCCTTCTTAGGTCATATAAGGACTTTAGACTTAGGGCTCGGAATATTTTTCATCATAAAGTTCTACGCCCCCGATGACGTGTATGAAATAACCATGATGCAGAAATATGCAATATTTTTTATTTCAATTGTACTCCTGGACGCCTATGATGGTTTTGTCACCATATCATTAATCATTTAATGCATGATATGACGACTATCTGATAAATGATATAATTCGGTAAAAAGTCGCGAGGATAACGTATAAGTGGCTAATGATAGCGTGATATGTTTTGAGGTTTATAAAAATCAATTTTAAACTCGATGACTTAAGGTGTATATTAAAGAAAAGATGGTTAAATCACATTCTACCACTTATCCACATATATCATTGAGAGTTAAAACTTATCCATGATTTGAACTTTTGAAAAATCAATTCTAAACAAGTTTACTTAAAGTGTATTTTAATTAATAGTTCGCGAGGATAACGTATATGTGACTAATGATAGCGTGACATGTTTTGAGGTTTTGAAAAATCATATTTATACTCGATGACTTAAGGTATTTTAAAGAAAAGATGGTTAAACCACATTCTACCATTTATCTAGATATGTCATTGACAGTTAAATTAATCCATAGTTTGAGCTTTTGAAAAATCAATTCTAAACAAGTTTACTTAAAGCGTATTTTAATGAATAGTTGGCTAAATGACATGCTATCACCACTTATGCACATGTGGCATTGATAGTTAAAAGTTATCCATGGTTTCAGATTTTGAAATATAGATTCTAATTGAGTTTATATAAGGTTTTTTTTAAAGTGAATCTTTTATTTCACCGCCTCAAATTTAACCGTCTTTATCATGTCGCAAAATCTACTTTATTTCTAGTACTTAGAATTCATAGTCTTTGAAATAAGCTACATTATCGGACTAAAGTAGACTCGGCTACAATACTTAATTCACGATTGCTGATATTTGCTTGTAATGTCATACAAAATTTTAAGGATAGTAGTCGACCTTATTAACCTAAAATACGGTGATCTGTCAAAATCAAATAAATAATTCTGCCGTGCTTATTAAGAGCAATAACTCATTTTGAAATCTCTTTCTATTGTAGAACACATTGTACAAGTACAAAGTGTCCAATTGAATGACACTTCAAAATGAGTTAGAGTCGGACCAAGAAAAGTCTGCAGCGGATTTGATAGCCCACGCAGTGCAAGTGTTATTTATACGTCATAATTTCATAGAAGTTTGACGTTTAAAATAACACTTGCACTGCCTGGGCTATCAAATCCGCTGCAGACTTTTCTTGGTCTGACTCCACTGCTCTTATTATAAGCACGGCAGAATTGTACAATCACCCACACTGTTAACTGCACATCGGTGGACTTTATGCCTTTTGAAATAAGGTCCACCGATGTACAGTCACCTGCAATAATATGTTACTTTTCGAAGGCCGCAAATATATGTGACACGCTCTTATCACTCGACAAATAAGATCGTGTCAGATATTTTTGCGGCCTTCGTTGTGTAACATATTATTGCAGGTGACTGTACCTACAGTTAGGAATGTTGCAGTTTAGAAAAGAAATCGTTTATTTGAAAATAAAACATAACCTATTCGCTGGGTGCGATATGACAGCGGACTTTGAAATGTCAAATGGCTGGCTGTCATTACGAAGAGAACAAATAATTTCAATGAAATATTGTAACTTACATATATTCTATTCGAACATGTAAATCTTCATTTCCCCTCTAAAATGGCACAAATGGCACAATCAATAAATTTCAGGTAGTGCACACACACGGACTTGCTCATGGCTGACTTTACGAGAAGTAAAGAAATAAAAATCGAATAACGCATTTCACATAGGTAACTACTGGGAGACCGAGCTATGCTCGGAAAACATATAAAAACCTAGCTAGATCAATTTTTCGCCCCCGAAAACCCCCATATAGCAAATTCATCGAAATCGTAAGAGCCGTTTCCGAGATCCCCGAAATATATATACATATAAATAAATAAATATCCAAGAATTGCTCGTTTAAAGGTATTAGATATGACTGTAGTGTCGTTAATAATGCAGACTTTTCGTGTTTTTCCAAAAGGATAATAATAAGTTATGGCTTAACATGTGCAAGATGTACCTAAAAGAAATCAAATGTGAAGATCATAAGAGCCACACCATTGAAGCTCGTGTACCTAATTCGTCAAACTTCAGTGACAAACATCCTTGAATGTAAGCTGTTTTTTTCTGTTTTTGCAATCTTTGACGTAGTACATACATAATATTATGATCCATTAATGTAATAATGTAATAGAAAGTAAAGAAATAATTTATTTTTTACAGATTGATTCTAGTCGTTATGTTACGAGTGGAAAATGTGATTGTGTGTACGTTAGGAGTAAACATATCGCGGCTCTGATATAATTACTACATCAACTACTAAGAAAACTTCCCAAAAACCAGTGAAGAGCAGCAATTGCGCAGACCTAGTGCCAGACAGTTCGCCAAAGAAAATAACTCAAAAGGGAAAACCTACCTTGAAGAAATGTATGCACCTGCAAAGAAAATTAGGTGTAATCCTTTGCAGTTACATGTTGGAATTGAAGGGAGAGTCAGCATTAAAGTTAATAATGGAAGCTGGTGCTTTATTTATTATTATTACTTTAAATGCACGGATACGTACGTAAACCTCGCTAGTAAAAAGTGACAGTTGGTCTGCCGAAAGTTTCTTTTTGGGCCACGGCGCGCGTTGCGATCGATTCGTGGTTCTCCGACCCAGCGAATAATATGTGCATCTTCTAGTAATAAGTAAAACGAAATGACTTAACAAGTACAATATTACCCCCCACTGTGATTATACCCCGGACGTAATGTGCCAAAAATACTGGCGGCATTACCTCGCTAAATGGCCAGTGATATTTGTTGGACAAGGAAAGAACCAGAGCGAGGGTCACAGCTCCTTTCCCGTAAGCGTCACCTTATACTAGCCCTATATGTTGCGGCAGGAGCAAATATCGTCAGTCATCGCCTCCCGCTAAATACTTTGTCTGAGATGATAGTTTCTTAGATGCTATCGTGAATAAAAAAATTGTCAGCCGGTTGTATCGCTGTGGAAAGACCGTCAGTTGATCACATGAACATGTAAAAACTTTTTTTTTTCAATCATCGCCTCCTGATACTTTGCCAGATGATAGTTTAGATGCTATTATAAATATGCTATTATAAATAAAAAAAACCGTCAGCCGGTTGTATAGCGGTGGAAAGACCGTCAGTTACTTGCATAAACATGTATAAAATACGGACCTACCATTTCATGCCTTAAAGGGGTGGAATTTTGTATGGGGACTTAAGAACAACTGCACAACAAACATTGTCAATAGGAACTGTCCCGCCCGCGCGGTGTAGGACCGGCGCTGGTGCAGAATTTAGTCGAAATTTGATATGGAGATAGTTTGAGTCCCGGGAAAGGCCAAAGGGTAGTTTTCATTCAAGAAATCACCCTTTAAGGGGGTGAAAAGGGGGGTTGAAGTTTGTATGGGGAATCAAAAAAACGCAGATTGAATAAAATAATAGCTACGTACCTAAATTAATAATTCCACGCTGACGAAGTCGCGGGCAAAAGCTAGTATTATAAAGGCGAAAGTGTGTGTGTCTGTCTGTCTGTCTGTCTGTTACCTCTTCACGCTTAAGCCGCTGAATCGATTTAGTTGAAATTTGGTATAGAGATAGTTTGAGTCCCGGGGAAGGACATATATAGGATAGTTTTTATGTCGGAAATCATCAAAGGAAGGAAGGAAAAATCAAAGGGGGGTGGAATTTAAGAGTTAATGAATTACCTACTAATTGAAGTAAGCAATGCCCGAATTGAATAATTGCTATTAGCATTATCCAGGCGCTATACCTACTTTAGCTGCTGTCACTAATTCCACGCAGACGAAGTCGCGGGCAAAAGCTAGTATTATAAATGCGAAAGTGTGTCTGTCTGTCTGTCTGACTGTCTGTCTGTCTGCCTGTCTGTTACCTCTTCACGCTTAAACCGCTGAACCGATTTAGTTGAAATTTGGTATAGGGGTAGTTTGACTCCCGGGGAAGGACATAGGATACTTTTTATCTCAGAACTCACCCCTTAAGGGGGCGAAAAGGGGGATGGAAGTTTGCATGGGCAATCAATAATCGCTGAACCGATTTAAATGAAATTTATTATGGTGATAGTTTGAGTTGTGGGGTAGGATATAGAATAGTTTTTATCCCCGAAATCATCCCTTAAGGGTATAAACAAGGGGTGGATATTTGTATAGGGGTTCAATAATTTCTTGAAATGGGACTTGCCTTTTATCATTTAAAAGTTCGTAAGAGATAAAGAATGTTCATGTATTTGTGACCAATTTTATTAGCCATACCTACCTTTAAGGGTGAAAAAGAGATGACATGGAGGTGGAAGTTTGTATGGAGAATAAATAAAAAGCATGTTTGCATGTTGCATGCATGAAAGTGTATTAGCGAATGCTATAGATACACGATTACACAATCACGATTAGATATACGATTTAAGTACAATAGATACAATACAATACAATTTACATAGTTAATTTTCGTAACACAAATGAATCAATTAAGTTAAGACTAATTACAGCTTCTTAACTGCGCTTATCGTGACCCAGTGAGCACTACGATAAATTAATCAAAGGCTAGCCGTCAAAAATCGACTATATGTCTAATTATCCAACAATCGTAGCCATTTACCGTGTATTGTTGTCAAAGTGGACAAAACGGTATGAATGTTATAAAACTGTATAAATCTAGATAAGTGTCATTTATATAATTTAACTTATCCACTTATCCACTAAGTTTAAGTTGGAAATGTAGACAAATGACATATTATCCAACGACCATGTTATGCAGTTAATCGTTTAACGACTATCGCTGTCAAAAGTGGAAAAGACGACAAATCAATAAAAACTGGATAAAAAGTCCGTTTTATCATCATTTATCCAGCCATATCATTTATACAGTCGACCATCATAGCCTTGCTGGTCAAATTAAAATCGGGTAGAGTTAGACCAAGAAAAGTCTGGAAAAATTTTGATTACACACGCAGTTGCAAGTGTTATTTATACGTTATAATTTCATAGAAGTTTGACGTTTAAAATAACACTACTGCTTGTGCTGTCAAAATCTCTGCAGACTTTTCTTGGTTTAACTCTAGAAGCTGCACATAAGGCGAACCGTTGCATGTCACCAAAAAACGAAGGCAAGTGTAAAATCTAAAGTTTACAGGAGAAAACCTTTGGAAATAACATAGTAAACAGAATGTAAAAACTTGCTACTATTACGAGTATAAAAGCTTTACAGTTTACACTACCCATCGTGTTGGAAAAATGCAACAATACGATTTATTAAATAAACAAATGATTCGAAAAATGACAAATCGTAAAATGAAGTCAATTACACTAAAAGAAAAGAACAATGAAAAGAGATCACTTTTGTACAGAAATGTCCCTACAGATTGACCCCCCTCGTTTATTCGCGTGTATTAACAGGAAGGAAAAATATTTAATGATATTTTACATCGTGGTTTTACATTATGCTGGCTATCCATAACACAATGCTACCCGATTAAGATGGTTAAATGATTCGTTTCAAAATGTTTGATTCATTATTAATATGTTAGAGTTAGACCAAGAAAAGTCTGCAACGATTTTGATAGCACACGCAGTGCAAGTGTTACTTTAAACGTCAAACTTTTATGAAATTATGACGTATAAATAACACTTGCAAACGTCGTATGTTATCAAAATCGTTGCAGACTTGTCTTGGTCTAACTCTACCGCTTCTCCTTACAGCAGATTCAACTCGTATTTAACTCTAATTCTCTGCATAGCAACAGTCTGTTTGTACTAGTCTAATTAATAACTTAATCTGACTATGTATGAGTATGTCTCGCTCGAACACGACTGGTTTCGTGTTAGCAAAATAGTTAAGTAACTACCTACCCCTATCATGAAACTTTTATCACAGAATAAATAATAGTACTACCGCACAGAAAGGACACTTCCTTCAAAACCGAAGTTTGACAGCGATTCAGAGAAGAATCATGGTATCCCTTTCTAATTAACGACACTACCCCTTTCGGCTATTTAGGGTTGTCAAAATCAAGTCATTATCTTATCTGTGGTCGCGCACGCAAAAGGACGTCAAGTGGTGGCAACCCAACCCTAATAATGGAGCAATGCTAAACCGACCGAACGGAGCCGAGTTTGCCCGAAGTCAGGAGTGTCTCCCCACTGCTTTTATACAAGGATAGGTATCCCTCCTGTTTAAAGTTCCTCCACTTTGCACTCTCTTGTGTATTTGTATAGGTATAATTGCAGTGTGCAGTTCTTAATCTAATAAATAGTATTTTTATTTGTGATATACCTACGCTACGTTTAATGTCAGCGTCTCTAACTCTCTATGGTTTCTGATGATTAATATTTTTAACCCTTCGAACTTCAAGAACCCTTAAAAGCGTCGTGAGTTGTCGTGGCCCCAGTCACAGCCACTTTTATGATTTCAAAAATGTAGAGTCGCTTTTTACCTTATTTTAAATAATTCCTTTTAAATATACCTACTAATCATACCTACAAACTAAAAATTAGTATTCATTCATAATAAAATGTATTAACACAAATAATACCAACCGTGAAATGAAACCAATTTCAATATAAAAACGTAGGTTCTTTATATCGGCTTGCAGGTCGAACGGTAGGTACTACTTGGTACAAAGTGACGACAATTTCATTTCGACTCTATTGCATGAAATTAAAGATGAAAATGCTTATTTTACTTGCAGCTTTAGAGCTTTTTTAATTAAACTGTGTGAATTACCAGTGGAATAATTTATACGTCTTGTTTAGTACCTAGACTTTTAATAAGTTAAATGTTCTTTCATATATACATATCTCTACTTGCTTATTTAGGTATCGTTTTATCCTTTATCTATAACAACCCTATATATAGGTAGATAGATTAATCAAAGGTTTTAAGTAGGTAAATGTAAATTTTACGTATTGGTGTCAGAATAACTTCATTACTAATTAGAAAAGGGTTACATTATTAAGACCAACCTAAAGCAGGATAAATATAGGATATATGTGCAAGTTATCAGTAAATTTTTTTTAGCTAAAAGCTAATACAATAATATGTTTACGACCACACGATGCTCAAGATAATACATAATGTGCGGCGGATAATTTACTATACTTTATTTATCGCCTCAATGATAACTCTGTCACGAAATGAATACAAAGAGTCTTTTAATATTTCAGATACCGTCGCGATTACTGCCCCAAGTGCCCGACCACGCATAACCACCATATGTGACAGTGAAAAGACAGTTTAGACTTGGAATTTAGTGCTCGAGAATACGGTGTATTTGGTTTAACTGTCAGATGCTATGCGTGATCATACGAAACATTGTAGTTTATCAAATTTTATACTCTGCTATGTTTAATGCAAAATATTCAAATGAATAGAAGACTTGTTTAACCAATTTCTCACAATTTTAGGTTTACCATCAAACCACCCAACTATAGTCCGAAATCTCCCATCTACGGTCCAACACTAACTCGAAAATCTTGGCTTAGGTGTGTTGGGATTCGAATCAGTTAGTTATAAGACAACATAGTTTCATAAATAGGGGAAAACACCCAGAAAATACTAAAACTAACATTGGTAAGTATTGGTTAAAAATTAAGTGTTGAACTTAAAAACCCTAACTGGAGTATTAGACTATAGTTGGGTGGTTTTACGGTATTTAAGAAAATAAATATAGGTAGGTATGTATTAACTCAACGAACAAACATTTGTGAAGTTGACAAACACAAATACCTACATACACTTTGAAACAGATCTCGAAAACGAAAGAAAATAGGAAGAAGGTTGGTACAATTCGTGGCAATATTGTTAGAACTCCATTTATATCATAACTACTTAAAACCAAATATCGGCAACAGTTTAGCCAAAAGCTGTCTAGAACCTAACCGATATGGTTTTAGGCAACATACATAAAGGCACGAGGGAGGCTGTATGGGCTGAATTGGCTCTTAGGTTTATTATACACAAGAAAGGACCTAAAAATCGACACCTGCATATAGCCTCCATAGATTTGGAGAATGGGCACCCTGATAAGACACGACGGTTAAATACGTAAAGACCCTAACGCCGTGAATTGAGTGTCATCTCAGGAGATTCAGGAGCTCAAGACAATAGCATAGAATTCATATAGAATTACGGTTACTCCACTTAATATAAGAGCTGGGTTCCTAAATAGATGATAATGATTTATATTTCAAACGTTATCAATAACGCTTATTAAGGATATCGCGGCGCGTACGTTAATTAATATATATACGCTGTCCTGCTAAGCCAATTAGCGGTAGATCAAATAAAAATTTCATGCAAATACGTATATAGGTACTTTACATTCTGTATTTGACGTCATTTGTTTTTGAGATACCGCTATTCGGCTTAGGAGGGAGTATATGAGCTTTTGGAATAATGGAATAAATATTAGGAATGCTGTAGAAATATAATTCAGTCATAATAAAGTAAAATATTAATTTAAAAATGTTCATCAGTGTCTAATAGTGACTACCTACTACATAAATAGTGTTAACTGTTTCTACTTAGTACTTTTATTTGTTTCCGCTGAAAGTATTAAGAGCGCTATTACATTTCGGCGTTGAGCGAGTTTAGGTATTTTACGCGCTGCGGCAGGCCGTGCGAGCTCAGTATGCCGATCCCTTCTACCACACTCGCACTACAATGATGATTAAACATTCTTGATCCTTCGCGAAGCATATTGAAATCAACCATAACAACACTAACTGTACTTAACTTTTAAAGTTCTAAAACTGTTATTTGGTAAGTACGAAAATACTAAATGCAGTGCAAATGTACATAGGGGCTGTTCATAAATTACGTCATCTATTTTTGACGATTTTTGACCCCCCCCCCCTCAAATCATCCAAAAATCAAGCTTCGGATGAATCTGTTTCCTCCTACGTCATGTTACCATCATCCGATGTCCAGACCCCCCCCCCCCACTCCTCCCATTTGAAGCGACGTAATTTATGAATAGCCCCATACTCGTACTTATGAAGGTATATTACTCGAAAGAAATTATAGGTACCTACTCGCTTATTTACATGTTTCGTCATTGCATTTGGTACCTATAGGTTGTAAAGTTTGTATCAACGAGGGTTTAAAAACGAACTGGTACTGAGGATCTGATGATGATTAAGGTGGTCACGGATACCAATCAACCATGTAGTAACATGATTAGGCTCGTTTGATTCGTCTCAACAAGATCTTTGACACTGAAGATACACAGGGTCTGATGATGGAGCTGGAAGGTGGCCACGGGTACCAGTCTATCATGTAACTAAACAACTTCGTGTTTGGGCTCGTTTGATTCGTCTCAACAAGATCTTTGGCACAAGATAATACTCAGGGTCTGATGATGGAGCCGGAAGGTGGTCACCGGTACCAATCAACCATGCAACTAAACCACTTCGTGTTTAGGCTCGTTTGATTCGTCTCAACAAGATCTTTGACACAAGATAGTACTCAGGGTCTGATGATGGAGCCGGAAGGTGGTCACCGGTACCAATCAACCATGCCACTAAACCACTTCGTGTTTAGGCTCGTTTTATTCGTTTCTATAAGATCTTTGACACAAGATAGTACTTAGGGTCTGATGTTGGAGCCGGAAGGTGGTCACCGGTACCAATCAACCATGCAACTAAACCACTTCGTGTTTAGGCACGTTTTATTCATCTCAACAAGATCTTTGACACAAGGTAGTACTCAGGGTCTGATGATGGAGCGCGAAGGTGGCGACGGGTACCTGTCTATCATCATCAGCTCCATCATCAGACCCTGAGTAGTATCTTGTGTCAAACATCTTATTGCGACAAATCAAACGAGCCCAAACACGAAGTGGTTCAGTTACATGGTAGACTGGTACCCGTGGCCACAGTCCAGCTCCATCATCAGACCCTGAGTACTAACTTGTGTCAAAGATCTTGTTGCGACGAATCGAACGAAGCCAAACACGAAGTGGTGTAGTTGCATGGTTGATTGGTACCGGTGACCACCTTCCGGATCCATCATCATACCCTCAGTACTACCTTGTGTCAAAGATCTTGTTGCGATAAATCAAACGAGCCCAAACACGAAGTGGTTCAGTTACATGGTAGACTGGTACCCGTGGCCACAGTCCAGCTCCATCATCAGACCCTGAGTACTAACTTGTGTCAAAGATCTTGTTGCGACGAATCGAACGAAGCCAAACACGAAGTGGTTTAGTTGCATGGTTGATTGGTACCGGTCACCACCTTCCGGATCCATCATCAGACCTTCAGTACTACCTTGTGTCAAAGATCTTGTTGCGACAAATCAAACGAGCCCAAACACGAAGTGGTTCAGTTACATGGTAAACTGGTACCCGTGGCCACCTTCCAGCTCCATCATCAGATCCTGAGTACTATCTTGTGTCCAAGGTCTTGTTGAGACGAATCAAACGAGCCTAAACACGAAGTGGTTTAGTTGCATGGTTGATTGGTACCGGTGACCACCTTCCGGCTCCAACATCAGACCCTGAGTACTATCTTGTGTCAAAGATCTTATAGAAACGAATAAAACGAGCCTAAACACGAAGTGGTTTAGTGGCATGGTTGATTGGTACCGGTGACCACCTGCCGGCTCCATCATCAGACCCTGAGTACTATCTTGTGTCAAAGATCTTGTTGAGACGAATCAAACGAGCCTAAACACGAAGTGGTTTAGTTGCATGGTTGATTGGTACCGGTGACCACCTTCCGGCTCCATCATCAGACCCTGAGTATTGTCTTGTGCCAAAGATCTTGTTGAGACGAATCAAACGAGCCCAAACACGAAGTGGTTTAGTTGCATGGTTGATTGGTACCGGTGACCACCTTCCGGCTCCATCATCAGACCCTGAGTACTATCTTAAGTCAAAGATCTTGTTGAGACGAATAAAACGAGCCTAAACACGAAGTGGTTTAGTTGCATTGTTGATTGGTACTGGTGACCACCTTCCGGCTCCATCATCAGACCCTGAGTACTATCTTGTGTCAAAGATCTTGTTGAGACGAATCAAACGAGCCTAAACACGAAGTGGTTTAGTTGCATGGTTGATTGGTACCGGTGACCACCTTCCGGCTCCATCATCAGACCCTGAGTACTATCTTGTGTCAAAGATCTTGTTGAGATGAATAAAACGAGCCTAAACACGAAGTGGTTTAGTTGCATGGTTGATTGGTACCGGTGACCACCTTCCGGCTCCATCATCAGACCCTGAGTACTATCTTGAGTCAAATAAATACATATAGAATGTCAGGTCGTTTCAAATATTTTTAATCCCGTCCGGTAGTTTATTAAACTGTACCATTATAAATTATAATACTATAAAAACAGTGCTAGGATCAAAGTCTCTCGTTGCGGTTTACACGCACACAGTATAGCGTTTTACACGGCGCTCGCCGCACACAATGATAAAAAACCTCGTCGTCGCCGTTGAAAATGTGCGGAGCCGACCGACACACGTCCTGCCTCTACAAGCTCTGCCGCGGCACTGAGCTGGCGCAGCGCGCGTCATCGGTAATATAGAGTAGTTTTCAAAAAATTGCCAAAAAATTATAGTAGAATTTCATAAACACTAATGTATACCAACAGTATAAGCAAACGTTGCAGATTGCTTGAGTATGAAAATGACTTCGATATTAAATAGATTTTCGTAGGAATTGACACTTGTTTCGGAAAGAAAATCGAGTTCGTTTTACTTTGATTTTCTCTTTCTCAAAGGTATGTAGGAAAAATATAGTATGATATGCCTAAAGTACAGGGTATTAGTAACACAAAATAGCCAGGTTTAGCAGAGTAAAATTCTCAACATTTCCAAATAAGAGCTCGCCATTCAGTGCTTCACGGGGTTTTTCGGAAACGACCATCAGAAAAAAAATCATTACTAATTTAATAAGTCCTTTTTCTAATATTTACAACGATATTTATAAAGATAAGAAGACGCTTTTACTGGAACAAGTACTCATTGTTTCTAATAATGAGCGCAAAGTCCTGAATTTCGTCGACTAGTATCATCAATTTTGCATTATTTCGACTTTTCTTGTAAGAGCGCTCTTAAATAAACAAAGTAAGTGAGTCGTAACCAT
Organism: Cydia splendana; assembly: GCF_910591565.1. Taxonomy (NCBI): domain Eukaryota; kingdom Metazoa; phylum Arthropoda; class Insecta; order Lepidoptera; family Tortricidae; genus Cydia; species Cydia splendana. The sequence goes on along the minus strand of NC_085971.1, from coordinate 12,653,674 downwards.
CTGAAGACGGAACAACAGACGCCTGGCCAACTGCGGCAATGAACATGTGTAATTAGCTGTTAAAATTTAATGATCTTACAAATGTCTACAATATTTTACTAATTTTACAGAACCAAGAACTTTGCGTTAAAATGTGAACCTTGATTCTAACGACATTGGTTATTTACAAACGTTAATGATAATGACTGCTACAAGAACTGCTTGGTATTCTAATTTCAAACGCTGAAAACAAGGTACGTATCCATGAAATTAAAAAAATATTACCTGTTGTGACGCGCCGAGTCAGCTGGTTCACATTTCAGAGTCCCAAACGTCTACAGCACCTGAATGCATCGTATCACGTACATCACACAAACTGGGACAGATTTCAGTGGATTATTAATTTAAATTTTGCAGTTTTATTATTATGCAGTTAGAGCGTGCTGTTATGTGTGTGGTTTAAGTTGTATTGCGAGGCAGGGTGCCTGGGGGATCGGCGCGCGCCGCCCGCCCTGCGCGACCTCGCCCGGAAAAACCCGAAGTGCACTCGTGTTCGTGGCTGGAAGCAGCGCGGTCGGCCATGCTTTCCCGCGCGATAAATTTAGCACGATTTTCGCGCACGGCTCGGTAGAGGCGCGCGTCGCTCGAGCCTCCGTTGGCAAGTGGCGGCCGGCCGGCGGTCACCGTCGCCTGGCGACCACGCATGCGCGCCGGACGATCAAAACAAACATGAACGGCTGACAAAGAAACCCTTGGCATCTTGTTAGATTCTCCTGAAACAAATGAAACGCGACCTTCGTATATTCGTGCATTTTTAAATGGACATCATCAACGAAGCGCGAAGGCACAAGACAACTTTTATTAACCTATTTATAACCCTGACTCTAAATTTAAAACCCTGAAAAAAATATAACAACGCCATCTGGAGGCAAATTCTGAGTGTAATAACAGCTTAGGTTATGAATTTGAGCTTGATTTGTTTTGGATATGATCTGTCGAAAATGTCACTTTTGACAGTGACAAATAGTACCTATTCATAATATTTAAACCCAAATCAAATATGGAAAAGGGACGGTGCTTGGTATGGGACGCTACGTAAGTAAATAAGTAAGTATTTATTTGCAAAGAATAAGTAACAATAGTGTCTTAGGTGGTAAGTAACAATTGGTTGCTTATTCTGCTATTTGTACTATACAGGTTGTACTAGCATGCAAAAATCTTAAACGACTACAAATCTGGCTGTATATCCTCAGAGAGGAAATCTTTTACACTGTAATAGCTTTTATCAGTCAATAGCTTCATCAATTTATTTCTAAATCTATGTACAGGTAGTTCTCTTATCGTTTTTGGTAGTTTGTTAAAAAGTTTCATGCACATAACAAAACAGTGATCAGAATATAGTGCTGTCCTGGGAACACAATTATGAACCAGCCTTCCAGGATCCCGTTGATTTCTAGTAGAGGCGCTTTCAGCTGTTGTAAATAAATACATATGCTTTTTTACAAACATGTAGATTTCCAAAATGTATAAACATGGCAGCGGTAAGACTCCAAGTTTTTTGAAGGATAGTTTGCATATATGTCTTGAATGGGGCTACATGCATACCTTCGCCGCCTCTCACATCAGCCGTACATCGCGCGTGGCCGGAGCGGCAGCCGAAACTCAAGCGGATCTAAAGCGTCAAAAATACGCCCCTCTCTCCCCTGGCTACATAGTCATCACTTACTCTGTAGAAACGGCGGGGTGCTGGTCAGCCGACGCGAAACGCTTCGCTCGCGATTTGGGACGTCGACCCAGACAGAAAGGGGAGGGCCTCCGCTCCTAGTCTTTCCTTGTGCAAAGGTTGTGATGATCCAGCGTGGAAATGCTGCGAGCATTAGGCACCTTTGCACCGGGAACGGCAGGGAGGTTTGTTTTTTAAATTTATAGTTTTAATTTTTATTTGTAAGTGTTAGTAGTTGTATTATTATGATTAGTCTGACAAATATAAACTTTATTGCAATCAAATATTAGGTACAATCAGAATATGCCTCCTATACAGTTAAAACACTAATCGTTCACAGAAAACCGTTCTTTAAGATTTTTAAGATATGTACCTAGCTAATTAGGAACAGTCATATGCACAAACATTTCTGTGGCACAAACACAAACTAAATGGATATATAATATACCGTCTCCCTTCCGGCTGGGTTAAAAATAGTTATAATTACTTACAAAATTAATAAATGTTCCTACCTAAGTTTGACCGTGCTATTATTATTGAGTGACACCTGAAGAGATAAAGTTTTAATGAAACTGTAAATTTTTTGCTCGATTAAAACTAATATGATAAAATTAATTAAGTATATTTTGAACCTGTTTCAGTGTGTCTTCTGAACTCTATTATAACATTAATTCTTAGCCTGCCCATTGACCTACATAAAAAGCATAAACACATACAAAAATCAAATAGTAAAATTCTCAATCGCTTAAATACGTATTAAAAATCAAAACACTTATTGCACTCATATTACACATAGCATAAATCATAACAAACATAACACTGTGCAATAATTATATTTAGGTATGACTTGATTACACAAAGAATTATTGTTATCCTGGAAAAATATACCTACTTGCTTTAAAGCTCCATTATTTTAAGTTGATAGCATTCATTGCGGTTTGAACGGGGCACGTAGCACGCGCCTATTCGAGCGCTCGTCTAGTTCCGTTTCTATCAAAGTTTCGATAACACTTTATTAACTTTTCTACTTACCTTCAGTCGTTAGATATATCGGAGCGACCGAGGCGCTCAAAAATATCTGGACACGCACTTTAATGCCTTGACAATAGAGGCGTATTCAGATATTTGTGGCCGCTAGGATATATTCGATGGTGACTATACGTAATGTATGGGTACCTAACTACTGTAACTATATATATACCTACCTACACAAAGAAAAAAGTACCTACTTGTAGTTACTTAACTGCTAATGTCTAATGCAAAGCGTAGACTAGCAAGAACTTGCATGCAATTTACTTTTCATTAACGACTATTAAAGTGTAAAGTAAACTGCATTCCAAAGTTTGATCAGATACCGCAATGTAATGAAAATTGCATGCAAGTTCTTTCTACCTAGCTTAATAAAAGCCTTTCAGAAAAAGGCTACATTTGTAATCTTTATTCTCAGCCACTCTCCCCGTCTCTCCATTTCCGATGGTAGAATGGCATAAAGTATCTTTCTTTTAATTACATTCTGAGATATGAGCCTTCCAAGTTGGTTTCAACCAACCGTCACCACCACAATTTTAAATAAACCTCACTCATGCATGACTAAAGCTAAACGATTCTGCCTGAATAGGCACGCGCCAAGCGGGTATACCAATATCGTACTTGATTGATCAGTCATACACCTTATGTTAATGAGAAAAAGGTTTACTAAGGGTCAATTAATGTTTTGTTATTAGTACTTATCTGTTAACAGGGACAAGTAAATAATTAAGACTGGTAGTTCCCATACAATACAAAGTTGCAATATAAATTACTCACGACTCACGAGTACGTAGATAGTGTCACATGACCGAAAACTATCAGTTGTCAAGAGCCTCTACCATCAGTTTTAACATTGACATAACGCTCACGTCTACGTAATTTACTTTCTGTACATCTCGCTTGCACTATTGCTCGCATATGCGAGTACGAGCGAGATTCATAGAAAGTAAGTTACGTAAACGTGAGCGTTATGTCAATGTCAAAACTGGTGGTAGCCGTATTGGAATCATTGCGGGCGCGGTAGGCTACTGCGGCTATGTGCGCTATAGCACTGAAATGGGATCGGGGCGAGTGGCATTGTGCTCAACCTCACCATTCGATTATCAAAACAATTATCTTTATTTTAACAGCACATCAAGCGTTTCAAACGTGCGTAAGTAAATAAAATTCAAGTTTACAATTACCTACTTTAAAAAAGCCAAAAAAGGCATTCTAAGAAGATTGACAATCTATAATATATACCTTTCTCTGTTGCCGTTGACTCACATGACTAATTCTCTCGTAAAATTACGACAATAACATTCAGTCATTATTATCGTAGGTTTTAATTTCCAAGCTTATTACCGTTCATTATTTGCTTCTATTTTCGAAAGGAATGGAAATGTGTAGGAATAATTGACCGCCAAACGTTTCCTGTTTTCCGGTCGCGTCCAATGGAGGCTGTTCCGCTAATATACTCGGGCAAATTGATATTGTTACTTTAATTTTTAACAAAACAAATGTTATTATCACTTCCTAACAATCAAATTTTCGATACCTGCTAACCAAGTCATACACAGTTGAATGGGCAATGGGCATTATTTTACTATAAAGTACCTACCTAAGATACCAAATAATAGCCTTGCGGTTATGGGACACGTTCTATACAGCATTCATTAGAAGACTCAATATAAAATAGAACGAATGTGTTAACTATATACATCTGGGTAATAAGTGTGTTTATTGCCTTCATACCTAGGTCAGGCGTGGCTCACTCCGCGATTTCGTCGCTTTGCTACAGGTAGCTAAAAGTACATCCGTTCCACACTAATTTTGGTGGCTAGCCATAAGCCGCGCGTGGCGCTGTCGCCACCTAGCGGCCATATCTATTCTGTCGATCGTAACAGACGCGCTTTGTTAGGCCAAGCGCGCACCACGATTTTTTGTCGCACGATAATTTAGTCGCAGAAATGTAACGTATGTGTTTATATGGCAGTGCGCGCATATGCGACAAAAAAATCGCAGCGATTTTAAAATTGTGATTTGTCACATTTTTCCGCGACTGCTCGCGACGCGATTGTCGCAAAGTGAATTGCAGCATACGGAGCTGTATGGCCCCGCGCGCACTGCGATTATAAAATCGCACCCCGGACCTCAGTCGGCATTTGGCTCTCCAAGCGTCAACATATCGGAACCTGCTTCTCCAATGGACCCACAAGATGAGACGCTTGATGTTGCCGTTTAATTATGGAAATAGAAGGAGATCACCTTTATGTCTATAAGAAGACACGTTTCACGACAAGCGACTGGTACGAAATCCATGTTGAGAATGAACAAATCGTCGACTTTTTCATCGCAGTGCGCGCAGTGGATTTTCTGCGATATATTACAGCGCGATTCTAAAATCGTGTCGCAAAAATTAAAATCGTGGTGCGCGCTTGGCCTTTGTCTTCTGTACCTAGTACTATTATTTATTCTGTGCCTAGGTATAATATTTGTATCGTATATGCCCAATGGCCCCTTTCGCTTAACACACACCCCCTACTAGCCTAGCTCCATGTTTACCTTAGATCGATAATTATTTTTGCACGTAATACCTAGTCTGTCTAGTGTAGGCCAAGCACATGATTGACGCGACAGTATCTCGCCGCGAGATAGACTACCCGTCTTTTTCTAACTGTATTAATTAAAGAGGGACGGGTAGGCTATCTCACGGCGAGATAATGCTGATAATGTCGCGCCAATCATGTGCTAGCCCGGCTGTCTAAGTTGACTTTGCACCAACTTGAACAGGACAAAGTAAGGTGTGTCATTATAAACGTTATATTTTCATAGAAAATTAACATAAATTATGACATGTCCACACTTTGTCGTTGCAAATGCTATGCAAACTTAGCTTGATCCGACTCTACCTTAGTATTCTGCTCATTAATCCTTAGTCAAAAACAAATAAAAGCTCGACGATACCAACCGAAAATATTTACACGATAAGCCTTATCTATCGGCTTACTTATCTACCTCCATGAATATAAGGACGCAAGTGAGCCGGTTCCGATGTTAACATACGGTCTTTAAAAAATAGAAGTATCTATACTGTAGTCTCAGGAGCAAACAAGTGGACTAATCTGCACTAATCCTACTGAGTTTAGTTGCTTCTGCTAATTAAGTAGCTAAGTATGGGTCAAGGGCTTAAACAGGTAGTTTACCTACATTACTTTAATATTGATTTTTCATCTATTAGGTCCTCTCGCGGCCTATATACGCGTCTTACCTATACTCTCCACATCTCTTAACCCATTGTAAAATAAACAAAATGTTTACCCGAAATTAAACTTTCTTGAGACTTATTTTAAACTGACGACAACGGTTTCACTCACTTTAATTTTTAGTCGCTATTGGCGACATGTTTACCCCTCCTTAACCCTCCAGCTTCGAGCAACATCGGCTTCCGACACCCCTCCCGACGTTGTGTCCAAATCCTTTTTGCTTCGTCAAAATGACAAATAAATAAAATTCTTCTACATTGGATGGTGGACGTTACATCACCGTCAAACAAAGAGTCCGTCAATTATGACAGTAGGTAGTCGTTTTTGGTTTAAAAATTTAATGTTATGTGATGCTGAGATGTGATGTGACATAAAATCAGCCTCAAAATGTGTTTATTCGTATTTCCACTTCCTCCTATATGTGCAATACCGTGCTGCCTTCTTCCGTGCGTGCTTCTTTCTGTGTGTCTTATCGCCACCCTACCCAATCTAAGAGTTGAAAAATGCAAGAAAGATAGGTTCGACATAAGGTTCTTCAAGAACTGTCCATTGTCTTGTCCGTCAGATAAAAGGAAATAGCAGTCAAATAGCGGAGAGAAAGGAAAACTATTTATTAAATTGACCATAGTTTAAGAACGGTTCAATTACAAGACTATTAACATAACCCAAAAAAAGTATTAAAATGAGAAGTGATGCAGAAAACTCAACCATAAAGATAGTGTACAGAACAATGATAGTTATTGACTAACAATCCTTAGGTACGTTTATATTTCGACCTAAACTCTGGACCTTTTAAAGCAACCAAGTAAAGGAAGCGGTAAGGAGCCTAATATAGGTATAATACTTAATTAAAGGTTTATTTTATCTACCGTACAAAATACGACGTAGAACTTTTAAAAGAGACCATAGAAAGCGAATTGAAAAGTGAGAATGGTAACGTAACAAGTATGTATTTCTATTGTAGGTACGTTTTCCAGTGAATGTAATGTAATGTGAGGACTTATACACCCAGCCGCAAAATTGCATGACCGCTTTATAAATTAATTTATTCATTTTCTTAATGTGTCTATGCAATTTTGCAGCTCATTGTACTTCAACTACTTGCTACTTAACCATACTACGCAGACGAGTCTTCAAAAAGAGTAAGTACCTAAGTGACCTGTTCGTAACGATTTGTTAAATTTAAATATAATAAAATTTGTTATTGTTTCTGCAAGGATTTCAATATCACAAACCAGTCCACAGGTTTACAAAGTCATAGGTTCTCTACCTCTAGCTAGAGCCCCTGGCTTTACCTCTATCTTACGCAACTAAAAGGGCAAAATGGCTTTCGTCTGTCTATCTTATAATAAAGTGATTATGTAGGTACTTAGTTAATTAGCAGTAGTAATACCTACTTTTTATTAAACTAAAAATACTTCATTAAAAGATGGTTAAGAAGTAATTACGTGGGGATTTCGTTTAAAATATCGAAAATCATTAAAGTCACTGAACCGAGAAAATAATGTTATGCTAATCAGACTTCTTCCTCAAATCAACTAAAATAGTACGTGTAATCGGTGTAATTATTAGGTAAGTACCTATTTACAATCAATTAATTCCCAGCCCAAGTATATATTCTGTCGGCGGCCGATCGTAAGATCCAGATCTATCGTGAAATTCCTAGGCATAAATTGAAACGTAAAAATCATTTTCTCGTTACCTGAATCGACGGAGCCCCGCCGAACTATTTTTAGGGTTCCGTACCCAAAGGGTAAAAACGGGACCCTATTACTAAGACTCCGCTGTCCGTCTGTCTGTCTGTCAACAGTTGAAATTTCACACGATGGCGGTGGCTCTTTTTATGAAGCGTCAACAGACTACGGCACCGCGACCTTGGTGCGGTGCGGTAGTCTGTTACGGCTATAATAATTTGTAGCAACCATGAGCCGTACGCAGCCGAGAACGCCCGAACCAAAGAATATAATACTCACTATGCCCGAACGCTGCGGTTTTCCCCCACTGACGCGCCATAATATAGTCTGGTATACACAATTTGTCAGTCGGTAAAAGGTCGATAAGGACCAGGAAAATTATACTCATCCATGAATCTAGTATTAAACTGGATTGGGCATGAGTGGTGGGGATAACTGACAGAACGGGATAGTCTTACGTATCTTTCAGTAGGAGTAGCAGAGAAAGCGCTATTATTGTTTGTCCTTGTCACAGTCTCACATATTTTTTGTTCCCCACCTTTTTTTTAGTATGGATAATGGTGGGCAACAAATAAATTTGACCAATCATAGTGACGCATTTGCGTATGTTTTGTCCCTCACGGAGGCACGCGTATATACTTCTATAGGATCCTACCTTCTATGTACTCATCCCTTTCTTTTGGGTACTAGTACTAATGAGACAAAGTATGATTTTCTCTGTACATATGTTTGAAATGAGGACAAACGCTACAAACAAAAGCTTGGCTCAAATAACTCGCATCCAAGCCATAATTGTTACAAAAATGATTACCGTCACATTGACACTGACATTTCTTTTTTTAATAGATTAATTTGTAATCATGAATCTAGGATATACCTGGATCTGGCATGAGTGGTGGGGGTAACTGACAGAACGGGATAGTCTTATATATCTTTCAGTAGGAGTAGCAGCGAACGAGCTATTATTGTTTGTCCTTGTCAGAGTCTCACATTTTATTTGTTCCTTTTTTTTAGTATGGATAATGGTGGGCAACAAATGAATTCGACCAATCACAGTGTCGCATTTGCGTATGTTTTGTCCCTCACGGAGGCACGCGTATACCACTTCTATACAATCTTACCTTCTATGTTTGTAATGCAGGGCAGCTGTGTTTATAGTTTGAAAATCGATAATCGGTATGAACTATGAATATCCGTACATTGTTAAAATTACAAGAAAAATATTATCAAAAGTACAAATAGGATTATGTAGGTTGTATAAATTTTAACAAAATTTTAGATTTTTTGATTTCTGACGTTATAATATTACTGCACTCCGATTTTTAATCGATATTCTTTTTACACAATATAACTACTGACTACAACCAGGGGGGAGTCACTACTTACTATACTGGGTCAAGCAGATCTTGTCAGTAGAAAAAGGCGGCAAATTTGAAAAATGTAGGCGCGAAAGGATATCATCCCATAGAAAATTTGAATTTCGCGCCTTTTTCTACTGACAAGATTCGCTTGACCATCTATATACATATATTATTATACTCTTTGGTCACTACGCAGTTTAGGTACATTTGGCCGACGGCCTCCCGGGCAGGGCAGGCGTATGGCAGTGGGCTGCTGCTCGACCGCACGGTAGTCATGTCACGTGGCGCTCGCGAAAAGTAAATTCACCGTTCGTGCGCGGTTATAAGTTTCAATTTTGTTGCAGTCGGCGAGTATAGGTATAATTTTATACCTAAATCTGACTTTTGTGAAGGAGTGAATTTTCTGTACGGTAGTACTATTAGTTATTCTGTGCTACAACACCAAAGAGAATTAAATCACTACGTTTTAAGAGTCGGCACTTACGAACAAGCCTTGAACCGAACTATGAACGTACATTGTGCCGACACACCAAATACAGGCTTAAATAAGTCGCATCCAGGCCATAATTGTTAAAAAAAAAACAACTCTAGGGCTCGACCCTTCCAGTACCTACTGTTTATCGATATCGATAAATGTGCGATACGTGCTGCTGTATTTACTGTACTACTGTAACAGTATATTTTGAGAATCACGTGGATTAATAAAATAAAAAAAAACATTATATAAACAATTTTATTTTACATGATAAAAATAACATATTTTATTATTCAATTAGGCATATTACAATAGGCACTTATGAATTCGCGCGCATTCTTTTTTAATCTGGTTCCTTTTTATTGAAGGCACTGGATGGAGAATGATTTCCACAAATGAACTTGTTTCCATTCAGCTTTTGAATACGTAAATAAATACGCCAAATCCTCATTTCCTGTTAGCTTTGCCCATAATCGACATCTGAAATAAAGAGATTATCGATAAATTGGTCGTACACTATTCGTGTCTTAGGCCAAGCGCGCACCACGACTTTTTGTCGCGCGATAATTTAGTCGCAGAAATGTAACGTATGTGTTTATATGGCAGTGCGCGCATATGCGACAAAAAAATCGCAGCGATTTTAAAATTGTGATTTGTCACATTTTTCCGCGACTGCTCGCGACGCGATTGTCGCAAAGTGAATTGCGGCATACGGAGTTGTATGGCCCCGCGCGCACTGCGATAATAAAATCGCACCCGGACCTCAGTCGGCTCAGTCGGCATATCGCTCTCCAAGCGTCACCATGTCGGAACCTGCTGCTGAAGACGCTAGATGTTGACCATTTAATTATGAAAATAGAAGGAGATCACCTTTGTGGTATAAATACTCAAAGTCATACAGCGATCACATATTAAAGACAACGTTTCATGACAAACGACTGGTACGAAATCCATGTTGAGAATGAACAAACCGCGACTTTTTCATCGCAGTGCGCGCAGTGAATTTTCTGCGATATATTACAGCGCGATTCTAAAATCGTGTCGCAAAAACTAAAATCGTGGTGCGCGCTTAGGCTTAGGTTACTTAGTTTTTTACTTAAAAAGACTTCATTCACAAAATATTTTCGTTTTAATCATGGATTGTAAACGACTAAAACTAAATCAAACTTAACGACTCAAAGTAAAAAATGAAAATATTGCATACAAACATCAGTTTACCGACCGGTTCGGATCAAGTGGAAATCTGGCCAAAAATACGTCAGTAGTTAGTCTTCTTACACTCCCACCACAAACTTCACATTTCCTTAAAGATTTGGCCCCCATTTAAATAACAGCTAAAGTTATTTATTATATCTAAATCACAATAAAAAATAACCACGTATTTCCACGTTCACGACAGTTTAAAAATAAAATAAAAAAGTAAAAAATAAATAAAAATAACAAAAACAAAACCAAAATAACTTAATTTTATTTCTTTAAAAAAAAGGGAACCGCCTTCAAAAAACAACCCACTGAAAAGCATTAAATAATTTTTATATACCCCACCCCTATCCTTATCCATTCCTTATCCCGTCCTAAAGCAAAATTCTGCCAAAAAGTAAGTAATACCTAATAATAGGCAAATTAATAACCATCCGGGTAATTACTTAGTTTTTGAAGGCGGTGCCAAACCAAAATGTTAGAGAACCAAAATTTTAGACAACAAAAAACGCTCCACTTAAGTACTTGCATAAAAAAGACGTACGTAGTTCACTCATTAATTACTATCTACTCCTATTTTTTCTGTTTGGCAGCAAAGAATGTTTTTGTTGGTTTGGCACCGCTTAGCAGCGCCACCTATCGGGTCCAAGTGGTACCATTCATGTATATTTAAACCTTCTCCAGAATTTAACAAATATTTTTCTGAAAACCGCTTCAAAATCAGTTTAGCCAAACGCGAGATAATCGCGAACAAACATACAGAGATACATACAAACATACGGGTCAAACTGAGAACCTCCTTTGTTTTTGAAGGCGATTAGAAAAAAGTGAATTGATCCACCTAGAGGAACCCTGCAACATAGGCATACGACGACGAGTCGGTTAACCAAAACAGTAGGTGCCTATCTTGCACCAAACCTGAGTGCCACTAGGTACAGCCAGGGTTCAGCATCAGCTCTATCTTAGATACTGCTCTCCCAAGCGCTCTTAAAGATGTAACGGATGACCAAAATAGCGTGGGCCTATGTTGCACCAAACCTGAGTTCCACTAGGTACAGCCAGGGTTCAGCATCAGCTTTATCTTTGGTACTGCTCTCCCAAGTGCCCATTAAGGCGTGTCGGATGACCAAAATAGCGTGTGTCTATCTTGCACCAAACCTGAGTTCCACTAGGTACAGCCAGGGTTCAGCATCAGCTTTATCTTGGGTACTGCTCTCCCAAGTGCTCATCAAGACGTCTTGGATGACCAAAACAGCGTGTGTCTATGTTGCACCAAACCTGAGTTCCACTAGGTACAGCCAGGGTTCGCATCAGCTTTATCTTTGGTACTGCTCTCCCAAGTGCCCATTAAGGCGTGTCGGATGACCAAAATAGCGTGTGCCTATGTTGCACCAAACCTGAGTTCCACTAGATACAGTCAGGGTTCAGCATCAGGTCTATCTTGGGTACTGCTCTCCCAAGTGCTCATCAAGACGTATTGGATGACCAAAACAGCGTGCGTTTATGTTGCACCAAACCTGAATTCCACTAGGTACAACCAGGGTTCAGCATCAGCTCTATCTTTGGTACTGCTCTCCCAAGTACTCATCAAGACGTGTTGGATGACCAAAACAGCATGTGCCTATGTTGCACCAAACCTGAGTTCCACTAGGTACAGCCAGGGTTCAGCATCAGCTCTATCTTAGATACTGCTCTCCCAAGTGCTCATCAAGACATCTTGGATGACCAAAACAGCGTGTTCCTAGGTTGCACCAAACCTGAGTTCCACTAGGTACAGCCAGGGTTCAGCATCAGCTCTATCTTAGGTACTGCTCTCCCAAGTGCTCATCAGGACATCTTTTGGATGACCAAAACAGCGTGTTCCTATGTTGCACCAAACCAGAGTTCCACTATGTACAGCCAGGGTTCAGCATCAGATCAGCTATATGTATACTAAAACCTTCTCCAGAAAATAACAAACACTTTGCTGAAAACCGCATCAAAATCGGTTCAGCCAAACGCGAGATAATCGCGGACAAACATACATACATACAAACATACGGGTCGAACTGAGAACCTCCTTTTTTTTTGAAGGCGGTTAAAAATGACGTTATTGACGTTTTACTACCGAGGTTGGTATACCTAACGAAAAGTAAGTATAATACGTCTATGTTAAAAGCAAGTATGGTATGTGCTACCAAAATGCAAAGGCAGTCATTTTAATTCGATAAGATTATTTCTATGCCTCAATGTTGGTAACAAGTACGTTCCTAATTTTTCATAGTATGGCATGAATCTAGTATTAAACTGGATTGGGCATGAGTGGTGGGGATAACTGACAGAACGGGATAGTCTTACGTATCTTTCAGTAGGAGTAGCAGAGAAAGCGCTATTATTGTTTGTCCTTGTCACAGTCTCACATATTTTTTGTTCCCCACCTTTTTTTTAGTATGGACAATGGTGGGCAACAAATAAATTTGACCAATCATAGTGACGCATTTGCGTATGTTTTGTCCCTCACGGAGGCACGCGTATACCACTTCTATAGGATCCTACCTTCTATGTAGTATGGGGTGTCGATGGACTGTACAACACTATTTTCAGTGTTGCCAACTTGGCATAAATGATGCCAGATCTGGCATATTTTCACTCGTTATGGCACCACAATTTTCCATTTATTTTAGCATCTGGCATATTTTTTAGCATAATTTAGTCTAAGCCAAGTTTGCACCAACTTGGTAGCAACAATATGCACCATTGCCCTATGTGGTTCATATTTTCATATAAATTTTGACTTTCGTGGATAGATGGACGTCGACGGACTATATAAAGTTGGGCAAGCAGATCTTGTCAGTAGAAAAAGGCGCCAAATTTGAAAAATGTATGCGTTTTAAGTGTCTAATTTCAAGTGACATATAACCATTTGTTTTTACATATTTCTTAAAAAGTTTGGCTTAATTTTGGCATAATCTAGACATTAGTCTAGCATTTTTTCAAAATCCGAGGTGGCAACACTGACTATTTTGCCAATACCAAACAAGATCCCAGATCAGATCAGGGATTTTGTTTTAACTATATTTAACTTGAAAAAGGTATTTCCCATAGTTTTTTTAGGACAAATAATTCTCAGGAATCTTTAAGTGAGTGTGGATATGTTTCTCAACACCAGTGCATAATTGTTAAGTAAATCAACCAAATATTATTACGATTTTCTCCTTTCACAGGTTTCACAGTATTCTGTCTTCTCTGGCCTATCATTCTAGCAATGACATCGTTTATAGAAAGGCAGAAAAGCCTTTTTAACCATCTAAAAGATGCCGAGGAACAAATCAGCTTCTCCAAACACAATAAAGCTGAAACTCCGCATGACAATGGAGAAATGGACCGCAGGCACTACAGAAAACTAAAACATGAAATGAAACAGTTCAGAGGTAAAGAAAGTATTTATAAGAGACCCGAAGCTTCCATGAGGGACTGTTTACGAGCGCGAGGAATCCCAGAATATGTGAAAAATCCCAGAAAATGGGTGTATTATTCATTATCAGATGTGACACAAGAGCAGATGTCAGATTCCACTAATTCTGCGACAGCGCATGCATTCATTCGTGAATTGGAAGAAAGAGAAGCTGCTAAGACTAGAATGGATCAAGACTGTGAAGGGCCTGAAGAGTTTGTCTTCAAAAAACCTATTTTCCATATATCAGCCACAGTAAAAAAAGCAACGGAACCAGAAATACCAAAAGCGGTATTTAAAAGCAGTAAAGTTCTGATGCCTGAATATGTTGTGGGGAGAGCACAAAAGAAAGAAAAGAAACCTATGAGAAAACAATTGCCTGAAAATAATGAGGATAATGAGAAGAAAGCGGCACTAAAGTTAAATCATCTGTATGACGATGATGGTGAAGATGAAGATTAGTTATAATTGATGTGTAAAACATAACATTATGTTGCTATTATATTTTATTGCTTAAGGAATTGAATGTTGATTATTTTCCTTTGTGTACACTTTCCAATTGTACAGAGTGAGATACCATCAAAATAATGTGAGTACCATAAACCACTCTACTGTCACGGATCTAGTAATGCCTAGTTGCTCACCCTCCTAGCAGACAAGAGGATATTTTGTTTGCAGTAACAAAGTGTGCATGGGCTTTCCATTTTTATGAGCATTTGATATCATTCAATACAATCACATTCCCAACTTGGTTACACCTTAGTGACCTTACACCCAAGTACAGTAGCTACCTTTGACTGATATACAGTGCCAATTTTTTTTTTGGTGTAAGTACCTAATATTGTGCATAAGGTTTACTTTACTGGGGCATTCCTAACACCAGACCCATTCAATAATCATATTGAGTAAGTTATTTTACTTTTGATGCTAGGCTCTAGTCTGGCTCGGGATTAAAGTAATTGTTAACATTTTTATAGGATTGTCATCAGCATCACTATTGCCAATAAAAAAGATGTGTTTCCCTACTAGGTTTGGTTTATACTGTACAACTCTACAAGGGAATATAGGTACTTAGTGAAATGACATGAGTCCGTATTTCATAATTTTATTGTCAATATGATTAGCATTGAGATATAACAGCTGACTCAGACTTAATTTCCAAATTGTCGGAAGCCTGACTTTCAGACTTGTCTGCAGAGAACGTACTCAAATCTCGCATCATGGAGTATGCGTCTTCACCATCAGCATAATATTTAGGCTCAATCTCCAGGATTTTAAAGCCAAGAGAGTTAGTGTACAGGTTCAATGCAGCTCTGTTGCTTTTTCTGACATGGAGCGACACATATTTTGCCTGTAAAGAAAAACAATATGATTAGTTTTATTTGCAAGTTACAAAAAAAAATATTTTTTACAATAATACCACCTATTAGAATGAAGAATGTTTGACACAGTATGATAATGGGCACAGAATGATTGAGCTTGTAAGAGTTAAGAATGGTTGTGGAATTGGGTCATACTAAGTTAAGAGGTAATCGCTTATATGAAAAAGTGGCACATCATAAATGTTAAAATTTTGATCTAATTATACAATATTTTTATTGAAACAACTCGTTTATGTATAGTTGTAAGGTGATCAGTCATTTTTTTTATTTTTTACCATTTTAGAAGACACCAGGGGAGAGACCGTACTTTTTCTATGTAATAAAGAGAGAAGGGTCTCTCCCCTGATCTCTTTAAAAACATAAACAAAATCGAAATTTTGACCAGCCATCTTACAAATTCGTGCAAATTAAAGTGTAATGATTCATTTAAACAAGAATTCATACCTCCACTGTACATTTTGAAAAATTATGAGCCAGGGGAAAGACGCCAGGGGAGTGACTTTTTCAAGACAAATCAGATATAATTGTGAAAGTATTTATTGTGAATAATTAAATTAAAGTATTTATATAATCTATGCATAAACTATAGTAAATATACAAATACAATTGAGTATTTATATCAATAATTTTGAAATAAAACTGACCAGGGGAGATACCACTTTCATAAAACAACATTGTCAAGTAAAGAGGTCAATGATCAAAATGACTGACAATCAGAACCAAATGATGACTGTTGCAGGGTTGGTTGTTAGTGTTGAATCAAATGCATTGCTATTGGGATTAAAATCGCAATAATTAAAATTATAAACCCAATATTTTTACATTTACATAATGGCCAGGGTAGGAGACATAGAATTTGGGGGACCAAAATTTAACATAAATATTTTTTATGAAAAAGATAAATTTAAAGGATTTTATTAATAAAATTACAATCAATATTTGTTTTAATTTATGAAGTATACCAAATTTAATGGATTTATGGGAATTACAACTGGATAAAATTACTGATTTATTGTAAAACCTGCAAAGGGACAGGCCAGGGGAGGAACATTTCGCATGTTTGAGGTGCAATAGTGACAAAACTGAATTAATTAATAAATTGAAATTGACTGTCTATAGAGGAAATGCAATCTTCTAAGGGAAATTACCATAATTTATTTAAATTGTTTAAGAAAAGTATGGATATGTATCATGGACACTGTTAATACCTCTTAACTTAGAATGACCCAATTATTTTTTATTAATTAGCAAGATCGAATCTGTTAACTAACACACCTGGAAGCATTCTACCATGGCCAAGGAGGCTTGGTTCATGAGTTTTTGAGCGAGACCCAGGCGACGGTGTGACCTCTTCACAGCCAGTGATGTTATGTGACCATGTCTGTTATCTTCTCCATCCTCTTCCATCTTGGCCAGAACATATCCTGTTGGATACAGATAGTGTATATTATAAATTGGATTAAATTAGTGAAAACACTTGATCTTTGCATTCATAAATAAATATGACCCATGTGTGTGCCTTTGCACATTTTATGAGTCTTCATAAGTATGTGAGTCCACCACAGACAGGGTAACAGATAAATAGTAATGCTACTATAGCTATATTATGGAAGATAATGCTATGATGGTTTATGCATAACTTAAATTGATATTAGATATAAAGAGGTCAGTTACCAACAATATGTCCTTTCTCATCTTCAGCTACATAACTGAGCTGCGGCCAGGATAGTCCATGATAAAAATAATATTTCATCTGATAGTTCTCCGGCAAGCAGAGCAAGTTGCAATGCTGCATGTTCATCAAGTCACTTGGGCGGGCACAGCGGATATTCATCTTGACCTAAAAAATAAAACAACTGATTAGTTACTTGTTTACTCATTGTTAAATCATGCACTACATGAGTGATATTTCTGTGTTTACCTTAGTTTTAATTGGATAATAGTAAGTTAGTCTCTTCTAGTTTTCCTAGCTTTAGGCTGCCTAGTCTCTGATGCTGGAGGGGTATCTGACATACCCCCCAACAGTTCCCTAACAAAACGGAACTTCGACAAGCAGCACTTCCACACAATATACCAACCTGAAACAAAGGACAAAGAAAATTCATACTGTCACTCTTTGAATAATGTTCACAAGCTTTACATTAATGGTAATGATGCTGGTTTCTGTTAGTAATGTGATTTAATAAAGCGAATTGGGCTACTTACAAAACAATACAAAAACAAAAACTAGAAATACACTACATACGCAGGTTACAATAGCTAATATCACTTCCTTCATTTCAAACTAAGCATGGAATTATTAAAGGTGAACACAGGATTATGCATTCAGTTTACCAGATAAAACTACAAAAAAATATGCCTTCCGCTTATTTTAATCAGTCTGAAACTGCGTAAGAATATGTTTTGATTAGAGAAGTTGCTCACGCAGAGAGAAACAGCGCCATTTTGAACCATCTAATATGGAAAACAATAATATAGCTGGAAATTACTTGTATTTAAGTTAATCATTAGTTACAATAATGCGGTACATACTTTAGGACACTTATTACACTACAGGTTATTGGTTTTCAGCTTGAGCAATTATTATACTAGCCAAAATTATGAAATTAATGTTCTAACCTAAAATTATATTTTTTTTTCTTTTTTGACATGCGATTTTTTTTACTCACAAATGTGGTACTTCACTTCACTAGCAGTTTAGTATCGATGATTTGAAATCGATTCTAAAAAAACGGAGGAAACGTTTTACTATGATAAATTTTGAAAATATTGACCATTATATCACACTGCTAGATAAAATACGAGACTACGAGTTTGAAATAAAAAATCGCAATGTCAAAATGAATATAGCTGGTCAAGCAAGTTTGTCAGTAGAATAAGGCGCGATATTCAAGTTTTCTATGGGACGATAACCCTTCGCGCCTACATTTTTTTAATTTGCCACTCTTTTTTACTGACGGAAATGGCTTGACAGAGTATAAATTAAAATGTTTATAATCTCTTCAAGCAGATCAACCATATAATAGAGTGTGGAGGAGGCTTATGATTTGACTGACAGAAAACGTCAAATGTTAAAACAAAACAAATTTCACAAAATACACAAATTTGTAAATCAAATCGTAGAACCGTCGTCTTGAGCTCAATAATCAATTTATTATTATTACTACCTCCGCTCTAATAAGGAATGAGTAAACACGTTCATTAATACAGAAGATTTATAAATGCTCTTCGGACATGGAAGAAGAAACACAAGACGATAAGCTTTCCGCTTCTATTTTCTCGTAAGTTTTCTAGAGCTAGATTTATTAGCGACACTACTCTTGTACTCATGAATAAAGCAAAGATTAAGTAGCTAGTAAAATAAAACAAAAATAAAATAGCCTTTATTTACAGAACAAAGAACAGTTGCACATTATCTCTCTATTATCTTATCTTCCATCTTTTGTATTCTTTGTCTGCTTGCCCTTCGGCAAAGGCCTCCTCCAACCTTCTCCACTCTCTCCGATCTATTGCCACTCTGCTCCAGGTACCTGGGGCAAAGTAGCTAGAATGTTACCTAATGCAGTCATTTTATAAATTTCAGACGACACAGGAGTCCAACATTTAGTAGAAATGAAGTTCAAACCTTAATAAATATAGTTGAAAGGCATAAATACACAATCCTTAATAAATCAACTAATTCAGCTGTGAACCAGGCCAAAGAGCTTTCATGGGAGAAGATAACTAATATATTTAACAGTAGGGGTTTCAAGCATGAGAGAACCACAGATTCTTTGAAGACGAAGTGGGAGAATCTTAAGAAAGATGCAAGAAAACTTGCTAAAAATTTAGTAGATGATAACAACAGTTACAGTGATCTGACTAGGCAAATAGTGGCCATGATGTCTGACGTAGAGGCCAATGCTCCTATGGAACAGAGCCAAAACATGGAGGATAATGATGAATTTAATGGTAAGGTCAAAACAAGGTTCACTCAAAAAGTGTGCATGCATATTACCAGTGATGGGGGATTTGGTTGCAACGCCGATGGATCTACTAGAATTTTTTGTATGGATACAGGAGTAAGCCCGCAACATGGATTGAATTATTCACAAAAACGCTATCTTAATATTTTTGAAATAGAATTACCTACTAAAAACATTTCATAAGAAAAAACAAACATTATTTACCCCTTGTGGCAACCAAATCCCCGATCACTGCATATTACCATTGAGCTGTCAACACAAATTCTGAGCATTCACAAGAAATTTATAAACAACTAGAGAACCAATTTTAAGGAAACTTGAGAGACACCTTCACCCATGAAACATGTTTTATCTCTTTCTTCTTTTGAGATTAGGGAATAAGGTATATTTCTTGCAAGTAGATATCAAAACTAGTTTACTATGGAACCTTATAAAAGGGACTAAACTGTAAGTGTTGTTGGGATATGTAAATTCCATGATTATATAAGCTTCTTTATCATTCCTTAACATTATTGCAATTGCATCAAGATCTGCCAACATTGGTCAATTTAGTGTTGCTATTAGCACAGTAAACCCAACTAAATCTAGAATAATAAATTTTATTAAAAGCAATGTCTTATTTGACCTTTTTCAAAAGGCTAAACCAATATAAATATTATATTTCAGAGCCTGTTTCAAATGATGAAAAAGAAAGTCAAAACTTGAAAATAAAGTCCTATTGGGAAAGTGTAGAAGAGAAGGATTCTGACGACTCGCATGGTAAGTGTATTGCAATGTAAATACCTTTTCCAAAAAAAACATTAAGCTTTATTTTTTATCCATTTATATCTATTTTTTTTTGTTTTTCAGATGGAAATGATGGAGAAAAGAGGTAATATAAAGATGTTATGATTAATAAATATTTAAAGACTTTCATTCATACTAACTTTGCATACACGAAATTAATTTTGGCATATGTGTAAAAGAAACTAACTTGACACAAAAACATATTTTATCAGCTGTACCCGCTGGGACAGGTAATAGATAAACTATCACATTCAAAGCTCGTTTTTTTCCTTTTTTTTTTAATTCATCTTTGCTATAACTCTATCTGTCCCTGTTACAGAACTAACCGATCCCTCAATTTCGCCCCGCAAGAGTGCAGCCTCCTACTGGAATGTGTACGGAAAGAAAAGAGGTTTGTATTCTCTAAAGAATATAACGCACACGCCATTGGGTTGAAGAATAAAGCTTGGAAAAGGGTATGTTGAGATTTGACAAACTTTATTTTTAAATTGGCAGTTCTCAAGTTACTTTCTTAATAAGTATGCAAGTTTAATTATCTTACTTAGAATTGTTAATTCAAAAATCCAATTGTTTATTTGTTGTTGTTATTTGCTGAGCGTTCTTTATTATTTGTTATTGATACTTATATTTTTTACTTTGAAAATATCTGAAATAAATATTAAATCATAATTTTAGCGGGTCTATCGTCAATGTATTTCGTTTTCCTTTATTTCCGAAGTTTATTTGATTTAATATGTCTAGAAAACACGAAAGGTTAATAATGTTTTACATTAAATAAACAGTATAAACACACATTTTAATTCACCTATTTCAAATAGGTACACTCAATTATGATTTTATTTTGATTTATTTTATTCAAATTAAGAAGAAACGCAGTACAGATAGATCTTCAAATAAATATAAATAAAAAGGTAATTTTCTTTCACTCCAGTATTTCAACCTTGTATGATTTCAGATATCTGAAGCTTTCAACAATAAGAGCCCTCAAAAGAGATCCCAGAAGGTTTTACGTACAAAGTTCAATAACATGAAAACAGTGGCTAAAACCATGGGTATCAAAGATGCTGTTAGGAATTTTGATATAAATAATACAAAACATGATAAATTGATAAATGAAAGCGCCAAGGTGAGTAGTTATTGATTTTTGCTCTAATGCCAGCAGTACCCATATCTTCCCATTAAATCTTTATTTGAAACAAAACAAGAATTTCAAGTAGTGTTTATATGATAGCAATTTTTTTCCAAATGGGTTAAGGACTTTTTGAGTTGTTCGACAATATCTGATATGATGAATATTTCTGACGACATAGCTCTACCCTTAATACATTTAAAAATAAATAACCGCTCATTTCGTGCTCGGGATCGGAACACATCACTGAACACGAAACTGTCAGTAGTAGAATACTCAAAAATATAAAACTATAAATAACGGCTTGACCTCTCCACTAATTAGCAGAAGAACTACTGCTGACAATGTGGTACATATTTTGTCTGAAAACTTTTAATGAGCATAAAGGTGTTGAGAAATTACGCAAGACCGGACCCTATTTCTAATAAAGTTCAAAATAATAGTGGCAAATACATTTCAAATCATTATTGAAGTTATGGTTTCTTACAACAGCCAATCAAGTCAGAGCCTATGTTCGAAATGGAACTGGAGCTAAACGGGCCAGATGACGACGACCGTCACAACTCGGACAGCAACCACTTCGCGCCAGATCCTCTCAGCACTGTCCTTAATAGCGATTCAGGAATAGGTATGTAAAGAGTAACATTTTAACAAAATTATCGCACAATTACCTACTCGAAAAGAGAAGACCCAAGTGGGGAATTTATCGTCGTAATCTATCAGCGCTCCATAAGTACAGGGTTGGGCAGATTAAGTGTCCTAGTTTTAAATAACCATAAAATTAAAACAAAGCTTCAAATCTGAATATTAAACTTGTTTTTATTTTAAGCATACTCTATATTTACAAAATTAATTCATTAGCTCAAATCGCTCTTATTTAACCTGTATAACTTTACGCATTCTACCATAGAATGAGTTGCACGCGGCACGCACTACCTCATCTGGTATATCGTCACATATCTTGACCAACCGATGATTGAATGAATTTAAATTAATTCCCTGTGTGCTGCCAATCCTGCTGAGCATGTATCCCCATATAGAAAAGTCCAACGGATTCAAGTCTGGTGAAGATGCAAGCCATTCTTGCCACGGTATAAAATCTGTCAAATTTGTTCGACACCAATCTTGTGTACGTTTAGCTTTGTGAGACGGGGCACTGTCTTGTTGAAAGCAATAATAGTCATCCTTGAATTTCAATTCTTGATTGAAAACCCCTTGACAAAAAATATAGCAGCATACTCTGCTTATTGAACCTAAGTCATAGCAACCGTAGCAGTTATATGTTTACAAACCTTTAAAAATTTACGCAATTTTATAGACCTAATCGTTTTGCGAAATAAATAGGAACATTTTGCTTCATTTCAGGTTCAACACACTCGAGTTCTTGGAGTCAAGATAATAAAGAAGTAGCAAATTTAAAATTGAAACTATTAAATTACAAAATGGAAACAGCGAGAGTAAGTATTCACTTAGATGTCACGCTTTAATTGAATAATGAAGTAACCGTATTAAAGTCATTTTAACTATGTGTGTATTGTGTACCCATATACTCTGATAAAATAGCATAGTTTATGTAATGATGTGTGTTTATGCTTGTAACCGAACGTAACTATAGTTCGTTTTTTTAGTATTAGAAATAAGGTAAACAATCTTGATGTGTCTTTTAATTGAAAAACACATTTTAAAAATAAGTTACGGCAAATATGTAACAATTATGAATCTAATACGATCATTTATATTCTTCTGCTTTCATAAGTAATAGTTACTGATTTTTAAAAAGCGTTTTTCAATTAAAAGACATGTCAAGATCGCTTACCTTCTTTCAATTTCTTTCTAATGCTAAAAAAACGAACTATACAGACTGTCTTGAATGAACCAATGCTTGTGTCAGTGACAGTGACAGCGATCGGTGTTTGTTTAGTATAGACGCCACGCCATTTAAAATAAATGAACGTAGCTATTGAGAATGCCACGGCAGAGATACTTGGTTGATGTTTGATCTCACATCGTGTACTTATAACTTAATTTTAAAATAATTATATTAATAAACCCAGTGTTGAAAAAAAAATTTTTTTTATTAGTAAACATTACATGGCGCAGTCGGTAGGATGTAGTTAGACAATCGTACAATGTGCCACTGAACTTTATTTTAGAGTGGTCATTAAACGGTTCGTCTTTTTTCAGCTGGAAAGACAAAGGCTAGAAGAAGCCGCTCGCGCATCAGCCGCAACCCGCGAGTCCGACTCCATCGCCGCTGCCCTACGACTCCGTGCCGCGCGCCTCGAAGCCGTCGCGGCCGCCGCCAAGCTGCCGCCGCAGCACCCCGCGCTACTCTACACTCCCGAGGAACAGCCCGCGGAGAGATACTTGCGGCAGTATGAACATACTTGAAGATGTTAGTACTTTTTTTATTATTGTAACTTTTTGAACGGGACAGTTGAACGCTTTGATCGCTAAGAACAATTTTAAAGTCGAGAGTTGTCGGGCCCGTAGCGCACAAATTATAAGTATACTATCAAAGTAACATTCAGGTGTTCAAAGTTTACATTTGTTTTGGCATGTGCATGATGAATTTACGAATAGATATCACAAGTTTTGAGGTCCAACTTATCAAAGCTCCTAAGTATGTTTATAAAATGAAGCTAACAATTTTATACAATAAGCTGGAGGGTTATTTGTACTGAACCACCAATCCATACTAATATTATAAAGGCGAAAGTGTGTCTGTCTGTCTGTTACCTCTTCACGCTTAAGCCGCAATACCGATTTAGTTGAAATTTGGTATTGAGATAGTTTGAGTCCCGGGGAAGGACATAGGATAGTTTTTATGCCGGAAATCATCCCTGAAGAGAGTGCAAAGGGGGGTGGAATTGAAAGAGTTAATAAATCGCCTAATCATTGAAGTAAGCAATGCGCGAATTGAATGATTGCTATTAGCATTATCCAGGCGCTATACCTACTTTAGCTGCTGTCACTAATTCCACGCAGACGAAGTCGCGGGCAAAAGCTAGTATTTTTATAGACAGCGTAAGCTCTTATGATGAATTTGTTTGTAAATGTTCTTATGATATGACATTTCGAGCTCGTGTAAGGGTGTTCTTGGCGGTCAACGGGTTAAGTCATTAAGTTCGGCAGTGACATTCGTAGTCTATAGATTTGTCACTTTTGTTATAAGTACCACCGAAGGAATTTCAAATGAAAATACAATAACTTAGATACGAAAATTTGTATATTTTACTTAATTGCATTTTACATGATGATAAATTATAATTCGATATTAAAATTAATATTTTTTAAATATGCATTTGTACAATTTCCATCTATAACTAACTAAACTACGACACCTATTTGAAATATATTACACATTGCTAATTTACAACATGCTTTTTACATAGACTACTTCTATCTAGTATGTTTATGTATAAAGTACAAAACGTAAGTACATACATACATACACAATGCTATCGTAGTAGTGTAAAGATTAAGTAATGAGCCACGAGTCTATGTGACAAGCTTTAGAGTCCAAAGGAGTTATGATTTTAACAATAAATTTTCCACTTACATTCGGGTAACCTGCCGTAAAATTAGCCACTATCCCGATATCGGTCGATATTAACAAAATTACTGTGAAAAGCGACTTATTTTAGGATAGGTTACCCTAGTTTTTCAATACGTAGAATCTTTTAACTTCTGGGCTATCCCACACGCATCTTAAATTAAGAATCGAAATATCTATGGTCTCTAATTATTGTCTATGGTTAATGAAATATTCATAGCAGAATATCAGATACCATAAAAAGGCAGATTCTTAATCCGTGTGGAATGAGCTATTTAGTGTTAAGACTCCAAAGGACTCATTTAACATAATACATTTATAATTTGAGCGTGATTTGAGTCAATCGCGATCGTAAAGGGGTCCACTGATTAACAGTCCGCCGGACGGTATCGGCCTCTCAGTTGTTCGGAACTGTCAAAATTTTGTTCTAACTGACAGGCAGATACCGTCCGGCGGACTGTTAATCATTGGGTCCCTTAAAACGTGGTTGCTTGTCCGCTGACCACTGGATTTTAGCTACCAAATACCGGTTATATTTGCACGATGACTCGTGAGGCAAGTTTCAGGAACATTCTTGTTCTTTCAGAACAAATCATAGTCTTATTCACGTATAGTATTATTAAGTCTTCCAACATAAAAATGGCACCAACAAGAAAAAACAGCACCAGGTTTCTCAAAAGCTTGTAACTTGTAATACAAGCGGATGTCACTTTTTGACAGCTTTTGTTAGAAAGGGACTTCCACTTGTGTTACAAGTTACAAGCTTTTGAGAAACGGGCCCCAGGACCCTATTTAGTAAAGCTACAAGTTACAATTTTCTTGTCAGCGCTTGACAGTGCTTGTAAAATTGTAATTGGTTTATAAAATTTAGGGCCCAGTAGTATAATATCAATAACTGACAAAAAAAATGTGCAATGATATTATACTTATGATGATAATAATTAAGATATGACAACCATCCGATTGTTAGAAAAGAAACGTTATGCCCCCGGCATAAAGTACACTTTCACACGTACACAATCTAAAAGTCGTAACTAGCTGATGCAAAATTGTATAAAACCTGGACGGACAACTCAACTCACTACTGCAAATGAGCATCCAGCAATTAAAACCTTACAGTTGACATCCGTGTCGTTTAAATAAATTCGCCGAGGCATACAAACTACGTTGATCCGAGTAGGATCCCGATAGTCGATTAGTACTGTCTCTTCTTTAGCGCGCTCCAGATCTGCGAAATCGACTCCACACTCGCGTTCGCGGCTTCGCGCCGCGATTCGCGCACGAGTGTGGACCGGCTTTTCATAAAACCACCACAAATGTCTTCTCGATAAACGTTTTATGTACTAAACATGTGATAACTCCAAAAGCCTATTGGATAAAAAATGTCAATAAATTGACATCACAATTTTAGCATTGTATTTCATTATGGCTCCTTAGCTCAAAAAAGCTCAATATAAAACTTTAGTTAGTTACGAGTTCAGCTTTTTATTAGCTTCTGATGAATCCGGCTTAGGGGCTGTCCATAAATTACGTCATCGATTTTTGACGATTTTGGACCCCCCCCCATAATCATCCAAAAATCATGCTTCAAATGACCCCATTTCCTCCTACTTCATGCTACCGTCATCCGATGTCCAGACCCCCCCCCCCCCTAATTTGAAATGACGTAATTTATGAATAGCCCCTTATCAGAGATAAGTTATCACAAGTTTAGACGTCTGTGTTAGAATTATTAAATTTATACGTAACTTTACAACTTTGCTATGATAGCGTCCATTCTAAATGCGTTGTCATTACCTCACTTGATTCTTTTGAGCGTCTTTGTATAGCAGGGTAACTATCGGAACCCTATAAATTACTAATGGCAGCCTTTAATTTATTGTAAGTAGATCATATTTATGCTAACATTAAATACAACTATTTCGTCGTCATTATGGCAGTCGTGTTTACATTTTGTAGACGTGGGTACTATCTCGACAATTCTTTGGTAATGATTCGCTTTCAAACTCCTTGATCAATAATGATTGTGCCTTGATTTTTCTAGTTTTCTTACATAACTTATGTAGGTACCGACGCGTTTTAACTTTAACACCATATGCACCGTACCTTTTAGCATAGTTCACTATGTATAGGTATCGGTCCGTCAACCTCAAATAGAGGCGAAATATTTAATACGAAACATCTAGACCTGCGCAGCAGATTATGTTAAACTTGTATAAGCTTTACATACAATTGTCTTTAATCCAACACCAAAATGGTTTCAACATAGCCAACGTGATATTATTCACAGCCTAACGTTCAAAAGAACCGTCCGTCGTACAGTCCAAATGGCTCCGCTGGTACTTCACATTCACAAGGACGTCACTGGCTTTAATTTCCTTCAAAAGAATTGTTCATTTCCACTATTATATCTGTAGAGTGGCCAGTGAAGGTGGAGTAGGGTTATGCGGCGTGCATGGCGTCAGAGGGGTGGTGGGTGCGGAGGGGGCGACGGCCGTCGCGGGGGTCAGCGGCGTGTCCACCGGCGGGTCAGCGGCGCGGACCAGAACCCGCCTTAATTCTTGTGCTCGTGCTGCTAACGTTCGGGCGGCCTCGGCCATCTCCGCCACGGCGCTTGCACACGGGAACTGTTGAGCAGCGGATTTGGTCTTGGCGACGGTGGCGGCGAGCGCGTCAGACAGCGCGTCGGAACATCGGAGGGCTCGCGACTTTAAGCCGGCGTGTTGGGCGCTCCTGTTGGACAAACAAACTGTCAGAACTGAGGAAATTGGTGTCACAGATGTATTGAACAGCAAACATCGATCTATATCAGATACCTATACAAACAGAATAGTTTAAAAATGGGGCACATTGTAATCATGACCCCAAGGTGACATTCAAAGACCACTTTTGATTCCTGTGTTATTGACGCAAAACCACCTCTACGCATCTGAAAGCGCTGCTTATAGTTCCAATCTAACCCCATTCATAAAACTTTACGGACCTGATTTAGTTAAATTATGTTTTATCCCTTTCTCGCAAATAAATAAGTCAAAATGACAGATAAAGACAAACGATTATTAGCTAATTGAGGCTTGTAGCCGGTTTATGAATAAGGGGGTAAGTATATAGTTGTTACTCACCGATGGACCGTATCCCCAACGTGAACGATTCGGTGCGCGCTAAGCACAACGAACTTGCCATGCGCGAGGAAGACGTCAGGCGGTTGACCCATCTCAACAGTCCGTAAGAACGCTTCGACGGCCGTGGCGAGATGCGCTCCGTACGTAGCCGCCTGTGCGGCGTAGAACGCGGCGAGTTGACGGTCGTCGGCGGGCAGGCGTGTCGCTGCTGCTACTGCGCTGACCTATAACAAAAGACATATTGATAAGCGATAATTCAATAAATTTCATTTTTCCTAGCTTAGAATATACATAACATAATGTTGAATGACTGTAACACCTATGTACGTTGTAACACCTATGTACCTATGCTTAACCCTTTACCGCATGGATTTTTTATTCTCCCCGAATTAAATATATGTAATAAAACACTGTCAATGTAACATAAAAAAAATTGTGAAAAAAATCTATATTCGACCCAATTAAAAATAATAGTAAATAACAATTTGTTCCAAATTTGGTACTTTATGTATTAGTGGCTAACCGGAGCCCGATTATAAAACTGGTCAAATTTGGAACTGTATGCAATATATGTATGAAAATGTAAGTTTAAAAAAAATCACTTACATTTTCAAAAACTATTTATTATTTTTGGTAAGGTTTAGGCTATGGTAGCGGTGGTGTGGTGGCGGAACGTATGCTTGTTTGTCATTGACGTAGTAAAATAATTTGATCGTTATTGGTTATCTGTAGCTACCAGCTGTCACCGGTTATCTAACATAGATTTTTAACAATGCGGCTAACGTACCCAACTTAATAGAAACAAAATAAAGAAGTAGCTTGCCTGGGTGCATAAGGTTCCATATTTGGCAAACTGATAAAAAAATCACTAATGCATAATGTTCCATATTAGTCCAATCCTTCTAGCTTGTAACGCATAGTGTTCTATTTCAGGAACAAACTTTCACGACATCATACATAGTAATTTAAATATAAATGCTTACATGTTTGACCGTAAAATCTCGCGGCATATATTTTTCTAATACTCAACGCTGGAAATTTATTTATTGCACTAAATATAACAACGAAAAGCTAATTACAAAAGTAGTCATTCACACTTGCAAGTAAAATTGCCGGACGTCGGTGGAGATGATAACGTCATATGGACCACACACTAGTTAGAAGCTGTATCGAGTACAGAAAACGTTCAGTAGTATTCATAGTTTCTACCTCTTACAAGTTCAGTAAAACAGATGACGCTAATACCAGTCTACGAGGATAATTTAATTACGTTCCAAATTTGGACCCATATGCGGTAAAGGGTTAACAAATAAAAAAATAGATTGATTGATTGATTGAAAGGTCGCAAATCATGATGTCAATCATGATGAAGCAAACGCATGACTTCTCTTTTAAGGTCTCTGAGCTGTGGCTCAATTACTTACTGCTTGGAGCAGTCGCAAACCAAATACAAAATTAACTATAATTAGGTGGTGTAGGTACCTCGCCAGCGTGGTCGGCATCCCTCACAAGCGCGTCAAACGACGCCCGTAGCTTGTCGGGTAACGCAGCGCGGATTTCGGCGTTCCGTCGCCCCACCGCCGTACGTGATTCTAGGCGGACGTAGTCGTATTCTTCCGTCCATTCGTGTTCTGGAACTGTGCCTGCTGACCGCCTGGACAAAACGAAACACCGGTTAATTTATAATGAATAGCTTGCTGTCTTCATGAAGACGATTTCAACAAATCTAATCGATTCGACTAGTATTAGAAGATTCCGCTGCGTCTTAATTCAGTCTTCAGTATTGTCGGATTTAAGTGACCGTGACAGCGTATGAAATACAAGTACATTATTAGTAGAACAAATAGCGAAAACTTTAGCCTGTATTCCTGATTTCCGCTTTTAAAGTGCATCATCAGAATTGGTTACAACTTAAATTCTACTAAGAGGTCTTAATTAAAAAGTAGCGACACAGAGATGGGAATGCTCTAAAAGAAGCTGCTCGCCTTACATCCTCAGTCGAGGATCTTACAGAGACAACTAGCTGGTCCAGGGCATTTTGCGTCCCATCTGTTGGTTCTCGCTCGCACTCTAACGACTCGGCGCAACCTTAAAGCTCTGTATCTGTATGAATGTTGTGCTTGTTGAGAGATCTTACCTGAATAATAGCGACGCATTCCCATGTATAAACGAAGCTGCTCGCCTCACATCCTCTGTCAAGGACCTCGCACAGGCAACCAGCTGGTCCAGGGCATCTTGCGTCCCGTCTGTTGGTTCTCGTTCGCGTTCTAACCGCTCGGGCGCCCAGTCGCCCGCGTCCAGCGCTGATGTCGCCTCGTGCGTTATGCGCTCCGCGTCCTTCAGGGCTTTAACTAGTGGCCGTAGCTTTACTGCGATGCCTGGAAATAGTAAGGTTAAATTAGTCTTTGTTCATAAAAAGAAGCCTTAATTCCTTACACAGCAAACAATATCTAGCAGAACTGGAATTTCTTGCAGCAAGTCGCTATCTATACGTAGAGTCTGGCACTGGCGCTAGGTACCTTTATCCTGGGCATCATGCGCGTTGGCGAGCGTGGCGTCCGCGAACACAGCGAGGTCGTGCAGAGCGGCGCGCAGGCGCGCGCCCGCCACGCGCACGTCCAGCACGCGCGGCCGCAGCGCGCCGCGCCGCCGCCAGCCCGGCGTCACGTATGACAGCAGCCGAGACACTGCCGCTGACGCTTCCTCCTGTCACAACAAATTGATATAATCAGATATAGGAATAATGGTGTCGTGCCTATGACAAAAAACATGGACTTCGAGTATAAGGAGTCAACCTTGAATGCGTTTGACATAAAATCAAAGGGTTGACCACCAAGGAAAAATTGTGTTTTCAAGCAAAATAATTGTTGGTACGAGTAGTCCAGCAATAACGCTGCAGTACCTAATACATTAATATGAGTGAGTTGTCGGAAGCACTTCGGCGTCGACTTATTTCCCCAAACACAAGGTTATGCTGCATACCTCTCTTTTATAAAAGGAAAGATGTGCAATTAAGTGAATCGCTAATTGCTAGCATTAATAATTGTAATGGCGTCACAAGATAGCAGGAGCGCTCACAAACGGAGCACATTATATTTAAGTACCGACCTGTTTGAATGTACCTACGGATGTCAGTGAGATGCGCGGAGGCGTTCAGAATGTACAGAGGTGTGTAAAAATGTACCATGGGTGAGTAACTTGCCTGTAATCTCTCCAAAGCCTCAAGCGCCGCGTCACAGGGCAGCGGCAGGGCGCGCGACCGCGGCACGTCATACGTGCTCGAGTGTGCGGAGCTGCCCGAGTTGGCGGAAGCACTGGATGTGGCCGATGTAAGGGAGCCGGTACCGCTGCAAGCTGAGTCTGCGCTGGCGGGACGGGGCGCGCGCGGGGCGTCATACCTGGCGAAGAATGTTTGGTCAGAAAATTGGACTTTAGCTTTGTGATCTTGGCTCATTGTATAAAAATTAGACACTTAATATATATATCAGCGCGTCTCAGACCTACAGGATGAATTCCTGCATTTACGAGTTGTTAAGGGTGTGCCTGAGCCCGGGGCTGTGGCCTTTTAGATGGATAGGATCTATCTACCCTCTACAATTCCACGGAGCTCCTCTGCACAGGGAGCGGAGTGAAAGAAGGCAAAAGCACGATGCGATATTTTTGTTTTAGCTCATCTGTTGTGACTGGAATTATTAGAGGAAGCAAGAACATGTTACATTTTTCTCTTATTAGGGCTGCAGACTTAATTCAATGTAGTTTAGTTTCAAATAAATTAAGTAAGAATATCCACGAATTTTTAACGCACACAAAATTCTCGCATACTTACTTCACACAGCATCTTGAAAGCAATCCGCGAAATACCAGGCCGAGCATCGACATTAGGTAAGTTAAGTTGTTTTCTTACCCGCGTCATGTTTACTTTACTCATTTTAATAACGTAATGGAAATGGAAATTCTCAGGTATATGTACGCAGGGACCCGCACAAACACATTATGCCTACAGTATGCGTGCCCTTTCTGGTCCAATGAACTTAAGGGTGAGACGAAGGTAAGGTACTTAGGCATGTAGGGACTTATCTAAGTTCCGACACGTATTCTCGCCTTCCCTTTTGTCTTAAGTGAGATGTTTGAATGTCCCTCTGAACGGGTGACTTCGTGTTTTCGTGATGACAGTGACAGGGCTGGATAAAGTTCGCTTGTTGAGTAAGTATCCTACAAAGTTTTGCTTTGAATAGACTTAGATTGTATTTTTCATGGAATACAGATGCTGGGAACGTATCCTTCCTACTCATCACATTAAGAAAGATGAGGCCAACCGCTTCTTGCGAGTACCCAAATAGTTAAAGATGCATGTCACGCCTGAACGTCCGAATATGGACCGGGAAAGGTGGAATTTTCTTTCATTCTCGTGTACAACGCTGTGAATATAAAGGAAACGTGGTAGGTTTAAAAGCACGTACCAGTCACCGATGGGCCTTGGGGAGTCATAGTTCCCAATTCTCTGCACTGGCATGGGCGCGCGAGGCACATCGTAATGTGAACATTCTTCTATCTGAAATGACAACAATTTTAATGTAAATATTTCTGCTAGGTATTATCTACTGTTATAAGTAGTTGCAATGACTATTGTAAGTTGGTAAACACTGTTTTATGGGGTTTATGGGATTGTTCCATTATTTTAACTAATATTTGCAGAAGTTATTTCAATCAATGTCAGCACCTATTACGTCAGCGGTGTTGTATGGGCAACGGTTGACCGGGCATATTCAACCTTATGTCATAGCCATGAAGACTGGCCTGTGATGGCGTAAAGTTTGTCCGTACCTTTGTAAACGCCGGCGACTGCTGTGCCGGCAGCGGTTGATGCGCAACAGGCGCGGGGGGGCGCGCGCGCCGCCGCTGCAACGCCGCACTTGCGTCAAATACACCCGCGACGATGCGTAGGCGGTTGCCCGGACATATTCCCTGTAAAGAAGATATCGTAGGTTAGTTGTAAGCCCTACGACACATAAAGTTCAAGTATCAAGGTTGTACTCGTAAAACTTGGGTCGTAAATTGTAAAAGTTTTTTGCTTAGTTTGCGATCTGTTGTCCGGTTCGAAGGACCAAGTTGCCAAACAATGTAATGTATTCGACGATACGTATATCTTACATAGATTTTACGATAGCATTATCAGGCGTGTTTGCGCTAGTAACAGATAAATTTAGTGTCCAAAGTATAACATCTCGAGCATTGACAATAATGATAAACTGGTTCATATTAGTTTGCATTTGCAATTAGTACCTAATACTTACTTATAACGGAATGCTATGCCATGAGTAGGTAATGAAAAATTAGAATTTACACTGAATCAGCGTTATTAATTTGATGTCTTTTGAAACCACAAGAAAACAATATCGTTAGGTACATGGACCAGTTGCAGGTACCTAAATAGGTAGGTAAGTATGTCATATTCGCGTTAGGCATAACATTCAATCACATTACATCATTATAATTTGTTTAATTGCAGCGTTTTGAGAGACTTTAGGTAAGGTAAATTGAGGATCTACGTGACTGAGACAGTGGTTTCCACAAACGTCTTGGTAATTCTTTAACATGTACCTATGTTTATGAAAATCACATCATTTATCATTCGTTCAGACAAAATAATAATACCGACAAATAAGGTTTAATAAGTGTAAGCCCCTAATTCTCCAAGGAGCAAAAAATGCGTACGAAATAAATGTCTCCTGTCAGGATAAATGTAACATGTCACATCACGTTCGTCTCGTAACAATGCATCGCAGACTTCGATATACATAGTATCAATAATGCTCTATTCTTTGGACGTTAATGTCAATTATGTCGCTGCGTTAGTAACGCCGGAGCCACACGTAACTGTAGCGTACGGTGCGTCTTTTATGGAGTACGTTCCTTTATAATATTAATTTTATTCTGCTATGCTGCTCCGAGAGAAGGTCGTGTCAGAGACTGAAGGTATCGAAGAAATCATCGCTTCGTAAACTGGCAAAGCAAAGCAGACACTTAAGAGTGACAGGAATCCACCCGCACTATACGCTCTCAGTATTGCATGTAAAACTTCTACCTACTCGTTCTAATTCACTCGGAACTGAAGTGCACTGTAAGGGATCCTGACCACATACCAAGACAAAACGAGGAATCCAAGGAAGGTGAAAACGTTGCCGTCCAAGTAAAGTAGGTACCTAAATCTGACGACGAACTATGATTACAGAGCTCAAGGCGAATTCAAGCGCGAACTTCAAGACCGATCGAGATAGCGGCGTACTGCGGTCGCTATGATATTAAGTCATATGTCATATGCTGCTCCCCTGAGCGCGTACCTATTCTACTCAAGTACTTTGAGCGGGTCGCCGCCAAGCTCGCGAACTGGACGCACGCGACCGGCGCCCAGTTTGTGTGTCCGTCCAGTCCGCGGCCTAACTCCGCTATGTTGTGTAGAGTAACTCACCTGGCGTCCTCTGAGCGAGCATAGCCACCAGCCCTCGCTGCCGCCCGTATTCTGCTCCAGCACGGTCAGCAGGTCGCCGCGCCGGAACGCCAACTCGTCGGGCGACTCCGCTATGTTGTCGTACAACGCTCGCGCCATGCACTGTAACAATGAAAGACGGTTATGAGTATAAGTTGTGTGCGTGTGAGTAAAATTGTTGAATGCGTTTTTCTATTTTCTCACTTGGTCATTATGAAACTTAATGATATTTACTGTTCTTAGTTCAAAAGGACAAAACGAAGAAATACTGATCTGTTGAAATAATATGGTGGTGTCGAACCATATACCCCAGATAACAGGAAACGAAATACCGATATTCCTACTTGGTTGGAGACACGGCATAGGCGCATCAAAAATATCAATTGCTTCAGCGAAAACTGTCGCCCTGAAGCACAGTATACTTATTGGTACCTATACTAATCAAGCGTTGAACCCACAATCTCCGGATTACCTACTACCTACCTAAAGTTGCATGCTTTACACCACAGCTACCGTTGCCCTCTGACCCTACTGGCACAGTGTATAAATATCCGCGAAGGAACCCATGTGTTGTGCCTATTATTAAGCCCTCGTTTAGCGTTTGACACCCTCGCCCACATAATTTGGCGTTTGGCGCATGCATGTGCAGCTGCAGCGCGTCCTATATCACGATAATGACAGATCACAGACCCACTATGTGAATAGATGTGCATGTGCGCTTTCTCCGCGAGTAGTATGAAAACGTAGGGTTACAATCATCGAGCAACGTGTGTCATGTCGTAATGTCAACAGATTCTCATCATTCAATTTATTATTTCATTCAACTTATAAACGAAATAAAAAAAATGGTTGTAAAGTCGGTTTACGGACGATAATTTTGCGTGATAACCTCATAAGAAAACATTGATGAAAATTGCATACGTTACCATGCAGATCTGTCCACAACGTGACACTTTTTCGTGCATGCTACCGGTGTTCATCGATTTATAAGACGCTATCGCGTCAAAAAGAAATTACTAAGGTACCTGCTTAACCTGCGCCAAACAAGGCTAGTGCCTACTTTCAAAATATCATAACTTTATAAGTATGAATGGGTTCAAATTTTGCGTCAATCTTCGGTAGTATATACCATAGACAAAACTGCAATTAAATAAATAGGTTTGACGATAAACTTGCTCCACAGAGCAAAATCATCGTCAATCATCAATCATCGCAGATATATAAGAATATATCCCGTTTCCGACTGAGTGTTTATGCAATTGATAACTTCATTAGTATCTGATACAGAGGCGATGTAATAACGTTACAGTACCTAGACTATTTGTCTTAGGCTGCGTATCGCGTTGTCGAAACTGGTTCTAATTAACAATTGGCAAATTTAGCGATTGTTTGCGAGTCTACTTATATGTCTGCGGGTCTATATCGTAATAATGGCGGATTGTGCAACCAAACGTTGGGGCAGGCCATGTCCGTTTCCGACCGAGTGTTTATGCAATTGATAACTTCATTAGTATCTGATGCAGAGGCGGTGTAATAACGTTATGGTAGGCAATGGCGACATCCCTTGATTAGGTATCGCGTTGTCGCAAATTGGTTCTAATTCTAATACATAATTGTACTAAAATGTTTGTCTTAATAAAACGCTAATTTATAAGAGACCCAACCGATCTTGAAAATGAATAATCGCGTTATCAGAAAACGAAGAAGCGCGGTTTAAAAGACGCCAAAAAGCTTTTAAAAGCGCAAATTGAGGAGCTAAGAGATGACTGAAGTAGATTAAAGAGTTTGAAATTATTAAAGTATTGATCAGATACCTCTACTCTGATACCATCTGGGGTATTAGTTAAACATTTTAAGATAATTATAAATAACGGATTTAATTTTTAAAAGGTAGAATGGTGTGTCACAGATGCTTCAAAGATTTTATAGATTTTTAGATTCTATAGTTTAGTAATTGGATCAGCTAGTCGAACATCTTTCTTGAATAGTCCAGATAGGTAATTTGAATAACAAACGTATCTCACTAACCGCCATTTGATCACAGGGTATTTTTATATAAATTGACACTAACAACAACAATGGTTTTGTTTTTTGGGTTACAAATATAACGAGCATCCGGCCTCCGTTACCAAAAGGAGTTTTTTTTAGTCGACTATTAAAGTATAACGATATCGTTACAGATTAGGAGTAATCTTGGTGGTCAGGAAAGTAATTTAAATGGTAGGTTGTTATTTCCCTGTTTAAATACCTATCTACATCCAATTTAATCATTTGCGTAGGCACTTTGCTATAAATTTAAATAATTTTGAAATATGGCTTTGAGGAGTAACATGAGGAGGGCCATGTTTTTTATTTGTTATCGATTTTCTTTTTAGTGAGGTTTTTTTTGTGGATAAGTATAGAGTTTCCTATTCGGTACAATATACCTAAGCGCATTTTTACCGTATGTCCCACAAAATCTTCCACTGAGTTACGAAAACGTATGGTGTTTTCATAACTCAATGGAAAATTAAGTACCTACATACATTTTTTGTTCCAAATTGGGATTTCGTATTTATTCTGTCAGAACGAATAACTCTTCAAAATTACCAAATTTAATCAAAATCTGATGAAAAAAAAAATTCGTCAGCATATAAAGAAATTGTCCAAAAGGCTTTTATGCCATTAAATAAAGTACTTAAAATAGGTAATATCAGTTCACGAGATTATATACAATATTGAATTTTAAATAATATAATAGAAAATATAATTATTTGCTTCAGCCGAAATTCAACCATCCTCCCGTACCAATTTAGCTTCAGGAGGGCAGTTTGCCCGTATCCTCCAAATATTTCATCACTTATATTGCGAAATATACTTAAAATATTAGACGAAAAACTGACCCTTTTCGGCTGCGCCGGCTTTATACTCCTCAAATAGCATTCCTTGCAGCTTTTGTACACGTTCGAAATATAAACTCGAATATTCACTGTGTCCGGCATCCTCACATAATACACTCACTCACGTATTACAATTATTAAAATATATTTCCTTCAGTCCGCTACCGTCGGGGAAGCGAATGGTACTGAGCCGGGAGAGCGATTGCCAATTAATTTAATAACTTATTTGTTGTTTTGCTGCGGTTTGATAATGAATCACGAAAGCGTCAGTCACGTAGCTATGTACAATAGGCACTTAGACGCAAAACAATAATACATCTTAAAATTTACAATATAATTTAGAATCTGAAGCTGTCCTTAAATAACCTAGCCTTAAGTAAAAACGTATTAACTTGTCTCTCTACAACGGTAGCGACTCTATAATGAAGTTACTAGATTCTACATACTTAGTATGAAGTTAGATAATGTTTTTTTTGCCAATTATAAATTATTTAACATTCTTATTCGACCTAAAAACCTACAAGTAATATTGTCTTCGGTTATACAGCGTCAGAGAATCACGAGCTCTTTCGATCCAAAATATCCAAATAGGAAAAAAAACCGGACAAGTGCGAGTCGGACTCGCCCACCGAGGGTTCCGTACTTTTTACTAAATATTTGTTGTTATAGCGGCAACAGAAATACATCATCAGTGAAAATTTCAACTGTCTAGCTATCACGGTTCATGAGATATAGCCTGGTGACAGACAGACAGACGGACAGTGGAGTCTTAAATAAGATGGCCCATCAAAAAAAAGTAGGTACCCTATTTCAAGACTCGGAACCGGTATATTCTTCATACAAAAAATACCGGTATTATTACGTTCTTTTTCGTTCTTTGGTTTATTATTTCATTTTTAATGGAACAATCTAATACGAAGTTGTTACTTAAATACATGATTCAGTCCTACGTAAAGAGCATAAAATTATTAAAAATATTGTGGGCTATTATGGGATTAAAAAAAACCGGTTCTGACCCATACAACCATTTCCAGTCGCCGTTACGACGCGGTGTTGACACATCTTGTGTCGACACCGTCTGTTTCGGTCACAATTCCAGTCGCAGAGTCGTCGCCGTGTCGACACAGTTACCAGAAATGGGGAAGGGTCGACACATGACACAAAGTGACATAAAGTGTGGTCGCCGTGTGCACACATTGTTTCGGGTTTGCGACTACTTTATGCCAAAATCATTCGTTCATTCGTTCATTTTGTTCCTGTCAAATGGAAACTGTCAGATGGAAAAATACTTAAATAAAAATAAGTGACATTAATACGCCATCTCTAAAACGGATTACAAGACGTAATTATATATTGTTTGCATTTATATTACAATATGACTTAAATTATTATGGGGAATTAAACTGCTCGAGTGATTTGATAAACTAAGTGTAATATAATCAACGCGCCACCACATTGTTTTAGTTTAGCCGGAAATGAAATTGTTTACTTCTCAGTGCCTGTGTTCATAACTATATTATTTGAAGCATTTTTAGTACTTCGATGCGTATACTATACTTAAATAACAGAAATAACGCTTTACATACTACGAAACTTGTTAATTATGATGTATAAATATGGTTTAAGGCTAAGAAATATTGCAGTCACAAAGTAGTTGCAATTTTTCGACTTTGTGTCGACTCTGTGTTGACACATGACACGCGCTGTCAAAAGTAATAACAAAGTTACTGGTATGTTACTGGATTTGCAAAATGGCTCCTTGTGTTGATTTGTTTTCAGATATTCTCAAAGTGTAAAAATGCCGTGGTCAGAGATGGGCATTAATCGATTAACTGTTTATTCGACTAATTAATGGAATAAAAAAAGTTAATTCTCAAATTTTAATCGCGATTAGTTTAGTCGACCTAACATAGATTGAAATTGAATTAATCTGAATATTAATCGAATAAATTATCGATTAAATCTCGATTGAAAGTTGACAGGGGGCCATTTTTGTACGTAAAAATAATAGAAATGTCTTGCATGCAGATGGTAGCAAAACACTTTGTCATAAAAGTCGAGATGGGTGTCGATATATAGGTTTTAGGGAGTGCCGATTTCGAAAATAATGACCATTTTGGAATCCGAAATGGCGGCCATGCACTGTGTCATAAAAGTCGTCATGGATGTCGTTTTATACGTTTTAGGGGGCCCCAATTTTGAAAATGATGACCATTTTGGAATCCAAAATGGCGGCCATGCACTATGCCATAAAAGTCGTCATGGGTGTCGTTTTATAGGTTTTAGGGGGCGCAGATTTCGAAAATGATGACCATTTTGGATTCCAAGATGGCGGCCATGCACTATGTCATAAAAGTCGTCATGGATGTCGTTTTATAGGTTTTAGGGGGCCCCGATTTAGAAAATGATGACCATTTTGAAATCCAAAATGGCGGCCATGCATATGTCATAAAAGTCGTCATGGGTGTCGTTTTATAGGTTTTGGGGGGCGCAGATTTAGAAAATGATAACCATTTTGGATTCCAAAATGGCGGCCATGCACTATGTCATAAAAGTCGTCATGGGTGTCGTTTTATAGGTTTTAGGGGGCGCAGATTTCGAAAATGATGACCATTTTGGATGCCAAGATGGCGGCCATGCACTATGTCATAAAAGTCGTCATGTATGTCGTTTTATAGGTTTTAGAGGGCCCCGCTTTCGAAAATGATGACCATTTTGGAATCCAAAATGGCGGCCATGCACTATGTCATAAAAGTCGTCATGGGTGTCGTTTTATAGGTTTTGGGGGGCGCAGATTTCGAAAATGATAACATTTTCAATTTAAAAATGGC
Source organism: Cydia splendana (assembly GCF_910591565.1). Classification (NCBI taxonomy): domain Eukaryota; kingdom Metazoa; phylum Arthropoda; class Insecta; order Lepidoptera; family Tortricidae; genus Cydia; species Cydia splendana. Next base: position 12,613,398 of record NC_085971.1, on the reverse strand, counting down.
GGCAATGCACTATGTCATAAAAGTCGTCATGGATATCGTTTTATAGGTTTTAGGGGGCGCAGATTTCGAAAATGATGACTATTTTGGATTCCAAGATGGCGGCCATGCACTATGTCATAAAAGTCGTCATGGATGTCGTTTTATAGGTTTTAGGGGGCGCAGATTTCGAAAATGATGACTATTTTGGATTCCACTTTTATGACAAAATACGTAGCCGCCATCTTGGATTATAAAATGATCATCGTTTTCGAATTCTGCACTCCCTAAAACCTATAAATCGACATCCGTGACGACGCAAGTTATCTTTATTTTCAGATCTAACAAATTGCTACAGAATACAAAGGACAAAAAAGAAGCGAGGAGGTAATGAAACAAGCAAAAATACAGATGATTCCTCGACGCAATTGGGCGATTCTTAAATTGTGTCCAGATTTTTTTTGTCATAAAAGTTTTTATTTTTCACATATTACTCTCACAAGTTCCGTGACATTTCGACCTTGTAATTTTTTAAGTAAATGTTTTTGTTTATCTATGAGGATCTCACTAGAATAGTATAATCAAGGTATGTTTATATTTGATGAATGAAATAGTAACGCAAAAAAAAAATATATTTGTGTCTTATATTCCTGCCGAAGACTTTTATTTTACCTTTTCCTTCTACACAAGTTTGGCCAAGTAATAAGAATTTAGGGCTCTCAATTTTATTTTGACTTCTACAACAGTAAAGCTACGAGGCCATGTTTGGTATCGTTTTCGTATAAATTCGCAGTACCAAATTTAGTTAAGGTATCACATTGACACCATTACGAAGTAAAAACATATAAACTTATTAAAATACTTTCTTTTAAACTCCTCTTCACGCTTAAACTGCTGAACAGTTTTAATTTAAATTTGGTACACATATATTTTGAGTCCCGAGACAGGATATAATAAGTTATCTCAAAAATCATCCTTTAAAGGTGTGAAATGAGGTGTAGGGGGGAATTCAGAATTGACTTCTTGAAGTTAATACTGTTTAAGTTTAGGTTTGAAGTCATGTTTTTTCATCATTTTTAACTAAATCAAAGATGTAGACCATCCCAAATTTCATATAAATCGGTTCAGCGGTTATTGATTTCCCGTACAAATTTCCACGGCACTTTTCACACCTTCAAAAGATGATTTTGGTTATAAGATCTATCCTATGTCCTGTTCCGGGACGCAAACTATTTCTATACCAAATTTCAACGAAATCGGTTCAGCGGTTAAGCGTCAAGAAGAGTTTCAAAAAAACCGGCCAAGTGCGAGTCGGACTCGCGTATTAAGGGTTCCGTACATTAAGTCCGACTCGCGCTTGACTGCACATTTCTAATAGGTTTTCCTGTCATCTATAGGTAAAGAACTATTCTGTGTATTCAGACGGACATACATACAGACGCACGAGTGATCCTATAAGGGTTCCGTTTTTTCCTTTTGAGGTACGGAACCCTAAAAAGATTTATTTTTATTTTGTGGAATGGTGTCAATGTGATATCTTAAATGGATTCAGCACCCCAGATTTATACGAAAACGATACCAAACACGGCCTAGCACCTTCACTGATATAGATATATCAAGATAAAATTGAGAGCCCTAAATAAACTTTCAAGAGCGGATATCTCAAAAACTATTCAACATATCGAAAAAATTGACGACTAAACTTGTAACAAATTAAATTAACTTTCATTTTGTATAAGTGGCCATGTCGCTGAGATGCATAGTTTCCGAGATATAATCGAAAAACGGGAAAATGGGACCTTCAAAGCCCCCTCTCTCCCCCCCACTCAAGGGCTACGGCCGGGGACTTTTGATATGTTCACCTCCTAACTTGTCAAACCGAGTTACGGAGTCAAAAATTGTGTTCCGAGCATTTCCCTCTACAACTTTTGGAGCATTCGTTGCCTGACCTAAGTAGCTTATTGAATTTCTTTAAAAACTTTTCTGTAAAAGGTTGACGGGTGTTGGGTGTTTATATGGTTTCGGTCGATTATTATCATTTGCATTGCCCATGATGACTTACTAGAATTACGAGCACACGAGACACTAATAGTAGTTTGACAAACCTTGGTTTTCAAGAGGTATTTTATATTGACATTTGCTGTCACAAATTTGCTGTCAGATTTAGTCGCAAACCGCACGCAAAGTGCACACAAATGTGTCGACACCTTGTTACGGAAAAGTGTAGACACGGCGACGACTCTTTGTTTCGAAACAATTCTAGACACATTGTGTGGACTCTGTTACGACACATCTGACATTTAGTTACCACTTTGTGATTCTGCGACTGGAATGGTTATATGGGGAGCCCTGACCTATTTAATAAGTAGGTATTTAATTTAGGTGTATCTTGCTTGAGTATCAATTTATATTCAAGTTTCTTTAAACCTAAATATCATTTGTAAGTGATACCTCTAATCAACAGATCCGACAGTCTGACCAGGTAGTACGTGATCACGCTAATTAATCAAGAGGATTACTCATTAATTATTACACTGCGTTTAACGCATTTAGCAACTTTACCTCCCAAAATAAGCACGAATGCAAAATAGGGATGCTGCGTCACCTATCAAAGAATGAGTAATGGACCGGACTAATCCGTAGTTCAATGGAACCAGCAAGGTTTATAGAACATGAATGGTGAGGTCATTGTCTGACCTCTGGCGCCGACTAAACTATCAATACCATTAAACCCTACTAATACTTTTCCTGTCACAATCACAATAATATAGCGTGAACATACCCTTAACCGCAGAAAAAACATCCATCTTCCCACAACAAAGAAGCAGATTTTGTTGAAATTAACATTTAAGTATAGTCAGCCAAGAAAGTGGTTTACCACTTTTCGACTCGATCATCTGATTGATAGAGTCGAAAAGTGGTAAACCACTTTCTTGGCTGACCGTACTTGAACTTTATTTTTTGCGGTTACGGGTGGCATAATAAGCTAAACTAAGTTCTTTGCGACAATCTGACAGGTGGCTTATTAAGTTTTAAAAATGTTACACAAATATTAACCATCTCTACGACTTTTGTCCAGTTTAGAATTAAGCACAGTTTAAAGACCGACTTCCCATAATATAAAAACAAATTTCAAAATTAATTTAATCTACTTATTTATATCAAACTTAGTCCCCAATACTATTCAAAATCCAGATAAGATATCTAGAAGTCGGTTTTGACAAATAAAAGAAAATTAAACTAAGTACCTTGTTTATTTTAAAATCTGGAACAGGCACTTACGATGCCGCGAGCATCCAGGTTAGTCCGATGACCTAGAAATCTGCACCCTTTACGGAGTCAGTGGTCAACCAGGCACGTGTGTCAGCGAAGTGAGCCGTAGTTTTCGCGGTTGAGTGAAGACGCCATGTGGTACACCGTACACCGGTCGAAAATCAATGGCTGCCGGCAGGGGACTGAATGGCGGGGCGACCTAGGAAGGTCGCGTTTTGCTCCCGTAGTACGCGAAGGGTTAGCGCGCATGCGTACCCGAAATACCGGCTTTAGTTTTTTTATTTATGTCGTAAAAAGAACCTTTAGTGGGATTAAGGATTAGGAAATTGATTCTGATGTTTAGGGTGGGAGCATACCGAGAAAATAATCGTGCTGTTTTACAACGCATTTTACTTTTTTCTAAAGAAGCTAGGTAGAGATAGTTAGACTTGAAATTTGTCTCTGTATTGTGTCTAGTTTTTTAAGGTTCTTTATAGGTTAAATTTACCCATGTATTAGGTATTAAGACATGACGTAATTAGGTATACAGTTCGCTATAAGTATGAGAAAATAATTGACATCATCAGTACCTACCTAATTCCATTTGAAATGTGAGTACTCGTATAGCGAAATGAGAGAGAAGGACCGAAATTGGAGCAAATAATTGACTATAAATACGAGGTACCCATTAAGGCTATTATATAAAATAACATTAACTGCTAATAAATAATTACCTGCTGTCGTATAGGTATCTATATTTTATAGCTCATGTAGCTGTCGTGTCGCTCGATTTAAAAGTTCAGGTTTTTACACGGAAATCACCCAGAGTTTATTAAACTTTAATCTCTATCAGGAAACAGCAGCCAGTTGAAATCGCGGGCTCTAGGGGTTCAATTCAACTTGTTTCAATCACAGCTCTCTACAAAGCGACTATTTAGCCATTTTTTATTCCCAACAAATATCTGTGCACTTGTGCGACTATGTGTGACATTATAGCGCTCAGACGGATTAACCCAATTTGATCTAGTTTTTATTTTTGTTTTAAAAGTGGTTCGATCGAAAGTGCTTTAGCTATGTTAGGCTAAAATCGGGTCCCAATCTGCATACTCACTCTTATGGTATGTATCTAAAATCGTAGGATACATACTTAATGCCTTTACGGATTTATTTGCATCAGCTACTTTATACTATACATTTATACTTACAACAGAGCTGGTTCTTAAATAGGTGTTAATTTAACTCACCAGAGTGCACTGCTATATTTTTTGTCGAAAGTTTTTGCCAAATATTGCAATCGAAAATCAAATAAACTTTACGATCTCGTGTTATCAGAGCCACGTCACGCCCTATCAAAAGCAAAGTCGAATCGCACCCCACAGGCGCTGTTAATTAACCAACTCTCCCACACCGATGCAATCGGTAACGATATATTGGAAAATTGAAAGCTATTTCGTCCACTCCAATAGTACTCGTAAATTGCGTTGCAAAATGCGTTTGTAAATGATGGCGGGCCTGGGCCAGAATGGGGTCAATCGTCTGGCGCCTCTCGCCCACTGTTTTCTTTATTATTAGTTTCAGTTTTATTGTTAGTCAACGCTAATGAAGCGGTAAGCCGCGGAAGCTTAAACAACTAAAAACCACAGTGGAAATTATTCTTGTTTTTATTGAGAGTAAACTGTCTAAGGAATCTCCTCTACCTTAAAGATATGTACCTACTTTCTTAATCCTATGATTAGTATCCTGTACCTCTGCCTATAATAGTGAATTTCTGGTACTGATAAGTAAACTTGATAGAGCTTCTGAGGATGCACAAGAGCTTCTCACCTATAAGTAATCGGCAACACGCATGTGACATTTAAATAAAAGTTGCAATACTTTCAATCGTCTTTAATTGTGCTTACTCTTGCTTCCATCCCATTGGAGATTTTTTTAAATAGTTACACGCCAGAGCAATGGAAACGGGTCACTTCATGTGGATTTTTCCTATGAAGTTACCCTTGAGTAACTATAGCGAGTAATTTTACGTACCTATTTATCAACTTAAGTATCGACACTTTCTTTAGAAACCAGCTGACAAACGCGATACTAATAAAATAAATCTAATAACTGTTATTGATAATAGCCAATTGTTTTGAGACTAGAAAGTTGAGGCCTTTTAAAAGCCCGCCTATTTTGCCTCTAAAAAACATATTGGCATTCATCATCGTGACATTTTAATGGAAATTCGTAGTAGCAAAAACGTCTGCTTCCACTCGTGGCCACTTAAAGAGATAAGAAGTAAAATGCAGGAGCAAATTAGATGCCGTATCAGCATGAAGTCAAGAAGTGCTTATTACAGTGGCGTATGTTAATCGTATCGCTTGCAGAGTGCTGGTTGAAAACTAATAATGAGTACCAGTTTTTTTTTTGTATTTTCTGATACATAGTTATTTTATATATGACAGCTCATCGATAGTTGCTATTGTCGTGCCTAATGTTTTTTTATTATTATTTACGAAATAATCTTCTATGCGATAGTGTAGTAAAGCCTGACCAGGAATATATGAATAAATGCAACACACAATATTCTCTTGATCTCCCCTGTTTTCTGTAAGCAATCGGAACACAGCCTGAACTGCATAAGTGGCTGCGACCGCAAGGACGCTCCGTGTCCCATCCTCTAACAACTCGTTAGAGATTCAACGAGCGAGACGCAACTATATGAAGCACATAAGTGTGTCCTTCTCCCTGCATTTGTCTTGCATAAGTGCGACAAATGACTTTGATAAAAAGTGCACATGGCGTGTATAATGGCGAAGCCGACGGCGCCTTTTTCCAAGCGCCGAGGAAGAGATGCGACTTGTTTTAATGTCTTCGTGACATATATGGCCCCTTTTATAAAATGTGTGTGTGTAATCACTAAGCTAACAAACGTCGACTATCAATTCGGCCAAAGAAGTATAATCCAAAATAATAAATCCTTATAATTTAAACCTTTTTTTCTAACTTAAAACTAATGAGTTTGTCCTGATTGTCTAGTAATATTAACATTTATTGCAAAAAATAAATATTGCATAGGTAAGCCACCCGTGTGAGTCTGACCGAAACCGGATTTTTTAACAAAACAGAGGTTATTAAACATGGAAAATATTTTGAAATGTAGCCATATTTAAGATGTCATGTCATGAACTGTCCAACAGCAAATTGGAATTGTGTCCAAGAGTCCAAGCTGATTCATAAAGTGACTGGACATAACGGCAAAAACTAGTCAAGCACGAATCGAGTCATCTTAGACCTTAGACTTTTTACATTAACGGTTAATCGGTTTCTTTGAAATCTCGATATATTATTAGATTTATTAGCAAACGCATATAATTCACTTTTTTAACAAAACCTACCTACCTCTATTAAATTTGTATTCTCTATTTATGCTACGTATCGGTATGTGAATTTTTATTCATTGACTTTGAACTAAAATAAACCTGCTTGATCAGGTCTCCTAGATATACCTATATGTATGTGTGTGTATGGGTCCCATGCAAGTAAAGTCTAGTTGCCGTTTTAGGTATAGACATTTTATCATTCAATATTCAATGGCACGCCGCCGCAGTCATCGACCCGCAGATATAACCAAAGGATGCTGCAATTGTCGGATATGTTTCCGATATTTGGGACAATATGTAAATTGTAAATATTTATTCTGAGGTCTTGAGACCTATTTTGAGACACACGTTGTAGAAAGTAAAAAGAAGTATATGAATTTTACATAAAAAGGTACCTACATTTGATGTTTTGTTTCATTGCCAGAGTAAAATTGCGTAAGGACCTAAGTTTATGTACCTATTTAACAATTTTTAATTTACTTACTACGTCAATAACATTAATTTAATGATTTTAGGAATCGTTCTTGTTGATCTTATAGTAATAAGCTCCCGTTTTCACCCGTTGGGTAACGAAACACGATAAAATTTGATCCAGTAAATAAGATGACTTGGCACTTTTTCGCGCATCTTGGACGTCATCTAGCACTACTTTTCCCCCAATTAAAACGCCTGGCCAAAGAGAATAGATAGTATAGACGGGTCCTGTCATAGTAAATTTTGAAGTCACAGTAAAGGCCATAGTCTGTTTTCCATAGTAAGTTGGCCCTTAAATCAATTTGTAGTACAGGACTTGACCACACATATTGCAAATTTTTGACAGGAAGTACCGTTTGGAAAATTTTGATATTTAGGCAAGTAGTAGGACTAGTAGGCCAATGTCTGGCCTACAACTAGAAAAAAATTAGAGGTGTCGCTACTTCACAACGACATTAAAAAAATGATTTTTTTTAAGTACTTCATTTTTCTTCTTTTTTTTATATGACAACTGGTATTCGTTTTTTGAGTATCGGTGCATACCTAAATAAAGAATACTATTTAAAAAATTTAAGCAAATCGCTTGAATACATCCCGAAAAACAATACATTAAAGAAAAAAATTAATAAAATCATAAGTCAAAAACTGTCACTAGTAGGATGTTGATACTCAGCAAAAATATCCTTCACCATAAGAGGTACTCATAAAAAAAACCCGAATCGAATTGATTTCGAAGGGCCAACTTACTATGGAAAACCGACTATGGCCTTTACTGCCATCTATCGACACACGACTAAAACTCAAAATGAAAACGTGTAAAATTATCAAAAAAAATTATATATATGGATAAATGATTTTATTATTTTTATATCATTTTGACCTATGTTCATTCACTGATATCTATGTGTTAAAATTGTTAAATATGAAACGGTGTCGTCACGCCATCTATCCGAGAATGACTTTTTCTTGATTTCCGAGGCACGTTTTTTCCTTAGACTTTATTCATCTTATACGAAGCTACATATGTCTTTGGCCTGGCAATATTATATTCGAATTAAATACATAATTAGCTATTATATCACACCAAACTCAGAGCTCTATAGATTGTACACCTTCAATTTATTTGACACCTCTCACACCCACCGCTGAACAGCTGTCAGGCGCCCGAATTAATTAATAATGATAGTATGGCACACTAACTAGAGGGATTTCGTTGCTCTATAAATTGCAAACCTATTTCCGTAGCTAGCTCTCCGTCTATAGGGTTAAATCTCAGATATCGATAATTCCACTAGGACCACTAGGTACCAACGAAAAAAGCAATATCAACCTAACAATAGAGAACGACTAACATGGATCTTATCCTATGGCAAGAAACCTATAGGATAGGTAGATAAGTAAAGTAAAACTGTAGAAAACAATGACCCATCCATAAAATATGAACAAACACTTCGTAACGTTTGGTTAATAGGCACTTTATTTTAATATCCCCTAGTTGTAACGTCTGGTTAATATCCCCTACTATCCCAATTGTCACGAACAATTGAAATCGCTGTCTCTCTTCATGTCAGGAGGGCTGTTCTATTTATTTACAAAACATTTTTTCTCGTTTGTAAACTCCTCTTTTGTAACTTGGCCCTCGCCAGGGTGAGGATTAAGGACTTTGGTGCTAGCTTTCTCGAAGCAAAGGAATTCAGTGCACTGCCCATGAGCTACATCATTCCGTAGCTACAAGACAATTGTTGAACAAATTCTTGAGTAGGCGCGATAAGGGATCAATTGCACAAAAGATCTACATTATTTAAAGAAGTATCAGTACTTAAAGCCTATCAGATCACACTTTACCGATTTGTCTAAGTACGAGTACGTAATCAATTCATTAGCATCCCTGCAGATAAGTACCTAAACACCCTTCCCTCGCGCGAAAACTCTCAGCATAACAACATTCATGTGTGGGTTAACCAACCCTTCGTCGTAATTTAAAGAAAAAATATGTTTCAAAGTAATTTATACCTACCTATCGCAATTGCCGCCGACGTGGCAATTCGAAATATGTAAAGCGAATGCCTGAATCGATTATAATGGTGGGAATACATTAGTCCTAGTGTAGATGTAGCCGATTAAATAAATTCTAGGTTAATAATGCCAGTGGCAAACGAGACCAATAAATGCAGTGAAGACATTTATAGAAATTGCATAGCGTTTAGTACTGTTCCGAGGATGTTATTATGCTGCTCAATAGAGAACATAAGTCGATACGCATCTAAGTGCACTGTAAAAAGTTAATTGCTTGTATGTTATTTTGTCATGGTTTTTTATTTTAAAAATGACGAGACAAAATATGCCTAATCCATGCTGAAGAATTTTTAATGCCAACTATTTAATAGAGTTGTAGGATTTTGCCAATTTCTTTCATATGGAAAAAGAAACTTGCTCACTCATTGAGTTTCTAAAAATAATACACCTTCTACAGATTTGGTAAAAATTAAGTAGAAATAAAATATAAAGTGGAAATACATCCCCACAGATAATTACGGTCTATCAAAGGCTTCGAGCTTATAACCCTCTTTGCATCGGGGTTTAAAAATAGTCTAATTGGATTTAGTTTTTTGCAACCACTGCGGTTAGCGGTGCAAATAGACTGCAATTGCGGTTTGAATTGTTTATTGACGGCTTGATCGACGGATATCCGAACGGGAATCCAGGCTCGTTATAGACACAGAAAAAAAAATCGTACAGCGTGAGAAGATGTATCGTGCCTGATACTTAATACGACCTAAACTCTATAACCTGTAGACCTCGCCAACCCCCATGGATCCGACAAATTGAAGATTTTCCAAAAACGAAATAGACAAAAATAATCTATATAATTATCGAAACTGTTCATAAAATTTCTTGGGAATCGGCTGAGAAATGCGACCTGTACTGTCCTATACCTAGAGAAGAACATCGGGACTTGCAAAATAATTTTTGACTAAGCTTAAACGGTTCGGTTTCGCTCTAAACATGGCTGTTCCGAGAACAATTGATATTTTCTTTCGTGGTTAATAGCGATTCTGAGTGGTTGGTCAGGTATCTAAAGGTCTCTGCATAATATTTAATATGTATTATTATGGAATAGGTATACAGTACAGCCGTTCCCAGGGCGGCTCTCGTTTGATTCGAAACACGACGCCGCGCCGGACGTGAACACTAGACTTATAGGTCTAAACACCTAAACACACACGATTATTGTTTTAAACACTAGTTCTCATTAAGGAAATTGTAGATAGATATTACAGCTATACGTAAGCTAACAAAAACAAACTTCGTGAATAGAATCAGGCGTTACTTTGCGGAAATCCATACTAATTAAAACCAAAATATTACTTTGCTAATCCGCGAAAAGATAACGTGCTAGTCAATCAGCGCTAACCCGTTATACTTACTTGCGTATTTTTACATGCAATTAATATTCCCACCCTCCCACCGCAAAAATAAATACGCGCAACGGAAACCCCCCCGGACGGAAACCCGGGAACGGATTCCGTTGCCGGGCGTCAGACCGTCAACAACTCCTGAGGATGCCTCGTAGAGAGGCGAAACACGTGTGGAGGTTTATTCTTTTGGTGGTGGTTTGTTATATTTATTTGCGTATTTATTTTTGCGGTGGGAGGGTGGGAATATTAATTGCATGTAAAAATACGCAAGTAAGTATAACGGGTTAGCGCTGATTGACTAGCACGTTATCTTTTCGCGGATTAGCAAAGTAATATTTTGGTTTTAATTTTTAAAACAAACTTCGAAAAAATACAACGGACTTTTAAAGGCTGTCTCTTTCATACCACTCTTCCCCTACTTTGGCTTTCTGTAGCTAAGTTACCGTTCATAAACATTTTCGGTTAAAGAGAATTGTAGGTAGGTACTAGGTAGGTAGATAGGTATTATAAAGGCCTAAACATGAAACATAAAGTGCCTGAATTTTCATACTTAGGCATTTTCAATTATATACTCTTATCGTTTCTTACATGTTTGGACCGGTTTTTAAGAATGTGTAAATCCTTATACTATAAAGCTAAAAAAAATAGTAATGTAATAAAGTTGATTAGGTGTATGTATGCATATCCCACTGATGTTAATCCCATAATTACAGAGAGGCTATTGAAAGGAAGAAACGCGATCCGTTCCCCGGTATATATTTTATTTTTATTACATTGCAGACCGAATGTTTTCATCGGCTTCAACAAGTATTAATACCTAATTAACATGCTAAATAAAGATTTTATTACGGCTTTATGTCGATAAGCTTCTACATTACTATTTTTATTATAAGTTTGATGGTCACATTTTACGTAAAAAACCAAAGTTATACGATCGAAATAGCTTTATAACCCTTGGAATATATTATAGATGTAAATTAGTCTTTGTAACTGTATCACAGGAATTGAATAAAAACATCACCGCAGGAGTCCGTCGCTAGGGGGAGGACCCGGGCCCTCCGGCGAGGGAGAGGGTGCCGGGAGATGCAATTTCAACTGCATTCTGTAGATATGGACGGCTGCGGAAGAATAGTCGCGACTTTTTACTCATTTTACCCGTGTTTTAACCGCCGGCTTCAGTTCTTAAAGCCTCCGCCTCCGTCGACACTTTTTTGGAACGAAAAGCGGCTTAACAATGGGATTGCCGCCGCGCCTGAAAAATTATCGTTCATTCGTTAAAAGGGAAAAAGAATCATTCCACGTCCCCATTTCTGCTACCCAATTATTTGTCGGGCGAGAGACGCCGACAGATGCCAAGTATTGCAAGCCCTGCGCCTGACACTTGTAGCTTGTGTCTGTGACTTGGCACGTGTCCAATCCGAACGCGACGTTTACTCCGTTACATAGGTACCTACTTGCACAATGCTCGGTAAATGTGAGCAGAATATAAAATTTTATAAGGGAACTAAAATATGATCCTAACTTTCCGACCGGGAAGTAATATCGATAGTGCAGGAGTGCCGTGTTTTCTGCTTAGCGGAGTAGGCAGTAACCTGCAGTTTACGTCACGGGGAAGGAAGTAAAATAAAATATATTTGCAAATGCTTTAAGGAAAATATAGCGACGTCCCGCCGCGGGTCACGGGAGTTTGAAAGGCGTCACCTACATGGATTTCTAATAATCTGAAGGAGGTTACTTTGTTTACTTATTTTTATTTTACTATAATGTTGAACACAGCGATTTATTGAGAATTGTGGTTATTTGCAATTTTTTCCTCCTTTTGTGTTTTTAATTTGTATTTGTTTCAGTAGTTACTGTTTCTGAGTCCAGACATAAGTTTAATCTAGAATAATGTCTACCTCTCTATTTCATAGCGCTTCAATAGGTATGGGCTATCTAGGTATGTATTTATTTGATAGAAGTATGTACAAAGGCCACGAAGCACTCATAATAATAACGGCACGCATGATAGAGCAGTGTAGTATAGATAGGCAACTATTATCAAACTTGTCGTTACATTACGACGATGCGCAGTGGAGTGCACTCGAGCCGGCTTCAAACATTTTCGTCGGGCGTCGAGAGCTGTCTCTGATTAAACTCAGTCCGCGCCCGCCGCGCCTGCTTTATTTACCCGCTGAGGTTCATATTTGGGATTCTTTCGAAAATTAAAAACTTTTTTTACGAGTAAAGCAAAGTAAAAGAGGGGCAAAAGAAATCAACCCTCTTTGTTCGCACGCACATTTTCACCCGGATCAGGGCCTGATGCGTGCACTGTTCTGAATAGCTCCTAATTGCAAATATCAGACAGGGCTTTAGAACTGTTAGAAGAGTATGTATATGTAGGTAATCATCTATGTTAAACTTTTTTTTTGAGTGCATCACATGGCGTCTGTTGGTAAAGATTAATCTATTAAAAATATTAATTTTAGTCTAGAAAGCGCTCGACATGTTTCAATCAGTTTTGAGGGTCCTCGACCGAAACAACTGAAATAATGTAATCTTACCTTAAATAATAGTTATCTAGAATATCTAGTGATACGTAGGTATACTAAAATGGAATCGACACTCAATTATATTTTATGTAAATCATCATGTTGTCGCAGTAAATACTAATTAATTATTCATTCAAACTTAGGCGTCTGATGGCAATGCACACAATAATTTAATAATGGAATATTTAATGGAGGGAAGAGCATAAATTTGGCGGTAGAGCGGCAGCCAGACTGAATTAGATTATGCATTAGACTCGGATCACGCCCTGCAACGCTGCGTACGTTCTCAAACTAACATGCGTGTGTTATACGATGCGTAATGATGTGATATAGGATACAATCATTTACGTCTACTTATTTATTTGTGGCTCTCCGTGATCATATCAGCTCCTATACCCTTTATATTAATACGATTTGTCAGGTTTAGGATTCAAGATGTGTGTTTTTTCTCCGTTTTTAGGTATATCGAATATTATTGCACTTTCTTAAGTTAAATACTCAAAGTTTTGAATAGTTATAATGAAATTTATAAACAATCTACATGACTTACACAGTTATAGATATACAATAAAGATAAATCTGTATCTATCTCTTGCATTGTAAATATTCCTAATGGACGTTTCTTGGCTCTTTGTGTCGTAGGACTCATCACTATAAACTTGGATAGATACAAATCCCGAATGGAATGTGAATATTCATAACAAGGAGCGACCAGGTCCCCCGTTTCTAAAGACTTTAGAATAATAACTTGATAGATCTTCCAAGTTTCTTAGGTACCTTGTTCAAAACAATAGGTTGCTAAGTTTCTTGTTGCGGCCCGCTATGAAGGGTAGACAAACAATAGACAAAGTTTGGAGTCCGCTGTCCGTCGCGGCCTAGACAGCGTAATGGGTCTCTTGAGACAACGCGCGTCAGCGACATAGTGAAATAAAATAAACCATACCCTCGTGGTAATGTTATTTGTCCTCCTTTTACCTTGAGTATAAGGAGGTCCGTATACCACATAATACGAAAATATATATACTTTAATTCGTCTCATGGGAAAAAGTATGCCGCATTCGCATTACGCGTGCGAGTTCAAATTTAAAACCGCTCACTGAATAAATTGTAGGTACCTAATTACGGAGGGGAGGGACCTTTTGGTAAGATTTGTACTTTAAGGCGCCGGCGAATCTTACCTTTTTCCTGTTTTTAGCAATTGTAATTTAGTTGACAGACGCGTCTGCTAACAGAATTTTCTCGCTGAAGCTAAATTGTCACCATTTCCACTAAATCGGATAGGTCAACCTAAAAGCTAAAGCCAATCGAACAAAACATATGAATTGTAAAGAAAACCGATAACGTATCGACAACGATATCGACTGCTCGACCGCGACATAAAACTTTTATCTCATTTCCCGCCATATATTTTATATCGAGGATTTTTTGTGAAGCTCGTTTGTGTTCCCCATCAGCGATCAGAAATTATTTCCAATTCCCAATGCTTACCAAATGCAGCCGAATTAGAGTTCCGGCAACAACTTTGCGTATACGAGTATTATAGTTAGGTACACACTTCAGACTGGTTCACCAAACGTATAACTCGCCTGATTCCAGAAGCAGTTGCAATAACACTCCAGTCGTTTCCCGAGAGGAATAAAGTCTTTTCCACCCTTCAAGTTTTTCCCTATACACAGGTCTGTACTTAGCTTAGCTATGGCCCATACAACCATTTCCAGTCGCCGTTACGACGCGGTGTTGACACATCTTGTGTCGACACCGTCTGTTTCGGTCACAATTCCAGTCGCAGAGTCGTCGCCGTGTCGACACAGTTACTAGAAATGGGGAAGGGTCGACACATGACACAAAGTGACATAAAGTGTGGTCGCCGTGTGCACACATTGTTTCGGGTTTGCGACTACTTTATGCCAAAATCATTCGTTCATTCGTTCATTTTGTTCCTGTCAAATGGAAACTGTCAGATGGAAAAATACTTAAATAAAAATAAGTGACATTAATACGCCATCTCTAAAACGGATTACAAGACGTAATTATATATTGTTTGCATTTATATTACAATAGGACTTAAATTATTATGGGGAATTAAACTGCTCGAGTGATTTGATAAACTAAGTGTAATATAATCAACGCGCCACCACATTGTTTTAGTTTAGCCGGAAATGAAATTGTTTACTTCTCAGTGCCTGTGTTCATAACTATATTATTTGAAGCATTTTTAGTACTTCGATGCGTATACTATACTTAAATAACAGAAATAACGCTTTACATACTACGAAACTTGTTAATTATGATGTATAAATATGGTTTAAGGCTGAGAAATATTGCAGTCACAAAGTAGTTGCAATGTTTCGACTTTGTGTCGACTCTGTGTTGACACATGACACGCGCTGTCAAAAGTAATAACAAAGTTACTGGTATGTTACTGGATTTGCAAAATGGCTCCTTGTGTTGATTTGTTTTCAGATATTCTCAAAGTGTAAAAATGCCGTGGTCAGAGATGGGCATTAATCGATTAACTATTTATTCGACTAATTAATGGAATAAAAAAAGTTAATTCTCAAATTTTAATCGCGATTAGTTTAGTCGACCTAACATAGATTGAAATTGAATTAATCTGAATATTAATCGAATAAATTATCGATTAAATCTCGATTGAAAGTTGACAGGGGGCCATTTTTGTACGTAAAAATAATAGAAATGTCTTGCATGCAGATGGTAGCAAAACACTTTGTCATAAAAGTCGAGATGGGTGTCGATATATAGGTTTTAGGGAGTGCCGATTTCGAAAATAATGACCATTTTGGAATCCGAAATGGCGGCCATGCACTGTGTCATAAAAGTCGTCATGGATGTCGTTTTATACGTTTTAGGGGGCCTTAATTTTGAAAATGATGACCATTTTGGAATCCAAAATGGCGGCCATGCACTATGCCATAAAAGTCGTCATGGGTGTCGTTTTATAGGTTTTAGGGGGCGCAGATTTCGAAAATGATGACCATTTTGGATTCCAAGATGGCGGCCATGCACTATGTCATAAAAGTCGTCATGGATGTCGTTTTATAGGTTTTAGGGGGCCCCGATTTAGAAAATGATGACCATTTTGAAATCCAAAATGGCGGCCATGCACTATGTCATAAAAGTCGTCATGGGTGTCGTTTTATAGGTTTTGGGGGGCGCAGATTTAGAAAATGATAACCATTTTGGATTCCAAAATGGCGGCCATGCACTATGTCATAAAAGTCGTCATGGGTGTCGTTTTATAGGTTTTAGGGGGCGCAGATTTCGAAAATGATGACCATTTTGGATTCCAAGATGGCGGCCATGCACTATGTCATAAAAGTCGTCATGTATGTCGTTTTATAGGTTTTAGGGGGCCGCGCTTTCGAAAATGATGACCATTTTGGAATCCAAAATGGCGGCCATGCACTATGTCATAAAAGTCGTCATGGGTGTCGTTTTATAGGTTTTGGGGGGCGCAGATTTCGAAAATGATGACTATTTTGGATTCCACTTTTATGACAAAATACGTAGCCGCCATCTTGGATTATAAAATGATCATCGTTTTCGAATTCTGCACTCCCTAAAACCTATAAATCGACATCCGTGACGACGCAAGTTATCTTTATTTTCAGATCTAACAAATTGCTACAGAATACAAAGGACAAAAAAGAAGCGAGGAGGTAATGAAACAAGCAAAAATACAGATGATTCCTCGACGCAATTGGGTGATTCTTAAATTGTGTCCAGATTTTTTTTGTCATAAAAGTTTTTATTTTTCACATATTACTCTCACAAGTTCCGTGACATTTCGACCTTGTAATTTTTTAAGTAAATGTTTTTGTTTATCTATGAGGATCTCACTAGAATAGTATAATCAAGGTATGTTTATATTTGATGAATGAAATAGTAACGCAAAAAAAAATATATTTGTGTCTTATATTCCTGCCGAAGACTTTTATTTTACCTTTTCCTTCTACACAAGTTTGGCCAAGTAATAAGAATTTAGGGCTCTCAATTTTATTTTGACTTCTACAACAGTAAAGCTACGAGGCCATGTTTGGTATCGTTTTCGTATAAATTCGCAGTACCAAATTTAGTTAAGGTATCACATTGACACCATTCCGAAGTAAAAACATATAAACTTATTAAAATACTTTCTTTTAAACTCCTCTTCACGCTTAAACTGCTGAACAGTTTTAATTTAAATTTGGTACACATATATTTTGAGTCCCGAGACAGGATATAATAAGTTATCTCAAAAATCATCCTTTAAAGGTGTGAAATGAGGTGTAGGGGGGAATTCAGAATTGACCTCTTGAAGTTAATACTGTTTAAGTTTAGGTTTGAAGTCATGTTTTTTCATCATTTTTAACTAGATCAAAGATGTAGACCATCCCAAATTTCATATAAATCGGTTCAGCGGTTATTGATTTCCCGTACAAATTTCCACGCCACTTTTCACACCTTCAAAAGATGATTTTGGTTATAAGATCTATCCTATGTCCTGTTCCGGGACGCAAACTATTTCTATACCAAATTTCAACGAAATCGGTTCAGCGGTTAAGCGTCAAGAAGAGTTTCAAAAAAACCGGCCAAGTGCGAGTCGGACTCGCGTATTAAGGGTTCCGTACATTAAGTCCGACTCGCGTTTGACTGCACATTTCTAATAGGTTTTCCTGTCATCTATAGGTAAAGAACTATTTTGTGTATTCAGACGGACATACATACAGACGCACGAGTGATCCTATAAGGGTTCCGTTTTTTCCTTTTGAGGTAAGGAACCCTAAAAAGATTTATTTTTATTTTGTGGAATGGTGTCAATGTGATATCTTAAATGGATTCAGCACCCCAGATTTATACGAAAACGATACCAAACACGGCCTAGCACCTTCACTGATATAGATATATCAAGATAAAATTGAGAGCCCTAAATAAACTTTCAAGAGCGGATATCTCAAAAACTATTCAACATATCGAAAAAATTGACGGAATAAACTTGTAACAAATTAAATTAACTTTCATTTTGTATAAGTGGCCATGTCGCTGAGATGCATAGTTTCCGAGATATAATCGAAAAACGGGAAAATGGGACCTTCAAAGCCCCCTCTCTCCCCCCCGCTCAAGGGCTACGGCCGGGGACTTTTGATATGTTCACCTCCTAACTTGTCAAACCGAGTTACGGAGTCAAAAATTGTGTTCCGAGCATTTCCCTCTACAACTTTTGGAGCATTCGTTGCCTGACCTAAGTAGCTTATTGAATTTCTTTAAAAACTTTTCTGTAAAAGGTTGACGGGTGTTGGGTGTTTATATGGTTTCGGTCGATTATTATCATTTGCATTGCCCATGATGACTTACTAGAATTACGAGCACACGAGACACTAATAGTAGTTTGACAACCCTTGGTTTTCAAGAGGTATTTTATATTGACATTTGCTGTCACAAATTTGCTGTCAGATTTAGTCGCAAACCGCACGCAAAGTGCACACAAATGTGTCGACACCTTGTTACGGAAAAGTGTAGACACGGCGACGACACTTTGTTTCGAAACAATTCTAGACACATTGTGTGGACTCTGTTACGACACATCTGACATTTAGTTACCACTTTGTGATTCTGCGACTGGAATGGTTATATGGGGGAGTACTCTCATTACCGGGCTTCCTCCCCTAATGTTACAGGACAATACCACAAAACCCGTATAAAACGTGTAAGTATCAAGACTGATTGTGCCCGCTCGGCTAGGGTTATGAGATAATACGTCAAGATATTTCCTGACGTTTGAGGAATACTCATCTTTTGTTAGGGTACATAGGAATATATACCTACTTACAGATATAGATACCTACGACTCCTACGAGAATCTAAAGGCTTCGTCACACAGGCGCGTTTTCCGGGCGGGGCGTGAACGGGGCGCGCCGCTTTTACATATAAAACGCTCACGCCCCGCTAACGCCACGCCCGGAAAACGCGCCTGTGTGACGGAACCTTAAGTAAATATCCTTTGTTTGCCAATATAGGCACTTTTTCAGGAAATTCCTATAGGTAGGAGGTCATTTTCATATTTTTGAACATGTCATAATATTTGTGACTTTCAGTAGCCGTTGCTAAGTTAATCGCAACATTCGGGATTTCGGTTTTTATCCGTCATAGATTGTTTCTTTCTTTACAGGTCGAATGATACTGTAACAAAACGTCAAAACGTTAGATTTTTACGGAAAACAAGACTTGTACCGCAATTTTATAAGCCATACCTATCCATACCTGCTGATGGCACGTGGGCGGAGGTCGGAGGATCTTGAGGGAATCGGAGAGAAAACAGCGTGTGCTTCTTATCGTGTCTATTTGGAAAAGTGTCAGAGGACATCACAAATTAACTAGCCCAAAATAATTAAAACTAATAACAGCACCACCTATGCACTTTGTAGGGAACTAAGTAGGTAGGTACTTACGTTTATGTAGATCATTATTAAAAAGTATGTAAGAGGTGAGATAGATGGCGCTGTTAAATATACAATTTAACATGCTCCCGGGCAAAGGAGTTGCTTAAATTATAAGAAACCTGTCATGCCATTCAGAAAGGTTGTTGTCTCTGTCTAGCATAACAGATTTGCTATTATACTTCTTTCAACACATGACTATCTCTTAATTAAAGGAATGTAGGTAGGTAACTATGACCGATAAGATGATCATGTTTTTGTTGGAAGAAGCATAACACAAACTGTTTGGTACTTGTGCTCTTTGGACTATAGACAAATAAAATATGTGTAATATCACAAGAACTAGTTAAATATTTATTTAAAGGAAAAGTATAAGCAATTGTTAGTAAGTACCAAACATTTTGTTTTACTATTTAGGTTAAGGTCAATGAAAGGAACCAGAAAACAAATTTTAATAAACAATAGGAACTTAAGTAACATTAGGTATGTGCTAAACTTAAATTTAATAACTACTTCTATAGCTAGGTATACGTATAGAATAATCTACTTATATGTCTATCGCGTCGATCGGTAGCGGGCAAATATTATTAAAAGATCGCTTAATAATTCCTCTTGCTGTTTGGATCTCGGCCACCCTTGCGATGCCGTCGCGACCTTGGCAGCAGCTGATGATGCGCCCCATCCTCCACAGGCAGGGCGGCAGACGTTCCTCTCGCACCAGCACCACGGCTCCCGCGCGAAGAGCTGGACCTTTGGAACTTCTCCATTTTGTACGTTCCTGCAACAGTCCTATGTAGTCTCTTGACCAAGAGGTCCAGAAGTTCTGTTGCAGCTGCTGTAATTGTTGATACAGGGTGAGTTTGTTTATAGGTACATCTTTGTAGTCGTAGTCGGGCATTGAATTAGGTGTCCTACCTATCAAGAAGTGGGCTGGCGTGAGACATGTAATTTCATCAGTATTTGAATTTGGAATAGGGCATAGTGGGCGACTGTTTAAAATTCCTTCAACTTGTACAAGTATCGATAAAAAATCCTCATAGGTTAAAAGAGCTTGACCTAGAACCCTCTTTAAGTGAAATTTACATCGTTTAATAGCAGACTCATGGAGCCCTCCCATATGGGGAGTATAGGGTGGAAGGAATTTCCATTGAATTCTTTCCTTCGCACAAAAGGTCATCAAGTCATTAGAATGCCCATTCAAAAAATCGTAAAGCTCTGTTAACTCGTTACAAGCACCATGGAAGGTTGTAGCGTTATCTGACAGGAGTTCCCTTGGGACCCCTCGTCGAGCAATAAATCGTCTAAAAGCCGAAAGAAATGCTGAGGTCTGTAACCCTGAAATCAATTCTATGTGAACTGCCTTCGTAGCCATACATGTAAAAATAGCTATATAACATTTATAGGTTTTGTATCCACGTCCCCTCCTGTCCCTGACCGTGTACGGACCACCGTAATCCAACGTCGTGAACACAAAGGGAAGCGCGGGTGTGACCCGCGTCGGCGGTAAGTTGCCCATAATGGGAGTCTGTGACCTTGGTTTGGCTCTGAAGCAGGTTACGCATTTATCTACTATTTTATTTGCCAGACTCTTACCGTTTATCGGCCAAAATCGTTCGCGAACCGATGACAGCAACAGTTGAGGTCCGGCGTGCAGCAGTCTCACGTGGTAATCGCTCATGATGAGCTTGGTTAATATGTGTTTGTGTGAAAGAATGATTGGGTGTTTTTTATTATGGTCGTAAGCAGACAGGCCCAAACGGCCACCTACTCTAATTAGCTTGTTTTCCATAAATGGATTTAAAGACAATAAGTTGGATGATTTTGGTAACGATTTTTTATTTTGAAGTAAATTATATTCGGTTGGAAACATTTCAACTTGTGAAATTTCGATTAATTTATTTAATGAAGTTTCTAATTCGTTCACAGAGAATGGACCGGTAAGTTTTTTGTTTCGGTTCAAGCTATTATTCGCGAATCGAAATATGAATGAAACACAATTTATAAGCTTGTTTACATCCGACCATCTTTGAAATAAATTGTCCATAAATGAGTTTGACTGTACACTCGTAGTGACATTGCAATGAGTCTCTGCCAGCTCGGTATCTGGCAACAGCGTGGTAGGGGTACGGTTGGAAGGCCATTCGTCGCTGTGTTTACTTAACCACGAAGGTCCTTCCCACCACAGGGCGCAGTCAACTAATTTGTCTGCCTGTATGCCCCTCGTCAAAAGATCCGCGGGATTGTCATTCGACGAAATCCAATGCCAATCGTTAATGTCGGTTAAGCCTTGAATTTCGATTACTCGATTTTTTACAAAACAATTAAGATTATTCGGTTGTTGCGATTTTGCCCAAGCCAGAGCTACATTTGAATCAGACCATAGGTATACTTTGGTAAATTTACACTTTAAGGCGTTGTTTACTTTTTTAAATAACTGTGCGAGTAGCAGCATCGCTCTAAGTTCGAGTTTAGGTATAGTTTCCTTACGCGCCACCCTTGTTTTTGAGCATAGTAATCGTGTTAAAATATGTCCGTACATATCTATAGTGCGTAGGTAGATAGCGCAACCGTATGCAGTTAATGAACTGTCCGAGAATCCGTGCATTTCTAACGTTATGTAATCGCTGATAAGCGCGTACCTAGGTATATGTAGTGAATTGAGCGTAAACAACTTTTTATAGAAGGTTTCCCATTCACTTATAACATCTGTAGGTAAACTTTGGTCCCATTGATATTTATTGTCCCACAACTTTTTAATAATGAATTTAGCCATAATTAGGGTCGGGTTTAGAAGCCCTAGGGGATCAAATATAGCTGAGGCTAGGGATAAAATCTTTCGTTTGGTTAATGGCTTTGATACTGGTTCGTCTTTAAATTGGTACATTAAATCGTCACTTGTACTACACCACGCGAGCCCTAACACCTTATGCGTATCGTGTGCGAGTGAGATGGGTGTTGTTGTGTTAGTGTGTGTGGGATCGGTATTACTTACAGTTTTCAATATGTTGGCAGAATTCGATTTCCATTTTCGCAGGTGAAAATTCGCTCCTTGCAGGATCTGCTTGAGATGAACAGCTGTTTCTTCGACCTGGCGTTCATCGTCGCCTCCGTGGAGCAGGTCATCCATGTAGAAGCTGTCACGTATCGCGGCCGCTGCCTCTGGATACTTCTCCTGGCACTCCTGCGCGAGCTGCTGTAGGCACCGAGTAGCTATATGGGGTGCGCTTTTTAAACCGAAACTTAGAGTTGTAAGTGTGTATGTACGTAAAGGTTCTGTAGGATTTTCGCGCCATAGTATACACTGTAAATGTCGTTGGTCGGGGTTGATATAAATCATTCGGTACATACGTTCGATGTCTGCACTTATTACATATTTATTTTTTCGGAACCTTAGCAATATGTTGGCCAAGTCGTCTTGGTTTATTGTACCCTTGTATTGAATACTATTAAGTGATTTTCCATTGTTAGTTTGAAATGAACAGTCCATCACGACTCTAAGAGGTGTCGTGGGCTTATGGGGGGTTAACACGGCATGATGGGGTAGGTAATTGCAGTGTTCAGTATTTTTTGTCTGAACCATATGTCCTGCATTTTCAAAATCTTTCATGAATTGAACATATTTTTCCTTATATTCGGGATTTCGAGAGAACTTGGATTCTAATGTTTTAAATCGTTTGTAAACTACAGATCGCGATTGACCCAGATCGGTAGGCGGGTCCTTAAAGGGAATAGATACCACAAAGTTACCATCAGACGTTCTGGAGTGCTCATTGAATACCTTCTCGCACTGAACGTATTCATCATTTGGTATCGCCGTTGTAGAATGTTCGCTGTCTGAATTCCAAAAGGTCTGAAGTGCCTGAGTTTGAGTAAAGTTACATCTCACCCTCTGTGGCACGTTGGTTGAGTTGCACGAGTACGGGCCGGATACTATGTAACCTAATTGGGTATTTTGAAGGATTGGTCGGCCGTTACCTAAATAATGCCGCTCGGTACAAAGTAGCTGATAAAAATGCTCAGCTCCTATTAGCAGATCGACTTCCCCACCTTCGTAAAAGAATTCGTCTGCCAGACGGAATCGCCTAGGTATATTGAGTTGTCGAGCGCTAACCGCGTGTTGGGGTAAATTACTTATTGTGGATACAATAAAACAAGACAAATTCTTTGAGTATGAGTCATCGGTTGACCGCATGATTAAGTTGCATGATTGATCTACTTTCGTTATTTTTTCGTTAAATCCTATAATCTCTAGGTTTAATTGTTGTGTTGGTAAATTTAATTTATTGTATGCACTTTTGGTTAAAAAGTTCGATTGCGAACCATTGTCTAGCAACGCGCGCAAAATAATTGGTTGGTTATCTTTATTAAGTACCTTTACACGGGCGGTGGACAAAATTACACCTTTGTTTTGTGGATTGCTATCGCGCGGAACCCCACCAGAGTTCAATTGTCGTCGGTTAGTAATTAAATTGATTGACTGCGTATCTACAGAAGTCGGCGTCTCTGAAGGAGTATGAAGTGTCGATTGTCGTGGATTAGACTCGGTTGTGTCGGTATGTGTAATGTGTAAGAGCGTATGGTGCTTACCTTTACATGTTCTGCAGTTACTCGCGCGGCAGTTTGGTACGATATGATTCGATCCTAAGCAATTGGAGCAGAGACCTAATCTTTTTACCACACGAATGCGTGTGGCTGCATTCAGAGCCAAAAACTTCGGGCATTGGTTTATGAAATGCGCCTCTTTACAGTTCGGACATTGGTTACGATAGGTACTATTTTTAGGGGTTACCTTACTGTTGGTATGGGACGGAGGGTGCGTGGTTACCATCGCCTTCCGCGACGGGGCCTCGTGGGCCGCGGTCTTCGAGGCCTCGGCTTGACTCACGGCCTCCCTGAGGTCGGCTTGAGTTCGCAAGAATGACTTGAAGTCCTGTAACGTAGGCAATTCACGGGAATTAATTTTTTCCTCCCATTTGGTTTGCAATTTTTTATCGAGTTTGGAACTGAGGAAAAAAACAATTAGCAAATCCCAATCGTTGGTAGGGACCTTTACTGATCTAAGTATGCGCAAATGCTTCGAAATGTTATCATTTAAGGATCTAAGGGCAGTGGCTGTATTAGGTAAAGTGTCAATATTAAACAGAGCTCTGAGATGGCTATAAACGAGTGTCTTAGGGCTATTATATCTCTCGCACAGTAATTGCCACGCTATGGCGTGGCTTTCCTCGGCAAATTCCAATGAGCTGATAACCTCCAGTGCGCTGTCAGTTAAGCAACCCTTTAGGTATTTAAATTTTTGGATAGGTTTTAGATTGGTTTGATTGACGAGTGCGTCGAAAGTGTCTCGAAATTCAATCCAGTCCGTAACCTGTCCATTATAAGACGGTAATTTAATATCTGGGTATTTAATAGAATCGTGCTCACGTGGCTCGCTGACCTCGCGAACGTTGCCTTCGGGGGATGTGGAGGCTCCTGGTCTAGATGCCTGCGCTAAATAACCTTTGCTTAAAGACACACATTCGAAATAAGTGTTCTCAAAGGTCTCTCTTTCCTGTAAATGCTCGTCGAGAGTTTCGCTTAAAGTCTCGATTTTATCTTGAATAATTTCGAACTCTTTGAAAACACTTGTTATTCTAGTTGTACGTAACTCTAAATCGATTATATGATCAGCAGTTAATGAGGCAGGTGTAAGTTTCGACAGATATTTTTTAAATAAGGTTAACTTCCCTTTAATTACTCCTCGTTTTTTAATTAAAGTTTTTAATTTTACATCCCCAACAACTGTGGATTCTGTGGAATCACTGTCCGATGAAGGCATATTTAAATGTAAGATATGATTGTAGAATTGAATAGGTATAACACGTGTACAGTTAGGTTATAAAAACGCGAAAGTTGAAGGATTTTCGAATAATTTAGCCCGTTAATTAATTGCCAGCCACTTACTTGATAATAGAAACCTGCTCTTAGCCTTCTTCCTCTCTGCTCAACCCTTCTCTGAAGCTTGACCTCTGCAGGTGACCTCGTGGCGTCGTCGCTCGCCACGACTCGCTCGTTGTTTGATGAATCGGTGACTTTTCAATTGATTTTGGTAGCTCTCTGCGCATATGTGAAGATCGTGTCGATTGTAGCACCCAGGTTTCCTTCTCCGCTGGCAAAAACGCTTCGATCCCCCACGTGGCGATGCGGGAACACAAAGGCGGTATGGATGCTTACCGCTCGATTTTCCCGTCTCGTTGTTGCTAGGCTCGCATCGCCCAGCTTCTACTCCGTGCGTATTCAATAGAAGTATCTTCTTTAGGGTCGGGGTCACCAGAATGATGGCACGTGGGCGGAGGTCGGAGGATCTTGAGGGAATCGGAGAGAAAACAGCGTGTGCTTCTTATCGTGTCTATTTGGAAAAGTGTCAGAGGACATCACAAATTAACTAGCCCAAAATAATTAAAACTAATAACAGCACCACCTATGCACTTTGTAGGGAACTAAGTAGGTAGGTACTTACGTTTATGTAGATCATTATTAAAAAGTATGTAAGAGGTGAGATAGATGGCGCTGTTAAATATACAATTTAACACCTGCTAACAGTGTTAACCCTAGTTAAGGCCCCTTATCCATCAAAGTAAAGACGCGGTTGATCTCATGTACAAAATTACTTTCTTCCTTTGTTCCTGATGGAACTATTGGGGCTGTAATCAACTCCGGCGCTAATGCATGAGGGGGGGCAGTTTGTTGCCTATTCACGGGATTTGATGAAGCGGTCGCCTTTTAACTTTCACGTTTCACCGGAAACTTATATGAAACTGAGAATGCTGTTACGAGCTTTTTGTTATGGGAGAAGGATCAAACGAAGGCGAATGATATGGGTCCATAAAAAGCTATTAATTGTACCCCTATGATTCGCGAAAATTAATTTTACAAACTTCAGATTTGTTCACTTGTCGGCACAACACGCTGGTGTTGAATGGAAACAACCGTCACGTAAAGTCCCCAATAATCGACACGTTAAGACCCAATATTCGACACCTTACTGTCAACTTTATTGCTTGACATTATGTTTGATAATGTCGATTATTGGAGCTGTGTCGGGCACTGCCTCTACTTTAGGTACCTAATGAAGTTACTAGCTTAAAACACTCTACCTAATATTTGTAAATTTAAATATAGTGAATTATATGTTTAAATGCAGGTACCTAATTATTCGTATGACAATACAGTGTCTACCAACAATCGCTCATTCAAGTCACACACTGAACTAGATACTATTAATATTCAACAAACAAGTATAACAAGTGTTCAAAGCATGGGAACGTCTGGTTATAACGATCTATTTATAAGATAACAGTAGCTTAACTACTAGAGACCTTTCGGGGCTTCAAATGTATATTCCCATCGGTACGCAAGGGTAGCGAATCGACATCTCGCAGAAGCTGGTTCGAAAGACCCATCGAACCGAAGATATATTAGAAATCTGATCTGAATATTTATGGTTCTGATTCTGTATGAATTTCAAACACTATTCATATATTTTTCTTGAATAAATTCAATTTAATTAAAGTCTAGTGTCAGCGTAAGTTAAATGGCCGTTTATTATTATTTGGCATTACCAGTAACCCTTACCAACGACGAGTAATCGTAAGCGTTCATCAGAGCTGACCCGCCGGTACTCGGTAACCTATTGCAACAACCTCTCTTGTCTACTACCTACTACACATCGACGTTTTGATGAATGAGCCGTCGACTCTGCACTTCTGTCTGTCTGTCACGGCGTTTGGCTTAGTTTCTCATCACTTGCTCAATCCAGTCGAATATGATCTCTGAATACACAATGTTGATACTGATGTAGAGGTCATAATTATACTGGGTATTCTGGCAAGTGCTTGATTAAGAGAATGGCAGGGCTTCTGGATTCGGCTGATAGAGTTTTTTCTCACCGACGCTTCGTTACGTGCGTTAGGTGTTGTGACTGTGACTGAACGATAGCTTAATTGAAATAGAGCTTTTTAAATGTATGTTTCACGTTCGATTAATGTTTTCTTTTGTTAATAATCAACCTTAATGAGATTAACAACAACCTTGCAAGGTTCCCACGATTACAAAGCAGAAGAAGCCGCGAAAAAACTTAGTAATTGATATTTTAAGTCATTGAACCGTGCGTACGTGTCAGTAGCCAATTAAGTGGTGCCATCGCTCCATCATGATCGTTTAGGTTCAGCAATTGTGCCCCCATTGTCCCCCATATTCGTCAACGTTGCGTGCTGCCAAGTAAAATGGAAGTTTCCTTTATTCCTTGCAGGAATATTTTTAGGTGAATCGACAAAAACATTCAACAAGTCACGGAACTTCACCATCAAGTTTATAACGAACGATTTACCGATATTATACAACTTATTTTTACTATGTTTAATTTAGGCATTCTTTTATTATAGGTATGGGGCCGTTACGTGCTACTCAAATCCTAAATACCTCTGTCAAGATTGTTCTTAATCACATTTCTTTACCATGTTGTATCTACATAGGTATATGTGGGCCTAAAGGTTAACAAATATTATGCACGATACCATAAAAATCCTAAGTAAAAGGGTTCCCCGCGACCCTACTATGAGTACATATTTCCATAAATATACCAAGTCTCTGCTCCTTATTACTTACACAGTATAAATATAAAGCCAAACAATACAGTGGATTTGAAGACCGCCCTAAACAGTTTCTCTCTGCAAATATCCAGAAAAATATCGCAAGAGGAAAGGATTTCATTTTCGTGGCATTATTGGATACTCGAATACTTGTCGGGGATATTGCGAACCCGTTTGTTGTAGTTGTCAACGTCCTTGGCTTCCTATTGGCCCGTGAAATTAGATAAGAGGTCCTTGCCACGCTACACGAGGCATTGGTTCCTAACTGGTCTGGTAGGTGCTTTATTGAGGCGAATTAGATTTTACACTTCATCGGTATTGCAAAGAGGAGGGTTAATTTCGGGTTTCTAGCAAGTGTTTCGTGTACGAACAACTATGTAGTAGAGGTCCGACCGTTGTCAATTTTAGATATGTATGTGCTGACTCAGGGTTTTTATTTGTTGGCTTTATGTCGGCATACAGAAAGGTTCGCTTTGTAGGGTTTCTTTTTTGTACTCCTACCACTACAAATGCAAAAGGTACTTTCGATACCTACCAGAAATATGATTGTTAAAGATAACCTTCCATAGAATTGAATATGAAACACTTTACTTCTCCGTAGCTTACACGCCGATCATCTCGGAATATATGGGTACATTAACATTGCAATTTGCAAATTTCTTAAATGGATCACGTACTCGGTGCGCACATCGATACTTTTGCGGGGAATGAAGCGCCTTCTCTTCTATGGCATAAAAGGGATGGAGATGGCAATTATACGGGGTTGAAAGTTGTAAGGGTTATGAAAGAGAGATTAAATTTTTTAACTACTTAAATATTATTAATTGATGTAATTTAGCTTTCATAATTAATTAATGATATTTAGAATAAAAACAAGATATTTATATACCTAAATAAAGTACCTAATAAAAACACTATTAATATGAACCCATTAATAGTATAATTATTTATACTTCTTCTTCTAGTGTCGATGGTTTCAGACTGTGTGGGACCAGTGTGGTAATTACTAATGATTAGAATTACATTTCTCGATTAAAATTGTAACTCAATCAAATTAGTAGTGTTAGTGAGGTAGGTAACAGTGTTGGCCGTAATGGTTAATTCTAATTAACAATTAATCAATTGCATTAACCATTAATTCCGCAATTAATCAATTGCATTACGCATCAATATAATTAAAATTAGTTAGAATTGAAGTTTGAGACGTTTAATTACATTGATTGTCAATCTGCATTAACGTTTAATGGAATTAAATAATTTATTTCATAAACTAATAATTAATGTTACTTTTGCTTGGTACTATTAAAATTATAAATAAAAATAACCATTAATACAAGCTTCAGTGAATTATCAGATCGTGATACATATTTTAACATGAGACTCTACACTATATGTTTCTATACACTTAGTATAGGTGTATTCCTATTTGTCGCTGCCATATGTGAGTTGGAGACAAATGAGAAACGGGGACAAATGGGATTTATATGCAGAACCTATTCCATCTGTTCCAGGTGGGAACAAATGGGAAAACATCAGAAAATGATGTGTTCCCATTTGTCCCCACCTTATTGGTGTGGAGACAAATGGGAAACGGGGACAAATGGGATTTATATACAGCGTCTATTCCATCTGTTCCAGGTGGGAAAAAATGGGAAAACATGGGAAAATGATGTGTTCACATTTGTCTGCACACCAATAAGGCGGGGACAAATGGGAATGTTTTATACGAATGAATATGAACGGCGGGGAACAAAAGGGATACACCCGATATTAGTGTTCCCATTTGTCTCCGCGCCAATGAGATGGGGAAAAATGAAAATATTTCTATGCAGCGTCTTTTCCCATGTTTCTATACACTCATTATAGGTGTATTCCTATTTGTCCCTGCCATATGTGAATTGGAGACAAATGGGAAACGGGGACAAATGGGATTTATATGCAGAGCCTATTCCATCTGTTCCAGGTGGGAACAAATGGACATACATCAGAAAATTATGTGTTCCCATTTGTCCCCTCCTTATTGGTGTGGAGACAAATGGTAAACGGGAACAAATGGGATTAATATGCAGCGTCTATTCCATCTGTTCTAGGTGGGAACAAATGGGAAAACATCGGAAAATTATGTGTTCCTATTTGTTCCCACCTTATTGGTGTGGAGACAAATGGGAAACGGGGTAAATGGAAATATTTATATGCAGTCTTTTCCTACATGTTCCCCGCGGGGACAAATGGGAATACACCCATTATTGGTTATAATGGGTGCATTATTGGTGTATTCCCACTTGTCCCCTATGCATGTGTCCTACGCCATACATGAAAAGGGACAAATGGGAATACATCATTTTCCGATGTTTTCCCATTTGTTCCCGATTCGCGTGACCTACGCCATGCATGAAGCTGGGATAAATGGGAATGTTTTATATGAATGAATATGAACGGCGGGGAACAAAAGGGATACACCCGATATTAGTGTTCCCATTTGTCTCCGCTCCAATGAGATGGGGAAAAATGGAAATATTTCTGTGCAGCTTCTTTTCCCATATGTTTCTATACACTCATTATAGGTGTATTCCTATTTGTCCCTGCCATATGTGAGTTGGAGATAAATGGGAAACGGGGACAAATGGGATTTATATGCAGAGCCTATTCCATCTGTTCCAGGTGGGAACAAATGAGAAAACATCGCAAAATGAAGTGTTCCCATTTGTCCCCACTTTATTAGTGTGGAGACAAATGGGAAACAGGGACAAATGGGATTTATATGCAGCGTCTATTCCATCTGTTCCAGGTGGGAAAAAATGGGAAAACATGGGAAAATGATGTGTTCCCATTTGTCCCTTCTCTCATGTATGGCGTAGGACACGTGGATAGGGGACAAGTGGGAATACGCCAATAATGCACCCATTATAACCAATAATGAGTGTATTCCCATTTGTCCCCTCGGGGAACATATAGGAAAAGACTGCATATAAATATTTCCCGTTTGTCCCCACCTTATTGGTGTGGAGACAAATGGGAACACATCATTTTCCGATGTTTTCCCATTTGTTCCCACCTGGAACAGATGGAATAGACGCTGCATATAAATCCCAATTGTCCCCGTTTCCCATTTGTCTCTACACCAATAAGGTGGGGACAACTGGGAACACATTATTATCTGATATTTTCCCATTTGTTCCCAACTGGAACAGATGGAATAGGCTCTGCATATAAATCCCATTTGTCCCCGTTTCCCATTTGTCTCCAACTCACATATGGCGGGGTCAAATAGGAATACACCGATAATGAGACTTAATGAGTGTATATAAACATATGGGAAAAGACGCTGCATAGAAATATTTTCATTTTTCCCCATCTCATTGGAGCGGAGCCAAATGGGAACACTAATATCGGGTGTATCCCTTTTGTTCCCCGCCGTTCATATTCATTCATATAAAACATTCCCATTTATCCCCACCTTATTGGTGTGGAGACAAATGTGAACACATCATTTTCCCATGTTTTCCCATTTTTTCCTACCTGGAACAGATGGAATATACGCTGCATATAAATCCCATTTACCCCGTTTCCCATTTGTCTCCACACCAATAAGGTGGGAACAAATAGGAACACATCATTTTCTGATGTTTTCCCATTTGTTCCCACCTGGAACAGATGGAATAGGCTCTGCATATAAATCCCATTTGTCCCCGTTTCCCATTTGTCTCCACACCAATAAGGTGGGGACAAATGGGAACACTTCATTTTCCGATGTTTTCTCATTTGTTCCCACCTGGAACAGATGGAATAGGCTCTGCATATAAATCCCATTTGTCCCCGTTTCCCATTTGTCTCCACACCAATAAGGTGGGGACAAATGGGAACACTTCATTTTCCGATGTTTTCTCATTTGTTCCCACCTGGAACAGATGAAATAGGCTCTGCATATAAATCCCATTTGTCCCCGTTTCCCATTTGTCTCCAACTCATATACGGCAGGGACAAATAGGAATACACCTATAATGAGTGTATAGAGACATATGGGAAAAGAAGCTGCACAGAAATATTTCCATTTTTCCCCATCTCATTGGAGCGGAGACAAATGGGAACACTAATATCGGGTGTATCCCTTTTGTTCCCCGCCGTTCATATTCATTCATATAAAACATTCCCATTTGTCCCAGCTTCATGCATGGCGTAGGTCACGCGAATCGGGGACAAATGGGAATACACCAATAAGCACCCATTATTAACAATAATTACCAATAATGGGTGAATTCCCATTTGTCTTCGCGGGGAACATATGGGAAAACCCTGCATAAAAATACAGAGACAAAAATTACGATGTTTATTCTTGTTAATTGTTAATTATCAATCACATTTTTAATTTTCATTCAAAATTGATTTAATTTTTAATGGTTTGTAAAGCAATAACCATTAATTCTTTTTAATTGTTAGTGGTTCGAAATAAATTAATATTAATGCAAATTGATGATCAATGCAATTGCTAATTAATTTCCCTTCAATGGTTAATGGTTAATGGCAATTAACCTTTTCAATGGTTAATTTTTAATGGTCAATTGCATTAACGTTCGGCCAACACTGGTAGGTAATATATTACCGTTACCAGTTATAACCGGTACCGGTTATTAATTAAGCTACCAGAAAAAAAATAGGCGACTTCTGATTGTTAGTAATTTTTCCTTTATGATAATCGGCTCGATTCGGAAAATGAATTAGATTTCTACTAGACTTCAACAAGTTACGATACGGATAATTTAAAGATATTTGTAAGATAGATATGTCAAATTTGACGTTTCCGCGATTCCTCTTGAACGATTTCAACAAGTTATGACATAGATATCCAAGTCACATCTAGTCGATATCTAATGTAGATCTAGTTGATCTCTAAATCGTCTCAAGATCTTGTGATTATCTCGAAATCCGAATAGGCCTGAATGTTATTTTCATTATTACTAGTCGTTGGCTCTTTTTGTCACCCCACCCTGTATAGGAGCTGGATCCATCGGGGTGACGTGACAGCCACTCCACCGCCGATACTCGAACAGCACTCACGTCCGCGTCTGCCTGACAGTGACATGCTTGAGGAACGTGAATTTGCGATTTGCTGAGATTCCCCTTTACGGCCTACTGAGTATTCAATTATGTACCTAAATAAAAATATTTTTCACCTCAGCAGCTCGAACAAGGGTACTTTGCTTCTTAAAAACAGTGAGCAAAATGCGATTTTGCTCACTGAGTCATTTTGTCTCACTCAGTGAGCAAAATCGCATTTTGCTCACTGATTGTGTCTCACTCAGTGAGCAAAATGCGATTTTGCTCACTGAGTGAGACAAAATGACATTCAAGTGACCTTTATAGTCATTTCAACATGCGGGGTCTAATACAAGTTCGATATACTTGGGTTCTATTATCTCTGTCCCTCTAGGTATGTTCTCACTGCTTAGGGTGAAAAATTTTGTGTACTACACGAGATCAAAGTTATTTACATCTCGTGCGCTTTTGAATCCCTTACTACGCTCAAGATTCTAAATTAGATTCACTCGCTACGCTCGTGAATCTATTATAGAATCTTTCGCTTGCACGGGACTCAAAATAAGCACTCGAAGAAATATCAAACTTTGATCTCTTGTTGTACAAATAACTATTTCACGAGCCGTCTCACGAGACTATTTAGGACTATTAATTTTTTAACACAAATTGTATCTAATTTCTACAATTGCCAGTATACAGTATGTATTGCGATGGAAAATAATATTCGGTTGTCTTGATGAAACAAAACAAAGTTCGAAATAGTCCAAAAAACCTTCTCAAATAACTTGACGACGACGCAAATTGTAGAGATAATCTTGAGATATAGAAAATTAAAAGTACCTATAGGTATCGATATTACCTACTTATTTGGGATTCACATGATATATTACCTACCTATTTGGGATTCACATGAAACTTCAAATCTAATGTCCTCGGTTTTGAACGCCCTCCGATTTGAAAGGGACATGCTAACAAAAATCATCACCCTAGAAACCGAATGGGTAAAAATTCTAAATTAGGCTAATATTTTTCAGTTTGCCTTGGCAAATTATCCTTCATTGGGATTAACACTGCAATAGCAATCCGCAGTCGGAGAAGCGAAGGGATTGGCTATACGACTCCAGGGTGTAAATAGGGCTTAAAAATCACTTGGATTGCGCCATTTCTCCGCCACCCTCTTTAAAGCGGAGATCGGGGAGATTGCCAACCTCATAGACGAAATCCATTTTCATTTAAGTAGAAATTCAAGTGGATTCAAGCAACAAAGTGGAACATTGAGACTTATAAACTGTAAAATGTTTTGCGTATTGCAGCCAACTAGTTTTATGAACCGAGTAATAAGTTTCAGTAAAAATGGTTGATATTTGCTGTTGTTTTATTAACTGTTTGTAAATATAGTTTTGATAACATGTAAAGGGTTATTTATTAGGTATTATTTATTTAAACTAAACAGAACCCAAAACAAAACATAATATTAATAGTAAAATCACAATCTATAAAGAAATGTAGAGAAGAGAAATGAGTAGTAGTAGTAGTAGTAGTAATCACTTTATTGTACACAACACAGGTTTACAAAAATAAATTACAGTAATGGAAGTACAAAGGCGAACTTATCCCTATAAGGGATCTCTTCCAGCTAACCTTCGATTAGATGAGAGGAAAACTCCAGTCAGGTCAGATAGACAAACTTACGGGATGTACAGTAATATTTAGAAAAAGTAAACTAACGTATTGTCAACTCATAAAATACATAAATAATATTATAGAATTAAAATACATACTAGCATACATACATACAATACAATATATAAGTAGAAATAAAGGTTTAGTACTCAACCAGATCACGCTGATTGGAAAGCCAAAGCTTCTTCAGATTAGCCTTGAGTGACGCCACAGACTGGGACCGCCTGAGCGACAGGGGCAACTCGTTCCACAACTTCACAGCGCGCACCGTAAAAGAATTTGCATATGTTCGCGTCTTATTAGGCGGAATAGTAAGCGTGAGATTACAGCTAGATCGTAAACGGTGATCACTTCCTTCAGCCAGATAGTTAAATCTTTCCGTTAGGTAAGATGAGGAACGGGGGTTGAAGAGTATATTGAACAGCAACGACACGACATGCACATCTCTGCGTCGGCGGATCGGTAACCACTCGAGCTGGGAGCGAAAGTTGGAGACGTGATCATATTTACGGAGGCCAAATATATACTTGATGCAAACATTTTGTAAACGCTCAAGTTTATCCAGCAATTCCTCATTAAGGTCCAGATACGCAACGTCACCATAGTCCAGAAGAGGGAGCAAGAGAGAACGGGCAAGAGTCAGTTTAGTATGAAGAGGGAGAAAATTCTGCAGCCGTCGAAGAGAGTGGAGGGATCCAAAAACTTTTTTACTCACCTCAGCAACATGGGGAGACCAAGAAAGCGTCTGATCCATGGTGATACCCAAATTTCCTCATTTCTCTTGTCCCGAGCAAAATAAACTATGTTTATCTTATCTTACCCCGCCTGACCTTAAGTAGTTGACGTTTGTTAAAAAGAACTGTTTCTTCTAACTTTCAAATAAACTGTTATATTGTTCATTGCATAATCATCGGTTAACTCTGCCATAAACATACATTGTGTTTGAACGCAGCGTCGGTAAGCTACATAAATATCGGAATCGGAATAACGACGGATCAGACCTCCCAGCCCGTTTATAGCTCGGTCAATATTATGACATAAACAGTAATGATTAGCAATAGATATAAAATATATGAATAGACAATGTGTACATGTCTTACGAAACCTAGACTAACGATTATTACTATCTATAAAAACTTTTTACAAAAAAAAGCAAACCGACTTCAAAAAGGATGAAATAAAATATTATCCTTTTTGAAGTCTATGCGTTACCAACTGATATGTTTGAAGTCGGTGCCAAGCCAAATTTTGAAGCATACCATGATTTTGGTGCGATTCGATAAGGATGTACCTACGTTGGATTGCCTTACACGACGACAATGAACATACTTTCTGTAGGTACAGTCGACGTTAAAAATATGTTTACACTTTTCGCCTTATAACAAAGGTGTAAGGTGCAAAAGTGTAAACATATCTTTGACGTCGATTGTATCTAAGAACACACCTCAGAACACACGATCAAACCTTCTTGGCGCAGTCTGTACCATGTTTGTCGGCACATTAGTGGAAATCCAATGCATTTTTTTTCCGTCGTATTTTTTAAAGAGCATTTCTTACTAATGCTCGAACAGTCTATAGCACGCAAGTGTGAGATTGGGACTGAGTAATTTCCCGTCCCTTATCCAGAGGACTACATTTCAAAATATAAAACAATTCAAGAAATTTACCTTCTTGCCAAATTTCACCTAAAGCGGTTCAGTTGTTTAGCCATGAAAAGGCGACAAAGAGGCAGACAGAATTACTTACACATTTGTAATAGTTATTAGTACAGTTCTAATGGGATTTATAGCCATAAAGCTGATTATTTTTGACTGGTATTGTTACTACTTGGCTTGGCACCGACTTCAAACATATCAGTTGGTAACGCATAGACTTCAAAAAGGATAATATTTTATTTCATCCTTTTTGAAGTCGGTTTGCTTTTTTTTGTAAAAAGTTTTTATTTTTCCATTTTTAGTTTTAACGCATTGTTAAGAGCGCGACGCATGAATGAAAAACAAGATCATGTTTAACACTAAATTCGTGTACCTATTTCTTTAATAAATATGTAATCAGGAATTTTCTCGAGTCCGTCTGGGAAATTATAATTCCTGTCACGACTACACTAAATCCATCCTCCGCCCCGCCACTGACCAAATCCCTCAACGCCCCGATCACTCAACCTCACAGCGCATCAACCCCTGATCCAGGAACCCCTCGACCCTGAACCAGAAATTTTCTCGAGTCCGTCTAGGAAATTATAATTCCTGTCAACTAAATCCATCCGCCTGCCCCGCCACTGACCCAATCCCTCAGCCCCCCGATCACTTAACCTCACAGCACATCAACCCCTGATCCAGGAACCCCTCGATCCTGAACCAGCAACCCTTCAACCGCCATTCCCCGACCCCTTAATCCCTGACCCCTTAACTCCTAACCCTAATCCCCGATCAGTAGCCTTACCAGCTTACCACGAGTTTGACATTGATATATTCGCTAGCATGTTTGTAACTTGCTTCCTATGCAACTCGCTCGTACTAACCTTAGTGTGAGCGAGATGCATAAAAAGTTACATTTAGATTCATAAGACGTTACCGAATGTGTCAATGTCAAACTCGTGGTAAGGCTACAGTTACTTTAGAAAACCCCGAAATCACTTAACACGTGCCTTTAAAAATTGAGGAGTTCCCTCAATTCCTCATGGATTCCATCATCAGACCAGAACCAAAAATAATACGGAAACACCTTGGAGGTAACTTCTTCCAAACAAAAAAAGAATTACTCAAATCGGATCACAGGTGCCGGAGTAATCGCTGAACATACTTACATTTAAAGAAATCATCATCATTATCATCAAAATAATCATCATCATCAGGTCTACTTCAGCAAATTGGTGGTTTTCGGGAGAAAATGCTCGAGTTGCTTAAGAAAACGCCCAAAACACCATGCATGTGCCTTTAAAAATTGAGGAGTTCCCTCAATTCCTCATGGATCCCATCATCAGAACAGAACCAAATTAAAATGGGACCAACTCGGAGGTAGCTCCTTTCAAACAAAAAAAGAATTACTCAAATCGGTCTACGGATGTCGGAGTAATCGGTGAACGTACATAGAAAAAAAAAAAAAAAAAATAGCCACAACCGAATACAGAACCTCCTCCTTCTATGAAATTGAAGTCGGTTAAAAAGTAGGTAGGTACGTAGGTATATAGGTAGTGGAACAAGAGGGGGGAGGCCTTTGCCCAGCAGTGGGACTCAACAGGTTCGTAATAATAATAGTGAAGAGTTGTAGAATGTATTGGGGCCCAGTACATTCCACGACTCTTCTCTTTCCGCACAGACTATAAAGATTATGATATGATGATCTATGAGATCTAACAAAAAGATGGTGATCTATGAGATGTATAGGCTTTTGGAACCAAAAGAGTTATAAGGAGGATTTCACTTTTACGTTGTGGTACAGTCGGTCGGTTTTTTAGGATGTTAAGTACTTACCTACCTATGTATCCGCTTTTCTATACAGCTAATCGTAGTATGGCGACGTAAGTACTTATAGACACTTACTGTACCAAGATTACCTAAAACAATTCTTAATTTGAGAATACGAAAGGTGCAGGGAACGAAAGTTAATGCAAGTGTAAGGTGTCTTCTTGTCATAATAATGAAGACAACGCTGTGACCTGATAAATAATGTATGTCGTTGTCCCATTGGAAGGGCCCTTGATTTCAATTGGAACGCCAACACGACACATGCATTCGATTAAACAAACCTTAATACGTCAAAGTCAATCGTTATTGATTAGTCTTCGACCGCTAATTGTTCTTATGTAATCATACTCAACACGGGAATCTCGTGGTTTAAAGGGATTGTGTAATAAGCTTTTCATAATCTCAAATTAATGTTGTTCGATCAATCCGCTTCCTAAACCTTCGTTTAACCGCGTATAAAAACCCAGCGAAGAGCGATAGCATCCCCTAATGGAATGAAATAATGCAATGAACGTGAATGTAATGAGAATCTGACATCGCCACTTGTCGAGGGTGCGCATATGGCAACGGCAACACACTCATTTCACCATAAGTAGACCTTATTTCGTCGTAAAAAGGTTCACGAATGGTCAGTTAAGTTCGTCGTCGAGGGTACCGGGGTAATCTCCCCGACGGCACGCCGGTCACGCGCGTATGCGATTCATGACAGATTTACCCGATTTATCGTCCTAGCCTGTCGGCTGAGGGATGTCAAACCCGTCATTCCGATGCTTGAAGCGTTGGAGCCGTTTTACATTATCCGGCTCAATATCGGAACCCCCAACCGATATCCTACATCCCATAACGTTTACGTCCTTCATATTATTCCAATTTATTATCGGAATTTCAGACACTGTATAGTTTTTGTTGGTGGCCGACATAACAGTGTTGCCAGGGCTCTGGAGTCATAAGTTACGTTTCGTTTCCCTAAAAGTCACGTTTTTGCTGCTCAAGTCACATTTTTATATTATTGTATTGTATGGGTAGGTAAATCGATTTTGTTAGAAGAAATTCAGAAAATAATATATTTCACAAAAAATCTACTAACCTTTTATGATTTTTCCTCAAAAAGAAAAAACGGAACCCTTATTTATAGGATCACTCGTGCGTCTGTCTGTCTGTCTGTCCGTCTGTCACAGCCTATTTTCACGGAAACTACTGGACCAATTAAGTTGAAATTTGGTACAAATTGGTGGAATTAGTGACCCAAAGACGGACATGTAAGTCATGTAACGTAAACAAATGAATTTTAAGCATGGGGGCTACTTTTGGGGGGTCAATGAGAAAGTTAAAAAATTAAGAAATAACCCAAGCAAATTAGAAAAATCTGCGGAAATAATTCGAGTAGTTTTGAAAATTGGTACAGGTATACCTTGTGGTGTCTAAATAAACATACTAAAAGTCCTCGAGGGTAGGGGGTGTGCTGAGGGTGCAGGGAGGGTTAAAGGTACCTTTTTTCTTATTTTTGCTCATATCTCGAATATATGTACAAATAGCATTATAATTACTTCGGTACTACTAAACTAAATTAATAACTAGCTTAAATCTAAAATAGGCCCTTGAGGCATTGTTCCAAGGATGCTGGCGGCATTTCCTCGCTGTATCGCAATGCTGATACGTTGTGCGAGGTAGCCTATTACTTCGGACAAAAGTTTTATCATACAATTTCCTACAAATTTGGTTATGTTTAATTTTACTCTACGATCAATACTTTAGGAGCTTCAGGTTGTTAAAGTTAAATTAGAGTTAAAAAATAGACGGTTTAAGTAATAGGGTCCCGTTTTACCCTTTGGGTACGGAACCCTATTACTAAGACTTCGCTGTCCGTCCGTCCGTCCGTCCGTCCGTCTGTCACCAGGCTGTATCTCACGAACCGTGATAGCTAGACAGTTGAAATTTTCACAGATGATGTATTTCTGTTGCCGCTATAACAACAAATACTAAAAACAGAATAAAATAAAGATTTAAATGGGGCTCCCATACAACAAATGTGATTTTTGACCAAAGTTAAGCAAAGTGGTCAGTACTTGGATGGGTGACCGTTTTTTTTTTGCTTTTTTTTCGTTTTTTTTTTTTTGCATTATGGTACGGAACCCTTCGTGCGCGAGTCCGACTCGCACTTGCCCGGTTTTTTTCGTAATTGTTCATCATAAATAAAAATTTTAGTTTGGAGTAAGCAAGTTAAGTGACCAGGCCCCAATTTCACCACGGCTACAATTGTCAGTGACATATGTCGAGCGACAATTGTCAAGCGACAGGTGACATATTACAATTTTATAAAATATTTTCTATAGAAATACTTACAAACATGACAGGCATTTTGCTACAATTGTATGTCTTACAATTATGTTGTGAAACAAGAATTATTTTTTCTAGTCGACATATTTGTAGAATTGTCGGTGAATCTTGACAGGAAATGAGTTATATGTCGGAATTTCGTGACAATTGTAGTGTTTCTTGTGACAATTGTCATAAACTTAGCAAGAGAAATATCTGTTTTTCCGTTATAATAAAGTTTTTTTAAATAATACAATGATGGTGGCAAACAGAAATACGGCCCGCCCGATGGTAAGCGGTAACCGTAGCCCATGGATGCATGTGACGTCAGCAACAGTGATGTTTTACAATTGTCGCACCTGTCACCGTGGTGAAATTGGGGCCTGCTGATAAAATATAAAAAAAACCGGTTTAGAGCATGTCGGGCCATGTTCAGTGTAGGGTTCCGTAGTTACCCGTCTGTCAAAATAGACTATTCGCAAAAACTCAAAAACAGCTATACCGATTAGGTTCGCTATATTTTTCCTTGAAAGTCTTTACTAAGCTATGTTTTTATGATTTTTTTCATATTTTTTGGACCCATGGTTCAAAAGTTAGGGGAACTAAAGGGGAAAACACAACTTTTTTTCTTTCAGATCGATTATTTCCGAAAATATTAAGTTGATCAAAAAATGGTTCTTGAAGTGTATTCGTTTTAAAAGACCTATCTAACGACATCCCACACTATAGGGTGGAAGCAAAAAAAAATTCATCCCCACTTTAATGTAGGGCAGCCACCATAAAAAAATATTTTTTTCTACTTTCTATTATTAAATTTGGCATGAATATATAAATTTGCTACACTGACAAAGTCATAAAATATAAACTAGAAAAAATATTTTTTTAGGGTGACTCCCCTACATTAAGTGGGGATGATTTTTCGCTTTTACCCTATAGTGTGGGTGTCTTGGATATGTCTTTTAAAATGGATAAGGGTCTTTAAGGACTATTTTTGATCAACTTAATATTTTCGGAAATAATCGATCTGAAAGAAAAAAAGTTGTGTTTTCCACTTTAGTTCCCCTAGCATTTTAACCATGGGTCCAAAATTCGTCTAGCTTAAAAAGTCACAAAAATTGCCTCAAGATCGTAAGTCACGCACAGGTCACACGAGAAGGCGAAAAGTCACGAAAAATGTGACTTTTGTGACCATCTGGCAACACTGCGACATAATAAAATGATTATACCTACGTTAGTTCAGGTACCTAATGTAAAAAATAATGTCTGATTATATAAATGTAAACATTAGATCTCAGACATCTCAGTGCGCTATATAAAGAGTCAGGGCAGGCATAAGAGTCAAACACCGATATTACCATACTAAACAACTCTTTAAAGAGCAGGAATGCACCCAATTCTATTTAAGGCATTTGATGTTACAGTTTTAATTATTTAAATTTAAACGATGTTTATAGAGGGCTCCACCTTAATGTAAACACGAATTAAAAGCCACGTATCCGTCTTAGCAGGTAGGTAAAAATAATGACCCGTGCCTAATGGTGCCTGAGATAAATATTTGTGTTGTCTGCCAAGCACGCAATAAACCCTTATAAGGTTAAAACTTGCGGTCGCCTGCATGCCAGTCGAAATAATAACCATTCGTTCACACTTGCAACATGCAAGTATGGTCATACCACCTTGTATGTCGCTTTAAGCATGTTAGATTAATGTTGAAGTTAAATCATCAATTCATAATTGGAAAAAAAGTCTTGAAAGAAGATGAATGATTGATGAAAGATCTAATTGACCTTGGAAGCCTAACATAGGGAAGCCTGTAATAGGGAAGAATGACGATGTCTGGTGTCGGAGCCCAAGATTTGATCCTCTTTGGGTCATTTAGCCTATGTCGTGAATTCGTTATATTAAACAAAATCCTATAATTTCGATCGAAGAAACTGGAAACAAATCTGTCGACGCGTTCATCAATGAGACTAATAATGATCTTGTGCGTAGTGACTGGTGACGGTTATGCTTATAACACTGGTTCTAATATAGAGCAAGGGCCAGACAAGTATTTCTTACATACATTTAGCAGGCAATTGCCGTTAAAATATTAGAACAACATAAACCACAAAACATGCAGGAATGTAATACCTACCGCGACGCCCCTGTAATAAGATACAGCCAACACTTGTTTCATTATCTATAATCCATTCACGAACAGATACTTATTACATAAAAGGCAATTCCGATATTCGCAAGCCAATATTTTACGCGACAACATCACAATTCTAGCTATAACAATGTTTTACTGAACTGATACGAGTAAGTATAGGGTCTATTCTGGTTACATTTATCGCAAGTCTAAAGTGCCCTAAATAGGCTTGACGCAAGTTTGACGCAAAAGATAAGGCCGCTGGAGACTTGTGACGCCCGACGGCAGACGAAAGCACAACAATAATTATGTCATTGATTTGTAGATGTTGATAGGAAGGCGGGACCGGGTAATGTGAGCTTAATTAGATATCAGAGACGTATGCAATTAGCGTGGAGATTGGAGACTCGGGAGAGAGCGGGCGCCGGAGATAGGGCTGCACCCAGCGACCTTGCGCTCGCGCCGCGCGCCGTCCGGCCGGCCGTCGCGGCGGCGAGAATGTCCTGACCTGATCGCATTGCATTGCTTACCTAGTGCTGGCAAATCAAACGACCAGATGGACCATTGTAGGTGCACTCGATAATTACGCGTAGGGACTTGGTCGGTTCACTCGTCAGAGTAATCATAACCTATTAAGTAGCCGTCAGAGCTAATAAGTAGACATCCGACTCTAAATTCAGATGTGTCTGCGATGGTGGTTTGTCTTGACGTTCAAATCATCTGCCCTTTGTAAGCAATGGGAAGCTGGCCTCACGGCCTGACGACGTGCGATACGCGAATAAAGCAAGATAGAAGATAGACGCCGGCGCCGGCCGGCCCGCCGCGTGCTTGCCATGCAAACTACTCGCTATGCATGCGAAGATGCCTTGCAACATGTCATGTAAAATATACTACTGGAATGCCATTTAAACTTTAATGTTCCCAGTCGTATGCAATGTAAAGCCGATAGCTGCAATATTTATGACAATTGAGTTCCGTACATCCGGTAAGTCCGGAAAAGGTTATAATATGCAAAGCTTTTGGGCAGTTACGATTTAAATTTACGTAATAAAACACTTTTTTACATTACTTTTCCTCTTAGGCTGATTATGGAACCGAAATATGTATTGTACATTCATATTTGGTTTCGAAGAAGTTCATCTTCATAAAAAGTAGCTCGGTACCCCTTACTCTTGCCACCAATTATACAACTTTTTATCTGTCAGGTTTAAAAAAAAACCTGCTTGCCTCTTATACCTATAAGGATCTCATGAATACGCTTAAGAGTAACAATATGACCACAGTTCAGCATTTTTTATTTGCGCTTCTCCAGATAAAATTATCATACAAGGAGATCTGTGATAGAGCGCGACGCGGCGTAAGTAAGGGGCGAGATTACACCTCCGATACAAATCCACTTCGTAAACATTAAAGTCTAATCGATTTCACATTACCTTGGCTCCTACAATACGACTTTCCCACCTTCGAAACAAGGTTCAATTTACAAGCACTTAGGAGATAAGAATTTCCAATGCAGGTTAAAGAGGTGTCTCCGTACCGCGGCGCCCTAAGCTCCAGACGAGGGATTATTTTTAACCCTATGGCTTGTTATAGCGTTGCGAAGCCAAGATTAGATTGCAAACAAAATATGTATCTTGTTTGTGCACGTAGGTAATCTCGTCTTACGCCAGCATGTATGCGAATTATATTCCAGTCACGCTTTAGGCGCTATGAATTGATAATTATGCGCATAAGGTTGTTATGAAATATCTGAAATATAAAAGTAGCAATTAAAGCTATTGCAAACAACGTCAGTGATATTGCGAAAAATCCGTATGCAATATGTAATTACGTACATTCCCTGGTTCTCAGTTCTTTAACGTAGTACCTAAATAAATTTGATTATAAAATAGTTTTATACCGAATAGAAACAACAATTTATAAACAGCAACTTGCGTTAATAAAGAAATAAACATTGTCAGCACCGAACGAAATCATAATTTCTCAACACGTTAACTTCGTCGCT
Organism: Cydia splendana; assembly: GCF_910591565.1. Classification (NCBI taxonomy): domain Eukaryota; kingdom Metazoa; phylum Arthropoda; class Insecta; order Lepidoptera; family Tortricidae; genus Cydia; species Cydia splendana. The sequence goes on along the minus strand of NC_085971.1, from coordinate 12,568,678 downwards.
AAGAATAAAGGAAATAAACGCTCGACTTTCTTTTGTCTAAACTGCTAAGCGTCGATGCGAGTTGACGACAGTTTTTAATCCAAGGCAGAGGTGAAACTGCAAACTTGTGCAAATGCAGCCAGACACTCAGATAAGCGCGAGCACTGGCGACAGATTCAAAGTCAACAGATGCTGCACACGCAGGTATATACGGTTAGTTATAATTTTTTTCACATAGCTTGGGTGCGGTGACAGCTGTCATCTCAATACAATTTTTCGTTTTAAGGTTATAAAATGTATGGAGACGACAGCTGTCACCGCACCCAAGCAATGTGAAAAAAATTATAGTGAGGCGGTAAAACTGGGAGTAGACTAAGACTGGCGATTCTTTTAGAGCAGTATTTGTACATACTTGCTACCCTCTCATTGTGTAGGTACCGTATATTTTTAGTAGGTACCTACCTGTATAATTATAAGTCCAATAAAACATTTATTTACATACAATATATATACAGTGGTACTACTAAACGAAATTAATAACTAGCTTAAATCTAAAATAGGCCCTTGAGGCATTGTACCAAGGATGCTGGCGGCATTTCCTCGCTGTATCGCAATGCTGATACGTTGTGCGAGGTAGCCGCCAGCTCTTCGGTCACCAGTTACGTCAACCAGACGCTTCGCGATTTCTGCGAACAACTTAAGTAGGTACATATTAAAATTTCAGTTCCTGTATAAGAAAAAACAACGATAAGTACAATTAATCAAAATAGGCAATATTGGCGTTTAACAAATCGGTGAGACAGCGAGATCAATACCCAAATTCACGGTTTGCCTTCAGAGATAAGCTATTTAGATTCGAACAAAAACTCCAGAGACAATCTATTTATTAAGTACTTAGTGCGCCTTATCTACTTGTTGCTATTCTGATCTTGTCAATAGTGATTACCAAATTCAATAGTTCATAATTGTCCCTGTGTAGGCTAAAAGAAACGAGACAAGAAGGAGCGAAGGTAGCCAAAGACCGTGCCAATAAATCACGCAGGTTCTTACAATCGTATGGAACTGTCTCTCCGTTCGGCTGAAAATTATAACATTGATGATATATATCATATCACATCTTGTAAGTATTATGTGGCTGCTGCTTACGATACCTTTTGAAGTAGGTAGGTAGGGCAAATATTTTCATACATTTTGAAGTAGTTGTGTACTGTGTTATCTATTGAAGTTGAGTCTGCGGCAGAGGTGTTCGCTCCACGCTGCAAACTAGTGCAAACGAAGAGATTTACGCGGCGCGCGTGAGAGCGGGTCTCGGCGTGAAAACTTAATGCTTTGGAGTACTGAAACTTGCTCCTGTCTGCGCTCAACTTACGGAGTGCACACTTCTTACGGGGATTAAAACTTCGACTTGACGGAGACATCGTTTACAGTGTTAACAATCAAAACTTTACTTGTAAGACTTATGACAGTCAACGACACCATGAGAGTCAAAATATTTTATTACAGATTTTCTATGAACGACTACCGAAGAGGTGAAGACACAAGTATAACTAAGACAATGTAGAAGTAAAGATTCTTCTTCTTCGTTACACTCTTGACAGAGTGGTCGTGGTCATTATGTAAACTTTTGAGCAACTCGTTTAACGTCACGTCGCCATTCCTCCCGTAGAGCTGCTTTCCGTGAGCATTCGCTTACTGTGGCCGACACACTGGCTTTGATTTGGTCGGTCCATCTCATTGGCGATCTTCCTCTAGCCCTGTCACCTCCCACTCTTCCTTGCAGAAGTAAAGATTACGCTGATTCAATTCTTTTTTTGGACCACATAGACTTAGTTCAGTAAAGGATCTTACACAGTGTTATGGACTGTCTTACGTATGCATAATTGTAACTACTCATTTTGCTACGTAAACGGTGAGTCAACATCTTTTTAGCACCGTTAAAACCGAAACCTTACTAATGTTTTATGGGCTTTACGAAATCTTTAGGTACTCTCTACAGCGCCCTAAGCAAACAAGCGGCCTAATTAACCTCTGCAAACATTAAACACAGTCGACCCGGCAGTGTCGATAATTAAGCTAAATTTATAATGCGGTGAGAGGTTCCGTAGGCGGGGTCCCAGGGTAGCCTCTGAGGGGTCACAAATTACGAAAGTAAATCACCCCATGCCATGTCATCATCAACAAATTGTTAGCTGACTTCTGGTTTATAAACATTTATTTATTCATAATGATTCCATGTTTAGGTATATGTAGCCCCAATCCCATAACTGTTGGGCAAAAGCCTCCATTCTATTCTTCCACGTATCTCTACCCTCGGAAGTCTTCCTTACTAATCATCTAGACTAATCATTAAAAATTAAGTAGTATTCTTATTGTAAATTGGGTCCAGCCTCCGAAAAAATGTTGAATGGTTGGTACCGGAAATCCTAGACTTTTGATGTCACATCAAGTAAATAGGTGATTCTATTCCGAATGTTTCGATGAATAGACGGATTAAAGAATTCACTACCACCACAGCCTATAGTTTAAATGAGGGCGTTGCCGTGGGCGATTATGTTCTATCCTACATCTAATGGAATTGAATGAATAAAGCATGCTATTTTAATTAACTGATGTAAAATTATATTGAATGCATATCGCTTATTCACCACACGGGTTTGGTTTAGGGTTATCATCGAACCTTTTTCAATCAGTTTACAATAGCATTCAATTTGTGAGTCTCACAATGGCGGGGAACCCTAGGGCGGGCGGGGCGCGGGTAGGGCGGGCAGGGCGGTAACGAGATGAGCGGTCACGCGCGACTGGCCGCGGAGATAGCGTCGTGACCGCGACACTTCGTAAAGCTGATGCCGCTGAAATTACTATGTAGAATAAACACTATGTATTCATAAAGCTGCAAAGTAAGGCCTTGGGTGTTGGTTTTGGACAATGGATAAGTACTGTAAAACGATAGTTATAGTTAACAGCTGTAAATTGCTTGGGAATGGAAATATGCTAATTTGGGCTACGTCAATTAAAGGAAAATGTGCTTTTGAAATAGGTACCTAGTCTATTCTTTTCAATAATTCTTTATGTAGAATTGGATAATAATCAAATGAATGCACCGGAAAGTTTTTTAACTAAGTATAAAATATTTGCTTAACTTAAATTGCTTTGGTGACACTTGTCTACTAGTTCTAAACATTATCAAATAAGTTCATATAGGTACTTAAGATAAATTATATTATGTCTAGCAAAAACTATAACACGGGGAAATATAATATATTATGTTAAGACAATAAAAATGGCCGCTCCTCAAATAACCTTTCCTCAGCTTTATAGTTCAGCAATGCCGAGATACGGCATAATAAAAGGCGGCGTATAATTTCAACTTTTATACCAGCCATTTACACTTGCTAATGGGCTATTGTGCCTCATCACAGAGCCATTAAGCTTCCGGGACTGCTCCGAGACTAATGAATGTCTAAGTTTGTTTGCACCCATAATTGTACAAGAGAAGATAAAAGAAAATTAAATTGATTATAATATTTATATAGCCTATGCCACTTCAACAACGGAAATGAGTCTAAAGACTCTGGCTACAAGTTAAATTCCGCAAAAGCCGTTTAGATTAGATTCGACAGTACGGCATGCAAAAGAGTAGCCAGACAAATATAGACACAGTAGCCGAAGTCAAGATGACAATCGACAATCCTCTATCGAATAGTAAAGTAAATTCGAAAAGATGAGGAAGAAAAGACAGATGCCAACGAAAAGTCACGTGGTCATATCCATACATTATACAAATATACATATACTTATGTCCCTTCTCCGTATTGTAGCTGCTATACTTACTTATCCTTAGCAAACTAATTTCCATGTCAGACATGTGATTTTCAAACATGATTTGTATTTCAAGTATATAGATACCTAAGTATCATATAAATTATTACTACTTACTTATGAAGTTAACGTAGGATGCAAACACCATTATGTAAAAAGTCGGACTATAAAAGGTTTGTTGTTATACGAAATGCTTCTGGTTTTAAAACCGGCTGACTAAGCATTTTCCTGACACATTCAATCCAAGGCGCCAAGCTTTCTAAAGGTTATACAGCCGTTTACAACAAACAACAATGCTCTCGAACTAAAATATGAACGGAATAAATACATGTCTTCACCTTTCACAGTCATGTTTATTGTGATAGCTACCTTATTGTTGTCAAGTCGTAAGAACCACGTCGAGAAACGTCTGGGATGAAAAGAACTTTCCGACATTGAGGCATACACCCTAGCTGATCTTAAACGAAATTCGTCTGATACTCAAAATAAGTACATATCTTACTCATTAAATATGCAAAATAAAATAAGTCGCGAATACAGAAATTGCCTTTGATATTTGAATATTGGATAATGGGTTGCTCATGAAGCGTAACTAAACAGGTTTTAATGTTCAATTAGTGGAGAACTTTGAACATAGATACGTAACATACGAAAAGGGCACGCGACATAGCGTAATGTGATTAAACGGGGTCTTTACTACGTCGTTGTTGTAGAAAGGGGCGTGTTTATGGCCAGCCTGTGTTCCGACAACTAACTTGAAATTGCGCCTATTTATTATTTACCCCGTGACTGGAGAGATACCGTAATATATGACAATGCTAAGACCGGTAATATGTTCTCGAGAATAAGAAAAACGCGAGTACTATTTTTCCTTAATAATTCATTCAGGATTTAGCTTGCAGACGAAACATAGTCCTTAACACATTCGCTGCGTTACGGGAAGCATTTGGCCGTATTTGACTTTCCGCCGGTGCGGCAGCTATGTGCGCTTGTCTTACCCCCGGTGCGGCGGTGGTTTTTCTATGTTCCCGTGTGAATAAGAGAAAGATGACTATACTCCCGATATTCTTACTTCAAGTACATTCTATTTCAAAAGAAGAAATGTACGGGAAGTATTTTTGCGTAACGCACTGAAAGGTATTTTTTGTTCTCTGGCGCGGCACGTGTACTATTTGTCCGTACTCCATCACCCCGTACCGCACCGAAAGGCGGGTAGGTACGCAGCGCTCAGATTGGTCATAGTGCTGTGCATTGTTCATGTTTCCGCGTCGATACGACATTTTATTAATTCCGCAATTCAAGACTATGACATCTATATTGAAAATTACCTACTCTAAAAGTCTGACCCCTGTCTATAATTACATGAGGATGAATAATATTTGTTTTGATTACGTACAGACACGATGACGGTAATAAATAATTGTCGATTATAAAAGTCGTTGTCGATTTTTTTGTATCCCATCACTAGTGTTATATACGGCCTGTGCGGCAAGTAAGTATATTCCCGTAAAAATAAGGGTTTTGAAAGACGCCTATATCTTTTGGAATTTTATACAGATCCGCGGGCGACGGCAGCTGTATATACACAAGGATATAGTCTATTGATCAGAATGACTTTTAGTTCAAATCGATTACATTCCAGGTCCGTAGGGACCGTTAAAGTCGGGACATGGTACGGGAAAATATAGGTCGTGCCGCAAATCTGGCTTTCTCAGTACGGGAAGTATATGACTCGTATAGCACTGGCACTGGCAGTAAGTTTGGGTTTTGCGCTGCCGCACCGGATGTGTTAAAATATACAGTAGATTTTAAATCGCAAAGAAAACTCCGATAATAAGTATCATCCGATTCGAATACATTCCTTTCATAAAATGATCAAAACGCATTGGAACGAGACAAAAAAATGCATGCAAGTAGTCCTGGCTTTCCAATCAAAGCTAAGACCTACACAGAAAAACACTACATTCCCTTAATAATTCAAGCAGATTTATCTCGCAGACGAAACGAGCGCGATAAAACATCGTCCTTAAATTCCAGTAGAGCTCCAATCCCTATTCCCAAAACATCCGACGCGAAATCTACTACTCGCAAAATGATAAAACGCGTTGGGGCGAAAGGAATGGCAACAGAAACGTGCCATTGAAGCCATTTGTTTGTTGCCGATGTATGAATGGGTAGTAGCCTCGCTTTCCAATCAGGGCTATTGACAGGGGGACGGAGCCAATGTTTATACGGTTTGTACACTCGCATTTTATTGTTCACTGGCAGCTTACAAATTGTACGCAATGGCATACATTAGTCTTTGGATTGGATTGTTGATTGAATTTTTATCTTTTATCCTATCCATTACATGCTATAGAAAATTGTTACAGGAATTTATGAAAATTATCTTCATATTTGGTGTTGGGCGGGCTGTAAAATGGATAACTTTTATTTTATAGTACAAGGATGGTGACCTAAAAATATAAAATTGAAATTTTTATATCACGTGGTAAATAAGCATAATATGCCCCATTTAATTATTAATAGATACGCAGTCTATGAGTGTTTGCAATTTCAGAAATGTCCCTTCCCTACCTGTACCTTTGGCCCCTTGAGAAAACCATAATTTATCCTTAGAATCCAATAGCCTGTACGCAACTTACACTTCGAAGTTAGAAAGCTAAACATGTTGCCTGGTGTATTGAAACCATACTCGCATCGGTCAATGACAACACCTCTTCCTGGTAGTGTTTTGTTTACATAACGCGATATCCGGGACTGGTTCTTGACCAAGCTAAGTCTTATTCCAAATAAATCGATCCAAATGATGTTAAACAGAGCACGGGTCCGTCTATATACTTGTAAGCTTGCTTTGAGACTAAGAATGTTCTCCATAACGGTTACGAAGCGCATCGTCTCGGGCCACCAGTTTAACTAGGTATTTAAGCATACCACACCCGGCACTGAAAATCTGAAATACAGTCAAAACCGTTTACGACGACATCGTTTAGAACAACATACCGGTTATATTGACCAAAATCAAAGGTCCCGGCTGAATTCTATTAGACCGCCTTATAAAAAACACCGCTTTTTGCGACATCGCTTATTACAACATATCTCTTTAAGCGACTACATTTAACTGATATTCTCGGAGAATTATATCTGTTACAACGACCAGCCGTATTGTAAACATTTGAAGAGGTGAGGGCATTATCCCCTTCCCACATCTGGCACACTAAAGTCATTAAGATCGCAAAAGTAAACAAAAACAACTTGAGTTTAGGGTCTATTGTATTTCTCAGAAACAAAATAGGTACACGTGTATGCAGTATAATCGAAACCCAAAGCCCGCTTTCTCATTTCTTTTCAGTCAGTTTGTTACTTATCCGAACACAAGACGCACCAAAACATATTATGACAATACTTTAATTAAAATTCAGCGTGAACTAGTAAAGTGCGTACGTACTACAGAAGTGTTTCAAACAAACTAAAATAACAGATTTTGTTAATGTAGAAAAATGATAATTATATGTACGTAATGTCTTTTTATTATAATTTTCATGTGATATAAATAAAATGTAGTTTTATTTTATAGATGAGTATATTAATCAGACATTTAATAATAAGTATTAAGTACGTCATCGGCTGTTACGACTATCGGTTTTTACGACCAAATATGAGTAGTCCCTTCGATGTCGTTATAAACGGTTTTGACTGTATGTATGTAATTTGGCATTATTTTGGTAAAAGTTTTTTTAAGTTTGCTAAGTAGGTATGTCCCTATATTTGGTGGGTGAGACCATACGTCAGCTGACAAATCAAATCCATAACAGTTTCAGAATAAGAGATTATATCAGAATCGAATTCCAAGTATTCAGAAAAAGTATAAAGCAGTAAATAATAGGCGTCTTGTGGTTCTCATAGTAGATGATAACTCTTGGTCCTCGATCTCGAAGTCAAGTAAACAAGAGCTCATAACCGAATAAAAATCTCTAAAAAGCTCTGCGAATCAAATAGCAGTCGAGAATCAACTCCCGCAGATGCAGTCTTATTTTCAGCTGCAATGCCGATTGAAGATACATTGCTTAAACGAGCCGGTGTTCTGTTGCAATGCACCGTTATTTTAAATACGGAAATAACATTAAAGCTTGCTATCCGAAGAAGGAATTGAGTAATTATTCAACGATGTTTTTCCTTTGCATCGACAGGAGCACAGTATTCGTCTAGTATACTTAATAGATCAGATAGGTAGATATATGGCAAACATGATAATGAGTTAATGACTAAAATAGTTGAAGTGAAATGTCAAAAACATCTTCAAAGTTAGGTACGAGCCTTAAAAAAAACTTGTAAAATGATCCTGATGTGTTTTGCATGTTGCAACGTATGTTGATAATGGGTCCAATATGCACACAATGCGCATATGACAGGTTATGAATGTAATTATCCTGTAACTAATGCTGGGCTAAAAATAACAAACAAATGATGTCACATCCTTATGAAGAAGACGTCACAGTCCCAAGCCGATTGTGGGTGGTATTCCACACGCCACTTGCTTGCCACACGAGTGAGTCGAAGACTAACGCACTTGCAAATGATATAAATAAAGTTTTATTCTATTCTTGCATATTCCAACGATCTACGAGGTCTATGCAATGGATTTTCAGGACAAGTGTGTTCTCCAATTTACACATTTCATCAGGGACGGATCGAATTTTGAACTTTTTCGGGCCTATCAGGTAGGTAGGTAATAAGTAAAACCGGGCAAGTGCGAGTCGGACTCGCGCACGAAGGGTTCCGTACCATAATGCAAAAAAAAAGAAAGAAAAAACAAACAAAAAACGGTCACCCATCCAAGTACTGACCACTCCCGAGGTTGCTTAACTTTGGTCAAAAATCACGTTTGTTGTATGGGAGCCCCATTTAAATCTTTATTTTATTCTGTTTTTAGTATTTGTTGTTATAGCGGCAACAGAAATACATCATCTGTGAAAATTTCAACTGTCTAGCTATCACGGTTCGTGAGATACAGCCTGGTGACAGACGGACGGACGGACGGACGGACGGACGGACGGACGGACGGACGCACAGTGAAGTCTTAGTAATAGGGTCCCGTTTTACCCTTTGGGTACGGAACCCTAAAAAAGTGTGGCGATTGTGATTCGAGTTTCTGATATCGTACTACCCCCAACGTTTATGAAGACGATTCCAATTTCTGTTGACATTTTACTGGGTTTTTCACTATCTGCGGCCACGTAACGTCGAAAACAAACTTAAACAAATTGGATAACATTGTCAATTGTGTACTTTACATAGTGTTGTGCCTAAATATGTTTTAGTGTTGTAAATTGTAGGTAGATAAATGTTAAATTATCGTGACTTTCCTTACACTTGTCCCACGGCAACTCAACTCGCTCATTCAATGGGAATGCATGGCTTTATTGTATTGATCCACATTCACCATATGGCGTCTTCGTCATTGTCACAACAAAAACAACGGCCGGCGTGGACAGATTCATTCCGTGTGATGGAAAATATCATATCTTCTGTAAGTAAGTACCTATACAGGATGTTTTTTCAACGTTTAGCTAAACTTTGCAATTTTTATTTCGCTATTTTGGGGTTTATCCTACAGTAAAACATCGTTTTGTAAAAACACACTGTACCTACCTACTAATCAATAATGTATCTAAAGAACAGCTTAACTTCAACTCAATTTGCCCCTGAGAACTTTTAATCATTTGCATATGGTTAATAAAGTTAACATTCAAAAACATGTGTGCAAATCAGAGATAGAGCAAAGTAAGTTCCAAGAATCATTTGCATGAAACGAATATCGCCAGTGAGAACGTTTTTACTAACGCTGTTACGTTCGTAGCCGCATGCATTTTAAATAGTATATCAAGACCACTATACATTGAAAAGCCCGCTCCACACTCGTGTGCGAATCGCGACGCGAAGCCGCGAACGCGACTGTGGAGTCGAGTTCGCAGATCTGCGACTCCACACTCGCGTTCGCAGCTTCGCGCCGCGATTCGCGCACGAGTGTGGAGGGGCCTTAAGCACGAAAACCTGTATCTACTTAATTGCGCTAACAAGAGGTCTATTAAAATGTATGTAGTTCTCACATCAGCCCCATTATCCGTACAAAGTTCCCGAGTTATCGATCTCGATGATTGCAAGTGATTATAACTCTGATGGACGACGGGTCGCAGGAGCACGAAAGCGAACCAGAGTAACAGAGAAATCACTGTGAGGCCTTAGGTACAGTCAAGTGTAAAAATATGGGTGTAGACAACTTTTACTCAAAAATATATCCCATAGTTCTTAATTCGCTTACATAAGAACTATGGGACATATTTTTGAGATGATTTGTGCACCCATACTTTTACACTTGCCTGTACTAAAATGCTGCTGCTCGTGTATTTAAGTAATAAGCGGACAGAGGAATCACCATGAGAAAGTTCTAAGAAAATACGCTTCTCACTATAGTTCGTTTTTTTAGCATTAAAAAAAAAGGTAAACAATCTTGACGTGTCTTTTTATTGAAAAATATTGAAAAACGCTTTAAAAAATAGTTTATATTACATATGAAAGCAAAAGAATGGAAAAGATCGTATATGATTTATAATTCTAACATATTTGCTGTGACTTATTTTTCAATGGTGATTTTTAATAAAAAGACATGTCAAGATCGCTTACCTTCTTCCTAATGCTAAAAAAAACGAACTATACCTACTACCTAACAGTCAGTGTTAGGGAATTCCCTTCATCTAATAATCAATTTACTTTCATCCGTTCGATATACTGCATTGTACCTTTCGATATCTTAGTTCTCTTCTCTTTCTTTACAGTGGTGGAACAGCCGTCTACACCTACAGACACCGCGCGCTTGCAGGAGTTGTTACTCTCAAAGTCCGAGATTGTATTGTACCGTGGTTGTACAAAGCTGTTACTCTGTTGTTTCATTATTCCTGTGGACGGTCCGGCCCGAAGCGAATGTGCACATGGTGTGTGACGAATCGCACCTTGATTTATGTATGAGTGTTCTGGCTCTTTATTACCGTTTACCGAGACATGTTCGTCACAAGCAATCCGATATAATTTGATCTTTGGCAGCGCATAATTTTACGAAGCTTAAAGTCACAGATATGCTGGTTTTCATTCGGCAATTATTCTGTTATGTAGGTGTAAATACCAGCCATGTATGTTCGTTCACTTTAGGCATGATTGTACGAACAAAGGAACCTGAAAGGGAGATAAGCTGTGCATACGATGCAAGGCTGTGTTTGCTTACAAATTGTTTGGAATATCGATTTAGACTGCTTGATTTTTTTTGTAAGTAGTTAACCTGCTAAACTGGATTTGTAATATTATTTGATAAAAAAATACTTCTAAAGCAGAAAGGCGGTTTTACACTAGCCTCTCGATTACCTAGGACAGTCAACAGTGCCACTCATAAAGTCAAAGAGATCAAACAGTCTAGTGAATTCAAATGTAAACGCGACCTTAAAGCCTCAATTCCCTTTTTGACCTTTACAGCACGACCCAGTAGCCCTAGAAACTTATACAATTAAAGTCCAGCCAATTGTAAAAGCTTGCTCTAAACAGCTATCGGCAATTTCCAATAGTAAATCCTTTCGTCGAAACTAGGTGAACACACTAACACTAACTTCACCTGTCTGACCTTTTACCAAGTTTATGCCCTTTCTACGTATGTTCTCTTTAGTTCAACCATTATCTAATTCAGCTAGTGAGGTCTCAAGGGCTGCGCTATCTTTTAAATGTACAGAATGGCCCTTAAATACCCCTAGAGCCCCTTTCCCCTATACAACCCTTGCAGGAAGAGACTGAAATATTAAAATATTGAATAGTGAGAGACTATAAAAAGTGATTTCATTATCTTTCGTGACAGCAATGGATATCGGATATAAAGATGAGATCAATTTTCTGAAGTTCGAATTTTGCTCCTTTCCGTCCCGTCCGCTGAGTCACGGGGTCAGACAAGTAATCTGACGTAAGCCGAACGTACGTTAAACGATTTACTTAATCATATCGGACGAGTTTTTAATGAAAGCTCGAAGATAAGTTACTCTGTCACCGAGCAGGACATGATAAGTAATGGGGAGGGAAATAATCTGATATTCGACTTGACTTTTGAACCCGTTATTGTAAGTCGAAGAAAGTTTTGTAGGGATCTCTGACTGGTTATTATGATCCATCATTGATGGCTTGGGTTATATAACTGTAAATAAGGCAAAACTGAGATAAGTAAGTACTCAGCAACTAAGCCATATATATACACTATTCTCTTAATGTAAAAAAATCTCATGACTTCCTATCTGTACTTACCTACCTGCAATTTGCATGACCGATAAGACTTCGAGATCTCCTATAATAAGCACCGGAGGATCGAGAATCCAAGGGTGAAAAACAATACACTAATGACTAAAATATAAATTTAAATCTAAAGTTTTCATTCTTCCGATGTTAGGGAACTCAAGGATAGATCCTCAGACCTATTGGAGACTTCTCAACTGTAATCTAACCTTGTCCAATGTCGGAATACTTCACTGGCTGGCTGACTGGTTAAGCCATCGTAAAATGTGCAATCACTCCAAATAGATCTATATTTACTCAAATACTCTGTGCGCAACGATATTTATTTTCTGCCTTTTCTAAGAAAGATCAATATGGGTTGCAGGGCGCCAATGTCAATAAGACGGGAATGTATTTAGAGCAAACTCGACTGCACCGCATAAAATCTAAATATAGACGTCAGACGTAGGTATCTAGACTCTAGACGTACTTAATTATTAAGGCATAAGCGATTGTTGTAAATGTCATCTGTACTTAAAAACTAACCCACGCTTTAATGTGTGTGTTGCGTAGGTAGGATAAGGAAGTTCTCATATAAGGAAATTCTCACTACCTACCATATACACCTTCATATGTGTGTAAACAAAGATGTAATTGATGGAAAATATTCACCAGGGTTTTGCAGACTCGATAGTTCAGTTGGTTTTTTTATTTTATTTAGTTATTTATTACACAAGAAGTTACAACTTTTTTTATTAAGGACAATGTTCCACAAAACTACATTTTGTTTGACTGTGGACTTGTGAGTCTCACTATACTATAGGTACTTAAATAAATTTAAATAGACTAGGTAGTTAGACTAACCATGACTAACTGAACTGAAGTCGCAGTTTGAGTTAAGTGTGGAGTTTTTTCTAAATTGTAAATACCAAACATGGAAGTTGAATTTTTTTTAAAGTTACATTACATAAATTATAAGCCTCTTCACAAATTTATCCTATTTAAGTTTTTCGAAATTCTGAATTACTTATATTATATATAGATTTTTTTTTTATGAATGGGCTTACTCATGGCCACAGACTAGCCGAGGCGTAGACGTGGCCTACGATGGAGCGAGCTCGCCCAGAAGGTGCCTGTTCACTCTTGATTTGAAGGTTGCCGGGTTATAAGAGCACGGAAATATAGACGCCGGCAAGGAATTCCATTCCTTGGCAGTGCGCATGAGGAAAGAAGAAGCAAAGCGCTTCGTGCGATCTGGTGGAATATCTACCAAGTAAGGATGGAAACCGGCCGTGCGTCTAAAAGTCCGATGGTAGAATGGGGACGGTGGAATAAGCTCGTGAAATGTGGTTACTGTTAGTTTAGACACAGATCATATAATACTAGTACAGATACCCAATCCCATACTAAAAAAGCGCACCGTCCTAAGTATCTTATACTTGTAGCTAATTTTTTAGTTCACAGTGACAAACTAGATGGCGCATGGAGCTAACAAAACTCTTACAACAAACATGAGTTGAAATAGCGTCGAAACACCTCTCTTGCGACATCTGTTGTAGCTTTCACGCACTAAACCTACATATCACATTCATTTTAAGGTTCATTGTTACTAGATGGCGTTTCAGACATCGGCGACAAAATTAAAATCTATTTACATACTTACGTCAATTTACGATTATGAAATCAATTTGACATTTTTGTTTTTTTGGTTACATTTTTTGTATTGTAAATAGAAGTTTGATTGGGTACTTTAGTAAGGGGTCAAAGTTTCCTTACAAATCACAGGACATGTTCTTATCGCTTACCTTGTTTCGGCACGACGAGCGTTCGAGTAAACCAGCATAACTGTGACTTTGAGATACACAATAATGCATAATCAAAGAGCGACTCTTATGCTGGATTGAAGTTATCTAGTTACTAGATTCTAGTAGGTATCTACGCATCACGTTAGGGCAAAAAGAACAAGGCATTGCGGTACGATCAGTTTTAATAAATAATTCTGGGCGCTAAGCGTTGCATTGGTTGCCGTGCACATGGCCTTGAGAGGCCCAAGGTTGCGCCGATACAAAGTATTTGAAACGTTCGTTAAATAAAATCGTAAGTAAAAAGTATGCGCATATTAAATTAAAAATTTATATTGGTACCTAGATATATAATTATAACGCGGTATTGTCTTAGATTTATTATCAAATAGAAAAGACCATGACCATTTTGTGTCAAAAAGGAAAGGCCAACACTTACAACAAATACCTAAATACCTATGGAAGTGTCTCCTTAGACAGTTTACACACTCTTGCGGTTTCAGTATGTGGGTATAGTGTCATAAGCGCTTAATACCTAATCCCAATTTCAAGTCAAAAATCATTTATCAGGCAAGTCGGTGCCACACGGGGTTAATGACCTCAATCATTCTGCTGATACGGATATGCAGTGGGCATTCCGGGATTCGTGTTATATTTTATATTAGGTACTTCCTACTACAATGTTTCTGATTTTAATAAATTAATGAAATATTTTTATATTACAGTACCCATAATAAATATATTAATGAACGTGGGTAAAGGTTCTAAAATAAACACTAAGCCCTAAGCAAATAAATTTAAAATCACAACATGCGAACGTAATGGTCCGAGGAATATAAATAAACATATTTTCTAATAGAAATGGGTTAACAAGGAATTCCTTATCATTAAACTCGAAAAGGATACACGACTCAAACAATATAAAATCTCACAGTGACCTTCGACAAGGCAGGTAGTCGGGTAAATGGTTATTTATCACTTTAGATAAGTATATTTTGAACAACACTATACTTATTTAAACTTTCACAATTTATTCATGTATTTAAGTTTTAAGATTTACCTCCGAAGTCCGAAGAGGACGGCGTTGACGGCGGCGACGGGGCAACGCCGTCCTCGAAACGTCGGAGGTAAATCTTGAATGACTTATCTTATAATTTATACGGAAAATTGAAACAATACGGTTAAAGTGTATCAATGATTTAGGAAAGTTAGGTAAGGTAGGTACCTATTTAATTTGTTATGATATCAAACATCAGAGGGACTACCATAACAAGCGAAATTTAAAGAAATTTCGATGTCGATGATAGGGCCTCCCGAATCAGAAATTAGGTTAGTTTAATTTGTATACCTACCTACTTATTATATGTTTAGTAAGAGGTCGTTCAAAAAAGTAACCTTGACCTTCTTGAGGGGTCAATTTTTTATATTGAAAATTAAAAAAGAATTGTAAGTGTAATTAGGATTTCTTTTTAGAAAACAATCTACTTGTAACTTTCGAGTTCATTTCATTATGCTCAGCTCAACTCACCGAAAAATCTAGGTATCGGAATAATCTCAATGCCCCTTTTACTCCATTAAATAAAGAAAAAATATTCTTGTTCATTAATTGTTCTGGTTCTTGCCAATCCATTCAAACTATTAACCGATTTCTTAACTCTTATTTTGGCATTGTAACACCCGTGATACATGGAACTTTAAAAAACCTAGCAGGTTCACTTTATTATCTAATAAAATATTTTTCCATTAATATGTCGAGCTACCCTCCTTTATTATAGAAAAAAATAATGGACACAAGTGTCATTTTAAATTAATTAGTAATAATCAACATGGCGCCGCGGAAACAACAGATTTCGATTCGCACTGAAAGTTTGGCACTTATTTCTTAGATAAGTATGTACTTATATATTTTTCCATAATCTACATTTTGATGCATTTACTATCTGTTAGGGCATAAATATTTACATTGTGGTCTAATCTAAAAACATTTAATACACAGAATATTTACATGAAACTGTTATGTAGTATATTTGATACATTGCCAAGAACTCAGAAGTCATATCAAAAGGATTGTATTACATTTAATACATTGCCAAGTTGTCATCAAAATAGGTTTACTACGCCGTAGCCTGTAGCGCGGAAAAATATGTTTATGGCAAAAAATGCTTCCTAAGTATAATTTTTTTTTACTTTTTAATTATTTGTTTACTTTTCCTATTTTACACAACTTTTTGTTGGCGACTTTTTTGTAACTTTACGGGATCAAATTTTTCTTCCATGAATGTGTTCAGGTATTCATAGATATAATTTATATTTACAGGTGTAATAGTCATCTGATGCTTTAGATTGGGTTTAATTAGCAATAAATGATGATTTCTGCTGCATTACATGTTTTATTTTTATTAAAACCCACATTTTTCTTCTAAATAGTATGTCGAGGGATTGGCATTGTATCAAATATGATACATATGATTTTCCGAAACTGGAAAATATTGGATTTTTTCTTTATTTTTGAATAGTCTAGTATGCTCAATAGGTGACCAAAACTAAAAAAAAATACATATTTAAGATATTTTGATCCCTGCAAAGATAAAGGTTAACGATCTGTCTGGCCTAGTGGGTAGTGAGTAGTGACGCTGCCTATGAAGCCGAAGGTCCTGGGTTCGAATCGCGGTAAGGGCATTTATTTGTATAATAAGCACAGATATTTGTTCCTGAGTCATGTATGTTTTCTATGTATTTAAGTATTTGTATTTTATATGTATCGTTGTCTGAGTAGGTACCCAAAAACAAGCCTTCTTGAGCTTACCGTGGGACTCAATATCAATTTGTGTAAGAATGTCCCTATAATATTTATTTATTAAAAATTTACTTCATGTTAAAAATTTGCACTTTCGTACAAAAGGCAATAACACAATTTATTTCATAGTATTTTAAAATTCAAAAACACTATACTCCTATTTGCTCTAAAAACTAATATTTACAGGCATATAACGTGCTTAATAATTTTCCGAATGAATATACAACGTATGTACCTACTTAATAGTTAGTTAATGTTTTAAATTTGACGTAAGTCGCAGGTATCAATAAAGCCTAAGATACAATTGTAAGTTTAACTTACGTAAGTAGGGACAAAGGTGTTTGGTAGATTGCGATAACAATATTTATATCTCATTCTGTAGTATAGCTGTGTCCCTATTTACATAAGCCTAAGGATCGGTCTTTCGCGGTGCACCACTAACCGACTCCAGTTTCATTTCAAACCGTGCATGCTGTTCCTGTCGCCCCTATTAGAAAGAAGTCTGGTTAGAATAGGAGGGCACATGACGGCACCACAGAATAACTAATAGTACTACCGTACAGAAAATTCACTCGTTCACAAAAGTCACATTTAGGTATAAAATTATACCTATACTCGCCGCCTGCAAGCAAAATTGAAACTTATATACCTACGTAACCGCGCACGAACCGTGAATCTTCCTTGCACGTCGCAGTCGCAGTTTTATGACCGAGCTGTGAGCGTCGGCACAGGGTTGAAACTTGACAAGTTTTTGTACCTATACCTACCGATTTATTATTTTTAAGATTAATATGTACGAATACTACGAATTACAAACGTTGATTCTGTAAACATATTTTTTTTATCCGGAGATAGTATGTCTGATTCTTACGGAAGTAGGTAGGTAGGTATGCCACAGCCGTATTCCTTTGAAAATATGTTGGTCAGTTCCTAATATTGTTTTGGGCAACCAATAATCATTTTAAATTGGTCTAACTAAAGCGCTTTAGTTTTATGCAAACAAAACGAATTAGTTATCGAATTTGATTACTTAGTATTTATGTTATGTTTTAAAGTTTAAATTCACCTTTCAATATCGTCCGGAATTTAATAAAATGTTATTTCTACTTCCTTCACTTCCTTGTTCTTCAGACATCCGTAAACAGTACAATAACAATAATATCTTTTATACGGATTAGATCGAGATATAGGTTTCGAAGCCATTGTGTATTTTCAATTTTGCGCGAGCGCCACATCGTGCGAGCCGAGCGCCAGCCCACTGCCATACCACAGTACACTAAGAACCGTAGTGAATCTAAGGCCGCTCGGCAAGTTATTTGCCTACTCTTGCGTTGGCGCTTAGGGTTGTCACTTTTATTTTTAGTTAAATATTATTTGCGTATTATGAGTAGCACTACGTTTCTATTTATTATAATATAATGAAATGTTCTATCAATTCATACATTAAGTATAAATAAAACGCTTTTTAAATATTTACATTAGGAAATGGCATTTATTAAAAAAATTATAAATTCAATACAGAAAAAAAATCCTCCGGTTTCTGCATGTTCGGAACGCTTTATTGTTAGCGGTTAAAGTAAAGTAAATTCTCATCCTTACGTATAACTTTAGTAAAAAGGTTTTAGGGAAGCATGGGCAAGTAGGTATTATGAAGAATGACAAGTCCGGGTTTGAGGAATCGTTATTGAGACACTATAATTTTTTTTTTCTACTCGACTGTAATTTTTGAATTAACATTTCTTATACCAAACTGCAAATGGGTATTTTTAATGTATGAGCTCCCAACTCAACTATAATATTCATTTCGATACAGTTTAGTCAACTATAATGAAATTGATCAATCACAGCTCGCCGCGGTCAAGAGGACGAAATAAAACCATAGCTCAAATTAATTATTAATTTTAGTTTGTATAGTAGAAACAATTGGTTCATAAGTCAGAAACGCGCATGTAGCACCCTTAATATAGCAACATCCATAGACTACGAAAACCACTTAGTGTTGCTTATTAGTCTCCATAGGCTACGGTGGCAAAAATCGAGAAAACAACTGTCTAAAAATTTAATTTAGCGCGGAGCAAGTACCAGAGCCTCTACCATCAGTTTTACTGGCTACTCGGCTACTCGGCACTGGTGGTAGCCGTACTGGGCCTCATGAGTTACGAGAAGGTGTCGTTGACTAACGCGCCGGGCGCGGCGGCCGAGGCGCGTACCAGTATGAAGGTAGGTTGCTCGCGTATCTCACAATTAACTGTATACTTTTGGTTTGGTTCGTTTGTATGATTCTACTAGTTTAAAGTATTATTTTTGTTGATTCGTAGAAAAAGTATTGTATACAATAGTGATATAATCAAGCTTTTGAATCTCGTACCTTACTTATACTATTGTCTCTGTTCGAAGTCATGATCAAAAAAATTAAGGCCTACTGTCAGAGCAGACAAATGCGAGCGGGCGGGCAGCGTACTCGAATGCGCGCGATCACAGTCGCGGTACAGCCCACACTGCCGCCACCGTATTCCCCCGTATATTATGCTAATGTGTGCGTGGCAGCGCGTGCGTACAGGGCGCCCGGCGCGCACGCACACATTCAAGCCGGCAGCGGCTCATTTCTATGAAGATTCACTACTGTTCTTGTACTGTGGCCATACGCCGGCCCGCGCGGCGCGCCGGCCAAATGTACCTAAACTGCGTAGTGACACCCCCCTGACGGCACGCATGACTGGCGTTCTCGCCTATGTATGTACCTAGTTGTATAGTAGTTTACTTACGCACACAGACGCACCTTATAAATCTGAGTGTGCAGTTTTGGTCGCTGTGCAGACGCGGCCTTGAGAGGCTGCGCAAGGTTGCGCAGGCGGCGATACGAACAATTTGAAATCGAAAATAAGCAAATATTAAATTAAATATAAATACAAACCTATAGACATAATACGCCGTATTGTCAGTTCAATACTATTACCACTAAAGGACTAATAATATAATCATATAATCGAGTGATATTGATCACTCGTAATATTCGTATTACAAGTCATCAATATCACTTAAGATTCTTAATTTCGCTCATCTATTTCATAAATAGCATGTCATCGTGTTGAGAACCGGTCTGGTATAGTAGGTAACCCTGCCTATGAAGCCGATGGTCCGGGTTCAAATCCTGTAAGGGCATCTATTTGTGTGACGAGCACAAATATTTGTTCCTAAGTTTTGGGTGTTACGTACGTATATGTATTTTAGTATTTATAAAAACATATTTATATATTAAATACTGAGGTCTTATTGCTGTACTGTGGGATTTGACTTGGTCAATTTGTTAAATGGTGTTCTATCTAAGATATATCATTTTCAACAGACTATCGAGTAACAAAATCATGCGCCATAAATGTGCTCAAAATTAATAAATCGGCCCGTACTCCCCGTCGCGTCGTAGTCATGAGTGCAGTAAGTAATTGTCGGAGTCCGTCCGTCAAAAAAGTTCGTCTGAAATTCAGACTCTGAATACCAGCGGGCCCAGCGGTAGGCAGGCCCCGCGACCCGCGAACACCGAATATTGCATGGGCATCTTTCTCTTTTACTCATCGTAATTAGAGTGGCATCAGTCCTACCCAGCTATTTTATTAGTGTTATTTAAACGTCAAACTTCTATTAATTTTGAATTAAAAAAAACTCTTGCACAGTCTGTGCTATCAAAATCCCTGTCAATTTAGCTTGGTCTAACTCTCGAAGTTTTACAAACTTCGATTTTCGCGGTTAAAGCCGATCGTTGTTTACAACTTAAGGAAATTAATAAACTAGTGGCGCTGTGAGCAACGTGGTTTCCGGTAGGCCCTCTGTAGACCTCGCGAGCATAGCTTTAAACTGAATAAAAAAATAACGCTACGCCGTTTAGAATAATTTGGAAAAACCGGGCAAGTGCGAGTCGGACTCGCGCACGAAGGGTTCCGTACCATAATGCAAAAAAAAAACGAAAAAAAAAGCAAAAAAAAAAACGGTCACCCATCCAAGTACTGACCACTCCCGACGTTGCTTAACTTTGGTCAAAAATCACGTTTGTTGTATGGGAGCCCCATTTAAATCTTTATTTTATTCTGTTTTTAGTATTTGTTGTTATAGCGGCAACAGAAATACATCATCTGTGAAAATTTCAACTGTCTAGCTATCACGGTTCGTGAGATACAGCCTGGTGACAGACGGACGGACGGACTGACGGACGGACGGACGGCCGGACAGCGAAGCCTTAGTAATAGGATCCCGTTTTACCCTTTGGGTACGGAACCCTAAAAACTAAATTAACAAAAAGTTAAATTAAATATTGTATGCTTTGCACTCGCTTGATCAAGCAACAATACAACATTTACGGTTGAGAATGTCTTTAGGCATTAAGTCCGCCATTTGTACTTTATTTCTGCAATAAAGTTTAAAAAAATAAATAAAAATAAAATAATATAAAATTTAAGGGTAAAAAATTACAAAAAGCTCACACACTTTACTGGGGATCGAACTAGGTACCTCTATGCATCAAAGCAATTGTTTGCCAACTGCGCCAATATAGCACTTAGCTAAAGATACGAAATTTGGCTACTTATTCTCGAGTACTACATACCTACTTATCTAAATACCACCTACACCAGCGTTACTAATTTTTACATTTTTGCCAAACACTGTAAATATCTCTCAAAGAGAAAAAAAAACTCTTATTATATTGACACGACTATTTGTTTCCGCCATTTTGAAAAAAAAATTCAATAATCGAATCGAAAAAGAACTATTTTATTCTAGATTTTGGTCACAAAATTTGATAAGAATCAGTTGAGAATTGAACCGAGGAGAACGTCCGAACATACGAAATTTGGCACGAGTTAAAACGGAGACCTTAGCAAACGCTTCGTTCAATAAAGGAGTAAAATGCGCGTTTGACTTGGACACCAAGCGAAATAAAAACTTGCATTATGTTTAAAAACAAAGCATTCATGTGTTTTGAAAGACATCGCCCTGTGATGTGAGTTTATTAATTTGTATTTTAACGTCAGGCAGGCCTACTTTAAAATAAGTAGGTACTCATTTAAATTAGGTATGTTTATTCACCGATCCATTTTTTTACATTTTATACTAAGTACTTAAATTCCGAAATTTATAACTCAAATGTAATTATTCTAATCTAAATCAAACTTCACATCATGTCTTAAAACGAAAATCAAAACGTAGGAAAAGAAACCCACACTCGTTTCGTTTTGGAATGATTAGGTACTAGAATCGTAGGTCTTACTAGAATCGTGGTGGCTCCATCTAGTGACATTATTCAATATTACTTCGACAGCTCGACATAATTGTCCTGCGCTGTTGCTCATAACGTAGCCAGTCGCAATATAATTGTGGTTTCAAATTTTGTAAATTATTGCATTGAATTCGTGTTATTATTAATGTTTGTATTTCATTTATAATGATTTTAATTTATGACACTTTAAATATCTCTTAATCCATCTTAATATGTAGTATAAAAATTTCATAATGGCTGATTGTGACATTTAGCGCCATCTATGATATCGATTTGAGAATAATTATAACGCCTTCGGGATGGGAGGGCATGGTTTAGAGAAATATTTACTTAATGGTAAAGTTTGTGTATTCTACCCACCGAGCCCAATACTCAACAGATGTTTATTTGTCAATGAAACCCATAAAATTCGTAACCCTATATTATTTAACGTGGACTGCATTCATATTGAAGAATTTGTGAAGAAACCGTTACACTTCAACCTGATACCGTGTTGTTTCTGACAATTCATGCCAAATTTAAAACAAATGAACATTATTTTTAACAAAGCAAAATATCGAGACTGTTAAGCTCCCACGCGGAATCTTGTTTCCTTTTTACCGTGACCTTAAAAAATCCATTGCCTTCATCAATATTTCTCATAAAAACATTGCACTGTAACACAAGCCAAAGCAATTTTGACTGTAATGGGTGTGGTCAAGCTCCGTCCATCGTATTGTGGAGGTCCGTCAATACATTAAAATTGACAGAAAAAGACCACCAAGCACAATTCCAGGAAGTCGGGTCGCATCACGTTTCAATCGATCCCGCGCTTTAACTTTTGTCTCAAGTGCGTTAATGAATGATTACTTAGTAAAAAAAGTGTTCTTCTTTTTCCCTGAGAATTAGTTAATGAACCGTAAAATCAAAAGGTAACAAAAACTCCTTTAATGAATGAGCGACCGTCATGATTTACGATCGCAGTTGAACTTCAGGTTCAACTTTTGTCATCGTGTTGAGTTTAAAGAATTCACGTTGGATTAGTCCGAGCGGGCTTAGCGCCATTTTCAAAGTCATTAACGTTTCAAGGCTAATTATTTTTTCATCGACAGAAGATTAAAGATAAAACACACATGGCGCGCAGATCGACAAATAATTGCAAAAAGTCAAACACAAACGGTATTTTTTCGAGTGGAACCATTAAAACACTAAACGAGCCGCGAGTTCAACTCACACACGTTTCTGGGAACTCAACTACCTGCTTTTTATAGCCAAGATAAGGGCAACACAAATATGCGCAACCGACCTTATTCGATTATCGATTCGTGGACCACTGGGGGCGATATGGGCAACCTTTTCAAACAGACCGGGTAATACCGTATGGAAATGTCAATGTACAATCTCGAGTGACAAACAAACACGCCATGCGGCCATATGGCGCGTCACTGCAGTTTAATTGTAGGAGACAAAATGATTAAACGCTTCAAATGTAATCAGAATCACTACGTCGGCTTTGCTTATCTCCAATACAATTAATCTCCGTTTAAAAAAAATACCTATATTATACAGGGTGTCCCATAAGTGACACGTCACAGTGACACTGGAGGTAGACCAGGCCAAGAGGACCCAAACCAACTTAACATGATCCCAGTAAAAGTGGCACGGTTTTCGAGTTATTGCCAAATTAAGGTTTTTCATGAATTTTGACTGTTTTTAACATTGTTAGTGCCAGTGTGCACTGGGAAAGGTCTCGAAGTTAATTTGTTTTATGTGTACGGCATCATGAATAGTTAACCAAGATAACAGAATAGGTATTTTATCGGTAAACAATGTAAAATGAAAAAATGAGGAATGTCTTTTAGACTTGTGTCTCCTTCATTAAAGCGCTGGAACCAATTTCGTACTGTGCGATCGGTAGTAGTGTTAAGGCCAAAAGCAGTGTTAATCTTATTTGCTGTTTCCCTCGAACTGGTTCCCAATTGGTGTTCGTATAAGTAAGTAAATCACTCGAAGATGTTGTCGGTCCATTTTTTCGATTTTAACTTAATCCCTGTAACAAGCCCGCGCTTATATACCCTACGTGAAAGATTCGAGAACATTCTACTATACCGTAGATTTATTCTAGAATATTCCCGAGGCTACTGAAAATATCAAGAAAATTTTGAAGTGGGAAAAAAATTATGCAACAACCTAATAATAAACACCAAGACCAAGTTTTTCCAACCTGCACTTGCAAGTGCAGGTTGGAAAAACTCGCGCAGTTAAAAGACTTCAATGATTAACCTACCCGCTTTCAGGTGATTCGCAAAGAATAGATAACTGTCTTGATCTTGAATAAATATGTAATGGTTCTGGTACCAACTCTATAGATTTTCATTTAAATACGACATAAACGCGCAGTACTCTTTGACCCGGTTAACTCAGGATACGAGTTAACCATAATAAGTCATTCATAACTCGTAAAAAAAAATATACATACCCGAGAGCCTCAAAAAAGGCTGTCAGACGCGCTTCATGTACTCATTGTACACGGCACAAAGGACAAAGGTTCTGTGACGGCGGGAAATTGTCGCGGCAGATTTGATTGTCCGGCCCGTAGCTCACTTTGTCGGCGAGCGAGCAGTAATCTCGCTGTCATGTTGACTTGAAAATGTATGATCAAAATTTGTGCAAGGGCTGAAAGGCTAATTCGAACTACTGTATGACTTATTTAACTGTGATCACTATCAGACCGCGAATTTCGCTTGGACAATATGTTGAAGAAGTTTGTCGATATTAAGATGTAAACTAATTTATATCAATTTGTACAGTTCGAATAGGCCTAGGTTAGGACCTAGGGGTCTACCATAAGAAACAGTTTCGTTTTTAAACTACAGTCACTTCTTATTAAACGTTTCTAAAGAAACAAGTTCATAACTTTGTAAATCGTGACAGCAGCCTATTGTTAAAGAGCGAAGGTGTGTCCATCTTCCCTTTGAACTAGAGTAACGCAACTCTACTGATAATAAGCATCAAATTAAGTTCGACGAACTCGGAGTTTAAAAGTTATGCACGAGTATTTAGTGTACACATTATATGATTAGGTATATACCTACTTCATAAAAGGTAAAAATTAAATATAGAAATAAATATATGAAGTTCCATGTGTTGTATTACTTTTTTATCAGAACTTACGTATCTGCTTCACAGTAATCACACACTTGTCTTATCAATCCGTTGCACTCAATCAATGTACCTGGAACAGAGGAAAATGCCTATAAATAAAATGTCATACAAGGTATTAAGTATTCATACAACAAAATTAAACACGAGGGTATTGTATCGCGTACAAAACTTTGCGGTATCGCCAACAAAGGAAGGCTGTGCAAGCGGGCACAATAAAAACCTCAATAAACAGCCTCCTTCCTTTTTTGACAGTGAGCCGTAACTTATAGTCCTTATAGACCTTGCTTCAGTGGGGGCTACTAGATGACAGATGAGTATCCTTTAGTTTATTGCGCCCACAGGCCTTTTGTCACGAACGTAGCTTTGAAGGGCGTTGACCTTGCTTCCGACTGATTTCTTCGGGATAGGAAACGAGATAACTCACACCGTGAGATTGTTTGTACTCCTGATCCATATCTATCCGAGAAACATTACGAACCAATGTCGTTTAAGGAAACTAACGATACGGACATGTTTCTTTTTTACTTCGTAAGTTCGTGTATTAAATAACAACGCTGTTTTTAATATAAATCAGCGTTCATGTCATTGCACAAGGTATATACTAGGAATAAAAAACGATGCTATGCAATTTCTTGAACATGTTTAATAATAAAGTTATGATTTAATTACTCTGACATTCATTAGTAACCAAGTTAGTGACTGCCCGTGTACACAAGACATGAATTAAAGCTGGAGCTGCAAAAACAGCATTAAATTTGCATATTTTGATGGCGGCTGAAAGCAAACAACCCAAGTCGCATTATAAAATTAAAAGAGATTGCGGACGCTGTGCATAAAACCATTTCCGCGTGCGTAACCATCTCGACTCCGGGCATTCATGAATATTTAAGGAATATTCCAAGCATTTTAACAGTACAAGCTGCCTCATATGGTGACCTAAAAGTATTGAAGTGTCACTTCAGTGCTTGTCGCGGCTATAAAGAGGTTTTTTTAGTATTCCTTTAAAGTTGGCAGGACAAACAAATTAACTTGGCTGAACTAGTTTCTCTTGAGCGTGCACTAAGGAAGGGTCGTTCGCGGAATAATTAATAGAGCACCGCCACTGAACAAATTGAAGTGCTCTGTTGATTTACTGCACAAAGAACTTCTCTAAGGCTCAGAACACACGGAGTTTTGTGATGTTCCGAAATATTGTGTGATCATTGGTTTACCCGACCTCCGAAAATTGTTTTAAAATAGGTGCAGTCGTATGATCATGCGTCTCAAATAATTCTTCAATTTTTCACCCAATAATTATGTCCATTTCACGATTTTTTTTCGCCGTTTGAGAAGGAGGCGCCTTTGCGTGTACCGTCAGAATGTTGATTAGGTACCTCTATTTTTTTGTCCCAAACGCTCACCATTTCGTGTGTACTTATGATCTGCGGTGTGTACCAAGCCTAAGAGAAGCAATTCGTCACTAAAGACAAAGACAGACCAATAGAAACTCTCTCGCTCCACTTCTATAACACTTCATTATAATTAAACCTTAACCGTCACTGATAGAGTTATTCGGCCCTCTAGATTACAGCCATAATTACTATCGCGTATAATTATACTCATAACGTGTATTTAGCTGTTGATAGCAACAGCCCCTAAATAAAATTTAGTTGGTACCTATTTGATGAGTCCGATGTGTACCAATACTATTACCAATGTCCAATACTACCAATATTAGTTCCTTTATTACTTATTGGATATTCTCTACAAAACTCTATGTGTCTGTGTTAACCAAAATATATATCTATTTATATGTATTTGTATGTATTTTGAAATATATAGATTGATCCTCCGTCAGTTAATAAATAATAAATAAATGAATTTGTTATTGACAGGCAAGTGACACCCATAGAAAAGTATATTTTTCTCAAAAATGGACGGCAAAGTCGACTTTGCCGTTTAAAAAGTTGGTCGCGAAGCGCGTAGTTTATGGTCACTCAAAAATTAAAAAGTTAAAAACATTGCAGTCTCGATTTTGGGACTGCAATGTTGCATACAAATTCCATTATTTGTCGTGTTCCAAACTTTTTAAAAGTTGAAATGGCCATATCAAATGAAGGCACAGGCCCATTAAACAGCCAAACAGATGATTAGTACTTATAATTATAATGTTGGTACCGCGACTATTTAGCTGTCTCAAATAGCTTGGCGTATTTTCGGCAGAAAAATACACTTCTACTTTTTAATGAAAAAAAATAAAAAGGCGGCAAAGCTAATTTTTTCAATTGTTTCTACTTTTTTCTGTGAAAATATATACGTAAGAACGTTGCTTTTGTAAAATATTTTTATTATATTTATATTTCTTGCACCATTTTTGAGAAAAGCACTATATATGACTCGGCTGGAAGGCTACTTGCTGGCTTCGGATTCAATTAAACGGACTCCCAAAGTCGTCCGTTTAATACGAATCCTCAGCCTGCAAGTAGCTACTTCCGAGCCTCGACAATAATGTACTATTATTGCATTGGCTCCAATGACCAATTTACTACCTATACAATAATCCTATTTTTATACATATTTTATAGCAAATCTGCTACGGGCCAGACAAATTAGGGCAATCGAGCAGTCGTTTTAGTATCGGTACAAAACCAAAATTGAAATGGACTGAGCGCTCCCGGCAGTCCGCATACCATCGCAATTTTAAATAATTGCACCTCTCGGGTTCGCCGCAATGCATTTAAATATTGTTAAACTCCTGACTATAGTCTCTCAATCGACTTTACATTTTATTGATGAACGAAGTTCAACGAAGGCCTTTGTCGATGCTGGTATTCATAACATTTACATTTCGCGATACCTACGTTTGCTAAACAAGCTTTCGTCTGGGTAGAAATCGTTCGGGTTATTATAACTTTGATGTCTTTATTACATTAGCTTTTAACGTTCTTTATCTTTTACGGCTCGGTATTTAAATGTTTATATTCACGCGCACTCTAAACATAATGGAATTTGATTAAAAGAATATGTTTTTTTTTCGTTTATTAGGTTCGTTCCTATTATTTGTCACTGAGTAGGTAGGTATAGTCCTTGTAGTAGGTACAGTCAGCAGCAGAAGTAGCTATGCCTACGGGTGAGGTGAGAATGATATACCTACAAACAAACGCTCTTATTCACTGAACAGTAAAGTTGCATTTTAACACTTTGTCCGCTTTATAAATTTCACCTGCTGACTGTACCTGCATATGTTTAGCACTTAATCCGTTTTAGTTTAAACTCCAACCTTTAGATAAGAAAGTTTAATGTCGTCTCAAGCTAAACCTCATTACTCTGAAAGTGTGTTTACAAGCTAAACTAGTCGTGCTTTGATAAGAAATGCACCGCGCTAAAAAGGCTTTTAGCTTTAGCGCGTTTGACGGCTCACAACTTAATAATGGGCTGTCGGGGTTTAATTTGATATTCGCTAGACACAGACAGCGGATAATAACATTTACCTAACGGCGACGGCTAGACGGTCAGTAAATACTGTCGATCAATGTGATAAATACTGGTGGGGCACATTCTATTGACGAAATAAACAGACATGGATACAAGCTTCTAAATATATTTGTCAAATATTGTATATCATCATTGTAAACGAGTTTTACTGACAGATGTCGGTATATAATAAGAAGTTCGATCTAGGCTCCTGGCTTGACGATAGTAGATGCTCACTATTCACTTCAAATGTAGGTAATGTCAATATTTATCTCAAACTGTATACTTAATTCAGATTCAGACAAAAACGACTTTTACACAATTTTTACAGAACTAAACGTATTATGTAGAGTAGGGAGCGATAATTATGGAGATCGTATTTTGGCTTAATTTTTAACAGGTTGGCTTGAATAAAAAGGTATTATAACCCCAATATTTATTGAACGCCTAGCCCTCGTCGCTTAGCTAGCCTCAACCTCGAAAACCCGGCGCGACGACAGGTGTCGTGTCTACAGTCGTTTACTTTACCGAAATCAGAAGACAAAGCTTTGTTATTATCATTGTTCAGTCTAAATATGCTTTTGTTTCCTAACGGCTACACTGATTCAACGAAAGACATTTATTCAATTTAAAATACGAGTTGCATGACGAACTCGACTGTCTAAATAAATGCGCAGTCCTGTAAGACAAAGAGACGACGGTCTGCTCCAAAATTACTTTCTGCTAATATTATCATCGATCCGCGGGACGATGATAAACAACGAAGTGAAGCCAGCGAAACTCTCGATTTCGCGAGACAAACGGCTGGAAACCTGATTTCTTGAAGGTCGACTGCTAAAACAGGAAACTATCCTGAACTCGTGTCATTGTATCGTGAGCTTTCATTCCGTTTCAATCACGTGTCAGATTTAAACCATGTAAATTATATATTTTTGTAGTTTATTAACCGTCTTCCAATTTTCGAAGGAATTTTTCTATGTTATATTTAATCTATTAAATAAATAAATATTTTTTTATATGTTCCTTGAGTATCTCGATGACGGAAGGACCAAATCCTAAAAATATATTTTTTGTTATAAACTTCACTGTCGGTCCCAGTGTCATAAAATCTGGATCTGATGATGGGATCCTGCAGACAATCGAGGGAAGTATTTAAATATTATAATGATGGGTATGTTTATAGTAACTTGTGCATTTGCCTTCGGAAAGCGCCTAGGAGCAACTGCTAATGGAGATCATAAAACGATGGCTATTTCAACTGTTTTATAAACTCGTTTCTTTTTTGTTTTGCATACACTTACGCTGTGTTGTTAAACTCTCTACATTAGTGTTATCTCTCTCAACGCAGATGACTTGTGGCATTTAAATTTGTCGACCATATACGTTGAATAATTCATTAGTTTATGCGTCGATCGAATTAAAGGTTGTATCGCGCTCGACAGATCGGTGTTCTATTTGCATATCCGACATGCTCTGAGTGAGGCTATCGACAAGTTACGTATGATACCTATGTTTTTTCCATCTAGCTACATTGGCTACATACCTAGGTACAAAAGAGTTTCTCATTTGAATATAATTTCTTTGTTGATCACTGAAAGTTATGATTTCAAGCTAACATCTAACATATTTACATTATAAATACTATTGAAAACGGGGTTTTAGTTCCCCATATTTCGGCACAGTAGCACATGCCATCTTCACAGAGTACCTAACTGACGTGCTGCGAGTTTGTGGTTTACCCTACCCACTCACCATAGCCTTGTATAGTATAGTTACAAGGAGGAAAAACAAAGGCAATAATGTCAACAACCTGCCTATCATCAAAAAATGTGTACCACCGTTTTAACTACTGTCCATATTTGTGATTCTCATTTACTGCTATCGAGATCTTACAAAAACCGTGTAGAAGAAGTGTTGTAAATGTTGGAGTCACGACTACTGTCACCGGTCTCCGCCACCAGGTCCTTCCAATTCCAAGTGCTTAACAAATAAGAGCGAGTGGTCTCAGGGAATGGTAGTATAATTGTCCTCTCATGTCTCATGTTTCTTTTGCGATCTTCAGCTCAAGTTAGAATGGTTGGCGTGAGAACTCTCCTCGCGCATCTAATGGAAACATTCACGGCCTGATGATAATCTTGACACGAGCCATGCGACGAGTTTGGTGAAGCCGGATAATAACGCATTACGGCTGACTGCACTCACTTGATCTATCATCAGACTTCTTATCGACTTACAAGAAGCTGCAGATTGAAATTGAGATATTTTATTAATTTATTAATCTTATTAAAGACGATCGATCATTTAAGATATATTTATCGGATATTAGCTAAGATTGAAAACGTTTTAAGTCTTTTTCTTAAGAATTTTTTTTCTTATTATAAATCGAAGGTATTTAATAATTCTCAACCAAACAACCTGCTTCGGAAAACAAACAATGAATTGCTACATTTCGTTATAAAATAAGTCTTATAAGAATCAAGTGCAAACGGCATCTCATAAAGAATTCTAATCAGGTAAATTTGATTTATTCCATCGCTCGATCCCATTAGGCATTCAGAGTGCAGGGCCTTTTATCATTTTTAAGGGCCCTTCACGAATGTTAATATGGCCGTAATGTGTTCTTATACACATTATTTCTTATAATCGTGTAATATCAATTTGTTGTGACGTGACTAGTATTTATAAAACTTAAGACGGGCCATTTCTGGGAGCGCGTGCTACCGACGTGCCCCATACCCGCCTTGTACGGGAACGAGGCATGACTTTCCATAATTGAGTTACAAAAAATTCCTACATTTTTATCAAACAACTCAGCATTTTTTTTCTCTTAACAAACCCCACCTAACAAATCTATTCAAATCGCATTTAGTAGGTACCTAAGTTAAAAGTTGCACTTAACTCGAAAATAGAGCCTATATGAATTTGAAATTTCTCGTTACATCCAAAAGCGTACATATTTGATGCGCGGCAAATCGAATTGTGTAACATCGTTACAAGTTTGAATAGCGAAGTAAAGTCCGGCCGGACGGGAAATTTAGCCACTGGATGTACGCCCGGGGCGCGTTGTTAGCGTTTGTTTGCATACGACCCGCGAAACCCCCCCATCCTTTAACTACTCAGTCAACCTCGTATCTTGTTAAAATTTGCTACTAAAAACTCAACGTATTTCCTTGCGACATAAAGTGCTCAGTACGAAGCCAAGTATCAAAGATATAATAGGCATTGAGGAGTTGTATTCCCGCCCGCTACATACAGCGGATATCTAGGCTTTATTCGAGGTAATCCTTAAGCTGAGCCTTTGCAAATAAGCTGCTATTTATTGTACTCCTCCTTTTTGCAGCCACTGTTTGTTTTCATTAGCTCTCAGAATAGTAACTTGAAGATAGTTATGACAACTTTCACTTAAAATAACACTAAATCAGCACAATTAGACATCGAAGCCGGGACAGCGCGCCGACGCATCAACCTATTATTTATGTCATAACTGACAGCGACGTGGGAACACCGTGAACACTTTGTTAATTGCTCGCTAATTATATCCACTCTAATATTTGGTAACAGACGAGATGTTAATAATTAGAAGCGACGCAGTTCCTGCTTCCTTCCAGATAATTAAGCTATTACGTAACAATTAATTATTATAGTTAGAGAGCAAGTGAGGCATACGCGATATGTCTAACCGAGTCCACTGGTTCATAAACAACTGCACCTGACCAACCACTTTCGCGATCCGGGACCGGCTTTTAGCAAAAATTTGATCAGTGAAAGTCGAGTCGTGAGCCCGAAGGGAGCACTCGATTAATGTAATCGACTCTCCTTCTCTAATAGATAAATCAACTACTTAAAAGCTCAACAAAGAGAGATTTCGCAAAACAGACATGAGCAATCGATGACGATTTTTCGTTAAGTCAATGCCGTGATGAATCACAAGTTGGTAAAACACGTTGTGAAATCACTAGATCGATTATTACCTATTCGAGATATTGTGCAGTAACCAAAAGGTCGTTACAATATATCGATTAAACTTTATTATTAATATCTTAATAGTCGAGCATGTTGTTCGTAAGAAACTCCGAGGTAGAACTCGCTCGGCACCGGGGCACCGGGCGTCTCTGAGCAATCAGCCGAGCTAACGAGCTTCGATAACTCTCAGCTAGTTCGAAAAAGAACCTCTTTTTATATCTGAATAACCTACTACTGATTCTTAAATCACATTTTCATATAATATTGCCTTTTTTGTGCTGATTCAACTTAGCCGCTCCAAGGAAATAAAATGTAGGCATTTTATCACGCACTTTAAAACACTGTTTATTTATTAAGTAATTTTTTCCCGTTTTTAGCGTTTCCCATACATTAAAAGTCCATATAAGCACCGAAGACACGTACCGCCGCAAGCCGGCCGCGGCAGATACGAGTATGGCGTCAATTTGCAGTAATGCGTCCGCAGGTTCGAGTTACTTTTTACGCGAGGTCGTTGAACCGCTCTAAACCGATGCAAGTCAATGTACTATGTCGGGAAATATATCGCCTACTGACCTTTATTGCGATTACATGAGCCTGCCGTGCAGGTGACCTCGTGCTTGATCCGACTGATCTTGTTTTGGTTGTACAAGTGTGCCATATAGTGACAAATTAAATACACATCTGCGAGCAATGTTACTTGCAGAACACCCGTTCTATCCAGATAGGAAAAGTTTTGGAATGGCGACCACGTACCGGAAACAATCTTGTGAAGGCTGTGGGAGTTCTCTGATGAGGGTGGGAAAGGACTGATTACGGTTCGTTAGGAAAATAAAGTTATCTAACAAATAACTATTTGGACGACAGCGACATGATGATGAAACATACAAAAAGGCACAAAATAGGTAAAAGTTCAAGCAACACAAGTACCTGATAAATCTCACATAATAATCTCAAAAACAATACAAAGCCTTTAACATGTTTTTCTCCGACAAAGACTATAATAATGAAGGGGCTAAAACAGGAACATCCTTGTCCCTAATGTTATTTATAAAATAAAATAAATTATGAGGCGGAAATCTCACGCGTATCTCGACAGGGGTAGTGTCGGACCGACCTCAACTTATCAGTGACTGCAACCCGCCTTCGGTTGGTCACTTAGGCAAAGGATTCTTGTCCTTTTTCCTACACCAAAGTGTGAAAAGGACGGTTAAATTCACGGCACTTACTTAAAGGTGGAGTAATTGCTACAAGGAAGGAGAAGCTGTTGTCGCCTCACTGCGGTCGATAACGATATCGCCTCGCTTCCACTCGACTCGGCAGATAAAACGATTTCTCATGTCGAACTCATCTTTTCACTCAAGGAACATTGCCTCCTCAGGCGATTCTTCTGAGAGATTTGTTACTGAAACTTGGCTGATTGTAACTAGTTAGGAACGAAGTTTTAGTTTGTTATTCCGTTCTTGTAATTAAATTGGCCCACTAAAGTCCGCATTAAGCATTCAAGGCCCATACTGAAAGGTCCTTCCTTTTTCAATAAAAGAAAAGACAAATTTTGCTCAGTAATGGCCTTTATCGTTACTGGAGTTATTTTAAAACATTTTGTTCAATAGACTTTGTTTCCTCATCTTTTCCTTTAGGTAACAATTGTAACAAAGCGCGAGGCGAAACTCATTTTCTAAACTATGCTCAAGAACGTAATTTATAATCGAATATCGTAATTAAGGCTCTATCTACCCTTAATCCGTGTCACTGGGTTAAAGAAATAAATTATATTTCTTGACGGGTGTGGTTATACTAACAGCCAATTAGGTTTCATGCTTAATTAATGTCAAACAAAGGAACACATTCGCTAGACGCGGACGCACATAAAACGCGTGTGACCGAGTTACCTACAAAATTCGCACCGTGTCGTTACCGTTTAGTCTCAGAGAATGGTAGAAATCGCAATATTTATTGCTTTTATATCCTGTACCAGATATAAGTAATGTCGCCGTCTGCCGAGATTGATAAATGATGACTGCCTGTATCTAGCGTCGTCGCTAGCGTATCGCTAGAATATTAGCTCTACTTTTAGCTGGCTCTATATTTCTATCAATTGATTATAAGTTATAGGTAAGTATTGCCTGCACGGATGATATCATTAAAATTTTAAATTCATACTAAAATGCACTTTATTGTATTAAACTATTCTATATAAATACATTGCATGAAGAGAAAAGCAAAACTTTTGCTAGCGAAATATTATGAAGCTATATACTTAATCATCTTACCCCAATTCATAATTCCACAGCTCTGTATATGACGCGCTTCAAACCAATTAATAAAACCTCAGTCAGTCAACTTTAAATTGGATCATAAACTGGTTCCGCCTGCATCCGCGAGCCGTTTTCGACAGGGAGATGTACGATTCAATTTAATAGTGACTGGACCCTCCAATTCGACTCACATTCATGAATATTTTTCGCATCCAATTAAACTTGGCGCTAAACCTAATTGAATTTTAACCAGTGTCGAGTGAGAAGTTATTTAGATCCAATCCA
Organism: Cydia splendana; assembly: GCF_910591565.1. Classification (NCBI taxonomy): domain Eukaryota; kingdom Metazoa; phylum Arthropoda; class Insecta; order Lepidoptera; family Tortricidae; genus Cydia; species Cydia splendana. The sequence continues at coordinate 12,533,611 of NC_085971.1, read as the reverse complement.
ATTGATTAGTTGAACTTGCAATTGCATTTATGGTTTAGAATTCAGGATATGTATGAGTCGATCCGTGTCAAACGGTAGCTCTCGACTTCGGATGATTCTCATTCTGTCACGCAACTTGCATTAATGGACTTAATTAACGTATGTACATTGGTAATTGCGGCCAGTATTGCCGTAACATAATGAGAATAAGGCATAAGATTATACGCTTTAGAAAGCTGTTAAGGTCTTTGATAGTCAAGGCGATGGACTTGTGCACTCGCCTCTTAGAAAACCCGTTTAAACTGGTGCGAATGGAACTTTAAAAGCTTGTTTTTAGGTTCAGATTTGATAATCACAATTAGCATGTGAGGGATTCGCTGGCAGCATGACGAGCGAGTTGATAACGTCGTTTTAACGAACATTTGCGCTAGTTTCTCGACCTGGCGTGCTTTATCGCGGCAAGCTTGGCCGGCCTGGCTATCTACCATCTATTCTTCTCAGAGTTGGTACTTAAGTGAGATTCACTTGGACGATGATTCACACATGACCGATCAGGTTTCATGGAGCTTTAATAAAAGCTTAAGCGCGCTTGAAATAAACCGGCTGATTATTCTGAATTGTCCCGCGCCAAAGTCCAATTATGTGCTTTCAGCTCTCAATGCAAAACAGTTAAATTTAACGCTCTCTCTGACATTGACAGCGCTGGCCTAGCCATTTCGCAAAATGCCGCATTGTACGAAAATTGAGTCCATATTTCCCAAACTGTAATCAGTAGAATTGAGTTGCGCATGAAATTAAAAGGTTAACGAGGTTGGAAATGGTAGAGGGTAGGAGCTGCCGATGCGTAGGTACAGGGCCGTATTTTGAATATAAATAAGAGTACAAATAGGTATTTGAACCTGTAGATTTATACCTTTATATTATACTGCTTACAGCATAATTTTTTTAATCATCTTATCTCGAATAAGATTTGTGTATGAATTCCGTGATCGTGATCAGTTTCAATCTTTCCGTATTCGAGGGTCAATATGCCATTAATGTCTGGGTGATACGATTGGTATTCCGACTACAAAATCTATCCTTCTGCCTGTCTACTTGACTCGGGTGTATTTGTCGCTTGTCACCGAAGGCTGCTCTGAGACCTTGCCGAGCCGATGGATGCATCACCCGTCACCCCCAAAGATGGCACTTAGGCACTGAGTAAATGCGGCCCTGCCAGCGTCGTGCCGGAGATGTCCTCACGGCGCGGGCGCCGCTCGGCCTCGTTGCCGCCGCCTTATAAGGCCCTCGCGGCCAACAAGCTACGACCCGACTTGCGACAGTCTTGCAGGACAAACAACACTTAACTACCCATTACTAGTCCTTACACCTTTGCAATAAAGCTTACGAATGGTCAACTGTGGCATTTTACCAGCCCTAAATTATTCGCGTTCATGTGAGCATTTCGTTGTATTTAAATGTCATGGATATGTTCATTTTAATTTCACACCTAATTAAGCAGATTCAAAGGCGCCGCGTTAATGTTATACAAATTCCAACTTTTCAAAGCTCACTCAAGTGGAATTCCACATGTTTTGACAGTTTGAACCATCGCAAATCGCTTGAGATGGTCGCCATTTTACAAAATTACCTTATCTTTTCTACATTACCTACCTATTAAGTACCGTAAAATGGGGTGAGTTGGTGAAATTTGACTTTCAAACCTCGATAAAATTTTATTTTTACATGTGAAAACTGAATGGTGTATATAATAAGTGGTTCGGACATTTGTATTTTAGTTTGTATTTTATTTTGGGTAGTTCCATTTCATAACTTTGACGATAAAGAGGAAACCCCACCTCACCCCATAGTGCCTCGTATTTGGGGTGACAGGGTTTTTCATACAAAGGTGATTTTGGAAGATTGTTGGATCGATTTTTTTTATTATGAATATTACTATAGATTTATTTTAAATTGGAATACATTATTTTTGTAGCAGTAGCCAAAATACAGAGGCAAAAATAATGAATGCTGTTGTAAATCATATCTCGTGGAAATATTATACCTATTAAATTATTCAATCGATCCTAAAATGGAACAACATATTGATAGATTTAAAATAAAAGTCTTGTTTGGAACTCGGACGCATCAAGATAAACGGCATCTATTCTAAAAACAAAACTCGATTTAGAAATTGCGTTTAACGAAAAACGGAGCCATCATGAATCTTCGCCAAAAATGCAGTCAATTTCCAAACTAGGGCGAACAATAGTCCTTGAGAGCTGCAGTCGATGGTTATTATGTAGCCAAATATGGGCCGGGGGCATTCTTGAAGGCAGCAAAGGACGCCGACGGGGACGAGCCGCAAGAAGCCCAATCTTTAGCAGAGGTTATTTAAGGACCGGGAGTTCTTCGAAATCACGCACGCGATGCCCGTAGTAGGCGTAATTTGGGGCATTCAGGCTTATTTGTTGAGATCCGACGTCGCGCCGTGGCATGGGAATGCTATCGCCGGTATGGCATGATGTACATTGTGCGGATTGCTTGTCCGCACTCTGATACGCGCGCATTCTTCGTCTGGCGACACGGCGTCGTTGCTAGCGAGAACGTAATTATCATACTCGTAAATGCCTGTGCTACGCCGGCATTTGTTTTTATTTTTAGTTCTAGTACGTTACATGACATGAGCAACCGTAAAAACAAAATGTAAATTTATTACCTTTCGATAATCAAAAACGGTACCACACTTATCCCCTTATCGCGTAATCAGTATCGATAAAGCGAACCATACAAAGTGCGATACGATCCGAGAGATAGGCTTGTAATACCGTGTCATGTACGTAGAAATTTATTCGATAAATGTGCATCTTGATTGCAACCGCTATAACAATAATGATATAAAATGTCGCTAGTTTAACGGTACATTTCCACATAGTCCTTTGATATTGTATTTATATCAAGGTATCTAATGAAAAATATAGTATCTATTAATGTTTTTCTTCGTATTTTATATGATCCATGATAACATAAACGCCAATATTTCCAGATAGTAGTTATTATTTACCTATCATTCTTAATTGTATGTTAAAAAGCACTAATATGCTATGCCCTGACCACAATAATAGAGAAAATAGCCATATTTGCCGCACTGATTGCTTTAAAGTAATGGACAGTAGTATGTATGCTACAAGTAGTGCCAGGCATTGTTAACTCACACTTCACTAGCCCAGCCGACGTAGGCAACAGCCAACGGTCCATTATCGTAATAGGGCCACGCTAAGATGCAGACAATGTAGCTGATAACGCTATAACCTCGGGATAGCCTGGTTAGCAATATTCCCCATTACACTTATGTATTCCTTGTCTACGGTATCTGGACACTTTGATAAGCGTACACTGTGCAGCGGCATAGTGTTAAAGGCCGGCTGACGAAGAAGGAAAGGTAATGTTTTCCGACAATTAACAGACCGTTATAATTATTTATTTAAGTAAACGGATTTGACTCCTTAGAGTCCTTAGACCGTCTATAATGGTAGGTAAATTATACCAATGTTGTCAAATTCTCTAATGCGCTTGTGAAAGTATAATGTCTCAGCTCTTATGTGATTAACATATTGGTGAATTAACGGGAGAGGAAAACCGAGGAAAAGGTGGATGGACTGTGTGAGAGATGATATGAAACGAACGCAAGTGAATGATGAGATGACGGGCGAGAAAGAGGTATGGAAGAAAAAGACATGCTGCGCCGACCCCAAATGAATGAGATAAGGGCAAGCGAATGATGATGATATTGGTGACATAGTGTCTGTGATTGGTGAAGTATTTTTTAATAAGTATCTATAATTTTTTGTAGTCTCGTTGTCTCGTAACTATAAGGGTATCTAAGTAGTTAACAATTGTTATCTGACAACATATTTATTTTATTTGCGCAATAAATCATACTTGTATTATATTTATAAATTTTACTTAGGTACCTATACAATACAAGTTCTGTAAGTAGATGTAACGGTACTGACTTCAAGCAACTTCAAGCAAATTAAAAAAAAACTTTTAATTATGTTGTGAGCGGCAAACTCATTATTTTAAATAAACAAGAGCACTTTCCGTCCAAGTACTCTAAACAAAATATATTCTTTACTGGACTTAAACCATTTATTTTCATGGAAAACTTTAGTTATTGTCTTTGTTATGCTCACGACTTTGCAGTTGACTCGTTTCTTCATAAACGAGAGTCATTGCGGTTTTAGCGAGTGCTGTTCTCGCCTCGGTCTCTAGAATTTTACGAAAATAAACACTGACACTGGTTAAAAATAAAACCTAACTTCGGGAGTTTCTTGGTATTTAAATAGTTAACTAGAACACATAGACGGTTATTGTCATTTTACATTAAAATTATATCAAGAGTCGGTAATTCGTAACTACGAGGAGTTTAATCAACGATCATACCCTTAATTGTCTATACTTAAATGGTTTTTTTTTCAAAGAAGGACTTTTTTAAAGGTAGTTATGGTGTAGGTAGGTACGTATTAGTCAACACATAATAAAATAGTGTCTGACTATATTAGGCTATTTAGATTTTCCTAGTTGCCAAATAAAAGTAGTAACAGCAAGTACAACTAATTACGAAAAACTTCGTGGCAGGATGTCTTCCTACGCAGGAGTTCATTGACCCCATCCAGGTTATGTTTAAATCAATAGCGGAGTATAACTTTCGCACGCGCTTATCTTGTCCTTGCGTTTGATCGAAATGGAATCTTCTGTCATTAGCGGGAAGGCTGTTATTCGCTTAATAAAGTTGTGTTAGATACTGGTATGGTGTGTGATAGCATGAGCATCAAGACTTGGAACCTGTAATAAAAGCTAATGGAGTGAAGAGTGCGCAAAGAGGTGCCGTTCCGCTGACTGACGACATGGCGCGTCCCTAGACAAATATTGTCATTACTGGAGCTTCATCGTCTACGAACCAGTATAGATGTAACTGTTAGATCTTTAAGGATTATATGTAATCACAGATCATACTTACACTGGTTTTCTTGGTTAGCTGTGAGAATAAGGGCCGTATTCGGCCGATTAATTCGCGCGCTGATATAATACCATCATTATTCACCGGGGTTGGTACAGTCGACTCTAGATTTAGAATGATGATTAGTAGATTGCGAAGGGTGCTGTAAACGCATAATACCCAGAAATAAATTATTCCTTGCCAACCTAAGCGTTAATTTAGGCCTTATTTTATTTTTTAGCAGTTTCATTAAATTTTCTTTGGTAAAATAACAAACATTTTCTTAGTAAATACTGAAGGTACCTATACTTAGAGCAACACGGAAGGGAGGCGGCATTCGCACTATTTCCCCTCTGCCGAGGTACAAGATTAGCGCGTCAATCTAATCTAGCGCGGGTAATAAAACTAGTTGCACTTGGATTTTTCACTAGACCGAGTCCAGACGCGCGCGTGAATACTGCTGCACAAAAATGCCTGTTTGCTCGGTTTTTTGTTATAAAAAGAGGTCGGGGACATCAAATTTACAAAAAGAAAGTGTTACATTTCACATGTAATATTTTTTTACATATCATACGTTTAATTACATTCAAACACAATTATTATATTTTAGTCTCATGTAATTGTTGGATTTATCGATTTTGCTTGCTCAGTACAAATTGCGGATCGGTCGAGCGACAAATCCGACTTCTCATCTCTCAGAATACAATAACATACCTACTTCGACGAAAATGTGTTAGCTAGTGTGCGTGTTGTGACACTTATCACTCGTCCGTACACAAAAAGAGATCGAGGTTTGCAAGATTTGTCTTTGACGTGTGTCATTTTCTATGTATTTGTGTCGTCATTACAGATTGGATTTTGTATGTAAGTGTGTGAGAAGTGCGACTGTGTGCACCTTTCCCCCCGCGAAAAATGGCAGAAAGATTTGTCTTGGGCCCCTCCCTTCCATTGTGTCGGAAGCCGGTGTTGCTCGAAGTACCTATATAAGTAAGCAAAGACATAATGTTATATTAATTAGTCATTAGTGTGAATGGAATAAATCGCTAAATGGGGTTGGCCGGTCGAAGTATTTTCCAAATGGTGCCAGCATAGCTTGCCCTGTCATTCCCTACAATTGGTTCAAATTCTTGTTTCTTTTTTCAATATGATGGCCTGGGTGCCAGCCCTTTAAGCCAAATCTCATAGAACAAAACTAAAGAAAGGGGCAAGCTATGATGCCGCCATTTATGCAAACCTTAGACAGTTGCCATGGTCTAATAAAACATGGTCTTCCATTCCCAGAGTGACACGCGATTACGTCACAATAACATTGCCACTTTATTTCAACATAACATGTTACATGGGTACATTATACCTATGGTTAATAAGTTAAAATATTTCTTTATAATTTTATAATTTTCATTTATATGTATTTTAGCTTAAATTTTACAATAACACGTCATTTTTAATTACTCGTTAGCAATATCTTCTGATTCACGAAAGAAATTTCAGACTTTCGGGTAATTCTGTTTATACTACTGGCAACACAGGATAGCGCTGTGGACATTTGACAATTCGGATCTAGATAACTTCATGCCCTGACCGTCATCCTTGTCGAACGCGTGTTAATTGTTATTTCCTTCTCGCTCAGTGTCAGCAGTCGCAGTGTTTTCCAAACTTTTCACGTCGTAAGCTTGGTAATTAATGTGTAACTGTGAATTAGTTTTTTAAACGTTTGTCTTGTATAGATAAATAAAGTTTAATTTAATACATTAGATTTGTTTTATTTTACTATGTTTCTACATGAATAACTTAAAATTAATGCCGTTAAAATAATTTTCACCGTTGGTTAAAATTCTCCCACATTTCAAAGTTTGAGAACCTGTAAACAGCATGATGACGTAGGCGCGTGTCAGTTAGGTCATACGCGAATCTCGGAATGGAGTACCAGGCGGAGTATATTATTATACCATGGACAGTTGCCATCCCCATTCCATCCCAAGGCACAATTTGGAACGTCGCGAATAACGACGTATGACTATGACGTGATGATATTAATGACGCACCTACATAAAATACATCATCGTAACCTGTGACACATTGATTATTTATTTACCTGTTATGACGACCAAGTAATTTAATTGCCCTTGCAAATAACATTTGACATTGACATCTTTTTCTGACCGTACTGACAAACAAGGAAGTGTAATGGTCTATTGCAGCGGTCGGCAACCTTTTAGCAGCCAAGGGCCACACAGCAGTTAACGAAGTGGACGCGGGCCGCACTTTGTTAATATTTATGACATTATCAGACACTGTCATTTGTCAATAAAATAGCCAGGGAGGCTCGGGGGCCGCAAGTGAGAGGTTCGGGCCGCGGGTTGCCGACCGCTGGTCTACTGGATGTATGTCTAGTTTTAGAAATGCTCTGCACCCTTAACTATTCGCTTGGCTTTTTTAACCGACTTCAATTTCATAGAAGGAGGAGGTTCTGTATTCGGTTGTGGCTATAATCTTTTTTTTTTTCTATGTACGTTCACCGATTACTCCGACATCCGTAGTCCGATTTGAGTAATTCTTTTTTTGTTTGAAAGGAGCTACTTACCTCCGAGTTGGTCCTATTTTAATTTGGTACTGTTCTGATGATGGGATCCATGAGGAATTGAGGGAACTCCTCAGTTTTTAAAGGCACATGCATGGTGTTTTGGGCGTTTTCTTAAGCAACTCGAGCATTTTCTACCGAAAACCACCAATTTGATGAAGTAGACCTGATGATGATGATTATTTTGATGATAATGATGATGATTTCTTTAAATGTAAGTATGTTCAGCGATTACTCCGGCAACTGTGATCCAATTTGAGTAATCCTTTTTTTGTTTGGAAGAAGTTACCTCCAAAATGTTTCCGTATTATTTTTGGTTCTGGTCTGATGATGGAATCCATGTGGAATTGAGGGAACTCCTCAATTTTTAAAGGCGCGTATTGACTTGGCTTGGCACCGACTTCAAACATATCAGTTGGTAACGCATAGACATAAAAAAGGATAATATTTTATTTCATCCTTTTTGAAGTCGGTTTTTTTTTTTTGTAAAAAGTTTTTATTTGACATGTGAAGAGTCATTATTTAGGGTTATCTGAGTTATAGGATATTTAAACCGATCGGGGGGCTTAAGTAATATGACGATCGTACATCGATAAACGCCGATCGAAAAGAAAAACGTACAGGGGGCCGATTTTTGAATTTCGACCGCTCGATTTCGAGTATTTCGTTCAATAATATCTCCACTACTAGGCATTTAAATTCTACTAATAGAATTGAAATCGAGTGGTCAATACCACTAGATTCCAAATTTCGATCGCTCGCATTTCAAAAATTAGCATTTCGCCGTTTTCCACCGATTCTCGAGTGACGAAATCGAGAGATCGAAATTCAAAAATCGGCCCCCAGTAATCCCAACAGATGCCAAGAAAAGTCACGTGATTTTTTCCATACATTTTTTCACTTTCGATTGGCGTATTCTATCAACTATTGTCACTTGGCTAGGAAATCAGGTAAATTAAGCTGAACCTAACTATGAAGCACACGCACTTGTACAAATTATATCATTACTTCAAATACTTCACAATACTATCACCTAAGCATAGTCTATTTCTAGCCACGTATTTTAGTCTGACTATACTTAAACCTAAAAAGATAAGCGCCACTTCGCAGAAGTCGTGAGTCAGAGCCTAGCGATGTGCAGCCAGTCAGCCATAGACAATGCCATAGTGAACACTGCCATTATCTACAGAGGTGCGGTTGAAGTGTGAATGAGGACACCTAATTAGTGAAGGTCCATTTTAAACTCCTCCAATAAGTATTACACTTCTTAGTGATGTGCTTACCATTTTTTTAGTGAAAAGATTGAAAAGTAAAAAATTATAATGAAATTTATTACTTATAATATAATAAGTGTTATAAAATGAATATAAAACTAAAATTAACTACAATTAAAATAACTAAGGCAAAAAAATTAAAAAATTCCTATCTTGCGCCCTTGGTAGGGTGCCCATCACGCAGGCAGCGTTCTCGAGCCGGATTGCTATGGCCAATCTTTGCGAGAGAAAGCTGCCTGCGCGAGGGTCACCTGGGTTCCGTCACACAGGCGCGTTTTCCGGGCGGGGCGTGAGCGTTTTATATGTAAAAGCGGCGCGCCCCGCTCACGCGCCGCCCGCAAAACGCGCCTGTGTGACGGAGCCTCTTGGCGTTTGCTGAGCGCCTTGTGGAGCCCCCGCGCCCCCAAAGCCAAAAGCGCAGGCCTCGATGCCAAAGGCTACAAACTCGTAGAAAAGTAAATATGAAAAGTTACGATTTGTTTGACCTTTTGACTTTAGTGTCACAAAATAGCTCTACGTTCTCTAGTGTTTATATCACTAGTTGGTAAAACGTACACTAATGTCCTAATGCTGGACGCTATCCTAATAATTGCCACCTTCAATCTTAATTCAAATCAATAGAGATGACAAAAGCGCTATCCACTATTGGAATTAGGCTGTAAAACAGTAGGACGTTTATCTTAATTATTTCATCTTCAGGGGTCGGCAACGATTTCCTTTCGTTACAATTGTGACCTAAGTTTGCGCCACTTGAATGCCAATGGTACTTGAATATTCCATTAGCCACAAAATGCGGGGTATGTTTTGGGTATGTCCAGCATTGACTGCGCAACTCTAAGCAACCCTGATAACTGAATTTCCGTCATATATTCATATATTCTAACTATACGAGCAGCTAGGAATGTTTTACCTCAGTAAAAACGTTCTACGTTAGTACATAATTAATTAATTAGACATCGAACGGAAATATTTGTCCTCAATCGCGTTCATATTTTAGCGGTAGACATTTAAACACCTATAAGATTACACATAGGATCTAAAAGACCCTTAACAGCATATAAAAACATCGTCGCGACATTAGCTGTTAGTAATTTGCACTCGCGTGTAACTTTAAAATAACCTAGACGGCAGATGGGGCGTCACATATGTCGCCTGTGACCCGTTCGCCCGTTCCGATGTGTTGCTGCCATCCGCCTAGATTAGAACTTCAGTGTGTCAATGGCGCCGCCGTTGCATCTTCCTGCGTTGAAGTTTTCGAGACAGTTGGAGACAACGATGTCAATATTTGAAACATCAATTTTAAGTTGTTAGGGTTTTGACATTGGAAATGTCTTTTCGTTCGCTCCAGTATACGGTCCGATTTCACGAAAAAGTGCGATCCCCTTATATCTCGGAAAGTTGTGAAGATATGATATTAAAAAATAGGCTCAAAAGACGCATAATCACGAGAGCTGTAAGGTGCAAAAATAATTATTCGAGAAAGTCAAAAACAAAAAAAGTTATGGTCGAAATAGTGAAAATAAAATTAAATTTTTTCCGAATTTTTGATTTTTTTGCTCGATAATTTGGAAACGAAGAATGATATCAAAAATTTGAGAAAAACGGCTCTGGACAATTTAGTCAGCTACAATTTGAGCCTAAAACAAAGACGATCGGGTTAAGGGTTTGCCCTGTAGCTTAACCTTAAAATAGTCAAAAAGTCAGAACGACATTTTTCACAGGACATTTATGACTTCATGTTTCGCAGAGTTCGTTATCGGTGTTTGTTGTGAATTATCGGGATTATGACGGCAGAATAACACTTGCACTGCGTGGGCTTTCAAAATCGCTGCAGATTTTTCTTGATCTAACTCTATCTATCCTGTTTGAGACGGGCGTAGATAACGCACTATTCGACAATCTATGCATTCTTGTGGTGGTGGAAATAGAAATAGAGACAGAGACAGAGACAGAGGCAGAGGCAGAGGCAGAGGCAGAGGCAGAGGCAGAGGCAGAGGCAGAGGCAGAGGGAGAGGGAGAGGCAGAGGGAGAGGGAGAGGGAGAGGGAGAGGGAGAGGGAGAGGGAGAGGGAGAGGGAGAGGGAGAGGGAGAGGGAGAGGGAGAGGGAGAGGGAGAGGGAGAGGGAGAGGGAGAGGGAGAGGGAGAGGGAGAGGGAGAGGGAGAGGGAGAGGGAGAGGGAGAGGGAGAGGGAGAGGGAGAGGGAGAGGGAGAGGGAGAGGGAGAGGGAGAGGGAGAGGGAGAGGGAGAGGGAGAGGGAGAGGGAGAGGGAGAGGGAGAGGGAGAGGGAGAGGGAGAGGGAGAGGGAGAGGGAGAGGGAGAGGGAGAGGGAGAGGGAGAGGGAGAGGGAGAGGGAGAGGGAGAGGGAGAGGGAGAGGGAGAGGGAGAGGGAGAGGGAGAGGGAGAGGGAGAGGGAGAGGGAGAGGGAGAGGGAGAGGGAGAGGGAGAGGGAGAGGGAGAGGGAGAGGGAGAGGGAGAGGGAGAGGGAGAGGGAGAGGGAGAGGGAGAGGGAGAGGGAGAGGGAGAGGGAGAGGGAGAGGGAGAGGGAGAGGGAGAGGGAGAGGGAGAGGGAGAGGGAGAGGGAGAGGGAGAGGGAGAGGGAGAGGGAGAGGGAGAGGGAGAGGGAGAGGGAGAGGGAGAGGGAGAGGGAGAGGGAGAGGGAGAGGGAGAGGGAGAGGGAGAGGGAGAGGGAGAGGGAGAGGGAGAGGGAGAGGGAGAGGGAGAGGGAGAGGGAGAGGGAGAGGGAGAGGGAGAGGGAGAGGGAGAGGGAGAGGGAGAGGGAGAGGGAGAGGGAGAGGGAGAGGGAGAGGGAGAGGGAGAGGGAGAGGGAGAGGGAGAGGGAGAGGGAGAGGGAGAGACACAAAATAAAAACTTATACAGAGAAACATAAAAAAGCATGTTGCTGGCGGCTGCTAGCAGATAGCTGATGCTGAACCTTGGCAGTACCTAGTGGAGCTCGGGTTTAATACAACATAAACACACGCTGTTTTGGTCATCGGACTCGTCTCGATGAGCACTTAGGAGAGTAGTACCCAAGATAGAGCTGATGCTGAACCCTGGTTGTACCTAGCGGAACTCAGGTTTGGTGCAACATAGGCACACGCTGTTTTGGACACCCGATTCGTCATGATGAGCATTACCCAAGATAGCTGATGCTGAACCCTGGTAGTACCTATTGGAACTCAGGTTTGGTGCAACATAGACAAACGCTGTTATGGTCATCTCTCGTCGCGTCAAACTGCTGTCAAGAAAATTTCATATCTTGCAGCAAATGGGCCGCTGCCGCTCACCACTTCTCGAGTTGACTACGGATTTGCCGTGTAATAATTTTCTTGTACTTTGAACATTAATATATCCTGCTTATTCATCCAAAAATGAAATATGTACCTATACTTATGCGCCACGGCGACAATTATTCAAACTTGGATACGCGTGTGGAAATTTTGCAATTTGTTTTTCACATGCGTTATGTCCAGGATACTTGTGTTAGTCTAAGAATAAAATAATTATCATTCAACGTTGTAGTTTTATTTTGTAACTTTTTCCTTATCCAGACTTTCTCGTCGCTCAGCGACAATATTTTTTCGAATTCCGTAGATTCATTTCCAATGTGCTCGATAGTCGTGTGAGGCACGAAATCTGTGAATTTTTTTATTAGGTATATTTTATTTTTTATACAAAACATTTACCCTCCTCCAATTTAAATCTCGGGCAGAGGTGTAGGGTTAGAGCCGGTGTAGCTTCATAAGCGCATTGTAATATGCCTACTTAATTTTACTATTTTAATCTTTAAATGCGATAAAATTATTATGCAAATATTTTAACTAACTACACCTACTTAAATAAAATGGAGAATTTTGATTATCTTTTTTTAATTTTAGCGTTATGAATTATGATTATCTTTTTGTAAAACAATACAAAAATGCAAAACCATCCAATGTGCCGAAAACATAGTGATATAGCTGTTTTATGAATGAATGTAAATGTACGCAGCAGGTACCCAATTGATTTCACATGAGAACTACCTACTTAATACTTAATCACCGGACAACCAATTTGACGCGTTTGACCGCTGTCTGCAGGGTGCTAAAAATAAAGGCCAGTGCCAATGATTGCCCAAATAGGATCAGATTTAAGCCGGAAACACTGCCGACACGCGACTGCATTGTAGGATTGTGGTTTCATTGCGTTTTAATAGTTTTTTTAACACACTAGCATGCTTTGGGTCGGTTTCGTCAACAATAACAAGCCTGGCAGAATCGTAGATTGTTTAATTGTGTAGGTATGTGATTTTGGCACTACTGTAAGGTCATGTGGAGTTAATTAACTATGTAATTGTAATTACAAAGTCAGCTACCTAACCGCAGGCATGTAGATTCAAAATTAAACTACACAGTGCAAATGATGAACTCTACGTTTTGTTGCTCATAACGAGTTAATCAAAATTCACATGGTTTGGCTAATTTTAATAGGGATTCGATACAGAATTTAATGTGATGCGAAATTGTGAACTGTACATGTACTGTAAATGTACGTATATCGTATATGTCTAAAATTCTCTGAGGTCGAATTACTGTCGGAAGAGATCGCTTATAAGCTATAATACCGCCTTTTGTTTAACGCTTTTTAATTATATTTAATTAACATGGTTGTTAATTATTTTTGGGAATTATATAAAGAGTAGAGTAGTTATTCGATTGATTGGTTGATTAATGTCAACAAGAGTAGCAGTAAGTTAAAAAATATTGAAAAGATTAGGCAGGTACTAATAACTAATAAAAAATAACATCAGAAAACTTTAAAGTTAAGTAGTCAAATACAGGTAAGTTAAACCCAGCATGTTTATTTTGTTAAGCAATATTTACGTAGAATGTTAGTAATGTTACGATACACAATTTATCACGGCCAAAACTGTAGGAACTATTATAATGGTTACGGATTATTACGTTGACGTTTACGTAATCGACGATAAAGCGAGACCGATTTGTCGGCATTAAGCATGACGGGAGACAACGAGAACATTTGTCAGGTTATAAATGGTGCTGTGATTGACGCGTTATGGCGCGATAAAACGCAAATGCTGACATGATAATTATCGAAATTACTTACAAATATTATATAGTAGGTAGTGTAGAGTCAATGCCAATATCTTTTGCTATTATCGGGTATATCATTACACTTTATAAAACAAAGTCCCCCGCCGCGTGTCTGTTTGTTTGTATGTATGTTCACGACAAACTCAAAAACTATTGAACGGATTTTCATGCGGTTTTCACCTATCAATAGAGTGACAATATTCACTTTTACACATTTAGGAAGGTTTAGTTAAGATTTTGTGTAACCCGCGCGAAGCCGGGGCGGGTCGCTAGTCTTCACTATAATTATATTCATGTCCATATCTATAATCCATAATAAGCTTAATCCGTCTCATGATCAATTGATAAAACACTGATTTTAATGTAGATACTTAAGTCGCATTCTTTGCGACATTATTTCTTTGTTAAATACCTAGCCTAGGTGTCTCCAATTTTATGCCTTTCAGTCACATTTAAGATATGACTGATATTGTTGCAAACTTGTTCACTACAATCACGTACCGGAATTTAAGCCAAATATAAACGCGGAAACAGTGTACAAGTGAAGGAAATAGCGGGAACCTTGCACCCGCTGGTTGGTGGATCAATAGAGCCTTGAACTTACCGCGCCGAACCGAACCGAGCGACTATAAATACAGCCTAGCATTGAAACCTTTCATATCTGATACCAGATGTAAGTCTGTGAGGTGTCGATTTTAGTATATGTATGCGAATGTTTCTATGTACTTAAACGTCTATTACAATTAATAATTTGTAGCGCCTATGAACATGAACAGACGCTGATTGGGTGTTGATGCGCAACTTGAATTTTGTGATCATTATCCTTACAGGCTAATCACAGTAACAGGTAGGTATCTACAATTTTTGTGTCCTGAAAACGATTATTAGGTTAGTAGTCTCACGAAAGCAAAAGCAACCTTATACTTAAGGCAGACCAATTTAAAGTAAAGTTTGTGTTAGTATAATATTGTTGTGTTAAATAATATAACGATCAAGAGGCTGCAGTTCAAAACGATAGCCAGACCAGGTCCGCTCCACGCTGGACACCAAACTGCACGTCGCACAATATGACGCCAATGACACAGATGGCGAGACACCATCAGGGAGAAGCTAATCCAACGGGAACTTCACGACCCTCAGTAATGAGGAATACGACGCGAGGAGGAGAATACAATATTTATCGAAATTTATACCACAGTTCGCAAGAAACTCAGCGTGTAGTCATCGGGCAAACTGTGTCCATGGGCATTGGGCATAACCTTAAGGGTTGATGCACCTTCACCTTGGCGTAGGTAGCTGTCAATTATATGTACACCAAGGGGTTAGCGGATCCAAAGTAAACCCTTACCTTCATTGTATTGTATAGCCGCTGATGCCCCATCTAATCTTATACTAATATATCCATACAAACCGTAAACAATTTCGTGACATAACATACCTAGTCCACAAACGGCCTTATTGCTTCAATGCGAATCATTAACTGGCCATAGGTGAGCCTTATGTCTTAGCCAGAAGGCTTACATCAGTGGACGATAGTATATGATATCGCACTAGCTACGATACATTGCTAAGTTCCAGAGCTGATTAATGTTCAAAGTGGGTTACAGTCTCAGCCTCTCAGGCACGTAGGTACAACGTACATAAGGTATTCAAGATATTCAATCATAACACTGAAGCGCAGCAAACTAGGTCGCTTGGTGCATTTAATCAATAATATCGTGATAAGGACGATCGATATGGTAACACTAACAGAGTACCTAACTTTATCATCGGTGCTAGAAATGCAGCTTTAATATGGCCCCTCCATATTGTTCAGGAATTACAGGGTCATAAAATGTTTATCATACGTAATGATACCAATTTGATTACAAAGTTCGAAGTTCAAAGCGTTAATTTGTTCAACATATGTAGATGGTAGATTACAGGATGTTAAGTAGGTACTTATATAAATATTCCAGTGTCACTATGTCGTGCCTATAAATTCAGTTGATATCATAATGTCTATCATAGACAAAAAATAATATTAATAATCAAAACATTCTTATTCTTCTTATTCAAACAGAGTTATTTCTTGCAACAAAAATCCATATAAATTTTATTGATGCTGAAATTGAAATATTAAAAATAATTCTAATTAGAAAACTCATGCGATTGTTTACCGTATTTTTTTGCAATAAATTACGAATTCATACTAGTTAGTCAAGTACTTATATAATATATGGGGCATTATCTATGAAAAGTATTGAAAAGGGACAGCGTCGCGCGGCATTGTATTTATATCGGAGCGTCGTTAATAATGATGGCGTAAGTGCCATCGACAATAAGGTCCCTTTTCATAGATAACGTCACATATTCGTACCTAGGAACTTGTTTGCATGCACACCCATTATTTTGATCTATAGGTATTAAGATTTCTCATCAATCTACTATATTTCTTAAGTCCTACCTATATTTATATGTAATACGTAATACTAATAAGTTATATAACAATAGTTAGGTAAAATATTTTAATTATGCAAATAGTTTAAGATACGCTATTGATTACGATAATTTCTCGAACTCTCCGATAAGAAGTTGAACAAGCGTGATCATGTTTGTTGCGCTGTATATATTCGATATTGTATCGGTATCCTTATCACTTATCATTTTCTGATATTACTAATTGTTACTTGAAATTTTATGACGTTATACTGGTATTTTATTGACAGTGGACTATCACTGAGGTTGGATATTGCAGGTTATGGGCCCGGAAACAACGTAAAAGTATAATATATACAAGGAAAGAGGGCTAATCTAATTTTAGAGGTTTTTAATTAGTTTTCAATATCAGTTACAGTACAAGTTAGTCCAGCGTGAATACATATTACATTTAATAATCCTAAATAAAATCAGTAATAATCGGCTTTAGGTTTTACGTCATCTACATTTTTTAATAGTTAAATTTTTAAGCGTATGTACTTAGTTACTTAATACATAAGTATGTACCTACTAAGTAGTAGGAGTAGGTTAAGCGATATATGTATACTACGAGTAGGTATACTCACAGACAGATGATCTCTACAACTAATGTTTAAGCTCATAACAACATTATCTGGTAAGTTACTGCTTAGATAACCATAATGGTGGGTAATTCCCTTGTTAAACTATTAATAGATAGTTAACCAGGAGTAGAATGCTATATTTAACACTGTTTTGGTTAATAGCAAGTAGGTGTCTTTATCTTAAATGTAAAAAAGTCCGAAGAGCTGATTATAGCCGGGATAAATTGGTCGTGGTTGGAAAAGTGAAAGAAGAAAGACCCAAGTCATGATACTCAACAATGAGGGACTGACAAAGAAGCGAACAAAAGTTATTTTTTACTTTACGCGCGTTTTTAGTTTCTATATTAAATGTGACAAAAGTATACCTATAATAGTGAAGAAAGTAATGTAGCCATGTGCAATTTTCTAAACCACTTTGATCGCGAGTGCCGGCATGTAGTAAACGTAGGAAAAGTCGTGGGAAAAGCTAGTTAAAAATAACATCGTTATCTGCGACCACTCCGCCCACTATCGACGATAACAGCGAGGACACAGGTGTTGACACCTAGCTTGGTTTAAAATAATATATGACACGTATGTTATGTACCTTGTGACTTATTTGTAATTTGGAAATTTTCTTATATTTTTAAAGTAAATAACTTCGCTATTTTCCGAAAAATAGTTTGTGTTATACTTACCTACTAAGGTTTTATTTTTATCGACAAATCAAGAAAAAAATTACAAATTTGTCCAAATGATTTTGATTTTGATTATCCTAAAACGTATGAAAAAAGTCCTTAGTTATATCAGTGTTGTCGAGCTAATCGGGCCAAGTATTAAGTATGTATAAGTAGGTAGGTACCTACTTATACATACTTAATACTTGGCCCGATTAGCGATTAGATAGGTATCTAGTTAATAAAACCCCAAATTATTAAACATGGTGCTTAGGTAAGCTCAATTGGAATCACTTGTTTAATTTATAAACAAGGGTAGTTTTTACCTTTAAAGTTAATTCCAGGTGTATAGTGATGTAGCATGTAATACTCTACTTATACTTACCCATAAACAAGTACTCGATGTAAAAAAGCTTGAAGATCGCGATCACTTGTTTGATCTTCTTCAGGGAGCATACCCGTCGTCGGCGACGCTCGGAAACTCGGGAAAGACGGAAAAGCAACTCACCTGCGTGGGGAGCACAGTCTCCCGGCCTAGGGGTATCGACATTTTGCTAGCGGCGCCGCCGGCCGCGCCCCGGCGCCCGCGCGCGCCGCACCATCCACCGACCAGGCGCTCCGGGCACGCGCCCTCTCCGCCCGCCCGCCACAAACAAGAAAAACACTTTTCCGAAAAATTTTCACCACTCAAAAATTCTCAAGCATCAAATCCACTCGTAATCCTTGTAAATCCATTCAATATAAAGTTAGAAAACGGAAGCACTGTTGTGTATAATAATCGAAAATTTCGAACGGTGTGTATAAAAATGCGCGACGCAGTCGTGAAAGCGCCCGCTCCGATAGGCGGTAGCGTACGACTGACGCGGTGAGCCGCGCGCAGCTCTACCCCACGCACGTTGCCCGGCTCGAGACACAGCCTCCCTGACGTTCGGTTCGCACCCTGGTCACATGGACACGTGCGGAGTCGGCACGCGCGTGTATACATGCGCACTGGCCCATAGTGTTTCTCATTCATTACACGGGTCAACTCACGGAGCACACCTGAGCAAATATTATGGAATCCGACGACAATAGGCGCGTTGTGCTCGTAACAATTATTATCGACGAACGAACTCATTATGGCACGCTTCAGAGGAATTTCGTTAAACGTTCATTAGTTTCCTTGCACTGCGTTTTATTGCAAAATAAAACTGAAATGAGCTCAGATTTTCTAGCAAACTTCATTAAATGAAAGTATAAGTACCAAGAAATTATTTCTCGCAGAATTTCCAAGATGTTTTCTTCAGTTTTGTATTAAGCAGTTTCGTTTAAAATTTTTATAAATATTTTGATTTGTATTTTTAAGTAGGTAGTTACACTACCTAAGTACTTAAAGTGGCCTCGGCCACTATAAACGGCTTGGTCACTTTTTTTGGTAAACCTACTTATATTTATTTCAGTTTATAAACATTCAGTGAATTATCTTTTGCGATTGTATACTTGTATAGAAAATCTGGTTTTAGCATTAAGTCAATAATGAATGAAGCCGTTAAACTCATTAAACTTTTATCGTATCATTTATTAGCAAGTAAGGCAGGTAGGCTAATTAATTTGAGTTAATTCCTAAGCCGACAGGCTTAACAGGATTCGAATGCGAAAACCGGGTAGGTACCTAGTTTATTTTCTTTATTGGTTTGTATTATGCATTTTATCCCAGTACGTAGGTATATATACCAGACGGTGCATAAAACTAATTAATACAATAAAATAAATAGTTATTGATATAGGATGTAAGTTATCTAAGTATCGGAAACTACCACAAGTAGGTAAGTATTACCTATATATGTATCACGACTCGCGCATTCTCACGGAACACAAATAAGCATAAAAAACATTTTTTCTTATCTTCATTAAATGATTAATGGTTCCAAGTGCTGGTAAGTTCCGTACTAGGTTCCTGTACCTACTTCCACTATTTTCTATTACCCGTAGGTATGGTTATTTTTACTATTTTCTAACTTTTCTCGTATTTGCAAAAAAAGTAGTGTTTAACTCGGGTGAAAATACCTTGGCAGGTGGGTGCCTTTCATCCCTTGGTTAACAATCTATTGTTTGTTTGTATTTATAGTGAACGTAGTCGAATCTAAACAGATTAAGTATACATGATGTTAATGAATGAACGAGGGTGCAAGGAGTGCGTGGGCGCAAGGCTGCAGGCTCATTCGGTAGCGCGCCCACTTTTCCTCTCGGCTACATTCACCGGTCCAGATTACGTCACCTGCCTTGCTAGTGGGCAGTAGACTATGTTCATTAATGAATTCATTTGAGAACAATCTAGGTATTGGTTTGTGCGAAATGCGTTGAGTTCGCTCTTCCGTGAAAGTGATGACTGAAGGCCTACCGCCAACATCTATAAATCGGAAATCGCTCTTAAACCGGGCCCTGAGATGACCGAGCTCGAAGTCACAAAAATGTGAACTTTCGTAAGCTTCTAACCTTCTCACTGTGTATGCCTGGCAAATGTCAATAGACTAATAAATATGTCCCATTTGTGTGTTAGTCTGTGACAATAAAAAACATGTCTATCGTGATCAAGCACTTTGTCTGCAATAATTTGGATTTATCTGTTTTGGAGTTTAGTAGAGCTGCTGTGAGGTTTAAAGGAAGCACAATTCTAGTAAAAAGAGCACCCTAATGGACGTTCAAGTAAATTGCCTAGTTATCAGAACATAAAAAACCACGAGTACCTACCACCAAACCTAAATAATTTACTATGAAGTATGCACTTTACTTACAAAGTGAATAATAAAGTCGAACAAAGACGATTGATAAAACAAAACATGCCTACATGTAAAACACAATGTGTTACATGAAACATGATATATTATTATGTTAAGGCATATCGGTTCCTATCGCTCACGTAGATTCTCGCCTCAGGGAGACCAATATAATTTGATCTTTGATTGCCCATGGTTGTTACGGAACTTAAGTTCGCACTATGCTGGCTGTAGTCGTGAACTTGGTAAGACATGGGAATCAGAGCCTACTTTGCCTGGTGGCGTCTCTACATCCATTCATCTTAATGTAAAAGAACTTGAGGCTCATATAGGTTGTAATGCAAAGTGGTATCGTATCGGTAATGTCCACTTTTGATGAAAATAAAGTCGGTGGTTTTGCCGTGATTTTTAACCAAATGAAACGGAATCCGGTCTTCCATGGGCATTGGTCAGAGTGACATTTTTAGGAAACTCTACTAATACTTATTATAAATGCGATAGTGACTTTGTCTGTCTGTAAACCGCATGCATGTATATTAATAACAGAAGTCAAAAAGTATACATTAATGGAACATGTTCGCGTGAAATCAATGTTAATGTTGGTGTACCGCAAGGGTCTATCTTGGGCCCAATTTTATTCTTAATTTATGTAAATGATCTACCTGAGTGCATACCTAATTACGCTATGGTTACCCTATTTGCAGACGATACACATGTGGGCTTAAAAGATACAGACCTAGTTAATCTGGAACAGAAAATTAAGAGTATCATGATAACGCTTGGAAAATGGTTTAATGCTAACGGAATTATTTTAAACTCTAACAAAACTACAATATTGACATACCAAAATAAAAATAAAATTGACAGCATAAATACTAGTGACATAGGATTAACAAATGTAACTAACACAATATTTCTAGGATATCACATTGACAATAAAATAAACCACTCATTTCACATTGACAAAATTTGTAATAAAATTGCTTCTGGAAATTACGCACTATTAAAACTGAGGCCCTTAATAAATCGTAAGACACTTATATCGGCTTACTACGCACTTGTTCACGCTCATCTAAATTATGCCGTAACTACTTGGGGCAATGCTGTTGGAGTACAAAGAATTCTTATATCACAAAAACGAGCTATAAGAACCATATTTAGTTTACGCAAAGGCACTTCAGCCAGAGAATTCTTTATAACAAGTCGAATTATGACAGTAATTTCATTATTTATATTTAATAGCCTGTTAGAAATCCATAGAAGTAAAAATGATTTTAAATCACGGAAGGACATTCATACATATAACACGCGTAATAAGGATAAGCTGTGCGTTCCTACGACAAAGCTAATAAAAACATTTAAGCAAGGTATCTCCCTAAAAGTTACCCTTTACAACCTATTGCCTTTACAAATAACGAATTTAACATATATAGAATTTAAAAGTAAACTTAAACGTTTCTTTCAATGTAACCCATTTTACTCAATCAATGAATTTACAGATAAAATGAAAAATAATGACTTTCTTTTTTTTTTTTTTTTTGCTAGCCTGGTTAAGTGTCCCACTGCTGGGCAAAGGCCTCCCCTCGCTCCCTCCACTCAACCCTGTCTTTTGTAGTTTCCCGCCAATCCAGACAAAATACGTCCAAGTCGTCCCGCCATCTCCTTTTCGGTCTGCCTGCACTCCGGCTAGCACCATCTATGGTGTTCCGTGGGTCCCACTCCGTAACCATTTTGGCCCACCTTTCAGGGTGCATGCGGCAGACATGTCCAGCCCAGTCCCACTTAAGCTTAGCGGTCTTGACACCTACATCTACAACTCTAGTTCTGAAGCGCAGTTCCGTGTTTCTGATTCTATCAGTCCTGCGAACACCCAGTATACTGCGCTCCATCGCTCGCTGGCAAACCTTGAGTTTGGACTTCAAAGCCTCAGTCAATGACCATGTCTGAGCACCATAGGTTAGGATAGGCAGGATACACATGTCGGTGAGTTTGCGCTTGAGACACAGGGGAAGGTCACCCTTCAATAGCGCCTTCATAATGACTTTCTTATATAAAATAATTCTAAGCATGCTTTATTTACACTATGAAATTGACCTTACCTATTTGATCATTTACTATGTTAATAATAAATTTTGATTTGTATAATTTTATCTACCTATTAAGACATTGCATGATTAGTTTTAGCAATGCCCTGTATTTGACTTGCTAGATGTAACGTTCTTTTGTTACTTGGCCAAATAAAGAAACTTGAAACTTGAAACATGGTTTGGAGATTGTTTGAGGCCAGGGGAAGGTCATAGGGTAGTTTTTATCAATCATCATCACCATTCGACGCAGACGAAGTCGCAGGCAGAAGCTAGTCCTAATTAATTTTATAGGTAAGAAGTATTGGTTATGTTATTGATACCAGTGCGGTCAAATATTGTTTTTTATGGTAGGTATAAGAGGTAAATGGGCAGACGAATCACCTTATGGTAAGCGATTACCGTCGCCCATCTCGTCTCTGAAGGTCGTATTTCGGTCAAGATATACCACAGTTCTTTCCACAGCTATTGTGTGTAGGTACCTATAGTCTGTATCTTTAGGTAGGTATTTAAAAAACCGGGCAAGTGCGAGTCGGACTCGCGCACGAAGGGTTCCGTACCATAATGCAAAAAAAAAAAACGAAAAAAAAGCAAAAAAAAAACGGTCACCCATCCAAGTGCTGACCACTCCCGACGTTGCTTAACTTTGGTCAAAAATCACGTTTGTTGTATGGGAGCCCCATTTAAATCTTTATTTTATTCTGTTTTTAGTATTTGTTGTTATAGCGGCAACAGAAATACACCATCTGTGAAAATTTCAACTGTCTAGCTATCACGGTTCGTGAGATACAGCCTGGTGACAGACGGACGGACGGACGGACGGACAGCGAAGTCTTAGTAATAGGGTCCCGTTTTACCCTTTGGGTACGGAACCCTAAAAAGAGTAAAATAGAATGAAACAATGAATGAATGAATGTAGAGATGAAAACATTACATGATCAAATAATGTAAGATTAAAGTCAGGTAGTTCAGTAACAGATCCAGGTGGTTTTGTATTTGGTTGGTTAATCAATAAATGTTATAACTTCCTGAAAATGTACAAATTGTTTGTTTACTTTATTGCAGTACCTACCTAAAGATAGGTACAGTGTATAAATGCGGCCCAACTACGATTTTGTCAGAACAATAAGATAAATAAGGAATACCTACCTAAAGATGAGAGCGATGAGTAACACTTAGTCACGTTAACATCCTTCCCAAGGTTCCGTGTGTATTGGGTTGCAATCGACGGCGCATTGTTCCTGAACTTTATGGACCCGGACGAAATTGAGGTCAAAAGTTGATTATTGTCTGGCATTGAGTGTTAACGCGGTTTTTAATATAATACTTTTTGAATGAGTTATAAAATATACCGTTTTAATTTTATGGTTCAGATACTTAGTAATTACGAAACATCGATTGGTTCACGATCATTTATAAAAGGGTGTAGGTATATATTTGACAAATGTGTGCGAACGTCTTTATAAAATGAATCTAATTTAAGTTTGCAGAACCATGAAATGCAATGACAAAAAAGTTAGACAGATTTACATCATACCTCTGTAGCCTGAAGCTAATTTAATGCATTTAACCTCGACAACAATTAATAATACTCTTGTACAGACTTTTCGTTATTTTACTTATTTATTTAATATTTATTGCACGAAAGAAAATACTAACGTACAAAAGGCGAACTTAATGCTACAAGGCATTCTCTACCAGTCAACCTTCGAGAAATGCAGATAACCTGTGTTATTTTATGGTACCTAATAGAGTCGGCCTAAATAAAAACAGAAGAGTCGTGAAATATACAGGAACCAATACATTCTACGACTCTTCTCTTTCCGCACAGACTCTAGTTATACGTATTACCTACCCGATAATAAGTAAGCAATAACCATATTCCCAGGGGGCCTAGCCAAGTTGACAATCGTACATCGTACCTACATTGACAAACGCCAATCGGGATTACAGATGCTGCGAAAAGTCATCGTGACTTCGTGACTATTTCCATACATTATTTATGTGTCGATTGTAAAGGCAGTTAAAGATTCAGATACTTAGATATAAATAGGCCATAGTAATAATCAATTCAGGCTGTGCGCTTTGGCGAGATTTTCCTGAGGGACCAGATGAGGAGCTTTTCAAAATAAGTAGTTGTAAACAGCTACCGCTCTAAAATGTCGACACCCACAGTTAAACGTACTTGGATATGGTCGTAACTTAACTTACCAACGGATAAGAGTTACCTGTACTAACTTACCATAGCTATTAGATTTCATAGAGTTTATAGGAAAGAAAAGATACAGCGTTATTAAAGAAAAGGTTGTACGTCACACTCACATGCTTGCAGATTTCCCAAACCAAATCTCGTTTTAATTTTAATTTAATTAGGTATAATCATTTAATCATAGAAGGTAACTTTTAGTTTAAATTAGGTCATATTTTTTGTGACTTACCTGTACATTTTCCATACCGCCATCATACAGCGTCCAACGTCCGTAAGTCGTCATGCTTACTTAATTTCCAACCAAACGTATAATGATCACATCGCGCCCTGTAGGTACCTGTTGGCACAACACAATCGATCTTAAAGAACGGCTCGATTTATAATCGATCACTGAATCACGTTTTTTTTTTCAATTAGTTTAAGTAGGTAGTTCATAGGCACAAGCAAAGCGCAAGCAACTCACTTTGACACTGCGCCTCGAGAAATAAAGTGAACAGTTTTTCTCATCGATACGCGATATTGTCGCAAGATACCAATATACGCGTGACCTCGAGATCTTTTGCAATTTTACCTAATCGGAGATCATTTTTATACTGGTTTCGTGAAGCAAATGCTAAGTATAAGTGAAGAATAAGAGCCTTGTTTAGTGCTTGATTAGCACAGCGTGCGCAAATCACTCGACCAACCGCGGCCCGTCGCAAATTCAAATTCATTGTCCACTCGATTCATTAATCTCAATGACTGAATAAACGATATGGTCCTTGGGACCGTTTACTTACACTGATTTGTTTATTGATGCATTTATACCTTGCTATGTTTGGTGATGATGTGATTTTAGGGCATTTGAACGCTGCTCAGTTTTTTAGTCTATATTACCTACCTACCTACAAGAGAAAGGACTGGTAAGGGTCACCAAGTTAGAGTCTGTGCGGAAAGAGTCGTAGTATATATTGGATCCCATACATTTCACGACTCTTGTCTTTCCGCACATACTCTAATATACCGAACTACGTCTACAATAGCGCGTTTTGCTAGTGTACCTATTTGTACCTCTACTTTCCTCGTCGCATATTCATTCGCGTCAACAAACGACAGTGCAATGCCGCCACGTACAATTCACCGAACACCACTTCGCTTCTGTATCAAACCGAGTTCACAACTTTTTCGGGCTAGAGCAGCCAGCATCAAATAGGTAGTCTAAGTTGGCATAGGTAGGCAGTAGGCACTTTATGATCTCTTGTCTTGTAACTGGGGAATCTGGGGACTGGGAGCCTAGCCAAGACGACAATCGTTAATAGAAAACGCCAATTGAAACTTCAATAATAAATAGTCACGTGACTTTTCGCAGTATCTGTCAACCCGAACATTTTTACTTTTCGTTTGGCGATTAGTTATCGATGTATTGTCACTATCTATTCAACGTTCTCTGTTTGTATTTACATTAGAACCTTAGCTTACATTAGAGTGAAAGTGCAAAATCGATTTTATAATGTGCGATTTTATACGACCAGCGATTATTACAACTGCAACACTTCAAAGTCATCGTGTGCGATGGATCTAAGTAACAAGTGACTGTGGGAGCTCGCGCATAGTTTCACGTAGCTATCAACTGACGCTGATCAAGCACTTTAATAAGGCCACCTTGTGCCTACGCAGTGTTCAATTTCTACGAATGTGTTGGCAAATTATACTATGCAATGCGTCTGAACTACCTGTAGAAATACTGTGTAGGTAAGTATAGGGAATGCAAATTGGTTAATAGGTAGGTACCATAATCACATAAATCATGAAATCACACTTGACAAGTTGACACACGCCGTAAATATTGCATCATTTTGTACCTACTTTTATTTTACAACTATCCTCGCTGCTTGATGCTTCGCTCAAGTCGCTCATATTAAAAGTTAACCCACGTTATTTTACTTAAACAAAACCGCTCTTACTGTAACTAATTAGGACGAACATACACAAAACATTGCAAAATATACCATAATGCGAAAGACATAAAAGCTAAATTGTTGTAACTGCAATTTTTTCGCTAATGATGCGAATGGCGAAGTGAGGCCGCTAATGGCTAGAGTACTGTTATAAGTAGGTACATATGGAAGAGCGAAAAATTTTACGACCAAACTTGAACTGCCGGGCCATTTGCACGTTTCATATCTCAGTTTTGTGAAATAAACATTGAAATCGAAATACGAATGCTCAAATGCACGTGGTAGCGTATTCAGATTTTTAAAATACCTACTTACAAAAGAGGTAGTCTGTCTACAGCGGGGAGACACTCCTGACTTCGGGCAAACTCGGCTCCGCTCGGCTCAGCATTGCTCCGATCAATTATTAGGGTTGACACGACGACCACATAACCGCTTGAATTTTGACAACCCTAAATAGCCGAATGGGGTAGTGCCATATATTAGAAAGAGACAGCCTGATTCGACCCTGAACCGATGTCAAACTTCGGTTTTGTAGGAAGTTTCCTTTCTGGACGGTAGTACTATTTATTACTTATTCAGTGGTAGTCTGTCTAGACTAACTTTGCACCGATTTGAACGGAACAAAGTGTGGGAGAATTATAAACATCATATAATATTCATAGAAATTTGACATTAATGATGATATTTCACACTTTGTCATTACAAATGCCATGTAGAGTGAGCTTGGTATTTACGACGAAGGCTTAAGTTCTTGCTTCCAATTTGACAGCTATTGTAGATGGCGCTGTACGGCTCCGTGCATTATGCGGTATTATTTTGGTTTTCTGTTTTTTTTGGGGGTTCGGAGGAGGTTTGGGGGTTCCCGATACTTAGAACTGATTTTTTTTTGTATCATAAAAAATCCCCTGATACTTCTAATTAAGAGAATGATAAAACTAAAAAAATATATGATGTACACACTTATTACACAAATGTGTGATGTGCAAACTTCCACCGAAAATTGGTTTGAACGAGATCTAGTATTTTTTTTTAATACGTCATAAATCGTAAACCGCAATTTTATTATGTTACTTGCTGCTACGGAACCCTTCATGGGCGAGTCCGACTCGCACTTTGCCGCTTTTATTTAAGTCTAAAGTGTACTTCTACAGGAATTTAACCAAGTCAAACGGCTTTTCTAATTTAAACTACCCATGGCTTAGTATATATCGCTCTCAGTGGCGGAGCGTCCATAGAATTCGATTCCCTCCGGCCTGCCTTATTTTCACTTAGTACTTTTCTTATTCTTATAAAGAGAAAAAGCATAATTGGCTCCGGCCTTAGAACATTTAGTAACTTGAGACGTCATGGCTGTCATTTTCTTTACAAAATTTTTCGGGGGAGGGGACGTCAAATGTATTGCTATTTCTACATGATTTCTACGTAACGTACAAATAGCCATGTCAGTACATACAAAAGTTTGCACGATTGTGCAAGGTTTTCGACAGAGGGGTAAGCTCTTAAAGGCGACTCCAGCTATTAAATGCTCTAAGGCTCCGGCTTTGACGCGCCGCTACTGGTAGCTTCCATATAAAAACTATAGAATTGTGTGATAATGTAGAAATCTAGATAAATGAAGCTAATAATGAAAGACTGTTTTACGACTAACATTTATTTGAGTAAGCGTTGGTAGTATTGGTACCAGGTATCAGGTAATCAGGTAACATGGCATGCAATTATCGGTTGCTGCGGCGGCTGAGGCGCATGTCGCGTTCGATCTCGTACTGGCGGTGGTCCGCGCGCTCCAGGAAGTCTTGGCGGTCCAGGTAACTGTAATAAAATAATAATAATAAAGCTCAAGCTCCAAGTAAGTTTTCTTTTAAGCGGTTGTTGCGTAAGCATTTGCTAAAACAAGAGTTCGAATAATATCCATCATTATTATATTTATAGTATGTATTGTATAAATATGTAGTAGTTTATATATATTTTATTTATTTATGTAGTTTATATGTATAGTTTGCTTTTTTTATATTCACTGAATAGGTATATTTCTCTCTCTGCACCAATTGTAGATGTCTGTTTGGCCCTATGGTTGACTGGTAGAGAATGCCATTTGGCATTAAGTCCGCCATTTGTACATTTTTGTATATACTTTGTGCAATAAAGTTTAAATAAATAAATAATAAAAAACTGTGAAAGCAATTAAATAATCAGTAAAATACTATTTTATCGATTGTGGCCGACTGTTTTTGTACATTTGAATTTATAACTTGTAATCAACATAAAGTTTTTTTTACATGAAGTAACGTACTATTGAATATTTTAAATTTAGAAAATCTAATTTATTTTAAGAGCCCATCAACGTGCACACTAGCGCCACTGCTAAATAATCGTGATTATTTAAATTTAACAACAGGTATTTTAAAAAAGGGGGCCGCTACGTACTGTATTGTGTATTTAAGAACAAAAACGGCTGTTTTAACTTTGGATGCTTAGATTGACGAATCCAGCAACACAAAAACTAGTCTGATGTATTCAAAAGGTACTTAAATACACAATACAGTACGTAGCGGCCCTTCTAAAATCTATGTACGTCCTTCTAAAATCCGCATAACATGCGTAGGATTGTGCATTAATAAGGACACATAAAACCTACCCATTTTTCCCCCTTATTGTGACTCTGTACTTCTTCATTGATGTCCTGGTCTTTCTTGTACGTGTCCCAGTCCAGCTTGGACTCCAGCGTGGACCGACTGTTCTTGTTCAGTTGTCCAAGCACGTCGAGCGGGCAAGTAAGATTCAATAAAAAAGTAAACCTACCCATTTTTCCCCTTATTGTGACTCTGTACTTCTTCATTGATGTCCTGGTCTTTCTTGTACGTCTCCCAGTCCAGCTTGGACTTCTCGAGCGTGGACAGGCTGTTCTTCTTGTTGAGTTGTCCGAGCACGTCGGCCAGGCCGCTCGAGCCGCGGCTCCGTTGGGGGACGAGTTTGCTCACTGAAAACGGACACGTTTATCTTTAGGTATTTAAATAAATGCAAACAAAATCTACCCTCAAATGGCTTCATAAGCTAGTTGAGGGTAGATGAAAACATTACACGATCATGATAATGTAGGTTAAAGTCAGGTCGTTCAGTTTAGGCGGTTTTGTAATTAGTCGGTTAACCAATAAATGTTATAACTACCCGAAAATGTACCAGTTGTTTGTTTACTTTTATTTAAATACCTAAAGATACAGACTATAATTAGAACATGTTCAGATGTTTATCAATTTGTATCCATGCATAGAGAATGGAAAATTAAATATGGATCTAAATTCGGTAATCGAAATAATGTTAGATTACTGTATTGCGTGGTTATTACACCTTGTGTTAGCGGTCAATACCACTGTGCGAGCGGGAAACCAATATATGTAATTATGCGCGTGTGATAGAGATAGGAAATGGCGGATCAGTTAACGAAATTATTCGTTCTTAGCGTTGATACTTTATACTCATATATAAGATATATATTATGTTATACAATTGTAACTAAAAAAGTCTAATAAAAAAAAATTACCCGTAGCAGGAGCTTCTGCAGTTTTAATTTTTTCTTTGATGATATTGTTTTCAACAACAATAGTTTCACCAGCAAACTGGAATATCCTCTGCTCCCTAGCTTTAATCTCATCTTGAATACTACTTGTTTTAGCTTGTGCTTTAGGTTCCGTCATTTTATTAGGTGTTTCACTTTTCTCTGCTTGTTTCACTGGTGTTTCTTTCACAGGAGCTTTAGAAGCGGATCCTGTGCCTGCTAAGAATTTAGCCCATAGATCTTCCTCTCTTTTCTTCTCTTCTACAGGATCTAGATTTGTCTCCGGTTCCTTTTCTTCCGGTTCAGGTGTGGGTTCTTTTATGGTATTTCTAGTTCTCCTTTTCTTTTTACTGTTGCTTTCTTGTGCTGCTTTTCGTTTCTTAGTCTTGATTTCTTGTTCTTTTTCGTATTGTAGATCAGTCTCTTCATTAGCAGAGCCTTCTTCGGAAACCTGTTCAGGTTCACCTGGTACGTATTCTTCATCACTGTCACTTCCGGACGACATCTGAAATAAGAAACGCAATAGCATTTAATAAAATGTATCTAATTTTTTTAATATATAAAAATATTTATTTTTGTAAATGAAAATATTTACCTAATTAAGTAAATACTCAAGGGCTGCTTTAAAGGTATTTTCTTTTAGAGTGTGATTGAAATTTGGAATTAATACAAACAGGTATAAAACTTTAGGCTAGTATTTTTTCTTTATGTTCTAGCGCAGGGCTCTCCAAACCCCGGCCCGCGGGCCAAATCCGGCCCGCGAAGCGTTCCAATCCGGCCCGCCGACAGCGGTCCAATCCGGCCCGCGGGAGCCAGGCTCCAGGTGTTCAGCGCTAACAGCAGCAACCCCAGATACACCCACCCCCCCTCGGCGCCGACGGTGGCCCGCGCGAAAATTCTGAGGCGCAATATGGCCCTCAGATAAAAAAGTTTGGAGACCCCTGTTCTAGCGAGTATAGGTGCGAACAGGCTGTGTGTAATGTGTACGAGCCCACGTCACTTTGTACTTTGAAACAATGCATATCATCTAATAAGCACGAGCCATAACTGAGCTAAAGAATGGTATGCCCAATTGAGATTTTACTTGCAGTAAGTATACTGAAATATACATATTTATACTTAAACAAATAAAAACATAATTGTAGTTAAAATAATTTATTTACTAAACAAATTAGTTCAAACACCAGGTTTCTTTTTATCTCTGTTCCTATTCTTAACATTAGAGACTTCATAAAAGTTGCTTCCTGTCTTAGTTCGGCGTTGAGCTCTGTCAAGGGCACGTCTTTCCTTGGCAGTAATTTTCTTCTTCTTTGCAGTAACATCGTTTTGTGCTCCCTTGCGTTTCTTGCCTGCTTTTCCAACTTCTTCCACTGTAAAAGCACCACTTGCTGCTTCAAGCTTCTTACGCCTCATCTCTTTGACTGTTTCTGGGTCATTAGTCAAATGATCTTCAACATCACTTATATCCTTTTCATCATTACTGTAAAAGTCGCTAATGTCAGAGGAATCATCACCATCATCATTCTGATCTTCACCATCTCGTGATTCTTCATTGTCACTTTTGGCATCAATATCTTTGAGTTCTTCAGGAATTTCTATAGCTTCAAGTGGTTTTACATCTTCATCATTATCAAATTTAAGACCCACTCGAATTTTGGCAAAGTCTTGTGCTATAATCAAATTATTTACAGAAATTACACTCTTTTCTTCATTTTCCTTCTCATTGTCTTTAGGCTCAGAAGCTACTTCTGCAGTATTTTCTTCAGGCTTCTTTTCTGCAACTGTAGGGTTCTCTTTGGGTGTTTCATTGTTAGGCTGTTTTGACAGAGGAACTTCAAATCCTTCAGGAGCAACATAAAACGGTAACTTGCCTCTTTGCCAGTCATTAAGCACCATCCTTGCAACTTGGTTGACATCAGGCTCTCCTTTCTTCAATAATTTGCCCGTCCTGGCAGCCATCTTTTCTAAAAACTCTGTTGCCGTCTCCCAACCATCAACTTTGTAAGTCTTTATCAAATATTCCTTCCTTACCCTTTTAAGAACCTCTTCGATATAATCTTCAGGGTTTTGTACCAGTTCCACTCGAACAACACCTTTCAATACCTTTTCTGTGTCTGTTTCAGCTGATGGATAAACAACTCCAGGACAATCAATCAGGAATATCCTCCTCATCAGTGTGATGTACTGCCACACTTTAGTTTCACCGGCTATGGGAGCTACTTTGCACACTTTTTTCGATCTCAAGGTATTGATCACAGATGATTTCCCAGTATTTGGATAACCAATTAGTCCAACACTGATTTGCTTCTTATCAATGTGCAACTTGGCAAACTGTCTTAGTAAATTAATCAGTGAACCTTTACCAAAGGGATGCGTCAATGATGAATGGAAAGCGATTGTTGGATATTCTGCACTGAGAATAGCCACCCATCTCTGTGTTACCCAATTAGGCACTAAATCTACTTTGTTCAATATGAAAATTAAGTGCTTGTGAGCCTTTTCTTTTTTCAGGAAGTTCTCAACAAAGGGACTCCTAGTCCCCATCGGGTCACGGGCATCTAAAACTTGCAACAACACATCTGATGAATCAATTACTTTGTACAGCTCATTCCAAATTCTCTTGCTCATACCGGCTCCAAACACCCATTCCCTCTGTCCCTCTCTAACACCCGTGTCTTCTCTCACCCTATCTATATCTTTGCTCTCATCATAATTCTCAGTATTCTCTTCAACAGACTTTGACAGTGAATCCAGGTCACCAAACTTAAGATTTACACGTTTTCTCTGTTTCTTAGGGCCAAATGTTTTATCAAATCCTTCAGTGTCTAATAAATGTACTCTGGCTTGCTTGGCCTTTTCATTGAGTAATGTGATTGGTAAGTTAGTAGGCTTCATGACAACTTGGTACGGATTTTTAACTGCAGCTCCAAACTCATCTTGAAACTTCTGCAGAGCGTTCTGTGAGATGACACGAGAGTTGCCGAACCACTTTTGGTTAGGTTCGACGCGAGCTCGAGTGCCCGACGGTAGCCAGCCTTGAAATGGCGCTGCCATCAAGATTTTTCCAGTTTTATCCCTTTTAGCTTTAAAATTACGGTACATCTGCAACCTTTTGATGGTGCCTTTGGTTCTGGGATTACCGACACCCTTCAGTCCTTCCGTAGGTCTGTCGGGGTTCATGGAGTGCCCCGACTTGTTGAACCCCTGCTTCCGGGGAGCCCCGGTTGCGGACCGCACTTTACCCATTATAGTAGTTGCACAAAACACTTATAATTACGTTCAAAACCTTCCTCTTTACTTATTTATCACGAGGCAAGAACAATATAGGTTATGAGGATAACACCACAACGTTTCTTTGACGATGGATGGAATACTGTCAGTGAAGCTCGCTAACGTCACATCATTGAAAATTGTCATCATATTCTTGAGGAACAACAAGTTACTAATGGCAGAAATATAAATCTTACCTTGATTAATGATGAAACGACGAATTAACTAGCAAGCTTAATATACTTTATATTCTGAGGTAGAGTAATATTCACAAAATATTATTATTTAATTCCACAATACAAACACTCTTCTATTCATTGTCTGCTAACTTCATTCTATTGAACAATCCCTTGTGTTGCTATATTAATAAATCATAAAAATCCAACAATCCAATAACATACAGTTTAGAATTTATATAAATTTGCTAAATTTCCTCAATATTTGAAACATTTTTAATTATGGCCATAATGTTATTCCAATTATTTTAAACACTATCTGAAAGAACTTCATTCTGTATCAAAATTATTTATTAAACAACTGTACCGATATTCGAAACCTAAGAATAATATTGAGAATGGCAACATTGTGTTGTCGGTCGTATTGTCCTTTTCTAGCATATACGTCCCTCTCTCTCTCTCACATTCCCACCACAGAGCAGTTGGTTTTGACAGGTGTTTGACAGTTACCGCCAAAACAAATTTCCAAGTCATTGGCTTGCTGTTTTTCCATCTGGAAGGTCGTGAAGCTAAACTGCTGGTGAGTTTTTGAATTTGTACCCCAGTTTAGCTGACTATATTGAAAAACAGTTTCTAACGGCTTTTGCCGTTCGAAATAAATATTTAAATTTAGTTGTCCGTTAAACTATCTAGCAAATAAAAACGATCCGGAATAGTGATGTGCAAGTGTTTTCAAAGGCTGCCTGCGCGCACCGTGGCTATGCCAATGAAAATACTAAAACACATGTTAGAAAACACATCGAGCTGGTAAAGCGTGCGCGTGTCACCATTATAATTTAATTTTATACCTACATTAAGTCTCTTCAGAGTCTTGTTAGTTTAAATCTTTGTGTGTGTGTGTATAATAACGGTTGAAATTATAATACTTAAATGGTGATCTGTGGAGGCATACCCTTCAGTTTTCAAGTGATTTGTGTTTTCGAATACGAAAGGATCGGATAGTTAATACGTGTTACGTAGAACCTACGTATGAAGGTAGAAGCTTATAGACGTGTAGGTTTTATCTGTCCAAGTATCTATCAGCAATTTGTCTTTTTATCCCGTTCCGGGTTAATATAATATTTATTGCAAAATTTATTTTTTGGTAATAAACTTGCTGATAAATAATGTGTACCCGCTCAGGAGTCGACGAAGCCCCGCTTCGCGGGGCTTCTATTTCCTCTCTGAGGGACACAAGGTAACGAACAAACCTACATCGCAAACATTGCATTTATTTTTGTGGAAAGTGAGTACTTCGGCAGTACATAAACTTAAATCTGACTAGACATAGAGAGAGATTAGCATGGCTCTGCGCAAGAATGACATGCGAAATCGTCAAGTATTTCACTCTTTATCTACCAACTTATATCTCTCCAAAAAAAAAAAAAATGGTTAAAATGTAGGTAGGTACCTACTTAAATAAATAACTTAGCAGGTACTTACAGCCTAAAAAGGTTAAGGAAAGAACTCTTACATGTAGTTGCTATATGTGCTTGTGTTATTTTGGATTTGAATAATTTGATTATTAATTCTATATGTAACTACATACAAGAGAGTCAATTCTTAAGCCTACCTACCTACCTACCTACCTACATAAATAGTACATTTGTAAACGTTTCAAATAAAATCGGAAGCCTGTGATTTGGAAAGGCATTAACGATACGGGAATCTTTAGATTGATTCATTGACGAAGACGCATGGTTTGGTTCATATTGTCAAATTATATTAGTTAACTGTAGAGTTAAAGTTTAGTTTTGGCAAATCTGCGCGTCACCGTGAATGACACTCTCTAAAAGTGCTTGTTAAAGCCTGCTTAAAGCCTTTCACCTTGTCGAGCAAGGAACCCGCAACTAAGGGAATATTACCCACAGGGTATTTGATTTGAATGATATTCTTAAACCTACGTCTGTTATGGTTCCACCTGCGTGAGGTGTGCCTAAGAGAATCTTTTATTCGTTCACAAACTAACGTCATGTTATTTGTGATAAACCCAATATATTATGTACCTATCTAAGCCTGCGCAAGGCTGCCATGTTTCCACCTGCGTA
The DNA here is from genome assembly GCF_910591565.1 of Cydia splendana. Lineage (NCBI taxonomy): Eukaryota > Metazoa > Arthropoda > Insecta > Lepidoptera > Tortricidae > Cydia > Cydia splendana. The sequence goes on along the minus strand of NC_085971.1, from coordinate 12,497,934 downwards.
AGGTGTGCCAAAGAATCTTTGATTCGTTCACAAACTGACGTCAAGTTATTGATGATGATATTATAACCTATGTAAGCCTGCGCAAGGCATGTCAGACATATTCACAGAAATATAAATGATATGGTTATAACACAAGCGAGCGAGTAGGCCACAATCAGAAAAATATTAAGAAGATGAATTTGTAAATATCTCCTCTTAGAGAAAGTAAAAAGGGTTTAAAATAATGTTTTGGGTAAAAATCAGTCGAAATAGGCAAGGCTTCGTTATTAGAGTTTTCATTTCTGTCTACCAATCTATTCTAAGGGTCCCGAACACCCTGTTGGCTAAACCCAAAATTGGGCTGATTAACTGTGGTAAAAGTGTAAACTACTTACTATTTACAATAACATTTCTAAAATCATAAAAGGTAAAAAATAACCTAAGATTCCAGGCCTATTTCGACTCAATTTTATTTTAAAGATGATAAAATCTTTGCAACCTAATATATAAATAAAATTGTGGTCTGGAGACGCTAAGCCTCATAACTTGGGCGGCATAGATAATACTAAGAAATTTAGTCGCTGAATTTCGACTATAAGCCCAGGCAGAATATTGATAATTAGAATAAGGAGTGGTCAATCCTCCAAGGTCCAGATAATCTGTGGACTGTAATTAAATCAGGCTCGGTAAGCTCACGACACGACAGAGCTTACGATTCCATTCTGAAATAAGCTATGTTTACAATATATATTACTAATAGTGTGAAACAAACAGCCTGCTCAAGGTGTACAAAAGGTCCGTTTAACGGCCCTATGAATATCTAAAAACCTTTGAAGTCTAGGCCTGCTAAGGCAGACTAGAAATAAATACATATGATCCCAATGTAAGAGCAGCTCACAGTTGCATAAATTATATTTGCCTCGAGAGCACTAGTCTTTCAGTTAACATGTTTACGAGTACCTACCTATGTACACGATATGACCAAGGTTACCTACCTATTTAATTATTATATCCCTGACTGCCATGGTATGGGAAATTATTATGTGCTGGCGGTGCTGCACAAGCATGTTTGAAATAAAATATACAAAACTGGCCTAACGGGCGTTTATGAATTATGTATTTTACACCCTTATGTCTGTATTGTGACCCTGGAAGTTTTAAACCACCTGTATCGTAAGTGCTCCCATGCACGGATTAAGTTTATTATAAACTACCCATGCCCTAACCTCAAGGGCAAGTGCTTCTATGCACGGACCAGATACTGTTACCACTCAATTCACTTATCATGACTTGTCATAGTTTGATACTACACGTTTAACAAATTTAAGAACGTGGAATGTACCCACTACAAAAGGTTTTTAAAAACAGTGACTGAATGGTTTGCACGAGAGGTTCTAGCACAACTTCTGGGCGGTCACGCCTAGGGCATGACCCTCTAGTTCTCAATTTATACAAAATTATAGCATTGTGATACTGTTCGCTTGCACAATAAAATAGAGAAACAGGAGCACGCCTTGCGAAAAGGCGAAGCTATTTTGAAACGCCAAACTTTCAAAAATGAATTGAAATATATAAATATGTCTTTGGTGTGGAACATGTACACCCAAACAAATGCAGTCATTTATTATATGTTGGCAAAACTCTGCCAAAGTATTAGTCTGTCTGAACAGCGTTACCTGAAGGCATCAATGCACATGAATCTCTTGAAACATGGTGGATTAATTAATTTACACCCCGCCTGTGTCTTGCTCTTACCAAATCCATAAGTTAAGGACCTCAACCTATCTAGGTACCCTTCTTGCCCGAGACCTGAAAAAATGTTCACTATAATCTCATGCAGTCAAGTGTCGGAAAACTAGGTCCACACACTTAGCGCTACTGTGAATATATATCTAAAAAGTCTGTAGACTGCCTTCCAGGAGGCGGGATGCCAATAGACTAGCCTATATAGTAGGCCAGAGATATAGTATTCAAAAGTACACTGATCCAAATCCAGTAATATTATATGTATTTCAAAATATAAAATAATTGACAATTCGGCGTATATTTGATATCAAAAAGTTACAATTATCCTTAGTTCATAAGGAGGATAAGTATACATAAATATCAAATAGATTCGACAAAGTGTTGACTCTAGCATTGGATGAAATAGGTCCCTCTTAAAGGGCCTCTGCGCTGTTGGCTTTGGGCCCACGGGTGCCCGGCAAAAGGTCGGGGACCCCATGGTCCGCATAGTTATTGCAAATAATGTATGATCACTAAATAAACACACAAATTTGCATTTTGGTTAAAAACACATATGCGATGAGCTAAGGTTTCGAATTAAGTACCTTATTCTTAATAATTTACACACTGGAAAGAGGAAACTGAATATTCAGAATTAAGCAATGCTATGCATGGTTTACATAAATTAAACCACTTTAGCGTTCAGAACCAATCAAGCTTATAGGCACCAGATAAGGTAAACTACTCTTACTGCATATATAGAAATTAATGAGTACAATTAAGGTCAGTTGATGATAGCTAAACATGAATATAAGCAGAATGGGCCGGCACCTTTACAAATATAATTGATAAGGTTCTGTGGCATTTCTATATTAACCATTTGAACGCCAAGAGCACCAAAAAGCGTCATAACTAGGCGTGCCCACATGAGTGTTATGTTATGGCTTAAGCTCTCAAAGTAACCTTCACAATTTTAAGTAAGGTTTGTTTAGGTACATTAGCTCGCGTTCGCGTTAGTAAAGCGTACAAAGGATTAAATGCATTTTTATAGCTATAACCAAGTACCTATATAGCTCACACTGACTCACAGTCATTAAAGGAATTCAGTAATTCCCTATGACATTTTAGTAAGTAGGTACCCAATATTAACTTTGTGGGTAGTGATAGTGAATTATAACGAATATTTAAAATATTCGTCTACTTAATCCCGAGGGATTCTGGAAATAAGAAAGGTCTTGTCCTTGTTATATTCCTGCAACTGCTTACTTTACTAGATAATTATTATCAAATTTGTTAATAATTGGGAGTTATAAAATAATAAAAACTACTCGAGTACTTTATGATTTTATTCTTTTCATACTTGAATTACATCACTCCTTATCACAGATGTTGTATGCTCCTTGAAGAGTAGACTGACTTATCTCATCTTCTTTTACCTAGTTTTCACATACATATAATTAAGTATAGCACCATTGTGGTGACTCATTTTTTCTCTTTGAACATTGATAAGTACATTAAGTACGTATATGAAATGTAAAGTTAGTAACATAATATAATGGTATATCAAATTGTATGCTTTACATAATACGTCTCTCCTCACAGGTGTTAAAATAAAGGGTGTACTACATAATTAATTAAACACTCGTAATATAATAATATTACATATACATAATAAGTACATGTATAATCACATTGGCTTGGCGTCTTCCCACCACCAGGCGATAACAAACACGTCTCAATATTATTCTTAGGTTTCGAATATCGGTACAGTTGTTTAATGACAGCGTTTTACACAAAAATAAAACGCTAATTAAATAACTTACCATATTCGAAACCTAAAGTTTTAATCCTGCCTGGTGTAAATATGTATAATTTTGAGACAATGACTTGGAAATTTGTTTTGGCGGTAACTGTCAAACACCTGTCAAAACCAACTGCTCTGTGGTGGGAATGTGAGAGAGAGAGAGGGACGTATATGCTAGAAAAGGACAATACGACCGACAACACAATGTTGCCATTCTCAATATTATTCTTAGGTTTCGAATATGGTAAGTTATTTAATTAGCGTTTTATTTTTGTGTAAAACGCTGTCATTATTTTACAATTCTTCTTAAATGCTAAAATGTTTAATCTTACGGGATTTTTTTATAGCGGACATCACCAACACCATAGACACTCAACTTTTTTTTATCACTTGTGAATAAAAGACTAAAGCCCCCTCCACACTCGTGTGGCGCGGGAATAAATCGATCACAAACAGTGAAAGACAATAATCGAATCAACTAATGATAATACCCAAAGGACAACACTAGCAACGATTGACGTGATTCTGATTGACATTTGTAACAATACAAAATGTCATGTTAGTGCAATGATAATAAATTGTGCGATGAATTTATGTGAATTATTCGAAAATGGGCTTACTTCAAACAAAACAAATAGGATTTACAATAAATCTGTGTGAAGTGTGTTAAATTTCAATGTGATCAATGACCTATTCTGTGGAATATCGACGGTTTGAGTTGTGTCGGAGAAGAAATTTTATTTGGACAAATATTTCATGACCATCAAAACTACCCCGATGCCTCTAAGCATCAGCATCCCTAAGACAACATGTATGACATGTTGTCTGAGTTCCAAGTATCAGAATTCGATTCAATCGGGGATATATTTCGACTGAAGTCTGGTGATCCATTAGATACGTTTGGTGAGATGTGGTACCCAGTGTTTTTGTGGTCATTGTGTTCGTCAGTGTTTGTTCACACTTGTGCGGCGCTCGTGGCGTTCGGCACCCTAAGAAAGCACAAGTATGGAAAGTTCTTTCCCGTCCTTTTAATAGTGATGGGTGTTGTGAGCCCAGTGACATCAGGCGTGGCGAGCAGCGCTGCTGTCGCCTTCATATACCGCGCAGCAAATCTGACCATGCCGCCCATCCATGCCATGATATGGGGCATTGGACAAACACTGTTAGGGGCAGGCATTGGTTTCACAAGGATTTTGGCAACTTTGTAATAAGTGGTGTATTGTTTGTAGTTTTGATTGTGATGCATCAACTCTCTATATAATTTTGATGTAATTGAAAGTCAATTATCTTAGCATTATTGTAATGGAAATGGTATAGGACAGTGCAAATGTAGTATAGATAAATTTTATTATCACTGGTCCTGGTAATGGTAAATACTCACTAATCATAGTAGTGAGACTGCTGTAAATAATATTTCTCTATGTGTACTTTGTGTATGTATGCAAATAATAGTAATTTATATTGTATAATTTGGCAATGAAATTATAAAGTTTACTTATTTAAAAACCTGTCCTTGGCTTTAACCATTGTAAATATAATCACTTATTTTGTACAAGTACACATGAACTCCAATGTATTTATTATTCTGTTTGTGTTCAAAGTTTCCACATGGCTCTGCATGTGTATTGAAAACAATATACTGACAATTTGCAAGATTACTATCAATGCTAAAAGATGTGAATTCCCAAGTCTTGGGACTGCATTCAGATCCTGTTACTGTACTGCTGACATTGTATATAAGCCTTTTTCTAGGTCCATTCCTCTTTTATGTTAGTACTTTATATACTTTAAACATTGTTCATATATCCCACATTCAAAAATGCCCAATCTACTACCCAATTTGCAACAGTTACACTGGGCACATTGGGTAGAAAATACTAAATTATACAGCTGAATTGTCTCAAATCTAGCATATAAAAACAGAGCCTAATCTGGGCAGTAACATTACAACCATAATTAGGTCACTCCAATTTAGTAGTGGTGACAACCCTCTACAAATTGGGTGGAATCAATCACAGTGAATTTGGGTATCAATCTGTCTGTGTATGAAGTACCTGTAGGTACATATAAGTTACCTTGTAAAGTAATTATTTGTTTCTAAATAAAGTTGTACTGTGATTACAATTTATTGCTCATTGGTCTCTGTGCTCGACCCACCGATAGTCACTAATCATGCTTGCTAGTGACTGATTATTATTTTAATAATGTTGAATTGCAATATTCTTTTAATGTAAATTATTGTGATAATGATAAATAAACAATATACGAAATTATGTTAAGATAACATACCTATAACTTGTATTCCTATTCCTACTGTAGTAATTGATTTCTTTTTGGACGCACAAACACTTACCTAAACCAATAAAATGTACTGGTACTTACCTATGTAAACAAAAACTTAAAGTAAAAATATGAACATACTCTACTAAGTAATATAAGATAGTATGTAATGCTAAAGTTAGCTTAGGTGCTAGACAAAATGAGTAATTTGCAAACAGAATATATATTTGTATATAGGGATTGCAATATTTTTTTTATTGGTTTTATAATGGATTTTAATAGCATTTTACTTTATTTGCAACTTCAATAGACATTTAACTATGTATGCTGACATATCTCTCTTTAAATTTTTGTGTCAAGAATCTAGTAGCTGAATACTATCTAAATATTTGTGATTCTTTTTCAAGCAATTTCACTGTGCCTTATGAATATGGAGGGTGAAATGGAGCAAACTGTGAGCATTTGAATTGAACTCCTAGCCTTTTCAGTAGTTGTAGGATATCATAGTAAGTATTAATAGGAGTCTGCTGTTTCACTAAGTCTAAGGGTTCCCCCACATTTGTCGACGCGGAATCTACAAAATCCGGTAGGAAAAAGCTTTATACGAGTATGTCAGTGCAATAAGAGCGAAAAACCGGCCAAGTGCGACTCGGACTCGCGTTTCTAGGGTTCCGTACATAAGTCCGACTCACGCTTGACTGCACGTTTCTAATAGGTTTTCCTGCCATCTATAGGTAAAGAACTATTATGTGTATTTTTTCCAAAATTTTAGACCCAGTAGTTTCGGAGATAAAGGGGGGGGGGATGGTAATTTTTTGGCTATTTTCTTCAATAACTTCAAACCTATGTATTTTAAAATTATAAAAAAACAACATGTCCATCTTTGGGTCACTAATTTACATATGTGTACCAAATTTCCACTTAATTGGTCCAGTAGTTTCCGAGAAAATAGGCTGTGACAGACGGACAGACAGACAGACGCACGAGTGATCCTATAAGGGTTCCGTTTTTTCCTTTTGAGGTACGGAACCCTAAAAGTCGTGGTTCGGCTCGGCTGACATCGGCCGGCGCCTGCTGACGGCTTTTTTCGCTCTTATGGCGCGGACATAGGGCTTTTTCCTATCGGCTTTTGCCCGTATGCGCGCCGATGTATCTGGGGAGACCCTAATCCATCTGGTAATGGCATTATCTCTAACAATTGTTGGGCTGAAATATCCATAGAGACAACTACGGCCCTACTTAACTAAAAGGGGGGCCTGGACCTTAATCTAGTCCTCTTGATTGTTAAAAGCAGAGTACTCACACCTGTCACTGTCACCTGAAACCCTTTCACAATAACAAAGGCATATAATGAATGAATTTTTTGTTGTTAGAACATAAAAGCTAGTGTTCTTATATAGTTACCTAGGAATGTATTGTATAGAGGTTTTGGTTTAGGTAAAGTAACTTTTTCATATTTATCCATTCATGGTAATAAATAAAATTTATTGAATACAATACAGTTTTCTTTTAGAAATGCAACTACACCTAAAGCCGGGTATTCATTAGGCAACATTTGTTAATCAACTGTTTATGAATTTGATCACCATGTTTTGCAACAAGTTTACCGTAAACACTGTTTCTGAAACTTAGCAGTCCACACACACTAGTTTAGTTGTTGCTAGGATGTCGCCCGAGGAGGTAGTACTATTTCCATGTTTCTAAACTTGCGTCACACACGTCCACACTCGATGACATCTGTTTATAAACTGAATGTTTCGTCTTGTTCTCCACCTAGACTAGAGTGGGGAACACAGCAACATGTTTATGCAACAATATTTCATCATCCTTGTTTATAAACATGTTTACAGAGGTGATGAAACATTGTGCAACACTGTTTATAAACAGTCATTAAACAGTGTTTATTAACAAAAGTTGCCTAATGAATACCCGGCTTAATTCATAACATAATTGTTACATAAACAGTTAACAATTCATAAATAACAACAGATAATAAGCTAATAATTTATTTTATAAAGTACTTCCATGGGAGTACTTTGAAAATCTTTTATGTACTTCATGAAAACGTGTGCTGTCTTCATCCTCCTCATGGCTGACCTCATGTATTGTTTCTTCCAACATAAGAGGTAGCTCCAATTCTCGAGTCAATGTAGACTGTAAAAAAGGAAACAAATTAATATCAATAACTTTCTATTGTTAACAAGACAGTATTAACATTACCTATTATAAATGAAACAACTTACATCATGTATTTCAGTTTCTACGCGACTTAGTCTATTAATTCTGTCCTGCAATGATTTTGTTTCAGCTGTAGCATCCTGCAGAGCCAATTTCAGCTCCACAACTTCTCTCCTAGCATTTGCCAGTAACTTTTCAGTTGTTTCTAAGTTGTCTTTTACATCATGTTTCTCTTCCTCTAATCTTGCTTTTGCTTTTGAAAGACTCCTTATTTTATTCTCGTAAAGTTGCAGTTCTGAGTCAGCGTCGCTCAAGCCATGTGTGACTTGACTTGATTCTTTCTGGAGATTGTTACACATCTGCTTCAGGTATGACACATTCTGTTCAAGAAGAGCTTTTTCCTCGGTAACTAACTTTACCTCATTTTCTAGGGCAGTAATCCTACAGGTCATTGTTGCAATCTTTGCTGATTGGGCGTCAATAGTGTTATCTTTATCCACCAGTCTTTCTTCTAGAGCCTGTATTTTGCTAATATATGTTTGTAACTGTAGTGATTTTGAAGCAGATTCACTCTCCAACGAGTGATTTGTATTTTCTAATATATTTGCTTCAACAGACAAACTTGCAAAGTGTTCTAACATATCAGATCTTTCAGCTTCTTTTTGTGAGAGCATTTCTTCAATTCGCCTGATTTCTGCTACATAGTGCTGTAATTGTTGTTTAAGACCATCTACTTCTCTTCTAGATTTTTCATATTCAATTTTATTTAATTTCAAGTTTCCATTTGCCTCTGCCAAACTATTTTGCAAATGTTTATTTTCCATGACAGCATTATCATATTGCTGATTCAAGCGTAAAATTTCCCCATTTAGGAATTGAATTTGTGTTTCAAAATCTACCAATTTGTGTTCTGATATTTTGTTAAGGTTTAGTCTTCTTTTTAGATCAGTGAGTTCCTCTTCCAGTTTATTTATCTCATGGCACTGAGATTTAACTTTCTGTTCAAGAACACTTACAGCTTCAGTCTTGTGATCCAATTCTAAAACTAATTTATCTCTATCTTGATCAATCTTTTTTAAATTCTCCATTAACTTTGCTTTATCATGGTTCAGAGAAGTTATTTCAGATTGCAAATCATTACATTTCCTTTGTAATGATTCAATTGTGTCTTTAGATAGGCTTAGTTTCTTCTGAGTACAAAATAACTCACTTTGGACTTCATTACTGCTTCTTTCAGTTTCCATTTGAATATTTTTAATTTGATTAGCCAATGTCTTCTCCTTTATAACATCAGATTGCATTCTTTTTATTTGCTCTCTTAAGAAGTTGCATTCTTCTTTGAGGCGGTCAGCAGATGCTTTACCTGTCCGGTGTGTCATTTTATAAGAACTATTTTCTTCCTGTAACTGTTCTATTTCTCTGTGCTTCAGAGTTAAATCTCGTTTTAACTTTTCAACTAAATCTGTAGATTCTTTGTACAAAGATATATATTCTTCCTTATCTTTTCTTAAGATATTGTTACTCTCCCTTAACCTGTCAACTTCGTCTTGAAGCTTTAATATATCACGTTTTGTGTATTCATATCCTGTATTGTATTGTGCCAATTTCATACTTTTATATTGACTCAATTGACTGCTTAATGAAATGTTTTCCTTAGAAAGTTCTGCATTTTCAGCATTAAGTTGACTAATTACATCTTTATAATTTTGTTTATTACCTTCATCTTGTATAGCAGACTTGGTTTTAAGTTCTTCATTCTCTTTTTGCAACATTAGTATTCTTTGTTGGCTCTCACATAACTGATTATGGAGATTTTTAATGCAAGAACTATCTGGAGGAATACAAGTTCTTGGGCTATTATTTTTATAGTTACAATTAGATAAATGTTTGTTAAACATAGTTGTTGTTTCAGTTAATTGTTCTTTCAATTTGGCCATGCACTTCTCATATTTTTTTCTTTCTTCTTCTAGAATTTTAAGTAATTCATCTTTAGTTGGGCATTTACTTTTTGCACTGAGTCCTTGTTCAGAATTTGTGTTACTGTTAAAAGCAAAAGATACAATTTTATCTTGTAAAGTTTTATTTAAATCAGTTAGATCTGTCACTTTCTGTTGCAAATTCTCCTTCTCCCTCAGGGCATTATTAAAGTCTAGTTGAAGTCTATCTAGTTTAGGTGACTGCGAAAGTTCATTCATAAGTTCTGAGTTTTTCTTAACCAGATTTTCAACTTTAGCTTGTAACAAACTCATCTCTTTTGCCATGGTAGCCATTCTTTTATTACAATCATCTTCTACAGTCAAAGCTAAAGAGTCCATTTTTTTCAGTTCATCTTGTAAAGTCTTATTCCTATCAGCAAGATTTAATGCCCGTTTCATAGCCTCATGTTGTTTTTCTAAGCCATCTGTAACTTGTTTTCTCAGAACATCATTTTCAGCAGCTATGTTTTGTAGCTGCCGGATTAGCTCTTGGACTTTTTTATCTGTATGTGAATTGCAAACATCTCTGCTAACCGCTTTAAGAGGCCTTCCACCTTCAAGAAGGATATTTAGTCTTATAATTTCATTATCCCTGTGTTCAATTTGACTCTTCAAAAGTGATATTTCATCAAAATAGGCTGCATTATATTCTTCCAGATTTTGTATCTTCTTTGTCAACTCTGTGATATCACTATCTGGACCAGTTAACTTATTGTCATTGCAAAAGCACAATCTAGCAACATTATCATCTCCACAGTCTTTCCTTCTGCTTTTATTGCGGCTGCTTTGGGTGCTAACACACAACCCTCTGAGGCTCAGGTCCCTAAGATCGTGTTGCAACTTACTTATCAATGATTCCTTCTTTGTAAGCTCATCCAACAATGTTTTAATTTTTCTTTTACTGTCTTTAGACAACTTCAAATAGTCGTCTTTTAGTTTGATGTTTTCTTTGTGTAATTGATTATTTTCTTGAATGAGCTTTGCATTGTCACATTTGTAAGGTTCAGCTTCCAGCATCAATGAGTCCCGTTGCATGAGAGCTTCTTTTGAAAGATCCATGTAATGTTGTAAACTCCTTGTAGTCTGAAGCAGATCTGCGAGCACACATTCTACCAGAGGAACTGCCTCCAAAGGCAAAGAATTATTATATCCCAATTCTTCTAGTTTTCGCTTCAGATTAAAATAATCTTCAGCCATTTTAAATTTTAAAGATAAAATGTAGTTTTTTTAACAAACCGTCACATAATACAACGAAAATTTAGCTTAAAGAGATAAATAAACGTAACATAACGGTCCATAAAAAGCAAGCAACTTTTAATTTGTTTGTATTCGAATTCGATGGTGACATTGACAGCATAAAACCATAGACAATAATTATTTATTCGAAACTTGCTACGAGCCGTCCGAGCCACACACTCTCAGCTCACACCGAACGCTGCTGGCGCTTATTTTGGGAGTACAGCGCCAGAAAGTTACGGCTAATGTCGTTTCACTCACTCATGACATTTTTAATTTGAGTATAATATAATCTGTCTTTCATTTCATTCATCTGATCTGTCACTTTTGAGAAAAATGCCTTGAGTTGTTCTTATTCTTATTTATTTTCCAAAGTTCATGAATATTATGTTTTGTTTATAAGTACGAAATGAGATGAATTATCAGGGTACATCAAACAGTTTTGTAAAATTTTCTCTAGGTAGTGATTTATAGGTGAAATAATAAATCATGAATCCATATAAGGATCTGGAAGAAAGTTCTTTCACCGCCGCTCCTCACCTGACCTACGAAGATATAGCCACAAAATTGCTGAAAGATCACTATTTTTTAACGGCTCTAGAACTGCATACGGAGCTTGTAGAAAGCGGTAAAGAATTGCCGCAATTAAGGGAGTTTTTTTCTAATCCAGGAAACTTCGAACAACATGTTTCCAGAGCTTCAGAGTTTGTTTCTATGCGTAAGTAAAAATAGCTTATAAAGCACTAGTGTAACAAAGCCAATATTTCTTGTTAATCATTAAGTATACTATGACTAAAAAAGTCTCAGATTAGCAACACTCAACAAAGATTAGAAATACTTTAAAACACGCTACTTTTACTTAGATCGTTCGCCCAGCCAGGCGACATTGGATTCCCTCGACACCGCGCGGTACTCCGAGGATGGAGGTGGGGACCGCGGTGGCAGTGGGGGTGATGTGGCTGTCTTGGAATTTGAATTGAGGAAAGCAAAGGAAACCATTCATGCATTAAGAGCTAATCTAACTCAATTTGCTGGTAAGTTAGTCAAATGAACTTTATGATAAACATTACAAACTAAGTATTTAGAGATACAACCAGTGTGCAAGCTAGTGTTCGGTAATAAAAAAAACAAACCAAAGACAAATTCAACTTTTTTAAATTCATTTGTAGATGGTGAATCAGGACTAGACAAAAACTCAAAGGATCCATTCAACAAGCGCTCCCTGAAACCCCATGAGCGCAGAGCCCTCAACTTCCTCATTAATGAGTACCTGCTGCTCCAAGACTACAAGCTCACCTCTATCACATTTTCCGATGAAAATCCTAATCAGGTGAGTCACAGTCCATGAGAGTAAGATATAACTGGAGTATAACTGCAATGAGAGAATGGGTCATCAAAAATAAATTGGATTTAAGTTTTTTAGATGAAATTATTAAGGCACTTTAAATAAATAAAAAATTTAAACAAATAGTAAGATCATCAGTAAAGCATTGCCCTCTTTGTAATACAAAATAGACAGAAATAGTAATAGTGTACAAAGTTTAGATTTATAACAACTATATTTCCCTTTGTGTTGTATTGAAAAGCAGATGCTAGTTTCATAATTATAACATATGTGCGTAGACAAACTGTGTAAACAGTTTTGCAGGGAACTGAATTAGATCGTAAGATTATTTCTTGTATTAATAATGGTAATAAATAAATAAATAGACTGTTGTGATTTAAAGTTCAAGTGAATTAAACTAAACCATATACACCTAAGCAGTAAAATATGAATTTGAATACAATTTCCTCATTATCACCTGTCCGTTAGCCTTGTTGGAGTTTATCCAATGTTGACTCACTATTATGAATTGTACATGCATATTTAGTTTAGATATTACATTTGAAAACATATCAGGTTTATACTTCTTTATAGGTTTAATGTTTCATGCATAACATAAGGCTCACAATGGCTTAATGGTTAAATTTGCCAATTGTACTGTCATTTTGGTATCTGGGATATGAAAACAGAGCTTATCAATACTATTTCATTGTAAACCTTATTACAATATAATAAGGTCTATCAGTAAGTCAAGGGGTTAGCAAGATACTCAAACTCACTGAATCAAAGTACAAATATATATGTAGATTTTTTTTAACATAATGTCATAGGGTGGTATCCATATGTCCAATGTCATTGTGTCTCACTCTCTCATTAAGTAAAATGTGAGACAAAATACACATTGGACAGGTGGAATACCACCCATAGGAGGAACGCATGAGTAACACACAAGACAAGTAGTACATATTTTACGTTCTTTTAAGATGGAATAGATAGACTATGGTTAGGTACTCTGTACTAGCTAATATTTTATTCATATAACTTATCACTTACAGGATTTCGAAGATTGGGATGACGTAGGTTTGAATATGCCGCGACCCTCAGGTCTGGTGTCCCTATTCTGGGGTAACTCTGCCATAAATGTCCCAAAGACGGACGCAAGTACAGAAACGGACTGGCAATGTTCGAATATGGCATGCCAGACTGACTGTGATGACAATGTGTGTGTTAGTTGTCAGACATCGTTTCAGAATGATACTGATTGGAATCATGAGGTGAGTTTCATTTTTTTCCCCTTTTTTTTGTGAGAAATGGATTACATTACCAGCTATTTTGTCATAGGAAAGGCCTAATAGAACCTTGAGCATTTGCACCACTAAGCGGCCTTAGCACGAGAGCGCCGACAGTATCTCGCGCGCGAGGGAATGTCGCGGCGCACTCGTGCTAAGGCTACATGTCGTTAGAACATTGCAATTAAAGGACAAGTTGCAACATCTTTTATTAAACTAGAATCTACATTTACATAAAACGTTAATTATGAGCATCTTCCGTGATCATATGAACACTAGAAAAGCCTCTCACATTTACATCCATGTGCCATCTTACAGTGCCATTATTACCTTTACAAATATATTCATTTTCAGATACTTATTCAAGCAGAAGAAATAGAACTCCTCAAGCAAAAAATCATACTACTACAAACAGAAAAGTTAAACTTTCAGAAATTATATGATGCCGCCATAGTTAGTCTGAACTCCTTAACCAGTCCAGGCTCAGAGAGCAAAGGTCTAGAACTCCACATGCCAGAAGAGAAGATGAGCCAGGTTATAGAAACAATTGAAAGTAGGCCTCTGCCCTGCACGGCAACGGAGAACCATTATGGCAGTGGGCAATCTACCCACAGTGCTACTCCGGACCAGTTTGAAATGATTGACAGTGAGAAGAATAGTGCAATGTAAGTACTTTTATACATTTACAAGGCATTTTCGATCTACACCGGGTAAAACCAAGCTATTGGCTACAACGTAGAACTAGGAGCGTAGCTTATCAGATTTTTATTTTAGCTTGTAATGACAGTTACTATGTGTATATGAAGGGTACATGGAAAGAACATGTCTAGTAAATTATTTTGAAAAAATGTGATTTTAATCTCAAAATGTAGCGCTCTCAATAAACTATTAGTTACAGCTTCCGTTACCTCTGTAATCATAAATATAACTCCTTTTTTACTCGCAGGTTAATTATGTACATTGTTCCTTTCAAACCGCGATAACTCAAAATGTTGTCAGAGTGATTAGACATGTTTTCCCTGTACCCTTCATATGTGATGGGATCAGTATACTTAGCTAAAAATCAGTTTTTTATATTGTTACCAAATCTAGTTTCTTTGTTAACAGAGTAAGAAAAGAAGGCTCAAACACCAGCTCATTCGAGCCAGCGCTACTCGGTGACGTCACAAGCCGGGGCTCGCCAACGCACGGGAGCGTCACGACCCTCGACGACACGTTAAGTATGAACGACGCGGCCGAGTGGACCCGCGTGCATTACGACTACGACTGCAAGGAAATGTGGATCGACAGGTCAGTGACGACAACGCAACCGACAAGGTTCACGATGACGCGCCGCACACGATAGGCGTGGCGTTCAATATTTAACGATAGGTTCAAGGTAATTCAAGCAATTCTCACCTTTGCGGACAGATAACATTATGGTTTATTTTTCTTTCCAGCGGTCTACCGAACACTCTAAAGCTGTCCTTGATAAACTGGTGCAGCGAGACGCTGAGCCTGAACGAGCCTTTGACAAACGAGTTATTGGCCGAGCTGGTGAACAGCGACAAACCGGTCACGCTGACGGAACTGCTTACGTTGGTGGCTGACACGATGCCTAAGGTATGTATTCAAAAGTCTTAAATACTTAAACTATTTAAATGAAAATAACAAACTATTATGGGACATCTTCTCCGTCGAATTACTCTTGGCAGAGCAGTCGTGGTCACGTTGAACGACGAACGATTCTACGCCAGTTCTCCCTGGCAGATGCTTCTCTGGCACATGTGTTAAGTGGGGTGTTGGTAAGGGCTTTTATCTGATCCGTCCAACGCATTGGGGAACGTCCTCTTGACCTACAGCCATTGACCCGTCCCTGGACAACAAGTCTCTCCATAGCCAGCTCCACGTCGCGTCACATGTCCGAAGTATCTGAGGATACTCTTCTCTCTTTCACCTTGAGCTCTTCAAGTATGGAGACGTTTGTATTTGTATTATTATGGAACATTCTTTCACATTATTTGTATTATGGGACATTCTTACAGAAATCGACGCAACCCCTTAGGAAGTTCAATAAGACTTGTGTTTTCAATACGAGACGATGAAACCTATCATATTGCCTTGGGAAGGTTTCCTAGAAACGAAGATATACGAGTTTAGTTACTAGCTTAGGTAAAGGATTGCCGAAACGAAAAGCCGTGCAAAACATTCTGGTCGCAGGTTATACAGCTGAACAGTCCCAATATTTTAGTTGAATAATCCTGATCTAATGAAATATAGTAAAGTAATTCCTTTATTTAAATCTGGTAGCAGCTCTGACCCCACTAACTTTAGACCGATATCTGTGCTACCAACATTTAGCAAGATTTTTGAAAAATTAGTTCTTTCTCAATTAGTACGACATTTTAACGTTAATAATTTGATGCTTAATAAGCAGTTTGGTTTTACACGGGGTCGCTCAACAACCGATGCCGGTGTTGAGCTAATTAAGCATATTTTCGATGCCTGGGAGGAGTCACGAGATGCTTTAGGTTTCTTCTGTGATTTATCTAAGGCCTTCGACTGTGTTTGTCATGAAACATTAATCAGGAAACTTCATTATTACGGAGTTAGAGGATCGGCACTGAATTTACTTAAGTCCTACTTAAATGGTAGAATACAAAGGGTCGATGTGAATGGACAGCGATCACCTGGGTCATTGGTCTCTATGGGTGTACCACAGGGGTCAATATTGGGGCCTTTCCTGTTCCTTATCTACATAAATGACTTGCCATTCCCAGTTAAGACCCACCATGATATAGTATTGTTTGCAGACGACACCTCACTTATTTTCAAAGTCAAACGACAGTAACAAGCTTACAATGATGTAAACAATGCCATTTCAAAAGTAGTAAATTGGTTCAATGTTAATAATTTATTGTTAAATGAGAAAAAGACTAAATGAATTAAGTTTGTCACTAGTAGTAACGTAAGGCATGTGCAAACAAGTGTCATTGTGAAGGATGAGGAATTGGAATTAGTTGATAGTACAGTTTTTCTTGGTATAACTTTAGATTCTAAACTCCAGTGGGGTCCCCATATTGCTACTCTTTCGAATAGACTGAGCTCTGCAGCTTTTGCAGTGAGCAAAATCCGTCAGTTAACTGACGTGAAAACAGCTCGATTAGTATATTTTAGTTACTTCCATAGCATTATGGCATATGGTATTTTACTGTGGGGCGTGCTTCAGAGATAAATACCATTTTTGTTCTGCAGAAGAGGGCTATTCGAGCAATATACAAAATGAACCATAGAGACTCACTTAGAGATAAATTTAAGGAAATTGACATAATGACAGTGCACTGTCAATACATTTATGAGAATATTCTGTATGTACATAAAAATATTGTAAATTTTAGGAAAAATTGTGAAATTCATAATATTAATACTAGAAATAAACATAAGCTCGCAGTGCCCTTCACTCGGCTCCATAAAATTAAAAAATCATTCATGGGTAATTGTGTAAGATTTTATAATAAACTTCCAAACCATATTACTGAATTATCTATTAATAAATTTAAGAATTATGTAAAGCGTAAACTTATTTCTAAAGCTTATTATACCACACAAGACTACATGAATGATATTACAACGTGGGATTAATTGTTATTCGAAATGATTATTTATTTATTAGGTATATTTGATTATTGATGAGGAAATGGATATTCCGATGTAATACTATCTACTTCTTTTGTTACTTATGCTTTTTTTTTGAGATTTAGATTTTATTCTAGAAATTCTAGACTAGTATTTTTTTATACAATCTTTTTAATGTTTGACGATCCTTTTGTGAAATTCTTAGTGTTAAATTTGATATGTATAATAATCCAATTTTATTATGGAATAATATTAACATCAATAAATTGCTCTGATAATTAGATTAAGATTAATTACGATTCATAAGAGCTTGTTGCTAGGCCTACATGAATAAAGTATATTTTGATTTGATTTGATTTGATTGAATAACACCTAAAATATTAGGAGTAAACGGACATTCCTGGTCCATTCTTATTTAGGGTTAAATAAAGTGATTATGTTCTCATTATTCGGAAACGTGAAGCCAAGGTCACAAGGCAACAATGCGTGTTATTAATTGCATATAATCATTGTAAGATTAACAATAGCATAATACGTGTTAGGTTACAAGATAATATGCATATGCAACGTTGTTGTGCACGTGTGTGTACGTAAGGTCATAATATGTTCGTTCTAAGGTTGCAAGCTCTGCATACTTAAGTTGATTTAGGAATAGGGAGTATTACTGCAATGTTCTGCCGCCAGAGTGCAGCACTAATTTGTTTAGTAAACCATAGAGTAACTTATACATACTATGCCTTAAACAGTTTTTGACAAGTTTTCACTATGACATTGTTGCACCAAGGGGCTATTCATAAATGACGTCATTTCAAATTAGGGGGGTCTGGACATCGGATGATGGTAGCATGACGTAGGAGGAAACGGGGTCATTCGAAGCATGATTTTTGGATCAGCCCCCAAGGCGGTTTGTTGACAGGTGGCCTAACGCAAAACGCGAAAATCGAAATTTCTTTATCTGCCTCTCTACACCGTGTTTTTTTTGATTTCCGTTAATTTCAAGGGTGCATACCTGAGCTTAAATCAAGTAACTTTCCCAAAGACACCGATATTCTAATTAACTCCATTTCGAAGATAATCTATATTGTATTTTTTTCCTATAAGGCCTCTACAAGCTTGTACACTTGCCTTAAGGCCGGTTTACATATTGATTAGTGTTTAGAATGAGTTCATACATTTGCTACTAAACTTAAGTAAAATCTCGGTCGATCGATGTTCGAATTGACATTGATATGTCACAGATTTCAATTGTTTGGTTTAGTTAAATGTAATGCCCGTGTTACAACAACGCTATATGCTACATTTAATTACTTTTTAATATTAATTTTTCTGAAAAAAAAAGCAAAAAAATATTTTTTTTTTTCAAAATTAACTATGCCATTTAGTTTTCTTAAACGTACTTAACCATACCCCGAAGTTAACGGAATTCAATAAAAACACGGTGTATTGATCGAATAATCAAGGGTGATAGAGAGGCAGAAACCGAACTTTCGATTGTCGTGTTTCACGGTAGGCCATGTGATTGACCTAGTGACGCATGGACGCATGATGTGTCATTGATGATGTCAATGATGTTTGTTTACTGTATGTGCTACTTGTGCTAGTGGTGCCACCTACGCAGAGCTTTGCCTAATATTCCCTATTGAAATTAAATCCTTGACCATGAATCCGCTTAGCACTTAGTTGATGATGATGAGATTGATGAGAGTTAGAATTGTAAAGGTCATAATCAGAATTTATTTTAATTTTACTATTATATTTCTTATCAAATCCTTGCAATTAAACTGATATATTATAAAAATTATTAAAAAATAAAAAAAAATGATTATTGCCAAAAAAACGAAATCTTACAGTATAAGTACATTATAGCTTACAATAGACAATTATTAATACTAACAAGTTTTACAAGTGCAGGACAGCCTTTCTTTTGGTACATAGGCAATGGGCACCAGTCTCAGGTTTTGCTAGATTGGTGGTATTATCCAGCCCTGATTTTCAGCCTGATCCCTCTGGTCGGAAGGCGTTTGGCGCGACTGTGTGTGCGTGTGTGTGTGTGCGTGCGCGCGTGTGTGTGTGTGTGTGTGTGTGTGTGTGTGTGTGTGTGTGTGTGTGTGTGTACCTAAAAGGTGTGACTGTTACAGGAGTGCTTGTGTGTATGCTATACATATACATAGATATCCAGTACTTTATTTTTATATAATAAAACTCAACATGTGATAACTACCCCATTTTTGTCAGGTGCTACCTCACACGCTAGTGGCTCGCCGTTGCGAAGCGGCAGCGTTACTAGCAAGTTGTGCGGCGCTCCTTCCTCCTGGGGACACAAGGCGTGCCCGCACCCTGCAGACTCTGCTCACGCTAGTGAAGAAACCTGAGCCGGCGGATACTCGTGCTATTTGTGAAGGTAAATATATTGCTGTCAGGTGCTCACACGCTAGTGGCTCGCCGTCGCGAAGCGGCAGCGTTACTGGCGAGCTGCGCGGCGCTACTTGGGAGCAGGAGACACGAGACGCGCCCGCACCCTGCAGATTCTGCTCACGCTAGTGAAGAAATAAAACCTGAACCGGCGGATACTTTAACCTATCAATAGAGTGATTCTTGAGGAAGGTTTACGTGTATTTGTTAAGCCGGGGGGGGGGGTCGCTTGTAACTAATAAAATAGCATATTTTTAATTTTCAGCTTCATGTCTCATAGTGAAATGGGGCGGCGCAGGCGAGGTCCTATCATCCATCGCCGAACTTCTCGCCTCACGGTCCACCGAGCGTCGTATCCTAGCCAGCCAAATATGCGTAGCCATAGCACCCTACGTACCCATAGAGCTGTGCACATCTTTACTACTCAGCCTAGTCACATTAATGTGTGAATCTAGTGAACCAGAGATAAGAAGCACTGGGCTAAAGTCGGCTTGTTTAATATGTCCTGTGGCCGAGCATAAGTATGGACACTTGGAGAATCTCATGTTTAGTTTTTTGAAGGACCCGGTGGATAAGAATGTTAAGGATGCTGTTAGAATATTTGTTCCGCTGTTGGCGAGGTGCGCTTTAGTTTCAGGTAAGAAATGTTATGTTGTAAGCTTAGATAAGCGATATTACAGATAAAATGATAATGTCAATTTTGAAATAAAAAAAATGACAAAAATTCAGGAAAAATGTCAATGTGCTTATAATGTAAACATTACCACATCTTGTCTCATAAAAATTGCTGATTTGGCTTGATAGGATTTTAGCATATTATATTACACAAAATTTAATTTATTTTCCCCAATTTGATCTCAAAACTGAAATCACCTGAATTTACTTTTTATTTTAATGAAATAGACATATTCTAGATTAACATCGTGCTTTTCTACATTAGTTGAATTCAACATGTCTATTGATTCTTATTTATTTTTCAGGCAAATTCTCAACGGAATTATGCACACGAATACTATCGAATTTACTAAAAGCAAGCAAAGAAAACGAATCAAAGAGTGTTATATTATATTTAGAAGTAATGAGAGTATTAGTATTATCGAAGCTGGCCTACGTAGTGAATGTACAAATCGTTAGAGAAGTTACCCCTATCTGTGATACGAGTGTTATGTTACAAGACGTGTTGCTTGAGAGTGAGCAGGACAGCTTTATGGATCTGCAGTGCTATTTCACGGAGAATGTGGACGCCAAAGGATTGTTGGTGGCGATGAATAGTTTATTGTTGAAAAAGGATGTGAGATGGGCGGAGTTGAATTGGTTTATTGATATGTAAGTTTGTTTTTTATAAATTATTTAAACGTAGGTATTACACACTTAGTTTCTCTTCTTACTAAGTTGCCATTGTGATTCCGAATTAATAACTAAACAAAAAATACAATAATGTTATATTGTAATACAAGAAAGTTGCTTTTATAGAGACAAGTAGTTTCGAGTTCAATATCGATTGGGTTATACATAGAACAGGTTTTTCTAAATTGATTTAAAAAAATGTAAAAATCTATTGTTAAAATTATGTGATCTTTTGAATTACCGAAACTAGAACTTGCTATTTTTACTTGTTAAACAATAATATATTTTTTTGTTTTCAGAGTTAAACAAATTTTAGAAATAGCAACGAACGGCAAAGCGCTGAACCACCCCACAATATACGAGCTCCTAATATCACTATTCAACAGTTACGTAGACAATTTCGGCGCTCAGTTCACACTTAGCATACTCACGCCTATATTCATGGACATCATAATGGACTTGGAGCAGAAAATGGAGAAGCTTCACAGTGTGAATGTGGAGTATACTGTGGTGGTGGGTGTGTACCTAGTAGCCGTGTTGCCGGCGCAAGGGGATCTGGGGCAGCAGGCGGAGTTCCTACAGAAGTATGTTATTGAAAATACTCGAGTGATAGTAGCTAAGATACACATTGCTAGAAAGTAAGGTGGTGGTGATGACACCCTGCTGTCACTATTGACAATGACATAAGTTTCAAGATGACATGTACTGGGAGCGCGTCGAGCACCAGTACCACCACACAATGACGCGCCGCGTACGATAGGCGTGGCGTTCACAGAGTTAACAGTTTGTATTGAATTCCAAAGAAAAGTATTTGTTATATAATAACTTTGAGAAAGTTTACGGACTTCAATGGCGGTTGACATCGCGGCGGTCTGGCGTTCTCTGTCTCGGCGGGAATAGAAATAGAACTCATGACCGCCGGCGTTCTGTCTGACCGCCGCAGTCTGAACGCCTCCTGTGTGCGTTATAGTTAGGAGCTACGAGGGCTGCCTTTTAAGTTCTGTCGTTTGCAAACCTCCCGCGATTTTATAAAAAAAAAACTAGTATCATCGTAAAATATTTGAATTTAGAACTCGAAAACAAAAGAATGACTCGAGATCGGCCGAATCGTTTCAGAACAGCGTCGGTTCAAAGTTGACAAGTCAGTTGTGAAAATGGAAATTACGAAGGAAAATTTACGTGCGATCATTTTTTACAACTTCAAAAGAGGTTTAACGCGTCTTCAATGCTTTGAAGAGTTGACTACTGTTTTTAATAATGAAGCACCATGCCTCCGCACTGTGGAACGTTGGTATTTAGAATTTCAACGTGGTTGCTCTAGTTTTAGTGATAGGCATCGTGAAGGTCGACCAAAAACAGCCGTGACTCAGGAGAACATTGATGTGATTGATGCTGTACGGCAACTGATCGTCGAAGATCGCCATGCGACATACCGTGAGATAGAAGCTTCATTGGGTATTTCAGGGACCAGTGTTCAAAATATTTTGCATGACCACTTAGGCGTAAAAAAATTGATCTCACGCTGGATACCACATTTACTTAGTGAAGACCAAAAAACGGCTCGCGTTAGATGGTGTCGCAAAACTCTACGAAAATACAACCGAGGAAACTCTAAACACGTTTACGACATTATCAGTGGTGACGAGTCTTGGATATATGCCTACGATCCGGATTCTAAACAGCAGTCGACTGTTTGGGTATTCCAAGATGAGCCAAAACCGACCAAAGTAATACGCTCACGGAGCACTTCGAAAAAAATGGTCGCCACGTTTGTAGCGAAAAGTGGCCACGTTGCCACCACCGTGCTAGAGGATCGTAAAACGGTCAATGCTGACTGGTATACCAATGTTTGTTTACCAGAAGTTATCAGCGAGTTCCGAAAAAACAACCCCCGACGTCGTATAGTACTGCACCACGATAATGCGAGCTCGCACACCGCTAGGCAGACAATTGAGTTTTTAAAAGAGCAAAACGTCGAAAATCTGGAACACCCGCCGTACAGTCCAGACTTAAGCCCCAATGACTTCTTCACTTTTCCAAAAATTAAGCAACGACTTCGTGGTCAACGGTACCGAACGCCTGAAGAAGCGGTTGAGGCATACAAAACGGCCATTTTGGAGACCCCGACTTCGGACTTTAATAAGTGTTTCGAAAACTGGTTCGATCGAATGAAAAAGTGTATTACGTATCACGGTGATTACTTTGAAAAACAATAAATACCAATTAACACTTATATTGTCTTTAGTTTTACCAAACGACAGAACTTAAAAGGCAGCCCTCGTACCTACACTGCACAGAAGGCAGAACTCTGAACGCAGAACGCAGAGCTCCAGGCCGCTCTATGTGGGCGCGGGCTCTTACATATAATAATAGTTAACTAAATTTATGAACGTATAATTTACAGGTGGATTGTGTATAGCAGTATCCGCGGGCTTCCAGTAAAGATGTTCACCATCCCCTTGAAGTGGACGGCGAAACACAAACCGCTCCTGCTGGAGTCTTACTTACAACACCTTAGAGAATGTAAGTACCTTTAAAATAGAAATATTTATAAGTCTTAGACTAGGCATATTAACGAATAGGTTTATTCTTTCAAATAAATAAACTACTTAATCAGGATTCGCTATCTTATCTTAAGTTGCATCTAATCAATATCCCTGATGATACGTCACACCACAGAGTTTAAGTTTGTGAATTTAGAAGAAGAATATCTCAACTGAATGTAGAGCGCACACTGGGTCATAACCTAAGTGTAAATTACATTGCAAAGCAGTACAGTATGAATTTTCTCAAAAGATTTTTAGGCCTAAGACCCTCGGCTTACAACAAAAGCCATTGTTTCTTTTGTGCGAGCGGTGGGCTTCCGTGTTAGACGCGTGGTAAAGGAACAATGTCGTTTAAAAAGCGGCTGTATCGTAGTGATTTTAAGGTTCAAAACATGTACAGCAGAGCCTCTTTAATCCGTACCCACGCTAATACGAACACCTCTATAATTCGAACGACCCCCCTCCACCCGCGCCACCGCCATTTCGCTCAGGTTCTGACTTGCAGTGCCACGAAGTGCGTTTTAGGTGTTACACGTATTGTTTTATCGTCCGCAACGCGTCCGTTAGGCATTTTGTTATCGAATTACATAGTTTTTTTCATCATAGCTTCGACGTCGAGAAAAAGAAAATTAGTGACGCTAACACTTGAACAAAAATTACTATGAAAATTTCTGCATACTATAAAGCGAACGCTCCGTGAGTCCGAACAGGGTATACATTTTGGGTGTTCGGATTAAAGAGGCCTGATGTAACATGTTTTGGTGATGTAAGACAATCGACCACCTCAATGTGGGCGAGCGATCATATTATTACATAGATTTGAACCTTAACACCACCACGATACAGCCGCTTTTTAAACGCCATTGTTGCTTTGGCACGCGCTCAACACTGTAGCTCACCGCTCGCACAAAAGAAACAATAGCTTTTGTTTAACAGATTAGGTTCATAGGTGTAAAAATCATTTGAGAAAATTCATACTTATACTTCACAATGAATATTTTATGTTTAATGTGCTGATGATAACCAAGCCATGTTTATTCCAGTCACAGCCCACAGCAGCGCCGGCAGCCGAGTGTATATTAGTACGTTATTAGCAGAGCTACTTAGTGTATGTGACGTGGACGAGGGCAGCATCGAACGGCAGCTTATACCCGCTGTTATGGCACTGCTCAACGATGACGATGCGTAAGTAACATGTGTAAAGACTAGGCCTACCACGTTAACCAGATATCGTGAAAGGCAATTTTCACAAGAAAAGAGCTGAAGGAGTGTCTGCAGCAGCATAAGTTGTTTACATTTTTCGTTAGAGCATTTAATAACTAGAGTCGTCTTTAAGAGCTTACCCCTCTGCCGAAAAACTTGCACAATTGTGCAAATTTTTGTATGGGCTGACATGGCTATTTGTACGTTACGTACAAATCATATAGAAATAGCAATACATTTTGATGTCCCCTCCCCCGCAAAAATCGGCAGACTGTTTAGTACAGAAAATGACAGCCATGACGTCTCCTGTTACTAAATGTTAAGCATTTTTCCCGTAACGGTATCATCGTATTTCGCGCGATAGTTTTAACTTTGCGAAAACTCTTAACTCTCGTGTGGTGTAAATGTAAAGGACATTTATAAGAAGGGCGTATCGTGTTTTGTGATTTGTTCAGTTAATTTATAGTTATTAGAAGTATTTAAATGCGTATTTGTCTTTGTTATGGAAACATTAAACGCATGCAAAAATACGCAAGTAAGCATAACGTGTTGGCACTAATTGATTATGATTAGCATTAGCACTATATTTTTGACGAAACAAAGCAACATTGTTGTACTAATTTATGTTACGACTATACACCGTGTTTTTATTGAATTCCGTTAACTTCGGGGTATGGTTAAGTACGTTTAACACTTTCGCAACCAGGCAAAATTTCAAACAATACCCCAGAAACCGACAGTACTCGCTAGTCGGGCAACGACGTGCAACTCAATGCCGCACGCCGCGAACCCGCTAGTCGGGCAAGCGGCGGACGCTCAGGGCTGTGCCAAGTAACTTTCGTATAAGTACGTGGATAAAATTAAATCTGCTGTCTCATCTGTTTAGGCTCCCCGTTTTGTTCTTCTCCTAATTCTAACTCCTATTGATACATACCCGTGTATGCAATTTCACGTAACCAACTAATAAGAATTTTTATTTTGTAATCGCATTAGGTAAAGTAAATAAAAATACAAAGTGAAGTAATAAAATATAATAATCAACTGTACCAACTTTTCGACCACATAATAATCAGAAGACTTACAATTTTTTCTGTTAGTGGCAGTGGCAGCCCTGAGGTAGTGAAGATGCAATGCTTGCCCGCCTGTCGGGCACTTCGGCGTCGCGTGTAGGTTTATAGCTCTTGCCCGACTAGCGGGTATGCCGGCATCTGAGTAAAGTTTACGAGTGCCCGAGAGTCGGGTACGCGGTGTCGAATGTGTTAAGAAAACTAAATGGCATAGTTAATTTTGAAAAAAAAAAATATTTTTTTGCTTTTTTTTTTCAGAAAAATTAATATAAAAAAGTAATTAAATGTAGCATATAGCGTTGTTGTAACACGGGCATTACATTTAACTAAACCAAACAATTGAAATCTGTGACATATCAATGTCAATTCGAACATCGATCGACCGAGATTTTACTTAAGTTTAGTAGCAAATGTATGAACTCATTCTAAACACTAATCAATATGTAAACCGGCCTTAAGGCAAGTGTACAAGCTTGTAGAGGCCTTATAGGAAAAAAATAAAATATTGATTATCTTCGAAATGGAGTTAATTAGAATATCGGTGTCTTTGGGAAAGTTACTTGATTTAAGCTCAGGTATGCACCCTTGAAATTAACGGAAATCAAAAAAAACACGGTGTATACTACGACTTTATAATACTAGCTTTTCTTCAATTTCAGATCGGTCCGTGAATCAGCCATCACCTGCTGGGGCAGCGTAACCCGCGCCTGCCTCATCCACGGCTACACCAGCGAAGCCCAATGTTGGCCGCCCATGGAACATACAATATCGACCGGGAGACTTTCAGTTAAGGAAGTTGCTCGCGCTGCTGAAGCGTTAGCGCTGCTGGTGCTGCCTACTGCTGAGAACGCTGTCGTGTCTGAGAGAGGTAGCTATATAATAGAGTTAGACCAAGAAAAGTCTGCAGCGATTTTGACAGCCCACGCAATGCAAGTGTTATTTATATGTCATAATTTCATAGAAGTTGACGTTTAAAATAACACTTGCACTGCGTGGGCTATCAAAATCGCTGCCGACTTTTCTTGGCCTAACTCTAGTGCCATAGGATATATAGTCGTAGATATTTGTCTAGCAAAACTCAGTGTTGGCTGCTCATGGAACACATAGTAGCAGCCGACCGACATAGAGGTGGTGCGAGTTGCTGCAATGGAATTTCCGACTCTGCCGAGATCTTTGAAGTACTACAGTACAGTACACTAGTATAGTACGGTACAGTTGGTCTTTGGATACTATAGTATGGGGTACAGCAACGCAAACGTGGCAAACTTGCATTTGCAGCATGACCGCATGGCCCGTATGTACAGTCGCACACTCCTCTTTGTTAAAGGCGTGACTGTTGGGCCAATTGCTATTTATGTTTGGGCCATGTCCACCCAGCCGTATAATTGCATGGCCACTTTATGAAGGAACTCATTATGTTCATGCAGTTTTGCAGCTCATTGTACAGTAAGCTGCAGAGATAACTGACCTCCCTGTAAACAAATTTCTATGCAGGGGGGTCAGTTAACTCTGCAGCTTACTGTGCATGATATACCTAATTACTTGGTGTAGGTACGTACGTTAGCTTTCTAATATATAGTTTGTCAAAGGACTGTCTCATTTCAATCATAGACAGAGAGAATCATACTATCTTTGTCTTACACTAGTACTAGCACCCAAAAGAAAAGGATGAGTATAGTTTCCCTGGTTCTTACTGACTGGCAAATTGGTTTGACCAACTATAACTGAACTGTTTTTGCAGCGGTGTCCCTCCTGTGCACACTGGCGGGGCTATGTACGTCACCGGAGGGGGTCTGCGCGCTAACGCCGGGCCTGCAGCTCGCCGCGCACCACGCCGCGCACCACCCCGCACTACTACCAGCGTTAAGGTACAACATTAAACTTTATTGCCAGGGGATAAGGTCCACCTCGGATTATACTAAATGTTCGCCTGAACGGACGCTGACCGGGCTGTTCTCTCACGCTACTGGCGCTCAGATACAACATTATAGGTAGTCTCTGTACACTAACAGTTGGAACAGATGCTGGTAGTTGGGTATACTGGGTATAGTGCCGGAGGATGTTTGCGCACTATAACGCCCGAACCAGACGTGACTCACTTCGCGATTTTGTCGCGTCGCTACAAGGACATGCCACACCAGTTTTGGTGTCTAGCAGTAGTAGTTGCCGCACACCGCTACGGAACGGACGCCTGTTCGCGCTTGCGCCACCTTGCGGTCATATCTGATCTGTCGTAATAGACGCGTTTTGTTAGAGAGTGAACGTTTCTCGAGGCGTTTTGCCGAGCACCTTGTGGATCATCTGTGCGCCTCTGCCCCACGAACCAAGTGTCTCGACGTCAAAACGCGACTCATTCGTATTGAGCGGGACAGCTCTATTTGGTTACCTTTTGGTTACCGACTGAAAAAGCGTTCCTTCGCCGACAGTCTAATACCCTCGTCCTCAATACGCAACGACTGTGCCATACCAAGGTATTTATAGGTTTCTGATTCAGAGATAGATCTGAAAGACATTGTGTCATAAAGTTGTAAATTTATTGAATTTACAACCTTCCCCCGCTGTACATGCATGTAAATATGTATATCGTCGTCTAGTACCCATAGTACAAGCTTTGCTTAGGGGCTGTCCATAAATTACGTCATCGATTTTTGACGATTTTTGATGACCAATATAATCATCCAAAAATCATGCTTCAAATGACCCCATTTCCTCCTACTTCATGCTACCGTCATCCGATGTCCAGACCCCCCCCCCCCCCTAATTTGAAATTACGTAATTTATGAATAGCCCCTTAGTTTGGGGCTAGGTTGATCTGTGTAAGATGTCCCCTAATATTTATTATAACCTCATTTCAATCCTTCCAGAAAACTGGAAGAGATCGTCCAAACCCCCGGCTTCACTCAATACAAGCCGTCCATAGAGGTGCTCCTGCACAACGCGACGGGCGCGGCGCCGGAGCCGCCTCGGGAGCCGCCGCGCGCCTCCAACATGGCGGCCGCGCACGAGGTCGGCCGCCGCGTCTCCATGATGTTCCAGCAGAAGACTAACATGATGCCGAATATATTCAAAAAGAAGACGTAAACAACAGCACGAATTGTTTCATAGCTGGCATTCAATCAAATTTTACGAACATATATTGAAAAAAAAAACGAGGTTAATCATTTTTTTAATAAAATAAAAACCTACATAACCCCTTAAGAGGCATACATCGTTTTGAGTTTTTGGAATTTAAACTTTCTATCAATTACTTAAATTCAATTTCGCATTCTTGATACGGGAGTTTTAAACTCAAATAAAAAAATTAAAAGACTTTGATCCTCTCTAGATCATTATTGACATTATTGCGCTATGTTGTTGTTATTGAATTATGATAGAGTCCGTCTAGACTAATTTTGCACTGATTTGAACAGAACTAAGTGAAGCTGCGTCATTATAAACGTCACGATTACATAGAAATTTAGCATTTATGATAATATTGCCATGGCCACACTTCGTCATAAGCAAATCCCGTGCAGAGTAGGCTTGGTCCGACTCTAACTTCCCTATATGTGATGTCTAATAATAAGAACTAAACTCAACACCACATAATCGATTCAATATTTATTTACTGTCTTCCAAAACTATTGGGTTTTATATTATACATAATATTATTAATGTTTTAACCTTGTTCCATATTAGTATGTATTCAAATTTTTGAAAGTATTTTTTACGATTTGTGATTATTTATTTTAAACGTATGGACTACTTCACAAACCTTGGCGGTACGGTATTCTCCTTATATTGGGAAGATTATTATATTACAAAGTCTGGTCAAACATTAAGAGCCCATCAACGTGCACTAACTAACACTAGCGCCACTGCTGATGGATGCAATGAAAGATATTTAAAAAAGGGGGCCGCTACGTACTGTATTTTGTATTTAAGTAACTTTTGAATACATCAAACTAGTTTTTATGTTGCTGGATTCGTCGATCTATGAACTCAAAACAAAAACGGCCGTTTTAACTTTGGACACATAGATTGACGCCGCATAGAATCCAGCAACATAAAAACTAGTTTGATGTATTCAAAAGTTACTTAAATACAAAATACAGTACGTAGCGGCCCCCTTTTTTAAATATCTTTCATTAAATTTATATAATCACGATTATTTAGCAGTGGCGCTAGTGTGCACGTTGATGGGCTCTTAATGACAATAGCAGAGCAGTGGAACACCTATGTAATTTACTCAATCTATTTAAATTAACACTTTGAACGTGCGCCTATTGTGTGCGGCGTGTCATCATGAACCTTGTGGCAATGTACGAAGGTTGATATTGTTTGGGCTGTAACCGCGCGCGTGAGTTGACGTCTATGGCGGTCAAAGAGAAATGAGCATAGTTATCTTAACACCTTTTCAGTTTGACCAAACTACGATATCCAAAATAAAAGAAAATAAATAATTAATTAAGAAAGTAAACAAATAATTTGTACATTTTCGGGTAGTTATAACATTTATTGGTTCACCAACCTAATACAAAACCGCCTGAATCTGTCACTGAACGACCTGACTTTAACCTACATTATTTGATCGTGTAATGTTTTCATCTACCCTCAACTGGCGTAAGGAGCCATTTGAGGGTAGATTTTGTTTACTTTTATTTAAATACCTAAAGATACAGACTATAGAAATAGTAAACAGCCATTTCAAAAACTTTTTTGATTCCGATATACTTAATGTAAAAATATAATTGAGAAAGAAGCATGGTTCCACGTAAATAAAAGTAAATTTGTCACAAAAAGTATAAGAACAGTTTACTCTTTGTAAGTCGTTCTTCGCATTGTGTTCTGTACGGTTACCATCAGTTTGTCACTGACATAAACGCCGTCGAGAACGTAATTTACTTTCTATACATCCCGTTTGCACTAATATGCGAGTGCGAGCGAGATGTATAGAAAGTAAATTACGTTCTCGACGGCGTTTATGTCAGTGACAAACTGATGGTAACCGTACTGAATGCAAGTGTAACTTTTAAATAGTCTGTGTATGCATTCCAATTGGTTGTTTAGTTCCACAAAGTTAAATTTGGAATTATGTGTTTTAGAGTATTTTACACCTTAGTTTATTTGTTGGTTGTATGTACTTAAAGAGATGTGTTGTGTAGATTAGATTCTTAGTTTTATCAGAGAGAGAGTGATTTTTCACACCATGATGTATCATTTGACACTAATATTTAATTATGTTATAAAAACTCGTGTCGTGTTAAATGTAGTACAAACAGTGCAATTTGAATAACAACAAAAAAATATATTTGAAGTTTTACAATATGCAATAAGAATTTATTTCAGTCCATTTATGTTTGTTTTATAAGTTTAATATTTATTAAAGTTTTTATTTGCGTTATGTACTTAATTGACATGTAATTTTAAGATTTTTTTTTAAACGATTTTAGAGCACAAAGTAAAAAATAACATTAATCTTAACTTTAATGTATTGTAGAGTGAAGTTGCAGCCGAACTGTTTACTATTGTTGTTTAAATGTGCTCTATAAGTGAAGTGCCTAAAGTAGATTTAACAGTATGTCCTTTTTTGTAACGTTGGGGAAATCTAGCGAGATAGTTCGCGCACGAAGTGTGAAGAATCGGTATGAATGCGCTGCGTCATGCATCGGTTGCCCATATTCCCGATTTCTCACACTTCGAGCTCACCCAATGAGATCGAGATTGTACAGCCACAGACTTTAATTATTGAGCCATTTAGGGTTTACTTACATTGGACTTTTCATGCCGTTAGTATAGTATAGATGGACAACCAAATTAACTTGAACTTTAACCTGGATCAATTATTAAAGTATGTGACCGTATGTGCATCCAATAATATGTAAAAACTGATGATAATTAATGTATATCATTCAATATACCTAATGTAAGATAAAAGATAACACTAAGATGTTTCACGTGTTTTAAGTGAAAATATCATGAATCTCATTAAAGCAATAAAAAATCGAACATCTTAAATACTTGCTTGTGTTTGTTCTGTTATCCCAAACGAGTGATATTATTTGGTTTAATGTAGTCTGAATTGCTGACCTGTCATTATCATTACTTTGAATTATAAAATAAAATATTTTTTATATATACATAACCGTGTCTTATTAAGTATTTGCTTAATTTGCTCTACATTACCAAAAATCACAGTCGTACCTACAGTCGCCGATAGCTGTGGCCTATTTTATAAAGCTACAAGTTACAATTTACAAGCGGAAGTCTCTTTCTAACCCTATGTGTTAGAACGAGACTTCCGCTTGTAAATTGTAACTTGTAGCTTTATAAAATAGGCCACTGGTCTGGCGTTCAACGAGCTCTTTCCGAGTTTTTCGATAAAAAGTAATCGATTAGAGCCGTGCGCCGTGCAATGCGAAGTGGAACGCTCTTTTGACAGATAAGTTGCATGATGACGTCATGTCTGAAACTGTCACACGGCGCCCGGTAACTCTTCACTTCAGTTGTGTGCGGCGAATACTGTGTGGTGTTCTAATTGATTTCAGGTAGATTTAATTGACTTTGAATGTAAGATTGTATATTATTTCGTTCCTGGATATCATGGAAGGAAGGAACATTGCCTAAGTATTCTAGCGGTGTCTACTGGTCTAAGTTATAGTTTGTAGCGGTACTTGCTGTGTAACCTGCGACAATCTCTTTTTATCTATTTATAATACGGATGTAAAATAAATCATTCTTATATCTTGTAATTCGTCCTCTTAAAAAGGCACCGTAAGGTTATATTTCTTATGAGGTTCTTATTCAAGAAAGTTTAAAAAGGTTATACTTAATCCAAAATAATGTAGTCTAATCTTACTATACTCTTTGATCTAATAAGCTAGCTGTCTTCTGAAAAAAACAAGAACATTGTCAAATATTGTTTTATTCTATGAAAAGGACTTATTATAAATACTTTTTGCAGATATCACTATTCATTGGATTATCATTATCACCAAAGATGTCTGAGAAACATTTAAAAGCTGGTAAGTATGTACTGGTAAATAAATGTTTGCTTCTTATAAATTGTACAAGCAGTTCCCGCCAACCTACATTTCTTCAACAAAGGTCCTTACTCGATGTCCATTCAAATATATAACCACATCCCCCAGTATATAAAAAATGAAAATAAATGTTATAGCTTTGTAAATAAGCTGAAGACTTACCTTTCAACCGAATGCCCATACACTCTGCAAGAGTTTATGGACAATTAAATAGATAAGATAATTTAATTTAATTAGTTAGTTTAATTACCCAATAGAAAATAAAGTATGTACCCTAAGTACTACGTATAATATGTTGCCACGCCCTTGTAGGGTCCATACTGTACCCAATTATTTTTTTTTAACACCTTTGTAAACCATGGATGCAATAAATGATTATGATTATGAAATTAGATTCTGTTAGAGAACTATTCTTCTTCCGCACGTTATCCCCGCATTTTGCCACGGCTCATAGGAGCCTGGGGTCTGTTTGACAACTAATCCCAAGAATTGACATAGGAACTAGTTTTCTGTTAGAGAACAATGGAGTAAAATATTTTTATCTTGTCAGGTGACCCTCTCCCTCCATACAATGGAAAGCTCCGTCTGTTCGCCATGAGGTTCTGTCCGTATGCCGAGCGCAGTGTGCTGGTACTCAATGCCAAGAACCTCCAGTATGATCTGGTCTTTATCAACCTGGACAGCAAGCCCGAATGGATCTTTGATTTCAACCCTAAAGGTAAGTAATTGTTATTTTCCTTGTTTTTTGTTATTTCTGCTGATTGTTTTAATTAAATAGTTTGTAGCTTCTAGTTTGATTTGTATTTATTACTAATAATTTATAGTGAATACGACAAATCAATACACTATGGTTCAGAATAAACTGTAAACAAGTGGTTATATCCCTAAGGAGCGTTTATTCCAGATAATCTACTTACATAATGGAAACCACAACTAAAACTTATTATTTTATTTTTCACAAAAAGTGAGAAGACTCTGGAACATCACTATTTGCTGAGTCACTTTTCCAGTAAAAATAATATAAAATTGAACTTATGAACATATAAAAAAAATTCACACAGCAGTTTTTTATAAAATAATCTACCTTTACTTTTTTCTGCACTGTCATGCTTATTAAACACTTTTCTATAACTTTAGGTTCAGTGCCAGCATTGGAATACGAGCAGGGCAAAGCTATATTCGACAGTGCTATCATTAACACCTACTTAGATGAGAAGTATCCGGAAGTTCCACTGCAGTCTACGGACCCACTCCGCAGAGCTCAAGATAAAGTGTTTGTGGAACTGTTCTTGGGGGTAGGTATTGTTATCTGTATATTTTAAACTCTCGCGTTTTGTACACATATTTAATTACACAAACGGGTCTACCGCGATATAATTTCATTGTTTTTACCTTTAATTCCGACGTTTCAGCTGAGTTGCACCAGCTGTGGTCACGGAAAGACTGACGTCCCAACAAATGTCAACGGAGATATTAATAAAACACCACTAAACTACCCGAAATTAGTTTATAAAAATGTTCGGGGTAGACAAAGAAATTGCAGCTACCCGTTAAAGTTTAATGTTTATTGTCCACGGCACGACACGCAACACTCACAGTATCCGTACACTGGTCCGAAGATATATCCGCTGGTTTCAACATTTGAATCACTGGTCCCCAAGTAGACGATAATTTGTACCCGTCCTCACGATTGAAATTTTTAGGGTGTTTTTTAATTTCAATCGCCTCTCTCACGATCCGCGGATAATAGTGTCGCTCGTTGGAGAGGACTTTGGGTTTATGTAGCTCAATCCAGTGATTCGTTCCTGTTGTCAGCAAGTGCTCAGCTATTGCGGATTTGTTTACATGGCGATTTTTAACAGCTGCTATGTGTTCCTTCACCCTCTCTTGAACGCTGCGCTTAGTTTGGCCAATGTACGCACTTCCACAACTGCATTCTATCTTGTAGACACCGGGATTCTGGTACGGAATGACATCCTTTGGGCTGCGTAAAAGACTTGCTACTTTAGATAACGGCGTGTATACAGTCTTAATGGAGAATTTCTTCAGTACTGATCCAACTTTGTCCGTTATCCCTTTCACATACGGCAAAAAGGCTGGTTGCCTACTCACCTCCGGATGTCTTTCTTTTTTCCTAGTCGTGCGTGGGATTTTCTGCAAGTACCCATTTTTCTTTAGCACTTCCTGAACATGGGCTAACTCATTATCTATGTGTTCCGCGTCACATAAGTCTCGTGCTCTGTTAACCAGAGATGTGACCACGGATTGTAGATGCCTCGGATGATGGTGGGAAGATGCTTGTAGGTACCTGTCAGTGTGTGTGGGCTTCCTGTACACGGAGTGTGCCAGGGTTCCATCTGGTTTCACTCTTAACTTTACATCCAGAAAGGGTAAGGATCTATCGCACTCCATCTCAAATGTAAACTTTACCTTTGGGTGGATGGAGTTTAAATGGCCGACGAAATGCTCCACTGTGTCGGCGTTGCCCTTTAAAATGCAGAACACGTCATCTACATATCTCTTCCACATTGTAATTACAGACGGTCCGGAACGTAATGCCAACTCTTCAAAGTGTTCAAATGGGGGACCAGTGATTCAAATGTTGAAACCAGCGGATATATCTTCGGACCAGTGTACGGATACTGTGAGTGTTGCGTGTCGTGCCGTGGACAATAAACATTAAACTTTAACGGGTAGCTGCAATTTCTTTGTCTACCCCGAACATTTTTATAAACTAATTTCGGGTAGTTTAGTGGTGTTTTATTAATATCTCCGTTGACATTTGTTGGGACGTCAGTCTTTCCGTGACCACAGCTGGTGCAACTCAGCTGAAACGTCGGAATTAAAGGTAAAAACAATGAAATTATATCGCGGTAGACCCGTTTGTGTAATTAAATATCTGTATATTATACTAGGTATGTCTGATAGAGATGGGCCGAATATGGACTTTGCGGAATATTCGGTTGGGCTAAACCTGCCTAAAATGCTGAAAACAAGTTCATTCAGGTCCGCGGTCTGCACTCATAACGTGTTTTTGACCGTTCTCCCGGCCGACTGGGAATGTTTATGAAAATAAACGGAAACGTCTCATTCCTGATCGCGAAGTACCTCCGCGCTAACTAGCGAAAGCCATTAAAAAAATTGTTTATTCGGTAATATTCAGCAGTTTAAACCGAACTATTCGGCCGAATACGAACATTGAAAAATATGCCGAATAGCGAATATTCGGCCCATCTCTAATGTTTGATATACCTAATCATATTCTATATTCTACATTTGATCTCTTTGATTGGAGTAAGAAGAAGAGGATGAACAAATGCAATTTTAACATTTTAAATTTTAAATTTAGCTGTATAGCTTGTACATTTTTTGATATTATTTTTCTCATATCCAATCTGAAAAGACAAATCTAGACTCATAGGATACGCTTAGGAATACGAGTGTAATGAGGAATTTTGCTATAAAGTTATAAAGTAGCTAGTTATTAGGCCATTAGGATGAATTGTAAAGAAGACTTAAGTACATATCTACAACCGCCAAAATATGATGCATTTTTTTACAAAAAATGCACTAACTAATTTATTTCCAGGCACACTCATCCTTCTACGTCGCTGCATTCAACCCGGACGGTTTCCAGCCCTCCCACTTAGAAGCCTACAGCAAAGGCCTGGAATGCCTGGACAAGGAACTAAAAGTCCGTGGAACCAAGTTCCTGCACAGCGACGAGCCGGGACTGGTCGACTACACTATCTGGCCGCATCTGGAGCGCTTCGAGTCTCTGCCGCTCCTCGGGAAGGCTGACATGGCTATTGACAGCACTAAGTATCCGCATGTGGTGCGTATTGTTTTGTTTATTGCTAATGTTTTTATCGAAATCTGTCCTATTTTGTAATAATTCCTTATCTCAAGTTTTGAAAAAAAAAACATAATTCATAATGTTAATATGATTTTTCAATGTGCATGTAACTAAAGAGTGTTTAATGCCCTAGGTATAAAAATTAAAGTACCTGTAAAAACAGAACTTAAGATTTATATAATAAAATTTGTTAAATGTAACGATTTAGGCGATCCCGATGAATGAAATGAGTAATTATCACGATCGTAAAGCTATTAATTAGTCTTATTGAATTATTATTATTAAGTCAGTTTAATTGTTCCTCTAATGAGATTTGCCTTTTTATAATAGTCATTTTATATTCAGTAGGTAACGGACAATTATGTATTGCATGGTCACGCCACAACGCTCAATTCTCTCATTCTCGTAGCCTTGAATTTACCAAGCCTTGAATATATCCACATTGCCTAATGTCTTAAAATAATTAATGTTTTCTATTCATTCATACAACTTTTCCGAATGATTTAACACAAGTTGTTAGCCTTTAATTAGTCCATAATTGGGTATTTCTTGAAACAAACGTTCCTTAATTAATAATTGGTTCATTATTAGGTACTCCTTTGAGTCTATTATTTCGAAGTTGCTTAATTGCACTAACGTCGCAACTTGTAACCTTAATTAGGACTTTATTTAAACAAAGATTACCCAATTTATAAATCGCTCCTCATTACTCCTTTGACTATATCGACACGAGAAATCCAAGGTACCTAATCAACTAATTATAAATACATAACAAGCATACATTGTAAACATTTGTGATTCTAGGACTATTCTTAGTTTAACTTATCTTTATAACTCCGTTATCTGTTCTGCAGACAAGCTATATACCCACCTAAACATGTAGCTTCTAAAATATCTAGCAATTCATTGTGATTGTCAGATAGCAGCAAACCTGGCTAAGCGTTCGAGGTGTCCTATATTACCAACCACCACATAGTATAGTACGAGCGTGTGTAGATAATATTTAACACCTTACTCGCTTATCTGCTTTTGAGCAACACCGGCTTCTGACATGTCGGAAGGGCGGAGCCCAAGGGATAACCTTACCGCACAAATCATTCTGCCGTTTTTTGCGGGGGGAAACGTGCATACAGTCGCACTTTTCACTCACTACATAATAAATCCAATCTGTAATGACGACACAAATACATAGAAAATGACGAACGTCAAAGACAAATCTTACAAACCTCGATCTCTTTTTGTGTACGGATGAGTACAGTTGTACCTATGCTTCGGCAGAGGGGAAATAGTACGAATGCCGTCTCCCTTCCCGGGTGTGGCTCGAAGACTGCTGCTGGAGCATTCCACGGGCTGTCCCGTACAAACGCATTTTATTTCCTGTGTTGCGACTTTTTTTTTCCATGTCTATTGACAGCACTAAGTATCCGCATGTGGTGCGTATTGTTTTGTTTATTGCTAATGTTTTTATCGAAATCTGTCCTATTTTGTAATAATTCCTTATCTCAAGTTTTGAAAAAAAAAACATAATTCATAATGTTAATATGATTTTTCAATGTGCATGTAACTAAAGAGTGTTTAATGCCCTAGGTATAAAAATTAAAGTACCTGTAAAAACAGAACTTAAGATTTATATAATAAAATTTGTTAAATGTAACGATTTAGGCGATCCCGATGAATGAAATGAGTAATTATCACGATCGTAAAGCTATTAATTAGTCTTATTGAATTATTATTATTAAGTCAGTTTAATTGTTCCTCTAATGAGATTTGCCTTTTTATAATAGTCATTTTATATTCAGTAGGTAACGGACAATTATGTATTGCATGGTCACGCCACAACGCTCAATTCTCTCATTCTCGTAGCCTTGAATTTACCAAGCCTTGAATATATCCACATTGCCTAATGTCTTAAAATAATTAATGTTTTCTATTCATTCATACAACTTTTCCGAATGATTTAACACAAGTTGTTAGCCTTTAATTAGTCCATAATTGGGTATTTCTTGAAACAAACGTTCCTTAATTAATAATTGGTTCATTATTAGGTACTCCTTTGAGTCTATTATTTCGAAGTTGCTTAATTGCACTAACGTCGCAACTTGTAACCTTAATTAGGACTTTATTTAAACAAAGATTACCCAATTTATAAATCGCTCCTCATTACTCCTTTGACTATATCGACACGAGAAATCCAAGGTACCTAATCAACTAATTATAAATACATAACAAGCATACATTGTAAACATTTGTGATTCTAGGACTATTCTTAGTTTAACTTATCTTTATAACTCCGTTATCTGTTCTGCAGACAAGCTATATACCCACCTAAACATGTAGCTTCTAAAATATCTAGCAATTCATTGTGATTGTCAGATAGCAGCAAACCTGGCTAAGCGTTCGAGGTGTCCTATATTACCAACCACCACATAGTATAGTACGAGCGTGTGTAGATAATATTTAACACCTTACTCGCTTATCTGCTTTTGAGCAACACCGGCTTCTGACATGTCGGAAGGGCGGAGCCCAAGGGATAACCTTACCGCACAAATCATTCTGCCGTTTTTTGCGGGGGGAAACGTGCATACAGTCGCACTTTTCACTCACTACATAATAAATCCAATCTGTAATGACGACACAAATACATAGAAAATGACGAACGTCAAAGACAAATCTTACAAACCTCGATCTCTTTTTGTGTACGGATGAGTACAGTTGTACCTATGCTTCGGCAGAGGGGAAATAGTACGAATGCCGTCTCCCTTCCCGGGTGTGGCTCGAAGACTGCTGCTGGAGCATTCCACGGGCTGTCCCGTACAAACGCATTTTATTTCCTGTGTTGCGACTTTTTTTTTCGATATTTAAAGCAGGCGATTATGTTTCTGTACATATTTTTGGCCATTTGTCATAGAAAAGGAAACTCTTATACCTGCAAATCTTCAGAAAATTCGCGTTTGTACGGGACAAACGGTAGACAATTTCATGGAATGCTCCTGCTGCTGAATGCACCTAAAAGGATTCAGAAACATTGATAATACTAGAACACAAAATACTTTATAACTTATCTATCTTATCTCCAGGTAAGCTACTTGGAGGCGATGAAGCAAGTGCCGGCCGTGAAGCAATACTACCTGTCTGCCGAGACTCACGCCAAGTTCGTGGAGTCCAAGACCAAGGGCGAGGCCAACTACAACATGCTCGACACCAGCGATGTGTGCTGCATGCGTCCTAGGAAGAAGAAGTAAAACATTCGTATTCTATACTCTGTATCTTTAGGTATTTAAATAAAAGTAAACAAAATCTACCCTCAAATGGCTCCTTAAGCCAGTTGAGACTAGATGAAAACATTACATGATCCATGGTATAATAATATACTCCGCCTGGTACTCCATTCCCGTCTTTTCTAGGTCACCTAACTGACACGGGCCTACGTCATCATGCGACAGCGCTATATGATAATATGCGATAGCGCTATATATAGCGGCCATGTTGTTGTGACGTAGGCCCGTGTCACTCTGGGAATGGAAGACCATGTTTTATTAGACTATGACATGATCAAATGTGACGTTCCACGGGAAAAGGTACCTTATGAGGGTTTCTAGTTTCGGAGATATAAAATGTTTTGTAAAGAGGTGAAAAAATGCTCAATTTTTTTTTATTGTGTGATCTGAAACCTTAATGCGTAACGTTCGTTTACCTGTTTTTATTTTTGTTATAAGTTAGTTATAAGCCTAGTAATGTCGTCTCAGAGTTTAGTAGAAAAGGTACCTTATGGAAAAAAGATTGAAAATTCCCAAAAAGACTAGTCAATACGGGAAAAGAAGTTTGGTAGAGAACTGTATTAGCATTCTGCAAAACTAATTTGATAATTTCAGTTCTGGTTGGGGCGCCTCGCAAATATTATAACCGTACATAGACCGACATCACAAATCCAAGTAGCCTGCTATTATACCAAAGTTACTCTCGTCAAGTCTT
The DNA here is from genome assembly GCF_910591565.1 of Cydia splendana. Classification (NCBI taxonomy): domain Eukaryota; kingdom Metazoa; phylum Arthropoda; class Insecta; order Lepidoptera; family Tortricidae; genus Cydia; species Cydia splendana. Next base: position 12,457,103 of record NC_085971.1, on the reverse strand, counting down.
TCTTAACTAGAATAATCTTCATTTGGTTTGGTCGCATGCAGTAAATCAGCCATTGGTTTGCTGAAAAATGCCAATACCCGACGCATTACCTTATGGAATATCTGAGGTCATTGAACCTCAATGCCGCTTATCTTCAATAGAAACCGAAATATATTATTGATAAGAAATAGACGATTTATACCATTACCAAAATATTATTAGTTTATCCTAACTGTTCCATCATCATCATCATGCCTCATCATGTAACTTAATCACAAGGTACCTTTTCATTACATACAAATTATTGGTCTTATTTAAGATTATTATGACGAAGAACTAATTAAATTTGGGGCAGTTTAATGTAAATTAATATTTTCTATTCATAAAAGATAAACTGTAATATGATTGATATTTTGTAGTGATGTATTATTAGATTTATTTCCATAAGGTACCTTTTCGTAAATGTATGGAGCAAATACTGTTATTGTTATGTAAGTTTAAAGTGGCATAAGGGGTTAAATATAGTATTTAGTTGGGGTTTTAGGATTTATTTCATTTGAATGACAGAATTTCTTTCATATGTGCTCAGAAAAATTGATTGTGTGTCACATTAAAAGTAAAAATATTCAATTTTGTGATTTTATATGAAAAAGTCAGAAAATACATTTTCACCTCTAAATCGGTATTGTTTTTTGCTTAAACTGTCTGTCAGTGTCGTTTTCTAATAGATAAAATTTAAATCTTGAGAGCTCATTGCAATCAATCGTGAAAATGAAATAAAACTTTATTTTCAAGAGATTGGTTAGTATACACATAAATCAGTCGATATCAAAAGTTTCTATTTGCATTACAGAACAAGTCGCAATATTTTTTTAATCTCAGATATATAAGGTATTACTATTTGTAGTCAACTATGTAACTTACTTCAGGAACATAGTTTTTTAGGCGGCTAAACTTAAAACTTCTCTATCGTAAAGTTGCTCATTTCACAACATTATTTTCAAAAAATCATATCTCTGTAACTACGCAACCTAGAAGGTTGATCTTTTGTGTTATCGATAGCTTATTTATTGTAGATTACTGGGGTATGCATAACTCCATACCCGCCATAAGGTACCTTTGACCATGGGACGTCACAAATAACGTAGGTTAAAGTCAGGTCGTTCAGTGACTGATCCAGGCGGTTTTTTTATTTGGTTGGTTAACCAATAAATGTTATAACTACCCGAAAATGTACAAATTGTTTGTTTACTTTTACTTAAATACCTAAAGATACAGACTATAATTTATCAGCCCTGGCTATTAAGATTAAAGTCTAGAAAATTGGTCCTAGATGCCGAGTTGAGTGAAGCCAAAATACAACTACGCCTGTGTGTTTTTGTCAGTCTTATAACTAGGTATTACAACAACGTAAAGAATAGCCACGCACGCAGTAACATTTCGTGTATGTCTGTTTTTTATTATTCGTCATTAGTTCCATTCGCATCTTAAAATTCGAGACCATCTATACATATAAAGAGCGATTATGGATGCAGTTTGGAAGTTTAAACTGACAAATTTTATGTGGCTATACTTTCTAGACTTTAATTTTAAGCCTGGCTATTTGAACGGCAAAAGCAACCTTATGAAGTACAGAATAATGTTTAGGCACATTAAAACTGTTGTTGAAAACATTAGCAGTTTACTTGCAAGTAAACTTCTTAAACTAAAGAATACCTACCCTATTTTGTATGCAATATGGTCTAAGCGAAATTTATGTTAAGAATCGCGGTTACAATCGAAATGAATGAATATTATTATAGCATAATAATACAATAATTAACTAGTTTATAATAATGTTCATTTATTAGTTAAAAGCGGAGTCTGATATCACAAAAAAGTACAATAAAATTTTAAAGTTAACATTGGTTTTTCTTTTCACCTAATAAAACATTTATGTGGTTAGTGGCGTGTGCATGGTCTGTGTTAATGATAATTGATAAGATAAAGAATAATGCTTGTCATTGTACAGTCAAGTGTGAAAATATGGGTGTACTTGTCATACTCAAAAATATGTCCCATAGCTCTTATGTCAACGAATTAAGAATTTGAATTTTTTAAGTAAGTTGAATGCACCCATATTTTTACACTTGACTACAGTACGTAGTAGTAGTAGCATCGTGAAATTATTACAGAACCCTTAAAAGTAAAAATGGTAACTGAGACTCGTTGGAAAAGATGAAAACAAATGATGAGTATGATGACAGAAAGGGAGAGATAATTTATTATCAGTATTATCACTACAACCTTATTAAGTTGTTATAAAACAATAAAAGTCCCCCGCCGCGTCTGTCTGTATGTTTGCGATAAACCAAAGAATATAATAACTCACTATTACTTGCTATTACGATAAACTCAAAAAACCGGCCAAGTGCGAGTCGGACTCGCGCATGAAGGGTTCCGTACCATTACACAAAAACGGCAAAAAATCACGTTGTATGGGAGCCCCACTTAAATGTTTATTTTATTCTGTTTAAAATTTCAAGTAACACGGTTCCTGAGATACAGCCTGGTGACAAACAGACAGACGGACAGAGGAGTCTTAGTAATAGGGTCCCGTTTTTACCCTTCGGGTACGAAACCCTAAAATAAACTAAGTACCTACTGAACGGATTTTCACGCAGTTTTCACCTATCAATAGACTGATTCTTGAGGAAGGGTAAGGCGCATAATTTGTTATTTCGGCTGTACTGTACACACTCGTCGAGAGCCTCTCGCCGAGAGTCGGCACCGCTCCGATCCAATCGGAGAAGCGCAAGACGAGACAAGGAAGAGCAAGACGAGAAGGGAGCAGCATATACACACTCGTTCTCGGCCTGTCTCGGGGTCTCTCCACGAGAGTGTATAGCTCGCATTAAGGTTTTGCGTAACCCGTGCGAAGCCGGGCGGGTTGTTAATTTAACACGTTGGCTGCCCACCATACTACAGTATTGCAGAATTTGAGTGAGCTTTTGATCTCACCGATGACGCGCATGGCCACACAGAGAAGCTCCCTGGCAGTGAATGCGTTAAACGAGCAATTCTTGTATATATATATTTTGGGGATCTCGGATACGGCTCTATTTCGATGAAATTTGCTATATGGGGGTTTTCTGGGACGAAAAATCGATCTAATAGCTAGGTCTTATCTCTGGGAAAACCCACATTTTTTAGTTTTTATGTTTTCCGAGCAAAGTACCCAGATATTATTTAACTAGGTATATATATACTATAGGATAGGCATTAGGTATTTGTAAATTATAAGTCCGAGTTTTTGGGCGGTCAAATACGACCTGACTTATTCATCAAGCTGTAAGTAGAGTGAACCTATTTGTTAACATTGGGTCGTGACGTCACACCACAGGGCGTCTATCACCTCCATAATGCAAGTCACGATTTTTGATGATTGTAGTTTATTATAGGTACCTATTCGGACTTCGAGCAACATGACATCACATTAAGATTATATATCTTTTACATTAAGCAATGTTGTGAAATACCTACCTAGGCCCTTATCAAATATTTTTTGTATAAGGGTGAATTTAAGTTAAAAAAACCGGCCAAGTGCGAGTCGGACTCGCGTTCCAAGGGTTCCGTTACATTACCCAATTTTTAACAATGTATGTTTTATATGTGAAACACGAGTGAATTGCCTTTAAAAAAAACTACAAAAAACCCGTAGGGGTCGAATCAAAAAGTAAGTAATTAGTCCGACTCACACTTGACTGCATATTTCTAATAGGTTTTCCTGTCATCTAAAGAACTATTTTATATATTTTTAGGGTTCCGTACCTCAAAAGGAAAAAACGGAACCCTTATAGGATCACTTGTGCGTCTGTCTGTCCGTCTGTCACAGACGATTTTCTCCAGAACTACTAGACCAATTAAGTTGAAATTTGGTACACATTATGTAAGTTTGTAACCCAAAGACGGACATGTAACGTAAACAAATGAATTTTAAACATGGGGGCCACGTTTGGGGGATAAATGAAAATATTAAAAAATAAAGCTTTTCAAACTATATCGTGTTACATATCAAATGAACGGGCTCATTGTGAGAATCTCAAATACATATATTTTTTTATAATTTTTGAATAAGCAGTTTAGAAGTAATTCAATAAAATAGGCGAAGGCAAGGCAAGGCAAAGAAAATATTTATCTCCGAAACTACTGGGTCTAAAATTTTGAAAAAAATACATAAGATAGGTCTTTACCTATAGATGACAGGAAAGCCTATTAGAAATGTACAGTCAAGCGTGAGCCGGACTTAATTACTTAGTTTTTGATCCGATCCCTACGGATTTTTTAAAGACATTTCACTCACGTTTCACATAAAAAAATACATTGTTAAAAATTGTGTAATGTACGGCTTGGAACCCTTGGAACGCGAGTCCGACTCGCACTTGGCTGGTTTTTTTTAGTAGTTTTGGAGATAGGTAAAGGCGAGAGGAGAGGATTTAGAGAGAGGGGGGATTTGGTAATTTATGGGCCATTTTCTTAAATAACTTCTAAACTATTTATTTTAAAATTACATAAAACAAAATTTGAGATTCTTAAAATGAGCTCTTTCATTTGATATGTAACACGATATATGTAGTTTAAAAAACATTGCCCGTGCCCAGGGTCCCCATCCTCAGGGGGCCCCGAAGGACAGATAGTAAAACAGTATATTTGATTACCCATAATAAATAGAAGATAATAGAAAAAAAACCGGCCAAGTGCGAGTCGGACTCGCGTTCCAAGGGTTCCGTATATTACACAATTTTTAACAATCAGTGCCGGATTAAGATATTTTGATGCCCTAAGCATTTCTAGGTGCCCCCTCTCCCTAGGTCATCAAGATTACATTGATTTTTTGGTAAATTGAGAGAAGTTCATTGCCGCATTACAGCTGAGAATGGAAATCAGTCACATCATTTTATCACGAAAAATGACAGTGCCGCAGCAGTAATGTTGCAACAGAGTACCTAATGCTGTTGCAGTCGCCACCCGAATGTCACCTTTATCATAGCTTAGAAAGTAATAGAAACGCGAGCGAAGCGAGCGCGGAAAATTTTCGATATAAAAACGCAATATGATAGACAGTTGTACATTTTTACTTTTAGTATGGAAATCAGTCACATCATTTTATCACGGAAGTTGACAGTACTGCAGCAGTAACGTTGCAACAGAGTAATGTTGCTGCAGTCGCCACCCGAATGTCACCTTTATCATACCTTATAAAGTTATTGAAAACGCGAGCGAAGCGAGCGCGAAAATTTTTCGATATAAAAACGCAATTTTACTTTTAGTCCCAACCAGGCGCGAATCCAGGATTTCATACAGAGAAGGGATGGGACAGTTTTCTATCAGCCTAGCTTCGCATAGGGCTCGATATTTAAGGGTCTCAGCGAGGTTGTTTTCATGCATAAAATATGCAAGAAAGCAGAGCTTGGAATTGAATTGGCGAAGTGTGAGAAAGGCAGTAGGCCCAGCTGCGAAAGAGGAAAGCTTGGATTTGGATCCACGCCCAAGTGTAATTAAGGCAGAAGATCAACTTTGCCGTAAGGCAGAAGGCCTCGCATAAGACCTAACGCCGAACCGCAAAAGAGTGGGTTGAAATCGAATCTATGCATGTAATCACGACTCTTCTACTGCTACCGATTGTTTCCCAAAGAATTACGCGCCATTATTTTTGCAAATTAGCTTTTGGACAGCTAAAAAAATCGTGTGGTAAAAACGATGTGTCTGTCCCTAATTTTAAAATTTGTTCACCTTTTTAAACCTGGCATTTTGGTGCCCCCCCTGAACGTGGTGCCCTAAGCACGTGCTTGTTTTGCTTATTGGTTACAAAGTCTTTATTAATTCAACCATTAAAGTCGACGAGTACAAAAAACTTTGAGCTAGCTCTCAATTTAACATTTTTTTTTTTATTTTTTTTTAATTTGACCTTACAATTACTCGTAAGGGGCTATTCATAAATTACGTCATTTCAAATTAGGGGGGGGGGGGTCTGGACATCGGATGACGGTAGCATGAAGTAGGAGGAAATGGGGTCATTTGAAGCATGATTTTTGGATGATTATAGGGGGGGGGGGGTCCAAAATCGTCAAAAATCGATGACGTAATTTATGGACAGCCCCTAAGCAGGTAAGACCGTTAAATATTTAAAATGATTATCTTATCAGAAAATTATCACCAATTATTACTCTAAGAAAACTACTACTCTAAGTAATCCGGCACTGTTAACAATGTATTTTTTATGTGAAACGTGAGTGAAATCTCTTTAAAAAATCCGTAGGGGTCGGATCAAAAACTGTAATTAAGTCAGACTCACGCTTGACTGTACATTTCTAATAGGTTTTCCTGTCATCTATAGGTATAGACCTATTTTATGTATTTTTTTTTAATTTAAGACTTAGTAGTTTCGAAGATAAGGGGGGGGGGGAATGGTCATTTTTTGCCTATTTTCTTGAATAACTTCTAAACTGTTTATTCGAAAATTATAAAAAAAATATATTTGAGATCCTTACAATAAGCTCTTTCATTTGATATGTAACATGATATAGTTTGAAAAATTTAATTTAAATGTGTACCAAATTTCAACTTGATTGGTCCAGTAGTTCCGGAGAAAATCGGCTGTGACAGACGGACAGACAGACAGACAGACAGACAGACGCACGAGTGATCCTATAAGGGTTCCGTTTTTTCCTTTTGAGGTACGGAACCCTAAAAATAGTTTAATTCGCTTTTCTTTCCAAAAGGGCCCCAGCATAGTTTAAAATTAACGGCCCTGGTTATGCATCTGATTTTCTACCTTATCTAAGGTCTATAAAGTCTGTGTTGTAACACAGTGTTGTAACAGAGTCAGTTTTGGCAGCGTTTTCTTTAAACGGATTTGTTAATATATGCAACAAATTTAGTAGTGTCCGACCGAAGGTTCGGTTTCGGTTTCGGTTTCGGCCAGTTTCGGCCAAAAAATCATGTTTCGGCTGGAGTTTCGGTTTCGGCCATAAACCGGCCGAACCTTTCGGCCGGGCCGAAACTTACGAAATGGTACTTCGGACAAAGACCAAGTTGGGGAATAAGTAGGACAACAATATTAATACCTACATATACTGATTCATGTATAGGTACAGAAATTAATTGGTTTATTATAAAATACAATTCCACTAATGAGGGCGCCACAGGACGGTCGACGCAGTCTTAAGAGGCTGTCAATACCTATAACGCGCACACTGTCTAATTGTATCGGAGTGAATGAGATAGCACTGTCGCATGTTACTGGGCCCTGGGCAAGAGAATAATAAGAAAATTCATCATCTTCCTCGCGTGATACCGGAATTTTTGCCGAGCCGTGGCAATGGGAATGGGAGCCTGGGGTCCAATTGACAACTAATCTAAAACTATTGTAATAAAAATAAACGTGGATTATTTGTGTAATATTACTCGTTAACGGTTTAGGTATAAATATTCACACATTGTGATTTAAATTTCAGATACATAAGTCAAAAAAATAAAGACATTAGAACCGTTTAATGGTGATTTTAAGAAGGGCCGGATTAAGCATGTCGGGGCCCAGTATCAGGTCGGCCCGAGTCGAAGGCTGTCATTTTCGCTCTTATTCACTCACTTATTCAGTCATTTTCCTACATACCTCTAATGGCAAATTTTAAGCGAGGCTTAGGCTACGCTCAACTAGTGCCGCAAAGTTGATTTTCTCAATAGTTTATATTTTGCGAGGCTGAACAGCTGACAATTGATTAAAACGAAGAAAAAGCTCTTAAAAGTGTCCCTAGTACAGTTTATCATACGAATGCTCGACCTTAGCCTCACTTTTTACCTCAATTTACCATTGGTTTGTGTTCCACATGTCCTCTACATCAGCTTAGCATTTAGCCTCGCTGCGCCATGCTCGGCCTGCGGGCTCGCTTTTTAATACAATGGACATTGGTTGGAGTCTGTGCTCAACTACTTATCCTGAAGCCTGAAGCACGGCTTTGACTTCGCATGAAAGTTCGCCTCACTGGGGAACTTCGGACTATTAGGCCCAGTTGAAGATCGGTACCCGGCCTTGCGATATTTGTCAACAAAAAATTTCGCGCTCGCTGCGCTCGCGTTTATGGTTGGTTTTTTAGTTGACCTTATATCTACATGTTAGCTTGACTGGTAAATGAATAGAGTTAGACCAAGAAAATTCTACAATGATTTTGATAGCAATGCAACTTGGGCAAATGTTATTTATACGTCATCATTTCATAGAAGTTTTGACGTTTAAAATAACACTTGCACTGCGTGTGTTATCAAAATCGTTGCAGAATTATCTTGGTCTAACTCTAGTAATTTTCTTAAAAAACTGCTTAAGTAACATCAATTTCAAGGACATTGGGTGTTGACAGCCCCATAATTATGTGTGTAAAAGCGGTTTTATGACATTTTTGCAACGATTTTAACAAATCTACAAAAGGTTCGGTTTCGGTTTCGGTTTCGGCCGAAACTAGAGCCAAAGCCGAACATTCGGTTTCGGTTTCGGTTTCGGCAAAAAAACATGTTTCGGTCGGACACTAAAATTTAGTCAAACGTTAAATATGGGTAATCATGGGTATTAAAATTGTAGATACATTAGAGCCCTTCGTAATTTAGGTATTTTGTATTTACGCTTGATATAGTTCTTTTTGGTCTGGAATTATGCCGTTCTTGATGTTAAATGTTATATTAGGTACTTAGTCATTTCGATCAGCCACCGCAACAAATTTCGTCATTTAACCGATTATATAGATATGTAAGTACCTATATTAGAGTGGTATCTAGACACACGGCAGCGGCCGAGTGTTATAAGTATTACACGAACCATTTGGAGCCACTTTTGACCCCTACGTAACTCAAAATCTATTAAACATATGAAATTTATTAAGACCCTTAAAGGCTACTTAGAACCCCAAATTTCATGAATATAGCTCAACCGATATAAAGTCTAATTACATACCAAGCGAACTAGAACTTGGCACCTAATACCCATTTATAAAGATGGTCAAGCAAATCTCGTCAGTAGAAAAAGGCGCGAAATTCAAATTTTCTATGAGACGATATCCCTTCGCGCCTACACTTTTCAAATTTGCCGCCTTATTCTACTGACAAGATCTGCTTGACCATCTATAGATCTCAATTCTTTTTCCGGCGAAGTCATCAACGACGCATAGGTATAGGTACCTATTCTTAATATTGAACTTGGCTCTAATTTCACATTTATGTTTTTGATGGGATCTTATTTACCCAGTGATAAAAGAACTGCACACAACATGTGATAACAAATCTGTCTGGTCATTCGATGATTTTAGTTGGAACATGTAGCTGAGGTACATATAAATAAAAGGTACCTGATTTGTTTTTTATTAGTGTCTGGCTAAACGCGTTGTGAGCGCCGTCTAGTCTTGAAGATCGATTTGTTTTGTATGTGGTAACTATGGCTCCCAAAGTTAACGTTAACACGAGGCATCTTGCTAGAGGTAAGTTTATTTTATTTAACAACGCTATGAGTTAAATATGTTTTTTAGAAATTCGCTTTTCGATAGTAATAGGTAAAGGTATTGAACATAGCGTTAAAATCGGTTCCGCTCTTGGGGCTAAGTAAGTACATATAACCAGTGGCCTATTTTATAAAGCTACAAGTTACAATTTACAAGCGGAAGTCTCGTTCTAATAGATAGGGTTAGAAAGAGACTTCCGCTTGTAAATTGTAACTTGTAGCTTTATAAAATAGGCCACTGATATAACGTAATAGACGCGTCAAGATTATATGTAGAAAAACATTACACCCCTTTCTTTATTCGGGTAAAAAATTAGCAATTTTAAATGTTAATGGTAACAAATGAAACCGGCCTTATAGTCATCATAAAACATGACATAGCATAATATTATGTTAAATGTTGTCGTGTTCGAGCGATTACGTCACCGGTATCTCTAGGTACTATTTTAGCTCCCGCAATAAATACTTTATCAACATGGCAAAAGCGAGATACTAGCTAAACCTGCTATTTTGGCCGATATTACATTATCAAAGATAAACCGGTTACAAGTGGACGTGGTTTTGTTTATAATGCACACACTGGCATTGGCGTCTTGGAGGGTACTAGTGCCGGTAGTTCAGAATTTAAAGTACGTGTTACCATTATACCGCGCTATGGCAGGAGCAGCTAAGATTAACTTTGACACGAGACATCTGAAAAAAGGTAAGTTTTTACGCTAAGCAGATTTAACCTGCCCTGCGCTGAGTCACTTCTCGCCAATTGGTGTTATAATTATAAAGGTTAATGAACTTGACTAGATGTTTACAGTGTGTATACTCGTAAATGTAGGTTATGTTTGTGACGTGAATTAATCATTGGCTTGTGTAGATGTAGAGTAATCAATATTTTAAACGTGTAACATATGGTTGTGTTTTAAAGATAATATATACCTACTTACTTTTACTTCAGCTGTCAGCAAAAATTATGTAGTATTCTGCAAATTATCATCGTGAATTGCCTCCCGCGCAGAGTCGCAGACATGACATTAATGAGTACCTACCTAAACATATTTTAAATAAGTAAGTGGGTCGTCTCAATACCTGCTTACCTTGATATTAATTAATCATATTTAAGTTATTTGAAATGCATTTGTGCAAAGCAAACTGCAGACAAGTTACATATATTCGACTTGTTTTAACACAACTTGTGACATTGATATAATTGCCATAAGAATGGGCCATGAATCTAGTATATAACTGGATCTGGCATGGAAGGTGGGGGCCTGGGGGGAAGTGACCGAACAGGATAGTCTTATGTATCTTTCATCGAAAGAGCTATTATTGTTTGTCCTTGTCACAGTCACAAGGGATGAAAGGCACTCATTTCTGCCGAGGTAGTTTGGCGCTCGAACGCAGTGAGAACACCAATAGTCCGAGGCTGAAATGATGCCTTTCACCCGAGTTAAACACTCTACTTTTCATTTCGAATACGATACGAGGAAAGTAAAATTCATGTTTTTTTTTTAAACATGACTAAGTATACAATTTTATAGTATTTTTGAGGGCAACTTTCAACTAACAATTTAGGCAAAAGTATCGTTATTTATGGAATGGGGAGTAAAATATCAGAATGGAAATTGATAACAAATCCATTTATACCCAAATTTCAATTGCTTATCGTATTAAAAAAATCGTACTGGGAACCTAAAATGCTCTTATTCAGAAACGTATCATTTTCTGCACACCTTTTAGATCAACAAGGACCCTCTTTCAGAGCATGAGAAATGAAAAAATTTAAGTAATCAATTAGGTACCTAAATATTTTCAGGCGATCCCCTGCCCCCGTACAATGGAAAGCTTCGGATCTACAACATGCGTTATTGTCCGTACGCACACCGCACGATTCTCGTCCTCAACGCCAAGCAGATCGACTACGAAGTTGTCAACATTGACCTGATGGACAAACCCGAATGGCTCACCAGCAAAAGCCTTTTTGGTAATGAATCTTATTGCTTTTACTTAAGGTCTAAAGTGCATATTTATAATATGCGTTATACTGTCCCTATATACCAGTTGCACCAACCACATTTATCGGACTCAACGTCACTCAGCAGTGAACTATGAAACTTCCCATACAATAAAATTCTGCGAATGCTTAGTTAGGTTCAGCGGGAAGCCAAATAGGTCATTTCATATGTATAAAATCAATAGCCTTATAATTATTATTTATTCATTGTTGAATTCTTATGTTTTGGTTCTCCCACCATATACCTAGTTTTAGTTTTAGCTTTAGTCTTTTACCAGGCCTCACTGAAAATCAGCGTCACGTTGTGTGTCCTAGGATACACAACGTGACAAAAAGCTGAGTGGGGACTTTTTGGCACAAATATTTATGTAATTGAATCTTAGTTTTGTGTTATTTCATCTTGTGTTATTAATTATTATTTGTGCTAATAAACATTTCTTATTCTTATTCTTATTTAGCATTACGGCTCTGTGGGCATAGGTAGGTAAATGGTGGCTTCACTAAGGGTGGTATTCCACCTGTGCATTGCGCCTCACTCTCTCATTAAGGAAGATGCGAGATGCAAATACACATTGGACCAAGATATTGGACAGATGTAATACCACCCTAAGAAAAAGATTGCTACAATAATTTTATTTGTACCTTTTCTAAGATATGCCTTGATTAAAGACAATAATGGCGGAGCAACTAAAACGAAACTTCATATTTTCAGGGAAGGTGCCTGCAATCGAAATCGTAGATGGCGTTTGTATCGCCGAGAGCCTGGTCACGTCGGAGTATTTAGACGAGGTGTACCCGCAGCGGCCGTTGCTGCCCAAAGACCCGTTAAAGAAGGCGCTTGCTAAGATCATCGTCGAAGGATCGGGCCCAGTAAGTTAACAGTGTTTAACACCTAACAAAATTGCAAGTAAAGTATGAACAGATTTTGACGGTTCAAAATTACGGGTAAAATTACACTGTTACATAGTTTACGTATTTTTTTAGATACAAACAATGCTATTCAAAATCTTGAGAACCCCAGACCAAGTCACGGAAGAGAACATAGCTGCTTACAGGAAGTTCTTGAGCTTTATCCAAGACGAACTAAAGAAGAGCGGAGGCAAGTTTCTTGGAGGATCCGAACCAGGATACGCGGACTATATGATCTGGCCTTGGTTCGAGAGGATGGTGCCGATATCAGAGCTGTATGATACAGTGAAGATAGACGAGAATGAATACAAATTACTTGTAAGCGTTTATTTTTATGAAATTAGCTTAGAAAATGGTCATGAATAGAATTTGCATTTGCTTAAGTTAAAAGTATTGGCAGTTTGGCAGTACTATTTCAATGTAACACCTGTGTACCATGTCTTATGAAAATAAATGATTAAAATATAAATATAGACGTAAGCAATTTCATTGCATTATTAATAAAGACGTTCTATACACATGAGAATCTATTATTTTGCTAGTTTGATGAAACTAATAAATAATCATTTTCTGCCTAACTGCAAAACATAACTGATTTAAACATCAAAATAAAATATGTATTAATTATTTGTTTCTTTTCAGTGGGAATACATTAACAACATGTTCAAGGACCCCGCTGTGAGCCAGTACTTGGTGCCGAAGGAGATTCTTTTTAAGTTCATTGAACCCTACAGAACTGGAGGAAAACCTGATTATAATCTCCTTACTGTGGAGTAATTAATTTAATAACTTCGAAATTATTTATAGATATTAGTATTACGGGTTATGAAATAAAATATAAGGAATAAGATCATTTTTTTTATTAATTGTAAAACAAAATACCACACAGTAAGAAAAATGTAAGAGTAATCACTAAAAATACTTATGGCTACATGTGAAAACTACATTGCAACTTCTTTCAGGATCGAAAGTAATACATCCATGATAAAATAAACATAAATACAGATATGTCCAATGATTAAGCTAAGTCAAAAGTAGCATCAAGAATATTTTTTTGCTGATATTTACTATTTTTAGATGGCAGTATATTTATGTGACACCTCAATTTCTATTTCATGATAAGTTGGTGTTTGAAAAAATCATTATAAACAGAAAATAAAGATAAAGCTATGTCCAATGATTTACTATGTCAAAACTGCATCAAGATTATTTTGTACCAAGTCTATACTCTGTATCTTTAGGTACTTAAATAAAAGTAAACAAATAATTTGTACATTTTGGGTAGTTATAATATTTATTGATTAACCAACTAAATACAAAACCACCTGGATCTGTCGCTGAACGACCTGACTTTAACCTACATCATTTGATCATGTAGGTAAGTAATGTTTTAATTTACCCTCAACTGGCTTAAGAAGCCATTTGAGGGTAGATTTTGTTTACTCTTTCTTAAATACCTAAAGATACAGACTAATTTTATGATGTCAAGTAATTTCTATTTGTGTGAAACCAAAATGTCAAATTAAATTATTAATATAACATACCAACTACCAAGTTATGATGTAGGATAGGACATAAAATACGTTTTAATACGTGTTAATCTAGTTTTTAAGAATGCGAACTTGCGAACTACTGAATACTATAAATTTGGCTAAAAGTTGAATAGAGTTATCTTAAAAATAAAGTAGAATGTCATACTTAACAATACATTCACTTACTTAACAGTCTCAAGGATCTATTCCTATGTCAAATAAATATTTATAACTAATCACTTTTATACTTATCTGCCAATGCTTCCAGTTTGGAGGTGATGCTCTTAAGCTCAACATTTCTGTCCAATTTTAAATAAGTAGTGTTTCTGATGTCATGTAACTTAATCCAATCTGGAATCTGCTCAGTGAGTACTTTTATATCTCTTTGCAAATCATTGCTGGAGACCTTGCTCTTGAAACTGCTGTCCAATTTAGAGAGTATTATGTTAAGGGCTAACACATTCTTCCTCTCTGTGACAAATATGTTTCTCAAGGTTCTAGCTAAGTCAGGCAAGCGACTGTAGACGAGGTATTTCTGCTCGTGCTCTGACGACCTGGTCATGGCTTCCAGAGCTTTAGCCGCTTGCTTAGCTTTAACTTTTTCAAGCAATGATGCAGGTAGATTCCTTAATGCAGGATTCAGTATGGTGACTCCGCTTGTTGACGGCTGGCTGGCTTGAGTGCTTGCATTCTGTGTCGGTGGGTCCTTGATGCCAGTGGCAACCTTTTCTTGATCAGTAAGGCCCCTGGCTTTAGCTTGAGCCAGTTTTTCTAAAGCTCTCTCCATTTTCGTGTTACATTTGAATAATTCTCTAGCTTTAGACAGTACATCCTGAGCAGTTGAGAATTTTTCAGCATTAGGCATTTCCGGAAGCTTGGCACTTTCAATTTCTGGTACCTTCTCAATTTCAAATTCAGGATGCCAGCGAGTGAGCTTGTTGTCGGGGATCACCATAGGGGGATCAAGGTTCAATAAATACTGAGTGTGATGTTTCTTCACTACTTGGAGCAAGGTATCAAAGAAGTATCTACGTCTTTCTAGAAGGACACTTGGATTCATTACCTTAATATCATTGGGAAAGTTAGGGGATATGATCAGTTCAAAAGCCTCTTTCTGGGATGAGGTGGTGAAATTCTTAATCTTTTGCACCTCAAAGTTGTAAAAGTCAGGTACTAAGTGCTTAATTTGAGCGAGATGCTTCTCAGTAAAGTTGCGTTTGAGCATGTCTTGTACAGACGGCTTCAATTTGGCGAAAGTAATTTTTTCGTTCCTGTTATAAAGGAGGGACACAACAGTCTCCATACCTCGGAACAGCTCTGCAAGGAACCGGTAGTGGTGCGGGAGTGGCAGGCTGGAGGAGCTGCTGGCAAGAGCAGCATGTCTGATGTATGCTGGAACCTGTAACATTTGCAAATGGCTATTTATTGCTAACATATTACAAGATCTCAGTGCTTGTTGCATCCTAAGAAACCCTGGAACAATCAATCAAAAATATGCTAGGGCCTAGCAACGAGTTCTCTCAAAGCAGTGGCTGCTCAACATGAGGTGGATCACCCACTTGTTTGTCACTGTCATGGCCTTATCCCAAGAACTAGCCCAGGCACTAGTTTTTACTAAATGCCATCAGACCCAACAACCCATAGGGAAAAGTAGGCCTGGTTATTCCTCACAATGTTTTCCTGCACCTTAATGTGAGTAGTGAGAGTATAAAATAATAAATAAGGAAAAAAATATCTAAAGCATCTGGATATAATCACTCTTATTTTGGGATAAGCATTCCAAGGTCAATTTGTATTGTATATCAAAATTTAAGTTTCATTCATCCTACTAGAATGGATACCAGTGTATTTAATCAACAGTAATTAACAATTACTTAACTGTGAACCTAACCTACAAATTAAGAGAAATGGAAAAACAATTGTTAAAGCAAAACAGTAGTAAGTAAAGACTAATAACAATTATTAACACTAAATTGTATATAAAAAATAACTACCTTGCTTGGGCTCTTCACAGGACTGACTACCACCTTCCGAGGTGATATGAAAGGCCTTTGTTGTACAGCACCAGGTAGCACCTCTTTCTTTGGAGACATCAACTCATTTTGAATCTTGCTTGCTCTTTTGCTTGGACTAAAAGAAAAAATTGATTATAGTATACATATCATAATATTAATTCATGTAAATGACGCAAATGCTACGGCGTGCTTACAACAGAGACAATCTAATGACATTTACCTTGATGGTACTTCCACATCAATCGATTTGAATTCTCTGAGTTTGCCTTGCTTTTCGCTGCCATCCTTTAGCTGCTGAATGCCCTTGCTCAGCCTTTCAGCAGATGCTTTCAATTCTGCCAACCTGGAACTGCTCGCCAATTTCTTTCTGATATCCCCTAAACTAAGCTCCTTACGAGCCGAACTCACTATTTCTGATTTGGAGGGTTGAGTGGTTTTAGTAATATTAGATGCATTAACTTTACTGGCAAATGCATCACCAGCGCTTATGTGTCCCAACTCAACAACTGGAGACGAAAGCTTGGTAGCTTGAGAGTCATGTTTCTGGGTCTGGGCGATACTTTCTGTGGGGCTTATTCCATCTTTGACAGTAGTTACACTTTTTTTTTGTAAAATATTCTTTGCTTTAGACTTTAATTCACTTTCCAGAACGCGTTCTATATGTGGGATCTTGCGTTTTGATGATGCGATGTCTTCCGCTGCAGGCCTTTTTCTGCTGTTGTAGAACGCGGTAAGCGTAGTTTGAGACATTATATATATAGGAATAACACTTATCAGATACCAGACATTAATTTTGAGGCAAAATAAAATAAAATAATTATAACTGAGAGCACTTTTTCCCTCCAAATCCGTAACGAACAGTCAACTTCAAAATGACAACTCAAACCGTCAAGCTTTACCATAGACAATGAACGATGTATTTTAATATATTTTATCCATTGACTTTAGATGCCAGTTTTTCTATCCAATATTAAGACAAGACACAAGTTTGCTCATCCGTCCGAACTCTCCTTTGAACTATTAAATACTCGGATTAAATATGAAACCAAATCCTTTTATATTAGGCTGGAAATTATCATTAGTTAATTACTTTATCCACTACCACTTTCCACCACCACTTAAAGTGGTAAACACATGTTTATTAGGCTTAGCTTTCTCATTATTATCGCGATCCTAAATGTAATAATCCAAGAATGTCATTGTGGATTGTGATAAAATGTTATAGCCTAGGTCGTAATTATAATAGATCTTTTATTTTTCAGGACATTTTCTACATGGTTTCTACTGAAAACCAAGAATGAGAGTGACAGAGAAAAGAGTATAATTTTTCACCGTTTTACTGTTCCCGTTGACACGATAGGTCTCGATAGGTGGATATAATAAACCCTTATTTTATTGTATTTTAGTCTGGGACTCTGGGACGTATACTCTGGCAAGGCAACTTTGTCAGTAGAAAAAGGCGGCAAATCTGAAAAATAATATGAAACCCAAAAAACTGCGTCTGCGTCGGTCCGCCAACGCGTTCCCCCGATGATGCTCCTCTATATGGACTGACAATGGGCTGACACATGTCGAGCAATTTTCGGCTTAAAATACGTAACCCGTTTTAATATAAAATTTAATAAGTATTAAAATTAATTAAAACGGGTCACGCACGTATATAGGTATTAATTATTAAGTCGAATAGCTCGACATGTTCCGATCCGATCGATTCGATATTATCGATGGGTGCGATATTATTAAAACCAAATTGAAACCCAAAAAGTTTTCGTTTAAGAAGGGATTTGACGCTTTTGGTAATGTTTGCAATGACGTATAGATATCTTACTAAATAATAAATCAAATTGTTTGTGTTCAAGGAACACGAACAAACTCAATTAAAGCAATATATTTGTTCTATATGATATTAATCCACTATTAATCAACTTGCAAAATGCCTCCTAAACCAATGTTATCAACGACATTTGATAAGCGAGAGAGTGTTACGGTCATTACAAATAAATCAAATAGACGTGTCAGTTTTGGAGGAGAAAAACTTGCAGACGAAACTGAGATCCAAGCACAAGTTCATGTACCCGAAGAAGGGTGCTGGGGCTGGGTGGTCGTTGCAGCCGCATTTTGTGTAACATTTATCCTGGATGGCATAGCATTAACATTTGGAAGTATACGTCCAGATATGACCGTAGACCTCAATGTTTCTGAAACAATTACAGCTTTAATCAACTCGATTGCTCTGGCTTTATATTTAATAGCAGGGCCCTTAGTTTCTGCTTTAATAAATCGATTTGGATTTAGAGCTTGTTGCATGGCAGGCTCTGTAACATGTTCTCTCTCATTATTTATCTCTTATTTTTTAGCCAATGTCGGTGGGCTTATTCTGTTTTATGGTTTATTCTGTGGTGTCGGATTTGCTCTAATTAATATGTCTACGGCACTTGTAGTGGGCTTTTATTTCGAAAAAAGACGTTCTATAGCAATAGGAATAGCTACACTTGGTACTAGTGTTGGGATTATGAGTTGGTATCCAATAAACTCAAATTTAGTGAAATTAGCCGGTTGGCGCTCGGTGACCTTATTCCATTCGGGAATGTTTGGGATAATTTATTTTCTTGCTATGACTTTTCGTCCTTTACTCTCGTTACAAGTAGTTAAAGCCGAAGTTACAGAAGAGCCAACTCGTACAGTTACGTATTTGCCGAATGTGGCAGCTTCAACATCTCAAGCAGATCAACCTGACATCACAAAACCATCACATTCAGAACGTCTATTCGGTGCAGTGAAGAACGATCAGTTTCCCACAGCAGCCGATGTTGTGGAAAATAATGAAGAATCTCAAATTCTATCAAGCCAGCCAGGGACTTCAGCAGCTGTATCTCCACATGCCTCTAAAGTCTCTAAACTGACGCTTACTGCAATGACGTCAAAAAGTGGTATCAGTAACCGTCAATTACGACAAGTTAAATCTATAATATCTAAAACTAATAGCATGATGGACGTCACAAAACAGAAATTGCAAGTTAATATCCCAGAAAAAGAACCTAAAAAGGTGAGTTGTTGTGGACGACTCTGTAACTGGGAGCGACACGTGCCCGAGTCACGACCCATGTACCGGGATGATGCATTTTATGACGGAAAAGTGGAACGTTTGCCTGAATACCAAAAAAGTAAGGGCGCCGTTGTTGATGAAGAAAAAACTGGTCTTGAGTACCAGCTAGCAGTGTCCCGCACGGCCGCTGCACAAGATTTACAAGAGCGTCGCGGCATATTCACTACAGCAGTTCGGAGAGTTCTTGCTACAATGATGGACCCCAATTTATTAAAATTAAGTACATTTAGATACTTTTGTGCTGCGGGTTTCCTAATTTACTTAGGTTTCTTAGTACCCGTCGCATATATACAAGTCAGAAACTTACAGGCTGGTGTTGACCCAAGGCATTGTAGCTTATTTGTAAGTGCCATAGGAGGATTTAATGGTCTAGGAAGACTGGGTTATGGTTTATTAGCTATCAAATTTTGTCCTATAAAATTATCTGTAGTTGGATTGTGTACTGGCGGTGCGATTACCATGCTGTCGCATGTATCATTTAATATGTATTTTCAGTATATCTATTGCAGTTTATTCGGCTTTAGTGTAGCTTGTGTGATTAGCTGCAGGGCTTTGATGCTTGTCAAGCTTTATGGACTAGAGAAGTTAACAAACGCAACAGGAATGTTATTATTATTCCAAGGAATAGGGAGTTTAATTAGCACGCCGTTAGCTGGTGTTCTGAGCGAGCACTTTGGATACACAGTTGCTTTTATTGTATCCGGGGCGTCTCTATTCTTAGGTGGTCTAATGTTGGCACGAATGTATTTAGTATTTATGAAAGAAAAAGTTTTGGTCTCCCTATCTCCATCTGAAGGGTCAAATCAGCCAGTAAATAACAAAAAGTAATTTTAAGCATCTTAATTAATTATTAAATGAATAAAATGTATTTATGTCACATATCTACTTATTATTATAACATTTGATTTTTGTATAAGTTACTTAAGGGGTTGTCACATTTATCCTTTCACAAGCCGTACGCCCTCATATCTAGTGATATATAACCGGGCAAACAAGTTTGTTAGCAGAAAGAGGCGCGAAATTCAGTTTTTCTATGGGACGATAACCCTTCGCTCCTAAATTTTTTACATTTGCCGCATTTCTTTTCTACTGACGGAAATGGCTTGACAGAGTACAGTTACTTATAGTTATCTATCTACTATGTTTGATAGTTATGCTACCTAATACGCCCAGTTCTCCATGAACAGAGGCCCCAGCTAGCCTCTGGTCACCATAGGTACTTACTCACTACTCACCATTGATTCACACTAGGAACCTTGTAGTCCGCCTCACAGGACTGCGGAGTACGATATTGTTCACACTCTATACTGCTTAGCCGTCCATCACACCAAAGGGCCTACCACGAAAGACAAAAATCGTAATTTCGCTGCCTTTTTATCGCTCTTGCGATAGACTAAATATCTAGTGATAGAGAGGCAGTTAAAGAAATTACGCTTTTCCTTTTTCGCGGTAGGCCTGATACGATCTAATACATTCTACGACTCTTCTCTTTCCGCGCAGACTGCTCGACTATGTATGACTTAGCGGTTAGCGGACTCTATTGAATAAAATGTTGAATAAGCGGTTGACAAAGAGCATAATATGAAACACTACGTGTGGTTGACTACCTATGTCGATATAAGTTACTCTATATATGCTATGTCCAAAGAGAATATACCACGCTATGACGCTATGTCGTTTTGACAATAATGTCAAAGAGCATATAATCACTACGTTTTAATAATGTCTGCAGTGATGTAGGTGTATCTTATTATTTACTAAATAATTAATGTATTAAGTATTTCAACATTGTTCATGATCAAAGTACACAGAATACCTAATTGTAAAGCAAGTTACTTATTTATTCTATGACATCAAATATAATTATCCTGCAAAATGCCCCCAAAACCAATTTCACCCAAGACATACGATAACCGGAAGAGTGTTACTGTTGTTGCAAGCAGAGTAAGTAGACGTGGCAGTGTTGAGGGGACAGAAGAAACTGAGATCCAGGCACAAGTTTCTGTACCTGAAGAAGGGGGTTGGGGCTGGGTCGTCGTTACAGCTGCATTCTGTACAACATTTTTAATGGATGGTATATCAATGACATTTGGCAGTATACGTCCAGATATAACCTTAGATCTCGGTATTTCTGAAACGATGACATCGTTAATCAACTCGATTGCTCTGGCTTTATATTTAATAGCAGGACCCTTAGTTTCTGCTTTAATAAATCGATTTGGGTTTAGAGCCTGTGCCATGACAGGTTCAGTAATATGTTCTCTTTCATTATTCACTTCTTATTTTTTAGCCACTTTTGCACCTCTTATTCTATTCTATGGAGTATTTTATGGCTTGGGGCTTGCTCTAATTAATATGTCTACAGGACTTGTCGTGGGCTTTTATTTCGAAAAGAAACGGTCTTTAGCAATAGCGATAGCTACATTTGGCTCCAGTGTTGGAGTTATGGTTTGGTATCCAATAAACGTAAAATTAGTTGATATCGCAGGTTGGCGTTCATTGACTTTACTTCATTCGGGGATGTTTGGAATTATTTATTTTCTTTCAATGACTTACCGACCTTTACTCTCGTTACATGTAGTAAAAACTGAAGTTACAGACCATCCCACTCGTACAGTCACGTATTTGCCCAATGTAGCAGCAGCAGCAGCAGCATCTCAAGGGCCTCAATCTGACGGCACTAAACCAACAGCTGCAGAGCGTCTATTCGCTGCAGTGAAGAATGACCACTATCCCACAGCTGCTGCTGTGTTGAAAGACAGTGACGAACCTCAAGCTCTATCAAGTCAGCCTGGGCCTTCTGCTGGACCTCCACATGCCTCCAAACTAACGATTACTGCAATTACACCAAAAGGCGGTATCAGTAAACGTCATTTACAACAAGTAAAATCTATTATGTCTAAAACTAGCATGGCGGGGGATGCTAAACAACAGAAATTGCAAGTTACTGTCCCAGAAGAAGAACCCAAAAAAGTGAGTTGTTGGGGCCGGCTCTGTACTTGGGAGCAACATGTGCCCGAGTCACGGCCTATGTACCGGGATGACGCATTTTATGACGGAAAAATAGAAAGTTTGCCTGAATACCAAAAAAGTAGGGCCGCAGTTGTTGCTGAAGAAGAAACTGGGCTCGAGTATCAGCTAGCAGTGTCCCGTGCGGCCGCTGCACAAGATTTACAAGAGCGTCGCGGCGTATTCACTACAGCGGTTCGGAGAGTTCTTGCAACAATGATGGACCCCAAATTACTAAAATTAAGAACTTTTAAATTATTTTGTGCTAGTGGATTCCTTATTTATTTAGGTTTTTTAGTACCTTATTCATATATACAAGAAAGAAACTTACAAGCTGGTATTGATCCAAAGCATTGTAGCTTATTTGTCAGTGCACTGGGGGGATGTAATGGTCTGGGCAGACTCAGTTTTGGTTTTATAGCTACTAAAATTTGCCCAATCAAATTAACAGCTGCTGCATTGTGTGTTGCTGGCGTGAGTACCGTGGTTTCAAATGTTTCATTCAATACGATTTTTCAATATGCATATTGTGGTTTATATGGCTTTTGTGTAGCTTGTGTGGTTAGTCTCCGGGCTTTAATGCTTGTTAAGCTTTACGGACTAGAGAAGCTAACAAATGCCACAGGCATGATATTGCTATTTCAAGGAATAGGGAGCTTAATCAGCACACCATTAGCAGGTGCTTTGATAGAACGCTTTGGATTCACTGTTTCATTCTGTGTAGCTGGGCTATTTATTACGTTAGGTGGTCTAGTTTTAATACCTGTGAATTACATATATTTAAAAGAAATTCCTTTGGTACCACCAAAACCAGCCAAAGACAAAAAAGTATCTGTATTAGCGTCAGACCAGCCTGTAATCAGTAAAAAGTAATTTTAAGTATCTTTGTTTTATAAATATATATGCCTAATTACTTATAACATATTCCTGTTTGTGTTTTCCGCATGCATCATCAGCATCATATCTTTATCATTAACATCATCGTCATATCAACTGTAAGACATTCACAGCGACAGGCACGATGGTGCATTGTTTGTACTTGTTGGCGTGCCTCTCGGTACGCTACACAACTACCTACATCATCAGCTCTATCAGTAAACGCAAATTTGAAGATAAAACATTGTTACTTGGGACTCACTTGGGAGTTTCAAGCCGATTCACCAATTTGGTTTGGCGACAGTATCAGTACACGCGAGACGAAACTACCGGTCCCTCTAATTAATATAATTATAAAAAGGCCGGTACCTAGTCTGTCGCACGTGCGAGATATTGCCGCGGCGCTCCTGTTCTAAGCTGACGTCGCCTGTAAGGCCCCGTTCGCACGGCAGCTTTTTCAACGCGCGTTAAAAAAGCGTTTGAATGACGCAAATGGATAACCATGTATGTATTCACACGAAGGCGGTTTTTAAGCGCGGCGCTTTTTTATCGAGCACTGTTCGATTTTCGGCGTTGAGCGTTGGCGTCAAATTGAATAGAGCATACGGATCTCCGTGTATCTGTTCTCACAAGCGTTAAAAAAGCGCCGGCGCTGCTGTCAGTTGGCTGTCAAGTGTCAATTTTTGGTGTCAATCGTCAAGATTATTATTAGTTTCACCTTAAAAATGTCAACTTATGCTTACAAATTCCTGAAATATTCAAGCTATATTCAAATAATACGTCGTAATAGCAAATAAAGTATGGCTTTGCTGAGATGCGTACGTGACAGTACGACTCACAAGTGATTTTTAAGCGTTCGTATGAACACAAATATTGGAAACGGTAAAAAAGCGCCAACGTCGGGTTTTAACGCAACGCTTTTTAAGCTGTCGTGCGAATGGGGCCTAAAGCACTCCCAATGAAGTTAGACACGCAAGGCTGACAATATTATCGATATATAAAATGATTAAAATCGACTTTTCACATCCCTAAAAGAGCACACATATACGTTTTTACGCACACATACACAACCTGGTTTCACTTAGTAGCTAACACACTACCGCACCGCACCAAGGTCATTGTGGGACGCACCCATAAGTAAGAGGGAGAAAGAGATATCGCTTTCTCCCTCTTACTTATGGGTGCGTCCCACAATGACCTTGGTGCGGTGCTGTGTTAGCTACAAGGCCGTAGAGCGAGAGAGCGATATCTCTTTCTCGCTCTTACTTATCGGTGCGTCGTACAATGACCTTGGTGAGGTGCGATAGTGTGTTACGGCCTTAAAAAGGGGACACCTTGATTTGAAGTCCACCTTGTCAACAGTATGGTTGTCCTTTTTTGACAAACGGCATTTTTAAAAGAGCAAGGAGAGAGAAATGATACTAGTTGCTGCGCCGTCAAAGAGAACAGACACCGTTGGGGCCTTGGGTTACAGTGACAGCTCGCTTAGACGTAATCTTTAAGTATATTATATCTATGACCGGACCACACCAAGGTCACGGTGGCCGCACCCATAAGTGAGCACCGCTGTCTCCCTCTTACATATGGGTGCGTCCCACAATGACCTTGGTGCGGTGCGATAGTGTGTTAGCTACTTAAGGCCGTAACACACTATCGCACCGCACCAAGGTCATTGTGCGACGCACCGATAAGTAAGAGCTAGAAAACGATATCTCTTTCTCGCTTTTACTTATGGGTGCGTCGCACAATAACCTTGGTGCGGTGCGATAGTCTGTTACCACTATTAAGTTAACACATTTGTCTCTACAATCTGTTTAATGTTACCACTATTAAGTTAACACATTTGTCTCTACAATCTGTTTAACCACGATTTTAGTTTTTGCGACACGATTTTAGAATCGCGCTGTAATATATCGCAGAAAATTCACTGCGCGCACTGCGATGAAAAAGTCGCGGTTTGTTCATTCTCAACATGGATTTCGTACCAGTCGTTTGTCATGAAACGTTGTCTTTAATATGTGATCGCTGTATGACTTTGAGTATTTATACCACAAAGGTGATCTCCTTCTATTTTCATAATTAAATGGTCAACATCTAGCGTCTTCAGCAGCAGGTTCCGACATGTTGACGCTTGGAGAGCGATATGCCGACTGAGGTCCGGGTGCGATTTTATTATCGCAGTGCGCGCGGGGCCATACAATTCCGTATGCTGCAATTCACTTTGCGACAATCGCGTCGCGAGCAGTCGCGGAAAAATGTGACAAATCACAATTTTAAAATCGCTGCGATTTTTTTGTCGCATATGCGCGCACTGCCATATAAACACATACGTTACATTTCTGCGACTAAATTATCGCGCGACAAAAAGTCGTGGTGCGCGCTTG
Organism: Cydia splendana; assembly: GCF_910591565.1. Classification (NCBI taxonomy): domain Eukaryota; kingdom Metazoa; phylum Arthropoda; class Insecta; order Lepidoptera; family Tortricidae; genus Cydia; species Cydia splendana. Next base: position 12,431,765 of record NC_085971.1, on the reverse strand, counting down.
GCCTTAGGCTAATGTGCCTATTAAATTTATAAATTTAAATTTACAATTCTATTTTTTTACTACGAAAAAAATTCAGTTTTATTTCCTCGAACGTACTTTAAATTGTGTACACCATTGTATTGCAGCCATTAGCATTGGTTCGTTTTTATCTGATGACACGCTTTTGGAAAGATACGCCCTAGCGCAGTAGAAGAGTTCTCGTTGAACTTATCACGAAATTATATAGCAACATTGAATGGGTTTCGTGTTCGAGCGCATTTTGTTCTACGACCGGCCGCCATACTCAAACAAAAAGATTTGAGATGAAAAGATAAAATTTATATTTATCGGGCGTTATCGAAAGTGTTTTAATTTACTAAATGAGTTCTAAATCAGATGTAAATAGAAGGGTACTCGCCATCCAGGCGAAAAAGAAGCGGCATAAATTAGGAAAAAAGAAAAATCGCGAGGAAGAGCACGGTGGTGGAGGACAAGGAAACGGGCTGCGCAACCAGAATCAGAATCGACTAGAGCCCACGCACAGTTCTTCCAACGAGACGATTGAGGAGGACGAGGACGAGCAGTACGACAGCGACGACGAGGAGCAGGAGGACAGCGCCGACTACTGCAAGGGTGGATACCATCCTGTCAAAATCGGAGACTTGTTTCTTAACCGCTACCACGTTACAAGAAAATTAGGCTGGGGCCACTTCTCGACGGTATGGCTCTGTTGGGATCTTATCGACAAACGGTTTGTAGCGTTAAAAGTTGTGAAATCCGCGCCCCACTTTACAGAAACTGCCCTAGACGAAATTAAAATATTAAAGTCCGTTCGCGATAGCGATCCCTCGGATCCTAAGCGGAACAAGACCGTACAGCTGCTCAACGACTTCAAGATCACTGGAGTCAATGGCACCCATGTGTGTATGGTGTTTGAGGTCCTAGGCCACCACTTACTGAAGCTTATCCTGAAGTCCAATTATAGAGGCATCCCTCGAGATAATGTGAAGACAATTATACGTCAAGTGCTAGAAGGCTTGGATTATCTCCATACTAAGTGCAAGATAATTCATACAGATATAAAACCTGAAAATGTGTTAGTGTGTGTGGATGAGACTTACATTCGCAAGCTAGCAGCTGAAGCTACTGAGCTACATTCCTTGGGCTTGAGATTGCCCCATTCACTGATAAGCACTGCACCAAAGGAATTCCAAGAACAAGTAGTGACGGGTAAGATGAGTAGGAATAAAAAGAAGAAATTAAAAAAGAAGGCAAAGCGCCAATCCATGCTGCTCAAGAAACAAATGGAACAAATAGAAGAGATGGAAGAGCAGAAAAAGGTTGAAGTCAGTGACTCAGCGCCAATGTCTCAGGATAATGATGATTCACCCCAGACACCCGAGGAAGCCAGTGTCATTGAGACGACCCGCTCTGAAACTGACTCTAACTTAAATGAACCTAACCTTAACGGCTGCAATGACTATGAAAAAGTAGATGATGAGGCATTCGATACTGATGCTGATGCAGTGCAGGTGAGAAGTAAGACCGGTTGCGGCGATGACGTTGGCACCCCAATGTCAGAAGGCGACATGACTGATACTCCTCCTTCATTTAACTCAGAGTCCACTAAGGGTAAGTCTTTGGAAAAACAACCTGACCCAGCCTTTGATATATGTGATCTGGAAGTCAAGATTGCTGATCTTGGAAATGCTTGCTGGGTGCACCGGCATTTCACAGAAGACATTCAAACTCGGCAATATCGCTCCCTTGAAGTACTGCTTAGTGCGGGGTATGGAACATCCGCAGATATTTGGAGCACTGCCTGTATGGCCTTTGAACTGGCAACTGGAGACTATTTATTTGAGCCTCACTCAGGCGATGGCTACAGCAGAGATGAAGACCACCTGGCACACATCATTGAGTTGCTTGGAGACATTCCTAAGCGTATTGCTGCTTCTGGGAAGTATTCTAAAGTATTCTTCAATAAGAAAGGAGAGCTGAGGAATATAACAGGTCTGAAGCCATGGGGTCTTGTGTCTGTCCTCACAGAGAAGTATGAATGGAGCCACACTGACGCAGAGGAGTTTGCTGACTTTTTAAAGCCCATGTTAGATTTTGATCCAAATCGGCGCGCCACTGCATATGAGTGCCTTCAACACCCTTGGCTAAAAATAGCAAATTCAGAGCAGAAAGAAAAAAAGGAAAAGAAAGAGAAAGAGTCATCTGTTAACTCTACTCCAAACCCAGAAGAGCTGTCGCAGACTGATAAACCAGCAAAGAGGAGGGCCAAGAAAGTGTATACATAGCCCAGATCATAATATGCCACAGTGCATACTTTTTGTTTCTTTGGTATTTTGTTGTATAACTTCATTGTATACACTCATTTTGCTCGCTCTCTGTTACTGAGTGAATCCCTTGAGGTTCCTTAAATCAGTAGTGTTGACTTACAAGTATTCAGTGTTTTAATATCAAAGTTTATTTATAGATTTGTTTGTGAATAATTTAATTTGTAACTTCATTGTTTAATAGCAATCCTTAATTTGTAAAACAAAATTGTATCCATCTATTGAGATAATGCTGAGACACAAGTCCCCCGCGAGTGGCTATGTATATAATACAGGTTACTTATTAGTGGTGACATGTCTGAACAAATTCATTGGCATTATTGAATGTAATATGTAACATGAATTACCCAAACTGTACAGATAGCTTTAGGAAAAATTGTGATGTATGACATGTAGACAATATAGGTTTTGTCACATAAATCTTAGGAATTTATTAGTTGGCATAGTTCAGCACCTAAATCCACCTAGAAATTGAGGAGTGTAATGTGAAGTCATGCATGCATACTGTAGCCCAGGAGTTCCCAACCTGTGAGTTCTGTCCCCCTAAGAGCATAAAAGCAAATTGAGTGTAATCATATAGAAAACAGCCTTTCACCAATGGGAGTCTGACGCTAAAAAGGTTGGGAACCCCTGCTGTAGCCTGTCGGTAGTATGTTCACGTAATAGTCTAAGTTTGTGTTTTATCACTATCACAATAGAAATCTCATAATATAAACTTTAGGAATAAGACAGTATTTGTAAAGCCACACCTCCGAGACTGCCTTTTTTATATTTTGATGAGTCATCTAAATTTAACATTGGCTGGAGTGCAGATATTCTGGAGGATGTATAATATGGTGTCCTCTGATCCAGCTTATAGTTATTATTTATCATAGATCCCAATTTACATGACCATTTGTATTAATTATATCTGCAAATTTACATAAATAAAATGACAAAACGAGCTTGTTATTATGAGTTTTAATGTAGATTTATTAAAAATATTAACATTGTTATTTTGTATGGTCAGTCAAATCAAACCCAGGGCTGGGCCATTAACGAAGTGCATTGATGCTGCAATTGAAATCATAATAATCTCTTAATATTTGTCAATTTGACATGGTTCTATGTGGTAACCCAGGGTTCCATTTAGCTGAGTGTACCTGATGCACAGTAGTAACTTTGTAGTTCTCTGGAAAACGGTTCTAAGTGCATAGACCCATTTCCCTGAGAACTGTTTAATTTTTTTTTGTACCTTTTACACGTGATACGCTTGGCGTAGTCAGAATGAATAAAAGAGTTGTACACAGTAATAGAGGTTTGACCTATCTGCGCAAGCAACCTGCATCTTCACAAGCCATTAATTTTTATCTTGGCTGAATGTTCCTAGTATAATTTGACCTCTATCTTCGTAACATCTATTTGTACAAAGATCACTTTTATACTGGTAACGTCGTGCGGTAAGGAATAACAGGCCTCAACATTTTTCCAAGGTGTAGCAGGAAACGTTATTGTAATCCGAGTCGAACTACGCACCCAGAGAGCTTATCTATGTATGGCGTGTTATACAGATGTAGATATGAATACTGTGGTTCCATTGCATTGTCTACAGCTGTATCTGGTTGCTATTCAATTCTTATATCATTCCCACACATTTTATGTGAAGGTTACTCAGATATAGGTAAGGTTTCTACACTTTAGGTACTAAACACTTAAGGTACTAAGCACTTTAGGTTTTATAAGTAGGTATACCTATTCCTACACTGTAAATTAGCTTCCGCAGCGAATCCGTCTGCCTAGATTATTGATTTCTGTGATAAAATCTAACTTTCCCAAGACTCCAACTCCAATATGCCCTTACCAAATTTCATCGAAATGGTTTCAGCGTGAAGAGGTAATAGGCAGACAAGACAGGTTTTACTTTAGCATTTATTACTACATACCTACTAGTTTTTGACCGTTACTTTGTATGCATAGAGGTAAGTACTTCCTATATCCCATTTGCGTAATTAGTTCCACTCCCCTTTTTATATGTAATTACACTAATTACTATCCTATGTCGTTTCCCAGGCCCGGAACTACCAAATTTCATCGAAACCGGTTCAGTGGTTATACATGAAGAGACTGAAGAGGTAACAGATAGAGTTACCTTCGCTTTTATAGGCAATATTGATAGGGATAGTAGGAATTCCTTGATGGGAATCACGGCTGTCCTAAGCTTAAGGCTAACGGCCTGGCTACGACATTGCGCGACTGGTTTCGGCTAAGGCGAAAACTATAGGTGGGAACGAAAGGTCCGATCGCTGTCTCGCTCCCATCTATAATCTATGTCGCCTTAGCCGAAGCCAGTCACGCAATGTCGTGGCCAGGCTCCGGCCTGCGGCTAAGCTAATAAAAAGCGGTTTACTATGAGTCTATGAATGACACTGGCTGGAGCGTGCATTGAGCTTGGGCGCAGCTTAATAGCCGTCAGATTTTAGGCCCATACGCGAGACGTAAATGTGAAGTTTATGCTTCCGATGTAGGCCACAAGATGGCAGAACCTACTACGAGTACGAGAATGTTAATATGGTAGCACTTGCTTTGCCAATGTAGTGTAGGTACATGTTTATGTTTCGGATTCAGGCCACAAGATGGCAGACCCTCCAACGCGCAGTCCCGATGTAAAATGGCACGTTCGGATATTTTCTCTTGATCTCTAAGTATATAAAGATCAAGATAATTAAAATGAGAGTATACAAATATAATTTTTACCTATAATATTTACTGGTGAACTAGTGAATCTCGTTTGAGTTTGAATCTCATCTCGCAATGAAACCGTTATATCGGGTAGAATATCTGATGAAATTCGAATGTTCAAAAGGTGCGTTCAGCAGAGATACAGCATGATACTAGGCTGAGCACAATTTTGCGATTTTACAGTGGCTCTGACCGCAGTGTATAATTAATGTAATATGGCTTAACAGTAGAGAAATCAACAATTATTAAAAAATAAGCTTAAATAGATACGTTTATATTTCATCCATTGAATACTTGCGCACAATATTATTTTGATCACACTTTATTTTTGACATCCTTTTGACAGCTGCTCGTTTTGACACATTTGACACTTTACATAACTTTGAATTGAAGTTTAAAATTAATTAATTGCCGGGAGAAGTCCCCCGGTTTTCGTTTATTTATTGTTGTATTTGTATTTTGTATTATATTTGTGTTTCTTCATTGAATTGTACATCGTGTACCCAATAGTTCTTTTAGTAAAACTTAATTGGACTTTGCAAAACAGATCGTTAAACGCAAATGTCTACTGCATTGCGGTGTGCACTTTGTCAATGGAGAGTTTGATTTAAAAATGCATCCAATAAGAAAAGACTAAGAAAGTATGTGGTATGCAAATATTATAGATACTGTTACGTATAATTTTAATAACTTGTATTTAAAACTTCCAACAAGAAAACATCACAGAACATAACAGTGTCCATGGTCAAGTCTCGCGAATACGAGATCATTCCTTGTCTTGTCGGTGTATCCCTGACTGTAAATAAGTCTGAATAAAAAAATGATTAAAACTGCTGTTACTCCTTCCCAATTTTGAATATGACATCAATCACTATTAATATAGCACTAATAAGCCTCTATTATAATTTGTTGCAAGGACAAAACATAGTGGTTATATTCTCTTTGGAAAGGACCGTAGTGTCTTGGTAGGAATATAATAAAATTGCTTAGATATGTTGCCAAACTTTCTATGATTTATATACTCAAGATATTTAATGAATTTATTTTTTAATGTAATTTGATAATCTTATTTCTTTCAGGTTTCTGGATTTCCACTTAATAATGAACAATTTGTGTCATCTGTTGATTTGGATTTTAGCCCAGCTGTATAAGTTAGTTAAAAGAAGACTAATTCTTGTTGGTTTTGCATCATTAGCAAGTTTTACAATATTTGCCATTTTATTGAAATGGAGCTTCACATGCTCTAATATTCAGCCTCAAAAATATGTGAAAAATATTGTAAGTATTTATTTGAAAAACTACTAAAGTCTGGCTAGCAAAAGTTGAACATAACATAACAAATAAAATTACATTTACACACATTTCAACAAACAGGCCTAGTCTAGGGTTTAATTCTATTTTGTAACTTACTTTATATTTATATGTGATGTTATCTATGATAAGGGACCTTATTGTCGATGGCGCTTACGCCATTAAGCCGGGTATTCATTAGGCAACTTTTGTTAATAAACACTGTTTAATGACTGTTTATAAACAGGGTTGCACAATGTTTCATCACCTCTGTAAACATGTTTATAAACAAGGATGATGAAATATTGTTGCATATACATGTTGCTGTGTTCCCCACTCTAGGTGGAGAACAAGACGAAACATTCAGTTTATAAATGTTTATAAACAGATGTCATCGAGTGTGGACGTGTGTGACGCAAGTTTAGAAACATGGAAATAGTACTACCTCCTCGGGCGACATCCTAGCAACAACTAAACTAGTGTGGACTGCTAAGTTTCAGAAACAGTGTTTACGGTAAACTTGTTGCAAAACATGGTGATCAAATTCATAAACAGTTGATTAACAAATGTTGCCTAATGAATACCCGGCTTAACGATGCTCCGATATAAATACAATGCCGCGCGACGCTGTGCGGCGTAAGGGCCATCGACAATAAGGTCCCTTTTCATAGATAATGTCCCATATATTTCATAAACAATAAATAATTGTTTCAACCTCAGCCATTGTAATTGAAACTCCTTTGGTTTAAATTTTGTTAGCCAAACTGTTTTGTATTATCATCCCAGATTTATACAGTATTAATTCAAATTAACCCAAGCATGTGTTCCTTTCCAGTGTACTGATTACCACAGTGGAACCTCCATTGGAAACCTTTGTGATGAACTTTGTAATCCTGACGGTATATCCTCCATTTCCTGTCACAATTTCCACACCGGCAAGGAGGCAGTATTCTCAGGTATCCATGGCAACCACAGTGTGGTGTTCAAGTTGCCTAGAAAAATATCAAACTATGATGTGCTGCACTGGTTAGACAACTCAAGTAAAAAGATTTATCCTTCCGAAGTAGATTTTACGAATATGATTGTAACAAATGTAAAACTTAAATTCAATATTTTCTTAAACCATATTGATGCTAAGAGAATGTCATATATTAATTATTCATTGAATCATCATAGGGAAATAGAAATGGAAAATGTATGGAATTTATTGCAAGACAATGAATATCTTGCTTTATTGTTGTATGAAAAGTTTGATATTTTCCCTCACTTGGAGGGATCATGCGGCTCACTGTATGCTGTCCAGAAATTGAATACAATATCAAGGTACTGGCATCTTATAACACTTTATGATAGCAAGAGTGAGTGGGTGAAGAGAGTCAAGTTGTCGGTGATGATACTAGATTTCTTATTGCGTTTAGATCATGCACTGCCAGAGCCGCTTCACATCTGTGATATAAACATGGACCATTTTGGAGTCACAAACGATTTCAAGAAAATCAAATACCTAGATCTCGACTATGTTCACCCCGTTAGTGTTACAAACAAGCTTACTGCCGACGGGTCAGATTGCAAGCAGCACAGTGATTGTGATTTTAAAGACTGTCGATCTTTTTGTAATCTGATGACGTTTAAATGTCAGCATGGCGTGGCTAACAATAACCTGCAGATAGTTTGTGAGAAGATATTTTTGGGCTGGGTGTTGTCTGGTCGTGTCATGGTGCCAGGGTTGCTGCTCGGGCCGCGGTCTCCTCGCGTCCTTATCGACGTGCTGGAGCTCTGCGCCAACCCTGACGTAGAATCAGGCACACCAAGAGCACCAGCTTCCAAAGAAATTAGGAACAGACTTCACAAACTGCTCTCTCATTTATCTTTATCTTAAGAAATGTAATACACTGTGATAAATAATTACCTTAGATATGTAGGTGTTAAGATTTTCTAGTCACAATTTTTAAAGTTACTTATTGTTTAAGTAGTTTTTAACACTATCATAACTAGTAAAACATGGAGTGACAATCAAGTTGCACCAAATTGTGATAGTTAGCTTTTAGAATTCATTGATAAGTAACAAAAAAATGTTTTTCTCATGTGCCTTTAAATGAGATTTAAAAATGTTTAATCTAGTCAATTCTAATCTAATGTTTCCGGTACATACTTCTAAAATTAACCAGATTGCCAACAATAGTTCTTCCTTACATAGTAAAACATCCAACTAATTGTATTTGTCTTAAAAGAAATCGCGCACGATGTCCGTAGAATCGTGACGCTCTGAAGGCCTACCGCAAACCACGTTCGATGTGTTGCCTCTCTGTCGCACTTGTAAATTCGTACGTAAGTGTAACAAGGAGGCAACTCGTCGAACGTGGTTCGCGGTAGGCCCTCTGCGCCCATATCCATATCTAGTGCGACTAAACTCTAAATCGTAATTAGATTCCAAAAAATGTTGCCACTGCAATAATTTGTTTGTAAAAAAGTAAATTCCTTTTTATAAATAAATACGCTAAGATAATTTATTTATTGGTAATTTTACGCCTACGATTTAAAAAAGTACTTTTTCTCAAAAATGGACGGCAAAGTCGACTTTGCCGTTTAAAAAATAGGTCGCGAAGCGCGTAGTTTATTGTCAGTCAAAAATTAAAAAGTTAAAAACATTGCAGTCCCGATTTTGGGACTGCAATGTTGCATACAAATTCCATTATTTGTCGAGTTCCAAACTTTTTAAAAGTTAAAATGGCCATATCAAATGAAGGCACAGGCCCATTAAACAGCCAAACAGATAATTAGTACCGCGACTATTTAGCTGTCTCAAATAGGTTGGCGTATTTTCGGCAGAAAAATACACTTCTATTTTTTTATTAAAAAAATAAAAAGGCGGCATAGCTAATTTTTTCAATTGTTTCTACTTTTTTCTGTGAAAATATGTGACGTTCCACGGGAAAAGGTACCTTATGAGGGTTTCTAGTTTCGGAGATATTAAATGTTTTGTAAAGAGGTGAAAAAATGCTCAATTTTTTTTTATTGTGTGATCTGAAACCTTAATGCGTAACGTTTGTTTACCTGTTTTTATTTTTGTTATAAGTTAGTTATAAGCCTAGTAATGTCGTCTCAGAGTTTAGTAGAAAAGGTACCTTATGGAAAAAAGATTGAAAATTCCCAAAAAAACTAGTCAATACGGGAAAAGAAGTTTGGTAGAGAACTGTATTAGCATTCTGCAAAACTAATTTGATAATTTCAGTTCTGGTTGGGGCGCCTCGCAAATATTATAACCGTACATAGACCGACATCACAAATCCAAGTAGACTGCTATTATACCAAAGTTACTCTCGTCAAGTCTTTCTTAACTAGAATAATCTTCATTTGGTTTGGTCGCATGCAGTAAATCAGCCATTGGTTTGCTGAAAAATGCCAATACCCGACGCATTACCTTATGGAATATCTGAGGTCATTGAACCTCAATGCCGCTTATCTTCAATAGCAACCGAAATATATTATTGATAAGAAATAGACGATTTATACCATCTTAACCCCAAAATATTATTAGTTTATCCTAACTGTTCCATCATCATCATGCCTCATCATGTAACTTGACCACAAGGTACCTTTTCATTACATACAAATTATTGGTCTTTTTTAAGATTATTATGACGAAGAACTAATTAAATTGGGGGCAGTTTAATGTAAATTAATATTTTCTATTCATAAAAGATAAACTATAATATGATTGATATTTTGTAGTGATGTATTATTAGATTTATTTCCATAAGGTACCTTTTCGTAAATGTATGGAGCAAATACTGTTATTGTTATGTAAGTTTAAAGTGGCATAAGGGGTTAAATATAGTATTTAGTTGGGGTTTTAGGATTTATTTCATTTGAATGACAGAATTTCTTTCATATGTGCTCAGAAAAATTGATTGTGTGTCACATTAAAAGTAAAAATATTCAATTTTGTGATTTTATATGAAAAAGTCAGAAAATACATTTTCACCTCTAAATCGGTATTGTTTTTTGCTTAAACTGTCTGTCAGTGTCGTTTTCTAATAGATAAAATTTAAATCTTGAGAGCTCATTGCAATCAATCGTGAAAATGAAATAAAACTTTATTTTCAAGAGATTGGTTAGTATACACATAAATCAGTCGATATCAAAAGTTTCTATTTGCATTACAGAACAAGTCGCAATATTTTTTTAATCTCAGATATATAAGGCATTATTATTTGTAGTCAACTATGTAACTTACTTCAGGAACATAGTTTTTTAGGCGGCTAAACTTAAAACTTCTCTATCGTAAAGTTGCTCATTTCACAACATTATTTTCAAAAAATCATATCTCTGTAACTACGCAACCTAGAAGGTTGATCTTTTGTGTTATCGATAGCTTATTTATTGTAGATTACTGGGGTATGCATAACTCCATACCCGCCATAAGGTACCTTTGACCGTGGGACGTCACATATATACGTAAGAACGTTGCTTTTGTAAAATATTTCTATGATATTTATATTTGTTGCACCATTTTCGAGAAAAGCACTATATATGACTCGGCTGGAAGGCTACTTGCTGGCTTCGGATTCAATTAAACGGACTCCCAAGGTCGTCCGTTTAAAACGAATCCTCAGCCTGCAAGTAGCTACTTCCGAGCCTCGACAATAATGTACTATTATTTACTTATTTTTACATAAATACAAGACGCGCTAGTAAAAAGTGGCAACATTGTCTTGCTTTTTTTGGAATCTAATTATGATTTAGAGTATAGACTAGTCGGACTGGTGTGACGGCGAAGACGGCAAGAGCGGAGAATCTTGCATTTCCTCGGATCTCGTGCGCGAACTATAGGTATCATAGAGTATACAATCTGCACTATTTAAATGTAAATAGATAAAAATGCTCACTCTTACCAGGGATTTAATACTAATAGTGTTTATCTCCAGTAAAAAAACTTATCAACTAGGTAACGTTGTCACATCATAAAGTTTCAAAGTATAACGGGCGATTTAACGAAGTAACATAATTTATATCATGTAAGTATAGGTATGTGATAGATATCTACCTATCTATGGTATGTGATGAACGTGAACATTGTTTTTAGGGTTCCGTACCCAAAGGGTAAAAACGGGGCCCTATTACTAAGACTCCTCTGTCCGTCTGTTGAAATTTTGACTGTTTCATGTATTTCTGTTGAATAAAATAAATTGGGGCTCCCATACAACAAACGTTATTTTTTTACCGTTTTTTGTGTAATGGTACGGAACCCTTCGTGCGCGAGTCCGACTCGCACTTGGCCGGTTTTTTTAGAGGTTAACACTATTAACTTCCTGATTATCCTAAAATTCCAACGTAGTTAAAACTTTGATCAGTAGTTCTAGCATTGACAATAAGTTCTAGACTTTCTTAGATTAATGAATTAGGGCACAATAATTTTAAATATTTAGGCATTTCCAAAATCTAGTTACAGTCATATCATTCAGTCTTAGGGACATTTTAAATGTAAGTTCTAGTCACAACACAACAGTAAGTATATGGGTATATTATTGAAATAAATGTCCAATGGGCAAAATGAAACAAGTTGTAATGGTTTGATTTTTTTCCGTCATCCTACAAATGCATGGAAAGTTTTCTTTTTTGTGGCTTTTTAGTACATTGCCGTATATTGATCCCTAAGAAACTATTGATATTGGATAGGAATGGAATCGATTGACATGAAAAATAGCATGTAAAAAATACGTAAGTTTTCATTTTCATACAAATTGCATGGGAAAAGTTTTCCTCGATTTGTGGCTTTTCTAGCCAGAATTTTTTTGGGTCCCATACAAGCTTTTGATCCTGGATAGGAATGGGATCGATTGGTGTAAAAATTTTTTTGTCAAAAATGACCTTTTTCTCGCATCCAGTATGTTTTTTCCAAAATCTGTAGGTAAACGTTAATCTTCATTGATTTGAAATTGAGGGAAGGTCTTCTAAGACCATTTTCTGCTGCCCTTTGACCCAAAAAGACAATCCACCCTGTAGAATCGTGTTAAGATATTTGTGAGCACCTTGGTCGCTCCGATATATGTATAGGATAGCGTTAGTTTCCATCCAGGCTCTAGTTTTCGTCTAGTTGATAGTGACTGCATGGTGACTGTACTACGTAAATACCTAAATGAGTGAATTGCAAAAAAATTGCACGTAATTAAGCGCAGTTAATTGATTCATTTGTGTTACGAAAATTAACTATGTAAATTGTATTGTATTTATTGTAATTCGTACACATATAAGTCTATAGCATACGCTAACACACGTTCATGCATCTAACTTAAATAGAAATGGCTTAACTGCGGTAACACAATGGAATCAATTATCTTTAGACTAATTACGTGCTTAACTATGTACAATTTTTTTGCAATTCACTCTAATACTAGGTACTGGAGTTTAGCCATATAAGGTATATTCTATGAGCTGATACGCATATTAGGAATTACTTCGACCATAACAAACCGATACTGCCTAAAGTTTGCCAGAGGTCAGAATTAATTTAGGTTGGCGGTATTATGGGCGCCGCGACGCATGCGCGACGCTGCGGGCGACCTTCCGTCGTCCTCTCGCCACCGCCAGTCGACGGCGTACGCCGTTCCGCCGCACATGTTGATAAAAATACGCGTAGAAAGTGGACTAACTTTCGCTTTCTTTCGCGTTTACAGGCCGCTGATTTGAGGTCCTGGCGCGTGGTGTTGTGATGTGCGTGTGACGTAGCTGGAGCTACGGGTTTCTGAAGGTACCGGCGCGAAATACAGGTAGGTACCCACGCACGTAAACATGCGTGCATGTTTTATAACTTTTATCTTTTGTGTGCTCAATTAAAAACGTTTGCGAATGTTTTGTGTCACGTGCCGGTGAGTAAAGCAAAGTGGAAAAGGGTCCATTGTAACTTAAATAGCCGGTTTTTAACCGGCTTATTTTGGTAACATAACGTCGTGACCTTCACCTTTGAGTCAAGTTCAACGCACGGTAACTGATGTTGCGTAAGGTCATGCATTTGTAAGATTTGATTAATAATGACACTACTGTACCATCTCACCCGGGTAACTTAACTACCTACCTACGCACTTCGTTTTAGCATGGGATTGCGCAAGGTTTTGATTTGATAGGAACTCGAAGGTATAATGATTTAATCATGTAGCATTTCCTGAATCCTGACTGATCACATGTAGCGATTAAAATGTCCTTTGAAGATTGAAGATCGAAGTTTGCATTTAGTCTAGTTATAAAAATTGTGTCATTTTGTCGAAATCGTTTTTTTTTGTAATTAATCAGTAGAAAATGTGGTCTTTTCTAGATTACCATTAGTCATTGAATGATATCATTACGCGATATTTTTGTCTTTGCGAAACTTGTCCAAAGAAAGTGCTTTACAATAGGTAGGTACCTACATCATACATTTACTTTTACGTGACTTTTTTGATGAAGAAAAGGTCACATGTACAAGTGCTTGAAGAAAATTTTGTCATATAATGTTTATTGCTTGTTTTGGCCTCAGGAATGCGTGATTAAAATTCTTCGGGTTCCTTCTGTGCTATATACGAGTACCTACATATACCTAGCTAATCTCATTTTAGGTACACGACCATCCTGATTATTGACATTATTGTCAGGGGCGTATTTACCCTAGGGCCAAGGGGGCCATGGCCCGCGGCGGCAGGCCGCGGGGGGGCGGCGAAGCCGCACCCTCGCGATTTTTTCTGGGCGCCTTTTATAATCAAACTTAGCTATATTTTTTATTATATTTTAATTGACATTTAAATTAATAAACAAACGAACGCTTCAAACCCCACCAATTGCTTAAAATATCTACCAACAAGTACCTAAATTAAGCAACATTTTCGTTCAAGAAGTACGCTACGTCTTACGTAGGCGAACAACGCGCGAACGCGGCGCGGCGCGGCGCGGCGCGGCTAAATCAATCCTTTGATGCCCATAGAAGTGTCCTACGTAAGCGATCTCGTTGCGAACGCGGCGCGGCGCGGCGCGGCGCGGCGCGGCGGCGGCGCGGCGAGACGCGGCACGGAAAAAACAAACCGTTGTTGCATATGGAAGTGTCCTAGGTGAGCGATTTTGACGCGATGGCGAAGCGGCGCGGCGGCGGCGCGGCGCGGCGCGGAACGGGCGCGATCAATCCATTTGATTTTTAGACGCGAATATGACGCGGCTAGAGGCGTTGCGTATATAGAATTACCGGCTATGATTTGATTAGTCGACTCCCGTTTGATTTCTTTATAGGTTTTCCTGTAATCTATAGGCACAAAACTAAAAAATATTCAAATTCGCGGAAATTGGCATAAAAGACTTAACTCCAGTAGCTTCTATGGCACTTACGACTATTCTGAGTTCGCTGTAGTAAAGATTCGGCAAAGTAATTTATGTCATTATTTCAATTTTTTTAAGCTAATTGCGAAGTTACAGCTCACAGAAAAGAGCAACTACTTTGGTTTTTAACCGCCTTAAAAAAAAGGAGGTTCTCAGTTTGACCGGTATGTATTTATGTATGTATGTTTGTCCGTGATTTTGATGCGGTTTTCAGTGGGATTGAGAGTGCGAGTGCGAGTGGGAGAGGGAGTGGGTCCCTGTATTACGTGCGCGCAGCAAGATCAATCGATAGTCATAATGAGACAAAAATAAATAAAACGAAATAAAAAAGTAAAAATATAAATAAATCAATTAAAAAAAACAAACATAAAAGCAAAATAACTTAATATAATTTCTTTAAAAAAACCGGCCAAGTGCGAGTCAGACTCGCGTTTCTAGGGTTCCGTACATAATTCCGACTCCCGCTTGACTTCACATTTCTAATAGGTTTTCCTGTCATCTATAGGTAAAGAACTATTTTGTACTTATATTTTTTTTTCAAAATTTTAGACCCAGTAGTTTTGGAGATAAATGGTCATTTTTTGGCTATTTTCTTAAATAACTTCGAACCTATGTATTTTAAAATTATAAAAAAAACATGTCCATCTTTAAGTTACTAATGTACATATGTGTACCAAATTTCAACTTAATTGGTCCAGTAGTTTCCGAGAAAATAGGCTGTGACAGACGGACAGACAGACAGACGCACGAGTGATCCTATAAGGAGTATAAGGGTTCCGTTGTTTCCTTTTGAGGTCCTTCCAACCCACTGAAAAGCACAAAATATTTTTTTATATACCAGACCCCACCCCTATAGGTCCTTGTCCAGTCCCTATCCCGTCGTAAAGCCAATTTCTGCCAAAACGTAATTAATCCATACTATCCATACTATATTAATACTAATATTATAAATATATATAATATTATAAAGGCGAAAGTGTGTCTGTCTGTCTGTTACCTCTTCACGCTTAAGCCGCTGAACCGATTTAGTTGAAATTTGGTATAGGGATAGTTTGAGTCCCGGGGAAGTACATAGGATAGTTTTTATGTCGGTAATCATCCCTGAAGAGAGTGCAAGGGGGGGTGGAATTGAAAGAGTTAATGAATTGCCTAATAATTGAAGCAAGCAATGCGCGAATTGAATCATTGCTATTAGAATTATCCAGGCGCCATACCTACTTTAGCTGCTGTCGCTAATTCCACGCAGACGAAGTCGCGGGCAAAAGCTAGTAATATTATAAATGCGAAAGTGTGTCCGTCTGTCTGTCTGTCTGTTACCTCTTCACGCTTAAACCGCTGAACCGATTTTCATGAAATTTGGTATAGAGATAGTTTGAGTCCCGGGGAAGGACATAGGGTAGTTTTTATCCCAGAAATCCCTCTTTAAAGGGGTGAAAAAGGGGGTGGAAGTTTGTATGGGGAATCAACAACCTTTTCTTCAACAATTCAACTTCTACTTCTCTAACTTCAACTTCTCCAACTCGAACTTCTCCAATCTTTTCAACGTCGTCAACTTCAACTTCTTCAACTTCTTCAACCTTTTCAACTTCAACTTTAACTTCTCCTACTTCAACTTCTCTAACTTCAACTTCTCCTACTTCTTTCACTTCTTCAACTTCATCAACTTCTCTAACTTCAACTTCTCATACTTCTTCAACTTCTTCAACCTTTTCAACGTTTTCAACTTTAACTTCTCCTAATTATTCAACTACTTCAACCTTTTCAACTTCAACTTCAACTTCTCCTACTTCTTCAACTATTTCAACCTTTTCAACTTCTACTTCTCCTACTTCAACTTCAACTTCTCCAACCTTTTCAACTTCTACTTCTCTAACTTCAACTTCTTCAACTTCAACTCCTACTTCTTCAACTCGTCCTTCAACATCTCCTTCTTCAACTTCTCTAACTTCATATTCTCCAACTCGAACTTCTTCAACTTCTCTAACTTCATATTCTCCAACTCGAACTTCTTCAACTTCTCCAACTTCTTCATTTTCTACTTCTATAACTTCAACGTCTCCTACTTCTTGAACTTCAACTTCTCCAACCTTTTCAACTTCTTCAAGTTCTCCAACCTTTTCAACTTCTTCAAGTTCTCCAACCTTTTCAACTTCTTCAACTTCAACTTCTTCAAATTCGACTACTCCAACCTTTTCAACTTCAACTTCTCCAACTTCCTCAAATTCAACTTCAACTTCTCCAACTCTAACTCTTCCACTTTTGCACCTTCTTTAACTTCTCCAACTTTTTTTAACTTCTTCAACTT
The DNA here is from genome assembly GCF_910591565.1 of Cydia splendana. NCBI lineage: Eukaryota > Metazoa > Arthropoda > Insecta > Lepidoptera > Tortricidae > Cydia > Cydia splendana. Next base: position 12,414,788 of record NC_085971.1, on the reverse strand, counting down.
TTTCAACTTCCTCAATTTCTCCAACTTATTTATCTTCCTACTTCTTCAATTCATCCAACTTCTTCAAATTCTCCAACTTTTTCAACTTCTTCAACTTCGACTTCTCCAACATCTTTAACTCCAACTTCTTCAACTTCAACTTCTCCCACTTCTTCAACTTCAACATCTCCTACTTCTTCAACTTCAACTTCTCCAACCTTTTCAACTTCTTCAACTTCTTCAAATTCAACTTTAACTTCTCTAACTCGAACTTAGTCAACTTTTTCAACTTCTCAAACTTCTTCAACTTCTCCAACTTAAAATTGTCCAACTTCAACTTCTCAAACTTCAACTTCAACTTCTCCAACCTTTTCAATTTCTTCAACTTCTCTAACTTCAACTTCTACTTCTTCAACTTCAACTTCTTCAACTTCGACTTCTCCAACTTCTTTAACTTCAACTTCTTCCACTTCTTCAACTTCATCATCTCCTACTTGAACTTCAACTTCTCCAACCTTTCAACTTCTTCAAATTCTCCAACCTTTTCAACTTCTTCAACTTCAACTTCTTCAAATTCAACTTCAACTTCTCCAACTTCCTCAACTTCTCCAACTTCAACTTCTCTAACCTTTTCAATTTCTTCAACTTCTCCTACTTCTTCAACTTCAACTTCGACTTCTCCAACTTCTTCTACTTCAACTTCTCCAACCTTTTCAATTTCTTCAACTTCTCTAACTTCAACTTCTACTTCTTCAACATCAACTTCTTCAACTTCGACTTCTCCAACTTCTTTAACTTCAACTTCTTCAACTTCAACTTCTTCAACTTCAACTTCTCCCACTTCTTCAACTTCAACATCTACTTCTTGCAGTTATCCAACCTTTTCAACTTCTTCAACTTCAAATTCAACTTCTCCGACTTCTTCAACTTCTCCAACTTCAACTTCTCCAACCTTTTTAATTTCTTCAACTTCTCTAACTTCAACTTTTTCTACTTCTTCAACTTCAACTTCGACTTCTCCAACTTCTTCTACTTCAACTTCTCCAACCTTTTCAATTTCTTCAACTTCTCTAACTTCAACTTCTACTTCTTCAACATCAACTTCTTCAACTTCGACTTCGCCAACTTCCTTAACTTCAACTTCTTCAACTTCAACTTCTCCCACTTCTTCAACTTCAACATCTACTTCTTCTAGTTATCCAATCTTTTCAACTTCAACTTCTCCAAAATCTTCAAATTCAACTTCAACTTCTCCAACTCGAACTGCTTCAACTTTTTCAACTCCTCCAACTTATCCTACTTCTTCATCTTCAACTTCTTCAACTTCGACTTCTCCAACTTTTTTAACTTCAACTTCTTCAACTTCAACTTCTCCCACTTCTTCAACTTCAACATCTTCTACTTCTTCAACTTCAACTTCTCCAACCTTTCAACTTCTTCAAGTTCTCCAACCTTTTCAACTTCTTCAACTTCAACTTCTCCAACTTCTTCAAATTCAACTTCAACTTCTCCAACTCTAACTGCTTCATTTTTTTCAACTTCTCCAACTTCTTCAACATCTCCAACTTCAACTTCTCCAACCTTTTCAATTTCTTCAACTTCTCTAACTTCAACTTCTCCTACTTCAACTTCAACTTCAACTTCTCCTACTTCTTCAACTTCAACTTCTTCAACTTCGACTTCTCCAATTTCTTTAACTTCAACTTCTTCAACTTCAACTTCTCCCACTTCTTCAACTTCAACATCTACTTCTTAGACTTCAACTTCTTCAAGTTCTCCAACCTTTTCAACTTCTTCAACTTCAACTTCTCCAACTCGAAATTCTTCAACTTCTTCAACTTCGACATCTCCAACTTCTTTAACTTCAACTTCTCGTACTTCTTGAACTTCTACTACTCCAACCTTTTCAACTTCTTCAACTTCAACTTTTCCAACTTCTTCAAATTCGACTACTCCAACCTTTTCAACTTCTTCGACTCAACTTCTCCAACTTCTTCAAATTCAACTTCAACTTCTCCAACTCGAACTTCTTCAACTTTTTCAAATTGTCCAACTTCTCCAACTTTAAATTGTCCAACTTCAACTTCTCCAACTTATTCAACTTTATCAACTTCTCCAACTTCTACAGCTTCTCCAACTTCTTCAACTTCTCGAACCTCCAAGTTGGAGTGGAGGTGGAAGTGATGTTAAGATAGAAAAATATGGTTGTCTGTAAAGTCGGTTTACGGACGATAATTTTGCGTGATAACGTCATAAGAAAACATTACCATTACATTACGTAACGTTACCATGGAGATCTGTCCACAAAGTTACCATGGAGATTTGTCCACAACGTGACACTTTTTCGTGCATGCTACCGGTGTTCATCGATTTATAAGACGTTATCACGTCAAAATTAATTAATAAATAAAAGAAAATAATATCTTAATTTCGTTACAAATAAAGAAAGTTCGCATTTTTGACTAATTGTAATTAGTCATCCATTTTGGGGGCGAAAAGAAGGAAGTAATAAAAACCGGGCAAGTGCGAGTCGGACTCGCGCACGAAGGGTTCCGTACCATAATGCAAAAAAAAAAAACAAAAAAAAAAGCAAAAAAAAAAACGGTCACCCATCCAAATACTGACCACTCCCGACGTTGCTTAACTTTGGTCAAAAATCACGTTTGTTGTATGGGAGCCCCATTTAAATCTTTATTTTATTCTGTTTTTAGTATTTGTTGTTATAGCGGCAACAGAAATACATCATCTGTGAAAATTTCAACTGTCTAGCTATCACGGTTCGTGAGATACAGCCTGGTGACAGACGGACGGACGGACAGCGAAGTCTTAGTAATAGGGTCCCGTTTTACCCTTTGGGTACGGAACCCTAAAAAGCATACCTACTAACTTAATGAATAGAGGAATTCGACAATTAGCTAAGTAAGGTTTACTCGGGTAATTCCGAATGTCGAAAACTGTCGGATAATTCCGAAAGAGACTTTTATTATGATGGAATTAAGGGTGATTTTCATCTGAATTTCGGAATTATCCGACATTCGGTAATACCCGAATACACCTTACCTACTTTTTTTCCAGGTTGATAACGAGTATCTAATAGGTATTTATGTTAGTCACTATGCTGACGATAATAACATTTTTTGGCAACGAAGGGGATTACCTACACTAGAACATTTGTATATGCTATCTACCTAGTTATCTTATCGTTATCGAAAACACTTGACATTCAGACATTACATTACGTAGCTAGCTATAATATCTTATCGTAGATTATCTAAGTCGAAGGGTGGTATTCCACTTGTCAGGACAGGTGGAATACCAACCTAAGGAATAAATATTGTTTACAGTACATATGGCCCTATTTTCCCGCACTAGCGCGTAAAATAGCACTTTTCGTGTGTATGTCAAAAGTTTAAAGGGCCATATGTACTGTAAAACGTTGTACGATACACGTGCGAATAGGTAATTCGCAACTCGTTTCGATTTAAAACACTCCCTTCGGTTATGTTTTAATTTATCGCCACTCGTTTTGAATTTCCTCTTTTCCGCACTTGTATCGTGAATAACTATTACATAGGTGTGTAGCGGCCGCCCCCTACCTCATTCATAATATTTCAAAGCTAATGGAGTAATGTCTCTGTGTTACTATTTCTCGCTTCAAGTGTCGGGTACAGTACGGTTACCACTTACCATCAGTTTGTCACTGACATAAACGCCGTCGAGAACGTAATTTACTTTCTATACATCTCGCTCGCACTCGCATATTAGTGCAAACGGGATGTGTAGAAAGTAAATTACGTTCTCGACGGCGTTTATGTCAGTGACAAACTGATGGTAACCGTACTGGTACAGTTTGTCTCGATACTTTTTATGTCCAAGATCGAAGATCGCCATCTGAGGCGACAGAGAGTAGACATTTGTATGAGTTTAAATTTCTTCGAAAATGTCCTTTCTGATTACCACCTTTATTAAGAAATATGGGGCATTATCTATGAAAAGGGACCTTATTGTCGATGGCGCTTACGCCGCACAGCATCGCGCGGCATAGTAGGTATTTATATCGGAGCTTCGTTAATAATGGCGTAAGCGCTATCGACAATAAGGTCCCTTTTCATAGATAACGTCACATATTGTAGGCACAGCTTTAATATGTGGCTTTCCATTAGAGAAGAGTCCTTATGCTTCATATGCATAAGGAACCTTTCTGTGAGCGCTGGTGGCCTAGCGGTAAGAGCGTGCGACTTTCATTCCGGAGGTCGCGGGTTCAAACCCCGGCTCGTACCAATGTGTGTTTCGGAACTTATGTACGAAATATCATTTGATATTTACCAGTTGCTTTTCGGTGAAGGAAAACATCGTGAGGAAACCGGACTAATCCCGATAACGCCTAGTTTCCCCTCTGGGATGGAAGGTCAGATGGCACGCTTTTGTAACAACTAGTGCCTACGTCAAATCTCGGAATTAGTTGTCAAGCGGACCCCAAGCTCCCATGAGCCGTGGCAAAATGGCGGGATAACGCGAGGAAGAAGATGCATAAGGAACCTTATGCTCCATGTGCATAAGGAACGTTTCCATCGAAGAAGGGTCCTTATGCACATGGGGCATAAGGTCGCTTTTCTGATGAAATGCCGTAGATGCATAAAAAAAACGACCAAGTTATATACCTCCAGCCATAAATTACAATCACAGGGCTGTAATGCAAACAGCAATTGCTTAAATACCAACACAACCTCGAAGTTCTTTAGTCAAAGTTGAGTTGATCGCCCTGTCCTTCTCACACTGGTTATAAAATTATGACGTGAAAAGGACGACACAAGGTTTGAATATCGACCTCGGGAGCAGTTCTTCAGGAGTGTTATTCCAATAGCTTACTGCTGACATGCGAGCGCTTAAGACAGTACTCGTAATTCAATTCACGAAGCAGACAGCTCCATCAGAATTAGTTATGTAAGGTTAATTAATGGGACTATTCCGTCCACTAGCGTTTTTCTCGAACAACGATCATAATCGATAATTTCATTGACAAAGCAACGATTGCTTTTAGTTTCAGCAATCAAAAGCAAATGGTCTTTTTCCTGCGATTGTTACGCTAAGAAATATACGCTCGTGGACGGATTAGTCCCTATGACGGAATTAGCCGCCACATTGACCTTAGCGAAATTAACTATAGTTGGTCAAACCAATTTGTCAGTCAGTAAGAACCAGGAAAACTATACCTACTCATCCTTTTCTTTTGGGTGCTAGTACTAGTGTAAGACAAATATAGTATGATTCTTTGTGTCTATGATTGAAATGAGACAGTCCTTTGACAAACTATACTAGATTATAGATAGCGTTATAATACAAATCTACTAGAGCCGGTTCAAGCTAACTTTGCAATGACAAATTCCTATGAAAGTATGACGTTTATTATGACACTACCACAATTTGTTATGTTCAAGTCGGTACAAAATAAGCTTAGCCCATAGGTATATGCCCAAAACTGGTTTTAGCTCTGTACTCCTTGAGGTTACACGCGTATTCCCCTACTATGTAATTTTTTCTACTCGTCGACTGTTATTCTTGAATAAGATTTCGTATACCAAACTGCAACTGGGTGTTTTTAATGTATGGGCTCCCAACTCAACTATAATATTCATTTCGATACGGTTTAGTCAACTATAATGAAATTGACCAATCACAGCTCGCCGCGATCGAGAGGACGAAACAAAACAGAAACAACTGCTTCATAAGTCAGAAACGCGCATGTGACACCCTTAATATAGCAACATCCATAGACTACGAAAACCACTTAGCATTGCTTGTTAGTCTCCATAGGCTACGGTGGACAAAATCGTGAAAACAACTGTCTAAAAATTTAATTTAGCGCGGAGCAAGTACCAGGGCCCCATGAGTTAAGAGAAGGTGTCGTTGACCAACCCGCCGTGGGGCGCGGCGTGCGGCGGCCGGGTCGCGTACGAGTATGAAGGTATCTTAGCTGTATACTTTTGGTTTGTTTACCTAAATCAGCGGTCGGCAACCTTTTAGCAGCCAAGGGCCAAATAGTAGTTAACGGAGGTGACGCGGGCCGTACTTTGTTAATATTTATGACTTTATGAGATATTTTAAACTCTCGCGTTTTGTACACATATTTAATTACACAAACGGGTCTACCGCGATATAATTTCATTGTTTTTACCTTTAATTCCGACGTTTCAGCTAAGTTGCACCAGCTGTGGTCACGGAAAGACTGACGTCCCAACAAATAAATATGGAGTAGACGTACCTACTGTACCTAATACTTTTTCATCATCATCATCATCATATCAGCCAGAGGACGTCCACTGCTGGACATAGGCCTCCCCACCCACCCACTTATTACTATAGGTACTTATTACTATACTTTTTACGAATTTTAAATTATGATTTAAAGTTACCTAACTACTTTTGTTTTCATGAAGTATTTAGGAAAATTACTTCTATCCGTGATCTTGAGTTATCCTGGTTAGCTTTAGTCGAACGATTGAGAACTTTAGCAAGTGATGGGAATTCATAACCAGTAAAGTACTTCAAGTACTTGTCCTGCGTGGGTGTCCAGTTGCCACTCGATGGACAATTTAATGCCAATAAAAAGAAATTATTGTCTGACGGGCAGACACGCACTGTACAATAAGGCACAGGAAGTCCAATAAGTCGTGCGAAATATTACAATAAATCATTATATTTTGATTACAAATATTCCAACAATGGCTTTAAGCACGTTGTACCTACCATTGCACAGTCACGTACAGTCAACTGCAATAATATGTTACTCTTAGAAGGCCGTAAAAATATGTGACACATTCTTTTGGCTCTACAAATAAGAATGTGTCAGATATTTTTGCGGCCTTCGTTGTGTTACATATTGTTACAGGCGATTGTACCGGCCTACTGGTAGAATTTCGAGGCAAAACGATTCTTAATTTTAATTGTTTAGACTTTCTGGTACAAGCACTCAAGTGTTCGTGGTAAAGCAAGTCGAGACTCGGTGATGTAAGACATTTTAAGAAATTAATAGTTATAGTTTCATCAACGCGCATGTGATAACCATGAGCTATAGGTGGTAGACTTATTTGCCATTATAGTGGCGTGAAAACAACGTTTCGCAACCCTCTATTAGTTAAGTGTAGGTACTAACATCTTTTTGTAGATATAAAAGTCCCCTGAAAATAGAATTTCAGTTGTAAACACGGTAGGTATCTATGAATTTTTCATTTAATTTTCCTTGCACCGGGTGGCTTGTTGTTTTTCAGTCTAACTAAAGTACATTGAACTGTCTCACTGTCTGGGTATTTTCAAGAATAGGTACCTAAACTGCGCAGTTGTCTACACATATAAAGTGTCATCTGCTATTACTTATTTTGTGCTTTAGATATGTTTCACGTTTTAGCTTCGGTTAAATTAATTAGTTGGCTCTAAAAGTAGGCTATGTTTTGCAAAATGCTCCGTCTCCCAAATTGTATACTTTCTACTTGAATAGTTTAGGTATGCTGAATAGTACATTGTGTATTAAGGGCGGGAAATAAGAAATTACGAACGAGTGTCAATTTTAAGCCCGACGCGAAGCGAGGGCTTAAAATGTTCACGAGTTCGGAATTTCTTTACCGCCCGTGGCACACACAATGTTTTTCATCACACTTGTAAGGAAAAAAAGGAGAATTAATAAAAACAAACTTCTGTATAAAACACTTTTCCGCCCTAGGGCGAAAATTTCAATTTCCCGCCCGCAAGCCCTACGTGTAAATAAGTGTTTTTCATCACACTTGCTCGGAAAAGATTTTTTCCGCCCTAGGGCGAAAAGTTCAATTTCCCGCCCGCAAGCCCTACGTGTAAATACATCTTTTCCGAGCAAGTGTGATGAAATAGTACATTGTGTATTAAGGGCGGGAAATAAGAAATTACGAACGAGTGTCAATTTTAAGCCCGACGCGAAGCGAGGGCTTAAAATGTTCACGAGTTCGGAATTTCTTTACCGCCCGTGGCACACACAATGTTTTTCATCACACTTGTAAGGAAAAAAAGGAGAATTAATAAAAACAAACTTCTGTATAAAACACTTTTCCGCCCTAGGGCGAAAATTTCAATTTCCCGCCCGCAAGCCCTACGTGTAAATAAGTGTTTTTCATCACACTTGCTCGGAAAAGATTTTTTCCGCCCTAGGGCGAAAAATTCAATTTCCCGCCCGCAAGCCCTACGTGTAAATACATCTTTTCCGAGCAAGTGTGATGAAATAGTACATTGTGTATTAAGGGCGGGAAATAAGAAATTACGAACGAGTGTCAATTTTAAGCCCGACGCGAAGCGAGGGCTTAAAATGTTCACGAGTTCGGAATTTCTTTACCGCCCGTGGCACACACAATGTTTTTCATCACACTTGTAAGGAAAAAAAGGAGAATTAATAAAAACAAACTTCTGTATAAAACACTTTTCCGCCCTAGGGCGAAAATTTCAATTTCCCGCCCGCAAGCCCTACGTGTAAATAAGTGTTTTTCATCACACTTGCTCGGAAAAGATTTTTTCCGCCCTAGGGCGAAAAATTCAATTTCCCGCCCGCAAGCCCTACGTGTAAATACATCTTTTCCGAGCAAGTGTGATGAAAAATATATTACAGTACATATGGTCCTACTTTCCCTCACTAGTGCGGGAAAGAGCACTTTCCGTGCGTAGGTATGTCAAAAGTTTAAAAGGCCATAAGTAATAAGTACTGTAAAACTTACGATACTCGTGCGAATAGGTAATTCGCAACTCGTGTCGATTTAAAATTTATCGCCACTTGCGAATTTCCTCTTGTCCGCACTTGTATCGTAAATAACTAGGTAGTATTGTATGAATGGCAGGTGATAAATTTAACCTATCTTTAATTAACTGCTGATATCACTTCATCTTAATTTGATGATTCATGCTCTCAGTTATCCTATAAGTGTTTTGAGTGTGTCTGCTCAGTGTAAAGGTTTGGTTTGGTTTGTTATACTAACATGAATGGTTCCGAGAAATATACACTACTTATAAATCTGTACCGATACGTGACTATAATCATAATCATAATCTTTATTGCTAACTACAGTGAATATAAGATTAGATGGGGTTCATGGGGTTAGAGAAACATTGGGGCAAGAGGAACGCTTGTAGGGAATACTCATACTGTTTCTCTTAAAACCCCACATGATCTTATAGTTATTTATAGGGACCATTCACTTTGAATTGTCTGCCACATAGTGGCGTAAATTGGAAACTTAAACTTGACATTTACTCTTCACGCTAATAATTAAGCAAGGGGGCTCTTGTTCCTGTACCACTTCCTACAGTTCAAGTTTGCGCTGTAACCACATTCACGGACGATGGCGCCTAGGGTCTAAGATTCTTAACTCGAATGAATCGGTACAAGCGTAGATACGCTAGTTTATTAATTTAAAGGAAGCCTATTATAATTCACAGTTTGTCTTATCACGGCAGGTCCGGCCCGGGGCGCGGCGCATGCCTTTCTGGTGCAAGGTGGGTCCAATTTCACGGCTCTCGCTATCGCTATGCCATATAACTTCTCTTCCTTTGATTCATCCCGACGCGTGCTTGTAGCCATTTTAAAATAGGAGTCAATGTCTTGTACAGTCATCTGCAACATTGTCTTGCACAGTGAAACGTAAAGAAATATCTCACATATAATTTTGTTTTTAGACATGCTCGTGGCGTAATTTTTTGCGTCCTTAGTTGTGCAAGATATTGTTGTAAGTGCCACATCCAGTCATGTGTCTATAATCTATAGTTCTTACTCATAATCTTATAGTTCTAGTGTTTGCTTTAACTCATTTTCCATTTTTAACCGACTTCAATTTCATAGAAGGAGGAGGTTCTGTATTCGGTTGTGGCTATTTTTTTTTTTCTATGTACGTTCACCGATTACTCCGACATCCGTAGTCCGATTAGAGTAATTCTTTTTTTGTTTGAAAGGAGCTACCTCCGAGTTGGTCCCATTTTAATTTGGTTCTGTTCTGATGTTGGGATCCATGAGGAATTGAGGGAACTCCTCAATTTTTAAAGGCACATGCATGGTGTTTTGGGCGTTTTCTTAAGCAACTCAAGCATTTTCTCCCGAAAACCACCAATTTGATGAAGTAGACCTGATGATGATGATTATTTTGATGATAATGATGATGATTTCTTTAAATGTAAGTATGTTCAGCGATTACTCCGGCACCTGTGATCCGATTTGAGTAATTCCTTATTTGTTTGGAAGAAGTTACCTCCAAGGTGTTTCCGTATTATTTTTGGTTCTGGTCTGATGATGGAATCCATGAGGAATTGAGGGAACTCCTCAATTTTTAAAGGCACGTGTTAAGTGATTTCGGGGTTTTCTAAAGTAACTCGAGCATTTGCTTCCGAAAACCACCAATTTGATGTACTGCAACTGTAGCCTTACCACGAGTTTGACATTGACACATTCGCTAACGTCTTATGCATCTAAATGTAACTTTTTATGCATCTCGCTCACACTAAGGTTAGTACGAGCGAGATGCATAGGAAGTAAGTTACAAACATGCTAGCGAATATATCAATGTCAAACTCGTGGTAAGCTGGTAAGGCTACTGATCGGGGATTAGGGTTAGGAGTTAAGGGGTCAGGGATTAAGGGGTCGGGGAATGGCGGTTGAAGGGTTGCTGGTTCAGGATCGAGGGGTTCCTGGATCAGGGGTTGATGTGCTGTGAGGTTGAGTGATCGGGGGGCTGAGGGATTGGGTCAGTGGCGGGGCGGAGGATGGATTTAGTTGACAGGAATTATAATTTCCCGGACGGACTCGAGAAAATTTCTGGTTCAGGGTCGAGGGGTTCCTGGATCAGGGGTTGATGCGCTGTGAGGTTGAGTGATCGGGGCGTTGACGGATTGGGTCAGTGGCGGGGCGGAGGATGGATTTAGTGTAGTAGTGACAGGAATTATAATTTCCCAGACGGACTCGAGAAAATTCCTGATTACATATTTATTAAAGAAATAGGTACACGAATTTAGTGTTAAACATGATCTTGTTTTTCATTCATGCGTCGCGCTCTTAACAATGCGTTAAAACTAAAAATGGAAAAATAAAAACTTTTTACAAAAAAAAAGCAAACCGACTTCAAAAAGGATGAAATAAAATATTATCCTTTTTGAAGTCTATGCGTTACCAACTGATATGTTTGAAGTCGGTGCCAAGCCAAGTAGTAACAATACCAGTCAAAAATAATCAGATTTATGGCTATAAATCCCATTAGAACTGTACTAATAACTATTACAAATGTGTAAGTAATTCTGTCTGCTTCTTTGTCGCCTTTTCATGGCTAAACAACTGAACCGCTTTAGGTGAAATTTGGCAAGAAGGTAAATTTCTTGAATGGTTTTATATTTTGAAATGTAGTCCTCTGGATAAGGAACGGGAAATTACTCAGTCCCAATCTCACACTTGCGTGCTATAGCCTGTTCGAGCATTAGTAAGAAATGCTTTTTAAAAAATACGACGGAAAAAAAATGCATTGGATTTATACTAATGTGCCGACAAACATGGTACAGACTGCGCCAAGAAGGTTTGATCGTGTGTTCTTAGATACAATCGACGTCAAAGATATGTTGACACTTTTGCACCTTACTCCTTTGTAATAAGGCGAAAAGTGTAAACATATTTTTAACGTCGACTGTACCTACAGAAAGTACGTTCATTGTCGTCGTGTAAGGCAATCCAACGTAGGTACATCCTTATCGAATCGCACCAAAATCATGGTATGCTTCAAAATTTGGCACCGACTTCAAACATATCAGTTGGTAACGCATAGACTTCAAAAAGGATAATATTTTATTTCATCCTTTTTGAAGTCGGTTTGCTTTTTTTTTGTAAAAAGTTTTTATCTTCATAAGTTATGCACCGGTTTTGTCTTTGTCGAATTTGTTGGTCGCTTTCCCGTAAAGCTTATTCGCCGTTAATTTCGCCAGATCTGGTGACCCGCTTGATGTAATCTACAATCGTGATTCTGATAGCCAGTTAGAATCTCTAATTTTGATAGTTTGTCGAGTGTGGCTTTTATTTATTTCCCAATTTGCTTCATGTTTTTATTGCGATTTGAGGGATGCCAACTTGTCTGTAAGGTATAAATAAGTACATACAACTAATTGACTATACTTCGTCCGCATACATTTTTGACTGTAATTTAATTATGTTCATTAATCATGTCTAGTTTTCCGCTATTTCTACTTGCCTACCTATTGTGTGAACATTCTTCTGTATTGACTGACTTCTATTACTTATTGCGGTTTGCTTCTTTAACAGTTCCGTATTTTTGTAAGTTTGTAACATACGTAGGTAGGTAGGTACCTAAACATATATGAAATATTTTTCTGAGCTTTAGGTACTAAATTAAAAAGTAGGTTTATTTGTTTGTGTCGCCGAGTTCATTTCGGTTATTTACGTTAAGGAAAAGTTTAAATACGACCGTAAATAACTTTAGGCATTTTCTTCGAGTCAAAGGAGCTTTGCTTTTTTATTTCGCGATTTGGATAGTTTCCAAAATGGGTAGATATTCTCATGGTGAGCCGAGCGCATCTCTGCATGCGTTCCTATATTTTTCTGGCCTTGCGATCCGGAAGAACTGTAAGGAATTTGAGGTCACATACATTGGTTTTTGTGAAGCGATTCTAAAATATGCGATGAGAATATTAGCATTTATCCAACTGCGCGCGTAAGCGCAGCGACATGCGCATGTGACGGCAGTTTTTAGACCGGATTTCACACGTGTTTGTTTTACTTCGATAAATATAAAAAGTCGATAAAATAACTTTAATTTTTAACAAGCAGAAACGTCTGCGAACGATGCTCGATAAAATAACATTTTTATCTCTTTACAAAGAATTCATGATAGATCACCAGCTAAAGAGATTAAGTCTCAAGCTCATTGGACAATTCGCAATACTTTTTTTCAGGCGTACTGCGTAGATATTAATGGCCGCGCTTATAGCTCATTACAGCCATTACACCCGTGTTACAGCATGTATATGTCACTGTCGGACACCGGCCACACCACGCTAGATAGTAAAAATGTTGTCGTGTGGTTGTGTCATGTAATATTTACGAGTACCTATGTCATACCATGCGGCATAAGCGCGATCGTGATGCGCCTGTTGGATACGAGTATGTTCGAGCGTCTTTTACATCGTTCGTAGACCTTAGGTATTTCAATAAAATAGGATCTACATACGTACTGACCATACGGTCAGGATCAGGAGTGTGATGCTGTTAATATGACCAGGGGCGTATTTACCCTAGGGCCATCCGGGCCATGGCCCGGGGCGCCAACCCGCTAAGGGCGGCGTATGCCGCCCCTGGCCGATTGCATTTTGTTTTTCTTTCTTGACTTCCGGGGCGGCACAACTTATTGGTCCGGGGCGCCCAATTTTAAAATATGCCCTTGTTAATATCATAAGGTAAACTTCAGAGATGGACGCATAATATGAATGTTCCTAATGCTACTTGATCTATTCTCCTGTAATCTACATACAGTAACACGCAGAGACGTCTGGTAATGAATTTGTATATCGTCAGGTGTCTGACAACCAAAGCTCACTATCACTAATTACCATCACAAGTTCATAGCCATAGTGAACCGTATTAGTACCATAATAAAGTTGATTTTTGTTTATTTTTTTTAATAATTAGTGAGTTTTGCTTGTCACCTGACGATATAAACTATAGAACAGCGGTCGGCAACCTTTTAGCAACCAAGGGCCACAAAGCAGTTAACGAAGTGGACGCGGGCCGCACTTTGTTAATATTTATGACTTTATCAGACATTGTCATTTGTCAATATTACATACAAAATAGCCAGGGAGGCTCGCGGGCCGCTGGTTGCCGACCGCTGAACTAGAAAAATACAACTAAATAGGCGTGTGCGTGTGTACAGTCGACGTCAAAAATATGTTTACACTTTTGCACCTTACTACTTTGTAATAAGGCAAAAAGTGTAAACATATCTTTGACGTCGACTGTACACTATTAATGTATAGCTGTTACCTGGCAAATTGGCAATACTAGCCAACGCGGGTGACCTGCCAACTATGCGCTCATCAGTTTGTATCATGCCTGCAGCATGCCTGTGAAGTTAACATGTGGTGACAGCACAAGATAATCTGCTCCTGGTCAAAATGTTAATTGACACAATTATTGAACGACAATCAACCAGGTTCACTGCCAAATGTGAATAAACCAATAGAGGTATAATTAGTTTAGTGCTATCTATTGTTCGTTGACTGTTAAGTGTAGTGGTTATGTAAAGAGGCCGTTGATGCGCAAAGTATATCTAATTAGTTTGATTTATGCGTTAATAATGTCAAAGATAAATATTTGATGCGTACGTGTCGATGTCATTTATTTTATTAGACTGATAAATTAACTAAATGATGATGATAATGCTGCTATTTTGAGTAAAAAGTTAGTGGAATATCCACAGAGCGCATGACGGAGCGAGGTAATCTAGGGTTTATGTGAGGTTATTGAAGTCTCACAATTGGTCATGTCTCCAGGCATACTTAGGTCCGCCTTCTTCTGATCAATCACGGGTTGATTTGCGTCAGATGAGGTCCATTTATTTGTAACTCGCTAGTCGCTGTGTCTGCGTCACGGCCCGCGTGTGATTCGGTATGTGTCATCTTTTCTTCCGCTGGGGTGGTTCTCCTCTCGAGGAGCGTAGATAAGCTTTATTTATGCTTACAAAATCGGCGTAGTAGACTGTGAAAAGGTAATAGAAAGAGTTAATTTTCATATCTAAGTATAATCTTAATATGTGTTGTGATAAAACACATACGATTAATTATATTTTAAACGTTATAAGAGGAAAACATATTTGATTTGAAATCGGAAATATTTAAGAATTAACGCAATTAAATAATTAAACTATAAAACGTTATAAGTTAGGTACATATTTTATAACATATTAGTATGTACTATAATTAACGACTAATACATTGATAATCCCACAAGATGGACAAACGACCTTGTTAAGGCCGCCGGAAGGCTCTGGATGCGGGTAGCTTCCAACTTCCAACCGGTACGTATGGAGGTCCAAGGGGGAGGCCTATGTTCAGCAGTGGACGTCTTATGGCTGAGATGATGATGATGATGATGATGAAATTGATAAGGTTTTATAAGACAGGTACCTAATATAGTACGATAGTGCTAGCAAAGATTGAGAATGCGAAAAATATATATGTAGGTACCTACAGTTAGTATCTAACCAAATAATATTAAATGTAATGCATATCGTAGCAAAACAGTATACGGAACGATTATAATTAATAATATCGTTTTATTTAATGTTGTGTATCCTGATTATACGGTACGTACAACGCACTAATTGTGACTGTAAATGCATGTGACATAATTTAACCAAACGATGAACAGGGCATACAAAATAATATCATAAATGCGATAGTAGCTCTATAAATACATAAGTCTGTCTGTTATCTTTTCTGTCCATCTGAAGGATGGACATGGCTGCTATTTTCGATAATGATTTGATCCCTTTGGGTGTGGGAGGGAAAATGACACAGACGTGGGCTCTTCCATCTTAGTTTTACGTAATTACTTAGAGTTAGATGTCATAATTTCATAGAAGTTTAACGTTTAAAATAACACTTACGTGGGCTATCAAAATCTCTGCAGACTTTTCTTGGTCCAACTCTATCAATAGTTCTCTATTAGGTACTTTGAAAATTCCAAGCTGTCAGTCATCCAAATGTTTTGACTTTATTTTGCTAAAAACGTTACATCCGCGCAAATCAGTGTTTATCGACGATTAGACGATCGCGAAACAAGTTTTATCGCTATTCGTTTGTCCGCCGGAAGTTTACACCGTAAAGACTGCCGCCGGAGCGTCGGATGTCAGCCGAGATGAGAACATATATATATCTATATCATTCTGTATGTACTGCATTCCTTTTTATCAGCAGGCAATTTATGGTCGCGCTTATCGTGTTTGACATCCTATACTTCCTATAGCTTACGAGACGAGCATACACGCACTTTTTGACACCTTTTGGTAAGAGACGAGCCACGAGATGTACACTTTATCGTGTCCGGTCGTGCATACGAATAGCGATCTTAACAAGACCCAAGAAACGGCTCTTACGCTGTATTTGTAGGCGCACTTACCCCAGCTGATCTTAAATATTAATAGGGTAGCGAAAACTCGGCGTAGAAACATGACTTGACATAGGTATCATGTGCTCTAAGGCACTGAAGGACACGTGTAGGTACAGTACACATATGTAGTGCGTATCATGCGTGACTTTACAGAATGATTGATTGGCAACTTTGGTACATTGCCAAACTAGACAAGGTGAGGGAATGTGTTAATTTTTGTAATAAAAATCTTAATGTGGAACACCTACTTAGGCGTTCAAATATATACTGATATTATTCATATAGTCACCAAATAAAAAAAAATGCTTTTTTAATTATTTCAAAGGAATAAAAGGCTATTAAAAAAAACGTAACACACGTAGATTTTACCATTCATTAAGTGATTTAAAATCCTATAAAACCATTATTATAAAAAGTTACACCCAGGAGACCTAACAGCCTTTACTAAATTGGTTGGTTTCAGTATCTTTTATATCTGTAAGTACCTACTATTTATTTCGATTAACTTGCTTACGTCTTTAGAATTCATTGATTGATAAAAAGTAAAATATAACAATACATAGATAAGTATTTACAAAACATTAAATTTCTGCATCAATAAGATTTTTCAGCGATCGTTACCTGAATAATCTTTCGATTGAATAATTCACTTTAACTAAAGATCCAATTCCAAAGGAAATAAGGTCATAGGTAAATATCGAACCTAAGTAAAATAGCTATTGTTTAAATCGTTCACTGTTGTCTGGGGTCATGGTACGCTTTAAATAAATAAGCAAGTGTATAATAGTTATCCACTCTAGATAAGCGGGGAGCGGTATCTAAAATGGTCGACGTATTTACGAATTGTTTTGATATTTTATTTACCCGTAGGCTCTTCGCTTATGAATGAATATCGTGAGATCGTGAGCAAATCCAAACTGCAGTATTCACTCTAAGTCGGAAGACAAGATGGAATTTGCTTTGGCAAGACAAATTTTGGGGTTGGGTTGCAAAACGGAGCCTAATTGCCCATTGGTCTTCTTTAGGTTGCAGCCATGAAAGTGGAATAATTTTACATACAAGATAAGGGTATTTAAAAAAAAGTTTCCTATTGATTTAACTTTTTAAGGGTTCCGTACTTCAAAAGGAAAAAACGGAACCTTTATATGATCACTCGTGTGTATATGTCAGTCTGTTTCATAACGGGACTACGTGTCCTGAAATTTGCTAATTCTTTGCAAGGCTCGGAACCGGTTTTTTCTTCATACAAAAATACCGGTATTATTACGTTCTTTTTCGTTCTTTGATTTATTATTTCACTTTGATTGGGTCAATCTAATAATACGAAGTTGTTACCTAAATACATGATTCAGTCCTACGTAAAGAGCATAAAATAATTAAAAATATTAGGCTATGTTGGGATTTAAAAAAAAAACCGGTTCCGAGCCCGTCTTCTTTGTAGTTAGATATATTAAATTTAGTACGGTCAACGAAAAGATTTAAATTTCTAAATAAAATAAATAAATAATAAATACTTAAATGGATCTCTGGGCCACCATTTTCCCATTACCGATAGTATGGTTACAGTCAAGTATGGTAAAATGTCGTTCGTGGATTCTGGTCAAAATTATAGGATGTCGTATCGATATTCAACATCCTACTATTATTCCTGTAGGTATAATACGAGTATATGGTTCCATGTCTGTCTCGCATCGGTCTATTCAGCCACCAAAAACGGTGTCTCTCCGGTGTTACACCATAAATCGTCTGCAATAGACGTTAGACGCAAAGCCCAATGATGATGATGAATATATGGTTCTATAAAGTGTTTCTAAAAAATAATTTATTTTTCAATCTAGTGATAATCATCATCATCATATATATAAAATTGAAAAACCAGAACGGGATAAAAAACGAGGGAAGAAGCGAGATGGCGCCTTACAAATTTCTAAAAAAGTTATTGACACGTTTCTCAAATATGACGAACGTATGATAAGAAAAAACTGTTCCAATTAGACGTGCCGCCGCCGCCGGGGTTTTTGACCACGCCGCCGCCGCCGATAAATGATCGGCGTGAAATCGGCGTGACCTTGAGTGTTGTTAATTAGCTATTCCAAGTTGGTTTTTGGATTACAAAATGGAATTTCTGTATTAATTATGTTACAGTTGTCAAATATACATCAATTATTAATTAAATGAAACTGAATAGCCAGTTGCAGAAACTATTTGACTCACCAATTAAAGTAACTGAGTAATCCTAAGTATTCACCGTCAACTGTTAACGAATGAACGAAGACTGCTGCTAGTGCTGCTTATACCTTGGACAGCTAGAAGAACAAACCCCTCCATTCTCAAAGAGCTCTATATCGCCACTCATCTCTTCCCAACATGCCATGGGTGAGCCCTTAGATTCTTCGGACATATTATCCAACGCATGATGTGGAGAAACACATGAATTTAAGCCGAATGAATGGCAAACGTGCTCGAGTTGAAGCATGTGTGAGATGGTCGAACGCTATGAAGAGGTCGGCTTGCAGCAGTCTGCACCGTGCAGTCCATACGGCTTATGACCGCACGAAGTGGAGACCAATTACATGTGGTCACGAGCCTCAGCAATGAGAAAACGACAAAGAAGATACGTCTCAGTGAGCCTGGTGCTTGTACGACAAGTAAACTATTAAAAAGAAGCCATAGCAATCCACTAAACTTACTTACTCCGCTGGCTCAGCGACCCAAAATGAGACTTGGCCTCCGACACAAGACGCCACTTTTCTCGGTCCTGTGCGACGTCTCGCCAGTTGTTGACTCGAAGTTCGCGCAGGTCCGCCTCCACCATGTCGCGCCAGCGATATCTGGGGCGTCCGATAGGACGTCTTCCTGCTGGACGGCCCAGGTATGCTCTTTTCACGTTCCGATCTTCATCCATTCTCTCAAGGTGGCCCAACCAAGAGAGTCTGTGAGCTTTAGTCTCTCCCATGATATTAGGTTCAGGTCTGGGTCTTCGATCTCACGGTTCCTAAGGACTGAACAGCTTCGTCCGGTCTTTTCTTTGGGCCCAGTATCTTACGGAGGATCTTCCTCTCGGTCACCAGCAGCATGTTTTCTTCCTTGAGTGTCAGTGTCCACGCTTCGCATCTGTAGGTTAGGGATTGGGCGAATCACGGTCTTGTAGATTCGGATTTTGGCGCGTCTACTTAGAAGCTTGGACACTAACACTTTATGAAGGGCTGCACTGCATCGCAAGGTATTCTGAATCCTGATCTTGATATTCTCGTCACGATTGTTGGCGTCTGTAACAGTGCAGCCTAAATATTTAAATTTTGACACTCCTTTGTACTTTATATCTCCTACATTTAGATTTTGGGGTGGAGCGCGGGTATTTTTATAGCGTCGCATGTGGAGATACTCGGTCTTTTCGTGTGATATACTCCACATATGACGTGATGTGTGATATAGCAGTCCACTATAGTCTAACAAATGTCAAAGATATGTGGAATTCTGTTTTGTTAAAGTACGTCATTTTAATAGGATAAGCCATGGAAAGCTTGAGAAAACGGAGAGTTACAGATCGGATCGAAGGTCATTGGGACCAGGTAACCTCTTAATGCAAGCCAGTTACTAAGGAAAATAAGTTATTATACCTATCCTATATTCATTTACAAACCCTATTTTACTCACAGCATTTTCAAACTATACGTAGTTAACTGACCAGTAACCTGCATTGATAAAATTTTGAAGAAAAACAACAAATTAAGGATTTTTTTTAAGAAACCTGAAAGTCAAGGTCACGCCGATTTCACACCGAAAACACGCCGCCGCCGCCGATTTTTTGGCAAACGCCGCCGCCGATCATTTTTTAATCGGCGCACACGTCTAATGTATTATCTAAATATGAGAATAGAACTAGAATATAAAAACTATCGCTTTCGATGCGTATTTAATTTACATTATTCCACGATTATAAGCAATTATAAGCAAGGATTATAAGCAAAAGAAATTTTCATAACAATCTTCATTTTATGATGATCGGCCATTTACGGCAACTCTCGGTTGCTTTCGCTTCGGTGGTGCTACAGACATACCAAATGTTTATGTTTGTCATGTTGGTATACAGTTATTGCGGTGTTTTATTACACGAAGTAAAGTAAAAAGTGCTGTCAACCTCAACCTTAGTCTATGCCCATACGAGTGACTTATGCCATATATGACCAAACTTATCAGTCAAATTAGTATTATCGTATGCTTATCGTGTTAATAATTTGTATTTTATACTTATTGTTTTAAATTTCTTTTTGAGTTATATTATTCAGATTGACTTTCACGGCTTCGGCAAACATTGCCATTCGTCCGGGGAACGGGCTGCCGAGATGGGCCAAAAATACAAAGTTGATAGCAAGTTAATATGAAGCCCATCAGTTCAAGGGATGGTGCCCGTAATAATGTGCGTGTGATAATTATACTTTAATGACTTTACAGATATAACCAATTCGGGAACTGTTTTCTCGCGTAATACGATACGACTCGACGAGGTAGGATTTTTTCTTCTTGCTGAACAGTCACCATCAGATATATCGGAACGGCCGAGGTATTCACAAATATCTGAATAATGTAAATTATAATGTAGTTAAAGTGCATGCTCAGATATTTTGGAGCTCAAGGGTTGCTCAAGATCTGCTCAACCTCGGCCATGGCGACTGGCGAGAGCTATCGCAAGACCGGGAAACATGGCGTGATCTGGTGTCGGAGGCCAGGACTCATTTTGGGTCGTTGCGTCACCGTAGCCGTCGTAAGTAATGTCAATATCCAGACAGGGAAATGGGGACTATTTACGTTAGTATGAAAATGCGATTTATGGGCGGTGGTCGTACATGTTCGTCTTAAGGCGGAAATTAATCTAATGAAAGTTTTTGCAATTGGGCTTAAGTATAAAAATAAATAATTTTATGTTGAAACAAGTTTTAAATAAATACCTACGTAGATGAAAAAGTACAATCTTGCCTTTTATCAAATCACATCATTTTTTGAGAAATTTGCGAATTAAGGTATCCTAATATCGGTTACAAATAAGAAGTCCCTATCACACTTATAAACCCTGGCAGGGTTCAATACATAATAATATCGGTATTTAACTAAACATAAGACAAACTCTTTATTTCATTTACGCGAGCGGAGCTGCGGGCCCGTCTAGTTTAAACTTAAAACATCTGTAATACCATGGATTGCGACGAATAAATGATTATGATATCATTCGTTGGTTTTGCTGAAATGCTGGACAGTTTAATTCATTAACAAGCAATTTGAATGTTGACTGCGATATCAAACAATCTCGATCAATAGATTTACATCACCTCATACTTCACACATGTGTAGAAGGTGACTTTGACATGTTTGCCTGGATGAAAAAGTGTGCTTATTTATTTGACTTGGGCTGGCTTATTATCTCCGGTTAATCTGATGAAAACACTTCGTGAGTATGACATATTATCGCGACAGGTACCTTACTACCTATATATACTTTATATTCCTAGTAAATTAAGAAACTTGAGAATTCTTATAATATGAGGCAAAATCTATAAATTGTAAATACAGATGTCAATCGCAATGATAAAATCAACGATGATCAACTCTGGCCAACGTGGGACTCGAACCCAAATCCCTGGATTTTGCCGGTCCAGTGCGTTACCAGTTCCGCAATCCAAGGATGTGGGTTCGAGTCCCACGTTGGCCAGAGTTGATCATCTGTATGTGGTACGTCCCACAATAAAAAAGGAAAAATATATTAACATTCTGAGGCAAATTTTCCACGTTTGGTCATTCGTCCAAATAACCTTAATCGAGGGCGCCATCGTTAGGTAAACTTCCACGCCGACACTTAAAAACTTGCGATTATAAAAAAAACCGCAATGGAGGGACAGACACAGCTACTTACCTGCGGGACCCACAAGAGGCCCGTTTATCAAGGATACAAAACACATCCCCTTAATTGGAACTCATTTGAAGTGCATTCAAAAATAGAAACTGCAGTAGTTTCTAACAACACACTTAACTGGCTATTTATAGCCTTATCCCATTGAAATAAGGTTTATCTATGAAGAGTTAGTAGGTATCTACGATGTATCATCGCAGGCCGGTGTCGGGTGGCGGTGTGCGGTTGACCGCAGTGGGTTCGATTCCCGGTCCGTAGCAACTTCATTACGTTTCGGACCATCATGCTTACATAATGGACTTTAAAACAATGTAATATCTATCATCTCCAACAATGGCAAATAAACTAAAAAGAAAATCGTACAACTTATCACTTTTTAACACTTAACGATACCAAAAATAAAGTTCGTGGTTAATTCACAACACCTAATTATTTTTAATGTGGTACATAAAGAGTTAAATTATGTATCTCTTAAATAAGAGTGTGATTAAAAAATCCCAATTTAGGATAAAATTGAGATTAAGCGCATTTGTATGCAAATTTTAATTAATTCTGTTTTTAATGGAGCAGCGACGCTTTATGTTATTTTTTCACATGCAAGGACTAATACCATTATAAGTAGCATTTTAATATCCACTAAAGATATTGCTATGGTAAGCAGTTCTAGCACTAGGTAGGTGAGACCTAATAGGAGGGTTGTGATAATTTTCCTAGTTATAAATTTCCAGTTAAAAAAGAAGTCAACAAACTAATGTAAAAGTTACAAAGTCTATACTTCTCAGCATATTTCTATTAGCATCTCAGTTCAAATTAGAAAGAATCTTGCTGGCTTTAACTTACACGTCGTTGTTATTGTTAGGTTTGACACATTCTCTTCATGCATATATTCAGACAATCGCCAATATTTGCCACTCGAGTCCATTAAGTTTGTTTGCGGACCGGCGTGCACACAGAAACATGCATTGCATTTCATGGAAACAATTCTGTTTATCCAAAATTTGCACGTCTGTGTGAGCATAGGTTCGACAAACATGGCTTACGCAAAGAGTTTTGATTGAACAAATCTTGTTTCTGTAAGCTTAGAATTGATGACACTAGGTAGGTACAGTCAGTATCAATAGTAGCGTATCGGAGTATGCGTCAAAACTATCTACCATTCTCTAGCTGATACTAAACTGTTGCAGACACTTTTGAACGCGAACTGTCGAGCCATTTCTCTATTTGGAAAAGTAATCGAGGGTGGCGGATGGGTACTACCGGCGCGTTCTTTCATATTTATGCTACTATTGATCGGACTGTACCTAATACGTACCTCTCTTCTTCGCTGTGTCGAACTTGTGATTTTTAACGCGCATAATTGCTCGTTGGGTACGTACAAGGGGCTGGACAAACTGGAGAGAACTAACGTGGAGCACGAACCGTCATGGAGTTTAACATGATTTACTCACTCATCATAATTCGTTATACTTGGCAAAGTTTCAGCATGCCGCCCAAATTTGCTTATACAATATCAGTCCATCAGCATACCTCATTTTTATGGCCATAAATTGGTGTCACGGAGTCTATTCTCAGCGCATTCAGAAACCCAAAAGCTTGTGCCAAAATGTGCGCTGCAGTTGCCACATTTGTACCGCCGGCCGCCCTAGGCTATTCCTATCACGCACCGTACAAAATTGCCCGAGGGAAACCAGTGCTCCTTAGTTGTTACGGATACAGCACAGTTATGCTAGTTCGTCTGAGTAAAACGCTCGCGAAGCGATTGGGATATGAGCCCTGCATCGCCTGACCTACTATTTATAGATAAAGTGACATTGTTTTCTTTGCCACAAGTAATCGTGCAGTACTTTTCCATGCGAAAACTTTAATTAACCCCTACGATAAAAGACCGCCCGTGCCTTGCTCTGACTGCCTTATTTTGATTTAAATTGACATTTAACCGTGATACCCTTTTCAATTACTTAAACAACTTTATCAATTTAGAATGTTTTTATGACTTGGTCTATTGACATTCACTTTTTAGGTTATTTACATTTACTGTTTACGTCCCTTTTCAATCGTGTGAGAGTACGATACGGCAACGAAATCTTTGCGACTGTTATTACATATTTATAATATTTTTGAAGTACATTTAAAGAAAAAAAACTTGTTGTTGTAAGATTTTACAGATTGGGTATGAAACCGGAATATTTACATTTTACTACCATAGGTACATTAACATAATTTTAAGAATGGCTACCCGGGTTATTTTTATTTTAAACAATGTCGCACTTTGTTCATTATATGTTGTAACTACATGTTCTAGAAGTTCCAGAGATAGGAACTCTTTATTCGTCCTCGGGTTTCTACGGAGAAAGCAGAGTTATCGCTCCGCTATCACAGTGTCCTGTGTCCACTGGCCGTGTTATTCTTGTTTCATCGAACGTAGACGAACCAAACACTGGAACCATTTACTATTGCCCCGAGATCTGTAACAAATATGAATAGGAAGAGATCAGAGTTATACTAGTGTACTGATAAAGCTAGCGATAGGAATATCACATGAAGGGATATTTTGTCGACACATGCGAGTCGAACGCTCAGACTTACCAGATGTTCCCATTCGGGGATAGGCAAAGTTTTGCGAAGGAAACTGACTGCAGTGGAAATGGAAATGTTGAGTTGATCGTCTAAAACTCTAAATATTTTAAATAGGTAGGAGTATTAGGTTTTATTTTTTTAGGAGAGTTTTTTAGGAGTTCGGAGGAGTCGATACACCATATTCTGGAAGAGAATTGCAATGGTGATTAGTGATTGAGCGAGATTATTGGAGTGTTATGGAGTGGCGTGGGACTACTAGCTATAGTGCGCTTAGGATTACTCGTACTTGGTTATTTATAATATATTAGATATTGTTTTGTGTGTTTCATTGTTTTTCATGTCTCATGGCTCCTTTATTTTTTTTAACTGATTACAGAATTTAAGTTTTGTTGCCATTTTAAATGACTGGGCTAAAATTCAGTGTCCCTGCGCATTGTTGTACCTATAACTTATCTAGAGTTAACATTTACACTGGTAGCCTGAAGTTCGAGTCGCAGCTCTGTGAGCTACATGCACACACGACCGGGGTGCATTCAGTCTCGACTGCACAGTTGCCTCAAACTCTCGCGACGTGTTGATAGCGTGCATGTGTTTACTCGGCACTATTGTATTGTACTTTATTGTGATGCTATATGTGCCAGTGAGTGTGCCATGACTGGCCAAGAGATGAATCTGCGGGTAAGAACAAACATTTAAAGTACTTACCTACAATACTCACTGTTTTTACCATTTTAGTTCTTTTAGGTATACCGGCAAGTTTTTGACAAAGTTGTGGTTCTATGTCTCTTTTATTTATTAGTATTAAGAAGCAGCCAAAATAATTTAGCAAATACTTAGGCATGTTACGAGCACACATTAGTTGCCGAACTTTGCAAAGTATGTAAATGTCTCGTAGAAAATTTAACATAACAAGTTATAAATAAACCTTTGCACAGTTGTTCAAATGATCTGCACAATAATGTGCCTTTTTCAATATGGCTTCATTGATTTTGTATGTTCTTTTTTATTTAAACGATTTCAGGTAGGTAAGTACTTAAAATGAACTCTCATATCTTGGATTGGATCGCCTGAAATCGGTTTTAAATTGTAATATATCAAAGAATGTAGGTATTATTTGTTATATAAGTACATTATTATGTGTTAAATGGAAATAGCTAGGTATTTATTTAATTAACTACACGTGTGTATATTACCGTGGTATGTCAAGTTCAGTTAAATAGGAACTAATTAGGTACTTATCTAGTTAACTAAAGACATCTTTAGTCGTCTTTAGTAATAATGATCATAGGCTTTGTGAACGTATATAACCACTGTAAACATATTAATAATATGTATTAATAATAAAATAACAAGTTTCTTATAGGATCGTTCGTTGAATGGTTATAATTAAAGAGTTATTAGAAGCTTATATTCAATGTAAGCAACTATAATTAGTGTTAGCGCCATCTACCTAATGGCGGCTTTTATTCAATTCTTGATGTTCTTGTACTACTAATATCGAATTTTCGTTTTAAATAACGCATTAAATTATTGGTTATACTTTACCAAGCGCCAAGACTGTACAACCTAATTTCTGCAAAAAATGGTCTCATCCTGAGGAAAGCATGAAATTTGCAATGCCTGTAGCGTTTACAAAATTTGACATCCATATTCTCTGGCAAATCTTGAAATCTGAGCTTCGGAGACCACTCAGATCGATAGATATCTTGAAAAATATACCCTATAATTTAATACACTCATGTACATTTTTTCAATGCAATTGATAATAGTACCTATGCATATAACAGTTTTGAATGATTCACGGTTAGATTTCACAAAAACATAAATACAAAATGTAATCAGGGTATCACGGTCCATATCCCGGTCGATATAAGTCTAGGTATGCATATATACAGCATATCCAATATTTTATTGCTATGTACTAACTTCATAATATTATTGTTGATATAAAACCACCCAGAATAGCTTTTATCATTATTATTTATTTAACGATACTATATGACACAATTATCTTAACTAAGAAATAAAAGTTATACTCAGGGTGTACAGAGCAAGAGCAAGTATTTATGATATCTTTATAGTTTCATAAAAGCATATTTTATTGCATATCAAGAAAAGTACTATATAGGTACCTATGCAAATACAACTGTAATAAAAGTTTCGTTAAAACCTATATATCTTCATGTGAAATAGAAAATAGAATCTTGTTTACGAATTAATCCCCTAAAATGAGATTAGGTACTGGTTTATAAGAAAAGAAAATTTTAAAACAGGTAAATTCATGATTGCAATTAATTCGTTCATATTTCGTTTGATCCTAGCTAATACCAGCTTACACTGAAATCCCCTTTTTTGGGGCACAGGACACACACCTTATTGTTCCCTCTAAACAGTGTGTAGGTATTTTAGTCTAATGGCTCCTCTTCACGTTGGGCCAACGCCAAAGCCAACGAGGGACGCATTTAGGCGTTAGAGGGAGCAAGTGATATTGCTATCTCATTCTACCGCATGGCTGCGTCCCTCGTTGGCGTTGGAGTTGGCCCAACGTGAAGAGGAGCCTTAATGTCTTCCTTTACATTATAGTATAACGCGCCTCTACACGTGGCCGTCTAACCTGCGACACCTTATATCGGCGACGTTTATTTCAACATTGTACATAATATAGTATACAAAACACGGATGTTGATGTTTTGATTCCTGGGCGAATTCATTTCGAATCGACATTAAGCACTGTAATAATTAAGTTGGTATACGTTATCTAGTTATTAGCAAAGTGTCATCGAGTTCAGAGGTCGGGCGTAGTGTGAACCATGCCCTGTCGCTGTACGGTCCATTAGAACAGATTTCAGCATGTTCTCTTGTACCTACAAGAGATAATGTCTAGTTATTATCGGGGAAAGCAGAAATATCGGAATCTCGGAACAACACGGGTCTATTTATCAACTATTGCTAGACGCTTTGAGTCAGAAGAACCAGTATACGTTTGATTTCTGATTAACCAAACTTGTTAAGGATCTGGAGGCCAAGCTGTACTGAAACGAGCTCACAGTCGATGCAAAAATGTTTGTGAATTAAATTAATGCACTTCGATACTGGAGTCGTGTTTAATAATCTATTGTGCGCATGCTATTGTCACGCATCTCTAACATTATTCAATTCGGAATCGAAGCATTTTGTGGACTTACTCATCATGATTAT
Organism: Cydia splendana; assembly: GCF_910591565.1. Classification (NCBI taxonomy): domain Eukaryota; kingdom Metazoa; phylum Arthropoda; class Insecta; order Lepidoptera; family Tortricidae; genus Cydia; species Cydia splendana. Next base: position 12,386,964 of record NC_085971.1, on the reverse strand, counting down.
TATCTTTCTTGGGATTAGAGACATTAGAGTACTATCTCGTACACGTCATACTTACGAGTAAACATTTGCATTCTTAACATTTCTTATCGCATTTGGCGAATGTTACTTATTGCATAAATGTATCGCTTATATATAGGAATGTTATCATTTTTCGCAAACAACGTCCTCTGTTTAAAGCGTCGTTGGCATCGCACTGTTTATTTTCGTTCGAGTCTATTAACAGAATATCAGTAAGACTTTTTGCTATAGTCGCATTCCTGGCATGGCAACGTGTATGTAAATTTACTTGTAATTCAAGCACTTGTTACACAAGCAGCGGCGTTCACGATAACTTCGTGAAACCTGTACGGCCGTATAAGGGCGGACCATGTCTTGAGTCTAGAGAGTACGGTTGTTCGGCTTTAAGCGGATACGCGGTTTCCGAGACTTTACAAAATTGGTACTTATTTAATAATATGGACATTTCGTTATTAGGTAACAAGTAAATTGATAGACTGTAGCTAGTAGCTGATAGAGCAAGAAAGGAGCAACAGTCGCTCGTATTTATATTTTTTACAAATTACAACTCTCCAAATTTCCGGCTTAAATATTTTACTAATAACAAACTTATTTATTTTAATGAAAAGATTTACCTACTTTTATAATGCTTCAACTGTAGTACTTACTCTATATACCTACTTAGGTATATAGACGTAGGTAAATTTAGACCATGTAAGAATAAAATATTTTATTTAATGTCTATATCCAAGGAGAAGGAGTCTCCTCTTAAACAAGTAGCCTCTCTTATGACATTTAATTCATGTTATGTATCCAATTACAAAGATTTCCAGAAAAACCTGGAATAAACTTATTGGTAATTTCCCAATCCCGTTCGAAAATAAAACGAAGAGATTATTTTAGCTTTTGAAAAAGCGCGTAGTGATCGAATAAATCGCTTTTTCTACTTTTATTTAAGTAGATGATTTATTTGCAATCTAAATAATCCCGAACTTGTCTAAATAATTAATTGCCAGCATGAGACGTGTCTAAGATTAATTAGGTCTTGATCTTCATACGTTCCAAAAACATTGAATTAAATTGTCTATTAGCCTTGTGACATCCCACTACGGCTTGCCAGAATTATTTTTCTTTCGCCGATCGCGGAAGAATGTCTCATGGCAAACAAACAGAAGTTGTGTTAGATATATGTAGACGTATAGTATGGCTAGTATTGTCATGTTTATTAAAATTAAGATAGCTTAACTAGGTATTCTACAAACAAACGCGAGTTGACAAAGGGGTACCTAAATAAAATCAATTCAAAGAATCAAAAATCAAACAGCTAGATAACTTGCGTGTACTTGTGGTTTGAGACGTAACAGAGTAGCATAATATTGAATGGTAGAGTTGAATTGTGTCGAGTGACGCCGCTGTCACGGCGGGCGCGCCGTCACGCTGCGCCGGCGATGGTAGCATCTGCAGAGCCGTGTTTCCACTAAACTCATCTTAATTTTATACTGCAGTGACATGTAAAGTATGTCATACGATAAATAAATAAATAAATCTTGATTTAATATTCAAATGACATTAATCGTAGTACATCTTGCTCGCACATTAAAGTGTGGGTGAAATGCACCGATAGTAATATCAGTTCGCTATCAAATAAACCTTTAAAGTTCGAATGCCATAGGTTTTAAAAACAGAGATAATAGGTTTATTTACGGTTTGTTACTTACACCGAAATACCTTCCTATAAATACACCATGCTAACAAAATTATGTGAAGTTGTAAACTAATTACTGCTAATTGGTACTTAAGTACTTCTATTATCTTTAAATAATTAACAAAGAATTCTGATTACAGCATTATGGGTATCTCATACGTACTTATCTCCTAACGTGAAAAAAACAATACCATTAAGAGCTTAAACACCTACCTATTCAATTATTACACAACAAAAAACAATATAAGCTTGATATTCATTATCATTCTTTTTTCCTTATATTAAACAATCGTCACGAATGTCATTGTGATAACTTTTTAATCGCATCTATTTCTATTTTCCTTGTGAAGGTCGCTGCGCGCGCGCCGCCCGCCCACTGGCAAACAAGACCGTTAACGGGTCGTTGACCTTGCTCGGATCATTTTCAGTAAACTCCCCGTATTGGCCAATCAGGCAATCAGTAGGCATATTGAGACAAACATTCAAGTTTTTGTTTTTAATTGGGTGAATTTGTACAATAAATCGTCGCGTATTTTCTCAAAAAAAAAAATTAAGAAAATAAAACAAATAGATACAACATTCTGTTTAAATACTGATATCTATTTGTTTTATTTTCTTAATTTTTTTTGAGAAAATACGCGACGATTAATTGTACAAATTCACCCAATTAAAAACAAATAGTTTACCATCACTACATTCGTCCTAATGTCATAGTAGGTACGAAAAAAAAAACGCTTTGTGTTCTCTTACTATTAGAGCGTATAACTACACCTAGTTTATAGCGATAGCGGTATACACCCTGAAATTCGGGAATCAGCTGCAAATGGTGTTAAAGGTATGAACATCGGCACGATTAATCTTTAGGCCATTTGAATCAATTTGACCCGTAGCACCCAAAAAAAAAAACAAACTGAAAGGAGTTATGACGTCATCTTTTTTTTGTATGGAAAAAAAAATAATTTTTGTTCAGAAACCTATCGTGTGTGGTATTAAATGAAAGGGAATACTAAAACTAAATATTTTCGAAATTAATTTCTTGGGGTTAGATATGAGGATATTGGGTATTACTTGATGTATATTTTACAAAAAATAATTCAACGGTTTCGTATCTGAAGGAGCCCAAAATTGGTATGTTTTGAAAATTATTTTTATTTTAATTGAATGCAAGTGACGAACATATAATAATGTGATATAATTTTAGAACCGGCTCAAAATGCCCTTTCATTTAATACCACTCACGATAGGTTTCTGAACGAATTTCGGTTTTCGCGGTAGATCCCCTGTTCCGGTGATATAATGTGAAGACCGCCTTACTTCCCAAAATACTACGACGCCTCGCCTCACTCGCCTGCCGGATTCACAAACAGTAGCACATATGTAGTAGGTAAAATAATAATAATGATAGGTCAATCGGTACTGTTTGTGTTTACATAATTAATTATAATGATCTTTCAGTAAGTTTTATCGCATGGTGCATATGTGGCAATTATCTCGCGTTTTTTGAATAAGTAGGTATTTTTTGGCGATTAATGTATGTAGTTACAATAATTAGCAGCTAATAAAAAAGATTATTAAAACGGACATTTCAAAGCTTTATCATTACATTACTTACGTATTAAATTGTTTCACATACGTAAATTGGTAGGTATATTCATGGTATATCATATTATATATATGTAAAGTTGTATTGTTTTATTATTTGATGCGGGGTAGGTTAGGTTAGATTACCCACGCGGTTTTTCATATACCTACCGTGTTTTTTTGTATGAGATATTTTTTTTTGTATTTCCGGCGGGACATGGTCAACCCTCCATGAAACATATTCGCATCAACAGTTTTCCTAGAAGGTAATAGTGTTAGTTACAATTATGATAAACATGTTACACAATTAAAACTAAAATATTACTTTGCTAATCCGCGAAAAGATAACGTGCTAACACGTGAAACACGTGTCAAGGATTATTCTTTTGGTGGTGGTTTGTTATATTTATTTGCGTATTTATTTTTGCGGTGGGAGGGTGGGAATATTAATTGCATGTAAAAATACGCAAGTAAGTATAACGGGTTAGCACTGATTGACTAGCACGTTATCTTTTCGCAGATTAGCAAAGTAATATGTTGGTTTTAATTAATATGGATTTCCGCAAAGTAACGCCTGATTCTATTCACAACATGTTACACACTCAACGTAATCCGTTGGCTGATCTTCCGTTGCGAAGGTTCGCAGAGCTCGTAAACCTTTTGATAAAATCTGACAAGACTCGTAGGTCTTATCCCTACGTACTGATTATCACTATGAGAGGTGTTCGTGCCGCGGACTGTCGCTATCATCGAGGTATCGCCTGCGCTCCGATAGTTGTGTGCGCCTGTACAAAATGGGGCGCTAGTTCTACTAAGATTTATTTGTCGAAATAAATATGTAAATTCTGTAGTTGTGTTGTGTGAATATTCGAGGGAATACAGATAGACAAGCCAGATAGATGCATAAAATAACTAGGGACAATTGGCAAAAGTTCATAGAAAAGTAAAATCGAAACTTAATATACCGTAAAACCAGGTGAACAGAAATCGCGGGGTGAATAGAGAAATTTTGAACTTTTTCTTTCATGTTGTTATATTTAAAAACGTACATCTCTAAAATTAGATTTTTTGGAATGCGTATAAAGTAGACTATTTATTCTCTACATTGATACCAAAAGAACTTAATCAAACTGCCTAAAAGTTAGATGTTTTTGACTCTAAAGTAATGTCTCGCCGAGGTAAGAAATGAAGCCTGTCTGAACTTTGTTCTAGCGGTAAATGTTTTAACATTAACTAAGTAAAAGTTAACTAACCTGGTAATATAGTATCTGTAGTACCTAAATAATAAATAATATCACTAATTTTCTCTATAATAAAGCATTTTTTTGCAAAAAAACCAATAACAAGCAAATTTACGTTATAAAGGGGTCAGTGGACACGCATATGGGGTGAACAGTTACGCCATAGGGGGTGATTAGATACAACAAAGGGGTGTAAAGACACGCCTTGGGGGTTGAAAGACACGAAAAAATAATTTTGTGTTAAATAGCTGTTTAACAGATATATATACCATTTGCCAATAGAGTATCCACATAATAATGACCAAATTCGATGCCTATATGACAGCTAAAACTTAATATTTCTTGTGTCTATCGACCCCGTTTTAAGGATATGGAGAAAACAGGTAGTTTTCTTTGATTTTCTCCGAATTGGGTAGGTAAAAATTTATTTCACAAAAGCAAAATTGAAGAACTAACCAAGACTCAAAAAATGATATCAAAATTATTACTTTTATCATTTGGATTATTGGCGAAAATCGTCCTTGAAGTTGAAAATCGTGTCTTTTCACCCCGTTTTATGGTATAGGTATTCACATTTTTATTGGCAATTATCGATAAACGATTCGTCATTTTGGCTGGGGTCGTCCTCAGGTCTCCGCTGATTTTAATTGCCATAATGCGTTGTTGGTTCTATTGCATGGTATAACATTAACCCTTTACCAGGCGAAGGGATATATTCCTCCCACATCTTATATCGGTTACAGTAATCAGGTTTTAACTCCAACCCTCCTACAAAATATTTTGTCGATCCCTGAAAATAGTATTTTATGATCTTCATTCACAACATGCTTCTAAATCGCGTAATATATCTTTGGCAGCCGTTTAAATTCACTTGAACTCTAATTTCAGTAAACTACGGAGAAATTCGAACATTTTCCTTAATTTCTATGAAACAGAAGTAGGTACATAGATCGAACAATTTATTGATATTTCGTAGATTTTGAGTGTTTGAAAGGTACTGTAATCGTAAACATTGCTAAATATTCCTGCATTATTGTGTATGACCAGTATTAGGATGTGGGTTGACATTATCCCATGGCCTTATTAGAGTTTAACTGTGCGGGAGCTATTCTTCCCATGGCCCGGTAAATTGTCATGCTGTCATGTCATAAAAACTCACGTAAGTAAGTAATAAAACTGTTTTTGTGTCCAACCTAGAGCGATTCAGTGGTTGATATAATGTTTCGTAATAGATTTGGAGTTAAACCTTGACTATGATAACCGATAAAAGATGTGGGAGGAATATATCCCTTCGCCTGATCAAGAATATAATAAGACAAGATCGAGTATGACAGTTAATTACTTAGACAGGCGATGGGATAACCGTAACCCGCATTTTTATTTCTGGTTTAAAGGAACATCTCCGACTTTCGTAAATACATTTTTTACAAGGCGTTCAATACGGTTGTAACAGTATATACAGTACGTATGGAGATACGCTAGTTCTTAGGGGCCTGGTAAAGGGTTAAAGGAAATGTGTGAGCAGAAAACGAGACGTCTTTAGGTTAACTAAGAAATGATTCCTATTCTTTTTTTAGAGGACAAAACTCGAGGTATGCTTGAGGTACTTACTCGAGTTTTTAATGCGTTGAGTGAGTGTTGGAATCAATTTACTTTAAATGTTTTGCTTAGGGTAATTTCTGTCTTTTATTGGCCTAGCTCTATGGCTACTAGAAACGCAAGCGACACGTTTATCAACCACTCTAGCTCGCAACATTACTGGGTCGTGCTCTATAAGTTATTCTGGTGGCGAGGAGCTGACCGACATCCGACATGTGCCTAGTGACTGCTTGTTCCTGGGACTCGGGTGCATTGGCTTGTGAACATATATGCTTCTTATCTCATTAGTATACCAGCGATCGTAGGAATCGAATTTAATTTTGACGACCGGTCTGGCCTAGTGGGGTGGGTAATAGTGACGACCCTGCCTGTGAAGCCGTTGGTCCTGGGTTCGAATCCCGTTATGGACATTTATTTGTTTGATGAGCACAGATATTTGTTCCGGAGGTATGGGTGTTTTCTATGTATTTAAGTATTTATATATTATATATATATCGTTGTCTGAGTACCCATAACACAAGCCTCCTTGAGCTTACCGTGGGAGTTAGTAAATCTGTGTAAGAATGTCCTAATATTTATTTATTTATAATTTGATGTTATACATTAATCTTAAGATTCCTGTAAACTAAATTCCTATTACGCAAGCAAGTATTACTATGAAAGTAATGAGTGTAGTTATGCCAGTAGCTACTTTAGCTACCCTACTACGGCTACTACTCACATCTCTGATTAGTAAAACATCATTTTCATCAGACATCGGGCATGTCATGCAATATGCGAAAAACTTTCAAAATAGAAAATCGTGTTACAAGGTTAGGTAATTATGTAGGTACTTCTCGCTCCTGTCATCGTCATGTCATTCATGTGTAGCTAAACATAAAATGTTTAATTCGCTTTAGAATAAACGTAATGTGTTTATTTTAGTTGCTCCACTATAATAAACAGTTGGAGCTTTTATTGGATTTCGCGGTAACATTTATTTTATTTGCATATTTGCACACAAAAACCAAACATTTGTGGGTTGGATTATGAATACATTTACATATAACGATTTCTACGTACTCGTAGCTAACGGTTATTTCAGATCTGGTTTTTTTTTTAATATTGTAGAAAAAAATGTGCTTTAACACAATCATTTTCCTCAAATGCACTTTCATACAATCATTTAAACCGTGCGAACCGATTTCGAAATATTAATCAAAACATTATTTGCACGAAAAAGTAATAATTTACCTACCCGAAATAAATTCTATTTTAAAGGTAAACAAATATGTAAGTACTTATATAGGTACTCTTTTGCAATGATAAAGTTTGACTTGCCAACTTCCAATTTAGCTAGCAAAGAATTTATTTCAAAATAGCATCGTGTTGAACTTATCCAGCCTCCAATCATAAATACAGGTTCGTCTTTCAATTAACACACACAATGTGGTTTATAATGCAATAGTCATAAAACTCTGCGCAGTGGCAGTTGCGGGTGCGTGCATTCTGGCCCCGTATATTCATCGCTTTTAGTGCTGGAGAGTATTCGACTCAAGCGAACCAGTGAGTGTCCCCGAGACTCATAAAGGTGTGTTCACATGAGGGGTAGCAGATCGTGCATATTTTGCAGGTATATCAGTCTCATTCTACCAATGAACCTAAGAGATACGCTTAAGCGGAAATAATATCAAATCTAGGTGGTTATATAGTCTAGCCTAGGAACTAGGAACCTAAAAACTCGATTGTACGACTCCGCTATGGTTGGGACCCACATTTACACTGGTGAGCCTCAAACATGCTGCGCGCGGTCAATAATTATAATAACAGCCCTGAATAAGTCCTGCGAGGTGTCGGCTAGTGCAACCGGTTCCCGCACATTCCTCCTGCTCCTTAACGGCCAAACCGAAGTCACAGAATAAATAATAGTACTAGTTACAGAACACTCGCTCTTTAACATAACGCGTCTGTTACGATCAGGACAGATATGGCCGCTAGGTGGCGACAGCGCCACGCGCGGCTTATGACTAGCCACCAAAATTGGTGTGGAACGAGGGAACGGATGTACTTTTAGCTAGCTACCTGTAGCAAAGCGACGAAATCGCGGAGTGAGCCACGCCTGCCGAAGTATTTACATTACAACTATTGGTTGATATTTACTTGAGAACAATTTGAGTTAGGTACTACGCAACTATTGACTTAGCTCAGAGCATAATGAACAAATTTGAAGTGTGCGGGCTCATTACCTATGAAGACCGCTAAATATAGGTAGGTACATATCGCTTGTAACAATATTAATTAGCAAAGATTTATTCATCAGAAAAAACCAGAATACAATATAATATCAACACCAATGTCAATCATTATCATTATATCATGTTCATATGGTGTTAGCTAGAATTATAACAATTACTTATAAGTTTATACTCGTAGCTGATGGGCAACGTTTAACAACTTGAGTAAAAAACATGCTAACGGATCATGGAATCTAAAAAGATTTAGACAATTGTGATTTTAAAAAGATCCAATGTTACCCTAAACCGTGGGAAAAATCAACAAACGATCGCAGGTATACGATTTTGAAGATATTTGACCAAAGAGAGTATTACGATAGGCCCGTATCCAAGATGGCAAGTTTATTTTTTTCACATCACCTATGTCACACGGTATCAAAATTATTTCGTCTGGGCGTTAACACTTGAATCCCTCATTATACGCTCAGGATTCTACTTTAGAATCCCTCGCTACGTTCGGGATTCTATTGTTGAATCCATCGCTTCATTCAGGATTCAATGTACTTACGCCCTTGACGGAAATATATCATTTTGATCCCTTGTAACACAAACTACTATTTCTTCATAGATTACCTTCACGGTTTGACTTTGGGTACATTTTTGTTTCTGCATAAAATATTTGTGCATAAGGTCTTGTCCCGATGGTAGATACAGGTTACAATGAATGAGCAGTAGGCGGCAAGAAAGTGCATTTGTATTCGAATACGCCATTAATGTTAATTGTGCTCCATTGTCGGCACATAATAGTATCTTAAAATTTTATGCGCTTTTCACGCCGTTATCACACCATTTAAGTAAATATGTAGGTAGTTGCACGTTATCTTAATAGATAGTAATAATGCCAATTTGTGTCGACAAATATCTTATATGTATGTATTTGGTCATGGAATAATAGGTGGCTTTAGAACGGTATAACTAGTATCACATTATAGTAAATTTTCTAGCAAACAAACCTAAATAATGTCGGGATGTCAGTAACACGTTACATGCTTAAGCTTCCATGTCATTGTACTGCGTACTGCTACAAAGTCACCAGAATCGAGTATTGTAAACGCAATGAATATAAATTAGCTTCATTTCGAGTTCAACAGCACGACGGCATTAGAGAATTCCTGCGCGGAAATATCTGCGTCTGGCGTTTATCTTGCAGAATACGATATAACTCAGTCTGGACCATAAGCTCACCGCGTAGGCCGAGGCTTTGTCGGCTGACAACTAAATACATTACCTCCATCGTGTTTGCAACTTGCTAGCTTTCAGCAAAGCGCAGGGAAAGGCGGCGTAGTTGTTGCATTCATATTAGGCTTGAATTCTCGTCCGACAACTGGACCAATATCGGCGCTAATTTGAATAAGTTTAAATATCTCTTGATAAAAGCTTCAAGTTTCTGTTTGACTGCCGTAAGATTACATTTTGATATGTATCTGTGTTTTGTTTTGAGAAAACCGCTAAAATTCTAGCATTCAAAACAAAAACGCCTGCGCTGACGGTTGAGATATACGACAGAGGGTGATACAATTAATGTTACTTTTTCGCTAATGCTATTTAAACTTCTCAAAAAAGCGCTGGTGGCCTATAGCGGTGAGAGCGTGCGACTTTCAATCTTGATGTCGCGGGTTCAAACCCCGGCTCGTACCAATGAGTTTTTCGGGACTTATGTACAAAATATCATTTGATATTTACCAATTGCTTTTCGGTGAAGGAAAACATTGTGAGGAAACCAGACTAATCCCAATAAGGCCTACTTTCCCCTCTGGGTTGGAAGTAGGGTTGCCAACCGTACTATATTATATAGTATTGTACTATATTTTGGCTCTCTGTACTATATACTTTTCGAAAAATATATAGTACGCTAAAATACTATATTTCCGATTAAACATATATTACACTCATGTTTAGTATTTTATCTAAAAGTACTATATTTTTTTGAAATGTACTATACTTTTGATGCCTTATTCTGGAAAATACTATATTCCACCAAAGAAAAGTTGGCAACCCTAGTTGGAAGGTCAGATGGCAGTCGCTTTCGTAAAAACTAGTGTTACGTTAATTCTTGGGATTAGTTGTCAAACGGACCCCACGCTCCCATGTGCCGTGGCAAAATGCCGGGATAACGCGACGAAGAAGGAGCTATTTAAGCTTCTCAGTCTAATGTCTAATGTGTTCTCTCTTTAAATGTGAAAACCTTACCTAGTCATTAATAATTTTATTTAATGAGGTCGGTAATAAACTCCCGTTAAAGAAGCATGATAGATAATGCAGCTAATTAATTGAAAATCAATGGATCAAAAAAAAACCCACATTCTATAAGGTAACATTTAGTTGTCTGAATACTGCATAAATTAATATTAAGCCCTATATATAGCTGGTTTAATGCATGTAATAAATCACTATAGAACGTTTAGAACGTGATATCATAGAATAAAAATAACGTAAGCAGAATCAGCAGTTTATATTTAGAAGACTTTAATACTTGGCTGTCTCTAGAAGCTTTCATTAGACGAGACTGAATGAGCTAACCGTGTATTTAAATTTGACATGGGGTGAAACTTCGCATAGATTTTTTGGCAGCGCGGGAAGTTTTTGTGGTGACCCTATTGTTAATTACATACATCCAGTTCAATAACCAACTTAAGATACCTAAAATATGTATGTCCATTTCGACTCTTAGTCTGACAAGATTTCGAATTACTAACTGAATAGTCGCCTGCGATATCGTCGCTATTCACAAAAGTAGCCCTGTGATCGCCAATCGCTTTATCATATCATGCATCATTAAAATAAAATGTCGAATACCATCACCCAAGAGAATTTGTTTCAATCTATGAGATACGCATTAAATCTATCGATTCTATTATAAAAAATTCAATTAAGGTTTGTTATGAAATATTACCTAAATTACTTTAAAACCTCGCAATTATATATTTTATAGTTTTCCGCCTGATTTTATTCAATGTGAAATCGAAATAGTTTTAACATCTGTAGCTATAAAATATGCATTTTAATTTTATCGTTCGTTTTCACCGAGTTACTAGATTGATTGATAGAGTGACTCGATTTCAGTAGAGTAAGGTCTATATTGATATGGAAGTTTTTACGCATATGCCCATTCGTGTATGTGCGAGAATGTACGATAATTATAAATTGAAAACTTGGAGAGGCTCTGCCACAATAATTTGGAATTTACCTAACACGAAACAGACCAGGGGGCGGAATTGAAAAATAGCCCCTTAAAGCTTATGATATGACTCTTATGAGTATAACTAGAAAACGTAGCGTCACAAAGTTTAGTACTTAGCATAAAAAGCCCGAAGAAAATTCCTGAGAAAGTGAACTGTTGGTGTAGTGCCGTTGCCATCACCTACCTACGCATCACCCATGGTATAATAATATACTCCGCCTGGTACTCCATTCCCGTCTTTTCTAGGTCACCTAACTGACACAAGCCTACGTCATCATGCGACAGCGCTATATGATAATATGCGATAGCGCTATATATAGCGGCCATGTTATTGTGACGTAGGCCTGTGTCACTCTGGGAATAGAAGACCATGTTTTATTAGACTATGCGCATCACCAAGGTGTCTAACCGATAGGCATATTCAAATGTATTCCGGGCTAGCCGAACACGGGTTATACGATAATTGCACCGTGGGTTGATACTGCTCTAGACACATAAATACAATATTAAATAGTAATTAACAAATTCATCATCATTTTGGTGTCAATAGGTATAATAACCTACATAGATATTAAAACTTACAGGAATTATTAGTGTCATAAATATAAAAATAGTCACACAAATCACACAATCGCGCCGTGCAGTCTAGAATCAAATGTTAGCACAGTCTGATTCAGTTCCGGACTTTAAACCAATTAGTTTAATGATATTCCTTAACAGTAACACACAAATAAACCGAGGCGAAGGTGCAGTGCGTTGCACTCTGGTTTATAAATACGACTTCGAAACTGACAAAAATACGGACGGTACTCTGAAAATTCCTGGGCTTTGGTATTAGCGACAACTCTTCACGGCTGGACAGAATTTTTAGAATTAGTAGAACCTACTTGGGTACTTAAAGACTTACTTTAAGTAATCCCGGTAAATGGTATTCCAAGAATTCCAGGATACCATTTCTTAAATCATTGTATTCTAATGATAAAATGTAAAAATATCCTGCTCGTAAATTCCAGGCCCAGAATTCCGTTACAGTTCATTTTAGTCTATGCAAATCATCTCTTTGTAGGTTTTCGTTCCAAGACACGATTCAGTATGTCTTATCAAAAATACAAATGCAATTCAGTTATTAATTAAAGCAGGCAACCGACATATAATTTACCGGATTACGGAGTTCGCTGGCATCAGTCTTCATTTCTATAAAAACGGTCTGCGGCGCCAAGATTTGAAAGGACTCAGTTTATGAGGTGCTTCAATGTCGATATCTTTTCGAAACGACAAGTTTTGTCAACCTGCCGGTTCACATCTCGCGAGTGGCGCCAAGCGCGGCCACTCGGTCGCCTCGTGCGCATCACGTTTGGCCCGCGTGCAGAGTATTTATATTCCTATAGAATACCGATTATCGTTTATCTGGTTCGCGATCGCTGGATTAACTGTAACAACGCATTAGTTGTAAACAATAGTAATAGCAGTTGCAGGGTTTTAATGACTTGATTAAATGACTGGGGTAGGAGGAGGTGTGCCGGGCGCGTGCGCGAGGGTGCGGGCGCCGCGCCGCCGGCGCGCTGTCATTCGCAAGGAACGCAAGCGCCGGACGGCCGCGCTGCGTTACCTCACACAAACTCAACAAATCTACCCTCATCTATAAAACAGTAGTAAACAATTTCAATCAATAATAACAAATCAATTTAATTATTAATGCTCGTGAGAAACACGCCCGCGCCGAGTGACAGTTTATCTAATGTGTTAGTAAATAAATATATTAATGAATGCAACTTCGAAGTGAATTGGGACTAAGCTGGTGACTGTGATAACGGAACTGAGACAGCGGAAGATTCATGAGTTCTTTTAAGATTATCCCATTGGAGAGACCGATTCCTGTGTTGATTGAAAAGGTAACATTACAATCGTTATCGCCTGCTTTCTTTTTTTAATTGAATGCTCAATTAAATATTGACATTATCTTTACTGATTGTGTGTGTCTTACATTCTTTACTTGTTGTTATTTCTTTCTTCATAATTATATGTATAAATTGACATACTTTGTTAATATAAAATAAAATAATTGTTTGTTTTATAAGGGGGCAAAGTTGTTGTTTAACCGCTCGTGCTAATATTGATACCCGAGCAAGCGAAAGAAAAATGGAATCTTGAGCGTTGCGAGGGCTTCAAAGGACGAGGGTTAAACAAAATTTGCCAACGAGTGAAACACAAAATTTTTCACCACACCAACCCGAAGCAAATATTAAATGTGAAATCAAACAAAATCAAATCCAAATGAATGTTATTAAATATTTATCATCCAAAATCATTCTACCAGCAAACATAAGGAAACAACTCAAAATTTGCATTTGATTACTTTGCCTCACATGTGAATAAAATGCAACTTTACTATCAGTTTTTGAAGTGCAAAGTAAGCCTTTCCAAGCTGGTGTGGTGAAAACATAATTATTGTCTTGAATGATTAAGATGACCGTTGTTAAGAATGGTGATAACGATGATTACCCGCCTATGTTTTACGTACCTACAGTTTAAAATTTACCACCATGCACCAGGTAAAACAAGAAAAAGTTGAATATTTTACTAACAATAAGACAACTTACACTGTACTGCATATTTAATTGTTTTTCCTCCAAAAGCAATCGTTTCATTTTCGCTGACATGATATAAACCAACACTTATAATTAAGTATAACATTTTGTTTCTCCATTTTGGAATTCACGGGCCTACAAATCCCGGTCTTTTGATAGGCTTGCGTGGGGATATAGATCCAACACGTAGAGGCCCCTTGGAGAGCTTTAATGTCATGGAGAACGCGTGCTGGAACCCGTTCACAGGCGCAACAATAAACACCCATATAATTATAACTATTATTAGTTGGTCGGTCTCTGCATATCCTCTGTAAGAAAATAAATATTCAATTATGTAAACACACTGCATTCAAATGTTGCATAGTTGTCCTTTATGGAACTAGCGCCTAACGACCATAATCTTATCATAATCTATCAAAACAAGTTGTAAAACACATACACACATACACATGTAAGGAACTTGACTCACATTGTGTATGATCACGTCGCGACTTTTACCCGGGTCATTAGATAGGGTAGTTATAATATAACATATGTAACTGCAACATATACTATTAAAGTACAGTCAGATAAGAAAGTGGTCTACCACTTTTCTACTCTATCATCTGATTGATAGAGTCGAAAAGTGGTAGACCACTTTCTTGGCTGACCGTACCTAATAAAGTGTAGCAAAAACAAAACATAAGAAACGTTTTTTAAATTACCATCTTAAAATTGATGGCAATTAGTTAATTAGTTGCTTATTAACTAAAGATATCACTACTTACACTTTAAAAATCAAAGTCCCCCGCCGCGTCAGTCTGTTTGTGTGTATGTATGTTCGCGATAAATTCGAAAATACTAAACGGATTTTATGCGATTTTCACCTATCAGTAGAGTGATTTTTGAGGAAGGTGTAGGTGTATAATTTGTCAAGGTTTTGTGTAACCCGTCGCTAGAATTATATAAGTTATAATTCTTTATAAAAAGTACTTTAGAAACTCTCGTCAGTTTTGACGGACGTTATTTCACTCATTTCAGCCATTTCCATTCACAAACTAATTTGCGACTACTGGGAAACAATAGGCATTCTTCGTCTTGATTGTTCCTTTTCATTTACAAAGCATAACTTAACATTGACATTGTTATGTTTATATTTGGACCGATAGCCCGAAATAAATGTAGTGTCAAAATGCGAGTAAGTCTATAGGTACCTAAATCACTACACCTTATAAAACAATGTATGTTCGCGATAAGCTCAAAAACTACTGAACTTAATAGTAGATTGTACAACAAGGGCATAAAGTGACCCATTTTTCCCGAGGCAATTTTTTGGTCTGAGCGAAGCGAAGACCAAAATAGTAGACGAGGGTAAAAATTGACATTTATGCCCTTGTTGTACACTCTGCTTTTCACTTCGATTGCGAGGAAAATAAAACACATTTTCACGGCAATTTACACCACGAAATTATCGTAAAGCGAAAGAACATAATACATAACCAATTCCCGCCAACTAACTTTTTTTTTTTTTAATTTTCAACATGTGATCAGAATTTCAGACGCTTGGTTTTCTGCCAAGTCAAACATTTCGGAGCATTTTTGAACGATAATCGACTCCTATTTTATGTGATTTACTAAATTTAATGACAGAAAATACGGATTTCTAATAAATTGTAGCATAAATAAAATAATATAACAAGTTTTGCCATCTACACAATTTTATTGCTCAGTAAAATTGTGCAATATGTTTTAACTGTTTGGCTGTTGAGACCGATTACCTTAGTCTTAGAAGAAAATTTTACTTTTATGCTCTAGAGCATAAAATGCGATTTTATGTCGTCTACGCACGACATAAAGGTGCACTTTTTGAGCATGAGAAGTGAAAATTAAATTTTCATGCGGTTTTCACCTGTCAATAGAGTGATTCTTGAGGAAGGTTTAGGTGTATAATTTGCTAACCCGTGCGAAGCCGGGGCGGGTCGCTAGTATAATATAAATTGTTAGGTTAGATCTTAAATTGAAGATGCTACATATTAAAAGAAACGAAGTTACAAATAAAATATTGAATCTGGATTTCATTGATTCTTTTATTATTTTTTAAATATACCTATTGGATGTTGGGTATATCAGTTAAGAGCGCTCTTACAAGAAAAGTCGAAATAATGCAAAATTGATGATACTAGTCGACGAAATTCAGGACTTTGCGCTCATTATTAGAAACAATGAGTACTTGTTCCAGTAAAAGCGTCTTCTTATCTTTATAAATATCGTTGTAAATATTAGAAAAAGGACTTATTAAATTAGTAATGATTTTTTTTCTGATGGTCGTTTCCGAAAAACCCCGTGAAGCACTGAATGGCGAGCTCTTATTTGGAAATGTTGAGAAGTTTACTCTGCTAAACCTGGCTATTTTGTATTACTAATACCCTGTACTTTAGGCATATCAAACTATATTTTTCCTACATACCTTTGAGAAAGAGAAAATTAAAGTAAAACGAACTCGATTTTCTCTCCGAAACAAGTGTCAATTCCTACGAAAATCTACTTAATATCGAAGTCATTTTCATACTCAAGCAATCTGCAACGTTTGCTTATACTGTTGGTATACATTAGTGTTTATGAAATTCTACTATAAATTTTTGGCAATTTTTTGAAAACTACTCTATATTACCGATGACGCGCGCTGCGCCAGCTCAGTGCCGCGGCAGAGCTTGTAGAGGCAGGACGTGTGTCGGTCGGCTCCGCACATTTTCAACGGCGACGACGAGGTTTTTTATCATTGTGTGCGGCGGGCGCCGTGTAAAACGCTATACTGTGTGCGTGTAAACCGCAACGAGAGACTTTGATCCTAGCACCGTTTTTATAGTATTATAATTTATAATGGTACAGTTTAATAAACTACCGGACAGGATTAAAAATATTTGAAACGACCTGACATTCTATATGTATTTATTTGACTCAAGATAGTACTCAGGGTCTGATGATGGAGCCGGAAGGTGGTCACCAGTACCAATCAACAATGCAACTAAACCACTTCGTGTTTAGGCTCGTTTTATTCGTCTCAACAAGATCTTTGACTTAAGATAGTACTCAGGGTCTGATGATGGAGCCGGAAGGTGGTCACCGGTACCAATCAACCATGCAACTAAACCACTTCGTGTTTGGGCTCGCTTGATTCGTCTCAACAAGATCTTTGGCACAAGATAATACTCAGGGTCTGATGATGGAGCCGGAAGGTGGTCACCGGTACCAATCAACCATGCAACTAAACCACTTCGTGTTTAGGCTCGTTTGATTCGTCTCAACAAGATCTTTGACACAAGATAGTACTCAGGGTCTGATGATGGAGCCGGCAGGTGGTCACCGGTACCAATCAACCATGCCACTAAACCACTTCGTGTTTAGGCTCGTTTTATTCGTTTCTATAAGATCTTTGACACAAGATAGTACTCAGGGTCTGATGTTGGAGCCGGAAGGTGGTCACCGGTATCAATCAACCATGCAACTAAACCACTTCGTGTTTAGGCTCGTTTGATTCGTCTCAACAAGACCTTGGACACAAGATAGTACTCAGGATCTGATGATGGAGCTGGAAGGTGGCCACGGGTACCAGTCTACCATGTAACTGAACCACTTCGTGTTTGGGCTCGTTTGATTTGTCGCAACAAGATCTTTGACACAAGGTAGTACTGAGGGTCTGATGATGGATCCGGAAGGTGGTGACCGGTACCAATCAACCATGCAACTAAACCACTTCGTGTTTGGCTTCGTTCGATTCGTCGCAACAAGATCTTTGACACAAGTTAGTACTCAGGGTCTGATGATCGAGCTGGACTGTGGCCACGGGTACCAGTCTACCATGTAACTGAACCACTTCGTGTTTGGGCTCATTTGATTTGTCGCAACAAGATCTTTGACACAAGGTAGTACTGAGGGTCTGATGATGGATCCGGAAGGTGGTCACCGGTACCAATCAACCATGCAACTAAACCACTTCGTGTTTGGCTTCGTTCGATTCGTCGCAATAAGATCTTTGACACAAGTTAGTACTCAGGGTCTGATGATGGAGCTGGACTGTGGCCACGGGTACCAGTCTACCATGTAACTGAACCACTTCGTGTTTGGGCTCGTTTGATTCGTCGCAATAAGATGTTTGACACAAGATACTACTCAGGGTCTGATGATGGAGCTGATGATGATAGACAGGTACCCGTCGCCACCTTCGCGCTCCATCATCAGACCCTGAGTACTACCTTGTGTCAAAGATCTTGTTGAGATGAATAAAACGTGCCTAAACACGAAATGGTTTAGTTGCATGGTTGATTGGTACCGGTGACCACCTTCCGGCTCCAACATCAGACCCTGAGTACTATCTTGTGTCAAAGATCTTGTTGAAACGAATAAAACGAGCCTAAACACGAAATGGTTTAGTTGCATGGTTGATTGGTACCGGTGACCACCTTCCAGCTCCATCATCAGACTCTGAGTATCACCTAGTGTCAAAGATCTTGTTGAGACGAATCAAACGATCCTAAACACGATGTGGTTTAGTTGCATGGTTGATTGGTAATGGTACCTTCCAGCTCCATCATCAGACCCTGAGTACTGTCTTGTGTCAAAGATCTTGTTGAGACGAATCAAACGAGCCCAAACACGAAGTTGTTTAGTTACATGATAGACTGGTACCCGTGGCCACCTTCCAGCTCCATCATCAGACCCTGTGTATCTTCAGTGTCAAAGATCTTGTTGAGACGAATCAAACGAGCCTAATCATGTTACTACATGGTTGATTGGTATCCGTGACCACCTTAATCATCATCAGATCCTCAGTACCAGTTCGTTTTTAAACCCTCGTTGATACAAACTTTACAACCTATAGGTACCAAATGCAATGACGAAACATGTAAATAAGCGAGTAGGTACCTATAATTTCTTTCGAGTAATATACCTTCATAAGTACAAGTATGGGGCTATTCATAAATTACGTCGTTTCAAATGGGAGGAGTGGGGGGGGGGGGGGGTCTGGACATCGGATGATGGTAACATGACGTAGGAGGAAACAGATTCATCCGAAGCTTGATTTTTGGATGATTTGAGGGGTGGGGGGGGGGGGTCAAAAATCGTCAAAAATCGTCAAAAATAGATGACGTAATTTATGAACAGCCCCTATGTACATTTGCACTGCATTTAGTATTTTCGTACTTACCAAATAACAGTTTTAGAACTTTAAAAGTTAAGTACAGTTAGTGTTGTTATGGTTGATTTCAATATGCTTCGCGAAGGATCAAGAATGTTTAATCCATCATTGTAGTGCGAGTGTGGTAGAAGGGATCGGCGTACTGAGCTCGCACGGCCTGCCGCAGCGCGTAAAATACCTAAACTCGCTCAACGCCGAAATGTAATAGCGCTCTTAAGCATTTGACGTATCGGAATTCGATTTGGATCGTATTAATTATTCATACTAAGTTTATTCGTTTATTACACAAAAGTTAACAATACCGCTACAATAATGGCGCCAGCTAACGAGAGCATCGCGCTCAAAATGAGAATCTGAATTAAATTGGGACTGAATTGGTTCTTGCTGTATTCAAGCCCTAGGGCTCGTTTCGTTACAGTAATCCGACTGATAGCCCGCTAATGCAATCAGGGCGCGCCGTTGTCGCAGGCAATTTAAATAGTTAATGTACAGGGAATAGCCCATATTTTACCTAGCTTGCAATCTTGTATGCTAACTCGCTGCGCGGGAGGCGATCTGCCGGTTTCAGAACCACTTATCCCTGGCGATATTATTATTCTGCGGCTAACTTATGCCGGGTGATTATAACCTAGTGCATGGCAGGTGGTTAAAGATATTGGAAGTTATATTAGTTATTGATGGATGTCTCCGCGCTGTAATTGGTTGGATGTACCTACTCATTAATAGGTAGTAGAGTAGCATATGTTTATTTGGTAGGTACTGATATTATATCTGTTTTCTTTAATGCCAACTTGCTTCATGTTACTTTTTAGCAAATAAAATGGCAAAAAAGACCCTTAAGTACCTGTTCGTATGTTAATGTTAGTTACTTACATCTGAAAACCTATATTGAACGAAATTAAGAACATAGGTTTATTTTGTTAAACGTTACTAAGCATCAAACATCAAACATCAAACATCAACATTTATTATAATATAATAAGCTTAGAAGTTTCAATTTAAAAAATACCTATATAATATAATCTTTTAAGAGGGTGGGGGGAGGGGGATGGGTCGTGGCCCGACACGAATTTGGCCGGTTTTTTATATACATACATACCTCTTACTGTTTGATGACAGAGAATATATTGATTAAAACTTTTTAGGCACATCCAAAATTCTAATTCATTCACTGAGAACCAGTAATCAAAATTCGCATTTAATTTTAAGTGTTCTCAACCATTTGTTTGCTAATCTTTAGTCAAACAACTATTAAAATCCGGTGTTAACGGGACCGTTGAACTAGCGCAGAGATTGTTTGCGAGAAATGTAAATTATTGCTCAAGTCAATGAACTGATGCAACTTCAGTTATACCATCATCTTCATCATTATTTTAGGCAAAAACACCTATTGAAGGGCTGTTTTTCGATGACATCTGCTTGAATAAGCCAGACCAGAATAAGAAATAACACTGCCAAGTCTGCCAATGACGGTGACTGCAGTGCACCGAGAATAGTTATTTACGATACAAGTGTGAAAAATAGGAAACTTTCAACAAGTGGCGAATTTCAAAACACGACCGAAGGGATTGTTTTAAATCGACACGAGTTGTCGACATGTACACCTAACACCTACTACATAGTTATTTAATACTCCGTTCTTCTTTAGTTTTTTCATAAAGACAGACTTTGTTTTGCTTACTCGTATTTCTAGCTGCAAAGTAGTCAGTTGTCTTGATAAACAATAAGGTGAATATTAGATAAAATAATAGTCGACACTCCAATATGGTAGAACCCAATTTAATATCAATGACTGTAATTTTCGAAGTTATTGTGATATGCGGGCTCAGATATTTACGATACTACACTACTTTGTTACACCAGTTCACGTGCAACTCTCGTGATGCACTGGACATGTTATTTCAGATTGTATAATAAACATTATACGATAAATTACTCAATTAGCTCCTGTACACGCGGCGTTGTACTGATTTGACCGTCTCTGATTGTACATATCTATATTAAATATAGAATTACTCCTGGGGGCCTAGTCAATTATCATACACAAACGTCAAACGCAAAGAAAAAATGTAGCTACCTATACATGACTATTTCCATACCTACATTATTTAAGTTTCGGTTAGCGTTTTCTCAACGATTGTCATCTGGAGGCCCTTAAGGGGCCCACTGATTAACAGTCCGCCGGACGGTATCGGCCTGTCAGTTGTTCGGAACTGTCATAATTTTGTTCTAACTGACAGGCCGATACCGTCCGGCGGACTGTTAATCAGTGGGCCCCTTTAGGGATAAAACCATAAATTCATTACTATTTCTGGTTATATTTAACGAAGAAAAAAGCCAAAGCAAATTCATAAGACGAAGAAGTACATTTTTCAACAGCTGTGTCTAAAATCATGGATCGCCCATAAATTATCAATACTAGGTACATATATAATTCGGTAATAAGAGTTTCATAAAAACTATATATATAACGTTATGAATTATGAACATTCTGACCCTGACTTGAACCCTAGGCTCCGAAGCAGTAGCACTAGAAGACAACCGACTTACACGATGATGTCTGTTGTGAACGCTCTGACGTATAGGTAATAACTAGTGTCCGACCGAAGGTTCGGTTTCGGTTTCGGTTTCGGCCAGTTTCGGCCAAAAAATCATGTTTCGGCTGTAGTTTCGGTTTCGGCCAAAAAACGGCCGCACCTTTCGGCCGGGCTGAAACTTACGAAATGGTACTTCGTACTATGAAACTAAACTATGTGACAAAGACCAAAAGTTGGGGAATATGTAGGACAACAATATTAATATGTACCTACATATACTGATTCATGTATAGGTACAGAAATTAATTGGTTTATTATAAAATACAATTCCACTAATGAGGGCGCCACTAGACGGTCCACGCAGTCTTAAGAGGCTGTTAATACCTATAACGCGCACACTGTCTAATTCTAATTGTATCGGAGTAAATGAGATAGCACTGTCGTATGTTACTGGGCCTGGGCAAAGGAATAATAAGAAAACTCATCATCTTCCTCGCGTAATCCCGGAATTTTTGCCACCGCTCATGGGAGCCTGGGGTCCAATTGACAACTAATCCCAAGAATTGGCGTAGGCACTAGTTTTTACGAAAGCGACTGCCATCAGACTGACCTTCGAACCCAGAGAGTAAACTAGGCCTTATCGGGACTAGTGCGGCTTCCTCACGATGTTTTTCCTTCACCGAAAAGCAAATGGTAAATATCAAATGATATTTCGTATATAAGTTCCGAAAAACTCATTGGTACGAGCCGGGGTTTGTACCTGCGACCTTCGGATTGAAAGTCGCACGATCTTACCGCTAGGCCACCAGCGCTCAAGGAAATATCTCGCTTTTTAATACAATGGACATTGGTTGGACACGGCTTTGACTTCGCATGAAAGTTCGCCTCACTGGGGCACTTCGGACGTTTAGGCCCAGGTGAAGATCGGTATTGTCAACAAAAAATTCGCGCTCGTTGCGCTCGCGTTTTTGGTTGACCCTGTATCTACATGTTAGCTTGATTGACTGGTGAATGAATAGAGTTAGACCAAGAAAGTTCTACAATTATTTTGATAGCATACGCATACGCAGTGCAACTAGTGCAAATGTTATTTATACGTCATAATTTCACAGAAGTTTTGACGTTTAAAATAACACATGCACTGCGTGTGTTATCAAAATCGTTGCAGAATTATCTTGGTCTAACTCTAGTAATTTTCTTAAAAAACTGCTTAAGTAACATCAATTTCAAGGACATTGGGTGTTGACAGCCCCATAATATGTGTGTAAAAGCGGTTTTATGACATTTTTTCAACGATTTTAACAAGTCTACAAAAGGTTCGGTTTCGGTTTCGGTTTCGGCCGAAACTAGAGCCAAAGCCGAACATTCGGTTTCGGTTTCGGTTTCGGCAAAAAAACATGTTTCGGTCGGACACTAGTAATAACTCATCTTCCTCATAATTAAGAACACTATTGATAGTATTGACCTCCAGAACTCTTCAGTGACAACTATATCTAACAAACAGTTGATAAATCTAAAAATAACGTTAATGAATGATTATCACCATTTTTGTTCATCATGTCGCGTAAACCTTGATAATCTCGTGTCATGTCAAGCTCCCCGTATCTTCAGAGTTGGCTGTAATGCAACTCAGGTGTACGAATAACAACTGATAGATCGATACTACTTATATCAACACTCACGGCCGTTGCATCAAATCGTCTGCGAAATTGTTACATTTATCTAACATTGTTCCTTTCGTTGATTCCGAAATGCAACTGGTCCTTATTGGCTTATCCGCGATAATCTTAGCAAAAACAATTTAATGCAAGAATTTAATATTTATTTAAGTTAGCCTTTAAAAGAGGACTTGATGAATAAATTAATTTTTTTGTTATTTATTTCTAAATATTGTTCATATTTTTTAAATTAGCGCGCTTAGTCTACTTTCATACTAATAGTAGAGCGTCGTTATCGTTAGCTTACACATACGAAATATATCTCATTCAAGGAAGCGGACAGAGGCTGCCAAGGGCGCCGGCCCTACGTAGCTGTAAGACGTGTTATATACGTCCATTACATCAGAACAAACAAATTTAGCCGACTCCGACTTGACGAGACTTCACTAGGAAATCGGCTATAAATTAAAAATTTACAGCTTAAACTTTGTTTATGACGCCTTTCATACGTTTTTACAGTTTATTAAAATATTGTAACAGTTCCTATGGTGCGTCCAGATCTGTAGAATTCGGTACTAGCCGCGTCATTCACAAATCACTCGCCCACTGCGCACGCGCTGCACATCGCTCTACGTAATGAGCGCGTGCAGTTAGCGAACCTTTGTAGCAAAAACATTCGCGGTGCGTTTTCCGTATCTGGACGTACTTATAATTCCACGATATTTATGTTACGATTTGATCAAATGTTTATTTAGTCTTGGTAAAATTAATCACTAGTTTGCCAGGAGGAAAATCGTTAAAAAGTGTTTGTGTTATTTCGGGTAAACTGTTTGCAAATACTTAATCATTGACGTTTGTTGTTTACAAACAAAATAACTATCAGCTAGTACTCGCGAGTGGACACTTAAAAGTCAAATATAGGTATTATTCGAGCAGACAGTATCTGACGAAGTGATTTATATATACCACGCCTCCGCCACTTGAGAGTTTGGTCACTTTTTCTTTAGTATATGACATCAATTTAAGTTTAGATTTATTTTGTCGAAAAGTCAAACACACGTAGAATTAAAAGGATAAATGACACAAATACAATACAATCAGTCTAGTCTAGTCTCCTTTGATTTAAAATCGATTAAAAATAAAAATAGAAGTTGTAGATAATTGTTAGCAAAGTCTAAGGTAAAAATAGCAGCCATACCGAATGTCTCTTAGCAAGTGTAGCTTTAGAAAGCGCATGAGGTTTTCATCGAAACCGGTTCATTTGTCGGTTGTCCCACGTGTCGGCGATATCACTTCAGTATCACATCTATGTATTCTTACACGCCAATTCGAACGTACACTTACATAATTTATATATCATTCCGATGTCAGTGTACGTTCGAATTGCCCTGTATGTACCGTCTTTTTACATTGTAACAATTATTAGAGAAATACATTTGAATTTTTTCGCGTTTAATTAATTAGAACATCGGTAACTATAATTAATGTTTATCAATTTTATCATAACATGACCTGTTATCAGTTTCTAATTAATTAAGTAGCTGATTTGCTACACATTATACCGCCTAGAGTTGGTTTAATGTACAGCAAGCTGCAAAATTGCATGGGCACATTCATTAAGTGGGCATGCACTTTTGAAGCTTTTGCACGTACACCTACGTGTACCTACACCTACTTTAGAGTACCTATGTTATGTCAGGCGTGGCTCACTTCGCGATTTTGTCGCTTTGCTACAGGTAGCTAAAAGTACATCCGTTCCACACCAATTTTGGTGGCTAGCCATAAGCTGCGCGTGGCGCTGTCGCCACCTAGCGGCCATATCTGCCCTAATCGTAACAGACGCGTTTTGTTAGATAGTGAGTCTTCTGTACCTAGTACTATTATTTATTCTGTGGTTATGTTAACATACAGTGTTTGTTATGTAAATGCGTCTGGACGTTCAGGATGAGTGTCGGTGCTATTTCGAACCACAAAGTGAAAGTGAAGCTCCTCAAATAGCTTCCACGTCGATCACGCGCTCGCCCTTGTGTGTTCGTCAATATTTATATTTATTGGATGACTCTCGAATTGAGGACTATTGACGTACGAGTATTTAACTTAATTTCTCATATTCATGCAACTTCTGTTTAGGTTTACATACGCTTAGTAAAATTTTGATGTGAAAGGAAACATAAAATAAAAATATTATCTCAATATTTTTAATTTATTTTTAAATCGATACAAATAAACCGAGATATAATCAAGGGGTCAAGTTATTTGGTTCATGATGCTTAATTACATGTAGTATATGCATGTAAGCTCAGATATTATAAAACATAAATATTATCTTTAAATTCCCGATTTATTTATTGTACAATGCAAATAAACAACGATATACTTAATCAAGGGGTCAAATGAGGTAATATTTGGTTCAGGATTGAACGATATGGCATCTCACGTGGCCTGCCATATGCCGCTAGATAGATGAGATGTCTATTAAATTATATTTATGCTTATATGAGCACAGAAATTTGTTCCTGAGTTGTGTATGTTTTCTATGTACCTATTGAATTATTCTGCAGTTTATTATATCGTCTAATGTACACAACACAAGCTTTATTTTATTGAGCTTACTGTGGAACTAGATCGATTTGTGGAAGATTATGCTTACTAATATTATATTATTGTAGAATATTTTACATATTCGTACCTACTAGATAAGAGTGGACTACTCTTAATAGTTTGTTTAAGATATATCTTTAGTAGATTTCCGTTTTGATGTCTTAAGAACTGGGATTTGTACTTAAAGCATTACACGGGTCAGAAACTTTTTAGCATGAGTTAAGGTTAAGGCGTGCTTTTCCCGTACGAGCTAAGCGAACCAGTTTTTTGAATCCATCGGAAATATAAGAAACAATGTTTTAAAATTGTGAAAAAAATATATCTTATACTTAAGGATCTGGCAGATATGTTTTGGATCTCAAAAACATGATTAGATAAACTTTGCTCGATAGAAAAAAATTCCAAAGTTACGCCTTTTTTTAACAATAAATCAATCTCAGAGCTACAATACAAACTTTTTTGACTTGTTTTTTACATAAATGTATAGGTAATAAGATAATCTAGATGATTTGGATCACTTTGTCTCGGTAACATCATTA
Source organism: Cydia splendana (assembly GCF_910591565.1). Classification (NCBI taxonomy): domain Eukaryota; kingdom Metazoa; phylum Arthropoda; class Insecta; order Lepidoptera; family Tortricidae; genus Cydia; species Cydia splendana. The sequence goes on along the minus strand of NC_085971.1, from coordinate 12,360,288 downwards.
AAATAATTTCTATGTTTCAATACCTACTAAATCCGCAACCGCCATCACTCGCGAACGCACTTACGCCCTCTTCAGTCGCGCGACAGCGCTTGTAGAGGACGGACCTGCGTCAGTGTGTTCCGCGCGGTCACGTGATTTTACAATTTACAAACAATGGGAAACAAAGCATATGAAACGTAAGAAAACGTCACTAAGTGCTATAAAAACACACTTTCTGATAACAGAAGCATCTAATACTTTACGAGGTGCTTGAAAGCGCCTAGCTTTCGTACATCAACAGTTAAAATATTTCAGTATTTTCACTAGGTCAGCAACCAATTTCAATGTAGGTAAATAATATTATATTCCTAGATAATATAATTGTGAGTATGTAAGTATGATATATTTACAGTATTTCACCTTTACTGATATACCTACGTCCGATCTGCAAAATGATTATATTCCTTCGTGCTCTTTGACTCCTTTGAAAATCAGAAATTATTTATTTGGATTGATACAGTATGGGAATGTTACAATATATGTATAGTGTTACGCTTTTAGTATGAGGGTGCCGAAGGCGCCCGGCTTCGGATCGCATGCAACGCGCCACGCCCGTCAAGCGTGCATATTCATCATCATAATCATAAATTTAAATAAATATAAAATGTCAAATTAAATAATTGAAAAAATTACCCTAATAGGCATATCGCAATACAATTATTTAAGAACTAAATACTTATCACAAATTTTAATATTTGACCACGGTCGACATGAATTAAATATAATTGAGAGTTCAAGGTGCCTACAGGTAGTTCGTCTTGCGCTTGGTTGTATTAGTCTTGTTCGAGAAACTGAACACGGTGAAAAATAGAGATGATACTCCTAAAAATACGTGTGATACCTCATTAGATTCGTCATAATGCCTAGAAAAATGCATTTGAAGCGTGTAGTAGCACACACAAAATATCAAAAGTTATGTTATAAGCAAAAAAGGGGGAAAAAGTAGAGATCTTTAATTTCCCCAATATCTCAAAAAGTATTCATATTACGGTGCGAGATGGGTGGGGGGTGCTCGACCAAATGTCATAGAGGGCCCCAAGACAAAACAAACTGCATTTAAAAATTTTCAAAATGGCCGACTTTTATTTTTATTTTTTTCAAGTTGGTCCGAGCGCGCTGAGATTTGGCATGGCGAAAGATAAAGGCCTCTAGATACCTATGAAAAAAAAATGTTTTTGGAAAAAATCTAAGATGGCGGAAATAATGGTCATTTTAATTTTGTATGGCAACTTTTAAACGGTGCGAGATGGGTGGGGGGTGCTCGACCAAATGTCATAGAGGGCCCCAAGACAAAACAAACTGCATTTAAAAATGTTCAAACAGGCCGACTTTATTTTTTATTTTTTTTTCAAGTTGGTCCGAGCGCGCTGAGATTTGACATGCGGCGAGCTTGGGGGCCCAAGATTACCATGTGAAAAAATTTTTTTGGAAAAATCCAAAATGGCGGCGGACACGGGCCAGATTCAAATTTCCAAGTAGGTTAGGCGAGCCCGAAGGGCGAGCTTCAGGCTGGGAGGCCGAAGGCCGACCCCGCGGAGGGCCGTCAGGCCCGGAGCTTTATCTCGAATGTCCAAGCATGCTCCACCCCCAGTAATTTTGGGCGAGGCCGAAGGCCGAGCTGCGGGAATGACGAACAAAGCAAAATCCTATACAAAAAGTGTGTTAAGCGAGCCCGAAGGGCGAGCTTCAGGCAGGGAGGCCAAAGGCCGACCCCAGTGGATGGCCGAAGGCCCGGAGCCTCCTCCCCGACTCCCGAAACGCGAGGCCGAAGGCCGAGCTGCGTGAATGCAGTTCCTCCAAACGTCCTACAAAGTCAACTTTCTTGATAAGCGGAGCCGGCGGGCCGAAGGCCCGACGGCGAAGCGTCAAGGCTCGCGAAGGCCGAAGGCCGAGCTCCGCGTTGGGCCGAAGGCCCGAAGCGTCACACGTGAGGAGGAAGTTGGAGCTGAAACACGACCCAATAGGAAAAGTTACGATTTCCCAAGCACGCGAGGCCGAAGGCCGAGCTGCGGGAATGAAGTTCTCGCATGCGGATCTTTTCTTTCTATCAAAAGTACAACTTTATTTATTTCTCCCTTTGGAAAACAAACTACTACACAACAATAACAACAGCAGGAATGGACTGCTACCAACAATGTGGGTTAGGTTAGGTTAGAACTGCGACCCTCACAGGAACAGACTGCTACCAGAAAAGTGGGTTAGGTTAGGTTAGAAATGCGACCCTCACAGAAACGGACTGCTACCAGAAAAGTGGGTTAGGTTAGGTTAGAACTGCGACCCTCACAGGAACGGACTGCTACCAGAAAAGTGGGTTAGGTTAGGTTAGAACTGAAAACCCCACAGAAACGGACTGCTACCAGAAAAGTGGGTTAGGTTAAATAGGTTAGAACCGCGACCCTCACAGAAACGGACTGCTACCAGAAAAGTGGGTTAGGTTAGGTTAGAACTGCGACCCTCACATAACCGGACTGCTACCGAGCTACAGGAATGAAGTGCTCGCACGCGGATCTGTTTGTCCTAGCAAAAGTACAACTTTGTTTCTTTTTCCCATTGGAAAACAAGCTACTACGCAATTACAACAGTACAAACAACAGCAAAAACAACACGTCAACAACAGCACCAACAGCAAATAACACGCGCCCTCGGGCCCCACGCACAGGGCAAAATCTAGTTAATATTATTAAAGAGGAAGATATTTCCAATACAACATTATATACTTGCAGGACTGTATCTCCATTATTTATACTTTTTATTCAACGCTGAACACAGTCCTCCACGCCTCATTTTCGGCGTGAAAAAGCGATTACGTAACATTAAATATATGTAATTTTAAAGGTATTAAATATTCATTGAAAATTAAAAAAAAAATATGGTGTATTTAAAACATGTCAACAAATGTACTACTTGTAGAAATTTATCTTAAAGTTATTTAGGCAATTGTTAATTAACAAAATTTTCTCAAACTTCCTTCTTTATTGAAAACGAAAAAAAAATTATAAATAACTATCGTAAAATTTTGTCGCTCTTCTCATATAAATGCTTAATAAGATCACATTATAAAAAATTTAATACGTTTTAAGACGCTATTTTGGGTTTTACACATTATTACGCGATCAAGATCATAAAAAAAAAAATAGTAAACTTTACTAAATCAGATTATTTGTGAAGGGTGCGGAATACGGGGTGTGATTACAGGGAGTTCAAAATAAGGCGGGTATAAGACAAGTTTTTTTAATATTTTGTGTTATTCAGTCAGTTACGTGGTCTTTCACTATCGGCCTCATCTGAGAATTCAAAGTCGCTCAACGAGCTATGGAGAGGGCTATGCTCGGAGTTTCTCTGCGTGATCAAATCAGAAATGAGGAGATCCGTAGACGAACTAAAGTCACCGACATATACTGTGTGCATATTTATTTGCGTTATTTGACATCTGTCACTCACAACAGCAATACAACGTAAAATGTCTCGCACATCGAAATCACAAAGGAAAACAATTGCACTACGAACGTTTACGTTCTACGTCTTTTTTTTAATTTTAGGGCTAGCCGGACACCACCTTTATGAATCGGTAGTCGTCTAAGTAAATCGATATGAATTTTTCTTTTAATAAAAATAAGGAAAAGGTGGATAATCAACTGTAAATATGGATATATTTATCGTCACCTAACAGACAATAAATTTGACACAGAAATAACATAAGTAAATAAACTTTAAAATAGATCCCCAGTTAGTTTAGATTTTGACGATGGGTGCGACCTACTCGGTCGGTGTATTAAATGCCTTGCGCGAAAACCATATAATTCTAGCTTTATTTAAATCGCAAATAAAAATTCATTATACGTCACAATTCGATACCTCAGTCTACGTGCCATCCAATCGTAATCGCTTGCTGTGACTATCGATTTGGGTTAGTTACATCTCTATACAGGATGTCCAGTAATTAATGGACAACCTTCTAACCATCGACAGGGCAGCTTAGGCTGGACCAGAAAATGCACTTATAGGTCTAGTAAAAGTTTCGTGGTTTTCGAGATAATCGCACTTTTGTCTTTTTTACTAGTTAACACCATACTTCACTTTAAACACCATCTAGGCCATATCTTTATTTGTAGAAATGTAAATAGCATGTGTGATACCATTTTAGAATCAGTATTAGATAAACTATTTTTAAGAAAGTTGGCCACTCTGTTCTCCACACATTTTTTTTTTTCACCACAAGCGACCAGACTTCTTGAAAATGTTATATATATATATATATATATATGGGCAGGCCACATTGCGCGCAGAGAAGATGGCCGATGGTGTCGAAAAGTGCTCGAGTGGAGACCACGGACTAGCAAGCGCAGCGTAGGACGTCCACCCACAAGATGGACAGACGACCTTGTTAAGGCCGTCGGAAGACGCTGGATGCGGGCGCTTCCGACCGGAATGGAGGTCCAAGGGGAAGGCCTATGTTCAGCAGTGGACGTCTTATGGCTGAGATGATGATGATGAGTCAGTTACAACTTAATTAAAAAAATATATATATAATGTACTTAATAAAATGTAGGTACCATCGGTGCGCGAGTTTGTCTCGCACTTAATTGAATTATTTTCTTGAAAACATTGTTTCGTTAAAATTGTGTGATCATTAAAGTAGGTATAAAGTCGATAGGTATTGTAAACAATAATTTATTAAGTTAGGCAACAAAAGTATTGGAAATTGTGATAATGAGACCCACCAAAACATTTTCATGTAAAATGTTGCCAAGACGAAACCATAAGGCTTGCACTGACAAAAAGTTATCAGAAATTTACTTTGAAACTGTTTTTTTTTGTTTTTAGAGCTTATAAATAAGTACTACTGATCAGTAACAACGTTTTAATTTCACGGCAGCGTTATTGAGTTAAAGGAATCTGTAAAGTAAAATTATTGATTAAGGTTAATAACCTTTATAAATAGAACCCTTAATTGACCGTCTCCTTTAAAATTGTTACTTTCCTTTAGGTACTTTAACTCGAACACGCTGCCATGAAATTAAAACGTTCTTTACTGATCAATAATAAGTACACATGTCTATATAAAAATAATAATTCTACATGAAATGATCAGAAATACGTAATGCAAAAAATACATACGTACATATACAATAAAAACTCTAAAACGTGACCATTTCCCGGTCTAGTTAAAATACTGCCATCATAAGATCATTATACTGTGACCCGTCTGCTATGTTTACCGTGCGCGGCGCGCGCTCACGATCTCGGCGAGCGGGTCGCGGGACGCGCGGGCGGGGCTTCACTGTTTGCCGCGCACCTCACCCCCTCAGATTCGTTGATGAGTCGAATCATATCGCCTTAAGTAAATATGCGACTTTCCTACGGACATCATACAGCAAACGAACTTTAATAGTTTATCCTAATCGGCATGTTACTTCTATTCCTTAAAATTTGTATGATGAAAGTTTTAGAAAATGTACCGAAATCGGTTAAGTTTCGTGATGTCCACAGAAGACGCTGGTTTTCCCGAACTTTTATGACCCATACGGGGTGGTTTTTCAACCCGTAGACAAGTTATGCGAGATGAATATACCTATAGGTCATACTGCGTAACTTTTACTATGTAAATCGCGAAAAAAAAGACTCTCCCGCGACAGAACATAGACATCGGAATTGTCATAACTATTTGAAACAACCAATTTTTTATTACCGTAAAATGGGGTGAGTAGGGTCAAAACTGAAATTCAAACCTCGATAACATTTTATTTTTACATATGAAAACTGAATGGTGTATATAATAAGTGTTCCGGATGTTTGTATTTTAGTTTTTATTTTATTTTGGGTAGTTCCATTTCATAACTTTGACGATAAAGAGGAAAACCCACCTCACCCCGTAGTGCCTCGTATTTGGGGTGAGAGGGGTTTTCATTCAAAGGTGATTTTGGAAGATTGTTGGATCGATTTTTTTTATTACGCGTATTACTATAGCTCCATTTTAAATTGGAATACATTATTTTTGTAGCAGTAATCTTAAAATCCCTTCTCACCCCCCTCTCAAACCTTCTCTCCCCATTCATAACCCACCTCTCCCCGCGAAACCTACTCACCCCGTTTTACGGTACGCGATTTCGGGGTTAGTCTAACACTAACAAGAGTTAGTACCTATAATGAAATACACAGGGAAAGTCAAAGTATATTTACAGATAGGATTAATTATTTCCTATCTAACCTAAGTCACTTGTTAAAGTATGATGAACTTGTGATATGTGACATGTTATCATGCCATGATAGCAATAGCGGATGCAATGCAAGTCACAGTTGTGTAATAACTTAATCCACATATATTATCTACTTAGTTCCGCACCAATTAAGTTTTTACTTTTAGTGTTCCGTACGAAACTAATTGTTTGCATTGTTTGCAAGGGGATTACTTATATATATTCCGATTTATTACTTAAACATTTATTACTACACAATAATCATCAAATTTCAAATTTGGGGTGTTTAAAATTTTAAACACTTTAAAATATGTATTCCTTTATCCTCTCTACATAGAAAAACATGTCTTAAAGGACATATGTACCTACTGTAAAACGTTGTACGATACACGTGCGAATAGGTAATTCGTAACTCTAGTCGATTTAAAACACTCCCTTCGAGCTTCAATCGCCACTCGTTGCGAATTTCGCACTTGTATCGTAAATAACTATTGATTGCGTGCGTACTTATTAAATTTAAGACTGTCGTGTGCGTGTGCCGTCATTGTATTAAGGCCAATATCCACACCTCTTACGTACTTATAGCTCCACACTTTACGACCGCTGCTTGCCCTCTACAGCGACATATACATGATTCCTTTTCATTCGAACCATTCATTCAATTGTTTAATTTTGTATTTGATCGCCTTTAATCGACTCGTTTTATAATATCGTACCTACAGTCGCACGGCTTCTGTTATTAGGTAGCTACATATCAAATAGATTTGTTTTTATCTATCTGCTATTATATGTAGATTTATGTATTAAATAGATTTGTTTTTATCTATCTGCTAATATATATGTAGGTATGCAGTATACATTTTAATTTTTTTTGTGTCTGGTTATGTTTTATAAACTTGTAGAGAAACTATTAAAAAGTGGCAATTTTAGTGTGTGTGTGATATCTATATTAATAATGTAAAATATTTTAGTGGCGTGATCGCGATGTGAATCATTATTTGTTTATCGTGGAGAACGTAAGCGTTTTATTAAAATTACTAACATTAACATTTATTTAAATATGAGCGAATTTCAATATAGTGTAATCTCCAAGGTTGTTGACATTGAGCCAGACGAATGTTCCGTTCTAGACTCGTATAGAGTTCAAGATCGTCGTAAACTCTTTATATTTGCTGTTTCCCAGACTATACTATCTTTATAACTGTCTTGAATTTTCTTAGCACTGAGTACGACAATCAGTGTCAGTGTTTAGTCTATAATTAATGCCGAGTATATTTTTTTCACTTTACAATAAATTAGAGGAAATTGTATAGTGGCACTATTGTGATAGATACCATTTATGACGCTCGTACTAGAAAACTAGCGACATTATTAAACGGCACTGTCACCTTATTTATTTATAGATAGGTACTTATGTCGCGGGTTCAAATCCTGGCTCGTACCAATGAGTTTTTCGGAACTTATGTACGAAATATCATTTGATATTTACCATTTGCGTTTCGGTGAAGGAAAACATCGTGAGGAAACCTGCATACATCCGCGAAGAAATTCAAAAGGTGTATGTAAAGTCCCCAATCCGCATTGGGCCAGCGTGGGGACTATAGCCCAAGCCCTCTTGCGAGTGAGAGGAGGCCTGTGCCCAGCAGTGGGACGTATATAGGCTGAATGATGTTGATGATGATGATGAGGTACTTATGAAAATAAAACTATGGATGTTAAGAAAAACACAACAAAATTTATATAATCATTTATAGAATCATCGAGTATTAATAGTAGCTTTGGCTTATAAAACAATGTTTATATTTACTGACTTAAAAATTAAGAAGTGAGCTTTGTTAGACATTGGGGGCCTTACATGGGTTCGGCGCCTTACATAAAATACGCTGATCTTAAATTTTGCATTCGCGCTTAACTAGACTATACCTATCACTAGTGAGCATTCTATTGTGTTAATTTGGTAGTGGGTCAAATCTTGGAAGCTAATTATATTTGAGCCACTTCCCCATTTCCGATTGAGCTGAATTTTTAACCGACTTCAATTTCATAGAAGGAGGAGGTTCTGTATTCGGTTGTGGCTATTTTTTTTTCTATGTACGTTCACCGATTACTCCGACATCCGTAGTCCGATTTGAGTAATTCTTTTTTGTTTGAAAGGAGCTACCTCCGAGTTGGTCCCATTTTAATTTGGTTCTGTTCTGATGATGGGATCCATGAGGAATTGAGGGAACTCCTCAATTTTTAAAGGCACATGCATGGTGTTTTGGGCGTTTTCTTAAGCAACTCGAGCATTTCCTCCCGAAAACCACCAATTTGATGAAGTAGACCTGATGATGATGATTATTTTGATGATAATGATGATGATTTCTTTAAATGTAAGTATGTTCAGCGATTACTCCGGCACCTGTGATCCGATTTGAGTAATTCTTTTTTTGTTTGGAAGAAGTTACCTCCAAGGTGTTTCCGTATTATTTTTGGTTCTGGTCTGATGATGGAATCCATGAGGAATTGAGGGAGCTTCTCAATTTTTAAAGGCACGTGTTAAGTGATTTCGGGGTTTTCTAAAGTAACTCGAGCATTTGCTTGCGAAAACCACCAATTTGATGTACTGCAACTGTAGCCTTACCACGAGTTTGACATTGACATATTCGCTAACGTCTTATGCATCTAAATGTAACTTTTTATGCATCTCGCTCACACTAAGGTTTGTACGAGCGAGATGCATAGGAAGTAAGTTACACACATGCTAGCGAATATATCAATGTCAAACTCGTGGTAAGCTGGTAAGGCTACTGATCGGGGGTTAGGGTTAGGAGTTAAGGGGTCAGGGATTAAGGGGTCGGGGAATGGCGGTTGAAGGGTTGCTGGTTCAGGATCGAGGGGTTCCTGGATCAGGGGTTGATGTGCTGTGAGGTTGAGTGATCGGGGGGCTGAGGGATTGGGTCAGTGGCGGGGCGGGCCACTGACCCAATCCCTCAGCCTATGGATTTAGTTGACAGGAATTATAATTTCCCAGACGGACTAGAGAAAATTCCTGATTACATATTTACTAAAGTAATAGGTACACGAATTTAGTATTAAACATGATCTTGTTTTGCATTCATGCGTCGCGCTCTTAACAATGCGTTAAAACTAAAAATGGTAAAATTAAAACTTTTTACAAAAAAAATGAAACCGACTTCAAAAAGGATGAAATAAAATATTATCCTTTTTTATGTCTATGCGTTACCAACTGATATGTTTGAAGTCGGTGCCAAGGCAAGTAGTAACAATACCAGTCAAAACTAATCAGCTTTATGGCTATAAATCCCATTAGAACTGTACTAATAACTATTATAAATGTGTAAAGAATTCTGTCTGCCTCTTTGTCGCCTTTTCATGGCTAAACAACTGAACCCCTTTAGGTGAAATTAGGCAAGAAGGTAAATTCCTTGAATTGTTTTATATTTTGAAATGTAGTCCTCTGGATAAGGGACGGGAAATAACTCAGTTCCAATCCCACACTTGCGTGCTATAGACTGTTCGAGCATTAGTAAGAAATGCTCTTTAAAAAATACCTACGACGGCAAAAAAATGCATTTATATTTACACTAATGTGCCGACAAATATGGTACGGACTGCGCCAAGAAGGTTTGATCGTGTGTTCTGAGGTGTGTTCTTAGGTCCAGTCGACGTCAATGATATGTTTACACTTTTGCACCTTACTCCTTTGGAATAAGGCGAAAAGTATAAACATATTTTTAACGTCGACTGTACCTACAGAAAGTACGTTCATTGTCGTCGTGTAAGGCAATCCAACGTAGGTAAATCCTTATCGAATCGCACCAAAGTCATGGTATGCTTCAAAATTTGGCTTGGCACCGACTTCAAACATATCAGTTGGTAACGCATAGACATAAAAAAGGATAATATTTTATTTCATCCTTTTTGAAGTCGGTTTCATTTTTTTTGTAAAAAGTTTTTATTGCATACAAATACTATATTATGACGACATTGGAGCTAATCTGACGATGGAGATAGGAGGTGGGCATGGGAAATCTGTGATAAAACAACGCAAACTAATTGGTTGGGGGCGTTTGGGGTTGTTAGAATTGTCTCGATGAGTAGGTACCCATTAGTTGCCTGTGGAAAGAAAAGTAATACAGTCAGCGATAAGAGCTGGTACCAAAAATAAAAATATTGTCAAAATCTTATTATTGTAACACAGCACAACTTAGATTAGAATATGTTGTTTTGTTTAAACATAATATAACTTTTATTTACAAACAAGATATATACAGAGGTATTACTAAAATAAATTAATAACTAGCTTAAATCTAAATAAAATAGAAATCTAATAAATTTAAACTATTTATGATCTATCTCTAGTTCTTGTCCTTAACTAGTCTTGGCTCCACAACATGCTTCTTATAGCAATATCGGTAACATTCGATACTTTATCTGCGAGTTCGATGACCGTTCTTATCGGGCTATTCATTGAGCTCCTTAAGTTACGATATGACTAAACAATACTAATGCCTGTGCAAATATCATCGCTATTCATATGGTTTGACATGGCGATACCTACCTAGCAAAAACCCTAGAGGCTTCGGCAAACTTTTTAGAAGAGCTAAGTGCAGTACAATTTAACAGTTTTAGAAATATCAAACTGTTTATTTTCCGTTGACGGACATTGACTAAAGTAATTTCGTAAAGACGGGCCTTTGACGTTGGTGCACAAACCTCGTTGTTGATGCGCATGTTCACTCGGAATTACATAGGTATATGATCGGGCCTATCTTTACTTTTGAAATCTTTATTGTTGAACTCTAAATTCCCCAAAGGGTTTATTCATTTATTACGTCACACGAATCTCTAGGTTTTTTTCTTGACCACCTCCCTCCCCCTAAATGTGTGATGTAATTAATGGATGATTTTCAGTGAGTTTTTGTGTTAAGCAGTTGTTTAATTAATCTTTAATTCTTTTAACGTCCAATGATAAATATTTATGCTTTTGACTGATGTCTAGAAGCGTCTGGCTATGTTGACAATTAGGCACGTACGTATTACAAACCCACAGGTATTTATTTATTTTCTCCAAGGTGGAACGAATGTATTCTCAGTCAAAATACCACGTAATACTTTCACTTAGAACCTAGACTACCTAGTTGCCATGCGAAACAGCACTGTATGGATAACTACAAAAATGCTCGAATGCTACAAGTATGTGTTATGAATCACACATTTAATGCTTGGTTGTTTTTAGTAAAAAATAAATATATGTTTTTATCAGCAATTTCTCATGTTGGTTACTGATGTTCGTAAGTATGTATATTGTTTTTATAGTATGGTATCAATTAGGTCTGTTATCATCATGATAATCCTCTTAGGTAGACACAGAATGCAGTTGACTGCAAATAGGTATTTAGTATTTGCTGATAATATTAATCCGCAAACACACACCTTTGAACTTAGCAGGCAATTTGGCTAATATTTGCTCTTCAATAGGATATACCTTGCTTTGTAACTTGATTCCTACCCATTTGGCTCCTGAGCTTAAAACAATAAAATTTAATACTTTTTTTTATAGACGGTAAAAGCCTTGGTGACACTTGTCCTTTCGTCAGTGCACTTGAGTATATGTACATTCACTTCTTTACTTACATAAAAAACAGTACATTTCGTTCATGTTTACCTACAATGTTTACATCATATTATCAGGTACTTACTTTTACTTTTATTATCTGTCACCTTAAACGGCAGTAGTCCATGAAAGACGTTGTTGTTGTCGGTAGCATCATGTGTCGCAATTGTACAACAGAACAACGTGATCAAGTTTGTTTATGGAGTGAGTGTCAGCCGTGACCCGTGACTATCCCTCTGGTTGAAACAATAAGTTGTGGACTTAAATACAAATAGGTACCTAATATCTGCAATGCCTCTAGGATTTTATCCTCTATTATAGCTTGCACGTATACTCTGTATCTTTAGGTATTTAAAAAAAAGTAAACAAAATCTACCCTCAAATGGCTCCTTAAGCCAGTTGAGGGTAGATGAAAATATTACATGATCAAATAATGTAGGTTAAAGTCAGGTCGTTCAGGTCACTGAGATTCAGGCGGTTTTGTATTTGGTTGGTTAACCAATAAATAAATAAATAAATAAATAAATATTAGGGGACACCTTACACAGATCAAACCTAGCCCCAAACTAAGCAAAGCTTGTACTATGGGTACTAGGCGACGATATATATACTTGTATAGATAAATACATACTTATATACATAGAAAACAACCATGACTCAGGAACAAATATTAGTGTTCATCACACAAATAAATGCCCTTACTGGGATTCGAACCCAGGACCATCGGCTTAGCAGACAGGGTCACTATCCACTAGGCCAGACCGGTCGTCAAATGTTATAACTACCCGAAAATGAGTTTGTTTATTGTTATTTAAATACCTAATGATACATACTTATAGCAGTGGGACATTTTTATCAGCTTTATCTAAGGCACTTTATATGTACCTACGGTGCGTAATGTGTCACATTTTGAGCATCTTTACTCTTCTGTCTTCTGACATTGTCTGACATTTAACAAAATATTTAGCTCAATCTCAATTCAGCATGATGTAGCTGTGATTTAGGCTGTTCAATTGCGCTGGAGTTGGTCATCGTTTCAACCTAAATTATTCTAAAAGCGATGCGTGCAATCTATCCGCTTTGAAATATAATAAAACCGAACTAATCGTACGTCATTGCACAGACAATGACGTCAAGATTCACCGGGTATTTTTGGATATTCCATAGCATAGACGTTCGTCAGGTCACCGTTGCAGTACTTCGTCATTAATATGTATTAATAAAACCTCACTAAGCTCTTTTAAGTACATTTTAGATAACTGTGGTAGATAGGAACCTATTTAAACAACACTTTCGATTAAATGTCTCGCCCAGCGTTGATAAACGGCTTCTGTCTGCCTCCAAGACCAATCCTCTTGCCCCTCGGTAATAATATATTGAAGATGCTCCTTTATTATTTATGTTCGATAACAAGTGGCGTTGTGCAGTGAAGGCTCGGAGCGGTGACCGCGCTGTGATTGGATAATAGCCCAGCGTGGCTCGAGGCAGCATCACGGGACCGGCCCTGCCCTATTCATAGCATCTAGATCGTTTTATGATCGTCTCCGCTTAAAGTGACGTCGGCATCGGTTCGCTTGCTTTTGGCACCGATTTGTACTCGAGGTGACTAATGTGGTTTGGACTAATTGACGCTCATGCACTTGTAACTTACATCGAGCCCCAATAAACAACGCGGGTTACCGCGCAGTTTCCATAACAATCACAAGACCGTGTTTGCGTGCACCCAACATGTGATATTGACGCCAATTTAATTTCGCTCGGTTAATTTAGTTCAATTTTGAAGAAGGCAACGATAAATTTATTTGACGTTTTAAAACGATAGACTTTATAACTTCACGAGTTGGCAACACCATCATATGTATATACAAAAATGTGTGAGTTCTTAGACCCTGGTCATTTTAAATTGAAAACCGCAGTTTACTTTGCACGGCATTTTAGCTCAAAAATAATACATGGTTCAGCCGGCAGATAGGTCGAGGCTCTACGTACATACAATCGGCATCCAAGTATACCACATTTTAGGAAGTAGAAGAGTAATGTGTAAATATGTATTTAAAATTTAAATACATATTTACACATGACTCTTAAATTAAATTTTAAATGATTTTTTTAGGTCCACACCATGCTGATATAATATATGTACTTACTAAAACTTGATGGAGTAATATTTAGACTTCCTTAAGTCGAATAACAAACACGTAGGTATATTTAGCCTAAAAATGTCTGACCTAGCAATGACTTTGTTTTCGCGATCTGTTTATACACTTTATCTATTATTTTATTATTACATAAGTCAGCTAATAATGGCGTGCTCCACAATAACACTGGCTATTATATTTGGAACAATATACCTATACCGAGTCCGCTACCTAGGTATAGGTATATTGCGGTAGTGCTCGTGTAAAGTTAGGTCATGGCTGGACGACCTAGATGTGGAAGGTTCGGCGACTTGTCAACGTACGGCCTTCAGCCCAAATTTGCAGGGCGAGTACGCAAACCGTGAAGTGGTGACCTTAATATGGTTCCCAATATACAAGTTCGACCTAGTTTGGTGACAACTGTCAATTGTTTTGATGTACTTATGGTTTTTAGGGTTCCGTTCTCAAAGGGTAAAAACGGGACCCTATTACTAAGCCTCCACTGTCCGTTTGTTCGTATGTCTGTCACCAGGCTGTATCTCATGAACCGTGAATACCGTGATAGCTAGACAGTAGAAATTTTCACAGATGATGTATTTACGTTGCCGCTATAACAACAAATACTAAAAAGTACGGAACCCTCGGTAGGCGAGTCCGACTCGCACTTGTCCGGTTTTTTATTTAAATGTTTAATTTTATTGTGCTAAAATGATTCCATTATTTAAATGTCGAGGAAAACTTTTGACTTGTGTATGTGTCATTGTGGAGGTGAAAGATAACTACTTACCTACTTAATTCGGTCTATGAACAGAGAAGTCACAAATGCAGTCATCGTTGATAACAATGATGATAGAGTTAGACCAAGAAACGTCTGCAGCGATTTTGATAGCCCACGCAGTGCAAGTGTTATTTTAAACGTCAAACTTCTATGAAATTGAAATTATGACGTATAAATAACAGTTGCACTGCGTGGGCTATCAAAATGGCTGTAGACTTTTCTTGGTCTAACTCTAGAATAAAAACTAAGAGTAAAACAGAAAAGGTCATGACATGCAGACATCAATTCCAATAAACAGTAGGTACATAATAATATCAATTTATCTCCCAATGCGTCACTATGCCAATAAATAATAATTTGATAAAGTGCTCATAATTGTTAGTATAAGAAAAAAAATTGAATACCTAATTATAGATATTTAAAATTGAGATACTGTTCAGTGCCTACTTGTATGAGATACGTGATCAGAGTCATGTTTAAAAGTTCGTAACGGCGGATTTAGTTATACATAGTGTAGAACTGTAAAATGTTATTTTTGTTTTATAAGTGCATGTCTTCATACGTGATTAGGGTTGCCATACGTCAGGATTTGTCCGGAAATGTCAGGATTTTTGACCCTTTGCCCGGATTGCGCCCGGACTTGGCAAGAGTCAGGATTTTTAGGAATGACCTCATAAAAAAAATGTTAACGTGATATGATATATTTATTACAAAGTTTACACAGTTTTAATCAGAGCGCAGCGCCGTCGTTCAAGCTACGCCAAATCCCTGTTACAAGAAATGTCAGGATTTTTAGGGTGATGTTAGGATTTTTATCAGGATGGTTCCGGGTTCGAATCCTGGTAAGAGCATTTATTTGTATGATGATACAGTTCCAGAGTCATGGTTGTTTTCTATGTATTTAAGGAGCCGTAAATTCATAAAGCGGAGATTTTGAAAAATAGTACTGCTTTCTTAGATCGCAATTCGTTTGCCAAAATTTTAATTTGAAATACATATTTAGGATTTGCTAGTGATTTGATCATTTAGAACCTTGATAAGGCTAAAAATATGTGTATTTAAGTATTTATATATTATGTATATCGTTGTCTGAGTACCTACCCACAACACAAGCTTTCTTGAGCTTACCGTGGGGCTTAGTCAATTTACGTCAATGTCCTAAAATATTTATATTATATTTAATTCTTCCATATGGCAACCCTATACGTGATTATCTTAATCACAGTGTATATTTGCTATGCTCACGGTACAGAACACTTCAGGCTGAATAAAGCAAAACCGTGTAATTTCGTTATCTTATCGGGGTCGTTCACTCTTGACATTCAACTTTTGTGCCATGGTATAGTATCAGCATAGTGAGAGAGAGATTTCGCGGTTTCTCATCTATCTAGAGACGCAAGTATTCATTCAGAAACGGAAAACAATTTGATACCAATACCGGTGCACGCGTACCGACATTGATCTGAAATTAGTCTTACTATTTATAAGTTTGGATCTCTTGCTTGCTACATGCATTAATGAAATTGACATAATTTTTTACAATACTGAATATGTATTAGGCCCATTCGAGTTTTAGTTATTCGATCTGTTTCCTATATCATACTGAGATCAGTATGACATATGTCAGTGTCAAAAGTGACGTTTTTGGTTGAAGAAATGTCTAAACTACGAATAACTAGCTAAACTAATATATCTAACCTCGAATTGGCTTGTTTGTATAATGTATAAGTTAGCCACATTTTCATTGAGATTAGTAAGCGTGTCGTACAGTCGTAGCACTAATCCGCTACGGTTGTGTTGGTTTAGCGTAGGCAGCCTACGCCCTCTACTGAATAAATGGCGGACAGATCTGCAGTTACTATACACTGTCGCGTATTTCCTGTCGTATATGCCGCCGTTTATTTATGTTTTGGCACGGACACTCGCAATTGTATAAGTCACTTGAGTTTGCAACGACACGACCGCACAACTGAATAAATAACACTCCTGGATTAATTTTGTTGTTACACAAATATATTTACACCGAAAGTATAAATATAACATTTAAGTATTTACTAAATAATTCTCATGAAAGCTAAATTTAATTTGTAAACATGACCCAGTTAAAAGAAAAGTTAGAAGATTTCATTTTAATTGTCACATTTATCTTGTACGTGTTACTGTTTCCGAAATGCAAAGTAAGCTCTCCACTGTAAAAAAGAGTTTCAATTGTTTGTCGTCAGTGAACTAACTTTGTTTTGTTTATTCATTTCAGACTCAGATGAACGGTGAGCACGCCGGCTCGCAGTGCGGTCTGACGTCGCTGCTGCCGATGTCGTGCCGCGGGCGCGCCGCGGCGTTCGCGCGCGACTTGCACTCGCGTCTGCGCAACCTCGGCGCGCACGACACCGACGAGAACAGCTGGCTCGCCAAGGAGAACGGCGCGCCCCACCGACATGCCAACCCCGCGCAGCGCGATCTCGACACCTTCTACGACTTCGAGCTAGAATGCGAGAGCCCCTCCAGCCCCGTCGACGAGTTCGGCCCGTCCTTCAACGACCGCTCGCCCACCGACGAAGAGCCCCCTTTCTACGATGTCGACGGTGAACCCGCGGAACAGACCAAGTTGATGATGCCCGAAAAGAAACGGAACGGATTCAAGTTCTCCACAGCTTTTTACTCAGAAGGGTCTCCCGTGAAAGTACAGCCGGTCGCACGTGAAAATGGCACTGCCGATAAAAAACTGTTTTCTCCGATCACATTTGAGGGTTGCGCGCGACATAACAGTTATGATGAAATCGACTGCATCGCCAGGCCCTTCACATTGGAAACAGACAGACTGAGTCTACCCACACTTAATAGTACGACCATAGACAGTGATTCGGAATTTGAATCAGCAAAAAGCGAACAGTCCGAATGTGTCGATGAAGTATTCTCGAATGAAAGACGACCAACAAACGATGTCTCGGCAGTCTTGGAAACTCTATCTCTTGCAGAAGTCGAGTCTATTGAAGAGGAACCAGCAGTAGAACAAAATGAAGAAATTAAAGAAAATCACATCAATGTAGAAATAAATGAAACATTAGAAATAGTGACCAGTGAAGTCCCCGATGAGAAAGAATTATCACCCGCACCAGAAATTGAGCCGTCACTTCTTAGCGTAGAAACAAATGATCAAGAGGAGCACGAAGACACAGATGACAGACCCCAGAGGGTTCGACGATGCTCGTCTCTTAAAACCGGTAAAACACCACCGGGCACACCGGGACGTAAGAAAATCGTGCGCTTCGCGGACGTTTTGGGTCTCGATTTAGCGGACGTCAAAACATTCATGGACGAGATTCCTGTCATTCCAAAGTCAGCGTACGATGACCTGACGGGATGCGACGTGGCGAGCTCGCCGCCCGCGCGGCCGCCGCCGCGGCTGGGCGCGCTCACGCTCGTGCCGCTCTTCGTGCTGCCGCGCGACGTCACCGACAAGCTAGAAATACAGAACGTGTGTCTGGAGAGTGCTCGGGTGTGTGACGGTGTCCACGTGACGATCTGCGGCTCGGTTCGCGTACGCAATCTGGACTTCAACAAGACAGTGCACGTTCGCTACACGATGAATAAATGGAAAACGTATACGGACCTGCAGGCGAATTACGTTCAATGCTCGTGCGACGGGTTCTCGGACCGCTTTCAGTTCGTTCTATACGCGCCGTGCATATCGTCTGGGCAGCGCCTCGAGCTGGCTGTCCGCTTCCAATGCAAGGGGCAGCAGTTCTGGGACAACAACTGCGGAGCGAACTACTGCTTTGACTGCCTGGCGCTGGGCGCGCTGGCGCCGGCGGTGCCGTCGTCGTCGCCGCAGAGCTCGCCGCTGCACCCACAGGTGGAGTGGCACCCGTCCTTCTACTGACGCCGCGGCGGGTGACGCCGGAGGCGACAGGGCCCGAGTCCGAGGAGCGCTCCTCACTAGTCACATTCCTGTGCCTGTTCCAACTGCGGTCAGTTCCTAGGCGGTACTCGGCGACGTCCTAAATTATGGAGGCTTCGAGCTGTAAAGCATTATTGTGATACATTTTAGAGTAGGTGTAGATATTAATGCGACGAGTGCGCGACTCGTACCGAGTGCCATTTGCAGTAACGACTTTTCGAATTAATGTATATTTTATCGAATCCAATTGTTTTGTACTTGTAACAGTATATTAATGTCCACGGGGACAATAAATTGTAGGAATATTGGAACTGGAGAGAGGTTCAGGGCAGGAGTGTCCTGTTCGAGAGAATTGTGAATGCTATCATATTTTAATACGTTTATACAAACAATAAGCCTTATGTAATAGATCTACCTATGTCGAATTATGAGCGGAAACGTCACGTAGTTAGAAAGATTTAAATATTCACTCTGTCGTCTTATTGAACTGTAGATATTCGGTAAAACTGTTTATTAAGATTATATCTGTGGTGACATAATAATCTCACCCTTGTTAGATCGTTGTAAAGTTTCTATTGTGGTGAATGTGGAGAAGACCGTCTATCAGGTAAACCCGTCTACAAACTCTTGCGCTTGTAGACATACTCCACTTGCAGAAGGTCGGTAGAGCAGAAAGAGCGAAGCTCTTCCTTTCTGACTGTGTCTGAGCGAAGTACGTATACAAATACGAGAGTTCTTGGCCTATGACGGTCTTCCCAAGCAAAAATTGTATCGGTCTTACCCACATTGACCTTACTATTATTAGCGTTAAAAATATATGTCTGAGTACTAGGTAAGTCACGTATTATTACGATCATCAAGCAATTCTTAGGTAACTATGAGGATTATGTGAACTGTTTTATACTTATTTACATTGATGTTATGAACTGGATATTTTATATTTTTGTATAGCCACGCAGACATGACATATTTTCCTATAAAGAACTGATATTAGTCGTTGATTCGGTTTTGAGATTTTAACCAACGAATGTTATAGGAGTACGAAATTAAATTATTATTAATTGTAAGCAATATCATACTATTTATTAGACCTTTCTGTGTATATGTACCTGAATTCTTTTATATGTGGCCATATGAATTTAACTAAATCTACAATAATAAAATGCCATCTAATGAATTATTATTATTTGACACTTGTTTTATTAATAACTATCAACATAATAAATTAATGTGCATAATATCTTTATATTGGTGTTTATTTTAATTCCGATTATATTAACAACGTTAAACAATAAATAAAACGACAGAATTTGATTATAAATTTAATAAGTACGGGTCATTTGCTGAGAAATAAATAAAACATTATTTCTTAACTGTCGTCATGTATATGACACTAGTATTAGAACTGTACAATTAACTTTCTTTTACTTACCTAATTGTTTAGCTTAAAGTTAAACGTTACTTAATTCCAACTTATCTACGTACAATATCCATACGAATTAATATTAATACAAGCTACCTACTAAGCCAACTTATTATATTTACACGAAGGCAAAAAATATATCACAATGCTTGGATGATAGTGAAATACAAAACATTACCTACCATTAACGTATTATAACGAGTCTAAAATAAATAAGTTCATCCAATTATTTCTATATGTAGGTACCTAACAAAATAATGGGTGGAGTTTGAAAGCAAAAGAGTAGGCACTTATAGTCAATAAGACACTAGTTCCATAAGGATTCATTTAGAAATCGGCCTTATTAACTGCAGACATTGCGGTACGTATTGCTTGAAAACGTCGCAATTAGTGACGTATTTAATTAATTATCGGTATCAAGACCTCTCTTAGAAACAGGCACTTATTTTTATACAAAACAATAATATAATAGATATTGTTTGTTTTGATGTTTAATGTAGGTATTTGCTCGTATGATTACGATGTTATAGTCTTATTATTTTTAAGTGAAAGCGATAACGTGAGTAGTTTTAATTGCTAAATATTAATATTACCATCCAACGTATATAGGAAACAAGTATATTGCAATGGCCGAGCTTGCCAGGCAAAGCACTGGGCCCCATTATCAAATGTAATCCTATAAAGTACATTACGTTTGCAACACTTAATACCTACTTCAATAATGAATAAATATTATGTCTACTGAAAATACTCAAGAATTTATCAAGTATTGTATACTTATACAATTAAGTCTATCTTTGTTCTACTTGTGTATTTCCAAATTGTTTACAACTTCTTCAACGTCAATGAAGCTACTCATGTAGCACCGTAGGTATACAGCAAAAAATATGGGAGCATATAACTTACTTACAAATATGTCCCATAGTTCTTAATTCGCTGACATAAGAGCTATGGGACATATTTTTGAGTATGATGCGTGCACCCATATTTATACACTTAGATTTTTTTCTTAAATATAACGAAAAGCTTGTCCTACAGGAAAATAATTCTGGATCCAGGGGATTTCCCAGGGGGGAGGCTGTAGATTTCGCATTGCTGTCATGATTAGAAAGTTCAATGCGTTACAAATTTTACGGAGATAGACACTGACATCGCCTGCGTCAACGCTGCAGCAGTGTTGCTGATGCAGTCCCCATATGAATGAAACCTTAACACTGCGAAATGTGTCGACATACTATGACAGACAGGCAGATGTAATATAACATCGGTGGCAAACAAGCATATAATCCGACGAAGTGGTAAGTGTAGCCTATGGGAGGTAAATTGCTAGTCCAGGTAGGTCATCTGCCCGTTGTCGATCTTTTAGAAACCTTAGCACTACTTGATGAGGGTAAGATTTCCTATTCATTAGTATGTGGGCTCTGGATGAAATTTAATCGCACTTTTTGTATCCGACGCGTTCTGAATGATGACGTGATTGCCTTAATGTTGGCATGTAAATATTATTATTAATTGTGATTTTGGCTTAAGATTGCATAAAGAGAGCTTTGATTCTTCTGTAGACTAAATCTTTTAATTCACGACTACACGCATATAGACATGTCAACTGATGCATGTTCTTCCGAGCATCTTAGTATACATAGTCTGATCAGCAAATCCGTGTATTCCCAGTTGTCCCCGCCAGTCACAGATAGGAATAGGTGTAATCATATAAATCATTACCATTTGTCCCCATCTTATGTATGTCTGCGGTCACGTGGGGAGCGGACAAATGGGAATACAAGAGCAAATCATGAAAATATTGGTATTAAGGTAAAGTTGACGAAATAAAAAACTTTTTAACAAAAAAAAATAACCGCCGAAAAAAAAACTAAAAGGAAATAAAAAAACCGGCACTAACACGAAACGAATCGACCAACAAAAACAATAGCGCACTGAAAAGAAAGAAATAATTATTTTGTCTTCAATAACGCAAGTGAATACCTATGAACTATGTATATACATACTTCTGAAATCAATCACACAAATCTGCGTATTTATATATTTACAATTTGTTATTTTTGGAGTCGGTGCAGGTGCTTCACTAAGGTGCTCAAGTTTGTTTGAGGCTGGCACCGACTCCTTAGTTTTTTTTTCGGCGGTTATTTTTTTTGTTAAAAAGTTTTTATTTTATAATTTTCTGTGGCTATAATTTATACAAATTTTTACATGCTTAATTTTTGATTACTTTTAAAATAGCTACCTACCTTGCTTTAGCTATTAACTGTTATATTAATAATCCTACTTTAACTATTATTTTGTTCTGTAATATAAATAAATTACCCCTATTTTTCCACCCTTAGGGTAGGATTTTTTTCCAAATTTTTATTATTATTACGACTACTCTGTAAAAAGTTGTGCGTGGTCATACGTTACAATCGGTGAGTGAAAAAATCAATCATCCCCTATTTTCCTACCCTTAAGGTTGGATTTTTTTTTCAAATTTATATGGGACCAACATCGGGGTATACCCTTTCCAATAAAAAAATAATTATCAAAATCGAACATCTCTGTGAAAAGTTATGCGTGGTCATACATAAAAAAAAAAATATATACGCGTCGACTTGAGAACCTCCTCCGTTTTTTTCGTCGGTTGATAAAAAGTGAGCCGATCTCTCGAAACATTTTGAACATGATCGGCTCACTTTATATTTCGTGAACTTTACAACTGTCAGAAAACTAAGGAAGTTATGGTTGAATTCACTCAACTCTGTTCAACTTTCCGATTTGCCTACCTACCTTGTAGATATAGATACATGTACTCTACAAGACTACCTACAACGATACACTTCATACTCATCGATACACTTATAAGCGTTTGTACTGCTTTCAACAGTTTCACAACTAACACAATGTCCATTGGCCTCACGTTGTACCCAAAAAATGCTCAACACTCAAATCTCAGGTATTTTGTTCCGGCCAGTTAACAGCAGCTACACTCGTCTGAACCTCTTCATCGCGCGCCGCTTGACTCGCTGCGACACTGGCAGCGTTACTCCGGGTTCCCTTAGCGCCTTGAGTTGCAGGTGGAGGCGCTGTTTGCAGAACTCGTAGAACTCTATTTCGCGGGTGAAGTTGGCGCGGACCATGTTCTTGACGGTCTCGGAGACCGGCGGCTTGAAGGCGTTGCGGTTGATGCGGTTGAATGTGTTTAGTTCCTCTGCAATGGAAATAGGTAGGCATTTTAAAATGTGATAGGAATTGTAGAAAATGTGGGTTATCGAAAAACATTACACTATGACGGCAAAAACAAACAAACAAGAGATTCATTTTTTTCCGCACGCCTATACATCGATTACCTAATCGACTATCAGCTTCATCGCCCCACCATAACAGGTTATAGGTCGTTATTAACAGGTTTTAAATATGGGCAAGTAAGATGGTAAGTAAGCTTAATAAATATACCTAGATATCAAAGTGCGTATGCTTATACAGAATATCCATTGCGACATGATAGAATTGAATCGAAACAGTTGTAGGATTTCCAAGATAATTGAGATTGCTCCGATGAAAAGTCAGGCGTACATGCTAGCACCGACAACCACCCTGATTTGATGCAATTTGCTAATCCATATCCAGCAGGCGTCCATTTTAGCATTATATGTTGATGTCATCATCATATCTTTATCATGATGATGATGACTTACCCTACTACAACTTGGACGTGTCGCAAAAAAGAGTCAACAGTGTAGAGTTCATATCTTCGATTACTCCAACCACCGCATATTGCTTCGCTGAGTTGTTTAATTTAGCTGATATGATGATGATGGCTCACCCCAATACAGCTTAGTCGCGCCGCTGAAGAACCGCGGGATGTATCGCTCGAGAGCCAGCAGTGTAGAGTTCATATACATACCTCAATCGTCACACCAACCACAGCATACTGCTCTTACTACATGCTTCTATGTCTGTTATGATGATGATGACTCACCCCAATACAGCTTAGTCGCGCCGCTGAAGAACCGCGGGATGTATCGCTCGAGAGCCAACAGTGTAGAGTTCATATCTTCGAGCACGCCGACAACAGCATACTGCTCCTCCACGACACGCTTCGCGCGCTGCAGCGCCTCTACGCTGTTAAATGGCCTGGAACATTCAATAAAACAATTAAAGAGTTAAACCAAGAAAGTCTGCAACGATTTTAATAGGAGACGCAGTTAAGTATTATTTACACGTCATAATTTCATAGAAGTTAGACGTTTAAAATAACACTTGCACTGCGTGTGCTATCAAAATCGTTGCAGACTTTTTTCTTGGTAGACCAACGCGCAATGCGGTAGTCAGAACTCTAGTTAATTTTTTCAGGAATTGGAGGCAGTCCACAGTTTATTTACCGAAAAAATGGGCATTTTATAGAGATTTATATAAACAATTAGATACAGCACCATCTGTGTCCTATACTGTGCATTTATCGTGAGAGAATATGTAAACTTGACGGTGTCAGTTAGCGCCCGAGTTTCTTAGTCTAGCCTTTGCTTGGAGCTTAAAACCAGAGGTCACTGTTTAAATGCGACCAAGAATTACACTAGATGTCGCAACCGTGCTTCGTACAGTTTTGTTTCCATATTGACAAGATGCTACATTTATTTTCTCAATTGAATGCCGCTAAAAGTAGTAATCTTAACGCACTGGGAACTCTATAGAAATCATATTTTTGGTACACCTTTAGACATGCCGAGCCTGTTAAAAATATAGACCTGAATAAAATTGCACATTCATGGTTAAATCAAATAAAAATCTCTCAATAATAGTCAATAACATCGGATTTTAAACTTAAATGGTTTCAACGTGACAAATTTTGGCAATTGCAAACCTAGTGGTACTTTATAAAAACGCGTGCAAGTAAAAAGCCAAGCAGTGTCTCGTCCGACGGTTTTTGTGGCGCTAATAGAATGTCATGGAGCTTTTTATTGGTCGGTCGTTAACTCGTTAAGCGACGTGGTTCGGCGCTTCTTCATAAAATATGTGTAAAGAAAAATGTTATTTAAGGTAAAAAATAAAGTCTGACATGTTCTTGAACTTCACTTTGGCTCTTGGCAAATAGACGCTCGGAAATGTATTTTTATCTATTTTATTGCAGTAGATGACTAGTACGAGTAACAACAGGGTTTTTCAGTACCTCTGTTATTTTTGATCGCTAATGATATTTAAGGCGATATGATTCGACTCATCAACGAATCTGAGGGGGTGAGGTGCGCGGCAAACCGTGAAGCCCCGCCCGCGCGTCCCGCGACCCGCTCGCCGACATCGTGAGCGCGCGCCGCGCACGGTAAACATAGCAGACGGGTCACAGTATAATGATCTTATGATGGCAGTATTTTAACTAGACCGGGAAATGGTCACGTTTTAGAGTTTTTATTGTATATGTACGTATGTATTTTTTGCATTACGTATTTCTGATAATTTCATGTAGAATTATTATTTTTATATAGACATGAGTACTTATTATTGATCAGTAAAGAACGTTTTAATTTCATGGCAGCGTGTTCGAGTTAAAGTACCTAAAGGAAAGTAACAATTTTAAAGGAGACGGTCAATTAAGGGTTCTATTTATAAAGGTTATTAACCTTAATCAATAATTTTACTTTACAGATTCCTTTAACTCAATAACGCTGCCGTGAAATTAAAACGTTGTTACTGATCAGTAATACTTATTTATAAGCTCTAAAAACAAAAAAAAAAACAGTTTCAAAGTAAATTTCTGATAACTTTTTGTCATTGCAAGCGTTATGGTTTCTTCTTGGCAACATTTTACATGAAAATGTTTTTGGTGGGTCTCATTATCACAATTTCCAATACTTTTGTTGCCTAACTTAATAAATTATTGTTTACAATACCTATCGACTTTATACCTACTTTAATGATCACACAATTTTAACGAAACAATGTTTTCAAGAAAATAATTCAATTAAGTGCGAGTCAAACTCGCGCACCGATGGTACCTACATTTTATTAAGTACATTATATATATTTTTTTTAATTAAGTTGTAACTGACTCATCATCATCATCTCAGCCATAAGACGTCCACTGCTGAACATAGGCCTTCCCCTTGGACCTCCATTCCGGTCGGAAGCGACCCGCATCCAGCGTCTTCCGACGGCCTTAACAAGGTCGTCTGTCCATCTTGTGGGTGGACGTCCTACGCTGCGCTTGCTAGTCCGTGGTCTCCACTCGAGCACTTTTCGACACCATCGGCCATCTTCTCTGCGCGCAATATGGCCTGCCCATATATATATATATATATATATATATATATATATATATAACATTTTCAAGAAGTCTGGTCGCTTGTGGTGAAAAAAAAATGTATGGAGAACAGATTGGCCAACTTTCTTAAAAATAGTTTATCTAATACTGATTCTAAAATGGTATCACACATGCTATTTACATTTCTACAAATAAAGATATGGCCTAGTGGTGTTTAAAGTGAAGTATGGTGCTAACTAGTAAAAAAGACAAAAGTGCGATTATCTCGAAAACCACGAAACTTTTACTAGACCTATAAGTGCATTTTCTGGACCAGCCTAAGCTGCCCTGTCGATGGTTAGAAGGTTGTCCATTAATTACTGGACATCCTGTATAGAGATGTAACTAACCCAAATCGATAGTCACAGCAAGCGATTACGATTGGATGGCACGTAGACTGAGGTATCGAATTGTGACGTATAATGAATTTTTATTTGCGATTTAAATAAAGCTAGAATTATATGGTTTTCGCGCAAGGCATTTAATACACCGACCGAGTAGGTCGCACCCATCGTCAAAATCTTAACTAACTGGGGATCTATTTTAAAGTTTATTTATGTTATTTCTGTGTCAAATTTGTTGTCTGTTAGGTGACGATAAATATATCCATATTTACAGTTGATTATCCACCTTTTCCTTATTTTTATTAAAAGAAAAATGAAAAATTCATATCGATTTACTTAGACGACTACCGATTCATAAAGGTGGTGTCCGGCTAGGCCTAAAATTAAAAAAAAGACGTAGAACGTAAACGTTCGTAGTGCAATTGTTTTCCTTTGTGATTTCGATGTGCGAGACATTTTACATTGTATTGCTGTTGTGAGTGACAGATGTCAAATAACGCAAATAAATATGCACACAGTATATGTCGGTGACTTTAGTTCGTCTACGGATCTCCTCATTTCTGATTTGATCACACAGAGAAACTCATAGCCCTCTCCATAGCTCGTTGAGCGACTTTGAATTCTCAGATGAGGCCGATAGTGAAAGACCACGTAAATGACTGAATAACACAAAATATTTAAAAAAAATTGTCTTATACCCGCCTTATTTTGAACTCCCTGTAATCACACCCCGTATTCCGCACCCTTCACAAATAATCTGATTTAGTAAAGTTTACTAAATGTTTTTTTTTATGATCTTGATCGCGTAATAATGTGTAAAACCCAAAATAGCGTCTTAAAACGTATTAAATTTTTTATAATGTGATCTTATTAAGCATTTATATGAGAAGAGCGACAAAATTTTACGCTAGTTATTTATAAATTTTTTTCGTTTTCAATAAAGAAGGAAGTTTGAGAAAATTTTGTTAATTAACAATTGCCTAAATAACTATAAGATAATTTTCTACAAGTAGTACATTTGTTGACATGTTTGAAATACACCATATTTTTTTTAAAATTTTCAATGAATATTTAATATCTTTAAAATTATATTGAATGTTACGTAATCGCTTTTTCACGCCGAAAATGAGGCGTGGAGGACTGTGTTCAGCGTTGAATAAAAAGTATAAATAATGGAGATACAGTCCTGCAAGTATATAATGTTGTATTGGAAATATCCTCCTCTTTAATAATATTAACTAGATTTTGCCCTGTGCGCGGGGCCCGAGGGCCCCGCGGTACGCGTGTTGTTTGCTGTTGGTGCTGTTGTTGACGTGTTGTTGTTGCTGTTGTTTGTGCTGTTGTAACTATTAACCTAACCCACTTTTCTGGTAGCAGTCCGTTTCTGTAGGGTTCGCAGTTCTAACCTAACCTAACCCACTTTTCTGGTAGCAGTCCGTTCCTGTGAGGGTCGCAGTTCTAACCTAACCTAACCCACTTTTCTGGTAGCAGTCCGTTTCTGTGAGTGTCGCATTTCTAACCTAACCTAACCCACTTTTCTGGTAGCAGTCTGTTCCTGTGAGGGTCGCAGTTCTAACCTAACCTAACCGACATTGTTGGTAGCAGTCCATTCCTGCTGTTGTTATTGTTGTGTAGTAGTTTGTTTTCCAAAGGGAGAAATAAATAAAGTTGTACTTTTGATAGAAAGAAAAGATCCGCATGCGAGAACTTCATTCCCGCAGCTCGGCCTTCGGCCTCGCGTGCTTGGGAAATCGTAACTTTTCCTATTGGGTCGTGTTTCAGCTCCAACTTCCTCCTCACGTGTGACGCTTCGGGCCTTCGGCCCAACGCGGAGCTCGGCCTTCGGCCTTCGCGAGCCTTGACGCTTCGCCGTCGGGCCTTCGGGCCTTAAATTTTTTTTTTCATAGGAATCTAGAGGCCTATATCTTTCGCCATGCCAAATCTCAGCGCGCTCGGACCAACTTGAAAAAAATAAAAAATAAAGTCGGCCATTTTGAAAATTTTTAAATGCAGTTTGTTTTGTCTTGGGGCCCTCTATGACATTTGGTCGAGCACCCCCCACCCATCTCGCACCGTAATATGAATACTTTTTGAAATATTGGGGAAATTAAACTACCTTTTCCCCCTTTTTTTGCTTATAACTTTTGATATTTTGTGTGTGCTACTACACGCTTCAAATGCATTTTTCTAGGCATTATGACGAATCTAATGAGGTATCACACGTATTTTTAGGAGTATTATCTCTATTTTTCACCGTGTTCAGTTTCTCGAACAAGACTAATACAACCAAGCGCAAGATGAACTGCCTGTAGGCACCTTGAACTCTCAATTATATTTAATTCATGTCGACCGTTGTCAAATATTAAAATTAGTGATATGTATTTAGTTCTTAAATAATTGTATTGCGATATGCCTATTAGGGTAATTTTTTCAATTATTTCAGTTTGACATTTTATATTTATTTAAATTTATGATTATGATGATGAATTTGCACGCTTGACGGGCGTGGCGCGTTGCATGCGATCCTAAGCCGGGCGCCTTCGGCACCCTCATACTAAAAGCGTAACACTATACATATATTGTAACATCCCCATACTGTATCAATCCAAATAAATAATTTCTGATTTTCAAAGGACTCAAAGAGCACGAAGGAATATAATCATTTTGCAGATCGGACGTAGGTATATCAGTAAAGGTGAAATACTGTAAATATATCATACTTACATACTCACAATTATATTATCTAGGAATATAATATTATTTACCTACATTGAAATTGGTTGCTGACCTAGTGAAAATACTGAAATATTTTAACTGTTGATGTAGGAAAGCTAGGCGCTTTCAAGCACCTCGTAAAGTATTAGATGCTTCTGTTATCAGAAAGTGTGTTTTTATAGCACTTAGTGACTTTTTCTTACGTTTCATATGCTTTGTTTCCCATTGTTTGTAAATGGTAAAATCACGTGACCGCGCGGAACATACTGACGCAGGTCCGTCCTCTACAAGCGCTGCCGCGCGACTGAAGAGGGCGTAAGTGCGTTCGCGAGTGATGGCGGTTGCGGATTTAGTAGGTATTGAAACATATAAATTATTTTAATGATGTTACCGAGACAAAGTGATCCAAATCATCTAGATTATCTTATTACCTATACATTTATGTAAAAAACAAGTCAAAAAAGTTTGTATTGTAGCTCTGAGATTGATTTATTGTTAAAAAAAGGCGTAACTTTGGAATTTTTTTCTATCGAGCAAAGTTTATCTAATCATGTTTTTGAGATCCAAAACATATCTGCCAGATCCTTAAGTATAAGATATATTTTTTTCACAATTTTAAAACATTGTTTCTTATATTTCCGATGGATTCAAAAAACTGGTTCGCTTAGCTCGTACGGGAAAAGCACGCCTTAATGCTTCTCCATTTTCATCACACCGAACGGGCATAGTGCAGATTCTCAAAATTTTGAGTTGTTGAAGGCGTTTTGTAGAAAACTCTTGTTTTATTGCACTGTTTGGCGGCAATGGTGGAAGTTTAAGGTAACAATAAACCGTACAAACGATAGAAATCAATTTTTCAAGCAAATGTAGTGAAAAAATCAAGAAATACTGACGTGCACTGAGGTTCGTGCCCACAAAAGAAGAGCGTCTGCCGGCGGTGATCTCCGATGCCCTCGTGCGTCTCGCCCTCCACGTAGCGGCACTCGCGGTCGCCGCTCAGCACACACGTCTCGAAATCCTGAAAACACAAAGCAACAGTTGATACAGATGATTAAGATAGTAGTTGGGGTTGAGAGAACCTCCCGCCAAAAAGTCGACCCCATACAATCGAAATAAGCTCTCATTTTAAAACGACATACTAAAATAGCTTGAAACTTGGCATGAACATTTAAGTACCTGGGTATACCTATCCTGACTATGTCATTATAAAATGAAAGATGGATTATTCGATAGCCATATGTTCTTTTGACTTAATTGAGAGTGCAGATATGAATATTTATAGATGTAGGTACCTATCTTCGAATTCTGCTCGGATGAAATTGTTAGCTAATTATGACCTCTATCTATGGTGAGAATGGAGACCAATATCAGAGTAGATATATAAGTTGTGTTACTCGTACCTAAGGCCACGCAGCCGTGTGGGTATCTCCTGATTTATCCTAGTACGGAGCTCGTCCGGGGAGTGTCTCTGTCTAGACGAGGTTTTTAAGGTTTTCGATATTTTTATCCGGCATCAGCAACGTACGTGATTTTAACCACACTAGTTGCAAAATAGATACACAGCTTGTTAAGAATACTGTGACCATCCAGTATTTCACAATTTGGTGCTAGAAAATTAACAATTTACTTATATCAGTAGGTACACATCTAATAAATACTATAGAATTAACTACGTAAATTGCATAGCTTGATTTCCGGATTTCGTAAATATCTCTAAAGATCTAAAGGAGTTCTATTTTTATGACTGTTATCCTCGATAAAATGTTATTTCAAGTAAAGTTTAAATCCGGTGTCGAAGTAGCCAGCTCGTCTTATACTGTATCAACTTAGAATCGCTCCGCTACGCGATTGGCAGTTAGTAGGTATATAAAGATACTTATCTCTCACAGTTAAACGTACATAAACCATTGTTGTAGCAACACAATTATGCAAATATGCCGGCTACCTATATGGAGTTTGCATAGGTATTGGTAAATACCAAAAAACAGCATCATTTAAATTTCCAATTAAAACGTTAAGCTTTTTGCTGGTGGTAAACTAATTTATTTTTTGCAGGTTCGCAACGAAGTACATCGTTAATATTTAAGGGAGCTACTAGACATATCGACGTTATCGAATTTAAGGGACCCACTGATTAACAGTCCGCCGGACGATATCGGCCTGTCAGTTAGAACAACATTTTGACAGTTCCGAACAACTTACAGGCTGATACCGTCCGGCGGACTGTTAATCAGTGGACCCCTTAAGACAGCGAGAGACTCTTACAGGTATCAATGCAAAATGGTCCATAACCAAACAAATTATGAAATTATCAATTGTTTTGTTTCGTTATATCAATTGTTTTGTTTCATGCGATATCGCGCGAAATGCGTAGCAACCCCTGTAGGCAATGAACCAAGTTTTGGCCTGAACTTTGTGCCTTAAGGATTTAGATAGATAGAATACTCTTTATTACAGGTTTAAGAAATCCTTTGACTAAAAATAGAGACAGACAACATGCGGTCTTAGCACTAAAGAGCGATCTCTTTCAGACAACCTTAGGGCAGTAGAATCAGTGAATTTTATAAAAAAATAGTAAGTAGGTAGGTGTTGCATTTATGAAGCCTACTTGAATACACACAATTACAGTAAAAAAGCCTAGTTCTATTTGTTTCATAGATCCATGAAACATATAAGAGCTTATGTTCGAAACGATGGCTGAATGCACTAAAATGATATCCAGAACGATCAAATTGAGTTGTACGTATTTTAGACCGGACGTTCAAACCAAACATAATGCAAAAAAAAATCTGAATGTAATCGGTTCAGCATAATTAGATTCTAAGTCGATAAGTGTGGTGACTCCCTAAGGCTTGTAACTCAAGCGTCTAAGCACACAAACTCTATTGTGCTGGCCGGTTAACAATGGAATAATTAACACGGAAAAATCTGCAGTGACGCGCAATTATCGATACCATTAATTTCCATAACACGATGGTGTGAGCTGTCAGCGGTCGCTGCGGGCGCTGGCCGGGCAGTTAGTGCCCGTTCTGGTACCGTTTTACAATTAGGGGCACGACCACACGTTACGGCATAAGATAATTTGACTGGACGGACGCAAACAATTCTAAATTCTATTTAATATGACCGCGTGCCTAGTGATGGCCGATGCACCTTCCATTATAGCAAAGAAGTATATAGTAGGTACGGGCAATAAAATAACATTAAAAGTCTGTAAGGTCACTGTGGGTAAGTCCGTCTACAAGGGAAGTCCGTCAACACGTTATAACTTTTGAATTTGAAGGCGTATGCGACTTTGGACTCCAGTCGATTAACCAGTTCTTCGCGCTAGTTCCGTCACTGTAAAACAGATGGCGCTGTGACAACCAACTTCAGAGCAATCCGCCTCAACAACATTTCGTGTTTTGAACTCGAAGTCATAGTGCGACAGCCGTTCGAATTTAAAAAAAAAAAATTGTTTTTGAATAGATTGTGCATCAAAAAGTAAGGTAGCATAAGAACCAGTTGTCTTTATTCTATTTTTAAAATATCAGAAATTAGCTTAGTTTTGTAATTATACGTTCCACAATTTATCATATTAAAATTTGACTAAGTTGGAAAGTCCGTCTATTATGTTCAAGGCAAGTCCGTCATATGCCGGACTTTCGTTAAATCAGAGATTACCAACTGTTTGTGCGACTTTAATATTATAACGATTTGATAAGCTATCAAAAAATCCTCCTGACTTTGCGCATGATGTTACTTAATTAAATTTTGATCTCAGTAAATTAAAAGAAACGATTAAAATTCATTTTAAAATTACTATCGAACTTTTATTTCGGAAATCAATAAAATAATTATGTTTAATTATTTGCCAAAAAAGGTTTACCACCCCATTTTGGTAGTATATGCCGGACTTGCCTTTGTTTTAGAAAAATGGTGTTTATTTCGAATCTGAACCGTATATTAACAAGTGTAAAATACACTTTTCATTGTCTTGATCCGTTCTTTTTAGGAATTTGACTACGAACATATACACACCTATAGATTGGCTGATATCATAACTAGACGGACTTCCCTTAAACTGCACGGGAAGTCCGTCTACTCGCCGAATTTTAAAAAATGCCATTGTTTTTGCTTAATTTGTGCTTGAAATGATCTGTCACTAAGGCTAAACTATTAATTATTAAATTCTTCATCGTATGCGATTACAAGCAGTAACATAGGTGAATAATTAACGGAACTAGATCACTCCAAAGTAAAAAAATAAATAAAGTATGCCGGACTTCGCCACAGTGACCTTAATTCACGTTCCGTTTACCTGTTATCAAATTATTTTATATGAATAAACAAACGAAAATAAAACTAAAACGCACTGAAAAAAACCAAACTTTTGGAAATAGTTACGAATCGTGTTAGAGAAGATGTGTTTCAATAGGGAGGAATATACTGGTACTTGTCTAATACTGTGTAAGTATGTACGTATTGTAGCTTATAAGCAGGTTTTTAGCAATATTTCTATATCGTGGCCATGGAAATATCAGCTAACAGTCAGGATATTTCTGAGAATGTTAATAATGTTGATAAGTTTTTTTCTTTGAAATTTATGTAGGTATTTTATTTTTCAAATAAAGGTTCTGGATTCTAAGTTCGGCAATGATGCCCTGAATAGGGATTGTTCGTAGGAATGGCACATCACTACCGCGCTACTCGGTGCAGCCAACGCGATCTGCTCGAATAATGAACGCAGTTAACATTCCCGGTCCGAAAACAAATTAATTTAAATTTTCGTCTCATCAAATCTCCGTTCAAAATCTGATCGAAAACATTTTAATGATGCAAAAGTCAAAAAAAAAAAAGTCAAAAAGTATTTATTGCACACATATTACATTATATTAGGTAGGTAGGTACTTATACATAATATGGACCCTGCAAGGGCGCAGCAATCTTATAAATAAATAACAAACTAAGTACTACAATAGTTTCATCTGAATTACATAACATTATATATATGAGATCACATTAGTGTATCGTACTCGTAAGAGCTAATTTGCTTACGTTAACCAATATTAATAACATTTATTTAATATAAAATGAAACAAAATGGTTTAAGTGCAGATAGCTATACTTATTTTTAATAATAATATGATACCTCATCAAAAAATTCCTGCAGCGTGTAAAACGATTTCTCTGTTAGGTATTTATTAAGCGATCTTTTGAATAGATTTGGGTTTTCGATTTGTTTTATTGATTGGGGTATTTTATTAAAGATTTTTATACACATCATGTGTGGTCCGGAATGAAATATTTTTAAGCTAGAAGTAGGCAAGGAAAGGTAGTTATTGTGGCGAAGATTTAATGATTTTGTGTGGCGGTCTTTTGCTTGTAGAAAAAAAGAGCTGTGTAGCTTGACGAAAGTGCAAACTTCTAAAATGTATAAGGAGGTAAGTGTTAATATTCTTAGGTCTTTAAAATGTGGTCGACAACTTTCCCATTGCTTTATGTTAACTAAAGTTCGGATGCACTTTTTTTGTAAAATAAATAGGTCATTGGCATTTGTGCTATTACCCCAAAGGAGTATACCATAGCGGAGTATAGAGTGGGCGTAAGCATAATAGGCGGAAATGGCAGTTTTTAAATCGGTTGTTTTTTTTAATTCAATGCTTTGCTGTCTATTTGTCCTCCTACATATTGTTACACAACATACGTTTAAATTGATTCCAACGTGATAAGTACCGTTTTCATTATGTAAACTTGTTAATATGAATCTCTTATCGAATGAGCTACTGGTGTATTCAAATTGGATTGAAAAAGTAGGTATAGTTGCAAGTATGTTGGTGTAGATGTCTTGATAAAATATTTATAACTATGTGATAAGCTAGGATCGAATTGGTGATTTTTGACTGTAAGAATATTCTCTTATTCGTTGTTCGTTTTGTTTCGTGTCAATCGTGTCCGTGCAAAAGCTTGACTCACTACCAAACCCACTAGGTCACTTATCAGCCAAACCAATTAGACGCCTTAAATAAACGTTGTTCTCATTTAAAAACAATTTGATGGCATTTAGATCAAAGCGCGTCGATCAGATCGTGATTATCAATTTTTCATGCAGCCAGTAAGTAGCCCACAACAATCGTGGGTCGTGACAGATCACTTTTGGTAGTATAACGGGACGTCCCACGGCGTTCAAAAAATGGAAAACCAAATTGTCCAGATATTGATTTACAATATCACAATGGAAATTAAATACGTCTTCAATGAAATCGTGGAACTTTTAAAAGCTACCAAAGAAGCCGGCAACCGACATCTGATAACATTTTACGAACCGTTCATTCACAAGTTAATTTTATTTGACTATTTTACAGTCTTGTTCTATAAAATTTTTTAAGTATTTTTTTTTTGCTCTTGATGGGGCACCATGTACTTGTAAGTAGGTACGTAACCAGTATCTAACTAAATACGTGCATTTTATTGCTATTATTCAAGATAGATTACCTATTTCTTGCATCATTAGGTACATTGATTAAACCATTTACGTTCTGCCACAACTATAGCGACAAACGAAAGACGGCGACAGCGACAAGATCTATTCCTTCACACGTAAAACTGAATCTGTTACCTTGGAAAATAATTTAATGTTAAGTTTTCTATACACGCTGAAATTTTTATCGTTTTGTTCCCGAAGCGTAGTGGTTAGGTATCGATTACACAGCCAAATAAAATTGTCAAAAAAAATCTAGCTCTTAGTTTCAAAATTGCCAAATAAATAAAAAATAATACAGAACTCGAAGCCGTGAGAATAAATAGTAACACAGAAAAATGCCGCCTCAAACCGTCGCCGCCGCCGCGATTTCATTCGTGCTGATTTTCTAAGGAGCTATCCCTCCCGCACCCCGCACGTCCCGCGGTTATGACTTGTGACTTATGACTTGTGGTTATGACTTTTTCGACGTGACGTCAGCGGTGTTACTACGTGTTTTACTCATTTCGTGAAACTGATTTTTCACTTGCTTATTTTTTTCATTTGAAGAGCTAGATTTTTTTTGACAATTTTATTTGACTGTATAATCGATACCTAACCTCTATGCTTCGGGAACAAAACGATAAAAATTTCAGCGTGTATATCTATCTTTACCTACCTATTGGGTGGCAAAAAAAAAGCGCTGGTGGCCTAGCGGTAAGAGCGTGCGACTTTCAATCCGGAGGTTGCGGTTTCAAACCCCGGCTCGTACCAATGAGTTTTTCGGAGTTTATGTACGAAATATAATTTGATATTTACCAGTCGCTTTTCGGTGAAAGAAAACACCGTGAGGAAACCGGACTAATCCCAATAAGGCCTAGTTGAGGGTTGGAAGGTCTGATGGCAGTCGCTTTCGTAAAAAATAGTGAATACGCCAATTCTCGGGATTAGTTGTCAAGCGGACCCCAGGCTCCCATAACCCGTGGAAGAAGAAGATGTATTGGGTGGCAATATTGTAGGCTAACTCGCGAACTGCAAAAAAGTAAGGATAAAGGCGCGAGTAAAAGCTTGTTTATAAATTGTCTAGGTAAAAACAAACTATGATCAAGTATCGGATCATTTCCTTGACGCCTGCGAATTACACGGTTTTTTACGCATGCGTTAGCGCAGGCAGTTAACGGGCGCGCACGTGACCGATTGTGGGGACTCATCGCGAACACCGATGGATACACGGCTATTTAATTGAGCAGGTGAACGAGAGGTCGTACCTATTGGTTGCTGGGATTTTATTCATACACAACACATCAGTGGTAGACGTGGTTGGACGACCAGTATTTTATGAGCCTCGCCGATGTTACGCTCATTTGTTCTTCAGCTACGGTATAGTGCTAAGTACTTTTCATATAGGTACCTAATACCTTATTCACGTCATACGATTGCTTTGATTTTGTGAACGATTAGAGTAAGTATAGCTGAAACTGCTGATCTATTTACTTTTTTATTTTTCTTCATGCAGCTCAGGTACGTAGCATGTGATATGCAAGAGTTGAGTAATTATTTGAGTAAAGCAATATATCGTAACTATCGTAATCTCATTGAAATTTGATGGGAGACAGATAAGCTTGAAGCCCCAACTAACCGTCTTAACTGATTATAATAACCTTTTCTGTTTCTACTTGTGATCCAACCTAGAGAAGAGCTTACGGACGAGTACAAAGTTTTTGTGAACAGCTTCTCCTAATGATGGTAGGCGGACACTTCTACTTGTGATCCAACCTAGAGAAGAGCTTACAGACGAGTACAAAGTTTTTGTGAACATCAGCTTCTCCTAAGGATGGTAGGCGGACACTTCTACTTGTGATCCAACCTAGAGAAGAGCTTAGAGACGAGTACAAAGTTTTTGTGAACAGCTTCTCCTAATGATGGTAGGCGGACACTTCTACTTGTGATCCTACCTAGAGAAGAGCTTACAGACGAGTACAAAGTTTTTGTGAACAGCTTCTCCTAATGATGGTAGGCGGACACTTCTACTTGTGATCCAACCTAGAGAAGAGCTTACACACGACTACAAAGTTTTTGTGAACAGCTTCTCCTAATGATGGTAGGCGGACACTTTAACTGTGAGCCCTCACGATTCATAAAGTGCAACGGTTCATATTCAATGCTGGTATAATTTCGCCAGGTATGCGATTCTTTCCGGCATGCTTGATTGCTCACTCTGGGATTTCGTGCGAAACAGTTTTTTGCGCAGGTACAGTCACCTGCAATAATATGTTACACAACGAAGGCCGCAAAAATATCTGACACGGTCTTATTTAAAGAGCCATAAGAGCGTGTCACATATTTTTGCGGCCTCCGAAGAGTAACATATTATTGCAGGTGACTGTACATGCTTAGAATAATTATTTCATAGGAAATAGAGATGGGATAGATATAATTTGTCTTGAAATTCACCTCTCAATTAATTTGTGATGGGACCAAAGGGGTCATCCATTAATTACATCACACGAATTTCTAGGTATTTTTACCCTTCCCCCCCCCCTCATTGTCACACTTGGTCACATTTGGCAAACCCCTCCCCCCCTGGTGTGACGTCACATTTTTTCAACGAAATCGGCAAATCGAATACCATTACTAATATTTTATCAAAATATTTTTGAAAAAAAGAAATATTAGTAATTTTATATAACCCAAAACTGTTTAGAAAAGCAAATTAAACTATAATTTAAAATCAATAATTTAAATAAGTTAAAATGATGTCACAAAGTTATTTTTTTTATTTTATAATAAACTATACAATACCACTTTACAGAGTAATCCAATACGTGATATGTATTACATAAAGGAAAACAAATATGTAATTAATGGACAAAAAGTGTTGGGTACATCAACGGGTAGAATGGATATACCGCATAGTTTTTGAGATAAAGGTGTCTAAGAAATTTATTCTGTATTTTTTTAATTAGCTTAATATATTTATTTTCGTATGGATTTCATATAAGTGCGCCACTTTCCAATCTACTCCTAACTATAGGGCGTTGTATAGAGTCTTTACTGCTGTGGTGTTACGGAAATTCTTAGTCTGACGCAATATGAACCCTAAGTTTCTGTAGGCTTTCTTACAAATGCCTATAACGTGAGTCCTGAAGGACAAGTCAGGTTCAATGAGTACTCCTAGGTCTCGGACGGATGATACTCGCGTAGCCAGTTGCCCCCCCCCCCCCCCGTGACTCCCCCCTCCCCCTGTCACAACATGTCACAACATTTTCTTGTCCACCTCGCCCCCCCTAAACGTGTGATGTAATTAATGTATGACCCCAAATAGGTACCGTCAATATAGCCAACTTTGCCCGCTTTTTTCGAAAAAACACGAATTTCTCAAAAAAATAATATGACATCGTATGACTTTTTTTTGCTCAGCACGTCCATTGTAATCAACCGCGTCAGTTTACATGAAGAAAAAAATTTTTAAATCCTGTTTTTACCCACTTTTTTGGCGTTTTAGAGGGCGGGCAAAGATATCCGGGGTTGTGGCCAACATTGCCCACGTCAATTTGGTGCTGAAATACAGCTCTTATGATGATGTCTAAGAATCACAAAACGTTTTCGGGAAATCCTACCATTCCCTGTTAATAACTTATTATTATAAGTATGTAAACTTTTGAATAAATCGGGTGGGCAATGTTGCCTACCTGTTTTTTCCCTTTTCCATACAAAACTCACCTAAGCATTTTACAAAGGCTAGGATTGTCACTTTAGACAAAACCTGTTACAATAGTTTAATGGCCTAAAATATGAATTTTGCTGTATTTTTCATGCGTAAAAGGGATAAAACATCTAAATAATATAAACTTACTTTAATGTACAAACATAACCTTCTTTTACTTGCGAAGTTGGGTAAATTTGTCAAAAGTGACAACCCTAAGCCGTTTTTGGTGGTGGGCAATGTTGGCATCCATAGGTCTGTAAATTACCGGATTACATTGCCCAACGCCAAAACTTTTGTGTCTTTAGGCCTTTTTAGATTAAACCTCAATGGACATAATCCATGCTTCATGTTTTATAACTGAAACCCGGAAATATTTGTCAAAGGGTTCTTAATTTTTTTCTACATGCATTCATTTTTTAACAATTTTTTGCCCGCCGAAATATACCCTATATTTGACAACTCGCTGAAAATTCCCAAGTCAAGTTGTGCACATGTCTGGTGTATAGTTTTGTCACAAATTTAACCTATTTTCTGCTAAAAATAGCAGGGAGGCCATAAGTATTTTAAATTTTTCTACATTAACGAATTTGCTTAAAATTGTCGTTTTGGGCAAAGTTTCCCCTGGTGGCAAAGTTGGCTATATTCACGGTAAATATTTTTTTTATTAATTTCTGGTTGACCTTAGTGGTTTCTAATCCAAGAACGAATATTTAAAAATTACCAGAGTTTTTATAATTACAAAGCAATTTTTTTTTAATCACTACTTATTGAATTTTATTTAAATGGTATTAACAAACACCGTAAAATATCATTTTATGAGTTAACTTTAATGGCAATGTTGTGGAATTCATGGAATTACTATAGTTAGGAACATTACATTACAACTATTAGTAAGAGTTAATGGCGTTACTTACTTTAACAACTTCCATCGAAATGGTATCTTATGACGATTCCTACGTTTTTACTATGCTGGGATCAAAACCATAAAAAAAAGTTGTCCACTAGCCATAGAGAAAAAAATACATAGAGTGCTCCCTCCATACATCAGTTTTAGTACCAAATCTACTATTATTTTCGTAGTCGACATCTAGCATCGTGTAGCGGAATTATCAGTACTCAGGGTTGGGCAAAATACTGGCTTCCACGTATTTCAAATACAAATTACAAAATACATTTTTAAAAGTATTTGAAATACCAAATACAAACTACTTTGGTGACTGGTATTGGAAATACAAAATACAAATTACAGTGTTTAAAATAATGTATTTCAAATACAAACTACAAAATACTTTTAATTTTTTTTTGTTTAATCATTTAGTTTTTTAGGGTTCCGTACCCAGAGGGTAAAACGGGACCCTATTACTAAGACCCCGCTGTCCGTCCGTCCGTCCGTCCGTCCGTCTGTCACCGGGCTGTATCTCACGAACCGTGATAGCTAGACAGTTGAAATTTTCACAGATGATGTATTTCTGTTGCCGCTATAACAAAAAATACTAAAAACAGAATAAAATAAAGATTTAAGTGGGGCTCCCAACAACAAACGTGATTTTTGACCGAAGTTAAGCAACGACCGGGCTTTTTTTGCCGTTTTTTTGCATTATGGTACGGAACCCTTCGTGCGCGAGTCCGACTCGCACTTGGCCGGTTTTTAACGAATATCCTTTCCTAAAAACTTACAGGGTCATTGTGCTTGTTTTCGTCCAGCTCTAGTTTTCTTCCACTTGACGAAATTTGAATAGGTATAAACCTACATTGCTGCACAAATTTGGACTCTGATTTCAATCCTTAGCTAAACAATATATCCGTCTACATATAAAAATTATATTTGGCAAATAGTAAATTATAAATGAAATATATTATTTGCTAATCTGTCAAGTGGTCGAAAACTAGAGCATGGACGGAAACTACTGCAATGACCCTATCCCCTGGCTGTTGACGAAAAGTTCCGCGCAGAATAGCTCGCGCATTGTACCTACATATTTGCACCTCGTACAAGTCGTACATTATATTTAAAAAAACGTTCCATTTTAGGATCAAAGAATTTAATAAAAAAATGTATTTTGTAGAAATGTATTTTGAAGCTTAAAGTATTTGAAATACAAAATACATGTGAGTGCAGTATTTGAAATACCAAATACAAAATACTTTTCCAGGTAGTATTTGAAATACAAATACAAAATACTAAAATGTATTTCAAATACGTATTTCAAATACATGTAATTGAAATACTGCCCAACCCTGTCAGTACTGTTACTTGATAAATTGATAATAGATGTTCCGACGACCGGAAAGTCTAATGCTGTTGAGATTTTCGGCTAATATTATAAGCGGATTAACCGGAACTGTATTTTCAACTCCTTCTGCTTTAAATATTAGTTGTAAATTGTTGTCCAATACAATTTTCGTCAATCGCGACACTAGAGAATTCTAGTATCAAGTAGCGGTACTGATAATAAATAAGTAGCGCTACTCGATGCTATATGTCGACTGCGAAAATAATAGTCGTTTTGGTATCAAAACTAATTGCATGAATTCTATAGTAATTTAATTGTATTTTTTCTTATTTACTCGTAATGCATGTTAATTATAAGATGTAATAATGTTTTGAAAAGATGTGTCCCGCCGAGTTTGTTGCCGGTCCCATATTGGGATACCCTCCTCCAATTGAGGGGGGATTTAAATCTTCTCGTGGCAGAGGTATAGGGTTGGAGCCGGTATAGCTTTATTTGACGTTCATAAGCGCATTGTAATATGCCTACTTGAATAAACTATTTTTTTATCTTTATCTTTATCTGATGTATGGAGTGAGCACTCTATTCTTACTATATTTCTCTATGACTTGTCCATATGTAGGTAAACGACTGGACGGTCCAGGAACCTTCCCACGCTATGCAGTACCTACTAAGGTAACATTCAGATGGCTACTGCAGCCGCGTTGCTGTTGCAGGGTTGCTGCTGCAGCGTTGACGCGTGTAATGTCACTGTAAATCTCTTGATAAAATGCGTGACGTTCTATTTTAGACGCGACATCAATCCGGCAACGACAGCAAGGCAAATTATTAAGAAAATTAACAAAACGCTGTCCGCGTGTTGCTCTCCGAATGTATAGGTATAACCTTTACGGAATTAAGTGCTTTACCGGGCTCAAGCTATAAAGTTACTAGTAATAGTTGCTATCGCATGAACACCGATGTACCTGGTTGGCCGAATGTTTATCGCAAATAAAAGATTCGTATTCTTATTCATATTATTCTTAATACCTTCTTCAGCCAGGCAGGATCTGGTAGCGGCAGGTCGGGGAAGGCGCGTTTCCTCTCGACGTAGTACCACGGCGCTCGCACATAGTAGTACCACGAGATGACGCGCTCCACTGGGTCCCGTACCACATTCACGTAGATCGGAGATGGGTAACCGTACCTGAAATGTTTTAGGATTCGATGAAAACTGGTGAAATAAAATAAGTATAAGAAATTCCTAGATAGTACATCAAGCTTTAATCCATATGATAAGGGAAAACACCACAATCTGTATTGATACATAGTGCAATAAAAAAAATTCACAGATTTCGTGCCTCACACGACTATCGAGCACATTGGAAATGAATCTACGGAATTCTAAAAAATATTGTCGCTAGGAGACGAGAAAGTCTGGATAAGGAAAAAGTTACAAAATAAAACTACAACGTTGAATGATAATTATTTTATTCTTAGATTAACACAAGTATCCTGGACATAACGCATGTGAACAAACAAATTTCAAAATTTCCACACGCGTATCGAAGTTTGAATAATTCTCGCCGTGGCGCATAAGTATAGGTACATATTTCATTTTTCGATTAATAAGCAGGATATATTAATGTTCAAAGTACTACTCTCCTAAGGGCTCATCAAGACGAGTCGGATGACCAAAACAGCGTGTGCCTATGTTGCAACAAACCTGAGTTCCTTTAGGTACAGCCAGGGTTCAGCATCAGCTCTATCTTGGGTACTACTCTCCTAAGTGCTCATCGAGACGAGTCCGATGACCAAAACAGCCAAAACTGCCAGGGTTCAGCATCAGCTATCTGCTAGCAGCCGCCAGCAACATGCTGACCATTTCGTGGCACTTTCTCTTTTTTATTTATGTTTCTCTGTATAAGTTTTTATTTTGTGTTTGTGCTCACGAATAAAATTATTTCTATTTCTATTTCTACCTCTACCTCTAGCTCTACCTCTAGCTCTACCTCTACCTCTACCTGTAGAGGTACAGGTATCTATCTCTATCTCTATCTCTATTTCTATTTCCACCACCACAAAAATGCATAGATTGTCGAATAGTGAACACGTTATCTACGCCCGTCTCAAACAGGATAGATAGAGTTAGACCAAGAAAAATCTGCAGCGATTTTCATAGCCCACGCAGTGCAAGTGTTATTCTGCCGTCATAATCCCGATAATTCACAACAAACACCGATAACGAACTCTGCGAAACATGAAGTCATAAATGTCATGTGAAAAATGTCGTTCCGACTTTTTGACTATTTTAAGGTTAGGCTACAGGGCAAACCCTTAACCCGATTGTCTTTGTTTTAGGCTCAAATTGTAGCTGACTAAATTGTCCAGAGCCGTTTTTCTCAAATTTTTGATATCATTCTTCGTTTCCAAATTATCGAGCACCAAAATCAAAAATTTTTTGACTCTCTCGAATAATTATTTTTGGACCTTACAGCTCTCGTGATTATGCGTCTTTTGAGCCTTTTTTTATATCATATCTTCACAACTTTCCGAGATATAAGGGGATCGCACTTTTTCGTGAAATCGGACCCTATACTGGAGCGAACGAAAAGACATTTCCAATGTCAAAATGTGAATTAGATCAACATCTAATACACTTTTTTTTTCATATCTTTCAAATACAAAATACTGCAAATAGATCATAAACAGTAACGATCCAGACAATAAAGCAATGCAAACTTAATTATTGCAAAACTTTTAATCGTTAAGATACAATAATACGCCGAACTGAGCTTTATCATTTTAGCAGCCATCTAAAATTCATTTGCCAGTCGGCCGCGTCGCTAAAATCTATTTTTAGAAGCGATGATCATCCACTAGATATAAAATAAAATCGCATCTGTTTTCGTAGAAACTTTCAGCCTATTCGACTCGGTCGAGCACAGAACAACAATAGAGCTGGCGTGATCCTCTGCCAATCCTAATGT
Source organism: Cydia splendana (assembly GCF_910591565.1). Taxonomy (NCBI): domain Eukaryota; kingdom Metazoa; phylum Arthropoda; class Insecta; order Lepidoptera; family Tortricidae; genus Cydia; species Cydia splendana. The sequence goes on along the minus strand of NC_085971.1, from coordinate 12,315,502 downwards.
AGCGCAAAATTACGCTATCGGAAGCAACGGTTCCAGTAATCTCATTTCACATCATATTCAGATGCCGTTAATGCTAGCCCGTGATTTAAATTTGAAGTTTACTGTGAAGTTTGAGATATTATTATAAAGGATTTGGCTCTCAGCAGATATTTTTTTGTTCTACCGAAAATGTGCACCCTGCATGGGATTGTTCTTCGATTTCTGGGCACATGTTTTTGGTAAGTAACACGACACGTACGGCGACATATCGTCACTACTTTGAAAAAACCTCGTATCTCACACTGCTACTCAAAGTTGAAAAGCAGTAACCCTGTATGCATCCCATACATAGATATCACATTTTTCTTTTGATTGACAGAACAAGATACGAGTTTTTTTCAAAGTAGTCACGATATGTCAAGTTGCAGAATTTGATTGTTTCAGTTTGGCCCTGTCATCGTCGGATCGTCGCCCTGTGAGTACCATAAATTCAGGTAGGTATCTATTAGTTACAGTTTTTTTTTCTGTATAATTTGAAATTGTTTTTTAAACGTTTGATTAAAAAAACAAACAGGAAAATTAGCATAAAATCGTTCTTAAAACGTAGTTTACGTAGTCGTGAGTAAACAATAGCAAGTTCCACGTGTCAATACGTCCGCCGTATAATTACAGCTCTAATCGCCGACTACAATTAATGTCTGGCTGATACATTAATCACAATACGTATTAAACTCGATAGCTAACAAAACAACGGCTCGATAGACGAACGAAATGGATGAACATGAACAAGTAGGTATAAATGGACCAATATTAAGCTATGTAGGTAGATAAATAATAACATTTTTCGCCCTCGCTGTAACGAATTGAAAACTTAATCGCTGCACACTAATAAAAATAAATAATAGGGGATATCTTACACAGATGGGATTTACGTACTAGTTAACACATTTACTACATAATGTACCTTGTTAAAATGGTTGTTTATATTGCAAACTAGAATATCTGATAAATATTACAATGCCTAAGAGGCATTATTATAGGTATGTACCTAATGAGTGCCTATATAAAAGGGTCATTTAAAAAGAAACAATACCGGTAAGGTGACACACATGCCTTTGCATCAGCTGTATCTATTTTGTATGCCATTCATTTATGTTGCCGACTGCTGCTGCAAAGTGCTTACTATCTTTATTTTATAGACATATAGCGCTTCACGAAATAACTGAATCCGAAAGAAGAATCTTTTACAACATTGTCCTGCTCTCCAAATAAAAAAAATGCAACAGGTTTCATTTCTGACCCTCTAATTAGGGAATGCAAATCGGTTATTTTTTGTATGGAAATTATCGGTTATTAACCGAAACCGCGGTTATTTCCATACAAAAAATAACCGATTTGCATTCCCTACCTCTAATAGTCCATACGTTTAAAGTCGATGACAGCTTTCTGTGATGATTGATGCGAGAGGTGCCTTTCTTCTGTATTCGCCGATTAATTGCGCTAAATCGAACTGTCTGAATGCTTTGCCTTGAACTTTGACGGGCGGATTGTTAAAAAATATAATACTTGCGGTGTATACCTATGTTATAATTGTGTTCGCTATTCTAATCTGTCATGTTTAGTAGTTAAGAATGAAAAACTAGGCAAGTGCGAGTCGGACGCACGCATCGATATATTATTTTATTTCAGACTTCGAGATCATTTTTGCTTAAAACTGTAAATTTTACTATAAAATAACCACTCCATCCGTTATTTTTAAGTGTGACCGAGCGGGGATTTTTTTAGTCTTCAGAATTTATTTGCGCCAAAACAGAATACGAATAAAGTTCAAAATACTTAGTGTAAATGTACACTCGGATAATTTTGATCATGTTGGTCCTTGCTGCGCTTGAGTTGATTGGCTCGGTGAAGTACTTAAATAAAGCAGACGTGTTCGATATAGAAGGGAGGTACTACGAACCCATTTCTCGAACGCTTATCACAGTCAAATTATATGTAGGTATGTTGACTTTGTTGTCACTAAGACCCTTACTTAGGCATATAATCGTAGTGACCAGCACCTTGGTCCAGCACATTATTTGCTGCAAGGTGGTCGGTGCTAAACGTATTGTCTCCACGTACTGCATCCCATTGGAAACCCTCTAGTGTATTACCTACTTAGTTTACACTTTATAACACTCACCTGGTGAAGTTAGTATAGCAGACGTGTTTGATGTAGGAGGCGGGCGGTGCGTGCGCCGTGACGATGCTGGCGAGCACCTGTTGGTCGGCCGGCGCCAGGCGGATCGTCTCCACGCGCTGAACCGCGTCCCGGTGGAACCCTACAAAGATAAATATTTTTACAATAAACTCTCGACATAGATATTCCATGCATCCCGACGATAAGCTTCGCTCTGCATCATAACTAAGAATCATCTGTTTTCGATTTAAAAAAAAAACACGTTTCTCCAGAAACTTCCTGCCTCGCACAGCGAAACTGTGGAATGAACTGTCGCCTGCAACCCCTCTGATATTGCGGGCGTCCATGTGCAACGGTAATAGCTTACCATCAGGCAATTCGTCTGCTCGTTTGAAAAACACGCTTGGGTCGGTCGTTCTGACTAAGGTGTGTCTCAAACCAACAGACTGATTAGTTATTTATACTAGGCATTTTCCGCAAATCGACAACCATTGTGCCTATTTATTCAACAGACTGATTATTTCGCAAACAACCCTGTGTATTTGTTCAATGCGGCTTTTTCGATCCCACGTGTAGGGAATAGTGGTTAAAACGCTGCCCAAGGCTCAGATATCTATCTTTTCTAAGCCGCATCAATTTGCATTCTGCAGTTATTAGCGCAACATAGTCTCAAGCGGCAATGTTCCATTATGATAGCATCTAGCCATTCTATTGGCTTCAGCAACTTTTTATCTGTGAGTAATGTTATATCAAGTCACACAGCATACACAAACAAATGAAATGACATTGTAACATATTATCAATAATTTGCATTGTGATTGAACTCAGGAACGTAATTTTTTTTATAGCATATACATTCTATGAGAGCCAATATTTTGAATCTAATTACAATGATTACCTATATAAGCCCGCAGGACACAAACGACACCAATTCCATTGCTACGCCTACTAAGTATGTACCTGCCTGAGTCTTTTAAAATTATGATAAAAACCATAGTTATCAAACTACACAACGGGACTTAATCGCGTGTTTAAGTTTTAAGATTTACCTCCGACGTTTCGAGGACGGCGTTGTCCCCGTGGTCTCGGAGAAGATTCAATCGCGATTTTTCCCGTTGTGTAGTTTGATAATGTTTAATAATCGTGAAAGTTTAAAAACCATAGTGTTCGAAAAAAGTAGGTTGAATAAAAAAAATCCGCTATTCTTTCTACAACTGCTTGTATAAAAAAAAAGACTATGCCGAAAAAATTTTTGGAAATCCAATAGTAAATCTTAATATCATACATATATCATAACTTTGAGTTTAAATTCTCTTTGATTTCTTATTTGACTGGAGGCGCTAATATTTAACAAATGCAAATTATAAGGACAGTAAATACCATCCAAGCGTTTTAAGTGAATGTTGTTTGGCAGACCCCATAATTAGTTTTAGATAGGGCATACTAAAAGTAGCCAGCTTCGTGTGAGGCCTATTGCTTTTTATATGAAGTTCCTGCAACTCCATCAGAGCGAAAGCTATTAAATCATTTTATCTACCTATTACTACGCGAGAGTATTACTTAGCTTGAGATCGAAATTTTTTCTTAGAACAATCTTGGGTTAGTCATATAATTTACTTCATTTGCACGAATGCTTGAAACATGTAGCCAACGGATGAAACGGTCGATTTTACACCGAAGGCATAAAAGGATGCCACTAAAGCTGAGCCAGTCTTTTATCTCCTCGAAGATAAAATGGCTCTTTATACTCCCATCTACATATACCTAAACTTTCTAAAGTCAAAAAACAAGCGTCTAGACGTAACTGCTAGAGAACTTCTATATGCGGATGATGCTGCACTAGTTGCAAACTCTGAAAACGAACTTCAGGAGTTGGTGACGCGATTTGGTCGCGCCTGTCGACTGTTCTCTATGAGCGTAAACACCAGGCGGCGTAGCACGGTCGCGTTTTTATCCCTTGTCACCATGCCTGTCACGTTCTAACAAGTATGTAAGTGCGAAAGGGACGCGCATAGCGCCACAGGAAGACTGTCATCATGGTGCAAGGCGTAAACCAATCTCCGAACATCATCATGCTCGACGGTGCTATGCTCGATGTCGTGGACCATTTCTGCTATCTTGGCTCTACCACCACCCAGTCACTATCTAACGACAAGGAGATAGACACTCGGATAGGCAGAGCATCAACTGTTTTTGGGAAGCTTTTCGCGCGCGTATGGAGAAACCGTATGCTCCTAGGTACATACACCAAAGTCCTTGTATACCAGACCTGCGTCCTAAGTGTATTGCTGTACGCATCGGAAACATGGACTACATACGCGAAACAAGAACGGAAGCTGAACGCTTTCCACATGCGCTGCCTGAGGACTATACTTGGAGTTACTTGGCAAGATAAAATTAGCAACGAGGTAGTACTCTCAAGAACGCGTTGCTGCAGCTTAACTGCTATGTTAAAGCAGAGACGACTTCGTTGGCTCGGTCACATACATCGCATGGACCCTGGGAGACTTCCACGCCAAGTAATGCTGGGTCAGATAGCGGACGTAAAAGGACCTGTAGGGCGCCCAACTCTACGGTTTAAGGACTCATGTAAGCGTGATATGGACAGTTTTGGCATTCGGACTGAGGGCTGGGAGAAACGCGCCGAAATGAGACCGGAGTGGCGTCATGACATTCAAGTCGGAACTTCTAAACATGACGATGACTGGCTGGAGAACCTTAAGCGGAAAAGTCTTCGTCGTGCTCTACCACCACCACTCGCGTTTTGTGTGCGATCGATGTGGCAAGAAATGCCGCGCTGCTATAGGACTTTATAGCCATCAACGGCGATGCGGGACCCCATAAACACACAAGCGCCGCAACAAACATCTACAACAGATGATGTGGCCAATGATGATGCTTTTCTCATAAATGGACCAAACTACTTGTTTCTATAAGAGTGTACTTTTGCATTACAGAAGCATCATCTGACAACGTCTAAAACACGGTGTGTAATTTATACTTCATCTTACAGAAGAGTAAAGATATAGGTACCTATACACTTACTTGTATTTGAGATTATTAACTGGCAGTGATGTGTATTAACAACTAACAAACTACCTTTGGCACGCGGTTGAAGAACGGTAGTTCCATGCCGGCGCGCGCAGTATTGTTTAACTACCATATCTCTGTCACTACTCACCGAACTGATTCCTTGCCGCCAGCCGGCGCAGTAGCTCCATGAAAGTCTGGCTGCCGACCTTCGGCACGCGGTTGAAGAACAGTAGTTCCATGCCGGCGCGCGCAGTATTGTTCAACTCCCATGGCTCGGGAACTATCTCTTCTAAATACTGCTCCATTTCTTCTTGAGCATCTTCAGGCTCCGCTTCTAGTGTGCGCTGAGGTTTTTTGCGCTCCTGTTAAGCAAATATTATTTTTAGAAGTGATGGTAAGGCTAAGAAGTGGTGATTAACCACTAGGGGCCACAAAATTACCGGGGACTCGGCAGAACACGGCAGTAAGTACCTAAACTAATGAAAAAGTGACCATATTGGTAGCCACGTCACGAAGTAACACTCTGACGGATTGAATATAAGGTCCAATGGTGGTGTGATACAGAAGTTGTTTTGCTTATTTTTTGTGGGTACGTCTACGTATACGACTCATCGTATTATCACTATTTAAACACAATAATTATAACAAAAGATATATAAAGCCAAATTAATCATGTCCATAATAACAACTTAAGTTGCGTAACGTACGAAGCACCACGCAAAGCAATTAATGTATCCAGAGTCCATCTTAATTATTCTCATTTGTGGCAGATGTGTTATTAAGAGGTAGAAAATAGACTAACCGCGCCGGTGTGCCTGCGAATAGCCTCGAGCGCCTCTTTGTGCTCTTGCGCCGACGCATACCCCGCTAGGCCCGTTTCGATCCCTGGAACAAAAACACATCGTGAGAGTAATGCAATAAAAATAAGCTGACATGTGACGGCTGTCCATGTCCGGAGGATTTCTCAGGCTATATAAATAAAATTCTGAACATCCTGTGCACATAATACTTAATTACACTGTGATCCAGTAACTGACATATTACCAGGCATATTTTAAATATATACTAAAATTACAGGAACACACAATGATGAAAATATTCAATACCTACACAATTTAATGATGTGCGAATTGCATAGGCAATTGTATGAATTGTACGAGCATAAGTTACGACAATCCATACAAAATGAATACTCATAAAATGAACCCCTATACAGTTATTCCGATCGACATAGCGATGCTGTAACGAGGCTCTAGGGCGATAAATTTCTCAGCGGCACGACCGGCGCCGGCGCACGAGGTGACCTACGACTTGATGCAAAATTGTCTCTCGCGAATCGGTAATGGCTGGTTTGTCGTTCACGTGGCCTAACTGTCCATTGTAACGACATGTAGATAATGGGTGCTCTGGGAGATGTTATTGTCTTTTGATCGTTCGTACGTACATTACATAAGTTACAACTTATTGATACGGGGCGGGGTTCGATTCGAAACCATGACCCTCCGCCTTGAAAACACGCTTTACCGATAGGTCACTATTAATACCTATTTAAAAGATACCAGGTACCATACCTTAATCTAGGCAAAATAGTACCAGAATTTAAGTATGGCATATTAAAATAGAATACTTGAAAGATTGACTTGAACCATAAAGCCATACTTACTTTAACAATGATAATACATAAATCTTTATTCGTATGTGTCAGAACAACACGTATTATGTTGTTTATGTATAGGTATCTGTGTAAGGGAGGTGACCAGCCGATTTCTACTCGTAGAAGAGGCTATCTATTAAAGAAATTAAGGATTAAGGTATGTATAGTTTCACATTCGTTAGGTTACATCATAATATTAGTAGGTTAAGAAATCGACTTTAGTCTAAATATATACCTACTCGTATAACACAACGTAACAGTCTAGACCAGATCGACGCTCTAAAACAGCAGTTAGTAATCACAAATGCTTCCTAACTAACCGTGAAGCGACGTAAGAAGCGAAAACAAACAAGTCAGCCGAATATAAAAGGTGCGGAGAGTTACAATTACTTAAAATCTTAATTGAGTCTTAACCTCAAATGAAATTGAAAACGGAAACAGTGAAATGGAAGTACTGAAATTGTGATCATTCTGATTTTAGGACATAAAAGCGAGTGATGTGTTGTGAGAATGCCTTCTTTTCCCAATAGATCAAAAGTAAAAAGAGTGAAAAGTTTTCTCTCTGATATTAGTGTTTATTTTCGGTGGCATCCGGGTAAATGCTAAGAATTTAGTTCAAATCCACTTTTCGACATTTTTTCCTCCACTGTCTATGGCTTCCCTGTTTTATGAGACCAACGCCAAAAATAAATTTTAAATATGATCCCCCCTTATTCTAAAACCCCCATCTCACGGCAGGTGTAGTGTATAGGATCTATATAATTATTTTTCACTAGTATCGTTACCACGGTCACCTCACTCACTGTTTTGAAAGCGGCGATCGCTGTGAGATCCGGGCTTTCGCCAGAACAAAGCTTCCGATGATCCCTTTCGATACGCACTTGAATGGCCTCAGAATTCCAGTTTTCGCTAATAAAACTAGTTTAAGTACTTCAACCTACGCGAAGATGCGTGGTGTAATTCAAGATAAGAGTAAATGAATTTAAATTAATTAGTCTGACAGCTTTATTGCAGCGCAACAAGATCGATGACACTAATTGGTTTAAGTGAATAGTTAAATACTGGTAAATAGTGCAGTGTTAATGTCAAAGATTTAGATTAGATGAATTAATGAATACGAGACTGTAAAAATTCTAAGGTAAAAGTGCTTTGAAGCGCCAATTTAATACGATTCCAAAAGATCAATAAATAAAAAAAGGAGTAAGCGGGAAAGCGGAAGAGCAATGTATATAAACCCACTTTAAGTACCTAACCGGTAAAAATGGCGAAATATGCGGCAAATCTTATTAAACGAATTCGTATTAGGCAGGTTCCGCTATATATGAATTGGAATTATAAATAACACTTCAGAGCATTATAATACCATTAAAATTACTCCATTAAGGGGATAAGGCCGCGTAATAGTAGCAAGAAATTGAACAAAAACCATCTGCTTCCCATTAGACTCCAAACTAGTAAGCTCTTCCTAGCGAGCACAAAAACTTCATAGTCACTTCGCATGATAACGCCCGTCGAATAAAATAAATAAGACGGCTTCTTTGATATCATAGGTGTAATAATGATATCGACGAGAAAAGGTATGACGAATCTAATGTAGCCTACGTAGCGGGTCATATCCGGTCAAGCATCTTATTGTTAAGAAGGAGCGCGATTCAACATTCTTTTTATATAGCTTGTGACATTGCAAACCTTGTTAAATTTCTAAGTTACGCTACAATACATCATTCATCGTTAACGTTTTTAGTTCTGACTTAATTATTTATTCCAATTTCGTCGTGTCACGATCACGACCTACCTTTAAAACAATCAAACTTACCTCCAGCAGAATCCAAGACAGCGTTAAGCGTGATTTATCTTCAACGAAATAATTGATAGTTTAACTGCTCAATTATCGAGATGATTCCTAGCTGATATCTCAACATCTTAATCGATGATAACTGTTGAATATGGGTCTGTTCACTGATTAGCATTCATGATAAATGACTATTATGGCCAATGAGTATGCCCCATGTAACCCCTGCTATGATGTCTTAATGGTTCATTGAATTTTTGACATGTCGAAATCTTGATTGTGAATAGAGTAATGTCTAAATAGCATATTTAACCCCGTGGGTTAATAACTGCAAATGTACAGCGATAGAGACATTTGCAAACGAAATAATGTAAATTCGCAGAAAATTATGATGGACGTTGCGTGTTAATGTAGATGAAATTCATTTGCAGCTTAATGATTACAATTAGAAGGCGCGCGCCGCAAATCTTACTATTAAGTCGTAGCCTCCGGTGAGTTGGCGTATTATTCCAAAATACAAGTAAGGTAAACGTACCAGTACATGTCATCTTGAAACTTAAGTCATTGTCAATAAAGGTGACAGCAAGGTGTCATCTATTGGGCATTAGAATGTCGAGCACTAGTACGTTTACACGTTGCTGTGGTTTAGTTATCCGCTTGGCATCCTTCGGTTTCGGGACATTAGAATGGAATAATACCTAAAAATGCGACGAATATGCTTACCGGTAGTTTGATTTCAAAGAATCCGTAGGTAAATCGAAAGAGGGTGTTTTTAAATGTTGTTGTTGGTTGGTTGGTTTGTTGTTTGATTTTAAATGTTAATGGTAGAAGTTTTATTACCCATCTTTATTAAACTTTTCAAATTACTGTTTTAACTAAATCATGTTTATTATAAAGGTGTGATTTTACTATTTATACGTGTAGTAGGTGATAATATTTAAATACATGTCAACTAAAGGATGACTCGCACTAGCGTTTCCGGCGCTTCGTTTTCATGGAACGAACGGAAAGCACCACGTGATCACCGATCAGCCGTCATAGAAAATGACATGTCGGACGCCTCGGTCCGGGCCCGGCCCTGTCTAGCGTGAGGCGTGAGTCATACTTAACACAATAATTTAACTTTAATACGCTTTAAGGTAAATATGTACCATAATCTCCGACACTGATTAAAATAATAAATCTATTAGGTACAAGGGTAAGGAATAGAAATTGGCCTAGGAACTACGTTAGGGGTACTTATCTAACCATAAACTACCTTAGAATTACAAACGGTTTACGACGACTGCGATTATTTTATAATATGACATTTCATTCCGAGATCATACGAGTAAGAGCAGCTAATGTTTTTGCACGTAAGTAATGTAATGAGCAAAGCGACGCAAGTGAAAACGCTCACACTAGGCACCCGTGAGCGGCCGTCAGACGTCCAAGGAGTTTATTCAGATCTTAAAAATAGTATACCAACATGACATAACTGACATGACTATAGCGAGCTAGACACGCCGAGTTTAAAATCATATTGGTAACATATTTTTAATGTCTAAATATGCCTCCGTCCGTACAAGAGCTGCAGGATGTCCAGGGACCACTTTTTACATTTTTAATTGAACCTCGTCTGTTTTCCTTAATTGGGCCCGCATTCTGTCTTCGGAGAAGCTATCCGCTAACTCTTAGATGTAACAAACGTTTCGTACCGCGTTACCAGTAAGATACCAGTACGTCTACCATCAGTTTTGACATTGACATATACGCTCACGTCTACGTAACTTACTTTCTATGCATCTCGCTCGTACTCGCATATTAGTGCAAGCGAGATGTACAGAAAGTAAATTACGTAGACGTGAGCGTTATGTCAATGTCAAAACTGATGGTAGAGGCTCTTTTCCTTCGTGATAAATAAATTGACTCACTAAATGACGTAATTAGGGGTTTCATAAAATGCAAAAACAGTGGAACAACGAGCTAACGACTGCCATCTCTAGGTCTTTATAGCGTACGGGCAAATATGATTGGTTTTAAAAAATGTTTACTTTAGTATTACTTGTAAGGGCAGTAATAATTTTTAATCGTTGCTTTCCTTTTCTCAATAAGTCGTGTTGTCCTAAAGTGATAAACGCCACTAAAGTAAAGGCTCATAGCTGTGCAGAATTGAGATTGTATCGAAGAAGGTAAAGATGCCCATTATTCATACTTTCACGTTGAAGATAGTGCAACGTCAGTGTCCGGTAGCCTCGGGCGATTTCTACTTAGTCATAATAACATTCTTTCGATAACACACGTCTATTTAAATGAATTGTCAGTATAATTAGAAAATAATCAATAAGTTAAAACTATACTGTATGTAGGCACGATCGGGCGATCAATCAAATCTTTTATCTGTTTGATCAAGCTATTAAGTACTATTCTACATATTATTATAATAATATCTTAATTTTAAGTACGGTTAACTAAATTTAACGTTAGGCCACTATACGACCTATATAACAAAGAACATTCCAATCAAATTGTAAAGTACTTTCATCATTTCTAATTGTACGTATTTTTGACATAAATATGTATACAAGGTAATAGGGGTTTAATAGTACTGAGCAAGGCAAAACACCCTCTTTACTATACTATATTATTTATAGTACTTTCGCTATGCTTAAGATCATGACGCATGCTTTATAGGGCCGTCATTAAAATTCAAAACTGTATTTACGACAGTAAAAAAAGGGGTTTGCACAAGACGCATAACCGGCATTTATCCTTCATTCTGTGCTAGTGTGCTGATGCTTCAGTGCCCTATAAATTCCTCGTGGGAACCCATTAGGGCTTCCAAATACCGGACTTCTCACAATACCGGTATTAATACCGAAACTGTCTTCATCAATACCGGGATCCCGGGATCCCGGTATTGAATATGAATCGCTTAAAAAAAAATATTGTTTTATTAAAAAGGGTTACTGTAACATCAGATATGTCCTAAAAGCTTTTAGAACAATAAAAAATCAATGTCGCCATCTGCATTCATTTTATTTCACACTCCATAATTTTATCCAACTTGTTGACTTCACCAGTCACATTTTTAGTCCAACAACCCATCAGCCAAGTTTTTTTTAAATTTCCGCCTAAATTAGCTTGCCATACTACAGTTCCTTGTTCCTTGCTCACCATCAAATATTTATCTGACGTTCAGGCAACGATCTTATTTCAATAATAAAATAAGGGCTAGATGCAAGTTAGATGCGTCTGACGTGTAGTAAGCTTCTTAATACAGCCGAATATGACCATTCTAATGGATATAAATGGTTTATACTGCAAATTTTCCTTGTTTTTGAAAATACCGGGATCCCGGTATTGCATTTCAAAATACCGGTATTGGAAAATACGTTTAAAATGACGGGATCCCGGTATTTCGGGATCCCGGGATCCCGGTATTGGAAGCCCTAGAACCCATTTACCTATTATAACAGATAATCATCGCGCTTGCGTCCATCAGAAGCTTAACTACATATATGCAAAAATAGAGCAAGAGGGAAACTACACTGTTTAAACCGTTAATGCGTTATTATAATAATTCATAGGGATAGGTATTAAACTGACGCGTAGTTTATTTATGTATTAATAATTTATGGATTGCAAATGCCATAATGTTTTAAATAACGACTAGAAGGTCATTATTGAGTAACTATCTAATGAAAATGTTAACACATCATTGGCGTAAATACTCTGGAGTTTGTGGTGGATGTTTAACTTAATATATGAAGTTGAGGTGTACAATATAAAATAACCATGCTTTGTAATATAAACGCAATTAACTGTTGCCTTGTGTAAGCTGCCTGTTATTTTTTAACAGCTAAACTACAGAACCGTGTTTTATCAAATCTTGACATACTTACTACCTACTTAGGTAGGTATAGAAAATTGGAGCCGACGATTATTAAGCCTCCTGCAGTGTTGCCGTAAGCGAAACCAGAGTAACAGCTAAAGTATGCTGTAGGTACATAGTTATATGATGACCGACTAACAGCAATGTTATAAAAAGGTACTGAAGTGTCAGTTCAATATTAATGGTATATGTGTGTGTGTGTGTGTGTGTAAGATAGAGAGAGAATGAAACATTTACACTCTAAAGCACTTAGGTCAGTACGAGTAGATAAATTTAATGGCTTCAGAAAAAGTCTGTAAAATGTCTTATAGTTGTAATAGTTTCTTTTTTCTTTTGCCAGCTCAAACATGCCAACGCACAGTATCTTCTTCTGTTTCTAATATACCCCTAGTCGCACACGTGTTATTAAAGGTATTTCATATTGTTAGAGTAGTCCATCTGAACTATTAGCAATTAACAAGTGACAATACATGGTACATGGGATTAAGCCAACATAAATTAACCTTTATCAATCCTTGATTGTGATTAGTAGGTACCTATCTGTATTATGCAGTATTTTCCATAAAAAAAAGTTTCTTCCAAAATTTGAAAGTCGAACGTAATTTACTAAATGACCTGGGGCTTCGAGCAACACGGAAGGGAGGCGGCATTCGCACTATTTCCCCTCTGCCGAGGTACAAGATTAGCGCGTCAATCTAATCTAGCGCGGGTAATAAAACTAGTTGCACCTGAATTTTTCACTAGACCGAGTCCAGACGCGCGCGTGAACACTGCTGCACAAAAATGCCTGTCTGCTCGGTTTTTTGTTATAAAAAGAGGTCGGGGACATCAAATTCACAAAAAGAAAGTGTTACATTTCACATGTAATATTTTTTTTTACATATCATACGTTTAATTACATTCAAACACAATTATTATATTTTAGTCTCATGTAATTGTTGGATTTATCGATTTTGCTCGCTCAGTACAAATTGCGGATCGGTCGAGCGACAAATCCGACTTCTCATCTCTCAGAATACAATAACATACTTCAACGAAAATGTGTTAGTGTGCGTGTTGTGACACTTGTCACTCGTCCGTACACAAAAAGAGATCGAGGTTTGCAAGATTTGTCTTTGACGTGTGTCATTTTCTATGTACAGTGGAACCTGGATAATTGCAATCTCAAGGGACCGGCCATTTTTTGTCAATTAACCAGGTTTTTCATTTAAGCAGGTCTTGTCAATTAAAGAGGTTCAAGAAATCGTTGTGTCAATTATAGAGGTTTCCATTAATAGAGGTTGCGTTCTGACAAATTTCTTTTATGAAGGTGCAAATAACTATTATCTACACGCTTACGTTCTGGGTTTCTGGTCTATATATGTATTATATCAAAGCAATATCTATACTTGCACTTTTACACTACATTAATTACTACTTTATTTTCTTATCATTTGGGTTTAAAAAATTCCCTTGAATTGTAGAAGAAAGTTTTATTAGAATGTAAAAAGCATACTTTGTTTTTGATTTAATCAAAACTATTTCACCTACTACAGGCTGTGATTGATACCCAATAAATAAATTGAATTCTGGATGAAAGTATAAATAAAATAATCATTGCTATTAAAATATTGTTTCTGCTGTCTACAACTACATTATTTCAATTACAGAGGTAATAAGTAAGACTCGTTTCAATAATAGAGGTAAAAAGAAGAGCAAAAATAACGGATTTTTTTAGCACAGGGTCAATTATAGAGGTCTTTGTTGCAATGTGGTCAATTACAGAGGCAAAATTACGAAATGCACTAAAATCTAAATTGCAATTATAGAGGTTCCAAAATTTCAATTATAGAGGCCTTTTGGTCTCAAGGGACCGGGACCGGACTTTTGGTTGCAATTATTGAGGTTTTCCATTTATCCAGGTGCCAATTAACCAGGTTTCACTGTATTTGTGTCGTCATTACAGATTGGATTTTGTATGTAAGTGTGTGAGAAGTGCGACTGTGTGCACCTTTCCCCCCGCGAAAAATGGCAGAATGATTTGTACGGCGAGATATCGCTTGGGCCCCTCCCTAGCTTCCGATGTGTCGGAAGCCGGTGTTGCTCGAAGACCTGGGGGCCTAGCCAAGATCACAATAGTACATTGACAAACGCCAAACGAAAAGAATAAATGTATCGGGATGACAGATGCTACCAAAAGCCACGTGACAATTCTACATTATATAAGTTTCGATTGGCGTTTTCCATCAACAATTGTCTTCTTGGCTAGCCCTCCTGTTATAGGCTACTGTCTTTAGTTCCTATGGTGCGAAGTAAACGTACCGTTCATCTGCTGACGGAAGACGTACTCGCACCTGTAACTTTTTTGCTACATTCTGCATTAAGCACCGGGAAATTCCTAAGTAAATTTTCACATAAAACTTTTCCAGCTTCCGTGACGCAACTAAATATGTATAATTGCCGCTTAAAATTGTCGAGAAAATATTTTCTTGTCGTTTAGAACATGTTTGTTATGTATTCGTTTAGAGACATATGACGTAATTGATGGGTTCCGGTTACATACCCAAACAGAATTGAGCTGAATTAATGACGATATGCTCATTTTAACGATTATGGACTGCAGAAGTTCTACAGAAAGTCAACCATGGTTGTAAGGCAGGCATTTCAATTATTATATTCGCATATACATTATTACATTATACATACCTATGTGTATGCATCTAAATACATATTGGTATATCTAATACAGTCGCGTTACATGTATACACATAGCTCCACTTTATGAATGAATGGAATCTATTCATTAAGCATGTATGCATATGTTCAGCAGTGGACGTCTTATGGCTAAGATGATGTGTATGCATTTTTGCTGCTCTCTGTACAGTACAGACTCTGAGAGACTATTTGTGCTTGAACCGAAGTGTGAAACATATATTCCAATTAAATGTTGCAGCGTTCTACTACTAAGAAATGTGTAAATTCAGTCCCTGAAGAATGAAGGAAGTGAAAATGGAATTGATTAATTATTAGGGCAGAGGCTAGGTACTTTACAAATAAACTTTACCAATTGTCAGTTAAAAGTCTAGACTATGGACTATGGTACAAGGATGGTGCTGAAATAGATAGGTAACGTATTCTTATAAATAGAATTCTAAGATAGTTATTCAGTAAAGTCACATCTTTTGAATTAGACATACTTACTGTTTAAGTGTCGCATTTTAGTGGAAATAATAGTGCAAAAACGTGTAATTGTGTTTCATAGTGTAATACGCGCGGAAATGTTTTTCTGACAGGCGTGTAAAAACTGCGCTCAACAGGCGCTGCCAGTAGGTAATGACATTTTAATGGCCCATATTTTATATGAGTATGGCAAGGTTACCCCCGAGAGTAATAGTTCGCCTTATTCCGGACAATTTGCACCTTAGATTAGAATGACTCTGTTCATTGTAAACGTTGTCTGTAGGTATATTATTTTTCTCACATTTACATAATGCTCGCAGGGAAGCCAAGGTAATTTGATTTATTTACGACAAAAAAAAATTTTTTCTACGAAAAAATTGTTTAGAAAGTATCGAAATTATCGATGATTTGTTAAATTTTCGTACCTATTTGAAATGAGAATTAGATATAGGTAGATAACATTTTTCTAGAAAAACAAAGTTGAAGTAAAAGTCAGAAAAGTAAAATAGCAAATTCTGGATATTAGCGTCGTATTTATTATTGACCTACGATGTGAAAAATAATTACACCAAAGAATACATACCTATACATATAAATAAACAAAAATATCTCGTTTAAAGGTATAAGATAGGTACACATCACACATCAATTGTACAGTGAGTACCTAGGTACTTAAGTATATATTTTTACATCAAATTCTTTTTTATTTCAGCACAAAACATAGACCTAGTATACTACTATGTGTATTTTCTCATCTATATAACTTTAGTAGTAGCAGAATATACCAAATTGGATTCCATTTGAGTTTCGTCCATTAACGAGAGTGCACGGAAACACTACAAGTTCGCTAGGTTAACTGATAACAAGGGACAGCTAACGAGCTACAAGTGGTACGCCAGCCTGCTCCCCCCCCCCCCCTCCCCCCCTCCTTCTACCACCACCTAATAGGAAACCATTAGGATTATAAACTACCTACTTACCGCAAACATCGCCTAGCCCATATCAACTCAACTTTATAGCCAATAAACTTTACCGATGGATCGCTAAAAGCCGTACCTACAGAGATGTCATTATATAATTATTGCGACGAGTCAATTATTGTATCTTGTTGAACTTTCTAGGAAAACGACGGATATTTACATTAATAAGGAAGAAACATTCTAAGCTTAATACTTTCCGCGTGAACTAAAATATAAACAGTTTGTACCTATTCACTCATTTTTATGTATGTGCTTGAGAAACCTGCGTGCGACATCTGATGTGTCGCACTGGTTGACACGAACATTTATACAATAAAACCAACTAAGCGTCGCTTTGACCAGCAAAAAAGTGAATTTCCAAGAATGATCTGCGCCGCACGTACTACAGAGAAACAGCGCTGCGGTGAGAGATTTCACGGGAGTGCTCTATGCCATGGTAATGACATTTAGAGGCGTGACTGGTCGCAGCCGAGTACCGTACTGCGACCACTGGCTGCAGGTCGGTAATGCTCACAGGTAATTCTAATATCGGATACACGTTTTTATACCGAAGCGTTTTGTTAAGTTCGTTTCATTCATGCTGTGACAACTCGAGACCCAACATCAGTCAATAACCGGGGGGTAAATTCTGTACGTAATGAGAATTTGATATAGGAATTGGTATTCAATGGGGATCGTACTGGTTCGTGCATTTTCGCTTACACACTCGCGTTAAATTATTTTATGATCGGTATCAATTATTAATGGTAATCTTATGATTTTACTAAGTTCATGAGTTCATGACAAAATGCAGGCCAATGTTTTTTTCTGAAACTATTGCCACCTAATTAAAAAAATCATAATCAATACCTATAAACAAACAATTTTACACAAATTTAGTATGTACCTACCCAAAATATTCGTAACTTATTTTACTAAAGCTAGGGTCAGCCATCGTGAGATTGCCATAAGATTAGTCTTATTCTTATTAATCTAAATATTTTGTTATTTTCAGGAATAACCTTTAACAACATTGGTATTTCACATTCTCAGACATCACTACATAGATTGGAAATCAATCTGAGTTGTATTCAAATGCGCCTAATACGGAGCCGTCTTGTCTAGAATGTCTAGATGTCATCGGCATGGCAGCAGATAACATAGTCACGAGCTTTCCGGGTCCAAGCCCGGTCCCGGGGCTCCGGGGCCCGGGCCGTACCGGCGTCGGGCAACGACCGCTCTCTATGTACAATGGGAAGGACTACATCCGTCTAAATGTTGAGATAGTTGGCTCTGCTCCCTGGTTGACATTAGCTTTCGGGCGAGACGGAGCTTATGCAAACAATTCATCGAGATCGCCCTGAAGCTCAATGCATTCATAATAATCGTTTTAGAAAGAAAATACCGAGCACACGGTCCTTTTCACATTGCCCATAAATATAATAAGAAACAAATGGAGTATAAAATTATAAAAAATGAAAAATATAAAAAAAGGACACAAAACTAACAGTTAGATTAGAGGCCTAACTAGGTGTCCAAACGATTGAATTAACTAAATGAAATTGCCCAATAATAGTTAAAATTAAATAAAACGTTAAGTGCTCTTCATGTTTAGGTGATTTCATGAAGTGCGTTTCCCTCCAGGGCAACAGACGGTTTCACAATACCAGTATTGGCATAGTTATATAACCATTCTAATACTTATTTATTACGCAAAAAACGTATGCATTTTCATAATTTCATGAGCCATTCAGTTTGATTCATGACACGTGATGTCATATCAGATTAACATGTCAGATTAGACTTTCACCACCTCACTAAATGAAGTAATTCATCAAGTGTTGCATCGCCCATGCATCACTCACATTCACTGCACGTGCTTCATCATAACTAGAAATATTATGCGGACGCTTTCTGATCTTATTTATAAGGAATGTGCGCAGTATTTTCTGAAAGAAAATGTAATAACTCTCCAACAATGAACAGGCCCGTTCACTTTGAAAGTAATTGCTCTATTTCTAAGCTTTCCATCGCAAGGGGTTTTATTTATTTTCCAGGTGAGATTAGACACTCAATTGCAGTCACCGCGAAAGTCGAGGCTCGTTCCCCGTAGGTCTAATGGCCCTTCGAACACTAAGTATTGTGTGCGCCTATACCGGATATGGCATGTGAAAAATAACACAGTATCCTCGTTAGGTCGGATAAAGAAACTCGTGTGATCTTACCAACAATAGCATTGACAATAACAAAAACAACACGGCCTTAATTAAGGATCTGTACTTAACAATGACGAAGTACACGAACATAAATTATTTGATAACTAATTAGGGATCATTTTGACACTGAAGATTCGCTTCTCTTCCGCTTTATATCAATGAGTTAGTTGTGGTGTGGCCTTAAGCCGTGAGCGGTTTGGTGATTTGTCAACTGGTGACATCACATAACATCATAGGGTCATTCTCTGAGAATTTGTCTGCGGTTGCGTCTAATTGCCACGACTCTTTACAGACATTTTGGCGATTAGACCGCAGACATATTTTTTTTGTGAATGACCCTATAAAAGGGCCATGTATTCAATATAAGAACATCTCTCTCAAACAGATGACTTAATGGGCATTACTGTCTTGGAAAAAAGATAATAATTTAGCAGACTATATTTTCTAAAATGTGTTGTATTGTTTAATATGATGTATATGAATATGACTGGCCCGTACATTTCTCCTAATGTATTTTGAATAGCAATAGGTTATACCGTCAAATACCTACTAAAAAAACAGCTAAGTCACCATTTTTGTCTTCAAAGTAGTCGAATAATACACCTGAAGATTCACAAGCCTTCCTCATTATATGAATTAGTAGTGACCTTAACATCGTGACAATGTTACGTCGTTAGATCGTGTAGACTTGGAACTCCATGGTGATCTTGAGACATATTCTGAACGGTGGCGTGAGCGTAGGCCCGTCGAGCTTCTTAGAAAACCAGTGTAAACTGATCCTCATCCGTAAAGCTCGAAATACATGTTGGGCCAACTGTGACGAATCTAGAGGACGCAGTCATGCAGTGAGACGAAATCGAAACGAGTATTTATTGAAACGTTTGAAATTTATCATTTCTTGAAAAAAAAAAACCTATTTGACAGATGCAAACATTATGACAAGGTGGACGCCACAAGCACAACAGAAAAAATCAAAAGGGAAAAGGCTTAGAAAAGATGAGCAAGTACACAAATTGGAGGAAGTTCGTCACCATCGTGACAACTAGAGGAAGATAGTAGATGAGGACAAGACCCACAAAGAGTCTTAGCACCATCGGAAGTAGGTAAGAAGTACTTAACTTATCTTCTTGATGTTGAATGTTGAAATAGCTTGCTTCCTCTAATAATCACCGTGATATAATCACCTATATTTCCCACATATATCGGTTCGGATGATGCCCTTTAACTTGCCGGTGCTCGATGCCTTGTAGCGATGGGAATGACATTCTTGAGCGTGGTTCAATGCCGGCCGCCGCGGGCGCAAGCACTGCACCAATACAATATGGCTATTTTCCGGCCCTTTTGTTTGTTTCTCCTTTTGTAATATTGCTTAGAATAATGCGGATACAGGGAAGACATAGTTTATAGCTTATTCGAGCGCGAGGTCAACGTATCGCAGTATGCTGCCTTTTGGAGATAGGAATTTCCAACTGCCATAAGAAATAAGTACCTATGACTTTTTATATAAATAAACCTTAATCGCCGCGCCGTAGATAAGTTAAATAAGTTTACTGTTTTGTTTTGTAGGACCAAAATACGTTACATATAGCAATGTAAAAAATAAAGCATCCAGCATTCCAGCAATCATAAAGTGGACATCAAATGCTCTCTTCTAAGTATTTTGATTAGAACGGATGCGAAACTGCGATTATTCGCGTCTCGACAATGTGGCCCGCTCCATAATGCACCAGACAATAAATTCTAATCTCACGCGCATGGCCACCGCGCACGGTAACGGGACTGGCGTGGGCACGCACGGGCTCGCTCCCTTTAGATACCATTAATCTCATAATTTCCGACTTCCGATGGTGTAAGATCTACCTATGGTTACAAAAAACTTGATTCGCTGTACTCACTGATGACTTAAGGCATCCAAACCTGAGTTCGAACCAGGGCTTATACCCCTATTAATTTTTGGAAGTTTTGTACGAACTAAAACGTTTATAACCAAACTATTTATTTTGATGAAAAGGTAATTACATTTTTTCAAAATTCGCATTATTTGACCGTAACTTGAATAGCAGATTTTTTTTTCAAATAATGCTTATGCCAAGTCTTGGGATAAAGGTTATCGAGATGACCCCATGCTCCTTTATGCCACGGCAAAAAGCTAGGACTACAAAAGCCGAAAGGAAGGCAGTTTAAAAAAAAGTATTTACATGACACCAGGGGCCCGTTTCTCAAAAGCTTGTAACTTGTAATACAAGTGGAAGTCCCTTTCTAACAAAAGCCGTCAAAAAGTGACATCCGCTTGTATTACAAGTTACAAGCTTTTGAGAAACGGGTCCAGCAGTTTTATTTACTTTTCAGCTTGATACAAAAGATAACATCAAGATGAGGCGTTTAAACACATGCCTACCTACCTGGTTTTTATTTGCGTTCTTGCCAGTAGAAATAATTTTTCTAATTACTGAAACACAATTTCCAAGTAGTGCATGGTTAGTGCTTAATTGGTTATGCACTTGCACATTTTACTACTTAATACCGACTGAGTGTGAGTGTTTTCTTTTATTTAACTTCGTACCCATGTAATTTACAAGCTATTTATTTTACGATTATGGTGATCACGACTCTAAAAATATTTTAATATCTGTTTTAACTACCTTGCAACAGGGTGTATTTTTAGGGTTCCGCACCCAAAGGGTAAAAACGGGACCCTATTACTAAGACTCCGCTGTCCGTCTGTCCGTCTGTCTGTCACCAGGCTGTATCTCATGAACCGTGATAGCTAGACAGTTGAAATTTTACAGATGATGTATTTCTGTTGCCGCTATAACAACAAATACTAAAAAAACAATAGAACACTGAAAAGAAAAAAATAATTATTTTGTCTTCAATAACGCAAGTGAATACCTATGAACTATGTATATACATACTTCTGAAATCAATCACACAAATCTGCGTATTTATATATTTACAATCTGTTATTTTTGGAGTCGGTGCAGTTGCTTCACTAAGGTGCTCAAGTTTGTTTGAGGCTGGCACCGACTCCAAAAATAACAGATTGTAAATATATAAATACGCAGATTTGTGTGATTGATTTCAGAAGTATGTATATACATAGTTCATAGGTATTCACTTGCGTTATTGAAGACAAAATAATTATTTTTTTCTTTTCAGTGTGCTATTGTTTTTGTTGGTCGACTCGTTTCGTGTTAGTGCCGGTTTCTTTATTTCCTTTTAGTTTTTTTTCGGCGGTTATTTTTTTTGTTAAAAAGTTTTTATTTTATAATTTTCTGTGGCTATAATTTATACAAATTATTACATGCTTAATTAGTTATTACTTTTAAAATAGCTACTTACCTTGCTTTAGCTATTAACTGTTATATTAATAATCCTATAACAGTTATTTTTGGAGTCGGTGCCAGCCTCATTGATTACTTTGTAATAAATACGAATAATAAATAAAATAAATAAATAAATATACTGTTTTAGGCTATTTTACTTATTTAGGTATTTAGACTATTTTTAGATACTAGTATAAGTTACAAATATAAGTTCAATATAACATGACATTCTTTAACTTAAGTTTATCCTGGCTTCATATTGTTTCAACATGAAATTTTTTAATTTAGACAAAAAAAACAATTATTGCTGGTGCTTTTCCTAATATTCAAGGGTATGTTGTAATAGATTCTAGGAACGAGATAGGACCTGGTCCTCTTTCCATAATAATTAACTGTTCTAGGTACAATCAACGCTTCATTAGCCTACTTTCTACACAAAAGTGGGTTAGAAACCGGGACTTTAAACTCACATGGTCCATATTGTTCTAGTGCAATCTGGAAAGATATACTCTCTCAAATACTGAATTGAATAATAATCTAGATCCAAGAGGAGTCGCCTTTTGCTCCAGCGTCAAGATCAGTCCGCGAGCGCATTTATTACATGTTCGTCCATAAATACATTCCCGCAAGGCCTGCATCATTTTTGAGGGCTGACATGACTTTGTGAGTCTAGTTTTATTTATGATTTAAACATGGGATAGTTTTCTTTAGTAGGCACGCAAAAGGGAAGGAATTTCACATTGTATTTTAATAGGTATTGATTATGTAGCAAGCTGCCATTAACTATTTAAAATAAAAAAGCTGAATGCCTCCAGGTATTTACATAATTATATCTTTCGCAAACAGTTTTTATTAACTTACATTTAATCGTTTAAACATTAAATTAATTTACAGCTGTGACAGTTTTGCTAGTAAGTAAGTTGTGTCTTGTTCGTTAGACGATTTTGATGACGTCATCGCTCAATGGTCATTTGTATCGGTCGACGATTTTCAGACATGCGATATTTTCTAATTCACGTAGCCACTTATACGCATGTATTATCCAAATGACCCGTGTTATGCAATCGAACGATAGATAATCACCACAAAAAGGGGTAATTTACCGGACTATATTGCACGTATCTCTACAAACCTACAATCTCGTCAATAATTGCCGTTCTACTGCGATAAGTCTCGGCTAAAAAATGTTTTGAGTATGTTACTATACTTATAATAACTAATATTTGTTACAGCTAGGCACAGATGATAATTTTGTTCAAATCAAAGTTCAATTTGTACCTAACTGTATCGCGTTCGATTGCTATACTCCACCGCAACGCAATGCAGAGATCTATTTCCTTATGTTGCGTTTTATTTGCACACTTGCAGAAATGGAGCATTTTCCAATCAATGGCAATCGAGAGCGCTCAATAAGGAAGTGGGATTGGAACGTGGCGGCCTGGCGGTGCACCGTCAGTCGCTGCGGTCGCCATTCGGGACCTCAGCCTATTAGTACGCCCGTATTCGTACCGTAGTTGTACCCAGCGATAATTAAACAGGCATAGACAATAATGATATACGAGCGTTTTGTGGAACAGTTTGTTAGCTAAATTGGTAACTGTTATTCATGACGGCATTGTTAACGGTTAGAACTCGTCTATCTTCCTGTACAGCCTCGGGATACTAAGAGGACTATATAAGTATTTAGAAAATGCGCATCATATGTTTTTTTTGTACATACCACAATGGTAACTAACAAGCATATCCACCTGGTGGTAAGTAGGTAGATACAATAAGTTTTGTAGCACGTAGGCAGCTGGGTTGTTATTAACTTGTAACACCCCTGGAGTTTCAGGAGTACATAATAGGCTACGGGAACTGTTTAAAATCAAAATCAAATCAATCAAAAATATACTTTATTCATGTAGGCCTAGCAACAAGCTCTTATGAATCGTAATTAATCTTAATCTAATTATCAGAGCAATTTGTTGATGTTAATATTATTCCATAATAAAATTGGATTATTATACATATCAAATTTAACACTAAGAATTTCACAAAAGGATCGTCAAACATTAAAAAGATTGTATAAAAAAATACTAGTCTAGAATTTCTAGAATACAATCTAAATGTCAAAAAAAAAGCATAAGTAACAAAAGAAGTAGTTACCATTAAGAGGGCCGTATACTTGTTTGCCATCGTGGTATAAAAAAATATGGGCAATTCTATAACACATATGCACTTAGGCAATCATTTAAAGTCAGCTAATTAAGTATTTGTGCTGACAGGAAAGCTTCGCAACCAATATATGCAGGTAGTGTTAGATACTGAACTGACTCAGTACATTGTACATAGTAATATGTAAATAAAGTGCTTAGATTGACGCTTCTTATCACAGAAAAAGGCAAGACAAGTATCAGACGCAGGCCTAGTACACTTTCCATAATACTATGGGTTCATTAGCAAATGCGGCAAGTAGGTATTCGTGTAAAAACAACACGGTAACGGCTAAAAAACATTCCGACACATTACAACACTACAGTGGGTAATAAATATCACTCAAAATTACTGTTTAGGTGTCAATGGTATTGTAAGATCGTGTAACAAATCAATTGTTTTGTAATAAACACCGTCTGGCGGCATAACCGCAGTTCCCAGGGCCCGGGGCAAAAAATGAACGATAATAAGAGTCAGTGAACGGTATCCAATGATTTCCAGTGAAAGTTTGGACGAGCTCCAGAGGCTGACGGTACCTTATCAGGGCGGGAAAGTTTTATCAGTGCCGACATTATATGCATCTGGAACTGTCAGATTGCTGCATATCAATGTACTTCCGATGGGTGACGCGTCATATACATGGTGGCTAAAAAATAACTGCATTCCCGTATACTGAGCTACTTTTACCATGGTACCAACCAACCAACCAAAAATAGTATGGTGGTATTTCGGAGTTGGTCCCATACCAAGTTGCTCAGTATAATCCCAAAACCTCCCTGGCAACGGGAATGCAGTTATTTTTGAGCCATCTTTATACAGGATAAAGTAGGTTTCGTTATAATATGTTACAGTTTACATTACATGCACGAAAATTGGCGTATTAGGCACTAGCTTCTAGAAAAGTGTCTGCTGGACGACTCTTCATAGGAATATTTTGGGATTTGTCTGTTATATTATATGAATGAAGAAGCCCTCTAAGACATCCGGTGGATATAAAACAGCTTTACAATACTTATAACAAAAATAAGGGTGCAACAATTTTTTTACGCGTCCAATAAGTTTTTCTTCTACTTTTTCCTAATCAGAACAGGATACCGAATATGCCTATAGGTACCTACGCTTACCTACGCACTTATTAGTAACAACTCAAAATGGGCACCCATTTGGTGAGCAACCACGGCCGTCATTGCTTATGTTATTAAAATTTGTCTACACAATCGATGCAAATTAGCAGGCACTAAAATCCATGAAGATATCATTAATACTTAGGCTAGGCGTCAGCTGAGACAAGCAGTGCAGTTTTATATATTTCAAAAAAGTTTTAGTTCGATTTAACCTTCTGTATTATTACGTAAATACCTACATGTAATCTGGTAGAAAGAGCTACGAATATTATTCAGTCGACCGTGAATGAGATAGGTATGTGAGTAGGATTACATATTGCAGGTACACACGATTACCAACTGAACTTAATTTAAGTGCGAGTATCATGGCACTGTGGAATGCGAGACTGAAGCGCCGGAGTACCTAATTAATGTGCTTTGATTGGCCGTTGCATCTGATTACACGCGCTGTCAGCGAGATACTATGAAGTTTCATATACAGGATGGAATAATACGAGGAAATAAACAATTGAAATACGAATGAACTAAGATGATTTTTAGGGTCACGGTTTTAAATTGCATGGGCAATGTTAAGAGGCTTGATTTAAGATTTTTAGTATTAAATGAGTAGAAGTAGCTGAGCGGGTGAGGCGTTCTAAATTATCTACACACACACATACTCTCTTAATCAAAAAAATATGTTCAAAGATTCAAAGATTCAAAGATTTATTTGTTCAACATAGGTAGGTTACAAGATGTTAAATAAATGTTTCAGTATCACTATGTCGTGCCTATTGGCATACAAATTCAATAAAAATACACACTCTAATCGTAATATCACAGATAAACAATAATAGTCAACAATAAGATAAACAATAATAGTCAAAAAAATATGTTCATTTAGATTTTAGATCAATTTAAGCTCCCCGTCCGCTTAGTTATTTTTAAAGCGTTTCACGTAGAACGTCTACCAATAGGTAATTTCGCATTAGCAGGCAGCGAAATTAAACATTCTATGAAATCAATATTAAGCCGGTGTTTCAGAGCTTTGTATTTAATTTATAAATTTCAATTTTATATAGACTTTTAAAAAACTGTTTATTTATATGACATTATTTAATAACTGTTAATTTAAATAAGTATCTACCATCCTGTACATGTGATCCTAACTGAGAGGTATTTGAATGTTTGCGTTCCTTTTTTTAAACATTTCTTTAGTTTTCAATTATCTTCGTCTCTAATTCCCGACACGGTCAATGAAACATCGCTCGGCGATTCACTAAAATAGCTCAGTTGTATTAATTGACTCAAGTTATTTAACTGCCAATTTAATTCGGGCCATAAAAATGTATATCAAAGATAGAGCTCATACAGGATGTATTTATTGCTACTTTAAGGTAGACTTTTTGCCATGTTTTTGTAACAATAACCGTATATTAGTACTGTTAAATATCGTTTCTTTTATATTATTAAATTAATTGACTGAACAATGAAGCAACACGATAGGAACACGATCATTTGTATGGTAAAGATTGGTTGGACGAAATAGAGAACCAACAAAGAAGATCTACGAACAGTTAAGAAGAAAACTTAGTTTGTCGAGCGCTATTGAATAGAAAAGGAATGATAGGTACTCGTATATTTAGGTTATAGGTTCTCGCGGGCTTGGTTTCCGCAACTCGACGTCATATTATTGCGCCTATTTTGCGTGGTGAGTGGTAGGTACTCGTATCTGGAAACCAAATAGTGAACGTAATGTTGAAGAGAAGAGGACGGCAGGAAGCCAAGGAGAGTGTAAATTCACACTTGTGTAGGAAAAGGAACAATGCGACCAGCGCCACTAACTCGCTCGTGCTGTAACACTACTTACTGTCAGTGAGGTGGTTGAAGGCAGTCACGTCGTCGTTCAGCTTGCCCTCCATGCGGCGCAGCTTGGTGCTCAGGTCCCGCGTGTGTAGGAACAGGAACAGCGTGCACGACACCGCGACCAGCGCCACTAGCTCGTTCGTGCTGTAACACTACTTACTGTCAGTGAGGTGGTTGAAGGCAGTCACGTCGTCGTTCAGCTTGCCCTCCATGCGGCGCAGCTTGGTGCTCAGGTCCCGCGTGTGTAGGAACAGGAACAGCGTGCACGACACCGCGACCAGTGCCACTAGCTCGCTCGTGCTGTAACACTACTTACTGTCAGTGAGGTGGTTGAAGGCAGTCACGTCGTCGTTCAGCTTGCCCTCCATGCGGCGCAGCTTGGTGCTCAAGTCCCGCGTGTGTAGGAACAGGAACAGCGTGCACGACACCGCGACCAGCGCCACTAGCTCGCTCGTGCTGTAACACTTCTTACTGTCCGTGAGGTGGATGAAGACAGTCACGTCGTCGTTCAGCTTGCCCTCCATGCGGCGCAGCTTGGTGCTCAGGTCCCGTGTCTGTAGGAACAGGAACAGCGTGCACGACACCGCGACCAGCGCCACTAGCTCGCTCGTGCTGTAACACTACTTACTGTCAGTGAGGTGGTTGAAGGCAGTCACGTCGTCGTTCAGCTTGCCCTCCATGCGGCGCAGCTTGGTGCTCAGGTCCCGCGTGTGCAGTCGCGTGCACAGAGATTTGGGACTGGGTAGGCAAAATTATATCAGAAAACCGGGCAAGTGCGAGTCGGACTCGCGCACGAAGGGTTCCGTACCATAATGCAAAAAAAGGCAAAAAAAAACGGTCACCCATCCAAGTACTGACCCCGCCCTACGTTGCTTAACTTCGGTCAAAAATCACGTTTGTTGTATGGGAGCCCCACTTAAATCTTTATTTTATTCTGTTTTTAGTGTTTGTTGTTATAGCGGCAACAGAAATACATATGTGAAAATTTCAACTGTCTAGCTATCACGGTTCGTGAGATACAGCCTGATGACAGACGGACGGACGGAAGGACAGCAGAGTCTTAGTAATAGAGTCCCGTTTTACCCTTTGGATACGGATCCTTAAAAAATGAGAGCTACTAACTCACCAAAAAAATTGCGTGATGGTTTTCATTTTGTTGTCAAGTCTTTTCAATTAAGTACTTCTTTTTTTGGCTAAACGAAAGCTTCGAAAACGCATCATTTTTAATAGTTTGCACACACACACACACCCACCACAACTTTCACAGTTAAATTATCCATTTTTTCACTAATCGCACTTTATAATTTCCGGCAACTGTTAACTGTTATCTCATAAACTCACCAAAACAAACAAACAATGGCGACCGAATAAAAAATGAAAATAAACTTAACCAAATACTGTAAACGAATAAAAAAATAGTCTCGTATTTGCACTAAATTACCGTAGCAAATGCTACTTTTTAAAATAGTCACATAAACATCGGAACTATTCGGAAACTTTCGGGCGTCCTTCGTTTAGGTTTGGTACGAAAGACACTGCCTATTGCGTCTAAATGTGTGCGTTACTTGTATAATTGTGTGCTCGTACTTATAGGAAGGCCCACTACACTGTAACCGCGTAACGACGAAGGCACACATAGAAAGATTTAGACGGAAATGTTTTCTGTCTTTGCCGTGCAAGGCACGTAGCGGCGCTAGTGCCGCGTGGTGTAAACTTCGTCGCGTAGAATTATTATAGATGATGACTTGATGACAAAGCTTAACCGGTAGATGGAGCGCTTATTAATTTTTAGAATGTTTTAAGTTATATCGATTACTGATAGTACGATCAAGTATAAATTAAATTAAGTAGTTTAAGAGGATAGACATCGGAATTATAGTAGGGTAGGCAGTGCCTTTTTGCCTTTATGAAGTGCACGCCACTGCGCGTGTGTAGGAACAGGAACAGCGTGCACGACACCGCGACCAGCGCCACTAGCTCGCTCGTGCTGTAACACTACTTACTGTCCGTGAGGTGGTTGAAGGCAGTCACGCCGTCGTTCAGCTTGCCCTCCATGCGGCGCAGCTTGGTGCTCAGGTCCCGCGTGTGTAGGAACAGGAACAGCGTGCACGACACCGCGACCAGCGCCACTAGCTCGCTCGTGCTGTAACACTACTTACTGTCCGTGAGGTGGTTGAAGGCAGTCACGTCGTCGTTCAGCTTGCCCTCCATGCGGCGCAGCTTGGTGCTCAGGTCCCGCGTGTGTAGGAACAGGAACAGCGTGCACGACACCGCGACCAGCGCCACTAGCTCGCTCGTGCTGTAACAATAAAAATACAATTGTCACTTGACCTGTTTAAATATAAAACTTTTTTATGGAGTTATTATTAAGATATTTTAGCGGGTCAAGAGCGCTTTCCTCCTTTAGCTGCTCTGCTTTCTGCATCAGTAATATTAATTAGCATCATAAAAAGAATCAGGAGCCATATTATCATCGGTTTCGCCAGTTGCGATTTACCTATGAATAAGGTTTTCTATGAATTCAACCATGGGGCATTGAAAACATAAAAAGTTGATTTTGATTTTAATGTTATTGCATCGCGCCCGCCTATATGTTGCGACTTGCTAAGTATAATACATACAGGTACAGCGAGCTGCATAATTACATGGGTATATTATTAATGGAAATAATTCACTCTGTGCTTTTCTTGTTACGCTACGCCGTAGCCTGTAGCAGGTTTGTAGCAAAGACTCTCCTTGACGACAATTATGTATTTATTGGCGCTGAATAAATGGTCACAAATAATATAAAAGAGAACGATATGTAGCGCACGAACCAAACGTGCACTTAATGACACGGTAAATGGTTGAATTTACGGGCATTTTAGCCGCTTTACCCAAGTTAAAATGTCATTATCGCCGTCGGAAACGATTAAAAGCAAACGAGTGGCAAATCTTGATAAAATCAAACTCTACCTTGATATTTTTCACAACGTGAAAACAACCGCTAAAATACATTGTGTTTATTTTTCTATAACTAATCAGCCAGTTTTGAAAGACAAGCGTGTTAAAATCACAAAAAAAAACACCAATTATAGAGTAGGTACCAACTTTTTGCGACTTGGGCAAGTTTGATATCAATGTCAATAAGCTTTCTTAGTAACTAACTTAGATAATACTATATCAAAATAACAGACAGCCAATAATAATTTCTTCGCCACGCGCGCCAAGCCGAGCCGGCGAGTAATGGCTGGTCTAATGGTGATAAATAGCGTATGGGAGCGAAAACTGTGCTGATAAAGATATATTGGAAGCCATGTTATTAATATTTTCATTATTAATCATATGTTGTAAAAACATTGAATGGTTTTATTGTATCAAAAGATTTTTAATGGCGTTTAGTTTTAAATGTTGTTGTTTTTTTAAGTCGTGATCTTTGCTAAGAATGCCTGTTCTTGTATGAATCGTAGCTTTAAATATAAAGAATGGATGTAGCCTACTTATTGACGGGTCTATCAACTATTTCTTGACATGGTCGGTCTCTTGGGTCAACGACACGTATTTCACCTTTGGCGACATTTGCACTTCGTTGAGTTTGTTCAGCAAGTTACTAAGCAATATTTTTGTCAAGGTCGAGTTCTGA
This sequence comes from Cydia splendana, assembly GCF_910591565.1. Taxonomy (NCBI): domain Eukaryota; kingdom Metazoa; phylum Arthropoda; class Insecta; order Lepidoptera; family Tortricidae; genus Cydia; species Cydia splendana. The sequence continues at coordinate 12,284,544 of NC_085971.1, read as the reverse complement.
TAATGGATTCCATGAGGAACTGAGGGGACTCCTCAAATCTTACAAGCATTATAGCGAGGCCTTTGCCCAGAAGTGGGACACAATAGGCTGACAAATAATATTTGGCGAACAGGAACTGCTCATGAAGACTATTTTACTCCTCCACGACAAGTAATTTAAGTCTTGTGGCTAATTGTAATTGTTATGAGATGCATTATGCTTGTAAACAATTTGAATGGCATTTCAAAATATATTGTGACGCCGGTATTATCTATTAAAAATTATGGATCATCTTAGTTACTAAGTGAAAGCATGATGATATATATACATATAGCCTATTTTTCAGAAACTATGTCACAATAGCTCCTCGGAAAACGGTACAGACCATCAACAAGAAGTTGATTGACCCTAATGTGCTTAATACCTAATATTAATATGTCGTGTAATGTAAGCTAAGCATAATGAATTAACACACACACCAGTCACACACACACATAACAGACACACACATAACAGACACACACATAACAGTCTGGGGGACCGATTCAACGGTAACAATTTTATATGGTTTGTTTGTGTTGGTCTTGGCAAAATTATTACCTACTTTAAATATTTAACTTGGGCGAAGTTGGGCACCAAAGGTGATGTTTGGGTTCCCTAGGGTAGATAAATTTGGCAAACCTGATTTTCTTGGTTTGGTCAGAACAAATCAACGTTAGTCGCTTAGACGGCGCGCGAACTCGCATGCGATTTTAGATACATTGCGGACTGTTGGTTACGTCCAATTCAACCAACCGATCAAAACCCGCAATGGTATGAAACTCGCATGCGAGTTCTCGCATCGTCTAAATCAGGCCTACGTTGATTGGTGCCGTGAGCAAGGTCAAGGTCGTATCAAAATAAGATAAAAACCATGTCAAATTGTGAAAGCTGAATCGTACTCCGGGCTTTTTGCTTCGTCAGACACAAGAGAAGCATCTCCATTTATAATTTATAATACATTAATTCACTTTAAAACTATCCTGGCGAGGGTTACAGCTCACAGAGTCACTAGTTTAATAGTGTCAGATAAATATCCCGTAATAAATAGCTAGCTATTAAATACTCAAATATTGCATCACAAAAAAATCAATATAAAAGCAAAAATATTCACATAATTAGGACGGGACGCACTCATGAACTAAGGCTGAGCCACTACCAAAACCAAAATGGCGTTACTATGTAATTTCGAATTGCCCACACCACTGTAATGTGTACGCGGAACACCAAACTAATGGTTACTGGTCACATGTATTAAGTCATCCCGTGATAAATCAAGTTTTTATTCGCCTTGGAGGCTTAAGCCCAAACCGGTACTTCCGATTTTCTCTCACACTTTATCATAATCATCATTATCGGTCTAAAATGCGCATGCTATAGACATTAGACATTTGATTTGCAAAGCTAGACAAAAACAGACTAAATTACAAGATAACCACATACCTACATAACATTTGAATATCTAACTACGCGCAGTACAGACTAACTGTACATATATGGAATATTCAAATTTAGACATTAATGAAAATGTACAACAAAAGTACCGTTTTCATTAAACACTTAGTGAGCATGCAGAAAATTAAAATAACAAGGCAACATGCATTCTCTCGACGCTACGTGTTGCGATGTGACCTAGGTTCACGAGTAATCTATGTACTTAATCTCAACACTTAAACTACATTTTTCAAGTCAGATAGGGGTAAGTAGACTAACAATTTCTTGCCATTTTATACATAAGTATTTGCACTGGCGCGAAACATTTTCTATAAGAAAAATGTACATAGTTGGATTACCTGTTAGTGGCTTTAATAGTAGGTATTTATGTAACTCTGTTACATGTAAAGGAAATAATTCTTGACATTGTAAGGCCATATTCCCACGCGTAATAATAAACAAGTGATCAGCACAATGCAAATAACCAGCCCGGTTAAAACTATGTTAACGCTTGTTTTTACTTGCACAGGAGAGATTGAAACGAATATTCATTGACTCAGTCAATTATCTCACAGTTTTATGTAAATGTAACACAGATGAGAAAAAACAAAGAAACAAAGGGTTTTGTCAGAAACAATGATGCTATAAATGTAGGTAATAAATATTCTAGTTGCGCATGATTTTGTTCAGATTAAACGACTTTCGAGGGCTTCACGAATGTCGATCGTCTTTTTTGTGAGACCTTAACTGGGCTCATCATTGTCCTCTAGTAGAAAGCGAGTTGACCACGTGCCTTCGGACGTGATGTTACGAATAAAGTACATTTAAGACCTTACGTTGCGAAACGCTCTTCAAATTCTTAATTCAATGATTGTCCATTGTTTATGACTTTTATGACATGCATTATGTATAAGAAAGTTTGCAGAAGCATACATTTAGATACTTGACTTGAAAAATAGATCTTATAATATAAGTATATTATGTGTAATGTGTAGGTACCTAACTGTGCTATTCAAACACTGTGACACTCTCGACGTAGAAGTCATTTTTCATTTCATTAACATTCCTCCAAATAATTTATAGGTATGTACTATATACCCGTACTTATATCAATAATTGCCGGTAATTTTATTATTTTAATTAGATAACTTACAAGATAGGTATTTATCTCTAAAATAATGTAACTTTTTTGACGAACTGAAGAAAACTTTTCATTTAAAAACTACCCATTGTCACGAAACTGATTTCATGTTAAATGAATTTAAAATACAAGGTAACGAAATAATAGGGATCAAATTATATGTTTGCGTTACATTAACCGTTTTTCTTTCTCATAGCGTGTTCTCGTTATACAAATTTTCTGAAACCGTTTTATTCGTCACGAACACTAATTCAATATTTGTGTCGATTATTATAACATTGAAATTAACCTTTATTCACTTTCCAAAAGGTCTAAATCTCTGGCGTGCGTGTATGTAATTGTGTGTGAAACATACAGACCTATAAGAACTGAGCTTCTTAAGATAATAAATATTCGTATTAACGTTCTTGGTTAAGTGAATAAGCATCATTATAAAAAGTATATAGTTGAATTGCGTAGTATCTTACATGGAAGTCAGACAACTCCTTTTACGAGCTATTGTGTTGCATGGAATGCTATGAATTTTAAATAGTAATCTCAAGCCTCGGTTCATGCTTGTCATTTTTCAGTGCGGTTTCCGTGAGACCTGCAAGTAGTGGCATCCGACTTATCTTGTAGCTTGTGAAATGGTGACCATGTTGTGGATAGCGGTGTCACCGTCGAACTTTGGAGGTTTGCTTTCAGACATTAATGAATTAAAAAAGGGGGACATACTTATAGCTTAAGTAGTAATCTACAGCTGAATTGGGTTATCTTCTTAACAAATCGGTTAAAAAGTCAAATATGTACTTACATATCGCTCCTGTTTGTTGTTGTTGATATGATAAATGCTGTTACATGGCTCACTTTAAACTGTCTCAAAAATAAAAGGGCAGTATATCGGTAAATAACAGATACAACGAGCCAATTTAATTCAATATCATGTCTTTAATTTTCATTATTATCTTTACTAAATCTACTCGTAATTTAGTTGGCATAGGTACATTGTAGCAAAATAGATTGACAGATAACGCGGTGATTCCATCTAGTTTTGTTTGAATAGAGAATGCGCGAGTCGCGTGCAAGGTGCGCGTGCGACGCCGCCGGCCGCTCGTTGATCAGGCTGTTCCCATTGCATACCGACCACAGGCGAGCTTTGATCTCGGACTAACCAGTACATGTTACCACGACTTTCGAATAAGAATAAGAAACCATTTATTGCCAAACAAAAAACAGACAGGTTTAAAAAAAAAATTGCATGTGTGGTAAAAAGAACGGGCTCAGCATACGCTGCGCCAACCATTTCACAAATTGCCTGCGCAGCGCTGATTTTCAGTCCGTCCCCTTCACTGAACCACATTGATATGTATTCAAGACGTTTTTAATTCTTATCTGATTTTGAGATCTGTAACATTACTACATTACTGACTCACTTGAGACCGAAACGTTTTCCATGTGCAATGCGAACAGTGGCCCTGCTATTGCTATCGACAAAGCGTTAAATTGTGGCACGCAAATAGGATGTACCAAATAAACCAAGGTAGTTTTACCATAAATAAAGATTTCATCTGGATAAGTGCTACCACAATTACCTATTCATGTGCAATTTAATGTAATACGATAAGTCAGCCATTCGTATGCAGCACTTAGTGAAAGGTTTTGAGACTAAGTATATCTAATACTAGTAGCGACCCGCCCTGGCTTCGCACGGGCTAACAAATTATACACCTAAGCCTTCTTCAAGAATCACCACTCTATTGATAAATAAAAACCTCATGAAAATCCGTTTAGTACTTTTTGAGTTTATCGCGAACAAACACACAAACAGACAGCTAGACGCGCCGGGGGACTTTGTTTTATAAGGTGTAGTGATTTATAGATTTTTATTTTCATTTGGTATTCAAATTATGACTAACATTTCGAATTTAAATGCATTAAATATGCTTATAATCGTGCTTCTATTTCTTGCGTAACTAAGTCATCAAATAAAAAAAATAATCATAAAATAAATAATCATGGAATGGTACAATATTTTAATTTTGTTTACATAACAATAGGTAAAAAAAAACTTTACATAATGCATAACAAATATATATTCAACGTATTTATTCATACAAAGTAAATTGTCACCAACTATTCACTTAGACGGGATTAATTACATATAATTATCCTCCACTGAAAGGACACTATAATTACACGCGTTCATGTAACGGTTTTCTATTATTTGCTCATGCAGAAAATAATCAATCCAGACTGGCGTTATCATGACTGCGATGCAATCTATATGCTGTTTATAATCCTATCAACATACCAGGCACTGGAGGCTTTAAGAAAAATAGACATAAAATATAAGAACAGCAATCTAGAGCTCGAGGCTTGTAGTAGGTATTTACATTTTAAACCGATCCCTTGCTTTAATGCGAAAATTGCCGGCAAAGCCTCTATTACCCGTAATTTGTGAAAGAGAAAGAGGCTATAAAACACGATATATATTCTAGTCACTTTAGCCGCAAAATATGTTTACACGCTAATTGTGTCCACGAGATCGCTATTCGTGTTAATGACAGTAAAATTAATTCGCGTTCGCCCCACTTCCAGGTCACGAGGTGTAAACTTACTGAGTGAGAGTCGGATCTCGCGTGATCACAAATCCACGCTGTGTATCCACTGCTTTCTTATAAAACTTTATATCAAACGAATACAATTACTACTAATTTGACTTTTATTTTGCATGCGTTTAATGTGATTTTTCCTATTCCAATAGCCCGTGAAATACGAGCTTAAGAAAGTAGCAGTGAATATCGACTCATACACGTAGACTCAAATTATAGGCCGAATCAGCATTGCAGCGTGGAAAAATCTGATATTAAACCGTCTGAGATTATAGGAAGGCTTTATTTACCGTATATACTTACTTGAATACAATAGAATAATAGTCATGCTCATGGTCTTAACTGTCTTAAGCGGTTATTGTGTTAACGCATTTACCATCTGATTGTACTATGTAAAAGATGACCTTATATGGGATCTCTTGCAAATTGCCACGATTGTTCAAGTATTCAAATTATAAAAACCAACATCGTATAAAAACCTGAAATTGGGACAAAATACGCCTCAAACTAAATTAAATTGAAAGCCAGAAATAAATATATAATTATGTGACCGCACACGCAAGTTATTGTCGCGGTCAAGAAATCAGAGTAACGCAACGGCTTAATGCAAAACGAGTTTAATGACATTAACGGACAAATATTTGAAGATTGTGTAGAAATGAGATAGGTTACTAATAATTATATTCAGGTTCACACTTTTCACAAAGTTTCCAATCAAGAAAATTTCACAAACTGCCTGCCTAAGATAATTTAAATAGGAATGAGTAGATAAGGGAAGACGTGACTCACATACTGCACACCGAGTCAATATGGTCTTTCATTAAGGCTTTATGGAATTATGGCTTTACTCATAAACATGGAAGTGATGAACCAAATGGAATCTTAATCAACACCAAACTAGGACATAAACTATTGTAGACATATTATATACTTTAAATAAATGCTAGTCGTATCCTCATTGCGGTAATGGTAAACAGATATGGTTAAGTATAAGGGTGCGGTATCTGCCATTCCATAGACATACCCTAATGAAATTCAAGTGCGTGCTTGCACTACGATGTAGGTACAGTGATTTTATGAGCATTATGGCTTATGATCGGCTACTTGATCCGTGATGATAGCGGAGCTTGTCTCATCTTATTACAGGCTATCCCTATTATCCCTAATCCCTAAGGAATTCGTTCGACATGATTCTAAGGAACTTCTTAAGCTTTCTCGTATTTTGCCTTGTTGTAATCGGCCGTGAAATTTTACCAGTACGGAGTTTCCTGTTTTGATGTGATTATTACAGCCGTTCAAAACAAAATTACCCATTGTGTATTACTTGAGAGTGAGTTATTTGCGAAACAAAAACTATGACAACAATAATATTAGGCTCAATTGTACACATTGAATGCTATTTAGATATTACCTTTTTGGTACTTAAGAAGGTTAGTAATAAATATACAGGGTGCCCAGTAATTAATGGATAACCTTCTAACCACCGACAGGGTACCTTAAGCTGGTCCAGAAAATGCACATATAGGTCTAGTAAAAGTTTCGTGGTTTTCGAGATAATCGCACTTTTCTAATTTTGGTTCCTTGTTTCACTAGACAGAAAAGTTCGATTATCTCGAAAACCACGAAACTTTTACTAGACCTATAATTGCATTTTCTGGACCATCCTTGAGATTCTTACAATGAGCCCTTTTGTTTGATATATAACCAGGTGCTCTGTCGGTGGTTAGAAGGTTATCGACTAATTACTGGGCACCCTGTATAGGTACACTCATAAGTAACAACTTTGACTTAGTAGAAGCTTTTAAATCTAGACCATACTAAAACGCGTGACAAATTATCAAATGCCATTATGCATTATCTTGCTTAAACGGTTTCTTTAACGTACGTTATGTTTCTTTGAATTGTAAATTAGTCCGTGTAAAATATGTCTGCAATATTTTCCTGTCAGTGAAATAGGTCGTCCTGTCATTTTATGCATAGAAAGCTCTGACAAATGCATTCAGCTAAGCCTAAAGCCGGCTTGATTGGAAAGTTGGGTGCAGCTGCACTAACAGGTTGCGCAGTGCACTTTCCACGCGATGGACTTTCCGATATCAGGCGGCTGGTATAAACGTAGCATTCGTCCTTAATGGCTCCGAGTGGTTTCTCTATTCAATGAGAGACTTTATCCCATAGACTTCGCATTTTTAACCTTACGCTTTAAGGATGACTCACGTTAGACTGGGCCGGGTTCGGGTAGGAGCTTCCGGCGCTTCGTTTTCTATGGAAAGCGTTACGTGATCAGTGATCACCGGTCATCATAGAAAAGTACCCCGGACCCGGCTAGGGTAGGGTTTAGGTGAATTAATATATTTTTGTAGGAAATAAGCAAAACTTTTAAAGTCATAATTTTGTTTTGTAATATAGCGATTTAAATGAATGCATTTTTCCCCTCTGGACTCTTAAACATATCCAAACTTAGTCACCACTAATATTAGGCGCTGCCATGTCAAGCAAGCAAGCACCACATTATTCTAATACGTAAATAATTATGGGTAGACGTAGACGTAACTATATACGATTTTTCTATTTTTGCTGCTGTTTTCTTTCTATATTGTTTTCTTTTGTCGAGGCGTGTGCAATAAAGAGTATTTGTATTGTATTGTATTTGTCTTAAACAAACGTGAAGGTGAAATTCCAAAGGAGGTGAACCTGAGTCTTATATGGCTTATCTAGTGTGAGTGGGAATATGATCTGTGACCCATCGCAACCCGATCGAGCCGCGATGTTCACACTCAGCTTAAACTGGCTGCTTCGAGACAAGAGTACTGAAAGTAACAGTTGTCGTCCTCTCCATACACAGGCATTACTTAATTTTAAGATAAGTGTAGTTGAACCTTCCATATGTGTGTATTAGTCAAAAAAACGTGAGTTAAACTTCGGTTGCGGTTCGGTACATCAGAAATAATATTTCTTGAAAAAAACTTCTAAAAGATGACTATAAATTCGGTCAGGAATTCAGGATCAAACACAGAAAAGAGGATAATTTAGGTGTGTTTATGCTAAAATTAACCAATTTTGGGAAGGAATTCTTTGGTCTTTAATTGTTCTCTATCCTAAACGGGCCCACTGATTACCAGTCCGCCGGACGATATCGGCCTGTCAGGTGACAGTTCCGAATAACTGACAGGCTGATATCGTCCGACGAACTGGTAATCTGTGGGCCCCTTAATGTTACTAGGGTCTGTGCGGAAAGAGAATGTATGGGCTCCCCTACATTTCACGACTCTTCTCTTTCCGCACAGACTCTACATATTGTTATTACTAACCTGACCTAACCTAACAAAAATTTCAGAATTTTCAGAAGCCCTTGGTCATCATTAGTCACTCAAGATAATCAGTAAACCTAGCAATCATGAATGACAGTCCGTCGTGTCGTGTCCATGAAACTATTAACAGACAAAAAACACAGAGGTCCATCATTTGCTGTGGCTAATTCGTATGCGGTTTTTTGTCGCAATAGTTGTGACATGTCATGTTAATGTTTGTCCGGTAAACAAGCATAAAAAACGATAATCGGTAATGCGAATCTAAATGACTACTGACCGAGCAGTGAAGTGACTATTGAAACATAAAAGTCCCCCGTATGTTAGAGGAATTTTTCGTTGTAATGATTTTAATTAATTAATGGCATGAACAAAGGCTAAGTGGAGCTTTCAAAGATAATTTATACACGTAGATAAAACATAAGTACTCTCTAGCAGAAAGGTTAAATACGGAATCGAAAAGTCATCAATCGAAGGCATTCGAAAATCTTGATAAATTGCTTGCAAATATTGAACGGGCCGTACCTATAATACCTACCTTATATACCGGGTGTGGCCTGTAACATGAGCAAAAAATTTTACTGTAGGCTGTACTCCTCATACTGACCAACATTTGTTCAGCGACTTTTAAAAATAACTTGTGGTTTGATTTTTATTACACTTTAATGTTTATTCTAAGACGCAATGTATTGCGAATTTTGTTATGTTTAAGGCGTGACAAGCAACGTCAATCACGCTAATATGGCGTGGCGATGGCGTCCATTGAAGATAATATTTATTTTGTATGAAAAATAGGGAGTCTAAATACTTCATAATTTTTAAAAGTTGTTGAACAAAAGTGTCACCGTTTGAGGAGTACAATCTATGTTTTAATTCTTTGCTCGTGTTACAGGCCACACCGTGTATATCATAATATGTGATTTTAATGACAAAAATTAAATTTATTAATTCGAAAAAGTTGGTAGGTACTACACACGTAATTTTTTTTACGATGAACTTATGGTTCCAAGTAGAGATGCACCGGATATTCGGTTACTATCCGGTATCGGGCCTATCCGGCCATTAATTTACTATCCGGCCGGGTACCAGATAGCAACATTGCTTGATTTTGGAGTAAACAAATTGGATTTAAGAAACAGACACCGGCATAGTCGTACTTCTTTATTATTTTTAAACAATTTAACCATTCCACTGACTTGCACGCGCACTCATTTCGAACCTAGAAATGTGTCCGCGCGAACGTTTACTAGGAAACAGGTCAAACCTGCAGAATGCGCACCTGAAAAACCGAAATGTAGGTATAGTTCCGCTGGCCGAATATTCGGCGGCCAGATACCGGATATTCGGCCGATGGTCAGGCCGGATATCCGGTATCCGGTATCCGGCCAAACAACTATCCGTTGCATCTCTAGTTCCAAGTCTAATATTGCAATCGCCGCAAAATCAAACTGCAATATTTACACATTATGCCGTTCGCAGCTAATAAATGGAAGCCTGTGCACAGGTCATTAGGGTTAACCAAAGAGCAAATAACGTGTACAATAGCAGACATTATGTCATCGTCCGAGCAGAATAAGATCAGAGATGAACCAATAAAACACACCCACGCGCCGGCGCTCCGTAATCGCCTCCCATACAAACTTCCTGGTTTAATGCGCCCAGCACCTATGAAATCAAAACCAGTACATCCTACATTCCAATAAATACATTCTACCCGAGGTCTGTTTTTAAATCCCAGAATCGTCAGTTACAAGTTTAAGTGAAGTTTTTTTTTTAATTTTACTACAGTTCTCTAAGGGATGACAGCAGCCGTTGCCATATGCAATTATGTGTGATAATTGTGCGTGGTGCAAGTGGTGCAACACACAGTAAAAACATAGTAAGTAATACGCTAGGTGCTAAAAAATGTGAAAGCATTTCCTAGAGTCAAAGAGCGTGTTAGTTATACCTATCCCGTGGCGTTTACACTGCACTTTTCTAATAATTAGTACTTATATAGTTATTTGTCCTAACCTTCCATTGCATATCAGTAAATACTCTCAAAGTACATACCTCAAAAGACTGCACATACACATTCAAAATATGTAGGTACCTAACAATAACGTCCTTATCTAATCCTAATAGGTATTATTAAATTTGCAGTAGATTGAATTTCGCTGTATCGTGAAGGAATAATAATCCAAGTGTTTAAAATAAGTATACAGAAATATTTTACATCTAACGTAAGTGCCTTATAATTTCTACCTAGATACAACCTAGCTATGGGTGTCGGTAACTTCGTTAGTATAACTGGGACGTCTGTCGAACAAGGCTTGACGAGTGCCGCGCATAAATCTACTCTGCCAAGATTTATTAGTACTTTCGACGGTACACATGATCCTACGTTTGTTTTATTATAGATCTAAAATCTTAACTTAGTTTCAGACATTATCATAGCCTAAGTATTACCAATATAAGTATTTGTACGCCGGTATCTCGCAGTGACATAAAATTTACGGTCAAAAGATGATTGTAACACTTTACTGCTGTCGTTTGACTTACCAAATATACACATAAACCTTCATTCAATAGGTCTAGAAAGGTCCAAAGGATTTAGAATATCACAAAATCAACTAGGTATGCTTCGTTTATTCTACTCGTAAATTACAAACAATTGTAAATGTTACTTGCAATAGATACTAGGTTTGCGATAACGAACTCCCACGAATATCTAGGAGGAATTTAGTTTTAAGAAGTAGGTAGGTTGACATTTTCTTACACTCTTAATTATCCAGTAGCTTTTCTGGGCCGGTCTGGCCTAGTCAGTAGTGACCCTGCCTATGAAGCCGACGGTATTGGGTGCGACTCCCGGTAAGGGCATTTATTTGTGATGACTTGATGAGCACAAATATTTGTCCCCGAGTCATGGGCCTTATCTATGTTTTTATATATTATATATCTTTGTCTGAGTACCAACAACACAAGCCAATATGTATAATAATGTCCTGTAATATTTATTTGTTATTTTATTATTTATTTTAGTTAAACTGTAACTTTGTTGGACGTACGTCTGCATGAAACCACTTTTCCCTTAAATATTTTTCTTTTACGTAATATAACAATCCACTCAGTAAATTGTCAAGCCACACTCGTAGCCATTCGTCATTCGTAGTTAGCCTGACAAGTATTTTAATGGCACATAACCAAAACAAACATTGCAAGCTGTCACATTTAGCCATAAACGGCGAAGTAAAATGGGTGTAAGGTCGGCGATAAACCTAATGGCCCCCGTAGTAGATTCTAAAAATGGAATATAAAGAGTTGAATGGGAGTGTTAGAAGGCTCACGAGAAATCGTGGCGCCGCGTCACGTGCGAGCTTCTTGGGATTATACGAAAGAAAACTCTTCTTCGAAACAAATAAATTGTTACAAATTGAATGTTATCCTACTTGTTGCCTGTTCGTAATTTGCTTGCGGCATGTTGTACAAAAAGCCTAGGCTGTAAACTCAAAGCAGGACTATTATTACAGCTCAGATGGCCTAGAATTGTTTAGTTAAAAAAATTGTGGTAGGTATTTACTTTAGTTTTATGTATTTTAATATACCTAATGAAAAAAAAAGTTATGAATTTACAACGATAACTGATTAAATTTGTTGTGTGTTATTTTTCCTGAAGAAATAATACTGACACAGGTCCCTGCATCCGTACTAATAACTCTAACAAGTAAGTATTATTTTGTTTGATTATAATATTATATGTTTTCCCTACGAGTCCAGATACTGGGCTAATATTTAAACTGCCGTGTTGGCTCGCCAGTATAGTAATGACAGCTATTCGGAGCTATATGCTGTCTGCTAATTAAGCCTCAGCATAAAGCACTCGTCCGCATGCTTGCTTTACTTGGGAACCGCAAAGTAGGTGGAATACACGACATACATGGCTTTAACTAAAACACATTACTCATAAAAGGTTGGACTTCAAAGGAGTTCCATGGGACTTACGCCTTGTTAAAATGAGACCGTTGTATAAGTATGAGGGCGATGACAGCTTTTGTGGCTTATGCTTCCGTATAATTGTAGAGTAGACATTTATTTAATGGTGTCGTCAAATAAGCCTACAAATAAATGACTTGCGGCCCGCTTTATGTTGTTTTAAGACTCGGGACTCAAGTTAAATAGCATATTATCCCGCATGCGTTGCATCATAAGGGTACCCGGGAAGCTCGGCTAGAATAATTGAATTGAAGGAGGCATCTAAGGCTAACTTACATACCTACTTAGTTTTTTATGGACTTAGGTATGACTAACCTATTACCCGTTTCTGTAGTTCTTAGGTATCGCAAAGGCTTTATTATTCATACCACCTAAATTAGTTAATCACCTAAATTAGTTAATAGCCTACCTAAAGTCATAATCGAAGATAATAAAATCTTCGTAATGGTAATACATATTTTATTAGTAGGTACCTATACCTAATGGATCCATTGCATGCGATATTCTGAAAACAAACATTAAATACATAACATAACAATATATGGCTATGCAACTTATTCGTCATATATTTCAGCTTATGTTAATAAGCGTCTGCAATTTACGTAATAGGTACTATTAAACTATCTAAATTAACCTGGCCATCACCATGTAAATGTTGTGTTGCACTCGTATCCTCAGTTACGCAACGGATGCAAACTTTCTATGTTTAGTCCACTGACATAAGAACTACTTAAAATATGTTCAATAAAATACGAGATGGTATGTCTCGGGTCATCCTCTCACTTTCTTGAGCCGTGGGATTATCGCTTTTATGGAGCTATTGTGGGTCCGCTGCCCAATCCGACCACTTTTACTTTTCACCTCTCGTATACGCTCGTATGACATCATAAACGCGTACGGCGGTGCACCGGATACTTTTACTTCAATTTTGTTATGATACTTTGTGATTAAATCACGGGATTTCTTTCTGTTAAAGTGGTATTAATGGTGCTTACAATTTATTGAACCACCGAGGTAAAAATTGGTTTCATTAATTTTATGCAACTTACCTAATGTGTTCACGCATCGTACTTGTAGTCTATTTATGTGAGAAATATTTTGACTGTTGAATTTTTCTTTTAGCAATTATTTTCAACCCCTTTGCCAACTGAACAGCTTTTGGAGATTTTTTAACTTTCAATTTTACAAACTGAACATCTGCGCATGGGTAAATTTTATTATTCTTCGAGGAAACTCGTTACGAAAATAGATAAAGACCCAACTTTATTACTTGCATTCATAACATTATGTATTCCACTATCGCCACACGAATTCAGGAACACAAATCGTTTACATATTGTTGACTGGTGTGGCGTCATCAAAACGAATGGGCTACTGTCCCATTCAGAGGTGTTGTGTGCTCGCTCCACGTCACTCACTTCACGCTCAACATCTCAATTGGCCATAAATGTCACTCCGTAAACGGCTGCCACGCTACTCATGAGCACAGCATAAAACAATGATCGTAGCCTATCTTGCCCGAACACTACGTTCAAATCTCGGACTCAACGACTTCTTGTCCCTTCTGAAGTACTTATTTATCAAGACCGCAATACATTACACATATGTGCACTTTCATTAATAAAAAAAATGCTATGCTACGAGGACACTACTGAGATATATATGCACCCTACACTATTCTAGGTTACATGGTATAAGAAAAACACTAGGGCAAGACAAACACTTGTAGGGAATCCTCATACTGTTTCTCTAACCCCGAGCAATATAAAGTATGTGTCTCATACCCCTCATACCCCACATGACCTTACTTTTTACCACAGCCATGTTCTCTTCAAGAAGGAATTCCATTTTTATACCTCTATTTTTTTTAATTGAGTTGCAGTTATCCGTGAATCCAAGCTAAGTAGCGGTGGTCTTGTAACGAGGATTATCGCTTTTTTTAAGGGTGCGTCTCGTTCTTGTCACATGCATCTATCTCCTTTTGTTTTAAGATGGACTACTGTATAAGTAAGAATTTAATGTTCTCTGCCATAAAGAGCCCGCGATCCGCGCACCGTGTAGCACTGACGTAATGATTGCTTCTCCACAATGGCGGTAATATTGCACTTGTCGCACATCCGCCTCCGTTCTGCCTGTCAGCTATTGTAAGCGTATGAAAAGAATTCGCGTTGAAATCGCGAGCGCTCATGTGGAATAAACCTAGCTGTGATCTTATTTGAAATGGTTTCTTTGTGCCGAGAGACAATTGAAATGCGCTTAGAAGAGAGCTCCGATTTTGGGTGGCATACTTTTATCGAAAGTGTTTCCCAAGTTGTATAGCGGAGAGAATCGAGCCGTGTGCTTTTGTACACATGTATTGTTTATGTTTATACTTAATTGTGTTCTTAATTTTAATTTTGGGTGACACAGTTTAATCGAAAGTGTTCCCAAGATACAAAACACTCGGTCGACCGCACTACTTAAAAGAACGACCAAATAAATAAAACGAGCATATTCCGCATTTAAAATTATTTTTTATGCTTTAAATATATTAATAATAGTGATGTTTTATTTAGTTTCTAGTGAATTGAAAGATTAGTTATACATTCAGTCTTCGAAATCACTTACTTTATCATGCTCTAACGAATACCTACATCATTCATAATTCATATCAAATTCACGCTAATCTATCACCATTTACGAATACAATTACCATTTCTAATCTCCTAGGATTTCTCGTAAATTTGATTAGACTCTCATAAACTCACATCAATCAACATTGTGTAGGTATATAAAAAGTTTTATTAATGAAGTCAGAGTGGAAGGAAAATGGCTTGTAAAATTGCGATTTCCGACCGATTATGCGCACGCTTTTCAACTTTTCAACTGGAACTACATAGTTTATTGTTGTGCATGCGATGGCCGATTCTATACTGACACTAGTAAAAATGGAACAAAACTTCATGTAAACGAGTATACTAATATCGAATAGGTATTGCAACGACAACAAGCCTACCTACCAAAGGCCAGTTGAGAATGTTAATATGTAGTTAGTTAGTACTTATAGCCCTCGATCTATTTTGTCGGATGTTCAGACAAGAACAACCAAAGTTTAAGGAAATAATTAAATGCCATTCACTATCATCTAATCTCATTGAAACTCTCAGATTTCTTGCCCAAACATGTGTACACACCAGGTACAAACAATCGTTATAAAGACTTAATGCATTTGAATCGGTTGAATATGAATATCATTAACTTTTGTATAGGAACAATAATAGGTAGTAGTTACAAAAACTTATCAAACTTGAATACTAATTACTATTCGTTGTAGCTGTGTATTGCCGCGTATACATGACCACCAATTATGTACATTAACATAAAATACCTACTTAACTAATAACTAGAGCACAGAAATGTTGTTATCAAGCTTTTCAAATGGTAAGATTAATAAGGCGGTTACACACTGCAACTGAAGCCGCAGTCAAAAAGTAATATCAGCGTAACAATTAGCCTTAAAATAGGTGTTGAAATTTTTTTTTACCTGAATTGTACTCTAAAGATAGCAGCTGGAACCCAGACGTCTGAACAACTATTTCTCAAATATCATCAGATTTGTTTTGTCAGACAAGTAGGCGATCATACATATATGTGGCGTTCCATGCCAAAAGGGTCCTTATGCTCCATGTGCATAAAGACCCATGGAAAGCCACATATTAACGCTTGATACAGTCATCCAATTCTCATTATCGTATCTATGTAGATCAAAATAGAACGAACTTTTACAACGGGCGAAAAATTTCAATTGTGGGCAAATTATCTTTTTATGAAGTCTGCTTAACGTCGTTGAGTGCATATTAAAAAGCTGAATGTAAGATGACCGGACTTTCACATATCGCTGTTATTATGGGGCCATAAAAAAGCCTTTCAGCTTCGACAATAGCAATATTAATAAGTATTAGATTTTCGAATAATAAAAGTAAAGATGACTTTCATTTCTCAGGTGAATATAAAAATTAAATAAGTTTTCCAAATATCGTTCCGATTAATTTACATTACGACAATACACTTTGTTGAATCGTTTAATCGTTCATAATAACTGGTGCGAGATTTGTAACATTGTCGGTTTATTCATAGACATCTTGTGAATCCAATATAGGTATTTACTACGAATAGAAGTTAAGCACACGGGGCCTGTAGCCTAAATTATTTAAAATGGACTTTTTGCACAGACGTATCTAGTTGAGCTATAAGTATAAACTAAGTATGCTTATAAAAACTTTATACATGCGCAATCGTGAGATGAATAGCTGGACAAAGTGGACAATAACGCTACTCTCATTAGTTTTTGCGTTTTCGCGTGACCCGGTTTTGTCCGTGTTCGTTTTATTGCCACAAATTTTCCTTTCGCATCTCTGATTCTTCGCGAACGTGCTGCGGAGTGCGCTTATTGCGAATCGGGATCCAATCACAAATAGATCGCCACTGATATCTTCATATCAAACCATCAGAAGACTAAAAGTCTTATGTAACTATGGACTCCGTAGCCACATCAAACGTATAGACCGGTATTCCGCACTCCATTACATTGGCAAGTGCTAAATTAATAGATTATTTTTATTTGCACTCTGTTTTTTACCGCCGCACCGCAATCAAGTACTGTCAGGTTTAATAGATCTTTTAATGATATATATTCGTTACGTATAGTTACGTAGAGATGACTTTTAAATGAACTATTAGTTAGTGTCAAGGACCTCTCGTACATTAAACGTATAAAGGTAAACAAAGCGAAGAATAATGAGCTGAATCATACACTTTACTTGTAATGTCAAATGTCTAAAATTATGCAACTACTGAGAAAACGGTAGATTCAATGGACTGGAAACCAAGAAACTAATTTATTATGAAAACCATTAAACCATTTTGTGGCTATTTCTTTTCTACTTATGCAAAATTTACTATTAACGTAACGGGACACTTATTTAGTTATTTTTTCAGGAAGTAGCTCGTTTTTCTTTTACTTACTTTTGAATGTATTATCTCAAGCTTTACCAGTAAACCGTTGTAAAGGCATCTATTATCCAACGTAGTGGCCATTACAAAGATAATTAGTTTGAATTAAAGTATGTATGTAGAATACAGCAGCAAATTATGGGATGGTTAACGTTACACTTACAACGGGATAGCTTTCGGTTAGTTCGATAATTAAAGTTATTTTAATTAAATTTCATTTTGTTATATACATAATTACTTAACACAACCGTTCGTGGTTCACGTTTATTAGTATGCTTAATAATATCCTACATTATTGCGACTCCACGTCCACGGTTCTATAGTTGGATAGTTCGGCGAGTTTTTTGAAATGTCCATTACGCTTTTTGCTCGCCGGTGGTCTGACAGCGACGGCCGGGCCGCCTCGCTAATGTGTGAAAACACTCGCGTGCTCGCAGGACCATTCGCAACGCTTATCGAGAACTCGGCTCAAGGGTACCACGAAAAGTTAAATATATATGTGTAACATTCGTGCATAATCTTAGTTCACACTTATACTGGTTTGTTAACATAAAAACTAAAAACATTTACTGAAATCCTCTCAAGCCATGCAGACTTGTCCGAACTCCGATTGCAAGTAATTTTTACGGATCTAAGGGTCAAGATAAACTATTAAGTACAGTCCGAAATATTAATGCGAACAGGCACAAATAGAATCAATTAGCTTGCTAACTTGCCATACATATACCGTTATGTTTAGACCGATGTTTTGACACTTACATCCATTAAATATTTAGCAACCTTCCCATATAAATATTGCACTGGTAAGAATAATTTAAGCTGTTTGAAGCAATGGTTTATGATTCCTTTTATTCGGGTAAGTATTTTTATTTCAACTATATAATCATATATAAATCTTACAGACTGTAACTGTATAACTAATATCAAACCCATTAGTCCCAATAGAAAGATAAAATTACTCAAGGATTTAGAAATGAAATTCTCTCGATAAAAATACAGAATATGATTATTTAAGTAGGTACATTATTAAAAGAAACAGTACATACCTAAATGGTTACAAAAATGCTAAACAGAGACACACCGATGTATTTAATCCCGTAGTATTATTATTTACCTATTATGGAACGGGTCTAAAATATTCATAAGAAAAGAAAGGTGTTACTAGAAATAAAGCAAACAATTTCAAAATGATACGCTTCTATTGCGGCCAGTTATGATCCCCCGCAGCGATTAGGGATCGAGTGAGATTAATTTATTCTAGATAAGGTAAGAGCTGTGGGCGATTCCAGAATGCCAGTGATCATTGCATGATTGCGACTATTTCCATACGCCTGGAGGCAAAACAAAAGCGCATTCAATCGTATGAAATGTATATAAAATCAAAGCCCACCTAAACATCTTTAATGTGTTAACCTATGTGTTTAATATATATGTATATACACATTACTATTTTAATGGTTAGCGTACCCACCTGAGTGCACTCTAGAGAAACAGAAATATGTTATCTTGTATTAATTATTTTAAAATACATAAATTGTACCCATTCTAATTGCTTTTGACTATATATATAATTACGACTATAAATAATTATACAACTTTGGGATTCATCATACAAAGAGTTTTTGAAACGTTTAGCCTATATATGTACTCGGTCAGGTCATGTAAGTAATAGGTAATGAAAAACTTTAGATTAAACGCCGAAATCGCGAATATAATTGGCTCTGGTCTGGCATTAGTCAATGAATAAAGAATGAATGAATAAAAGTATAAAGCCCCGCATTCACACTCCTAGCTTGTAGTCCGCCTCGTAGTCCGCCTCGTTGGGTAGGATTGTGTATGGGGGTTGCGGACTACGAGCCGTCCTACCGTTTAGCCGTTTGTAGGACGGCTCGTAGTCCGCAACCCCCATACACAATCCTACCCAACGAGGCGGACTACAAGGTAGGAGTGTGAATGCGGGGCTTTAGGGATATGTTTAACTAATTTAACTGGGTATACCGTGTAGGTTCCAATACTTATAAATATTATTCCGTTATCAATTTCTGGATGACTCACACAGCACATGATTCATATAAACGAAGCTAATGGGAAAAGTAGCCATCTCATAAACTCATTAACCTTTTGACATGGAAGTGGTCTCATAACTTGACGTTAATTGATCGCGTTAAAACGTGATCAACGCTCGTAAAGGCTCTTGCAGGTATGGCAAAGACCCTCGCTGCGCTCGAAACGTTTTTTTGCTCGCGGAAATCTCTTCAACCATAAATGGTATTTCCTACGGATTAATATTCGCTGTAGTTCCAGGATCTAAATTCTGGTATAGTTAACAATAGGGCGTTTGCAGAAAATAATAAGTACATATAGAATTTTTACTTTTTTCAGGACATACTTGGTTTTAAGGGAAAAAAGTTTCAGTTTTCTAATATTTAGGAATTATAGGTACATGATGTTAATTTAGTCACCTGCAATAATTTACGGGGTGAATAATATAGGTCATACTGCAACATTTTGGTAGGCTGATGTTCATATTTTGTATGGGTGAGTCAATTTTTACCGCGATTTCGGGGTTGGTCCCATAGTAAAAGTTGCTCAGTAGGTATGACCTATATATTCACCCAGTAAATTATTTCAGGTGACTAAATTAACCTTTATATAGTTAGACAATCCACCAGTTCCTACTTCCTACTTACATTGCTGATGTATTTTTTTTTACATTTTCTATAATTTATAAGCAATAAGATTAAAGATTTTAATACATTATCTGTCTCTTCGTGTGAAGTTACAACTGCCATCCACATCAACATCGGCACTGTCCATAAAATCGGGCGCAGCCGCCATATTACAAGCTGTCATGAAAACAGGTGGAATATGGGCAGATATGTTACGGGGCCCTATCTGGACACTATCCACGTCGTTAGCACACAATGCGCCGCAACTCAATAACGAACCTATTTGAATTCAATGCAATTTACAGTTATCTGATAAGGGAGCAGCTAACGACTCCTAACGACGATAGTGTTTCCGATGGCTTCTGGTCCATTCCACATCTAGTTAAATATCAGACTTTTCATGCCAAGCATACCGGAAAGTTTATTCAATAACAAAACGTATAAACTATTATTAAAATTAAGTATAAACTAAATAAATTAAATTTTCGCAAAATTTCCAGTGTGGCTTCCCCAGCCTTTTTGGCGTCCACTCATAGCACGTCTGGTCTCATAGGAAATATCTTATGGGCTTTGCCCATAAACTGTGAGATCGCGGGCTTTGGGGACGCCAAAGATGCTTTTAAAATTTCTTGCCCAGGCAAACAATTTCCAGACAACCCAAATTCACAAAGGAGTTGGGATAATGTTTACTGTGATTTAACTTACAATACTCTCCTAAATAACTGTACAGGTCCAGACCGCGCGAGGCTTTTGGCGGTCGGAGCCCGGGAAGCCGGTTACTGGCTACATGCCCATCCTTCGCCCAATACTGATACTTTCTTGGATCCGGCCTCCCTTAGACTGGCGACTGGTTTGCGACTCGGTGTTTCGGTGTGTACGCCACACGTATGCTCTTGTGGCACGGACGTGGACCGACTGGGACACCACGGATTATCTTGTCAAAAAAGTGCAGGCCGTTTTTCGAGACATGCGACGCTTAATGACATAGTCCGTCGGTCTCTTGCCACCATCGGCACCATCAATGTGCCTGCTCTTCTTGAGCCGACTGGCATTATCAGAGATGATGGCAAGAGGCCCGATGGGGTGTCTTTAGTTCCTTGGAGCTTGGGACGGATGTTAGTGTGGGATGCTACCTGCGTAGACACACTGGCACCGTCCCACCTCCAACGGACTACTGTAAAAGCGGGCGGAGCGGCGGAAAGCGCCGAAATTCTAAAACGTAACAAATATAAGAGCCTCGGTAGAGAGTACCATTTTGTACCATTTGGAGTTGAAACTCTAGGTCCATGGGGTCCCAGCGCGCATAAGTTGTTCGCAGAAATCGCGAAGCGTCTGGTAGACGTAACTGGTGACCGAAGAGCTGGCGGCTACCTCGCACAACGTATCAGCATTGCGATACAGCGAGGAAATGCCGCCAGCATCCTTGGTACAATGCCTCAAGGGCCTATTTTAGATTTAAGCTAGTTATTAATTTCGTTTAGTAGTACCACTGTATATATATTGTATGTAAATAAATGATTTATACATAAATAAATTAAAATTAATAAAATAAATAATTAAAACTTAATACCCACCTATCTTAGGTCCCCCAGATCTGTCCCCTGCGGAAGGGTGCCCATAAGGCTGGCTACATTCCCACGCTGAATAGCTATGCCTATTCTTTGGCCTAGGAATGAGCCAGCCCTAGAGGGTCACCCGTGGTTTCAAATAGTCTTTTTTTTAGGCCCTTAAAAAGATTGTGAGCGTCACGACACCACGGCCCCAGGGTCTCTACCGCGAACGCCGCAAATATGTGGCGGTGTGGTGTATCAAAGACCAGCATATTTGCGGCGTTTTAGGGTTTCAGCACTTTCAGCCGCTGCCGCCACCCCGCCAGCTCTCTGGGACGAGGCGAATATACCTAGAAAATTGATATTTTGTTTGTTTTTATTATACGACAATTTTACACAAATCGATCTAGTCCCACAGTAAGCTCAATAAGGCTTGTGTTGTGGGTACTAGTTGTCTGCTTCGTAGCTTGATCACTAATACTAGGAGGCCGGCAGCTATTTATTATTTCGCTATCGCTTCAATAAGCTGCATTCTGATTGAAATGTAACATCATTTTAATGTCATGTAAACCAAGATATAACCAAGGTTGTGGTGGCAACGTACCAACCTATACTTTTCACTACTATGACAGTTGTCACCTGACAGAGTCAATTCCCAATTGCTGGCCCAACAAGTAAATATGTATTCACGCTACGTACTGTCCTTATATTACGTATCGACCCGGAAATATACAGAGAATTGTCAGTGTCAGTGAAATAGTCGCCAAATTATACTAATCCGTATAAAAGACATCAACGCGTTTGGTTGAAAATTATCAGTGTATACTTTTCATTTATTAACATACACTTATTATTCAAAAGAAGAAATACTGCTAAAAAACAGGGATACAGGAAAGAACGAAACAACTCAAGATCAAGAGAAACGGGCAAACTTTGCAGAGATTATGCACAATTTATCTGGCTTAAAAAAAAACAGATCACTCAATGCGAGGCATTTATATTGAATAAAAATAAGGGTTTTATTTAATCAACTAGGTACCCTATACAATAAACTATACGACATACTTAACAGTTATGTTTAATAGTTATTAAGTATATTGGTTTCCTATTGTCTGTAGTAATAATATACAATCATACATAATTAAAACATGTCTCACATTAGTAACTTGCGACAAACATGAACGCCAACATTAACTCAACACAACAGTTAATACGAACCCAACGGTACTTTACTTTTTGTCACATGATTGCTTAATAAGATGCTTAGTTTATTAAAGAATATTCAATGCAACCTTCCGATGCACTGCGCACGCACACTCCGCTCTGTTTCACACGATCACGCACACAAATATAAGCCCTAACACTATACAAATACGGCGCATTAATCCAATTACAGTCATGTGAAACAACGCACTAATTAGCCATTTAACATTGTTTAGAGTGCATCTAAAACTAGGGCTTAAAGCAATGCTACAGGAAATAAGACTTTAATAACGCAATGATAAGAATTCAAACCGCAACCGGATCAAACCACAAGCGCTTCTGTGAAACTGTTATAATAATAAACCCACAAAATAAACTCTAAACTAGGCACACATAGTTGTTTTTAGGGTAATCGCTGACACATAGTCTTAGAAACTGTGTGATAATCAAGCTCGTTTCAAAATCGTCTTTAATCCTCAAAGATTAGGGTTGTATTTGGAGTGTGGGCGGGATCGGTAGTGCAACCGACGGGCTCGAATGCACCGCGGTTTCCGCGGCGTGCCATTGTGTTGCACTGTTATCTCGGATATGTGTCAGTGTTATAAGATCGACGCCGTCACGCTGCGGGTGTCGTCAGATAACTCGACGCCTTTACCGTAATCCGGTTTGATGCCGGCTCCAGATTGTGAACAAATCTATTTACCAAAAAATATAACATTATCTATTAGAACAGTAACACCGTGACGATGTTGTCTTAAAACAGTATCCAATACTCAATGTGCAATGGCCTGGCTACCAATTGATTATCTTTATTGGCTTTTACATTTTATTATAGGGATCCTGCCATTCCTGCCAGTTAACACGTGCGTAAAGTCTACACTTAGAGATTAGAGACGGCATAAATTATACAGTTGATACTACAATGTATGTACATTTATTTACGATAACTATCCTCATTACAATACAACACAATCATGAAAAAACACTGTGTTTAAAATACCCTTCAACGCCGTTAAATTGTTTTATTACCCATTTCATCCATCATTAAACTCATCTATAAAATCGTTGTTTTTTCGTAGCAGCGAGTAGCGGGCGGGACCTTTACAAGATTAATGCCCCATTGAGGTATCATTAATCGATACATCGGATCGAATCTATCGACTGCCATCATCGAGTTATAAAACGATTGAAGCGCACTTTCACGGAAAATCGACTATTTTCTAGCCCAGTTTCGTCCAATGCTTTCTACAAGCCTTTCATGGGATTTCATTATTTTGATCAGCGCTAATCAAGCATGACGGTGAAGAAAGTAGGAACAGACGTTTAATCGATTCGCATTAGCAACTAAGTAATCGTATCACGATATGGTTCTAAATCGATCTACTTTAGGACGAATGGAGTACGTAAATACGTCTAACGTCTGTTATTAGTTTTTATCTATGTAGTTATAAGCAAAATTATTTAGATTTTAGAGTTGAAACAGATGTTTCTAAATTGAATGTAGAAAGAAAAAGTGCCCAAATTGGGTTAATATTCAATAAATTCGACCCAAAATTTAAATGTCATGCGCGAAACTTTAATATAATGACGTGTCGTTGGTCGAAAGCGATGCGCGCGCGCCCCGCTGCCACACTTGCGCCGGCACGCGCACGCGCCGAGCATCCAACCGCCGCCATCTGCATACAAGGGTCATTCATTTAAATTACCATACTTGTATTTTCTTTTAGGCCGACCACGAGTCACAATTGAATACAAAACGTCACTAAAAGTAAAGAAAGTACCTACTGCCTACTTTTATAGAGAACCTAACCACAACATACTTGTTTTAATACCTAAAATACTAGAGATGCCATGAATATTCGGCAAATATTCGGTATTTGGCCTATTCGTCCACATTGCCGAATATCAGTATTCGGCCGAATACCGAATATCTCTTACACCTACCTAAAAAGATAAATTACACAATAAAAATAACCGCGAACCACTAAATTTAATGTACAAAATGTTTTCTTGGAAAGTTGTTAAATAGGAAGACGGTTTTTTTTAGCATTTGTTGGTTACTAATAATATTATTTTTATCATGGGTTCGATTTTGATTCTGTGTCTATATTCACTAGTTCTGAGCAACAAAGATTAAATCTTAGTAAACGTTGTGCTTTGTTGGCAAATAGTTTTCGTAATAAATGTGACTCAAAATGTACAAATGTCATGCCGAATATTCGGTGCTTCAGCCGAGAGAGGGGCCGAATATTCGGTATTCGGCCAAAACCACTATTCGGGGCATCTCTATAAAATACTCGTAAATATTCCTAAGGTGTTTACTAATAACCAACGACTTGTCTACACAATGTACACACATTACTTTTACAATGCAATTTATTATTAAGTATAATATAATAGCTCTGCATGTTTTCATCTTCTGTGTTAAAAAACAAGATTTCTAATAACATATTCGTAATTTGACGTGAACTTTCATCTCAAATTACGATTTCTCGAAGTTAACACAATACCGGGGTAAGTCTTGTTTGTATTGGCTTTCCGGTTGACCTGCATTAGCGTCAAGTTCGAACCAATTACAGCGACCACGGCACGGAACCAGAATTAGATTAAGAATAGCATCCGAACTTTTATAATCTGTTTTGATTTGATATTCATTTAAACTTACTCTCAGGGCAAAGGTAGACAAATCATATTGAACAACTTTTAATATGGGGCAAGAAATAGTGATAAAACTGATAAAATTCAGCTGTTATTTACATTTCGGCTGTTTAGCAATGTTTTCTAGTGACAGACATTTTTTTTTTCGATAATAAGGTTGGTCCCATAGATCCCATAGTGAAAGTTGTTCAGTCTGTATCTTGCTCTAAAACACAAGTTAAGTAAAATCGAGCGAAATGCAATGGGATATAAGCAAAAACAAGTCAAGTTCAGATTTTAAATTATGGTTGCCGCTCTAGCGCCGAGTAATGAGAGATGCACACGTCGAAAGTCCTTACTATTATACTACGACGTTACATCCTCAAGATTTATTGTCACTCTGTAGTTCACTCTCAATGTATCAGGCATTGCACATTAGTTTAAAGCTATAAAATAGAATAAAAAGTACTAAAATGACTACCTTCCCCCACTCCTGCCTCACCGTCACCCGGTTCTTGCGCCCGAGTTCGTGTCATTCTCTTTCTTTGTGCGGGCATTGCAACATCGTGTTACGTAACTTAGTCATTCCGAAATATCGTATCCTTTTCTTTGGATCGCACAAAGCAGTTATAATGGGAAAACGTAAACGTAAGGATAAAAATCGTCATTTAAAAGAAAAGATTAGGCGATTAGAAGATCGACTCAACCGTTGTTCATCATCAGACTCGGCAACAGACGAAGGTTAGTGTCTTTTTTGTTTAAATAGAACAATAGTAAGTACCTAATGAATTCAAACTATCATGCATTAATTGTCACTACGACAAAATACTGTGGAATGCGTAATAAATTGAATCTACCCTCTTAAATCGGAGAAAAACTTAATGCTTCGATTCAAACTCGAACGAATCTATATAAACAAAGATTCTTTTTTTTTATGTCCTTTGTACTGTTACCGGATTATCAATGTTCGTTGTTTACTTTATTAAAAATTACATTTTAGGTAGTAATGGTTCTGTAAACGAAAGATTTTCATCGTATAACATGGACATTAGATAATAAATAGTTTAATGTCATAACATAAACTTGTTAAAAGTATTAAAAGGTTACTCGAGCCATTTTAAGCCTAGATATGCCAACTAGCAGTCCCGCGTCATAGCATGCCTATGCCCAGTGACTCAAAAGTTTCAGTCCAGCGATATAGCGAGCCTATACCCAGTGACTTAAAAACACTAGTCCAGCGGCATAGCGAGCCTATGTTCAGAGACTTAAAAATTGTTTTTTATCGTCTTTACAGAATACAATAATTATGATGGGTACTACCCAGAACCGTACGATTACCCTCACAATCCAGGTAATGAAGACGAAGTGCCCCTAATACCGTGGTCTGATTCGGAACACTCGATTCCTGATACAACGCCTAAATCGGTGATCATGCAACCTACACCGATAGCGGACCCAGCTCTTAATGCCGGCGTACCCAGTAACGTCAATGAAACGGTATCGGCTGATGCCGGTATCACCACCGAGACCGATACATCACAAACATTGCCGTCTGATATATTAGAGGCCCTCGGGGACCCGAAGGGAAAAGAAGAAATATATGGGCCAAAAATACCTGATGAAATCTCTAAACGTTGGGGCCGGGTACTCGTTGATGGCCTAGAGAAAGATGCAAAGCAAAAACTGCCTGAAAAGCACCTGATACCGGATAACTTTCGTTTGGCCAAAGCTCCTATTTTAAATCCTGAGATTATATCGGTGCTTAACGAATCAGTCAGATATCGTGACAAATTATTAGAAAAAGAGCAAAACCAACTGGGCCTAGGCATTTCTGAGCTCACAAATCTAGCTTCAGCGGTAATCAAAGAAAACTTAGATAAAGTCGAAATACTAAAGAAACTTTCTGAAGCTAGCCAGATTTTCCTAGACCTTCATCACGATCAGACCACTAGGAGAAGAAAACTCATAACCACAACTCTTGACAAAAAGTTTGTCAACATTATATCGGACGTAAAAAGGGATACCTACCTGTTTGGTGAAAACCTAGGGGAAAAAATAAAAGCCACAAAAACAGCGGAAACATCAGGGCTGCAAGTGAAGCGTAAAGAGGTCAACGCTATCGCGTCTACGTCTAGGAAATATCCCAACCAGGGAAACTGGAGGGGCCCACCCCGAACATACTACCAATACCAATTTCAACATTTTCAACGAGCACCCAGACAGGGTGGGCCGAGACCGCGCTACCCTCACCAGCAATACCGGTACCGTCCGCCAGTTCCCGATCGTCAAGCCCAATCGACGCGCAAGCCGCCCAACAAGACCCCAAAAGCCTAATAGAGGTAAATGTACCCCATGCGGGTAGACTGAAATATTTATATAATGAATGGTGTAATATTACTGACGATCAGGTAGTTTTGAGCTATGTGAAAGGACTAGTCATACCTTTCAATAGCCCAGTCATGCAAAATGTGTTTCCAGCAAATAACAATTTTAGCTTTCTAGAAATTGAGCAAATCAATTGCGAGATTAATAAATTAAAGGACTTAGGCGCGTTGATAGAGTGTAAAGATATACCTGGACAGTTTTTATCTAGTATCTTTCTTACTCCAAAACCAGATGGCTCTAATCGTTTCATACTTAATCTTAAAAACCTAAATAAACACATTGCACATCAACATTTTAAAATGGAAGATGTGCGAACGGTGACAAAGCTTATGACAAAAAACTGTTTTATGTCCACCATAGACCTAAAAGACGCATATTTTTTGATCCCAATTAATACTAAGAGCAAAAAGTTTCTGAGGTTCAAATTTCAGGGAAATACCTTTGAATTTCAGTGTTTACCTTTCGGCCTCTCCTTGGCGCCATATATATTTACCAAGTTACTCAAACCAGTGACGGCGGTTCTAAGAAGCAAAGGCTACGTACTAGCTATTTACCTAGATGATATTATATGTTTAGGCGGTACTTATGATGAATGCCTAACTTGCGCTACGGAAACCGTTAATATACTAAAAAATCTAGGTTTTGTAATAAACCAGACTAAGAGTAAATTAATACCTAGTCAAGTTCAGACTTATCTCGGTTTTGAGTTAGACTCTGTTAATATGCGTCTAGGCTTACCAAATAAGAAAAGACAAAAAACTGTAGACTGCCTCAAATATATCCACAATAAAAAATCAATCACTATACGTGATTTCGCCAAGCTTTTAGGTCAATTATGCTCAGCCTGTCCAGCGATTGCTTATGGGTGGGTTTACACCAAACCCTTAGAGCGTGAAAAATTTCTTGCTTTACAAAAATCGGGAGACAACTATGATAGCCTTATTAGTATTGGGGCTCACCTTAATCCTGACTTTATATGGTGGAAAAATAAAATTTTAACTGCATATAACCAAATCCGAGAAGGCAAATTTATTTTAGAAATTTTCTCAGACGCATCCTTGACAGGCTGGGGAGCATATTGTAACGGTGAAAGAACCGGAGGTTTTTGGAGCCCACAGGAGGCTAAAAGACACATAAATTTTCTCGAGCTGCTTGCAGCTTTTAATGGATTAAAATGTTTTGCTCGGAATCTTAACAACGTAGAAATATTACTACGCATTGACAATACCACTGCCATATCATACATAAACAAATTTGGCGGAGTACAGTATATTCATCTAAATAATATTACTCGTAAGATATGGCAGTGGTGCGAGTCCCGCCAGTTATACATATATGCGTCATACATTAAATCCAAAGACAACGTTGAGGCAGACGAAGAATCTCGTCATCGCAATATTGATACCGAATGGAGTTTATCTCCCTTAGCATTTCAAAAAATTACACGTTACTTTGGATTTCCTGAAATTGACCTGTTTGCGTCCAGATTAAATAATAAACGCCTCAAGTACATTTCATGGAAACGCGACCCTGAGGCATTTGATATTGACGCATTTACGCAAAACTGGGCTAACTTTTTCTTTTATGCTTTTCCGCCTTTCTCGCTTATTCTCAAAAGTCTGAGGAAAATCATAAATGAAAAAGCTACAGGTGTAATGGTCGTTCCGGACTGGCCCAGTCAACCCTGGTACCCAATTTTCATGAAGCTCTCCAAACATAAACCGATATATTTCAATCCCGAGCCTGAGTTGCTTCTTTCTCCTTTCAGGAAGAGACACCCTCTCTGGAGTCGCCTTTCCCTGGTGGCATCACTATTATCCGGGAAGCATTTAGAAGACAAAATCTAAATCTAGACACAATTGATATTTTAATATCATCTTTATCAAAAAACTCTTTAAATCAGTATAATAGTGGATACAAAAAGTGGTGGACGTTTTGTTCAAAAAATAACATAAGTATCTACTCCACCAATATTCCTGATATTCTTGCGTTTTTTACGGCTGAATATAACGCCGGTGCAAGTTACTCCACTTTAAATACAGTTCGTTCTGCACTTTCCTTGATATTGGGCAAAAAGTTCAGTAATGATGAAAGGGTCGCTAGGTTCATAAAAGGTGTTTTTAAAACAAAACCTGCGTTTCCAAAATATCAGTCAACCTGGGACCCTAATCTAGTTTTAGACCAAGTCTGTAATTGGCATCCTAATGAGGACTTGCCTTTAGAAAGAATTACAAAAAAGTTGGTAGCTCTTCTTGCGTTGTCTACAGGACAACGTATGCAGACGCTAGCCCTTATTAGCTTATCCAATATCAAGGTAAATGAAAAGAATATTGAAATTGTAATTAATGACCTAATTAAAACTTCAGCTCCGGGTAGATCTATGCCCCGGCTAATTATTCCATTTTTTCCTCATAAGGTCGAGGTATGTCCCGCTAAATGCCTAATTGCATATATGGAAAAGACCACTCAATTTAGACATTTAACCAAAACAGACAAGTTGATTTTAACAACAAAAAGTCCAGTCCACAACGCGAGCCCTTCAACCATTAGCCGTTGGATAAAGTCTGTATTGGCAGCAAGCGGAATAGATACTTCAGTTTTTTCAGCCTACAGTTGTCGTCATGCGTCTACATCAGCAGCCAGTCGAAAAGGGGTATCTGTAGACCTTATCAAAAAGTCAGCTGGCTGGTCAAAGAATTCTCTGGTATTCGCAAAGTTTTATAATAGGCCGGTAATTGAAGAAGATAGCAACATTTTTGCAGAGGCTGTATGTAATGGGGACAATGATACTGTAGTACAAGTCGTTGATTAGTAAATACCTAGTATTAGTTTACTATAATAGGCACTGTATGTAATTTAACGAATTAATGCTAAATTCGAAAATACAAATTTGATTACACATATACATTTATTTTATTCGGTCTTGCTACTTTCCCTTAAGTGCCAGTTTTTGCTCGGCGCTAAACATCTACAGAGTGACAATAAATCTTGAGGATGTAACGTCGTAGTATAATTTAAGGTTAAACAAACTTACCTGAAGTGAAGTTTGACCATAATTATACGAGACGTTACATCCGAAAAGATTTATCACCCGCCCTGCCCTGCAATTTTTTTCTCCGAGGCTCAAAAAATGATACCCAAAACTGTCGCAAAATGGCACTTAAGTATCTCTAAAACAATGACACGAACTCGGGCGCAAGAACCGGGTGACGGTGAGGCAGGAGTGGGGGAAGGTAGTCATTTTAGTACTTTTTATTCTATTTTCTAGCTTTAAACTAATGTGCAATGCCTGATACATTGAGAGTGAACTACAGAGTGACAATAAATCTTTTCGGATGTAACGTCTCGTATAATTATGGTCAAACTTCACTTCAGGTAAGTTTGTTTAACCTTAAAATAATGGCGCATCGACCCAATAGCCGAGTTATACAGAAGACAATTACCCAGCTAACTATCCGAATACCGAACGGTAACTCGGGATTACAAAAACTCAATTCATGCATCGGTTCGAGAAAGAAATTATCGAACTGTTACTCAATTTAGGAACTCTACACGCGTAGTGTCCGGCAACAAAGGCACGGGCCGCGACGCTCGTATTTCAATAACAACCGAAACGAGATCGGAAATACTCGGACTTTCTAAGTCGGATGCTCTAAACGAACGCATTTCACGGACAAAGAAGCATTGTTTAGATTGAATATCTTATAGAAAACATCTAGGTTGTCGACGTTGTCGTTGACAACCAGTGACAGGTTAAACGCTGCTCATTTGTTTAGTGATAATCCAGCGCCACACGACGCCTAATGGCGAGGAGATGAATTACCCGTGAAGATTATCTCTTTCTAGTCTACTGACATTAAAGTACTTAGCGAGTTATATAAGTGCGATTTTCACAATGAAACAAAGCTGGTAATTTTGCAAACGAAACCAAAAGCAGAAACATATACCTACAGGTTTCCGTGGGCTATTTTGTTTACTTTTTAACAAGTCACAAAAGAAGTTGCTCAAATGATGTGGAAAGCTTGTTACGAGTAAACTAAATGCATATTAAACGGCAAAGAACATACGCAAGTTTTTTGTTCTCACATAAGCTGTTTGACTGGGAAATGCGTATTGTGAGTGGCTCTGCAGTTGTGAGAAAAGCGAGTTAGCCTGAATGTGATTGCAAAAAAGTTGGTCAAACGACTGTTCGCATCACGTCGTTAGGGCTACTGCCTGCAAGCCGCCGCCGTAGGATAGCTTTCCCATGATAAAAGTACTAAGTAACGACATGATTATCACAAATTGGCATAATTGAAGAAAAACCGGATTTATCTAACTGAGGTTAGGCGGAAAAAGCAGGGAGCAACGTTTATTGTAGATCTGTGGGAGATAGGTACTTTCTCTGATGGATAACAATGACTATTTTGTTCAAGAGTGCATAATCTAGAATGTAGAATCAAACCACATTGAACCAGTTCCAAAGGCATCCAATATCTCAGTATAAGTATATATCCAATATCTATTTTTGTGTAATAATCTAATAATATCGGTAGATTGAATAATACGAATTGAATCAGTTCCATCTTTGGAGGCAGCCCTTTGTTGAGGCTGGGCTCGACTTGTATCTAACGGAATCGCAGTTCGAAGTTTTTCTCGTTCAATAATATCCACGCTGTAGGTAGCTTCGACATCAATTATAATCATAACAGGAAAGGGATTAAAAAACGAAGAATTTTATTGCCGCTAATGGGGTTGAATTGAAATGAAAAACAAGCTAACCTGTTATCATGTTAATGTGTTTGTTGCTAGTTTTCGCGCCTCGCCAATTAAGCTCTGCATGTATTCTAAAGGCGTGCTGTTGCTCATTATCGATCGATCATCGATCCGATAGCTCCACATCTACTGATATGCATGAATCGGTAACTTATAACAGTTCCTAACATCCGCATTATGGAGTAATTATGTTAAAATTGCCGACGTCGGTGAGGGTAGGAAGTGAAGCGTGGAGCTAACTGTCCGGCGGATATTACGCGAATCATCGACCTAGACCTCCTGTCCTCTAGGGCCAATGGCTTCGCGAGGAATCACTCCGATATACAAAGTCTATGAGGTTACAAATCCAAAAATGCGCCTAAAGAATCATTTTAAACACGATCACTTTAGATTTAATAGTTAATTAATTGATAAACTCAGGAACCAAGTTGAATAGTACGCCCTACAAATACTTACCTTCAAAATTAAGATAAGTATTCGCAGTAGGTCCCTGTACGTTTATTTTATCTTTAGACAAATATGTATAAGTATATTACGGAGCCTTTAGTTCACCATGTATAGTTCGCACATTAAATGAGTGATACATGTCAACGGCTCGGAGAAATCTCTTATGTTCGCACAATTAATCTAAAACAATAGAGCAATTAATTAATTATACTATGTGAGACGGAAGTGTGTCAAAAACATTCATTGGGATTCAATTAAAGTCAATGCATGGCTCATTTGAAGTATGAAAACGATCTGCCGCAGGAGGTCGAAGAAACTTCAATATAGGTTAATTGTGTGAAAGAATCAATATTAATTATCGTAGTATTAACTACTATGTCATTAACAAGACCGCATGTGGTTAATAGTCTTACCGGCATACATATTTTAATTACATGCTTATTCGAACGTTCTATATTGTTTTTTATTTAGTTTAATTTTTATAGGAACTGATCTATTTATTGGATTACTTAAAACATACTCGTACTTTTAATTGGAAAATAATGATCACCAAATATTAAAAATAGACGCACAATAAATTAATCATAGGTACATCATTTTCATTATGAATCAAGCAATTACGCAATTTTTGCTATTTACATACCTACCTGCTATTTTTAGGGGAACAAATTACATACGAGTAGGTCATAGGTATTAGACACTTATCTATGTTTATTACTTATGGCAAAGTGCACACAATGAATCGTAGGTATTCTAAAGTATTAGTGTTCGAAACTCCCGGTCCCATTATATAATATGTAGTTGGTTCCTCCCTTCATTCATAGCGACAGAAGTAAACACGATCATGAACGTAATGATAATGATACAAATGATGTAAATTCAATTATTACAATACCTAAAGGCGGCTGTAATAGTATCATCATCATGACATTGACAAGGGTAACAATACTAACAAATTATTCACATTATCTTATCCTTGGTTTAAAAATTTTAGTAATTTTGCATTAGGATTCCATCTCATGAATCTCATGATATAATGTCGGGGAAAGTGTTTACTCGGACGGGTTTTCGTGTACGGCCACGTGTGAACAAAGCCAGGGGCAGGTACAGGTATAATTTAACATAGCGACATTACGAGAGCCTTGAGTCCGCCATGTAGAACCAACTCTCTCCGAAAATACAGAAATTTAACATTACGGACGCTTGTCTGCATGCGTAATATTTTCGGCAGGCACACAAATGGCGCATATTGATTTACTTAAGTACCTATTATTCACTGTGTCGCTATGAGGTAGAGTTAAGGAGCCTAGCCCAGTTGTTCGGAACTGTCACCTTTTGCGTTTAAATGACAGGCTGAAATCGTCCGGCGAACTGGTAACCTATGGCAGGGGTGCGAAACTCCTGACTTCGGCCAAACTCGGCTCCGCTCGGCTCAGCATTGCTCAGAGCAATTATTAGGGTTGACACAACTTGACGTCCCTTTGCGTTCACGACCACAGATAAGATATAGATAAGATAATGGCTTGAATTTTGACAACCCTAAATAGCCGAAAGGGACAGCATGATTCGACCCTCAACCGCTGTCAAACTTCGGTTTTGTAGGAAGTTTCCTTTCTGTATGGTAGTACTATTATTTATTCTGTGTCTATAGGCCCCTTTAAAATAGGTTATACTTATATGTTATTGACATAAATGCGAACGTATTTATTCTGGTAAATTATTTTAACCGAATATTAGCTGTCTGATTAAAAACACTTGCTGTACAAAATTTATACATTCATACACACCTATAATGTTATTTTATGCCTAGCTTGATTTGTTTGATTAAGAAGTACTCGGCGAATCCATAAATTAATACTTATTTTCTTATTTATCACAGCGCAGCGACTGCAAATTGCGTACAATTTGCTAGGCAATTTCATTTTACGGTGTCCACTAAATTAAATATCACCGGACGGTATGAGTTTCGATTTCAATTTTCAATTTTAATTCATTGTAATTTAATGCCTCTTAATTTTTGATACCATAGCGTTATCGCAATATAACGAGTAATCGTGCTGTTTTTATTACACCTGTCTTACAAATTTGTACGTTAAGTATTCAAGTGTCCATAATGCAGTTTTATTGCAGAAGAAACTTAAGCCGTCGCAAGTGGAGCACGACGAAGAAGTTTTCTCGTGCATTTAATATACACAGCAATTTATTAACGATGTCCATTTCATTAGTACACTTAAATAGGTTGAGTCGTACGGACAATCTTGATTTTGCAATGATGTTGCCAATTCCAAGGTATTTCTTCTCTATGCCAGTGAATTTATACAGCTTGTCTGATACAACCAAAACTGCTTTATAACATTGCTGCGGTGGAACGCGGTTGTATCGAACCAAGTGGCACATTTACTAATTCCTATGACCATATTGAAGTAACGTGGCTACTTCTAATTCAAGTGGTAATAGGTACTATTTACAAACTTTCTAGGTACCTACCTACTACCAATTCTGCTCCATCTTCAAACACAGAACGTAAATTCGTCCACATGTAGGTACATTAGGTATGTGCTTAACCCTTAAATGCATGTTTTTTTTCTTTTTGCCCGAAATTTATATATGTATCACATAATTGTTTGCCAATTCTAGGAAAAATAGTAAAAAAAAAATATAACTTCGATTTTCACTGCGAAATCAGTGTTAGAAGTTGAATTGGCTAAATCATATTTATGTAAATATTTAATTTTCAGTAATAGATATATGATTTTTTTTACTACCATTAGAAAGGTACAGTCACCTGCAATAATATGTGACACAACGAAGGCCGCAAAAATATCTGACACGATCTTATTCGTAGAGTCATAAGAGCGTGTCACATATTTTTGCGGCCTTCGAAGAGTAACATATTATTGCAGGTGACTGTACACTATTTGTGATATACCTATGGTAAAGTTTTTAAATATAAAATAATTACAAACCCCGAAAACACCGTTCAAAATCACATACTAAAATTATCAACTTCTGGATTTTACCAAGCTTTCCGACTTGTTGTCTTAAAACGAATGTAATTTTTATGAATTAAAAATATTGCGTAAATTTAACCCTTAGATCATCACCCTACTACTTGACGTTTGGTATAAAGATGCGTTCAAGAACGTAAGCCTTTTTTTTAATCTGTGAGCTGTCTAATGCTTTGTAGACATTTGGCAACACTATGCATTTATGGGTAGATTCTCCCGCCTAACCATCGCAAATGTTATAAAATTTTAAAATATTGGTATTTTCCTCTGTTCAGCTTAGGTACGTCAGTGCAGTGAAGTAAATTATTCTTGGTATTCTTTGCCTACTCCTCATCGTTACAATGACATTATTACGAAATGTAAACTATAATTATCATACGGAAGTATTATTTGTAAGCCGCGATTAACCGCCATACAATAAACTTCCGCCCTCTCGGAGACGGGAGCGTTTTTCTCAATTACTAGCAATTACAGTAAACAGGGAATGTTCTTCGGAGAACATAATGGTACGAAGACAAGAAACCATTCCTAGAAAGTTACTGTTTATGCTAATCAGATTAATTGTTGCCCATATGTGGCACAAGCTTACAGCGGAGAGATAGAAGATTCTCACATAAAACTGTGTTCTATTAGCAAGATGACATTGATAGGTTCTGACTTCTGAGGTACAGTCATTAACAAAACTTGGTAAAATAATTCGGAACTAGAATTACCTATGTCATAACAGTTTTGAATGATTCACGGTTAGTTTCACTAAATTTATATCGACTATCGAATATCGGGAACTCGAAAACAATACAAGAGGTAATCACGGTTCATATCCGGGTCGATATAAGTCTACCTAAGTATGTCATACTTTGCTGTCATTGTAGGTAAAAACAGTTTAGGTACGTATAAGTTGTTTGATTAAAGAAATAAAATATTTAGGCAAACGAGCTTTTCGCGCCTCTGTAAGTAAATAGGATGTGTGAAAGAAGCAATATGACAAGATATTTCACTGTCGATCCTGTGCTCATAAATAAAATAATTTATTTTCAAGAAATTGAAAAATAATCCCAATTGTATTGATCCATATTCATGAGGACATTGAGGACAACCAAATTCAAACGCACATAAAGTCAATACGGGTAACTGTGAAAATGTATGAATTCTAACTAAATGCTAATCAATGTGTAAATAGGCCCCGGTATGAAGGCCCTAACACTTACCCGGCAGCCACACTTACCCGTATTCTCCTTACTGAACATACACTTCAAAGGTTGTAGAACTCTACTCAGAAAATGTTTTTTTCGAAATTCAACCTGAAAATGTGGTTGAAATTCATTAACGAGTTCTAATAATAGGTAGGTAAAATTTACAACTGACTTTTTACGGTTACGGAATTATATAAGAATAGATATATTTTCGACGACTGTACTCAGTACTGTAGTTACCGACAACAATGTGCGAGATCGCGACAAAAACATTGCGACCGGTGTCATTCACCCGCAGGAAGCCACTGTTTACCCATCTGTAAGTATAATCGACAAGATAATCGAATCTAAATCGCTTAATCGATGTTTTATCCGAGAGGTTTTGTTACAATCGACTCGCCGTGTCCGGGTGGAAAGCGGATTGCGCGTCTTTGTCGAGAGAAAATGCGTTTGGCGAGGATTAAATAGAATAAAGGCAAATCCAATTTAATCTTAACCTATTTTACACCCTATGCACACTAAAACTAAGGCTTCAAATTGTTTGCGAAACGGGTTCTATTTCTTTAATTTCTTTACAGAAACGAGACGTGCCATAAAAACGTCGAGTCGATATGTCGTATTTATATACTGTATAAGATATTAAATAAATGGAGTTGTTCTTAAGATAGGGTTCTTAACTCTAATTGACCGGGAAAAATATTAACGCACACATCTAGGTAGGTACTTAAAGTGTAATAGAATTATAAAGGATATCGATTAATGCAGCATTAAACTGCCTAAGTACTTATTGGTTTGCCGAATTATGAGCATTGGCAATGCTGCAGAGCTTTAGCGAAGTTGAGAAAATTTCACCAACTCAGTAGTGTAGTAAAATTATAATTGCTCGTGTAAAAGGTTAATCGTAACTCACCGCTTGGGCACGCTTATCCGCCGCTGGCGGAACAGGTGATCCATTGTTGCTTCCTTCCCACACCGGGAAATTACCGACTTTCACTTGATCTCAACTGCACGTCCATCCGACTGTCACTGGCTTTAGGATAACACGTAACACTAGGTATTGTCTTAGTTCTGAAAAACTGAATTAAGAAAATATGCACTAAACATGTATTCAATAAAATAAAACTAAGTTAAATGAGCGTACTTAAAAGGACTTACTATTTGCAGCAGAAGCCTAAAAACGGCCTCAAATTTATAATTTGAATATTGCTGCTAGAGGAGATACCTTGATTAACAAATCGATTTTTTTAGTACTAGACTACCTAGAGTCAAAGCTAAAGGCTCCGCGGCTCGCTTAAGTTTTTAACCGCCTTCATTTTTAGTTGTAGGTATTCGTTGAGAAAGTATAACAGACTTTAGTCAGTCTAAAATGAAAGCCCAAAATCCAGAACGTACAAAGAGCCCGCCACGAAATTATCACCGAAGTTAACATTCAAAGTATTTTTAGTAAATACCGTTGAAATTTGAAATACCGTAATTTTTCTAAGCCCTGTTTAACCATCGTAAATTAACTTCTAAAGAGTAACTACAGGTCAAATTTGCAATATTTAATTACTGATGGGAAACTCCATTAATATTAGTTACATAAGTTGCCTGCAGGTATTAGCGCAACGTTTAATAACCGCTTACAAAAATACGTGTGAATCGCCATTAATACAACAAATGCCATATATCTACAAATGTGGGTGTGTGATATAATAATATCTAAGAATGTTTTAGAAAGATTACAAGCGGAGAAAGTGAAGGCGTGTCGGTGCTCTCTGTTCTTGTCCATGCGGAGATAAATATTTAAAAGGTAGTAACACATAAGAGTTTAATAAACGCATACTGCTTTTCTCAATAGGTTGAAGCATCGTGTATCATTTAGGTGCCATTATGTAGTGAATCATGTTAATGAGTACCGCAAATGCAAAGTGAATTTGCACAATCATGCCGATCGTAACTACAGTAAGTACTCGTAGGTATATCTT
This sequence comes from Cydia splendana, assembly GCF_910591565.1. Lineage (NCBI taxonomy): Eukaryota > Metazoa > Arthropoda > Insecta > Lepidoptera > Tortricidae > Cydia > Cydia splendana. The sequence continues at coordinate 12,245,277 of NC_085971.1, read as the reverse complement.
CGGTAGAATAATGTGAATAATGGAATAGTGTGATATGGCACATATGACCCTTGGGTTTATCGGATGCGAATTATAACGATTTGGTCTTTCCAGGATCAAATGCGTGATCATTGCCAATTTGTTACAAAAGCTCATAAAAGCAATTGTAGGCTTCCGTTTTGTTTTATTGTGAATCAATTAAAAAATATCGGCGCTATATTTTTGTCGTCACTTTGGTCGTGCGATGCGGATTTACTTTTCTTATCTTAATGAAGATGGATTATAATTGCCCGGTGACATGTAAGTATGTTAAGTATATAATTTTTTGAACAGGACACCTATTCAAATTCAATGGAAACATACTTCCACGATATCAAGAACAGTGAAGAATTTTTTGTGAATAATTAATTTCAGTAATACGGGCTCTATGTAACTCTACCCACTTAAAGTCAAACACGCAACGTAGGTAAGTTGTCATTAGCAAGATATAAGTTACATTAAGTAAGCTTGACTTCATTGACATTAAACCCACTGTGCTAACACTTTCACGATACAAAAAATCGGTAGACTGTGAAATAATCTCCAATTACTCAAAATTCACGTAACGAAACGTGTAACATGAACCTATTTGTATAGAATAAATTACTTCATAACCTACACTATGATAAGAATATGACAATGCAAAACACCTTGCTTAGACCTACCTACATATTCCAAGCTTTCTATATGAAATTCGAGCTGTCGATTCATAGTCACTTGTTTAGCTTTTACGGCAAGTACACACCGTGTAAAAGTACATATTTATTCACGGGTACTGGCAAACTGCGTATGTGGGTTGGTAAGCGGATTACCGATAAGTAATCATGGACGTGACATCTTATTTTGTATCGTAGACATCCTATCGAGTTCTTAAGAGGATAGAGGGGAGCTGAGCCCCTTCTCGGATTTGAGAATTTTAGGTGAAAATATCCGTCGGGCTAATGACGGCGGCTCCTAAAATTAGTGCGAGCCAACTGCAAACTTTAGCGAAACATATCAAAAAACGAGGTTTCGTACTCGGCTATTTCCTCCTCCAAAATTTACCCAATTGTAACGAAATTTTGAAATCTAAATAGTAATGAAATTATCTGTGTCGGACTGTATTGCTTTTTAGGCTATAGTACCCGTGCCGCGCCAGAGAAAAAAAAATACCTTTCAGTGCGTTACGCAAAAATACTTCCCGTATATTTTTTCTTTTGCAATAGAATATACTTGAAGTAAGGATATCGGGAGTATAGTCATCTTTTTCTTACTCACACGGGAACATAGAAAAACCACCGCCACACCGGGGGTAAGACAAGTGCAGATAGCTGCCACACCGGCGGAAAGTCAAATACGGCCAAATGCTTCCCGTAACGCAGCGAATGTGTTAATCTGTGTTGAATAAATCATTGCTATAATAGGGTCAAAACCCACGGAGGAAAGCTCGAGTACACTCCCCTATCTCCTTAAGAGAGGTGTGTCGTTTTGTAGCTTAATTACGGATCTGAAGGTACAGGTGATTAAATAAGTAGAGCTCTCAATATTTAAATTACAGAATTACATTTATTAGCTTAAAGCCGAGACTAACGCTAGGAAAATGAGGATTAGGTGACCCGTAAAAGTACACCTGTTCAATGAATAGGTATGTAATTAATTACCTATATACCTACTTATTATTATATTATAAGGTAATCTATTATAGCCATTTACACCCCGTAAGATAAATGACATCGAGGATTGAAGACACAATGCAGACGGCACTTTTTTTAAATGAGACCAGAAGTTATTGTAAAATTCTAACAAAAACAGTATACATAATTTTGAATTTATCAGTTTTATCACATTACGTAGGTATGTACATTAGATTTCTTTATTTCATGATAAAAAATACGCTATAAGTAAATTTACATAAATATCAAAATAATGCTTCTCTTCTCATCATGATCGTCCGAACATTACAAATATGAACAATAATTTTACACCAAGACCACACACATTAACCCGTGCATCGCCCCAGAATCACAGTAGTATGGAACTCCTATACTAATTACCATCACACGTGTGACAGTAGGGCGCTCCACGGGTTAAAGGGATATCCGTATTTTATATTTAGGTGACTAACCTATAAACTAGGAATTTTTTCACATAAATAGATATCCAAGTACCTAGTAAGATATTGCTTGCGTGAGTGTATTTCTTTAATTAACCATTCATTTCTAGCTAGCAGATATCATCATGTACAGATACGTAGTTTTTAACTTAATGATTCTATTAATTATCTGTGCCGCGCAATTAATTACCTACATACTTACTTTTCGAACTTTTTTATTTTTGTTAAATCTATTATTGTTTTATTATTGTAATTCCATCGATTAATTTATGGCGCTATTACAAGTTATTGTCATGTACGTATTCATGATTTTGCATGTATTTGAATAAAATATTATAATAATTTGGAGACTATTAGGTATATACCTACCTACGTGATTTAGGTACGTATCCTCATCTATTTATAACTTTTTTTTATTTAATATCATTTTTTTATATCTCGGTTGTAGCTTATAATAGAAGTAGGGTTGCCAGATGGTCGGGATTTGGCGGGAGTCTCCCGATTTTTAGCATGTGTTCCCGATTCCCGACAAAGTGTAAACTGTCCCGAAAAACAGCTTCACGTTATAAAACAATAATTTCAAGTTCCGAACTGTCGTCGAGCGAGCGAGCTGACGTAGTGCCAATAATGTAAAATATCGTTGTTTTTAATACAATTACTTTAATTTCAAAATCGAGAGTGAATAGACATCTTTTAGGTAAGCATGTTCCATCCTAGACTGCATCGGCACTTACCATCAGGTGAGATTGTGGTCAAATGTTTACCTTTTTCCAATAAAAAAAAAAAAAAAAAAAAAAAAATTGAATGTATTTTTTTTTCCGACTTAAGTCCCAAAATCCCGAAAAATTGATATTGTTTCCCGATAATAGCGCCTTTCGATCTGGCAACCCTAAATAGAAGGGACTATTATTGTAGGTAAGTATCAATTCCCTATTTTTGCATAAGTAAAAATTAAAATTTTGGACAAAAAGTAAGTCCTTTTAAGTGCTTATAATACCTGATAATGAAAATTACCAAAATTAACAACAATCCAACCGCAAATATCACAAGTTTTAATCACGAAGAACACAGCCCGTAGCGATCGACTTTCTACCGCGTGCTTTCATCGGCCGACAGACGCGCGGGCGGGTCCGTACGCGGGGCCATTCAGAGCAACACTGAGTTTCAGCCGAGCGCGCCCTCGCAGCCGCGAGTGGCAAGTGGAGGGCGCGGAAAAACAACTAAAAGTTCGCACTGAAACAGGCGAAAGCATCTTTCATAACGCGCCAAAAAGCAACTTTTTTGACTACTTTCTAACCAGGTGCAGTGCTTAGCTAAAGATGCATTTATATATAATAGTAAGTAAGTAATAATAATAGTAAACGCTCCAAATTTTGACTCAAAATCGACATTATGATTAAGGGGCCCACTGATTACCAGTCCACCGGACGATATCGGCCTGCCAGTTAAACGCAAAATTTGACAGCTCCGAACAACTGCTGATATCGTCCGGCCGTCCGGCGAACTGGTAATCTGTGGGATCCTTTAGTGTTGATAGCCAACATTTATCTAGGTAACAGTTTCTGAGCATCTATAAAACACGATACCTACCGGCTTGACTAATTTACAAACTTCAAACAAGCTCATTTAAAGGAAAGAAAACCTACAAAATAAGCTCTGACTTGCCTACGAACACTTTTCACGTGCCGGCAGGTACCATTTACTCATATCCCCAGTCATACTTACTGCAGTATGATAGGTAGACTTAATAGTTATTTGTACAACAAGAGATTTTTGCGGTAGAGAGAAGTTTGATATTTCTTCGAGTGCTTATTTTGAGTCCCGTGCAAGCGAAAGATTCTATAATAGATTCACGAGCGTAGCGAGGGATTCAAAAGCGCACGAGATGTAAATAACTTTGATCTCGTGTAGTACACAAATTTTTCACCCTAAGCAGTGAGAACATACCTAGAGGGACAGAGATAATAGAACCCAAGTATATCGAACTTGTATTAGACCCCGCATGTTGAAATGACATTTGACTATAAAGGTCACTTGAATGTCATTTTGTCTCACTCAGTGAGCAAAATCGCATTTTGCTCACTGAGTGAGACAAAATGACTCCGTGAGCAAAATCGCATTTTGCTCACTGTTTTTAAGAAGCAAAGTACCCTTGTTCGAGCTGCTGAGGTGAAAAATATATTTATTTTTGATTACTTACTAGATCCAACAGGTAGGTACGTGACTAATCAATAATGAAGTAATATCATAATCATTCAACCGACCAAGCTGCCTTTGTTATTGTTGTTTGTTTGTCTTTAAACGGCTTAGGTAACGTCTATGACTCCACGTGAAGCGATAATTCTGTAATAAGCCTATTTTTATACCATTGGCGAGCAATGCGACAATTAATACAGAAGATCCTGCTCGCGTGTCGAGGTGTCGCACGCGCACGCTGTTCCGGCGTCATTAATGCAGTCGGACCATAAATAAAATCGATTCCACGCTGGACTATTCTCCTGTCTAGTAGGAAAACGCGTAATACGATCGTAAAACGAGTGACTTCCACCTTCGTATCATCACAGGAGTACATATAAATATAAGATCATCATAATTATCAAATGGCAGGCGTCCACTATAGTACAATTAGTACATCCTACAAGGAACACTCCACAACGACGGTTCGTGCGATCATGACTATTCATCGGTTCACTTGGGGTTGTTGGGTAAGTTCAGTAACTTACACATCTAAAGAACCGGCCAAGTGCGAGTCGGACCCGCGCACGAAGGGTTCCGTACCATTACGCAAAAAACGGCAAAAAAATCACGTTTGTTGTAAGGGAGCCCCACTTAAATATTTTTCTTTTAGTAGTATTTGTTGTTATAGCGGCAACAGAAATACATAATCTGTGAAAATTTCAACTGCCTATATAGCTATCGCGGCTCATGATATACAGCCTGGTGACAGACAGATAGCCAGACGGACAGCGGAGTAGAGGGTCCCCTATTTGCCCTTTGTGTACGGAACCCTAAAAACGACCTCTAAATTCGCAGCTCGATTCACACCTGTACCTGGTAGTCCTGAACCTGAACGTTTATGGGTAGGTAGGTACTTATCTCAGTAAATTGAGAACACTATTACTTGCGATTCGCGACCACAGGCGAACGAGGTTGCTGCGGATTAAAAATCCGTTCATTGGGCTCAATTACTGGATTCACGGATATCCACTTGTGAAATGAATACTCTTCGCTCTAATTAAAAGGTCAATAGTAAATTATTACCGGTACATTAATCACATTACATATATCTACTGTGTGTAATTATATCAGGATACAGAGATAAAGGAATGATATCTAAGTAGCACTACCTTTGAGTGTGCGCTGGCAGCGTATCACTCGCAAGCAGTCGCGTGGCTACGCTACGGACTCCTCTTGTGGGGCCACAGCACTGACATCCAAAACGTTTTCTTAATGCAAAAGAAATGTATTAGGATCCTATCAAACATACATCAACCCCACAGCTGCAGACCCCACTTTAAAAAACTAAACCTACTTACCCTCCCCTCCCTATACATTTTGGAAATAGCTACATTTGTCCGTAAGAACCTACATATATATATTTAATTTCTGCCAAAACCCCCGACGACTTCATTACATAGAACTCCCGGAGCCTAAATTGGAAATATATAAAAATACTAAAACCGGGCAAGTGCGAGTCGGACTCGCGCACGAAGGGTTCCGTACCATAATGCAAAAAAAAACAAAAAAAAAAGCAAAAAAAAAACGGTCACCCATCCAAATACTGACCACTCCCGACGTTGCTTAACTTTGGTCAAAAATCACGTTTGTTGTATGGGAGCCCCATTTAAATCTTTATTTTATTCTGTTTTTAGTATTTGTTGTTATAGCGGCAACAGAAATACATCATCTGTGAAAATTTCAACTGTCTAGCTATCACGGTTCGTGAGATACAGCCTGGTGACAGACGGACGGACGGACGGACGGACGGACGGACAGCGAAGTCTTAGTAATAGGGTCCCGTTTTACCCTTTGGGTACGGAACCCTAAAAACGGACCATATTACAGAGCCATAAAAATTTATAACAATATCCCCAAAAACTGAAAAATCAGATTCAAACTTCATAAACCGTCTAAAATGTAAGCTGCTGGATAAATGTTAAGTATTCAATAACTGAATTTATGGAGGATGATAATATATAACAATATAGGTTTAGTACATTCTAGTTCATAGGTATAGTTATAATTATAACAAAAAGATGCTAAGTTATTCTAAATATTTTTTGTTCTTGGTTAGTAATAAGTAGTTAATGAACAATGTTTTGTTATACCCTTCCAGGGTCCATTATGTAACCTATATGTAACATACTGGTATGGGGCTGTTCATAAATTACGTCATTTCAAATTAGGGGGGGGGGGGTCTGGACATCGGATGACTTTAGCATGAAGTGAGAGGAAATGGGGTCATTTGAAGCATGATTTTTGGATGATTATAGGGGGGGGGGGGGTCAAAAATCGTCAAAAATCGATGACGTAATTTATGGACAGCCCCTATGCAAATAAAGGTCTTATCTTATCTATCTCATTAAATTGTTTTGATAGGTAGGTATAATCGCTGTATAGGCGGTTATTTAGTTATTATTTGCTCGTTAAAGATTCGCCTACAGCATCTAGAATATATTTTGAATTTAGTAAGCTGTGCCTGTCGGGCACCGCCACGGTTAGTTAGGCAGAAGCTCCAGACGCTGCATAGTCATTAATTTGCGATTACGGCATGTCTATAAAATATAGATTAACGAACTCACCTGAGAATTTTATTGTCGGCGCTGGGCGGCTCGCATCACGTTACATGCTGAACCGAATCCTGGAGCAGAAAAGGTTCTAAAGTGGAAATCACATATAGGTACTACGTTGTCCCCCCCACAAGATAAGCCGAAGAATATAGTTAAGGTCGAGGAGATCCACGTTTGACCGTTTTGTGGATATCTTTGGGGGAGGCCTGTGGCCAAGTAAGCGACCTGATTGATATGTGTGCCCTGCCAATGTACTCTAAACTGCAAAATTGCATAGACACATGAATGCAATTCATTTTCTATTTATAAGAGATGCAATAGCCGCCAAAGTCAAAGTTAAACTAGATACGAAACATTGTGATCGTGCACTAGGTGTCTATCTACTATATGTATATGACACCGTAAGATTGTGAACCCGTTAGTTTATAATCTAACGTAGGTTAGGATAGGTTAGTTTATAATCTCCCTACCGTCAGTTTATAATTTAACTAGCGAGATTATAATCTGACGAGTGTTTACAATTTTACGGTGACATATATATGCAGTGTTGACGTTGACTAATGGTTCCCCGCTAAGTATCCTAACATTTTACGTACCTAGATACGATTTGAAATGAGAAATGTCTTGCCTCGCACAGCTAAACTGTGGAATGAACTGCTTGTCGCCCGATTTCCGGACCGATACGACCTGTATTAGGTCCTTCCTTCAAGCTTCAAGAAAAGAGCGTAATAGGTAGGTACTCCCATTTTAAAGGCCGACAACTCTTCTGGTGTTGCAGGTCGCTAATTGGCGGCGGTGATTGTTACCATCAGGCGATTCATCAGCTCGTTTGCTTTCTATTTATATCATTAAAAAAATTAAAACCTTGTTCTTAAAATGCCATCAGTTCAAAAATATGCATTATAAGTTATGAATTCCTGTTAGATATTGTCATATTACCTATATATTAGGTACACACCTTTCTGCTCAGCTGTGTAACTAAGTAGTAAGTACCTACTTAAGTGAGCAATCTTCGGTAAAGTAGACATACCTACGGCCCATACGAGTACATGGTCACAGTATAATAAATAGTACTAACACATGGTGTAAAAAGAACCAACGCGCTTGCTGCAGCTATTTCACGCTACCTCCAACATTTTTACCGATACATTTACTCGTACAACCGTTGACACTAATTCTACACATTTTGCGGTATCTTTCATATAAATTGACATGACGCACGTTATCGAGGCTACTTGTATCGTGATACGGTGAATTCGATTCGTATTTTCGGAACATAGCGGAATACGATTTTATTTTATGTCAGCTTCGTGGCCTTCATTAAAACGTAACAGCTATATCAGCCATCTAATGGATGGACTACTGAACTCGCTTCGCATCCAGGATTTCCAGGATAATTAAGATACAAGAATTTTATCCGATATTAACTCACTGGGTCCTGCATGGGTATTTGTACTAACATGGTTCTGCGTATACTATAGGTACATATACCTACCTATGTTTTTTTTCTACGCCTACCTAAAGTGTAATTCTATGGAACTTGCTAACTATGTAAACAAATCGCCATATTGAAATTGTATCTGAATGATGAATTTACCTAGTGACTTTTGTTTACATTAGGTAGTTAGCAAGTTCCATAGAATGACACTTTATAGCGGTAAGGTGTATTCGAGAAATCCTGAGTATATTTCAGAATCTTGCGTAAATCCGAAAAAAATTACAATCAATTTTCGGAATTATCCGACAATTTTAAGTATCTATTCGGATACCTACAAAGAGACATATTATGCAACACGATATTTGGGCCACAAACGCACCGCACCGCTGTTGCCGTCCTGCCCGTCCTAAAAGCGCAAACTCACTGAATATCGGTAAGTTTATCGACTCAAAGACCGGTGAAAGACCCATCATGATGAGCATGCCATTGAAAGTGTCCGTGACGACATGTAAGATATGTTACATGACCATGACTGTCAACACTGCATGATTTCTCTTTCCTCTCCACGCTCATGATACCTAATAATTGCTTATAACGATCGAAAGCAGGGTAATTAAGAGAGTAATCAAATATATCAAACACGCCTCTTTAAATTAGCGGATTTGTATTCGCTTACCCAACTCAATGCATATTTTAGGCACTTCGGAATACTCTAAAACTCTGAGTTATCGAAAACTTCAAGAAATTTGATCGATCAAACCCACCTATTACTTAGTAGCGTAGTACCCTATTTTATTCCGATTATTGTGAATTAAGACTACTTTTGTAGAGCCAATAAACTATCGTCACATCGATAACAGACATGTCGATATTTCATTTTGTCAATCACTTTATTTTGCCACAAAAACTTCTATGTCTGTTAATTACTTAAATGTCTTTTTATTCCGACCTTAGCCAACATGATCATCGGTGGTGCAGAGGTAAGGTATCAATAACTGTAATATAATCCGTGAGAAGTGCGTGAGGGAACCGGGGCAATGGCCCAGTGAACCATAGCCGTGTAATGCAATCAATCTTTGAATGTCACTGGAAAACCAGCTATATTAAATTAGATTCTAATGAAAATTTGAAAACAATAACGAACCTTTCACATTGAAGAGGGATTACACATGAGAGGAGTGAAAGTGTTCATTTCTTTAAAATAATAAATCTCGCTTCCTTGACTTGAGCTACTATTTAGTGATTAGGTCTTTCGTTAATAATGTTAAAGAAATTTAAATCCCATCCCTCTTTGAAATATGATAAAAATAGACACAATATTTGGCTTTCTGAAGAATCATATCACAATAGCAATGAATTCTCCCCTACTGAATTGCGATCGAAGGAGATAAGTAGGTATATACTCGTATTTTTTATAGCGGCCATGGTTCTATCCTCCTGAGTCCCAGAGGCCTTCATTAAGACTTTATTCCAAAACGTAATTTTAACTTTTGGGTGTATCACGCATAAAGTAGTGCAAAATATTGGAGCCGCAAATTTGATCAGTATATGGCGCTGTAAGGCGCCATACGTTTTGTGGTGTTCAATTTAAAATGAACCTTCATGCATTCTAATAAGGTTAATTATAGCGTTTCATGTAAAATATTTCGGTCGGCAATACTTTACACTTTGTGGCTTTCCAGAGAAGGGTCCTTATGCACATGGAACATAACCCTTCTCTGATGGAAAGCCACCTTTTACTTTGTCTATGCTAGGAATTTAGCCCACTTAGGCATACTAAAAACTGAAACGATTGACTTACTTCATTTGATTTATTTCTTTACATAGTGCATACACCTTCCACTAAGTAGTTAAATGTCATTTCTATTCATCGTCGGTCAAGAGTGTAACATGTAAGCTGTGCTAAATAAAATTAGTCCGATAATGTTTTGATAGTTACTTTGATTGAATTAAAGAATGGTAGCAAGTTTCACTGTTACCGACAATATCTACCTATGTCTGTATATTTAGGTATTTAAAAAAGAGTAAACAAAATCTACCCTCAAATGGCTTCTTAAGCCAGTTGAGGGTAGATGAAAACATTACATGATCAAATAATGTAGGTTAAAGTCAGGTCGTTCAATGACAGAGATCCCGGTGGTTTTGTATTTGGTTGGTTAATCAATCAATGTTATAACTACCCGAAAATGTACAAATTCTTTGTTTACTTTTATTTAAGTACCTAAAGATACAGAGTATAAGGCCTTACCATAACTAAATCTATAAACAAAAATAATATTACACCTGTAGTCTCATTTTTATTTTGTACCGAGTCTTATAGGGTAACTCTATGAGACACTCATTTCAATTAGGTATCCATTTTATTCCAGAAGCGTGTGTGAAAAGTGGGAGCTACCGTGAACTTCGAAAAATTAAACTTTCGCTATCTCTATCACTGTCGCATTATTCGAGCGATAGAGAAGATTGTCGATAGAGTAAGAATTTCGATAATCGATCCACATTTCAATAATGATATTCTACTTCAATTAATTTAAACCTTTTTCATGAAGGTAAATTTCGCAACAGTACCAGAGGATTGCAAATTAAATCAAAATCTTAATCATCTTAGACATTCTCCTGGAATAAAACAGTTACAGTAAACTACAAGAAAATCCTTACAGCTACCCTATACCAAATAGAATAGAGACGGATTGTCAAAGTAAATTATGTAGCCACTGTAAATTTACTGCCATCTTTCGACAGAATATAAAACTATTAGAACGCCATTTGATCTTGACCCTTATTCTTTCACTGATATGTGTTAAACTATTAAATATTAATATTAACGCCATCTATTCGACTATAGGCCAAAGGTATGGTGCAACGTTTTCGAGCGATGGCGCCATAACCTTCAGCCTATGCTCGAGTAGATGGCGTTAATATTAAAATTTAACAAGTTAACACATATCAGTGAAAGAATAAGGATCAAAGTCAAATGGCGTTCAAACCGTGTTAATCTTCTGTCGAAAGACTCGAAAGATGGCAGTAAATGAACTGTAGCTACATAATTTACCATGACAGTAACCCTCTACTTAAAATTCTCTTTGCCTATACCTAAATGATTGATGCGTAAATGCATAGTCAATGTGTTATTTTAATTCTAAAGTCTACATGTATAAGGTATTACACTGAATTCTTGTTTATACTATATAGGTACTTAAACATGGGATGGGATAGCTTTATACTAGATACCTAGAATATGGAAATATTAACTATTTTTCAAAGGTGCAAAACTATAGGCTGAAAAGCAGAAAATCCATCAGTATTTAGAAAACATAGCCCTGTTCTGCTGGTACTGCCAAGCCGCTTGTTAGCATATTGTATTAAGCATATTTACTCGTTTCAACTTTTCACCTTTTACTATTAAAAACTGCCCAACCTTAAAGACAATAATGACATCGAAAAGTGTAATCACATCGAAAGCTTTTGAGAAAACTTCTAAGTAGTTCAGATCCGTGCTAATTCGTTCTAAATCGCGCTTGGGTCTTGCTGCGTGTCTTTTGAAGGCTTGCCGACGGTTCCACAGGAGCTGAGCTCTTACCCCAGCCAATGTACATGAAGACCGTGGAATACGAGTACATAATTCCAAAGTGAGGGCCCGTATCTTGGCGGACGCGTTTGGCAGGGTTCGGTTTCTCGGGCTGGCGCGGCGGGTGGTTGATGCCGAGCTCGCCGTTCCCGTAGCATCCGGCGATGCGAGTTTGTGGGAACGATGCTCGGAAGTAGTCCTGCTCGACTTCGTGCTTTTGGTCGCGTCCGAGGCAGGAGAGTTTGATTGCCACGCTGTGTTCGAACCTTGGCACTTGTCCTGCAAACTGTCGTACAAGTATTGTAGTAAATATTCCTAAAAACACTGTTAATGTGTAATATCTATGGAAAAGACAACTAAACGAATACATTCTATAAACAAATTAAATAGGAATTCATGATGTCAAGTGCTTGTCCACTAGATAGCGCCAGAGATGGGCAAAATGTAATCGACTAACGATTAACGATTAAGACTAAAAGAATTAATTGCGACTGACGATTGAAAACGACGACTGATCAATCGTAGTTGTATAGAGTGCAACTAATTTAGTTGCAACTAAATTAGTTGCCGATTGATTACGGACAACTAATTTTTGTAATCGACTAATTAGTTAGACTATTTTTTCCGCGACTAATGTTAGAAGCAAATTAAATGGAAAACCTCGGTATGGCTATGTTGACAGCCAGCAGATTAGGACATCTTAACGCATGTATAAAAATGAAATAGCACATGTGTTACTTGCGATATTTTGACCATTTTTAGGGAGTGTAAAATTTCTCTTATCTAAGGGTAAATAAAAATTGGGTAATTTGTGCTTTGACACTTAAAACCCAATTTTATAAATAAAACTTTGTATTTTGTTGTTAATCAATGTCAATCGTAAAAATAATAATTAAAATAAAAAAATATCAAATCAACGTTCTATATACGATATTTTATTTTATTATTTTTTTTATTTATTAGAGATAAATCACAATTACATAATATTTTGATCCAAAAGCATCGTTAAACCAGAATGGTTTGTCTCGATACTCCATTCCGCAGTACTTAAATACTTAAATATACAATAGACACATCTAATTCGTAAACAGCATAATGAATATAACGATTGCAAAAAAATTGAGCGCATCGTTATCACACCGGCCGGCCGAGCAAGATAAGAACCGGTCGGCGCATAGGTACTCGGTACAGGCTGCTCCATTTACGCTAAATGGAATAACATAATTATGCATTTTAGTTAAAATAATTTAATTGTTTAAGCATTTCTTTTTTAAGAATATATCCTATATTATTTGGTGTTATCTTATCTTTCCAATCTTTAGGTAACTTATTTATTAAATCTGGTATGATATAATCTGATGTTCTTCTGCCATAAAAATTATTGAATTGGGGCTTTCGAAGCATTTGATTTCTTACTTGCCTCGTATTTATTGGATGAGAGATTAAATGCTGGATTTCATTTCTAAAGTATTGCTCTTTTAACATATGGTATTTAAATTTTGTGTGAACGGGTAGGACCTTACATGAAGTGAACAGGTCACTATCACACACACGATCCTCTTTAATTTTATAGGGTACTATTAACTTTAGCAGCCTAACCTGCAGCTTATATATTTTGTCAAGGTATGACTTAAATGTACGGCCGTAACTACTTAACCCATAGGAAATAATGCTTTCCACGAGTGCATTATAAACATCCAGTCTAATATTATATGGAATTCTATTTCGTAGAATATATATTTTTGCCATAACAGCTCGTAATTTAGTGCATACCGAGTCAATGTGGTCACCCCAGTTGAAGCGGTTGTCAATTATGACACCTAAATATTTTTGTTTACAAACTTGTTCCAAAGGCGTACACTTGCAATTTTGGTCAACATTCGGTAGAGAGTGGAGACACTGATGGTCGTGCCCTATAATCCTTACTGCTCTCACCGATCTTGATTGGCTAGAATGTATATGAAGCAATTTAGTTTTATTTGCATTTAGGACCAGCCCTGCGTCGTGAGACCATTTACATATGTTGTTAAAGTCAAATTGCAATTTCCTCTCTGCTACATTTACGTTTTTATCTGCAGCAATGAGGCAAGTGTCATCCGCAAATTGGTAGACACTACAATCTTTGATACAATTGTCCATATTATTTACGTAAGCTAAGTAGTGGAGTGGGCCGAGCACGGAGCCTTGTGCTGTGCCCTCTGTAACCAATACTTTGTTGCTAAGAGCATCCCCTACCTTAACATGATAAATTCTGTTACGCAAGTAGTTCCCACACCAATCTAGCAATTTTCCCCGGATGCCAGTCTCCTCCAGTCTCTGTATCAGTGTACCGTGGCGCAATGTGTCGAAGGCCTTACTATAGTCTATAAAAATGATTAATACATGACATTTATTATTTAAGTGATGATTTATTTCGTCAGTAAACCTAGACAGTAACAGAGAGGTACTTTTATTGGGCTGAAATCCAAATTGATTAGCAGAAAGAATAGAATGTTTGTTATAAAAATTGTGTATCTCGTTGCTCACATACTTCTCTGCAATTTTATCTAAAATAGGGAGCATTGTAATAGGTCTATAATTCGTGCAGTTTGTTGTATCGCCACCTTTATATATTGGCCGTACTAGCCCTACCTTAAGACCGTCGGGATACAAGCCACCGGCTAGACTGCTATTAATGAGATGGGCTATGGCAGACGAAATTTTGTCTGCTATTAGTTTCAGATCCACAACCCGAACACTATCTATTCCTGGCGCTTTGTTACTATGAGTTTTCATAATTATTTTGTAAACATCTTTCGAAGTTGCCCTTTTAAGTACCATGGACCTATCCGTGGGCCTCCTATAGGTGTTCGGGTTTAATAATGGAACATTGCAATTTGGTATTATATTCTGTACAGTTTCCTTAAAATTACCAGCAAACATGTCAGCAATAAGTTTATCCGAAGTTATGGATGAGAACGCCCTGCTTATAGTATCCTGTATTGACGTAGATATTTTTCCTGACAATTCATTCAAAATTTGCCAAACTTTTCTCATATCTCCTTTAACTATACTAATTTTACGCTTATAAAAAATGTTTCTTTGCGTTTCTACTAATTTATTGGTCCTATTCCGTTGTTTAACATATGCAAGTCGGTTTACCATATTTTTTGTATCCTTAAGCCAATTTAAATAAAGTATATCTCGTTTTTTACACTCTGATTGTACCTTACCGAAAACCCATGGTTGTTTATTACGTTTTGATTCACTTATTTTATATAAGTATTTAGATTTCTCATAGCAGTTAGATAAATTTTCCTGAATGAACTTGTAAATGGACAATGGGCAATGTAACTCTTCATGTGATCCCCAATTTATGTCTGCGAGCTCTTGTTGTAGCTTTTTATAATTAATTTTAGTAACATATTTTGGAGCAGCCTGTACGCTCTTGGTGGGAGCGCATAGTAGTGCAGCCGCGGTCATATTGTGATCGGCCAGTTTTGTGCCGAGCGCACCGCAGTACACGTCTTGCAAGCGGGATCGAACGAATACGTGATCGATACAAGATTTCGTTATTTCATCTTTCCGTGTTTCTACCCTTGTGTAACTCGCAATCCCGCTCACAAGACCGTGACTGCTCATCATGTTTAAGTATGATTCTGTTACAGTATCGGTTGCAGTGAGGTTGATATTCATATCTCCTAAAACAACTAAGTCAGATGTTTGTGAGAAGTGCAAAGTGCGTTCGAGCTCATTTATAAACAAGTGCTTATTACAGTTAGGAGGCCTGTAGACTGCGCATAAAGATACATTGTGTTTTGACGGGGTTACCAGATTACCCATAAGGCACTCAAAGTTATTTGTAACACTTTTTATCTGTGTAAACTTATGTTTCTTGTGTACATATACAACAATACCACCGCCTTTTTTATTTTTTTTTCTCAGTTGCGTATACATGTTGTAATTAGTTAGGTTAAACAAATGACAGACATTAGTAGAAATGTTAGCTTCCGTAACAATTACTATATCAACACTCGGATTACATGAGTAGACGACTTGTTGTAGGTTACCGAAGTATTTAAGCAATGATTTTAAGTTGATGTGTATACTAATTAGGAATCTAGATTTTAGATTTGGCAGTTGATTTAGAAAATCGTTTAGATCAATACAATTTAACAACTCTGTTACATTTTCACGAAATTCGGCCATTTAATTTTACGAAAACAAAAACAGTTAATCACAAATATACTAGACAGGACAGTGTAATTTATTTAACTAGTTCTTCGATGTCCTTTTCGTTACGGACCCAATAGATCTTATCTTTATCTCCCTTTCTAGCGAAAACTTTACCGTGCTTGCACCAGACATACTTGAACTTTTGCGTATCCCTCAGCTTAGATTTAGCTTGAAATAACAGGTACTTGGTTCGGCCGGTGAGTGCCTCCCGCAGGAAAATGTAATCTTATAAATATAGTCTCAGTAAAAGAGATAAAATGTTCATATCATATGTTATGATATAAAACATTAAAAAACACAGTTATAATAAATCAAACTTTGTATATGAAACATTCAAAGCAAAAAGTATCAAAAAATCAAAAAACCTTATAAAAAATCAACATGTTTGTATATACATCATAACATTATGCATGCTCAATTAAAATTTGCGAAGTATGTTTTGCATTTGTGACATTTACTTATTATTTAATCAGTGAGTTATATAAAAAAATGTTTATAATTAATAAAACAGACACATTTCCAATATTGTGATAAGTTTAAAAACAAGGACATAATCATTGGTAAATATTTTTTTACTATGTACTTTCTTTACCCATTATTTATAAAGTATAACATTCAATATCAATAGCTCTGCATATTATAAACTACATAATCAAAATTCGCTCATAAATATAACAATATAAATGTACTTAAAAGTTAAGAATACTTACAACAAATACAACACGAGTAAAATAATCTATAGAATATTTTTACTTTTTTAAGTTCGTTTTCAATACTACTCTCTCTTCAAATAGATGATCTGAGACCCTATTTGATTTAGGGAGATTCATCATTGTGGCATATGAAAAAACTCTCTCGACAGATGCTGAAGATGGCAAGGGTGTATTATACAGTGAAACCTGGATAAGTGAGACTTCAAGTCAAGGGACGAGCAGATTTGTCTCACTTAAAGAGGTATTCCACTTACCCAGGCTCTCAGTTAGCCAGGTACAAATACATTTCTGTCTCATTTACAGAGGGTCCCATTAATAGAGGTGAGAATACAGGATATATCTCAGTTATAGAGGTGGTTAATAAGGTATTTTGTAATTATCTTTAAATGGTTAGGTAAAGTAATCCTTGTCCCTAAATATTTTTTAAGTCTGTTTAAATATTTCTTTGAATGATTTTCCAAAAGATGGATTTTTTCAATTAAATTTGATACGGACTTCATTGCGTCTTAGAAATTTATTAAATATAAATTTGTTTATGTTGATGTTTGACGATGTCTGATGTTTAGACACAATTAAGCAAATTTTTGGATAGACTAAGAGTTAGTAAGAATACGGAAATAGATCAATAAAGTCCAAGTTAGAGAGGTCATAGATTGACGTTATCTCAGATACAGAGGTAATTCGTATAAAATTCTAAAAAAACAATTAGGAAAATGTAATCTTATAAATATAGTCTCAGTAAAAGAGGTAAAATACACACTCTGTCTCAATTATAGAGGTAAATGTGACTATAAAATCACAACAACTAATCCCAGTTATAGAGGTTCGTTTTATCTCACTAACAGAGGTAATTCAGTGCTAAAGTGTCGGGACCGCATCATGAGTCCCAGCTATAGAGGTTTCTCACTTATCCAGGTCCCACTTAACCAGGTTTCACTGTATTTCTTAAAAATTGTTTTGATTATTTCGTAGCGATTTAAAACAATCAAACTTATATCTCGCTCAGCAAAAAACTGACTCATCAATATTTCGGCTTTAGTTCTAGGAGTGTTCCTTTGCAGTACTTCTTGTCGTTGTACATCGATCTCGTTGTCCGAATCTGACCCAAAATCAAAAAATGGATTTTCTGGATCTGTCATGTGTTGTTCTGTCTCATTTACATGAGTTTGTTTTGATATTTCCATTGCTATCACATGCTTAAAGATTGATTTTACCTTTTCTTGTTCTTGTGGCTTTATGCACGGGAACCATTTGTTTTTAAATCTAGGGTAAGACAAAGCAGCAATAGCCGCATGTTCGGAAACACCAGACGAAAAGTTAAAGAACTCGTCGAATCTCCTTTCCACGCTGTCTACATAACATTGAATAAGTTCGCTGCAGTATTTCAAAGTAGAATTTTGCAATTTTCTTAATTTTTTTCGCAAAGACATCAGACACGGCACTAAAAGTCCATAGTACACGTTTTTCTCTCCTTGTAAAATGTCCAAAGCTTCGGCAATCGGTGCGAAGCAAACAATATACTCCTTGATATAATCGAACTCGCGATCAGTGATAAAGTTTTCCAAGGTTAAAGCTCTATGCAGCAATATATTTTTCTCTTTAATCGAATAAATCTGCTTCATTGCATCGTATATGCTGTTCCAACGCGTAACGCCAGGCTTGCTAAGTGTATGACCCAAAGTCTCTTGTATAATATCTGCAGTTTTGGGACGGCCGGCTACATTCCATAGCACGTTGCATTTGTCAATGGTTTTATGATAAAGTAGTGTGGTTACTTTTTTTCAAAAGATTAGTTCGCATAGATAATAAACAACATGCAGATGTCTCATGCAATAAATAGAACGTGGTATTTTTAGAAAATGCGTCGGCACTTGCATCAAAATGCAATAAACAACTTCCAGGTAAGTATCCCATTGTTTTGTCGCCGCGTGACACTAAAAAGAGTTTTATTATTGACAGCGACAGCAGAATATTGATAATTTCTTTGTCTAAGATTTACTCAGTATCGTGTACAACTTAAGTATTCATAATGCACCAATCTACATTATTGTTTGCGACTTGTAAACATTGCAGTTTTTCGCTATTTATCGTTACCTGTATCCATAATATAACGATATATACTACACATATAATATATCGTTATATTATTGCCCATAATATTACATTGTCATTCAAGCATTTCAAATTAAACGTGTATACATAATTTTAGCTCAATCGGTTGAAGGTATCTGCTTCGAAAAAAGCTGCAAGAGTCTACCCAAACCAACACAGGTACAACATACGAGTACCTCCAATGTACATACATACCAACTTTTAGTTACATATTGCAAGTTAAATAAAAAATGCAAAAACCAGCGATGACATAGTTTTAATATAGATTTAACCGTGAAATTTAGTCGATTGAAACTACAACAAATTTAGTTGTTAGTTGTACATTCTCACAACTAATTTAATCGCAACTAAATTAATCGCGATTAAAAAATGACGACTGATATTTTTAATCGATTGATTAGTTAACTAAAAAATTAATCGATTAATGCCCATCTCTGGATAGCGCAATACCTATATCAAGTAATAGCCTATATGTGACGTCCCACGGGTAAAGGTACTTATGGCGGTTGGCGCTTACTCTATTATTAACGTCGCTCCAATATTATTGCGGCGCTATGCAACGTAAGCGCCAGCCGCCATAAGGTACCTTTTGCCGTGGAACGTCACATATTGGTGTCCCACTGCTGGGCCTTTGCCATAAGGCTATTATTAGGCCTCCTCCCTCTATTTACATCTAGATGGCGCAAATGTTTGAAAAACATATTGATTCCCTTTCATTATATTTTTGACACTGCATGTTATATGCCTGTAATCAGCAGAATTAAATTGTGCACCTAGACTATTATAGTTACTAGAAGTTATAAATTAATAGAGTATAAGAATAAATTGAATATGAATAAGCTATTAAGTTATAAATAAGCTTACCTCAGTGATTGCACTGCTTATTCTTGACTTGGCCCAATCCGAGGTATCAATGATAAGCGAGTACACTTCAAAGTTGTACCTATCAGCCTTCTCCTTATTATCCTCACCCTTAGGTACTGAAAACAGCCCTATTGAGATGAGATTCTCTGTGATGAAGTCCTTGCCCTCATTCACTTGGTCTACAATGTGGTTTAGATCACTCTGTTCAAACATTGTATCCTCCACTATGCATCCTCCCAAAGCATATGGAACATCAGGTTGCCTGAAATTAAAGATCATATTTATGAGTTTGACCGCTAAACGAACAATTCTTGTTTATTTATATATATATTTCGGGGATCTCGAAAACAGCTCTAACGATTTCGATGAAATTTGCTATATGGGGGTTTCTGGGGGCGAAATAACGATCTAGCTAGGTCTTATTTCTGGGAAAATGCGAATTTTTGAGTATATGTTTTCCGTCTCCCAGATATTAACAAACACACTAGCTATTGTAAAATGAATCAAGGAGAACAGTATATCATTTTAATTTATTTTCTTGACGCAAAAAGTGGGGTGTTATATATGTTTGACGCCAATGTCTGTGTCTGTGACATCGTAGCTCTCCAACGGATGGGCCGATTCCGATGCGGTTTTTTTAAGTGAAAGCGAGTTTTCTTGCTACGTTTCATAGAAATTAATCACACAGTTTAAAGAGTACCTATCAGCTCTTTTCCAAAATGATTTATGGCATTTTTCGCATAAAATGAATTTTGTTGGTATAATATAGCATAGGGGTTATTTTTTTTTTATTTAATTAGATCAAAGACATATGTAACTTCGTATAAGACGAATAAAGTCTAAGGAAAAAACGTGCCTCGGAATTCAAGTAAAAGTCATTCTCGAATAGGTGGCGCACACACCTTTAGCCTATCCTCGGCTAGATGGCGTGACGACACCGTTTCATATTTAACAATTTTAACACATAGATATCAGTGAATGAACATGGATCAAAATGATATAAAAATAATAAAATCATTTATCCATATATATACATTTTTTGATAACTTTATACGTTTTCATTTTGAGTTTTAGTCGTGTGTTGATAGATGGCAGTAAATTTACAGTGACTACAAAATTTACAATGACAGCACCCCTCTATACTATCTATTCTTTTTGATTAGATCTAACAATAATTTCCCCAGAAGTAGTCGAATAAGTTTCCACATAAAAAAAATTAAAATACCTGTTATTTCTAGTTAGATTTATAATTTGGTACTCATACTTACACTTCCTTTATGTAATTTAAGAATACTATATCCTGCACTGAATGCAAAAGATATTTCTCAGTGACATAAACAATGACTCCCTTGAAGATTCTAGTTTCTGAGATTCTATCTATTTCTCTATAGAAATCAGATTTTATATCTCCTTTAGATTTTATGTTTATTACATGGAATTCAACATCAGGTAGCTTTGGGATGTAAACTCCTCCGATGAATGGATTCGAGCGGACAAACATATGGCGAGTGATCGCATGTTCATAAGTTATAGACTGTGGAAGTGGCATGTATGAGAGGTACTGAGCTCGCACTGTCAGCATACAATCTTTTGGAGCACTGACATATCTCTGCACCAGATCCAGCACTGTAATTACAAAGTAAAACTTAGTAGAGTTTATAAATCAGTAAAATATTTCACAAAAAAAAGATTGATTTCCACTTACAGCAATGTTCCTTTTCACAGGGAGGCATACAAGGAATAGGGCAAATGACTTTACATTTGCATGTTATATTGAAACCGGCTGTGTTTGCAAAGGTTAGTACAGCCAAGGGCTCCGTAGCAAAGTTGGCAGACTTCTTGTACTCTATCCCCACTCTAGACGAGCAGCAAGAATGCAAGTCCATAACAAAGTCTGCCGGACTGAGTTGCTCCCGCTCCAATGTGTGTACAGCAGAAAGCCATGTACTGCACACAAGCTTAGCTAGCATCTTCTCCTGCCAGCACAAGTTGCTAATAATTTCTTTGGCTATAATATAATTAGAAGTAACTTTTTCTGCCAAACTATTACAAGGCTTAATCTGATCATCTCTTACTAATCCCCTTTTTTCTAGATAAGCTAAAATGTTGTCAGGCAGTGGTAGTTTCAGACATTTCACAATCCCATGAGGTGTTGTTGCCTCGCCAGCCTCTCCGGCGCCCTCGCTCCCAGACTCAAGAGTGTCTGCCATTGCTGATGCTATAGCTCTGTTACGATCTCGTCATCGGCGTGGCGATTCAGTGGATCGCCTTTAAGTATAGCTAGTATGAAGCAGTACAGATAAATGAAGAAAAATATCAAGTAATAGCCGACATAGATCATCACATCGCGCAAGTGCTTCTTTAGCTGTCCGCGGTTGTGTATTTCGGCTGGATCGTAGGCTCCGAGGTTACCTTGTGGTATAGTAAAATATTCGTAAGTTAACCATATGAGCATAGGCAGATTTAGCAGGAATAGTAGCAGCTGACCGTGCAGTAATAACAGAAAAGTCATGAACGAATGTCCTATATATTTTGGTAGCAACCAATAGTTTAGTTTGTCACAACATTCTTGAGCGTTCAAGTAGTCGCATTCTAAGTCAGATAGGGTAATAATAAAATAAACTAATAAAAATAATATCGCTCCACTATCAATGAGAGACAAAGAGAACAACAGAGTTTCGCCTAATATCATAACTTGTTTGGAAAAATACGCTTTCAGATAAGATAATACTATCTACAGTATGTAAAAATAATATAAATACTCAAATTACTTTAACTTAAATTGCCACAAACTAAAGGTATTAAACTG
The DNA here is from genome assembly GCF_910591565.1 of Cydia splendana. Taxonomy (NCBI): domain Eukaryota; kingdom Metazoa; phylum Arthropoda; class Insecta; order Lepidoptera; family Tortricidae; genus Cydia; species Cydia splendana. The sequence continues at coordinate 12,222,658 of NC_085971.1, read as the reverse complement.
TTCCATTTATCTTGTACACTGTACCACTCTAGTTACACATTTTGATTGTAAAATACGCCAACAGCTATTTTTTCCATGATATTTTTACAAGATAGCGAACTGCCATTTTCTTCATATTTCAAAAACAACCACAGAGTCCACAGACGAGCAATGATCAAGAGCATGGTCTAATAAAACGGAGTATATTATTATACCATGAGCAAATCAAGAGTTCGAAACTTAAGCCCTTGCTACACAGTCGCGGACAAGCCTTCAGACCGCGTGGCCTTGGTCCGTCCCGGACCGTGTAGACAGTTGTTTCCAACAAAATTTGACCAAAGCCCTTGCTACACGGTCGCCGACAAGCCTTCTAACCGTCTGACCTTGGTCAGTTTTGGTCAAATTTTATTGGAAACAACTGTCTACACGGTCCGGGACGGACCAAGGCCACGCTGTCTGAAGGCTTGTCGGCGACCGTGTAGCAAGGGCCCAAAACTGACCAAGGTCAGACGGTTAGAAGGCTTGTCGACGACCGTGTAGCAAGGGCTTCATTTAGGTTCGAAAATGGTTCGAAACGAAATACAGTCTGGCAAACCAATTTTGGCAGTAGCTGTAGAACAAAATACTAGAGTCTGGCCATTGACATTGCCACTTTATTTCAACATAACATGTTACATGGGTACATTATACCTATGGTTAATAAGTTAAAATATTTCTTTATAATTTTATAATTTTCATTTATATGTATTTTAGCTTAAATTTTACAATAACACGTCATTTTTAATTACTCGTTAGCAATATCTTCCGATTCACGAAAGAAATTTCAGACTTTCGGGTAATTCTGAGGGGCTACCGCGAAAACCGAAATTCGCAAATTGCGGGGATCTTACTCTTTTACTCCAATGAAGGCGTAATTAGAGTGACAGAGAAAAATGCCCGCAATTGACGATTTTCGGTATTGGCGGTAGCCCTACTGTTTATACTACTGGCAACACAGGATAGCGCTGTGGACATTTGACAATTCGGATCTAGATAACTTCATGCCCTGACCGTCATCCTTGTCGAACGCGTGTTAATTGTTATTTCCTTCTCGCTCAGTGTCAGCAGTCGCAGTGTTTTCCAAACTTTTCACGTCGTAAGCTTGGTAATTAATGTGTAACTGTGAATTAGTTTTTTAAACGTTTGTCTTGTATAGATAAATAAAGTTTAATTTAATACATTAGATTTGTTTTATTTTACTATGTTTCTACATAAATAACACTGACTTAATATTAGAAATAGACACACAGAGCGGAACAAAAATGTCAACAAAATGTGGATCAGAATGACATTAGCTGCAAATTTGCATTGATGATAAAAACGCTTACGTAAATTTTGAGTCAAGATAAATGTTTTGTACGGAAAAGAACTTACTGTCGTAAGCATTAAGTGTCAAATTTGTAAACATTATTACCAACACTGTTAAAACTTTAAGTCCGATGGCACTAAACGTAACTTCACCTTTGTATTTACGTCAAACAACGTCAAACGAGAATAATGAACGAATGGAGTCCCTTTGGTACATTTTAATAGGTATTACTGTACAGAAAAACCGAAGTAATAAATGAAACAAATTTAATTTGATCGGGAGTTCAAATAAAATTAATTCATGGTAACAACCCGTGTAAGTTATCATAAAATAAATTTATAAATTTATTATATTTTCCTTGAAATAAATTCAACTTATTAAATAACTGTGTATTTTAGATCTACATAATACTCTTCGCACTTTCGTTCTTTGCAATATAGTGCACGGGGACATTCAGTGGCCTATTTTATAAAGCTACAAGTTACAATTTACAAGCGGAAGTCTCGTTCTAACACATAGGGTTAGAAAGAGACTTCCGCTTGTAAATTGTAACTTGTAGCTTTATAAAATAGGCCACAGGTCGCTACTGGTACTGATTGGTTATGGTCTTTATCAAAAAAATCCTGTGGTTGTCACTGTGTTCAGACAGGTTTAACATTTACAGTTAGTCGATGTAAGCCCTTATTGGTCGTGTATATGTCGGAAACAGGAAAATGCGCCGAACACACAAGTGCCGTTTTGCCTTGTTTAAAACTGCATCACCCCTATCTCTTGCTATAATAGCAGTCCACTCTGCACGTCGCATAGGTTTTCTTGGAAATCTTGAATTTAAACATAATATTATATCTTACGAATTCCATATAAAAATAAAAAAGTATTGGCCTCACATCGACTCATTAGATTTTTGTTCCTTCACATCCCTTCTTTGGTACTAACAAAATAATTTATTCAAAATCATGAAATTACCACCAGATTACATAAATTATGTAATGCTATCCAAAGAACTAACCGAAAGAAATACATTCCATGCTTTTTCCTCGTTTTATCATTGTTGTTTTTGCATATTTTTACGACCATTTTACGACATTGTTGACAACTTCACATTTGAGCGGTCCATACAAGACTAAACGAAAAAGTAACGCGTGATCTGTTTTAACGTTACTTTTGCGGGGCCATTTTTTGCGGCTGATTGGGTATCCAGTTCTTATTCTATATCAATGATAAATAACTTAAAATTAATGCCGTTAAAATAATTCTCACCGTTGGTTAAAATTCTCCCACATTTCAAAGTTTGAGAACCTGTAAACAGCATGATGACGTAGGCGCGTGTCAGTTAGGTCATACGCGAATCTCGGAATGGAGTACCAGGCGGAGTATATTATTATACCATGAGTCTGGCTACCTTCGAGCAACACGGAAGGGAGGCGGCATTCGCACTATTTCCCCTCTGCCGAGGTACAAGATTAGCGCGTCAATCTAATCTAGCGCGGGTAATAAAACTAGTTGCACTTGGATTTTTCACTAGACCGAGTCCAGACGCGCGCGTGAACACTGCTACACAAAAATGCCTGTTTGCTCGGTTTTTTGTTATAAAAAGAGGTCAGGGCCATCAAATTTACAAAAAGAAAGTGTTACATTTCACATGTAATATTTTTTTTACATATCATTCGTACATTCATACACAATTATTATATTTTATGTAATTGTTGGATTTATCGATTTTGCTCGCTCAGTACAAACTGCGGATCGGTCGAGCGACAAATCCGACTTCTCATCTCTCAGAATACAATGACATACTTCAACGAAAATGTGTTAGTGTGCGTGTTGTGACACTTGTCACTCGTCCGTACACAAAAAGAGATCGAGGTTTGCAAGATTTGTCTTTTACGTGTGTCATTTTCTATGTATTTGTGTCGTCATTACAGATTGGATTTTGTATGTAAGTGTGTGAGAAGTGCGACTGTGTGCACCTTTCCCCCCGCGAAAAATGGCAGAAAGATTTGTACGGTGAGATATCGCTTGGGCCCCTCCCTTCCGATGTGTCGGAAGCCGGTGTTGCTCGAAGCTGGCTACTGAAATATTACACAAATGTTTGGCGGGAAATTCAAAAAATCTTGGGCTGGTCACACTTTGTGTAGTAGGAATTATAGTTTTGATACTAGAAAATATTTTTGATTTGCTCTGCACACGTAAGGTATGTAAGGATATAAGTTAAATACTGTAAAACGGGGTCAACAGAAATCGCGGGGTGCATAGTTTTATATATTAGTTTAAGGCGGGGTGAATAGAGAAATTTTGTACGTTTTCTTTCAAGTTGATATATTTAAAAACGTACATCTCTATAATTAGATTTTTTGGAACACGTATATAGTAGACTATTTATTCTCTACATTGATACCAAAAGAAGTGAATCAAACTGCCTAAAAGTTAGATTTTATTGACTCTAAAGTAAGGCCTCACCGAGGTAAGAAATGAAGCCTGTCTGAACTTTGTTTTAGCGGTAAATGTAGTGACATTAACGTAGTTAGAGTCTGTGCGGGAAGAGAAGAGTCGTGGAATGTATTGGGCCCCATACATTCCACGACTCTTCTCTTTCCGCACAGACTCTAGCTAACCTGGTAATATAGTATCTGTAGTACCTAAATAATAAATAATATCACCAATTTTCTCTATAATGAAACATTTTTTTTGCAAATACTATCAACAAGCAATTTTACGTGATAAAGAGGTCAGTGGACACGCATATAGGGTGAGTAGTTACGTAATAGGGGGTGATTAGATACCACAAAGGGGTGAAAAAACACGCCTTGGGGGTTAAAAGACATGAAAAAATTTGTTTGTATCAAACCGTTGTAAACATTGTTTCTGTTACCGTTAGTGTTCGAAGAGCTGGGCGACTCCGTGCCGTGTGTCGTTGTTGGTGTGGGAGTCGCGGCAGCTGCGTTTTGCTGTTGCGTTAACAGCAATTGTAATATGTCCGCGATTTGTTGTTGTTGTGTAGCTTGCAATGCAAGGAGTTTGTCGAATTGTTCGGTGTTCATTTTGTGACGATATTTTTTTATTCTCGTCGCCACTGATATAAATTACATATTTATTAGATTAATTAATGTTTATTTTATATACGTTGACAATTAAAGTGAATTGAGAGACATGACATGACATATGAAGACCGTCGATAATGTTCTCTATGATAAAAGATATGCGGTATGAAATGAGGTTGTAACAGTAACTGATTTGACTAGTTGGAAAATACCCTATTATACATGGTATAATAATATACTCCGCCTGGTACTCTATTCCGAGATTCGCGTATGACCTAACTGACACGGGCCTACGTCATCATGCTGTTTACAGGTTCTCAAACTTTAAAATGTGGGAGAATTTTAACCAACGGTGAAAATTATTTTAACGGCATTAATTTTAAGTTATTCATGTAGAAACATAGTAAAATAAAACAAATCTAATGTATTAAATTAAACTTTATTTATCTATACAAGACAAACGTTTAAAAAAACTAATTCACAGTTACACATTAATTACCAAGCTTACGACGTGAAAAGTTTGGAAAACACTGCGACTGCTGACACTGAGCGAGAAGGAAATAACAATTAACACGCGTTCGACAAGGATGACGGTCAGGGCATGAAGTTATCTAGATCCGAATTGTCAAATGTGACAGCGCTATCCTGTGTTGCCAGTAATGTAAACAGAATTACCCGAACGTCTGAAATTTCTTTCGTGAATCGGAAGATATTGCTAACGAATAATTAAAAATGACGTGTTATTGTAAAATTTAAGATAAAATACATTATAAATGAAAATTATAAAATTATAAAGAAATATTTTAACTTATTAACCATAGCTATAATGTACCCATGTAACATGTTATGTTGAAATAAAGTGGCAATGTTATTGTGACGTAGGCCCGTGTCACTCTGGGAATAGAAGACCATGCTATTAGGCCCCATTAGCACGACAGCTTAAAAAGCGTTGCGTTAAAACCCGACGTTGGCGCTTTTTTACCGTTTCCAATATTTGTGTTCATATGGACGCTTAAAAATCACTTGCGAGTCGTACTGCCACGTACGCATCACAGCAAAGCCATACTTTATTTGCTATTACGACGTATTATTTGAATATAGCTTGAATATTTCAGGAATTTGTAAGCAAAAGTTGACACTTTTAAGGTGAAACTAATAATAATCTTGACGATTGACACCAAAAATTGACACTTGACAGCCAACTGACAGCAGCGCCGGCGCTTTTTTAACGCTTGTGAGAACAGATACACGGAGTTCCGTATGCTCTATTCAATTTGACGCCAACGCTCAACGCCGAAAATCGAACAGTGCTCGATAAAAAAGCGCCGCGCTTAAAAACCGCCTTCGTGTGAATACATACATGGTTATCCATTTGCGTCATTCAAACGCTTTTTTAACGCGCGTTGAAAAAGCTGCCGTGCGAACGGGGCCTTATAGTTACTTTACTTATTATGTAAAAGTAATATGTAGCACCCCTATAGTTCGTTTTTTTAGCATTAGAAATAAGGTAAACAATCTTGATGAATGAATTAAAAAATTGAAAAACACATTTAAAAAATAAGTTACGGCAAATATGTAACAATTATGAATCTAATACGATCATTTATATTCTTCTGCTTTCATAAGTAATAGTTACTGATTTTTAAAAAGCGTTTTTCAATTAAAACTATTAAAAGACATGTCAAGATCGCTTACCTTCTTTCAAGTTCTTACTAATGCTAAAAAAACGAACTATAGTGAGTATTGTATTCTTTGATAGCACCTCTCTTTATTGGCCAAATAGCAGTTAAACTTTTTTTCTTATTCTTTGCTCGTAATGCTCTCTTGAATAGATTGAAGGAATCTAGGCAAGTGCACATTAATTTCTATCTAACAACAGATTTAAAGTCATAATATAATGTCATCTCATACATAATGAGTCCTCAGATCATAGAGTATGAGTCGCTTTAACTTCAATGTTGAGTAAATCATCTGTCAGGTTATGTGATTTAGGCATCTTAAGAAAAGGTAATAGGGTAGATATTTGCTGAGAGGGTCGAATGGATTTACCCGAGCCCAAGTTGAAAGTTGAGCGACACCAAGTCTAAGCTGCACTCGTATCCAGAGTAAACTTACATTTATTAGGAAATCTCGACGTCCATAATAAAAGAATATTTATTTGTGTCAAAACTTTTAATGTAACATTCTTTCCTTAAGCTAGTACACAAGGCTTCAAATACAGGGCAATGTATAAAACTTTGATTACAATAGAATCGACTCTATTAGTTATCACAACGTGTTTATTGATTATTGGTTTTTCTATGATTTATTATCTTATTTTAGAAAACGGGCTTAAAGCCCAATAATGTGTACGCTATTATTAGGTAGCTAAAACAATTAAAACTGATATTTAAGCTGGTTTATTGCGATAATAGGTATAATTAAAAAATAGTTCAGCATCAGTCACGGTCATAAATGTGTATACATTTTTCAAACTAATTACAATTAAATAAGGTGTAAATTTGGAGACATATTTATGACCTTGACTACTTATTTCGACTTTTGCGAAAATATACCAAACCAATATAGCTACATGTAATTGATATTGTTCATTGAAGCCAATGTATAATACTTATTTTATAAATACTCGCATTACAGAGAGCTAAAGTACGCATGTTAAATTCAGCACGATTTATTTATCACTTCGGAATATAATCTAGTTAAAACAAATATTAAAACTTTCCTAAAATAATTACAACAATAACAAATATGCAGATACATAAATACTATTTATCAAAACATTAATCTCACTTAGTTTCTCGTTAAATACATTTAAACTAACTCTTAAAAGAGTGAGTATGAAAGCCATGAAACACACAAGCTTGTTAAATGTGGAAGTCGATTACACAACAACAAATGGAAATATACGTCTACCACGCACGTTGACTCCAATTATTGGCTATACAGTGTAGGTACATTTTAGATAATGAGCAAATAGATTTTTATAAATATTTAAATCTAAAGGGTATTGTTAAAATTTACTTAGATAATGGAATATTACTTATGTTTACAGATTACTTAATAACCAAACAGCAACTTGATATTTGTACCAGCTGTTTAGCGTTGTGTTGCTTATTTTGTTGGTTTGACTGGTAAAATAACTTAATTCTCTGCAGGTGATAAATACGATATTAGTGGTTGAAATTTATAGAGCCACACATACAAGTACATGGGTTGTATATGTATACGTACATCCTAAAAATTATACTTTATAAATCAATGTTACCTTACATTCTATTAGCACCAACCCTTATATGACTGCACTTCAAAATACAAGCGCTTTTAAAGTACGGTCACATATTTAAACCACCAGCTTTAATAATTCAGACCAATCTATATATATTTATATGTGCAGAAAAATCCCAGATTAGGTTATATAATTTGTATATAAATATAGATTATATGCATGTTATACATATCACAAAGCGGAAGATGAATCTAAAATTATTTAAACAGATTGGCACAAGCGGGCAGTAATGCCACATTCGTTGTTCTAAGGGTATTCTGATAACATTATACATAAATGCAATTAATGGCAATTTACTTTCATAAAACTATGTTTCCTTTCGCTCTTGTTCTGGTTACACTAGGGTTATGACAATAACGTAACTATATAGTTAATATAACACAAATAAATTAATGAAGACCTCACATATAGCAATGAACACACCCGATCAAAACAAACGGTACACCATCAAATAATGAAATAAATAATTATAAATAATGCAGCCAAACAATTACACAAACAGGCGAGGGATTTGAAGATAGAATGTACAATACCGCCTCCGCAGTTCAATCAAACAGCAACTTACTTATAATGGTTCACCTATCCTACGCTTTAGACAATAATAAATTGGAATGATATATTTTCAAGAATGTAATGTTTACGTAAGAATCCTTTTAGTTAAAACAAAATGTCAAGGACAATGTTAAATTACACTCTCCAATACAATAAATTGTTATAACAATTTGATTTTCTACAGTCAGTTGCAAAAACAGCCACTCGAGCGATGTACATGCTTAAATTATCTGTCACGAGCACGACTACTATAGAGGAGCCATACCAACCAATGAAGTTATCGCAATGGCAACCTGTACCACGCGACCATGAAGTTGATGGCGCTTACGTGTTTAGATCGCAAGATTCACGCTCCGCGTCCATAGTTTGTTGTCGCCCGGCAACAACTCATGGCGCAACTGGTTCTTTGTGCCGGTTCTATATGTAGTAATAATAATTCAATGGGCTCGTGGAGATTTTAAGCAAGTGATTTTGCGAAGCTGCTTCTGAAGCTGACTTTATAACTCTAAAAAGGATTATATATGCATTACGCGAAGTTTTAAAGGAAGAAAGTGATGTTTAATAACTCTTGCCTCGGCCTGCCCTGTAATTGTCTGTATGCGCGGAGCCGGCTCCGTACTTTAACTAAATGATTCGTATCTAACTTTGTTCCCGAGCTGGTCCCACCCATGACGATGGCTTGTCAACGTGCAATTCTCAAACTCTCTCCAAATAACTTACTGTCACAAATATGCTCAGATAAATTATTGCACGAATATTGATTCCGCTGTTTAATTGTCGACAGAGGCTAGAGTGCAGGAGCTCTGCATGTTGCACTTCAACAAGACTGGAATGTCATACAATGTTTTGGGAAATAGCTTCACATACGACAGAGGCATCATACAGCATTTTTGTTAACTACCAGAACATCAATTTGTATTTTAAATAAATAATAATTAACACGACGTGTACGTAGCAGGTGTCTCGAAGATCGACCGTCGGTGCCTCGACAGAAACATCTTTCCTAATGATAAATTTCCCTTACGTTTTAAGTCATCGGGCGGAATGCAGAAATCCACAACTATGTTGAGTATTATTACATTATACTTTCAATATATACATAAGTAGACAATGCCTATACACACTAGTAATAGTACATAGAATGGATTCGATAGGGTCGAGCGCCGAGCGATGACGGCGACGCTCAGATAACGATACATGAATAATTAGACTATATTATCAACTAGCGGTACAAACGAGTCGCCTCAACTGTTAAGTACAAAACACCAAAGTCTACAACTAACTCTATCGATGCCAACACTATGTGTTTAAACATCACCGAACTCCTCCTTCTATCTAGTCAATACTAAGGATTCCGAACCCGAAGGAACGGGACACCGGAGACTAGCGCGGGTCGCTACGCGGCGAATAAAATTAGCGTCACACTCTCCACTTCGCGACGTCACTCCGACTACTAGAGATCATAAATTTTAAACGACACCGAACGCGCATACATTTTGTTTAACGTTAAAATTTGAACTACCGAGTAAGGCATTCGACGGCGCCCGCATCGATAGTTAGATGCGGGGTGGTGCGGCGGCGGGGCGGCTCCAGGCGGCGCGCGGGGGGTCAGGTGGCGTCGTACTCGATGCGGTCCCACGAGTAGTGCTTGCGCGCCGGGCGCGGCGGCGGCCGCGACAGCACGGCGCCCAGCAGCGGGTCGCGCTGCGGCACGTGCCCGCGCCCGAACAGGTTGGGGATCAGCTCCGTGTCCATGTAGTCGTACGCGTCCCCGTCCACGGTCATGTTCGACCCGATGTCGATCCCGAACTCCTTCAGGTCGAACTCGCACGGCCGCTCCTGGATCATGTCCTCCTGGAACGACGGCAGCGACAGGTCGTCCATGTCCTCGAAGCCGGTTCTCGTGTGGTCGAGGATGTCGCCGTTGGTGAGCGGGGTCATCGCCATGCGCTCGGGCGGGTCCTCGCCGATGTCCATCGCGGTCTGGGAGGTTTCGTCCGCGTGGTCCGTCTCGCCCGAGAGCAGCCCGAAGAAGTCGTCGTGGTCGCCGGACGTGGGATCGGAGCTGAAGTCCGGATGGAAATCGTTGTTTGTCAATAAATCCACGTTGAGTTCCGGGTCGATGTCGGCGGTGGTCGAGTCTATGTCGCAGCGGTTGCCGTTGACGGCGTGGAGGTCGGCGTGGTTCATGATCTCGTTCTGGATGTCGTTGAGCTCGCGCTGCAGCTCGTCGGCGGCGAGCGAATCCCGCGTCCGGCCGTCTCCGAGAACTTCGGCCGGCGAGAACGCGTCGGCGCTATCGGTCAAGAATTCCGTCCGCATCGGCTGGGTCTCCGCCGCGCCCACTACCGAAGGCGGTAACTCGCCATTTTCCACCAGCAGCTCGATGACGTCGTCCATGTCCTCGTTGCGGTCGTGCAGTGTCGGGAGCGGCATCGGCGGAGGAGGCGGCGGCGGAGGCGGCGCGGCGGCGCGCTCGGGTTCATAATGCGGCGAGGGTAATATCGCGATAGGGACCACCTTGACGCCGTTCAGGATGTAGTTGGCCGTCTTGGCGGCGGTCGGGTCGACCACGTCGGCGGCGGCGGGCTGCGCCACGGTGAAGAGGCGCACGAGGCGGTCGGGCGTGGCGTCCGACGTGGCCAGCACGTAGCGCGGCGGCGGCGCGGCGGGCGCGGCCGGCGGCGGCGCGGCGGGCGCGGGCGGCTGCTGCAGCGCGTCCAGCTGCGCGCGCAGCTGCGTGACACACAGGTGCGCCTGGAGAAGCCTCCGGCTCTGGTCGCTGGCGGCCGCGCCGGCCGCCTCGCGCCTCACCGCTTCCAACTGCTGGCGCGACGCCTCCAGCTTCCGCTCGAGCTCCTCGATTTGTCTCCGCTGGGACTGCACGATGTCCTCCGCCGGCTCCGGCTCGGAGCGCGACTCGGGCGAAGCGACGGAGGCGACCGAGGCGACGGACGCCGGCGAGCGCGGGGGTTCCTCCCCCTTCTCCAGAAGGAACGGTCGCAAACGGCTGATCAGCTGCGGCTTCGGCCCGGAGACGCGCAGGTTCCGTCGCTTGCATTCCGCTCGAAGGTCGGACACCTTCATGTCTTCGTACCGCGTCGGCACGTGATGCAACGTAACGTGCAGCGGCGTGGGCGGCGGCGGCGGAGGCGGTGGCGCCGAATACGCGTCCGAGGAATCCGACGCAATGGAAGCGGAAGACGGTGCCGGCGACGCCGGCATCAACTGCAGGAGCAGCTGCTGCTGTTGGAGGAGCAGCTCGTACGGTGTCTCAGTCGAGTCCGGGGGTGAAGGCGCTTTATGCGCATTCGGGGGGCCTTTGTATTCGTGGAATTTAAAGCGCGCTTTTGGCTGCTGCTGCTTATGCTTGGTCTTCTTGCGGTTTTTGTCGGCTTTGCCGGGGGCGGGATGTTGGATGGGTGCGGGGGAAGGGGCGGGGGAGAGGAGGCAGGGCGGGGAGGGCGAGGGGGAGATGTCCTCGGGGGGCCCGCAGTAGGAGGAGGGGTGCTCGGGGCGGCCGGAGGCGCCCTCGGAGGTGGCGCGGAAGGCGAGGGTGCCGGACTTGACGGCGGTCTCGATGTCCTCCTCGGTGTGCAGGATGTTCTTCTTGATGAGCTCGAGCGGCCCGGGCCGGTGCGACAGCTGGTCGTTGAGCGCGTCCGCGAGCCGTGCCTTCTTGAGCATGCGCTGCTTCTCCGCGAGGCTCGGGTCCACATGGCTCTCCTGTAAACATATTCAGATATTAACAATAATAATACGAGTCCGCTTGTATTTAGATAAAATTTATACCGAGAGAATCCAAACGATAGTATTTGCTAATCAAAACAAGCGTACCTAAAAGTATCCGCATCTAATTTCCAACAGGAAGCACTTATATGCTAAATAAATAAGGGGTGAAGTGTATGGCGTTTATGGCGTTTATTAGGATGGTATTCCACTTGGCAAATTTCTTGATCCAATTTCATTGCGACTCACTCTCATTAAGCAAAATGTGAAACGCATAATAATATACACATTGGACCAAGAGATTGGACAGGTGGAATTCATCCAAAGCAGTGGCGGTACTTCCATACAAGCCCAAAAGCCGGGCTTGCCTTAGTTGCCTTACCGAAATTACGTAGTGATAAGATCAATAATCAATATAGATTATTTTTAAACCGCGCGCCAAATGAACCCGTATTATTAAATTCAAGCCACACAGCGCGCGGACCGCGGCGCCAGCGTGTTGCAAATTTTTGCCGTGGTGGCGCCTCGTCCGCGCGAAAGAAATCGTCAGGCGAAGGATGTTCTGGCTATCCTGCTCGCACTCGTCGGCTTGCAACCGGGCTTGCTTTTTCGTCCCGCTCTTGGCCCTCTAAGCCTACAAACGCCATAGAACGATGTAACTATTTGTTAGAATGTATAGCAATTTTATAAGGCGATTTAAAGCCTGGCTTTTGGTGTGAAGTTAGCTGCATAAGTTCGCACGGGCACGCGTTTACTTCAAGTGTATTATTATTTAGTCGAGTCGGAAGTAACGAAAGCTCAATTTATTTAAGTGAATTTGAATTAAGTAGTGAATGTGGATTTGTTTGTTTTTTGTGATGTTTATAAGTGTTAACAATGGATGAAGTTATTATTCCTTGTGACGGTATGAGATGCGTCCACGTATTACTCAACGAAGACAAGGTAAAATCGTTAAACTTTGTAGAAAAACGGGATATCATTTCCAACAACCGACTTGTGTATTCTCAGATAAGTCAGTCGCAGAGAAAATTTTGTACGGCCGTTTACAAAACACAAGGATTGTTGGTTTACTCCAATTAAGGCGTAATTAGAGTGACAGAGAACGAAGCATGCAATTTGTAAACTTCAGTGTTCGCGGTAGGCCCTCTGATATGTTTGTAAAATTCTATCTAATAGGGGGGTGTAGGGTTTATAGTAGTACCTAGTATGCCCTGTGCGCTATGATAGCTCGCCGCGATACGCTAGCAAATTCATTTGAGTCCAAAGAGCGAGATTGGACATTTGTTACGAAAACATATCTTTCGGCTTGCCTTACTACGAAACCCTAGGCACGCTACTGATCCAAAGGAACTATATTTATTTATTTGTTATTTACACAATGGTAATTTATATACCTATTCCACATCCCATGTTAAAATTTGACAAAAAACAAATTTAGGTACAGTTATGCCATTTAGGGTTCTTGCTAAATTGGAAATTCTATAGCGTAAGTATGGAACAACCAATTTAGCTAGGACCCTAAATGGCGCAAGAATCACGGAGCGTGATGGTACATCAATTTCTTGTAAAAATGGAGAGAACTCATAACCAAAACACTGACCTGTTCCAAAATATGCCTTCGTTCAAGTTCTTGACGATCTGGTCGTCGCTGGATTTTGGCTTTTAGCAGATCTCCAGTTTTTGCTCTCTCTAGTTGCTTCGACTGTTCGAAGTAAGCGGGTGGCGTCTTAAGTGCTGTAAAAGAACAATAATAGTTGTTTGATTTGTTCAGAATACACGAAATTAACTATCTTTGATGTTATCACTTGATATGTTCTCGCCAGTGGAGGCAGATCGATGGAATTGATTTATCACATAAAATATAAGGGACAAAACAGCATTTTCCTCAAAAATCGCAAAAGGCCTTTTCGTTTTTTTTTTCATAACTATTTAGTATCAATATTATCATTTAAGTTTCATTTAGTTAAATAAAATTTATTAGACATTATACTGAATCAACTAAAGCAATAAACATAACTCCGAGTTGTTTACGTTCATAATCTTAAATAAAGTACGTAAGCTAAGTACTTACGAGGCATGATCCCCTGCGCCACCAGCTGGTTGATGGGTCTCCTCATCATCAGCTTCACCTTCAATGCTGAAATTACGAGCATATGTTACAAAATAATGTCAGTAAAACACTTAAAACGCACATGTCAAGGACAATTCCAATGGCATACTACATTCTGGGAGCAATTATTTCCTTAATGATATAATTGAAAATAACTGAGTCGGTTTTCCGCCTTATTTTCCTATCATCATGGTTTATTTCTTTTTTTATTGATGCTACCAATGTTAGCTTTTCGGTATGATATGTTTGAAAATAACTGAATCGGTTTTCCGCCTTACGTTGTTATTATCTAAGTACTCTATACTGATGCAGATCCGCAACCCGCTCCGGTGTGTGAGAGAAACAGCGTTATCGTAAATAGCGATATCCAGCTCGCACACGCGGATTCGTATCTATTGTAAATACCGCTTTAATATCCTATCAACAACACTGTATTATTTTTTTATTTATGTTACCGGTGTCAGCTTTCAATTAGAATGCAGACGACATCGACAGTGTACGATTACCTTTTGCATACAACTATTGTGTATTCATATGGATTCATATGCCGGACAACAGTTTATGACGCCCGGGGTTAAAAAGTGTGTAGGTAAATACAAGGGACAGTGATGCAACGGGAACCGTGCGCACATTGAGAGTTCGTTATCTAACTTATCTATCTTCATCGCTTTTCGCTTTTGAATTAGGTAAATCGGTTTATGTGAGAGCGAATAAAGGCATATGTTTTAATTTTCTTAATACGAAAAGCTAAGCAACGGAAAATTAACTAGCGATCATCATCAGCTTCATCTTTGGTTCTGTGGGTCAGGTGGTAATTTCTTTTTATATTTTTTTTAATAAAAAGTAAAATGAGTGGTAGTGCTGCATACCTGGTCGTATTTGCATAGCCACTTAGGTATTTCGCCATGTGCGATGCAACTGATGGAAATCGGGGTTTAAATAGTTTAAAACCCCCTATTTTCTACCACAATTGGCAAATTTAAGTACAGTCGCCATCAGATATATCGGAGCGTCCGAGGTGCTCACAAATATCTGAACACGCACTCTAACGCCTTGACAATAGAGGCGTGTTCAGATATTAGTGAGCGCCTTATCCGCCCCGATATATCTGATGGCGACTGTACCTAATTCTTCTCGTGGTAAATTCGAAATGTATAGGTTCATTTATATGTATAGGTCAGCAGAAACGCGTCATGCATCATTCACCCTTTACTATGCGTTAGGGAACTCCTCTAAGTGGTTTTAATATGTATCGACACGTGTTTATGACGTAGAGGTAAATATAAGAGTGTACGTGATCGATACGACGCGATGTATTACGATTCATCGATTCCATTCGGGTGTAGGCGCGTTGTTTGCGTGTATAGACAAGCAAGACGGGCGGACAACGCTGGCCGCCGGCCAAAGTAAACAGTGCACAAGGAAACTAGTGTTATGCCGCGACCGTATTACAGACGAAACATTCACTACCACTGGGCCGAATATTGTGGGTTACTGGGCGCCGCCATAACCAGAACGGTTTTAACATGAATTTACTTTAGGCGCATAAATTAAATTAAAAGAGGATTGTTACTATAAAAAAATATCATACCAGGATAAATTAGGTATATTTTTTTCTATTATTTGCTTTTCAACTCCACGTTTGGCACGTTTGTGATCGTTTACGTATTTGAATGCCATCGGAATGACGTAAAAGCAGTGGGCCCACTCAGCGGTAAAAATATCATTAGGTACATTAACTCTTTTCTAATTTTAATAGAAGGTGTTTCGAGATAGTAAGTCCTACGCTCCTAACACGATCTAATTTTGAATTCCTTGAAAAGTTATCCGGAAAACAACAATCTTTCTTTGAACGTCGTTTGGCAGATCAATGTTAAAATTCGGTCTGACAACGATTTTATCTGCCGATCGTAAAAACGTTCATTTATTTTATGAAGACACGGGTACATGTTTTGTTCTTGCTGTTTGTGTTGACAGCGGCTGGCGTGTGATTCGCACGGCCGACCAATTCGCAAAACATTTTATCTCATCTGTGCGTTCGTTCCTAGTATAACTGGATCTCGAGATCCCGAGGATCAGAGATCAGACTTAGACTGGTTCGCTTTAGGGTGATTTTGTTAATTTGTCGTGAATTGCACCCCGACGCAGGCGGCACAACATAACAACCGGATGTGTTGACACCGGCGGCATTCTAATGCGGCCGTGGACACCAGCCATTGATCGAAGATAACACCTTTATAGTTGTTGAACTTCCAGACGTCAGGAATCATCGTGATTAACCCTTAACCTTAATATAATAAATCTTAAGAATTTACGCTCATAACTTAATAAACCTTAGGATAAACCTTTAATGCTATAATTGCATGCCTAATGCATTCCGTGACAGTCTTATTACGGACATTATTATAAGGATTCATCGCGCGTCGAGGAAAACTTGCTTTAAGTTCACTGACCGGAATTAAAAATATTATTCAATTGATGATATCATTACGTCCCGTATTATCATTGGAAGAACTCGAAGTCTGGCCGTTGACTAGCCGCGTGGCCACTCTGGTCCTTGATCGGGTTTAGTTGGTCTTTGATCAGTCTGACTTTGTTTCGGTCTAGGGCAAATAAATCATTTGTCAGCCACATGTTATATGAAAATTGGCATCTTGAAGAGGATTATGACAGCAACCGACCAGCTGATAGTTTAATCTTAATCATCAATCTTTTATCATACAGCTCATTGGTAAACCAACAATTTTACCATCAAACTTCTACGTAACTTTCACGCTTTAACGCTTAAAGTGCGTCCTGATCTGAACACGACGCACATGCGCCTGTTTACAAAGGCCCTGCATTACGTAGTTAGAACTGGCGAACCGTGCGTGAATGCCCCGCTAAGATCTGGATGCACCTTTAGACCCTATTCAAACGGCGGGTAAGTTAGTGATACTCTGACCGAAGCGACATGAAGCCATACAATCTTACGAGGGCAATAAAACTAATAAATAATTGAATGAGGATACTTACATTCCTTATGTTTGCCCATGGCTGGCTGCAGCGGGCTGTCGTCCACGACCACCTTCGGAGGCGACACGCGCGGCGGCGAGCTTGCCGGCTCGCCGCCGCCCGCCTGGCGGCTAGCCATTTCCTCTGCGCCCGAACTGTAACAAACAATATAGGTATTGTTAATGTCTCCCCACAAATAGTTTACAGGGCCTAAAAGGTATGCATCCAAGGTCAACTGTATGGAAAAAAACAAGGCCGTGTCTCTGATAGTTTAAAAGGATGAGTTCTTCCTAAAAAGCGGTTACTTCGACCTCAAAATAAAAGTAACGAAAGAAAAAAGGTATACGTCGCATAATTAAAGTCGTCTGGTAAAAGTGGTAGGTACCCCATATTGTGGCTGTGACACATTACTGTGGTAGTTTATTCCGATATCGAATATATCGATTAAGATACCTAAATCAAAGTTTGAGAAATCATGCAAATATTTGCACATCGGTTTAGGATAACGCTACATAGTCTGCAAAAACAAATTATGTGGATTAGAATACTGGTCACGCGATCGACGAGTATGAAAATGATTGCAGTAGGTAAACAATAACGAGTTTGGTTTTCCCGAATCAGTGCAAGTGATTCATATCGATAAATAACATGATATTGTTATCCCTAAAACGCTTATGATATGTGTCGAATGATATGAATGTTTTGAATGTTGCTGGCATAGCTTGAGGATACTTGGAGGGAGATTTCTTTAGAAATCTTTTTGTTATAAAAATATAAATTTTTGGAGGTGGCCAAAATTAAAAGCTTAAAGAGGGCCTATTGAGAACATCGTAAATCGAAATCTCTCTTGCACATTCAAGCGACAGAGAGGCAGATCCGAAAAAAAATTTTTATCGTTGTTATCGCGGTAGGTTCTCGGATAAGCGCAACTCCGTCCCATTAAAACGTACACGTGAACTACTACGCTGCTACTTTTTGCAGCAAAATTGCTAAGAATGAAGCCTTTACTACCACTGCCTCAAGAAAATTCAGGGTTACACCATCAGCAAACGCGCAAAATACTGGAGTCGTATTGAGCTCTTCCAGTGAAATTTGTTGAAGTGGTTCGACCCAATGGAGAGTCGCATCGCAATAAAGCAATTAGTTGCGCAATACCAAGGAGGCTGGTTTGCTATAGGTACGGTCAGCCAAGAAAGTGGTCTACCACCCACCACTCCCACTCCACCACTCAACCACTCCACACCACTGCACTCCACTCCACTCCACTGACCACTTCCACTTTCACTGTCCACTTTCTTGGCTGACTGTACCTTGCGGACCTTGCCCCTATAAAAATTCGCTAATAACAAAGGTAGACCGACCTGCCCTTCATTTTCATACTGACACCGTGTAGGGTTTGCAAAAGTACAAAGTTAACGTTTAGGGGGACAATTGATAACGCGGGAGCAGATGGTGGCAGTACCTGAACGTGTCGTCGTTCGGCGATGTGGCCGGCGTGCCCGGCGAGGTGGGGGTGGTGGAGGCGGGCGAGGCAGGCGAGGCGGCGCGGCTGCGCTCGCGTCGGTGCTGCGGCTTGAACCACTCGGGGTAGATGGCGCTCAGCGTTTCCACGAGGTCGTGGTCCAGCGTGACGCGCCACGACGCGCGCCCCTCCGGGCCCTCGGTGCCGCCGCCTCCGCCGCACGACGATCGGCTCTCTGAATAACAGAAAACATTTTGTTAACGTACATTCGCCTTTATAAGTACTTACTGTATGTATTAGCCACCCGCCGGTTTCGAAATAAATGAACCGCGAAATACAGTCGAGTTGCAGTCGCTGTATGAGTTATCTGCGATCCGCAATTTGTTAAGAGCGCTATTACATTTCGGCGGTGAGCGAGTTTAGGTATTTTACGCGCTGCGGCAGGCCGTGCGAGCTTAGTATGCCGATCCCTTCTACCACACTCGCACTACAATGATGGATTAAACATTCTTGATCCTTCGCGAAGCATATTGAAATCAACCATAACAACACTAACTGTGCTTAACTTTTAAAGTCCTAAAACTGTTATTTGGTAAGTACGAAAATACTAAATGCAGTGCAAATGTAAGTGTGTGCAGTGTTCATAAATTAATTTTTCATCTATTTTTGACGATTTTTGACCCCCCCATCCCTCAAATCATCCAAAAATCATGCTTCGGATGCTACGTCATACTACCATCATCCGATGTCCAGACCCCCCCCCCCTCCTTCCATTTGAAACGACGTAATTTATGAATAGCCCCATACTCGTACTTATGAAGGTAAAAGTATTACTCGAAATAAATTATAGGTACTCGCTTATTTACATGTTTCGTCATAGCATTTGGTACCTATAGGTTGTAAAGTTTGTATCAACGAGGGTTTAAAAACGAACTAGTATTGAGGATCTGATGATAATGATGATGATTAAGGTGGTCACGGATACCAATCAACCATGTAGTAGCATGATTAGGCTCGTTTGATTCGTCTCAACAAGATCTTTGACACTGAAGATACACAGGGTCTAATGATGGAGCTGGAAGGTGGCCACGGGTACCAGTCTATCATGTAACTAAACCACTTCGTGTTTGGGCTCGTTTGATTCGTCTCAACAAGATCTTTGACACTGAAGATACACAGGGTCTGATGATGGAGCTGGAAGGTGGCCACGGGTACCAGTCTATCGTGTAACTAAACAACTTCGTGTTTGTACTAACTTTTGTCAAAAATCTTGTTGCGACGAATCGAACGAGCCCAAGCACGAAGTGGTTTAGTTGCATGGTTGATTGGTACCGGTGACCACTTTCCGGCTCCATCAGCAGACCCTGAGTACTATCTTGTGTCAAAGATCTTGTTGAGACGAATCAAACGAGCCCAAACACGAAGTGGTTTAGTTGCATGGTTGATTGGTACCGGTGACCACATTCCGGCTCCATCATTAGACCTTGAGTACTATCTTGTGTCAAAGATCTTGTTGAGACGAATCAAACGAGCCCAAACACGAAGTGGTTTAGTTGCATGGTTGATTGGTACCGGTGACCACCTTCCGGCTCCATCATCAGACCCTGAGTACTATCTTGTGTCAAAGATCTTGTTGAGATGAATAAAACGAGCCTAAACACGAAGTGGTTTAGTTGCATGGTTGATTGGTACCGGTGACCACCTTCCGGCTCCATCATCAGACCCTGAGTACTATCTTGTGTCAAAGATCTTGTTGAGACGAATCAAACGAGCCCAAACACGAATTGGTTTAGTTGCATAGTTGATTGGTACCGGTGACCACCTTCCGGCTCCATCATCAGACCATGAGTACTATCTTGTGTCAAAGATCTTGTTGAGATGAATAAAACGAGCCTAAACACGAAGTGGTTTAGTTGCATGGTTGATTGGTACCGGTGACCACCTTCCGGCTCCATCATCAGACCCTGAGTACTATCTTGAGTCAAAATTAATACATATAGAATGTCAGGTCGTTTCAAATATTTTTAATCCTGTCACAGTGCTAGGATCAAAGTCTCTCGTTGCGGTTTACACGCACACAGTATAGCGTTTTACACGGCGCCCGCCGCACACAATGATAAAAAATCTCGTTGTCGCCGTTGAAAATGTGCGGAGCCGACCGACACACGTCCTGCCTCTACAAGCTCTGCCGCGGCACTGAGCTGGCGCAGCGCGCGTCATCGGTAATATAGAGTAGTTTTCAAAAAATTGCCAAAAAATTATAGTAGAATTTCATAAACACTAATGTATACCAACAGTATAAGCAAACGTTGCAGATTGCTTGAGTATGAAAATGACTTCGATATTAAGTAGATTTTTGTAGGAATTGACACTTGTTTCGGAGAGAAAATTGAGTTCGTTTTACTTTGATTTTCTCTTTCTCAAAGGTGTGTAGGAAAAATATCGTTTGATATGCCTAAAGTACAGGGTATTAGTAATACAAAATAGCCAGGTTTAGCAGAGTAAACTTCTCAACATTTCCAAATAAGAGCTTGCCATTCAGTGCTTCACGGGGTTTTTCGGAAACGACCATCAGAAAAAAAATCATTACTAATTTAATAAGTCCTTTTTTTAATATTTACAACGATATTTAAAAAGATAAGAAGACGCTTTTACTGGAACAAGTACTCATTGTTTCTAATAATGAGCACAAAGTCCTGAATTTCGTCGACTAGTATCATCAATTTTGCGTTATTTCGACTTTTCTTGTAAGAGCGCTCTTAAAATTTGCAGTCCCTTGTCCCTTATTAGTTTTTACATAATTTGCATATCGAATTTTGACGTTTAGGATAAATATCGAAATAAATTAATCCCATAACATTATGGATGTAAAATAGTTAAAATGAAAAGCAAACATAAAGCCGACCACTGACGTTAGTCTGTGGGCGGACTGTTAAGTCCGCCGGACGATATCGGCCGGTCAGTTGTCCGGAACTGTCAAATTTTTGTTCTAACTGACAGGCCGATATCGTCTGGCGGCCTGTTAGTCGATAAGTCTGGGACTTATGTTTAAATTAGAAACCATAAATAATATTCATACAGTAAATAAATAATTAGGTACTTAAGAGTTTTGATTTCAATTAACACCAGAGTTTACCGCACTTTAGTCGATTATTACTAGAAAATTAAACAATTTATAAATACTGATCAATGTCACAACTGTAACGTGCGTGGTAGTGACATCGGTATTGCGTACGGCTCAATACACTGGGTGCGGTTGGGCGGGGTAGACTCATGGCCACACTCGCGACCCAATGACTTCTGATCTATTTATTAGTTCCGTAACAACTATTCATGCGTGTAATCTGACTAAAAAAAAGGAAAATAAATAATCGTTTGTGGTTTATTGTCGTAGACGTCGCAGTCTATTTTTGAATAAGTATCTCGCTAACGATGTAACAATGAAAGAAATACACAAGGGCTTAGTAGCTCGTGACGCACAAAACTTTAATATCGTTTAACACTTTGAATCCAAAGCAAAAGTATCTACCGAGGGGAACCCGGAGCATTATCGGCACCCAGGGTATCATTCTCCTGTACACACTAGCCCGCACACGCCGTAGGCAGTAGCCTGGACTGGCGCCTATCGCTTTTAAGATACAT
This sequence comes from Cydia splendana, assembly GCF_910591565.1. Lineage (NCBI taxonomy): Eukaryota > Metazoa > Arthropoda > Insecta > Lepidoptera > Tortricidae > Cydia > Cydia splendana. The sequence goes on along the minus strand of NC_085971.1, from coordinate 12,200,515 downwards.
TGCCTAACAAAGAAAATTCTTCATTTGTTTGATTAACGTAATAAAAAGAAATCAATCAGGAGGAAAACTTTCAACTCTTTTTCAATTCAGTCAAAACTTGGCTCAAAATATTCTAAATTTGCAATTGGCTTTCAACACTTGTATATTCCACTAATTTGCATTTCTATAGGTATTCTCTATTTCTTAACGACATTAGCGTCAAAGCACAATAACATACGAGGCAATTTATAAAAATTATGGCATAATATTCACATTATGACGTTAGTTTGCCCCATCATGTATATCTCAAAAGCCGAAAAAAGATGGCAGTATTACGCAATGTTTAAAGCTCGCTATAAAGCGGGAAATACGATGCGGAATAAATAAAACATCTGTCGGCATGCGCGATGTATAAAAGTATAAAAGTTACGTAAACAGGTGCAGACTTCCAAAATGTAGAATATTATTATATTCTACATTTTTGAAAGGCAAATATTTTTGCCTTGTTTGTTTAATAGCATTTATGTTGGCGTCGCTAAGGAATCTCCGATTCTAGCTATGTTTTCACGTTTTTTTTTCCAAGATACTACAATCCAATTACAGACTGGTTACACTCAAGATTCACGAAAACCTGTCACACTGTTCATCAATATTCATCAAACAAATTAACTCCCAATTGACCAACAGTAATTCCTGAAATTGAACATTTTTTATTTTTTACTGCGGCATTGCCAGTAGCCAGTAGGTATGTGTTTACTGAAACAGTTAATTATGCTCTGTCAGGAAGTATGCAATCAATAAATTATCAATATATAAAAAAAAACTATTACTCGTACCCTACAACTTTCTACTGTGTAAATACAACATTTCAATAAAATGTGTAGTAAAAATATATATGTAACTCATGTACATATATATGTATTTTACTTTGACCCTGTACACCTAGTAGAGAAGATGTTCAAACATAGCCTAAACTTTCAATTCGCTAATATGATGTAAATGCCTGTTTTATATCTGTGTATATCATAATATCGTTTTGTAAACAAACTAGCGCACGTGCGTACGGCTGACTCATTACAAACTTTGAAACGAATTATGGCGGCGCACATATAATATGTATATGTACATAATGTTGCTGATTTCTAGAAAAAGTTCTTATAGCGAACTTCATAACTAACGGTGATCGTGAACTTCACGGCGGCGGTGGCGCTAAGAATCTTAAACAATCTAGTAATCTACGCTTTTCAAAAACATATCATAGAAACTGTACTCACACATTTGTATTTTTAATATTAGCACACTTTATTAAGGCAATAATTCATTGTTTCTTATTTAAAAAAAATATTTTAATGTCACTTAGTGTAGGTAGGTTTGTTATTTTTGCCACCGCTACTGCAACGTGGAACTGTCAACAAGGTAATGATTCGTATCATTTCTACGCTTCCCACGCGATTTTATTATGTTAATGTGTCATATTGAGATAAATTAAAACCGGTCGGTCTGTGACTAAAAAACAATGAATAGGAAAGAGTTTCAAGTGTCTTTTTTGATTTGACATGTCGTAATATCCTGACCAAACGTCTCTGAATGAACGGGGCCACTAATAAAGTCTAATAAAGTGTCCCAACACAGAATCGTAACTCATAACATGACTTTTGCATTAGCTAACCTTAAATTTAGTTTATAAAGTAGATCAAGGATTACATTTTGTGTCGGGTCGCAGTTGCGCATATGTAGCGGAATATCACCGGGAGGATAAAATAAAGTCGGTAACTTGGTCGCATGCGCCTCACGTCAATCAAGATGTCAGTCAGCGTCGCCGCAAGCGCCGCTATTTGATTTTTAAAGATTTCTTTAGTTTCACCAAATCACCACAATTCATGCCAACGTACATGCAACATACAACGTATGCGTAATGGCTTGCACTAAAACAATGACGACGAGGCAATCGGATTAATAAAGGATAGATAGTTGTTTATGCAATATGTTGATGTCATTAGGTAAACAGAACAACAAACGCGCTTTCATATTCACTTACAATTTTATTTTTTATTCTATGATATTTAATGTTAATATTAAAACCATCGAGACTGCGGCTATCCATTACCCATACAACCATTTCCAGTCGCCGTTACGACGCGGTGTTGACACATCTTGTGTCGACACCGTCTGTTTCGGTCACAATTGCAGTCGCAGAGTCGTCGCCGTGTCGACACAGTTACCAGAAATGGGGAAGGGTCGACACATGACACAAAGTGACATAAAGTGTGGTCGCCGTGTGCACACATTGTTTCGGGTTTGCGACTACTTTATGCCAAAATCATTCGTTCATTCGTTCATTTTGTTCCTGTCAAATGGAAACTGTCAGATGGAAAAATACTTAAATAAAAATAAGTGACATTAATACGCCATCTCTAAAACGGATTACAAGACGTAATTATATATTGTTTGCATTTATATTACAATAGGACTTAAATTATTATGGGGAATTAAACTGCTCGAGTGATTTGATAAACTAAGTGTAATATAATCAACGCGCCACCACATTGTTTTAGTTTAGCCGGAAATGAAATTGTTTACTTCTCAGTGCCTGTGTTCATAACTATATTATTTGAAGCATTTTTAGTACTTCGATGCGTATACTATACTTAAATAACAGAAATAACGCTTTACATACTACGAAACTTGTTAATTATGATGTATAAATATGGTTTAAGGCTGAGAAATATTGCAGTCACAAAGTAGTTGCAATGTTTCGACTTTGTGTCGACTCTGTGTTGACACATGACACGCGCTGTCAAAAGTAATAACAAAGTTACTGGTATGTTACTGGATTTGCAAAATGGCTCCTTGTGTTGATTTGTTTTCAGATATTCTCAAAGTGTAAAAATGCCGTGGTCAGAGATGGGCATTAATAGATTAACTGTTTATTCGACTAATTAATGGAATAAAAAAAGTTAATTCTCAAATTTTAATCGCGATTAGTTTAGTCGACCTAACATAGATTGAAATTGAATTAATCTGAATATTAATCGAATAAATTATCGATTAAATCTCGATTGAAAGTTGACAGGGGGCCATTTTTGTACGTAAAAATAATAGAAATGTCTTGCATGCAGATGGTAGCAAAACACTTTGTCATAAAAGTCGAGATGGGTGTCGATATATAGGTTTTAGGGAGTGCCGATTTCGAAAATAATGACCATTTTGGAATCCGAAATGGCGGCCATGCACTGTGTCATAAAAGTCGTCATGGATGTCGTTTTATACGTTTTAGGGGGCCCCAATTTTGAAAATGGTAACCATTTTGGAATCCAAAATGGCGGCCATGCACTATGCCATAAAAGTCGTCATGGGTGTCGTTTTATAGGTTTTAGGGGGCGCAGATTTCGAAAATGATGACCATTTTGGATTCCAAGATGGCGGCCATGCACTATGTCATAAAAGTCGTCATGGATGTCGTTTTATAGGTTTTAGGGGGTCCCGATTTAGAAAATGATGACCATTTTGAAATCCAAAATGGCGGCCATGCACTATGTCATAAAAGTCGTCATGGGTGTCGTTTTATAGGTTTTAGGGGGCGCAGATTTCGAAAATGATGACTATTTTGGATTCCACTTTTATGACAAAATACGTAGCCGCCATCTTGGATTATAAAATGATCATCGTTTTCGAATTCTGCACTCCCTAAAACCTATAAATCGACATCCGTGACGACGCAAGTTATCTTTATTTTCAGATCTAACAAATTGCTACAGAATACAAAGGACAAAAAAGAAGCGAGGAGGTAATGAAACAAGCAAAAATACAGATGATTCCTCGACGCAATTGGGTGATTCTTAAATTGTGTCCAGATTTTTTTTGTCATAAAAGTTTTTATTTTTCACATATTACTCTCACAAGTTCCGTGACATTTCGACCTTGTAATTTTTTAAGTAAATGTTTTTGTTTATCTATGAGGATCTCACTAGAATAGTATAATCAAGGTATGTTTATATTTAATGAATGAAATAGTAACGCAAAAAAAATATATATTTGTGTCTTATATTCCTGCCGAAGACTTTTATTTTACCTTTTCCTTCTACACAAGTTTGGCCAAGTAATAAGAATTTAGGGCTCTCAATTTTATTTTGACTTCTACAACAGTAAAGCTACGAGGCCATGTTTGGTATCGTTTTCGTATAAATTCGCAGTACCAAATTTAGTTAAGGTATCACATTGACACCATTCCGAAGTAAAAACATATAAACTTATTAAAATACTTTCTTTTAAACTCCTCTTCACGCTTAAACTGCTGAACAGTTTTAATTTAAATTTGGTACACATATATTTTGAGTCCCGAGACAGGATATAATAAGTTATCTCAAAAATCATCCTTTAAAGGTGTGAAATGAGGTGTAGGGGGGAATTCAGAATTGACTTCTTGAAGTTAATACTTTTTAAGTTTAGGTTTGAAGTCATGTTTTTTCATCATTTTTAACTAAATCAAAGATGTAGACCATCCCAAATTTCATATAAATCGGTTCAGCGGTTATTGATTTCCCGTACAAATTTCCACGCCACTTTTCACACCTTCAAAAGATGATTTTGGTTATAAGATCTATCCTATGTCCTGTTCCGAGACGCAAACTATTTCTATACCAAATTTCAACGAAATCGGTTCAGCGGTTAAGCGTCAAGAAGAGTTTCAAAAAAACCGGCCAAGTGCGAGTCGGACTCGCGTATTAAGGGTTCCGTACATTAAGTCCGACTCGCGTTTGACTGCACATTTCTAATAGGTTTTCCTGTCATCTATAGGTAAATAACTATTTTGTGTATTCAGACGGACATACATACAGACGCACGAGTGATCCTATAAGGGTTCCGTTTTTTCCTTTTGAGTTACGGAACCCTAAAAAGATTTATTTTTATTTTGTGGAATGGTGTCAATGTGATATCTTAAATGGATTCAGCACCCCAGATTTATACGAAAACGATACCAAACACGGCCTAGCACCTTCACTGATATAGATATATCAAGATAAAATTGAGAGCCCTAAATAAAGAGCGGATATCTCAAAAACTATTCAACATATCGAAAAAATTGATTGAATAAACTTGTAACAAATTAAATTAACTTTCATTTTGTATAAGTGGCCATGTCGCTGAGATGCATAGTTTCCGAGATATAATCGAAAAACGGGAAAATGGGACCTTCAAAGCCCCCTCTCTCCCCCCCGCTCAAGGGCTACGGCCGGGGACTTTTGATATGTTCACCTCCTAACTTGTCAAACCGAGTTACGGAGTCAAAAATTGTGTTCCGAGCATTTCCCTCTACAACTTTTGGAGCATTCGTTGCCTGACCTAAGTAGCTTATTGAATTTCTTTAAAAACTTTTCTGTAAAAGGTTGACGGGTGTTGGGTGTTTATATGGTTTCGGTCGATTATTATCATTTGCATTGCCCATGATGACTTACTAGAATTACGAGCACACGAGACACTAATAGTAGTTTGACAAACCTTGGTTTTCAAGAGGTATTTTATATTGACATTTGCTGTCACAAATTTGCTGTCAGATTTAGTCGCAAACCGCACGCAAAGTGCACACAAATGTGTCGACACCTTGTTACGGAAAAGTGTAGACACGGCGACGACACTTTGTTTCGAAACAATTCTAGACACATTGTGTGGACTCTGTTACGACACATCTGACATTTAGTTACCACTTTGTGATTCTGCGACTGGAATGGTTATATGGGTATTGACCTATTTATAAAAAGATAGGTATGAATAAACGTCAGACAAGCGCTTATTTTAATAACAAAACTTCCGTGAGACACAGACATATTAAATATATATTAAGAACGGGTCACTCGACGAGCGTTTTTCGACTTAAAATACGTGAGTGACCCGTTCTTAATATATTTAATAAGCGCTTATTTATTTTTTTAAACTGTACAAGATTTTTCATTTTCACAAACATCCATTGAGGTCTGTCTTGCAGTAAAAATAAATAAAACCACCGGTAATCGAATTAACGACTAATAATTACCAAATAATAATTATCTGGACAAAAATAGATATCAGGTAAACGGAATATGGTATACATAACAGTTGAAGGAAACAATTATTTGCAGTAACCTTTTACGCATTAATTGCCCGCCCGTGACTTTTACTGATCGACTTTACTTGATCAGTTTGTCTCATTATGACAGCTTATGTAAGAGCTCCGAAGGTCCGCGTGACGGAGGCTACGAGGGTGACGTCAGGCTGTGCACACGGTCCTACCGATAGTGCGTGGGCGCAGGCACCTGCTCAACCCACGTACGGCTTGATCCTGGAGACTCATGATCTTACTCAATGATTCTATGATAACAACAAGCTGTGCCATATTGTTAACTCACAAAAACGTAACCAGAAATGCTACTTGGCGTTAGTCGTAAAAGCTATTCACGGACCTTTAACCCAACAAAACTTCGATGACGAATGCATACGACACGCGATGACGTCATAGACAGCGGTACGTTATTAAGTTTTTGTCCCGTCAAACAAAAATAGGACAAATTAGTACCTCACAGGTGATAATTTAGCGTGAGCTTCCTAGAATTTAGGTCGTGCCCAGTTGTCATGTATCAGATGCCCGGTTTCGTTAAGGCGTCTATTCCAAGACAAACAAACAGCATTTCTCTATAGTACTAAGCTAAATATGATTTGTGGGACGAATCTCGGAAACGGTCGGCGACGGCGACGGAGGAGTGACCCCGATTTGTCGCCGCGCCTGCTGTAGCGTCGGGAGCACGTTCGCAATGTAAAACATCTAGACTACTGGTCGCCTCCTTGTGATTAGATGATGCTCTCTCAAAGGCATACTTGTCCATGAGTAGAAGATTATCCGCACATGATAGGATGATAGGTATACGATAATGAGCATAAAATGATATTTTGGAAGTTTGAGATTTGAGAAGGGTTTGTATGATTTTATGTAAATGTTATTTGTGAAAAACAAAGCATTAGCAGATTCCGGGCTAACTGTTGAAAGATTGGAAGGCAACACACGCACCGATGACGGAAGCCGATATAAACTAAGTTTAGAAGACGCCCTTGTCTGGGCCCTAGCGAGGTCATCGGATTAGGACGAGCGCCCGTCACTGACTCATTGTTTGACTGAGATTGAACCGAAACACATTTCAGCAAAAATCAACAAACACTGTTATGTTTATATTCAAATGGACCATAGAACGATGTTTGATTAATCGCAAACTTTAAATTGTGGCATCATCTTTCGAAAACGGATGGATTTTAAGAGCGGTTAAATAAATAATTACACTTATAATCTTATGTAAACAAGGTCAGGTTTACAGAAAAATGAATAATCTTAAGTGGATTGCAAATGGCGCCAGTAATTGCCTGCAACTAGCAGCACTGACGCCTCTGTAAAAACATTGGTCCGAGTAATACGTCCGGCAATAATTGACGAAATTGTATTTATTTTGGGCAAGAACAATGAATTGCTATCTAAGTAAATACACAATATAGGAAACATACCTAATTAATAGTCTACAATGTATCGAAGGTAACGTGACATACTAAACGTACCTACTTCTAACCCCTCTCTTATGACTCTAGCCACCTTGAACTTCTTTGAAGTACTTACCACCTTGCCCGGTGCTACACCATGCTCACACCATGCAAATAGTCCAAAGACTAACAAATCTACACGCAGTCCGTTTGCTATTCGATAAATAGGGGTCAGCAAACCGCGAGGCTAATTGGGGCTTTCGAGTCGCTATTGCGGTTATTCTAGCTATCTTAAAATTATCTAATATACACGATGATTTTTAATCGGTGATCAGGAGTAGAAAAATAATAATATCTAGCCCAAATTAAACTTATTAGGCTAGATCTCTCGCAATTATCTCATTGTTTCAAGTTCAATTAAAAGTTAAAACATAATTAAAACTAATAACCACTAAATACATGGTTATCCTATATTTAGTAACTACGATACGTTAAGTGCCATCGATATGGCGGGAAATTTGACGGATCTATGACTTTGTTTATGCATATGACAATGACAAGTTATTACTCATAAATGATCAATTGCCATTAAGTTTGTAAAGAGGCTATAACTCATAGATACCAATAGTAGAGTGACAAGGATTTTAGGATAAAATTGATCTCAAAATTAAAATTATGATTTAAAATAAAAAAAAAAACAAGTTAGCTTCCATGTAATTACGACTTCAACGTGATCTACATCAATTACTGAGTTAGAAAAAAATGTTCTTGATTACAAATGACCGATTAAAAATCATCGTGTATAGGTAAGTAAAGTCAATTAACTACCGTAGATCTATTGATACCAATGCAACTGTTGATTAAAAATTCGGTTTGCTCTTCTTCTAAAAAAAAATACCAACCCCTAATATAAAGTACGCATAACGAGCACGTACCTTACCTACCTACCTTTACCAATTATTGTACCTATTGAATACAATTCCCAAATGCTGAATAAATTCTGGATTATAAGTATATATACCACCAAGTTTACTTGGAAACTCAGCCAAATGTGTGCTACGACATTCTCATTTGCATTGATGCATACACGCAATAAGAAGTATATATTACTAATATGTATAAATCATTAGTGATTTGCCTATTTCACTGAGCGATCCGTAAGTATCCAAATGGTTTTGATCAGAAGCGCAACCAGAATTGCCGAGTAGTTCGCTTGCACAACGTGTATATGTTTGGCATACCGAACTAGGCTAAATTCGGATCTCAATTGACTTTCGTAAGTCGATGAATGAAACGCCGGCAACGGTAATGTTCTAGCCGATTTCTTTACCATACGATTGTATACACGTAGCTAAAACAAACTAAACATCTGACTTAGGCACCCAGTAATCGAATCTAACGACAGCTTTACTTTAAAATCCGTCAAGCCGTTTGAATTGTTACAGTGTAAGAAGCATGCTCATCTACTTTTGACTACAATAAACATTCAGTGGAAGAAATAAACGCATCTATACCAAGTAGGTCGTAGTCAAATTTTGAAATAGAAATATAAAACCATTAATGGAATCATAATTAAACGAAACAGATGTAATGAGACAAACATAATGTTATAAACCACATAGTACGAAGTAGGTTTATGGACGATTTCAACGATTAACAACAACAGATCATAATATTTACATTGTCAATAAATGCTAAAACTGTTTTATACGAAATTGCAAACTGGGGGAAACGACCTATGAATGTGTTATAAATGCTCCAATGCACATGGACGCAATAAAGACATGTCATGTTACACGACAAGTTATAATGTTAAATTCTGAAATAGCATTAGAAATAGGTATCAGTATTAATGCGCCTATTCATCAAAAGGTTCAATAGTATAAAAGTAATAGGTCTGAGCTTAAGGAAACTATTTAAAGTTCATAGAAAACGCTAATGTAATGTGCAATAGCTAATCTAGATACTATCCAGAACTAATTAAAATAAACCTAGTGCATGTTTAGAATAGGTAAGTCTAGGCTGGAATGGAACCATAACCGGCTGATGACGTAAAAGGATGTTTTCAGCGAGCCGGAGGCCGTCTGTTTATCGTCGGAGAACAGTTAGAGCTACCCAGACTGCTCCTATACGGTGCAGCTGTAAAAACACTCAAAATTACCCTACTTCTACACTCGCAACGCAATCAGTGTACATAATTACAACACAGCTACAGATGAAATAAAACAAAGAAAAGCACAAAATCAATCCAGTTGTCAGCAAAACATGCAAGAGCCAAAAGATGACAATTAAAGATTGCAATGTCGAAGTGGAGAGAATACTGGACTCGTTTTTAGAGAGTAATTTTGACTTTTTATGTCTTCGATTCTTTACATTTTAAGATAAGAACTGCCGAATAAAATATATCTTGGCTCCTACGTACCTATTTAGCGGCAAATCCAAACAATGATTAGAAATAAAATGTCTGATCCGCAACTCGCCAGCTTGTTCATATGCTACTAAATCATTTAAAAATAAGTCCACGGCAGTGCCGCCGACTACCAATAAGTCACATAATAAGATGTAGTAAAATAAAAATACGCACTACCTAATCCAAGGCCAAGGAATTTTATAAGCTTTACATTCGGTATACATATGACTTCCTGCCTTGTAATATTACCACATTACTGTAGGTAGGTTAAAATACGGTTTAAAGGAAGTACTTGTTTTTATGGAAAATCTTGATCTTGTTTGATATTAATAATTACCTTTAAAACTAAAGTTATGGTACTAAAACTACTACCTACATTGAACTTTGCATTTGCACGGGACGGGACTATTATTATTTTTAAAATATAGGTAATTATTTTGCCTTACTGATAAGAAATCGTTGTCTCCATTTGTCCTGTTTGGGATGACCATATGTAAAAAAAAAGAAATCACTAAAGATGTGCCTATAATATCCCTCAGTTGCTCTAGGTCCTAGAGAAATCCTAGAGCCTATGATCTTATCATCCAATCCTGGTCTATTGATAATGGGATTAACTAAAAGTATGTGTACATTTAAGAATAATTTTCCTAAAAAAATATACATAAATAAAAATCCCGGCGAAATGAAAACAAAAGCAGTACCTAAGGTACCATTTTTGAAGTCAGTGAAACTAAGGTCAAATAAAATCATTTTTTTATGAGGATTAGGTACAGCGAAGCGTCAGCAATAAATATTGTCAGTGTGACGCTCGCATAGGCAAGCCAAAGCAGTTTGGTATTTTCATCGGCCGCCGGGCTCGGACATGGAACATTATTTTAGAAATCGGACGGCTACTATTTTTTATTAACTGGGAATAAAATTTAAATATGTATTAGCCTAGTCATTTTAATAAGTCTCTAATAAATTCTTAACTATGGCTTCTAGCTGCCACTTGAAAGTTCCTGGAGTTTAATTGCTAACAAATTAGTTTTTCGAGCGTGCAATGTGTATGTAAATATTCTACGGAGCGAAATAAAGCCAAATATAACAGTTAGGAAATGGGGCATTAGTAGAAATTAAATATTGAAACGAAACGTCATGAAAAACTTCATCCCGCGTAATACAGTTCAGGAATTCATTTAAATTATAAACAGATCTAGTTCTTAATTTATGTTCGTGATCTTTTAGTTCTATCAGAACAGTCTTATTATGCACAGAAGGACTAAATTTGCCATAAATCATAATGTATTTATACAAGTAAAATTGTCCTTTACTAGTAATCATTAGGTAAGTACATACATCAACTCTTTTTTGATAATCCTTAGAACTTTTATAAAAATATTTTGTTTTAAATGACAATACTTAATTCATTTTCATAATAGACTTAAGAATAATCGCTGAATTTGTTGGAGTTTGTACAAGAAAACTATGTAACGCCATAAATAAACCACAGACCAATGATAACAATCAGATTTTGTACTAAACATGTAAAATGTATTACAAACGATCTGTGACAATTAGACGAGACTTTGCGTTAGTTCTATTCTCATACCGAAGTTCTGTCTTTTCGTGGGTATAGGAATTCAAAATAAAATTTTAAAAGTCCAACAAAGTAAGCTCGTGTAACCTTGGCGTGGCGAGGCCCGAGGAGACAGTTATGTGAGCGCTATAATACCGGCGAAAGATTAATTTGAATTTATAGTCATTGGCAACAGAGCAGAACTCACACTAGACAATTAACTGAAACACTTGTAATGTGTCTCAAGGAGACAGTATGAAATAACTTTCCGCGATACGATACGGCCACGATCATTTCCTTGGCAACGTTGACCAGACTGTTGCAAAGTAATATGCCTGATTAAATACCATACATCGAAGACATTTCCAGGTTAACCAATTGGCTACACATCTGCATGTTATGGAGGTAACACTCGTCTAACAGACAGAACATAATGATATAAACAAAATTAACAACACCCGAAATATTTGCCTCAAATATACTGATCAAACAAGCAATTTCAGGAGAACACGCCATTAAACTTTCAAAATTTACGGGCAATCAATCAGTATAGACAAGGTAATTTAAGAGGCAATAAGGTTGTGTTATGGCTAAACAGTTCCATCGCGTCGGCCGGGGCTTGCACGTGAGTCCCATTCATCCGTCATGTTCCACGTGCCGGGGTCCGCGCGCTGGCAGCGCGCCGCGTGACGATTTCACGATCGTTTCCATGGGACATTTTTATATAATGTCAACTTTTTGACTACTAAAGTGAGATGTAAATTGATATAAGACTTTGAGTCAGACAGTAATACCGTATATCACCTTCACTTCACCATCAAAGCGATCAAATTAGAAATAGGTACTGCCTGAAAAACTAGCTCTTGGCCGGCGCTGCGCTGAACGCAACTACTCGGCCACGCGAATAACAGACGAGCAAAACGAGCTCTGTTTTAGGTCAACGTTGAACAAATACCAAACGGGTCGTTCGGACGCTTCCGTGGTCTATTTCTGTTCTGCATTAAACGACGGCTGGCGAGGACTGCGGTGCGACTTTCGCGACGTGTGCGCCGAGTCGATCGCTGCCGCTCTTTCTCGTTTTATTGCATTTTCGTTCTACATACCCACTTTGAAATCATAACAATCAAACATTGAACCACAAAAATGAGAAAACAACTATTAGTAATTACTCCAAGTAACCTTTCGTGTATCATAAAATCCATATTTATGAGTATGCCGTAATATTTCATGTAAACTCGAAGAAAGCTACCGCGGTATTATGGATTGAATGTTAGATTGAAAGCATATTGCGGAAGCAATCTCAGCATTTTGCGGAGTAGTGCCGAGTGCGATCGGTCGTCGTCTCCACTCTATAATCTAAATAAGGAGCAAAAGTTCAATGGCCGCCTCAGCCGACTAGGAAGAAAATTTCGAGATGTCTCTACTGATTTACATGTCCACTTTAAATAGATCATTGCCCCAAAAAGGAAGGATTAAGGGATTTCCTTTGAGCGCGAGACTAGACTTTGCTCTAGGTTCACGAGATGCTTTCATCATCATTGGTTGATTGTGATAATAACTTATAGCGTTTTCTATTCCGGAAACTAACTTTTTATACGCTGGTCTGACACACTAACTGTCACTTCCCTTTATTTTATGTCTCAGATCAAATATAAATAAACCCAAAACAAGATCAACATCCTGGAAGAGTAAAACTCTTTTTTAAATGAAGCTTTTAAATGAAGCGGATTATCTTCGGATAGGTCGTTTGCATTTTGAACTCTTCCAATGTGCTCTTGCAAGAAGAACCCATAATAAATCAATCATCACGTTCGTCTATTATTGTCGAAACAATGACCAGTGCTATGGACCATTAGTAATTAACTAGGTCACCATATACCTGCCTACTTGAGCTGGATTCAGTAACGTCTTATGTACAATACGTCTGACAGAAAAATAGTATGAAAGTAGAATGCGAAGAAGACCACTTTACTTCAACGGGAAGATAGCGACGCGACGCGTGACGTAGCTGTTGGCAACCGCTGGGGTGTGAGACAGGAATTGCGTAAAGGTGTCGTGAACACTTCATTCGAGACTCACTGAGAACTTTTCACGACAACGAAAGTACAGAAATACCATTAGCGTCCGTCAACAATGTCAGAAATAACTTGCAATAGTCACAGGTTACTAATCCACTGGGCGGAGTCTGTTTGTTTATTGACGAGGATGTCGATGCGCTAGTAACCTTAAAACAGTCATAAACGAAGTACATGAAAATACGCTTAAATCCTCTGATAGTTAGCTGTTATTATCCCAGTCTGCAGTAGGTATAATAAAAATCATATTTACGAATTAAAACTTTAAACGGCTGCAGTTGAATGACGCATGCTTATTATGCGACAAAATGAGGAAAGCTTCAAGCAAGAGTTAGCCGAATAATTGAACAAACTACGAAACCTAAACGCGGAAAAATCTTGGACTCGCTCCAAGCAGCTGATTGATGAGGATGGTCATTTCGTACACGGCCAATCCCGAGTTTTTTCTTATTATTTAGCGGAGTAGTGGACGAGTCTATTTCTGTGACCCGAAAAACAAGCCACCACAAAATACGCCAAAATATTTTACACAAAATTTAGTCGTAGGTGTTTGTGCGCACCACGTGAAAATTTATGATCGGTGAAATTAAAGGTGGATTTTATCCAAATATAGAAGAGGAAACTTAGAATTTGTTAGGTATTTTAGATTATTTTTGGAAATAGATATAAACCTGAAAATAATGGTTTACGAACAAATATATTTCAGAAGAGCCATAATACATTGCTAACACGCTAGTAAAACCTAAGAAACCACGTTAAATCGATACCGTTATGCCAACCGCAATCTACATTTATATATGGAAATAATTATACGGTACGTAATTTTTGGATTGTGCGTTAATATAATTGAGCATATTAATAAAGTAAATATTTTTTTTATTCTCATTTTCCATTTCTAATTTGATAACGATAGTGTTCGTTCCGATCGTCAAAATATTTTATTGACTTTTTCTGCCTTTTTGAAATTTTAACTTTACGGACTGTTGAAATTTATCGAAGCATAAAGTATAATTATTATACATAATTACTATTTTCTAATAAAACTCAATGACACCATGTTAGTCTACTCTTTTGATTAGCATTATGGTATAAAGAGCCCTATACCCTATGGCATTTTCTCCGCCTCTCTAACGGCTTACTAATTTGAATTCTGGGCCATGTTAAACCTTTTCATAGTGTCAATAAAATTCCTCATAACTTTCATATTAATACTCATCGTTATCATCGGCATGTTTCAAAAACGGATAGAATCGGTTGTATGCGCGTTATGTTTCTCGTTTAGCGCAATAAAGGTTCGTTAAACCAAGTTAAGAAGGCGGTTATTCGGTATTAATTTATCAAATTCGGCAACTTCTACTTCTAATCCAACACTGAAAAGCCATACTTAAAATGTGAAAGGAAGTAATGGATCATTTAATTGTACGCTTGCAATGCAGACGTGGGTGTGCGGCTGTGCGCCCAATGCGCTTACTGACTAGATAAATCTAAATGCTCCACATTTCGCGTGCTGCGAAATTTAGAAGTAATAAAAAATCTCTACCAGCTGTTTCCGTAAATTAGTTTATAAGCTTGTTTCATTTTTGTGATTGTTGCTTAGTCGATAGATTCCTATGTGTAAAAGACACGTTTAACTATAAAATGTATTGTGTGCCAGAATTGTCGTTACTAGCCGAAACTCTGTTGCGAAACAGCGCTGTGGCCTATCCCACAAAACTTACAATTACAATTTTACAAGTGTCAAGTTACAAATTTGTAATAATACAAATGTGCGTACCACAAAATATACAAGTAACAAATTTGTAGTGGAAAATTCATACAAATATGTAAATTGTATCGACAAGTCTACAATTTATTGTATCACAAAACTTTACAAACGCTACATATCTTTTCCGGAAAATTTACAAATTTGTAGCTGACAATTGTTTTATGCTACATTAAATTGTAGTAATAATTATACATATATGTAGAATTGTACCTACAATTTAACAATTCTCGAAACGTGTGTCGCACCCTCTTGCTATAGTTGCTACTGTACGAATACTAGTAAATGCGGTATATTTTATCATATTTAGCGATTCCAACTCTTTGTACATATACAAACAAATACAAATAATTTATTTCAGAATAAAATTCCATATACATTCCATTAACAATAAAATTAAAATTAACTAAAACTATAATTAATTTGATATGTTAGTAACATTAGGTAATTCTTAAAAAACTATGTTAGCATATGTGTATGTATGTGTGTATGTTCATATACCTAGCACGAAATATTTAGTTCAAGTAGCAGTGATAGTGATCCTAGGTGTCATGAATTTCATATACATATACATATATAACCCCAATTTTACTTAGCCTTAATTTACGAAATACTAGGTACTGGATAAAAAAATGCATATACTCAAATTGAGCTTACCATCGTACGCCTTTTCCAATTTTGCCACATAGTGTCCCTTAAGTATATCCAATCTTTCTCCATTATTTATTCCTAAATCATTTAATTTTTGCGTTATCTCCCTCCATTTGTTTATTTACACAGTGTGCATTTATCACAAAATTTACCAAAGTTTTTGTTTTCATTTATGAGGTTTATAAATGTTTATAATGGTCAGTTTAACTTGCAAATCCATTGTAATGTCAGTTGGTATGTAAATGCTCGTAGATAGATCACTATATAAATAATAATTAAAATTGATGTAATTCTTGCGTATTGCGTATAAAGTGAAACTACCTTCAACATTAAAGAAGTAAAATAAATTGTTACATATTTGTAGTTGTAACATTATAATATTTCGCTTGTATATTTACAAATCAACAATTCTACAATTATGTAGCTGTCGTGACATACCTTTATTCTTTGTGATACGCTTTCACAAAAATGACATATTTGTATACTGCAGACTTGTAACGAATACATATTTGTAATTATTGTGGTACATTTTTTTGTTTACAATTTAACAATTTTGTTGAATTGTACACTTGTAAAGTTTTGTGGGATAGGGCACTGGTGGCCTGCGGTAAGACCGTGCGACTTTCAACCCGAAGGTCGCGGGTTCAAACCTCTGCTCGTACCCATGAGTAGTAAAACCTAGTGTCTACGCCAATTCTTGGGATTCATTGTCAAGCGGACCCCAGGCTCTCATGAGCCGTGTCAAAAAATGCCGGGATAACGCGAGGAAGAAGAAGAGTACCTGAAACTCTGTTTGGCAATAATAACAACATGCAGAACTATCACTCCTGCTTTCCTCTGCAGTTATTCGCTCTTAACACGACTGGAGAGCTGAGCTGACGTCGGCGGCCATATAACTAATTAAGCTATAACAATGTCCCATGAAAGTTTACATTATAACTACAGACCGTGTAGATCGGCGTCATCGGCCACCAACAAAGTTTGTCATGAAATATACCGAATTCTGTTGTCAACCAGTTTGTATACATATATGTATAGTGAATCTTCTGCGTAGTTCTAATCAATTTCTGTCGACGTGACTGTTACTAAGCCAACAAGGGCAGCTCATTGTGATCTTCAACACGTATTGGTAATGTCCCATCTTTAGTAGATTTGGAACGATGAAGCAAAAGTAGGTGGTACACTTGGTACTAATTTGTTGTTTATATTTATATCTCTATACTCGTATCTATTGTTATACGCATGTTGTCTTATTTCGAGCGTAACTAATTAGTGTTTGTCCCAGACTTACCAGAATTATTGTGGATTTGCCAAACATTTATCCGGTCAGAAAAGAGGAACGTGAAGGTTAATTACCTGCAAATATAAAACAAAATATAAATACAAATTAGACTCAAAGCTTAACATACAATTTAATGTAGAATGGGTGGTGGGGCTATGGATATTAACCCATTTATGTTACAACGAGTAGTACGTCCATTTCCTCCAAGGCGTATCATGGACGTTTTCATCTGAATGAAACTTGGTTGAACTGACATATCGGTGTTCTAATTACCACTGTCGACGCGGAATGCGAAGGGATCTTTATAAAACTATACTCTAATTTATCCAAGGAATAATAAGATTATAAACATTATGTCATTATGTATTTGCCTTATTAAAAAAAAACAATTCAGTGGACATCCTCCTTTTTTGGAAGAAGAAATAAGATAAAATAATAATTGCATTCTGTAACAAGTGACGAATAAGTGTAACAAATGAAGTGAGTGAGTGTATTATATGGTGTATTATTTAACTGACGTTTCGCCGACGCGCTCGAGCACAATTGTATTCGGTTGATGACAACATAATCACGGTTGTCCCTTCGTTAATCAGTGTGTTTAATTGTTTGTACTTTACTATATTTACAGTACACTAACTCTCGCCTCTTGGGATTCCAAACAGACATTTATTTTAGATTCTGCTTCTGACTCTTGCGGACCCTGGGCTATGAAGCAATAATGTAGGTATCGCCCACACTGTTAACTGTACAGTCGGTGGGCCTTATGCCTTTTATAATAAGGTCCACCATGTACAGTTAGGAGTTTTGCTGTTTGTACATCCAGTCGGGGCATATTCGCTAGATCTGGAGGCACTTATTTATATGTGAAGATATCACCGGAAAACGAAAACACACGAGTTTGAGACTTGGAATATTACGAAAAAGGGTTTGCCCGCGATTATCTGATCTTTGTTTGTCTGTTATTAACACTTGACAATTATGGCACAAAATATCGTAAAAGATGCACACCGTGTTCTCTATTCTATCTTTGTTTAAATAAAAACAGAGTGTAGCAGTCGTCAGACACATGAATGTCACAATAATAAACTTTATTGTCATAACAAAACAATTTACACCTTCTCCTGCGTGCCTACAATGAGAGAACGCTCGAGCCCAGCTGTTGGCGTGAATATAGGCTGATGGTGATTGCGGTTATATAATATAGTTTACATGTAGGATACGTGACAGCAAAATTGATTATCGATTTCCTGCTTCCAGCACCCACGTAGCCAATACAATTGTCAACTAGCAGACGCAAATAGACAATATTACGCGGTAAACAAGCAGGAGTAGCGCCGGCACCGCTGCCCACGCGCATCGCGTTTGTCTGCGCAAATGAGCCCTAAAGATATTTTAACGCGCTTACTAAACCGAAAAGCATGCTGCTAATCGTAGGACTTTAAAAACTCTTTTAAGATTTTATGAGGATTTTTAAGCGAGATAGTGAAGACTTCCTGTCATAGGAAATAATTTTAAACTTAATAAAAATTATATTTTTTACTCATTTACCAACTAAGAAGGGACTTTTGTGTACTTACATATTAAATCAATTATAATTACTTTCCATGTTTCGGACGTTAAATTATTTTATGACTAAGGCCTAAGTGATAAAGGCAAGAATTAGTGAAATTAGTCATCAAAGTTATCTTATCACTGTTATCATAAGAAGTCTTAAAATCACTTTTTATCGTGTAACTATTACATAATTTGTAGATGCAACGTAGTGACTCATGGTTGGTTGATACGGCAGTTACAACTTTCCTTATAACAACTAAGAGCAAAACTAAATTTCACGCAGCATTCAATAACCACATGTAATCACACGATAATGTATTCTAAACATGAGCGTAAATTGGTTTAACAATGCTCGCCATACAAATCAGCTTGTCACCTACGATTTACCTGTATAGCTTTATAGGTCAGGCGGCTGAAGTTCGTTAATCTCTGAACTGACAATTATTTTCGAGCGACGGCGCACCGCGATCACCGTATCGACAAGCCAAAAGGATCGGCCATTCTGGCGGTGTACCAAGGAACGCAATAGGCAGCCTAACTAATGTACATTTCGCGACCCAAGTTGGCATTTTGTCCGATGACTGTGACATCCGACTAATCTACTAGACCTGCTTGGCTTTAGATGTGACATAATTCCTTTACAAGCTAATCGTAGACAGAATATCGTAAAATGGAAGATGCCGATGTGATTACGTCAATTCCTTTATTTTTACATGTGGGGCTATCTGTAGCAATACGTTTATGCAAAAAGATGATAAATTTAAAGCAATTAAGGATAAATACAATGACAGTGTAGAGGTGTGTGGGTGTGGCCAAATTTGCGAAACAACAATTTCACTTTCATGAATATCATGATCGCTAATTGCATATTTCCTATCTTATATTTATTTGTGCAACGGCGAACCTAACTCACACTAATACGAGAAGCAAGTAGCCATTAATTCAAAATACGTCACAAGTTACACGTATGTCGCACATTAAACTATTTTATTACAATGTTGCCGGAGCGTAATACGTACCTTGTTGATTTTGGACGTGTTAGCAAGACAGGTGTGTGCATTACTGTTATTTAAACGAGTCGTTAGATCTATTTAACTTTGTATGTACAGTAATATACCAGCGAATAGGATAGCACGAGAGAATTTTGTTTATTCACCGTCTAGTTTTTTTAACGCTAGTCGGTCGTATTACGAGAACAAATAATATACTAAGTAAGTAATCAAGAAATAAGAAACTCCAAACTACATGCAAATAAATTAAAGATGAATAGTAAGTAAGTACCTAAACCGATATTGTATCAACAACGACACATTCGACAATACAACCGTTTCGGCTAATTACCTATATGTCGTAATTTTCTTTGCAACACTTGTAGCGATTTAAGGTTTAATCCTGAAATTTCGTGCTTTTCAATGTGACCTAGATAATCAGTTAGTGTAGCATGGGCCATGGCCAGACCTTGAAAATACATTATGTGGGATGTTGCACTAAATAAGACGTGACACAACATCGTTCGACATCGTTCAACAATTTGTTCGGTCCCTGGTCATGACATTTTGCCCTAAGCATTTCTACAGATTAAGCATGTTTGTTGACACAATTCGACCTTAGATCGCCGAAAGATTTATTATGTACCTACGAGATATAGAAATCAGCTTATTTTGTATACAGGTGTGGCGGATATAACTCTGGCAACTGGTGATTGGCTTTCTCGCTTTCTTCTCTTGTGACACTTAATAATAAGTAGTTGACTTGTCCTCTGGTAAGTGTTGTATCTGAGGGGAGAACCTCTCGATCTAGCAATTTATTCTTAAAAATAATAATTTTATGGCGAGCTGTGTACGACCAGTTGAGTGTCCAGCCACCTCATGAACCCAGTCCACAGTGGGCACTGGGCTACGGCTACGTCGTGGCGACAAAGTACGGATCGATTTCGCAAACCCTCGCGTATTTCCATCGGCGTCGGGCGTAGCGCGAGCGTTACGTTGCGAAATGGTCTGCAAGCGCCAAGCGCACCCAACATTAGGGAGGCAAAGGATGACGCCCTCAGATGACACCGCCCAGACAGAAATAAATGTGCAAGCTAAACAAACCCGGCATTTCCGGCGGCACGTGGACTGACACAATAAAGTAAATATATCTGCGAATTTACAGGGTGTCCACATCACACAAAATAGTTAATTTTTGGGTCATACCTTTAAATTTAAGCTCAAAACAAAATTTTAATGTCAAAATATGATTGGTTTGTACTCCAGATCTATTGGTATTAAGATTAATTTTAAAGTTTCTTCCGGGTATTTAAAATTGTCAAAATATAGCAACTCGGAAAGTAGAGCCAAACAGAGCCAACAAATTACTTGCAATTGACCATGTATGGACACTAGATTTAACACCAGATTAGTGATCAAATACCAGACGGGAAAACGGAGACAGGGCATCAGAAAGTGGACACCCTTAGTGCACGCGGAGACGCAGGGTGCTTGGCACGGCGAATATTCACGTTTTGGCGAAGCTACGCCATGAATGGGCGTAATATTACGCAAGCTGGCCTTTCGCCTGACTCACTCATACAGAATTAACTTGTCTAGAGTGCCTCGAGTACCCTGCAGCTGTATTGCATATTTCATAAAATATTATTTATGCGTTCTGTTTCATAATGATTTCAATTAATGGAATTCTCACTATTTACCTGGCAATGAGGGCGACCAATCGAATAGTATTGATATGACTTGGAACGGTCTCACATATTTATTGCAGGTGCATATGATTTAAGGCAGGTGAAGCGAAGAGATCAAAGTGCATTCTTCATTTAACGTTCTGATAAATTCTTGCAGCCCGTTTGAGGAAAGTGACAAAGCTTTGCGTTTACATGCAATGATTTGTCATACCTAACATATTGTGTACTTGTGATACAAGATTTGGAACTGAAATGGTTCTCAAGACATTTTTTCCTATTTCAGTTAGACCTTCAGAAACTTGCCAACTTTGCATAATAATCGAAGATCACGCTTAAGGCTGGTTGGCCTAAACCAACGTTAATTATAAACAATAAAATTATATACCTACAAATTACAATAAATAACGCACGTTAAATTTCGTTTGTACGAAACGTTCGATAGCTTTCTTACAACGGTAGCAACGTTAACATGTCAGTTTAAATGTAGTCAATGCGACTAGTGTGTATATTAGAGGTTCAACTAAGCCATAAGTCTAAAAATTGCTTGGCAAGAACATTTAATAAATCATTAACCTAATACGCTATCCCTAGTCGGTGTAATAAGGATTACATTTATTAACAGGTGCAATTGCTATGAGAAAGCTTTTATGCACGTGTCCAAAAATAAATTCAACAGATTTAATGAAGTGACACATTTGTTTTTCTAACGTGGGTTTCATGCTTATTAATAAATCTAAATCTACAATTAGATAATTATATAAGATTAGTCATATATTATGACTATTAATAATCTTGGGACGTTCCAAATTTAGCATAGTTATTTCTGGAAGATTAAGGGAAATATTATAAATAATATTTAGTCTCTATAATACTGACAAAACACATTTACGTTAATAAATAGTTAGACAGTATGAAGGATAAAGTATCCTATTCTGCTACCATGAAAACTAATGTATTTCGGTGAAAATAATCTTAAAAAAATCTTTCAATTATAAGTGGTTACGGTAAACTTTGATTTCGACACAAATGAACGCGCTCTACATAAGTAGGTAAGCTACCTATATTTCCTCCGTTGTTTAATGTTACTCAAAATGCTAGGAGTAGAATTAATTATTTAGGAGTACCTGGCCACTGCAATATACCCTTATGCCGACAATCCTGCCGTTGAATGTCTGTTCATTAAAATCTTGACCAAGACTCCATCGCGTCAACGAAATTTCGTGCCCATGATGCCACAACACAACGTATACAAACGTCAAGAAATATCGGAAAACTGTGCAAAAGGTAATAGGTACAAACAAGTTACTCTGCTTTTATGATCGATTACTCTAGTCATTTTGATTTTTAATGGAATTTCAAAGCTTAAAAAATTGTTTTGGTGTATTTGCATGTCACGAGTGATATACAAGGTGTCCCTAGCCATTGGACAAAGCCGAAATGTACATATGAATTAGGGTATTTAGAACCAGTATACAAAGTATCATAACAATCGGTGTAGCGGTTACGAAGAAATTAAGAAATTACGATTTTTTTACTTTGGAGCAACCTGTATGTGTTAGTAGCTACCGAGGTAATAAACAGTATGAAACCTTCTTCGATCGTATTGATTATCTTTTTTATTTATGACATTAATAAGATTCTGACGTTTGACAAATGTCATAATTGCCGCACATTTTCAAACAAATTGTCAAAAGCACTGCCAATGATTAATACAGATGTTTCTTTTTGTTGTCGATTATTGGAAATAACTTTTGTTTGATAATTTATTTTTTTATCTTTTGTTCTAATTAAAAAAATATTACCGTTAGAGCATTTCTGAGAAGTAACCCTACGTGGGATTTCAGGGTTTGTCCAATGGCTAAGGTCACCCTGTATAGGTAAATCGCTTGGTGCTCAGAAGCTTAAGAACGGCTTCAACTTTTATTACTCCGACACGTCTGAATGAAACAAGCCGTTCCAGGTGATAAAATTAATCGAAGCAAATAATACAAACATAACTCCACCAGCATGGACGGCAGATTGGCAACAATTCGGCGTCTATCTATTTCCAAGCAAATTATCCTCAAGCATGAGTTATGGACTCGGCGTGACGACCGGCGCGGAGTTTGCCAAAACGAGGATTATGACTGACCTGACATCTGCTCGACAAACATTAACAATGTACCATATTTTTTGTAGTCTTAAACCCAGACTAGCGTTGCTACTTGCTTGACCTTCATTTGTTATAGCAATACAAAACACCCTTTACCTATCACTGTATCTGTAATTATGTATCTACTATTCCTTGCCCCTGTTGGAGCATTTCAATCAAATTACTTCCATCTTTGCATGGCGATGATGCTAGTGCAGATACTGCACAAAATCAAAGGATAAGGTCAATGATTTTTTAAATAAAACAATGACAACAAGAAAGATATGAGGAATCAATGTGACCAGGATTGAATTGACCCATATTGGAATCTCCTTAGCCTAGCCTAGATTTAGTTCTCAGATACATATATCCAAACACCACATCTGACAAGAATATCAGGATTTTAGTTGAATCTCGTACTATTTCTAAATACGTAGAAAGTAATAAAATGCAAAAAAAGAAACGCGGCACATAGATTTGTCTTCAATGTCGTTATGAAATAAACGTACAAGAATACTTTTACATTCAAAGCGGATCAGAATAGTGCCTTGCGTCAAATACATGCATTCCGTGTGATTCAAGAAATAATTTTATCTGTAGCAGTAGGTAAGCAGTTACATTCATACATACTGATACATTATAATCAGTGATCGTTAATTTTCCAGCAATTTTGGTGCAGTATTGTTGGTTAAAAGCATCTGTAATATGCCCTACTCTAGGTAGAATAGATAATTAGGGTTAATAACAGTAATATTAACCTTAACCAATCCTCACCCTATAAAAAAATTGAAGTAAATCCTTTATTTTTACTATGATGCACCAAAATTGCTGGAAAATTAACGATCACTGATTATAATAAATAAAAACATTGCATAGCACTAATGAAACTTCATTCCTTGGTGGCCAGTTGAAGATGGAGCATTCTTTTTTAATAGCCTATATTGTGTCCCACTGCTGGGCAAACGCCTCCCATGTCTTCCGCCATTCGTCACGGCTTGTCACAAAAAATTGACCGTGAGCAAATTAATATTCTTAAAAAAATCTAGATTAACGTTGTCAATGCATGGGGTTCCTTTCCTGCCGTTACTGAGGCTTTAACAACAGGTAGCTTCGGATTGAACGTGTATTTTGTCATAATACTCATAATAATTATCAAATAGAGATTTTGGGGTCTGTATCGAGCATCCTGGAAGAACGGGATCTACAAAGTCTTCCAATTTAATAGCTCCTTGGCAGATTATGCAATAAGGACCGTTCACAGCACTCAAACTTCCGAGTCGGCCTGTCATGCCTCGCAACAATTATGTCAGTAACACAGCCCAGCTAAGGATATCGCCGTATTTACAATTGAGCATCCGTTCAACTATATACCTTATAACAATATAATAAGGTAGACAACTGTATGGTTTTAGCAATGCAGTTACTGAAGATATTTTCCACAATGGGCAGCTCGAATCATCGGAACAGCCTAACTGCACGCTCGGCTCTATAACGGCTCGCCAGCGAATATTGTATAAGAAAGGTTATTTTTGCCGTCGTCCAGGGTCGCAGCGCGTAAACACTGCCGATACATGGCAGAAATGCCTCGAAACTGCATGCTTTGCGCAAGCACGTATTGTGCGGATGTTTACTATTATGATTATCTGCTCCGCGGCTGTTGCTAACCGGGACTTTTTAATTTATTGCCCAATGTACAGGGTGGAAAGATAAGTCGGGCCTTGGAGGGAAACTACCTTAAATCCTTAAGCTGAGTCATTTTACTTAAAGGAGACATTCCTTTATTTTTAAAAAGAAACAAAACTGCATTCAAAGTATTTTACTTTTTATTCTACAATTTGGCTTGTCTAATAAAATCTTGAGTACTAAATATTAGATTTTATAATATTTTGTACGACAGACGAGTGCTTAGACCTAATGTTTCATGGAGAAATGTTATCATTAACATTAACTGTATCGACTACTAGAATAAAATTGCGAGTTTTTATTTTTTGGATTTTTTAGTCGGTTCGAGTCCCGGGCGAGGCAAGCGAGTTTTAGAAAATCTTTGAAAGCAGTTTTGTGTCTTTTTAAAAATAAAGGAATGTCTCCTTTAACTAAAATGAGCCAGGTTAAGCATTTAAGGTAGCTTCCCTCCAGGGCCCGACTTATCTTTCCACACTGTATATGAATACACCTTTATATTCTTTAAATATGTTGAAGATGAAGGATTCATACTTGGTATGATTGATTCGGTCGAAGCTTCCGGTTAAATATATGTAAGTACTTCCAAAAATTCTGAAGATCATATAAGTATGTTTACACAGTTGTTGCCTTTATGCTTTAATTGGGTTAGGCAAATTTTATTGAATGCAATGAAAAATGCGTTATACGAAATGTAGGTCATTGTGATTTGTGATTTACGCTCATTAAAGTTCAAAAGACGGGCATAATGTTTGAAATATTAGTGTATGAAAGTCTAAAAAAAATCTATAAATTGGCTAGAAACTAGTGCAGTGAATCATGCATGAAACGCGCGCGCACCTCCTCTTGCATTTAAAACATTGACGTCAAAAACTTAAAACGTACGCCAAGGATAAACTCAAACTCCTGTTTCAGTTACGTAAATATTGCAATTTGCATATTAAAATTAGCAAGCCTGTTCATAAATGCATAAAACTTTTTTCACGCACCAAACATCAAAGTCGTTAAAATAAAAAATAAATTGCTTTGAGACTAAATTTTAGGCGCGCCACGCTGAAAAGTTTACGTAAAAGCTTCTAATGTCGTACGTCCAAGGCACTCTTTATTTTAGAATGTATTTGGGGATGCTTGGAAGCGTGGATGTCGCCAGTAGCATCACATTAATTTAACAGACTTATGAAATCCCATGCGCAACGCCCTCGTGTATCCGAACGTGTTGTTAAAATAAAACTAACAATAAACAAAAACGTTTCAAGAATCCGATTGTCTCGCGCTAACAGTTGAACACATCTTTACACGCTATTAGCTTTTTAGTTGGTAGGTAAATCAGACTAGTCTAAAGTAGTTTTCCCGTAATAAAACTGTATTTATATCCAATCTCGTTTCGTATATACGTTCGTTTGTCACTCGGTTGACAGCTGAGCGAATCAACTACCACTTAACGACAGCACTAATTCACAGACGTGAGAGGTGCACTAGCAACTAGCAACCGCGAAAAGTATGCGAGCAATGTTCAGAAAAAAGCTGACGTGTTCGGTTAGTATCTGCTGCTAACTCATATCAAAGTAAAAAGTAACACTGCTGAGTCTACTTATATGTTTGACACAATATTTAGAAAGCGTGAAAGAACACATTTATCAAAACTATGCTTGCATTTTTTATAAGTGAAAAAACAAGTTCTATCCCGCCGCCATAATAGAGTGAAAAATTTGTTTTATGTTAAAATCACAGCAACGATTTCCCAGAAATATTTTGAAAGGCGGCCGAAATATGTCTAAATGCCACTTAGTTGGTAGTTGTCACAGAGGCTGCCCTAAATACAAAACTATCTTTGGTATAAAATGTTGTGGAGGCAGCGAACTCGTGTGATTAATATTCTTACGCCGCGCCAGAAATTTAATGAATTAACGGTGTATACGTTGATTCAGTATATAAGTAGCGGGTTTAGAAACTGAAAGTGGTTTGTCAGAGGCGTGTTGACACGGGTCCAAGATGCTGTCGTTAGATATCGGTAATATGGTTTGCATGGCCGGCGCAGCGGACGTACCTTGCGCTAATCGCATGCGACGACACCCCCTCGTTTATCATAATACCTAATACATGTTTGGAAGCCAACATGCTCGTGTTATGCTCGCAACTTTATGGCATTATCGGTAATGCATTTGGCAGTAAACCACGGTCATCACCACTGACTCGAACACTACACGTATTTGATTTCGTCCTTAAGAAAATTTTGAGATATTGAAATGAAATAATCGGAATTATATATTTTTTTAATTTCAAACACACCAGCCACCGGTGGGTTCAATTTAAATGTCTCAAACTCAGTTTAATAGCTAGACAGATGTGAAGAAGATATAATTTGTCGGGTGACAAGGAGTCACGTAGATAGTTTCGTTAGCTTTCCTGCTATTATTACGAACTTACGGCATGTAAGCATAATCTGTTTTTTACTACTCGGTTAAAAAACAGTATTAAAACTGGATAATAGGAGATAGAAACATCATAAAGACCAACGAGGTCAAGGTGCACATACAAAATGAGGACAAGTAGACTAATTACCCGCCCACGTTGTCGATAAAGCTCAAATTGTGTGTCTTCTATGTAAACATTTTTTCATGTACGAATACAGCACTATAAACAACCACAAAAGCAGTATTGAATACTGCCTCTATGCTAATTCCAACGTTATAGTTTCCATTTTTAAACTCTCCAGCGTAATTAATTTGTCAGCTAAAGTTCATGATTAATACTATAATAAAAGATATATTAACGATATGTAGACAGTTTAAATTCAACAAGTGGTTTATATGTGAATTACACAACCACGGACAGTCAGTGCCAAAATTCTATTTGTGACGACAAACCGAGACGGGTATATTTAACTGCCACCCATAAACTGTCGAATACTGTCTCTGACAACATCGAACGAGACAATATCACTAACGCAACAAGGTAATGTCTTCATTAAATTCATGCATGAACCGTATCAAAACAACCTCACGGATGCAAGACACAGTGCACGGTGCATGTAACATTTTTGTTGATTTCCAGTTAAAGTCTAACTAGATCGCAGCGAGACAAGGTATTAGTGAAATGATGATATTAATAAGGAATATAAATTTCCGTTAGTTACAAATCAGATCGTCTGTGAAAACTAGCGCCATGATTTGACATTACGCGGAATTAGATTTGGGATACGTCTACGACCAAATGATCATACTTTTCCTGCCCATCTACCACTAACCCGAAATCACAACGTAAATATGTTATTGTGAATACACTCGCCTTCATTGAAGGCATTAGCCGGAATAATGCATTGTTTGTAACTCATCTACGCAAACATTCCATTCTTATGCGCGACACAATTCGCATAACCCGACCTTTCAGCTCAGTGCATAAATAGATCTCACTCGGACTTGGGCGGAAAATTACAAATTCCATACTCGTGATTGCTAATATCTTATTTGGCCCGATTTTACTAAAATTTAACATTTAGGTATTTAATCTACGGTTAAATGTTTAAATTGTATAGAGTTCTACTTGACTGGTCGAATTGAGACTAACATGCATTCTTACTGTAACTGCACTAATATGTTGGTCGTCTTCATCTACATAGTTAAGGATTCTTAAAGTCAATAAATTGTTTATCTCATATAAATTGATTATTATTTAACAACCTACGTATTTTTAAACCCTTTATTTCTTATACCCATCTATTACATGGCGATACATTTGTACAAAAGGCAAAAGTATGCCTTTAAGGTAGTTTCTCGCAAACTTTTGATATAGTAAATGCAAAGGTGTGGGTAGTTGTTTACTGAAGCATTGATGGCGTTTAAAATTTTAATGGCTTTTCCTGTACTTGACTAAGGAAATCTCGTGATGCGCCGGCGCGGGCGTGGGCGGATGATTAAACCGCCCAGCTTAAAAACAACGCCTCTGTTACGACATTCCTCACTGGAACCAGAGTTAAGGAAAACAAGGTATCTCTCACCAGCTCACCACCATTGCCATCTATAACAGAGTCGGGTACTTCTCGTCTACATAGTCTATTCCGGTAGCATTTTTGTCTGAACACACCAAACACACTTATAAAGTAACAACAACACAATGCTCCTAAAGTAAAATATGCAATCCTAAGATTTTCAAGAGCAACTATCTGCTGGCCGTCCAATTACTTATACGGATACAGAGAAAACCAGGCCTTGGGCAGCCAGAGAATTTAGCCTTACGGTATTTTTCCTTTGGCGAAAAGATTGTAAATACCGAATGAAATATCGTACCAAGAAGTGTTTGTTTATCTTAACCATACTAATATACACGGTGGCAAAAAAATAACTGCATTCCCGTTGCCAGGGAGGTTTGGGGAATATACTGAGCAACTTTTACTATGGGACCAACCCCGAAATCAGGAAAATAAAATTTACCCTCCCATAGAAAATGGACCAGCCAAAATAACAGCCAAATTTTTATTGGCGATTTCGGGGATGGTCCCATAGTAAAAGTTGCTCAGTATAATCCCAAAACCTCCCTGGCAACGGGAATGCAGTTATGTTTAAGCCATCCTGTATATTAGTGCAATAAAATAAACAATATCTATTCTATTATAGAACAAAACAAGGCCTCTGTTTCGACATCATTCACTGGAACCAGAATTAAGGGAAAACAAGGCCGTCGTCGGTGACTCGTAAACGACCCACTACTAATAGGACTAATCGTATCAAAATAACCGCTATCTTTTAACAGGCCATGATTTACTGCTGTATTATGACATTCGTTGGTTTTATTATTTGTGGACGATTGTTTTTATAACTAAAGTAATCCGTTACTGTTAAATTGATAAATTTAGATCAATGACAATTTAATATGACTTTATTGTGTGTGAAACGAAAACATGAAAGCTTTATTACATGCCCCTATTTTGTAGTGTTCGGAACAAATTTTGAAGAAGAAGAAAGAAAGAAGGTATTATGGTTTACGGAGTTGGTAATTGAAAAGGAAGGAACCATAAGATCTGCCGATGCCCGAGTCCTGAAAGGACTGTCTGATTTATATCTAAAAATCTGGAAGACCGAGCTTTGCTCGGAAAATGCGCGTTTTCCCAGAGATAAGACCTAGCTAAATCGATTTTACGCCCCCTAAATCCCCCATATAGCAAATTTCATCGAAATCGTTAGAGCCGTTTCCGAGATCCCCGAAATATGTAAATAAATAAATATACAAAAATTGTTCGTTAAAGGTATAAGATATACTTACGAGTATTTAGGAGTTTTTTGTTACATAAAATTGCTACTAGACGCACGTCTTGGCAAGCAGTTTTACGTGTTTTGGAGTAACAAAGACAACATTAGTATAAAGTACAAAGTACAGTACAAACGGAGGTTGCGGGAGTCCGCTGGATGCGGGTGCAGGGACCGGTCATTGTGGCACTCTTTGGGGGAGGCCTATGTCCAGTCAGTACAAATATTTTTGGTTTTCACCTACCAATTACTTTAATGTTTTATTTTTAACATTTATCAAAACACCAGGTCTAAGATCCCACATATATCATCGACCTTCACCAATCTGTCTGACGGATGAAACTATGAAAATATGAAAGAAAATATGTTCCAGAACATAAATAAATAGGGTTGCCTAAAGAAATATGGTCAAGGCTATTTTTAATAAATTTTTGAAAAAAAATTTTTTTCGGTAAATTTCACCGATTTGTCTGACGATCGAAATAAGTTTCAATGGAAAGTATACAACTCCTACAACATAAATCAACTAGGTTGCCTATCTTTTTCCGGTCACTATTTATGTGGTTGCCGTGTTTAAAGAGGTGATTTTATATCGATAATTGCACTCATCTGTCTGACGCTTGAATTATACACCAAAATGATGGTAATTTTATTGTAAATACAATGGTATAGGGTTACCTGCGAAAATCCGGTCACAAATAAGGGTTGCCAGGCTTTTAATAAAAATAAGAAGGGAAGACTTTTAGCGATAACTCATAAACGGCTTAACTGATCAAGTTTGTTTTAATTTTATTTGATTGAGTTTTTTAAGTACTATTTTTATGATTTTTTTCATGTTTTTTGGGCAGAAGGTTCAAAAGTTAGAAGGAAATACCTTTTTATTTTCTTTCTAAACGATTATTTCCGAAATTATTCACTATATCAAGAAATGTTGTTTAAAGACCCCTATTCATTTTGAAAGGCCTATCCAACGACACCCCATACTATAAGGTTGAAACGATAAAAAAATTGTCACACACATTTTGTTTCTTTCAAAGCGATTATTTCCGAAAATATTCATTTTATCAAAAAATGTTCTTCTAAAACCCCTATTCATTTTGAAAGACCTTTCCAACAACATCCCACACCATAGAGTTGACACGAAAAAAAAATCCTCACGTACATTTTGTTTCTTTCGAGGCGATTATTTCCTAAAATATTCACGTTATCTGTATCTGTGAAAATTTCAACTGCCTAGATATCACGGTTCATGAGATACAGCCTGGTGACAGACATATAGACGGACAAACAGACAGACGGACAGCGGAGTCTTATAGTAATAGGGTCCCGCTTTTACCCTTTGGGTACGGAACCCTAAAACACAATGTCAAACGCTTCACGATCTAGATCCAGCAAACGCGTAGAACGCTAGGAATATCTTTAGCCATCCTTACTCACTGGAGTAAGTAATATGTGTCACGGCGGCCGGGAATGGAAAGTGCATATAAATAGTGGCCAGAACGCTCCCGAGTGGGCCGTCTTATGTAACCGGGACGTAGACTACATCCTGTAGACTCTGTATCAGTGGCGGAGTATCCATAGAACTTCAACGTCTTGCCTAATATTCGCACATACATACTCGTATGAGCACTTTTCCTACAGTCCATGAAGTAAATTAATATCTACCACTGCTCTGTATTGAATGGAAAGTATGGAAACACATTTATTTTTAGGGAGCTAAGGCCCATAATTTAATACAATGAATTATTAACTAACATATAGGAAATAAAAACTTAAATTCGTTATTATTTGATTTGGTTTGGCAACACTTACATAGATAAGATAATCGGATTCCACTTACTAAAAGTTGTCTAGACGAGATTGCTTTCTATGGATAAGCTGGCCTTTTGTCTGCTTCTAGTTTAGTTTTTCTCATTCTTTTTTTGTTCAATTACGGTGAGCAATTAAATTTTTTGAAGTTTACGTATATTAGATACCTATAATACCCGCGAGCCGTATCGTTAAATTGCATTCATCAATTTCATACTACGCCAATGTTTAAATTTGTTATTTACAGTTCGTAAACGTGCATGCAATTTAATTTAAAGCTCGCGCTCATATTTTACGGCATCGCTTGCTCCGTCTAGTAAGCGATCTGTCACTGTAAGATCTCGTAAACATGATCTCCGTCCAAATTGTCTCCGCACCTCCTTAGTTGTGGTTTTTAAGGTTGGCGTTACAAACCTTTGTTATGCTAATGGGATTTAATTAAAGCCGCCGATTTTATCTCTGTTTTGTTTAAGAATGCTCGTCGTCGCGACTCTGCTTCTGAATAACAATGTAGGTCAACTACGCAGTTATATAAGTTTTCATTTTTTAAAGGCTTTAAGAGCCCATCAACGTGCACACTAGCGCCACTGCTCAATAATCGTGATTCGTCGATCTATGAACTCAAAACAAAAACGGCCGTTTTAACTTTGGACGCATAGATTGACGAATACAGCAACATAAAAACTAGTTTCATGTATTCAAAAGGTACTTAAATACAAAATACAGTACGTAGAAGCCCCCTTTTTTAAATATCTTTCGTTAAATTTAAATAATCACGATTATTCAGCAGTGGCGCTAGTGTGCACATTGATGGGCTAAGCACAAATGAAATAACAGTGGGCCACTTTACTTAGAATTTCCACGTTTTCATTACTTGAATGTGTAATTTTATATCCGCTGTAAACTAAAGGGATCATATCAGTGAATTATGGCAGCATTCGTAAACAAGAAAAAGGTCTATAGGTATGTAGATATTAATAGTATGGTGCCAAATACAATGTTTCGTAAATAGCTTCAAGCAGACAAAACTTGCATCAAAATCTCACAAACGTTTTTCTGCATTCTTTAAATAATCTTATAGATTATTCTGTGGCATGATTATGCTGACTTCATGACATTACATAAAGTACTGTTAGTAATAAAAAACAACGGGTTGCACTCCGGGAGTGCCGACAGAAGTAAAAACTCAATGACTAATTAGTCCAAAATGTCTGCAGCACTATGTATAATTGACCCATCCTCCTTTCTATTGAAAAACTTTAGTTCCGAAATTGCTGGCCAGTGAGCTTAAATTTGTTGCGTTAATTGTTTAAAATTCGAATAGAAATTGTAAAGTTACCTTGCAGCCCTCGCATCTAAATATATATTTGGTCATGATATTTTGAGTTTTATTCACCAGTACTAGAGTTCACTTTTATTAGCGATTTCATCAAGATTTAGCTTTATTGAATTATATTGGAGTGATATAAAGTTAGAATGTAACTGTGAGATCCTCGTATTTCAACCCCGTACAAGATTAGAACATTGAGCTTTATTGCTTAATATAAAAGTCCAGTTTTAAATAATTGACCTGATTATGATACGTTATGACTAAAGTTCTTTGGTGAATAACATTGTCCGTCACACATGACGTCAGCGCGTTACGCTGTCTCGAGTTTATCATTTTTTCCCCACCTCAAAAAGTGCTCAGCGCCGCTAAAGAAGTTTTCACTTCAATAAAATATGTACCTACTCCCAAAATGTAGCTCTGAAATGTAGCTAAGCGTGTATTTTTAACGTTTGTTTACTGTAAAAGTTATTAAAATGTATTTAGTTTATTCTGTCTGCCGTTACCTTCATCTAGATTTATACGTTATTAATTACATTTCCTTATACATAATCCATTATTTATATCTGTGTCAAAGAATGTTGCACCGTGCATTATGCACCGTGCGAATTCCATTCACACGCGTAAATGCAATCGTGTGAGTAAAGAGATAATTTTGTCTCGGGACTCGCATCGTAACATGCGTTAACCATACTTCGAGTTACACTTTGCACCTTTAACACGAGAACGCATTAAGTATACCATTTTCGCCGATGCAATTTGAACTCTAATACTGCTAAAGAAAGTCTAAAATAGGAGTAGTTATGTAGTTTTTCGGTGTCTCACTTGCATAATTGGGGCGTGTCGGCGCACGCGGGTAAAGTAATATACACATTCAACCCCATATGTTTACTGTTACCGCTTACTAGGGCAATCATTAACGTAAATACTGAAAATGCCGCGCAATAGGTTCTTATGCACTATTAATTTTGTTCTACGAATTAATTATTACTTATTCCGATAATTGGGTACTTGGGTAGGTATTCATTTGAATCGTTTACGACGAATAGGTTCTTATTGTTTGTAGAATAGAATTGTTTGTAGAGCCCTTCGATTCATCCGCCTAAAAATATAACTGAAATTCAATTTACAGAGAACAAAACCGCACCATCTTATCTTGGCGTGCAACCAGTTGCACTACTTGCAAAACTTTTTCTCTGTTTCAACTTTACCGTTTATATTGACTAATAATGGCGACAGAATTAAAGACAATAATTGGATATAGTTTACTTTCGAAAAAGGCACGTAAGAGCAGGTCTTGTGTGATACAGGAGTAAAGAAACAAAACAGAGAATCATACAACTGCTGTGAAATTGTTACAATCGCGATAGTTAACACGACGTTGTCGTCGATACGAAATGCCATAAACATTATCTAGGTGCCAAGCACTTTAATAAGTTGTTACTCTGTCGCCTTTCGTTACTGCTGCGGTAGTGACAGGTGCTTACCGTTAAGCGGCGTGGCGCGGCGCAGACGCCGATTAATTAGGATAGCTCGTCGAGACGCGAGACAACCGCGGCCGGCACGCGATATGAAATTATCCGCTATCACTGCAGGGCTGTTCCCGTTTGACCACTTTACTAGAGGCGTGACGACTTAAGATGTTTGTTAATGACGATTCGAAAGGGCTTGTTGCTAGGCCTACATAAATAAATAATGTTTTGACTTTGACTGACTTTTGAAGCATATAGGTCGCCGCGCCGCGAGGCAGTTTTAGCCGCCCAGCACGGGATTACGGGATTGGGAAATTATCCGTTATCACTGCAGGGCAGTTCCCAATGCTTGACCACTTGACTACAGGCTAATATAAATTGGTTAAAGCAGACCTCTGATTAATTACGTTAATTCGCAGATAACAGACCACTATAAGTAGGTATGTGCGGTCTGGCTCCGTGTGTTAGACAGTTGTTACTAATGAATGCTGTACGACATAATAATGAAGGTTTCATCTGAAAGTAACTTTAATATTAATCATCAAATTCACAGCGTATTGATGAATGTACGCCAAGCCACTTAAAGGATTTATAGAACCAAACTAAGTACTTCAAGAAATTATTAATTATACAACTTAAACTACAGAAAGTGCTAGAAGCGTTACAAAACAGCAAATAATTTAAGAAGCAAAATAATAAAAATTTAATTACATTAACGGACATTGAACTTAAGTTGAAAATGTTTGCTAAATTGACTCTCCTTCACCCAAGTTTAAATTAATATTACTGTCACACGTCACACCACATGTTATTACGCCAGTCAATAAATAATAGTGTCATAATACTTATACATAGTAGGAAATGGTTAATGAAAGTGTCATCAAATCTAAACCTGTCACGCACCTATGTTATTTATTTACCTACGTTATTCGCTAACGCTTCTACGTAGGTGTGGTGTAGGTATGCATTAATTTCCAAAAGACATTAGACAAGCCAAGAAGAACAACTCGAAATAACGTAAAAGGGGTAAAATAGCAAAAACTGAACTAATTACCGGTCAGTGGAGGGCTGACACCATTTCCCCCAAAAAAAAAAAACTATTTCACGACAAAATTATTTGCTTATAACTAGTTATTACGATCTTTATAACGAAGGGTATAAAGGCGATATTCGCAAGGTGGGTGTTGGTCTATATAGGTGGGGGTACCGCTGTCAGTCAGCGACGCACGTGGCGGAGTGCGCGGGCGGCGATTAGCGCGCACCGTAATTACACGGGTCAAACGTTCCAACTACCAATTATACGATGTCTTCATAAACAATCACCTGTTGATATCGAGGTGCGAGAAAGTGATATGAATCAATAAAGTCTCGACTGATAAGAGCTTGCATTTGATTGCACGAAAGTGCTCTGTAGTTAGCAATGTATCGAATATAACACCGAACACCGAAATATATACCTACAAAGTAGTCATAGACAATCATCTACTTGATAACGAATACAGTTATATGTATCAATAGTCTTAAATCAAATACCGTTGCAAATTATGACGAATTAGATTAAGATTAGAGGTCAACTTGGTATAGTGGCAATTGATTTACACGATCCAATCAAACGCTCGCTGTTTGATATTGAGATGCTTGAAAGTGATAGCATGATATTCATAATGATGGAAAACTGAGTCGATATACCATGGGAAATTATTGTTATTTAGAAGACAGTCAGTCAGTAAATTATTTAATTATTGGTAAATAATACCAATTGTAGCAAATTTTCCATCGTTGTAAAATAATAAAAGAATGATAAGAAAGCAATAACATGGTACAAATTTAATATAGGTATGGAGCTATAGTATCTCTAGCACTCGTAAGATAATAAATGGATTGAAGTATGCGGTAACCTGTATTTTACCTAAATTAAATGCTTTAAAATAATTATAATGCCTTGATGTTACTAAAATATTCAAAGAAGAAATAATCTTTTCAACCTAAATTTAGCTCCTTATTTCAAGTTGATAAATGATGCTGCAACAGTGCAACTAAATTGATTACAGTTATATAGACTTAGAATCCAACTGTAATAATGAAAGCTGGAGTCTTCAAACTATAGTTATTGTGGTTTGGTTATCCGCCGCAAATGTAACCGAATGTTTGCTATTTAGCCGCAGGGAACATACATAGCCACTCACATGATGGATATTTTTGAGTGACCTCTATTATTATTATAAAATAAGGGTGACAGCTAGCAACTACAGTTGCATAAACCATGTGAGTGGATATACTATACCTTGCAGTTAAGATCGTGTTTTGCTGGTGTTTTGACATGAAATGCAACAGATTGTTACAGGTATTGATGTTAATTAAATGCCCATTAAATACTTTCTGTAAACTTGCGACGAAACAGGTTTCAAATCTGTAAAACTTTTATTTTTTCCGAAAGTTTTTTCTTTGAAACTAATCGTAGAAAGATATCATCGCGTGGCTAAACTGGAGGCTGAAAGAAAATAGAGCTGAAACCAGGTTTACAGCCTGCATATTACTTTACTAATCTGTACCTAAAAGTTCTCGTCGATATGTTTTTTTTTTCTAAAAGTTGTTATAAACATTTGGTACGGTACCGTCGCAGTGTCTGCAGCGCTTCGGCTCCGGGGGTGCGATCTCGTCGCCGAGCTCGCGGTGTCGTACCGGCATGGCAGCGCATCCCGCGCCGGCGCCGCCACCGTGCTAAGCGCGCGCGCAAGGTATCGCTCTACCGCTCCTGTGGCGGTGGCGGCGATGCAGCCACTAAACTGATCCACGCCGCCCGCCCGAGCCGATAGGCGGCGCCCATTCCACGGGCTATTTTGGGCGGCTGTGACTCATGGCTCGAACTGCCCGCGCGCAGCGCCCGCGTATCTCAGGCTCTAGCTACCCCGGTTAAGCCTACCCGCTGTTTTCGGAGGCTCGATCCGAAAGGCTTTTCTGCGCATAAATCTGACCTATTTGTCGATAGATGTCGCTGTACTGATTGCGATATTTGCCACGCTGGGACGGTATATTAAATTTCATAAAGCATTGTTTTGTTTGTGACTTGTTTTGAATTAATATAGGACTAGGAGTTGCAGTCGTGGGTCGTCGTTTCATACACTACATTTATTTTGCTAAAAAATAGTTTTGTATTTTCTCATATGTGCAGATTTTTAATTGAAGATATTGATTTTAAAGATATTTAGGGTCAAGACTTTTAAAAACACTCCTAATAATGTTGCAAACAAACTGAATTGTTGTGTAGGAAAAGTTTCCACTGCATTATAAATAACAAATTAAAGAAGTAGGCCAGGGACAACCAGGTTTGGTTTGGGCAATAACATTCTATCCCACATACCACATCATAATATTGGGAAATCATACAGGGACTTCTGAGCTTTTCATCTATTTGTGTAGAAGGAAAAGTTTTAAAAAGAAATCATAAAATATGGTGACATTAATTTGTCTGTCATAATCAGAGATCGGACAGATTGGCGTCATTGCTCGCAATAATGTGGACATGACTCCAAATTTGATTAAATAATTAATCATTTAATTATTATTTTTTTCTGAGATTTAATTTTGTTCCCTATAGTCAATAAATAGGACTTAAATATATTTTTGGATATAAAAAAATGAGTACCTACAGAAAATTTGGAACCCGTACTGATTATTTTCTTTAATAAATTTACATTATAAGAAATCTTTGAGTTATTTATTGATTAGGAATCAAAATTAAGCCTCAGGTAAGAAATTAATTAAATGATTAATTATTTAATAAATTTTGGAGTCATGTCCACATTATTGCGAGTAATGACGCAAATTTGTCCAATCTCTGGTCATAATTAAAAAAAAAAGCCTGTAGCATGTTCATCACAAGAAGATAAGTCTTATCTATAATAATATGGGAAAATTGGGTAAGAATAAGTATTTAAAAAAAAAAAATTTTTTTTTAGCTTTTTGTTCATTATTATCATAATTCAACTACTCATAAGTATAAATACTCATGAGTAGTTGAATTATAGATGTTCATTAGAGCAGGGGCAGGCACTGGTAAGGCAGTATGTCCCACCCTTTATCATCAAACTCCACCGTGAGGCCAACTTAATGTTACCTGTTGTTAAGAAAGAGAATAGAGTGTATAGAGAATTACCTACTGTCAAAGTAAATTAGTCACAGTGAATTTTTTACTGCAATCTTACGACAAACGGTTATAGCTTTTAGAACGCCATCTGAGTTTGATCCTTATTCTTTCACAGATATGTTAAATTTGTAAAATATCAAAAAGTACGCCATCTACTCGACAATAGGCCGACAGTATGGTTCCATCTTTTCAAGCGATGGCACCATCGTCTTTTCTTTGGCCTAGTCTCGAGTAGATGGCAATATTTTTTGATATTTACAAATTAAACACATCTGTGAAAGAATAAGGATCAAAGTCAAATGGCGTTCGAAAAGTTTTAAACATTTTTCAAAAGATGGCAGTAAATTCACTCTGACTACATAATTTACTTTGACAATCCGCCTCTATTGCAAATTCTGTTTGATGTTCCTAATTTATAAAAAGTAATATCCAGGACATTCTATGTAAGATTAAATCTTATAAAAATAATAGTTCTACTGTAAGATACAAGTGTCAGTTGTCATAATATGTTTTGACAAGACAAATTACATGAGTCAACTGTATATTGCATGCATCTGCAGATAATTTATGTGTCTGTTTTAATAGCATGAGTATGAGTACTGATGTAAACAATAAATCCATTAATAATCCATGACTTTTAGAAACTGACAAAATGTAAGTGAAGTTGAATTGAATTATTAAATAAAAATGAATTATAGGTGAATAATAGTTATTTAATTTTGTTTTACAAGGGAGCAAAGTTGTTGTTTAACCTTTCATGCTAATATTGATACCCAAGCAAGCGAAAGATTACAAAATAGAATCTTGAGCGTTGCAAGGGTTTCAAGGCACGAGGGTTAAACAAATTTTGCCACCCAGTGAAACAATTCTACCAGCAAACATTAGAAATCAACTCAAAATTTGCATTTGATTACTTTGCCTCACATGTGAATAAAATGCAACTTTCTTATTAGTTTTTGAACAATCAAGCTCTCTTGATACTACACCAGCTGGTAAAGGAGAGCCTTTACCAGCTGGTGTGGTGAAAAATATATTATATTAACAGCTATACCTAATATAACTTTATCACATATTACAGGTATGGCTTGGCATTTAAATAGATAATAATAAATAAAATAATCAACTTTATGCATGCACAGTTGGTATTCTTTAATCAAATTTTTAAAGATTTTACCCAATAAATTAGGTAATTACCAATTCAATTGTATCAAGTTATGTTTGACCTATTTCCTAGAGGATTTTGCATACTTAAGCTCTAGCCACCCAGACGTCAAAACTTGCCAAGAAAAATGCAATTTTGATTTGTCAAAAAAGATTCAAATTAGAATGGAACCGGAGGCCGTTTTATAGCTGTTCTTGGCGTTCAAAAGGTTAAATAGGTTTTAAATTTTAAGTTTTTATAAATTTAATAAATCATTTGCCTGCATCCCGCTACTCCAAGGTTTTGTTATTACTGAGCTGGTCTGATAAGAGACACAAATAAGATTTCTGTAGATATTAGTTCCTGTACTAGTTTATTTCACATTATTATTGTATCATTCTTTAAAATACTGGAGATACAGAGTAGTTATTATTAATATGTTGATAAACAGTGTAAAAGAAACATGCGTTCATTGTACGTGCTGCTTACTGAATCCGTCACCTATTTATTCAACGAAAGTTTATTGCGTCTAAACATAACATTATGAATAAGACTTGTTGGCAACCAACAACCGTGGTAATTATTTCAATGTACTAGACAATATACAGTTATCATTTTCGGCGTCCGCTGCCCAGATTCCAGAAAGTTAATAATAATTAATACAGAAGGTGTCTGATTACAGACACCGATACAATCAATGAAATGACAGCTGATTTACATGATGTCATACACGAATTTTGTCTTGACTATTACTTATTAAATAAATTATATTCCATAAGAGTATGTATTATCAAAAGTGTGACCTAAGACAAATGCCTTTGGGTTAAAATAATCGCGTTAAAGTAGATCTTATCAATAAAAAAGATACAGCTTGAATAACTGTGGGCGGCGTAAAAACACTAACCTTTGTATGTAGAACTATTTTTCTTTGTGAGATATCTCCACAATTGCTTGTTAACTAGGTACGGCCAAAGTCACTAAATATTGCTTCACCACGCCACTAAACTTAAACATAGCACAAATGTAAAAATAGTTACTCTCACTGGGTACATTGTTCAGCCATTTTCAATAAACATAATACATACAGACTGCATAAAACGGTACTCGCACCGTTTCCTTGCTGTCAATATTTGCTAAATTTCACCACCGAGCGTTTATTTTAGTTACTATGGATCTTGTCTCGTCGAACCTTCTACTTACCACAGATAAGATAACTCACGCGCCAAATTTCCATTCTTCACCGTAATGTTGGCTATACGTACTGTCCCTATGTTTTAATATAGTCTGTCAAGCCAGCCCAAAGGGTTACCGTCCCCTAGAAAATTTGAATTTCGCGCGTTTTTCTACTGACGAAGTTGTTTGACCGGCTATATTAATTAAACTAGCCTGGCAAACACAACTTGTCAGTCAGTAAGAAACAGGAAAAGTATACTCATCGCAGTCATCCCTTTCTTTTCGGTGCTAGTACTAGCGTAAGACAAAGAAAGTATGATTCTCTGTCTGTTTGAAACGAGCAATGATTTCCAAAGTAATATTATATGTCCATGGGCGCGCCGAATTCAACCGCCGATAATGACCGATATTACCGATAAAATGAGGTGCAGACTTGGTGCAGACGCAAGAATACTAGTGATGTACCGACTATTGAATTGGCCGACTAGCCGACTAATCGGCGCTCGAATGGCCAATTAGTCGGCTAGTCGGCCGATCATTAGTTTCGTATAAGTTCAGGTGAAAAACAATAGTTTTGCTGCTTTGGTTGCGCTATTCATCATAATTTAGCTTGGCTAAAAGGTGTTGTCTACAGGTTCAAAGACTCCAAAGACCTATCACTAGAATCCTCGTTCAATTTCTGTCTTAAGTTCTTTTATTTTGCGTTCCTGAGCAGACCGTCAGTACAGCTTGTAGGAGGTATTTCCAAGGCTGACTAAATCTTTAAATTTTGCAATAACATTAATAGTTACTCATGGCTCTACCATTAAAAAAAAAACAAAAACTGAATAATAATAAAAAAATTAACTGTCAAACTTGCA
The DNA here is from genome assembly GCF_910591565.1 of Cydia splendana. Taxonomy (NCBI): domain Eukaryota; kingdom Metazoa; phylum Arthropoda; class Insecta; order Lepidoptera; family Tortricidae; genus Cydia; species Cydia splendana. The sequence goes on along the minus strand of NC_085971.1, from coordinate 12,158,087 downwards.
CATGAAATTACACAAGAATCAGTTGGGATCGACCTGTAGAGGAAAACACCAGCCCACCAGCCCACCAACATACGGTAACAATCAAACTGTCAATTATATGAACAAAAGTTTTCGTATGCACCCTGAATAGGTATTTTAGTAAAATAAACATAAAACACATTATGGTAAATATTGGCTATTGATTTCTTTTTTCTGTTTTTCTTTCACTAATAAAGTGCCGACTAATCGGCCATTTTTGCCGACTAATCGCCGACTACAAATGTGGCCGGATAGTCGGCTTTCCCGACTAGTCGGTACATCCCTAAAGAATACCAATTTGTGAGGCCAGTATTTTCGTTCTGGGGCATTTTTTCAATTTAGAGGGCTCTAATATCACCATAAATCTAAAATTGGAGATTGACGCCAATTTTAATTTCTGATCAAATCGTCTGGATCAAGGGCCCAACGTTTTCTGTACTCTTTCACGGCGCAGCAACTAGTATCATTTCTCTCTCCTCGCTCTTTTAAAAATGCCGTTTGTCAAAAAAGGACAACCATACTGTTGACAAGATGAACTTCAAATCAAGTGTTGCCTTTCTTGATGCGCCCAGCCTGTATATGTGTGCGTAAAAGCGTATATGTGTGCTCTTTTAGGGATGTGAAAAGTCGATTTTAAGCATGTTATATATCGATAAACGCTACACAGCGGAACGAAATAGCGATTAATTGAAGCTTCAATATCTTCGTTAAACATAAACATAATTGAAATGCTAATGGATAATGAATATATTATAATATAATAATATAATTCAATTATTGCGGAACACCTATTTTAGGAGGTATTTATGTATTTTAATTAAATATCGAACTTTCCCTTGGTTCCCTGCTGGGGCGTGACTATAAAATTGTGATCTGATAACCACAATAAAGAATAAAAGCGTTTTTGTTCATTTTAGGTATCGTTAAGCCTTTGAAGTAAAATTAAAATTGCAAGAAATGTCGATAGTTTATCGATATGACTTTACCGACATGGCTACAGCAAGGTGGGCCTCATTGTTAATCGTACACTAAACAAAAGTGGCAACAGTGACAGCTCGCTGAGACACCGTCTCTATATATTATAAGTCTATGGTCTGGATACCACTTTAAGGTGACAGTCCATTTCCAACGACAGCAGCACTACCATTCATTTTACTATGGAAATTGACAATAACACCGACTAACCGACGCGTTCGTACTAGTAGTGCAGCTGCGGTCAGAAATGGAATGTTACCCTTATTTATACGTTCATGGAAGTTTGACGTTTAAAATTGAACTACCCTTTAAAGGGTATATTAAAGGGAAACACAAAGAAAACTATGTTAATGTATAGTGTATTATTATAATATGCACATTATTTTCATTTTATAACATAATTTATAAATTAGATAAAATACATTGAAGGAGTCTAGCGTCAAAAAACGATCAGTATATAACAAACAAAACACTTTAATTAAGACTGAAAAATGCAGATAATTGTATTTTAAACATAGTAAAGACCTAATATTTATATAAAGTACAAGATACAATATAATATTAAACAAGAAAGACATAATTAAAAGCCCTTCCTTACCTAAACACCTTCAACAATAAATGTTGATTGATGCCATACATACAGCCACACAACAACAGTAAAATAAGTTTATGCTAGTGAAAATAGTAAATCGAAATTACCTAAACATAAATTAGGCAAAAACTTGGCAATAATTACAAATCTTATTATAAATAAATACTTAGGCGGGCAAACACTGGAATCGAATTGAGTAATATCATGTGTTTCAATAAATATTGATTATTTATAATTTAACCCCTCAACTAACAGCCTTAGACAATGTTAGAAACTTCTTAATCCCAGGGGTTTTCCACTGTTCATACATTTCGCGTGTGAGATATCGCGATCACGGGGCTCAAGGGGTTGATAGAGATTAGTTCCACTAACTAAAGAATCTCAAATTTGTATTTTTCAATGGTTTGTAATCATCTACCTATTTGAAGTTTGGTGCAATTTAATATTTTAATTTGACATTAAATTGCAGCAAATGCTAGAAGCTTTATATTTCATGATAATTCTATTATTATACATTATATTAGTATATGAATATGATATACCACTCAACCAGACGAAAGAAGTCTTGCCGTTTGAGCGCGTACAACTTTACAAATAACAAGATATGATTTTAAGATTTTCTATGCGAACAGGGGATAACACACTTTAAACCATGATTTTAGAAGTGATTTTAGTGTATTTAGAAAACTAGGTTGTTTTACTATAAACACAATGTATTCTAAGGTAATTTTTTCCAGAAAACTTCCCCAGATTTTGAACGGATCTTTCCCTCTCGGTTTACTCTGTAAGACCTAGTTGCTTCACATAAGACTAGGTTCTAGGTAGTGCAGAACAAGCAACAATTTCCTTCACGCATCCAAACCCAATAAATAAACAGTTAATTTTATCTACATGATTTACCTACATTGCAAATAAACTTTTCAAAAGCGTTTTAACACAGTTCCGACAACTTTGGTTTGTCTATTGCCATTTAGTTTTACGCGGATGTTGTATTGAAATAAAACTATTCTATTAATTTGTCTACATAGCAATCATTTATATTTTTGGTAACGAGTACTAGATGTATCACTAACAACTGAACTGTAACAGACAATCATATACAAGTAACAGGCAATCAGAATAGTAAGCAGATGGTATTCACGCTATTCAATCGATATACACATGATGATTGCAATGAAATACGAGAGATATGTTTCGAATAATGTTTTCGGTTATCTAGTAAAAGTACATGAACTCTTTCAAGTATCCTCCTTCCAAGGCATCAAAATTTAAAGCCAATTTTATTCGTTAATATTGTGATTTTTGTTGTGTTTTTGGTTTAGCTAGCTAGACCATCAAGTAAAGCTACTGTTCTAGTTCATGTCCGATTTCACTTATTATACTAAATTAGCTAAAACGAATAAACTATTAGCTCACCGGGGACCTAATTTACATTAATAAAAAAATCCTTTTGCATATTGCGTTACCACCCACAACGGTGGCGTGCTGCGGATTCGCAGGCCTAGTGAATTGTAACTAAATTGTTTAAGCCTCATCATAATATCAGCCGAAAGGCGTCCACTTCAGGGTTCTAGAACATAGGGGTTATTAGGTTATTACCTAAGACATCTACCTCTTTTCACACATTTTTCTAAGAGCGACAGAGAAAGGTAGTTAGATCTCCGGCGAAAAGTCTAATGTAATAGGCTTTAAGGGTATATCTTATTTCATTTCCCTGTCCCTCTTAGTAGAAAGATGGCAGAAAGTGTCTTGAAAAAAGCCTAATAATAACCCATATATTCTTGCGATTTTTACCGAATCAAGGGCTTTTTAACAGGTCCCTTCTCCGGCTGTAAGTTAAACTTCAAATTAGTTGTCTATTACAGTTCAGAGGTTTATGTTTAAGGTGACCCCACACTGGCGTTTCCCGAGCATCGGCGTCTAGCCAACTCTAAGGCTGCTCGACGCAACTACGCAGTAACGCCATTTTCCATAGCGCTGACTAGATGCCGCCGCTAGTGTGGGGTATCTCTTAGTATTGCTGACTCTAACTCTCCTGTTGTAAACACGTGCCGTTCTGCTTGAGGTGGTCGCTCTGTATGGCCTTCATGGCCGCGATCTCCTTGTGCTCTTTGCGCGTATTTCTCATCTCGAACTCGAGGCGGTGGCTGATTATTCGTTGCACGATGTCTTCTGTTGTCATGGAGTTGCCGGATTTGATAATCTGCAATGAATTTTTATATTAATATAAGTATAGTGAGAAATTAAAATATGAGGGTGTCATTGCAATCGTTTCGATAACATAACAGTTTAGGTGTTCAAGTTCTGGGTATAAAAATAAATATAAAAAACTAATTTCTTGTTTATGAAGTATGAATTGATTGGCAATAGAGCGGAGAGGAAGATATGCTATAGACTTAGGTATATACTGGTTTGGTTCGGTAAAAAAGACAGTTGAATGAATCCAATATAATCAGTAGGTATTTATTACTTAGCCTAGTCCATCTGACATTTTTCCCTGGCCGTCGCTGTCGTGTTGTTTTTAGCGCATAGTCAATATATATGACATTTAACCTTCCGAGTCCCAGCCATGGAGAATGTCAAAACCTCTAGGAGTTTACTTTTACTTTTCATACATATTATATGAAATCGTGTGTGCGATATCGCGCCCGAGAGATTTATTACTATTAGGGATAACATTTAGTGTCGTGTATTTTTTTTTTTGTCATTTACCGCCACTGTCGAATAAGGCTACAGTATAAAATTAACCTTAATACGATTCATTAAAGTTTACAATTGCCATATAAAAATGTTAACAGATCATAGACTAGGAATCCTCTAGACGGAGTTTAGAGCAATTATTTCATGAAACCGATGCTGCCAAAAATACGGGGGTGCGGGGGACGAGGTGAGCGAGGTCCCGTGCCGTGATTGGTCCGTTCAAAGACACGGACGTCATACAAAGACACTTTCGACTCGAAAATGGAGTAAAACTACCGTATGCGTGGCAGAGGGGGTAGAGCTACTATGCTCAGTCTGGAGGATGTCTTGTCTGTGTAACAGATAGTCACCTTAAAGCAGCCGCGCCGCTTGGGCACGGCGTAGGGGTCGGCGCCGTCCGCGTCGCGCGCGATGGCGGTGTCGCCGTGGCACACCACCTGCACCCTGAAGTGGTCCATCAGCTCCGCCGTCACCGAGTAAGGCGCACCGATTACCACCTCGTGAACGTACTGGAAAAATACGGAAATTATGGTTGTGGTTGAGATTATAGTAAGATAATACTGATACTCAGACACACCAACTTTGTCAGTAGACAAGACCGCAAAATTCCAATTTTCTTTGGGAAGTGAACTCTTCGCGCCTACATTTGTCAAATTTACTTTTTTTACTGACAAAGTGGGTATGCCAGAGTATAAATAATAACTCATAACTCGAAATGTTGGTCCTTTTTAGGGTTCCGTACCCAAAGGGTAAAAACGGCCCGGGACCTTACCTATTACTAAGACTCCACTGTCCGTCTGTTTGTCACCAGGCTAATCACTCGTAAACCGTGATAGCTAGACAGTTGAAATTTTCACATATGATGTATTTCTGTTGCCGCGATAACAACAAATACTAAAAAGTACGGAACCCTCGGTGGGCCACACTTGTCCGACTCGCACTTGCCCGGTATTTATTTTAACTCAAAACACGGAAAATCGTGAATTCAAACCTCATCGAGTAGAGTCCACGTAGAGTAAATCAATTTCAGTATTCTGCATGGTTAAGAAATAAATATTAATAAGGGGTCAAAGGTTATGTTCAGTATATTGGAAGTTCTCAGAGGGTTAAAGTTAAAACAATTGTTGCCACTGTTAACAATCTAACCTTTATGCATTAGCGCCGCCAGAAGAACCTACGATGCGGCGCGCATTCTAATTTTGAAATACTTGAAATATGTCAATCACAAGAAAAAACAACTTACTTAATGTCAACATCTCAATGTAAAAGTACAATAAAATATTACGAATTTATTACTATAAACTAGTTTCAATAATTCTACAACAAAGACAAGAATATAGTTAACGCCAGTATCGCGCTAACATTTGGTGACCCTACGTTCTTTGAACAACAATCTTCTTCGAAGTACAAGCGGTGCATGGATCCTTGGAAACAAGCGGAATCCCGAAGTCCCGTCTACAATAAGTACCTACAACAGCATCAACCACGAGCACAGAGATACAAAGGAACCCTTGCGTGAAGTGTTTGAGTACCTACCTAACGTAAATTACGAATTTCATGGTTGCCTTAATCCTGCTCTGCATCAGGTTGTATTCTTCTATAATTACGTTAAAAGCAAAATATTGCATTAATTCACTAATTACATTCAATTTTATTCAGATTTACAACAATTTTCGTTAAAATACAAATAGTCCAGTCGCTTTAGACAGATAGTCCAGTAAATTACGGAAAAAATTGAAAAATTTCTTCTAAGTTCTAAGACCTAATAAACATCGCGGCATACGTAAGAAAGCAGATTTGTGCATAATTTGCAGCATATTAGCATGCTCTAATATTAGCGCAATTAAATTTTCAGCTATATGTTGCCTTCAAGATTCTTCCGGAGCTACGGGTGTAAGCTGTCATTTTGCATGGATTGGATGGATTATATTTAGTACAGTCTGTTCAATTTATTTATGCCTGTTTCTTAGGATACTTATTTATGTGCATTTAATTGATTCTACAAAATGTCTGACGCACTAAAGCCTTTAGTTCGCAAGCGCGGCACTATAAAGGCAAAGATTACTTTATTTGAGAAATATATTGATACAATAAAAGCGATTTCGACGGAGAACTTCACAAAGGCTTTATTCGGTGAACTCCAGTTGAAACTAGGTCGATTTCAAGAATTATTATCTCAATTTGATGAAGTACAGTCAGAAATTGAAAATTTAGATGACATCAACTTAGCCGATCAGCTTTTAGAACGTGAGCAAGTTGAGGATTCTATCATAAAGTTGATTTCATTGTCACAATTGATACTTGAGTCGAACCAACCAGTGACTACTAAATATGCTACCGCTGTTTCTCGAGCCGAAGATTCAATTCATTCAAATGGCAGTTCTCAGACGTCTGTCAACTGTCACATTCGGCTTCCTTCTATAAAATTACCTTCCTTTGACGGCTCTTATGCAAAATGGATGGAGTTTCGCGATACCTTTGATTCATTAATAAATGAAAACGAGTCCATCCCTACAATAAGCAAATTTCACCATTTGCGTGCATCTTTGGAAGGTGGAGCAGCTATAGTCATAAAGTCTATTGAGTTTACAAGTACAAATTACAAAATCGCATGGGATTTACTGTGCGAGCGATACAACAACGAGAGAATTTTGATCAATAACCATATTAGGTCATTGTTCAACTTTGAACCAATTACTAGGGAATCCCATAAAGCTATAAGGTACATGATTGATTTTTATTCCAAAAACCTGCGTGCTTTACACACATTGAAAGAGCCCACAGACAGTTGGGACACATTAGTTATATACATGATGGTGTCGAAACTAGATGGCGCCACTAGTAGGAAGTGGGAAGAACACAAAAATACACTCAAGGTTTCTCCTAAGCTCGATGATTTCTTAGTGTTCCTTCGTAATCGAGCGGATGTCTTGGAAACAATACAGTGCGGTGCTTCTACACAAAAACATGATAAACCTACTAATCAAATAAATGAAAACAAACGTGTTGCAACAATGCTAGGTACAAGTGACACAGCTAGTGCTAATAACTTAGATACAAAAACAAAAATAACTTGTGCGTTTTGCAAACAAAATCACTTCAATCATCAGTGTGACAAGTTTAAAGAAATGTCAGTGGATTGCAGGCAAAATGAAGTTTCGAAATACAAATTATGTAAAAATTGTCTGCGCCCTGGTCATCACCACTCTCGTTGCCGGTTAGGCCCATGTAATACATGTCATAAAAAACACAACACACTATTGCACATTGAAACAAATGACAGCAATAGTACAAATTTACCTGAAAACACAAATACTACTACTGCAATGTCTTCATTCACTCCGGCTAAAAAGGGTTATGTGCTTTTGTGTACTGCTGAAGTGATTTTAGTTAATCCTGTAACAAAGGAAACTCACACTACGAAAGCTTTATTAGATATAGCGAGTCAATCTTCTTATATATCTACAACAATGCAAAGAAGGTTGAACCTTGCCTACGATGAAAGTGAGCCCACTACTATAACAGGCTTAAACGATTGCTTGATTGGCAGTGCTTCAAAACAATGTGGTGTTCTCGTGCAATCCAGAACCGGTCAATTTGAAATAGATGTTTCTTGTCTGATCATGCCACAAGTAGGTAACACAATCGACGCCGAGTTTGGAAATTGACACATCACGCTTCGATATTCCTGAATCGATTGAGTTAGCGGACCCCAGTTTTTATCATCCGTCTGAAATTCATATATTGCTGGGGGGCGATGTGTTTTGGGATATTGTAGGGTGTCAAAAAATTAAATTAGGTAAAAACAAACCAACGCTTAAAGAATCAAAACTAGGTTGGCTTGTTTCTGGTCCGACAGGTCAGGGTTCAAGCTCTTCTACTAGGTGCAACTTTACTCAAGAGATCAAGGATAGTCTTGCTAGATTTTGGGAGCTTGAAGATATCCCCAACTCTCCTCCTGAATCAAAGCTGTCAAAGGAGGAAGAGTACTGCGAGACCCATTTTAAGGAAAATACCGTGCGACTTGATGATGGTCGTTTCTGTGTCAAGCTACCACTCCGTGAGGCCCCGGAGGACGCATTAGGAGACTCTTATTACATTGCTAGGAGGCGGTTCTTTAACCTAGAAAATAAATTAAAGAAATCTAGTATGAAAACTGATTATACTGCCTTTCTTAAAGAGTACGAGAGCTTAGGACACCTGACCGAAACGGAGCGTCCTGTCTTTGGGTATTTTATCCCACATCATTGCGTTATTCGTGAAAATAGTGAGACGACGCGCTTAAGAGTCGTTTTTGACGCGTCGTGCAAAACGTCAACCAAAAAGTCATTTAATGACATTCAGATGGTAGGACCTGTAGTTCAAGACGATTTACTGTCCATATTACTACGATTTAGACAAAATACTTATGTTGTAACAGGAGACATGTATCGTCAAATAATGGTGGACGAGTCTCAACGTCATCTTCAATTGATTTTATGGAGAGACGAGGAGAGTCAGCCACTCAAAATACTTAAATTAAATACCGTGACTTACGGCACTTCGTCTGCTCCCTACCTAAGTACAAGATGTTTGGTGCAAGTTGCTAATGAGTGCACGGACGATATAGTGGCTAATACAATAAAACACGATTTCTATGTTGATGACTTGAATACTGGGTCTGATTCAAAAACTGATTTAGCTCAAACTGTTAAGGGTGTTATTGACGAATTGTCTCGTGCGGGATTTCCATTGAGGAAGTTTCGAACAAACGCCATAGACATCTTCGACAATATCGATAGCGTACAAAATAATCCACAAGACTTTTGCAAGCAGTCAACAGTGCTAGGTTTGAAATGGTCGCCTACAAATGATACACTACAGTTTTCTTCAGAATTTGAAGACATCAAAAAGGTGACAAAACGCAATATCCTGTCTAGCTCATGTAAAATATTTGATCCGCTCGGTCTTCTGTCTGCTTGCACTATATTTCACAAAATACTGCTTCAACGGTTGTGGTTAAACAAATTCGATTGGGATGATTCAGTACCCAAGGAGCTTGAGATTTCATGGCGTGAATTCGTAAATGAATCGCGTCATTTTGCGGATCTAAGCGTACCACGCCACGCTCTTTGTCACGCACCTGTCACGATTGAGATTCATACATTTACTGATGCTTCAAAGGATGCTTACGGAGCATGCCTGTATATGAAATCCAATGACAGTCAAGGCAACATATGTGTCCGCCTAATGTGCGCTAAGGCAAGAGTGGCACCACTCAAACCTGAAATGACAATTCCTCGTTTAGAATTACTAGGAGCATTATTAGGTGCTCGGTTACATGCCAAGGTTACGCAAGCTTTACGTGTGACGGTTACTAGATCTATATTTTGGTCTGACAGCACAATTGTCTTGAGCTGGCTTCAGACGCAACCGAAAACATTGAAAACCTTCGTATGTAATCGAATAGACCAAATTCGCGAACTATCAGATCCAAATGCCTGGCGTCACGTGCCAACAAATTTGAACCCAGCAGATCTGGCTTCAAGGGGGGTCAAACCTCAACAATTACTCACCAGTGTTTTGTGGTGGGAAGGACCCTGCTTCCTTAAACATCCAGAGTCTGAATGGCCGACAGCTAAACACGTTGATGCCTTATTACCAGAGATTAAATCGTTTATGACTGTACAATGCGAATCTAATGTTATTCCATTTAACAAATATTCAAAACTACAAACCTTGCAAAGAACATTCGCATTTGTGCTACGTTTTCTTAACAATTGTAACAAAAATAAGGCCAAAGTATCCGGAAACTTAAATGTTACTGAATTACAATCGAGTATGACAGTATTAGCGACTGCATCGCAAAGGGAATCCTTTGCTACAGATATTCATTCTCTCAAAACGACAAAGAATCTTAACCGCAAATCAAGACTATTAGGATTAAATCCATTCCTTGATGAAAATGATATCTTACGTCCCATACAACCATTTCCAGTCGCCGTTACGACGCGGTGTTGACACATCTTGTGTCGACACCGTCTGTTTCGGTCACAATTCCAGTCGCAGAGTCGTCGCCGTGTCGACACAGTTACCAGAAATGGGGAAGGGTCGACACATGACACAAAGTGACATAAAGTGTGGTCGCCGTGTGCACACATTGTTTCGGGTTTGCGACTACTTTATGCCAAAATCATTCGTTCATTCGTTCATTTTGTTCCTGTCAAATGGAAACTGTCAGATGGAAAAATACTTAAATAAAAATAAGTGACATTAATACGCCATCTCTAAAACGGATTACAAGACGTAATTATATATTGTTTGCATTTATATTACAATATGACTTAAATTATTATGGGGAATTAAACTGCTCGAGTGATTTGATAAACTAAGTGTAATATAATCAACGGGCCACCACATTGTTTTAGTTTAGCCGGAAATGAAATTGTTTACTTCTCAGTGCCTGTGTTCATAACTATATTATTTGAAGCATTTTTAGTACTTCGATGCGTATACTATACTTAAATAACAGAAATAACGCTTTACATACTACGAAACTTGTTAATTATGATGTATAAATATGGTTTAAGGCTGAGAAATATTGCAGTCACAAAGTAGTTGCAATGTTTCGACTTTGTGTCGACTCTGTGTTGACACATGACACGCGCTGTCAAAAGTAATAACAAAGTTACTGGTATGTTACTGGATTTGCAAAATGGCTCCATGTGTTGATTTGTTTTCAGATATTCTCAAAGTGTAAAAATGCCGTGGTCAGAGATGGGCATTAATCGATTAACTGTTTATTCGACTAATTAATGGAATAAAAAAAGTTAATTCTCAAATTTTAATCGCGATTAGTTTAGTCGACCTAACATAGATTGAAATTGAATTAATCTGAATACTAATCGAATAAATTATCGATTAAATCTCGATTGAAAGTTGACAGGGGGCCATTTTTGTACGTAAAAATAATAGAAATGTCTTGCATGCAGATGGTAGCAAAACACTTTGTCATAAAAGTCGAGACGGGTGTCGATATATACGAGGGGTGTTCAAAATATTCTCGGTATGAGAATGAAAACAAACAAGTACGAAAAGTTTGATATTTTTATTTTTCAATATACTCCCCCCCTATGTTCATACACTTAAGAGATCGATCAATTATTTTTTTTAATCCCTCATAAAAATATTTTTTATCTTTGGTATAAAAATGCTCCTCCACTGCCGCCTTCAATGCTTCATCGTCAGAAAATTTATTTCCACGCAGATCCTTTTTAAGATTGGGGAACAAAAAGAAGTCGCTGGGGGCTAAGTCCGGGCTATACGGTGGGTGAGTAACAGTTTCAAACCCACATTCAACAATAGCTGCCTTGGCAATATGAGCAGTATGGACGGGGGCGTTATCATGCAGAAGCAGAACACCTTTGGTTAACTTTCCTCGCCTCTTTTCTTTGATTGCATCCTTTAACTGACGTAGAATATTAGCGTAGTACTGTCCTGTGATACTGACACCTTTTTCTTTATAGTCGATTAGTAATACTCCTTCACAATCCCAAAATATCGTGGCCATGACCTTGCCAGCTGAAGGCATGACCTTGAATTTCTTGGGATGAGCTGAACCCTTAATGTGCCACTGCATGGACTCTTGTTTACTCTCTGGGTCATAATGATGAACCCAGGTTTCATCTCCAGTAACTATTCTTTGCAGCACCTCATCAGGATTTTCACCGCACAGGTCAATAAAATCGGAACAACAAGCAACACGCATGTCTTTTTGAAGCCGAGTCAGCATTCGCGGAACCCATCTTGCACTTACTTTTGACATATTAAGATGGTCATGGATAATATCATGTACGGTACCAATAGAGAGATTGGTTACTTGAGCTATAGATTTTACTTTCACTCGACCATCTTCTAATATAAGTTTTTCCACTTTATCTATATTTTCTTGTGAAGTAGCTACTACAGGCCGGCCAGGTCTAGGGTCATCTTCAATACTCTCCCTTCCACGTTTAAACTCGCTTGACCACTTTTGAATGGTAGATAAAGAAGGAGCAGACTCGCGGTAAACACAATCCATTTCCTCTTTTATGGTTTTTTGATTTTTACCCTGTTTTGTCAAGAATTTTATGACGCATCGATGTTCTAATTTTGTTAACATTGTCAATTCGCACATGATGTCCGTGTTTGTTCAGCAATTGCAGAAAAACAAAAGAACATCTCGGTTCGAATTATACTTTTTTTTAATGTCAACGAATAAACCTTAGCGGCCAGTAACGAAAGAAATTTTAGAAGAGGTTGTAAGATATCAATACCGAGAATATTTTGAACGCCCCTCGTAGGTTTTAGGGAGTGCCGATTTCGAAAATAATGACCATTTTGGAATCCGAAATGGCGGCCATGCACTTTGTCATAAAAGTCGTCATGGATGTCGTTTTATACGTTTTAGGGGGCCCCAATTTTGAAAATGATGACCATTTTGGAATCCAAAATGGCGGCCATGCACTATGCCATAAAAGTCGTCATGGGTGTCGTTTTATAGGTTTTAGGGGGCGCTGATTTCGAAAATGATAACCATTTTGGATTCCAAGATGGCGGCCATGCACTATGTCATAAAAGTCGTCATGGATGTCGTTTTATAGGTTTTAGGGGGCCCCGATTTAGAAAATGATGACCATTTTGAAATCCAAAATGGCGGCCATGCACTATGTCATAAAAGTCGTCATGGGTGTCGTTTTATAGGTTTTGGGGGGCGCAGATTTAGAAAATGATAACCATTTTGGATTCCAAAATGGCGGCCATGCACTATGTCATAAAAGTCGTCATGGGTGTCGTTTTATAGGTTTTAGGGGGCGCAGATTTCGAAAATGATGACCATTTTGGATTCCAAGATGGCGGCCATGCACTATGTCATAAAAGTCGTCATGTATGTCGTTTTATAGGTTTTAGGGGGCCCCGCTTTCGAAAATGATGACCATTTTGGAATCCAAAATGGCGGCCATGCACTATGTCATAAAAGTCGTCATGGGTGTCGTTTTATAGGTTTTGGGGGGCGCAGATTTCGAAAATGATAACATTTTCAATTTAAAAATGGCGGCAATGCACTATGTCATAAAAGTCGTCATGGATATCGTTTTATAGGTTTTAGGGGGCGCAGATTTCGAAAATGATGACTATTTTGGATTCCAAGATGGCGGCCATGCACTATGTCATAAAAGTCGTCATGGATGTCGTTTTATAGGTTTTAGGGGGCGCAGATTTCGAAAATGATGACTATTTTGGATTCCACTTTTATGACAAAATACGTAGCCGCCATCTTGGATTATAAAATGATCATCGTTTTCGAATTCTGCACTCCCTAAAACCTATAAATCGACATCCGTGACGACGCAAGTTATCTTTATTTTCAGATCTAACAAATTGCTACAGAATACAAAGGACAAAAAAGAAGCGAGGAGGTAATGAAACAAGCAAAAATACAGATGATTCCTCGACGCAATTGGGTGATTCTTAAATTGTGTCCAGATTTTTTTTGTCATAAAAGTTTATATTTTTCACATATTACTCTCACAAGTTCCGTGACATTTCGACCTTGTAATTTTTTAAGTAAATGTTTTTGTTTATCTATGAGGATCTCACTAGAATAGTATAATCAAGGTATGTTTATATTTGATGAATTAAATAGTAACGCAAAAAAAAAAATTATTTGTGTCTTATATTCCTGCCGAAGACTTTTATTTTACCTTTTCCTTCTACACAAGTTTGGCCAAGTAATAAGAATTTAGGGCTCTCAATTTTATTTTGACTTCTACAACAGTAAAGCTACGAGGCCATGTTTTGGTATCGTTTTCGTATAAATTCGCAGTACCAAATTTAGTTAAGGTATCACATTGACACCATTCCGAAGTAAAAACATATAAACTTATTAAAATACTTTCTTTTAAACTCCTCTTCACGCTTAAACTGCTGAACAGTTTTAATTTAAATTTGGTACACATATATTTTGAGTCCCGAGACAGGATATAATAAGTTATCTCAAAAATCATCCTTTAAAGGTGTGAAATGAGGTGTAGGGGGGAATTCAGAATTGACTTCTTGAAGTTAATACTGTTTAAGTTTAGGTTTGAAGTCATGTTTTTTCATCATTTTTAACTAAATCAAAGATGTAGACCATCCCAAATTTCATATAAATCGGTTCAGCGGTTATTGATTTCCCGTACAAATTTCCACGCCACTTTTCACACCTTCAAAAGATGATTTTGGTTATAAGATCTATCCTATGTCCTGTTCCGGGACGCAAACTATTTCTATACCAAATTTCAACGAAATCGGTTCAGCGGTTAAGCGTCAAGAAGAGTTTCAAAAAAACCTGCCAAGTGCGAGTCGGACTCGCGTATTAAGGGTTCCGTACATTAAGTCCGACTCGCGCTTGACTGCACATTTCTAATAGGTTTTCCTGTCATCTATAGGTAAAGAACTATTTTGTGTATTCAGACGGACATACATACAGACGCACGAGTGATCCTATAAGGGTTCCGTTTTTTCCTTTTGAGGTACGGAACCCTAAAAAGATTTATTTTTATTTTGTGGAATGGTGTCAATGTGATATCTTAAATGGATTCAGCACCCCAGATTTATACGAAAACGATACCAAACACGGCCTAGCACCTTCACTGATATAGATATATCAAGATAAAATTTAGAGCCCTAAATAAACTTTCAAGAGCGGATATCTCAAAAACTATTCAACATATCGAAAAAATTGACTGAATAAACTTGTAACAAATTAAATTAACTTTCATTTTGTATAAGTGGCCATGTCGCTGAGATGCATAGTTTCCGAGATATAATCGAAAAACGGGAAAATGGGACCTTCAAAGCCCCCTCTCTCCCCCCCGCTCAAGGGCTACGGCCGGGGACTTTTGATATGTTCACCTCCTAACTTGTCAAACCGAGTTACGGAGTCAAAAATTGTGTTCCGAGCATTTCCCTCTACAACTTTTGGAGCATTCGTTGCCTGACCTAAGTAGCTTATTGAATTTCTTTAAAAACTTTTCTGTAAAAGGTTGACGGGTGTTGGGTGTTTATATGGTTTCGGTCGATTATTATCATTTGCATTGCCCATGATGACTTACTAGAATTACGAGCACACGAGACACTAATAGTAGTTTGACAAACCTTGGTTTTCAAGAGGTATTTTATATTGACATTTGCTGTCACAAATTTGCTGTCAGATTTAGTCGCAAACCGCACGCAAAGTGCACACAAATGTGTCGACACCTTGTTACGGAAAAGTGTAGACACGGCGACGACACTTTGTTTCGAAACAATTCTAGACACATTGTGTGGACTCTGTTACGACACATCTGACATTTAGTTACCACTTTGTGATTCTGCGACTGGAATGGTTATATGGGGTGTTGGTGGTCGCATTGTTAATGCTTCTCATTGTCCATATGAACAGCGACACCCAATTCTCATTGATAGCAAGCATTTATTCACGAGACTTTTATTCGAAAGGGAACATATCAGGTTGTTGCACGGAGGAGCTCAATTATTGTTAAGTTCTGTGCGAGAGCGATTCTGGCCAATCGGTGGTCGGATTTTGGCAGTTAAGGTTGTAAATATATGTATGAAATGTCAAAGATTTAGGGTAAACCCTATGCAACCAATTATGGGAAACTTACCCGCTCCACGTGTTACTCCTGCTCCACCCTTCACAAACTGTGGGACCGATTTTGCAGGCCCATTTCTGCTTTTAAATAAGAAGGGTCGTGGGGCCAAGACTTCCAAATGTTACTTTTGTGTATTCGTCTGCTTTTCGACAAAGGCTGTTCACCTTGAGGTCGTTAGTGACCTAAGCGCAAATGCCTTTATCATGTGTTTACGTAGATTTATCGCTAGACGTGGTAAGCCAGAAAATATCTATTGTGACAATGGAAAAAACTTTGTAGGGGCTAAGAATGAATTGAACAGAATGCTACAAACGTGTAAACGGCAAATCGGAGAATTCGCCTGCAGTGAGGAACTTCTCTTTCACTTCTCTCCGGTTTACGCTCCTAACTTTGGTGGAGTCTGGGAGGCAGCAGTAAAATCTGCAAAATATCATTTAAAACGTATTGCTGCTAATACCAGTTTGACTTTCGAGGAATTAGCTACTCTGTTTACACAAATTGAGGCTATTATGAATTCACGTCCTCTGACACCTTTGTCTGAGGATCCATCTGAACTAGCTCCACTCACGCCTGGGCACTTCCTTGTCGGGCGACCATTGATGTCCTTGCCATCGCCTGAAGTGAAGACGATGACTGTTAATAGATACCAGCTCGTACAGCGACTTCGGGAACATTTCTGGACGCGATGGACTAAGGATTATCTCGCTACTCTCCAGCAACGTATCAAGTGGAAAACCAGTAAGGGATCCATCAAGATAGACGACCTGGTCCTAGTCATGGACGATCAGCTGCCACCAATGAAATGGTTACTAGGGCGCATCGTCAAACTCTATACTGGAAATGATGGAGTCTGCAGAGTAGTCGACCTAAAGACGAAGAATGGCATCATCAAGCGAGCCGTATCAAGGCTATCAGCCTTAGAAGGATTAGGCTCCCATGAGTCTCTTGAAAGCTAGGCTTTCAAGGGGGGCAGAATGTTAACAATCTAACCTTTATGCATTAGCGCCGCCAGAAGAACCTACGATGCGGCGCGCATTCTAATTTTGAAATACTTGAAATATGTCAATCACAAGAAAAAACAACTTACTTAATGTCAACATCTCAATGTAAAAGTACAATAAAATATTACGAATTTATTACTATAAACTAGTTTCAATAATTCTACAACAAAGACAAGAATATAGTTAACGCCAGTATCGCGCTAACAGCCACAGATTATTGAAAGTCAACATGAGCGGCTTTTTGGCAATAAACCAGTAAGCAAATTAATGATTGTTGAAGCGCCAAGCCAATAAGAATATAAATGAAGTATTTTTTGATATAATTTTCCTTGTAGTTTTTATTTTAAGACTTTTAATATTTCCTGAAACTGGATTAACTAAACCACAAACATTTTGTCACAAAATATAATTACCTATATTTATATTTTCAGTCAGGCAATAAACCTAAATTATTCTTACCCAAACCTAGTCACTAACTGAGGCGCAGAAATCCCGGCTCAAGGTTTGCCAAAGGGCAATGGAGCGAAGTATCCTGGGTGGCCGAAGATCTGACAGGGTGAGGAACACAGAGCTTCGCTCCAAAACCCGAGTCGTTGATGTTGGGGTGAAGACCGCCAGGCTAAAGTGGAACTGGGCTGGAAATGTCTGCCGGGTGCATGATGATAGATGGGCCAAAATAGCCACTAGCTGGCATCCCCAGGGTAGTCGTGGCAGAGGCAGACCGAGTAAGAGATGGCCGGCCACTTGGATGCATTCCAGCGGGATTGGC
The DNA here is from genome assembly GCF_910591565.1 of Cydia splendana. NCBI lineage: Eukaryota > Metazoa > Arthropoda > Insecta > Lepidoptera > Tortricidae > Cydia > Cydia splendana. The sequence continues at coordinate 12,140,378 of NC_085971.1, read as the reverse complement.
GGGATCTTACTCAGCACAGGGAGGATTGGAAAGAGAGAGGGGAGGCATTTGCCCAGCAGCATATATGTGGGACACACACATAGGCTAATAAAAAAAAATTCTTACCTTGCAAGCAAGCACGGATAAAACCCGCTCGTGCAGGTTCATGATGGGGTAGTTGGAGCCCTTGTAGCGGTTGACCTCGAGGTCGGTGTGGAGCCCCACGATGATGAAGTCGCCCTGCTCGTGCGCCGCCGCGAGGAAGTCCAGGTGTCCCACGTGGAACAAGTCGAAGGCGCCCGCTACGTACACCACCTAGAAATATTTCCTTGTTAATCTTTTGTACGCCAATGACCGATATATCCGCACCGCAGGTCCAACGCCAAAGACCGATTAATCGGTCACAGAGCAACATAGACCTACGTGTATATGAACTCTATGTGTATATGAACTCTGTATTTAAACTCTACTCAACACTGAAAACTCGGTTGATGGCTCTAGATACAGGCATTATCAGTTATTTCAACTGCCTGCCTGCTTCACAAATAAAATAATAATAATAATAATATATGCATAAAGTTCAATTTCAGTTTTGACACTTCGGTGACGTGGCGTCCGAGTGATAGCTTTTGTGTTTGACACGGCGTCGAAAAGGTTAAATCAAACGAGCAGACGGATCGCCTGATGGTAAGCGATTGCCGCTGCCCATGGACACCCGCAACACCACAGGGGCTGTAAGTGCGTTGCCGGATTTAATGTGGGAGTACGCTCTTTTCTTGAGGGTTTGAAGGTCGTATCGGTCCGGAAATACCGCAGGCGACAGTTCTTCTACACGCTTATTAAATGATTTTTTGAAGTGAAAACTTCATTAGCGGCGCTGAGCACTTTTTGAGGTGGGGAAAAAATGATAAACTCGATACAGCGTAACGCGTAACGTAACGCTGACGTCATGTGTCACGGACAATGTTATTCGCCAAAGAACTTTAGTCATAACGTATCATAATCAGGTTAATTATTTAAAACTGGACTTTTATATTAAGCAATAAAGCTCAATGTTCTAATCTTGTACGGGCTGAAATACGAGGATCTCACAGTTACATTCTAACTTTATATCACTCAAATATAATTCAATAAAGCTACATCTTGATGAAATCGCTAATAGAAGTGAACTCTAGTACTGGTGAATAAAACTCAAAATATCATGACCAAATATATTTAGATGCGAGGTCTGCAAGGTAACTTTACAATTTCTATTCGAATTTTAAACAATTAACCAATTCTGCACCATTCGTCCGATTCTCCGTTCGTCTAGTCGGTCTCCGTTCGTCCATTTCTCAGTTCGTCAATATCATGGTTCGTCAGTTTCTCCGTTCGTCTGGTTCCCATTTCGTCAATTGCTCAGTTCGTCCTATTACCCGTTCGTCTAGTCAGTTTCTGTTCGTCCATTTCCCAGTACGTCAACGTGACTTGTCCTCAATTTCTCAGTTCCTTTATTTCTATTCTTCCATTAGGTGGTTTGTCTAAACGGATGGCCAGGTTCACATTAATTACTACCTAACTATTCTACTCCTCTGCTGGATGTAGGCCACTCCTATAACTGCTGCTCCACGCCAGACTCCATTTAGGTGTTGAGAACTTATATTTATCGATATATTCGCACCTAGGCAATCGGGCCAGTTAGTATTATCCTGCCGACCCTAGCCATAAACTCGCCCGTAATATGAAGCCTATCGGAGGGACGCACCTCGCGAACTACTTTATCGAGCTGGTCATAAAATTGGTCCTTGGCCTCGGGTTTAGTTGAGCGTCGATGCATAAGCGGAGCTCAGAGTCACATGGTTGCTTTTCGTATTAAGCAGGGACCGTACAACCGGTTTTAATAAATATGTACCTGTAAAAAAGTGTCAAACGAATAGTGGTTAAAATGTAATACCTCTATTCGAATTACAGGTATTGTTGTCATTCCGCTTTTGTCTTTATCCCTATGCGCACACTATTTACATAATGAAATACCGGTATTCAAAACCGCTATTGGGCTGTCATTAGCATGTCATCCAATACTTAATTCGTTTAGGCTGATATTTGCTTGTAATTTCATACCCAATTTTAAGGACAGTAGACCTTATTAAGGTTAAATAGGGTAGGGCTTCTGTCAATTTCAAATAGAATAAATACATATATATGTACGTCAGTAAAATTCAACTTTATTTCTAGTAGTTAGAGTTCATAGTATTTTGTCATTATTTTTTATGTTTATCTAGAATATTAAAGAAAATTCGCTACTTAGATTCTACTGCGTCTAAAGAAAAAATAATGTCACGTCAGTTTTATGTAAAACCTACTGTCAAAATCATACCCTAACTTCGAAAATATTAACGATTCTACTGTGATGACCATTTTGGAATCCAAGATGTCCGCCGTGCACATTGTCTTAAAAGTCGTCACGGATGTTGATTTATAGGTTTTAGGGAGTGCAGAATTCGAATATGATGACCAATTTGGAATCCAAGATGTCTGCCGTGCACTTTGTCATAAAAGTCGTCCCGGATGTCGATTTATAGGTTTTATCCCTAGTGCAGAATTCGAAAATGATGACCATTTTAGAATCCAAAATGTCTGCCGTGCACTTTGTCATAAAAGTAGTCATGGAGGTAGATTTATAGGTTTTAAGGAGTGCAGATTTCGAAAATGATGACAGTTTTGGAATCCAACATGTCTGCCGTGCACTTTGACATAAAACTCGTCATGGGTGTCGTTTTATACGTTTCAGGGGGTGCCGGTTTCGAAAATGATGACAATTTTGGAATCCAACATGTCTGCCGTGCACTTTGACGTAAAAGTCGTCATGGGTGTCGTTTTATAGGTTTCAGGGAGTGCAGAATTCGAAAATGATGACAGTTTTGGAATCCAACATGTCTGCCGTGCACTTTGGCATAAAAGTCGTCATGGGTGTCGTTTTATAGATTTAAGGGAGTGCCGGTTTTGAAAATGATGACAGTTTTGGAATCCAACATGTCTGCCGTGCACTTTGACATAAAAGTCGTCATGGGTGTCGTTTTATAGGTTTCATGGAGTGCCGGTTTCGAAAATGATGTCATATTTGGAATCCAACATGTCCGCCGTGCACTTTGACATAAAAGTCGTCATGGGTATCATTTTATTGGTTTCAGGGAGTGCCGGTTTCGTAAATGATGACAGTTTTGGAATCCAACATGTCTGCCGTACACTTTGACATAAAAGTCGTCAACGGTGTCGTTTTATAGGTTTCAGGGAGTGCCGGTTTAGAAAATGATGAACTGAACTCCATTTCTAATATAACGTTTTTTTCAAAAACCTGTCATCATTTTCGAATTCTGCACTCCCTGAAACCAATAAAACGACACCCATGACGACTTTTATGTCAATGTGCACGGCGGACATGTTGGATTCCAAAACTGACATCATTTTCGAAACCGGCACTCCCTGAAACCTATAAAACGACACCGTTGACGACTTTTATGTCAAAGTGCACGACAGACATGTTGGACTCCAAAACTGTCATCATTTTCGAAACCGGCACTCCCTTAAACCAATAAAACGACACCCATGACGACTTTTATGTCAAAGTGCACGGCGGACATGTTGGATTCCAAATATGACATCATTTTCGAAACCGGCACACCGTAAAACCTATAAAACGACACCCATGACGACTTTTATGTCAAAGTGCACGGCGAACATGTTGGATTCCAAAACTGACATCATTTTCGAAACCGGCACTCCCTGAAACCTATAAAACGACACCCATGACGACTTTTGAAATGAAAGTGCACGACAGACATGTTGGACTCCAAAACTGTCGCCATTTTCGAAACCGGCACTCCCTGAAACCAATAAAACGACACCCATGACGACTTTTATGCCAAAGTGCACGGCGGACATGTTGGATTCCAAATATGACATCATTTTCGAAACCGGCACTCCATGAAACCTATAAAACGACACCCATGACGACTTTTATGTCAAAGTGCACGGCAGACATGTTGGATTCCAAAACTGTCATCATTTTCAAAACCGGCACTCCCTGAAACCTATAAAAGGACACCCATGACGACTTTTATGTCAAATTGCACGGCAGACATCTTGGATTCCAAAATGGTCATCATTTTCGAAACCGGCACTTCCTTCTTTTTCATACAAAAATAACCCCCTGTCTACTTTCAATCGAGATTTAATAGAAAATTTATTCGACACCAGTTGCGAATTATCTTTTCGCACGTGTATTGTGCAATGTTTTTCAGTAGGTACGTATGACATATGGTAATGGTATATGGTAGGTTCAATTTTCGACAAACGTACGTATTGTGTAGGTACGTGCGTTTGTCGAAAATTTAAAGGGCTATATGTACTGTAAAAATTGTACAATCCATTCGGTCGTGTTTTAATTTATCGCCACTCTTTGCGAATTTCCTACTTTTTGGCACTTGTATCGTAAATAACAAAATAACTGCGTGTGCTATCAAAATCGTTGCAGACTTGTCTTGGTCTAACTCTATTAACGTCCTGTATAAAAAAACGCACCGGCCTTCATAGAAAATTTACAACCGAATAAATAACCTCTTTGTCGCATTATATCAAATTACCTAATCTTTCAAAGTGCAAAATATTCTTAAATTTAAACGATACGTCAAAACAGCACACATTTTGCAGAAATAAACATTCGAGTATGTTGACACTGACAGTGACAGGATTACCGGTAATGGCTTTAGGAATAAAATATCAAATTGAGGTATTCGTTGTCAACTGGCTAAATCAATAATATTCTTGAATACCGGTATTGTTATACCTCTATTCGGAGCTTTAGCGAAATAAATACCGAAATTCAATATAACCGGTTATACCTCAATTAAAACCGGTAGTCAGAATACCGGTAACGGTCCCTGGTATTAAGACGCAAGACCATGACGCGCTCGGATACACCTACTGGTGTGTCTATTGCATCAAGAAGATGATTACAGACCGCAAATCCTACCCCAATGCTCCCGTGTTGCCCTTCCAGTAAAAAGTGTAGTTAGCCTTGCGCAAAGAGCCTTCATCCTCAATCCTGGTCTCCTGCAATATTGACGTTGAACCTGTTCAGTTCCGCGTCAATGTTTTATGTTTTGCGCAGATCTTGCGTGCAATCAAGATTTTTGCAGATGTTCGGAAAACCTGTCCTCATTGTTCGAACATTCCATGTCGCGTAGCGCATGTAGGAAGAATTGTTGTAGCTCTTAAAAGTTGTTTCCGTTCTGAGCAGGTGGTTGGTGTTACAGCGTCAACGTCCAGCTGTAAAGCTTGTGTCCCTTTCACCCAGACAGGACAAATTAACGCTGAGGCGGATCAGTACCTTATTGGTCGAGGATCGCTCAACTTGAAGCAGGCGGTAAACTGATCAGTGGACCTTCCATGGATCCTCCTACTGTCGGGAGTGACCCCTGGCGCCCGCACATGCGACTCTTATTCGTGCGGACTTATTAAGCCGACGAAGGGGGAACGGACGAACGGGGTAACCGGGAGGAATGGACGAAAGAGGAACGGACAAACGGGGACACGGACGAACGGGGAAACCAGGATAAACAGACGAACGGAGACATGGACGAACGGGGAAACGGTCAGAAGGGGAACGGACGAACGGGGAAACCGACGAACTAGGAAAAACCTCACTGGACGAATGGGGAACCAGACGAAACAAACCTAAACCCAATTAACGCTACAAATTTAAGCTCACTGGCCAGCAATTTCGGAACTAAAGTTTTTCAATAGAAAGGAGGATGGGTCAGTTATACATAGTGCTGCAGACATTTTGGACTACTTGTTGAGTTTTCACTTCTGTCGGCACTCCCGGAGTGCAACCCGTTGTTTTTTTATTTCAGGCAACTACTGGCTAGACGTTCAATCGGAACGCTCACCACAAAAGAAATAAAACTCATGTCCGTAGCTATTCAACTCACCTTATCTGTAGGCTTCGGTGAGAGACCACTACTGAATTGTATGATCTTCTGCGTAGTAGGCAGGAACTGCGAGCACCCAGTGTAAGGTGACCGCGCCGTGCGATCTGTGCCGAGATTTGACGAGTGCTCCAACGCCACGGAGTACTCTTTGTCACCTCTCCTGGAATGCAGACCAGCCTTAAGTGCAACATTTTACATACTAATGAGAACAATATGATATGCAGACATGGAATTTTATGGGGCAACATTTAATGATAGGTAGGGAGTTCCTATATCAATAGGTAAAGTCAATAGGGTATTTGACTACTAGTCAAACCAGTTTCTTTTTTCGAACTAACTGTCAAAACGATTAGGCTTCTATGGATTTTATATGAAACACTAGCATGTGACGTCATGATCAAATTACCTACTCTTTATAGTTTTATACGGGTTTTAAAATAGAAAATGTGTCTATATATAACTGCTGTCTACGTTTCTCTATTAATATTCTGGTGCTTTATTTCATGCGTGGAGTATAATAATTTATTTTAAATACAGTCAAATACCCTATTATTATCGATGCTTTTCTATTAAACTAGTGATACGGATGTAGTGCGTAATTATTTTCCATCGTATTTTCACGGAAACGTACGAACGTGTTACTATTTCAGTCAGTCTCGGTACAAAAGTCAAAAAGTACTGAGGTTGACTGAAGTAGCATAACAAATAGGTACGAACGTTTTCGAGAAAATACCATGGAAAACAATTATGCACTTCATCTGTTGCTCTAAGTTTTGTTTGTAAGTGGGTATATTGTTAGAAGTTTAATTTTGGAGACGATGATAAAGTACAAAGAATATTTTAAATGACCGCCAGGTTATGAGTAGCAAGTTTCATATACCCTTTTAAAATAAAGAAGAAGAGATTTGAGCTATTATTTTGTTTCATTTTTATACTTTTACCAAATTGATATTTCAACAAACAAAACCTAGAGCAATCACTTTAGGTACACATGAAAAGTCAAGAGCAGCGTCAGTGTTGGCCGAAAGTTAATGCGAATTGAAAATGCTGGCCATTAACCATTATAAATTGAACCTTAAACCGTAACGGACGATTACAGTTTACGATTCAATTTATAATGGTTAATGGCTAGCATTTTCAATTTGCATTAACTTTCGGCCAACACTGAGCAGCGTCCTGATGTGTTTAGCGAGTTTCCCCCTTATTCATAAAACTTTACGGGCCTGATTTGGTTAAATTATGTTTTATCCCTTTCTTACAAATACATTAGTCAAAATGGCAGATAAAGACAAACGATTATTAGCTAATTGAGGTTAGTAGCGCGTTTATGAATAAGGGGGTTTGAGTGAACACTGCCCACTGCCTCGTTCAGATTGCGCGCCTAATAAGCGTACCGTACCTAACTCAAGCTAAGCGTGTAATCTACTACAAATATGCGTGTGAAACATGTGTTAACTCACGGCGGATTCGCTAGATCTCGATCTGGACAAACCTTCATAGGCTCAACCAAATAATGGATCGAATGGTAATCTTAGATTTACAACAAGCACAGGAAAAACCGTATGTAGCGAAAAGCGCCAACAAACAGAGAACCCGCCTAGCGGGTCGCTGGCAGTGAGTGGTAAACTGTTGAACGGATTAAGATAAAATTTGGTATGGAGATATTTCGAGTACCAGGGATAGGAGTTTATATCGTGGAAATCATGATTCAACGCCGACGAAGTCAGAGTAGTAGGTATTAGTTTCAAATATAAAACAAAAAATATTACTTGAAATGTTCTCTGGTGAGCAGCAACATCCGCCCCACGAGATCCGTCGTTGATACTCCGGCAGTTCTTTGCACCTCTCTGAAATAATATATTAAATACAATATAAAAATTATTTAACACTTAGGTACAAATACTCCCTTGGTCAATTAAATAATCCCAAGGATTTTGACAAATTACGAGCAGTAAAACGATGAATTAAAAAAATATCTACATAATCTTCTTTTAGTGTCATTTATTCTAAAAACGTGTAGTGTCTGCAATTAAAAAAAAATACTACTTAATATCACTACACCTATAACACAAAGTCCCCCGCCGCGTCTGTCTGTTTGTGTGTTCGCGATAAACTCAAAAACTACTGAACGGATTTTCATGCGGTTTTCACCTGTCAATAGTGATTCTTGAGGAAGGTTTAGGTGTATTTGTTGACCCGTGCGAAGCCGGGGCGGGTCGCTAGTATGCCAGAAATTCACTTTTTCATTGGCAGTCTCATAGTTTTTAGAAAATTTAAGCCATGAGGCAGTGAATAGAAAAATAGAGAAACTACTGTCATGACACTTTTTTCTTTTAACGTGAGTTATATCGATTCCTGTCATACATACCTATATCTGCCTGCATTTTTGACCAAATGATATGTATCAATTCCATCTGCAGTTACTGTGATGTCATCTGTAAAAAGCAAATTACTTACATCAGTATCAGGATTGAAGGAGACATACCAATTTTTAACTGCGCGCCCCTCTTCAAATCAAACCAATCAATTCAAATCACAAACACCGCCGACACTACCCGGCCCGATCAATGGGACGCGTAGGTAAGTACATAATACGACACCATGAACCTGTCGTTGAGATACTGACAATTCTATGATCTATACACTGTATCTTTAGGTATTTAACCCTTTTCCAGGCCGCACCACTCTACAAGGTTTTCCCAAAAAATCCAAATATATTCTAATTAATCCAGCTTTGATGATTCATTTAAAGGCATGTCACGTTCCCCGAAAGTGCAATCTAATTTGAACCTTAAATCGGAATGCTGAAGTTGAAATTCTTTTGGCGCGTATGTGGTCGATATATCGTACTATGCCTGGAAAAGGGTTAAATAAAAGTAGGTCAACAAATAATTTGTACATTTTCGGGTAGTTATAACAATTATTGGTTAATCAATCAAATACAAAACCGCCTGGATCTGTCACTAAAGGACCTGACTATAATCTACATTATTTGAACATGTAATGTTTTCATCTACCCTCAACTGGCTTAAGGAGCCATTTGAGGGTAGATTATGTTTACTTTTATTTAAATACCTAAAGATACAGACTATAGCTATGGCCTAAATTTTAAATTCGTAAGAACTTTACCCTGTTGGTTAATGTAACAAATAAAAACCGGGCAAGTGCGAGTCGGACTCGCGCACGAAGGGTTCCGTACCATAATGAAAAAAAAAAAACAAAAAAAAAGCAAAAAAAAAAACGGTCACCCATCCAAATACTGACCACTCCCGACGTTGCTTAACTTTGGTCAAAAATCACGTTTGTTGTATGGGAGCCCCATTTAAATCTTTATTTTATTCTGTTTTTAGTATTTGTTGTTATAGCGGCAACAGAAATACATCATCTGTGAAAATTTCAACTGTCTAGCTATCACGGTTCGTGAGATACAGCCTGGTGACAGACGGACGGACGGACGGACGGACGGACAGCGAAGTCTTAGTAATAGGGTCCCGTTTTACCCTTTGGGTACGGAACCCTAAAAACGAAATGTTTGTTACCTATTCCGATGTAAGGTCTAACGAATCTTCATGAAACAAGGCCTAATAAATTTAAAATTCTTCCGTACTAGTAGAATTAATGTGACGTTTTACCAATTCATACGTCACAAAAGTATTGCCTTGAATTTTATTCTAATATCACAAGGTCATAAGTGAAAGGTCAAAGTCAGTGATGTTTTACGTAGGTGTGCCCAAATCCCATATTTTAACTGACTTACGAGTAAGGGAGGATAGTCTTTTTCTATTGTTTGTAAATATTTTGTCGAGATTACAAAGTGTTTTTTTTTTTAATTCTGGATAATTGACACCCACCCAAGAACCCCTATAGTCAGTTAAAATGTTCTTTTACCTAAACTTGTGTTAAGTTCTAAAGGGCTATTAAGTTGCACTTAGTAACAAAACATTTTACAAGTTGGTCTATTACGAGATTTACGAGACAATCTTACACAATATGTTTGGTTAACCTTTGTATTTTAATATTTATGTCAGTATGACTTAAAATATTATATTTATATTATTTTTTTAGAACTACTGTTTCTTTATTCCATCCTGTTTCCATCAGGTAAATTCAAACAGGTAGAACCACACCGAAATTTAAGGCAAATTTTACACAGTGATGCATTGCATTTCCTCATACAGATAAGTTTCATCGTAAATGATGCATCAGCACTCCAAGCGTCAGTGTGGAGAATTCCTAATGCAATATTATCATACAATCGTTTTTGATACTTATCTTACATGTGACCATAATATACTTCACGTGTGCGTAAATAACTTGCCGGTAATTGCATGAGTCATCCATTCACAAGAAGATTGATATTCTGATGAGATTATCAGTTTTTTAAATACTAGATAAACTAGTGAGTAATTCAGTCATTATTGTAATGCTGTTATCATAGTGTTATTTAACATATAAGAATTAAGATATTTTCATCAGAGGAACAACATTTTTGTGATGATTAAGTTTGTTAGAGACAAAATGTGTGAATGACCAGTTAATAGATGATTGTTGTGATGAAGTCATCCTTGTTGTGAGCTAGGTGAATCAAAAAATATTTGTGTGTATTTCGAATATTTTGTGTTACCTACCAATTAACTAGAATATTCTCATAAAATTGATGGTAAATGCTAAAGGATGGTGAATGTGGAGGTACTACTGGTTTGAAACATTATAATGCCTGTACCCTATAAGAGTGCTTTACCTAGTTTGACCTAGTTAAGGGCTCAGGGCCCTATTCCTAAGAATATATTAAAATTGAAACTATAAAAAAATGGAAGTCATTATAGTATAAGGTGTATTCGGGTATTACCGAATGTCGGATAATTCCGAAATTCAGATGAAAATCACCCTTAATTCCATCATAATAAAAGTCTCTTTCGGAATTATCCGACAGTTTTCGACATTCGGAATTACCCGAGTAAACCTTACTAGGTTTTTTAAACAACAAACAAACGGACATGTAGGGATGTCCCGCCGCCACGCTAAGCTTTGACATACAATATTATCTTCTGATTCAAAACTAATGGACCCAGAACCGAAGAGGATGTGTAATACCAATCAGAAGTTCCAACTTAACGGAACCGGTAAAAGTGATTAAAATTAAGTATGCCACCTAAAGTGTGAGTGCTATTAAGGAATGCTACCAATTTGAATCCAATAGGGTATTTTCCTACTAGTCAAATCAGTTACTTTTTTAGAACTGTCAAAACGATTTGCTAATATGGAATTTATATGAAACATTACATTGTGACGTCACAGTCAAATCACCTACTTTTTATATTTCTATGTGATTTATTAAATAGAACTTGTGTTTAAAAATAACTCCTATCTGTGTTTTTCTAATAATTATCTGGTGCTTTATTTCATGCATGGTGTAAAATAATTTATTTTAAATACAGTATAATACCCTATTATATTAGTTCCATAAGCTTTTACTATAATATTTGTCTCATTACATTGCCTACCTTTTGTGCCAATGTCACCTTGCTTGTCACTAAGAGGGGTGACAGATTTTTTCAAAGTCAAGGTTAGAAGAGGATATAATTAAATTAAGTCATTGCTATGGCAAAAATAAGCTAAGAATTAATCTTAATTTCCTCAACACCTACTGTCATATGTTGTAAAAAAATACATTACAAATAAAAAAAAAAGTTACATAAACTATTGAACAAAAATCCTGTTGTGTTATTTATAGATTGTTTAATATTTTTAAACCTATCAAATAAATATTTAATTCTCAGATATTATTTTTGACCTGACCATGACCTGGTGAAATTTGACTATCTAAAATCTCAAATCGTGACTTACCTCCATGTACACAGAAGTCACACTGATATTTGTCCAGTGTCTCAAGGGTTGTGACGTAGGGTGCTCCCTCAACAACCTGGTCAACCCATTTTATAGCCTTCACCATCTTGTACCGCTCCTCCTGTGTAAAAACAGGGGGTCCTTTGTGTTTTGCAATTTCTTCATCGGTGTGCACTCCGACTATTAACACATCGCCAAGTGCTTTCGCTTGCCGTAAGGAGTTTGCATGACCAAAATGCACCATGTCGTAACTGAAAACATTAAAAACTAAATTTCCACCAAAACATTTTGCTTTTGTAATAGAATTATAAGGCCGAAAAGAATTCTAAACAGTCCTTGTCTTGATTGGCAACGGATGTAATGTTTTGTAACTATTTGTAGTAACCTGAAAAAATAAGGCGAAATATCGAGCGCTAATACCGAACAGCTGCAATAAGAGTGTAGTAATACGTATGTGTATACTTTAAATAACTTTTATTATTTCTATATACATTACTATCGAAAGGCAATGGTAATTTAAAAACATTGCAGGCAAAATACAATTTTATTATCATTTAACTTACCACCCATCACACCACACACGAATTTGTTTCTTTTCTCCATTGGAGGCACTCATTTTATCGATTGAAAATAACAAATCACTTCGTAAACCTCTCAATTAATTGATAATTATATTGCACGATTAATTAAATTAATAAAATCGAAACATTTATTCGATTACAAGTCTCACGCCTCTCCATCCACAGCTTTGCACACCGACTGTCATTTTTTTGTACTGTCAAATGAAACTATGACGTCAAAGCATGACGAATTATTTTACTAGGGTTTTATTAGAATTGCTGGCTAGTAAAGTTGGCGTGCTTATGTTGGTCAACATGGCATTGCTTATATTTTCATATAGGAGCAACTAAAAACATTCATTTTTTACTATTATATCTGAATCATTTACTTAGTCTGTCAAGCCATTTCCGTCAGTAGAAAAAAGCGGCAAATTTAAAGATGTCCCCTAATATATAAAAAAGAGCTTTATTAACTCAGCAATAGAGTCCAAAATGTGCCATACAACCACCGAGCGGGTGTTGCGCGCCAAATGGCATGGATAAAAAGCTTCTTTTATGGTCTGGTTGTATCTCGTTTAAGTATACCATTAGACTCTCCTAGTGAGTATTATATTCTTTGATTATACTATTTAGAGGCAACTAGAGGCATGCGACCTGTATCTAGAGGAGAACAGCCGGACATACATACGAATGCATACGAAAGCATTTTTTGTCTAATCTGAAACGGAAATGCTTCGCTCGCGCTTTGCGCTCCTAGCGAATTATTTATTTTCTCGCCAGTTATATATTTAAAATCATCACTAATTAAAGTGATTCAGTAGTACTTACTTAAACCATTTTACGGAAAATTTACCACACTTTATTTCTTCGTTAATAAAAAAGTAGTGTGGACAACTTTCCGTAAAATGCCCCGAAACATCCCTATCCGTTAATTTTTCATTAATAAACTCGTCATTAAGCGATGGGCACCTAGTCATTGCACACAAATTGCACAGGCATTGTATAAGTACTATTTACTATTTAGTACTTAATTTACAAAAAGCGAAATTATCTAATCGTATCAAATTCCGCCATCCTATTAGCGATTGGTTCAGTCAAATCACGCCACCGCAGACAACGAATGCGAGACGCCGTCTTGCTTGGACTTTGATGTCTCTACATTGGTAGGGGTTACTGAAGTTATCTTTCAATCCTTGCGTTTTGTGGGTCAACAACTTATACACGACTAAGTACAAACAGACCTTTAATAATATCATATGCTTATTTATTAATATAAATATTCAGTCTTTTGCATCTGATACTCCTCCACTGGTAATAGCAAAGGTGGCCTCGCTTTCAGGCAAATCAGGAGAGTCGTAGATCTTCGCAATTCGGTTTTCTCCTCTTCCCTTTCTTAAAGAAATTCTGGTGGTTGATGCGTGAGCGAGGATATTTCCCCCAATTGGCTTCTTTGGGTCTACTTGAAAGGATAGCGTGGCTCCTGGATCGGCGGTCATCTGGTTTGTAATGAATACGGCTACATTGTATTCCTCGGATATCTGCAAAGTGAAATATTTATATTAAACTCGTAATCACTCGGATAGAGTACGGCGTAACTATTTGTACTATTACTACAAAAAGTAAACAGAAAGCAGCACATATTCGCAATAGGTATATTATGTATGCCTAAAGCCTAAAGCATAAGAAATACGCAATAGAAGGTCGCTTATGTTGGCCCACCATTATTTTTACCCCAATAGTTAGTAGATAGGTACCAATTAGTACTAAAGTGACTTTGAACTTGGAAAAGACCTAAGCATACATTGTCGAAATTGCGAATTAATTTCTTTGCCTACCAATTAATTAAGGTACGTCCATATAGTACGTAGTTAAGACGTTGATGATGTCCCTGGTCGTACCGTTTTACGCTTATGACAGAGTATAGGTAACTAGACTAACTAGAGAGATGTATTATCAAAGTAAAGTACTTAAACGGGTGCCATCGCCATGTGCTACGTTTATCTAACTTATAGTCTCAATAAAGTCAAAGACCTCGGCCGAAGCCGGATGCAGTACCTATTATCTGATCACCTTATTGATCTTTAACTCATTGTGGAATGATTTTGGGGACTATGTATAGTTTGAATGTGTGTAAACAAACATCTGATAGATAGTAAGGCATGACTTTTTGAACATACTTAAATGATTGCATATGAGATAAAGGTAAACGCAAAAACAATAAGTGCCCGAGATGGCACACTGTTAACACTTTGTGCCTACTTATCTTAGCATATTATTCAAATTTATGTTTTGGATAAGCTAGGTCTAAAAATAAGTGAATCAAGCAGCTCGTAAAGTCTCGCCAACAACATTCTGCTTACATGCGAACAGCATGTTTAAAAAGCCTATCGAATCATCCTATTGTTTTCTTATCAGAAAATACCAACCGGCCTGCTCCGAATCAACTGATACGTATTTAGTAATGTTTCACATCAATCCGATCCGATAATCTCATTAGTGAGATTGTGGCATTAAGGGTAAACAGATTCATCGACTCCGTGCCTATATGCGCGATATGCGCAATTCCAAAACTACTCGATATTAACATACCTACTCAATATTACCAGAGGGCCTGCCACCAACATCGAAAATAGAAAATTGTTATCTGCCTCCATCGCTCGAATGTACAAAAGTAATAGAGGCAGATAACGATTTTCGATTTTTCGATGTTGGTGGTAGGCCCTCTGGTAATATTGAGTACGTTTAATATGGAGTAGTTTTGGAATTGCGCATATCGCGCGATATATAGCATACCTACTTGACTCTGGTGTAATTATTACCTAATAGGTCATTGAATAATTGGGTTAAAGTTATTTAAGGTGACTTACAACCGTACGCTATCTCAGTCGGTACGGTATCTCTGAATTTCGACTGTGCAGAGTCACAGGCCATCTTCTGTGTGCATAGTGATAATACGAGAACGCGCGCTTCTTACCCTGAGGTTCCGCCGTACCGGCTGCAAAATCTGGCTGATAGATACTAAACACCAACGATTTACTAGCAATTTATTTACGAATTTTAACGATTATCGATTTTTCGATGTTGGTTGTAGGCCCTCTGACAATATTGAGTACCTACGTTAATATCGAGTAGTTTTGAAATTGCGCATATCGCGCGATAGCATAGGTAGGTACCTACCTACATTCGGCAAAGGAAAATAATGCGAGGAAAATGGTCTACCTTTAGAAAACGTTTCCACTCTGGACAGGTCAGGCGATTTGTTGGTGACTGAGCTCCCCGCCCGCGCCCGGCGGAGAAGTCCACTCTAAATAACGCTTTATTAGATGCCCATTATATCAGCATTATCAAGAGTTTCAACCCTAATGGTAACATTAACACACCTTCTGCAGTCGTGACAGGACTTGCGCTAACTTCTGTTGGCGGTCAGCGAGCTCCCCGCGCCCGGAGAAGTCCACTCTAAACAACGCCATGATGGAGTCGATGATCAGCAGTTTGAAGACCCCGCCCTCTTCGTGAAACTTCGCTGCCACGTAGTCTAGGAGCTCGGCCTTGAGAAATATATGAAAGTTAATATTTTTAGCACTGTGACAATCAAGTAGCTACTAAAGCCCACTTGCACCAGTCCACTAACCCGGGGTTAGCCGGTTAAACCTGGAGTTAGTGGTTAACCATGGTATGGTTATGGTACCTACAATTTGTCACTGGGTTAACGGTTTAACCCCGGGTTAGTGGCAAGTGGGCCTTATTTAAAGAATATAGTATAGTATTGTATCGGATGGATGGCGGACGATGTCGGGGACAGGGCGCAGTGGAGAAGCTTAAGCAGCAGGAAAGCTGAGCCCACCACCATGTGGGATAGATAGCTAGGAAGGGAGAGAGAGAGTATATTGTACCTGAATTTACCTGATGCTCTGATGTGTAAGCTCTAGCGTAGAGGACATTATCTAGGACAGCATTCTGGTCCAAGTTGAATCTGTCAGCAATAGGACGAAGTCTGTCGGGGCGACTGAAATGACGCTAAGGAAACTTTACAGTATTTTCTACACACTTGTAACTAACCATATCATAAAATCTTGCAAATCTTGATTTTATAATCCATACTAATATAATAAATGCAAAAGTGTATCTGTCTGTCTGTAATTACCTCGTCTTCACGCTTAAACCGCTGAACCGATTTAGTTGAAATTTGGTATACAGATAGTTTTAGACCCGGGGATGGACAATAGGATACTTTTTATCCCAGGACTCACCCCTTATAGGGGTGAAAAGGGGGGTGGAAATTTGTATGGGGAATCAATAATTTAAAAAAAATACATAAGCCTTTTACCATTTATGTATTCGTAAGAAATAAATAATGTTTATGTATTTTTGACCAATTAGCCATACCTACCTGTAAGGGTGAAAAAGGGATGATATGGGGGTGGAAATTGAAGAAGTGAAGTGAAGAAACAAAATAAATAAATAAAAGAAAATAATTTCTTAAAAACATTACTTACATGACCTTTTCATTCCAAATAAAGGAAATGTTTATGCATTTTTGACTAATTAGTAAGTAATACCTTTTGGGGTGAAAATGAGGGTGGATAAAAGTAGATTTGTTTAAAAATTAAGGTACCCAAATTACTAATCCACGCAGACGAAGTCGCGAGCAAAAGCTAGTATTTTTATATTAACAAGATGATATGCGCGATAAACTAGCACCATTCAACTTACTACGCATTTATGGGCTATTCTTATTAATGCGCATTTAAAGAAGCAGGTAGGTAACACACGTGTATAGCTAATCTCATACATGTAATAATATGTAGTTAATTAATGTATGGTTTCTGTTGGCTAAATCAGTAAATACCTAATTTAAAGTACTTAAACAGTAATAAAAGCATTAAAAAAATCTAATTATAAATGTGATTCTATGATTAAAATTGATTATTTTACAAGAAAACAAACATTCGTGTAATGTTCGTGTAACATAGAGGTCAAGGCCGAACTTAATAGATGAGCGACTTTATTAAACGACTTCCTGATCCGGTCCGGTGCGAAGGACCGTGACCTTCATTATTTCATCTTTTGCGTAGTTTTCGACCCTATTGCTGTATTTAAATAAAGATGGTACTAGGTTACGCTACGGATGATAGGTGGTGCTATACGAGTCACAAACACAGTACCTACGACTTGTAATATAATCATTAATATCTGGGAGACCGAGCTTTGCTCGGAAAACATATAATAACTAAAAGATGCGCGTTTTCCCAGAGATAATAGATCGATTTTTCGGCCCCGAAAACCCCCATTCCGAGCCGTTTCCGAGATCCCCGCCGAAATATATATACAGGGTGTCCCATAAGTGACACGTCACAGTGACACTGGAGGTAGACCAGGCCAAGAGGACCCAAACCAACTTAACATGACCCCAGTAAAAGTGGCACAGTTTTCGAGTTATTGCCAAATTAAGGTTTTTCATTAATTTTGACCGTTTTTAACCATGTTAGTGCCAGTGTGCACTCGGAAAGGTCTCGAAGTTAGTTTTTTTTTATGTGTACGGCATCATGAATAGTTAATTAAGATAACAGAATAGGTAGTTTATCGATAAACAATGTAGAATGTGAAAATGTACTGGTTTAATCTTGAATTAAATTCACAGCGAAACATCGTCTTTGACCACCTGTCGTGATAAAAGTTACTAGAAAAGTAATGAGTAAATAACGTCTAGCTATTGAGCATGTTATGCAGATTAAAAAATAGTATAACATATGTACCTTCCTGCAATAAAATAGGAATTATTATCATCTTTCGAAAGCCTCATAAAAAATAAGTTAAAACTGGGAAATCTGCAATCCGTTGCTACTTACTAAAAATAATGATTTATGTTAAGATATCTCATTCTGGATACAGATAGAAAAACGCCTATTCAGTATTTGCCGAATGCCTAAAAGAAAGAGATGGAATATGCTTATCTCCCTTTTTAAGGGTATCATTGAGTTGATAAAGGTTACTGCAGGTTGAAGTTTAATGAATTTAATAAAATAATTCACTTCGAGACCTTTCTCAAAAAACTAACTTCGAGACCTTTCCGAGTGCACACTGGCACTAACAATGTTAAAAACGGTCAAAATTAATGAAAAACCTTAATTTGGCAATAACTCAAAAACCGTACCACTTATACTGGGGTCATGTTAAGTTGGTTTGGGTCCTCTTGGCTTGGTCTACCTTCAGTGTCACTGTGACGTGTCACTTATGGGACACCCTGTTTAAACAAGAATTGCTCGTTTAAAGGTATAATATAAGATCATTATTCTAAGCTTAATAGAATGGTTCGTTGACATTTCTCCTTGTTAAAAATTAAATAATTTATTATGACTATTGAAATAAAGTAGAAAATCAACTGTATATAAACCATTCTGGTGACCAACCTACCCATACTGATGTATCCTTGGATGTGAAGCTTGGACACTAACACTCAAACTATTGTCATGATTGAGAGGTCCAAAATGTATGACATTGTATGTTGTCGCTTTTAAAAATAACTGCATAGGGTCAAGGCGGAAACAGTGGCTCAGCTCGAACAGTGGCTCAGTCGCCCAAATTTAATATCGTATCTTTCGTGTTGAAAATAGGTTGAGCGAGCCACTATACCCGAACAATAAAGTAGGTATAAAAAAAAGTGTGTTCATTTGAATATAATGATAATTATATGACTATGAATATGTAACTTTTTATGGAAATGGAAACCATAATTGTGAACATTTCAACATCGAAGACCTTCATGCTCCATTTACATAATGCTAATAAACAGAAAACAGGACACACTGCTTACAGGGTGAGATGTGGATTAACGTATTTGGTTTGCCTAGGGCACTTTTTTTTCCAAAATCCATTAGTTTTTGGGTTATTTCTACTCAGAATCGCGAGGACTATCGAATGTCCCAAAAAAAAAACAGTTTAGTGACGCATTTTCACATTAATTTTGTATGGACCGTCACAAAACTGACACCCAAAGTTTGTATGAAAAACTTGAGACACTTTTTCTATTTGTCCCATCCCTAAATATCTCGAAACTTAATGATTTTTAAAAAAAAAGTAAATGGTAAAGCCTGACAACAGTTTATTTGACCCTCGCCATTTTGCGGATTTTCAATGGTACTAATTTCTTTTACTGGTAACAAGTCCTCTTTGACAACGAACGTTGGATGTCATCGAATGTCACCGATGTAAACAAACGGAAAATATCTACGAATATATTAAAATATAAACGCTTTTATAACAAAAATGCCAAAAAAAATTACCAAAGATGCGAAAAAAATTGTAGTGAATGCAATCAAATACTTACAGCTTAAAAAAAGACGAAGGATTACATAGCATTCCAATAAACAATGTTTTAAAGTTGGTTGATGACATGACCGGTATTTACATTTTATAGTGCGGTTTTATTGAACTGGTTAGTTGTTAGGTTTGAACTTTAATATTTCATTTAAGGTAGATCGACGATAAAAATCCTATAATCGAATTGGAGACTGAATGTTTTATAATCGAGGTTGGTGGTCCTGAAAGCGACACAACATCTGATGAAAATCAGACTTCGTCAGAGTAAGAAAACGAAGAATATAATAATATTGAATATTCAAAATCAGATTTTGACGAATAGGTAAATTGAAAGAACCGAATTCTCTGTAAGGAATGTTTCTGACATTATACGAGTATCAACATGAAGCCAATGCCCACTACCCCGACTATACATGACGTACGCACATTATTGCCATACGTAAGCTGTTTGCAGCGACACTATCTCAGGGTTAAATAAACTGTTGTCAGGCTATACCATGGATTAAAAACTCCCAGGAATTGTTTGTGCATACAAACGGCCTAATCCTGACAAGTTTAGGTTTTGTAGTGATTAGGTACCTTCCTCAATTGTTTTTAACGTAAGGTCAATGTCACGATCTTCCCTGCAATGAATTTTATATGCCGGTCATCTCCACATTAACCTTAACTATCGAAGTAAATAAAACTAAACGCTTTTATACCTATATTTAAAGGATACAACGTATGTTCGGTATCTAGGAACATAACCTTCCCTCCGTGGTAGCCGCTGGGCGTAGGTATCTGTGTGGTCACACATAGAGTGTGAGACAACTGGGTCTTCCCTGTACGAAACTCTCCGAACACTTCTGTTATTGCCATTGACTCTATTCCACCAGCCAACAGTTTACTACGAACAAATTAACATTAGAATTTTGCTCTATTCGATGGTTAAAAGACTGAAAATACTAATACTCACTCTAATTCGCTACTTCCCGTACTAATTTTAAATACTTGCTTTCGTTTATCGCTTACTTCTAAAGCAGTCATGAAGCCAAGAGTAACAACCTTTTGACATGCTTCTTTAATTTTGTCTACTTTTGCATCTGAAAAACCTTTTATATTACATAGTTTTTTCTTCGTGGACATTTGAATACCTTTGATGGTACAAATGCCAGCTGTTTTCAGTTTTTTAATATCGGCTACATTTATGCCATGCTTTTGTAATATATCAACATCTTGGAAAAAAGTATCTTCTTCTGTATCTGATACATTTTCATCGAGAGCTTGTTCCATTGTAAACTGCTGTTTTAAATTATTGATCCAATACAATGTAAAACTTTGGCGCCAATTTTTTTTTTTTTCAGTAAAAATATATGTGCAAGATGGAGCGTCTTTCTGTTTCCGTGGAACGAAAATTTTATTACTCAATATAATTTGAAATAAATTTCAGAAATTTAATTATTTTGGTGATATTTGTGAAATTTCTAAAAAACAGGTAGAATTAATTGAATAATATTGGTATTTATTTTAACGTGTCATCCTCGCGTCTATATACGGCTTTAAAAAATAAAGAAATTTGTTTATTCCTATAATTTGCAGTGTTGCCAGCAATAATTTTTATTTACCCCTACAAACTCAAGTACACTAAAAAAGTTACGTCTTTATATAACTTGTCAGTAAAAATACGTTATAAATAGAGATACACGTGGAAGTTCTTTAAAGAAATGGCTTACTTTATTTTAAAATCCTGTATATGTATATTTAATTATCTTATAAACTAAATGCTGACTTATCAAGAAATCGATTAATCTCCTTTGTGAAATGTGTGGCAACATTATTAAAAATAATAACTTTAGTCTTTGATTTGACTTCGTTGAAAGAGCTTGTTGCGGCGCATTTTAGAGGATTTTTAATTATAAATTTATAATTACATCAAGAAATTTACCGTCTATCCCATCTCAGTTAAGGTAAGGGGGTAAGTTGACCCTACGGAAGTACTGAAAAGTGATTATTTATATTATGTTCATATATTTCCTCCTATATCACAGCCATGTTGAAGTAGTGTTGATTTTACTAAGTTTTCATCAGTTTATCGTCTAAAAAAGTTAAAGTTGTTCACAAGTATATGTGAAAGACCCAAGTTGAGTTTGTGTTGTGAAAGTAAAAAGTTAAAAGTCTATCAATATGAAAAGTGTTATAAAGTGCCACCGAATCTGGCGTCGAGGCGTCATCTTTAAGGTAAGGCTGGATGTGTCTTCAATATACATCAGAACGTAGCATTATAACGGTTGTGACATCGGCCAACAAAAAATCACGTACATAGCAGTTATTCAATATCGAACATTCGTAATTTCATGTTATTTCTTAGGTTGGTTTGTACTCAAGTGCAAACAATAGTTTTGTGTCAAGAATGGACATTAAATTTATCGGCAATTAAATACCTATTATTCAAAGCTGAGCTTGTTCTTATCTTCAGTCTATAAGCAAAATATATTTTCTTTTCATACATGAACTGTTTTGTTTCCATATCACTTGCTTGCGTATAATATAAGGAAGTGTGTACTAACTATCAAGTGTTACATTTTGGTCTAAAATGCAAATTTAACTTGTTACTATAAACTCAAGGAATGCTTTTGGGTTGGGTACCTTGAGCTACATTAACAATCTTCATATTAAGTCACACTCTGTTCTCAGGGATGGATTCAGAAGATTCCCGTGATGGTCAGGGAGATGCACAGTCATCTTCAAGTAGTAGCAGCTCAAGCTCCAGAAGTCGCCGAAGCTCATCATCAAGTGTGTCATCTAAAAAAGATGCAAAGTCACCTCCACATTCTCCTCCTCGGTCACCACCTCGGTCACCACCACGGTCACCACCGCGGTCACCACCACAGTCTCCTCCACAATCACCTCCACAGTCACCACCTAGATCACCTCGCTCACAAAGTTCTGATTGCCCAAGGTCTCCATCACCAGAGATCCGCTCACGATCCTGTTCACTGCGATCCCAATCTCCTAGTAAAGCACGCTCCCCCAGTAACTTGAGCGGAGCTCATTCAGATATAAATTCACCTGAAAATTCTATGCCAACTTCACCTGCTGGTCCAAAATCACCAGATGCTCCAAAGTCACCCAGTGAGCCTGGTTCTCCTGACAACCGTGAGCAATACTCGGCGCGACATTCAGGTGGTGAAGGTCCAAAGACTCCTCAAAGTCCGAGCAGTTCAGTCCATTCAGGTGCTGGATCACCCGACACTAGGTCTCGGCCTGCTTCGCCTGACTCTGCATCGCAGGCAACATCTCCTTCAAGAGATCCTAACCGAAATTCCCGTCCTACAAGTCCCTCTCCAGATAGGAATTCGTCTAGGTCATCAGTAGTAATGTCACCAAAAAAACGAGAATGGAGCCCTAAAGAAAACTGGAGGAGGCATACTAAAGCTGAACAGAAAATGGTACCTAGATCACGAGAAAGAAGCAGATCGGAATCTAGTCAGTCGAGTAGGAGCTCTTCATATAATAAGAGAACTAGCGCTAAGGACCCTGCTACTGAAGAGATTTCTGAAGGTAAATGTTGTGATTTTAAAACTGACGCAGGATTTAATAGCGTGCACTTACTATTTGGCCAGACGTTTCAAACATGACGTGAAATTATGAGTGATAATCGTGTTACTTAATCAGCATATCAATACCCTGTTCACACTCATACTAATTACAGGGAAAAATTTGTTGTAATTGCTACCATAGTGCACAAACAAGCGTCTATTACAACCAAACGTTCTGCGTAATTAGTATGATTGTGAAATAAGGGTATCAATATTGTGAATGTTGTGGTTGATTGAGTCTACCCTTAACTAAAATACAAGAAGAGATTATAGATTATTATTAAAGCTTTATTTATTCCATAGTTTTAACAGTTTTTTTATATATTATTTGACATGAATCTTTGATAGTTTTATATGGACCCCGTTTTGGTAAAAGCCTCCTCCAACCCATGCCATTTTTCACGGTCTTTGGCTGACTCCATCCAGCTTGCACCTGCAACCTTATGAATATCTTCTGCCCAACGCCTTTGTGGCTTGCCTGGTTTCCTTTTTTCTTGTGCTATAGGCCCTGACCATGTTGTTGTTTTAAGTGTCCATCTTTTATCACTAAATCTAGCAATGTGGCCTGCCCATTTCCATTTGAGTCTCAATGCATGCTGAAGGGAATCTGTGAGCTTGGTTCTCTTTCTTATATCTTCGTTCCTTACTTTGTGTATTTTCCTTAAATGTAATAGACTTCTTTCCATCGAGCGCTGACAAACTGCAATTTTATGTTTTATTTTGTTGGTAAAAGTCCATGTTTGGCTTCCATAAGTTAGGCTGGGCAAAATGCATGTATCCATTACAGTTTTCTTTAGTTTTAGGTGGTAATCCCCTTTCAATATTTCTTTTTGTGCCCAGAATTTTTTCCAACTGCAGTTGACCCTTCTGTCTATTTCCTCCTCGTTACTGTCTGCGTTAATATCTGGGAAAAGGAGTATCCTTTAACGCAGAGATTATAGATTATATATAAAAGAGCTAAAAAAAAGAGTTATCACTTAAATAACTCAAAACTAAAAGTTTACACAAAATTTAGAGATAAATGAAGGTGTTCCTAGGCCTAGTTCATTTATTTCACCCAATAACATTTAATTGATGAAAACACACATCACATACTATATGAAATTTGATATAAATAAAGAACCCATGAATTTGGTGTAACAAACTATTTATTTTCCATTAAATATGTTTATTTTTAGGTGAAATGGAATCAGATCAGGAAGATGATAAAAAATCTAGGAGTAAATCACAAAGTAGCGATAAAGCTGATGCAAAAGATTTGAATATCAGCCATGAAGACCTATCAGATGTATCAGACCTAGACTCTTTAGGGCCAGACGATAGTGCTAAAGGAGCAAAGGTAATCATTATAAGAAAATATATAAATTACATTAAAAGTTGATGATCTTAAACCTGATAAGCAGATTGTCTTGAAGCTTAACTCATTCACTGCCAACAACACACTAGGCATGTTCTCTTTTTGGCACAAAGTGGATAACCACTTAATCGGCTACAAATGTAGAGTGTATGGTAGCATGCGTTGGTAGTGTATGCGTTAAATATGGGCTAATCTTATTTTTCTTTATTGTTCAATTAAATTTTCTATATCCATCAATTTTAGCCTAAATCTACACCGGCATCTCCAGAAAAACCTGAGGTTAATGGAAATAATGGGATAAGCTCGCAATCATCACCTAAGTCTCCTAAATCAGACAGTGGAAAAGTAGACACACCTAAACTGGACAAAGTAAGTGTTTTATTGGTCAAACATTGATAGATTTATCTACATAAGAATTGTGAAACTTATAATTGATATGACAACAAAGCAGTTTAAATATTTCATTTATTAGAAATTCATCGCCAATTCTATAGTCTGTATCTTTAGGTATTTAAATAAAAGTTAACAAACAATTTTTACATATTTGGGTAGTTATAAGATTTATTGGTTAACCAACCAAATACAAAACCGCCTGGATCTGTCACTGAACGACAGTGTTGGCCGAAAGTTAATCCAAATTGAAAATGCTGGCCATTAACCATTATAAATTGAACCGTAATCTGTAATCGTCCGTTACGGTTTAAGGTTCAATTTATAATGGTTAATGGCCAACATTTTCAATTCGCATTAACTTTCGGCCAACACTGCTGAACGACCTGACTTAAACTACTTGATCATGTAATGTTTTCATCTACCCTCAACTGGCTTAAGGAGCCATTTGAGGGTAGATTTTGTTTACTTTTAATTAAATACCTAAAGATACAGAGTATACATTACCAGAAATCTTATCATTATGTGTAACACCTCTTGGTGTCCATCCAAAGTAGCTTTATTAACGTTCATGATAAGCGCATTGTAATATGCCGACTTGAAAAATAAATTCTTTATCTAAAATAGCGACCAAAAGAGACAAATTGTACTGTACCTAGACCAATTGTAGAGTTCCAATTAAAATTGCACCCTCCATTTTGGCTCTAAATCTGCTGAAAGCATAGATCTGACTAGACTTAAGTGCTGTAGTAAATTATAAAATATTTTTTTGTTAGATATCTGGTGTGTAAATTTATAAAAAAATTCGGCTATTGAACCAGGTTCCCCTAGAAAAGACCAGTAACACAGAGGATGGCGAGGAGCAACTAGACTTTGAGGCTGAGGAAGGTGAATGCGTGGAGCCTAAAACTGCTGAACAAGCTAATGGAGATGGAGAAATTGTTGACCAAGGTAAATATATAGTGCATTTTTACTACAAAACTTATTGAACAGTTCTCCATAAGTAAATACTCAGCGTCTGAAAACAAATTCCTATACAGGGGGGTCAGCTATCTGACTGCTTTAGGTTAGCTGACTGTACAAGCACAAAATAAAACAAATATTATATAATAATTATATATATCACTACACCTTATAAAAGAAAGTCCCCCGCCGCGTCTGTCTATTTGTGTGTATGTATGTTCGCGATAAACTCAAAAACTACTGAACGGATTTTCATGCGGTTTTCACCTATCAATAGAGTGATTCTTGAGGAAGGTTTAGGTGTATAATTTGTAAAGGTTTTGTGTAAACCGTGCGAAGCCGAGGCGGGTCGCTAGTATACTTATAAATGATGCTAGTATACGTATAAGTTTTAGGAGCGAACAAGCCGTCTCGTGAGCAAATTGTCCCACTAAGCAGCTTGGTCTGTGAAGATTTGCGTCGCTCGAGATATAGTGGGAGTGGCCGCGCGAGCGATTGATCCTTCGCCCTTGTGAGGCGTCCCTTTCTTGTGAACCGGCTTATTGAATACATGCCTGAACTAGTTGGCTCCTATATCTAATTCAGGTTAAGTTTCAATTCATACACACCTATTATATATTTTTAGCTGAAGAAGTGAAGCCACGCCGAGTATCTAGAGGCTCATCGCTTGAAGAGGGCGAAGTATCAGACGAGGCCGAACGTCGGCCGGAGGAGAGTGAGCCTCGGCCCGTGTGCCGGTTCTTCTCGCGCGGCGCTTGCACGTGGGGCGTCAGCTGCAGGTGAGAGGGTCGTACAAAAGGGTGAAGTGTCGGACGAGGCCGAAGGTCAGCCTGAGGGGAGCGAGCTGCGGCCCGTGCGGTTTATCTCGCGCGGCGCTTGCACGTGGGGCGTCAGCTGCAGGCGAGAGCAAATGTCGGACGGTCCATTGGCATATATTTGCGATTTATTCGACTTTCATGGTACCTGAGACACTAGACTACTAATCTCACCATAAATGGGCAAACCGAAAGGACAAAAAACAGTCGGCAGGGCCTATCTTGCGCAGAACGTTGTATCTAGAACGATAATGGAATATTGGAAATCCATAAAAGAGACATATCCAACAGTGGACGTGACTGAAGTAGACGGCGCCGGATAAGATAATTGATAAAGTATTATTTCATATAGGTTCCTACACCCGGGCGTCACGGACAAGGGCAACTACAACATGTTCGACGTGGTGCGAGGAGTCCCCGCAGCGGGCTACACGGCGCCGCCGCGCGACGCCGCCCCACCTGAGTCCGCCTGGGAACGCGGCCTGAGAACTGCCAAGGAGGTATACGCACACAAGATCTAATATAATAGGACATTTGATTACTAGTCAAATCAGTGTATTTTTTCGAATAAAACAATTTGCCACAATGGAATTTATATGAAAGTTATGAAACATTACACAATGATGTCACAGTCAAATTACCTACTTACTCTTTATAGTTCTAAACGATTTATAAAATAGAATTTGTGTCTGAAAATATTTCATGCATAATGTGAAATAATTTATTTTTATATATTATGTTACGAATTACGAGCGTGAGCTCTGATATGGCTGGCAAAGCCGAACTTACTTTTAATTAGCTAGGGTCGCCGTTGCAGATTACGGCATATATATATATATATATATATATCTATGTATGGTCAGATGTAGAGAAAAAGTACAACATGCAATCAGATGATTTTCAGTAAGTGACTTAAAACTACGATTTGGTATCTACACAGAAAAACAGACGTTACAGACGTAAAAAGTAATATAAAGAATAAAATATTTGTTAAGTGTTTGTCATTAGCCTGGCCATTTATTTAAAAAGCCAGCATGTTTTACTACCATAGGTAAGGAGCCGACTAACGGAAATCAACCAATTCCAGATGCTAAGGATAGCAAACAAACGTAAGGAGCAAGACATGGACTTCGAGGAGAAGAAGCTACACCTGTCCGTAGGCGGTGTAGTCCACGACCCTGACGCGGAGCTAGCGTACGCGGCCGCCGCCGTTGGTGCCTCACCACCCCGACATGAACCTATGCGCGATCCGGATGTTTTCCGGCCAGGGTAGGTCTCCACTTAAGTAAAAATACCAATGGATAGTTCGAAGCCTCATTCTGGATGTCGCCAAGGTTACCAATGTACACCCCAGGCCAAAAGTATGGAAACAAACTTATATGACAATTTAAATCTGTAGTTTTCACATAAAGAATGTATTTATTTAAAATAAATATAATATAGTAAAATGATAATAGAACATTTTAAAAGTACCTTACTTATAATTTTCTTTAATACAACTGTAAATTCAACCTTTCGTAGAAAGACAATCAAGAAGGTTGATTTGTATGTTCTCTCTTTCGCATATATTAGGATGTTTTAATACTTTGAGTGCTGTTTTAATCTTATAAAACTGCCTAAAGTAATTTTTGCGTTACCAATACACAATAATAATAATGGAAATATTAGGGTAATGCCCCTACTCACATACTCCTTTGGCATACTAAGGTGGACTCAGACCGAGCTGGACGCCCTGGATCGGAGGGTCCGATCACTGCTCACCACACATCGCATGCTACACCCACGCTCGTCAGTTATGAGATTGTACATCCCACGGAAGTGTGGAGGCCGAGGCTTCCTAAACGCCAAGGATCTCCACAACCACGAGGTGTACAATCTCAGGAACTATTTCCTTAACAACGAGTGTGGGATGCATCGTGATGTGGTGGCAGTAGATAGGAACCTCACGCCGCTTTCCTTGGCAAACGAGAACTGGCGCAAACCTGTGGTACTAAGTACTGCGGATCGCAAGGCGGCATGGGAGAGTAAGGTGCTACACGGGCGGTTCTACAAGGCCATCACGGGACCCGATCTGGACCTGCTCGCGTCGGTGAACTGGTTACGATTCGGGGACCTCTTCGGAGAAACCGAGGGTTTTACCTGTGCAATTGCGGACGAAGTGATGATGACGAACAACTATCGGAAATATATCCTGAAGGACGGTACGGTCGACATCTGTCGGGCATGCCGCCGTCCCGGAGAGTCACTCAGGCATATCATTTCCGGTTGCTCTCATCTTGCTAACGGCGAGTACTTGCACAGACATAATCTCGTAGCCAGGATTATTCACCAGCAACTTGCTCTTCTATATGACCTTGTGGACCGCGAAGTACCGTACTACAAGTACTTACCTGCGCCTGTTCTCGAGAATGGTCGTGCCACGCTCTATTGGGATCGATCTATCATCACTGACAGGACTATTGTAGCCAATAAGCCTGATATTGTGATAATAGATCGATCGCAACGTCGGGCCGTGCTCGTTGACATTACCATCCCCCATGATGAGAATCTCGTGAAGGC
The DNA here is from genome assembly GCF_910591565.1 of Cydia splendana. NCBI lineage: Eukaryota > Metazoa > Arthropoda > Insecta > Lepidoptera > Tortricidae > Cydia > Cydia splendana. The sequence continues at coordinate 12,111,038 of NC_085971.1, read as the reverse complement.
CGAGAAGGACAAGTCCAGTAAGTACCTAGACTTGGCTCACGAGATAACCGCCATGTGGGATGTTGATTCGACGATCATTGTCCCGATAGTCGTTTCAGTAAACGGTCTAATAGCGAAGAGTCTCGACCAACACCTTGAGAGACTCTCGCTAGGTGGTTGGATCAAGGGTCAGATGCAGAAGGCGGTGATCTTGGACACGGCGCGGATAGTCCGCCGGTTCCTCTCTCTGCAGCCCTGACCACCGGTAGCTTGGGCCTTGCCCCGCTGCTGGCGGCACCCTAGGTTAGGTTTTTTATAATGTGTTTATATTAATTTTTATGGTTTTGTAAGTGTTTTTATATTTTACTTTTATATTCATATTATAAAATAACCTAACTTAAGATGAGAAATGAATAAAGAGAATAAATGGAAATATTAAAAATTAAGAAAAATAACTTTGTTTCCATACTTTTGGGCTGGGGTGTAAACTTCTTTTATAATGGTCCGATTGCGTTTAAAAGCTGAAAGTTTATCTAAAACATCAACTTTCATTTGAACAGACATGACGTTCACGGTCCGTACGGGCCTATGTACCGCGGTCGCTTCCCGCGGCCGGTGCTGGACGAGCGCGAGCGTTTCTTCGAGCGGGAGCGTGTTTATGAGCGGGAGCGGGTCTACGACCGGGGGCACTATGACGAGCGCTCCGCCATGCCTGAGGAACCGGCCTACCATAAGGTATGTTTGAACATCCGATTGCAATAAAATTTACGATAGATATGTTACTGAGTTTCAAATAATGTTTATTTTCCAATTCAAAATATATTTATTTCAAGAAATTAGCATTCCAAGAGAGGCTGTAACTGAGTTTCAAATAATGTTTTTTTCAAATTCAAATATATTTATTTCAAGGAATTAGCATTCCAGTGATCCCCACACGGGGCTCGGCCTGTAATGTGGGAATCTTAGAGAAATACAGAATACCGATATGTTGCGGCTATTATTTTAACAGAATATAATTTAGTATCAAAAATGTTTTCTTTTTTATTTGTGGCTTTTCTTGTACCCTCATCTATTTAGGTTGGTCTCTGAAGCTTTGATTCTGGACAGAAATTAAATGGATTGTTGATTGAACATTTTCGATTTTGTCGCTGAAAGTATTATTTTACAAAATTTAATGGCAATTGTCGTTAATTAAAGAGTTAGCGTAACCATTTTTACGTAACATTACGGGCGGGAGCTGCCCTCAGTGTCCCATTCAAAAAAATTTTGTATCTTTTGTGTCATTAAAAAAGTTGACCAATAAATGTTACCGCAGCGCCGCGTCCGATCGTCGCGCGAAGTGATCGTCCAACGCGCCGAAGTGGAGCGCCGCGAGGCGCGCGAAGGGCGGCGGGACGGGCGCGAGGGCCGGCCCCGGGACGCGCGGGACATGCGGGACCAGCGGGACATGCGGGACCCGCGGGACATGCGGGATCCGCGGGACGGGCGGGACCCGCGGGACGGGCGCGGCGACGACTGGGCCGACCCGTGGATGCGCGCCGAGCCCGCCGCGCGTCGCCGCCGCCCGCCCTCCTCCGACGACTCCTACTCCTCCTCGAGGTATGTATTGTTCAACTGATTCTGCAGATGATAGGTTAGCGAGCGGATGAGTGTGACTGCGCAACGAGGTACCTATTTTTTATAGTTCTGAGGGTGCTCTAACGGTGATCGCCGGCGGTTTAAAAGAATCTGTTCGTTCTGCGCGCTCCAATGCATCAGTTGGACATATGTTACAATGTCAGATCATTACGAGAAAATATTTTTCATAAAATTGTGTATCTACTATGAAGAGAAATAAGGATCTCCCAGTACAAAAAGTTCTGGTAGAACGACTTATTAAACCAATTTCTATACGGAGGAATTTGCTCATTATAACATTATTATTTGCTTATGTTGCAACATAGCTTAATCAATTTTTTATTAATGGAAACCTGCGATCACCTAGTTTTATGTACCATTGTAGTGTAGCAGTCAAATGTGTATGTTAATTTTGAAATGGTACCACATTTTCGGTCGGCCCCCTTCCGACGCGCACTAAATTTGTCACGAGTTCGTGTTTATTTTCAAAAACCACGCGTATTTGTCCAATTGTATTTTTTAAAGATCCAAATTCGAATATATTATTGGTATTATTGTCATAGATATTAATTTGAAATTTCTCTCCGCTTTCTCCTCTTCCCCTGGCTAATGGGTTTCATTTTTCATAACTCTCTGACGGTGTTTTGGTCTGACTCACCTGTCTGATTTTCAATATTGTTCAAAATCCACCACTATTAACATGTAACGTTTGCATGCACCATCGGATCTCGCTTTGTCGTGGATGTGTGTGTGCGCGTGTGTGTGTGCGTGCGTGAGTGTCCCTCTCCCGTCCCGTTGACTCCGCAGCTCTTCAAATTCCAGTTCTCGCAGCTCGCGGTCGCCGGGCGCGCGACGCAAGAGAAGGGCCTCGTCGTCTTCGAGACAACGGTTAGTATTGAGCGTTACGGTACGGTTACAGACTATAAGATACAACGGTATGAAGAATACACTAAAAATGGGCCCCATTTCTCGAACGATACTAGACTAATATTATTAGTCCACAAACTGTCAAATCGTATGGGTTGCCATGACAACACACTAATAATATTAGACTAATATCATTCGAGAAATGGGCCTCTGAAGTCACAGGACCCGTATAAACTTAATGATCATGATATAGGTAGGTATGTAGTTTTGGTCTGTTTGCGGTAAAAGGGGTCGTTTTTTTTTTAAGTCAAAACAGCCCAGACATATTCTCATTTTTCGGGACCACAGTATTATCGGGATTCCGAGATTTCCGTGTGAAAATTCGGGGCCAGTTAAAATAGTTTGCGTAGTATTTTGAATTCATTTCCCATTTTTGGGACATTATAAGTTTGCTTTGTTTTGTATATTTTCAAGTTTTTTTTTGTTTATGTAAATTAATATATTTTGGTAGCGGTCCGACCCTCTAAAGTCTGATCAGTCAGTTTTTTACTTTGACAAATACATATTGCCGTTGTAACTTATAATTCGTAGTGGCTCTACTGTTTGCAGCTATAAAATAAACAAAATGTAGACAGTTAAAACACACACACTTAACTACTAACCTAATAAAAATAACAGCATGCTTAAAACAAATACAATCATTCATTGTTTATTTTTAGCTGCATATTTATTGTAGTTTGATCACACCCAGTGACACTTTCTTAGAATATATTTTTCAACGATACTGTAAGTAAACAATGTTTTTTCACTCGTGTTCTTGTTTAGGCATCGTAGAATATATGGAAGTAGTTATTAACATACAACTGGGGAACAAATCAAATTATTTTATGAAATATTTCCCGCCTCGGCCACCGGTGGACTTGGTCACTTTTTTTTAGTATATGATATCTATTTCAGTTTGTAATTATAGTATTTTTGGTTACAATCTCTTTGCATCGTTTTCCTTACTTATTATGCAACAATGTTAATAATTATCTTGTTGGCTAATATTGACAAAGCATGAACAGACAAATATGGTACATAAGAATGTTATTTCGGTCTTAGTTATTATTTATGTTCAGGCCAATCGAGATGCCTGACGAAATGTTTCTCGAGGCGCGTCGCGTCCTGTCTATCTGAGGTTTTATTTGTCCCACGCTCTAAGGACTGGCGTCCACTTAAGGCTGGAGATTATTTGACGGTGGCTCGTTCGGCCCGGACATAACTTCGTACATTCCCGTCCCTAGGGGCCACTCCACACTAGCGACTTTTGAGCGTCGGCGTCTAGTCAGCGCTATGGAACATGGCGGCGCTGCGCAGTTGCGCCTACGTTGCGTCGAGAAGCAGCCATAGAGTTACTCGACGCCGACGCTCGGCCGACGCTAGTGTGTGGTCTCGCTAACCCTTGAGTGCGCGCAGACTGTCGCCGTCGGTGATCGTGCGCGAGCGGCGCATGGCGAGCGCGCGCGCCACGGCCATGAACCCGCCCGCGCCGCGCCGCCGCGCGCCCTCGCCCGCCGCCGCGCGCCAGCTCGCCGCCAACCCGCCCGCCCCGCCCCGGCACAAGGTAATGTCCGACACTCCCTCTAGCGCGCCGTTCCCTGCTCCCACAAGGGGGCAGATAGGCGACGACTCGACGACGACATATGATTAGCCCTTAACTCCCGCTCGTCGCCCCGCTGCCCGCTTGCGTCCCGACCGCGGCCTCCCGCCTACCCAGACTTTAGTCCGTGTCTTTTTTCAGATTAACAATTTTATAACTTCACAAGTACATAGGAGGTAATAACACTAATAACTTTATTCCTCCAAAATTAAATCTAAAAACTGTACTACAGTGAAACCTGGTTAATTGGCACCTGGATAAATGGAAAACCTCAATAATTGCAACCAAAAGTCCGGTCCCGGTCCCTTGAGACCAAAAGGCCTCTATAATTGAAATTTTAGAACCTCTATAATTGCAATTTATATTTTATTGCTTTTCGTAATTTTGCCTCTGTAATTGACCACATCGCAACTAAGACCTCTATAATTGACACTGTGCTAAAAAAATTCGTTATTTTTGCTCATATTTTTACCTCTAATATTGAAACGAGTCTTACTTATTACCTCTGTAATTGAAATAATGTAGTTGTAGACAGCAGAAACAATATTTTAATAGCAATGATCATTTTATTTATATCTTCATCCAGAATTCAATTAATTTATTGGTTATCTATCACAGCCTGTAGTAGGTGAAATAGTTTTGATTAAATCAAAAACAAACTATGCCTTTACATTCTAATAAAACTTTCTTCTACAATTCAAGGGAATTCTTTAAACCCAAATGATTAATAAGAAAATAAAGTAGTAATTAATGTAGTGTAAAAGTGCAAGTATAGACAGAAGCTATACAGGGTGATTCAGGAGACGTGAGCAGGACTAATACTGCGCATTTCGTAAATTATAAGCAACACTTTCGTATCAGTATTAGTGAGGTTAACGTTAATTATCTAATCGTGTTGAAAAAAAAGTTATTAATTTATTTACGACATGCGTGGTCACCCTAAAATGTAGGATACTAAACTACCGATATTCTGTGTCAAATTGAATGTCATCACTGTCATCGCGGTCTGGTTACTTTTGAAAACTCGTATCTCACTCAAGTTTGACAGTTTATTTTCTTCGTAATCAAAAAGTTAAAGAGGTTTTATGCTTATTAATTAGGTCTTGTAGGGTGACCATGATTGTAGAGGATTAAATTTGCCCTCACCAAAAAGTTAAAAAATAGGAAAAAGTGTGGTTGTTTCACTTAAATACGACGGTGATCGATCAATTATCAGTTACTGAGTGTGCAGGATTAGTCCTGCTCACGTCTCATGAATCACCCTGTATATAGACCAGAAACCCAGAACGTAAGCGTGTAAATCTACTTTCAATGGTTATTTGCACCTCCATAAAAGAAATTTGTCAGAACGCAACCTCTATTAATGAAAACCTCTATAATTGACACAACGAATTTTTGAACCTCGTTAATTGACACGACCTGCTTAAATGAAAAACCTGGTTAATTGACAAAAAATGGCCGGTCCCTTGAGATTGCAATTATCCAGGTTCCACCAGGTTACACTGTACTACTTTTGAGGTTAGGTACAAAAAATCTAATTAAAAAAAAAACGGAGTAGGTATAGGTAGTCGCGCTCGAATAACCTGCCAACCCATTTAGTGTAGTAAATAAAGGTAGTGGACCCCGCAGTAATTCCTCAGCCAGAAAAAACTTTACAATATGATAAAGTATCAATAAATAAAAAGTATTGTATAAATTTCCAAAGAATAATAATAATAGAATGAAAGTAAATACCTAAAGTCTTAAATCGTTAATATATTTTTACGGAAAAATGCTCCGTTCAAACTTTCTTCACCAGACATATTCATGTAACGTATTCCAACAATATATGAAATATCAAAAAAATATCCCAGCAGAAATACCAGTATTAATAAAATAAAATTTTTTGGCGTGTCTTGGACCGGAAAATTGCTCAGTCTAATTTTTTCACTGGAATGCCATTTTATTGCCGTTTTATACCTACAAAATGAAAATCTAAAAATTTTCCACTCTCAGTTTTTAATAGTTCTATAATACATACATTTCGATACGCATTTTTTTGGATATTTTTACCCACTGCGCCAAATTATATTCTAAGATCATATAAGAAGAAAAAAATGACAGAGCAATTTTCCGATGAAAATGAGCGTTTCAAAAAAGGAAGTATCATAAAAAAATATTCTCATGTTTGACAAAACTTTTAGATTTTTTTCTAGTATTGATACAAATAACTTATTTTGTAAAATAATTTTGGACTGAGGAATTACTCGGTTCAATATATAATCAGATTTGTGTTTTTACCTAACTTAGGAGTGTTTTTTTTTTGGATATTTATAATGTTAGTCTCGGCTCATACTATACAATAACCAAGCTAAATTTCATCGACTGAGATATTAATGCATGGGTCTCCATACAACAACTTGCTTCATTTACTACACTAATTTCTAAATAAATGACGGCATGACCTAAAATGATAATGAAGCACCGGATACTGGTTCAATATTCAATAATATTCTATTCAATCTTGCTTTTCGTTTTTGGGTTCAGACAAAGATAGCGAAAGCATTCATTAACAGTTTTCCCTAAGAAAAACTAGGCCGATCTCTTTGTAAAAATAAATTGTAGGTATGTTGACATTTGAATATGACAATCTAAGATAAAAATTTTAATTTTTTTGTTTATTATTAAAGTTCTTTATTTACTTTATTTCCACTCGATTTCAGGATGAAATTGATCCATATGGTCGCAGCAAAGCATCTAGTCGAAACAGAGACCGAAAACGATACTCCAGATCATCTTCATCTGGTTCAGGTATGTCACAATCAGAACATTTTATTTGTCTTAAGTACCTACAGCGCACCTATATATTTTTCGCCTTATTACAAAGGAGTAAGGTGCAAAAGTGGAAACACTTCTTTAACGTCGACTGTACCAATATAATGTTTACTTGAATTTAAATGATTGTAATATTTCAGAATCGTCATCATCCTCCAGTGAATCAGAGAGTGAGTCTCACTCGTCATCTTCATCGGGAAGTTCCGGGGCGCGGCGGGCGCGTCAGGCGCGACTCCTCAACGCGGCTGCGAGGCCTAGGTAAGCACTTACCTACTACTACTACTTGCTTGGTACTTTATGCTCATGTTAATAGGACTCAGAATCGGCTTAGGGCCACTTGCACCATTCCCTAACCCGGGGTTAACCGGTTAAACCTGGAGTTACCATGGTTACCAGTACAATTTGACACTGGGTTAACGGTTTAACCACTTAAGCTCGGGTTAGTGGGATGGTGCAAATGGCGCTTAGTCATCTAGCGAGTCAAACGAATTTAATTCGTCAACTTCATCGGGAAGCTACGGAGCGACTTCTCAACGCGGCCGCGAGGCCTAGGTAAAACATAACGACTTAACATTTCAATAAGGCCCGAAAACGCCTCAAGTGAGTCCCAGAGCGAGTTACACAGGTCATTATCGTCGGACTTAAAACTAGAGAGTGGCGAGTGCGACTCGTAGAGGCCTTAAAGACCTGCGCAAACCGGTGGAGAGCAGCGCAGATCATCGAGGTAGTCCTCTAACGTGCTCCTCGATGCGGCGGAGTAAAAATCTACCGTGATGCTCCGAGGTCTGTCTCGGAGCAATCAGATTTATTCCTTAATGCAATTGCAATAGGGAAGAATATACATTGACAAATTTAAAGTGATTTGCGCTGCGCTCCGCCGGTTTGCGCAGGCCTTAATAGGACCAAAACGACTTTATGCCCTTTAGTTAAGATTCAGAATCAAGTAACAATTATTTATTTACGAATGCGCAATTGTATCTTCAATATTTTTTCAGGTTAAATGCTAAATCCAGTGCCGGTTTAGCAGCTGCAGTCTCAACAACAGTAGCAAGCAAAAAGGAAACCACTAGTGATAAAGGTGCGAATAAATACTTTAACCATCCAAAATACATGGCTTGTCTGGGGCATTCAAATTATTAGTTGTGTGAAAACAGATCTAGAGGTAGACAATCATCACTAATGTTGCGTTAGCATTTGTTACTAATAAATATCGTATCACTAAAATACAAACCACAAGAGTTGCATTGATAATGGTAGTGTCTAAGGCTCTGATTCACTAACAAACTTATCATATTTTTTTAGAATCCGGTGGCAAAAAGCGGCCAGCTGGCTCACCACCCAACTCGGGACCAGCAAAGAAACCAGTCTCTAGGAGAGAAGAGCTACTCAAGCAATTAAAGGCGGTGGAGGATGCCATAGCCAGAAAGAGATCCAAGATTTAAAACAGAAATGTGACACGATGATTTCCGCCCGGTCAGCTAGCAGGCATGGCTAGCAGTACAAAACATGACCCACGTTCTAAACTCAAACTATCAGTCTCCATCCAGCCAAACGCAATTGTCGTTGAAATCTGAACAAGTGAACGAATTATGTCGTGTTAGTATAATTATTAAGCATTTAAGAATTTGTGATGTTCATTGACTTAACCAAAATGATATATCAATTATAGGTCTTATAGTGTTGTAGTAAACAGATTATTTTAATATGTATACGAAGCGGTATAAGGTCTCAAATCTGACTATGTAATACATTATTAATATTGAAAAGTGGAAATTGTATTTTGGTGTTGTTTGTTCGTCACAATGTGAAAATTGAGGGGAACCTAGTTTAGTAGGTTTAATGCTGATTAAGTGATTACGTAAGGACATTACGAGCTGAAGAATAAATTCATTATTTTATATTGCAATAGTTTTATTTAGTTCTCAGTCAGAACACTAATAATACAGTAAAATTATACATTTTGCGTTTGCGTCAAATCCGGTAGTTCTGATTTTTTGCAGACTTGTTTATGATGTTGGCCCAATGAATAATCCAAGTTAGTGACCTCGAGCGCCGAACGCAACTTTGTCAAAAATCCAATAAACCGCATTTTTTTTAGATTTGGGCTATTATAACCCTAAAGTACTAGTTTTTGATAGTAACTTCCTAGGGCGTTTTTAAAGTAGACTAAATTTGCTACAATAAGACACTAGAATTGTGTCTGTACATCTAATATTTTCCGAGATAAAGCCTTTCAAAATGTATACCTTTTTCGAACTTGTATTCGTAGGCTAAGTAAGTGCAGTGAGTATACACTTTTGTCTCAGGCGATGCCGGTTGGCACAGGTTGGCACAATTGTTTCTAAGGTCAATCAAAGCTGATTTGGCCCGGTAGCCACAAGATCGTACCGCCCCCTTTATACATACTGTGCCTTAAACTGTTTTTTGACAAGTTTTCACAGACAATAAAATATGACATTGATGCATCAAGGCGAAAATCGAACTTTAGTTATCTGCCTCTTTATCGCTCGAATGTGCAAGAGTGATAAAGAGATTAGATAATTAAATTTCGATTTTCTTGTTTCGCGGTAGGCCATATGATTGACGTGACGTGTGATGTGTCAATGTGGTTTGTTTACTGTATGTGCCACAAAGGTGCCACCTACGCAGAGCTTTGCCTAATATTCCCTATTGACACTAAAAAAATAAAAATAAAAGATTATTCAGTTAATTCATGGCACTGTAACTTGTAATGATCCCAATCTATATTTCCTGGATGTTATGTTTCGGACCAGAATTTGGTTTTGTCCAGTCTTGAGGAGCGCACTTAGAGCGTTATATGCAACGAATCCAACACCGCAACTCTGGGCTTCTGAGAAACTGAATCCTCCTTGAGATATAAATCCTACGATTTCCCTTGCTGTGGAATGTCGAACGGTTTTTATACCGGAGGGCACCCATAGTTCTCTCATCATTTTTACATAGTTCGATGGCTCCTTTTGGGCGCTCGTTTTTCGTTCAACAATACCGTTCTGAAAAAAAAAAACCAATTAAAATTTGTTAACCTTTTGAACGCAACAGACTGCAATTGACTTCAACGCAAAATCGTGACAACGACGCCAAAGATGGCATTTGACGTCGATTTTTAGGTTGGCATTATTTATTCACAAAAGTAAATTTTACCCCCGTGGCGTCAGTGGCACGGCAAATGGATGCGCCGTTTGGCGTTCATAAGGTTAAATTTGAATTCTTTATATCATGGTGACACATTAAATTAATAAATGTGGAGACATTTCTATTTGGTCTGTGTAGGTCTTTGATTAGCCGCAATATAAGTCTACCAAGATGTTTTACAACTCTATATTGTGTTTAAAAAACTTACTGTTGTTGTTGTTTTATGCTTCTTTAGTTTGATGTTCCTTCTCCTCAGGCGTTTCATATCTGTTATGTGTGTTACCCGTTTCTCTTTTCTTAGTTTTTCGTTGGGGTCTTCATGGTGGGGTTCGAATAACGTTTTGATCGTTTTGTCGTCTCCGGGCAGTGGTAGACATAGATGGGCGCGCCTTTTGAGAGTACCCTTGCCTTTTATTTTAATGTACACAGCCACCAAGCATGACTCGGATTTGTCCATTTGAGGGAGAGCTTTTTTATTCATCACACAATTCTGTAAATGAAACAAATTGATGACATAATTTTTATTTGAAATATAATAAGGCATATACATATCTTTAGTTGAAGTTTGTGCTTTTACAGCTGATGTAGATGGCGCAGTATACCGTACATTATGCGGTGCAGTATAGCCCCATCTATCTCAGCTGACAAACAAAGGAATACAATTACTTAGAATTATTTTTCTACTATAACTGCATAGAAATTACCTGTACTTGATCCAAAAGTTTCCTATCCCGCAAAATAAAGAAGTCATCCACTGAATTTGACGTCCAATCTTTCAACAAGATCCTCCACGGGCAAAGGAAAGGGCTGTTAACGCCTAATTTGGCGTAATTAACTCTCTTACTAGGAGGTAGTTTGAAATAGCTTTCTTTTAACTCCAGTTCTATTCTTTTCTCCTCAGCTTTGCCTGCTTCAGAATCTGGAGGTATGTGGTGTTCACCCATTTCAAACGCTAAGCTCTCAGTTTCTCGGAGGCCACCAGACCTTGCTCCGAACATGATGAATGTTTGCCAGAATTGCAGGCTGTAGCCAGAGGGCATAATTATATCCCATCCACATCCATAACCTGAAATGTATAATAGTTATTTGTTTTAAACATTTAAAAGGGGGCAAAGTTGATGTTTAACCACTAATAATGATACCCAAACAAGCAAGAGTTCCTTATGAGATAAAAATCTTGAGTGTTACAAACTATGCTACTGAGTACAATACAATTTTATTCACCACATCAATGCGAGTAAAACTAAAATACTAACTGAGGAAAATACATTACAAATCAAATCCAAGTGCTACTTAATATTTATGATTCAAAATCATCATTTAAAAAATCAATTCTACCAGCCAACTGACAGTATTGTACCCATACAATTTCATTATAGGTACTATGATGAAGGTCTACATACTTACCAAGTTTCTTAATACTAGGCTCTTGTGAGCCTGGCCTCTGCACTAGCACAACAGGAACACTTTGCAGAGCAGGATCGTTCGCATTCACCTCTCCTGGCACCAACTGAGTCTTCGTAATGTGAGCTATGAACTGCCCATTGGTCAACCTGTTCTTCTTGATAACATAATGTATACTTGTATCCCATAAGGGTGATATTGCTGCTTCATTTGGTATGTCAAGCAAGGATTGTGCAAGTATTGGCTCTGTGTTTTCATATTTAGCCTTTGTGCGGTGTGTAGGTCGACTTAGGCGTGGATCTTTGACAACTAAGCCCACTACTGTTTTTGGTGGCAACTGAGATGGTGAGCTAGCCTTACTGATCTCTTGCCAGTAGTCATGCTTTTCTTTTAAATAGAAATCATATTTTTCTTTAAGGAGTGCTTGCCATTCCGAGGTATCATGCTCATTTACACATTTGAGACTGTAAGTCAATATTGCATGGCTGTTGGGTCCTGTCAATCGGAATCTGTTAAATATGCCCGGTAACACTTTGAATTTAATATTTTCTGTAAATTTATTTGTGGTTTTTCTTTTTTTTATTGTTACATCATGCTCATCTGTACTTGTAGCACTTAACATGTTTGTTAAAGCTGATTCTACTTGTTTTGTCTGAGATGGATGGACAAATAGCCACAGGACCTTATTTTGATTATCAGCGGGGAGCCAAATAAAGGTCACCTTTCCAATGTAACCAAATGGATAAGAGTTGACTTCATATAGATGCATAGTACCTTCTCTCTTGCCAGTTACATAAGCTTGAGCACAGATGCCAAGTCCACAGACACAACTGGTCAATGACGAAAACATTTCTTTTATTAACGCTACTGGTCCTGTAACTTGTATTGGAGTAAGGTATGAGACATCTTGTAGTAGACAGTGAGCAGAGGTGGCCCTGTAACACATTCTGAATGCTTTGTCACAGGGCGCGAGGGCCAGCCGGTGCCCCCAGCGCTCAACCATGTGGAATCTTTTAGCATGCCATATATGTGTTTCTAACCAAACATTTCGCTTCTGCCGTCGATTATACTCATCTAAGAGATTTCCCGGCCGTCTGCGATATTTTCTAGACGGCCTCTTTTGTTTAGGGGGTAGACCACTCTTTTTTAACTGCTCTAAATGTCCCTCACGTAATTTTCTGGGTAATCTCTTGCAGTTGTGGCTCATGACTCGCCGGCGCATGTGAACGGGCAGTGTTTGAAAGATGAGCTTAGTTTTACTTGGGCGCAGAATGCTTTCAGTCATAGCAGCTATTTCTATGCTTCTAGATGTAGCAAATTTCAAACTATTTGCTGAAAAAGGTAGTTCCTCCGTGCCGCCCAAGGCAGCATCGAATTCTGCCGCGGCCATTCTAGCTTATGATACCTATTTCTGTGCACAATTACTATATACACATTGATAAACAGAAGCAATTCTACAACACAAAGTATCCTTATTGTGTTTATAAATTAACTTAAAAAGTTTTCAGATACATCACTTCAATATAACCTACAAAACTTTCATACTGCTGTTACTGTCACTGTCAGCGCGACGTGAACATGACAATGACATATAATATCTGAAGCCAAGATCCAAATCGAACTTGTGTCTGTGTTGTGGACAATCAAATTGTCAATTTGATCAGAAATTTAATTAGCGTCAATCTCTTCTAGAGTTAGGGCTCATACGCACGAGCGCTTCTACAACGCGCGTTAAAAAAGCGTTTGCATGACACAAATGGATACATGTGTATTTATTCACACGATGGCGGTGGCGCTTTTTATCAAGCGTTGTTGGATTTTCGAACTTTAAGAGCGCTCTTACAAGAAAAGTCGAAATAATGCAAAATTGATGATACTAGTCGACGAAATTCAGGACTTTGCGCTCATTATTAGAAACAATGAGTACTTGTTCCAGTAAAAGCGTCTTCTTATCTTTATAAATATCGTTGTAAATATTAGAAAAAGGACTTATTAAATTAGTAATGATTTTTTTTCTGATGGTCGTTTCCGAAAAACCCCGTGAAGCACTGAATGGCGAGCTCTTATTTGGAAATGTTGAGAATTTTACTCTGCTAAACCTGGCTATTTTGTGTTACTAATACCCTGTACTTTAGGCATATCAAACTATATTTTTCCTACATACCTTTGAGAAAGAGAAAATCAAAGTAAAACGAACTCGATTTTCTCTCCGAAACAAGTGTCAATTCCTACGAAAATCTACTTAATATCGAAGTCATTTTCATACTCAAGCAATCTGCAACGTTTGCTTATGCTGTTGGTATACATTAGTGTTTATGAAATTCTACTATAATTTTTTGGCAATTTTTTGAAAACTACTCTATATTACCGATGACGCGCGCTGCGCCAGCTCAGTGCCGCGGCAGAGCTTGTAGAGGCAGGACGTGTGTCGGTCGGCTCCGCACATTTTCAACGGCGACGACGAGGTTTTTTATCATTGTGTGCGGCGGGCGCCGTGTAAAACGCTATACTGTGTGCGTGTAAACCGCAACGAGAGACTTTGATCCTAGCACTGTTTTTATAGTATTATAATTTATAATGGTACAGTTTAATAAACTACCGGACAGGATTAAAAATATTTGAAAGGACCTGACATTCTATATGTATTTATTTGACTCAAGATAGTACTCAGGGTCTGATGATGGAGCCGGAAGGTGGTCACCGGTACCAATCAACCATGCAACTAAACCACTTCGTGTTTAGGCTCGTTTTATTCATCTCAACAAGATCTTTGACACAAGATAGTACTCAGGGTCTGATGATGGAGCCGGAAGGTGGTCACCGGTACCAATCAACCATGCAACTAAACCACTTCGTGTTTGGGCTCGTTTGATTCGGCTCAACAAGATCTTTGACTTAAGATAGTACTCAGGGTCTAATGATGGAGCCGGAAGGTGGTCACCAGTACCAATCAACAATGCAACTAAACCACTTCGTGTTTAGGCTCGTTTTATTCGTCTCAACAAGATCTTTGACTTAAGATAGTACTCAGGGTCTGATGATGGAGCCGGAAGGTGGTCACCGGTACCAATCAACCATGCAACTAAACCACTTCGTGTTTGGGCTCGTTTGATTCGTCTCAACAAGATCTTTGGCACAAGATAATACTCTGGGTCTGATGATGGAGCCGGAAGGTGGTCACCGGTACCAATTAACCATGCAACTAAACCACTTCGTGTTTAGGCTAGTTTGATTCGTCTCAACAAGATCTTTGACACAAGATAGTACTCAGGGTCTGATGATGGAGCCGGCAGGTGGTCACCGGTACCAATCAACCATGCCACTAAACCACTTCGTGTTTAGGCTCGTTTTATTCGTTTCTATAAGATCTTTGACACAAGATAGTACTCAGGGTCTGATGTTGGAGCCGGAAGGTGGTCACCGGTACCAATCAACCATGCAACTAAACCACTTCGTGTTTAGGCTCGTTTGATTCGTCTCAACAAGACCTTGGACACAAGATAGTACTCAGGATCTGATGATGGAGCTGGAAGGTGGCCACGGGTACCAGTCTACCATGTAACTGAACCACTTCGTGTTTGGGCTCGTTTGATTTGTCGCAACAAGATCTTTGACACAAGGTAGTACTGAGGGTCTGATGATGGATCCGGAAGGTGGTGACCGGTACCAATCAACCATGCAACTAAACCACTTCGTGTTTGGCTTCGTTCGATTCGTCGCAACAAGATCTTTGACACAAGTTAGTACTCAGGGTCTGATGATGGAGCTGGACTGTGGCCACGGGTACCAGTCTACCATGTAACTGAACCACTTCGTGTTTGGGCTCGTTTGATTTGTCGCAACAAGATCTTTGACACAAGGTAGTACTGAGGGTATGATGATGGATCCGGAAGGTGGTCACCGGTACCAATCAACCATGCAACTACACCACTTCGTGTTTGGCTTCGTTCGATTCGTCGCAACAAGATCTTTGACACAAGTTAGTACTCAGGGTCTGATGATGGAGCTGGACTGTGGCCACGGGTACCAGTCTACCATGTAACTGAACCACTTCGTGTTTGGGCTCGTTTGATTCGTCGCAATGAGATGTTTGACACAAGATACTACTCAGGGTCTGATGATGGAGCTGATGATGATAGACAGGTACCCGTCGCCACCTTCGCGCTCCATCATCAGACCCTGAGTACTACCTTGTGTCAAAGATCTTGTTGAGATGAATAAAACGTGCCTAAACACGAAGTGGTTTAGTTGCATGGTTGATTGGTACCGGTGACCACCTTCCGGCTCCAACATCAGACCCTGAGTACTATCTTGTGTCAAAGATCTTATAGAAACGAATAAAACGAGCCTAAACACGAAGTGGTTTAGTGGCATGGTTGATTGGTACCGGTGACCACCTGCCGGCTCCATCATCAAACCCTGAGTACTATCTTGTGTCAAAGATCTTGTTGAGACGAATCAAACGAGCCTAAACACGAAGTGGTTTAGTTGCATGGTTGATTGGTACCGGTGACCACCTTCCGGCTCCATCATCAGACCCTGAGTATTATCTTGTGCCAAAGATCTTGTTGAGACGAATCAAACGAGCCCAAACACGAAGTTGTTTAGTTACATGATAGACTGGTACCCGTGGCCACCTTCCAGCTCCATCATCAGACCCTGTGTATCTTCAGTGTCAAATATCTTGTTGAGACTAATCAAACGAGCCTAATCATGTTACTACATGGTTGATTGGTATCCGTGACCACCTTAATCATCATCAGATCCTCAGTACCAGTTCGTTTTTAAACCCTCGTTGATACAAACTTTACAACCTATAGGTACCAAATGCAATGACGAAACATGTAAATAAGCGAGTAGGTACCTATAATTTCTTTCGAGTAATATACCTTCATAAGTACGAGTATGGGGCTATTCATAAATTACGTCGTTTCAAATGGGAGGAGTGGGGGGGGGGGGGGTCTGGACATCGGATGATGGTAACATGACGTAGGAGGAAACAGATTCATCCGAAGCTTGATTTTTGGATGATTTGAGGGGTGGGGGGGGTCAAAAATCGTCAAAAATAGATGACGTAATTTATGAACAGCCCCTATGTACATTTGCACTGCATTTAGTATTTTCGTACTTACCAAATAACAGTTTTAGAACTTTAAAAGTTAAGTACAGTTAGTGTTGTTATGGTTGATTTCAATATGCTTCGCGAAGGATCAAGAATGTTTAATCCATCATTGTAGTGCGAGTGTGGTAGAAGGGATCGGCATACTGAGCTCGCACGGCCTGCCGCAGCGCGTAAAATACCTAAACTCGCTCAACGCCGAAATGTAATAGCGCTCTTAAATCGAATGTAGTGTGTGGACGCTTTTTTAACGCGCGTTGTAAAAGCGCTCGTTAGTAGGAGGCATTATTAGACCAAGAAAAGTCTGCAGAGATCTTAACAGCACACGCAGTGCCAGTGTTAGTGCCATAATTTCATAGAAGTTTGACGTTTAAAATAACACCTGCACTGCGTGTGCTGTCAAAACCTCTGCAGACTTTTCATGGTGTAACTCATGTCTAACTTCACTCTAACTCTAGAATTACCAATTTTCGATTACTTAATGGTGGAGTTGAGTGCTCGAAATTAAAAAAATACGCGCATAGCGTCACAATCTGTCCCCCTAAGGTCTGGCCAGACGGGATGATCTAATTGTCAATTTTATGTGACCACACGTAGATGTAGTGCATAATTATTTTCCATCGTATTGCATCTCGCGAGTCTCGCGCATCTCGAGTTTCCGTACATTCTGTAAATAGCGTTAAGGCAAGGCCAAACAGCCGGCGCGACGCGATGCCTGTTCAAACAGGGCGCGCGCGGATCGCGCCGGCCTCACGCTCTCAACACGCCCTCATCGCGCGCGCGAACGCGGCGCGGCCGCGCGGGAACGCGGCGCACCGCTCGCTGCCTAACGTCCGATCCGACTGATGTGACCTTGCGCGACGCGGCGGGCCGCCGCGTCCGCGCGGCGCAGCGCTGCGCACGCGCCGCGTGGACGCAAGGGGCCGCGCGGCGCGGGGCGCGACAGAAGCGGGGCGTGATACCGGCGGGACGCAGTCTGTTTGACGTCGGTAACCTGTTAGCATGTGCCGCGGTCGCGCGGCGCGGACGCGGCGCTGCGTCGCGGCGGCTGTTTGGCCAGGCCTTTATTGTTTTGGTGCACGTTAACTTCTCTTCTCTATCCTTATTTGTGTAAATTTCCTTTCCTTTTCGTTCTTGGTGGCGACGTGGCCCTTTCGGCCACGACACGACACCAATCTTCTCACAAAAAAAGCAGTCGCTGGTCACTATGTCGACCAAACTGTGTCATCTTCCTCGCGTTGTCCCGGCATTTTGCCACGGCTCATGGGAGCCTTGGGGTCCGCTTGACAACTAACCCAAGAATTGGCGTAGGCACTAGTTTTTACGAAAGCGACTGCCATCTGACCTTCCAACCCACAGGGTAAACTAGGCCATAAATATTGGGATTAGTTCGGTTTCCTCACGATGTTTTCGTTCACCGAAATCGACTGGTAAATATCAAATGATATTTCGTACATAAGTTCCGAAAAACTCATTGGTACGAGTCGGGGTTTGAACCCGCGACCTCCAGATTGAAAGTCGCACGCTCTTACCGCTAGGGGGCTATTCATAAATTACGTCATTTCAAATTAGGGGGGGGGGGTCTGGACATCGGATGACGGTAGCATGAAGTAGGAGGAAATGGGGTCATTTGAAGCATGATTTTTGGATGATTATAGGGGGGGGGGGGGGGGTCAAAAATCGCCAAAAATCGATGACGTAATTTATGGACAGCCCCTAGGCTACCAGCGCTCTTTCCCGTAGCGCTGACTAGACGCTCAAAAGACGCTAGTGTGGGGTGAACCTCAAAATACAGCGCAATGAAATAGTCATCCCGGTGCCCCTCACAAATACCTGTATTGAGGAGCTACAAAAATACCCCGTAGATAAAAGGTTATACACTATTTTTTCCCGGACAGTTCCTGTAAACGCCCGATTATCAAAACACTCTTTTATAAATTATCCTGTAGAGAAGCCTTTCAAATCTAAGATGTGCAAGTGTAACCCTTTTTACAATGTAAGTAAGTATCATTAACATCCTATACGTTAGATCTTATATCTTAAGCCCCCTCCAGACTACGCGCGTGAATCGCGGGCGAAGCCGCGAACGCGAGTGTGGAGTCGATTTCGTAGGTCTGCATTCAGGACTCCACACTCGCGTTCGCGGCTTTGCGCCGCGATTTGCGCACGAGTGTGGAGGAGGCTTTATACCACACAAGTAGGGCTACCGCCAATACCGAAAATCGTCAATTGCGGGCATTTTTCTCTGTCACTCTAATTACGCCTTCATTGGAGTAAAAGAGTAAGATCCCCGCAATTTGCGAATTTCGGTTTTCGCGGTAGCCCCTCAGAATAGTCGGTACAGTCAGTCAGTTGAGAAGGGTAGATTCTTTTGACGCGTAGTTTGATCCGCTACTTTTGATGTTGTCTGTACAACAACTTTCTAAAACACCTTTTCGACAAACACTTTTTGAATTATATGAAATTTGACACGAAAACTACGAAAAGAGATGAATCCTTGCCTGCCAGTGCAAGATGTATGTTAGGTACCTAGGTATTTTTTACCATATTAGTGTCCGTAGTTAGGTAAATGTGGTAAAGTCTGTGCAGAAAGAGAAAAGTCGTGGAATATATGGGACCCAATACATTCCACGCTGATTCCACGACTCTTCTCTATCAGACTTTACTACAGTTGGGCGAAGCTATGTGCAAATTCGTAGTTGAATCCGAAATAAATTAATTGATTTTTTTTTCGTTAGTTTTTCATCGATAAGCGCAGACATGGTGAGTTTATAATTGGCATAATTACTGCGCTGAGACCTAATCCGTGACAGTTATAAAAAGTTAAAGTTTTCTGTCTCAACAATATTTAGGTACCTATAATGCTTTTAGTTCTTATTGGCTAACATCGATATTAGATTACCTTATCAAATGTGACGCCTTGTTTTGAGTATATTTTGTGCAAATGAGTGAATAAACTATTTTTAATTATTTGGTATTACCGATGGCTCGATGTCGCGAAAGCAGATATGAGTAGGGTAGTATATACGGGACTGTCACCGTATTTAAGTATCACGTATTTTTACTGGTCCCGTTTTTGTCCCGTATTTTGTCGACCGCGGTCTGGCCTAGTGGGTAGTGACTAGTGACCCTGCCTATGAAGAGTATGAAACCGATGGTCCCGGGTTCGAATCCTGGTAAGGGCATTTATTTGTATGGTGATACAGATATTTGTTCCTGCGTCATGGTTGTTTTCTAATTGACCGAAGCGAAGCGAAGGTCTACGTTTTGACTCGGGCGTTTTGCTTTTGTATGTCCGGATGTTCTCCTCTACAGGTCGCAATTCTTAACCGATTCTCTTGAAATTTTGTAACCGAATTCTATGAACCGATATTTTTTTTTTGTCGAGCCGGTTTTTGAAAATTTATCAAAATGGAAAAGTTGT
Source organism: Cydia splendana (assembly GCF_910591565.1). Classification (NCBI taxonomy): domain Eukaryota; kingdom Metazoa; phylum Arthropoda; class Insecta; order Lepidoptera; family Tortricidae; genus Cydia; species Cydia splendana. The sequence continues at coordinate 12,091,019 of NC_085971.1, read as the reverse complement.
GATAGCTCGCGCTTATACAAATAGTCGTATCGGTATCATAAGAGTGTATTCTTTTTGAGACATGTTTACAGATTAAATGTCAAAAAATTCAGAAAATTTATTTCGCTGGTTTTGGAGGTATTAAGATATTTAGTTTTGTATGTCCGGATGTTCTCCTCTACAGGTCGCAATTCTTAACCGATTCTCGTGAATTTTTTTAACCGAATTCTATGAACCGATATTTTTTTTTTGTCGAGCCGGTTTTTGAAAATTTTTCAAAATGGAAAAGTTGTGATAGCTCGCGCTTATACAAATAGTTGTATCGGTATCATAAGAGTGTATTATTTTTGAGACATGTTTACAGATTAAATGTCCAAAAATTCAGAAAATTTATTTCGCTGGTTTTGGAGGTATTAAGATATTTAATTTTGTATGTCCGGATGTTCTCCTCTACAGGTCGCAATTCTTAACCGATTCTCGTGAAATTTTGTAACCGAATTCTATGATTCGATAAAAAAATTTTTTCGAGCCAGTTTTTGAAAATTTTTCAAAATGGAAATGTTGTGATAGCTCGCGCTTAAACAAATAGTCGTATCGGTATTATAAGAGTGTATTCTTTTTAAGACATGTTTACAGATTAAATGGCCAAAAATTCAGAAATTTTATTTCGCTGGTTTTGGAGGTATTAATCAATCAATCAATCATATTTATATTTTGCAAACGTTCGATTTTTTTGTTTGCACGGAAGGTCAGGGTTCGATCCCCAGTAATTACATATATGCTGGGATATAAGTTTTTGTATCTTTTTACACTTAAATTTCATATCAATTGTTGGTTTTTATTTTATAATTAAAAGAAAGTATTTTTTATTTATCAAGCGCGGGCTAAACGTACTGTAAGCGTTCGATAGATAAGATTTTAATTGTCAAATTAGATTCTCTTAATTCTTCTAAACAACGGCGCCACACATTTACTCAGTTTTAAGCTCTGGCGCGAGGTCTACAGCTCACAGAGCCACTAATATGTACCTAGCTCCAAACCGGCCAGCAAACGGTGATCGGCCAGGTTGGAGAGCAATCCAAGTTAAAGCGACTTATGGCAGTCACGACCCTCAGCCATGATACCAGCAACCAGATACACCTCCCCCCTCGGTGGCCCCCTCTAGAATACCACTGTCCCTTATCAGTTCCGACTAATTATGGCAACCCTAGATATGAGCGTAAAGGGGCTTACACGAGACGACGCCCAGGATCGCGCAAAGTGGAGGAAAGCAAGTAGGAAAGCGGAGTCTGGCAAAGGCCGGGATAATGCTAGATAGAAGAAGATTTGGTTCTGTGATCTGTCGGTCTGTGTGCCTACCGTAGTTTTTTCATGAAAATATGTCGTTAACATGTTTTACAAACCTATTGTGCTTATAACTAACGCTAAAATGCATGTTTCGTAATAAATAATGTTAATATGACACCGTGGTGGCCTTGGAAACGAATGATTTTCTGAAAAAAAAAATCTTACTTGACTTATGCGTTCACTGCTTGACTTACGTACAGAATTAAATAAATTCGTTGCGCGAAAATTCACTAATCAATTGATTAATGCATCAACAACAAATGAGAAGTCATCTCAAAAACTAGCTAATCAGTAAGTAGGTGTGTCATAACATAACTTATCTATTGCTTATCAGTCCATCAGTAGGTAGCCATTCATATTCGTACATTCAATTCGTCTGTATGTGATAGGTATTTTGTTTATAATCCATCCACACAATATATTCTGATCGCAATCTTTTAGGTATTAACATTGCCTACCCAGTACTTACCTACAATGTATTTATATATACCTAACTACCCACTACATAGTTCATAATTTTGACAGACAGGTATTTTTAGCCGGGGAAAGTGGTGGAAAAGTAATGCCCGCTTTCCGCTGCGAGCGGAACGGGCTCCGTACGGAGTCCGTTTAACTCGCAATGGCGAACTGCATAGATGTGCTTCTACTGAAAAAAGTGAGCGGAGCGTAGTAAAAGGTTCAAAGAGTCACGAAAGTGTTAGCAGAGTCATGCAGATTCCTCGCTCGATTAGCAACACTGGTTTTCATACGAGCAGTTCCATTGCGAGCGAGTCAGCAGAGCGGACCGAGCACTGTCACACAGGCGCGTTTTACGGGCGGCGCGTGAGCGAGGCGCGCCGCTTTTACATATAAAACGCTCACGCCCCGCTCTGGCGTCACGCGCCTGGGTGACGGAACCTTAAATCTTGTTCCACAGTAGGATTCCAGTTCATATACATATCTGCAGGCCCGTTAGCAAGAGCTGCACTCCGTGGACAACACATGTTGCGCCTAGATGCGCTGCTTTGAAATAGCTAAAACGTTTGGTCAACCTTGCGAATATCTGACACATGGGGCAGAATCATAACAGTGCGCCATCCCGATTGGTCTTGAGTTTAATGTTTTAAGTTCACTCCAGGTCTTGGAGGCATGGCATCAGCTTCTTCAACGGCATTCCAACCCCAGCAGTTCTCTCCAGCTCTCTCCAACTCTTTGAACATTTAGAAATACTTAATCTGTAGAAATAGGCGTAAGTAAATAAATACTCAGCTTCTCATTCTTTAGACCCATAACACACATTATCTTCACACACACACACACACATTCAGCACAACACGAAACTTTGGATAAAGCTGACGGCTGACCCGCGATTAATGCTTCTCTTTTTCTTTCACGATCTTTTGTGTCGCCGTACCTATCCCTTCATATCGACACGCCTGCGGGTACTTAGTGTAACGGCCTGGCCACGACATGGCGCGACTGGCTTCGGCTAAGGCGACCACCACAGTTTGGACAGAGACACAGCGATCAGACCTTTCGTTCCCACCTATAGGCCGTAAGGCCCTTCGCCGATTTGACGCGTGCGGCGGATTTTATCCCCGATGGTACCCGCGGGCGTGCACCCGCGCAAGTAAGCGAAGGGCTTGCGTAGGTACGGCCTGAGTGGCGAGCGTCAAGCGGAGCGGGCGCTCTGTGAAGCATGGCATATATTCGTTCACTCAGGCAGCTCACATTTCGTAGTTTGGGTTTGCTTGTATGGTTGCTAGATTTTAGTTTACCGTATCTACAAGGGAAAGCGATATATGGCCCGAAAGTTTGGGCAAATCCCGATAGCAAACAATGAATTTGGCGGCGTAACATGAACGCCGCACGCCTCACTTGTGCGTCCATTCAGATCATATAACATACATACATACATGTCCGAATGATGATTGTTACTTTGCCGAATAGCCAATTAAGCTATGATATTATGTATTTTCTGACATCCCATTACTTTCTGATTCTTCTACTTCGGACAGTATATCCATGGTGACCATCTAACCATGGTAGACCAAAAAGAAAAAAGGATCATTAAAATGGGAAAATGCAATTAATTGCAATAGACGAAGTAAGAAGACAATTAAGTAGGTACATACTTAGTATATACAAAACAAGTGATGGGTATAGGTAGTACATACCTATAATAGTATTAGTTGGTATTAGGTATACTTGGGAAAGAAAACATGTAGTAGAAAGTGCTCGCCTCGCTCGCGGTCCCTATTTCTACTAATATTGCTTATATTGAATCGCTCGCTTGGGTATTCTGCTTTAACTGAATTATTATAATAAATACATACGCATGTCATTCACCGTAAGCAAGAGTCAATTTACGTCAATGATTCAAAGATAAAAATATTGTGGTTTCATTGACGCATTACCGTTAAATCGAAGAATACGACTCACGCATTTGTTGTTGTGTGGTTATATTAAGTATAAGGTATAAGGAAATTAGTAACTTACAGTGGTTAGAAAACAAGCTGATTCAGTGCAGAAATCTCGTAATTGGATCAGAAGAAATCTACCTACTCCATGTTTTGGAATAAATATAGATAAGGAATTAGATATATGAGGGGGTAATTTCACCTAAATAGGGACATGATGGGACAAGTCAACTTTGGAGATACTTAGTAACGTATGTATTTCAAACCCACATCGAAAGAATTTAGTGCAGTGGCTAAAAAATACTGTTCGGGCTAGATGGCAACTTAAAAGATCTCATTGATACTTATATGATTTTGTCGGTGAGATAGTCGCACCAATAACGCAAATAAATGCCAAAACTGACTTTCCACATATTACTTCAATTTGTTCCTCCCGCCGTCATAAATATCCATATCATTTACATTAAAACACAAATAATATGGAGTTGACAAAGGACCAGAAAATAATTTTGTCGATCAGATACGGACCAATAACGCAAATAACTGCCAAACCTGACTTTCCACATATTACTTCAATTTGTTCCTCCCGCCGTCATAAATATCCATATCATTTACATTAAAACACAAATAATATGGAGTTGACAAAGGACCAGAAAATAAACCTATTCGCTATGTGCACGACTGGTGCTGCCCTCATTTTGTCGGACTTTCTACGTTAAATCTTATGGAGTAAAATTAGTTCAAGCGGCTGCCGCTAGTACTAATGTCGGACATTCCATAAGATTACCTGTGTTTGTGACGATCAGCGCCACTTCCCCCTCTACCGACTTCGCACCTTCCCATCCCAATAATACAATACTCTTTATTGCACACCTCACGCAGTTTACAAAGGAAGTACAAGCAGCTCATGTATGATGATGCTGATCATCAAATAAACAATATATGTATATATATTGTTTATATTGTGATTTTGATAGTAACATCAGCTACAAATTACTAGTAACGTCAGTTACGGCATATTTTGTAAATTTTCTAAGTACAATGTGTTTTGTTATTTGCAAAATAGTATCTTTCTAAAAGTTAGGTAGTCTGAGAGTTAAGTACCTACAGTCGCCATCAGATATATCGGAGCGGCCAAGGTGTTCACAATATCTGAACACGCGCTCTAACGCCCTGACAATAGGGGCGTGTTCCGATATTTGTGAGCACCTTGGCCGCTCCGATATATCTGATGGCGACTGTACATTGTACATTTTGTATCCTAAATCGAAATTTGTAAAGTCGCTTCAAACGTAACATCAGTTATTACGGTGGAATTACCCGAGGGACCTTATGCTAAAGGCAGGCGCCTGCCTTAGGCTAAGGAGGAGCATTTCTTCACGATTTCTGAAAAAAGGCAGATTAAGACAAAGACATAATGCATAGACGTAATAAAACAGTAAATTTAAATAAGTAGATGCACGATGAGTTTCAATCTTCGTTCGTCTTCTTTTTTCGGACGCAGAATTCGACAGGAGCTGGAGCGGAGAACATATCCGTCGTCATAGGAACAAAATTAGCTTTCACAATGATCTCAGAATATAGAACAATCTGTCAAATCATTATGAAAACCAGTTTCGTCTTTCCTTTTCTTCTTAGTTTCGCTCGTCCGCCTCTTGCGCAAATTGAAGAATCGTTTCGTCTTTGTTCGTAGTCTTCTGGTACAACAAAATAAAGCATAAAAGAACAGTTCATTAGTGTGTCATGCTAGGAACTGGGTCTTTAACGAAATCCTAAAACGCAAACAAATTAGTTACTTAATAGTGGAATAGGAAGTTCGTTAGGTATATCATATTTGCGTAACTTATTCAAATCATGGAACCTAAGCATCGTCTCTTTTACCCTTTCTTAGGTTCCTTCTTTTGCTAGGAGACCGAAACAAGAATAGACGGTAAAGCAATTTAGAAACGGGATGATAAATAACAGTTAGCTACATGAATGGATGTCTCAATGCTGTATTTGATGGAGAATGCTGGGTTTCCCTTAGAATCTTTTCCCTTAGCAATTTTTTTCCGTCAGTGGATTAAAAGACAAGGATCCACTAGTTCAATTAGGTTAGCATTCCAGGAATGTGATGTTAAACAACAGTTAGCTCCATGAATGGGCTTGTCATCGCTCGATTGGGTGAAGTATGCGTCGGGAATGGGAAGTGACGCGGGACGCTCCCATTAGCGCAGCGTGCTCGAGAATGACATCATGCTGACTCACCACCAACAATGCTTCTTTCCTTCTGCTAATTGTCCGTAGCTATCTGTAACACAAATAACGGTTTGTTCAGTCAGGGGATATCGCAAGAATCAAAATTTGAAATTCACCTATTTGCTTGTCTTGCGTTTTTGCACATTTGACCGATAAAGAAGAAGATAGATGAACCTTCGATTTTCGATGTTCACGGTAGTATTAGAAAACATGTCAGATTTCCCATTTCAATACCTAGGAAATTGGAAATCTTATGTGTGTCATAAACTAAGTTAAATCTACGTTAGAATGTTACATAGGGAATACGAATGTGCTCTGCTTCCGTGTTAGGAATACCTATCAGGAATCCGGTACCGCCAAAACGGACTTATCTACTGACAGAAGAGGCCAACAGAAATTAGTGTCTAATCAGTGTTTGTTATTTGTTATACTCCGTTGATTGTCTTAGAGTGGGAGTGGATGTTGGAAGTTAGACTAAGGTCGAACGCTTACCCATTCATTACAACTCATTTAGACATATTGCATTTACTTAACTGTATTGAGCGACTAAAATAGTAATAAACGAAGGCGGTGGTGCGGTGGTGGTATGATTGGTAAAGCAATGCGGGCTCACCCACACCGTATGTCGGCATTAATTAGGCGCGACGAAGAGTGGCCGCAAATGGCGCGGGCCATGTTGGGCGGCGCGCGGGAGTACCGGCGCCAGCACTATCCGCTTTACCACTCGGAAGTGGCATTGAACGATTGCCCAATTGACGAAAACACGCACCTTTTCTACGTGAATTATTCAGCTTTGCTCTAGGGAAATAGACTAACTTCAAGTAGTCACTGGCGGGGTGCAGGTGCGAAGTGCTGACGTCACATCCGGCGCCGGCGCTGGCTCAATGGGCGCACTATGTGGGCCACACGTGTCACCCTCCCCCCTCGGCCCCTCACGTACCCGCACCCAGCACCCACCAACATTGCTCTAATTGCTGACAACTATGGGAAACAGCGCGAATGTTCCTTTTTATCGCTCAGTCTGTTTACAGTTTTGATAATAAGTAAAGGTTCCGTTTTAAACTACCCACTTTTATTTCTTTACCATAACACGTCAATCGATGCTTCGTATAAACATATAGATTGAATGTTACCCCATTAAGTATGTACCTAACTTCTTGACAGAATTGGATCGTGTGAATAACAAATATGTGTCGAGGAACTGATGCAGAGGCGTGCGAACCAGACAGAGCGTTGATAACCACGCACCAGTATTGGATGATCGTGAGATTGTCTCGGCAAAGGAGTTGCGACGCGACCCTCCCGGCAGGTGTTCGTCGAGGAGCGCCGAGAACAATAGCCGGGAGCGAGAATTTAGGGCAAGAAGTGACGAAAGTCCCGGTGGCAGCGGCGCCGAGCAGAATGTAGGCCGGGTGACGCTGCGACTATTGATAGTGTGCGACCGACCGCTAGGGCTCACTGTCAAGACCTTATGCATTATCCCACTATCCCACGCTTGCATAATACAACGCCTGCAATGCTGGCGATATAAGGCCGGTGATTTGACAACACAGCATATGTACCTACTACATATTTGAAATGAGTCATTGGTCCATATTTGTTCTGCGCATCCGATAGTAATGATGTAAGTAGAACACGTCTTATATGGGTCTCAAACGATTACTAATCGACTTTGATATCATACCAAATCGGAATTGAATGCGACAGGATGCTTAAGAACTATGTTTTAGATGCACCTACCTACGAAGAAAATGTTAAATCGTGGGAAGACGCAAATCGTCTTGCTCTGGCTGTTTTTACAAGACATTTACTAATCTAGGGTCGTCAGAACTCTTTGGCTAGGTGAATGTGAAATTTGGACTCATATCGGATTTAGTATAGATAGTGCTAGAATGACGACATATTCAGCTGGATTCCGTACCAATAAACAGCTGAAAGATAATGTCACACGGGTAAATGTACCGAGAGCCCTATAGCGGGCAGTGACCGGGACCGGCGACCGCTAGTCACAGCCATTATTCGCCTAACAATCGAGTGCTCCAGAATGCAAGGTGCCTTCAAATGGGAATTCGTATAAGTATCATTTATTATGCACATCGTCCGCTGCACCGTTAATGTGTTATTGTTAACCGGCTTAAACACTGTCATTGTAGCGAGCTAGGCTCTTAGTCTTAACTTACAAGTATAATTAATGTGGCACCACACAACATATTCGCGTTACGTATGTTAAACAGTTAAGCAACTCATTGGCTGCAACTTTGTTAGCAAAATGGTTGTTGCTTATTGGGAACGCTTCGAGTATTCTGCATGGACCTACAATGCGCCATTGTCAACTTTCTATGTCGTATTTATGAGAAAGGCAATTTCAACACTTTTTGTTTAACTTAAGAATTCCTCTCAAATGTTAAACTGTTAATGCATTAATGAAGGCCTGCCTGTGGTATCTTATTTAAACACCCGCATTCCTTAAATTGTTATCATCAGTAATAAACACATAAGTAAGAGATAGTTAAGTAGTCTCGGATTGAGATCTCGTTCGTTATCAAGGTATCTCGCTTTCCGGTATCACCGGTGCGGGGTGAGGGAGGTAGAGGGGGAGCGGGACACGGGCGCAGGTAAGTATAGAGATAGAGCGAGCATTCCGCGGCTCTAACGGTGAGTTATTTCGCCGACCACACAGCGGCAGCGGCGGCGCGGGCGCGTGAATGGCCGCGTGCAGCGCGGAGCCTGCAGGAGCCCCCCGGGCCCCGCCGGTGCCCCTGCGCGCATTCCGTCGAGCGCCGCAGTGCTAGGCGCTTGCGCAACCTCCGCCGCCGCATTCCATTCATAGCGACCGAAGCGCGAATCAATAAAAGGAGGGCTTTGTACGTCGCTCGAGCACCGCGACGTCTCGCCGCGGCCGCGCGCCGCTCGCCTTCCCGGAATGGGAAAATGAGCGCGGTTTTTGACATTTTAGAGCGTTACGCCACATTTCTTCGTAATCGTCACGGCGGTCGATCGGTGTGAATTCCGTCGGACGTTGACCCACGCCGTCACTGCTTTCTCCGACTCGATGTTTGCTATTGGAACGAATCTATTAATTGGAGTAACTTAGTTCACACATCGGCGTGGAAAGTAGACTGATGAGATTTACTAGCTATATCAGGCTAGGCTCCGAAATGTCTATCCGTATCTGCTTTAAGACTCAGCCGTGTCGTAACGTCTTGTTTACGTTAAAATTGAAATAACACGTAAGTAAACTTAATATTGCTTCGTTGGGATATTTAACATAGGATGTTATTGCTTTATTGTGCGAAATTTCATCAAAAGGGGTCGCGACGTCAGTGTGTCCGCGAGTGTTGTAATTACACGCACAATGGCTTCGATACGCCGATGAGCTGACGTCAGTACTAGTCTCAACTGCAGTGCCCATAGGTATGCATTCTAATTTCTAGTACGATGCAAGCGCAACGGCTCTATTCTGGTAATAAAATTTATCGTGTGCGATGTAATCGCGCGAAGTGTTTAGCAGGACGTGTTGCATCTGATCATGATAGGTCGAGTGAAGTGCAGCCGCAGCACCGTTGACAGAATCAGGCCGCGGTCGTTCGCGCAGCGCACTCTAGTGCCTCGTGTCGACTGCAGGCTGCATTCCCTCGCCGCCCGCGCCGGTGAAATGTCACCAAACAGCATTCCGAAATATTTGAAACGACCTTTATGGCGCGAAAGAAAGTGGTCGGGGCAGGGGGCGAGGGGGGTGCGGAGTGGGGGCCCGCGACCGTGGGACAGCGCCGCGCGCGCCAGTCGCACGGCGCCCCCCGCCCGCGCCGCTTGCCTCCCGCATTCCAGCGCGCCTCCCTCCGAATTTATTCACCGCGACTGTGGAGGCGCTCGAGCTGCGAATGCAATCGCCGCACACTCAGCCTCGAGGCTCTCGCTCGAATGACACCTCTGCTCGATAAACTTGCAATGTTTACACTACTCGGCGTAGATGCATAATCGGACCAAGACTGAACCTTATGACTAAGCCGCTTTAAGTCATTTTGACATGTCCATAATAAATCTATAAAACTTAAATTAAGTCTTTAATAATTCTTATAAAAAAATTAAGTTGTCAACAATTTCGGGGAAGAACTTTGTGAAATTCCCTAGTAAAAAATCGTTCTATTTTAATGAAGCGGGAACTTTGGCAGACAGGAAGTCTCGTGCTTAGCCTTGCTCCACTTTTTGACAGATTAGTGAATACTGTAAAGGCGGCTATCGGATTCGGGTCGGCCGCGTGTGCGGGCGGGCGGCTAGTGCGCTCGTGCCAGCGGCGCCGGCAGTCGTGGGGAGCTGCGCGACTGTCGGCGGCGGTGGGCAGTTGCGACGTCGCAACGCAAATAGCCCGTGACGCGTCGGGCGCTGCACTTTCGCGCGGTCACGAGCCCGGCGCCGCCGAAGCCAGACGCTCGTAATCGTTCCTCTATTTAAAAACGTCGTCGACGCCGCCAGCGGCGGGGAATGCGCGGCGACAATGCACGCGGCTATTCGCGGCGGCTGACAGCGTCAACGACCGCTCGCAGCGGAAACGACACACTTCCAGCCCGGAAACATGCGCCCGCGCCTTAAGGGACCGCCGAGCTATTTATAGCGGACAGGGCGCGATGCACCGGCCGCGCGCCACCCGCCCCTGATGTAATGCATTTATTTCCGAATCTAGACACCGGGACGAGCTTTACTCCCTTGACCGAATCGTCTCGGTTTTTCCGTATATAGCTGCATTCGAATAGTACGTATTTGGAACCGAAAAGCGCCGCGACCGTTCGAGTCGAGGTGTTTAATATTTTGGCACTGGCGATCAGCCGGACCTATTTCGAGATCAGAACAATGTACTTACATTATTGAGAAGTCTTATTTTTAAACTGTGACTCTTGTTTCTATTCGTAGCGCCGAAAGTAACGTTACTGACAGTCGTATAACGGACTCGTGATCGGTTTTGTCTCGTCCCGCATATTAATAAACTTAATCAAGATTGTTTACAGCACCCCTCTCCCGTTCCTGTCTTTTAAGAAACAAGATCTAACAGTTAGCCTTATTAGAACTAGGTATATTATTCATAGTCCCTAGAAGGATGTGTGTCGATAAAGATATTGGAAGAAGTTGTGAGGACATTAATTTCCGTCTTCTTGTAAAATGTAGTCGCCCCTTGATTAATAGATTTTAAAAGAAAAGTCATCAAACTTAATCGAAGTTTCTTAAAAATAGTTAGATTTATGATTGAAGTGCCGAATCCAATGTTTCGAATAGTTACGTAGGCAGGTAGGTAATGACTCAATCACACCGCCACTCGCTAGGATTACCATTGATTGCTTTCGTCATAGTATTTCTTAACTGAGATATTGGACTTATCGGAAAAAACGTTTAAATTCTCATGAATGCAATCAATAGGTACTTACCCAATATAGTCTCTCTACATGTTTTATACGATTTGTGTTTATCTAAAGAAATCGTGAGATCCGTGAGCTTCGCGAGTTACTTAAATTTAGTGTGTAGGTCAGGATTTATTAAAGGAAGTAATTGAGGTACTTAGTTCTATTAGAAGTCTGGTATCAACTAGAGGTACGGCACGGCAAAGCTTTAATGAGGTGCCTTACATCATTCCACAATAAGTACCCATGGATGTTGCCATACTAGCTGCATAAAAAAGTGGATACTTATGTTACAGTCGTACGTAGGAAGTAAATAACGTATACATAAATTAGCCTTATCATCAGTACGACAGAAATCACATAAAGTGAAATATATCTCGTATCAATTACTTTACTCCATCCCTTAATAAAAGTTCAAGTATCTAGTTCTTTTTAAATTTGCAAGTCCAACGGGTCACTTTACAGGTTTCGCTTAAGTCCAGTCTTAGATTGAACCAAAAGAATGGTGATTCTTAGGTTTTAAGTATGATTGAATCTCTACTTGCAAGTGGTGAATCTATCTTTACATTTAATCGACCAAATTACCAAATTTAAAAGCACTCAATCGTCCGTAAAAATCTGCGTGCGAAATGTGTTGGCAAAGAGAGACGTGAGACAATGAGTAGAAGAGCTTCCACCGAGAGGAGAACGACCACGGCTTACACTGTCAAGAGTACAAGACCAAGTAAAAGAAAACGTACATCAGTTTTAAATAATATTTGCGAAAACTAATTCTCTTCGTGGGGTGCCTTTCGCTACGAAGAATTTTTTGTCATAAGAATTTGAGCTAATACTCAGCATTAGGGCAGCTGTAATAGGTACTTACATCAGAGTATCCAGGACACATTTTGCAAAAAACCGCCAATTTGTAAGGGTAACCAATAGTTTGACTGTGCTGCCATCGCTTGGTTTTGAAAGTCCAAGAAATACTAAGCTAAGTCGACTGAAAGTTGCGTGTTAATGGTCTTACAAAAAAGACCGAGGTGATCCCATAAGCGTTCCGTGAACAAAGTTTTGCACGGAACACTACTAAAAATACGAAGGTCGTGGTGTTGAAGGTAAGAAAGAAAGCTCGCAAGGGGTAACTATGAATGCCGGGATGGACGCTAAGATGAAAGAGACAGTACTTACTAAAACTCAGTGAGGTCAATTAACGTAGCGACAGCCCAATAGCCGCAGGGCCGCTCCCGCGTCCGTTCCGGTGTATACGCACCTCGTTAACGGATACCAAAGAAAGTAAGGAAACTGTACAATGTAGGCAAAAATAATATCTATGGTGATTTAAAAAAAGCCTTCGATCACTATTCATAGCTCCTTTATCAATAAGTAATAAGACAATTAAGCTTGGTGAGATTAATTGATGTAGTAATAGACAAATTATGAAGCACATAATGATCAAATCTAGGTTTGTCCAATGAGTTAGGCGTATGGCTATATTTGAGCAGAATCAAAACAACAAAATGATAAGGTAAGCTTATAAGACAATCAATGACTTCGCAGGATTCTTCTTTATTCTCTCCAGGGACACAAGAAACGAATATTGTTTCCTGATTACATAAACTACGAAAACTTATGAAGTCAGAGGTAGGTTCGTTAGTTATCTTGTGTAATCCTGCGGGCTCAGCACGGTTCCATTTTTATCGACTATCACTATGCGCGTCCCTTTCGCACTTACATACTTGTTAGAACGTGACAGGCATGGTGACAAGGGATAAAAACGCGACCGTGCTAAGCCGCCTGATAACGTTTTACTGTCAACTGTGGTCACTTCTAGAGTAGACTATGCCTAGGCTAGGCAATAGGAGTTCCAGAGCTTCAGATTGGATGGTGGTTTATTCTACGTCGTTAATAGCATGGACTTGACTAGGCAATCAGAGTTTTGAGGTTTGTTCACCACAGAGACAGCCCTAGGGCCGTTCCGGTGCGCACCCGCGGCTCATTAACGGCCGCCAAGGAAAACGCAAGCGCAAACCGGAGATAAGGTCAATAAATGCTCGCCAACACTCCCAAATCTTATTAATAAGCTGATAACATCTCACAGCAATTACCTCAGCTTACGCTGGGCTAGTGTAACAGATTTCTGGGTTTATTAGAGGAATGTACCTATCTACCTATTAACATACATGTCAGTAATATATGATCATTGTCAAGAGGGCGCTGTTATTCTCATGTAAAGGGTGACAGTTCAGTATAGTATGAAAAAAATAGTTCCAGTGAAATTCCGCAACATGGCGCGTGATCATATACTCCTGGCCAGGCTTTAATTACATACGACACGTGGCTCGAAGCTATCTAGATGAAACCTATTCTGTTTATGGGATAATTTACTTTGTCAATTTCTAAGTCGACGTTTGTGAATTTGGATAACGCAATATTAACCCTATTCAAAGGCAATAAATTTGAAAATGCTACAAAAACTACCAACCACTGGTATTCCCATTGTGCTACTGGTATTTCGGATGTCAATTAATCAGGGTTTTGCCCAAGTCGTACCAAAGGAATTTATATCTAAATAACTAAGGAGTGTTGACAAAATACTTCAACAATGATTGGGTAGTGCAAGGTGGTTTACCAGGGTTTGAATCAGGTAGTCGGTAGTTACACAAAACAACAGTATTACGAGTAATAAATTGTAACAATTAAGAGACCGGCAGTTCAACGACCGGTCTGGCCTAGTGGGTATAGTGACCCTGCCTGTGAAGCCTATAGTCCTGGGTTCGAATCCCAGTAAGGGCATTTATTTGCGTGATGACACAGATATGTATTTGTTCCAGAGTCATGGTTGTTTTCTATGTATTAAGTATTTATAAATTATACCTATATATCGTTGTCTGTGTACCCACAACACAAGCTTTCTTGAGCTTACTGTGGGACTTAGTCAATTTGTGTAAGAATGTCCTATAATATTTATTTATTTAAGAGAGAATTTGAAACACTACGTTTAGTATTCGATGGTGCAAGCATACTCAAAATAAAAGGTGTTCCTCGGCGCTTGCACTTGTCCCGATGTCCGGCGGGGGTCCCTAATGGCCGCTACGTGCGGCGCGCCTCTCGCATATTAACTCCACGTAATTAACCGACATTTAACCACTTCACACGGCTAATCACGAATACGTAAATATGACATGACTTTCAATAGGGCACGCTTTTCAAGCATACGGTCCCCTATAGACGCGCCCCTTTGTTGCGGTCGTCCGTTTAAACTGATCATTAAGGCATCCTTAGGTTATCATCTAATCAGTATATATTGTATAGTATATTACAATATTGTTATGGACAGGTGGACATTGAACGGTATATAGAATTTTAAAATGATAGTCTTACAACACAACACAATAATAAAATGTATAAAATTACAGGTTGGGGCTAGAATAAATGTGGACAAAGTGAGGGGGCCGACTTTCACCGCAAGATTGCTACGGCGCGCCGCTACGCCGTGCTACGCTTGTCTACGAGATACAGAAGATCGCGAGGGCCTCCTAGACTTTAGGTACATAGCGGTATGCTAGATGCTAATTATAATTACTTACATAATGAACTTAACAGCTAAAGCGCGATGCAGGCCGGTGTTTGTAATGATACTTAAGTGCTCCTTGTTTTAATCGTAAGGAATGTTATCATTATCAAAACTTGTGAAATTTCTACACGTCTCCTCAGATAGGTATAGAAATGAACTTGTAGTCTAGACGTTCTGAAGTGTTGTCGGTCAACACTTGCCATAATTGCTGACAATGCAATGTAACCAATTAAGATAAACTTCATGTACTTGACATAGAGATATCGCAGAGTACTTTCAGGAATGTGCCATGAAGTTGGACTATCAATGGAACTAGTCAACAGTCAACTTATGATTATTATCGATTCAAAGAACTATAAAATAACATAAGTGCAAACTGTGACTAGTTTTCGTTTTCTCTTCACAATAGCATTCGTGTAACAATTGGTAAACACGTCTAATGCTTTCACAAGACAAATGTTGCCGACGCTTCGCATTCCTACCGATTGCGTACCCGCTTATTGAATTATTTACTAAGAAGACAAATTCCAGCGGCAGATCATATGACTGCGCGAGGCGGCCGCTATCGCTTTCAAAGACGCCGGTTCTAATGCATCACACGACTCGTATTCAGTTGTACAATTTTTATTTATTTTGAATGTGGCATACAGCCAGTAATTATTGTTTAATCTAATGAGGCGAGCACGGAGTGCGGGCGCGGGGCGCGCCGCGCTGGCGCGTCGCCGTTTCAAGGCGATACTGTGTACCTACATTTCATTTTCAGGGCGACATCTTGCGAGAGGTCACCGTGTGTCTAGAACCTAGATTCCGTGTATTGTTTCTGCGGCGGCGGCGCCAGGGCGCGGCGCGGCATGTATTATTCAACGCGCGGGCGCTGCGCGGGCCACGACCCGCGCCGAATTCTGTTAGCCTCGTCTCCCCCTCCTCGCCTCTAATTACATACTAACATGACCGACATTACCGTGTCACGATTATTTCGATTATCGTTTAAGTCAACACTGCTCGTCCGTTCACAATGGGAGGACCAATTTATGTATCTGGGGAAGTAAACGGCTGTCACACGTTAATGCCCACTGAATGACGTGCGAAACGGTCTCAAAGATGTCGGTCCTATTAGGATTTTGTCTGGAACTATTTCTACTAGTCTCATAAAGCATATAGTAGGTATATGTAAGACTGTGCGTGTGAGGCGATCGCGAAATGGGGGGCGGTGCTCGTGTGTCGGGTCGGGTGTCGCGGAATAGTCCATTGTCGCGACAGCGCGCCGGTAAAGGGGTCAAGGCCTCGTTGGCGCCTACCTCACCTTTGTGACTTTATATACCTAGGTAGTATAGGTACCGAACTAGACCACAACGAATCGGGATGTTCATACCTTCAGTGTTTACCTATTCATGTATAGGTACTACAGGGACTTAGAAAATATTTCAGTCTTAAGCTGGGTATATTCGGCACAGATATCGAATCATTAAACAAAAATTTACTGGTTCCTTAATTGCTTTCGTACGTATTGATTTAATTTAGGGTCAAATCTTTTAAAGATAAAACCTAACCTAACGAGGACCATTAGTTTTTTAATAAATAAATACAGTAATCATGATTAAATTTCATTTGTCTAAGCACAAGCGTAATGGAACAATCACACGGTCCTCTCGTGTTACCGAAGGCCTTCTATCGTCAAGCTAACATTGGCCTATTTGCCCGCTTTAACCTTAAGTTACAAAATAATACCTCGAACTACCAATAACCTACTTGCGCGTTGCGGAGATCCGATGAATTATTTATTTAGGTGTGTATTTATTCGGCCAAGCTTTTGTACAATGTACATTAAGTATATTGAGGTTTTGAAAATTTAAACAGAAACGTTTTAATAGTTTTACAAAAAATACAAGGACGATGAAAACGTGGACCCTTACTGCATGGACAAACGATTCATAAAATGTACTCGTTTCGCAGATTTTTCATAAAGTACATACCTACGTAGATTTTTTTCTCCGAAATTGTTAACTTTTGCGAATTATCATACCTACCTAGATCAAGCCTAAGCCAATAAATTACATAATTATCTTTGCGTTCACTACGACTATTTAAAAATAAAGATCACTAAAATTTTTGTCTAAAGTTTTCTACGGAACGGAATTCTAATACCTAACAAAATGGAGTAGATACCTAGTAAAAGTTATACATATAAAAGCACACTCGTTAAATTAAATAAATGTCGTGTTAAAGTAGATAATGTAAAGTTGCGAAATATAGATTGACGGCGTGCAAAGTTGTGCGAGCGGGCACACGCAGCCGGGCGAGATGAGGCTCCGTTTAGGTGTGAAGGTCATTGACCGATAAGGTTTACGCCACGCCAAGCTCCTTCCCACCTCGCGGTAGGCATCGTGTCTATCACCAACGTATTGCCAAAATACCTATCAGTAGTCGCTAAGCGCTCGTATTCCTCATTAATTAATTAATAATTCGTTAATTACACTCGACCATAATTACATCTTGGCTTTGGTCGGGTGGTATAAATTGATCACACAGGGAAATGTCTTATGGTATGACATGCGATTTTGGTTAAGTACCTATATTTAAATGTATAATTTATCAAGGTAATTGTATATTATTTCCGCACCAATAAACTTCATAGCCCGCGCAAATGTATACATATTACAAACCATTATTCAATTATCACAGCATTTAACACGTCCGTAATATTTGATGTACTTCTACTCGTAGGGTCTAATTTTAAAATTGTATGATCATGCTAACCCATTATAGCCTAGAATGTGTTTTAGTTTTGTCTATATGTACATAACAAATTATGTTAGCTCAATGAACATAACTCATTAGCACAACTGTGTACTAACGTAGTACTGTGATTTTCTAGGGCGACATCGACATCAGACCAAAAGAGAGTTGGGGAGAGGACAGATCCAATGGAAATTCGAAAATAGGTAATGGAGAGTTGCCTCGATTATGGTTGAAGAAAAAGGTTGCAAATGAATAATAATTATTACCTATGTCAAGAAATGATAACTTAAACGTCTGAGGTGAGGATCTACCGCGAAAATCGTAATTTCTTTAAGTGCCTCTCTACCACTCGAAAATGTAAGTCATAGAGAGCAGATAACGAAATTTCGATTTTCGCGGTAGGACCTCTGATTTGTGGGTCCCCATTATTGTCAAGAGCTACGGCGTAGCAAGTTCGTAGCAGGGTGCTACAATTTTCTCACGATTCGTAGTAGTGAAAGGATCTGCAACATGAACCGCTATAGCATTAGATAATCAAATCAGAGATGTCCCAGCATTCTTATTAGCATCACTGATTAAATTGAAAATCTATCTAGTACTGTGTCTGTCTAGCGACTGTGATATAATAAATAGGGTAATTGCGTCAGTTTACTGTCCAGTGCCAGTTTCCGTCCACTTGACGGATTAGCAAATAATATATTTTTAATTTGCTTCTTGCGAAATATATTTTTTATGCAGATAGATAAATTGTTTAGACATTAAGGATTGCAATAAGTCCAAATTTGTGCATCAATGAAGGTTATATTCGAATTTCGTCAAGTGGACGAAACTAGAGCCAGTCGAAAACTAGCGCAATGACACTATATGGTCAGTTTGCCTAATTTTCCGTCAACTCACTATGCACGAAACGAATGCTGCGCACCATACGCACGAAACGAATGCTGCGCACCATACGCACGAAACGAATGCTGCGCACGATACGCAAGAAACGAATGCTGCGCACCATACGCACGAAACGAATGCTGCGCACCATACGCACGAAACGAATGCTGCGCACCATACGCACGAAACGAATGCTGCGCACGATACGCAAGAAACGAATGCTGCGCACCATACGCACGAAACGAATGCTGCGCACCATACGCACGGAACGAATGCTTCAAAGAAAATTAAGCGGAGTATTGAGTGAATTTTTATGTGGTCAAACACTGCAGTGAGCCCGCTTTACATGTTAATATGTATAAGGCAGGGTACTGGTAGGTAAACTCTAGGGCCTAGTGTTTCAGCAATGGCACTTTTGATGGCAAGGCTCGTTGAGGGGTCGACGGGTTGCGGAGGGGGGGAGGGGGGCGCTATCGCTTTCGGCGCGAGCGCAAGGTGCACCTTATCGCACCATTGTTCGCGCCGACAGATTTATTACTTCCCTTTGCCCTCAATAAGGGCCTCTGACCTGCAAGTGCAACGTGCAACTGATTGTTGCATAATCGCGACCAGGGCCCTTGGGACCTCAGACCGGGCGTCACGTGATCACAAGTTTAACGTCTATTTTATTTACGCTTTTGTTGTTTCAGAATATTCCTGCATTTTCGTTATCGGAATTTTATTTAGACCTCAAAAGCAGTTCTTAAGGATCACAGTATGAAATGGTCCACCAGATTTTTAATTAGTGGCACAATCTATTCGAAATCAAATTAACAATTCTCCAAAATTTATTTTAGCCTCCCAAAGTTCAATAACTTAATTTTCATATCTAACTTAACGGTACCTATTATTTTGTCGAACTCGATGTTGTTTGGTACGAAACCCACTAGATACTTAGCGAGGTTACAATCGGGAGTCGAACCCGGACCTCACGTTCAATAGGTTATCTGCCTCGGAGTAAATCGTTTCACAACAACATTAATGTGTCACAATATTAATTAAAAGGTTTCATTCATTAAACGTACCTATTTAACTTGCAACCTCTGCTCCATTTGCGCATCATGTCACATGTCCTCTTTTGTTGTGTTTTGTTTCTTCTCTGCTGTTGGCTGCTGGACTACCGCGACCTCGGCACCCTGAAAATACCCAACGAAACGAAGATATAGACTAGTTGCATATATTTTTTTAGGTTTAGATTCCTAGCTTTTGTTTATGTTTTTTTAGGACAAGTTTAGAACTAGAAAAGTGATACCTATTTAGTTTAAATTTATGTCTAATGCCTTGTCGATTATCCTAAGTCAAACAGTTTACATTTCAGGAAAACAACGTAAGTTTTATTGTCATTAGGTAAATATTAAAAAAAAAACACTTTTCTTATAAACATATACAAAAAATAGCTGTTTCTGAAGCCTTATTATATCTTACAAGAATTATTAAAATCATATTCTTCTACTCCATAACTTCCCAATAACTTTACTATTTTGTTATTTTTCAAAGGAGAAAGAATTGTCAAAAAAGCCAAACTTGAGCATTAGTGTTAATAAACGATTCTGCAACAGAGTGAAAGTAGTGAAGAGAATAATTTGGGCTACATGTGTGTGGGAAGTAGTAAAGCGGTGGTGGTAGTAACAACTAGACTAGGGACAGAGTGTGGGGCCTACTCAGGGCTAGCGGTGCAAGCGTTCCCAGGCTCTGCCGATCGACGGCCCGAGATAAGCCCGCTCCTAAGCGAAACCCAATAAGCCATTTCCTTGAATTTCTCAAGCGGACCGCTCCCGTGAAAAAAAAACGACCAAAAAACCCTTCAATAAGGCGGGAGCGCGAATAAGAATGGCCCCGTTTCTGGGAAGGTTCGGCGCCGGTGCAGTCTTTACATCCTTTTGTAATGATCGCTTTTTTTGAAGAGACTCTTAATGGCTTGTCGTGGGGCTGGGAATGTCAGAATGGCACACAATGTGTGAAGCGACGCGGACCCGTCCGCTATCTGCCGTTCGGTTATCGAGCACGACTTTTGAGCCGGAAATAGGGTGCTAACGACGACACATTTAAACCGCCACGGTCATATATAAAAACGGGGTAATAGAGTTGTTATGACGCGGAAGATAAAGTAGTACTATAATTAAGTAGGGAATGACCCACGTTCGGAAGAAGCGAGAGGAAGTGCTTATGAAACGTGCGCCCACGCCGGTTCAGCGGAAACGGACCACGCACTCCGTGCCTACTTACCGTTGCTCGCAGTAGGCGTGGAATGAGTGGCAGAGTGACAGGCCAAAGGGCGACCACGTCAGGGCCCATGGCATGACGTAGCGCACCTGACTCATCTCGTCATCACACGCTCGATCTTACACATCTAGGGCAATACGTAATCAAAGCTAAAATAATCGTGCTCAGCTTCCGTCTACGTCACAAGATAAACAACTTGCCAAATATTTCGTTGGGATTTCTAAGCTCATCAAATAGTTAATGGCTACGTGGGCACCATTTTAAAAACGTCTGTAAACGCGGAAGTCACATTATATCTGCTTTTTTTAAAGAAAAAGTCTTCCGCTGGTATTGCAGCTTTACAGTCGTTTATAAAAATTCTACTCAATAAAATAACTAATAACATAAAGGGTATATCATAAAGTATACCTACCCTCATTCAAACTTTATTATCTACCAATATTTTTAATAGACCACGAAGAGTTAAGAAAATTCAGAAATTTGTAAAAATTCTATGAGAAATAACAAATTTTATGTTCAGGCTTTATGTTTCATTTTGAAGGTAGGATCAGCAGGCTACCTACCTTCATAATAAAATTAAAAATAAAATATATCTTAGACAAACTGGCATAAAATTAATTACGGTAAATAAGAAAAATAGGGTAAATGATCCAGATAAGCATAATGAGGGTAAGTCGAGGGGGCAATGAACAGGGGTTAGATCGCGGGAGCGGGACGTCGCGCTACGCTCGGCTGCTCGGGTTGCCAGCCAACCGCCAGCAACAAATATGTACCTTCAACTACACAACTACGATTTAAAACTGAGCAGAAATATTTGAAGAAATAAATAATGTTTGAATACCAGATGTCGGCTTTTTTGACAGTTGTGTGACCACAATGGCGTAACCGTTGCCGATAAAAATTCAAACAAAACAGATGAAATTACTCTTTTTAAAAAGCATAAATAAGGAAACAGTGTAAAAAATAAAGGGTGGAAATAAAAAAATTGTTATAAAATAATTCCATCTAGTCTTACGATACCGGGTGCAACATTCCATTGTAACAGACGGAGAATCACCATTATTTTCACTAGGCACTAGGTTATCACAGTAAAACGAGAGTCATGAATGATTGAACGACACTTTGTTTCCAGCACATCGCACGAAATCCGGCCCCGAATGGCGGCGCTCACTAAAAACGCGATAATACAAAAAGAAGTCAGGGGTTACGATGTTATCGATGAAGACATGAATATTCGAAGACGCGAGGGTCGCGAGTGAACGGCCGGCGTAGCATCGCGCCGCGGCGTGAATGGAATCGACATTTTATGAATCGAGAGCCGTCGCTCATTGACCTGAGCGAGGCGCCGACGCAGCGCGGTGCCGCAGGCAGCAGCGCGGGCGCAGCCGTCGTCGTCGCCGCCAGCGCAGGTTCCGGTACTCGGCGGAAGTGACGTTCCGACCGATCATGGCGGCGAGCGCGCAGGAAGTGCGCAGCTTACCTACTATCGGGATGTCTTCGTCGCCGGCGACGGCGGCGCGCGCCCGACCACCGTCGCCGCGCAGTACCGTGCAGCTCATGCGCGCTCGCAATCGCAGATATCGATATCCGCAAAAATGCGTGCGATCACTGACTCGCGAATAAATTATTCGAGCTGTTATCTAAAAATATTCGTGTGCGGCGCAGCTCGAGCGATGCGGAGTCGCACACGCGAACCACTTCCCCGCTGCGGGGAGACTGATGAGGGCAGGCCGCGCCGGCGCCCGCGGAGGCTCCGACGCACGCGCACACCGCCACCCGTCCCTTTCCGCGGGCTCTAATCGCCCGCAGAGCGAACGGGACGACGACACCTCATTATCACAGCGCCGACTCGTGAACGCCAATAAACCGCGGAGTAGGGACAAAATATTCGACCTTCACTTTACGTGTACGTGTACGCGCACACCGTGGCAAGAAACGGTCGCGACAAGAACCCACACATGCGCAAGGAGCTGCGCAAATTGCTCGGCCGCCGCCGCCGCCGCCACGCCGCCCCGATGTGCTACTTTTGACAATTTTTCCAGAAAACTGACATGCAGCGTCGCCGTGAGCGCGGCGCGCCCGCGGGCCACGTGGCAGATCGGCGGTGCCAGCTCCCTTGTCGACAACTCACGACCACATACAATCTACACAGTCACAGACCATGCGATATTAACACACTACACGAATTAAACTATTGATAAAAATTAAAATCACCAATACCCGACAAAAAGAATGACAAAAGATTCCAATGAAACTATTTGTGACTTAATTACCTTCCCAGATTTATTCCGTAGATACCTATTTCCATTTGTAGGTTAAACTGGTTTATATAATTGCTTTAATAATGATCTACTTGATAAAATTCGATACGAGCAAGTTTAAAATTTTAATTGATGGTTTATAAGTAGGTATTATTAAAAAAAAGATATATCAAATAAATTAACATGCTCCAAAGAGCACCCTCTTTATACTTGAACTTCACTTAACTCAATCTAAACTCGAGCCACTTCTATTCACGATACTTTTATTTGAAGTGAAACGTTGTGTAGAAATTTTAAAATCTACCTACCCACAGATATTGATAAATCAAAAGTACAACGACGCCTAAATAGAAGGTGGTTACCTTTATCGAATTTAATTACATTTGAGAAGAAATAATTAAAAGAAACACACATGCAGTAATATTTTAATATTGCTTACATTATATTGATAAAATGTTTAGTACATTCTATAAGTATTTAAATTAGTAAAATCAGGCTTAAAAATAAGATGTTTCTGTAAGTCGTTACATAAAAGGGGTAGTTTAAAACTAGGCACTAAGAAAAAATAACTAGCTACCTACCAATATCCCTACATATTATTATAACTTCCTTTCGTTTTATATTTTGTAAGGGCGTTTATTTATGTATAATTTGTTTATAGGTTGGCAACACTCGGAACTTATCACCTGTGCTTTTTTTCTAACTTTAGACTTACTTAATTTTAATTAAAATAATTTATTAGGAAGAATTTCTTCTCTTAGCACCAAGTAAGCGTTAATTACCTACATTTTACAAATACATAAAAGACCAAGTGAAGAGAGGTTGTGGTAATTATTTCCAAGTATCAAGGCTGATCGAATCAAAGTACATAGATTCATTAGATGCAAAGAGAGTTTGCAAATATATAATGGCCATTGTCCATGTCCTGTATATTGGCCATTGTGCCTAATATTATGTAAATTCCAACTACAGCTTGGCAAAAAAGAGTAGAAATTAAAAAGTGACAACACTGTAGTGTCGTCCCGTTTTCATATAATAAATTGGTTTGAAAGGGACGACACTACAATGTTGCCACTTTTTAATTTCTACTCTTTTTTGCCTAGCTGTATATTTTTTTTACTTTTACAAATATTGTCTAATGGATTTACAAGTAGCTAAGACTTCTAATTATTTCGTTTATACATAGTAAAAAAAAACTTAAAACATTAAAAACTCCTAGTATAGTTATTTTTTTTTCTATCAATGTGTTACTAAAGTAGAAAAATAAAATGAATTTATAGTAATGAAATGATCTGTAGTTTTATCTCATTAACATAATGTTTAGACGTGTTTTTGTTTGTATCAAATAAGTTGGTTAGTTTTATTTGTGGTCGGTCGGTGGTGGTATGTACACGTTGATATTTTTTTCCTTGGGTTAATATTGTATATAAAAGCAGTTATCGAAACATTTAGGTAAATTGTATTGTTCTAAGAATATATTTATATTTGATACTAATTATAAATGTCATGAAAATTGTAACTGTCATATGTTTAATTAGGTGTATTAACTAATTTCGGTATAGCCTTCCTAAATATGATAAATATTCATGTTCATCTAAATGGAATTATTTACTGTATGTTTTGGTTTTCATGCTAAGTATAGGCAAAACAATTGTACCTATTTCAAAGCACTTTCACAGCATTTTAAAAAAAGCTACTTTTAAAAAATACAATAGCTACTACTTTATTAATTGGTACTTATTTAATTTTGTGGTAAATATTTAAGGGCTTTAAATTTCATGATAAATAATAGAGGTATGAAATAAATTAACAAATAAAAGCGTTATTAGTTTAGTACATAGGTAAGTATGTATTTACCTACCTTCATATAGTTCAATAATGTATCCTGAATATTGATAAATCCTAGTTTCATGTATATGTAACATTTTTTTAGTTCTATTATATTATGTATTACTATTTTAAAATATTTTGATATTTTTTAACACGTTTGTGCATCTTTATAGTAAGCTAAGGAAACGTTAATAACTAAATAAATTATTTGATATATGAGTATTTTGTAGTATTTTTTGTTTTTTTTATATTACCTCATCTTTAATAGAAATGTAAAAAATCGTATAACCTTTTAAATTTAGTAAAAAACTTACATAATAGGCTGCGCT
The DNA here is from genome assembly GCF_910591565.1 of Cydia splendana. Classification (NCBI taxonomy): domain Eukaryota; kingdom Metazoa; phylum Arthropoda; class Insecta; order Lepidoptera; family Tortricidae; genus Cydia; species Cydia splendana. Next base: position 12,065,807 of record NC_085971.1, on the reverse strand, counting down.
TGCGCTTCACAAATACGGGAAAGATTCATGTTTACATAAAAAAATATCTTATTAATTTTTTATTCTTTAATAAATGTCGCTAATAAAATTATCTTACTTCCTGATAAATAATTAGATTAAAAAAATCATAAATACTATTAAGAAACCACTTAAAACAGGAAAAAATACATCATATTCGCACACTTTCATAGTGCTCTGAGAAAAGGTTGACAAAACATTGAAATATTCAAAATTGTAATTTTTTTTGGTGATTACGGGTAGGCGCAGAGTTGTAGGGGCGGTAGGTGCGTAAAAAGTGTGGCGAAGTTGTGTAATGCGGGGCTCGGGAGCGCCGGGGGGTGTGCGCCCGCGAGCCCGCGCGGCGTGCCCGGCGCGGCCGCTCCTTCCAAACCTTATGCAAAAAATATTTCAATCTTATTTTATAAACGTCGCTGAACATTGACATTTAAGATAAAGTTATTAATTAATCATTTAAAGGCATTTAATTATTAAATATTTTTTAAATATTTTATTAATATAAAATATTGACATTGATGCTGTAAGTAAATAAATATGCACCGAAAGCAATAAAATTATAAAAAGCTATTAAATAAATGTATTTGATTCCTATATTACTGAAACTTATACCATATGAATAAAATTTGTGTGCACATTTAAGCTTAAAAATAAGAACTTTTAATTTAATATTTAATTTTAAATGTCGTAAATTAATAAAGAAATTGACACGTAGGTAGTTTAAATAAGAAAATGTCGCATTGCATATACATATCTTCTTTTTAAACAATCTATTACCCTTTTGTAACTATGCGAACGATCCTAATTGATTATTGTTAACTACAGTATGGTTAGATAAAGATCACTTTGTTAAGGTATACCTAGGAACATTTAGAAGATTTAAAATACAGTGTGTAAATCCTAGACAGGCGAATATTTAAACGGTAACCACCAGCATGGGACCTAAGAAGTACTTATATTATGATATTTTTTTCTTAGAAAACAATGAAAATATTACTTATAACTTCGATATATTTTTTTGTATACCTATCTATAGTTTTTATTTCATATTTTCACTTACAACTTATCTATTGTATTTAAAAGTAATTGTTAAACTTTATTGCATAAAATAAAAAGTGACGTTAATATACTTTCTACAAATATAATTACATAAGTAGGTACATGTAGTTAACTATTAGTCGAACCCGTTTTTTATCGCTTCCGGTGCAAAAGTGCCCATAATGCTCACGGCATAACCCCGCTGATGGCTATGGATAGCCTCTGCACCAGAAACGATTCGGAGCGGGGATCCTCTCCCTTCTTGTTAAACAGCTTTAACTTTAATTTTTAATTAATTGGGCTTATTGTATACGTAGATCGATTTGATATAATTATGTTGATAATAATAATTACTGAAATATATTATCAAGGGTCAGATGCAGAAGGCGGTGATCTTGGACACGGCGCGGATAGTCCGCCAGTTCCTCTCTTTGCAGCCCTGACCACCGGCACGGCAGCTTGGGTCTTGCCCCGCTGCTGGCGGCACCCTAGGTTAGGTTTTTTATAATGTGTTTATATGAATGTTTTATTGATTTGTAAATGTTGTTAAGTATATTTTGCTTTTATATTCATATTATAAATCACCTAGCCTATAAGAGCTGAAATAAATAAAGAGTTTAAAATTAAAATATTAACCATACAAAATAATTCGGCCCGCAATGTAAAGCAATACACAGGTTACGAGATATGAGCTTTTTAAAGTAACTGTCAACGCTTGTTGGCAGTTAGTTACTATAAAAAGCTCGTATCTCGTAATGGCATGTCATATGCTCATATGTTATGTCTCGTAATGTCTGCAACTAACCTACATTGCTGCTCGGTTTTAAAAAAAATTACGGGGTTATAATTAAGTATAAGTAACTTAAAAAAACTTCTTAATTAATGATTACACGGATACATTTTACATCTGGTTTAATTTATTGCCCGTATTGGATTTACACACTGTAGGTATATTTATACCGAATTAAAAAAAACCCCAAAAACCCTTCTTAACATTTTTGTCAAAAACCGTAATACCTAATGGAAAAATAATCCTTAAAATTGATTGGACGGTGCATTATTTAATATGTATTTATTTGTATTTAAAAGTCAAGTTGCAATCCCGCCTCCGTTGTTTAACCCTTTACCAGGGTGACATATCAAAAATGACAATCGAATGTCAGTCGTAATCATCGAAAATAGAACACATGTTTGAAGTGCCGTATATGTGGGAAATATATATCCCTTAGTCTGGTAAAGGGTTAAGTATGTTTAGGGAAAATTGAAACATCATCAAAAGGACTTTCAAGTTCTATCATTAACTGCTATAAATTCTTAGATATCTTCAGTGTGAATAAATCCTATTTATCCCTGGCCCTGTTTAGAATCATAAAAAAACCTTAACAAGCGCTTAAGTTACAAAATTACAAATTTCTTGCATAAATATGTTTGCAGGCTTTCAATGCCTAACTCATATCTTTGATTCAGCAAATAGGTAATTCAATGAAAATTAAATAAGACCGACTATTACTTATTCTTCTAAGATTTTTCCACCAAAATGTGGAAAGTTGTCATTTTGGTATTCTTTGGATTGTATGACATGACTTGATCAATCGAAATTAGATGTGTGATAGCAGAAAGATTTCTACATCCATGTTTTACATGCTTTTTGATAAATACCAGCTACCTTCTGAGGTGTTTCCCTTACGCTATGACATGGGGTTCTTCAAGTAGCAGGTATTTTGGGTTCTCAAAGGTTGGCAACGCATATACGTGGCTCCTCTGATGTTGCTTATGTTCATGGGCGGCAATGACTGCTTCCCACCAGGCGGGTCGTCTGCTCGTTTGGTTCCTATTACATAAAAAAAAGAAAAAAATATATAAAACCGACTTACGCGATTTCATTTGCCACTAAATCTCTTTGTGGATCTTGGGTCTTAAATGTATTGCTATGTTTGTGATTTCTCCGCAATGATCTGGCCCCGTAGACAACATGCCAATTGCTAACGCTCCGTAAGGAACGAAACGCAACTGTCACTGTCACACTAATATAGAAGAGTGATAGAGAGACACAAAGCGATTCGATAGCGAAGCGCAAGCGATTGTCACCTTGGCTAGGCCGCCTGGTCCTTTCATAGCTTCTACAAGACATTTTCACCGCCAACCGGTCTTCTCTGTAGCAAAGTACCTATTGGGTATACTCTATCTAACAGCTTTGAGTAGCCCTTCATTTAAACTCAAAGAACAAGAAACCACGTAAGTACTTGATCAATAATAAGAATTCTCTTTAAGTCTAGTAACTCAGTAAAAGCCTGACCAGGAATATACCATCACGCGCCATGTTGCGGAATTGGAACTATTTTTTTCATACTGTAGGTACTGAACTATCACCCTATACAATGAGAATAACAGCGCCCTCTTGACAATGATCATATATTACTGATCAGGATTTACCTATAGGTAAAGGATTGCTGTCACTGGTTTTCACAATTTTCGCAGTGGTACCCCGCTTGAATTTAATGGCTGGTGTACGTGTAGGTACGGCACTGCACAAGCATTTTTGTACTGAATATGCTTGTGCTGCACCGCACAGTGCCGCACACTGGTGGAATCTCGCCTTTAGAGTGTCAGCTAGCGAAGAGGGTTTATGTGTATTTCAATAAGTACCTATAATTTAAAAAAAGACAGTGGAGCGTAGGTATATCGCCTTGAAATCCGGCGCTTATCAACTCGTAGGGCTGTGCCTATCTAATCTTGCTCTCCCACCAAACTCCTTGATAAAAAAACATACTCTTCTTGAAACAAGTTTTCACAAATTTCTACGATTTTTACGGTTTACTGTGTACATAATCGTTTACTTATGATGGTGCATAATTATTGGTCCATAACAGTTTTTACGCTATTTTGTGTCTCAGATACATTATTAGTGTGGGTATCCATTGTTTCTCATAACGTTTTGAGTCATAATGTATTGTTTGTCCGCATTTTCGTTAGTCATAATTTGGTTTTCTCAGAAACGCGTAACTTTTCGGGATTGCCATAAAACAAACCTAACCTAACCTTTTTTTTGTTGACGGAGTAGTAAAATGCGTTACGCATTGCCCCGGCCTGGGGAGCCATGGGGGATATGTGGGACTCCCTCCTGCAGCCGTCCTCTCCGATTGAGAGGGGGAGAGGAGGTATACCCACTAAAAGCCACTCCGGCGTCACCCTTCTTACCGTTTTGAAGGAGCCATGGGATGCCTGGGATTCTACCATGACTCCTTCCGGTGGCCCTGGCTTATTTATTTATTTTAATCTTTATTGCACAATACATGAAGGTACAAATGGCGGACTTAATGCCTTAAGGCATTCTCTACCAGTCAACCAATGGGTCAAACCAGAAAGATTAAGTAGGTGCAGTGTCTTTAAAGTAAATGAATTTGTAACCAAAACTATACATATATGAATTTTAAGTATGTTGATAAACTTACACATATACTTAATACAAATAAACCTACATAGATACTATACATATTTATATACCTAGTGTGAATCATTAAGTTGAGGAAGAAGAACGTTTGTCAAGGAAATGCTTGCTGCGCTTGTCTGATAGAGAGTGGGAGACCGTTCCAAAGTCTGATAGCCTGGACAGTAAAAGAATTGGACATGAAACCCGTTCGATGTCGGGGGACAATGAGCTTAAGGCTACGGGAAGAGCGAAGATCTGTGCCTGGGCGTGGGGTAACAAATTTAAATTTCGAGCGGAGATAATCTGGGGCGGACGGATCAAACAAGATTGAGTAAAGAGTACACAGAATACGAAGGGACCTACGTTCTCGTATAGGGAGCCAATTAAGTTTTCTACGGAAAGCAGAGATATGGTCATACTTACGAAGTCCAAACACGAACCGAATGCAGCTATTAAGTAGCCGGTCAAATTTATTTAAAGAATCTTGAGTGAGATTAGTGTAACAAACATCAGAATAATCAAGGACAGGCAGAACAAGAGCTTGGACGAGGAGAGTTTTTGTGCTGACCGGAAGAAAATGTTTATGGCGATAGAGTGCTCTTAGTGTGTTAATTACTCTACGACTAACGTCGGACACCTGTGGTTCCCATGTGAGCCCACTGTCAATTGTTAGCCCCAGGTTCTTCACTTGCGATGAAAGCGGAATAACTTCTGTTTCAAAGAGAACCGGATTCCACAGTGTTTACCAAAGAGAGTAAGCGGGTGCTGCCAAGTAAAATGGCCTGGCATTTAGCTGGGTTGACTGTGATACCAAAGCAATGTGATCAAGTGGAAATATGGTTAAGGTCTAAGTTTATTTCAGCAATTGCCTGGTCCAGATCCTTAGCACTCGCTTGGGTATAAAGCTGCAAGTCATCAGCATACAGATGGTAAGAGCATTTAATTTTAGAAGTAATAAGGTTAATAAAAATCGAGAAAAGAAGAGGTGAGAGTATTCCGCCCTGTGGAACTACAGAAGTGAGAGTGCACCAGTCAGACAACGTACGATCAGAACGAACCGCCTGACGACGGTCCTGAAGATACGAAGAGAACCAACCAGCCGCAGATGAAGATATATTCAGATGCCTAAGAGTGGCCAGTAACAGATCATGGATAACAGCGTTAAAAGCATTGGAGAAATCGATAAGGACCAACACTGTCAACAATGAAGAGTCCATACCGAGCCTCACGTCATCGACCACTTTGAGCAAAGCGGTGGAAGTACTGTGGCCACGACGAAAACCAGACTGAAATGAAGAAAGTAATTGATTGGAATAGATGTAAGTGGACAGTTGTTTATGGACAATAGCTTCTAAAATTTTTGAAAGAAAGGGGAGAATAGAAATGGGTCTAAAATCTTTAAGTGCACTAGGGTTGGAAACTTTAGGCAGAGGAATGACATTGGCGTGGCGCCATAACGAAGGAAAAGCCCCAGAAGACATAGAGAAGTTAATAACATGCGTTATAACAGGGAGAATACATTCTAAAATGGAAGTAATCATAGTTCTACTTAACTCGTCATGGCCAACAGCATTCGATTTCACAGAAATTATTGTTTTTCTAATCTCTTCATCAGTGGCTGGGGTAAGAGAGAAAGCATTTGTAGTAAAACAAGGCAGGGCACTGATTTCAGCAATACTAAGAACTTTAGTAACAGAGTCTAAGGAAGAAGGTTTTGCAAAGTGGGAATTTAGATCATTTGCCGAAAAAAGAGAAGAAGTTAACTTATTAGGAGATTTAACTACGCCAATCGATTTGAGTAATTTCCATGTCTCAGCCGGTGAAGACATGGCGATGTTGTGGTGAATGAATTTACGTTTCGCTGCTCTTACCATCTGGTTGCATTTATTCCTGACAGCCTTAAAAAGGTACCAATTCTCCTCGCAACGGTCGCGCTTAAATTTGCGAAAAGCCCGATCTCGCCGTGTCATCGCAATACGTACCTCTCGCGTGAACCACGGCGCCGGAGGCCTCTTCAACCGTACTGTGCGTATAGGCGCGTGAATGTCGCGTGCGTGTGTCGCGAACGTGCTTATCTTACGCCAGAGTAAAACCTAACCTAACCTATCTATAGGCTAACCTTACGAAAATCCTGAAAGGTTAACGGTTTCTGAATTAGGACTAATGATCGTTACATAATGATTAATGACTTTTAATAATTATGTCAAACGAAGGGATCCGAAATTTGTATTTCAGTAAGGGAATGGAATACCAAGTCCACCTGTCCAATTTCTTTGCAATGTGTCTGTTTTCTCACATTTTGCTTTACTGAGAGAGTGAGACACAATGACATTGGACCTTAGATATTGGACACATGGAATACCACCCTAAGACACACTTTTACTCCTTCCTTGCTCCTACGAATATTTGTGAACGTATTAGTTAGGTAACCATAAAGTGGTTATTTAAGGTAATCAGCCCGACGTGCATATACTCGTATATACGTAAGTATTTACTAAGTATTCTACCCCTAAAGCCCCATTTACAAGTAGAGAACATGCATGCAATATTCGATACATTGCTGACTATAGAGTACAATTAATTTAATCAATCGACAAAATACCGCAATGTAACGAAAATCGCATGCAAATTCTTGAATTTTTTGATCCGTCTAAATGAGGTTTAAGAATTACTCAACTATAAATACATCTACATACATAAACACTTATGTCAATAAGTAAAATAAATGAAAACGTGGATATATAAAACTAAGTTTTAGACTTTTGTCGCTGGCTAAACAGCGTCTAATTTAAAATAATAAACTGAAGCCTACGGCGTACTACGAGTAAAGAAGCTCACCTATGTACATATAAGTACCTGATTATTTATGAATGAATATGGTTCAGCTGCAAGTGGTATCAAATTCCGTTAGTTTTCTGTACCGCGTTTAAGTTTTAAAAGATGACAACCCTACGCCAGCGCGCCTTCACTGCCACCGCTACTTGTCATTCAATTTTGAAGTGTATTGTACGGTACCGAATGCATGTAATCGTGTGCGGTAAGATTTTAATACGTATTTATATGTACCTGCAACTAAAAAAATATAAGTATTAATGTTTGATGACTGCTTCGAAAATAAGAACATTGAAGTTAAGTTTTCAGTTTAGGTCTTAAATATAGGTAATCTATAATACAGCTAGGCTACAGATTATTAGGGCCGGTAGAAGTGAAAATAAAATAATTATGCTAATACTAAGACGTTTTTGTACTTTAGGTTGTGTAATCAATTAAATGTTTGTCAGTGATATATTGTGCATTTTTCCATTCTTAACTAAATTAAATACATATCTCTACTCATTATTTCATTTCAACGCACGTAAATTAAGAAATTAATAGGTATTCATAAGTTTACGAAGTTACTTAATGTGAAACAGACAAACAACTTTTACTAAAAGCTTTTTTTAATTAACACGAAACTTGAAGATGCAAGTCCTTATCTGAAAATGTTTTACCTCATGTAAACAGAAGGCACGATTGTGAAAAGGCGGTCATTGTCCCATCTGCTTATTGCTCGATTTATATTAAGATTTATTTGAATGTGATTTGGGTTTCTCAGCTGCAGAGCGGGATCTGTGCCGTGACAGGGGCCGAGGAGGCGAGGAGCGCGGGCGAGCAGCCGCTTAATTCACCAAACATTTCGCTCCAACTGTGAGCTCGCCTCTAGTATAACTCCATTTCAAAATCCGTAACAACTATGCGTAATCGACGATTACACTTACGCTGGTCCGCTTGCGCGCGACGGGCTAGTAGCCTAGTAACCGTCGTGAACAAGAGCTCTGCACTCATCTTCTCTCAGCCGTGACGTCCGGCGGGGTCAGCGAACGCAGGGCCGGCTTCCTTGTGCCGCCACCGACCCTCCGAGATGTCATTCATGTGCTCTCCCGTCCCTTCCCGGATCTCGACTTCTAAACAACCTAACTCATTGTCGTTTCGTCGCGCGCCGGAAGCTTATCGGCACCAAATGATCCCAAATTAGGAGCGAGGTGTGCAAGCGAGCAAATCGGTAAATAATCACGGAAGTGTGTTCTCATCATAAGGTGTTTTCCATCAATTGTTTAATAGTTATAATGAATCGTACAGGGATATGGACAGATGGGCACGTGGTTGTGTTGCTCGAGCTGAGGCACCAGCGCAAACAGATTGATCGCGGCAATGCGTGACACGTGCAGTCCACGCTTGCGGCCCTTCTATTTGTAAACCGGCGCCGAGGGCCGTGCATTCCAAGCGCGCCTTCGTGCTCACTGCACCACCCCACCATCACTGCTGTGCCACTCTAAAAAGGAACATGTGTCACTAAACTCTTGCGTCTATAGGATCTTCCGAGGTGAAGGCAATCGGTATGTTCTTCAAAAACAAAACATGTTCCATTTCAATTTCCACTGAGGTAAGGTTCTTTGCTACTATTACGAACTGGTAGGTATGCAATATTCTAATACCTAGGTATGCAAAAGATACAAAGATTCTCGGTGCACACGGTCTAGACCGAGAAGGAGTTATTAAAAATCAACCTTTCTGCATGACTTTCTATTTCTACCAACTGTCTTCTAATAAAGATGAATGGGGAAATAGCATAATATGTACATCTTTCCCTGTAATTATCAGTAGAAAATGTGCTACCAAAAGGTATCTAAATCCTTTAATGTGGTAATAATTCATACAATTACGAGGTGCGGTCCAAATATTTCTGGATGGAGAGATTTGGCGGTAAAAAAAAAAGTCATATGATTGTCATTTATTCTGTTCATACTTTTTAGGTTTCTATTGTTTGTGGTTTAGCGGGTAGAACAGGAAATCTGAAAAATTTTGAAATGTCCTCCATCATTTTCCACCGTCAAAGCATAGAGTGAGCAGTTTCGTTTAGGGGAGTCTATTAATGAGAAACCTCGCTGCGGCGCCTGATGTGGCCGACCTGTTGAGGCACTCACCGAGGATTGCGTCAAGTTAATGGTAGCGTATAAGTTCCTCCTGAGTGATCGAAGAATGAAGACCAAACAATAGCGCCAAAAACAGGGCTTTCGGAAACTTCCGTTTTTAGGATTCTTCATGAACATCATCATATGAATAAAGTTAATGCTAGGTGGGTGCCCAAACTTACAGCGCAGTGAACGAAAAGCGTGCTATCAGGAAGTTTTAGATGCCTATAAAAAGCACGGACAGAGTTTTCTGGAGTCAATTGTTACTGGGGACGAAACAATGCTTTTGTACTATGATCCCCTCTCTAAAAGAGAATCGATGGATTGGCGTCGTCATAGTGAACAGCCGCCTTGGAAGGCCAAGGTAACGCAATCCACTAAAAGGATAATGGCTACCAATGCTACCAAGCTATGTACCATATTCGGAATTGTCCTTTAAATTGTTCTTTATTGTCACTATTTGGCTGCTCACAATAACAATTCCCTCTGCCGATGTTAGAAGCAGGCAGCGGAAATTAATATTACTTTGATACTTTCCTACTTGCAATCTAAAGGCTTGGCCACATACAGAGCGCGACGCAGCGCCGCGTCCACGCCGCGCGACCGCGGCACATGCTAACAGGTTACCGACGTCAAACAGACTGCGTCCCGCCGGTATCACGCCCCGCTTCTGTCGCGCCCCGCGCCGCGCGGCCCATTGCGTCCGCGCGGCGCGTGCGCAGCGCTGCGCCGAGCGAACGCGGCGGCCCGCCGCGTCGCGCAAGGTCACGTCAGTAGGATCGGACGTAGGCAGCGAGCGGTGCGCCGCGTTCCCGCGCGGCCGCGCCGCGTTCACGCGCGCCTTGAGGGCGTGTTGAGAGCGTGAGGCCGGCGCGATCGGCGCGCGCCCTGTTTGACCAGGCTTCGCGTCGGCATCACGCGGCGCGGACGCGGCGCTGCGTCGCGCTCTGTGTGTGGCCAAGCCTTAACTGAAATTTAAACTGTAACATTTATTTTTCATTGAACCGTTAGGTACGGTAATAAAACCGTAAGGATTGTTACCTAAGGAAATATATGAGGTGTTTCAGAAATTCATAGTAATGGCAATGGGCGATAGGCCTGTCTGCTCATAGAACTCATTAACTGTTGATTACCTACAGATTACGAGTTATAGATAGGTACCTATACTACATATTTTTATCCTTCACGGTAAAACCTCCATTAAATTCCACGACTTGGAATCCAAGAATATAAGAATACCCCTACATGGGCATTAGTTTAAAGTATCTAAGTAAATAGCGGGTATTGATAATGAGGTGTACAGTAAATGCGAAGTACGGCGCTGCATTCCGATGAATGGCAGGGGGGTCCGCGGGGGCGGCGCGCGGGCGGCGGGGCGCGCACATGCCAGCGCGTGCGCCGCGCTGCGTTACTAACAACCGCTAGTACTCTAACAGGTGGCTACTTCACTAACAGCATTTTGGGTTAAGTTAACATTTTGACTATGAGGATTCTGGCCTACTTATACCTGTACAATAATGCTTTATTCTAAAACGCTTTACACCTAGTTATAAACTATCCTATAACAAACCGTGACCACACGATTAAGATGCGGCGAATAGGTTATAAAGATTAGTAGGGACACTTAAAAATACTGCAATAGATCTAGTAGCTCAATTACAAAACAATTGAACGGTTTATAATGAGGGTAATCAAAATGTTTTATTGTAACGGTTTTATAATAAACTATAAATGGAATTTCGCAAAAGAAACGAATAAACCCAATTAGAAAACTTTTAAACCTGTAAGTACCTTGTCTACCTACTTGTAAACATTCTTATATCGAGTAATTAATTAATTAATTAAAAAATACACTTTACAAATAGGTATTACAATATCTAAGTAATTATATATATTAGCATAAGACGGACAAATAGACTAAAGGCCGATATACTGGAAAATTGCAATGAGGAATGGACAATAAGAGTGAGGCCACACTGTACAACTTTGTTAGGTACTTACCTCCCTTAAAAAAAATTATTACATTGGTTACAAGGTATCGTTCGTAATAGTGCACCATTAAAACGTGCGTTATATTGATTTACAATAAAAAAAAAACATTTACAAGTAAAAACATCAAATACTTACTTTGGGAACACAAAAACCTGCAGTAAAAAGTAGAATGACCAAGGGTCAATTCAGAACTGTCAAAATTTACTTCTCAACGTACAACGATGAGACATACCTAATATATTTACTACATAACTTTTAAACTGAGGGTAGTATAAAAAGGTACATACTTGCAAAATTCAATACAAGGGTAGTTTGTTACATACAACATTTTTTTGTAGCGTTACGAGTATGTATCGTTTCAACTCAAATGCATTTTTGAATCGTTACAACCGCATGTCCTCCGTAAGAGCGACTGATGCATCAACCTATCCAATCCACAGAATAAATAATAGTACTAGATACAGAAGACTCACTCTCTAACAAAACGCGTATGTTACGATCAGGACAGATATGGCCGCCAGGTGGCGACAGCGCCACGGGCGGCTTATGGCTAGCCACCATGATTGGTGTGGAACGGATGTACTTGTAGCTACCTGTTGCAAAGCGACGAAATCGCGGAGTGAGCCACGCCTGTCCAATCATGAGACGACATACACAAGCGTCGCGAAGCAGTCGAGCGTTTGTGAACAAGCCTTGATATATCGCTGCAATAAGCAGCTATATAGGGTAAATCGTCCATGACTGGCCACCGGTTAATAACTGGCCACCCTAAACTAAAAATTAGTTCTGTTTATAAGTATGTACTTAAATAGAATTCATTTTTAGTTTTGGGTGGCCAGTTACTAACAGGTGGCCAGTTATTGACGAATTACCCTATGCGCAACTGCTCTATAACTCGAAATGATTATAAAGTTTTTATTTATAATTAAAATAAATATCAATATAATTACTTAACTAAGATATTTATTTTATATCGCATTTTTAAGGAATTGTTAAAAATATATCATGATAAGTTAAACACATTCCGAATGCAGTGGACACCTTGTTTATTGACTTACATAAGTTCATTGACACGGAATACTTTCGTGTTTAATTTCATTGTTTACAGTACTGCAGTCCGCAATGCTTAGGGGTCTTATTCAGAGACGAAAATGTAATACCAATATAATAACTCCCAATACAATATCAATATCATTGCGTCGTGTATTATGCATACATCAAATTTTTCGGTCAGCAATCTTCGAGATTACGTACTTTTAGTGATTTAATAGCACCGGGAAACTTCAAATGAAACCAAATTGTCAGTTAATATGTTCACGGTCGGTAGTTAATTTTAGGGATGGATACACACCGAATATGTATTAAAAGAATGTCATGCCCATTCATTGTATCATGAAATGTAAATCATTCAACATTAACAGGTAGTGTAGGAATATTTAGAAAACATCAACCAGTTTGTAGAAGCCCGAACGACGAAGCGCGGGCGCAGCCGTTCCAATCGATATTTTGTATCGACTGTGAACTCGTTACTATAACTTGACACTGAGATTAGTAACAAGGGTGTGTGGTCTGAGGTCAGACTTGCCTTGGTCATAGTGTGGCGAAGTACTTAGTAAACATTTTGTATGGCAGCTCGCGGCGTCGATTGACGAGGTGTTTACTGGAATGTTAATCACCGGTGCACTGTCGCAAATGACTCATAACGATGCTTCGAACAGCCTCCCGTGCTAGATATTAAGAGCACCTTGCTCGTGGAATGCGGATGCTTCTGAGAACCTCGCAATCAATATCTTTGCCACTTATGTGTAACTGGTAAAATACTCAATTAAGCAGCATAATCATTCCTCTGATTTGAATGATTCATAGCGCCTGTGGCACCTGGCACCTGTATTCATTGAAAACGATCACTGCCATTAACCTAATGTGTAACGTGAAGCAGTTTATCGTAGTTGGCCTGTGTGATATTTAATGACTTGGGGAATTAGCAAGAATTCTTATTGGACAAGAAATAATGGGTAGTTCAACGTGAAATACTGGATTTTCATTGAAAACCTAAAGAAACCAGAATAGCAAAGCACAAAAATAATGTGAACATTTATGATGCGAAATAAATAAAAGGTTCTATTTGTCTTCTTCGTATAAGTACTGCGTGCACAGTATTTTCTAATATTTTGACGATACAACTTATAAACACTTCCAGAAAATAACTGAAACTAGTCCACCGGTCTATATTCTAGCATTTTTATGCATTCGAACGTAATATCCAAAACATTTACTTAAACACAAAATATGTAGGTACTCGTAAACTACGCAATACCCACCACAAATCAGGAATAGGTCCCCGCAGGCAGCAAACATTTTAATACGGTTTAGCATTCAATTAAAAAAAGATGTAAAATGCATTCGTGTGGTGCAGCTTGCGCGCGTGCTGCGCAGGTGCGCGCGCAGCCGGCCCGTTGCGCGAGAATTCTCCACCCGGTCAATTATGTCTTAGGGCTTCTTCGGTTCTCTACTTAGAGCATTTCATAACTGGAGTCGCCTTTAAGAACTTACCCCTCTGCCGAAAAACTTGCACAATTGCAAACTTGACAACCGGTCTGGCCTAGTGGGTAGTGACCCTGCCTGTGAAGCCGATGGTCCTGGGTTCGAATCCCAGTAAGGGCATTTATTTGTGTGATGACACAGATATTTGTTCCTGAGTCATGGTTGTTTTCTATGCATTTATAATATTTATATATTATATATATCGTTGTCTGAGTACCCACAACACAATCTTTCTTGAGCTTACTGTGGGACTTAGTCAATCTGTATAAGAATGTCTTATAATATTGAGCAAAAGTTTTGTATGGATTGACATGGCTATTTGTACGTTACCTACACATCATGTAGAAATAGCAATACATTTGACTTGACGTCCCCTCCCCCGCAAAAATCGGCAGACTGAGGGCCTACCGCGAACCACGTTCGACGTGTTGCCTCCCTGTCACACTTACGTACTAATTTACAAGTGCGACACAGAGGCAACACGTCGAACGTGGTTCGCGGTAGGCCCTCTGTTTCGTAAAGAAAATGACAGCAATGACATCTCCAGTTACTAAATGCTCTAAGGTTCTATAACGTCCGGTTTGCTTAGCTCTCACCCCTGCCTTTGCAATTCTGTACGTGTGTGATAGCTTTTGATTATTTCATGTATGCTTAGTTACTAAGTGGTAGGTGGAGGTAGGAAAAACTGTCTTGTGTTTTTACCATCCGTTCTATCATCATTATTTAGTGACCGGTAAAACGTCTTAAAGTAGCTCAGAGGAAACAAGGTTATGTATTTACTTTTCACCTGATTAATTACGTATGGGTTCTTTAACCTCCAGCTTGTTAACGAAGCTTTCACCCCAACTTTTGCAATTATGTACGTTTGTGATAGTCTTGTGTGTTATAAACTTTTACAAATTTTACAATCGGGATGATGCGCTGACCGCGCAATACCATGGTAAAAAAACAATCTGATAATAGTCACATATTAATCTGTCGTTACATTTATATAAGTAAGCTTCCTTCGTATTGTACGTTTGGACAGTTGTAACTTTGTAAGTATAATTATGGTCTGGATCAAAGCTCCAAGAAGTCTTGAGACGCTGTTAGTGTTCTTAAATATCCATACTGGCAATCACAATCATGCAATGACTGTTAAAAATGATTCAGAGTAATGTTTTTGAGAAAGCTTTTTCAAATCTATAACTCGCAGACCACGAGCACCTGTACGGTTGCGATAATTGTGAGCGCACGATCATTTCACGTGAGCTCGAGCTGAATCCGCGAAGTAGGACAACTAAATCAACTGATACAACGAAAAGAATTTAAAGACGACGACCTTTGTGTGGACAAAAAGCTGGATGCCAACTTGTTTAGTGTTACGGTTAACTTTTCATTCAGACGTTGCCATCAAAAAATACAGGCTAGGTCGAAAGCATTCGGGTCCCTATTATTTAAAAAGCTGGCAATGTGCGAGTCGGACTCGCCTTCCGAGGGTTCTATCCAATATATATTTTTTAATTTATAGTTTTTAGATTCTTCCCTGTACTTGTAATATAAGACAATATTAATTGCCTTTCATAGTTCCAGGTCAACCGTATACATTTTGATTCCCTTGAGCGTGTCAAGATATAGGTTTTTTGCGGCATAAACGGCCGTATCTTTTTTTTACGCTATTAACTTACAAGTTTGATTTTTTACAGCTTCAAGGGACTGTAGATCTGAGTTTATAGTATTAATTTCGACTCGATACCTCCACGCGTTCCCGAGATAAAGGGTTTTGAGTTTTGACAGACAGACGGACGGACTGACAACAAAGTGATCCTATAAAGGGTTCCGTTTTTTAGGGTTCCGTACCCAAAGGGTAAAAACGGGACCCTATTACTAAGACTCCGCTGGCCGTCCGTCCGTCTGTCACCAGGCTGTATCTCATGAACCGTGATAGATAGGCAGTTGTAATTTTCACAGATGATGTATTTCTGTTGCCGCTATAACAACAAATACTAAAAAGTACGGAACCCTCGGCGGGCGAGTCCGACTCGCACTTGTCCGGTTTTTTTCCTTTTGAAGTCCAGAACCCTAAAAATGTAATTGTAGTTTCGTGTCTTTACAGACAATGTAGCTGGGACCACGACTGCTTTTCGTGTTGCTTTAATAAGTATATTCACTGAAAGCGCGAGCTACGCGCTACGCGTATCTAAACTACCTAAGCGGATTAAGTACGTGATTTATCCGCTTTGTAGCGAAAAGCTCCTATGAACACGGAACCTGCCTAGCGGGTCGCTGGCAGTGAATGTGTTAAGGAATGCTTACTTATGCTTATGCTTTAGCTTCTCAAATACAACACTTGTAAGTAACTAGGTGCTTGATACGGATAACAGTGCTTATGCTTATATTATAATAAAAAGATGCAGACAATGGTAAAAGAGACCCGATTGGCAGACAGAGATCAAAATTAAAGTAGCTACTTATTGGAAAGGGCGTGAATGGCTAAATGCTGTAGAGTTTAGACCAAAGATTATGGAGAAGTTGGAGATAGTCCCGAAGAGGTTCCAATCCTGTATTTTTATAGCATATCTCGATCAATACCCTCTTAACAGCCATTATTTAAACCTACCACAACGATTGACAGAAAATTATGGACTTGCTAAGTAGTTCAAAATAAATGCGACGTTTTGCAGTGAAAAGGTTAAATTCCATTGAAATGGAGAAGGTTTTTTTATAGCGATTGGGACGCACCTGAGCTGCACCTGGCTACAAACCTCATTTTCGACCAACATGTGTCGCTTGGGTGGATTCCATTATACAGGACTTCCAGGACGTTTGGGGTAGCGAAGACGCTAGGAATTGAACGTGCAAAAATCTTTGCAAATATATAGAGTGCATAACCTTTTATTGAGGATGATTTTCAATAGATATTTGTAGGAGTAGTATATAAGTGTATTAATAAGAATAAGAACAGATGATAATCTGATCGTTACAGAAATACAAATGCAACTACATAAAGTCGGCCCGAGCTATGTTTTCATGCCAAGTGCTACGTAAAGTATGTAGGTACTTATAGGGATATGTATGCATTTTTACTGCAATGTTAGCGTGTACAGAGTCTATCTATACTTACTATAAGAAAGCGCATTTGGCGCGAACTTCGCCTTCGTTCAGCAGCTATGTAAGAGTGGTTAGGTACCTACAGATACATTTGAAACGGATCTAAGGAACGTCAGAATAATTTAATAACTAAAGAGGACGCAGAGCGAAAGTAGAACAGGGTTTGTCAACATGGACCGTCAGCTGGCCCCGACGATAGCGCTTATCGCCCCGGGACATAGTCCGCTCATTCACAAGCTAGCCCATTCATGCGCCCGCTCCCATGCACTCATTACTTCAACCCAATTTAGTCTTTAAGTTGCTTGTAGAAAACTTACAATTGCTTGTAAGATTGACGAGGGCGGCGGGGCGAGGGGTAATATAGATCGAGGATATCGCGGGGTCAGCGCGGATTGCAGGCGTTCGATAAACGACGCAGTGCCAAACAGCTATCGAATGAAGTGCACAAAGGCTTGGAACTTCATTCACTTACTTGAACACGTGTATATCCAATCAACGGTCGTCAGTAGCGTCGGATGTCATCAGACCTATTTAGCTATTGCGTGTTAGCATTAAACGTGATAAGAAATGGTACGGTTAAATACTAGTACGTCGAAAGTGGTTCAAGTATTTGCTTATTCTTTCCTTACGCCGCGGATATCAGCCGTCATTTAGATTTCATTGAGTAAAACGACATAGCCTTTAACTTTTTCACCTAGTTACAACTGTTTGGTCTGTTAATTCTAGAGAAATGAAAACCCACCAACCCCAATATACCTTGACTTAACAAGAATAATTAAAGGAAAAAGAAACGCTGCTGAATCAGCATTACTTTGGACACGTGTTTCATGTATGACAGATAACCTTAGGTACTCGTACCTCCTTGATTTTTCCGCAACTTCTTGAGATTATTTCTGAGTCATGCAGAGACAATTTATGTATGGCGCCAGTATTCTTGCATATCTTGACCATTGATATTGCCTCATTGATTCATCAGCTCTGCTAGTTACGGGAAATCATGACACATGAATGGAAATTATTTCCGGAATAAAGTCTACTTTACGTGTGAATAAGTTAATTAATGCTTCAGGATTCAGCCCTGTTGACTTTTGACAGCACGCTGAAGTGACTCATTTCACAAATATATCATTTAAATGCTTTAAAAATATCCGTTATTCTGGGAAGACGGAAATTTATCATTCATAGGTCTTGATGTGTCATCATTCGTCAGTTACGCGATGTTTTGAAACAGCAATTTCGGAGTGATTTAAAAGTTCGTGCACTACACTAACCTATTTTATATGCCCTAGGTGGACTGTGATATGGGTGCATGTTCGTAGCCATGAAAACTTCTTTTTCATGGAAAATTTGTAAATCGTAAGTATAAAGAGAAGTAAAAGAGGTCAAGCGTGGTTACTGATAAATACTTATGGGTTAGTACCTACCTCTACAACGACAACAATAAGAAACGTAGTCAGTAGGTAGCTACCCTATCACGCACAACAACCATGCTACCTAACTTTACATTGGGAAGCTCACCTAATTGTACGAACCGTATTCTCACGCACACGTTTGGAAAGATCTTCCAACGTAACATAGGGTGGTATTCCACTTGTCCAATTTCTTTGTCCAATGTCATTGCGTCTCACTCTCTCATTAAAGCAAAAATGTGAGACGCAATACACATTGGACAAAGTTATTGGACAGATGGAACCACCCATAGGGTTGTTATGCGTGGTAGACGAGGATACTTCAGACATCATTCCGCAAGAGGGCGAAAGCTGCAGGTGAGCTTTATTTATTAGGTATAGAGCCTATCTTATTTCGTTAACTCTGTACATACATTACCTAACTACCCAAACGTATTCAATTAAGGCAAATAAGTAGAATATTCATTCCATTGTGTGATAGAAGCATACGCATGAGAGGGTTGCGATATTCACGGCTGACCTTTTGCCTCGCACTTTAGCATGTGCCTTGATTGACAAATGCGTCGCAGTAATTGCTTGAACTGATTTGCTACGCACTGCGGGCTATCTTATCGAGAGAGAAACTGGTGAAGGAGCCCTTTGGACTAGGTAATACATACAGTATATTAATACTGTCTCCAGCACAATTCCCTTTCGAGAGGGGCCATAGCTTTGTATTTAAGAAAATTTCGTGTGGTTTTGTCTGTCTGTTCAAATGTAAAGTAAAATTAGCAAAATACTAACAAAACCCATCTACGGTGCAAATAATGAAATATGTCATTACTTTTTCCGTTTCATAATCTAAAAAAATAGGTAAGCCTAGCATGAACTAATACAGGACAAACGCCAGCGCTGTTAGCCTTCATCTTCAGGTACATGGGACTTAGCTGTGGCTAAATTTAGTGGAGATTTATATGACAAATTTTGATTAGAAAGATAAAATTGTATGTTTCGCTCGTCATTGCTAAACAAGTTGTTTCTAACCGTGCTGAAGTGAGTGAAGTGAGCTTATCTGAATTAATAGATAGTTAACAGGGCTCGGTCGGATTAAATTATTAATGAATACCGATTGTTACATCGAAGGAGAGCTTATCAATCGGTTTCATATTATTGGACGTCATAGGCGCCGTCGCAGAAACTAACGATTTATCAATGTAAACGGTTTGTTTACACAGTTAACCGTAATCTTATCCGGTGACCTCCTTACACTCTCCCGTTTCGAAATTGTACCGCCGGTATCGCGCGGTGTCCTTAATATGAGTCGACGGAAGTGCGCGCTCGACTTCGAGCAAACGTTCATTCATGTTGTGTGTGTTTATTTAGTGGCCGATCGTACCTACCGCGCTCTGACGGAGATAATGCCGAGCCCTAAATGGGTTTTGTAGATAGCCCCGGTCGCGAGGCTCCTGCCTCTTGCACTACTGTGTGGGCTTTCAACTACGATCATTATTTCCCTGTAAATATTTACTAGGTTATTAACAGCTACTGAAATAAGAAATGTATTCCAAATATTGGCTGTATTTGGTTTTGAACAGGTGAATTTGACTTTTATTTTGTATGTAGATACATACATTACCTACACCTGGCGGCTTAGCACGGTCGCGTTTTATCCCTTGTCACCATGCCTGTCACGTTCTAACAAGTATGTAAGTGCGAAAGGGACGCGCATAGTGATAGTCGATAAAAATGGAACCGTGCTGAGCCCGCTGGAATGGCATAGGTAATATAAATAATTAAATAAACATACTTAAAGGCGAAGCTTTTCTCTGGGTCTTAAAGGGTAAAGAAGTCACTGAATGATGACGTGGAGAAGTATTTCATTAGTACATTTAGTAGTAGTATTTTGGTTTTTATTAGGATTTTAGTTTAAATGGCATCATAATTTATCATTTATAAAGAATCGATCACGTGGAAAAAAAACGTTAATTAATGCTTCAGGATTCAGCCCTGTTGACTTTTGACATCACACTGAAATGACTCATTTCGCAAATATATCATTTGAATATGTAATGTACATGAAATATGTAAGTACCTAACCTACCTGAGCGAAGTTTACACGTAGTAATTGATTGTATGGCAAAAACTCAACGTAAAATTACTGCTTTAAGTTTCGGTGTGCTTGGTTCTTAAGGGATTACAAATAAGATCAACAAAACAAATGATGTCTCGTATTTAACAATTTATAAATGCAAGACGATATACAAATAAGGTAAACTATTATCAGTCGTATCACGTGCTATGTTGTTTGGGAATTCCATTGCTAAAAAATAAGGAAATAAATGCATGGATTTTGCATAATTAAATCGTATAAACTAATTGACCTAAATATGATTTATGACTCTACTAACTAGGACAAGTTACGAAATTAAATGTGTGTCAAGGAGACTAATTTAGGATAACACTCTGTTGACACACTATCAAAGTAAATAACATACACGAATGAAACAAAACGGTTGCCTGGAAGAACCATGTCTTTTATTTATAAAATAAAACTCATCATAATCTGCAATATAATATAATATAATGGTCAGAGAGCATATTCAAACAAACCATTAACATCATGATGTTAATTACTTTATACCTATATCTGGATATTGTTATAGGACTATTACCTCTGTTACATAGTAAATATTCTGCTCTAGTAGGTAATGCTCGGAGCAGTTGCTAATAATGCGCTCGAGCACAGGTTGGGCTCCATAATAAAAGGACATTCTCCAGGCCTGTTTCTACCAAACATCAGGCCTGTTAGAAAGCGAAGCATCCGCAGTTCTGTACGTAAGTGGTATCTGTTCTGTGATTCTAGGAAGCCTTGGCTGCTTATCGCGGTTGTTTGCGGAGCGCCAGCGACTGGCGGAAGCCGCGGGAGGAAAGGGTGCGCGGACGCAGGCTAATTGCCGGGAGTTTTCGGGAATTTTCGGAGGTCGGCCCGATAACCCATGCCACCGGATGTCGATACCGCTTTGATGCGATGGCGCCCCCATAATACCGCGATATATGTATGTAGGTTGCTGCTTAACATTATAACTGTAGTCGATTTACTTATCTGAAACTTTGACGACACATTTCGCATGCCTACCGCTTACATTGGTTACGTATAAAGTATAAAGGTACGCTTCCGGATTTGGTGTTAAAAGTGCGCTAAGAAAATATTGATTATGTAATCATTTGCGGATGCGAAATGTAATGGAATTTATGGTCCGAGACGGAACTAGAAAAGTAGGCGCGCGAAATTACGTTAATATAATTGCGAAACGAGGTTCACTTTGACTTCCACAGAAATAGTTAGAGATTATATAAAAAGGGGTTTTAGGACCTTGGCCAACAAACTCTGCATTCAACAAACTTAAAACATAAATCTCAGAGCAAGGTGAAGTGAGTGACATACATTCGGCTCCTGTCTGACTGAATGACTAATCCATAAAAAAATACTGATGAAATGATTTTTAATCATATTAAATACTAACTAGGTAGTCTAATAGTCTGTGAATTTTTAACTGAAATTTGTTTATGTAAGCCAAAAATAGAACCTTTGTCATTTATTGTCCCTTTATAGAATAAGACTTGCATGTCATATTCGGTATTAGATTTTGTTAGAATTCTCAAAGCGGTCAGTCACATAAGACGCAATTTTTTCCACTAGTAAACGTTTTCGTGACAACAGGCGTATTTTCTGAAAAGATTACATCGATTTCTTACAGATTCAACACTCCACTGGTTTGGAATGATTCAAAAACATAAGATGAGCTTGCCAGACTCCTAGAGATATTGTGTCCAACTAATATAATTATGATCGCATTGGGAGATGAAGTTCGTGTAAGGTCGATGGCCAGGAATAGAAGCCCAGTCCTTGTGACCGATGGTATCAGCAAGTTTTATTAGAGTTTTAATGACCGGAAATAATATTGAGATAACCAAAATATAATTGAGGCTTGCGTAGTTCATAACTTCATATCAAAGAAACAGCACATGAAACTAACTTGTTGATGCTGATGTAAGAATGCTGAAACTATGTTTTCAGATCTTATTACACTTACTTAAAGTTCAAGTTGGCATGGCGCTGGTCAGTTATCAAACGCTTTAGTGTTTGGTGACGGTAAATTAGTTTGAGACATCTCCATCGAGTTGATGTTAATGTGACAGATAAGGCAGTGCGATGTTGAGAAACAGTAAGACAAAACTTGCGTCATTTCGTCACATTCTCGATGATAATAAATCAATTTATGTCAATGGGAGTTGTTTATTTAATATTTGTACGGTTCTTTTTAAGGTAGCTATGGTGCATTTTTTGTTTTTCTATCCTTCTGTATATGTGTAGTAGTGCACCTACTTACGTCTGTCTCTATCAGATACACATTGATATTGACATAATACCTACCAGTCAAATAATTTAATTTCGGACCTATTTCGTCACATTAACGATCAATATGAAACTCGCTAGAGACCTCATGGGACAGAAATTAAATTCTCTGACTGTAAGTATTAGCTGCTGTAAAGTCATGTTGGGTAAGAGAAGCATAAGTAGTTTAGCAGTTAATTTGCTCAGGCAAGAGGAACAGTATGAGAATTCCCTACAGCGTTTCACTTACCCAATCTTTAACCTTATGGTAACATTCCATTTCTAACCGCAGCTGCACTACCGGTACTGAACGCGTCGCTGTCATTGTCAATTTCCATAGTAAAATTGACAGTAGGTAATGCAGCTGTCGTTGGAAATGGACTGTCACCTTTATGCGATATGTTCATAGGAATGAGCTGAAGACAAATGTGATGTTGATCCGAGTTGACTCACCGTCATGAAAAAACACTGAAATTAGTTAAGAACTAATAAACATTGTAAGGTAAATTATGTATATATGTTTCATCGAATTTGATGTTATCGTTTATTTTCTACTTCAAACTATGCACAAGATTATGAAATTACTACCTTAAACGTTGAATTTACGAATTTAACTATGCACGCAACTAAGTAGCGGCTAAATAAGTAGTTAGTTAAACGACGTCTATCCAAATTGCATTAATAATAGTTATAAGTTTATGAGTTAATATAAAATGATAAAGGTTCCTTGTTACCATTTAGGCTATAGTACCATAATAAACGTACAACTTTGTCTTACAGGTTCAGTAAAACGTACTTACAGTCACCTATACGGCTACCACCAGTACGTCTACCATCAGTTTTTACATTGACATATACGCTCACGTCTACGTAACTTACTTTCTATGTATCTCGCTCGTACTCGCATATTAGTGCAAGCGAGATGTACAGAAAGTAAATTACGTAGACGTGAGCGTTATATCAATGTCAAAACTGATGGTAGAGGCTCTGTTTTGACATTGACAGATTAACTCGCGTCTACGTAAATTACTTTCTATACATCTCGCTTGCACTAATATGCGAGTACGAGCGAGATGCATAGAAAGTAAGTTACTTAAACGTGAGTGAATATGTCAATGTTAAAACTGGTGGTAGTGCTTCTGATGTCATAGCTGCATAACGGCTTATTTTCATAAGTAGAGGTAGAGATTCATGACTGGCATTTACAACGCTTAATACCCACTACCCGGCCGAAGGCAAGCCATTGTATAATGGCTGCGATTTAGGTATAGTTGCTGCTATTCTTGAGGCCAAATGTCCCTAGCACGCAAATCCTGATATACTTAATGGTTTGTGAATATTTGGTATAGATTCCGGCCTATAACATTTTAAAGAGCACACTTATTTTCTACAAATCGTAGATATTCAAAATAGTGGCACTTTACAGAATTTTTACGTTTGCTTTAACATAGCGTCACCTTGTGCAATTTGTGCATTACGTATACATAACTGGCGTGCCAGAACTCGGGTGGCAAGACAGGGATTTAAGGCCTCGGCTACACGTACGACTGTAAGGCCTGGTGCAATGCACTAAGGCCGAAATTCAACACGACCTAATAGTGAAAACCTGTTAAAAAGCGAAAAAATGGTGAGCTTTCTAATCCCTGCGAAAGCCGAAAACCGAAAGACTTACACTCTTTAGCGTCTGCACTCGTTTTTTTAAGAAGCTCAAGACGATCCCTACCTGTAGACATACTCGTAGACAGTATCCATTGAATGTGTTAGGTGGATCGGCAGAGGCGTGGTGGTGATCCGACAACAATGGATCCCGCCGCATTCACGCATCGTTCTTATCGCGACCTATTTCGGGTGCGCATAATTAGTGAAACTAACACTCGCGCCCGCGCGCCGCCCGGACATGTGCCCAACACACACGATAAACACTATATTTATTAGGACTACACAAACTACTTAGGGGCTGTCCATAAATTACGTCATCGATTTTTGACGATTTTGGACCCCCCCCCCCCTATAATCATCCAAAAATCATGCATCAAATGAGCCCATTTCCTCCTACTTCATGCTACCGTCATCCGATGTCCAGACCCCCCCCCCCTAATTTGAAATGACGTAATTTATGAATAGCCCCTTACACGACTGCCCAAAAAAAGGATTGTTATGCTTAATTATTGATGTCGCATTATCTTTTCCGATCATCTTTATCCTACTAATATTATACTTGTTTATTTTGGAATCATTCCCCAATAAAAGGGGGTTAAAAAGGACGGGGTTTTGGTAAGGGACTACGGGATGGGCAAAAGGTGTAGCTTAAAAAAACCTACGGAAATAGAGTCGCAGGCAAATGCTTATTTAGTTATCAAATGAACTCACCCTGAACTAAAATCTGTCCTTCAATTTAACGACAGTCACATCTGAAACAAAAACAAAATAATTATATTTATTTTACTTTGACATATATACAGAAAGTATTACGTCAAGACAGTATAGTACGGCGCAAAAGTTTGCCATCTAAGTAACCAAAACCTTGGACATGCAGACGTGCATAAATAAATGAGGTGGTTCGAACTGGCTCACGTAAACGTGGTCAAGGATCGTCTCGTGCTAGATCCGCCGTCTGCTGGCAGTTTTCGGTGCTCCAGAAACCGCAAGCGGGGCGCCAGGCAGACAGTTTGCCATTAATCGATTACAATAATTGAATTACGTGATGACGTAGTGACAGCTGCGCAAGCGCCGGCGAGAGGCGCCGCAGCGCGCCTGTGTGCGCAGCTGGCGTGACGTACTGTTTGAGAAAATCAAAGGAAAACCCACGCGAGCGCGTCTCGCACTCTAGCGCCTCCGCCGCCCGCGCCGCTTTCATTTGCAAAATACAAGAACTAACACCTGTAAGCCGGTCATACATAACGAGCACTGTTTTCGTTAGTGGGCCACGGTGGGTGTTGAAACTGTTGAACCCTCTGCCCTATAAAGAGAATTTTCTTTACATCACTGCCCACACTGTTTGACATCTTATATCTGCGAATAAGGAAGATATACTCCTCTAACTTAAATTTATCTGTTAATGTTTTTCTTAACTACTTAGTTTTAATATGTATTCTATTATAGCATGTATTTTACAAACATTTAAAGTTATTATGTAAAATTCAATATGATTATTGAATTATCAATAGATTTTTAAGATTAATAAGTACGAGTATATCCGTTGGGTAAATAACGATGAAATAACACCTTAGTCAAAAGGTTATCAAAATTCACACAACGTAGAGCGGAGAAGCACTCGGTTAATGTGAACCCAGGATATATAAATTTGAACAGCGCAATAACTCTGTCATCCATCACGGACAACGCGTGCTTGAACAAAAGTAGATTTCACTTAACCATTGTCGCGAACGCACGAGAATGCCGACGGCGCGTGTCGATGCCGTTCAAACTGCAGCCAGTGCCTTCAACTATTAATGATTTCCACTTGCCACAATCCTGACATATCTCTTTCGCTTCCTTCACTTTCATAATATCCTCATTACACGCTCGTCAGTTTAGGGTGCTCTTGACCTGGCCTTTCGCTCACTTTTTACTTCGCTCAGACACAATCAGAAAGAAAGAGCTTCGCTCCTTCTGCTCTACCGACCTTCTGTAGGTAAGTAGAGAATGTGCACAAACGCAAGATTTAGAAGCGGCGAAAGAGCTTGTAGATGTAGACGGACTTAACCTGGTAGACGGTCTTCGCCACACTGATTTTAATACAATAATGGGGACTTTTTAAAATGTTAGAGTATTTGTAGTTTTGAGTAGGGAACTGTTTAGAGTTAGTCGTTAGACCAAGATAAGTCTGCAACGATTTTGATAGCACACGCAGTGCAAGTGATAATACGTCATAATTTCATATAAGTTTGACGTTTAAAATAACACTTGCACTGCGTGTGCTATCAAAATACTTGAAGACTTATCTTGGTCTAACTCTAATACTTTTGCCCGGAGTTAAACAGAAGTGCCTACAGCAAACTACTTATACAACAGCAAAACCTGGATCGCTGAGCGAAATACTGGCCAGCCCTCTGGTCACCTGTGGTATCTATAAGGTGCGTCGCTAAACCCTTGTCAAGCCGACACGAGCTTGGCCCCCCCACCCCACGACCCCAGCGTTTCAACTCCATAATACACCTTAAAAATGTAACTATAGCCGCAGACGCGGCATGACCAGCATCAATGCTGGTGCCCGGAAGGTGGAAAAACGCGAGGGTGTCTTACGCATGTGGCATCCCAGACTAGAGGTCGTCCCGTCTTCCAAGGCGCCAGCATCATACCGTCGTCCCTATTCGCCGCCCTAGTCGCCGTCCCTTGGCAGTCCGACGGGCTCTCGTATGGCCGGAACTTTGATGCTGGCAAGGGCCCTTAGTATGATCGTTGATGCTGGCGTGTCGGGGCATACGTCCGGTGTTTCTGCCGCAGGAAAGCCCAGGATGTCCATGGCTGTCCACCAAGGCACCACAACGGCAGCGATGGGGGACGTTTGTTGCAGACACTATGCACAAACAAGTCGCCAGTCTTAAGTGGAATTGTATAAATATATATTTAGTAGCAACTAGTTAGTTTACATTAGTTAGTTTAGTTCGTTAAAGGACAAGAACACTCGAAAGCTCTAAGCTAAGGTTTCAATAGCAAAACTGCTAAGGTGCTTCTAGAGCTCAAAAGGCACAAAACCTGCGCGGTGACTAGAATACTGAACTGGACACTGTAAGTTGAACAAATACATGTTTCAAATTGGCAAGAAACAAGATGCTGCCAGGAGACAGAGGAGACTGCAATGCAATGTCCGTTCCTGTCGACCACTAATGTCAAAAATAAGTACCTACTTAGGGCGGCATGTATTGCAACCCTATGAGGTACAGAACATTACGGCTCAAAGAATCTGGAAGTTTCTGGATGATACGGGCATTAGTAATATGTACTTTATAAAAAAAGCAAAAATCTGGAAAGGTTAGAGGCATTTGTACCTTCGACGCACTTTCTTCAGTCAGATAGGATGCAACAACCAATGTGCAAGTGCAACTATTGACCCTTTACTTTTTTTATTTTATAGGTATTGTATATTTATTGGTTCATCAACAATTGTTTACACTTTGTAAAATATAACTACAAACGTACTAAGCTAAACTAGAATATAATATAGTTTTTATAAGAATGTGACAATAATGATGACTATACACACTTTGTCATTACAAATGCTGTGCAGAACTCTGCAGCTTGGTGTGGCTCTAATTCTATTTTGAACAAGTAGAATTTCTGTACAATTAAAAGCAATTGCGGCATGTGTACAATGGAGATCTTGGTTCCAAACTTCGATTTGTATCAAATGCTAATTGATATTTAACACCAGTTTTTTGGTTTGATATAGGTATAGTTTAAGGAAACCGGATTTTATAATCAGACCAAGGTCTGGTTTTGCTTTTGGGCTGGAGCGTCTGAGGCAGAGATTGATTAGGTAGTGAAGCTGACCCTTAGTCTTATTTAAGATACAATTATTGGGCAATAGCCTAGGTAATGAGAAGGAGGGAAATCGTCTCCGTTTTCAATGCTCTTTGGTAAACTCGTATACCTATAGAGAGACCTGTGTGAGTGGTTGTGGCCAGTGGGTATATATTTTTGGTTAGATTTCCTTTCGGGCTTATTTTATGTAGGTAGGAACATACACGGGTATATAGGTAATCCGTGGAAAAAGTGTCGTTTTTGTTTGAAGAAACGTCAATTTTGATACTTGTTTGACACTGACATATCCGATCCATATCGTTTCAATATCTAGTATTTGACGTATCTCATTGTTCGAATACGGCTGAAAGTAGCCTGTAAACATCAATCATAGCATTGCTTTGTCTATTAGAAGGCTTGTTTAATTTTTAAAATATGTTGAGTAGTAGGTACAGTTGATATCAATTACTCACCTACGAATCAATATCATATTTTAAAACCCTGAATATGACTCCATAGAGCAGTGGTATCATCAGGCGCCTGGCGCCTAATACAACGGACGGTAGCGGTAAGTACCATATTGTTCATCATTTTTGAACCATCGTAGCATTGAAATAGAGTTTAAAGTCAACAATCTTGCATCAGGATGGATTTTTACAACCATTTGAGGAAAGAAGGAAAGTTTGTCGTGTTACTCATGTTGCGTTCATGTTTTTATTTCTTATTCCAATTTGATATGGTGATCAATTTGGTTACATATTTATGAACTAGACTATATAGCGATTTATTACAAACTTTCCTAGTTTGAAGACTTCAGCAAATAATTTAAACTACCTACTTGATTTTCAACCTTAATCAAAAGATCAAAGAGTCGTTGTTACAAAAAATAATTTTAGATGCCAAAAAATGACTGTGTTGTGTTATAGCTAGATATTGGTTCCAAATATTTTCACGAAGCAAATAAGTTGAACAGACTTAGGGATGGGATAGGTATTAATTAATACATATCTATACCTACCTAACATGCGATAGAGCAATTTATTTCTGTTAAACATTTAATAAAATATTTTTTTAAGTGTGTCTAATAATGTCCTGATTATTTAATTTTTAAAAGTATTTTATTTATATTTTTAAATATTTTTAGTTTTATAAATTTAACCTGAATTTTTGCAAAATTAAAAACCGGAAGCAAAAGCATTTTGTTTAAGCGCTACCTACTCATAACTGATTTTTCTTAATTTAATTACATATTAAAAAAATACATACGTTTAATAAATTGGGATTTCAAATAAAATTAAAAATTAAAATTGTTTTTTTTTATACTTTCAATTGTGATTAGTATGATTGAAGAAAATAAAATCAGTATTAAAAAAAATATTACAAATAATAAAGAAATGTACAAAAATGTCGCAGGCTCGATTCTCAATGTGTGGGTGCGCGCTCGTGTGCGCGCGGTAGGTACGACGGCGAGAGGCCGAGCGGGGGCGCGCACACGACCGCGCGACCCAATCCCCGCGCGGCGCGCACGCACACTACCGCGCACCAGCCACGGCCAAAAACTTACTTTTCCCACTAAAACATGCACATTTTCTGCACGTTTAGGGTGTGAGCAACCCCGCGCAAGACACCTTTTCCCATTACGAAGATCTACATCCACACCACAGACTTAAAACTGTATGAAAAAATTTCACAAAAATTCTCATTCCTTGCTACGCCTTCGTCACTTTAAATATTTTTTTCTTTTTTTTCTTAAATGTTTTCTTGGAATTTTATACATCGTTAAAAAGCTATTGAAAGGCGCTATCTAATTAAAGAAACGATAATAATGTGTGGCATACCGTATGCGCTACAGATAGGTTTGAAACCTACGCTGTTACTAAGGGCTCGTATTCGAAGAAGAGATAAAAATATTGGGTTTTTATTTATTATTGAGTTAGAGGGTAACATGTGTATAAATAATATGCATTGAAGTTAATAATAGTTTCTATAGTTTGGTTGGTAAGCAAGACTCGCGGGGGCCCGCCCAGCGCCGCGCGGGCGCGGGCGGCCCGACCGCTCTGCGCCCCTACGCGGACATATTGGTGAGAAAAATTTATATTCCCACCCCACATCTTTTTCTGCCAGGACTCAGGCGCAGACCCTACAATCAATATTATCCAGTAAAAACAGATTTAAATCGCATCATATTCTAGGGAAAATTATTGAAACTTTTCCAACCTCATTGTAACTTAAGCGACGTCATCGCGGTGCAGTTTCCAAGTGAGGTTCACGAAAATATTCTATAATCGTTAGAATAATTCCAATCATCAAACATATAAAGAAATATTTATAAGTATTTGCTAATTGCTGTAGGAAAACATATTAAGGTGTATTTAAAATAAATTGATAGAGCGCGCAATTAGTAGAACTTAAGGTGGCGATTTTCCATTATTTCTGCTGAAGTGTGGGTAAAATTTTAGATATATTAAACAAAATTAGTATTTCAAGAACATAAGATAATATTACAAAAATGTTAATAATGTTTATAATATAGCTTTTTCTCAGACATGCGGCGGTGGGCGCAAGTTCGCACGGAGGATCCCGCCCAATGCGACTCTACAATGACTAGGTACCCACTCTCTCTCTTCAGTCGTTCCCTCATTCCTGAGGATCGTGATCACTTGGTTTCACATTCTTGATCAGCTGTCTCCATCGGTCTCGATCCATTGTTGCCCTCACTGCTTGATGGAATTTGCTCGAGGAAGTGGCTTCTCTAACTTGATCAGTCCACCTGGTTGGCGAGCGACCGCGACCTCTCTTGCCTTCCACTCCACCAATCACGACCAGTTTCTCGAGACTCTCAGCTCCTCTTCGCATTACATACATAGGTACCCACTAGTCGCAGAAATATCTATAAAATCCAAATATTTATCAACACATTAAATACCTTTGTTGAACTAGTATACCTATTATTATATATTAAGTGATTGCTTTCATTGAAGTCAGCTTTTGAACTATTTTACTTCTACATTTTTTTGTACCAGATTTAATTGTTCCATAGATGGTTCGTTAATTTTTTGTATTGTAGATAAAAGTGATATCGAGGATATTATTAGCTACATATCTAATGCTTTAATAAGGCTCACAAAAAAAATTAGTAGGTTTATAGGTAGGTAATAAATTTGGAGAAAAAAGATATACCTACATACCAAAATAGATAAATAAAAAAACATTTTTTTTTACCTAAGCTTAGAATTGGATACTTACCTTACCTAACGATTTTGAGATTAGAGAAGCCAATTGTTATGTATTTTCACATTCACGTAATTTGGAAATACATACTAAGATTAGGTAGATAATATATATATAGCATAGCAGCACTTTCTTAGGAGTGTAAATAGGTATACGTACTACCTATTTATGTTACTTCTCCTTGTCCTAATTATTATATGTTTATAAGCAATTAAGTTCCTACATATTCTTAAAAATTTAATAGTGATAGTTCCCTAGCATCTGAATCGCATTGCACCAGTAGAGTAGAGTTTTACCAAACGGCTTCCCGAAACGCATATGAATAAGAATTTAAATTATTTTTATTGTCCGCTTCCTTCGCAATGTAAAGTTCACGTTAAAGTCACCCAAGCGTCGGAGTCTAGTGGTACTATTATTTAAATGGGCGACATAAATAAAAGCGTTAATGATGGAGTTAAGTGAAACTTTACGACGGGGAAGGAAGGGGCGGAAGTAAAGGCGCATACACGACTACACGTGCGCCGCATGCGGCGATAACGCACTTCACTTCACACACTATGTACTTTGCCTACCCTAGACCAAACACACTACATGAGTAATCCGTTGTGTAAGGTAGGATTCAGTTCCTATAATATTGCATGTACGAGAATCTAATATAGAGTAAGAGTATCTTCTTTTATAACACAAGACCCTTCCGATCTTTACGAGAAAGAAAGAGTAAAGTTATTTCCGCTTTTGGGAATCAAATTGCAATCGGTTTCAAGCACAGACGAATAGAAGTACTAATACTAGCGGTTTTATAAGGATGCATTAGTAACCAAAATAACTTACATGCATGCGTATATGCATGTAATATTGACTTTATGATGATTTTAATGAAAAACCATTTGTCAACCAAGCAAAAACTAAAGTTAAAAGAGGGATAAATCCTATTTGTTGGTCTGCAAAGTGAAACTATTTCAATCATTGACTTTTTGTGTGTATTATGTATTTTCTCATTAGTAACTAATTAGCAATAATATTATGCGTAGCAGTTCGGATACAGCATGTTTACCAAAATCAGCATGAATCGATTGGTATGAACTTAATTCAAAAATTCCTAAGTATAAAATTCCATCACATGTTACTATATTTAAATACAAGATATAATCAGAATTTGAGCCTTAGAATATGAAGTAGGACAAAACGAGTTCTGTAGACTTAGTCAGGGATTTTAGCGCGACTAGCATAGCACAAAGGAAAACGACACCGCGGCTACACGTGGAAGGCAGTTCCGAGTAGCGCAGCCAGGTAAACAAGGCGGTACTTGCTGTTGCGCTGACGCCGCCAGCGCAGGGCTGCACCGCGCGAGAACCCCCCTATATAATAAGGGGCTTTTAATAGTTTTTATTTTAAGTTGTACCTTACACTTTTTCTATTTTGGTTTTTAGGGTTCCGTACCCAAAGGGTAAAACGGGACCCTATTACTAAGACTCCGCTGTCCGTCCGTCCGTCCGTCCGTCCGTCCGTCTGTCACCAGGCTGTATCTCACGAACCGTGATAGCTAGACAGTTGAAATTTTCACAGATGATGTATTTCTGTTGCCGCTATAACAACAAATACTAAAAAGTACGGAACCCTCGGTGGGCGAGTCCGACTCGCACTTGTCCGGTTTTTTGTATGTAATTTCTTATTCAGAATCACGAGCTGTTTCGATCCTAATAGGAGAAAAAAAGTGTCCCAAGATTTTTATTTCCATTCCGTTACCATTTTTCATGGATTTTGTATGGTAGGTAATAGTAACGGAATTTTACGGAATGGAAGGAACCCAAAATGTATACTTTTGGGACACTTTTTTTCCCTAATTGGTATCAAATGAGTGATTCTGAATAGAAATAACAAAAAATCACAAATCTGATAAAAAATGAATAGTAGTTAGGAGTAAGTATAAGAACTATAAATAAAATCGCCGATAAAATTGGCCAGGAACCGAAAGAATTAAACCAACACGAATTCTTGAATACTGTTTTCTATTCGGTTAGGGGAAGTCCGGGCATAGTGAACACCTTAAGCTTTGACTTAACATAACAGAAAAATGTAACAAGGAAGAAATGAAAAAGTGTCAATAATAAGTCTTTATTTATTAAACTTTTAATTTAAAACAACACTAGCCTCCAATGTTTAATAATTGCTGCAATTTTGAACAAAACGTAAAAAAATATATTTTATTCGCTTTGCCCAGGGTGCCGGGCAAATCAAATATCACTCATAAAATCTTAGTGAACTTTTAAACTAAGTGAAAATTAATCAACATAAGATCATTTCAATAATATAAATTAGAAAAAGCTGTCACAAGTAACTTTTGATATATTTTTACTAATTTCATAAGCATAAGTCTTCACGGCATCTCTGAAGACATTTTAACACAGCGAATCCACGTTTTGATAGCCATTTCCATGACGTCTGTTAGCCAGGAGCCATGATCGATCTTTTTTAGGGTTCCGTACCAAAGGGTAAAACGGGACCCTATTACTAAGACTCCACTGTCCGTCCGTCCGTCCGTCCGTCCGTCCGTCCGTCCGTCTGTCACCAGGCTGTATCTCACGAACCGTGATAGCTAGACAGTTGAAATGTTCACAGACGATGTATTTCTGTTGCCGCTATAACAACAAATACTAAAAACAGAATAAAATAAAGATTTAAGTATAAGAACTATAAATAAAATCGCCGATAAAATTGGCCAGGAACCGAAAGAATTAAACCAACACGAATTCTTGAATACTGTTTTCTATTCGGTTAGGGGAAGTCCGGGCATAGTGAACACCTTAAGCTTTGACTTAACATAACAGAAAAATGTAACAAGGAAGAAATGAAAAAGTGTCAATAATAAGTCTTTATTTATTAAACTTTTAATTTAAAACAACACTAGCCTCCAATGTTTAATAATTGCTGCAATTTTGAACAAAACGTAAAAAAATATATTTTATTCGCTTTGCCCAGGGTGCCGGGCAAATCAAATATCACTCATAAAATCTTAGTGAACTTTTAAACTAAGTGAAAATTAATCAACATAAGATCATTTCAATAATATAAATTAGAAAAAGCTGTCACAAGTAACTTTTGATATATTTTCACTAATTTCATAAGCATAAGTCTTCACGGCATCTCTGAAGACATTTTAACACAGCGAATCCACGTTTTGATAGCCATTTCCATGACGTCTGTTAGCCAGGAGCCATGATCGATCTTTTTTAGGGTTCCGTACCCAAAGGGTAAAACGGGACCCTATTACTAAGACTCCACTGTCCGTCCGTCCGTCCGTCCGTCCGTCCGTCCGTCCGTCTGTCACCAGGCTGTATCTCACGAACCGTGATAGCTAGACAGTTGAAATGTTCACAGATGATGTATTTCTGTTGCCGCTATAACAATAAATACTAAAAACAGAATAAAATAAAGATTTAAGTGGGGCTCCCATACAACAAACGTGATTTTTGACCGAAGTTAAGCAACGTCGGGCGGGGACAGTACTTGGATGGGTGACCGTTTTTTTGTTTGCCGTTTTTTGCATTAGGGTACGGAACCCTTCGTGCGCGAGTCCGACTCGCACTTGCCCGGTTTTTGATATTTATATACCATCTGTAACAAAATATTATCATAAAAAAATGCACCGAATAAATTCAAAGTGAACACGCTATCCGCTTTGCCCGATCCACTTTGCCCATTTATTCAGTTAGTCAGTTAGTCAGTTAAAGAAAGTTATTCAGTCAGTTAAAGAAATTAAGAATTTAAAAAAAATTACCGTTGGATTGTTTTAAAAGAAATGCGTTGTAAAAGGAAGATACTTTAATAAGCAATAGAAGCATCTTGAATTAAAATTCGAGATAATTACTATGACAAAATAACATACAATGTACTTACCTTTCAAAATCGAATATTTTGCACTAAAACACATTTAGACTCGTCACCGACGACGCTCGCAGCGACCGCTCCCTGTGACGTTTGCCGCTTATAGAGCGAAGGATCCTGAACATCATATAGGGGCGTGGTGCGACAAAGTCGAATAGTTTAGGATTGGGAGCCCGAATTCGCTATGCCTGGGGTGTTCGCTATGCCTGGGGTGTTCGCTTTACCCGACCTTCCCCTACTCCGTCTCCTTTCCTATTAAGAAAATTTCTGTGGAAAAAATCTACGGTGGGTCACATTTTGGCAATTAAATTTAAATGTTAAGTGGTGTGTCTATAATTTATAAGCATCATTCAATCAGGTTCAATACCTATTCCACATTCTGTCTCCTAAATAAAAAATATTATATTTAAATAATTTTTCGTGTAGGTATTGAAAATGAAAGAGTTTTATTGTGACTGTTTACGTGATAATGAGTGCCATCCCTAGAGCCCCTAGCTATGCAAAGTATTATTATATATGCACCTCTGCGGCACTAATAATTATAGGTACATCAATACTCGTATTTTCCTCATTCTGTAGGTTTGCTGCAAAAAACTGCAAATGAAGCTCAATCGATTCAAATTGTTGTGAATTATTTATTTCCATAGATAGATCTATAAGTAATCATTTTATTGTTAAAATAATTAAGTAAGCTATCCTTGCTCATACGTACATTACTTACATTACAATATATATATTCCTATATCAATATTGATGAATCATTTATGTACTTTCTAAATACATTTACTTTTTGGCTTTACGACTACTAATTATGCGGGTACATATTATAATAAAGATATCATATTAATCAGAAGCCCCCGATGAAGGGTTTCGTTTAAATATATTTATTTAGTCGTGTCAAACACAAATCAAATTACATAAAAAATACTTGATTTAACCACAATTATGTAGTTATATTCCTAAAAACATGCCAATTTTTTAAGTAAATATTTATGATGATTGTATTTTGAACTGATATTGAGTTGAAACGACATAAATAATTAGGTAAGAGTAGATAATAGGTACGAGACGAGCCACAAAATGTACCCCTATTTCTAAATATAAAAGTTTTATCCTGTCTATTTCAGTTTCGAACTAAGTACCTCCTATCTATAGTGATTATTTTTAGCTGTGTCCCCTTCAGTTACGTATGAGATTGATTGTATACAAAATTCTGGCTAACACGTACGCTTAATCAAATGCCCCAAAATATTTTAACTCGAGACAAAATCAGTTAAGGTGATAATGATAAGTGACAAGCTTTTTTATAAAGAGTAAACATAGTTTAATAGTAAATAGTAAAGGGATACTTAAAGGAAAACAGCATATGGATTAGATCAGACCAGGAACCGTTTTCTAGCTTTTTTTTCGGCTGTGTCAGTCGGGTTTTGTGCTAATCCCATTAAAAAGAAACATGATTTGGTCATACACTTTCAATATCCAATTACTTTAGACATCCCTTACAACATCGAATCACACTATTTTCTGACGGTTACTAATAATATTCGTTTCTTGTGATCAAATGTAACTTGCATGATTACAAAAAATGTGAATAGGTACCACTCTATTGTCAATGACATAGAGGCCCGATTATGTTGTCTAGAAACGTACTGTTGACCCGATTCGTATTACAATGTAAAGGACCTTAACTGTATGTATTACCTTCATCTACGGCCTCTATGTGAGTAGATCTAGGTATACATTATCCAATAAAGAATCGGTTGACTTTTACATGTTAAAGCAAAAGTCTACTTACATGGCTAGTAGGTAATAACTTTATATACCTACTTATTAATACTTTTGTATTATTGAATACCTATCTGGAATCGATAAAAAAATGATGGTAGTTAATGATTTGACAGTCAGGAATTATATTATCACTTTCTCCACGCCTACCTTTAAATAATAGGTAGAAATATATCGCTCTTTATCTTAAAATCGGAGTATGATTAAATTAAAGCGGTTTCATCTTGTGCTGAATAACTTGCTAGGTATGAAATAATGATATTATTAGGTACCTACTACTTATTTATACAAAATTATGGGAATGATGTAAAATTCATAAAACTATTGAAGTAGATACGTATTCAGATTGTGAAAATCACAAGTTAATTTGTTTTCGTAATACAACTACCTCTACTTCTATCGTATGTTTTATTAATTTGCTAGCGCTATTGACGACTAGGTACTCGGATTTTAATATATATTATCAATAAAGTATTTTCATCGCTGAAATACTTTGGTATACCTACCCAGAGGCGATAACATTTATAAAGCGCCTCTAATTACAATGTGCTATACTGTACGTGTGCTCGATTTCCCTAATCGTGTGGAGCTATGCCGGCGCTGGGGCCGCGAGGGTGCCATTACAGACATCCACGCCTTCCGACCACCTACCAGCCATCGTCCAAGCCGAAACTATAACACTTAAACCCTCCGTCCGATTCGCGCATCCACGGAACGACAAGGACAGCGCGTGCCGAGTAGACTTCGAAACCGCGGCAGCCGAATATGAATTTGCCCTTTGACGCACATCGCATTCTTATATACCGAAATGTATCTACACAATTACATACGTGATAAGTAACTAGACTGAATATCAAAAGTAAATGGAAATTGTTATAATTTACTGTGAAGCATGTGTTTTTCTTTATTTTCAGGCATTTCTCAACTGAAAATATATTCTGAAAGCTCAAATGGTAGCGTTTTGCACACGGATGACTTGCTTCGATGTGTGGAGGTTGATCGTGTGCTGGTGTGCGTACATGTGTAGAAGTAATTTGTCGGTATTGCTAACGCGCATGTGTGCTGTCTTCGTGACCATTCTCTGGGTACAGACTACGGAGCTAATGGAAATTGAAAGAACAATTATTGCTTTTCATGTACCTAACAATGCCGACGTTAATGTGTAAATTATTAACTTGTAATAATTATTGGCAAATCTGGTTTCACCATAGAAGTATTGAACGAGCACATACAAGCATTTGATAAGGCACAGTGGGTAGGTATATATGTGCTCGCCTGTGTTAATGACCTGTCTATGAGAACTGACGATGACGTTCAAGCGACACGCTGATAATGAGATTAAAGTTGATTTATATTCACGTTATTAAATTGGTAGTCGCCGAACGCCCGCATACTATTCCCTTTTTTAAAAGTTATTGTTAATTCAAAATGGTACATATAAAAATCTTCTAACAAGTTGCATACATTTAATCAGTTCCAATCGAATCATTCATATATAAGTATCTACCTTCCAGGTGTTTGTATTAGTAGGTGGTACTGAATGTTGTAGCGTCATTTTCATAAAACGTTCGCAACGCAGGCGAAACATTCGCGTGCATTGCTCGGCGCGGCGCACGATTAGAGGTGGTTGCATCGAGCGCGGGGCTGCGGTGACCGCCCGAGGAATGCAACAGGTAACCGATTCCAAGAAG
This sequence comes from Cydia splendana, assembly GCF_910591565.1. Lineage (NCBI taxonomy): Eukaryota > Metazoa > Arthropoda > Insecta > Lepidoptera > Tortricidae > Cydia > Cydia splendana. Next base: position 12,026,907 of record NC_085971.1, on the reverse strand, counting down.
GCCGCGGCCCGTTACCGCGCCGAATATCTCCCAGTCAAAAGCGCCGACAAGTGCGGGCGAGCACTTGCGACAACAGCCCGATGCCGATGCGCCCGGCCCGCTGCATTCCAAGCGACATTGAGTTAGAAACCAGTCGGAGATCGACGCATTCTCTGCTGTGCACGCTCCCGAATATCGATGCCTTCAAGGTCCAGCGGCACGAGTCTACGTTATTCTTTGGCTTCAACAGTTATGCGCCAGGGCTACACGCTTATTTAAGAAAGCGTAATAAGTAGATATTAACACTTAATTCCTCAATTCAAGCCTTATTGCCACTTGCCACTTTATTTTCCTAAAAATTCTGCGTAAGATAAAAATACTAACAGATCATATTATGCAGCGGTGGTCATTTTTGCCTTACATTTTATGACTGTGCCCTGTAAAGGGTTATGTGATATCCACATGATACCTATGCATCATCTTGTCAAGACAGCTTTTGGCAATCGAACCAATATAAATTGAGTCAAATTTAAATTTTCCAAATATGGTCCGAAATTTCTTGTAAATGCACTTCCCAACAACTAGTAGGTAGATGCATCATTCATTTTACATAATTACAATATTATAACAAGTAATAAATCACACTCAAGTCTTGGGTCAATTGTATAGAATTTCCATAATTCAGATTTCGTTGCTCTTGAGCGTGTATGCATTTTACTACTATTAGTACAAAACGTATTCATTATTCCTCTCACCATATTCCCAAAGGTCTTCTGCTACTTTGGATTCGATTTAATATATTATTATAGGACCCAATTTGATGGCACCATTTTCTTCTGTATTTCTTCTATTGCACTTAATGGTTAGTTTCTCTGTCACAATGCCATCAAAAACTTTTTGGGACATAATATTACTCTTTAGGACCAATTCTGAGCTCCTTCAATTAACAGAATATGTCCTGTTTTTTTTTGGACGACATAAATGGCATGACGTGTTCCTTCATGGACCAAATAGCTCATCACTAAAACAATGTTGGGATCTCTTTTGCATTTACATTAGCATTACTTGTTCGACTGCTTTATCATCTTCATCTTCAAATAACTGCCACTGAGCCTTCCAGCCTTTCCAGAGGTTTTTCAAATTCATTTATTGTAATAGCTACAATGTTCTTCCAACTTATTAGTTCAAGGTGAAACGTTTCAATCCCATTATCAATAGGCGTAGGTAGCCGAGCTAAGATGCTAGAGGCTCTCAAATGTACCACGAATGGCAGCAACATACATAGTTGACACGCACTATATATTCTTATCGTGTCCCTGCGAACACCCCTCTACAGCAATATAACGCTTTTACGTGGTGAAGTTCTAAAATTAAACAACTTTATTTAGAAAGGTGTTATGATATGCATCTATGAAAAGAAAGCAAGCGTAACTTTATGGGGGTTCGCCTCTATAAATACTTTATAGAAATAACGATAATCGAGTGGTAAGCTTTTAATTGTTGTGTATTTTTGGAGACAGGAATTATAATTGTTAAGTACGAGTTTATACAGAAATTTGTCAAGGTAAGCTTATTGCACCGTAATAAAGTAGATCGTAGCTAATCCTGCGCCGTTTTTGGCATAACTGAGAGTGAAGGGTGCCTGAAAAAAAAGGGTTATGGTGACACTTACACACTTTGTCCTTGCAAAATCTTTGCTGAATTAGCTTGGTCTGTCTATATTAGGTACCTGCTCAAGAGTTGCTGTACTCTGAAAAACAAGAGAAACCATAGAACGCACAAAGAATTTTGATTTTGAACTTTACTTTTATGTTACAGAACTGCTTTTAATGTAATTCAAACAGTTTTTTTTTCTGTACGCGCTATATTTGTAATTCCATTTTACAATCCCTTTCATCTTTACAACAATACGGCATCTATTTATGTAAGGATCTACGGCACAGCCTTCAGGGCAGCTCTGAAAACTTTCAGGGTTACATATGTTCTACTTCCGCTTTAATATGCCGAATGAATCATCATAAAGACAAACATCCTAGATGTGCCTAGTGCGTAATTTGGATAATTTTAAAGAACATTATAGACCGTGGCTTACTGAAGGGTTCCTTAATAACTGTGATGAAGAAACAATATTATTACCTAATCTATTGTGAATCTGTTTTTCGATAAAATAAGTAAGCATATACATAGGTACTTAATTGGCTGTATCTAGTAATTATATTCGATGTTATTGAGTTCTGTTATTTTTGAAGTACCTTAAGTTTATGCCGGGCCAAATTGGAATGCCCTACGCTAGGTTATTCTAATCGACCGCCGTTTAAAAAAAAGACTTATAGTCATGTCTCTGACTAAAATACAAATAATACCTATATCATCATCATCATTAAGAGTTATTTTCTTGTCGGTGGAGTATCTTCTAGCTTTCCCTATCTTGCGCCAGCTTCTTGACTTTTTGATACGACACGATCCCTCCTTTTTCTTTCACTTGCTCCAAATAGCTGCGTCTGGGTTTTCCTCTTCCCCGCTTGCGTCCTATCCGCCCCTCCAGTTATTAATTGTCTGTAGTGGCGTTACACCATGATGGTCAAACTTGTAGATTTTTAGTTTGACTACGGAACCCTAAAAACATGTCAAATGTGTTTGCTCGCTAATTGTTTCGGGGGACAGGAGGCAGTTCTGCGCAGATGTAGACGCTGCGCCGCACATGCGCGGAAATACCACTCTTCCTGGTTTGCTTTAAACAAGTATGAATGGACCAGTCGTAGGATTTAATCGTGAACAGAACTGATAATTAGGTACCCTCTGAACCTAATATAATATGTATGTACAAAGTCGGGCTCGAAACGTAGGAGTTAATTCTCTCGTCTCGTTCGAGTTTAAATTTTGCGTAAATTAGTACAGTCAGCATCACAATGCACCAAGTTAGTTAGTTAGTTAGTTTGTTTGTTTGTTTCTTTATTGTTTTTGTTAAGCTATTTTTTTATTTTATTTATTTATTTAAACTTTATTGCACAAAATACAAATAAAATGTACAAATGGCGGACTTAATGCCTAAAGGCATTCTCTACCAGTCAACCATAGGGCTAAACAGAGATGTAATAAAAATGCTGTGAGAAGAAAAGTAAGAGAATTTAATTAGGAACTATTGCAAACAACTGAAAAACATAATAAACTACATATATACAATACACAGATAAAAATAATAAAATATATACAATGAATATATTAGTACATAATTCTCACATAGGTACATATTAATATATTACGATGGATACTACCTACTCATACTCTTGTTTCAGCAGATGTTTAAAAGCTATCAAAGAATGGTAGATAATTTTTGTGCATAATCTGTACCTATCGCTACTTTTGACACTGACTGTACATTAGGGTGTCCATGTCCATGTTCGTCAATGGATGGATACGAAGTAAAAAAGAAAAGATTTACAGACTGGAACAGTTTTCGTAAGAAATATGTGGGAGTGGAATGGAAATTGTATTATGTGGATCATACTCGGTTGTCAGCCCCATTTAAACTGTTCAAGAACTTGCATGTAATATTTACACATTAACTACAGAGTAAGGTACACTGGCGTTCAAAAGTGCATGGATATGTTTCAACCGTAATATTAAGGCATTACGGTCGACATCTATCCATGCACTTTTGAACGTCACTGTACAATCGCCATCAGATATATCGGAGTGCCGAGGTGCTCAAAAAAAAACAGCGCCTTGACAATAGAGGCATTATCAGATATTTGTGAGCACCTTGGCCGCTCCGATATATTTGATGGCGACTGTACAATGAATTTAGTCGACCGACCAAATACCGGAGGGTAACGAAAGCCGCATTAAAGTTTTTAATAAGTTTAAATGGGGCTTTATATTGGAAACTTCGTATACTAATGATGAGTCTAAGTCTATAGGTACTAAATGCTTTAGCAAACGGTCACTGAAACTCCTGTGATTGCAAAAACATTGGATAGAATTTACAACTGATTATGATAATGATGGCTGGCTTTAGGTTACCTACATTAGTAAAAATTGTTACAAACAAAATAACTAATTGTCAAAGTTGTCAGATGTTAAAAACTGACGTTGAAGAGTTTTGCAGGTCTGCCCAAAACAAAGGTAGCATGCACTCGTCAGTGAGCTCATTGCTAGTATAATTTGACCCCTAAAATCCGTAACGAACATACGTAGTCGGAGGTCAGATTGAAACTGGTAGGTCTGTCGACATATTGTCGACGTGTTTTGTGAAGAAAATCTCCGTCTGTTGACAATAGAAGTTGTCTGTACCATTTTTCAGTCTAGATGAAAAATAAAGTAGTTATGTAGTACTATAATAAGTAACGGGGAAATTAGTTAATATTAGAATATTTTTTCATAAACAATAAGAGTAATAAGACATTATTGTAAATATATTATCAGAACAATTGCTCATAATGTGGAACTTATTGAACCGCTTTTAAGCTCATAATTCTAGATATTATACCCGCGTGCTATTTTCATTAGGTAGGTACCTAATTATCGAACTTTGGATTATGTTTCTCGCAAGTGTGTTGTAAAACGTCGTATGAAACACGTGTGTTTTGGTCATTGCACACATCGGCTTTCTTATTGGGCGCTCGATTTCAAGCTCGCGCGCATAATATCGGCTTGTATGTAAAATGACCAACGTACTATTATGACTATAGTACATTGTAGGAGAGGACGGAAAACCGCTAAAAGATGGACGAGTGAGTTTGAGGGCCGACACGTTAGTGGAGGCCCTCAAATAATACAAGTCCATCTTTAGCGTTTCCGGCCGAGGCATTACATAGTGCTTTTCACGACTACTGCGAGGAAATAAGAAAACATTTGCATAACTAAAAGTACTAGCCCGCGATTTCTCTGGTAGCAAATTACTAGCCACTGCCTGTGCTGTCTCTTGAATTTCGGTAGGCGTCAGCGTAAGAATATCATTTTCTTCATTAGAAGAACTCATAGATACATGTTTCTTGTATTTTTTAGTAAAACACAATTTACACTATCCAATTCAGTGAGTATTTTCCGATCCCGCCTTTTTTTACTTTTTTATCACATTTAAGAGGCGTTTTCCTGTTGTTTGCTTCAAACCGACTCTAAACTTAGAAGCGTTTTTGCTAAAAAACCACAAATAGCTACAAAAGTAAAAAACGCCTTAAGCGTGAATCAAATGAACTGACTGAAAGAATGAATGGTTTTGACATTTCTTTTTTTTTAAAACAAGAAATTGGTCCTATAAATAACCTAATTTTATTTTTGAAGGAAAAAGTTGCGCCAAAAAAGACCTTTTATTGATTTTTATGTTTTAAATTATACTCATTGCTGTAGCGAACCGTCACCAATGACAGATGATGATAACAATGAAACATTGTAGTAGTGGTGGTTCAGGTGCTACAGCTATTGCCTATTTTCCAGCTTGGTTTTAGACCATCTTTTGCCGCATTTCCGAACAGTGGCGTGAAAAAGTACTTAACCCCCTAGGAAGCTTTTCACATTAATAACAAAGCTTTAATTACAAACGGAAGAAAAATTTTAAAATGTCTATTCCAGTACAACCCTTGATCTATAAGAAACATAATGATAAAAACGTGAGCAATATGTCCGTGCCATGTGATCTCCACGCCGCCCCACCGGAAATATCAACGCAATATATTTTGAGGCGAGCGCCCCCTGCGACGCATCTCAATCATCCACTAATAAGCAGACGGAAGGAAAGTAATCTAGACAAAAGTTTAAAAATAATGCGTCCAGGAATAGATCGAAAGGTGAGCTTGAGCGCGGCGGCCCCACGGGTTAAAAATACAAGCAAGTTGCGACGCCGGGCGCCCTACGCTGCGTCGCTGCCGAACGCTGATTGTCGAATGTCGAACCACGAGAGTTCAAGCCCCATACTCATAAAATGTTTCCTTAAGAGCATGTTTCTAGTATTTTAATTTTTATGCTCAAATTCGTATCATCTATTAGGGTCAACGAAGTTACACTGATCAGCCCGCACTGCGCTTGGGCTCTGCCTGACACTGCATAAATATCTGTGAACTACCTCCGATTTTTTGTCAATTTATTTAAGTACCGTAAAACGGGGTCAACAGAAATCGCGGGGCGAATAGAGACATTTTGAACTTTTTCTTTCAAGTTGTTATATTTAAAAACGTACATCTCTAAAATTAGATTTTTTGGAATGCGTATAAAGTAGACTATCTATTCTCTACATTGATACCAAAAGAACTTTATCAAACTGCCTAAAAGTTAGATGACTCTAAAGTAAGGCCTCGCCGAGGTAAGAAATGAAGCCTGTCTGAACTTTGTTCTAGCGGTAACAAATGTTTTGACATTAACTAAGTAAAAGTTAGCTAACCTGGTAATATAGTATCTGTAGTACCTACCTAAATAATAAATAATATCACTAATTTTCTCTATAATAAAGCATTTTTTTGCAAAAAACCAATAACAAGCAAATTTACGTGATAAAGGGGTCAGTGGACACGCATATGGGGTGAACAGTTACGCCATAGGGGGTGATTAGATACAACAAAGGGGTGTAAAGACACGCCTTGGGGGTTAAAATAAGACACGAAAAAATAATTTTGTGTCAAATAACTGTTTAACAGATATATATACCATTTGCCAATAGAGTATCCACATAATAATGACCAAATTCGATGCCTATGACAGCTAAAACTTAATATTTCTATTCACCCTTTTCTTGTGTCTATCGACCCCGATTTAAGGATATGGAGGAAACATGTAGTTTTCTTTGATTTTCTCTGAATTCGGTAGGTAAAAATTTATTTCACAAATGCAAAATTGAAGAACTAACCAAGACTCAAAAAATGATACTTTATCAAAATTATTACTTTTATCATTTGGATTATTGGCGAAAATCGTCCTTGAAGTTGAAAATCGTGTCTTTTCACCCCGTTTTACGGTAAGTCGTTTGAAAACTATGATGAATCCAAAGTAGCTTTTATAAATTTAGGCTAAAGTCGGAATACTCCACCACCAACCTAAGTGAAAAGTAGATAATCTTGACAAAAACTTGTGATATGACGTGGCTTCAAATACCTAATAGGCTTATAGTCGAGCTAAACAGAGGTGATCTTTTTTCACTCCACCAGCCCAATCAACCCAAAAAACTCTATAACATATCTATAGGTACATATAGATAAACTAAGATCAAATCGCCTTACGTGCTATGAAAGGATGACGGAGGGATGTGTAGGGATGTAAGAGGAAATGAAAACCAAGGAAAATGTGAATTGACTGTTAGAAAGATGAAATAAAAAAGCAGGAGAATGATGAGATGACAAACGACAGAGGTATGGAGGAAAAAGAGATGGGAAAAGGGCAAGCAAATGCTGATCTACCTACATAGATGATAATGCTATCAGTTTGTTTGGAAATTTGGAATAGATTTTTATTTGCTGAACATCGCATCGTAGGTAACTAGAGCCGGACCAAGAAAAGTCTGCAGCGGATTTGATAGCCCACGCAATGCCAGTGTTATTTTAAACGTCAAACTTCTATGAAATTATGACGTATAAATAACACTTGCACTGCGTGGGCTATCAAATCCGCTGCAGACTTTTCTTGGTCCGGCTCTATATAAATGTTTGTCCATTCTGCCCAGCAGTTCTCATTAATATTATTTAGGTTGGTTTTATTGACAATGAAACCTATGGGGCTCTTACAGGATTGTCATTTTTATCAAAATATTTGATTTCCAACCGTACTTAATTTTTGTACCTGTAAAATGTGCGTTTGGCAGGATACTCGTGTTTGAATGAAAAGACGGTCGCGGTGATTTAAGTGATTTGTTAATGATCGACTTGGTAATAAATGTAATAATGGGTAGTTGGCTTCCACTCTTAAAAACATCAATGCAATTGGTATTCCGTAATATTTCGTCAGCTTCCAAAGAGGTATTAAGTTCAATAGTATTTTTTTATGATTTATAGAATTCACTCGTTTTGGATGTGCCGTCGTTATGGAGTAACACCATCAGTATTATCCACACAATCCCACAAATAGTATTAATTATCCAGTTTATAAAAAGAACAAGCAGCAACAGCTACACAGGTCATTTTAAAATGTGCAACGGTATGGAAGTGCTGCCGTGCGGTCGTGTCATTTCTCTTATCATTTCAACCTTTTACCTCGGTACTTAAAATTATGGTTAATTTGCGATCGCTACTTGCAGTCGGAAATAGAATGACACCTTAAGCCGAGTCGACATCAGAAGCCGAGAAATATTTTCGCGCAGGAGCCAGCGTTATTCGACATTATTTTTCTACAAGTCTTTTCATCCGTCATCGTCTATGTTATGATATGTAGTTTCTTATAGCTATTATGATGGGTCTGATGCAATCTGTAGACGGACAATTATTTTAAATATGAAATTGTATGACAATAAATATTTTTTATGCCCATGGCAATATTTACAAGTTTGAGAATTAAACTGAAATAGAAAATGAAGTCGATAAAAACTTAATTGTATAGTCCTAATTAATAGTCTGTTCGAGAAACGGAAAACGGTGAAAAATAGAGATAATACTCCTAAAAATACGTGTGATACCTCATTAGATTCGTAATGATGTCCAGAAAAATGTATTCGAAGCGTGTATTAGTACAAAAAAAATATCAAAAGTTATAAACAAAAAAAGGGGGAAAAAAGTAGATATTTTTTATTTCCCTAATATCTCAAAAAGTATTAATATTTAAGAAAACAAAATTAATATTATAAAAGAGGAGGATATTTCCAATCAAACATTCCACACTTGCAGAACTGTATCTCCATTATTTATACTTTTTATTCAACGTTGAACACAGCCCTCCGCGCCTCATTTTCGAGAAACGCGCGTGGCGTGAAAAAACGATTACGTAACATTAAATATAATTTTAAAGATATTAAATATTGATAGAAATATTTAAAAAAATTCTGATGTATTCAAAACATGTTAACAAATGTACTACTTGTATAAATTTATCTTATAGTTATTTTTTCAATAAGTTATGCTATATTCAATAAAGAAGGAATTTCGAGAAAATTTTGTTCATTAACAATTGCCTAACTTGTTGAAAAAATAACTTTAGGATAAATTTAGTATTACATTTGTTGACATGTTTTAAATACACCATATTTTTATTTTTATTTTTTATGAATATTTAATACCTTTAAAATTATATTTAATGTTACGTAATCGCTATTTCACGCAGCGTGCGTTTCCCGAAAATGAGGCGCGGAGGGCTGTGTTCAGTGTTGAATAAAAAGTATAAATAATGAAGATACAGTTCTGCAAGTATGTAATGTTTGATTGGATATATCCACCTCTTTTATAATATTAATTTTGGTTTCTTAAATATTAATACTTTTTGAGATATTTGGGAAATAAGAAAAATCTACTTTTTCCTCCCTTTTTATGCTAAGAACTTTTGTAATTTTTTGTGTGCTAATACAAGCTTCGAATAAATTTTTCTAGACATCATTACGAATCTAATGAGGTATCACACGTATTTTTAGGAGTATTAATCTCTATTTTTCACCGTTTTCCGTTCCTCGAACAGACTATAACTAAATGAATAAATATTAAATTTCTTTGGGACATAAAAATACAAACTAAACAATAATAAAACTAAACTACATGCAATATAAAACTTAAAATAATCTTATAAGTAAACTTATAAATGAACTTATAAATAAACTTATATATAAACTTATAAATAAAAAATGCTCCCCAGGTCGCTGTCATGTGTTATGGTGCCCAGTAGACTGGCAGCGTTACCTCGTTGGATGGCCAGACTTAGTCTCTGGCCGAAGTAGCTGCCAGCCCTCTGGTCACCAGACGCATCTATAAGACGCTCGGAAATGTCTTTATATAAAGATTTCGCACTGGGCCCCCACGGAATTTCTTTGGCTATTCATTTGACATTATTTATGGTGGCTATGTCACCAGAAAAATTGGCTAAAAGGACGCCCGTCACGAACTGACATAAAATGAAGTCGGATTCAGCTCGCGGCGCCGCCCGCGCCGTGAATTGCAAGGGACACCTTTTGTTCATGACACAATATTAATCGCTCCCAGCCAAGACGTGAAATTTCAACCACAAATAAGCCGTTCTCACGAAAACGGCATACAAAAGGAGACATTTCCAAAAATGTAAGCCAAGGATTGAGTATTGAGTGGTTGTGCGAACGGCGTGGGAGAGTTGCCACCTAATTCATAAAGCATTTTGTGAACTGTTCTCCAGCATAATTTGGCCTTTAAATCCTTAACAACAATGCGCAATCAGAGACTACACTGATAGTGGTTTCCCTGGGGCGTAGGTAGTATTGTGAGCAATCAGACTCGCGCCTCGTGGCTAATGCATCGCTGAAAACTTAGAATAATGGCGGATAATTAACAAAACAATCGTTTTTAAATATTGTCATTTTGTGAAACCGGCAATCGGCCGGGGTTAAAGTGGCAGAAAGGAAAGTTTGTGACGCATCCAGGTACTCATTAGCACAGGGCTGTTTACCACTACTACTACGGCTACTGGACCAGTGTTTGTCTGACCTCTTTTAACATATATTCGTATTAAATGCACGGGTCAATTTATACTAGATTGAGCTGACAGTCGAGTAACATGTAATGGTTTGAGGTAAATGCATAATTCGCCGGGCGACAGTTATCTAAAAGGTAAGGATGAGTAAGACGGTAATTACATAATATTTATATTAATTAGGTCTTGGAATTGTATGTGTAAAAAATTAGGTCTACATAAGGCAAACTCGACATAATTATGCCTTTGTGGAGATAGTATCGATAAACTGATACTTGAATTTTTTTTACCTACCTATGTATTACAACAACAGAGAAATTAGATCCTAATTTCTGATTGTAAATTATACCGACTATATTTACTACACCTCTTTAAACATTGAATATGAAACAGGAATATGGGCATGTCTTTAGCACCTGTAATAAAATATTTTGCAGGAGATAATGGCAAATGTATGGTATGCTGGCCAATTGGCCATGTCAAGTACTAAATTTGCAATGTACAACTATAAAAAACAAATACTTGCTATATCCTGCCTGATTTGAAAAGTTGTGCCCAAGGCGAATTGTAGAGTAAGAGTATTGTTTTTTTTATTTAATTATACATATATATTATTGAATATTACCTATTTAACCATAGAAATCGTATCGATGTTGCCACAAATCGTCCTAAACATAGGTTGCCTTAAACTACGCCTACCAGGATTAATTTGGAGCTAGAATCGGGCCAAGATAGCTGTGCATGGTATTTGCAAAAATGTGAAAATTTCATCATTAATGTCAAGTTTCTATTGGGAATATGTCGTTTGAAAAATACTCTCTGACTTTGTTCTATTAATACTAAATTAAAACTAAAAACCCTAAATATATCTAAAATAAAACAAGGAATTTAAAAACTACTGAAAGAGACCTCCCCGCGCTACCCCCGGCGCAAAGGTGCCCATCACACTCGCTGCGTTACCGCATTGAATTGCGATGGACAGCCTTTGCACCAGGAAAAGCCTTTGTTCTATTTATTCAAATCGCAGTTAGCTTGGACGGACACTAACGTTCTTACAATTTTAACATATTAATTGTAGAAACGGACGGCCTACAAATTAAACGTTATTACCGCCTAAATACCGAGATGAAGCGCTATTCATTCATTTCGTTTCCATAATAATGATATTCGGCGTGCTTTTTGTGTGCGATATAATCTTTATGTTTTTATTAATTTCTATGCTTGTATGCGTACCTACTACGAAACGGAATAATCTCATTCAAGTTTCTAGATAGGATTTAGGATAGATTCTTCATTAAGATAGGAGAGATATGGCTTAAATATTAAGTGGAATTGTGTCTGGTAATAAAATACCATCATTTGTGAGCATCATCATCATCATCTATTTAAGAGTTAGACTCTTGTCGGTGGAGCGATTTCCATGCATGTCGGTCCTCTGCCTTCTCCTTGACAGCCTGATACGACACGACGTTGAGCTTTTCCTTTACTTGATCTATGTACGTTCCCCTTGATCTCCCCCTCCGCCTCGTTGCCTCAACCCTTCAATGATATTTTTGATAAATTCGTCGTGTCGTATCAGGTGTCCAAGCATCTTTCCTCTTCTGTTTTCAATGGTTTTCAACAAACTCCTCATTTGTGAGCAGTTTAGGACTAATTAATTAAATATTTGGCGAATCCTTAGTTGACGCGAGCGACGGTCTCCTCAAAATGGATTCCAAAGATTTTGTGAAGTGGAGAAGAAAATATCAGAGAGCTGATTCTAGGCTCAAATCTGCAGATGCTTGGCTGGCCTTGCCCAATGCTAAGGGAAATACAAATATACCTATCCTCCTTAAATAGATAAATACCTGTACATCTAGCAAACACAATAAGTAGGTACTCGTATACGCATATGCCCTTTCCGGGATTCGAACTTGCTAGTTTTACATCAAACACGACTAGGTTAACGGGTCATGTGATAAGCTATTCTAACATCAGCAATTACCATTATATGAATTAGCGAAAATATATTTACTGATTTAAACTTTCACGATTATTGAACATTATTATTAAATAAAATAGATTGCAGTTGTGGTAGTTCCTATATCGGAGAAACAAAGCACACCATAGCAGAAAGAGTTAAGGAACATATCGCAGCTGTCAAAAATCGTCAGGTGAACAAGTCTGCCGTGGCTGAGCATTTGCTGGAGACAGGACCAAACCACTGGATTGAGCTGCATAACCCTAAAATCCTTTCCACGGATCGTCATTTCTACAGTAGAAAAGTGCGGGAAGCCATTGAAATCAAAAAACATTGCAATTTCAATAGGGATGAGGGTTTTAAGATCTCATTCACATGGAATCCAGTCATTAGTAAATGTAAGCGGAAACGAATATCGACAGTCGATAAATCGAATATCGTTAGTGTTGTGTGTCGACAGAGTAACATCCCTTAGTGCGCAAAACGTTCAAACTGATAAACAAGACCAAGTGCGGGTAGTTCGAAAAACTCGCGCGGCTAGAAGATGTTGATGTCAACTTGAGCCAGTCTTCTCTGAGACCACGGGGACAACGCCGTCCTCGAAACGTCGGAGGTAAATCTTAAAACTTAAATACGCGATTAAGTCCCGTCGTCCAATTTAATAATATATTTACTGCTGGCCAAAGGCTTCCCCCGGACAAACTGTAGTACGTACCTACTTACAATACAACGAAGGGTTCAGCGTACCTGTAAGTAATATTGTAAGTGTTAAACATTGTAAGCCGGCAACATTGTGATCGACTCGCGTTTGACCAATGGTAAGAGGCCCTTAGATCAGTTTGATCGTCAGGTCGTCGGTGTAATATTTATTACTGATATTAGGCACTAAGCTTCAAAGTCGCTCAGCGAGCTATGGAAAGGGCTATGCTCGGAGTCTCTCTGAGGGATCGTATTCGAAATGAAGTCATCCGTCAGAGAACTAAAGTCGTCGACATAGCCCACCGGATTAGCAAGCTGAAGTGGCAGTGGGCCGGTCATATTAGCCGTAGAACCGATAACCGTTGGGGTAGGCGAGTTCTGGAGTGGAGACCGCGCATCGGCAAACGTAGCGTAGGACGCCCTCAGACTAGATGGAGCGATGACCTTCGCAAGGCGGCTGGCAAGAGTTGGATCAGAGTTGCCGCAAATCGTGCTCAATGGCGTGCAATAGGAGAGGCCTATGTCCAGCAGTGGACGAGAGTAGGCTGATGATGATGATGATGATTAGGCACTAAGAGTAGCCTTGCACCGACTTGGCAAGCGACATAGTGTGAAAATGCCACCATATACGTCAAACTCCTATGAAAATATGACGTTTTATATTTAAGAGCATCGGAGCAGAGTTAGCTTGCATGGGGTCAAATAGTGACATATGTTTTTGTTTTGACATATTTCAGTCGCAAATAAGCACAATTTTATCCTCATTAATAAAAATAAGGAGGTTAATGTTTTGATGAATATGAATAAATATCCGGTAGTGAGATAAATATATGTAGATAAGTGGCGAAGCGGCGCGGCCGTAAACAGACTTAGTGAGGTTCATTCAATTAGTGTCCGGATCTTGAGCGGGAGTCAGGGGACGTCATTCAAGGGCCGCTGCTTAGGGTTGTCACAGTCTGCGGACACTTCTTAGGTGTTCAACAACGCCTTTAAGCTAAGTTTATTCAAAATTGTTACCTGAAACTGCCGAAATGCTAGTTACATCAAAATTATATGAATTTGATATAAACGGTTGGTATAAAGAGATTAAAATAGTTAAATAATTTTATTTGTAAAAAATCGGCCAAGAGCACGTAGGGCAATTCTAACAGAATAGGCTAAACGGGGGCTATAGGGAATATTACGCCAAACTTTGCGTAGAGGGCGTCACTTACTCAATCACATGGCCTACCGTGAGAAACGACAATCGAAAGTTCGGTTTCTGCCTCTCTATCACTCTTGCCTATTCGATCGATAGAGAGACAGATAACGAAATTTCGATTTTCGCGTTTCGCGCCACCTGTAAACAAACCGCCTTGATGCATCAATGTCATAGTGAAAACTTGTCACAAAACTGTTTAAGGCCTAGTGTGTAGGTATAAGTTACTCTATATGGTTTACTAAACAAATTAGTGCTGCACTCTGGCGGCAGAATATTGCAGTAATAGGTACTCCCTGTTAGTACCTAAGAATCATATACATTACAAGCATAAAGTAGGTACCTGCTTAGCAGCGCTTTCTACCTACGTCGAGTTTTTACTAAGACGAGAAAACTTTGCAATAACTCAAAAACGGCTTGGCCTCATGTTCGCTAATAGTTTTCGTTGAAAGTATTAATTAAGCTTTTGTTTTACGAGTTATTTTTATTTTTTGGACCGATGGTTCAAAAGTTAGAGTGCGGGGGGATTAATTCCGAAAATATTTACTTTGACAAAAATTAGTTGTTGGGAGACTCTTATTCTTTTTGAAAAACCTATCCAACGATACCACACACAATTGGCTTAAACCAAAACAAGGAGGTACCTACCCTACAATTATATTTTATTGTATTTTTTATTTTACCGTTCTGCCGCCATGCATGATTTATGTACCTACTCATGCCAAATTGCAGATTTCTAGCACTAACGAGAGGAGAAAAGCCGCGGACGGACAGACAGACGGACATAGCGAAACTATGGATCCTAGTTGACAACGGAACCCTAAAAAGAAGTAAAGAATGAGTGAGTAGAGTGTATATAAGCAAAATGCAAAATGTGTGTCATCTTTCGATGTAGGGAGATTTCTCGTATAAGTGAGTTTAGCAGTATACATATATTGTTTTTACATTTAAAATAAATACTGTTGGCAGGTAGACAGCAGTTAAACACCTATTGGTCTGCGATAGTAAACACTGTTGGAAATAGATTTTTATTATTTTACCAGAAATACAGATTCTGCCAATAGACTTTTTGAGTCTCTGTGTTTCATAAGTGACACTACAATTCTTTTTCACTTAGAGATAATTAATTCAGCACAGCCAACAGATTTGCCCTGATGCGAGGATCAGTGCTCATCGAATTGACCCTGGCTCTATCTTGTTGTCAACCCTAGTGGTGGTTCGGGGCCCAGCCGAGGGGCGGGGGACGTCGACGCGCGGGGAGGGGAAGCCGGGAGCAGGAATATTCAAAGCGTGAGAACGCCGCGCGACCCGCATGCCGCGGCTCCACATATCTCACGCGCAACCTCGCAACATTTGCCGCGCGACCACAAACCTTAACACAATATGCTAAAGTTCATAATACTCGCCAGTCGAAATGTGGTTATCGCTTGGAACATCGAGGACAATACTTTTCTAGTTTATGGCTGGCATTGGCCCGGATACTGCCGATGAGCGCGCACGTCCACTCACTGCTTCTACGACACCCACCGATATTGCCAAATCGAACTTCATATGCGAAATCCTCCGAATCTAGCCAATCTTACTTAATTAATAGGATATCTACTCAAAAATTTTAACATTGCAGCAAACGGCCCAAATTCATGTTTAAATGACATAAATTTTAACAATTTCTAATTAAAATATGATCATAATTTAGAAACAAATGTCTAAGCCCATGCAATACCTACTACTTAAACCAGAAGATAACGGAATAGACAACAATAAAACCACTCACTTTACCGTCTGAGATATTCGCGCAAAAAATTCGCGTTGCAAAATGAATGTAGATAGATAAATTACAATTCTTAACTCTTCATATTTTACTATCCTTAACATCGCACATTAAGATTTAGCACGTTCCCAATGCCTGATCTACCACAAGTTTCACATTTCAAATTCACATTTACATGATTTGCGCATACGCTGACGTTAAAAATTCTTACGACAGCTAATGGTCCTTTTATTAGCGGCTTTGGTTCATGTGACCGCGCGGTGGGCGTGCCGTAAAGCATTTTCTTTAGGATCTGATTCACTGGAAGCCGATCTAATTTTTGCGGTGAACTCAACGTTCTGAGAAACATTGAGAAAGGTTACATTGGCCGCACATTAGGTTGTCAGGCTGTCCAAGTCGGCAACCGGAGTAGGACGACTGGAGGTCGTACAACTACTGTGATCCTATACGTGGACTTACAGTCACCGTTAAAGTTATCTGTAGCTATCTGTACCATACAAGGCGCCCAAAAAGTTACGTCTGTAGTTTAGATATTTCTGAGTAGGTACCTACATAGCAAAAACTTATTTATAATATAATTTAGTAGGCAAATATTGTTTCAATTGCTAGGGCGGTACCTACTACGGTCAATCTCCTTGGTCTGGCATGATATGCTCAAGGATCGATTGTAGATATAAATTGATCGATCAAGGCTTTACTTATGATGTCGCAAGGCAGGCAGACGACCCACCGTCTGCTGGTTGGACGGTCGCCGGATGCATTTACACTTCACACCACGGCTCTACAATCACCTTGAGACATCGACGAACTCCTAAATATAGACATCGAATTACGTACTTGACGCGACAATACGATATTTCTTACAATGCATTATTTAGTTAGGCAACCAATTTTTTTGTGATTTAGCGATGTTTTTAAGCAGGTAACTTGCCCTTATGGGTAAGTAAATTACCTTCCATAAAATTATCCTCTAATCACCTTTAACTCACCTACCTATTCAAATCAATCTTATTTCATAATGAAGACAGGCCAATTATCCTTTGATACGATGTGTCTTATTCATATCCAGCACTTGCATAAAATACTACATAGGTATGTTGATATGAATCACACCGGTGAACAATTAATTTACCTTGAATCGTTACTGAATTTCTGAGAAAACGATTACCAAGCGATTTGTCAGAGATAATGAGCCAACTTGTCTAGACATCTGAAGAACTATTGCATTTTTTTGGAAACGCGAGTGACGCAAAGTGAGAGAGCTAGTCGGCAAATTTCCTAGAGGGTCAGGGGTATGGGGAGTGCGGGGGCCGGCTCGTTTCGGCGGGGCCCCGAGTGCGATGACCTCGTGAAAGGCGCGCAGATCTGAACACCGATTCTGCTAACCGAACTGTTAGCAAACTGCAACACCGGCCCTCGCACGAGAATCTCTATAAACCATGCACACAAGACAACGACGGTAAGAAAAATTCTTATACTAAAATGCTGAAGCTGAAACGTGGTTGCGTGTAAAAAAATTACGAGCAACGCTTCTGAATTAGAGCTCAAGAAATCTCGTTTCGCAAGAAGATAGTGAACTAAACTGTGCGAGAACTTCAGTAGAACGTTATTTTTGGCTTGCGAAAATGGTTGTGTAAAGTTCGCGTGTATTTTCGCTGCGGTCGGTGTTTGGAATCGGCGCTCTGCGCGCGCGCCGTCCGCTCGCCTTTTTACGCGCTCTTTCCCGCCGCCAACCCCGCGGGCCCCCGGCGCGGCGCGGTCGCCGCCCGCCAGATAGCGCCCGCCGCCGCCAGCCGCTACCAACCGCATCACCGTCTGCACCGCAACTATATACCTATTT
Organism: Cydia splendana; assembly: GCF_910591565.1. Lineage (NCBI taxonomy): Eukaryota > Metazoa > Arthropoda > Insecta > Lepidoptera > Tortricidae > Cydia > Cydia splendana. Next base: position 12,008,900 of record NC_085971.1, on the reverse strand, counting down.
AATTTATGACAAATTCTCACTGATTTACTGAATTAAAAATGTAAACGAAAAGTACATACATATAAGCCCCTATACCCTCACGAGAGAAACATATACTTATGTTTATGTCATGTTTTTCCTATCTTAATGTAATAGACATCAAATGTGTACTTCTGTGTCATACGTGTTTAACAGCAATTACGTATTTAATCTTCTTTCAACGTTTACAGTACCAACTTGACTTTCTTATCAAATCAAAATATGTAGCTATATGTTACCTATATATATCTATATAAAAATTAGGTAACTATTCTATATGTGTGTTTTGTGTTGTTGTCATGTAAATATCAAATATTCTACTACAATCAAAGGAAAGTAACACCTGAAATGACTAGGTACTAACTCCGCTCTGTACGTCCAGCTGATAACCGCGAGCGGGCCGCGCGTGGACGTGCCCTGGCCGCCGCTCCGCCGCCGTTTCGCCCTAATTAAACAATAATCGAAAAACTACAATGAACGGGCGCGCGGCTCCGTCCTCGATGTCCCGCGCCTCCCGCCCCCCTCGCCCCGCATGACGTCATTGTTGCACTCTGCGCTCCTCGGCATCGCCTCTCAGTCTCGGGCCTCCGATAGGTACCAAATTGCAAAAACTACCGACCAAATTAGCGAGCGTCCATCGAGCATTAAACGAAACGCGACGGTCTGAAACTCAAGCGTTTGTCACATCGCAACTCTTACCTATTGTCTTTTTTATAAATGAAAATGTTTAGCATAAGTAACTATTTAACTAAGCAACATCATGTTTTATTCTTGTTAGTTAGTGAAGTCGGTTATGTCGTCATGAGTATTGTCGTACTGTTATTTAAAGGGGACAGTTTCAACACAGTTATCAGCTGTTGTTGTTGTGATGCGGCGCGGCGGCGGGCGCGCGGAGAAATTGCGTGTTTACAAAGAGATGGACGGTCGGGTGCGGCGTCACCGATGACGCGCTTCACGTCACGCATATCCCGGCCACTCGCTGCACTCGCCGTCAACCATCGCTGGATGCAACCAGTTCCAATAGCTTTGCGCAATATGGCAATATTTCTATAATACTAACTTAATAAAAGACAAACTTTTTGAAACGATTAAGATTAGTTTGTATAAAAGTGGCGACATCACTAGCAATTAGGCATTACAATGATAATGTCCCAAGACTAGTAACGTCGCAAACTACGTGAAATTTGCCATTTGTAGTGCCTCAAAATGTACATAAAGATCCAAATGCGACTTCACAAAAGTGACTTTCCGTTCACTCTGAAGTAATTTTTAGTCACTTTGACGAGTCGAAGAGGACCCGGTTAGTAGCTACATATAGTCACTGAAGTCTGATGATTGTCCTCTCTCTACGTAAAGGTCTTAAAGTAGTGTAAATTCAACATTACGAGTGCTGTTTACCTAAGACAACAGGACTTACTTATATTTGATGGGATTAATGTACTTTGTAAGGCAGAAACGAAAACTAAAAATTTTGATTAGTGCTAATAGACTAGAAGTGTGTATATAAATCTGTAAATAGCACAATCGTGACGCCACGGACGCGTCATAGTCACCAGCGCGTCACAACCTCACAACTGTAGTTCCTCACTCTCAGGTGGAGGCTTAAAGAACCGTAAATACCTACTCATATAATAACCATCAGTTAATTCCAATGTGACCCGCTTGAACACATATTTTATTTGTTATATTATCAAATTGTGCAATAAGCATTTAAATTTCAGACATTTAGATTTTTACAAAAGAAAAAACTGCCCGATTCCAACTTTAAGATACATCAATTAATTGATCTAGAAACGATATGGATTAGACGTGTCAGTGTTAAAAATGACGCTTTTGTTTAAAAAAACGTCCCATTTGACACCGACATATCTAATTCATAACGTTTCTAGATCTATTAATTGACGTATCTTAAAGTTCGAATCGGGCCGAAAGTCATACGATGTAAAAATAAATATACTTGGTAGAGTTGGACCAAGCTAACCCTGCTTGGCGTTTGCAATAACAAAGTGTGTCATCATTAATGTCATATTCCTATGAATTATGACGTTTATAATGACACTGCTTCATTTTGTTTATTCAAGTCGATGCAAAGTCAGCTTAGACGGCCTCTACACTTGCCTAACGGAAAATTAGATATTCACTAAACTGAGAATCGTTATTAGATTCCAAAAAAAGTGGGACAATGTTGCCACTTTTTACTAGCGCGTCTTGTATTTATGTAAAAATAAGTAAATAAAAGTACTTTTTAAAATCGTAGGAGTAAAGTTACCAATAAATAAATTATCTTAGCGTGTTTATTTATAAAAAGCGATTTACTATTTTACAAACAAATTATTGCAGTGGCAACATTTTTTGGAATCTAATTACGATTTGCAGTATAGATATGAAATAGTAAAGATATGTGACTTTCCACGGCAAAAGGTACCATTGCCCCGGCTGAATATTGGAGCGGCGGTAATAATAGCGTAAGCGCCAGCCGCTATAACGTACCTTTTGCCGTGGAACGTCACATATCTTTACTATTCATATCTAGTGAACCTATAATTCATTTCCCGAATCGTGCCGTAGATAGATATTCCCTTAAGTAGGTGCATGCTGAACAATGAACGTCAATATACGACTTTCAAATGTACAGTAAGTAAATTTGTGAATGAATGAAACTATAATGAATTCCTAAATCATTAATAAGTAGGTACGAAAGGAGGTGCGGACGGTAGAGCTGGTAGAGTTTACTGTACTTGAACGAATGTTTTTAGATATACATACATACATATATGTAATATACCAGTAACTCAATTATAATTAGGTAAGTATGCAATGTTTAATTGAATGATATATGTAGGTAAACAAAACAGTGGTTTTACATAATAATATAAGCCCAAAAATACTTATTTTACTCGTACGAACTGCAAAATATAAAAGTAACATGTAATTTGCACCTAAACAATAATGCTCTACATTTGCTCTAGATTTAGCTCCGAAACCGACTTTATCTTGTAAACAATAAGGCTACGAATGACGCACGCAGCGGACTATGTCCCACGTCATTGTCATCATCAATTTAGTTTGTGGATAACATAACCGCGATTTTTTAATTACTGTTTACAGTTTGTGATGTTTTTGACATTGATACACACAGGGAACAGATTCTTGTGTGCTTTATAGGTTCTTTTACTTTAAATTTAGGACTTAGCGTCATCTTTGATATCTAGTACTAATCTAACCTAATATTAACCACTTGTGTTTAGTGGTTTACAACTTTGTAAGTTTTAATTTGCTTATTTAGAAGCGTAAATCCTGTGCAAGTCACTAAAATAATGGTTTTGTAAAGACTAAAAACTGAAATATAAGAATAATTATCGCTTCATTTGTTCGATGGCATTATAGGTAAAGTGTATGGCGGAACTAACCTTTGCATGTTTGTGTTCAATAATATAGGCCCCTCCTGATACCTACTAAACAAATATTTTCCCTTCACAGTACACGACTTTTTAAAGTTCTGTACTGTGAAGTTAAAAGAAGTTGCTTATTTTATCAAATATTCACTATTATTTAACATCTTTACAATCTGTATATTCACAGGCCGACTCTCGAAAATTATGAGCTATACTAAATTATCGCAGTATCTAAAAAAAAAGGTCCCATTAGGTAGTGGTGGTGATTAGTAACAACAGTAACAAGCAAGTTTTTTCTTTGCGGGCAAGTCTTTTCTTAAAGTTCTTGTCGACCGTGTGAAAAGTCGGCGATCAACCACAAAATTAAGTTAAATTCTCTTAAGGATAAGTTCGCCTTTGTAGATATTCTTAAATGTATCTTTTACTTTTTTTGTATTCACTTGTTTATGTGCAGTAAAGGGACATAGGTACAAGCATACATCATTTTATTAATATTTTTTTTTCGCACAGGGATTTACATCTGATCCTGACCCTCTGGATGGATGGATGGATGGGATCTGGAGCCGACTTCTAGACTGTAGTCTAGACTAGAAGTGAGAACATCCTTTTCTGTAGTAGGTAAATCAATGTCCGATCGAAACCAGACATTTTGGCCCAAACTGAACCTTCGGCCGAAACATGATTTTTATGCCGAAACCGCAACCGTAACTTCGGCCGTACACTATAAATAATAAAACACTGAGATACATGTAGGTCATGCGAATTCTTAGGTAACTCGTTGCCTAGGTAACATATAAATATCAACTAAGTACGCTAATCGCGTCTACTTGGACCATATCATCTTTACTTATTTTATTAGTGTTATTACCCTAAGTGGTGTCTACGATCCATTGGTTATTGCTCAATATTGAGCAATTCTCGGAGCCAGGGGAGCCCCATGCGGGTAAGGGACCGCTTAAACAGCCAATGTAAAAGTAAATGACGAAACTTGGGGTGATTACTTACACATGACACTCTATTAGAACCGTGTAAGATGCAAATTAGAATGGCGTAACGTGAACACCCTAGACAGCTAGCTCATTAAGTCTGTAGATAATTTTATGTCTGGTGCGAGTGGGTACGATAGCTTTACGTTAGGCTTTGGATATTGTTTACATATTCATTATTTACCTTGGTCTAGGGTAGAGTTAGCTAATTAGTATGGAAATTTGATCAGCAATCTGGAAGATACAATCACGGGACCAAATCCTGTAAGTGGATCTCTACTTGTGATAATCCACGTTTCTTTAGCCCTAACTAGTAAGTAAGGGATAGATCTGTGCTATACATTTCTAGGAATTAGAAATAAAACTCTAAATGGAAATCAGTTAAAAAATCAAACTTAGTACTCTTTGCAGGCTGAACGGGCAGCGAGCTGGTCACTGAACGACCTGACTAAAGTCAGCTACATTATTTGATCATGTAATGTTTTCGTCTACCCTCAACTGCCGTATCCAAAATTTGGTGAGTGAATAGAGTTGTTTGATAGCTCTAAAAATTAGCAGATTGCTGTCCCATTTATGACTTCGGCATCCTTCAGCAGTTTCTGACTAATCCCCATGGGAATGTAGTAACGAGCACACGACATTAATATGTATGTTTATCATGTCCAGTCGAGCATGACTCAACCAATGTTAGGACTTAGGTCCAAAGTCTAGCAATCGTTAGTCAGCCGTTACTAATGAGTGAGTGAGTACGTGATGCATAAACAATAACTTAGGGCGTCATGAAAATTAAGATCCCTCTAAGATCAGGCGGAATTCGATAAACCCAGAGTAGTTAATACCCGTCAGAGCACCTAGAGAAAATTTACGAATACATAGTTTGAACTTACTGTGTCGTTTAATATACCTACCTACACTATTATACACATCTTGAAGCTATTGCAATTTATCTTACTTTCATTACCTATTGTTATTATGCCCTCTCTGTTTCTGCATAATATAAATCTTCCTGTGCAAGAGTATCGGTAGCGTTGGCGATTAAAGGCTTTATTTAGAGACTTTCCTGAGTTTTTAACATATTTTAGAAACGATACTAATGCCTGCGGCACATTTATGTCTATTCTTTAAATAGGTATTGTCAGCAAAGTAGATAAAATTATGTAATTACGCTCAAAATTCCTACTAAATTAAAAAGCAAAAGAATATTTAAACTTAATCGGATTATTAGATTAGCAAAGAAAATAGGGTATGCTCTAGGACAAAGAGAATTAAATCACTACGTTTCTAGGAGGTACCAATAAGTAAAGGTCTCTTTACAAGGTCTTCTTGTATACTTAGCACCTTAATCAAAGCGCGCAGTTGCTGCTTTAATGGTTACAACTGTTTGTTTATTTTACATAAAAGTAATAAGTTTATGGTCATTACACTATTAATACAGTAAAATTATACATTTTGCGTTTGCGTCAAATCCGGTAGTTCTGATTTTTTGCATCCTTGTTTATGATGTTTGGTCCAATGAATAATCCAAGTTTGTGACCTCGAGCGCCGAACGCAACTTTGTCAAAAATCGAATAAACCGCAATTTTTTTTTGATTTGGGCGATTATAACCCTAAAGTACTAGTTTTTGATGACCTATCAAAAAAAAAAAAGGTCATGCTTGGAAGAGATACTGGTCGTTCAGAGAAATAATGAAAGACAAAACAATGAATATCTCAGTTAAAGGAAAACTATTTAATACCTGCATACTCCCTATTTTAACATACGGATGCCAGACTTAGGCGCTCACCAAATCACAACAAACCAAACTTCGTACTTGCCAACGAAGCATGGAACGAAGCATGATGGGAAAGAGGAAAATAGATAAAATCAACCACAACATAATCAGGAAAGCTACAAAGACCCAAGATGTGGTGCTAAAACTAAGAACACTTAAGTGGAAATGGGCTGGCCATGTAATTAGAGGAGATGACAAATGGAATAAAATAGGAACACTATGGTACCCAAGAGAGGGCAAGAGAAAGAGAGGAAAACCTTTCAGAAGATGGGAGGATGACCTGGTAAAAACAGCTGGCAAAACCTGGAACAGACTTGCACAGAAGAGAGAAGATTGGGAAGTGTTGGGGGAGGCCTTTGCCAAAGGGCACACGAAATAATTAGCAATGGAAAATAATCAAACCAACGATACGTCACATATTCTGATATAAGGCTATAAAATAAAAAAATAAATAAAAACTAGTTTTTGATAGTAACTTCCTAGGGCGTTTTTAAAGTAGACTAAATTTGCTACAATAAGACACTAGAATTGTCTCTGTACATCTAATATTTTCCGAGATAAAGCCTTTCAAAATGTATAATTTTTTCTAACTTGTATTCGTAGGCTAAGTAAGTGCAGTGAGTATACACTTTTGTCTCAGGCGATACCGGTTGGCACAATTGTTTCTAAGGTCAATCAAAGCTGATTTGGCCCGCTAGCCACAAGATCGTACCCCCAAACAGGGTTGACAAAGTTGCGTTCGGCGCTCGAAGTCACAAACTTGGATTATTCATTGGGCCAACATCATAAACAAGTCTGCAAAAAATCAGAACTACCGGATTTGACGCAAAAGAGCCAGGTTACAAAATTCGACAAAGTTACTGGATTATATTTCATTTTGTTATCTTATCATTGACCACTTTGAATAAAAAGAGTATTTTTAGTATAAAAGGTACTAATTGGGGTTATAAATCAGTATGTGGTCATTGATCAGGTAAACATAATATATATAAACTAAAAGGGGATCGTTTTAAAATAGTGACTGTTAATTTCAGTTCAAAATAAGTAAGTGGGGGCGCAAATCCAGCGTGACTGGCAGGTGTGCGCGGAGTCGCGGACGCAGCGCGCGCCGCGGAATTGCGACTCAATTCAACTTTACTTTCCTGCAAGTAAAAGTCAACCTTAACACACCGTCTTGAAGTTCATTGTTGCGCGATAGCAAAGGCCATGTGCATTCTTGCATTAATGATGCGAGATTTTGTTACGTAGGTAGTAAATTTTATCGGCGTTATCAGAAAGACACTGAATATTAAATGTTCGTAAAATTATAATACTACATAGTTGGTGCAGTAATAGTAGATTAGTATGTACTTAAGAGTCACACGAACCCGTCGCCAAAAACCCGCTCCCATACAATCCACCGAAGTTACGCTCTCATTTAACGTCATAACGTCATCGTAACGTCTCGCTTAAATGACATGAAACTTGGCATGAACATTTCCGTTAAGGGGCCCACTGATTACCGGATCTATATCTGAATCCCTAAAGTCTTTTCTCCTATCTTTGCATTCCCTAATATTGTTTGTCATAATGATCAGTTGTCCTAACACTCGTATACCCTAATTTTGGTTTCCCTATTATCGAATGGCCGATTTTTTTTTGTCCTAATATGGTTTTCCCTAATGGCACTTTCCATATTGAGTATTTATCCTAATGTTATGTAGCATAATTCTTTTTTTGCCTAATTATTGTTAGGCCTAAATATTATATATCCTAACCGTCATGTTACCTAATTTTACTTAGCCTATCGTTGATTGACCTAACACTCGTAGGCCCTAATTTTGATTTCCCTTCTAACCTAACCCACTTTTGTGGCAGCAATTCGTTTTTGCGAGGATCACAGTTCTAACCTAACCCACTTTTGTGGCAGCAGTTCGTTTTTGCGAGGATCATAGTTCTAACCTAACCTAACCCACTTTTGTGGCAGCAGTTCGTTTTTGCGAGGATCACAGTTCTAACCTAACCTAACCCACTTTTGTGGCAGCAGTTCGTTTTTGCGAGGATCACAGTTCTAACCTAACCTAACCCACTTTTGTGGCAGCAGTTCGTTTTTGAAAGGATCGTAGTTCTAACCTAACCTAGTTTTAACAGCAGTTCGTTTTTACGATGGTCGCAGTTCTAACCTAACCTAACCCAATTTTATGGCAGCAGTTCGTTTTTACGAGGGTCACAGTTCTAACCTAACCTAACCCACTTTGGTGGCAACAGTTCGTTACCATTAATTATGGAAAGTAATTGTTATGATAATTGATCAATAGGAAAAGTAACTGTTATGACAATTGATAATTAGGGCAATAGCCATTAGGTCAAAACAGTAAGAGCATATTATTTTATGCCAAACATTGTTAGGGATTTCAAAGAATATGGTAAAAAACATTAGGGATCTTGATAGTTATGGTACAAATGCTTAGGACAAATGAGTCTTAGGCTAATCATTACATTATGGAAAATAATCGTTATGACAATTGATCGTTAGGGCATGTGCCCATTAGGACAAACCAGTTAGGGCAAGTGACTTTAGGACAAACGTTATTAGGGATTCAGAATGACACCCCTGATTACCAGTTCGCCGGACGATATCAGCCTGTCAGTTAAACGCGAAATTTGACAGCTCCGAACAACTGACAGTCTGATATCGCCCGGCAAACTGGTAATCTATGGGCCCCTTAACATATAAATACCTATCTTTAATCTATTTGTCTGGTAGAAAGTAATTTTTGTTGCGATACATTCAATTGTTAAGCATGTAGAAGTTTTGTATGTAAAAATATCACTTGGTATTAAACATTTTGCAAATAAAACCAGTGCCAGATATAGATAAATGTTACTTGAGTGTTCATGTCAAATTTAATGTTATTAAGTTCGATTGTATGGCGGCGCTAGGTTCGGGTGACTCTTAAGTCATTCTAACAGAAAACTAGACCAAGAATAAAACTTTATGTGTAGGTATAGCTTGTTTTCGTCTCCGTCTTAGCAATACATTGGTGCCTACGACCTATTATACAAAGTATATACTTGTTTTTACTGAAAGACTACGTAGAAATGATTGATAACATGTAGGTAAATCGGTACCAATGTGCCTATTAATTTCTTGCACTGTACCTATTATGTATTGAAAATAGAGAATAGTTAATAGAGATTTAAGACTAAACACAATGACATGCACATGACAGGCCAAAAAATATGCATAACTCACACAAAACACTTGAAACACATATGCATACATTTAGGTACACTAAGTAGCTTCTGCCCGCGACTTCGTCTGCGTGCAATGATGGTGATGTTTAATAAAACTATTCTACTAGAATAGTCCTTCCTTCCTCAAACTATCTCCATGCCAAATCTTATCTATAGTGGTTTAAGTATGAAGAGGTAACAGACAGACACACAGATGATTCCTATCTAGATGCGCTGTTTTGCTGTAACAGGGCAGAATCGGCCCAATGCAAAATTCGCATTGCAGATGGGCGTTGACCGCCGGTTTTTTTAACGTGTCAATTTTGTCAGTTCCATCATTCAAATGAATGTTGCAATACGAAATGATGTAAAAGGTCAAAATAAGTCTGTTTTTATTCAGATACGAAAAAGACATCTCTATGGTAGGTAATGTTTTCTTTTTTAACATAGCATGAAAGTGCATTCCATCAAGTTAAAGGCCTATTATAAAACATAACACATCTAAAATATACAAGATATTCAATTAACGGTTAATGAGCTTACTTGGTGATTTGCTGCTCTTTTGTTTTCAGAAGACATAATGTAGCTGCATTATTTGAAAGTGCATTAAGACGCGCGTTGGAATGAGGACCATCACTCGTCGGCATAGAGTTGAGATTAGGCGGGCGGTTGGTTTAGTTGTGTTGTTGTGCGCGCGCGTTTCGCGGGTTTTTCGATGCGCGTGCAACGGTGCAGCGTGCGCGGGGCGCGGGCGCCGGCCGCAGACTGCAGCCGGGGGGCGACGTCACCCCGCGGCGGGGTTACCATTTTTTGAGGAGTTTCGGGAACAGCTAAACTTTCCCCGATAAATAAATCAATGCATCTATTAGGTACCTTAACAATCTAGACATCCTTTGATAGTGATGAATCGAAATTCACTTTTCAAATTGTCAATTTCACAATAGTCTCTTAAAACCCCAATATGCAAAGAGGGATTTAAGATTTAATATTAAAAGGTACATACTGTAATAATACTAGTACCTAATATTAAATGATTTCTGCGTATTTTATGCATTCGTTTGAAAAAGGAAAGCGGTAGGTACGTAGGTGTTTTTTTTAAGTCACACTTAACGTTTGAAAATCATTGCATAACCTTGTAGACGAAGATAAGTATGGAATATGTATCTAAATAAATGAAAAATATTCATTAATGTAAACCGTTACAAATTTTATTCTAAATCTAAACGTTTAAGAATATTAAGAATAATTAAAGTAAACAAAAAACCTCGAATCATGGTAACCCTACCTACCCCCGCGCCCTCTGACCACCACGAAGCTGTCAACACGAATGAATGGAAATGAGGTTGCGTGCCGTAACGTAAACAGATCAACATATTCGGACGTTATCACAATACACTTTGAGTGTACAGCGATTAGATCCCCTCTCTGTCTGAAAGAAAGCAAGTCATACAAATTTCATTTGTCTCAATCTATGTAGCGCAACTGACAATTTGAATGTTTGTATGAAGTTGAATGTCAGTGACAAATAAGACAGGTTAGATTGCCAAAATTTGCATTGTGATCGAGGATGACATATAATATATATCTATAATTGCCATCGAGCTGATCCTGCTGTAATCGGAAGGTGGTCATGGGAACTCAGTGTCTGTTTCGAAAGAGAAGAGTCGTGGAATGTAAGAGGCCCAATACATTCCAAGACTCTTCTCTTGCCGAACAGACTCTAAAGGCTCCGTCACATTGACGCGATAGCGGAACCGACGCGGATTGTGCGCGGTACAGTGCAACTGGGAATGCTACGTCACATTGCCGAAGCGCGGCACCGCTTTCAATCCGCTCCCGATACGCTGATCGAAAGCGAAACCGACGTGGAGCGGTTGCGGGGCGGAAGCGGCGCGGTCGCGGTCTCTTGCCCGTCACATTGGCGGAGCGGTTGTGCTGCCTGCGCCCGCTTACCCGTAGCCGTAGGCAGGGGTGCGAAACTCCTGACTTCGGCCAAACTCGGCTCCGCTCGGCTCAGCATTGCTCCGAGCAATTATTAGGGTTGGCACCACTTGACTTCCTTTTGCGTGCACGACCACAGATAAGATAAGCACTTGAATTTTGACAACCCTAAATAGCCGAAAGGGATAGTGCCATATATTAGAAAGGGATAGCATGATTCGACCCTGAACCGCTGTCAGACTTCGGTTTTGTAGGAAGTTTCCTTTCTGTACGATAGTACTATTATTTATTCTGTGCCGTAGGTAACTTTTACAACGCGGTTGCAACGCGGGTCCGCGATCAAAACGTTTTCAATCCGCCGACAACGCTTCACCGTCAATGTGACGGAGCCTTAAGACCTCTAATCACCTTTCAACAAATCGCATGTGATTTTAGGTTTCATTTCATTTATTTACTATTAACACAGCATTAAAGTCTTATAACTAATACACTGTGAAAATACACAATAAGTAATACTATAAGATTTACCATTTAAGACAACCCCTTTGATCCATCAACATCATCTCACAAAATTTCAAGCATTCCAGACACACATCTGCCCATATCCACAGGGCCGGATTAAGCATGTCGGGGCCCCTAGGCAGTGCGAGGCTCGGGGCCCCCTACAGTCAATTCTGCACACAGCATATTCAGTACAGGGAAATAAGTTTGCGTTTTTAATTTCAATCTTCAGGCGTCGGCCGAGCCGATCCAAATCGAACGATGTCTTTTTCGCTCTTATTGCGTGGACATAAAGCTTTATTCTATCAGTTTTTGCCAATTCCGCGTCGCGTCAAGTGTGGGGAGAGCCCTTTAGGCTCAAGGCCAATTCCCAGTGGAATACCAAAGATGTGAGCTTCAGCGTCACTTTCCTATCTACCTCTAATGACAAATTTTAAGCGAGGCTAAAGGCTAAGCTCAGTTTCGCAAAGTTGATTTTCTCAATAGTTCATATTTTGCGAGGCTGAACAGCGATTGTCCGACCATAAGACCAAACGCCGAGCCACATGATTAGAATCAACCTAATATTTAATAAATAATTTCCATATGTTAAAATTACTTAAATTACTAGAGTTAGACCAAGATAAGCCTGCAACAATTTTGATAGCACGCTCGCAGTGCAAGTGTTATTTTAAACGTTAAAACTTCTATGAAATGATGACGTATAAATAACACTTGCACTGCGTATGCTATCAAAATAATTGCAGACTTTTCTTGGTCTAACTCTATTCATTCACTATAGTCAAGCTAACATGTAGACGATACAGGGTCAACAAAAAACCAAAAATAAACGCGAGCGCAGCGAGCGCGAAATTTTTTGTTAACAATATCGCAAATTGTGAAAGCGTGTTAAAAGGTACCCAGGTATCGATCTTCATCTGGGCCTAAAAGTCCGAAGTGCCCCAGCGAGGCGAGCTTTCATGCGAAGTCAAAGCCGTGCTTCATCAGACTTCTGGATAAATAGTTGAGCACAAACACGAACCAATGTCCATTGTATTAAAAAGCGAGACCGCAGGCCGAGCTTGGCGCAGCGAGGCCAAAGGCTAAGCTGAAGTAGAGGAGATGTGAAATACAAACCAATGGTAAATTCAAGTAAAAAGTGAGGCTGAAGGTCGAGCATTCCTATGATAAACTGCGGACACGTTCGTCTTCTTTTTTTTTCTTTGTTTTATTCAATAGTCCTCGTGATTCGGAGTCGAAATAACCCAAAAGTTGTTGGTAGTTCGAAAAAAAGTGAACCATTTGAAAACCCCTATTATTACAACTTTACAACAGTACGCAGAATACGTAAATTGTAAATTGTAACGTATTGCTTCAATTTTATTACAGTATTTCATTAATTTAAAGAATGGATGGAAAAAAAAACACTAACAAAGCATACTCATTATTATAAGAATAAAAAAATTACTTATGAATTTTGACCCTATGGAACAAAATTTTATTTGGTGCGCGCTGAGCCGCCGGGGCCCCCTAGCCGAGGCGGGGCCCCTAGGCAGTTGACTTAGGGTTAATCCGGCCCTGCATATCCATGGCAGCAAATTACACTTATAATCCATTTACTTTATAATTAATGATTGCTGAATATAATATTTGGGTCAATTTTCAAATAGGCATTTTTTGCTGTCCCACGGCTAAAACTCGAAGTCCGAATATATTTTCATAAGCTTTAACACATTCGCTGCGTTACGGGAAGCATTTGGCCGTATTTGACTTTCCGCCGGTGCGGCAGCTATCTGCGCTTGTCTTACCCCCGGTGCGGCGGTGGTTTTTCTATGTTCTCGTGTGAGTAAGAAAAAGATGACTATACTCCCGATATTCTTACTTCAAGTATATTCCATTTCAAAAGAAAAAAAATACGGGAAGTATTTTTGCGTATTTGCGTAACGCACTGAAAGGTAATGTTTTTTCTTTAGCGCGGCACGGGTACTATTTGTCCGTACTTCATCACTCCGTACCGCACTGAAAGGCGGCTACGCAGCGTTCAGATTGGTCACAGTGCTGCGCGTTGTTCACGTTTCCGCGTCGATACGACATTTTATTAATGCGACAATTGAAGACAATGACATCTATATTATTGAAAATTACTTACTCTAAACACAGTGATTTACTCTAAAGACAGTATTTTTTCCATTTTAAATTTTATTCTAAGCTTAATAGCATCGTTCGCAGACGTGTCTGCTTGTTAAAAATTTAAATTACCTAGGTACTCTAAAAGTCCGATTCATTTTATAATTATATGAGGATGAATAAAATTTGTTTTGAACACGTACAGATACGATGACGATAATAAATATTTTGTCGATTATAAAAGTCGTTATCGATTCTTTAGTATCCCATCACTAGTGTTGTATACGGCCTGTGCGGCAAAGGAAGTATATTCCCGTAAAATTAAGGGTCTTGAAAAATGCCTATATCTTTTGTAATTTTATACAGATCCGCGGGCGACGGCAGCTGTATATACACACGCATATAGTCTATTGATTAGAATGACTTTTAGGTCAAATCGATAACATTCCAGATCTGGGGGCCAATTTTTTAAATTCGACCGCTGTTTTTCGTGTATTTCGTTCAATAATATCTCCACTACTAGGCATTTAAATTCTACTAATAGAATTGAAAACGAGTGGTCAATACCACTAGATTCCAAATTTGTATCGCTCGTATTTCAAAAATTAGTATATCGCTATTTTCCACCGATTTCCGAGTGACGAAATCGAGCGATCGAATTTCAAAAATCGCCCCCCTGTAGGGACCTTTAAAGTCAGTACATGGTACGGGAAAATGTAGGTCGTGCCGCAAATTTGGCTTTCTCAATACGGGAAGTATATGACTCGTAACGCACTGGCAGTAAGTTTGGGTTTTGCGCTGCCGCACCGAATGTGTTAAGAATAATGTACAACTGTACCTTAAATATTATTTGTTTCTGGAATTCTGCCGCTTTTTCGCGTGTCCCAGTGGCAGCATAGGCCAATAAAATAAATCATAACTTTGGATGTAGGTAACGTATCATTAATAACTTTGTATTTTCATAAAAACCATTTTCTAGAGAATTGATTTAATCATTTCGATAAATTAATGCGCTATTTAATAAAACAAGGGAAGTCTTTTTATCGTTGTCCCGCGAAGGACTTGTTTTGTCATGACTTAAAGATACCCCCAAAAATCTTTTTCTCAAACATGCAATGAAATATTGATGTTATGTTCCTTATAATAGGCTGCGAAGTATCACCACTGCGGGTACGAAGACGACACTGCCTACCACACGATGGTGGAATGCCCAACCTGGGCTCCTGAGAGATGGGAGCTGGAAATGGCCCTAAACGTGGATGATCTCTCGCTACACAACATAGTAGCAAAAATCATAGTCAGCGAGAGATCCTGGGCGGCGTTCCACAACTTTTGCGAAAAAGTTATGCGGAAAAAAGAAGAAGCGGAGCGGGCGCGCGAGGCCAGAGCCGATGCGCATCCGCTACGGCAAAGACGGAGGGGAGTCAGGCGGCGGCAATTCGTCAATGCCTTGATTCCCCAGTAGAGCTGCGGGCTGGGGACCCGCAAATAAGGCTCTACGCGCTCGAGGAGGGGTTGTAGCGTTACACAATCCCTCCTCCTCTAATCTGAGGGTGCCCCCGGTGAACGGCCGGGGCGGCCGGGGGAGCATCGTGGTAGAATATTAGTGACCTCACGGTGCTCCCCTATAACGGCAGAGAGGGTAACGCCGCAGGGGTTTTAGTGGGTATTCTCCTCCCCCTCCCTCTGATTAGCAGAGGGAGTTACGGGAGGAGCGAGTCCCACATACCACCCCCACAATGGGCCTCTCCAGCCCGGGGTGGATGCATAAATGCATTTCCCCTGCGTCAAAAAAAAAAAAAAAAAAAAAAAGGCTGCGAAGTATGACGTTTCAGGTGCGGCTAGGACAAAAGGTCGTTAATGGAATTTCATACACATCTTGCAGGCCTAGGCCGGCAAAGTCCTCTTTTTTAATTTTCATTTCACATATATTTGTGACACAGCATCGTGGCAATCATCCATTTAAAAAAATTAGAGGCAGTATTTGCTTTATGGTTCGCAATCACACTGCCACTACGCCTATAAAAAAAAAAACAAAAAACAATGTTTGCTATAATTTGCAGTTTTATTTGTATAAAATAAACATGAACTTAATAAATAAGACATTCTATAATTTTAAATTTTAAATTTAACTACACAAATAAAAACATTTAAAATATTTCATCTAAACGTTAGCGGTAAAAAGGTCTACTCAAACACGCGTAGTTATATTTTTTAAATTGTTATGGAGGTAAAGTTGAAAAATATTCATTCTGTTTAATTGGATTTATGGTGCGTTGTTGATTTTTTGACTTTAATAAGAGTTCCGACGAAATAATGAAATTAATATTAATTGTAATCGTAGGCGTTGGAATTGGCAGCGTAAGCAGAATTGATTTTAATATCTTGCTGCCTCTGCCGCCAAGTCAAAGACGAAGTATGTATATGGTTGCTTATGGCAATTTTATTATTTGAGAAACTAAGAAAAATGGCTTACAGTTTATTAGAAACAGTATTGTGGCATATTTTAAATGGATGTAGCTACAAATTCGTCAACACTGTGGAAATTATACTTATTTACTCCGTGCATAAAGCAACGATGTATGTGAAACATGATATCAACATGAAAGACTATGTAAACTTATGTGACGAAAACGACAGTCAGACGGATACAAGGCGAAAAAATCAAAGATACATGAAAATATACGGGTAGTAAAAATACACGACTCGTGTAAAACATACGCGTGATAATGATATAGGTACGTGTTGGTTATATTTTGGGTGTACTTTACTTTTAGTTTTTTCTATAAATAAAACTTGGGTTTCGTGGATTTTTTATTTTATTTATTTCATTGCATGTTTGAGAAAAGCACTATACATACCTCGGCGGGAAGTGGGGTTGCCCGCGCTCAGACCTATCCG
The DNA here is from genome assembly GCF_910591565.1 of Cydia splendana. Taxonomy (NCBI): domain Eukaryota; kingdom Metazoa; phylum Arthropoda; class Insecta; order Lepidoptera; family Tortricidae; genus Cydia; species Cydia splendana. Next base: position 11,992,064 of record NC_085971.1, on the reverse strand, counting down.
GCTCGCTTCGCTCGGCCGTCTATGTCTTCGGCCGGCAACCCCTTTCGTCCCGGCCTCTGTAGTAATGTACTATTATGTCTATTGAATAACGGTTAGATTAAATTTACAACGCAATAGTGCGGTTAGTTGGGCGTCGATTACCACCGAGTGTGGACGCGGAAACAGTTTAATTTATATAAAAACAGGTAATAATCTCTTTCGATATATTTTGGTACAATTGGTACGACTACAATGACATTTGTATGGACGCTCAATATGTTGGTACAAAGTCGAAATAAAAATGTGTATTTTATAATAATAGTTGCAAATATAGTGTTAAAATATATAGTAAAATAAATAAGTGAATCGGTTGTATTGTGTAGGAAATTTTGTTAATAAATATGATTGGCGACATTTGTATGACGACATTTATACGGCTATTTTAACCGTACAAATGTCGATTGTGGCATATAAATGTCGACATAGTGCCATACAAATGTCGAAAAGGTGCCATTTGCCATACAAGTGTCGTCAGGGTTTAGAAATGCCACAAACATTATAAATAGTGCTATAAAAATGTTGATACTGCCATATAATGTCGAAAAAATGCCATATACATGTTAAAAGCACCTTACAAATGGCTAAATAGTGCCATACAAATGTCGATATTTAAACGTCCATCTTGGTAACTATAAAAAGTAGAGTGGTGCCTCCTACAGTATATTTTTTGTTGTTAAGAACCCTTCCTAAAACAATGATAATAAATCAGATTTTACAAAAATAAAAAATTGCCATACAAATGTCGAAAAAACACCCTCTTCAAAATTTTACCCATTTAACCGAAATTCATGGAAATCACCTATAATATACTTAGTCGTAAAAATATGCCAAGCTGAATGAATAGCCACAGGGTGGATTGCCCCAAGATACATTTACATACTTACAACCTCGTTCGGGTAAAAAGTAGTGTCCGACCGAAGGTTCGGTTTCGGTTTCGGTATCGGCCAGTTTCGGCCAAAAAATCATGTTTCGGCTGTAGTTTCGGTTTCGGCCAAAAAACGGCCGAACCTTTCGGCCGGGCCGAAACTTACGAAATGGTACTTCGGACAAAGACCAAAAGTTGGGGAATAAGTAGGAGAACAATATTAATACCTACATATATATACTGATTCATTGATAGGTACAGAAATTAATTGGTTTATTATAAAACACAATTCCACTAATGAGGGCGCCACTGGACAGTCGACGCAGTCTTAAGAGGCTGTCAATACCTATAGCGCGCACACTGTCTAAATTGTATTGGAGTGAATGAGATAGCACTGTCGCACGTAGCCGTTGGCCGAGTACCAGCTCGGCCCGAGTCGAACGATGTCTTTTTCGCTCTTATTCATGCACTCACTTATTCAGTCATTTTCCTATCTATAGTTTGTTAAAAGACAGATATAGAGATCATAGACAGAGAGAATCATACTATCTTTGTCTTAGACTAGCACCCAAAAGAAAAGGATGAGTATAGATTTCCTGGTTCTTACTGACTGACAAATTGGTTTGACCAACAATTATACCTCTAATGGCAAATTTTAAGCGAGGCTAAAGGATACGCTCAACTAGTGCCGCAATGTTGATTTTCTCAATAGTTAATATTTTGCGAGGCTGAACAGCTGAATATTGATTAAAACGAAGAAAAAAACCTTTAAATGTGTCCCTCGACCGTAGCCTCACTTTTTACCTCAATTTACCATTGGTTTGTGTTCCACATGTCCTCTACTTCAGCTTTGCCTTTGGCCTCGCTGCGCCATGCTCGGCCTGCGGTCTCGCTTTTTAATACAATGGACATTGGTTGGAGTCTGCATGTGCTCAACTACTTATCCTGAAGCCTGAAGCACGGCTTTGACTTCGCATGAAAGTTCGCCTCACTGGGGCACTTCGGACTTTTAGGCCCAGGTGAAAAGATCGGTACCCGGCCTTGCGAAATTGTTAACAAAAAATTTCGCGCTCGCTGCGCTCGCGTTTTTGGTTTCGTTTTTTGGTTGACCCTGTATCTACATGTTAGCTTGACTGGTGAATGAATAGAGTTAGACCAAGAAAATTCTGCAATGATTTTGATAACATACGCAGTGCTACTAGTGCGAATGTTATTTATACGTTATAATTTCATAGAAGTTTTGACGTTTAAAATAACACTTGCACTTGCACTACGTGTGTTATCAAAATCGTTGCAGAATTATCTTAGTCTAACTCTAGTAATTTTCTTAAAAAACTGCTTAAGTAACATCAATTTCAAGGACATTGGGTGTTGACAGCCCCATAATATGTGTGTAAAAGCGGTTTTATGTCATTTTTTCAACGATTTTAACAAGTCTACTAAAGTTTCGGTTTCGGTTTCGGTTTCGGCCGAAACTAGAGCCAAAGCCGAACATTCGGTTTCGGTTTCGGCAAAAAAACATGTTTCGGTCGGACACTAGTAAAAAGTATACCTAAATTTTCGCAAATTATGTCTTATTTTCCATTTTTTTATCAGCCCGCCGCCAAAAAATAATAATTCAGGCGCAATATAATTGCCCGATTCTGGAAACGAAACAGGGGGCCGATTTTTGAGTTTCGACCACTCGGTTTCGTGTATTTCGTTCAATAATATCTCCACTACTAGGCATTTAAATTCTACTAATAATATTGAAAACGAGTGGTCAATGCCACTAGATTTCCAATTTCTATCGCTTGTATTTTAAAAATTAGCATTTAACCGTTTTCCACCGATTTTCGAGTGACGAAATCGAACGATAGAAATTCAAAAATCGGCCCCCAGGATCGGAATTCGACTTTCGAGGACGTGTTAGTTTAGATGTGTATAGCTACATACTACGACTACTCTTTGCTGGACCTTATGTCTTTACAATATGGTTTACAAATTGCTAGTTATCTTGTGAACGATGGTATTGGTACATGTTAGCGGCACCTCAGGAGGCGGTTTATGATTAGGTGGCGCCACGCACCGCGGGACACCGACGTGCGCTCGACCGCCTATTTGTATCGAAATACCAAGAAGCCGCAGCGGGCATGTTTGAGGGCATATCGATGCCGTGGAAGCCTTCACTATGTAACTTAAACTGGTACTTACCGGCGTGCTGCATGATTTGCTCCTTTTCGTTTCGGTTTTCTCGAACTAGTGGAAAGCAGAAGGCAGTGATGTTTAGTTGTTATTGCGAGCGCTTATGGGTATACTTGTACAGTAGCCCCTGCTTTTTCACCTCCTCCAGATCTTGAACATTATAAGGTAATACGATTTGATTAAAATCATGTTGTTTAGACCATAGCAGGCTTAGGTCCATGTAGAGCTTTAGGTATGTACTTGGTTGCAAAAAAATGTAGGTCTATTTTGCCTTACAGTCCCTTGAAAATAATATGGCTTGTCTAGCTATCGCCAATACAGTTTATAGCGTTTATTGCGCTAGCAACTGGGCTAACACATGTTAAGGCCCCTGTACACAATGGGCCAGCGCCGGCCAGTACAAGGGACGCAGCCATGCGGTAGAATGAGTTAGCAATATCACTTGCTCCCTCTAACGCATAAATGCGTCTTCCAGACTGGCCCACGCTGGGCCATTGTGTACAGGGGCCTTGGCGAGGCTATGGTGGCGGTATTACTCGTATATGTAGCACTAATAGACGGAGGTACCTGACTGCGACTTTCGTCCAGTCCGCATATCTCTTACTCGCTCCCATTCATAGCTTAAAGGACGTACGGCGAACCACATTCCACTCAATCGAACAGGCCTCGGACCGTACCAAGCTGCGGTACGGCCGTCTATAAGTGTTTTTATAAGTGCTGCTGTCTATTAGTATGATAACATGCTGCTTTAATCATAACTAGGGGAGAGCGGGGTTACACGTGCCGGGGGCAAGTTGTTCCGATAGGAATATTAACGCAAGTAAACCATGAAGCGATTCGTATGATGTTTGTCGCGATAAGTCAGACCACTATGCGATTACAGGAGCCGTTTTCATTCCTTCCATTACAGTAGAATAGTAGTTATGGAAAATAAATCAAAAATGAGGGCACAACTAACCCCACGGAAAATCCCATTTTTGCTTTGGTTTTTTGTACTAACTGTTGATAGTACACAAAAAATAATCACATTTCGACGAACTGCAAAGTACTATTTTAGCGTGTGTGAACCGAGATTAAAATATTTGACGAATAAGTTAGAATTTTAAGCAACGGAACAACCAGCCCCATAGCGGGGTTAGTTGTCCCGTTCCGACCGATCATGAAAAAAATTCTGGTAATAAAACAGTTTAACGATGCACAAAACAATATCACTATTCAGAAACGCAAATAATAATAATTTAATATAGCGCAATCAACATTCCTTATTCATACTGTTTTCATAGATTAAATTTGTATTTTATGAAAATCGGCACGTTTAACCCCACTCTCCCCTACCAGAAAATTCAATAGACGAGGTGAAAGAAGATTCTTTCTTCGCGACTACCATACATGGATACAAAAATTAGCAGTGTTTGAATTACCGAGTCAATTGGTTTGTTAAATTTTAACTATAACGGTTTCGCATAAATTTATAACGTAGTGAGGGACTTACGAATGTACCTATAGATAGAAAATCGATCTAATTCAGTATTATATTTTTTTTTAATCGACGCGTGTTCGGTCGACTTTGCAATAATAGTGATTTCGACTTCTTAATAAGAATAAATACAACTGACCGCCGACTAAAATCACACTTAATGCACTCCGGTCATCTCCCAAGAGATACGAATAGGATGCGAATAGGTATATCATATTTCTTTGATACATGCAGTTTTTAGTAGATCAGTGACATTTAATTCGAAGTATGACATCAAAGTCAAAGAGAATAATATTGTATGACATCTGCCATAAATAAAATTTTCCACAGGTCTAGAATATAAGCATAAAGCCAGCCTCATACAGTGTCATTATACTCATTATGTTCCACACACTAAGATTTTTTCAGATTATGCATTTTTTACAGATCGATCTGTCTGTATAGAACTTTATGAATTGCTGATATCATTTTGATATCGGATTTTGAGTTCGAATCGGCCTCCCGGACTTGCTACAGCTCAGCGTGCTACGCCGCCGTAGCGTAGCTGTGCGATGAAAGTAGTTAGGTAGGTATTATTATCTGAAAATCTTAACCGAAAATAAGATACGAAATCATACAAGCAATCATACACGTAAGTCAACTTTGTTATTTATTCAGTCAGCATAGAATTTAACTAGAATTTGATATAAATAAAATATTAAATAAAAGTATATGAACTGATGATTGGTAGAATGGTTGTTTATAAAAAGTGCGAGATTAAGGGTCGGTTGCACCAAACCGTCTGTCACCGTTTTAGCGTTCGCTAAATTTTATTGTATGGAAAATTTCATAGTTCTCTGCTGCTTGACGTTGATCAGTCTGTTAATTGTGGTTGGTGCAACTGGCCCTATATAAGGTAAAATGGTTTGTTTACATTGGTGCGCTGTTTCATCTGTTATTGTTGATGCTGACTGATGTATCACACTTATAGATTAACAATATATCTGGGAGACCGAGCTTTGTTTGGAAAACATATAAAAACTCAAAAATGCGCGTTTCCCCAGAGATAAGACGTAGATCGTTTTTCGCCCCCCAAAACCCATAGCAAAATTCATCGAAATCGTTACAGCCGTTTCCGAGATCCCCGAAATATATATATAAATTAATAAATATACAAGAATTGCTCGTTTAGATGTATAATATTATTTATTCACAATATTCAAGTTCCATTCAATGTTATACGCAATGAGGAACGAGCTTTTAAAAGCTAATACTTCCTGGTCTACGAGACTTATTTATCTCTACAATATTTCCTTCCTTATATTTTTCAACCGACGAGTGAACTAACAAGTACGTAGGTAGATACCTACTCTGTCTACTTTTTTTATACCACAACGGTGACCAACACGCATACAATCAACCTGATGGTGAATCGTCACTGTAGCGTAGAGTGTTGACATCTGCAACTTCAGGAGCGTTAAATGCGTGTTGCCCTTTAGACCCTGTACACCACTTTTATATGCTTTGTTTTATTTGTAGTACTCGTATCGTACTAAATGAACTAAGAAAACAACTTCTATCATTGTTTGAGATCCACTCTAGTTCACCCAGCCTTAGTGAATACGTATTGGAATGTTTATATTTAGGAGACATTCCATTGCCATTTTATATATTGTATATATGTTAGTATAAATATATATTATGTATATTGTATATTTATTTGTGTATTAGGTTTTGTTGTAATACTAAGAATATAAGTAGTATGTAATATGTGTGTTTGTGTTTAATAGTCTCCATATTTTGCTCCGTGCACTACCTGTTGACTTTTGTTTGAGTTCTACATTTCCTGCTACCCAAGGGTTGTCTGGAAGAGATCGCTTTTTAGCGATAAGACCGCCTGTTGTTACCGGGTTCTATTTTTCCGTTAAAACTATTTACATGTATGTAAAATGTATAATTATTGGTGCAATAAAGAATATTTACTTACTTACTTACTATTCACTATTAAATACTTACGGTAATTTTAACTTTGTCTTCTTTTGGAACATTATCTCGTACTCCCAATGGTATAATAGGTTTGTACCTATTAGACCCATTATTTAGACTAAGATTATTTTTAAGTACCTAACTTATAACTTATTGAATAGTCTAAATAATGATAAGAGCGTGTGTAACGATGAAGATCTTCTAGCGTTATATAGGTTGACTAGCTTGGGCTCAGTTTGGCCATCTTCATTAAAAATTGATAAAGGATTTTTTTAACCATTTGATCGCCACGTCTATCTTGTGCCGCGTGTCATCATAAACTTTGTAGGAATGCACAAAAGTTTGGAAAGGATATTGGGCTATAGAGTCTGTGCGGAAAGAGAAGAGTCGTGAAATGTAGGGGAGCCCATACATTCTACGACTCTTCTCTTTCCGCACAGACCCTAGCCGCGCGCATCAGTTGATGTCATTGGCAGACAAAGTGTTAAGAAAGCGACAGACATCTGACCTTCCAACCCAGAGAGGAAGCTGGGCCTTATTGGAATAAGTTGGATTCCCTCGCGATGCTTTATCTAAGCTTGAACAAACGATTAAATGAACAGATTGTTTGTCACTCAACACATATACACCGTGTTTTTTTTGATTTCCGTTAATTTCAAGGGTGCATACCTGAGCTTAAATCAAGTAACTTTCCCAAAGACACCGATATTCTAATTAACTCCATTTCGAAGATAATCAATATTTTATTTTTTTCCTATAAGGCCTCTACAAGCTTGTACACTTGCCTTAAGGCCGGTTTACATATTGATTAGTGTTTAGAATGAGTTCATACATTTGCTACTAAACTTAAGTAAAATCTCGGTCGATCGATGTTCGAATTGACATTGATATGTCACAGATTTCAATTGTTTGGTTTAGTTAAATGTAATGCCCGTGTTACAACAACGCTATATGCTACATTTAATTACTTTTTAATATTATTTTTTCTGAAAAAAAAAGCAATAAATTTTTTTTTTTCAAAATTAACTATGCCATTTAGTTTTCTTAAACGTACTTAACCATACCCCGAAGTTAACGGAATTCAATAAAAACACGGTGTATAATTGCTTTCCGCTAGTGATCCAAAGGACTCGAGCCTTTTAGCTCTTTTTTTAGGGCTCGCCTCATTTCTTGACGCCTAAAAGGCTAAAAACCTATTTAGCTCTTTAGCCCCCGAGCCTAGTTCTATTTAAGATCCTAGACTCTTGGGGCTAATAACCTTATTAAGGCTTGGGGCTAAATAGCTAAATAGGCTTTTTTTAGGGGCTTAATAAGGTTATTAGCCCCAAGAGTCTAGGCTCTTAAATAAAACTAGGCTCGGGGGCTAAAGAGCTAAATAGGCTTTTAGCCTTTTAGGCGTCAAGAAATGAGACGAGCCCTAAAAAAATGAGCTCCAAAGGCTCGAGTCTTTTGGATCACTACTTTCCGCTAATATTATAAATATTTCAAGCTAAGCCCTACAATATATTGAGGGACAAAACTTCCGTGAGACACAAGACATTAAAACGGGGTCCGGGGACCTAATTAGGTACTTAAATAAAATACGTGAGTGACCCCGTTTTAATGTCTTGTATCTCACGGAAGTTTCGTCCCTCAATATATTGTAGGACTTAGCTTGAAATATTTATATTAGCGGAAAGCAATAATCATGGTGGTTTCCCATAGCTCAAGAATTATTAATAGGAGCTACAGTTTCCTGTTGTAGATAACCCGATTCGCGGAAAAGGACTTGATTAAAATAATAATTAACAAGGAGTTAAACAAAAGATGTAATTACATGTTAAACTATCCTATTATTGATTTTTCTATATGAGAATGAGTTTGAAGAAAATATCTTCAACCCTTAAATTGGATGCTGATAACCACTCACTTGCTTTTGGTAACTGTAGCTACCAGCTGTCACCCTTATTTTATTATAATAATAGAGGTCACTGAAAAATATCAAGCATGTGAGTGGATAAGCAATAATGTGTCAACCCACATTAATTTTTCAATAAGATGTCAACTCAAAAAATTGACGCTTAAAGTTGACATTTTATTGCAAAATGGATGTGGGATGACTCATTTTTGCTAAACACCATCCAATTGATAGGATTGGGTATGTCCTCTAAAGGGGCCCACTGATCACCAGTTCGCCGGACGATATCGGCCTGTCAGTTAAACGCAAAATTTCACAGCTCCGAACAACTGACAGACCGATATCGTCCGGCGGACTGGTAACCAGTGGGCCCCTTTAATCATAATTCTAAATAAATATGTAGCTAAGGGCCACTTGCGGTATCCAGGGTTAGCCACTAACTCGGGGTTAACCGGTTAAACCCGGAGTATACCAGTACAATTTAAACCTGTGTTAACGGTTAACTCCGAGTTAGTGGCTAACCCTGGATGGTGCAAGTGGCCCTAATAATCCCAATGTAGAAAGCTCGCAGTTTTCTTGTCCACCGCACCAAAATATAGCTGTTCTAATTGTGATATCATAAATTACATAGATTATTGACGAGCAAGCAAAACATACCGGCACTGTAAAACGATTTAGCACATTCAAAGGGGAGTATTAGGAAAGATCTCTAAATTTTTTCAGCATATTTACTTGCTACTTGCTACGGACTACGGCGTAGCTCTGCGAAGTGAGCAGCGCAGTGAGACTATTTGTAATTATTTATTTGAGCCTAGAGTGCTGGGCAAAGGTTTCCCCGCATTCCACGTATCCCGGACTTGACCAAGTTTCTGTCAAAGGCGTCGAGAGCCTCTACCATCAGTTTTGACATTGACATAACGCTCACGTCTACGTAATTTACTTTCTGTACATCTCGCTTGCACTAATATGCGAGTACGAGCGAGATGCATAGAAAGTAAATTACGTAGACGTGAGCGTATATGTCAATGTAAAAACTGATGGTAGACGTAGAGGTCATCTCGCCATCGCCGTCGAGGTTTACAGTGATCTCGGGATAGATTTTGGGGGACCCAATTTGGTTGCTATTTTAGCCTAAAATACTCAGATATAATAATTAATGAACTTTGTGTTTGTTTCTGAATTAGAAACTTTTTATTGTATAAGTAATAAAAATAAATAAAAATACGTACAATGCTGCATTTCATAATTTATTTTAAAATTAATATAACAAAAAATAGCATTAAGTTAGGTACATTACCTACACATTAAATTCGTATATCTCAATTCTGCTAAACTTATTTCAATGTTTATTGATTTACACGATTATCTCAACGCCGGTTTAAGGTAAACGTACTAGTGCTCGACATGCTAATGCCCAATAGATGACACCCTGCTGTCTCCTTAATTGACAATGACTTAAGTTTCAAGATGACATGTACTGGGACCGCGTCGAGCACCAGGACGTTTACCTTATTACTCGTAGAGCAGCTGCGTTCTCAGACAGTAGTTACCACACGCTCTGTTGACATTTATTTTGCCAGTAGCACCTTTTTGACAACTGACAATGATAACGTTGACTTAAAACACCTACAAACATATCCACCACCCCATCATCGTACAAAGCTATCGGAAAACTCATTAAATATTTTGCGCAATAAATATCAATTGAGTGAATTGCAAAAAAAAGTACATAGTTAAGCACCTGTAATTAGTCTAAAGTTAATTGATTCCATTGTGTTACCACAGTTAAGCCATTTCTATTTAAGTTAGATGCATGAAAGTGTGTTAGCGTATGCTATAGACTTATATGAGTTATATGTGTACGAATTAAGTACAATAAATACAATTTACATAGTTAATTTTCGTAACACAAATGAATCAATTAAGTTAAGACTAATCACAGCTTCTTAACTGCGCTTAATTACGTAATTTTTTTTTGCATTTCACTCAATTACAGTTTGCGCAACGTAAGAACCAATATTTAACAGACTATTTAACGGACAATATTTAATATGTTTTTAAATACGGCTTTTACGTGTAGTGAGGCAGTAGTGGTGGGCTACACTTTACAATATGTATGGAGCTTTGGTGCTTTGACAAAGTAAACGTACCGAGCTAAGGATTCTTACATGCTATCGCAGTTTTTTAATAAATGCTTCCTTTGACCAAACAGTCTGAATTGTGGAAATAAGTACCCTACATTTAAAGCTTATTTAAACTTAACCGAGCACCCATTAGCCTCACGCGGCTACTCAAATGCATTTAACATTAACATCAAATAATATCTCTGTGCCATATTAAACACAAATAATAAATCTAAATAGTTAATATTGTCTTTCATAATTTAGTCTAATACGTTGTGCGCACTGAAAAAAACGTATACCTACTTTATAAAATAATATATTTGGAATTATTTTTAAAATATAAACAATAAAAATACCATTTCATAATGACATTAATGACGGACTTCGCATTTTTGCTGCAGTAGGTATTAAAGAGCTTGGCACAAATGGAAATGTAAAGTACCTACCTACAGTTTTAGGGAACACAGCAACTTGCTGTGTCGTATGGTTTGCTTACACTTTTGATACAGTAAGTATGCCAGTGTCGTATTAATCTTGGGCATCGTCAACTATCCATGTTGCAACGTTATGTGCCGTCTAAATAAAATTTGGTAGACATATTATTCTATTTATGCAGCGGAGATAAACTAAAACCTTGACAGAAAACGGAGGATTAGTTTCTTCACTATATCCGCCAATTATATTATTTCGAAATAATTATAAAATTTGTGAATGATATCTAGGTACTTAATTATAGATATAGGTTGTTATTAATCTTAATCGCTAGCCTTTGTTTACTTCAACATTGAAGTCTTTTAGAACTATGTGTCACTAAGATCAAGTTTACTAAGACATTATTGCGGATTTGTCCGGGGAAAAAGAGCCATCAGTGTTTTTTCATAAGGTAAAGAAAGGGCTTTGGCAAAATTAAACTGGCGTCACTTCTTTCCAGGTTTCAGAGGTCCACTTTGCAAAGACAAAAAACTATACGTAAAAATTAAATAATTTAACATTAAATTACAATACTTACAATGTTTCAAGTCACCGGCAATTAAATAAAATATGTACGAGGAAAAAGTTATGGTCACCGAACGTATCAGGAGTATCAATACACGGCTATCGCCGCATTTCATTTCCTTTCAGAGTAACCATTTTACCAGGATAATTAGGCAGTTGATTTATTTAGAAGTACGGTAAAAAATTGATGACCTCGTCAAAACTAGGTAGGTACTTAAATGTGAATAGGTATAGGCACAACCATGTGTGATAAAATTTCAACGTTAGATACGTTACGCTTTGTATAACTATTCGAATGTGCCGTTGTTGTTTTATATCTAGTACCTATTTACGAGTATAACAAGTAATTTGTTTACACTGTATCGGTGGTTATTTTAGGTCAAATTACTGTGGGAATTACCTATTTAGATTACTCGGAAGTAAAGTCAGCTTCTGATAGCGTGTAGCGCATCGTATTTCGTGTAATAAAATCGCAAACTAAATGAATTATTAAATTTACATTTATTGATTGATATCAATTGTTGGCAGTACCTTAATTAGTTACCATTATTTTATCGTACATATTTACAAGGAATATCGTATTATTGCATTTACTTTTGTAGGTATTTCGTTAACCGAAAAAAATTACATCCACGTAATAAATAGTTGACAATGGCAACTTTGAATACTTTAAGTAATATAATAAGATGATGCGTTTTAATTAAATAAATAACATTCGGAACAATAGCCCCCCCAAGATGCATATGTGCATATTTCATCATCATCATATGTTATTAGGTCATATATACAATAATTATTAGGTGTACCTACTGAATATTTTACTAAACTACATTTTCGGCTTTTTATTTGGAATTTAGTAAATATTACAATCACATAAATGGTCTAAAATTGTTTTAAGGATTTAAGGAAATTCATATTTACTTTATACTTATTCAGGTAATTTAAGCTAATATTAAATGGACACAGACAGGCAGCCATAATTGAAATTAGTTCCTGAAAAAGTGGTTACGAAGGTGAGAAGATAAGGGGCAGACAACTATAGTAGTTTTTTGTAAGAAAATGAGCACAGGATATACCTAGTTAAATACCATAGAAAAAATATCACTGACATTGAACTAATCTTTTAGCAATGCAAGGCCCGGTTATATGAACCAACTCAGGCCCAATTTATTAGGTGCACAAATATTGGGGGCATCTGCAGTTGCAATTATAGAGCGCAAGATAGACCAAAAAATAAATAATCGTATGCCATTTCAGTACTCATATCACCAACATTAAACATTAGAAAATAGTTACCTATGGTTCCATATTAGACTTCTTTAAATACTTTGTTTCTGCTCTGGTTTCAGTTTGTCTTGCGCTCTACAGTGATTGTTATCTGGGAGCCGTGGTCGCGGTGAGAAGACACGAAGGGTAGTCGCGGGCGTTTAGCCGAGCCCCACGTCCAGGCACATCATCACCATGAAGCCGGCGATGCAGCCCCACGTTGCCAGCTTGCCGTTGCCTCTGTTCATAGAAAACATCAGTTGGCAATTTTCTTTAACGATCTTTACACAGGATTTAAATGAACGGAGATGGGAGTTACAGGACCTGCCAGTAAAAACTATCAATCAATTTCTGGAGTAGCAATTACTCATATATACGGCTAGCTCTTTTTGACAAATAAAAGCCTTCCGTTTTTTATAAAAGCTTTCATGAAACAAGCGTTCATATGACAAAAATATTTCAGGAGTTTTACAGAGTTAAATACATAATTCCATCTAAATGTGCACTTTCCCGACGGTTAAGTTTTCTGGACCTAACTACCTACTTAATCAAAATGTTAGTATCGTGGAATGTCGCCTGTTCAATCATAGGATGTTATAAGCATGAAGAATCATAGGATGATTGACACCTGATCCATACGCGATCAAGTACCGTTCCATTAAAATAATGACACGTTTCTTTAAACTCAATACGAGGAATCCACTGATAAAACGGCATTTCAAACTAACGCTCACGCATAGAATTATGCTTGTAGATTTATGGTTAAAAGGCTCATAGTATGTACGCGAAATATACAATGAGGACCGTTATAAAATGCTCGTATAGTCCGAGCCATTGAGAAATAAACGAGCAAACGATATTTGAATACCAACGAGCCAGCAAAATTACGATACGGAAAGCGGCGTCATTCTAGGACGTGCTTTTGACGTGTCATACTGATACCGAAAACGAATTGGTTTTGTGTGCTTGCTTGCTGAGTATGTTTTGGAATGTAGAGCCAATTTGACTCGAAAAACAAACACAAGGTGACGTTATTAAATTGCACAACGGGACTTAATCGCGTATTTAAGTTTTAAGATTTACCTCCGACGTCTCGAAGACGGCGTTGTGACAAGGTGACGTGGCTATCATATCGTTAAAGCCTGACAAGGAATATATGATCACGCGCCATGTTGCGGAATTTCACTGGAACTATTTTTTTCATACTATACTGAACTGTCACCCTATACATGAGAATAACAGCGTCCTCTTGACAATGATCATATAGTGGCAGTTCGGCTGTGTCCATAATAGCGATGAAAAAGATTGAGAAGTGACCGACTTGGAATGGATTTGTCGACTTGGATTGGAGGAGGCTGTGTATCTGAGTGCTTAAAAAAACATTTATTGAGCAAATAGGCCACAAGGGCACTTTTACACGTCAACATTGAATTTACATACAAGCAAAAATAATAACAATACATCAATGCTTAACATAACACTCGTGCGATACTTAACATAACACTTGGCGTTAAAACTACTCGCTAATTGGGCAAAAAATATATGTGTGCAGTAGAAATATAGATGTATCTACCAAATCACGGTAGATACATCTATATTTCTACGGTTTTTAATGTTATAGCAAGCAAACGAGTAGACGAATCACTTGATGGTAAGCGATTACCGTCATCCATGGACAACAGAGGGGTTGGTAGTGCGTTGCTGGCCTTTAAGATGGGGGTACGCTCTTTTCAATTGATTGCGCTTTTTTTGATTGATTGATTGATATTATTGGTATTGAATTGATATTTCTGAATAAGGTGCAAGGACGCCGAGGGCGCTTGCGGCTCACGCGTCCGGATTTAGAGAAACAATAGTCATTGATCGCCGGCCGGAATCCGATAAGTGGAAATATGGCCGATTAGAATAATTCCTCGTAGTCCAGAGTTTAACGGCTGTTCGACAACCTTTACTGAATTATAAACAATTTCTCTTGACCTTTTATGGTTAATTGGATATTTATTGTAATTTATCATAATATAGTATCTATACCTACTTATAATCGGATGTTAGGTAAGTATGAAACTATTTTAAATAATACATATATAAATAACACAACAAGTTTTATGATTCTGTTAATATACCTATTACAAAATCTGAAAATATAACTTACAATATTGTTCGCATAGACAGCTTTGAGAAAAGTCATCGATGAAGGAACATTTCAAAAATGTTGTTCTTCAAAAATTGTTTACTATTATTTTCCGTTTGATGCCGTTCCAGCGATGGGATGTTCGCGTTAGGTAGGTGCTCATAACTTACAATAATGAAAATGCGAGATCAATAAAGCTTCCTGTTTTAATACAAAATCGATATAAAATTGATGCATGAGCCTATTTGAACCCCTGGTGAACACGCATGATTAGATTTTAGATTAGATATATTTATTTCTTAAAGAAAAAGACACAGTATTTTACACAAAAGGATAAAACAAAGGCTTTCACTAAAAGATCGTCAACTTAACATTAACATTAAAAACACAAAATTAAAACATAAAAGAGTATAAAATTAATAAATAAAAAAATGTCACAAAAAAAGAAAATGTCAATGTAAGTATACTTAGCTAGGGCCAACCTAGATATTGTCGAAATGTCAAAACAAGAAAAACAAAATACTATATTTACAAAAAATACTAAGTTATAAATAACTTAATCAGATTTTCAAATCAAAAATAAAATAAAAATATATTAAATGTCAACGATCTTAATAGTCTTATTATAGTGTAAACAACGTTATTTACGGTATTTGACGTCTGTCACTCACTACAGCAACACTACGTAAAATGTCTTGCACATTGAAATCACAAAGGAAAACAACTGCACTGCGAACGTTTACGTTCTACGTCTTTTTTTTTTTATTTTAGGGTTGGCCGGACACCACCGTTATGAATCGGTAGTCGTCTAAGTAAATCGATATGAATTTTTCATTTTTCTTTTAATAAAAATAAGGAAAAGGTGGATAATTAACTGTAAATATGGATATATTTATCGTCACTTAACAGACAACAAATTTGACACAGAAATAACATAAATAAACTTTAAAATAGATCCCCAGTTCGTTTCAATTTTGACAATGGGTGCGACCTACTCGGTCGGTGTATTAAATGCATTTAGCTTGCGGGAAAACCATATAATTCTAGCTTTATTTAAATCTCAAATAAAAATTCATTATACGTCACAATTCGATACCTCAGTCTACGTGCCA
The DNA here is from genome assembly GCF_910591565.1 of Cydia splendana. Taxonomy (NCBI): domain Eukaryota; kingdom Metazoa; phylum Arthropoda; class Insecta; order Lepidoptera; family Tortricidae; genus Cydia; species Cydia splendana. The sequence continues at coordinate 11,976,009 of NC_085971.1, read as the reverse complement.
TCCAATCGTAATCGCTTGCTGTGACAATCGATTTGCGTTAGTTACATCTCTATATACGTCAGTCATAATGTGTCAAATACCGTAAATAAAGTTGTTTACACTATAGCTAAAAAATATTAATGGCAATGTCAGAATTCATATCAAATTAAATGTCACAATAATAAAATAGGTATAAAATCAATATAAAATTATTATATAATAAATTATTTTTCGCTATATTCTTTGCTAGAAGTTCATGCTAGAAGTTTATTTCGGAAATGTATGCACTGATGCTACGAGTTTTTCGACGAATTTCGTTCAGATATTCCTGTTTCATATCCTTCCTTGGCAAAAAAAAATAAAAAACTTGCATAATCAATTCACGAAAAATTTCCAAAGCCAATTTTCAGTATAACAAAAATTCTTATCGCGCAACGTTTGCAAGAATGTTAGAAAGAAACGTTATAAAAGCTCATGACAAAATTTAAGAGTTATCTAAATCGTTCGTAAACCAGTTTAGCGGGCATTAAAGCACAGACGAGACAAATAATTCAGGCAAGTAGGTACGTCCACATAACGCAAACGACGTCGCACCCCATTAAGAAACGCATAACGCTTGCAGAAATTGTTTCTCTGTATAGTTTTGTGTATTAGATAATATTCCGATCAACGAAGGTTTTTATTGTGTAGTTATCTTCCAATAATCATTTCGTTATAAGAACATGTTACGTTTTATGTTATCCTAGGACAATAAGCAGTAAACTGGCTATACTAGATAGAAGCAGAGTCATCTCGCGCTCACAGGCTTAATAAAAGTTATATAGATACGCGACCAACACAAAGAAATAATAATCATAGGTCACTTGTCCTATGTTCAGGTTAGATTTTTTCAAGCTGAAGTTTGTCGCGACTAACCATTAAAATAATTTATACAATAATGTCAGCTCAAGATTTGACTCATAATTATGTAGATACGTTTTGGTACATAAGAGAAGTGAATAAATAATTTGAGGTTTTTATAAAATGTAGCGTATGTCACCCGGGCCATAAAAAACGATGACACTTTGTTCATAATAATAAGCCTAATAGTTTCGACACTACGGTACAAGATAGCTACATAATAAGAATACAAACATATGTAGTTAGTAGCATATCTATGGCGACACATAATAGTACCTATGCTACTCGTAGTATCATGGTGTCATCGGAAGATCAGCACTGGCGTACACCAGCAGCACGCTGGCACTTTTTGTATACTCTTGTTCTCTTAATGATTTACTTACTCCGTTGGCTTAAGGACCCAAAGTAGGTCTTGGCCTCCAATAGGAGTTGGCGCCAGCGCACCCTGTCTTGTGCGATTTCCTCCTAGTTTTATGCGTTCAATGCTATAGGTCTCTGTTAACCTAGTCGAGATCATCACGTAGGCCGCTTTAGTCATATCCGCTAGCATCTTTTCGAGATGACCAAGCCAGCGGAGTCTTGTTTGATGTCTCCGATTACATCAGGTTTTCAAGCTCTTATCCTCCAGCTATTATCTTCCCGCTGTGTTAGCCCCAAGATCTTCTGGAATATTTTCCCTCTCAGCGAGAAGCAGCTTGTTTTCTTCCTTCAGACTCAATGCCAAATTTAATTTCCTCCTCTCTGCAGCGTATGTCATTAATGACACAACTTAGCTATTTGAATTTCTCCACTCCTTTGTACAGGACATCGTCGACAATTAGATTTTGTGCATGCTCCAGGGTGTTCTTGCACAAACCTCTTTTAATGACACGAACAGTAATGTTACCTCTACACTTCGCTCTGCTTTGTCGATAAAAAGAGTACCCAAATGTACATCTCAAATAATATCAAGTATGTTGCGGTTCAGACCTCCGTTGACCGGAGTACTTGTAGTTCTTACATCCGCCTTGTAACTCGGCACGGGCGACACCGGATTCCGATCACGTCCCGCGGGAAACCCCAACAAGACATGATTCGCACCTAAATATAATCTGACATCATGAAAACGCACGGAATGCCGTCGCGCAATTGAAGCTGACGTGAAATTAAATTGGGTGTTAAGTAACCTTTTTTAAGCGGTGACGGTTAGTTATACAGTAAACCAATATAAACACAGTAAGTAATAGTCGTTTTCCAGAAAAAGTTTGAACAGATTAATTTTAAGTTGACTGTACAATTTAGACTTAGATATCAAGTTTAATGTTGAAAAAAAAAATGTCCGGTAAGAGACGAATGCGACGATATCACTATTAAATTTTTTAAGCAATGGGCATTCGATGGTAAAGTCGTAGTGTTAAACAAAATGGTTGCTCATAATGTATTATCATCGAATAATTACAATGTACCTATGTAAATTATGTAAACAACAACAAACAACGTATTTGTATCTCGCGAACCGCATTGAAAGGTGATTGAAAATAAAATTGGTTGGTCAGGTCATTTTCTTTGCGCAAACATCATCATTAATTAATTACCGTGCTTACTATTTTCCTATCGACCACCAAAAAACAAACCTAAACGGACTTCATACACTGCAACATGACTGCAATTGGGCAAATGGGCAGTCTAATAGTATCTTCCTCTTAGCGCTTTCCCGATTGCACCTCAAAGAAGCCCTGGGTCCGCTGAGTTGTCTGTTGGTTGATTAATCGTACCTAATTAAATACCAGAGGCGTGGCGTCCATCTAACTGCTATCTGACATTTTAGCCCAGAGGGTTGCTTGGTTTTCTCACGATTTATTCCTTGACTGAGCTGGGAATATGTTTGTACCCATAGGTACATACCGCATACTCGGTTAGGTAGCATAGTAAGTTCTTCGAATACGATCTCCTGGCGGTCTAGCATAAGTTGCGTTCTCGCGCGCGAGTCCATACTTGAGGTCGCGCTTGTTGTATGGACATAGAGTCGCGCGCGAGAACGCAACTCATGCTAGCAGGTCTGTTGGACCTACAGGTTGATTTCTGTCTACAATCGTCGATTTTTTTACAGAGTTATTTAAAGGAAATTTAAAAACTGTTATTACTAAGTATTTTATGTTTGGTGTAATTTAAGAAGAACCCCTATTAGGAACCTATTAGTAAGCATTCTTCAGTAACTAACTTGCTGAAAATTCCTTTGAAGTCCAAATTAGAATTTGCTTCTTTGCTAATGTTTGACGCAAATCACTGTCATTTCAGATCTTGTTTACCTCCTGAGCAGTTCTGTGTTTACACACAGATTACATACTATTAATATAATCTGTTGATTGCCAGCACAAGTCATCTCGACGATTTCTTTTGTCTATCAAACTTATAATGCCACTTGGATTTGACGAAAATATTCAGAACGATTTGGGTAAGATCGACATGCATCGACAAATTGCGAGCGGTTTCAGGAGTCCGCCCTAAGGGTAGTTAGCGGGGGTGAGTGCAGCACCGCACTGGAGGTAGGTCAGGGAGCGCAGCCGCCGCGCCGGATTCCCAGACGGTGACGTAAGCCACAGACAAACTAGAGCGGCGTCACTGGCCCTATCCGCGTAATTTCATATATTTATTATTGACAGTGGCGAGACGGTGACAAGCCCACGCTGGAGCTGTAAGCGAGGCTGCGGCCGCCCTGCGCGCCACTGCAAATAGACGCGACGCGACGCGCCGCGCAGACATTGCTTTATGTTGGGATTATAGTTGACATTTCATTGAAATAACTAACTGGAAATTATTGTAGCTTTGTTGATGTTTGGGTGGGATGTCTGGCGGGAATAGGTTGATATGTTGAGATACGTGAAATTATACTAACGTGAAATTATCAAATCAGTTTTTCGTTTACACATTTTGCGTTTTAAGATACAACCGCCCTGGCTTCGCACGGGTTAACAAATTATACACCTATTAAACCTTCCTCAAGAATCACTCTATCGACAGGTGAAAACCGCATGAAAATCCGTTGAGTAGTTTTTAAGTTCATCCCGCACAAACACAAACAGACAGACGCGGCGGGGACTTTATTTTATATAAGGTGTAGTGATACTTGTATTCCATTCAATTAATCCGATTAAGAGTAATTTCATTTGTTAAATACCAATACCTGTCATAGACAAACGCATACAAATACTAAGTGGTAAAAAGCTTTCTCGCAATCCGACCTTTAAAGTATGTGACCCGCTTTACATAATGTTCAACACGTGGTCATGTTCCGGAACATTGTCCACAGACTGTCGACCGTACATGCTCCACAATGCAGCGGCAGGCGCCATTGCATTCCAAGCCGTGATAAGAATGAGAGATAACGGTTTTGTAGTCAAACATTTCGAGTGTTTTATCAAATCGTGTGCAGTTGCCGAGAGTTGACACGCATGGGAACGAGAGTGCGAGATTCTTCTTACGCTGAAACATTAAATATTTTGCTTCCAGATAAAATTATCTTAGTTACCGTTAGGGGCGAAGATAAAAATTTTATTGCTTGTTTCGAGTTATCGACAACCACGGACATTTATTTCAGTCTCACGCAATGAAAATAGGGGTAGGTTAACTAGGTTTGGAAAACTAAATAACATAATCAGGTCTACTACATCGATAGGTGACGGGAATTCTAAGCCGCAACAGTGGTTTATAGAGGGCATTGCGGTACGTTAAATGTACTCGTATTAAAAACCGTAAACTGGTATCATGTAAGTATTTGTGTTAAGATTGCCAACCACATCATAACATGCATAAGCTCGCGATGAAAAATCAACTCCCTTTCCAATTCCTCAAAAATCAATGATCAATGTTAGGTAGGTAGGTACTCCGCGAATCAAAGTAACCCCAGTTTACACTAACTGTCATTCATCTTCTAAACGTAATCATCTAAACGCTAAAGCGAATGAAAATATTGAAAATACGAACCGATTGATTCAAACCCGAATCAGCCAGGTATTTTAGGAAATCTATATTTAGAAAAAAATATTCATCATGATTTTGAAAATAGTCCATTTTCTTTAATAACAAATTCGTGACGCGGCAGGCTACTAGCTGACAAATTCGATCGGTACCATGGGCCAAATCACCACTTTATGTCGCGTCTAGAGTGAGTACGGACAATGAAAGATAAACTAAAAAAATACTTCTATGAATGTTAGCAGCAGGAGCCTGTTTTGTGGGTGCGATGGCCGTGTGGCCGCAGCCTAGCTGTCGCGGCGGCCAGGGTGTGAGACGGCGCGCCGCTATTTCTGTCGGGGTATTTGCGTGCCATTCCGTCGCCACAACATCACCGCTGCACTATTGTCTCGTTTAATATGAAAATTGCTCTTTAACATGCTCTGCTACGCTCAATTAATATGAAGAAAAGCCGAGGAAATTTCAGTTGACACGACACTAAAGTGGAGTGTCAGACGTAAGCTACCGTATAATGACCTTCCCGTGCGGCGGCATCTAGTAAGAGTATCTTTGTTTATTTATGATAAACAATCATCATGTTTTATAACAATGTTAATCGGGTTAAGTGATGCGCGCGCGTGCTTCGCGTAGGCGTGTCAGGTCGTCGCACACGCATCTACACTCTCTCTAATTAATTTAACTTTACACGCGGTACACTTTAACCGTAATTGATAAAGATAAACAAGGTGTTCCTTGCATATTGCTATATTTATATGGTAATCAGTCGGCTTAGCGTAGACATCTGTCCTTCGTCGACGCGTTAAGTCAAGATAACACATAATAGTACGTTAGGAAGCGGATATGACAATGCGAATCCTGAGCTGCTTGCGAGGATACATCAACAATTAGTCAATCAGAGTATACTGGTATCGAGGGGCCGAGACCGGTCGCCGACAATGCTCGAGATGGACAATAACTGTCGGCAAGGGGAAGTGAAACCAAGACGCAGTACCCACGGTCTTCACACGCTAACGAACTGCGACGTTCCCGTCCGATGCCGATATGTCGAATATGGAACAATTCCTTTCTTGCTTGTTCGCGACCCTCGTCAATCCAATTATGACAGCAGCCGAAGGCGGCCAATCACAACGTCGGTAACCAATACAGATTATTATTTCATGTGACATAGACAAGCTAGAACGGTATGCTTCGATCAGTAAACATAATTCCCACTGTCACAAAAGCTGAAACACCAGCAAGGACCCCGAAATTAACAGTTAAAGAAATAAATAATACAGTAACGCATTTAGATATTTATGTACCTAATGACTAATGTTATTCTATTCAAAGCAATTATTCACGAAGCAAGACAAAGTTAAAGGAAACTCGTGTCCGTCTAAAACTTCGATGAATAAGATAATATCTCGAACACATTCATTGGGTGAATCGGGCGTTTGGAGACGATGAGTACCGCCAATGACACAGTTAAACTAACCATTTGTAAACCTTATTACAAGATGTTAAGGTCTTCGAATGGGTATTTTTGCGTGTCATCGTTTGATCACGGGAGCAATAAAGGGTAACGTTATCGGCACCGGAACCGGGATTAAGGGCCGGGCCGTCTGAGAGGGGCACACAAAGCTCGTCCTCGAGCTTTGTGGGTCAATCCCAAGGACACAGCTATTAGTCCACCGTCTAGTCTCGTTGGGGGAATAATTGGTACTTTAGAATATTTTATGGAGCTTTTGTTAGGAATTTGTTAGTGACAATTTGGTAGGTACTATCATGTATTAAATAAAGATTTGATAAAATAAAGTTTTAATCGATGATGTTCATGCACATACATACCTAATACTTACCTAGTGTTGCTAGGAATTCAAGTAAAATCATTGGGTATAAATATTAAGAAAACACCGGACAAGTGCGAGTCGGACTCGCCCACCGAGGGTTCCGTACTTTTTAGTATTTGTTGTTATAGCGGCAACAGAAATACATCATCTGTGAAAATTTCAACTGTCTAGCTATCACGGTTCGTGAGATAGAGCCTGGTGACAGACGGATGGACAGACGGACGGACGGACAGCAGAGTCTTATTAATAGGGTCCCGTCCCTTTGGGTACGGAACCCTAAAAACTAATAAGATTACGTCAAAAAACAGCTAAACTTACCACCTAGATGTTGAAGAATTGACGTCGTGCGAAAACACAGCAAAGACTAGCTTAGCAAGAGAGTTCTGAGTGCTCAACAGACAGCGCCCTTACGAGGACCTAGTTGGTTGGTAGTTGGTAGGTGCATGCATATACATATTCATAACAGTGTTGGTGTCATCGGAGACTTGCCGGCGTTCACACGGTTGCAAACATTAGAACCTCTGATATGCCTGAGTGCGGAGACTGCGGAGATTTACATACCAGTAAAAACTTCCAGGATACCGATGAGAAAGATAAAGTTGTGATCCAGCAAAACCAGTATAGTTACACGGAAAAGTTGGCTAAGCATGCAAAACACCGGTACAATCAATACCAGCCAGTGTAGGTAGATGAAACACTACTCACGAGGCATTGGCTTCGGGGATGATGTCGTCGGCGACGACGTATATCATCGCGCCGGCGGCGAAGGCCAGCGCGTAGGGCAGCGCGGGCTCCGCCGCCGCCACCGCCACCGCTCCCAGCACGCCGAACACTGGCTCCACCATGCCAGACAACTGGCCATACCTGAACAACAAAATAGACATAATTAACGAAGTAGCTCTCTAAATATGGACACAATGGATGACCCCTACAACTACATGAAAGCTCCTGGCGAGCGATTATAAGGGACGATCGGCGCCGAGAGATAAAGCCTGCCACTCACAACATGGCGGTACGAAAATGTAAAGAGTGTATCGACGAAGAAGAAGAAGTAACACTCATTTTTATGCTGTCCGTGCTTTGTCATTAAGATTTAACTAATAAGTAAGTAGTTCCATGTAAGACAATTAATTTAAATCTTCTCGACTACTTATATCCTCGTATGTGTAACCTAAATTAAACACGTTCTAATAAGACTATTGAAAGAAAAAAACGTAAATATTAAGCTTTTCATACAATTTACAGGAATGACTGTAATATTTTACAGAAAGCTCACATTTTCTTAATCAGTTAGTTACCTACGGCCTACTACGTTGTGTTCGTACCTGCTCTACGAAGTTCATGTGGGCGTTGCCATTTGTTACGTGAACGCGAACGTTTCATGAACGAGTCCGGCTATAGAGTGTATAGAGTGAATCATCTGAAAATCTCACCATATTGTACCATTTATTATGTTAAATAATTTAGAATAACTCATTCATGTGCCGTACATTACAGGTAATACAGTAGACGAATATCTAACACGAAAAGTAACAAAGATTAAAGATTTCAGAGTGTTTAACTTTAAAGACATGTTTGCTTGCGCGCGGCGTCGGAGTGGTACATTAAAAGGGCCCCGTATCCAAAATACTGATCGTGGAGTCAAGTATCAGTGTGTTGTTAATTTTCACGTATGCGGGGTGGAGGGGTGAGGCGCGGTGCGATGCCGAAAGAGGCCGCTAACGAATTGTTTTGGTGAAAGTGCGGGCCGGTGCCGCGACCACATTCCGACGGACTGGTCGTGGAGCCGCCTCTGTGGGAAACGCCGCCAGGGCCACCCCACACGACGATGCAGCTCATACCTAATCTCTTCTCGAACCAACCATCTTGACTTTCCTTTTAAGAGACGCGCGGTAGCCACATAAGTATTGCCCTAAAACTTCAGGCCATTTTTCAGGGAGCCACACGAAAGCATCTGTTTGCTACAAATACGTTCGAACAGGAAGCAGATAAGATTAAATATTGTTGTTATTGACAAGGATACCATCATAACATTATCAACTAAAATGAGCTACCTACTTCATAAGGAAATAAAGCTCGAATATTATGACATTGCGGCAAGCCGATACAAAAATAGAGAATGTCCACGAGAAAGTTTGGAAAGTAGTTGTGCAAGGATACGATAACAAGCGTATGGACAAATTTAATAAGCGTTAGGTAACTTTCAGTTAGTGTATGTCTAGGTGTAGCAAAGTGCCAGTTGGGACAAACGAGTTTACTTAATAACGAGAGCTATATCCCACGGTTTCCATGAGACGTCAGTATTTATTTTGATTTATTATTTCATTTGTCGACGCGCCGTGATTAATTACATCTTTTTTTCATACCAAGAGATTATTACTGCAACGCGGTATGATGAAGATAGATGAGCGCCAAAGAGTTAGCCCTGCTGAAATACACTGCTGAAATGTTCTAGAGTTCCACCTGAAGCTATCGGGGACTAGTTTCATTTATTGAGGTATTCGACGTTTTATCTGCCCTAGATTTTTTTCACCATCCAAGAAAATACAAAATTCTTAGGTATATTAGGTTTTTCTGCCGAGAAATATTGTTACCATTTTTGCCACTCAGGAAGGCATTCTGTAAGTAACGTTAGAGCCACTTTGAGCAGAAGGTCCCTTATTATTATTTATTTATTTATTTATTTAATAAAATACAGAGGTATTCTTAAAAAATAGTCATAGTCCCGCAAAACTCAACAATGAGTTTGGCTGTGGGTTATATCTGAAAAAAGTTTCTTGTACACTTTGAATTGCTTTTCGCTCCTAACAGATAACGTTGAACATTTTCCTTATTGGTAAATACTTGTGTTTAACGCATCAAAGTTGTATCTCAACGCAACTTTTTTTGTTTTTGAAACACTTTAGTTTGCCTGTGCTTCAGAAACAACAACAAAAATAAGGGTGGAAACTTGTGTTCATTAGCTTAGCGGAGCCACAAGGGCCGGGTAGCCGACCGCCGCGCGACGTGATGCTATGCCCTTACGCTATCGCATGCATAATTCACAAGCGGCGAAAGCAGCAATTTGCGACAATATCCACCGATTCGCAGAACCGTTTGACTGTTGAGCCGCCGCGCAAGCAGGATGCGTGTGACAAGGATTAATTTGAATAAAAGCTTCTACGTAAGTAATACGTTTTGTTAAATTGTTTGTGTGCGGACAAAATAAGAAATGAATGTTGGAGCTTATTTCAAGGGAATAGCGGTGACAATTATATGAGTAACAACAGCAAAAAATAACGACAATAAACATAGGTTCTGACGGCAAATATTTTAAAACATAACAGTTGTGTTACCCTACTTGACAAATATCACAGCAGTCGACGCCACCAATGTGTCATTCTAAGCAATATACCTCCGCACGTGGGCTTAAGCTTTTAATTTGGACGATTCCATCTTATGCCAAGTACCATCCGCTAACTAACCTAATCCTATTAGCCACGCTTCTACTTTCCATCTCCTTTATAAGTAATAATTAACTTAATTACAACAATTGACATTTTGAAATCTTGCCAGTATACAGAGGTATAATATGTGCGTTACCGTTGCATGTAATACATGCACTTAAGACTGCCTCCTTCCTTCTTTACACAGATACAGACATATCTCAACAGCTCACGTTCAAAGAGTAGGTATCCGTAAATGTCTAATTGTTCCACATACAGAGACATAACTTTTTGGTTAATTTATTAAAGGATGCTAGATAATTTCGACGCGTAGTCTGATCCGCTACTTTTGACGCTGACTGTCCATCTCCCATCGTTCCCTCTCGCCAAGTGTCCTGCCCGCCTCCACTCCAACTGTGCGAATAATTACGTTGAATCAATGAATAGAGACATTATCTCTGGCTCGGCTTTTATCTACATTTACACGCGATCTCGCTTCGACACAGTTGATGGCTCTATTACCCCATCCGTTTACGTCAACTTGAATAAGAAATTATCGCATTTCGTTATTCTGTGATTTCCAAACTACGTACCTAATAGTGCTATCGTAATGATGATCAGACTATCAATAAATATGCTATGATGTATTATTATAGGTATATAAAATAAACGTTAGATACTATTTATAGTTGTTTATAATGATTATGACTATACAGAGATTTGATTTCAGTTTTCTGTTTCAGAAATATTGGGGAATCAAATACCCATAATTTAGGCAAATAATAAAGGCTATTAGTTCCAGTTATCTCAACTGGTATATTAGATGCTTCGCCACTGTAAATTAGGGTCCATTACCTGATGACCTTAACTGCCGGAAAAGAAAAGATAACTTTTGCATCTTACGAGGCCCACAGAACAAAGAATTCTAACTGGTATAGATGACATAGAGAGAGAGAGTGTTGGTTACATTGTATACTCGTATGTACAATATGTCAACTCCATATTAATTATTGTTATAGCGCTAACGTTTGAGCGAATATCTAGGTAAGTTAACACGTTACGTTCATATGACTATTTAGCTAATTCCGACGCTCAAGAACAAAGAACCTAGCGAGCGCCTCAGATTGTGACGCAGGTACGACTTCACAAAATTCTTGATCGTAAGTCGTCATCGTTCAAAATTGCAAGCCGATCAAACAGTCTAGGAGGGCGTTTGAGAAACGCGGGGCTACGGCGCAATTGACACCGCAAACCGGCCGCGATTGCGCAGATCAGCGCCATCAAGGCTGGCAGCGCCTTCCGCGACCGCTTCTTCGGGGTCCGACGACGGCGGCGTCGTTCTCTCGATTTAATTATTCGGCTCCGAAGGCCGATCGCCTGCGGCAGGCAGCGGGCGGTGCTCTGCGACTGGTTGGACGGGTGCGCTGCGCGCTGCGTCCGGAAGAACGCGCAGACAGCGCGCCGCCGACTGATCGCAACGCGCACCAGACTCCGCGGCACCGCAGCGACACCGCATATCGGAATCACGCAACACACAATTTCGAAATAGACGACTTTCTCGGGTCCAGTTAGCACTGCATACTTGACCACACAGAGTTAACAGTTGCGGGAGCGGGTCGCGGGTGCCGCGCCGACCACGCCGGCGCGTCCGCCGCCGCACAGTCTTGTAAGATGCATTGCAACACCAAATGAAAACATGACGACCGACTTTATATATTTAAACATGTCGTAGACGTCGTTAAAAATATAGCGAAACGACCTCAAATTAAACGACAGTTTTAGATTTAGTATTATTATGTGATTATACAACGAATCGACTATCAAGGAGTCTCATAGGAGTTTGCGTGCAGCCATGCTCTATATGAGTCATGTGCGCGGTGAGAAACGTTTGCTAGACGCATTGTCTACAACAATGGATCACACTACTTGATCTCATTATGTCATATAATGAAACAAAAAATGAGTTTGGACTCTACGCCCCAACAAATACCTAGTGTGAATCTCATTACTGGCAGTGTCTGCGCCCGATTCTAGAAATATGTTCAATACATGTTTGTTATAGAGGTATCACGTCGATAATTTAATGTTAATCTCAATAGTAAGAAGTAATAAGTCAATCAAGTTAGTCACATTTTGGTTGCATACATTTTTTTACGTTCTTTTAAACATGAATCTTTTTAACGACTTGGTAAATACGTTCTCAAAGCAGTATTTTAATGATACTATAATTTATCAAGATTTTATATGATTGTTATTTTGCTTGCAAAAGCAAGGCAATAGAGCAGACATTTTATCCAGGCATTGTAATGGCTGCATTAATAATGCATAAGCCATAGGGCCGCAACATATACGAAATTCACACTAACCGGAATTATGGCGTAACTGCACACCGGCAGCATAATCGCCATACAAAAATTTATGGCTAACTAAATAGGGATATCATCTAGATAAAGACCAAATCCGCAATTTGACGAGATGGCACAAACTTAAATAAATGTACTCACAGCCAAGCTGAATGCGATTATACTTATGTACCTACTGGCTCTGGCCCGCCCGCCCAATCATGTAATATGTACAATACCACGCCTAACGCTGGGCGGGGCGATTTCGGAAATGGCACCACGGAATAAGGAGAATATAAGGGGCAATCCTTTTCTATAGTACCCTCCTTAAACAAGCAATCAAAGACGCTACAATTTTAATGGTTTTAGTTAACTTAGATCCGCATGGAATTAAATCATTAGTAAAAATGTTTAAATGTTTCGATGTTTGTTACGCAATCGCTCAAAAACAACTTGAAGGATTTGGATGAATATATTGGCACTTGCACACATAGTTTATAAGATAACGAAAGATAAGATAGCGAAACGGTATTAGCGAAATGGGGGCGGAAAATTATAAGAAAGTGTGATCTTTTGAGAGTTGACCGGGCAAATAAAAATTAGGTATTGTAAAACAAACATGTGACAGTTGTGATACCCTTAGGGTTGCAATAGTCCATTTAAGCTACTGTAATTACATATCATTTTGTGGGCAGTACGCTTGTTTTCCACCGACGTAACAAAATAAAATACAGAACCTGATCAATGGTTATAGCCGTTAAAAACTATTTTTTTTAGTTCGTGGCCGGATGAAAACGACTGAAAGACTCGAGCGCACCATAGAGCTGGCAAACTTTTTTCTCCGATGGTGGCACATCATGTCGGGTCCATGTATGAGTGGGAGTGCTCATAACAACCGTTTAGGACCTCTGCTGTTTGCACGCGGTAATCAAGCAATGCATACAATATTCCTTAGTTATTGTTGTACCCGGCTGACAACTACTGAAAGACTCGAGCGCGCCAAAGAGCTGGCAATCTTTTTTCTCCGATGGTGGCACATCATGACGGGCCCACATTCCTCGCTCCGCGCATTCCTTGTCGCGCGCTCATAACAACCGTTTATGACCTCTGCTGCTCGACTTAACTGCTTGTACGCGGTAGTCAAACAAATTGCATACAAAACACCTTAGTTATTTATTGGTGGGCGACTGAAAGACAGTAAAATCGAAATTAACACTACAAAGACATACCTCTTTACAGTCTTTACTCGTGGTTTGCAAATATTGCAAATGATTCCATTGAATACTATGTAAAATTGCAGGGCATACTTCAAAATTTTTGTTAGGTACGTGGTGTTTTGACCAGGGGATTCCTGGCATTACTCATTGCTTTCCTTTCATTTTTCCTAGGGTAAAGCAAAGTTATACACCGCATTGTTCTATGAGACTATATTTTTGCATACATATTTACATTTACTTATCTCTTGCACTGGAAAACCTTCTCAGTATATGGGCTGTAAGAACACGCACTAAAGAGCTTGCGAATGTTTTCAATCGAGCGCTGTACTAACCAGCATTTTCCAATGATCATTCGCAGACCGTATGTCTTTGCTGTAAGGTTTAAGAAATGTCAGTTAAATGTGTTCACGATGGTACTGGCGAGGGCATTTCTTGCCCGGGCCACATTCCTGGCGCCCCGCATTCCTGGCCGCGCACTCGCTAACAGTAACACTCGTTTATGACCTCTGCTTCTGCCGATAACTTCTTTGCTTTATAGGTTGATAACAGGGTAAGTAGTGTAAACACCCCAATAATCGACATGTTAAGACCCAATATTCGACACCTTGCTGTCAACATTATTGCTATGACATTATGATTGAAAATGTCGATTATTGGAGCTGTGTCGGGCACTGAAGCCTCTACGTTAAAAGAAAAATAACTATGATGCTTAGCCCAGATTATTGATACTTGAACTATAAACAAGTTAAATCTCACTGAGTAGGTACTTCTAGCTAATGGAAAACTAAGTAAAGAAGTGTTGTCAATCGATAGGTAAATTCTCTAGAGGCAACGCCCCTTTAATAAAGTATCATCATTAAGCAAGTCTGTGTAATTATAAAACTCATAACGACCCACGTATATTTAAAACTTGCAAAAAGCACCGACAAAACATAGGGTAAAGCGGCATCCCTTTAATTATTGATACGTCCAATTTAATTACAAGGAAATAGTGGCATCCATGCAAGAAGTGGTGTAAATGTCAGGCATTTTAGGTGACGACTGTCAATTAAAATTTTACCCTATAGTAAGTTCATAGAGCGTGTCCACGACACCGACAACACGTCATCAATTTTAAGTTTTATTCTACTACATATTTTGAACAGTCCTGTTTATTGGCAGAAATATTTCTAATAAATAAGAGTTTTCTGCCTGATACGGAGTAAAATTACCTATACCATCAGGGTACGCACGTGGCAGACTTCAGTAGGTACTTAATAAGTAGGTATTAGTTATTTACGATACAAGTGCGGAACAGAGGAAATTCGAAACGAGTGGCGATAAATTAAAACACGACCGAAGGGAGTGTTTTAAATCGACACGAGTTGCAAATTACCTATTCGCACGTGTATCGTACAACGTTTTACAGTACATATGGCCCTTTAAACTTTTGACATCGCACGAAAAGTGCTATTTTACGCACTAATAGGACCTAGGGAAAATAGGACCATATGTACTGTAAAAGTTTTTTTTATACCTACGAGTGTCCGCATAATTTGGAAACGTACTAAGTTACCTAGGTAGTATATCAGAAACCTGGAAAAACATAAGGTAAAAAACCACAAAGGTGATGTCGGCTCCCAAACAATAAGTCCAATTATACATACTTACAACAAAACGAAAGGGTAGCAAAAACTGGTGTCAATTTCTGGCATTTCTTGTGATAAGTCCCAATTAACGAGTTTTGCCATTTATGGGTTAAATACGTATATATAGTCTTACCTTATATGGGATTATAGAGCGTGTTTATTACAACGTAGCAGGGCGTTTTCAGAAATAAATATCTAAACCCGATTCTCACAGATCCCGGTGTTTTTGGGTTCTTTCAACTCAGAATCACTAGCATATTAAATTCTGATGATAAAATAAAAATGTCCAAAAAATTTGTATGAAAATTGTACATTCAATTACGTCACGCACATACAAGTAAAAAAATTTTAAGACTCCGCTGTCCGTCCGTCCGTCCTTCCGTCCGTCCGTCCGTCCGTCCGTCCGTCCGTCCGTCCGTCCGTCCGTCCGTCCGTCCGTCCGTCTGTCACCAGGCTGTATCTCACGAACCGTGATAGCTAGACAGTTGAAATTTTCACAGATGATGTATTTCTGTTGCCGCTATAACAACAAATACTAAAAACAGAATAAAATAAAGATTTAAGTGGGGCTCCCATACAACAAACGTGATTTTTGACCGAAGTTAAGCAACGTCGGGCGGGGTCAGTACTTGGATGGGTGACCGTTTTTTTTGCCGTTTTTTGCGTTATGGTACGGAACCCTTCCTGCGCGAGTCCGACTCGCACTTGCCCGGTTTTTTTAATGGTGGGATGGAGAATGCTGTCGATTCTGAGTAGAATGAGCCCAAGAACGTCCAGATGTGAAAGAATCAGGTTTTCAATATTTATTTCTGAAAACGCCCATCATCGATTTTAATTGTTACTCCACTATTTAAACTGTCCTGGCAAAAATATTTCTTAAGAATTTTCCGAACATGAGCGTAAACACCGGGAATGTGGGGTATGTAACTATGTAGTAAAATTATTCCGTATAGGGGACGCGTACGTTCGCAGTGGGGTTATTCTACATTACTACATACGAGTATATGTGTCGCTTAACTTCAAACTCGGGTAAATCCATTCGACCCTCTCAGCAAATATCTACTCTAGTACCTTTTCTTAGTACCAAAATCGCATAATTTGACAGATGGATTTACCCGAGTTTGAAGTTAAGCGACTCATATACCTTCCAGTACGGTTACCATCAGTTTGTCACTGACATAAACGCCGTCGAGAACGTAATTTACTTTCTATACATCTCGCTCGCACGCGCATATTAGTGCAAACGGGATGTATAGAAAGTAAATTACGTTCTCGACGGCGTTTATGTCAGTGACAAACTGATGGTAACCGTACTGATATTTCATTGGAGTGACGATTCTAAAGAATTTTCCGAAATAATGCGAAATCGCTAATGTTTTTAAGAATGTTACAAACGCGAAAACCAAAGATGCGGGATATGTAGTAGGTTTAGTTAGGTATGTTAGGTAGGTATCATAATTCTTTCTAAGGAACGCGTGAGACAGGCACTACGAACAGTAAGTATGACTCTTCTATTTTCAATAGGTTTATTCTATTTTTAAACAGGTCCGGATATTTAATTTTACTGGAAAAAATGTTTTAAAACATTTTTTCAAACGCGCGATAGCGAAAACCCAGAATGTGGGGCTTGGAGTAACATAATTCGTTGAGGCCAAACTAGCAAAATTATTTCGTTTAAGGAAAGGACGAGTGAGGCAGTCTGTACGATTATTCTACTTTTAAACTGGTTCAGATATTTAATTTTACTGGTAGGTACAAATAGTAGTGTTACGAATTTTTCAAACGTGAGCGCGTTAAGTAGGAATCTAGGAATGCGGGGTATGTAAGTATTATGTAGTAAAATTATTCCAAATAAAGAATGGGTGTGAGATACACACGGGAATACCTACGTTTTTTTTGTCCAGATATTTAGTTAAACAGTAACAAAAGTTTCATAAGAATTTTCAAAACGTGATATCGTCAAGAGGAATCCGGGATATGCAGTAAAATGATTCCGTATAAGGAATTGCCGAAAGATGCGCTGCGAACAATACCTAATACGTTTCTTTTATGTTTAATTTGGTTCGGTAACAAAACAAACACAATAACAAAAGCTTCATAAGAATTTTCCAAACGTAATCGCGAAAAGGAGGAATGCGGATTATGTAGTAAAATTATTCCGTATAAGGAACGAACGAGTGAGGCAGTCTGTAGGATTATTCTAATTTTAAACTGGTTTGGATATTTAATGACCCTCGTACAGAAGTTTCATATATTTTGAATTTTCCAAACGTGATCGCGAAAAGTTGGAATGCGGGGTACGTAGTAAAATGATTCCGTATAGGGAACGTGCGGACACTAGGGTGGACGAGGTCGTCGCTCGCGCAGGATCCCACTCGCGCGCATTCTTCCCGGCGTTCACAACAAGTTAGGAAACGAATTGCTTTGGAGGTGCTACTGAATACTGACTTGTAGGTACACACGGGAATAATGAAAACGTGTTATTATATTAGGGATTCCTTTCCTTGTTCCAGCGGGTTCGTGTGATTCTTAGTGCCACCCCACACTAGCGTCTCCCGAATGTCGGCGTCTAGTCAAGTCTATGGCTGCCGCTCGACGCGACATTGGCGCCGCTGCGCAATGACGCCATTTTCCATAGCGCTGACTAGACGCCGACGCTCAAAAGACGCGAGTGTGGGCTTGCCCTTAAGATATGAACACTAGCGTATCTACAGGCTGTTTTCGTAGCGCTTGGGCGGGCCGGCGCGGCGGGCGGCGGCGCCAGCGGTTCCCGGAACACGCCGGAATGCGACTATTTACATCTTTTACCTATTTGGTAACGTTTACAATACGTACACGTACTACAATGCGACGCTACGCGGTAATGATGCAAGCGTCTTGCGCGAGTATGAGGAAAAAAGTGCGTTTTTGGAGTTTGCAATTGTAAAACGCATTTGTGGTCGCCTGGTTGGTTAATTGTACCTACTCGATAAAGTGAACTATGTTTTAGGTTCTTCCCCCACCTAGATTTGCCCTAAAGCTTTACTATACAGGAAATAAGGGTATAGGTACACTTTTTGTTTTGGTATTATAAAAATCCACCAAGCCTATTGTCAACTTTTACAAAATGTTCATATTAAATTTTACTTAATGTAGAATTATTTTAAATAGTAAAAGAATAAGGCGATATTTGCATACATAAGTACTACAATATTACGTGTAAAGCAAAAAAACATGTAGCTAATAATTAAAATATATCAACCGTTTGTTAATTTGCATCGGAATATAGAGAAACATCAGCACAAAGCTAATGCTTAATTCAACATAACTTTTATGTCTAATTATAACCCAATAGCCGAGGGAGCACGGACGCAGTATAAGGACAATTACAGTAATTTATTTACGACCTAAAGGAGTCTTCTCGTAGTAACGTTAAATTTTCGACGCAGTGAATGCTTAGCACGACTTATCTAGGATGTTATCAAAGCTAGCGGTGTTCTTGCAGCGTGCATAGTAACTTTTTTGCGCGGTCTCCGCGTAATATGAAAATTAGACCGTCAAACGGGACTATTTATTACCCTTGGGACTATTTACAACTGTGTATACTGTACAATTCGAATATTTTACACCATAGTAATTTTGAGATCGAGTCTTATATTAAAAGGCATTTAAGATGATGTGAATTATGTGCTCTCAAAACGAATTCTCAAGATTCCAAAAAGCTCAGCATTCCTAAGTATTCCAAGTAGACGCAAGCACTCCAAGAATTACTTTTCTTTGTAGATAGACTACTTTTTACAAATCTACTACGAGGCGAGTCGGGTAGCTGAGGCCGGCTGCAGTTGCTAAATGAATTAGCCACACAGGAATGGGGTCGGCCAGTCTGGCTGCGTTGGCATCCGGCCTAACGGCGCGCGGGCGCATTCTCTAGCGAGCCACATCCAAGCGGGAGACAACATCTAACACTACCTACTTTAAACGGTGACGTGTTTAGAACTCCAATTTTAACGGGTTGTCTTAACCCTTTGACGGCGTGATACTGATATCTCTATTTAAACACTTGATTTCGGATATCAATTACCTTACGCAGGCCGGCAAATATGTTGTAAGTAGTAGTTATTAATCCTGGGGCGCAGTTTCGGCCGTTGTTAAAGATATTTGCTGCTACTGAATATAGGTGCACACTTGATGCACTGTCTCGTAATTAACCCCCTTATTTACCTCAGCTGATTGAGGCTTGTAGGTTTATGAATAACGCCATAAGTCTATAAGACGGAGGCGACCACATCACCCTTCTTGAGGTGGCAAAGCATTTCTCATTTTAAAAAGTAACTTGAAAAAAAAAAGTGATTAAAATATGTTACATATTTGGTACTGTGTGTCATTAAACAGTTACGCCTTTTCAATCTGTCCCTTGAGGTTTTTCTTCACTCGTTTCTCGCAGAGGACGCGTGATTCATCGGTCCCTTGAGAATCTTAAGATCGTTTTAACGTAATACGACTTAGCGCCACTATCTCTATCAAAGCGCGCTTTGAGTGATTCAACTCCATTTTCATGCATAAAGTGTATACAGGTAACTTGAAATGTCAAATGATTCTTAAGATACCTATTCTATTTTGTTACTGTCTTTATTCCTTTCCGCTCGGTATGTTTGAATTTTTCCTACGAAAATGTCCTCAGTCGCGCTGACAGAAGCTTTTATAACTACACAGTTACACAAATACAATCTTCAGAGTTTTAAGGCTGATGACAGAACTGTTATAAAGCGGCTTATAAATATTTCGGTTGTTTCACCAGAAAATTAACACCGACTTTATTGTAGTATTAAGAGTGAATGTGTTGGATGTGTTTTCCGGTGGTCGATATAAAATAATTTAAAGCGTCTGGACATGACGCGGTGCGTCTGACTGCGGCTATCAAAGCATCCACTGCCAACTAAATTTATTTTATAGTTTAACGACAAATTGTTGACACAAATGATACACTAGTGAGTTAGAGGCGGGGGAAAACATTAAGATCCGCAGTTTACTAACATAAACTGGTCTGGCGAGAGGATTAACGACTTCGGGAAACATAATTTCAGGTTTTTTGAGCTTTGCTTCGGCCGCTATTAGGGAAGTGTTCAAGCAAGGCGGATCCTATTATTGTGCACTGATCAAACAAACCGGCACGCGTGGACGTTTGCCTTTGATGAAACTTGAATGTCGACTTAATTTATCAATAATGGATAAAGTAACTTTAAAACCGAAATCGGGCGATTTCACGAGAATGTCGCTTGGGAAATGCCATTCTTCTAATATTCTGAAAATGCTGAGAAAGCGATATATGGTCTGGTAATATTTCATGACTTGCCAACAAATTGGCAGTACGAGTATGTTCTCGATCTTTACAATATGTGATTGAGGTATCTGCCATACACGGCAAAATAATTTCGTAAGCGACCTTCTCGTTGAATGCTCCAAATGACTTACCAAAACGCCCTCCAAGTGGAGAATCCCGCAGCTTGAAGTGGCAAACTAACCGCCAAGCCCTCTGGAAAGTTCTGGATGCCGATGCCCAGGGCTAGTGTCCTGTGGACAACAGAGAATGTTAAGAAAATTAAGTATATTAAGGTTTTATAAGTTGTCAAAACATTACACAAGATATCGCACGCCAGATAATCAAAATTGTTTTCAGCTTTCCTATGAACACGAAAAATAAGTTTATAGATCGCTTGAGAAATGCCGTCAGCTCTGAAGTACAAACATTATATAGAATAACAAATAAAAATAAAAACATACAATCGAATTGAAAACCTCCTCCTTTTGAAATTTATTTTGAAGTCTGTTATAAATGGTTCTTCTTTGGTGGTTTGTCCTACAGATATACAAGCTGCAGTTGGAATGTTATCTATATTCTATCAACCATTACCTATGTCACTTTTTTGTGTTAATTTTTTGAAGAACAGACAACAATATGAGCGGATGGTAAGCCTCAATTTACATTGTTTATTTCGAAAACATCGCATTCCAGAAAGATATTCGTGCGTATTTTATTAATATCACGCGTGTTAAACTACATATTTAAACAACTACTGGCTCAATTTACAACGTAGTAAACATTACATAAATAAGCCAATGTTTCTATTATGAAACTATCTGTCGAATTAGCGTCATTCATATTATATTATGCGAAAATCTTTTATTATATCTGTCCGTTGCTTAACCTTCCACGCTTAAACCGCTAAGCTGATTTAGATGGAATTCCGAATAGACACATATTAAAGTTCCGGAAAACGTCACAAGATAATGCCATGGGTTTTTTATTATCTCGCAAATTTTCCCCTAAGTTTAAGTCTCCCAATCATCACATTAAGATTTGAAAGTGGTGGAAGCTTTAAAGAGAATGCGTTTAACAAGCTGTCTAGTTCTTCAGGAAAATGGTTGGAGTATTGGAGAAAATCACGATGTATCTTTAGATTCTTATATTTAGATCAAGCAGACTCTACTTCATAATAATCCTTACTTCTAGTTCTACGGGTATTTATGTATTTTCCTCACAAGAATATCAAGCACGTACGCAAAACTAACGAGTAGAGTAGGTAAGAGTGACTGGACTAGGTACTTCGTTATACGAGCAAGATTTGTTTAAAAGAATAAAATAGTAAGTAATATGAGTTTAAACATTGTTAGAACCTTTTTGCTTAAGGAGATAAGTGCATTCCAAGCGGGGACGTCTGGCAGCGCTCTAGAATGCGATTAACTGTATAACCTGCGATGCCAGTTGCTTTGAATAGTCACAGAGATATTAGTAGGTACGAGCGGTTAACTTTGATGACAAGATATCAACTTTATACAAAATGCGGGGATATTATCAATCTTCCCACAGAAGCGTTTACTTTAAACTACTGAGCGGATTGATAATATTGAAGTGTTAATCAAATCGTTTTTGCGGCTGTAACATACTTGTTTTACAGATTTTCAAAAATGAGGCGAGTATTCACGCAAAAATCCGTAACCGGAATCAAGGTTTAAACTTTATACTTGATAGCGAATGCTTTTAATTTAACGGTTTACGTCGCTAGTACGCCAAGGCTCGTTAAAAGGAAAACGGAATTATGTGACAACAATGCAAAGTATATCAAAGTACTAGCTACTGATATGTTAAATATAATATCCGTCATCGTATTCAGTGTAAAGCTGTTTGTGTCTCCTAAATCATCACATAAAAATAATATTAAATTTATATTCGCCACTTAATAGCAAATTTTATTGAATTGAAGTTTTAACGAGGTCCGTCAACATACACATCAAGTAAGTACAAGGAGTAACAGATATTGTGGTGTACATCTTGCTAAATTGGCTCTTAATCTTTACAGATTAAAGGTGTACCTATTTACGTTTGGACACGACATGTCACTGGGTGTATATGTAGCGGTATGCGCAAGGTTCCTGCTGAGATGGTTAACTCAATAAACATGCACGAGGCGGCAGAGCCTTTGAGGAGGAGAAAGCTGCTGCGGAGCTACTGCTGAATTGTAGGAATGTACTGGACCACGTGCTGCTTGTTTAGTACCTTCGTCGACACAGTTAACTGTCTATTTATAAACCTTATTCCAATGATATAAGGACTATCAGTGATCAGTAAAGTGGCGGTTAGTGTGTACTAAGCATCCATTACTCCGATCCCTGTGTTTATCTTGATCATCAACCGTTTTACTACTTTTATGGCGATTCATGGAATCCATTGACAAATCGAATACTTGTGAGTATACTAGCATGCAGAGCTCGTGGCTCCGACCATTTGATATGTAAGGTGTAGGTAATCTTATTTATTTTAAGGATTGACTTATAATGCCATGCCATAGTCGACTTATAATCAGAACTTCTTACTGCCCTGAAGAATTATATGTAACGCTTTATTTAAGTACATAATATATATTTACATTAGCAGGCGTTCTCGCTTGTTATTACTTCTGGTCATGTAATGATATATGTATGTAAAAATATTTTTTTTAAGGGAATGGCCAGAGACTGCACAGGATCGGGAAGACTGGAAAAAGTGGGGGGAGGCCTTTGCCCAGCAGTGGGACATTATAGGCTCCCAATAATAATAAAAAAATAAGGCATTTGCAAGCTCTATATCGTTATTTTTATTAGCAATTTAATAAGCAAGAATTAGGCTCAATTATAAAACAAATAGCAGGATATAGTTTGTCAACTTCTTACAGGATCGTTAATTAAGTATATAACTATGTATTATATTAATCATGCTATAAGGAATTGTATACACGTGTTGTTATTGCGCAATGCAGAATGTAATAGAACCCAGTCACATTTGATTTTAATAATCAGATTTGTCAAGCAGTGTAAAGAAATGTAACTGACGTGATCAATTACCTAAAAAAACACTTCTAGTGTTGTAAATTCAAATGAGCCGTATTGCATCGGCGACACACTAAGTTATTCAGTTATGTTATGTGGCAATAAAGTTATCCCGCAGTGACAAAAGAATATCTTACGCACTATCGTCGCTTTAACAGTTTTCTGTGTCACGTAAAACTGCGAGGCCCGCAACCTATTATGTCAACCGATACAGACATTTCGGTGAACTGAATGACTCGAGTCCGGACATATCCGAATTCCAATTACATCACAGACGAGTCCATTTCACTTTCCGACCTACCCGGAAGTGAATTCCTAACGCACGAGCATACGGCGCGGCCGAATTTTCAGCTGGATAAGCCAAAAACGACCGAGTGTCTACGACTATAGAGTTCCGGCAGTAAACTGCAGTAGAATGTGTCGAAGGCACGCACGAATTGCCGAAGCGGATGTGGACGTTCGTAAGCGCCGTACGAAATGTGACTCACTTTCAGCGGTTTAGAGCATAAATTGTTATGACGGTTCGGTCGCGAAAGTACTGACAACTTTCACGGCTCGATGGGGGAGCAAGAGACGGTGGTGGCGCGAGGCCCTGCCGACGGGCCATTGACGACATCGTGACCCACATACCGAAGCTCCATTCATACCGCGGCGCGGCGCGGGCAGGACCTGCCCGCACACTTGACTGCTGCGACACCGGAATTTCCATCGACTTGCACAACTCGCTGTCGAAATAGAACTAGTGTGCCGGAGCCGCTGCCGAGGCCGCTCCATAACCACACTTGTACAATCAAACACCTCCTATGATACGCGCAATCAACAAGCTAGACATGTCTTTCTTTATAAACAAGCGACATGAATGTTACGTACGCACATTGTTTATGAAACTGGGCTTAGTGACCTTAATGAAATAGTCGATTGACGAGCTTTATGAAACTAAAACGCCGTGGAAGCTACAGCAAGTGATGTCATCTGAGCCAGCATCACGCACGTCCGCAGATTACTGGAGGATTAAACGTGAGAAACACATGTTCACTCACACGTTCCCATTTATAAATTCTTCTCATACGACCCGCGCAATTTAGAACGTTTTATGTTATCGAACATTCATAAAACGACTATTCGGAAACCTGCTAATTGCCATCAAACGAATTAACTAAAACGTATTAAATGTTTGTTTTTATATTCGTAAGTAGAAATCATGATCAAATTGAACATTAAGCCTTCAATTGATAGAGCCATGTCAATGTTTCAGACGCTGAGGAAATTCTGAATCGTAGTAAAAATAAAGATCTTAAAATATGATTGAGTTATATCTTCGTGATCAGTTTAGACGGAGTTTTGTGAATAAATAAACGAATTTAAATTAATAGCCGCTAGTTCAGTCAAAAACATACAGACAAGATGTTGATGTCATTTCGTTAGATTGAAACGCAATCTAATATCTGTTTTATTTGTAGTTCGACGTATACATTAAATTTCGTGCATTCGTCTAATTGCGCTCGACGCTGTAATGTACCTATAGTCTTGTTTCTTTGTCTCTAAGACATTTGACACTTAATTCATGCGGAAGATGGTAGCTTGTCGGCAGCCCTCTTTGTCTCGCCGAGTTGGAACAAAGCGATTGATAAGCATAGAATGTTGAATTGGCATTATGTGGTGGTTGTGATAGGTGTCGCAGGCGCGGGTGCAGACGGCGTCGGTGAGAGGTGAGGGGAGGTGTGGTGAGGCCGAGGGGGCGGGTGGGGGAGGGGGGGCGCCGGCTGCCAGACAGCGGGGCTCCGCATGGGAGGCTAACAGCAACCTCTTGCATCGCTCACTGCTCACCGTCGAGACGGATACGCGCGGAGTTTGCTCCACTTAGATGTGGTTGGTGTTTCGCGCAAAATTTGTTGAATGAATTTAGCAGCAACAGCGCAAGTTAAATCGTTTATTACCAGTCATAAAATCACATCATAATGCATACCAGTCAGCATTAGGTAAATTTACTTTCATAGTGCTAGTTAAAAAGATAATGATATTTTTGTAACTAACACATTATGTATCGTTATGAGTTCTGAAATAGGTAAATGAATTGTATTTATTGTATTTAACACTTACCTACCTGCTGAAAAACGAGAACGTAAAGTTGGTTTTTACTACAAATACTTACACAGTAAGTTTTGAATCACGAGTGTAACGAAAGATTACAGACACATTAATGAACGGAATTCATTCATAAAGTAGCATTGCACTTTTGCAGCTCGCTGTAGGTACATTCGGTTTTATTCACTGTTTTGCAGTAGCAGAGGCTTAGGGCGGCTAAGGTAAAACATTTTTTAAAGTGATTTTTCTGTACAATTAAAAAATGGAGCATTTTGATATTAGAATTCAATTCGTATCCTAATTACTCACAGAAACAATAGTCAACAATAATATTCCAAGTAAACCCCTTTTAAATTCCGTAGCTTTATTTACTTTACAATTAATCTACGCTGGACAAAACCAAGTAGAGCATACACCACGACGGCGGCTATCTTGGGGCCGTTGGCGACCGTTACTTGTGAAAATTATGTTTAAGAGTTGCGGCGCGGGCGCAACTCGATCACAGTATAAATAATTAATACTAACATTAAGTACAGTCAGCAGCAGAATTAAATAAGCGGACAAGATGGCCAAAATGATTTGGATATCTTTTTAATGTTGTAAGATTAAGAGTGTGTGAAGATAATTTTTAACACTTTGCTCGTTTAGGTACTTTTGCTGCAAGCTGTACAAATGGGAGGCAGGAGCAAAAAACTTATGCCCAGGCCAGTCAAAGTATGCTTGCTCCATATTAAGAGTTTCATCGCACTTTCTGGTACAACGTTATTTCATGTAAGCGTACAGTAATGGCGAATTTTACTCCAAAGAGTATAACGATTTAATTTATTTTGTCACTTCAACAAAGAGATCATGAGTCGAATATTTTTTGTACAGAAGTTCGCTATATTTTTTTCAATTTTCTAGAATCGCTATATGCCGAGTGCCTTTTATGTCTGACGTGCAACTTAAGGGGCCCACTGATTACCAGTTCGCCGGACGATATCAGGCTGTCAGTTGTTCGGACCTTTTGCGTTTAACTGACAGGCTAATATCGTCCGGCGAACTGGTAATCTGTGGGCCCCTTTAACGATGGACCAGTGTTTGTAGGTAGTGCCTAAAATGAACATTTCGGTTTTAAATGTTATTATTTCGGAGAGTAAAGATTGTTAATTAATTATAAATCATTAAAAGTAGGTAACCCGATTCGAAAATCCTCTTATCCGAGTTTTCAATATTAATTGATGCATATTTACATAGTTATTGATTAGGTACCTAAAGAGTATACGTTCGTGCTTCTTGATGAGCACGAACGTATACTCTTTAGGTACCTATAGGTTAACTGGAAGAGATCCCTCTTTAGGGATAAGTTCGCCCTCGTACTACATATTTATGTTTTATCTGATGTAGCATTATTCCTTTCTTTTCGTACAATAAAGTGTTTACTTACTTACTTACTTACGTATAAAAAGAAGGAAATCGGATCAAATTCTGTTGATTTCCCTTCGAGCTTATGATGACGGTGTGCATAAGACAGCTATTCGATATTGAACTTGCATACTCGTCAAGACTAAATGAATTGCCGATGGTGAATAGTGATGTTGTCAGGTCAAATGTGTGTCACTTCGCTAGATTGTCAAATAAAAGGTAATAGCTATATAATGCAATTCGAAATCATCCTTATTTATGTACAATGTAGAACAAGGTACATTCTTCCTTAAAACACAATGATGTTTTGTAAGTGGAGAAGTTAATCCATCTTTGATTGGACATTTGAGTTGTAGGTATTAAATATAGGTACTTAAGGGGTCATCCATTAATTACATCACACGTTTAGAGGGAGGGAGGGGATCAAGAAAAAGTGTCATGTTGTGACAAGGGGGAGGGGTCAAAAACATAGAAACTCGTGTGACGTAATTAATGGTTGACCCCTAAATATATGTTGCAAAGTAGCGAATTATATTGGCTCTACTTGTAGAGGATACTATGAGAAATTATTTGCCCATTATACCTAATTAACAGGTTTAATTTTCGAACGGCGATTGAATAAATTCATTATCTTCTGTCATTCGTAATTCCATCATTCCAATTATTCGGTTTAGGTACACTATCAAATTGTCAATACTGAAGCAAGATATTTAAACTAAGTAACTTCATTATTTGCCGTTATACCTTCATTCCAATCACTACCCATAACTAGTAATGTCATTATTCATGATAGTTTATATGTATTATATGTCGCAATCTCCTTAAATTAAACTAGGTAAGTATGTAATTAATTGACCGAAGCGAAGCGAAGGTCTACGTTTTGACTCGGGCATTTTGCTTTCGTATGTCCGGATGTTCTCCTCTACAGGTCGCAATTCTTAACCGATTCTCGTGAAATTTTGTGACCGAATTTTATGACTAAATAAAATTTTTTTGTCAATCCGGTTTTTGGAAATTTTTAAAAATGGCGGAGTCGTGATACCTGGCGCCTAAACAAATAGTCGTATCGATATCATAAGACTTTTTTCTTTTTGAAACATGTTTACAGAGTTAATAGCAAAAAATGCAGAAAAAAATTATCGCTGGTTTAGGCGGTATTTAGATATTTAATTTTAACTAATTTTAATTTGAGAAGGAGTAGCTAAATTTCGTCAACCCATCTAAGAACTATTTGGCTCAGATTGTAAACGTTGGCTTTTTCTGTTTGCACAGAGGGTCTGGGTTCGATCCCCAGTAATTGTATGCTGGGATATTATAACTTTTTGTATTTTTTTACACATAAATTTCGTATTGTTTTTCTTTAATTTACTATACACCGTGTTTTTTATAGTATAGTAGTAGTAGGTTTTGGCATAGTTAATTTTCAAAATAATTTTTTTTTTTGTTTTCTTTTTTGTTTTTTTTGGTTTAAAAAGTAATTAAATGTAGCATATAGCGTTGTTGTAACACGGGCATTACATTTAACTCAACCAAACAATTGAAATCTGTGACATATCAATGTCATTTCGTACATCAATCGACCGAGATTGTACTTAAGTTTAGTAGCAAATGTATGAACTCATTCTAAACACTAATCAATATGTAAGCCGGCCCTAAGGCAAGTGTACACGCTTGTAGAGGCCTTATAGTAAAAAAATAAATTATGGATTATCTCCGAAATGGACTTAATTAGAACATCGGTGTCTTTGAGAAAGTTACTTGATTTAAGCTCAGGAATGCACCCTTGAAATTAACGGAAATCAAAAAAAACACGGTGTATTTAAAGCTCTTAGCACCATGTTATTTCAAGCTCTGCTCGCGAGGTCTACAGCTCACAGAGCCACTAGTTTTAGAATTCATTTCTGTTTATATCTCTTACACTGTAAACAAAAATTTACAATGTAGTTCATGTAGCATTTTCTATTTAAACCAGAGTAAAATAATTATCACATAATTACTTACTAATTAAACTGATTGATTGACCAAACAATGACAAGGCGAGCAAACACCGTCAGCCACACATAAATAAGTCAACAATTCGATATCCAAAATCGGACATAAAATATGAATCGGATGATTGGAATGTAAAATGTGGGCATTGGACGAACGAGCAATTAATAAATCAACAATCGAAAGCGTAAAAGATTAGCGAGATGAGAGCGCACCGCCGAATTCCGTGGCAAGGATCGGGGCAGGTGAGAGGCTCAACAACTAACAGACTGTGTCCCACAGACACCGCATTATGAGGCATTTAAGAAGACTCGCGAGCACCACTTGTAAGGGGTCGTCCAGAAATCATGTGATCGTTTAGAGGGTGGATGGGGGTAAGAAAAAATATCACGAATGATCACGATGGGGGATGGGGGTCAGAGCTGATATCACGTGTAATTTTTTTTCAAAGTGGGAAAGCCAAAAACAACAATATTACTCAAAAATTTAATCAGATCAAATAATCCGCTCTGTTTTATATGCGTATTTACCCAATAAAAACACTCTATAATTATCACGTGATCTTGTGGCAGGGGGGGAGGTGCGTTAAAATCACCAAATATCACCAGGGGGAGGGGGGAGTCAAAAATAGGCCAAATATGATCACATGATTTCTGGACGACCCCTAAGAGTCACATCGCCGAATTGCACGGGAAGGATTGAGGCAGATACGCACGGCTACCACGAGCTGGTACTGACATATTCGCTAACATCTGCGTAACTTACTTCTATACATCTCGCTCGCACTACAAAAAGTGGAAGCCGTAACGAAGCATCAATAACGAACTAACGACTATGTCCCACAGACACCGCATTATGGAGCGTTTACGAAGACTCGTGATCACCACATGATGGCAAGGAACATCTAGGTTTGGCGAAGGCGACGCTAATGCGATGTTCGCGAACCGAGCTGTACACTACACACAACAACCTATGATGCTCTTATTCTGATTGTAATAACAGGTTATGAATTTGGTCTGGATTTATTATGATCTGTCAGTATGAAAATTTACGTTTCTGGTTGTAGAAATGTTTAACCCTGCAACATAATTATTGTGGATTACTAAATTAGTATATGGGAGCGTAGCGCAGTGGTGACCCAAGCCGTCTTCTATGATCCGTCTAGAAGACAAGTGATCTGTGATAGCGACAGTCCGATTGCCAAACAAAATTTACACCGCATTCAGATCACTAACTGTAAAAAGGCATCATTAAAATTACTAATCAAACGATCAACATTCAAGAATCCAGTAAATGTTAATTATATGTTGGAATTTATTGAAATTATTCGAAATAAATTAATTCTTGTAGAGATATTAAGTGGAAGGCTCTGGTCGAGTATGGAGGTTCGGTGGGCTCCCGTGGACCGGTTGCGGTATGTGGTCCGTCAACCTCGCGCGCCAGCTCCCGTTCCCATCGCCCTGGAGAGCCATTTCACTTGAAGGCCTATTCGATGCTCACAAATTGATCCGATTTGGTCATCATTCGCAGTGCATCTCGCTTGGATTTATACACCGTGAAATTTAAGTGGTTGTTTTCCCGCAGCGAGATTTTTTTTTCACATTTCGACCTATGTTCCTTGGGGAAAGTTGTTCAGTATCATGTGCAAAATCATCTCGCTGCGGGAAAACAACCACTAAAATTTCACGGTGTATAATTGTGTAACCGAAATGCACCACGAGTAATGTTAAAATGAGACAAATTTGTAAAGTTCGAATAGACCTCCAGCACTATTACCGGCCCTTTATTTTTTATTGTTTTACCATATCAACTGACCAACTTATTTCTTTGTTTAGATTTCTTTTTGCATACAGCTAGTCCTCAGGCAATAAACAGGTTTGATCGACGTTTAAGTTTTAATTGGAATACTGGGAATGGAGTCAGCGTTTTTCGTTTATGAATACAATTTTCACACGTTTTTATAACTACCTGTGTGGCTTTGACATAATTGCCGGCGACGATTTCAATTTTACACCTAACACCTATGTTCTATTGCTAGAAAAAGTTGCAAGGATTAAAAAGGACAAATAAACTATTTTCATACATAATTAATTGCAATGTGTTGGTAAGTGTGAAAGTAACATGCATTCACTTAGCTAAGCAACGATTGGAATTGGAAGCCAGAGGTAGGTACAATGGTTCAACTAGCCCTATGGTGAAGTGCACCGAGATTGGCGTCGGCGCCGGCACGTCACGCGACCGCATTCCATGGCGCCTCCATTCATGAAGCGCGAGCGAGAGGTCACTGAAGACCTTTGGTGAGAACGAGACGGGCGACCGAGCGCCGTTACCCTGTATGGGAATGCAATTCGTAAGCGCACGCGCATGGATTTGATGCCGGACTTGCTGTGTCTCGCTCCACGTGAGTGCAGGGCCCTACCGGCGTCCCCTTCCCGCCCGAGACGCTCTTTAGCGCAGCAAATCTACCGATGCCTCTGTTTGCATACTGCCGGTGTGATTTGATCGATCGCCAGTTTCCTGTGAGAAATACAGGTTGTTTGTCGAGTCAGGTGGCGAGGTGCGTTACCGTTAATTCTTTGTGTGTGTCCGGACCGCACGCAATGCTCGTTCTTTATTGTCTTGTCTATTTAAGTCACATGATTAAACATCGATACCGAAAACAGTCAAAAACAATTTTGTAAACAAACGAAGTGCCGAGGTAGAAAAGTCAAACAAGACAGCATTCTTATAAAACATATGCGCTTAACTAATACGTGCGGCGCCTTTATTGTGTTCGAGCTACCTAAGTGGAATGTGGTTAGGGCACGATACATGACCCATGGGTAGCTTAAACAGGTTAATAATATTCAACCTCGTGCTTAAGTACGACGTTAAATTACATGAGCGGTGTTCAAATAACGTGTGGAAATAATTGTCTCCATCGAGAAGTGAAGATCTGATCGGTAGCTCCGAACGAAACGTTTCTCGAGCAATACAAGAATAGAGCATTGTCGCCCCGATTCTGCGCCGCTTAGTCACGTCCGCCTATAAACATACAATAGCAAGAACCCTAAATATAGAGCAAACATTATATTTTGGATGCTTTTTTTAAACTTTTAAGAGAGCGGAATTGGGTTGATTTCAAAAAAGACCGTATGAATCCGTACTATATTACTTTGGTCGAATTTCTGGAATCTCTAAATAATTACCTAATGTGAATGGCGCTTAGCTTATAACAAAAATTGTAATTGTACACATGTCCATCGAATCGTGGTATTGTTATTTATTTATATAAACGCATACTTGACTTTAATTTCTAAACACACTTGTAAACTTGTACCTAAAGGTTTAGTAACTAAAAAATTTACTTAGACATCATAAGCCTAGAACTGCTATAGGCACCTATAGCTATTTCTGAGTGTCATTGAAGTGAAATTATATTTTACCTAACATACCTACAGAGTTTATATATAGATGTGAAGTTAATTACAAATTCGGCCTATTTAATTAGCATTATGGATGCTTTTCTAATGGTTGTTTTACTGATTTTCAACAACCACCAAACATCATAAAATGAGCTCGCGGGTTACTCAAATGTTTGATAAAACTATTAAAAAAAAGTTCTATTTCAAATTAAGAATTTATTTCATGTACAGACAGCAAATCTATTAGCTTGGCATCTTTGCGTACCATATTGTATGCAAGGGTGCTAAGCTAATAGATTAACTGACTGTACATATATTTCACTGTGCAAGGAATCTACCGCGAACATATCGTCCCCATCTTTGTAACTCAAATATTCCAAGAGTGTGAACTGTAATACCTATGTATAATTGCAACGTGGGACATATACATACATTCATACATATTACCTACATTTAGTGAATAGAATCAGGCGTTACTTTGCGGAAATCCATACTAATTAAAACCAAAATAGAGAGAATAAACCTCCTTTGATTTGCGGTTTATTCTTTTGGTGGTGGTTTGTTATATTTATTTGCGTATTTATTTTTGCGGTGGGAGGGTGGGAATATTAATTGCATGTAAAAATACGCAAGTAAGTATAACGGGTTAGCACTGATTGACTAGCACGTTATCTTTTCGCGGATTAGCAAAGTAATATTTTGGTTTTAATTACCTACATTTAGCAATTTCGATTACTTCAGTAAAAAAATACATTCTAGGACAATCTATTCGCAAATCGACATATACCAAAAAGTTTGGAATTGTAAAAGCTTTGTAAAAGCTCAATTAAAAACAAAATATATGCACATATAGGTAGGTACAAAACTTAACAAGCACATGTTATTATTAAATTATAATAAAATACGATGCCGTACTAACACAATCGTCTAGCCTTCCTCGTAACCTAAATGCCAGCAGCTTAGTTCCTAGAAACACAGGCAAGCTCAATACCTAATACGGACCTTTTGTGACAAACATCTTATGCAAAATACATGATGTCATTGCTGAGCAATATGTAGGTACATGCATAAGGCGCCGTGCATGCGGATTTCCTTCGGCTAATGCAACATTCCTTGCAAGCCTTTCGAGTTACTCACTACTGCGGATTTCATTGAGAAATCATTGTTTTGACTTTACATTACCTCTAGTGTATCTCGTCCCTGAACGATGTTATAGCTAAAAGTGATCGTAGATCATATTTATACTGGTTATTCTAAAGCGATACGCTTAGTAAATGTTGTGAATGAAACCTGGTAATCGTGCCGATGGTAAGCAGGTGAATTATGAATGGGCCACGTCATTACGCCCACGCACCAACACGCACCGGCACCGACGACAATTATAATAAGTGGGCACTCCTCCTCCTACTTATATTCAATTTGGTCAGACAAATCGATTGTCGATCAAGTCATATTGACTTGAAGTTACTTCAAATAAGTAGCTAGAATGTTAATCTCTTTTGTTTATGGCTGATTCGTTTAATTTATAAGACTGAGAATGGCTAATAATAAGAGCTTTAGAATTAGCTGGGGAGAGGAAAAATAACTTCCGAAGAACAAGAAATGCTAAATACAGGGGAGCAGATGGAGCAGATGTATAGAAGTAAAGGAATATTTTCTCCTAGGCATCTAATATATCAAGAATATATGAGGAATAATATCTAAGAAAAACGGGATAGAAAATACCAAGAATATAAAATGTGGAGTAGATCACAAAGAAATTGAATGTCATATCTTATTAAAACATCAAAGATTGCATTGGATCGTTGTCTCGCGGCGATTACTTTCCGGCCATGTCAGTTATCGAAGATACATTATTCCTAGGCGCAAAAGTTTTCGTGGGAGTTAGTAAATTAAACAACAGCGGCAGGATATAAGATTTAAAGAGCAAATCAGTACCTAATCAGATGTGTTTATTTGTTACAGATTGACCTGGAAATAACTGTTCGTGTTTTCTCTCAGCTTATGGCGAGTAACGACACAGAAATGTATAGCTCACTTGGTTAGTAATATCAAAGAGAATAAAGTCTATAGAGACGGATTGTCAAAGTAAATTATGTAGCCACTGTAAATTTACTGCCATCTTTCGACAGAACATAAAACTGTTAGAACGCCATTTGACTTTTATCCTTATTCTTTCACTGATATGTGTTAACTTATTAAATATATTAATTCACGCCATCTACTCGACTCTAAGGCCAAAGGTATGGTTCCATGTTTTCGAGCGATGGCGCCACAACCTTCAGCCTATGCTCGAGTAGATGGCGTGAATATTATTTTTTATAAAGTTAACACATATCAGTCAAAGTCAAATGGCGTTCACACAGGTTTAATCTTCTATCGAAAGATGGCTGTAAATGAACTGTAGCTACATAATTTACCATGACAGTAGCTCTCTACTTCAAATCCTCAATATCCACTCTTCTTTTGAAGAATTGCATGCGTCAAATATAAAAGAAGTAAGGTAGATCCACTCCCCCATGTTGTATAATTAACATGCACATACGTAATCATGTTCAAGCTCCTATAATGGAGTAATTATAGAAAGGGTAAGCCCGCAATACAATGTCGCTGATATTACATAATGCAACCAACGTCAACCCTTACTTGAATAATGGGAGCTGTTAACTAAACG
This sequence comes from Cydia splendana, assembly GCF_910591565.1. Classification (NCBI taxonomy): domain Eukaryota; kingdom Metazoa; phylum Arthropoda; class Insecta; order Lepidoptera; family Tortricidae; genus Cydia; species Cydia splendana. The sequence goes on along the minus strand of NC_085971.1, from coordinate 11,940,836 downwards.
CTTAATAGGCAATTAGATCGGTGACGCGCGCGTGACGCAGATGCGCACGCCCGACGTGGCCTGCATGACCAGCGAATAAAGGATCCTTTTAAAGTGCGAAGTCTTAAAAGGAAAACGCATACATGAACGTACATGGGTCCTTTTGACTATGTAATATTTTGTGACTAACTATTAATTAGACAAATATAGAAAGCAAAAGATAAAGACGTGGTCAATCAACAAAGAGATATAATTTTCTCAATCTCAATAATTATAATTATACGATGTTTTGAACAACGAAATTGACCGGAAGGATATTGTGCGAATGGTATTTAAATGCTGCATTTTTACATTTGTCACATACGGTGTATTTATTTATCAACCTATGTAAAATGGAAATTCTGTATTGTATCTTTTTCAGACTTGAACTAAAACCAGTCTTTCATCTTCAATTATTTCATCCGGTAATTCGTCGGTAGAAATGTTCTGTGGTCAGGTGCATTTTCCTCTTTTGGCTGAACAATTTATATTATATCATAAATCAAACATAACTTTGCGATAATCTCTTGCCAGTCAGGAAGGCGTTCAAGTTCAAATGAGTTATTAAAAGCGCCCAAAAAGAACCTCTCTAGTCTCTATATGAATCAAATCATCGACAAATCCACAAAATCGCAATTTAATTAAAAATTTTGCAAACTTGCATAAATAAGAATGTCTTGCCTACGCTAATAAAGGAGCGATTGTGGCCAGTTTTAGCTCACGATCCGTCCGGCGCGGCGCCGTCGGAGCGCACAGGAAATCGTAAAAGCGCATCGAGAGCGTTATTGATGCGTCTTCCGGAAACGCGTTTTCCGGCGTGGCCACTTCCGCCTAATATCCTTCGCTTTATGAGCGCCGCGAGCCAAACTCCGCTATTTCGGGCCGCAATATCCTCCTATCTAATCAATGGATTTAAGCTGTAAATAGTACAACCAAATTAAGGTCAAATTAATACATCAAAGGAGCTAATTATAGTTTTTCATTGGAAATGAAAACACATTAATAGTTTTTGAAAGTAGGTAACATCTGTTGCAAAGTAATCAATTTAGTTAATACGCTTCCGAAAAGTTTCATTTATTGGGTAATTACAAAAAAATATCTTCTTTGAACGTCAATTTTACGCCGCTGATTCACCGTTGTGATAATTCACAGTGACGATTCTATGACAATAAATAATACAACACGATTAATGTTAATGTTTTCTTAAATAAACATAGATTAAGACTTTATAACTTTATATAAAAAAATCGTTACCTAATAATTTAATCCAGTAACTTTGTCGAATTTTGTAACCTGGCTCTTTTGCGTCAAATCCGGTAGTTCTGATTTTTTGCAGACTTATTTATGATGTTGGCCCAATGAATAATCCAAGTTTGTGACATTGAGCGCCGAACGCAACTATGTCAAAAAACGAAAAACCGGCAAAAAAATCGGTTTTCTTTTAGATTTGGGCGATTATAACCCTAAAAGACTAATTTCACTACAGCAGTCCACTTTAAAAACGTCCTGAGAAGGTACTATCAAAAACTAGTCCTTTAGGGTTATAATCGCCCAAATCTAAAGAAACTTTGAAAATTTCGCGGTTTTTTCGATTTTTGACAAAGTTGCGTTCGGCGCTTGATGTCACAAACTTGGATTATTTATTGGGCCAATATCATAAATAAGTCTAAAAAAAAATCAGAACTACCGGATTTAACGCAAACGCTAAATGTATAAAATTACTGTATTAATTCCCTGCTTTTTATGTTTAATTGCACCTATCTTTTACCCAGTATTTATTACTCGTATATCTTAAAGTCAGAATGACCCTTGAAGAAATTACTTGTAGACATCTTAATACTAATTGCCGTTCGACATATAAGTTAAATGTCAATTCTAAACGCTATTACAACGCCCGCTAGCCAAGAATTCGTTGTGAAATGGCATGTTTGGTATTGTTTGTGGAGGCGAGAAAAAATGAAAAAGCAAACAGTTGCGCATTCCATTCGGGTATGCGCGTGGCGCATACCGCCGGGGTCATGCGCCACGCGCAACAAGTGCAACGATCTACCGAGCCACGGAAACCTGAATTCTTTAACCCTCTAGCCAATGTCTAGTAAAGTAGTTACATTAAAAGTTGCCTAAATATCGGCTAGGACTAATCGATGTTTGTATTCATTTGTTTTAGTCGAAATTTTGAGATACTTATGTGAAGTTACGTTGGTTTGTGAACTATCGGTCCGGAAGTATAGCCAATATTGAAACATGTGAATGAGATAGGTCGTCCTAAAATTTGCTATAAGTAATCGAAGTGATTGCCTTAGTTCTGCCAACTTACCGAGTGGAGTAGAGTATCTGACCAATTCTATATCATAAATGGACAAGTTATGTGACTTTGTAGGTATTTCTTTCCCAAAATACCTTCAAGGAGCAGTTTTAGGTTTTCTTTTAATGAAATAACTTATTCTCAGTGTTTTCGTTGAACGTTGGGCAGCAGGTTTCAATGAACGAATCTTCAGAAGGTTTTTTATGTACATAAAGTAAAGGTATATTCAGGCAGCATCTAATAGGTATTTATTTTTCAGGGGGCAAGGCAAGAGGCTGTGAGGAAACTGCATAACGAGTGGAAACTAGTAAAAAAGATGATTTTCAGGTCATCATTACAGCCCCAAAATATTACAGGTCTGACCCAGGCTGAAGCGAAAGATGTTCCATCTAGCATTCTATCTTTCAGGAAGAGCGATCGGCATCGGTGAGGAGTGAGAAGTGGTGACAAAATACAAAAGTGTGAGGAATCGCAATAACTAGTGGAAATTTGTGAGGAAGAGGATTTTAAGAGATAGGAAGCATTAAAGTCACACAATGGCCCACGAAAGACTAATGAAAAGCATGTTTGGACAGTATTTCATCCTTCAAGAAGAGCGACAAGCGGCCGCACGGGGTATGAAATCGCAATAGGTACCTACAATGTTGGAGAAAACGCCATAACTAGTGGAAACTACGATTTTAAGCTGTAAAAACTTTATAATCATCTAAGTCAGGTACAGGCCAGTGAACGACTAATCAATGGTACCTTTAAATAACATTTCTACCTTCTATTAGAAGAGCGACTCCTCTACGTCGCGCGAGGCACAAACTCATAACAACAAAACTAGTGGAAATGGTGATTTTTATCTAAGAAAACCTTTTTTTAATATATATGCAGATATAAATGCCAGCGAAAAGCTAATAAATAGCATGTTTAGATAGTATTTCATCCTTCAGACAAATCAGCGGGAGAGAAAAGCTACAGCGAGGAGTAGGTACAAACTCGCGCTATATATGCGAGAAAACGCCAAAACTAGTGGAAATTATGATTTTAATCTAAGAATAACTTTTTTAACTCGTTTAAGTCAGGTCCAGGCCAGTGAAAGGCTAATAAATAGCATGTTTAGATAGTATTTCATCCTTCAGACAAATCAGCGGGAGAGAAAAGCGAGGAGTACAAACTCGCGCTATATATGGGGAAAACGTCAAAACTAGTGTAAATTATGATTTTAATCTAAGAATAACTTTTTTAACTCGTTTAAGTCAGGTCCAGGCCAGTGAAAGGCTTATAAATAGTATGTGTAGATAGTATTTCATCCTTCAGACAAATCAGCGGGAGAGAAAAGCTGCAACGAGCAGTACAGCTATAATTATATGCGAGAAAACACCAAAACTAGTGGAAATTATGATTTTAATCTAAGAAAAACTTTTTTAACTCGTGTAAGTTAGGTCCAGGCCAGTGAAAGGCTAATGAATAGCATGTTTAGATAGCATTCCATCCTTCAGGGAGAGCGGCGCGGGGCGGGAGCCTCGCAGGAATGCGACCGGACGCCCGGCCTGCCCGTGCCCCGCGCCGCAAGCGAGAGAACAGCTATTTTTTTAAGGATACTGCAAATATTATAATGGAAACTTGACGTTTAGTTCCGCTGGGGCCAAACCAGAAAATAGTTATATAGGTTCGGTTATACAGACCGCAATTGACGGACTGATCAACCATAACAATCAAACTTTAACAAACTTCATTAATATTACACATGGTTTTGTGCAACCGGCCCTTTTAATACAGTAATTTTATACATTTTGCGTTTGCGTCAAATCCGGTAGTTCTGATTTTTTGCAGACTTGTTTATGATGTTGGGCCAATGAATAATCCAACTTTGAGACCTCGAGCGCCGAACGCAACTTTGTCAAAAATCGAAAAAACAGCGAAAAATTCAGATTTTGTTTAGATTTGGGCGATTATAACCCTAAAGGACTAGTTTTTGATAGTATCTTCTCAAGACGTTTTTAAAGTAAACTAAATTTGCTACAATACGAGACTAGAATTGTCTCTGTAGATCTAGGAGTTTCCGAAATAAAGCCTTTCATAATTTATAATTTTTTGAAATTGAATTCGTATGCTAAGTGAGTGCAGTGAGTATGCACTTTTGTCTCAGGGGATGTTGCTTGGCACGATGGTTCCTAAGGTCAAACAAAGCTGATTTGGCCCGATAGCCACGAGATCGTACCATCACTACTCCCCAAAAAGAGAGGGGAAAGGATCTGATCCCCAGGTCCAATCTATGCTATATTTCTTCCTGCTCTTAGCAACTAGGGCAAGCTGTATATCATTTTCAGATAATTTAGGGATTCCTTATTCTATAAAGTATCACTTCAAAGCAGGCAGTCCTACATTTTTTGGAAAAATATGTAGCGGAGAGTGACGATTTCCATAGAAATGTAATTATGGCTAAAGTCAAAGGTTAAAAATGTAAAACAAAAAACTTAACTTGGCGTTTTAAAATTATGAATATAATATTTTCGTCCCAAAATTATATGAAAATGATAATATAACTTGCCCTAGTTGTAGAGCAGGAAGAAATATAGCATAGATTAGACCTAGGGAGCCGACCTATTCCGCCCCTTTTTGGGGGGTAGGCACGGTACGATCTCTTGGCTACCGGGCCAGATCAGCTTTGTTTGACCTTAGAAACAATTGTGCCAAGCGGCATCGCCTGAGACAAAAGTGCATACTCACTGCACTTACTTAGCCTATGAATACAAATTCGAATAATTACAAATTTTGATAGGCTTTATCTCGGAAACTATTAGATGTACAGAGACAATTCTAGTGTCGTACTGTAGCAAATTTAGTCTACTTTAAAAACGTTCTGAGAAGCTACTATCAAAAACTATGCTTTATGGCTTATAATCGCCCAAATCTAAAAGAAAACGGAAATTTTCACGGTTTTTTAGATTTTTGACAAAGTTGCGTTCGGCGCTCGAGGTCACAAACTTGATTATTCATTGGGCCAACATCATTAATAAGTCTGCAAAAAATCAGAACTACCGGATTTGACGCAAAAGAGCCACATTACAAAATTCGACAAAGTTACTGGATTATTACAGCAGAAAAGTAAAAAACTTATACTAAGTATGTGTTAAGTTTTACTGGCTTATCAAACTTATTTTCGCTGCTAGGTCCTGACTCTCCATGCCTCACTGCATGTGTTCTCTATGTTGCTTCTATTTGAAATTGTCTGTTATTTTTTATTGAAGCTTTAACAAAAGTTATAATATTGCAGGTACCCTAATTTAATGTTTCGTCAAACTGTGAAGCATTTTGTTGGTGGCCATGGTTGGTATGTGAAAATACAAAAAATTTGACATTTGTAAATTAAGTTCGTTGGAATGATAATAACTACGACGAATTGACGCCTCTTTTTAAATGTATCGCTCCGCTGGTGCAAACACATTTAGTAGCAATTTTGTTTTATACCTACAACGAATATTAGCGAATATAAATAAATGACATTTAGTATTAATGTTATACCCGCTAGGAAACTAAAATTTACGATGTCCACAAAAAGTGTTAACTTTCTTTTTTATCAGCTTTTTTATCTGTAGTAAATATGGTAAATGATGATAGTTTTTTGCGATGTTTATTAACTTACTTCCGATGGTGTTCAATTTTAATGTTTGACATGACATTTACTGTTTATTTATTAGTTTATTACTCAAATAAATGACACAGCATCACAGTAAAAACCAAGTCACTGTGAAATTACAAAGGCACTGTGAAACTATAAAACATGACACATTGCAATGTATACACCAATAAGAAATAAAAGCTACGACAGGTGACGGTTTTCAGTCATAACCGCCTCATTTGCACTCGTCTTTCAAATAGGTAGTTTACTTTATTACGGATAATCCTTGCTAATTGTTAGATCGTTAGGACAAAAATAACGCCTTGTTATTATTTGTGCGTCTTAAGACATGAAACAGCAGCTTTTATTAGGTATATAATAAATTTGACTGGCAAATCTACGAAGTACATACCAAGGTAAGGTACTTCGTACTACGTACATATTGGTTTAATTGAAACCCAAAACAAGCTACCTAGAGCTGTGCTGTAACCATAATTAACAGGTAAGTAGTAGGTATCCGAAGATGATGTTGTACCCGGTAGAGAAACGGAGTAAAAAAAATTGGCAATAATAAATTATATGTATAATTACTAACTAAAATAGTAAGATAGAGAATAGACTATTTTGTACATTTGTACGTTTATGCTTAGCACTTCTAAATTAATCTAAAGACAGTAATTAAATTGTCTGAAAGAAATAAAAGCTATAAACACCCATGTTACAAACGATGCGCCTATAAAAAACCCGTAGCATTAACAACACCAATCGTCGAACGCGAAACCTCCAACCGACCAAAAGGAAAAAGATCGAAGAATCTAACGCTCGGTCGCATTCCCGGTGCCTCGTAAATTAGGGGCGCGCATCGGCGCCTCGAGGAGCGCTTGTTACGATACGTTTCGAACAAATCCCCGACGGTGTTAATCTGCATAATAACAGCTCGGCACAAAGCAGTCGCCGACTCCCATTACGCGCGGGCGCCACTCGCCCGCGAGATCTCCTGCGGGCTGCGGTCAAATGTCCAGCGATTGTCAGCAGCACTTCGCTGGCCCAATATTTACATAGTTCTATGTTTCACTTTTATCGAACTGAATTTTGAACATTGTCATAGTGACATTAAGTCGAATTTCAACTATCTTGAAAATGTAACATATTGTAATATTGAGCCAGCGACTTGTATTATGGTCGTTATGGTCCCGCGTCCGACATATATGACATGACAAACGTACATTCTTACTATTACGTTGTGTTAGGAAGTGCCGTTTGTAATATCACGGCATACGCGATAAGTATGACCGTCGCATAGATAAATAAAGAAAAGAAAGACCAACGAAAAAATACTCTTGAAATTCTATAATTATTTGTAATACTTATACATAGGTATATCATCATTAAGTGTAAATCCGGTTCCGAAATGTTATGTTGTAACTGTCGGAAATGTTATTCTATCAATATAAATATGATTATTTTTAGCTTGGACATGGCGTGGCGATAACTTAACTGATTATTTAATAAGAACAAAATACAGTTATGCACCTACTTAATATTTTTCTCATAATTTCTGTAATCTTACCTACCTAGCTGTTAAGACTATACTTTTCCACCTATGCCGTTAGAGTTGAGGCATTGATTTAGTAATACAAACTCATTTTTTTTTTCAAACCCTCCAAGTGTGCCATTTAAGTTGCCCATTGGCATATGAAAATTAGAGCACGATTAATAATCGCGTGAGAGTAGGAGGAAATATATAAAAATTACTACCTTTAAAACTAAGTACTTAGGTATAATAGTACAGTGTGCAACATGGGGCGTAAGTTGAATATTGCAAACGAGAGTAAGTTAAATCGCGACGGCTTGCCGGAGTGATTTATGGACTCGAGTTTGCAATATTATTACGCCCCGAGTTACACACAATGTTTTTCATCACACTTGCGATACAAAAAGTAAGTATAAAGACAAAAAAACTGTTAATTATGGCACTAGAAACTTCACAACTCCCTAGGGAGAACGCTTTTTCTATAACTCCCACTAAACCTGCGTGCAATTCCACATTTACTGAGCGAGTGTGATGAAAAATAAGTTCCGCTCGTGGCAAGGCGTGTCCCAGGGGCGCAGCGCGATATAACGCGTCTTCCCAGCACCGACTAACTACCATGTTAAATCGACCGCCTTATCGCATACCATACAACCGCCCGCTACTTCTCATTCTGACAATCACATGTAACATTGTATAACAGGTACCTATTACATTCCATTCTTAATCGATGCGTTATGGAGAATGATCCGCGTTATGCGATAATTGTTCTGATTCAAATGCAGTTGGATAAGGCTTGGCGTCTTTAGTAGCTTCGGTCTTTGGATTGAAGTTTATTGCAATTTATGTAAGCTTTTAGGCATGCGACAAGCACGAGTTAGCATTCATAATTTTGAGTTTATTACGCAAATTGATATTATTTGTAATACTATAGGTACTTATTAGGTACCACATCACCGTAGTAAGCTGTCAATAACCTATACAGAATGTCGGAAAATATTGCTTAAAGCGATCTATAGTTAAAACGGCTTATAGTTAACCAATTCAGACAATGGATACGGTATCTCAATGACCTAATTCTCGAATATTTGGATTAAGTCTGTCAAATATTTAAATACGATTTAAGTATTTGCTTTGCTTTTATTTTTAAGCCGTCTTAACCATTTTTTTGTAACCGTATGGAATAATTTATTAATTACTAGCGACCCGCCGCGGCTTCGCACGGGTTAACAATTTATACACCTAAACCTTCCTCAAGAACCACTTTATTGATAGGTGAAAACCGCATGAAAATCCGTTCAGTAGTTTTTGAGTATATCGCGAACAAACATACAAACACACAAACAGACAGACGCGGCGGGGCACTTTGTTTTATAAGGTCTAGTAGTGATAATGAGTTTTGTGGCAAACTTACAAGGAATGGATAATCATAACAATGAAAAATGCTAATTGTACGCGTTATCGTGTAGTGTAGAGTATTAATCGTTCCAATGTAATTAATCCTAAACCTACCTCGTCAGAGCCGCAATTATTCCTATATATGCATAACCGGCGGCAACAAAGAATTATTACTCAAGTATCTCCAAAAGAAAACTGCAGAAGTTGCAGTGAAAGTAAAATCCACGTAGACTATTTTAAACCTTATACCATTGTAATAAGGAAAGATATGTTTATATATTTATGAACACGACAAGGAAAGTACTACGTTCATTAATAAGGGTGTTTTTGGCTTGTTACCTGCTACTCGCTATTACCTGTAGCATCAAGAACGCCGATATAACATTTCGAGATCTTTTTTTTGCGCTGCAAATACAATCGGGATCGGTTTTAGCATTTCGGTTACTCGAAATCACGGGCAAGTTGCGATTCGTAAACAAAAATGAGTTAAGAAAGTATTTTCAGGCAACTTGAATATATCTAACTTAAAGACAACAGGTTTATTCCAATTTTGGAGGACATTCATAGAGGATTTAAAGAAATAACGGAAGCCTCAGACTTCTCTTATCTAGTGTAGTAGGTACGTTTTCTTATTGAGTTTTACGATTAAGTTACCATTCAAAAACTTTTAATAGGTATGCTTTAGCTGAAATTTTATAGTACTTATTTGATTTTCGAGTTAAGGTAGTAAAGTTAGTGGAGCATCAAAGTACACAAGAAACCGCCGTGTCCCCGCGTAGATGCGGCTTACTGGGAGCTAATTCACCCAATGGACACGGTCTGCGCAGGATTGCACTTTGTATCTAGCCGAACTGGGAAGCTTATTATGTTCTGCAGTCGACGTCTGTAGCGTATAGATATAGTCGTATGGTTTTAAAATGTCGGGATCCACTTGAGAGATTACCTGCCGATGAATGGCATTGTTATATTTTGTTAAATGTTTCATGTTTAATTTCGAAAAGGTTCTACAATATCGAGTACCTGCTATTGTAATTTAACTCTAATTCTTCAAGCGGTAAGGATGTTATCTATTTAGAATCTTTTAATGTTAATGCATTTAATTTTGCACAGGTAATTAGCGGTTTGGTTTAACAAAAGATAACAATGCCATTCATCGTCTGGTGATAGTCTCTCAAGTGGTTCCCGACATTTTAAAACCATACGACTATACGTGGCAACTTAAAACTTCAACTGTAAAGACGAAGATTTCCTTTAAAGTTATTGAAAAGACAGCACGCGGCATAACTAAACAGTCTGGACTAAGTAAAATGTCAAGTACATTATTGACATAACGCGAATTAGTATATAAAGTAATAGGTAGTCAATTTTGAGAGTTAATAAGGGATCGGACTGGCAGGTCCAGTCACATACCATTCAGGTAGGTACGCGAAATGCTGCAATAATCGTTAATATAAAGTTAAGTATGTTTAACTTCATTATTTAATGTTGGTAGTAACATTTTAATCGTTTTAAAATTAAAATCAATCGGTGTACTTTGGAAAATACGTGAAAATTTGGTTTACTTTTTTATGTTCGTTGTGAAAATTAGTTGTGTTGTGTGTATGTGAAATAATTTAATTTGAATTTAGCGCGACGCCCACACTATTGTACCTACTTTCAGTCAGAATTAAATGGAGAAGACATAACTGAGAGCATAAAAAACTCAACTCAAAAACTGTCAATGTACATTATAGTGAAGTGGCAATATTAGTGTATTGTGAACATGGCTGGGAGCCCACGCACAGACGCGACAATACGTCAAGGTTGGCTTCAATGACACGGCGGCGGCGAATTTTTCAGTAAAATAGTTTACCGGGCGGGTGACGGCAGCGTCTGGCGGGTCGACGACCGCGCCACGCTATTCGGCGGCGAACCGATACTCATGTGCTTTGGTACCTTGCTGGCGATAATGGTTCGATTGGGGTGAATCAACTTTTTAGTGTCACTCGTTGCTATGACTACCACCTATCCCTATCTGTATACTGACATTGCACAATCTGACAATAAATGGTTACTTACTTACATACCGTTCGTTGTCCAGGGGAAGAATGATTTAACTTAACTGATTTTATGGCATAAACATTAAATTACCCTCTTCGGGCAGGTTGCTTAACGGTGTCCAATGGTGGATCAATTTTTGTGTTTTTGTTTACCTATCATTTTCCAAGGCACGTTTAGTAAATGAAACGTGTATTTTTATGGTAATTATAGAATCCAAAAAAACCCTCATACTTAAGTTCCAAATTCAGAATAATTTACATGTGAAGCGTTCTTTAATAGTTATTTACGATACAAGTGCGAAAAACTGGAAATTCGCAACGAGTGGCAAATTTTAAAACACGACCGAAGGGAGAGTTTTGTATCGACACGAGTTGCGAATTACCTATTCGCACGTGTATCGTACAACGTTTTACAGTACATTTGGCCCTTGACATTTTCGGCGTAGTTACGTAATGTGCTTATTATAGGACCTGTACGGTTACCATCAGTTTGTCACTGACATAAACGCCGTCGAGAACGTAATTTACTTTCTATACATCCCGTTTGCACTAATATGCGAGTGCGAGCGAGATGTATAGAAAGTAAATTACGTTCTCGACGGCGTTTATGTCAGTGACAAACTGATGGTAACCGTAATAGTGTCGTAATGTAGCACCAGATTTACTGTAAAGGTTTTTATTGAATTGGAATTGGAAATGTATGAATAAACCTGGCAAAATCGACTGTCTGGCGAAAATGAGATCGGCAAGCCAACAACCAGTAGGCGTACACGGCTTATGCCAAACATTCGAAGTTAAAAACAATCTGGGATAGATATTTTTAATTCACAAATGTCAATAAGGTTAACGTACTAGTGCTCGACATGCTAATGCCCAATAGATGACACCTTGCTGTCACGTCTATTGAGAATGACTTAAGTTTCAAGATGACATGTACTGGGACCGCGTCGAGCACCAGTACGACCAGTACGTTTAGCTTACATGAAGTTTTACGTGTTCATTTTAGTTTATTTGGGCCGTTTTCCGATCTTTAGTACTTAGGTACTTTATTTTTTAACGACTTCAAAAACAGAACGAGGTTCCTAATTCGGCAGAACCTTCTCATTTTAGATTTTTATAGTTTCAGATTATTTCTACTCAAATCAGTGGCTCGTTCTATAGTTTTAGGAGGAAAACTGTCCCATAATTTCCAAACAGGTCTCATACTTCCACATTATTACCTTTTCCCTATAAACTTGAATTGGTTGTTCGAAAAAAGTAATAATTAAATATTACAAGAAGTGGTGTGATCTTTTTCTTTATTTTAGACCGCCCATTTGCAAAAGTACTCAAAGTTTCGAGGTGGCTTACACTGTATTATTTAGAAATAGACAATAAACAATAGTAGAAACAATGTCATACTGCTAATTTGGGATGCAGATGGTTTGAGTTCTATTTTTCTACCTAATTACAAATAAAAACAACTTTTTTTATATTTTACATACCACCTAAAGTAAAACAAAAATGGTTGAAATACCTAAAAACTTCGTAAATACGTATCATCATGTATTATATAGCTGTATTGAAGTAATTGTCGTAGTGCTAGCGGACCCTATTCATCCACACCATGGTTAGTTTTGAATTAAAAAATGGTTTAAACATATAATCCACTTAAACGCAAATTAATCAACGTGCTTTTATTGTTTTAAAATTACCATTCAGAACTAAAATGTTCATAAACATACATATATGTACAGTCGACGTCAAAGATATGTTTACACTTTTGCACCTTACTCCTTTGTAATATGGCGAAAAGTGTAAACATATCTTTGACGTCGACTGTAGGTACCTACATACTTTAAAATAATCAATATAAAAATTAAACCATCAAACCAAGTATCAAAACCATCTGCCAAAGAGCAATTTTTAAGTTACTCTTATACTTAATTTAATAGTTCGCGCTATTTTTTATTTTCAAAAAGTACCTACAATTTATATTTTTCTTACAATCGCCATAATATGTGATGCGCTCATTTTCAATTTGAATAGGTACCTTCGTTTAACTTAGATTAAAGGCTTAATCGCGCTGATACTATTTTATTTATACACTAGTGCTGTAACCGTAATAAGGTGATAGTGCGGGCCCTATGCCGCTAGCTGCATCCCGCTCGCGCCCGCTACTTATCAATGAAATTCCTGCGCGCCGCTCCAACGGTGCCTCGCGTTCCTTCTGACGTAACAAAATGGCGGCACACATGTGCGACTGAGCATTCCTAAGCGCATCCCTCTAAACGTAATTTGACAAATCTTATGTCAATTGGTAACTAATCCGCCTAATTAGTCGATTACCTAGTAAGATTTAGATGAAGGTATAACAATGCATAAATGAATTTTACTTATACGTATCTTTTTATTTTTTTTCAGGTAAAAAAGCACTTTCCAACGACTGAAGGAGCTATTTCGAATGTGATAAAATATTACATTTAATATTTTTTGACCCACAGAATGTACTAATTATCAATTATAAATTACTTTACCTAGAAGAACTTACAAAATATGATTTGAAGCGTCATCTATTGACTATAAGAAAGAATTATAAGCGCCTGCGCAGTATTAAAATGCAGAAATAAGAGAACCGACGGTAGATGGCAGCAGTAATAGTTTACTGCTCGGTGTTTCAGATCATATCGTAAACTTTACAAAAGCCTCCACTAGATGGCATGAACGTTAATGTAAAATTAGCAGTTGGGTTTTATTTTCTGTGTCATTTAGAGATCATAGGAGAACATAATTAAATCTTACGTGTTTCACTTCAACGATGCTTTGGCTTTTTTAGAACGTAACCAAGTGGCGGCACATATTCTTAAGCAGTTCCTTCTAATTTATGTTTTAGAATGACTGTTTTTAGTCAAGTAAAAACTAATACGCAATACGACTAATACGATAAGAGTTGGTAAGCTAGAATTGAAAAAAAAAACGAACAATTCGATTACAGAAATCGATCTGAATTTAAAAAAAAAGTGACTTGAGTCGCCATCTATCGACTGTGGAAAATTCTAATTAGCGTATGCGAAATATTTAGAATACGAACATCGCCGGTAGATGGCAGCACTTACTTATAACGTTTGATGAACGTGTCGTAAGTTTTGCAAGGCTAACGCTAGATGGCATGATTCTTAAAATAATAATCCTTCAGAAGACAGGGATGCCGAAGCACAGTATTTATTTGGCATAACTTTATTTCAAAATAGGTAAGTGTGGAAATAACGAAATGCACGATAATATCCCAGTATCCACCATAGATAGACATAATCTTAAGTACTGTGCCAAAAGATTCAAAATCAAATGATGACATGACAGCCGAGCCGTCGGATTGCAGACTTTCCGCGATGCTTTTTTGTGCGATGGACACAAGGCGTAAATACAACCATGCGGTGAACCATGCATGTTGTTGAAAAATTAGGTATATATCTACAGCTGACTGTACAAGTGTACCTATACTTTGGCACATGGAAGACGTTAAAATATAACGAACGCGGCTCAACGTATTGCATAAAAACGACCTTATGCGCTGTTAAGTAGAGTAGAAACTTGGCTACAAGGAAGGTATTGGCGTTTCCACTGCGATTGTCTCCCTGACCTCCAGCGTAAAAGCGACCTTGGCGCATTAAGATAAAGCTCAAAATCTAACAAACCTGGCGACATGGAAGGAATTGGCGACGTCATCGCTGGTCGCCGCCGCGCCGAAGGACACGCCGACGGCAAGGCCTTCAGGAATGTTGTGGACGGTGATGGCGACCACCAGCAACATGATGCGTTTCCACTGCGACTGTCGCGCTTCCAGCGACCGCTGGAGGCTGTCGCGGCGGTCACCCTCGCCGTTCTCTGTGGGTTTCTGGAATGTACAATAGGCAGTTGATAACATATATGTAACATAAACCATTTAGATACGTATATAACTCTAAATTCGACAACGTCCATAAAAGCCTGACTGTATTATTTAGGCTTCGCAAGACATTTTAATATGTAAGTAGGTAATTTCCACTTTGAGACGTACCTAACGATGCCTCATAGTTACATTGTAATCCGTCAAGCCGGTCAAGCGGTGTTTGCCGTGTCTAAGAATTAGACATACAGATACACGAAAGATACAGAAAAACATAACCCTCTTTCTCCTGTCGGGTGAAAATGCAAACCAATTTTATACTATGGAGTTAAAGTCCGTCTAACCTAACTTTGCACCGACTTGAACAGAACAGAACAAAGTGAAGGAGTATCATTATAAACGTAATATTTTTATTAGAGATGCAACGGATAGTTGTTTGGCCGGATACCGGATATTCGGCCAAACCATCGGCCGAATATTCGGCCTGCGGATTCGGTTTTTCAGGTGCGCATTGTGCAAATTTTGACCTGTTTCGTAGTGAACGTTCGCGCGTACTCATTTCTAGGTTCGAAATGAGTGCATGTGCCAGTGAGTGAAATGTTAAAATTGTTTTAAAATAATAAACGAGTACGATCATGACCGTGACTATTTCTTATTCCAATTTTGTTTACTCAGAAATCAAGCAATGTTACTATCCGGTAGCCGGCAGGATAGTAGGCCACTATCCGGTATCCGGCCGAATGTTAAAATAATGGCCGGATAGGCCGGATACCGGATAGTAACCGAATATCCGGTGCATCTCTAATTTTTACAGACATTCATGATGACATTGCCATTGCCACACTTTAGTAATTGCAAATACCATGGAGACTTAGCTTGGTCCAAGTCTAGTAAGATACGTACGAGTGCACGTAGGGAAAATATAATACCCAGATAAGTATAGCCTCGTGCCGCCCACCATACAAAATTATAGCCAAGGAAGTTAGAATCCTGTTGTATTTTCAATTAGGTTTAATTTCATTTGTTCGGAAATATTACGAGACAAATGAGATGCTACCTACTTTGTTTTTAATTAAGGTTGACATTCCATTGAAACTAAGTGTACATCCTACATTGGGCGGCACGAGGATTGTAGTAAAATTTCATTTTTATTTTCCTTTTATTACTGACTGACTACGTGACTACGCTATTACCAAATAACTCTTTGCCATCAGGCTAAGGGATATATATTTCCCACATGTGTTCTATTTTCGATAAGTAAGACCATGGTTTAATAATACAGTGAAACCTGGATAAGTGAGACTTCAAGGGACGAGCAGATTTGTCTCACTTAAAGAGGTATCCCACTTACCCAGGCTCTCAGTTAGCCAGGTACAAATAAATTTCTGTCTCATTTATAGAGGGTCCCATTAATAGAGGTGAGAATAGAGGTTATATCTCAGTTATAGAGGTGGTTAATAAGGTATTTTGTAATTATCTTTAAATGTTTAGGTAAAATTATCCTGGTCCCTAAATATTTTTTAAGTCTGTTTAAATATTTCTTTGAATTTATTTTGAATGATTTTCTAAAGGATAGATTTTTTCAATTAAAATTGATACGGACTTCATTGCGTCTTAGAAATTCATTAAATGAAAATTTGTTTATTCTTGTTACTTATCAAGATTTCAGCTTTCGTTTCGATAGTTTTAACTACATAAAGTAACTAAATGAAACTTAAAGTCGTTTAGACACAATTAAGCAAATGCGGAATTTGTGGATAGACTAAGAGTTAGGAAAAATACGGAAATAGATCAATAAAGTCCAAGTTAGAGAGGTCATAGATTAACGTTATCTCAGATACAGAGGTAATTCGTATAACATTCTAAAAAAACAATTAGCAAAATATAATCTTATAAATATAGTCTCAGTAAAAGAGGTAAAATACACTCTCTGTCTCAATTATAGAGGTAAATGTGATTATAAAATCACAACAACTAATCCCAGTTATAGAGGTTCGTTTAATCTCACTAACAGAGGTAATTCAGTGCTAAAGTGTCGGGACCGCACCATGAATCCCAGCTATAGAGGTTTCTCACTTATCCAGGTCCCACTTAACCAGGTTTCACTGTATACTCCGCCTGGTACTCTCTTCCGACCACGTGACTGACACAACCCTACGTCAACATGCGACAGCGCTATATAATAGTATGCAATAGCTCTATACAAAGTGGCAGTGTTATTGTGTCACTCTGGGAAGAGAAGACCATGTTTTATCAGACTATGAGTAAGACTAACATTCGATTGTCATTTTTGAACTGTCAGCCTGGTAAAGGGTTTAAGGAGGTAAATGTATTACGGAGAGCGAGTGCTGCGAGTGGTGGTGCCGCCGGCGCTGCGCCGAGTGCTGGCTGTTGATGCAGTCCGCGAAGTCGCTCGGCTGCACCGGGTCCAGCGTGACCACACTATTACCCATTAAGGAGGTAGATGTATTACCGAGAGCGAGTGCTGCGAGTGGTGGTGCCGCCGGCGCTGCGCCGAGTGCTGGCTGTTGATGCAGTCCGCGAAGTCGGCCGGCTGCACCGGGTCCAGCGTGACCACACTATTACCCATTAAGGAGGTAGATGTATTACCGAGAGCGAGTGCTGCGAGTGGTGGTGCCGCCGGCGCTGCGCCGAGTGCTGGCTGTTGATGCAGTCCGCGAAGTCGGCCGGCTGCACCGGGTCTAACGTGACCACACTATTACCCATTAAGGAGGTAGATGTATTACCGAGAGCGAGTGCTGCGAGTGGTGGTGCCGCCGGCGCTGCGCAGAGTGCTGGCTGTTGATGCAGTCCGCGAAGTCGGCCGACTGCACCGGGTCTAGCGTGACCACGCTATTACCCATTAAGGAGGTAGATGTATTACCGAGAGCGAGTGCTGCGAGTGGTGGTGCCGCCGGCGCTGCGCCGAGTGCTGGCTGTTGATGCAGTCCGCGAAGTCGGCCGACTGCACCGGGTCTAGCGTGACCACGCTATTACCCATTAATGAGGCAAATGTATTACCGAGAGCGAGTGCTGCGAGTGGTGGTGCCGCCGGCGCTGCGCCGAGTGCTGGCTGTTGATGCAGTCCGCGAAGTCGGCCGGCTGCACCGGGTCCAGCGTGACCACACTATTACCCATTAAGGAGGTAGATGTATTACCGAGAGCGAGTTCTGCGAGTGGTGGTGCCGCCGGCGCTGCGCTGAGTGCTGGCTGTTGATGCAGTCCGCGAAGTCGGCCGGCTGCACCGGGTCCAGCGTGACCACACTATTACCCATTAAGGAGGTAGATGTATTGCCGAGAGCGAGTGCTGCGAGTGGTGGTGCCGCCGGCGCTGCGCCGAGTGCTGGCTGTTGATGCAGTCCGCGAAGTCGGCCGACTGCACCGGGTCTAGCGTGACCTCGCTATTACCCATTAATGAGGCAAATGTATTACCGAGAGCGAGTGCTGCGAGTGGTGGTGCCGCCGGCGCTGCGCCGATTGCTGGCTGTTGATGCAGTCCGCGAAGTCGACCGGCTGCACCGGGTCCAGCGTGACCACACTATTACCCATTAAGGAGGTAGATGTATTACCGAGAGCGAGTTCTGCGAGTGGTGGTGCCGCCGACGCTGCGCTGAGTGCTGGCTGTTGATGCAGTCCGCGAAGTCGGCCGGCTGCACCGGGTCCAGCGTGACCACACTATTACCCATTAAGGAGGTAGATGTATTACCGAGAGCGAGTGCTGCGAGTGGTGGTGCCGCCGGCGCTGCGCCGAGTGCTGGCTGTTGATGCAGTCCGCGAAGTCGGCCGGCTGCGCCGGGTCTAGCGTGACCACACTATTACCCATTAAGGAGGTAGATGTATTACCGAGAGCGAGTGCTGCGAGTGGTGGTGCCGCCGGTGCTGCGCCGAGTGCTGGCTGTTGATGCAGTCCGCGAAGTCGGCCGGCTGCACCGGGTCCAGCGTGACCACACTATTACCCATTAAGGAGGTAGATGTATTACCGAGAGCGAGTGCTGCGAGTGGTGGTGCCCCCGGCGCTGCGCCGAGTGCTGGCTGTTGATGCAGTCCGCGAAGTCGGCCGGCTGCACCGGGTCCAGCGTGACCACACTATTACCCATTAAGGAGGTAGATGTATTACCGAGAGCGAGTGCTGCGAGTGGTGGTGCCGCCGGCGCTGCGCCGAGTGCTGGCTGTTGATGCAGTCCGCGAAGTCGGCCGGCTGCACGGGGTCCAGCGTGACCACGCTCGTTGGCACCGGCGGCCGGTTCAGCGCCGTCATCATTTCCAAGTCTTCTATTTTCTCTTTGCCCTCTTTAGTTTTTGTTATGGCTGGGGAATGCAATATACAAAATGAATAGTCGGTTAGATAGCATATGCCCGTATTATACAAAATATACCTACTAATATTATAATATTTGTGAAACTGTCAAGGTCTAAGATCGTACCTATCGATCAAATTAGTTAAAATATGTATACACGACCTTATTTACATGAAATTAAAGTGATATGTACATATTTTTGGAACATTAATAACGTGACGTAACGTTATATTAGGTCTTGATTGTACCTACTAGTATACTTAAATTTAAAATGCAGGTACTGAGGGCCTACAGAACCACGTTCGACGTGTTGCCTTGTAAATTCGTACGTAAGTGTGACAGGGAGGCAACACGTCGAACGTGGTTCGCGGTAGGCCCTCATATTCTTTAGCTTCAAAACAATCATTCGCTTTTTAGGGTTCCGTACCCAAAAGGTAAAAACGGGACCCTATTACTAAGACTCCGCTGTCCGTCTGTCCGTCCGTCCGTCGGATAGTCTGTCTGTATCTCATGAACCGTGATAGCTAGACAATTGAAAATTTCACAGATGATGTATTTCTGTTGCCGCTATAACAACAAATACTAAAACACAATATAATAAATATTTAAGTGGGGCTCCCATACAACAAACGTGATTTTTTTTGCTGTTTTTTGCTTAATGCAATAATGGTACGGAGCCCTTCGTGCGCGAGTCCGACTCGCACTTGGCCGGATTTTATTTATGTTTAAATATAAACCAAATTGGACTGTGATATAAATGAGTAGAATCTAATTTAAATAGGCCATCTAATATTAAATCCTATTTTCTTTTTAAAAACCTTTATACGCTACTAAATTTACAAACGATGCAAATAATTAGATTAGCATGTAAGTAAGTGTAATAGTAGGTACAATTAGCCATTTAACGACACGTGCATTGACGTCATTTAAAACCAAGAGGCGTTCAGTTTTAAACAAACACCATAGATAAAAAGCACATAATAATGAGATATTACTCTCAAAGGTGCAATCAATGTAACAAAATGATATCGCAGAACTCGACACACTGTCACTTATAACATCAACTGTAATGTAAGCATATAGATATGTAACTAAAAGCGCAAATATATAAATCGAGGCGCGACTCAGGTTTAGGTAATCAGGAATGGCTAAATGTACTAGGTATCGCAAAGGCATATTATGCATTAATGCGAGTTTAGGTATAATAGGTAACGCATGGTGCAAAATGCAGATTATGCCTGATCCACCAAATACCATGACAGTGTCCAAAACGCACTCCACTTATGAGATGCTTAAAACAATCGAACAGAACACAACCAGTAGGTACGGATATAATGGTCGTTTTGTCTACGTGACAGTGTGATAAAACAGTGTCCGTCACTTTCTATCCCGCGGAGTTAAAAAGTGACAGTAATTTTATCACGTGGATAAATGTGGATAGCTCGATCCATAATACGCCTGCAGGGCATTATAATATAACAACTACCTGACGTAACCTGACGCTATCCAATACGTTCCCAAGCTACCACTTGATAGACTTTGTTTATTAGGGCGTTTAGCAAAAATACCCATTTAGACGGATCCAGAACTAGCATGCGATTTTCGTTACGTCGTATTTAGTCGATCGACTGAATTAATGTAGGTACTAAGTATGTAGTTAGCAACGTAATCGAATATTGCATGCAAGTTCTCGCGCCGACTAAATGAGGCTTAAGGGTAGGTTACAAGTTTTTATAACAATTCGTAAGTATATCATATACGCGATCATTATTTGAATTTATTACCAATATTCAATCATCCACCTTATTCAAAGAATAAAGAAAAGAAAAAAGAAAGAAAAGTCATTAACTCGATAAAGCACAGGACAAAAAAAACAAACACAACACTGAATTGCGAAACAATAAACACTCAATTGCGTCAACATATCTAACTAGTAGCTCAGTGTAGTAGAGCTGTAGACCTAGCGAGCCTTCGACGTGTCGGAAGCCGGTGTTGCTCGAAGTAGCGAACCCTCATAGATAGATAGATGTAGAGAACAACAGGACACATATCATCAGTAGGTACTGGGCTACATTCAAATATAGAATAGGTACCTGTGTATTTGTATTTA
The DNA here is from genome assembly GCF_910591565.1 of Cydia splendana. Classification (NCBI taxonomy): domain Eukaryota; kingdom Metazoa; phylum Arthropoda; class Insecta; order Lepidoptera; family Tortricidae; genus Cydia; species Cydia splendana. Next base: position 11,919,662 of record NC_085971.1, on the reverse strand, counting down.
GAAATCTAAGTAAATATATGTAACCCTTTTGTTTTGCTGCAACGCACACATCAGCAAACCTACCTCTTATTGATGCTTCTTGTTCTTCATTTTATTTTTAGTTTGGTATTGTTATTGTTTCTATTTCTTGTCAACATGTGTGTATTGTGGCAAGCGAATAAATGGTTTATTTATCTACGAGTAGAGTATCTATCTATATACCTGAGTAAGTATCCACTTAGTATAATGTCGCTGAACTATCGATAGAAGTATCTAAGTACCCAAGTAGCATTGCAAGCTGTATATAAGCTGTATTAAAGTTTATTTGTATACTATAAGCTGTACAGTTAGGCTGTACAAAGGCTGTATAAGCGATTATACAGCCCTTATAAGCAAAAAAAGGGCCCAAATTATACAGCCTTTGGCGTTATTAGAGCTGTAGAGTAGCTGTATAAGCAATACATAAGCTGCATAATAGCTGCATTACAGCTATATTTCGGTGTAACAGGAAACCTTAACACTACAGATAATCTCTTATAAGTACGATATAAGAATATAAGTTTTAAATGAGTTATAAGAAAGAATTACAAGAGAATAATAATCATTTAAGAAACTAAAATGTCTTAATCTTGTTCATACGTAATATAGTAATGGCGACAATAAAGTGTTATAGTGGATGGTAAAAGTAAAAGTAAATATTATACAGGACTTGAATGGAATATTACATTGTTGGTAAGTGCGGATTATTATTTATTGTGAACCTGTATATCTTTTCTGGCAAAATATTTACGCGCCTGCAAAATAACAAAGAGAAACCATAAGGAAAATATCAAAATTCGGTAAAGTTACTGTTTGTTTTTAAGGTTAGAGTATCAAAAATATTTATAAATATTAATTCTAAGGCTAAACAATTTATTTTAGCTGGTAATCATAACACGGCGTTAGTCTGCTAAATATTTGCAAGTATTTATTTAATTATATTTACAAATACGTTTTTTTTAAATTGTAAAATGGCGACAATTTTTAAACAGCCTACAGGATAGTTGGAGAGCATTATAATCTTAGTAGCTGTGCTGTGTAATAAATGGAGTGTCTTTTACAGCTTTTGTAATTAAAACAGCTTTATAATAGAATATTTGTATTCGTTTGGCTGTATTTCGGTTCTCCGTACATAAGTTATAATTCTCTTTAGAGATCCGTATAACAAATAAAAAACCTGTACTGTAACTATCATATATTCCTTTAGTTTTATAATACACTTATTTTCAGAAATCATTACACTACTATACTTATACGAGTGTAAAATTACGCCAAAAGATTGTTATAAGCGACTCTATCAGTAATACAGAAAAAAGCTGTACTATAGCTGCCATTTATTCATTTGGTTTTATAATACCCTTACAGACAGAAGTTATACAACTACTATTCTTATAGGAGAGTAAGATTACGCCATAAGAAATAGCTTTAAAACGGGGTTGACAGATACATTTGTACAGCTACAAGTGCCAAGTGATACTACAATACAGCCTGTATACAGCTTTTACGATAAAATTAGCTTGTAGTGTTTCACAACACTTAATGTTTGAAAACCGAGTTGACAGATACTTTTGTACAGCTAAAAGTGCCAAGTGTTACTACAATACAGCCTGTATACAGCTTTTACGATAGAATTAGCATGTAGTCTCTCACAACACTTTTAGTTTTATAGTAGAATTTTTATATTCTGATAAAGCACCCCATGCTTCCGCAGAATCCTTTATAATGATTTTATACAGCTTGAGCTGTATAATGTCTGTAAAGTACCTTTTATACAGCTTAAATCTTTTCTGATACTCTTATACGTCCCTTAAATCACTCTAAGTTCTTAATTGGCTGCTATATTGAAGTTGCCGACACTTCCATGCTACTTGGGTATGGGGCCCAATACATTCCACGACTCTTCTCTTTCCGAACAGACTCTACATAAATAGGTGTATGCCGTGTATGTATTGTAAGTATCCTGTCTGACTCTGATTCATGTAGATCAGCGGTCGGCAACAAGCGGCCCGCGAACCTCTCACTTGCGGCCCGCGAGACTCCCTGGCTATTTTGTATGTAATATTGACAATGTCTGATAAAGTCATAAATATTAAGAAAGTGCGGCCCGCGTCAACTTCGGTAACTACTATTTGGCCCTTGGCTGCTAAAAGGTTGCCGACCGCTGATGTAGATAGTTATTTGTTTATAATACGTCATAATTGAAGGGTTATCATGTATTCCCGGTTATATATATGTCAAGTAGTTCCAAACGCTCCCACTTGGCGACGCTGTAATAAATATGTTGAAGGATGACTCACGCTAGACCGGGCCGGGGCCGGATTGGAGCTTCCGGCGCTTCGTTTTCTATGGAAAGCACCACGTGATCTCCGATCAGCCGTCATAGATAATTACATGTCGGACGCCCCGGCCCGGCCTAGCGGGAGTCATCCTTTAGTTTTTAATACAGTCGACGTCCAAGGTGTTTACTTTTTTGCACCTTACTCCTTTGTAATAAGGCGAAAAATGTAAACATATATTTGACGTCGACTATACATAGCTTTCCCTATATACTCGATAAGAAGCACAGATAGTTTCTCTCTGCGCTCCCATCAAATTCTCAGACACGAGCAAACAATTTCATATTATGATCATATCGCTGAAGAATTGCATAATTAGCACGAGTAATGAGCTATGCGGACTGCAGCAGGGCAGATAAGGAGTCAAATTCAGATACATAAAATATAATACCAATTCGATTCCTACCTCAGTCACGCAATCAAACTAAAGAGCGCGAGGGTGACGCAGAGATTAAAACAAATTGATATCATATTTCACACATCGAAATACGCCTAAAGACTGCGATAACTTATTTAAATATACAGGATATTTCACATTCCCATCCCACAGTTCACATAAATCGGCGTATTTGAAGGAAACTGCCTTTGTCCTTGTTACAAACGTAATGACGACATATATCACTATAAGTAAGGCATAAAGTCGTTCATTGTTAGCGATGATAAGCGGTGCCTTATGATAGTTATGATAGTCCGTCGCCAGTAGTAAATTGTAAGCCTTTGATAAGATACTAATCTTTGAATGCATAGATTTTTATTTCCTTGGTAATAACAAAAGGGTTTGCATTTCAGCTCTTGTTATGATAATGAGAAACTAAACATTGGCTTGATTAACATCTACGTGACTTGAACTACTTAAATAATAAATGTAGGTATAAATGTATTAATTAAAACGGCTACCAACTAAAAGTCAACTTAAAGTCAGTAATACTATACTCTGTATCTTTAGGTATTTAAATAAAAGTAAACAAAATCTACCGTCAAATGGCTCCTTAAGCCTGTTGAGGGTAGATGAAAACATTACACGATCAAATAATGTAGGTTAAAGTCAGGTCGTTCAGTGTCTGATCCAGGCAGTTTTGTAATTAACCAGTGAATATTATAACTACCCGAAAATGTAGTTACATTATGTAAAAATTGTTTGTTTACTTTTATTTAAATACCTGAAGATACAGACTATAGTCTCAGCCCAATGCCCACGCTAAAAGGCATGATATATTTTACACCATAACGAAAAAGTCGTATTTTGGGGTGGAACCAGCGATAAAAAGAGCAGCTGTTATCAAATGTATTAAATGTTACTAAATATATGCCAGCAATTTCCTTTTAAATAATAATAAAACATATATCTTGATTGTCTGTTATTCCATTCAATAAATAAAAATAAAAAACAAATTGGAAACATGTGTACCATACATTATAATGTGAGTATGGTAGACAGTGTACCATTTGCCTAGAAAATTAAAAAAAAATCATGTCGGACACATTAATTTCATATACCAAAGCAAGGTTTCTATTTCAATATGACAAGGTTCCACAAAAGCAACATAGTTGCTACTTATATCAGATGACATAGGCATACAAGGGTGTGACATGTTGATGCAATAAGGTACTGCATGAAAAGCTTATCACCATTTAAACATCTATCAGTTAGCCTGAACCACTGACTGCCCAGACACTAAGCACACACTTATTATTTGTACAGTATGCAAACCCTTTTATCCCACGATATATTATACGAGTACAGTCAGCATCAGTAGCGGATGAAACAAAACGCCAAAAATATCTACCACCCTCTAGTACTTTTCCAAATAAAAATAAATCTTTGTAGTTCATAGTTTTTTTGGCTGAAACCGAAACTACGGTCGAAACCTGATTTTTTGGCAGAAACTGGCCGAAACCGAATCTTCGGTCGGACACTAGTGAAAATACACAACTTGAATTTTTTTACTAAGTGCAATAAATGCATCACTTTAGAAAACATACATACACATGTACACATATGTGTGATTTGGTATTATGAATTTAAAAGTCATGACTAGGTAATTTTTATTTAATTTAAATAATAATTTATAGGTATATTTTGAAAGATATGCTCACTTAATTGTCATGAATTGAAAAGCATTGTGTGCAGATTTTTGAATTTAGATCAAATTATGAAAGTAATTGAATTTTATGCTGGCTTTCAATTTCAAAGAGAATGAATATACATATTTATTGGCATATTGTTTCACAGTGCCAATGCTTAAATAAAAAAAAATATTTCTGTGGCAAGTTAATTCGAGGTTAAAATAATAAAATCCTTTTTTTATCCTACTTGTTGAATTGATTAAGCCTTCATACAGATACTTCCCACCAACAAACAAAAAAAAATTATACATATAACAAAAACTATTGTTTGAAATCAAATCTGTGAGCAATGTTGAACCACCGAATGATTGACTATTATCAGCTATTATTGTTGCCACATATGCGCAGTGCATTTATGTAATTCAATAAAAACAATCACAATATCATTGGACCGGCTTCCAATCCCTCAACTAACTTACTATAGAAATACAGTTAGATTAATGAGACTAAATTGAGTGACTATCTAGTTCATCATATCAGCCTTTTATCACCCACTGCTGAGCATAGGCCTCTCTTCAAGTACGCCACTGATCCCGGTCCCGAGCCAATTTCATCCAGAAGTGACCCGCCATCTTCCGAATGTCCGAATTCGAATTCGGAAGACTATCTAGTTACGTATAAAATACATGACAGTGTTCTTCAAACAACTGAGTAATATCAGTAACCATGTGGCCATATTTTCCCAAATATTTGTGTTGCCTCTCTTTCTTAATAACACAAACACAAAAAAGCAGCCATAGAATGTTATTACAAACCACCAAGTAAAAGATTAATACAAAAAAAGATATATTAGGAATTGTATGGTACTTACACATCATCATATTGGCTGAATTGAGTCCCAAATAGTCTAAGAATACATCAGTTCCAAATACAAATACAGCTCCAAGCAGGAATCCCGCAGCAACAGGCAGGAAAGAATATTTGCCATATATCCCTTGTTTCTCACAAAGTGTTATTGCTGGGTCCAAGAGTGACCAGTATGATGCCGCAGTCATAACACCAGCGGCAAAACCAAGTGAAACATCAAGAAGTTTTCTCTGCAATTAAACATGTTCAATTAGCATACCAAATCACAGTATCATGCGTATAGTGTGATAAATTTACTTATCAAAATGTATCTAAATTTTGCTTTAAATTTATTGAGTGGGATCAAAATTCCATTGGTAGCAAATGATTCAGACGTTCCTCTCACTACTCATCGTAAGAAACTCACGAGAGATTTGTTCAATGTTACTGTCTTACTTGTAACTACACCAAAATATTCATTCAAGTTTTTAATTATTTTGAAAAATTATTGTTTATCATGGATCATATAATTCTTATCTGTGGAGGGTTTCATAACTAAGTTGTAATAAGTTTCGTACCTGTTTTCCTCGTACAAAAAATACTAAAGAAGCGCCGGCTGCTGTGAGTCCCCACGTCAAGAGAGTCCCCAGAAGGGCTTGGGTCACTGCCCCGTACCCTTCAATCATCTTGAATTATATCTTTAAGTAACGAATTTGCTTATTAAGTACTCTTGGTTGTTCATCTCTTCCACGCGAGATGTTTTTAAATTAATTGCAGCTAAACATGTCCTATTTATATACCTCGCGGGACTGGGTCTACGTGCGTGTATCAACTGTCACTGTCATTAAACGTCAGTTGACTTTTTTAAACAACTACGGCTTGGATGCGAGTTTTTTAAGCCTCAGTCGATAGAAAAAGTTTGGCAGAAAAAAACACAGTCTTAAAGAGGGATGAGTAGGTATAGTTTTGTTATCCTACTGTTACTGACAAAACTTGCTTTCCATCGTTTCCATACTATTAATTATAATACCTCCGGTTTCGTTTAATGTTCTTTTCTGTGCTAACTCGAATCGTTATGGTTAATAAAGCTAGCCGTGTAGCTTGGCAAAAAGAGTAGAAATTAAAAAGTGGCAACACTGTAGTGTCGTCCCGTTTTCTTATATAAATTGGTTTGAAAGGGACGACACTACAATATTGCCACTTTTTAATTTCTACTCTTTTTTGCCAAGCAACAATGATTATGTCGTCGTCCAATATCATGCGAATTTTAGTCGGAACGGGCGTCTTCCTTCGTTGCGTTCGTTCGGTGTGCGAATGTAACTCCGAAGACCAACGAGCGACCCATAACCTACCCTTAGTTCGCATTCGTTGGCTTACCTATAACTATAATTTTATTATAAATATAGTCTGAAGGTATATTATACGCGTCATTATTATACATTTATATAAGTATGTTTAGGTTTTATGTGGGTTTTATCAATACCTATTTATACACAGGCTGAAAGTTCCTATTATGTCAAAAACTGTAAGCCCCCATTCGGACGGGAGCGTTTTCAACGCGCGTTAAAAAAGCGCTTGAATTTGTCTGCAATCTAAATTCGATTTAACGACCAAGGCTTAAAGTCGAAAATCCAACAACGCTTGATAAAAAGCGCCACCGCTGTCGTGTGAATCAGGGATGTTACGGAGCTCCGGTTCCGTTTCCGTTAAGGCGGAACTTCCGTTTGGTATTACACATCCGTTTCTGTTCCGGTTCCGTTATGTTTGAAACGGAAGTTATAACGGATGTCAATGCTTCGCGCGGCGGCGGCGTACATCAAAAACAAACAGGTTCATACCAGTCATTCGTTCATCGCCCCGCTTGCCACGTGCTACGCTAATTTGTTGTTTGTTTGTATATCTTGTTTTATTCGTGTTATTACAATTAAAATCGTATGTGTTTTGTTGTGTACTGACTAATATATACTGACTGTGTGTAGTGTGTGTGGTGAATGTTAGTGTGTAAAAAACGCACAATGAAGCCGAAATCAAGTTCGATTTCGAACTATTTTGATGAAGTTAGTGGGGACACGGCTAAGTGTAAACTTTGTCTGAAGGTTTAATCTAGAAAGGGGAAAACGACTACATCGTTAAAAAGTTAGGCTCCGATTCTGGTTCCGGTTCCGTTTTCGGTTCCGTTTCCGTTTTCGGTTCCGTTAAACTAAATTGAAAACATCTGTTTCCGTTTTCGGTTCCGATAAAACCACATCCGTTACATCCCAGGCGGCTTAGCACGGTCGCGTTTTTATCCCTTGTCACCATGCCTGTCACGTTCTAACAAGTACGTAAGTGCGAAAGGGACGCGCATAGTGATAGTCGATAAAAATGGAACCGTGCTGAGCCCGGTGTGAATAGATACATGGTTATCCATTTGTGTCATTCACACAACCTAAGCCCCCATTGCCACGGGCGGTTTTACAACGCGCGTTAAAAAAGCGCTTGAATGACACAAATGGATACATGTGTATTTATTCACACGACACCGGTGGCGCTTTTTATCAAGCGTTGTTGGATTTTCGACTTTAAGCCTTGGTCGTTAAATCCAATTTAGAGTGAGGACAGATTTAAGAGATTTTTTAACGCGCGTTGAAAAAGCTCCCGTGCGAATGGGGGCTAATAGTTGGATTTGCAACATTTTAAGACAATTTTACTTCGCGCGACATAATAATCGTGACTAAAATAATAATAAAAAATCTTAATGTTAATATGGCTCACGACAGTTTAATTAATGCAACATTTGTTGTAAGTATAGGTAAGTATCAACTACACCCTTTTGATATTTTTAGAATTTTTAAAACTTACAAGAGATAAGGAGCATTTAAAAATTCGTATGAAATCTATTTTTCGCTCCAAATTTTTACAATAATATAAAAACTAAAAAAGTCAAACGTAGAGGCATATCTATGGTTAATATACATCAATTTACATCATTGATAATGTTATTGTTATGTAAAAATTTCATGATTTTTAGGGTTCCGTACCCAACGGGTAAAACGGGACCCTATTACTAAGACTCCGCTGTCCGTCCGTCCGTCCGTCTGTCACCAGGCTGTATCTCACGAAAGTCACGAACCGTGATAGCTAGACAGTTGAAATTTTCACAGATGATGTATTTCTGTTGCCGCTATAACAACAAATACTAAAAAGTACGGAACCCTCGGTGGGCGAGTCCGACTCGCACTTGTCCGGTTTTTCATTGGTAGTTTTGGTAGAGGGGAGGGGTGAATGGTATTAAACATTTTCCTTCATAAATCAATTTTTGCTATGCAAAAAAAAAACAAAAATTGTTTTGAAATGTACAATTTGACCTAGTAACTAGACTTTGAAATTTTGCCCCCTCTTCATATGGGGCATTTTTCATATATCATTAAAAATAATTAATAAAATAACACTTTTAATGTGTCTAGCTGGGTCAGCGTTCATATAACTATTTCAAGTTTCAAATGGATAGCTCAAGTAGTTCTCGAGTTATTTAGTAATGTGGCAGACAGACGGACGGACAGATTCGCGCCTTAAGGGGCCCACTGATTAACAGTCCGCCGGACGGTATCGGCCTGTCAGTTAGAACAAAATTTTGACAGTTCCGAACAACTGACAGGCCGATACCGTCCGGCGGACTGTTAATCAGTGGGCCCCTTTATGGTGCGAATTCTGGGTTCTGCCCTCTGGGTTCTTTTTTGTACCGTTTTGGTACGGACCCCTAAAAATACAAAAATATGAGGTTATTGGGTGGTTATTAATTATTTCAGTATAGTATCTTATTCTGCCCTATAAAGGGTTCACGCAGTGGAAGTGTTTTAATAGGTTAATTATGAGCGCACAACGCTTAGTGGGCCCATAACCTATTAAAACAAATATTACTTTCATGGTCATCATCATCTTCCTGGCCATTGTCCCGGCTTTTTGCCACGGGTAATGGAAGCCTGGGGTCGGCTAATCCGAAGAATTGGCGTAGACACTACAGCTTGGCAAAAAAGAGTAGAAATTAAAAAGTGGCAATATTGTAGTGTCGTCCCTTTCAAACCAATTTATATAAGAAAACGGGACGACACTACAGTGTTGCCACTTTTTAATTTCTACTTTTTTTGCCAAGCTATAGTTTTTACGACAGCAGGCGTGGCTCACTCCGCGAATTCGTCGTTTTGCAACAGGTAGCTACTACAAGTACATCCGTTCCACACCAATTTTGGTGGCTAGCCATAAGCCGCGCGTGGCGCTGTCGCCACCTAGCGGCCATATCTGTCCATCGTAACAGACGCGCTTTGTTAGAGAGTGAGTCTTCTGTACCTAATAGTATACTATTATTTATTCTGTGACGACAGCTACATTGCTAGGAAATATAAAGTAGGTTCGGTACCTATTTTAATGCTCTTTATTATTTAGAATCTATCGCATAAGTAAGGCCAGGACCCTGATGACCAGGCGGCGTAGCACGGTCGCGTTTTTATCCCTTGTCACCATGCCTGTCACGTTCTAACAAGTACGTAAGTGCGAAAGGGACGCGCATAGTGATAGACGATAAAAATGGAACCGTGCTGCGCCCACAGTTCTAACATGATTGCGTTATTATGATACCTACTTAAGTCAACGGCGATATAGGTACAGTTAACTGTAAAAATATGGGTGCACAGATCATCTCAAAAATATGTCCCATAGCTCTTATGTCAGCGAATTAAGAACTATGGGACATATTTTTGAATAAGTTGGCTACACCTACACCTAGGGGTCACAAAACCGTGCGTATTTTAGAAAACCGGTTTTTCGGTTTTTGTGAAACAGCAAAACCGGGTTTCCGGTTTTTTCGGTGATTTCGATTTTACGTATAATTTACAAATTATACGTAAAATAAGCAAGTATTTTGAGGATCAATGCTTTAATATTAATTCTTCCACAACATATACACAATACATACCAGCTGGGGATATAGGAATTCTGACGCCAACGGGGAGGCGAGCATGGACTGGGCAGATATTGTTTTAGCCATTTCTAACAAAGGCAAAGGAACGTTCAAATCAGATCGATGGAGAAGTGACCACAACCCGGACCTAGTCTTCACAAGGAGATCAATAGATGGTACCTCAGTGGCCTCTGAGCGGTACATGCTAGCGGATTTTCGACACTCTCAATATCGCCTTATCGCCTAGTATTAGTTGTCATAGGTCTGAAAATAGTGATGGTTGAGTCGTATCCTGCCTAACACCACCTCGCGGAAGTTTGCTTATGCTGATGACCTGGCCCTTGTATGTGACACAAGAAGACAGCTTGGAAATGGGACAAAATACCCTGGAAAAGGACCTGGATCTATTAGATGACTATTTCTCTCGGTAGCGTTTGTGCCCCAGTACTTCCAAGACTGAGGTGTCCTGCTTTCACCTGTGTAACAAACTGGCCAACAAGGAGCTGAGAGTAAAATTCAGGGGCAATGTTCTCCGACACAACTTCCTTCCTAAATATCTTCGAAGCATCCTGGATTGAAGCCTCAACTTCAAGGTGCACCTAAGCAGCCTATCTGCAAAACTGCGCAAATAGATATAACGTTGGAGACTAAAAAGCTATTTATTTATACAATTAGTGCGTATAATGTATTGTTTTTTTTTTTTAATTTGCTCTTTAAAATAATTAACTTATATAAAACTGTAAAATCGAAAACCTCGAAAAAGCCGGTTTTGTCAAAGTGAAAACCCGGTTATTGCAATTAGCTGTAAACCCGGTTTAGCCGGTTATTTCGATTTCGGTGAAACCGGGTTTGTGACGCCTACCTTAACCCATATTTTTACAGTTGACTGTACCACTTTAATTTTCAATGTAACTTCTACTTGCCGACGTGCGTTGCGTGCTTACCGAAAATCATCAACACATTGAAAGTTGGTGCTGGTTTCTGAATAATATACCTATCTAAACTACATAGGTATCTCTTCGACCAATTTACGGTAGACTGCTAAAATATTTTTATTTTATTTTATTTATTAGGAGAATAACAGAGTAAAATGTACATAAGATCCTATTAAAAACTAACTTACATACTAAAACATGCATTTTCTTCCCCAGCAGTTCTCACCGACAACTAAAAATCAGTTAAATTCAGTTTACAATTATTAATAGATATTTTCTATTGGCACGATATCTACTTAAATACTTAGATATAAGTAGACGTTTACATTTCTAAGAAAAAGCCTTTCTCTCTGATATCTATGTTACTTGCTTCATTTCAGTTCTAACGTTCAATCAGAAAGTATATAGGTACCTACCTAAGAAACGATGAGTACGATGACTCACAGTACAGTGGCAATGCCGCTATAAAATAATATGATTTTCATTATATTAGAGACACGTAGTTTATCACATTAAATCTCTCAGCAAACAACTATTTTATCACTTAAACATTGCTATTAAGAAGTCACGTCGGCATTTAACTTACTAAAACTTAATTTTGTAAATACTGTTTTTATTACTTGACAAATCGAGTTAAGTGTTATTTAAATACGTGGGAATTGGAACAAAACGTGTGTTTTCCGTATTTAGACACGGTGGTAGTCACATAGCCGATAGTTAGAAAGACAAATTTGTTTTCATGTAAAGATAGCTCTTCCGTATTTTTAAAATTAATCTGTCTAATACTACAGAGGTTTTGTAGAAAACTAAAAACCTTTATTAGAAAGTAAAGCTTGGTTGTATCGGGGAATGATGATTATACCTACCAGGGTTGGCCGAACGTTAATTGCAATTGACTATTAACCATTACAAATTGAACCGTAAACGGTAACGGACGGTTACAGTTGACGGTTCAACTTGGACTGGATAATGGTCAAGAATTTTCAATTGCATTAACGTTTCAGAAACTAATCTCACAAAAAATGTCCCATACTTATTCCATAATATTATGTAAAAACACGATAGCAGAGTACAATCATAGGTGAACTTAACAGATGAACTAGTAAAGGTTTCATCCAGACAAAATTTACTTAAGAATTCATTATTAGTGAATTTGGTAGCGTCAAAGTAGTTGCATAATTTTTACTTAAGGTTTACGTTTACTGTAGGCAGTACCTATACACACCTACATAATATGGCTTAGATAATTTGGAATACAGTTCGACTGACCTAAAAAATCCGGAAAAAAAGTCTACCCTAAATTTCAATTGTTAGCGATAAAATAAGCATTTAATTGCGATGACTCGTTTCTGTCTATGATACGGACATCTTAATTATTACCGTTATTTACACTCTTAGTATACATGTGTCCAATTAAATAAACTGCATATTTTACCGTAATATTAGATGAGAATATGTTAAAATAAGAATGTAAGTAGGTACCAAGGTTAGATGGCACTTTTGAAAAGGTCAGAAATGGGTATTATAATACCTTTATCAGGTATGATAATTATTATCAACAATATCTGAATCTGGTCTTAATTTTTATTGTATGTAGGTGCTTGGTATATAATTAACCCTGACCGTTTTCCGTAAACAATAGACGAGCCTATTCCAATCGTTTTAAGCACGCGTTACTACTTTAGCTGCTGCCTTTGCAAACAGTGTTTACTTCTGCAACTCTGCTTACAAATAAAAAGCAGTACAGATGTAAGTAGTGCAACTAGTGCGTAATTGTTTTCCATCGTATTTTTTCGGAAACGCTCGTACTTGTCAGGGGTTGGTCTGTGTTGTCATGCTACTTCAGTCAACCTCAGTACTTTTTGTACCAAGACTGACTGAAATAGCAAGACACGTTCGTACGTTTCCGTGAAAATAACTACGATGGGAAATAATTATGCTCTACATCTGTACAGTCACCTGCTATAATATGTTACTCTTCGAAGGCCGCAAAAATATGTGACACGCTCTTATGGCTCTACAAATAAGATCGTGTCAGATATTTTTGCGGCCTTCGTTGTGTAACATATTATTGCAGGTGACTGTACCTACTCGTAACGCCTACGTCGTACTCCAACATGGCTGAACTAGTAAAATACCCGGCCCCGCTGGCTACAAGCCAGGAATCCTAACATAGGTATTATTGTAAAGAAAAATTGAGGAGGGCCCCATCCGACAAATTTTCCACGGGACTCCCTCAGATGGTGTTGTTACACCTGTATGTACCTACAACCAAATGGGACGTCAACATGATTATTCATGTCAACAAGTATAACAGTCAATAATACGCGTATGTAGTGCATGTAGGTTAGGTTAGGCTAAGTGGCAGTTCAAGGTAAGGTTTCAATCGTAAGTGCTGGGCTGAGTATTCCAGTAACCATTGGTTGTAGGTAGTAATCGGAGGCGCTACTGGCGTACTCGGGAATTATGTCCCGCTGTATGTGGATTACTTACGCATTCAAACGAGTCTTAACGAGGGAAGGCCGTTCGTGGTTACTCTATTTTCGTGGAAGCTTAAAAGTGAAGGTTAAGAAGATGATAATGATTTTGTATGACATAAACACAGACAACTAGATAAGTAGTAGAACTAGTAGGGGAGAGCGGGATTACACGTGCCGGGGGCAAGTTGTTCCGATGGGAATATGAACGCAAGTAAACCATGGAGCGATTCGTATGATGTTTGTCGCGAAAAGTCAGACCACTATGCGATTGCAGGAGCCGTTTTCGTTCCTTCCATTACAGTAGAATAGTAGTTATGGAAAATAAATCAAAAACGAGGGCACAACTAACCCCACGGAAAATCCCATTTTTGCTTTGGTTTTTTGTACTAACTGTTGATAGTACACAAAAAATAATCACATTTCGACGAACTGGAAAGTACTATTTTAGCGTGTGTGAACCGAGATTAAAATATTTGACGAATAAGTTAGAATTTTAAGCAACGGAACAACCAGCCCCATAGCGGGGTTAGTTAATTGTTCCGTTCCGACCTATCTCATGAAAAAAATTCTGGTAATAAAACAGTTTAACGATGCACAAAACAATATCACTATTCAGAAACGCAAATAATAATTATTTAATATAGCGCAAGCAACATACCTTATTCATACTGTTTTCATAGATTAAATTTGTATTTTATGAAAATCGGCACGTTTAACCCCACTCTCCCCTAGATGATTCCGATAGAAATGAGATGTACTAAGTACCTGAGTAACTTATAGAGTACCTATAAAATTAAGTGGAGCTCCATCGAATTAATGTTTCGTGAGATGGCAAGGGGACATTCTACAAACAGATGCGTATTGTATTATCACTTCGCCTTGTGTGAAATTGCCGCTGAAATGCATTGAGTAATTGTTGGGTATTCAAATGAGAGCTGATTGTTTTAGCCCTAATGTAATGGAAGGTACTCTACTCTCTACTCATGTAAAATCCGACATGCTTATCACAAGGCATTCTTAAACTTTGCTCGTAAACAATGCCCGGGTTGCCGTTATTCTAAGAAATATTATTTTTAACAATTACTAACCTGTAATGACAAGGTTCCGTTTAATTTGAACTACAATTTCTTTGTGTCTCAGATGTAGGTATAGATCCTAAGTACTGTCCAAACGCATTGAACATCCGACTTATAGGTTTTGAGCTACAATTTTATCCGTATAAAGCGTAAACTGTTTGCATAACGGGCCGTTCACACGGCCATCCACCACGGATGACCGCCGCTCATTTCGGCCGGACTAATCGTAATTTCAGACCGCTAGGAAATAGGGCAGAAAGCTGAGGCCGGAACAAGCGGGCAACTGGCACAGCGAAAATTTGAATAATGACGCTCTAGCGGGAGGCTTGAACGCTACGGTGGCTGCGTGCGTCTTTCGGTTCAACTCGTAATCAGCGGGGTATATCGAGCCGTTTTGTACTAGCTATTCATACTCGGGTGGTTAGTGAATGAATTAATCAGTTTACTTTACGGCAGCGCGAGGCAACGATCTGCCTACTGACGCGTGGCAGGCGCTCGCGCATGCTGGGGACGCGTTCGTCCCATAGCAATTAATTGCAGTCCGTTGTTACGGCGGCGGCGTTGATTAGCGGGCAGTTGATGGGGTTATTGATAAAATACTTCGTATTAACAACGGCCTCTACGGACGTAATCAACGGATTAAAATCTTCACCGCCACTATACATTCCTTGAATTGATAGTATGATCCCTATTATACCTGTATATATGTAGGTACACCTGGATGTTCTATGTAGGGTTCAGGTTTATTAACTGCGTAAAGATTTGACGTAAGAAATTAATAAACATGGCAAGTTTAATCAAAAATGAACTATAGCAAATTTTCTTAGTTGACCTCTCTCCTTAGTAGTAGTAGTAAAACACTTTATTGTACAAAAATCAAAACAAAACAGGAAAAATAACATTCGTCATTAGTACAAAGGCGAACTTATCCCTCCTCCTCCTCCTTATCTTATCCTTCACCTATTTAGGCAGGTTTTTTCATTCTGTACAGGTTGTTAACATTTTTGTACACGGCTGTTCACGGTGTGACTCTCGATTTAGCGTTTTCTGGCATAAGAACTGTAATACAAATTATATACGCGTTGCAAAGTTAAGCGAATGTTAAGGCGTGAGTAAATTGCAAAAAAATTGTACATAGTTAAGCACCTGTAATTAGTCTAAATGTATTTGATTCCATTGTGTTACGGCAGTTAAGCGATTTCTATTTAAGTAGTAGTAGTAGTAGATGCATGAAAGTATGTTAGCGTATGCTATAGACTTATATGTGTACGAATTAAGTACAATAAATACAATACAATGCAATTTATATAGTTAATTTTCGTAACACAAATGAATCAATTAAGTTAAGACTAATCACGGCTTCTTAACTGCGCTTAATTACGTATCTACAATTTTATTGCAATTCACTCCAGTGTGCGATTTTCAACCATTTACACGCAAGTTGTAACGATCTAGATCTTTACAACCACTGTGTCACTGTCTGGGGTTCCTAGGTATAGTCTAGCTGCTTTCAAACAATAAACCTACATACATGTCACCGATCTCAATAGGTACAATCAAATGTCACTCACTTTAATATTGCGCTGACGCTGGCTTTCAGTGTGATTGATTTGATTTGATTTTTTAATAAGTTGTTCACTCTAACATTCATCTTCATCATCATCATCATCAACTTAAAATAAATATGATCGATAAATAAGGTAAAAATAAACATAGGTACTTTATAAACTTATTTTACCTCATAAACTTACCGAATAAAATTAAATCATGAATACATAACAACTTTCAGGAATATAATATGTATCTGGGTTGTAGCTACTTAACTACTTACATATATACATATTCCTGAAGATTGTAAGTATTTGCGTAGACACGCATGCCATTTCAGAATCAATCTCAATTGGAAGGTTCGCTAACACTTGGCGCCCTAAGTTACGGAAATGGTTTATCAGAATTTAGATTGGTTCACCATATTTGGAGGTACTGAATGTTATGTGAATTATTGACATCAAAAACGCACCTGATGCACTTATAAATCCCTCACCGGGGTAGCTGAACGACGGCGATTGCCTCTGCGCATCGCTCTGATGTGTGTGACTGCTTTCCATGCACATAACGACGACGGCGCCGATTACGTAGCGGTGTTGTTTACTGTTGCTATTGATTTCGGAGCGCACACGTATGCACGGGATGCATCTGTCGACATCAGAAAATAAATGGACTTTAAACCATAATTATCTTGCTGGGCCCTTATAGACATGTGCAATATTTCTACTTCGCTAAAAAGCTCTATCATTATGAGCCTAGATGTTGGACACTGCTGGGCAAAGGCCTCCCTTCGTTTCTTCTACTCGTATATCCCTATTGCCTGAACCCTCCCACCAGTCTCTGTCAGAGGCGTCAAGCTCATCCCGCTGTATGTTGTATGTAGGTATGCGTATGCTGCTACAAATACCTAAGCCAGTAAACTCTACAGAACATGGAACAATTTTGACTTATTCTCCCAAGAACTGTTTGAGCTAAGCCACAGTTTGACGGAGAGACAGCGATTACGAATCTATGGTTTTTTCATTGATATCGGGGTGCTAGTTTATATTAGAAAACGCCAATTGAAACATAGGCAGTGAGCTAGGTAGAGTCTGTGCGGAAAGAGAAGAGTCGTGGAATGTATTGGGCCCCATACCACCCCATACATTCCACGACACTTTTCTTTCTGCACAGACTTTAATGAAGATATGTGATTTTTTGTCACGCCTGTCATGTCGATAAATTAAACTTTTGATTGACGATTGACGTTTAGTGGCGATAAACGATTTCCATCATAGCAATCCCGCAGCCCTAGAAACATAAAAGATTCATTTGGTTGCTAATCCACATTAGGTGCAATAAGAACACCGCCGTTAAAATAATCTCAGGCATTTTTTCATTATCCGAGATCCCAAGGCCAGTGTCACTTCACACCTCTAGCGTCAGCCGACGACGTGTCCATCAATCATGCGCATTCACTACGGGCACGGGTAGGGTCACCACCTTACATCGGATTTCCTATTTTACAGGACAACTAAATTCAAAATTCGGGACTAGTAGTATTTGGGACTTTTATTTGTTGAAATACTAAATCATATATTTTCCTTTCCTTAAATTTAAACGTATGTACAAGGTACAAGATACACTATAGTGGCTCTGTGAGCTGTAGACCTCGCGCGTATGCTTAAAACTGAATAAATGTATGGCTCGGCCATTTCGTTTTTTTTTTAACTGAAACGACAAAAAAAAATCCTCGAACCTGCTCACAAAATTTCACGAGAATCGGTTGAGAAATGCGACCGAATATAGAGAAGAACATCCGGACATAAGAAAGCATTTTTGGTCGAGCTGAAACGAAGACCTTCGCTAACGCTCTGTCAATTAAGAAATAATTAACTTTAAAACACAAACTGTAACTTTCCGAATGAAAAACTTTATTTTATATGGCGCTAGGTACAATGCAATATTACGGGAATCAAAAAGTGAAAACAAAATGTTCTGCATCGTACTAAAAGCGGAAAAAAAATGTTCGGTCTCGAACTCCACAAATTTCGGGAGATGACCGAATTCAGGGGCTGAATTTAATCAGGTTGTTCCGAAAACTTCGGCATATCTGGTCATCCTAGCTACGACCGATGATGGCGGCAAAAACGTCGGCACGCGCATGCCCAGTTGCAGCGGCTTCCCTTGATGCGCGCTTTAATCTGGACCATTTTACTATTACACTTTTTTCGAAAACTTACTTAATCTACGAAACTAGGAAATAATAAAATAACCGGATGCTAAGATGGAGATTTAGCTCAAAGTAACTAGGTATGTGTGTAGAATCCTGCGCATAATTCGACGAATCTGAGTTTAGTATACTTACTAGTAGATTTCTTAGGCACGTGTCAATTTGGATGCCTTTAAAATAATGCCTTGATAGAGTTGATAGAAATGCATGCGACTTTACGTAGATGGAGATGTAAAAAGTTTGACTGTAGGTTTTATTTTTACTTTTGTTAGACGGGAAATAGGTGATAGCCTATTTGAGTTGATTTTTGTCACGAGAAATCAATTCTATAATAGTTACATAAAACAAGATAAAAAATACATATAATTAGTGAAATATTGTTTCAAATTACTTATGTTTTAATTTAGTAATTAATCTATCACCTTATCAGATATCGATCACCTTATTAACCTATCACCTTATCAGATTATAATTATTATAACTTAAAAGTTCATAACTGACCCCCATACCACGTTTCCGCAACCTAATGTTCGTTTAATCGGAAATTGATGAAGCGATAGAATGCTCCAGAGCGGAAAAAGGTCTGTCGGTGAGCATGTTTCCGTTAATTATATCCACACCGACTATCTGTATCTAGAACATCTAGATCGTATTCTATTCTATCTCCAGAGTACATGACTCAGTAGTTAGCAGTCTAAACTAATAGCATGATTGGACTAATTTCCCTTTAGATTACCCGGCCCATTAGCGCAACTTATGCAAGTCTCGCATAAAGCACGCAATCTACAGCAAACAATACTTGTCGTGCACTCGCGGCTTATTCGCTAGATCTGATTATTATATGTACTATACTTACTAATTGTAGTCCTTAAAACTTTACTGACTGTAAAAGTTACAGCCGGAGTTCATTAAAAGCGAGTTCTCACATGAAGAGTGTAAAAATATTGTGGATGGGTTATAAAAAAAAACTCTACTTACTAATTACTTTATTAAGTGCTTTTTTATTATAGTCTAACATGTGGAAACAAATACAAACTACGACTCTTCTCTTTCCGCACAGAGTCTAACGGTGGAGAGCTTACTGCCACTTATGTCTGATACAAATTGTTATGTTAATAATTAATAAAAAAAAACAAATCATATATATAAGCTCAGCCTGTATCGTAGGAATCTAGATCTCAGGGTATATTATTATACCATGATCTCAGGGAGATATATTTAACTGTTTCGACTCTATAATTAGGTATCTGTACCTACATAAATTACGCTTTTATGACAAAAATACAAATATAAATATAATAGTGACACACTATGGTGCATGAAATAAAGGCGAAATTGCGTTTCTCTGTAAAGAATAAAGTTTTATTTTAAAACCGAACTAAATACATCTTATCTTCTACAATATTTGTTTGAAATATAAAGTACCTTTTTACCTGTAAAGAATAAAGAAACAACATTTAAAGCCTCTATTCTAGGGTTTTGTTATTTCTTTTACATAAAATCAATCTTTATCTATTTTATAGTATTCAATATTTTTCCTATGATGGATGTCAATGTCTTAAATGTTATTCATGACACTTGATAAAGTCTATGGCTAAAGCGGCTAGCCGCATAAAGGTTAACATTAAGAAAATAGGTATTACTATTTTCTTTACATCTCCCTCCTAGAGAAAAAAAATTGCATAGGAGTAGTGATTGCAATCCGGATTATTCGAAGTTCAAAAATCCGGATTTTGGAGCGTTTGAAAATCCGTTTTAAAATTCGGATTTTTAAAAGAAAAAACCGGTTTTTCGGATTTTTTCCCACCAGTACTAATTTGCTCAAAATTAATGCTAATGCGAAATAAAAAGCGGTGCACATCAAGCGGTAACGCGGGAGAGCTATTGCCAGCCGGGCATTGCGCGTCGCGCACTCGCTCGCACCGGTATGCTTGCCCCGCGTCCGCTTTTTTTATTGGCGTAGCAGCCCAAGTAACAAAATTTGGTACTATAAAAGTCCTGAGAACGTTTTGGAGCGTGCTAATTAGTGTTCATGATTAGCACTATAATGGTGTTGTAAACGTTTACAAAACCCCAGATAGGCCCTAGTTTTATCACTGATTTATTCTATAAACATTACATAAAGGCTCTCACGGTGATAAATCAGCTCTATGGTTGAAATGTAAAAGTGACGAGAAACGCTCTTTAGTACTAAAAACGTTTATGTCGCAATTTGGAATTATAAAAGTAACCAATGAAACATGTTTATAGTGCTATTTTGCACCGTAAACGATTCCAGTGATCTTTTTTATCATACTTGCGTCGTGGGTGCCTAAAATATTAAATAAGTTCATTCGCCATTGTTTCTTAAAGTGACATTTGTATTTAGGTAATAAAAAGGATGTACTAAAAAGCATTTGTGGACCGTTACTATGCCGGTACATTGTACATGCGAAAATAATTGTATCGATAGAATCATTATGCTGATTTCAAATTTGACAATGCGCTCTCATAATTTTCATGTTTTAATTAAATTAAAATTAATAAAATAAGGACTTGTTCCAACTGTGGCTGCTATAGTACACATAGGCTCCAGCCGTGCCGCTAATGTGCTATTATGGCAGAAAACAGCAGCCATTTCTTAAGTTACGATTTAAGTTATTTAGCAACGTACCAGGTAACTTTTATGGTACTATATAGCACTATAGAAAAACTTTCATGACTTTTAGAGAACTCTTCTAGCCTTAAGCGATGTTAAGAGAGCTTTTAAAAAGCTAAAACGTTACGTAATGGTCGTGCAAAGTCCTTTTATAGTGCAGATTGATCCTCTAATAGTGTTTACGATACTGCTACAATACTAGTACTATAAAAGTTACTTTGACGCATGATTAGTGCAAAATAGGTACATAAAAGCATCAGTAAAGTCGTCTATAGTATTAAATAGTACCATAATCGATTTTTGCATATCTATTACAGTGCAGCACTTTAAAGATTCTTTTGTATGATCCTATAAGCGTTTTAAGAGCTAAATTATAGTACTTAAAAGGTCTTTAATCTTATAGAAACAAAACGCTTTGTTAAAAACCTTTATAGTACAAGCAGTCACAATGGTTACCATTATAGGCCTACTATATCACTGTTTGGTGATAAAATGCCTTAGTTATAGAACCTTTTGTTACTTGGGAGTGTACGTATGTATTTTGTATCTATTATTTTTTAAAGATTTTGTTATTGGCGTAGCAGTGTACTGTACGCATTCTGTTTTTTTTTTATTTTTAATAAAAACAACTTAATTTGATTGTTTGTTTCACTTTGCCTTTATGTGGCATATTCCTTTCTTAAAATCCGGATTGAATCCGAACTTCGGATTTCGGGCAAACCAAAATCCGAAAATCCGGATTTGAAAAATGTTCACGGATTTGCAATCGCTACATAGGAGAAAACAATCACGCAATTTTTAATTCAGGTACTAAGTACCACTGGAGACAATTTTGTAATGTGGTAAAGGTTAGATTCCAGTTTCTTGTGTCCTGCATCAACTTCATAGATGGAGCTTGATATTTTTCTTAGAATCTTAAATGGTCCAATTCTTAATTCATCCATCTTCTTCCTATTCAGTCTATTCCCATTTTCTACATAGACCATGTCTCCCATTTCAAAAGTGTGTTCTTTTCTATGCCGATCAAATTTTTCTTTATTATATTTGTGAGATCTTATTGTGTTTTCGTAGGCTAATTTTCTGTCTCTTTTCAGGTCTTCTTTTGAACATTTTGATTTTAATTCTAATGGTAAAATATTTACGTTTTCACCTTCCAAAAGGTATTTTGGAGTAAATTTCGTGACAGTGTGTTCTGTTTCATTATATTTTTCTACACATTTCTGTGCAGTAGTTGTCCAGGCTGTTTTCTTATCATCTTCATTAATTGTACATCTTATTTTATTGACTAAAGTTTGATTTAGCCTTTCATTAAGACCATTAGAGAATGGCGCATCTACAGCCGTAAAAACCATTTTTATATATTTACTCTTTAGGTAATCTTTAAATTCTTTAGAATTTATACCGGGGTATTGATCTGTTAATACCATATCAATATTATAACTCTGTGTCACATAAGTTATCAGTTTAATAAAATCACTAGAGTTTTGATTTTTTGATGTCAAAATATATGCATATCTCGTGAAATGATCAACTAGAAGATGTAAATATTTTTTTGTTGACCGTGATCCTCCAAAGCCTCCAATGGTATCAATAGATACTATTTCAAACGGGCGTGTTGCTGGACCCAAATGTGACAATAAGCCATATTTTGACTTTCTCCTCGATTTGTTCTTTATACATATTTCACATTCATCACACATTTTTTTAATATTTGTGAATATATTTCTCGCTGTATAAAATGGTGTTATTTTATTTATCATCTGGCTTCTTCCAATGTGGCAGTAAGTATTGTGAACATCTTTGATGAGAGCTTTGCTAAGTGCTTCAGATAGTATGATTTTATTTCTATTTTTGTTCTTTTTGTAATAAATTGTGTTTTCCAATATCGCGTTTGTTTTTCCATTTTGTAGGTCTTGATTTTTATATTGATCATTTTTTATATCTTCTAGTGTTATTAAATTTACTACTTTCAAAAAGTCATCATTATTTTCATATGTTTCTAGTACTGGATTTCTGCTTAAGCAGTCTGCCTCTTGATTAGATTGTCCAGGATTGTATTTTATTTGAAAATTATATTGGGAAAGATAATAAGTCAAATCACCAAGTTCCTCATCAGTTCTAGCCTTGATGTTCATATTTTCCAATGGTTTATGATCGGAGTATACCACAAATTCTTTTCCCATAAGCCAGTGCAGCTTCTTTTATTGCAAGACATTCTAGATATATGGCCTTTTTCCTTTTTTGAGTCTCAGTTAGTTTCTTCGAGAAGTATGCCACGGGCTTACTGTCTCCGTTTTTATCTACTTGTTTCAAAACCGCTCCAACTCCGTCGATACTAGCATCTGTGTATATATTCATTGGCAGTTCAGGATCAAATATCTTCAGAATCGGTTTTGAACATAGCATACTTTTTATTTTTTCAAAAGATTCTTGGCATGCTGGCGACCATATAAATTTCACATCTTTTCGTAGTAAATTGTGTAACGGATCCAGAATAATTGCGCTATGTGGTATAAATTTATGATGAAAATTAACTTTTCCTAGAAATTGGCGTATATTTTTTCTTGTTTTCGGAACTGGAAAATCCCTCACTGCGGTTAAGTAGTCTTTAAGTGGTCTGACTGAATTGTTCTTGATTATATGACCGAGATATTTAGCATGGTTGTTTGCAAAACTACATTTAGAGAACTTAAGTCTAAATCCTTCTCTTAGTATTGCCT
Source organism: Cydia splendana (assembly GCF_910591565.1). Taxonomy (NCBI): domain Eukaryota; kingdom Metazoa; phylum Arthropoda; class Insecta; order Lepidoptera; family Tortricidae; genus Cydia; species Cydia splendana. The sequence continues at coordinate 11,895,850 of NC_085971.1, read as the reverse complement.
CGAGTAGTCTAGATATATGTTGTATGTGTTCATTGAAAGTTTTCGAAAAAATTAAGATGTCATCTATAAAATTTACCGCAAAATCAGAAAGCTTATGTTTTCTAATGATATTGCTCAATATTCTTTGGAAAATTGCTGAAGCAGTCTTTAAACCAAACGGAAGGCACGTCCATTGAAAATGGCCTTCTTGGGTAACAAATGCAGTTTTGTATCTATCCTGAATTTTCAAAGGTATTGACCAAAAAGCGGAATTTACGTCGAAAGTAGAAAAGTACTTACAGTTTACAGTTTTTACCATTAAATCCTCAATCAGCGGGAATGGTTGTGACTGTGGAACGACGATTTTGTTTAACTCTCTAAAATCTATGCATAACCTTGTTCGTTTTCCATCTTCTTTTTTATATGCCAAAGTCACCGGAGCAGCAAACGGGCTATAAGATTCTTCAATTAATTTGTTCTTTAGTAGTTTCGATATTTGTCCTTCTATTTCTTTTCTATCTTCTGTGTTGCATCTATATGGACGTTTGCTACAGTACTTGTCCACCATCAAGTCTATATGAGCTTCATAATCACGTACAGTGCCAATGTCATATTTATCCTTAGCAAAGACTGATTTATATTTTTCAATTAACTTGTCAATCTCTCTTTGTTGATATGAATCTAGATGGTTTACTGACATTTCAAATTCATCTGAATTAATATGTTCGTTAAAATGTATTTCATATCTGCTTTTAATCTCTTTATTTAGTAATATCTCCGTACAAGTAATATCGTCATCTTCGTCACCCAGTACATCAGGAATATTGACGTTAGATAATTACATTTGAAGAATTACTTATCAACTCTTCTTTTTCTATATTCTCTCCATTCAGGAACTTCTTTTTATCTTCTGGACTATTATATTGTAAAATGTTCAATTCATCATCTTGCATTAATTTGAATTTTTTTATACAATCCAAACCTATTAGAAAATCATAAGGAAGATTTTCTATGACGAAAATATCCATATTTGACTCAATTTTATATATTTTTATTTTGAGTGTTATTATACCTTTGTTTTCTTCGCACCATTAATAGTATTCAAGTTTGCTGTTTCTATATCAGTTGTCTTTTCTTTATCTTTTATCTTTAATAATTTAGAATTTATCAATGACACATTCGAACCTGGGTCATAAATCCCAGACACTTTTAATGTATCATTTAACAGCAACTTTACTTTTATTAATGGTGGTACTTCTAGTTTTTTGGATTCTGCTCATTCAGCTCAACTTCCAATTCTGAGTTATTCACACTTTTCACAATTGCTTTTTGATTTTTCCGTTTAAACCAGCATTTATCTTCGGGATGGTAGCGTGTCCCTTTGTTTTCAGTTATACAAACATGGCATGGCTTTTTTTCTTCAACTTTCTTGGATTTCATATCTGGAGATGTAGGATTTTTTTTATCATATTTATTGTTTCCAACCATGTGTTCCAATTTTCCTAGTTCATTATATAAGTCCTCCGTCTGTTGCAAAGTTTCACGATCAATTTTATCCGCTACATAATTAGGCAGACCAAGTGCTATAAGGTCGATCAGTGTTCCAGTATCGGTTGATTTTCTTATTTCCAGTAACAGTTTTTCTTTCTTTAAGGCATACTCAAGTAACGAACCTGCCTGATATTTAAAGGTAAGAGCATACCCAACTAGCAAATCTATGTGCTATAAAAATTGAGACCACGTTTTTATTTTCGCTTTTTGGTGCTATAAACGGTGTAAAAACAGTCGAGTAAAAGTCCTGTAAGCGTTTACTCAACGCGAAAAGGCGCACTTATACAGACTAAAAGTGTTATAAAAATCGAGTAAGATCTGTATAAGAAGCAAATCGATGCTGTAAGAGTTGAGTAAAAGTGGATAAAAGCACTTCTAGTGTTTTAATAGCAACGATAGTGCTTTTACTCGACTATTTGTTCTATAAACATTAGCAATTTACTATTACTCAGTAAAAGTGTTCTATAAAAGCAGCCGCACTGCTTTTTCTCAGCAAAAATGTTTCGTAAAGGTAGCCGGATTGCTTTTACTCGGCATTTTAAATGTGTAAGAGTGCAGTAAATGCTTTTATTCAACTAATATGTGCTAAAAACGATCTCAGGTAAGCGATTATATTTCAATTATTTGATTTAGTTTGAGGCCTAATCGTCTTCACGTGTCTAATAAAACAAAAAGGTACTTAAGTATTTTTTACTGCTGTCATCCATGACATTTATTTTTACCGTGATTGTGTACATAAGTTTTTACTGTCTGTAAGTACACGTAATACAGTAAAACCCAGCGCGAAAAATACTTTATTGATAAAACCAAAGGCACTGGTTCATATATATTCATGGGCCGCCTATATTCTTAAATTTCAATAAAAAAATATTAATAAAAATAAGTAAAAATTTGCTTACACGATCTAGTTTCTGTTATATCTCATTAATTAGACTATAAGTCGAGTAACTGCGTTTACTGCTACACTTATAGCACATGATGTCGCCATGTTTATGGATTTATAGTCCGATGGCCGACTGCATGAAAACCTACCTGATAAAAAAATTGAAAAATCCTACTCTGTAGGGGTAGTTGACTTTTACCAGCTTCAACTGCTCTTGGTCGGCCGTGGCTTAACTTGGCAAATTTTGCGCAAATGGCAAAAAAGTGGTACAAATATTCATCAAAAAAACAAAAGTGGTCAGCTACATCCTGTGTTGGCAGGTTCCTGTGTCCGACCGAATTTGTGGTACCAAGTGAGCTACAATTTACCTCATCGAAAAATAGAATGTCACTTGTATGGTAGGATAGCTGCCATTGACTTTTTTTTTAATGCGGACGGACTGAAAACGCTGTCAGGCTAAGGTGAGGCCGACCAAGACATATGTCATCAAATTTAATGTAGGTATTACAATCAGTTGTTTTGATTCTATTTTTCGATGAGGTAAATTGTAGCTGTCACGTGGTACCACAAATTCGGTCGGACACAAGAACCTGCCAACACAGGATGTAGCTGACCAGTTTTGTTTTGCTGTCCTCAAAGGCAGCTATCCTACCATGCAAGTTTCATTCTATTATACGATGGGGTTTTTTCTTATGAATTTTTGTGCCACTATTTTGCCATTAGCGCAAAATTTTCCAAATTAAGCCGCGGCCGACCAAGAACAGTTGATGCTACTAAAAGTCAGCTACCCCTACAGAGTAGGATTTTTCAATTTTTTTGTCAGGTAGGGTTTCATGCAGTTGGCCACCGGACTATATTGAAACGTCAACATGGCTGACTTGTGCTGTTAATGTAGTTCAAAACTCTTTAAAAGTACTCTAAGCTGAATACATTTTGAATAAAACCTGTAAATACACTTCAGCTCCTATAACAGCGGTTTGAACCCCATTACCCGAATTATGATATAAGCGCGCTGTTACAGCAGCATTGTTGCCAAATGGTTATTTGATTGCTTTTAATAGGCTTTTATAGCAACAGAGAAGAGAGTTAAGTAACAGTTGTATTAAAGCGCCTTATTCAGACAATTAGCTAATCTATAGCTGTTATATGATTTTAATAGAACAATTATGCTGAATAAAAGTGATTTAGTAGCGCTAACTCAGCATTTATTAAAAGGTGGAATAAAAGTGCTAAAAGATAGTGCTATAAACGTTTATACGACATGATTATAGCACTAATTAGCGAAAATTGCTAAATAGTCGAGTTAACCGCTATTATACGATATATTGGTGCTTCAACAACCGTAACTCGGCTGTTATACGATTACAGGCTGAGTAAATCAATTCTTATACGACTATTTTGCTAGTTGGGTATCTAATGGGTGACCATCCTTTGTTTGCAAACGTCTCACAGAAGTTTTTCTCCCATTTACTCCACTCAGATTCTACAGTAAATTTCAATAGCATACAACTGTACCAATCAACACTGGAGTACTCCAAGAAGTTTTTTAGAATTTCAATTTTTTTCCTATCTTCAACAATTTGGAAACGTTCACATTCTTTGTTAAAATCTTGTATCCACTGGTAAGCATTTGAGTTTCGCCCGGAAAATTTGTTAATCATGAAATCCTTTGCAATTTTCCCTAAATTTTATGTTTCAGACTTCTTCTGTTTTTCGTCAAGCAATTTTTCTAAAAAATTTTCCAATGTTTCATTTGAACCGCTTGGCATAGATCCAACATTTGTTTCTGAAATTTCTTCCAAATAAATATCATTACACTGTATGTTTTCCTCCTCATCCAAGTATACTTTTGATATCTCTTCTGTCAAAGTTATCCAAATTTTTCTTGTTTGATGCCTTTTAGTTAACGATTTCCGTATTTTCGCAAAGTTGGAAGTATTTATTATAGCTGGATGCATTTGCACAGGCTGGTGTTCCGGTGGTAATCCAAAAATCTGCCCACCGGGTGTAGCGATTGATGTTATACACAAAACGTTTGATTTTCCATCTGCCGCAGGTTTTACAGCAAAATCAAATCTTAACTTTTCCATATTTCTTGAAATATTTGCAGAAAATGTTGTTTTATAATAGTGACACACTATGGTGCATGAAATAAAGGCGAAATTGCGTTTCTCTGTAAAGAATAAAGTTTTATTTTAAAACCGAACTAAATACATCTTATCTTCTACAATATTTGTTTGAAATATAAAGTACCTTTTTACCTGTAAAGAATAAAGAAACAACATTTAAAGCCTCTATTCTAGGGTTTTGTTATTTCTTTTACATAAAATCAATCTTTATCTATTTTATAGTATTCAATATTTTTCCTATGATGGATGTCAATGTCTTAAATGTTATTCATGACACTTGATAAAGTCTATGGCTAAAGCGGCTAGCCGCATAAAGGTTAACATTAAGAAAATAGGTATTACTATTTTCTTTACATAAATATAAATAATAGTCGACGCCAAAAATATGTTTACACTTTTGCACCTTACTCCTTTGTAATAAGGCGAAAAATGTAAACCTATTTTTGACGTCGACTGTACATAGTTATAAAAATAATATTATATTAATTTCAAGTACATAACTACTAGAATGAATGCTCGGATTGCACGGGACAATTGTAAATTACTTTGATTTGAATACACACGGTCATGCTTTCTTGCGTTCAAGCTTGGGTTGAAATGAATGCACAGATCATTTAACTAGACGGAGCATATCAGACCAGTCGTGGTCACCATTGTCACCAAACGTCGCCCTCGAACTAATACTATGATACCATAGCAACTGCGTGGCTAAACGCACTGAATATTGACATTTAATTTAATTTTTAATTGTAATGTATTTTCTATTCTGTGACATTTATATAACTGCCTATTTTTGTATAAGCCATACGATTAAATAAACCATAGCAACTGCTAATTTTAGTGGTGTCCTTTATTTATTTATTTCTTTATTTCTTTATTTAACCAACTTACATTTACAGCAAATTGCCAAACATGAAAGTTATAGGTCACAGTACAAAAATATAAAATGATTAATTACATAAATAGCATTTTGTTAAATTATAAGATAAACACGTATACATTTCAGTTTATAGGTAGGTCAATTTAAATTTTAATATACTTACATTAATTTTGATACACATATTGAGCACATATTACACCTAACATGACATGCACAGGTAAAAAGTAATCTAATACTGTATTGTGGTAGGAGTGTTAATTGACTCCAAATAGCGAGCGGCTGTGGCCAGAAATCTCGACTCTGACTGCGAGAACAAGTCCAGTGTTGGGTCAAAGAGCAGAATATTGTTGATGTGGTTCAAGGCCACATACAGAGGAGAGTTGCTCAGATTTGTCGTGGCGTGCGGTGCGGTGTCCATGTTTTACGATTTTTATGCAATTTCAAATATCAACAAAAAAATTGTTCTCGAGGTAAAAAAGAGTATATGTACATTATATAACACGTTCACTGACCCCATAAAAAATTATATGACAAAGTCACACGTCAAAGTGTGCTACCTTGAAGTTGTGTTGTGTTGTGAGCCCATAGTGGAAGTAAGTACGGACTCACGAAAAAAAAAACATGACCCCTTATTGGGCACCCGGACAGGGAACGTGTTAAGATAACCATGGATCACGTGTGGAGTGTGGACTGGTGTTGCTCGCGGATCTTGCGGTTATAAGCACTAATGCTAAATCTATATGCCGTAGTCTGCGGTTGAAAGCATCTCAAAGCAAATACAATCGGCGACATGGTGACGCGTGTCAGGCGCACGCAGCGCTGACTGTTAAATTGACCTGACTGGCTGTCGCGGCGTGCCGGCGCTTCCGCGACAGCATCCTGCGGCATTTGTCCATCTGCCCGCTGTCGTTTTGGAGGGGTTTGTGGGGACATATGGAAATACGTATCTGTTTTGCGAAAAGTTTAATTTGATAACTAGAAATTATTGTTAGTTGTATTCCATTGCAAATAGGAAAGAACTTTACCTAACGCATATTGACTCTTTTGCTTGGAGATGTTATATTACTTAGCTATGGTACTACATAATATTCGACTGTTATAATATAGTCCTGACTGACTATCGCAGGGCACCGACCGGCGATTCCGCGACAGCATCCTGCCCTGCGGCATTTTTCCATCTGTCCGCTGGTATTTTGGAGGGGTTTGTGGGCAAATATGGAAATATAGTCTATTTATTTTCTACGTATTACTTACTGTTAGTTGTATTTCATTATTAAAACCGGGCAAGTGCGAGTCGGACTCGCGCACAAAGGGTTCCGTACCATAATGCAAAAAACGGTCACCCATCCAAGTACTGACCCCGCCCGACGTTGCTTAACTTCGGTCAAAAATCACGTTTGTTGTATGGGAGCCCCACTTAAATCTTTATTTTATTCTGTTTTTAGTATTTGTTGTTATAGCAGCAACAGAAAGAGATCATCTGTTAAAATTTCAACTGTCTATCACGGTTCGTGAGATACAGCCTGGTGACAGACGGACGGACGGACGGACGGACGGACAGCAGAGTCTTAGTAATAGGGTCCCGTTTTACCCTTTGGGTACGGAACCCTAAAATTGAAAGAACCCTGGCAACCCTGCCTAACCAATATTGTCTTTTTTACATAGAAATGTTAGACAAATTACTTAGCGATGCATCGCAAATGCTCAGTACAGGTTATTGATGAGATGATGAGATAAGATTTTAGGGCCAAATACCCCATAGTGCGTAGGTACCTATTAGGTAAGTACTTCTTATAATAGGTCAGGTGTAAGTAATTTGAAATACTACTTACAGCTAAAAGCTTCCTTAACAGATATAAATACCCTTACACCTTCGATGGTGCTCTGTAAGTGGTAGTGTAATTGTTAATTAATTGAAATGGGCTGATGGGTGCAATTGCAATGGTAATTATTGTAAAACACAAAATGGCTAACGCTTAATAAAGGTATCGCTTAAATATCTTTCTGAAACGTACAGTAAACCAATTTGATTCCTATGCCACTATAGAACCATGTCATAATGAATTAATTAATCAATTTGTTTATCTTTATCTTCTATGACCGTGCTTATTGAGTGATGTATTTCATGTCTCTAGTAGTTAAAGCGACAAGGTTTTATATAGTGGCCTAGGAATCTAATTGGTTGGCGTACCTACATGGGCTAATTGATCACTACTTGTCCCATTCGCAATAGGTGGTACAGTCGACGTCAAAAATATGTTTACATTTTTCGCCCTATTACAAAGGAATAAGGTACAAAAGTATAAACATATTTTTGACGTCGACTGTACTACTTAACCCTACTATGGCACTTGCGCGAACAAATTAAAAGCCTACCCATGTCAGGTGTGTTGGTCGCATTTCGAAGGTGGTTTTAGTGTCAGAGTGCGTTAAAACAGGGTCAAATGTTAATGGTTTCACTTATCGTGCGTACTGTACCGTAATAGACTAATTACCAACAACTTTGTTAGCAATGAGCTTTCATACGGGACATTATCACTCAGATATTTTTTTGTAGGTAGTCAGAATGATGGCATAGCTTTACTTTTTTAACGGCTTATATCTCAAGATTCCTTTATTATCGGTCATTGACGTCACGAAAATAGGCTGTTTGCAAAATTGAAACGAACCACTCGACCAAAACGTCGTAAGTGCCTTGAAATTCATGGCGCTTACGCGTTTAGGTCGCAAAATTCACGCTTCGCTTCCATAGTTTGCTGTCAGCCGACAATAACTCATGGCGCAAAGTACTGTTTCTCTATGCCGGTTCTATACGTAGTAATAATAGTTAAATGGTTTGCAATTATCTATCAGTTTTCAAATTAGGTACCGCCTAAGAACAGAAAAGCTCATAGTTTTAAAGTACATCTATCATAAGTACTGTTATTTTCTGCAGGCATTCACTCGAAAATTTATGAAATTAGACTATATATATCATGTAAACAATGATTGTACCATCATCACCCACTGCACGCGGCAACGTGGACACAACCACTTCACACACCCCAATTAATGTATATTATAATTATTATAAAACTTATAAATACTACTGTAGGTACGAGTAGCAGCCCCATTAGAACTAAGTACCTACATAATGTATATGTCGCAGTCAAAAGTGTGAACTGGTCAAAAGAACTTTTAACCGACAAAAACAGGCAAAACTGCTTTTGACTGAGCATGTTGGTCAAAAGTAGTTTTACCTGAAAATCATTGGTTAATAGTTAATAGTAATTGTGACTGTTCCCAGAGATAGGTAGGTTAGGGTTATTTTTTTTTTGCTACGCCCAAAAAACGAAACTGTTCCCAGAGATAGGTAGGTTAGGGTTATTTTTTTTTTGCTACGCCCTAAAAACGAAACTGCTGCCAGAAATAGGTATGATTTTCAGGAAAAACTACTTTTGACCAACATGCTCAGTCAAAAGCAGTTTGCCTGTTTTTGTCGGTTAAAAGTTCTTTTGACCAGTTCACACTTTTGACTGCAACATATATACTTAGGTATCTTGTTTCTAATTATTTTCTCTAACTGTAAACCTCTTTGGTTCTCAAAGTATCCCCATATTCGTTTTACCGGCACTAAAGAATGATGAAAACAACGCCTTGGTCTAGGTCGACTGCTTACCACGATGGTTTATGTTAATTTTATGATCGTACATTGCAATCTGAAATAAATTACAGGTTGTAAAGGAACATGTCTAATGGGCGGTAAGCAAATGGAGGGGGTTCTCAATTCCTCAGAATTTTTTTCTTATAAATAAGTATTAAATTAAATTTTGGAAAGTAGACGGTTTAAGGAAAAATATTATAGGTTTGATCACCCTTATACAAGCTTACCCTTATCAAATTCCCTATTCGCTACCCAAACCCTTTGATCAAATGAAGCTAAAAAAAAGCTTCGGACGCCTGCAACTCCCGAGGTTTTAGGTACATGCGCGTTGCCGCGCCTCGTCGAGCTTATACTTACCTACATATTAACATTCTTATTATTTAGCTTATTTGAACTTATATTAAAATTCGCTTAAACTGAAAGTATAAATTAAAATAAGAGTAGGTACCACTGCGAAGATACATAAGTCAATCTTCTCTTAAGTACTAGGTATTCCAATTAAATCCCAGTTTTCACTCTACTTAAAGTGCTTTTAGAGTTCACGATTAGGTCGGTCACAGTCGCGGTCCGCCGCCCACAGCTGCCAAAGCCCTGCACCACCTGCTGCATAAAATATTGCCCACTAGTCTTGAACCAATCAAAATAAATTAATGAAACTTTGACTTAATCATTTCCGACATTGTTAGGACTGACAGAAACAAATTAAAGACCAGTGAATGACCTGCGCTATCATCAATTAGTATATTTTGAAATAAAATATTGATGCGGCTCTGTATATGGGTAGGATATTGGCAAATAAGTCAATGCAATTATAATGTAGTCAAACATATCTGGAGATCATTGGTTTCTATTATAACAGCGAAGTGCCTATGTTATGTACCTACCTACACTTTACCTACCCGTTGTGTTAAACGTTTGATGGACAATTTGCACGCTAACAAAATAATCTTATAAATATATAATGTACAATCATCTACGTACCTATTCCCACCGGCTTTCCAAATTTAAGGTAATTGAACACCCCATCCAACATCTGTATGTTTAATAAGCAGGCCAGTTGACTCCGGCTTTCAAAATTGTCACTAAGACTTAGGTAAATCGACTACTGAACAAAGCACAATATATCATTGCAATAGAAACGACTCGACTTATTATTTAATCTGTACCCATCTTAGAATTAATTGACTTTCTATAATAGTGGGTGGATCTAATTTTAGAGTGACTCGATAGACTCAACGAGCCCGTAGAATAAAACTATTTAGTTTATCTTATCATGCAATCGCTCATTGCGAGTTATCGATGAACAGATTATTGCGACCTGAACATAAATCGGTGACCCGATCAAGCTTCGTCGGCCAACTTGAAACTGCCACTCAACTGAAATATTCCGCGGTCTCTCCACGCGAATGTCACGGTTCCGAACGCGTCTGCCGATAGAGCCCAATTCCCCTAATCCGACGCCAATCAACTATGTGGATCACGAGATTGCCGAATTGCGAGGCGGATCGGTGATCGTGTCGTGAGAACGGGTAAAGTACTGAACAGGTGGTGCCCTCCCCAACTAACTGTTCCACCATCATCAAGCGCGCAAGCCGAGCGCGTACGGCGCAGTCCCGTCTCGAGACGTCTAAGCGCACCACGCGAGCTCAGCTACTCGTAGCTACAGCTACCGGTTACAGCACGCGGACCCGACCGCACGCGCGAACTTATCCAGTGCTCGAGATCGAGATACAGTGCCGAAGTGATAAAATCAAAAAGTTGTTTTTGATAATTAAAGTGACCGTTACTGGGCTTTCATACAAGAGTACTCGAGTGCCCAGACGATTGAAGGTTTTTTCACAGTAGCATCAGGGTAATCGGGGCAGATAGCATTAACGGTTGGCTCGGCGCTCGACTGTGGCCGACCGCAAGCATGACGAGCGCCGACTGCGCTCTCGTGCTGCTCTTGCTGGTACATGTTGTTTTTGTTATTATGTACATTTTAAGAAAAATCTAAGTTTACGGTATTAAAGCCCTACTAATATTATAAATGCGACAGTAATTGTCTCTGTCTGTCTGTCACATTCAGGGCTTAAACCGCTGAGCCGATTTAGATGAGGTTTGGTTAGGGGATAGTTTGAGGATCGAAGAAGGACATTTTATCAATCGTCAATATCATCAATTAGCAAGCTTGTATAAGCTCAGAATTTTCAGCGCCGATGACAAGTAAATACACTTTATTGCACCACAAATAAAGAAAAATTCAATAACAGATTTACAATGTAAATAAAGGTACCCACAGGCAGTCTTATCGCTGTAAGCGATCTCTTCTAGACAACTTTAGGGTAGCAGGATCTAACGAACAGAAAACTTTTAAAACAGGTAGTGCACGGAAAAATTACAGGAATAAGAAGATTACACATTCGATCATATACAATTAAATAAATATGTACCAATAGGTACAACCAAATAGTTTAATATATATCACATACATATATAAATATAGGATGAGATCTCTCTCTCTCTCTCATCTAAATATAAACATTCTTACAATAAACCTAAGCTTAAATCTCAAACCAATTTTGATTGAGCTCGATGCAATTTTGGTTAATTTATGATTCAGATATTTCAAGTAAATTGATAGAATATTTATTATTTAACCTCAGACTTAATTTATTTTTAAAATCGGTCAACACAGAAATGCCTCATTTTGTGTTTACGGTGCTTTCATTAAAGTCTTATCGATTGAAATAAACAGTTGTAGGCAGCAATAAAGTAATTGACGAGCGCGCATTAAACGTATCAGTAAATGAATACTTTTAGTTAATGCAGGAAGCGAGAAAGGTCATTAGGGCGTCCTCCATTTACAAAGAAGATTCGTTCGGCCCGATTTCTCACCGCTCGTTAAGGGCTTACCTCAAACTGCGGTTTTATGACGACGATTAAAGTAAGAGCAACATGCATACCGTAAAATTCATCGTGACCTGCCTAAGCATAAAAGATACGTGATTGAAGCCATTATAAATTAGATTTCACGCTTGGGGGATTTGTGTTAAATGCAGGCAAAAAGTAACAAGTTTGGCTTTGATGGGTATCTTTCGGGAAAGCGTGTAGATGACCAATTTGTTAATGTTACCGAAATAAGTACTTACCTACCTAAAGTAGATTGACACTACATCATAGTTTTTAGACGATTAAAATTTAATTGAGTAGGTACTAAGGTTTCTAGAGTCAGCCAAATCTATGTAAAAATATTAGAAGATCAAGAAAACATAGGCAACACGTAGGTAGGTAAGTATCATGAAAGTAGTTGTAGTAGTAATAGTTGTTGTTATATTGTCACAGTTTCACATACCCGATGTCCTTAAAACGTCCATCCAAAAGAGAGGTAAGTAGGGCTAAGTAGGGCAAAGCGAAAAAGTCAGCACAGCACAGTAGGTACCTTACTCTGTAGGTAGGTATTTACCTAGTTGTGTTACTGATGATGGTGAGCAAGGTTTCCAATGCTTCCAAGGATGAGTCCACTGCTGTGCACAAGCCTCCTCTCATGCGCGAGAGGGCTTAAGGATGCCTTAAGGGCTTAAATGCGGATTTAAGGATGAGTCAGGGTAAGCTTTTATGGTCGGCAATGCGCGTGTAACACTGCAAGCGCCCATAGGTTGTGGTGGCTGCTTCACATCAGGCGGATCGCACGCTAGTTTGCCACCGTCGTCTTATAAAAAAGTTCTTGGAACTGATGAATATAGATAATTAAAATAGATAAAGGGCGATGATGTTTATGTTGCACAGTCATTAATAACCAACTGTACAGAAGGAAGGTAATGGTCTCTTGTATTACTGAAGAGGTTGTGTATCATTAATCATTAAGCACGCGCGGCGTGAAACATTTTACGTCAGTGGTGTTACTTATTTATTTGAGTACTTTGACCGCTTTGTCGCATTCAAAACATTAAGCACACACCAACATTTTTTGTACAAGTTAGCAAAGTAATATAAATCTTTCTAGGAGTTTTCATTTAGATAATGTATGTTCTAGGCATTTATAGTTACACATACAGTTTGTCCTTTGCTTTGGTTGGAGGTAGGCATCTATTTGGTTAGATTGTTAGAAGATCTATATTCCGATTATTTAGCTTTATGTCAATTTTTATTGTTCATTTAAAATCGATAAGCATAGCGCGTAACTTTTAAAACATCATAAAGCACGGTAATGTAGTGTAATCATTATTTTATCAGAGGAAAGCTCGGATAGATCAGAACTGCCATTGCAAATGCTCACCTAATACAGGTGAGCCGAAGGCAGTCTAACAGGCCAATTCGAACGTACACACACCAGACTTCGTGACACCAGAATGATATCTTAGTTGTCCGTATACTTATGTATTGGCGCGACGAGACTCAGCGATAACTAATTGACATCAGTTAGATATCGTTCTATATTACCTCAAATAATAAAAATGTAAATAAGTTGTTGAACGAATTAGTACATATAATTATAATGACACACTTTGCACACTTGCAATAAAATGTACTATTTTTAATTAAGTAATTGAAGGTATACCTAATGTTACGCTGGTCGGCACGAGAACTCGCGTAGCCTGCGCTCGCGCATCGCATGCAGTTCTGGCAAAGGCTTCAGTGAACCGGCCGCTAATAAAATTACTGCACGAATGCTGCATAATATTCCACTTGCGGTTAGGGCTGCCTCCAATATTTACTGCATTTTGTTTTCAATACTTTTGTTTCTTTATATAGGTTATACTAATTTACGTTTAAATTTTTGAAGTGAAAACTTCTTTAGCGGCGCTGTGCACTTTTTGTGATGGGGTTTTTAACTCGCGACAGGTCACGTGACCGTAAGATTCGTAAGACGTAAGACGGACACGTGACCTGGTCGAAAAACTGTTACAATGTCATTGAGTTTTCACTTCTGTCGGCACACCCGGAGTGCAACCCGTTGTTTTTTTTTCTAGGTAGGATACCTACATTATTTTTGGAGTTAGATTTAGAAGAAAATTATCAAAAAACATATACCTAAATAATAATTGTACGTACAACAAAATTATAATTTTGACAATTTAAATCGTGAAGTTATACATACAATATTTAAAATTAGTAACGAATTGAGTTTTTAGGTTTTTTGCGTTAAACTTAGTTTGATTAATATTTTACAGCAATGGTTATTACTTAAGTACTTCTGTAAAATGATTGGCTATGGCAGAGTAGGTATAACATATTTATTAGCTACTTTTAAATTTACTTAATCACAACTGTCGCTTCAATTCCTTTTGTCGATGCTAAATCAATTAATCACCCATTTACTATTGTTAAAAAAATGGTATAATTGTTTTGCCAACCCTAACCGATCCACTCGATCAAAATGATCGACGCAGCCTCTCCGCGCACGCGCCCGCGCACCGCGCACAAAGCACGCGCCATAAAGCTCATAAAATACTTGTACCTACTTACCTACTCATTCTTTCAACAACTTATTTACATTTTTAGTGTCTTCGTACACGTAACGTTTTATTTAATATAATAATTAGACCTGTTTTCAGTTGTTAGCTAAATAATTTACAAGGCAATATAAATGGAAATAAAAGTAGGTAGTTGAGATTATAATTTGGTCAATAAAAATAAGTGGATAAACAATATCAATTTTAAAGCAGTTTTAGAATGGTTTCTTTACGTAATCGGACAGACATAAGGTGCAAAAGACGATGCGCATGAGATGATAAATAGTAAATTAAGAAGATTAAGGATTTTTCATTTCTCATGCTCTGAAAGAGGGTCATTGTTGTTCTAAAAGATGTGCAGAAAATGATACGTTTCTGAACTAGAGCATTTTAGGTTCCAAGTACGATTTTTTTTTTACGATAAGCAATTGAGTATAAAATTTGGGTATAAATGGATTTGTTATACAATTTGCATTCTGATATTTGACTCCCCATTCCATAAATAACGATACTTTTGCCTAAATTGTTAATTGAAAGTACCCTCAAAAAATACCATAATAATTTATACTTAGTCATGTTTAAAAAAAACACATGTATTTTATTTTCCTCGTATTCGAAATGAAAAGTAGAGTGTTTAACTCGGGTGAAAGGCATCATTTCATCCCTTGGTTAACAATCTACTATTTATTTACAGTGTTAGAGCCGAACTATGCTAACTCTGCATGGAATTTGCAAATGTCATCATCAAACATCTTTTGTTGGAGTATAGGTAGTGCTTTACAAATTTTACAATCCATAAAAAATTAAAATCTCCCAAAATTAGTACTTCCTCCTTCCTATGACTCACTTCCCCAGAACCAATCGATTGATACAAGATTTATTGTAAGTTTAGAGCGATATCAATAAAAATATTCAACGTATGCGTTATATTCACAGTTCTTAACGATTAAAACGATTTGTTAATGACGCAACTACTTCATTCTCAGCACTATCTAAATGTCCTATCTGCAGAATAATGCAATTACGGAATGAAATGGAACTGTAGTTACATTTTAACTGAACAGATTTCTTAACGAGTTAAGAGGTTTAGCTGCTCCATAAGGAGTCACAATGGTATGTAGTATGTAGTCAGATTGTGGGCAACTACTTGTCGACGTCTAAAGTGACAACCGCCGTAATGCTATCTCTTTAGCACTTCCATGTTCTTGCCAAGAGTGAAAGAGATAAGAATATATTATAAGTAATAGATGCGACAATTTCCGCGGTGCGCACGGTAATTAGCTTCACAATTATCCCAAATGGCCTGGGAATGCGATAACGTGCCGTGGGAACTCGAATTAAGATCTGAGACATCTAATCTCTGATTTAAATGCGCTATTAATATGTGACACTGCAAATTAAATTAATCCAAATTAACGTTTTTAACGCTTTGTGCTCAAATAATTCGGGGGAAGTTATCGGTAGCCCCTACATACTCGTAGATTCTGACAATGGGAACTCATGACATGACTTATTCCATTGGCGCGTATTTTTAGATAGTGTACTACATATTACCTACCAGTTTGTACCGCCAACATATATACATTATATATACCTATATACAACAACTGTATTTATATACAGGTACTATAGAGTTACAAGAGAATCATTGGATCGTTACAATAATAAATATAAATTACAATAGGTGTATTCAAAGTGATCATTTTAATTACTTACTCTTGAGTGTATTTAAAGAAAAGTAGGTAAGAGTGTAAGTGTATTTTGCAACTTCGCCATAATGATAAATATTGTAGTAGGTATATGTGAGATATGCAGAAATATGCCGATTTTTTATAATCTATTGTACTTCAGGGGCCCGTTTCTCAAAAGCTTGTAGCTTGTAATACAAGTGGAAGTCCCTTCCTAACAAAAGCTGTCAAAAAGTGACATCCGCTTATATTACAAGTTATAAGCTTTTGAGAAAAGGGCCCCAGTGCCCTGTTTATCAAAAGCTTGTAACTAGTAATACAAGTGGAAGTCCCTTTCTAACAAAAGCTGTCAAAAAGTGACATCCGCTTGTAGTACAAGTTACAAGCCTTTGAGAAACGGGCCCCTTGCCGCATATGTTACTTCTTATAAGTAGCAAGGCAGCAAAACAACCGTTGTTGAACTTGACGCACGATCAATTCATTCAGCGCCTTCACGCACAATAATCAGAGTAACCCCATTTAAGAAACCGTTTACTCGACTGAACGCGAATTTGCATACAAGCATTCGTAACAGATTATCTGTCTGGTATTTCCGCACGGACGTGACCTCTCGGAAACATTTACTTATTATTACTTCGTAAAGACGGGCCCTTATGAACGCTAAGTATAGTTCGTTTTTAGGGTTCCGTACCCAAAGGGTAAAACGGGACCCCGCTACTAAGACTCCGCTGTCCGTCCGTCCGTCTGTCACCCGGCTGTATCTCACGAACCGTGATAACTAGACAGTTGAAATTTTCACAGATGATGTATTTCTGTTGCCGCTATGACAACAAATACTAAAAACAGAATAAAATTAAGATTTAAGTGGGGCTCCCATACAACAAACGTGATTTTTGACCGAAGTTAAGCAACGTCGGGCGGGGTCAGTACTTGGATGGGTGACCGTTTTTTTTTTGCCGTTTTTTGCATTATGGTACGGAACCCTTCGTGCGCGAGTCCGACTCGCACTTGCCCGGTTTTTTTAGCATTAGAAGCATTAGAAAAAAGGTAAACAATCTTGACGTGTCTTTTTATTGAAAAGAAAAATAAGTCACGGCAAATATGTAACAATTATGAATCACGCTCGAATGCCTCTTCGATTGAAGGGGCATTTATAAAACCATCATAAGACCTGTCGTCATGTATTGATCAGAGTGTTGGGCCCTAAAGGTGACGGATGAGAAGAGATTGCATGTAGCGGAAATGAGAATGTTAAGATGGATGTGGATTAGATATGAGCGCCGCGCCGGCGCGCCGCCGCCGCCGACAAAATTTTCGCGCCGCCGCCGCCGACGCTGCGCTATCGGCGTGGCATCGGCGTGACCTTGTTAGATACTACTACTTTCAGAATCAGATAATATAATTAATTATATTTTATCTAGTTTAGATCTTTAACGGGGCCAGTCTGAATAGCTTATAGACATTCAAAAGGTACTTTAGGTCCATATAATTCAAAAATATCGATGGTAAATTCAAACTTTTCTGTTTGGTAACCGCGCTACTAGTGTTAGGGCAACGAAATTACTAATTTTGCTAGCGGGCTAGCTCATCCGTCATTCACCGCAAAATTTAACCATTGCAAGCATGGTTGAATGTCTTTAAAAGGTGTAAAAGGGGGTTAATTTCAGATATTAAGTGCTTTCATGCCCAAAGATGGCCGTTGGCTTCGCACGGAAGGCATCGGAAGCGGAATGGGGTCTCAGTTAAGCTTGGCCATTGTTCAAATTTTAAGCTTTGCTCTCTCGCAGCCCAATCTTTGGCCTCGCATCGCTCCCATACAAGTAAACCGCTATCTGAACCTCCAAGTTTTCGGCCTTGTTTGGAGCCTAACTTTCAGCCTCGCTTTTAAAATGCTTGGTCATTGGTTCTTCTTCGATCTTAGCTCCACTGCAGCACGACCTCTGGCCTCGCACAAATGCACCTTGGCCTTCGGGCTCGCACAGAAGCGCGCTGTAGTCGGCGCTACGCGCATTCGGCCGTCAGCCAAGCTCACACTTGGCGTTGGATTCTAAGCTGTAAGCTTACCTGCAGCTCAGCATCTGGCCTCGCATGGGAAGGCGTCGGAATCAGGTCTTCGGTGTTAGGTGGAGCTTGACCTTGGGCCTCACTTTTTGACATAAATCGGTTTGTTGGGTCGATATTGGTTAATGACGGAGCTTGATTTTCCTCACTTAGGCTCTTTGGACTGTGTTTCCCGGATACAGTCAATCCGCTACTTTTTACTGAGCACAAAAGATAAGGGCCACGCAAAGATCTCCCGGCCAGGGCCTCGCCAAGATTAAGAGTGCCTGTGATGCTGCGCGATATCGTTCATAGGTACTATATAAAAATATATCGTACCTTTATTCAATAAATTTTGCTTGAAATTGAAAAATTCACTTATTTTATCACTTTCTTACAGCAAAAATATATTTAGGTAAAATTTTGGTTTGAATTCTCTTTCATTAGGTAATAAAAGGTGTTTCAAGGCCACGCCGCCGATTCGCCGCCGCCGCCGACCGATTTTGACCGGCGCGCCGCCGCCGGCTAAATGTCTATCGGCGCTCATATCTAATGTGGATGTGTGGTGTGACAAGAATGGATAGGATAACGCTACGTCTTACGTAAGCGAACAACTCGCGAACGCGGCGCGGCGACGGCGCGGCGCGGTGCGGCGCGGCGCGGCGCGGCGAGGAAGAAACAAAACGTTGATACGTATAGGTGTGTCCTACTCACACATGAGCGATTTAGACGCGAAGCGGCGCGGCGCGGCGCGGCGCGGCGAACGCGCGGCGAACACGCGGCGCGGCGCGGCGCGGCGCGGCGCGGCGAGGAAGAAACAAAACGTTGATACGTATAGGTGTGTCCTACTCACACATGAACGCGGCGAAGGCGCGGCGCGGCGCGGCGGCCTTGTCCGACTAGGGAGACACTCCACGATCGCCATGGCCGCACGCAGACACGGTTTATTAGTAAATTCGTATTTAAATTATGAGTAACCTATGTCTTTATGTGGTTATGCAAGTAAGTGCAGCGTTCTTCGTTGTCTAAAATTTTGGTTTACTGGGATTTTGATTTGGCACCGCCTTCAAAAACTAAGTACCTACACAATTACCCGGGTGGTTATTAATTTGCTTATTAGGTACTAGCTTTTGCCCGCGACTTCGTCTGCGTGGAATTAGTAATTTGGGTACCATAATTTCTAAACAAATCTGCTTTTTATTACATCCTTCTTTTCGCCCCCAAAATGGATGACTAATTACAATTAGTCAAAAATGCGAAGTTTCTTTATTTGTAACGAAATTAAGATATTATTTTCTTTTACTTATTTATTAATTTTGACGTGATAACGTCTTATAAATCGATGAACACCGGTAGCATGCACGAAAAAGTGTCACGTTGTGGACAAATCTCCATGGTAACGTTGTGGACAGATCTCCATGGTAGCGTTACGTAATGTAATGGTAATGTTTTCTTATGACGTTATCACGCAAAATTATCGTCCGTAAACCGACTTTACAGACAACTATATTTTTCTATCTTAACATCACTTCCACCTCCACTCCAACTTGGAGGTTCGAGAAGTTGGAGAAGTTGAAGTTGGACAATTTAAAGTTGGAGAAGTTGGAGAATTTGAAAAAGTTGAAGAAGTTCGAGTTGGAGAAGTTGAATTTGAATTTGAAGAAGTTGGAGAAGTTGAAGTTGAAGAAGTTGAAAAGGTTGGAGAAGTTGAAGAAGTTGAAAAGGTTGAAGTTGAAGAAGTGGGAGAAGTTGAAGTTGAAGAAGTTGGAGAAGCTGAAGTTAAAGATGTTGGAGAAGTCGAAGTTGAAGTTGAAAAAGTTGGAGAATTTGAGGAAGTTGGATGCATTGAAGAAGTAGAAGTTGGATGCATTGAAGAAGTAGAAGTTGAAGAAGTAGGAAGATAAATAAGTTGGAGAAATTGAGGAAGTTGAAAAAGTTGGAGAAGTTAAAAAAGTTCGAGAAGTTAAAAAAGTTGGAGAAGTTGAAGAAGGTGCAAAAGTTGAAAAAGTTAGAGTTGGAGAAGTTGAAGTTGAATTTGAAGAAGTTGGAGAAGTTGAAGTTGAAGAAGTTGAAAAGGTTGGAGTAGTAGAAGTTCAAGAAGTACGAGATGTTGAAGTTATAGAAGTAGAAGTTGAAAAAGAGGGAGAAGTTGAAGAAGTTCGAGTTGGAGAAGTTGAAGTTGGACAATTTAAAGTTGGAGAAGTTGAAGAAGTTGGAGAAGTTGAAGATGAATTTGAATAAGTTGGAGAAGTTGAAGAAGTTGAAAAGGTTGGAGAAGGTGAAGTTGAAGTAGGAGAAGTTAAGTTAGAGAAGTTGAAGAAATTGAACAGGAGAAGTTGAAGTTGAAGTAGGAGAAGTTGTAGATGTTGGAGAAGTTGATAAAGTTGAAAAGAAGTTGAAGAAGTTGAAGAATTTCGAGTTGGAGAAGTTGAAGTTGAATTTGAAGAAGTTGGAGAAGTTGAAGTTGAAGAAGTTGTAAAGGTTGGAGAAATTGAAAAGGTTGGAGAAGTTGAAGAAGTGGAAAAGTTTGGAGATGTTGAAGGTTGAAGAAGTTGGAGAAGTTGAAGTTAAAGAAGTAGGAGATGTTGAAGTTATAGAAGTAGAAGTTGAAGAAGATGGAGAAGTTGAAGAATTCTTGAAGAAGTAGATGTTGAAGTTGAAGTTGGAGAAGTTGAAGAAGTTGGAGAAGTTGAAAAACTTGAAGCGCTTCGAGTTGGAGAAGTTGAAGTTGAAGTTGAAAAGGTTGGAGAACTTGAAGAAGTTGAAAGGTTGGAGAAGTTGAAGTTGAAGGAGATGTTGAAGTTGAAGAAGTGGGAGAAGTTGAAGTTGAAGAAGTTGAAGTTAAAGAAGTTGGAGAAGTCGAAGTTGAAGAAGTTGAAGTTGAAGAAGTAGAATAAGTTGGAGAAGTTGAAAAAGTTGAAGCAGTTCGAGTTGGAGAAGTTGAAGTTGAAATTGAAGAAGTTGAAAAGGTTGGAGAACTTGAAGAAGTAGATGTTGAAGTTGAAGAAGTGGGAGAAGTTGAAGTTGAAGAAGTTGAAGTTAAGAAGTTGGAGAAGTCGAAGTTGAAGTTGAAGAAGTAGGAGAAGTTGAAGTAAGAGAATTTGAAGACATTGAAAAGGTTGGAGAAGTTGAAGTTGAAGTAGAACAAGTTGGAGAAGTCGAAGTTGAAGAAGTAGGATAAGTTGAAGTTAGAGAAGTTGAAGAAGTTGAAAAGGTTGGAGAAGTTGAAGTTCAAGAAGTAGGAGATGTTGAAGTTATAGGAAGTAGAAGTTGAAGAAGTTGGAGAAGTTGAAGAAGTTCGAGTTGGAGAAGTTGAAGTTAGAGACGTTAAAGAAGTTGAAGAAGTAGACGTTGAAGGACGAGTTGAAGAAGTAGGAGTTGAAGTTCAAGAAGCGGGAGAAGTTGAAGTTGAAGAAGTTGAAGTTAAGAAGTTGGAGAAGTCGAAGTTGAAGAAGTTGAAGTTGAAGTTGAAGAAGTAGGAGAAGTTGAAGAAATTGGAAAGGTTGGAGAAGTTGAAGTTGAAGTAGAAGTTGGAGAAGTCGAAGTTGAAGTGGAAGAAGTAGGAGAAGTTGAAGTTAGAGAAGTTGAAGAAGTTGAAAAGGTTGGAGAACTTGAAGAAGTTGAAAGGTTGGAGAAGTTGAAGTTGAAGAAGTAGATGTTGAAGTTGAAGAAGTGGGAGAAGTTGAAGTTGAAGAAGTTGATGTTGAAGTTGAAGAAGTGGGAGAAGTTGAAGTTGAAGAAGTTGAAGTTAAAGAAGTTGGAGAAGTCGAAGTTGAAGAAGTTGAAGTTGAAGAAGTAGGAGAAGTTGAAGTTAGAGAAGTTGAAGAAATTGAAAAGGTTGGAGAAGTTGAAGTTGGACAATTTAAAGTTGGAGAAGTTGAAGAAGTTTGAGAAGTTGAAAAAGTTGACTAAGTTCGAGTTGGAGAAGTTGAAGTTGAATTTGAAGAAGTTGAAGTTGAAAAATTTGGAGAATTTGAAGAAGTTGGATGAATTGATGAAGAAGAAGTTGAAGAAGTAGGAAGATAAATAAGTTGGAGAAATTGAGGAAGTTGAAAAAGTTGGAGAAGTTGAAGAAGTTGAAAAGGTTGGAGAAGTTGAAGTTCAAGAAGTAGGAGATGTTGAAGTTATAGAAGTAGAAGTTGAAGAAGTTGAAGAAGTTCCAGTTGGAGAAGTTGAAGTTGACGAAGTTGAAAAGGTTGGAAAAGTTCGAGTTGGAGAAGTTGAAGTTAGAGAAGTAGAAGTTGAAGAATTGTTGAAGAAAAGGTTGTTGATTCCCCATACAAACTTCCACCCCCCTTTTTCACCCCCTTAAAGAGGGATTTCTGGGATAAAAAGTACCCTATGTCCTTCCCCGGGACTCAAACTATCTCTTTACCAAATTTAATAAAAATCGGTTCAGCCGTTTAAGCGTGAAGAGGTAACAGACAGACAGACAGACAGACGGACAGACGGACACACTTTCGCATTTATAATATTACTAGCTTTTGCCCGCGACTTTGTCTGCGTGGAATTAGTGACAGCAACTAAAGTAGGTATGGCGCCTGGATAATTCTAATAGCAATGATTCAATTCGCGCATTGCTTGCTTCAATTATTAGGCAATTCATTAACTCTTTCAATTCCACCTTCAGGGATGATTTCCGACATAAAAACTATCCTATGTCCTTCCCCGGGACTCAAACTATCCCTGTACCAAATTTCAACTAAATCGGTTCAGCGGCTTAAGCGTGAAGAGGTAACAGACAGACAGACAGACCGACACACTTTCGCCGTTATAATATTAAGTATTGATATAGTATGGATTAATTACGTTTTGGCAGAAATTGGCTTTACGACGGGATAGGGACTGGACAAGGATAGGGGTGGGGTCTGGGTATATAAAAAAATATTTTGTGCTTTTCAGTGGGTTGGGTTTTACCGGAACCCTTATACCCCTTATAGGATCACTCGTGCGTCTGTCTGTCTGTCCGTCTGTCACAGCCTATTTTCTCGGAAACTACTGGACCAATTAAGTTGAAATTTGGTACACATATGTACATTAGTAACCTAAAGATGGACATTTTTTTATAATTTTAAAATACATAGATTCGAAGTTATTTAAGAAAATAGCCAATAAATGACCATTTATCTCCAAAACTACTTACTGGGTCTAAAATATTGAAAAAAATATATACAAAATTGTTCTTTACCTATAGATGACAGGAAAACCTATTAGAAATGTGAAGTCAAGCGTGAGTCGGAATTATGTACGGAACCCTAGAAACGCGAGTCTGACTCGCACTTGGCCGGTTTTTTTTAAGAAATTATATTAAGTTATTTTGCTTTTATGTTTGTTTTTTTTTAATTGATTTATTTATATTTTTACTTTTTATTTCGCGTTATTTATTTTTGTCTCATTATGACGATCGATTGATCTTGCTGCGCGCACGTAATACAGGGACCCACTCCCTCTCCCACTCGCACTCGCACTCGCACTCTCAATCCCACTGAAAACCGCATCAAAATCACGGACAAACATACATACATAAATACATACCGGTCAAACTGAGAACCTCCTTTTTTTTAAGGCGGTTAAAAACGAAAGTAGTTGCTATTTTCTGTGACCTAGACTTCGCAATTAGCTTAAAAAAATTAAAATAATTACATTAATTACTTTGCCGAATCTTTATTACAGCGAACTCAGAATAGTCGTAAGTGCCATAGACGCTACTGGAGTTAAGTCTTTTATGTCAATTTCCGCGAATTTGAATATTTTTTAGTTTTGTGCCTATAGATTACAGGAAAACCTATAAAGAAATCAAACGGGAGTCGACTAATCAAATCATAGCCGGTAATTCTATATACGCCACGCCTCTAGCAGCGTCATATTCGCGTCTAAAAATCAAATGGATTGATCGCGCCCGTTCCGCGCCGCGCCGCGCCGCCGCCGCGCCGCTTCGCCATCGCGTCAAAATCGCTCACCTAGGACACTTCCATATGCAACGAGGGTTTGTTTTTTCCGTGCCGCGTCTCGCCGCGCCGCGCCGCGCCTCGCCGCCCGACATTCGCGTGCAAATCGCGCCGCGCCGCGTTCGCAACGAGATCGCTTACGTAGGACACTTCTATGGGCATCAAAGGATTGATTTCGCCGCGCCGCGTCGCGCCGCGCCGCGTTCGCGCGTTGTTCGCCTACGTAAGACGTAGCGTAAGGAATGAGTATATAAGAGGAAGCCTGAAAGTTGCACCCATAGTAGAAAAAGTAAGAGCGAATCGCCTAGCGTGGTATGGGCATATGATGCGGAGGGATGAAAGTCATGTGACGAGAAAGGTATTACGAATGAATGTGAAGGGAATTAACGGGAGAGGAAAACCGAGGAAAAGGTGGATGGACTGTGTGAGAGATGATATGAAACGAACGCAAGTGAATGATGAGATGACGGGCGAAAGAGAGGTATGGAAGAAAAAGACATGCTGCGCCGACCCCAAATGAATGGGTTAAGGGCAAGCGAATGATGATTTATACGATTATTTACATTATTTTGCTTTCATGTAATTTCAAGTAATAGTTACTGATTTTTTTTTAAATCGTTTTTTCATTAAAAGACACGTCAAGATCGTGTAGTCTTTATCTAATGCTAAAAAAACGAACTATACGAAGTGGGAAAGTTCTTTGGTGCACAAATGGCGTTTGTGCTCATTTTCGTTGGTTCACAGCGGGTTCGCCCGGCATTATAGGATAGGTATGAAACGGCCTTCCTTACTATTGCAATATTTGCTCGGAAATAGTTACGGTGGGAGAGTTATATTAGTGTAATGACTCTATTTTAGAACCTCGATCAGCAATTTGAAATAGATTAACGTTATTTGTAGTAGATGAGGTTTTGGTAATGGGCCATAATGTCTTTATTGTAATGTCTTCACATTGTTAGAAATAATTTAGTTGTTACATGTAATCTATATTTTACTATTAAACATGGGTATTCAATGAAGTTACAGGAAAGAGTTTACTATACAATAAATATGTAAGTATGTACTTAGTTCCTGGTTGTGGTATTTGCGGGACACGCCGTTTCTCTGGATCCGGTTTTTGTTTCATTAATGTGGTCAAGTCGCTGTTTTTTTAGCCTTTTACGGGTAGGGTTAGGTAATACGATTATTACGAGTAGGTTAGGTATGTGGATTTGGTAAAAAATATTTTTGTCCTTTCCATTTTTGTAGCTATCCAGAAAAAAATAGAAAACCGAAATATTACGCTGAGAGATTTAGAGCAGCTAACAGGAAAGGAGAGAAAAGCTAATGGGTTAACTCCATACGTTGTGCTATTTTAGTTTAAATTTTCTTTAATATATACCAAGTTTAATGATCATGTACTTATATGGATTAAGTCGTAACGAAGTAATTTTCGGCCTGCCTCGATTGGAAGCAATGAGGAGGGCAGATTAACTTACTTTCAAAGATCATTCATCTGACCTCACGTCCGTGAAGACCGTGAACGGATTTAAAACTGCCTCGGAATCAAACGGCAAAAAACATTGCCGGTCAAATTAAGACGAAACAAAGATTATAGGTAGCTGATAAGATTGAATTAAGTACAAAAGAAAGTTTGCAAGTCACATTTTTGATTTGGCCTTTAACCGAAATTCGGTTAAGGAAGCTTATGATACGCTGTCAAACTGTCCACATGACCAACTTATTGTGGTATTGGAGATATTTTTACGGATTTCATTTTCTATCTACTTAGCTGATAATCTGGCCAGCATAGCTAAATTACCTTATAACGTTTAGAATACTTTTTTAAATGATGTTAAACTACTAATTATTACGGTGTAGTATTAATAAATAATGGGTGGAATTCTTTTTCAACATACTTAGTCTGATGATGGTGACGAAGCAGAAGCAAAGAAAAACACAACGGAACTTTATGTAAAAGAAATAAGTACATAAATTAACCTATCTCTAACAAATCTCTACCCTATCTCGAGTTAGTTTATTTGAAATATTAATTCTGTGATAATTTTGTATAATTAATTAAACAGTATTTGTATTAGTCTGTATTAAGAAAGAATACTCCTATATAGTTATATAGTTATGTGTATACATCGGGAACTCGTGGCATGTAGGTAGCACTTAAAATATTAGTTTAATTAATTCCTTTTTTTAGTGGTTTCTTTTTCTCGACTTGTATAGGAAGAACATTGTCACATCACTAGTCTGTTAGAAACTGTCAAGTGCCACGAGTTACCGATGTGTGCTCATCACTAATCTTTTAAGTGCTACCTAAATGCCACGAGTTACCGATGTGTAGTTATGTGTTAGATAGTTATAATGATATGAACTATTTCGGTTAGAACGAAAGTAAAAGTCTAAACTTGCGGCTAACGTAAATGTAAGTTAATGACAGAAGACGGTATCTAATTCTAAGGCTTTGATTAAGAGAGTCAAGTATAAGGGCTATTATAAGATTTAAGTTGCGGTTTCGAGGCGTCTCACAGCGGTCAACCAGATTAGCGGATTCAAATTACGTTACGTCTCAAGTTTCAGAACTTTCCCACAATCTACACTTTCTACTTTCTTACTAACCGAAGGACACTGAAAATACGGGCTTCATTTGTTATTGTTGCAACTAAATTACAGTTAGTGGCCTACTGTGGTGTACCTACATAATAATAGGCAATAAAAAATAAGTAGGCCAATATCCAGAGTGATATCTAAAATAAAAATGCCTAATGCTTTCACCGCTATTTAGATAATTAAAAGAGTAAAAGTCGTCATCGCGGTGCCGTATTAGATAGCAAATTATGTTTTATTTTCTAATTTATCAGCTATAGTAGATCGATAACTTACCGATTGGTTAGATTAATTCCTTTTGTTAACAAAAATATTTTTCCAACTGCGGCAAATCCAAAACAGGAGGGTTTGCTATTTGGCCTGAATATTTAGCTGGAACGAATTTCACCTCTTGTCTGTAGATATGCTCATTAATATATGATAACGGTCTTTTTTAGTTATCTTTATGCATTTTTTTTAGAATATGGTTTTTTCTGTTATAATTATAAGTATACAGCACAAACGAGGTTTAGGTAATAAACCCACGATTTTTTACCACCACACGTCTATTATTTCCAAGCTTCACACACACATATACGTGTCATTATATTAATTGTAGCAAATGAGTAATACTTAATAGTATAAGTGACCTACCTTCCTTCCTACGGAAGACCAGGCGCTAAACACCTTGTCTTCCGTCTCTAAACCATCAAATATTACCTATAGTACCTACCTACCTATAGGACAAGTGACCGAAAAAGTAACAACTAGGTGCCTATCTATAATTTACGTACCCATGACTGGTAAATACCGGTATAGTCAAACTTACAACATTATCACAGTCCGGCCTCCCTAACATTATCAATTCTCATACATTGTGTTTGTGTGGGCTACAGCCGCATCTCTAGCGATTCCTCAGATAACAGACTCTTAATTGTTCGCTCTTCCCTTTGGCTAATTGGAATGCTTATTGTTGCAGATTCCCGCTGTACTCACACAGGACTACGATGGTGAGTCTTTGTTATATCTACTTAACGAAAGCCCTTAGGCTCATTTAGACGGCGCGGCTCGAGAACTCGCGTGCGAGTTTCATTACATTGCGGTATTTGATCGGTCGGCTGAAATGGATGTAACTTCAATAGCCTGCAATGTAACTAAAATCGCATACGAGTTCGCGCGCCGTCTAAATAAGCCCTAACTTAATTATAACGAATACGAGAAATCTATTTACTCGCAAATAAATGTCTGTAGTTGTTTCATTGTCTGTACTATTTAAGTACATAAATAGTTATTAGCTAAAACAATTATAAATAAATGATGCATTATAACAATGATGATGCTAATGTACCGTAAGATGTGCATACTGTGCTACAAAATTCGAAATTTAATTTTTTTTGAACTATTATATTCTGGTAGGTAAATATGTTGATTGATATTAGGTATATGCCGATTTAAAGTAGACCATGCGGCTTAGCACGGTCGCGTTTTTATCCCTTGTCACCGTGCCTGTCACGTTCTAACAAGTATGTAAGTGCGAAAGGGACGCGCATAGTGATAGTCGATAAAAATGGAACCGTGCTGAGCCCGCAGATCATAACTACTATCATGTTGTACCTACTTGTACCACTTAAATGAGGTTTTGATATAATTTTCATAAATACCTACCTATATGAAAACTGTTGGAGCACAATAACCCAGTATCTGTTTAATTCGACTAGCGTTATGTAACATCTCGTATATTTATCTCTCGTTTTCTACTTTGGAAATAAAACTTGTCAAAATTGGACAAATTGATTAACAAGTGGACAATGGCAATGTTACATCAACCCAAAAGATCTAACAATCCCCGCCGCCCTCAATACACTTGACTAGCTATTGATTATCGCCTATTAGAAGTCATAACTCATATATCTAATAAGCGCTTACAACATTAACGCTCTCACCGGCGTTCAAGCTTAGACAAAGGTAGCGATCCACTTTTGCCTGACAACGTAGGTAATAACACGAGCAGTCTTAACGGCCTGCCATGATATTCCTATAGCTTTCCTAGCATTTAATAATAAATAAACTAGTGGCTCTGTGAGCTGTAGACCTCGCGAGCAGAGTTTGAAATAACATGGTGCTAAGAGCTTTAAATACACCGTGTTTTTTTTGATTTCCGTTAATTTCAAGGGTGCATTCCTGAGCTTAAATCAAGTAACTTTCTCAAAGACACCGATGTTCTAATTAAGTCCATTTCGGAGATAATCCATAATTTATTTTTTTACTATAAGGCCTCTACAAGCGTGTACACTTGCCTTAGGGCCGGCTTACATATTGATTAGTGTTTAGAATGAGTTCATACATTTGCTACTAAACTTAAGTACAATCTCGGTCGATTGATGTACGAAATGACATTGATATGTCACAGATTTCAATTGTTTGGTTGAGTTAAATGTAATGCCCGTGTTACAACAACGCTATATGCTACATTTAATTACTTTTTAAACAAAAAACAAAACAAAAAAGAAAACAAAAAAAAAAATTTTTTTTGAAAATTAACTATGCCATTTAGTTCTTATAAACGTACTTAACTATACCCCGAAGTTAACGGAATTCAATAAAAACACGGTGTATAGTAAATTAAAGAAAAACAATACGAAATTTATGTGTAAAAAAATACAAAAAGTTATAATATCCCAGCATACAATTACTGGGGATCGAACCCAGACCCTCTGTGCAAACAGAAAAAGCGAACGTTTACAAACTGAGCCAAATAGTTCTTAGATGGGTTGACGAAATTTAGCTACTCCTTCTCAAATTAAAATTAGTTAAAATTAAATATCTAAATACCGCCTAAACCAGCGATAATTTTTTTCTGCATTTTTTGCTATTAACTCTGTAAAAATGTCTCAAAAAGAAAAAAGTCTTATGATATCGATACGACTATTTGTTTAGGCGCCAGGTATCACGACTCCGCCATTTTTAAAAATTTCCAAAAACCGGATTGACAAAAAAATTTTATTTAGTCATAAAATTCGGTCACAAAATTTCACGAGAATCGGTTAAGAATTGCGACCTGTAGAGGAGAACATCCGGACATACGAAAGCAAAATGCCCGAGTCAAAACGTAGACCTTCGCTTCGCTTCGGTCAATAAATATTGGGGACATATTACACAGATCGACCTAGCCCCAAACTAAGCATAGCTTGTACTATGGGTACTAGGCGACGATATAAACATACTTATATAGATAAATACATACTTAAATACATAGAAAACAACCATGACTCAGGAACAAATATCTGTGTTCAGCTCACAAATAAATACCCTTACCGGGATTCGAACCCAGAACCATCGGCTTCGCAGGCAGGGTCACTATATATCCACTAGTAAAACGTAGTGATTTAATTCTCTTTGCCCACTAGGCCAGACCGGTCGTCAAAGAAGCCTAAGAACCAAGCCTACCCGAACTTTCAGTAATATCAAATCAAGTTGAGATTATTATGATTGGAAATACTCTTTTCATTACGTCCAAACATTAAATATTTTAACCTTACTACCTAGAGAAAAATATGTATTCTCTATATTACTATATCAGTATAGAAAAAACCGGGCAAGTGCGAGTCGGACTCGCGCACGAAGGGTTCCGTACCATAATGCAAAAAAAAAACAAAAAAAGCAAAAAAAAAAACGGTCACCCATCCAAATACTGACCACTCCCGACGTTGCTTAACTTTGGTCAAAAATCACGTTTGTTGTATGGGAGCCCCATTTAAATCTTTATTTTATTCTGTTTTTAGTATTTGTTGTTATAGCGGCAACAGAAATACATCATCTGTGAAAATTTCAACTGTCTAGCTATCACGGTTCGTGAGATACAGCCTGGTGACAGACGGACGGACGGACGGACGGACGGACGGACGGACGGACGGACGGACGGACAGCGAAGTCTTAGTAATAGGGTCCCGTTTTACCCTTTGGGTACGGAACCCTAAAAATTATCTATCAATAGTCGTAGTAGGTACTTATATAATGGTTATTACAGT
The DNA here is from genome assembly GCF_910591565.1 of Cydia splendana. Taxonomy (NCBI): domain Eukaryota; kingdom Metazoa; phylum Arthropoda; class Insecta; order Lepidoptera; family Tortricidae; genus Cydia; species Cydia splendana. Next base: position 11,865,069 of record NC_085971.1, on the reverse strand, counting down.
TAACCTAAGTTTAAAATGTATAAATTGCGAAATATCTAACGACATTTGCCCTACCTTACCTTACTTTAAAAGTGACCTTAGTTTAAAAAATCTAACGAACGAAACCATGGTCCCACCGTACTGTTTCTTTTCAAAAAATATTTCCTTCACAACTTAACTAGACGGAGCCCCGCTTCGCGGGGCCTTATTTCTGAGCGGCGGACGGAGACAAATTTATACTGGTCAGAATAACACATTCGTTGGCTTGGTATGCGGCAGTAAGACATGGCCTAAGCACGATTATCTTCTAGGCTAACTCGTAATTTGAGATTTGAACATATCTTATATCTCTTAAATAGGCCTAGCCTAATCAGATACAGTCATATTTATTGCCAATAAAGCATAATGTCAATGCTAAAAGAATATCGTATCGTTCTCCATTGAAATAGGTCGAATATTCTTGCGGAGATCCTTGCTTATTTCCTTTGAAGTGTGCCTTGATGATTTATCGATTATTCAATTCAAAAGACATTCAAGAGATAACTCTGGCCTAGTCTACGATTAAAGTAAATTGAATACATCATAATTCATTTATGATCATAAGCGGTAGATCTACGTCACATTACATGTACTTATACCTAATACCTAATTACCCACATACACAAAAGACACATACGCGAGTAAAGAATGCAATTGGAATCTAATATCAATAGGCCAAATTTCCAAAACATCGTTTAAAAATTAACCTCCACCGCAAACACTGACATTACCAAACTGTTACAAATTCAAAACAAGGCGTCGTCCTGAAATTAGTGAAAACTAATTTTTCTCATACTGATTGATATTAAGCTTATTACAGTTTCTGTGAGTACAAATATATATTAAATTGTATATTAATGAAATATCTACAAATTAAATTACTATATTCGCTTACCGCTCAAATCGCTGAATAAACACAAATAGATATATCTATGCATCTGTTTAATCTGCGATCTAGTTCATAAGTAAGCTAAGCCCCATTGAACGGCATTTAGATCCCACTAATTGATTACAGTAACGGACATCCAATGCACATTCTCGAGCGGCGGCACGGGCCTGCGGGACTCAGTGACGGCCCTGCTAAGGAAGCCCGAGGGCTTCCGTGGAGCCCCGCTGTTTGCCGATGACCGCGCGACGGACCCCGTCTCCGACCCCGTCTGCCAGATCCGGCCGGAGCCGGAGGACCCCACGGGGCTGCTGTACAGGCTCCGGATAACAGACTTTACGAGATGCGGAGTACTGAAGCGGAATGTAAGTTCATTTAGATATACAGTCAGCTTCAAAAAATGTATTCAGAAGATCTTTACAATGCACTTACTATAAAAAAACGAACACCAGAGGCCTAGCCAAAAGTAGAGCGAAAGTATTTTTGAAGAACATAGGCAAGTTATTAAAACCCTCTTCATGGAAGAAAAAATAAAATAAATACGATCGAATTGATAACCTCCTCCTTTTTTGAAGTCGGTTAACAATGGTGACCATGATCATATTATACTCGTATACGAGATATTTTGTTGTAATATTAATACCCTTGCATTTATGTCTCAGGCGATGCCACTTGTTCCGAAAGTTAAATTATACTGATCAATCCCCCTAAGTACGCTATTTAGCTCTGGCTACTCTACAATTAATTTAATCTCATTAAAGAGTAATCAGGTAATCACTACACCTTATAAGACTTGTCTGTCTGTGTGTTTGTTCGCGATAAACTCAAAAACTACTGAACGGATTTTCATGCGGTTTTCAATAGAGTGATTCTTGAGGAAGGTTTAGGTGTATAATTTGTTAACCCGTGCGTATTCGGGGCGGTTCGCTAATAGTACGAGTATATTATGACATCTCCCGCGTTCCGCGTCTGCTCCATATTTCAGAATCCCTTCAGCTTGATACTATACTTTCTCATTCGTACATAATAATATAGGTTATTAAGTAGCAGCTAATAATAAAAGGGGTACCTATTAGAAATGTTAGCAAACAAATGCGTGAAAATTACCATAGTGAATAGAATCAGGCGTTACTTTGCGGAAATCCATACTAATTAAAACCAAAATATTACTTTGCTAATCCGCGAAAAGATAACGTGCTAGTCAATCAGTGCTAACCCGTTATACTTACTTGCGTATTTTTACATGCAATTAATATTCCCACCCTCCCACCGCAAAAATAAATACGCAAATAAATATAACAAACCACCACCAAAAGAATAAACCTCGACACGTGTTTCGCCTCTCTACGAGGCATCCTCAGGAGTTGTTGACGGTCTGACGCCCGTTCCGACGCGCATTCCGTTGCCGGGCGTCAGACCGTCAACAACTCCTGAGGATGCCTCGTAGAGAGGCGAAACACGTGTCGAGGTTTATTCTTTTGGTGGTGGTTTGTTATATTTATTTGCGTATTTATTTTTGCGGTGGGAGGGTGGGAATATTAATTGCATGTAAAAATACGCAAGTAAGTATAACGGGTTAGCACTGATTGACTAGCACGTTATCTTTTCGCGGATTAGCAAAGTAATATTTTGGTTTTAAAATTACCATACCTCGACAATTTCGTCAACACATTGCCATAACTCGTTATATTTATGTGTCACCACAGATAATAACATTTCCCGTTACTAACAGTATGGATGTGAGTGGCACCAGTACTCTCCAGTGCCTAACTATATAGCCTAGGTACCTACACTATACGATTAACTAGGCCTAGACTAACGCTATGAGGTGAAGAGAAAACGAAGTGGCTGTGTCGATGCACCGATTATATGGAAATGTAGTTTAGTTTTAACCGAGAATGTCTCTTAGAACTGTTAACCTTTCTTTGAACCCGTTGGCAATATATTGAGCAATTTAAAATAGATATGGATGTGATTATTATCTATCCTGCACAATAAAAGTATATAAGTACTACCTATACTTATAAGTAAAAGGACATTACAGCTACAGTAGTAAGCAATTTGTGGTGGAATGGATGGTTACCCACAAATAGTGCCTTTGCATAAGTAATAGTTAAAATGGTAAATCTGATGTTTTCTAAAAATTCTATGAATGGGACGATTTTCTCCTACATAATAAGTATCTCATCAGTATATTACCCACCTATATTATTACCTACTTGTATTATAGCTGTTCCAAAAATTTGTGATATTGTGGACTATACCACCAATTTAATAATTTTATGGGTTACTGAGGACAAATACATACAAATGTGCAGCCCTCGTGGTGCCACCCCCAAGGGGAATATTACCGGAATTAAAATATTTTACTTATGTCCTGTTCTAAAATTTTAACTATACCAGTAGCTACGTCTACTTAAAGTCCATAACCATTGTAACTAATCTCATTCTACTCATCGACTTAAATTGATTTGGTGATTTTAAGCATGGAAACACTAAACAGGTAGACCATCGGCCATTCATAATATGATAACGAATACTACCTATGGATGGACAATAATGTGTCCGAAACTACCGCATACACCGCTACCCGGTCTTTAATTTCCTCAAGCGCGTATCGAGTCTATATAAGTACCTATTCTCCTCATGCTCTGTCTATCTTACAGCTACTTACGTTAATTATTTTATATGAAAAAAATTGATATCAATGTGATTTATTTGAAAGCATTTGTGTTGCGTGCCACTTTTTCTTTTAACGTGGTATACAGTTATGACGAGTTCAACGCGGCTAACGAATCGAAACAAGGTGGTAAAATTGGATAACATTAATACCAGAACAGATATCGTGAGGCCCGTTAGCACATTCGGTGCGGCAGCGCAAAACCCAAACTTACTGCCAGTGCGTTACGAGTCATATACTTCCCGTATTGAGAAAGCCAAATTTGCGGCACGACCTCCATTTTCCCGTACCATGTCCTGACTTTAAAGGTCCCTACTGACCTGGAATGTTATCGATTTGAACTAAAAGTCACTCTGATCAATAGACTATATCCTTGTGTATATACGGCTGCCGTCGCCCGCGGATCTGTATAAAATTGTAAAAGATATGGGCATTTTTCAAAACCCTTAATTTTACGGGAATATACTTCCCTTGCCGCACAGGCCGTATATAACACTAGTGATGGGATACTATGGAATCGATAACGATTTTTATAATCGACAAAATATTCTAAGGTCAACTGGTAGAGAATGCCTCATGGCATTAAGTTCGCCTTTTGTACACTAAGTTATTTCTTTTGTGCAATAAAGTATAAATAAATAAATACAAAAATAAAATATTTTTTATAGTTATCGTGTCTGTACTGTGTTCAAACTAAATATTATTCATCCTCATATAATTATAAAAAGGAGTCGGACTTTTAGAGTAGGTAATTTTCAAAATAGATGTCATAGTCTTGAATTGTCGCATTAATAAAATTTCGTATCGACGCGGAAACGTGAACAATGCGCAGCACTATGACCAATCTGAACGCTGCGTACCCACCTTTCGGTGCGGTACGGGGTGATGGATTACGGACAAATAGTACCCGTGCCGCGCTAAAGAAATAAAAATACCTTTTAGTGCGTTACGCAAAAATACTTCCCGTACATTTTTTCTTTTTGAAATAGTATATACTTGAAGTAAGAATATCGGGAGTATAGTCATCTTCTTCTTACTCACACGAGAACACAGAAAAACCACCGCCGCACCGGGGGTAAGATGAGTGCAGATAGCTGCCGCACCGGCGGAAAGTCAAATACGGCCAAATGCTTCCCGTAACGCAACGAATGTGTTAAATTATTATTATTCGATTTCATTTTTCTTAATTTACTTTTGCGTACTTTTGAAAAAAGTGTGAATACCTTTATTTTTTTATGTAAACTTGCTTTTTCACTCTCGCTCGAAAATGAAGGCATACCGATATATCGCGATATCGCAATCGTACACATAGCCCGCATAACCAATATAGCCATCTTAGGAAGTCGCGTCTAGGTAACTATAATGTATGTATTTTCTCTAATCTCTCTAATTATCTACCAAATGATTTATTGGTAGGAAATAACAACTAATACTTACACTAAACACAGAGCCTAAAAGGAATTCGATATATCGATGAAATTGATATACCTACATATTTAGATGGATCATAACGAATAAGTAACTATTATGAGAAGCACCGCAGGGCGCTAAACTCGCGCGCGCAAAATGGTTTATCCCTCATTGTTCGTAAATTCCCATATTTATATGTAAGTAGAGACATTGTTAAGTCTCTTACCGTATCTTAGCCGTATAACTAGTAACGACGTCTTTATGTCGAGACACCACGGTGGGATCGATTTAATTCGTGTAAAAATAGGTCAATAAATTTCCGAGAAAAAACACGTGATTTTCATTGAACCGATAATTACCCATCAGTAGAATTATTAGACCGTAAAGTGTAGGTAACATTAAACTACTATGATGAAACACAAAATTCTACAGCAGTTAATTAATAGAAGAAAGTACGAGAGTTAAGACAGAACAATTCCAACACTTGACATGTGAATGATACCTATCTAATGAATATTGACCTTAATAGCAATGTAAATTATAATAATATTGAATTGACTATGTAATGAATAGTCTAGCTAGTAAGTAATAAACAATAATGTTGCGTTATAATATTATGATTGAAGGTTAATAGTTTTTATATGTATATTGTACCTTAGACATTTTTAATTTATTTGAATTTTGTATTTTTTTTGACATTGATTTCATCTTCGGGTTATTTCAACTGTACTATATGTATTTTAGGAATAAGGACATTGTATACCGTAAACCGGTTGATTGTGACACTCACTAATCAAATAATATTGTAACAACTGTAAACTGACATGCACAATCTGACAATAAATGATTACTTACTTACTTACGAGTAAGTAAATCTCCGATACCTTTAGGTACCTAATACTTGACCTACCTACTTACTTGTTTTATTTTTTAAACGATCCCTTGTTTAAATATCGTTGATAACTTATATTAAAGAAAATACGTATAGGCACTTACTATAAGGTGTGGAGAGATAATGGGATCATAGTATATTTCGCCAAGAGTAACAGAATACTTATTAAGCGGAATAGATGTCATATATACTTGGTCAAGCAGATCTTGTCAGTAGAAAAAGGCGGCAAATTTGAAAAATGTAGGCGCGAAGGGATATCGTCTCATAGAAAATTTGAATTTCGCGCCTTTTTTTACTGACAAGATTGGCTTGACCGTCTATAAATAAAAAGTATTTAAAAAAAGTTTTTGGACCATAATATTGTCACCCGACTTACACAGATATGCAAATTTTCAGCTTCATTGGGAAGTCGGGAAGGCTGTCAAATTTAACTTGCAAGATTTGAAACGTACAAACACCAAGGGACCAACGTTTTCTGTTCTCTTTCACGGCGCAGCAACTAGTATCATTTCTCTCTCCTCGCTCTTTTAAAAATGCCGTTTGTCAAAAAAGGACAACCATACTGTTGACAAGATGGACTTCAAATCAAGTGTTGCCTTTTGTGATGCGCCCAGGCTGTGTATGTGTCCGTAAAAGCGTATATGTGTGCTCTTTTAGGGATGTGAAAAGTCGATTTTAATTATGTTATATATCGATAAACGCTACACAGCGGAACGAAATAGCGATTAATTGAAGCTTCAATATCTTCGTTAAACATAAACATAATTGAAATGCTAATGGATAATGAATATATTATAATATAATAAAATAATTCAATTATTGCGGAACACCTATTTTAGTAGGTATTTCTGTATTTTAATTAAATATCTGAACGTTCCCTTGGTTCCCTGCTGGGTCGTGACTATAAAATTGTGATCTGATAACCACAATAAAGAATAAAAGCGTTTTTGTTCATTTTAGGTATCGTTAAACCTTTGAAGTAAAATTAAAATTGCAAGAAATGTCGATAGTTTATCGATATGACTTTATCGACATGGCTACAGCAAGGTGGGCCACATTGTTAATCGTACACTAAACAAAAGTGGCAACAGTGACAGCTCGCTGAGACGGGATCTCTATATATTAAATCTATGACAAACACAGTTACATACGTATGTATGTATTACCAATTGTATACATACATAATAGATACATTACAAGTTTATACAAAAGCCTGTAAAAATCTAGTAATAAAATGGAAGAGAAACACTCTTGTCCTCTTGCTCTACCTAACCCCGTATGAAATATCACCCACACCCACTGACACAATCGCCGGCATAATGAAAATAATTGCATCTCTTCTCTTGTCCATGTATCTTCTCTTGTTCTTGAGAAAAGGTCCGTCCAGCAGTGAAATATGTAAACGCTGATGATGGTACTATACTAGCCCTCGACCAAACTGACGACCGAGGTCACATCACTATCTCTCTCACTCTTGGCATGACCACGTAAGCATGAATGAGAAGTTTTACGACACCGGTCGTCAGTTTGGTTGAGGGCTAGTATAGGTAAGAAGAATGCTGTTTCGAGACTACAAACGTCCTACCTTTTATTTCTAGGGTTTCGTGCACGTGCGCGTATGGTTCCCTCAGTTCCCGGGCGTGGTGATGCAGTCGGACCAGGAGCTGATCATCATGTGCAAGCCGCCCGAGCCCACCATCATCGAGAACAAGGCCGCCGGCTTCGCTGGGAGCTTGTGAGTACCTATACAAAAAATAAATAAAATATATTAGTTTAGATCAGGGTCTCCAAACTTTTTTACCTGAGGGCCATATTATTATCTCAGAAACTTTCGCGCGGGCCACCGTCGGCGCCCGGGGGTATCTGGTTGCTGCTGTTAGGGTTGAACCCCTGTGGAGCCTCATCATACAATTGATAGAAAAGGCCTAAGATGAGGATCTGAAGGCGTGGCGCCTGTGTTACGAGAGTGCGACTGCCGTCACAGCCTCTAGTCCGTCCTAGGGAGATGACATATATGGTTTACTCTGAGGCTCTGGGGGCCCGTTTCTCAAAAGCTTGTAGCTTGTGATACAAGCGGATGTCACTTTTTGACAGCTTTTGTTAGAAAGGGACTTCCACTTGTATTACAAGTTACATGTTTTTGAGAAACGGGCCCCTCGTCCTTCCTTACATACGTATTACGTTGTTACAAGTATGGTTAGTGTTATATATTGTAGAAGAACTGTAAAGACTAAGTAAAAACCGTGCCATTTGACAGCTGAATTAGATGGCGCTACACAACGGTATCTACTTCAGATGTGACTGAATTCGACGCACGATTTTTCTTATATTACACTTATATTTCTCTTCTACTATTAACTTTTTGACTAACCGCCCAAAACGTCAATTGACGCGCGCGGCTACAGCCCAATATCAACCTTCGTGCATTACGACAAGGTTCACGATGGCGCGCCGCATACGATAGGCGTGGCGTTCAAAGGGTTAATACATATTACACAACTCGTTGGTCGTTCATTGTTAGTTGTTACTAAACTAACAACCTATTTTATATCATCCTTCATGCCCCAGCCCACACGGCGCGCGAGTGTCCGGCGTGGTGGAGGAGACGCCGGGCCGGCTGGAGTACGAAGTGGCGCTGTACAAGGAGGCGCCGCCGGTGTCGCGGCACACCAACCACTCCGTCGACCTGCCCGTCGATCAGGTAACTGCTGTACGTTCCTTTTATATCATCTTTCATGCCCCAACCCACACGGCGCGCGAGTGTTCGGCGTGGTGGAGGAGACTCCGGGCCGGCTGGAGTACGAAGTGGCGCTGTACAAGGAGGCGCCGCCGGTGTCGCGGCACACCAACCACTCCGTCGACCTGCCCCTCGATCAGGTAAGTGCTGTACGTTCTTTTATATCATCCTTCATGCCCCAGCCCACACGGCGCGCGAGTGTCCGGCGTGGTGGAGGAGACGCCGGGCCGGCTGGAGTACGAAGTAGCGCTGTACAAGGAGGCGCCGCCGATGTCGCGGCACAGCAATCACTCCTTCGACCTGCCCGTCGATCAGGTAACTGCTGTACGTTCTTTTATATCATCCTTCATGCCCCAGCCCATACGGCGCGCGAGTGTCCGGCGTGGTGGAGGAGACGCCGGGCCGGCTGGAGTACGAAGTAGCGCTGTACAAGGAGGCGCCGCCGGTGTCGCGGCACACCAACCACTCCGTCGACCTGCCCGTCGATCAGGTAACTGCTGTACGTTCTTTTTATATAATCCTTCATGCCCCAGCCCACACGGCGCGCGAGTGTCCGGCGTGGTGGAGGAGACGCCGGGCCGGCTGGAGTACGAAGTAGCGCTGTACAAGGAGGCGCCGCCGGTGTCGCGGCACATCAACCACTCCGTCGACCTGCCCGTCGATCAGGTAACTGCTGTACGTTCCTTTTATATCATCCTTCATGCCCCAGCCCACACGGCGCGCGAGTGTCCGGCGTGATGGAGGAGACGCCGGGCCGGATGGAGTACGAAGTAGCGCTGTACAAGGAGGCGCCGCCGGTGTCGCGGCACACCAACCACTCCGTCGACCTGCCCGTCGATCAGGTAACTGCTGTACGTTCCTTTTATATCATCCTTCAGGCCCCAGCCCGCACGGCGCGCGAGGTCCGGCGTGGTGGAGGAGACGCCGGGCCGGCTCGAGTACGAAGTGGCGCTGTACAAGGAGGCGCCGCTGGTGTCACGCCACACCAACCACTCCGTCGACCTGCCCGTCGATCAGGTAACTGCTGTACGTTCCTTTTATATCATATTTCATGCCCCAGCCCACACAGCGCGCGAGTGTCCGGCGTGGTGGAGGAGACGCCGGGCCGGCTCGAGTACGAAGTGGCGCTGTACAAGGAGGCGCCGCCGGTGTCACGCCACACCAACCACTCCGTCGACCCGCCCGTCGATCAGGTAACTGCTGTACGTTCTTTTTATATCATCTTTCATGCCCCAGCCCACACGGAACGCGAGTGTCTGGTGTGGTGGTGGAGACGCCGGGCCGGCTGGAGTACGAAGTAGCGCTGTACAAGGAGGCGCCGCCGGTGTCACGCCACACCAACCACTCCGTCGACCCGCCCGTCGATCAGGTAACTGCTGTACGTTCTTTTTATATCATCTTTCATGCCCCAGCCCACACGGAACGCGAGTGTCTGGTGTGGTGGTGGAGACGCCGGGCCGGCTGGAGTACGAAGTAGCGCTGTACAAGGAGGCGCCGCCAGTGTCGCGGCACACCAACCACTCCGTCGACCTGCCCGTCGATCAGGTAACTGCTGTACGTTCTTTTATCACTTATTTTATTACGCACACTAGAACGTATGTGGTTAGTTAATAAAATAAAGGAATAAATCGTACTTCCCGATAACCTAATAATCAAACACTAAATTTAACAACTTTATCTGCTACCTATTTTTTGGTTTTAGAAAGAATGAGAAAAATACGTAGTTACAACTTTCCCCGTGTGATATATAGGCATTTATACGAGTATATTGTATGTACCCCGTACTTATCTTTAATTTATACAAAAGGCTTTATTTTCAGTACAAAAAAAGGTACCTATGCTCATAAGATACGTCCATTATTGTGATTTGTCTCTAGCCGGAACTACACTAACAGGCCTATTCGGATTTCGAGATAATCACAAGATCTTGAGATGATTTAGAGATCAACTAGATCTACATTAGATATCGACTAGATGTGACTTGGATACCTAAGTCATAACTTGTCGAAATCGTTCAAGAGGACCTCCAGAATCGCGGAAACGTCAAATTTAACATATCTATCTTACAAATATCTTTAAATTATCCGTATCGTAACTTGTTGAAGTCTAGTAGAAATCTAATTAATTTTCCGAATCGAGCCGTAGGTGTAACAGATAAGGCGAATAAGTTTCTTGATCCGCGACGGGTGTCCGATACGTATCGAACAATACGCAAACACGACCTAGTCCACTTTCTGTATTGCTGGACCGGTAGCATGGTCGCATTTATATCGATCATAACTTGCAATTAGATACATGTAGTAGGAAGAGATGAAAGCTTTACGTAGGACATTAAATACAAACGCGATCGTTCTAGCTAATCTAGCTGTAAGTTGCTGTAAGTATATAGTATCTAAAGATAAAGATAAATATACGGTGGGTACGTAGGTATGTATAACTTGCACTTTGTGAAAAAGCAAAGGAATAAAATGTATCTAGCACATCTATATTAAAACTTATACTTAGAAGCAAGGATCTGACATGGGCCAACATTACGCAACAAGCTTTACAACGTTTTGAATTGGACATAAGCTTTCCCTGTTCTCTGCCATTGAATACATTTGTGTTTTCATATGTACATGATCCGGTATCTTTATCCAAAACACATGAAATAAATAATAAAAGGAAAATGTAATGTTTCAGGCGGTGCCCATCGGCACGAAGCTGCAGCTGCGCGCGCGCATAAACCCGGAGTCTGCCTGGCGACACATCAAACTGCTAGAAGTGGCCGTGTCGCCGGACCCGGACCGGCCGCACGCGCCCGGCGCCGTGCTGCTCGTCAAAGAGGGGTAACTTGTCGTTACCTAAATTATCAATCGTAATCACCAGGCACCAGATAGAATACACCGTAAAGAAGTAGATAGAACTGTTAGAAGTCAGTCGCGTTCCATTTTAAAACCTGTTGATGAATATCAGTCAACAAAAAAATTGTGCTCACATAAAGAAAACTGCATCGGAATACTTATTAGCATGACAGATGTTATCACGCCAGCTAACCTTGCAGAACACCTTAAGCACAAGTTTTGGATGCACTTGCTTTCACACTTTATTACCTCTAACCGGTTTAATACTACATGCACTTTACCTAACTGCATGTGATCCCAAAAATGCGGACACCTTTCGTTTTAATGCAGAGCGGTCACATTTACACAGTTATATACATTTCGCATATCGGTAAAATCAAATTTACGTTCGTTTTCACGCGGGACTGAATCTTTATATGGTGTGCATAAATGTATTCACGCATAATTGTAAAACATATGATATGCGATAAAGGGGTACGGAAGGAGAACGAACAGAATCATCGAGGGCGTAATTTAAAACTGCTTTTTATAGTTTGTGACATTGTCAATCTAGAGTACCTACCTATCTAGATGACAAAGGCATGCATTTACTTTTATCAGTGTGTAAGACTCGCTATCACTAGAAAACATTCCTATAAAAGCAACCGAAATTAACACGCACGATTGTAATTTTCAGTTGCCGAAACCGCGACTTTGCGTCCATCATCCCGCACCAACCGGCGAGATACCGCGAGCGCCACAATGAGGTGTTCCTCGACTTTGAGGCGTTTCTCCTCGCCTCCATGAAGGAGCGCTCCACCTTGTGGATACACTCACAGATCAAAGCCTGTATGGACGCTGCGGATTGCCAGCCGGATTACTGTCTGGATTTATTCGAGCCATCCGGTAACTAGATATAATCATATAGCAATAACATAACATATTACACTTACTTTTAAAATATAATGTAAGTATGTCGTTACAATGTGATTGTAGATATTTATAATGTTATTATCATTCCTCAGGTCACGGCCGCCGTCGCAGGTCGCTCCCTGACGCGTCACACATACACAACATAACCAGCGCTGCCATGGTCGCGGACAACGGAACCACACCGTTCACGAGGTTCAAAGAGAACCTCGAGTACACCGTCGTGATGCCGGGGGAGCTGTTCCACCGGACGCCGCTGGAGGGGACGTGTGCCACTTCCATGATGGTCGCTGCCGCGTTAGGGGCGTTGCTGTTCATGTCAGCTTTACTGGTAAGAACATTATACCCGGACCATCACGTTCACGAGGTTCAAAGAGAACCTCATACACCGTCGTGATGCTAGGGGAGCTGCTACATCGGACACCGCTGGAGGGGACGTGTGCCACCTCCATCATGGTCGCTGCGGCGGCGTTAGGGGCTTTGCTGGTAAAATCATTTCACAACAGTGCGACTTAGTTCTCGAGGCTCAAGGAGAATCTCGAATACACCGTCGTGATGCCAGGGGAACTGTTCCATTGGACGCCGCTGGGGGGGGGCGTGTGCCACCTCCATTTTGGTTGCTGCGGCGTTAGGGACTTTGCTGTTCATGTCAGCATTGCTGGTAGGATTATACCGGAACCACCCCATAGACGAGGTTTAAGAAGAACCTCGAGTACACCGTCGTGATGTCGGGTAGCTGTTCCACCGAACACCATTGGAGAGGACGTATGCCATATCCATGATGATCGCTTTACGCGCCTTGCTTTTTATGTCAGTTTTGCTGGTAGTTCTGACTTTACATATACTTACACATGAACCTATGACCAACTAAAATAGGTATATAATACATGTATTACTCCATAAAAAAGTATTTCATTCTAATTATAAACGAATTGTTATTGCTTTTTCAGATGTGTTACCTGGCCACACGTTTGAACTCGACAATGCTCAAAAACAACAGTTTACAAGCGCCGTCGGGCAAAAGCTTCGAACAAATTCTTAGGGAGCTTGCACACCACTCACTTCCAGACTCGGGCTACACGGGGCGCCCCACCTTACAGTGAAAATAGTATTGTTTTATATTTAAACTTAATTCATTCATTATTGAATGCATATTGTCTAAGACCTTAAGTTCTAATATGTTATAATTAGGTTACCTCGTAGCACGTATTTATTTACTTAGGTAAAGTATTTATTGATTTAAAATGTGAACTTATGACTGAAAAACCACAAGTTATGTAAGATAACTATAAAATTTTTCAGTCATGACTGTTGCTTATAAAATAGAATATATATAACGATGTATTAGATTTATTAAGCTAATTAGTAATGTGATTATTATAAGCTTTAAAATAAAATTAACTAAAATTTAATTAGTTTTATTTTAAATCTTTCAAGTTTTAAAGAAATAAGGTTTTTTCACGAACCATATGAATAAAGTTATTCTTGTCTTAAGCCCGCTCCACACTCGTGCGCGAATCGCGGCGCGAAGCCGCGAACGCGAGTCTGGAGTCGATTTCGCATATCAGCGGGTGACAACTAGTCGAAGGTGATTCGCGGTAGGCCCTCTGGTGCGAATCGGCTCAACACTCGCGCTAAGTGTTGCATATAAATATTTCATGAGGTACGTAGGAAGATCAGTCTACAGGAATTAGTTACAAGATGAAATTAAATATAGGTTTCTGTTGCTGACTGAGTTTTTCCCTAAAGCCCCCTCCAGACTATGCGCGTGAATCGCGGGCGAAGCCGCGAACGCGAGTGTGGAGTCGATTTCGCAGGTCTGCGTTCAGGACTCCACACTCGCGTTCGCGGCTTTGCGCCGCGATTCGCGCACGAGTGTGGAGGAGGCTAGAGGGCAGACGATGCCTAGGCCTACCGCAAACCACGTCGTTCGTCTATTTGCCTCTACCGCTCGATCAGGCGCTAGACAAGATTAACAGTCAAATCGCCAATTGAATTTCAGATCAAATTGGCAATTAGATTGTCCGTTTGATCGAACCTTAACTTTTTTTTTCCTTAACTTATAATAACGAACGCTTCCTTTGTAATGTCAGTTTGACATTGACATTTAACAAGAAATTAAAAACAAAAAAGTGTATGAATCGATTTCAGAATTAACTTAATTGTTCAGAGTTAATGTAGTTATTGTATTCTATTTGCTACTAAGTAAAAGGATTGGTTTATAACTCATAAGGTTAAATACCTAATATCAAGACTGAAAATGAGTAAAAGGAGCGCAAGTATGTTAGGAGACGCGTGTAAAACTACCAAACAACCAAGACACTGGTCGCTAGGACTATTAGGATCCATGAAAGACCCAGAGTTAATCGTGAAACAGTCTGACCGAGTTGTAATTATTCGAGATAAATATCCAAAAGCCAAAGTTCATTACCTTATACTGCCGCAGGAGGACATAAATAGTATTTACAATCTCAATAAGAGTCACATTAGTCTCTTAGAAGAATTCGGTGATTTCTATGAAGAGTTAAAAGAAGACCATCAAGGAACCACCCTCAGGGCTGGTTTTCATGCTGTGCCAAGCATGCAGCGCCTTCACATGCATGTTATAAGTACTGACATGATTTCACCATGCCTGAAAACAAAAGTACATTGGAACAGTTTTGTTACAAAAAACTTTATTCCTTACAAAGGCAAGTACCCCTTAAATAACGATTAATGATGTTGTTTTGTTTTCCATATGTTGTGTACTAAATATATGTTTTTTTTTCTTTACAGATGCACTAAGTGAGCTGAAAGAGAATGGAAGTATTCAGAAAATATCAAATGAGGCTCACAAGACCCTAATGGCTATGGATTTGCAGTGCAACCAATGTAATTTTAAGCCTAAAAATATGCCACAACTTAAAGAACATTTGTTCTCTCATGCTAAATAAACATATCTTAAATTGAACCACTTATTTCTTTCTTAAATATATATTCTTACTACCCACTTTTACCAATATAAAAGACAGTATATGCTTCTAGGGACCGGCTGTTTGTGTTTTAAATGGTTTTATTTATTATAATTTCATGACATTCACAGGGTTAACTTTACACACAAAACAAGCCAGATAATAGTGAGGCTGTGGGACTAGGTATTTTGGTAGTATGGGTATTTCTTTATGTAATCTGGGGTGCCATATATTTAAAGAAACCAATATTCTATATACTTAATTGCACTTTATTCATTGCCAAATAGATGTTCCACGTACCTACAATATAGTCATGCCTTAAATTTACAATATTTTCCTATTTTAGAGTCAATTAGCTACTGTACAATAGTACACTTACTATTAACTACACTTGTTATCATTAAATGGTACTTTGCTAGAGCGAGGGCTTTCATCTAGAAGTGATGTAGAAGTATCAGGACTTTCGTCAGCGTCAGGGGTGTAGAAGGACTGATTTCGTCTTTTAAATGTCTTTTTCCCTACTGACAAGGGTGTAGCACATTCATTGGTGCTGTTTATCTGTGAAGGTGTCTTTGGTGAGAACAAAGAGTTTGTACAAGACATCTCACTGTCACAATCACTGGGTGTCACTGGTGCTGGTAATGACATTTTTGCTTTGACTGGTGTTGCTAAAACGCTCACCACTGGCTCTGGACTAGTAACAACATTGCTAGATGTAATTACATTTGGTTGTTTCATTACCCTTCCGGTTCTTGCTGTCAATACTTGTAAGGGATCATCAATACAAAGTTTTTCACATAAGTTCACAGTTTGCGGGTTAGCAATTGGATCCATGGGTACACCACGGCGAGAGTTGGGATCATACACTGGAGCAGTCATTACAAAATTATCCTCCTTTATTAGCAAGTCTCCGATTAAGTTAACAACTGCTTCTTTTTCACTTGTTGTGGGTGCGAAATCATACCTGAAATTCATCAAATTTATTTTAGAATTATTTAATATAATATTAATAACGGCCTCCTAGCCTAGTCGGTAGTGACCCTGCCTACGAAGCAGGAGGTCCCGGGTTCGAATCCTGGTAAGGGCATTTATTTGTGTGTTCATCACAAATATTTGTTCCTGAGCTATGGATGTTTTCTAAGTATATAAATATATATATATATGTGTGTATATTATATATATCGTCGCCTAGTACCCACAACACAAGCCTTATTGAGCTTACTGTGGGACTAGGTAGATCTGTGTAAAAATAGTCCTATAATATTAAAAAAAAAAAAAAATACAAAAAAAAACAGAGAGGGACTTTTTTGAGACTGTTACTCTATAGGTACATGGTAAAATTAGTCACAAAATAAATAAAAAACTAATAAAATAAACACATTCAGTGCCAGCGCGAGCTACGCGAGCGTAGCCGATAACACGGGAAAAACCGTATGTAACGGAAAGCGCCTACAAACAGAGAACCCGCCTAGCGGGGTGCTGGCAGTGAATGTGTTTAATCTTGTTTACACAATAAAGTATAGGTCTGAAATGCTTTTCTAATGTAACATGCACATTTTGACATACACGGTGGGACAGAAATGTTAGGTTAGGTATTTCAAATAGACACCTTTCATTGCCTCCTGGACCAGGCATATGGCAGTCAACATTTTTAACTGACATGAGGTGGTTTGTATTCTTCAGCACAGCCAGCCACTCCACATCATATCTCAGCTGTTTGTCACCATCATACTCTGAAGGTACATCTAATATTTGAAGATGCCTGCGCTTGGGCAAACACTTGTCAAGTGCCAGGAACTTGGTTTCCCCCTCTTCATGTTTTACCAGGGCTGCAAAAAGGCAATGTAAGTGTGCAGCAAACCAATAGTCTGGTTTTAGCTCTTTCAACAGTTTCGTGGCAGGAGGACTTCCTAGTTGATTAGATTCAATGTCCTCCCTGAAAAAGAAAAATAAATAATAAATAAACAGGTTTTAACCATACGATGACATAAAAATTACAAACATAATATATCTACCTGAAAAATGGTTTTCTTCTTAACAATTCCTCTTTATTCCCGTAATCAGTGATACCTTCCGGCCAGTCATGAGACAGCATGACGTGCACCTTCTCCTTCAGCTGACTCAGACGGAAGACATCCAGGGCCCGGATGTGGTACACAGATCGTAAGGAGTTCTGGTTGTAGGGGGGACACTCCCAAAGGCCCTGGAGATAGTCTCTTCCTTTGAAGATACCAGACATACCTGAAATAATTTGTACAGAATTTTTGATTAGAATTATTTTATTTTGGTTTCAATAGTTATTGCATACAGTAATATATCAGTTTAATGTATTCATGGTTAAACAAATTGACAATATGAGTGGCAGTAGAAAAGGTGTATGCGCCAGGCAACTGATAATGAAGATTTAGTGTTACCTCCAATTCTCAAGTTACCAAACTTGACCACACCAGCTCTTCCCATATAATAGATGTTCGGGGCCACCCATCCCCCATATGGGAGCTCTTGCAGATAATTGGATGCTTCATGGTTCCCGCCAATGAATATCGTCAACACTGGTGCCTTTTCCTCACCACTGTAGTACCTGAAAAATAATAGTTTTGAATTGCTTGTCACATTGTGCGAGTACTAGTGCGCCGTACACTGGCCGTTTTGTGCGCAAGGAAATTGACTCGCGCGTGAGCTCGCTTTGTGGACCCGGCTAATGGGATAAACATTAAAACATAACCTACTTGTAAAATGTGCAGATGTGCTGGTATTTTTCAGGTACTGCCATTGCTCGTAGATCATCTTTATTCCGCACCGATTGGAAATCTCCGCAACAAATCAATAAATCAATCTTTATTCCTTCCCTCTCTTGTAAAGCTTTGATACATTCGTATATTTTTTCTAATTCGCCATGGGCACAACCTTCGACGGCAATTTTCATGTTGACTAAATTTATTTAAGTATAGCTTTACTTTCAAAGTTAAACCTGGGATAATTTTTACCCCATTCATTCAACAACGCTAAGTATAATTAAATTAGAAATATGAAGAAATCCCAATACCCAAAAATAAAGCAATCGTTTGACAACAAACTGTCAGATAACTGTCACAGCACAGTCTTATGCCACAGATACTATACAAGCAAGATACAAAATAAATTAAACAATTTGACTTCGATACGAATGATTTGTACCAACATAAGAAATCCTACTGCTATAGTATGGCCCAAGTCAAGACAAAATAATTAGGGCGAGCCAAGCGAGCTCTTCACTACTCGACAAACTATGCATTCTTGTGGTACACTTTACGGAAAAACTATCGCACTGTTAGGTTTGAAATTTTACATAGTAATTGTAAATGTGTTATAAAACATAAAAATATCATTTTATAAACCTAAAAAAATAAAATAATGGAATAACACTTTGTATTACTACTAGCGCTATCTGTTAGAAAAATTATGAATTAAAATTCGTGCTAATATACTATGTGCTAACAACGATGAATACAAAAGTGGGTTAAAATTCTAGATTCTGACCCATCTCGCTTCGCTCGGTTTGATTCCCAATTTAGCAAATAAGTTTCTGTGAATACTGGAACATTTAATTATGCTGTATATTCACTGCAAAGGTAAATTTTCTCGTATGTTCTGTTCTGTGACGCCGATGAACTATTCAGTCATGTTGTGTTAGCAAACTTAAATCGAGTATTTTCAGTTCGAGAAACAGTTTAGGGCTGATTTACACGGCGCGCGAACTCGCATGCGATTTTAGTTACATTGCGGTCTGTTGGTTACGTCCAATTCAACCGACCGATCAAAAACAGCAATGTAATGAAACTCGCATGCGAGTTCTCGCATCGTCTAAATGAGCCCTTTTTAGTGTTACTATTGCTTGGAACTGCCAAAATTATAAATAAAGATAAGCATATTAATGAATACAAACAAATATAAGGTAATACAAACTTCAGTGACTTAGGGCCGATACAGACGGACTACAACCCGACCCGACTGCAACTTGTATGGAAAGTGCACGCCGACTGCACGCCGGCGTGTAGTTCAACAAAATGACCCAGAACCCTGGCAGTACCTAGTGGAACTCAGGTTTGGTGCAACATAGGCACACGCTATTTTAGTAGTTCGACACGTCTTGATGAGCACTTGGGAGAGCAGTAGCAGTACGATAGAGCTGATGCTGAACCCTGGCTGTACCTAGCGGAACTCAGGTTTGGTGCAACATAGACACACGCTGGGTTGGACATCCGACTCGTCATGATGATCACTTGGTAGAGCAGTACCCAAGATAGCTGATGCTGAACCCTGGCAGTACCTAGTGGATTTCGGGTTTAATACAACGTAGGCACACGCTGTTTTGGTTATCCGACTCGTCTTGGTTAGCACTTAGGTGAGTAGTACCCAAGATAGAGCTGATGCTAAACCCTGGCTGTACCTAGTGGAACTCAGGTTTGGTGCAACATAGGCACACGCTGTTTTAGTAATTTGACACGTCTTGATGAGCACTTGGGAGAGCAGTACCCAAGATAGAGCTGATTCTGAACCCTGGCAACATGATGTAGGCTGCCAGTTGGCTTCCTTACAAAAAGTACTGGGCGACCGTGTTGGATGTAATAAGCGCTTATGAAATTGTATATTAAGCCCCCTCCAGACTATGCGCGTGAATCGCGGGCGAAGCCGCGAACGCGAGTGTGGAGTCGATTTCGCTGTCTACGAAAATCGACTCCACACTCGCGTTCGCGGCTCCGCGCCGCGATTCGCGCACGAGTGTGGAGGAGGCTTTACGTGTGGATGATATTGGCAATTTGATTTTGTCGTCTGGACAAGTTTTAATGGACAAAGTAAAAGCTGTAACAGACAGGCGTACCGGATAGCGACCGGGGTCCGGTTAGTATATTTCTTTCTTGCTCACACTTATAGCTGCGTCCTTAATTACGTACCCACTCGATCGAACATGGAACAAGCCTCGGACTGGATCAAAGTCACGGTCCGGTACGTTTAGGTAGAAAAACTCCGCGAGCCCTTACAAAGCTCTGCTTTTTGCTAGTATATTACTCACTGACGGTCTCATTTTAAATATAGACAGAGAGACTGCCTTTGTCTTACGCTACTAGCACCGTAGCACCCAAGTGTTTGCCAAGTTATTTGTATTTGTTATAAACAGGCGTACCGAACCAATTTTGGTTCGGTCATGATATATCCTTCTCGCTCTCACTCATAGCTCCATCCTTAAAGCTGTAACAGACGGGCGTACCGGACCGCGAACTTGGTCCGATCCGAGGCCAGTAGATCATGTGTAAAGTGGTCCGCCTTACGTTCGATAAGGACGCAGCTAGAAGTGAGAGCGAGAAAAAGATATTTTGACAGGACCAAGGCCGTGATCCTGTACGCCAGTCTATTGATGCTTTTACCTGTCTCTACAACTTATACCTATCTCTGTTATGTTCAGCAGGAAGTATCCTGAAAAAGGACAGATGCAATAACCCCTTAAGCTTCAAGAAATACTATAAATTAAATTAAATACAATAATTTACCCCTTTTTTCTGTGGCAACCCTATTACTACCGTTTTTAACCTATTAGCCGTAACACACTACCGCACCGCACCAAAGTCATTGTGGGACGCACCCATAAGTAAGAGGGAGAAAGCGATATCTCTTTTCGGTTTTCAGCTATCAATAGAGTGATTCTTGTAGAAGTTAGTGTATACATAATTATTTGTAAGGTTTTGTGTAACCTGTGGTTGGTAGGTCAGACCAAGATAACACTGCAACGATTTTTATAACACAAAGAAGGGAGAGAAACACAGAAAATGATATTACCTAACTACATCAGTCAAATCTTACAATAAAAAAACAATGCGTGATGTAGTTCTGTATTTTTTCTACATTGTTTGGAGTCCTTGGAGGAATGTGAGACTGTGTTTTGCAAGCAAAAAAAAGTTGTGCTCTCTGCGTAATTTGCGAAAAACTCCTAAAATTTCGGACTTTTTTCAGATTTTACGGTTTCATTATAAAACTATGGGTTTTTGGTCAAAATTTGCTGTGTAACGTTGAAAGTATATTAAATTTGGAACAATTTAAGCCCATAAACAGCGCTGTATGTCAAATAGTTCTTGAGATATAGAGCTTTAAAAAAAAGGGATTTTTTTCCTTGAATGAAATTTTTAGTTTTTCCTATATTTTAAGACAAATATCGGCACAAACGCTCATGCTATGAGGTATATTGCAATAAACAAAGTTGTAGCAATTTAATTACCTTTCATTTAAGTGCAAAAAATCGTCAGTAAGTCATACAGTTCTCTAGTTATCGTAAAAAAATTAAATTGCTATAATGGGGAAGGCACCTAATGTATTGTTTAAGGCATTGTCAAAATCCCTACAAAAGGCAGTACCATCGACGAGAACGCAATCTACGATTAGCTTTTACCGGTTTTCCCCGATAGCAGCAGAGCGATGTCGGAGATCAACCATTTTTAAAATGCACCCCCCTCTTAAGGACTTCATTCATTCAGTAATTAAATCAAGATACAATCTGTAGTTTGGCTTGTTTCTCGGCCCCACTTTTTGGTTGTAGCCATAGATCCCACGATGCCGATTCTGATTTATGTTTTTGGATTTGGATTTGTATTTATGGTTTTGAACTTGTTTTGATACGACCTTGACAATAGTTCACGGTAATTGGCGTGGTGTTGGTGAAACACCCTGAAATTACTGGAAGTCATGTCATTAGTATCTAGCTGGCGCTCGCTTATTGGTGCTCTTGAGTGTACTCTGAGTCGTGGTAATACAAGATCACGATAATATCCTAAGATACTAACCATAACATATTGATTCATCAGAATCAGCTACCATTACCCACTCTAGGTAAACGTTTGTGTTATAGGGCATGTATGTGACTCAGTCTTGTCATGTAACCAGTATATTAAAACTTCTTCAATGGTTTACCGTATTTACACAATACATAACAAATTCATTTCCAATGGTTGTTAAGGCTAAATGAATGTGGAGCTACTACTCAGAGAGTTGTCAATCCACGGATTGTAACTAGCAATACTTCCTTCACTAGTAGTATGTACTGTATAAATGTATTAATAGTAAAAAATAAAAATAATTGGAAAGTAAATGGGTCAATTTGTCAATAGAAAAAAAGTATTTGTTTGGTTTTATGAAACCACGATACAAGTAAAACTTTTTTCGGATTGTAGATATAGGCATTTAACTGAAAATTTATCCGATTTAGGGTGTTAAGAACGGGTTTTTAATCTTAACTTAATAAATATTCTCTTTAATTATCTTATAAAAGCTCGCCCAACGCCAATCACGCCAATGTAATTCACGCCAGTTACTCAACATGATGCTGTAGTTCATAATATCGCTTATACGCGAGTCAAGGGCTAAAGCAACCGGTATAAAGTAAGCTTTCCGATATGAAACAAATGTATGCAATCCGCCCGGCTTGGCAGATCATGTTAACACACACTTATCTATACTTACCTACGTCTTTCGTTCGGTTCTTTTTCTATTAATGATATGGTTTGTCAATTTATACACCTATCTAGTAAAGACTAATAGGATATTGCTAGTTAAAACCCGTGGATTATAACACAAACGTATACCTAGAGTGGGTAATAGTAGCTGATTCTGATGTATCAATTTGTTATGGTTAGGATTTTATCGTGATCTTGTATTACCACGACTCAGAGTACATACACTCAAGAGCACCAATAAGCGAGCGCGAGCTAGATACTAATGACATGACTTCCAGTAATTTTAGGGTGTTTCACCAACACCACGCCAATTACCGTGAACTATCATCAAGGTCGTATCAAAACAAGTTCAAAACCATAAATACAAATCCAAATCCAAAAACATAAATCAGAATCGGCATCGTGGGATCTATGGCTACAACCAAAAAGTGGGGCCGAGAAACAAGCCAAACTACAGATTGTATCTTGATTTAATTACTGAATGAATGAAGTCCTTAAGAGGGGGGTGCATTTAAAAAATGGTTGATCTCTGGCATTGCTCTGCTTCTATAGCCCCCTCCAGACTATGCGCGTGAATCGCAGGCGAAGCATAGTCTGGAGGGGGCTTATCGGGAAAAACCGGTAATAGATAATCGTAGATTGCGTTCTCGACGATGGTACTGCCTTTTGAAGGGATTTTGACAATGCATAAAACAATACATTAGTTGCCTTCCCCATTATAGCAATTTAATTTTTTTACGATAACTAGAGAACTGTAAGACTTACTGACTTTTACTAGCACTTAAATGAAAGGTAATTAAATTTGCTACAACTTCATTCCTTGCAATATATCTCATAGCATGAGCGGTTGTGCCGATATTTGTCTTAAAAAACCGGGCAAGTGCGAGTCGGACTCGCGCACGAAGGGTTCCGTACCATAATGCAAAAAAAAAAAACAAAAAAAAAAGCAAAAAAAAAACGGTCACCCATCCAAATACTGACCACTCCCGACGTTGCTTAACTTTGGTCAAAATCACGTTTGTTGTATGGGAGCCCCATTTAAATCTTTATTTTATTCTGTTTTTAGTATTTGTTGTTATAGCGGCAACAGAAATACATCATCTGTGAAAATTTCAACTGTCTAGCTATCACGGTTCGTGAGATACAGCCTGGTGACAGACGGACGGACGGACGGACGGACGGACGGACGGACAGCGAAGTCTTAGTAATAGGGTCCCGTTTTACCCTTTGGGTACGGAACCCTAAAAATAGGAAAAACTAAAAATTTCATTCCAAGGAAAAAAATATCCTTTTTTAAAGCCCCATATCTCAAGAACTATTTGACATACGTCACTGTTTATAGGCTTAAATTGTTCCAAATTTAATATACTTTCAACATTACATAGCAAGTTTTGACCAAAAACCCATAGTTTTATAATGAAACTGTAAAATCTGAAAAAAGTCCGAAATTTTAGCAGTTTTTCGCAAATTACGCAGAGAGCAAAACTTTTTTTTTGCTTGCAAAACATAGTCTGACATTCCTCCAAGGACTCCACACAATATACAAAAAATACAGAACTACATCACGCATTGTTTTTTTAAGAGATTTTTTTGTAAGATTTGACTGGTGTAAACGGTTTACGTCGTAGGTCAATTTCTACGACGGAACGTCACATCGTGTAATTGCATTTGGCCCATGGTATTGACGGCATCGTACCGTAAATCGTACTACGATACGATATCGTGCCATGCATGAATCAATCAATGCAGAGGGGCTACCGCGAAAACCGAAATTCACAAATTGCGGGGATCTTTCTCTTTTACTCCAATGGATGCGTAATTAGACTAACAGAGAAAAATGCCCGCAATTTGCGAACTTCGATTTTCGCGGTTATAGCCCAGATCGTAGATTTCCACGACACGATGTTGCAACACTTGCAACGACGAGACACAACGTCGCTTGACACGACATGACGTCGCATGTATTACACGACGTGTACGTACCTAATTGTGTTTTGGCTCTTAGATACACTTATTTAGGTAAGGTAAACGTACTAGTACTCGACATGCTAATGCCAATGCCCAATATATGACACCTTGCTGTCACCTCTATTGACAATGACTTAAGTTTCAAGATGACATGTAAGTACTGGGACCGCGTCGAGCACCAGTACGTTTACCTTATGTTTGATAAAATTTTACCGCCGACAAATTGACTAGTCGTCGTTAATAATATCGGACCAGAGATTCCTCCTTGACAACATCATTAGCAGTTAGGTTGGGTAAACTAGGTAAAATTAGATCGCGTTAATTCGCATTGGTTAGGAAAAAAACGTTAATTGTTACGAACGCCCCGAGAAATCAAGCATTATGTCCGCACCATTTATTGAATCAGTCTATACATATGTATGTAGTATAGGTTCCTTTTAATTTTAATATTGTCTTACCTTTACCTAGGTGGGACATACCCATGTACAGTCACGTCTAAAAATAGGTACCATACCATACCGCCCATAACAAACATTATAACCAAAAATGTGTGCCCAAATTTTGGCGTGTTCAAAACCTTATGTAGTTAAGTCAGGGGCGTATTTTGAAATTCGGCGCCCCGGGCCAATACGTTTCGCCGCCCCGGAAGTCAAAGAAGAAAAACAAAAGGCAATTTGGCAGGGGCGCCATACGGCATACGGCCCATACGCCGCCCCTGGCGGATTGGCGCTCCGGGCCATGGCCCGGATGGCCCTAGGGTAAATACGTCCCTGAGTTAAGTTCACAGTAGATGAAATGCGATTAATGTCAAAATAAATCAAGGATTTATTCCCGTTGACTACGCGCACTTCGCTAGCACCCAGCAAAATGTACGAGCAAGTGATGTCAAAATGGTATCGAGGATTTAAGATTTTTAAAGTTCGTTCACGGAGGAAGCTTATAGGTACAGTTACAGTCACTTGTAAAACAAGAACGTAGATCTCCGTTAGTAGGCATGTATAGCGTGACGTCAGAGCGGCTCGCTCGCGGCCAATCGCGGGCCGAGGCGGCGCCAGCGCACGCGCGCACCGCCCACCGCGCCTCGGTGGGAAAATGAGGAAAAACTGCAACGATTGCTCTGTGTAAACAAACATTATGGATGTACCTAAAAGTATTGTATGTAGGTATCTACACTTTAAAACTCCGTATACAGATCACTGTGAATGCATACTATGTATTATATCCATACAAAATATTTTTTTTTGCTCATAAGTGTACTTTCTACTTATTTCTAGGTACCTACAGATTGATTAAATTTCCATTAAAAAATACTGGAAAACGACATGGTTACCTATATTATAATAAGGTGTATTCGGGTATTACCGAATGTCGGATAATTCCGAAATTCAGATGAAAATCACCCTTAATTCCATCATAATAAAAGTCTCTTTCGGAATTATCCGACAGTTTTCGACATTCGGAATTACCCGAGTAAACCTTACAAATATTTTACTTGTATGTTTAAAGCTATGGTTTAAAGCTATTTATTTAGGTAGATTAGTTTCCTACCTTAAAACATCGAAAATAGGTCACACAGCTATTTACGCACCTAAGTACACAAATGCGTAGATACCTAGTTGCTGTAAAAAAGGATAATAAAATAATACGTTTGACAGTTAAGCTGGCTTTTTAATGCCTGTGTCTTACTAACACTTTATAAGTAGTTAGGTAAAACACAAAAGTGCTTTTGTGAAAACAATATAGGTTTACTTACCTACCTATAGTTAATCAGATATTACAATAAAAAATACTCACTTGTATCCCCTCCTTAAATATTTATGTACTTAGTTGTATTTTATTACAAACATAGGATTGCTGCAAATGTTTTTTTATAACACAATAATGCCGATACCTTAAATACCAGCTATAGTAAATCATAAACAAAAAAAATGTAAAATCATATCAGAGCCATGCGCGCGCGCCCCTTCGGTCGAGCATTTATAATTATGCGTTGAGCATAAGGAACTCTTTATAGTCCGTGCGCGCGAGTGGATCGCACGCATCTCGCGGCTCTATTCGGACCCCTTTCCGTGTTGACAAATATTAGAAAAAGAAACAATATAGTGTGGAAATGAGTTGGGGCCCCGAGCACGATCGACGGATGGAAATCAACGAGGCGGTCGGCAAGCTGCTTCAGAACTTCAATTATGAGACTATTGTCCCACAACCCTCCAGGTAAGCGTTTTAACTAACTTTAAAAATTCTGAAAGGAAAAGGATCTCAATTCGGTTCTATGATTTTTTTAACGGCCTTCAAGCCTAGTCGGTAGTGAAGTGACCCTGCCTACGAAGCAGGAGGTCCCAGGTTCAAATCCTGTTAAGGGCATTGGTTTGTGTTTTCATCATATATTTTGTATTTGTTCCTGAGTTATGGATGTTTCCTAAGTATTTAAGCATTTATCTTCATAAAACAGACTTGCACGACAATGAACGCATATGTGCGTTGGTTGCAGTGAATGTGTTAAACAACATTTTTGTGAAGTTCCAGTTCTGATGATAGGTTCCGTGAGGAATTGAGGAAAGTCCTTACTAAGCAAACCTACTTATATTTATTTTTGTATTTTCAACTAAAAAACAACAATTTGTATTTAAACAGTGATATTTGGTGAAATGGAACACATAACAGAAAAAGTAAGGGCAAATCGCCTAGCATGGTACGGGCATGTGATGCGGAGGGATGAAAGTCATGTGACGAGAAAGGTATTACGAATGAATGTGGAGGGAAGTACGAGGAAAGGAAAACCGAGGAAAAGGTGGATGGACTGTGTGAGAGATGATATGAAACGAACGCAAGTGAATGATGAAATGACGGGCGACAGAGAGGTGTGGAAGAGAAAGACATGCTGCGCCGACCCCAAGTGAATGGGACAAGGGCAAGAGAATGATGATGATGATGTTATAAATAAATAATAATAAATAGGTGGAAGCAGGTTACTTTCTTATGATCCCGAGGGAATTTTCCTAATGTGTTTTGTTTACATAGGTCACTATAGTCCGTCAAACAACTTTGTCAGTAGAAAAGGGACATTAGGACATAGGGAAAGCGACATTCAAATTTTCTATGGGACGATAACCCTTCGCGCCTAAAATTTTTTAAATTTGCTGCTTTTTTTCTACTGACGGAAATGGCTTGACAGACTATAGATAAGTTTTGCAATAGACAAATATGAAACAAAGTGGTGGCCTATCAATCACATAATATACTTTTTTATAGTTGGTCAAACCAATTTGTCAGTCAGTAAGAACCAGGAAAACTTTACTCATCATTTTCTTTTGGGTGCTACTACTAGTGTAAGACAAAAATGATTGAAATGAGACAGTCCTTTGACAAACTATAAACCTATATTTCCATAGGAAATTTTTGGTGAGATAACTTTTAAAAAAATTAAAAAATTTATATCAACTTCAAAAATGTCAACGTGGGCTAAACATGATTTACGAATACTATACTTATATAAGACTAGACGGGCCCGCAGCTCCGCTCGCGTAAATGAAATAAAGAGTTCGTCTTATGTTTAGTTAAATACCGACCTTATTATGTATGCCATGGTTTAAAACTGTGATAGGGATTTCTTATTTGTAGCCGTTATTTGGATAACTCAATTCGCAAATTTGTCAAAAAATGATGTGATTTGATAAAAGGCAAGATTGTATTTTTTCATCTACACGTATTTGTCGTATTTATTTAAAACTTGTTTCAAGATAAAATTATTATTTGTTCTTATAAGCCTAGTTGCAAAAACGTTCATTAGATTAATTTTCGCCTTAAGACGAATATGGACGACCACCGCCCTTAAATCGCCTTTTCATACAAACATAGGTAGTCTAGTCCTCTCGGTCTTGCGATAGCTCTCGCCAGTCGCCATGGCCGAGGTTGAGCAGGTCTTGAGCAACTACGTCGTTTCAGCGGTACCTAGGACGTCCACTCGGGCGTCTCCCAATTTGTTGTCCCAAGTACCTGCGCTCTCTTCACGGCACGATCCTCTCCCATTCTCTCTAAGTGTCCGAGCCACCACTGAATTTAACCGCTTTTGTCTCTCAATATTTCGCCACTATATCGGACCACATCCTTATTTCTATGGCAACAAAATTATATTACGATATTTGGCCGACTGCTGACTGTACATTTGCTTATTTTTATGAGGTCGCTCAATAACATCTGAACATGCACTTTAATCTACCTACATAACTTACTATCAACTTTGTATTTTTGGCCCATCTCAGCATTATTAGCCCGTTCCCCGGACGAATGGCAATGTTTGCCGAAGCCGTGAAAGTCAATCTGAAAAATATAACTCAAAAATAAATTTAAAACAACAAAATACAAATCGATAATAATAATATTGTAATTACTTTGATTGATAAGAATGATAAGTCATGTAGGTATGACATAAATCACTCGTATGGGCTCTATAGACTAAGGTTGAGGTTGGCAGCACTTTTTATTTTACTTCGTGTAAAATAACTCAGAAATACCTGTATACCAACATGACAAACATAATTTAGTTTACTTTAACTTACGGATTATTTGGTCTAATCTGAAGCACCGCCAAACGAAAGCAACCGAGAGTTGCCGAGAAATGGCCGATGAAGATTGTTATGAAAATTTCTTTTCCTTATTGTAAATTAAATACGCATCGGAAGCGATAGTTTTTATGGTCTAGTTCTATTCCCATATGTATATAATTGATTTGAACAGGTTTTTCTTATCATACGTGCGTCGTATTCGAGAAACGTGTCAAAAACTTTTTTAGAAATTTGTAAGGCGCCATCTCGCTTCTTCCCTCGTTTTTTATCCCGTTCTGGTTTTTCAATTTTATATATATGATGATGACTAGACGGGCCCGCAGCTCCGCTCGCGAAAAGAAATAAAGAGTGTGTCAACCCTGCCAGGGTTCATAACGGTGATAGGGATTTCTTATTTGTACCCGTTATTTGGATAACTTAATACGCAAAATATCTGAAAAAAAATATGTGATTTGATAAAAGGCAAAATTATACTTTTTCATCTACGTAGTTATTTATTTAAAACTCGTTTCAACATAAAATTATTATTTATTTTTATAAGCCTAATTGCAAAAATGTTCATTAGATTAATTTCCGCCTTAAGACGAATATGGACGACCACCGCCCATAAATCGCCTTTTGGTACAAACGTACGTACTCCCCATTTCCCTTTCTGAATACTAACATTATATACTTACTACGGTTATGTGAATCCTGGCCTCCGAGAAAAGATCACACCATGTTTCTCGGTCTTGCGATAGCTCTCGCCAGTCCCCATGGCCGAGGATAAGCAGATCTCGAGCAACTACGTCGTTCCAGCGGTAGGTACCTATGACGTCCAATTGGGCGTCTCCCATTTCGTTGTCCCAAGTACGCTCTCGTCACGGCACGATCCTCTCCCATTCTCTCTAAATGTCCGAGCCAATGAAGCTTAGCCACTTTTGTCTCTCAGTATTCCGCCAGTATATCGGAACACATCCTTATTTCTATAGCAACAGAGTATTAGTAGTATTACGATATTTGGCCGACTGCTGACTGTACGTTTGCTTCGCCAGGTCGTTTCGCTCAAAAATATCTGAACATGCACTTAAATTTTATCTACCTACATTATAACTTGCTATCAACTTTGTATTTTTGGCCCATCTCGGCAGCCCGGTCCCCGGACGAATTTGTTTGCCGAAGCTGTGAAAGTAAATCTGAATAACATAACTCAAAAAGAAATTTAAAACAACAAAATACAAATTACTATTGATATTGATAACTTAAGTCATTATCAGTCATTATATGGCATGTCACTCGTATGGGCATAAACTAAGGTAAAAGGTTGAGGTTGACAGCACTTTTTATTTTACTTCGAGTAAAAAAGGCCGAAATCACTGCATACCAACATAACAAACATAATTTTGGTTATTTGAAGTTCGAAACGAAACCAACCGAGAGTTTCCGAAAATAGCCGATAGTCGTAAAATGAAGAATGTTATGAAAGTTTCTTTTGCTTATTGTAAATTAAATACGCATCGAAATCGATAGTTTTTATGCTCTTGTTATATTCTCATACTTAGATAATAGATTGGAACAGTTTTTTCTTATCATACGTGCGTCGTATTTGAGAAACGTGTCAAAAACTTTTTTAGAAATTTGTAAGGCGCCATCTCGCTTCTTCCCTCGTCTTTTATCCCGTTCTGGTTTTTCAATTTTATATATATGATAGTCAAGCAAATCTTGTCACTAGAAAAAGGCGCAAAATTCAAATTTTCTATGGGACGATATCCTTTCGCGCCTACATTTTTCAAATTTGCCGCCTTTTTCTACTGACAAGATCTGCTTGACCCAGTTATACATGTTTTCCTGCCAAATATTGTCTATGGAAATATAGTTTTAAAAAGTATAGAGTCGCACCAAGAAAAGTCTGCAGCAGATTTGATAGCCCACGCAGTGTACCTAAGTGTTATTTATACGTCATAATTTCATAGAAGTTTGACGTTTAAAATGACACTTGCACTGCGTGGGCTATCAAAATCGCTGCAGACTTTTCACGGTCTGACTCTATGTGATAAACCACTTCGTTTTTCATATTTTTATACTGCAAAATTTACCTATCTAAGTACCTATACAGTGATATATTATGTATAATGGTTATTAAAACAGTAAAAAGTTAACCTGCATTTACAAGGGAGTAAAGCTTTTGTTTAACTTCTCGTTCCTTGCTATCTCGTTCGCTATAATATTGATACAAGCGAAATATTATAATATAAAATATTTTTTAAATATTTATCAACACTTACATAAATTAAAAGTAAATTCCACCAGCTAACAAGACTATACCTATATACTTACTAACTTTACTACTCTACTTTAGTATACGATTAGCCCTACTTATGTTAAGTTTTTATTCAAACCACCTTAATATATAATTTACTTAAGTTAAAAAAAACCGGCCAAGTGCGAGTCGGACTCCCCAAGGACTCGGAAGGCCTATTTTATGTATTTTTTTTATCAAAATTTTAGACCCAGTAGTTAAGGAGATAAAGGGTAATTTTTGCCTTTTTTCTTAAATTACTTCTAAACTATTTATCTTAATTACGAAGAAAGGGGTTATCCATTAATTACATCACACGTTGAGGGGGTTTGTGACGTCACTTTGACTTATTTAAAATGTTTAATTTGCTGTACAGTTAAATAACAAGTTTTTGGAAAGATAATCATTTTTATTCGTTTAATTTTCACTCCTTATCAGTTTTGGGTTAAAAAATTACTAAAATTTCTTTTTCCAGAAATATTTTGATAAAATATTTATAATAGGTACAACCTACTTAATACGATTTGCCGATTTCGTTGAAAAAAATGTGACGTCACACCAGGGGGGAGGGTTTTGCCAAATGTGACCAAGTGTGACAATGAGGGGGGAGGGGTCAAAAAACCTAGAAATTCGTGTGATGTAATTAATGGATGACCCCAAAATTAACAAATTACGATTTTCTTTACTTTGGAGCAACCTGTAGGTATGTGTTAGTAGCTCCTGAGGTAATAAATAGTATGAAACCTTCTTCGACCGTTTTGATTATCTTTTTTATTTATGACATTAAGGGGCTACCCGAGGTTTTCATCGATTTTTGACAAGTTTTGAATCGTATCTCCTTTTTTTGCACTTTAGATAGAATTATAAGACAAACGGTTATCGGTTTTTCAATATTTTATCTCCGGTTTTGTCCACCGGATTTTGATAAAAATGAATACTTATTTTTTTATGAATTTTTTAAACATTGTCTAAAAAAACACTTTTTTCGTATCTAGTTTGCAGTGAAGGATCTTATATGTACGAAATCTACATATTTGGGTTCGTCTTTGACGTCTCGAAAAACGTGTCCAGGGTTTTAATTTTAAACTAATTAACACAAAAGTTATGGCCAGAAAACCAGTTTTTTAGCCTAAAATTGTTCAACTTTGATGCCATATATCTCGAAGACAATGAACTTTGAAGTAAATATGGGATACTATATTGCTTAAAGCCGTTGCTGTTAATATAATAAGCTACAAAAAACATTAGAAAACTAAGGGATTCAGATCGAAGGTCATTGGCGTGGGGTAGCCCCTTAATAAATAAGATTCTGACTTTTGACAAATGTCATCATTGCCGCACATTTTCAAACCAAATTGTCAAAAGCAGTGCAATGATTAATACCGTAACTATGTTTCTTTTTGTTGTCGATTATTGGAAATAACTTTTGTTTGATTTTTTTTTATCTTTTGTTCTAATTAAAAAAATATTACCGTTGGAGCATTTCTGAGAAGTAACCCTACGTGGGATTTCAGGGTTTGTCCAATGGCTAATAAGGTCACCCGTATAACACGATATATTTTGCAAAACTTTGTTTTTGTTCAGTTTTTTTTTCCCTTTTGAGATACGGAACCCTAAAAATAGGTCATAACAAACACCACATTCAAATTTTCATAAAAATATAGGTAACATTCCTATAAAAACATCGAGTCACGTATATATTTCATAAACATTGTAGGACCATGTTATTTTTAGGATGTTGAAGATGATGGCCCCGTTTTAACGAGCACATTTTTAAAATTTTAGGTCTTAATAGGATAAGTAGGTACCTAATATTTTTCAGTTTTTATAGCTTAAGTACCATAAGGCGCTGTATCTAATGCATTTTGTAATAACTGGGGCCTATTGCATAACAAACTACAACTAATATTACAAGCGGAACTCCTTATTTAATAAGTGAAATTAGAAAAGGAGTTCCGCTTGTAATATTAGTTGTAGTTTGTTATGCAATAGGCCCCTGGATGATTAAAAAGTTGAAGTAATTTTTAGGTACCTATAGATTGTTTGATTTAGAAAAAGACCGTTAGTGCATTAACTATTACATAATTAAGTAATTAACATGCATAGGATATATACCTGTACCACTTATTTAGGTATCTAAAAAGACTAGTAACACATAATAATACATTTGAGTGATTCTCAAGAAAGTGGCATCGACAGGTCAGTTAATGAAAAAAAAAATTTGTATTTATTTTTACTTTTAAAATATGTTTTACTACTTCAAGTACCTACCCTAAATTTTCAAAAGGGAACAGAAAATGAAGAAGTTATTTTCAAGACTTACAATAACGTATAGATTGAACACAGGTTAAAGTTAAGCAGGTTACAGTGAAAGATACATACATTTTTATTTTTTCCCTTGAACGGATAATAATACGAATGTCTCACTTTTAGCATAGATGAATAAACCTTCATACAATATTAAAATGATATTATTACATAAAGGGGCCCACTGATTAACAGTCCGCCGGACGGTATCGGCCTGTCAGTTGTTCGGAACTGTCAACATTTTGTTCTAACTGACAGGCCGATATCGTCCGGCGGACTGTGAATCAGTGGGCCCCTTTAGGCCCCATACCAAATTCTTAAAATAATCGAGACAAGTTAAAGTTAACATTCCGTTACAAACCCCCAGATGTCTGCCTTTAACCACTTGTCTCTACGAAACTATAATACGACACTTGGGTCATGATGGTACCCTACGGCGATTAGCTTGATACTTACTAATATTTTGTCATAGTTATGTATGATCTAAATAAATTTTCTGTGTATGAGTCAGATGCAATACCGCGCATGTACAGGTTGGTACAGATTAACAGTGAAAATATCCTTGGACAAACTTCGTGCGTGAATATTGTTGTAAAAAAAATATATAAGGCCTGTGCAAAGTACATTTTAAAAGGTATTGTTTATGTTATTATATAGCATGATATTTTATTTACATAAATTGATGCTTATAAAATCTAAAGAACTATTAAAACTGGAAGAGCGATGCTTTCGGACAAGACAGGTTACAGTGAAAAGTGCTACTCTTTATTTTTTATAAATATAAGTATTAAATTTAAATACAAATAATGACTTGGCCTCGATAAACATTGTTTTAGTTCATCTAGATACATTTTTTTTTCATATGAAAAAGAGCAAATAAAGATACATTCAATTCAAAAACTCGATGACTGGTTAAGATACCACTATTTTGAGAATCACTCATTTATTTAGCATTTTGTACTCTTACATCGGCAATATCGGCATAGAGATTAAGGCATACCGAAACATGATACCCTCAATGAGGTTTAAATTTCGTAAGCTCATGCAGGGCCGATAGCGGAAACGAAGCTCTCGAGTGCTTCTGCATAGAAAGGGATAAAGATATGCAAACTAACTCACGGTCGAAAGAGCACGCCGCATTTCCTTTAAGTGGTGTTAATAATTCAAACTTATTTATGGGCGGGTCTTACAGAACTACCAAATTAAGATAAACAAATGAACTGTTGGCGGCATATGAAAAAAGATGTGATCTCCATTCAGTCATGTTAGGGCGATAAGAAGTATAACAACACAACCGTTTCGCTTAATTTATTATCATATGTACTAAGAATTAATTCATTAATGACCTGTGTAATGATGTCACAATATTGATGATACTTGAATAACCTTACAGATATTAAATGAGTTACTCTGCGTCATCTTGGATATTCATTGTTAAAATCAGTATTGTCACTGAAAAAAAAAAACTGGTAATGGCATATACCTACCTGGGTGAATCAACTTTTTTTGTCATTTGTTGCTAATTGCCTTGGTTACGTTCTCCAGCTCTTAAAATTCCTAATATTATGGTACATACTTAAATTTACCAAACACGAATTTTTGTGGTTGTCATAAGCACTTTCCGTAAACGGCCGTCTAATACCTACTAACATTTCTGTAACTTTGGAATGTAGGTAGGAAAACTAACAAAATATTAATATAATGACACAGAAGTTGTACCTATATTATGCTGTCAAACATTACATGCTGTTACAGTGGCTACAGCCTTCGTTGGCAAGATGTGTATCAGGGATGGAACGATTCCATAATTAGCCATTAGCAGATAGATACGCGGCCCCGGGTCAGGCGGCTTCATGGAAACTCGACCTGTGCTCTAATTGAATGCCCATATTTTATCTCTTTATCTCTTGCTATATGTAGGTAGACATTACTTATAAACTGTTTATCTATCGGCGTTTCAAGTATTCTAATTATCTAATATTTTAGGCGCTTTGATATGTGTCAAAATAAAACTTGTTCCTTTAACCTTATCCGACCTTACAAATAATAAATAAATTGAGAAACAACTCCTTTTTTTGGGATGCCGTTAAATATTTATACTTACCTACATATAAAATATCAACAACATGATCTTAGTTCGTTAACGTTCTTGCGGATTACCTGTTAAGGGGCCCACTGATTGACAGGCCGATACCGTCCGGCGGACTGTTAATCAGTGGGCCCCTTTAGGCTGCTACAGAATTACGAAACCGATAACTTTGCAATAGGTACTAACTGCAATCTTATAAAAAAATAATTTGACCCTATTGTAACTTTTTGTTGGCTGAAAATCGTATACAATTAGGTAAGACAAATTCGGGTAAATTGAAATAATATACATACTTACAACTTTCAAATTGCCAGCAATCCTGAGATGTAAATGACAGACCAATGAAATAGGTACCACTTATAGGTTAGGTGCCACTTAGAGAAAAAAGAGGCATACAAATTTGCCCATCCTAAATCAAAAAGTGGCCCATCCTTAAAACTTTCAGTGCTGTCTATGTAGGTATTTACTTACCTAATATTAGTACTATACATGCACTTTTGCATATATACTATAAGCACAGCTGATAAGCTCAATAACGGCTGCTGATAAAAGCACAAAAAAAGAGCCAAATAAAAGTGAATTCCTTGATAGCTTATCTCTTGCAAAGAATTTGCACAACTTCAAAATATTTAAGCACGACTTAGATACAATCAGTTTAATAAAAGGCACGATACCTGCGATTATATTTCAGTAAATGTGTGGCATACATTTTAAATTGTGTTAGGAGGTACTTATACTTATTGACATTACTTCTACATCTACATTCACCGAAATTTTAATTTTGAATCTCAAATCTACAAAATAATAATCGATACTCGGTTCCTTCCTTAAAAAAATAAATAATGGAGTAAATTGGTAACCACATTTTTTTAAATTAAATTATAAGTACTTACCTATTAAAACTAACCTACCAAATTCATTTGTAACAAAACAGAAACCTTCCGAAGTCTTTAAGACAGGCCATAGCCTTGTTTTTACAGTGAACTCCTAGTAAGCTTTTTTAATTTTATTCCTAGGATCTCAGAACCTCGTGTAGGGTAGGGCGCGGCGTGTGACCATTTTTATCGTCGTCTTCCTGCCTCCCCGATTTATTTCCGCATGTGATAGCGCTGCGCAAACATTCCCATTGTGGGGTTCTTATCTGCCCCAGAGGCTCTCCTCGGACCCCTCATCAGGAGCTTGAGGCTCACCTTGTTAAAACATTTTAAAAAGTATATTTAATTAAGATTATTGATGGTTACATTGAAGTTGTATTTAATTATTTGTTTGCTTCGAAGTAATGATCAAAGAATACGTTACTACTTACTACTATTTAGGTTTTCATTATTAAGTTTGTGTAATGTGTGTATGTTTTATCAATCAAACCGAGTAAATTAGACCGTTAATCTTGTCAATGTTATGTGCTGATACCTATTGGTAATTATATAAAACGTAGTTTTTGTTTAACAAGTATTAACGGTTCCACAAAGCAAATTTGTTAAAATACGTTGTAGGTATATTTGCTAAGTTTAAAAACAACAAGCTTTGCTTAGTTTGGGGCTAGGTCGATATGTGTAAGATTGTCCCCAAAAGTATAGGTACATACATATACCTACATAATTATTGTAAAGTAGGTACCTATTGTTATGTATACCAAACCGTCTTTGCAGCAAATGTTTCAATTAAACGAAGTAACAGGAGTGCTACGGCAGCTAAATTAATTAACAAGTGGAAACATTCCTATAGGTAGGTATTATGTTTACTGCGCGATTAGCACCGCCATGCTGCCCGGCTTGCGGCAACACCAGCGCTTCAAAATATATGAACATATCGTATAAAGGTGCAATAAACGCATGTTTGAGGATTTCAAGATCATAGCACCACTAGTAGGTAAATATTCTCCTAAGTGGTTTGAACATTAAAAAACCAAGCTATTATCTCGGCACATATTTTGACGCGACAGCGTGCGTGTGAAGATGCCTAATAAATTTCTATCTAGATAAATATGACATTTCACTCCCACACTTTATTATTAAGTCTGTGCAGAGTTAGCTTGGTCCGATAATATTTCCATAATGAATAACAAAAGAAAGCTAACACGGTGCCATGAATTTAAGTCAAAATTTTGTTCTAACTGACAGGCCGATACCGTCCAGCGGACTGCTAATCAGTGGGCCCCTTAAGACGAAACGGGAGCTGAGCTAAAAGTCAATTTTGAGATTTCAAGCTGAATATACCCGTCGCTCTGACGGGGCGTGAGAGACTGTATTTGTGTGTGTAATGCACGCACACAGATGGGTACGCTTGCACCCGCGCGCGCCTCATTGCCGACAATTTGCAATGTCATTTTTCGTGCGTTACTGCCACGAGGCGTTCACTTATTACTTACTGTGTTGTGTTGCGATTGAATTTTTTGACCCGGCTTACGTTTACGGAACTCGATAATCTTTCTACTACTGTGACTTGGCTTTGTTTACTTGACTTTGCTGATCAGCTTATTGTTTTGGACTCCGTGAGTTGTGGTTACCTATTGGACCGCACGCAATTCATCTACCTTTATTCAAGTATACCTATACCTTTTGTTATACCTACGTGTTGTTTACAAAACTTCTGGTTATAATATTACAATAATTATGACTTATGACATTTGTGTTGTACGTAAGGTACCTACTTATGATACTTACTTATAAAGAATTCATGATAACGTCAAATAATGAGTCAAAAGGGTAGGGAAAATAAATCGTGTACTTACTTATATATACTCTTACACTCAACAGCCAACTTTAACATTAGAAAAAGGCACTAAATTTAATTTATAATGGGAGGTCGATCATTGTCGATTACATTTTTTTTAAGTTTGCTGCATTTTTCTAATGTCAAAGATGACTTGCCGAAGTATAGGTAGGTACCTACATACATATAGGTAAATCGTGTTTATTAGTTACACACATAATATTTAATGAATATGGCAATAGAGTTTGGAATTCATACTTACCTACTATTCTAAACAAGTTTCCTAATAGAGTTTTACTAGAAATAAGTAATAAGCCTAATAAGATTAAGTATATAATAAAAAAAGAACTGAATACCATAGTACAAGAATAATTATTAGTTAAGTAAGCACATAAATATAATACATATACCTACACATAAATATACATTATGTATTTATAATGATAAGTAATAAATATATTAGAACTTAAGATTAGGGAATAAATTTAATATGTCCCCCTCATCCTAGTTACTAAAATCTTAAATATTAAAGATTATAACTAGGTTAAGAACGTGTAATAGTATTATTTTTTGTGAATTAAAAACAGATTTAATTAAAAAAAAATTAATGTAAAATGCCTATGTACGTTTATATAAACCTACTTCGATTTATGAAGCACATAATTCTTATAATCACCATATACCTACTGTATTCTCATAAGGCCCAGGTACTCAAGAAATATGACCAATATTTGCCAGTATCATATTAGTTTTATTTTATTTGAAAATTTAAGGCACTAAAACATCTCTATTCCGATTGAAAGTAATTTATTTAAGTATCTAAATTTCAACGAACTTAACCTCTAAGTATTATACTAAAAAGGTACCTGAGGGTATTATTATTATACGAAACATTATTTTAAGAATACGAGTATTCATTACTTTAGAAGGTACCTACTTATAGATTTTATTGCGTGATGCACATATGCGTAATTAGCCGAAACCTTTATAAGAGTGTAATTCATAAGAAGTACATAAGATATAATTTATGTACTGGTTTGCTGTTAGCTTTTAATTGTATCACTT
This sequence comes from Cydia splendana, assembly GCF_910591565.1. Lineage (NCBI taxonomy): Eukaryota > Metazoa > Arthropoda > Insecta > Lepidoptera > Tortricidae > Cydia > Cydia splendana. The sequence continues at coordinate 11,825,278 of NC_085971.1, read as the reverse complement.
TACATATATGTTACTCAAATAACTAACACGGTTACACTGTTGTAAGAACATTATTTTTCAGGTAGGCCTTATTATACCTACTATAGGCCTTATTACCTCCTAGTACCTTAGTAGTAGTAGTACTACTACGGAAATTGATTCAAAGACTCAAGACTGACTTAAGTGGCAGTAGGGTGTAGGGTTTTTTCTAGGCTTAATGAGTTCGCTGAAGCTTATTTTTTATACTTAGCGCACAGAACCACTAGTTTTACAGTATCAGCTCTAACCACATGTCACCATTTTGTCCTTTACGTAACAAACTCAGGGGCCCAGAATATCCGATGTACCTATCAAATCAAGGTTCTGTACCAAATAAGGCCCGGTTATTATAGTTCGTTATTTTTTAGCATTAGAAAGAAGGTAAACAATCATGACGTGTCTTTTTATTAATAATTATTGAAAAACGCTTTCAAAAATTAGTTTATATTACTTATGAAAGCAAAAGAATATAAAAAAGTATATGATTAATACATACATACATACATACATACAATCACGCCTATTTCCCGGAGGGGTAGGCAGAGACCACGGATTTCCACTTGCTACGATCCTGACATACCACTTTCGCTTCCTTCACATTCATAAAATTCCTCATACACGCTCGCCGGTTTAGGGTGCTCTTGCTCATTAATATGATTAATATGATTTATAATTCTAACACATTTGCTATGACTTATTTTTCAATGGTAATTTTTAATAAGACATGTCAAAATCTGTTACCTTAATGCAAAAAAACGAATTCAATAGTCATATCAAACGTCGATTATGCAGTTGATGATGAGCTTGCATTTTCTACCATTGGTGCTGCAAATTCATCAACCGGTGGCGATAAACTTTGCCCTCTTGTAAAACAAATTACTATTGTGATTGTGTCCAGCAAAAGGCCAAAATTCGGTTTACTTTCCTGTTTAAAATATTACTAATTTATTCATATTTCAGATTAGGTACATAGGTAACTGTCTGAATGTTACAATGCCAGCTGGCAAATTCTATCACATTTGTTTGTTTGGTAGTCATGGTAACATTCACTTACATTGATATCCTTATTAAGATCTGTATCTTATTATCCAGACCTTAAAATATTGCCACCGTTGCCCTTTAAAAAAATACTGTTTAAATAATTGGCTACTCAAACAATGCTTCTATAGTATAAATAATGACTACACAAAAATGGGTAGTATTGTATATAATGCACGAAATAAGGCCCGATTCTTAAGCGGGTTTAAATTTTGAGGCCATGTCCGCTAATACTATAGACAAAATATCAAGTTTAATAAACACAAAAAAAAATCATTGATGGGCCTTATTTTATAATTTAGGCCTTACTTTGTAATTTAAAGTAGAGTTAGGCCAAGAAAAATCTATAGCGATTTTGATAGAACACGCAGTGCAAGTATTATTTCAAACGTCGCTTCTATGAAATTATGACATATAAATAACACTTGCACTGCGTGTGCTATCAAAATTGCTGTAGACTTTTCTTGGTCTGACTCTAAAATATTCTTTATTACACCACAAACATAAAAACAAATTTAAAAAAAACCGGCGAAGTGCAAGTCGGACTCGCACACGAAGGGTTCCGTACCATTATTTATAAAAACGGTCACCCATCCAAGTACTGACCCCGCCCGACGTTGCTTAACTTCGGTCAAAAATCACGTTTGTTGTATGGGAGGCCCCACTAAAATTTTTATTTTATCCTGTTTTTAGTATTTGTTGTTATAGCGGCAACAGAAATAAATCATCTGTGAAAATTTCAACTGTCTAGCTATCACGGTTCGTGAGATACAGCCTGGTGACAGACGGACGGACGGACAGCGGAATCTTAGTAATAGGGTCCCGTGTTTTACCCTTTGGGTACGGAACCCTAAAACCGATTTACAATGTAGATAAAGGTAGCAACAGGCGGTCTTATCGCTGTTAGTTCTTATTCTTCGTTTGTTTAGCATTAGAGTGAAGGTGACGTGTCTTTTTAAGCATGCAATCGTATAATTATTTAGCTTTTTTTGTAATAGTTATGTACTTAGTGGTTAATATTAGTATTTACTTTTTTTTTTTCAATAATGCTTAAAAACGAAGTATAGACATGACAACCAAATATTAACGCCATTGTAGGGCAGGATATACAGAACATGAATCATTTGTACTGTCACGCTCCGTGATTGTTGAGCCATTTAGGGTTCTAGCTAAATTGGACATTCCATAGAGCACGAGTAAGTATGGAACAACCAATTCAGCTAGGACCCTAAATTGCTCGACAATTACGAATCGTGCCTGTAGGTACCTAAAAATTGTGTTAACCCATTTTAACCATGCAATAAAATATTTTTGACTTTGATTTCTAATTTGAAATATTAGAATCAAAAAGTTCATAATAGATTGTATATCATAACTACAAAAATGTGTTCCCTACTCTCAACCCAAAACCCCTTGTATCTTAGGATCTAGATATTTTCACACAAGACGGTTTATCGATAACTTCTTACATCACTAGATTATCGACATTAAATGTCGACTATTGCCCATCACTTTTCTGGCTGTGTACGTATTTAGAAACTTGACTCCGCCCCTAAAATTAGTGCGATAGGGACAACTGCAGCTGAGGCGAAAAATCCTGCGTAAAAATGACAAAAATCGAGGTTTCGTAGTCCTCTTTTTCCTCCCCCAAAACTTAACCAATCGTAACCAAATTTGGAAATCTAAATGATTATGAAATTATCTGTGTCGGACCGTTTTGCTTTTTTGGCTAATTGATATCAGTTTTGAATACCACGCCTCTCATTGCGGCATAGTCTATTAGGCCATTTTGGCCGTTTTTGAAGGGCTCTAGCGCCTTAAAAAACAAAAATATCAAAAAAAGCAAAACGGTCCGACACAGATATTGACAATATTAATCTGTGTTGAAAAAATCATTGCTCTAGCTTGAAAAACCACGGAGGAAAACGAGGACTACGTTTGTATGGAGGAATGACCACTCCTGTTGGCTCTTAACTGTTGTTTTAATGCATAATGCAATTGATTTTATTCAATGCAACATTTAAAATTAGGTTAATACTTGATACTTGTTCCTGAACTTTATATACGTACATCAGGTAAGCTTTGTCCTAGAATGTAGTCTGTCAATCAAAGACGTGGCTCTAATCCCAGCCGCGGCGGCGCGGTGCACTCGTATGCGCAGTGATTGTAGCCTCCCCTGTAAGTGGGGGCGCAAACACCGGCACACAGGTGCCGCCCGGAAGCACCCTGTGTGCTCGCCGGCCACTTCGCGACTTCATTACTGTGTAGCGGTAGCGGCGAACTTGAGATTATCTCGCTTTGAAGAAAATATGCTTTTCGTCATAGTTGATTGCAGTGGGTAAATTATTTATTTTTCAATTGACTTTTACTAGCATGTTTTAGAATGAACGTTTTTTGTCCTTGTTTTATCACTTCAGATCGTTTTTATTAACTAACAAGGGGTGTATTCATTTATTCAATAAAGTTCTAATTTTCTACTCGAACATATCAATTAAGTATCTAAAATAAAAAAAACTAAAATTAACAACTAAAATAATCTAAATTAAAATAAATCTAAAAAAGCCCCCCGCGGCATTGTGCCAAAGATGCTGGCAGCATTCCCTCGCTGAATGGCAATACTAAGTAATAAATTAAATATTTTTGGGCGCTTAAAGTCTTCAAATCCAGGAGTAGGTAATAGTAGGCAGGTTACCTACCTACTTCTGTAGAAATATTTAGAATCCAGGTTTAAAAATTAGGTCGGTACCTAGTCCAATCCGATTCCCGTTTTTTTGAGTTTCACTGAAAGTGAATCATGATTGTATTGCATTAACACGTTAGGTACATTATAAAATAATTAAATATTTACCTACACATATAAACATTTACATTCTGGTAGGTATAGGTTCCGGTGCGATCGTTGATTAGTACAAACGTCATAATGAGCTCTCCGCAAATATGTGCAATAAACTGTGTAAAAATGCAATAAATCTGTAAACTGTGCAAGTGAAACGAAAAACTAAACTATACAGTGTGAACAGAGTGATACAAACTGAAAGGATTTTAACCAGAACAAGTAAATAGTGCAAAATAACGTCGTCTCATTATAACCTAAAAACCAAGAACTGACATACCAGCAGTGCTACCAACCCACGAGAACAAAGTATTCGTCCGTTCTGTGCGTTCCGATATACACAAAATTTTAATTGAGGGTTGCCATACCTACCGTAAAATTACTACCAATTTATAACAGCGTTGTCACATAAAAAATAATAAGTCGACATGGAAGATAAAAATATTGAATTGCTATTTTCGAAGATTGAAAAACAAATGGAAAAGCAAACAGAAACCCTCACAAACTCTATAACAAATGCAATATTAACCGAAATGGAGAGCAAACTGAAACCACTTGTAGAAGACAACGTCTACTTAAAGAATGAAGTGACAAAATTAAATGAAAAGGTCAAACGTCTGGAAAATGGAAAAAAGGAGAACAATTTGATATTTCACGGGTTCATGGAGTCCGAGGAAAATAAGGATATGGTAGAAATAGTAGCCAAAACTCTAAGCGACTCCGGCATTGAATGTTATAAACAAGATATCAATAAAGCATTTAGACTAGGTAAAACAAAGGGCTCTGGTGGACGTCCTATTCTAGTGAGTATGCTAAATGCATGGAAGAGGAATGAAATATTGCGAAATAAGAAAAAGCTACCAAAAGATGTTTTCGTAACAGAAGACTTCAGCAAAGAAGTTTTAGAAAAGAGGAGGGAACTTATTCCTCAGCTAAAAGAAGAACGAAAAAAGGGAAAAATAGCATTTCTAAAATATGATAAGCTAGTGGTAAAAGGCGAAGCTAGCATTGCGCGGGACAAAAGGAAACGGGAACAATCCGCTTCGCCGAACACATCTACCAACTCTGATAATGCTCGGCAGAAAATAAACAAAATAAACGCCTTCGAACTAATGTACCAGAACCGAACTCCTTCAACATCGACACCAGATACGAACAAAGCATAGCAATCAACACACATCGGAAGCCAGAAGAACAAACCAAATCACCAAAGAAAAAATACAAACGAAGCAAACAGATCAAATATACTTTCTCCAAGCCGGCCGGTCACCGTGGAGAAGTTAGACCAAAACCCCCCAACAAATAAGTCAACTGGAAATGAGACTATATTAAGCAAAGAAACACAACACCTGTATATAACAAGTATCAACGTTAGAACCTTGTTATCAGACAGCAGAATAGAAGAATTGAGACACGCTACAAAATCAATAAAATGGGACATAATAGGTATTTGCGAAACGAGAAGAGAACATGAGAAAATAGAAGAGTATACTGATTTTATATTATACCATACAGCTGGTTTAAAGGGCAGAAACGGTGTCGGGTTCTTAATAAAAAAACACCTAAAGAACAAGATACTCAGCCTAAAAAGCTTCTCCAATCGCGTGGCGATGTTGGAATTACAAACTTCAGAAAACTCTACCTGGTCAATTATCCAATGCTATGCGCCTACAGAAGCATACACAAGAGACGAAACAGAACTATTCTACGAAACGGTTCAAACTGCTATAAGTTATACAAAATCGAAGAACACTATCATACTGGGCGATTTCAACGCCAGAATAGGAAAAGCTCAAAGAGGCGAAGACAAACATATAGGAAAATACGCTCACGGGAAAAGAAGCCCAAACGGTCAAAAACTGTTAGATTTCGCCCTAGAAAATCATCTTGTTTTCGTTAATAGTATGTTTAAATGCAAACCGCAAAAAAAGTGGACATGGCGTTCTCCAAATGGGAAGCACCTCAACGAAATTGACTATATAATAACAAACCAACCAAAACGTATCCAAGGTTTCGACATAATCAAAAACCTAAACTTCAATACTGACCACAGAATGATCAGGTGCAAACTATCACTAGATGAAAAATCTATTAGAAGAAAAATAACGTCCAACAGCTACAGTAGAAACCTACCGCTTATCTCTAAAGAAACTGCCGAATACTGGGAGAGTCAATTTATAAATTCAATAAAATCATCCACAGAAGTACAAGAACAATATGACAAAATTGAAAACGAGCTGAAAGAAGTTATCAACCAGTTACCGAAACAGAGGAAAAAAGAACATGATTATATTAGTAAAGAAACAAAAGAACTTTTAGACCAAAGAAAAGTACTATATAAAGCAAAAAGAACAAAAGAAGTAAAGTCAAGAATAACAAAAATTAGCAAACAAATTAACAGAAACATAACAAATAACAAGAAGCAAATGAGGCAAAGAATATTCGAAAATTTCATAAGTAAAACAGGGGCTCTACGTAAAGCTTACAAGGAATTGAGTGAGAAGTCAGAGTGGACAGGAACGGTGAAAAATAAACAGGGGTTCAAGAAAACCGGACGACTGGACATCATAAATGAAGCGACTATGTTTTACAAGGACCTCTATTCTTTTGAAAGGAACGCTTCTCAAATGAAACCAAGGAAATCCCATTACGACAACGATACCGAGCCCCCGGAAATTCTTATTTCGGAGATAGAACATGCAATAAAAAGTCAAAAAAATGGAAAGGCTCCAGGGCAAGACAACGTCACAAATGAATTGTTAAAATCCCTCTCTACTTCACTACTGAGACCTCTACAAATAATTTTCAATAATATTCTAAGATCAGAGAAGACACCGGAACAGTGGTCAAGATCGACAATAATACTATTGCATAAAAAAGGAGACAGAAGCGAGCTTGGAAATTATAGACCAATTAGTCTCATGACAAATATATATAAGGTGTTTTCGAAAATTATACTTAACAGGATAACTAATACGTTGGACGAATGTCAACCGCGCGAACAAGCGGGGTTCCGCAAAAAATTTTCGACCGTAGATAATATACAAGTTATCACCCAATTAATAGAAAAGGCAAAAGAATTCAGGATACCTTTGTACATGTGCTTCATAGATTACACGAAAGCCTTCGATTCACTTCATTTCGAAGCCATATGGGAATCATTAGCGCAACAAGGAGTGAACCAAAAATACATTAACATAATATCAGATATATATACAAAGTGTAACGCCAAAGTAAGATTAGAGCGGGAAGGAGAAGAATTCCCTATACAAAAAGGAGTGAGACAGGGAGACCCGTTGTCCCCAAAAATCTTTTCAGCTGTGTTAGAATCTATCTTTAGATGTCTAGATTGGGAAGCGAAGGGTATAAAAGTCGACGGCGAACTACTAAGTCACCTACGTTTCGCGGACGACATTGTTGTATTTGCACACAGCCCATCAGCTCTGGAAAATATGGTCACTGAGCTAGCAATGGAGAGCAAAAAAGTTGGATTAGCAATGAATAAATCTAAGACAAAGATTTTAACAAATAGGAAACCGGAAGATGTTATTATAGAAAATGAAAAAATTGAATATGTGAAAGAGTATATTTACCTCGGTCAAACAGTGTCGTTCGAAGATAGCACAGAAAAAGAAATACAAAGACGAATATCTACATCTTGGAGAAAATGTTGGGGACACAAGGAAATTATGAAAAACGGCTCTATTAATATTGGTATAAAGAAAAAGGTATTCAATATGGCAATACTACCGTGCTTAACATACGGTTGTCAAACATGGTCTTTGAAAAAGATAGACGAAGAAAAGATTGATGTTTGCCAACGAAAAATGGAAAGGAGCATGCTCGGACTAAAACTATCAGACAGAGTAAGAAATGAAAAAATAAGGAGAGTTACCAAAGTAGAGGATGCGAAGAAAAAAGCTCGGCGGCTTAAGTGGCAATGGGCAGGCCACATATGTAGAATGGAGGATAATAGGTGGACCAAACGGCTGACAGAATGGTTTCCGTATGATGGCAGTAGAAATAAAGGACATCCAAGAAAAAGGTGGAGGGATATATTTAACGAAACAGTTGGCGACAACTGGATGCAAAAGGCCCGCGATAGATATATGTGGAGATGCATGGGGGAGGCCTACGCCACAGAGGCGACTACTATTATAAATAATTGTTAAAGTTTAGTTTAAGTTTAGTTTAATTGAATAATATGTATAAGTAATTAAAACTGTAAGGATAAAGTAACTAAATACTAGATTGTAAGTCAAGTTATTGTAAGGTAATACATAGTAGAAATAAAGGCTATTTTTATTTTATTTTTATTTATTTTATTTTATAGGTATAGGTACATCCCCTCATCATATCATATTTGATAATTAATTTATAAGAATCAATTATCTCGCAAAGGGGAGGTGCGTTTGTGCTGATTATTAATAAAAAATTATAAGCGTAAGGGCTTAAAGATTTTGGCGGTGACCTCATAAAAGACTGGAACATAAAATCTATGAACCCTAATCATCTGAACAGAATGTGATCGAGTAACGGGCCCTGCGGTCGTGTTAGTAGCGAATCTCCAATTGAAAGTCCAAACGATGACTAAGATTACGGAAGTCGCTTAAAAGCTCCTTTCGCCGATATTTGCCAAGATTTTACCATTACGTAAGGCATTGAACATACAATTTGTAGGTGCGTGTGGCCAAGTCGGGCCCCAAATATTGACAAAGTGTAATCTGGGCGGAGCGGTGGCGCGGTTAGCGGGTGCGCGGTAATGCGCTCGGGCAACATTAACACCAGCCGAGGCTCTTCATTACCGGAGCCCTACTTATTTGGCCACCGCTGCCCGCTAAACGATATTCGCGATGCGGTGATGTTTGCTGCGTAGATACGTGTTGCCTGGCGGGAACCGTTTATTTTATATGAATTACATGGTACTTAAACTGTTTGAAAACTCTGGAAGTAAAAAGTCTCTTGGTATACCTATCTATATAGTTTTTTTAACGATCAGTTGGCGTTTCTACACTCATACGAGTAAAGTAATGATATTATCAAAACTATAACTAAAATAAAATCACAAAAAAATAAACGGGGCTTATTTCAGTGTTTTTGGAAAATACAAATAGACTAGATACGGCAAACAACAATAGGTACTTATAACAGTAGTAAAATGTATCGTGCATTGTAATTTTAAATTAAGAAAAAAAACTATGGCTTAATCGGGATTTTTGACCCGTGATTTTCTATTTCGTAGGAGCTGAACGTCCCCAAGTAAACTATCGAACTTGCCACCAACAACTGACCAATCTTGAATAGTCCAGTATGTAATTCCAATAGGCTTGACTCAGCAAACACGGTTGCTATATGTTTGATAGAAGTTACCCTTGTTTCTACATATTTTCAGTAGGTACCTATTAGGTTACGAGAAATAGATAGTAAACCTACCGCACAGCAATCGAGGCCGAGTGGACGTTATCAGCGTATGTGGACACAGATGTGTTCCCATGCGTCTTCACCCTCCACCACTAATTGAACGTCATATTATCACGCGACACTGCTCAAGGATAACTCATGCCTGCATTCAATCTAAACATGACAAATGGCACTTGACAATATATTTATTCCTATATTTTGTGAAGACGCTAATTTTTCCCGGCTCTGAAATGCATAAAAGCAAGAATTTCATGTTTGTAGTCAACTCTTCTAGCGGATCCACAACGTTACTTCTTTTTTTGTACCAAATAATGTTTAAACGAATTTTACAGTTACTATGGACAAGTGTAGTAATAATTACACCGAATATTTAGGTAGGTATTGAATTAAGTCTGACCAATAATAAGCATATACTTAGGTACCTAATAGATTAAAACCAATTGCATCCGGCATGCATCCGCCAATCGTGTGTCACTAACAGAAATTCATCTCGCTTATCGAATGGGTCGCTCCGAGGTTGACCAATGTCCGCACTGGTGGGTCTTGGTAGTTTATCTACGAGTTGGTATATTATATACTTGACTTGCTGATAACTAGGTAATGCATAGGTAGGTACTACACACTGCATGCATACCTAATAGTGCATTAAGTGCGTCAACGTAGACTATTTATGTTTATTTACTTATTTTAAATTTGATTGTAGGTAACTAAGTAATTTTGAGTTATTCTGCTACAAGTTTTCATGTTGTGGACGAGATAACTTTGATTTCTTTGATTCTTGCGCCTCTATTTGATTTAGGTGTTTGCTTCTATAATCAGTTAATCACAAAATATCCCTTTCTTCCATGGACTACCTAGTCAACGTGTGGTGTGATCAACGTAGTTGAAATAAAGGATAACTCACGTTAGACCGGGCCGGATCCGGGCCAGAGCTTCCGGCGCTTACTTTTCTATGGCCGATGACCGGCGATCATGTGATGCTTTCCATAGAAAACGGAGCGCTGGAAGCTTCGGCCCGGTCTAACGTGAGTCATCCTTAATGTCGAAACCTAGACACCTAACTTTACAACAACTTATTATTTAAATGCAAATAACGACCTGTGAGAACGCTTGCCCCTTTCGTTTTCACTGATAAGTGATATGTAGTATTAAAAACGAATTACTTTACTATAAGGGTACCTATTGATATTACTAAACGTAAAATTCCACAACATGATAGTTTGATAACACTCCCTACAGCACCCCTTATGTAGATTACAATTGTTCCCAGGCCTCTTGAGCCGAATCAATTATTATCACGTTATCTACTATCGCCAGGTGATGTCCAAATAGGTACCCACAAATCTCAATGAGCTGGTAGCTTTACAGATAGGTAATTACATCGTTCGGGTTTGATAAAACATGTTCGAGTGCCAGAATAATGATTATACGAACGCGACGGCTGCCGGTCGGTTTTACAGCGCTATTAATTGTTTAATGGTCGTTGTTACATCGACTGTAAAGATAACTGCGGCCGAGAGGGATGTTTAGAAGACTTCAAGACTTGGTGACGGAAGGGGCGAGGGCATTTAGTAGCAACCATCTGTTTAGTACGTCATGTCATACGGGATTAAGTGTAACTTGCCTATTTAATTTTTTACGTATTATTGGTAGAGCGGATTAAGTTAAAAATACTTTCAAAACTCATATTTTTCATCTCGATGTTTCAAATATTAGAACACTGAAGACCACATACGAAGCTACACATTAATCTTCAACACTTATTGTCACCCTTAACAGCTGAAAATATCGAATCATCCAAGGCGTTTACTTTAAGTGCCATTACTCGTAAGCTTAACAGTTGTAACATTAAAACCAGTGCACTACGGTTCTGAAACCGTCCGACGTTCTGACGCTTGCAAATTTATGTAGCTGTAAGTTGTAACGATGGTTGTGCCGGCGCATCTCTGAGGGCAGAAATAGCGTGGGCGGGCACGTCACAGATGACAGCTATCTACGTTACTCACGTTTATGACTTCCTCGGCCATTCAGTCAATAGCTCAAAGCTCGGAGTAATTAACAATGGAGCCGCCATTAACAGGCGTTCCCCTCTGTCGAAAAAAGGCGGCCAATGGTCAACCACATGTCAACCATATGTATGGACTGACGTTTATCTGACATGACGTACCTATACATTTGATGTGCCCCTCCCCCGCAAAAAACGGCAGACTATTTTGTACCGAAAATTTTAGACATGGCGGCTCCATTGTTAATTACTCCGAGGCTCAAAGCATGTCTAGTTATGTCAACTAGCACAGATTCTGAAAATAAAACATAGTTTGATTTGAAAAGTAGACATTAAAATCATGCATCAGTTTTAATGCAAGGTCAATTTTACAAAATAACTAACTATTCGAACAAAAATTATAAAGTTCCATCTGATATAAGGTAATTAAAGAAAATTTTTGCGTTAAATCCAGTCATAAATAGGTAAGTACTTCTTTGGTATTTGAATCAACATTTCAAAATTTAACCTTGCTTGCTAAAATGTTAGTTATGGTTTCTAGTAACAAAGGCTATTTAGAAAAATGTTCCGGTAGGTAATCGTAATCTTTGTTTATAGCGATTAATCATTTTCGAATATGTGGCTACGTGTCATAGGCAAGCTGAGCTTTTCAAAACAAAGCTATGAATTGTGCTGCTAAACTAGCCTACCAAAACATCGTGTAACATAATTAAGTGGGAGCCGGCACGGGTCAAGTGTTGTACAGTATTTCTAATGATTAATTTTACAATAGCTACGGCGTTGAAGTAAAAAATATAACCTAGGTATACCTACAGCCTATACAAGTGATAGGTACTTTATACCTTTATGTAGCGTTCACATATTTGTGGTTATAAAGTACGGTCAGTAAAATAAACTCGGGGGATTAGTTGTTTTTTTTATTGAATAATAAAATTACCTAGGGGCTATTCATAAATTATGTCATTTCAAAATAGGGGAGTGGGGTCTGGACATCGGATGATGGTAGCATGACGTAGGAGGAAACGGGGTCATTTTGGATGATTTTAGGGGGGGGGGGGGGGTCAAAAATCGTCAAAAATCGATGACGTAATTTATGGACAGCCCCCTACCCACGGAATAGGGATCCTGAAGTTCTATGTATCATACGGGGTTAGGTATCGTTTTATCTAAACAAATAGTCGCGATTGATAATGGTAGCATCAAGGACACAATTGCTTGCAAATAAATTTATGACTGAGAGACTGCATGGTGTGGTGTTTTACTCCTTAGTAAGTATTGCACTGCCTCCATATTTAAGTACCTTAATGTGCATCAACATGTGTTAAGTAGGTACAACAAAATTACAAACAAATAAATCACTAAAACTGAACGATAAGTGACATAATCGTCTCAGAATTTTTATCGAACCCTCTTCATGACCATATCGTGACCTTATTTTTTTGCAAAACACGTGTCCCGTCCAGTGCTTAGTACTCAAATCATAGCTAGCACATGCGAAGTACCCTTCTAATCCTAAAATAAAAACTAGTGCTCGCATTAAAATATAACCCATTACCCAGCCACATACAGATGTATAGACGAGCCGGCTGTGAAATATGGCTGTAAATCATTACGTTCCACTATAATAAAACTTTTTGTCAGGCAGTCGTTCAATTATGATTTTAAGAGCTTTTGAAATTAGAGTATCATCAAAATTAACAGGGGAATAAAAAATTTAACGTAACATGATTTAAATTATGTCATTGCTTAAGTTGAAATCTTAGTTAATACTTATTTTGTTTATAAGAGTCTTAATTATACCTCATGACAAAAGCGTCATAATGTAATTGTATCGAATGATACATATATGCATTTGCTGCATCGCGAGTAGCGTATTGTGTGCACTTAAGCGATTCGAGTAGATATCTGTGATTGTCAGTGGCGGAGATGTTACTAACCAGATGGCACAGCGCGGTAGGTCCACTCTTGCGTTTCTACAAGCTCATGCTGGTTTCGCTTCGAACATTCTTATAATCACTACCAGATTGAGCTCTGGAAATCTAAGACGCGTAGTAAAATAAAATTCCCCTAATATTGCTGCGTTGAATTGCTAGAACCCGTTCCCACTAATAAACAAGGAAACCGCCCTAGTTCGCCGAAGCGGTAGGTAATTATTTCTACTCATATTGCTTCCCGAGTAATCCGTTAGAAATCGATCGACTTTTAGTGGCGTGTCAGTGTTTGAAAAAAGCATAATTTATTGTCAGCATTCAGATCGCAAGGAAACCCGAACGGCACTAGAAAATAAAAATGTAATAAAACGAGAGTGGTTTATGAGCGTAAAATGACGGGAGGCGGCCGCGTGGTTTTAACAAAATCAGTAAATATTTATAAGTTATGTACTGTGGGAAATATTGATTTCTGTTTTCAGCTGCTTTAAAAATATCCCGTTCACTTTTACTACAGTCGCCATTAAAATTATCTGAACATATCTAAAGCTATGATATTTTTTTAGTACATATATGTACTTTACTTTTTTCGCTACAATAGGAGTTATAGGATAGGTACACTGGCGTTCAAAAGTGGATGGAGATATTTCAACCGTAATATTAAGGCATTACGGTCGACATATATCCATGCACTTTTGAACGCCACTGAACATATTATCTTTATTTGGTGGCTTCTTTATTCCCCAATAATGCTTAGAAAAAAATCCAAAAAGTGGATGCTTTTCTGTGTCTATGTTACGTTTACATAAACATAGTTTTTAGTAACAATTTCCTATAGAGTAATTGCCGAAATACTCTTGAAGTTCCTTAGATATATTTATATATATTTTTAAGCTAACTAAAAAAATAGGTAGAATCCTTCTCCAACTACTACTAGCACAGAATTGATTACCTACACGTCTCCAAAGTCTCCACCAGTCTGCTTTTATGTATAACCGGATGACCACGAACAATAATATGAATTATATGAAGATTTCGTTTGATTCGCTTCGGCTTTAAGATTTCACGTCGTAACGTCACGTAAGACTTGTTTAAATATTAACTTTTCAAGAGTGTGTTTTAATTTATTTTTTACGTTGCCACTTAATAAGTTCGGTAACCTAGTCATTATCGCGCACACGCCGAAAGCCCAGCAATTTAAGTTCGAACGCTCGCCGTCGCGTCAAGTGCGCGTTTCATATTGTTTATGTCAACATTAACTTTTTGTTCGGTTTAGAGTCTATACTCGAACTATTTATAGCTTTAAGCGTTACACTATGGGTTGTATATGAGGATCTATGCGTTATAAATGTACTAAGGTACATTACATATGTGGATGTAACTGTAACTATATGAAATAATAAGGTTAACTGCGTATAAACGCTAGCTCTAGCTTTCTAGCTCTAGTTTTCTTTCTATGCCAATGATATGCTGTAGAAGCTCTTTTTTGATGAATTCGGTTAAAATGTCCTACAGCCAGAAAAAATAATTGATTAACAAGGTTGTTAAATTTTGTTGTAATTATGGAAAAAATCATAGTTTACTGCATAGTGGCGTTGATCAGTCCGTCTATACCTACTGTGATTAGTGCATCCAGACCTTATGCAACCCGCTTTTGACGTGATGACGACTTATAAATCGATGAACACCGGTAGCATGCACGAAAAAGTGTCACGTTTTGGACAGATCTCCATGGTAACGTTGTGGACAGATCTCCATGGTATCACTCAAAATTATCGTCCGTAAGCCGATTTTACAGAGTAGTGTATTTTTTTTTAACCAAATAAACGTTTGTTTTTGTTACAGAGGTGGCGGCTACAACCGGCGGCAGCACGTGAAGCGGCCGATGAACGCGTTCATGGTGTTCGCGCAGGCCATGCGCAGGCGGCTGTCTGAACAGCAGCCTTCGTTGCACAACGCCGAGCTCAGCAAGTCATTGGGCTCTATGTGGAAGTGAGTATCATGACCATTACTGCCTTACCACAAACGTAGGTGATGTTAGAAAAACTGAACTTGAAATTCATTGCGTTAGAAGGTACCCAATCCGATTCGCGAAACTCATTCGTAAACAGTATAGGTATACGAAGATTACTAAACACTATGAATTAGATAATGATTAGAAAATCCTGGTTATTGAATCTCTTCGTTGCCATTAAAGTATTAACTAAATAAAAGTTTACGCTCAAGCTTAGTTTATGTGTTTATAAGTCGACTTTAATACGGCGGCGACAAACTTTATGATCTAAAGCGGAACATTGACATGTTGACGGACGTAGCAAGGACTTGTTTGAGGGCCTTCGGAGTACCGCAAGTAAACAACATAGTTTAATAAGGCAAAGTGCGCCTAATAGGTCCCATGTGTGGTATATTATTTTTCGAATTGATTTGATTTCCTACCTATAAATTCTAGTGTTAGTTAGTAAGCTAAGTTAACCCTTCAAGGAGGATCTAATCCTTTTAATAATATACCTATCAAGTAGAGAAGATAATATTTAATGGCATCCTAGCCTAGTCGGTATAGTGACTGCCTATGAAGCAGGAGGTCCCGGGTTCGAAACCCGGTGAATAGTGAATACATTTAATGTATGTAAATCACAAATATTTATTCCTGAGTTATGGATGTTTTCTATGAATATAATACGTATTTTTGTATATATTATATATTTCGTGGTCTAAATCCCACAATACAAGCCTAACTGAGCTTACTGTGGAACTAGGTCGATTTGTGTGATTGTCCCATAATATTTATTTAAGTATTTAATACATATTTGGCAATTTTCTACTAAAATTCCTGTCAAAATGTGTAACCCGAATTGACCGAGACACTCGGAGAGCGGCGCGTGCGGCGCCCAGCGGCGCTCGTGCATCGATTGTTTACTCATTAAAATACTATCGCTGCCACAGATACCATCTCTAACTGTCGGGGGCCCGGGAGGTCCAGATTAATAGAAAACTGTATCGAAACAATTCGGATATGATAATTTTGCAATCACGATGACATAGTTTTTACCAACGTTTTAGGCTATCTATCACAATCATAGACTAACCCCCGTATTCATAAAACTTTGCGGGATTCATTTAGTTAAATTATGTTTTATCCCTTTACTCCCCCTTATAAATACCCAAGTCAAAATGACAGATAAGGACAAACGATTATTAGCTAATTTAGGGTTGTAGCGCGTTTATGAATAAGGGGGTAAAAATTTAAACCCCGATTGTAGTGCAACCCATACCCCACACCGAGTCCAATTGAAAATCTGAACCATCCTTGAGTAAGTAAAAAGGTATAAAATCACGAAAGTCTAACACAAACAGATTACTTCTGTACACCTGGAAGCCATATAAATTACCTATACCTATTAATTACAAATCCTTTCCGGCAAACCTAACAATAAAATTTGGTATGTAGCTTAGGCTCTAAAAGTCGTTGGAGGGCACCTGTTTTTCACAGACGATTCAACTTTAACCGAACATGCATTCAGACTTAAACACTAAAGTGCACTTCTATTGACCACCCGCGCATTATAACTGCGCTTATTTTAAAGGCAAAATATGAGATCAAGGGCTTCGTAGACGATGATTCGGCCAGTATTTTGACACAAGACGCAGTAAGGGCAAACTCTTGATCATAAAAGAAAATAGTCGGTGAAAAGAGTCTGATTGCTTTGTTGTGATTGGTCGGCTCTCGACTGTCATCGAGCGATGCTGGATCGCGGTCGAGATTAGCAAGGTCAGAGGTTTCCGCGGACCCGTGATCTTACATTTCTGAGTAATCATCTGTTTGTTTCTAGACTGGAATGTGTAATCATTAAGATAATTCATTAATTTGTACAAATTGAGGAATTTTATCGTACTGTGATGTCTGTGATATTAAAATGTGGAGGTATGATATGGTAGACAGACAGGCTTGATTCTGTTTAGATATTCATACTAACTCTTACTTAACTAAGCATAGAAATAGAACCTGTTAACAAAATTATACTTAATTCTGCTTACATATTCTAAACACCTCGAGATATGTCTAACAAATTTGTAGTTGAAATACCATCGCTACATATGTCTAAACCTAATTAATGAGTCGAGTCTATTTTTCAAATCCAGCCTGCCATAAATTATCACTATGAGAACTAATTATAACAGTTGCAGACATTCGCCCAGACGGCCGTAACACGGTCATCGCACAAGATCCTAAATATTTTCTATTTCTTGAAGAATTTAGATAAAAGATAACGGCCACCTACAGACATAGATTATAATTTATTAACCTATGTATACTGGTATTAATTCCTAAAAACTACATTTGAAGCTTATTTTCGATATAAATGCATATAATATATAGATATGGATATCCTGACAAATTCTAAACATCTTCAAATCTTAAAAGATCTCTTAAGAGCGCTCTTACAAGAAAAGTCGAAATAATGCAAAATTGATGATACTAGTCGACGAAATTCAGGACTTTGCGCTTATTATTAGAAACAATGAGTACTTGTTCCAGTAAAAGCGTCTTCTTATCTTTATAAATATCGTTGTGAATATTAGAAAAAGGACTTATTATATTAGTAATGATTTTTTTTTTGATTATCGTTTCCGAAAAACCCCGTGAAGCACTGAATGGCGAGCTCTTATTTGGAAATGTTGAGAATTTTACTCTGCTAAACCTGGCTATTTTGTATTACTAATACCCTGTACTTTAGGCATATCAAACTATATTTTTCCTACATACCTTTGAGAAAGAGAAAATCAAAGTAAAACGAACTCGATTTTCTCTCCGAAACAAGTGTCAATTCCTACGAAAATCTACTTAATATCGAAGTCATTTTCATACTCAAGCAATCTGCAACGTTTGCTTATACTGTTGGTATACATTAGTGTTTATGAAATTCTACTATAATTTTTTGGCAATTTTTTGAAAACTACTCTATATTACCGATGACGCGCGCTGCGCCAGCTCAGTGCCGCGGCAGAGCTTGTAGAGGCAGGACGTGTGTCGGTCGGCTCCGCACATTTTCAACGGCGACGACGAGGTTTTTTATCATTGTGTGCGGCGGGCGCCGTGTAAAACGCTATACTGTGTGCGTGTAAACCGCAACGAGAGACTTTGATCCTAGCACTGTTTTTATAGTATTATAATTTATAATGGTACAGTTTAATAAACTACCGGACAGGATTAAAAATATTTGAAACGACCTTACATTCTATATGTATTTATTTGACTCAAGATAGTACTCAGGGTCTGATGATGGAGCCGGAAGGTGGTCACCGGTACCAATCAACCATGCAACTAAACCACTTCGTGTTTAGGCTCGTTTTATTCATCTCAACAAGATCTTTGACACAAGATAGTACTCAGGGTCTGATGATGGAGCCGGAAGGTGGTCACCGGTACCAATCAACCATGCAACTAAACCACTTCGTGTTTGGGCTCGTTTGATTCGGCTCAACAAGATCTTTGACTTAAGATAGTACTCAGGGTCTGATGATGGAGGCGGAAGGTGGTCACCAGTACCAATCAACAATGCAACTAAACCACTTCGTGTTTAGGCTCGTTTTATTCGTCTCAACAAGATCTTTGACTTAAGATAGTACTCAGGGTCTGATGATGGAGCCGGAAGGTGGTCACCGGTACCAATCAACCATGCAACTAAACCACTTCGTGTTTGGGCTCGTTTGATTCGTCTCAACAAGATCTTTGGCACAAGATAATACTCAGGGTCTGATGATGGAGCCGGAAGGTGGTCACCGGTACCAATCAACCATGCAACTAAACCACTTCGTGTTTAGGCTCGTTTGATTCGTCTCAACAAGATCTTTGACACAAGATAGTACTCAGGGTCTGATGATGGAGCCGGCAGGTGGTCACCGGTACCAATCAACCATGCCACTAAACCACTTCGTGTTTAGGCTCGTTTTATTCTTTTCTATAAGATCTTTGACACAAGATAGTACTCAGGGTCTGATGTTGGAGCCGGAAGGTGGTCACCGGTACCAATCAACCATGCAACTAAACCACTTCGTGTTTAGGCTCGTTTGATTCGTCTCAACAAGACCTTGGACAAAAGATAGTACTCAGGATCTGATGATGGAGCTGGAAGGTGGCCACAGGTACCAGTCTACCATGTAACTGAACCACTTCGTGTTTGGGCTCGTTTGATTTGTCGCAACAAGATCTTTGACACAAGGTAGTACTGAGGGTCTGATGATGGATCCGGAAGGTGGTGACCGGTACCAATCAACCATGCAACTAAACCACTTCGTGTTTGGCTTCGTTCGATTCGTCGCAACAAGATCTTTGACACAGATTAGTACTCAGGGTCTGATGATGGAGCTGGACTATGGCCACGGGTACCAGTCTTCCATGTAACTGAACCACTTCGTTTTTGGGCTCGTTTGATTTGTCGCAACAAGATCTTTGACACAAGGTAGTACTGAGGGTCTGATGATGGATCCGGAAGGTGGTCACCGGTACCAATGAACCATGCAACTAAACCACTTCGTGTTTGGCTTCGTTCGATTCGTCGCAACAAGATCTTTGACACAAGTTAGTACTCAGGGTCTGATGATGGAGCTGGACTGTGGCCACGGGTACCAGTCTACCATGTAACTTAACCACTTCGTGTTTGGGCTCGTTTGATTCGTCGCAATAAGATGTTTGACACAAGATACTACTCAGGGTCTGATGATGGAGCTGATGATGATAGACAGGTACCCGTCGCCACCTTCGCGCTCCATCATCAGACCCTGAGTACTACCTTGTGTCAAAGATCTTGTTGAGATGAATAAAACGTGCCTAAACACGAAATGGTTTAGTTGCATGGTTGATTGGTACCGGTGACCACCTTCCGGCTCCAACATCAGACCCTGAGTACTATCTTGTGTCAAAGAACTTGTTGAAACGAATAAAACGAGCCTAAACACGAAGTGGTTTAGTTGCATGGTTGATTGATACCGGTGACCACCTTCCAGCTCCATCATCAGACTCTGAGTATCACCTAGTGTCAAAGATCTTGTTGAGACGAATCAAACGATCCTAAACACGATGTGGTTTAGTTGCATGGTTGATTGGTAATGGTACCTTCCAGCTCCATCATCAGACCCTGAGTACTGTCTTGTGTCAAAGATCTTGTTGAGACGAATCAAACGAGCCCAAACACGAAGTTGTTTAGTTACATGATAGACTGGTACCCGTGGCCACCTTCCAGCTCCATCATCAGACCCTGTGTATCTTCAGTGTCAAAGATCTTGTTGAGACGAATCAAACGAGCCTAATCATGTTACTACATGGTTGATTGGTATCCGTGACCACCTTAATCATCATCAGATCCTCAGTACCAGTTCGTTTTTAAACCCTCGTTG
Organism: Cydia splendana; assembly: GCF_910591565.1. NCBI lineage: Eukaryota > Metazoa > Arthropoda > Insecta > Lepidoptera > Tortricidae > Cydia > Cydia splendana. The sequence goes on along the minus strand of NC_085971.1, from coordinate 11,804,640 downwards.
ATACAAACTTTACAACCTATAGGTACCAAATGCAATGACGAAACATGTAAATAAGCGAGTAGGTACCTATAATTTATTTCGAGTAATATACCTTCATAAGTACGAGTATGGGGCTATTCATAAATTACGTCGTTTCAAATGGGAGGAGTGGGGGGGGGGGGGGGGTCTGGACATCGGACGATGGTAACATGACGTAGGAGGAAACAGATTCATCCGAAGCTTGATTTTTGGATGATTTGAGGGGTGGGGGGGGTATCAAAAATCGTCAAAAATAGATGACGTAATTTATGAACAGCCCCTATGTACATTTGCACTGCATTTAGTATTTTCGTACTTACCAAATAACAGTTTTAGAACTTTAAAAGTTAAGTACAGTTAGTGTTGTTATGGTTGATTTCAATATGCTTCGCGAAGGATCAAGAATGTTTAATCCATCATTGTAGTGCGAGTGTGGTAGAAGGGATCGGCGTACTGAGCTCGCACGGCCTGCCGCAGCGCGTAAAATACCTAAACTCGCTCAACGCCGAAATGTAATAGCGCTCTTAAGATGACTATTTTCCATTTTTCGCTACCCCAATGCACCCAACGCTTAGGGAATGTGTATTAATTATTAAACAAAAATACAAGCGTAAACAAAACCTAGCTCACTCGGGTTTAACTTATTGATAATTGTGTACCTATTATGTGCCTAAGTCTAAGTTACATTAAAACTGGTGAGCATGGTCGGCGCGGCTGCGCGGGCGCCGACTGCGGCGCACGGCACATTAGCGGCGGCCGGCGCATCTGGAAATAGTCGCGACGCGAGATACCATCGCCGCCTCTCCTCGCAATGATTCAGCATTCTTGACCATTCTCACAATACCTCGTGGCCTATTATCAAACATAATTAAACTTGAGAGGTTTTTGATAACTTATTAATTTGTTACAGGAGTTTGAGTGAAGACCAAAAGTTGCCGTTTGTGAAGGAAGCTGATAAACTGAGGACGCAGCATAAGATCGAATACCCTGACTACAAGTATCAGCCGCGGCGTAGGAAGCCTCCGCCGGCGGCGCCGCCGCGACTCAAGCGCGAACCGTCATTGGAGCGATCACAAATAGACTTTTCTAGAATAGAAGTGGACGGAGGTTTATTAGAGGACGGGCCTCCGGATGGTGCGGAGTTGGATCAGTACCTGAAACCTACGCATGCCTCACATTCGGCGGAATACCATGAGCTGCAGCCGCGCTACGTCGCCCACGCCCACCACGCTTCCGCCATCTACCCCGCGCCCCCGAATCTCTACCCGCCTTGCCACGACTGGGTGCAGTACTCACATCCATAAGTCCAAACATTTATTTATGTTAAACGAGACATAGATTTTTTTTCTACTATATGATATAGGTCACTTGACACAGTTGCGCGCCGCCGCCACATGCTTTCCGTGGAAGCGCACGTGCGTTTACTTATCAAAGCGCAACGCAACACTAAAATATTTAAATAAACAAATTCAGTATCAAGATCTCTTTCACGTTAGTTACAAATCAACTAGATTTTATAATTGTTCCCGTAACTCGTGATTCTAATACTTCTAACTGTTTACGTGTATTGTTGATGCTATATATCAAGATATTCCTTTGATTCCAAAGTTAATTAAATTTCTAATAGGTTCCTAGTCTAAGTTAATTTGTAATTAAGTCTTTTATCATTCATATTGAGTAAGTAAGTTATAATTTGTGATTAAATAGTGTAAACTGAAAGTTGTATAATTATAAGTTAGTTTGATAGGTAGGTATTGGAAGGTACCTATCTACAAATCCTGCAGTCGCGCTTAATAAATATTCATGAGATCAATTTGAGTAATGAGGATCAGATCTTGTGACTTTACTATATACTTACATATATATTGGTTTTGCTAATAGAATTGAAAACGAGTATATATACTCGTAACCAATTAGTAGAATTTAAATGCCTAGTAGTGGAGATATTATTGAATGAAATACACGAAATCGAGCGGTCGAAATTCAAAAATACGCCCCCTGTACGGGTACGGACCATCATATCCGTAACTACGGATATGATGGTCGTTCTATGTCTACGTGACAGCGAAAACTGTGTCCGTCACTTTCTATCCCGCGGTTACAGTTGACAGTTATTTTATCACGTGGATAAATAAAACCATCCATAATACACCGGCTGAAATGGATAAAATATGAGCAATACTTAAAGCAATTTACGATAAATAAACTTGTTACAAGATTTAGAACATTTGCAATGTCGCGATTTGCCAAAAGAATCATGTGGAATTGTGCCACAGTGCGCCACACGGCGCTATCTACTAGTACTAGGAAACAACTAAAAACTCTAGACGAAAAAGTTCTATATAACTAATATACGTACAGGCATCAAGCATAACAGTAATCCTTGCTATAAATGTCTTAAATATGTATGTATACTTAGTGATCACAAACGCGAAAGCTAATTTTGTTAATTCATTCTCAAAGTAGTTATTATGGATTATTTAAAATAGTTATAGGTATATATGTAAGGCAACATTATCATTGTTAAATTTTATTCAAAACCAATAAAACTGATTTTTACAATATGTTGTTTTAATGAAGAGGAATAAGGGTAAGTAATTAAAGTTTCGATATCGTAAAAACACGAAAAAAACGATAGTAGGTAATAGGTAGGTACCTCAGTTATATTTATTCACGCACACGAACTATTGAAGAACTTCATACTGGACTATTTTTAGCTAACCCATTACATGCCTTAGGTATGCCATAGCTAGGCGTATCACTTTAGTCGAATCAAAAATACCTACTGGTAATTTAAGGAAAAACAAGTAATAAAACCCGACTGAGTATTTACATATTTTAAATACCGGCGTCAGGGCGCGTAGCCAACGTACCAATCGTTTACGCTCTGTAGTGTACATATCGTAGTCGTCTCTCTCTATCGCTCTTCCATACTAGTGCGACAGTGATAGTTGCGTTTCGTTCGCTCGGAGCGTTACCTATTGCACGTTGGCTACTCACCCTGGTCAGAAACCGATCCGACTTTACGGAGCAGATGGGTAGGTTGTGCCTAATTTAAAAATCTGATGTACTTAGGTAATTAGTCGCCAATCGCCATTATCGGAGCAAACTTGGTGCACATAAAAAATATGTGAACCCGACTTTATTGTTACGTATCAGCAAAAATATCAACCACAAAATAATGTTTATTAGATGAACTATAATGTTTTTATTTTGAATTTTGACCCTAGAGTTCTTAGAGAATATAACCAAACGGAGTGGTCATTAACAGGCGTTCCCCTCTGTCGAAAATAGGCGGCCAATGGTCAACCACATGTCAACCACATCTATGGACTGACGTTTATCTGACATGGCTATGTTTACGTTACGTATACATTTGATGTGCGTCTCCCCCGCAAAAAACGGCAGGCTATTTTGTACCGAAAATTATAGACATGGCGTCTCCGTTGGTTATATTCTCTAAGCTATAATTGGTCACGCAAACATCACCCCTAAAATCTGCATACCACATGCATATCATGCAGCAGTGCATAATAGCAGAGTTCTTGGAAGCATTATCCAGTAGCCGCCGACCCGCCGCTTCCGCCCCGCACAGAGCCTCCTTGTGCTCCCCCCTATCTTATCACTCTCATTTTTCGCGACCCACTAATGAGGACAGGCTATCGCAAAATGTGCAGTCTTCGGGGCTTCAGGATGATTTGTCTTATTGATGTATAGCCGGTGATAATGATGGATGGATGCTTTGTTTTTTGCTTGGAAAACTACACGTATGATCAATTGATCACGTTGTCTGACCATTGAGAATACGGAAAGCTACCGAAATCCGAAAATCGTGTATCTGCATCTCTATCGGTCTTCCAAATTCAAAGTAACAGATGACACAAGAATCTCGATTTTTGAAGATTTAGATGTCTTTTATGTCCTAACCGGTTCAACCCGGAGTTACCAGTACACGGAGAAAAAAATCTAGTGTTCTTTACCAGAATATTGTAAATTTAACTTGATTTTATTGTATTATATGTGACAACTAGACTTTTTTTACACATTAACAGAAAATTCTAGTTCTTTACAACATCATTTCTAGTTCCTATTACCCACATACCTAGTATCGTAGAAAATAAATTTTGTGTAGTATACAAAACCTATCTGTAGCCATCATTATAGGACAGGGTAGAGTTTATCAGATATTTCATTAGTGTTCACCAGATTTTTTATTCGTTTTAAGTATAATTTTAGCTGACTGAAATAATCAACAATTTCTGTTTACTATATGCAGTATTGGAGAATACCAGATTTATGTTTGTGTTAAATATAATTGTTGTGGCATGAAATAAACAGTATGTTCTGTTTACTATATATATTGTAGAGTTTAACGGGTTTTATATTTGTGTTCAGTAAATCATTATTGCGGACTGAAATTGTAATATACTGTCGAGTGAAACAGAGTTAGGTTAAATATCTTAGGTGAGTCTTCGCTTTAACATGCTTTTGTTGCGACGAAGACTTACCTAAGGTGTTTAACATTATTCTGTTTAACTCGGCAGTAAGTACCTACATTGGCTTAGTCCGCAATAATGATGTTTGTGGTACAGGTGTGGTGGCCTGAAACATAAACAGAAAAATCTCAATCCTAAATAATTACTATGAGTAAAGTAAAAACAAACATTTTTTTTAAATTCGTTTTAATTTTAGTAGTACATAACATAAATTATCGGCCGCAACTTTAGTGAGCGTATGGCAAATATAACACAGAGATAATTTTGGTAGCAAACACAACACACAAACAGAACACTCCAATATAACCTTATCACTATTAGCAACATATGTATAAATTTTCAATTAAACCGCTATCCGCTTCGTCCGCCTTTGTTCACTACACACAGACACTTTTATTTGCTAAAACCGGTGATCTAAACAGGAATGCAACCTGATTCATTTATTATTGGCGACACTTGAAATTAACTCTGTCCGGACTTCGGTGAAAATGACAGAATGTTCTGGGCGCTGCGGGCGGCGGCGCAGGGGTGCGGGGGGCCGCAGTTAGCTCATATCGTGGACTGAACAGTTTTTCGTTACAGGCAAATAATATTTTGTTTAGTGTGCAATAATATTGTAATGCCAACAATTTTTGTTGTTGCTGGAACCACTCTTTATTGTTATCATTAAAAAGAGTATGTTAGACAACAGAGAACGTATCTAGTTATGTGTAAAAATATTCATAGTAATCAAGAAATTTCGAGTAAGTAATAGGTATTAAAACCGCTAACAGGTACGAGAAAATCTAGTACCTATAAATGAATTACATAAGGTGGACCTTACACAAAGATTTTGTTATACACACTTTTATTATTGGTGTGTTAAACTAGATGATGGTGAACAGAATTAATAAATATTGTAAACATCGCAATTATTGTAAAGTGTTGTATGCTAAATGCATATTTTACTCTGTTACTATTAGATTGTTACCAAAACGATATCAGAGTTTTAGTGTACTAGAATATTTTAACTAGAATATTCTAATATTGTCCAAAATACGAGTCTATTAAACATGGCTGAAATCTGTTTTCCTACACTAGAATCATAACTACTATACAATCTGGTAATATTGTAAAATATTTTTTTCTCCGTGTACAACGGTGTGTTAACGGTTAACTCTGAGTTAGTGGCTAACCCTGGATGGTGCAAGTGGCCCATAGAATATTTGACAGCTAGCTAGTACCTATATATGTACCTATTAATTCGACACCAAGCAATACCAACTAGGTAATTGACAAAACTAATTAGAGAACAAAATATTTATAGGTACCTAATATTTACGAGATTTGCTTGTCAGATTGATACGCTGGGGGCGATTTTTTTGTAAATTCGATCGCTCGATTTCGCTGATATACTAATTTTTGAAATACGAGCGATAGAAATTTGGAATCTAGTGGTATTGACCACTCGTTTTCAATTTTATTAGTCTAATTTAAATGCCTAGTAGTGGAGATATTATTGATTGAAATACACGAAATCGAGCGGTCGAAATTCAAAATCGGCCCCCTGTTTATTAACCTTTCGTTTGGAACCTACTGTAAAATGATGGCTGTTCAAAACATAAACTTATTGTTGACATCCTTAAGTTGAATGTTGGTATGCAGTATGCACTGATCAGTGTTAAAGCATACCAAAGACTAGTTAGGCAGTTTTTTTCTACTTTGTTCTACGAAGCTCAATTAATACCGAGAACACCATTAATTGCCGAATTTCAGCAAATCAGCCGAAACTAAATGTTCCCTAACAGTAATAAATTTCCCAGATTTGGCACTTCAAACAAAAACAGGCGTCAAAAAAAGAGGTTGTTATGAATCGGTAATGGTGCATCGAGGACTGCAGAATGAAGATTGAGTGCAAATGGGGCGCGCGGCGCGTGCGCAAGGGGGTCGCGTTACACGCGAGAACTGACGGACACCGATACTTGGCTGTATTCGGCATGTTTTAATGGTAGCTCCTGACATGACGGTCGTAAAGCCTTTTTGCCAAATGATGTCACTGGCAGTCCACCGATGTACAGTTAACAGTGTGGGCGATAGTACCTATCAATTTACACGATCCAACCGCCCTGACTCTATATTATAAAATGTTGTGTACCTAATACCTACTGAACACTTGTTCATTTGGTCCAGTATAAGTTCTTAGTTTATGTGGATTTCAGAGTCATATTTACATCGGTAAGCTTGAGGCGGTTGATCGGTAAGCAGAGGGAATGGGTCCGGGGGCCGATTCCTAAATTTCGAGCGCTCGGTTTTGTCACTCGAAAATTTGTAGAAAACGGTGAAATACAATTTTTGAAATACGAGCAAAACAAATTGGGAATCTAGTGGTATTGACCACTATTTTCAATTCTAAGTGGCAGAATTTAAATGCTTAGTAGTGGACAAAGTATTAAAGGGTAACACGAAATCGAGCGCTCGAAATTAAAAAATCGGCCCCCGTTCTATCGGGTTTTTGTGGGCTGACATAAGGTACGTATTAATTACTTAGGCGGGCGGCTGTATGCTCAATTTTACGCTTTAATTTGTCCCAGTTTTTTGTGTTTGTGTAATCCTATCCAATGGTGTTGTGGCTGTCATCAGAGCTAAGTTTTCCATGTACCTACTCTACCTACGCCCTTATAAGACAAGGATTTTTTTAATAATATGATATCTACATATTTGTATAAATGGGTATAGGTACAAAATATCTTAGGTAGGTACATTAGGTAATTACAAAAACGTATAATTGCTATACTATTGATAATTCATAATAAATAATGGGACAATCGGTGGTAGGTATTTAGGTATGTACCTACAAAGACTTATAAGTAATCGATATTTACGTTTCCGTTAATTTCTGCAAGCATAGGTATATTTTGGGGCAAGGATAAATGACTACGGTAAGATACCTAAATTTCATTTCTGATAAGTGATAAAACAAGAATTTATTTTTTTCAGGCCAAAATACAAGTCCTTCTGTTTGTATTACCTTTTTCTGTTAGTATTTGGTACCTATACTTATCGTACGAAAAACCCAAAGTTCACATATTGATATTTATTACGCCGGTATTAAGTATGTATACCTATTTAAATTATTTTGGACGCCTCCGAGATGTCCAAGATCATGTCATCTTTGGTCAAAAACTATGTCAGTTAGGAGGTTAAAACCTTAGGCTGAAGTAGTTAGTTACCAATGACACATTAAGTAGGTACGAATGGTACGATTCCTGCTCCGGATAAGCAAGGATCAAAGGATTCCAAGACCAAGCAGCTCAAGCTCAAGTGGCTTCAACACTAGCGACAGTTTGTGTGAAACCTCAGAGATCGTATTCCCATGACTCACCAGGCTGTCTATCTCTTGAGAACAACCAGTTCAACTGAGACCACCAATCGCCCGTTAGAAGTATGAGTCTTAAAGTCAAGTTATCATAGTCGCAACGAGTGTGAGCTCAAGATGGAATGGTTTGTGAATTAGCTTCCTACCAACACTCAGCAGATAGTGGTAAGCTGACACCGCCGCGTCTGGTACGCATCGGCGAATCACAACGTACGATCGAACATGTGTGGAGCAACCCGGCCGGAACCCTAGCTGCGTTACATCACGTTCGCGCGGTTTTGATTTTGTTCTCGTATAAATGCAAATAATACTGAATTTTCATAGGTACTCTCACTATGGTGGCAGTATGGTACAGTCTCCATCAAAAATATCGGAGGCTCACAAATATATTAAGAAAACTTCTATTATCAAGATGTTAAAGTATAGGTATGTGAAGGTATAACCACCTTGGCTGCTCTGATATTGTTTCTGATGCCGACTGTACTTACAAGTCTATGGCACGCTTACGTATTACGCTGCTTACGTATTTTGTCCATAGTGTATACTCGAGAGGTCACATATCAGCATTGCCGATCTTTTTTCTGTTTCAGTGTTCGAAAGGGTCTGGCTGCGACTATTATTTATTCTGCTTAATGAGAAAGCAATGAAATTATGAACGAGAATCTATTAAATCTTGGAGGTTGGGGAAGAGTAGGTATGCTATATTTAGGTATGGTCCCTTTGTAACTTATTTAAGGAGTCCTATAACAATGAAGTGTACAATAAGTGTAATCAAAGTGTACCTTATGCTCTGAGATCGAGTTCAAAGTACCTACCGATCAAATATAAATCCTTACCTTAGCCCTCTCCGCTGTTAGTACCTTAGTTAGGATCTTAAAACTTCGACGTCCAAGCTTACTATGATAATAATAAATGATCACAATGATCACAACCAAAGTTAACAAAAAATTATAAAAAAATATTACGATGTGACATGTGACAGAAAGAATATCCAAACATGTACGGAAGCTGGAGTACCGTCCATACAAAAATATTTATTATAAAAAACTGAACCAAAAACCTATTGGTACATAGGGGCTGTCCATAAATTACGTCATCGATTTTTGACGATTTTGGACCCCCCCCCCCTATAATCATCCAAAAATCATGCTTCAAATGACCCCATTTCCTCCTACTTCATGCTACCGTCATCCGATGTCCAGACCCCCCCCCCCCTAATTTGAAATGACGTAATTTATGAATAGCCCCATAAGCAAAGAATACATTTAAGCAGAATTTAATAAAAAATGTACTCTGGCAAACCCACTTTGTCAGTAGAAAAACAACCCTTGGTGCTTATATTTTTAAATTTGCCGCCTTTTTCTACTGACGGAAATGGCTTGCCAAACTATAGTTGGGTGATTTTCAAAACAGTTTTGCCGTCATGTTGGTACCCCGAATATTAATTTGATATGGCGGGCGTTGCTTTATCTGTGCTGTTTTCATATTGTATTGCCATAATAAAAAAGTACAATATTTTTTTGTAACATCGTTGAAGTGCTGTCAAGCTTGCTGTCAATTGAATTGTCTGACGTTGTCTGACAAATTGATTGTCAAAAGAAATAAGATCCAGTCTTAGTGATGATTTGTTTTTCATTGAAGCTGATGGGGTAAATATTATCCAGGGATGATAACAAGTCGCCAAAGATAAGTTCTGCACTAAAGTATTAATGGCCAAACTACCGAATGGCTGGTTTCAGCTGGTGAGTGATTGCGCAGTGTTAAGAATTTAATATTTTTTGACGGTGTTAGTAATTGTTTATATGCGTGTATTGTCTTCCCTGGCAGCAGTAATTGGGTGAAATTGATCAATTGACTGCCCATTGTGCTCAATGGGTAGCCTCGCGTCTTAGATCATGTTACGATGGTACTTTATCTTTTTGTTGTATATGTTTAGAACGTTGCGAAATGTTAACGTTGGGAACACTCAACTCGGTCACCGGGTTTATGAGCCATTATATACACTTAACAGTGACACCTGGATACAGCTTACTCATTATTTCTCTTTACTGAGTATTTCTAAATACTAAACTATAGTAAATTAATCAAAATTAAGCATTCCATATGAACAATATTCAATAAATTATTTCTCTCACAATACATTGGATGTTTCAGGTACCTTTCTGAAGGCTTCCAAGTTATAATCGAGAAGTCAAAGGAAGCAAAATGCTCTTTACAAGATGTACAGTTGCGTTTCTTGTGCCCTGACGATTTAGAGGAAGTGAGTATCTTTATATTGTTTTAATAATATGTACTGAATATTTTAAAACTGAAGCAAAATGTATATTATGGAATTTTAGAAAATGTTCTAGCAAAACAACTAAAACTTTAAAATTTCTATTACTGAAGATTTAAGTTATTTTTTTTTCTTAGGTAAGGAGTTTGTGCAGAGAATGGTTCCCCATAGAGTACCCTCAGTCATGGTACGAAGACATCACTTCATCAGAGAGATTCTTTGCTCTCGCAGCAGTATACAAATCACAGATCATTGGTCTCATAGTGGCAGAAATTAAGCCATATTTGAAGCTAAACGCTGAAGACAGAGGAATATTATCAAGATGGTTTGCCTCTAAGGACACACTTGTTGCATATATATTATCTTTAGGTGAGTTCTTTTTTAATTTATATTTTAGGAAGTGGATTTCCTGTTAGTTTTCTGATATGAAGGTTTAAGTTAACCATTTATTGTATTCAATGTAGTCATGCCAAGTAATCATTTCAAACTTATACTAATATATATATTGTAATCCGCTTCAGTAAATCATGAAAAGTAGTCAAGGTGTATGGCTAAAATGTAAGTCCTCCAACTTTAATACATGTGTCTTTCCAAATCTAACCTATAGCTGCAAATGTAATATGTATGTGATTATCATCAATTTTTTTTTTCTATGTGTCACAGGGGTGGTCCGCTCGTACCGGCGCTCCGGAGTGGCCACACTTTTGCTGGATGTGTTGCTGAGCCACCTGGCGGGCGCTGCCCCGCAGCCGCCGCATGACCACCGCGTCAAGGCCATTTTCTTGCATGTGCTCACCACCAACACTGAGGCTATACACTTTTATGAACAAAAAAGGTTAGTGCTAACAGATTTACTTTTTTGCATGATATGGGCTGAATATAAACACTGCCTGCTGCTCTGAAATGTGCCTCGGGCGACAACCATGCACAGCAGCATGAATAAGGATGCATACACACAATATCCTTGCTCACTGCCATGTACACTGCCTTGCCCCTGCGGCAAAGAGGCAAAGTGTAAACAATTCATTAATTTTTCTGAGATAATTAGTTCTACCATGGCATAAATGCTATTGTAGACTTAAGTCATATTTGTTTTAATGTAAGTTGGATAAATGTAATGTGGTTGTTATGACACTTACGACTTGTCTGGCTTCGTCTTTCCTTATTTCCCACCTAATGTAATATTAACAAGCATTGTTATTTCCCAGCGTAAACAAGTTATCCTGGTTTTACATTGTTATATTTATTTCCTTGAAATAAGGTCGCGTTTTCCAATAATCAAAGTGGTGCTTAAAATTATCGTCACTAGATTTCTCGTTGGAAATAACATAGGTACAACTATAAATATATTTTTTTCCATTTTGCCTATAATTCATGACACGTCACACTTTTGTGGCTTCCACAGAACCGCGCCTCGTACGTGAATCATACGAAGGTAGATAATTAAAGAGGTTATCCAAGGTCGAATAAATGCTCGAATCATATTTAAAAATTACTATGATACCTATAACCTAGATAAGTTGACTTATATATGTTAGATTTTTTTTAATGCAAACTAAATACCCACTACTTCTATTTTGTCTGTTCCGATTAAAATATAAATGACCAAAACCTTATCTTATTGCTATCAAGTTTAGTTAAGAACATTTTACTATGTCATCTAATCTAGATGAGAAAAGTAGATTATTTTGTTATCATAAGCACTAATATACTCGTATATTCGAGTATTCTTTTTATCAGCCTTTGATCTTATCACACAATTACAAAGTTGTACCTATGGATGAAACTCCGTATTTGTATTACAGTAGAAGAAGATTTTATGCAAACTAACTTGTTGCTAAGCAATAGCCTGCCAGAAGATTTTTAGTATTTTTACACTTTTAACATTAAAATGTTTGTATGATTTTTTAATGCAAAATAAACATAGCAAGACCAAAATTAACATGATAAAAGGTAGATAGACAAAAACCGTTTCAAACTTGTTATGCACATACTAAATGAGTTAATGTTACTAAAGAGCTAAGGAATTTAAGATATTGAAGACCTGCTGATCCCGTAAGTCACTTTGAACTACCTTCTACTAACATTGAGTAGTATTGTTTACATATTTAAACAATCTTGTGTCAGATGTAATTTTTTTATAATAAAATTGATGAAAATAGAAATCAATTTTGATGCATATCAAATTTGAATTCATATTTTTTTGCAAAATCTTAAGTCGGCGGATAAAGTAAGGACCGTATCGTTTATTATGGGTACAGATATAACCTGGTCTAACTGTTGACGTGTGTATTATTTTGTATTACTATGTTCTTAAGGTATAATCGGGGGGTATTTTTAAGCCATAACTGATATAAGAAGGTTTTACATTTATTTTATTTTAGGGACTTTATGATGATTTTAATACCGTCTAGCAAATATATTTTGGACAAGCCTATCGAGCTTAATTTGAGACTATTTTACCGATTCCTTGGTACGATTTAAAGGACAAAAGGCTTGTCCACTCCCACGGCTCATATATGAGCCGCAACGCTTATGGTGACGTCACATCGTGGGAATTGACAAGTTAATATGCTGCCAAAATATGCCATCTAAGTGTCCTTTTCATGATTGCTCAATTGAACATCCACAGAATAAATGTGGTGAATTTTTATCTTTACATGAAAACGACTTTTTATGCAACATTTTGGTTTCCCGTCAATTTATGACGCAAGCGAAATGAGGGAAACAGCTAAAAGAATCTACCGAAATCCAAAGCCTAACGGACATTCATGTCGCAGCAGGTCGATAGAAACGCTCCATGATGGTTATATTGTATACCAAAGTCGGGGTTGTCGTAAGTAACATGCCATATTCTCTAAAAGGGCACCATGCACGATCCAAAACATTTTTTCCAACTAAAAGAAATGATTAGACTATGCCCAGATGTTTCACTTTACGAATCATATATAATTGCTGTTTACATTGTACGTTTTTTTTTGTCTAATATCTCGTCTTGTTCGCAAACCGCAAAGGGTATAGCAGGATAGCCTATGAAAAATTGCCCCCAGCGTTTTGGGGTCGAAACTATAATCAAACGATGCCTTTTGAAGAGGTAATACCCTGCACAAAGTTTCATCCCTATGTTACCCCCTGGGGGTGAAAAACACCCGATTAACCCCAAAACTGTTTTATTTATTTTTTCCTAAACTATGAAAGTGACGAATTTCAAATTTTGTACAAATATTAATGAGACTAAAAGCTATATATTAAAAAAATATGACCCTCCTAACCATTTAAATTCTTGTAAAAAATAATAAAAATAAAAATGAATCACCCTGTATAACAAGTTCGACTCTTGGTACACACACCATTTTTTTTTTCAAATATGAACCAATTTATATTCTACAACTTACAAAATTATCATCGTCCTAGCCCAGAAGGAACATTGCTAAATTAATATGAATTGACTCTTTGGTGCCTACTATTCATTTAACTAATATAGGGCGTCCCACGGCTATGCCACATGGAGGGAAAGTACCCTGAATATTGTAGATGGAACATTTTACTGAAAGAAGACATAATTTTAATTTAAAAAAACAATTTAAACTGCATTCATAGATTTTTAAATAATTACATGGTTGAACCGGGAATCAAACCCGCTACACGAGAAAAAAAATACCCCTGTAGTTTTATTATACCGATCGAAAGGCTTCATCATAAGGATTATTTTTTGCTAAATAACTTAGTGTCAGAAATAAAAGGAAGATCATGAATTTTAACAGGGTCAACATTTGATCAGGGTATTTTTTTTCTCATGTAGCGGGTTCGATTCCCGGTTCAGCCATGTACCTACCTAATTAATCTAATTATTTAAAAATCTATGAATGCAGTTTAAATTGTTTTTTAAATTAAAATAATGTCTATTTTTCAAAGGCTATTCTGCTATATCCTTTTCTTGTAGTATTTGTCCAAAATCGTTGTAGTTACTCGGGAGGATTAGGTAAATATTGTCCAAACCATGTGCTTTACGTGGTCTCCCAGGACGAAATGTTACTTATTATTAAAGCACTAATTAAACTATATGTGTAATTTTTTAATAAAAAACGGCTAAGTAAAGTTGTACCCATAATAAACGATACAGTCCTTATACCTAACGGGGATTTTTATTGACGTTATCGCAAATAATAATATAGAGAAAACAGTTTGATATGCATTTGCAAAATTATACCCTTTTCCTATACACCGCTGTCTCACGTTTCAGATTCCGTCTGCACTCCTTCCTTCCCTACTACTACTCGATCCAGGGCCGCAACAAGGACGGGTTCACGTACGTGTACTACGTGAACGGCGGGCACGCGCCGTGGGGCATCTACGACTACGTGAAGTACGTGGCGCGCGCGGCGTGGCGCGGCGGCGGGCTCTACCCCTGGCTCTGGGGCAAGCTGCAGGCCGCGCTCACTATCGCGTGGCACAGGTAGTTAATCTATTGCTTGGATGCGTTTTTATTACTTTTTATCACTTACCGCTGTGGATAAAACAACACTAAACAACAACCGTAAGGCCTTGATTTTCGGTTGACGCAGTATGCGTAAAGAGCCACATGGTACGGCAGCAATATTGGCTTAACGTTCCATAGAAACGTTCTACGTCCGTAACCTACGTTTTACGGGCGTTTTTTTAATGGTTAATACTTGCTGAGGCTTCGGCAGAAGGATCTCTCATGTTCTGACATGGATGGAAAGTGAGTTACATCTTATCCATACGATAAGTGATAAAAACGCGATTATAAAAGGCCGCCTGGATTGTGTTTTGTGGAGAGTTGTGATGATGTTGGTCCTGTTTGCTTTATGTATACATACATAGGATCTTAAGAGAACATTAATTGGGTTGTACTATGTATAACCCGATCGGTACATGTGCATGTACATGACGAACTTAAATGTGATTTCATGTTATGATTATGAATATATTAAATTGGACTTATTTTAAATCATATCCAATGTTGAAATTCAGTTACAATAATACATATGTTGTAAAAATAATATATTAAGCGATTAGGCTGTGCGTGAAAACATTACACACCTTTTTGTGTGTACATTCGAAGTCATAAATATGTATATGTACATACATTTCTTCACCATATTCCATTAAAATGAAGTGAAAATATGTAAATATGGCATTGACTGTTAAAAATGTTTAATAATAAAGTAACAAACTGTAATTAACTGGATTACATCATTTGGACTCTTATCGGATTGTTATGTTCCTAGACAATGGATATGATAAAACGTTACTAGACTTTCTTGTGTCATCCTACAACTTAGGCGCCCCTTCATAAGTGAACTCGCGAATCGACAACAACCTAACTATAATCTAATAATCTTTGAACGACTGTAACAGCCTAACATTTCCTTACAGACCCGCCGCGACCAAAACGCCTTTATTGATAACGCCATAGAGTTGCCTTTCGTGTTTACTAACTTCTAAGATAATATTAACACTGGACGACGAGCTGTATCATTTTCTAACGTTCTATGACTTTCTCTAATTAGATGTACATATAATATCGGCATTAATTGTTAGTCTTCTGTATATTTGTTAACCTGCAACTTTACTTTTAAAATAAATGTGTGTGTTTCACTGAAATAGTTTTGACTTGCAATACGCTTTTACTATGCACTACATTGATACAGACAGCAGGAGAATTAGCTAAGCAGGATACTTATCACTTGATCAAAATGATTATACAATGTAATTGTTGTTATGACGTTATGAGTATATGAGAGCAAGAGCGTGCGTAGATAATTTCGACCAATTTGTCCACTTGGCAACCTTTGATGCTGATCGTGTACATCCAGATAGGTTTTTAAGAAGAATCTCATTTAATTCATAATACGCAATACTAAGTTTAGCCATCAAACAAGGAAAATGTTACAAGGTTTAGTTTTCAAATTCCCTATTGAGTCATTAGCACGCTTACCGATGTCTGGTGTCTATAATAAATCGTAAATAGGTATAGGAATGTCGTAATTGAGCTAAGCAAAGCATTTATTTAAAAAGGATTGACGAAATATTTCAATACCTCTTGACATCTTATAGTGCAATAAGACTCGTGTATAAATAAACCAGTGTGTAGTCTATACTAAGAATTTAATGCAGACCATTTTCGAGATTATACCTATATGCCTTCTTCGTGTTTGTTGTTAAATACATCGAATGTAATAACTTCGAGGCAACTCGAGTGTGTGCAGGGGCTATATTTTTGTTTTTCAATACCTAATTATTTTATTGTATGCATATCATATACATATTTGCTACATTGTGTTTGTTGTGTTCGCAAGATCATTTATCGTTTTGTTTGAGTTTTAAAAATATCATACCAACGAATTTTACATATACGACCGCTGATATCTACCAAGACATTTCTTTGTTAACGTGTGTTTAAGTATAATTTTTTATCTTGCAAATATCTATTACGTTTTCAGGAATGCCTACAGATTTTAGTGGCGCGTCGCGTACCCCGCAATCCAGTGCGAGTTTTAGTTTGAGGACGAAAAGGCATATACATTTAATATTTAAAAGTATTTATGAATGTATTATTATTTTATATAATTTGACATATATTTACATCATGTTTGTAAAGAAATCGACAAAGATATATGTGATAAATTTTAGTTTTACACTGAGGTACGTGATCATTATTTTCTTGTATTTTTGAGATATTTGGCATAAGTTTGTGCGATTACCTACAGTCGTATTGACCGAGAAATGTAAGAGACAAGACGAAGAAGGCATTGGAATTTTGCTGAAATATAAAGTTGTATGTGTGCCATGGATAACTGCCAAGACATTTAAAGTAAGGTGCCTGTGTGTTCAGTGTAGGAATTGTGAATAAACATTAAAATATATTCAATTATAATCAAGAACTACATTAGTACGGTCTATTAAGGGTATTCAGCAATAAAATATACTCATTTTTACTATTTACCTAGCATGATGAGATAACTTTAATGATTTTATTTTGCGTATGAAACTATAGGTAATAATATATTTTGTTAACCTTTGTTTCCCACTAAAAATGAACACCACAAACTCTGAGGTAATAAATAATTTGTAAAAAGTTAATTATTGTACCAAAACCGCACATTTACTAAAAAAATATCCATCACTTTATGTTGTGATGACCAACTTGTGTATTAAATATTAATAAAACGCCATGTTCACCATACAGCGGCAAACTCCTTGACATACGAATCATATACAATGCATTCTTTGTGACGAAACAAATTAGGTACATTAAATAAGTAAGTAAGTAGTTTTAAGTTTATTCTTTGCATCCATATTAAAAATATGTAAAATTAATTTAAACAACTTTACCAAAGAGAATAGAGTCTATAGAGACGGATTGTCAAAGTAAATTATGTAGCCACTGTAAATTTACTGTCATCTTTCGACATAAGATAAAACTGTTAGAACGCCATTTGACTTTAATCCTTATTCTTTCACTGATATGTGTTAACTTATTAAATATTAATATTAACGCTATCTACTCGACTATAGGCCAAAGGTATGGTGCAATCTTTTCGAGCGATGGCGCCATAACCTTCAGCTTACTCTCGAGTAGGTGATCAATGTCAAATGGCGTTCTAACAGTTTTAAACGTCTGTTGAAAGGTGGCAGTAAATGTACTGTAGCTACATAATTTACCATGACAACAAAGACATATGTAACTTCGTATAAGATGAATAAAGTCTAAGGAAAAAACATGCCTCGGAAATCAAGAAAAGGTCATTCTCGGATAGATGGCGCACTCACCTTTAGCCTATGCTCGGCTAGATGGCGTGACGACACCGTTTCATATTTAACAATTTTAACACATAGATATCAGTGAATGAACATGGGTCAAAATGATATAAAAATAATAAAATCATTTATCCATATACACTCAGCGTCAAAAAAATCGCACATCTTAACTTTTTTCTTTCAAGCGGTTTTAAACCTTATATTATATAAGGCAAGATAAGACTATGGGACCTTATTTGAAAGGTTATGAAATCCTCTATTGGAAAATGTCGTAAAATGGACGATCTACCCCATACAAAAATAAAAAAATTCAGGAAAAACGAATCGACGTGTATTCAGGTTAAAATTGCAACGAATAAAATCACTACAAAATCAACAGATACAAAAAAAAACAAACTTAAAACCTAGTGCTGCTCTTGCCCTCCGAGTAGCTTCCATGTGATCAGTCATGACTGTCATGAGTGCCACGATGCGTTTTTGAGGAAAGTTGTTCCACTCATCAATAATGGCATTTTGAAGCCTGTCGAGGGTGGCAGGAGCAGGATCAGGCGACCGAACCCGCCGGTTTAGCTGATCCTAGTGATGTTTGATTGGGTTCAGGTCAGGGCTCCTTGCTGGCCACTCCATTACGGTGATCCCAACCTTCCACAGTTAGTCTCACACAAACAACGCAGTGTGACAGCGGGCGTTGTCATGCATAAACTGGAAGTTGGGTCCAACAAAACCATCATATGGGATCACATGCTCCTCCAAGAACACCGTTATGTAACGCCGAGCAGTCAGGAATCCCTGGCTGTGACCACCTTCAGTGCGGGAAATGCACAGGAGATCAGTTTACTCGTCGATCGAAATGCCGCCCCAGAACATGCGAGTTCCGTCCCCTTAGCAGACGGTTTCTTCAGTGCAGGCTTGCGTAAATTGCTCTCCCTGCCTCCTATACACCCCTCTGCACCTGTCGTTGGTGTAAAGGCACACCCTCGTCTCGTCGGAAAAGAGGACATTCCTCTATTGTTCAAACGTCCAATCTTCGTGCAGTCGGCAAAATTGCCTCCTGGCTAGTCGATGCTATTGCTTTAATTGGGGGCCTGTAGCAGCTCTACGGGGCAACATCCTCTTCTCTTCCGGCTTTCTTCCGATCGTAGAGATGATTACTGCTGTTTTTTGAGCTGCTTGAAGCTGCTGCTGCAGCTCAACAGCCTCGGAGAAACGGTTCTGCAAAGAGTTCGATACAATGTACCGGTTGTCTCTAGCGGAAGAGCAGTGTTGTCTTCCAGGTCCAGGCCTCCTGATGTAACCACCAGTCACCTGGAACCCCAGCAAGACTCGACGGACTCGGAAACCGCTTATGTTAAATCTTTTAACCTTTACCCTCCATTTTATACCCGTCCCGGATTGCACAACAACGGACCGATTAAAATTGGATCTCGGACCTTTTTTAAACAAAACGCCTATGTTCGGTGATGGTTGTTTTTAGGATAATAACGATTTATCTTTTTAAAGTTCATTAATTGCGCTTTCAAATGATACCAATATTGACAGGGTACAATGCAGTAGATAAGAGCTATATTTGCTTGAAACGAATGTTTGGCGAGGTGCGATTTTTTTGACGCCGAGTGTATATAATTTTTTTAAATAATTTTATACGTTTTCATTTTGAGTTTTAGTCGTGTGTTGATAGATGGCAGTAAATTTACTGCGACTACAAAATTTACTATGACTCTATACTATCTATTCTCTTTGATGACAGTAACTCTCTATTTCAAATTCTCTTTGACTTTACTAAATTATGTGGAAATATTTTATTACAATTTTTAACTACTTAAAGTGTCTTAAAGTATGATTTACGACTGTTTCGTTTTATAATTATGTGCTGTAGAACTCTATGGAAGCACCGTATCAGGCACTAATAATTATTTGTGCACTTTCCCAGGGTAGGCTTATATTGTTACTCATTGTAAACCAAAGTATTTTAATTTACATGATTTTGTTACTAGCTGTCGATGTTTTTTTCTAATTATTATTGATTAAATTATTGTTAAGTGTTTATTATGCAAACAAGTATTATTTGGACCACTACCTACTCATTTAGTTTGTATTGATTAGGACGATTTTGTATGTATTTATAAAATTATGTTACCTAAATTACATTATGTATACTTAGTTCGTTTTTTTAGCATTAGGAAAAAAAGGTAAACAATCTTGCCGTGTCTTTTTATTGAAAAACACTTTTGAAAAATAAGTCACGGCAAATATGTAACAATTATGACTCATATACGATATACATTCTTTTGCTTTCATAAGTAATAGTTACTGTTTTTTATAAAGCGTTTTTTAATTAAAAGACACCACAAGATCGCGTAGTCTTTACCTAATGCTAAAAAAACGAACTATATTACGAGGCCAGTGAGAAGAGTTGAAACCGATTTTTTTTTATTCGTAGCCAGCTTATCTACCTTTACATGCATTAGAACTAGACTCTAGCAAATAAAGAAGATTAACAGCTCCCATACAGAGCCCCAAGAATCGTCAATGTTCTAGGTGACATTAAATATTATTTTCACATTTTAGTTAGACTTAGACCAAGCTAAGTTGGCAGTGATTTTGATAGCACAGACAGTGCAAGTGTTATTTAAACGTCATAATTTCATAGAAGTTTGACGGTCTGGGATATCAAAATCGCTGCTAACTTAGCTTGGTCTAACTCTATTTGCGTATGAAATGAGGCTGCCACCTTACTGCTATTTATAATTTCAAAACATAAAATTGGACTTCACTGATCGTAGTTATAGTCACAAGTAGATTTAGAGCATAAATAAATCATTTAAGGTTAGAACAGGTTTTCAAAGGTTAAAACTAGATGGCTCCGTTAAATAAAAATATGCCTAGAATGCTTTTATTATGCTTTAACTGTACTATTGTACATATGACAGCGGCCAGGAAACTTGGATTTTACGTTTAGAACTCATAAAAAGCAGTAGGTGATAGATTTTATACGTGGGTATAAGACTAAAATGGAAAAATAGTAAAACTGCACGCGCGCGAGGAACGCGGTGTTGTATGGAGGTTCGTCTTAAATATGTATTTACTAGTCTTTGATTAGAATAGTTTGCTTTTGGCTTAAGGTCCACATTTCAATATAATTTACAACAGCCTACATTTATTTTCAATAGTGATGTACCGACTATTGACTTGGCCGACTAGCCGACTAATCGGCGCTCGGATGGCCGATTAGTCGGCCGACTAGTCGGCTAGTCGGCCGGATCATTAGTTTCGTCTAAGTTCGGTTCAGATGCACTTAAAAACGACCGTTTTACCCCTTTCGTCGTCCTATTCATCATATTATAAATAGTAACGCTGAAAATTAAATAACAAAAAATCCTAAGGCTATATGTATATCATACGATAACCGGACAATCGGACAAGAAAGCGACCAAGCGGTCAATAATTCGAACAAAAGTTTTCGTAAGCACCCTAAATAGGAATTTGGGTAAAATAGGTGAAAAGCTTATGGAAAATATTTGCTGTTTATTTCTTTTTGCCCTGTTTTTCTGTCACTTATAAAGTGCCGACTAATCGGCCATTTTTGCCGACTAGTCGCCGACTAATCGCCGACTACAAATAAGGCCGGATAGTCGGCTTTCCCGACTAGTCGGTACATCCCTAATTTTCAACTTTCAAATCAAAGCAGAAAGATTAAGTAACCAGTGCAGTGACATTCACGAAATCAAAATGTTTGGCTGGTATACCAGAATCGCGTGTGCGAATCTAACCCGTGGTAGTTATTTTTTTTTTCTTTACAGTAGGTAATTCAATGGGTAATGTATTTCTTTTATTATATACTTTGTCGTTTCAACTCGGCTCATTGGCTTTTGCACATTATGATACCACGTTCCACGTGGTTTTGACACTCAAAATTGTCGTGAACGTCGGAGAGTGGTAATCTAGATGCGAATCTTGTAGATGTCGATTCACAAGAACTGGCACGAATGGAATGAATGAGTGAATAAAAATATCTACGTGTGTGTCACATTAACCAATAAAATGGTGTCTCTGACTGTCTGAAAGTTCCGTTCATTCCATTCCTGCCAGATTTCTCGGATCGACCTGTAGCATCTCTCCTGTTTCATTATTAACGCATTTGTTGCCGATTTTTTTTCTAACTTTTGCCATATATTGGACTCCGCTCAGTGTCTCAAACGCATATAATCGTACATAGAAGCATTAAGTAGGTATAAAAACTCATAGACCACAGTAGCGTTAAAGGCACCGGGCGAAGTTCTTAAAAATAAATTTGTATATGTGTTCAAGGCACTAAATGCGTTAAATTCGCTTTATTTTTATGTAATCGTTAAATTATAATGTAAAGGCAAACAAATGGCGAGGCTTGTAATTTGTTGTTTTCACCATGACACTACTTCACAGTCACACATAATGTTATACCTACTTAATAAATTTTATGGTTGAAACTATTTGTACCCTTACCATGGAGAACATAGCTTCCAAATAAATATCATTGTTGACTACAAATCTGTTTTTCAATCCGGAGGACGATAAAACAAAGCCACCGTAACAATTTCAGAAAATCTTTAATTTTAATAATTGCTTCTTTTTTCATCAACTATGCTGTACAAACTATATCGCTTAAATTAGAATTAGCAATTAATAATTGCACGTAAAAAAACTTAACAAATAGGTACCTTCAACATTTCGATTGGAATGAACGACTATTACATTAAGTAATATTTTTACAATATTTATATATAATCCTACGAAATGATAACATTCAACAAGCAGTCACAATCGCCCAATGATATGTTAAAATTATTTGAATATTTTCAATATTGTTATTGCGCTAGTGAGTAATTATGTAATAGTTGTGACTAGGATGGCGGGCGGGGCGGGGCAGGACTACGTGACTAGATTCTCTCTCTCCAAGGCGCCCGCCTTGTGGTTCTGCCCCTTGAAGTCCTTCAGTCGGATCGGCGACGACTCGTTGCCCGAATCACACTGAAAACAACAAATACGTCTATTTTAATGTGGTGTCTTGTGACCAAACCAGGGACCGAAACCGGTTACCAATAAAGGGTAGTATCGGGTATTTGGTAGAATTGTTAGACCAAAATAAAACCCTTTCCCCTCCAAGTGTTTTAGCTTCTAGCGGCCAACCGTACAAGAAAAACTGACGGGCAAATTTGAATTAAGGGTATTAGAAAATAGAGTTGATTTTGCTTTGTATTAAAATCAAACGAAGCAAAGCAAAAGCAACTGTGTTCCATTTAATAATGAACACAGTTGCAAATTTTATTGGAGGTAATTTGTACTATTATGCCATTGAACCCCAAGAGATTAGAGTGCGATGAAGTTATTAGGGTATATTGTAGGGTAACTATATCATATGGGTAACCATTTAACTGGATTATCCTATCGAAAAAATTAATCAAATGACGGGGCTTTTCGGTCCCTGGTCCAAAGTAATCAAGTAATCAAGTAAGTATTGGGCTATTTTTTGCAAAGAGGTTCGGAACTTTTGTAGAACTTTAAATTTTTTCCGTAAATTGTTAGTGTTCAAGTGGGAACCGTACGTTAGGTCCGAGGGAGCCCGAGTCCTGCAACAGCAGCTCGCTGTCGGTGCCTCGCTCCTTGTTCTTGAGGATGGAGCGCGCGCGCGAGTCGCCCTCGTGCGGCCAGCCGCCACCGCCGCGCGCCTTCCCGTTCTTACCTGCATACATAACAACGGGTCAACATTTCATAATCGCCGTCCCTTACTCTTGTCCCATTGGAACGATGGAAGAGGTGCTAGCGTAGCCATCCATTCCTTCTACTACCTAAGTAATTTCTCAGATAACATTTTGTAACTCTAAGAAAAGCAAGACTCAAAAACACTTTGTATACTGAGAACTTTCCCGTTCTTACCTGCATACATAACAACGGGTCAACATTGCATAATCGCCGTCCCTTACTCTTGTCCCATTGGAACGATGGAAGAGGTGCTAGCGTAGCCATCCATTCCTTCTACTACCTAAGTAATTTCTCAGATAACATTTTGTAACTCTAAGAAAAGCAAGACTCAAAAACACTTTGTATACTGAGAACTAGTCACGAGAAAATGTTTACAGACGCAATGATTGCGTCATTCCAGACTGCCAACCAAATATTATTGTTACCAAAAAGAATGTGGTGGTTGATTATCCTCGTGGCTATCCCTCTCGGAGGTCTCTTCTCCTCCTCCGCCCATTCCTGCAACACAAACATTACATGTAACAGATTGTAGAATGCTAATACATACGGGTTACGCCTACTTACTTGGGGGCGTAAAAAGGTAGGGTACATATAAACAACATGGATCCACATGCACATTTGACGTGACACAATACATAATACCCACATATTAAAGCTACTTCGTGCATCAGCTTATGAACTTGAAAATATTAGGAAGTCGAAGAGTGGTGAGACTTCGCGTCATACCGTCGTCTCAGATAAGAAGGAAGCCCCAGGAAGCCGTGTAGACTAACCTGTTGGAAACGTGCCTTTCTATGTTTGGGCTTGGAGTCGTCAAACGGGAGGCCAGGGGCGGCGAGCGGCTCGTCGACGGGCTGCGGCAGGCTGGTGCGCGAGGCGTCCAGGCGCGCGGGCCCCGCGACGGCCGCGGCGCCGGCGCCGGCGCTCGCGGTCGCGCTCACTCCGCTCGGCGACAGACTGCCTTGCGAGCCGCGCGGAGAACTTTCCCCCTGAGAACTTTTCGCACACAACACGCTCCCGTCCCCGGACGCACTCTTGCGAACACCCTTAAACTCTGTCGCTCCGCCCCCACTCGCGCTGCCTCCACTGCTACCGTCCAGAGGATTCACATACAAGTTTGATGAGTCGTTCTCGCACGTGATGTCGCCCTCTGAAGGAAAAGGGTGCGTAAGGCATGATGCAAATGTATCTGCAACGTAAGACATAAGACGCACATAGAGCCGGGCACCACCACACGGACATAAGTCATAGGGTGTGTGCTGCTCGTAAATGATGCAATGAGGTGATGTAACGTGCTATACATTGATACGTATATATGTACACATAAACAATCATAGGAGGACACTTATCACTGATACCCTTCCACAATTGACAAGTCTACGGGGTAATATCTATTCGTAATACCTACTTCTAGATGATTTGGAATTCCTAATGAGGTACCTGCACTACTATAATGTAATTACATACTCTAATAAACGTTTGATAGCTCACACATACACAGCTCCTAGTATTTTTTTGGAATTGATAAAGAATTGACGTATCTTGCTAGTTTTCGGGGTGAACTATATGATGTATCTACATGGTATGTTTAGGTACTTATCGTCTTTATCTGTTATTCTATAGTCTAGCGTGATGGCAAGCATGTATCAATTTCACTTCGTCTACATATCTAGGATGTTCTACTCAGGATACCTAGTCATCTAAAACGAATGGTCCACTAACCGTAACACTTGGTGTATACCTGTTCCGTGTTGAAATTTGTTAGGTAGGTGGTGTTTGTGCGAGTGAAGGCGGTGGTTACATACCAGGGCTATCAAGGCTGTTCGGCGTGGCCTCGGGCAATGCGCGGGGCGCGGGGTGGCGGTGGAGACAGGCCAGTTCTACGCACACGGGCTGCCGCAGGTCCGACGTTGGCATTGGCATCAGTTGTTCCGCGTCTATGAACTCCTTGTAACCCTATGTCAAACATTCTTATTTATATCCTCTACATTTCAAAATATAGTTAAATATGTATGTATATGAACCGGATCAACTAGAAATACGTTGCCGCTTGAACTTCAGAATTTAAAAAAATACCGTTCTAAACTGACAGTTTGATGGATGATACACGGGTGTACTTACTGCTACCGCCTTTCGAAAGATTTGTTAGTAAGCAGAAACTTTAAAGACCATGTTATGGACATGTTATTTCACAGGATTCTCTAAAAAATTGGAGTTAATCAAAGGAAATCAGAAGCTGCTGTTATATTAACCCGGGTTATAATCTTAGTACCTTGAACGTGCAAAAACAACACTCAAACTCAGAAGGCAGCTGATCCAAGTCTAACTGTTTGTCAGCCATCTTCTTTTCCTAGAAAAAGAGAGATCATTAATAGCTACCTACAATTGGGTTCTATTTTGAGGTTAACAAGCAATTCGAATTCGGGCATCGACAGTACCTAATTAAATTACAATATAAAGAACTACGTAATATGCTAATTAAACTATTTCGGTACTTATAATAAATAAAAGTTACTGGCTAAAGGTTTAGGCAACGAGAGATCGGAAAAGTCCCGTTACAATGGGCTCGTTTCTCCAACCCAAACCTTTATCAGGCTGAACTAGAAGCTACGAGTATGTTAAGAAGTATCATAGTGTTAATATGAGTCTAAATTGAGCTACTATTAGCGTAAAACATCTGTGAGTTCTTACTGGCGTCGGTTCGGGGTTTATGAGCAAGCGTTTTTCCGGCGAGTCCGGCCCCTCGGTCGAGTAGCGGCGCTCTTTCTGAGGGCTGCTCTGAAACTGTGACTTTGTGTGTTATCAGCAAGCCAAGTGCACGTAAAGCGCCCTAACACGGGTGCGTCCCAAAACTCATGCGTGATGGTTAAACTTAGTGCTGTGCTAGCAGCTTTAGGAAGGAGCTAGTCAGTAGGTCTTTCACGGTAGTAATAAGTTTACATTAATGATTTCAAAGTTCTGGTATTTATTGGTGCAACGTCTAATAATCAATTCAAGGGGAGTAATTAGATAATGTCAATTTAAATAATACAAAAACATTACACACATAAATACGTAAAAAATATTTCAAAGAAAATACATTTTTTTATTAAATATTACCTTGAGACTCTTGAGAATGAATTGGCTAAAGTAAGCCATTGGACGCACCCAGCCATTTCACAGGATCCTTACCTGGTTGGGGTCAGTACTCTGCTGGAGCTTATTGCTGACGGCATGCTCGTACTGCTTATAGCAGCCGGTCGAACCCGGCCCATCGCCTTCCAGGCTATTGGCGTCCCCCTGCGACAAGTTGTGTCCTGGAGACACACACCATCTAAGTCGTATCGCTTTCCGATTTCACAATCCTACTCCGTTTTTATGCGTATACTATATGTAGGCAGATAGTTATAATATTGTTTAGATTAATTTAACCGAACGAAGTAAACATTTATAAGAAATGGCAAGAGGTAAACAGCAGCAGCGTGAACTACACAACACACAATCACACGAACAGTCTATTATCCAGTGTCCTCCGGATACACACATCGGACAGTCCACAGCGGAAGTTAGTTCTAGAAAGCGTTAGGCTTACGCTGACAATGTAATCGACCTTAGATATAGTGTCTTCTTCGCACATCGCTAGCTACACGCGACGCGAGCCCGACCCCGATACGATTTACTACTAAGAGGTCGAGCGGGACGACTGTGCAAGTAGCAAGTAGCTCATCGGGCGTCGTCTCTCGCCTCAATGAGGACGCACTTGTCACCTGAAGACAAGGAATAAAACACTGAGTGCACCTCGTGGGAACGAGCGCGTGAGGTGAGCTGTAGCTGCGACGTTACGTGAACTGTTTTGGAGGATGTCTGCGAGTCCGGAGTCGAACGATGCATCGTGCACTCAATCGACATTCATGCAATCACTGACATTTACAAAAAAACATGTAAAATGAGAATTGAGAGCATGCATGAGTAAGAAAGAAGTCACATTCACGAGCGGAGGACACCATAATGACATGTAAAAGCGGCGAAAGCGAGCGATACGGGCGGGACTGACCTGTGTCGACGATGACGTCTATGAGGTCCATGCTCTTGGCGAAGGCGTCGCGCAAGTTGATGTGGTGGAAAGACACGATGGAGCCCTCGCGCTTGGCGCGCTCCAGCGCCTCACGCCGCTTCAGCGCCTTCTCGCGCCGCATCTGGTTCTTGTAAAACTCGGCGAAATTGTTGACGATAATGGGGATGGGTAACGCAATTACCAACACGCCGCAAATACAGCATACTGAGCCGATGACCTTGCCCAACGGGGTCGTGGGGTAAATGTCACCGTATCCGACTGTGGTCATAGTGATGCCGGCCCACCAGAACGTTTCCGGAATGGATATGAATTTAGTCCCCGGCTCTTCCTTCTCGGCAAAGTACGCCAACGAGGAAAATATGAGCACTCCCATCGCGAGGAACAACATGAGCAATCCGAGTTCTTTGTATGAGTTTCTGAGTGTGAAGCCGAGCGACTGGAGCCCGGTCGAGTGTCGAGCGAGTTTGAGGATACGCAAGATTCGCATAATACGGAAGATTTGTACGACCCGACGAACATCCTGGAACTGGTCCGTCGCGTTTTTGTTCGTTTCGAGTAGGAAGAGAGATACGAAGTATGGCAAGATCGCCAGTAAATCTATCACATTGAGTCCGCCCTTGAAGAATTTCCACTTATCCGGCGACGCACTGAACCGCAGCACATACTCGAGCGTGAACCACGTGATGCAGACCGCCTCGATCATGGCCAGCTGCGGGTTGTCCATGGGCGCGCCCTTCTCGTCGTACACTTGCATCTGGGGTATCGTGTTGAGAGTGAGCCCTATCGTGGACAGCACGATGAAGAGAATCGATATCACCGCGATCACCTGCAAGCACGCACGGTGCGGTCAGCGGCGGCAAGGGGCTCCGAGCGCCACCGCCGCTGCCTTCGCATCGACTCTACTTCAATTATGGGTCCCTAGTGTGCCACATGTGTCAGATAGGTATATTTTTAATATATAGTAAGTATGCCAGTGTCTATACAGAGTAATAAGAGTATGTATGTCTTAAACATTTTTACAAATTAATCTACGATGATAGGTATGTTAGGTATAGGTATGTATTTACAGGTAGTTATTTGATAGACGATTAAAGCCAATATATCTTATGTAAATATATAAGGTCTTACAGTTAATGATTCAATTTTGGTGTAAAAATAACATCTATTCGTGTATATGTTTGTAGTGTTGTGTGGTCGAGTGTAGTAGGTAGGTATATTAAACTACTTTAGCACCGGGGTGGACGGACGAGCGTGGCCGTGGTGTGGGTGGAAATCTGAGAACGCGCGTCCGTCCGTCGCCCGTGTCGCTCGGTTAGTATAGTGTTAGTCGGAGATCACGAAGCGTTTCTAAGCACTGATGGGATTTTAGTACAACGGGGCGGAAGGGAGGCGTGTGTGGGACTCGGCGGGAGCTGGAGCGGAGGCGGGTGGGACGCCAGCAGGCGACGCTCAGCCGTAGTGGGAGACGGCGCGGGCGCGGGCCGCGCACTGGGCACGCGCGTGCGCAGGGCGCGCGCCCGTCCCGTGCCGCCCCGCACGCGGGCCGCGGAGCACCGCCGCTGCGACGGCTGGTCACATCGCGTAAGCCCATCCCATCTTTGCAATTTTGCGACAACAATTAAGCTTTGTTTTTAGGGTTACCCCCTTTGGAGAACGATCGACGCGGCTGTGAACATTTTGTAAAAGTTAACTGTAATGAAAAGTGACGATTAAGAAACATCGCAGATGGCTCGTTCTCGCGTAGGTACCGCAAATCTTGTTTGTGAAACGTAATGCACATTAAATAATATACATCTAGAGGCAATATTAGCGAAATTTTCATAAAAGTATAGTACTATCCGCACATACATTTATGAAGTTTTTCTGTAATGTACAAGATTACATTAATTTTTAAGATGGTACTGAAAAAGGCACGAATATTGACCCCTAGTCACTAGGACTTCATGTTCGTTAGCAGTGTTACAATACAATAGATCCACCTGCTTAATAAATATCTATAGTGAAGTTACAATACAATACAGATCCTTAATATAGTGCAATACATTTGAATAAATACTGAAACAATATAAAAGAATAGAAACAAATCTTCAAGTAATTTACATAATATAGTTTGTATTCTTACGAACATAATAAATACGTGATATGTGTAGGTACATATAGGTAGGTAAAGTTAACAAATATTAAATAAATGCAGTAGGTACAAATCCAAATAGATAATAAATATGAAATCGTTCATACTTACACAATAGATACCGCTGTTGTCGAAAGACATTGTGCTAAGCGAGAAGAATCGTTAGACAACGGGCCCAGAAAGCCATTAACGACATTGAGCACAGTTTCGACAAAAGCGATCGCGGCGCACGACATGGACACAACACCACAGTTCATACAACAAATCGATGCCAACAGACATACCACTACATACAGGGGAGACAGTGATAGATGTTATTCATGCACCACAAACACAACGAAAACAACAAAGCTATATTCACGTGCTTATTAGTATTGCTTGTAAAAGCCTGCTTCATATGTAAGTATGCTTTTCTTTTGGATTGTGAAACATATTTATGTTGAGGGCAAGTTTTGGCAGTTTTAACGAAGCAGACTTATTGAAAACATTAGGAGGTGCTAAATATCTTAAACGTGTAGTATATACGTACTTATATAAATATGTACCTATGTTATAAATCTAGCGTAGAGTTAAAAACGAAATAATGGATTTATAACGATATGTTATGTTTATATATATGTATACAATGTAGGTTATTTAAGTGACATGTGTGTAGTAGTGTATATGCTGGTCATGTAGGTACAAAGAGTAAATATAAGTGTAAGTGTACTGGACAGCGCCTATGTAGTAACAATAACAATAATCCTAATGTTTAATTTCTATTGGTAAAGTGTGCTTCAACTTTTAGTTTATAACTAACTACGATTTGCAAACAAACAACTGTGCAAAGACTGCAAAGTGTAATTTAATCCAGATACGTTACTAGCTCACAGTTCGACAAAAAGCTTCTACTTGAATTGTTAGATCACCTTTGATACTTAAAATTAACATTTTAATCCTCGGCAGCATTGCTAGATGTAAATTAAGTAGTTTGACTTTAAAGGTTAGTTACAAGATGGTATAATACATTACCCTAGCAGCTATACTGGTGGTGGGTTTTTCTAGAAGATCCCAGAGCCACTTTTGGTATTGCGCGCAGGTGCCCTGGCCGAACTCTTCCTCCTCGCGCTGCCGCAGACTCTCGGCTTCTTTCCTCATCTCCTCGTGGACGTGTTCCTTGCGCTGGTGGTACTTGTGTTGGCAGCAGGACTCGAGGTACAGCTCGTCCACGCCCCAATACTCCAGGTCGTCGCTGAAGGCGAGCACGCACATCTCGTCCACAAGGTGAAGCTTGCCGGTTCGGTAGAAGTTCAAGATCGAGCTGAAGCTCTTCGGATGTCTGGAAAATAACAATGAAAATGCTATATAATGTACTTATGAAAAAAAACTTGCAAAGATCTACAATAAGTTAACAAGGACGAATTTCTGTCTCACCTTACATAGATGAACAGCTCATGTAGAGTTAGAAACGCCGGTTTTTTTAACCCGAAACATAGCTGAATTTTGTTGAAACTAAGAAAAAATCTCTCGAAAAAGTAGCTTCAAAGTGCACCAGAACACCTCACTACACCCACCGGATATTTATATTTATACCTTTCGGGAATTCTTCTCTTGCCAATTTTAATAAATAAAACAACCTACCTGTCGAAAAAGTACTCGTTGTCCTGCAACGAGTAGTCATCGCAGAGCTCCGTGATGGCCTCGTGCGTGTTGCAGTCGCGCAGCCGGCCGAGCCGCGTGTGCGGCAGCCGCTCCAGCGTGCGCCACAGCACCTCGT
Organism: Cydia splendana; assembly: GCF_910591565.1. Taxonomy (NCBI): domain Eukaryota; kingdom Metazoa; phylum Arthropoda; class Insecta; order Lepidoptera; family Tortricidae; genus Cydia; species Cydia splendana. Next base: position 11,773,031 of record NC_085971.1, on the reverse strand, counting down.
GCCGCACGCCGCCGACGTTGATGATCACGCGCTTGCTCAGCGCTTTCGCGCGCAGCATCATGAACGGCTCCGGCGGCAGCGACGACATCGACCTGGAATGTACCGAAGGAATTATGCCGCATGTGCTTATTTTTTATCACGACGTGGCAAAACAAGCGTAGAACCTGGACCATCAACAAAGTGCATCTTAGGGAGCGCTAACAGCCTAATCACCAGGAACACAATACTACGTCTACCTAAAGAGCAAGCGTCGTTCTATATTTATGTTTAGTTATCTTGTCGGTCAGTGCTGATATTCATGTGAATGCAAGCATGAGCAAGCTAAATTAATTCTGAAATAAGAAATAAAAGTAGATGCATTTTACTTTTATATGACCATTCGCTCCCAGCGATTTCCTCCTTCAACAACAGCACTTTTATATGTTATTGAAAAGTTTAAAGATTCTACAATTTCTGATCAAACTGGGCATTGAATGTTTCTAAAAAGCTCGCTAAGTAGGTGCGAGGAAATCGCTAAGGGCCAAACCTCAAATCCAATGTTTTTTAATCCCTCTGGCGGTACAGCTTTAAAAGCCAGCTGCAAAAAGCATTGCAAAACAGCGGCTATACAATTTTGTTTTAATCGGTTTCTATTATGCTTTCTTCTTCTACACATTAACCTTCGTCAGCTTTTTGTCAACCACGTGTTACGTTTGCCTAAAGCATTAGGCTAGGCTTTATGCAACTACTTCAGAGCTTTGCTTTAGTGCTTGCCTAAAATTACTTTGCAATAAAAATCTTAATACGAATATCACCTCGAATACTGGAGGTCCATTGTGGGTCTGTGGGCCAATAATAGGTCAATTTTAAGTAGGTAATAGGTCAATGTATGTCGTGGTGTATCATTAAGAGCATGAAAATGTATGGGTGATATAACTTATGTGCTTATAGGTATTTAGCAATGTTATGCCGGGATTGGGCCACAGCAACTTGTGCCCTAAACCACTCTCATTGCCAGATAATTGAGGTGATATACAAATGGGAGGAGTATCACTTGGGAGGTCGTTATAGATTAGTATCACGATTAGAGCAAGTGACGCCGCAACAGAAAATTGCGTCACGAAAATGATTTTTTAGTATTTAAGATTTTTATTATTGTATATATATGTTAGTTTGTAAGGTATGTATCTATGGGCCTTAGTTGCCTGAAAATAAATGCTTTGATCGATTGATTACCTGGAGTGGGTCCGCTGTAGGTGCGCATGGCCGGGCGGCGGCGCGGGCGCAGGCGCCAGGCCGCGGTCGAGCGGCGCGTCCTGCGCGGGCGCCGCGAAGCCCATGGGCGCGCGCGGGGGCGAGTCGCCCACCGGCCAGCGCGCGGCGCCGCGGCCCGCGCCCTCGCCCCCCATGCCCGCTAGCTCATGGTGCCCGGCGCCGCCTCATCGGCGACCCACTGCCACCGCGCGACTCCAATGATCCTGCAGACAATATACAATACTTCTTTATACAGTGGAACCTGGATAATTGCAATCTCAAGGGACCGGCCATTTTTTGGCAATTAACCAGGTTTTTTATTTAAGCAGGTCGTGTCAATTAACGAGGTTCAAAAAATCGTTGTGTCAATTATAGAGGTTTTCATTAATAGAGGTTGCGTTCTGACAAATTTCTTTTATGGAGGTGCAAATAACCATTGAAAGTAGATTTACACGCTTACGTTCTGGGTTTCTGGTCTATATATTGCTTCTGTCTATACTTGCACTTTAACTGTCTATACTTGCAATTTTTGGATGAATGACTAAATATGTCGAAAGTCAAACCATGAATGAATATGTATAGGTATAATTATAACTTTCATGACATGTCATCTTTATTCAATGAAATTGTGTTCAAATTATGTTTAGTATAATTCATTAATCATTATATTTAATCTAACTTGCATTGAAGCGTAATTGACTTGTATATAAATGTAACATTCATTTAATATTATAATAATATGTTTGTTCCCCTAATTGTAAATTATGAATATGACGATGTACAATTAATACAAATAAAATATATTCTATTCTATTCTACATTCTATTCTATTCTACACTACATTAATTACTACCTTATTTTCTTATCATTTGGGTTTAAAAAAATCCCTTGAATTGTAGAAGAAAGTTTTATTAGAATGTAAAAAGCATACTTTGTTTTTGATTTAATCCAAACTATTTCACCTACTACAGGCTGTGATAGATACCCAATAAATAACTGATTTGCAAGACCGAAGTGATCCCATAAGTGTTCCGTGAACAAAGTTTTGTACGGAACACTAATAAATTGAATACTGGATGAAGATATAAATAAAATGATCATTGCTATTAAAATATTGTTTCTGCTGTCTACAACTACATTATTTCAATTACAGAGGTAATAAGTAAGACTCGTTTCAATAATAGAGGTAAAAAGAAGAGCAAAAATAACGGATTTTTTTAGCACAGTGTCAATTATAGAGGTCTTAGTTGCGATGTGGTCAATTACAGAGGCAAAATTACGAAAAGCACTAAAATCTAAATTGCAATTATAGAGGTTCCAAAATTTTAATTATAGAGGCCTTTTGGTCTCAAGGGACCGGGACCGGACTTTTGGTTGCAATTATTGAGGTTTTCCATTTATCCAGGTGCCAATTAACCAGGTTTCACTGTACATACTCTACTAAATCGTTTCGTGAAATTTAACTAACTCCCGAGTTAGTCAGCAGACTAACCCTGCCCTTTGCCCATTTGCCTTTTTTTTTTTGCATTTGCCTTTGCCTTTGATGCCCTTTGTAAGACCTTATGTAACACATGATTATAAATGAATTATGAATTATGACTAAGCGTCACTTGCACCATCCCACTAACCCGGGGTTAATCGGTTAAACCGTTAGCCCAGTGTCAAATTATATTGGTGACCATGGTAACTCCAGGTTTAACCGGTTAACTCCGGGTTAGTGGGATGGTGCAAGTGGCGCTAAGGGCCACTTGGCGTTCCAGGGTTTGCTAATATGTATAATATTTTAATAAAGACAAATTTCAATATGATAGATAAAAACAAGTCATAACATAGGACGTTTATGAATAAAAACAACAATTTGTAATCCATTGAGTATAAAAGTGCTGATAATACACTATTCTAAACGGGGTATATAATGGCGCTATAGGGACTTTCGCTACAAATCGGAATAACGCTGCTAAGTGCTACGGCGTAGCATGTGTCTACGTCTAAAGAGCGGAATTCGAACTTATAAAATCTGTTGTTGATATGATATTAGGTACCGTAAAATGGGTTGAGTAGGGACGAAATCGAAGTTCAAACCTGGATAAAAGTTTATTTTTATATGTGGCACATTGATTTATATACAAAAAAAGTGTTCCGGATGTATGAATTTTAGTTTGTCAATGATAATTAGTTGTTTCATTTCATAACTTTAGAGATAAACACGAAATAGTAGGAAATTCCAGCTCACCCCGTAGTTGGGGTGACGAGGGATTTCCTACTAAGGTGAGTTTTGAAAATTGGGATCGACACTTGGGGGGATTATGAACATTATAATAGCTTGATTTGTTATTAGAATATATAATTTACGTAGCAGTAGCCTGTAAAAACCAACTCACCCCTCTGTCATCCCTCCTCACCCCATTCATAACCCAACTGCCCTCGTAATCCCTACTCACCCCATTTTACGGTACTTGCAGTGCATCTCGTGTCAAAACAAGATCAAATTGACATTATTTGCAGCGTCTAGGTCCTGGTCCTAGTTCTAAGATACATAAGCGACCAATTTAGCACAAATATGTGTATGACTCAATTTCTATGATATTAAGTCCGTACCTACATAGTCCTTGACTGTAGGTACTCAAGTATAATAAATAAAGAAAAGGATGAAACCATTCAATAATGTACCTATCTACTTATTCAACAAACCAACCATTAAAAGATGTATCAGTAAACTGCCTAAGGAACTAAATGCACCATAAAAGTAAACATGAATCTGGCCTATAAAATCCTTCTTATATTTATAACAATTTCCTTTTATTACTACTAACAGAATACCGTACGAGTATAAAGCATAATCCAGATGTCGTAAACCTAGGATGTAACTATAATATAATATGCGTAGAGATAGAAAAGCCCTTGCTACACGGTCGCCGACAAGCCTTCAGACGGCGTGGCCTTGGTCCGTCCCGGACCGTGTAGACAGTTGTTTCCAACAAAATTTGACCAAAACTGACCAAGGACAGACCAAGGTCAGACGGTTAGAAGGCTTGTCGGCGACCGTGTAGCAAGGGCTTTACTCGACCACGGCCAAGGTACTTGAGTGGCGAACTGGAGAATGCAGCAATATTAAACCCTCAACATGGTAATCCGAAGATCGCAGGAAACCGTAAGATAATGACAGCGTACGACCGGTTGTGGGCCATCCTTTGGGGAGACCTATGTCCAGTAGAGCTAAGATGGTTGGCTCTTTATCGTTTGTCACCATACCTGTCACGTTCTAACAAATATGTAAGTGCGAAAGTGACGCATTGCATGACAAGTGATAAAAATACGACCATGATGCCGCTGCAGCATGGATATGATGGTCGTTTTTGTCTACGTGACAGCGTGATAAAACGGTATCCGTCACTTTCTATCCCACGGTGTTAAAAAGTGACAGTTATTTATCAGGTGGACAAAGCCATCCATAATACGCTGGCAGCAATGGAAGTCTGCTGATATTGTGATGAGGACTATTCGTTTTATTATTATCATCAATTTAAATGTCTGCAGTATAAAAGCCTAAACGTGTTACGTTTTTCAACTCCCTTCCATTTCCGTTCACCTAATATTCAAAGCAGTAAAGTTACCGACGACAAAGAGACCCATTTCCCTGTCATAAATATTCGGCGCCCCAGGAAAGTGATTAATCGAGCATCACACGAGATAAATGTTGAGACGTCAAACTACTTCACGTAATCCTCAACCCGAGGAATTTTAATAGGTCACGGAATCCCTTATTTCTACAGTTTCACCGACAAAGGGATATATCAGATTGGTACGGAGCACAGATAACATTTTGAACTAGACATACCTACCTACTCGTATAAATTGCCGTGTTATAGGGACCGTTCGCGTTGGAGGGTCTGCCATCTTGTGGCCTGAGTCGGAAACATATGTGCACATGTACATTGCCAAAGCAATTACCGTACTCGTCGGTTTCCTTGTGCATAGTAGGTTCTGCCATCTGTGGGTTACATCGGAAGCATAAACGACACAATTTACACCTCGCGCCAAAAATTTGACGGCTCCTATGCTGGCCCCTAGTTCATGCACGGGGCCTATGTAATTATGCTATTATTAGTATGTTTGTGTAGATCAAATCTTGGAAGCTAAGTTATAACCACTTCCTGGGAGCCTAGCCAAGATGACAATTGTATATCGACAAACGTCAAACGAAAAGAAAAATGTATCGGGATGAGAGATACAACGAAAAGTCACATGACTATTTTCTATAGGATTCGTTTGGTATTTTGTATCAATGGTTTTCATATTGTCTAGGCCCCTGATGTTCGATCGATTGGGTTCAAATTTGGTTGCTTATGAAAAACAGATGACATTCAGTATGTAAAATCATTTATTTACGTACAATATATTCACATACAGTGGTACTACTAAACGAAATTAATAACTAGCTTAAATCTAAAATAGGCCCCTGAGGCATTGTACCAAGGATGCTGGCGGCATTTACTCGCTGTATCGCAATGCTGATACGTTGTGCGAGGTAGCCGCCAGCTCTTCGGTCACCAGTTACGTCAACCAGACGCTTCGCGATTTCTGCGAACAACTTATGCGCGCTGGGACGCCATGGACCTAGAGTTTCAACATTCAGTATTATCATGACATCGGACCTAAAAATGGCGACCGGAGATAGATAATAGGTAGACATAGGGACATGTTGGTAAAACAACACAATCTTTTTGAATTTGAGTTTGTTAGAATAGTATCTATAAATAACGGCACGTTTGCATTCCCTTCTCATGTCGCTCTAACTGTCGGGAGATTGTTTCTAAAATAGGATAAACCTAATTGTGCCATAGATACTCGTAAAAATGTAAGTAGCCAAAGTAAAAAAACGTTATAAATTGCTCCCGTGTCGTCACAATAGGTACGAAATAGACACGTTTGGTTTACAAAAATATAAGGGTGCTTGCGGCATCTAGTTTAATCATTAGGTCTGTGGTACGGAGGCAACCTCATTTCCCCTGTCCGTGACCTTTTCATCCCTAAATCTGTCTCTACACCTGTCTGAATGTAATGTAAGTTCATTAAGCGCTAAAATGAGCTATACCCAAGTAATTTCACCTGCGTCAGGGAAGTTTCGAAAGATGTGTGTGAGACAGTTTAATTAGCAGAATTGAATATTGCTATATAATTGGCTCCACCTTTAGATGAGATGGATAAAAAACTGGATTCTTAAATAATCTAAATAGACACTTTGCTTGTGAACGAATTTACTCTGTATTGCAATACCAAATCACAAAATTTTATCATATTCTATTTGCGCCACATTATGCAAAGTCGCGCTCTTGCTCACTAAACATTGTCATTAAAATTTATGAGGTAGAAAATTGTATACACCTAGTGTGTTTTTAACCGTACAAAAACTAATCTGAATCAGCAAACGCAATGTTAAGCCAAAATTATATTCAATATTTCATAATGACTAGAGTTTGCTTGGAGCCAATTAACCCGTGGAGCGCTCTAGTATCACACGAGTGATACTAATTCAATTAGGGTAGTAGCGACTCAGTATCAGTCATGTGTTACTACAGATCAATATGGGTCAAATTGCTTTGCATCAATTTGTTGTATGGTGGACGGTTGACGGGTTAAAAGTTAGTAATTAAAAAAATACAGTCTGTTTTGTCTGATTTTTCGCTTTTGCGATGCGCACTTCGTCCATTGACCTTTTTACCCTATCTGATCTCCTGATCAAATAAGTAACCGAGTGTTCAATTGAATTGATCTGGTACCTTCCCCTGCGTAATAGCTGCCGCCATTCATATTTGATGACGTTCGACGGTTTGACACAAACGTGTGTTGTGTACCATCATTGATTCTGTGTAAACCTTACTGTATCGAGATAAAGACCACCAATGGTCAGTTAAGTGCGTTGCTGTTAGTGTTGCTGCACGCTTCGAATTTGAAAATCCATTAACTTTATATAAAAGATTGATCGCCCCCACCAAGCCCTACGGCTTACCTACCTAATAGCTCCCTATTAAAAAGCCATAACATGTACCCAGATCGATACGAAAGTCCTGAATGTGTTCAATTTGGTTGCTAGTGACGCTGTACTTACGAAAGCCATATTCGTCAAACAAAAGTTCAGGGTGAACAGCGTTTCAATAGTCGCCGTCAGGGCGCTCATAAATCACAATGGTGACGAGAAATATTACGACTAATCCCAACCTCAATAGCCGGACGTCAGCAGCTGAATAAGTAAGTAAATTAACGTTGGCTTTTGAGGGTGTGAACTTTCTATATTTTCAGCAATTTTCCTTATTATTATTGGAATGGCGTGATGTTTCTTACTTAATATTGTTTTTTATTCCGGAATTGTATCATGTTAATTTATTTTAGGTATTAGTTATGCTATCAGTTTAGTGTAATAACCCTTGGAGTCGGGAACCATTCGATTAAATCAATCATATTTAAAATTAAATCAATGACATACTTAAAGTTAGTAAGTAACCCACAAAGTAACGAAAATGTATCAAAGTAACGCAGATGTTAACAGCATATTAAAAAGTTAGAATGGCCTCCCGGCCTACGATACTTTTATTCTACAACGCGGAAAATGCTACGGCGTAGCACACATGGTATTTTTTGAGCCTGGATTGAACTCTTACGCATTTTTGAATTAAAAATCAGCGTCCGTTGTCTTCTATACGCATATTTACTCTCACTTTAACAAATCCCGACTTACAATTGGGGCACTGAAACCGTAATATTAGCTTCACTAACAGATAATACCTCCATAACATAACGGAATTACGGCCTACGCAATTTCACCCGGCGACCCAAAGTCTCGCGGGCCGCTCCGTGACATGCCTCGCTCGACAAACATATTCCCCTAGTTCCGACTACCTTGTATAGGTATGGGCCGAGTATATTTATATAGTAACTTTCAGAGCGAAACAAAACGCTACCTACAACTTGTATGATTGCTGCTGCGTTCACGTTAGAACGTCGAATGTGAATATCTACATGTTCGGGGATAGGTTACGGTCCCTATACTGTGGTATGAGCGAAGGCAACTAGATGTTATTTGTTTGGAGAACATCAAGAGAGCCTCGGGCGGGCGGGGGCGTAATCGATTACCGGCTCGCGTGGCGCTCCCTGCGACCGGTATCGAGCATTTGATCGACCCTAATCTAATAATAGAAACTACTTTCATTGCACTGACTATTTTAACGTGGTATCCAAGTATGCACCTTGAATAGAAAAGAAAACAAACGTCACAATATATTGCCTCAGCCTTATTGACCGAGCGTCAGCGAAGCGTCAGGTGTGTCAGCTTGGATAATAATACTTTCGCATGTCCGGATGTTCTCGTCTACAGGTCATTTTTCTCAACCGATTGTCGTGAAATTTTGAGAGCATGTTCAAGAATTAAATGCAATTTTTTGTCGAATCAGGTTTCGGATTTTTTTCAAAATGTTGGATGCATAAGGGTTCGCGAGTTCTATGACAGCTCACAGAGCCACTACTATAAATATATATAAAACATACCTATAGTCTCTTCTCAATATTTTTCGGGTCTAAATATTCTAGCTGCGAATTCAGTGCCTACTTCTGAAACTTTAAAGCACCAAACCGACACTTATTAACAGATAATAATTAATCCATAGGTAAGGTAACTGCAATTAGAAAGCACTTACATACACATATGTGTACCGACCGAGGTACACACATATAAGGGAGACCTAGATACAGCGCTTTGCAATTACGGTGTAGTTGCTAATCTAATAATACCTATAGTAGTTACATTCACAGTACAATCGATAGTTTAAACATTCCTATAATTATCAGAGCTATACAGCTTAACCCAGAAACCTGTACGGATATGATGGTCGTTCTTGTCTACGTGACAGCGTGATAAAACGGTGTCCGTCACTTTCTAACCCACGGTGTTAAAAAGTGACAGTTATTTTATCACGTGGATAAAGATGGATAAAGCCATCCATAATACGTCGGCTATACTTTGCAATCACGGTCTAACTTCCGTCGTTAACCGTTTGTTACCTTCGCATAAGTTACAGTGTCTTAGATTGTTAATAAACTAATTATACCTTTCTATTTTCCCACCCCTAAAATAGAATTAAAATTGAATAATAAAAGTGTTATTAAATAGTAAAGCAGCTCCCTCGCTCCCGCCTGCAATTAAATATGTAATAAAAGTGGGTAGAATTTGAATTATTTCTTGCAGAATGAGTTCACCATACTTACTTTCTTTTATAAATACTTAACAAAGGAAAGTTGTCGTTTCTGAACCTACGCGACCGCAACAATGATGACCAAACAAAGACTGCTGTCTGTCACTGTCGCGGTGCGTACTTTAGGAAGAAGTTCTGTCAAAAAAATCATATTAATATATTAAAGTAACAATGTGTAAACACACAGCAGAGCGCTGGTGGCCTAGGGAGCGCGCTGGTGGCCTAGCGGTAAGAGCGTGCTACTTTCAATCCGGAGGTCGCAGGTTCAAAGCCCGGCTCGTATTACCAATGCGTTTTTCGGAACTTATGTACGAAGTATCATTTTATTTACCAGTCGCTTTTCGGCGAAGGAAAACATCGTGAGGAAACCGGACTTATCCTAATAAGGCCTAGTGTCCCCTCTGGGTTGGCATTGGCAGGTCAGATGGCAGTCGCTTTCGTAAAAAATAGTACCTACGTAAATTCTGGGGATTAGTTGTCAAGCGGACCCCAGGCTCTCATGAGCCGTGGCAAAATGCCGGGGGTTACGCGAGGAAGATGATGACATCTATTCTGTGTTGTGGAACCACTGCTATTATATGTATAAGTAGGTAACTAACAAAAATTTAAACAGGTTCTAATGGATAACTAGTATTTTAATTACAATCTGATAAAACCAAACGTTTTAAATGGGTTTTCATATTTATTATACGGTAAAATGCTAATTTACAAGAAGTAACACGCAAGCAACTTTTAATTTAACTTCAAACAGTCATGCTCCCTCTTGCACAGCTCAGACTACTCTGCAGCTAACTATGACTTTGCTCCACTTTAAAATGGATTACATAAAGTATGTTGGTTCTCAAACTCTCTAACCTTTCAGCAACCTTTCAGTAGGTATTAACCTTTTCACTCTCAAAGCCATAATCTAGCCTTTTATATCGATAAGTAACAGGCGCGGTTCTTTTGTCTGGCTTGGACAGCTGACATGGAATTCCGAAAGTCATCGAGATCGAGTGTCTAATAGCAAATTAGGGTTCTTTCACGAAGTTATTTTGGTTTTGTTAAGGCATTTATTTGTAGTCATTGGGGCGTTAAATTGCTTTCGCGTTACCTTCATAAAAACGGGAGTAATTTAGTCTATTGTTATTTAAATTACTACAAATTTCGATTTACTTATAGCTAGTAAAATGTACAAAAAGATTGTAGAATACGTTTTTAAGAATACACTTACCTAGAACTTTCAAACTTACATAATAGTTGCTTGAAGTAAAATAAAATTACAGGCTAATTCGAACGTACACTGACATCAGAATGATAATATCTTCGTTCGAATTAAATTGGCCTCCTTAGTCTAGTCAGCAATTCCTAGTCTAAATAAAAAATATTTTATAATTGTTGGACAACTTATTTTGTTGTGTCAGTCTATTTTTCTTTTTCTGAGCCCCAAATGTCTGTATTTCAACTCAGGGGGAACAACTCACGAAGAGCCTGAAAAGCGCGCGCATAGCATCTACCATATGTACACTTAATTGTATGGCAATTCCCATTTCACTCTTTGCACCATATGTAAGTAGATGTACAAACCAGACCATTATCTCGGAGTGGCGTGTGGGGAGCCCCGAATAACAGATCGTTATTATAATGGCTAGAAAAACAAAAGCGACTATTGGCCTGAAGTTAACCAGTGTAACTGTGACCTCCTATATACGTCCCACTGCTGGGCACAGGCCTTCTCTCAAGCATGAGAGGGTTTGGGCTATAGTCCCCACGCTGGCCCAATGCGGGTTGAGGACTTCACATACACATTTGAATATCTTCGCGAATGTATTATGCAGGTTTCCTCACGATGTTTTCCTTCACTGAAAAGCTAGTGGTAAATATCAAATGATATTCCGTACATAAGTTCCGAAAAACTCATTGGTAGGAGCCAGGATTGGAACCCGCGACCTCCAGATTGAAAGTCGGACGTCAGATCCACTCGGCCACCACCGCTTACACATACTATGTAACACATATTATGTAATTTATTTATTTATGTTAGGGAGAACCAACAGTTTAAATTTACAATAGGACATCAAGATTTACAAAAAACCCAAATAATGTGAAGATAATTCTGGTTTATCTGAGACTAATAGTTGCGGGCCCTCAGTACGCAATGAGAATTACCTACAGCAGAGCCCTCGCCCTCGCCCTCGCCTCAGCGCAATGAGCTAGCTCGTTACCGCGGCGCCACTCGGTCTCGTCATTGCGACGTGTGACGAAATGCTTCCATCCGCGAAATTGGGTCAAACTGGCAAAATGAGGTGAATCGAATAGTGCGCGGCCATATAAGATGTTATTGCCGCTGTGTATCAACTTTGCAAACATAAAAGCTTTTAATGATCTCTTTGTTTATCGGGCCTAATTAGTCCACAAAAAATCACTCGCTACCTTCACTAGAATTGCGGGCAACGGCATTGCATTTATTAAACTTTTATACATATAATCATAATTTATTTATTGCATCCATGGTTGTTACATTGGTGTTACATAGTAATAGTGAGTTTCACATGGACCCTGGTAGGGCACAGCAATAGTCTTAGAACTAAATTATGCTAGGTATATGTCTAGGAAATATTATTGATAATTAAGTATGCATAAGTAGAGTACCTAATTACTACCTATAGCAAAATAAGCCAAGTACTTACAAAATATAATATTGATGCCTACTACTAGACATAGGCGTACCCACGGTGGGGCAAGGTGGGGCAGTTGCCCCACCCTGGTCTGTGGTCTGACGAGAAGCTAAAATTTTTTAGGAACAATTAAGGCACGTAACCCTACTTCTGCCCCACCCTTTAAAAAGTTTAAAAAAATGCTGGGTACGCCCATGCTACTAGATAGGTTATGGAACCATTTTTTCTAATTCAATTCGATTTAAAAGTTAGTAATTGTGACTGAAAATGTAAGCAATTTTATTTGTTTTGCTGCCATTAGCCTGTCAAGCTACCTCGCGACTCTCGCGAGTCCAATACGTAGTTTTCAGTTCATAGCCCGGAAAACGCTTCGTGTTACAATTTAACCTACAATGTAGGGTAACCTCAAGGCAATGAGCTGAAATATGTAAAGAAAAGAAAGACACTAGAGTTATGTTTTCACCATAAATATTTTTGTAATTGATAAGTTGAGATGTTATATAGAATTTCGCTATTGCAAAATGCAAAAAGTATTCTGCCCGAGCAAAGGCAACAGGGAGGGTAATGATTTGATAAGGGCAATTAATTCTGTGTACATCACAAATATTCGTTAGTTGCGTTACTAAGTTATGGATGTTATCTACGTATCTAAGTATGTATTTATCGACATAAGAATGTATGTATATCGACGCCTAGTACCCATACTGCAAGCTTTGCTTAGTTTGGGGCTAGATCGATCAGTTAAGGTAAATACCTAACATTTAATTATTGGACCTTAATTGATTACTTTTGAACACTTTCGCACCGGTTACTTTGACTCAATAAAGTTGCATCGAAAATGCCTCAAAATGTATGATGTGTGTGTGTTACAAAAAATAACAAGGTTATGGGTTTATGCTAGTAATTATTGCTGAATTTTTTTCGTTTCTGCTCCAGTGATTTCATACACAAATCTCAAAGACCTTAGAGATAATTATTTTAAAAGCTATTTTTAGATTGGCACAGAATACCCGGCGGCAGAAAGACAAACAACAGCGTACCTGAAGTTACAAAAGTCGCATTGTTTTCGCCAAAAAACCAGCAGTTTGTGAGCGAGACAGAGTATAATACTAAATAGGCTTGCCTGGCGAGGGTGGAGACAGCCTCCGTATTGATCTCGGCGAGGCGCCGCCTGTAAACATCGCTACATTCCCGAACTTTATCTTATCGCAATAAGCTGCCTGCTGCGTTACTACATATTAGTTTCACGTACGAGTTTTGGTACCACAAGTTCACCCATCGGCGTACTTACTGTAGACGTGCTGGGAACGGCCGAGATCCGAGCAACTCACGTGACCTCAGGAGGTTACGGTAAACTGTGTCCGTTCCGTCGTAAGGAATAAACTGCTCGATTCGAACTTTAAGGTACGTCAATTAATAGATCTAGAAACGATAATGGATTAGATGTGTCAGTGTAAAAAGTGACGTTTTTGTTTGAAGAAACGTCACATTTGACAGTGACATATCTAATCCATATCATTTCTAGATCTATTAACTGACGCATCTTCAAGTTCGAATCGGGCCGAAAGGACATTTTTGTTCAGACCGAAATAAATAATTAAATATCAGTGATATTAATGTATTTCAGTAGGTACCTACATGAGAAAGCAGCAGTTGTGAAGGGACACGCCGCGCCGAGTTTCGTCGGAAACAATATAAGCCCAAACAAAGTTTTACATTATTCACGATTGTTGGTGTGCGGGATCATCTTATTTGAATAACAGCACTATATACTCTATATAGGAAGTCTTCGTGACTATGTAGATATATCTGCGTGGAAACTAAATTTTGCCGTCTACGTTAGTCTACTCTTTATAGTTTTATACGGGTTTTAAAAGCACCTTATCTATTTCTCAACAAATGATCATAAGTCTAAAGTAAATTAGCCTGAGGCATTGTTCCCAGGACACTGGCCGCGTTCCCCCTCTGCACAGTGAGGCTGAGTTTTTGCGCAAAATATGCGCCTGCTCGTAGGTCGCCAGACACCCAGACTAGTTTGGTAGAAATTTCTTTTACTAGTTTTTTGGTGTCTTGACGACCAAGGACCGAAAGTTTCAATCGCAAGTGATATATAATTCGTTTTCAAACATGCATATTTGCGACACTTGGCAATTTGGGCGTCGTCTGCTGCCGTCCCTGGCTTCCTGGCAGAGCGCCGGACGTGAGATGGGGCCAGCATATCAATACATATGTTACATCCCACTCAAGGGGCCGCTCCAGGAACCAAGGTACAGTCGCCCACACTGTTAACTGTACATCGGTGGACCTTATGTCTTTTGTAATAAGGTCCACTGATGTATAGTCAGGAGTGTTGCTGTGTGTACGAGCAAGCAGCCGTCGGGCCTTTTGCCATCCGCCGCAGATATACCAACTGGCTCCAGGGTTGCTGGTATGGAGGCGGTACCGAGTGCTCTGCGGATTAGGTCGTTTAGAGCCGTGTGTCTATAAAATCGGCCGACGCTTGACTGGCAGTGGAGTCCGTGGTGCCTATAAACGTCAACATGGTTTCCACAGAATAATTACTATAGGACTGTGCGCGTTGTGGAGAATATGTCACCTTAGACCTAAATCGAAAACTTGTAGTTTAATATTGACACTAAATCAAGCAGGTTCTGATTCCTACAGTTCACTCGCGTTTGTAAGACTGCCAGATTGTGTTGCTTATGTTCATGGGTGACGATGACCGCTTCCCATCAGGCGGCTCGTCTGCTCGTTTCCTCACTATCACAAAAAAAATCTGATACTTAAACTTGATATTTACACTTCGCGCCATTAAACGGGGAGCTCCAGTGCTGCCCACTACAGCTCATACTTATACCTCTTGGTCGAAATTTTAAAACACTGTCGCGAAAACATTACAATAATGTACAGTGAGCGGCAGAAGTTGCTAGGCGGGTGAGGTGTTCAAAATGTTCTTAACGCGACTTAATTTTTAAGAGAATAAGAGTGTGTCGAGGTCATTTTGAACACCTCGCCCGCTTAGCAACTTCTGCTGCTGATTGTACATACATAACGTAGCGGTTTTCATTAGTCATACTCGTGTTGTAGCCGAGTCCTAAAAATATGTTCAGGTTCTTTGAACTTCGACTGTAAGAACCTAATTTGGTAATTGATTGCGCAGAGCTTTTAGGCCTTTACACGCAGCCTTTTACATTATTTTGTATCGAAATGACCAAATATGCTGAATAGCCACTAACAATTACAAAGTTGGCAACACGCCATAAAGTCGTTCATAATAATTCGTATAATTATTGAAATACTTTCATTTTCTGCCTATAAAACAAGGCTAACTAACGAATGGACTATTATCATATGATACTTATTTAGTATCATAAGATCATAACTTCCAACATTATCGCGTTCTAAATCTGTTCCAAATACTTATTGTACTTATTTATTCGAGATAAAAAATAAACAAAATGACAATCGTAAACCGCGATGACGTGGGTTGTTGACATGTTAGAGATTAGTGAGATTACCATTCTACGCGATCTTTTTAGACATCAGAGTAGGCTGATAGAGAGTATTGCATCTTCAAACAATTGTACAGTCAGCTACAGATAAAAGGTACCCCCTGCCCTGCAAGGTAGCCCTGCATAGAAGTTTGTATGCAAAGGTACTTAGCTATAATAATGATACTGCCCTGCCTGGTTTTCCCGAGGGTCTACAGTATGTGGTTCTTCAAAAAAGGAGTGTACAGGTTTTTAAAAGGTCGGCAACGCGCATGTAACACCTCTGGAGTTGCAGGCGTCCATAGGCTGCGGTGACTGCTTACCATCAAGCGGGCCGTATGCTTGTTTGCCACCGATGTGGTATAAAAAAAATACTACTATTATAGTAGTGCTGACTATACTACTCGTATGTATGCTACAATGGCACCGCAAACTTTATTGGATTATTTTATTCACAGCTGTTGCCATTAAGTTGGGTTAGTATTTAATATCGCTTTAAAGGACAAAGGAAAAGAATAGCCGTTACTTGTAGAGTTTCCAACAAGTTAAAAGTAGGTACGTAACCTGAATAAAAAGTTTACCAATTTTAGCCCCGCCATACATTACGTAGCGCTACGTGCTACGAGCCATAAAGTGCTGCAGCCTGCTACGGTTCGTAGCAGCCTCTACGCCTCACCTCTGACCTTTCATAATAAGGCGTTCCGGTTAGGGAATCCGGTTCGGTGCCGCTACAAAAGTGTTTTTTTATTAATTAGTTAAAGCGTTGAATACTTCAATAGCCACTTTCAGTGTAAAATTGCAACACGTTTCATGTTCTGCAAGTATAGGTAAATATGTCAATTTGGGTCCTTTGATATGATTCATTTTAAAGGCGTAGATATATTATATATCGCATAGTGAGAAACCGTCACGCAAATTATAGCACAACAACGCCCAGTAACACTCCTGTAGGTACGCTTGTGTGGAAACAAATATCATCATCATCATTTTGATCATTGAATGGTCTGTCGTCGTCATCCTAGTTTTTTCTGTCTGTCGTGAACTAAAGTGGTTTTATCTTTTTTTTATGATGTAGGATGCAAACAAACAGACGAATCGCCGATGTCGCCTGTTATCTTGTCGTGTCGTGCGTCGAATTTTAATTTAAAATGTCGGTCGTTCTTAATATGTATGTCGATCAGCCAGTTAGTCAGTCTATCTACGTCCCACAATAATAATCCAGTCATTGTACAAAAGGATGAGAGAGATCTATTTATTTAGAAATTATGACAGACTTTCACCTTATAACCATGGCAATAAACTAGGGACAACGACCTTGCCAGACCATTCGTTACAACAGAAAATACTAAAACCCTTTCTTTACGTGCATTAGGCAGTATAAAATATGCCTACCCGTCGCTAGATAAGTCAATATGTTCACGGAAAGTATTGTAAATAACGCGTCAGTGCCGTCGACAGAGATGTTATTCATGGCTCTAAGCGTATCACCAAATAACCACTAGAGCTGACCTCCGATTGCCCAGAGCTGCTACGAGCCTATAGGTCAAGTTATAATAGGTATGCTCACAGTCGAGATAAAGTGTAGTAGTAAGAGGCATTAAAATGGTTTATTCATGGGCAGGTGAGCAGGATTCAATTACAAGGATGTAGCGAGTCGTTCCGGGCCAGATCCGGAGCGGCATTCCAACATTTAAATGCTGTTATTGATTTGTTATTACTCGCAGCGCATCTCGCTCGCACCCATACATACGTACGTCTAAAGTGTACAGGCGAATGATGTCAGAATGAGATCAAATCGAAGGCAATTCTAAAGTTCAAATCGGCTTTCCGTTCTGTGACGCTATTGTTCAGGTTTTCTATAGCGTCTATAAAGGCTTTGAGTGGCAGGGCCCGGGGTTAGGTAGTTACCGGTTTACAAGGGGGTTCTGATGGCGTCACGAATTTATATAAAAAGCACGCGTATATTTGAAAGTACGTCTTTATTACTATGATTATCTGGTTGACCGATTATCTACTTGTACTAACATTCATAAGGCATATCGAGATTTTAATTTTTATTTGATATCCTGTTCTCAGACTACTCGCAGTGTTCAATGGATAAGACGAAAGATGAAATGATGATGCAGATTTATTTATTTGTTATTGGTTACTGGTTATTGTGAAAGTATAATAAAGCTATTTCTTCTCCACATCTCAGAGCTTTTCCAGATACATCCTAAAGGTACCCGAGGTCCGTGTTTGACTACACTAATCCCCCAAGACTTAGCACGCGCCAAAAATTGGCACTGGTTTACGAAAGGCAGGATCGTCGGACGGCAGTATCCGACCTTTCAACCCAGACGGGAAAATAGAGCTTACTGGGATTTGGTCTCACAGTGTTTTTCTTATAAAGAGCGACTGGTAAATATCAAATTATGTATCGTACATAGATCTAAGACACAATTAGTACGACCCATAGAAGAACCCACCCCTCCTGTTAAGCCTTAGCGCCAAGCCAGCAACTCACAATATAATGTCAACCAGTGTAGGTTGTCTACGCCTTAATAGGTTTAAATGTCTTCATAATTTGTATGTCAAGTACAACGCACCTGACGAAAACTTCGCAGCGCCACGAAAAGTTTACGATTAAGTTGGCGACTTGTTGAGTAACTCGGTAAAGAATGTTATCGGGTGCCGCTCGCGGTTGCTCGACGGTAATTTAGGATCATTGGCATACATACCCTTACGGAAAATAACGGTTGTGATACGTATCTTCGTCACGTCGTACGCGTCATTTAACCCTTGCCAGATCTAAGGACGAACAGGCACAGAATTATTCACGCCCACTAGTGTTTATTAGCTACGGTTACGAAAAATACAACCTTCATTTTAAATAATACACACACGGACAAGTACGTGCAAAAAGCAATTAAATGGCATCATTCAGATATCATTATATAACTGACCTCCCCCCCTACATATAAATTTGTTTGCGGGGGGGTCAATTATATCTGCAGCTTACTCTACGTTTGAATTGGCCTGATAGTCTCAAAGCACTTGGCACTGAAAGTGTTAAGATTATTGATCGCGCATCAGCAGGGTTTTTTTTTATAAGGTGCGACGAAATATAAGAGCAATCGCCCTCGAATCGAATTATTTCATTACCTACTTATAATTGTCCAAATACCATAAATTATACATTGGTACTTTTCTTTTCCCACACGCAATAATCACTAAATTCAATGGCATTTAAATGCCATTGCCATTTACAATTCGCTGAGCTTTGCCTAAACGTTGGGAAAAACATTGCGAATCTCGTCTGAAAATATTGCCTCTCGCGTTTCCCCAGGGGGCGGGAATGTGTGTGCAATCGCCTCGCGTAACGACCTCAGTCGAGGCCTATTACACGACCTCAGTCGAGGCCTATTACACGGCCTCATTGTAATAGGAAACGGGCAAATGTAATAGGAATTTAATGAACAGCGATCATTTGTCAATTATAGCCTCATATTTTACGACACTTAATTGATTTTGCGTTACCCAGCATTATATTAAGCTTTGTACGTGATTGCACGCGTTGTCCTGCTATCTATCGGAATAATTAATGGCTCTTATCTGACTTGCCTAAATCGCGTAATTTGGATGATACTAGAGAATATGATAGGATAACTACAACTATGCTAAAAATAAGCGCGTAGTTTGTTTTTGTGCTGGTATATACATTTTATTCATGAACAAATATTCACTATTCAATTACAATTTTTTTTTATAATTCCATCACGGTTGTAGAAATTTCCCTGCTACCATTAAATTAGGTTCACTGCCAGCCAAAAAATAGTCATATCATCAGTGTTTTACTTTTTGACACGTGGAAAACCTACCTACTCCCGTATTAATAAATATCGCCGCCTTCATCCGTGAAGAAACATATTGTAGCTGCACACGACGAGCGAAAACTAACGTTTCATCAAGCTCATAAATCCTATTAAGACACCGACACGCGCTTTTAATCGGTTTAATGCTCGCGGCAATGAACCTTTGATGTTTATTTACGATTAAAAATGATAGGTGACGTTTATTTTAACTTGACGGCTGTGAACTTGGCTGCAGCTCCCGCCACCGTGAGGCGATGCAGTTGTTCTGTCAATCTGAATTGATGGTTTTAGTTATGTTCTGATCTCGGGTTCTGATGATCGAACTTATGCCCGTGCTTTGATTAAATATAATTTTGATTACCGTAAAATGTGCTCCAAAATATACTTAAAATTCGAAATTTAGTTTAAGATTTAAAATTTATTGCAATTAGTAGGTACAGTCGCCATCAGATATATCGGAGCGGCCAAGGTGTTCACAATATCTGAACACGCGCTCTAACGCCTTGACAATAGAGGCGTGTTCCGATATTTATGAGCACCTTGGCCGCTCCGATATATCTGATGGCGACTGTACCGTGCTGTGCGACTGTCGCAAATACGAGCATTTTTGCGTTTATTTTGAGGAATACTCGCACTTGTTCCAACATTCAAAATTGAAAAAGTCTATTTTAAAAGTTATAGTACCTACGTATGGACCAGAGGGGCTACCGCGAAAACTGAAATTCGCAAATTGCGGGGATCTTTCTCTTTTACTCAAATGAAGGCGTAATAAGAGTGACAGAGAAAAATGCCCGCAATTTGCTAACTTCGATTTTCGCGGTTATAGCCCAGGGACCTAAGTTCATTATTCATCGCATAGTTTTAAATTTACGACTCTCGTAATAATACTCTGATTACGCTCAACAGTATAATATGCACCTATAAAAACTATAAAGTGCACGCTTCAATGGGCTAAAGTCCTAAACCTTTTAAGTGGATTTTGATGACTTTTGGACTGATCCAGATTTTGTTTCTTAGTTTTAATTATGGATGCACGAATATTTTTTAGTATTCGGTTTTTGGTTGATTTTTGTATGTATACTTACATTATTTACAGATTATTCTTAATTCGGCCGCTGATCTGATTATGAAGAAAAATTATACACATATTTATACGCACACGTTTTTTAACCAAGTCATATTTTACACTTATTACCTACTTAAAATTGATGAGTTGGTATTTGCGATAAGTATTTCATTTTTATTATAGCACTAGCTCTACAACGATAGAAAAAGTATGTGTTTGTTGTTGTAGGTATTTGTCCTACTCTTACTATGTATTAAATACTTAATGCACTACAGCCTCTATTGCCAAAAGTTGGTCGTTCGCGAATGTCGTTCGCCCCAGGGGAACAGTTTTCACATTAACATAACTGATTGTACAAGTGTGTTTTTCGGCCCAGATCGTGGCTTAATACTCTTAATTGATATATTCGATTCGATAAAACTATTCGTAGCATCTCTAGTTTTGATTTTAACGTCGATCGTTAAATCTTGCAGCGCAACATAAAACGAAGAGTGATAGATTTTCAGTGAGCATATTCATATTCATGTAGGCATTGAACCCTATATACCGAGTCACGACTTACAGTTACCTAATCCCATACCACGATAGAACTACTCGGTGATTGAATAGGGTATTTTCCTACTAGTCAAATCAGTTACTTTTTTAGAGCTGTCAAAACGTTTTGCTAATATGGAATTTATATGAAACATTACATCGTGACGTCACGGTCAACTCGCCTACTTTTTATATTCTATCCGATTTATTAAATAGAACTTGTGTTTAAAAATAACTCTTATCTGTGTTTTTTAATAATTATCTGGTGCTTTATTTCATGCATGGTGTAAAATAATAGAATAGAATAGAATAGAATTGATTTATTCGTAAGCACAAACAATCGGTACAAACATTATATAAAAGAAAACACAAAATAAGTTTAAAGTGCCACGAAATGGCCCTGCTGCATGTTGCTGGTGGCTTCCAGCGCTGATCTTCCGATGAGACCATCAAGTGAGAAGAATCACGGGAGGTAACAGACAAGAAGAAAAAAGACATAGAAATAACATACAGTAAACAAATAGTTAAATAAGAAAAAAATAAAAAAATAAAAGTTACACAGCAAGAAGTTACAACATAACGACTATTTACATAATTCATAATTTATTTATTTGCGTACAACTAAGATTATTTTATACATAATACATATTTTATTTTAATAATATAATTTATTTTAAATACAGTATAATACCCTATTGAAGCTTAATCGGGTTACGAATAAAAGCTAGAATTCCTATCTGTTTCCATTTTCACCTCAACCCGTTATTAAAAGCGTGTCCCGACTGCCCAATGGTCCCCTACCTGCCCTACACCAATTTATTTCTAGTTGGAATTCAATAAAGCATAAACTATAATATTTATCTTAAGAAAGAACCAACGTTACGTAAAAGTTAACAATGCGAAAAATATGAGATTATCTCTAACTAAGTTCATTTTGCGGCTGAGATATGATCCTGCTGGCCCAAATCGAGTGAAGTAATAGAATAAATTTTCAGGCCCATCAAACTGAGCCGAATTAGAGCGAGTGACGGCAGCTAATGACAGCAATTATGGCGTTGTTTATTCGTCTTCCGTCGTCGCGACAGGAAAGCTTAGTTGAGACAACTTGCCGCTGAGTTTTAAACCAACGTCATTGTTCGATAGATAGTTCGATAGAGTTCGTATCTAGCTGTGGTAAGTTTCAGAGCAGAGTCTGCTTATGTATACATATACATAGTTAGAAACCAATGCGCTACGTGGTTGCTGACGGTGAATAGAGAACAAAAAACATATAATTTGCAAAAGGAGTGCATTCTAGTTGTTTTGGCCTGTGGTGAACTGATATAGGTGTTAGAAAAGATAATTACTTTTCATTAGGTATGTACATATTTCTAGTGAAAACTTAATCTGCTATACTCAGCAACTATGTTCAGTAGCCATCAGATATATCGGAGCGGCTGAGGTGCTCAAAAATATCTGAACACGACTCTAACGCCTTGACAATAGAGGCGTGTTCGGATATTTGTGAGCGCTTTGTCCGCTCCGATATATATGATGGCGACTGTTCATGAATATACGCAAATTATTTTATTAAAATTATCGTGCGTCCAAACAATCACCGGCAAGCATGATATAAATAAACACATTAGTAATTAACAAATGAACTGCAGATGCGAGGGACGGGACAGTTTGCGGGTGACGTGTCGGTACGCATTTAGCTTGTATTCCTGGCAATTGGCACGCCACCGCTGGCGACAACCGCCCAATGCGGGTTTCCCTTCTTACGAGCTTTCATGTATTTGTTTTACAAACACATTTACACACATTAACTGGTCGCGGACAAGGACAGCCTGAATGGCCAAGGCAGATTGCCTAGGACTAGAGAGGTACCGACTAAAATGACGACTCCATTTGAAGGTCTCCCACCAGTCCCACCGCTGAATTATATGTTACGCATTCGATCGCGTGATGAGCTAGCTGTTTCACGACAAAAAACAAACATGTGTTATTGAAATGTTTGCCAGAAATTTCCAGGATATTACTCTTGTTATAAATATACATTCAAGATTATACAAAAGCCCCTAAAGTAGTCACCGAGCAAACCTTGGAATGAATTAAATAAAAACGCTAAAACACTTGGCATCTATCGAACAGATATTTTATAACGTCTAAACTAAACACAATAGCTTTATGGTGACAATTTATATTCAGACAATGTCGTTTAACGATCGAGCCACGAAGGTGGCCGTCCCGGGTTGAAAAATACGGTTGCGTAATACTGAAGCCTGTCCTAGTTTTAGGAAAATCGTTGGACCCGTTCATATAATTTTCATTAGCTGCCCCCTTAGCGACCTAAAAGTTCACGTGTAACTTATTCAACGTGAGACGTATATTACAATACCTAACTAATATCGAACGATTAATATTTAAGTAGTTACCTACCCAAATTTTCGAAATCTATAATATTATTACGCGCTGAATAAAATTCACGTCGATACTTTCAATATCAAAGTATCGACGTGAATTTTATTCAGCGCGTAATCGAAAGCATCAGTTGACAATTATTCTACATGGGCTCCATTTACCCTAATTATTAAGTTTTAGCAGTTTCGTGTCCACAAAAAGTGTAGATATTAGATAACCAAGTTTAACGATCGGGCCGCGTTCGTGGGTCAGGGTGGAATAACGACTGCATAAACTGGCTATGTATTCCTATTGCCTTTTAAACGCAGGCAAGTCTTCGAGACGGGCAAACTATTATACGTTTGAACTCTTCCACAGAGTACCTAGTTACAGATCTTAAAGTGGTGCTTGTACAATTTCGTCTAAGACAGAACCTCTTTTACACTGATAGGCATTGGGAATGCGTGGCCTGGTCGCGTGCTCGGCTCGAGAAGGGAAGTGGTTTTTATTCGAAGCGCACAGGCGCGTCGGCCATTTGCCTGTCACCGCCGACGACAGCCACCTCAACAGGTACATTCGAACTCACACGCTAATGACTTCTTTATAATAACGGTACCAACTGTTGATTCGTAATATGTGGAAATGAAATTTTCCGTATACGCATGTCACCGTCATTATTGTTATGATGTTAATGTCACGAATGTCGCATTGAAAATGTTGTTTAGTTTGCTTTTCAATACATTTCAATGGCGTTTAAACTTTATTTACGAAATAAATTAAGGTAAATTGGCAGAGTCACAATTTTATTGTGGCTTAGTACCTACCACGTGTAGGAAGCTGGTCATCAAGAACCTTGGGGCAAGAGAAACACTTGTAGGGAATTCTGATACTGTAACTCTTTGCCTTGAGCAAAATAAACTATGTTCCTCTAAATAACCCAATATGACCTTACGAAATTAATATTTGTCTGTTTGAACATACGCCCTAACATAAGTTGTATACCTACTAGCCACGTCAAATTAAGTCGAATTTGGGCAATCTGCGGAAATAATTCGTGTAGTTTTGAAAATTGGTACAGGTATACCTTGTGGTGTCCAGATAAACATACTAAAAGTCCTCGAGGGTAGGGGGTGTGCTGAGGGTGTAGGGGGGGTTAAAAGTACCTTTTTTCATATTTTTGCTCATATCTCGAATATACTTAATATATTCGGAAATAATCGATCTGAAAGAAAAAAAGTTGTGTTTTACCCTTTAGTTCCCCTAACTTTTGAACCATGGGTCCAAAAAAATTGAAAAAAATCGTGATAACATAGCTTAGTAAAGACTTTCAAGGAAAAATATAGCGATCCTAATCGGTATAGCTGTTTTTGAGTTTTGGCAAATAGTCTATTTTGACAGACGGGTAACTACGGAACCCTACACTGAGCATGCCCCGACATGCTCATGGCCTGTTTTTTATATTTTATCAGCAGGTCGCTTAGCTTGCTTATTCTAAACTAAATTTTTTATTTATGATGAACAATTACAAAAAGACGACGTTTTCTTAAATCGTCTATTTTTTATCTCTTATTTAACTTTAATAGCCTATAGCTCCTAAAGTATTGATTGTAGAGTAAAAATAAACATAACCAAATTTGTAGTAAATTTTATGTTAAAACTTTTATCCGAAGTAATTATAATGCTATTCGTACAGATATTCGATATATGAGAAAAAATATGAAAAAAGGTACCTTCAACCCCCCCGTACACCCTCAGCACACCCCCTACCCTCGAGGACTTTTAGTATGTTTATTGTTTATCTGGAGACCACAAGGTATACCTGTACCAATTTTCAAAACTACACGAATTAATTCCGTAGATTTTTCTAATTTGCTTAGGCTATACATATTGCATAATAAATCTTGCGGTAGATACTTCGCATTTTTAGCTACTACTCAGTTTACGTACATTATAAATAATATATGTAAGCAGCAAGAAGGGGCGTCGACACTTGGCGGTGACACTGTAGTTCCGCAAGAAACAAGATGTTCCTCGTCCGAAATAACGCGCGTCGCCGTATGGCGCCGTCGTAGGTCAAGTCGGATATTTTCGCTCTCGCCTTGATACAGGGCTACCGCATATCATACGCGTCAGTTTAATATTAACTCTTTCGTCAGTCACCGAACTCGCACGCGTGTCCGATTCGATTGGAACGCAAGCCCGTGACGCACTCCAGATAGATCACTTAGTCGTATAATCTGTGATACCTCACATTACCAACTATGTAGCGCACTTCTCAAGAGCACATGTATGTTTATCTGACTGCGCGCCTCATAACTGAAAATAAACATTCAAAAGTAAAAGTTAGTTTACATTACCATAAAAATGAATTAAACTAGGCTGTACGAGTAGAACTCATTCGGTAGTCATCAGATAGATGTTATGCTTCTCGTTATGATCCACATTGCAGAGTTTTGTTTTTCGTATTGACTCGTATTATTACCTACCTATTTACTACCTCTGTATCGGCCAAGACAAATACATCAATCATCTTTCTTATTACACACGTAGAAAAAAGTATCAAGGTGCAAGAGTTGTTCAAATACACATTTAGGTAATAAAACGGGTCACTTTGTCAAAATTTCGGTTTCGCTTGTGGATGTAAATAGTTCTTATCATTTAATTTCAGGCGTCAAAGGCCCATTGATAACGTTTCAAGCTAATACATATACCTACAGTCAAAATATTTAATTTCCGACCATTGGGTCCAAAGGTACGAAAAGTCGTACCTTGTCACAGTGACAATTAATATGAAAGTCGCTAGAGACCTCATACTATTGTCGCTGTGACAAAGTATAAAATGGGAAAGAAATTAAATTCTTTGACTGTAGGTACATGAATCTAAACTAAATAAATCAAGACTATAATTTGAAAAAAGAACTGAATCTATTGATATTATAATGTAGGTATAAAGTTCAATCCAAATCATGGAGCAGCACGTCAGCTATTTAGGACAGCGATTTATAAGAAGTCATTACGTGGAAACAAGTATGAAAGAGTCCATTCGACCCCAAGACATTGACCTAACTATTCGCAGTAGTATCGGAATTAGCATGTCCGCAGACGGTACCTACCCAGAGTTCTATTACGAATATATGCCGAGTACGAGATATTTTTGCCAGCGCAGCTGTCAGATGCGACCGCGACTCATTTGGCACGAGAATCTGCGCAATCGCTTCGTCAGTCATTCCTTCTATCCTATCAAAAGTTACTTTCTATTTACATTCAACTATAGTCCCTTTTTCATGAATTTTAACTTTAATGTCCTCATGTAGGTAGGACTTGTTAATAGAGAAGTTCTAAAAGGTTTCTTAAAAGTAATTATGGATTACTAGCTTCGCACGGATTAACAAATTATACACCTAAAAACCTTCCTCAAGAATCACTTTATTGATAGGTGGAAACCGCATGAAAATCCATTCAGTAGTTATAGAGTTTATCGCTAACATACAAACAGACAGACGCGGCGGGTGACTTTGTTTTATTTAAGATGTAGTGATAATAATCTTTTGCGATTAGGTAGATGTTGTTTATTACATGACATCGCCGTCGGATTTCCAAGTTGCGCAATCAAAGAAGGTGCCAAAAGCATTAACGTTCTATTTAACGCAAACTGTGACATTCGAACGATTTAGGAACACGTGCTTAAGGTTTATGTTGGTAATTTTTTTTTTTTTTTTTTTAATATTAGGGGACATCTTACACAGATCAACCTAGCCCCAAACTAAGCAAAGCTTGTACTATGGGTGCTAGGCGACGATATACATACTTATATAGATAAATACATACTTATATACATAGAAAACACCCATGACTCAGGAACAAATATTAGTGTTCATCACACAAATAAATGCCCTTACTGGGATTCGAACCCAGGACCATCGGCTTCGCAGGCAGGGTCACTATCCACTAGGCCAGACCGGTCGTAATTAAACAACATATACGAGTATGGTAAATAACTCGGTCTTAGACAAATTACTTTATCATTCACATATATATTTTTTTTGAGTTTGTTAACTTTTGATACATCTTTATATAGTTAGGTATAGCTTGATTTAATTCTATATTCTTTTGTGAAGTACCTTAATAGTTACGTGTACCTATATTGGGTGGTTTTACAAGCCATAACTCAACCGTTAACACCGTTAATTTAAGACGTCGAAATATTTGCTTGTCACATTACGAGTGGAAACGCCTAATTTCCACAAAGTATACCTAAGTATAAGTATGTACAAGTAAATACATAAATGATGTTTGTAACACGTCATAAAACAACATTAATTTAACGCCTTCCGGTCATTCTAGTGTTTACATGACGTCGTGGTATTTAAAACAATTGTAGTAAATCCGCTGTCTAGTTTCTGTTTACTATTCCCATCTAATTGAGACGTTTCATACGAACAGCTACCTATAGAGATGAAACTATTATAAACTAATTCTTGGCATTTTAATATTGGTAAATAATAAATATAAATAAATAATAAATATTGTAGGGACATTCTTACACAAATTGACTAAGTCCCATGGTAAGCTCAAGAAGGCTTGTGTTGTGGGTAGGTACTCATCAGACAACGATATACCGGGTGTGGCCTGTAACATGAGCAAAAAATTAAACTGTAGGCTGTACTCCTCATACTGGCCAACATTAGTTCAGCGAATTTTAAAAATAACTTGTGGTTTGATTTTTATTACACTTTAAAGTTTATTCTAAGACGCAATGTATTGCGAATTTTGTTATGTTTAAGGCGTGACAAGCAACGTCAATCACAATAATATGGCGTGGCGATGGCGTCCATTGAAGATAATATTTATTTTGTATGAAAAATAGGGAGTCTAAATACTTCATAATTTTTAAAAGTTTTTGAACAAAAGTGTCACCATTTGAGGAGTACAATCTATGTTTAGAATTTAAATTCTGAATTTTGCTCGTGTTACAGGCCACACCGTGTATATAATAATATACAAATACTTAAATACATAGAAAACATCCATGACTCAGGAACAAATATCTGTGCTCATCACACAAATAAATGCCCTTACCGGGATTCGAACCCAGGACCATCGGCTTCACAGGCAGGGTCACTACCCACTAGGCCAGACCGGTCGTCAAAATAGGCCAGACCGGTACGTAATTAATGAAGATTTTCTTTTAGTACTTAAATATGTCACACCAACGGGTTTTCCTTGTCATTGCCCTAAGAACGGGGTAAAATGCATTAAATTTGCAAAATATTCTTTAAAAGGGTTATTACACTTATGTCGACGTCGGTCTCCGGCAGCTGGGGCGTCGCCACGCGGTCCATAAAGTGCCCAATTTAATGGCTATCAATAATGATCGAGTTTACGACTTTACGATACCTACCACCCATTTACGACACATTGGCAACCAGCCGAACCGGTAACCGTGTTCACATTACTACGAACAACGTGTACCTATAGTTGGATTTTTTTAAAGTGTCCAAATGTTGCTTAAAAGCTCGTTCTACAATTTTGACCATCTTAAAAAAGCGAATTCTAGGCAATACAAAAAACCGGCCAAGTGCGAGTCGGACTCGCGTTCCAAGGGTTCCGTATAAGGTTACCAGATGCAAATTCGAGATTTCCTGACAAAATTCCTGATTTGCGAATATTTTTCCTGTTTTTTATCTAAGTGTAGGATTTATGTAAGTCTTCTTCTTCTTCCTCGCGTTGTCCCGGCATTTTGCCACAGCTCATGGGAGCCTGGGGTCCGCTTGACAACTAATCCCAAGAATTGGCATAGGTACTAGTTTTTACGAAAGCGACTGCCATCTGACCTTCCAACCCGGGTAAACTAGGCCTTATTGGGATTAGTGCGGTTTCCTCACGACGTTTTCCTTCACCGAAAAGCTACTGGTAAATATCAAATGACATTTCGTACATAAGTTCCGAAAAACTCAGTGGTACGAGCCGGGGTTTGAACCCGGGACCAGATTGCAAGTCGGACGCTCTTACCGCTAGGCCATCAGCGGTTTTTTCGTAGGATTTATGTAAGTAAAGGGTCTAGCAGGCTAAGGAAGGAGAAGTGGCCCCTGTGACGAATATCGGATTTTTATAATGTCATTTGTTGGCTATCTTATAATATAGAAACACCTTAACTTTCAGTCCCCTATGTTGAACCGTGACCGAGATAATGTCAAAAACGTCATTTTATGGTCACATTTTTCAAAGTCGTTTTTCTCCTGAACTATATCAGGTAGAGCAATCAAACCAAATCATAGCTACAAAGAATGAGTAGTATACTGCGTCAAGCAAATCTTGTCAGTAGAAAAAGGCGGCAAATTTGAAAAATCGCGGGCTAGCAACACTGTGTTCGAATAATTCCAAAATCGCGTGTCGTCTGTGTTTTATCTGTGGCCAACTTGTTTGTTGACATTCTGAATCGTTTTTATTTCAAGAGATATTTCTGCTGTGACCTGTGATATTTTCTGATATTTAATAAGATTGTGCATTACCTTAAGCAAAGCTAAGCCTGCAATGTATAATCATACTTGTTCATAGTAAACATTACTAAAATTTTAGGTTATGACAAGTACTGGAAGAACATGTGACTAGTCGTATGCCTATTGCCTAGTATTAACCACATTTTTCATTGAAACACAGAAAATAGAAAGGAATACCTTGTAATACTAAAGACCTCTTCAGTCGCATATTTCATTCATGATTCCATCGAATATTCTAACAATTGAAACTTGAAGCAATTCCATGGTAATCCATAATAGGTATCACGTGTCTTTCTTTTTTTTTTATCTTTATTTTAACTTAGAAATAAACCCTCAGGAAATAATCAACAACAAATTAGTATTGACGTTGACAATAAAACTGTCATCAGTTGACATCAGTGACAGCTCGACGTTCCGTTACGCTGATGCTCTAGTACAATTTCGAAACATAAAATCTAAAAATTCATAAGATAAATAAAAATATTAAAATAATTAATTCTCTAAATTCCGGATGTCTTAAATAATATATTAGGTACTAATAAACATAAAAAACTTCAATACAGGAACGTTTTTCAGAAGTAAACTAAAAATATCTCAAAGTAAAATAATGCTTACAAATTCGTACGTGATGAGTTTTCGAACGTTCCCTTTTATCATAATTTAGTCTACTCCAACTGACTACTCGACTATTGCCTATGAATGTGTGCGTAGATGTCATTAAAAATAGCTCCGTCTTTCTCTAAACTGCGTGAGTAAAAAGGACATGATTTATATTATTTAGTAAACAACCTGGAACTTATGATCTTTCTTCTTGAATCAAACCTTGTTACACGCCATGAGGTTAATGACATCTTCCTCAGTTCTGGTATCCTGGTACTTTTGGTAAACGTTTGTCTCAATAAGACACCTGTTGTCGGTTACCCGCCCGAGGCAAACGACCTCTTCTGCAATTCTGCCATCCTGGTACTTTTGGAATAATGTTTATGCTATCGCTGTTATGTCGCCGTTATGTCGCCATTATGTCGCCATTATGTCGCTATTATGTCGCCAATATGTCGCCGTTATGTCGCCGTTATGTCGCTATTATGTCGCCAATATGTCGCCAGTATGTCGCCGTTATGTCGCCATTATGTCGCTGTTATGTCGCCAATATGTCGCCGTTATGTCGCCAATATGTCGCCGTTATGTCGCCAATATGTCGCTGTTATGTCGCTATTATGTCGCCGTTATGTCGTCATTAAGTCTTTCTAGCTAATTTCGCCAATATGTCGCTAATATGTCGCCGTTATGTCGCCATTATGTCGCCATTATGTCGCCGTTATGTCGCTGTTATGTCGCTGTTATGTCGCTATTATGTCGCCGTTATGTCGCCATTATGTCGCCATTATGTCGCCGTTATGTCGCTGTTATGTCGCTGTTATGTCGCTATTATGTCGCCGTTATGTCGCCGTTATGTCGCTATTATGTCGCCGTTATGTCGCTATTATGTCGCCGTTATGTCGCTATTATGTCGCCGTTATGTCGCTATTATGTCGCCAATATGTCGCCGTTATGTCGCTAATATGTCGCTGTTATGTCGCCAATATGTCGCTGTTATGTCGCTATTATGTCGCCGTTATGTCGCTATTATGTCGCTAATATGTCGCCGTTATGTCGCTAGTATGTCGCCGTTATGTCCCCGTTATGTCGATGTTATGTCGCCAGTATGTCGCTGTTATGTCGCCAGTTGTCTTTGTTTTGATTCATGTCGCCAATATGTCGCTGTTATGTCGCCGTTATGTCGCCATTAAGTCTTTCTAGGTAATGTCGCTATTATGTCGCCAATATGTCGCTATTATGTCGCCAATATGTCGCCGTTATGTCGCTAATATGTCGCCAATATGTCGCCGTTATGTCGCTGTTATGTCGCCGTTATGTCGCCAATATGTCGCCGTTATGTCGCTATTATGTCGCCGTTATGTCGCCGTAATGTCGCCGTTATGTCGCTATTATGTCGCCAATATGTCGCCGTTATGTCGCTATTATGTCGCCAATATGTCGCTATTATGTCGCTGTTATGTCGCCAGTTGTCTTTGTTTTGATTCATGTCGCCAATATGTCGCTGTTATGTCGCCGTTATGTCGCCGTTATGTCGCCATTAAGTCTTTCTAGGTAATGTCGCTATTATGTCGCCGTTATGTCGCCAATATGTCGCCGTTATGTCGCTATTATGTCGCCAATATGTCGCCGTTATGTCGCTAATATGTCGCCAATATGTCGCCGTTATGTCGCTAATATGTCGCCGTTATGTCGCTATTATGTCGCCAATATGTCGCCGTTATGTCGCCGTTATGTCGCCAATATGTCGCCGTTATGTCGCCAATATGTCGCCGTTATGTCGCTAATATGTCGCCGTTATGTCGCTATTATGTCGCCGTTATGTCGCTATTATGTCGCCGTTATGTCGCCGTTATGTCGCCAATATGTCGCCGTTATGTCGCCGTTATGTCGCCATAGTAAAAAGGTATAAAAGGCCGGTGCGGAGCGTTGGGGATTCATTCATTCTTCGACCGGGCTAGCAGTGACTCTGGTTTTCGGGTGTAACGTAGTGCGGGGAGGTGAAGTTTCTCCGCGACTGTTTCTGTGTTTGTTTTTACTTGGAATTATCCTAGTGAATTTAAACTTAGAATTTGTGTCTGTGCTTGGTTTTGCGGGGATTTTAATCGTCGTAACGCTAAGTTTAGACTGTTGTGGAGATTCTTTACTGCCATGTGTGGGTTTTTAGTTATTGTGAAGTTTTCTTTACGCTGTGTGTTCTAAGTGCCGTCATGTTATGCAGGGACAATGTCAATGCATAGCCGGGGCTAGGAATATTGTCTGTGTTTGGTTTTGCGGGAAGAAATTCTCGTAACGTTAAATATAGATGACAGTGTTTAAGGGAATTTCACTTTTCACTAACTCATAGTTTAATTTAGTGATAACTTAGTTATTTTAGTGTTTTTCTATGGGGTATTTTTGCTATTTTAAAAGCCAGATCATTGTTTGGACTGACAGTTTGTCCTGCTAAGCATCCACTCCGCCTAACGGTGCCAAAGGATTGGATGGTTAGGAGTCTATTGCTCCAAGTTTGAGAGGACTTGGCGTCTCTTTTATATCAACATAAGAGACGAATTATCTCACTAGTCTCAAGGCCCAGCTGTTTAGATGGATGTGGGGACGTCACGTGCACGTCATCCGGAGTAATCTGGGCCCACTGAAGTTGACAGTAATTGAGACTAGGTCTCCTATTAAATTTATTTATATATTTCGGTGCTCCGGTTCATGCTAGTGCTGGTTGCGGGGACAGACTTCTGTCGTGACTGATATTACACTTAGTCTTTGTTGTGGCAGAGTTTCCCTCGTAATTAGTGCGTGTGTGTGCTAGGGTACTGATCCACTTATATACACGGAATAGGGCGACTTATTCTTATCCACCATGCCCGCGGGCGATAAGGAGGGAGTCAAATACACTGGCCTGTAGATTGCCTTCTCGGTTTCGCCTGCCGAACTTTACAGCTTCTCGTAGGGACCACACTTGCGTATATTACAAAGCATTAGGTCGATGGTAAGAACGAACTATGCTTTGAATGTACTAGATTAGGGACAATGGGTAGAATCACACACTCATTTTATTGTTTATTAGGGTTCTTTTTTAGTTCTGGTCTATACAATTGATATGGTTGGTATATATTTCTCTTTAAGGGTTTAAAAATATGGTTTCTTAATCCTAAAATACGAGTGTTTAAAAGGTGAAGGGTTCATCTGCCTAAATCTTCCTAATTTCTCATTTATATGGGGAAAGAACCAAAGTTTCTATAAATTCTTATTTCTATTTTTCATTTCTGGTTGTCTGGTGTAGGGACGAGGTACTGAGTAATATAATCAGGTAATACATACAACAACATACAACATAATCTCTTAATTATCAATCTGGATTTAGGAACGCAAACTATTCTGTGATTGAAGAACGGTTTGCTTTAGGGAACCTTTGTCAGGCAAGAGCAGTATAAAGGATACATTGAGTGAATACTCAATTTCGGCCTCGATTAAACATAATAATTAGTGAATAAACTCGGTACTTCGTTTATACATCTAGAAAACCAGGAATTCTGTCTAGATTATCAGTTTTGGGGAATGGGATTAAGGGATTAGCATCCCTAGCTTTTGAATATAAAAAAGATAAGTAATTATGATGATTGATGGATACTTTGACACTTCTTTTCATCATCATCTAGGTGCGTTTAGGTTACGAAGTGTTGGTCATAGCCCGTCTGGCTAAGCTGGTAGGGTAGGTGTTCCGATTAATACTTGCAAATCGGACTAAGAGCTTCCAGACCTGCATCGGGCGTATGGAGCAGCACGTGTGATTAAATCACACATCGTTTAGAAGATGATAGTTAATTATAATTAACCTAGAAATGCTAGGGCGTAAAAGAGCTTATCTCAGGAGTGCTGCTTCTATGTTATCCCGGGAGCTTAATAGGTGTGGCAGGATTTTATCAACAACATTTTTATATATTTATATCTGTTAGTAACAGAATAATTCAAAGACAAAGTGGGCTCGACGAATAAAAGGGAATTTAAAGAACAGT
Organism: Cydia splendana; assembly: GCF_910591565.1. Taxonomy (NCBI): domain Eukaryota; kingdom Metazoa; phylum Arthropoda; class Insecta; order Lepidoptera; family Tortricidae; genus Cydia; species Cydia splendana. The sequence continues at coordinate 11,738,458 of NC_085971.1, read as the reverse complement.
ACCTGGTCTATGAGAATATTTACTTGGCAATCCCACGGAGAGCGGGCCCGCTGAACTTGTAAAAATCTTCTTTCTCATAAAGTCTGTCACTGTCGGTATAACTATGATGCTGAAGGCAGAAGAGACTGGTTTTTTGAGTTTAAACAAATTAATTCCAAGGGGACGCGTAGTCGGCCATTACCGCCATTGTCGAAAGTAAAGGTTTTTTTTAAATCTAAAAGTGACTGAATGAAGTTTCGAATGACGGATATCCGGTAAAAAGAAAGAATGTAAATTTGAAGTACAATGTTGCTAGAACAAATAATATATTCCTAAACATACTGCCCGGGAAGAAATCTCTAAGATTTCTTAAAACATGAATACGAATTATCAGCTATATAAAACTTAAAAGAGAAGTACACTATTCCTTAAAACTAGATATGAAATTTATTTGACTATGTAACAATCAGTGCTGGTAAGGAAGAGGACAAAGTTTAGATACAGGGCGAACTAAATTATTGCCAGTACTAGTCTTTAAAGTGGCTACGCGTGCTATGCCATCTCGTCCTGGCGACAAAGAGACTATGCGCGCTAACTTCCAACAGTAAGGAGTTGTGTTCTCGTTCATAATGAGTACGATGTCATTTACCTTTAGGTTTTCAGATGGTTTGAACCACTTATTACGACCTTGCAAGTGATGCAAATATTCTACATTGAAACGACGCCAGAACTGTTGAGTTAAATTTTGAAGAAGTTGCCACCGAGACAGTCTATTCATTTTTTCATTTTGTATGTCATATTCTGGTAATGAAACCATGTTATCTCCTATGAGAAAATGGGCTGGTGTTAGTACGTCAATCTCATCAATGTCGTCAGAAATTGGACATAAAGGTCTAGAATTCAAAATCGACTCAACTTTACAAAATACACTGCTTAATTCCTCGAAAGTAAGAACAGTTTCACCCAGAATGCGCCTTAATAGTAATTTAGACGATCTTACGGTCGATTCCCAAAGTCCTCCCATACTTGGAGCAGAAGGAGGGTTGAAATGCCACTTAAGCTGATGTTTGAGAAAGTAGTTTTGTACATCAGATTCAACGGTGCACCGCTTCAAAAAAGAATAAAGTTCTTTTAGGTAATTGTTTGCTCCAACGAAATTGGTGCCACAATCAGAGAAGACATCAGAGCACCATCCTCGTCTACTAATAAACCGAGTAAGACAGGCTAAGAAACAATCTGTAGAGAGATCCGATACTAGTTCCAAATGGCACGCCTTCGTGACCATGCAGACAAATATGCACAAATAAGCCTTCGTGATTGGAGCACGTTTTAACTTAGATGTCTTTATTAGGAAAGGACCTGCATAGTCTACTCCAACTTTTGAGAATGGTCTACAAGGCGTGACTCTTGATGGAGGTAAATCAGCCATTAAATAATCAGCAGGTTTAGGATTAGCCTTAAAGCATTTGTGACATTTACGTATGAGTCGTTTAATGACAGTCCGAGCCGATAAAATCCAAAATTGCTTACGCAGTAATGACAGCAGCACGGGCACTCCCACATGCAAGTACAATTCGTGATAATAGTTTATCAACAAAATTGTCAAATGATGGGATTTCGGAAGGATGACTGGGTGTTTCCGTTGTGAGGACAAGTTTGTATACTTCAGTCTTCCTAACACTCGCAGAAACCCCTCTGAGTCAATAAAAGGAGTCAGTTTTCGAAAGTTAGTCCGGTGAGGTAACCCACGTTGCACTAATTTTATTTCCGTGGCGAAAACTGAACTTTGGACAATTTTTATTAACGAGTATAGGGCGTTACGCCATTCGACGCAAGTCAATGGACCCACTCGTTTTGAAGTAGGATTCTTCAAATTATGAACAAATCGAAGACAGTATCCGTGGACCTTCACGAGCTTGTGAAGGGAACTGTATTTTAACATGAAATCTGTCGCATCTACCTCACAAGAAACCTTGTTCACGTGGGCAGTAGATATCACGTCCTCCTCAGGATCCGGAGAAATCGTTTTTCGCGCAACGGTATCTTCGGATGGCCAGGTATCTGGCGCTTGCTTAAGCCAAGGTGGACCCCACCAAAGAGGATGTGAGCCAAGCTCCGAGGGCATCAAACCTCGGGAGGCAGCGTCTGCAGGATTCATTGAAGATGGTACATGTCTCCAGAAAGAAGGAGACGTGTTCGCTAATATTTGAGAAACTCGGTTTCCCTCAAACATTTTGAGCTGATAAACAGGTGTGCGAATCCATGACAATGCAATGCTCGAGTCAGACCAGATTACAATGTCGTGGGCAACATTAATCAGTCCTGAAGAATGTTTGGCAAGTTTAGACGCTAGCAGGGCTCCACAAAGTTCCAGCCTCGGAATTGTCATTTTTGTCTGTAACGGCGAAACTTTACTCTTTGATAAGAGTAAGTGGACCTCCACTTCACCATTGATCCTCTCGACACGAAGGTAAACCACTGCAGCGTAACCCTTGAGGGACGCATCTGAAAATGCGTGAAGAGAAAATTTATTGCCATCAGTAGGCAAGACAAATCTGCTTAATTTAATGTCAGATAAGCTATGGAACTCCCCTATAAAAGAAAGCCACTGAGCCTGTTCATCATCAGGTAAGGGGTCGTCCCAGCCGATCCCTAAAAGCCACAACCGTTGCATGAAAGCCTTGGCCGAGAATACAATTGGCATCAACCAGCCACAAGGGTCATATATGCAAGCTATGTTAGCAAGCACGGCACGTTTAGTCATTCCTGTGTTGGAAATTCTGCTATGATACATGAACACATCAGATGTAGGGTTCCATTTTACACCGAGCACCTTTACAGACCCTTCATTTTGAGGATCAAATGACAATGGTCCTTCACGGACGTCGTCAAGCAAATCAATTAAAAATTCATTGCTATTGCTCGACCACTTTCGCAGTTCGAAACACCCTTGACCAAGGACGTCGATCAGTTCAGCTCTCACCTTTCGAGCTGTGTCAAGATCAGGAGCTCCCGTCACTATGTCATCAACAAAAATTTGATCTGACAAAATTTGACTAGCGACAGGGTGTGAGGTCTTGGTCTCCTCTGCCAATTTCAAGATACACCTCATAGCGAGGAACGGACTTGAGGAGACTCCGAACGTGACCGTCCTCAAACGAAATTCTCTAATGGGATCATCAGTGTGTTGACGCCAGAGAATTCTTTGATAGTCACGATCGTCCGGGTGCACAAGTACTTGTCTGTACATACCCTTGATGTCACAAGTGAATGCGACAGGCTGAAGACGAAAACGTGTAAGTATGTCTACTATGTTACGCTGAAGTTTGGGACCAACGTGCAGAACGTTGTTCAAAGACACGCCCGTAGAAGAGGGCATAGACGCATCAAAGACTGGCCTACACTTTGTAGTGGATGAAGACTCTTTTATCACAGCATGGTGGCTAAGGTAATATTTACCACTACCCGGAGGGTCAAAGACAGGCTCCATATGATTCTCGTCCAGATATTCTTGAAACACCTTACTATAGTCTGCCTTGAGTTTAGGATCTCTTTTAAATCTCCTCTCAAGACTTAAAAGTCTCCGGGCGGCCAATTCACGACTATCACCCAACTCACTTTGGTTTCCCTTGAAGGGTAGACGGACAATAAAACGGTTTTCATTGTCCCGCGAAACATTATTTAAAAAATGATCCTCAATAATTTGATCATCGGGATCAGGAAGTACAGATTCGGGAATTTGTTCAATTTCCCAGAATCTAGTCAGACAATCATCTAATGCCACATGATGAGATGACAGATGAGGAACCGAATTGGTAGTCTGCAAGGATTTACCAATTATTACCCAACCAAAAATGGTTCGGTAAGCCGCCGGTAAATCAGTGGAAGGCCACACCTTCTCACCGCAGAAAATGTCATTATAGACATCACTGCCTAATAAAATGTCTATAGGCCTAGACAGGAAAAAATCATTATCAGCCAATTGCAGGCCTTGATAATTTGATTTTATGTCCGCAGACAGAGAGACACTGGGCAAGTCGCCAGTAGCATACTTCAAAATGACAGCCGAAACAGTTAGCAACGGCTTGTCAGAAGTCATGGACTTCAAAAACACATTGGTCATTCCATGAGACCGATGAGGCACACTCGGCCCTACACCATAGATAGACACAGGTTTATGGTTATGTTTGAGTTGAAGTCTTTGAACACACTCCTCAGAGATTATTGAACATTCTGCGCCTGGATCAATAAACAAGCGAACAGGTTGGAAATGTCCATCACCATTCCCAGCAAGGCCCATGGCCGTAGCTAACAGGATATTTGGCAAATTAGGCTTAGTATCCTTCACCATGAAAGACTTCATTGTAGCATTATTAACACTGGTAATGCTATTAGGTTCTTGTTCACCTTCTGGATATGAAGGCTCAACCATTTCAGCCACAACAACAGCTGACTTCACCGCAGGTGGAGTGCCATCAGGTTGTGTCGAAGACGGACAGATCAAAGTGTGGTGTTTAGCCCGACACAACTTACATTTATGTAATGAACTACACTCATGATATTTGTGTGTACCAAAACAATTGAAACACAAATTTTTAGATTTCAGAAAATCTCTACGCTGATCAAGATTCAAAGCCTTGAATTTATTGCACATATACATGTAATGATCCAAATTACAATATCGACAATTTATTTCCTTATTGGTCTCTTGGACATGCATTACCATTTTAGTATTGCGATGAGGCGGTGTCTTGACAACAGGTTGTTTAGGTGACCCGTTAACTGTTGCCTTCAAAGCAATAGACATTTCTAATGCCTTACATTGATATTCCAAGAAAGCAATAAGTTCCGAATATTTAGGAATATCCGATCCAGACAAACTTAATTCAAATTTACTGCGCAACTCCATAGGCAGTTTTTTCAATAAGACATGAAGTAGTACAAACGACCACTCATCAGGTTTAAATTTCAAGGCTCGAAGCGCAGCTAAGTGTTCATTAAAAGTGTTCAAGAAAGATCTCAAGTCAGACCTCAAATTCACAACAGCAGGAAGTGACATGATAGCTTCTAAATGCGTATCGGCAATAAGTCTTATATTGGAAAATCGGTTCTCCAATAATGTCAGAGCAACACCATAGTTTTGATCAGTAAGCGGCAAGTGCTTGACTAAATCAAGAGGTTCACCTGATAAACATGATATCAGATAATGTAATTTTCTCACAGGTTTGATGGTAGCACTCTCGTCAATTATACTTTTGAAAATATTTATGAAATTTGTCCATTTAGTGACATCTCCTGTAAATGATGGAAGCGAAATGCGCGGCAGAGGAACATCAGGCATGCAGAACTGAGAATTAACTACGTTCGAAGACACTACTGGAAACAATTGAGCGTGAATAACACTTACATTATTCAGTTTTGCGTCATAGTCTAAGAACTCTTGCAGGTGTTTGTCCGGATCAAAACCGGCACGCTTCCCGGCTTCCACCGACACATAAGCGTCTTTGAACTCGTTCTTAGTTTGCACAAGATCACTGCAACGAGTTTTAAACTCGATAAGTTTTGTATTGTCTTGTACAGCAGACTCCGCGGCATTGCACAACAAATCAATTTGAAGTTTGGCTAACTTGTAACGTATTTCAGCACTCATTTTTCACAACACCGCGTACTCCTTCAAAACACTAACACAAACCACAAAATAATAAAGCTACGGGCTTTATTATGTAAACTAAAGTAATCACAACTCGAATGAAAGTTAGTTTTAACCTCAAAAAATATACGTGACACTGACAAGACAGGACAGGAATCGAATGACACTTCACTTCGTTCAAGTCGTTCACGAGCATAGACTAAATATAAGGTATGTTTGCACTGTACTCAAACTGAACGGAATGGGAATGATTTTAAAAACGCTCAAACTGATTGTGAACGTGTATACTAGCCTTATCTTGCTACCACCACTGATGAAAAAGAAATGTGATTCCACCTTCAAATTTTTTAAATAACATACGACTAAAATGCAAAGCAAATAAATTAAACGTATAAAGACGTATTTCTTTAAACGTTTAAGACTAAGTATATGTACATATAATACGTTACACGTAGGCAAGAACACTAATTACTTTCGTAAGAATAATGCAATACATGCAGTCACTTTCAATAAAATATCCACAAACTTAGGACAGACAATTACTTTAAATGTTTAAAGTACGACAAATGCAAACTTGCAGACATAAATGTACCAAGTACAGACAGTAAATTAATTACGACTAATGCAATATTGCAGACAATTGACTTTACTAGGACAATTAATGGCCGACTGTATGAAATGAAACTATTCAGTATGATTATGTCCGGTTCTACAGATTTAAAGATCCTGCTCGAATGGACCAAAAAATATGTTAGTAACAGAATAATTCAAAGACAAAGTGGGCTCGACGAATAAAAGGGAATTTAAAGAACAGTACCTGGTCTATGAGAATATTTACTTGGCAATCCCACGGAGAGCGGGCCCGCTGAACTTGTAAAAATCTTCTTTCTCATAAAGTCTGTCACTGTCGGTATAACTATGATGCTGAAGGCAGAAGAGACTGGTTTTTTGAGTTTAAACAAATTAATTCCAAGGGGACGCGTAGTCGGCCATTACCGCCATTGTCGAAAGTAAAGGTTTTTTTTAAATCTAAAAGTGACTGAATGAAGTTTCGAATGACGGATATCCGGTAAAAAGAAAGAATGTAAATTTGAAGTACAATGTTGCTAGAACAAATAATATATTCCTAAACAATATCATCATATGTGGTATTATCTATGAAAAGGGACCTTATTGTCGATGGCGCTTACGACACTAACATCGATGAGCACAAAACGTAGTAGTTTAAAATTGGGGATTCTGGCCCAGTTTAGTTATTTTGATTTCCAATTTAGCAATTAAGTTTCTTTGATTACTGGAACATTCAATGTTGCTGTCTATCCAATGCGGAGGTCAATTTATGTTATGTGACGCTGATGAACTTATCAGTCATCGGGTTTAAAGGTCCCTTTGTAGTTTTTTATAAATAACTCGTAAACGGTGACCTGTAGCAAAAATGTTCTGATACATAAGTAATCTGCGTAAAATTGTCTACATTAAATATTCTATACACTTTTTCGCTAGGATCAGTATTTAAAAAAATATTTAAGGTAAAAAGTTAAATATGATCAATTGTTAATATTTTTTGTAAATAACTCGTAAACGGTGGCCTGTACCAAAAAATGTTCTGATACATAAGTAATCTACTTAAAATCTACTCACACCAGAGGATGCTGAAGACCGGACGCTTAGCTAAAACGCTAGGTTGAAGGAGAAGAAGATTGATCCTAGCGAAAAAGTGTATAGAATATTTAAGGCGCTCTTATACTCGAGTTTTACGTTTTCAAGGGGGTGAAGCAGACGAGTGGTAGAACGGGCTGGCGGGCGCCCCGCGCGGCGCACCGCATCATTCCCGCGCAGCACGTCTACGTCCTTATTCTGACGACATCGGTATTCTGAATCGTCAGTTCCGGGATTTTTAGTTCGGCAATTAATATTGAAAAAGATTTATTAGTAAATTCGAATTTTGATGAGTACTTAATGAAATTAAAAACCGGACAAGCGCGAGTCGGACTCGCCCACTGAGCCCACCGAGGGTTCCGTACTTTTTAGTATTTGTTGTTATAGCGGCAACAGAAATACATCATCTGTGAAAATTTCAACTGTCTAGCTATCACGGTTCGTGAGATACAGCCTGCTGACAGACGGACGGACGAACGGACGGACAGCGGAGTCTTACTAATAGGGTTCCGTTTTACCCTTTGGGTAGGGAACCCTAAAAATGGTAGGTAAGACGGTGAGGTCGGTGAGTGTACCTAAATAATTATTAATTATATGTATACAATATGAGTGTATACTTGACTGATCATGTTTTTGTAAAAATCGATTTCGACTGGCAAAACATATTAACCGGGCAACCGGGTTTTTTAACCTAATTAGACCCCGCTGAATCCGAAATTGCCGGTTGATTGATCGAATTCTTGACTGGAAGTGAGATAGTTGATATTAAAGGTCCCTTTTTTTTAGTTTTTCGTAAATAACTCTTAAACGGTGGCGCATAGCAAAAATTTTCTTAAACATAAGTAATCTGCATAAAATTGCCTACAAGAAAGATTCCGTTCAATTGTTCGCTAGGATCAATATTCAAAGAGATATTAAGGCGGGAAAGTTAATTATAATCAATTTTTGAAGGTCTCTTTTTTTAGTTTTTCGTAAATAACTCGTAAACGGTGGCCAATATAAAAAAAATGTTAAACGTTAATAATCGACACAACATTTTCAATAAAAAAAGATTTAGTACATTTTTAGCAGGGATCAATATTTAAAAAGATAATAAAGAGGGAAAGTTAATTATAATAAATTCTAAGGTTCCTTGTTTTTATTTTTTCGTTAATAATTTGAAAAGTATGACTCATAGCAAAAACAAATTTTACACAAATAATAAACATAAAATTTCCTACAAGAAACATGTAGAACACTTTTCGCTAGGATCAATATTTAAAAAGACAAAGCATCCGGTAAGTCAATTATAATCAATTTTAAAGTCCCTTTTTAGTTTTTTGTAAATAACTCGTAAACGGTGTCCCATAGCACAATAGGTTTTTATGAATAAATAATCTCCATAAAATTTTCTGCAAAAAACATCAGAACACTTTTCTCTAGGATTCATATTTAAAACGATATTAAAGGAAGAAAGTTAATCACATTCAGTTCACAGGTCGCTTTTTTTTCGTAAATAACTCGTAAACGGTTGCAACGGGGGCAGTTGTAAAAAATATTATACGTAAATATTGAACATAAAATTGTCCACAAAAAAGGTTTTGTACACTTTTTCGCTACGATCAATATTTAATGAGGTATTAAAGGGGGTAAGTTAATTATAATCAATTTCCAGGTCCCTATTTTAAGTTTTTCGTAAATGACTCGTAAACGGTGGCCCATAGCAAAATAGGTTCTTAATGTTAACTAACCCCCCTTGGCTAAAAAGTGGCCTCCATGTTTAAAATTCATTTATTTACGTAAGATGTCCGTCTTTGGGTCACGAATTTACATGTGTGTACCAAATTTCAACTTAATTGGTCCAGTACTTTTGAAGAAAATGGGCTGTGACAGACGGACAGACAGACAGACAGTCGCACGAGTGATCCTATAAGGGTTCCGTTTTTTCCTTTTGAGGTACGGGACCCTAAAAACTAAAAAAAGTGACATGTGAATTGATTGTAATGAACTTTCTTCCTTTAATATCGTTTTAAATATTGATCCTAGAGAAAAGTGTTCAGATGTTTTTTGCAGGAAATTTTATGTAGATTATTTATTCATAAAACCTATTTTGCTATGGGACACCGTTTACGAGTTATTTACAAAAAACTAAAAAGGGACTTTAAAATTGATTGTAATTAACTTACCGGCTGCTTTGTCTTTTTAAATATTGATCCTAGCGAAAAGTGTTCTACATGTTTCTTGTAGGAAATTTTATGTTTATTATTTATGTGTGATCAACAGGGTAAAGACCGGTAGTGATCACCGAATCGTAAGAGGCACACTGAATATCAATATTAAACTTGAAAGGTCCAGCCTGATGAAGTCTACGCTCCGACCTACTCGAGCCCATGTTCAAAACCCCGAAAGCTTTCAACTCGAGCTCTCTAACCGCTTTGCTTGCCTAGAGAACTTGGCTTCAGTGGACGAAATCAACGACGGGCTAGTGGAAACTGTCCACACAGTAGGGTCTAAGTTTTTTAGACCCCGCCGTAAAGATAGACCTCAGAAATTGACCGAGCAAACCTTAAACCTCATGGCTGAACGACGCTCGCTACAGTTGCAGTCTCCCGATGACGCGGAGTCATATAGGCAGCTCAATAGACGTATATCTAAGTCCTTGCGACATGATCTGCGTCTCTTTAATACTAACCGTATTAAAGAGACTATTGAGCGAAACCAAGGCTCCAAAGTGTTCGCAAAGGACAAAGCAACGCAAGCAAAGCAAGGGTCTATTGGGCAAAGCCAGCTGACAAAGCTGAAACGGGAAGATGGCAGCATAGCGTCGAGCAAAGCGGAGGTTTTAGGTGAGATCGAGAGGTTCTATGAACAGTTATACACTTCGATCGCAAAGCCCGTTGACAGCTTGGTAGGAGGTCCAAGAGCCAAGCTGTCCCGACATTATACCGAAGATATCCCGGACATCAGTCTGTACGAGATTAGGATGGCCCTGAAGCAGCTTAAGAACAACAAGGCGCCGGGCAAAGACGGAATCACTTCAGAGCTTCTGAGAGCGGGTGGAACACCGGTACTTAAAGTCCTCCAGAAGCTCTTTAATTCCGCCTTGTCCGAGGGCATAACGCCTGAAACATGGAATAGAGGCGAGGTGGTGTTGTTCTTCAAAAAAGGTGATAACAACCTATTGAAGAACTACAGACCCATCACGCTTCTGAGCCATGTCTATAAGCTGTTTTCAAGGGTCATCACGAACCGTCTCGAACACAGACTTGATGACTTCCAGCCTCCCGAACAAGCCGGTTTCCGAAAAGGCTATAGTACCATAGACCACATCCATACGCTGCTGCAAGTTATACAGAAGACCGAAGAGTATAACTTGCCATTATGCTTAGCGTTTGTGGACTATGAGAAAGCCTTCGATTCGGTGGAAACATGGGCGGTGCTTGTCTCTTCAGCGATGCCATATTGACTATCGGTACATCGAAGTGTTGAAGTGTTTGTATAATAACGCCACCATGTCGGTCCGAGTACAGGAGCAGAGCACGAGGGCGATTCCATTGCAAAGAGGCGTAAGGCAGGGAGACGTTATCTCTCCGAAACTGTTTACTGCCGTAATGGAAGACGCCTTCAAGCTCCTGGAATGGGAAGGACTTGGCATCAACATCAACGGCGAATACATCACTCACCTTCGGTTTGCCGACGATATCGTAGTCATGGCAAAGTCGATGGAGGAACTCAGCATGATGCTCGATGACCTCAACCGAGTTTCACAACGGGTGGGCTTGAAAATGAACATGGACAAGACGAAACTTATGTCAAATGCCAATGTTGTGCCCATCCCAGTCTCTGTTGGGAACTCGGTACTCGAAGTTGTTGACTCGTACATCTACCTAGGACAAGTAGTCCAATTAGGTAGGTCCAACTTCGAGAAAGAGGTCAACCGCCGAATCCAACTCGGTTGGGCAGCGTTCGGGAAACTACGTAATGTCTTTTCGTCCGACATACCTCAGTGCCTCAAGACGAAAGTCTTTAATCAATGTGTGTTACCAGTGATGACTTACGGCTCCGAAACGTGGTCTTTCACTACCGGCCTCATCCCAAAACTCAAAGTCGCTCAACGAGCTATGGAGAGGGCTATGCTCGGAGTTTCTCTACGTGATCGAATCAGAAATGAAGAGATCCGTAGACGAACTAAAGCCACCGACATAGCCCACCGGATTAGCAAGCTGAAGTGGCAATGGGCAGGCCACATTGCACGCAGAGAAGATGGCTGATGGGGTCGAAATGTGCTCGAGTAGAGACCACGGACTAGCAAGCGCAGCGTAGGACGTCCACCCACAAGATGGACAGACGATCTTGTTAAGGTCGCCGGAAGACGCTGGATGCGGGTCGCTTCCAACCGGCACGTATGGAGGTCCAAGGGGGAGGCCTATGTTCAGCAGTGGACGTCTTATGGCTGAGATGATGATGATGATGATGATTTATGTGTAAGATTTGTTTTTGCTATGAGTCATACTTTTCAAATTATTAACGAAAAAATAAAAACAAGGAACCTTAGAATTTATTATAATTAACTTTCCCTCTTTATTATCTTTTTAAATATTGATCCCTGCTAAAAATGTACTGAATCTTTTTTATTGAAAATTTTGTGTAGATTATTAGTTCATTTTTTTTATATTGGCCACCGTTTACGAGTTATTTACGAAAAACTAAAAAAAGGGACCTTTAATATCACATATCTCACTTCCAGTCAAGAATTCGATCAAGCAACCGGCAAATTCGGATTCAGCGGGGTCTAATTAGGTTAAAAAACCCGGTTGCCAAAAAGTAATATGTTTTGCCAGTAGAAATCGATTTTTACAAAAATGTGACCAGTCTAAATTATTCGGGTGTCATTCTGAATCCCTAACAACGTTTGTCCTAAAGTCACTTGCCCTAACTGGTTTGTCCTAATGGGCACATGCTCTAACGATCAATTGTCATAACGATTATTTTCCATAATGTAATGGTTAACCTAAGACTCATTTGTCCTAAGCATTTGTACCATAACTATCAAGATCCCTAATGTTTTTTACCATATTCTTCGAAACCCTAACAATGTTTGGCATAAAATAACATACTCTAACTGTTTTGACCTAATGGCTATTGCCCTAATGATCAATTGTCATAACAGTTACTTTTCCTATTGATCAATTATCATAAAAATTACTTTCCATAATGAATGGTAACGAACTGTTGCCACAAAAATGGGTTAGGTTAGGTTAGAACTGTGACCCTCGCAAAAACGAACTGCTGCCACAAAAGTGGGTTAGGTTAGGTTAGAACTGCGATCCTTGCAAAAACGAACTGTTGCCACAAAAGTGGGTTAGGTTAGGTTAGAACTGTGATCCTCGCAAAAACGAACTGCTGCCACAAAAGTGGGTTAGGTTAGGTTAGAACTGCGATCCTTGCAAAAACGAACTGTTGCCACAAAAGTGGGTTAGGTTAAGTTAGAACTTGTGATCTTCGCAAAAACGAACTGCTGCCACAAAAGTGGGTTAGGTTAGGTTAGAACTGCGACCATTGTAAAAACGAAACGAAATAGGGAAATCAAAATTAGGGCATACGAGTGTTAGGTCAAGCAACGATAGGCTAAGTAAAATTAGGTAACATGATGGTTAGGATATATAATTGTTAGGCCTAACAATAATTAGGCAAAAAAAGAATTATGCTACATAACATTAGGATAAATACTCAATATGGAAAGTGCCATTAGGGAAAAACATATTAGGACAAAAAAAAATCGGCCATTCGATAATAGAAAAACCAAAATTAGAGTATACGAGTGTTAGGACAACTGATCATTATGACAAACAATATTAGGGAATGCAAAGATAGGAGAAAAGACTTTAGGGATTCAGATATAGATCCAAATTATTCAATTTGATTAATTTTATAGCCTTTTAAAATATGTTTACACAATTTATCAATCGTGACTGAATTCCGGATTGGTTAGATGGGTGTGTGCCTTTGCTGCCCAACTTGTTATAAAATGACAATATGACGGACGAATGTCTGAAATGTCACCGTATTTAAGAATTATTTTGCTTTTCTTCGTAAGTATGTTGAAAAACATTGTGTGTATAACATATTTGCATATTTATACTGTGATTACCCATTTTATGAAACGTCCGCTAAACTAGCACAGGTCCGACGCTGACAGTGGTCACGGGCGTACTGGCGTGAGGAATAGGCGCAAGGTATTGCCGCGTAGGGTGTAATTTAGTAGGCAAAATGTTGAATTCATCAAATGATGAATGAAAAAATTAACGTATCGATAAAAGGACAAGCAATAATGAAGATTTACTTAAAAGCTATCGACTGAAGTAAGTTTCATATACATTTTCGTCCTAGTACTTCTAACATAAGGAAATAAAGACAGTGTTAGGCATGTTTTCAACTTAAGATTCTATCGAGAAAATAATGAGCCGTCGTGTTTCTGACAAGCAATAACGTAGTTCAAGGACTTATACATACTAGAAAATAATGCATGAAATCCTTGTAAAAGTCTGTAAATATGGTGGTGGTAATCCAAGAAACTTAATTGCTAAATTGGAAATCAAAATAACTAAAATGGGCCAGAATCACCAATTTTAAACTACTACGTTTAGTGCTCATCGATGTTAGTGTCGTAAGCGCCATCGACAATAAGGTCCCTTTTCATAGATAATACCACATATATGCTGTAATACTTAAATACATTATAGTAAATTTTACACCAACATTTACATTGCACTAATAAATTCTGAATAATTTTCTTTAGATTATTTCTTACTTCCATAAATAATTATTTATTACCATAAATATCTGTTTATAAAATATAGGTAATAATACTAATAATAAATAAAATCAGAGTCCAAAGTTTAGCTGATACTCATTAAAGAATTTGAGGTTACCGCGGTTCACTTCAGAGGGGTCCTAACTACTAGCTAGACGATCACATGGCCATATTTAGGGGTATATCTAAAGGGGGTGTTCATATTACGAGTAGGTAAGTAAGTAAGAAGTAAGTAAGAAGGGGCGGGAGGTACAAACATGGGAAGAACTTGGGAACTTTTAAGATTATGTGCAGTTTTTTTTGTTTTAGGGTTAAAAGGCATAAATAAAATTAAAACGTATGCCTAAATCTATCCAATAAGACCACACATTGTGTCCTGGAAACCGTCCATAGGCCCACATATCTTACTATTTTCAGCGACTGATTCGACTACATAATTTACAAAGGTAAACTTTTAAAACAGTATTAAGAACTTTGATTATATCGCCGTTCTTTCTCAACATTACCTAATCCTTACATATGTTTGTTGCAGGATTAAATCTCGCTCAATATGAGGCGTTCGTAGTAGGTAGTTTCTCTTCAGAAGTTCAGTCAGACAATACTTACCTACGGCGGTTTATATACGTGTACAGCGCAACCAAGACGAAAAATAAATTTATTATTTAAAAATGTAACAAAAATATTGAGAGCTTAAATATTGATGGAATAGATTATTCTTGTATAAGTTGTCCTTATGTTAGTCATTAAGAAAGTATATTATTTAGGTTAATTTGTTTCATGCTCTCAGCTACTGCACATATATACCTATGGGAAATCCTAGTTTATACTTGCTGAAACAGGTACAGTCAGCAGCAAAAGTTACTAAGCGGGCCAGGTGTTCAAAATGATCTTGACGCGACTTTATTATTAAGAGAATAAGAGTGTGTCAAGGTAATTTTGAATACCTGGCCCGCTTAGTAACTTTTGCTGCTGACTGTACCTATGTATCTTTTTAAAAGAAGTTTTAAGTCGCTTTACATACCTGTTTGTTCAATAAAAGAAAATAATGTAGTCAGCATTCATATGGAGCACTAGACGCAGTGTAGGTATCATTTTAGAAAAGTATTTTCACATTTCCAAAATGACAAGTCTTGAATAGCCTAATGTACAAGTTAATAAAATTTCCTAACAGTATTTTTTATTTTTATTATACAATATTATAATTGTGTTATATTTCTCAAACATATTTCCTAAACTTTAGCCGGGCAAACACAACTAGCCAGTTAGTCAGATCCAAGAAAATTATACTCATAGCTTTAGCATAAGAAAAAGAGTATGATTCCCTCTGTCTTTAGACAGTCAGTCCTGGGCCAAACTACATAAAGAATCTTTTTTATGCCTGCCACAGAACCCTACAAATTATAAATTGAATAGAAGAATAGTATTTCTTAGACCATGAAATAAAATATGTACCAAGGGTTAAATTAGACAAATTATTGTTAAACTAAACTAAAAGTTTACCCAAGAAATGTTTATTGTAAGTTAATTAAAGTTATATAGGGAAGATAAAAGGAGTTAACTCCTTATGTTTGGAAACTTAAATTACACATTTTGTAACAAATCTGTTTTATGCTTAAGCTTAAGATGCAATAGATGACTACAGAGTATTATGATGCTTGGTTGAAGTGACCAGGTAACCTTGGTAACTTCATATTTTTTCAATGAATGCCCTGAATTAAAGTGTAGGTAGGTTAAAGTGACCCTTATCTTCTCTTACATTTAAATTAAATAAGCACCCAAATATCATTTGTTTTATTTTTAGTATGTATATTGTACAATATATACCAATCAAAATATTACACAGGTAGGTATGTGATATTGATCCAGCAAAGTACACTAATTTACATTAAAAAGTAGCATATTATATTGTAAGTATCAAATATTCCACAATTTCCATTTTGCTATGATTAAAATTGAATTCCAAGTGAGAAATCTAATAAAATATTAAAATTCAGTAGGACATCTACCTGCGGAAGCAATGATTTTATTCATACATTCTAGTTTAATGGCATCTCTTCTTCTTTGTCGTTCCCTCATGACTGAGGATCGTGACCAATAACTATATCCCTCCCATACAACCATTTCCAGTCGCCGTTACGACGCGGTGTTGACACATCTTGTGTCGACACCGTCTGTTTCGGTCACAATTCCAGTCGCAGAGTCGTCGCCGTGTCGACACAGTTACCAGAAATGGGGAAGGGTCGACACATGACACAAAGTGACATAAAGTGTGGTCGCCGTGTGCACACATTGTTTCGGGTTTGCGACTACTTTATGCCAAAATCATTCGTTCATTCGTTCATTTTGTTCCTGTCAAATGGAAACTGTCAGATGGAAAAATACTTAAATAAAAATAAGTGACATTAATACGCCATCTCTAAAACGGATTACAAGACGTAATTATATATTGTTTTCATTTATATTACAATAAGACTTAAATTATTATGGGGAATTAAACTGCTCGAGTGATTTGATAAACTAAGTGTAATATAATCAACGCGCCACCACATTGTTTTAGTTTAGCCGGAAATGAAATTGTTTACTTCTCAGTGCCTGTGTTCATAACTATATTATTTGAAGCATTTTTAGTACTTCGATGCGTATACTGTACTTAAATAACAGAAATAACGCTTTACATACTACGAAACTTGTTAATTATGATGTATAAATATGGTTTAAGGCTGAGAAATATTGCAGTCACAAAGTAGTTGCAATGTTTCGACTTTGTGTCGACTCTGTGTTGACACATGACACGCGCTGTCAAAAGTAATAACAAAGTTACTGGTATGTTACTGGATTTGCAAAATGGCTCCTTGTGTTGATTTGTTTTCAGATATTCTCAAAGTGTAAAAATGCCGTGGTCAGAGATGGGCATTAATCGATTAACTGTTTATTCGACTAATTAATGGAATAAAAAAAGTTAATTCTCAAATTTTAATCGCGATTAGTTTAGTCGACCTAACATAGATTGAAATTGAATTAATCTGAATATTAATCGAATAAATTATCGATTAAATCTCGATTGAAAGTTGACAGGGGGCCATTTTTGTACGTAAAAATAATAGAAATGTCTTGCATGCAGATGGTAGCAAAACACTTTGTCATAAAAGTCGAGATGGGTGTCGATATATAGGTTTTAGGGAGTGCCGATTTCGAAAATAATGACCATTTTGGAATCCGAAATGGCGGCCATGCACTGTGTCATAAAAGTCGTCATGGATGTCGTTTTATACGTTTTAGGGGGCCCCAATTTTGAAAATGATGACCATTTTGGAATCCAAAATGGCGGCCATGCACTATGCCATAAAAGTCGTCATGGGTGTCGTTTTATAGGTTTTAGGGGGCGCAGATTTCGAAAATGATGACCATTTTGGATTCCAAGATGGCGGCCATGCACTATGTCATAAAAGTCGTCATGGATGTCGTTTTATAGGTTTTAGGGGGCCCCGATTTAGAAAATGATGACCATTTTGAAATCCAAAATGGCGGCCATGCACTATGTCATAAAAGTCGTCATGGGTGTCGTTTTATAGGTTTTGGGGGGCGCAGATTTCGAAAATGATGACCATTTTGGATTCCAAGATGGCGGCCATGCACTATGTCATAAAAGTCGTCATGGGTGTCGTTTTATAGGTTTTAGGGGGCGCAGATTTCGAAAATGATGACCATTTTGGATTCCAAGATGGCGGCCATGCACTATGTCATAAAAGTCGTCATGTATGTCGTTTTATAGGTTTTAGGGGGCCGCGCTTTCGAAAATGATGACCATTTTGGAATCCAAAATGGCGGCCATGCACTATGTCATAAAAGTCGTCATGGGTGTCGTTTTATAGGTTTTGGGGGGCGCAGATTCCGAAAATGATAACATTTTCAATTTAAAAATGGCGGCAATGCACTATGTCATAAAAGTCGTCATGGATATCGTTTTATAGGTTTTAGGGGGCGGAGATTTCGAAAATGATGACTATTTTGGATTCCAAGATGGCGGCCATGCACTATGTCATAAAAGTCGTCATGGATGTCGTTTTATAGGTTTTAGGGGGCGCAGATTTCGAAAATGATAACATTTTCAATTTCAAAATGGCGGCAATGCACTATGTCATAAAAGTCGTCATGGATATCGTTTTATAGGTTTTAGGGGGCGCAGATTTCGAAAATGATGACTATTTTGGATTCCACTTTTATGACAAAATACGTAGCCGCCATCTTGGATTATAAAATGATCATCGTTTTCGAATTCTGCACTCCCTAAAACCTATAAATCGACATCCGTGACGACGCAAGTTATCTTTATTTTCAGATCTAACAAATTGCTACAGAATACAAAGGACAAAAAAGAAGCGAGGAGGTAATGAAACAAGCAAAAATACAGATGATTCCTCGACGCAATTGGGTGATTCTTAAATTGTGTCCAGATTTTTTTTGTCATAAAAGTTTTTATTTTTCACATATTACTCTCACAAGTTCCGTGACATTTCGACCTTGTAATTTTTTAAGTAAATGTTTTTGTTTATCTATGAGGATCTCACTAGAATAGTATAATCAAGGTATGTTTATATTTGATGAATGAAATAGTAACGCAAAAAAAAAATATATTTGTGTCTTATATTCCTGCCGAAGACTTTTATTTTACCTTTTCCTTCTACACAAGTTTGGCCAAGTAATAAGAATTTAGGGCTCTCAATTTTATTTTGACTTCTACAACAGTAAAGCTACGAGGCCATGTTTGGTATCGTTTTCGTATAAATTCGCAGTACCAAATTTAGTCAAGGTATCACATTGACACCATTCCGAAGTAAAAACATATAAACTTATTAAAATACTTTCTTTTAAACTCCTCTTCACGCTTAAACTGCTGAACAGTTTTAATTTAAATTTGGTACACATATATTTTGAGTCCCGAGACAGGATATAATAAGTTATCTCAAAAATCATCCTTTAAAGGTGTGAAATGAGGTGTAGGGGGGAATTCAGAATTGACTTCTTGAAGTTAATACTATTTAAGTTTAGGTTTGAAGTCATGTTTTTTCATCATTTTTAACTAAATCAAAGATGTAGACCATCCCAAATTTCATATAAATCGGTTCAGCGGTTATTGATTTCCCGTACAAATTTCCACGCCACTTTTCACACCTTCAAAAGATGATTTTGGTTATAAGATCTATCCTATGTCCTGTTCCGGGACGCAAACTATTTCTATACCAAATTTCAACGAAATCGGTTCAGCGGTTAAGCGTCAAGAAGAGTTTAAAAAAACCGGCCAAGTGCGAGTCGGACTCGCGTATTAAGGGTTCCGTACATTAAGTCCGACTCGCGCTTGACTGCACATTTCTAATAGGTTTTCCTGTCATCTATAGGTAAAGAACTATTTTGTGTATTCAGACGGACATACATACAGACGCACGAGTGATCCTATAAGGGTTCCGTTTTTTCCTTTTGAGGTACGGAACCCTAAAAAGATTTATTTTTATTTTGTGGAATGGTGTCAATGTGATATCTTAAATGGATTCAGCACCCCAGATTTATACGAAAACGATACCAAACACGGCCTAGCACCTTCACTGATATAGATATATCAAGATAAAATTGAGAGCCCTAAATAAATTTTCAAGAGCGGATATCTCAAAAACTATTCAACATATCGAAAAAATTGATTGAATAAACTTGTAACAAATTAAATTAACTTTCATTTTGTATAAGTGGCCATGTCGCTGAGATATAATCGAAAAACGGGAAAATGGGACCTTCAAAGCCCCCTCTCTCCCCCCCGCTCAAGGGCTACGGCCGGGGACTTTTGATATGTTCACCTCCTAACTTGTCAAACCGAGTTACGGAGTCAAAAATTGTGTACCGAGCATTTCCCTCTACAACTTTTGGAGCATTCGTTGCCTGACCTAAGTAGCTTATTGAATTTCTTTAAAAACTTTTCTGTAAAAGGTTGACGGGTGTTGGGTGTTTATATGGTTTCGGTCGATTATTATCATTTGCATTGCCCATGATGACTTACTAGAATTACGAGCACACGAGACTCTAATAGTAGTTTGACAAACCTTGGTTTTCAAGAGGTATTTTATATTGACATTTGCTGTCACAAATTTGCTGTCAGATTTAGTCGCAAACCGCACGCAAAGTGCACACAAATGTGTCGACACCTTGTTACGGAAAAGTGTAGACACGGCGACGACACTTTGTTTCGAAACAATTCTAGACACATTGTGTGGACTCTGTTACGACACATCTGACATTTAGTTACCACTTTGTGATTCTGCGACTGGAATGGTTATATGGGCTCCATTTATCGCGAACAAGGGCTATTTGGGCTGCCCTCTGCATGGAACCACATGCTTGTTTTATGGAATCCGACAATCTTGCAGGGGCTCTTCCTCTAGCGCGCTTGCCTTCAACTTGCCCCGGTATGATGTCACGTTCGAGGCTGTGGTGTGGCGACCGCAGTATGTGCCCAAAGAATCTAAGAGCCCTCTCCTGGCAGATTGTTGAGAGTCGTTTGGTGATTTTGAGTTCTCTCAGAATGGTTTAATGGCATAGTCCGTTTCTAATTGTAATTTGATATCTTCAAATTTGTTAATCATTTTGACTAACATGGCTTTTAAATTGTCCGTCCATATTAAATAACAATTTCTAAAATTTTCAATAAGCCGCAAGTGACAATTTGAATTGACGTACGTAGGGCGCGCTCAGCGGAAAAAAAATCATATTCGTTTTTGTTCGACGTACATTGCTGCTTTTCTTAGCGCAATACTGCTCTTTGAGTGTTGCCCTACTTTAGTTTGCTTTACATTGCTACTGACAAGATTTGCTTGACGCACTATAGTATAACTCAGATTTTTTTAAATATTTAATTCCCTGAAAAAATAATTATTAAAATGTCAGAGAATTTTTTGACAGCTCTTTCGCGAATTGATTTTTCGCATGGTAGTAGCTAATACTATTTGCAGTTTATGTGATTTTTCCATAGGTGTACCTTTACAAATACTTGTTGAAAAGAGCTGTCAAAAAATTCTCTGACATTTGTAATCAAAATCATTATTTTTCCAGGGAATTAAATATAAAAAAAAATCTGAGTTATACTGCTACTCATTCTTTGTAGCTATGATTTGGTTTGATTGTTCTACCTTATATAGTTCAGGAGAAAAACGACTTTGAAAAGTTAAGGTGTTTCTATATTATAAGATAGCCAACAAATTACATTATAAAAATCCGATATTGGTCACAGGGGCCACTTCTCCTTCCTTAGCCTGCTAGACCCTTTGATTAATGTACCCCTTTTCAGATACATAATAGAAAAGTCTGCTACGTCACAAAAAAACCCTGACATTTTCGCATTCCTGCCGCAATCCTGACAAACGGCCAAAATTCCTGACATGTCAGGAAAATTCCTGTCATCTGGTAACCCAAGTTCCGTACATTACCCGATTTTTAACAACTCGGTTTTCCTGTCATTCATGTTTATTTACCCCCCAAAAGTCGTCTCCATCTTTAAATTCATTTGTTTACGTAAGATGTCCGTCTTTGGGTCACGAATTTACATATTATGTGTACCAAATTTCAACTTAATTGGTCCAGTACTTTTGGAGAAAATGGGCTGTGACAGACAGACAGATAGACAGACACACGAGTGATCCTATAAGGGTTCCGTTTTTTTCCTTTTGAGGTACGGAACCCTAAAAAGGTAGGAATAATGTACGGTACATATGAAG
This sequence comes from Cydia splendana, assembly GCF_910591565.1. Lineage (NCBI taxonomy): Eukaryota > Metazoa > Arthropoda > Insecta > Lepidoptera > Tortricidae > Cydia > Cydia splendana. The sequence continues at coordinate 11,716,620 of NC_085971.1, read as the reverse complement.
CCTTATAATTAACCCTACCTAAAGGTTTTAAGGCTAAAACTAAATACCAAGTACCTCATTTATAAGGAGATCTCCACAACATCTGTATGAGTTAAGTTTAAATATAGGAATGTAAAAAAACTATAAGGCTTATGAAGGGCTGTATCTTATCTGCCACTTTGCAAACTGGCCAAAGTATGTACAAGAGAATCTTTAGTTATTTACGATCTAATGAAGGTTACAAATCTCTAGAGAGTTGTTTTGGCCGTTTGTTTTTCGATTCCTGTATAACCCGACACCGGTTAGAAAATGCTATCGAATATGTTGGGTTCCGTGCCAAATGGCTAAAAGTGTAGCCAGCATCAGTGACCCAATACTCAATAAATGCTTTCACATTTAAATTAAAATAGGAGAATTCACAAGACATGTCATAAAAAATTTTGATACGTACCGTACCTAGGTATAGTTATGTAAATGAAATGAAATGAAATGAAATGAAATTGTTTTATTCCAGAAATCTTCCATAAAATTACAATAAAATAAAATTAAAATTAAACTATTTGACTGTACAATAAAACAAGCGCAAAAATGTATAGAGTCCTTTTTGTTTTATAACATGACAAATTAATTGTGTTTAAAAATGTAAATATATCTTTGACGTCGACTGTACATGCACCGGAATTAGATTAGGGGGATAGTTTAATTTATTTGCGTTATGTATGTTTATTTTAGGCATATGCAAACTCATATTTGTGTATACAACTTTAAGAAGTTAAATTTTATTCGTATGACGTACACACAGAATCGATGTCCGTTAACTGTACCTACGCTGAATCAATCTGTCAGAAATATAACCGGAAAAGGAACACTTGAGTATTTTTTTTTCAATTAACGTCATAAATAGGTATGTAGAGTCGGACCAAGAAAAGTCTGCAGCGGATTTGATAGCCCACGCAGTGCAAGTGTTATTTATACGTCATAATTTAATAGAAGTTTACTCTCTACTAACGCATGAACTAACCTTTCGGTAGAATCTTGACTGGGTATCTTTGCCGGCGTGTAATAGTCTCTACCCTGACGCTGATCTCTCAGCGGCCAGGTCTGACGTGCCTCAGGTTTCTGTAAAGGAGAAAACTATGTCAACATAATAAATCGATACGCCGACGACCTAAGAGCGGATATATTTAGCGGCTAGCCCTAAATTTAGATTGATAGTGACGTAAGAGTCTCGTAATATCCTCGCTCGGTTTATTTATGTCAATGAAATAATATAAAGTTCATGCGTGGTTGTGGATATTTTATGCAAATTATGCACCCGGTAAATCTTTGTCTAAACTGCCATGTTTATAGTTCATAACCGACCGCGTCTCCATATATTTACAAAGACATTTTATGGTCATGCGTGTGATATCGTAGAAAGGAAACATAGGTCCCGTACGACGTATGTACGCGTTAAAGAAATTTGAGCAATGGTACCTCATAACATAAACGAGTACAATTACATAGTTACGTTAAAAAAATGTGAGATAATTATCTAACTTTGCTGGAAACAAACCCTTATGCTGGAGAGGAGGAACGGTTATACATATGCCTGATAGGTCCTAAACTTTGTTCTGTAGAATACCGATTACTTAATATTTGATCAAATCTTAACATTAATCTACATTATATCTTCCCAAAATTGATAGTATGTAATTTGGTACATCCGATTATGGTACATCATCATTAAGTAGTGCGTTTCAGAATTGAATTAAATTAAAGGTTAAAACTGAGTGCCGATATTGTATACGATAAAATAGGATAATGTTTATTTTGGATCTCAATTCGTATATAGACTCTTGATAAAAAAAACTAGCTAATAATGCTTCTCCAGAGGTTTACGACATGGCAGTTATCATTTTGCTTTGAAGTATTCTTAAAAATTGAACGTAAATTTCAAAGCTTACCTGAATCATTAAACGGTTCGCCGAATTTCTTATATTCGAGTAAATTTATTGTAAATATTAGGGAAAGCAATTCTTTCTTGAAAATGAGAGGGATTTCGTGTAACTTGGCCGAGCTAACAGTTTAAGCTATATCCGGGCGGGTATATTTTCCATGGAACGGCTGTAAAGGCCTCAAGGGCCCTCAACGGGTTGTCGAGGCGGTCACTCGCGGATCCTCGAGACGAGGACAATCGAGCCTCGAGCCGCTCTGTAAACACCGAGCCACTCAAAATGAATATGAATCACGGTTAATCCAGCAACCCTGAACGCAGCCTTATATTAATAATATCGTGCCGGCCAGGGAAACAATGCCAATCTATGCTAAAAATACATGTATTAAATAATTGTGTAAATCTTTCCACCCGTAGCGTGATAAGCAATAACAATCCTTGTAAACACGACTCCCTGCACCGCTTCTGACAGGCGTCTGACGATCTACGAGCTACTTTAATAATTTAAGCGTTTCCGTCAAGTTTATCCGCTACTACTAGGGTAATTCCAACGCTAATAGCAGCGACCTTGGCAGTCATAAATATTTATAACATCTTTACGACGACGGTCAGTGTGAATGTCTTCTAAATCTGAACTATTCCGCATGATAAATACACGAATGTTAATAGTATTTAAGTAGTTAGTTGGTACAAAGTAGACAAATCTAATTTAGCCCTGATAGATAAATTATAGCGGGATCGGGGTCAACGGTGGACAAAAAACGTAGACAAAGGGATACTATGACAGCTAGATGCTGTTTTACTGGCCCGTAGATACATTGTGCGATATAGCAGGTATCATTCGTTAACGCTTGACAATCCAGTAACCGTCTATATTCTGTATCTTTAGGTATTTAAATAAAAGTAAACAAAAGTTACCTTCAAATGGCTCCTTAAGCCAGTTGAGGGTAGATTAAAACAATACATGATTAAATAATGTAGGTTAAAGTCATGTCGTTCAGTGACAGATCCAGGTGGTTTTGTATTTGGTTAGTTAACCAATAAATGTTATAAGTAACTACCCGAAAATTTAAAAATTATTTGTTTATTTTTATGTAAATACCTAAAAAAATATACTATAGTTTATTACTTGTCTAAAGCTACGCCTAACCAATAACGAGTAGGCACCACTACGTGCGTCTTAATTTTCCTTTGTCTATTATAAAAACCAATATTTCTTTTCAGACAACATATTGTTTCAGTATTGCATTTTATAGCCCATAAATCTTTTCAGGTTATGATTGTTATGAACATGAATCACTTCTAGGTTATAAAGAGTATTGAAATAACAGGGTGTCAGGATATACTTGTAACCTGTGACCCGGTATACCATAAGCAATTCGATGTACCATAAAATGAGGTGAGTAGGGTCAAAACTGAAATTCAAACCTCGATAACATTTTATTTTTACGTATGAAAACTGAATGGTGTATATAATAAGTGTTCCGGACGTTTGTATTTTAGTTTTTATTTTATTTTGGGTAGTTCCATTTCATAACTTTGACGATAAAGAGGAAAACCCACCTCACCGCGTAGTGCCTCGTATTTGGGGTGAGAGGGGTTTTCATACAAAGGTGATTTTGAAATATTGTTGGATCGATTTTTTTTTATTATACGTATTACTATAGCTCCATTTTAAATTGGAATACATTATTTTTGTAGCAGTAGCCTTAAAATCCCTTCTCACCCCCCTCTCAAACCTTCTCTCCCCATTCATACCCACCTCTCCCCGCGAAACCTACTCACCCCGTTTTACGGTACCCAACGTGACTGTGCGAGGACAGTAGTTTGTTGACATACGAATTATCCGACTACCTTTAACCATATTATGTCTGACGGTATTTCTAGTAAAATACCTACTATTACCTATTTCTAGTAGTAATCTTAATGTCAATGTCGCCCTTTTCCTTAATAAAACAATTTAATTTAGTTTATTAGCTTTTTATAAACAGCGCCCAAGTGTGAACTAGGTACCGTAGGTAATTTTATTAGAATTGTTAATTGTCAATTTCCAACAGATTTGTTTATTTTATAGTGTTATTCACCTATATACCACATTTCCTTTTTTATTTTCTCGGATTATGCACTAGAATTCACCTCGCGCTGGTGGCCTAGCGATAAGAGCGTGTGACTTTCAATCCGGAGGTCGCGGGTTCAAACCCCGGCTCACACCAATGAGTTTTTCGTAACATAATGTACGAAATATCATTTCATATTTACCAGTTGCTTTTCGGTGAAGGAAAACATCGTGAGGAAACCGGACTAATCCCAATAAGACCTAGTTTCCCCTCTGGGTTGGAAGGTCAGATGGCAGTCACTTTCGTAAAAACTAGTGCCTACGTCAATTCTTGAGATTAGTTGTCAAGCGGAACCCAGGCTCCCATGAGCCGTGGCAAAATGCCGGGATAACGCGAGGAAGAGGATGCACTAGAATTCATGGTTAGATCTGGTCGGGGTTTTCAGGCCCATTATGTAGGTATAATCTACGGCTCGATTCGGGAAATGAATTAGAGATTAACTAGATACGATATAGTAAAGATATGTGACGTTCCACGGCAAAAGGTACCTTATGGCGGCTGGCGCTTACGTCACATAACGCCGCAATAATATTGGAGCGGTGTTAATAATAGCGTAATGGCCAACCGCCATAAGGTACCTTTACCGTGGGACGTCACATATCTTTACTATATCGTATCTAGTTAATCTCTAATTCATTTCCCGAATCGCGCCGCTAATTAGTGGTCAGATATGCACATTTCACACACCGTACTACATACATTACCTTTCATGACTTCAACCCAGATTTTGACACACCGCGAACCGAAAAATTCCATTCACACATATAGTTCGTTTTTTTTAGCACTAGAAAAAAGGTAAACAATCTTGATGTGTCTTTTAATTGAAAAACACGTTTTAAAAATAAGTCACAATTATGAATCTAATACGATCATGTATATTCTTCTGCTTTCATATGTAAGTAATAGTTACTGATTTTTAAAAAGCGTTTTTCAATTAAAAGACATGTCAAGATCGCTTATCTTCTTTCTAATGCTAAAAAAAACGAACTATAGACACAATACAGAAGACACAATTATGCTGGCTAGTCTGAAACAATCCTCGTCAGAGGTCGGTAAGAGACAGAATACACGGACAGCATTGATGGACGTGTCGAGCGCTGCAGGGGCCTGATCAAAACACAACGAAGCCAATAACAAGCCTCAACGCGCCTGCCCACCGCACCGCGCCGTGCCGCGTAGGGTTGCCAACTTTTTTTTGGTGGAATATAGTATTTTCCAGAATAAGGCATCAAAAAAATAGTATACACTTCAAAAAAATATAGTACTTATTAGATAAAATACTAAAAATGAGTGTAATATACGTTTAATCGGAAATATAGTATTTTAGCGTACTATAAATTATATAGTATTTTTCCAAAAGTATATAGTACAGAGAGCCAAAATATAGTACAATACTATATAATATAGTACGGTTGGCAACCCTAGTGCCGCGCCACTTGCCCTTAATAGAATGTCACGGCGAACAGTTTCACCAAATGAAACTACGCGATAAGTTTGTTAGGAAGTGAAATTTGGCGAAAGGTATTTGGCCCAAACGGAAGTACACCCAACAGATTACTATTACAATCATGGTAACGCCCCGCCTATGCCTACAATTTTGAGACAAATACTGCAAATTGTATAATTATAAGGTCATGCTTGAGCCGATTAAAAAGTTCAGTGTAATTATGTATGTACCTAACACTTGGGCATTGGGGGCGAGTCCGACTCGCATTTGGCCCGTTTTTGATTTTATAACTAACAAATTCATCTCTACAAAATCACACAAAATTAAGCACCTCATTTAATTGGCATGTTATAAAATTTAACATAAATGTAGCACCACACGTTTACTTTACTCTTCCTCAGGCCCACTTGCACCATTCCACTAACCCCGGGTTAACCGGTTAAACCCGGAGTTACCCCATGGTTATCATTTACCAGTTCAGTTTGACACTGGGTTAACGGTTTAACCGCTTAACTCCGGGTTAGTGGGGGAATGGTGCAAGTGGGCCTAAATATCATAAAGATGTGTCACACCTACCCATTTAAACTTACTAATAATATCCGCTTAAAGTGTGACTCGTGTTACCTAAATAGAATGGAGATGACTTTTGTTTCCGTATCGTCAAAACTAGGTCTTCATGAACAAGACAGACATTTACAGGGAGAAAAGAAAAGAGTTTTGAATGAGGAATGTCTATTCTGTTCATTATTTGATTGAGTAGTTTAAAACATCATCATTTATCCATTCAATTTAGTTTAACCTAACCTAACTTATGTTCCCTTAATCCATATTCCCGAGGGTCTGACCTCTATCGCGATATTACTTCGCTAGGGGTCATTTTATCTTTAGAGAAAATTGTCCGACTGTCTTTGTAAATAAATATACCACTCACACCTATGTCAGTTTAAAATAACACAATACAAAGTTACTTTTTATTGAATACCTTAAGGCTTCGTCACACAGGCGCGATTACCGAAAAACGCGCCTGTGTGATGGAACCTTTAGAGTTAGACCAAGAAACCTAACTTAGTTCACGACGTATCCAATGCACGGATATGTCACTACTATAGAAAACACGATGTCAAAATAAAGTCATAGGCAGCTGATTTTCATTATAGGTACTTGCCTACTGCCGAGATACCACAAAACTGAAAATTATAGACCTTTATGTACATAATATAATTTTATACTGTCAGTATTAGAACCGGGAATTCTCGGTTCCGGTACTGTATTTGAAATTGAAAACACTGGTTTTCTACTACTGGTATACTGACTAGGGAGTGCTCCCAGTACTGAATGGGAGCACTCCCTAGTCAGTATATCTGTCAATATTGCAATTTTTCTATTCCGCATTTGTCATATTAAACGGAAAAAAGATAAAAGTAAGACGTAAACGTGGGAACACGTGGTTTTCGTCTATAAAGTATCATCTGTCAACACACACTTACATCAAGTTAATTAAACCGTTTTATTGCAGCTTCCAGGTAACTATCAAAACGAATGCCGCGTCTGTTTTCGTGGCTACGACTTTACAGAACTCGCCGAGTAGCTACCTAGTTACCAACACATTTGGCTTCTATCGAGAGCTTCCTTGTATAACCTGATCTCAATATCAGTAACAACTAGGCGTAACCGTAGATCACATTATCACAGTGTCGCCTCAGGCGATGCGGTCAGTCAACTGTGCGAATAGCGTCCCAGACGATTGGACCATTAATGAGAATTTATCACCTCGACCGCACGACTGCCTGGAATTAGAACTTTTATTATTAACACATCATAATTACCCCGTGTTTTGTCCGAACGGTATAACGACCGGTAGAATCAGCATTGTTTACACACTAAAACGCTTTATCGCGTCTTCGAACCCGACGGATACTCGTGATTTTTTCTTTGTTCTATTACATTTTTATGTAATATGTGTATATACCTACCCGCTTTGGTTTTATATAGGTAAACGGGAAAACCTAGCGATCCGGTAAAATTTCGAATAGCAGTTACTCTATTTCGAAAAATTATTGTTCTATTTAATTTAAATGTATTCTGCAAGAGCAATACGATATTAATGTAATTTAGTGACATCATATTGACACAAAACAATCTGAATCTCTGATTTCTTATTGCATCTTTACGACCAGACATAAGATCGCTGGCTTTAGTTTAATGTCTGGGGCTTCGATACCTACTTACTTATCATTTCAGGCTTGTTTATTTAACTTCATAAATATGCAAGAGAGTGCAGCCACGCGCTGCATTGTCGCAAATGTACGGCCCCTTAAAAGCTTTAGAAATAGTTCCTTTGTTTTCCGAGCTTTACAGCTCGAGCAGGATACTCCTGAATAAATACTGACAGATTTCAATATTCTCAAACATAAACAATATTCCATATTTCAAATCTAAAATTAATTCTGATCTCCTATGACTCATATTTTCGATCGATAAATCTCGCAGCAAACATCTGTGTAAAATAATAAATGTATGGAAATGACGAGACTAATGAAAATAAATGTATCCTTGTATTTTTATTTGTCATGTTTTTATTGACTATGTTAACGGTTTTCTTTCGTTCCCATATTTTCCAATTTATTAAATGACTACCTACATATTGGCATTACATTAAATAACCAAACGAATACTATATTCTTTTATAAATAACTATAGCACATTGATTAGTCTGAACGAATTAGGTACCTAATCAAGCTTATTTATAGTGGAGTAAACGAAGCAAGATGTTGTATGGAGACCCATGCATTAATTCCTCAGTCGATGAAATTTTGCTTGATTATTGAATTATTGTATAGTATGAGCCGAAACTAACATATGAAATATCCAAAAAAAAAACACTCCTAAGTTAGGTTTTTATACGTAAAAATACAAATCTGTTTATATATTGAACCGAGTAATTCCTCCGTCCAAAATTATTTTACCAAATCAGTTATTTGTATCAGCATGTGATACTAGAAAAAAATCAAAAACTTTTGTCAAACATGAGAATATTTTTTTATGATAATTCCTTTTTTTGGTGCTCATTTTCATCGGAAAATTGCTCTGTCAATTTTTTCTTCTTATATGATCTTAGAATATAATTTAGCGTAGAGGGTAAGAAAATCCAAAAAAAATGCATACCCAAATTTATGTATTTTAGAACTATTAAAAACTGAGAGTGGAAAATTTCTCAGCCTGATTTTTTTTTAAATATATACTGAGTAGTCACGTATACACTTAAATCCAAAATATCCAAAAGAAATATCATCCAGGACACCGAAATTTTGGAAGCGAAGATAAATCCATCCCGCGGTGTTTGTTCTTCCAATTTTGAATCTTAAATGTATATACCGCATAAGTGCTTTGGTGCTATACTGTTAACTTATGTGTAAGTTTTTAATAAATAAATAAATAAGGTTGAAACGATAAAAAAAAACTATGGGACGATAATCCTTCGCTACATTTTTTAAATTTGCCGCCTTTTTCTACTGACAAGATTTGCTTGACCAAGTATATTTTACAAAAAAATTATTGCAGCAGTGGCAACATTGTAATAAGTTTTTTTGGTCTTGAATTACGTTTTTTAGTATAGAAAAGCAGCAAGCCGCCACCGCCGGGTAGTATAGGGCGAGGCGCGGCGCGCGCGCGGGCGGCGGCCGGTACCGCTCACGCACCCCGCTTGTACTCCGCTCCCTACACACTGTTCCCGTTATGTTTCGTTTTTAATGCGCTCGTTATTTTTTTGGATGTTTTTATAGATGAATGGAAAGAAAACTGTGAACTTAATTCAATAAATAAAATGGATAGAGAAATTTTCCACAGCGAGTAAAAAGGCAATTTCTGAAAATAGTATAGTTACATGGTAATTTTTTTGGATTTTCATTTTGTAGGTATAAAACGGCAATAAGCTGGCATTCCAGTGAAAAAATTAGACTGAGCAATTTTCCGGTCCAAGACACACCAAAAAATTATATTTTATTAATATTGGTATTTCTGCTGGGATATTTTTTTGGATATTTCATATATTGTTGCAATACGTTACATGAATATGTCCGGTGAAGAAAGTTTGAACGGAGCATTTTTCTGTAAAAAGATACTAACGATTTGAGACTTTAGGTATTTACTTTAATTCTATTATTATTATTCTTTGGATATTTATACAATACTTATTATTTATTGATACTTTATCATACTGTAAAGTTTTTTCTGGCTGAGGAATTACTGCGGGGTCCACTACCTTTATTTACTACATTATTAATTAAACAACGTTTTTTTACAATGTATGTTGCCTGGTTTTTAAAGTAAGCTTTTAACCTCAAGGACTGATAATGTATAGGTATTACAATAATTTATTTAAAGGTGTAGTGCGTTTATATATGATAGTTTGTAGGACCGCCGTGCGTGCCCGGGATCGTAGATATCTTTGTTAATGAATTGTTATTTTACACACAAAAAAAAATCAATGATTTCGATTAAAAATATAATTAAGCATTTATTGAAGCAATTTTCATGTTAATAGCTTTTTGCGCAAAATAGATACAGATTTATAATGATGCATTTGCAGTCCTATATTTGTAACTTTTTTTCTGTAGAGTGGAAGTTGACCCCCTGTGCCTTAAGCAGTGCAGTGGAAGCTTTTATCGAATATCTTCTTTGTATACGTTTATACATATGTACCTATAGACCAAGAAAAACATATTCGTTAAAAGTTCAGTTCACATCAGGAATATCAAGATGGGCCTTTCACACTCCACCTTCACCAGCTCAAGCCGAAAAGTTCCCCTGATTTAAGTCTTACTATAAGTAGTTAAAATACGGACTGCAAAAAGGGGTACCTTAATGTGAGCAACGGGTTAATAAATAGATGTTTACTGTGGAACAGCTATTTACTTTGAAAGAAACACGGAAAAGTATCATCGGAAGTGAGTGAGCCACAGTAGTAGTCAAATCTGGCCGCTTGCCAGCCCGGGCGTACGCTTCGATGGTCAAGGAAAACTTTTTGAACATAAGGTATATATATTTAATATTTTGCATACATCATCACAAGTCACTCTCACAATTATATGATTTGATGAAAGTTTTAAAATTATATATCACGAATTTGACAGTTTGTTAATAAAATTTCAAGGATTAGTAATGTTTACTATTGAATAAAATAAAATTCTGTTTATATATAAGTAAACTAAGTAAGTAGAGGTATCGTATTTTTTCCTTAAAAGAGAAAAAAGGACGCTCAACAAACCACGCACATAAAACCATTCTATTCAGCTAGAAAAAAGAAAATGGCACAGCCTACTTGTGAAGAAAAAGAGACAATTTGCTTTGTCCCGCGCTGCATGTGCGGTCGGATGCCGCCGCAGTCTCCGGAAAGGCTGTTTCGAACTTAGCCGTATTTTAAAGTAACACGAACCGTAGCCACTTTGTCTTGTCACCCAATTGTTACTGCAGATTTATTACTGTTTACAATCTAACCCGACTGCGTCACGCTCACGCCAAGCTGAGAAATGTTTATTTACCAAAGTCTGAAATGCACTTCTGATATAGTAAACTTACTAAACGTCTTCTTAACATGTTTATCCGAACTCGTAGATGCAGCTCATCTGCTGAAGTGCAGTCACTAAATAATGACGCAATGCACGCATAGAACATTCTCCTAAGCACGGCCAAATGCGCGTAACAGAACGCATCTGCGATGATGACGCGCCGCGCAAAAATATACTAGAACCAGTGACATTAGGCCCTGGGCAAGTGGGCACAGCTGGTTAGATAGCCGGTTATTTTCTGCAATTCGCTATGTAACAGATATAGTATATTCGTCCTGCCTACACGCACGAGGGGTACGAGGGGCTCTGGTGGACTGCCAGGGCGGGTGCCAACTGGGTGAACTCTAGGCGAGTACGTGCAGCCGACGTGGACGGCGCGTCGGCCTGTCTACGGCCCACACTATCGATTTATAGCCACAAGCTCTCTTCACTTCCTAGGTAGATATAAGTATATAACATGTCTTTTTGTACACATTCTTCGATCAAACTATTTATATACCCGTCTCAAACAATGATCTTCTGATTATGTGTAGTTGTGTACTACTTTTAAATATCTAATAAGTTAATAACATGTTAACTCTCATTTATAGACGGGTCTATCGCGAATTTATCGTGAATTTATGTGAGTTAATTTGTGTTCAAAACGCGAAAGTTTTAAATATCTAATAACATATTATTTAAAACTTAACCCGGGAATTCCCCATCAGAGCACATTTTTCAAGGCGGTAGATTCTAGAGCTATCTGCAGGTATACCTATCTTACATCCTATTCCCTAAACATCCTATGTATCCCTGTGGACACATTTCGCTACCCCTACCGTGTTTGGTAATAATTATTGTATAATTAATATTATAAACATTACTGCCATTTTATATATATTTTTTTCTATTATGGCTTTTCGAACGTTAGCCAATGTCAAGTTGTGAAGGTATTAACATTTTATATTTAAGTATTCTTGAAAACGGTTTTAGCGATTTGAATGATATTTGCAATATAGGGGTTTATATACGATTATATTCGTATTCAACGCTATCAGGGGTGAGCTGCGGTAGCTGCAATGGTAAGCGTTGGGTGCGGTCCTAGCACTGCGAGTTAGATTTCGCCCGAGGCGGACGAGGCGATAAGATTTTGTACAATTACCTATGTAGTTAGTAGCTTCTGTCGAGTAGGTACGAAACCCTAAGATATGCGTTATTACTTAACTATGTATAGTTACAACATTAACCTCGCTGTTAAAGCTTCTCCATACACGCCACCTTCGATCAGAGGAGCTCCTAAAGCTCTCGGCTCTACTTCAAGTCGGAAACGGGCAATAAATTGCTACTACGGTCATATCAAAAGCGCACATCTGAGGGCCTTCGAAAATAGGTCACGGTTGTCGGCGAATAACAAATACACGAGAATAGAAAATAAAATATCCTTGGAAGCAACTTACTTCATATAAGTTTTATTTTACTTCGCTGTGGCCTTATATAAAATGTAAGCGATGGAGGAAGTTTAAGCTCAGCTGACTCCCGAGGACCAACATAAAGAGGGTCGGAAGGGTTCATAAACGAAATATACTGAAGCTATATGTGGGTCAGGCCTCTGCTCGACAAAAGTTTCTTTTTAATAATTCATACCTGTATCTAGAGAATGTTCCTGTGACATCTCTTATTTCAACAGTAAAATATACGTGTACCCAATACCAACCTAAATCTATGAAATCTACAAACAGAACGACATTTACTGTATTTACCTACCTATTATCCTACAAGCGTTGTTTACTGACAGTTTTCTGTAAACTAACACATGTATTATCTATAACTGAAATTATAGGTATCGCCACTAATCGCTCGGTATCGAGTTGTACTCAACAACTGGCAATTCACGTTATCGCTATTGACTGACTGTATGCGCTTAATATGTCATATATTGCCACGCGTCATCACAGGCGCGTGATAAGCCTGTGATGTTTAATAAGTCGCAAATGATAAAAGCAATCTAATTATCCATTTAAAGTTTATTTGTTTAAAGCTTGCTCCGCGGTGTAGCGAAACGTTTGGTTTAGAATAAGAAAGTCATTATATAGGTACTCTTATATTAACATAAATGACCGAGCGTTAGCGAAGGTGTCCGTTCCAAAAATGATCCTCTTGGGCAAAAATGCTTTCGTATGTCCGGATGTCCTCCTCTGCAGGTCGCAATGTTCAACCGATTTTCGTGAAATTTTGTAAGCAGGTCCAATATTTTTTTGTCGATTCATTTTTCGTTTTTTTTTAATGGCGCAGGCACGCATTTATTCAGTTTTAAGCTATGCTCGCGAGGTCTACAGCTCACATAATTTATTTAGCGTTTATTCCTACTAAACATTAGCGTATTATACATAAGTAGGCACATAATTTTATTTTATTACTACAAAAGTGATATGGGTTTGTCTTAAATACATTATTAAATTGAAAAGACTGAATTGAGTGACTGTTTATTGCTTTTAAAGTAGAGGTACCTACCTAAATTACGTGTTGTAAAAATCTTTAGACAGTATGAACGTCAAAACCAAATTTAGAAATGCAAATCGTACAGTTCATGCGGACAATATACTTAAAAATAACCAGAGACACAGGAAGAGAAAGTCACTTGGATCCCTCGACGTGGGTATAAATAAACCACCGGCATCGACCTCCTCGATAGAATGCGATTAACAGCGCAGCCTTGATAATCGCGGCCGGAGTTGGCAACCGACGACATGCCATGTGCGGCTCATATTCACAACATTTAAGGTACATCGCTTCCAAACCAGTATAAAAGTGTGCTATCGGACCACCGAAATATTTACTCATAAAGAGATCTCGCTATACTAGTGACGAGACGAATTGGGTTGCTAATGAGCCCGCCCGTTACGCACCCACGTCGACAGTATGAGTGTTCACTTTTATCAATACGATTTGCACTAATTGAAAAGGATAGGTATGTAAACATAAACTATTGAAAATGAAATCGACGGCAAATATCCCGATTGTTTTGAAACTAAGCTTTTACCCTACTACATATTTTACAAACAACTTTTCTTAATGACTACGATGGAGATAGGTTGTTTGCGAAATAATACAATCATAAGTACCTGCGAATCGTAATTCAGGTGGATGCTCGCATGTAAATGTCATACTAATGTTTTTGCAGCGTTTTGGAGTAAGTAAGTTCGTATTTACTTTTTGTCTCTGATTTTATGAAAAAGATTCCGCTGTTTAGAAATTTTGTATAACTGTTTCAAAACACAAAACAATAACATATTAACCAACACCCAACATAATGAAGCTCAAGTCGCTATTGTCAATACACGAGCGTGCTTCCCTTAATGAAAACAATCTACGTTTACATGTGAAATTACACAGGTGTATTCGTATACAGCATATTATATGGCTCTCAACAAAAGGTCGCCGCGTTTGATGTGGTTATAGTAGTGATGGGCCGTTCCGGCGCCCGCGGGATATCGAGATATAGCCGGCAATGCGACAATATTGCCGGCACCTACAGGCATCTAACAAATACGTACTTAATTTAAAAATGATTAATACTTATTTTTATTTATCTAACTCCAAGTGGCAGCTATACGAGAGACAAGCAACCTACCGGAAAACGAAGTGTGCACGGACTAACAAATGCAAGTGATGGTCGACGATCTGGAAAACTATCGAGAAAACTTTTGCATGAGATCAACGAAAACAGCCTCCTGATGAGATTCTAACTTTATTCACTTGTCATATTATTACTGTCATTAGCTAGGCCAACGACTTATGCACTCTGATGGGTATTAGGTACCTAGGTACCCATGTTATGTATATGCATTATGTTTTTCTGACAAATAATTATGATTAGTCTATCTATGCTATCAAAATAGCTGCCAACTTAGCTTGGTCTAACTCTACTAACGTTATCGCGGAACAAACTATCATAAGCCATTCGGAATGCCGGGAGGGCTAGCCTCGCAGTAGAATGTGAGAACTTCGTTTGGCTTCGCTCGCTCGTTTGATTTGTTTTCTCATCTTATTATCGACAAGATTTTTTTCTGGAATATTTCCAGTAAGAAGAATCCCAAAGTATTAATAAAATGACGCATCACTAGTTTCATGAGGTCCGCTTCACCGTTACCGCACTCAATAGGTCACCGATGCTTCGGTAATGGACCTGTGAAGCTTTGAACTAGAGCATGCGGTTTAACTCACTTGTGCGCCAATCAGTTATTTCTTTATCTCTTTGTAACTAAATTGGAGCGAGGCCCTCAAACATAATGGTGTATACGAGTAGGTGTACCTAAGTGGTATTATTGACCTTAAAGGAATGGGTAGGTTTAAATTGATGTTTTTCCAGATATAAATATGACAACGACTACCTATAGGGTGTTGCGGAGAGTATTATTGAACACGTACGATATTGCAATAAAAATGTATCGCATATAAATAGTGAAAAAGTTCAAGGTTTCATTGCTGAAGAGCATGATGAAGCGCTTAGAAAATATTCAGCCATCATGTGAAATAGAACTCCTCAAACGCAACAGTACCTAACTTAGGAGACTAACGCAGGCTGTCGTGTCGCGTATTGTTCCAATAAAAGTGAGAGTCCATCTGCTTTAGTCCTATTACTGTTTCCTACGCCTATCAGGAAGACCATACTAACTGCCGTATTCGAACTTCAAGATATTCACAAGAGACGACACGTACTAGATCCATTCTAGATACGTTATAGTTTAGATATCAACTAGTTCTCTTTTGCAGCGCAATTCGGGCAACCAATGTCACTTTTACGTTAGATAGAGTAAGATATCTATTAGATGTGAATTAGATTTCTAAGTCATATCCTGTGGAAATCGTTCAACAGTATCTCCAGAATCGCGCAAATGTCAAATTTGACAGGTTAGATCTTAAACATATCGTTATCGTATCTTGGTGATGTCTAAAAGATGTCTAATAGATGTCTATTTCAAAATACGAATCGGGCCCTAAGAAATTGTTTTAGGTCAAGCAATATAAACTTTTGGCTGTATATAACATATTCGCTAGGTTTATATATATAGCTACCTCCGTAGTACTTTGATTTATAGCGCGCCAACTTATTCATTTGCCCCGGTGTCGTAAATTTATCTTAACTTTCAGACAAACAACGGAATTACCGGGTTGCCTACATAATTACGAAGAAAACAAAGACATAAATTATTAGAGCAGTCAATCCCATATTAAATCATGCCAAGCGTCAATACTAATCTGCTCTCATTTGCAACATCAGTGAAAAGTGTTAATTTGCTGAAACATGATTAATAATTTAATGACATCTTCAATAACTTGCACGTTCCTTTATTTGTTGCTGCTAATATTGTATGGGGATGACAAATTACCGTTTTTACACTAATGTAGTAACTATAATACTTTTTACTCACACTACCGTTCCCCACCCTCCGCCTGACGCAACCTCTTCCTTTTAGCATGAAATAAGTCTCGATTGACGGATTTTTTTTTGATAAAAGTATTAGAGTTAGGAAAAGTGTCAAAAAAGAAATTAGTTTTAATTAATTTTAACCAAAAAAGGGTATATGAACCTTTTTGGTAGGCTTCACCATGTAACAGCTCGTAGAAGTTTGAAAAAGTAGACAGCTGAACAAATAATAGTTTTTTGGGAATTAATGTTCGTAAAGCACCATAACCAAAGAAAAAAACCGGCCAAGTGCGAGTCGGACTCGCGTTTCAAGGGTTCCGTTATTAAGTCCGACTTACGCTTGACTGCACGTTTCTAATAGGTTGTCCTTTCATCTATAGGTAAAGAACTATTTTTTGTATTTTTTTTTTCAAAATTTTAGAGCCAGTAGTTTCGGTGATAAAGAGGGGGGGGGGTGGTAATTTTTTGGCTAATTTCTTAAATAACTTCTAACCTATGTATTTTAAAATTATAAAAAAATATATTTGAAATTCTCAAAATGAGCTCTTTCATTTGATATATAACACGATATAGAGTCTGGCTAGCCAAAAATTGTTGACAGATATTTCGTTGTTGTATCACCAATTGTCTATGATAAAAAAAAAACTAAAAGTCAGTTGTCAATTTATGTCATTCATTCAAATTGTTTTCGGTTTAAAAGGGATATATTTTAAATAATATTAATAATATCTATACTGAGTGAGGTTCGCAAACTATTATTTAAGCTCGTAAATAATTACGACAATGTGCGAAGTCGACGTGTAGCGTTATATAATGAAAAACTGCAATGTTTACAATCCCTAAACAAATGTAAACATATTAGGAGGTTGGTGCTCTATAAATATTTTGATACTTAGCATTTAGCATATTTGGCATAGTACTTATGTACTTTTTTTTGTGATTGATTTATATTACGGTGTTATCGAAATAGGTCTTATTTACACTACATTTAATTTTTCGCCTTGTTACAATGGTATATGGTGAGAAAATGTTAATATATGTGTTTATCGTTGACTGTACATACATAGTGGTAGAAATTATGTGAGCTGACTTTGAGTGCACGTCAACGTATATTTAACTTATATCCTTAGGTACCTTGCGTGTGCACAGAAAATCAAAAATATTTTCTAGTATCAAAACTATAATTCCTACTACACAAAGTGTGACCAGCCCAAGATTTTTTGAATTTCCCGCCAAACATTTGTGTAATATTTCAGTAGCCAGACTCTAGTTTGAGAGACTTTATTTTTCAACTTTCTCATTTACCCCCAAAAGTGCCCCTCATATTTAAAATTTATTTGTTTACGTAACATGTCCATCTTTGGGTCACTAATTTACATATGTGTACCAAATTTCAACTTAATTGGTCCAGTAGTTTCCGAGAAAATAGGCTGTGACAGACGGACAGACAGACAGACAGACGCACGAGTGATCCTATAAGGGTTCCGATTTTTCCTTTTGAGGTACGGAACCCTAAAAATTAGGTAACCAAACCCCTATTCTTATGACTTATTAGACGTTGATGGATGCAAGCGAAAAATGTTGCATTTATTTACGCAACACTGTTCTTTCATCAAAGCACACCATCAATCATCAACTTTTGCTCTAAAAAACCCAACGAAGTGATATAGCGGAGCGGTAAAAGATGTGTCAAGAATAATTTGAATTCCAGAATATATTGTAACATTATGAAGGGTTATAGGATCGCGTTGTTGGGAAATTCCATTAGTTAAATCCCAGTAAAATTAATGGTCTTTATTTTCTTATGTTATCTATAATGGATTCATTTAATGCAGACATTCCTAATGTAACAGCTGGTAACGAAAAACATTGTTTTTCACATCACCTATTCGGAAAAGGGCTTTTTCTCCCCCGCTAGGAGGGATCAAAGTGGCACTTTTCCTCCCTGTTAGGGGGGATCAAAGTGGCACTTTTCTGTTCTAGGACACTGTTTTTGTTATTTTTTGCATTATTTTTTTAGCTTGAATAATATTTTGAAACATAATAATTGTGTCAACACTAAGATTATTTATTTTCCTCATAGTAGATGTGAAAAGCAGTATGTGTCACACGGTATCAAAATTATTTCGTCTTGGGCGTTAACACTTGTATCCCTCATTGCGCTCAGGATTTTACTTTAGAATCCATCGCTTCATTCAAGATTCAATGTACGCCCTTGACAGAAATATATCATTTTGATCCTTTGTAACACAAACTACTATTGTATACGTAGGTAAAATAAACAAATCAATTTGCCTTAATTAATCCGTAATCACTCTGAAAGAACGAACGAACACTTGAATATCTGGGTGCCTAGCCAAGATGCCATCGTTGGCGACGTCGCGAACGAAGCGGTAATCTCTCTCTATCACTCTTCCATATTAGTTTTAAGTGCGACAGAGACAATAGCGTTACTTTCGCTACGGGGCATAAACGATTGGCATCTTGGCTAGACACCATGTTCTGTTTTGGATATTATTGTTACTATGCCAAGTCTGTCACCTTTTTGCCATTCTATTGAATGCCATGTTAGCACATAATTAACGTAACTTTTATTAGCATTTTCGTATTCCTAAGATTGAACAGGCAACCAATAGTGCCTATTAAGCAACAGGTGTCTGTTTGGTTAGACGTCTTTATATCTGGGCTAAGTAATATTTGTTTGACAAACGCAAATATCTGTTGGTACTTATTAGGTAGGTATACGATACTTATATCAAGAAGAAATATAGTAACGGGTAGAATATAATAATTTAGCACTAAACCTGTGCCCTATCCCACAAAACTTTACAAGTGTACAATTCGACAAAATTGTTAAATTGTAAACAATAAAATGTACCACAATAATTACAAATATGTATTCGTTACAAGTCTGCAGTATACAAATATGTCATTTTTGTAAAAGCGTATCACAAAGAATAAAGGTATGTCACGACAGCTACATAATTGTAGAATTGTTGATTTGTAAATATACAATTCTAATGTTACAACTACAAATATGTAACAATTTATTTTGCTTCTTTAATGTTGAAGGTAATAGATATTCACTTTACTGATCTATACGAGCATTTACATACCAACTGACATTACAATGGATTTGCAAGCTAAACTGACCATTTTAAACCACTTGAAACACCATGAGCATCGCCAGTGACGTGATATTGGGATCCTGACCCCAACCATCTTAAAACAGTCAGTAACTGTGGTTTAGAATCAAGAGCATGATTTCTTCGTGTCGAATGTCTAAGGTTTCCACCAACAGTCTGTAGTAAATATTCGACGATAGATTTACTCACTCTGAACCGCTGATTAAATGTAAAATCAGTTATGGTCAAAGATAAATTTATACGTTCTCTATAAGGCCTAGGACGTCTTACAATTAATTCAAAATTCAAAAATTCTACATTTATTTAGCAACAAGGGCACTTTTACACGTCCACATTGAATTTACATACAAGCAAAAATAATAACAATACATCAACAACTTTATAAAATACAACTAACTGCAATGCAACTACCAATTCAAACTAACGTTAATACAATTACTTAGAGATGTATATGGTCTCTTAATGTCGAATTATTCTATTATTCGTATAGTAGCAACTGTAGCAAGAGGGTGAGACACACGTTTAGAGAATTGTTAACTTGTAGGTACAATTCTACATATATGTATAATTATTACTACAATTTAATGTAGCACAAAACAATTGTCAGCTACAAATTTGTACATTTTCCGGAAAATATATGTAGCATATGTAAAGTTTTGTGATACAATAAATTGTAGACTTGTTGATACAATTTACATATTTGTCAGAATTTTCCACTACAAATTTGTTACTTGTATATTTTGTGGTACGCACATTTGTATTATTACAAACTTGTAACTTGACACTTGTAAAATTGTAATTGTAAGTTTTGTGGGATAGGCCACTGGTATAACACGGAATACGGGAAGTCGCAACACTTATTTTCAATTTCAGTGTCTACGCATAAACTGTAGTGAATTATAAAAGGCGAAAATCATAACAAGACCAGGCGTATTCTGATATTTCTGATGTTATAACAGGTTATGAATTTGATGATATCTGTCAGTGGGAAAAACGACATATTATCTTCAAACAAAAACCTTACTTTTGACACTGACAGATAATATCCATAACAAATCCAGATTTTGATAGATATTTTTAATTTTTAGTTTTAGTTATTTTAATTGTAGTTAGCTTTAGTTTTATATTCCTGTATATGTCTATTAGTAATTTATATATTAATTAAAGATAACCTGTTATAACAATCAGAATACGCCTCATGCTTAGATCATACCTGAAACCATTTATCAATCAATAAATCAATCAAAGCATTTATTTATTTTAGCTGAACATGCATGGGGATCAAATCAATGGCCCTTCCTTTGATCCATACTCAGTGAACGCGGCACCGTGTATAAAATGACAGCCACAAAGGCCGGTCACCAGACGCAATTAATTTCACTATCAGCACCGGTGACGAGCGGTGGGTACGATTATTCCACCGCAGGGCTGCAAGAACCGCCCTTTGTTCTAGCCGCTGCACGATCAATATCCGTACTACATTCACCACGTCAAAAAACAGGTGGCCGTGCCTTCCTGGGCTTCAAATCTGATGGCTGATGGTATACCTAATCATACATATTTTGATGCGTGGTAATATGAATTTAGAATCTACTTAATTTAAAGGTTATCCCCTTATTTAAACATCCATATTATGTGAGAATTTCATACTTTCTGTTTTTACAATTCTGACAGGAAGAAAGAATAAACTTACTTTAAAACAGAATTGATCAAGTAGCAACAAAAGGCATCCAAATCTAATACAACTACTTTAATGCAAGGAACTTTGTATGGAATGTTATATTATATGAAATGAAGGTGATCTGTTTTGAATTCCTGTGAGTACTATTTAGTTACCTAAATACATTAATTAATGCATATTTTATGCAGTAATACTTATATGGACCAAATTATTAAAAACTGGGCATTTATTTCTGGTTCGAAACATTTAGCTTAGCCTACCTTACCTTTATCACTCTAATAGCTCCTGGCTCTTAAGCCTTAATTAGTAAAAGCTTCGCTAATTAACCAAGATGGTTCACTCATCAATGAACAGTGAACACCGAGGAGAGGGGGATAGAGAGAGGCAAGGCCATGTCCGCTTTAGCTGCCTGTACATTTTATTTATTGAAATATGTTTTTCACCACACCAGCTTGGAAAGGCTTACTTTGCACTTCAAAAACTGATAGCAAAGTTGCATTTTATTCACATGTGAGGCAAAGTAATCAAATGCAAATTTTGAGTTGTTTTCTTATGTTTGCTGGTAGATTTGACTTTTAAATGATGATGATAAATATTTAATAACATTCATTTTGATTTGATTTGGTTTGATTTTGTTTGATATTTTACATTTAATATTTGCTTCCGGTTGGTGTGGTGAAAAATTTTGTGTTTTACTCGGGGGCAAATTTTGTTTAACCCTCGAGTTTTAAAACCCTCGCAACGCTCAAGATTCCATTTTTCGAACCACTCGCTACGCTCGTGGTTCAATTTAAGAATCTTTCGCTTGCTCGGGTATTAATATTAGCACGAGCGGTTAAACAACAACTTTGCCCCCTTGTAAAACAAATAACTATTAACTTTTATATCTAACCCAAAGGACGTTTAAAGCTTTTGCTCTATTTGCGAAATTCATCATCATGTTTTACGAGGAAAAGCTAAAGTTGTATTTTATGTCGTAAGTGTCGTAACTAGTTGTTTATTTTGTACATGAATTCACAATATTAGTTAAGAATAATGAAAGACTTATTACAACACTATTAAATAAATATAAAACATTAAATTACCTTAAAAATAATAATACAAACTGTCTCTAAACTAAATAAACTTAAAATAAAGAGCCAATTAGTTAAGTCAATACAATGATAACAATATTTTATAATATTAACTTTGTACGTTTTGTCAATTGTTACAATAGTAGGTATAGTACATATATGTACCTCAACAACGAGTACCTTGACCCGTTGTATGCCGTGCCATTTTCCCCATCAGTGGAGTTTACGGCCGCCGCCCAAATATAACTTAACCGCTGCTAATGAAGTGCTTTTATGCAATAGAACAAGCACATTTGCCAAAACCGCTGTGTGAATAAATTTGTACATATTATGCTAATTTATTTTGCTTACGTGTTACCTTTGTACCGTTTAATGTGTGTGCTATGAATGATACTTAAATAAGTTGAGTTAATTATTGCGCCGAAAGCACAAACGGTCGATGGAATAAGTACTTACTCGTATGTCTATTTAGCGAGTAACGATTTTACAAAGATAAACGAAAGCACAGCCTACTAGATAAAATAAAATAAACAACCAGTTTATTTCTTGCAATTTTCATAATTGTTTTCATTGATTAAATAATTTGAATTAATTGGACTGAAATACCTAAATAACGACATTAACTACGTACCTACGTTGTTATTTATTAAAAAAATAAAATCCAATTATTCTATTATGTTCAATCTAAATTAATCAAATTATTAAAACATGTCCAATGAATAATAAATAAACCGAATTACCTATGTCAAGCAAGAACAGCTTCTGAGAGGGTGAAGGCCTCCTCCAGACTTGTCCATATCATTGTCGATTTCTAGATTTTCTAGCTTTTAACATCCATCTCTTTCCAATGTGATGTCTTCCCATCGTGTTACTGGTTTCCCATGCTTTCTACCTACTGTCTGCTGGGTCGTGCCATAATGTTAGGAGAGTCGGCCAACGATCGTCAGTCATGCAGGCGCAATGTCCCGCCCACTGCCTCTTTTAGTTTAAATGAGTATCTACTAGATAACCTTTAAGTACCAATTTTGTACTTCAAACCTGCTAAATGTTGTATGGCGTAATATGAAGAAAAAACAATTGACATACCTATTGTTACTTTTGTTTAAAACTACAATGTCATCGGTGAACTGTTCAATGACTTGTGATTTTCCACAAGTTTTCCAATATATCTCGACTCTCGAGCTGTCGAAAACACTTCTAAATAAATCTTTACCGTTAGTACTATACGTAGAACTGACCTCTACGTACATACAACATATACTAGACAGAATTCTCCTCTTACATAAATTATTCACAGACTGCGCTGTACGCTGTACGTGAGCTCTGGCCGGCTGAATCCAGAACACTAGACGAAGAACTTCCAATCGATAGTCCCGGGGTAAGAGGTTGGCAGTTGCACAGAAATTATTAATTGGTGAATGGTACCGTTCTAGTTTTAAAAAGTTTGAGTTTTTCCGTCGTGATTTAAATCATTTTATCTTTATCATTCTTTACCTACAAGTGTTGTAATTGTGATGGAACTAGGCTTAACTGTTTCTTAGCCTTGAGGTGGATTTTGATAGAGTTGTTTTAGGTAGTGTTTATACCCAATAAACATGATAACATTGATAACGGTCATGAATATGGGCGATTGAGACGCATTGTTATGAAATTGGTGTTATACTTTAATCAAATGATTGTCATATTTTCCGTTTCTTAATTAGCACTTCTCGGGAAAATCACTAGCAGAAGCATGAAATCTGTTTATTTTCAGGGAGAGAATTTTATTCCAATTACAGCGGGAATGCGGGCGCCGGGCGGAGCTAGGGTTCCCAGTCGTTAGATATTTCCTGGGTATGTCGACAAAGGAAAATATAGGTAAGGTCGAGCCACGTCCAGCGTAGCGTGGACAAAGGTAGCCTTGATAAAAACAGATATAAATAAATTGAATAATATAGGTATAGTCCCACATGAATGAATGAATTGTTATTTTCTTTTGTATGAGTAAACGTACTACTGCTCGACATCCTATGCTTAATAGATGACACCTTGCTGTCACCTCTATTGATAATGACTACAAGATGACATGTACTGGGCGGTCCCAGTACGCAGTGCGTCGAGCACCAGTACGCTTACCTTATTTTTACTGGGAGGTGTTCCAATAAAGAATAGGTATTCTATCTAACTATAGTCTTGAGTGAGAAAAAAATTATGTTTTTGGCAACTGAAGAGGTACCTACCATGCAGATGGCTTTTATCAATGTAATTTAGGATTATGGTATTTATGGTAGAGTTACCTACACAAGTTTTATGTTACCATCCAGTCAAACTGTTCCACAAATTAATATTTGAAATTGGTTGACCATCTTTAAACCTGAATATGTCAGAACTTTTCCTCTATTGGGTACGTAACCCTGCCGCGGCTGAGTCGGGTCAGCGCACAGGGTGGAACACTGCCAATGTTGCCGCACGCGCACCCGAGCGTAGACAGAATAGGTACGTATAATCACACTAAAGTGTTTTCCACAACATCCAAATTTTTAATTTGATTTAAATTCTTTAACTTTGGCTTCGTGATCAGCGTTTATTTTTGTCTCAAATCCCATTGTGACAGTTACAGTGCCAATATATTGCTGGCGTTAGTTCTGAGCTTGCTACGACTTTTTTATCACATTATATTCTGAATTATATTTCATAATAACACCAATGAAAACGGAGCCCTAGCATTACTTAGCATTTCTAAGTTTCAAGGACGGTCTCAACTCAATCTTACCTCACCTGTGACATTTCTGGCAGCCTAGTTAGGTACCTAAATATTTTTTTTTTCTAGAAAGTATTATTTTTCTTATTTAAGAATTTAATTGACCGAAGCGAAGCGAAGGTCTACGTTTTGACTCGGGCATTTTGCTTTCGTATGTCCGGATGTTCTCCTCTACAGGTCGCAATTCTTAACCGATTCTCGTGAAATTTTGTGACCGAATTTTATGACTAAATAATTTTTTTTTGTCAATCCGGTTTTTGGAAATTTTTAAAAATGGCGGAGTCGTGATACCTGGCGCCTAAACAAATAGTCGTATCGATATCATAAGAGTTTTTTCTTTTTGAGACATGTTTACAGAGTTAATAGCAAAAAATGCAGAAAAAAATTATCGCTGGTTTAGGCGGTATTTAGATATTTAGTTTTGTATTTCCGGATGTTCTCCTCTACAGGTCGCAATTCTTAACCGATTCTCATGAAATTTTGTGACCAGATTTTATGACTAAATAATTTTTTTTTGTTAATCCGGTTTTTGGAAATTTTTAAAAATGGCGGAGTCGTGATACCTGGCGCCTAAACAAATAGTCGTATCGATATCATAAGAGTTTTTTTCTTTTTGAGACATGTTTACAGAGTTAATAGCAAAAAATGCAGAAAAAAATTATCGCTGGTTTAGGCGGTATTTAGATATTTAGTTTTGTATTTCCGGATGTTCTCCTCTACAGGTCGCAATTCTTAACCGATTCTCATGAAATTTTGTGACCAGATTCTATGACTAAATAAAATTTTTTTGTCAATCCGGTTTTTGGAAATTTTTAAAAATGGCGGAGTCGTGATACCTGTCGCCTAAACAAATAGTCGTATCGATATCATAAGAGTTTTTTCTTTTTGATATATGTTTATAGATTAAATGGCCAAAAATTCAGAAAATTTGTATCACTGGTTTCGGCGGTATTTAGATATTTAGTTTTTACTTGAGAATGAGTAGCTAAATTTCGTCAGCTTTAGTAAGAACTATCATGGCGCATTTTGCAAACGTTCGCTTTTTTGTTTGCATAGGGAGGTCCCTGGTTCCATCCCCAGTAATTGTATGCTGCTACCAGGCTGCTACATAACTTTTTGTATTTTTTTATACTTAAATTTCGTATCAATTGTTGTTTTTTATTTTATTTTTTTATTTTGAAAAAATGAAAAAAATCGTATTTTTTATTTATCAAGCGCGGGCTAAGCGCATTCGTTTATTTTTGCAACAGATGATGGCTTTTTGCGCTTTAAAGAAAATTTGATTCTTGAATATACGGCGCCATACCTTTGGCCAATGCTGGTCTAGATGGCGACACCATTTTATATTTAACAATTTTTACTCATATCAGTAAAAGAACATGGGTCAAAATCATACGGCGTTCTAAAAATAAAAAAAATCATTTATCCATACATATATACATTTATTGATTTTTTTTTCATTTTCATTTTAATCCGGTATCGAAAGATGGCAGTAAATTTACTGTGACTACAAAATTTAGTATGACAATAACCCTCTACTACATATAGGGACCGTGCGCGTTGGAGGGTCTGCCATCTTGTGGCCTGAATCGGAAACATGTACATTGCCAAAACAAGTTCATGTTCTATAGTTCATGCACGTCCCCTATACACTTTATTCTCTTTAGATTAGATATTTAAATTCTTACTCGAGAATAAGTAACCAAATTTCGTCAGCTCATCTAAATGCTATCATAGCGCAGTTGGAAAGACGCTTACAAGCAAGGATATGGGAATAGGTACCCGGTTCGATCCCCAATAAATGCAATATTTTTTATTTATTTTTTGCACTTAAACATCGTATTGCTGATTGATCAAGCGAGCGCGAAGCGCGAGGTAAGCGTATTCGTTTGAGTTTTTGTTTGAATATTTTTTTAGCGGTTTTAGTTCAAGGGCATGGCTGTTCCAGGAGTCAATTTCCACTTACGTTTATAGCATGGGCGGTCACCATCCATAAATCGCAGGGGTTAACATTGCCTAGGGTAGTGGTCGACCTTGGGCTCAGGGAACTAGCTGTAGGTTGCTCGTACGTTGCGCTTTCCCGGGCTCAAAGTCTAACTAACAATAATGTTAGTTAGACTTTGAGCCTTTTAATTTGGATCGCCTCGCTAAAATGGCCCATAATTTCCGCAAATATTTTTTTCTTCGAGGCAATTACTCCGTTCTCATTTTTTCCCAGTGGAATTTCTTCGCTTTATTTAATTTTTCGTGTACATTTTTTCATAAACTAAATTTTCTTTTTCTCAATATATTCCCTTTTCTTTTTAATCCCAGTAGTTAAAATAACCAGTAGGTTTTTTTTTCACTAACTAAATATTCTCTATCTCCACATTTTCTCTTTTTTTTAATGCTAGTGGTAAAAATAACCAGGTTTTTTTCAAATAGGTAGGTTAGGCTTATTTTTTTTGATGACCCTATAAACGAAACTGCTCCCAGAGATAGGTAGGTTAGGTTTATTTTTTTTTGATGACCCTAAAAACGAAACTGCTCCCAGAGATAGGTAGGTTAGGGCTATTTTTTTTTTGATGACCCTAAAAACGAATCTGCTCCCAGAGATAGGTATGGTTAGAGTTATTGGCTGACAGCGTTTGGTTTTTTACTTGTAGTTTTTTAGATTTTGTTTTAATTTTAGTGTTTTTGATATTTGTTGTATGTGAAATACCTACAAGTAACAAATATAATTACTACACTATTAACATACAGTAACAAGAAAATATTATCCTAGATATTTAAAAGAACGAAAACTATAAGGAAAAGATTAATTTAAAAATATTAAAAATAGGCGATTGCGGAAGAAAACCATTGGGAAAATATGGGAACGGAGTAATTGCTACCGAGAATGAATGATTTCGGGAAATTATAGGCAACGCAAAATATGAGAACGGAGTAATTGCCTCGAAGAAAAAATGATTTTCGGAAATTATGGGCCAGACTCGCGCACGAAGCTTCTTAGTTGCAGTTTACAGGTTAATTCAAAGGTAATGTTGGTTTCCTAACTTAGGTAGAGTTAGACCAAGAAAAGTCTGCAGAGATTTTGACACTGGCACAAATAACATTGGCACTGCGTGTGCTGTCAAAATCTCTGCAGACTTTTCTTGGTCTAACTCTATCCACTTTTCTATACAATTAGTATGGCGACGTGTATACTTAAGGGGCATCGACCGTACACTGACATCGGGATGATATTTTTATCATGTTATTTAGTAGTCATCGTGCGTCTCGCTTGCGCCAATACATGTACGGACAAGAACGAGTGAAATGCACGATAACTAAATGACATCAGTTAGATGTCTTTCTGATATCAGTGTAAGTTTGAATTGGCCTGTTAGCCAAAAATTGTTTCGTATGTCCATATCTTCTACTCTACAGGTCGCATATCTAAACCAATTCCCGAATTTTGTAAGCAATTGATAGTTAAGTTTTTATGGTCAAATTAGATTCTCTAAATTCTTCAAAACAACGGAACCATACATTTATTCAGTTTTAAACTCTGCTCGCGAGGTCTACAGCTCACAGAGCCACTAGTTATAAGTATGTGACCGTCTAGGATACCTACGGCTTTTACATACGGGATTGCACGACTCAATAACCAATTTAGCCTCGAGAATGCAATATTTATCGCGTTCTTGTGTAAAAAAATCCCTACTAATATTTATAAAATAAATGCTAAATAAAGTAACTCTGTAGGATTGTAACCTTTTCACGCTTACCGCTGAACATAGAATAGATAGAAAGACATACCTATGTTAGTTTTTATCAATGATCATCATCATTCCACGTGTCTTATAATTACGTACATTAAAAGTAACTAGTCATATTACATTTAATTAATTGTGGGTCAGCTAGGTACCTAAATGAACAGTTACCTACATATCTGTGAGCTAACTAACACTTTCGTATCGAGCAACACGTTGGCAGCGCTAATGGATAAAAAGTTTTGTTGTTGTGTCAAGATACCATTTTCTTTAAATATTACTTGGTAAAATCAAACATTCTATTTTTTTTTTATTACTTACAGACTAAATCAATTTTTAAACATGCAGATACGTCTGCGAGCGATACGGTTAATACAGGGGTACGGGTTAGCACATTGTTATTGGTGAATTCTCAATGCAACTTGAGACTCCGGTGCCGTTAAAAAGATGTAATCGTCTTTCGGTAGATGTCGCTATACGCCACCCCAATGGCGTGTATACATAAGGGAAGGAATGGAAAGATTCGCAAGATTCTGGTAGGCTTCCGTAGCGCAATTGGCAGAGCTAACGCACGGATTGCGGTGGTTGCGGGTTCAAGTACTTCCGGAAGCGTAATGTTTCCATTTTTTTCCTTTAATATAAAATTTACTTACAGACTATTTACTAAATTCCTCGGATTGTTTATGAATAACTCGTTTAGATAAGACGTAGGTACTTATTTAGAAGCGTACAGATCTATTTAAATTTCGCTACGACACAATTAATCTTTAGCACAACCCCAAATGGAGACAAGGGTAAAATCCGAGCATTTTACCAATTCCTACATTCTTAACTGAATAACATTGCAATAGGTAATAGGATTAAGATAAGAAGGCTTTCAATATATCTGGGTTGGGGTGCAGGCAGGGGTGGCGCCAGCTGGCTGCCGGCCAACCCCTCACCCATCTCCCGCCGGATCTCGCTGTCTAAACAACCATTTTTGATTTATGTTATTTTAGAAAATAGCCATTTCTAGTCACAATATTGCATTCTTATTCGAAATAAGGTTGCCCAATACTTATTGCATAAAATAGGTATGCTTCTGTATAATATCTGTTTTACAACGGAATAATTTTCCTTAAGGTATTTAGTTACAATATTTAGGATCGTATATTTAAGAAGTTCGGCATATTCAATTAGGATCTAAACACTTATTTCAACCTTTTTTAATGTCGGCTAAAAAGCTAGTACTTTCTCACAAGCTTAACATTATTTCCAAGGTATCCCGTTTTTACCTGTATATCTAATAATAATAACTAGTAGTAGTATATCTAATAATATATGTATATCAAAATTATCATTATCAAACTTCCTCGCTCCACTCGAGCGGCCCGGCCGGCGCCGGAACTCGCCTCGCCAATCGTTTCAGATTAATTTTACTCGGGAAAATAGAACTCATATCCACAACAACTCGAAACTTTCCTCTCTTAAAGCATTGGGATCTTCAACGTAGGTAAGTACAGAAACGGATTTCGCAATAAGCGCCAGCTTAGTACACTATTGTGTAAGTAAGATATTTCGACTTCGAAAAATACATACACGCGAAGATTTTTCTGGCGAATGTGGGCGTAATAAATCCAACGTTTGGTAGAAAATAAGCTTTTTGCACATGAGTAGGTACTTATCGAAAACGAGTTACTTTTAATATAAACATTTTTATACAAAGAAAAAAAGGAGAATCCTCAAAATTTAGAAAATCGATAAATAAGAATAACCTACCTTCGAAGATCCAATATTCCATTTTTTTGTCAGAACAATTAAATATGTCAATCATGTACCTATACATATAAACTATCTACTGACTGGTCCCCATTTTTATAGTTCCTGGTATATTCATTAATTATTACAAGCAGACGCCGTGACAATTGCTACTTCATTAATATTTCCCCATAACATCGAATCGGCATCGAATGCTACAACCACCCACTTTCGCCACTAGGTACCTTAAACATAAAAGCAATCAATAATAGATAGCAGCCGCGGCACGGCGTAAGACGTAGACGGTCAAAGACTTTGGATCAATATGCCAGTAATATGTAACTTGGTTCGATCCATGTAGATGTGTGCTTCTGACACACTTAAAAGTTACATTTACATGCATTATCATTAAAGTATACGTACATTATTATAAAATGCTGGGCCACTTAACAGAGCCCTTATTCGACACACACTGAAGTATTTAGTGGTAGTATAGTAGTAAAACACTTTATTGTAAGTACAAAAAAGTAACATAAAACAAGAAAAAACACATCATTAGTACAAAGGCGAAAGGCTTTCAGGGATCTCTTCCAGTTAACCTTGAGCAATTGAGGGAGAATTGGAGACGGTAGGGTGTTAGGTTTTGGTATTAGTAAGAGCGTGCCCTAATATGTAAATTAATATTTAATTGGGAATATTGGAATAGTTATTGTTTTGACAAAGTTTAGAATTAGGCTTTAAATTTTCTTACGTGGTCGTTTATTCGAAATCCGAGTAATTTATGATATTTAATGACGTTCCTTCTCTGTGCCATATACAGGGGGCCGATTTTTGAAATTCGACCACTCGATTTCGTGTATTTCGTTAAATGATATCTCCACTACTAGGCGTTTAAATTCTACTAATATAATTGAAATCGAGTGGTCAATACCACTAGATTCCCAATTTCGATCCCTCGTATTTCAAAAATTAGCATTTCGCCGTTTTCCACCGATTTCCGAGTGACGAAATCGAGCGATTGAAATTCAAAAATCGGCCCCCAGGTAGACCAAAAAATAAGTGCATTCACGTTGCCCGGGGGGTTTTAGTTTTTGATTATACTGAGCAACTTTAACTATGGGACTAACCCGAAATCGCGAAAAAAAATTGGCGTATATTGTAAACCGTGCACAAGCACAGTCTACGATATTGGTATACAAAAAGGTGTATGTCGCAAAATGTTTTGAAATTAATGTGTAACTTCTTTAACCCTTTTAATGCCACGCCTATTATAAATGTGCCATTGTAAACCTTATCTGAATGCACGAGCGTTGATATTACACTGAAATCGAGCGCGTCAGTTGACGTCTTTGGCGGTCAAATGTTAGTATTAGACTACTTTAATAGTATGAATAAATCGTGTCGTCACTCATTTACAGTCTGAATTAATTAGTGAATTCTTACACAGTTAGTGCGATTAATGCACTTGTGTAAATAATAAACAAACAACAAAACAAATTACGATCGTTAAGTCCATTGTTTTAAAATTAGGTCGAATGTTGGAGGGATTTGAATTATTTATTGGATGAATGACGCGACTGGGTACGGGCCACAGAAATATGAAACGGGCACAAATAATGTTTTGAGTTTCTCTGGTGTATTTTAAGCAAAGGTTAAATAAATACAAATAAAATCATCAATAATAAAAATACATAGATGTAATTTTTTTTGTTGAACCAAGCTTTAATTTATAATTATATTATGCCATAGCCACCTGATATTTACTAAAGATATCAACTCAAACTTAAGTTTTTGACTCATTTTAAGGATGATTCCGGAGCTTCGTTTTCTATAGAAACCACCACGTGATCACAAATCAAATTCAAAACAAATGCGACCGTCTACTGCAAAAGTTACCAGCTATGTTGAAACGTATACATAACTCGCGAACATAAAAGGATAGACTAAGTTACTGAAAGTTTTGTCGTCTTGACAAGGCGGTTATGCACATCACTCAGTGCTGATATTTACAATGCTTATAGAGCCTCTCGCTACAGAGCATACCAGAATATGTCTGACCTCCGATTATGCATAGTTTTAATGAATCTGTAGGTCAACATGTTTACAGCTACAAGCTCACGGATGAGTCAGAATGTTCGTGAATTAGAACCAGTCACCTGTGGCGTGTGAAGCTCAAAGTGACGAGTTGGCAAATAATAACATGAATGCGCTCGCTAAGCCCACGCCTTCACAGAAAAACTATTCATAAAACAAGGTGAATCCACTTTGCAAAGTGTTGATTCACACGCTCGTAACTATCAGTAGAAATGATCATTTTATTGCTAAGTTCGTCAGGGGAATTAGCTACAAAATTTGTTGTTGCTAAGTAACTCTAGCGGTTTCAACAAATTGTATTTCTTTAGTTGAATGCGAATTACCCTGGATGTAAAGTAGACACTTTACTGGGACCGGCCGTATTCCCCCACTTTGAAGGAATAAGTACCTATTCTCAGTTATAGTTCATCATAAAATGGACGACACGGTCTGTACCACACATACATAAGCAATAAAAATATATAGGTTAACGTTTCGCTTTCAATACTATTGACTGGTTTCAAGACACTATCGGCCTGATAACACTTTTGTATTACCTTCTTCTTCCTTGCGTTATCCCGGCATTTTGCCACGGCTAATGGGAGCCTGGGGTCCGCTTGGCAACTTATCCCAAGAATTTCCGTAGGCACTAGTTTTTATGAAAGTGACAGGTTACGACAGCGATAAGTTGGTGAGGACCAATTAAACTCAAAAACAACATGTTAATTGATGAATATAATACCTATAAATAAATATCAGTTAATTACATACATCCGTGTTAATTGTGCTTATTTTTGCTTGGAATCCGTCGCTACCAGAATAAGGAACTGTCGTCCTAACTTTAATCTAACGAAATCATAATGCTCTATTAATAATCATAAAAAAAACCGGACAAGTGCGAGTCGGACTCGCCCACCGAGGGTTCCGTACTTTTTAGTATTTGTTGTTATAACGGCAACAGAAATACATCATCTGTGAAAATTTCAACTGCCTATAGCTATCACGGTTCATGAGATACAGCCTGGTGACAGACGGACGGACGGACGGACGGTCGGACAGCGGAGTCTTAGTAATAGGGTCCCGTTTTTAC
The DNA here is from genome assembly GCF_910591565.1 of Cydia splendana. Taxonomy (NCBI): domain Eukaryota; kingdom Metazoa; phylum Arthropoda; class Insecta; order Lepidoptera; family Tortricidae; genus Cydia; species Cydia splendana. Next base: position 11,682,893 of record NC_085971.1, on the reverse strand, counting down.
CCTTTGGGTACGGAACCCTAACAAAACTTATGACCCGATTGGAACAATCCTTATAAGAAGTCGCAGCGGAACGATACCGGTCTGTAAGTGTCAAAAAAGTAACGTTTTTTGGTTGAAGAAATGTTACTTTTGACAGTGACCGATGATTTCTTGGTGGCTGACAGGTGACTTCTTTTAAGCATTGTCGAGTCGGGTCGTCAACCGCTTCGTACAAAGTCACCTTTACATAATACCGATACATAGTAGGCGTTTAACTAAAACAACACGAATTAAATGAGCTTTGTTATATTACAATTTAAATTAATGAATACCATATAACCAGTGTAATCGAATTAATTACGTTGTAGAATGTAGAAACGAAACCTCCCAATTGCGTTACCCATTAATTAACTTCCCGTAGCATGTCTACGCTCGTGCTACGATCTGGCTACGCCGCTGCTGCTACGACGCCCCACTTCAAGTTAAGTCTGTGGCGTTGCTTAGTAGGTATTGTAATATAATATAATTAATTAATTCTTTTTTTAATGTAGGTTAAAAAAAGAATTAATGTTAGGCTATTAACCGAGTGAAGCCAACGGCCGTATTCGAACAATGAGATACGTCAAATACTAGATATTGAGACGATATGGATTGGATATGGCAGTGTCAAAAGTGACGTTTTTGTTTAAAGAAACGTCAATTTTGACACTTGTTTGACACTAAGGCCCACTTGCACCATTCCACTAACCCGGGATTAAGCGGTTAAACCGTTAACCTAGTGGCAAATTGTACTGGTAACCATGGTAACGCCAGGTTTAACCGGTTAACCCCGGGTTAGTGGAATGGTGCAAGTGGGCCTTACATATCCAATCCATATCGTTTCAATATCTAGTATTTGACGTATCTCATTGTTCGAAAACGGCGGTAGTCTCCGTTTCAGAGGAGCTACCGCGAAAACCGAAATTCGCAAATTGCGGGGATCTTTCTCTTTTACTCGAATGAAGGCGTAATTAGAGTGACAGAGAAAAATGCCCGCAATTTGCGAACTTCGATTTTTGCGGTTATAGCCCTGCTTGGACAACAATGATTTATATGTATGGCTGTTTTCCTCTACAGGCCGATTCAGGCTTCAACTTGTTACGGTTTTGATTTTAATTTGATACGACCTTGAAAATCACTCACGCTGATTGGTGCGTGCAAAATTTGCAGGGGGTTAATTTCGACTGCGGGATAATTTCAACTAATCGAAATATCTTCCATGTTTTACATTATTAGCTAGAGTACCCTATATGTCCAGATAGCGAAAAATATGTGTGCATTTTGAACATTAATGTAATAACATGGAAGATATTTCGATTAGTTGAAATTATCCCGCAGTCGAGTTGGCGGGGGCTACGCAAGAGTTTCACTTAATTTTAAGGTGCAGGGGGCTGTACCTTAAAATTAAGTGAAACTCTTGGGTGAGATGCGCGTGCGAATTACTAAGATGAACGTGAAGGACGCATCAAAACCAGTTAAACCCGTAATAAGTTGTAAAATCTGAATTGGGCGCCAGCAGCGGTATCATAGTCGCATTTTTATCACCTCTATCATACCAATGTTATACCATGCGTCACTTTCGCACTTACATATTTGTTAGAACGTGACAGACATGATGACAAATGATAAAGACCCGACCATCTTAGCCCTACTGGTCGCACGCACTTCTCAACGGATTTTTGCGATTTTTTGTGAGCATTTTCGATGATGAGCTACATACGCTACATACATGAAAACTATTTTATAATGTTCTGTATTTTTTTAAGTTAAAAACGCTTTTACATAATATATTTTTATTGCTTCTCCCGCGATATGGCAACAGTTTCAATCTTAATTCCGAGCAATAGGAATTACGCTAGCTGGTTATTGGTAATAGGCTGTGACACAGTAAACAATAGCCAACTACAATTATTAAGTAGGTTAATACAGTCGAACCAAGAGGCACGCAGGCTTAATTGGCAAGAAGTAGACTAGACAAGGGGTAAGTAAACAGCCGGGTGCGGTGCGCTCTGGATCGGGCTATTTGCCGGACAGTATTTGCAGATCGGTCGGGAGCTGCGCTTTGCGGGTTGAACAGATATTTTCTGCTATGCATTCACTTCACTGGCTCAATCTGTGTATAATATTGTATTTAGTCGGCTTAAATTTAAGCTATGAATTCGTTCTATAACCGTAGAGTGGGGCTATTTAGATAATTTATTGTTTGTACTTAAATGTTCATTATTTATTAATTATCTGCACATTTTACATATTATGTATGTATAAAACTTAAGAAACTTGAGATTAGTCTCCTCTTTAAGAAGCTCGATTGATGGTCATTGGTCAAGGCCGCAATGCGACGTAGTTTTTTCATAGCATGATATTGATATCGCAATTGTTGCTACCTACATGGCCACATGGATACCCTCTAAACTATTTACATATGTAACTAGGTATGTCTAGTTGTCTCATCTTTCTAGAATTAAATAAATGCATTTCAAATAACAAAAACGAAACGAATCGACCAACAAAAACAATAGCGCACTGAAAAGAAAAAAATAATAATTTTGTCTATACACTTTCTATACCAGATGTGGCCTGTAATATGAGCAAAAAATTTAACTGTAGGCTGTACTCCTCATACTGACCAACATTTGTTCAGCGACTTTTAAAAATAACTTGTGGTTTGATTTTTAATACACTTTAAAGTTTATTCTAAGACGCAATGTATTACGAATTTTGTTATGTTTAAGGCGTGACAAGCAACGTCAATCACAATGATATGGCGTGGCGATGGCGTCCATTGAAGATAATATTTATTTTGTATGAAAAATGGAGAGTCTAAATACTTTAATAATTTTTAAAAGTTGTAGAACATAAGTGTCACCGTTTGAGGAGTACAATCTATGTTTTAATTATTTGCTCATGTTACAGGCCACACCCGGTATACCTAATACAATCGCTAGGCTTATATCAATGTAATTACATCTAGAAAGTAGGAACTATATAATACATACTTCTGAAATCAATCACACAAATCTGCGTATTTATATATTTACAATCTGTTATTTTTTTGCAGTTTATATTTTATAATTTTCTGTGGCTATAATTTATACAAATTATTACATGCTTAATTTTTGATTATGTACTTTTAAAATAGCTACCTACCTTGCTTTAGCTATTAACTGTTATATTAATAACCCTACTTTAACTATTATTTTGTTCTGTAATATAAATTACCCCTTTTTTCCAAATTTTTATTATTATTACGACTACTCTGTAAAAAGTTATGCGTGGTCATACGTTACAATCGGTGAGTGAAAAAATCAATCATCCCCTATTTTCCTACACTTAAGGTTGGATTTTTTTTTCCAAATTTATATGGGACCAACTTCGGGGTATTCTACGGGGTACCCTTTCCAATAAAAAAATAATTAACAAAATCGAACTACTCTGTAAAAAGTTATGCGTGGTCATACATAAAAAAAAAATATATATATATATATATACATATATATATATACGTTTTCCTGCGTTTTTTTCGTCGGTTAAAAATACAAATCACTTAAGAGGATAATGGGGTATAGCTTCTTCAAACAAAGGTAGTTTCCGTTTTCCTCTCTGAATATTGACATTATGGAATGTGTTTTTACACAATTTGATTTATATTAACCATAGATAACCCTTAGTTTGACTTTTTTATTTTTAAATTTTTATACCAAGTAAGAGTGAAAAACAATTTTCATACAAATTTTTAAAAGCTCATAACTCCCTTAAGTCAAACAAAGACAGCTGTGTTAATGTACATTCCAAATAAATCTCTGTTAATAGATCATGAGCTGTTAATAAAATAAGCCCTATTGGCTCCATGATCCCCTGCAATTTCTTTGATGTCTTTAACTTTATATTTATTCTGCTCTGTAACGCTTATAATTGGCCATGCCCTTCCTTGTTTTTCTCCCCCCCCCCCCCCTTCCTCAAATTATATATTGCTAATTCTTTTCGTTATGTTTTTATGCGGTGTAATTTCGTGAATAAGACGGAGCTTTTTAATCATTGAGCGTTCTTTAAAACTATAATTTTTATACTCGATTATATTCAATATTGACAGAACAGAACGCTTAGATAAGAGTTTAAAAATTTCTGCTGCATTGAATGTCCTATTTACGATCAATACCTCTAATTTAAAACAACGGGATTGTCTGACATGCGAAGCTTCCAAATATTCTTAAAATACAATGATCAAAGAAAGCGAGAACAACCGTGAAGTGTCCCGCTCTCGGACTTATTGCCAAATGTTCAGTTGTCGAATCTAGATGTTGCGAAAATGGGTCACTGTGTGTCATGCACCCACATACCATCGGCGCAAACAAAAGTTTATGCCTCGCAAGTCTCGCAAGTGTCTCTACGAGCGTTGATTTAAGACGATTTATAGCTACACGTGTAAATTACGTAAGTAGGCATTTTTATTACTCTAATTAAGGCTATAACGAGCTCTAGCTGACTGTTTTGACTTTAGTAAAAAATTTGAAGAGCTTACTCAAACATAATAGTCCTCCTTATTGATTAATTTTACGACCAACCATTCTGAATATTTTATTATTTTCGCGCTCTCATGTAATATTAAATCCTAGCTACAAATCGATGTTGAATTATAAATTCATAACTACTATTATAAGTAAGAATAAAATTATGAATGAAAGCTCGTTGTTTACCTTCCTTATAACCTTGATGTCGCTCGTGGCGAGCCTGCGCCGTGGCTGAAGCGCACGAGGGCACTGGGCGGAGGGGCTCCGGTGGTCAGGATCGGTTCGTTCACAGTCACTGGCTCACAGCACTAGCACGGGAGGTCTAGGGTAACGCGCGCACTGGTGCGGTTGGTCGGTTAGTCGCGGGAGTCGCGCGCGGCTTGTCCGCCTCGGGCCTGAGTCCGACTGCGCCGCGCCGACTATTTGCGCCCGCTCGCCCGCCCCGCGCCGCCCGCCCAGAGCTTTCTCTGCGCAAAGCACATAACTTTCTTTTGTTGCATCCCATAAGTTTTTGTCACCTACCGCTACCGAGGTCTACCTGTCACTACTTTTTGTCATGGTTTACAATTATACGAATTTTCCCTTCTCATGCTCGTAAATTTGGCGTTTAGGTAAGTCGCGTCTAATCGACATAAAGTTACTTTTTTTGCTTTAGCGCCTAAAGTAAAATCATCCATTATGACCCTTATTGACTTAGCAATAAAGTCCACAACCTGTCGTAAAACTGCCACTGCTGCAGCTGGCGGCTGGTGCGCCCCGCGGCCGGTGCGCCCGCCACACGCAGCCGTGCTTGGATCCGAGTACCTACTAATTACTTTACTCTTGAATGAATACTGTAAAATGACTTTGAATATTTGAATACTTCTGAATATTTTACTCGAAATCGAAGTGAATAGAAGAGCACTTACTAGGTATACTATATAACTCGAGCATAAAATATGTCTATCTTATCCTCGACTTGTATATAGGCCCTCGCTTACGCTCGGACCGGTAATCACCGCGGGTTAATGTATAAAATGGGTTACGTTATGCACATTATATCTTTTATTTCATGACAGTTACATAACTTAAATATATAAATAATTAAGAATTGTATTCGTCATAATTTGCAAATAAAATAAGTTTTTGTCTAAAATTTCATTTTTGGTACAAGCTTTTGTCGCTGACTGTACTTTGCTTTCCACAGGCAACTAATACTCATCGAGACCATTCTAAAAACCCCAAACACAGTTAAGTTGCGTTGTTTTATCACAGAGTTCCTATGGCCACCTCCTGTCTCCATCATCAGATCAGCTCGATGGTACCATGATATTCCATTGTCACCCGACTTACACATGTATGCAAATTTTCATCTTCATCGAAAACCGGGAAGTGGGTCAAATTTAACTTGCAAGCTTTGACCCGTACAAACATAGTTACATAGGTACCTACATTGCAAGTTAATAAAAAACTTGTAAAAATAACGCAATATCCGATACATTGCTAACTACAAAGTACAGTATATTCAGTAAGCCTAGTAGGACTGTCGTTTCTGTATTTTGTATCTTAGACATCCTCAAAACAAACTCGATCGACTGGTAGCATTAACAAAAACTTTTCATCTAGCCCTAGCCAGGCTATCCTATTAAAACAATAGTCACTGACACTGACTAGAAAGCGTAGATAAGGTCTCGGTCCTGACTTTCTCGTGACCAATTACGATGCATGTGTAACAGTAACAGCAGCTCTTTATTTTAATAGCAAAGTATAGGTTGCATACGTGGTAGCTCTTAAAATAAAAAATATATTTATTTATTTATTATTTAGCCTGGATGGCTATAGGCTAGCCCATTGATTTATTATTAATAATTTGTTTTTAAATACACTCCCATAGTATCATTAATAAATTAGCATTCAGAATATTTCATTCAATTCATCATTCATTAATAAATTAGCATTAAATATTTCTAATTCATCAATTTATCATTCATTCATTATATAATATTATAGGTAGGTATATTTAATTTAAATTATCATTATAAGTTATTATTTATTTAATTATTTAGGTATATTTAATTTAAATTATTATTATTTAATTATTTATTTAATTTAAATTATTTATGCATTAAGTCATATATGTATAACCACCCTTATACAACATATTTATTTATTACCTACTTATTTAAATCAGAACAAATAATGATGATACCTACTCTTAATTACGCTATACTGTAGGTATAGTAGTAACAGGTACTAATTAATCAAAATTTCGCGGCAGCAAAATTAAAATTGTTTTCAAAGCAAAACAATAGCCGGGCGCGAAAGGCAAGTTTCTTTCTTAACACCAGCCAGTGCGCATGGTGGCTGGACTATGCAGATTTGCCGTTATAAACTCATCACTGATCGTGAACAAAATAGATAAGAATAAAAAACCGGGCAAGTGCGAGTCGGACTCGCGCACGAAGGGTTACTCCCGACGTTGCTTAACTTTGGTCAAAAATCACGTTTGTTGTATGGGAGCCCCATTTAAATCTTTATTTTATTCTGTTTTTAGTATTTGTTGTTATAGCGGCAACAGAAATACATCATCTGTGAAAATTTCAACTGTCTAGCTATCACGGTTCGTGAGATACAACCTGGTGACAGACGGACGGACGGACGGACGGACGGACAGCGAAGTCTTAGTAATAGGGTCCCGTTTTACCCTTTGGGTACGGAACCCTAAAAATGGACCGACCCTATTTTTAATCTATATAAGTTATGTAATATGTATATTAAAAACGGACACATTTTTTCTTATGCTGACGACACTGCCATTGTCTTCACTGGAGACACTTGGGAAGACGTGAAGCATGCTGCAGAACAAGGTCTGTCAGAAGTTGCCTGCTGGCTGCGCTCTCGACTTCTTACGTTAAATACATCTAAAACAAACTATATTTGCTTTACGAACTACAGTAGTACACCACCAGATCACCATTTTAATATAAAAATCCACACATGCAACAACAATACGCAAAACTGTACATGCTCTACTATAAATAAAGTTGAAAATACTAAGTATCTAGGGATACTAGTGGACCAACGCCTAACATGGCATTTGCACATAGAGCTGCTCATGAGCCGTATCAGGAAACTTGTATGGGCCTTTAAAAAACTAAGAAACATTTGTACCTCACGACTTCTCAAACAAATATATGTAACCCTTGTCCAATCAGTCATAAGTTACTGTATACCGGTCTGGGGGGGTGCTACAAAAACCACATTTTTAGAACTCGAAAGAGCCCAGAGATCACTGCTTAAAGTTATGTATTTCAAGCCGTTTGATTTCCTACCATAGAGTTATATAATCTTTCTAATGTATTATCTGTCAGAAAACTGTACATATTATTTACGACCTTAAAATTACACAAGTCCGTACCATATACACCAAATAATTTAATTCCAACAGTTCAAATAAACACAACGTAATATGCTAGTAGACAATTCGTTTGTAAATCCGTTAAACTATATAATTCTATTAATAAAGATTTAAATATATACACTGAAATGTTAATATTATTTCTATTAATTTTATTCATGTAATAATTTATTGTTGTTCACTTAGCAACTAAGGAAGAGCGGTGCCTCTTAATACAAGTACCTGTTTACTTAATTAAAAAGAGGTACCAACCCTGTACAATGTAACCTAACACTTATAATGAATAAACATTTTTTTTTATTATTATACACTGGATGTGAAACAAAAAAAAATAAAAGTAAAAAAACTTATTTAAAAACAAGGTTTTAAAGAATAAAATATTTTTTTCCTGTAAAAATTTTCCAATCAAGTTTCAACGTCATTACACAATTTATAAAATATAAAAGCTTACAGGTATTAGGTATATCGCTGGACAGGTTTCTCAGTCTGTTAATCTCGTTCAACGCATCATTGTTGCGAATAGGCATAATATTACAATGCGCTATTACAATTCAATAAATTTACTAAATATGTTGGCAGCAAACATGAAGGGCCAATTGAGTTCAGAGGGTCTACCGCGAACCACGTTCGACGTGTTGCCTCTCTGTCGCACTTGTAAATTCGTACGTAAGTGTGACAGGGAGGCAACACGTCGAACGAAGTTCACGGTAGGCCCCCAGATCACTGCGACCCGGTACAATACACACAATACAACTGTTCTGGCAGTAGAGTAGTTTAAGAGGCCGATTCTAATATAGCTTGTTATACCTATGTAGATTTAATTTTGTTTTGATACTACCTTGACGACTGGAGCACTGCCGGCCTAGCCAAGGTTACAATCGCTATCGCTTCGACAACGAAAAGCATTATGTCTCTCTATCACTCTTTCATATTAGTGCTACAGTGACAGTTGCGTTTCGATCGCTACGGAGCGTAAGCGATCGGCATCTTGGCTACGCGGCTAGTTCCTAATGAAAAACACTACAGTACAATCATAGTACAATCAAAGATCATGAAATTGCAGACATAATTATTAGGGTGGGTCACTCGTGTATGGAGAAAAAAGTACTAGTCATCCTTTAGCCCCCCATTGACACTCCTACCTTGTAGTCCGCCTCGCAGCTCGCAGGACTACGGCGTAGGATATAGCTCACACACACACCCTCCTACGTTGTAGTACGCCTTGCAAGACTACGGAGCAAGAAATAGCTCACACACGGTACTGTTTTGCCGTCCATCACCAGTACTGCTTCGTTTCTCACAAGTGTCGGTCTACTTACTCTTGAAAATGTTACGTGCAATTAAAAAAAAGAAAATAGCTCTTCTGCTATGTATTTTCTTGTTATTGGATAAAAATAAAAAAGAGTGTGGGAAATGAAATCATATTTCTTAAGTATTGGTAGGTAATAATTGTTGCAATGCCTATTCCTCCATTGTTTGTTGGAGTGATTGGGTGATTTCTGGTCCCAAAAACAGCGATTTTCTTTATAAATTTCAAAAAAATGGCGCGCACTGTTGTCATACATCAAACACGGTAGTCCGCAACGTAGGACGACAACCGACACACAATCCTACACGGCGGACTACAGCGGTGGGCGGAGCTTGCAGGATTTGTAGGACACAAGAGGCATCCTACTTGGGTGTTGTAGGACGGCACGTAGTCCGCGACCCCCATACACAATCCTACCCAATGAGGCGGACTACGACTCTACGAGGCGGACTACAAGGTAGGAGTGTGAATGGGGGGATTTTGGGCACAGTTATAAAACTTATATTATAAAGCACTTTATCAAAAAGCGCTTGAATCCGTCCGCACGCTAAATCAGATTTAACGACCAACGCTTGAAGTCGAAAATCCAACAACGCTTAGTAAAAAGCGCCACCGCCATCGTGTGAAATGACACAAATGAATACACATTATCCATTTGCTTCGAGCAACACGGAAGGGAGGCGGCATTCGTACTATTTCCCCTCTGCCTAGGTACAAGATCAACTGATCTAGCGCGGGTAATAAAACTAGTTGTACTCGGATTTTTCACTAGACCGAGTCCAGACGCGCGCGTGAACACAGCAGCAGAAAAAATGCCTATTTGCTCGGTTTTTTGTTGTAAAAAGAGGTCGGGAACACCAAATTTACAAAAAGAAGGTGTTACCTTTCACATGTCATTTTTTTTTTACATATCATAAGCCCGCTCCACACTCGTGAGCGAATCGCGGCGCGAAGCCGCGAACGCGAGTGTGGAGTCGATTTCGCAGGTCTGGGTTCAAAACTCCACACTCGTGTTCGCGGCTTCTCGCCGCGATTCGCGCATGAGTGTGGAGGGCGCTATACGTTTAATTACATATAAACACAACTATTATATTTTAATCTCATGTAATTGTTGGATTTATCGATTTTGCTCGCCCAGTACAAATTGCGGATCGGTCGAGCGACAAATCCGACTTCTCATCTCTCAGAATACATATACGAAAATGTGTTAGTGTGCGTGTTCACGTGTTGTGACACTTTTATTTTTATTTTACTTTATTAGGTACACTAAACAGACATCGTACAATATCATGGGTAAGTAATACAATTGCACATTATGGCTTAAATCTAGCACGAGATCCAAAACAAGTGTACACAGCATGTTTTACAATTGAGCGGAAATATTACAAACTAATTAACACCATATTCCTATAGCTACAGTGAAAAATATCAGAGAAGAAATAACTATCTAAACATTACAATATAACGAGTAACGAACTTTACATTATAAAGACTATTAAACATCACTGAAACAAACTTAGAGGATTAAGGCAGATGTCATCAGTTAAGTGGGAGAAGAGGGGAAGAGGACGCCAGCCAAGCACTTCCTAAACCTAGCGATGTGAGGGTCAAAAATATCAATATCAGTGCCCCTACCGCGATGATCCCCGGCTATTAAATCGTTATATTGGCGGCACATTCTTGTGATTGGATTATAGAATGAAGTGTTGTTTTTGTACACTCTAAGTGCGAAAAGTTTAGTGTTACGACCTCTAAATCTAGGCGTGTTAAAGGTAATGGATGATAATAGTGCAGGAGAGTCAATTTTTGAGTGTACAATTTTATATAAATTCAAAAAGTCAAACATCTTACGACGAGCCTCTAGTGTGGGGATATTGAACTTGATTAGTCGACTAGTATACGATCTGTATGTACGTCCCAGTTTAAATCTACACGCAAGAACTTTCAAAAATTGCTTCTGTACCGCTTCTATAGCGATGCTATGTACAGAGTAATGCGGGGTCCATATAGGGGAACCATACTCCAGTACACTCCTCACCAGGCTGAAAAACAATACAAGCATACTATCTGGGTTCCTGAAGCCCTTGGTTATTCTGCAGATAAAACCCAACAATTGCCTGCCCCTACTAGCTATATAATCATAGTGTGGCCGAAAACTTAGTTGATCATCAAACAGTATTCCATGATCCTTGACGACTGATTTCCTGTCAAGACTCTGTCCCGATAGCTCATAGTCATAAATGAGTTTACACTTCTTATTCGAGAATGAGATTACATGACATTTGCTAACATTTAGATACATATGATTTCGATGACACCAGTCTGATATCTGTGTAAGATCTTTTTGTAACATTAAACAGTCGCTCATATCATTAATAGATTTAAAAATTTTAAGATCGTCTGCATACAGTAAGCAGGGGCATGTTAAACAATCAGCAAGATCGTTTATAAATAGGACAAACAACAACGGGCCCAGGTGAGACACTTGTTACTCATCCGTACACAAAAAGAGATCGAGGTTTGCAAGATTTGTCTTTGAGGTGTGTCATTTTCTATGTATTTGTGTCGTCATTACAGATGGATTTTGTATGTGTGTGAGAAGTGGGACTGTGTGCACCTCTCCCCCCGCAAAAAATGGCAGAAAGATTTGTACGGTAAGATACCGCTTGGGCCCCTCCCTTCCGACGTGTCGGAAGCCGGTGTTGCTCGAAGTCCATTTGTGTCATTCAAACGCTTTTTTAACGCGCATTGTATTACTGCAATGTTCTGCCGCCAGAGTGCAGCACTAGCACCCATCGTAAACCATTTATTATAACCAATAACCTATTTACATACTAATACAGTAAATTTATACATTTGGCGTTTGCGTCAAATCCATTAATTCAGATTTTTTGCAGACTTGTTTACGATGTTGGGCCTCGGAGTAATTAACAATGGAGCCGCCATTAACAGGCGTTCCCCTCTGTCGAAAATAGGCGGCCAATGGTCAACCATATGTATGGACTGACGTTTATCTGACATGACGTACCTATACATTTGATGTGCCCCTCCCCCGCAAAAAACGGCAGACTATTTTGTACCGAAAATTTTAGACATGGCGTATCCGTTGGTTCTATCCTCTAAGTGTTGGGCCAATGAATGATCCAAGTTTGAGACCTCGAGTGCCGAACGCAACTTTGTCAAAAATCGTGAAAATTTCAGATTTTGTTTAGATTTGGGCGATTATAACCCTAAAGGACTATAGAACACCGTACAAAACTTTGTTCACGGTGCTCTTATGGGATCACTTCGGTCTTGTTTTTGATAGTATCTTCTCAAAACGTTTTTAAAGTAGGTAGACTAAATTTGCTACAATACGAGACTAGAATTGTCTATGTGAGGTCTCTGTAGATCTAGGATTTTCCGAGATAAAGCCTTTCAAAATTTATAATTATTTGAAATTGAATTCGTAGGCTAAATGAGTGCAGTCATATGGCCGCGGTGTCGGTTTTTCGTCCGCACATCAAAGGTAGTGGGCCAGCGATGGCGGTATACGCATCTACACGTGGCCCAATCCACAGTGCGTGCTCGAACGCGGTCGAGTGTGGCAAAGAGAATATAATCACTACGTTTTAGTGTGGATGTTTGTGGTCAGTATCAATTTACGGGGTTTTTTTTAGATAAAAATAAATGAATCGCCCAAATCTAAAGAGAACCGAAATTTTCGGGGTTTTTTCGATTTGTGACAAAGTTGCGTTCGGCGCTCGAGGTCACTAACTTGTATTATTCATTGGGCCAACATCATAAATAAGTCTGCAAAAAATCAGAACATCCGGATTTGACGCAAAAGAGCCACATTAAGTACATAATTTGACAAAGTTACTGGATTATACTGAGGGCCTACCGTGAACCACTCTCTGTCACATTTACGTAAGAATTTACAAGTGCGACAGAGAGGCAACACGTTGAACGTGGTTCGCGGTAGGTCGCCTGTGCCTTAAACTGTTTTTTGACATTGATAATACATCAAGGCGGTTTGCTTACAAAGCGGCTACCGGAAAACGCGAAAATCGAAACTCGGCTATCTGCCTCTTTATCGCTCGAATATGCAAGAGTGATAGAGAGGTTAGATAACAAAATTTCGACTCTCGTTTGCAGTAGACCCCTTAGATTGTGACTGATTGTGGTAGTGGCGCCCCCTACGCAGAGTTCCGCCTAATATTCCCACTAAACACTCAATTAGCTGCTCCGCAGACTACCGCACCGCACCAAGGTCGCAGTCCGGTGCGGTAGTCTATTACAGCTTTTAACATATTGCATCTGTGCCACCATCTGTCAAAAATGTCAAAGCAAATGAAAGTAACAGCTTTTCGCATTCATCGGTTTCTGTGGATTACGGCGGTTAACTATTTCCTGCAAGGTATATCCACAAAATAAAGTTATCTAGGCATTTATGAGGCTATTCTACGCCTTATTACTTCAATTACATGCACAAACGTAATATATGACAAACGAACAGCTGTAAGGAACCTCAAAAATGCTTTTAAGTTAAACAACCAATTTTTCTAAGTATTTTTTAACAGTAAACATAATAAAAGAACCATGGCAAAGTGGAAATTATGTCGTCATAAGTTTGGCACAGAGGAGTTTACTTTGGAGGAAGACACAAAAATATCCATTGGCAGAGGATACGACAATAAAATAACTTTGTCGAGCATAGTGATATCGAGAAATCATTGTGTTATAGAAGCACAAAAAGACTGCATTTTAATTACAGACCTAAAAGTAAGTACTAAACTTTTTTTCTACTTAGCCTCACACCTGCATGTTATACTTTATCTTCAAATTTGATGGGTACCTAATGATTCTCCAAGAATTTTTTAGCAGATGATCGATTCGCCGACAACGTTTCGACGAACATCGTTTTGCAGAGTAATTTATTTGTAAAATGTAAGTTTTGGTAGACTAACGTTACACAGACTCTTGGTTCACATACAGTTCAGTTCGCTTCTGTGTAAATTAGCAGAACTATTATTGGACGGTTTCCATTTGACGGAGTAATCATTTCGTTTAAGCAATGTTTAGTTAAATAACATTTCACATTTTACATATAAGTTGTTATATTAGAAACAAAAACTTTGCAAATAAAATAAAGAAAACCCACATGGATGAAATATAATATTATCCTTTTTTAAGCAAATGCGTTATAGTGTATGTATATAAAGTAAGTTACAAAGACAGAAGAAATACTAACTGTAAAACGTTAATCTTGTGGGTAAACTGCATATTTTATGATTAATACTCGTTTTGAACAATAAAAATAACCTTTTAAAAGTTGGTGTGTTGAAAAGAAAAACAGCCTGTATGTGAAATCTATAGATAGGTATACCTAGATGATGATTTACAAATATTACTAAAATGATTATATTTATGTTTTTTTTTTATGTATCCTCTCGTTAGTTGATTACCTTTCTCGGGTAATTATGACAGTTACTAAATGATTATTCTACTAATAGTAAATATGTGTATCAATGTTCTGCTTATTGACTACTCTCGCAAACAACTACTATGGGTAATGAGATTTGGCCAATCGTTACTCTGCCAAAGAACCCGTTGGCAAATCATTGTCTGTGAAACAAATTTCGGCGTATTTTTTCTCGGAATATCAATAGGGCACCATATTTGATATTAGAAAAAAAATCTATAATCATTAAGTAACATACCATCGCCCACACCGTTAACTGGCCATCGGAGGAACTTATTACAAAAGGCATAAGGTCCACCAATGGACAGTTAAGAGTGATGCCGTTTGTACATTATATTGTATTCCTTACTATAATGAAACAACTATTAGTTCTGATTAATGACATTTATTTACTCAAAAGAAAAATTACATTTCACTTAATGAGTAGTTAAACACATATACAATTTAAAATTTATGATAATTTGTGACTGCCTACATACATAGTTGTAGCAGAAAAAGAAATACCCAAAACAAAACAAAGTTTCTATAAAACCTTTTTTTAATTTCATTTTAATCAAAATATATATTTGTTGAGAGTATTTTGTTACTATGTTATAGCAGATTAACAATATGGGCTGTCCTATAAACAGAGTGAACAGCTGATTGGTTATCAAGTTAGCCTCCATATATATTCAATAAATACTGCAATTGGGCTGATCTGTGCAATTTTTTTAATTCTTCGTTTGGAAATTTTTCAATTCTTTTTGCAGAGCTCTAATGGCACCTACATTGGGAGTAAAAAAATACTCGTTGGAGCTACATTATCTGCAAAGCATAATGACTTAATAGGTTTTGGATGGACCACAGTGGTCAGCTCGCTTCCATCCATCACTGACAATGACAAGCATGTTTATAAATTAGTCAACGAAAACTACAATGAAACTGCATTCAACAGAGAATCTACATCTAACAAAATACAATATCTTAGTGACAGTGATGATAACCTAGAATCGAAAATTTCTTCCATGGATGCAGGGGAGGCCAATGCAAAAGAACTTTTATCTAATAAAGTAAAATCAGAGTCCAAGTCCTTGAAAAGAAAATCACTTGATAACATTGATGCTGGTAGTACAAAAATTAAAAAAGAAGATAATGTAACTGATTCTAGTTTATACAATCATGTAACAAAAAAACGAGATGAGGACAAACAACAAAGCTCAAATGTCATCAACCTTTTATCAGATAGTGATAGTGAAGTAACAACCAAAGATTCTAAAAAGAGCTTACATGACACTAAGAAAGTTAAAATGGATCCTATCTTAGAGGAACAACCTAAACATGAAACTAAGAATATTAAAAACAATCCCATTTTCGAGGATCAACCAAAATGTGACGCTAAGAAAATTAAAATTGATCCAATTATAGAGGAACAACCAAAATTAACAGTGAAAGAAGAAGTATTGAATACTGAAAATGAAATGTCTGATTATGAAGTGTTTGATGTAAAGCAAGAGTATTTAGGATTTGACGATAATGAACTCATTCAAATAGAGGATAGTGATACTGATAGTGAATCAGAACAATGGCTAATGAGACTTTCCCAAAGCTCGCCTGGCAAACCATTCATGAGATGCAGCAGTGAAATAGTTCCTCAGCAAGAAAACACATCATACAGCCAAATAGATCCCATTATTGACTTAGATAATGATGAAGAATTCTATGATGATATAATCAGTATTCCGCCACCTCCACAACCTAAGGAATCGGAAAATAAGATAAGTCCTAATGAAACGAATATATCTGCAAAAAATAAAGAGTTTTTCGGGGAAATAACTGATGAAGAAGACTTTTTGAATGATTTGATAAGCCTTGGTGCACCAAAAACTCCCACTGCACATGAGGATTTCGAGAAAGGTGAAGACAGAGTAGATGGTTGTTCTACAGTTCCACCCAAACCTGCTGTTGAGAACCAAAATGATATTGGAAAGAAAACACAAATGATTGAGCCACTTGTGCAGATACCAAAGAGGAAATCACACTATACCACTATTAGTCCTGAAGGTACCGGAATAGTAATAGCATAGTTTTAAAGATCTGATTAATTAATTAAATATGATATTCTTTTTTTACACATTACTTTAATGTTATTTTTTAGATGAATCAATCATTTATTTGTCGATTTATTCTTTTTATAGGTAAATCAAAAGTTACTACATCATCAAGAAGTACTTCTGTAAAACCATCTTCATCATCTTCCTCAAAGAGGAGTAAGTCATCAAAACAGTCCTCGTCTAAAAATCAGATTAGTGTGGCACTAAAAGAAGAACGAAGAAAGAAATTAAGGGACATTGCTAATAAAGATAAACAAACAGACCTAAATTCTAGTAAAACTGATATTTCGGACAATCAATCCAATAAAGCAAAGGTTAATATTAAACAAACGTCTTCCAACCGAGGGGCGTTCTTGGCAGAGGAACAAGTGGCGCAAGCAATTGTAAAACCTATGGCAAGAAAAACTAGTCCAGAAAAACCTCATAAAACAAAAAGCAAGAAAACGGAAACATCTCGCAAAAGTTCACATAGGGAGGCGCGTTCCGAAGACATTGAAAACTCGAAAAAACGAAAAGAAAAAGATACTAAACAGCCAGAAAAAGTTGAAACCAAAAGACCTCAGAAACCGTCTGACCGACGGGTACCACTGAAGAGCCTTAAACCACTGTCGGAAAGTGAAGAAACAAAGAAACCAATATCAAAAGTAGATCCCATGCCCCCTAAAAAAGCAAAGAAATCGGTCCGTTTTTCTGATGCACCTCCTCAAATTGTCGAATTTGAAATTGAGCCGGGAAACAGACTGAACAAGACTAGCTCTATAAAAACTACACTTGTAGACACGCCTCGAAGAATGCCGTCATTCTCTTTAGAAAAATTAACTTTAATCAAAATACTGATATGGAATCCTCATTGGCTAGATGAGCAGATTAATAATAATGACCCGCCTCCAATATTAGGACATAATAATATTCCCTTGAATATTTTTCAAGCATTTGATAATCATCATCAGTACGTTGGGTAAGTTAATGATAATTTGTTTAATAAAACATTTAGTTGCCATGACATGAGATGGATGTATGTGGGAATATGAGCAACTGATAATAAGTTACTTAGGGACACCAGCTTAATTAACACATCTGCAAGCGAAGTTAAAATCACATCATTATAAGGGTCAGTTGCACCAAACCGTCTGCAAACCGACTATGTCTGCTGCTTGACGTTGATCAGTTTGTTAATTTTGGTTGGTGCAACTGACCCTAAGTCGGTCAAACTTTGTCAGTTGAAAAAGGTGCGAGATTCAAATTCTGTTATGACAGAAACATTCCTTTTTTGTTACCAAATGTGTAAGGAAATCTGGTAACAAAAAAGGAATGTTTCTTAGAAACTTTCTGGGACATTTTGGGAAATATGGTGGAAGTTGTTCAGCTTCATGTACTTTACCAGCATACCAGTTTTTATAAAAATCTAAGATGTGATTGAAACTTTTTGAGAATTGCTCATTTATTAAAAAAGGTGTCAGTGCCGTCATAATGAAACCCAAAAATATAAGAATATATGAACCTGTTAGAGGAACGTTTCCTCTTAGCATCCTCTGTAGTGATGAAAAGGCAGTTTGTAACCTCAAATTAATGTATATAACATTTACAGGCAAGTTGGTGACCTGCTTTTGATGGAGATTTGGGAATGTATAACGCAGGGCTACATGAGAGTAAGGGATCAGAACACTGGAATCCCTATGAAAATTACTTCACTGCCACCTCCACCACCTAAAGAACGCGTACACGACTTATTCAATATTACTGTAGAAAGTAAGTGAAATTTCAACTATAAGGTATAGTAGATTTTTTATTGAAAAATGAACTTATATAAGGATTTAGGTTCTCTGCTATTTATGTAAGAAATTTTAATTGTGTAAGAAAAATTTGTGCGCCCTAGTTTGAGATATATTGAGCGCCATAAATTTTGAGGTCACTGGATTATCAGAGGTCAACTCTGGACGACCAGAGTTACCGCCTAATGTACAGCGCCATCTGCATCAAAGAACTCGAAGCATGAATTTATCTTCAATGTACAATCAGTTAATTTTTGGGTTTAACAGACGGATATACACATTTCAACCGTATCTACTTAACTATTGGGGTAGCATTTAACAGACGATTTACCCTACCAGATAAGAATAATTTAACATTGTGATTGATTTCAGTTGCTGTACCAAGGTCTGAAACTAGAAATGTACCAAGAATGGGAGACATAATGATTGTCTATTTCGGGCCAGAAAACGCAAAGAATTCAAGATTTCTCTATGTGACTAATGTCCAACAACCAAGTAAGTACTTCGAATTCTCAGATAGCAATAGCATCATGACTTTTCTTAGAATTGAAATGGTCAACATCTCGACTGAAATTGCGGTTGCGATTGTTATAATGTAACGTTTGTATTGTTCTTGATTCTTCAAAAGTGCTGTTTCATAATCTTATCATGAATCAATGACGTAAAGATTTAAAGAAGCTTCTGACAAGAGTCACTTATCTGAACCTGCGCCGTTTCTCGATTGGTATCAAATGTTGCCAATACTAACATATGTTTATACAGTCGACGTCAAAGATATGTTTACACTTTTGCACCTTACTCCTTTGTAATAAGGCGAAAAGTGTAAACATATCTTTGACGTCGACTGTACCACCACATTATTCATCTATTTTCCTACTAGGGCGTAGCGTGGTAGCAATACGTTTGTTTCCAAAGAACACATAACTTGTATAGTCAAGTGTAAAAAATATGGGTGCATATAACTTACCCAAAAATATGTCCCATAGTTCTTAATTCGCTGACATAAGAGCTATAGGACATTTTTATGATGTGTGCACCATTTTACACTTGACTGTAAAATTAATCGTCTGCTAAGACCAATAAATATATGAATGTCAGTGTACCGTCGTTTCGACAGATAGCGTGGAACGAAACCATTGGCAACTTAGATGCCACGTAATAATAAACCCTATAGACATGCCCGTACGGACCGTCTACTTCAGCGCTTCTATCATATTGCGCCTTAGCATTATTTTGTCTATCTTTACCGGCGCTGCAACTAATTTTCCTAATCAATTATTTCTCCTTCCAGATAACAGACGGCCTTGTTTCACAGTAAATCTGAATGCAATTTTCACTGACAAGATGAGGTCAATGCACCCTGGCGACGTATTGATCGGGAAGAGCCTAGCGTATATACAGAAAGAACTGGCTCTATACGAAGCAATGGAGTACATGGCGAGGTCTCCACTTAGCGAGGCCATTTTAAGGCCGGAGCCACAACATTTCCCGGAAGTACCACACCATCCAGAATGTAACATGAACTCAAAGGTAACGTGTTTTTTTTTTAAATCTTTGCATATTTATAATTCATACTTAAAAAATCCCTTTCTTCCTAATCAGTGGGACTGTAAATTCTCTACCGTAATATATTGTACATTTATAAATATATAATTGAATCACCTTTCAGGTTCAATCCCAATTTAACTACCTATCGTTACCATAGTACGGGTTCTCAGCTCTAAATAAAGTCCCATCTTTTTTTTACCTACATGAGCATGTATGCCAAGTTAGATTTATGCTTTCGTCCGGATGGGACTATACTTTTAAATACACAATTAAATACATAATTTTAAATACATAATTTATACTTTTAGCTAGCATTACACGCCGCGGCACGATGTGTATGTAGTGCCTGGATTGTCAAATGTTAGTAGAATAGGATTTGTTCAAAGGTGCACCTTTCCGCACTCTCAACTCGAAAATACTCGAAGCTCGGAATGTACGTATACGTATATTATAACTAATTTGCCTAATATGTAATATTATGTATGTTTGTAGTGGGTCACAGGTCTAAACGACAGCCAAAAGGCGGCCATAAGCGCATCCGTGTCGGCGGCGCTCGGAGACCGGCCGCGCATACAGATGGTGCAGGGACCTCCTGGCACAGGTGACTGAGGAAATTAAATATTCTTTATTATTAGGCGTATAAGGTTCAATCTAATAATTCTTTGATAGTGGTAATTAACCCGTAACCCGTCCGCCAGGCAAGTCGGCGGTGATCACGGCGATGGTGATGGCGTACTTCTACGACCCGGCGGAGCGGCGGCTGCAGAACCGCGGCAAGATCCTCATCTGCGCCACCAGTAACGCGGCCGTCGACGAGCTCGTCTGCCGGCTGCTGATCATCAGGCAGACGCTGCCCAAGAGTATGTTCTATTTTCATTTCCTTGGCCACTTTAACCACTTGGAAATGTTTGATCTCAATCTTCCAGGGGCTTTTGATACATTTGTTAAGAAATCCCGCCTGTTATTTCGTGAGTCAGAAGCAATTTTTGAGCTGAGGCGATATCGCGATTGCGGGAGTTGAGAGGTTAATCGTTCCAAACCTGTAAAGATTGAAGTTAAAAGGTGAATTTATTTATATCATTTTTGACCGAGCGAAAGCGTCAGGTTCCTGTCAAAATTCTCGTCTACAAGTCCCATTTTTCAACTGATTGTCGTGAAATTTGGTGAGCAGATTCGATAATTATATATGTACTTTTTTTGTCTATTCAGTTTTAGGGAATGTTTAAAATGGCGGAGCCATGGGGGTCCGCAAGGTCTACAGCTCACATAGCCATTAGTAATAGTTTGCCTCTCAATAACTTAAGTCGTACATCTTTATGTTTATTTTTATAATCTAATCTAACTACATATTACGAAAATATCGGCTCGTTAGTTTTTGTTTTCTTCGACTGATTGGAGTCCTTTTTCCCGTATGACAGACGAGCGGTTCCGCATGGTGCGCGTGGGGCGCGCCGACGCGATGAACCCGCGCGCGCGCGACGTGAGCTCGCAGGGGCTGGCGCAGCGCGACGCGCGCGTGCGCCCCGACCAGCAAGCGCCCGCGCTCAAGGAGGAGGTATTATCACACTCATGGGTCACAGACGAGCGGCTCCGCATGGTGCGCGTGGGGCGCGCCGACGCGATGAACCCGCGCGCGCGCGACGTGAGCTCGCAGGGGCTGGCGCAGCGCGACGCGCGCGTGCGCCCCGACCAGCAAGCGCCCGCGCTCAAGGAGGAGGTATTATCACACTCATGGGTCACAGACGAGCGGCTCCGCATGGTGCGCGTGGGGCGCGCCGACGCGATGAACCCGCGCGCGCGCGACGTGAGCTCGCAGGGGCTGGCGCAGCGCGACGCGCGCGTCCGCCCCGACCAGCAAGCGCCCGCGCTCAAGGAGGAGGTATTATCACACTCATGGGTCACAGACGAGCGGCTCCGCATGGTGCGCGTGGGGCGCGCCGACGCGATGAACCCGCGCGCGCGCGACGTGAGCTCGCAGGGGCTGGCGCAGCGCGACGCGCGCGTCCGCCCCGACCAGCAAGCGCCCGCGCTCAAGGAGGAGGTATTATCACACTCATGGGTCACAGACGAGCGGCTCCGCATGGTGCGCGTGGGGCGCGCCGACGCGATGAACCCGCGCGCGCGCGACGTGAGCTCGCAGGGGCTGGCGCAGCGCGACGCGCGCGTGCGCCCCGACCAGCAAGCGCCCGCGCTCAAGGAGGAGGTATTATCACACTCATGGGTCACAGACGAGCGGCTCCGCATGGTGCGCGTGGGGCGCGCCGACGCGATGAACCCGCGCGCGCGCGACGTGAGCTCGCAGGGGCTGGCGCAGCGCGACGCGCGCGTCCGCCCCGACCAGCAAGCGCCCGCGCTCAAGGAGGAGGTATTATCACACTCATGGGTCACAGACGAGCGGCTCCGCATGGTGCGCGTGGGGCGCGCCGACGCGATGAACCCGCGCGCGCGCGACGTGAGCTCGCAGGGGCTGGCGCAGCGCGACGCGCGCGTCCGCCCCGACCAGCAAGCGCCCGCGCTCAAGGAGGAGGTATTATCACACTCATGGGTCACAGACGAGCGGCTCCGCATGGTGCGCGTGGGGCGCGCCGACGCGATGAACCCGCGCGCGCGCGACGTGAGCTCGCAGGGGCTGGCGCAGCGCGACGCGCGCGTCCGCCCCGACCAGCAAGCGCCCGCGCTCAAGGAGGAGGTATTATCACACTCATGGGTCACAGACGAGCGGTTCCGCATGGTGCGCGTGGGGCGCGCCGACGCGATGAACCCGCGCGCGCGCGACGTGAGCTCGCAGGGGCTGGCGCAGCGCGACGCGCGCGTCCGCCCCGACCAGCAAGCGCCCGCGCTCAAGGAGGAGGTATTATCACACTCATGGGTCACAGACGAGCGGCTCCGCATGGTGCGCGTGGGGCGCGCCGACGCGATGAACCCGCGCGCGCGCGACGTGAGCTCGCAGGGGCTGGCGCAGCGCGACGCGCGCGTCCGCCCCGACCAGCAAGCGCCCGCGCTCAAGGAGGAGGTATTATCACACTCATGGGTCACAGACGAGCGGCTCCGCATGGTGCGCGTGGGGCGCGCCGACGCGATGAACCCGCGCGCGCGCGACGTGAGCTCGCAGGGGCTGGCGCAGCGCGACGCGCGCGTCCGCCCCGACCAGCAAGCGCCCGCGCTCAAGGAGGAGGTATTATCACACTCATGGGTCACAGACGAGCGGCTCCGCATGGTGCGCGTGGGGCGCGCCGACGCGATGAACCCGCGCGCGCGCGACGTGAGCTCGCAGGGGCTGGCGCAGCGCGACGCGCGCGTCCGCCCCGACCAGCAAGCGCCCGCGCTCAAGGAGGAGGTATTATCACACTCATGGGTCACAGACGAGCGGCTCCGCATGGTGCGCGTGGGGCGCGCCGACGCGATGAACCCGCGCGCGCGCGACGTGAGCTCGCAGGGGCTGGCGCAGCGCGACGCGCGCGTCCGCCCCGACCAGCAAGCGCCCGCGCTCAAGGAGGAGGTATTATCACACTCATGGGTCACAGACGAGTGGCTCCGCATGGTGCGCGTGGGGCGCGCCGACGCGATGAACCCGCGCGCGCGCGACGTGAGCTCGCAGGGGCTGGCGCAGCGCGACGCGCGCGTCCGCCCCGACCAGCAAGCGCCCGCGCTCAAGGAGGAGGTATTATCACACTCATGGGTCACAGACGAGCGGCTCCGCATGGTGCGCGTGGGGCGCGCCGACGCGATGAACCCGCGCGCGCGCGACGTGAGCTCGCAGGGGCTGGCGCAGCGCGACGCGCGCGTCCGCCCCGACCAGCAAGCGCCCGCGCTCAAGGAGGAGGTATTATCATTTTGTGTCACAGACGAGGGGTTCCGCATGATGTCTCCTTGGAATCTCCATCATACCCAAACCGAGCGTCCGCGGAGTGTTCGACAGGGTAGGCAACGTGGCAAAGGGATGCAGCTTAACCCTAAAATGCATAGTGTTGCCAAATGTCTACAAACCATTCGACAGCTCACTGTTTTAAAATAAAAAGGCTTACGTTCTTGAACGCTCTTTTATACCAAACGTCAAGTAATAAGGTGATGATTTAAGGGTTAAATTTACGCAATATTTTTAATTTATAAAAATTACATTCGTTTTAAGACGAAAAGTCGGCAAACTTGGAAAAATCCACAAGTTGATAATTTTTAGTATGTGATTTTGAACGGTTTTTTCGGGGTATGTAATTATTTTATATTTAAAAACTTTATCATAGGTATATCACAAATAGTGTACCTTTCTAATGGTAGTAAAAAAAATACATTTATATATTACTGAAAATTACATATTTACATAAATTAAATATTTTATCTACACACATATCATAAACTCTCTGTAAAAAGGGCCCAAAAGAATAACACTCTAATGACTGTACAATAATGTATAATTTCGTTAAAGATATAACTGTTCTAAAAGCTTGACAATGATTAATATTAGCCAGACGTCATGTTTTGCAGAAAAATCTTAATACCGCGAAGTAGGAAATTTAACACATGGTACAACGACATCTAGCGGGTAATTTGGAAACAAAATTAACTTCTTGCAAAATAATCCTAACAAATACAAACAGAAGTTGGACATTCCGCCCACCAAGGACAATAATAACACAAATGTCCTTATTTCCGCCCACCATGAGACAACTAACTATGACAAAATACAACAAAACTTATATCATGACACAGTGAAAGGAAATTGCAACATGTGATATTTAAAATGTAAACAAATAACTCAGCACACTGAAATAACTTTGCATTTAAATTGAACAAATGATACCAAATTAAAAACCTCAACTTGCATTTGGTAAGAAACAAAAATACAAATCTTAACTAACACTTTAAGTTTCTATTGGCAAAAAACATAGTTTGCCAACAGGTCGTTTAATAATATTCCCTTTACAACGTAAACTAACTACTCGAGTGATTCCATCCAGACCTGGGTGTTTATCAATGACTACACCGTACAACCATCTTGCTGGAGGCAAATTATCTTCCTTTACTAACACCACACTACCTACTACTGGCTCGGGCGTTTGATGGGCCCACTTATAACGGTGGTAAAACTGAGTCAGATATTCACGCGACCATCGGCGCCAGAAATCTTGAACCATTTTTTGTGTTAGCTGCCATCTTCTTAAACTACCTACATTAGTACTTTCATAGTTGGAATCTGGCACAAGTACTAGGGGCTCTCCAACCAAAAAATGTCCAGGAGTGAGTGGTATAGGATCATTACTGTTGCTACTATTGATTCTTGACATAGGCCTTGAGTTAAGGCAAGCTTCAATTTGAGCTAAAACCGTTGCCATTTCCTCAAATGTCAAGGTGGAATCTCCAATCACTCGTTTAAGGTGATATTTCGTGGATTTGACCC
Organism: Cydia splendana; assembly: GCF_910591565.1. Lineage (NCBI taxonomy): Eukaryota > Metazoa > Arthropoda > Insecta > Lepidoptera > Tortricidae > Cydia > Cydia splendana. Next base: position 11,657,392 of record NC_085971.1, on the reverse strand, counting down.
CAGCCTCCCAGAGGCCTCCAAAGTTTGGAGAATGTGGAGGAATCCAATGCCAATTAGTGGAGTTTGTAGCAAGCTGATCAGCAATTTCCACAGCCACGCTTGATCGTTCTTCGGCGTATAACTGCTTCAGCTCACGAGCAGCTCCCACGAAGTTCGTTCCATTGTCGCTCCACAAATCAGCGCAATGACCACGACGTGCTGTAAAGCGTTTAAATGCCGCAATAAATCCTTGAGCTGTCAAGTCACTGACTGCTTCAAGATGTATTGCTCTTGTCGCCATACAAATGAAAAGGCAGATGTAGCCTTTGTAAGAGCGGTGACCTCTTCCCTTTGAGGTGCGCATGTTTATTGGACCAGCATAGTCCACACCACTCTGAAAAAAGGGGCGATTGACAGTTCCTCGAACTGACGGCAACTGTCCCATCAGTGGATGTCGCGATGCAGCGGCATAGCGAGCACATGTCACACATTTGCGAACGAACAACTTAACCGCATTGGTTGCTCCGATTACGTAATATTTGGATCTCATGTAATTGAGCATCAGTTGCGGGTTACCATGCAGAGTTTTTTCGTGCGCATTGTCTAAGATTAAAGTTGTTAAGTGTGACTTATGTGGAATTATTACTGGATGCTTCATCTGTTCACTAATTCCAGCGTGCTCTAATCTTCCACCAACTCTTAGGACACCATCTCCATCTACAATCGGGTTCAGTGAGGTAAGTTGACTTTTCTTATTAACCGTTTTATTTTCTTTCAGGTTCTTCAACTCCTCTTTGAAATGATTTCCTTGCACAATCTTTATACACATTTTCAAAGTTTCTTGGATTTCACTGCTTGTTAACCACAGACTTACTTTTTCTTTTCTAGCACATTTCAAGAATCGTTTACAGAAAGCCAGAACGCGTTGCAGTTTCCACAATTTAGAAAACCTTGAAATAAGTGTTTCTTCGGCATCTGCTGTGACATCATCATTATCGTAAGTATTCACGAAGCATGCTTTAGTGCTTTTTTCTTCTAAGTTCGTATCCTTTATGTTTGGTTTTTTATAGTTAATCTCCTTATTTTTCAGCCACGACGGACCTTCTATCCAGAGCTCTTCATTACTCAGGTGTCGTGTACCTCTAGATGCGCAGTCTGCAGGATTATCTTTCGACGAGACATGGGACCATTGGTGCGGCTCTACTGACGTTATTATTTCAGATACACGGTTGGCGACGAAAGTTTTCCATCGATTTGGACGACTATTTAGCCAAGAGATGACTACTGTGGAGTCAGTCCAAGCACGAATGTTCGCTTTGCTGATACTCATAACGTCGGCTACTTCAACCAGCAATTTAGTGAGTTCTAGCAAATCTAATTTAGGCAGTTCTGACCACGAATCAATGTCGATACGTTTTCTCGGACGATTCGATGTTACCTTGCCCAAAACATGAGAATGCACGTTCACTTCAAAGTCAGGTTCTAGGAGTGATGAAATGTTTACTTTTACCACCGACTTAGAGTTCACAGGTGAACTCTCTTCACCGCCTAGTCCCGTGACAGTGCTCTTGTGGGAAACCTTGTTAAGTCCGAGCAGTTGTGCTGCAGACTCCGTTATGAATGAGGCTTCCGAGCATTGGTCGATTAAACATCTGAGGGTTATACCTGAACCTGTTTTCGACTGAGCTTGAACCAAAGCCGTTGGCAAGAAAACTTGTCCACGACTGGTCGAAAAACACGTTGTTACATTATTGGGCTCATCACACGATGATGATGGAGCTGTTGTTGCGTGTGCAACAATATCGCCTTCAACCGATTGAGTAGGTTTGACTTGAGAATCGGTTGCCTGAGTGCTAGTTTTTGGGTGCAGTAAAGAATGATGTTTGCGCTTACAAATTCGGCATCTAGTAGATTGGCGACAGGAATATACGTTGTGACCTGAACCTAAGCAATTAAAGCAAAAATTACCGGACTGGATGAAATCACGTCGAGCATCAACATCGATTTTTGCAAAACCTTTACAATTACACAATTTGTGATTCTCTGAACAATAGCCACAAGAAACTTCAGTTACATGATGCACTTTTAAGTTGCTACTAGATTGTGCGTTGGGTTTCTTTGGAACAAAGCTTGTCTTCGATGATTTCCCATCCAAAAATTCTAATGCCCTAAATCGGGTTTCTAAAAATTCTCGAAGTTGGTTAAGTGTGGGCAAATCATCAGAAGACTCGCTAACCTTAAGTTCCCACTGTTTCCTAGACTCGTTGTCTAATTTAAGACAAATGATGTGAATCACAATTATGTCCCATGTAGTTGTGTCGATGCCTAAGTTGTTCAATCCATCTAAACACTCATTCGTAGTGTCCAGCAATTCTTTGAGTGCATTCGCGGACTCTGTCGTAATATTCTTCTGACTCATGAAGCGTTTGAGAATGCAGTTGGAAAGATACTTCTTATTATTATAGCGCTTTTCCAATTTTTCCCAACAGGCGCTGTAATTATCTTGCGTGATCTGTACGTGACGCAGAAGCTGTTCAGCTTCACCGACTAAATAACCTTTCAGGTAGTGCAACTTTTGGACGTCATCTAAATCTTTATTCTTATGGATGAGCGACTTGAATAGATCTCTGAAGCTAGTCCACTCAGAATAATCCCCTGAAAACGTAGGAATCGAAATCTTTGGTAGCTTTACCATCACCGACTTGCCTTGGCCAATATCTGACTTATTCCCAACAGTGGTAGACTCAGTGCTCTTTCCAGGAATTGACGCGTTTAGTTTATTTAAGGCAGCCTTAAGATCCGACTTGTAATCCATTAATAACTCTTCCGCACTAGAATATACGTCTTCAGTTACATACTCTGTGAACTCAAGTGTAGTAGACTCTTGAATGATTTGAGTATGAGTTGTCACAAACTGATACCACAAAGATTCTAAGGTTTCTAATCTAGTGCTGAGGTAATCTGCAGAGTTAAGCCGTTCCTTAGGCGATTTTTTAAAGTTAGTTTTAGCCTTATCAATTCTCAAATACAAGTCCTGCTGCACTTTTATAAGAGCCTCCATGATAAAATTTTCTAAATGTTTGGGACTTAGCACAATCTAGGCAAAATTGGGCGTGGATTCCCCGTCGTTCCACTTTCTTCAAAACTATTCTAAGTCCAAACTTGCTACGAATTTTTCTAAGTCAAAACTTGATGAAATTTTTCAAAGTCCAAATTCGTTGAAATTTCACTAAGTCTTTGACAGTTGCACTACGTAATAATTTGAATGTACTCACGGTTGTCTTGACACTTCACTACGTCACACATATAATCCGCTTACTTCATACTGCTGCATCTCACTGCTGACGTCACGATGCATTGCTTACGTCACACGTTGCTCCGGAACATAGGCTCTTCCCGCCTTGACACCGCTAACAGCAATCCACTGCCTTAGCCGGCGTCCGTTGGCCCGAAGATTACCGAATCCACTTAGCCGAACTCATCCGGCTCGAAGGACCATGTAAAAAGGGCCTAAAAGAATAACACTCTAATGACTGTACAATAATGTATAATTTCGTTAAAGATATAACTGTTCTAAAAGCTTGACAATGATTAATATTAGCCAGACGTCATGTTTTGCAGAAAAATCTTAATACCGCGAAGTAGGAAATTTAACACATGGTACAACGACATCTAGCGGGTAATTTGGAAACAAAATTAACTTCTTGCAAAATAATCCTAACAAATACAAACAGAAGTTGGACACTCTCTATGATACCTTCAAAATCCGTAAATAATGGCCCACATTACGATAATCTGTTTTGTTACGGCAAATTTCTTATCTGTGAAAATGTGGTAATAGCTTCATTACTATATCAAAATCGATTTGGTAATGCATTCAAATTTCGAACATCTCTGAAAAAAAAAAGCTAATTGATTTGACCCCTATTCTAATATCAGTCGAGATGACGTTTTATTCGAAATCAAATGACAATTGCATACAATATTGACAAATCTCGCATGTAAGTTGGTATCGGACGATATGGTAATCGACCCCGACTCTAGTTTGTCTTTGAATAAAATAAAAAAAACTACGGATGCGTGACATGCGTGAAAAAAGTTTTCATTTGCCGCCATTTGACGTACTTACAGTTTATCTTTTAATTAGATTGTAAGTAAAAAATAATTTGTTTTGTTGTTTTTAAAGTAACTATAACAAAAGTTTCGTGTAAAATGTGCGATAAAGATATTTCGGAGACGCCATCTCATCATATCCGCGAGTTCTGCCAGAGAGCAAAGTGCCCCAATGTCGGCTGTAATATGAGGTTAGTGAATATATCATAGAAAGTTTATAATATGTGTGTAGATAAAGCAGTGTATGTAACTGTACATAATTAGGCATTAAAACACTCGTGTGATACTATTATGAAACTCATTTCATTCGTTTCATAAACCCACACTCGTATTTTAATGCCTTTCATTATGTAGCAGTCACATAAACTACTATAGCCAATTCAACTTCTAACACTGATTTCGCAGTGAAAATTGAAGTTATATTTTTTTTTACTATTTTTCCTAGAATCGGCAAACAATTATGTGATACATATATAAATTTCGGGCAAAAAGAAAAAATCATGCATTTAAGGATTAAGCCCTCTCATATACGTTTGTATATATTTGTATATTAGGAACGTCAGACGCTCCAGCGCCAATCAGTCAACAACACTTACAATGAGGAACTAAGAGGCCCCGGGCTCTGAAGCTGTAGTCGAGGACGCATCTCTAGTAAATGTTAAGATGAGAGCATAAAAAAAATAGTCCCTGACCCTTTAAAGCTTTATCCACACTTCGTTTTGCTCTTCATCTTTTGTCATCTCTCGCGTACGTTAAAACGCAATTAACAAACCTTTCACATTAATAGTTACGGGTATTGACAGCTTAATTGAACCGAAACTTTAACAAATAAGAAAAATACTGACATGACCTCCTAGTAAGTATGCCTCACACGCCCTGTTGACGGCGCTCTGCGCTACGGTTGATGCCCTTTTTTGAACAAACCAGGCACAGTGTGGACATAGCTGTAAAGTGATTGTAGCCTTTCTGAGTGTCATCGCGTTTAGACGCACAACTTCTTACTTTGATAGCAGGCCCGGAGCACATTCGCCCTATTTGCTCTGTCTCTTACATATTATTACAGTCTGGTATTAGTCCGACTTTAATTAACCAAGGTAAGTAAGCGTTACTCACAAGTGATTCCATTAGTTCAAGTAGAATACGTAACTGCAATCCGCTGATAAGCAATTTAATTTAAGTATAATTCGACGCCGAGACGTGGCTAACAGTTTGCGTCCCAAATGGTTCCAGCTCGTTTTTATACTTAACTTAAAAGCCAACAATGTCCCTAGATCTCGAGACTGACTGCCAAAATCAACATGTGGAAAAGCCAGAGCCGCGATGCCAAAGATCCGTCCCGCATCGCCTACTGCGAGGAGCGCGTCAAGCAATTCACACTCAAGAGAGCACAGGTATTTAAAAACTTAACTAACTAATCTCGTTTTATAAGTCGAACACTTGCCGCTGTAGAGCAAACTGGGGCACCAATTCCTATAGCTATGGTTCCATCGAACGGACCGGACGTTCTCTTTGATTTTAGGTATGATATTAACTTTTTTCAACTTACTAACACGTTGTCACACTTTCTTTAGAACATTATATTATCATTAATTCGCATTTCATTAGGTATTTAAGGTACTTTACACTTTTGGTCATACTTCTGTAGATCACGGGCAAAGAGAATAGATAGTATAGAGGGGTCCTGTCATAGTAAATTTTGTAGTCACAGTAAATTTACTGCCATCTATCGACACACGACTAAAACTCAAAATGAAAACGTATAAAATTATCAAAAAATGTATTTATATGGATAAATGATTTTATTATTTTTATATCATTTTGACCCATGTTCATTCACTGATATCTATGCGTTAAAATTGTTAAACGGTGTTATCACGCCATCTAGCTGAGCATAGGCCAAAGGTGTGTGCGCCATCTATCCGAGAATGACTTTTTCTTGATTTCCGAGGCACGTTTTTTCGTTAGACTTTATTTATCTTATACGAAGTTACATATGTCTTTGTCACGGGTTAACATCCCGGCAAGCAGCCAAGGGCATAATTTTGTGTGATGAGCATGAATCACTTCCGTTTTTTTTTATATGTTTTCTATATAGATAGGTGAGCAACTGCTCACATTATTGCCTACTAATTTTTTTTTTGGAACCAAATAGGTAAATAGGTCTGTATTACAGAAGAATACAGAATCGCTAATTGCCAATCAATGTTTACTTTATTAACAAGCAATTGGTATGTATTTTTAACCGACTTCCAAATCTAAAAGGAGGAGGTTTCCAATTCGGTTGTGGTTTTTTTTTAATGTTTGTTACTCCATATCTCTGTCATTACTGGACCGTTTTTGAAAATTCTTTTTTTGATTGTATGTATACAGGATGATTGGAAATTCGCCGTATTCCTTGAAAGGGGTTATTCTATATATTAAACAATAAACAAAAATCTCAAACAACTTGAAAACCAATGAGTTTTGAATCCTGGTTGACTGGACTTAAATCATTGCAAATGACCCATAGAATAACCCCTTTCAAGGAATACGGTGAATTTCCAATCACCCTGTATGCATACAGATTGGTCCCGTTTTTGTCAAAACCCAGTTCTGATGATGGCATCCATGAGGAATCGAGGAGAACTCCTCAAATCTTAAAGGCATACATATAGTGATTTTTGTGTTTTTATCAACAAATCAAGCATATACATTCAAAAAAGTGACATTTGATGAAGTGGGACTGCTGATGATGATCAGAACAGAACTCTTCAACGACGCATAGTTCACGCTTGGCGATTTGTCCTCTTCGTTATGTTTGTTAAGGAAGTTAAGTTCTGAAGCCACATTTTTGTCAAGTTCGAGTTCTGATGATGGGATCATTAGGAATCGAGGGAACTCCTCAAATCTTAAAGGCATGCGTATAGAGATTTTTATATTTTCATCAGAAAATTAAGCATTTTCATTAAAAACTGTCGCATTTGATGTAGTGGAACTGCTGATGATGATCAGAACAGAACTCTTCAACGACGCATAGTTCACGCTTGGCGATTTGTCCTCTTCGTTATGTTTGTTAAGGAAGTTAAGTTTTGAAGCCACATTTTTGTCAAGTTCGAGTTCTGATGATGGGATCATGAGGAATCGAGGAAACTCCTCAAATCTTAAAGGCATGCGTATAGAGATTTTTATATTTTCATCAGAAAATCAAGCATTTTTATTAAAACTTTGATGAAGTGGAACTGCTGATGATGATCAGAACAGAACTCTTAACGACGCATAGTTTGGCGATTTCGATTTTGTGGGTTAGGTTAGGACAGAACTGCGACCCTTACAGAAACGAAATATGCTACCAGAAAAAGGTGACGAAGTGGATTACTATATCTGGTGATCAGTTAAATACCAGCCAATAATTTATATGGCATTTCAAACTGTTTTGAGAAGTCGGTTTTTTTCTATTAAAGATTATTATTCAAATTTCAAATCTGCGCTTTATTCTCATTATAATGAGTGTGTTCCAGTTAGGAGGGTCGGGCGAGGGCGCCGAGGAGCCTCGGGCCGAGGAGGTGGCGCGCGCCGAGCGCCGCATCATCGAGGGCGCCGACATCGTGCTCACCACGCTCGCCTCCGCCATCAACCACAAGATGCGCGGGTAACTGCACTGCAGCTCTCCTCCAACTACTAGTTTTGCTTGATGCTTGTGTATTGTTGTTCCCCTAAATTGCGCTCTCATGTGACACTCCGGGCTTTCGGCCTTACGCGGAACTCGGCCTTCGGAAGCATCGATGCTTCGCTTATAAATACAGTTAACTTGGTAGAACGCTTGGCACTAGACTCCCGCAGCTCGGCCTTGGCCTCGCTTTAAATTACCTGAATGACACGCTTGGAAGCTCCGGGTGAAGGCTCCGGCTACAGCTAGTATAAGCTGCAGTTAGTCATTCAAGTTGACATAATTAAATGTCATATACTATAAATACGGGATAAAGAATAATGTTAACTCATATTGAACGCAGGTTAAAAAGACGTATCGCGTTATGCATCGTGGACGAGGCGGGGCAGGCGATCGAGCCGGAGGCGCTGATCCCGCTCACGCTCGACGTCACGCGGCTCACGCTCATCGGCGATCCGCAACAGCTGCCCGGCTACATCTGCTCACAGGTAACTAGTAGTGAGATACAGCCTGGTGACAGACGGACGGACGGACAGCGGAATCTTAGTAATAGGGTCCCGTTTTACCCTTTGGGTACGGAACCCTAAAAAATTCCTTTTTTATGTGGTGTGTCGTTACGGAGTGGTTGTATGATAAAAGTCCGCCCTGTTATCAATATCGTCATAAAAAAATTTGGCGTTCGAAACGCCCGTGCCCGGCTCTTTGGAGCTCAAAACTTTATATCAACTGTTTTCTTACAGCGCGCGAAACGTCACGGCCTAGGCGAGAGCTTATTCTCGCGTCTAGCGGGCAGCGCGGAGAGCTGGCGGCGGACGCCGGTGGTGCTGCTGGACACGCAGTACCGCATGCAGCGCGCCATCGCCGAGTACCCGGTGCGCACGTTCTACGCGGGCCGCGTGGCCTGCGCCGCCGCGCCGCGCCCGCCGCTGCCCGTGCTGCCCTACTCCATCCTCGCCGTGGCCAGCGGCGACAAGGGCCAGGGTGAGTCCGCTACAAATACTGCGTACCTGGATTAATAAAAGACAATTTTAAACACTTTTTCAACAACTCCCACGTTAAACGTGGACGTCCCATGAATGTTAAACGAGTGAATTATACTAGTAAGAGTTAAACTATTACTACCGTACAGAAAGGAAACTTCCTACAAAACTGAAGTTTGACAGCGATTCAGGGTAGAATCATGGTGTCCCTTTCTAATATATGGCACTATCCCTTTCGGCTATTTAGGGTTGTCAAAATTCAAGCCATTATCTTATCTGTGGTCGTGCACGCAGAGGAACGTCAAGTTGTATCAACCCTAATAATTGCTTGGAGCAATGATGAACCGAACGGAACCGAGTTTGCCCGAAGGGAGGAGTTTGGCACCCCTGCTATTAGGTCTTAAATGATGGTTTCGTTCACTAACATGGATATTTCTAAAATTGGTTAGCTCGGATAGTTATTTTCAAAATGTCGTCCTCCTAACATAATCGTATTATATTAAACCAGGTGCATCAGGCAGCAACGACATGGAGGCGTGGGGCGTGACTCGCCTAGCAATCGCACTGCGCGAGGTGGCGCGGCGGCTGAACCTCAACATGGCCATCATTACTCCCTACAACGCGCACAAGGAGCTCATCAAGAGGAACCTGAAAGCACTGCAGCAGGATCAGTAAGTATATTAAACCAGGTGCATCGGGCGGCAACGACATGGAGGCGTGGGGCGTGACTCGCCTAGCAATCGCACTGCGCGAAGTGGCGCGGCGGCTGAACCTCAACATGGCCATTCATACTCCCTACAACGCGCACAAGGAGCTCATCAAGAGGAACCTCAAAGCACTGCAGCAGGATCAGTAAGTATATTAAACCAGGTGCATCGGGCGGCAACGACATGGAGGCGTGGGGCGTGACTCGCCTAGCGATCGCACTGCACGAGGTAGCGCGGCGGCTGAACCTCAACATGGCCATCATTACTCCCTACAACGCGCACAAGGAGCTCATCAAGAGGAACCTCAAAGCACTGCAGCAGGATCAGTAAGTATATTAAACCAGGTGCATCGGGCGGCAACGACATGGAGGCGTGGGGCGTGACTCGCCTAGCGATCGCACTGCACGAGGTAGCGCGGCGGCTGAACCTCTCAACATGGCCATCATTACTCCCTACAACGCGCACAAGGAGCTCATCAAGAGGAACCTCGAAGCACTGCAGCAGGATCAGTAAGTATATTAAACCAGGTGCATCGGGCGGCAACGACATGGAGGCGTGGGGCGTGACTCGCCTAGCGATCGCACTGCACGAGGTAGCGCGGCGGCTGAACCTCAACATGGCCATCATTACTCCCTACAACGCGCACAAGGAACTCATCAAGAGGAACCTCAAAGCACTGCAGCAGGATCAGTAAGTATATCAAACCAGGTGCGCCAGACGGCAACGACATGGAGGAGTGGGGCGTGACTCACCTAGCGATCGTACTGCGCGAGGTAGCGCGCCGGCTGAACCTCAACATGGCCATCATTACTCCCTACAACGCGCACAAGGGCTCATCAAGAGGAACCTCAAAGCACTGCAGCAGGATCAGTAAGTATATTAAATCAGGTGCATCAGGCGGCACCGACATGGAGGCGTGGGACGTGACTCGCCTAGCGATCGCACTGCGCGAGGTAGCGCGGCGGCTGAACCTCAACATGGCCATCATTACTCCCTACAACGCGCACAAGGAACTCATCAAGAGGAACCTCAAAGCACTGCAGCAGGATCAGTAAGTATATTTGTATTATATTTACAAAGTATTTGAACACTTTACTATCGGCTGCCCGTATCTATCATTTTATTTTGCTTTTAACAATTGCGCCACATGCGCCATAATGGCCAACACAGTCAGAACTTTGTTAGAAAAATAATGATCTGAAAGTTTAATAGTGTATAAACCGCTTGTACAGCGATCTGCTATTATGCATGGATACATTTTGAATCGAATTCATTAATGAAGAGCACGTTGTAACACGAAACAGGAGTATCGCGAATTACGTGAAGTGAAGAAAAACCGGCAAAAATGCGAGTCGGACTCGCGCACGAAGGGTTCCGTACCATTACGCAAAAAAAGGCAAAAAATAATATAATATTTTCAATTATTTAAGAAATAGTTTTAGTTTAATTTATTGTATGGATCTTGTTATCGGATTTAAATATATTAAATAAATAAATAAAATAAAAATCACTTTTGTTGTATGGGAGCAGAGTTGGGCAAAAATTAACTTGAATAAGAATAAGAATAAAAACAGAAATTTTATTCTTATTCAAATCGATTTGAATTAGAATAATTCTTGCACTAGTTATTTTAGAATAAAATTAAGGTGAATAAATCATGTGACTTTTATTTTAAATGCGGAATAAAAAACAGAATAATTATTCTAGAAGTGAGGCTATTCTAACTAAGGTTTTATTCAATTAAAATGTTATTTAGAATTAAGTTAATTTTTGTAGTACAATTGGTTATAATTTGTAAGTTGATTTTCACCCTTCTAATTAAAAGTCGGATTGATTTGATATTTGTTACTTTAGTTTAGGTATAGTACACATTGAAGAGTTCCGCTATACGCTATCTAGTTCTATCATCCGATCAGGGTGCTTAGCCAACATGCCAAACTTTGACGCTCCGTAGAGTTGCGCATAGTCTCTCTCTATCACTCTTATATATTAGTGCGATACAGAGACAGATAGCGTTTCGTTGTCGTAGATCTCGTAGCGCAAACGATTGGGTGCCTAGCTAAGATGCCAATTTTTGTTTTTAATTTAATAACCAAATCATTAGGTACAATTTAGCTGTTTTTAGCGCTTTCTATCTCTATCACTCTTACATATTAGTGCAATAGAGAGACAGAGATAGGGTTTCGTTGTCGTAGCGCAAACGATTGGCATGTTGGCTACGCACCCAAGGTGCTTAGCAAAGATGACAATTTTGTTTTTAATTTCATAACCAAATCATTAAGTAATTGGTTATCGCAAACTCTGAGACTGTTTAATGAATCAGTGTACGATATTCCTGTTCTTGGGATGCCAACCGACACTATGTCACCCAAATTTTGTCCACTCAAACTTTACTCAGTGGAAATCCCCAAACGGGAGGACTGGTCAAACAGTCAAATTAAGTGGAAAGAAGGAAGCCTGAGGTGGTACACTGATGGCTCCAAATCCGGATCTGAAGTAGGTTGCGGAGTATACGGTGAAGCGCCTAGGAAAAGCATCAGCTTAAACCTAGGACGTTTTTGCTCTATATTCCAGGCAGAGGTATACGCCATTCTAGAATGTGCGTCAATCAATCTGCAAAGCAACTACGGCAACCATACTATCTATATCCATTCGGATAGCCAGGCGGCACTCTTAGCTCTAACCTCCGATGTCACCACATCGAGGCTGGTTGAGAACTGCAGGCAACTATTGAACAACCTTGGAGCCAGGAACAAGGTTGTTCTACGTTGGGTCCCGGGGCATGCGGGTATCGTAGGAAACGAGAAGGCCGACGAACTCGCGCGAGCAGGGGCTAAGGGGAAGAACTACAGTCCTGAGCCCTTTTGTGGTATCCCCAAAAGCCTAACGCGGCTCACCCTAAAGACCTACTGTCACTACAAAACCATTCAACTCTGGAGAGAAACAACAGGTTTGAACCATTCCAAAGCGCTTATCAAGGCCTTCAGCAAAAAGGCGTCCTCGAACGCCTTAGCGCTGTCTAGGAACCAACTGCGCAACTTGGTAAGGGTGCTTACCGGGCATTGCGGCCTAAATAAGCACATGCGCACCATGGGGAAACGTGACATAGGGCGGTGCAGACTCTGCATGGAGGCGGAGGAGACGCCCTTGCACATCCTCACAGAGTGCCCTTGCCTAATGCGTACTCGTGACCTAATCTTGGGCGGACACATATTACGCCCGGAGGAGGTAAAGTCTCTCGAGACCAAAAGGATCCTGCAGCTATTCGAAGTTGCAGGGTTGGATCGAGAGTTGTAATAGGTGGCGATCACAATAGATCAGGAATGGTCGCAGTGATACATAGGCTTTGGAGCCTTATATAGCCCCTAATAAAGAAGAAGAAGAAGAAGAAATCATTAAGTAAATTTAGCTTTTCTGGGGGCCTAGCCAACATGCCAATCGCTTGTGCTCCGACAACGAAGCACTTTCTGTCTCTATCACTCTTACATATTAGTGCAATAGAGAGACAGAGATAGCGTTTCGTTGTTGTAGCGCAAACGATTGGCATGTTGGCTACGCACCCAAGGTGCTTAGCAAAGATGACAATTTTGTTTTTAATTTCATAACCAAATTAGGTAAATTTAGCTGTTCTGGGGGCCTAGCCAACATGCCAATCGCTTGTGCTCCAACAACGAAGCGCTTTCTGTCTCTATCACTCTTAGGTATATATTAGTGCGATAGAGAGACAGAGAGAGCGCTTCGTTGTCGGAGTGCGAACGATTGGCATAATGGGTAGGCCCCCAGAACAGCTAAATTGTATCCAAAGATTTGGTTATTAAATTAAAAACAAAAATTGTCATCTTGGCTAGGCACCTTGGGTTCGTAGTCAATATGCCAATCGTTTGCGCTACGACAACTAAACGCTATCTCTGTCTCTCTATCGCACTAATATGTAAGAGTGATAGACAGAAAGCGCTTCGTTGTTGGAGCGCAAGCGATTGGCATGTTGACTAGGCCCCCAGAACGTTTAAATTTACCTGATTATTTGATTATTAATATAAAAACAAAAATTGTCATCTTGGCTAGGCATAATACCCCCCATAATGGGAGCCCCATTTAGATTTTTTTTTAGTATTTGTTGTTATAGCTGCAACAGAAATACATAATCTGTGAAAATTTCAACTGTCTAGCTATCACGGTTCATGAGATACAGCCTGGTGAGTGGTGACAGACAGACGGACGGACAGACGGACAGTGGAGTCTTAGTAATAGGGTCCCGTTTTTACCCTTTGGGTACGGAACCCTAAAAACTGGAGTCATAATGGTGTCCACCATTATTTATAACTGGTTATTTCCTCAGATCGGAACCAGTGGAGGTTAACACGGTGGACAGCTTCCAAGGGCAAGAACGAGACATCATAATAGTGTCGCTAGCTCGCTCGCACGGCGTGGGCTTCCTGACGGACGCGGGTCGCCTCAACGTGATGCTGACGCGCGCCAGGCACGCGCTCGTCATCGCGCTCAACCCGCATGCCTTCATGGTGAGATTGTGTTTGTTTATATTAAGACTGGTGGAGGTGACTACATACACAGTAGAGAGAGTTCAAGAGCGAGACATCATAATAGTGTCGCTAGCTCGCTCGCACGGCGTGGGCTTCCTGACGGACGCGGGTCGCCTCAACGTGATGCTGACGCGCGCCAGGCACGCGCTCGTCATCGCGCTCAACCCGCATGCCTTCATGGTGAGATTGTGTTTGTTTATATTAAGACTGGTGGAGGTGACTACATACACAGTAGAGAGAGTTCAAGAGCGAGACATCATAATAGTGTCGCTAGCTCGCTCGCACGGCGTGGGCTTCCTGACGGACGCGGGTCGCCTCAACGTGATGCTGACGCGCGCCAGGCACGCGCTCGTCATCGCGCTCAACCCGCATGCCTTCATGGTGAGATTGTGTTTGTTTATATTAAGACTGGTGGAGGTGACTACATACACAGTAGAGAGCGTTCAAGAGCGAGACATCATAATAGTGTCGCTAGCTCGCTCGCACGGCGCGGGCTTCCTGACGGACGAGAGCGCTCAAGAGCGAGACATAGTCGTGTCGCTAACTCGCTCGCACGGTCATGTTGAAATTGTTTTACTTGTACTGCAAAATAGACTCAATTTTGTCGTGTACAGTACATACTTTATTTTATAGTATACGCGAGCAAAAGCACATACCTAATTAACATACAGAATTCTCACTGCCTGACAACTGATGTTTGACAACGAATCACGTTGTCCTTCTCTGATGATACTAGAACTCTGCCTTAACCATTGGTATGCTCAGGAGCAGATCTGTACGGATATGATGGTCGTCGTCGATCTGTCTACGTGACAGCGTGATAAAACGGTATCCGTCACATTCATTCGCGCTCTGTTAAAAAGTGATGGATATTTTGTGACGTGGATAAAGCCATCCATAATAGGCCTGCATGTCAAGAAGTGCGCCCAAACAATTGAGTGAAATACTACGGGCTAAGTAGTTGGTAGACGTTTGCGCTTTTCTATTCATTCTATACTTATATTATTTTTCTCATTGCAGAGAAACGATCAGTGGCGTACTTTGGTCGAAGATGCTCAAAGGAGACGAGTTCTACGGCAGCTGCCGAACAAATTGTGCCAACCTCTCATCCCTGGTCAACCCGTCGAGGAAATCCTGCAGTACATAAACTAAGAGCCATATCCACATTTATATT
Organism: Cydia splendana; assembly: GCF_910591565.1. NCBI lineage: Eukaryota > Metazoa > Arthropoda > Insecta > Lepidoptera > Tortricidae > Cydia > Cydia splendana. The sequence goes on along the minus strand of NC_085971.1, from coordinate 11,642,252 downwards.
AGGTCATTACCTATGAAATTGGCGTTTTGTTCGGAGAATTTCAACGAAACACAAATTTCCATACAATTAATTTTGCGGATATTTTTTTGATGGCTAATTCAAACCAAACAAAATTTTTCCAGTAATTTTTGACACCTTTAAGGTATGTTTTCAATATCTCCATTTCTTGAAAATTGGTACCATTAGAAAAATATAAGTAATTTTAATACTCGAACCGACAGCACATGAAAAGACCTATTTTCAAGGCTTAATTCTGAACACTTAACAATAAAAAATAACAATTAATTGCTGTCAAGCAGTTTGGCGAAATCATATTGTAGTTTTATTGTAATTGTGTATGTACTTTTGTAAAAAAAAAAAACTAGGATCAGACTTATATCTATGAACAAAAACGCCAATTTCATAGGTAAGGACCTAATATAATAGACAAGGGATAGAAGACTTTCCCTTGTTGATTTAAACTAAAACCGCTTTTTATATATCTGAAACACTCGCATCGAAACTGACTGACGAGCGAAGGAAATAAAGCTTTTTTCACTAACTACTTTAAATCAAATTGCGCAGATGGTGCTTAACCATTTTCTCTTTAGTATAGACAAAGTTTGTTTTTGTTTTTTTTTCAACGGAAAGTAAACGTTGTTAGGTTAAATAAGTGTTTTTCTCTAAACACATCGTTTATCTTCTAACTCGCGTCATTTTAACGATTCAAACATTAATTTGAATTTGGTCAGTCACGTAGACGAATACTACAATTTTGCCAAAAATTTAAAACCACTCCAGAATTCACATTTATTAGACAGATCTTGTATGAATCTGATATAATAAGATGTGTTAATCCTGGTTTAACTTTTTGTTAAACTGACTGTTAATATCTCGTCAATGCATTAATAAAGTAAATTATTTCATTACGTTGGTTATGTCAAAAGGTCGTTTTGAGACATGCTGCAATGTAAGATTTTGTATTTATTTTGTGTGAAAAATAATGAAAAAATCTTCATGTATTTTGTAAAACGAACCACCGTCAGCATAATATAGCTTAATGCAATAAAATAAGGTCTACTAATGTTCATTTTAATGTGTTGCTGTTAGTATTATGCCATTTGCATCAGCAATAATCGATTTATTAGTTAGAATAGTAATTAGTTAAACCAGTTAAATAAACTGCAAATGGAGCTTGCTTGCTTGATGAGCATGTATCTCTATCGACCCCCATAAATAAATTTATTCGTAAAATTATGCACAAACATACATTTATACTAAAACCTTTTAAATAGGTAGAAGTAAAAGTGTAGTGCAATACTTTATTTGTTTAAAAATAAAATATTGCATTAAATGACGCCAACGTGTAACTAAAATAAAAAGTTTCAATGAACTTCATTTACAATTTCTCTTTATCTTGTATTAGAAGTAAAATACCGTTTTGAAGTATGTACAAAACATTTTTATTTAGGATTTATACTTAATTAATCTTAACTTTACTACGTTTTCGCCATATCCGCGTAAAAATGCATGATTTATATGATCATTTGATCACCTATAAGGAGAATTAAATATAAGGAGGGAGGACCGAGGAATACTTTAGATTACCAGTGAAGAGGAAGATTTACCTAATGTTTGGGCGCCATCGTTACTAGTCAATTAAAGGAAAGCGACGACAAACTATAGCTCACTATGATGTGCCGTTCTATAGGCAAGAAGTCACGTGGATGTTATGACAAGTTAGAGGAAGCGCGTAACGTAGACCAAGGGTGTCTACTGTGTAGATAAAATGAAGTATACATTATTATACATTTATATGGTGCCAATTTACACGTATGAAAGTATAATTTGTAGCTTTACAGTGGACCAAGTGATATTGTTGTTGGTGTAAATGTTTATTTTTTAACATGGTGATAATGTAAAATTGAGTTTTGAATAAGTAAGTTACTTGAACTGTCGAGTGCAGCTTTATCTGCTAGTTTTTTTTTGTGATTAGAGTGATTGGGTCGAGTAGCAGGCATTTGTTTTTTATTTTGATTCATGCCTTACAGCTGAAAATAGAATATGACTTTAAACTCGCCATTCAAATATTGTTATATTTTGAATTACATTATGTACTTAAATCTATCAATTCATTCATTTATCAAGTTAGAAATGCTGTCAAAATATAACTTTAATCGAATGCAGCTCGAATTATAGTAATTTAAGAATAATATACCTATCAATGTTCATATATGCACCGTAAGAGTACGTTACTGCCCGATTGATATAGACCGACTGTATTTCAGCTACGCCTGTGCAACAGAATGCAGTCAGTTTGCTTCAACACTAAGGGCCGGTACAGACGGACTGCAACTTGTATGGGAACTGCACGCCAACTGGAACGTCGGTTCCCATACAAATTACAGTCGGGTTGTAGTCTGTCTGTATCAGCCCTAAGATCATTCGCCCGATGAGCTACCGCGAATATCGAATATAGAAGTGTTTATTTGCGACCGTCACCCGAACATTTTAAGAACGATAGGGCTTGTGCACAAATCACGCGAGGTTCGATAGGGGGGGTGGGGGTCACGAAAAAATCACGACAGATTATTACAGTACAGTACAGTACAGCAGACGTATTTTTCTACAGTGAACGAAACTAAGAAAAAATACGTACCACATGAGTAAGACTTTTTCTCGGTTTCGTTAAACTTAAATCTTCACTCCGCACTTCAAAATAGCGAGTCTATTTTACGGAATTTTGGAGAGCGTGGCCTTGACCGGTCGGATGGAAAAATTTCAAAACAATACACGTGAGGTTATGTGGGGGAGGGGGGTAGCCAAAAACCTCACCAAATATCAGCATGGGGGGAGGGGGGGTCAAAAAATAGCCGAAAACACCTCGCGTGATTTGTGCACAACCCCATAGGGATGGGGATACTATCTTCGAGTTTCGCGGTAACCGTCCTGATTCTGCCACGTGCACGATTTTGTATTCAGCTATTTCTTTAGATACTTACTTATATCGTTACGAGTATTATGCTGTTATCGATTATTCGTATTTAGGGACCGTTGTAATAAATATTATATACGTATCCTTTGTATCCAATAAAACTATGTTATTTTTGTATTCATCATTGTTTCATTTTGAATCCAATAAGACTTTCAGTTTTCTAAAGTTTTACCAACATTCTAACGCCCTGAAACGAATTCGTAGAATACCCGCAGCTCCGAAATCGTTATCAAGTATAATTACCGTAAAACTACCCAAGTACCTAAAGTCCAAAATCTCCACTATGGTCCATAACTAACTCAACAAGGTAAAAAAAAGGTATTAAAACACATTGGTTGTAAGTTATTTTTTACTCATTTACGCGTTGCAATGAATATTACAAAATGTTTAACTCTAGCCCACATTGATATAATCATAGAAACGCCCAGTTTCTCCTATAATTGAGGTCAAATTAAGACTACTAGCTAGCTACATCATTAAGGGCCAGTTGCACCAACTATGGCGACTGAGGTTTAGCGGTAAAGTATGATATTTTTCATAGAAGAATATTTCGCGAACGCTTTAATAGTGACAGACGGTTTGATGCAACCGACCCTTAGGTATACATGCCTGACAAGAATGTTGTCAGTAGTGTACACTCATACAACATACAGGATGTTTCTTCAACTCTACTTTGTCATATTGTGCGAGGTGATTTTGAAGTTAGTCCTCACAACTTTCCTACAGGACCAACTCAAAAATAGGTAAAATTAAAACATCTATTTCACAGCTGATCAGATGTCTATGGTTTCTGTGGATCAGCCAGATTTTCTCGCAATTAGAGGGTAGGTTCCACGGTAAGCTTTTTATAATTTGCCTAAAATTCACCTCTATTATTATTTTCACCTCGTAGAATATGATAAGGATTACAAAAACACCCTGTATATAAAACCGAATTTCTAGTCATTTTTTGTCGAGAACGATTTTCTCTGCTCTATACAGCGCAACCGAGGTGTGAACCCACGATTTTTGAACATCACACACATCTGAAAGGTTTCACCCAATTTCCTAACACTGTTTCATTTATAAGCAGTCTGATGTATTGGCCTCTTAGAGCATTTAATAACTGGAGTCGCCTTTAAGAGCTTACCCCTTTGCCGAAAAACTTTGCACAATTGTGAAAACTTTTGTATGGACTGACATCGCTATTTGTACGTTTCGTACAAATCATGTAGAAATAGCAATACATTTGACGTCCCCTCCCCCGGAAAAATCGGCAGAATGTTTCGTAAAAATCAGCGATGACGTCTCCAGTTACTAAGATTCGCCTCCGTTGAGACGCGACCTTATTTATTTTATACCTTATTGGACATCAAAAAAGGTACAAATGATGCACTAAATGCCTCATACCTTATGTTCAAACATTTTTTTTTTAAATGTGCGTGCAATGTTTTCTTTTGGATTAGAGTTTTTATCAATAATTATAAAATTGTAACTTTAGAGCGAAAGCAATAAGTACACCAGACATGTCTATGTACGGGTGGTATTCCACACCTATCCAATTTCTTTGTCCAATATCAGTGCGTATCACTCTCTCAGTATGCAAAATGCGAGACAAAATACACATTGGACCAATAATTGGATAGATGGAATACCACTCTACAATATGAAACAATGGACTGTCCTAAGTTGGTAGAATAAACACAAGTATTGTTGTTGCATTTAATTAGTTTATTTTGACACGCTGTGCAATCAACGCGTATATACTATTATTTTTCACACTAGGGCTACGTCAAATATTCCAAATACGTCAAAAACATACCTAAAGCTCTGAATAAAAAAATACGCACAAAGAAAACATCTCTACTTGAGACTGAAAATAAATACATATTTAAGGGAATAAAAACGAACATATCACACTGTACTAAAATATAAGGCTAAAATGTAGTCGAGGATGTGTTGTACCTACCATCGTCGACACAGTAGACTGACCATTCGTAACTCGTATCACAACGCAATAAGGTCTACCAACGGTTAGTAAAGTAAGGACCCTAAGCACAAAGAATTTCGTACGAACCCGCCTGTTCCTAACTCTATCGCACGCGCGTAATTGTACATATTGATTATTATTGATGTCCCACCCATGATGCCGACGGTCAATGACACTACGAGCGGGACAGCACTATAATTATGCGCGTGCGATAGAGATAGGAACAAGTGTGTCAACATACGATATTTTTCGTGGTTAGCGTCCTTACTTTAGTGTTGTTACTACAGTGTGTTATGCATTGATTATATAAATGCAAACCTACGTTTTCTTATAAGGTACTGGAGGGACGACGCATTTGGCTGTTATACAAAATGTTACTATTGCCACATTTCGAATTACCATTCATCAAATCACCATTCACGCTAACTCTGTAAAAGCTCAGTTCTTCACTATTTACAAAGATCGACAACCTTTAAGGCGACTCGGAAGGCTGCCTACGAATTTGTCTAACAAGCTTTTGCTTACCACAAGAACCTCAACGTCAATACGCCCATAACTATTCACAGACTCCTTCGAATGTGGTCTGAATACAATAAACAAGAGTTCGAATATTTGAAAGAAAAATAGAAGTATGTACAGAATAAGCAAATCGCATAAACATCGTGGCGTCACTCTGCCCTGCTTATCGCAAATGCAGTAATCACATTGGAAAACTCATGCAATTGTTTATCTTGTTCTGCTTAATAAGGTCTTTATTTAAACGATATTTTTCATGCAAGTACTGCATTTTCATAAGCAGGGCAGCACTTAATTCCGACCAAAATTCCGACAATCTCAATCAAAACAAGCGAACGTTTCTACATACAGGATAACATAATATTCAAATTACAGGATGGCTATTCGCGTTGGTATACACATGCTTAAATTACATAATTATTTTTTATTAAAGTTTATTACGATAAATCCTTGTAAATAATAATTATGCTTAATATTTAACCACACGCTGGCCGTTTCTTATAATAAAAATACTCTTCAGTCCCGTTGAGTTTCAGACACCAACACGTCTCGCTTAGTGGAATCTCAAGACGTTTTTGTCTCGTAATAGTGAACTATTTATTCCAAAAGGTAACAATTAGCTTAAGGATTTAACAATTAATTATTGCATGGTATATACTGATAAAAAATAATACAACTATTCGATCGATTAGTAATAGCTAATCACTGTTGAGGCAAAATCATTATTTTAATGAATAAATCACAAATAATGTATCGCCTACAACTAGAATAGGTATGTCATTGGATATATAGAAGATTTTCAGATAGTTTTCTTATAAGGCTGACTCTGGCAGTTGACTATTGATTTCGATAGATAAAATCTTTGCATTCTACAATCGTTTTTGGACTCTAGTGGCAGCGCAACAATTTTATACTGTAAACTAGTGTATTTATATAGGTTATTACTAAATGTAAATAAACTGAACATGGTGTTTTATATCTATCTATCTGTAATAACGTACGTTTCGTTAATGTTTGTTTACACTTAGTTGAGACGCCTATAGAAACACGGTACAGTGGGCACTTAGAATAAGTTAAACTAGAAATGTAATTTAAGCTATATGTACATGGTGAAGCACAAGCTGACCAGCCAGGGTCAATGGTGCCGCGGGTAGTGGTGCCCGTTGTACCTGCAACAAACCAAACCTTCAATAACTGCACTAACATGTACGATAATTATGTCGTTCGTATAATGATATACTTAGTTTTGTGGTACAGTGAAATAATTTAATTCCGAGCCGTTAAGTACCTTGTCACAGTGACAATTAATATGAAAGTCGCTAGAGAAGAATTAAATTTCTGACCCATTTTATACCTTGGGGATTGTGCACAAATCACGCGAGGTGTTTTCGGCTACTTTTTGACCCCCTGTCCCCCTTGGTGATATTTGGTGAGGTTTTTGGCTACCCCCCTCCCCCCACACAACCTCACGTGTATTTTTTGGAAATTTTTCATTCGACCTAATTTTAAGATAAATAGTATTGTATATAGAAAATCTTGTTTATTTTTCTATTTTCGTTAATTAGACTCGCTATTTTGAAGTGCAGAGTGAAGATTTATATTTAACGAAACCGAGAAAAAGTATCTACTCATGTGGTAGGTTTATTTAAATTAGTTTCGTTCACTGTAGAAAAATACACGTGAGGTTTCCTTATAGCCCCCCTCCCCCAACGTGATCTATCGTGATTTTTTCGTGACCCCCCTCCCCCTATCGAACCTCGCGTGATTTGTGCACAAGCCCTTGGCGATAGTATGAGGTCTCATACTATCGTCACTGTGACAAGGTATAAACAGGTCGGAAATTAAATTCTTTGACTGTACTACAATCGAATGTTTATTTATTTATTTACCCCCTTATTCAAACTTTATGAGCCTTTTGTTAAATTATGTTTTATCCCTTTCTTACAAATACATAAGTCAAAATGACATTAAAAGACAACCGATGAATAGTTAGTTCGGGCTTGTAATGCGTTTATGAATAACGCCATTAATCTTTACTTCACAAAAGAAAATCTTACCGTAAAAAAACGAGTCATGTCAAGAGGCATTCTCTACCTGAGAGTGATTTTAGGAAACAAGCCTATAATTGTCAGTGTGATAGTTACCTATTGAATCGCTTGTACTTGTTGTTGTGGTGTTTGTTGAAGTGGTGCGGCCGGCGGTCGGCGCGGTACTTGAAGCCGCCGCCGCCGCCGCCGCCGCCGCCGCCGCCCCAGTGGGGCTTGTTTTGCTTCTCCTGTAACAGTTACATTTTATTATAATGTCAGTCTAAAGAAAAATATGTTTTAAAATATTTGTATGTGCCCTCTCCCTTAGTACTACATTGACCTACTATCACGATATACCTAAGACACAAGTATTAATTAAGTTACTTAGTTTAGGTATTGATGTAAAATATGTTAGAGCTAGTTACAATTTTGCTTCCAAGATCTTATTTTTTATGTTTACCTAAACCACGATTGTACATTTATAACATTTAAGTAACTATTTAAGCGTATTATGATTGTTGTAATTTTTGGATATTGTTCAATGTAAGAACTTTTATCTTATCTTATCTTAGTACTCCCGCGCTGTAGAATTTGTGCGGAAAGAGAAGAGTCATGTAATGTATTGGGCCCCATACGACAGACTCTAATTAAGTATTCATGTCAGCCTTTTAATGAAAGGACGCTTAGGACGAGCAACAACAGCAACACTCGTTAACTGTCCATCTGTGGACCTTATTATAAAAGGCATAAGGTCCAACGATGGACAGTTAACAGTGATGGTACAAACACGCTTATTAAGAGCCCTTCAACGTGCACACTAGCGCCACTGCTAATTAAACGTGATTATTTAAATTTAACGACAGGTATTTAAAAAAAGCGGCCAAGTGCTAGTCGGACTCGCCCATGAAGGGTTCCGTAGCAGCAAGTAACAATAAAATTGCGGTTTACGATTTATGACGTATTAAATAAAAACTACTTACTAGATCTCGTTCAAACCAATTTTCGGTGGAAGTTTACATGGTAATGTACATCATATTTTTTTTTTTTAGTTTTATCATTCTCTTATTTTAGAAGTACAGGGGGAGGGGGGCACACATTTTACCACTTTGGAAGTGTCTCTCGCGCAAACTATACAATTTAGAAAAAAAATATATTAGAAACCTCAATATCGTTTTTGAAGAACTATCCACATACACGTATGGGTTTAAAGAAAAAAAAAATTTTTAGTTTCAGTTCTAAGTATGGGAAACCCCCAAAATTTATTGTTTTTTTTTTCTATTTTTGTGTGAAAATCTTAATGCGGTTCACAGAATACATGTACTTACCAAGTTTCAACAGTATAGTTCTTATAGTTTCGGAAAAAAGTGGCTGTGACATACGGACGGACAGACAGACAGACAGACAGACATGACGAAAACGACAGGTATTTAAAAAAGGGGGCCGCTACGTAATGTATTGTGTATTTAAGTACCTTTTGAATACATCAAACTAGTTTTTATGTTGCTGGATTCGTCAATCTATGCGTCGAAAGTTTCGTTAAATTGTAAACCTGTCGTTAAATTTAAATACTTACGATTATTTAGCAGTGGCGCTAGTGTGCACGTTGATGGGCTCTTAAGAAAATAACATCTAAACAACAATTTACAACCATATTACTAAAATGAAGCTGGTGTGAGTTTAGTGTGGCACTGACCTGGAAGGGGTTGTAGGAGTTGCGGTTGTTGAACCGGTTGTAGTGGTGGAAGGTCTTGAGCTTCTTGGTGCGGCCGCGGTCCATGTCGTCCGCGCCCTCGAGCGCGCGCTTGCGTTCCTCGCGCCGCTCCTCGAATACCTGCAACCGTGCGTTCATTGGAGCTAATGCGGAGTATGGTTTTAAGTTAGCTTTATTTTTGTGGGTGTGTAGGGAAATTTATTCGTTAAAGATTATAAAGAGTATTAGAAAACAAATATTTTGCGATATATTTGCGAAAGAGGTGCATTAGAGCAATGTGTGGAATCAAAACACCCGACAGTTGCGTACCGTATTTCAAGGACTTAAAAATTTTGACGATGCCCTCACTTTTCATTTTTGAAGTGATAATGTTTGTAAAAAACAACGCAAACTTGTTCAAAAAACATGTTGATGTTTCTCACAGAAATCTGAGAAACAAACATATTCACAATCTTTGCACAATTCCTGCAAATACATCATTGTTGCGAAAGAGTGTTTATTACTTGGCCAGTAAAATATATAACAAATTGCCGATTAACTTTAAGTCACTAAGTATATTCGAATTAAAAAATAAGCTAATGACATTATTGATTCATAAATGCTATTATTCCATTACAGATTATCTAAATGATGACTTAGAATAATTATGTACTATGACAATTTGTTTTATCTTTTTAATAGGCATTAAATTGACATAATATTTATTAATTATACATAATGATATTAATGATACTAATAATAATAATAGAAATCTATATTTTATATTACATTTATAAGTCTTAACTATGTACTTGTACCTGATATTCATTATTGAATTGACATAGCTGTAAGTAGGATTACATTGTTACTCGTACGCGATGAGCATGATAGTTTAGTTTCTAGTATTAAGTTCAATGTTTTTGTACGCCGTTTGGTAAAATATAGTGAAACTGTACTTATATAAACTGACCACCACTGTAATTCTACCTATATTTACAAATAAAACACTTACTTACTTACTTACTATAATTCGTTAGTGGGGTCAGGGTGAAACGTAAAAATTTGGTAGAGTTAGACCAAGAAAAGTCTGCACCGATTTTGATAGTACATGCAGTGCAAGCGTTATTTATAATGTCAAACTTCTATGAAATTGTGGCGTATAAAAATTCACTTGCACTGCGTATGCTATCAAAATCGTTGCAGACTTTTCTTGGTCTAACTCTAACTCATTTGTAATTTTTCTAAGTATACCATCAAATCTAATATATCTACTTAAATTATTTTGGTTTTAAAAATGATGACCGAGTATTTGTATATTGAATTTTATACATATGCCAACTATCATGAACAAATCTTTCAAAATCCAAAAACACAATATTGCAGAAAAAAATTACCAATGGATTTAATATCACAATTTAAATAACGAACGCCGGGCAAATCCTACCTTCAGGGTGCTCTATGAAAAACGTGGTACATTCGACTCTCAAAGTATGGTATCGAACGTACCTGCCGCGACATGGCGCTGTGCGTCCCGTTCCAGGTGTCGACGGGCGCGCCGTACCCGCGGTGCGACAGCGCGCCGAGGTGGCGCGCCGTGTCCGCGCCCGCGAGGGGGGTGGGGGGGGTGAGGGGGGTGAGGGGGGCAGGGGGGGCGGGGGGCTGGCGCGGCGCGGAGGGGGAGCTGCGGTCGGACAGCGGCGACATGCTGCTCACGCTGGTGTGAGGGCTCGGCTCGTTCTCCGTCCGCCTCTCCTCCGCCTCTTTTGCTCTGTCGAAACGTTTCATCACATTCATATTTGGACCGCCGCTATCGACGATACATGTTTCGTTTTATTAGCGAGTAAAACTACACGATTTATCCGAGCTTCCCCAGATTTAGCCCGACCTTAGCATCTGAAAAAGCGTGACCGTTATCTCCTGCATAAAGGAGAATCTTTTTTTCTATGTGTCGTAATTTAAAACAAACTCGTATAAATTGAGTCAAACCAACAAAATCTGTTACAAATTAACTTTAACAACTTTGCCCTAACGTTATTGACCTTGGCCGAAAAATAATTTATACTCGGGGTCGAGCCCATTTTATATTTTTTTAATATAAAACATGATTTTAGTAACGCTTTTCGAACATTCGAAATAACACTCTTACGAATTATTTTATTACTTAAGTTCAAATAATTTAATACCTTTTCTCAAAAATGGACGGCAAAGTCGACTTTGCCGTTTAAAAAGTAGGTCGCGAAGCGCGTAGTTTATGGTCAGTCAAAAATTAAAAAGTTAAAAACATTGCAGTCTCGATTTTGGGACTGCAATGTTGCATACAAATTCCATTATTTGTCGAGTTCCAAACTTTTTAAAAGTTAAAATGGCCATATCAAATGAAGGCACAGGCCCATTAAACAGCCAAACAGATGATTAGTACCGCGACTATTTAGCTGTCTCAAATAGGTTGGCGTATTTTCGGCAGAAAAATACACTTCTATTTTTTTATTAAAAAAATAAAAAGGCGGCATAGCTAATTTTTTCAATTGTATCTACTTTTTTCTGTGAAAATATATACGTAAGAACGTTGCTTTTGTAAAATATTTCTATGATATTTATATTTCTTGTACCATTTTTGAGAAAAGCACTATATATGACTCGGCTGGAAGGCTACTTGCTGGCTTCGGATTCAATTAAACGGACTCCCAAGGTCGTCCGTTTAAAACGAATCCTCAGCCTGCAAGTAGCTACTTCCGAGCCTCGACAATAATGTACTATTCTTTACTTTAAACAGAAATTTTAAGATGTGTCAGATGACAAGCTGTAACCTTCTACTTACTTCTTAATAGTGTCGCCGTTCAAACTAGGACTAAGCAGCGGGCCGCCCGTCTCGCTGGAGACGGTCCACACGCCCTTGGTGCCCAGCACGCCGGGCCCGTCGCGGCGGGGCTTCCGACCCTCCTCCTCCTTATCCGAGCCTCGCTCGTCGCCGCTAGACTCCGAATCGTAAGGAACCAGCTTCGAATTTCCGTTTCCGTTTCTCGGAATCTGGTTGGAAAAATCGTTCTTATTCATCTGCTCCTCTAGTTTCTCTAGGGGCGATTTCGACGGCCTAACTAGTTTACTCGTCGACGCGGGAGACTTGTCGGGGGTAGTTCTAATAATAGGAACGGATCTGAGATCCGGGTCGCTCTTCGACAGTTTGTGCCGCCGCGTCGCCGAGTCGTCGTCGCCGTTTTGACTCTTCACGACGAAGCTTATTCTATTGGTGCCCGTCTTGTCTATCGTGATTTTGGGAGGCTGTGCGACTTTTTCCACCTCCCCATTCTGCTTGAGCACCCAAGGTTCCGTATTAGAGTCCGAGGTTTCCGCTTTGCTCAGGGTGCTGTTGAGGATGATAGGCCGGTCGAGCTTGGGTTCGGTGGAGGTGCTGTTGGGTTTGTTATCGCGGTAGAAGGTGAGCTTGAGGGGGCTCTTGTCTTGGTCGGCGGCCGGCTGGGGCCCGTAGGACGCGTCGTCGTCCTTCTCGAAGAACATGATGTAGGCGTTGGTGGCGAGCACGGCGGACAGCGGCAGCGCGCGCACGGAGCTGTCGTCGAACTGCCAGTACTGGCCGCCCGGCGCCTGCCCCAGCGCCGTGTAGTGCCCGCAGTTCTGCCCGGGACCCAGGTGCGTCACCAGGCTCACCAGCTTGTATGACTGCAAAATAACAAGTTGTTTGCTAAATTAAATAAAATGCTTAACTTATATCCCCTTATTCATAAAACTTTACGGGCATTCTAAAGTTTTAAGTTATACATTAGTCAAAATGACAGATAAAGACAAAGGATTCATAGCTAATTCAGGCCAGTAACGCGTTTATGAATAACACCAATAATCCTTACATGAACAACGTAAATGAATAATATATGGATGGGCTACAGTAAAAGTCTCGGAACTGCTTGTTAGAAGTATAATTATGTCACATATGACTAGCTTTCACTTTGTTTATTTTAGCTCCTGACATTAAATTGAATTTTCACCTCAGCAGCTAAAATTCAATTTGCAAACAAAAATCTCACAGATAATAAAATTAACTCACCAATTGTTGATGGTTATTCTTGTTGAACATGTATTTGCTGAGGGATATCTTCTTCCTGAATTGCACATGTTTAGATAATTTCCCCCCTGCTAAGGAGAATCTCTTCAAGGCAATGCAGAGCACCATTGGTGCACGCTCAACGAAAAATTGTTTTGTTGCTGATACCTAAAATAAAACAATTACATTGACATTCTTATTTCATCAATTGAATTTTATTTTATTGTCCAAGCGTAAGCAAAGGTCTTCATTTCTGTTTGATCGAAATCATTATATTTTTAAATTTTTTAACTTTATCGCGTATTTAGTAGGTTATAGTTTTACCTTTTTATTACATGCTTCACATTTATACCCTAAGTCTTCAAGCCTTTCTCTTGAGAAAAATGAATCTAGTGCCTCATCTAATGTAGAATGCTTCCTTATATCTAATAACAGGTCCTGAAATAAAGTAATGAAAACAATGATTAGTCTTATGTATATTAAAAATTAACATAAAATACCTTTTAACTGGTAACAGAGTATGACTATAAATGTGTCCTTATGCACATGTAGCATAAGGGCCCGTCTCAGATGGAAAGTCACAAATGTATATCAACTAGAAATAACAATTACATCCTGAACCCACCTGAAAATGCTGATAAGTTGTAGAGAGGTGATGGCACGCAAGACACCGCACTGTGGAGCGCAGATATCCACCGAGGATTTGATTTAAGGGAGTTGTCTCCTTGCTGTACTGGTCAAGTTTGTCTGAGTTGATAAACCGTGACAGGTAACATTTCTCCATGGCTTCCACAAGATATCTGGAATACAGTTAATTTGTTTATAATTATAATGATCTGCATTAGCATATTGAAAATACAGGGTGACAGTAACCATCTATAAATAAATAAGTGCAAACCTCATATGTCTATTTTAAGTACATTAGAGATTAGCTACTTTAGCCAACAATACCTAAAGATTCAAACCCCTTAACCCCTTTCGGAGGAGATATGAGATTTGCAATGATTTGTTAAGAAAAACCTCTGTCCCTAGAAAAACCACCCTGGTTGCAATAGTGATACAAACATTACTTATATAAAATAGAAGTTTCCTGCATGCATGTATATCCTCTGTAAATAAGGAGCAAGAAAACAACTTCTAAATATTGATGAATGCAGCAATAAACTGATCTGGCCATCAATAAGAATTATATCAGTTGATGATAAGAATAAAATAAATTAACAAGTGATAGTTAACCATACCTCAGGAACTCATGAGCATCTTCCTGTCTACCAGGTGTCAGGTGGCGGCAAATTATTCTCAGTTTGGAATAAACCTGCCACGGCTTGATGGGGGCTCCGCCACTCTTCTGTGTGGCTATTAGTGTAGCGCGCATGCCACAAATGACACAAGCTTCTGAAATAGAACATTTTATTAAAATATTTATTTCTCATATAAAGGGGACAAACAAGCAACCATGTTATGGTAAGACAGTGTCAATTTAATTTTATAATATTACAAAACATTTCCTTAGTGAAATACCTGGTAAAACCACATTAAAATAATATATAATTAATTTATTTAGCAAACTTTCAATACACAATAAGAATGATATCATTATGAACACAGTAAAATTTGTGTGTTACCTTGTTGATTACATTTTTCTGCATGTGCTCCTTCAGAAATAAGCCAGTTGGCGAATGCAGGAACATGAAAGAGTGCTTGTAGGGTCGAGTTCAGGTAACAGGTGTTTCCAACATTTTGCATGCCAGCACCTGCTGACCAGGACCCCTGCCATCCCAATTGAAGCTTCTCAACAGGAAACAGCACACGTTTTGGCTTTGGTAAGCCATCTTCACTTTTGTTTCCTTCTAAAAAATAAATAAACTTATCAGAATTTTATTTTATTTCTATTAAGCTGCACCTGAATTCAATATTTACTGTAAATAACAGATGAACAATAATCAGTTAACTGTCGTCATAATGGTACACAGTTTGACACCAATCACAAAATATAACCTCAACGTTGTTCTTATCATTATCACACATGCAGATTACAAACATTCCTATTGACAAATTCTGTATCAAGTCGATTGATAAGTAATTACCTGATGCCTGGTTCGCTGCATTTCCGTCTTTTTTAAGTAGTTTACTGTCTAACACTGGTTTTTTAGGTCGTATGACCACGTATTTAGATTTCAGTCCATCGAGAACGTTACTTTGATAATCGCCTGATTCTTCGAATTCTATCTTTGAAAGGAGCACACTTTTTGCAGAAGAATACAGTCTACTGTCCAGCAAAGACGAACCCTGGGATTCATCTGCGGCGAGAGACAAACGCAATGCGCTTGATACAGGGTCGCAAATGGAAGCGGGCATTTTACCTCCAAAATTGCACTATCACTTCACATAAATATTACACAGCACATTATATCTTAAGCATATTCGCGAACAGTTCTTCACGTAGGATGATAGTGTACACTTTGAGAATTAATATAAACATATGTATTTCAAAATAAAAAGTAGTCTTGAAAGCAAATGAATGAACAACCCAACGTCATTTGTCACACGCGCACGAAAGAAAGCATAGGGCCGAGATTGGCCAAGAGGAGCGCAACCGCGAGAGATGAAACAAACCAATCGCATGGCCGCTTCACCCCGCCGGCTGAGTACTTTCGATTTCCATGCTGCCGCCTCTCGCCACTGAATTCCCTGTGAAATTGTAAAACATTATATAGAAAAACGATACTAAACAATAAAAATAGAAATTAAAAAAGGCATGTGTTATATACGCATAATTGTTTTTCCCCAATTATGTCGCACAGTGGATGGCAACCGTTATAAAATTGTCTTCACATATGATGGGGTCCTTTAGGCATACATCATTTTCTCATTCTTGCCTTAATCCAGTACATAACTGTGTCTCGCTCTCGCTAGTTTATTTTAAATGAGTTCGTGAGGCATAAAGACTTGCACATGACGCATGACGATTGACGCATTCAACCATAGACTTATAATCAAGGCCTGTTCACTTCCTAAGAAAGTTATGTCCCCAAATAATTGCGCATGTGTGCGCCTTAATCTTCTATGTGTGCGTTGGCCTCCGGGAAAAAGTTGCGAGTAATAAAAATAAAAACATTTTTCTACAGCAACATTGCTCCCAACTCTGATTTAAATTATCACGAATTTTATACATTATTAATCATAAAACGGGACTTAAAACGCTTAAAACTTAATTACATGCGATTAAGTTTTATAATGAATATTTGCTTCCAACTGTCTTTATCAATGTTCATAAAATATATGGAGGGTAGGTACGTCTACCCACCATAATAAAAAATATATTTGTCAATGACTCTGTCCAACTGCTGTGGTTAAAGTTCATAACGAAAATTTTATTTATTAACTCTTTAAATAATACATACAACGTGTACCGCTACGTACCACTTAAGACTGTAAGTCTGTACCTACATGGATTACAGCAATGCACATAGAAAATGTGCTAAATGCGGAGCAACGGCTGTTGAAGCAGCCAGAGTGAAATTTACAACTTTATTGGGTTCAGAAGGAACCGAGTCATAACGCATCTGGAAAGCGTATTAATTAACCGTGAAGAAATGTATGAATACAAGTTGGAAATCTGTGTAAAATGCCGTATGTAAAGTGTAGTGTATCTGTGTGTAAAGTGTAATAGGTAGGCATGCCTAATGTTATTTGTATAAAAGGTACTGAAAACTTTGTGAATGCGCTTTATTAATGTCTATTTTTTTATTAAGTTGCCAGTTGCCAGTTTTCAGTGTATATTTTTATATGTAAAACATTTTTTAATAAATAATATATATAATGTTATAAACATAAACATGCCTTTTATTTAAATCAATTGATAATACCACAAACAAGGGGTAATATTTGCATCTTGCATATATTTCGTGATATGAAGATAACAAATATGTTTATCAACAGAATTACTACCTACCAATACCCGCCAGGCTAAACCGGTTGTCAACTTTAGTTCCATTGGTACACAAAGACGGCGCCACTAGTATAAACGTATAAACGGTTGGGGACATTTTTTTGTATGGAGTTACCGTTCTTCTCCTAGTGAGTATTATATTCTTTGCTTATAATATATAGAGACTGTGTCTCAGCGAGCTGTCACTGTTGCCACTTTTGTTTAGTGTACGATTAACAATGTGGCCCACCTTGCTGCAGCCATGTCGATAAAGTCATATCGATAAACTATCGACATTTCTTGCAATTTTAATTTTACTTCAAAGGTTTAACGGTACCTAAAATTAACAAAAACGCTTTTATTCTTTATTGTGGTTATCAGATCACAATTTTATAGTCACGCCCCAGCAGGGAACCAAGGGAAAGTTCAGATATTTAATTAAAATACATAAATACCTCCTAAAATAGGTGTTCCGCAATAATTGAATTATATTATAATATATTCATTATCCATTAGCATTTCAATTATGTTTATGTTTAACGAAGATATTGAAGCTTCAATTAATCGCTATTTCGTTCCGCTGTGTAGCGTTTATCGATATATAACATGATTAAAATCGACTTTTCACATCCCTAAAAGAGCACACATATACGCTTTTACGCACACATACACAGCCTGGGCGCATCACAAAAGGCAACACTTGATTTGAAGTCCATCTTGTCAACAGTATGGTTGTCCTTTTTTGGCAAACGGCATTTTTAAAAGAGCGAGGAGAGAGAAATGATACTAGTTGCTGCGCCGTGAAAGAGAACAGAAAACGTTGGGCCCTTGCATTCAACAAATACGTAACCGGTGTGGCAATGTGAAAAAATGTTTACCGGAAACTATTTTTTTAATACTGGCCAAACCTCTTCAGTAATCCATAGACCATAGAGTTTTCTGTAGTGACATTTGTCAAAGTCAGCAAAAATTGCTTCCCGTCACCCTATTCTTTTCTTTGATTGGGGAATTATTGGGATATTCATGGAAATATTTTCCACCATTAAAATAATATAGATTACCCAATTCTTTCAAAAAAGAATACTGGATTCAGTATAGTAAATGCGGAAGTATTAAATACGCAACCAAAGTAGCTGTATCAGTAGTGCGCGCCGGTGAAATTTGTGATCATGGCGAATCCGTCATCAGGCGTTGGTATGAATTTAGTTTATTTTTACTACTTTAGTACTTAATCATCTGATTCATTGAATTAGAATTTTTGTATTTTGTTCAAATAACACTTCATGTTGGCGTTATTAATTAACAATAAATATTTTTTTTAACAGTGGTACCACGGAACTTTCGTCTTCTAGAAGAACTTGAGCAAGGTCAGAAGGGAGTGGGCGATGGAACGATTTCTTGGGGACTGGAAAGCGATGATGATATGACTCTTACCCACTGGACTGGCATGATAATTGGACCCCCTAGGGTATTTTTTTTATTTGTTTATGTAATCTAAATTAAAATATTGTTCATTGAAAATGCTATGTGAAGTACAAAACGACTATTTACAATAGTAGAACATTATAATTTTGTATTAAGAAAAATCTGTTGCTAAGCAGCTTCTACCTTGGTTTGAGGTTATGGTGTATTATTGATGTATTTATGAATGGTAATAATTAACACTGTCAATATACAGTCTGGCAACCATATATTTTTGATACATACATAACATGCACATTCAATTTAAAAAGTAATTCAATTATTCCTTTAGCTAGGTATTGATTACTGATGAGTCATGTATTTTATTATTACTTAACTGTACAATACATACTATGGATCAAAAAATGTATAGATACACACAGCCCTGACACTCTGTTCTAAATATTTTCTTACTTTGCAGACTCCATATGAAAATAGGATGTACTCTCTTAAAGTTGAATGTGGCACTCGGTACCCGGATGAACCTCCAACTGCTAGATTTATCTCTAGGATCAACATGAATTGTGTCAATAGCCAGACTGGACTTGTAAGTATACTCTATCATGCATAGTATAGTATGCTGAAGGGGACCATAACCTTCTCTGCATCAAGAAGGAAAGATTACTCTTCTTGGCAGCTGACTATACTTTTTATATATTAGTCTATACTAATAATCAACTGTGTTGACATTATCAAGCAATTTAGCATGCAGCATCTGTTTAATAACATTACAGTACAATCTCACTAATGTTGACACAAGAGAGCCGGATTACTGGAAAATTTGGTTTACTGGAAGTTAGAGCAAATCTGCATATTATTGATGTGTTTTTAGTATGTTGTAGAAATAAATTTTACTAATATACTAAATAAAAAAAAATTTACTCTTATCTGGAACTTAACCATTAATAAAGAGATTGAAGGGTGAAAATGTTAGCACACATAGTAAATTAGGACATAGAATGATCATTTGTATCCCAATTTTAGTGCCGGTTTACTGGATATACCGGAATATCGAAGTGCCGGATTATCAAGATTTCACTGTATAAGTGTATGTAACATTTTGCCCAAAAGTCCTAATCAATAAATTATCTTTAAAACACAGATTGTGGAAATATCCATATTCCACATTAACCATTGAATTAATTGCCATCGGTGCTTATAGTCTAAGCTGTGTTGAATATGAGTATTAATAATTTGAAGATGCAACTAGTGTCACAGCTTTCCATAAAAAAAAACATGGTTTACTTTTAAATGCATGCTCACATCTGTGGAGTCTAATAGTTGAACATCAAATGAAGTAGGATGCATAATTAGATGTTGGGCATAGAATTTTTATCTGTCAACTTCCTGATTGACTGTAGTCACTTTGAGTTATTAGCCGGGTCCACACTGAGCGAGCATACGAGTAAGGCATTTTCATCGCGCACAAAACGGCCAGTGTAGACGTGCTTCGCGCGCGCCGCCGTTTTGTTGTCGAGGAAATTGCCTCGCTCGTATGCTCGCTCTGTGTGGACCCGGCTTTTCATGTATCTCTTCCATGAATACTATGTTGGTTGTCTTAAAAGTTTCAGCCAAGATTTGTCACAGCTATGACATATGACTTACAAACTTATTCCATATATTTGTGCAGGTGGATAATAGACAAGTGCCTATTCTGGCTCGGTGGCAGCGTGACTACACCATTAAGACAGTGCTGCAGGAGCTGCGGCGCCTCATGACACTCAAGGAGAACATGAAGCTCTCACAGCCCCCGGAGGGCAGTACCTTCTAGTTCCTCACTAACCACGTCTCAACATACATACCCAATCTACTCTGACACCACTCTTTACATTTCATAGGTTAAATGTTTCATAAGGAACCTTACCAATGTGCTTATCTTAATAATTATGTTGAGTTTGAAGAGTTAAGTCAGATTATGCTAAGAGTTATTCATTCAGATTCAGTGTTTTGTGCATTTATTTAATATGCTATTTAATTTACCTTCATCAAGGTAGATTGGGTTAATAGAACTTCTAAGGATCATTTTTAAGAACCCCTTGGCTCTTAAAAACCCATGTAACGGGTAACACCCATTTATTTATCATATTACCTAAATTATTGTGGCCTTTAAAAAGTTAAACTTGCTTTGGTATTGTTAAGGCTAGTTTTACCATCTGTACTTTAGGTATGTGATTTTTATTCCTTTGTTTATGAACAGAGGATAGACATGCGTAGTAATACAATAACTTCTTTTATCGCTGTTCATTGAGGAAGGAAAGACCTAGACTTGCTTTTTTATTCTCATGTCGTATTTAAAATTAATTAGTTTAATTTCCCTTTTGGAAAATATTATCTTGTAACAGGCATTCTGCAGGAAGAAATAGCATTTTTTTCTTGTAATTTTAACATGATCAAGTGTAAAATATTTAAGAAAATGATTTATTTCTTAGGCACATAAGATAAAGTACTACTGGTTAATTATAAAGCTTTGCATATTTTAAATATTTCTTTAAATATACACGAGCATTATTGTAATAGGTACCGGCGACTGGACGACGGGGCCCCAGTTGGCTGTCAGCTTGTGAACTTAAATCCACACATCCAATTTATCCACTATTCATGAATTAATTGTGACAACCAAATGCTAAGTCAAATTGTTTCATAGCATTAATATTTTTACCAATGTATAACTAGCAAAGGTAAATAAATCAAAACTGTCATATACTTTGAGACTTATTTTAACACCCAAATACCCAGAGAAGGTACTTTTAAATATCAAGTTTACATCTATCCTCATCATAAGTAATAAAATGTATATATATTTTTAAAGTTATCGTCATACACAGGTTAGGGGCTATTCATAAATTACGTCATTTCAAATTAGGGGGGGGGGTCTGGACATCGGATGATGGTAGGAACGTGACGAAGGAGGAAACGGGGTCATTCGAAGCATGATTTTTTGATGATTATTAGGTATATGGAATAAAATGCGGTAATGAGAGTTTTACTTTTCCAGGCTGCACCAATCCAGCTTTGATAATTCATTGACAAGTCACATTTCCCGAGAGTGCAATGTAATTTGAACCTTAAATCGGAATGCTAAAGTAAAAATTCTATTGGCATGTATGCGGCTATAAATCGACCTGGCCTGGAAAAGGGTTAACACTCCGTTGGATTAGTTCCAGTTACACTGATACGAATCCGCATGATGCAGCTCAGATGTGTGAGTGCGATGTGCAGCATCCAATATGAAGACCTTGAATTCTTACCTTCAAGAACCTTTGGAACCTAAATCGTAAATAGGTACATTACGTCAAATCATTCCGCTTCTCACTCTGTATTTTTTTAAGTGACTAATTCTATATAGAGGCCAAATCACCTACAGAAAGACTAAGCTGTTTTGTTAGGTACCTAGCCTACCTAATCGAACTAGGTATTTGACTAGGGGTGAAACACATTCCTCGCTAATACGCATCCTCGCACATCATTGGTGGAATTGCAGCCTTATATTCATTTTCCAGTAGGTACGTATAAAGCTTGGCCGTGCGCCGCAGTGGGTTGCTAGCTAAAATGGCAGCTTACCCGAGATTTCACCTTAAGATCCTTGGAATCTATGAAAGACAGTAAGAGGGTCATTCCCCCTCAACAATTTAATTCCCCTAGCTATACCTATTCGCAAATTCCCAGGATATTCCGCTAATCAGTTGATTTGTAGATGGAGCCTCTGGCGCGGGTACTTACACAGTCACCAAAAATGAGATTATACTCTTTGGGTGTTTCCTCATTTTACAGATTTTTCTCGCTACATTCCAGACAATGGGGTGAGGGTAAACGTTAATCTTAGCAGGCACAAGAAACTGAAGCTACGCCCAAGAAAATGGTGTCAATAACATATTTGAGTCAGTCGATATTCCTCTGATACGATCTTTGATCATATATTATCGTCAGGTGACAACCAAAACTCACTAATTTATAAAAAATAATTATAAACAAAAATCAACCTTATTTCGGTACTAATACGGTTCACTATGGGTATGAACTTGTAGTGGTAATTAGTGAATTTTGGTTGTCACCTGACGTCATATGGTCAGGCTTTACCATAAAACAAGATGTTCGACACAAATACATTTAATAAATAATATTACACACAATACTGCAAATTAATTTCTTCTATAAGGGCCTCTGGCAAGAAAACTATACAAGAGGGTGGTCATTTATATCCCTCCACGAGGAGGCTTACTTAAAGAGTATAGTAAGTATATTAGGGGCTTACTTAAATTAAATTTAAAGCTACATTTGTAATATGGAAGATATGACGTTTTAAATTATTCGTAGAGGTATTTCATTGTTAGAAACCAAAATAATTCAGGGATTCAGCTGGGTGGAGGGTTATACATACACGATTTCGCCCTTTAAGTGAAATGCAATATACCTAATATAGAATCTGAAATCAAATGAACAATTCTACAAATAAAACTTAATCATATTGTGATAAATTTACTGATACATAAATACATACAAGACCTATTTACTACAAGTTGTGGACAATTGCAAAAGCCTAATTAACGCCAAATACAGATGGCAACCAGGTACACAGTTATTAGAATATCAGTTTAAAACGCCTTAAGCTATCCACTTCACTCGTATAAATTCAAAGCTCGGATAATATCTGTATTATTGCACTGAAAACCCCGTTATTTTAGTAATTGCTTCGGTAATAGAGGAAATATCATACGTTTACATTTTTCATGCAATAAATTACAAAACAAAATTGAAAATGAGCTTCTTTATATTTAACTGTAGAAAAATATAGGTACATTAAAAAAAACAGAAAGCAGCAGATTGTCTATAGAAATATATTAGATTTACAATGTCTGCAGAAATAAGATAAGTATAGCAATACAATTATAATGTACCTATTCAAGCATTCAGCGTTCCCAAACTGCCACTAGGTACTACACAAGTATATGTACCACGACACCATTGCGCTAGTCCCCATGCAGGGACACTATGCTGACGTTCCCATGACGTTTATGTTATGAGAATAAAGTGCAATCAAAAGCTTATTAAGAAACAGAAGTACTATATTTGATGAATCAGCCAATAAATTACGCAATCTTACATCGACAATGAAATAATCGTAAGGCATTCAGAACTTCACAGCAAACCACAATGTTAAATGTAATAATGAGTATGTTAGTAATTTTGTTCATGGCGCTAGACTATCTTATGTATATAAGTAGGTAGTAGATATAGGTACGTATATTTCGATTAAATACACTACTTCACTCCAGTTTCCATAGGTATATAGAATTTAGTTTATTTTACATTTAAAAATCATCTTAAAAGTGTCCTGTATAAAGTTAAAATAACAAGCACCAATAAAAAGTCCAATCTCAAAGTACATTATTTATGAAAGATTTAAATAAATCGTAAATTGTATAGACGTTGGCACCAACCAGGACAAAGTGTTGTTAGTTAACAAACAATTTATTAATCTTTGGTCTTGTTATTTTATTGCATTATCATGTTATCAAAGCACCCTGAGGTAGCCTACACAGAAGTAAAATATTTCATACCTACTACTAAGTCCAACTTAGCAAGCCGCAAAATGTAGAACAATAATGTATGTAAAATAGGTAAATGAAACGACAGTTACCGTTAGCACACATGATGACATCTTATTAGAACCCTAAAAGCGAATTACCAAAACTATATAAGGGTCAGATCAAAAGTTTTTGAGTCACGCAACAGGAAAAACTGCATCACAAAATTGTGTGATTCAGGGTAACTTCGTTTTAGTATCCATTATAATCCACGAAAAGGGGAACAGTAACATTCCTAACATTTTTTTCCGCTGTGCGACATCTAGAAATTTGGATCAGACCCACAATTTTATAAACAACTTTATAGCCGGAGAGCTAGCCACGGAAATAGGTATGCAATTTATAGAGCAACGAAATCCCTCTAGTTAGTGTGCCATACTATCATTATTAATTAATTCAGGCGCCTGGCAGCTGTTCAGCGGTGGGTGCGGGAGTGGATGGGCAACAAAGGGGTTGTAAAATCAATTGAAGGTGTGAAATTTATAGATCTCTGAGTTTGGTGTGATATAATAGCTAATTATGTATTTAATTCGAATATAACAATGCCAGGCGTTTTATTTGGGGGAAAAGTAGTGCCAGGTGATGAAAATACACAATCACTTGTGCGCCTGCAGGAAGATCACGAGCAAATTGCACCTGACTCACAATCTATGCGTAAAGCAATTGTGAGTATTAGCTATTATATCACACCAAACACAGAGCTCTATAAATTGCACACCTTCAATTGATTTTACAACCCCTTTGTTGCCCATCCACTCCCACACCCACCGCTAGACAGCTGCCAGGCGCCCGGATTAATTAATAATGATAGTATGGCATACTAATTAGAGGGATTTCGTTGCTCTATAAATTGCATACCTATTGCCGTGGCTAGCTCTTAGACCATTAAACGATATATTCAACTCGCAATGGAAGTGTGAACCGATATGCATACTGGGATACTATACAAAGACGTTTCGAAATGCACGTGATAGCGTTTAAATTAAGGTTCACGGAACCTGATATAGGCATCACATCAATGCGAGCTAAACATATTGGCACCGATGTTAATAGAGGCTCGCAAGCTGTGACCCGTGTGGATTCGATGGCGGAGTTCAAAAAGCTGGACCTCTCTGATAGCTGGTACTCAAGCACATCAAAATAGAAAAAGTTAATTACAATATGAACGTTTCATTTTTGTGACTCAAGAGACCTTTTTTGGACCAACAGTCTGGATTCCAGCCATGAGCCCAAGTCGAACTTGACCTTTGTAATAAAACGATACATGTTCCACCAAACTGAACGAAATAATCTGTACTTATTTTAACGTTATATATGAAATAGACTATTTATTTACAACAATTTAATATTTATGTACACAGATAGTTATGTTATACATTAAACATTTTTTCATAGTTAACATTCCCATTTTAAGACACATACAATTTACAAAACCAATCAACCTAACAGAAAACACATCTAATTTAACTAACATGTAGGAAATGCCACAGTTTCATACTAAACAAACTAGCAACCAACAGTTTTCGGAAGTTGAAAATATTCTAAACGATAAAAACGACTGTAATCCTACGAGCAAGTTTAATTATTTCTTTGATTATTGGTCTATGTTTATGCTCAGCACATCTTATATGAGTTGTCAGTACTTTGTCCATGTGTGATGACGATGAGGTTCAATTCCTACCCGTGAAATGAAATGGAGTAACCCTGTTTACCTATGAACCATCTCAGTTAAAATAGAGAAATGTTTCGTTATGTTCGGGTTACCGCAAATACAATAAACGATGTTACAGTTATCCTGAGCGACGAGGAGTCGACTGAACAGTACAAATGTAATACACTCATCAGCATCACGTTTTAATCAACTTCGATATCACATTCAGCCAAGACATCCTTCTGACGATAAATCATTATTTTTCAAATAACGCACCGACATAATCGTCCTAGCAGAAATGTACCTTTTCGATACGTTGCGATATGTCTAACAACTATAACGCATCGATTATTCACTAAGTCGACAACGCTATGGGAATACATAATTGAATTATTAAAATAAGTTTAATTTATTGCTTTGTTCAAGACGCGGCACGCACCGGACAATCGTTAGATTAAACTAAAACTTTCTTAACTAGAACTATCTTTTGGCGGCACGCGGAGCGAGTCGCGGGCGATACGACCGACACAACAGTTACCGTAACGTGTACCGAGGCGAGGGCGAGTCGTCGCAGGAGGGCGCGCGACCGTCAAACTCGCAAACTCGGCTCCAACGAATCCTCCGCGAGCCGACCGGCCCCCGCCGCGGCCGCGTCGAGCGCCACCAGCGCGAGGAGGCGGCTCAGGCACGAGTCGTCGGTCGTCCTCAGAGCGTGCTCGCCGTAACAGTCCACCGGGGAGGCTCGGCTAGTTCTCGACAGTGGAGCGGGGTCACGCCGCGCCGGGCACTCGGGGTCCCGGCGGCGGCGGCGGCGCTAGCACAGGCCGTGCAGGCGGCGCTGCGCCGGCTGCGGCCGCGCGGCCGCCAGCAGGCGCAGCAGCGGCCGCCCGCAGAACGCCACCAGCCCGCCGGCGCCCGCCCAGCGCGCCGCCGCCGCCTCCTCCACCTCCGCGATGCGGTTGAGCGAGCGCGACTCGCGCAGCCGGGACTCCTTGCGGGCCGCGCGGCGCCGCCGGCCGGTGTTGGCGCCGCCCTGCTGGCGCGCGTCGCCGGCCGCGCCGCCGCCCCGGTCGGCGCCGGCGCCGGGCGCGCCCTGCAGCGCCGCTCGGGCGGCGGGCCGCGCCCCGCGGCCGCCGGCGCCGGCGCCGCGCTCCTGGCTGTCGCTGGAGTCGTCGTGCGAGTCGCGGCGCGCGCGCTCGGGCGGCGCGTCGTTCTGCTCCGCGGCGCGCTTCTTCTTCTCGGAGTCGTCGTCGGAGAGGTCGGAGGAGGAGCAGGAGCCGGCGCGGGGCCGGCGGCGGCGCACGTCGAGGCGCTGGCGGCGCGCGGGCGGCGGCGCGGGCGGCACGCGCGGCGGCGCGTCGGCGCTCTCGGCCGTCGGCGCCGGCGCCGCCTCCGAGCTCTCCGCCGGTACCGTGGGAGGATCCGTCGGGTTATCTTCTAGATTCACCTGAAGAGATAATTTAGATTAACTGAGAACTTATACTTTAAATACCTACTGACAGGTATTACCTACTGATAAAGTGATAATTTAATAGCGTACGGTAGTAGGTGCACTCGACCAATCCCATTACTTGTCTCACTTCTCGGGCATATAAAAGGGCTCATTCATACGGACCTGTAGTTGCAACCGGGGCATTAGGTCGGCAGGCTGCCCGCAATATACTGACACTGTACCCACTTTTGGTAGGTTACATACGGACCCGGGTGAGCGTGACGGCGAGCGCGGCGGGCGGGCGCGCGAGGCGCAGGCGGCCCTCGGAGCGCGAGCCGCGCCGCGCGTCCGCCGCGCGGGCGCCGGGGCTGCTCTCCTCGTCGTCTTCTTCTTCGCGGACTATGCTGCACTTTCGTGACCTCTGTGAAACGTAAAAGAGTACGCTCAATAAATTATCTAGTGATAATTTAAATTTGTATTTATGCGCGCCCATCAAACACTTGTCCAAATAACTGGAAGGCACTATGCCATGCTATTACACAAGTTCAGACATTCAATAACCCACACCTCTACGCGGGATTTTTTATGCGTCATTAAAAATGAATTTTGAGTCGATTCATCCAATCCAATTAAATCTGGTAAGTTTCATGGGAATAGGATTCTTTCTAGTGATGTACCGACTATTGATTTGGCCGACTAGCCGACTAATCGGCGCTCGGATAGCCGATTAGTCGGCCGACTAGTCGGCCAGATCATTAATTTGGTTTAAGTTCGATTCAGATGCACTAAACAACAATCGTTCGCGCTATTTATCATATTATAGTTATGCTAAAAAATAATTAAATAATTTTCAATTGAGGTCGACCCAGATCTCGTCACCACCTTATTGCTTAGGTTAGACTCCTCCAAGTCCGCAGGCCCCGATCAGCTCCCAGCACAATTCTTAATTAAATGTGCGGAGAACCTAGCAAGGCCGATAGTTATGCTTTTTCAGCGTTCCTTCGCAGAGTGCTCTATACCTTCCATTTGGAAGTCTGCTTTTATCACCCCAGTACATAAAAAAGGACCCAAAACTGATATTGCGAATTACAGGCCCATTTCCAAACTATGTATTATATCAAAAGTGCTTGAAAAAATTGTGTTTGAACAAGTCTATAATTCTTTAAGTAACTATTTTAGTGCTAATCAACACGGGTTTTTGCGACGTAGATCTACAGTATCTAATCTTATTCTATTGAACGATTATGTTACTGAAGCTATGGACAGTGGGTCCCAAGTTGATGTAATATATACTGATTACAGCAAATGTTTCGATCGTATTGACCACAGTTTATTAATATCTAAGCTGAATAACATCGGTATAAGTGGGGATTTACTGCGATGGTTTATATCCTATATCGAGAATAGGACCCAGGCTGTTGTGGTAAATAATTATATGTCTGGCTGGGTCACTGTTCCTAGTGGGGTACCGCAAGGGTCATTACTAGGGCCATTGCTCTTTAATATATTTATTAATGATATTGACAAATGTCTCCTGCATTCTAAGCTTCTATGTTTCGCCGATGACATGAAGGTTTTCTTAAAGATAAAATCTGCTGCTGACTCTATATTACTTCAGTCTGACCTTGCACGCCTTGACGATTACTGCCAATTATACAGATTAGATTTGAATCCCTCTAAATGTTTTACAATGACCTTCTCACGCCAACGTAACTTAATCGACACTAACTATGCCTTAAAGGGCCAAACTCTTCACAAAGTATCATGTATGAGAGATTTAGGTGTCATGCACGACTCAAAACTGATTTTTGATAATCACATCAATAGCATTATTAGTGGCGCTTATAAAGCACTAGGTTTTATAATGCGCAATTCTATTCACTTCACTCAGGCTAAGACGCTTAAAGTGCTTTATTGTTCATATGTTAGAAGTAAGTTAGAATATGCCTCTCAGGTCTGGAACCCTTGCTACCATACATATATAGACAGAATCGAACACATTCAACAAAAATTCGTAAAACACCTTTGCTTTAAATTAAAATATCCCTACAGTTCTTCCAACTATCTTAAAATATGTAAGCACCATCACCTTGTCCCTTTACAAAAACGCCGTGAAGTAGCCGATATTAGCTACCTAATAAGTATTACTAATGGTGTAATCGATTGCCCCGAGTTGCTAAGTAAACTGTGTTTCAAAACCCCCTCTCGTTCTAAAAGGTATCATCCTCCATTAGCAATCAAAAATGCATCTTCCAAATACAGACAGAATAGTTTTTTAACGCGCGCCAGTCGTAACCTTAACGAGTTGTCTAAAGAATTTGATATTGATATATTCAACTGTAGAATCCCTAACGTGAGACGTAATGTAGTGCAGAGATATTTCGAGTCTATTGAGTGAGCGTGTTGTCGCCTTCTTAAATACCTACAAATGTATTATTAATATTTTTACTTTAATATTCCTCATTTTGTTACTTACTAATTAGTATCTTTGTTACTTTCAATTTATCTTTACTAGATATAATTTGTGTTGGCTTTGTTCACATATGTGCTTGCGATAGTGCGTAACCTTAGTATAAGTAGTACCTGTTAGTTTAGTATTGTGTTACTACCTGTGAGTTCCTATAATTGGCTTTCTGTATCCACTATAATTTCTATGGTATTGTCATAGCTGTTGGTTCTCCAAATAAATAAAATAAATAAATAATAAATAAATAAAATAAAATAAATAAATACATTCTAAGGCTATATTTCATACGTCGACCGGACAATCGGACATAAGATAGCGACCACACGGTCAATATTTTGAACAACAGTTTTTGTAAGTATCCTAAACTCTAAATCATAATTCGATCCCAAAAAATGTTGCCACTGCATTAATTTGTTTGTAAAATAGTAAATTCCTTTTTATAAATTAATACGCTAAGATAATTTATTTATTGGTAATTTTACGCCTACGATTTAAATAAGTACTTTTATTTACTTATTTTTACATAAATACAAGAAGCGCTAGTAAAAAGTGGCAACATTGTCTTACTTTTTTTGGAATCTAATTATGATTTAGAGAGTAAATAGGAATTTGGGTAAAATAGGTGACAAGCTTATGAAAATATTTGCTGTTTATTTCCTTTTGTCCTGTTTTTCTGTCACTTATAAAACTCCCGACTAGTCGCCGACTAATCGCCGACTAGAAATGAGGCCGGATAGTCGGCGACTAGTCGGTACATCCCTAATTCTTTCTCTTGAAATGATGGTCAATTGAGAAAAAGGACGGCGCGAAACTGTAAGTACCTATAATTACTACAGGACATGTTCCCTATTGCCGAAACAGAAAATAGTGGAAGTAGTGGAACATTGTGTGGAAACAAGTGAGAACTGAAGCTCCGTTTATAATCCTTTTGCTTTCTTTTTCTTCATAAAAACTACTGCTACAAAGCCTATAGTTCAAGGAAAGTTCGTGCGAGGTGCGGTGGGGAACGGTAGCTGTGCCAGTAGCAGTGGCATAACGTGAACTAATCTAGTAGTGGGCGAAGTCGCATCTGCGAGGCTTTCTTTCAATGTGTATTCTCAAGGTAATTAAAAGGGTTGGCTTCCGCGAGGCCCCCTTAAGTGCGTGGCCGTGGGCGAGGGCCCACTTCGCCAACGCCTAGCTACGCCACTGGCCAGCAGATTGATTGTTTGACGGGGCTTCATTGTTGGATGTGATACTTACGGGGGGAGCATCCTGTGGTGTGCGAGGCGCGGTGGGGAGCGTCGGCGGCGCCAGCAGATTGTTAGAACGGGACCCTCCTCGCGACACACTTAGCACCTCGGGCCTTCGGGCCAAGTTTTCTTCTTGCCTGAATAAATAAATCTTGTTTTGAAAAGATGATTGCACAAATAGCGGGAAAGAGTGCATGGTACTGCGGGAGATTTTATCGAGGTTTGTTTTAAAGCGTTGCTTGAATAACAATTTGTGGAAATCTAAAGAGTACTTAAAACGATAGCAAGAGGTATGAATGGCGGTTACTCCACCGACAAGAACTGGGCTCTTAAATACTCAACGATGATGTAAGGCGGTATTTGGGTTGATGATCGTTGTTGGTATTGACACTCCTGTCCACCCTCTTACTGGTCCTAAGCGAACATTTGAGACACAACCTGGCCCCTATTTCGCCAAGCCGACATTTGTCAGTGACATATGTCGAGTGCCAATTGTCAAGTGACAGGTGACAAGTGACAATTTCGTAAACTGTGTGTGCTTATAAACTTGACAGGCATTTAGTTACAATTGTCCATCTTTCATTTAATGACAATGATTTGATGAAACAAGAGTAGTTTTTATAAGTCGACATATTTGTCAATTTGTCGGTAATTCTTGACATGAGATCGGAGCTGTGTCAGGCTTGGGTGACAATAGGGTATTATACTGTATTTAAAATAAATTATTTTACACCATGCATGAAATAAAGCACCTGATAATTATTAGAAAAACACAGATAGGAGTTATTTTTAAACACAAGTTCTATTTAATAAATCGCATAGAAATATAAAAAGTAGGTGACTTGACCGTGACGTCACGATGTAAAGTTTCATATAAATTTCATATTAGCAAATCGTTTTGACAGTTCTAAAAAAGTAACTGATTTGACTAGTTGGAAAATACCCTATTGTAGTGTTTTCGTTGTTAGCAAACCCCGTTATTGACAAACGTTGGCAAAACTTTGTACCCTAAATTCGCCTTTAGGGTACAAATAAAAATCGCTTTAAATCGCTTTTAAATTCTTCTTAACAAGCATGAAATCATAATAACACTATAAATAGTAATTGTAGCTTATGAAGGCGTTTAAGTAATACAACATTTAAAGAATAAGTCTCAGTATAGTTTTGATTAAGTTGGGGACCGGTAGCGAAATTAGGTATGTTTAGGTAGGTATTGTTTTTCTAATAATTTACTTGGGCGAAGTTGGGCACTAACGGTAAAGTTAGGGTTTATTTATTTATATAAACTTTATTGCACAAAGTATATACAAAAATGTACAAATGGCGGACTTAATGCCATAGGGCCAAACAGACATCTACAATTGGTGCAGAGAGAGAAATATACCTATTCAGTGAATAAAAAAAACCGGGCAAGTGCGAGTCGGACTCGCGCACGAAGGGTTCCGTACAATAATGCAAAAAAAAAAAAACAAAAAAAAGGAAAAAAAAAACGGTCACCCATCCAAGTACTGACCACTCCCGACGTTGCTTAACTTTAGTCAAAAATCACGTTTGTTGTATGGGAGCCCCATTTAAATCTTTATTTTATTCTGTTTTTAGTATTTGTTGTTATAGCGGCAACAGAAATACATCATCTGTGAAAATTTCAACTGTCTAGCTATCACGGTTCGTGAGATACAGCCTGGTGACAGACGGACGGACGGACGGACGGACGGACTGACGGACAGCGAAGTCTTAGTAATAGGGTCCCGTTTTACCCTTTGGGTACGGAACCCTAAAAAAAAGCAAACTATACATATAAACTACATAAATATATAAAATATATATAAACTACAACATATTTATACAATACATACTATAAATATAATAATGATGGATATTATTCGAACTCTTGTTTTAGCAAATGCTTACGCAACAACCGCTTAAAAGAAAACTTACTTGAAGCTTGTTTAATATTTAGAGGGAGTGAATTCCAAAGACGACTAGCCTGGACGGCGAAAGAATTAGTCATAAAACCAGTACGGTGAGAAGGTATGGTCCGTTTGAGAACGCGGGAGGTACGCAGCTCACATCCTGGACGAGGAGTATCGAAGACGAATTTACTTTTGAGATATCCAGGAGCAGAAGGCTCAAACAGGATCGAAAATAGGATACAAAGGATCCGGAAGGACCTACGACGCTAGGTTACTACGACGGTTTAGGTTAGAAAATGAATCTCCGCGAAAGCAATAGAGGTGATATTCTTATACAAGGGAATATATAACGTAGGTACGAACAGATTTCTACTTTGACGTCACTGCACTTTGCATTTGCAGAAAAAATAACTTAAAAGTAACAAAAAAATAATGCTTTCACGCGTTGTCAACAAATATTGTAGGTATACGCTGCATTAGATGGGGTTGGGATCACAATCAATATCATGTTAGTGATGACAAAATGGCACATTGAAAGCAATTAACGACCTCTTGTCAAGAATTGACAAATATATCGACTAGTAAAAATTACCCTTGTTTCACAAAATAATTGTCATTAAATTTAAGATGGACAATTGTACCAAAATACCTGTCATGTTTGTATGAAATTCTATACGAAACAATTTACGAAATTGTCACCTGTCACCTGTCACTTGACAATTGTCACTCGACATATGTCACTGACAAATGTCGGTGTGGTGAAACAGAGGTCTGTAATTTTTCGACCGTCGTACCTGTCGTACTTGGTGAAATAGGGGCCTGGTTTGAAAACAGAAGTACCTATAGGATTAACCTTTTGAACGCCACGCCTATCGTGCGCGCGGCGCGTCCTCGTGGACCTTATTGGAACTATTTAGTATTCGGCTGTAGCCGCGTCAGTTAAACTTTATTATTTTTACTCTTCTAAAAATTATAAAACAAAGCAAATGACTGAACTTTAAAAATAAACCTACCTTTTAGCTCTAAGCTTCCTCTCAGCCAACAAATAATACGTAGCAGTTATATGATTATATTCATTCTTCTCCAGCGCCTCCAGTATCTGTTCCTTGGTCGCCACGCTGACCATTCTCTGCATGATAGTCGCGCGGTCCTCCTCGGAGAGTTGTTCGCGAGCCACGAGGGGGGTGTCACACTCGTGTGATGGGGCGGACTCGCCGCCGGTCACCCACGGGTCGGCGGAGATCTCCGCTAGCGTGGCGCGCTTCTCTGGCTCGCGGACTAGCATACGTCCAATTAGCCTGGGGACAAATGGAAATTAGAAACCGAAAATATGCTGTAATTTGACAGATAGTGGTATAAAACGATGCTTTCAGACTGTGTATTAATTACCTCGAAATTACGCAACACTCACGATTCCTAAGCTAAGTAAGCGATCAAGCGACGTCCGAAACGTCAACGTTTAGGTAAAATAATATGTGAAAATTTATGTCGGCAGTTTCATAAGAAAGTGCTGACAATAATAATTAAATTACAGGCAATTTAGATGCATTACCCTAGACTGCTGAGTTAAATTATTGGCCAGTTGACAATGGATCGCGTGATTGGCGTGATTATAGCCACTTATGCCATTAGAAAATCGCTAATCTCATGCTTTACTTACTTTTTACAACCTGTTGAGATATGCGGTGGTATAGTGTATTTACAGTCCATGATCATCGTTAGCGTTTCACTGTCATTGGCTTCTTGGAATGGAGCTTGCCCGCACACGAGCATGTAAAGGATAACCCCGAGCGACCACACGTCCACGGCGGGCGCATCGTACGAGTCCCCTAACAGAATCTCAGGAGCCGAATAAGCTAAGGAACCACAGGAAGTCTCTAGTTTTTGTCCAGGACAAAATTTATTGCTAAAACCAAAGTCAGTCAATTTCACTACACCTAATCTTTCGAAGAAAACTACGTTTTCAGGTTTCAGGTCTCGATGCACGACATGTAACCTGCAATAAAGACAATAACAGCGATTAGTGACGTGACGTAAACCTTGTAATGATCAGCAATCATTTATGTACTTTGTCTTCCCGTCAAACCCATAATCAACTATCCTTTGTAGTTAAAAATAACAACAATGTTGGGCATCAATGGCACCAACGTGACTTTAAGTTAGCATTTTAAATCGTGGTTTTAACAAAGAATAGTCAATAATAAAGAGTGGTAATGTCGAAGAAATAATAAATGCTGGTGGTAGGTATTTCTAAACTGTGATTTCACTCCACTTCCTAAATTAAGAGCCTTCCTGGTGGCATCTTAACAGGCCCGAACCAGCTCGGCTACAAAATTCAAATCTTAAATAGAATTATGATAGATCAATATCGCCACATAGGGGCTATTCATAAATTACGTCATTTCAAATTAGAGGGGGGGTCTGGACATCGGATGATGGTAGCATGACGTAGGAGGAAACGGGGTCATTCGAAGCATGATTGTAGGGGGGGGGGTCAAAAATCGATGACGTAATTTATGGACAGCACCATATCTGAAACATAATATTTTTATTAACACCTACTCTTTGCTTTTTGGTATATTCACCTGTGGCAGTATGAGATTGCACGAACTATTTGGCGGAAATAATTGCGGGCCAGAGATTCCGACAAGCCAGACTCGTGCCTCATGATGTAGTCGTACAAGTCACCGCCGTCGCCCAGCTCCAGGATCAAGTACAATTTGGTTTGTGTGTTTATTACTTCATATAATCTTACTACGTTGGGATGTTGGACTAATTTCATGCAGTGAACCTGAAACAATACATCTAGATTTTATAAATTCCACCAAATATAACCCTAAGGACATGGATCTGACATAATTTTGACACCAACCAGCTTAGGTTTGTGAATACTTCATCCACATGCTGTAATGCAGTATTGAATCCATAAATGAACATAGTCTAAAAGGCTAAAAGATTACAAAATAGCTCAACACCCGTTCAAGACAGATGATGTGAAGATCAATGAATCTAATCTTGAAATATGAAATTGAACGACTAATGTAAGAAAACGCAGGACCCATTTATTGGAGATAAATATAACACATAAAAAACTTAGTGCAACTACCAAGCCAATAGATTAAAAACGCGAAATCTCTACCAATCTCTATGAATCTGAATCTGAATCTGAATCCAAAGCTAATGAACATGAAAGGATTACATTTTATTTTGCCATAAGACTGCCTGTTGCTACCTCTATTTACATTGTAAATCTGTTATTGAATTTTTCTTTCGTGGTGCAATTAAGTGTATTTACTTACTTACTTACACATAATGAGATTAGAGGATTAAGGTGATTACAATCCTCCTCACATATGCGCACGCGTACGCACTTACACATTTATAGTGTATAAATGTAAACCGCCTGCCCATTCCAAGAGCACAGCAAAAGTACCAATACAAGAGATCTGAAGATCGAAGCTAAGGCATGTACAGAAAGTAGGAAGTGATGAAAAATACATTGTTCAAGAATAAATGGATAGGCCACTTCCAGTACTGATCTTATTTAATTGTTATAGTTTTTGTAATAGATTGTGTTATGTAATAATAAAGATGCAGTAAGGCAACTCTTAACTTGTATTTTTGTTACACAGTTTACACTTGCAAGAGCTGGAGTTGGTGTCTCATTCAGGATTGCTTACTTTATACACTTATCACAAATAACTACTATTCTTCTACTACGGATCTCCTCATTATTAATTAAGGTATTAAGCACCCCCTTTCCTGGCTTCCTTGCGCTCACTGGATTCACACTTTGATAAGAAAATATTAAATATGTAGAAAAACAATCTTACCTCTTGAAATAAATGTGATGTAGAAACATCATCTAATTTACTTTTGTCTATAACTTTCACAGCAACTTTTTCTCCAGTGAAGACATGCCGAGCCAGCTTGACCACAGCAAAATGCCCGGAACCCAGGGTATCCAGGAGGTCATACAACCCGGCAATTTTGGTTTCATATGGACCTCCAGCCATCCCCACTCCAGCTCCTCCTCCGTTGTTATTCATTTTATTTCTTAAACAAACATACACATTAGAATTCAGGATTGGTAGTATAATTGAGTAAGTAATCTTTTTAGTATTAAAACAGACCAACTAGATATTAATTTATTATTAAAAGTTGAGTTAAATGACTGTATAATCTAAAATGGTAATTATGTATTCATGAAAGTAACTAATACTATTATTTAAATGAACAAAAATAAGCATTATCTAAGCTTATCCAAATGAAAACATCAATGTTGATCAAACATGCAAAATTATCACAATGTAATATTTCCAAATTCTGATTACATTAAAATACAAATAAATATTTATATAATACGGGTATACTGTTGTTGATAAGTTCATGTTTATCAAAAAAATATGGGGGATGAAGGCAGGCATTAGACTCATGACCTAGTTTATGATATTACTAATGTATTTGGTACACAAATGGACATATATTGTATAATGTAATATATATAGAAGTGCCATCTAAATATTAAAATACTTGCTTACCTACGTGGAAAATTTTATTATTTTATAATAAGCAGAGAGAACCAACACTAGGGTAGAATCCCCATCAACTTCCTTCGTGTGTCATAGTTGATGATTTCAGAGCCACACTAACATAATTTGAAATAGTAATTAGTCTTTGTAACAACAAAATCGCATTATTTAGTTATAAAATTGTAATATCGAACGTAAGTAGAAATTGATTGAAGTCACAATTTCGCCATTTCACAAAACCAGTTCAGAAACGCTAGCAGTACTATGCTATGCTTGCATGCATATGCTTGGCATCGTTTGGTACTCTAGGAGGCTGATTTTTGAACGTTTTGAGCTTATTGCACACTGCCGTGCTGGTAGAACATTTGTAGAAGGAAGCCAGAGAAAATAAAATTGGGTTGTTGCATGAATCTAGGATATACCTGGATCTGGCATGAGTGGTGGGGGTAACTGACAGAACGGGATAGTCTTATGTATCTTTCAGTAGGAGTAGCAGAGAAAGCGGTATTATTGCTTGTCCATGTCACAGTCTCACTTTTTGTTTGTTCCCCACCTTTTTATTAGTATGGAGAATGGTGGGCAACAAATGAATTCGACCAATAAGGGAATCCCAGTAAGGGCATTTATTTGTGTGATGAACACTAATATTTGTTCCTGAGTCATGGGTGTTTTCTATGTATATGAGTATGTATTTATCTATATAAGTAGGTATATCGTCGCCTAGCACCCATAGTACAAGCTTTGCTTAGTTTGGGGCTAGGTTGATCTGTGTAAGATGTCCCCTATTATTATTTTTTTTTTTTTTTTTTTTTTTTAATCACAGTGTCGCATTTGCGTATGTTTTGTCCCTCACGGAGGCACGCGTATACCACTTCTATGCGATCCTACCTTCTATGGGTTGTTGTTTTACTGTCACTAAAATAATAAACCTATCAAGCTATGAGCACCATAATGCATTTGAGAAATATAGATGGTAGGGTGGTTCACGTTTGTATGGAAAAAATTCAAACTCTAGTTAGAAGAAGCGGCACCACCTCATTTTGTTACACTTGTTATGTTGACAAAATACGCCAAGTTTTGTAATCTTATCTCAACTACAAGGGGGTGCTACAACACTTTGAAATTTTTCAAAGTTGTATGATATCCAAAAAAAAAAAGTATTTATTATTCAGAATTTTATTTAAGTATCTGGTTTCACACTATTTGCACATGTGATTTATAAGTTTTTAAGTAGAAAAACATTTTTATTTCTATTTTTTATAATTTTTCAAAAGTAAGATATTTTTTATTTTTTTATTTTTATGTAAGTAGTGGTTTTCACATTATTTGAAAGTGTGATTTAAAAGTTATTAAGTAAAAAAAAAATTTTATTTCTAGTTTTTATGACTTTTTTTTGCGAAATTCAAAAAATCTTACTTTTGAAAAATTATAAAAAATAGAAATAAAAATGTTTTTCTACTTAAAAACTTATAAATCACATGTGCAAATAGTGTGAAACCAGATACTTAAATAAAATTCTGAATAATAAAAACTATTTTTTTGGATTTCATACAACTTTGAAAAATTTCAAAGTGTTGTAGCACCCCCTTGTAGTTGAGATAAAATTACGAAACTTGGTGTATTTTATCAGCATAATAAGTGTAACAAAATAAGGGGGTGCCCCGTAGGAAAATAAAAAAAAATGTTTTTTGAACCACCCTAATAGATGGTCAAGCAAATCTTGTCATTAGAAAAAGGCGCGAAATTCAAATTTTCTATGAGATGATATCCCTTCGCTCCTACATTTTTCAAATTTGCCGCCTTTTTCTACTGACAAGATCTGCTTGATAAACATTATATGATACGTTCAATCTTTCTAATATACTGGGTCAAGCAGATCTTGTCAGTAGAAAAAGGCGGCAAATTTGAAAAATGTAGGCGCGAAAGGATATCGTCCCATAGAAAATTTGAATTTCGCGCCTTTTCTACTGACAAGATTTGCTTGACCATCTACTCTGGAGCCGCCATTAACAGGCGTTCCCCTCTGTCGAAAATAGGCGGCCAATGGTCAACCACATGTCAACCATATGTATGGACTGACGTTTATCTGACATGACGTACCTATACATTTGATGTGCCCCTCCCCCGCAGAAAACGGCAGACTAATTTGTACCGAAAATTTTAGACATGGCGTCTCCGTTGGTTATATCCTCTAAGACCATCTATATGTTTGCGAATTACAGAAGCTTAATGATGTAAACTTAAGAGTGTAGTGTATAACGGCCCTAATATAAGATAACACAAGTAAATTTAACTGTGGCAACATTTTGTAGTCGCTGTCATTTTGACTTTTTTGACATTTCTAACATGACAATGACATTACAACAACCGGGCGGTTTTCTTTTTCCGACCGAACGGACCGGACCGAATATAGTTAACTCCATAGATTTTAACTCAATGTAATAACTACAATCAATAGTAAACTATCCAGGATGGTGCTTGGTCACAATGTGTATCAGGGACAGAGAACGCAGGATGTAAAAATAGCTCAGGACATAACATTCGAAACGATGCTTTTGAGTAACACTACTTTGGAAGGTTTAAAAAACTCCGGTTTCCATAAGCCTTCTCCAAT
Organism: Cydia splendana; assembly: GCF_910591565.1. NCBI lineage: Eukaryota > Metazoa > Arthropoda > Insecta > Lepidoptera > Tortricidae > Cydia > Cydia splendana. Next base: position 11,602,201 of record NC_085971.1, on the reverse strand, counting down.
TCAGTTGCATGGCATACCGTTAGGGAAATGTGGATTTGGTAGGTAGACCGTAGACAGGATTTCACTCAAAAATACCTAGTTTTTTTTTATTACATGCGGCTAAACTTTTGCAAGTCTTTGTAACAATTAATCTTATTAATTTCAGATTTATTATTAGAAGCTAAATCAGGAACAGGAAAAACTGCTGTATTCACAGTAATAGCTCTGGAAAAAATAAATTTAAATAATGGCCTGCAAGCAGTGATTCTGGCACCAACCAGAGAAATTGCTGCCCAAATTTGTGATGTGATTAAGCAAATTGGAGGACAATACACAGGTAAGGTATGTTTATTTTATATGGTGAGTTAGGTAATTTGGGATATATGGGGGATCATGTGATAATGTTATATGAATTTTAGTTATGTTACAAGTGAAGTCTCCATGTTTTTGTTTCATCATGTTATGTATTATTAAGTACAGATTTTCAATTCAGGAGATCTAAAATTAGTATTGAATGAAAATAACATACATATTAAGCAATAATATTATTTGCTGTCATTCAATATAGATTGTCCACAACTATCTTCTGGATTCCCAGCAATCTAGTAAGTAGAACAAATAGCCTGGCCTAAATTCCTGTCTGTAGAAAAATAGATAAAAAGCAATACTTCAGAAAGTAACATCCACAACTAGAATCTTGTTATAGACAATTTTTTATTTTATTTATGTTGTTGTCTTGAAGGTCTCACAATTGAAGTTGTTATGGGTGGCCTGCCAGTGAAGGAAGACATCACGAAATTCAAAAAGAAAGTTCACATAGTAGTTGGCAGCCCCGGAAGACTGCATCACCTCATTAGAGATAACCACATTGATGTATCTACAGTCAGACTTTTAGTTTTGGATGAAGCAGACAAACTAATGGAAAAAAGTTTCAGGGCAGACATTGAATATATATTTTCTGCTTTACCACTACAGAAGCAAATTATTTTCAGCAGTGCTACATTCCCAAAAGAGTCTAAAGCTTTCATTAATGAATATGTCCAGGTTTCACAGCATGTGTGCCCAGACAGTAATAGTGTCCTATTGGGAATTTCACAGAAAATGACCACAGTCAAACATAATACAAATATTATTAAGCAAACACAACATAGATTTGAAGAACTCCTTAACATACTATCAAAGAGAGAGTTCAAACAATGTCTGATCTTCTGCAACTACCAAGCTAGAGTTACAGATGTATACAAAATGTTGAAGAAGGCTAAATGGCCTGCAGAGAGGCTGTATGGCCAACAAGAGCAGTTGGATCGTTTGGAAGCATTAAAAACTTTACAGGAATATAAATGCAGGATACTGATAGCAACAGATCTAGCAGCCAGGGGCCTTGACTCTTCTCATGTAGACCTAGTTGTTAACTTTGAGATGCCTTATGATTGGCAGACATACTTACACAGGATAGGCAGAGCTGGGAGATATGGAGCTTATGGCCTAGCTGTCACTATTATCAGTCACCAAGAAGAAACAAAATTCAAAGAATTATTGAACTCTATGCATTTCCAATTAGACATAAGGAACTTTTGGAATGATGAAGAGTTTCAATATAATGAAGATGATTGTAAGACACCCATTAGCATACCTTTAGAACACACCATGAGCTTGTTGAACATAGATGATGATGAAACACCGAATAAGGATAGCTATAGTGAAATATGGAATACATTAGTAGGTGAAACAACAAGTAATGGTAATGTCATAGAAACATTTGACATGCTATGCTCATCATTCATGGAAACGAAAGATAAAATTTCAACATTTAAAGACCTGTTAGATTCATTTCAACAGAATGAAGAAGAATGTATTGAAGATACCAATGAATACCAATGTCTTGCTCAGAAAATTTCAATAGCAAAATATAAACAACACAGAAAACAAAATAGTTGTCTTCAAGACAATCATGTAAAGACAGAATTGGAATTTGAGGCAACTTCAGAAGAAGAAATCACTCAAGATTATATTGAACCTAAATCTGAAATAACTAAAAGGAAATTAAATGGTACAAATAATAGGAACAGACAATTAGAAACCTCACAAAGAAAATCACACACCAAAAATACAAAACATGCCTATTCAGAAGAAATACAATTTGAAAGCTCACAGAGCAAAGCATGCCGCAAAAGTGATAGATATGTACCTCCACAAAGAAAGTCATATACTAAAAATGAAGAATATGTTTCTTCTGAAGAAAGTGATGACAATGGATATAATACAGCATCATATGATTTTAAAAAATCTCAATGTTATTCTGCAAATATTCAATACAATACACATTACACTAGAAATAACAAATATTCGTACAAACCAACAACACACAATGAAGATCTATATCAACTTACTGATGAATATGTCCAATGGTACAACACTTTAAAATTAAGAACACAGCAAATTGAAATGGCTGTATATCTAAATGAAATGTCGCAATTGTAATTTATTAAAAAAACCTACCAAGATCTACCTATATTTATAAGTAAAACAATTATATATGTAAAGATTTCTTTATTAATTACAATTTGAATAAAGTTTTTTGTTTTAATACAAATAAATAAATACATCGAAACACATCACACTTAATAATAAATGCAAATGAGGCCTATACGCAATATTTCTAATGGTTGCTTGATATTAACACAGGATTACTTTTATTTCACTACATTAAGTTCGCAAATAAAATTATATGTAGTTCTGTGTAAAAAGATGTATTTAGTGCCGAACATAGGAATGGTGAAATAAAATAACAACTATAAATAAAAACTAGGGGACAATCTTACAGAAAATTTAGCCAACCTATGGGCTACCTAAATGTCGTTATGTGCCTCTCTATCGCTCTTGTATATTCGTACGATAGAGAAGCAACTAGATGGATGAGCGAACAAAGTGGTCTCTGTAGGCCCGCTCTCCCTAGTCACAAACTAAGCTAACCTAATGAATCAAGTCACAATCACAAACCTATTATCGTCACCTCTGACCATTCGGAAACCTTATTGCAACGAGATAAGGTCTACCAATCGTCAATTAAGTAAGAACACACTTTTTTACCTGAAGGGATTGGAACATTAGGTGTTAATAATATTTACTTCATGTTTCAGACCGTAACCATATTTTAACATTAACAGTCGGTTTTGTTATTACGCTGCAGAAATAACCCACAGACACATTTCTTGTCAAGTGCATGTCACGCTCCTAAACTTACTTGGTGACTACACTGTTATTCCTCGCGTTATTCCGGCATTTTGCCACGGCTCATGAGAGCCTGGGGTCCGCTTGACAACTAATCCCATGATTTGACGTAGGCACTAGTTTTTACGAAAGCGACTACCATCTGACTTTCCAACCCAGTAGGCAAACTAGGCCTTATTGGGATTAGTCCGGTTTCCTCACGATGCTTTCCTTCACCGAAAAGCGACTGGCAAATATCAAATTATATTTCGTACATAAGTTCCGAAAAACTCATTGGTACGAACCGGGGTTTGAACCCTCGACCACCGCCCGACCGCTATGCCACCAGCGCTTTTTTTCATGTCTTTTAGTGTGTATTTGGTGACTACACTGTTCTGAAAAAAACTGATTGCTTCATCATTTTGGGTTGATTTTAGTTTTATAATAATTTATCTAATACGAAGACACATTTCTTTGAAATCATAATCTGTTCTTTAAAAAGGAAATCTCACGACTAGGTAAAGAAATAAAGATGACCTAGTGTTACTTACATACAATTAGCATATTATATTTATGAGGTCTCTATTTAATTCCCGATCAATAGCTTCAAATTTAATATGTAATTGGCAACATGAATAATTATTATGGACAAATACCTACATAACAAAATATTTAGTTTTTGAATGACGCATTATTTCATTAAAATTATCTACATATACAATACAAATAGTTAAATACAATCACATTCCGGATTGTAGATAAACGAGTTTTTGTGAATAAAGAAATTCTCTGTACACACATCTCCTAACTGTACATCGGTGGACCTTATGCCTTTGGTAATAAGGTCCAGTACCGATGTACAGTTAGGAGTGTTGCTGTTTGTACTCACAAACGGGGTCCCTTTGTTTCCCATAAAGTTTTAAGTCATAATGTATTGTTTGTCATATTATCGTTAGTCATAAAACCGAAACCGTTATGTTTTCAGGATTTTCGTTAGGTTACTCTGTAGATAGGTTAGGTTAGGTTTGTTTTATGGCAATCCTGAAAAGTTACGCGTTTCTGAGAAAAACCAATTATGACTAACGAAAATTCGAACAAACAATACATTATGACTTAAGACTATTTGGGAAACAATAGAGACCCTCACAAACAGCAACACTCAACTCCTATCCTATGGGTAGAGTAAGGGTCGGTTGCTCCAAACCGTCTGTCACCGTTAAAGCGTTCGCTAAATTTTATTGTGTGGGAACTTCATATTACACTAAGTAGTCTACCCATCCGGATGAGTCTAGTGGTGCTTCTACAGTGGCAGTTATATAACATTATATTACAGTGACAGGGACAACATAATATAATTAACACATACATAACACTATCAATACTATGACGATGTTATATATAACTGCCAGTGTGGGAGCACCATAAGGAGCCAAAACTATTTATGTTTGGGTTAACTTAATAAAGAGTTGTTTTGGCCTTACTTATCTGGTCTCAACTCCATCATAATACCAGATCGTTGTTACTATAAAATTCATTTGTCACCAAAGTACCAGAATAAGTCAGGTGAAAGTAAAAATAATGTAAAAAACCATCATAAATAAAACTTAATGACACGTTATAAACATAGCCATAAGATAAATTAATATTCAATACTCATTTACAATACAACACCTGTATAAATATATCATTAAAAATACTTTGGTACAACAAAAACTCAGTAAGTATTATGCCGTGAAACTACTTCATTTTATTTTTACTGACTTGGTTACTTTATTTTACTATGAAGTGATGGATAGGGGAGCGTGCAGGAACTGTAGGGGGAAGCACCTGCACCTTGATTATTGGCGCAAAGTTAAGTTTCCGATTTAGGCCACAAGATGGCAGACCCTCCAACGTGCACGGTCCCTATTTATAAACGAGATCTTGACGGTATTATACCCGCCAGGAAATGGCCGATGACAACAAAACAACAATTTCCGACACGAACAAATAAATAGGTCCTAGATTCGGATATTAAAAGCAGCAACTACTTAGTCCTTCTTTTCATGAGTTTCTGAAACAAAAATATAGTAATAACATAAAAATATACATCATTAGTTATTATTATTTACCTATATGATTGTTACACAAGGTGGATTTTTTCCCGCCACACGTGACCATACTTGATGCGGGAACAAATGGGAATGTAAACGCACGTTTGCATTTTTTGGAAACAACATGTAGATACTGAAGTAAACACAAGACAGCTGGATATAGACTGATTTATTATTTCTAAAAACCTACCCACACCAATACATATTTGTGAATATACTACATCTCCCTCTTAATGAATTGATTAAGCTATCTAATTATTATCAAGTTTTAACAACTTAGACTACAGTAATTATGCTAAGAATTACACACTATAATTATAGCTAGTACATTTCACGAAGAGACTTGATTTTCACTTTTATTATTATGTTATCAAGGTCTAATTTCACTAGCTACCCACAATTAGTTTGAACAAATTCGTTAATTTGAACTAATATTTCTTCATGCCATTCGCCATCAAAAGCTGGGTTATATTAATTATATCTGGGTTAGGGTACTACAAAAGTCATAAATGAGAGACTGCAAATATACCTGGCAGCTCCTCCTCGTCGGCGTCCAGTATGTCGGCGCAGCACACCGAGTAGCAGATGAGGGACAGGAAGCCGAGCGGCAGGCCGAACACCAGCGCCGTCAGCACCGGGTTGCCGCGCCACATGCTGGCCAGCGTGCTGCGCGCCTCGAACAGCGCGCGGTACACGCGCACCCACCACCCGTTACCCCCGTAAGTCTGTGAAACAAAACACGTATTGAGCCCTCGACTCCCTTGGAAGCCCTTCAAATATCAAAAGCCTCTAATGGCCTCAAAAGCCTCTATTCATAAACGCGTTACTGGCCTGAATTAGCTATGAATCGTTTGTCTTTATCTGTCATTTTGACTTATGTATTTGTAAGAAAGGGATAAAACAAATTTGTCATAGAGATATCACGTCCGTGGGACTGAGAGGTAACTTCTGCCAACTCGATATCGCTTTCGCGATTAACAGCGGACGCCTAGAGAGCAACTAACGCACATAATGTGTCGATCTGTGGCCGGCTTTGTACCCAATAATAGGCGGAGTCTTACTAGGATCAAAGGAATTTGAACCTTACAGCAAACTGAAATAGATGTCAAAAAGTAAAGAAAAGTGACCGAGCCGTCATGTGCCTTCTACAGGGCGTACAGTAGTACAATCCATATTAAATTGGTAGCGCCGCGTATTCTTTGTCTGTTTGTGATCATTGGTGCTGCCATTTTAATAAAAGATATGGGATTGAACTCTAACCACTGTACAGAAGGTTCAATTTCCTTTGAGGTACACGTATCGGCTGATATTTTACTGCGCACTTACTAAAAATGAATTGACCGTCTTTGGTATTAAGGCTTTATCACACTGGAGTGGCGCGGTGTGAGATGAAGGAGTTGTCTACACAAGCATGCACACGTACCGGCGCCAGCTGGTTGTGTATCTGGTCGAGGAATACGAGCACGGCCTCCGGCGTCATGAGCACGGGGTCGTCGTCGGGCATGTGGTGGTGGCTGGTGGTGGAGTTGAGTACGAGCAGGTGGGGCGCGGTCAGCTCCGACATGGCGATGGAGTTGGCTAGCTCGAGGGAGCCCATCCAGCCGAATTGGAAACGTGAATGGAGTGTCTTCTTCTTTTTCCTGTAAAAATATTTACACGATATTACTTACTGAATGCAAAGTTCGTTGGATTAATATAATAAAAAAACAAATGGCCTAAAGGCGGTGGCTGAGAACAGACTAATGGGCGCGGTAAACACATTGTAGACAGGTCAACGTGGATCTTGATGTCTGTCACGAATCAAACAGTTGTGGTCAGGCAACCTTATTTAAATATTCAACTCCCCGACACCAAAAAATTACCCTACATAGGTATATCCAATAATAATACCTTATGTCATACTCACTTAATAATACCTTCAACCATGTCCTTAAAGTCCCTTTCAGTCTGGCTTATCTCGCTCAGCTTATTCTCAGAAACCACAGCAATCACTATATATTTCTCTGTGTCCATGAGGTGATGAATGTTGGATCTAGTGATTTTAGGAAAGAAACCGAATCTTTCTGAGTTGATCCATTTATCTAAGGTCGTGTTTAAGGCTTCCGTGTCCTCTATCACAGGGTGAGCTGAAAAGTAACAAGTAGGATACTGAACATTTGAAAGTTGATTTAATGAATAAGTCTTGGGTCTTGCTTGTCGTGGGTTGTCTTGGGCAAATCGATTAGGGCGGAAATGAAACATATAGCGCACGAATACGAGCCATGGCATACTTGTGAAAATGAAAATAATTCGACCTGATGAGATGAAATAATAATCATCAAATAGGTTATGGTCATTTTAGAGATCATGCAATGAAACCGAAATGTAATTTCCGAAAATATAACTCTTTTAACTCTCCATCGCCATACAGCGGGGTAACGCTGCAAGTGTGATGGGGACCTTTGGACCCGGCATGGCTCAGAACGGGTTTTAGTTCTTAAGTTTTGTATGTATTTGTTTTATATTATCAAATAAATGACATTTTTAATTTTTTGATTTGGTGATTATAGAAGATGGTGGATTGTTTTCTAAAATGTTATCAGACTAAAATTTTTCGGAAAATATTATATTTGCTTACCATCAAAGAAATATGCTTCATCTTCTTTGTAACAGAACACTGCAGAGTCATTCGGTGGGTTGATATCATTCTTGACCGTCTCATGGGACATGGCGTAAAACCAACTGTGGGGTTGGTACTTATCGGCATGCCTAATAAAGATGTCCTTGAAAAAAAATAACATGGTTTAAAATCATGCTAATTTTACAGTTTAAGGGTACCACCCGGTATTCCATCTGTTAAGTTACTTTATATTTTACCTACCCTAATCTTATAAAATAAGATGAAATATCTGTTTTTAATAATTACCCATAATGGTCCCTGCTGTTTCCCAACAAACCCGAAGAACACTGGATGTGCCTCCTTAAGATAACCCAAGCTATCAGCTTGTGTCAACCTCTGTACCGCCGGCTGGGACATGCGCACCGCATAGTTCACCATGTCCTCTTTCATCCGCTCGCCATTGTACTCATAGTGTTGGGAGCCTTTGATGCTGTAAATATAAAATAATTAGATTAAAGCAATGATAGGCCCGCAGGATATCTATCAAGGGGTGGGTGCTTTGCTTTAAACATTTCCTGATTGAAAAACATTATAATTTGGCAGTGGCAGTGGCATGCAATATGCAGACATATAAGTTTTTTGTGGCAAAATAAAGTGATTGACAAAATGTAGATACATGTGTGTTATCCATGTTACCTTAACGTTATAGGTACTTACTTACATAGATATTTATTACATTTCATAAGAAGATAGCTACCGCGAAATACACAACATGTTTGACATCTTCTTCTCTTTTGATATATTGGTTACTCTCTTCTATTCTTTTGGCACTGCATACGTTTACGTTTTAATTTTTAAGTAATAAATATATGTAATAAAGAAATGATGTGCGGCTTTGTGATTGATTTGCATTATTGAAATTTCTCGGTAACATACCTACAGCAAGTAGAAGTTACATATTTGAATATTAATCTACCTTATCTACCTATAAGTTATCGATAACAGATTTATTGACGTTTCATTTTCTCAAACACTCGTTTTTGCCACACAAACTTCTATGTCTGGCAATATGTATATGTGCAGGGCTCACAGCATATATAGTCCTAAGCTGATTGGGCTGTTTTAGCATCCATGAGTGGTATGTCAAGTGTAAAGACCTCATACCATAGTTGGGCGTAGGAAATCAGTGGCGACCCCTCCCCCCCTGCCTTTATACTCAGGTGACCCGCCCTGACTGTAAAGCTGGACCCGCCCTTGAAAGAATGAAGCCAAATTAGAGTCTGTGCGGAAAGAGAGGAGTCGTGAATGTAAGGGATCCCATACATTCTACCCGCTCAGACTCTATTAAATAAGTACACTTACAACAGTATGGTAGGATAGGCTCGAACTTTGAAATGTGTGGCAACTGCAGGGAACCTTGTGCAGTCAACCTTAGCCACTTTAATCTGGCTGTTGTAGAGCGACTGCGCGACATGGGCCCAGATAGGCTCAATGCGACGGCAGTGTGCACACCATGGTGCATAGAACTTGATAAACCACATGCCTTCATTGCTGATGTCTATGAATCTATCACTCAGCTCTAACACTCTAGAGGAAGATACTCCATACACAGCTGAAAGAAAATAGACACATGTGAAAGCAGTATTTTAGATTACTAATATATTAACTCAATTTGATATCACCCCAAAAGACCTATTTGCCCATGTAGTAGGAGGTAAATAATACAAAAACCGGGCTAACGCAATTATCAATACTAATTTTACTGCTATCATAAGGATTTGCATTCACCGGTAGTTTTTGTCACGATTCTCAAACATTGTATAGTGACCTAGTAACTATACAAAAATATGTATTGTAAAATTATTGAGCATAGCACAGTGATGCGAAAATTTATGTAATACGTCCTTTAAATATAAAATTGAACAACATTTAAAGAATATTACTTAGAAATAATAGTGTTTATTAATAAAATTGATACTAATACTAACCTGTGAAAACTAACAAACAAAGCTTAATTAAATTACACATTTCCATAGCTTGCTCTTTGCAGAGCAAAGATATAAGTAAAATTAGCTATTTAGAATATTTTGTACTCTTATTTAATACTAGTTTACTTAACATTAGCCTAATAAGCTTAAAATCAATACACTATAAACTTTAGAAGATCAGCATACTACGGGAGTACACTTGTCAAAAGTTGTATTTTTTTAATGCCTTATGCTCCGACAATAAGAACTAAAATCGAATGTATGTGTTTGCCCACTGTATTATGACAGCTGTCAATTTAATGTGAAGTGTGTTCCAACTACTTATAAAAACGTAGAAAGACAGAACCGACGAGCGTGTAAAACTTAAAGGGAAAAATATATTTTTAAATATAATATTACATTTTTAAAATATTTTTGAACCACATTGTTAAATTAATTTTACACTAGAATCACAATTCAATACCTAAAAACACAATGATTAGGAAGTTATCAATATACCGGATTCGATGTTGTAGTGTTCAAATCAAAAGTGATAGTGTAATCAACCTATTGGTTCAGAAGAACTTCCCAATTTCAATTTCATTCATTTCATTCATTATCTCTTCTGTCATGGTCATATCATATGTCAAAGAACTAAACATTTTCATTCACCGATATTCCAACCTCAAAAAATATATCTTTTCTTTCATCAAACCAACATAAATTGCCTACATGAGTCCTACTAGTCTATCTATTGAGTAACTTTCACTTTCAACGTCACTCCGTTAACCGCTTTCCATGACGCTACAGTTACTACGCGTCATACGTAATTCATTTGCATTTCGTTCAGAAAATTGCATTAATTTTAATCGCCATTGCAAGTTGTTACGAACGAGCGAATACCGTTATTCGGAGTGGGGGCAGAGAGTAGGACGCGCGCGGGGGGCACGTATCGGAGGTGCGGGAGCGCGGCGAGTTCACTCTGTCACTCGGTCATTACGGTATTTTTCTGTAACGCGTCCCACATTTACGATCGTGAAAGAAAAAGTGACAATGCCCGAAAACAAACCGTTTCAACGCCTTCCGAAGAATGTCGTACCTAAACATTACGATCTAGAACTGGTGCCAGATCTCGAGAAACTAACGTTTACGGGAAAGACGGCAGTGAAAGTATCGGTAAGAGGGAATTTCATCATTGGTTGGTCTGGTCGCCGCAAATTATCTCGTTTCAACATGACGTATTCACTTTCAGATCGTCAATCCTACCAAAGAGATAGTGCTCAACTGTTTGGACTTGGATTTGAAGACCGTTAAGTTACAGTTCGAGAATGGAGAAGCTCTGTCGCCGGTGGAAGTGCGGCTCAGCGCAGCCGAAGAGACGGCCACGATCGCGTTCGCGGAGACGCTGCCGGCCGGCGATGCCGCTCTGCAGTGCGAGTTCACTGGCGAGATCAATGACAAGATGAAGGGGCTGTACCGCAGCAAGTACCTGACGCCGAGCGGCGAGGAGCGCCACGCGGCCGTCACGCAATTCGAGGCGACGGACGCGCGCCGCTGCTTCCCGTGCTGGGACGAACCGGCCATCAAGGCCACCTTCGACATTTCCCTGCGCGTTCCCGCCGACCGTGTCGCTCTCTCTAACATGCCCGTGAAGGAGGAACAGATAACTGACAACACGCGATTCGTGAGGTTCGACACAACTCCAATCATGTCCACGTATCTGGTAGCTGTTGTAGTGGGCGAGTATGACTATGTGGAAAAGACATCGCGCGACGGCGTCTTGGTGCGCGTGTACACGCCTGTGGGCAAAAGCAAGCAGGGCATGTTCGCACTGGAAGTGGCAGCCCGGGTACTGCCTTACTACAAGGAGTACTTCGACATAGCCTATCCATTGCCTAAAATTGATCTGATTGCTATAGCAGATTTTTCAGCCGGTGCTATGGAAAACTGGGGTTTAGTGACATACAGAGAGACATGCTTGTTGGTGGATGAGGAACACACATCTGCTGTGAGACGGCAGTGGATAGCCCTTGTAGTTGGTCATGAGTTGGCTCATCAGTGGTTTGGCAACCTGGTCACTATGGAATGGTGGACTCATCTCTGGTTGAACGAGGGTTACGCTTCATTTGTGGAATTCTTGTGTGTCAACCATCTGTTCCCTGAGTATGATATTTGGACTCAGTTTGTTACTGAAACTTACATCAGGTATGTAAATAAATATTCTTAGTGTATATGAGACTTAAAGTATATATTTTTTATGTATAATAATGTGCATTCTTGGCATGATTCACACAATTTTTGATATCTTTGTGTAAAAGAAAGTGCTAACTTGGCATATGGCCAATGCATATGAACATGAGCCATGAATAAATAGTGCCAAGTCATCATATTTTGTTGTTCCTATGCACACAGTTTTATCAGTAGTTATCATTCTTTGGAATTAATGTTTCTGAGAATGTATTTTTTCTAAATTATATTCCATTAACAATGTTTTTGACATGAAACATTTCGAGAAACATAAATTCTAACTCAAAATTGTATGCTTTGTGCCTCCACTAATGTTAATGTACGTTTTCAGGGCTTTAGAGTTAGATTGTTTGAAAAACTCACACCCCATTGAAGTGCCAGTAGGCCACCCATCTGAGATTGATGAGATATTTGATGACATCTCATACAACAAGGGTGCTTCTGTCATTCGCATGCTGCACAGATATATTGGTGATGATGATTTCCGTAAAGGAATGAACATCTACCTTACTAGACATCAGGTGAATTTTCTTGCTGTTTACTTCATATTCTTTATAAAGCTATTATATTTATATCATTCAAATCTCACCAGCTTGAAACAAGTCAGCCAGAAGTGACCTTGAAATTTTAAATTAAGTTTTGAGGTTCTTTGGCGACCCAATATCAAGTTAGTGGGAGTTTACAAAATGTTGTATGTGGTAGGACTTTCATTACACAGATTAAACATTTATATTTAAGTGTAAATATAGTCTTCCTCGATATAACATCATAAAGTAGGAGTGTGTTGTTTACTAATTCTTAGTAATACAGAATTATTATCGCAAGTTTTATTTATCAGTATCACTGATTAAACAGAAATGTAGTAATGTACCTACAAAACCTAGAAATATGCAGAGCAGTTTATTGCATGATATATACAACTTAGTTGTTTCAAGATATCTTCTTTAGACCAAGATAGCAAAAATCATAGAGTTTGACCAAGAAAAGTCTGCAGATATTTTTATAGCCCATGCAGTGCAAGTGTTATTTTAAACATCAAAATTCTATGAAATTATGACATATAAATAACACTTGCACTGCATGGGCTATCATCGCTGCAGACTTTTCTTGGTCTAACTCTATCTGAATGTCAAAACAAACTAAATATTTAGTACTGTATCATTTATAGGAGTATTTTTTTTTCATTTCAGTACAAAAATACTTTTACTGAAGACCTATGGGCTGCTTTGGAGGAAGCATCAAACAAGCCTGTTGGGGATGTGATGTCCACATGGACTAAGCAGATGGGTTTCCCAGTTGTACAGGTTGGTTGAGTTTCACAAGTCATACAAATATGTTGGAAAACTTGTCTTGTTGACTTGGCCTGTCGAATTCTAAACGAAACCTATACATATCCTTGTCCAAATAGTGCTAAAATTATAATAGCAAATGACACCACATATTTGAAGACACTATTTTAATAACAATGGCCCTTAATCATAATAAGTCCTTCAACTCGATTGTCTTCCTTTAAGTGAGTACATTAAATTCATTGCCTATTGTGAGGACAGACAATACTCCTAATGAAGTTAATATAAACATGTTTAAAATATACATGGTGTGTTGTTGGCAGGTAAACTCGACACAAAGGGGCAATGATCGCGTGTTGACGCTGACTCAGCAGAAATTTACCGCGGACGGTAGCCAGGACCCTCATGATATCCTATGGATGGTGCCTATTACTATTTCTACACAGGAGTTTCCTTCTAAGGTAAGATATTGATATGGATATTTTAACCATAAATTATGTAATACTTTTATTAACCAGGTAGCCATTCCCAAACAAAAACAAACATCTTCGTTGTCATTTTTATTAAATATTTTTTTACCAATTAGTCCCATGCAAGCGAAAATGAACGTTAATTACAGAAGTCCTGAGCAGAAATACTTTAAGACAGACTTACTACAGAAGGAACTCAAGCATATCAATTGCTTTAGATCGTGTACGTACAACCGGCACAACCGCGCGGTATTAATAATAATGCAGCAGGAACTTGTTTGTTTTTTAAGTTTGGCGCCAGTGGCTCGGAGGCCTACCGTGACTTTCAAAAAATCGAGTTAGACCAAGATAACGCATATCATATAAGTTTGACGTTTAAAATAACACTTGAACAGTCTGGGCTATCAAAATCGCTGCAGACTTATCTTGGTCTAACTCTTTCTCCTCTCTCAAACTAAAATAAGACAAGAGCGATAGAGATGGAATAGTCGATCTTCGAATTTCGATATTCGCAGTAGCCTTTACAGTCACTCCAGACAGATTAACTTGTCATCTTAAATCAAAATAGATCCATTATCTTATCTGCAACCTTGGAAGAGAAGAGTTTCACATTGACCTAAATATTTATCTTGATTTCCTTATTGATAGCGCTTCACTTCCTTATTCAATAAAAGTGTCAATACTCAATGATTTGCAGCTTCCACAATGTGCGTATTGTGCGTTATCAAATAACCAGCGTTCAGATGAAGATTGCTGCAGTGGCGGGCATTGTAAAATAAATAAGCATATTGAAGTAATAATATTTATTGATTTATGGTATTGTTAGTTTAATGTATTTAGCGCTATGTGTACGGCCATGGACTTCGGAATAGCGACAAGTTATAGGTAGGCATTGAATGAGAATCGCAAATTATCTAGATTTCTAGTACAAGAAACGCGATAGAGATAAACCATATTTAAACTCACGGCCCTTACTTAAAAGCATTTTCGTTATTCCATCTAAGGATGCAACGCACACAAACAAAACAAAAGTGGGTACTTTTGCGGTGTTTGTGTGTTATCCTATAAAATTACTTTTGATGTAGGCCAATTTTTGTCTGGGAGAGACCCTCTATTCTGCATAACCTAGTGGTAGAAGAGCCGGCCGCAAAATTTCTAACCGACTTGATACCACGATGAAATGCACAATGGTTTCCCAGAAAAGTTATGCTAAGTCCGAATTCGATAGTCTGCCACGGCGGAACTTGCCGAAAGTACGAAAAAGAAGGCCACTTCCGGTGCGAAAAAAGGGGCTGATTTAACCCATCTGATACCGAGATAGTAGTTATGGCAGCAGTTAGAAATTTACATGTAGACACAGAAAAGCGAAGTCTGCCACTATTTTTTTTGCCGGAAGTGCTTGGCAGACGCTCTCAAAGGTGACCATCGGGACCCCTAAATTAACCCATCTGATACCACCATGAAACCAATGCCAGTCGGTAGGTATGAACTCTCATGTCAGGAATATATAAGTCTGCCAAGGCTTTTCCTGCCGAAACACCATGGCAGACGAGATTATGTAAGCAAGGTCGCCATCGGTTACCCTACACTAACCCATCTGATACCACCATGAAACCAATTCCATTCGGTTGGTATGAACCCCCATTTTAGGAATATATAAGTCTGCCAAGGTTTTTCCTGCCGAAACACCTTGGCAGACGAGATTATAAGCAAGATGACCATCGGTTACCGTACACTAACCCATCTGATACCGCCATGAAACCAATTCCATTCGGTAGGTATGAACCCTCATTTCATGAATATATAAGTCTGCCAAGGCTTTTCCTGCCGAAACACCTTGGCAGACGAGATTATGTTAGCAAGGTGTACATCAGTTACCCTACATTAACCCATCTGATACCTCCATGAAACCAATTCCAGTCGGTAGGTATGAACCCTCATTTCGGAAATTTTTAAGTCTGCCAAGGCCTTTCCTGCCGAAACTCCTTGACAGACGAGATTATGTAAGCAACATCCGCATCCGTGGGACCGGTATACGTGATTACTGTAGGCTTATTTATTACTTTATGCTTTTACATATTTGTATATTATTATGTTATTAATGAAATATATTTATAATTTATTAAACCTATACCTAATACATTGGGAATTCATTACCTGCTTACGGCAGTAGTAGGGAGTAGTGGGTGAGTTCTGGCTCACTTAGCCAGGCCAACAGTCCCTCCCCCTTTTTTTCCCTTGTTGAGGCCCTGCAACCTTACCTTGAACCCAACCTAATGTCATTGTAGCTCGAATCTAACCTAATCTATTTTTATTGCTTTTAGAAAATATTCTAATAACAATTATCTACTTTTGCAAAGTTAAATGTTGAATTCTTTATTTCGCAAAATGGAATTTTAATGTGAGTTTTTTTTTAATAATACAATGATGGTGGCAAACAGGAATACGGCCCGCCCGATGGTAAGCGGTAACCGTAGTTCATGGATGCCTGTGACGTCAGCAACAGTGATTTTACAATTCGTCGCACCTGTCACGTTGGTGAAACAGGGGCCAGGAGTTAAGTCAAAAGCTAGTAAACAGTAATCTCCTCCATAGTCCTCTCTAACTTTCAGGCAGTTTTATTAACTTCTTATGGTATCAATGTGGAGTATAAATAGTCTACTATACATATATCCCAAAAACTTTAACGTTTACGTTTTTAAATACAGGGTGACCTTAGCCATTGGACAAACCCTGAAATCCCACATAGGGTTACTTCTCAGAAATGCTCTAACGGTAATTTCTTTTTAATTAGAACAAAAGATAAAACATTAAATTATCAAAAAAAAGTTAATTCCAATAATCGACAACAAAAAGAAACATACTGTATTAATCATTGGCAGTGCTTTTGACAATTTGTTTGAAAATGTGCGGCAATGATGACATTTGTCAAAAGTCAGAATCTTATTAATGTCATAAATAAAAAAGATAATCAAAACGGTCGAAGAAAGTTTTAATTAATTTAATTTAATTTAATAATCTAATAATTAATAATTAATCTTATTTAAAGCTGCAACACGACTGATTAATTGACATGATTGTTCTCCCAGAAGGAGGTTCGTGGGGTGTTAGACTTTGGTACGGTCGTATAGAGGGCGGTCTCGTGACTTCAGAAAATTCCGACTTTTGGCCTACCGCTTCCGGTCAGAAAAATGTTCGACGGCCCGGCCAAACGGTGGGAGGTAGGTGGGGGGTTCTCGACCAAATGTCATAGAGGGACCCTGGCAGTTTTTGACGCCGCCATTTTTTTTCAAAATGGCTGAATTTTTTTTTTTTTTTTTCAAGTTTGTCTTAGCGCGCTGAAATTTTGGTCACGGAATCTCAGGGTCCTCTAGATTCGTATGGGAAAAAAAATTTCGAAAAAATCCAAGATGGCGGAAAAAATGGCCCCTTTTATTTTGTATGGCAACTTTTAAACGGTGCGAGATAGGTGGGGGGTGCTCGACCAAATGTCATAGAGGGCCCCGAGACAAAATAAACTGCATTTAAAAATTTTCAAACGGGCCGACTTTTTTTTTTTTTTTTTCAAGTTGGTCCGAGCGCGCTGAGATTTGGCATGGCGAGAGATAGAAGCCTCTAGATTCCTATGAAAAAAAAAATTTTTGGAAAAAATCCAAGATGGCGGAAATAATGGTCATTTTAATTTTGTATGGCAACTTTTAAACGGTGCGAGGTAGGTGGGGGGTGCTCGACCAAATGTCATAGAGGGCCCCGAAACAAATCAAACTGCATTTAAAAAAAATCAAATTGGCCGACTTTTTTTTTTAATTTTTCAAGTTGGTCCGAGTGCGCTGAGATTTGGCATGCGGCGAGCTAGGGGGCCCAGCATTACCATGTAAAAAAAATTTTTGGAAAAATCCAAAATGGCGGGCGACAAGGGCAAAATTCAAATTTCCAAGTAGGTTAAGCGAGCCCGAAGGGCGAGCTTCAGGCCGGGAGGCCGAAGGCCGACCCCGCGTAGGGCTGTCAGGCCCGGAGCTTCACCCCGAATATCCAAGCGTGCCCCGCCCCCAGTAATTTTGGGCGAGGCCGAAGGCCGAGCTGCGGGAATGACGAACAAAGCAAAATCCTATACAAAAAGTGTGTTAAGCGAGCCCGAAGGGCGAGCTTCAGGCCGGGAGGCCGAAGGCCGACCCCGGCGGAGGGCCGAAGGCCCGGAGCCTCCACCCCGACTCCCAAAACGCGAGGCCGAAGGCCGAGCTGCGTGAATGCAGTTCCCCCAAGCGTTCTACAAAGTCAACTGTCTTGATAAGCGAAGCCGGCGGGCCGAAGGCCCGACGGCGAAGCGTCGAGGCTCGCGAAGGCCGAAGGCCGAGCTCCGCGTAGGGCCGAAGGCCCGAAGCGTCACACGAGAGGGGGAAGTTGGCCTACGGCCTTCGGCCTTCGGCCCGCCGTTTCGCTTGTCTAAGACACTTTTCCTATTGGGTCGTGTTTAAGCTCCAACTTCCCGCTTAAGCCCCGAAGCAAAACCAACCCTCCCAACTGTTTTAATAAGCGAAGCGGCGGGCCGAAGGCCCGACGCTGAGCTTCGAAACCCAGCGAAGGACGAAGGCCGAGCTCCGCGTAGGGCCGAAGGCCCGGAGCGTCCCTTACGAGTTCCCAAGCACGCGAGGCCAGGCCGAGCTGCGGGAATGTAGTGCTTTCACGCGGATCTTTTCGTCCTAGCAAAAGTACAACTTTATTTCTTTTTCCCTTTGGAAAACAAACTACTACTACTACTACTACTACAACAAAAACAACAGCACCAACAAGAAACTACAAGAAGACCGCGGGGCCCTCGGGCCCCGCGCACAGGGCAAAATCTAGTCATGCTATTTATTACCTCAGGAGCTACTAACACATACAGGTTGCTCCAAAGTAAAAAAATCGTAATTTGTTATGATACTTTGTATACTGGTTCTAAATACCATTGACGTGTAAAATTGTATTGATTTTATGAATAAATTATTGAATATTGAATATAAATACCCTAATGCATGGACACCCTGTATATCAACTTGAAAGAAAATGTTCAATATTTCTTTATAGTGCGACTCCTTAGCTCGATTTAGTATGGAGGTAGAGTCTGGCTAATAAAAGATGAACCTGAAAGAATGCGGTCCTGGTCTGACCCATCCTAAATCCTGTCCGATCCGGCAGAAAGCACGAAACTTGGCATGCAAACTTCAAACTTCAACATTTATTCAGCAAATAGGCCGCAAGGGCACTATTACACGCCGCTAAAGAAATTTTCACTTCAAAAAGTTTTGAGATGTAATGTGAAACCAAGTCGGTTATTTTAATCAGTGCCAGGGGGTGTTAAAACAGTATCAATAAGATATCTTTAATTTGTAATTTTTAGCGAGTTTTAGCGGTGGGCAAAGTAATCCGGTGATTTGGCATCCATACCAACATTGCCCACCACCAAAAACGGATTAGGGTTGTCACTTTCATCTAATTTACCCAACTTCGCATGTAAAATAAGGTTATGTTTGTACACTAAAGTAAGTTTATAAATATATACTGTATTTAATTTGTCTTATTATCCTTTACTTAGATGTTTTATCCCGTTAACTAATGAAAAACACAGCAAAAATCATATTTTTGGCCATTAAACTATTGTAACAGATTTTCTCAAAAGTGACAACCCTAGCCTTTGTAAAATGCTTAGGCGAGCCTTATATGGAAATGAGCAAAAACGGGTAGGCAACATTGCCCAGCAAATTTATTTAAAAGTTTTTACACTTATCGCTAAGTTATTAACAGGGAATGGTAGGATTGCCCAAAACCAGTGATCCTTAGACATCATCATCATACGAGCTGTATTTGAATACCAAATTGACGTGGGCAATGTTGGCGAAAACTCCGGATATCTTTGCCCACCCTCTAAAACGCAAAAAAATGGGTAAAAACACGATAAAAATATTTTTTCTTCAAATAAACTGATGCGTTTGATCACAATGGACGTGCTGAGCAAAAAAAGTAATTACGATTTGTTTTTTTTTTGAGAAATTCGTGTTTTTTTTTTAATGCGGGCAAAGTTGGTGATAATGACCGGTACCTACTCTTCGAAGGCCGCAAAAATATATGACATGCTCTTATGGTTCTACAAATAAGATCGTGTCAGATATTTTTGCGGCCTTCGTTGTGTGTTGTGTAACATAAATTGCAGGTGACTGTATATTAGGAATAATTATTTTATTTAGTTTCAACGAAAGTTTCAAGTTTAGTACGAAAATACTTCAGATATACAATATGCACAAAATGTAGACCTAATCGAAATAAAACATTGCTTTTTATAGTAATTTTTTTTTAAAACATTCGATACATAGGTATACATAACAATAACCAGGCCACAGCGGTATTGGCCTGTAAGCTTTATCTCGGTCTCCAAAGCCGCAAAAACTCGCTAGTACTTCGTGCTGGTCTAGCCGTTATTTTTTCTTGAAGATTTTCAGAGAACAGCACGTACACGCATTATACATATAGACGGAACGAACGGCATAATCATAATCATTTATTCGTCGCAATCCATGGTATTACAGATCTAGGTACAAGACTTTCAGGTATTACTTATACGAATTACATAACGCTTCCTGTTAATAGGCAATATTTTAAGATAAAAGTTCTATAATATATTACAAGATTACAATTGTCATCAAAATTAATTGACGTACAGAAGTCAAATACGTTTTTAAAATGACGCAAAATGAAAATTAATCCCAATCAGTAAAGGATGAGTCTTTAAACTTTTTTCATTTTAAGCGAGTTTTGATTTGAAGGAACATAATACTTAAATTCGACTGTAATCGTATTGTTTTAAGATAGTTTACTGAGGTTTTCAACCATTATGACCCGTAAATAACAGCAAATCAAATTTAAAGGAGACGCGAGCTGATATTTATGTACCCTATTTTTTGAAATACAATTTATCTACTGGTATACTTTCTCGTGTGCGTATATGATTTAATGTCAAATCAAGCTGTCATTTTTATTTGAAGAATTATACGTGTGCTCCGGTGCAGCCCCAGCGGGCATCTGACTTGAAGAAGAATTTTGAGTGATGTCGTCAATGTATGGAAATTGTTCGAAGGTTTACATTTGAGATTGAATTTCTGTGTTGTCTTTGTGAGTAAAAATATAAATCTTGAATTGTCTAGCTTTCAAAATCACACAATAATTCAATTACTGTCAAAGACAAAATTGTTTTGCTTCTTTCTCAAACGGAACTCCATATTTTGATATTTTGATACTTTTAGTGTCGATTTGTAGAGAATAACAGCAAATTAAAAATATAATGGCATGAAGAGTCGGTACACGGTTTCTTCGTGAACAAATTTACGTGTAATAATAATAATTATAATTAAAAAAAAAAAAAAAAAAAAAAAAAAAAAAAACTTGACGCCGTCAACGTCAGACGCGTTTTTTACTAAATTTTCCTTTTATATGTGATCAAATATGTTTTTTACTGGCTTTTATTACATTTTTATTGATTTTTTTTGTGGAAAAGTTACCTACACATTAATGCGACACTTCGCAAAGGGATTCATGACCGCGAAAATGTAACTATGTACAAAGCTAGCCAACAAAGAATGATCGAATGACAGAAGGAAATGATCACACGGAGTAAAACGCGCTCACAAGCGTCTATCACAATTAACGCACGCCCACCACCTTCGCCCGTCTCGTCCGTCTCCTCACAAGCGTCATCGGGCGATGAATTTGCCACTGCGCCCGATACCAGCGAGTCGAGCGACGAGTGCGGGCCGCCGCCGCCGCCGCCACGACCACCAGCGCGACGCGGGCGGCCACCGCTGCCGGCACGCTTGGGGCCTGCGGGACATCATGCTCCGCCCACGGTTCCCGCTGCCGGTGGTGTAGTGCGTCGCATGCGATGGTCTCAAACAATGAATGAGAACGTCATGCGCGCCTACTATGGGGCTACAGAGGGGGGAACCGACTTATGCGCGTACCGTGTCCGAATGCTTCCACTGTTTCAGGCCCTCGAACCAACCATCGACGTGACTGCGCAACGGCTATCGGATCAGGTGCGAGTCATCCAGCGGCTAAAGCGGTTGGATGACTCGACACTTGATCGGCTTCGCCTGGAGGCTCTCTCTACTCGCGCAGCTTCCACCTCGGTGCGAGACCCGCCCGCCACATCGCCGGATCCGGTGCCGGCACCCGACCAGGCACCGGAGGCGCCGCGGGTAGATCTCTGTGCCGACGAGGAGGAGTTCGCGCAGAGTGTGAGTAGTACAGCCAATGAGCAACTGAGGAGGACTTTGGATGAGGCGATTACGCAGTATCGCTCCACACCCAATACTAGGCCACGATTACCACGTTTGCCTATGAATAGACACAATCTAGCGCTAATGGGAGCCCTAAACGCTTTACTAGAGCCATATTTGCGGACTAGTAAAGATTTAGATGATACGCACGCGATCATGTATTGCGGAGCCATCGCGGCGTGCCGTGTTGCACGAGTCAAGTTTCCGGACTCTGAACGTGCACCTAGGACCGCCGGGGGTGCCCCCGCATGGCAAATACGGATCGAGCGACGTATCAGCTCTTTTAGGACTCTTATCGCAAAGCTGATCTGCTTCAGGGGGGGCAACAATCGCCCCCGAGTAATGCGCTTTGTAAACCAGGCATTCGCGGGGACGGATATCAGGCCCCGCGACTACATGGCCAACATTACGGAGCGCATCGACTTTCTAAAGCAGAAAGTCTATGCATGGGCAAACCGTATTCGCCGCTACAGAGAGCGTGTGGACCGATTCCAGCAGAACCGTCTTTTCCAGAGTGACCAAAGGAAGATGTACCGAAAGTGGGAGGAAACCAACCCTCGTGCGTCCGACTCGCAGCCACCGGAGGCTACTGTCATGAATGACTTCTGGCGTAGCATCTGGTCAGTGCCTGTCGGACACACCGAGGGGAGTTGGATGAGTGTTGTCGAGCGTGAGTGCGAGTCCATCGAACCTATGGGGGCAGTCACCATCAGCCCCGATGACGTAAGTTGTGCCATTCGCACGGCCCAGAACTGGAAAAGTCCTGGGCCGGATGGATTGCACAACTTCTGGCTAAAATGGTTCCGATGCTCACACTCCTGCTTGGCAGCACAATTTCAACAAGCCCTCGAGCTTGGTTCTCCCCCACCTTCCTTAACAACTGGTGTCACCTTCCTGCTCTATAAGTCCGGTAGTACCACGGAAGCGAAGAACTACAGACCCATCACATGCTTGCCTACACTCTACAAGCTCCTTACATCCATTTTGAGAGCAAAAATCAACGCGCACATTGTCGCAAACAATATTTTGGCCTCTGCTCAAAATGGATGTAGGGTTGGGTCCCGTGGTACTAAAGAGCTCCTCCTCATAGACATGACCATCTGCCAACAAATCCGGCGGAACAGGGGGGCCCTCTCAGCAGCCTGGATTGACTACAAGAAGGCCTATGATTCGGTGCCTCACTCATGGCTGGAGAGGGTCTTAGAGCTGTATAAAGTTGATACAGCTTTAAGAGCCTTTCTAAGCGCGTGTATGAGGCAATGGACCACAGTCCTTCGTCAACCAGGAGGCGGGGATGGGAGCCCTGGCCCGCAGGATTTTATAAGGATTGAGCGAGGAATATTTCAGGGTGATAGTCTGAGTCCTCTGTGGTTCTGCCTAGCTCTGAATCCTCTCAGTACCTTGCTGAAGGATTTAGAACTAGGTTGCCGGCTTCGGAGAGGGGGTGAAGTCATTTCTCACCTTCTGTACATGGATGATCTCAAATTATTTGCACCAAATAGCCAAGACTTGGTGGAGCTACTGAAAACTACCGAAGTCTTCAGTAATGCCATCAACATGGAGTTTGGTGTCGATAAATGTGCGGTTATGCATGTACAGCGGGGGAAAGTTGTAAATTCAACAAATTTACAACTTTCTGAGACAATGTCTTTCAGATCCATCTCTGAATCAGAAACCTATAAATACCTTGGCATGTCACAGTCGTTGGGTATTGAGGAAGAAGGTATTAGACGGTCGGTGAAGGAGCGCTTTTTCAGTCGGCTCACAAAAGTACTCAACAGTCTTTTGTCAGGAGGCAACAAAGTGCGCGCCTTCAACGCCTGGGTAATGCCTCTACTCACATACTCCTTTGGCATACTAAGGTGGACTCAGACCGAGCTGGATGCCCTGGATCGGAGGGTCCGACAGCTGCTCACCACTCACCGTATGTTGCACCCACGCTCGTCTGTTATGAGATTGTACATCCCACGGAAATGTGGAGGTCGCGGCTTTCTAAACGCCAAAAATCTCCACAACCGTGAGGTGTACAATCTCAGGAATTATTTCCTCAACAACGAGTGTGGGATGCATTGTGATGTGGTGGCAGCTGACAAGGGCCTCACGCCGCTCTCCTTGGCGAACGAGAACTGGCGCAAACCTGTAGTACTAAGCACCGAGGACCGCAAGGCGGTATGGAAGGATAAGCAGCTACACGGGCGGTTCTACAAGGCCCTCACGGGACCCGATGTGGACCTGCTCGCGTCGGTGAACTGGTTACGATTCGGGGACCTCTTCGGAGAAACCGAGGGTTTTGCGGACGAAGTGATGATGACGAACAACTATCGGAAATATATCCTGAAGGACGGTACGGTCGACATTTGTCGGGCATGCCGCCGTCCCGGAGAGTCACTCAGGCATATTATCTCCGGTTGTTCTCATCTTGCTAACGGCGAGTACTTGCACAGACATAACCTCGTAGCCAGAATTATTCACCAGCAGCTTGCCCTCCTATACGGCCTTGTGGACCGCGAAGTGCCGTACTACAAGTACTCACCTGCGCCAGTTCTCGAAAATGGTCGTGCCACGCTCTATTGGGATCGATCTATCATCACTGACAGGACTATTGTAGCCAATAAGCCTGACATCGTGCTGATAGATCGATCGCAGCGCCGGACCGTGCTCGTCGACGTCACCATCCCCCATGATGAGAATCTCGTGAAGGCCGAGAAGGACAAGTCCAGCAAGTACCTAGACTTAGCCCACGAGATAACCGCTATGTGGGATGTTGACTCGACGATCATTGTTCCTATAGTCGTGTCAGCGAACGGTCTCATAGCGAAGAGTCTCGACCAACACCTAGAGAGACTCTCGCTGGGTGGTTGGATCAAGGGTCAGATGCAGAAGGCGGTAATTTTGGACACGGCGCGTATAGTACGTCGATTCCTCACTCTGCGGCCCTGACCACCGGCAGCTTGGACCCTGCCCCGCTGCCGGCGGCACCCTAGGTTAGGTTTTTTATAATGTGTTTATATGTTTTTTTTTTATCGTTTTGTAAGTGTTTTTATATTTTACTTTTATATTCATACAGTGTGAGTCTTTTTAATGTGCACATCGGAAAATCCGAGAAACTACGACAAATTTTATCGAGGAAAAAAAGGTTAAAAAATTTTTTTTTGCCCTTACAATTTTTTTATGATTTTTTCAAGTTTTTTTTTCGCAATTCCATACTACATGTAAATAAAACGTAACTGCTCTTAAACTACATGGCCTATCGACACGAAACAAAAACAATAATGATCAAGGATAACAGGCTAAGGACATAAGATAATAATTCTAAAAAAAAAAATCTCCCTCAATTTATTATTACAAGATTTTTACGGAAATTTTGTTTATTTTTCCTACTTTTTTTTAGAAAATGTAAGTTATCTCAATAAAATGTCCCATTTATCTAACATTTTTATTAATTCACGTTATTCTACACCGTATTAGCTTTCAAACAGTAAAATTACCACGTTTATGACTTAGATAAAACATTTGTTATCAGCGGTCAAACAATGGCCTTACCAAGTGCGTAATGGGCGCGTGCAACAAAGGCGCAGGTAGAGACCGTAATCTGACAGTTACTGTAAATGCTACCGAGGGTTTGAAAGTGTCAAGTTTTTTTTGGTTTATTAAAACACAAGACATTGTAACATAAATCAAATTTTAATTGCAAATTTTAATAAATTACATCAAGTTTTCAAAATGGCCACCACGTTGTTGAAGACACAAAGACGCCCGTTTTGAAATCTGATGTGTAGCTCTCCGTATCATTGCGGGATCATTTTTAATGTCGTTCGCACAGTTCATAATGCGTTCTTGTAAATCCACCTCATTTTGAATAGGGGTGCTGTAGACGCGCTGTTTCATTGTGCCCCACAAAAAGTAATCAAGGGGCGTCATATCGGGCGACCGTGGTGGCCAACCTACAGGCCCTTGCCGACCAATCCATTGATGAGGATAGGTATTGTTCAAGAATGCCCTCACATCTAGCGCGTAATGGGCAGGGCAACCATCCATCTGCAGAAACATCCTTCGGCGTAATGCGAGTGGCACGTCTTCCAGCAGGTCCGGCAAATCATCCCTTAAGAGTTCCAAAAATCTTGCTCCGTTCAAGATTCTCGGCAGTATTAATTGGCCCAACCAAAATGTCGTCAATGAGAGCCGCCCAAACATTAACTGAGAACCTCACTTGAAAACCAGAGGGTCGTTTTAATTTTGGATTCTCGCCCTTGGGACACCATCGGTGCAAATTACGATAATTTGTAATGCCCTCTCTCGTAAATGTAGCTTCATCCATCCACAGTATTGTTCTCATGAATTCAGGATTTTCTCTTATTTTAGACAGGATCCAGCCACAGCCAGCCAGTCTACGTCGTCATGAAGATGTTGCACTCTTCGGTAATGGTAAGGATGCAAACCTTCTTTTCTTAAAATCCGCCACACCGATTTCTGTGATAATCCGAATTGCAGGGCCAGACGCCTAGTACTAATGCTCGGATTTGCGAATAAAGCATTTAGTACTGCTTCTTCGACAGCGACATCGATGATTTGTTGCGGCTCGCAGCGATCTCTGCCGTTTCTGAGACCAATGCGGGCCAATTTTCTGTGGATTTCTTGGAAGTTGCGTTCAGACGGCACCGGTATCCGGTTTGGAAATGCACCAATGTAACGCGTGCACGCACGCGTGCTCTTCTAGCAATTCCATGAGCCATTCCATAATAAAAATGGATGTCGGATATGTGTCTCGCAGGAATCTCACTTAAACGCGGCATCGTAAGAGCACTCGAAAACACCCGTACGTAATTACGACACGAATGAATGAAAACGGCAAAGAGTAGGAAAAGAGTAGTAGCAGCGGTGAAAACTTCAGAGCGACTGTCAGTAGATTAGCCTTAGCCTACCCTTATGTAGTCTTAGCCTTATCTCAAAACCCTGTGGTGTTTTTAGGTACAGCGCCAATACTACTTGCACCTTTGTTGCACGCGCCCATTACGCACTTGGTAAGGCCATTGTTTGACCGCGGATAACAAATGTTTTATCTAAGTCATAAACGTGGTAATTTTACTGTTTGAAAGCTAATACGGTGTAGAATAACGTGAATTAATAAAAATGTTAGATAAATGGGACATTTTATTGAGATAACTTACATTTTCTAAAAAAAAGTAGGAAAAATAAACAAAATTTACGTAAAAATCATGTAATAATAAATTGAGGGTGAATTTTTTTTTTGAATTATTATTTTATGTCCTTAGCCTGTTATCCTTGATCATTATTGTTTTTGTTTCGTGTCGATAGGCCATGTAGTTTAAGAGCAGTTACGTTTTATTTACATGTAGTATGGAATTGCGAAAAAAAAACTTTAAAAAATCATAAAAAAATTCTAAGAGCAAAAAAAAATTTTTTAACCTTTTTTACGTCGATAAAATTTGTCGTAGTTTCTCGGATTTTCCGATGTGCACATTAAAAAGACTCACACTGTATTATAAAAACCCTAACTTAAGACGAAAAATAAATAAAGAGAATTATAATATAATATATATTATAGTGGTTTTCCGGGTCAAGGTCCGGGTCCGAGTCCGGGTCCGAGTCTGAGTCCGAGTCCGGGTCCGAATCCGTGTCCGAGTCCGTGTCCGGGTCCGAGTCCGAGTCCGGTTCCGAGTCCGGTTCCGAGTCCGGGTCCGAGTCCGAGTCCGGGTCCTAGTCCGAGTCCGTGTCCGAGTCCGAGTCCGGGTCCGAGTTCGATTCCAAGTCCGGGTCCGAGTCCGGGTCCGAACCGGATCCGGGTATGAGTCCGGTTCTGGGTCCGAGTCCGGGTCGCAGTCCAAGTCAAAATCGAAATTAGAAATCACCAAACGTGTACTATGCGTCGTTGAAGAGTTTTGTTCTGGTCATCATCAGCAGTTCCACTTCATCAAATGCGACAGTTTTTAATGTAAATGCTTGATTTTATGATGAAAATACAAAAAAAATCTATACTTATGCCTTTAATATTTGAGGAGTTCCCTCGATTCCTTATGGATCACATCATTAGAACTCGAGCTTGACAAAAATGTGGCTTTAAAACTTGACTTGCTTAACAAACATAACGAAGAGGAAAAATCGCCAAACGTGAACTATGCGTGGTTGAAGAGTTCTGTTCTGGTCATCATCAGCAGTTCCACTTCATCAAACGCGCCAGTTTTTAATGAAAATCCTTGATTTTCTGATGAAAATACAAAAATGTCTATACGCATGCCTTTAAGATTTGAGGAGTTCCCTCGATTCCTCATGGATCCCATCATCAGAACTCGAGCTTGACAAAAATGTGGCTTAAAAACTTGACTTGCTTAACAAACATAACGAAGACGACAAATCGCCAAACGTGAACTATGCGTCGTTGAAGAGTTCCGTTCTGATCATCATCAGCAGTTGCACTTCATCAAATGTCACTTTTTTGAATGTGTATGCTTAATTTGATGATAAAAACCCAAAAATCACTATATGTATGCGTTTAAAATTTGAGGAGTTCCCTCGATTCCTCATGGATCCCATCATCAGAACTGGGTTTTGACAAAAACGGAACCAATCTGTATGCATATACATACAATCAAAAAACTAATTTTCAAAATCGGTCCAGGAATGACGGAGATATAGAGTAACAAACATAAAAAAAATAAAAAATAAAAAAAACATACAACCGAATTGATAACCTCCTTCTTTGAGATTTGGAAGTCGGTTAACAAACTAATATTAGCCCAAAATCTAAAATAAATGAAGTACCGATCACATAAAAAGTAAAAAATTAAATTAAGTAAATAAAAACAGGAAGGTATCATAAAATGTTAATGAAGAGAAATTGTAAGAGATGGTATTATGCCAACCAACAACTGCAAAGTTTTTTAACATCGGTTTGTGGCAAATACTGTTTAGTTTATCTTTATTTTAAAACGAAAAATGTCAACTTGCATGTTTTCTCCACTGTACACAGAATAAGTAATGATGTTACTATATCTCATATGTTCAGAATATTACTTGAATAAACTTATTATCCTATATAAAATGTGTGTTTTTATATTTCTAAACCCAGTTTCTAAGTAGATTGCACATACATTATAGTCACATTAAAATTCCATTTTGCGAAATAAAGAATTCAACATTTAACTTTGCAAAAGTAGATAATTGTTATTAGAATATTTTCTAAAAGCAATAAAAATAGATTAGGTTAGATTCGAGCTACAATGACATTAGGTTGGGTTCAAGGTAAGGTTGCAGGGCCTCAACAAGGGAAAAAAAGGGGGAGGGACTGTTGGCCTGGCTAAGTGAGCCAGAACTCACCCACTACTCCCTACTACTGCCGTAAGCAGGTAATGAATTCCCAATGTATTAGGTATAGGTTTAATAAATTATAAACATATTTCATTAATAACATAATAATATACAAATATGTAAAAGCATAAAGTAATAAATAAGCCTACAGTAATCACGTATACCGGTCCCACGGATGCGGATGTTGCTTACATAATCTCGTCTGTCAAGGAGTTTCGGCAGGAAAAGCCTTGGCAGACTTATATATTCATGAAATGAGGGCTCATACCTACCGATTGGAATTGGTTTCATGGCGGTATCAGATGGGTTAGTGTACGGTAACCGATGGTCATCTTGCTTATAATCTCGTCTGCCAAGGTGTTTCGGCAGGAAAAACCTTGGCAGACTTATATATTCCTAAAATGGGGGTTCATACCTACCGAATGGAATTGGTTTCATGGTGGTATCAGATGGGTTAGTGTAGGGTAACCGATGGCGACCTTGCTTACATAATCTCGTCTGCCATGGTGTTTCGGCAGGAAAAGCCTTGGCAGACTTATATATTCCTGACATGAGAGTTCATACCTACCGACTGGCATTGGTTTCATAGTGGTATCAGATGGGTTAATTTAGGGGTCCCGATGGTCACCTTTGAGAGCGTCTGCCAAGCACTTCCGGCAAAAAAAATAGTGGCAGACTTCGCTTTTCTGTGTCTACATGTAAATTTCTAACTGCTGCCATAACTACTATCTCGGTATCAGATGGGTTAAATCAGCCCCTTTTTTCGCACCGGAAGTGGCCTTCTTTTTCGTACTTTCGGCAAGTTCCGCCGTGGCAGACTATCGAATTCGGACTTAGCATAACTTTTCTGGGAAACCATTGTGCATTTCATCGTGGTATCAAGTCGGTTAAAAATTTTGCGGCCGGCTCTTCTACTATAGTTCATTTATATCAGCTGTTGTTATTCGAGGTGTGCATTAGATAGGTATTAAATGTTGCATTAGGCGTAGTTGCTCTGGGGGCAGACGCTGCTTAAAATGATTTATATTTACCTGATATTGTAATATTTTCCATTTCCCGCAAATATTGTATTGTAGGTACATATTAAATTAACAAGCCATGGCTTGTTTTTAATTAGATAGCCTTAATTAAGATGTGTCCTACTTAGTGCACATGGTGTTTATACAATGACTGTTTTGTTCTCAGGTGGCATTGTCTACAGTTTTGGAAAAACGAACCCAAGAAGTTGTCCTAGAAAATGTTTCAGAGTCTTCATGGGTTAAATTAAACCCTGGCACAGTAAGTTTACTAATATACATGTATATATATTTTTTAATGATGGATAAAAATTATAATTTTCCACATATTTTCTCCCTTTGTACCTAGTTTAGATTGTTTTTCAATAGGTCAAATTTAAAGAGAATCAGATTTCTGAGAAACATACATACATAAACTTAAAAACACTCCTTCCTTCTGCCACTGTTAGTAACATTAGCAAAAACAAAGGAAAAGAAGAAAAGAAACAAAGGAAAGGAAAGGAAATCGATTGAATGTCGGTTTAGGTATCTATTGCCGTATCAGTGTGCAGTCTGATAAATAGGATATGAAAGCAAGATATGAACCTGCTTTTAAATCATGTTTGTGTCGTAACAAACAGTGAAATGTAGCCAATTACCCTTTTGGGTCTGAATGTGGTTGGGTCAATGAACTGATAATAATATTTTATCAATACCACAATATTTCGACAAATTTTAGCAATGTACGGATTATACGGTATGATATACAAATTAGGAAATATTCGTTTTCCACAAAATTCTTTTTTTATCCAAGTTTGTTTTAATCTGTTATTTTGACTTATGTGTTAGTAAGAAGAGATAAAACATAAATTAACTAAAGGAGGCTTGTAGGCCGTTTATGAATATAGGTATAAATTGACAAAGAGTAAACGACGTTTTAATATGAATAATTGCAACAGGTGGGTTACTACCGGACTCGGTATGAGGCCGGCATGCTGGCGCAGCTGGTGGGCGCGGTGCGCGACGGCTCGCTGCCACCGCTCGACCGGCTCGGGCTGCTCGACGACTGCTTCGCGCTGGTGCAGGCCGGACACACGCACACGCACGAGGTGAGCTCATAGCTAATACCACGTTATTGGCCGAGCGAGAGACAAGTGTCGTCAAGCTCTACACTTGTTAACCTATCGAATGAGATGATGCCTTTACTGATACTGGTTAGCAATATGTAATCATACTACATACCTATATGAGGCCTGGACGTTAGTGAGATGACGATTCACTCATTGCTGGTGTCCTACTTTATTACCTACATATAAAATTAGTTTCACCTGATTAACCACCTGGTTTCTTGAGATTGATAGTCGCCTCCATACCTCCCCTTATAGCGACCCCATTCCTCACACTATTAAGTTTACCATAAGTTCAAATTATCCATCAACAATTCCCTCGGATCACGGTTCACTCTGAATACTTATATACGTTGGTCACAATTTACAGGAGACACATCATTAATCTAATAACACCATAAGAAAGCCGTTGAATTGATCCCAAAGCAAAATTCTCCCTCTGTAGATCTGTTCGCACATAACCTCCTTTTCTTACTGTCGTTCGGCGTCTACCCTCTTGTCTTCCCCTTAAAAAATCACCATAACCTAGAAGCGGTTATTTAACTTAAACGTGACTGCGAGCGCCATCTACTCCATGACGCTGGCAACTATTAGCCGGTTCGCGATGTTCGCGATACTCCCGCCCCGCAGGAAAAAGCTACTCTTTTAATTGAAATTAGATCTCCATAGGCAAACATGCAAATAAATCAACAATTAGATGATAAGAACACTGATGTGAATAATAATGTATGTAATGAGCTGTTCATCCTCTGAATGCCTCTTTCGGCTTCGGCGCTGTGAATCGGCATGACCTGAGATTTCGTACAATTTCTGATGATGTAGAAATGTGCTGAGTCACCGTTTCTGAGACTGATCTGATTGTTCATCTGTATTTGTGCTGAGCTGGTAAAGAACAGGATCCTGAGACTGGTCTGAGCATTCATCAATGTTTGTGCTGAGCTGTTTAATAATTTGATCCTGAGATTGGTCTGAGCATTCATCAATGTTTGTGCTGAGCTGATTAATAATATGATCCTGGGACTGGTCTGAGCATTCATTGATATCTGTGCTAAACTAACTGATCTCTGATCTGAGACTGAAAGCAGGATCCTGAGATTGGTGTGAGCGACTGGTAGTAATCTACTATGTGAAGTATTTTAATATTAAGATCTTAACTCCTGCAACGTTACAAACAAAATTGCAAAGGCATACATGCCAAAAAAATCGAATGTAATTATTTTAACAGATCTAATCATTTATGCGATTTCATTTATGTCTTACATTGAATTAAATTACGAAAAAGGTCATAATCGTCACTTAAGAACCCAATTTAAAAACTGATGTAATTAGTAATGTTAAATTGTTGATCAACTGCATAATTTGAATCTTCTAGCTCAGGTGATAAAGTCGCTGTTTGAAAGAATCCATGCTGGTTCACAAATCGACCAGCAAATTTTAATTCAAAACATATTTATATCGACCGGGATATGAACCGTGATTACCTTTCCCTTAACCGTGAATCATTAAAGACTGTTATTTTTCAAAATGTCGTAAATTTTTATTAGTGCATGATTTTATCAAAGATTGGTCAGGTAACTAAATCTAAACAAGTAAAGCAACTTGTCAACTACATCATCAAACAGAATAAATATCAAAATGAAACCATTTTCTTGTGAACATAATCATAATATACACCTAAATATAGATTATATATAAACCTGTTCAACTGTTGTCTTGTTAGGCATGAGCAGGTATGGTAACGGTACCAATCATATGATATCGTCGGTATACTTCCAAAACATGATAACTGACAAAATTGACAAAAATGAGTTGTTTATACAGTTTTGTTCACATTTTATTGTTTTAAATATATATGTGACATTTCTAAATTTATGTTTATTATTTACAAAGTTATAGAGTGTAAAAAAGTACTAACAGACAGGAAATTAAATATAGTGTACACGTAAAAAATAATAAGGGTATTTAAAACAACATATCTCATAAAACTGGTCATGCAAAATATATAAAGTAACGTTACCATGTTTTGCCTGAATGTACCTATAATTAAGAACCTAGTTATAGCAACTGGTAAAATATTATAACATTATTCATTACTATTTACGTGTAGACATTTCTTTCAATACGCGATCTGTTATACAACTAGATAATATTAAATTCACTTAAAAAAGATTTAAATATGCTCGGTAAACGCTAACAAAATCAGTATCATAATTTTTTTAAGTAATTTATTTAATAACGAGTGTATTGTCGTATGTTTCTTCAATAAAGGAGGAAAAAATAAATATATATTAGAATCACTTATAACTGTTTACCTGTAAATTATAACACGTTGCATGTAATTTATTACTTTTTATTTCTACGTTAGTTTTTAGAATTTGCTTATAATGCTGTGTGAACTAGTATTTTTTATCACTGTAATTTTTTTTAATTATATGTAAATATTTTTTATATGATTATAAACAAATACACAAAAATCAGTCCATTTTTATACAGGTAAAACATGATAACTAACACATGCCATGTTTTTGTCGACCAATATTTTATATTTTTCGGTTTATAAATATCACCCTTTATCAATTTATAGACAATTTTAATATCCAAAAATTTTAAGTGTGAAAGTAAATTTGCAAAACGCGTTTCTAAATTCTTTTATTTGAGGATCAAACTTTCAACTCGCGTTTTCTCGAAACTATGTTTCACGTAGTTATCATGTTTTAGAAGTATACCGACGATATTTAAGAGAACAATAAGATTAGTCACAACTTTGAGAAAAAAACAAGTTACTTTTATCAAATATTGCCATTCGAGGGCTTCTTCACCTTTTCTTTGATACATGACATATATGTATTTCAGTTTCTATTGGATTATTGCTGATAAGTGTAAAGTTTCTACTGCTTCGGGCGTTAAAACTTGAGTTAAATGTCCGTTTCGTCCCCCACGTTTTTAGACATGTTTAATGAAAAATGTACGTAATGGTTGTAACCAACGCAACCAACCAACGTAATGAA
Source organism: Cydia splendana (assembly GCF_910591565.1). Classification (NCBI taxonomy): domain Eukaryota; kingdom Metazoa; phylum Arthropoda; class Insecta; order Lepidoptera; family Tortricidae; genus Cydia; species Cydia splendana. The sequence continues at coordinate 11,567,582 of NC_085971.1, read as the reverse complement.
ATCTGAGACTTAAGCAGTTCCATGGCTCTTGTTGAAGGTAGTGTTACCAAGTTAGTGTTTAAAAACTGATTATAAACACCTCTCTGACAGAATTTATAGTAAACATACCAATATTGTACTATCTTTTCTGATGTGACAATCTTAGTCACTCTCTCATTCTTATAACATAGAAATGTTCGAATCCTGAGCGTTGCGAGTGTTTCAAGGCACGTGGGTTAAAAACAAACTTTGCTGCCCTGATGGTGACACAAACATTTTTATCACATCAACCAGTGACAAATACTGGCTGTAAAACGTTAAATATATAACTGAATGCTTTCAAATATTTTTATCATTTAAAACCATCACTTGAAATTCCATTCTACTGCTTAACATGTGGAATCAACTCCAAATTTGCTCTATAGGACTGATTGATTAACACACTGCTTTCAAAGATTTAAGCGAGCTTTTTAGTATTTTGTATTCCAAGTAGAATTTTAGAAACTATTTTGCATTTAACTAAATAATATACCAAGGAAATTTTTGTATTTAGATACCTATTTTTTTTATAAACTATATATATATATATATATATATATATATTTACTGACATTTTGCAATCTCTTGTAATATCAAAGAGCAAGAATGCTCAATAAAATGTAGGCACTTAATTGCATATGTGCTCCGGTGAACCACTAACATATTCGCCTGCTTAACACCTTTTTGCAAGAATAGGATTACATAAATATGGGCTTCATTTCATGTCTGAAATAAAACATTAAATTGAACTGAACAAACCAAAAAATGTAACTCTTTAGTTGTGCGTGCATATATAAATTGACTTTTCATATTATGTTACTTTTGATGATGATTACAGTGCATGTGCATAAAAAATCCCAGCACCTCCACCATGTCGTCAAGCTCTACACTTGTTAACCTATCGAATGAGATGATGCCTTTACTGATACTGGTTAGCAATATGTAATCATACTACATACCTATATGAAACCTGGACGTTAGTGAGATGACGATTCACTCATTGCTGGTGGCCTACTTTATTACCTACATATAAAATTAGTTTCACCTGATTAACCACCTGGTTTCTTGAGATTGATAGTCGCTTCCATACCTCCCCTTATAGCGACCCCATTCCTCACACTATTAAGTTTACCATAAGTTCAAATTATCCATCAACAATTCCCTCGGATCACTGTTCACTCTGAATACTTATATACGTTGGTCACAATTTACAGGAGACACATCATTAATCTAATAACACCATAAGAAAGCCGTTGATTGGTCCCAAAGCAAAATTCTCCCTCCGTAGATCTGTTCGCACATAACCTCCTTTTCTTACTGTCGTTCGGCGTCTACCCTCTTGTCTTTCCCTTAAAAAATCACCATAACCTAGAAGCGGTTATTTACCTTAAACGTGACTGCGAGCGCCATCTACTCCATGACGCTGGCAACTATTAGCCGGTTCGCGATGTTCGCGACAACAAGTGCGAGCGAAGCGTCACCCCTTCTGCATGAGCAAAAGTGCTTTCGTATGTCTGACTCTTCTACATCGCATTTATTAACCGAGTCTCGTGAAATTTTGTGAGCAGATTCGATAATTATATGTTTTTTATGTCGATTAAGTTTTTGGATTTTTTTTCAAAATGGCGGATTAGGACTCGCGAGATCTACAGCTCACAAAGCCACTCGTTATTAACTTATTTGGTATTAAAACAGCCTATCCTACAGCAGCACACAAAATTCAACCATTTATTTTGTGCATATTTTATACAGTTTTCGTGAGTTCACGCACAAATATATCAACTAACACGCCAATGTTATCCAGCCGAGACGAGGAGAATTGCATATCAAGTTGAACTTTCGCTTATAATTTATTTATTTTATACTTCACTTCCCTTGTGTTAGTGGAAATACCATGTATAGATATATAATGAGCGGAAAAAAACAACTTTGCATTCTGTCAGACGGCTAGCCGGCATTTACTACATGCAAAACATAAACTTCCTCAGGCGCATGTATGCAAATTAAGCAGTATCAACAGGAACAAACTTTAGAAATTATAGTCTTACTCAAACTTATCACGCGACACTTGTTACAGTCCCTGAAACTCATGGAGGCATTCAACAACGAGAACAACTTCACCGTCTGGTCGTCAATCTCCAACTGCATGTCCAAACTGAGCGCGCTGTTCTCCCACACGGCACTAGACAAGCCGCTTAAGAACTATGGGCGGCAGCTGTTCGGGCCGGTCACTAAGCGCCTGGGCTGGGACGCGGAGGATAAGGAGAGTCATCTGGACACCCTGTTGAGGAGTCTCGTGCTTAACAAAATGATTAGCTTCGAGGACCCGGACACCATCAAGGAGGCTAAGAATCGGTGAGCTTCCTTCATTTATTTTATTCATCATTTATCAATATTATACCCCATTTTTTTTTTACAATTATAGCCTGGATGCGACTCCTTTAAGCCATATTATCCCCCAAGCCATGAACGTTTTTAAAGAGGACTAAAAAAGGGTTTTCATTATTTTATGCAGATTTTATGTATATACATAATACATGGAAATATAAAAGTGTACTTTACTGGCTAAAAATTACATTTGACATTGCTACACATTGTGCAGTGACGCATTTGGTTAAATATAGTTAATATTGTGGGATTTCCTCTTGGTGATAATGATAACTAAAGTAAATAAAGCCACTTGACTGTTATTAATTGCAATAGATAACGAAATTGGTTCAACCGCAACACTTTTTCCTTGTGGTTTTATGCAGTTTATTCTTGCATAAGTAAGTTATACCGACATAAATAATATAATATAACTATATGTATTTAATTAGCTATGGGTAATATCATGTTGCGTTTAGTTTGTAAATAAAATGAATTAACTTTATACCTATTTAGCTTTTTAGAAGTACCATCGTCTTTTGGTCAACTTCAAAGTCAAGTGTAAAAATATGGGTGTAGACAACTTACTCAAAAATATGTCCCATAGTTCATAATTCGCTGACATAAGAGCTATGGGACATATTTTTGCACCCATATTTTTACACTTGACTGTACATACCTATATGAGAAATTTTGTGAAAAGATTGATTGCTGACTATTACGCTCTAAGAATAGTATCCATACGCCGAGTCAATGTACTTGTGGCGCCTCTTTTTAAGAACATTTGCGGTTTTTCAACTATTAGAAAATTTAGAACTCATTGATGCGGTTTGTGGTAGCAAATTTCGCATTTCGCACATCAATTAATACACTTAGGGCCACTTGCACCATTCCACTAACCCCGGGGTTAACCGGTTAAACCTGGAGTTACCATGGTTACCAGTACAATTTGACACTGGGTTAACAGTTTAACCGCTTAACCCTGGGTTAGTGGAATGGTGCAAGTCGGCCTTACAATTAACTGCGGACAAATATTATCTTATACTTTTTTTCTCAAAAATGGACGGCAAAGTCGACTTTGCCGTTTAAAAAATAGGTTGCGAAGCGCGTAGTTTATGGTCAGTCAAAAATTAAAAAGTTAAAAACATTGCAGTCTCGATTTTGGGACTGCAATGTTGCATACAAATTCCATTATTTGTCGAGTTCCAAACTTTTTAAAAGTTGAAATGGCCATATCAAATGAAGGCACAGGCCCATTAAACAGCCAAACAGATGATTAGTACCGCGACTATTTAGCTGTCTCAAATAGGTTGGCGTATTTTCTGCAGAAAAATACACTTCTATTTTTTTATTAAAAAAATAAAAAGGCGGCAAAGCTAATTTTTTCAATTGTTTCTACTTTTTTCTGTGAAAATATATACGTAAGAAAGTTGCTTTTGTAAAATATTTCTATGATATTTATATTTCTTGCACCATTTTTGAGAAAAGCACTATATATGACTCGGCTGGAAGGCTACTTGCTGGCTTCGGATTCAATTAAACGGACTCCCAAGGTCGTCCGTTTAAAACGAATCCTCAACCTGCAAGTAGCTACTTCCGAGCCTCGACAATAATGTACTATTGTACAACTTTATACATACCTACAAAACTTTATATCCTATGAATTTAGCAGTTCTTGGATCAGATAGCTAAGTGACCATTTAATATTTGTATTCTCAGATTCGAGAAACACGTATCGGGCGCGGCGACATTACCAGCGGACCTGCGCTCGGCGTGCTACCGCGCCGTGCTCGCGGACGCGGACGAGGCCACATTCCAGCGGTTCCTGGAGCTGTACCGCTCTGCAGACCTGCACGAGGAGAAGGACCGCATCAGCCGCGCACTGGGAGCGGTCAAGGACCCGGAGCTTCTGAAGCGTGTGCTGGACTTTGCCGTCTCGGTGAGTCTGTCTTATCATGGTCTACACTTCCGCCGATGAAAAGTTAAGCGTGTTCGTTAGATCAGTAATCTACAGGGCCATCATTGCAGTGATCTAGTTTCAGCAGAGCAGCAGCACTGAGCAGAGGAGTGCCTCTGCTCATGTTGTGCAGTGGGACCGCAATGTGATAGTCAAAGATTAATCCTGTGTTTTTTAATTGTAGGATGAAGTGCGCGCCCAAGACACAGTGTTCGTGATCGTGTCGGTGGCAGTCAGCAGGAACGGCCGCGATCTTGCGTGGCAGTTCTTCAAGGACCACTGGCAGGACTTCATGGATCGCTACCAGGTTAATATTTCTTTCCTTAAACCTGATTCTTACAGGAGTCAATATTCTGTAAGGTGGCTACCAGCGGCGAGATAAAACAATGCTATTGAAAGAGTGATTGCGCACTGGAAGCTGCCCAATTCGTATATCGCTGCAGCGCAGGGGATAAGTGTAGATCCTGTAGAAGTGTACTACAACTATATTACTGTTTACAGGGCGGCTTCCTCCTGGCGCGACTAGTGAAGTCTACCACCGAGAACTTTGCCTCTGAGTCGGCCGCTCAAGAAATAGACGAGTTCTTCCGCACACACCACTCGCCCGGCACCGAGCGCTCCGTGCAGCAGGCGCTGGAGACCGTGCGGCTCAACGCGGCCTGGCTGCGCCGCGACCTCGCCTCCACCACCACCTATCTGCAGTCCTACCACTGACGGTAACTACCAAAGAGAATATAATCACTACGTTTTAAGAGACGGGACTTCCATACTAGCGATTTGATTAGTCTTTGTGTATGTTTGGTGTTCCAATCGAAGGTGTCAAAGAACAATAGTACCAACATAACAGACTTAAATAGTGTAGTATGCCACACGCTTGCGTATTTTATCGATATCGATAAATTGGGCAGGGTTGAAACATGGGCCCCTGTCAACAACTTTCGTACTAGAAATCAGGTTAGAATCGAGTCCACATTTAAGTCGTATGTTATATATAGTGTGGACTTTTAGTGGACTAATACATGGTTGGACTTAAATGTGAACACGATTTTTATTTGTTAAAATAAAAATATGTAAAACGACATTTTTTTAATAATTTAATATAGATAATTTAAAATACATCCCGACGGTCCAACGGTCCACAGGTAACAGAGAAAAATGTGTGTTCACCTGATTAAATGATTTTTTTTCTATAATATAATATTCTTGAATAATAAAATTAAGTCTTCCTTTGCAACTTAATTGCGCCACTGCCTGTATCTGAAAACATTTAATAATTAAAACAGAGACACATAATTTTTCTTATATTTTAGGTTAAAATCTTAAATAATAGAGAATATCACGCAAAACTCTGCGTAGGTAGCGCCACTACCACTATCTGTCACAATCTGGAGGTCTACCGCGAAACAAGAAAACCGAAATTTCGTTATCCTCTCTATCACTCTTGCATATTCGAGCGATAAAAAGGCAGATAACTAAATTTCGATTTTCGCGTTTACCAGTACTTAGGACCTTGTTAACAAGCCGCCTTGATGCATCAATGTCATAATAATTTATTGTCCGTGAAAACTTGTCAAAAAACAGTTTAAGGCAGAGTATGTATAAGTTAGTCTATGAATTTACTGGAGTCGGTAGTACTGCACTCTGGCGGCAGAACATTGCAGTAATATCCCCTATTACTAGATTCCAAAAATATATAATATAATGTCCATTCCATTAATGCACAGATGATAAATAATTTTCCACTAAAAATATTCGGAGAAATAATTAGTCATGTTGTATACCAGGAAATTCACTCATTTTATTTTATTTACATTGATAAAAAATTAGGCTGCAGTCGATATCATAGCAGGTTTGCGCGGTGTAATGGGAATGTCAAAGTAACGCTATTTAAAGCGTTTTGCCACGTCATGCTCCCTGGAAACCCCACTGTCTGTTTTGTGATTTATTGAAACGTAATGCTGATGTACACAATATGTACTGAATTAGTACATACTTAAAAAAAATTGTACCTCAATAGATTGAGAGTACAATTAACTCAATTCGGACTTGCTGTAGAGCATCTCCCCAGCAACCCCAAAATTTAATTAAAGAAAATTCACGTAAATACTTACTTTTTAGCAAAAAAGACGCCTAAAAAAATTTGTACTGCAGTTTTTAACGTTGATCGAGTTAACCATGGCTAGTTAAATTACCTAATTGTCGCCAGGACGCAAGCGCCTCCAGCCGACTTCTCAAACGTACGAAACTTTGTATTTTTATATAGGTACAATGAGATACACACATTTTATTTATGTTATGAACTTGGTTTCTGGTGAGAGTTCCAATGTTTTCTTGTCAACAAGCAATGGTGTGGTTGCATTGATCATAAACGTATGTACTTTTTTTTAGTCGTACCTACGTGTTTTTTACATGACATTATTGAAGTATCTTGATAACGTTAAAACGAAGATTAGGTACTTTTATTTTTATTGCTACGTAGGCACTTAATATAGGAGTTATAATTCATAAAACCATATTTTTTATCTATGTTTAGATGATGATATTTTGTCAATAAGATAACTTAAAAATAGTTTTCAATCGATTTGTTTATTATATTTTCTTGTCGTATGTGATATTTTACGTTAAACAATTAAAAATGAGATAAAAAAATATGGTTTTATGAATTATAACTCCTATAAGTACCTACCTAGCAATAAAAATAAAAGTACCTAATCTTCGTTTTAACGTTATCAAGATACTTCAATAATGTCATGTAAAAAACACGTAGGTACAACTAAAAAAAAGTACATACGTTTATGATCAATGCAACTACACCATTGCTTGTTGACAAGAAAACATTGGAGCTCTCACCAGAAACCAAGTTCGTAACATAAATAAAATGTGTGTATCTCATTGTACCTATATAAAAATACAAAGTTTCGTACGTTTGAGAAGTCGGCTGGAGGCGCTTGCGTCCTGGCGACAATTAGGTAATTTAACTAGCCATGGCTAACTCGATCAACGTTAAAAACTGCAGTACAATTTATTTAGGCGTCTTTTTTGGTAAAAAGTAAGTATTTACGTGAATTTTCTTTAATTAAATTTTGGGGTTGCTGGGGAGATACTCTACAGCAAGTCCGAATTGAGTTAATTGTACTCTCGATCTATTGAGGTACAATTTTTTTTAAGTATGTACTAATTCAGTACATATTGTGTACATCATCATTACGTTTCAATAAATCACAAAACAGACAGTGGGGTTTCCAGGGAGCATGACGTGTTTTGCCAGACCCTTTACACGTGCAGCCTGTGGACAAATTATACTAAAAGAGCCCTCAATGCCCTGCGCGTCCAGTACAACAATGGGTTCAGGATGCTGTTGGGACTGCCTCGTTTTTGCAGCGCGTCCGGAATGTTCGCGGAGGCGCACACTGACAGCTTCGGTGCGATAATACGCAATAGAACTGCCTCTCTGATGCGTCGCGTGCGTGACAGTTCCAACAGCCTCTTGCGCCTAGTGTTAGAGTCACCTGCTTGCGCCTTCTGGAAACACTGGGACGATGTACATATGGGCTCCAGAGGCTTAGTATATAAGTTGTTATAATTTATTAATTTTGTTATAATTTTGTATAGGTTTAAGTACTAACATAATATTTAAGGGAATGTATACTAACACTATGGACATGGTCTGAATTAAATAAATTGATTGATTGATTGATATCGATACTTGTAGTACATCACTAGTTCACTATCAAAGTGGATATGAAATATCCAATTTTCGATGTGTTTATAGCCTGCTACACCAAAATAAGGCTAAAAGTATCTAAAGCAATACTTACCGGTCTTCATCTAATGGAAATTTCGCCATAAACTTCCTTTTTTGCGATTTTCGCGAGCGTATCAATTGCCACATATTTCGCACTGAAACAACTTAGTTTTCGGTGGCATTTAAACAAAATCTATTGACTCACTGTATGTTCTTATCACGTTTGACTGTTTTGGAAAATAACGAAGGCTTTTAAAAAAGAAATTGCAAGAAATTAAATAAAACCTACGAAGCGCCATGACAAGCAACAAAGCAATGTGGCTGACAGTAGGGAATGCAAATCGGTTATTTTTTCTATGGAAATAATCGGTTTTTAACCGAAACCGCGATTATTTCCATACAAAAAATAACCGATTAGCATTCCTTACCTGACAGTCGACTTGACAGATAAATAGCACGTTTAGTGACGTTTTATTTTGTATTTTTTGGCTATGGCTAGGTCACTGAAGTCCATACAAAACCTTTTTTTGTTCCTAGTTGCGTCAGCCTGGTAACTACTGCCACAGAATAAATAATAGTACTACCACAGATTATATAATAGTTCTTACGAACAGATACTTATCTCTCAAAGAAAACTCAAATACCTACCGGTTTGATACCTACACAAAAATACAATGGAGTGACCTTCAGCGCGCCGTTCCCCGCACCGCGCGCACCGGCACAACGCTAGGGTTGCCGACGCGACGCTTAGAAATTTTTATACGTGTGAAGACCGAAGAAGAATTCGATTGATCAAACTAACATTAGAACTTGCCATAAAGTATATACGAGTAACAGCATAGCGTTAAATAACTACATTTAAGCAAGTTAAGTTGCAATAATTTATAGTATTCCGTTTATGCGTTAGGTTAGGGTAGTGTTTGCGAAATACTCATTTTAAAAGGTTATATGTCCCTGCAGTGACCGCATGTGTTTACGCCGTCTTATAAACCACGCAATGAACCCAGAAAGAATTAGTTTTAAAACTTCGTGTAATTTAAAATCAGATATAGATTAATGTTACGCAATAAAGAAAAATAATAGAGAACCCATGATTACAGGCAATTCATTATAAGATAACCAGAACATAATAAATGAGTACCGGTTTCCGGTGTAAAATTAAGATCTTACTGTCGATAAAATGAATATTTACCAAGTTAGCTACCTATTTCAAATAGATATCTAACTAACTATAGGTACATTTGTCGTAATAAACACTAAATATTTAATTAAAGTAATTCAATAGTACCTACGTAGCTTGTAACTATCGTAAAAATTGTCAGTGCGGCGCGCGGTGACGTGCGTGCGTGAGCGCGTGTGGCAACCAACTGGCTTCCTTTTCTACCGTGAACGGGAGCAGAATCGTAGGTATAAATCCGAGCTCGCGCGGAGAGTTCCATAGGCCTGCCCGAATGTTGACAACGGTTCAAGGTCGAATCATGCTATCCCTTTCTAATATATGGCACTATCCCTTTCGGCTATTTAGGGTTGTCAAAATTCAAGTGATTATCTTATTTGTGGTCGTCCACGCAAAAGGAAGTCAAGTGATGCCAACCCTAATAATTGCTCGGAGCAGTGCTGAGCCGAACGGAGCCGAGTTCGACCGAAGTGAGGAGTGTCTCCCCACTGCTACTGCCCTCATTCACACCACTCCCCGGCACCGACCACACTTGTAGCCCTTTTATGAATAAGGTCACACACCAAATTGTTGTCAACGTGTAAAATTTTGACCTTATGCAGTGGTTTCTTTTGTTTCAGGACCAAATGACACAAGACTGAAACTACAACGAAGTCCAGTTAACGTTTCAATAGATCTTTATCCACTGAGCTGCTAGCATTTTGAGTTATTTATTTTCCAGTGACATCGTTATTCGATACCTTTGGGTTCAATTGGCGTAAAGGACATTTTGGCGAAAATTAGTTATATACCATATATATACATTATATGGTATATAATTAATTTTCGCCAAAATGTCCTTTACGCCAATTGAACCCAAAGGTATTCGAATTATGTTAACCGTGACATTGTAAAAGAGTATTTTAAATGTTGTTAATATGTTTATCGTATTTTAAACCTAATATAGTGAATTACATTAAACAGCAGTAACAGGTGGGACATAATAGGAATGAAGTAGTATGTTTCAATTTGTTGTTTTATAATATTCCTGTCTGTTCATTTCATTTGTTTCTAAAAACTATACGAGCACTTTCGATCGCCATGTCAAATCTAGAAGCTTAGTCTAACTAATTAATAATATCGTAAATTTATAGGTCTTAACTATCCTTACCTTTTACGAAGTATACTGCAAAAAAGCTGGGGTAGAAAATATTTACTCACAAGTTTGCTATAAACTTGAGTACGCTTTGATTTAGACCGGGATTAGGTACACTGAAAACGCATACATGGCAGTCTGTTATCAAAAGGGTATTGAGCATGTTAGAAAAAAAATCTGTTATGCATTTAGACCGATTGTGCTCGCTAAAATTCGCATTTATGTTAGTACAATGATGACACTAGTCACATGCACCTAACTAGATTTCCGCAGCGCAAAGGAGCTAAGACAAGTCTTATCATAAACTAACAAACACGGCCCATTGTTCACTTCAATACTCTGCAGAGTTTTAATGGTCTATTGTTAGAGAAGCTATACTTACAGGATTTAACATGTATTATAATGTGTAAAATATTATTTTAATTTATGTTTAGATTATGTTACGAGTTTTGTAATATTGGTGCTGAGAGCATTATTTTTGTTTTATTTCTTTATTCTGGGGAAAGTACAATTTGTTTCTAACATTAGTGTAAACTGTATACTGACAACAAACCGTAGCTTAGTAGCGTATTTAATTTAATTTACCAGTGTGCAATAGTTTCTTACGCCCACCACATAAGTACCAGTCGACTTGCACACGCATATAATTTTAATTAAGTACCTACATTTAGCAAATTAATCGTTTAGGGGCGTGCAAGTTCAGTCAAAATTTTTGTGATCTTAAAATAATGAAATGAAGTTACCATCGTTTATTAGTGTCTTATCGCTGTCATTGCTGAATTGTTTTGTAAGACTGTGTTATTGCAATAAATGGTACAAGAACATAATGGTTTTATTTGTTGTGTTAAGGCTCTAATGCACCAAGATAAATGGGATATGTGGCGTTCCACAGGTAAAAGTTACGGGTATATATCTTATGGTGATCGGCACTTACGTCACGTAACACCGCATTAGTATTGAAGTATCGTTTAACCTTTTGGACGCCAATAACCGATATATCCGCACCGCAGCTTCAACGCCAAAGACTGATTAATAGGTCACAGACCACAGAGTAACATAGACCTACGTGCATAATGTGCATATGCATAAAGTTCAATTTCAGTTTTGACACTTAGGTGACGTGGCGTCCGCGTGACAGCTTTTGTGTTTGACACGGCGTCGAAAAGGTTAATAATAGCGTAAGCGCCAACTGCCATACGGTACCTATACCTGCATATACTCGTAGAACGTAAGGCCACCAAAAAATTCTACTAGTCCAAAGAGCCAGAAAGCAGAGCGATTGGTTGAAGTAACGTTTGACAACGAAGGTATACTTGGAGCCTTTGATTATAAGACGGCCTGTTTAATGTCATAAATAGAAGATGTTTCTAGCTTCTGTGGAACCACATTCTGAATAAAGTCGGAATATTTTGTCGTGACAAGGCATCAGACGTCGTTGGCATTGCAGCAAAATTATGATAGAAGATTGTTGGTAATATGGGAGATAAATAAAAAATAAATTTGGTAAAACAATACATCTATATTGCACTATAACATCTCACTTGGGTATTGTACAAATCGGGTGTAATTTCGAATTCACTAAATACAATATATTAAAGGGAGGTACACAGATGCCAATAAAATTTTAGCAGGTGCATTAAACATAGGTAGGTACGGAAAATAGTTGCCCATTAACCTTTTGGACGCCAATGTCCGATATATCTGCACCGCAGGTTCAAGGCCAAAGACCGATTAATCGGTCACAGACCACAGAGCAACATAGATATGCATAAAGTTCAAATTCAGTTTTGACACTTGGGTGACGTGGCGTCCGAGTGACAGCTTTTGTGTTTGACTCGGCGTCGAAAAGGTTAACAACTCAGGGTTAAAGTAGACACCAATTTTGTCTACAGGGAACATTATTTATTCGAGCAAAACACATCTTCTTATGACTAATTGAAGATTTGAAGCTGTACAAAAATATCTCCGGCATTTATAATATACAATTCTTACAGCTTAGCGATGCTTACAGACAAGAAATGTTACAGGCACGGAACATTAAATTTAAAACCAAGAATTATTAGGCAGATAACTTTTAACATTGTAGTTATTGCTTTTTAAGATTTCATTACAACCGTTATAAAGCAATGGAGAAGGAATCTCGCTTCGTCAACAATGTGAGATTTATATACGTAACACACTATATTATTTTACTAATTTAATTGTTTATATACAAAACACGCCGTATTTACCTATATCATCCATGGTCCAGTTATCCAAGTACTGATCACAATAAAACTGACTCCTCATGTGTCCTTTTCCTTTAAAAACTTTTAAACCCTTTAATTATTTTTATTATATTCCGGTTTAGATTATATGGTAGTAGTAGAGGAGTTGTATGAAAACTTGTAGGTGAGGGTCAAAATAATTCCCACAAAGACGGGGTTTGATGTTTTTAGTTCTTTGTGTGTATCTTTATGACATACTAAAAATATATCAAAATATATTCATGCAAAACGCATTTATTGACATTTGAAATTTGAAAAATCAAAAATAATATTAAAAATCGTGTGTGGTATCAAATAACAGGAAATTACACGCTAAAAAAGATTGTGAGATTGATTTTACAAAATAAAAATAAAAAACAAAAGTAGTGGCTTAAAAACTGAATTTTTTTTTAATGTTGAAAGTTATTTTCTACACTAAACTATTATAGTTTTACACATCAAAATACATTGTGTAAAAGAAAAGAATATTTAATTCATGAATACTTATTTTTAATTATATTATTATAATATGAAAAATATAGGCTCACAGGCTCTATATTTATTTAAAAGTTTTATCAATAAACTGAACGCACTTCAAAGGAGGTGATTGGCAGAATATAAAAAACAAAAAACGATTGTAGACTAGTCATCCGAATTTGCTCGATCGAATTCTTGGCCGGAAGTGAGATATTTGATATTAAAGGACTCTTTTTTTAGTATGTTGTAAATAATTCTTTAGTATGTTCTAAAACGGTGGCGCATAGCAAAAATGTTCTTATACATAAGTAATCTGCATAAAATTACCCACAAGAAAGATTCAGTACAATTTTTCGCTAGGATCAATATTCAAAGAGATATTAACGCGGGAAAGTTAATTATAATCACTTCTAAGGTCCCTTTTTTTTAGTTTTTCGTAAATAACTCGTAAACGGTGGCCAATATAAAAAAATGTTGTTAAATGTTAATAATCTACACAAAATCCTCTATAAAAAAGATTCAGTACACTTTTCGCAGGGATAATTACTTAAAAAGATAATAAAGAGGGAAAGTTAATTATAATAAATTCTAAGGTTCCTTGTTTTTATTTTTTCGTTAATAATTTGAAAAGTATGACTATATAGGAGTTGTTTACATGAAATTTGAACTAGAGGAGATAGTAGGTACATGTAAGACTAGGTACCTATATCGAAGACGTTCTGGCACGTTTATAGTGTAAATGAGTTCAAATTACAATTGACATATTGCTATTCCACCACAGATGATACGACAGTCTAAAAGGCAACTTCAAACCAATAGGTATATCCTTTCAATTACGTATCTACTATAAATTTTGTATGTTACTATGAATTATTTTAGGTAGGTAGGTATTCTATTTTAATTTTACTCACACACGCGCCGCAAGTCAATGCAAACTGTATGACACTATTGTGACTAAAACCTCCCTAATTTTCGATAATTGACCGCCCTTCAAATCATCCAAACGCAAAAGTTTCAGTCACCGAATACTTTTGCATTCTTGAAAGATAGCAAGTAGGTATCAACATTAATTTAAAGCACTAAAGATCGGTTTTCCTAGGATAGCGGTGCCGTCATATCGCTGTCCCGCTTACACAGTGTCATTGACCGCCGGCATCAGGGGCGGGATAGCAATATAATTACGCGCGTCCGATAGAGATAGGAACAGGCAGATCGATTTACGAAATTCTTTGCGCTTTCCCAAGTAACACAAAAGTAGCTGAATATTGTTTGAATAATAGAGCATTCCGTACTATTTGCTGAATAAGGTAGCTGTATAACGTCTGTATAAGCGCTTATACAGACGTTATACAGAAGGTTTGGGCGCAAAGTGGGCTAGCCCACGCCGCTTATTACTGAATAACAGTAATGTAATAGCTGTATAAGTGTGTGCCCACACATTGAATCGCTGAATAACACTTGTATAGAGGCTGTCAAAAGCTTCTATACCACTTTTAAACCAAAGTTATCCAGCTTTGTATAGAATGACTCAGTTAGTCACACGTTATGCAGCTTTTGGTTCAAAAGTGCATTGTTACAGAAAATATATTCAGCTATTTGTGTATGATTTGTCTTCCATTTTAATTTGTGAACTCGTGTCAAAGTGTAGTGTCTGAAGTGAATACAAAATAAGGAGGACATTACCCATATATTGATTTGATGTTTACATAACATCAATTTCATTGCGCATGCGACTTTACTGTTAAAATATATATATATATACATTTTATTTAAAATTTTAAAGCGCCGCGTAAATAATGCACTGTTTAGAAAGTAAATATAGAAAATGTAGTACTTACTCCACTTTTAAATTTGTAATTTTTTTGCGGTGTTTAGATGTTTTAGTGATAGAAAATGTACTTTAACAAGTTATGCTACGATAAAACTAGTTTTATAAATGAATATAAATGGGTTTTCAGTTCATTTTAAATTCCTATTTAATTTTAGAGGTTAGAATATGAGCAACCGTAATGGCGTCCGACTGTGCTGAATATAAGCTGCTGCCACAGCTATTATGTGCTAAATTTCTGAATAGGCATTCACATTATTCGCGTTACTAAGCTACATGTTAGATAATAATGGTTTTAGAACAACAAGTTTTGAATAACATCAGTATAATAGTAATTGTTTTCGCAATCTTAAAGCATATTAGGGTTCTATACACAAATGGTAAAAACCACATAGATCCTCACTAGTTTGATGAGAAACATTATAGGTATGTAACACGGGCAATATTCAATCCTACTTCCTACTAATATTATAAACGCGATATAATATTTAAGTTATATGATAAGTTAAATCTGGGGGCACGGCAGACTACACAGTTATTTTTTCCGTTATCAGTTCCGACAAATATGTAGTAGGTAAAGGTATACGCAAAGATGTACGAAGTGAGTACGAAGATGTGTATAGTATGAGTATGGTGTGGTTACGAGTATGGTATGAATATGAATATGGTATAGGTGCGAAGGTGCGGGTATATTAGTAGCGGGTATCACGGGTATGAGTACAAGTATAGTTTGGTATGGGCAGTATTGTTTAGGTATGAGTACGAGTATAGTGTGGGATGGGTATGAGTAGACCCACTTGAAACCTAAAAACAGTCTGTTCAAAATCGATTGATCGATTGTGGAGAATCGATTTCGCTATATTTTAATGGGGGTGATTATTTAATTTTTCTCATACCCAGTCGAGTCTACAAGTTTTTAATGCAACAATATCAATAACTAGCATTTGCCACCTTGTTTGCCAACTAGCAACAACCTTAAATGGCCATTGGTAAACTTTATCTCGTTGCAGTAAGGTATGCAAATGGTCAGTTAACAGTGTTTACGATGGTAGCTAGCAATTGTTTTACGTCATTAAAACGACAATGCATCTTGTTTAAAATAACCAATCGAAGAGAATTGTTAAGAAAACTAAACCTCGATTTTTTAAATAATGGTTGGATTAAAGAATAAATACGCAAGATGCGTTCAAAATAAAAACACGCTCAAGCTCAAAGCAAACAGTCTCAAGTAGCACTGTTGACCGTGTATAAACTTATAAAGCTACGGAACCCTCTCCACCGCGCATTTGTTGATACTAAGCAGTAGTTTGAATAGCGCTGCTCATTGCGTTCATTTTGCAGCTTTTAGCAAGAAAAGATAGTATATGTGTACTAAAATCGCTATAATTTAAGTATAAGTGTTGTTTTAGTATTTATTATTCAGACGTTATGTCTATAAAAGCCATAACTAACCCATATATGCAGCTACTGAATAACAAATAATATGTGGATTTCATTACAGCTTCCAGTAATAGCGTCCACCTTTATTCAAAAACTAGCATTAAAACAGAAACTGCAACCGCTTTTATACAGTTGAAAGTCTTCACCGACGCTTCTTTTCAGCATTTAGTAGCCACTATCACATTTTTCTTAATATTGTCTGCTTAATATCTCACGACACAAAATATATTGCTGCTAATGCTGCTATTATGCAGCTTTTAGTAACCACAAATGCTTTAAGCTGAATAATGTCTGACTAACTGTGTAAGAAATAAGTATTATTCAGCTTTAATATGCAAAACCGATACTATGCAAAATTTATTCAGCATTTATTGGTATATAGGCCCCACTAGGCCCACATATTTTCTTATTCCGAATTTATTAATTTCCACCGCTTATACACAAAATTTATACAATCTTAATTTGAATAAGATGATAATTTTACTCTATTATCCTGCGTGTGTGTTACTTGGGTTGCGTCCTTACTTTAGGTAAACAACAATGTTTACTTTCACAGTTTGCATTGACTTGATGATAGAGTACAGTAGTAAGTATATAAATCTATTAACAGTCTGTCTACGTGAATCCCCAGTCTATATTGTTATTGCAAATCTTTTAAACACACTACACGCGTTAAGAATACATACTTTTCATTTTCTCATTACACACTACTTTAAAACTTTCACAGGATTACCGAATAGGAAATGCTAAGCACTACATTTTGTTTAGGTATAAATAATTCCATGACTAGAAAAATCCAAACCGATACAGCAATATGCTCGAACGTTTATTGTAGTTAGGCGATACGTCAGGCATAACGTCAAGAATGTGTGCTACACTGCTAATATTGCTATGGGAACCGATAATTTTACCACAAGGCAACGGTTATGGCTGGCGCTCACTAGCGGCAACGAATTTTTAGATACGAACAATAATGAAACTTAAAGTCATGAAGTTACAGATGTAATTACAATCTCCACCTTGAGCATTTTCATTATCAATGAAATTGCTATTTTCAAGTTCATTATATTAGTTTATAGTAGTTTCGTAATTGTTCGTGTCTAAAATATCCCCAATTTTTAAGTGGGCATCGGCCATGATCGTTGAAATACCTTGCTATCATACGTTGCTAACATATAATATATAATACGATAAGGTAAAAGCACCAATGATCGACGCTGCACCAATGTTCGACATGGCACTTATGTCAAAGTAATAATATAGTTTAAGTTTGAACAACGATTTTTTTTCTTTATTCAAAATTAATTCCTGTCACTTTGACCTAAAGTACTTATGTCGAACACTGGCTAAAAGTGTCGATCATTGGTGGTTTTCCCTTAATATGCCTGAAATAACACCTGATTAAACTTCAAGAGCACTTCTTTACCATTCTATTTGCAAAGCATATATTTATATACGATACACATCAACCATCTGGCTTGTCTTCTAAAAGGAAAAACTAACCAGAAGGCTGATGTGTTTCGTTACATGCAACGTTACTATACTTATAGTACTAGTTGCCGCCGAACAATTATGCTTAAGATTAAATGCATCGTTTGTTTTAGAAAAACGTGCCATTCATAAATATAATTCTTGGTGTTTTAGTCTAGGATACGACTGGTCTGTGCAGAGTATCGCGACTTAACTAATAATCTAAGGCCGAATACACACGAACATTTGGAAACGTTACCTTGGAAAGTAGGGTATCTAACACACACAAGGTATCAAGCATTTCTGTCGTATGGATACGAACTTAGGTGTTCACATCACACAGGCACACGCACACTCAAACTCACAACTTCGGACGGTATAGCGACAAATTAAAAATATTGTACGCTCATTTCTTTATAAATAAAATAGCCAAAACATGCAAATACTGAAATGTACGTTACAAAACATGTAACTCGCAGAAAAAACAATGTGCAATTTATATTACGTTGGCGTAATACTGTCAAATAAATAAATGCAAGAAGCATAATACTGCCCTGCTAAGCCAAAGAGCGCTATCTCAAAAGAAAATTCATTGCTAACTTATACTTTAGTTTCTATTACTGAGAGTTCCATTTTCAAAATCATTTGTTTTTGAGATAGCGCTATTCGGCTTAGGAGGGCAGAATAGGTAACGTAACTATTCACAACAAAGTGTAAATTATGAAACTACTTTTTTATAAAGTAAAGCAATCTTGTCAATGTAAGTTTCTGCTCGTTTAGAAACAGATAATTTATTAAATTAAAAGTAGATGTAAAGAAAAACCAACGAGTTTCGCGATAGTTGAAATTTATACTTTGCCTCGTTGATATTACTTTAAATGTATTGAACTTCCCAAAATCTTGACTAGATTTTCAATACGAAAATGATTATAAAAGTCTTTAGTTTATTTTATGTAATATCCGCACAAACTTTTTTCCGGTTCCGTTGAGTTGAGTGGATAAAATGGTTTTCTGAAGAAATGTAAAGTTTTAAATGACAAATGGAAATTTTCTCTAAGAAATTTATACAATGTTACGGAAAGTAGAATACGTTACAAATGTGTCGCTTTCAGGAAAAGGAACCTTGATGTGGTCGCCGCTTAAGCTATCATTAACGTTTCGAGACCTATGCACTTACCAAATTCAGTTCCCTCTGAGAACAGCACAAATAATTTTATTATATTTCATGAACTGGGAAAACAGTGCTACACACCAAAATCGTCAATAGGAAAAGAGTCTTAAATATTATTATATTGTTATACAGTATTATATACTATAGAGGCCTTTACTGAAGTCTCATGGCTCTATAGGTATACCGATAATGCAGATCTTATTTACAAAGAGGTAATACATATTACATAAACTGTACCAATTTAAAATACGAAATTCTAAAGGAGGTTATTTAGAATTTAATACAACAGAAATACACATACATCATGATACTTAATATTTATGTATTGGTATAGAAGACAAATACACGGGTCGAAACGGTCAAATTACATGGTTACATTTAGGCTCTTTTAAAAGATTTCTCTAAAGTAGATTGCATTTCAGTATTTTCATTATATAATCTGCTCATATCTGCCAAAAATCACGCAAATAATATAAACACTTATTAAAATTATCCGATTATGATTTAAATATGTACAAGCCGATTAGTAAATCATTACATAAATACTTTTATAATATTCTTTTCAGACGCAGTTTCCGACATAACATTTAAAACAATTTGAGCAAATAGAACTTGTTCATATTGTGTGTTTAGCATAGGTAGGCGTTTTGAATTGTTCTGCAACGCTTCTGCAAAACGATCAATACAAACCGTTCTAGAAGAAATATTTAACCATTTATGTAAATATAATAACATATCTTAATAATTACAAAAACTAAACAATTGACTTATCCTTATTTTCTATATAGGTACCTAAATAAATAGGTATAAAATCAAAATATGTATAATTATATTGCCATTAAATCCAAAGATGAGCAATAAACCAACTCAATAATAAAAGGACCAGAAATACTACATTATAAATAGAAATAATACGTGCGTCGTAAAATTATAAATACTTTCTCTTTGTAATGTTTCGTAGTTATTGGATTTAGACCAAACGAACAAATAAGCGCATCTGCAATATATTGCTAAGAAAAATTAACATATCGTGCTGGAGGCTTTTTTCATTTGTTTGACCTAAATCCACAACTGGATGCCGCCATCTTGCCATTACTGATGATCGAATCGAAGTATATAAGTGTCTGCAAGGTGGCGCTATAATAAATGAGACAAAATTATTTTCGTTACAATCTTCAGGACGTACCCCGCCCATGGTTCGTCGGGCGAGGCACGTCCTGACTGACCGAGGCTTTGCCTCGCGAGGCTGCCTCGGCAGGCTGCTCTCTCAGTCAGTACGCGGCTATTGAATCGCTTTCAAACAGTTTATTAGAATGATACAGATTAACCGAATATTTCGGCCGAATATTCGGTTCGGTAAGATCTGAACCGTACTTTCAGCCGAATATTCGTATTCGGCAAATCGACCCATCTCTAAAAAATAAATGTGCCATTTTCAACCAAATGTACATACTTGTCGGTTGTCAATAACGCACTATTTCCATATAGCTCCGATTTAAAATCAACCTAATCGACAACCGACAGTGTGATACGTTTTGAATGTTTTGATTGAAACGTCACAAATAGTGATCAAACGGCAGCGGCATCATACAACATGGCCAACATCATACAATATGACGTACTTCAGTAGTAGTATCGAATGCAACGAAAATAATTTCCCTCGCGTACCTGTTGAATTGACGTGGTTACTCTATGATGGTGCACCGCGGCAGATGCTCGTGCAGATAGTCGAAGAGCTCGGGCGAGGCGCCGGGGCAGTTGGTCAGCTCGAGCTCGCGGAGCTGTCGCAGTTGGATCAGGCTTGAGAGACCGCCTGATGTCAGCAGCGGGCAACCTATTGGATGATATGATACTGATAATGATGCTGTGACTATATATTGTAAGATAACTACTACACTGTTACGTTACTAAGGGCCACTTGCGCGTTCCAGGGTTAGCCAACTAACTCAGAGTTAACCATTTATGGGCATTTTCACTTAACTGTGTACCATTAACGGCCGGGTTGCAATCGTCACAAAACTGACGGTCAATGTCAAACCCAATACATTTTGTCAGGAATGTAACGGTTAGACGTTACTGAATCATGAATGACTTAAGTCGCGCTTTAAAGTACAAGTTTAAATGAAAATGCTCTTATACGGGGTTAAACTGTACTATATAAACGGTTGACTCCGAGTTAGATAGCTAACCTTAAGGACCAATTAAAACCAAAATATTACTTTGCTAATCCGCGAAAAGATAACGAGTTAGTCAATCAGTGCTAACCCGTTATACTTACTTGCGTATTTTTACATGCAATTAATATTCCCACCCTCCCACCGCAAAAATAAATACGCAAATAAATATAACAAACCACCACCAAAAGGGATTGCGTTTGGGTGTTCTGGAACAACTGGAAATAATTATGTACAACAATAGGGGCATGATTCTTAACGAACAATTGAATGTTGCGTCATCGCCGTTATTACGAATTTTTCCATCTCACTCACACTTGCACAGTAGGGGGAGTGGTCAAGGTATAAATATGGCCGACCATTCTAGACAGGTCATTCCATTGCCGGGCGTCAGACCGTCAACAACTCCTGAGGATGCCTCGTAGAGAGGCGAAACACGTGTCGAGGATTATTCTTTTGATGGTGGTTTGTTATATTTATTTTTGCAGTGGGAGGGTGGGAATATTAATTGCATGTAAAAATACGCAAGTAAGTATAAGGGGTCATCCATTAATTACATCACACGTTTAGGGGGAGGGAGGGGGTCAAGAAAATGTGACATGTTGTGACAAGGGGGAGGAGGAGTCACAAACTTTGTGACGTCACTTTAACTTCATCAGTAACCGAAAATGTATTTAAATTATTTTATACGCTAATATACATTTCAATAACAAGTTTTTGAAACGATAATCGTTTTTATTCGTTTAATTTTATTTCTTAATCAGTTTTGGGTTATAAAATTACTAATATTTCTCTTGTCAAAAATATTTTGATATAATATTAAATGAATAATTGCCGATTTCGTTGAAGAAATGTGACGTCACACCAGGGGGGAGGGGTTTGCCAAATGTGACCAAGTGTGACAAGGAGGGGGGGAGGGGTAAAAAAAACCTAGAAATTGGTGTGACGTAATTAATGGATGACCCCTAACGGGTTAGCACTGATTGACTAACACGTTATCTTTTCGCGGATTAGCAAAGCAATATTTTGGTTTTAATTAATATGGATTTCCGCAAAGTAACGCCTGATTCTATTCATTAGCCTTAAGGACCTGCAAGTGGCCTTAATAAAACCTACTTCCATCCTACCGACTGCGCCAATCATGCAAACAAACCTTGAATTTTTTGAAGTTCACAGGGATTAAGTTGAAGCGACCTCATCACTCAAGAGACGTATTTGCCACCCTGACACGTGAACAGAGTTAGTATTAACTCCATCGTAGTGATGTATCTCACGTTTATGTGCGCCCAATGACAGTAGACAACGTAACAAGTGTAAAGTTCCCGGCCACCTGTCAGTGACAGGACAGCAGCTGGAGCGACCGCATCCCACAGAGATGTTGCACGCCAATGTCGAGCATCAGCCCACGAACAGCCCATCCCATGTGACCCACCCCTATGATAATGTGTACGTGTGCGCCCAATGACCACAGACAACGGAACGAATATAAAGTTCGTACCGGCCAGTGACAACAGCTGCAGCGACCGCATGCCGCAGAGATGTTGTACGCCAAAGTCACGGAGCTGCGAGAATCAGCCCACGAACAGCCCATGTGACCCACCCCTATGTTAATGTGTACGTGTACGCCCAATGACCACAGACAACGTAACGAATATAAAGTTCTTACCGGCCAGTGACAACAGCTGCAGTGACCGCATACCGCAGAGATGTTGTACGCCAAAGTCACAGAGCTGCGAGCATCAGGCCACGAACAGCCCATGTGACCCACCCCTATGTTAATGTGTACGTGTGCGCCCAATGACCACAGACAACGTAACGAATATAAAGTTCTTACCGGCCAGTGACAACAGCTGCAGTGACCGCATACCGCAGAGATGTTGTACGCCAAAGTCACAGAGCTGCGAGCATCAGGCCACGAACAGCCCATGTGACCCACCCCTATGTTAATGTGTACGTGTGCGCCCAATGACCACAGACAACGTAACGAATATAAAGTTCTTACCGGCCAGTGACAACAGCTGCAGTGACCGCATACCGCAGAGATGTTGTACGCCAAAGTCACGGAGCTGCGAGCATCAGGCCACGAACAGCCCATGTGACCCACCCCTATGTTAATGTGTACGTGTGCGTCCCATGACCACAAAGAACGTAACGCATATAAAGTTCGTACCGGCCAGTGACAACAGCTGCAGCGACCGCATGCCGCAGAGATGTTGTACGCCAAATTCACGCGACTGCGAGCATCAGCCCACGAACAGCCCATGTGACCTTGTGACTCACCCCTATGTTAATGTGTAGTACGTGTGCGTCCAATGACCACAGACAACGTAACGAATATAAAGTTCTTACCGGCCAGTGACAACAGCTGCAGCGACCGCATACCGCAGAGATGTTGTACGCCAAAGTCACGGAGCTGCGAGCACCAGCGCAGGAATAGCGCCACTAACGATTGCATCGTACTAATGTAACCCACGCCTATATCCGTTATGTGCACGCAACTGGAATCACAAAAATTTAATGAATTTAAAACTTTAAGATACGAGATAATCCAATAAGTTCTAGTTTGATGAAAAAAGCTTAGAACAACGAGAACCGCTTATAACACACAAGCATTCGTATTAAAGTTTGAAAAAATAATAATTGCTAAAAAGTAAGGACGTTAACCCATTCAGGGCCAGCGACTCAGCGTATGGGTCATGCTCAAACAGTTCCGCAGGGCCAGTGACTCACATGTGAGTCCTGAATAAATTCTGATTTAAACTTAAACGAAACGTAATTTGATGTAATAACGTAAGTATCATATAAGCTAACAACCATTTCTATAAGGCATATTAGGATAAAAAATTATAAACACGTTTTTTTTTAATGAAAACAGGGTCTCGAATATTCAAGTTTGATTTACTATCAGTGCAATATAGTAAATATACTGAAATTCTAGATACATAATGCGATGCAAGCAAACAGAAAGATCTATATTTAAAAAATACAAAAAATATATATATTTCATAAGTTATTGACATGGCTCACGTGGTCACCGTGGCCTGGCGCTACTTGTAAAAACTACTAATGTTTCCGTGGCAGGCTAAAATAAACTTTATTGGCTGGTTTTAAAGCTTATTTCATGTTGAAGCTGTTTGATATTGTACCATTTTACAACTGATTACTGTTTGGATGATGGTAAGCAACAATTTGTAGGAACCAAGCCGTAGTATAATAATATTTTGTTTTGTATGAGGGGTAAGGCAACGAGGATTTTCTCCCACTGTACTTTTATGTCATAATATTTGGTGATCGTTGTATTGTATCTTAGGCAATTACCTACTAACAATGATGTTAAGTTTAATTTTTTTTCGTTTCAATATAGAACAAGGCGGTTGAAACAGTCACCACTAACTAATATGTATTGTATTACAAATAGTTTGTGACAAATATTTACAAGTTTTTTCAAACATCGTGGTTTCTACGGCAGATTAGAAAGTAAGTACTATAATACATTTTAAGTTGTCTATTGTTACTAATATAATGGCGTTCACCAAAACAAAGATACATGACCGACCAGGTGTAAGCTTATCGGACACACTTGGACAATAAACAAGGAATGCATCCGAGCGGCGGCGGCGGTATTATCTTTCATGTGGTATTTGTCACAAGAGTTCAAGATGTGATTCATCCCATCCCCCCTATTAGAGATGTATTTTGGAGTAACATGGAAAATATTATTTAGTCACGATTTATTCGTTGGCGACTTTATACTCCTCCTGTGCTGTTTAGTGATTTCGTATTTTGTGACCATGGCTATGGATTACCGGAATTTGAACCCGCCTAACCTGACCGACTGTGCTATGAACCAGTTCGGGATATCGGGAAACGGGTCTAATTTAACTTCCAAGATTTGCCCCAAAAAACAACAACAAAAAACACGGCAAGTTAAATAGAATCAGATCAAGCTAAGTTGGCAGCGATTTTGATAGCACAGGCTGAGTACCTAAGTGTAATTTAAATGTCAAACTTATATGAAATTATGACGTTTAACTTAACACTTGCACAGGCTCGGCTATAAAAATTGCTGCCAACTTAGCTTGGTCAGACATTAAAAGCTTGTAGAAAGTAAAAATATTCACTCCTACAAACTGCAATAATTAGTTTCTTTTTTGATAGGCACAGAAAATCGGTGGTTAGTAAAAATGTTGCATAATGCTGTCCAACTGGCCGGCTTCATAAGCGGCGATTTATTTACCGTTCGCGCCAGGCTCGAGACCCATAAGCTGAGTCATACGTTTTAGCTAAAAACGGTTTGTATGGTGGCCTGGCGTATTGTGTACGCTCGGCGGTTCGTGGCCATGAATGGGTTAAGCACGAAGAATTTCGTACATTGACCCACCTATTCGTATCTCTATCGCATGCGCATAATTATATAGATGTCCCGCCCATGATGCCGGCGATCAATGACACAATGCGCGAGCGGGGCAGCTATATTTATTAAGCGCGTGCAATAGACATACGAACAGGCGGTCAATGCACGAATCTTCGCGCTTAGCGTCCGTAATTTAGTTTAGAGGATAAGTAGTCAAAAATACACATCCTCGTTTAAAGCGTAGTAAAGTTGAGCAAGTAACATCATACCGGTCCAGAATCCACTCCTCAAGGTGGTCGAGGTCACAAGCAATGTACTTTAGCGCATAGTTGGTGAGGCGCCGACACCAGCTCAGACCCAAACTTCGGAGCCGTGGCAATTTCTCAAATTGGTGTTCAATCATTCGTTACTATTGTACGCGCTCGAGCTTGGGAAAGGAACATACCGGTCTAGAGTCAGTTCCTCCAGGTGGTTGAGGTCGCAAGCGATGTACTCCAGCGCGTTGTCGGTGACGCGCGGACACCAGCTCAGGTCGAGGCACCGGAGCCGCGGCAAATTCTCAGCTAGGAGCTCTACGCCCTCATCCGTCACTTTGCTGCACCCGCTTAGTGACAGTACGGTCAGGTTGGGAAGTGAATGCACTGCGGGTACAAAAAAACATGTTACATTATATTTTAAAGTCAGCCCAACCACATAAGTAAGACGGTTCGCGAGGTTGTTTCACGGTCGACGGTAGTTGTAGTAGAAGGCAGTTTAATTTCGGTAGATATTAGTCACTTTTTTGTAACTACTACTTTTCAGATTTTCATATTTTTTGATGTAAATGCTTTTTGTTTGCAAGCTTATATGTAGGTCTACAGTTTTGAATTTACTACATCACAATTAATCGTTTTAAACGAAGGCGAATTTAATTAAAAAGCCCAAGCGAATGCTTTTTATTACCCAAGTAGCATGGAAGTGTCGGCAACATCAATATAGCAGCCAATTAAGAACTTAGAGTGATTTAAGGGACGTATAAGAGTGTCAGAAAAGATTTAAGCTGTATAAAAGGTACTTTACAGACATTATACAGCTCAAGCTGTATAAAATCATTATAAAGGATTCTGCGGAAGCATGGGGTGCTTTATCAGAATATAAAAAATCTACTATAAAACTAAAAGTGTTGTGAGAGACTACAAGCTAATTCTATCGTAATAGCTGTATACAGGCTGTATTGTAGTAACACTTGGCACTTTTAGCTGTACAAAAGTATCTGTCAACTCCGTTTTAAAACATTAAGTGTTGTGAAACACTACAAGCTAATTTTATCGTAAAAGCTGTATACAGGCTGTATTGTAGTAAGTATCACTTGGCACTTGTAGCTGTACAAATGTATCTGTCAACCCCGTTTTAAAGCTATTTCTTATGGCGTAATCTTACTCTCCTATAAGAATAGTAGTTGTATAACTTCTGTCTGTAAGGGTATTATAAAACCAAATGAATAAATGGCAGCTATAGTACAGCTTTTTTCTGCATTACTGATAGAGTCGCTTATAACAATCTTTTGGCGTAATTTTACACTCGTATAAGTATAGTAGTGTAATAATTTCTGAAAATAAGTGTATTATAAAACTAAAGGAATATATGACAGTTACAGTACAGGTTTTTTATTTGTTATAAGTACGGATCTCTAAAGAGAATTATAACTTATGTACGGAGAACCGAAATACAGCCAAACGAATACAAATATTCTATAATAAAGCTGTTTTAATTACAAAAGCTGTAAAAGACACTCCATTTATTACACAGCACAGCTACTAAGATTATAATGCTCTCCAACTATCCTGTAGGCTGTTTAAAAATTGTCGCCATTTTACAATAAAAAAAAAACGTATTTGTAAATATAATTAAAGAAATACTTGCAAATATTTAGCAGACTAACGCCGTGTTATGATTACCAGCTAAAATAAATTGTTTAGTCTTAGAATTAATATTTATAAATATTTTTGATACTCTAACCTTAAAAACAAACAGTAACTTTACCGATTTTTGATATTTTCCTTATGGTTTCTCTTTGTTATTTTGCAGGCGCGTAAATATTTTGCCAGATAAGATACACAGGTTCACAATAAATAATAATCCCCACTTACCAATAATGTTATATTCCATTCAAGTCCTGTATAATATTTACTTTTACTTTTACCATCCACTATAACACTTTATTGTCGCCATTACTATGTTACGAATGAACAAGATTAAGACATTTTAGTTTCTTAAATGATTATTATTCTCTTGTAATTCTTTCTTATAACTCATTTAAAACTTATATTCTTATATCGTACTTATAAGAGATTATCTGTAGTGTTAAGGTTTCCTGTTACACCGAAATATAGCTGTAATGCAGCTATTATGCAGCTTATGTATTGCTCATACAGCTCTAATAACGCCAAAGGCTGTATAATTTGGGCCCTTTTTTTACTTATAAGGGCTGTATAAGCGCTTATACAGCCTTTGTACAGCCTAACTGTACAGCTTATAGTATACAAATAAACTTTAATACAGCTTATATACAGCTTGCAATGCTACTTGGGTAGTCATACATAATAAGTTAATACAATACATATTTTACTCTTTGGTTGCAAATGTTACAACGTAAAGTGTATGACATCGGTTACACGCTAATTCTGGCGTCAGTTCAGTCCATCAGTCTGGTCAGACTGACGGGAGAATTATCGTTTTTCGTTTACCACGCGGACTGATGGACTGATGGTCTGGGCTCAGGACTAATGAAAATTTAAATTTTTTGAAAATATTTGTCAGTCCGTTTTGAATGACAGAAAACTGATAGGAGACTGATCGTGTAACCTCTTTGTGTCATTCTCGCGTCAGTCACCGCCCATGCAACAATGGAATGATGGACTGAACTGACGCCAGAATTAGCGTGTAACCGGTGTCTATTGTCGTAATTTTATCAGTCTGTTGTCAGTCTGGACTGATCGTCTAACCGTGTCCATTTTCCATCATTCTGGCATTAGTCAAAACTCGAATGGACTGATGGACTGAACTGACGCCAGAATTAGCGTGTAACCGATGTCTATAGTTAAGTGTGTAGTAGAAAGTAGTCCAATCGTCGGTGATAAATGTTTGTCTGAAAACATCTTAAGAGCGCTCTTACAAGAAAAGTCGAAATAATGCAAAATTGATGATACTAGTCGACGAAATTCAGGACTTTGCGCTCATTATTAGAAACAATGAGTACTTGTTCCAGTAAAAGCGTCTTCTTATCTTTATAAATATCGTTGTAAATATTAGAAAAAGGACTTATTAAATTAGTAATGATTTTTTTTCTGATGGTCGTTTCCGAAAAACCCCGTGAAGCACTGAATGGCGAGCTCTTATTTGGAAATGTTGAGAATTTTACTCTGCTAAACCTGGCTATTTTGTATTACTAATACCCTGTACTTTAGGCATATCAAACTATATTTTTTCTACATACCTTTGAGAAAGAGAAAATCAAAGTAAAACGAACTCGATTTTCTCTCCGAAACAAGTGTCAATTCCTACGAAAATCTACTTAATATCGAAGTCATTTTCATACTCAAGCAATCTGCAACGTTTGCTTATACTGTTGGTATACATTAGTGTTTATGAAATTCTACTATAATTTTTTGGCAATTTTTTGAAAACTACTCTATATTACCGATGACGCGCGCTGCGCCAGCTCAGTGCCGCGGCAGAGCTTGTAGAGGCAGGACGTGTGTCGGTCGGCTCCGCACATTTTCAACGGCGACGACGAGGTTTTTTATCATTGTGTGCGGCGGGCGCCGTGTAAAACGCTATACTGTGTGCGTGTAAACCGCAACGAGAGACTTTGATCCTAGCACTGTTTTTATAGTATTATAATTTATAATGGTACAGTTTAATAAACTACCGGACAGGATTAAAAATATTTGAAACGACCTGACATTATATATGTATTTATTTGACTCAAGATAGTACTCAGGGTCTGATGATGGAGCCGGAAGGTGGTCACCGGTACCAATCAACCATGCAACTAAACCACTTCGTGTTTAGGCTCGTTTTATTCATCTCAACAAGATCTTTGACACAAGATAGTACTCAGGGTCTGATGATGGAGCCGGAAGGTGGTCACCGGTACCAATCAACCATGCAACTAAACCACTTCGTGTTTGGGCTCGTTTGATTCTGCTCAACAAGATCTTTGACTTAAGATAGTACTCAGGGTCTGATGATGGAGCCGGAAGGTGGTCACCAGTACCAATCAACAATGCAACTAAACCACTTCGTGTTTAGGCTCGTTTTATTCGTCTCAACAAGATCTTTGACTTAAGATAGTACTCAGGGTCTGATGATGGAGCCGGAAGGTGGTCACCGGTACCAATCAACCATGCAACTAAACCACTTCGTGTTTGGGCTCGTTTGATTCGTCTCAACAAGATCTTTGACATAAGATAATACTCAGGGTCTGATGATGGAGCCGGAAGGTGGTCACCGGTACCAATCAACCATGCAACTAAACCACTTCGTGTTTGGGCTCGTTTGATTCGGCTCAACAAGATCTTTGACTTAAGATAGTACTCAGGGTCTGATGATGGAGCCGGAAGGTGGTCACCAGTACCAATCAACAATGCAACTAAACCACTTCGTGTTTAGGCTCGTTTTATTCGTCTCAACAAGATCTTTGACTTAAGATAGTACTCAGGGTCTGATGATGGAGCCGGAAGGTGGTCACCGGTACCAATCAACCATGCAACTAAACCACTTCGTGTTTGGGCTCGTTTGATTCGTCTCAACAAGATCTTTGACACAAGATAATACTCAGGGTCTGATGATGGAGCCGGAAGGTGGTCACCGGTACCAATCAACCATGCAACTAAACCACTTCGTGTTTAGGCTCGTTTGATTCGTCTCAACAAGATCTTTGACACAAGATAGTACTCAGGGTCTGATGATGGAGCCGGCAGGTGGTCACCGGTACCAATCAACCATGCCACTAAACCACTTCGTGTTTAGGCTCGTTTTATTCCTTTCTATAAGATCTTTGACACAAGATAGTACTCAGGGTCTGATGTTGGAGCCGGAAGGTGGTCACCGGTACCAATCAACCATGCAACTAAACCACTTCGTGTTTAGGCTCGTTTGATTCGTCTCAACAAGACCTTGGACACAAGATAGTACTCAGAATCTGATGATGGAGCTGGAAGGTGGCCACGGGTACCAGTCTACCATGTAACTGAACTACTTCGTGTTTGGGCTCGTTTGATTTGTCGCAACAAGATCTTTGACATAAGATAATACTCAGGGTCTGATGATGGAGCCGGAAGGTGGTCACCGGTACCAATCAACCATGCAACTAAACCACTTCGTGTTTGGGCTCGTTTGATTCGGCTCAACAAGATCTTTGACTTAAGATAGTACTCAGGGTCTGATGATGGAGCCGGAAGGTGGTCACCAGTACCAATCAACAATGCAACTAAACCACTTCGTGTTTAGGCTCGTTTTATTCGTCTCAACAAGATCTTTGACTTAAGATAGTACTCAGGGTCTGATGATGGAGCCGGAAGGTGGTCACCGGTACCAATCAACCATGCAACTAAACCACTTCGTGTTTGGGCTCGTTTGATTCGTCTCAACAAGATCTTTGACACAAGATAATACTCAGGGTCTGATGATGGAGCCGGAAGGTGGTCACCGGTACCAATCAACCATGCAACTAAACCACTTCGTGTTTAGGCTCGTTTGATTCGTCTCAACAAGATCTTTGACACAAGATAGTACTCAGGGTCTGATGATGGAGCCGGCAGGTGGTCACCGGTACCAATCAACCATGCCACTAAACCACTTCGTGTTTAGGCTCGTTTTATTCCTTTCTATAAGATCTTTGACACAAGATAGTACTCAGGGTCTGATGTTGGAGCCGGAAGGTGGTCACCGGTACCAATCAACCATGCAACTAAACCACTTCGTGTTTAGGCTCGTTTGATTCGTCTCAACAAGACCTTGGACACAAGATAGTACTCAGAATCTGATGATGGAGCTGGAAGGTGGCCACGGGTACCAGTCTACCATGTAACTGAACTACTTCGTGTTTGGGCTCGTTTGATTTGTCGCAACAAGATCTTTGACACAAGGTAGTACTGAGGGTCTGATGATGGATCCGGAAGGTGGTGACCGGTACCAATCAACCATGCAACTAAACCACTTCGTGTTTGGCTTCGTTCGATTCGTCGCAACAAGATCTTTGACACAAGTTAGTACTCAGGGTCTGATGATGGAGCTGGACTGTGGCCACGGGTACCAGTCTACCATGTAACTGAACCACTTCGTGTTTAGGCTCGTTTGATTTGTCGCAACAAGATCTTTGACACAAGGTAGTACTGAGGGTATGATGATGGATCCGGAAGGTGGTCACCGGTACCAATCAACCATGCAACTACACCACTTCGTGTTTGGCTTCGTTCGATTCGTCGCAACAAGATCTTTGACACAAGTTAGTACTCAGGGTCTGATGATGGAGCTGGACTGTGGCCACGGGTCTACCATGTAACTGAACCACTTCGTGTTTGGGCTCGTTTGATTCGTCGCAATAAGATCTTGTTGAGATGAATAAAACGTGCCTAAACACGAAGTGGTTTAGTTGCATGGTTGATTGGTACCGGTGACCACCTTCCGGCTCCAACATCAGACCCTGAGTACTATCTTGTGTCAAAGATCTTGTTGAAACGAATAAAACGAGCCTAAACACGAAGTGGTTTAGTTGCATGGTTGATTGGTACCGGTGACCACCTTCCAGCTCCATCATCAGACTCTGAGTATCACCTAGTGTCAAAGATCTTGTTGAGACGAATCAAACGATCCTAAACACGATGTGGTTTAGTTGCATGGTTGATTGGTAATGGTACCTTCCAGCTCCATCATGAGACCCTGAGTACTGTCTTGTGTCAAAGATCTTGTTGAGACGAATGAAACGAGCCCAAACACGAAGTTGTTTAGTTACATGATAGACTGGTACCCGTGGCCACCTTCCAGCTCCATCATCAGACCCTGTGTATCTTCAGTGTCAAAGATCTTGTTGAGACGAATCAAACGAGCCTAATCATGTTACTACATGGTTGATTGGTATCCGTGACCACCTTAATCATCATCAGATCCTCAGTACCAGTTCGTTTTTAAACCCTCGTTGATACAAACTTTACAACCTATAGGTACCAAATGCAATGACGAAACATGTAAATAAGCGAGTAGGTACCTATAATTTCTTTCGAGTAATATACCTTCATAAGTACGAGTATGGGGCTATTCATAAATTACGTCGTTTAGAATGGGAGGAGTGGGGGGGGGGGGGGTCTGGACATCGGATGATGGTAACATGACGTAGGAGGAAACAGATTCATCCGAAGCTTGATTTTTGGATGATTTGAGGGGCGGGGGGGGGTCAAAAATCGTCAAAAATAGATGACGTAATTTATGAACAGCCCCTATGTACATTTGCACTGCATTTAGTATTTTCGTACTTACCAAATAACAGTTTTAGAACTTTAAAAGTTAAGTACAGTTAGTGTTGTTATGGTTGATTCCAATATGCTTCGCGAAGGATCAAGAATGTTTAATCCATCATTGTAGTGCGAGTGTGGTAGAAGGGATCGGCATACTGAGCTCGCACGGCCTGCCGCAGCGCATAAAATACCTAAACTCGCTCAACGCCGAAATGTAATAGCGCTCTTAACAGTAAACTCGAAATCCGGTTATCAGTTAGCTAAATAAAACGAAAATGTTTTTAGAGAAGTATTAAATCGTAAATGTGAAGTCAGCACGTACGTCACGGTGTCATATTTCAACGAAAATCTATTCGTAAATATTTAACGTACATTTTAGGAGGTTAATTTTATTTTATTCATTTCTGAAATAAAAGTAGCTGATGGAAATTCGCAAACTACTATTAACATTACGCCCAAGCAAATTGGATATGTACGGTAATTTTTACTTTGCAAACAAACTTGCCAAATTAGTTGAAATGCCTAATAAGCCCTAAGGCATACCTTCCTAAGACCCACCATATAAAGTTTATTTTTTTTTTAATTTGAACCTTATTCAGTAAGTAAATTAGAACAAATTTCGTTTGTTTCAAAAAACAATGACACAAAAGAAATGCTACTTTATTTGGTTCATGAAAGGTTCAAATTAGATTGCACGAACATGTACATTGTAATGTACATTTAGTCTCAGGAGGATACAGCGGCGTAGGAAAATGTTTTTCACATTCAGCGTAGGCGAACTATATATCGATTCTCGTATCCTCCGGTAAAAAAGTGATTACGTCACTGAACTCACATTTACGAGCAATGTCGTAAGGATTTCGATGAATGTCAACGAATTTCAGGTCAACGAGTTCAAAGTTTAACTGTCGCGTTATGGGGCCGCAGATGGATAATATTTACGATGTTTGCGACATCGAGTATTCACCCTGCGGTAAGTCGTCTGGGGGAAACCATAAAGGTTTCGCATGAATGCTACTTGTAAATGCTTAATATGCAATACTCGAATACATTTTGTAGGTATACAATCCCGTCCTTGCGACTCTTGATTGTAGAAAGAAAATTCTCAAAGGCATGCATTTCAATTCGTATGTGTTGCGGGGTATACGCTGAAACGTAAACGTACCTAATAATAAACGTTGATGAGTTTTTAATTAGGCACTTGATCTATACATCTTATAAAACAAAGTACCCCGCCGCGTCTGTCTGTCTGTATGTATGTATGTTCGCGATGAACTAAAAAACAACTGAATGGCTTTTCATGCGGTTTTCACCTGTCAAAGGATTGACTCTTGAGAAAGGACGATGCTGGGACGGGTCGCTAGTATTAAAATATATTAGGAATAAACTAATTTAACAGATTATAATTACTTAACTACATCCGGAGGTAAAGCTATTTTAGGAATATTTACGTATTCCACAACGCCTACATTTGAATACATATTTAAAAAGAACCGGTCGCTGGTGCAGATAACAAAGACACGTTTCGAGCCGTTTAATTATTTGTTTTACGCACTACGCCAACTCTTGGTCCGTGTAACTGTAGCTCTTATAACCCTAGCATTAAGGTTTAAGATGGGCTAAAGCGTGTTACAATACGCATGCCAAGCATTTATTTAACTAAAGTATTGTAGGCATGCGAGACCGGGCACAATGCTAAGATCGGTCTCTTGACACGGAAACACGAATGCATGTGGATGTAGAGCACTCAGTTGGACTAATTGGGAGCTCTCTGTTATGCTCTTTGAACATATGTTATACCTATTTCTATTTCTAGTTCAGGCTCCATCTATTTTTATAGACCTTTAATAAACTTGCCTGAACGGCACGTGCGGGTTCAAATACAAATATATCTATTTCGCTTTAAAATGTGGTACAAAAAGATGTTATAAAAAATATATCGTGGTCACACACATTCCACCAGAAACTGGCATGCAAAATTATTCTAGAGAGTACCTAAATATAAAAAAAGCATGCAACGATACGTACTTAGAGTACTTAAATCTAATAATTTAGTGCACTTAAATTCTTCTTCTTGGAATTAGATTTGCGTCATGACTAAAAAGGTCCTTTTTACTGCTGAATATTACTGTTTGCGAAAACTTAAACGGCTCAACCGGATCACATTCTAAATAGTTTTCAATGACTCTTTATTTCATGTTTTTCATATTTTTTGGACCCATCACGTGGATTTAGATTTAGATTTATTTGGATTTTTTTTCAGACCTTTTGAGTGATTATTTATGAAATTAATCAATAAGTATAAAATTACAAAAAGGTTTATTGAAACCCCTATTATTTTTTAAAGAGAGAAAGTATAGGATGTTCCATATATGTAATTTGTTTTTCTTTCTAGTAGTTACCAACGAACGATGCCAAAGCTAAACCGAGGACGAACCGACAGACAGACGGACATGTACTCATATAGCTACTACTCAACTTAATTAGCTACTAAGCTAATACTCAGCATGCTAAGCAAGGCACTCTGTTTGGGTGGTAGCCATGCACTAACACTCCTAATTCGTATTGGATAATACTCACCAATTTTGACCACGCCTTGATTGGTGGGCGCCCAGCAGCTGTGCAAACACTGTGAGGCGCTCTGTTTGAGTTGTAACTCTTGGCTTGTACACTACACCTCTAACTCGTATAACACTCACCAATATTGACGACGCCGTGATTGGTGGGCGCCCAACAGCTGTGCAAACTCACCACACAGTGAGGCGCTCTGTTTGAGTTGTAACTCTTGGCTTGTACACTACACCTCTAACTCGTATAACATAACACTCACCAATATTGACGACGCCGTGATTGGTGGGCGCCCAGCAGCTGTGCAAACTCACCACACGGTGAGGCGCTCTGTTTGAGTTGTAACTCTTGGCTTGTACACTACACCTCTAACTCGTATAACATAACACTCACCAATATTGACGACGCCGTGATTGGTGAGCTCCCAGCAACTGTGCAGCCTCAGCACGCTGAGCGAGGCGCTCTGTTTGGGCGAGAAGTAGCCGAGCGCCGCGTCCGTTACATGGTACGCTTGTAGGGAGAATTCGTATAGGGATGGCAGGAGTTGCGCCACTGCTCCTACCTGTATTAAAAAAAACCTATCAGATGCCGAAACCAGGAAGAACAATACAGCGGATTGAGCTCTACGATCAAGAATTAGAGTTGAACTAGAGCATTGCGTTTCGTTTTGATTACGGTATTTGAAAAGAATACCTACCGTCATCTCTAGTCTCTTGTGATCTCATCACCTGTCCTGCTAGGTGACAGTGATATGGTATCAAATCAAAAGTATAAGTACCATCCACTTTAAGTACAATTCTATGGGTATAATTTGTATAGATGAGTGTATAAAAAAAACAAGGTACCATTTATAAAAAAAACGCAAGATAATATTAATTTAAGTACCAAGATTCTAAAAGGGTAAAAAAACCGACAAAGATATAATACCCTCATTTTTTAAGGCTCGAAGACCTTGCACGAAGTTTTACACGCTCACGGCCAAAGAAGTAATTCTCGATTGAATCCAATTAGTTTGAAAATTAATCCGTTGTTTTGAAAATACTTACGGCTTCGTCAGCAATGTTAATGCAGTCAGTAAGCGTGAGTGAGACAATTCGTGGAGTTAGACATGCCCATAAACCAGCTTCTGTTATTTCATTGCAACCAGTTAGTTCTAGTTCAAACAGAACCTAAAAAGTGAAGAAATCGATTAAATAAGATCACCTTACAGCAAATAAGGAATATGTATTACAGTATTAAATAAATCTGTCTTTATTTCAGAATTTGAAGATCTGTTACGATATTAGAAAACTGACCTGTAGGTGATCCAAGATCGCTTCAAGCCCTCTATCTGTTATTGTGCATCCTTTTAGGCTAATAGCGTGGACATGGTGAGCCGACAAGGGAAATTGTCTTATAAATTCATTAATATCATCATCACTAGCCGAAACTAACACAACCCCGCGGATTCCTCTTCTAACTAAGGAGTTATAGAACCTCTGCATGCAGAAGCCGGTAGCCGAGCGGAGCTCGCGGCAGTCGAGGACCGCCACTAGGCCGGTCCACCACCGCGGCGACGAGTATAGCACGTCGCGCCACTTGGTGCAGACTTGAGCCAACGTCCGTCGCTCGTTGGAGTTGAAATACAGGAAGAACTTTTCGAGGAAGCGTTCCTCCTGGACGTACTGGGTCCAGACGAGGGGGCGAGGGGACGGGCGCCGGCGGCGGGGCACGCGGGGCGCGGCGGCGGCGGGCCCGCAGAGCGCGTTGGCCACGCGCTCCACCACGCCGGGCGAGCGCCGCCGCCCGCGCAGCCCCAGCCCCGTGATGCGCCGCGACAGCTCGGCCGATGCGCGCTCCACCACGCCCTGCGCGGACACCGACGACATCTTCACCTTCACGCGCCGGATCGTGTCCGCGCCGCGCCCCGCCGCACCCCCGCCCCCGCCCGCGCCGTGCTCGCAACCCGCCACCGCGATACTGCACACAACCAAAAGAGGGATTTCACTCTGTACTTCGTGTAGGTAGTTCAGAACGGAAGATAAAAAATTCGCAGATTTGGATATATTCCGCGATCACATTAAGGGTAGCATCTAGCATACCATGCTACTAATGGAGTCGCTGTTTGGTAAAAAAGGTCACATTCACAAGCATCTCTACTAACAATTTAGATTTGGAATATTGATTATATAAAACAAATACAGAAATGATTGATAAATAAAAATATATTGTCTCTATATAATAAATACACATCGGTAACTCGTGGCATTTAGGTAGCACTTAAAAGATTAGTGATGAGCACACATCAGTAACTCGTGGCACTTGACAGTTTCTAACAGACTAGTGATGTGACAATGTTCTTCCTATATGAGTCGAGAAAAAGAAACCACTAAAAAAAGGAATTAATTAAACTAATCTTTTAAGTGCTACCTAAATGCCACGAGTTACTGATGTGTAATAATAAACATACAATCATTAACTGACTTCAAAATTCCAAAAGGTTCTCAATCCAGTTGTTTGATGTTTTTTTTTATATATTTGTTACCTAAAAACTCAGTCATTTCTAAACTGTTTTGAAAAATATAGTCTTTTTTTGATTGAAAGTATAGACATGAGGAATGGAGGGAACTCCTCAAATCTTAAAGACATAGGTACATATAGTGATTTTTGCATTTTCATCACCTACTTAAGCATTGCATTTACATCAAGTGGGTGGAACTGCTGATGAAGACCAGAATGGAACACATCAACAACAAGATAGTCAAGTTTGTTCAGCAAGTTAGGTTTTTAAGCAACAGGTTTTTCAAAGTTGATGATGGATCCCATGTGAAAGTGAGGAAGCTCCTCAAATCTTAAGAGCTTACTTATTGGTATTTTTTTATTTTAATCTAAAATCAAAGCATTTCCATTTAAACAAAGCTCTTAAGAACTCCTCCAGGATGGATTTTTGGTGCCAGTGGATGGGGCACTGAGGGCAACTACCTGATCCTGTACTCCTACACAAAAATGGGCTTAGGATACCCACCCTAACTTTACTCTTTACTATGATGAACATTAAAAGACTTTGGAAAAAAAATTGTCAGCAATTTTTTTGCCAAAAACTAAAATAGGTATATGCCAATCAATTTCATTAAGTTAATTACATTTGACTAAATCATATAATATTTATTTTGGAAATGATTTATGATACTCCCGTTATAATTTTATATAATATAATCTAGAATAATAACCAAAAAATACTTTAATTTAATGGAAGGGAATTAATTGAAATAAAATTATGAGTTACGCAACAAAAACAAACTTCAACAATAGATGATTTTTAGAGCTTGTTCCATTAAATAATTAGTTAAGTAAAATCAAAATATGACTTCAATAAAAACCTTAATATCTATGTATCTTAATATATAATGCAAGCTAAAAAACCAACAGTTACCTTTTAAGGATTTTATTTTATGTTACAGTTTTCACCTCTTTTATTTATTACATAGGCAGATTAATAATCATGATAGTGGAGTTGAGTTATGAATTAATAAATATACTTCTGGCATTTTACTTTACCCTTGTAATATCACATAAATATATCGAATGAAATATGTGTAATTCCTATTTTAATTAATAATATAAAGTAGCTCTTAATAAAACGAAATAAACAAAAAAATCGATGCAACTTTATACAGACCTATATTTGATGTAGTAGACATAAAAACACCATTATCACGTTTATGTCAACATATTTGATTTGATTTAATTTAACACTATGCACCATTAGCGAATGTTATTCAGTATTTTGCAAAAATGAAAATAATAAGAAGCTCAAATTAGTTTCGCTCAGCAGTCTCAGCACCTTGGAAGAAAAATTAATCGACTAAATAAGAAAGTTAATGTTGACAGTCAAAGTTGTGAAGTTTCAAGTATTCTTAAATTATTCGGCTGTTCTTGACGTTTCCTACGCGTTTTCTTGTCTATGTATGTCATAGAGAAAAAAGTCGTCAATATTGTTTAAGCTCACGGTTAAAACACTGTTTGTACAACTAAGGCATAGCACATAAAAAAAATGCAACCTGTTTCACGTTATTTGTCATTAGCCCCCTTAGAGGATATAACCGTTATATCCCGTTAATTACTCCGAGTTAGCCCCCTACAGACTATGCGCGTGAATCGCGGGCGAAGCCGCGAACGCGAGTGTGTAGTCGATTTTCGCAGACAGCGAAATCGACTACACACTCGCGTTCGCGGCTTCGCCCGCGATTCACGCGCTTAGTCTGGAGGGGGCTATTGATCCAGGATTATATCTATGGATCCAGGGCTGTCAGATCGTAGAATTGGATACAAAATTCGTATTTATACGATTATAATCGATTTTTTTCGTATCTATTACGTATAGTTCGTCAATAGATATAATTGGATACGAAATAAAACACCGATGTCAAACTACTGACAATGCATCAAAAAAACAGTCTGCCAATACTGAGGGGCTACCGCGAAAACAGAAATTCGCAAATTGCGGGGATCTTTCTCTTTTACTCCAATGAAGGCGTAATTAGAGTGACGGAGAAAAATGCCCGCAATTGACGATTTTCGATTTTCACGGTAGCCGTCTTGTTATACCATAAGCCCCCTCCAGACTCCCCCCATAGTCCCTCATAGTCTGGAGGGGGCTATAGACTTATAATATATAGAGACGGTGTCTCAGCGAGCTGTCACTGTTGCCACTTTTGTTTAGTGTACGATTAACAATGAGGCCCACCTTGCTGTAGCCATGTCGATAAAGTCATATCGATAAACTATCGACATTTCTTGCAATTTTAATTTTACTTCAAAGGCTTAACGATACCTAAAATGACCAAAAACGCTTTTATTCTTTATTGTGGTTATCAGATCACAATTTTATAGTCACGCCCCAGCAGCGAACCAAGGGAAAGTTCAGATATTTAATTAAAATACATAAATAGGTGTTCCGCAATAATTGAATTATATTATTATATTATAATATATTCATTATCCATTAGTATTTCAATTATGTTTATGTTTAACGAAGATATTGAAGCTTCAATTAATCGCTATTTCGTTCCGCTGTGTAGCGTTTATCGATATATAACATGATTAAAATCGACTTTTCACATCCCTAAAAGAGCACACATATACGCTTTTACGCACACATACACAGCCTGGGTGCATCAAGAAAGGCAACACTTGATTTGAAGTCCACCTTGTCAACAGTATGGTTGTCCTTTTTTGACAAACGGCATTTTTAAAACAGCGAGGAGAGAGAAATGATACTAGTTGCTGCGCCGTGAAAGAGAACAGAAAACGTTGGGCCCTTGTGTTATACGATTTAATGGAACGGCAACTATACTTCGTAAAGCAGATCTTGTCAGTAGAAAATGGCGGCAAATTTGAAAAAAGGTACGCGCGATGGGATATCATCTCATAGAAAATTTGAAGTTCGCGCCTTTTTCTACTGACAAGATTTGCTTGACCACCTATACTTAAATACACGTCAACGTGGGTTATACTGCGAAAATCCAAGTTCGCAAATTGTGGGCATCCTTCTCTGTCACTCTTATTACGCCTTCATTGGAGTAAAAGAGAAAGATCTCCGCAATTTGGGGGCTTACCGCAAAAACCGAACTTCGCTAGATTAAAAAAAAAACTTTTTTTTTAAATTTTGTAGGTACTCGTATAATGAAATGGACTTTCGTATTCATGGCACTAGATCGTATAATCAAGATTTATGTACTGGCAGCCCTGCATTGATCGCAATCGCATCGCATGTGGTGTTTTGTTTTGGTTTTGCTCAAAGAGCATATAATCACTACGGTTTTGCTTTGCTCAAGCTCAAAAATAAAAAACCATACAATAACACAATTTGTTTTGCTATGTGTCAGTAGATATTTTTTGGCGTGTTGTATTTTAATTTGTTGTTTATGCAGTGTTTGTAATACTTTGTCTACCTTTGCAGATTTCGCAAAGGTTTCATTTAAAAATTCCTTTTACCAGTCGTCATGATGCGGCGTGTAACTCTGCTACTGTCTGGTGTACCTCAAAATGTAAGTTATGAAACTAATTTGAATTATAATTATAAGACCAAGTAACTTTTTGTAATAGCACAGACATAACACGCATATGTATAAGTTAAATAAACATGTTATTAGCAGTTTATTTAAAGTATGTTAAACAGGTCCACACAGAGCAAACACACGCGCGAGGCAATTTCCTCGTGCACAAAACGGCCAGTGTAGACGTCCCCGCGCGTGCCTCCTCGGCCGAGGCACGTCTACCTACACTGGCCGTTTTGTGCGCGAGGAGCTGTTGCTCTGTGTGGGGGTCCACATATTCATGGCTATTCATGGCAATCTAACCTTAACTTTCAGGTAACTCTTACGGAACTAAGTTACAACTTAGATTGTTTATTTAACACAGATGAGATTGGGACGTTTAAGATACGCGATTTACCTAATCACCCTCAAACCAACAAGCGGCAAATAGCTCTAGACTTTTTATCAAGTTTTGATGCTATGGTCGCACAAGAAAAGTTAGACAGTTATAACTACACAATGAAAGACGGCCGGCAGTACACACTGCGGGCTAAAATCAATAAAACTGAGGAATATCAGTGCAAGAATTCCAACAGTCCAGAACAATGTGGCAGTTCTATCTGGTATGGAGCGAACTGGCAGAGTTTGGCGTTTCTACCCAATATGGATGGAGAAATGTACCATAGAGCTAATGCTCGACTTGATGTAAGAACTGTTTATTTTCTCTTTCTGTAATATTTTTTTTACCTTTGCTCTTTATTAAAAATTACAATATTTAACTGTAGAAAATTAAATTGAAAATCTTCATTATTCATATTTAATTCAATATCACAATAAAAAGTAAGCACACATTGTGTGTATCATAAATACATATTTCATGTTAGTAGGTGGCAAAGTACCTACTCATTTTTAATGTTTACTTAAGATAAAACAGAATTATGAAAGAAGGTATGGTCTCAACTTAAAATTAAATGTATAATTCTAATCTGATAAAATTAATCTTTTAAAAATAACTAATAATACTGGTAATTATGTATTCAACTTGTAATATAAAATTATGAAGAAGAATTTTTATAATGAATGATATTCTAGAATGTTGTCTTACCTATCCATTCATGCCAAAAAAACCCTCAAATACATAGTTATTGATAGATACAATACTTGACATACAAAAAATTAAATGATGCTACATAGTTGTTTAACTTTCGGTAACTATGATTGGTATTCCTCCTATCCAATTTCTTTGTCCAATGTGTATTGCATCTCACATTTTGCTTGTCTTTTTTTTATTTTAATTTTCTGTGTAAGTTAGCAGTGGTTTGGTATTTTTACTGTTATGCTGTTTAACTCGTTTGAAATAAAAATAAAAAATAAATAAAATAACAGCTTAAACAATGACTTTTTAGGTACACTTTTCATTCTTATACTAAAGGATCTAAGTTGGTATCTAAGGTTTAGTTATCACATGATGAAGATAGTACAAAATATCATGCCCAACTCTTTGTTTTTCAGGCCCAACTTGATTTGTTGAAAAAACAGAAGCTAGTAATAGAAAAAGAGAAAGAAATACTAAGAGAGAAAAGAAGACTGAAGCGGGAGTATGGTAGTATGGTTAGTTCTTTCTGTCAGTATGAGATTCCTTCCTGGCCGTGGATGGAGCGACTTTACCAGTATATTGAGGTAAATAGTCATTTAAATAATTCTCTTGGACAAGCTTCATTGCTGCAACATCTGCTTGGAAATTGGAATTTCGACAACTTTACACCTGAGGACATTTACTTTTCAATAATTTTGATACTTGTAGCTCCCTTCATCGGTCATTTGGGTAAATAATATTACTGATATAGTCATGATGAACTCATATCACTCATATTTAACTAGCTAATAAACTAATTCTATTCATTAGGGTTCCGTACCCAAAGGGTAAAACGGGACCCTATTACTAAGACTCCGCTGTCCGTCCGTCCGTCCGTCCGTCTGTCACCAGGCTGTATCTCACGAACCGTGATAGCTAAACAGTTGAAATTTTCACAGATGATGTATTTCTGTCGCCGCTATAACAACAAATACTAAAAACAGAATAAAATAAAGATTTAAATGGGGCTCCCATACAACAAACGTGATTTTTGACCAAAGTTAAGCAACGTCGGGAGTGGTCAGTACTTGGATGGGTGACCGTTTTTTTTTTTTGTTTTTTTTTTTATATGGTACGGAACCCTTCGTGCGCGAGTTCGACTCGCACTTGCCCGATTTTTTTTTAACTTCATGGCATGAAAGCATTAATAATAAGTAAATATGTTTTTG
The DNA here is from genome assembly GCF_910591565.1 of Cydia splendana. Taxonomy (NCBI): domain Eukaryota; kingdom Metazoa; phylum Arthropoda; class Insecta; order Lepidoptera; family Tortricidae; genus Cydia; species Cydia splendana. Next base: position 11,523,638 of record NC_085971.1, on the reverse strand, counting down.
AAATACAGCACTTAAACACAAAAAAAAAATTAAATTATAATTTATAATATTCATTGAAATATTATGTACCGCTATCACAATCAACCTATAATTACTGCGCAATAAAATGACTACAATGGCTATAGTCTCACAGATATGATATTTATTTTGTGCTATAATGGCTAAGCTTAGAAAAATAAAATCGTTAGTAACCACCTTACATGAGTATGCAAAAAAGTTCCGGTATGCCTCGGGGCTTAAATTTTTTTTGATTGTTGAAGTATTCATTTATATTTCATTTCATTTCATTTATTATGTTGTTTATTCCAGCCTGCATGTGATGAAAGTGAAGCGTCATCTTCCAAACGCTCGCGTTCCCGATCGCGGGACCGTCGCTCCAGCTCTAGGCACAGGTCGAGGTCACGAGAGAGAGTTCACCATGATTCAAGACGAAGATCGTAATATTTCATATTTTTTATTCTACTAAACCTAAATGTAGATGTAGTGCTTGGGACGCCCTGCCGAAAACAGGCGAGCTATCGCTTGTTGCATTCATTCAGCCGAATTCCTGGAATTCCTTTCAACTCCTGCTTATAATATGAGTTGTAAATTGTTTTAGTAGTACATTTTTCGTCAGTAGCGACACTTGTGACATCTGGTGTCAAGCGGTACTCATAGTTCCGCTACTTGACGCTAGATGTCGACTACGAAATAACTCGCGTTTTGGTAAGAAAACTGATGTATGGAGCTACAACTCTTTTGTTTACTTATGGAAATACTCAAAAATAAAACCGTTTTTCCGGGTTATTCCCACTAGTTACCACCAAGTTCTTACCACTGGTAACTACTAGGAAAAAAAATTCCCACTAGTTAGGTACTACCAACTCGGCTTGGTGGTAACTACTGGGAATTTTTATTCCCAGTAGTTACCACTGGTAAAAGGTGGGAATTTTTTTCCCACTATTTACCACCAAAATATTGTTAGAATTCAATACTAATAAAAACAGTATAAATGTAGCATGCTGTAATATATAATTATGTGTCAATTAGTGCTTCAGTAAACTGCTTTAAAAGTGATCAAAAATATTAAAACAGTTTTACCGGTATAAGTTGGGTATAAGTGTAAAAACTAAAATAGAAGAGTCTCATTCTAGTTAAGTCGAAATTAACTTATTATCCGGATTAAATTTATCTTATTAACTGTAAATTGAATTACATACATATTTATACAAACGAACAAACAAATCAGTCAACACGTTTAGAAAGCAAGTTTAAAAAGATCGAGAAATTTAATTCGTAAAAATATTTTGAAAACCTCCGACTTCGTGACATTCCTCTCGGTGCCCATGGCCCAGCGACGAGACGCAGTGACCTTCCTATAGGCACCGTCATAAAAATTGCACGGGTACTTACGCCTCATGGCCTCGTCAAGCAAGGACAAGCGTCGTCCCGTGAGACGACATGGCGTCGTCCCGTAAGACGACATGTGTCGTCCCGTGATATCGTCCTGACAGACGGCATGGCAGCGTCTTGTAAGACGACGAGCATCGTCTCGTTAAAAGACCTTGTGACATTCCGCTCGTTGCCGTGGCCCAGCGATGAGACTAAGTGAGCTCCTATAGCCATCATCATAAAAAGAATACGGGTATAAATGGCACATGGCGTCGTCCCGTTAGACGACAAGCGTCGTTGCGTGAGACGACATAGCGTAGTCCCGTGAGATGACATGACATCGTCCTGTGGGACATGAAGCGTCGTCCTGTAAAACGATAAGGCGTCATCCTGTGATACGACAGGCATCGCGATGAGTCATCATGTGAGAAGACATTGCGCCATCCTGTGGTATCGTAATAAATTGTAATTTGCTTTTTCTTTCAGATCTAAAGACCGCGAATTAATATTACTACAAATCGAGTGGCACGACGAAGGGCGAGCAAAAATACGTGATCATAGGTCACGCTCCAAACATAGGTCAAAGTCATATGAAAAGCGTGCCAGAGATCAAAAATCCGGCTCAAGAGAGCATGAAGACCCAGGCTCTCGAAAAAGGTCTAGACAGAGGTCAAGGTCAAAAGAGAGTCAGGACGATAGTGGATCTTCCCGAGACAGAATTTATAGAGACCGAAGATCTAGATCAAGAGAGTCTGTTCACAGAGAAAGCTCGAAAGAACAAATGACGCGGTCATACGGAGGGCGTTACAAAAATAAGAGATCCTCACGGGAGAGAAATTATAGAGACCTACGATCTACGTCAAAAGAACGAAGGGCATCGAGAGATGGGAGGTCACGATCGAAAGAGCGGTGGTCAAGGTCAGACGAACGCGGCCATGCGTACCGGAGGTCTTGTTCGAGGGAAAGAGCTTATAGAAACCTAAGGTCTACATCGAGAGAACGATATTATAGAACGCAAAGGTTAGCGTTATTTTTTTTTATCCCAAAATGTTCGATTAATCCACTATAAGGAGATTAAGGAGCAATAAATAAAATAAACACATGTACCTGTCGTTTTGAAAGTTACGTTATTGTCGTTAGGTAATTAAAGCATTATTATTTGTATTTCTAATAAAATCATCATTAATTAATTATACTTAGTTATTGTCGCCCTTATCAACAGCCAGTATTTTTTGTCTGAAAGTCACTTCTTCTTTAAAGGTCTAGATCTAAAGAGCCAACGAGATGGTCAAGAGAAAGACGGTCACGTTCAAGAGAACGCATGATGAGTTCCCACGAAGGACGATCAACGTACCGACGATCAAAATCACGGGATCGGAATACTCATATCAGTGACCGAAGTACTCGTATAATTACAGATTGGCATCCCAGAAGGTCAAGGTCATGTGAAAGAAGACCTAACCTGCCACTAGCTATAATGCCTGGGAGCCCTAAACGGCTTAAGTCACCAATTGGGATGTAAGAAAATATATTCTAAAGCCTGACAACAGTTTATTTAACCCTGAGACAGTGTCGCTGCAAACAGCTTACCTATGGCAATAATGTGCGTACGTCATGTATAGTCGGGGTAGTAGGCATTTGCTTCATGTTGATACTCGTATAATGTCAAAACATTGCTTACAGAGAATTCGGTTCTTTCAATTTACCTATTCGTCAAAATCTGATTCTAAATATTCAATATTTATGTATTCTTCGTTTTCTGACACTGACGAAGTCTGATTTTCATCAGATGTTGTGTCGCTTTCAGGACCACCAACCTCGATTATAAAACGTTCAGTCTCCAATTCGATTATAGGATTTTTATCGTCGATCTACATAAACCTTAAATGAAATATTAAAGTTTAAACCAAACAACTAACCAGTTCAATAAATCCGCACTATAAAAAGTCAATACCGGTCATGTCAACAACCAACTTTAAAACATTGTTTATTGAAATGCTATGTAATCCTTCGTCTTTTTTAAGCTGTAAGTATTTGATTGCATTCACTGCAATTTTTTTCGCATCTTTGGTAATTTTTTTTGGCATTTTTGTAATAAAACCGTTTATATTTGAATATATTCGTAGATATTTTCCGTTTGTTTACATCGGTGACATTCGCTGACATCCAACGTTCGTTGTCAAAGAGTACTTGTTGCCAGTAAAAGAAATTAGTACCATTGAAAATCCGCAAAATGGCGAGGGTCAAATAAACTGTTGTCAGGCTTTAGTAACTAATGATTCTTAGTGATTCCAAATCTGTTTTGGTCTATAAAATTGAAGGCATCTTGAGAAACAGTGCATGATTTATCTACTATTTATCTTGAGCAAAATGCTATAAAGTCCTGATAAGACTTTATTTCGTCGGGTGACAAGCAAAAGTCACTAACTAACACCACTGAAATTATTGGACAATAAACCGTGTTACAAGTGTAATAAAGTGCATAGTTACTTTAATTTTTTGATAGTACTTAGTGACTTTTGCTTGTTACCCGACGATTTGATTACATTCTAATAAAAATTACTGAAAACAATCTTAAAGTCAAATATTTATTTCAAGGAGCGGAGACGAGATATAAAGTGAGCCGATCTTGTTCAAGCTGGTTCGAGAGATCGGCTCACTTTATATTTCGTCAACCTTACCTATGTTGATAGATTATAGGTATACTTAGGTACATTTTTTCATTTTTTTAGTACAATAGTTTCATATGAGGAAGATTATACACCAATAGATAATATGAAAAGTAAAACTGGTGTTCAGTTTGATAAAGAATTTATAAAAGTAGAAAATGAAGGCGAAAATACAGTTCAGGGAGAAGCTACACTTGCAAACAGAAACAAAACATGTAATATTATGAAAGATAAAAAACAGAAAAACAAGGAAGAAAAAAGGATAGCTAAATTCAATAGTAAAGTAAAAAAGGCAGAGATGTTAGAAGGTAAAGTTAAAGAATTTGCCAAAGATGTTATGGTCCTACTCATCATATTACTTGAAGAATTGATGAATAAGGATAAATTTAGATTATCAGCCTTTAACAAAGTGCTATTGATAAAAAAGCTAGAAAAAGTAGTGGAAGAAAGAATCGAACCGCTAGCGAGGTCGAAAAAGAGCACAGATGTTGAAGTGCTGAGGAAATATAAGAAGCTATATCCGAGGGAAGTTGATTCACTGTTGATCAAACAAATGCTGGATAAGATTCCTAAAATACAAGTGCTGGAACCTCAATCGACTGCTACTGGTAAGCCTCTTCAATTCATTAGTATGAAGTATAGGGACTTCTATATCTGAATTAAAAAACAACTATATCTATAGTTTTAGATAGGTATGAGAAATTGATTTTTAACCTGATAATATATAAAAGTTATTTTTTTTACAAGGGGGTAAAGTTTTTGTTTAACCGCTTATGCTAATATTGACACCCGAGTATGCGAAAGAATCTTGAGCATTGCGAGGGTTTCAACCGTTTCAATGCACGAGGGTTAAACAAATTATGCCACCAAGTGAAACAAAAATTTTCACAACACCAACGCGACGAAAATACCAACTAAAATATCAAATAAAAACAAACCAAATCAAATCCAAATGAACGTAATTAAATATTTATCATACAAATTTCAAAATCATTATTTAAAAGTCAATTTCATAAGTGCTTGTTGCTAGGCCTACATGAAGAAAGTACCTATATTTTGAATTTTACTAGCCAACATTAAGAAACAACTCAAATTTTGCATCAGATTACTTTGCCCCACGTGTAGATAAAATGCAATTTTCTTCAGTTTTTGAACAATCAGTTGTTTTTACCAGTTGGTGTGGTGTTTTTTTTCCTTGACCCTAGTTCCCTAATTATGGATTTTTTTAGTTACGTCCGAACATTTGGTGCCACATACGCTGGATCCCGTAATCTGGAGAATGGAAGATGTAGAAGAGCAACAAGTATGTATATAGCTTTACATTGGATTACAGTTTTATGGCGTTATTTATAAACGCATATTAAGTCTAATAGTGGTAACACACTATCGCACCGCACCAAGGTCATTGTGCGACGCACCGATAAGTAAGAGCGAGAAAGAGATATCGCTTTCTCGCTCTTACTTATGGGTGCGTCGCATAATGACCTTGGTGCGGTGCGATAGTGTGTTACCATTACCACTATAAAGGTGGCCACTGACGAGCCTTCCAACAGTCCAAATAGCGTAGCTGCAATCCAAAATCGGTCCATGAATGTCAAAAACGTACAATGTTTAATATTAGGATGCCGTCCATTTGGATGAATCCATTGTAACGGCATCCATTTGGAAGGCTCGTCAATGGCCTGCTTTACAAGCCCTTGATAATCGTTTGTCCTTATTTGTCATTTTGACATTTGTGTGTGTTAGAAACAAATAATTATAGTAAGTATATTAGAAAGGTAAAAAAATATATAAATAACGGAACGGGGATAACAAATTTTACACCTTATGCCTTACGTCCATGATGCTGGTGGTCAATGCCACTGTGTGAGCGGGACAGTAATATAATTATGCGCGTCCCAAGTAGCACAGATAGCTCTATAACTACTCACTTTTAGTTCTATCTAACGCTCTGTGCGTTTTAAGACACTTATAAGAGCACACTCGTGGTCCTACAGCTGTATAATAGATCTCAGTGATATTTATATAGCTTAGGGCTGATTAAAAGCTGCATTACGGCTCTGAAAACTACCATTAATACGCAAAGAGTGATATAAAGGTATATTTGCTACGACCCTATACAGCTTTAAGGGTTATCAAATGCTTTAACCGTTATAAGGTCTGTTTAGTGGATAAAATTACGCCATGTGCTGTATAAGGAGGTAATTGTGGACTTTTATTACGTTGACTTATTAAGGGAACACAAGTGAACTATTATGAAGCTAATAGACGTATAATGGAACACATGTGGCACATAATACAGCTTGTCGCTTAACATGTTTACCGCTAAGCAGCTTTTATTACACTGACTTTTAAGGGAGCACGAGTGAACTAATATGAAGCCAATAGACGTATAATGGAACACATGTGGCACATAATACAGCTTATCGCTGAACGTGTTTACCGCTAAGCAGCTTTTATTACGCTGACTTTTTAAGGAAGCACGAATGAACTATTATGAAGCCAATAGACGTATAATGGAACACACTTGGCACATAATACAGCTTATCGCTGAACATTTTTACCGCTAAGCAGCTTTTATTACGCTGACTTTTAAGGGAGCACGAGTGAACTAATATGAAGCCAATAGACGTATAAATGGAACACATGGAGCGCATAATACAGCTTATAGCTGAACATGTTTACCGCTAAGCAGCTTTTATTATTCTGACTTTTTGAGGAAGCACGAATGAACTATTATGAAGCCAATAGACGTATAATGGAACACATGGGGCGCATAATACAGCTTATCGCTGAACATGTTTACCGCTAAAGCAGCTTTTATTTCGCTGACTTATTATAAGGGAGAACGAGTGAACTATTATGAAACCAATAGACGTATAATCGAACACATGTGGCGCATAATACGGCTTAGCGCTGAACATGTTTACCGCTAAGCAGCCTATTATACTGCCATTGGGACTGTCTGCATAGCGGCTGTTAAAACGTTCACAAGATGCCTTATAACTGTTTAGAGGTTCACTAGTGTATCGAAATAACGACTTGGACTTTATAGTGGTTCACTTAAGTATCTTTATCAGATATATAACAGTCGTATGCTGCATATAAGAATTTTAACGGTTCACGTTGCTTTTTAACATTGACCGCCATTTTATTGTATATAACCTATAAAATTGAAATTGCTTTTCCAACTTTTAAGGGTAACAATAAGGTTTTGTGCCTGAGTTCTTAACCTAAATCATTAGTTTAGTACTTCCTATAACGTATTATTAACTTTTTATCTCATAATTCTGTCCAAACCACTGAAATAGTTTTTACACATGGCTTATTTATATCATTAATTTAAATAAATACTGATTATTTTCGTGGCGCACTGAAATTTTCTTAGATAATGTATATATATAATGTCAGTAAACTTGCATTCCCAAACATCTTTCTCGCATTAATATATAAAACATAACATTTAACTAAACACTTTAACAAAATGACTTATGGTGTCGTTGCGCTTAACGTTTTTGCTTCAATATAAATATGTTCACCTCTGCGTTCGTCGTCACTATACAAAATTTAATAGCTGATTTTTAAGGCAGAGGTGTAAAAGTATGTTATTAATTATCTTTTATTCAGCCCAACGTCAATCTTTCCCGGTATTAGGGCGCACATGTGACATATTAGCTGAATAAAGGGTAACTGGTGGTCTCTTACCCAGTCAATATACACCTCTTATAACTCCTGTTACCCCTTATAATTCCGTTAAATTGCTGCTACAACGCTCTTAAGTAGCTATGTGAACTTAAGGCTGCCTAATTTGTGCCCATTTAAGAGTTATAAAAGCTGAAAAGACGCTTATACAGCTCTTATGCAGCTTTTATATTCCAGCTTCAAGCGTATTCGTACCTCATTATGCGGCTGCTATACAGCTAATCTGTGCTACTTGGGGTGTGATATAGATAGGAACAGGCGGGTCGATGTACGAAAATCTTCGTGCTTAGCGTCCTTACTCTTACAACTGACCATTAGTGTACCTTATGTCTTTGTAATAAGGCTTACTTCGTCTGTCTCTATTGTCATTGTCATTAAATGACTCATTTGATAATGAGAATAATGATACACGTAGCTTTATTTTTTTAAGATGCCTTCAGAGGGAACAGTACTAAGCCACATAGCCTCTAATTACCCAAACTACCGCATTATGTATTTGGTTTACCTTTTTAGGACCACAGGAATAATTCGACACTGTCCGAAAATGAAATACCAATAAACGATAACTTATCACACATCAATCAAGAACATAACATAATTGATTTAGACAGTGAAACATCTTTACCAATAATTAAAAAAGAAAAGATTGAGGTCGAGGAAAGACCTGTAACTATCGATATAGACAGCACCGAAAAACCGGTGCCAAGGCATCCTCAGTTTGTTGTCGTCATCAAATGCCTCGTTAAGAAAATGAACAAAGTGGGACTTCGTCAACTTTTGCATAAAAATAATTTAAAAGTTAAACATTTTTATTTGGCACTGAGGCATATTTTGAGACATATGTTGAAAGGTCAAGGTAAGTTTTATTATTATTTATTAATTATTATAGTCACTACATCAACCAGTGAACCTTAAAGCAGATGCAGAACCTTTTCACAGGATACGTACCCAGATTAGAGATTATTTCTAAATTCCGAGAAGTGTACCCATTGGAGAAAGATGAGGAATTCGTGAAAAATGTCATCAAAAACATTAAAGATGGAAAGTATCCTGGATGTATGGACGTAGTTGAAGTCGTGATAGGTATGATTTGTCGTTATTTACTATACCCGTTAAGTCAATATAATTTCATCATCGAAACCCGGCCCGTATTAATGCGTTGCTTGGAACTTAAGTACGAAATAGTATTTGGTATTTACGTGTTGCCTTTGTTGAATGAAAGACAGATCTCTTTACAAAGGCAACTTTTCAATCTTAGTATCCCCTCTGATAGTAACCACACACAGTGGCGGATTTGCAGTCTTTGCCGCCCTAGGCCCCAGGACCTGTAGCCGCTCCTTTCTCAGCTCAGCACCCATGATTGACTACATTTTGAGTTATTTCTTGTTATCATCAGCGAATTGTTTGTCACATTTTGCCGCCACCAAAAATGTTGCCGCCCTAGGCCCGGGCCTACTTGGCCGTGGGAGGTTTTCAATTCTTGGGATTAGGTTGCTGAGCGGATCCCAAACTCTTAGCAAGCCTTAAGTAAAAAAAATGGGACAACTCTAGGAAGAGATGATGCAATTTAATGAAATATTTGATTTGTTTTTTAGATAGTGATAATGACATCAATGACAGTCCAGATGAAGTGGTTATCATAGAAAAACCTCAAGTTCTTGTTACTGTGCCAGATAGCGATGGTAAGTCAAAATTATTATTGACTTTTAATGTAATAAGACCACGGAGACTTTCTGCAGGGTGATTCTCACATGAAAGTGGCCCAACAGTTGTTTTTACAAGCTTTTATTTACTTTCACCCGACCCGTAATTGTCTGTGTAATCAAATCTTGCAAGTTAAATTTGACCCACTTCCCGGTTTCCGATTGAGCTGAAATTTTGCATACACATATAACATATGTTAGTCGGGTGACAATGCGATAATATGGTACCATCAAGCTGATCTGATGATAGAGACAGGAGGTGGCCATAGAAACTCTGTGATAAATCAACGCAACCTAATTGTGTTTGGGGTTTTTAGAATTGTCTCGATGAGAATTAGTTGCCGTGGAAAGAAAAGCACAGCGATTAAAGCTTGTACCAAAAATTACTTTTTGCCAAAAACTTATTAAACGGACACCTGCAGCGACACAGCTATTTTCAAGTAAAACACGTTGCAGAAAAAGACGGCAATTCCAATTCCAACCACGTTTCAACCAAATGTCGAGCCTCATCCCAAAACAAGACGTAAGATGAGACATCCATTCGATTTAAAATCCTTGAACCATTATCAAAACAAATAAATGAATACTTAAATAAGTATTTCATTTTATTTTGAGAAAAAAAAATACGACCTGATTTACTTATATTTTGCAATTAGATTATAATTTCCCTAACAAACATTTTTACGATTGTACAAATTAAATAATACTAACTCATCACTACGTACATATATTTCGTCGGGTGACAAGCAAAAGTCACTAAGTAGGTACTATCAAAAAATTAAAGTAACAATGCACTTTATTACACTTGTAACACGGTTTATTGTCCAATAATTTCAATGATGTTAGTTAGTGACTCTTGCTTGTCACCCGACGATTTGGTCTACCTGTTTGTTATCAGTTTTTCAAAAATGTGCAGTTGTCTGTGTTATTTTGATCTTTGCATAGCAACACTATCTGGCCTACAGTTGGTAATTTCCAGATGGATATGGATCAATCTATATATATTATACTATTATTTCCAGATGAAGAGGATAAGAAGCCAATAATTAAAGTAACTAATCTTGAATGTGGCCCTGCACGAGATATGCCTTCACTTAGTCCAGAAAATCCTGGTTCAAACGTGCGGACGGTAGATTCCCCTACGCCTACACCTGGGCCAAGCCAAGCCACTGTTGTTGCAAATCCTGACCAAGCCGTCATCAGCCCAGTCAATGGCAACATAGACAAGCCAGCTCAAGATACGCCTAGTGCAGTCAATTCTAGTCTAGCCGAAGTAATTTCTCCCTGCCATGCTCAAGCCATGAGAGACGCAACCAATCTTGGTCTGGACACGACGGGCCCTGCAAAACTCGGTCCAACTAAACAACTGGCCAAGAAGGTAACTTAAACTAAATAGTAATTAAAACCAACCGGTAATTTTTTGGGGGTTTTTAACGCTTCATTACCGTCTACTTACTTTTCGGGATTATTCGACATGCAGTATCTTACATTAGGGTGGTATTCTACCTGTTTAAATTATTTTTGCAATGTCAGTGCGTCTCACTTTCTCATTAAAGCAAAATTTGAGACGCAATACACATTAGACAAAGAAATTAGATAGGTGGAATACCACCCTTAGATACGTCATGCTTAGGCTGCGTTTCTACCAGAGATATCAGAGAATGCGTAGCGAGGGATGTGTTTGTTAAGAACCAATTCCGTACCCAAAGGGTATAACGGGACTAAGACTCCACTGTCCGTCTGTCCGTCCGCCTGTCTGTCACCAGGCTGTATCTCATGAGCCGTGATAGCTAGACAGTTGGAAATTTCTGTTGCCGCTATTTTTGTAGTTGTGTGCGTTTTTTCAATGTCAAAACTTATATTGACTGTCCTGGATTATAAATAAATTTTAGTTCTCAGGTTCATTTTGTTTTAGTTTGTTATTCTACTTTAAATCAAGCAAGCTTTTTAATATTCTCAGGATATTCTAGTTATCGTCATGTGTTTTTTTTATTTCTAATTAAAATAAATTTACCGACAGTAAATATTCATTTCATTATTTTCAGGAACCGAAAAAGACCACGACCGCCGTGGACGCGGATATGCACATCAAAGAAAGTAAATATATAATTGAGTACATTTTATTTATGGAAAGCAAGCTATTGTGCAAAATCCTAGCCCGTTACAACATTAAAGACAAAAGAGCCGATTTCTTTCGTAATGCTGAAATAAGAATTAGATCCAGAGTAAAAACCATCTTGTTGGAAAACCCTTGTATAAATCGTAGAACTGCCATGAATATTTATAGACGTAGGTTCCCGGTACAAAGTTACGATGTATTAATTAGTGATGTCTGTGCTGCATTGGACATTAGCTTGCCAAATTGTGTAGTAAAGTAGGGGATCAGACTGTAAGTTCAAAATTGTTACTTTCTAGTTACTGTGAACTCATGAGTATCGTAAAATGAGTCATTTAGAAACGGAAAGCGTTAAATTTGTACTGGAACGTCCAAATAAGCGCTAATCACCGTTAGGAAAATTTTCCACCACATAATCTAGGTATATGTTTTATGTATAAGCAGGGTAGGTATACCTTGTGCTTCATCATTTTTACTTCTAACCGAAAATCCTAGCAGGGGGGGTGTCACTACGCAGTTTAGGTGCATTTGGCCGGCGCGCCGCCTGGGCCGGCGTATGGCAGTGGGCTGCCGCTCGGCTCGCACGAGTCGTGTCACGTAGCGCTCGCGCAAAATTGAAAATACACAATGGCTTCGAAACCTAAATCTAAGTCCTTACTTAGTAATAATTAAAATAAACATCCTTAATTTATTGAATATTGGTTGCCCAGAAACAATATTAGGAACTAAACGACTAGATCTGTGATCGAAGGAATAGATATGTGGCATACCTACTTCCGTGAGAATCAGACATACTATCTCCGGATAAAAAAAATATTTTTACAGAATCAACGTTTGTAATTCCTACATACGAGTATTTAAACTAAACTAAAACTTGGCATGTGATAACCCCGTGCCGACACTCACAGCTCGGTCATAAAACTGCGGCGCGCAAAGAAGATTCACGGTTCGTGCGCGGTTATAAGTTTCAATTATGTTGCAGGCGGCGAGTATAGGTATAATTTTATACCTAAACCTGACTTTTGTGAAGGAGTGAAGTTTCTGTACGGTAGTACTATTAGTTATTCTGTGATCCTAGGCAATTTACCTAATAAATTTTAATTACAGTCCGATCCCTTATTTTGACTTCGACATGCTTCCTATTTTACAGCCTTCATATCTCTCCTTATTTTGCATGTACAAGAACCTATGTCTTATAAAATTGTCAATAAGGTTTACAAAATTGTCAGTTAACAGCCCGGACAATGTTAGAACCTTTTCATCAACTACACAGGGCAAACCAAATTAATATTCCAAATCTAGACGATTAAGGTCGACATGACTATATTCATATAGACATTTGAGATCTGACGAAACCTACTACGTTGCTGATGTATGTATTATAGAATAAATAGGTATATTTGGTCTTAATATTAGTATTCATGAATGCCTTCTTATATATGAATCAATTAGCATTAACTTTGTCACAGCAAAATTTACAAATTCTGACAATTTTTTGTCAGTTACGAGTATAATGTTCGCATTACTTCAGCTTTTAAATTTGTGGCCCCAATATTTTGCACTATTTCGCTTGTTCTCATTATATATTTAATTTTGTCTTTGTGATAGATTTAAATAAATGTGCACATCCGTTTACGCCAACCTCGACCTTGCCTAGAACTAAGATCTACCTTGGACGTCGGGTAAAGAAACCACGAAAGCGAGAGCGTAATACCGGTAACATATCCAGAACATGGGACATATGTAGCCCTAAGTAGCACGAACTTGTTCATTTTAGAAAACTGACGACGACACGACATACTTAATACACGGTGCACGGTATATAAATGTAAATAAGTTTTTTAGATATTTTACAATGCATAACAAAACACCAGTACGAAGTATATAGAATTTTCACTAACTCTGTAAAGTATATTTTAAAATCGCATACATTTTTCCGACTACCAAAATAAAAGTATTATTTTCGTCAGGAGTACCTACGCAGATATGTTTGCGATCCTGGACATCTCTTTTGCTTCATTATGCATTACATCCTTCCAAACGCTTCGCTCTATCTATGAGACAAAACTGGCAAGAATCACATAAAAATCACAAATCATTAAAAGTAACATTTATTCGTTTAGGTAAAGAAGCTCGACATTCTCCCGAGCCCAGTGACAAGGACAACACAATTCAATCTGGCACAGCAAGCGCAACAGATAATGAAGTAATAGACAGTCAACATTGCGCTGAAAGGATTGAGGAAAGGATGAGTCAAACACCTAACGATTACTCTAAAGATAACCAGATAGAAATCAGCAATATAACAGATTATGATAGCAATAAATTAAAAGACGAAGCAGTTCAAGACAATCTCAATACAAAAGAAAATAAAGAAGACACCAGCAGCAATAAATTAGACGTTTCCGTACAAGACAACTTCAATTCAAAAGATAATAACGAAGAAAACGACAGCAATAATCTAAAAGTTACAGCGATTACTATTGTGACATCTATAGATGATCTGCTGGCTAAAACTACTAATGCCAATAATTCAGAAGAAGTCCCAGTCCACGACATTAAAGAAGAATTGGAATATGAGGAAGATAGACCTGATAATTCTTCTCTGCAGCTTGTGCTAGATGGTGGTCCTGTAGTAACATCTATTACTATAATGACGTCAGATGCCGAGTTATATTCAATAGGCCAAGATGGTCATAAAAAAGTTAACGAAATTAAGAATGAAGAAGACGCAGACGAAAACTTACTTAATGAGATTGAAAGAGACATTAATAACGATAAGTTTAGCTTAGAAATTAACAAAGAGTATAATTTTAATAATAGTATACAAACGGGTACTCTAGAACATAACGTTGGTGTGATAAATTCGGAATTTACTAGTGATAATATAATTATACCTCAAGAGAACAGAACAGAGGATGATGATGAAACTATAGAGTCTATCGGCAGATTTGTGGCATCTATGTATTAAAATACCTTATTAGCTTTACGTCAAAGATACTCATCTTCGAATTGTCAAGCAAACTCATTAAGTTTTATATTATAAATTTGAATGTTACTACATTTCCAAAGTAGTAGGTGACCCCCTTTTTGTATGATATGCTATTTTTGTTGTGGTTACACTATAGACAGTAACGAAATAGATTAGGTATAAAGTAACTTGAATTTCAAGTTAAACAACAGGTTGTTCATTACCAAAGCGATATTTTAGCATTATTATTATATTCTCTATAGTGTAGGTAACAAGAATCAAAATCAAAAGTAGGTAAAAAGAGTGTGCATTTGTCCAGCATTTCTATTGTTGTTCTTCTTGGTGTATATTTACCTGGTCATCTCTGGTGGATACTCCCTCTAAAACTAGGAAGCGTCCGAGGCTAAAAACTGCGATGTTAATTATCCAAATGTAATAGTCATTAGTATGTAAAGATTTCGTACCCTGCGAAGAGGCCACGCACACAACTACTTATACTTAATTTTTATCGTCGATATTTTACCTATGTGATTAATAAGTTTAATAACCTCTTATATTGTGAGCCCTATACAACTTATATAAGTGTAGGCTTAACTTCGAGGATCGAACAATAAAAATGGTGATGTTATCAAGATATTCTACGGCCAGATATGGTCAAATAGAGTTAGACCAAGATAACTGTGCAAAGATTTTAACAGCAGACTTATCTTGGTCTAACTATCTGTCACTTCGACATGTCGGAAGCCGGTGTTGTTCAAAGTGTCACACCGTTTATGTTTGTTATTGTGTTAAAATGGTTAATAAGGGTGTTATTAGATCTACCTTTTGCCAGACACTTTCTACTATTTTACTGCTCCGAGCGAGAGGAAAATAATATACATCTCTGTTCCTCTTTGCACAAAGTTTCCGGCGACCGTATAGATCTAATATTATTATAACCCTTTTGTTTTTGCTGTAGTAGTTGTGGCTTGACAGGGTCAAAAATATAAATAGGTAATACGTTCATAAAATAATGGTTACGCGCTAACTATTATTATGTTTTGTTTTAGCTTACCTATATTTGCCACATGGATATTTTTACATTATTTAAGATAACGTTTCATTTAGTATGTATATTTTGGCGGTTGAACCGCCATCAAAGACTAATGGACCCATTGACAGTAACAATTAACAACGGAAGTAAACTACGGTGTTATTGCCAAATTATTAGTGCTAAGGAAAACTATAGCTTCTATTTCTACACATAACTTTACTAGTCGTATAAATACAATTAGTAAACGCCAGATGTTACTATGGAACGGAATGCAAATAATAGTAAAGCCCTGTCTCCATATCGCGCGGCAAACTATCGAACATTGGCTCGCGAGGCAGCCGCGCGCAATGGATACCGGGTTGGCTCGCGAGCAAACTCGATCAGATAGTTTGCCGCGCGATATGGAGACAGGGCTTAATAGCTCAATACGGAATTTTCCACGATAATATTGAGCTTTATGAAGAAGCCAAATGAGCTCATCTTTCCTGTGGACATAATAAAAGTTAGCTATTTGAGGACATTTTACTGAGGTTTTAATCATACAAATTAAAAGAAATAGAAGGCTTAATCATGTTTATTTGGATTTGGCAAGGAAATTAGGCTTTAAGTTCCATTAATTTATGATGTCCACAGAAAAGACATAACCTTAACCCATACAAAAAAGTTTTCGACCCAAATAAATGATGAATTATAATGCGTATTTTGATATATATATTTACGTAATTTTTGAGCTTCCATTCCGTTATTTTCATATACTTAAGTGTAAATTAGAACCAGGAAAACTATACTCATCCTTTTCTTTTGGGTGCTAGTAGGTACTAGTGTAAGACAATGATGTGTGATTCTCACTGTTTATGATTGAAATGAGACAGCTCTTTGACAAACTATAAAAACAAGATTAGGATGATGGGCACAACCACTTTTTCTCAAATTACTATCATAAATTAATGATTCAAAGTTCAAAGTCCAGTCGAATATTTATTTACCATTTTATTAAGCATACATAAAAGTATGGTAATAAGAGATGTCAGTTGATGAACGTTTGTTGGTCAGCTGGGCTCAAATATTTCGATTGGGCTTTAAGAGGCCATAATTATAAGTTATAAGCACTTATTATATTACATCTACATGGTCGCCGGGCACTGTTTGTAGCCTATCTTTTTGGGCCTATCGGTTTTTCTAGAAAAAATGCCCGTCGACCGTGTAGATGTAATAAGTGCTATAATCACTTAATGTTGTAAAAAAGATAAATGTGATATTAAATCTTTCTAAATGTTTTTTTACATACCATACCTACCCGTTATTATAAATACCTAGCCTAATGAAATGAAGACAAGAAAAGGCTCATGTGTTATAGGTTCTCATAATTATAAGTTGCTCTATGTTCTTCGCAACTTACAGGCAGAATTAGAGCGATATTATGGCCTTGGAGTAACAGCGACAGTTGCAAGCGTCGTAGGTGTAGACTGTAGAGTCGCCGTCAGATAGGTATATCGGATCGGCCGAGGTGTTCAGAAATATCTGAACACGCACTCTAGCTCCTTGACGATGATATCGATAATCGTAATCTTTATTCGTTGGTGTTAGATAAATCTTACTATGCCTGCAAAAGGGTGGTAAAGTGTCTTTTTTTACAACTATAAGTATTTACAACCACGAGAGACGATCATGTAGTCTTGAAAAGGCAAATAATTTTCCTGTAGGTGTTATCTCTTCGCGCCTATAATTTTCTAATTGGCCGCCTTTTGTAACTGGCGGAAACGGATTGCGAACGCCACACGTTTTCTTGTCTATGTATTTAAAAAAAAGGTATTAAGCATGTTTAAGCTCATGCTTAAAACGCCATTTTCAAAAGGAAATAAAAAAACAAGCTGTCAGTTCAGTCCATTGACATTTGCAGTCAATTGTGTACCCGCCAAGGCCCCAACGTTTTCTGTAGGGCTACCGCCAATACCGAAAATCGTCAATTGCGGGCATTTTTCTCTGTCACTCTAATTACGCCTTCATTGGAGTAAAAGAGTAAGATCCCCGCAATTTGCGAATTTCGGTTTTCGCGGTAGCCCCTCTGTTCTCTTTGACGGCGCAGCAACTAGTACCACTTCTCTCTCCTCGCTCTTTTAAAAATGCCATTGTCAAAAAAGGACAACCATACTGTTGACAAGATGAACTTCAAATCAAAGTGTTGCCTTTTTTGGTGCATCGAGGTTGTGTATGTGTGCTCTTTTAGGGATGTGAAAAGTCGATTTTAATCATGTTATATGTCGATAAACGCTACACAGCGGAACGAAATAGCTATTAATTGAAGCTTCAATATCTTCGTTAAACATAAACATAATTGAAATGCTAATGAATAATAAATATATTAGAATATAATAAAATAATTCAATTATTGTGGAACACATATTTTAGTAGGTATTTATGTATTTTAATTAAATATCTGAACTTTCCCTTCGTTCCCTGCTGGTGCGTGACGATAAAATTGTGATCTGATAACCACAATATTAAGAATAAAAGCGTTTTCGTTCATTTTAGGTATCGTTAAACCTTTGAAGTAAAATTAAAATTGCAAGAAATGTCGATAGTTTATCGATATGACTTTATCGACATGGCTACAGCAAGGTGGTGAAATTGTTAATCGTACACATGAATCTAGTATTAAAACTGGATCTGGCATGAGGGTGGGGATAACTGACAGAACGGGATAGTCTTATGTATCTTTCAGTAGGAGTAGCAGCGAAAGC
Organism: Cydia splendana; assembly: GCF_910591565.1. NCBI lineage: Eukaryota > Metazoa > Arthropoda > Insecta > Lepidoptera > Tortricidae > Cydia > Cydia splendana. The sequence goes on along the minus strand of NC_085971.1, from coordinate 11,505,332 downwards.
GCTATTATTGTTTGTCCTTGTCACAGTCTCACATATTTTTTGTGCCTCACCTTTTTTTGGTATGGATTATAGTGGGCAACAAATGAATTCGACCAATCACAGTGTCGCATTTGCGTATGTTTTGTCCCTCACGGAGACACGCGTACACCACTTCTATACGATCCTACCTTCTATGATCGTACACTAAACAAAAGTGGTTACAGTGACAGCTCGCTTGGACGTAATCTTTGTATATTATATATCTATGGTACCCGCCGTTGCAGTTTCATAAAATAACCTAAATCTTTTCGCTCCTATATCGTTTAAAATAAATTAAGTTCTAAAATTACTTTACGAGTTTCTGTGGTTACTTGAAAAATGGAGTTTGTGGATGCGGTGCCGATAACTTTCAAAGAAATTACCCCGACTAGCAACGTACCTGAGAAATGGAAGGAAGTTATTCTAAACACAGGCAAGTAATTTGTTTGTTTACTTATATTACTTCATTTTCCTGTCACTATACTGTTTCTTATTACCGTTGGGATGCTTTTGTAAAGTGTAGGTTTCTCGATTTGCTACTTTTCAAGTTATCCATAATAACACTTTGTTTTTTAGGCGGTACACACAGCACATTACAAGACATCAAGCTGCCTCAGAGAGCTGGAGGATATTGGTATAAGGATTCAAAGAAGGCCAACACTAGAAATCGTTTTATATACTGGTATGTAGTTAACAATATCTGACAAAGTTTACATTATTTTAAATGAAAGAAGTAAAAAATATAACTTATTTTTAGGCAAACTACATCAGACGCTATTGAACTATCGGAAGCCTCGCTAGATGTGAACCTAACTAGCAGTAACCTACGATGCAAAGTGGCTCCTGGAACACCACCCCTCAGCGGGATGTCTGTTTATGAAAGGACAGCTTCCCAGGACATTGTTATCTTAGCTGCTACTGTATCATCAGTCCATAGACTCATATTTCCACATCCAGAGAGTATTGATAAAAAGGTACCTGTAAGATTTAAATTTTATTTGTTCATATTTACCTCAAATTATAAGTTTTGTTTTTACAAATTGTAATTACTCCATTTTATTAATTTTCACAAAGTAACTAAACTCATTGTATTATAAAGACATAAACAGTTTTATTTATATATTTACAAAATTCATTAACATATTTTGTATGGTTAATAGTTGGTCATAAAATAAAGAGATAAATTAAATAATAATATGAAGCTGTTTTGTAGATACTCCATTACTGAAATGTTTTCCTCCTCAACTAATTGTTTTTGTTCCAGTCCACCTTTGGTTCTATGAGCAGCTCTACCCCTTCAATATTCCATGACACTGGCGCCATCAATAATCCTAATAATTATCACATTCTTAATCAGTATTCAAATCCAAGTAAGTTTCTGTTCTAATAAGATAAATTAATGCTAATCACAAAATGAGGTTTAACATCTAATGTGCAGGTTGCAGGTTCTGTTCTGTTTGATATTAAAACAAAACAAATTTTATTTTATTTTCTAATACAATTGAAAAAGTGACAATTGTTTATGTGTAGTTCTAGTGTATGGTAGGCCACTAGTTAGTAAGACATTTGGTTGCATACCATGGCTTTAATATCTGTAGAATACTATAGGCTTCTATGTAAATTTTTAAAATATTCTGCATAAATATTCTGCATTTTTTTTTTTTTTTTTTTAAATGTGTACTAAGATAGTAAACATTGTAGTTCTTTTATTTGTAGATGTTTTTAGCTTCTTTTTATTTTATTTTCGAAATCTTTAGCTTTACACATAAGATGACTGTATTGCACAGATCATTTATGTGGTAATCAGCTCACAGCTGTATGTATCTGCATAACATCAACTTTATTTACTGTTTGTCTTTGACATGAGATGATCTTCTTATTCATTTTGTAAGTATGCTTACAGCAACTGGAGTGGCACACACTTGCGCATCCCTCCTCCTTGATAATGGTGAAGCGGTATTTGCTCTCGCATTTGGCTATGGCGGGGAAGGTGGCTTGTTATTGGTCAAGCTGCCTGTAGCTGGTTCCGCTGTTACTACATTACTGAAGAGAGAGTCTACAGTTCCAAGATTTTTGTCTGGCATCACTGGAGCACTTAGGTAAGCTATTATCACCAGAGCTCAGACAGAACAAAAATGGTAATAGAACAGGATACTTTTTTTTAAACAATTTTCATAGTACCATTTGGAAAGGGAATATTATCTAGAGTTAGACCACACATTTCTATGAAATTATGATGTATAAATAACACTTGCACTGCATATGCTATCAAAATCGTTGCAGACTTTTCTTGGTATAAATGCTTTTTGATGAAATGAATGTTTTTTTTCATGATTGCGGACAGGGTTGATGGCCTGTATATAAATAACTGCTGCATGATCCATGTGCGCAGGAATAAGTAAGTGGGGAGATTTTCTCTAAACTGGTTTATTGAGAAAATCTGCTTATTTATTTATTTATTAGAAATATATGAGATTGTAGTAGTTGATTAGCTAGTAAGTAAATAATTGTGTATATTATAGATACTAACATTAGCCTTAAGATAAAAACTGTCACTAACACTATTGATCCAAGTTGGTCGCGAATAAATGAGTATATTTATTTTGATGGTTTTGTGATGACTTGGCAGACCTCTGATTTATTATTAAAGCAACTAAAGAATTAGAATTTAATTTTTTTTTCCAAGTATATCACTCTAGTGAATGGTGTCTATGGCGAGGGAGAGAGGGCGGCTTAGGGGAGAGTTGTATAAAGGGAATTTTTACCACCATTTTCCCACGATCCTTTCATAGTTTTTCTTACAGTTCAATATATTTTTTTGTTCAGGTCTTCTAATGTTAATTTAAAGTTTTACTTAAAGGAAGTGTTTAAAGACCAAGATTTTAACTACCTTTTAATTTCCAGAGGAAAAAATGTAGACAGCATAGAAACATACGGCGTAGTGCTCACCCACGGGCTGGCGATAGCGATATGCGGCGACGCGTGCCTCCGCGCGTGGGCCATCAACGACGGCGGCGCGCCTTGCGTCGTCACCCCGCCGCTCTCGCAGACCGTCGTGCGGCCCAAACCACCCCGTGAGTACACTGACGGGTCTATGAGGTATAGCAATGGCGGTGGCGTAATCTGCATCTCCAACTCCAGGGAACTGGGCTGAATGAATGCAATAACTCATTATTCCCCGCGGTTGTGTCTAAACTCTAAAGTCCGTAAAACCCTCATGATAGCCGACCGCGGGTAGGAGATGGCACTGGAGGGCCAAGAAGAATGCAATAAGCGATCGACAGCCTGTTTCAGCCAGGCGTCCCTGCGCTACATCTACATAACAGTAGTGGGGATTTAAATTATTGATTTTTAATTTTTTTATTAGCTCTTAAAGAAAAGGGAAGCCAAATTAGCTCAGGCTTACTAACGGATGCCTACGACGTGCCGCTTTTGCTATAGTAGTATACATATGTGACGTCCCACGGTCAAAGGTACCTTATGGCGGGTATGGAGTTATGCATACCCCAGTAATCTACAATAAATAAGCTAACGATAACACAAAAGATCAACCTTCTAGGTTGCGTAGTTACAGAGATATGATTTTTTGAAAATAATGTTGTGAAATGAACAACTTTACGATAGAGAAGTTTTAAGTTTAGCCGCCTAAAAAACTATGTTCCTGAAGTAAGTTACATAGTTGACTACAAATAATAATGCCTTATATATCTGAGATTAAAAAAATATTGCGACTTGTTCTGTAATGCAAATAGAAACTTTTGATATCGACTGATTTATGTGTATACTAACCAATCTCTTGAAAATAAAGTTTTATTTCATTTTCACGATTGATTGCAATGAGCTCTCAGGATTTAAATTTTATCTATTAGAAAACGACACTGACAGACAGTTTAAGCAAAAAACAATACCGATTTAGAGGTGAAAATGTATTTTCTGACTTTTTCATATAAAATCACAAAATTGAATATTTTTACTTTTAATGTGACACACAATCAATTTTTCTGAGCACATATGAAAGAAATTCTGTCATTCAAATGAAATAAATCCTAAAACCCCAACTAAATACTATATTTAACCCCTTATGCCACTTTAAACTTACATAACAATAACAGTATTTGCTCCATACATTTACGAAAAGGTACCTTATGGAAATAAATCTAATAATACATCACTACAAAATATCAATCATATTACAGTTTATCTTTTATGAATAGAAAATATTAATTTACATTAAACTGCCCCAAATTTAATTAGTTCTTCGTCATAATAATCTTAAAAAAGACCAATAATTTGTATATAATGAAAAGGTACCTTGTGGTCAAGTTACATGATGAGGCATGATGATGATGGAACAGTTAGGATAAACTAATAATATTTTGGGGTTAAGATGGTATAAATCGTCTATTTCTTATCAATAATATATTTCGGTTGCTATTGAAGATAAGCGGCATTGAGGTTCAATGACCTCAGATATTCCATAAGGTAATGCGTCGAGTATTAGCATTTTTCAGCAAACCAATGGCTGATTTACTGCATGCGACCAAACCAAATGAAGATTATTCTAGTTAAGAAAGACTTGACGAGAGTAACTTTGGTATAATAGCAGACTACTTGGATTTGTGATGTCGGTTTATGTACGGTTATAATATTTGCGAGGCGCCCCAACCAGAACTGAAATTATCAAATTAGTTTTGCAGAATGCTAATACAGTTCTCTACCAAACTTCTTTTCCCGTATTGACTAGTTTTTTTGGGAATTTTCAATCTTTTTTCCATAAGGTACCTTTTCTACTAAACTCTGAGACGACATTACTAGGCTTATAACTAACTTATAACAAAAATAAAAACAGGTAAACAAACGTTACGCATTAAGGTTTCAGATCACACAATAAAAAAAAATTGAGCATTTTTTCACCTCTTTACAAAACATTTAATATCTCCGAAACTAGAAACCCTCATAAGGTACCTTTTCCCGTGGAACGTCACATATGTTTAAACAATACCTAAAAATTCTAAATGCAAAGTGATATAAAAACTTTACACATTCAATATTATTGAACTGGTCACTCAGTAAAATAAAAACCTACACCAGCTCTTTAGTGGTACCATCCATAAAACATTAACTAGAATAAATTAATCACTGACATTGTAATGTCCACATTGTGCAGAAAATAAATGTTTTTATGTAGTCTGCAGGAACAAAATTTTCTAACATTCTTTAATTTTCAGCACACGGTCACATGCTACAAAAGACAACCGGGCCAAACGGAGACGTGACACTAGTGGCGTATCTCTCGTTCCCCAACGAATGCGAATTCGTCGTCATGAAGATGATGGACGCCGGCGCGGGCACCGTCAAGTTCGCACACGTTTGTCGCATCTTTGGACCGCAGGTGAGATGCAAATATCAACCTTGTTGAAATGGGGTTAGGTACCTATCTCATCTCAGAAAACTTTAAAGCCGATTATTAGAAGCCCGAAATTTTCATTTAACCGAAAGCGTGTTTTATAAAAACCGTTGAATTTTTAGAGGGGTCACCAATCTAACCTAACCTATTACCCAATGGCTTCTACAGGATGCCTTATTGACCGAAGCGAAGCGAAGGTCTACGTTTTGTGTTGAGATTTAAAATTGCCGCATAAATGTACATACTCTAAATTAATTACTGAATTGATCGCTAGATGTCTCTTTTTAAAATGCAAACTAGCTAACGGTATGTTTTCTAAAAACAATGGAGTCAAACAGTTTCCATGGTCAAGTCAGTAACCAAAAGTAAAGTGACAGTGATACAGTGAAGTATAGTAGTAAAAGTAACAGTGCTTAGTGATAGGAAAGTGAACTTTAAAGTGCAGTGTTTAAGTGCGGATTTACAACAGCCAGGTGCGAACATTTGGTCCTATTCGAGTCGGATCAGGCTGTGACGCGAGTGATAGTGCAGTGCAAAGTGGACTCTATCGGATTGCACTAAGGACTATAATTGAGTAAGATCGTTCCGTTTATTTGGACTTGTAGAATTTCGCGAAGTGTGCTTTGGACTTGTAAAATTTTCCGCGATATTTGGGACTTAGAATATTTCGTAGTGTTCTGAACATAGTCTAATTTTCGAGTATCCGAGACTTAGAAAATTTTCCCTCCGGTCGACTTTGGCCACTTCCTAATTTGTCTCTTTCCAAACTTGTCCACTTCCTAACCTGTCTCTTTCTTAACATGTCAACTTCCAAACTTGACTTTTTCCTAACCTGTCCACTTCCTAACTAGTCTCTTTCCTAACTTGTCCACTGTATAATCGTTCCTAACTTGTCCACTGCCTAACTTGTCCACTTCCTAATTCGCCTATCAAATTTTATATTTTCCGAGTGCAATGACTGTCACTTACAGAAAGACAGACAGACGGTTATGACGATAAGGATATATATGTCGTAGTCAGATCGTATAATCCGCCGTATTACATTACGGCTAGCCGTTTTCAAAAACAGGGGCGTTTTGAAATGCGGCGGTTCGACGATTAGCCGGCTTGTCATTGCGACACGTTCTTCAATAAGGCGGCCTACGTTTAGCCGCATCGTACTACTATTTTAGATTGTAGAGTGACCAGTTCTTTCGGTCGCCTACGTAACCGGAGTTTGACAAATGTTTGCAATTTAATTTATTTTTACCATGGTCCCACCGCACTACATGTGTTTCTTTTCCAAAACATTTCCTTCACAACTTAAATAGACGGAGCCCCGCAAGCGGGGCTCCTATTTCTGGGCCGTTTGCCCCTCGTGCATCTGAAGCTACCTAACGAACCTAACCTACTTACCTACCTACGCTTTTTTCCCCAAAGTGTAATGTTTTCACGGACGTCTCACTAAATCAATAGGTAGGTAGGTTAGGTTCGTTAGGTAGCTTCAGATGCCCGAAGGGCAAACCGCTCAGAAATAGGAGCCCCGCGAAGCGGGGCTCCGTCTAGTTAAGTTGCGAAGGAAATGTTTTTTGTAAAGAAACAGTCCGACGAACTTCAGATTTGATGGACACCCCAGCGTTTGTCAGGCAGCGCCACGAGTGTTAAAAATGGGAACTAAAAACTGTCAAAGCGGCGGCTAATGACTCGCTGTATTACATTACGGCTAGCCGTGTTGAAGAACGTATGGCGTCGAATACATTCCGGCGGATTCTCATTCAGCCGCATTCAATCCGGCTAATCGTTAAACCGCCGCATTTCAAAACGCCCCTGTTTTTGAAAACGGCTAGCCGTAATGTAATACGGCGGATTATACGATCCGACTGCGACATATATATAAGGTTCTACGAGTATTTTAACCATTTCGGCTCCTAAAAATCGTGTAACTTACATTGGGACTTGAAACTAAGTCCTGCATGGATGTCAGTGTGTTGGGGGCTGTCCATAAATTACGTCATCGATTTTTGACGATTTTGGACCCCCCCCCCTATAATCATCCAAAAATCATGCTTCAAATGACCCCATTTCCTCCTACTTCATGCTACCGTCATCCGATGTCCAGACCCCCCCCCCTAATTTGAAATGACGTAATTTATGAATAGCCCCTTGTCAGAAACATATTTATGAATTAGAAAAGTATAATTTTGCCTTTTATCAAATCACATAATTTTTTTCAGATATTTTGCGTATTAAGTTATCCAAATAACGGGTACAAATAAGAAATCCCTATCACCGTTATGAACCCTGGCAGGGTTGACACACTCTTTATTTCATTTACGCGAGCGGAGCTGCGGGCCCGTCTAGTTACTAATATTTCTTTTGACAAAAATATTTTGATATAATATTAAATAAATATTTGCCGATTTCGTTGAAGAAATGTGACGTCACACCAAGGGGGAGGGGTTTGCCAAATGTGACCAAGTGTGACAAGGAGGGGGGGAGGGGTAAAAAAACCTAGAAATTCGTGTGACGTAATTAATGGATGACCCCTAAGTAAGAAGTTAAACAGTCCCCGAACCCTCAGGGCAGTGACAAATAAGCATACAGTCCTGTTGGCAAGCAGTCACTGTACACTATAGGGAGCTGACTATCAAGGAAAAGGATGTTGTAGGAATGAACAAATTGGGAAGTTTGCGATTCTGGAAATGGACATGTTAGGAAATTACGAATAGGGAAGTGATAATTTAGGAAGTAGTCAACTTCGGAATCTATAAAGTGACAACTTAGGAAAAGGACGATGTTGGAGTGGACGAATTAGGAAGTGGACAAGTTTGGAAAGAGACAAATTTGGAAGTGGCCAAAGTCGACCGGAGGGAAAATTTTCATAGAATTTAGAACATAGAAAAATTCTGTGAAGTGATGTGAAGACTTTGAATATTTTTCACTAATCTTGCCTTAGAAGTTTGGAACTTAGAAAATTCTTGGAATTTGGACTCAGTCAAAATGGAAGCCTTATTCGTAGTACAAGCGGATAACTTACATCTTCTTCAGAAAACGGCTACAAACTTCAAGAAGTGTCCCAAGGCGAGACTTACCAAGTCATACTTGCAAGTCAGAGTGGAGAATTTAGACAAACTTTGGGAAGTTTTTCAAAACACTCACCGAGAGATAGTGAAGATAGCGACAACAGAACAACGAAATAGTCACGAATATTTTACGCAAGAGATATACGACAATGGAGAAGAGTTGTATATAGACACCAAAGCGGAGATACTTGCGAAATTAGAAGGAGAGCAAACGAGTCATACATCAGGAACGGAGAAGCAATCCATCAGACCACAGAGCCAGGAAGTTAAGCTACCTAAGATTAATATACCACAGTTCAATGGAAATTACAATGATTGGGGGACTTTCAAGGATCTCTACACATCTCTCATTCATAATCAAAGTTCATTGAGCCCAGTGCAGAAATTGCACTATTTGAAGAGTAGTCTTAGTGGCGAAGCTGAACAACTGCTAAAGCACATTCAAATTACTGAGAAAAATTATGAAGTAGCATGGAATACCTTACACAACAGATACAATAACAAGAGGATTATGGTTAACTCAATCTTGAATAGATTTTTGGGTCAAAAGAAACTGAGCGTTGAATCTGCCAAAGGTGTCAAAGAATTGCTGGATATTTCTACAGAATGTCTGAACAGCTTGAAGAACAATGACATTAGTATCGATAACTGGGATCCAATCATAATACATCTATTGGTGCACAAGTTAGATACGGAGTCACACAAGCACTGGGAAGAGGATCTGAAGACATTATCTGTGGAAGACTTGCCGACATTGGAACAATTCAACAAATTTTTGGAGGGAAGATTTAGAGTTTTGGAGATGGTTAAAACTGCGCACCCAAAAGAGAAGCCTCAAGTTAGAGCCAAGACGTTCCATGCAACTGCTACGCCTAGCAGTACCACAGACTCCAACCATCAATGCGGTTTCTGTAATGAAGATCATTTCATCTACAACTGCAAGGAGTTTGCTAAATTGGATCCCGAGCAACGATCCAAGGAGGTTCAAACAAGGAGTCTTTGCTTCAACTGTCTACGGCCTGGACATAGCGTGAGATTTTGCAAGCGTAATACTTCATGCCTGCGTTGTATGAGAAAGCATCACACACTATTGCACGTTACGAAACCTAACACTGTATCACTCGAAGAAAATCCAGAGAAAGAAAACAAAGAGCAAGCTACACCAACAATCAACATAGTATCTCACTGTGCCTCTCAGAGACGGGTTACTCTTTTAGCTACAGCACTAGTGAATATTATGACAAACAGAGGAGCACAAGTAGTTCGAGCACTCATAGATCCATGTTCGGAAGAGTCATTTATATCAGAGGAAACAGTCAACAAACTACAACTCAAACGAACAAGGGTGGAGGGTCAAGTGACAGGTGTTGCGAAGATGTCGACTCCAATCAAGCACGCGGCGGAGATACAAATTGTGTCGAGAATTAACGAGAGCTACAAGCTAAACTGCACCGCCTACGTGTCAATAAAAGTTACTGACATAATGCCTGTTACGAAGATCGATAAAGAACAATGGTCTCAACTACATGGCTTGGAGTTAGCTGATCCTACATACTACAATCCTGGAGAGATAGATTTGTTACTTGGTGTGCATGTCTATACAGACATTTTAATGAGTGGAGTCATCAAGGGCAAACCAGGATCACCGATAGCGCAACAGACGTTATTCGGATGGATAATTTCGGGCGGAGCACCCGCTGAAGAGCACGGGAAGAGTGGAAGAATTGTTAGCATGCATTTGAGTGTGAGTCTAGACAACATGCTGCAAAGATTTTGGGGAATCGGAGACGCTAGATAATGAGAGCAAAGACACTCAGACACCTCTAGATAAAAGAGCTGAAGAGATTTATGAGAAAACACTAGCGAGAGATGAGGATGGAAGATTCATTGTTGGACTACCATTCGTACGAGATACACCGATTGTTCCTGAAAATTCCCGTTCAATTGCTGTCAAAAGACTTGAATGTCTAGAGAGGAAGTTAACACACAACAGCAAATTGAAAACTGAGTACGATAACGTGATTAAAGAGTACCTTACCTTGAAACACATGGAACCGGTAGGCAAGCCTGAGAAAGATGAGAAAACAGTCTACCTTCCACATCATGCATTGGTTTTAGCCTGGATAAAAGGAGATCCTAACAGATGGACACCCTATGTCAAGAATAGAGTGATTGACATAAGGAGCAATTTAGACACACACTGGTTATATGTCAATACCAAGGATAACCCAGCAGATCCAGCTTCCACAGGTCAGTCACCCAGCAAGCTGAAACAAAATCAGTTATGGTTCAATGGTCCGGAATTCTTACATGAACCTGAATTCACCATACCCGTCGACTCCATACCTGAAACAGAATTAGAGACACGCTTGTTAGTAAAATGTAAGACAACAACATATAGTAAACATATAACCTGTGAAGAAAAAGATGAAGCACTTACCTTGTGTTTAAAGATGTCCCAAGAGATAGAATTTCCTGAAGAGATTGATCACCTGAAAAGTGGAAAAACTATTAAGAAAAGCAGTCGTCTACTGCAATTCACACCTTATCTGGATGATAAAGGTCTTTTGAGATTAGGAGGAAGACTGAAACACGCAGAGTTGAGTATGGATCAAAAGCATCCTATTATTATAACTAAAAACAACGTATTGTTACCTGTTTTGTTGGATGATTCTCACAAAAACACTCCCCATGGAGGGCCGCATCTCATGACACCATATTTGAGAAGCAAATACTGGATTATTAAAGGAGGTTCTTCAATAAGGCAGTTTTACAAGAAGTGTATAACGTGTGCAAGATACAATGCGAAAACAAATACTCAGTTCATGGGAAACTTACCCGAAGTTCGAGTGAAACCTTCCCGCCCTTTCCTTATCAGCGGTGTTGACTTTGCCGGTCCCATCACATGCAGAATGAGTAAAGGTCGAGGAGCTAAGACATACAAGGCATATATTGCTTTATTTGTGTGTATGTCTACCAAAGCCATACATTTGGAACTAGTCAGCGATATGACCACAGAAGCGTTTATCGCTGCCTTCAAAAGATTTGTGTCTAGACGTGGTCATTGCAAGGAACTCTGGAGTGATCATGGTACAACATTCGTTGCAGCTGAAAAAGAACTATTGAAGATGTGGCAACAAGGTCGCAACGAAATCCCAGAAGACTTACTCAAAAGTTTAGACGACAGAGGAACTCGTTGGAGATATATACGAAGTATCATCTGAAAAGAATAATGCAAGACGCAACCCTGACGTTCGAAGAATTTTATACGGTCCTTTCGCAAGTTGAAGCGTGTCTTAACTCACGTCCATTGGCTCCATTAGGCGATGATTTAGATTATTTGACACCTGGACATTTTCTGGTCGGCGAACCCTTGATTTGCTTACCAGATCGCAGTAATGAGCAGAGTAACATATCCAGCTTATCGAGATGGCAGTTGACCCAACGAATGCTACGAGATTTTTGGGTTAAATGGCAAAGCGAATACCTTTCTCGTTTGCAATTGCGTCCAAAATGGAATACACCTAAGAAGGATTTAGAAATTGGAGAACTGGTATTGATCAAAGATGGAAGATTTCCACCAGCTAATTGGAGAGTAGGTAGAGTACTTAAGAAGTACCCTGGCACTGATGGATTGACTCGTATGTATGATATTCGCACAGCTTTCGGGATCACACAACGGCCGATTACCAAGCTGTGTCGACTTCCTAACTAGTAATCAAGGAATACTTCCTTGGCGGCGGAGGATGTTGAGATTTAAAATTGCCGCATAAATGTACATACTCTAAATTAATTACTGAATTGATCGCTAGATGTCTCTTTTTAAAATGCAAACTAGCTAACGGTATGTTTTCTAAAAACAATGGAGTCAAACAGTTTCCATGGTCAAGTCAGTAACCAAAAGTAAAGTGACAGTGATACAGTGAAGTATAGTAGTAAAAGTAACAGTGCTTAGTGATAGGAAAGTGAACTTTAAAGTGCAGTGTTTAAGTGCGGATTTACAACAGCCAGGTGCGAACATTTTGACTCGGGCGTTTTGCTTTTGTATGTCCGGATGTTCTCCTCTACAGGTCGCAATTCTTAACCGATTCTCGTGAAATTTCGTCACCTCATGTAAGAACTATCATGGTGTATTTTTTTTTTTTTTTTTTAATAATATTATTTAGCAGGACCTTTATACCCTTGTATACATCGGCCCTATCATGTCCGTTTCTTATATCTCCAGAAATTATGCTATTTACATCTATATAAGTGGTCATTTAAAATAAAAATAATTATAATCTATTTGTTGAGTATAACTTCGGCCAATCTATATGCCATTTGTGCCGTGTCCGATATTGGGTTGCTAAGGATGTGTATAAAGGCACCGATGTCATATGGCATTAGATTGGCCGACGTTATGAGCGCCTCCCTAAGGGCGCGATTTCTACTACACTCTACAAGTATGTGATAGACATCTTCTACTGATCCACAGATATCGCAGTTAGGAGAGTCGATCTGTTTCATTAGAAACCTAAATTTATTGAGGGGCACGTGACCAGTTCGCAATCTATGCGCCGTTACAACAGTTTTTCGACCCATGTTAGCATTAAGGCACCAAGGAATCCGCGGAGGTTCACTTGCTATGGCCTTGTACCAAATTCCTTTTTCTTTAGAGCGTTCGTTAAAATATTCTTTCCATAGCAACTGGGTTGTGCTCCTATAGCGGCCAAAAACTTCCAAATAAGACGGTCTAATGATCGTTTCCTTTCCATCCACTGCAGCCCGTCTAGCCAGCCGGTCAGCCATCTCATTACCGGCTAGCCCGATATGAGATGGAACCCACTGCAGTCGCACTGTGCTATTAATGTGCTTTAACAGAAGGATTTTTTCCAAGATTTCATAAACAGTAGGTAGGTACCCCTCTGTGTCCACGGATCGATCTCGAAATGTGTTGTAATGCGCTCTTACTGTCTGAACATATTACTACTTTTCTAATTTGTCTGTTAGAAATATAGGAAAGTGCTTGCGAGATTGCAACCAATTCAACTGTCATCACACAAACATTTCCTACAACCTTAAACATGTTATCCTGGTCACATAAAGGATTACGTGGGTCAAAAAAAGCGGCTCCTTTTCCAAGGGGACTCTTAGACCCATCTGTGTATAAAAATTGCCAATCCTTATACTTTAGACGTAACTCCTCCAACACATTATATTTAAGACAGTTATATTCATAAGTATTTTTAGAGTCCCTTATGCAGTCTAAATTGGAGGTAACCAGAGTGTTCACATCTATATTTGATACCCACGTGTTAAGAGAAAACATTTGTAGGCGGTCAGATGAGAATATGGTCTCGTCTGCAACGTCCCTACTAGCGGTAACTAGAAGAGGCGGTTTTTTATTTACCCAGTACCTGTTCTGGTTAAGCAAGGTTAAATTGTGAAGCAGAGAGTTGGTCTCGTTATTTGAAGTGGAAAGAGCCTTTAGTCGGTACTTAATTGCAAGAAACCGCCTCCTGACAAATAGAGGTGGAATGCAAATTTCACTTTCCATACTGTGGATGGGGGTGGTTCGTATGAAGCCGCCTACAATCCTCAGCGCCCTGTTTTGTATTTTATCTAACTTATATGTATTGCAGTTTGCACTGTTTTCGTACAAAAAGCTAGCATAGTCGATTCGGCTCCTAATTAATGCGATGTATATTCTACGTAAGTGCTTAGGATGTAGGCCCCATGATTTACCAGCTAAAACTTGTAATACATTAAGGTTTCTTTGTATTTTATCTGTAATTTCATTGATATGCTTGCCCCAGCGAAGTGACTTATCAAGCCAAAGGCCTAAGTACTTATAAGATATGACCGGTGCTAAAGGCAAATTGTTTATTGTTAGATCTACCTGTTGTCGTTTATGCCCTCTGCTGAAAATGCAATATTTAGATTTTTGTTCTGATATCTGTAAACCCAAAGTACCTAAGGTAGTAACAAAATAATCTAATGCTTCCTGAATACCATTGCAACTAAGGGCGATGTTTTTATTACTTTCATATAATATAAAGTCATCTGCATACTGACACATATGTACGTTTGTGATATCACGGCACAATTTGGATGTAGCTATATTAAAAAGAAGCGGGGAAAGGGGATCGCCTTGTGCTAGGCCTTTGCCGGTATGTCTTATTACTGTTTCTTGGCTGTCGGCTGTATCTTTAACTATAAGAATCCTATTACTCAAAAAATTCCACAGGTATTTGCATATCCGCTTACCAACTCCTAAGTCATCTAAAATGTTCATTAATTTATCAATAAGGACATTATTATAAGCGCCTTCGATATCCAGGAAGCAAGCGAGTGTGGGTACATTTGTAGTAAAACCGATTTGTATGTGAGAGATAACTCTAGTCAGACAGTCCAGCGATGACTGGCCTCGCCTAAAACCTGTCGTGCACGGGGATAAAAAATGATTTGACTCTATGTACCATTCAAGTCTTCTAACTAGTAAGAGGTGAAGAGTCTTACATAAACATGATATTAGAGAAATAGGTCTAATCTTAGGAGGTGAGTTTGGATTATTGTCTGGTTTAGGAATGGGGACTACTTTAATCTCTCGCCACTGAGAAGGCAGCTCGCCGGAATTCAGAATAAGATTGTATACATTTAACAGATATTTTTTTGCTGAGTCTGGAAGGTAGTATATCATAGAGTAAGTGATTGCGTCATCTCCTGGTGCCGTATCTTTTTTTTTCAAACAATTATTTAGTTCCTGAATAGAAAAACTAATGTCTAAAATAGGGTTATTCGAAAAGCATACGGGAGCTTGTGGAAGGACAAAGTCTGGGGCCAGGCTGTTTAGCATGTTTGTCTTTTCTTCATGTGAAAAGTTGTAACTAGTTTTCTTAAAACCTTTGATCCATCTCATTCGCTGCCACATTTCAGAAGCACTTGTTGATTCATCTACACTACTACAATAATTTTGCCAACTCTCTCTCCTTGCATGTAAAATAGCCTTCTTTGCTTCAGCCGATTTCTGTTCTAAAATATCTAAATTGTGAGGTGTAGGGTTTCTCCTGAAAGTGCTCAACGCGAGCCTGCGGTTGGCTACTAATGCCGATAAAGACGGGTTCCAATAAGGTTTAGGTCTGAATTTTGTATTTGGGTACGGGCATAATTTACCAAGAGGAATACTTTCTAAGGCCGCTAAATTGATTTCTGTAGTAAGGTTATCATACATTTCTTGAACATTTCGGTCTCCATCTGGAAGCCGTAACGTTCGCTCTAAATGTTCTCGATATAGATCCCAATTAGCTAGTTTATAATTTCGTTTTTTATGCATTATCCTAATTTCCTGATATATAATCTTTAGTTTGATGATCATGTGGTCACTGCCCAGATTTTCGCTAATGACATTCCATGTAAAATTAACCGCGATATCTGTGGACACGAAGGATATATCTGGTGAAGTTTGTTGAAGTATACCGTTCACCGATTTGACTCTAGTGGCTTGACCATTATTAATTGACACAAACCCAGCTTCTAGTGAAGCGTCAAGAACTTGGGAGCCTCTTATTTCCGTTCTATAAGACCAATTCGTGTGGTGGGCGTTGAAATCTCCTGCAACTAGGCATTTCCTTGGAAAGAGTGTGAAAATATAGTCCCAATCAGATTGGGTGGTTCTAACTCTCGGTGGACAGTATACTAAAACAACGTTATGTAATATATTACAATTTAAAAGTTTTATGCTTATACATTCAATTTCGGTATTTGGTACATTAATAGGCAGTAACTGAGCCTTTATCGATTTGTGAGTAATTAAGCAGACTCCCCCATGTGAGTCATCCCTGTCTTTTCGAAAAATATTATAGCCGCTTATGTTTAATGGCGAGCCAGGTTCTAGCCAGGTTTCAGATATTAATGCAATATGTACCTTCTCCTGTGTCAAAAACAGGTCAAATTCTGTTAATTTGGGTCTTAGACTTTGTGAATTCCACTGGACTAAGTTAAGAGTATAATCTTTTCGGCTATTGTCCATAATTAAACATGGATAAGATATTTAAAATATCGCCGCCCTTCACGATGTCTAAGACAAATGACACTACCTGTTCAATCAAAAAACTAACTACAGCCTTAACTTTACATTCCAATGTCAGTCTTGAAAGGCAGATCTCTTTAAGTTTTTGTAGTATCTCTCGGAATCTCGTGCTCTTTCTCCTCTTCTCTTTCTCATCTTCACCATCTTGTTTACCTTGATTTACCGGTGGAAGAACCGATTGCTCAAGGTCACATTTGGATTCCTCTCTGCGCTTCTTTGCCTTGATTTTTTGCCTTTGCTGTTTGTTCACCGGAGAAGAAGTTCCAGATATAGGAAGAGCATCTTTCAGTTTGCCCTCTCCCTTTCTAATATTTGGTGTACAAACTACTGCACTAGATTTTTGGGAAGTTAAGGCGTCCCGATACGGCGTATTCGTATTTAACTGGGTGTTATCAATCGCATCACTTGGTGACTCGGTAAAGGTGCTTTCTTGCTCGTAGTAAAGTTCTAGAGCTTTCTTATATGTGCAGAAGTGTTTGCTCATAATCGTTCTTAGTTTCTTTTCTTTCAAGAAAACTGGGCATGTTTTACTAAGTGCCATGTGTGCGCCTTGACAATTGGCACACGTCATTACTTTAGTAATGCAGTTCTCATGGTTTT
Organism: Cydia splendana; assembly: GCF_910591565.1. Classification (NCBI taxonomy): domain Eukaryota; kingdom Metazoa; phylum Arthropoda; class Insecta; order Lepidoptera; family Tortricidae; genus Cydia; species Cydia splendana. Next base: position 11,488,177 of record NC_085971.1, on the reverse strand, counting down.
TTCCACACTTAGGGCACACGATTTTTTTGGTCGGACATGTACGTGCTCGGTGGCCAAATTTCCAGCACCCCGAACATTGCGAAACTGGGAATATATACGGCTCTACTTTAAAGCGACAATCATATGCGTATACGTGAAACGGGAGGGAAGTCGCTTTAAAGCAGATACGTATGGCTTCACTTTTAACCCATTGGCCGTCTTCATTAAGTCGATTTAGGCGGCGAATTGCCAAGACTACCTGCGAGACATTAAACTCTTTCAGTAGTTCCTCCTCCTCGATATCAAGGTCAATATTTCTAATCAGACCAAAACAGTACTCAGCCTGATTTGCCCACTGGCAACTCATCTTCTCATTATTAAATGCCGGACAGCTTATTAATTTTTCAGCTTGCGTTCTGAGAGATAACTGTATAAGTACCTTGTACGCGCCTTTGAACTTTACTCTCAAAATGCCACTAATGTTCTCTGCTCGTAGCATTTTTGCCATAGCAATTTGTTTGGGTAACGCTTCTTTTGACGTAAGGGCAACCTCAAACTCATCTTTCATACCTCCAGACTCGACATTACCTTGTGTTGAGAGCTGAAGTATTCCGGTCCGCAATCGCCTGCGTAGTCGCTTACCTACCACGGTTGTATAACTTCCTTCGCTATCATTACCCTCGCTGTCAGGGCCCTGGTTACTACAACTACGTTTTTCAGCTAGACGCGCATTCATTCGCATTGCCCCTTCAGGAAGGCTTCGCAAACTTGCGCGATCCCAATCCATATTCACACTTTCATCATCGAAGGAGATTCCACTTTTTAAGCTCATAGAGCGAGATCCTCGGCTACATTCACTCATCCAAACAGACAGTTGAGCCGAAATTGAATCAAAAAAGCTAAATATTTAATTAAAATTTAAGCGAGAAAATTTTCGACAGCCGCTTGACGTGACAGCAACTTGATATGTGTAGCAAAGATTTTGATGGTGTATTTTGCAAACGTTCGCTTTTTTTGTTTGTACGGAAGGTCCAATATTAAAAAAAAAAAAAAGGTCAGGGTTCGATCCCCAGTAATTACATATATGCTGGGATATAAGTTTTTGTATTTTTTTACACTTAAATTTCATATCAATTGTTGTTTTTTATTTTATTTTTTTTGTTAAAAAAAATTAAAAACTTCGTATTTTTTATTTATCAAGCGCGGGCTAAGATAGATAAGGTTTTAATTGTCAAATTAGATTCTCTAAATTCTTCTAAACAACGGCGCCATACATTTACTCAGTTTTAAGCTTTGCTCGCGAGGTCTACAGCTCACAGAGCCACTAGTTTAAAAATTTGGAAATATAACTGTTTTTGAAAAAAAAAAAACGCGTTAGGTCAAGTGAAACATTGGGCAAACATATTTCGAAGTTGCGATATGTTACCATTAAATGGTTTTTCAATTTCATTTGGGATCACAGCAGCGCTTAGCATAATTTGCTGTATCTTTAAATTATTTATAAAATCCTTGCATGCCTTGTGAATTTTCATGTTGAGAATTAAATAAGTTTTCTGGTGAGATGGATCCTTTTAGCGGGGCAGAACTATCTCCATAGTTTATCATTAGAAATACTATCCTGTGTTTCAGTTGGATCTTCTGGATTATACAATAGGCTACGGAGATGGCAGTGACGTCATTTGGGCCCTGTGGAGTCAACCTGATGGAGAAACTATCATAACAAGTAAGGAACATAATATTGTCTTCGGTTACCGCGATAGTTACTCATGAAATAAAGCTATTGAAACGGATTATATCGCGTATACTGAATTCACACTATACGTCGGGATATAGTATGAATTCAATATACGCGATATAATCCGTTTCAATAGTTTTATTTCATAAGTAAGGAACATTAGGATTTTGTCCCAGATTATTTATTTTGTGTAGGGATTTGTAATCCGGATCTTATATTGTTTGAACAAATAGATTGAAAATCCCACTTGCTTGTCAAGGACTCGTAAGTGCGCACACCTACACTACCTACAGTTGAGAATGTACTTTCTGCCAATGTCTGCCAATGGTTGACTAGTATAAGAATTGTTATTGGCACAGGCAGCACCCTGAGCGCGGAGGTGTCATGGCGCATGGTGGCGCCGCGGGAGCCGCCGCCGCCGCTGCCCGCGCTGTCCTCCCACCAGCAGTACCGCGAGCGGCTCCTCACGCCGGGCCTGTTCCCACCGCAGGTCGTCAGGAAGGCTCTGGCCGTGAGTACCACTTACATCACACACGCAGATCGATCCTGACGAATATCAGATCGTCGACTTGTCTTGTAAGCGGCTTGCCCACGGTAAACGCTACGTCCAGCTGTTGATAACGATTTCTTCGGCCACTTTTTCATGTGATTTTACTAAGGATGTATCGACTAGTCGGAACAGCCGACTATCCGGCCTCATTTGTAGTCGGCGAGTAGTCGGCAAAAATGGCCGATTAGTCGGCACTTTGTAAGTGCCAGAAAAACAGGGCAAAAAGAAATAAACAGCAAATTTTACCATATGCTTATTGCTTATCACCTATTGTACCCAAATTCTTATTTAGGGTGCTTACGAAAACTTTTGATCGAATTATTGTAGTAACCGTGTAGTCGCTTTCTTATGTCCGCTTGTCGTATGAATAGTCTTAGGATTTATTTATTTATTTTATTTTTTAGCGTTAGTATAATATGATGAATAGCGTGACGAAAGGTGAAAAACTATTGCTTTTTAAGTGATCTGAACCGAACTTAGACGAAACTAATGATCTGGCCGACTAGCCTTGATCATAATATGTTTTCGTTTCCCGTAGATCTACCGGCGAACATGGGGCAGCAGCGAGTCAGCCAGCGAGGGTGACCTGAGCGAGTCTGCCATGAGCGCGGTGCAGGCGCGACTGCGGCACCTCACCGCCCGCGCCGCCTCGCCCGACCACTCGCACTTGATGCACAAGTAACTACCATGCTGTATAGCTTATTACATTATGCATGGATTTAGCGACGCTCGTGTAGTGAACGAGTCAGCTGGCTTTCCATCCGAGCGGATTGGATCTGCTTACTTCACAGGAGTGAACTACGCGGAAGTGAATTTTATTAGTCATGCTAATTCTTGTAATTAGAAAATTTTCTTGTTCAGATGCTGGTCGGATTTGTATAGCTGGTGTATGCAGTACATGGAGGGTCTACAAAAGCCTTTGGGATTAATGGTTGCGAAATCGGTAAGCACAAGTTATTTACTAATTTTGACGCACTTCTTCACGACCCATAATAACCACACCACACGTTACATTCGAAATCTATACTCTGTATCTTTAGGTATTTAAATAAAAGTAAACAAATAATTTGTACATTTTCGGGTAGTTATAACATTTATTGGTTAACCAACCAAATACAAAACAGCTTGGATCTGCCACTGAACGACCTGGTTTTCATCTACCCGCAACTGGCTTAAGGAGCCATTTGAGGGTAGATTTTTATTACTTTTATTTAAATACCTAAAGATACAGACTATAGTAACAGCTCACGGAAAAAGGATGGTGGTAAAGGAATTTTTTCAATTTGTTTCTGTATTAAAATAATGTTTTCCGTATTATAAGGGAGAGATAAAATCAATGAATTCTCTTAATGCAGAGCTGTGACGTGGACAACGGATGGTGGTGCGGCGTTGTTGGGCGTGCGGGCATCTCTCTCGTGCGTGAATTGGAGCCGCTCGAGCGTATGATGTTGTCGCCAGATGTCGCCGCGCTAGACTCGGGTCAGTGACAATAGTTGATACAAATGTAGAGCTGTAACGTGGATAGCGGATGGTGGTGCGGCGTAGTCGGGCGTGCGGGCATTTCTCTCGTGCGCGAACTGGAGCCGCTCGAGCGTATGATGTTGTCGCCAGATGTCGCCGCGCTAGACTCGGGTCAGTGACAATAGTTGATACAAATGTAGAGCTGTAACGTGGATAGCGGATGGTGGTGCGGCGTAGTCGGGCGTGCGGGCATCTCTCTCGTGCGCGAACTGGAGCCGCTCGAGCGTATGATGTTGTCGCCAGATGTCGCCGCGCTAGACTCGGGTCAGTGACAATAGTTGATACAAACGTATAGAGCTGTAGTGGATAGCGGATGGTGGTGCGACGTAGTCGGGCGTGCGGGCATCTCTCTCGCGCGCGAACTGGAGCCGCTCGAGCGTATGATGTTGTCGCCAGATGTCGCCGCGCTAGACTCAGGTCAGTGACAATAGTTGATACAAATGTAGAGCTATGATGTGGATAACGGAAGTTGAACAAATTTTTTCATACTATACTGTTTGACTGTCACCCTATACTTAAGAATAACAGCGCCCTCTTGACAATTATCATATATTACTGGTCAGGCTTTAGATTAGTTAGTGTTTTTTATATGGTCATTATCGAGGTTGTTTGTTGTGATGACCAGCAGGCGTATGGTGGATAGCGTTATTATAAACGCCAACACAATTCCGTCAACAAGCTTGGTTTTCTGCTAATGGTTTAGTTTTAAACCTACACAAAACCCAAGTGATGCACATAAGCCAAGGGGGTAGGCCCCCGCGCCCACTAAGTGTCAACGTGGACGGAGCCGTCCTTCCTCAGGTAAATAGCACCAAGTTTCTAGGCGTGACGTTGGACGCGGCCTTGAAGTGGAACGTGCATATAGATGTTGTGTGTGGCAAGTTGTCTGGTGCATGTTTCGCATTGAGCAGATTGGCCCGAATCTTGCCCCACCAGCAGCTAAGGACTAGCTACTTCTCGCTGTTCCATTCGGTGATGTGCTACGGTCTAGAGTTCTGGGGAACAGCTGCGGAATGGCAACGTGTATTCATTTTACAAAAACGTGCAGTACGGATTATATCATATGCTCCACACGGAACCCCCGCTAGGCAACTCTTCATAAATTGCAACATAATGACACTCACGTCACAATACCTATTTTACATAATTAAATATATTAGAAGTAACATACACCAATTTCCAATAAAAATATTTAAAAGTGCACCTATTACACAAAAACACAAAAATACGTTGGACTCGACATGTTGTCGACTTGCTAAATCCAACAAAACGGTATCTGTTGCGGGGCCAGGTATTTATAATAAACTACCCGACACCATTAAAAATATTGAAAATGACTTGACATTCTACTCCGAATTAAAAAAATGGCTGACTAGAAATGCATTTTATGACATGTCAGAATATAATAATTATGATTTAATCGTAACTTAATTTAATATTTTATTTATTTCAATTGTATTGATAATTTTTATATTGTTTTATTTTATTTTAATGAATTGTAATTAAATTGAAATTGACCTAATTAATTAATAACCCTTTTGACATGTAAAGTTTGTAATTTTATGAATAAATGAATATGAATAAGTGATGAAATAAACCACCTTAGGGGCTGTCCATAAATTACTAAAATCATCCAATAATCATAACATAATAATCATGCTTCGAATGACCCCGTTTCCAGGATGCTACCATCATCCGATGTCCAGACCCCCCCCCCCCCCCCTAAATTGAAATGACGTAATTTATGAATAGCTTCCTACGATTTAATTATGCGGACAATCGTTTGGGTTATTCCCACTAGTTACCACCAAGTTCTTACCAGTGGTAACTACTGGGATTTTTTTTTCCACCTTTTACCACTGGTAACTACTGGGAATAAAAATTCCCAGTAGTTACCACTGGTAAAAGGTGGGATTTTTTTTTCCCAGTAGTTACCACCAAAATGATGTCCTCCCAGACGTATCCGTCGACGGCGACATCCTGACAAATCAAAAAGGGTCTTAACACTCTTAACTATTACGTGCGTGGGCGCGAGCGTGGCTCGCAAATCCAAATTTGGTCTTGAAAGTGCGGCAACACAAAACACAGTAAAGCTGCCCAGACGCGTTGTATGTGTAATTGTAGGAGGGCTTGGGCCGAGTTTTTCGGAGCTGGCGTTTGGCGTCAAGATCTTCAAGTCGGGTGTGTTCGAAGTTATCAAGTCCCGTATTGACAGCAGGTCGCCAGTCCGATCTCCGAGATGCAAGCTCCTCCCACGACTCGCATGATATGCCGGTGGCCAAAAGGTGGCGTTTTAAGACATCCCTGTAGCGCAGGTACTGCCCACCAGCCTTGCGTTTACCTGAGGCTAGCTCAGAGTAAAATACTGCTTTGGGCAGTCTCGATGGTGCCATACGTACAAGGTGTCCACACCAACGCAATTGGCCTTTTATGAGCAGACATTCCATACCCGGCATGCCCGTCCGGCGAAGAACCTCCGAGTTCGGAACACGATCCTGCCACTTCAACCGCAGTATTGCTCGGAGACATCGTAAATGGAATGTGTCTAGACGTTTTATGTCCCCCTTGTATAGACACCATGTCTCCGAAGCATAGAGCAACAGAGGTAGAATAATTGCTCTATAGGCGGCAAGCTTTGTGTGGAGGCTAAGATCGTGCGATTTCCAAACTCGTTGATTTAGACCGCCAAAGGCTGCAGCAGCTTTGGCAATCCTAGATGAAATATCAGACTCGAGACGATTGTCACTCCGCAATAGACTACCTAGATACCTAAATGTACCCACTTCGTCCAGTGTTTTGCCCCTTAAATAAGCAGTAGCATCGTTCGCAGATTTCCCTCTTGCAGGTTGTTTGACAATCTGAGTTTTCGATGCACTGATTACTAGGCCAAACTTGCGACATGATTCGTCTAAATTGTCCAGATAACTCTGTAGGTCTTCCATGCTATCAGCCATAAGACAGACATCGTCAGCGTATAGGATCTCTGTGACCGAGACACACTGTAATTTGCTCTTAGCCCTGAGACGTGAAAGGTCAAAAATACTTTTATCCGTGCGAAAATTCACCGAGATCTGGTTGTTGCACCTTTGAAGTGCATCATTCATTACCGCCGAGAAATAGATGGCAAATAGGGACGGAGCCATGACACAACCCTGTTTAACGCCGCTTGTGACTGGAAATTCTTCTGTGAAGGCGCTTTCGTGACGTACGCGAGCAGTCATACCCTCATGAAATTGGCGCACCAAGTCGATAAACTTCACAGAACAACCACACTTTTCTAATACTGTCCACAAAGCCGCTCTGGGCACACGGTCAAAGGCCTTTTCGAGGTCCACAAAACATAAATAGAGGTCACGATGTTGCTCAAGACTTTTTCCTGCATTTGTTTGACGACGAAGATAGCATCTACCGTACCTCTATTTGCTCGGAAACCACACTGGGATTCAGGAAGGAAACTTTCGGCAAGTGTGTTAAGCCGCTTATTGATAATATGGGCAAGTATTTTACCTGCCACAGAAAGCAAGGCAATGCCTCTGAATGAGCCACAATCTGAGAGGTCCCCTTTTCCCTTGTAGAGCTTGGTGATAGTAGCATCCTTCCAATCCTGTGGTATTACCTCGACATCCCAAATGTAACTTATGAGGTCAAATAGCCTTGACTTGATACTCAGTCCGCCATACTTGAAGATCTCCGATGGTAGGCTATCAGACCCCGGGGTTTTACTGTTCTTTAAGCGGTTTATCGCAGCAATGAATTCTGCAAACGACGGCGGGTCATCCAAGTTTGGCGCAGTTGGCAGGTTTTCAAGCCACCACCAAAATATTGTTAGAATAAATACTAATAAAAACAGTATAAATAGTATAGTATGAATGTAGCGTGCTGTAATAAATAATTATGTGTCAGTTAGTGATGCAGTAAACTGCTTTAGAAGTTGTCAAAAATATTAAAACAGTTTTACCGGTAGAAGTGTAAAAACTAAAATAGAAGAGTCTCATTCTAGTTAAGTAGAGTAGAGTAGAGAAATCGAATTACATATTTATACAAACGAACAAACAAATCAGTCAAAAAACCGACAGAACTGATTTCGTTTTATTATTTACAGCTACTTCATTTCGTTCTATTATAACACGACGCAGAGCTCGAATATGGATGGGTGACTGTTTTTATTTTGCGTTTTTTTGCATTATGGTACGGAACCCTTCGTGCGCGAGTCCGACTCGCACTTGCCCGGTTTTCTGATATCATTTTGCCTACCCAGTCTCAAATCTCTGTGCACGCCACTGCTGGTTAGTCCGAGCAGTCAGCCCATCCGAAGCGCGCCCTAAGCGGTTTTAATAACAACAATATGCCCTTTACTTATTTAGCCTGACTACAAATTATGAATACCTACATATTCCAGCTCTGCGTCGTGTTATAATAGAACGAAATGAAGTAGCTGTAAATAACAAAACGAATTCAGTTCTGTCGGTTTTTTGACTGATTTGTTTGTTCGTTTGTATAAATATGTAATTCAATTTACAGTTAATAAGATAAAATTAATCCGGATAATAAGTTAATTTCTACTTAACTAGAATGAGACTCTTCTATTTTAGTTTTTACACTTATACCGGTAAAACTGTTTCAATGTTTTTGATAACTTTTAAAGCAGTTTACTGCATCACTAACTGACACATAATTATTTATTACAGCACGCTACATTCATACTATACTATTTATACTGTTTTTTTTAGTATTGAATTCTAACAATATTTTGGTGGTAACTACTGGGAAAAAAAATTCCCACCTTTTGCCAATGTCGTGTTCTGTATATATTCTGTACCTACTAACTTAGTTATTAGGTCAAAATTGTTACTAACATTATATGGATCTTTGATCTGCAATAAATGATTTTTATTTTATTTATTTATTTATTTTTTTACCAGTGGTAACTACTGGGAATAAAAATTCCCAGAAGTTACCACCAAGCCGAGTTGGAGGTAACTAGTGGGATTTTTTTCCCCAGTAGTTACCAGTGGTAAAAGGTGGCAAAAAAATTCCCAGTAGTTACCACTGGTAAGAACTTGGTGGTAACTAGTGGGAATAACCCAATCGTTTTCATGCTGTCACATAGACACATATGACCATCGGTTCGATGTCTATATATGGTTCCAAATTGCATTAAGACCAAGACGCAGCTTTCTTCTGGAAACTTAAAAATATGCGTCTGAAATTAACTTATAAAAATATTAACCAGGTTTATTTATTTAGCACTGGTGTTGTTTAGGAATGGGTGGTGCCGGCGAGCTGTCTCGGGACGCGGTGCGCGTGGTGGCGGCGGGCGCGCTGTGGGAGCGCGCGGTGGGGGCGGGCGGCGCCGCGGAGCTGGAGCGGCGGCTGTTCGCGTGCGCTGCGCCGCAGCACCGCCTGCTGCCGCGCCTGCTGCACCTGCTGCTCGCGCCGCCCGACCACGTCGACCCAGACTCCGGCCTGCCGGTAAGGCTAGCTTCACACGCCGTTAATTTTTGCCGCATACCGTATACGGAATTTTATCGAATACTGTAATGACAACAAAATTTGTACATATGACAACCTTCAAAATCGTTCACACGGCGTCTATGCGTGTGAACGATTTTGTCTAACTGTCACACGACAGTGTAATCGCAACCGAAGTTGAGATGATTTTTCTGCCGAAGTTTTTTGTTTTCATAATTATGAAATAGACGTCAAATTGTTCCCTAGAACAGAATTACTTATTCCTCTTAGTTTCATACTTTTCAATAGTGATACATGTGTATAAACATGAGTGCCGAAAAACAAACTAGCAGCAAATGTGACTTTTGGAGTTATGTATATTCCAGACATTAGCACCGAGCCAAATAGACGAACTGGAAGCAGTCCTGGAACCAATCAAAGACTTACAGAATGCCGTCTTGGAGCTAAATGACGCCCTGAGGCTAGATGTCCCCGACATAGATACATCAAAATGTAAGTTAAACCTGAGCAAATGCATTTAAAGTCATTATGAAATATTTGTATAAAAATGATATCTCTAATTGTTTGCTAAAATATTTAAGTAACATTTTTGTAACTTGTTGATTTGTTTTTTAGGTGAAGACGAAGATCAAAGTGAATACGATAGTTTATTTGCCAGCGACCTTGGCGTTTCAATCGTAACAGAATCCATACGTCAGATGGCTGAAATGAGGTGACTATTATTTTATTCACACTTCTTAACATACTATTCGTTTGCGGTACATGAAATCAGATGCGTTGCTCGGGGTTATTCCCACTAGTTACCACCAAGTTCTTACCAGTGGTAACTACTGTTTTTTTCCCCAGTAGTTACCACCAAAATATTGTTAGAATAAAATACTAATAAAAAAGCCCAGGAAAAAAAATTCCCATTAGTTACCACCAACTCGGCTTCGGCAATCGGAAACTTCACTACCTCAAGGCGCATTTGACAGGCGAAGCGGAGCAGCTTCTTAGACACATACCCATTACTAGTGAAAGTTATGACCAGTGTTGGACCCAGTTAGAGAGTCGCTATAATAACAAGCAATATTTAGCGAATTGCATTTTAAAGAGGTTTTTTGGACAAAAGACTCTTCTGACCGAGTCTGCCACTGACATTAAGCATATGTTAGATTGTACCACAGAAACGTTGAACGCATTGTCTAGTCTCAAAATTGATACAAGCACTTGGGATATTATTATCATTTACATTGTCAGTCATAAATTGGATCCAGAAAGTCGGAAAAACTGGGAATGTAAAGTAAGCGAATCTGTATCTCTGTCTGAACAGTTACCGACACTGGAACAATTTAAGGACTTTTTGCAAACGCGATACCATTCTTTGGAATTTTTGGAGCCAAAATCGGGATTTGCCCCAAAACCTAAATATGTGAATAACAATTACAAGGGTTTCAGTCAGGTCAAGGGCAATCAAGTGCAAAAGGTTAATAATTTGCTTGTCACTAACAATGTCTCATGTAATTATTGTAAAGGGGACCACCGTATAATACATTGCAAAGATTTCAATGCTTTAGATGTCGATGTTAAGCGTAATTTTGTTCAAACCAACGGGATGTGTTTCAACTGTTTGGGTAATAATCACTCTGCCAGATACTGCAAACTGACAACTAACTGTCAAATTTGTAACAGGCGACATCACTCGCTGTTACATCAAAAGGGAGATACGAAAGCTAATGAAGGTAAGGAGCCATCAGCTGGTCAAGCTGTGGCACAAGTTCATACACAACAAGTCACAAAGCCAATGGGAGAACCTACACCGGGAACCAGTGTTTCAAATCACTTCGTGAATGAAGTCTCACAGCAAGGGTTACTGGCTACCGCGGTGGTAAAAGCAAAAACATGGGAACAAGAAGAATATCATCTATTAAGAGCACTAATAGATCCGGGCTCAGAAGTCTCATTTATCACCTCAGCTGCAGTTCAGTTACTCGGGTTAAAACAAACTCCAGCTAAGGTTTCAGTGTCAGGATTAAGAGGAGAGCTGATTACAGAGCTGAAGTCTACGGTTCAAGTTACAATCGCATCACGCTCTAACACTAGCAACGCTATTGAGGTCACAGCATACGTAGTTGACAAAGTTACTTCGAACCAACCATCTGCGAAAGTGTCTATTACCTCATGGCCTGAGTTACAAAGTGTCGAGCTCGCAGATCCTGACTATCACACTCCAAATAAAATAGATATGTTGTTGGGAGCAAAGGTCTATGCTCGGATCATTCAACCAGGTTTATTCAAATCTCCCCAGGAGACTACGGTGGCACAAAATACGTCTCTGGGATGGATTTTAAGTGGTGAAGCAGGTTTACAGGCCAACATCTCCTGCAAGCTGGTTAGCATGCACATTCAGGTGGAACAGTTGCTGAGGTCCTTTTGGGAACTTGAATCAGAACCTAGCAACAAAGAACGGATTTTAACACCTGAAGAACAAAGATGTGAGGAGATATATGAGGCAACTACTACACGGGATGAGAACGGCCGATACGTTGTTAGATTACCGTTCAGGGATGAGCAACCAGCCTGTGTAGATGGTGGGTCCAGAGAGATAGCGTTGCGAAGATTTCATTCTCTGGAAAGGAAGCTTCACACCGATGAGCGCCTGCAAACAGAATACACAAAAGTGTTCCATGAATATCGGGATTTAAATCACATGGAACCTTTATCAGAGCAAGAATCTAAGGAAAAGGGACTGTACTTACCTTTCCATGCTGTTGTGCGTGAGGAACGGGAAACTACTAAGGTTCGTATAGTTTTTGACGCTTCTTGCAAGGGCACGAATGGGGTGTCCTTAAACAGTGACCTTATGGTGGGTCCTACCTTGCAGTCAGAGTTGAGGCACATAATCATGCGTTGGCGAATGCATCCAGTTGTCTTCATTGCCGACATCGTCAAGATGTACCGGCAAATACTAGTCGATGAAAGAGACACAAAGTACCAACGCATCCTGTGGAGGGAGAATAATACCCAAAAAGTCAAAGAATACAAGTTAAACAGAGTTACTTTTGGGGTCTCATCAGCACCTTACCTTGCTGTCAAAAGTCTGATTCAAGTCGCCTTGGATGAAGGTGCAGATTTCCCTCTTGCAGCTAGTCGGGTACGTGAGGATTTCTATATGGACGACCTGATGTCAGGTTGTCAAAGCGAGCAAGAGGCAATAGAGATCTACCACCAGATGAAGACGCTATTAAACAAAGGAGGCTTTGAACTTCAAAAATGGTCTAGCAATAGTAAAGCTATGTTAGAAGAAATTCGAGAAAGCACAGCAGGGAAAGAAGAGCATAAGAAAATAGAGATGAAGCAAGAAGCGGTAAATAAAATATTAGGACTTACCTGGGATCGAAATCGGGACGAATTTGCTTATACAGTTCAGCTACCTCCACCAACAGCACCTGTAACTAAAAGAAAGGTTACATCAGACATTGCGAAACTATATGATCCTCTTGGATGGATAGCTCCAAGCATAGTTAAAGCAAAAATGTTCATTCAAAAGCTTTGGTTGGCAGGCATCGAGTGGGATCAAGAGCTACCGTCTCCGTTGCTTGAAGAATGGTTGTGCTATAGGGAAGAATTGTCACAGCTCACCAGATTCAGACTTCCTCGCTGGACAAATCACCAATCTAATGTCAGGTTGGTTGAACTGCATGGTTTTAGTGACGCGTCAAATGCTGCATATGCCGCGGTGGTGTATTTACGCGTTATTGACGCAGAAGGGTCAATACACGTCAGTCTGGTGACATGCAAAACAAAGGTTTCGCCAATAAAGCAGGTTTCAACTCCTCGACTGGAATTATGTGGAGCGGTATTATTAGCCAAATTATTGGTTGAAGTTTCAAATGTGTTAGATTTGGAAAAATCTAATATTCATGCGTGGACAGACTCTGAAGTGGTATTGGCGTGGTTGAGCAGTCACCCAAGCAGATGGAAGACTTTTATAGGGAACAGATGTTCAGAGATCTTGACCACCAGTCGAAGTCAATGGTCACACGTAAAATCAGAACACAATCCGGCTGATTGTGCTTCAAGAGGGATCTCAGCATCTGAATTGAGTAACTTTGAACTCTGGTTATCTGGGCCTGCTTGGCTGAAACAAGAAGTGATTAACTACGGAGTATCAAAAACAATGAATACACAGCTAGAAGAAAGAAAAGTACATACTCACCTGGAAACTGTGGTATCTGAATCGGACGGTGAAGATCCTATGTGGTCGAAGTATTCTTCACTCAACAAGTTGTTGAGAGTTGTTGCGTACTGCCGAAGATTCCTGAAAAATAAAAGAAAAAATCATACCTACCTGCTGAAAAGTGAATTAGATGAAGCTTTAGCAATTATGGTAAAAAAGAGTCAGGAACAAGCTTATGCTGAAGAAATAGAAGAAATGAAAAAAGGTAAACTAAAGAAGAAAAGCCAGCTTACCTCGTTTACTCCACAAGTCGATGCTTTTGGAATAATTCGTGTTGGTGGGCGGCTCCAGAGTGCAGACATAGCATATGATCAGAAACATCCAATGTTGTTGCCGAAATCAGCTTGGTTGACTCAGCTAATTCTTCAAGATGCGCATTTTAAAACGTTGCATGGAGGAGCACCGCTGATGGTCAACTACATTAGGTCCAAGTTTTGTATACCAGGCCTTAAGAACTTAGCTAAAAAACATGTCAGGAAATGTATTCCATGTGTTCGGAACGCAGCCAACATTCGGAACCAATTGATGGGGCAGCTACCCTCGCCTAGGGTTAATATGGCAAGGCCGTTTGTTCGTAGTGGAGTAGATTACGCCGGGCCCATCAATATACGTGTTTCAAAAGGTAGGGGAAACAAATCATACAAAGGGTATATTTGCCTATTTGTATGCATGGCTACCAAAGCCGTGCACATAGAGGCAGTTAGTGAACTGTCAACAGCTGGCTTCCTTGCTGCCTTCAAGAGGTTTGTAGCGAGGCGAGGTTACTGTAGCGACCTCTACAGTGATAACGGGTCTAATTTCGTGGGTGCAGCTAAGGAACTCCAGTATCTGTTTAATGCGGAAAAGTCAAGTTTAGTTCCTGAGCTAGCTGACTGGATGGCCTCTAACGGAACTCAATGGCATTTTATACCTCCTTACGCCCCCAACTTTGGAGGACTTTGGGAGGCAGGAATAAAATCCTGTAAATTCCATCTCAAACGCGTTATTGGGAATGCTACACTCACTTTTGAAGAGATAAGTACGATCCTATCGCAGATTGAGGCGTGCTTAAATTCGAGGCCACTGTGGCGCATTGATGACAACGGGGAATCGCTACCATTAACACCGGGTCATTTCCTGCTAGGAGAACCTCTTGTAGTGGCACCAGATCAGCGTTATGATCAAGTGCCGGTCTCGTCATTACGTAGATGGCAGTTATGTCAACGTATGATGCAGGATTTCTGGCGGCGCTGGTCTCAAGAGTATTTAAACCAGTTCCTACAAAGACACAAGTGGACTCAGCAAACTCCAGAACCCAAGGTAGGCGATGTAGTTCTGGTAAAAGAGCCTGATTTGCCACCGGCTAGATGGCTTCTTGGCCAAGTGGTTGAAACGCATCCAGGTTTGGACAGGGTAACGCGGGTAGTTACTCTTAGATGTAAGAATAGTCTTATAAAAAGACCCACTTCAAGAATTTGTGTTTTGCCATTGGCTGATTAAATGTTTTTGTTAGATATTCATGTAAGTAGCTCATGTTAAAGTTGAGATTTCTGTTAAATATTATGTGTTAAGTTTATTCTGTTTTATGTACATAGTTCTAATTGGGTTAAGAACTGTAGTTCTTGGTGAGCGGCATGTTCGCGTCCGTACTTCTATAGAATAGGTTTCATACAATAAGGTTTACCAAATCTCACGCTAGATGTCGCTGACCCTAACACACAACTAGCTAACGACATTCTTATCGAGTTTATATATAAGGTGTGAACATTATTTTTAATATATTGGCTTTATTTGTGACTGGTTGTTTATTTCCTTCATTGATAAAGAACGCCCTTTTTGGTAAAGTTAGGAGTACATACACTCTTCTATTTTAGTTTTTACACTTATACCGGAAAAACTATTTTAATATTTTTGATCACTTTTAAAGCAGTTTACTGAATCACTAACTGACACATAATTATTTATTACAGCACGCTATATGTATACTATACTATTTATACTGTTTTTATTAGTATTTTATTCTAACAATATTTTGGTGGTAACTACTGGGGAAAAAAATCCCACCTTTTACCAGTGGTAACTACTGGGAATAAAAATTCCCAGTAGTTACCACCAAGCCGAGTTGGTGGTAACTAATGGGAATTTTTTTTCCCAGTAGTTACCAGTGGTAAAAGGTGGGAAAAAAATTCCCAGTAGTTACCACTGGTAAGAACTTGGTGGTAACTAGTGGGAATAACCCGTTGCTCGCATGAATTTTATCTATCGCGTGTTTTTTTTCTTTAGTCCATTTTAAGTTTTTTATTCGCATGATGAATTACTGATGGCTCTAAAATAACTAATTATTAGTTAAAACGTCATGTTGACATTGTAAATATATACTAGCAAAAAGCAGAGCTTTGTAAGGGCTCGCGGAGGTTTTCTACCTTAACGTACCGAACCGGTTGCTGTCCGGTACGCCTGTCTGTTACAGGTTTTACTTTGTCCTTTAAAAACGTGTCCAGACGACAAAATCAAATTGCCAATAACATCCACACGTAATATACAATTTCATAAGTGCTTATTACATCCTACACGGCCGCCCAGTACTTTTTGTAAGGTACCCAACTGGCTTTCCTACATAATGTTGGGTCAGCGAGCCAATGTTCTTGAATTTATTTTTGCGTCCACTCCACACAATTGATCGAAAAACTATCCCGTTTGGACACCTACTGGCGGTAATCACGCTGCTCCGAACATAAACTAACACACACAGTTTCACTAGGTACAGCCAGGGTCCAGCATCAGCTCTATCTTGGGTACTGCTCTTCCAAGTTCTCATTAAGACGTGTCAGATGACCAAAACAGCGCGTGCCTATGTTGCACCAAACCTGAGTTCCACTAGGTACAGCCAGGGTTTAGCATCAGCTCTATCTTGGGTACTAATCTCCTAAGTGCTCATCATGACGAGTCGGATGCCCAAAATAGCGTGTGTCTATGTTGCATCAAACCTGATCGAGTTCCACTAGGTACAGCCAGGGTTCAGCATCAGCTCTATCTTGGGTACTACTTTCCTAAGTTCTCATCAAGACGAGTTGCATGACCAAAACAGCGTGTGCCTATGTTGTATAAAACCCGAGCGCCATTAGGCACTGTCAGGGTTCAGCATCAGCTATCTTGGGTACTGAAAGTACTGATCTACCCAGTGATCATCATGACGAGTCTGATATCCAAAACAGTGTGTGTCTATGTATGTTGCATCAAACCCGAGCTCCACTAGGTACTGCCAGGGTTCGGCATCGGCTCTATCTTGGGTACTACTCTCCTAAGTGCTCATGAAGATGAGTCGGATGACCAAACCATAATGTGCCTTTGTTACACCAAACCTGAGTTCCACTAGGTACTGCCAGGGTACTGGGGGCCGATTTTTGAAATTCGATCACTCGATTTCGTGTATTTCGTTAAATGATATCTCAACTACCAGGCGTTTAAATTCTACTAATAGAATTGAAATCGAGTGGTCAATACCACTAGATTCCAAATTTCGATCGCTCGTATTTCAAAAATTAGCATTTCGCCGTTTTCCACCGATTTTCGAGTGACGAAATCGAGCGATCGAAATTCAAAAATCGGCCCCCAGGGTCATTTTGCTGAACTGCACGCCGACGTTTCGATTGGCGTGCAGTTCCCATACAAGTTGCAGTCGGGTTGTAGTCCGTCTGTATCGGCCCTAAGTCACTGAAGTTTGTATTAATTATGCTTATCTTTATTTATAATTTTAGCAGTTCCAAGCAATAGTAACACTAAAGGCGCCATTAATTAATTACGTAAGACAATTTTTGCCAGCTTTTGACCCCCCTCCCTCCCCTATGTAAGAAATAATAAGAATAGGCTGAGCCCGTCCCCCTCCCTACAATATAATTTATTTTCAAAAAAATATTTTTATGAATGTTTATTTATACCTGTACAAAGGTACTTGAGCTCGTTTAAGCTAACTCTGCACCGTGTTTGATAGCGTGTTAGAGTGTGGAAGTATTATTTTAAACGTCATAATTTCATAGAAATTAAAAGAAATATCGCATCTTTGTGATCTTACTTAAGAACTATGAAAACCCCCTCCCACCCCCTTGTAAGAAAAAATAAGATATGTTCGACCCCCCTCCACTCCAAAATCGTCTTACGTAATAAATTAATGGCGCCAAAACTGTATCTCGAACTGAAAATACCCGATTTAAGTTTGTTAACACAACATGACTGATCATCACATCGTCAGCGTCACAAAACATACGAGTAAATTGACCTCCGCAGTAAATATACAGCAAGATTGATTGTTCTAGTAGGTGTTCACAAAAACTTAATTGCTAAAATGGGAATCAAACCAAGTGAAGCGAGGTGGGTTGAATCCAAAATTGTACCCACTTTGGTATTCATCGTTGTTAATGGCGTAAGCGCCATCGACATTATTGAACTTGAAAACACCACATAGGCATCGTATTGTATACCCACAACACAAGCCTTCTTACTTAGTCAATTTGTATAAGAATGTCCAATATTTATTTATTTATTTATTACTAACGCCATCTGATAGAGAAAGAAATAATTAACATTAGCACGAATGTTAATTCATCATTTTGCCAACAGATGGCGCTAGTAGTAATACAAAGTGTTATTTCTTTATTTAATTTTTTTAGGTTTATAAAATGATATTTTTATGTATGATAACACATCTAGACATGAATTTAAATTACTATGTTAAATTTCAAACCTAACAGTGCAGTAGTTTTTCCGTAAAGTGTACCACAAGAATGCATAGTTCGTCGATTAGTGATAGGGCTCGCTTCGCTCGCCCTAATAATACTGATTTAACAAAATTTTGTTTTTAAATACGTATCGCAATATTACACGTATTGTAACATATTGGTAACTGTTGTAACCAGGTTACGAGTGGTTCGCGGCGCGCTGGTGGCGCTGGGAGTGGTGCGCGGCGCGGGCGGCGTGCCCGGCGCCGGCCACTGCGCCGTGCACTGGCAGGCTTACCGCGCGCTGCTGTGGCTACGCGCCGCTACGTTACAGCGAGTGTGAGTAATGAGTATACTGATGGGTATAACCAGGTTCAATCTTGGTCAACGACTACCGGTTGTAAACATGGACGCTACTAAACAGTCGCGCTTTGGTACTAAATTACTTAGTATGAGAGCGCCACCGTGTGGGAAGTTCGTCTCGATGGGTTATTCCCACTAGTTACCACCAAGTTCTTACCAGTGGTAACTACTGGGAATTTTATTCCCACCTTTTACCACTGGTAACTACTGGGGGAAAAAAATCCCACTAGTTACCACCAACTCGGCTTGGTGGTAACTTCTGGGAATTTTTATTCCCAGTAGTTACCACCACAATATTGTTAGAATTCAAAACTAATAAAAACAGTATAAATAGTATGTATAGTATAAATGTAGCGTGCTGTAATTAATAATTATGTGTCAGTTAGGGATTCAGTAAACTCCTTTAAAAGTGATCAAAAACATTAAAACAGTTTTACCTACCAGTATAAGTATAAAAATTAAAAATAGAAGAGTCTCATTCTGGGTAAGTAGAAATTAACTTATTATCCGAATTAAATTTATCTTATTAGCTGTAAATTGAAATACATATTTATACAAACGAACAAACATATCAGTCAAAAACCGACATAACTGATTTCGTTCTATTATAACACGACGCAGAGCTAGAATATGTAGGTATTCATAATATGTAGTCAGGTTAAATAACTAAAGGGCATGGTTGTTATTAAAACCACTTAGGGCGCGCTTCGGATGGGCTGACTACTCGGAATAACCAGCATAGGCTCGCATTCTAATTACGCTCGGGTAGTACATCGCTCGGTCATGTTACGCTGGTTGGCTCGATTGCTTAAACACCCACGCTAGCGGGATGGTAATAACACTCTACCAGAGGGGCATCAGATACTATTCGTACACTTCTTTTTTGTATTTAACTTTTATTCTTTTGCTTTTACAGTTGCTTCCGACATACTTAAAAGTGGACTGATAAGATTGTCGTATTCATTCTTTGGGCCAGGTAAAAAGGGATGAAAGTTTGGTGGGAGGAGTAAATAACCAAATATATTTCACCTGTTTATTTTTAGCTTAGCCTAAACTGGAACCCAGTATGATTATCAAACTATGTCAACCAATACCATTTTTATCGGCCATAAGGGCTGGCGACACGGCGGTTAAGAACAAAAGGGTGCGCGGTGCGCGCCACACTCGGTTCGGCTTTTTTGCACTCGTGTTATTTAATAAGAAGAACACAAAATATATTTAGGAACTAAACGATTGTTTAGCAATTACAAGGCATAGGTACCGATATTATTCATACTTATGTTGCGATAAACCATTCAAAGTTGTAACCTATCAAATATGCATAAGGTATTACCATAACTCTTATTTCATAAATTTTGATGGTCCTACATTGTTTCTTAATTTACCGTGGTAAATATAAAAAAAACTTAAAAACATCTATACCAAATTTAATTGCTAGATCACATTCACATTCCCAACTCTACCAGATTTTATAGATTAGATTAGATTCATTTATTTCTTGTTGTAAATATACATTAAATTTCACACGTCAAAATAGAATGCATTTCACAAAAAGATCGTCACAACAAAAAATATCAATAATAATAATCTAAAAACAATAAAATAACAGTAATACAAGATAAAACGACTTTCTATAAAATAGAAAAGAGTAGGTAAAATGTAAAAATCAGTCAAATTATAAAGAATATAAAAAATAAAAAGGTCCAAAAATAATAATAAAAATATTTAAAATATAGACATTCGCACGCCATCACCATCGCTATCAGAATCAGATAAAGTACATAATTATTATTTTACTCTTTTTCTGATTTTTGCTCTTAGCCTGACGCCCTCTTGCCCCTTCGTCGTACTCAATCTAAGGTTGTTTATGTGATTTTAATTACTTACACGTTCTTCCAATGAACATATTCTCCAAAAAAATATAAAATTTAAATACAAAAAAAGAAGGTTAGGAATAGTACCTGATGCCCCTCTGGTAGAGTGTTATTACCATCCCGCTAGCATGGGTGGTTAAGCAATCGAGCCAACCAGCGTAACATGACCGAGCGATGTACTACCCGAGCGTAAATTAGAATGCGAGCCTAAGATGGTTATTCCGAGTAGTCAGCCCATCCGAAGCGCGCCCTAAGTGGTTTTAATAACAACCATGCCCTTTACTTATTTAGCCTGACTACAAATTATGAATACCTACATATTCGAGCTCTGCGTCGTGTTATAATAGAACGAAATGAAGTAGCTGTAAATAATAAAAAGAAATCAGTTCTGTCGGTTTTTGACTGATTTGTTTGTTCGTTTGTATAAATATGTATTTCAATTTACAGTTAATAAGATAAAATTAATCCGGATAATAAGTTATTTTCTACTTAACTAGAATGAGACTCTTCTATTTTAGTTTTTACACTTAAACCGGTAGGTAAAACTGTTTTAATATTTTTGATCACTTTTTAAACAGTTTAGTGAATCACTAACTGACACATAATTATTTATTACAGCACGCTACATTTTTTTGTTAGTATTGAATTCTAACAATATTTTGGTGGTAACTACTGGGAAAAAAAATCCCACTTTTTACCAGTGGTAACTACTGGGAATAAAAATTCCCAGTAGTTACCACCAAGCCGAGTTGGTGGTAACTAGTGGGAATTTTTTTCCCAGTAGTTACCAGTGGTAAAAGGTGGGAAAAAAATTCCCAGTAGTTACCACTGGTAAGAACTTGGTGGTAACTAGTGGGAATAACCCGTCTCGATACTTAAGGGTGTTACCACATCGATCGATAATCGATCGTTGGCATCGATTGATGGTAGAATAGAACAGTCGACGTCGATCGATCGATTGGCCTAGGGAAAAACTATCGATTGACGTTGACTGTGCCATTTTACCATCGATCGATTGGATTGGTAACATCCTAAGGGTCAGTTGCACCAACGACATTTAACGGACTGATTAACGTTAATCAGTAGTGTAGTATGAGACTTCCCATACAATAAAATTTAACGAACGCTTTAATGGTGACAGACGGTTTGCTGCAACTGACCCTAAGGGCCAGTTGCACCAACCACATTTGACAGACTGATCAACGTCAGCCGGCGCGCCCCGGCGCTTTACTATGAAACTTTCCATACATAAAAATTTAGCGAACTCTTTAACGATACGAACAGTTTGGTGCAACCGACCCTAAGTGATATATGATCATGTACGACAGGGGTGCGGGGTCGCTGGAGCTGTTCCGGCTGAAGCTGGGCGCGCTGGGCGGCGCTGTGGCCGCGGCGGGGGCGGGCGGGGGGGCGGGCGGCGCGGCGGCGGGGTACGCGGCGGGCGCGGGCGGAGCGCGCGCCCGCCGCCACCTCGCGCACGCCAGGGCCAGCACGCACTGGCACCAGGCGCTGCCGTTGCTCACTTACCATCTGGCGCATCAGCTGTATCCTTTTTTATTTACTTACGAACACTATGCTAGAGAGAGACGTAAGAGTATCGTCATCGGAGCACGATCCTCGAGGTTTTGTAAATTAATCTGTTTATGTGATTCTTTTTGCTCCATCGTCGTCTACTGCTGGGAGACTCGTTGGGAAAGTCTGAAGTTCGCTGCGCGACTTAATTCTAACATTGATGTGATAACTATATTTTTTACCAAAATTACTTCCGTTTGAACTTCCGACCCAAAAGAGAAGCTGACTGGATCAGATCGGACCTCAGATTTTAACAAAACAACCAACTAACACAAACCTACTGTGTGTTGTAAATTGTGATATCTTATTCACGATAATTCCTGTCTATAAATTTCTTTAGCATAGCTATTCAGTTGGGCAGTAAGTGGAGGCTTCGAATTCGGCTGGTGGCTAGCTTCCATCAACCAGCCGCGTTTGGTACAAAGCTATGTCTCGATGCTCGAGCCGTGGTGCGAGTGGAATGCTTGCTCACGTAAGTTTAACTTATATTTCAATTAGTATTTCAGCTACACAACTTTTTTGATATCTATACATTACGTGGACTTACCTTCTATGAATGGGTATGTCCTTAAATTACGTCTAACAAAAGAGAAGTAGAGAATAGCGAAAGGTTATCTCGCTTGAATGTGGAGCAGCCCAACTAGGTAAGTATACCTCCACCTTGCAGAAGACCACAGCTGTAATAGCAATAGCACTGTTACATACTCTGTAGGTATGTAAGTATAGTTGCGTTCCTAATGGTGAATAAGGTTTCCACTTTCCAGTGCTCCCAAAAATGAATCCATATCCGTAAGCTTGTTTGGTTGGCAACGCACGTGAGACTTCACTAGAGTTGCAAGTGCCTATTGACCTGGTGGCTGCTTTACATCAGGCGGGCCGCACGCTTGTTTGCCACCGTCGTGGTATATAAAAAAAATCGCCCTTCATTCTCATGTACTCACGTTCATTTAACACTTTCGCAACCAGGCAAAATTTCAAACAATACCCCAGAAACCGACAATACTCGCTAGTCGGGCAACGACGTGCAACTCAATGCCGCACGCCGCGAACCCGCTAGTCGGGCAAGCGGCGGACGCTCAGGGCTGTGACAAGTAACTTTCGTATAAGTACGTGGATAAAATTAAATCTGCTGTCTCATCTGTTTAGGCTCCCCGTTTTGTTCTTCTCCTAATTGTAACTCCTATTGATACATACCCGTGTATGCAATTTCACGTAACCAACTAATAATAATTTTTATTTTGTAATCGCATTAGGTAAAGTAAATAAAAATACAAAGTGAAGTAATAAAATATAATAATCAACTGTACCAACTTTTCGACCACATAATAATCAGAAGACTTACAATTTTTTCTGTTAGTGGCAGTGGCAGCCCTGAGGTAGTGAAGATGCAATGCTTGCCCGCCTGTCGGGCACTTCGGCGTCGCGTGTAGGTTTATAGCTCTTGCCCGACTAGCGGGTATGCCGGCATCTGAGTAAAGTTTACGAGTGCCCGAGAGTCGGGTACGCGGTGTCGAATGTGTTAACATGATTAATTTGTTCGCAGGCCAGTTCATCCTTGGCTTGTCACTCCTGGACCTATCGGACGCGGAAGGCGCATACACGGCCTTCTGCAAAGCGGCAAAAGGGGTCAGCACGGAGCCGTTCCTGCGGCAGCTGGTCGCGGCGCCCGACGCGCGGCTCACGCAGCACCAGGCGCTCGTGCTCTATTATATGAAGGTACCTTTTCCTAGATAAACCATATAATTACTAATAACCAGTAACTCAGGGACGCCTGGAACGCGCCGCAGCGCACACCTTACCGCTTCCTCGGGTCGAAATAGGTTCTAAGGCTTAGAACGCACTGCGGTTATTTTTTTGCAGTTTCAGAACCGCAATAAGTGTAACGTACCTACGGCTGATGCCGTACCATGCATCATGTAAGCATGATTGCTTCATAAGCGCACGCACTTGCAAGAC
Organism: Cydia splendana; assembly: GCF_910591565.1. Classification (NCBI taxonomy): domain Eukaryota; kingdom Metazoa; phylum Arthropoda; class Insecta; order Lepidoptera; family Tortricidae; genus Cydia; species Cydia splendana. The sequence continues at coordinate 11,464,242 of NC_085971.1, read as the reverse complement.
TGAAACCGCAAGAAATTAGACTGAAAACGTCAGAAATGAATCGCAGTGCGTTTTAAGCCTATTAGTATTTTCTCTAACCAAAAGTTAATACACAGTTCATATTAGTCAAATAAATAAACCAATCCCCACCCCAAAACTACGTCGGACCGGTTTTAGGCGATAAAAGTCAGAACCAGAAATTAAGCTCAGATGCATGTTCCTTAGCAGTTTTTTCTGCGAGTGTGTGAATTATTAGATCCGTTTGTATTGTTTTAGGTGATCAAACTGTTCGAGATCCACGACGCGGGCGCGTGTGTCGTGCGTCTCGCGGAAACCGCCATCAGCATCGCCGACAAGAACGATCCCAATTTGGTATGTACTATATCCGCCATTTTATCTTCTGTATGCATCTCGAGATGGAAGCAGGAAGTTCGACTTGTCACAATACCCCCGTTGTCCGCAGCCAATGTTCCAGTGGGTGGTGTTCAAGTGGCACCTGGCGGGCGGGCGCGTGGAGCGCGCGCTCAGCGCCGCCGCCGCCAACCCCGCGCCGCACGCGCGCGCCGCCGCCGCCGCCACGCTGCTTACTACGCTGGGTAACTACACTTTTCACTCATAGGCCACCAAACGAAGGAAAAATGGGGAAATACTTTGTGTATAAGCGTATTTTGGCATACTTGTAGGGAATGATGTATTAAACAACATGCTAAAAGTACCGGAGGGTGGGGGTCAAGCTAACGGGTAGACAGGGTTTAAAGATCCAGCTTGTTATAGTTTTTCGTAAATAACTCGTAAACGGTAGCCCATAGCAAAAAATGTCACCCCCACCCTCCGGTACTTTTAGCATGTTGTTTAATACACCATTCCCTACAACTATGCCAAACTCCGCTTACGTATACACGAATTATTTCTCCCGATTGGCAATTTTTTGTTTTCGTTTGGTGAGCTATCACGCCTATCACTATCATATAGTAGATCAAGTATCACGTAGGCGGTTATCACACTGGATGCGATTTGCACGTCCCTCCGATGTTTCAGCGAGAGAACGCTATGCCATCCCGGTCGTTTTGTGAAGTCAATTTTACGGTATTTACTGTCTACGGTTCCGCTGTACAAAATTTTAATTTATATTCAAAGCTAGCTATTATTGAGAGCCTGTTGTGTCCCAGCACTGCTGGACAAACTATTTTTGAAAGCTAGTCAAATAATTAAAAAAAAAATTTACCACGTTGTAACGTTAAAGGGGAGACTACGTCCTATGTCGGTAGGGGAAGTAAATAAGTACTACCAACTCGTTAGCAAAAATAAATTATTTATTAAAAAAAAACTAAAATTTAAGAAAGGTCGTGGGTGGTCAAGGCCCGTCTAGATTTACGCCCGAGATCCGGTACTGCCCTGGCTGGTCGAGGGTCCGCAGCAGGTGGGTGACACTCGTCAGCACTGAAGAGGAGCAGGGGCGACGGCGGGCGAACGGCTATGGCTCCAACCCTGCCGTCGAGATGGTGGTGAAGGTGCGCTGTTGCTAGGTCGGCCGACGGCGATGTTTAAAATAGAACGACGCACCCTGTGGATTTCCAGAACGTCTTAGTAAGGTGTTCCTGCTCGCTCTGCTTTTGTGAACACCCTGTGATGATGATGATGATGGGACCATGGGAAAGCCGGTGCACCAAGCAGAAAGCGTGTTTGTGTTCACAAGCAGAGCGGAGTTACAAAAGCGAAGGAAAAGCACAGAGCAAAGAAGGAAAGAAGAACAAAGAAGTGAATTTAAATAAGTAGGAGGGTACGCACACATACTTACTCGTACCCGGCACTACGAGAACAAAGGAAATTGCAGTATCATTCTACATGGCATTTAGCAACAAAAATCAAAATCAAAAATATACTTTATTCATGTAGGCCTAGCAACAAGCTCTTATGAATCGTAATTAATCTTAATCTAATTATCAGAGCAATTTATTGATGTTAATATTATTCCATAATAAAATTGGATTATTATACATATCAAATTTAACACTAAGAATTTCACAAAAGAATCGTCAAACATTAAAAAGATTGTATAAAAAAATACTAGTCTAGAATTTCTAGAATAAAATCTAAATGTCAAAAAAAAGCATAAGTAACAAAAGAAGTAGATAGTATTACATCGGAATATCCATTTCCTCATCAATAATCAAATGTACCTAATAAATAAATAATCATTTCGAATAACAATTAATCCCACGTTGTAATATCATTCATGTAGTCTTGTGTGGTATAATAAGCTTTAGAAATAAGTTTACGCTTTACATAATTCTTAAATTTATTAATAGATAATTCAGTAATATGGTTTGGAAGTTTATTATAAAATCTTACACAATTACCCATGAATGATTTTTTAATTTTATGGAGCCGAGTGAAGGGCACTGCGAGCTTATGTTTATTTCTAGTATTAATATTATGAATTTCACAATTTTTCCTAAAATTTACAATATTTTTATGTACATACAGAATATTCTCATAAATGTATTGACAGTGCACTGTCATTATGTCAATTTCCTTAAATTTATCTCTAAGTGAGTCTCTATGGTTCATTTTGTATATTGCTCGAATAGCCCTCTTCTGCAGAACAAAAATGGTATTTATCTCTGAAGCACCGCCCCACAGTAAAATACCATATGCCATAATGCTATGGAAGTAACTAAAATATACTAATCGAGCTGTTTTCACGTCAGTTAACTGACGGATTTTGCTCACTGCAAAAGCTGCAGAGCTCAGTCTATTCGAAAGAGTAGCAATATGGGGACCCCACTGGAGTTTAGAATCTAAAGTTATACCAAGAAAAACTGTACTATCAACTAATTCCAATTCCTCATCCTTCACAATGACACTTGTTTGCACATGCCTTACGTTACTACTAGTGACAAACTTAATACATTTAGTCTTTTTCTCATTTAACAATAAATTATTAACATTGAACCAATTTACTACTTTTGAAATGGCATTGTTTACATCATTGTAAGCTTGTTGCTGTCGTTTGACTTTGAAAATAAGTGAGGTGTCGTCTGCAAACAATACTATATCATGGTGGGTCTTAACAAGGAATGGCAAGTCATTTATGTAGATAAGGAACAGGAAAGGCCCCAATATTGACCCCTGTGGTACACCCATAGAGACCAATGACCCAGGTGATCGCTGTCCATTCACATCGACCCTTTGTATTCTACCATTTAAGTAGGACTTAAGTAAATTCAGTGCCGATCCTCTAACTCCGTAATAATGAAGTTTCCTGATTAATGTTTCATGACAAACACAGTCGAAGGCCTTAGATAAATCACAGAAGACACCTAAAGCATCTCGTGACTCCTCCCAGGCATCGAAAATATGCTTAATTAGCTCAACACCGGCATCGGTTGTTGAGCGACCCCGTGTAAAACCAAACTGCTTATTATGCATCAAATTATTAACGTTAAAATGTCGTACTAATTGAGAAAGAACTAATTTTTCAAAAATCTTGCTAAATGTTGGTAGCACAGATATCGGTCTAAAGTTAGTGGGGTCAGAGCTGCTACCAGATTTAAATAAAGGAATTACTTTACTATGTTTCATTAGATCAGGAAACTCGCCGCAATCAACACTGTTGTTAAATATAACTACCAAGTCAGGCGCTACAATTTCAACTAAGGATTTGACAGCATGGACAGAGACTCCCCAGAGGTCATTAGTTTTTTTGACATTAATTGATTTAAACGCCTTTATTACATCTGAGGTACAAACATGTTCAAAATGAAGGTCTCCACAACACTCTGGAGCGTTATGTTTTAATAATGTAACAGCAGATGAGGGTGATGAATTTAAATCCTTAGTTGTGGATACTGGTACCTCGGTGAAAAATTTTTCAAATTCTGTAGCTACTTCTAAATTGGAATCTATAATTTTGTTATCAATGTTTAGTTTAAGCTCTTTAATTGTGTGTTTAGAGCGACCAGTCTCCACATTTATAACTTTCCAGGTTGCTTTAACAATGTCGGAACTACTTTTTATTTTCTGACTTAGATAATTTCGCTTAGCTATATGACAATCTACTTTAAACTTCTTCGAATACTCCTTCACATGTTCTTTAAATTCATCACTCTGATTAAACCGCCGTTCCTCATATAAGGCATACAGTTCACGTCTTCTTTGATGTAAGTCCGCAGTAGCCCACTCACTAAAAACTGATGCACCACTAACTACGACCGATTTTGAGGTGAATATCGCATTATAATGATCCATAAAAGTGTGAAAGAATGAATTATACATACTATTAGGACTCATATCGGAAGACAAAAAGGGTAGCGCCTGAACTAAACTTAGCTTCATTCTTTCCACGCGGTCCGAGGTTACTGGTACAAAAGTTATTTGTTTTCTCATGGTATTTTTCCTTAATGCCTCAAATACCATTAATTGACCTAAGTGGTCTGATTCTAAATTGCTGATAACTTTTTTAGCAATAGGAAAAATATCTGTGAAAATATTATCTATACAGGTTGCACTAGTAGCAGTCACTCTAGTGGGCTCCATAAACATGTGGTTGAGATTACAAGATTTAAAAAGATTCAATAATCTACAAGACATTGTTGAATTTTCCATAATATTTACATTAAAGTCGCCGCATATAAGCAATTTCTTACTAGAAGATGATATTTTAAGTAGGGCAGATTCCATTATGTTTTCAAATAATTCAAAATTACTTAATGGCGGCCTATACACACAGACAACAATAAATTGCTCTAATTCTACTGCACTTAGTTCTATAGTCCGTTCAACAGACATGGATACAATGTCCTTACGTTCCTTAAATTTTAACTGACTATTTAATATAATTAATGACCCACCATGTATGGAACTAAGTCTGGTGAACGAACTTCCCGCCTGGTGATTATTAAATTGGGGCATTAATTCATTATTATTTAACCAATGTTCAGTAAGACATAAAATATCAATATTAAAATCATTCAAAAAAAGTTCTATCTGTAAATTTTTTCCTCTAATACATTGAATATTTTGATGCACCAGGTGGATATACTTTCCATGTTTGCAGTATTTTTCATTATATTTATTTAAAACTAAATTGCCAGAGACAGAATCTTTTGTCTTAACACCTAGTTTAAATCTATTAAATCATTGGTTATGACTGGAACCAATTCCATGTTCATACTGGGCTGCTCAATAGGAGCAGAATTGTCTGCCAAATTCTTGGCAGAAATGTCAAGTAAATATGATAGCGATAAAGCTATTTGTCTTTTGTAATAATTTGAAAGGCAACACTTGCCTTTAGTCAAAAACACCATAGGCATATGGTATTTACTAACAAAATTGTTAGTGTCAATTATGCTAAACTTACTACTATATGTACAAAGATTATATAGAGATATATTTAACTTATGTCTAGTGGTATTTTCTGCCTCTGACATTTGCTCACAATAGGGGAATGTGAAAAAAATAATTTCATGCACTGCAAGCGAGTTTAACTGTTCAAAGTATTTAATTAAATTATTTTTGTTCACATTACCCCTATTCCCCATAAGAATAAGCAGTGTTGTCTTAGAATTAATATTACTGTCATTTAAAATTTGTTTTAAGATATTTTCAAAGCTACTGTGAGGCAGACAATTGCTGATTGTACTAAGTCCCTTTAGGTAAAAGCTTAAAAATGAGCTCATAAAATCAAAAAAATCAAAAATATACTTTATTCATGTAGGCCTAGCAACAAGCTCTTATGAATCGTAATTAATCTTAATCTAATTATCAGAGCAATTTATTGATGTTAATATTATTCCATAATAAAATTGGATTATTATACATATCAAATTTAACACTAAGAATTTCACAAAAGAATCGTCAAACATTAAAAAGATTGTATAAAAAAATACTAGTCTAGAATTTCTAGAATAAAATCTAAATGTCAAAAAAAAGCATAAGTAACAAAAGAAGTAGATAGTATTACATCGGAATATCCATTTCCTCATCAATAATCAAATATCCATTTCCTCATCAATAATCAATATCCATTTCCTCATCAATAATCAAAAATCATATTGCTTCCAATTTCATCAGAATACATAATAACATTAGGTTTAGGTGTGCTTTGTTGTGTAGTGTGGAAGGAGCTATTATCATTTACATGCTGTTGTGGTAAACCGTCACACAGGCTTAGGTCGAGTAAACTGGTCGACGAATGTTCAGTCACTGCACATGACTGGGCATTGGTCAGTGACTCAAACCGTTCTGAATTAAGCTTAATCTGGGATATTAAATCATCCATGGCCAAAGAATATTCATTAATCACCTTTTTAGAACTCTCATTTATTTTTTCTAAGGATTCTATGGAATCCTCCAAACTCTGAATTTTTAATTTTAAAGTCTGTGTGTCGGTTTCATATTGCAATTGACTATTTTCTATCTGGGCAGAATATAAATCTAACTTATCCACTAAATTAACATTAATTTTACAAAATCTCAATTTTTTAAAAAACAATTTATTTATTTTTGACAAGTTTCGGTTTTTTTTTATTAGTCTATTTAATTTAATATATTTCTTTAGTTTGTTCCCGCTGCAATTTACTAACCTTGGTGTGGTAGTATCATAGGCTAAATCTGTAGGGGCCACAAGGTTTTCAATTGGTGCGGCAACCAACTGAGAGTCGGGCCGGACCAGTTCTTCGAACAAGCTCTGAGAGTGTGCCACTGCTGCATTGTGTTGGGCCTCCTGTAGCTCATAGATTTGTTCGTGGGCGTCGTGCAGTGCTCTCTCCAATGAGTTGATGTCCTTCAGGGCCTGCTCATACGCAGCACTACACTCAGTGAACCTGTCAACCGTCTCCTGAAGCCGGGCCCGCTCTGAATTTACATTATTGTAGTCAGTTTCTAATGAGCAAAGTTCCTTTTTAAGCTTATCATTGCTATTAAGTACTAATAATAGTTCCTTCTCACTGTCTTCCCTTTCACTGAGCAATTGAGCACAAGATTCCTTGGATATTTTCAACTCCAGCAAGGTAAGTTGGAGTTTATCAGTCTCCTGCTGGCGAGCCGCTGCGGCTGCTCTGCGGGTAAGCATTGTAGACAGTTTTGCAATTGAAATTAAACCCAAAAATAAACAAGGAATCGCTCACTCAAGCTAAGTGATATTTAGGTACGTACTTACGTGAAATAGTGACGATTGACTGTATCTACACTGCGTTCTAACCCTGTACAACGATCAACGCTTTATTATAAACACACTTAGTAAATATTTGTGATAAAAAAAAACCCAGAAAGGAATCCAAGGCGAAAGCAGGTTTCAAATTTATAACCTGTAACGGCTACAAATCTGAGATATTACAAGACACTAGTAAACGTCACTAAAGCACTTCACTTATTATGTATACATAAAACTTAATGTTAAAACTATTTGATTCACACTTTTAATGCTTAATATTACATGAAATATCATTAAAATTAAAATAATTACAAGGGACCTAGCAAAATCAGCTGCTTATCGTTTGACAGCCGGGGTTGCCACAAGTGAAATGTATGATTTAAAAATGAATTACGCTAATTACGGAGCAAATAACAAAGGAGCTACTTTAACACTAAAACTTAAACTACTTTTCCTAATAAAATAACGTTCAACACTTTGCACTTACCAATACGTGGGTGCGGGGAATCTTTAAAGTACGAATACGTCGAGAATCATTAATTAAATTACAAAGAAAGGTGTCCGCGCACACCTTAATAATAGTACATTATTGTCGAGGCTCGGAAGTAGCTACTTGCAGGCTGAGGATTCGTTTTAAACGGACGACCTTGGGAGTCCGTTTAATTGAATCCGAAGCCAGCAAGTAGCCTTCCAGCCGAGTCATATATAGTGCTTTTCTCAAAAATGGTGCAAGAAATATAAATATCATAGAAATATTTTACAAAAGCAACTTTCTTACGTATATATTTTCACAGAAAAAAGTAGAAACAATTGAAAAAATTAGCTTTGCCGCCTTTTTATTTTTTTAATAAAAAATAGAAGTGTATTTTTCTGCCGAAAATACGCCAACCTATTTGAGACAGCTAAATAGTCGCGGTACTAATCATCTGTTTGACTGTTTAATGGGCCTGTGCCTTCATTTGATATGGCCATTTCAACTTTTAAAAAGTTTGGAACTCGACAAATAATGGAATTTGTATGCAACATTGCAGTCCCAAAATCGAGACTGCAATGTTTTTAACTTTTTAATTTTTGACTGACCATAAACTACGCGCTTCGCAACCTATTTTTTAAACGGCAAAGTCGACTTTGCCGTCCATTTTTGAGAAAAATATATTAGTACCGCGCGCTAGACGACACGGGTTCCCCCGTGTGCGCAACGGCACAACCGTATACGACGGCGAGGTGGCGCGGACTGGATGGCCAGTGGTCAACGGGAGGGGACAAGCGCGCGCGCAGCCGCTTCTCGATCTTTCCATGACGTCAATCAATGGACCGGTCGCGAGTACAGTCCGTACGAATAAAGTGATACATACAATACTTACCTATTATAATTATTTGATTATTTATACCTATTAATTATAATACTTTACAATAGTAAAGTAGAATAAGACGATTACTGTAAATATAAAGTTGATGAATAAAATTGTATAAATAATAATTAATTCATTTCCATAAATAATAATTGATTAAAATAAAAGTAAAATAATAATTCATGCGTTAATAAATTAAAATCTATTATAAATAAGTTATTTTTATTTAAATTTGATTAATTTAATATGTAAAAATAATAAAATCTAAGCTTATAATTAAAACATGTACGTACAACGTTACAACGTCAAAGGCGATCATCGTTTTTACTTTTCCTACTTCTCCTTCCTAATAACTTCGCATGTAGCCAATACTGTTTTTTTCTGTTCATTAGCATCCCGAAAACAACTAAGCGCCCTGGTATCATGCGGCGCGCTAGCAGCAGAAGCGGAGCGCGCAGCGGCAGCGCGTGCCAAACTGCACGACGCGCACGGCGACAACCCCTACTACGACTTCTTATACGCCCTGCACATATCTAGGCATCATTATAGAAAAGGTTAGTTGTGATACTTATAGCGTCACTGTGTGTATCTTTTACCTATACAGACATTGTTATTGTTGATTTCAGGGCATGGAAACCATTTTACTTTTCAAACCGGTTTCGTTCATTCACACAGGAACGAAAAGGATTTCGTTTCCGTTTGCGGTTACCGGTTAAAGAACTGTTCTATTGAAATACTGATTTATGTCAAATTCATTCGCCTTCCGTTATTGTGGAACGAAATTAACCGGTTAAATTGAAATTATCGAAGCGAGATAGAACGACTAAGTATTGCTAACTCTTTCGCGTATCACAACGAGTTTAACCGAGAGCAGGCGTGGCTCACTCCGCGATTTCGTCGCTTTGCAAGTACATCCGTCCCACACCAATTTTGTTGGCAAGCCATAGGCCGCGCGTGGCGCTGTCGCCACCTAGCGGTCATATCTGTCCTAATCGAAACAGACGCGTTTTGTTAGAGAGTGAATCTTCTGTACCTAGTACTATTATTAATTATTCTGTGCCGAGAGTCTGCGAAAGCTAAGAGTAACCGGTATTATATCGTTCCCTACAAACCATAAAATTCCGAATAATATAACGGTTTTGGAACGAAGTTAACAGGTATTTAAATACCGGTTCCGAGCTCTGGTTGATTGATTTCGCGTGGCGCATTGGTGACCGAGAGAATGCGCGTGTGGAATCCTGAATGATGCGAACGGCCGAAATCCCAACTACGACTAATCGATTCGATTCAGGCAGCGTTTAAAATGTTACCGGTTTCGCCGGAATTAACAGTTGGGTGCTATAGATAGATGTTCCTCGTGCATCTAATATACACTGATTGTTTGACAGCGGCGTCAATAATGTACGAGCGCGCGGCCCGGTGCGCCGCGGAGCGCTCGGAGGCGGCGGACGGCGGGCGCGCGCGCTGGCTGGCGGCCGCGCTCACGTGTCTACGGCTCGCCAAGCCCGAGCACGCCTTCCTGGCGCGCCCCGCGCCGCGCGCGCTGCAGGTGTGTGTCTGTATACTGTACGCTCGGAGGCGGCGGACGGCGGGCGCGCGCGCTGGCTGGCGGCCGCGCTCACGTGTCTACGGCTCGCCAAGCCCGAGCACGCCTTCCTGGCGCGCCCCGCGCCGCGCGCGCTGCAGGTGTGTGTCTGTATACTGTACGCTCGGAGGCGGCGGACGGCGGGCGCGCGCGCTGGCTGGCGGCCGCGCTCACGTGTCTACGGCTCGCCAAGCCCGAGCACGCCTTCCTGGCGCGCCCCGCGCCGCGCGCGCTGCAGGTGTGTGTCTGTATACTGTACGCTCGGAGGCGGCGGACGGCGGGCGCGCGCGCTGGCTGGCGGCCGCGCTCACGTGTCTACGGCTCGCCAAGCCCGAGCACGCCTTCCTGGCGCGCCCCGCGCCGCGCGCGCTGCAGGTGTGTGTCTGTATACTGTACGCTCGGAGGCGGCGGACGGCGGGCGCGCGCGCTGGCTGGCGGCCGCGCTCACGTGTCTACGGCTCGCCAAGCCCGAGCACGCCTTCCTGGCGCGCCCCGCGCCGCGCGCGCTGCAGGTGTGTGTCTGTATACTGTACGCTCGGAGGCGGCGGACGGCGGGCGCGCGCGCTGGCTGGCGGCCGCGCTCACGTGTCTACGGCTCGCCAAGCCCGAGCACGCCTTCCTGGCGCGCCCCGCGCCGCGCGCGCTGCAGGTGTGTGTCTGTATACTGTACGCTCGGAGGCGGCGGACGGCGGGCGCGCGCGCTGGCTGGCGGCCGCGCTCACGTGTCTACGGCTCGCCAAGCCCGAGCACGCCTTCCTGGCGCGCCCCGCGCCGCGCGCGCTGCAGGTGTGTGTCTGTATACTGTACGCTCGGAGGCGGCGGACGGCGGGCGCGCGCGCTGGCTGGCGGCCGCGCTCACGTGTCTACGGCTCGCCAAGCTCGAGCACGCCTTCCTGGCGCGCCCCGCGCCGCGCGCGCTGCAGGTGTGTGTCTGTATACTGTACGCTCGGAGGCGGCGGACGGCGGGCGCGCGCGCTGGCTGGCGGCCGCGCTCACGTGTCTACGGCTCGCCAAGCCCGAGCACGCCTTCCTGGCGCGCCCCGCGCCGCGCGCGCTGCAGGTGTGTGTCTGTATACTGTACGCTCGGAGGCGGCGGACGGCGGGCGCGCGCGCTGGCTGGCGGCCGCGCTCACGTGTCTACGGCTCGCCAAGCCCGAGCACGCCTTCCTGGCGCGCCCCGCGCGCTGCAGGTGTGTGTCTGTATACTGTACGCTCGGAGGCGGCGGACGGCGGGCGCGCGCGCTGGCTGGCGGCCGCGCTCACGTGTCTACGGCTCGCCAAGCTCGAGCACGCCTTCCTGGCGCGCCCCGCGCCGCGCGCGCTGCAGGTGTGTGTCTGTATACTGTACGCTCGGAGGCGGCGGACGGCGGGCGCGCGCGCTGGCTGGCGGCCGCGCTCACGTGTCTACGGCTCGCCAAGCCCGAGCACGCCTTCCTGGCGCGCCCCGCGCCGCGCGCGCTGCAGGTGTGTGTCTGTATACTGTACGCTCGGAGGCGGCGGACGGCGGGCGCGCGCGCTGGCTGGCGGCCGCGCTCACGTGTCTACGGCTCGCCAAGCCCGAGCACGCCTTCCTGGCGCGCCCCGCGCGCTGCAGGTGTGTGTCTGTATACTGTACGCTCGGAGGCGGCGGACGGCGGGCGCGCGCGCTGGCTGGCGGCCGCGCTCACGTGTCTACGGCTCGCCAAGCCCGAGCACGCCTTCCTGGCGCGCCCCGCGCGCTGCAGGTGTGTGTCTGTATACTGTACGCTCGGAGGCGGCGGACGGCGGGCGCGCGCGCTGGCTGGCGGCCGCGCTCACGTGTCTACGGCTCGCCAAGCTCGAGCACGCCTTCCTGGCGCGCCCCGCGCCGCGCGCGCTGCAGGTGTGTGTCTGTATACTGTACGCTCGGAGGCGGCGGACGGCGGGCGCGCGCGCTGGCTGGCGGCCGCGCTCACGTGTCTACGGCTCGCCAAGCCCGAGCACGCCTTCCTGGCGCGCCCCGCGCCGCGCGCGCTGCAGGTGTGTGTCTGTATACTGTACGCTCGGAGGCGGCGGACGGCGGGCGCGCGCGCTGGCTGGCGGCCGCGCTCACGTGTCTACGGCTCGCCAAGCCCGAGCACGCCTTCCTGGCGCGCCCCGCGCCGCGCGCGCTGCAGGTGTGTGTCTGTATACTGTACGCTCGGAGGCGGCGGACGGCGGGCGCGCGCGCTGGCTGGCGGCCGCGCTCACGTGTCTACGGCTCGCCAAGCCCGAGCACGCCTTCCTGGCGCGCCCCGCGCGCTGCAGGTGTGTGTCTGTATACTGTACGCTCGGAGGCGGCGGACGGCGGGCGCGCGCGCTGGCTGGCGGCCGCGCTCACGTGTCTACGGCTCGCCAAGCCCGAGCACGCCTTCCTGGCGCGCCCCGCGCGCTGCAGGTGTGTGTCTGTATACTGTACGCTCGGAGGCGGCGGACGGCGGGCGCGCGCGCTGGCTGGCGGCCGCGCTCACGTGTCTACGGCTCGCCAAGCTCGAGCACGCCTTCCTGGCGCGCCCCGCGCCGCGCGCGCTGCAGGTGTGTGTCTGTATACTGTACGCTCGGAGGCGGCGGACGGCGGGCGCGCGCGCTGGCTGGCGGCCGCGCTCACGTGTCTACGGCTCGCCAAGCCCGAGCACGCCTTCCTGGCGCGCCCCGCGCCGCGCGCGCTGCAGGTGTGTGTCTGTATACTGTACGCTCGGAGGCGGCGGACGGCGGGCGCGCGCGCTGGCTGGCGGCCGCGCTCACGTGTCTACGGCTCGCCAAGCCCGAGCACGCCTTCCTGGCGCGCCCCGCGCCGCGCGCGCTGCAGGTGTGTGTCTGTATACTGTACGCTCGGAGGCGGCGGACGGCGGGCGCGCGCGCTGGCTGGCGGCCGCGCTCACGTGTCTACGGCTCGCCAAGCCCGAGCACGCCTTCCTGGCGCGCCCCGCGCCGCGCGCGCTGCAGGTGTGTGTCTGTATACTGTACGCTCGGAGGCGGCGGACGGCGGGCGCGCGCGCTGGCTGGCGGCCGCGCTCACGTGTCTACGGCTCGCCAAGCCCGAGCACGCCTTCCTGGCGCGCCCCGCGCGCTGCAGGTGTGTGTCTGTATACTGTACGCTCGGAGGCGGCGGACGGCGGGCGCGCGCGCTGGCTGGCGGCCGCGCTCACGTGTCTACGGCTCGCCAAGCTCGAGCACGCCTTCCTGGCGCGCCCCGCGCCGCGCGCGCTGCAGGTGTGTGTCTGTATACTGTACGCTCGGAGGCGGCGGACGGCGGGCGCGCGCGCTGGCTGGCGGCCGCGCTCACGTGTCTACGGCTCGCCAAGCCCGAGCACGCCTTCCTGGCGCGCCCCGCGCCGCGCGCGCTGCAGGTGTGTGTCTGTATACTGTACGCTCGGAGGCGGCGGACGGCGGGCGCGCGCGCTGGCTGGCGGCCGCGCTCACGTGTCTACGGCTCGCCAAGCTCGAGCACGCCTTCCTGGCGCGCCCCGCGCCGCGCGCGCTGCAGGTGAGGGGACAGACCCGAAGGAGCCCTAATATAACTCAAATGTAAAACACCGGCCAAGACCATGTCGGGTCATGCTCAATTGTAGGGTCCCGTAGTTGCCCATCCGTCTCAATAGGCGGACTTAAAAAGGGAAATTTTAGTAGATGCTACGGACTTATCAAGCGAAAGGGAATATTTTCGTACCACTTTTTGCAAAAACAATAACGGCTTAACTGATCATGATTATGTGCGGCAGACGGATAATCCGACATACAGAAATGGCGAAACTATGTATTTATTTTGTATTGTGTGTATTATCTATGTATTGTTATGTGTTGTGTGTGTTGTATGTATGTATTCGGTTCCTAGTCGACTGCGGACCCTAAAAGAGCCAGCTGAACTAGAAAGTTCGCTTTACCTAATCCCATAGACAGCTAAAGTGTTATTCTATAGAACTTGCTAACTATGTAAACAAACCGCCATATTGAAACGGTCACTGAATGATGATTTCAGTATGGCAGTTTGTTTACATAGTTAGCAAGCTCCATAGAATGACACTTTACGGATTGTATCTTTGCTAATACCTACCTATTCCAGGTGATCGGACCTGACGAGCTAGCAGCAGAACTCCGTGAAGAAGTTCCAGACTCCCTCGACCCCGTACAGCAGGCGTTGCTTGGTAAATATTTACTACCTACATGTGGCGATTTGGAAGTTGCTAGTTGTTGAGGTGAGAGCTTCTGTGGCTTGTGAATGAAAGCAGTTTCAGGGTTGTAATGAAGCTTTATTTAGAAAATCGTCTTCCTTTTATACAAGTTTGCAGGCATGAGACGAACATAGTAGACACATAAGAAAGAAAGAGATAGAATGTTACTGCGCTGGAAAAGGGTAGTTTAAATTATCGCTATTTAGGTTTACCTTACGCTAAAAATAACAAACAGTTACATGAGAGAGACAGAGACAAAATATTGGTATAACTAAATGGGTAGTTAGGAATTATGCAATTTAGGTTTACCCTACACTAAAATTATGATTATTGTAGAAAGAGACAAAACATAAATAAATGCAAAAATATATGAAAAGGGTATTTGGGAACGAGCAGATTTCGGTTTACCCAAAACTTAAAACGTCACTCGCGTGTAGATGTTTATGCGGCCACAGTGCTCCCCCTCAAGCGAAGCGTACCACGGGTTTCCTTATCCTTCTTGAGCGAGTAGTCTTCGGTTCTGGATCAGCTCCTTCTGATAAGTCGTCGTTAATTACGAAGGCAGGTTTCAGGCGATCTATGGACACATTTACTTGTCGGCCGGGCAGCTGTAGTTTAAATACTTTGCCGTCTCGGCTTAAAACAGGATAAGGGCCCTCGTATGGTGGTTTAAGCGCTTTGTGTCCCGTATCGATGCGTAGGAATACGTTTTGGCACGTTCGTAGCTCTTTGTGCACAAAAACGTTTGTATTTTTACGTGAATACTCCGCTGCTTTGTACTGGCTGATCGTTCGTCGTAGGTTGTCAACATAGCCGTAGTCCATCGCTTGGTCGGTGGCAGTATTAGATACGTCGAAAAAGTCTCCTGGCAACCTTATGCTACAGCCGTACATTAATTGTGCTGCGCTGACGCCTGTGTCGCTTCTAGTAGCCGCTCGCAGTCCCAGTAGTACGGTGGGTAAAACATCGAGCCACTTGTTATGTTGCCTAGCGAGGCTTGCTGTGATAGCTGTTTTCATCGATCTGTGCCATCTCTCGATAATTCCATTTGACATAGGGTGGTAAGGAGTGGTCCTGTACTTTTCGATGCCAAGTAGTTTAGCCAGCGACGAGAAAAGCTGGCTCTCGAACTGACGCCCTTGGTCGGTAGTGATGGTGGACGGGCAGCCGAATCTTGTGATCCATTTTTCGTATATTTCTTTTGCTACCACTTCCGCCGTTATGCTACGCAGTGGTATTGCTTCAGGCCAACGGGTTTTTCTGTCGATGATGGTGAGTAGGTATTGATGCCCGCGGTGTGATGGTGGTAGGGGTCCGACCAGGTCCGCATGAATATTCATCATTCGCTCGGCTGGTTGAAACGTACCATAGTCGCTGCTTGTATGACGCTGGACTTTGGATTGCTGGCACGGTATACAGGCTCTCGTCCACGTTGAAATATCGGAGTTCATATTGGGCCAAAAGTATTTCTCCGTCATCATCTTTCGCGTAGTCCTCACACCAGGGTGGCTGAGGTTGTGCACGGCGTTGAAAGCTACGCGTCGAAAGCTCGCAGGAAGGTATGGTCTTGCATTTGATGTTGACGTTTCGCAGATTATTTTGCAGTTAGTGCCTGGTAGTGCAATTTTCTTAAATTGCAAGTTATTTTGCGTCATTAGTTTCGGTATATCGCTGTCCTTTTCTTGCGCTGCTGGCAACTGCTTATAGTCGATAGCTGAGGGGCAGGTTATAGCTTCAATCCGCGATAGCGAATCTGCGACGAGATTGTCTTGCCCACTGATGTGCCGTATATCGTCGGTGAACTCGCTGATAAATAGTAGCTGGCGAGTACGTCGCGGAGTTTCGTTGTTCGACGTAGTCTTCTTTAGTGCAAATGTAAGCGGCTTGTGGTCAGTGAAGATGATCAATGAGCGGCCTTCAAACATTTTCCTGAAGTATTTGACTGACATATAAATTGACAACAACTCGCGGTCAAACGTCGAGTACTTCTGCTGGGCGCTGGAGAACTTCTTTGAAAAATAGCCCAGTGGCTGCCATTTGTTGTTGACGTACTGGTTTAGGACCGATCCCGCGCACAGGTCGGATGCGTCACACATTAGCGCCAGAGGTGCGTCGTGCGACGGATGTGCTAACAGGGCGGCGTCTCGCAGGCTGTTTTTACACTTTTCGAATGCGTCGGTTGCTTCGTTTGTCCAGATAATTTGAGTTTTGTCTTTTTTCTTGCAATTATGGAGATAAGCGTTCAATGGTATTTGAATGGCCGCCGCGTTAGGAATGGCATCTCTGTAGAAATTGACGATTCCGAGAAACCTTCGTAGCTCTTCAATGGTGTTTGGCTTGGGAAAGTTAGTGATAGCTGCAACCTTATCTTCGGGTGGCTTGATTCCTTGTTGCGACACGGTGTAGCCCAGAAACTTGACTTCTGTGACGCCTAATACGCATTTTGATGGGTTTATTGTTATGCCGTAGTCGTTTAATCTTCCCAGTACTGCGCGTAAGTGTTCAGTGTGTTCACCCTCATCTCGGGAACTAATGATGACGTCATCGATAAATGGGTAGCAACAATCGATGCCTTGAAGTACTTGATGGATGAATCGTTGGAATGTCTGGCCCGCGTTTCTTAATCCCGGGCACATTTTGGGGAACTCAAAAAGCCCAAACGGAGTTACTATGGCGGTCTTCTCTATATGCTTGCTATATACAGGAAGTTGTTGATATGCCCTATTGAGGTCGAGCGTGGAGAATATCTTCTTTCCATTTAATTGATACGTGAAGTCTTTTAGCCGTGGCACAGGGTAGCGATCTGGTATCGTAATGGCATTTAAACGTCGATAATCTCCGCATACTCTCAAATCGCCATTCTTTTTAGGGACAACGTGTAACGGGCTGGCCCATGGGCTCTTGCTTGGTCGGCATAAGCCCTGCTCCATCATGACTTCAAATTCTTTCTTGACAGCAGCGTAACGATGTGGTGGAATTGGCCGCGCCTTACAGTGTAGCGGTGGACCCGTCGTTTCAATATAGTGTTCGACGGAGTGCTTCGGTCCTTCTTTCATCGACGATAGACGCGTAATGTCAGGGTAATCTGCTAAAATGTCGTGGTACTTCTGTTGGATGTCAATACTTCTTATAGACGGTTCTTGGTACTTGCAGACTGGAGTTCTGACGGAGAGACTTGTTTGTTTGTCGATGAGGGTTCGGTCGGCGACATCCACGAGTATTTTGTGATGATTTAAGAAATCTGCGCCGATGATGGGTCTTGATACCGCGGCGATTATAAATTTCCAGCGATACGGCCGTCGTAGGTTTAAATCTAGCTCCATAGTTTTCTCTCCGTATGTAGGTATAACTGTGTTGTTCGCTGCGTACAAATTGAACGTTGTCGGCTGCATTTGTACGTTTCTTCTTTTAGGTATCACGCTGATGTTGGCGCCAGTGTCGATGAGGAACGAGAGTTTGGATTTCTTATCGGTAATAAATAGACGGTATGACTTGTTGAGGGCGCTGGATCCCGTCTCGTCCAACGCTGGTTTTAGTTTCCCGCTGTTGTAGTTGACTGTTGATTAAATGTACACGGTTGAGTACATCTATATGCATCCTGGCCGAATTTTTGATGAAAGTAGCAGTACGACGAATCGAACGGTGTTACGCTGCGGTGTGAGCGGAAGCCGCGCCTCCGAGATACGGAACGGCTATGGTCGCGGCGCCCGCGCCAGTTGCGCTGAGGCGAGCGACCGCGCCGGTCGTGCGCCTGCGTTGCGATGAGCTGCGTAATGGCTTCAGTTAATCTGTCTATTTTATCTTCTAACATGCGATGTTTTGAAGCTGATGATGTAGATGGCGCTGACGAAGGTTGAGCGGCGGCGAAAACTTCTTGTTGTGGTGCAGGTACAGGTTGGGATTGAGAGTGAGTATTGAGCTGAATAGCGGACACTTCGTGACGTGATTGCTGTTCCATCATTTTATCCGCCATCAAAGCTATTTCTTGTAAGCTTGCCTTCTCGCTGAGTGCTAGCACAGAGCTGACGCTGCTAGGAAGCTGCATCAACCACTTGCTGCGAAGCGTTGCTTCTGACAGATGATCGCCGGATAGGTTTTGCATTCTTCTCAGTAATTGTGATGGTTTTAAATCGCCTAGCTCTAGACCGGCTAAAACGCGCTGCACATTTCTTTGCTCTGATTCTTCGTAGACATCTATTAATCTTTGCTTGATGGCTTGATATTTGTTGCTTTCTGGCGGGTGAATCAATAGGTCGTAGATCTCGTCGATATCTTGACGTTCTAGTTGTCCCAGGACTAGCTCGTACATAGCTTGATCCCCTTTCTTCTGTGAGTTCATAATAGCTTCGAAATGTGTAAACCAAGCTCGAAGCTTGTCGCGCCAAATAGGTGGGATACGCAGTCCAACTGATACTCCTGATATTTCATTTCCGCTGATAATTGGAATGATGGTTGGTGCCGAATGTGCTGTTGCCGCAGGTGCTGGTACTGCTGGTGTCGCTGGAGCTGGTACCGGGGCTGGTGGCTGTTGCTTGTCGTTTTCACCCATTCTGATCTTCTTAACGCTGTAGTCGGTGGTCACCACTGTTGAGGTGAGAGCTTCTGTGGCTTGTGAATGAAAGCAGTTTCAGGGTTGTAATGAAGCTTTATTTAGAAAATCGTCTTCCTTTTATACAAGTTTGCAGGCATGAGACGAACATAGTAGACACATAAGAAAGAAAGAGATAGAATGTTACTGCGCTGGAAAAGGGTAGTTTAAATTATCGCTATTTAGGTTTACCTTACGCTAAAAATAACAAACAGTTACATGAGAGAGACAGAGACAAAATATTGGTATAACTAAATGGGTAGTTAGGAATTATGCAATTTAGGTTTACCCTACACTAAAATTATGATTATTGTAGAAAGAGACAAAACATAAATAAATGCAAAAATATATGAAAAGGGTATTTGGGAACGAGCAGATTTCGGTTTACCCAAAACTTAAAACGTCACTCGCGTGTAGATGTTTATGCGGCCACACTAGTGATTTAATAGTACTAATAATCATAGTAGGTATTTTAACCCCTTATTCATTCCTATGTTAGGAGGCGGAAACATCGATTTCGACGGGCTATACCAACACCTGAAGGACGCGAGTGCCGAAACTCTTCTAAGCGTCACTAAGCGCGCTCTTAGTACCGACCAATTCCTGCCGCGATGGTTCCTACAAGCTTACATGGTATTGTTATTTTATATATTTTTAGAATTTTAGTCATAGTTTATGCAAATCTTTCAATACTCCATAGCTATTTAACTGACAGATTACAATAAAGTAGATTTTATTAGTTTTAAATTCATGTCAGTATGTCGGTCAATATATCAATGATCAAGTCAAGGTTTTATTCATGCTATGTAATGTACATATTCATAGCATATCCGTTTGTAAATAGTCACGAGTCACGTCAGCCAGTACTCAGTACACGCAACAACTGGCGAACCATCCAATTCAAAATAGGTCTAAGTAGTAAGAGGACTCGTCGAGGGTTTCATATTTTCTTAGCAAATTAAATCATACTTTTAAAATCATCCTTTAACTAAGCTAAGAGCTAAACTATAAGTTTAATATAGGCGCATATTTAGAATGTAAGGTTAAGGTCCTCTTATAAGGATAAAGGTATTACTATACAAAGGTTTACTAGGCACACATTTTTGGGTTCAGAACAGTCTAGCAAACCAACTTATCAGTAGAAAAGGCCCGAGATTCAAAATTTGTATGGACCCTTCGCTCCTACCGCGCCTACATTTTTCAAAGCCGCCTGACATAGTTGAATAGTTAGATATAAATGTAACATAACCTCTAGCTGCCCAGAAACCTATAAAAGAGCCTCCCACCGACCATTGTACTTTGAATCTTAATTTTGACAAATAAAAATGGCATTCGTCTTGGCATGTTTTGGTTCGTGGGTGGCTAGAAAATAAAGCTTTGCCATATCAGGACCGCGACGGCGCCGGCTGCGTCCGCGCGTTGCTCAGCGGCGGGCGCGCGCTAGAAGCGGGCCGCGCGTGCCTCGGCGTGCTGCGCGCCGCGCTGCTGGGGCTGGACGCGCACGCGCCGCCGCGCGCCGCGCCGCTCGCCGCGGTGGACGCGCTGCGCGCCGAGCTGCAGCCGCACAAGAGACAGAACCCGCACTCGGAGTACGCTGAGGTATGTTGTTGTTGTTGTAGTTCATGTTGAAACACCGGCGAGAAGGGTACCACCACCACATACAGTTACCACAGTGTTAAATCGTAGGGTAACTTTAAGCCCTGCAGGTAAACTACTCTCTGTTATGATGTGCATCTTAAAATAGTCCAGCATATTTGTACTTGTTACAGCTCTACATGTAAGACATATAAGCATAGTCAAAGGAATAGGTACTTAGGCATGTAAATTAAAATAAAATGTAGACACAGTCAAAACAAATGGCGCTATGTTTATTGCGGTACAGATGTAGTGCATATTGTTTTCCATCGTATTTTCTCGGAAACGTTCGTATTTGTCATGCTACTTCAGTCAACCTCAGTATTTTTTGCATACTTTTTGTACGGAGTGACAGAAATAGCAAGACACGTTCGTACGTTTCCGTGAAAAAACAATGGAAAATATTTATGCACTACATCTGTAACTAGATTTTAAACTAAGATTATGCAGCATAACAGGGGTATGAAAATAGCGGCTACAAAGCTTTGCTACTTTACACATCTTCAAGATTCCTCCCTCTACCACCGTATTTCTTAGTCTATGATACCTATACACATCATGTAGTACATATTTAAACACATAATTAATAAAACACCATTTTGGTTCTCCTAAAATACGTTAAGAATATTAAATATGTTACAGAAAAATACAGTGTAACTATGGGTGAATCAACTTTTAAATGTCCACATGATGAAATTATGGATTTTTATTTTTATTTGTTTTTGTCCATATTTATATACTTTATTTAAAAAATAAGTTTCTCTAGTTTATGATTATGTATAAAGCAGAGCTGTTTATTTAAGAATTTAGTGAATATGACGAAAAAAATTCACCAGCCCAAATCTGCCCTGTCCCCTGGACCACTATCCAAAAGTATTTTTAAACATACTAGACATCAATTATTGTTTAAACAATTATTTTAATTACATTAATTAAACAATGCTGTTTAATTTTTTATCTTTATATATGGCATATACTCACGAAATTTCACAATATATCCCTAAAATTTATCCACTGGACAACTCTTATTTCACATAATCGGATTATTTAAATTAAAACGCGAAATAGTTATAGTGATGTAAGAAAATTGCTCCTGCTACTTTGTTTTATATTGTGTTATTGCACCTTTAAAAAAAATATGAACTGCTCTTTAATTTACAAAGAAAAAATAAAGATATCTGTTTTTCAATTTAGGGACAACTTAGTTGTCCCATAGACATATCTGGTTGTCCAATGATAATATTAATAATAAATCTTAAAGAGGGCTAAATGAAACAAATTTAATAAAATATCAGAAAGCACCAACATATATATGTATGTTAGTGCTTTCTGATACTTTATTGAATTTGTTTCAGACCCTTAAAAATCTAAAAAAGTCCAAGAGACAACCACTTCCGTTGTCCAAGTGAGTAGTTGTCAGAGGGACTTATCTAAAATTTTGAGCCGTATAATAAATTCTTAAGATTTTTTGTGCTTATTTCACCCTTACGGTAAAATATATGTGAAGTAGTATCTGGTACAATACAATTTATTGTAATGTATTAAGTATTTATGTATTTATGCCAGTGGTCCGATGGACATATAATAAAGCCACCCACACTCTCCAACAGTACTCGACCGACTGACGCCGCGAGTTTCGTGTAATCAAAATGGAGAGTAGGCCTATCTGCTTACCAGAAACTTGAACTTGTCGTCAAGTATCTTGCTACGTTATATATATTTAGATTTCATAACTAATTTATGGTTGTCCAGTTGACCTGCATGACGTGGATAATTCAAGGGACAAAATTTAAACGCAAGAAATTCATAAACCGTTACATGCAAATATAACAAATCGGTATATTTTATTGATGATACTTATCCATAAAAATGATTATGTGTTTAAATATCAATTCCACAACAGTATTTTTTTCATAATATAAAGTTTTACGGTGCACTGTTGCAAGGGGACAATCCGTCCTACTATGGAAAACCAACTTTTGGTCTGTTGGACAACCGATAAAGAACGGGTAAATTGTAAACAAAATGAAATGATTTGTAATAAAACGTTAGAAAATATTAATAGGAACATAGCGAAATACTAAAAAAACTCATACTTTTGTATAAATTTGTATTATCGACCAGGGACTCTGTACGTGTGACGTTGAACACTTAAAAGTTGATTCACCCCTATAATATTAGGTCATTACCTATGAAATTGGCGTTTTGTTCGGAGAATTTCAACGAAACACGAATTTCCATACAATTAATTTTGCGGATATTTTTTTGATGGCTAATTCAAACCAAACAAAATTTTTCCAGTAATTTTTGACACCTTTAAGGTATGTTTTCAAAATCTCCATTTCTTGAAAATTGGTACCATTAGAAAAATATAAGTAATTTTAATACTCAAACCGACAGCACATGAAAAGACCTATTTTCAAGGCTTAATTCTGAACACTTAACAATAAAAAATAACAATTAATTGCTGTCAAGCAGTTTGGCGAAATCATATTGTAGTTTTATTGTAATTGTGTATGTACTTTTGTAAAAAAAAAAAAACTAGGATCAGACTTATATCTATGAACAAAAACGCCAATTTCATAGGTAAGGACCTAATACAACAAATGGTAATTTTTCGCTCCCTTGTCAGTACAATTATTCTGCCCAATCTAAAAAACACACTTGTTTATTTCAGATGTACGACGAGTTGAACGACTTGGTAAAGGAGTACACAGACACACTAGTGAGGACATCGGAAGATATGAAACTGGCGCATCTCAACTATTCGACTGTTAACTAGATCTAAGTAAACCATTCATAATATAAATAAAACGCATGAATTTCAGAATGCATTTTATTTTAATGTCATGTAGTTCACCTTCAACAACCACCAACCTTCACCTTCAAATTAAATAACCCTAAAACTAAATATAATTTCACAAAATACAATGCATATAATATGCCAGCACTTTACAAATAAATGCCACTTTTCAGACAATAAAACAAGTATGTAAGGTTTACTCGGGTAATTCCGAATGTCGAAAACTGTCGGATAATTCCGAAAAGAGACCTTTATTATGAGGGAACTAAGGGTGATTTTCATCTGAATTTCGGAATTATCCGACATTCGGTATTACCCGAATACACCTTATACACATTATTCGACATAATGCCCATCACTACAGATCTATTCATGGATATACTTAAGTAATTTGGCTTAATGCTAAATTTACTAGAGTTCGACCGAAATATTGGTTTCGGCATAAAAATCAGGTTTCGGTTTCGGCCGAAGGTTCGGTTTCGTCCAAAAAACTGCCGTTACTACCGTTCGGCTAACTATATTTTTCGGCGCGGCATACGAAACCAAACCTTCGGCCCAGACCTAGCACTATTAAGAGGAAAGGGGACGAGCGCTTCTCTATCTCTATACAAACGTACCTACTCCCTATTTCTTCTTTGGATACTGACATTACCTATGGAAAATATTTTTACATAGTTTAATGTATATCAGCCATGCCAGGAGCAAAAACATATTGCATACAATTTTTTAATGCCTCTTACTTTTATAAATTACCGAGGCCGAGCGTTAGCGAAGGTCTCCGTTTCAGCTTGGACAAAAATGCTTTCGTATGTCCGGATGTTGTCCTCCACAGGTAGCAATTCTCAACCGGTTATCGTGAAATTTTGTGAGCAGGTTCGATGTTTAAATTTTTTTTTTGTCGGTTCAGGGTTTTTTTTTTTAATGGCGAGGCCCTACATTTATTCAATTTTAAAGTTATGCTCGCGAGGTCTAAAGATCACAACTCACTAGTAATTAAAAAACAACCCACAATCATAGCTGCGGTTGATATAGGTAGGTACATTAAATCGTGTTAAAATATTGTCAATATTGTCCAGAGAGGAAAATGAGGACTATGTTTGTATGACAAGGATTTCGCGCGGTCCTCCCCTTTCCTCTTAATTTAGATGAATAATGTCATGGAATTATTATCGGAAGATGTATGCGGTACTGTATCCGTGACTGTATCACGTTTTAGCGCGTGTACACAATAGACAACCTTCACCTTAGACCAAACACTTAGTATTTGCTGTAAGTAGATACATTGACATTGAAAATTTGTATACACGAAACTATTCATAAAAGCTAAAATACATTAGTCAAATACATATTTTCAAGGACATATTATGTCACGTTATGTATTGTATCAATATACTTAGCGTATTTAACTTTACCAAATTGCGTTTTTCGTTTGCGTTTACTATTCGGTTTAGTCAAATCAACGAATACCTACCTAAATATGGACACGACTCACTCGTTACGTTATATCGTCGTAAGTAATTACATGTTCCAGCACAAACCCAAATATAGTTTGGAACTTTTAATTTGCACTAAACAAGCAATTTTATGGTAGTTTTTTATTATTAACAGACTTAAATTTCATAGAAAGAGGCAGTGGCAGATTTGCAGTCTTTGCCGCCCTAGGCCCCAGGCCCTGTAGCCGCCTTTTTCTCAGCACCCATCATATTGACTACATTTTGAGTTATTTCTTGTTATTATCAGCGAATTTTTTGTCACATTTGCCACCCCTTATATCTTGCCGCCCGGGCCTACTTGGCTTTAGGGCATCCGCCACTGGAAAGAGGAGGTTCTGTATTCGGTTGGGGCTTTTTTTTTCTACTTGTATCCTTAAGGACAACCTTTAGAGATTTTATAAAATATGACACAGTTTAAATGACAATGTCAATATTTAGAACCTTGTCAAAATTACAATAATAAATAACAAAAATTTAAAGTCTGACTGAATTGTATTGTTAACAATAAGTTAATGTGTTGAATAATACTTAGAATAAATTATAATATTCATAATCATAAAATTGTTCTTATCATTTCAAGGGCAACATAACCAGTATGACCACTTATTTTTTGGGTCCGGAAAGCGTAAATTCTTATAAATACGTTTAGTAAGCTTTGTTAGATCTATTTCGTTTTTAAATGTGGATAAGTAGAATGTTATATAGGTATAATTATCATTCTTTTGAATGTTATGTAGTTCAGCAGGTCTAATGGTTGCGCTTTTATCATACCATCATATGTGAGCATGATTGTTAAAAAATCTTTATTGACCATTTTAAAAAGTTTCCAATTTTGAATCATTCATTAGTATAAGCAAGGAACATAATACTGTACCTACCTATAAACACCAAATCTATTTCACCTTAATGAATTTGGCGTTCTTGGACAATATGTACCACTTTTGAAAACAAAAGGGAGGCCTTTGCCCAGCAGTAAGACACTTGGCTCATAAATAAAACTATCACCAAATGTAACATCTGAGCAACTAAGTTGCTTAGCTGTGTTTAGCTCTCACTCTCATTATGCTAAACACTAACTTAACAAGCTTCTCGTAAATAAGGAACATCAATGCAGCTGTCATTACTGTTTGTAGTAATTTGGCTTCAAGACCACGGAACATGAGCCATGGGTTTGATTTTACATCTCTGAACAGAGGCTTCATGCTTGTACCGGAGCGCAGTCTCATCTGCACCAGTTGGAGTGGGTATGTCACTGTTGTTGCAATGGCTTTAGCAAATGCTCCCACCAGGAAAGCAGCGTAATAGCTCTTGAAATGCCCAGTTGACACAAGGTGCCTTTTCAAGGCCTCATACACCATGAACTGAATGGCCGGGTTTGAGACCAACAACAATGAAGGAACAGTGCCGGACCACAGACCTTTCACTCCTTCTTTCTTAAAGAGTGTTAATAGACCTTCAAATAAGCTGCTGTAAGTATTATTTTCCAACTTCATTCTTGTGTTTACAACCCATAGGGGTGAAGTAATAAGTACATTGATACTACCTGCTGCAATCCCATACATTAGATCTTGTATTGCTGATGAGTTTGTAGAAGCAGTTCTACGCAAAGCATGGAATGTGTAGAAATATACAAAATTGGAAATAGAAAGAGACTGCAGTACTGGAGCTAGACCTCTGTACAAAGAATCAATACCTTCCTCATTTGCGAGTTTTATGAGTAGTTCCCATGAAGATGAATCTTGATACTTGTTGGAGTCTTCAACTGCAAACAAACATATCAAATATTGAGAACATCATCAACAAACAACAAAAGTATGCATGTTATAGACAAACTATATAAATACCTTGTAACCTTGACCTCAGTGTATCTAGTGGATAAAATGCAGCCATACTTGCAACACTTCCCTGAAACAAAGAATACATTTGTATAATACATTGATTGATTGCCTACTGTAATTAGGATTGCCAACTTTTTTTTGGTGGAATATAGTATTTTCCAGAATAAGGCATCAAAAATATAGTACACTTCAAAAAAATATAGTACTTTTAGATAAAATACTAAACATGAGTGTAATATACGTTTAATCGGAAATATAGTATTTTAGCGTACTATATATTTTTCCAAAAGTAAATAGTACAGAGAGCCAAAATATAGTACAATACTATATAATATAGTATGGTTGGCAACCCTAACTGTAATATCAAAACCTGTTATGTGTTAAATATATGCAACTTTTCATCAACAAGTATTACATTATAATTTGAAAATGGGGTTTTCATGTAAAAAGGCACCTTACGGTAACTGTATAAGGTACAAAGGTACTTCCTTCTATATGGAAAGCCACAAACATGCAATATACATACTTAATTTCTTTTTTATATCAAACACATTTGTTACAGAGATTAGAATTAACATTTTATTTATTAAATAATATTCAATGCTTAGCAAAGATCAACTATTTTGTATGAATAATAAGTAGGTGTTCTTACCGTAGCCCCAGCCAGGGCATGCACGAGGGTCTCATAGCTGAGTAGAGAAGGATTTGGAGGTGCCATTTTTTGTATTATAGGGCTTTAGTTTACAATTATTTCATTCCATTTCCCGATTTTGTTAGAACCATGTATTGTAGAATGCAATAGCACTACATGTATTGTTGTTGCAAGAGCACTAGCATTACAGCCACTGTTTCTTAAGATTTGGACAGCGCAAATACAAATTAGTTTAATGAAATTATTACATTTACGTTATTTTATGCCTGCTCCCACGCGCGTCATGCACGCAAACTAATCAATTCGATAATGAGAAATGAGAATAATACGATTAGGTATACGGGGTATAGGTATTGGTATGAATGACATTGACAGATGGTGTTTTTTTTGCAAATTTATGCAAATAGTGTTGTACTCTGGTTCATGAGCATTGTATCTTCTGCTCATAAGTGAGTACTTCGTATTCTTTTAACCAGTACAATTGATATAATTGAAATTTAATAATAATGTTTCAGTTATAAGTGTACATAATCAAAACGTATAAAAATATTATTTTTGTATAGTCTGAGTCTGACAAAAAAGAGTAGAAATTAAAAAGTGGCAATACTGTAGTGTCATCCCGTTTTCTTAAGGCCGTAACACACTATCGCACCGCACCAAGGTCACGCACCCATAAGTAAGAGCGAGAAAGCGATATCTCTTTCTCGCTCTTACTTATCGGTGCGTCGCACAATGACCTTGGTGCGGTGCGATAGTGTGTTACGGCCTTTAGAGTGATTTGAAAGGGACGACACTACAGTAATGCCACTTTTTAATTTCTACTCTTGTTTGTCAAACTGTACATAAAGGCGTATCCAGATTAGTCAATTTTTCGCCAATCTGATTCAATTGCCCGATCGAATTAGGAATTGCGGACGCAAATACCAATTTGGCTCGCCGAATTCAACCGCTGATAATGACCGATATTACCGATAAAATGACGTTCGGACGCAAGAATACCAATTCGTGAGGCCAGTATTTTCGTTCTAAGGCACTTTTTCAATTTAGAGGGCTCTAATATCACCATAAATCTAAAATTGGAAATTGACGCCAATTTCATTTCTGATCAACCACTTAATACATATATATCTAGCCTCCTCCACACTCGTGCGCGAATCGCGGCGCGGAGCCGCGAACGCGAGTGTGGGGTCGATTTTCGTAGACAGCGAAATCGACTCCACACTCGCGTTCGCGGCTTCGCCCGCGATTCACGCGCATAGTCTGGAGGGGGCTTCTCACTTACAAAAAGGGGTAGACATCTATTCTATTTTCATCGGGAAAATACACTTAGTATTACCATATGATAGCAAATTTCCTCGAATCTAAGCAAAAAAATGTCACAAAACTTAATATCCTAAGCAGTTTTAATAATATTCCGTTACATATACGTTGTACTGTAAAAAACATGTCCAAAAGATAAAACTTGTAATACTGTTACTATAGTCTGTCAAGGCATTTCCGTCAATAGAAAAAAAGCGTCAAATTTAAAAACCGGCCAAGTGCGAGTCGGACTCGCGCACGAAGGGTTCCGTACCATTACGCAAAAAACGGCCAAAAAAAAACATGGCAACAGTTTAGTATGATTTTTTTTTAGTTCCATATTATTTAATTTCTACTATTTTATGTCGCACTACACATCATCTGTGAAAAGTTCAATCACGGTTCATGAGATACAGCCTGTGGTAAGTTGGTAACAGCCGAGCGGAGCCGAGTTTGACCGATCTCAGGAGTTTCGCACCCCTGCTATAATGTAGATGTTTAAGTTAAAATGTGGTAATTTTAGATTAAGATATGGTAACTCTGAAAACTGTCAAGTTGACAGTATGTATTTATGTATTTTTCTTTCGAAAAGTTGTAAATCTATTTATGTATGAAAAGTTGTGTTGTACTCTTTAATTAATATTGTGTTTATTTTATTATTAATTATATAATTATTCTGTGTTAATCGATAGCTTAACTAAAGATGTGATATGATAAAAACAGTTGTGTTAATTTTCTAGTACTAAATCACAGTTCACAGGATGAGGGTTTTTATGGCAGAGGATAATCTTTGTGCTCAAAATTTATTAAAACTAGTTTCACACGGCAATGCTATAATAGCAGAAATCCTAAGGCTTAAGGATTATATCCCGCCAATATTTTTGTAAGTAATTTTATTGATGAAGTAAATACAGTTTTATTCTTGTAGTTTCTACATATAGTAGGTACACCTCATTTTAAATAATTACATATCGAATGTAGAGGTCTTATTTTATAATATGAACTTCTTTATTAATAACGAACAAAATAAAAAAAAAACTATTTTTTTATTTATAATACAATTCAATGAGTTTCTAAGACATCCCTTGAGATGAGACCTACAAAATGTATGCATAAATATGAATACTTAATAGCCGGGTCCACACAGAACGAGCATACGCGCGAGGCAATGTTCTTAGGATTTGTGTGTGAGGAAATTGCCCAGCTGATGGGTTAATTTTTATTGTTGCAGCTTAGAAAATAAAGAACTTCAGCAAAAGTATCAACATGTTATCATGGATTTTGTATATTTCAAAATTGCCGACAACCAGGAAAAGAAAATCAATATGAATGTGGTAATTAGTCCTAATTAGTCATTAACAAAACTATTATAATGTTCTTTAAAACCTTGGTCTAAGTTTTAATGATATACTTCACATATTTATGATATTTAGTTGTGGAAAATATGTTACTGTTACTGAATATTTATTTACAGATATCAGCCAAAATAAGGGTGACTTTTTCATGTATTCATGTGTAAAATTTATTGAACGTAATTTTGTATTTTTCTGCAACAGTTAATATGAACAAGTAACTAGACCTAAGATCATCAGGATTCAATATCAATGCTTTAAAATTGCATCATGGATAATTTCACATGGATTTGTTAATTGCTGAATTTTCTTGATATCTACCTACTTCGGTCTATGTTTAGATGTTTAGCAGTGGACTGATAGTGATGATGACACTCTTTTTACAGAAACTGCAAGATTTGGATGATGATCTCAAAGAAAAGTATCTAGAAATAATAAACCGCTTTTACTTGCTGTTTGAAAACATTCATCAATACATAATAGATCTGAACTCATTTGTGGAGCAGCTATATGATGGGGCATTCATTCAGCAAAACATTGAGACTGTCATGAAAGATGTTGAAGGAAAACAACTACTGGTATGGAATTTATAATATCATAATTATTTTTCTCAAAAATGGACGGCAAAGTCGACTTTGCCGTTTAAAAAATAGGTTGCGAAGCGCGTAGTTTATGGTCAGTCAAAAATTAAAAAGTTAAAAACATTGCAGTCTCGATTTTGGGACTGCAATGTTGCATACAAATTCCATTATTTGTCGAGTTCCAAACTTTTTAAAAGTTGAAATGGCCATATCAAATGAAGGCACAGGCCCATTAAACAGCCAAACAGATGATTAGTACCGCAACTATTTAGCTGTCTCAAATAGGTTGGCGTATTTTCGGCAGAAAAATACACTTCTATTTTTTTATTAAAAAAATAAAAAGGCGTCAAAGCTAATTTTTTCAATTGTTTCTACTTTTTTCTGTGAAAATATATACGCAAGAAAGTTGCTTTTGTAAAATATTTCTATGATATTTATATTTCTTGCACCATTTTTGAGAAAAGCACTATATATGACTCGGCTGGAAGCCTACTTGCTGGCTTCGGATTCAATTAAACGGACTCCCAAGGTCGTCCGTTTAAAACGAATCCTCAGCCTGCAAGTAGCTACTTCCGAGCCTCGACAATAATGTACTATTATTTTGTTTATACAACCGGGCTAACATAACTGGCTGTTAAGTCGCAACTTAGTAATTTTTCTCACAAGCAACTTGAGTCATGTTTTCAAATACAGACCTTGCTATGTAGACAATAAGGTTCAAATTCTAAATAGTTTGTTTGTTAAAATAAATTATAACATATTTTTGGACTTAGCTCTTGATACTGTTTTATGTAATTTCCAGTGTGAGTCTCTTTACTTGTATGGCTCCATGCTGCTGCTGTGTGACCTCTACATACCAGGAATAATACGAGAAAGACTGCTAGTAGCCTTCTACCGCTACAGTACCAGTCAATCCCAGTCTAATGTTGACGATGTGTGTAAGCTACTGCGGGACACGGGATACGATCAGTTACACAGAAAGAGGCCTGCTGACTATCCAGTTGAATATTTTGGGTAAGCAACTTTTTTACTAGGTACTGAAGACTAGCTAAAAGAAGACTATTAATGTCAAAGAAAATAAGGCGCCACCCATCAAGAATACATGAGACTGCAATATCTGTTATACAATCGCCATCAAATATATCAGAGTGGTCAAGGTGTTTAAAAATATCTGAACATGCACTTTAACATCTTGATAATAGAGGTTTATCTTGGCTCCAATATATCTGATGGCGATTGTAATAAATATAATTAGGTACCTTAATAACCTTTTTTAATTTGCTATTTTAGGCGCATAAATATCCACCCATACTTCATCGAAAAAGTGGTTGGAAAGTTGAGATCAGAGGACATTTACAACCAATTAGCCGTGTACACGATGCCCGAACACCAGGCCTCCGCGCTCGCCACGCAGGCTAGCATGCTCGTGGTCTGTCTATTCTTCATACCGCAGTACCTACATAACGATGTTTCCAAAATGAGAGAGATAGCCGATAAATTCTTCCCAAGCAACTGGATCGTCCCTATCTACATGGGGGTCACCATCAATGTCATAGATTATTGGGAGAATTTCAAAGCTGCGAAATCCGCACTCAGCAATACTTGCAACAGTAAGATGGTCAAAGAGGTGTTCTCTAAAAGGGGAAGCGCCATACCCATGCTGATAAACAAAACTCATCAGCTTTTAAAGGAAGGCGTGATGACTGACGATTTTGTTCTGGACAACATCAATAAAATACTGAATTTGCTGATAAATTCAAACTTCGTTTTACGCTGGCTTTTGCTGCATAATAGCAACGTGATATTTTACGATAATAATAAAAAGAGCAAGCAACTAAAGGAGCTAGTCATAAAAGAGTCCAACTATGATGCGCTGAAAATTTTAGAGCTGCTTATAAGCACTGCTGAGTTAGAATTGAAGGTCAGAGAAATGCTGAACAGATTACTAGAAAGCAGGAACGAAACTTGGAATACTAGTAAAGCTGAAGCATTGGACGCTCTGAACAATTTAGCAGAACTGTTCTCAGGTGACAAATCCTTCGCAAAAGTCCAAGGGAATGACCAGTTAAAGCAATGGTTCACCAATATTGCAAATCAGATCAAATCAGTTGGTGATTCGATCAGCACTAAGTCTATGAAGAAAATTACGCAGCTTATACAGGCTTTAGATGAAGTTGAAGAATTTCATAGTATCAAAAGCACTTCCACAGTTCTACAGTTCCTTTCAGAAACCAAAGACGCATTAAAAAATGCACTCAGAGCTGCGTCGTTGAAAGACGACTCTCTAGTGACTCTGGAAATTGCAGCTGATGTAAGTTACGCGTGGTGCATAATCGATTCATACACGCAGTTCATGCAAGAAAGTATAAAAGACAACCCTGCAGTCACAAGTAGATTGAGAGCCCTATTTCTTAAGCTTGCTAGTGCCATGGAAATACCACTTCTAAGAATAAACCAGGCTCATAGTGATGATCTTGTGTCAGTGTCACAGTACTACAGTAATGAATTGATAAAGTATATCCAGAAGGTGCTACAGATTATTCCGGAGATGGTATTTAGTATAGTCGAGAAAATTATCGATCTACAGACTTGGACTATTAAGGAAATACCGACGAGGCTAGATAAGGAGAGGCTAAAGGAATTTGCTCAGCTGGAGCACAGAATGGAGGTCGCGAGGCTTACACACTCCGCGTCTACATTCACGACCGGTGAGTTTATAATCCGATGAAAACCAAAAACAATACCAATATTATGGTTTATCTACAAGCTGGTAGGTAGCTCATATTTGTGTATGGGTCTCAAGTAAGTAGGTATTTTTCTAATTAATTAAATTTTAATTTAAGGTATCCTGGACATGCGCTCTACTCTAGTAGGCGTCATAAGAGTAGACCCAGCAGAACTATTAGAAGAAGGCTTGCTAAAAGAGCTTGACACCCACATTAGCAAGAAGTTTGTAGAATTCCTGGAACCCCAGACTAAGAAACCGTTAGCTCCAAACACGTTGCTATCACGACTACAGAAGTTGGCGGAAAGTATGGATGGTTATAAACGATCTCTGGAGTATATCCAAGATTACATTAACATGCATGGTTTACGGATTTGGCAAAAACAGGTATGCACAAGGAAACTTGATAAAATTTTTGGCGTTGCTATTCTCAAAGGTACGTAAGTCTCAAAGGCGTTTTTTTATCCCCTGCGGCAGAAATATAACATTAATTATCTTATTAATAATGTCCTACTTTTAATTTAAGCAACGACCGACACACGCGGTTGGAGTGCTCTGTGCACACAAGTACCTACTTCACCTACTTGTCATATCTTGGTCATACCTATGACCAAGCCGCCTTCGTCGGATCAAACCGTTGATAATTCATTAAAGGCCATGTCAACCATGGGGTCTGTTTTGTACGGTTTATTAAAATTGAGCCTTATCACTTTGAAGTAAAGTTCAAAATCGTTGTGGGAAATAAACATTAAGTAGATTGGGTACCTATGCAAATGCGTATAGTTACATAAATTTAGGAAAGATAACTTCCTTATGATAGCCGCATGAACCAGTAGCCACCTTTATTGCGTCAGTTTGGCCCGAGGGAAATAGAGTCAGATGTAAAAAGTCAGACATACATTTTTTACTTTTTAAATTGTTTGAAGGTATCTGCCATAATCGTCGACAGTGTTTCCAAAGAGATCAGCTTGCGTAAAGGCGTGATGCTGTACAGCCCCTCCGCTGGGTTCATGGGGAGCCTTGCGAGACAAATTGTGCAGCTTACTGATGCAAGGTACTTTATTCTTCTTCTACCTAGCGTTAGGTTATTCCCACTAGTTACCACCAAGTTCTTACCAGTGGTAACTACTGGGATTTTTTTTCCCACCTTTTACCACTGGTAACTACTGGGAAAAAAAAATCCCACTAGTTACCACCAACTCGGCTTGCTGGTAACTACTGGGAATTTTTATTCCCAGTAGTTACCACCAAATTATTGTTAGAATTCAATACTAATAAAAACAGTATAAATAGTATAGTATAAATGTAGCGTGCTGTAATAAATAATTATGTGTCAGTTAGTGATTCAGTAAACTGCTTTAAAAGTGATCAAAAATATTAAAACAGTTTTACCGGTATACGTGTAAAAACTAAAATAGAAGAGTCTCATTCTAGTTAAGTAGAAATTAACTTATTATCCGGATTAAATTTATCTTATTACCTAACAAATAGTACCTGATGCCCCTCTGGTAGAGTGTTATTACCATCCCGCTAGCGTGGGTGATTAAGCAATCGAGCCAACCAGCGTAACATGACCGAGCGATGTACTACCCGAGCGTAATTGGAAATTCCAATTTGGAATGCGAGCCTATGCTGGTTAGCCCGAGCAGTCAGCCCATCCGAAGCGCGCCCTAAGCGGTTTTAATAACAACCATGCCCTGTAGTTATTTATATAGCCTGACTACAAATTATGAATACCTACATATTCGAGCTCTGCGTCGTGTTATAATAGAACGAAATGAAGTAGCTGTAAATAATAAAACGAAATCAATTCTGTCGGTTTTTGACTGATTTGTTTGTTCGTTTGTATAAATATGTAATTCAATTTACGATTATGTAATAAGATAAATTTAATCCGGATAATAAGTTAATTTCCACTTAACTAGAATGAGACTCTTCTATTTTAGTTTTTACACTTATACCGGTAAAACTGTTTTAATCTTCGAGCAACACGGAAGGGAGGCGGCATTCGCACTATTTCCCCTCTGCCGAGGTACAAGATTAGCGCGTCAATCTAATCTAGCGCGGGTAATAAAACTAGTTGCACTTGGATTTTTCACTAGACCGAGTCCAAACGCGCGCGTGAACACTGCTGCACAAAAATGCCTGTTTGCTCGGTTTTTTGTTATAAAAAGAGGTCGGGGACATCAAATGTACAAAAAGAAAGTGTTACATTTGACCTGTAATATTTTTTTTTACATATCATACGTTTAATTACATTCAAACACAATTATTATATTTTAGTCTCATGTAATTGTTGGATTTATCGATTTTGCTCGCTCAGTACAAATTGCGGATCGGTCGAGCGACAAATCCGACTTCTCATCTCTCAGAATACAATAACATACTTCAACGAAAATGTGTTAGTGTGCGTGTTGAGACACTTGTCACTCGTCCGTACACAAAAAGAGATCGAGGTTTGCAAGATTTGTCTTTGACGTGTGTCATTTTCTATGTATTTGTGTCGTCATTACAGATTGGATTTTGTATGTAAGTGTGTGAGAAGTGCGACTGTGTGCACCTTTCCCCCCGCGAAAAATGGCAGAAAGATTTGTACGGTGAGATATCGCTTTTAGCTAGTTTGTTAGTGCACGACACCTTGCACTTTGTGACTATGCGCTGAAACTTGGCACAGTTGATTCTTAGCTGGTCATGAGCAGATACAGACCGGGAGACCTCGAGAGCCACGTCTCATTTAGTGGGGGGGAGGGGGGAAGTTCGACGCCGCCGCGCTTCACTTGGAGCAACATTTCTCTAAAACTGTACCTATTAGGGCATGTGATATATCATTTTCGGTTAAATTAAGGATGAGGAATTTTTTTTTGGAACCAAAACAATGCACTTTCTAACAAAAAAAAACATAAAGTAGAAAAGACAAAAAAACGTATCTTGGATTTTTTCATAATTACCAATTTTTTTTTTAAGTGTATTAGGAATCTGAAAACAAAAAATATAGTTGTAAAGCTACACTTATTACGTTTAAGAAAATATATAGTTTATTATACAAAACTGTTGATAAATGGGAGATAAAAAATAATATTAAGCGTGGGCCAGAGTGATCTCAATACAAAATATTATGAATGTGGGAAAGTTACTTATAATTTGTTCTACAATCGTTTATTTTTTAGTTTTTCGTAAATAACTCGTAAACGGTAGCCCACAGCAAAAAAATATCTTTTACGTAAATAATCTGTTTCAGATTTCTTATAAAATAAGTGCTCCTTTTTTTCGCTAAGGTCAATATTAAAAAAAATATTGAAGGGAGAAAATAAATACTAAGGTCCTCTTTTTTAGTCATTCGTAAATAACTCGTAAAGGATGTCCAATAGCAAAAAATATTTTAACACAAGAATAATTAGCATAAAATTTCCTACAAAAAAGGTTATTCAAACTTTTTCGCTAGGATCAATATTTAAAAAGGGGACCTTAGAATTTATTTTCTCTCTTTAATATCGTGTTTAATATTGATCCTAGCGAAAAAGTTCGAATGACCTTTTTTGTAGGAAATTTTATGTAAATTATTCATGTACTAAAAATTTTTTTGCTATTGGCCTTCGTTTACGAGTTATTTACGAATGACTAAAAAAGGGGACCTAAGTATTTATTTTCTCCCTTCAATATTTTTTTTAATATTGATGGTACCGAAAAACAGTAGTACTTATTTTATAAGAAATCTGAAACAGATTATTTACGTAAAAGATATTTTTTTGCTGTGGGCTATCGTTTACGAGTTATTTACGAAAAACAAGAAAAATAAACGATTGTAGAACAAATTATAAGTAACTTTCCCACATTCATAATATTTTGTATTGAGATCACTCTGACCCACGCTTAATATTATTTTTTATCTCCCATTTATCAACAGTTTTGTATATTAAACTATATATTTTCTTAGACGTAATAAGTGTAGCTTTACGACTGTATTTTTTGTTTTCAGATTCCTGCTACACTTTAAAAAAAAATTGGTAATTATGAAAAAATCAAAAATACGTTTTTTAGTCTTTTCTACTTTATGCTTTTTTTTGTTAGAAAGTGCATTGTTTTTGTTCCAAAACTAGATTCCTCATCCTTAATTTATCCGAAAATGATATATTACATTCCCTAATAGGTATAGTTTTAGAGAAATGTTGCTCCAAGTGAAGCGCGGCAGCGTCGAACTGTCCCCCTCCCCCCTCACTAAATGAGAGGTGGCTCTGGACGGCTCCCGGTCTGTATCTGCTCAAGACCAGCTAAGAATCAACTGTGCCAAGTTTCAGCGCATAGTCTCAAAGTGCAAGGTCCCCATACAACGGTGTGCAGTAACAAAGCAGCTATTTGGCCCCTCCCTTTAGATGTGTCGGAAGCCGGTGTTGCTCGAAGGTTTTAATATTTTTGATCACTTTTAGAGCAGTTTATTGAATCACTAACTGACATATAATTATTTATTACAGCACGCTACATTTATACTGTACTATTTATACTGTTTTCTTAGTATTGAATTCTAACAATATTTTGGTGGTAACTACTGGGAAAAAAAATTCCCACCTTTTACCAGTGGTAACTACTGGGAATAAAAATTCCCAGTAGTTACCACCAAGGCGAGTTGGTGGTAACTAGTGGGATTTTTATTTCCCAGTAGTTACCAGTGGTAAAAGGTAGGAAAAAATTCCCAGTAGTTACCACTGGTAAGAACTTGGTGGTAACTAACCGTGGGAATAACCCCTAGCGTTATCCCGGCCTTTGCCAGGGTCCGCTTTCCTACTTGATTTGCTTTCCTCCACTTTGCGCGATCTTGGGCGTCGTTTCGTGTGAGCCCGTTCAGGCTCATATCTGCTTTCACGACATCGAGCCATCGCTTTTTGGTCTGCCTTGAGGTCGGGAGTCGTCAAGGGCTAGGTTAAGGCATATGTTTCTTACGTAGTCAGTAGTGTATGCAAGGTACTTTATTGCTTATCATATATATAAAATTGAAAAACCAGAACGGGATAAAAAACGAGCGAAGAAGCGAGATGGCGCCTTACAAACATCTAAAAAAGTTTTTGACACGTATCTCGAATACGACGCACGTATGATAACATAAAACTGTTTAAATCATTATCTAAATATGAGAATAGAACTAGAGCATAAAAACTATCGCTTTCGATGCGTATTTAATTTACAATAAGCAAAAGAAATTTTCATAACAATCTTCATTTTACGATGATCGGCTATTTCCGGCAACTCTCGGTTAGTTTCGTTTCGGTGGTGGTACAGACAAAATTATTTGATGTGGTGCTACAGACATACCAAATGTATATGTTTGTCATGTTGGTATACAGTTATTGCGGCGTTTTATTACACGAAGTAAAATAAAAAGTGCCGCCAACCTCAATCTTAGTCTATGCCCATACGAGTGACTTATGCCATACATGACATCAATCAAATTAGTATTATCGTATGATTATCGTGTTAATAATTTGTATTTTATTGTTTTAAATTTCTTTTTGAGTTATATTATTCAGATTGGCTTT
This sequence comes from Cydia splendana, assembly GCF_910591565.1. NCBI lineage: Eukaryota > Metazoa > Arthropoda > Insecta > Lepidoptera > Tortricidae > Cydia > Cydia splendana. Next base: position 11,425,507 of record NC_085971.1, on the reverse strand, counting down.
CACGGCGTCGGCAAACATTGCCATTCGTCCGGGGAACGGGCTGCCGAGTTGGGCCAAAAACACAAAGTTGATAGCAAGGATGGTGCCCGTAATCATCCCGTAATAATGTGTGTGTGATAATTATACTTTAATGACTTTAGAGATATAACCAATTCGGGAACTGTTTTCTCGCGTAATACGATACGACTCAACCAGGTAGGATTTTTTCTTCTTGCTGAACAGTCACCATCAGATATATCGGAGCGGCCGAGGTATTAACAAATATCTGAACAATGTAAATTATAATTATAATGTAGTTAAAGTGCATGTTCAGATATTTTTGAGCGACCTTGGTGGCTCCGATATATATATTATCTAATGGCGACTACACATTCATGAAGCAAATGTAGGGTTGGCATTTGAATATGGAGGGGGGGGGGGGGGTAAGGGGGTAAGGGTGGTATTTTATAGGGGTTGGTCACCCCTTTCAAATGACACCCGGAATGAAATGAAATTACGTGTGACGGAACGAAATACAGTACCAGAGTCACCATTAGGTACGACGACGAGCGAAGCGAGGAGGAGTGTTAGGTATCTTGCGTTCACAACACACCCGACTCGCTGTCAAAAAAGAAATACAGTGGTCAAAAACATGTATACGGACAAAGTGCTCAAAAATATGTATACGAAATTTTCTAAGTCCAAATTGGTTACCCTTTCGTACACTTTGTTTTATTGAACATAACCCCAAAAATTAAAAATAAATTTTTCGTGGTAACTATTGATTTCCTAACTTTCCCTCCCTGACCCTCCCGGTCGGGGGGGTTCCTACCCCCTCCCCTTCCCACCCCCTCCCCCTTCCCTATAATTCGTAATTCAAATGCAACCCTCAAATGTACAGTCAGCATCAAATACATATATAGTGACGGCTAAAGTAGCCGAATATATCGTAATATAACTTTGTTGCCATAGAAATAAGGATGTGTTCCGTTATAGTGGTGATATATTTGGGCATTGGAGAGACCAAAGCGGCTCAGCTTCAGAGGCTCGGATACGAGCCGTGAAGAGAGCGTACTTGGACCTCCTAGGTATCGCTGGAACGACGTAGTTGCTCCAGACCTGCTCAACCTCGGTCATGTCGACTGGCGAGAGCTATCGCAAGATCGGGAAACATGGCGTGATCTGGTGTCGGAGGACAGGACTCATTTTGGGTCGTTGCGTCACCGTAGCCGTCGTAAGTAATGTCAATATCCAGAAAGGGAAATGGGGACTACTTACGTTTGTATGAAAATGCGATTTATGGGCGGTGGTCGTACATATTCGTCTTAAGGCGGAAATTAATCTAATGAACGTTTTTGCAATTGGGCTTATTTTTTTATTTTTTTTTATTAGCCTATGTGTGTGTCCCACTGCTGGGCAAAGGCCTCCCCTCTCCCTTTCCAATCCTCCCTGTGCTGAGCAAGATCCCGCCAATCCCGCTGGAATGCATCCAGGTCGTCCCGCCATCTCTTTCTCGGTCTGCCTCTGCCTCGACTACCCTGGGGATGCCAGCTAGTGGCTATTTTGGCCCATCTGTCATCATGCATCCGGCAGACATGTCCATGTCCAATTGGGCTTATAAAAATAAATAATAATTTTATGTTGAACCAAGTTTTAAATAAATACCTACGTAGATGAAAAAATACAAGCTTGCCTTTTATCAAATCACATAATTTTTTGAGAAATACATATGCGAATTAAGTTATCCAAATATCGGTAACAAATAAGAAGTCCCTATCACAGTTATAAACCTGGCAGGGTTCAATACATAATAATATCGGTATTTAACTAAACATAAGACAAACTCTTTATTTCATTTACGCGAGCGGAGCTGCGGGCCCGTCTAGTTTATTATAGGGACTGTAATATTTAACTGAAGTAGGTACGAGTATATCGTCTGGTGACAACCAAAATTCCCTAATTACCACCAGCCATAATGAACCGAATCAATACTTACGTATGGTTGATTTTTGTTTAATATTTTTTTAGTAATTAGTGAGTTTTGGTTGTCATCTGACGATATGCAATAACAAACCGCCACACACAGTTGACACATTAGGTATTGTGGATAGGAGTTGCACACACGTTCCGGTTGGTACGCATGTGGTGCGCATACACATAAAGTCATTGATTTGATTGATTGATTAACTGACGTCACTTCAGGAAGGTGTACTGATACTCTAGCTGTCTGTATCTTTAGGTATTTAAATAAAAGTAAACAAAATCTACACTCAAATGACTCCTTAAGCCAGTTGAGGGTAGATGAAAACATTACATGATCAAATAATGTAGGTTAAAGTCAGGTCATTCAATGACTGATCCAGGCGAATTTGTATTTGGTTGGTTAACCAATAAATGTTATAACTACCCGAAAATTCGCAAATTGTTTGTTGTACGTTTTACTCAGTTAAGTGTTGTGCAAGGAATTGTGTCTGATCCTTAAATAATTCTTTATATATTAACCTATTCTGATAATTTTGTTTAATTTTCATGACAGGGTGTGCTGCTACATCGGCATTTGTACCGCATGGTACGACATCAAAACTCAAACTGAAATAGTGAACACAAAAACTTTCGCAAAACTGAACGAAGCTATAGGAGTGGTGGGTCTTCACGGCCTGGACACCTTGTTCGGGTTCATGATTAAAAACCAACTACATACAGTGCAGGACATATTCAGAACAGCACAAGAGAAGATCAACGTTAACACGTTAAACGCTGATGTTAAAGACACTGAACTCGCAATAACTAAGGGACAGAAGGTTTTCCAGCAGTTAGCGGATGCTTTAGTGCTGATTGGGAGTTTACAAGTTCTCAGAAGGCATATAGCGTACCAATTGAATATCTCAGCGAAGTTTGACTCTGCTCATTTGGAGGCCTCTCTGCAGACGATGAATGAGTAAGGATTGTTTTACTTAACTTTTTTAACCTCGTGAACACTTTAAACGAAACGGGACGTTATCTTGTAAATTATTCAACGTTCTGACATTTCAGACTTGACATAGCGACCATGATAGTCTCAGGATTAAACAAGCGGATATCAACATATCATAGCTTGATGTACCTAATGTGCAATTTTCTTTGAGATAACCTTACCTGATGTACCTATAATACCTCGCTATATCCAAACGCTAGACGATGTTTCTATCCGCTTTCTTTGGTCAATTTTGCTAAAACCATTTAAATGCATGTCCGGAATGTTGGAAGGTAATGACATAATATGTAGGTACAATGATTACAATTAAATAGTTATATAAAAAATGTTAAAATGATCTCTAAGACACTGTCAATGGTCACAAATTAAAAAACGTATATTTTTTCATTTACAGAGCATTACTAAACGAATTTAAATCCGAGGATCCCGAGTCAAAACAGAGATTGACATCAGAGCTTTTGAAGTACTTGGAAGACTATCTGGTGAGGTGTGGAATTTACGAACCATTCGACAAAATCTACATCAGGAACGCAACGGAATTCAACATCTTTGTCGTTGGCCGTGTCTGTGCCACGTTATTGATATCTCAGCTGGGCAAAATGCAATTTTGCACTTCTACTGGTACGTAAATCAATAAGGGATAAATCAGTTCAGTCTTTGCTATGAAGGGAGACTGTCCCGCGCTCATAGCAAGTATACTATAGATAAAGTTGCCACATGCATGCGCTCGTGAGGGACTGAACTTATTACGTAAATCGATGAATTAAATTAAATCCTGCCAAAAAACAACTTCGTAATTTAGTCGTGTTCATTGTTGCCCACCAACGTGGTGGCACCAAGCATTGGTGGGTAAGAAAGATCAATACGTCTACCTTTTGACGTAGCACTTAGGACTTTTTAGAGGTAGGCAGAAATGAAAAAAAAAACAATACCCCTTTTTTGGGCAGTCGTGTAATGAAATTAACTATGACAAGGACAAACAATAATAGCGCTTTCTCTGCTACTCCTACTGAAAGTTCCATAAGACCATATATCTCGTACGCTCATCCCACCTTCCGCCTTGTCGCCTCTACAGTATTGTTGCTAGGTCCCTCGGAACAATTTTACCAGCGTCAATGTACACAGTACCTTAATACATGGGCAATAAGGTCGAGAATACATATTTTTGCCACTTTATCCGTGTCGGTATTTAACCTTACTTTGACTGTACCTTACCTTGACTGCACCTATATCGCGGGAACCTGTGTACAGTATCTATATTTTTAACCTTATTATCCTTGCAGGCGACCTTATTGCAAGGAAACCTGGTGACAACATTGATGGCTACCCGCTTTTGGTGGGCATATACACGCTTCTGCGCCAAGCTGGAAAGGATAACATCGAGACATTTGTTGGGTTCTTGAGTGTCTATATGAAAGGCATTAGTTTATCCAAGTGAGTATGGAAGGCGGACGTTTATAATGGTCCAAGTTTTAATAAACATAGAATAAGTAACTAAACTACAGGAAATTCCTTGCCTAATATTTTAGCTATTCTGATTGAAAACGACGCTGTTTGTTAAACTGTAGGTAGTACTAGAATTAGGTTGCTTCTAGTGATTGCCTTTTGATCGTCGAGTTTCAGTTCAAAATTAACGTCCATGCATTCCAATAAGGTATTTCGGGTTTAAGCATTAAGAAAATCGATTGCAGTAAATAAGAAGTATCTAATTGATTATTATCGACTGTCTGAGGCTATTAATATACAGTAAAAACTGATTGAAATATTTTTGATGTCCAACGCGACTATAATAAGGCGACACGTGTTGTGCGTTCCATGACAATTTTGACGTAACTAGTTGGGTGGTGCATCGAATTCTAATGCCCCCATTACGCTATTGTTATGATGTCCTTAACCTTTTGAACGCCACAGACGGCAATTGACGTCAACGCAAAATCGTGATAACGACGCCAAAGACGGCATTTGACGTCGATCGTTTTTTGATGAAAATCTACTGAAAAATACCCCACTTTTAGGTTGGCATTATTTATTCACATAACTAAATTTTACCCCCGTGGCGTTAGTGGCACGGCAAATGGATGCACCGTTTGGCGCGTTCAAAATAAACCTTTCCCCCTTTTTATATTTTTGCCTAATCATTGTGACTATTGAGCACCATACCAAGGAGGGTCTACTGATCTACTCACTACCTTCCCTTTTTATGTAAAATCAAAGGTTAATTTATAACAAGTCAATATTAAAATAATGTTATGTTATTCATGTTTTCAGATCAAAATCATCAGATGGATCTTGTGAGGGTGCCATGGTTGGAAGAGTGTTAGAAATATTCTGCGAAACATTCAAGTACAATTACAATAAAATTGAGGATAAACTCCCGATTGCTATGCTGACGCAAACATTCCAGAAATAATTCATGCCAAGCATTTATATATAAGCAAACGACTATAGTTAAGAATACTGTTTATATATTTCATAAATTATAATCATCTTGTTATTTTGATATAAATTTAGTTTCATGAACTTTGTTTATTTATTTAACTTTAGTGTAATCTTTAAACATATGCATTTCTTAAAATAAGAGCAGTTTCATGTCTCTTAAGTATAATTTTGCCTGGCAAGCTCTGGATTGAATTGGGAATTATATTTTGGTTTAACTCTTGTCACACCAGAATCTGGCTGCTTTTGAGTAGTTGTAGGATTGAGGCCACTCAAAAACATCTCCGTCTTCAGTTTCTCTTGTTGTTCTCTTTTCAGCCGTTCCTCTCTAAGCTTCAGAAGCTTCTTTTGTTTTTCATCTTTGTCTCTCTTGTGCTTTTTACTTTTATGTTTATGTTTACTCTTTCTTTCTGGACTAGTCACAGCCATTTCTATTTTCTTTGTACTTTTACTTGTAGTCACAATATTGTTTTTTCCACTACAATATTGAATAAACTTCTGAATTGGATCTAACTTTTGCTTAGCCTTCCAAGCAACTTCTCCATTCTTGATATCACTCTCTTTTGTCCTAGGTTTGCCATCTTCATCTCTTAGTACCAATTTGTCATAAGTATCCTTAATTTCACCGGACCTAGAAAACCTAGATGCATCTGGTAACACTTCATACCAATTTTTCTTTTTGAGTGCTTCATTTGTATCCTGTCCCAGATAAGTTAGGTAACCAATTTTCTTTTCATATTCTTCCTTTTTTTCTTTTACTTCTTTATCATGATCTTTATTTGTTGCTTTAACTGCATGTTCTAAGTCAACAAATAAATTGATATGCTCTTGTTGTTGAGGTTGGGATGTTTCAGGTTGAGGCTCTTGATCACTGATGCCTAGCTCTAGCAACTTTTGCTTACTTTTATGTTTCAGAATGTTGAGTCTGGCTTCCCGATCTGCATTTTCAATTCTTAATCTCTCTTCTTTTTCTTTTTCTGCTGCTTCAGCTTCATCTCTTCTTACTCTTGCAATATTCTCTTTTGTCCTTACATGCCATCTGAAATTAAAATTATGTGTTTAATTCCGATGGTCAAACAAATGTTTTACTGTGCTGATAGAGTATATATTATGTTACAATCACCATCAGATAGTTTTATCAGAGTGAATGTGGTGCTCACAAGTATTTGAATAAGATTGAAGTCTAGCTTTAGAGTACATGGTAGGATATTTTTGGGCACACTGCATAGTACAGGTATATCTGATGTTGACTGCATAAAAATATATAATGTCACATATTTGTTTAGAATAACAATCTGTGAGTAAACCTAAACTTTTAAACATGATCCTTTAGAGTTTTTGAGTATCTCGTTACAGGATACTTCAGGAATACACAATTTAGGCAGTGTAAATTGGCAGGCAATTTTATTGAAGTTTGATTTTAATACAAGGGATATTCAATTAGTTAAACTACTTGCCTTTTTTTAGGTAGGATATTCATTGTGAAATCTTCCCCGCTTTGGTCGTAATGGAGCAACAACTAGAATTAACAATAAAATAAATATTGCTATTGATGGATTTCATTAAATAAAAACATTTCAGTTTCATTGACGTTTCTGATGTTCCATAAACAAGCTAGGTTTGACAGATATCGGAAGTATAAATATCAGTGGCCTATTTTATAAAGCTACAAGTTACAATTTACAAGCGGAAGTCTCGTTCTAGCACATAGGGTTAGAAAGAGACTTCCGCTTGTAAATTGTAACTTGTAGCTTTATAAAATAGGCCACTGACCCCCATATTTTTTGTTGGGTTGGCGTGCCTGATATATAACGAGAAATAGTCAAGTTTTTTATTTATATGGCAATTCTACAACAGTCGAGTTGGATTCTCTATGGAATATATACGTCAACAATTTGGATCATTTTTTCTTTTCGTTTTCATCCAATTTTATTTCAAAAGCGTCATTGCTAGCATCGTAATACGGTATACTTTGATTTTTACAGACACTTGAGTCGACGTATTTTATAACGTAAACATACCCACCGTAGCAGCCTAAAATGGACGCGAAAAAACTTAGCTTGAGTTTTACTTATTTCACTGAGAATCAAGTAAAGTGAAACCTTTAAAAATCATATAATAATAGATTGTTTGCATATTGCATTACCTTAAAGTAGCTACTTTACAGTGACAGTGAAAGACATTATGTAAACTTGTAAGAAATTTATTTTGTGTTACTTTTATTAGTTGTTTGATTTATTTATGCATATAGGTTATAATTTATAAACCAAATAGAAACTATGGAAGTTGTGGAAGAGTCTGTGGTTCAGAGTGTTTTAAGCGAGGAAATAATTATTAACGATGGGACGCCTTGTATATCCAGCGCGGCAGACGAGATTACGAGACCGAACGGTGTCGCCGAAACTGATGCCATGGCCAACTCTGATTTAGTGGCGGTGGCCGAGACCACCGTTCAGGATCAGATACAGGTCGACAGCACGACAGATCATATGCATGTGCCAGTAGATACGAACAAAATTAGTGGACCAATATCTGTAGAAACTGTTGTTTCTACTGAGCCTAGTGCTGAGGCAGTGCCATCAACTATTGAAGGCGATAATGAATTTAACACGGAAAACCAAGCGGAATTGATTGCTACTATCCCAGAGTTGGCTTCTAAAATTCCTGAAGAAATATCAGAGTTACTTGTTGGTCAATCCGAAGAGATTATTGAAGAAGTTATTCCAGAAGCAGAGGGATCAACAATTGAAATGAATGTAGAGTCTAGTGACCAAGTGACTTTTAAAACTGAAATATTAGTTGAGAGGAACGAAAATGATGCTAATGAGATTGATAAAAATGTAGGTCATGTTGATGAGCTTGATGCCTCCAAGAGTATGCTCAGCGCATTGAGTGATGTGCTGCACTCAGACAACATGGAGAACAATAATGGTTCTGTGAGACAAGAAGTTTTAAACAAAGAAGAATTATTAAACATTTTGGAAGGCAATGTTGAACAAACTGATGAACAGTATAGTAAGATCATTCCAGATGATCATAAAATTGTAAAAACCATTGAAGCCCAGCTGGCTTTACAACAGTTGACAAGATTGAAATCTGCTAAAAGAACCCACACCCCGAGACAAACACCCCGGAAAAAAAAATCAGAGAAAAGGCTTTCACAAAATAGTAGTGATAAATCTAATAAAGAAGAAACCCCAGCAGATGAAAATGAGGTGAATTCTGATGAACCTAAACCTAAAAAAATTACAAAGGTTTCAGCCACGTCTTCTAAGACTTCAGATGTGGTGGCTTCAGACAGTAAAACAAGCAAAAAGGATAAGAAAACATCAGAAGAGAAACAAGAAAGTATGTTTTCAGAAACAAAGAGTAAAAGAAACAGACATACAGATTCAGAAACAACAACCAATGAACCCAAATCAACTGAAGCTAAGAGTAAAAGGAATAGAAGAACTGTAGACATTGTTTTGAAACACTCTGAAAGTCCAACAGAAAGTAGGGTAAAAAAAGAAAATGATAATGCGTCCACAATTGCTAATGATATGGAAGGAGATGAAGATGATGACACAGAGACTGATGCTAATAAATCAAATAGTGTTAAGGATAAGATTGTTAATGACCTGGTGAGAGATTGGGAAGATGATGAACCAACAAAAGATGATGCTGATGAAAAACTATTGGAGGAAAGTCAAGGCCTTATTAAGTCTACTGAACCACTTACAACAGCAACAGAAACTGTTGCAGAGTCAGACCGCATTGATGGGTCATCTATTGATTCTTCTACCAGTGATGGTACTGCAACCAATAAGACTGCAGATGATGGTCAGCCCCAGCGCAGACTTGGTAGAGTTATTAAGAAAAAAGTCATATTTGACCCTGATAATCCTGACACATTCACAAAGGGTAAGCTTCCTGCCAAGCCTAAAGAAGCGTCTTCTGATAAAGAGCAGCCAGCTTCTAAAAAAATTAAGACTGAAGTTCAGCAGAGGCCAAAATCAAAGTCTCCAACAGGAAAACTGCACTGGAAAAAACCACCACCGAAAGCCAATAAAGGAAATAAAAGACTTTCTGAAGTTGATAAGTTATTAATGGATGAGGGTGCTGTAAATATGATATACCAGCTTACACCTGAAGCTCCTAAAGGTAAAAAGAATATGAGAACCAAAGCAGAATTTATCAAGAAAATCCAGAGTTCAACTCCAGATGGCAAAGAAATGAAGTTTAGGGAAAGAAAGAAGGAGTGTCTCAAAGAGGAATCAGAAGCTAAGAAGATTGCAGGTGGAAAGCAAAGGGGATCTCTGAGTAGTTCAGTCAAGTCAGTAGGTGAGGACTTTGAGACTCACAGTGCTGATGACTCAATTATTTACCGTCGTCATTCTTCAAGCTCCTATTCTAGCAACTGTATGAGCCCACTCAGGCTTAACGACCAAGATTCCAGTGCGTTACAAGACACCTCGCGTATCTCCCAGCAAATGTCCGATAGTCTGAATCTTTCTAATGCTGATGAAGAATCTGGTGACCAAAAATCTGAAGTATTTATGTCTGATGTGAATATGGCATCACCTAGTGAAGTAATCAATAAAAGAGACTGTTTGTCCATTAAACAAAAGCTGAACTCCAAACTCCAGAATGTTTTAAACAAAAGGAAACGTGACAATACAAAGACAGATAAACCTGCAAAACAGAAGAAAGTGGCTCCTAAATATGACGAAAACTCTTTTAAGAAGGAGGAAGAACAACAACTGTCCAAGCTAAAGAACTTGTCTGTGAAATTTGATCATAATTTAGCAGAAATTTACGTAAAACGGAAAGGAGATCAATATACTATTGAGGTTTGTAAATATAGCTACAGTTTATTTGTATTTGTTGATTCATTTGATAGAAGCTATAAGCTATAACAATTGTTCCATCTTATTTTCAGACTTTGAAAGACCTCGAACTGGCGTTAGCGTACGTTAACAACAAGGAAGACATCGCTGTGACACTCCTGTCCTCTGAATGTGGAACACTGTGCTCATCTATTGATTTAAGTCCCCTGCTCACTGAGGATGTGGAGATCAGAACTACCAATGCTGTCTTATTTGCAGAAACTATAAGGTGCCTAATACAAATAACTACTAACTACCTATATTTTATCAAAAGCTTTTCTTAAGTTAACTACAATAAATATTTAGTTGGGAGTGCCAATTCCTGTTCTGTTAATAACATTTATTTTGGGTCTCAGGGTAGCCATTACTTAAACTGACTAGAATTTCCAAAGCTAATGGGTATGCGCTGCTCATTAATAAATTAACTGTGAGACAGAAATATGACAAGTCGCGCAACTGCGCCGTAGCGGCGATTTATGCTAGTCTCCCTTACAAAACATTGATATTGCCTCGAGGCCTTCTGGCGCAGATACAAGCTGGGCCACCGTCCACTTAAAGCGTCCACTTAGGCGATAGGCGTGTTTAAATTACCGTGAGTAGCAGCTCGTTCTGTGTAGAGGTGCCTCGCCTGATGGCACGCGCGGCGGCACTACTACGTCTAAACAGACCGAACTGCAAGGCAATTTTCTGGCGAGGCGGCCCTACTGTACTGTAGTTGTGTGTACTATTATAACAACTTTAAATATCGTTTGTCACTACAGATCTCTGTTGAGCACAGTGGAGCAGCACGGTAAGCTCCTGTGCGCGGGCGTGAGTGGCGCTTGCTCCGGCGTGGGACTAGCGCTGGCGGCGCTGGCCGACGTGGCGGTGGCGGGCGAGCGTGCCAGCTTCGGCTTCGACGGCCTGCTAGTCGGCTCCGCGGCCTTCACAGCACACGGCCGCCTAGCGAGACCCACGGTCAGTACTGTCATAGCCAGCTGCCCCTAGGCGCCATAGACCACCTCAACTACAAGATGAAGCTTATGAGCATGGTCCCCACACTTAAGCGCTCTTGTATTCATTCAGTAGTAACGCGACCGCATATTTTAGCGTACGTAATTTCGGTAATGCAATGTTATGGCATCATTAAGCATGGTTTCCTTACCTGGGTGTGATTACCGCCATTTCTTTCGTTGCTTAATAAATCATTAGGCAGAGACCGAATATTATTTTTTGCCAAAAAAACATTTCTGAATAGGTTCTCTACTCTTAATATCTATAAGTAGAATACGTGTATGAAAATGAGCCTTTGCCCCTTTTGCATTTTAAAGCACTTCCTTTACCTACACTACACGGTACATTTAAACTTACTATAGAATATAGATGTAGAATAAGAAAGACATTACATAACAAAAATTAAAATGTTTAATAACATTGATCACAATCACAATTTTAATAATTCTTATAGGATATATCCTCATGATAACGATATATGAGTTATGTTATGTTAAAGTGCGTCTAGACCTACATTATTATGTAATACGATTAGTAGCACAGTGTAGGGTTCAGCGGCGCAACTGCCAGATCAGCACGGACTGTTACTGATGGGGTTATTACTTTATTAACAGGTTGACAACTTGATTGTGTTCGGCCGTAGACTGTCGGCCGAGGAGGCGCAGCAGGCTGGACTGGTCAGCCGAGTGGTGTGGCCGGACCAGTTCCACGACACGCTGCGGAGCATAGCTAGGGACATCGCCAAACAACCTACCAGGGTAATTATATTTATACGAGTCAATATTATTTTTAGTCCGTCCGCCGAAGAGGCGCAGTATGGCGGCGTAGTCAGCGGTGTGGCCGGATCGGTTCCACGACTCACTGCGGAATATAGCTAGAGACATCGCCAAGCCACCAGTAGGGTAATTATATTTATATAAGTTACATTTTTGAGTACTCAAGATGGTAAAGCGATTGTGCATACGCACTATACAAGTCTATATAACACATAACAGAACATCACACAATGATATACATAATTACAGGCATTACAGCCATCTTGGTGTTGATAATTTTATATAAGTATTATCATTTATTACTGGACACTAACATCACGCTAAATCGCAAACTTGAATCTTATTCAATACAAAAATGAATCACATATTATTGCTGCACCAGGGGCTAATAATCTTCGTAACTATTATAATCGTCGCTGATGCGTTCACAATGAGCCCGCCATCCTTTCCCCCGGTAGAGAAGTTCAGACATACTGATCTCCGGCAGCCCTCCCCCTTGCACACAGATATGGTGCTTAGGACACGTGCACAACTGATACAACGCAAACAAGTCCCCAGTAACATGACCGCACAACTCTCCTGTCTTACAAGAAGGCAGCGCAGCACATCGATATTGACTAATATCTTCGTTTTCTATAGTAGAAATCAACTTCCAATATGTGGGGTGCCGACAGCGACATTTAAATGTGATTTTTGGAGGCGCAAGTTGTATGTTTTTGTGATGTAAGCTTTCTATTTGTTCGGGGTCGATGCGGGCGTACGGAGACTGGACGGTCAGCGGAACGTCGCCGATGGAACAATCCGGCCAGTCGGTGATAGGTTTACAAAACTGAAAAATAAAATATTAAGTGTAGGTAGTTATTTAAAATGACCAAATCCATCATGATTCATGTCCGATCTGCGAAGTCAATTCGAAGCCGAATTTGTATTCATAAGAAACGTTTAAAGGCGTAATTTAACCGACTCCCAATGAAAGTACTGCCGGCGCGTATGTAACGTTGCAGCACCGCCGCGCAGCCGACACTCGCTCTGCCACGAAACGCACACTGCGAGCGTCAGGAGTGTGCACGCTCGACGCTAACGCCACAAATGTACGATGGTCGGCGAATATGCACGCCCGTGTAGCTCGGAGGGTGCGTTCCGTGACCGAGGCATCAGTTAGTTTATCTCACTTGGAAGTGCGCGCGGTTGTTGAGCTCGATCCGTTGTTCTTGCGGAAGCAGCGTGTCGCAGCGCGCGCGGCGCGGGCAGCGGCACAGCCGCACGAGCGCTGCCGGTCGCCAGTACCGTTGCAGCACGGCTGCGCATGCCGTGCCCGCCGTGCACTCGGGCAGGCTGCGTTCGCTCTCATCCTGGAGCCGTAGATAAAGCTTAGCGACTTCATTGGTTTATTGATTGGATATAGATAGTATCAATTGAAATCGGATGTGTGATACGCCGCACTCGCAAACGCGTGCACCGAGCGAGCTGAATACATTGGTTAAAACAAATGTATGTATAGCACGGTCAGAGCGTGCCATATGTGGCCCTTGGGTTAGGGACGGACGATGTCGACCAATAAATTCCTCCTGGAAACTGCTTATCCAAAATGGAAACACCTTCCAGTAGGTATAAGATAACTAAAACTGCAGTTCTACGAATACTTCTGTATTCTATAATCGATTGTTACTTCATGTGCGATTATTAATCATTTTTACTGCGTGTTATCGGTAGGTTATGCATTTAAGCACGAAAATTAATAAGTACAGACGATTAAAAGAATGAGCAATAGGTTCCAATCGGCCTTATAAACATTTTAGGTTTGGATAAACAAATTAAAAATCCATTATCGTTAACTCTCGGAAACGGCAAAAATTAGTTTTGTTTTTCTCCGTGTGTATAACCTGTACAATAGGAATAGCTTTAATACAATATGTTTGGTACGCCTAGTTGTCGTCGTGAAACCCATTGTTAGTAGCTTTTACTAAATATACGATACTCACTATACCATAATAATATAAGATAGAATCCTGATTTTCTTGACATGTGACGTGCAAAGACAACGCAACTAGCAATATGCTGTAGACCCACATTTGACAGCAATATCGGCTTTACTACAGCTAAATACACAGCTATAGCAAGCGACGGTTACGAGGTCGTAACCTGTGGCGATAAAAGCTAACCTTGTATGTGTTCGTTTATTATGACGGGAATAACTTTTTGTGTAGGTAGGTGGTAGGTATGTGGGTAAAATTATCCAAAATCTTGTTTATTAGATGTTATGCATTTAAATATACGAATTCACACTGCCACTCACTCATTGCCATTAGCGATATTAGAACTGCAAATGTATTAGTAGACACGCTAAAATTCTTGTCGAAAATAGAAAATGAGCCTTTTTAGGTCAGATATAAACGTCTTTGTACTTAACTACCTACCTCGGTTAACGGCTTTAAGTTTTTCCATGTTTATGAGTGCTGGTACTGATCAAATCAAAAATCTGAGATAATATTTCATGTGCATTAAACAAGTATGTTTCTTTGCAGACTATCTTGGTGAAGAAGCAACTTCTGGCCTTAAACAGGAGTGAAAAATCATTCCAATCGAGTTTGGAGATGGAACGCGACCTGCTTGTCGATTATTGGACGTCCGATGAGGGCATGGAGGCGCTCCGAGCTAGCCTGGACACAGCCTAACTCTTAACACCCATGATAGGGGGGCTAGACGTGAATGTAAATTAACAACTCTATTTAGAATTTAATCATAGCCTAGTTAATATAAATATATTGTGACACTGAATTATTTTATTTGTCAACTACATATATGTGTTTGAAGACATATATGTACATCTATGTTTAAGTGAACATTTTGTTAAATATTATTGGTATTGAGTTTGATTTAAATGGACTGCAATTTAAATAAATACACATTTGACTAGAAGATAATTAACTTCTTAGTTCGTATGGTTATTGGCTGTAGTGAAATAAATATAGTTTGTTTTTATCTACTCGTTGTATATGTACTTTTGCTGGCTGGTTCTTTTCTGTAACATTTATATCCATTCCTATAACATTTCATTGACAAAGACGTCATTGCAATATTCTTGTTTATGCAATACAAACAATAAGCATAATCATAATCACTTTCAAGTTTTAATATGTATAAGTAATTATTTTAATAATTAAATAATAACCCAATATAAATGGTAAATATTATACGTCGTGAGTTGTTGTGGGCATGTTCCACTTACAAATATTTTGGTTATTATTTGTAAACCTTACATTATGTGTATGTCAGTGCAAAGATAAATTAGGTTCACTACCTTGCCTAGGGTAATCCTATATTCTGAACGAAACTGCTTCATTGACTTTAGCTCAAATTATATTCCACGGTTGAAAAAGAATCGGATTTATTTAAAATGGAGCAATTTTTGACGGACTAGGTGTTATTAGATTTAATTACATTATGTTATGTTATAGATGAAATTGTTTATGGTAGTTGTTTCAGATATTTTAGTTTATGATTAATCGCAATAAAATGTTTGCGCGCAAAATTTACAAAAACGATATTGTATTCCTCTCTTCTTTTTATTTGAGGTGATGTGCTGAAATCCTGGTCATGTATAAACACTTAGCAGGGGTGTATCTATACAAGATTAGATGAAATAAATTGTTCCGTATAATAAATGAATTGTCATAATAAGTGGGTACTATGCAATAGTAGGTATATTACATACTTAAGTCAGTAAAGTAAGAAATGTCTTCGTCTCGGCCGACAATAACATGTGATATGAGGCTTCCTTATTTACTGACCGAGGTGTCTACTACTTTTCTTTTCGACGGAACCGGAAGGCGGCACCTTCCTTTAAGGCAGCGGGCCAAATGTTGACGCTTTCCGACCGAAGGGCAGAAAATATAATACAATATAGTTGGTCAAGCAGATCTTGTAAGTAGAAAAAGGCGGCAAATTTGAAAATGTAGGCGCGAAGGGATATTGTCTCATAGAAAATTTGAATTTCGCGCCTTTTTCTACTGACAAGATTTGCTTGACCATCTAAGGACCATCTATAGTTTCACATTTCGACCAAAGACAACAATACGACAGACAACAACAGCAACACTTTAAGCCGACTTCGGTGGACCTTATGTCTTTGCAATAATGTTGACGAATTGTTTGTTTAGTACGCACTGTGAACAGTGGCGGATTTGCAGTCTTTGTAGCTGCCTCTTTCTCAGCACCCATCATATTGACGAATTTTTAGACCCTAGGCCCGGGCCTACTCGGCCTTAGGGCAAATCCGCCACTGACTGAATTTAATATTGGAGTACCAATATTCATAAAACCACGTGTTACGGATATAACATGTTTCTAATTGTATTAAAAACAAAATTTACATTAAACAGTAAGCAATTTTTTGAATTACAGTGATTTCAATTGTTCTTAATTTAATTCTAAAACTACTCTACGTAGGCGCCTGTGCTTAGAGCATAGCAACAGTTGCGAAACTTATAATAATAGCTTGTGGCGAGCTGTTGGGGAGTAACGACCCCACGGACCCGAGTGCTCCCGAGAGTCGGTCAGGGTCTCCGTCTCCGGCGTGTCTTCGTCGGTCGGAGTGGACCCCAAGGGGACCCGCAGGACTCTCAGCTCTGGCTTGCCTTCATTGGCCGTCCAGAGAGGAGTCGCTAGAGCTATATGCTCCAGGGGTGGAAGTGTTAAAGGGCATAACGCCGCGAGTAACTTCGGAGAAAGCGCAGCACCACCTCTCGACACCCCTGAGCCGCTCACGCCGGTGTTGCGCCTGGCAGTCTTTACGATGGCGCATCAGGTGCCCATCTAACGAGTGGCGAGTCACCGCCTGCCTCGATAACACTGTATAACACAATGTTATGGCAGGAGTCCGGAACTCTTAGCAATAGCCCAGACTTATTTTCCACCCAAATTTAAACCATAGACCAGGACTCTTTCCATTTTTCTATAATAGCTCCCAATGCCTGCTGAAACCGGTTTACGGGTATCTATTTATGTACCCGTGAATGGGTTCCAGCAGGCGTTCTACATGACATCAAAGCTCTCCAAACGGCCTCTACGTGTTGGATCTATATCCCCACGCACGCCTTATAAATGACCGGGCTTAAAAACCCGAGAGTTTGTAACGGAGATACAAATAATAATAATAATAAAATGCTTTATTGCACACTACAAAAGAAATGGTACAAAAGTATGAACACATCCGCACATTTTGGCTAAGTCTTCTTTAATTTTGCCTGTGATGTCTAACGAAATACTACCCCTTGAATTAGACGAAAAATTTGATAGTTATTGAATAAGTACCTAGTGGCATTCCTTTATTCGAGTCTTATTATAATTATCGTTTCATTTTCTAGATTTCATTTCACTACGTGTATACCTTCTTATAGTGTAATCTCAAGTAATGTTCACAGACGAAAGGTAAATACTGTAATGATGTTAAAAGCATGATATCTAATTCCATCTTAATGCCAGTGTCGCCTTACAGAAAATCAGCAGTACTATATTTTCCCTGTGTGACCAATAGTTTCAACGAATTATTATTTTTAAATGCATACACTCCGATGTCAAGCACAAGACACAAAGGACTTCAATCTTCTTGCCTGAGTGCACGGACGGCGTAAGATAATCATTGCTTATAATATCATTGTAGTAACCCTCCCTGATGTATTGTCTTAATTTTATAATTTATATAAATAAAGTGCCTTTCTTAAAATATCATTGTTTTAAGTGTAGTTAGATTAAGGTATGAACTACACCTAGGTGAAGTGCGCATTCAGGCTTTCCCCACACATACTCTAAGCCAGTATAATATACATTATCCAAAGTGAGCCTGTGAGCCAGATAAAGGCACCAAAATATTGTGCTGTTGCAAAGTTATGTATAAGTATATACAAAACACATTAATTGTTTCTTTTTCAACTTTCACATTGTTTCATCTTTATGTTGGATCTAAATCGCAAATAAATCTGCCCTGTTTTTGAATAATTATATTATATCTATTAATTTGGATATACCTAAGCTGAATTATGACTATCTGTATTTTTTTGTATATTATTAAATCTAAACATTTATGTTTACCTACTTGATCACTTACTGTTATATTTAGTTCGTTTAAAAGGTTGAATAAATCGTATTTTATTGTCGCACCGTGAAGTCTCATTTTAACTACACTTTAAACCATAGAGCAATTAGACTTGAAACCATCACTAATATTAGAGTTTAATGCAAATATAGAAAAAAATTCACAGATTTCGTGCCTCACACGACTATCGAGCACATTGGAAATGAATCTACGGAATTCGAAAAAATATTGTCGCTGAGCGACGAGAAAGTCTGGATAAGGAAAAAGTTACAAAATAAAACAACAACGTTGAATGATAATTATTTTATTATTAGACTAACACAAGTATCCTGGACATAACGCATGTGAACAAACAAATTGCAAAATTTCCACACGCGTATCCAAGTTTGAATAACTGTCGCCGTGGCGCATAAGTATAGGTACATATTTCATTTTTCGATTAATAAGCAGGATATATTAAGTGATCAAACGAACTTACCTTAAGTGATGTTCGATTCTTGACAGCAGTTTGACGCGACGAGAGATGACCATAACAGCGTTTGTCTATGTTGCACCAAACCTGAGTTTCAATAGGTACTACCAGGGTTCAGCATCAGCTATCTTGGGTAATGCTCATCATGACGAATCGGGTGTCCAAAACAGCGTGTGCCTATGTTGCACCAAACCTGAGTTCCGCTAGGTACAACCAGGGTTCAGCATCAGCTCTATCTTGGGTACTACTCTCCTAAGTGCTCATCAAGACGAGTCGGATGACCAAAACAGCGTGTGCCTATGTTGCAACAAACCTGAGTTCCTTTAGGTACAGCCAGGGTTCAGCATCAGCTCTATCTTGGGTACTACTCTCCTAAGTGCTCATCGAGACGAGTCCGATGACCAAAACAGCGTGTGTTTATGTTGTATTAAACCCGAGCTCCACTAGGTACTGCCAGGGTTCAGCATCAGCTGGGGGCTGTCCATAAATTACGTCATCGATTTTTGACGATTTTTGACCCCCCCCCCCTCCCCCCCTATAATCATCCAAAAATCATGCTTCAAATGGCCCCATTTCCTCCTACTTCATGCTACCGTCATCCGATGTTCAGACCCCCCCCCCCTAATTTGAAATGACGTAATTTATGAATAGCCCCCTATCTGCTAGCAGCCGCCAGCAACATGCTGAGGTGAGACCATTTCGTGGCACTTTTTCTTTTTTATGTTTCTCTGTATAAGTTTTTATTTACCCTCTCCCTCTCCCCCTCCCCCTCCCCCTCCCCCTCCCCCTCCCCCTACCCTCCCCCTCCCTCTCCCTCTCCCTCTCCCTCTCCCTCTCCCTCTCCCTCTCCCTCTCCCTCTCCCTCTCCCTCTCCCTCTCCCTCTCCCTCTCCCTCTCCCTCTCCCTCTCCCTCTCCCTCTCCCTCTCCCTCTCCCTCTCCCTCTCCCTCTCCCTCTCCCTCTCCCTCTCCCTCTCCCTCTCCCTCTCCCTCTCCCTCTCCCTCTCCCTCTCCCTCTCCCTCTCCCTCTCCCTCTCCCTCTCCCTCTCCCTCTCCCTCTCCCTCTCCCTCTCCCTCTCCCTCTCCCTCTCCCTCTCCCTCTCCCTCTCCCTCTCCCTCTCCCTCTCCCTCTCCCTCTCCCTCTCCCTCTCCCTCTCCCTCTCCCTCTCCCTCTCCCTCTCCCTCTCCCTCTCCCTCTCCCTCTCCCTCTCCCTCTCCCTCTCCCTCTCCCTCTCCCTCTCCCTCTCCCTCTCCCTCTCCCTCTCCCTCTCCCTCTCCCTCTCCCTCTCCCTCTCCCTCTCCCTCTCCCTCTCCCTCTCCCTCTCCCTCTCCCTCTCCCTCTCCCTCTCCCTCTCCCTCTCCCTCTCCCTCTCCCTCTCCCTCTCCCTCTCCCTCTCCCTCTCCCTCTCCCTCTCCCTCTCCCTCTCCCTCTCCCTCTCCCTCTCCCTCTCCCTCTCCCTCTCCCTCTCCCTCTCCCTCTCCCTCTCCCTCTCCCTCTCCCTCTCCCTCTCCCTCTCCCTCTCCCTCTCCCTCTCCCTCTCCCTCTCCCTCTCCCTCTCCCTCTCCCTCTGCCTCTGCCTCTGCCTCTGCCTCTGCCTCTGCCTCTGCCTCTGCCTCTGCCTCTGCCTCTGCCTCTACCTCTACCTCTACCTCTACCTCTACCTCTATTTCCACCACCACAAGAATGCATAGATTGTCGAATAGTGCGTTATCTACGCCCGTCTCAAACAGGATAGATAGAGTTAGACCAAGAAAAATCTGCAGCGATTTTGAAAGCCCACGCAGTGCAAGTGTTATTCTGCCGTCATAATCCCGATAATTCACAACAAACACCGATAACGAACTCTGCGAAACATGAAGTCATAAATGTCCTGATAAAAAAATGTCGTTCTGACTTTTTGACTATTTTAAGGTTAGGCTACAGGGCAAACCCTTAACCCGATCGTCTTTGTTTTAGGCTAAAATTGTAGCTGACTAAATTGTCCAGAGCCGTTTTTCTCAAATTTTTGATATCATTCTTCGTTTCCAAATTATCGAGCACCAAAATCAAAAATTCGGAAAAAATTGAATTTTATTTTCACTATTTCGACCATAACTTTTTTTGTTTTTGACTTTCTCGAATAATTATTTTTGCACCTTACAGCTCTCGTGATTATGCGTCATTTGAGCCTATTTTTTAATATCATATCTTCACAACTTTCCGAGATATAAGGGGATCGCACTTTTTCGTGAAATCGGACCGTATACTGGAGCGAACGAAAAGACATTTCCAATGTCAAAAAACCATAGTTGTTTACTTTGTACAAACTGATCAGTCTGTATATAAATAGTTATTTACGATACAAGTGCGGAAAGTTGGAAATTCGCAACGAGTTGCGAATTAAATATTCGCACGTGTATGAGTGATATTCCATCTGTCCAAGGTCATTGCCTCGCACTCTCTCATTAAGCAAAATGTGAGATTAGGTGGAATACCACCCTATCGTACAACGTTTTACAGTACGCGTACAGGTAATTCGCAACTCGTGTTGGAGTTGCGGATGTATCAACACGAATTACCAGCGTGAATAGAGCTGGAAAAGATGCAGTTCAATACAAAGAGCATGTGCATGCTACTTGCGCAAGTCACAAGCTATTAGGCACACGCACGATATACGAGGGGTGTTCAAAATATTCTCGGTATGAGAATGAAAACAAACAAGTACGAAAAGTTTGATATTTTTATTTTTCAATATACTCCCCCCCTATGTTAATCCCCTTAAAAGATCGATCAATTATTTTTTTTTAATCCCTCATAAAAATATTTTTTATCTTTGGTGTAAAAATGCTCCTCCACTGCAGCCTTCAATGCTTCATCGTCAGAAAAAAAAATTCCACGCAGATCCTTTTTAAGATTGGGGAACAAAAAGAAGTCGCTGGGGGCTAAGTCCGGACTATACGGTGGGTGAGTAACAGTTTCAAACCCACATTCAACAATAGCTGCCTTGGCAATATGAGCAGTATGGACGGGGGCGTTGTCACACAGAAGCAGAACACCTTTGGTTAACTTTCCTCGCCTCTTTTCTTTGATTGCATCCTTTAATTGACGTAGAATGTTAGCGTAGTACTGTCGTGTGATATTTACACCTTTTTCTTTATAATCGATTAGTAATATTCCTTTACAATCCCAAAATATCGTGGCCATGACCTTGCCAGCTGAAGGGACGACCTTGAACTTTTTGGGATGAGCTGAACCCTTAATGTGCCACTGCATGGACTCTTGTTTACTCTCTGGGTCATAATGATGAACCCAGGTTTCATCTCCAGTAACTATTCTTTGCAGCACCTCATTAGGATTTTCACCGCACAGGTCAATAACATCGGAACAACACGCTACACGCATGTCTTTTTGAAGCCGAGTCAGCATTCGCGGAACCCATCTTGCACTTACTTTTGACATATTAAGATGGTCATGGATAATATCATGTACGATACCAATAGAAAGATTGGTTACTTGAGCTATAGATTTTACCTTCACTCGACCATCTTCCAATATAAGTTTTTCCACTTTATCAATATTTTCTTGTGAAGTAGCTACTACAGGCCGACCAGGTCTAGGGTCATCTTCAATACTCTCCCTTCCACGTTTAAATTCGCTTGACCACTTTTGAATGGTAGATAAAGAAGGAGCAGACTCACGGTAAACACAATCCATTTCCTCTTTCATGGTTTTTTGATTTTTACCCTGTTTTGTCGAGAATCTTATGACGCATTGATGTTCTAATTTAGTTAACATTGTCAATTCGCACATGATGTTCATGTTTGTTCAGCAATTGCAGAAAAACAAAAGAACATCTCGGTTCCAATTATATATTTTTTTAATGTCAATGAATAAACCTTAGCGGCCAGTAACGAAAGAAATTTAAGAAGAGGTTGTAAGATATCAATACCGAGAATATTTTGAACGCCCCTCGTACAAGAAGTCGCGAGCAACTGATGCATGTGGCTTCAGCATGCATTTGAACTTGTGCGGGTTACATACGCGGTGATGTGCAATCATGAATCTAGTATTAAACTGGATTGGGCATGAGTGGTGGGGATAACTGACAGAACGGGATAGTCTTACGTATCTTTCAGTAGGAGTAGCAGAGAAAGCGCTATTATTGTTTGTCCTTATCACAGTCTCACATATTTTTTCAATCAATCAATCATTTATTTCAGGCATAAAAGCCCATATAATTTGTTAGTAATACAATATAAATTAATCTTAATATGCTAATGTTAGTAAGTACAAAATTAAAATAGAAATAATTATACTAAAATATCTTATTTAATAAATCAAAGACTGCCACATTCCAAACCACTTCCAAACACTACCGCTGTACGTGCATCAGCATCCAGTGGTGTTGGAACGGGCAGTCTAGCCTCTCGGCCAGCACACGTAACAAGCTGTTGGAGCTACCGCGCAACCGCCCCATCAGTGAGGCAGCACGCTTCCGCATTATGGCGTGAAAGCCATCGGTTCGAGCCTCCGCGAACATACCAGATGCACTGCAGAAGCGCGGCAGACCCAACAGTATCCGGAAAGCATTATTATACTGTACTCTCAAGGTATTGAGAGTACTCTGCGTGTATCTTACCCACAGGCTGCACGTGTAGAAGCTCTGGCAGTAAGCCTTAAACAATGTTATTTTGACTTCTTTTGTACACCGTGCAAACCTGCGGGCAAGCATATTACAACGCACAGCCATGGAGCGTCTCTCCCTTTCCATGTCCATGCCATCTGAGAGGTCCGCAGTCACCCAGTGGCCCAAGTATTTGAACTCTGACACGTGTTTGAGTTCACTTCCGTACAAGTAGACGGGCGGTACTG
Organism: Cydia splendana; assembly: GCF_910591565.1. NCBI lineage: Eukaryota > Metazoa > Arthropoda > Insecta > Lepidoptera > Tortricidae > Cydia > Cydia splendana. Next base: position 11,402,065 of record NC_085971.1, on the reverse strand, counting down.
TCCCGACAGAACCCCCACGCGGCTTAAAAACAAGGAGCTCACTCTTGTTTATGTTGTACTTGAGGCCATGTGCAACTGCATACCTCTCACATATCCCAAGCAGCTTTCTAAGTGCACTAATCGATGGACTCAGCAACACCATGTCATCAGCATAACTGATGTTATTGACGCTTACGCCGTCGATTGAACATCCGACCTTGGCATTGCTGAGTTCACCGATCAATCCGTTTACATATAGGTTGAATAGCTTTGGCGACGATAACCCCCCCTGTCGAACACCGCAATTCAACCTATATGCGTCAGATAACTTGCCTGCCCACCTAACATAGTTTGTTTGGTTGGCATACCAATACTTAAAAAGATGTATTATTTCGGACGGCAGATCTGTCTCACAATACAACTTGTTCCACAACACGTCATACGAGACCATATCGAAAGCTTTCGTTAAATCTAAGAAACACGCATAGACCGGCGTTTTTCTATCCGTGTAGTACCGTACGACGCGCTTGAGGCACAACACCGCGGTTTCCGTCGATAGCCCAGGTTTGAAGCCGAACTGAGCATCATGGAGCTTCAGGTGCTTAGTTAAAAAACCATCAAGCAAGCCGTCCAGCACTTTGGCAACAATGGTGGCTAACGATATAGGTCTGTAGTTGCTTCTGTCAGACAGATCTCCCGTCTTATTCTTTATAAGTGGGACGACTATTGTGCGCATGAGGTCCCCAGGCAGATATGCATGTCTCAGGCAAATGTTGAACAGCAGCGCTAATACCCTTGGCAGATGGATCCCCGCATGTTGAAGGTGCTCGATGCTCAAGCCGTCATGCCCCGGTGATTTACCTCTGGTCATATTCTTAATCACTGTCGCAACATCTTTTGCAGTGAAAAGGTGAAGGTGAAGACATTGACTACCAGGAGCGGCATGAGCATCGCGCACCCCCCCAGACGGCAGCACCGCTGGTTCGTTTTTGTTCCCCACCATTTTTTTAGTATGGCTAATGGTGGGCAACAAATAAATTCGACCAATCACACTGTCGCATTTGCGTATGTTGTGTCCCTCACGGAGGCACGCGTATACCACTTCTATACGATCCTAAACTCGGTCAAGCCATTTCCGTCAGTAGAAAAGAGCGGCAAATTTAAAAAATGTAGGCGCGAAGAGTTATCGTCCAATAGAAAACTTGAATTTCGCGCCTTTTTCTACTGACAAACTTGTTTGACTGTCTCCTAGTATTATATTCTTTGGTCTATACCTTCTATGTTGCAATAGACAATGTAGGTGCGTTCGTTTAGCGCTTTTACGTTGGTACGTTGGTAGCACCTGTCAACTGTCAATGTCAATCCGGTAATGATCCGGTTTATAACCTGTTTTCAAATAATATTTATTTTGGTTTTCGCCTTATTAATTTAGCTAATTGATATATTTTTTAACTCATGTATCGAGAGGTTGTGTTATTAAACAACTTGTGTGTCAATGAGTAGAAGCAGTGTTTCAGTTAAATAACTTGTTTACCAAATGCAATATGCAAGAAGTAGCAGTCTTCGTTTGTAGTTTTTGCAAAGATACGTTCGATTGCAAAAATGATATCGCATGCCATATACTAAACACTCACAATAGTAATAAAACTGTAAAAAGGTTACGAGAGCAGCTAACAAAGTATGTAATTAAGATTGTATTTTTGTGTCACGGCATAGTTATAAAATTGCTAAATATTTTATCCATTTGACTTTGTTCCAGACTAAACACCAAGTCGTCCAAGCTAAAATCTAGTAAACCATGTCAAAAACAAGAGAAACCTGGCTCTATTCAACAAACTAAGGTTTGATGTTTAAGTTTGGAATTTAATATGTAGTTGATAATTGAATGTTACTTCTTTAGTTTCATTCCATTATTTGCTTTAAAAGAATGACCAGAAGACTTGTATAAATATGTGGAAGCTTGTAATTTGCATATAGTAGATAAGTCTATTAACCTATGTATATTAGCAAAGACCACATCCACCGATGACCACGATCCTCAGTCATGAGGGAGCGACCACAGAGAGAGATTAGCAAAGACATATGTAACTTCGTATAAGACGAATAAAGGAAAAAACGTGCCTCGGAATTCAAGTAAAAGTCATTCTCGAATAGATGGTGCACACACCTTTAGCCTATCCTCAGCTAGATGGCGTGACGACACCGTTTCATATTTAACAATTTTAACACATAGATATCAGTGAATGAACATGGATCAAAATGATATAAAAATAATAAAATCATTTATCCATATATATACATTTTTTGATAACTCTATACGTTTTCATTTTGAGTTTTAGTCGTGTGTCGATAGATGGCAGTAAATTTACAGTGACTACAAAATTTACAATGACAGGACCCCTCTATACTATCTATTCTTTTTGATATTAGGCAGTAAGCATCCCAAATAAAATAAAAAAATATTTATAATTTGTTAGGGTTCAGTACCCAAAGGGTAAAAATGGGACCCTATTACTAAAACTCCGCTGTCCGTCTGTCTGTCACCAGGCTGTATCTCACGAACCGTGATAGCTAGGCAGTTGAAACTTTCACAAATGATGTATTTGTGTTGCCACTATAACAACAAATACTAAAAACAGAATATAATAAATACTGAAAGTGGGGCTCCCATACAACAAACGTGATTTTTCTGCCGTTTTTGCGTAATGGTACGGAACCCTTGTGAAATGTTCTGCAACAAGTCCTTGGCTGTATTTCTCAATCAGTATCATAAAAATCTTGCTGTTTCCTGTTTGTTACTGATATCATTATATTGTAATCTAATAACCTATATTATTGTTTAAGGCGAAGAACCTTGAAAAAGAATTTTACTGTGATATTTGCTACTATAAAACTGTTCATCGGTCTACATACAAGAGGCATTTGCTAAAACATGAAAAAGTAAGTATGAATTTTGCTAGCATCCTCCACTCCACTCCTCTTAATTTAATTTGAGAGATTAGTAGAGGTTTATAATAAATTGTACCATACTAGAAAAAAAATATGAGATGAGTTAATCTATTTAAATTGTTACAGGATGGAAGACAACACAAATGCACATATTGTTCGTACTCAGCAGTACAGCCACATAATCTAAAAGTTCATCTGAAAACTGTACATCCATTTGGTGCTGTGGAGCCTGTTATTATTGATCAAAGTGAAGTTGATACTTCATGGATATACTCATAAAGACAACATCTTTTAACACATTCAGTGCCGAAAACCCGACTATCGGGTATTTTATGATTTCGTTCCCGGGCTGGACGACCCGATAGTTGGGATTGTGGTACTACTGCTTTATATGACGAAATTGTTGTGGCCTGGCGCGGACGTCTTGTTTGGCTGGGTGGCAATGAATGAGTTAAATAAAACCAGCTATAAATATTATTAACATTTTATTTCAATTATCAAACTCTTTCAGCAACATTGGAGATAATAGGTTTAGGTCTAGATTTGAAAATCAATTTCTTTTTGACTACAGCCTTAACTTTATATTGAGTTTTAGAATCATCCGTAACTTTTTCAATCACCGCCATGGGTTGTTCCATTTTAACTTCTTTTCCGTTAAGAACATGGTGTCCTAGGATTAACACTGGATGTTTGTTGCGGTTGAAGAAGTGGAGGTCACCGATGACAGTTGGCCCAGTTGGAGATTCCTTCTTCATTTGGATAAGACCCTGTAGCTCCACTATGGCCCACTCTGGAACACCACTCTCACTCTCCGTTTTACTGTAATTAATTTAAAATAGTTAGGAACCATGGTATAATAATATACTCTAGACCATGGTTACGAACATGATATAAAAATAAAAGTTTTGGGGTTGAGGGTTTTTTGGAGGGTGAGATGTATAATAAATAAAAAATGTATATATTGCGACAATTTTATTTTGCCTGGAATTATTTCTCAGGAACCTGAAACAATCAAGCCTTGTTTAGTGTAACTTTGCAACATCGTTTTTTACATACATATTATTTTTACTATGCTAAATGTATCACCGTGAACTATCGTCAAGGTCGTATCAAAACAAGAACTAATTCTTAAATAAGAATCGGTATCGTGGACTACAATCAATGGCTACGACCAAAAAGTGGAGCCTAAAAACAAGCCAAACTACAATTTGTATCTTGATTTCATTACTGAATGAATGAAGTGCTTAAGAGGGGAGTGCATTTTTAAAAATGGTTGATCTCTAACATCGCTCTGCTGCTATCGGAGAAGACCGGTAAAAGCTAATCGTAGATGTCACTCTCGACGATGGTACTGCCTTTTGTACGGATTTTGACAATGCCTTAAACAATACATTAGTTGCCTTCCTCATTATAGCAATTTCATTTTTTTACGATAACTAGAGAACTGTAGAACTTACTGACCCTTTCTTGCGCTTAACTGAAAGGTAATTAAATTTGCTATAACTTTATTCATTGCAATATATCTCATAGCATGAGCGGTTGTGCCGATATTTGTCCTGAAATATAGGAACAACTAAAAATTTTATTCTAAGGAGAAAAAAATCCCTTTTTTTAAAGTTCCATATCTCATGAACTATTTAACATGAGGCGCTGTACATGGGCTTAAATTGTTCCAAATTTAATGTTCTTTTAACATTACATAGCAAGTTATGACCAAAAACTCATAGTTTTTTAATAAAAGTGCAAAAACTGAAAAAACTCCGAAATTTTTGCAGTTTTTTGCAAATTACGCAGGGAGCACAACTTTTTTTTGCTTGCAAAACATAGTTTCACATTCCTCCAAGGACTCCAAACAACATACAAAAAATATAGAACTACATCACGCATTGTTTTTTTAGGACATTTTTTTGTAAGATTTGACTGATGTACAATAGATGAACAACCAGGCGAAATACGTACCTATTAGTAGCGGAACTTCTTGAAGAGCGGGTGTTTGTTGCCGGCGTTGCGGCGCTCCAGGTACAGCGCGTCGTCGGCGCCCGCCAGCGACGCCAGCGAGCCCCCCGCGCGCCGCGCGCCGCCCACCGCGCCCTCGCGCTCCTCCTCGCACTCCGTCTCCGACGCGGCCAGCACCTGCCACCGGACCAGAGGTCACTTTCCGATTACATATCAAGTACGTAAAACGACTCGCGATAAAAACTCAATGGCGCTCCTGATACTGTTTAATACGAGAAAGCGATTATTTCAGATATATACATACAACCATATCATGTATATTAATCAACGAAAAGTTAAGTTCCTGAGGTTTACCTCGAGATTTTTATTACAACTCCAGCTGTTGTATTAAAAAAAAAGTTATAGAACATATTTAGCTCGCAGAGTAGTCTTTTACTGGTAAAATACGCCTAAAGTGGATTCTGTGGGTGGTAATATATTTCTGCAAGCAAAAATATTAATAAAGTTAATCATAGTTACACGCCGCGGTACTAGATATTAGGTATACGAGTCCTGAGCAATTTGGAGCTGAGGAAACGGGTGCGCCACAGTACGCGCAACGACTAAGCCCTCCAAGTCAGTCTTCTATTAGCCTTTCATTTGCAATCTTGCTCTTACTTTCTACATTGCATGTAGTATTAAGTAGGTACGAACTATTATCACATCCAACTCTCATGTTTACTGACCTGCTGTAATAATAATCCTTGCTCTTCGCGTGTGCCGTAATACAGATCTGGTTCCGTGTCCATTCCTTTCAATTCAGTTATTACCTGGTGAAAATAAAATTTAGCAATATCAAGAAAAGGTAAATAAAATAATTCGGTCAATAACCCAAGATAAGAGTTAATACCTTAAATAATTACAAAATCTTAGGTAATAGGTACCATTCTGGCCAGCGTTGGTGACCTAGCAGTAAAGCGTGCGACTTTCTAACCGAATCTTCTTGGGATTAAGTTGCGGAGCGGACCCCAGGCTCCCCAAATAAGCCATGGCAAAATGTAGGGACAACGCTAGGAGAAGGACGATGATCAAATCACGTGGGATATTAGTCAAAGTCTGTAAAGTGATGAAATTAGCGTGAAATATTGAAACATGGTAACATGGTAATATTAACCTTATAACTGTAACCTTGGTTGACGAGAAACCGCTGTCTTTTGCGGCTGTATGCCATTTCTAACGTGTCCTGTGAGACCAACGTGTAGAAGAACGCATTGTATTCCTCTGCTATAGCTCCTTTCTTTGCTCTTAAAATACGACCTGAAATATATTACAAACTATAATTCTGTTTTTGTTCCTTCCTTCTTAACTCCTATCATGTGGCTTATCGAAGTACCCTAATTCAATCGGCAAGTTAGCATTTGCGTAGTGCACTATCGCGTTAAAGGCAAAATGTAATGTAAAACGTCTGTAAAAACGCAACGCAACGCTCGGAACCGGGTTTTTTTTTCAAAACTCTGAAAAAGCCCAATATTATTAATTATTTTATGCCTTTTACGTAGCACTGAATCTTGTATTTAGGTAACAACTTTGTATTATTAGATTGTCCCATTAAAGATAAAATAATAAACCAAACAACGTAATAATACCGCTATTTTTTGTATGGAGAAAAAACCGGTTCAGAGTCTTGGTAAAAACACAGGTAAAAATGTAGATTTCTATAGATGTCAATGTTACAGGGACTTCTGACAATAAGATTTAGAAATAGATGGTTTATAAACTACTTAGAGCTAAATATGTAAAATTGAAAATGTACCTAATCGTTGTGCTTCCTGCCGCCTAGACCCGCCGTGCGACGAAATCTGAATGAGCACATTAGCCTCCGGCAAATCGAAACTCGTGTCAGCCACTTTGCTCACAAATATCGTGTTCACTTTGGGGTTAAACTTGAAGTTCTGCAGAATCTGTATCCTCTCGCTCTGTGACGTGGGCCCGTAGATGTAGGGCTTGTTCATTTTGACGGCGTAGTGCCGGAGCGCGAACACGTTGTCGGAGAACACGATGGTCTTGTCGCCGCGCCGCTCGTGGTAGCGGATGAGGAACTGGCAGGCGCGGAATTTGGACGGATTCATCACGTATAGCAACATCTTTTTGTTTATTCTGTAAGAAATATGAAAGTTGTTACAAGCAATAAAGGAGAATGTGGAGACGTATGATTAACGCCTTGGCCACGAAACACGCTCCGAGCGACAATGTGACTTGTTTATTTATATTAAATAAAATTGAGGAAATCGCCCCGCGTTGGGCGCCACTTTAACCAATATAGGACGTGCTGTAAGCATTAAATAATATACCTAATAGGATGGGTTAAGATATTGTAGTCGGCTGCGTTTATATGGCATAATGTGACAATATTAGACTCACTTCTGTATAAGGTACTCGCGGTAGAACTCTGGTATCATGGGGCACCACACCTCGGCGCACTGCACGCGGGCGATGTACCCGTTAGCTTGCAGCTCGAGCCAGTTGGCTTCGTACAGCTTCGGTCCGATCAGGAAGTTCAAGTCGGCGATTTTGTCGTCCTCTCGAAGGAGTGTTGCCGTTAGACCTGAGTAATAGCACAAATAGATCGTATTACAAATACAGAAGGTTGTAATTACGCGAGTGTGACGTCGAAAACTTTAGTCGAGAACATTTGTCATTAATTTGGAAGTGCGATAGAAGATTGTACTAAACAGTTTACGAATCACCAAATTACAAATAAAATAAAAAAAAAGGCTTAAGGGGACTTTCATCGTGTATTTATAAAGCGCGCAGAGCGCTACGACAGAAACGTAAACTACTGTTAGAACGAAAAATAGTTACCGAGCTTGGCGTGCGAGTGCACGATGGTGAGCACGCGTCGGAACATTTTGGCAGGGATGGTGTGTACCTTTAATTAAAAATATTGTATTTATATTTTGGATTTCACGGGTCTTTAAATCCCGGTCTTTTGATAGGCTTGCGTGAGGATGTAGATCCAACACGTAGATGCCCTTTGGAGAGCTTTAATGTCATGCAGAACGCCTGCTGGAAACTGTTCACAGGCGCAACAATAAACACCTATGAACCGGTCTCAGCAGGCATTGGGACTATTGTAGAAAAAGTGAACAGTACACCGGTCTATGGATTGAACACTGAACAATGAGACTGGGTTATTGCAAAGAGTCCAGACACCTGCCATAACAATGTTTTCACAAGTTATCGAGGCAGGCGGTGACTTGCATTTATATTTATTAATACTTAAGTCTTTATTCGAAGTTGGAGTACTAAAGCTTCGGAACATAAAACGCAAAACATTTTATTACAGTAGCAATGTGTTCACAAGTTCACATTTGGCGTATGCGCTGTTAACAAAGGGACCGGTAACTACTTGCATGAATTTTGAAGTATAATATGCAGCGAGCAAACGGTGCTTTCGCCAGACCTGGACGGATCTTAACATGTTTATAGGTATCATAAAGGGGCCCACTGATTACCAGTTCGCCGGACGATATCAGCCTGTCACTTAAACGCAAAATTTGACAGCTCCAAACAACTGACCGGCTGATATCGTCCGGCGAACTGGTAATCTGTGGGCCCCTTAAGTGTAATGCTGTGCTATAGGACATGTGAATACCTCGTCCAGCACCACGAGCCCCCACTCCTGCGCCTGCAGCCACTTCATGGTCTGCTCCGCCTCCCACGAGCGCCGCTGCCCGTGAGTGATCATAGAGTACGTCGTGATTAGGATGCCGGCGCCCATCGGCTTGTCTTTGGCTTCTGATGTGAATCTGTTTGGAGGACATAAATCAGCACAATAAACCAAGACATGAGTGAAAGATTTTTAGTGAGACGAGGCAATTTCGTTAACTGTTGGCGACATCCGTAAACGAGCAATAGTCTCAATCAAATTGCTTTGATATCGATTAGCCAGATGCGAGGTCTTCGCGTTCTTAATAGCTTAATTCGGGAGTTACTGAATATTCACACCTTCGTTAACCATCGACCAAAGAAACTGCCATGACTTAGGGTCGGTTGCACCAAACCGTCTGTCACCGTTAAAGCGTTCGCAAAATTTTATTGTATAGGAATTTTAATAATACTCTGTTGAGTAATGTTGATCAGTCTGTTAAGTGTGTTTGGTGCAACTGGCCCTTAGTGACAGTATGTCAGTTTAGTAGTATCAAAGTAGTATTAACAAAACCTACAACATCGCAAAATAGGTAAAGATCACCTGCAGATCATGGAGTCGTCCGCCGTCGACCAGCACTTGAACTGCTGCTTCCACTGCTCGACGGACACGCCCGAGTTGCACAGCACGAGGGCTCGCTTGCGCACCGTGCACACCGCCGTCACGCCCACCAGCGACTTGCCCGCGCCGCACGGCAGCACGATTACGCCCGACCTGAACAAAATATCTAGAGAATAACATTTTATAGTTGGAACAGCACGTTAAAGATTTTCCTTCCCGTAGCAACGCAGGCCAACGTTCGTAGTTTTTGATTACGTTCCTACTGTCGTACTGCGGAGAAAATTTAACTGTGGTATAAACTAGCTCCAAATAAAGTAGTTTGGTATTAGAGTAAAATGACCAATTTCAATAAATGTCAAAATGTGTGATTTTCCACCCTTAATTCGATATCGTCCAAAATACTGGAGTCCAGGAGGTTTGAACTCATGCACAATCTTCCTGTTTTGCGTCGAATTATGGGTTGAATGGCTGCTCGCGATGCCGTATAAATATGGAACTCAACTACTGTTTATACTAGAGGATTAAAATTCCATTGACTCCACCTTGCCTCCACCCGCTCACATCACTGCTTGTTGCTTGACGCGCCTCGCTCGACACCAGTCGATGCGAATAGTCCATAACATAATATATGATACGACGTAGACTGACCTCGCTCGTCCGTTGCCGAACATTTTCCTCAAACTCTTCTCCTGGTAGGGCCGCAGAACAGCTGTCGGCTTCAGGTCGATGTTAATGTCTGGATTTACGGAGTCGTTTCGAAAATCGTATTCGGCCAGTAGCGGATGCTCGAGCTCTATGCACCGTTTTTGTATCACCTGTACATAAAAATATCAGTGGTAGAATAGTAGTAACTGATAGAACCATAGTTGAGGATTACTAATTCGCCATTTGAATGATTGTTTGTTTGCGTGTAACCGTAGAAAAGCTTTCGAAAACCAAAATAAAAGAAAATTTTGTCAGCAGAGGAATGACCGCACGACCGCTCCCTACACCAATCCACGACAGAATGGGTATATTATCATAATCATTTATTGAATGCATCCATGGTATTTTACAAAGGTGTTTAAGTTTAATTGAGTACAGCATGGACTACAAGGGCGTGGCAACATATTATACGTACATGGGGTACACTGAGAGAAACAAAATCTGTAAAACAAGACGACAGTGTTTTGGCCTATAATAGTTGCTGATAGTTCGTTCGATTTTTAAGGCTTGCCGTTCCCAAGCTACTCCTCACTTCAATCTTGTCAGGGTCGACCTCGAAGGCGACGGCGGTGTTGGCGGTGTGGTCGATGGCCTCGTCCTTGTCTAGTTGCTAGCAGACCTGACAATACTCACCTCAATCTTGTCAGGGTCGACCTCGAAAGCGACAGCGGTGTTGGCGGTGAGGTCGGTGGCCTCGTCCTCATCGTCGTCCTTGTCTAGTTGCTGGCAGACCTGACAATCCTCACCTCAATCTTGTCAGGGTCGACCTCGAAGGCGACGGCGGTGTTGGCGGTGAGGTCGGTGGCCTCGTCCTCATCGTCGTCCTTGTCTAGTTGATGGTAGACCTGACAATCCTCACCTCAATCTTGTCAGGGTCGACCTCAAAGGCGACGGCGGTGTTGGCGGTGAAGTCGGTGGCCTCGACCTCATCGTCGTCCTTGTCTAGTTGCTGGCAGACCTGACAATCCTCACCTCAGTCTTGTCAGGGTCGACCTCGAAGGCGACGGCGGTGTTGGCGGTGAGGTCGGTGGCCTCGTCCTCATCGTCGCCCTTGTCTAGTTGCTAGCAGACCTGACAATCCTCACCTCAATCTTGTCAGGGTCGACCTCGAAGGCGACAGCGGTGTTGGCGGTGAGGTCGGTGGCCTCGTCCTCATCGTCGTCCTTGTCTAGTTGCTGGTAGAACTGGCTGATGTCGTCCGGAACGCCGTTCGCCGCTGGCTTCTCTTCGCCTACTGCAATACAGCATTAGGCTCAACTATTTAGTTTAATCAAAAATAAAAAAAATATGTCTAGCGTCTAGCATAAAAAAACAAATTAGAAAATGATGAATAATTATTTTCCCTGTCAGAGAATCACAGACTTCATAGGTAGTGTGAATTTTATAATAATTCAAATTCATTAACCGAGTTCAATATGCGGAATATATTTTTTCACTACGTTACCTCGTTTTTTTAACATTAGAAGACTACATGATTTTCGAAAACGCTTTAAAAAAAAGTGACTGTTACTTATGAAACCAAAAGAATGTAAATCAACATATCGTCAGGTGACAAGCAAAACTCACTAATTATCATCATATATATAAAATTGAAAAACCAGAACGGGATAAAAAACGAGGGAAGAAGCGAGATGGCGCCTTACAAATTTCTAAAAAAGTTTTTGACACGTTTCTCGAATACGACGCACGTATGATAAGAAAAAACTGTTCTAAATGTGAGAATAGAACTAGAGCATAAAAACTATCGCTTTCGATGCGTATTTAATTTACAATATTCAAAAGAAATGTTCATAACAATCTTCATTTTACGATCATCGGCCATTTTCGGCAACTCTCGGTTGGTTTCGTTTCGGTAGTTCAAGTAACCTAAATTATGTTTGTTATGTTGTTATGCAGTTATTTCGGCGTTTTTTTTTACTCAAAGTAAAATAAAAAGTGCTGTCAATGTCAACCTTAGTCTATGGCCCATACGAGTGACTTATGTCATATTTATGACTTTTCATATTAGTATTAACATATTACTAATTTGCATTTTGTTGTTTTAAATTTCTTTTCGAGTTATATTATTCAGATTGACTTTTACGGCTTGGGCAACCATTGCCATTCGTCCGGGGAACGGGCTGCCGAGAAGGGCCAAAAGAAGTTGATAGCAAGTTAATATGGGCTTCACCATCAGTTCAAGGGATGACGTTAGAGATATAATCAATTCGGGAACAGTACGGCTACCACCAGTTTTGACATTGACATAACGCTCACGTTTACGTAACTTACTTTCTATGCATCTCGCTCGTACTCGCATATGCGAGCAATAATGGAAGCGAGAAGTACAGAAAGTAAATTACGTAGACGTGAGCGTTATGTCAATGTTAAAACTGATGGTAGAGGCTCTGTTTTCTCGCGTAATACGATACGACTCGACCAGGTAAGATTTTTCTTCTTGCTGAACAGTCACCGTCAGATATATCGGAGCGGCTGAGGTATTCACAAATATCTGAACAATGTAAATTATAATGTAGTTAAAGTGCATGTTCAGATATTTTTGAGCGACCTTGGTGGCTCCGATATATATCTAATGGCGACTACACATTCATGAAGCAAATGTACAGTCAGTGGGTTGGCATTTTGAATCACGCATTACAGGGAGGGGGGGAAGGGTGGCATTTTATAGGGGTTGGTCACCCCTTTCAAATGACACCCGATTTGTGTCTAGGAGACCCGTAGTTTTATTTATACGTGTTTGAAGTTACGAAATACAGTGCCAGAGTCACCGTTAGGTACGACGACGAGCGAAGCGAGGAGGAGTGTTAGGTATCTTGTGTTCACAACACACCCGAGTCGCTGTCAAAAAAGAAATACAGTGCTCAAAAAGATGTATACGGACAAAGTGCTCAAAAATATGTATACGAAATTTTCTAAGTCCAAATTCGTTATTGTTATTGAACATGACCTCAAAAAATAAAAATAAATGTTTCGTGGTAACTTTTGATTTCCTAACTTTGGGGAAGGGTCGGGAGGTTCCTACCCATTATAATATTATTGAAACAAGTTTTAAATAAATACCTACGTATATGAAAAAATACAGTCTTGCCTTTTCTCAAATCACATCATTTATTGTGAAATTTGCGAATTAAGTTATCCAAATAACGGTTACAAATAAGAAGCCCCTATACAGTTATAAACCCTGGCAGGGTTGAATACATAATAATGTCGGTATTTAACTAAACTTAAGACAAACTCTTTATTTCATTTACGCGAGCGAAGCCGCGGGCCCGTCTAGTTAAAAAATATTAAGTAAAAATCTTGTGGTAGTAATTAGTGAGTTTTGCTTATCACCTGTCAATGTATACTACATAAATGTTACATATTTGCTGTGACTTATTTTTTAAAAGAAACACGTCAAGATCGCGTAGCCTTTTGCAAAAAAAAACGATGTATATTTAGGAATGTTTTTCAGTTTACCAGTAGTGTGTGGTAGGGCCGCCGGCGCGGCGGCGGGCGTAGGCAGCAGCTCGTCGCCGTCGCGTCGAAGCCGACATTGTTGCACCACAGGGTCCCGCAGCAGTTTGTGGAGCACCTCCACGTGCTTGCTCTCTACCAAGTACCTGTCATCAATTATGTATATTTAGGGAATATGGCAGATCAATCACATCATCAATATTTGCAGTCTTGGGCGCCCTAGTCCCCAGGCCCCTTACTATGTACTAGTCGCATTTTCTCAGCACCTTTGTATATAGACTGCCGTCCCTAATATCTAGCCGTCCTAGGTTAGGTGCGGGCCTACTTGAGCCTTAGGGCAAATCCGTCACTGAAAGCGACCAATTTAGTATAAACATGTGTAGACTACGTGATTGCCATAAGATTATAGGCTTTGATTAAAGGATCGGATTTCCAGGGTATTTTAGTGATCATTAAGTGGTTAAGTACTTAAGTGGCGTTAGCACAATTAATTATTAAGTTAATTCTAAAATTACTAAACATGTAAATTCAGAAAATTTAAAACCTTAGCCAAACATTAATTATGATGGCAGCTAAGTTAACCAGTTAAACAAGATTGGTTATTCTCACCTATTGTGTTTCAAGACAAGTTTAACTTTGCCATAAGACAATGTGCAAAGAGTGATGAATTCTATGATGCCGGCTGGCACAGCGCACTTGCTGAGCCTCTGCAGGTACTCTATGATGTCTGTAGTTTGTAGTCCCACAGAGACAGCGGCATACAAACTGTATGCTGTTAGTTTATATTCGTGGATGTGTTGAGGTCTGAAAATGCAAGTTTTTATGTAGTCATTTTATTGTCAGAAACCGTAATTTTGTTATGAAATGGTGTTTTTATAGTTATTATAATTCATAATTAAGTATAATGATGCTTCATGCATTCATTTATATTTTCATCTATGTTTATTTTATACAGGGTGATTTCGGGGTTGTGATCCAGAACCACTTTTTCTGACTCTGTAAATGATCCACATTATCATATGGTAGTATTTGATTGAAAGATAATTACTTGAATTATTCTTATTTTTCAAGTAAAATTAATGTTATACTAAGTAATTATGGTCACCCTATGACTTTTGACATATACGCTGTATGGAAAGCGACAAGATGTCACATTGAGTAGGGTCACCAAATTGTATGCAAAAATGTTTTTTCCTACTTGTCATCTGGAAAATAATCATCATTATTGGTGATAAACAATAATTAACAACATCATTAGGCTCATCTTTGGATTCTGTATGATGTCTGGCTCTCTTGCTCCACGACCCCGAAATCCCCCTGTATAACTAAAGGGTGGTTACCTTTTTCACTTAAATCAAACCCCCTGATTCAATCAAATCAAAATAATAAAAGGGTTGTGACGGAAAACTCTTACACTTTTTTTCGCCTAGCGTCCATCCGCCATCAAATACCTTATCAGGCAACTAAGGCCCATAGATACACATCTTACATACTAATATACATACAATAATTATAATCTTAGAAACTAAAAGTTTTTTAGTGACAACAGTTTTTTGTTTTTTGTTGCATCACCATTCTTTAGTAGGATTCAGCCCAGTCCCACGGAACTGCCGTAATACCACACCCTTCGCCAGAAACCTGCTAATAATTGAAAGAAGAAAATTAGATCATTAGAAGTAGTACTTACCTGCACACTGGCTCTGCAATAGCAATAAGGAAGTCATGTGCATGTTTGTATACTGGTGAGAAGGCTTCCAAAAATATGTGACCGTTTGGTGCCACCCATAAGGGCCTGCTGGCATTGTCAGGCTTTAGAGCCATCTGATTTCTGGATAGAAAAATAAAATTTAGTTAACATTTTAGAAAAAAAAAAACATAAATACTGCGCTGGGGCTCCCCCACGCTAATGACCTTCGATCTGAATCCCTTTGTTTTCTAATGTTTTTTGTAGCTTATCATATTAACAGCAACGGCTTTAAGCAATATAGTATCCCATATTTACTTCAAAGTTCATTGTCTTCGAGATATTTGGCATCAAAGTTGAAGTTGTCAGTTAACTGACGTGAAAACAGCTCGATTAGTATATTTTAGTTACTTCCATAGCATTATGGCATATGGTATTTTACTGTGGGGCGGTGCTTCAGAGATAAATACCATTTTTGTTCTGCAGAAGAGGGTGTGGCGCACCGCAATGCTGGCTGCCCACAAACCGTCTACGTCAACGAGACAACGAGTCAATGTGATACACAACTAAATTTTCCTTCGTACGATACGGAAGCTAAAATCTTATTTGCAAATCAATTGTAAATTAATCATTGTAAATATTCTCTCATTATATGTAAATATTCATCCTCTCTATCTCCGCGTATTATTTCATAGAAATAGTGCTCTAGATAAGAACACTAAATTGGTGACCCGCGACTTTCAAAATTTTCAAAATGACCGACGAATTCGAAGATTCCATTTGCAAGAAAATAGAGCCCGAACGATCAGGTGCTGCGGTGGATCGGTTAACCATGAGGTTACCACCATTTTGGGCAGAAGATGCGGAAGTTTGGTTCGCCCAGGTCGAGGCGCAGTTCGCCGTTTGGGGCGTGAAAGCGGATTCAACGAAATATTTCCAGGTTATCAGAGAGCTAGATCCCAAAACGGCTCGAGAAGTACGGGATATCATAACGAAGCCCCCAGAAACAGATAAATACGAAAAGTTGAAAAAACAATTGATCGACCGACTGTCAACGTCGCAAGAAAACAAAAGACGTCAGTTGCTGCAATTTGAAGAACTTGGAGACAGGAAACCAAGCCAATTCCTTCGTCACCTTCGAGGATTAGCTGGCGATAGTGTCACTGACGATTTTCTCCGAAGTTTGTGGTCCACTCGCTTACCTACTCAAGTGCAAGCGATCATCGCGTCTCAGAAGACGGCTTCTTTAGACGACATCGCGATCCTTGCAGACCAAATCATCGACGTGACACCTTGTTCTTCTTTTAAGCAGGTTGCAAGCATGACTTCGTTTGAAGACATGTTTAAGAAGATGGAGCAATCTATAACGGCGCGCATCCAGAGCGAAATGACGCAACAAATTGCTCAGCTAAGCACCGGTAACAGCAGCGGTCAGCGACGTTCGCGTTTTAACAGCAGCAGGTCACGCAGCCGCAGCAGATCTAAGTCACACGGTCGGTATCGAGCTGTCAAATCAGGTATGTGCTGGTATCATAGTCACTTTAATACCAACGCACGGAATTGCATTCCGCCGTGCCACTTTAACGCGGAAAACTAGCAAGACAGTCTACCGTGGCGGCTGCCGACTGTCCTCCTACTACAACCTGCCGCCTATTTATCACGGACAGAGTAACTAAAATTCAATACCTCATTGATACCGGATCTGACCTTTGCGTTCTGCCACGCAATTTTATGCCTAATTGCAAGTCGCCTGACAACTACTCGCTTACTGCCGCTAATGGTTCGCTCATACATACATACGGCATAATCAAGCAAAAGTTAGACATAGGATTACGCAGAGACTTTATTTGGAACTTTGTCGTAGCAAACGTAAACAAACCTATACTTGGCGCTGATTTTCTTGCACATTATGGTATTCTTATCGATTGCAGAAATAGAAGACTGCTTATTGACAGTTTAACAACTTTGTCGACTACGGGACAGCTTAAGCACTGCAACCAACCCAGCGTTAAGGCAATTTCGGGTGACAGTGAGTACCACCGCTTGCTAGCAGAGTATCCCAGCTTAACGAAACCATCTGGACTGCCGCGAGAGGTAAAGCATTCCACTGTTCACTACATCCGAACTACTCCAGGTCCTCCTACCTTCTGTAGACCACGCCGCTTAGCTCCAGATCGCCTGAAGATTGCTAAGGAGCAGTTTGAAGAGATGCTTCGCGACGGTGTAGCACAACCGTCTGATTCACTGTGGGCATCGGCGCTACATATGGTGCCAAAGAAAGGCAATGGTTGGCGGCCGTGCGGGGATTACCGCGCGCTGAACGCACGCACTATCCCTGACCGATACCCTGTCCGCCACATAGAGGACTACGCACATCGACTCGCTGGTAGTAAAATATTTTCAAAAATAGATTTAGTTAAAGCTTACAACCAAATTCCCGTTTACAAAGATGATATCTGCAAAACTTCCATTACAACACCATTTGGATTGTTCTCCTTCCCATTCATGCCATTTGGACTCCGAAACGCTGCCCAAACCTTTCAACGGTTCCTGGATGAAGTGCTCAGAGATCTGGACTTCGTGTACTCCTACATCGATGACGTGCTCATCTATTCTAAAGATGCCGAGCAGCACTTAGATCATCTACGGCAAGTGTTCGATAGGTTCCATGAGTACGGTATGCTCATCAATGAATCCAAATGTTCATTTGGTCAGAAGGAAGTCACATTTCTTGGCTTTACTGTCTCTGAAGAAGGCACGCGTCCCATCGACGAGAAGGTAGAGATTATGCAGGAATTTCCTCCTCCAAAGACCGTCGGTGGCTTACGCAGGTTTCTCGGCATGCTGAACTTTTATAGAAGATTCGTTCCTCACGCTGCCGAACACCAAGCCCCTCTTCACGACATGCTAACTGGACCTAAACTGAAAAGTTCGTCTCCACTAACTTGGACAGATCAACAGTTAGAGGCATTTCGGAACTGTAAGTCTAGTCTTGCAAACTCTACATTACTGGCTCATCCCATTATGGACGCAGAACTCGCTCTAGTTACTGATGCTTCAAGCACGGCCTTGGCCGGCGTTTTACAACAGCTGGTGCAAGGACGGGATCGGGAGTTGCTCGCTATATATGAGAGTGTCAAATATTTCCGCTACATGGTCGAAGGCAGACACTTCGTCATTTATACGGATCATAAACCTATCACCTTCGCCTTTCAGCAAAAAGACAGGAAATGTTCCCCGAGACAATTCAATTACCTTGATTTCATTTCGCAGTTCACAAGCGACATCAGACACATTTCCGGGAAAGACAACATCACCGCTGACACGCTCTCCCGTATCGAGACCATTGCCGTGCCACCAGACTTCGAAGCCATCGCGCAAGCTCAGCAGGAAGACCCAGAACTACAAGAACTTCTTGCCAATCGATCTTCGTCACTGAAGCTTGAGAAAGTACCCGTACCAGGTACCAATGTTTATTTATATTGTGACACGTCTCAAGCAAAGCCACGTCCGTTTATCGTCAAGCAGCATCGCCAGAAGATATTTAACAACATCCATGGCATGAGTCATCCAGGTACGAGATCCACAATCAAACTTGTAACTCAGAGATTCGTGTGGCCATCTGTACGCAAAGATTGCGGTACCTGGGTACGTGCATGCGAATCGTGTCAACGTGCTAAAGTGCAACGTCATACCTCCTCTCCTCTTGGAAATTTCAAATTACCAGAAGAAAGGTTTAGTCATGTTCACATTGATCTGGTCGGCCCATTGCCACCTTCATCAGGATTCCGTTACCTTTTCACAGCCATTGACAGGTACACACGGTGGCCCGAGGCAAAGCCACTGTCTGATATCACGGCTGAAACGGTAGCCCATGCATTCTACGATACTTGGATATCGCGTTTTGGTTGTCCTCAAACCGTAACTACTGACCAAGGACGTCAATTTACCTCACGTATGTTTAAGGTCTTGGCAGAGCTTTGTGGTGCACAGCTGCGTCACACGACGGCTTACCATCCTCAAGCCAATTCGATGGTGGAGCGTCTTCACCGCTCCCTGAAAGCCGCCATCATGGCCCACAACAGCACGAGGTGGACTGAGGTGTTGCCGATCGTCCTACTCGGCATAAGAAGTGCGTGGAAGGAAGACATCAAATGCTCAGCTGCAGAGATGGTGTACGGTGAGCCTTTACGCATCCCGGGTGAGTTCTTTCATTCTCATACCTCAAACACCCTGCAGCCTGATGATTTTGTCACTCAGTTGAAACGCCAGATGTCACACCTCAGACCTGTCCCCGCATCAAGGCACGGAAACAAGTCAGTCTTTGTTCACAAGGACCTAAGTTCATGCAGCCATGTTTTCCTTAGACAGGATGCACTGCGTGGATCACTAGAACCGCCATACACAGGCCCATATCGCGTTCTAAAGCGAACGGACAAGACCGTCACACTGGACTTACTACGAGGACCAGTGACAGTCTCCATTGACCGCGTCAAACCAGCTTACATGCAGAGCGACACAGCTTCACCTACAGGCATAAGTGCTAGGCCTGCTCAAGCTGTTGTCCCGGTGAGAACCACTCGGTCTGGCCGGAAAGTAACCTTTCCTTCTCATTTACAGGCAGGACTCTGATTCTCCCAGGGGGGTCCTGTGGCGCACCGCAATGCTGGCTGCCCACAAACCGTCTACGTCAACGAGACAACGAGTCAATGTCATACACAACTAAATTTTCCTTCGTACGATACGGAAGCTAAAATCTTATTTGCAAATCAATTGTAAATTAATCATTGTAAATATTCTCTCATTATATGTAAATATTCATCCTCTCTATCTCCGCGTATTATTTCATAGAAATAGTGCTCTAGATAAGAACACTAAAAGGGCTATTCGAGCAATATACAAAATGAACCATAGAGACTCACTAAGAGATAAATTTAAGGAAATTGACATAATGACAGTGCACTGTCAATACATTTATGAGAATATTCTGTATGTACATAAAAATATTGTAAATTTTAGGAAAAATTGTGAAATTCATAATATTAATACTAGAAATAAACATAAGCTCGCAGTGCCCTTCACTCGGCTCCATAAAATTAAAAAATCATTCATGGGTAATTGTGTAAGATTTTATAATAAACTTCCAAACCATATTACTGAATTAACTATTAATAAATTTAAGAATTATGTAAAGCGTAAACTCATTTCTAAAGCTTATTATACCATACAAGACTACATGAATGATATTACAACGTGGGATTAATTGTTATTCGAAATGATTATTTATTTATTAGGTATATTTGATTATTGATGATGAAATGGATATTCCGATGTAATACTATCTACTTATTTTGTTACTTATTTTAGTGTTCTTGTCTAGAGCACTATTTCTATGAAATAATACGCGGAGATAGAGATGATGAATATTTACATATAATGAGAGAATATTTACAATGATTAATTTACACTTGATTTGCAAATAAGATTTTAGCTTCCGTATCGTACGAAGGAAAATTTAGTTGTGAATGACATTGACTCGTTGTCTCGTTGACGTAGACGGTTTGTGGGCAGCCAGCATTGCGGTGCGCCACAGGACCCCCCTGGGAGAATCAGAGTCCTGCCTGTAAATGAGAAGGAAAGGTTACTTTCCGGCCAGACCGAGTGGTTCTCACCGGGACAACAGCTTGAGCAGGCCTAGCACTTATGCCTGTAGGTGAAGCTGTGTCGCTCTGCATGTAAGCTGGTTTGACGCGGTCAATGGAGACTGTCACTGGTCCTCGTAGTAAGTCCAGTGTGACGGTCTTGTCCGTTCTCTTTAGAACGCGATATGGGCCTGTGTATGGCGGTTCTAGTGATCCACGCAGTGCATCCTGTCTAAGGAAAACATGGCTGCATGAACTTAGGTCCTTGTGAACAAAGACTGACTTGTTTCCGTGCCTTGATGCGGGGACAGGTCTGAGGTGTGACATCTGGCGTTTCAACTGAGTGACAAAATCATCAGGCTGCAGGGTGTTTGAGGTATGAGAATGAAAGAACTCACCCGGGATGCGTAAAGGCTCACCGTACACCATCTCTGCAGCTGAGCATTTGATGTCTTCCTTCCACGCACTTCTTATGCCGAGTAGGACGATCGGCAACACCTCAGTCCACCTCGTGCTGTTGTGGGCCATGATTGCAGCTTTCAGGGAGCGGTGAAGACGCTCCACCATCGAATTGGCTTGGGGATGATAAGCCGTCGTGTGACGCAGCTGTGCACCACAAAGCTCTGCCAAGACCTTAAACATACGTGAGGTAAATTGACGTCCTTGGTCAGTAGTTACGGTTTGAGGACAACCAAAACGCGATATCCAAGTATCGTAGAATGCATGGGCTACCGATTCAGCCGTGATATCAGACAGTGGCTTTGCCTCGGGCCACCGTGTGTACCTGTCAATGGCTGTGAAAAGGTAACGGAATCCTGATGAAGGTGGCAATGGGCCGACCAGATCAATGTGAACATGACTAAACCTTTCTTCCGGTAATTTGAAATTTCCAAGAGGAGAGGAGGTATGACGTTGCACTTTAGCACTTTGACACGATTCGCATGCACGTACCCAGGTACCGCAATCTTTGCGTACAGATGGCCACACGAATCTCTGAGTAACAAGTTTGATTGTGGATCTCGTACCTGGATGACTCATGCCATGGATGGTGTTAAATATCTTCTGGCGATGCTGCTTGACGATAAACGGACGTGGCTTTGCTTGAGACGTGTCACAATATAAATAAACATTGGTACCTGGTACAGGTACTTTCTCAAGCTTCAGTGACGAAGATCGATTGGCAAGAAGCTCTTGTAGTTCTGGGTCTTCCTGCTGAGCTTGTGCGATGGCTTCGAAGTCTGGTGGCACGGCAATGGTCTCGATACGGGAGAGCGTGTCAGCGGTGATGTTGTCTTTCCCGGAAATGTGTCTGATGTCGCTTGTGAACTGCGAAATGAAATCAAGGTAATTGAATTGTCTCGGGGAACATTTCCTGTCTTTTTGCTGAAAGGCGAAGGTGATAGGTTTATGATCCGTATAAATGACGAAGTGTCTGCCTTCGACCATGTAGCGGAAATGTTTGACACTCTCATATATAGCGAGCAACTCCCGATCATACGCGCTGTATTGCGTCTGTTGCCGTGTCATCTTCTTTGAGAAGAAAGCAAGTGGTTGCCACTGTCCTTGCACCAGCTGTTGTAAAACGCCGGCCAAGGCCGTGCTTGAAGCATCAGTAACTAGAGCGAGTTCTGCGTCCATAATGGGATGAGCCAGTAATGTAGAGTTTGCAAGACTAGACTTACAGTTCCGGAATGCCTCTAACTGTTGATCTGTCCAAGTTAGTGGAGAAGAACTTTTCAGTTTAGGTCCAGTTAGCATGTCGTGAAGAGGGGCTTGGTGTTCGGCAGCGTGAGGAACGAATCTTCTATAAAAGTTCAGCATGCCGAGAAACCTGCGTAAGCCACCGACGGTCTTTGGGGGAGGAAATTCCTGCATAACCTTTACCTTCTCGTCGATGGGACGCGTGCCTTCTTCAGATACAGTAAATCCTAGGAATGTGACTTCTTTCTGACCAAAAGAACATTTGGATTCATTGATGAGCATACCGTACTCATGGAACCTATCGAACACTTGCCGTAGATGATCTAAATGCTGCTTGGCATCTTTAGAATAGATGAGCACGTCATCGATGTAGGAGTACACGAAGTCCAGATCTCTGAGCACTTCATCCAGGAACCGTTGAAAGGTTTGGGCAGCGTTTCGGAGTCCAAATGGCATGAATGGGAAGGAGAACAATCCAAATGGAGTCGTAATTGAAGTTTTGCAGATATCATCTTTGTATACGGGAATTTGGTTGTAAGCTTTAACTAAATCTATTTTTGAAAATATTTTACTACCAGCGAGTCGATGTGCGTAGTCCTCTATGTGGCGGACAGGGTATCTGTCAGGGATAGTGCGTGCGTTCAGCGCGCGGTAATCCCCGCACGGCCGCCAACCATTGCCTTTCTTTGGCACCATATGTAGCGCCGATGCCCACGGTGAATCAGACGGTTGTGCTACACCGTCGCGAAGCATCTCTTCAAACTGCTCCTTAGCAATCTTCAGGCGATCTGGAGCTAAGCGGCGTGGTCTACAGAAGGTAGGAGGACCTGGAGTAGTTCGGATGTAGTGAACAGTGGAATGCTTTACCTCTCGCGGCAGTCCAGATGGTTTCGTTAAGCTGGGATACTCTGCTAGCAAGCGGTGGTACTCACTGTCACCCGAAATTGCCTTAACGCTGGGTTGGTTGCAGTGCTTAAGCTGTCCCGTAGTCGACAAAGTTGTTAAACTGTCAATAAGCAGTCTTCTATTTCTGCAATCGATAAGAATACCATAATGTGCAAGAAAATCAGCGCCAAGTATAGGTTTGTTTACGTTTGCTACGACAAAGTTCCAAATAAAGTCTCTGCGTAATCCTATGTCTAACTTTTGCTTGATTATGCCGTATGTATGTATGAGCGAACCATTAGCGGCAGTAAGCGAGTAGTTGTCAGGCGACTTGCAATTAGGCATAAAATTGCGTGGCAGAACGCAAAGGTCAGATCCGGTATCAATGAGGTATTGAATTTTAGTTACTCTGTCCGTGATAAATAGGCGGCAGGTTGTAGTAGGAGGACAGTCGGCAGCCGCCACGGTAGACTGTCTTGCTAGTTTTCCGCTTTAAAGTTGCACGGCGGAATGCAATTCCGTGCGTTGGTACTAAAGTGACTATGATACCAGCACATACCTGATTTGACAGCTCGATACCGACCGTGTGACTTCGATCTGCTACGACTGCGCGACCTGCTGCTGTTAAAACGCGAACGTCGCTGACCGCTGCTGTTACCGGTGCTTAGCTGAGCAATTTGTTGCGTCATTTCGCTCTGGATGCGCGCCGTTATAGATTGCTCCATCTTCTTAAACATGTCTTCAAACGAAGTCATGCTTGCAACCTGCTTAAAAGAAGAACAAGGTGTCACGTCTATGATTTGGTCTGCAAGGGTGGCGATGTCGTCTAAAGAAGCCGTCTTCTCAGACGCGACGATCGCTTGCACTTGAGTAGGTAAGCGAGTGGACCACAAACTTCGGAGAAAATCGTCAGTGACACTATCGCCAGCTAATCCTCTAAGGTGACGAAGGAATTGGCTTGGTTTCCTGTCTCCAAGTTCTTCAAATTGCAGCAACTGACGTCTTTTGTTTTCTTGCGACGTTGACAGTCGGTCGATCAATTGTTTTTTCAACTTTTCGTATTTATCTGTTTCTGGGGGCTTCGTTATGATATCCCGTACTTCTCGAGCCGTTTTGGGATCTAGCTCTCTGATAACCTGGAAATATTTCGTTGAATCCGCTATCACGCCCCAAACGGCGAACTGCGCCTCGACCTGGGCGAACCAAACTTCCGCATCTTCTGCCCAAAATGGTAGTAATCTCATGGTCAGACGATCAACCGCGGCGCCTGATCGCCCGGGCTCTATTTTCTCACAAACGGAATCTTCGAATTCGTCGGTCATTTTGAAAATTTTGAAAGTCGCGGGTCACCAATTTAGTGTTCTTGTCTAGAGCACTATTTCTATGAAATAATACGCGGAGATAGAGATGATGAATATTTACATATAATGAGAGAATATTTACAATGATTAATTTACACTTGATTTGCAAATAAGATTTTAGCTTCCGTATCGTACGAAGGAAAATTTAGTTGTGAATGACATTGACTCGTTGTCTCGTTGACGTAGACGGTTTGTGGGCAGCCAGCATTGCGGTGCGCCACACTTATGCTTTTTTTTTTTGACATTTAGATTTTATTCTAGAAATTCTAGACTAGTATTTTTTTATACAATCTTTTTAATGTTTGACGATCCTTTTGTGAAATTCTTAGTGTTAAATTTGATATGTATAATAATCCAATTTTATTATGGAATAATATTAACATCAATAAATTGCTCTGATAATTAGATTAAGATTAATTACGATTCATAAGAGCTTGTTGCTAGGCCTACATGAATAAAGTATATTTTTGATTTTGATTTTGATTTTGAACAATTTTAGGCCAATAAACTGGTTTTCAGGCCATAACTTTTTGGTTAATTAGTTTGAAATTAAAACCCTAGACACGTTTTTCGAGACATCAAAGACGAACCCAAATATGTAGATTTCGTATATCCTTCATAGCAATCTAGTTATGAAAAAAGTGGTTTTTTAGACAATGTTTCATAAAATCATAAAAATCCGGTAGACAAAAATGGAGATAAAAGATTGAAGAACCGATAGCCGTTTATCTTATAAATCTATCTGTAGTGCAAAAGTAGGAGATACGATTCAAAACTTGTCAAAAATCTATGAAATCCTCAGGTAGCCCCTTAAATGACTGTCTCTATAGTGCCCAATAGTTCAATTTTAGTAAAAATTATCCATAAAACATGGTCATTTAGCTAAATGAGGTACATTTTATATTAATGTATTACGGAAACCCTTCCAAATATAGTTTTGGCCTAAATATTTGAAATTACAACTTTATACTGCTCATCATGTCATGTAGCTAGTATAAATTAATTTTGTTTTAATTGTATTTGTCTTGTTATTTATAAAATAATGACTAAAAAGCTTACCTGTAATCTTTAGCTCCGAACTCATCTTCCGGTACCTGATCATTCTTCTCTGCATCCTGCATAGCAGCTCCGGGTACACCAACATTGTCAGGATTATCATCATCTACTAGGTCTATAGTCATATCTTCTTCCACTTTTTTCTTCTTGCCTAAAATTTAAAAATATTGAGTAACAGTGTTTCCAAACATATAGTATGTTTAAGCAAGTAAAAAATAAGCAAAAATTTATTATGGTTCTCGTAAATTAACTATTGTAATGTGAACAAGACTTACTTGATCTATCACTGCTTGATTGTTTTGAAACATATTTTTTTACTTTCTTTGGCGGTCCCATACTGAAGTTACACTCTCAAAAACTTCTATATTTATGTTAACGTAGTTTAGCTTATAAACAAGGGAAATACTGTTTTATAATCTTAAGAACAAAGCCGATTGGAGTAATTCACGAGGGACGAAACGAGTTAGTTAATTAAATGAGAATATGTTTATTTAATTAAAATTAGAAATTTGAGACGCAGCAAGCCTGTGCCCTAAAGTAAATTCGCAAATTGACATATGAATCGAATGAAAGAATGAAATGACATTGACGTTTAGTGCGAGCACGTATAGTTATTGCATCGCATTGTTGTTGCCGAATGCCGTGATTCATATTCTTTGGCCGTGATGCAAAAGCTTAAAAAGCTTTTATAAAAAAATCGAACCAAATAAAGCTCTCCTATAGGGTTAAAGCAAAAAAAATACCGGAATTTGCTTTTAGGTTCGACTTTGTTTTTTTTAAATTTGTATCTTTAACTGAGAAGCATAAAAATATTGCGCAAAACGCAATCTAAAAAAAAAGAAAAAATAACCTAACTATAAGCGGCTTGTTATTACAAATGTATTACAATAATATGTTGAGAAACTTCAAAAAAGACTCACCAGTCTACATATATCTGCATTTTTACAAACAAAGTTGCAGTGTGAACATAGACAACAGTGCAATCGGTGTCAAAAACCAATAAAATAAGAAAATTTTACAATATTCGCAGTTTACGCGCCTTGTCTGACATGTGTGAGTCTGAGTCTGAGTACCTATTGTGCAGTGTTGCCAACTCAGATTTTGAAAAAATGCTAGACTAATGTCTAGATTATGCCAAAATTATGCCAAAGTTTTTTGAAATACAAACATGCTAAAAAAATGCTAAAATATCACTTGAAATTAGACACTTAAAACACACACATTTTTCAAATTTGCCGCCTTGTTCTACTGACAAGATCTGCTTGACCAACTTTATATAATCCGTCGACGTCCATCCGTCCATAAAAGTCAAAATTCATATGAAAATATGAACCACATAAGGCGATGGCGTATATTGTTGCTGCCAAGTTGGTGCAAACTTGTCTTAGACTAAATTATGCTAAAAAATATGCCAGATGCTATTTAATAGTAAATTTTGGTGCCAAAGCGAGTGAAAATATGCCAGATCTGGCATCATTTATGCCAAGTTGGCAACACTGCTATTGATAGCTTTGCGAGATTTGTCGCTAGATGGCGGAGTTTACGTTACCCAAAAATAGAAATTTCAATTTTTGTGTCTCGCGGTAGGCCCTCAGTACTTACTAATGATGATGTTGCACAGATTCCTTACAATCTTTACTGTGCAGTAAGTTTTAACTACTGCTGTATTACGTATAGTTGCGAAGAACCTGCTTTTTAGGGTTCCGTACCCAAAGGGTAAAAACGGGCCCCTATTACCTTTGCTATTACTAAGACTCCGCTGTCTGTCTGCCTGGTCTGTCTGTCCGTCTGTCTGTCCCAGTGTCACCAGGCTGTATCTCATGAACCGTGATAGCTAGGCAGTTGAAATTTTCACAAATGATATATTTCTGTTGCCGCTATAACAACAAATACTTAAAACAGAATATAATAAATATGAGGGGCTCCCATACAACAAACCTGTTTTTTGCGTAATGGTCTTCGTGCGCGAGTCCGACTCGCACTTGGCCGGTTTTTTACATCCTCGTATTTCTGTGTCCTCGACCACCTCCTCCTCATAGTCTAATAAAACATGGTCTTCCATTCCCAGAGTGACACGGGGCTACGTCACAACAACATGGCCGCTATATATAGCGCTATCGCATATTATCATATAGCGCTGTCGCATGAAAACGTAAGCCCGTGTCAGTTAGGTGACCTAGAAAAGACGGGAATGGAGTACCAGGCGGAGTATATTATTATACCATGCTCCTCCTAAAGTTTAAATTACAGAAATTTATTGAGGGCGCCACTGAGCTTCAACAGGCAACAACATGGCAACAAGTTACATGATGAAAACATCCAAACATCAGCTCCTTCTGCATCATAAGTGCGTCCTTTTACGTTATTGTTTGACATACCTATATAGAGTTAGACCAAGAAAATTGCAGCGAATTTGATAGCCCACGCAGTGCAAGTGTTATTAATACGTCATTCATTCATTCTTTTAAAATTATGGCTTCAGCCCATTGCCAGCCAGTGTCAAGGTCGTAGTAGCAGGGTAAAACGATTGAAATTGTACGGTTAGTACAAGACAGTGTACGGTGATTTAGCTCTTGTAAAGCGATAGCGGGCTTTACAAGAAACACGTGGACAACCGGCCGTAGACTCCAAAATGATGGTTAAACGTGCTTCAAGATAAATTCTCCATTCACTGCACACTACCACATTAGTTTACTGTATAATAGGCTATCGATATTACACTTTAAACAATATTAATGAGCAAAACACGAATCAATTAATCTCGCCGCGTGTCATCAAGATGGCGCTCGAACCGGAAGACCCTTAAAATCTCCTTAATACGTCATAATTTCATAGAAGTTTGACGTTTAAAATAACACTTGGCCTGCCCGCGCAACCACGCATTGTAGGCCGTTAACTACTAGATATATGACATGTATAATGTACACGCACTGATTGCACTTATACCACACGCAAGCAAGGTATTGCTACATATTCTCAACGAGAGACTGAAGTCTTATCTGTAATATCTGTCAAGGCAGATTGCGCCGGAACAGGCTGGTTTTGTAAAGGGAAAGGGCACGCGAGAGCAAATTCTTATAGTTCGCCAAATCATTGAGAAGGCACGAGAATTCAACATGTCAACTTACATCTGCTTTGTTGACTTTTCAAAAGCATTCGACTCGGTGAAATGGCTTATTCTGTGGAAAACTCTTTTAGAATTAAGTACTCCCAAACATCTTGTGCACCTTCTCCGACAGCTGTATGAAAACAGCACTGCTTCGGTGCGTACTGATGATATGTTGTCGAATGATTTTTATCCAAGTGCAGGAGTTCGACAGGGATGCATAGTATCGCCGCTCTTGTTTAATGTCTACACAGAAGTCATAATGCGGATAACTCTAGAAAACTGGACAGATGGAGTTGGCACTGGCGGATACAGGATTGCAAACCTACGCTAAGCAGATGATACCACCTTGTTTGCAACTAGTCAGGAACATATGGAAGAACTACTTCACAGGATGGAATCCGTAAGCCTCGAGTTTGGATTAAAGATTAATCGCAAAAAGATAAAAATTATGATGATTAAACCCGTCGACAAGAACTCGCCAAGAATAACTAAGATTGCGAACTGTGACGTGGTGCAATCCTACATCTACCTTGGGGCTTTAATATCAAACAGGCGACTGTGAAGATGAGGTGAAAAGACGTATGGGTATGATTAGAACCGCAATGGATAAGTTGAAGAGAATTTGGAAGAATCGAAACGTCACAAACACCACGAAGGTTCGACTTGTACGGGCCCTCGTTTTTACCATATTCTTATATGCTGCGGAGACGTGGACTATCCGAAAGACTGAGGAGAAAAATATAGATGCCCTAGAGATGTGGTGCTGGAGGAAAATGCTGGGGATATCCTGGACCGACTTTCGGACTAATGTCTCCGTTATCAAACAGCGCCTTTCGACTCTCGTAAAGACCGGCATACTCAGTTTCTTCGGTCACGTCTCGAGACGAAAGAATGACTCCATAGAGCGTCTAGTGGTGCAGGGTAGAGCAAACGGAACAAGAAAAAGCGTAAAAGGCCACCTATGCGATGGACTGATCAAATTTAATCTGCCATGGAAAGCCCCTGAACGCATTTGCCAGAATGACCTCCAACCTCCGCTTCGTCGTTTTTTTTGAACCCTAATAACTTGGGTTTGGATTATACCAGATCAAAATTCTCAGGATATAATGTCAATAGTGGACTATAAAAAGTTTCTATTGCATAGTTCTTATACTTTAGATTTGATTGATATCTAACTCACTCACTCACTGATGATCATCGTTCCTAGGGTACTTACTGAAGTCCTAGATAACTGAAATTTGGTATGTAGGTACTATAGTTTACTTACATACCAAATTTCAGCTTGTGTAGTAGATTGAACTTTGTATGAGACTTACGCGATGCTGGTCTGAAAATTGTTATAGGTTCTCCTTTTTATAAATAATATTTCAGGATTTTTAGTAAAACGGCCTCTCGATTCTGCATATCGATAGAGATGAATCTAGAATTAGACGAAGCTAAGTTAGCAGCGATTTTGATAGCACAGACTGTGAAAGTGTTATTTTAAACGTCTTCATTTCATAGAAGTTTGACGTTTAAAATAACACTTGCACAGTCTGTTCTATCAGAATCGCTGCAAACTTAGCTTGGTCTAACTTTAACTTGATCGTTAGATTGGAGTGGTAACATTGTTTAGGTCTTAAAATAATAAAAAAAATCAATGTTTTATTATTGGTAGGTCATAATTTAATGCGGTTTTTTTAATTAGTAACATTTGCTTCTGCTTTTACTTATTTAATATGACAATGGAATATTGTTCGTTATCTAGATAATTAATATTCTGAAACTATTTTAAACAACTTTTATATTTCGTTAGCAATTTGTACAATGACTGCTTTTACCACCTCTGCGGCCTCAGCACGGTTCCATTTTTATCGACTATCACTACGCGCGTCCCTTTCGCACTTACATACTTGTTAGAACGTGACAGGCATGGTGACAAGGGATAAAAACGCGACCGTGCTAAGCCGGCTGGTCACAATTCTAAGGCTATATAATAACAAGGTGATACATTAAGCAGGCATTCATACGTAGGCCCACGGGAAACTGTCTACCTGCCAACTGGCGACATTTCGTTGACGCAGTAAGAAATTTAATATAGCACGTAGCTTAAGGACCTGCCATGCTGTCCCACTCCGAAGCATGATTCAATGTATGTGCAGTGAAGCGCCTTATGGGTCGTGTTTTTGACACAGAGCCGCCGACCCAGCATAATTAGGCCTTTTTCTGACTTGACAGTAGACACAGAATCGGTGCAGTAAGCAGGTTTTGATTAGCGCCGATAATATAGCAATTCTGATGTACCATCAAGACAGCTAAAGGCCTTTAACCCTTTTTTACCAGGCTAAGGGATATATATTTCCCACATACGGAAGTCATTTTTGAACTGTCAGCCTGGTAAAGGGTTAAGCTCCATTCAGGTTAGTTTTATTGGACTAGTCGATTGCAATACCCAGGCCCAAATTACGTGAACAAAATGCGTACAGTTTAGCGAGTTGGCGGATAAAAAGTTGCAAGGAACCATTATCTTAAAAATATATTTTGTTGTTTATGGTTTCACGTCATATAAGCATAACATAATATAGGTACACAATTTATGTGTCAATATGGACTGAATTGTATTTGTTAATTGTAGTGGCAAGATAGTTATAAAAATAAATCAAGTTTAGCTTTTATTTTAGTTTGAACAGTGAAAATAAAAACTTCATACAATTATGACAGTGGGTTTGCCGAGTTACAGGTTGGGCGCCACTTTCACAGACGTATTGTTGTACGCATAACGAGTGTGTTTATCAGTCCTATCGGATAGATTTCAAGTCTATAGTTGACTCAATAGGACACTCAATCAAGCGCGATAGACATTCAAAACACGCCCGTAAGGGTTTTAGGTCACCCTTTTACATTTGTTATAGTGTTTCTCTCGTAAATGTGCATAACCTATATAATAGGCAGTCTATGCTGTTATCTGTTGGAAAAAAAGACATGTTCTTTACTATCTGATTCTAACAGATAGCGGCGTCACAATTTAGGTACGCGAGTAAAACTTACAAATGAAAAGACGACCTTGAATCAGTTCAGTTTGGCATCAATGGCCTCAACTAAATACAGAAAAAATTGCCGCCAGAATGTTATACTATGCGGATTATGATTAAATTAAGCAGTTTGTGTTTAAATGTAGTCATGTTTAAGCACTTCTTCAACCACATTTTATTTTTAATGAAATAATTTTATTCACGTACACATGTTCTGAATAATTTGATGCTAAAATAAATTATTATTTTTTGAAGTTAATTGCCAAAAATAAATTACAGTAAAAAACAGCTGCACCGAATCTCAAATTGGAATCAGAACACGTGTACCTGGTTCCATGAACAATAAATACCTAATATAAACCTAAATCAACCAATATTTTATCAACAATGTCTATCCCTAATGAGATTTCTATATCTGATTGTCAGTATCGCATACTACAGCGCGAAAACTCACTAGGACACTATATTCATCCAACATAACGTTTCCCCTTCGCACATTGGTTAGGAAGGGAAATACAGTACGGTAGATTTTGGAATAACCTTTCGTTTAGAAGTCAAGTTTTTGAAAGGAGTGCAGTGCAGTGCAATTGATAAATTGTTAAAGTCAGAATATCGTAAATGTCACGTAGGTAGGTAGTGTAGGTTGTGTTGGATGAAGCCAGTGCGCTAGCGGCCCGCGGCTCGCCAGCCGTGGCCACATGGACCGCGGGGAGCGGCCGGAGACTGCTGTACAGTAAGTAGCATCGAGATTTCAACATAAATATGGAATGTAGTAAACACTCAATTGAAAAGACCCTCGGATTCTGGCAATTGTCCATTATTAATCTAATATTAAATTAGAGATAATATTTACAATAAAATAGTCACTATGCTATGTAAATTAATATTCCTTGCATTTACTGTACTGATATAGGATATATTCTTTATACACCATTATAAATAAATATAAAAGTTGTTTAAACACAGATTTATAGCTGCTGTATAGAAATTATTTTTTAAAATAGGTTACTTAAACATGAAACTGTACACTGCAAAGACATTAGCTTATTGACTGACCTTCTCCATAATATACAATATCATCAAGGTTACAATCGAAAGATTCATTAAATATTATATACTTTTAATTGTTTCTATTTGAATTAAATTTACCTAAGACAACATACTTCAATGTAGACTTTATAGTGTTATATTTTTTTATTTATTTCAGTCTTAGTTTTTGCGAAACTCAAGAACAATGCGAGGAACACGGACGCACACGCTACGAACGCGATACACACCTACACACACTAGCGGGCTGCGAGACCTCGTCTTATGAACATAACTTCTCAATAGAAACAATTATCTCTACGTCTAAACCGATTAAAGTATTAAGACTAGCGTCGCTCGCGGCGGGCGCGGGGCGCGACCGTCACATATCACAAACGTCCCCGCGGCCCCGTCCGGCCGAGGCCGGGAGTCCCAAATAAATAAATACCAAGTCTATAATACTCCGGGACAAGCGAGAACCTCGGCGAGTCTGATCGTCCCGATAATGGAATGTAAGCGTGATATGGTAGAGGGAGGCGCGGGCCGGGTGACGTCACGCGTCGGGCGGCGGCGGCGGCGTGGGCGGCGTCCGGCGCGGCACCATCACGCACGGCGGCGGCGGCAGCGCCGGCACCGGCACCGCCTGCACGCCCGGCACCGCCTGCACGCCCGGCACGCCGGGCCCGCGTGCGCCCATGCGGCCCCACCAGCGCGTCGCCTTCTGCAGCAGCCCGTCCTTCTTGTGGCTGCCGCCCGCCGCGCACCCGCCGCCTCCGCCTCCCCCGCCGCCCCCGCGCCGCGCCTCCGCCCACTCGGGCACGTCGCTCACGCACTTGTTCGGTGGAGGCTGAAAACTTCTCATCAACTCGGCTTGCTGAAATCGAAAACGAACAATCGTATTAATGACGTGAAAGGACAGATTTATCACCGCTCCATCGGCGGCCACGGATAATCTGAAGCGGTAAGTACACAAGTTACCATATTCACGTTGTTAAACGTGACAGTTAATCCCGTAATCAAAATGAGATGGAATTCGTTAGATGCATTTTTCTCTTTCAGTCACAATATTTGTCATATTGCATGTGACGTTCGCTCACGCTTACGTTCAGTGAGAGAAAATCCTGAGCCCACGGGGTCTTGAGAAACGCTGCCGGTAGATTCTCAACATGTAAAAGTACCTTCACAACCTATTTCGCAGAATTATCATTGCTTCATTAATAATGATTGGAGACAGGTAGCAATTCTAGGACGAAAGTATAACATGGATGTGATTCAATTTACATTTTGTGCATAATTTAAACATCATAAAAGCATTTTTGTTGTTGAGGTATTTACAATTACATAATATAAATGGAATTTACGCCAATTTACATTGTCTTTATGACGTTAGAAACGTCGAATATATCAAATTTTACGTTTGCAAATATAACCACGGTTTATTGTAACGTATTTGCGGTGTTTATTCATATTAGGATCCATGTTAGTTATTATGTTCGACGTCAAATTAACATAAATTGCTTCCTGTCTCCGATCATTATTAATTATGTACTGTTGAGAATCCATAAGACTAGCGATCACGCCTCGAGGCGTGACGTTCCTATCAGGATCGAGTCACTGCGCTGTGTCGTGTATCACTTGCCCTCTTAACGTCGCTAATGATACGCTGGTACGATAGCGTGGAATGGGGCAAATGCGAGGTTAGCTTTGTGTAGCAGTTATTAGGTACCAAAAAACAAGGGAACAGATTCAAATTGTCCGAAATTATCGAAGTTTTACCCTAAATCCCTTGCTAAAATAATATCGGGGTCGCACATCAAATGGATAACCACTACCGTTACGCCACGCAGTGTTTGTATCTTTTTTATCTAGATAAGTGGGTAGACAGAGTTTGTTATCCGTACCCTTTTCAAGTTATATGATGGCACGAGATACTCAGATTAGGGTTATAGATAAAATTGATAAGTGACACTGTTTTACTAAGCGCAGCCGAGATACGTGCAGAAGCCGATTCGCTAAAATAAGTAACATTTGTCACCGTCACCATATAAATAACATCTCAAGTTTCGCGTCTCTGATTGGTTGATGCCTGCGCTTTTCTCAAACCACAGTGGAAATGCAAAGGATGATTACCTGATAAGGGACTCGTAACTGCAAATGGGCGTCCTGCCCGTATTCGCCGTCCGGCAACTGTATGCTCGGTGGCAGGCCGAGCCGCTCGGCGGCGGCCGCAGATCGCGCTCTCGCGTCTTGCTCCACCATCTCTTGAATTCTCCCCACCATCGCCTGTATTCGCTGCTGCTTTTCCCATTCTCTGAAATGATTAACATTAAGCTTTAATCTAGCTGGCCAAGGCAATTGCAACAATTGATGGGTGGGTAATCGCAGACCATAACGAGGATGGGTGTCTGAGGATATCTGCGAAACATCAAGTAAGCTATACATTTGTAAGATTGGCACAGAACTGAGGAGAGTGGCTTAATTTTGGGACCTGATAGTGGTGGCATACATACTGGTATAAGAGTGGTAGAGTTTGTCAAGTGAATGAAGGGCGTTGTCCTTCGTGGTAATATAAAAAAAAAATAGCGACTGCTGTCAGGCATAGGGTATGGAAGTTTAATGTAAGGGGGAAGAGTTGGATTCAATTGGCATCTGAACGAGCACAAGAGAATGCTGTGTGTATCATTGTTACTATTACATTTTTTATAATAAAACAAATTATCAACATCTATCTCCTAAAATTCTCTAAAGCGGACATAATCAAAATTTCCTACGTATGACCGAAACATATACCAATACATTATTCCCTTCTGTCGATCCCACGTGACAGGGTCCACAAGGAAAACAATAAAAATCTAGTTATGGAATGCATATGGAAATTTTGCGAACAGAGACAGTTAAAATGGAATGTTTTAATAAGGAAATAGCATATCCATGACGTGCAGGCGTTGATACGAAAGATAAGATCATGATAAAAACGTCTTCATTGACTGTACTTATTCTACAGAAGCCAATGACCACAAGCCAACTACAGGTTGGCATACATACAATACATAGTACATATTGCATTCGCCGTTTGAAGGCCTGAATGCAAGTAAAATCGTCAGTCATGATCTCAACTATCTCAAGAACAGCTCTCGCTTGAAGCTTGAATATTTGATTAAATCTCTTGCATGCACGTGTAAGATAAGTGCAAACTTCGTGCTAGCGGCGTGGTCAGAACCCATACTCGGACATAGATAGATATAGCGATAGGTAGTTATGTGCCAGCATTTTGCAGCTCATTACTCAACTAGTAGGTTCATTATAGCTGTTAAAGGTTTAACTCAAGATTTAAAATATTTAAAGAATTTGGCTTTGTGGTAGATAAAATTAAGAAACAGGAATATTTTTTTCCATAATTGTTATACATGTACAGATACTGGACTGTGGTTCAGCAATATTTAGAAGAGCAGTGTTTTGTTTTGATTGGTTATCTTAATTTCTTTGGCATTTCCAGAACGGCCCGTGCCGACCTCAATCTGATGAACGATGAACTCTATATCGCAAATAAGAAAAGTACCTATATCGCATGTGGTACCGTTATTTTCAGTTATTTCATTAGATTATTATTTTTATTATGCACAACTTTGAGAACAAATCATTTTTTCGAATATTTGAATTTGTGTTGTAAGTACAGTAGATTAGTGGCGTAGAGATTCATGGCGTTATCGTTAGCCGCGTTAGGTAAAGACGCCGGTTCGAATCCGGCCTTCACCACTGGAGGGCATCGTCACTTTTTTTTTCATATATGACATCTATTTCAGTTTATAGATAATTATGAATGAGATTATTTCAGATTATTTCTGAGTGACTGGCACATTGTAATGCAGAAATATACCTGATTAATGATTTCTAAAATTCTCGAGCATACATTTCGGACGTTATTATGGACAAAGCACATTTACTAGCAAGTTGGTACAATTCCTCGGACGATATTAATAGGTAAAATTACGTATAGTTTTACAGTAGTATCCTATTGTACCCTACTTGAAGAATTGTAATTTTTTTGGATACCCTGGTCGGGGTTCGAAATTAACACGACTAAATTATAGTTAGGTACTCTTTGAGAAAATTATCAGGCTATTATCACAGAACGTTACGTAGCGTATATTATCAAACACTAATTATCTACTCTACGGCAATTATCATTGGTAACTGTCCTTTCGAACTTGGTCCACTAACATTATCGTTCATCCAAGGGTCTCAGTAGTCAACAATAGTTTTTTGATTTACAAGGGGGCAAAGTTGTTGTTTAACCGCTCGTGCTAATATTGAGATGGTTTCAAGGCACGAGGGTGAAACAAATTTTACTACCGAGTGAAACACAAAAATTTTCACCACACCAGCACGTAAAGCCAAAAACTGACGAGAAAGTTGCACTTTGTAATACTCACGCAGAGTGGTGATGCCTGTGCTCGTGTCGCAGGCGCGGCCCCCCCGGCGCACCGAGCCGCTCCATGCCCGCGCACCCCGGCACTTGTACCGAGAGCATCTGCAAATCACAACACACTGCTCTCACTTATGTGGTCCACCTCACTATTAACCTATAATCTACGCGGGGAAGTTTAAGGAGACGAATAGACAGAAAAAGTCCGTCCAGAAAAAGATGTGAAATTAAGACGCGTCACGGACACAAACTGGAGGTTCCGTACATGGTCCTTTAACTAAATTTAGAACCAACTGCCGTATCTAGGTATTGGTCCTTTTACCAATAATCGATCAATTCGTCCATCGACAACGATCAGTTGTGTATAGTCGACCACTGGTTTCAACGGCGATCGATCGATTTTTGTCGACGATTGACAGAGCTAATTTATTTTGGTCTACAACCGTTATATGTTGCTATTTTTTTACACTTTGTATTTAAGTTCATTGAGGGACAGACAGTTCAGTCAAGTGGTTTTGTCTGTGTACTCGTAATACATCTATCTGATGTACCTATTGTACCTGTATTCCTCTCTTCCGTACAATAAAGTGTTACTTACGCTTCATGTTAGCGCTTTTGTTGGACAAATCAGTGTAGAGTTAAAAGTACACAGAAAGTTATATTATTGTTTATTAGAAGCCCATTCGATATGATTATGAAAAATCATGATTTTGAAAAGTGATTAAATATTCGAGGAGTTATTTATACTAACGTTTTAGTAGATTACATAATATTTGTAGACCTACTATATATTATTCCACGTTTAGTGGTCGGATTGCAGTAAATTGTGGTAAACGACTGTATGTAGTTCCTAGGCAAATACAATAATTAACAATATATGCCTTGTAATAATTGTAGGTACATTGAGTACTCGTCGGTAACGATTTATTGCTTAAGAAATTCGTTTTTCGTTTCGATTTCATCACGGATGATTTAATCATGAGGATTTTTTAGTCAAATTACCGATTTTAATCACGAGTGCCCATCTCTGGTTTTCAATGTCATTTGCCTCCGTCATTATTTTTCTCATTTAAAGTTTCTTTTGTGTGGGACAGTAGGATAAGTAAATTGACCTCATACTTATACATTTAAAAATCTTTTATGAAATGTAGTAGTGCAGTATATTGCAGCAAATGGTTTTTCTGCAGATACTTCTTTAATAGGGAAATTAACTCTTCAGTTGTATTCTTGTAACACTATAATGTAATTGGTGCATACAAACGCAAGAAGCAAGAAGAAACGACTCAAATTCTAGAGGCATTAGCATGTAGTTTGTAAATACGTAAATAATTGCAAATGATGTCACCGTACGGGAAATCTGTTTTTAAGTAGGCACTCCCTCTACTTAGAATAAAAGCACAGGGTAATACTAGTGGGTTTACTATGCGGGATTAGAGTTATATTATATTATTAAATCTTTATTTTATTGTTTTTAGTATTTGTTGTTATAGCGGCAACAGAAATACAGCATCTGTGAAAATTTCAACTGTCTAGCGATCACGGTTCGTGAGATACAGCCTGGTGACAGACGGACGGACGGACGGACGGACAGACGGACGGACGGACGGACAGACGGACGGACGGACGGACAGCGGAGTCTTAGTAATAGGGTCCCGTTTTACCCTTTTGGTACGGAACCCTAAAAACCGTAATTGCTAGCAAAAAACCGCTTTCATAAAAAAAACGTGGTTAATGATGTTAATGTTTACATTAATCAGGCTCACTGGGCTGAAACGTGGATAAAGCTATCTATAAGGGTTTCTGAAACATATGGAACCCTAAAAAGTAGATGTCTTTGTGTGATTTTCTAGGTTTCTAATGTTTATTTAATGTGTACCTAATGCTAACATAGGTATATGTTAGCTGACTACCTATATCTACTTTGTTCTCACGCTCTGTAGACTAAACTATTAGAACAGATTTCCACATAATAAGGGGTCGTTAGATTCAACTCGGATATCAAACTTTTTTAACATAAATAAATATGTAACATAGAGAAGATATATGAGGAATAGGTCCTAGATCTTTATTCCATGTGAGCTTTTCTCGTAAGAACTATTCTAGACATACCTTTTTTAGACGAGTCCCCAGTTTCTATAATAAACATTTGTTCGATATTGATCCTTTTAATAATTCCCTGTCTAGTCTAAAAATGTTTGTGAGAACGTTCTTTTAGTACCTAATTCCTAACTGTAGCAATTAATTTCGACATATATTATTACTGCACACTCAGGGGCATTGGGGATGGGTCTGTTTGTGTGGCAATTACTACACAACGTGGCCTGTTTTCATTGTTCCTTGAGATTGTATGCTTATTTGTGTATTCTTAAATTACTTACTACGTTGTTCTTACCTACCTTTTTATTTTATTAATATTGTGTTTAATGAACCTCCAGGTCTGTTTGTATCACCTCTCAGTTTCTGTACATTGTGTACGGCATATGCAATATGTTTTTCACCTCAGCAGCTCAAGGAACAAGCAGAACAAGGGTACTTTGCTTCTTAAAAACAGTGAGACAAAATGACATTCAAGTGACCTTTATAGTCAAATGTCATTTCAACATGCGGGGTCTAATACAAGTTCGATATACTTGGGTTCTATTATCTCTGTCCCTCTAGGTATGTTCTCACTGCTTAGGGTGAAAATTTTTGTGTACTACACGAGATCAAAGTTGTTTACATCTCGTGCGCTTTTGAATCCCTTACTACGCTCAAGATTCTAAATTAGATTCACGAGCGTAGCGAGAGTATTATAGAATCTTTCGCTTGCACGGGACTCAAAATAAGCACTCGAAGAAATATCAAACTTTGATCTCTTGTTGTACAAATAACTATATTATGACTGTTTTTGTTTTCTCAATAAAAAAAAAAAATAGGTACAGGCAGATTCAAAGTCATGCGGCCTTTGGTAGGTCGATATATAATAGCAGGGTAGATATGTATAGGTACGCTTAATACACTAAATACATTGATCATCGATGAAGTCAAATCGGTAAGTAGGTATCTAGTTCCTCCGTCGTCCTTGAAACGTCGGAGGTAAATTTTAAAACCTAATTATACCTACGCGATTAAGCCACCCCGTTTTAGTAAATAATAATGAATATCTTGTTGTTGAAATGAAACAGAGGGTTTAATGTTCCTCAACATATTGTTTATTTTTCAAAGTATATTAGGAATGATAATACATATTTAAATTATATTCGCTTGAACAACTAGGTACATTTTTTATTTAATAGGTATATAACTAGGTAGCAGCTGATCTAATGACAAGCGATAACAAGTTTGGTACTGTATCATTATTTTTAATGAAAAAATAGGTAAGTAGGTATTAAAATTAAAGAATTCATTAGATAAGTAGTCAAATGAATGTGGTTTTCCGCAAACCTCAGCAATAAAGTAATGATACGAGGTTAATAATTAAAAAATATAAGAAACAATGTAGAGCTATTAGGCTTATGTAAGTCTATTATTTCGTCTTATTAACTTTTTAGTGTTTCAAAGTACCTAGGTAGGTAGGTAGGTGTTTACTTAGTAGGCATTTGTCTCGTCATATTTTCTAGTACATGTCAAGGAATAGAATTCGCTCCCGCAGTCTGTATTCCCTGATCGATACGATCTAAGTATCTTTATAGCAAGAGCGAATAGACTGTTACTGAATCAGTGAGCTAATCGCTGATCGTTTATTAGTACCTACATAACTTTCAATATTTTGACATTTACAATATTTATATTTTGTCCATAAAATTTAATAAACCTAATCTAATCATTATAATCTAATCATATAAGTTAATTGTCAATAATAAGAAATGTCTAAAAAAATTAAGTCAATAGTGTTGCCATCTGGTAAAAAAAACCAGCCAAGTGCGAGTCGGACTTGTGTTTCAAGGGTTCCGTACCTTAAGACCGACTCACGCTTGACTGTACATTTGTAATAGGGTTTCCTGTCATCTATAGGTAAATAACTATTTTGTGTATTTTTTTCAAAATTTTAGACCGGGGAATTATCATTTTTGGCTATTTTTTAAAATAACTTCTAACCTATGTATTTTAAAATTATAAAAAATATATATTTGATATTTTCAAGATGAGCTCTTTCATTTGATATATAGCACGATATATAGTTGGTCAAGCAGATCTTGTCAGTAGAAAAAGGCGGCAAATTTGAAAAATGTAGGCGCGAAGGGATATCGTCTTATAGAAAATTTGAATTTCGCGCCTTTTTCTACTGACAAGATTTGCTTGACCATCTATAGTTTGAAAAACTTTATTTTTTAACTTTCTCATTTACCCCCCAAAAGTGGGCACTTTTAAAATTCATTTTCACTTCTTCCATGCTGTTTAAAATTCATTTTCACTTCTCATGCTCAAAAAGTGCACCTTTATGTCGTGCGTAGACGACATAAAATCGCATTTTATGCTCTAGAGCATGAAGTAAAATCATCTATTACAACCCTTATTGACTTAGCAATAAAGTCCAAATTCTGCCTTACAAACTGCCAGCCCTGCCGGCGCGCCCCCGACCGGCGCTCTTCCGATCGGCGTGCCCCGCGCCTCCGACCGGCCCAAGAAAAATTGCCTCGGGTAAAAATGGGTCACTTTATGCCCTTGTAGTACAATCTACTATTGTTTACGTTACATATGCATCTTTGGGTCACTAATTTACATATGTGTACCAAATTTCAACTTGATTGGTCCAGTAGTTTCCGAGAAAATAGGCTGTGACAGACGGACAGATAGACAGACGCAGAAGTGATTCTATATGGGTTCCGTTTTTTCCTTTTGAGGTACGGAACCCTAAAAAATGATAAAAATGGCTAATAAAATTTGCTTACAAAGTTATTTAGGTAACGTTTAACCAACGCATAACGGCATAAACATGTCAAATTTCACAAATATGAACCATATCACCTTTGACATTAAGTTCAAAATCATGGTGGGGATATTTTCACCTTTGCCTTTTAAAGGCTTAAGGCTGGTGATTTTTAAATAACTTAAATTATAAAATGACAATCCAATCCAATTCTTGGAAAAGGTTTATACCATTTTTTGACTGTCATTTGGTAGATTTAATTTACTACCCATTTGGTATTTTGTCACAGTGTGGTCTCTAGCCACTATCATACCGATTGTCAGTGTGACAAGGTATGAAATGGGTCGGAAATTAAATCTTTGACTTTACCTATTACAACAGATTATAATCATTAAGTTATGTAAATATAGTGCAAAAGATAAGCATACTGGTAATACCAGTCTGGTATTTAGGTATACTATTTTTGCTATTATTATAAAAGTGATATCTAATTAGTGAATTCGAGTGACATGTGTTAAAATTTATATTTATTTAACTGTAAATCAATCCGCATAATCATATCCGAACAGGTGGAAAGGGTTATGTCATTTGGCATATAAATGTAATTGAAAGACTGCCACAGATTTTGGTTTAGAGGAGAGAAGAAAGTTTGCTAGATAGAAATAGTTTAAGTTTAATATTTGTACTATTCTTATATTAACCGTTAAGGGTGTATTGTATTTGTTTGGTGTAACTACTATTATTACTACATTCTAACTAATTATTATGCTGTCCAAATGTCCATAAGCGCAAATAAATGTTATGAGTTACCTACTACATTGTATGGGTGTTAAGGCCCCCCCCCCCCCCCCCCAGAAATTAGTCAAAACATGTTGAATGTCAGATAGTATGTGCAAATATACTTCTAGATAACAGGTTTTGTTAAATACTCACTACCTATTTTTAGACATAAAATAGGTACTTAAACTTGAAAGCAAAGATAAAAGGGGCAGTAATGTGTGAACTTTGTGGTTAATTTTAACTATCTATGTTGCAACACACCCTTTTTAGGTATAAAGATCTCTATCCAGTGGGGGATTTGCAGTCTTTGCCGCCCTAGGCCCCAGGCCCTGTAGCCACCCCTTTCTCAGTACCCATCATATTGACTACATTTGAGTCGCTTAACTTCAAACTCGGGTAAATCCATCTGTCAGATTATGCGATTTTGGTATTAAGAAAAGGAAATAGGGTAGATATTTGCTGAGGGTCGAATGGATTTACCCGTACCTAATATGTCTAGTTAGTGCATTTGTTTACAGTGTTTATATTTAGTGGTTATAGTGTCACTGTCACATAAACATAATTTGTCTCTATCTCCACTATGAGCCCTATCCTCAATACAATTACATTATATTTTATGCAATAAGTACATAATGAGGATTGAATAAAATATTTATTATGTGCGTAACAGATGCTATAGGAGTATCAACTCAAAATCAGTTATGAAAATTTTGTTGACTCAGATTCAATAATATTATATTGAAGATAATAGTCAATAAGGATCACATGAATTCACTCTTGTTTAATTATCAGCTGTTTCAAAGGTAAACAAAATATTTAATGTCAAACTTATAATTGTGCTCTTCAATGCCACCAGTTTAATTAATTAAAACATTTAGTAAAAAGAGCTAATTTGAAATAACACAATGTTATTGCTCTGAATTTAATTTGTAATACTAAGCTGTTGGTGTGTTTGACGTCTCAGAATGCATAAATTAGTGATAAATCATAACAAGGACTGAAGTTGTTGGGTGCATACTAAGCCTGATAATTATAACCAAACAATCACAATAAAACTACCTACATAACTCAAGTGTATGTTCCTTCTGATAAACATATTTGTTGGACTAGTGCACATAATCAAAAGACTTGTCACAACTAAGGCGAGAGGTGATTACGGAACTGTCTGTCATGAAAATTTATTTAAATTTACACAAACAACGTCTGGGTGTGACGTTGCTATCGGCGCGCCTCTTATCACTTGGCATGCTCCCGCCGTCTCGCGGCCGAGCGACTCTGCCGAGTGCCTTGGGCCTCACTTCACTCCCTTCCACTACAAATCAAACACTCCAATATTCTCACTCGCCTACATTCATTTACTAACATTATTGATTCAGTGTAATCCTTTACACCATCTTAGGATGACGGTAAACCATCGGTAAGTTCCCTAAGTGAAGCAAAGTTTTTATTTACTATAATCATATGTGATATTCAAGCTTGCGTGTTCCTATTTTTTTACGATTTGTATGTAAATTACTCACTATTTGAAACGTTGTCGTCCACAATTCTTGTAG
Source organism: Cydia splendana (assembly GCF_910591565.1). NCBI lineage: Eukaryota > Metazoa > Arthropoda > Insecta > Lepidoptera > Tortricidae > Cydia > Cydia splendana. The sequence goes on along the minus strand of NC_085971.1, from coordinate 11,357,688 downwards.
GTTTTTCACCTATTGATGACAGTTAGTGATGTGCTTGTGTCCAATGATTAACGATGATACGCTGAGGAGTTAAATCGAATCGATCACTCGATTTTTTACGGTCGCCGTATAAATCCACACAGTCACTGACATTTAAAAATTGGTTTTCGCGTACTCCTTCAACATTCGACTTTAAACAAAACAATCACAGGGCACTAGACGGAGACTACAACACCCGTAAGCGCTTTTGCAATAATTAACTATCATTCACTAATAAATAAAATATGTTTTTAAATGCAATAACACTATAAAAATAAATTACTTTTGAAATAAGAATAACATATAAATTCCACTATCGCGTGTTTTGTCTTAGAGTTGTTTTTCATATTGGCAGGAAGACGCCTGCCATCGAGCGAGTCTTGTTATTCAATGACGCGGACGCGGCGCGGTGTTCGCAGTCGCGTAGCGGGGAGAAAACGGGCGGGCGGCGGCGGTGCACCGGCTGCCGCCGATGTCGTCTCACACAAGCGTAGGCAGTTGTGTGTCACGTCGACCCCGACACACAGACGTAATCTGCTATGTCTAGCCGCGTCTGTGTGCTCAACAGCCGACACAATACACTACGTGTGTGCGTTCAAAGGTAAAAGTGTGTATAATGTTAGTATCAGTACGACGTACATATGATTCGGCACACATGTAAAAGAAGCTCGATTGCTGCCACCGCGCCGCGCCGTCGTATGTATGGGCACCTATATGTAGATATTAGCGAGCGATGCGATGACGCGTTTGTCGGCTTGCGAGACGAGACGAGACGGTTGGCATTGCTCAATGATCGAGGTAATCGTAAGAGTTGTAACGAAATCGAAGTAGGTGGATACAAATCTAGATATAGGTAGCAGAAACTGTTAATCCATCCTCTTTAACTTCAAAATACTTACTTAAAATTTCCCAAAACTTTAAAATCGTTACGTTACGGATTAACCGTTATCATTATCACGGTTTATCGTCACATTTCATCAATAGGTAACACAACGTCACAGGGTCAAAAAAGTCTCGTCTGCAAATATGTATTATGCAGTAAGTAAATTCTTTGGTAGATATTTCGTTAAGTATCATAGTTTAATGTGTTATATCATAGGTACCCATTCACAATAATGAAGCTATAGGAGTAAAAGGCCTTTATCATTTATTTAAATAAGTGAATTGACAAATATCGATAGGTACTTTAATTAAAACATTGATTCCTAATTCTATCACTAATTCGAATATTGAGTTCCAAAATTCACAACACGTCACACCCGGAGACCCTATTCGACTTGTCAGAATGTGCCAACGTGACTTAGCCATCATCATTTTATGTGAATAGTGTTGTGTGAACAAAAAAATAGTGTTGTGTCAAATAAGCTCACTGGATAGATACTTACGTATTTCCCTGGATAGATCTGTACGTCTACCATCAGTTTTGACATTGACAGACACGCTCACGTCTACGTAACTTACTTTCTATGCATCTCGCTCGTACTCGCATATTGGTGCAAGCGAGATGTAAAGAAAGTAAATTACGTAGACGTGAGCGTTATGTCAATGTCAAAACTGGTGGTGGACGTACAGATCGAATTTGACCTTAACTATGACCGTTATGACAAAGAATACCCCTTACCCCTTAACGAACGCATTTATTAATTTATAAATTTCTGGGAAATGGCGGTTTTGATAAGCAATCGTTAAAATATGCCTGAAAATTAAGAACGAGGTAAAATCTTTTTGCATTCAAATCGCCTTACTAACTAGCAAATTAGCAATGCTGCTGGCACAGTTAATCGATTACCTATTCATAACACTTTTTGCAACGAGATACGGTCTATCAACGGTCAGTTATGCTTGTTCAAAATATGCTTGTCACCTCAATGGAAGCGCTCATATTTTGTCAGTCAGTACTTATTACTTAAGTCAAAGTTAATCTAGGTTTAAATATCTTTTCGTTGGGCTTAATAAAAAAAAACCGGACAAGTGCGATTGCGAGTCGCACTCGCCCAACGAAAGTTCCGTACAAATTTACCTTTTTTTCACAAATTTATAGTTTTGATATTTTTCCCTGTACATACTTGTAGTGTAAGAAGATATTACTTGCCAAATTTCAAAGTTCTAGGTCAATTGGAGGTACCCTATGAATTTTAATTCCCTCGACAGTGTCAAAATACGTTTTTTGCGGCATAAACGGCCGTATCTTTTTTTACGTCAACTTAGAAGGTTGATTTTTTCAAAGCTTCAAGGGACTGTAGTAGAGAAGTCAACTCGTATACGGTTTATATTTAACATGATACCTTCACGCGTTCCCGAGATAAAAGATTTTAACAGACAGACAGACGGACGGACAAAAAAGTGATCCCATAAGTGTTGCGTTTTTCCTTTTGAGGTACGACACCCTAAAAATAATTGAAGAAATATGTTTTTACACTGTATTTTTACTCGTATTACTTAAATGTTACTTTACTAAATAAATTAATATGCTTTACCATATTAGAATAATAGCTTCATTATTGGAGAATAAAAACTGTTTTAATTGTTTAGGTATTATAGGTATGTATGTTGTCAAATAAAATTGTGAGAAATAGAAAAAGGCGGCAAAATTTTAACTTGTAGGCAAAGGGTCGATTCCTAAATACCTTTGAATTTCGTGCCTTTTTCCATTGACACATTGGTTTGCTAGGCTATAAATATAATGATGGGACATTGATATGGTCATAATGCTTAACCTTTTTTCCATGAGGATCCAAATCCGTAGTCTCAAAAAAATACTAGCAAACCAGTAAGTCATATGATATCATACTGGTTTGCTAGTGTAGGATTCAAGATTACTAGGTGGGCTACTCACAAAGGTTTAGAGAACTGCAGGTTGAGTAGGTATAGCTAAATTAATGTTATCAGAAAATATCTGAACGCCTTTGCGTTGGATGGAAAATGGAAACGATTTCCATGCTAGAGCAAAGTGGAAGAAGTAGAGCAGGAAAGCGGACCCCCAGGCCAATTCGAGTTTTAGTTATTCGATCTGTTTCCATTTCATAGATACGGTACCTATTACATTTGTCCATTCTCCGAGGAAGGAATTCTATATATGTTAGTAGTTAACATTTTTAAAACATAATAAAAACACTTAAATTAAAAACTTAGTCATCTGTTTCCAATATGATACTAATCTGTCAGTGTCAAAAGTGACATTTCATCAACCATTACCATCGTCTACAGTGTTAACTGGCAATTGGCGTATTGCAACGGCATAACATCCACCAATGGTCAGTTACTATATATCCGTTATGTTCAGCGCTCAGGCAGTGGGTACTTAAGCGGTTCGCGAATAGCACGGTGCATTCTCCAGATCCAGACACCTATTTCACCAACTTGACAATTGACACCTGACACTGACAATGTCCTGTACATTTTCGCACGTTTTGGATCGGTGGTACACATCATCAATGTTTACTTGTTGGGCCATCAGCGATGTACTGTGAATTGTCAGTGTCAGGCGACAAGAGTCAGCATGGTGAAATAGGGGTCAAAACCAGAGGGGAAGAAAAGGGGTAAGAGTCAACTCACGGGGCAAGCGGCGGCGGCTGCGGCGGCAGCGCGCCGGCGGCGCAGGAGCGGGCGGGCCAGCGCGCCCGCAGCGCACGCCACCACCGCGGCGCCCGCGCATGCGCCCGCCCACCACCACTCTGGAATACAACGAGGATATGTTCAGATGAAGGTAATATTATGAATCGAGAACAGTTCTCATGCGCAATTTCACAAATAAAAAAACATATAATCGCTATGTGTACATTAATTAATTACAGACATTACAGTAGAAGTTATCGGCCCATGAAAGTTCACATGCCGCGCGTTGTCGTCGCTTATTGTAATTCCGCCACCACAGAATTGGCCTGATGCAAAAAGGTTGGCGAAACCTGAAATGTTTACTTGACAGTGACATTAAGTGACTTTGACACTTTTGACAGTGACATATCTGTCGTAGTTTTTTGGTCTGAACTCCAGTTTCTAGTATAGGGGGCGAAGCTCTGTTTTCCTAGGATAGCGGTGCCGTCATATAGCGGCCGTCTCCATACAAAATAATACGGCCAAATATAGATGTCGTAGTATTTTGTATGGGGATGGCCGCTATATGACGGCACCGCTATCTTAGGAAACCAGAGCATAAGCAAAATAAGTAGGGGAAACTGTTGTACCTTGGATCTAGTTTCACCTCGGACAATTGGCAATATTTCCACATTGCCACGGTTATTGAAATATTTAATTTATATTATCTGAAATTACATTGAACTGTATTGTATGTAATGTACCTACCTACTTATATTTTATCTACCATCTCTAATATAATAGCTGGCTATTCTTATACCTATACATTAACCGTCTGTAGCATAATATACTCGTATATAAAAAAAAACTTTATTTCGGAGTATGAAAAGCCTCATGTATGACAGCTATACTCGTATATGGCTATGGCTCATGTCGAATTTTGCACTTTCATGAATTGATTCGCGCTATTGATGCGCAAGATGATCAACAGCTTTATGTACAACAACTATATAGAGCGCACTGTGATTGTGTATGTACTCCCGAAACGAGATATAATACTTATTCAGGCATTATAATAGCCATCTAATCACATGTTTATATTTCGTTACCGTCCGGAATTGAGTGAATCAGAGTGACGTTACGATTCGGGCTTCAGCCGCATTTGAGGTCAGGAGTATGCCAATTGAATTTTACCGTTTCCTAATTTTAAAGCAGATACAGATAAGCATATTGGGCGCAACGGGCGGATAGCAACGAGACGGAGCGTGCGGTCCGAGTTGTAAACATCCATAGGTCTGTACAGCGGAATTGGAATATTCGAACTACCTATGAGTTTGCAGCATTGCTATTTTAAAATGAGACCAGGAAGTAGAAATGTTCAACAGGTACTTTCCTACTTTATACGAGTATCTTTTGATACAAAAACATAGAGCCATAATGGTAGAGTTAGACCATGAAAAGTCTGCGGAGATTTTGACAGCACACGCGGTGCAGGTGTTATTTTAAACGTCAAACTTCTATGAAATTATGACTTATAAATTTAATAACACTAGCACTGTGTGTGCTTTCAAGATCTCTGCAGACTTTTCTTGGTTTAACTCTAACTATAATGCCTAATAAATAACCATTTCGTTTAAAATGATTCATACCCACCAAGAAGATAGATTATCGTAATTCTTGTTAAAAAAAATTATGTGTCTTTTCGGAGTGTCTTTTCGGTCTGATTGTAGATTCATGCTTGAGAGTGATTAAGCACGAGCTAGAGTAGTAGAGATATGTGTTTATATGAGATGACATTATCAACTTGTGATATTACAAATCTTGTGAGACAAGTACTTAACCAACCAGACCAACCAGATTTGTCCATGTAACGTCAAACTTATCTATACTTAGTATACTTACCTTAATAAAACAAATAATAACTAGCAACATATATAACATTTTACCAGTGTCATCGTCCTTTCTCATAAGATTTTTATTTTCTTACTATGCATAGAGTCAGGTTAGCAGGTCTGCTAGGATACACATCTGCGTATACATTTTTTTGCGTAGTAGGCAAGTGTATTAGTCAATTGTATTTTTATTTAGATCGAATGTAAAATTTATGTAAAACGCGATAGGAGCAAATAACAATACCTACACGTGCTGGTGTCATTCAACTGCGCTGCATATTTTGTGCGCTGGGAACGTAAGATTTACCTACCTACTTGGCCGTAAGGGTGTTTATTTATTTATTATTTATTTTATTTTTATTTATTAAGGTTGTTTATTCAGTGCTTGTTTTGATGTAGAAACGGTTAAAGTTATACCTACCTAACACACAATTTTGGTAAAGTAAGTAAAGTATTAATTTATTAATTGTTAACTGTGTAAATAAGATGTCATATAGGTACAGGAGATATCGAATCACCCATTTCGAGCATACAATATGATCTTAAAACTACTAACTATAACTAGCTTACTGACTAACTTAGGTATACTTAACAAACTGGTGATTCCAGAAAAAAACTTATTTAGGTTGTGAAATACATTTTCAATCAACCAGTTTTTTAAGTTAAATTTAAAACTGTTCCTCTACTTATAACATTTTTATTTCAACTGACAGGGACACGTATTGCAGTATTGAATATAGGTAATTCTGTAAAACATTGAATTGTTTGATTTTTTGGCCCGACATCTAAATAATTAAAACTCTTAAATAGATAAACATGTTGGACTTTTATATAGGTACCTAAAAGGATATTTATTAACAAATATCAACGATTTTTTTCGCCGAGTAAGTACTTGCAAAGTAATGTTTATGCTTATAAACTGAAATAAATGTCATAGGTATACTAAGAACAAGTGACCAAGGCCTCTAGTGTCCCAGGCTGGAATCGAACCAGCGTCCTCTGCTATCGCGGCAGTTGCCTAAGCCACTCAAGGCCTTGGTCACTTTTTCTTAGTATATGACATTTATTTTAGTTTATAATTTATATAGTAATGTTTCTACTGGATAAAAACAAATTAAAATATTTTTCTGAAATAATTTAATTTGTTCAAATACTTTAGTAATGTTTATGCTTATTTAATTTAAATTCCTTCTTGCTTATCTAACCTATGTATCATTGCGGTAAACCTATGTGATGTATATTTTGGTCCAGAGTGCATTATTTCTATTTTTATAAAGGAGTTTGTTTGCGTGGTCGCGCTAATTTTAGCGAACCTTAATCAGAATCAAAATATCTCACTCCACAAGCCGGCGGGCCGGCTGCGACTCGCCACATTATAAGATCTCAGGGATATCTTTCATTCCAAGAGGAAACTGAATGTTCGTGTTTCATTTGCCAAAATACATGTTATTCCAGCAATGCACGATTCATAATATTAAAGGAGGAATTTGTTGTCATATTGCATTAACAATTTTCAAACGTAAGTACTTAGACATTGTAATAAAGGTTAATATTATCCTAGTTTCTAAGCAATTATACATTGTATAATATCACGTGGTTTGTTGCACACAGTATCTAGTTTATGATGCTACATTTAGGTACTATGATGTATGTTTTACGACTCGAACTCTGCTACATCACAAAATTACGTTTTAATTTAACCGATCACAATATACGCCTATATAATACGAGTTGGGTACTAATAAACAAATTAAAACTATATATTTGTAGTTAAAACCTTGTATACTAAGGAGAGTTATACGATTGTACGAGGATAGTTCGCAGTCCCAGGTTAAGTGCAGTTGCCAATTGAACGGTGTTAGTCATTCACGGAGGCGGATTCCGCAGCCGCGGTGGAGCGGCCCCGACCAGCGGCGGCTGGGGCCCAAACAAACGGCATGTGGTCGCGCGTACTCGACAAAAATTCGACATCGTTCGCCCAAGAATGCACAGTGACGCTATTTATAGCGCATGCGAGGAGCGCGGGGGCGGCGGCGACGTCTGGTGTCGGTCTGCCGGGGCCTGCCGCCGATCACCGAAATAGCTTCTCCAGCTGGCGATACCTGGCCACGTGGCGCGCGAGCTGCCCTACCTGCCTCGACTTCTCGCGAGGCCCCTTCGCGAGGCGTCTTCACCACTCTCCGCGATCCTTTATCACAGCCCCTATAGCGCGGCTTTAGACTATGATATGACTATTCAGCGCTCTGAGACAGATTGGCTTACTATAAGCTAGATCTGACGTGCCACCCAGATACGTGTGCGACAATACGCATCTGTCTCGAGAGAGAATTCATACAGAGACCTCGACTTGGCAGGGAGTCACGCCAATGTCGTAAAACTAAGGAAGTTTATTTAGATGCTTGCAATTATCTGATAAAATTCACATTTCGATGATTTTTTTAAATCTGTGTCTGATATGATATCGATATGATATTGTTCTATATGCATCGAGCTCGTCCTTACTCTAATAAATGTAGTCGAGATGCATTAAGGTGCAGTGCAGTAGATTATTGAAACGTCGTAGCGCTTTTTTAGATCACAATACGGTTGCCAAAATTTTTATTAGCAATTTAGAAGCCTTTCTCTAGCAACTTCATCGATTTGAAACCTTGACTTTCGGTCGATAGAAAAAAAAAACACAAAAGCTAAGAATAAGTATGAAAATTGCTTCTAAAATGCGCTATTGAAAGAAAGTTTTTTCAGCAAGAGTGAGAGAAGAACCTGAATCCACGGGGCCTTAAGAGCAATCAATATTGTATCAATATCAAATTGATAAATAACAGTTTGAATGCCGTCCATGCAATACTGTAAAATATTAAATAAAAGTGCTGCTTGATAATGCACATTCATTTAAAAGATTTACCATATTATGCATGCCCTGATTTTTCCGTGTACAGTATTTAAGTAAGCCATATTTACATATTTTACCAAGGGAGAAAATAATATGAAAGTCAGCTCACTAAATTAGCATCGGGCTAACTCAAAACAATGTTGTTTTTTTCTCTAAAAAAGTTGTTGCCAATGAGGACGGGGCGAACAAACATGGTTATCCATTTTAGAAGGGCCGTATCAGACATTTAAAAGCAGCTCATGATGTTTCTGCTATTATGACATGACGATGATCTGTCTTTTGCTGAAATTAGTAATAGAATGTCATCTTTCGTGGGCGGGGCGTACTGAGGGCGTAAGGACAAAACTTGGTCATAATATATTGCTCTTGCTGCCCATATTGTATACATATCGTGTATAGTATAATGTTCCACAAACATACACTACGTAATAGATAGGTGTACTTTGCACTCAGTGCAGAGCAGACGTCATCGTCAGCTCTTAAGTAGGTGTTGATTTTAGAAATTCCCAGACAGTGAATGGGTGTCAGGTCTTCTTGATCAACAATTCCATTCACTCACTTTGACGAAAACATTGAACCCCATCTGTCATTGGACACGCAGAGCCAAGACTTAATTTATCCCAGTGATGATATTGCCAATATTCCAACCAACATTAGGTAAGGGATTTTCTTTTATCTTGCCAGTAAAAAAGAAGCAATAGCAACGTAGGTAATATTTTCTTATATGCGAGTTATTCTATAGCTAACTTTTTTCCACGGGTTTCCAAGCGATATCAAGGTATCCATGACACAAATGGATACCTTCCTCATATTTTTATTCACACGATGGCTTGCACGATTTACACGATTTTTATGTGTTGTTGGATTTTCGACTTTGAGCGTTGACCTTAAAATTGAATTTAGCGTGCGGAACTTCTAAAGTCAGGTTTTAACGCAACGATTTTTAAACTCTCGTGCGTATAAGAGTCTAAGGCCGTATGAACGCACGAGAGTTTTTAAAATCTTTCTTTGAAATCTGTTTCTCCTTCAACCTAGCGTTTTCCCGGCCTAGCGCCAGCTAGGGTCCGCTTTCTTATTCATTCTTCGTAGTACTATTAGTTATTCTGTGAATCTTCTTTACTTTGCCCGGTCTTCGGCATCCTCAGTTGTGACATATATTGTTCTTTTCCATGTCAATCCAGCGCTTTTTTTTTTTATTGAAAATAACATGGAAATATAAAATATGCGTACCACAATACAAAAATTCGCCAAACTGCGGGGCAGTTTGTTGGCGATGAGCTCGCTCTTTTTATAAGTACCTACATCAAAAGCAGGTACATAATTTTGCACTGTCCTACCGTCCCAGCGTAGCCCTTTCTTACTATGTACCTATAGGTATATTACAAGTGGACATAGGATGACTTCGCTGGTGGCGCGGGCGCGGGACAGGAGTACAGCGGTGCTTAAAAACTACCTTAACGCTAATAAATATGTTTTTAACAACTTTTAAAAATACAGGTGGCTAGAGCCACTGTGACTATGTTGGTTTATCTTTAGTCAGGGGTGCGAAACTCCTGACTTCGGTCAAACTCGGCTACGCTCGGCTCAGCATTGCTCCGAGCAATTATTAGGGTTGGCACCACTTGACTTCCTTTTGCGTGCACGACCATAGATAAGATAATCACTTGATTTTTGATAACCCTAAATAGCCGAAAGGGATAGTGCCATATATTAGAAAGAGACAGCATGCCATATATTAGAAAGAGACAGCATGATTCGACCCTGAACCGCTGTCAAACTTCGTTTTTGTAGGAAGTTTCCTTTCTGTACGATAGTACTATTAATTATTCTGTGCTTTAGTACACTCTGATACTAGCATACATTATAAGTACTTAGGTTCTTACTACTATTGTTTTATGGAGTTATCGAATTTGTCTAGCTTCTTAGGCTACTTTTCTTTGAAATATTAAAAATAGGTATTTACAGAATGTTAGAGTCGGACCAAGCTAACTCTACATGGCATTTGCAATGACAAAGTGTTGAAATGTCATTATTAATGTTAAATGTCTATGAAAATATGACGTTTATAATTTTTTCCTCACATTGTTCTATTCGGTGCAAAGTTAGTTTAGACGCGGATTCTAACTACGTTGATAAGTATGCAGTGGTCAGTCCCAAAACTACGGTTAAAATTACACTTATTTTCGACACCATCTCATCTCTAAATTCAATCCCTGAATCAATGCCGCAGTCTGGTTAAAAATGCGATCACAACAATGTAAGCGGCTCGTGATAAGGGGTAGTGGGAGGGGGGGGGGGGGCGTCGTCTAGACGGAGTGTAAACAGCGTAATTAGGAAGGTGGGCGCGTAGGCAGCCCAGCGGCCTAGCCTTGCGTCACTCCGGCGCGGAAGTTGCCCAGAAACAATCATACCTGAGTGATCCAACCAACATTTTAAAGTGGCCGCTGACGAAACAGCTTGTCCGTTTTTCCTGTGAATCTTATGGGTTAACCCGATATCAAATTCTCATTTTCGTATGCCCTAATGAGAAATGACATTTCGGCCCAATTGAAAACAAAGAAATTAAACAATGAAGAATGAGGCATTAAGTCCGCCATTTGTACTTTTTTTATGTGCAATATAGTTTAAAAAATAATAAATATCTGGGAGACCGAGCTTTGCTCGGAAAATATATAAAAAATAAAAACTCAAAAATGCGCGTTTTCCCAGAGATAAGATCCCCCGAAAACCCGTTTCCGAGATCCCGAGAGAGAGAGAAATATATATATAAATAAATGTACATATAAAGAAATAAACAAGAATTGCTCGTTTAAGGTATTAGATAGATATAGCGTAGGCTGCGTAGGTATATTCGATAGTTTGCGCTATCGCCTACAAAGTAGTATAAATAAATAAATACTTATACTAAACTGTGGTAGCATTATAAAAACGTTAATGATAAGGTGTAACAACCGAATACAGAACCTCCTCCTTCTATGAAATTGAAGTCGGTTAAAAACAGCAAATTTAAGGCATAACGAGCAAATCTTAATAATTACACTGCCATAAGAGGGCGCTGACTTAAAATTGTAATTATTAAATTTTGGCACGTTTTAATCAGGGGCAAATATTATGGGAAAAATCACATGGAAACTACATATGTATGTAGACTATATTTGCAAAGGCAAACTCCAACCAATACCAAAAGGTTAAAGTTGACTCGATAGAAAAAAATCACGAAAATATGTCTAATTTTCATTTATTGCTAGTTGTACCTATAAAATAAAATAGGTAGATATTAGGTATACTGATGTTGGCGAGAAACTTGAGTAGCAAAATTTTAAACAGATATTTATTTTGAGAGTCATATTGAGATAAAAGTTAAAAACATTTCTTCCGTCGCAAGTCGTCGTCGTCTTTTGTTCCCTTCTAATTTCCTGGCTTTACTTTACTCTTAAATGTAACGCTAGTGACTAAGGACTGTATCGTTTATTATGGGTACAACTTTACTTAGCCGTTTTTTCTGGTTTTGTATTTTTATTAAAAAATTACACATATAGTTTAATTAGTGCTTTAATAATAAGTAACATTTCGTCCTGGGAGATCACGTAAAGCATATGGTTTGGACAATATTTACTTAATCCTCCCGAGTAACAACAACGATTTTGGACAAATACTACAAGAAAATTTGCGGTTTGCGAACAAGACGAGATATTACACAAAAAAATCGTACTATGTAAACAGCAATTACATATGATTCGTAAAGCGAAACAATTGGGCATAGTCTAGTAGTAGTAGTAGTAGTAGTAATCACTAATCATTTCTTTTGGAAAAAAAGTTTTGGATTTGTGCATGGTGGCCTTTTAGAGAATGTGGCATGTTACTTACGACAACCCCGACTTTGGTATACAATATAACCATCATGGAGCTTTTCTGTCGACCTGTTCTAGCCATGGTTCAACGCCATGAATGTCCGTTAGGCTTTGGATTTCGGTAGATTATTTTTAGCTGTTTCCCTCATTTCGATTGCGTCAGAAATTGACGGGAACCCTAAATGTTGCATAAAAAGTCATTTTCATGTAAAGATAAAGATCACTACATTTATTCTGTGGATGTTCAATTGAGCAATCATGAAAATCCTTGGTACGATTTAAAGAAACAAAAGGTTAATATGCTGCCAAAATATGCCATCTAAGTGAGATGGCATATTTTGGCAGCATATTAACCTTTTGTTTCTTTAAATCGTACCAAGGAATCAGTGAAATAGTCTCAAATTAAGCTCGATAGGCTTGTCCAAATTATATTTGCTAGACGGTATTAAAATCATCATAAAGTCCCTAAAATAAAATAAATGTATAACCTTCTTATATCAGATATGGCTTAAAAATACCCCCAGATTGTACCTTAAGAACATAGTAATACAAAATAATACACACATCAACAGTTAGACCAGGTTTTATCTGTACCCATAATAAACGATACAGTCCTTATATTACCTAAAAAAAATCATATTACCTAATTACACAATTTCAATAACTCACATAATTAAACAGATAATTAAATGGACAGTGGAGTCGTACCTAATAGGGTCCCGTTTTTACCCTTTGGGTACGGAACCCTAAGAAGAAAGAAATGTTTGATCAACTCGAAAACCACGAAACTTTCACCAGACCTATAAGCCCTGTCGGTGGTTAGAAGGTTATCCTATCCATTACCATTACCGGACACCCAGTATAGTGTAGGTAACTTACGCTGTATAAGTACTAAACGCACAATGAGATCGGCTCTGCCAAATTCAGCGCTTGTTAATTTTTCGACGCAGGATAAGAATCCTGGCCAGTGACACATATTATTCATTTCGGGTATCGGTATAATAAACGCATTTGTTGCGGTCGTCGGTCGGGCAACCGAGGATGCATTGAACGGTGACATAAACGACATGACTTGCGCTTTGACACTCGCTACGGGTTCTTGAATTGAGCTAAATTAACCAATATAAAAATGTGTGAGGATTTTATCCATACAAACGCGGTCTGTGCCCTCAAAGTTATTCAGTGACTAATAATATTGTGTAAGAGTGGTATTCCATCTATCCAATTTCTTTGTCCGATGTGTATTTGCGTCTCACATTTTGCTCAGTGAGAGAGTGAGACGCAATGCACATTGGACCAAGAAATTGGACATGGTGCAATACCTACCAACCTAACACATGCTGTCGACGATTCTCTACGACTGATTGTAAATTAGAATATCCGTTAGTTTTGTTTACAGAAGTGGTCATATTTTGCCATGTCACGACTCGTCATTGAAACAAGTTGAATTCGCGTCAAGTAATTGAGGACCGCCAGTCATGAAGGTCACTGCGATAACGTACGGTCATCTCGCAGGATGCGATGCAAAGGCGCGGCCGCGCTATTCGGGTTGTTTGTCAACGTCGCTCGTGGTGCCGATGTGCTACGCTATAAATAAAAGCACGACGGCGCGTGCCGGCGGCGCGGCGAGCGCGATCGCTGCGACCACAATCGCCATTGTCTATGTGAATGCAACGCCACTTTCAGGGCCGTTAGTGTATTTGCTACGATGAATGGCGAGTGTCGTAACGTATGATGTGATGACACGCCGTGTCAACACCGTTCGTCCTCGAAAACAGGCACCGACTGTCGGTGGTCAAGATTTGCAGACGGTTGGGCAATGTTGTCTCGTGTCTGCGTGAATCTTCCACGCAACTTTAACTGACAGGCCAATTCGAACGATACAGAATGACACCTAAATGATGCCACTCAGATATCGTGCATTTCGCTCGTACTTGTCCGTACATGTATTGACACGGGCCAGACGCACGATAGCTAAATCACATCATTCAAATATCAGTTTACGTTCGAATTGGCCTATGAAACATAACATAAAGTTGTTGCAAAATTCGAATAATCCTCACTGGGCCATAACATAATAAAGATAAATAAGTTCTTCACCGATCACCACCGATACCATCACCGATTTAGTTCTTAAGAGGTATCTTACTTACACTACCTAACTACTTAAGTATAATAGCAACGGAGAAAAAGTTTTTGGCAAAAATTTCATTTTTGGTACAAGCTTTTATCGCTGACTGTACTTTTCTTACGACAGACAACTAATACTCATCGAGACAATTCTAAAAACCCCTAACACAATTAGGTTGCGTTGTTTCATCACCGAGTTCCTAATGTTCCTATGGCTACCTCCTGTCTCCATCATCAGATCAGCTCGATGGTACCATAATGTTGCATTGTCATCCGATTTAGACATGCATGCAAAATTTCAGCTTAATCGGAAACCGGGAAGTGGATCAAATTCAACTTGCAAGATTTGATTACAGACAGACAACGGGACAGGTGAAAGTAAATAAAAGCTTGTATAAATAAATATTAGCATATGACACAAGTATTTACGAAGGTACCTACTAAACCTAATTGTTTTTTCTGAAATATGAATATTTAACATTTAACTCAAAATGAATGTTGGTAAATAGGAACAAGCAGGTTTAAAACTAGTCTACAATACAAGTACCCAACTACCCACCTAGGGGCATTGTTGATAGGGCCACGTTTGTTATTTCAAAGTGCGGTGCGTGATTAAGTAATGAAGGTAAATTGGTTTATTGACTTGTTCTACTTATTCTTCTTCTATACTTCTATTTTATTTTAACGAAGACTAGTTACGAGAAGAGATTCTGTCATTCCATTCTTATTTGTACTAACTTATTTAATATTTTCAATCGTTTGATTAGAGCTAACCCTACCAAGATAAGTATGCAGCGATTTTGATAGCCCAGACTGTGCAAGTGTTATTTTAAACGTCAAACTTCTATAATATTATGACGTATCACTTGCACAATCTGTGCTGTCAAAATCGTTTCAGAGTTATCTTGGTCTAACTTTATGTAGGTATCTAATATACCTACCTCATTATTGCTTTGTATGTAAGAACACAGAGATGATTTACAATTTAAATTGGTAAAACACGCGCAAGTTAAACATAACGATAAGCAGACGTAACATGAAGTAGGTACTTATTTACTTAGACATAACAAGCGGTCAGTAATGACTTTAATTAGTTAATTTATAAACTTCGTACCTCAGTGCCGCCAAAGAGCGAATTTTATCAAAGTCACGACGTACACCACAATTCTGATCATACTAAAACCTTGTACCTACGCTACCCAAACCAGAAAATTCGCTTCAGTGTTTAGATATGTGGCATGTGGCATTTAATGCTCCAGTTTATTATGAATTACATTTATGTCAGAGTACTATTGGTGGTATACATGGTGGCTAGTTCATTTAAGAATAACATTTTAAGTTATCTCTCTCACACAGAGTCAGAGGTTTATGTTTTTTCTGCTCCTGAACCAAATGTTTACAACGTTCAGAGCTTAATAACGTCAGGAGTGGTTTTGACTGAAATACACCTACATCACATCAAATTTTCCGCTCCCTTAACATTTGGGAACAAAACAATTTTTTTGTGAGTGATGAGAATTGAAAACCAACCTACATTTTTACTTAAGTAGGTTAGTTAGCTAGGTATTGTATTCTTCGTAGGTATTTTAATGACTGATGACGAAGCCGAAACAGGTCAAGGGAGGGGACTAATATGTACACACAGCTGCATAAAGTGCGAATTAACTTTCGCAGCTCGCTGTACAAAACCGTATTAGGAAATACGGTTAAAATAATACGGATAAAATAAATAATTATACATAGTATTTAATAAAACATTTATTTACATACAATATATATACAGTGGTACTACTAAACGAAATTAATAACTAGCTTAAATCTAAAATAGGCCCTTGAGGCATTGTACCAAGGATGCTGGCGGCATTTCCTCGCTGTATCGCAGTATTTAATATTTTAAAATGTATTAAATGTTGTGTTTTGTATTTCTTATTAATATATCGTACATTGTACATGATATCTATTCTATTTTGTAGATAAATGTTATATGTTTTATTAATAATTTGTGAATCACTAGTTTATTTAGGTACGTAAACCTGTAACATGGTGTTAAAGAGTAAATTTAATGTATTTTGATTTAGGTCCTATACCCTCAAACCGATCTCGGTGAGTATCTGCTCCTAGCCCAACGCGGGTTATTTCCATCCCCACGCCGCCCAACAAAACATCGCAGCGTACGACAACAATGTCGCCGCAAGTATTTTCACATGCGATCTATACCGATTTCAGGCTTACTCAGGAAATAAACACAACGCTGAAAAAGGACATTAGAGAACACTGAGCTCAACAGTCCGCGGAGAGCTAACGGAGAAAATAAACCAGCAAAAGTTCGGTGATTGAGTTTAGAAAACATGTGCGCTACTCGTCGCGATTTTAAAGTGCCTACACTGAAGAGCAATGATTTTTTTCATAAAAAATATGGTTGTCTGTAAAGTCGGTTTACGGACGATAATTTTGCGTGATAACGTAATAAGAAAACATTACCATTACATTACGTATCGTTACCATGAAGATCTGTCTACAATGTTACCATGGAGATTTGTCCACAACGTGACACTTTTTCGTGCGTGCGGTGTTCATCGATTTATAAGACGTTATCACGTCAAAAAAAAACAGGGATACAAGCTATTGAACCACAATTTACTAGGTACACGTATTTGTAATACGAGTATGGGCCTTGTTGCTTGAACAAAATAAAAAAAAAATACTACGTCAGTAACAATGGTACATAGAACAAAGGTAAGTTAAGTAAACGGGTCATACAGTGGCAGAAAAACAAAAATATGTGCATTATATACCCGAAAGCTAGTGACACTGGAGTCTAATTTCTGGTTGTTATAGTTCCCAAAACCAGTCCCGACGTAATTTTAAAACAAATATGGCAATACATCTGTGTAGGTATGATACACTTAGGGCCACTTGCACCATCGCACTAACCCGGGGTTAACCGGTTAAACCTGGAGTTACCATAGTTACAACTTGACACTGGGTTACAATTTGTACACTTTGACACTGGGTTAACGGTTTAACCGGCAAACCCCGGGTTAGCGGGATGGTGCAAGTGGCGCTTAGGATACTTAGCAATTCTCTAAATTGAAAACACTTGCTACTTGAAGCATGCGATGTAAGTAGGTACATCCGCTTACAAGTTACCTAAATTTATTTTTAGGCTTTTGAAAGATGAGTCAAACAAAATGTTTTTGTACTCGTAAATATCAACAATTCCAATGTCGCAGGGGAACTATTAAATCCAATGTCTGATCAACTCCGAATACCTACTTATAGGTAAAAAATCCCGGCAGATGGTAATTTCATTCAAATAGATAGCTTAGTCCTATGTCCAGCAGAGGACGTCCTCTGGCTGATATGATGATAATGATGAGATGGCTTAGTAAATAATTGATCCAATCCGTGGGTTAGTAGTGAATCAACTGAAAATAGTAACTTGGAACGACAAGCTTATCTTATCGTTCATGTTTTTGCATTATTTTTGGAGGAACTTTGTGTTGTGTGAGAAGACATGATGATGGCGCCGGAAGGTAGGAATAGGATTACATACTAGCAAAAAGCAGCGCTTTGTAAGGGCTCGCGGAGGTTTTCTACCTTAACGTACCGAACCGGTTGCTGTCCGGTACGCCTGTCTGTTACAGCTTTTACTTTGTCCTTTAAAAACGTGTCCAGACGACAAAATCAAATTGCCAATATCATCCACACGTAATATACAATTTCACAAGTGCTTATTACATCCTACACGGCCGCCCAGTACTTTTTGTAAGGAACCCAACTGGCTTTCCTACATAATGTTGGGTCAGCGAGCCAATGTTCTTGAATTTATTTTTGCGTCCACTCCACACAATTGATCGAAAAACTATCCCGTCTGGACACCTACTGGCGGTAATCACGCTGCTCCGCACATAAACTAACACACACAATTCCACTAGGTACAGCCAGGGTCCAGCATCAGCTCTATCTTGGGTACTGCTCTTCCAAGTTCTCATTAAGACGTGTCAGATGACCAAAACAGCGTGTGCCTATGTTGCACCAAACCTGAGTTCCACTAGGTACAGCCAGGGTTTAGCATAAGCTCTATCTTGGGTACTAATCTCCTAAGTGCTCATCAAGACGAGTCGGATGGCCAAAACAGCGTGTGCCTATGTTGCAACAAACCTGAGTTCCACTAGGTACTGCCAGGGTTCAGCATGAGTTCTATCTTGGGTACTGTTCTCCCAAGTGCTCATCATGACGAGTCGGATGTCCAAAATAGCGTGTGTCTATGTTGCATCAAACCTGATCGAGTTCCACTAGAGGTACAGCCAGGGTTCAGCATTAGCTCTATCTTGGGTACTACTTTCCTAAGTTCTTATCAAGACGAGTTGCATGACCAAAACAGCGTGTGCCTATGTTGTATAAAACCCGAGCTCCATTAGGCACTGTCAGGGTTCAGCATCAGCTATCTTGGGTACTGAAAGTACTGATCTACCCAGTGATCATCATGACGAGTCGGATATCCAAAACAGCGTGTGTCTATGTATGTTGCATCAAACCCGAGCTCCACTAGGCACTGCCAGGGTTCGGCATCGGCTCTATCTTGGGTACTACTCTCCTAAGTGCTCATCAAGATGAGTCGGTTGACCAAACCATAATGTGCCTTTGTTACACCAAACCTGAGTTCCACTAGGTACTGCCAGGGTACTGGGTCATTTTGCTGAACTGCACGCCGACGTTTCTATTGGCGTGCAGTTCCCATACAAGTTGCAGTCGGGTTGTAGTCCGTCTGTATCGGCCCTAAGTCACTGAAGTTTGTATTAATTATGCTTATCTTTATTTATAATTTTAGCAGTTCCAAGCAATAGTAACACTAAAGGCGCGATTCATTAATTACGTAAGACAATTTTTGCCAGCTTTTGACCCCCTCCCTCCCCTATGTAAGAAATAATAAGAATAAGCTGACCCCGTCCCCCTCCCACCAATATAATTTGTTTCAAAAAAATATTTTTATGAATGTTTATTTGTACCTGTACAAAGGTACTTGAGCTCGTTTAAGCTAATTCTGCACCGTGTTTGATAGCATAGAGTGTGGAAGTATTATTTTAAAGGTCATAATTTCATAGAAATTAAAAAAAATATCGCATCTTTGTGATCTTACTTAAGAACTATGAAAACCCCCTCCCACCCCCTTGTAAGAAAAAATAAGATATGTTCGACCCCCCTCCACCCCAAAATCGTCTTACGTAATAAATTAATGGCGCCAAAACTGTATCTCGAACTGAAAATACCCGATTTAAGTTTGCTAACACAACATGACTGATCATCACATCGTCAGCGTCACAAAACATACGAGTAAATTGACCTCCGCAGTAAATATACAGCAAGATTGATTGTTCTAGTAGGTATTCACAAACACTTAATTGCTAAAATGGGAATCAAACCAAATGAAGCGAGGTGGGTTGAATCCAAAATTGTACCCACTTTGGTATTCATCGTTGTTAATGGCGTAAGCGCCATCGACATTATTGAACTTGAAAACACCACATAGGTATCGTATTGTCTGAATACCCACAACACAAGCCTTCTTACTTAGTAAATTTGTATAAGAATGTCCAATATTTATTTATTTATTACTAACGCCATCTGTTAGAGAAAGAAATAATTAACATTAGCACGAATGTTAATTCATCATTTTGCCAACAGATGGCGCTAGTAGTAATACAAAGTGTTATTACTTTATTTTATTATTTTAGGTTTATAAAATGATATTTTTATGTTTGATAACACATCTAGACATGAATTTAAATTACTATGTTAAATTTCAAACCTAACAGTGCAGTAGTTTTTCCGTAAAGTGTACCACAAGAATGCATAGTTCGTCGATTAGTGATAGGGCTCGCTTCGCTCGCCCTAATTAGAACCTCGCAACGGAACATACCACAGCTTGAAGTAACTGCGTTTACTTTTTAGCCTACTACTTAGAAAGAAACATTAATCAAAATTGGGTTTCAAAACCATCTTGTAAAACGGTAAAAAGCCTAGTTACTCGTTTAACGAGATACCTACCTAGTCCAAAAAGGCCAAAGAACGCTTTTTATAGATCCGCTTACGATGACAATTTCCCTGCAAAATTGTATCTGCACATTAATGACATTATAGAGGTTGATGGCCAGTATAGTCTACGTATTAGAAAACAGTAGAAAGTTAGTGCGTTCCGCGCAGCATAAAATTTATTGGACAGTGTGCGTGCGCATGTTTTCCTGTCATTTTTGCGCACGCGTTAGGGCAAGCGCGATCTCGATTGTTTTCGTCGTGTTACGCGGGTATTTCGGGAGCGCGCACACGGGCACGGCTGCCTGCAAACTGTTGTGTACGGCTCTAGAAAACCACTGTGATATGGCTCTTCTATATCCCATGAAAGTTAAGCGGTGGGTTCGTGTTCTATATTTTTTAACTTTGACGCATCACTACACGAGTATACATCACTTTGATCGCATTGGATTTTTCTATACCTGCCCATGGAAAATATAATATACAATCAGCATCTTTATATAAAAAAGTCCAGGAGCGACATTGAGATCTTAAATAATTATGTTACTACGCGCAACGCATCTGCTGACCTGACCCCAATATGGACGAGCGAGATGCACGGACGATTACATGTTAAAATGACATCAAATTGACATGAATTTGTAAAGTGTATGCTCGATTCGTCCTCCAGCTCTTTCTTTCACTCGGGTTCAAACACCCTGCAGCATATTATTTGCAGAGATTAGTCATATTGACGACGCGTCTGGGGGATTGTCAATGCAGGTGTGACGACAATACAATGTGCACGTGTTTGCGTAGGTGAAATCTTTTCATATGCATTTTGTGGGACAGATTGTAAACATTTGTAAACCGTCCATATTTAATTGAAGTTATAGAAAATATACCCGTAATTGTATTTGACGGCCTTTCTAACCTATAGTCGGTGAGTTCGGAGACTAGGCCTACGAATCTTGAGGTTCGGGGTTCCAATCCCGGTAAGGGCATTTATGTGTGTGTTTAACATGAATAAATTACAAGTATCCATATATGTCTAATTTATACCTACCGGGTGGGGCCTGTAACAGGAGCAACAAATTATATATATATTTAATTTATATACATATATCATCGACTAGTACCCATAAGCCCATAACACTAAGTGTGCCATAACACATGTGGGACTAGGTTGAGTTGTGTTATTTGATTCTGAAAAGATATTGATTGATTTTAAGGGTTATTGAATAATATAAACTAAACATACATCGGGGTTTTCGGTGCGGGAATGTTTTACACTAGCCAAATAAAAGTTAAAAACTGTAAAAAACAACACGATTTCAATCTAATCTCAATAATTTATTTTAATTTTGACGAATTGTGCAGTATTATTGTCAAATAAATTCAATATGTCTGTTACCGATATCACGAAATAACCAAAGCCAATAAGGGTGATAGTCTATGTCAAGCCATCTAAAAGTATTGAAGATAACGAGGTTAATGTATACACTCAAAGGTAATAAAAACGTGTCAATTAGTTAGGGAAATTCTATACTAAGTAGGTTTTAATTTCTCTCGAAAAATCAAGCTTTAAAAAAAATTGCTAACTAGCAGTATATAAAACTGTATATAATTTTTATACCGCAGACAACGGGGGTAGGCTTTCAGCAGAGGCCGTCGTACCCTCGACCCACTTCTCCCCTTAGCGCGTGCCAGTGGGCCTTATCAGGCATTATTATTATTACTTAACAAGCAATCACCTTAGTTAAACCAGTATAAACTGATCTTGATCTACACATGATTTATACAAAAATAAAGGTCAGTTACTCTGGTTCGCTCGTGTGTGCGTTAAAATGACAATAACAAGCCAGGCCGATAACTAGAACGGCCCAGCTCATACTGTCTTTATTTGTCTTTGTTGTCTGAGACTGTACGCGCATGGAATTGCAATGTTTTCAATAAGTATCAATAATTCAATACAGTTGTATCATAGCAATGTTACAACTACGAAGGCGCGTAGCTTCGTAGTTGAACCACTGCTACGGGCTACGTCACGCTT
Source organism: Cydia splendana (assembly GCF_910591565.1). Classification (NCBI taxonomy): domain Eukaryota; kingdom Metazoa; phylum Arthropoda; class Insecta; order Lepidoptera; family Tortricidae; genus Cydia; species Cydia splendana. The sequence goes on along the minus strand of NC_085971.1, from coordinate 11,335,305 downwards.
TCGCTACGTCGTGGCTACGCAGGCTTTGACACTATAAACGGAGGACAGTTATCATACGGGGTCCTATTGATCATTTAAAATATCAACTTACAGGCCAATTCGAGTTTTAGTTATTAGATTAGTATCATATGAGTATCATATTGGAAATAGATTTTATAACTAAAACTCGAATTAAGAGTAATTTATATTACTTAGGGGTCATCCATTAATTACGTCACACGAATTTCAAGGTTTTTTGACACCTCCCCCCCTCCTTGTCACACTTGGTCACATTTGGCAAACCCCTCCCCCCCCTGGTGTGAAGTCACATTTTTTCAACGAAATCGGCAAATATTTATTTAGTATAAAATATTAGTAAATTTATTACCCAAAACTGATTATGAAAAAAAATTAAACTAATAAAAACGATTATCGTTCCATAAACTTGTTTTTGAACTGTACAGTAAATAAAATGATTAAAATATAATTTTGGTTACTGATGAAGTTAAAGTGACGTCACAAAGTTTGTGACTCCCCTCTCCCCCTTGTCACAACATGTCACATTTTCTTGACCCCCCCCCCCCTGCATGACCCCTTACTGCATATCTCGTTTGTGCCATTCTTGGTGCGCAAGATACGCCCTTCGACAAAAGTCAAATCATATTAAATCAAATTGAAACTTTTAAAACGTTTCAAGTGCTTTCAGAGATAATAAGAATATTAGTACTCAAGAGTTATTTCGAGCAGTTAGGTGAATGCCGATCGAGATGGTCACACTCTTTCACTCTTTGTCCGACTGACCGTTATTTTCGCTAAGATGAAACTTGTGATGAAATTTTGAATATTTGTAGACGTTTTATTTCGAATACCGAGTGTTTCCTATAACACGAGCAAATAATGAAAACATATATATCATTTTCGGCAGACGGTGACTTGCTCCCACAAGTTAGGCCCCCACAAAAAGTGACTTCTATTAGGATAGGATGGCTCAACACCGCTGTGAGGGCTTAACTATTTTATGTATTATTAAAGTGTGTAACTTCTTTTTCACCGCCATAAGTGATAATTCGAGAATTTTATTTAGATTCTGTATGATACACCTCTACCCCCGTGACTGCTTTGATAAAATGGAAGACTAATTGGGAACTTGAAGCTAAAATAAGTTTGTTTACTGAAATAACATTCGAGACAGGCTTTAAACTTCATTGTTTCAAATAAAATAAAATACACAGAGGAAAAGCGTCCCCCTTTGAATTGTTTAGGAACGGTAATTTCAGTGGCGGATTTGGCCAAAGGGCCAGTAGGCCTGGGCCTAGGGCGGCAAGATATTAGGGGCGGCTAATTGTGACTAAAAATTCACTGATGATAACAAGAAATAAGTCAAAATGTAGTCACGGCGCGATTCTGGAAATGAATTAGAGATTAACTAGATACGATATAGTAAAGATACGTGACGTCCCACGGTAAAGGTACCTTATGGCGATTGGCGCTTACGCTATTATTAACGCCGCTCCAATATTATTGCGCCGCTATGCGACGTAAGCGCCAGCCACCATAAGGTACCTTTTTCCGTGGAACGTCACATATCTTCACTATTTCATATCTAGTTAATCTCTAATTCATTTCCCGAATCGCAGCGCCAGCCGCCATAAGGTACCTTTTGCAGTGGAACGTCACATATCTTTACTATTTCATATCTAGTGAGTCTCTAATTCATTTCCCGAATCGAGCCGAATATGACGAGTGCTGAGAAAGGGGCGGCTACAGGGTCTGGGGCCTAGGGCGGCAAAGACTGCGAATCCGCCACTGGTTAATTTCGTTTGGTAATTAAGGGTGATTAAGTGCTGGGTACTTGGCCTTCCATCTTTCTAGCTTAGGTATATAATGTGTACTTACACCTGAGCACTTCCACACATCTACTAATATTCTAGGTAATTTATCAATGTGTTGTCTAACACCTTACCTACACTAATTTAGGTCCACATATGTTACATTTTACACTACCCTTAGTTACATTTTACAGGCTGTATATGGAGCCACAGTAACTAGAACACAGCCTGAGAAAACAGCTCTTAATAAAAGCGATTTATCGAACTTGATAAGCCGAAAATTAAGGGTGTATGAATAGACAAGGTCGACTCATGGAGCCATCAGCCTATCACGGTCAGAAGCAGAAGCGACACGGGACCGGGAGGCCGCGGCACCTCGTGACCTCGTGGGTCGATGCTCCCGGCCATCTTGCGTAACTAACCCTCGCCCCGTAAAGGCTTACTCTGAATCTGAATTCAGGCGTAGGTACCCTACGCCTGAATTCACTCTTTTCTATTAGATCCTAATCATTAATAATTTAGTCAGTGGTCATTAGTGTCATTACTGGTGTATATAGTTATGGATAGAAGTTGTCCTCGCGAGTCAATGCTCTGATGGTGCATGTAATATTTTGCGTAACTATCTTCAATCCATCAAGGCGTTTTCTTATCATAATATACAATACAATAAATATTCTTCATTGCTCACCAATATCAAAAGAAGCGGTCTTATACCTTATAAATGGGTTATACATATAACTATGTGATGGTAAGATTGATAAGGAGCAGTAGAGATAAGTAGGTAGTTTAATATAATATTTTAGCCTGGGTTGATGAAAAGCTGGCTACACGCTATACTAATCTTCGTTCCACATAGAGTTGTACTTTTAATATGTCTACCACAAGAGTCTGTTGATTAACAATTTGGTTTATCAAGTGACGGTGTGGCCGAATACAGTTACGAGTAGGTATGTTGCAAAAATGTTTATCACTTGACGGCCAAGAAGGATAATTTACATTTGCATTCGACTCTTGGTAAGGGTGAGTATGGGGCATGGCACACTGTGTCCGATTCGCCCGTCGTTCGTCATGTATAGGTAGTATATCTTTAGTAGACATCCAAGATGACAATAAAATAAAAACTTTTTTGTTACAAGCATACAGAATTTCTTGCGACAAACCAAAACTATGACCGGTTACGGTTGTCCTTGAAAGTCTGCCATCTGCATTAAGATAATACCAATGTACCCTAGATAAATCTGTACTAAATAGGTAGGTATGTGTAGGTAAATGCGATGAACTCGGCAAGCCGCGTACAATCAATAACAAAAAGCCTCTCACCCCGCACTTCTAGATATTTTTGGTCGAAACCTAAAAGTCTCCTCTTTTGGCGTAAGTACACTAAGTACTGGCTGTGACAAGTATCATCTAGTATGTAATGATGTTAGGTCAATGAATAGGCATATATAGTAGACACATGGAGCCAGTCTAGCGACGGGAGCGGCACGGGAGTCTGGCACGGCGGTTCGACGACCGGCCCAGGGCCGTTAGGCGTCTTTTGAATTGCGTAACCAACCCCCGCCCAATTTCCTGCAACGACTACTTTTCATGTATAGGAAAAACTATGCAAATCCCATTTGCTAAAATCGATCAGGTTGTTGTAAACCTTGCTTACTGACAGCATGAAAAAAAAATTCTTGAAAAAATATTATAGGTACACTGTTAACTCTAAAGACTAAGAAGTGTTATTCGAGAAAACCGACTATGAACATCTGTAACTATAATTACATAATTAGTGCATATTACTACATATACCTCTACATAATAATATGTATATCTCTTTATCATAGTCATGGCGGCTTGCGATGAACTGAAAATGTAATATTATTCTGTTCAATTCTTAATTAACACGTGTTTGACTATTTTGAATTAGGTAATTTCATTTCCATTTTAATGTTAAAGATCCAATTTAAGTACAATATCTACCAACGTTTAATTTTTTACTTGAATATTCTTCGAGAAGTTGTAGTAAAAGAGTTTTTACATATTCTCTAAACATACGAAATTGTATCGAGGAGAACCATATTCTATGTATCCACATTTATCTATCTCCCTCCGTGCCAACATGATGAAATATTTAAATGAATGACATTTATTCATCTCCCGTCTAGACGGTGCGTGTTGTCAGTTTTTGTCGGGTATTTTTTTGTTACAATTAGTGATACTGCGTCAATTATATCATTATAATTAATAACTTGCCTACTTGAATATCTTGTAGGAACTAAATTAAAAGTAATCACAAACAGATAACTTTATCTCCGTTGCCACACTTGCAACGATCTGTACTGTCATCGTTATGAGCTGCCCTAATTAACATTTGATCGTGAGCCGTTCATTATAAATATAAATAATTATGTAAGTAATTTCTATTCGCTTATCGCCGGTTCAACTGCCACTGTGACCTGTCTGTTTGATATACGGTGCACGGTTTAAATTCCAAGAGTCATGACGCAATATTTTGTCTAGCGCATGAATGCCTACTCAGGTGGTGTTGAAATAGTGAAGGTTTTGAACACTTTGAACGGTGTGTGGTGTGCGGAGTGCGTGCGTCCTGAGCGGGTGCCGTGGAGAGAAAGCGATAGTTGTGGCGGGTGTCTTCGGCGGGGAAGGGACGGAACCTTCGCTCTGATAACCCACATCCGCGCCGCCCGCCCCGCCGGCGCCGGGCCCTCCCTGTCTACACGGGTAGCTTGATTGCTATACAAATACATTACATATATGTAAAGCGGTAACGCTTTGTTCTGATCAGGTGCCTACAGTTTAGATGTAACTCGTAATTTATCCTAATGTAATCAGCGTCTGTGTCAACGATTACTAAACAAGGTTCGGCTGATGAAAACCGACTGCGGAAGCTGTTTCTCAGTTATATAGGTATAATAAAGAAATACGTTCGTGATTGTAGTTAAATACAAACTCACTTTGATAGCATCAAATGTAATCACAATCACCCTGCTATTGTAGAGTTAATGTAGAACTACGTTTAGGTAAACATGTTTTAAGGGGTTCTGGCGGAACTGTATCTACATAAGTAGTTAAAATTGGTACGGCTAAATATGTCCGTCTTAATACAAATACTTACCTACGACCTAGGACTAAACGTATAATTATAGACACAAATGAATCGCACCTATGTTTAAATGCACTATATTATTGGTATTGTAATAGGTACATTTAACCAATAGCTACATATATACCTATGACACATATATATTTTGAAAGCAAAGTTGATCGTCCTAAATGATAGGTACACGACACGTTACACCTTTAACCTCTCGTGTGCCGTGATTTTTTTTTTCTAATATTTTCCTCGTACGCGGATACGCGCTCCGGCATACGACGGCTTTGCTTGTTTGCTTTAAGGTTTACTTTTACTACCAGCAACAATTATACTTTTCTATCTTTCCTGCTACATTTGCCAGATAATTTATTTACCTATTCCTTTTTAAATTGCGATGTTGTTATTTATCTACTTACCTACCTCTTTTCTAGACAACATACATTTAACTCCAAATACCTTATGATAATTGCATTTATACATCTTTAGGTATTAAGCAAAACATCCATTTTTCCCAGAGCATGCATGTTGTGCACCATATTAAATATTGTACACCATAAATATGGTAGACAGCGGAAAAGGACTTATCATCATTAACATCTTTTATATTTTTACCTCTGACGATAAATAATTTCTATTCCTATTTCTAACTAGACAATTGTTGTCAGAAGGCGTGACGGATGTTTTATCCCATGATAAACGATAAAAATAAATACGTCAATCATACTTTTGCAGGCGGGTAAATTAATTTAAGAAAATATTAATTAGGTAATATGCCTTGTTAATAGGAAACAACATAACTCGTGGAACAGTCACGTCGAACTTCAGAAATTTGCCCGTTTTTGTGATTGTTTTGGAAGTTTTACTTAAGTAGGTACTATTGAAATATTCACCCTGTGGCACTGACACGTCGCGTCGTTAAGATGCCAGTACCTACCCATGGCTTTCTTAACGCATTATTGGTTCTTTCAATAAACAGTAAAACTTTGTTAACTGGGACCTGAATAAATAAGAAACCTCCATAACTGCAAAGCATTCATACAAAAACCTAAATATTACCAAGGTTTAGAATAAATTTAAAAGTGGAAAAAATTACTGTCTTGGGTAAGACAGTAATTTTCTCCCAACAGTAATTTTTTCCATCTTTAAATTTATTCTAAGCTTAATAGCATCGTTCGCAGACAGTTTCTGCTTGTTAAAAATTAAAATTATTACACCTAATGTATTATTAGGTTTTTATTTCATGCTTTTACCCGACTAGTTACAAATATTAAAAAACAGCCGGGCCATGCGTGACTGAAGTTAAATACGAGTCACTCGAGGTTCGTGTTTTCAGCATTATGCTCTACCTAACAACCAATCACAGAAAAAAAGTACCTATAACTTTTCGTGGGGTAAGTCCTTTTTTGGCTTCTACTGAAATGTAACGTGGGCAAAGCTATATGTCGAAGAGGCAAAGGTGCCGGTGTTGACGATATTATTTATTCAACGGTATATAGAATTAAGTTCTCCATTTGGCTCTTGATTGGTACCGTCATTATCAGCTAGCGATACATAAATAATACATAGTATACTAATGAGTTAATGTTCAACTGCATCTCCATTATACTTGAGTTTATGTTAACAGATAACTTAGAGTCAGACATGACGTGTGAGTAAATACACGTCTATTTGTTTATCACTTTTAAAACAGCTCGTTGCTTTAATTCTTTAGATCATTATTGGTTTAAAGTGACTACTAATTTGTAATACCTACATGCCACAATTTATTATTTCCACGTTCGCAAAAGGCATACGCGAAATCAATCTGCTATACTTGCTACTTGAGTTCGTGATCTGTCAGATTAGAAGTAATTGTCAGTGGTAGCGAAGTGGTGCGGGCGGCGGCGAGTGCGGAGCCGAATCGGTATAGGCAAGGATAGTGCACTGACCGGTGTGTGGTGTGGGGTCGGGGTCGGGCGCCGGTGTCGGCGGGTGTCGGGGCGGCGGAGGCGGCGCGTGGCCGGTGTGGTTGGAGGGCGCGCTGGCGCAGGCGGCCGCCGGCGGCGCATCTTCCGCGGCGCGGGCGGCGAGCGGCGGCGGCGCGCCGGCGGACGGGCTGGGGGGAGGCGCGCAGAGCGCGACCAGCCGCAGCAGCGCCACGCACCACCACCAGAGCACGGCGGCCAGCGCGCGGGCAGCGCGCCCGACGCGGCCCGGGGTCCTCACGCGACCGAAATACGCGCACCCACAAGCTGTGCACCGGCGCACCTCGCTCTCTTACCCGGGTACGGACAGCTCGGGGCTCGAGGCGACGCGGGAGCGCGCGCGCGGCCACACGGCGACTGGAGCGCCGCTCCCGATCGCGCACGACCGCGCCCGAACACTATTTCGGGATCGACGCTCCGCGCCGCTGCCGCCGCCCGCCCGTCGCACGCTGCCAATTTTACGCAAAATTGCGGGCGGGCGGTGATGCGATATGTACTGCACCGCAGTCACCTGCATTTGCACTATCGTGCGCTAATTAAAGCATTTCCTTTTTTCATTGAGGAGGTCAAGCGGGCCGGTGCGGGTCCGGCGGAGCGCGGACCCCTGCGCCGACGCCGCCGCGCCGCGCGACACGTGCGCTGCCCGTCCACTCAAAATAGTTTGCGGCGACGTGCTGCTGGGCCGTGTCAATAGATACAATGTCGTAGCTATTGGCAAGGAAACAGAGACGCGCACTATCTCACTGTCTCGCGCTCTCTGTGTTGTGGATTCTTATGCACGGTTTATATTTAGATGTAAAATTATTTCTGATATAGATAGGTGTTTGACATTACGTTGAACTCTCATACCAAGCCGAGTTCCACCTGGATAAATATGCTGTGCTACTTGAGATTTTGGATAACAATTTTGGTGACTCTATGAAGTTTTTTAGTTTTACTTTGTAGATGAATATATATTTGTATTTTAGGGGGGGCATTTAAACATTAGCTACTAAATGCATACATACATTGTTGAACCTAATTTAGGTTTAACTGTGTGTGTAGGTATTAGGTAAGAAAGGGCTTACAAAGAGAGCAAACATATTGTTTAACCCCTCGTGCTAATATTGATACCTAAGTAGGTAAGCGAAAGATACCAAAATTAAAAAACGAGTGTAAAATTGAATCTTGAGTGTTGCGGGGGTTTCAAGGCGCGAGGTTTAAAGAAACTTAGCTACTGAGCAAACTACAAAACATTTCACCACAATGCGAGGAAAATACTAATTAGAAAACATAACAAAACAGATCCAATTTAACGTTATTAAATATTTATCATTCTAAATCGTGTCGTAACTCTTGTGGATAAAATGCAACTTCTTCATCAGTTTGTGAAAAATAAAAAGAGCCTTGTGGTGAAAAATAATGTAACCTACTTATTGAAGTAAAGATTATTCTTCAGTGATTTTAACATTTCCACTATGGACGGTAGCGGATGGACGACAATCTCTTATGGCAGAACAGCAATAGTGTCCAGCTGCCAGCTAAGTATACGGGTCAAACAGATCACTGTGTTATGTCTTTCTTGTAGACATACACAAGAGTTAAGGGCTATAAAGGTTAATTTTCTTATTTAACCCTTATCCACGTGAAAAGGTCCTCCTTTTATTTAGAGAACTATGATAAAATCATTACTTACATGCCCACAAGCTGTTAACTATTGCCCACAGGAGAGAAAAATGTACTGTTTGCGCGAACACACTAGTTTTCTCTCCTGTGGGCAATAGTTAACAGCTTGTGGGCATGTAAGTAATGATTTTATCATAGTTCTCTAAATAAAAGGAGGACCTTTTCACGTGGATAAGGGTTAAATAAGAAAATTAACCTTTATAGCCCTTAACTCTTGTGTATGTCTACAGGAAAGACATAACACATTGATCTGTTTGACCATACCTAAATAATATATTTGTCCATCCTTCCGATTTATCCTATCCTATAGATTTACCAGTTATTGGTAGGTACCAATAGGTACTGACAAATGTAATTTTGATTGTATGATATATTGTTTTATTTATGTAATTAGATCAAACAGTCGCAAGGCAGTCGCTTTCGTAAAAACTAGTGCCTACGCCAATTCTTGGGATTAGTTGTCAAGCGGACCCCAGGCTCCCATGCATGAGCCGTGGCAAAATGCCGGGACAACGCGAGGAAAAAGCAGAGGAGAGATCTGAGGATTTAATTAGTAAGTATGTGAATATATCTATTATCGGGTTAACAGAAAAAAAAAGCGGCCAAGTGCGAGTCGGACTCGCCCATGAAGGGTTCCGTAGCAGCAAGTAACATAATAAAATTGCGGTTTACGATTTGTGACGTATTAAAAAAAACTACTTACTAGATCTCGTTCAAACCAATTTTCGGTGGAAGTTTGCATGGTAAACATATATTTTTTTTTAGTTTTATCATTCTCTTATTTTAGAAGTTACAGGGGGGGGGGGGGGGGACTCACATTTTACCACTTTGGAAGTGTCGTCTCTCGCGCAAACTATTCAGTTTAGAAAAAAAATATATTAGAAACCTCAATATCATTTTTAAAGACCTATCCATAGATACCCCACACGTATGGGTTTGATGAAAAAAAAAAAATCGGGTTTCGGTTCTATAGTCCGTTTTTTTTAGCATTAGAAAGAACTTGAAAGAAGGTAAGCCATTTTGACATGTCTTTTAATCGAAAAACGCTTTATAAAAATCAAAAACTAATAACTTATGAAAGCAGAAGAATATAAATCGTCAGATGACAAGCAAAAGTCACTAATTACTTAAAAAAAAAAAATAAAAAAAAATCGACCTCCTTTTAGTACTAATATGGTTCACTATGGCTATGAACTGTGGTGGTACTTAGTGACTTTTGCTTGTCACCCGACGAAATGATCGTATTAGATGCATAATTGTTACATATTTGCCGTAACTTATTTTTAAAATGTGGTTTTCAATTAAAAGACACATCGAGATTGTTTACCTTATTTCTAATGCTAAAAAAACGCACTTTAAGTATGGGGAACCCCCAAAATTTATTGTTTTTTTTTCTATTTTTGTGTGAAAATCTTAATGCGGTTCACAGAATACATCTACTTACGAAGTTTCAACAGTATAGTTCTTATAGTTTCGAGACAGACAGACAGACAGACATGACGAATCCATAAGGGTTCCGTTTTTTGCCATTTGGCTACGGAACCCTAAAAAGCCTAACATAGAAGGCTGGCTCGCTTTCCTTGGCTTCGTTCCCGCCATAGCATTCAGAAGCTAACCGAGTTGGTTTTGCTCTGATCCATCTAATTCGCTCGCTTTATAAAATTATACTAATTCATTTTGTGGCAGTTAAAGTTATAGTTTATAGTTAATAATGTTATGCATATTTCAAGTATGCGGATTCATTATTATGCGCAATAAGTGTTATGCTATTTTATTATTATGCCTTTGAACAGGAAACTATGAACAATTATGTTATGCCAAATCCGTTATTTATTTATGTTTTGGAGATCCAACAGCTATCTATACAGAGTATCCCAAATGAATAAGAGATGGAAAGCCAATTACAGGATCACACATGTAGCTACAGATTATTACATTCAAGTTTACTTAAATGAAAAGTGTCGACGCTCGGACACAGCAACACACAACATAAAAGTTTTTTACAGTACATATTAAGTACAATCCAAAAATGACAATATTTTGAAAACACCTACAATCAGAAATACAATAGAAAAGTTGCAAACAAAGATTGATTACAAATATGCTCAATCAAACATTTTAGCGTCAAATAATGTTTAACCAAATCTTACAATTAAATATATCTATATCTAATTGGTTTGCCAGGTTGTTTAAAGCTCTACTCGCACGCGACAAGAAACTATTCTGTCTGTATTTGGACGATGAAAATTTAACGGATATAGGAGGATAATACCTTTTACAACGAGTGGTAGTATTAAAAGAGAGATTGGAAAGTAATTCAGGACTATCCACCAAACCAGTAGTGATACTAAGTAAATAAGTTATGTCAGCTATTTTCCGCTGTTTTTGTGATGTCTTTTACAAATAGAGGAGGTTTTAGAGGAGCTATAAGGAGATTTAATTTTGAAACACAGAAATTTAATGAATTTACGTTGAATACGTTCAATTCTTTCAGTATATGTAGAATAGCAGGGATTCCATATTTGAAATGCGTACAATGCGTACTCCAGCTTGCTTCTGACTAATGAGCAATATAGCACTTTCAATGTTTTAGCTTGCTTAAAGTGAGTGGAATTACGCATTATGAAGCCTAATGACCTATATGCACAGCTTACTATACTATCAATATGCTTATCAAAAAGCAATTTGGAGTCTTGGATGACTCCAAGACCCTTCATAAAGGTTATGCGAATTCATATTATGACAATTAATGTAAGGCGTATTAAGGGGCACCCCGAATCAAGTTAAGATTTTAAATGTTCGAGTCGGTCTCTATGCTGCAGCACGGTGCACGGTGCACTGACCGCCCGCGACCGTCTGGCGTGTACACAAACCTGAATCGTCCGCTGTCAAATTGTCTCCCACATAGCCTTTGAGCTTCGCATGAGGAACCGGCCTTTGAAAAGTTTTGCAGGCGTGAAGGTGTTTTTTGTGTGAAGCAAGATTTTCTTGTCGCTCGTACGTTCCCCTGGGCCATACTTAAAACCATATATTTTTCTACTGAACTTGTAGATGACTCATTTGAGTTATAACATGTCGCAACATTCTTTTTAATAAACTCTTCTACTGTTGTATGACGGGGCAGAATAACAATAACAATAAAAATTGTTGTTACACTCTGACTGCCCGATTCGAACTTTAAGGTACGTTACGTCAATTAATAGATCTAGAAACGATATGGATTAGACGTATCAGTGTCAAAAGTGACGTTTTTGTTGTAAGAAACGTCACATTTGACACTGACACACTTATCGTTTTTAGATTTATTAATTGACATATCTTAAAGTTCGAATCGGGCCGGTCTTTACAAGGTTCTTGAACGTTACATGATTACATATGTTAATATTTGGATCAATCAACTTTTTGTGTTGTTATTCTGTCCCGTTGTCCAATGTCCAAGGGACAATAAATAGTGGCACAGTTTGTTAGAAGTAATATTGTATCACGTTCTACTACTACGCTCAGTAGAGCGCCAACTATAACAAACATGCATGTCGAGTAAATTAAACACTTAAGTAAGGTACTAATTCGTCAATTACTGGACACTGTTTAATAACTGGCCCACCTTATACTAAAAATGAATTCTATTCACCTATAAACATAATTCATTTTAGTATAAGGTGGTTATTGAAACCTTATACTAAAATGAATTCTGTTTAAGGTGCATCAGGGGGTTAATTTCGACTGCGGGAAATTTCAACTAATCGAAATATAGTGCCATATATGTTATTCGCTATCTGTTTTCGCTATCTTATTAATTAGAAGCATCAGTCATGATTGTTACTAGGGATGTACCGACTAGTCGCCGACTAGTCGCCGACTAGTCGGGAAAGCCGACTATCCGGCCACATTTGTAGTCGGCGATTAGTCGGCGACTAGTCGGCAAAAATGGCCGATTAGTCGGCACTTTATTAGTGAAAGAAAAACAGAAAAAAAAGAAATCAACTGTCAATATTTACCATATTTTTTATGTTTATTTTACTAAAATACCTATTCAGGGTGCATACGAAAACTTTTGTTCATATAATTGACCGTTTAATCGTTATCGTATGTTGGTGGGCTGTTGTTTTCCTCTACAGGTCGATCTCAACTGATTCTCGCGTTCATGTGCAAGTTCGATAGTAATGTTTTTTTATTATTATTCAGTTTTTTGTTTAATAGAGCCATGAGGAACTATTAATGTTATTGCAAAAATTTAGAGACTTAGTCAGGGCACGTTGCACGTAAAGACGCTGACCACAGGGGATAGGTTCTTAACTGGCGACAACGTACGAGAAATAGAGCCTTGGAAATACCTCCTACAAGCTGTACTGACGGTCTGCTCAGGATCGCAAAATAAAGAACTAAAGACAGAAATTGAACGACGATTCTTGTGAAGGTCTTTGAACGTGTAGAGAACACCTTTTAGCCAAGCTAAATTATGATGAATAGCGCAACCCTTGAGCAAAACTATTGTTTTTCACCTGAACTTATACGAAACTAATGATCTGGCCGACTAGCCGACTAGTCGGCCGACTAATCGGCCATTCGAGCGCCGATTAGTCGGCTAGTCGGCCAAATCAATAGTCGGTACATCACTAATTGTTACATAGATTTAAGAGCATGTAAGATGTATTATCTGTTAGTAATCCTAAATAAAGAAAAAAAAAACTGGACATATATGGCACTCTAGTTAATAATGTAAATTGCAGAACATGGAAGATATTTCGATTAGTTGAAATTTCCCGCAGCGACATTGCTCCCCTGCACCTTATAGGTGAATAGAATTCATTTTTAGTATAAGGCGGCCAGTTAGTAACCGGTGGCCAGTAATTAACGATTTAAACGGGTAAATTACCCTATAACATTAAATCAGAATTGTAACATTTAGCTGCTTTCCCCCTGGAAAACTGACTGTAACCATAGAAGAATTCAAATATTGCGGATATTACAGTCTGACAAGAAAGAGTAGAAATTAAAAAGTGGCAATACTGTAGTGTCGTCCCGATTTCTTATATACAGGGTGTTTGGTCGAGGTAGAAATAGGAAACAGATGCTACGCATGCATTCGCAACGAAGGTCGTCAATTTGAGCAAGATCTGTAATGAGAAAATGTTAATTAAATGAAAAAGTTGGAAATTTAAAGAAAATGTTTTTTTTTTATCCTGCTTGTCGGTGTTATAGTGGAAAGATTGGCTGGCTATGGATGAGGTCTTGGTGGCACAGATGGCTCTGCCACTCACGGCTTCTGGAGTATCGATCCAGAGGCTGTGAGTTCAAGTCTCACCCAAGACATTAATTATTCCACTTTTAATTTTATTCTAAGCTTAATAGCATCGTTCGCAGACGTTTCTGCTTGTTAATAATTAAATCTGTATGCAAAAATGAAGTTTTTGAAAGGTTTGTTTGGGATTACTGTACATCATTAGAAAGAGGACAGAACACGGAATTTTGTAAAGTAATTTCCAGAACGTGGTCTCGTTTTGTTTCTTTAAATTTAAAATCAAAGTTGACCTTGGTGTAAAATTTTACATGTTGTAAAACATTTGAAGGTTAATAAAAAAAAATAGAGGTTAAATGTCAGTAATTTTGACTTTGATAAAACCGTTTAACGTTAGACATCACAACGCAATAAACGTAGCATCTCTCCACCACTTACTTTTTTTAAATTTAAGTTTAAACGAGCCGGCCCTGAAGATTTTTCAAACGAAACAAAAAAAAACAAGAAAAAAATACTTACTCGTGAGCCCAAAAATTTTTTAAAGGGCGTGAAAAGATAGAAAACTACCCCACTTATCCGCCGTTTTAATTTGGCAAACGATGGACCAAACACGCTGTATATTGATTTGAAAGGGACGACACTACAATATTGCCATTTTTTAATTTCATACTCTTTTTTGTCAGACTATATACGGAGGGAATAGTTTTCAAAATGTTAATGCCGATGCACACCGCATACGTATTGCACATGCAGTACGGTTCGGCTTCATCCGCAACCGGTTCAGTCAGGCTTTTAAGCTTAAAGTGGAAAATTGCTCAAGTGTTCCAGGATTCCGTCTTTAATGGTTGACGTGACGTTGCGCGTTGTTAATTCGAGGTAGCCCTAATATTATATTTCAATATATACCTAAGTATATAAAATATAATGGCGCGGGTGTCGTGTGTTTAAATTGGCAATAGCGTTTCTGTACGACTCTGCATCGCGTTTCGCTTATACCCCATGCAACGAATATAAAGGAGATTTAATAATTTTAATAAAGTTTAAATTCGTTACAGCATGATGAGATGACGAAGATTTTTACCCACGTATCATGAATCATTTTTTTTAGCATCTTTCCATGTACGAGGTGCGGTCCAAAAGTTTCCGGCCTGACATAGAAAATAAGAGCATTCATTTACAAAACAATTTTTATTATATTTTATTATAGTAGTAGAGAAGGCGCACACCTCTGCTAAGTATTCCCCGAAGTGTGTGCTTAATCACCTCTTGTAAGGGGCTATTCATAAATTACGTCATTTCAAATTAGGGGGGGGGGGGGGGGGTCTGGACATCAGATGATGGTAGCATGACGTAGGAGGAAACGGGGTCATTCGAAGCATGATTTTTGGTTGATTTGAGGGGGGGTTACTTTCTTTTATAACCATCAACAGTATTCCGTGACAATCTCAGAACATGGTAGCCATGGTCTTTTTAATGGATTGCGTTACCTTCGCCTTCCGAGGCCGCTGTTAACCATGACGACGCCAATCCATCGATTCTCTTTTATGGAGGGAATCATAGTACAAAAGCATTGTTTCGTCCCCAGTAACAATTGACTCCAGAAAACTCTTTCCATGTTTTTTATAGGTATCCAAAACTTCCTGAGAGCACGCTCTTCGTTTACTTCGCTGTAAGCTTGAAAAAAGTTTACACTTCCTGCCCATATAACCATTCCAGTCGCAGAATCACAAAGTGGTAACTAAATGTCAGATGTGTCGTAACAGAGTCCACACAATGTGTCTAGAATTGTTTCGAAACAAAGTGTCGTCGCCGTGTCTACACTTTTCCGTAACAAGGTGTCGACACATTTGTGTGCACTTTGCGTGCGGTTTGCGACTAAATCTGACAGCAAATTTGTGACAGCAAATGTCAATATAAAATACCTCTTGAAAACCAAGGTTTGTCAAACTACTATTAGTGTCTCGTGTGCTCGTAATTCTAGTAAGTCATCATGGGCAATGCAAATGATAATAATCGACCGAAACCATATAAACACCCAACACCCGTCAACCTTTTACAGAAAAGTTTTTAAAGAAATTCAATAAGCTACTTAGGTCAGGCAACGAATGCTCCAAAAGTTGTAGAGGGAAATGCTCAGAACACAATTTTTGACTCCGTAACTCGGTTTGACAAGTTAGGAGGTGAACATATCAAAAGTCCCCGGCCGTAGCCCTTGAGCGGGAGGGAGAGAGGGGGCTTTGAAGGTCCCATTTTCCCGTTTTTCGATTATATCTCGGAAACTATGCATCTCAGCGACATGGCCACTTATACAAAATGAAAGTTAATTTAATTTGTTACAAGTTTATTCCGTCAATTTTTTCGATATGTTGAATAGTTTTTGAGATATCCGCTCTTGAAAGTTTATTTAGGGCTCTCAATTTTATCTTGATATATCTATATCAGTGAAGGTGCTAGGCCGTGTTTGGTATCGTTTTCGTATAAATCTGGGGTGCTGAATCCATTTAAGATATCACATTGACACCATTCCACAAAATAAAAATAAATCTTTTTAGGGTTCCGTACCTCAAAAGGAAAAAACGGAACCCTTATAGGATCACTCGTGCATCTGTATGTATGTCCGTCTGAATACACAAAATAGTTCTTTACCTATAGATGACAGGAAAACCTATTAGAAATGTGCAGTCAAGCGCGAGTCGGACTTAATGTACGGAACCCTTAATACGCGAGTCCGACTCGCACTTGGCCGGTTTTTTTGAAACTCTTCTTGACGCTTAACCGCTGAACCGATTTCGTTGAAATTTGGTATAGAAATAGTTTGCGTCCCGGAACAGGACATAGGATAGATCTTATAACCAAAATCATCTTTTGAAGGTGTGAAAAGTGGCGTGGAAATTTGTACGGGAAATCAATAACCGCTGAACCGATTTATATGAAATTTGGGATGGTCTACATCTTTGATTTAGTTAAAAATGATGAAAAAACATGACTTCAAACCTAAACTTAAACAGTATTAACTTCAAGAAGTCAATTCTAAATTCCCCCCTACACCTCATTTCACACCTTTAAAGGGTGATTTTTGAGATAACTTATTATATCCTGTCTCGGGACTCAAAATATATGTGTACCAAATTTAAATTAAAACTGTTCAGCAGTTTAAGCGTGAAGAGGAGTTTAAAAGAAAGTATTTTAATAAGTTTATATGTTTTTACTTCGGAATGGTGTCAATGTGATACCTTAACTAAATTTGGTACTGCGAATTTATACGAAAACGATACCAAAACATGGCCTCGTAGCTTTACTGTTGTAGAAGTCAAAATAAAATGGAGTGCCCTAAATTCTTATTACTTGGCCAAACTTGTGTAGAAGGAAAAGGTAAAATAAAAGTCTTCGGCAGGAATATAAGACACAAATATATTTTTTTTTTGCGTTACTATTTCATTCATCAAATATAAACATACCTTGATTATACTATTCTAGTGAGATCCTCATAGACAAACAAAAACATTTACTTAAAAAATTACAAGGTCGAAATGTCACGAAACTTTTTTTTTTTTCCTTTATTAAGGGGCTTTTTCGATTGAACGAATATGTCACCCCATAAAAAACAGACTTAATTAACAAAGTTAAAAGAAAGTAAATAGCTACATCTAGTTTAATTACATCACACATTTCTGTCCCTCAGACCGCACTTAACAATATTTAGTACCTTTTCAACAACCTCAGACATGGGGTTCGAAAGGTAGGTATTACATAACCCAATGGAACTGTCATTGTCATGAAATATCTGTCTTCTAAGTCGCTCATTTCGGACATACTCCATTAAAATATGATACACATCCTCGACGCGATTACATAAGGTGCATAATTCCGAATTCACTTTACGCATGAGGTAGGCGAACTTATTCAATGGAATGTGTCCAGAGCGCAATCTCAATAATAAAACTAGATCCTGCCTACACAACACACACACACAATTTAAGAATCACCCAATTGCGTCGAGGAATTATCTGTATTTTTGCTTGTTTCATTACCTCCTCGCTTCTTTTTTGTCCTTTGTATTCTGTAGCAATTTGTTAGATCTGAAAATAAAGATAACTTGCGTCGTCACGGATGTCGATTTATAGGTTTTAGGGAGTGCAGAATTCGAAACCGATGATCATTTTATAATCCAAGATGGCGGCTACGTATTTTGTCATAAAATCCAAAATAGTCATCATTTTCGAAATCTGCGCCCCCTAAAACCTATAAAACGACATCCATGACGACTTTTATGACATAGTGCATGGCCGCCATCTTGGAATCCAAAATAGTCATCATTTTCGAAATCTGCGCCCCCTAAAACCTATAAAACGATATCCATGACGACTTTTATGACATAGTGCATTGCCGCCATTTTTAAATTGAAAATGTTATCATTTTCGAAATCTGCGCCCCCCAAAACCTATAAAACGACACCCATGACGACTTTTATGACATAGTGCATGGCCGCCATTTTGGATTCCAAAATGGTCATCATTTTCGAAAGCGGGGCCCCCTAAAACCTATAAAACGACATACATGACGACTTTTATGACATAGTGCATGGCCGCCATCTTGGAATCCAAAATGGTCATCATTTTCGAAATCTGCGCCCCCTAAAACCTATAAAACGACACCCATGACGACTTTTATGACATAGTGCATGGCCGCCATTTTGGAATCCAAAATGGTTATCATTTTCGAAATCTGCGCCCCCCAAAACCTATAAAACGACACCCACGACGACTTTTATGACATAGTGCATGGCCGCCATTTTGGATTCCAAAATGGTCATCATTTTCGAAAGCGGGGCCCCCTAAAATCTATAAAACGACATACATGACGACTTTTATGACATAGTGCATGGCCGCCATCTTGGAATCCAAAATGGTCATCATTTTCGAAATCTGCGCCCCCTAAAACCTATAAAACGACACCCATGACGACTTTTATGACATAGTGCATGGCCGCCATTTTGGATTCCAAAATGGTCATCATTTTCAAAATTGGGGCCCCCTAAAACGTATAAAACGACACCCATGACGACTTTTATGACACAGTGCATGGCCGCCATTTCGGATTCCAAAATGGTCATTATTTTCGAAATCGGCACTCCCTAAAACCTATATATCGACACTCATCTCGACTTTTATGACAAAGTGTTTTGCTACCATGCATGCAAGACATTTCTATTATTTTTACGTACAAAAATGGCCCCCTGTCAACTTTCAATCGAGATTTAATCGATAATTTATTCGATTAATATTCAGATTAATTCAATTTCAATCTATGTTAGGTCGACTAAACCAATCGCGATTAAAATTTGAGAATTAACTTTTTTTATTCCATTAATTAGTCGAATAAACAGTTAATCGATTAATGCCCATCTCTGACCACGGCATTTTTACACTTTGAGAATTTCTGAAAACAAATCAACACAAGGAGCCATTTTGCAAATCCAGTAACATACCAGTAACTTTGTTATTACTTTTGACAGCGCGTGTCATGTGTCAACACAGAGTCGACACAAAGTCGAAACATTGCAACTACTTTGTGACTGCAATATTTCTCAGCCTTGAACCATATTTATACATCATAATTAACAAGTTTCGTAGTATGTAAAGCGTTATTTCTGTTATTTAAGTATAGTATACGCATCGAAGTACTAAAA
Organism: Cydia splendana; assembly: GCF_910591565.1. NCBI lineage: Eukaryota > Metazoa > Arthropoda > Insecta > Lepidoptera > Tortricidae > Cydia > Cydia splendana. The sequence goes on along the minus strand of NC_085971.1, from coordinate 11,315,843 downwards.
ATGCTTCAAATAATATAGTTATGAACACAGGCACTGAGAAGTAAACAATTTCATTTCCGGCTAAACTAAAACAATGTGGTGGCGCGTTGAATATATTACACTTAGTTTATCAAATCACTCGAGCAGTTTAATTCCCCATAATAATTTAAGTCATATTGTAATATAAATGCAAACAATATATAATTACGTCTTGTAATCCGTTTTAGAGATGGCGTATTAATGTCACTTATTTTTATTTAAGTATTTTTCCATCTGACAGTTTCCATTTGACAGGAACAAAATGAACGAATGAACGAATGATTTTGGCATAAAGTAGTCGCAAACCCGAAACAATGTGTGCACACGGCGACCACACTTTATGTCACTTTGTGTCATGTGTCGACCCTTCCCCATTTCTGGTAACTGTGTCGACACGGCGACGACTCTGCGACTGGAATTGTGACCGAAACAGACGGTGTCGACACAAGATGTGTCAACACCGCGTCGTAACGGCGACTGGAAATGGTTGTATGGGCTGTTGTTCTAATCCCAGTGAAACAAAAACCGCAAACAATAGAAACTCAAAAACTATATCCAAAAGAACAGGATAAACGACAATAAAAATGACATATTTTGTTCTTTTTTTTTAAACGGGCAAATCATTGCAGCTGAAATATTTGGACCGTACCTCGTACTTACCTATCATATTAATGGATAATATGTGGTGGCTTGAAATAGAAATCAACCATAATTAGTCAAGTAGAAGTATGAAACAGATATCTCACATTAGATACGGGTTTATAAGAACATTATTCGAATAAGAGGTATGTTTGCGAAATATGATGAACTGCCGATGTTTGTATGTAGCTATGTAAGTCAACATTTCCCAAACTATTGGTCGAGACCCGTTGGTGGATCGCGAGCGATTATTGAGTGGGCCCTGACGACATTCCGACCGATCGGGCGATCTGAGCGTTACCAATAATACCTATTTGGCTTATTATTAACCGGGCAACTAAATTATTAAACAGGAACTTTCATTGGGCATATAATAATATAATTTGGCTGTGCATTAATATTTTAGCGCCAAAAAATATTTTAGCCTCAAATATAAGCATCATATTATTAAAAAAACTGGCAGCAAAATCAAGCCACCTAAAAAAATTATACGGAACTTAAAGTGATAAGTTGGCGTCTAAAATAATAAATTGGCAACTAATATTGTAAAGCGATCGGAAATATCTTTCATGTTCTGCAATCTACATTATTAACTAAAATTTAGTTGTCATCTAGTTCATCAACTAATCATAACTGAGCATATCGTTTCAGCTAGGTAGTATTTTAACACGAAAGCAGTTAAATTTAATGAATATTGGTCACTTTTTACACAAAACACCTCAAATTAATTTACCAATACGCAATGGTCAGTATACTTATTGTTAGCGACGCTACGACAAGACGCGGATAATTGTAAATTAGATTAAGATCAAATTCGATTAAGACTGTATTCTCAATAAAGATTTATTTGATAGGTAGGGAAAACCGCGATTAGATTGTCAGTAGTCATAAGTATTCAAAATATCCGTTATTTAATTCGTAGGTTCGTAATAAGTTTTAGGTCACACAGTAAGTTAGGAAAAACAATGAATTACCTTCTCCAACTGCTATCGTCGGCTATATTGGGCGTTGAGAGTTCAATACTTATAGTCGAAATTTCTAATCATGAAACGCCTACTGGCCATTAATTATTAATTACTAATTTCAATAGTTACCACCGTGTTCTGCTAGAGTCAACAGATAGGTGCGACAACGAGCGAAGCGAGGAGGAGCGTGTTAGGTTGACCGTGTAATGACCAAACAAAATATTTTAAAAGAACTTAATTTTTTAATTAATAGATAGCCGTTTTCTTTTTAAAATGTGCTTCATAAATGGTCTCCAATATATTAATTCAGTTGCCAAATAAATACTTGGTACCTGCCTAAAAATAATCAAAAGCTGTAACGGCATTAAAATACAACTCATATTGATATATTTAAAGGCTCTGTTTTTGTTGCCAAACTATTAATATTAGTAGCCATTTTTTTTTAAACTACCCAAATTCGATTAATTAGTTGACCGGTTAAATACGTGCCATAATATTTTACTAGCGACCCGCTCCGGCTACGCACGGGTTAACAAATTATACACCTAAACCTTCCTCAAGAATCACTCTATTGATAGGTGAAAACCGCATGAAAATCCGTTCAGTAGTTTTTGAGTTTATCGCGAACAAACACACAAACAGACAGACGCGCCGGGGGACTTTGTTCTATAAGGTGTAGTGATGACCCATTATTAAGACGGCCAAGAGGTGGGTCCCGGATATGGCACTTTTTGTTAGATGGGTCGGAGCCCAGTCAACTTTGGGAACCATCACTGATGTAAGTTGTCTTCTGCAAACCATTTCACGACCACTGCTGGTTTCAGATTGACCAAAATTTGGGCATACTTATGAAAAATCGATGACAATGCAATGTTATGTTATGACGAATATGTATATCTATGATAACTCTGTGATAAAATAACGCAATCTCATTGAGTTTAGATTTGTTAGAATTGTCTAGTTGGGTTTTAGTATGATAATACTATTACTTATTCTGTGGTATTAGTAGATGACTGTGAAAAAAAGTACAGTAGGCGAAAACACTTGTAGGTATAAAACACATTACTTACTATAATCATTAATCATACACACAAGCTGTTAACTTTTGTCCACGAATACGAGCGTACACGAATTTCTAGCTTATTATCTCTCTTATCTTATTATTCCACATAAATAAAAAATAAACACAGAAAAACATATTATTTACATTTTAAAATGTGAAAACGCTTTAAGATTATTGAGATGTAACGTGAAAACGGTAGGTACAGTGTGAAACTAATCTTTTCATAGATGATGATATAATACCTATTGATTACAAAATGGACTACATCTCCTCTTCTTTGACTGGGCTCACCCGGCGAAGGTTGCTTTAAACTTTCATTAACGCGGCGACGCCACCCGCCGTCTGCAATTACATTCGCTATTTACAAATTGTCTTTTTACTCGGCTCGGCTTGTTCGTGCGATATGTTGGCACTGATACTGATACTACTAATTAAATGTTTTTTATTGTTATTTTTGCTCGTTGTTAAATTAAAAATAATTAATTACGTCATAAACTTTGATATTTGAAACAAACAGGCCTATTCGGATTTCGAGATAATCACAAGATCTTGAGACGATTTAGAGATCAACTAGATCTACATTAGATATCGACTAGATGTGACTTGGATATCTAAGTCATAACTTGTCGAAATCGTTCAAGAGGACCTACAGAATCGCGGAAACGTCAAATTTGACATATCTATCTTACAAATATCTTTAAATTATCCGTATCGTAACATGTTGAAGACTAGAAATCTAATTCATTTTCCGAATCGAGCCGAAAATATACTTTAAATTTAACAGTTTTGAATGATTCACGGTTAATATCGGGAGCCCGAAAACAGTACAAAAGGTAATCACGGTTCATATCCCGGTCGATATAATTATGTAAGTCTACTTTAAATTTGTTATGTACCTAATAAGTAGTAAAAGTTATAGTAATTCAATTCATAAACACTGAATTCGACTTGTATTTAGTACTTGTAGTGATTAAAGTATTTAAACGTACACACTGGATGTGATTGATTATAACTTAATTCAAACTGAAATTATTACGGAACTATTTACATAGAATCATAGTCTAATAAAACATGGTCTTCCATTCCCAGAGTGACACGGGCCTACGTCACAACAACATGGCCGCTATATATAGCGCTATCGCATATTATCATATAGCGCTGTCGCATGATGACGTAGGCCCGTGTCAGTTAGGTGACCTAGAAAAGACGGGAATGGAGTACCAGGCGGAGTATATTATTATACCATGCATAGAATCATTATCAGAATTGAAGCGATTGAGCGGGTGACAAAATAAGAAATTGATAACAACGCAACTGTCTCTGTCGCACTAATATGGAAGACTGATAGAGAGAGATAACTACCCTACGTTACGGAGCGTGAACGATTAGCAACTTGTCTACGCACCCTGATCATTTAATACATAGATGTTTTAAATTATAGTTCGTTTTTTTTAGCATTAGAAAGAACTTGAAAGAAGGTAAGCGATCTTCACATGTCTTTTAATTGAAAAACGCTTTTTAAAAATCAGTAGCTAATACTTATGAAAGCAGAAGAATATAAATGATCGTATTAGATTCATAATTGTTACATATTTGCCGTAACTTATTTTTAAAACGTGTTTTTCAATTAAAAGACACATCAAGATTGTTTACCTTATTTCTAATGCTAAAAAAAACGAACTATAGTTGAGCACACCTTTGTACTGTCACTGTACTTTGTATTGTTTGTGTTGCGTGTGTGACTGTGTGTGTGTGTGTACTTTGTACTGTCAAGCTTGCGTAGACTTCTGTACTTACAAAAATAGTAGTTTGTGTTACAAGGGATCAAAATGATATATTTCCGTCAAGGGCGTACATTGAATCCTGAGCGTAATGAGGGATTCAAGTGTTAACGCCCAAGACGAAATAATTTTGATACCGTGTGACACATACTGCTTTTCACATCAACTATGAGGAAAATAAAAAAATCTTAGTGTTGACACAAATTATTATGTTTCAAAATATTATTCAAGCTAAAAAGAGAATGCAAAAAATAACAAAAACAGTGTCCTAGAACAGAAAAGTGCCACTTTGATCCCTCTTAGCGGGGAAGAAAAAGCCCTTTTCCGAATAGGTGATGTGAAAAAAGTTTTTCGTAATAGTCAGGTTTAAGATAAGTTTTTGATAAAAACTTTTCCGCATTTTACCACATGGACAACGCGTTGATGTCTTTTACACGAAATAATAATAATATGTTTAAACTTGTCCGGCTACTTGCACGATACAAACTGTAGTTATTGTATCAAATATATCTCAAAACTATTTTTTTTTTATTTACATAATCGTGGCTTGCTCAAATGCTGATATTTTTTTTCTGGTATGACACGGTACGGCAGTCGGCCATGATAAATATTTAATAACATTCATTTTCAATTGATCTGCTTTGATTTTCTTTTGTTTGATATTTTACACTTTAGTAGGAACGTTTAAGCCACGGATGGACACATAGACGGACCGATGGACATGGTGACGGCGACGTATTAAGGCCAAACTTGTACAATGCATAATACCTACACTATAAAATTTCCTTGTTGACGACGCAACACTAAATAAGCCCAAAACGATTATTTTACAGATAACTTTTACGGGTGCATTAATTTTAACTTTAACGGTCACAAATAAACGCGATTTGCGTTTTTTAGCCAATAAGCCGTTATTTATTCGCAGAATCATAAATAACATGTACCTAACTACCTATGTACATAAAATGAACAAGTAAAGCTTTGCAAAAAATTGAGAGGTCGTATTACGGTATACCACAATATGCCAAACCCTAATGCATCTTCATTATACTCGTACAGTGTGGAAAAATAAGTCGGGCCCTGGAGGGAAACTACCTTAAATCCTTAAGTTGGCTCATTTTACGTAAAAAAGACATTCCTTTATTTTTAAACAGAAACAAAACTGCATTCAATACACTTCACTTCATTACATAAATTCACTTTTATGGGAATCGAATAAAATTGTATCAAGGACATAAAGCCAATATTTACATTGTAAAATTAAAATTAATACCATAAACTGGCTTGTTCTATAACAATGTACTAGAGGAAAGTCAATATTTACATTATTTATATAAGCCAGACAGTAGTAGTAGTAAACTCTTTATTGTACAAAAAGACATATTAAAAATAACATACAATTAGTAAGAAGTACAAAGGCGAACTTATCCCTTTGAGGGATCTCTTCCAGTTAACCTTTGAGTAGATGAGAGGAGAAAGTGAAAAGAGGGTGACAAATGCAGCAAAATGTACAACAAGGTACCAGAAAGATAAAGGATATAAATACATACAAAATTTATAGGATAAACATACATATTATTATTATTATTATTATTACAGCTTTATTTATTTCAGCGAATATAATGTTTGTTTATATGTTGTTGTATTATTTGTTAATTCTTTTCTCTGATCCCTATTGGGTAAAAGCCTCCTCGAGTCCCTTCCATTGTTCTCTATCTGTAGCTAATTTCATCCAATTTATTCCTGTTTTTCCAACTATTTGAACTATGTCGTCTGACCAGCGCTTCTGTGGCCTTCCTTGATGTCTTTTTCCAGGTGGTCCTGTCCATTCAGTCACAGTCTTAGTCCATCTTTTGTCTGTATATCTTGACACATGACCAGCCCATTGCCATTTTAGACGCAGTGTTTGTTTTAGGGCATCCACAAGTTTAGTTCTTTTCCTGATCTCTTCATTTCTGACTTTATGTATTCGTCTTAACTTCAACATACTCCTTTCCATGGCATGTTGACATGTGGAAATTTTATTTTTTATTGTATTTGTGTATGTCCATTACCAATAAGAAAGGGAGTAAGACAAGGAGACCCCTTATCACCCAAACTTTTCATAGCAGTACTGGAAGAAGTCTTCAAAAAAATCAACTGGAGTAACCAAGGACTGTGGATACGGGGCAAATATCTCAGTCATCTCAGATTTGCAGACGACATTGTCATCTTTGCCGAGTCATCAAAGAAACTAGAAGAAATGATGCAATCTCTGGCAAATGAGAGCATGCGCGTCGGACTGTACATGAACATAGAAAAGACTAAAGTAATGACCAACTCTAAAACTCGGATAATAAAAGTGAATGGAAGCGAAGTGGAGTACGTAAATGACTATATTTATCTAGGCAAACAAGTGTCCTTCAATAAAAAACAAAATGAAGAAGAAGTCGACAGAAGAATAAACAACACATGGAGAAAATACTGGTCACAAAAAGAAGTACTTAAAGGCGACTACCATCCAAAGTTAAAAAAGATAATAATGGACACTTGCATACTACCTTGTCTGACATATGGTTGTCAAACATACATATATTACACAAAAAGAAATGGGGAAAATACACTAAAAATTGGAAAGAATTAGAACGATATAAAGCAACTATACAATAGAAATACAGACAAATTAATCAGTCAAATCAGATAACCATAGCTTCTTTAACTTCTCTTTGAACGACGCAACCGATTGTGCCTGCCTGAGCGAAACAGGCAGCTCATTCCACAGCTTCACTGGACGCACTGCGAAGGACTTGTTGTATCATCGAGATTTGTGAGGAGGGATGGCAAGTGATAAATTCGCGCTCGAACCACAGAATAAATAATAGTACTAAGTACAGAAGACTCACTCTCTAACAAAACGCGTCTGTTACGATCAGCACAGATATGGCCGCTAGGTGGCGACAGCGCCACGCGCGGTCGCGCGGCTTATGGCAAACCCCAAAATTGGGGCCGAACGGATGTACTTTTAGCTACCTGTAGCAAAGCGACGAAATCGCGGAGTGAGACACGCCTGCTCGAACGCAGACAGTATTTGGCATGTTACGCAATTTTCAGCAAGTTTTCGGTATTGGGACATTTTGATCGAGCAGGAATTATTTGTTTATAATACGTCCGTTATGGCAATTGTCTTCCATATCTCAATTTCGCACATATCGTAAGTTTTGAAAGGCCGCGCGCCGTCCATAAAAATTTGACGGACGAGTTGGAGTGCTTTGACCGAAATTGAAAGGAATTTGTTTGCTTTGTTTGCGGCGCGGTGCCGTGGTAAGAGTGGGCAGCGGCGTAATCAATCGGACTTATCTGTTTACGCGCCGAGCGTCGACCTCGCCTCGCCTCGACAGCTCGCCACAGCGAACGGAGCGCAGCGAGCTTACTGCATACAAGTGACAATCGTTTACAAATGCCAATCGAGGAGTAAAATATGTATGTATCGGGATGCCAGATGCGAATAGTGATAATTTTTAGGGTTTCGTAGTCACCTAGAAACCCTTATAGTTTCGCGTTAATGCTAGAAAGCTGCAATTTGGCATGGATACATAAATCATGCATTGCGACGGAATGGTCAAATAAAAACTACAATGAAATGTTTTTTAGGGTACCTCCCATATAAAATGTTTTTTTTATTTATTTTGCTTTGTCCCAATAGTGTGGGGTATCGTTGGATAGGTCTTTCAAACCGAATAAGGGTCTTCAAAAACTATTTTTTGATATAGTAAAACATCGTAAAACAAAAGCTTAGTAAATACTTTCAATTAAAACTATAGCGAAGATGATCGGTCCAGTAGTTTTTGAGTTATTGCAATAAATCTTCTTTTCTTAGTAAAAGACGTACCAAAGCGCTGCAAAGGTACTCCCTTTATGCTGCTGTACATGATTCTTACTAATAGCTCCCGTTTGGCCTATTTTCACAGAATAGTAACTACGAAACCCTACACTGAGCATGGCCCGACATCCTCTTGGCAGATTTTTAGTAAGTATTTATGTATCGATTGAAATTGTCTATAGCGATATCACTTGGATATGCATTTTTAAATGGTCCTTAAGTTTACATCTCACAATACAATTATACCCCGCGAAAGCGGTGCGTAAAGTGTTTTGTTATTTGCCACAGCTCATAATGCTGCCAACATTAATAGAACTTGGACTTTTGTGTGCAACGAACCTTTATTCGGTGGCAACCTAGTTATACGTCTACCATCAGTTTTGACATTGACATATACGCTCACCTCTACGTAACTTACTTTCTATGCATCTCGCTCGTACTCGCATATTAGTGCAAGCGAGATGTACAGAAAGTAAATTACGTAGACGCGAGCGTTATGTCAATGTCAAAACTGGTGATAGACGTACTAGTTAGGTTTTTATTTTAATTGTTACTTACTACAATATCAAGTATGTAAAGTAATTATCCGATTTTTATGAGTTTTAAGACTGTATTATTATACATTTTTATGATACAATTTTAGTCACCTATATAATATTTCCTGCACCAATGGTCTAATCATAGTCTAATAAAACATGGTCTTCCATTTCCAGAGTGACACGGGCCTACGTCACAACAACATGGCCGCTATATATAGCGCTATCGCATATTATCATATAGCGCTGTCGCATGATGACGTAGGCCCGTGTCAGTTAGGTGACCTAGAAAAGACGGGAATGGAGTACCAGGCGGAGTATATTATTATACCATGGGTCTAATTAGATGTGAGCTTATTATAATAGTTATACCTATGACGACCGGTCTGGCCTAGCGGGTAGTGACTCTGCCTATGAAGCCGATGGTCGGGGGTTTGAATCCCGGTAAGGGAATATATTTGCGTGATGAACACAGATATTTGTTCCTGAGTCATGGGTGTTTTCTAAGTATGTATAATGTATATGTATAAATAAATATGTATTTATCTATATACGCATGCCTCGTACCTCGTACTCATAGTACAAGCTTTGCTTAGTTTGGGCACCGATTATATAATAGTTCTTACGAACAGATACTTATCTCTCGAAGGAAACGCAAATACCTACCGTTTTGATACCTACACAAAAATACAATGGAATGACCTTCAACGCGCCGTTCCCCGCACCGCGCGCACCGGCACAAAGCTACCCAAGTAACATTTTAGTCCTATAATTTTAGTTTTTATCGCTAAAAGCTTGTATAGACGTCGTATTAAGGTTTCAGAGATGACCACCTGTCGTATAAAAGCGCTTGGCAACACCTTTTTGCTCTATAGGCTTATACACCTAATATATTCTATAAGCAATTGATGTAAAGGTTTACATCATCATTTTATAGAGCCGTTACAGGCGTGTACTATAACAGGTTCAAATATAATCACTATACAGCAATATTACTGTATAATAGTATTTGGAATCACTTTTATGCAACTAATTTGCGCTATTAAGGTTCCCTGCCAAGCCGCTATAGTTTTGTGTTTTAATAGTGACAAAAACCCAACTATACAACGATTTTAGGATATAGTGGCTTTAGAGATGACTGCTATAGTACATAATACTTTAGTAGTTTGCGCTATTAAGGTTCCCTGCAAGCCGCTATAGTTTTGTGTTTTAACAGTGAGAAAAACCCAACTATACAACGATTTTAGGATATAGTGGCTTTAGAGATCACTGCTATAGTACATAATACTTTAGTAGTTTGCGCTATTAAGGTTCCCTGCAAGCCGCTATAGTTTTGTGTTTAAACAGTGACAAAAACCCAACTATACAACGATTATAGGATATAGTGGCTTTAGAGATCACTGCTATAGTACATAATACTTTAGTAGTCATATGAACACTATTATAGAACTGTTTTGCTCTATAGTAGCGTTTTTGGGACATATTTATAGCGTTAAAAAGCGCTTTAGTAGTTTTTAAATCCCTATTATATCTCATCGCTGTAAACGTCACAATGACTCTTTTATATCACAAAACTGTTGTATAGTGGTTTTGTTTTTTCTTTTAAAAGACAACAGCGTTATAGCTGAGTTTTTATGTCTTTTATAAGCCGAGTTAGATACATAAAGGTAGAAAACGACTACTTGTAAATGATCAATTTGATCTGTAATGGCTACTTATATCTTGCTTATATAAGTTCAGGCCTAAGCCACATAATGTGGTTCCGTACAAAATATTTTTATATTTTAATGAATTGATAAAAAAGACCCCAGTGATATTAGTGATTGTAGGTGAGATTTATCATCAATGATTTAATACAAGCATAAAATCGTGACGGTTTAGATATTTATCGACATCCATTATTAGCACATTTTTTTTACCAATCTCATTGAAAAAGGAAACAACAGTAATGACTACATCTAAATTAAAAAAAAATCCTATATCTTTCTAAAGAGTTTGTAGGTGCAACTGGGTCACAGCAAAATTCTTTTGGAACCCTAATTTTAATCATGATGGCGGTGAATATTTCGTCCTAAGTTCTATAGTTAGCCTATAAAAGCGTCGGATTTACTTCTTGGCTGTATAGTAGTAACTATGGTGAATATCATAATATTTTATTAAATTATTTTATTAAAAACATAAATAAATCGAGGGGGCATTTAAAATTCCTCATTAACCTAATACTATTCTAACGGTAAAACTTCCGTCCCATATACTTTTTGCACTAAAGACCGAATTATTCGACATCTAAATGGCGCATATTAATATAACGTCTTTATTTATCACCATTTTACTTAGTACCGTTTTTGTGAAGTAAACACACAACAAGTAGTAAAGGAACTATGAATTCTACAATAGTATAAAAAAGCACTATAATAGAATTTCAAATACTACTATGGTATAAAACAAGCACTATAATGGAATCTCAAATGCTACTATAGTATAAATTAACACTATAATGGCGTTTCTGACAACAAATTAGCACAAGAGTCATGCATTACATCACTTTTATAGACCTAAAACGTCACGGCTGACACTGCTACAGGTCTACTATATCACTGAATGGCACTAAAGATGCGCCATTTCGGCTTTATACAACCTTCTTAGGTCTTTTATAGGACCTTAGGTGGTATTTAGGAAACGTTCTATTGACCACTATAGTACCACAAATTGTTACTTGGGTAGGGTTACCGATGCGACGTTTAGAAATGATTTTACAAATAAGTACCTACCTACTTACCTAAACTATATATTTCGTAAGGTCGGGGTACTTTAGCTCCCCAAAATAACTCGGAGCAAGATATGAAGATAAGTTGCAATAAGTAATTAATAATTAAAATAGGTATTCCGCGCGTAAAATTATGAAACGCATAATTTCATTCCGACGAGTGACTGCGAAACATTTTAAAAGGTCATATCTCCCTGTAGTAACCGCAGTGTTTACGTCGTTTTATAAACCGCGCAATGAATCAATACCACCTACGTAGCTTGCAACTATCGTAAAAATGATATTTATACCTATTGAGAATGTCTACTTACTTTTCCTAGCTATCGGAAGAGCAAAAACGGTTTTTTTTATTAGTTTTGTTGTTTTTGCATCTATTCACACTACAAGCTGTGTTATTTTGTTCGTGACGAAGACATTTCTTTCGCATACATTTTGATATATTCGAGCGGGCAGCGACGCGACGTGCGTGCGTGAGCGCGTGTGGCAACCAACTGGCTTGCTTTTCTACCGTGAACGGGAAGAGTTTCGTAGGTATAAATCCGAGCTCGCGCGGAGAGTTCCATAGGCCTGGTTTGGGGCTAGGTTGATCTGTTTAAGATTGTCCCCAAATATTTATTTATTTATTATATGTATAGAAACAAAACCACAAAGTAAAAAATTAAAAAAGAAAACAATATGTTACAACTTTGTATTCGTTCATCGATAGGATCAGAGGGCCTACCCAAGATGCCAATCGTTTGCGCCATAGGGAAGGAAACGGTTATCTCTCTCTGTCACCGTGCGACAGAGAGAACATTAGCGTATCGTTCGCTTCGGAGCTCGCGGAGCGAACTATTGGCCTTTTGGCTAATAGGCACCCTGGCCATATTAGATAGGCCTTCCTAGAGCAAACTACACTATATATGTATAAATCCACTACTCATTAAATTGATCTCTAGATTATCTAGTGTAGTAACAACTACTAAATCAATAACAGCATGGTTTCACCAGTTGATTCCATGTGGATACTAATATAATAAGCATGGGTTAATTGCATACCTATTTATATAATAGAGGCAAAAAAGACTTGATGCTTCCTTAAATTGGGATTCTCAAATTGAAAGTGTTTGTAGCAAAGTCAATAGATCTATGTATGTGCTAAGTAGGTTAAGACGCACTGCTACCCTGGAAGCGACCTTGGCTGCTTACCATGGTTATGTTAGCTCTCAACTAAGATACGGACTAATTCTGTGTGGTAGCTGTACAAACTTTGAAAGGGCGTTCATAGCCCAAAAGAAATGTATAAGGGCAATATGTGGTGTGGCCCCAGATGAATCTTGTAAACCCATTTTTGTAAAACTAAATATATTGCCCCTGCCTTGTCTATATATATTAGAGGTTTGCGTCTTTGTTAAAAAATATATGGATCTTTAAAACGGCTAAAGAAGTATACCCTCGAAACACTAGAAACCCTGAAAGGCTGGCACATAATTACATTCCAAGGACTGCATTTTTCTCAAAGCAGTGCCATATAATGTGTATAAAATTGTTTAACAAGTTGCCGCCGGAAATTCAACGACTACTTTTTAACAGCTTTCGAAAAAGTGTAACTGACTTGTTGCGGAAAAAACAGTATTATAATGTAGGGACGTTTCTTTTAGACAACATAAACTGAAGTAAATCTAATAAAAAATTTACATCAAGTTATTGTTTCTGGTCATTAATTAATTATTATTTATATTTTGACATTATATTTCGATTTTATTCTTTATTTTATTTTACTTTTTAGTTCTGGTCGGAAGGTATTGTAAATTATTAATTAATTATTTATGTTGTTGTTTTAGCTATAATTTGTAAATAAAATTGTTATTTAATAAAACAATATAGATATAGGCTAGTTTGTAAGATTTGCATGCTGTGCATGTACGGCTAAAAGGACGGACTTTCTTATAAATATAATGTACCAACTTTTGTAACTCCTTTTTCTGAAAATAAAATATTATGAATTATGAATTCATATGAATTAAATTTCTGAAATTACAAAGTGCCGCCGTGCGAATACTTAGGACAATTTATTTAGAGATTTACGAGTACATCCTACGCGCTACGACTTAGGTAGGTACCTAATATGAAAGTCTAAGCTTGCGCGTAAAGTGTTAAACGCGGCAGACCATTAAAACTACAGAACGTGAAAAAAAAATATTTAAGTACTTACATATAACAAACTTATTACTCTCTAGTATCGAGACTTCGACCTCAGGGCCCTTCAGTCTTCAGTTATTATACCTATTAAATATTTGTATTCTTTAAGTGGATGTCTATATTTTACGGCTCTATACCCCTGCTACAGCCCTTACAGTAGGTACATACACATCGAAGTATACAGAAGTACTTATAGTTAAGCTCAAATCAAGTAAACTTTTTAGGGTTCCGTACCCAAAGGGTAAAAACGGGACCCTATTACTAAGACTCCGCTGGCCGTCCGTCTGTCACCAGGCTGTATCTCATGAACCGTGATACTAGCTATCACGGTTCATGAGATTTATAGATATATATAGATAACAGTTGAAATTTTCACAGATGATGTATTTCTGTTGCCGCTATAACAACAAATACTAAAAAGTACGGAACCCTCGGTGGGCGAGTCCGACTCGCACTTGTCCGGTTTTTTACTTCACCAACCCAAGCACTATAATTATGTATTTTTGTGTCAATTCAGTTTCTAGAAAAACAAAATGGCGGATCACACATTTATTTAATTTTTACATGTGCAAAGACACTCGCTAGGTCTATAGCTCACAGAGCCTCTAAAAACATATTTAATTTTAGAAGTTGAGATATGTTACCGTTGTTATTATCGTTGTACTTATATACGCTGCGCGCGTCGCAGCCGCCGCTATCGCCTGCAGTGCACCCGGTATTCCGCTTTGTTCTCGCACTATCGCTGTTTACAGAATACTACCACATACAAGTACGTTCGTGTGTACGATCGTTAATTAATTGACATGTGCGGGATTCTAGGAGTCCCGTTTTTACCCGACTGCGTCAGAAGGAGGGTATGGTAGATATAGTACCTATGTATTTATGTCCATTTCTTTGGCACGCCCTACAGCCCAAACGGCTGGACGGTTTTTGACATATGAGGTGTCGTTGAATTTGTCAGAATTGTGGTAGTGACATAGACCATAAAAATTTGAAAATTGGTGCTTGCATATGAAAAAGGGGGAGGGGGGTATATTTATTTATTACCATAGCAATATAGGTATCAAATGAAAGCTAGTGAAAATACCATTTCAATAAATATATCTAGCAATATAGGTATAAAATGAAAGCTAGTGAAAATACTAATTCATAAATACAGGGTGACCTAAGGTCCCAAACCCTGAAATCCCACAAAGGGTTACTTCTCAGAAATACTCTAACGGTAATATTTTATTAATTAGAACAAAAGATAAAAAAATAAATTTTCAAACAAAAGTTATTTCCAATAATCGACAACAAAAAGAAACATACTGTAACTGTATTAATCATTGGCAGTGCTTTTGACAATTTGTTTGAAAATGTGCGGCAGTGATGACATTTGTCAAAAGTCAGAATCTTATTAATGTCATAAATAAAAAAAGTTGATCAAAACGGTCGAAGAAGGTTTCATACTATTTATTCCCTCAGGAGCTACTTACACATACAGGTTGCTCCAAAGTAAAAAAATCGTAATTTGTTAATTTCTTCGTAACCGCTACACCGATTGTTATGATACTTTGTATACTGGTTCTAAATACCCTAATGCATATGTACATTTCGGCTTTGTCCAATGGCTAGGGACACCCTGTATATGTAGCAGTCGGGTTTTTTGTTTTTATAATTAATTAACTTGTTACCGTACATAGTAAAATATAAATACTTACTACTTACCTAGGTTTCTATCTTTATGTACGGTCAGCCAAGAAAATGGTAGACCACTTTCTTGGCTGACTGTACCTAATAAGTATTAGGCTTGTAAGAACATGGTGAAAGCCTTACGGTAAATTGCACCTTGTATATCGGCACTAAAATATTAATCTTTCAAATTTAAAGTCACACAGATGTATCTCTACATAAGTGTGGCCCAGCGAGATAAGATATAGATCGATGTTGATAAGTTTGATCACTATCTTGTTAAACTACTGTTTACCTAATACCTACTCGTATTTATTCACTTATTTTGTCTCCATTGTTGGTATCCTAGGTACTGGTAAACTTATTCTAAAAGATACCTAATACCTATTACGCTACCGCAAATAACGAAATTGTGACTTAAATGTTTCAAACACATATTTCGATCTTCGGGACAATATAATATATTATAAAATATATTATTATTAATGAGTCAATACAATATATTATAATTTATTTTGACGAAACGTGAGGTGGATGAGCTATCTGTATGATGACGAAGCCTGCGCTGTGGATCTGAAGGTACCTAGCTATGTTGTTATTATGATGTTGTTTTTTTTGGGTCAGTAAATTGTTTTCTATTTAAAGAGAAAAAAGGAGGAGTTTTGGCCGGAGGGTGTCAAGTTCCGGCGCTTCCGCGGCCGGCTCCCTGACACTGCGGGGTTGCGAACTGCATCGCAGCCATAATTGTGTTTTTAGTTTTAAGATATATTTTGTAATAATATGTATGCTAGTTTTAAGGTATTTATCTATGGGCCAATATAGTTGCCTGAAAATAAATGTTTTCATTTCATTTCATTTTTCATTTCATTTCATTTCATTTCTATTTATAAAATGTATCTATATCACTGGTCGAGTTCAAATTACACGGTCAGGCGTATGGACCATGTAATACAAGACTACGCCAAAACCGCACAAAAATCCTACTTAAGTAACTCGAGCCGCGACGTGATGCATCGTCGTGATGCGGTTTGGCTGCAGGGTAGACCGGGGTCAATATGTATATCAGTTTGGAAATAACGATTCATTATTCAAAATTAGATAGAAACTATAACCTATTCAGACTAACACATTTTAAGGGTCATGCTCTATAGCTTTAATTTTTATTTTTTGGCAAATTTATTCATCATTTTGTGTTTTATAAAATGAATTATGATGAAAAACCAATCGACCCCATCATAACTAGGGGTACTTCGGGGGATTTGTAAAATACGACCGATGGTTTAATTGCCCACTGGTTCAATCGACCACGACCAACCCTACCTCGACAAAAAACCAAAGGAACATTTCCGTGTAACAGTAATTTAAGATAAGATATGAGATTAAGAGATATCCGATTATTCGGTAACGTAATATCGCATAAAAACCAAGCAATTAATATTCAAGTGAAACATGTGATACCATCAAGAATTACGACGAGTGAATACTTAGTAAGTGCCTACACAGTACTTACCAAAGTACCCATATATAATTTATATGAATAATAAATTATGTCACAATATTCACTTTTGTCCACAGTTTCTGTAAAAGGTTTATTATTCTACTCAAAGCTCGAGTTTATTTTTAATTTAAATCTATATATAGTCAGTATGTACTAGACGTGTGCGCCGATTAAAAAGCGATCGGCGGCGGCGTTTGCCGAAAAATCGGCGGCGGCGGCGTGTTTTCGGCGTGAAATCGGCGTGACCTTGACTTTCAGGTTTTTTAAGAAAAATCATTAATCTGTCGTTTATCTTGAAAATTTTGATTAATCCAGGTTTCTAGTAAGTGAACTACGTAATCTACGTATATTTTTGAATAGGTTTTGAGTAAAATAGGGTTTGTAAATGAATATAAATAGGATAGGTATAATAACTTGATTTTCCTAGTAACTGGCTTGTATTAAGGGGTTACCTGGTCCCAATGACTGTCGATCAGATCAGTATCTCTGTGTAACTCCGTTTTGTCATGCTGTACATGGCTTATCTTCAAATATCCTTGAAATGGTTATGGTTTTCTTGTCGTACAAGCACCAGGCTCAGTGAGAAGTATCTTCTTTCTCGTTTTCTTATTGCTGACGATTACGACGACATGTAATTTGTCTCAATTTCGTGCTGTCAGAAACCGTTGCACTGCCGCCAGCCATCGACCATCTCACACATGTTCCACTCTGAGCACGTTTGCCATTCATTGGGTCTAAATTCATATTATGTTTCGCCACATCATGCGTTGGAAACCGCATAATACTTATTTCCGAAGAAAGATGTTGTGGAAACCCCAGTTAAGGGGTTTGTTCTTCTAGCTGTCCTAGGTATAAGGGATCATCCATTAATTACGTCACACGTTTAGGGGGAGGGAGGGGGTCAAGAAAATGTGACATATTGTGACATGGGGGAGGGGGGAGACACAAACTTTGTGACGTCACTTTTACTTCATCAGTACCCGATTTTTTTTTTAAATTATTTTATTCGCTGTACATTTAAATAACAAGTTTTTAAAACGATAATCGTTTTTATTCTTTTAATTTTCTTTCCTAAGCAGTTTTGGGTTATAAAATTACTAATATTTATATCGTCAAAAATATTTTGATAAAATATTAATAATACTTAGGTACTTACTTAATTCGATTTGGCGATTTCGTAGAAAAATGTGACGTCACACTAGGGGGGAGGGGTTTGCCAAATGTGACCAAATGTGACAAGGGGGGGGGAGGGGTCAAAAAACCTAGAAATTCGTGTGACGTAATTAATGGATGACCCCTAAGCAGCACAGCAGCAGTCTTCGCCAACACTACATCTCTAAAGCGCCAACCTTTGCACGTCACCCTTTTTGAGGCTCAGCGTCTCGGCACCATAATGGAATATAGGAAAGACGAGAACTCGTACCACCAAGATATACAAACTTTCTACAACCATTACTTTGGTCTTGGAATGGTTGATCTTAAGACCACTCTAGAACTTTCAAATTCAATTTTCTTCAGAAGAGCCGCCATTTCAATGCATTTCTTGTTGTTATTTCCGTAAGCTAGTCGACAATAGTACAAGCAAGGATGATGATATTGATGATCGCAACGCAACATTAGCTAGTTAGTTTTCCTTTTCTGTTGCTCATTGAGGTTCCATGGTACATGAGGCCTGTGTTTTCTATGCCTAGTTAATTGCAATGTAAGTATTTTCATGTAATAGCATTCTCACTTGGTATGTGAGGTGAAGGCGTAAAAATTATAATTATTTAATAGTTGAATGTGAATACAAAATTTACAGGAAAAAATCCTACTTCATATATACATATATATTACTTAAATTGGTGTGTCAAATAGTTTGTGCAACTGGCTATTCTGTTTCATTTAATAAATAATTGATATATATGTTACTTTAAAAGCCCGAAGTACGGCAAAACCTAGGATTTACCGGTAAAACCTAGGTTTTACCGATGCCGATCGGTAAAAGCCCGAAATGTTAAATCTTACTAGTTTACTTCGGGCTTTTACCAACACCGATATGGTAAATCCTAGGTCTTACCACGGCGACCGGTAAAGTTTGAATCATGCACTGATTCTCAACCCCTCCCGCTCAAACCCCCGTACACCGCACCGCATGCGCCGTTAAGTGGGTTAGGTTAGGTTTGAACTGCGATCCTCACAGAACCGAACAAAAGTGGGTTAGGTTAGGTTAGAACTGCGAGCCTTACAGAAACGAAATGCTACTAGAAATTTGGGTGGTTTTACCTCCTTTTCTACATAGTGCACCATCTACCATAATCTTTCATCGGGCCCCATAGAAGTCGGTTTTTTTTTCTTAAAAATTATCATCTAATAATCTCAGGAATCAGTACATGATTCAAACTTTACCGGTCGCCGTGGTAAGACCTAGGATTTACCATATCGGAGTTGGTAAAAGTCCGAAGTAAACTAGTAAGATTTAACATTTCGGGCTTTTACCGATCGGCATCGGTAAAAACTAGGATTTACCGGTAAAACCTAGGTTTTGCCGTACTTCGGGCTTTTACAGTAACATATATTTGACAACTGTAACATAAATAATGCAAAAATCCTATTGTAATCCAAATATCAAGTGAAGATAGCTGATTAACAACACTCAAGGTCACGCCGATTTCACGCCGATCATTTATCGGCGGCGGCGGCGTGGCAAAAAAGCCCGGCGGCGGCGGCGTGCCGGCGCGGCGCACACGTCTAGTGTGTATACTTTGAAGAAATCTCATCTCACATACCTACATATTTACCACATTTTTCTTTTGACTGATAGAACAAGATACGAGTTTTTTTTTAGGTAGTTGGTGACGAAATGCGTATGTCCTGACTGATTCATCAGCGCAGAGCTGATATATTAAGTAAAATCATTTCAGAGTACCTATTTGAAAAGACACCTTCTCTAAGTTAGTGAATAACGGGTTGAAAGTTTGGATCGGGTAAGATTTTTTTTGAGTCAGCGGTTTGAAAATTCGAGGAAAGACATGTATAGAAAACAAGTAAAGTATTTTCATAGTTATTGAAAAAATTTCCCTTACTTAAGGGAATAAAAAAGGGTTTGAAAGTTTGTGAGATAATGGTTTCAGTAAGAGACTTGAACTTGAAACTTCGTAGAAAGTAGTGATGTACCGACTATTGATTTGGCCGACTAGCCGACTAATCGGCGCTCGAATGGCCGATTAGTCGGCCGACTAGTCGGCTAGTCGGCCAGATCATTAGTTTCGTATGAGTTCAGGTGGAAAACAATAGTTTTGCTCCTTTGGTTGCGCTATTCATCATAATTTAGCTTAGCTAAAAGGTGTTCTCTACAGGTTCAAATACCTATCACAAGAATCCTCGTTCAATTTCTGTCTTTAGTTCTTTTACTTTGCGATCCTGAGCAGACCGTCAGTACAGCTTGTAGGAGGTATTCCCAAGGCTCTATTTCCCGTACGTAGTCGCCAGTTAAGAACCTATCTCCTGTGGTCAGCGTCTTTACGTGCCCTGACTAAGTCTCTAAATTTTGCAATAACATTAATAGTTCCTCATGACTCCACCATTAAAAAAAAGAAAAACAAAAAAAGAATAATAATAAAAAAATACTATCGAACTTGCACATGAAATTACACGAGAATCAGTTGAAATTGACCTGTAGAGGAAAACACCAGCCCACCAACATACGATAACGATCAAACGGTCAATTATATGAACAAAAGTTTTCGTATGCACCCTGAATAGGTATTTTAGTAAAATAAACATAAAACATATGGTAAATATTGACAGTTTTGTTTCTGTTTTTCTTTCACTAATAAAGTGCCGACTAATCGCCGACTACAAATGTGGCCGGATAGTCGGCTTTCCCGACTAGTCGGCGACTAGTCGGTACATCCCTAGTAGAAAGACATAATATTAGAAAAAAAAGAAACGTGATTTCAGCGTTTTTGAAAAGGGACGTTGATTAAAGGGGGTTAAAAGTGGGTTAAAAGTTTTTTCCCCACACCAGCTCGGAAAGACTTACTTTGCACTACAAAAACGGATAGCAAAGTTGCACTTTGCTATCAGTAAGGGGTCATCCATTAATTACATCACACGAATTTCTAGGTTTTTTGACCCCTCCCCCCTCCTTGTCACACTTGGTCACATTTGGCAGACCCCCTCCCCCCTGGTGTGACGTCACATTTTTTCAACGATATCGGCAAATATTGATTTAATATTTTACCAAATATTTTTGACAAAAGAAATACCTATAGTAATTTTATAAACCAAAACTGATTGGGACAGAAAATTAAACGAATAAAAACGTCGTTCCTATAACTTGTTTTTTAACCGTACAGCGAATAAAATAGTTCAAATATTTCTTGTTACTGATGAAGTTAAAGTGACGTCACAAGTTTGTGACTCCCCCCTCCCCCTTGTCACAACATGTCACATTTTCTTGACCCCCTCCCTCCCCCTAAACGTGTGATGTAATTAATGGATGACCCCTAATTCACATGTGAGGCAAAGTAATCAAATGCAAATTTTGAGTTGTTTTCTTATGTTTGCTGGTAGAATTGACTTTTAAATTATGATTTTGGATAATAAATATTTAATAACATTAATTTGAATTTGACTAAGTTTGATTTTGTTTGATATTTTACATTTATTATTTGCTTCGGGTTGGTGTGGTGAAAAATTTTGTATTTTGACTCGGGGGCAAATTTTGTTTAACCATCGTGCTTTGAAACCCTCGCAACGCTCAAGATTCTATTTTTCGAACCACTCGCTACGCTCGTGGTTCAATTTTGGAATCTTTTGCTTGCTCGGGTATCAATATTAGCACGAGCGGTTAAACAACAACTTTGCCCCCTTGTAAAACAAATAACTATTATCGGGCACCATATTTGAGCGAGGGACTACAAACTTGTCATAAATGATAAATTTCGGTTGTTGGCAAATTATTAATCCAACTGCTATTTTGGAGCTGTGCAGCAAGCACAATGTTTATGTAGAATTACAACAACCACCTTAA
Organism: Cydia splendana; assembly: GCF_910591565.1. Classification (NCBI taxonomy): domain Eukaryota; kingdom Metazoa; phylum Arthropoda; class Insecta; order Lepidoptera; family Tortricidae; genus Cydia; species Cydia splendana. Next base: position 11,293,845 of record NC_085971.1, on the reverse strand, counting down.
AAATCCTCGCGAACGAAGTCGCGGGTAACAGCTAGTATGTATAATCAAATTGTTGATGTTTAAGTTTCGTAAAAGTAGGTACTTGCATTTTTATTGTTTGCTTGGCTTCGTTCAGGGGTCATCGTCTTAGAATTAAATCTGTATAAATATTCTGAAAATATCGTCGAAATAAACAAACACGAGTATAGCAGGCGATATTTAGGTACCTACCACTGCGAATGCACCTTGTCTGGAGGTTATTCGAGTCAACAAGACAGGTAGTCAACCTGACTCTGGAATACTTAGGTATAAAATTGTTGTGGTCGTATTGTGGATGAATATTAATCATTTGAATTACTATATCTTTATCAGAGATCAACGCATGTGTAAGAACAAAGAATCCAATTAAAAAACGTCCACACATGAGTGTCTGCGGGCCCCTGCATCGAACCCTTAACACTTAAGTCCATAAATAGACGCTTTATCACTTAAAGTTTAACGTCGACAACGCGTATGGCCTTTTTTTTAAATATAGATTAAATAATTGCTCCGTAGGTAGGGTCAGATGAAGTGCATCGTTCATTGGTGTGCGTTGCACTGTTTGGTTGTGTGCGTGCGTATTGGTCCGGCGGCGCAGCCTCCCGCGTCTGCGGCCTGTCTAGACGCTCCCCCTCCCTCGCTGCCCGCCGCCCGTCCTCACCTCCTGTCTCGCCCTGCGGTGCAGTTCGCCCGTTGCTCCTTTCACTGTACCTGGCACCAGCTACTGTCTTTCTAATGGCTAACTCACAAAGCATTAAACAAAACAAAAATGCACTAATTAGGAGTTGAGAAGTACCTATTTGCTATGAAATGCAAATAATAACTTAGCAGTTTTATTTTCCAACTAAAAAAAATAATAGAAACTAACTTTACAAATACAAGGCTGAAAAATTTGCATCTGATTACTTTGCCTCACATGTGGGTAAAATTCAACTTCTACTTACACAAAAACACCGGCCAAAAGGTCAGTTTGTTCAGGTTGTTTACAACAAAACGGTTTGCGGATTGATCAAAATTTATTTCTTTATTAATTTTTTTATATACTACGTCGGTGGCAAACAAACATACAGCCCACCTGATGGTAAGCGGTCACCGTAGCCTAATTAGTCAATGAGTACGGCTAATATATTTTTTTTGCACGTAAAATTCGATGCACATTGTTCGAGTACTGAGCATTGAGTAGAGCACGGCTGCGCTGGTTGCATATGTAAGCGGTTTGCGTCGACCTTTACTGGTTGTCTGAGCCTAATAAACCTTTAGCCTTCTGACAATGAGAAAAAAATTGAACGTTCTGATTTAAACTTTCACGATTATTAAACATTATCAAACTGCACTCGGGACTTAATCGCGTACCACGGGGACAACGCCGTCCTCGAAACGTCGGAGGTAAATTTTAAAACTTAAATACGCGATTAAGTCCCGAGTGCAGTTTGATAATAAATTGAACGTTTTTTGGAATGCACTACTTAATCGAGTTGCAACGTGGTACTTAGATATTTGATGGTGCTCATTGGGAAGTGCGAAACATAAAAAATATTGTTGCCTTGCCCAAATCTGGCATTTCAAGAATTCACTGGGGTAGGTGCTCAAAAATAACAAAAAGTTAAGAAAGGCTGGTAGACGTATTTATGTTCATGTTCATTTATGATCGTTTATGCTCATATATGTTCAGTTATATTCAGGCTGTGATGGCAAAATCTTACACTTTTTTTTCGCTTTGGGTCCCGGTCTCGTTTTTACCCTTTGGGTAAGGAACCCTAATAAAGATTGGTTACCGGCTCTAATGTCTAAACCTAAGGTTTTCTTTATTAAGCCGAGTTTTACAATGTTCGAACCTGAAAATCGAGGAGGTACCTATGTCGCAGAACAGTGACTACCTATATTCAATGTTTTTTTTTGGTTTTCTAAACCTTTTCAGGTAATACGCAATGTGTTTCGTAGACATACATTTTTTTTAACAATGAAAGTAATCTTAAAACCGTTGATTTGATTTGAAACATAATATACAGGATGTCCCTAGCCATTGGACAAAGCCGAAATGTACATATGCATTAGGGTATATAGAACCAGTATACAAAGTATCATAACAATCGGTGTAGCGGTTCCGAAGAAATTAAGAATTTACGATTTTTTTACTTTGGAGCAACCTGTATGTGTAAGTAGCTCCTGAGGTAATAAATAGTATGAAACCTTCTTCAACCGTTTTGATTATCTTTTTTATTTATGACAATAATAAGATTCTGACTTTTGACAAATGTCATCATTGCCGCACATTTTGAAACAAATTGTCTAAAGCACTGCCAATGATTAATACAGGATGTTTCTTTTTGTTGTCGATTATAGGAAATAACTTTGGTTTAAAAATTTATTTTTTTATCTTTTGTTCTAATTAAACAAATATTACTGTTAGAGCATTTCTGAGAAGTAACCCTATGTGGGATTTCAGGGTTTGTCCAATGGCTAAGGTCATCCTGTATATTACTATACTATTAAGTACAAACATACATTAATTTGTTTTTTTTTTGCATTACCAAAAAGGTAAAATATCGTCACATGTCTTTTCATTAAAAAATGCTTATAAATAAATAGTAACTTTTACTTTTGAAGCCAAAAGAATGCAAATGATCATAATATGCGTGATAAAATTGTTGCACAGACTTATTTTTCAAAAGCTTTACATATTTTAGGAATTTTTCAGTCGCCTAGTTTTCATGTGACAGCCGAGTCTGACAGCCAGAATAATCTTAATTAAGTGCTTTTTGTTGTACATATTTGAATTTTAATTGAATTTGATATTTTTGTTGGTATAGATTTTCACAAGGCACTTTATTTCTTTAAAATGTAATAATCCAGTAAAATTACGTATATTATAGAATAGACAGACAGACAAAATAAACTACATGATATTTTAGGAAAGACGACGCCCTTATACCACTAAGGGTCGGTTGCACCAAACTGTTCGTATCGTTAAAGAGTTCGCTAAAATTTTATGTATGGAAAGTTTTATAGTAAAGCGCCGGGGCGCGCCGGCTGACGTTGATCAGTCTGTCAAATGTGGTTAGTGCAACTGGCCCTAAGTAATACAAATATCTCGTTTCAGTGCAGTCTATACGGGTACACAGTAGCCGAACATTAGCCGGACGCGAGGCTGCGCACATTGCGCCGCAGACAGGCAAAAAGGCAGGGAATGTGAGAACCACAGGCCGCGCCGGGCGGACAACGTCATAAATAAGCCCGCCAATGCACCGGAGGCCAATTCAAAAGAAATATTTTGATTTCTAAACGATGTCATTTTGTTGTCTCTGTTCTTGTACATGTTTGGCGGGAGCCAGACGCACGGGCGAATGATGACAAACAGACATCATTTTGATGTAAAATGTAAGTTCGTATTGGCCTCCCGGTTACAATGTTGCTCTGTAAAAAGACGAGCGCTGACCACCTGCCGGCGGCCGCGGCCTGGCTTGTTGTTCCATCTGCTTACAGCATTCGCTTGAGGCGAACTATAAGTACTATTGACGACCGGTCTGGCCTAGTGGGTAGTGACCCTGCCTATGAAGCCGATGGTCCCGGGTTCGAATCCTGGTAAGGGCATTTATTTGTATGATGATACAGATATTTGTTCCTGAGTCATGGTTGTTTTCTATGTATTTAAGTATTTATATATTATATATATCGTTGTCTGAGTACCCACAACACAAGCTTTCTTGAGCTTACCGTGGGGCTTAGTCAATTTGTGTAAAAAATGTCCTTAATATTTATTAAAAATGTCCTTAATATTTATTATAAGTAGTTGCTAGAGCAGCATTCAAACAATTCAAATTTGATATTTATTCGATAAATAGCAATATATCTCACAGTTATGTTTATGTATTTAAAAAGGTTATAAGAAAAAATTGTCCTGTTTACTTTTTTTAGAAAACATAAATGTTGCGGTCTTTCTAATTACTCAGAATCACGAGGACAGTATTTGCAAATTTTGTAAGTCATTTTTGTGACGGTCGACCGGTTCATACAAAATAGTTATATGTGGAAAGGTGTCATGGAACTGCCAAAACAAAACGATGTTCTTTTCGGTACAAAATATCACCCAAACTTTCTTTGGAAAAAGTATTTTGTGTCAGATAATGTCCAGAACGGATATCATGGCCGTTCTTGTCTACGTGACAGCGTGACAAAACGGTGTCCGTGACTTTCTATCCCACGGTGTTAAAAAGTGACAGTCATTTTATCACGTGGATAAAGCCATCCATAATACGCCTACTGATAATGATAAAGCATGATAAGTATGTGAATTCCATGTCGCTTGCTGGCTTAGAAACTGGCATGTGGTGTAGGCACTCCAAGATAGGCCACGAAGATGCTAAGGGAGACGCCTTCCCAAAGAGGGTAGTTCAAGGAAAAACGTTTGGGAACCTTAGAAACCTCTACGTAATCACGTAATCAGGGATCATATATATTGGTTCGTATAAGACGATATCTCGTCAGCGTATAACTAGCTAGCGGTCAGAACACTAGATCTGTACTCTACAGGCCAGTGGGATTAACAACCTAGGTGCTTTTTTGGTTTGTTTTCTAGGAACGCTCTCTGGATGTGGGAAATAATCTACGAGCTGTTGAACAACCTTGAAATTATTAATTACCAAAGGCGACGTTGCGTTTCAACCCTTTGCTTTTGTATATGTAGAATTTCAATGCAAAATCCCGTAAGACGTAAGAGGCAAATTCATTCGCACTCTCATTCAAAAATGGCTGCTATTTAACTGATCACCAGATTTAGTAAAATTTAATACCAAAAAAATCTATTTTACCACCCTAAAATCATGAATGATCACCAAAATTATAACACCATTTTAATGTGAAATGATTACCAATTTTATTACATTTTACTATCCTTTTAAAGGAAATGACACCAAACTAATCATTATTAACCCAAAAATAGTCAATGATTACCAAATTTCAAACCCCATTTTAATGTGAAATGATAACCAAATTTTTACATCTTGCTATCCTATTAAAGAAAATGACACCAAAATAATCATTGTAAACCCAAAAATAGTAAATGACCACCAAAATTAGAACTACATTTTAAAGTAAAATGATAACCAAATTTTTAAATCTTGCTATCCTATTAAAGCAAATGGCGCAAAAATAGTAAATGATCACAAAAATTGTAACCACATTTTAATTAAAAATGTGCAAACATTTAATATATCGTTATCCTATTAAATTAATTAATCCACTTTGTCACCTTTTTCTAGTAGCATTTTATTTCTGTAACAGTCGCAGTTCTAACCTTTTTTTTTTTTTTTTTTTACATGGGGAATGCGTCTGCGCATACCGCCGGGCCTGGGAGAAACCCGGACGATTATGTGGGACTCAGGGCTGTAAAGAGGCCCCACTACCCACTAAACCCCATGGTGTCCTCTCGCCGCTATGGATGCGGGGTTACGGGGAAGCACGCGCAATGCGTCCGCGACCCCGCAGCGGCTATCCTGACTAGGATCCATACCCCTATTTTTTAGTGATCTTCCCTGTGGAAGCGCTTCCGGAACACAAGACGCGACGGAGATATGGGTGCAACGGCTCGAACGGCCGAGGGCTGGCACCCGCACTGTAGAGGCGGTGCGCCCTGTCCTTCGGGACTGGGTTGAAAGACGCTCCGGTGTCCTTACTTTCAGACTAACGCAGGTACTGTCGGGGCATGGCTGCTTCGGCAGCTACCTGCACAAGGTTGCCCAGAGGGAACCGACACCGGAGTGTCACCAATGCGGAGCCGACGTAGACTCGGCCCAACACACACTGGCTGAGTGCCCAGTTTTTGGCGAGGAACGGGAGGAGTTGGTCGCCTAGGTAGGGCAAGACCTTTCGCTGCCAGCCGTAGTTCAGGCCATGCTGGGCAGCGAAAGTGCGTGGGGGACTGTGCTCACATTCTGCGAGCACGTCATGGGAGACAAGGAGGCGGCCGAGCGCGAACGGGAAGTCCGGGCCGAGGCTGACCCAATGCGCCGCCGCCGCATAGGCCGCAGACGTGCCGCTCATGAGCGGAACCTGCCGCCCTGATGAGAGCCAGCGGGCGGCGGACATTTCTAACCTAACCTAACCCACTTTTCTAGTAGCATTTCTTTTCTGCAAGGGTCGCAGTTCAAACCTAACCTAACCCACTTTTCTAGTAGCATTTCGTTTCTGTATGGGTCGCAGTTCAAACCTAACCTAACCCACTCTTCTAGTAGCATTTCTTTTCTGTAAGGGTCGTAGTTCAAACCTAACCTAACCCACTTTTCTAGTAGCGTTTCGTATCTGTATGGGGAGCAGTTGAAACTTAACCTAACCTACTTTTCTAGTACCATTTCGTTTCTGTAAGGGTCGCAGTGCTAACCTAACCTAACCCACTTAACTGATAGCAGTTTAACTTACTTTTCTAGTAGCATAACGAAATGCTACTAGAAAAGTAGATTAGGTTAGGTAGGTATGCGGTGCGGGCTACAGGGGGTTGAGCGGGAGGGGCTAGTAATTTTGGCATCAGTTTACTTTATTTAGTAATATGTATACATTTTTTGGTAATCATAGTGGTTTATTTAGGTGAAAATATCGCATTAATTTGGTCTTCAAGATTTGGTGATCATTAATGATTTTTGGTGATCATTCAATATATTTGGTATTTGAATACAATTTGAAGTGCAGTCGTAATTAAATTGGTGGTACTTTTGTATTTTTAGGCCTTATTTTTTTGGTGTTCAGTAATTTTTTTTGGTAAGCATGATTTTTTTATTTAGGGTACCAAAGTATTTTTTGGTGGTCATTATATTTGTAGCCTTCAAAAATATGATGACATTACAAAATTTCATCAAGTTCAGTTTCAGCTAGTTCTATGCGTATATGTATACAGGGCGATCAATCCAAATGGGTCAGTATGGAGAAGTCAGAAACTATGAGAGATAGCGAAATCTGTTCTTAGGAACCATGGCGTCGATTTTAGATTTAATAATAATGACATTCAAACTTTTTTTTAAACTCTCATACATAATCGGGAATCGAACCTGGTCAATATTCTTTATGTAATCGCGTGAAGTATTTGTTTGTATAATTGAGCCTGAAAGTATAAGGACCAAATTTTGCTATGAAATCTTGTGTAAACATTAGACTGAAATGCCCACAATTAAAATAATGTGCAAAATGTTGTCATTCATATGAATCGGTCATCATTATCATAGAGAAATATAGTAAGACAAGAGTACTCACTCCATACATCAGTTTTGGTACCAAAAATATTAGTATTTTCATAGTCGACATCTAGTATCGAGTAGCGGAATTATCAGTACTTTAAGTAGCAGTAGTAGTACTGTCAAGTGACAATAGATGTAGCACCGACCGGAAACTCTAATCTCAACAACATAAGACTTTCCGGTCAGTGCTACATCTATTGTCACTTGACAGTACTACTACTACTTAAAGTACTGATAATTCAGCTACTCGATGCTAGATGTCGACTATGAAAATACTAATATTTTTGGTACCAAAACTGATGTATGGAGTGAGCACTCTTGTCTTACTATATTTCTCTATGTCATTATGAATCATTTATCTGCATCGATATTATGCATTACAAATTGCGTTTATTTGAAAGAAAGAAAGAAAATACATTTATTTACGTCAACCAATCATTATTTAAAATTAGAACGCATTCGTTCAGCGGGCGTGACAATTTATTTAAAACTAGCTGTGCCCGCGGCTCCGCCCGCGTGGAATTCGGTCTGTGTCAGTAAGCGGCTAATTTCTAATCCTAATTTCTCTCCCTCTCCCCTGGAGGCGGAACTTGAAGTAAAGTTGGCAGATGGATATGCTAGAGGACTGTAGTCCAGATAAAATATTTTACAGTTTGGTACCACTAAATAAAACTACACTCCAAAATCAATAGTTTTTTTCGCCCTTATTAATATTTTACACGTGATTTTAACGACAGAGTAGTAGGTGTATATCGGACGATACAGTAAGGTATACGCGCGCGAGCGAAAGCGAAGCGGCCTGCCTGGATAGAGCGCCACTCACCGTGGTCTTTTTCAGACTCCTGAGGAAGAACACGTTCCCCTTGTTACCTCAATGCGTTGCGAGACTTTCGTGAATGATTCGATTTTTTTCGGGAAGGCATGGAAATGCGTATAAAATGCGAGTCCCAAATCGTTTGACTCCTCAAACGACCAGTGCCGGATTAAGACATTTTGATGCCCTAAGCATTTCTAGACCATGGTGGCGTGTCTTCCTGTCTCGCTCTCCCGCGAGCGAAGCGAGCGCGAAAATTTTTCGATATAAAAAACGCAATTTGATAGACAGTTGTACATTTTTACTTTTAGTATGGAAATCAGTCACATCATTTTATCACGAAAATTGTCAGTGCTGCAACAGTAACGTTGCAACAGAGTAATGCTGCTGCAGTCGCCACCCAAATGTCACCTTTATCATATCTTAGAAAGTTATTGAAAACGCGAGCGAAGCGAGCGCGAAAATTTTTCGATATAAAAAACGCAATTTGATAGACAGTTGTACATTTTTACTTTGAGTATGGAAATCAGTTACATCATTTTATCACGAAAATTGACAGTGCTGCAGCAGTAACGTTGCATCAGAGTAATGCTGCTGCAGTCGCCACCCGAATGTCACCTTTGTCATATCCTAGAAAGTAATTGAAAACGCGAGCGAAGCAAGCGCAAAAAAATTTCGATATAAAAAACGCAATTTGATAGACAGTTGTACATTTTTACTTTTAGTCCCAACCAGGCGCGAATCCAGGATTTCATACAGAGAAGGGATGGGACAGTTTTTTATCAGCCTAGCTTCGCATAGGGATCGATATTTAAGGGTCTCAGCGAGGTTGTTTGATGCAAGAGAGGTGAAAAGATGCAAGGAAGCAGAGCTTGGAATTGACCAAGTGAATTGAATTGGCGAAGTGTGATCAAGGCAGAAGGCCCAGCTACAAAAGAGGAAAGCTTGGATTTGGATCCACGCCCAAGTGCAATTAGGGCAGAAGATCAACTTTGCCGTAAGGCAGAAGGCCTCGCATAAGACCTGACGCCAAACTGCAAAAGAGTGGCTTGAAATCGAATCTATGCATGTAATCACGACTCTTCTACTGCTCGCTCTTCGGCTTCACTCGAAAGCGCTACTTGATAGGATGCTTTTAGTTTTCGGCTTTCACGGGGCCCGATATTTTTCCATGACTTTAAGGGCCTCCGCGTAAGGTCAAATTGAAAGCCTACGTTGGAGATGTTCTTACGTACCCTCACTCTCTTACTTGATCCCTACCACCCTTCGTTATTAGATGGGTACTTGTACACGTATAAAAGTTTCATGTAGGTACCTACTCCTCGACGACTGCAATGCTGATGCAGCCTGCGCGTTTTTTTGCCTACGGTTTTGGTGCCCCCTAGACGTGGTGCCCTGAGCAAGTGCTTATTTTGCTTAAAAGGGTTAATCCGGCACTGCAAATGACAGAGGTCAATGTTTTTTTTTTTCAAAGTACCCACCTTCGTGGCCATTTTTAAGTGCTGTATACGTATGAATATGGATTTGATATGGATGCGATATAATTACGATTAGGTATAATTCATGACGGAGAAAATTAATAATTTTAAATAATTATGCAATTATACGCGTGCTGATATGTGTGTTTATTTTACCACTACGTAACTATGTAAACTCATTTTTAGTTTTCTTGATTACTTAATGTTTACTCAGTTCCCCAAAAGATGGCACTGTACAATGAGGGGCAATTAATTTACTGTCGTTTAATTTTGTTGTATAATTAAATCAACATAATTATTCAATTAAATTTGGCAAAATCCTTCCTCGGTGGCTTATTCATGTCAACACGTATTAAATTCAGCGCCATCTGTTAGTTTACCAGGGTACTCTATAGTGGTAGCACATATTTGAAAAAAGTTTGCCCCTCCTTCCTAAGTAGCGCCATAAGATTCAGGGGCAAACTTTGTCAATCGAGTGTTGTGGCTCCCCCCCCTTTTAGGGTTTGAATTTTTATAGCCTATAACCTGGCCGGGGATGTTCTCGACAGATTAGTAAAGTACTACTACTACTACTTTTTTTCGAATATCTTCCATGTACAGACATTCGACCCTCTTCAGCTTTATTATATGTATAGATTTGAAAGTGGAACACTTAATAACTTTTTATTTTCTTGGTACTATACGCGGTTACATAAAGAATATTGACCAGGTTCGATTCCCGGTTATGTATGAGAGATTTAAAAAAATAATGCCATTATTATTAAATCTAAAATCGGTGCCATGGTTCCTAAGAACAGATTTCGCTATCTCTCATAGTTTCTGACTTCTCCATACTGACCCATTTGGATTGATCGCCCTGTATACATTATTCGATTATTTTCTGTGCATATTATTGATCATTTGTCATAGAAAAGGAAACTCATATTACCTGCAAATCTTCAGAAAATTCACGTTCGTACGGGACAACGGTAGACAATTTCATGGAATTCTCCTAAAAGAAGTATAAAAGTGATTAAATTTGTAATAATGACTGCCAACAGTAGTACGAGAACTAGGCTTTATTATAAAAATATAACTGAAGCCTTTTGTAACTTTGAGCCCACTGAAAACCGTATAAAATTAAGTATGACTCGAAAAATTTCTTGACTAATAAATTAATATTTCGAATAACGCTCGCTCGACAGACAATTTTCAAATTGCCAGCAATCCAGAAATAAAAATGGCAGCAGATTGAAATATGCCTCAAGAGCTATATTTTCATAATATGTATGTTTTTTGTTACTTATATGATCTCTAAGTAGTCCATCCTATGAGTTTTCAGTGTTTACTAGGTATATTTAAATACAACCAAGTATGCATCATATCATATGTCGTGTATGAAACGAAAAGCTAAAAGAAATCCCTTGTGATATGCCAATCAAAAATAACGAGAAGTAAAGTCTGGTGCAAAGCAGCCAAGGACCATATTCAGAAACAGAAAATCAATACCAATATGATACCAATTTAATATAATTACAGATGTAGTGCATAATTGTTTTCCATCGTTTTTTCACGGAAGCGTTCGTACGTGTCTTGCTATTTCAGTCAGTGTAGGTGCAAAAAGTACTGAGGTTGACTGAAGTAGCATGACAAATACGAACGTTTCCGAGATAAAACGATGGAAATAATTATGGTAGTGCATAATCCGTAATATCAGTAAAAATTAAAAAGTCAAAGAGCTGGCGCAAGATTGGGAAAGCTGGAAGATTAATGGTGATGATGATCAGTAAACCATAAAAACGGAGTAGGTATACATCTATTACCTTGAGGACTAGCAATAGTGAGATGACAAGAAGCTAACAAGCGCCCTCTAAAACCTATGGACCTTAAAGGCATGGAGTGAGTTATGCTCGGAGTTTCCCTACGAGATCCAGTTAAAAACAAGATCCACTGGATAAACGGCAGTTGTAAAGATCCTCGGTGACCTGATGACCAGCAGGCCGTGAGCACATGCTTTCTAGAGTAACCGAGTGCACGTAACCAATTCATTTTTGATATCATTCTGTTGCGATAAATACACATTCATGAATTTGACTCCTGAATTACAGGCGAGTGTCTAGTTGTCTTTGCATACAAATATGAAATGTCTGTACCGACACGCGATGTTATTAGGGAAATGAGAATCGTTTGTTAGACTCAAAACCTTCCATGTTTGTCGAAATCGAAAAAAATCAAACGAAGGGGCACAGCGGTGGTTAAAATACATCGAATTGAATAAACATATTTTGTATATAAATGTTAAAATCCAGAGACGCCAATGTAGACTACGTTTGTATGTAGAAACGGTCGGCCCCTTTTCCTCTTAACCCTGTATAGTCCGTAGCGGCAAGATAATTGCCATCATACTTTAAACAAAAACGCATCTCTACTAAGTATAAGAATTACGGTTCGAAATCGAATAACAAGCGAAGCCAACCACATCCGGTATGACCTTAGTTTAGTTTTATCTAAATGTTGTGTTCCGACCCTGCGGGCTGTACCCGGTATTAATCAAGCGTAGGTACAGCTAAGAGTCCAGGATACGGTAACCATAATTTATTATCTATAAATTAATATATTTTTATAAATAGAATATTAGTCGCATGCAGGTGCCTATAAACTTTATCCAGATAGCGGTGTGAGAGATTTAAAGATATAGTAAATTATTGGTAAATACTTATGAGTATATTTTTTCTTGATCAAATTCATTGATTTATGTAATTATACCTACATGTAAATGTAGATAATTTTAAAATATTGCAATTACCTACTGTAAGTCTACCTGATCAGACCCAACGCAGATAACAAAATCACGTGGCGGATTATTATCCGAAATCGCCCGATTCATCGAATACGAGTATAAAGTATGTATAAGTATTATGTATACTTATATTTTTATATATCTTATCATATCCTCTAACACAAATCCAAAATAAAAAGGTCTTGTGTTTGGTGAATTCGAATATTTCCAAATACGGAATCCCGTGATGATTTTTCCATTCTACAAACATATTTCATTTTCACATGGTTTTACATACTACCACAACGCGGTACCGTCATTTATTTATACCTCAGTAGTACAAATTGATATCTATAATATGTATTACCTTAATAAATAATATGTATTACCTGAGTGTCAACTTGTGTTCGCGGCCCTCCTGCACAGTAAGTATCTCAGGCGGTGGACTGAACTTGTATTCCTCCATCAGAGGCTTGGCGTAGTACTCCGCCGGCGCTAAAGAGCAGAACCGAAGCGAGCCAGAAGCACCAGAGACCAGGTTACAAATATCTTAATAAATAATATGTATTACCTGAGTGTCAACTTGTGTTCGCGGCCCTCCTGCACAGTAAGTATCTCAGGCGGTGGACTGAACTTGTATTCCTCCATCAGAGGCTTGGCGTAGTACTCCGCTGGCGCTAAAGAGCAGAACCGAAGCGAGCCAGAAGCACCAGAGACCAGGTTACAAATATCTTAATAAATAATATGTATTACCTGAGTGTCAACTTGTGTTCGCGGCCCTCCTGCACAGTAAGTATCTCATGCGGTGGACTGAACTTGTATTCCTTCATCAGAGGCTTGTGGCGTAGTACTCCGCCGGCGCTAAAGAGCAGAACCGAAGCGAGCCAGAAGCACCAGAGACCAGGTTACAAATATCTTAATAAATAATATGTATTACCTGAGTGTCAACTTGTGTTCGCGGCCCTCCTGCACAGTAAGTATCTCAGGCGGTGGACTGAACTTGTATTCCTCCATCAGAGGCTTGGCGTAGTACTCCGCCGGCGCTAAAGAGCAGAACCGAAGCGAGCCAGAAGCACCAGAGACCAGGTTACAAATATCTTAATAAATAATATGTATTACCTGAGTGTCAACTTGTGTTCGCGGCCCTCCTGCACAGTAAGTATCTCATGCGGTGGACTGAACTTGTATTCCTCCATCAGAGGCTTGGCGTAGTACTCCGCCGGCGCTAAAGAGCAGAACCGAAGCGAGCCAGAAGCACCAGAGACCAGGTTACAAATATCTTAATAAATAATATGTATTACCTGAGTGTCAACTTGTGTTCGCGGCCCTCCTGCACAGTAAGTATCTCAGGCGGTGGACTGAACTTGTATTCCTCCATCAGAGGCTTGGCGTAGTACTCCGCTGGCGCTAAAGAGCAGAACCGAAGCGAGCCAGAAGCACCAGAGACCAGGTTACAAATATCTTAATAAATAATATGTATTACCTGAGTGTCAACTTGTGTTCGCGGCCCTCCTGCACAGTAAGTATCTCATGCGGTGGACTGAACTTGTATTCCTTCATCAGAGGCTTGTGGCGTAGTACTCCGCCGGCGCTAAAGAGCAGAACCGAAGCGAGCCAGAAGCACCAGAGACCAGGTTACAAATATCTTAATAAATAATATGTATTACCTGAGTGTCAACTTGTGTTCGCGGCCCTCCTGCACAGTAAGTATCTCAGGCGGTGGACTGAACTTGTATTCCTCCATCAGAGGCTTGGCGTAGTACTCCGCCGGCGCTAAAGAGCAGAACCGAAGCGAGCCAGAAGCACCAGAGACCAGGTTACAAATATCTTAATAAATAATATGTATTACCTGAGTGTCAACTTGTGTTCGCGGCCCTCCTGCACAGTAAGTATCTCATGCGGTGGACTGAACTTGTATTCCTCCATCAGAGGCTTGGCGTAGTACTCCGCCGGCGCTAAAGAGCAGAACCGAAGCGAGCCAGAAGCACCAGAGACCAGGTTACAAATATCTTAATAAATAATATGTATTACCTGAGTGTCAACTTGTGTTCGCGGCCCTCCTGCACAGTAAGTATCTCAGGCGGTGGACTGAACTTGTATTCCTCCATCAGAGGCTTGGCGTAGTACTCCGCCGGCGCTAAAGAGCAGAACCGAAGCGAGCCAGAAGCACCAGAGACCAGGTTACAAATATCTTAATAAATAATATGTATTACCTGAGTGTCAACTTGTGTTCGCGGCCCTCCTGCACAGTAAGTATCTCATGCGGTGGACTGAACTTGTATTCCTTCATCATAGGCTTGTGGCGTAGTACTCCGCCGGCGCTAAAGAGCAGAACCGAAGCGAGCCAGAAGCACCAGAGACCAGGTTACAAATATCTTAATAAATAATATGTATTACCTGAGTGTCAACTTGTGTTCGCGGCCCTCCTGCACAGTAAGTATCTCATGCGGTAGGACTGAACTTGTATTCCTTCATCAGAGGCTTGTGGCGTAGTACTCCGCCGGCGCTAAAGAGCAGAACCGAAGCGAGCCAGAAACACCAGAGACCAGGTTACAAATATCTTAATAAATAATATGTATTACCTGAGTGTCAACTTGTGTTCGCGGCCCTCCTGCACAGTAAGTACTCATGCGGTGGACTGAACTTGTATTCCTTCATCAGAGGCCTGGCGTAGTACTCCGCCGGCGCTAAAGAGCAGAACCGAAGCGAGCCAGAAGCACCAGAGACCAGGTTACAAATATCTTAATAAATAATATGTATTACCTGAGTGTCAACTTGTGTTCGCGGCCCTCCTGCACAGTAAGTATCTCAGGCGGTGGACTGAACTTGTATTCCTTCATCAGAGGCTTGGCGTAGTACTCCGCCGGCGCTAAAGAGCAGAACCGAAGCGAGCCAGAAGCACCAGAGACCAGGTTACAAATATCTTAATAAATAATATGTATTACCTGAGTGTCAACTTGTGTTCGCGGCCCTCCTGCACAGTAAGTACTCATGCGGTGGACTGAACTTGTATTCCTTCATCAGAGGCCTGGCGTAGTACTCCGCCGGCGCTAAAGAGCAGAACCGAAGCGAGCCAGAAGCACCAGAGACCAGGTTACAAATATCTTAATAAATAATATGTATTACCTGAGTGTCAACTTGTGTTCGCGGCCCTCCTGCACAGTAAGTATCTCATGCGGTGGACTGAACTTGTATTCCTTCATCAGAGGCTTGTGGCGTAGTACTCCGCCGGCGCTAAAGAGCAGAACCGAAGCGAGCCAGAAGCACCAGAGACCAGGTTACAAATATCTTAATAAATAATATGTATTACCTGAGTGTCAACTTGTGTTCGCGGCCCTCCTGCACAGTAAGTATCTCATGCGGTGGACTGAACTTGTATTCCTTCATCAGAGGCTTGTGGCGTAGTACTCCGCCGGCGCTAAAGAGCAGAACCGAAGCGAGCCAGAAGCACCAGAGACCAGGTTACAAATATCTTAATAAATAATATGTATTACCTGAGTGTCAACTTGTGTTCGCGGCCCTCCTGCACAGTAAGTACTCATGCGGTGGACTGAACTTGTATTCCTTCATCAGAGGCTTGGCGTAGTACTCCGCCGGCGCTAAAGAGCAGAACCGAATTCTTCAATTTTGCATTTGTGAAATAAAATTTTACTTACCCAATTCAGAGAAAATCAAAGAAAACTACCTGTTTTCTCCATATCCTCAAAACGGGGTCGATAGACACAAGAAAGGGGTGAATAGAAATACAGTAGAGTCCAGTTAGTACGACTTCGCATATAACAACCAACCGCTTATAGCGACGTAAGTACAGTAGAGTCCGGTTATAACGACGCTCAAGGGACCGCTGATATTACGTCGTACTAACCGGACGTCGCACTAAACGAACTGCCAATTTAAATATATTTTTAAAACAAAATAATTACATCATTTTGTATTTATTAATACATATGCGATAATCAAAGAAAAAAAAAATTTCAATTAAAATATTTATTTACGTTACTATTACAACCCTTTGTCTTTAATGG
Source organism: Cydia splendana (assembly GCF_910591565.1). Classification (NCBI taxonomy): domain Eukaryota; kingdom Metazoa; phylum Arthropoda; class Insecta; order Lepidoptera; family Tortricidae; genus Cydia; species Cydia splendana. The sequence continues at coordinate 11,277,529 of NC_085971.1, read as the reverse complement.
AGAGACTTTTGTGTGTTTAGAAGAAGGTACTTTTGTAGGCAACGCGTAAGACTCATCATCCGCAAATTACTCAAATCCCGTAAAATAAAAAGTCGTAATTTTTGGACATCTAATCAAGATGACAATCGTACATCGACAATCAAAAAAGTCAAAATCATTTAAATTTTCATTCAAGCTTTTATCGCTGACTGTGTACTTTTGTTTCAACGAGCAACTTATACTCAATTGAGTCAATTCTTACAAACCCAAACTCAATTAGGATGCGTTTTGTCACACAGTTACTATGGCCACCCCCTGAGTCCATCATCAGATCAGCTCGAAGGTACAGAAATATTGCATTGTCACCCAACTAAGATAATTGTGTATATGAAGTTTAAGCTCAATTGAATAATGGGATTTAGGTTTTATTTTGTTTGCAAGATTACGAAAAGTCGCATGACTATTTCATATTGCTGCATGCGTATAGGCAAAGGGGGGAGAGGAGTTGAGTGCGCGGGACGGAGTAAGTTTCTTACCAACAATTTATTTGTAAAAACTACGTCGCTCGTCGTTGTAACCGGACTTGATGGACGGATTTTGTGTCAATTTCCGTCGTTAAAAGCGGTCTGTCGTTATAAGCGGAGTCGTTCTGAACGGTTGTACTTTCATAGTAGCTTGTACTAAAACCAAACAAGTGCCTATACTTACGTCGCTATAAGCGGTTGGTTGTTATAAGCGAAGTCGTACTAACCGGACTCTACTGTAGGTATAGGCACTTGTTTGGTTTTAGTACAAGCTACTATGAAAGCACAACCGTTTATTACGACTCCGCTTATAACGACCGATCGCTTTTAACGACGGAAATCGACTCAAAATCCGTCCGTCAAGTCCAACGACGTTACAACGACGAGCGACGTAGTTTTTACAAATAAATTGTTGGTAAGAAGTAGCGATGAAAATTACATGAAAAATACATGTATCTTTCAAAGGCCCCTGTATTTTTCAATAAAATACAGTATCTTTCCTTGCGGATCTTCGATTGAATCTTTCGCAAGTTTAAGTTTTTTACGTGTAAAATACATTGTATTTTTCGCATTATTATATTATATTATGAATAGTGACTCGGTACGTATTGGCTCTCATACAAACAGGTGACTTTTCATTCCGCTCAGACTATATATTATTTCGATATCAGTTAACTAAAGAGGTTGAAATTATCAATTATGACATTTATGACGAAATACTTATAAATTGGAATCGTTAATCTATGCTCTATGTGACATGTGACATAAACGTGAAGTCAATTTTGCGTCAAAGGCATGACAGATTGACAAGACAAGTCATTATTAAATAAACATGTAGAATACACAGTATAAAACAGGTATTATACGTGTATGATTGTATTTGTCAGACAAACGTCAATTTTGTTTTTTTCGAAAGTTACATGTATTTTATAGGAAAGATACAAAGTTTCGAAAGAAACAACATGAATCTTTCGCCATTTTCATCTCTAGTAAGAAGCTTACTCCGTCCCGCGCACCCAACTCCCCTCCCCCTTTTGCCTATACGGAGCAGGATGAAATAGTCATGTCATGTGACTTTTCGTAATCTTGCAAACTAAATAAAACAATTCCCATTATTCAATTGAGCTTAAACTTCACATACATAATTATGTAAGTTGGGTGACAATGCAATATTTTGGTACCTTCCAGCTGATCTGATGATGGACACAGAAGGTGGCCATAGGAACTATGTGATAAAACAACGTCAGTTTGACTAGTTCCCCAAGAATTACGACTTTTTATTCTACGGGATTCGAGTAATTTGCGGATGACGAGTGAGTACGCGTACGTTGAAAAGTGGCTTCTTCTGAACACACAAGTCTCTCCATTTAAGACAAGGTGTCGTAATACTAACGTAAATAAATATTTTAAATGAAATGTTTTTTTTTCTTTGATTGTCGCATAAGTATTAATAAATACAAAATTATGTAATTATTTTGATTAAAAAATATATTAAAATTGGCAGTTCGTTTTGTACGCCGTCCGGTTAGTACGACGTAATATCAGCGGTCCCTTGGGCGTCGTTATAACCGGACTCTACTGTATTAAGTTTTAGTTGTCATATGCATCGAATTTGGTCATTATTATGTTGATACTCTATTGGCAGATGGTATATAATACATATATGTATCTGTTAAACAGCTATTTGACACAGAATTATTTTTTCGTGTCTTTTAACCCCCAAGGCTTGTCTTTACACCCCTTTGTTGTATCCAATCACCCCCTATGGCGTAACTCCTCACCCCATATGCGTGTCCAGTGACCCCTTTATCGCGTAAAATTGTCTGTTATTAGTTTTTTGCAAATAAATGCTTCATTATAGAGAAAATTTGTGATATTATTTATTATTTAGGTACTACATATACTATATTACCAGGTTAGCTAACTTTTACTGAGTTAATTTCAAAACATTTACCGCTAGAACAAAGTTCAGACAGGCTTAATTTCTTACCTCGGCGAGACCTTACTTTAGAGTCAAAAAAATCTAACATTTAGGCAGTTTGTTTAAGTTCTTTTGGTATCAATATAGAGAATAAATAGTCTACTAATGTACGCATTCCAAAAAATCGAATTTTAGAGATGTACGTTTTTAAATATAACAACTTGAAAGAAAAAGTTCAAAATTTCTCTATTCACCCCGCGATTTCTGTTGACCCCGTTTTACGGTACCTACCCATTGTCAGGGGTCAGCTCAGCATTGCTCCGAGCAATTATTAGGGTTGACACAACTTGACGTCCCTTTGCGTGCACAACCACAGATAGTTAAGATAATGGCTTGAATTTTGACAACCCTAAATAGCCGAAAGGGATAGTGCAATATATTAGAAAGGGACAGCATGATTCGACCCTGAACCGCTGTCAAACTTCGGTTTTGTAGGAAGTTTCCCTTCTGTACGCCAGTACTATTATTTATTCTGTGCCATTGTAAAAGTTGCTCAGTATAATCCCAAAACCTCCCTGGCAACGGGAATGCACTTATTTTTTGGCCACCCTGTATACCTATCGCGCGTGCGAGAGGCGCGGCCGGTACGTGAAAGCCGTACTTTGGCCCGTGACCTCCTGGAGCAGACGTCTAGACACATAGACGTGGTCTAGATACTAGACTGGTAAATAGGCTGGCTTCACTCCAACCGCAACTGCCTACCAAAGGTGTATTTCGTCGCCGATTTAAATATTCTCGTCAGTTGGAATTCAATTCGCGTTTTCCTGCTTTGCTGTTATTACGAAAATTACTTACCTATTAATAATTAATTTAAAAATGTTTTATACTCGTAACATCATGAAAAGTTCGTTGTAAATAGTGTAATCGCGTAAACTTACCACCCGACATTATTTTATACATTATAGTTCGTTTTTAGCATTAGAAAGAAGGTTAGCGATGTCTTTTTATTAAAAATCACCATTGAAAAATAAGTCACAGCAAATATGTTAGAATTATAAATCATATACGATTTTTTACATTATTTTGCTTTCATAAGTAATATTGTATAAACTTATTTTTTAAAGCGTTTTTCAATATTTTATTATAAAAAGACACGTCAAGATTGTTTACCTTCTTTCTAATGCTAAAAAACGAACTATAATATTTTTAGCTAGATTAAGTAATTCATGTAAATATTTGTATATACCTTGTACCTGTATAACTGTATTTGCATGTACATGTACTTAACGCAAATAAATAAATACAATACACGTCAGACTTTTCAAAGCACTGTTCACATTTCATCAGATATGGTCTTCACGCGTTCACATAGACGTAAATATAGGGAATCGACATATGTAAACTAAAATTAAAATGAATCTAATCATGTAGGTATGGGTAAGTTTAGCTGCAGTTGGAACTGATTGTTTGATATGATGATACATGGCTAAAGGAGAGTCTTTGTCGGGCACGACACTGAGTACGAGTTACAAAACAATCTCTCAAGTATCAAGCATTTGTTTTGACGATAAGAAACATGGTACACCCCTATAATGGACCTGGTAGCAATAATGAAACGTACACCACAAATCCTGTAAAATAAGTATTTAACATCCATTTTTAAACACTAGCAACATTTTATCATAAGCAAGAGTCGTAGAGCTGCTTAAGTTTGAAGTTTCATTAATTTTAGTCCATTATAAAAGAAATGGAGACATACTGTCCAATTATCCATGAGTCTGACTGAAACAAAACATAATTTTAATGAGAGTTAATTATGTGGAAACCAAATGCAGTATCTTACATTAAACACGGCGAAAACATAAAAGACAAATAGGACATTCAACTTTTAATTTTAACACGCAAAGCGGTAAAAATTTTAAAGGTATCAATGTAATATAAAATCATCCAAATTTCCTTTTAAATGTTCCATGATTGGCGCCGTTATTACATTTGATAAAATGATAAAATATATCATAAATTTTATCAAATTATCAAATGAATTAACTCACATATGAATATGTACCTATTATAATTTTTAAGATAGCTGTGGAGTGAGAATCATACTTTAATAATCGGCCATAATCAGTGTAAGGTTCCGTAGTTACACGTTCGTAACAATAGGCTGCCTCGAAAGGGGGCTAAATAATAGTGGGTGTCATATGTTCGCTATCGTTCTCATTAAGTCTAAAAATAGTCACTTTATCAAAAAATTTACATTAAAGTCCCCTATCGTTTGTAAAGACCCGTCCAACGACACACCGTAGAGTTAAAGCGAAAAAGTGTCAGCTCTGACGCACGACTGGAGATTACTCTTTCAATTCAAACGATTATAAAATAGAATAAATAAAGTGTTTCCATACCATAGCCGTTTATATTAGGGGATGCGCACGAAACATAACGTAGCCAGCCTACAGGCTACGTCACATCACGCTACAACGTGTAACGTGTGACATGTCATGTAACATTTGATTTTACTTTACTCCCATAAATTTTCATACCCCGGGCTTATACATATGAAAATCGATTCTTAAGGAGTAAACTCCAAAAAAATTCATCCCCATATTATTTGAAGGGGTGGAGCTTTAAAAATCTGACATTACTCGCAGTGCTTCTCGCTCGTTTGCGAAATACATACACGACATAAAGCACCTACTTAAAGTGAAATTGGTACCAAATCAAGATAAGTTTGTATGTAGTTACAAGCACCAACTCGTAAGAGTTTTTTGTACCTTGTACTAGATGACGTGCCTTCAAAACGCCTCGTTTATTGTGATGTATGATAAAATCCTGTGTAGGCGGTCTAGCTAGGAAAACTGGTCTGGGTATTCGCACGAATCACGATTATCAATCCGCACTTGAACAGTATTAAGTACCTACAAGTATATTATCGATTTTCGGATTTCCGCCGCACAAAAATCAACGAACCATAATGATAGATAACAGCCTACGATTGTAATTATCTGTCTGGCCTTGAATGGTAGACTAGTGCGATTACCTACATTGTGTCACAGCTATTAAAATACATTGATAAAGTAGTGTTTGAATTCCGATTCCAAAAAGACTGACCATTACGATAGTGTTATGTCTGGTTGACATCCTGGGCATACATACACATAATCGGAGTTATTTTATGTAGAGCTAAGAAGTCATTGTAGGTATTGCGAATTTATTTAGTTTTTACCTTTATTTGCGACGTTTCGATGCAGGTTACACTTGACTTGTATAACTGATGTCCCAGAAAAATGTCAAAACAGAGATTGTGGCTCTGCGTGCGTACCTCTTAAATATATTTCATTAAATTGTCGATAGGGCATCTACGTATTAGTTCCGGCTCCGATCACTCTTTCAAATGTCCAGAACACCGTAATCACCGTATACGGAAAAGATACATAAATAAAAGTGATTTAATTAGTCCATAATCTCATTACAGGGCAGTTTCAGAAATATGTATTTCTACTCTAAGTTTACTTTCCGTAATACAATCGAAAATGCGTTATGAGGAGTTTAGATTTTCCTAAAAAGTAAAACCGTCAAAAAGGTGCAGGCATTAGGCATAGGTATGTTCTTGAGTATACCCAACAACAAGAATATGATATGACAGCTATCACTACATGTTTCGCTGGAAGTTGATCGCGTCATAAAGCAAGCTTTACCGAGTACCTACTCGGTAGAGTTGCGGTCGTGACCGTATTAAAAATTCGTCTGCGGCCTGTCTAGACGCGGTCCGCTTACAATGTGACGTGATACCGCAAATATCTAGCTGTGTGCGCTATTCACACACAATACATACGTAATTAGTAACGTGCTATGCGCCTAAAACAAGCGACTTTTCCTCTATGACTATGTATCCTCAACTGCGTCTGATTCACAATGAAGTGGTGAATCGATTACTGGCGAAGGATGACAAAAATAATTGCACGCTCTAAAATGATTAGTGATTTCTTTGTGAAACAATTGTAACTTATAATGAGAACAGGGCAATTTCTAGGCAATCACTTACCCAACAAAGAAGTTAATTCCAGCATTAGTCTACAGAGTGTATTATATTTGATCCTCATAATCATATGGTAGTTTAGGCCTTAATGAACACACTTTAATTGGTTTTATAAAAAGTGTACGACTTTTATTTTACCTAATAAATAAATTCAGCAAGCAATGTATTACTACCTTGTTTTAAGTCAAAACGTCGCATTTACTGACGCGACGTCACAACTGATCACGATGTACGAAATACATTATTGCCGCTCAAAAATAATTTATGCTCTGGTGATGGTTAAGAGAAAATAAAAAAATTGTTACAGAATCGTTTCATTCATAGCACTAAAACCTACGTCTCATTTAAGTTTGTGGTTATATCAAAAATACACGGAGTATCGACATTAAACATCCTATTCCGCCTGGGGCCTATAATTATTTTACAGTACTGGTCCTATTTTCCCGCACTAGTGCGTAAAATAGCACTTTTCGTGCGTACGTCAAAAGTTTAAAGGGCCATATGTACTGTAAAACGTTGTACGATACACGTGCGAATAGGTACCTAATTCGCAACTCGTGTCGATTTAAAACACTCCCTTCGGTCGTGTTTTAATTTATCGCCATTCGTTTCGAATTTCCTCTTTTCCGCACTTGTATCGTAAATAACTATTGTGTAACAGGTATGTATTTAGTACGTCATAAGGGTTTAGTACTCGACATCGTTTCGTTTTGTAACTTCGGCCCTTGAATTTTAAGACTTAAATATGTACCGTTGTACACAATATTTTTTCTAAGACAGTGGCAAAGCACCTAAAATTAGAAATAAAATCAAAGTAAATATTGGTTTGTAGATCTTTGCCTAGAAGTAAGTATTAAAAAAAATAGTTACTTTGCATAATATATATTGTATGAATATCCCTAAGAACACTGCAGCCCGCCGCGCTGCGCTTCTTATGATTGTGAAGTTCATTTCGATCTCACAGGCAGTCATATATTCGACAAATTTAATAAGAGAGCTGGAGTAGAAAAAATCTAAAGCAAAAGAGCTATGCTATTGAAACTGTGTATGTTTATGTTTAATAAGTCCACTATTGACATCATATCCCGAGAATGTTGTTCATCTGGTATAATCCAAAGCCAAATGGGGGTTCAAAAAATCGACAAAGGGCTTCGAGAAAAGGTATGTAGTAGGGAATATTACGCAAAACTCTGCGTAGAGGGCGTTACTAGTACAATATCACAGGGCCTACCGTGAAATACGACAATCGAAAGTTCGGTTTCTGCCTCTCTATCACTCTTGCCTAATCGATCGATAGAGAGGCAGATAACGAAATTTCGATTTTCGCGTTTCGCGGTAGGCCACCTGCATGTAAACTAACCGCCTTGATAGTTGATGCATCAATGTCACAGTGAAAACTTGTCAAAAACTGTTTAAGGCCTAGTATGTATAAGTTACTCTATGGTTTACTATGTGCACTTGTCCTGCACTCTGGCGGCAGAACATCGCATCTCCCTATTAGGCATACATATATGCATAAGTAGTGCCCTTGCGCTTCACTTGGCTCGTCTTGGCGTGGGCCGTGCCCCCAGATTTAATAAAAAGCCATTGAGCAAAATACAATTTTATAATTAATAAGAAACAAAAAAGCTAAGATACGTTATCATTAATATTATGCCATTCAAGCTTTTTTTTTATAAGTACCATATCAGTTGCTTGTCACGCGCTTTATAACCTGGCTAGACGGCTCACACGGGCCAACTTAAAGTCCATTCAATTCAATTACGAGAACAGAAGTACGCTTTAAAACCCCATTGTTGAAAATTGTAAATTCAGAACAGTACATAGTGCAAAGAGGTCCACAGAGGAGAGAGCGACGACTCGGGCGTCTAGATAGTTTGAATTATCTCTCTAGTGCAGAAGGAAAATTTCATTACAACTGCATTCTGCACTGCATTGTGTGCTCGATGTTGCTTTGGTGCAATGTATCCCCTTAGTTACATACTGATGTTGAGTGCTAGCTGGCTCATTAACTGCTAAAATTTAAAGTGCTGTAAGTAGTTGATGCAACTTAATTAAAAACAAAGCTATTAGGTACTAGCTGTTGCCCGCGACTTCGTCCGCGTGGAATCTTATCTTCAACATTTTACATCTTTAGTACCTATAATTTTCATATCCAAGCTTATTATTAAGCAATGTTGAAATTAAAACTTTTCTTTTTTAGCAAGTTGTATGAAGTTTTAAGTCAAGTGGATTTTGATGTTGGTTGCTGAAATTACTTTTCTTGTATTCTCATAATAGGTACCTATGCCCTTATACAAAGATTCAAGTTCCGCACTCACAAAATATCTGATCTCCATACAAATTTTCAACCCCTTTCTCACCACCTTGGGGGATAATTTTCAAAAATGCTTGAATTAGTTTTCATGTTTTTTTAATTTAATACCTTTTTTTGCAAAAAGTTCAAGTTCCTAGCTTAAAATTAAATTTACACCCCAAGACGAACTTTCATCCCCTTATTAACCCCCTTAGGGGTTGAATTTCCAAAAACGTTGCTATTACTTTTTTTGTAATCGGCTATTATGTCTTTCTAAGAAGTTTCAAAGCATTTGTAATGGATTCAAACTTTGAACCCCATTTTAACCCTGTTAGGGGATGAATTTTACAAATCACTGAAATCACTTTTATTGTCTTCTAATAATATCCCCAAATACAAAGATTCAAATCCCACGCTCGAAAAAATGTTTGATATCCATACAAACTTTCAACCCCGTTTTCACAACCATAGGGGATGAATTTTCAAAAACGCTGAAATTCGTTTTCTTGTATTTTAATTAAATACCTTTTTACAAAGTTTCAAGTTCCTAGCTTAAAATAATATTTGCACCCGCAGACGAACTTTCATCCCCTTTTTAACCCCGTTAGGGGTTGAAATTCCAAAAACGTTGCAATTACTTTTTTTTGTAATCGGCTATTATGCCTTTCTAAGATGTTTCAAAACCATTTGTAATGGATTCAAACTTTCAACCCCTTTTTAACCCTGTTAGGGGATGAATTTTACAAAACGCTGAAATTACTTTTCCTGTCTTCTAATAATATCCCTAAATACAAAGATTCAAGTCCACCACTCGAAATTTTTTTGTTATCCATACAAACTTTCAACCCCTTTTTCACCATCTTAGGGGATGAATTTTCAAAAACGCTAAAATAAGTTTTCTTGTATTTTAATAATATATCTTTCTACGAAGTTTCGAATTCCTAGCTCAAAAGAAAACTTTAACCCCATACAAACTTTCATCCCCTTTTTAATCCTGTTAGGGGATGAATACTACAAAACGCTGACATACCTTTTTTTGTCTTCTAATAATATCCCCAAATACAAAGATTCAAGTCCCGCGCTCGAAAAAATGTTTGATATCCATACAAACTTTAAACCCCTTTTTCACCACCTTGGGGGATGAATTTTCTAAAACGCTTAAATCAGTTTTCTTGTATTTGAATTTGATACTTTTTACAAAGTTTCAAGTTCCTAGCTTAAAATAAAATTTGCACCCGAAGACGAACTTTCATCCCCTTTTTAACCCCCTTAGGGGTTGAATTTCCAAAAACGTTGCAATCACTTTTTTTTTGTAATCGGCTATTATACCTTTCTAAGAAGTTTCAAAGCATTTGTAATGGATTAAAATTTTCAACCCCATTTTAACCCTTTAGGGGATGAATATTACAAAACGCTGAAATTACTTTTCCTGTCTTCTAATAATATCCCTAAATACAAAGATTCAAGTAAACCGCTCGAAATAAATTTTGATATTCATACAAACTTTCAACCCCTTTTTCACCACCTTAGGGGATGAATTTTCAAAAACGCTGAAATTAGTTTTCTTGTATTTTAATAATATATCTTTTTACGAAGTTTCAATTTCCTAGCTTTAAAAAAAACTTTAACCCTATACAAACTTTCATCCCCTTTTTAACCCCCTTAGGGGTTGAATTTCTCAAAATCGCTTCTTATCTCTTGTACACTTTATAAATGCAATCTAGTGTGCAAATTTCAACTTTTTGGCTTTTGTAGTTTCGGCTCTGCGTTGATGAATCAGTCAGTCAGTCAGTCAGTTAGTCAGGACTCAGGACACTTGCATTTATATATATAGATAGATAGATAAAGCTCTATTTAAGGTGTATATGAGTATTTGTGTCTCTGTAGGTACTTGTGATCTGTTTGATATACAATTGACCAAAAAAACATTCACCTAATCGTACATCAAAGTTTTTGTAACATTGACAGAAAAGGTTGACTTCCGAAAGTCCATGTCAATATTAAGAGACTTTCTTAAATATATTTTGTTAAAATAAAATGTATTTTTTATGCATAGTTAAATTTTGGCTAATAGGTACTTAAGTTGACAATGTAAATCAAAACCTTAGGTACTAAGTTGATTGACAGACAATGCTTCGCGAGCAAGGATCCAAGTCACGGGGTCAAAGTATTAAAACATAATGAAACTCGATAACTGATTATGATTCACTAGCCCACGTCGGCCGCCTGTCTGGTGCCCATTTCAGACATTTGTATGCTGCGAGCACGACTTAAAGTAGGATCGTGAAAACGCCATTTTATATCATTATATTCAGTGCACGACGGTAGTAGCATAAGCCACACGGGGATATGGCATGAGGTCCTGGGGCGCCTGCTTAATACTAATGTATCGCGCCTAAACCCAACTGTCAATCCTCAACTATATGGGTACAGTACTAGCTTAGCATAAATAAGTACCTAGTAGTTACTAACAACAAACTATATATTTTTCTATGCCTGCTATATGCTTCGACAATGCTATAAATAGTAGGTATATATTATAGTGTAACAAACTGACAAGTTTTACGACCCCAACAAGTTTCATTGACGGTGATTATGAATTTAAATAAATAAAATAAAAAAATTGTTTAATATACAAGGGTGTAAGATATATTCAGGTATTATGTAGCTGTTTAAATATGCTTAGGCAAATAGGATAACTAGCATAACCAACATTATTTTCAAAATTACTCATAATGTTTTGGCGTCTTCTGGAATTATAAACCAAATAAAGACATTCAGTAAATTAATGAGATATAAGATATAATTTTTTCTATAAAAAAACAATGAAAAGGAGCTACCTAGTACTTTAGAAGTTCTGTTCACTTAAGAGTATTTACTTTGTTGTAGGTAATTAAAACACAGTCATATTAACTCAGACACGGCGATGCTCTCCGCGATGCATACGATGTAGACAGCAAAAAAAGGTAAACCCAGACTTTAATATGACAGTCGGGCCGTCTCGAGTCTAGACGCGTCTATCTGTAGGCCGATCTTCAACGGACAAAAAAACCGGCCAAGTGCGAGTCGGATTCTCGCACGAAGAGTTCCATACAATTACGCAAAAACGGCAAAAAAAACACGTTTGTTGATGGGAGCCCCACTTAAATATTTATTTTATTCTGTTTTTTAGGGTTCCGTAGCCAAATGGCAAAAAACGGAACCCTTATGGATTTGTCATGTCTGTCTGTCTGTCTGTCTGTCTGTCCGTCCGTATGTCACAGCCACTTTTTCCCGAAACTATAAGAAGTATACTGTTGAAACTTGCTAAAAATAGAAAAAAAAAACAATACATTTTGGGGGTTCCCCTCCCCATACTTAGAACTGAAACTCAAAATTTTTTTTTTCATCAAACCCATACGTGTGGGGTATCTATTACGTGTGGGATAGGTCTTCAAAAATGATATTGAGGTTTCTAATATTATTTTCTAAATTGAATATTTTGCGCGAGAGACACTTCCAAAGTGGTAAAATGTGTCCCCCCCCCCCCCCCCTGTAACTTCTAAAATAAGAGAATGATAAAACTAAAAAAAATATATAATGTACATTACCATGCAAACTTCCACCGAAAATTGGTTTGAACGAGATCTAGTAAGTAGTTTTTTTTTAATACGTCATAAATCGTAAACCGCAATTTTATTATGTTACTTGCTGCTACGGAATCCTTCATGGGCGAGTCCGACTCGCACTTGACCGCTTTTTAGTATTTGTTGTTATAGCGGCAGCAAAAATACATCATCTGTGAAAATTTCAACTGTCTAGCTATCACGTTTCATGAGATACAGCCTGGTGACAGACAGACGGACGGACAGACAGGACAGTGGAGTCTTAGTAATGGGTCCCGTTTTTACCCTTTGGGTACGGAACCCTAATAAGTAATAATTTAGAAAGAGCGTCAGAAAAACGCAGTCGCCAATTATAGGAGTAGAGCTGCAAATTGGCCGGTAGCAGGCTAAGTTTTAAAACTATGTAGTCCCAAGTAGCTAACTCAATGTGAGGTGAATATTACAGGTTTCAATCAAATTTTATTCTCGTATTCTAAAGTCATTCTATCTATGGAACTTGCTAACTATGTAAACAAACCCCCATATTGAAAATTGTCTCTGAATTATGAATAGAGTGACTTTTGTTTACATAGTTACCAAGTTCCATAGAATAACACATTAGAAGTATTTGTGAAATTGTAGCAAAAAAAACCCGGACAAGTGTGAGTCGGACTCGCCCACAGAGGTTCCGTACTTTTTAATATTTGTTGTTGTTGTAGCGGCAACAGAAATACATCATCTGTGAAAATTTTAACTGTCTTTGCTATCACGGTTCATGAGATACAGCCTGGTGACAAACAGACAAACGGATAGACGGACAGTGGAGTCTTGGTAATAAGGTCCCGTTTTTACCCTTTGGGTACGGAACCCTAAAATGGTTTTGGTTATTACTGTTGAAATCATGGTTTTTTAGGTTCTTATAAATGTAAAGTTTGTAATTATCATAGCTGGGCATTAACTCGTTAATCCGTTAATCGTTAATTAACGAAGTTAAGTTTTCGAGTAACGGATTAACTTTTAAGTTAACTTTAAAAACCTGTAACGGACTTGTTAACTTCCGTTAACTTTTCTTAAGTCCGTTAATCGTTAATACCTAAGTACCTACTCACACCAAGGCCGCGCGCTGCCTCAAATATAACACTAGTATACCTTCTAGTGCTGCTGTGGAACGCCTGTTTTCGGCGGGAAAAGATATTTTTTCTCCAAAACGGGCGTCGCTATCAGACGACAATTTTAATATCACTCATGTTCATGAAGGGGAACATGCACCTTATGGCATATGCTAGCTAGCAAATGATATTTTTATTGGCTATGCTATTATTAATTAGTAATTATTACCATGTTAATTAGTAGATTAGTCTTTAATAAAAATCTAAATTTATGATTATTTCTTCTAGTTTTATTTCTTATTGCGTATATTTACGATTTCGAGTTAACGATTAACGATTAACTTTAACTTCCGTTAAAATTTTTGAAAAGTAACGTTTTAACGTTTAACGAAGTTAACTATTTATTTAACGGATTAACGATTAACGAAGTTAACTTTTTTATTAACGGTGCCCAGCTCTGGTAATTATGGACAAAAATAAGAATCTGAAACTGAATATACCTAATGTTGAGCAGCATTTTATTCAGTTCCAGAACTATACATATATTGCAATCGGCTTGTCTGGAACTGGAAGTTATAGCCGTTATAGGATATGTCGACCTCAAACGTTTAAATGAATAAACTCTAGAACCTCTTAGGCGCCCATCACTAAACTCTAAATCATAATCAGATTCCAAAAAATGTTGCCACTGCAATAATTTGTTTGTAAAATAGTAACTTCCTTTTTATAAATAAATACGCTAAGATAATTTATTTATTGGTAATTTTACGCCTATGATTTAAAAAAGTACTTTAATTCCTCCTCAAGGTTTTGCCCACGATGGGTCTTGTAATAATAATGTAATTAAAAAAAAAAATACTTATCATTACATAAATACAAGACGCGCTAGTAAAAAGTGGCAACATTGTCTTGCATTTTTTGGAATCTAATTATGATTTAGAGTATAGCTAGGTTTACAAAACTATTATCAAAGTCATTGTACCGACTGGTCTCTGCAGGCTGCCTGCAGTCCGGGCTGCCTGCAGTCCAGGCGGTGTAGTTATTGTTACTGCTTACCGCACGCAGCCACACAGCTCACACAAAACCAATTATTATTATGTCTTTAAGATTCGTAACAATTATGCGTAAGCGGAAAGCTCATTTACACTGTGGTTAATCTATATCTTCGACTAGTATTGGAATTGAATTGGAATAACATCCCAGGACTCGCTCGCCTCGCAGCGCTATCATGGTAATTATCTTAGTTTACAACTCCCTCACTTTCAGACAGTAGCGGGTACAGACGTATTATAGGTATACGGCGCTGCCTACGGTGAGTTACAGTGCAATTGTCGAACCGACCGGTTGCAGTCCGACTGAGATGCCTATAATAGGCTTGCCTCGTTTTGTACCCGTCTGAGGTAAAGGTTGTGATTAAATAATTCCACCGATTGCTTACTTGATTTCGCTTGATTTACTCTGTTTACGCATGATGGTGTAGCAAACTTGAATATAAAATTGCTTTCAGCATTAGGTACCTACAGCTGCCTACGTTTGCTGTTAAAAGTTGACTGACAATGTTCATGACATTGCATTGCTCTCATGCTTATGTTTGTATAACTCTCCGTTATTTGTATACCTATTTTTCCTTGTGCATTCCTCAGGCCGTGTAGGTAACGACTTTTTCCCGTTCTTCTCAAAAGTCAAATGTTGAGTGTATCGAGCCGAGGTCGTACCTATATGTACCTACCCAGTGTCTGACAGGTGATAGGTATGTAGGGTTGGTCGGTCGCAGCGGCCGCTGCACCTTGTGGTGGAACTGGTCGCGAGGGTGGCGGCGCGGGGCGGGGGGCTGGACGAGCGCATCGACCTCGCACCTCCACCGGCGCGAGCGCAGCGCAAAAAACCGCCTAACCCCAATTTCGGTAGCTGTCTGGCGTGATCTCTCCCGCTGCTGTCTGATCGCTGCGCAATGTTGTGAGTACCTATATAACATGAGGCGTGCGCAACAGCGACCCGATGCTCAATGGAGCGATAGTCACGAACCTACTGTGTGATCGACCGTCGCCCTAACCCTAAACTATAAGTAAGTAATCGGCCCAGTTTAATCCACGGGCGACAAAACACCTGTCGCGTAGCAGGAGGTTAAAAGTTAAATATCGGCCACTCATTTGAAATTGAAATTGGCTTCTTTCTTACGAATTATTTCAGAAGTTAGCCAATATTTCAGGAACACGGTTTGAATTAATTTAATGCTCTACTCATGCTAGTTAACGAATCACGCATTTTTGTTTTCATAGAAAACTCAACATTCAATCGAACATTTTCATTGTCCCTTAGTTTTTTTTAAGAACACCATGATAGTAATAATACTAATAATTGTAGAGTAATATCGAAATCTATCGCTTCATTGGATAAGCAAGCGACTTTTTCATGTCTTAAGTTTTGTATGTATATCATTTTGATGTCTACTTAAATACTCCTTCTTATGAATAAGTTTTGGTTTTGTAGACGTATAATAACTACCTTAGTACCTATCATATTTATTGCCATTGCACATTTTCGTATTTATGAAATGATATCTTATATAAGAAATCCTATAAATGAACTAAAAGGGGTGCTCAATTCTGATAATGACTATACTTGTAAAAAGGACATTTACACCTTAAAAATAATAATTTGACCTATCGGAAGTGCCGCATATTGCTAGCGTAGAAAAGGTCACTAAAGGACAAATACACACCAGATGCGTAGGATATGATATGATGGAGAGCTCCGGCCGCTCCCTGCATTTGACAGACACGCGCGTGCAAACACCGGTAGTACTCATCGCAATACACTTAACTAATCATTGAAGGACCTTATCTTGTAGCGATATAAATATAAAAATAGTCAGTTAATTGAGTCGACGATGGTGTATATTGTATAATTAAATGTCGACGTGTCACATCGCTTGCGTTGCGACACGTCGCATTACGCATATGTGTGTGGCCTTTAGTCTAGAGTGTCTAGGCTAACTAGCCTAGACTAGTCAGGAACCGTTTGTAACATTTGAGCTTCTCTAACGCTGAACATAATATATGATAAACTAGCCTTGAACTCATGATGAACTGGCCGACGAGACGCTCGCTTTTGAACTTCACAAAATGTATAATTTGCTAGCCGATTGTCCATTGTGTGGTGCATGGTCGGATAGAGACGCTAGACGCGCCTGCGCACCGCCGCTCTGTTTAATCAGGTGACATTACGTCTTGTTTAAATAATACGATGATTACGTAATCACTAATCACGCTCGCTTGGTTAGACAGGTTGAAAGGTACTCAAAAAAAGACGAATTCGAGCCATAATAAGTTGAGTATTTACTTAAATTTGTACTGGCATAAATACGTCGGGGCATATCAATACTTATACTACGAGTATTTACAGGGTGGCCCAAAAACAAAAATATGTTGACAACAATTTTAACTGCAGCATATTGTTGGTAATTTAAAGAAACGTTTGCGGTTGTATCAAAGCTAAAGGACAATATTTTGAAGTAATGCGTTTTGTTTAAAATAAATGAAATTTCGTAAAATACTTGTAAGTAAGAAAAATGTTCTTAAATATGTTTTGTCAACGTACCTTTGGGCTACACTATAAGGTGTAACTTACAAATCGGTATGAAGAAAGTAGGCTGAAAAGTGCCATACACACTAGTTATACTTAGGTAACACAAAAAATTGACCGTGGTGTTAAAACAAAAAAGCCATGTGTGGCAGACTTTAAATGCATTTGCCAACAGCACTAGGGCATCGTTTTATTAGGGTCATGTAAAAACGTGATTTGGGGTCTTCCATTAATTACGTCACACGAAATTCTAGGTTTTTTTTAACTTTTAAATAATTTTTCGGTTACCTACTGATGAAGTTAATGTGACGTCACAAAGTTTGTGACTCTCCCCTCCCCCTTGTCACTGCATGTCACATTTTCTTGACCCCCCCCCCCCTAAACGTGTGATGTAATTAATGGATGACCCCTTTTACGTTTCAACCGCTTTCACAGTAGGTAGGATTTATACATTTTTTTCAACTTATTGCAATGGGTTAAGGTGAAGAAATGTATACATATATATATGCACTCGACTGTACTTACGCACTTTATACCCTAGAACTAACATTTGGGTGGTAGTGGTAAGTTTATTTTACACTAGCGACTCGCCCCAGCTTTGCACGGATTACACAAAACCTTAATAAATTATACATCTAAACTTTCCTCAAGAATCACTCTATTGCTATAGGTGAAAACCGCATGAAAATCCGTTTAGTAGTTTTGAGTTTATCGCGAACATACATACACACAGATAGACGCGACGGGTACATTGTTTTAAAAAGTGTTACTGATTCTAGATCAATTACTTCATAGTGATATAAAAAATGGGATGCGTATTATGTTCATCTTGTTGAACATCTAGATTGACGCTATCTTGAACCAGATATAACCGCTGAATATTGAGAGCTTGATATTTATTTTAGGTATACACTCAAATTACGTGAAATACGGACAAAACTGTAAATAAGTGAGTGGGTACATAAGTAATACATTGATGATGAACGATAGCCATAGTCTTGACAGCAGATAGCGATTGCTGATACCACCTGTTATCACAATTAAAAAGCAGGTGCGTGCTGGAAGGTAAGTAGATGTTTGTATGGCGCAGGTTATAGTCGCAGACACACCTACTAGGCTACAACTCCCATTGCTTCAAGCGCTACAGTAAACTCAGACGACTGTGGTCTCGAGATTCGCACACCTATACACAACTGGAGATCTGACTTACACTGGTATCTTGAGACAAGTGCGTTAAGCGATGGACGTAACAACCACTTGAGAATGCAAGATCACGTCACGTGCTCACTCACTCATGCACGGTTCATACGAAAAATGGCTTTCCTAGTATCAGATTTATTACTTCAGGTGATTTGAATGGTATATGTATTCTGGCTGTGTTTCATTGTTTATGTGTACCTACTATCTAAAGTCAAAGAAGCGACTTCCACAAATCGTTAATGTTTACTAGTTAAGAAGTAAACGCTAACGATTTGCGGAAGTCGATGGCCGATTCTTGATTGTATCGTCGTTACCATGACGTCGGAATGGCTATAAATAGGAAAAGCTCAACGCTATTTTCTGGAACTAATATGAATGTGTGAAATACTAAGTTTACAATGCAGAATGCATAATATATGTATAGGTACGTTCTCGTTCATTTACAGTGTAGTCTAATACGAGTAGGTATTTTAGTTAGTATAGTACCTAGGGGAGCACGTAAACCTTTAAACTACTAATAGTTACACGTAGTTAATTTTTACATGAATCAATTTTTGAAGACAGCTGCATTTCAATTACTTGTACATGTGCCGTGCTTTTATGACTTATTTGTACTGACTTATGCGCTTATCTTCGACTACCCAGAACATACCTGGTCACATTAGGTACCTATTTGTATGTCGCTGCAGCGGTGCACATATCACAGTATCGAGAAATGAGAGCCAAAGCGAACGCAAGATTCATTTTCCGTCATGGTCAGACAGACATTTTATACCTACTAACTACGAAATACACTCCAATGTTTGTTCCGGTACAGAATTGCGAGGAATTTTATAGTGTTGAAACAAACGAAGAGTAGATGTGATTAATGTTTTGACAAGGTAAATCACCGTTTTAAGTTGTTCTAAGGCAAGTTTCCAAGTAACTGCGGGTTGTACGAGCGTGTTTAATTGCCTAGCCGACAATTACGCTACGCTCCGGGTGTGATAACTTGCTGTCTATCGGACGAACCACTCATCACAAGAATAACGCCATATGTGCGTTTAGGTACCTACCGCACACCGTATTTGTGACGTTTTTCTACTGATAATGCTACACATATATGAGGTGTTAGATGAGTAAATATTGTTGCTTGTTTGCTTTTTCTTTATCAGAAACGACGCACTTTTCTATTACCTTTTGCGCGACCGATTGGAGACATGAAGCATAATGGCATTTGACTAGAAAGATGTAGGCTGGTACAATTTTGATTATTTAGTTATAACATTAGATCCTCATCAGCCTGCAAAACTAACTCATTTAACTTCATATTTTCTTTACATGTTGTACAAGTTAATTTTAACGCCTTTTTGGAGGAATCTGTATACCTTATAATAGTCATACTCTATACTTATAAACCCTTTTCCAGGCCGCACCAATCTACAAGGCTTTCCCAAAAAATCCAAATATATTCCAATCCGTAATTTCAATACATTTCCCGAACGTGCAATCTATAATTTAAACCTTTACATCGGAATGAATTGAACCTCTATTGGCGCGGCGTGCCTTGAAAAGGGTTAAAGGGATTTGATTACTTCAAGCTAAAAATATCTAATGTAAAAATAAAGTAAATACCTACATAAATAATTTTAAATGAAACTTATTATTAAAATTATATAAAAACTTTTTCCAAAAAAAATTAAACCGACTTCAAAAAGGATGAAATAAAGTATTATCCTTTTTTATGTCTATGCGTTACCAACTGATATGTTTGAAGTCGGTGCCAAGCCAAATTTTGAAGCATACCATGACTTTGGTGCGATTCGATAAGGATTTACCTACGTTGGATTGCCTTACACGACGAAAATGAACGTACTTTCTGTAGGTACAGTCGACGTTAAAAATATGTTTACACTTTTCGCCTTATTACAAAGGAGTAAGGTACAAAAGTGTAAACATATCATTGACGTCGACTGGACCTAAGAACACACCTCAGAAGTCTCAGAACACACGATTAAACCTTCTTGGCGCAGTCCGTACCATGTTTGTCGGCACATTAGTGTAAATATAAATGCATTTTTTTGGAGTCGTATTTTTTAAAGAGCTTTTCTTACTAATGCTCGAACAGTCTATAGCACGCAAGTGTGGGATTGGGACTGAGTTATTTCCCGTCCCTTATCCAGAGGACTACATTTCAATATATAAAACAATTCAAGGAATTTACCTTCTTGCCAAATTTCACCTAAAGCGGTTCAGTTGTTTAGCCATGAAAAGGCGACAAAGAGGCAGACAGAATTCTTTACACATTTATAATAGTTATTAGTACAGTGCTAATGGGATTTATAGCCATAAAGCTGATTATTTTTGACTGGTATTGTTACTACTTGACTTGGCACCGACTTCAAACATATCAGTTGGTAACGCACAGTGGCGTGCACTTCATAAAGGCAAAAAGGCACTGCCTACCCTACTATAATTCCGATGTCTATCCTCTTAAACTACTTAATTTAATTTATACCTGATCGTACTATCAGTAATCGATATAACTTAAAACATTCTAAAAATTAATAAGCGCTCCATCTACCGGTTAAGCTTTGCCATCAAGTCATCATCTATAATAATTAGTCTACGCGACGAAGTTTACACCACGCGGCACTAGCGCCGCTACGTGCCTTGCACGGCAAAGACAGAAAACATTTCCGTCTAAATCTTTCTATGTGTGCCTCCCCGTGAGTCGTCGTTACGCGGTTACAGTGTAGTGGGCCTTCCTATAAGTACGAGCACACAATTATACAAGTAACGCACACATTTAGACGCAATAGGCAGTGTCTTTCGTACCAAACATAAACGAATGACGCCCGAAAGTTTCCGAATAGTTCCGATGTTTACGTGACTATTTTAAAAAGTAGCATTTGCTATGGTAATTTAGTGCAAAAACGAGACTATTTTTTTATTCGTTTACAGTATTTGGTTAAGTTTATTTACATTTTTTATTCGGTCGCCATTGTTTGTTTGTTTTGGTGAGTTTATGAGATAACAGTTAACAGTTGCCGGAAATTATAAAGTGCGATTAGTGAAAAAATGGATAATTTTATCTGTGAAAGTTGTGGGTGTGGGTGTGGGTGTGTGTGTGTGCAAACTATTAAAAATGGTGCGTTTTCGAAGCTTTCGTTTAGCCAAAAAAAGAAGTAATTGAAAAAACTTGACAACAAAATGAAAACCATCACGCAATTTTTTTGGTGAGTTAGTAGCTCTCATTTTTTAAGGTTCCGTACCCAAAGGGTAAAACGGGACTCTATTACTAAGACTCTGCTGTCCTTCCGTCCGTCCGTCTGTCATCAGGCTGTATCTCACGAACCGTGATAACAACAAACACTAAAAACAGAATAAAATAAAGATTTAAGTGGGGCTCCCATACAACAAACGTGATTTTTGACCGAAGTTAAGCAACGTAGGGCGGGGTCAGTACTTGGATGGGTGACCGTTTTTTTTTTGCCTTTTTTTGCATTATGGTACGGAACCCTTCGTGCGCGAGTCCGACTCGCACTTGCCCGGTTTTCTGATATAATTTTGCCTACCCAGTCCCAAATCTCTGTGCACGCTACTGGTAACGCATAGACATAAAAAAGGATAATATTTTATTTCATCCTTTTTGAAGTCGGTTTAATTTTTTTTGTAAAAAGTTTTTATTTTACCATTTTTAGTTTTAACGCATTGTTAAGAGCGCGACGCATGAATGAAAAACAAGATCATGTTTAACACCTAAAATTACTTTAGTAAATATGTAATCAGGAATTTTCTCGAGTCCTTCTGGGAAATTATAATTCCTGTCAACTAAATCCATCCGCCCGCCCCGCCACTGACCCAATCCCTCAGCCCCCCGATCACTCAACCTCACAGCACATCAACCCCTGATCCAGGAACCCCTCGATCCTGAACCAGCAACCATTCAACCGCCATTCCCCGACCCCTTAATCCCTGACCCCTTAACTCCTAACCTTTCCAGCTTACCACGAGTTTGACATTAATATATTCGCTAGCATGTGTGTAACTTACTTCCTATGCATCTCTCTCGTACTAACCTTAAAGTGTGAGCGAAATGCATAAAAAGTTACATTTAGATGCATAAGACGTTAGCGAATATGTCAATGTCAAACTCGTGGTAAGGCTACAGTTGCAGTACATCAAATTGGTGGTTTTCGGAAGCAAATGCTCGAGTTACTTTAGAAAACCCCGAAATCACTTAACACGTGCCTTTAAAAATTGAGGAGTTCCCTCAATTCCTCATGGATTCCATCATCAGACCAGAACCAAAAATAATACGGAATCATCTCGGAGGTAACTTTTTCCAAACAAAAAAAGAATTACTCAAATCGGATCACAGGTGCCGGAGTAATCGCTGAACATACTTACATTTAAAGAAATCATCATCATTATCCTCAAAATAATCATCATCATCAGGTCTACTTCATCAAATTGGTGGTTTTCGGGAGAAAATGCTCGAGTTGCTTAAGAAAACGCCCAAAACACCATGCATGTGCCTTTAAAAATTGAGGAGTTCCCTCAATTCTTCATGGATCCCATCATCAGAACAGAACCAAATTAAAATGGGACCAACTCGGAGGTAGCTCCTTTCAAACAAAAAAAGAATTACTCAAATCGGACTACGGATGTCGGAGTAATCGGTGAACGTACATAGAAAAAAAAAATAGCCACAACCGAATACAGAACCTCCTTCTTCTATGAAATTGAAGTCGGTTAAAAATAAGCTCTACGTGTATAAAAGTAGAGCTAATAAACAGACATAAATTATTATTTCCCTGCGATATTTTTAGTCTGTTTGCATAGCATACATATAGGTACCCAAGTAGCATGGAAGTGTCGGCAACATCAATATAGCAGCCAATTAAGAACTTAGAGTGATTTAAGGGACGTATAAGAGTGTCAGAAAAGATTTAAGCTGTATAAAAGGTACTTTACAGACATTATACAGCTCAAGCTGTATAAAATCATTATAAAGGATTCTGCGGAAGCATGGGGTGCTTTATCAGAATATAAAAAATCTACTATAAAACTAAAAGTGTTGTGAGAGACTACAAGCTAATTCTATCGTAAAAGCTGTATACAGGCTGTATTGTAGTAACACTTGGCACTTTTAGCTGTACAAAAGTATCTGTCAACTCCGTTTTAAAACATTAAGTGTTGTGAAACACTACAAGCTAATTTTATCGTAAAAGCTGTATACAGGCTGTATTGTAGTATCACTTGGCACTTGTAGCTGTACAAAAGTATCTGTCAACCCCGTTTTAAAGCTATTTCTTATGGCGTAATCTTACTCTCCTATAAGAATAGTAGTTGTATAACTTCTGTCTGTAAGGGTATTATAAAACCAAATGAATAAATGGCAGCTATAGTACAGCTTTTTTCTGTATTACTGATAGAGTCGCTTAAAACAATATTTTGGCGTAATTTTACACTCGTATAAGTATAGTAGTGTAATGATTTCTGAAAATAAGTGTATTATAAAACTAAAGGAATATATGACAGTTACAGTACAGGTTTTTTATTTGTTATACGGACCTCTAAAGAGAATTATAACTTATGTACGGAGAACCGAAATACAGCCAAACGAATACAAATATTCTATTATAAAGCTGTTTTAATTACAAAAGCTGTAAAAGACACTCCATTTATTACACAGCACAGCTACTAAGATTATAATGCTCTCCAACTATCCTGTAGGCTGTTTAAAAATTGTCGCCATTTTACAATAAAAAAAAAACGTATTTGTAAATATAATTAAAGAAATACTTGCAAATATTTAGCAGACTAACGCCGTGTTATGATTACCAGCTAAAATAAATTGTTTAGCCTTAGAATTAATATTTATAAATATTTTTGATACTCTAACCTTAAAAACAAACAGTAACTTTACCGATTTTTGATATTTTCCTTATGGTTTCTCTTTGTTATTTTGCAGGCGCGTAAATATTTTGCCAGAAAAGATACACAGGTTCACAATAAATAATAATCCGCACTTACCAATAATGTAATATTCCATTCAAGTCCTGTATAATATTTACTTTTACTTTTACCATCCACTATAACACTTTATTGTCGCCATTACTATATTACGAATGAACAAGATTAACACATTTTAGTTTCTTAAATGATTATTATTCTCTTGTAATTCTTTCTTATAACTCATTTGAAACTTATATTCTTATATCGTACTTATAAGAGATTATCTGTAGTGTTAAGGTTTCCTGTTACACCGAAATATAGCTGTAATGCAGCTATTATGCAGCTTATGTATTGCTTATACAGCTACTCTACAGCTCTAATAACGCCAAAGGCTGTATAATTTGGGCCCTTTTTTTACTTATAAGGGCTGTATAAGCGCTTATATATATAGGGCTGTATAGGGGGGGGTCAAGAAAATGTGACATGCAGTGACAAGGGGGAGGGGAGAGTCACAAACTTTGTGTGACGTCACATATATTAACTTCATCAGTAGGTAACCGAAAAATTATTTAGATTATTTTATTCGCTGTACAGTTAAATAACAAGTTTTTGGAACGATAATCGTTTTTATTCCTTTAATTTTCTATCCTAATCAGTTTTGCGTTATAAAATAACTAATATTTCTTTTGTCAAACATATTTTGATAAAATATTAATTATTAATATTATTTATATTAATTAATATTCGTCACACCAGGGGGGGAGGGGTTTGTCAAATGTGACCAAGTGTGATAAGGAGGGGGGGAGGGGTAAAAAAACCTAGAATTTCGTGTGACGTTACGTAATTAATGGAAGACCCCTAAGTGTAACCTAATTTCACTTACCTTTTTAGTGAAATCCGATGCTGCAATCACCTCAAAGTTGTCATTGATTGCCCAATTGTAGGTCCTGAAACGTGGAACCTGAAATTTGGAGATAACTTTGTTACGATACATTACGAGGAGAGATAGTTTCCGTAAGGAACCAGGACCAAGGTGGGTACATGAATGAAACAATAAGTATGTATATACATACCTAAATAAACAAACAAATGTTATAGGTATTATAGTATATTCTGACATAAATCGACTAAGGCCCACAATAAGCTCAACGAGACGCTTATGCTGTGGGTAGGTACTTATTAGACAATAATATGTAAAAGTATTATTATACTCGTAAATACACAGAAAACACCCATTAGTGTCATAAAAATATTCCTAGTAAGATCTAAATATGTACATACATCTATTTATAATTTATATATTAAATAACGAGTGATGGAAAAATCGTATAAAAGTAACGTGGGCGTGGTCATGAGTGGAAAACCAAGTACCGAGTACTCGCTACATAGTGTGCACCGCTAGGTATATTGCAATATTACCGTTTAAAAAGATAAACCGGTGATCGAAACAGTGCATGGCTGGCCGCGTATTCCCATTAGTCTTGTTCGCGTTAGCGAGCTGACTTTTCGAGAGGACTCGGATAAAGGTTACATTTAACAAATGATAAACGTAAAGGGAGATTATATTGGTACGTCAGAGCCATGGGCTCGTTGGGGTTTTGGAATGACAGGGCTGGCCGGCGGCGCGCGGCGCGCGGGGCCGTCTAGACGCTACGTCACGCGGCCTCGCGATACCACGGTAAACAACAGTGTGCACTGACCGAATATGGCATCCAGCTCGCCAAAGCGGTCACCCTGCGTACATATCCCATGGGACGGGGGCCAACGCTATGATTTTAGATTTGGTATTAATCACACTAACTTGAATCTCGTGGGAGGGCAGGATTGATTTTAATGTGTACTTCACTGAAGGGCAAAAAAATCAGTACCGTAAAAGTAAAATGTGCCTACTTTGCAGTAAAATTCAAGATTACATTTTTAAATTATTAATTGTGCAATGTTAATATGCATAATTATACAACGCCGTACAAACGTCTCCATACTTGAAGAACTCAAGAAACATACTTGAACATACTTGAAGAAAGAGAGGCTCTCAGCTACGGTCAGGGCGCGTATCCTCACTATCCTCAGATACTTCGGCCATGTGAAGCGACGTCGCGTCGTGGGGAGCAGGCCATGGAGAGACTTGTTGTCCAGGGACGGGTCAATGGCTGTAGGTCAAGAGGGCGTTCCTCAATGCGTTGGAAGGATCAGATAAAAGCCCTTACCAACATCCCACTTAACACATGTGCCAGAGAAGCATCTGCCGGGGACAACTGACGTAGAATCGTTCGTCGTTCAATGTGACCACGACTTCTCTACCAAGAGTAATTCGACCGAGAAGAAGAGAATATACCTATAAGCCGATTTAAAGATTTTTAAGTAGACCATCACTTCTCATGATACAACACTTAAATGAGGTTGTCATATAGTTGTGTTGTTGTTATGTTTTAAAATAATAACTATCGGAACACAGTAGCGTGGAGCAAAGTAGGGCCGTACATTTTACGGTAGACACATTTTGTACAATAAGCCTACAAATTCTTGCCCATTCCGTCATTGTAGGCTTTTGATTAAATATGTATTAACTAGCGACCCGCCCGGCTTCGCACGGGTTAATCAATTATACCCTTAACCTTCCTCAAGAATCACGTTCTATTGATAGGTGAAAACCGCATGAAAATCTGTTCAGTAGTTTTTGAGTTTATTGTGAACATAGAAACAAACACACAAACAGACAGACGCGGCGGGGGACTTTGTTTTATAAGGTGTAGTGATTAATGTTATATGAGATTAAAGCAATAAGACCGCCTAGTAGGTGCCTATTAGTAATTCAATAATGCTAAAACTAAGTACTTAGGTACTTATTATGTCTTCTGATTTTTTTTATAACGGCACCACGTAGAAGCTATTAGCTTGTATAAGATAAAATTGTTGTGCTCCTCTAAAATTTATACGAATTATAAAAAAACATGGGACAATAAATCTTCGGAAGTATGGAAGTTAGCTTGGAGGTAAATAAATTACAACTCTAAATGTAGGATAAAAAAAACCGCACTACAATATTTTTGACATTGGCTATGTCTAAATTGAAGGATAAACGATCTTTATCTGATGTACCGATTAATTTGTGTTAAATAATCAGTCTGTGATTGATCAGCTTAAGTTTTAGATAAGCTAAGTGATTACATTTGATTTGCTTCTATTATACAACAAGTGATACTTATGGGGGCTACTTATGGAAAACAATTGTATGTCACCAACGAAATTTTACATTTTACTATTAAAAAAAAATTTTTTTTTTTGGTTATTTTTAATTTTGACGACCGGTCTGGCCTAGTGGGTAGTGATCCTGCCTATGAAGCCGATGGTCCCGGGTTCGAATCCTGGTAAGGGCATTTATTTGTATGATGATACAGATATTTGTTCCTGAGTCATGGTTGTTTTCTATGTATTTAAGTATTTATATATTATATATATCGTTGTCTGAGTACCCACAACACAAGCCTTCTTGAGCTTACCGTGGGGCTTAGTCAATTTGTGTAAAAATGTCCTGTAAAGAGAGCCATTCGTTCTATATATAATTTAAGGGTGCGTGAATCATTAAGAGAACTTTTTAAAGAAATTAATATTTTAACTGTAGCTTCCCAATACATATATGATAGTATTATTTATGTTGTTAGGAATCTAGACTCCTTCACTAAGAATTCTGATGTCCATAACTATAATACTAGAAATAAAAACAAGCTTGCTATCAGAAAGTTTCGTGTTCGTAAAGTACAGAAGTCATTCGTTGGGCAATGCATTCATTTTTATAACAAGTTACCTGAGGATGCTTTAAGATTACCCTTTCCAGCTCTTAAGAATTACTTAAAAAAGTCATTGATGTTAAAGGCTTATTACAGAGTCGAGGACTACTTGACAGACAAACATGCATGGTCCAAACCAGAAACTGTAATAACGACAAGTAGCAATTAAAAGCATTGTATTATGTGTAGAGTTAAAGGTGACTCAGCTCAGGTAAGAAAGCACATCAAATTGTATGAAAGCATCTCATAACAATCAGTCAGATTCATATAATATGTATTCTCATTTCTTTTATTTATTTTATTTTCTTTTCCTTTTGTAAGAATTTGATATGTTTTCTGAAAGAGCTACGTATTTGTATAAAGTTATGTACTCACTGAGTATAATTGCATGAATTCTATAGTAATTTAAATTGTATTTTTCTTAATTACTCGTAATGCATGTTAATTATAAGATGTAATAATGTTTTGAAAAGATGTGTCCCGCCGAGTTTGTTGCCGGTCCCATATTGGGATACCCTCCTCCAATTGAGG
The DNA here is from genome assembly GCF_910591565.1 of Cydia splendana. Classification (NCBI taxonomy): domain Eukaryota; kingdom Metazoa; phylum Arthropoda; class Insecta; order Lepidoptera; family Tortricidae; genus Cydia; species Cydia splendana. The sequence goes on along the minus strand of NC_085971.1, from coordinate 11,249,033 downwards.
GGGGATTTAAATCTTCTCGGGGCAGAGGTGTACGGTTGGAGCCGGTAAAGGTATATTTGACGTTCATAAGCGCATTGTAATATGCCTACTTGAATAAACTATTTTTTATCTTTTATCTTATCTTATAATATTTATTTATTTTTATTTTATTTTTTTAAATACATTAATTCAAGTAGAACATTAATTACGAGAATATTTCTTAATGTGGTAGTCATATATCTAGATTCTAGAGATTCCACGTGCATCCGACGCACCACGCATAGTACGTAGCTGGGCATTTTCACTTAACTGTGTACCATTAACGGCCGGTTAGCATCGTCACAAAACTGACGGTCAATGTCAAATCCCATACATTTTGTCAGGAATGTGGTGGTTAGACGTTACTGAAACATGACTCAAGTCATGCTTAAAGTAGATACAATTAAGTTAAAATGAAAATGCTCAGCTGTAATATAAATCAAAGAATTTTTCAATAGCTTTTATGGCTCTCATGCATGGCTGATAATGACAAGTTAAGTAAGAGTAGTGAAGTAGGTAGGTACCTACCTCATTATCGGCACCCAACCAATAGCTGGCAACTTTCTACCTTATTTTTAAACATTTAATTTTATAATTTTGTAACTGTTTATTCTACTTATTGATTGGCTAGACCAGCGGTCGGCAACCTTTTAGCAGCCAAGGGCCACATAGTAGTTAACGAAGATGACGCGGGCCGCATTTTGGTAATATTTGTGACTTTAGTATTACATACAAAATAGCCAGGGAGGCTCGGGGGCCGCAAGCGAGAGGTTGGCGGGCCGCATGCGGCCCGCGGGCCGCTGGTTGCCGACCGCTGGGCTAGACTGTTATCGTATGTCAGTATACATGTATGTCGTATCTGACATATTGATACGGTTATGTTTATTCAAGATAACCAAGATAACAGACACATCCCAAAAGCCGAGCTTACGTCATTGGAACCCATGAGCAGAAGTCTTTGGAATGCTGAAGTTATTTTTAAATTCAGTTGATGCGGATTTGAGTTGGGGAAGCCCAGGTGCCGGCGGACGTACCGGGCCACAGATCTTCCACATTAGATAGAGCAAATGAGAAGACTCGTGTCCACCACGAATAGGCGCATCAAAACTTTTGAGAATGGGTTAGCTTAGCGTTACGCTTTTCTGTGGACATGAATATGATACAACTGAAGGACATTAAAGTCTCATTTTCCTGATGACCCAGACGCAAAGTTTCCAAGATATAAGTGAAAAACCGAAAAATGAGACCTTCTTACCCTTCTACCCCCCAGCACCGGGGCTACGGCCGGGGACTTTTGATATGTTCACCTCCTATTAACTATAGTTCGTTTTTTTTAGCATTAGAAAGAACGTGCAATAAGGCAAGCGATCTTAACATGTCTTTTAATTAAAAAACGCTTTTGAAAAATCAGTAACTATTACTTATGAAAGCAGAATAATGTAAATGATCGTATTAGATTCATAACTGTTACATATGTGCCCTAAATTATTTTTAAAATGTGTTTATCAATTAAAAGACATATCAAGATTGTTTACCTTATTTCTAATGCTTAAAAAAACGAACTATAGTCCAAACAAAGTTACGGAGTCAAAAATTGTGTTCCAAGCATTTCCCTCTGCAACTTTTTTTGACCATTCATTTCCTGACCTAATGTAGGTAAATTAAAAAATCAAATTAAAAAATAAAGCTCCAGGAACTAATTCGTGTGGTCATCATCATCATCATCATCAGCCTACTCTCGTCCACTGCTGGACATAGGCCTCTCCAATTGCACGCCATTGAGCACGATTTGCGGCAACTCTGATCCAGCTCTTGCCAGCTGCCTTGCGAAGGTCATCGCTCCATCTAGTCTGAGGGCGTCCTACGCTACGTTTGCCGATGCGCGGTCCCCACTCGAGAACTCGTCTACCCCAACGGTTATCGGTTCTACGGCTAATATGACCGGCCCACTGCCACTTCAGCTTGCTAATCCGGTGGGCTATGTCGACGACTTTAGTTCTCTGACGGATGACTTCATTTCGAATAGTAATTCGTGTGGTATCACAGAATAAATAATAGTATAGGTACAGAAGACTCACTCTCTAACAAAACGCGTCTGTTACGATCAGCACAGATATGGCCGCTAGGTGGCGACAGCGCCACGCGCGGCTTATGGCTTTCCCCAAAATTGGGGTGGAACGGATGTACTTTTAGCTACCTGTAGCAAAGCGACGAAATCGCGGAGTGAGCCACGCCTGGTGGTGTGTGAATAAGAAGCGTAGCTCGCGACGTACCAAGTAAGTTTTGACTAGTTAACATGGTTCAAAATACGGAGTCTATTATAGGTAGTCTTTGTATGGGTCTTATATATCTATTGCAGACTTTCCTGGTATTATAATATGGGGTCACACACATGCATATTGCCAACGGCTTATGCATTTGCACAGTCATGCTGGTAGACATATTATGTTTACGTACATATATTTGTGAAACCTGCTGGGTTTTTTTAGATCTGTTCAATTTGACATTAAGTCTTCATTACGAAAACTGAGCAGCATATACAGGCTGATTCATGAGACGTGAGCAGGACTAATCCTGCACACTCAGTAACTGATAATTGATCGATCACCGTCGTATTTAGGTGAAACAACCACACTTTTTCCTATTTTTTAACTTGTTGGTGAGGGCAGATTTAATCCACTACGATCATGGTCACCCTACAAGACCTAATTAATAAGCATAAAACCTCTTTAATTTTTGATTACGAAGAAAATAAACTGTCAAACTTGAGTGAGATACGAGTATTCAAAAGTAACCAGACCGCGATGACAGTGGTGACATTCAATTGGACACAGAATATCGGTAGTTTAGTATTCTAATTTTAGGGTGACCACGCGTGTCGTAAATAAATTAATTACTTTTTTTTTTCAACACGACTAGAAAATTAACGTTAACCTCACTAATACTGATACGAAAGTGTTGCTTATAATTTACGAAATGAGCAGTATTAGTCCTGCTCACGTCTCCTGAATCACCCTGTATAGTAAAATTTTCTTAACCCTCTTGCATACAAATTAATTAAGTATTATAATAAATATAGTAAAAATGCTATAAAAAAGTTTTAACTAGGTACTTAACAAACAAATTTTACCTGATGGACAAATATAGTTTGAGACTTTGTGATTCAAGTGACAACTGAAACAAATCGATATTCCCTTCTCTTATTACTGCAAGTGTTTCGAATACAGAACTAGAACCCGAACCAGCAAGTCCATAAAATTATAATCTTACATAGGTAGAGGTACCTACTTTTTGATATCACATACCAAAGATAGACATGTCAAAAAGTTCCCGAATAAAGGAGAACCTCCTCCTTCTTTAATGGATAAAAAATCGAAAATAAGAGTACTGGTCAACTCACTCGTGTATATACTTAGCTGTCAATTCAACACAACCTAGAGGCCTATTCCTACAGGTATTATGCCAATTATCCTGTAGGCTATAGATAAGTAGGTACTACACAGCTTAGCGTACAAATTATTTAAATCGAATCCCCGATACGAAATAGTTTTTATGTCTTTGCGAACCCCATTCTTTACGGTCCAAATGGTACCTACGACACGATATACTTTACTATATATATAGTAAGCCAGACATGAACGAACAAAGCCTTCCCGCTCGCTCCTATAAAGAATAATGCCTAAGTAAGTAGTTTGACCCAGACGCCGTAATCACGCACTTTACTAGGCCACGCTGCGAACTCAATCCTATCTAGACTATTTCAGCTTTCAAGTAAATAACTTAAGTACCTATATACTTAACTACTATTTTAGGCAGGGATCGCAAACTTTTATGGAGAAGAACCAACCCCAGTAGACATTTTCATTCTCAGAAAATTTAAAGAGCAATCAATTTTAATTTGGCTAGTAAATAATCTTATGTTATTTTGTTAGGAAATAGAATAGCTTTAATTATTTTTCAAAAGAGCCCTGACGAGAGCATAACAAAAACTTGACGGTAGGTATTGAAAGAACAGATTCTGTCTGATTTGACACGATTCTTCCTAGATGAAAATAATGCCTAGGATTTCTTACCGATAGCCTAAGCTTATCACGGAAACAAACTAACAAACTGTTACTTATTAGATTATTTTTATTATTGCTCTTTAACTGTGATGGCTTAGGTATTGATATAGAAAATCAACTGCAAAAAAAAAACGTATGGAACCGACGAAACTGTTATAAAATTAGTACTCTGACTATCTGACTACGTTTTAGCTTTAACTAGTTGCACAAAATAATGATGCCCGCATTAGTCATGCTCGTCTAGGTCGCGGTCGGCTCTGTTTATTAAGAACAGGGGCATCATTTGGTTGTTCAGCAATTACTAATATTAGTGTGCGTGCGTAACGTCGAGGCCGGGATGAATGGGCCAATAAACATCCATTGAATAAATAGTTTGTCTGTTTCCAGGAGCGGCTACAAAGTTTGAATAACCTACGCCGCGATTCGGGAAATGAATCAGAGATTCACTAGATATGAAATAAAAGATATGTGACGTTCCACGGCAAAAGGTACCTTATGGCGATGGGCGATTATTAACGCCGTTTCAATATTATGCGCTATGCGACGTAAGCGCCAGCCGCCATAAGGTACCTTTTGTCGTGGAACGTCACATATCTTTACTAATTCATTTCCCGAATTGCGCCGCTACACTACCTATATAAAGTTACAACTGAATATACGAATGAACGTTTTAACCTTCCATCGCGGACAAGTAAAACTAACGGGTTTAGTCGAAGTACGTTGAAAATTATTAATCGAGATCAATCGAGTAATTAAATAAATTAAGTAATTACCTGTAGGAGTATGTAGGAGGATTTCGCTACCAGTGTTAACGTGAATGTGTAGGTAGAGTAAGTAATATTTATGAAAATAGGCGTCTACGTTTTGCCGACTAGAACCTGGGAAAAATTTAGGTAACTCCAAATATTATGGGTAAACTTTACATCGGCAATCCAGCAGATTAATAGAGAAACGTAGACAGCAGTTATTTTTATATTTAGACCAAATTCTACATTTTAAAACCGAATAAAAACTATAAAGAGTAGGTAATTTGATTGTGACGTCACATGCTAGTGTTTCATATAAATTAGTAGCAAAATCATTTTGACAGTTCAAAAAAAATAAATTAATTTGACTACTAATACCCTATGGAGCGCACATTAACCATCGATGATTATAATATAATATTTCTGAAATGTATTGGTATTTTATGATACCAAATAATTTCCACCAAACTAGCTCATAAAGGCTCTCTCAATAATTTATTCAAAAACCGATGAGAAAATTGTATTTTATCCACAGGATGCAGGAGTGGCAAAGAGAACTTTGATGCAAAGGAGATCGTCGATTTTGGGCCCAGAGTAAACCATCACGTATTGGTACAGACTATTACAGTAATTATATACGCATTTTATTACTGAAAAAGTTGTAATATTGGGTAAAAATTAAACGGGAATTAGAAATATATAATTAAAAGACATTATATTATTCATTTCCGTAAATCAATGTATTATATATTAACAAAAGCCTTGCCGTCGTCAACATCTTTATTAGCATTGACATAAACCGCTCAAATTCACACAAACCGTGAGGTTTTTTCACTAAGGAGTTATAAAATCTCATTGCATTAAACTATAAGGTGGGTTGCCATAAGTCATAGTTGACATAAGTGCGTTTCGATACTATTCAAAATATTATTAGTGTCATTCATTATTTATTTAATATACTAAACGGGCCCGCAGTTCCGCTCGCGTAAATGAAATAAAGAGTTCGTCTTATGTTTAGTTAAATACCGACATTATTATGTATTCAACCCTGCCATGGTTTAAAACTGTGATAGGGATTTCTTATTTGTAGCCCTTATTTGGATAACTCAATTCGCAAATTTGTCAAAAAATGATGTGATTTGATAAAAGGCAAGATTGTATTTTTTCATCTACACGTATTTATTTAAAACTTGTTTCAAGATAAAATTATTATTTGTTCTTATACGCCTAGTTGCAAAAATGTTCATTAGATTAATTTTCGCCTTAAGACGAATATGGACGACTACCGCCCTTAAATCACCTTTTCATACAAACATAGGTAGTCTAGTCCTCTCGGTCTTGCGATAGCTCTCGCCAGTCGCCATGGCCGAGGTTGAGCAGGTCTTGAGCAACTACGTCGTTCCAGCGGTACCTAGGACGTCCACTCGGGCGTCTCCCATTTTGTTGTCCCAAGTACCTGCGCTCTCTTCACGGCACGATCCTCTCCCATTCTCTCTAAGTGTCCGAGCCACCACTGAATTTAGCCGCTTTTGTCTCTCAATATTTCGCCACTATATCGGACCACATCCTTATTTCTATGGCAACAAAATTATATTACGATATTTGGCTGACTGCTGACTGTACATTTGCTTATTTTTATCAGGTCGCTCAATATTATCTGAACATGCACTTTAATCTACCTACATAACTTACTATCAACTGTGTATTTTTGGCCCATCTCAGCATTCTTAGCCCGTTCCCCGGACGAATGGCAATGTTTGCCGAAGCCGTGAAAGTCAATCTGAATAATATAACTCAAGAATAAATTTAAAACAACAAAATACAAATTGATAATAATAATATAGTAATTACTTTGATTGATAAGAATGATAAGTCATATATGACATAAATCACTCGTATGGGCTCTATAGACTAAGGTTGAGGTTGACAGCACTTTTTATTTTCATCATCATAATCATCATCTCAGCCATAAGACGTCCACTGCTGAACATAGGCCTCCCCCTTATGGGGGGTGAATGCCATAATCGCCACGCTTGGCAGGCGGGTTGGCGATCGCAGTCGAGTACACCGAATTTAAGGGACGCTGCTGCCCGTCCACCTGTGGTCTTGGACGTAGTTTAAGGACATACCCGGGTCCTTTTTATTTTACTTCGTGTAAAAAAACTCATAAATGCCTGTATACCAACATGACAAACATAATTTAGTTTACTTTAACTTACGGATTATTTGGTCTAATCTGTAGCACCGCCAAACGCAAGCAACCGAGAGTTGCCGAGAAATGGCCGATGTCGTAAAATGAAGATTGTTATGAAAATTTCTTTTCCTTATTGTAAATTAAATACGCATCGGAAGCGATAGTTTTTATGCTCTAGTTCTATTCCCATATGTAGATAATTGATTTGAACAGGTTTTTCTTATCATACGTGCGTCGTATTCGAGAAACGTGTCAAAAACTTTTTTAGAAATTTGTAAGGCGCCATCTCGCTTCTTCCCTCGTTGTTTATCCCGTTCTGGTTTTTCAATTTTATATATATGATACCTACTTTTAAATTCTAAATCGACTGTAAAAATGCCTAAAATAAGTAGTTAAGAAATATAGTAATTTGACTTTTTATTTAGTTACATAGTTTGGAGATTTAAACGAATTCAGAATACGACTATATCATGCTACTTTTATTTAACTAAACGCAACCATTTTTAACAATCTGTCAAATATTTTCAAGTAACGCCAACCTTAAATAAACCTTACTTCATTGAAAAAAGATTTAAAATGAATCTGTTCACTCTCCGTAGAAGTAACAATGAACTTCCGAATAAGATCAAAATAGAACTTTATATTGAACGCGGATACGATTTCAGGCGGCTTAGCACGGTCGCGTTTTTATCCCTTGTCACCATGCCTGTCACGTTCTAACAAGTATGTATGTGCGAAAGGGACGCGCATAGTGATAGTCGATAAAAATGGAACCGTGCTGAGCCCGCAGTTTCATTTACATGTCAGACTTTGTCTATTTTCTTTTAAAAAAGTCAAACAGTTTTACAAAATAGTGTGAGTATAGTATACGCTTTTGTATATAAAAGTGTTTCTTGTCATGTTCAAGTTTTTATTGCAGTATTTCTCAAAATTCCCGTTATATTTCGTGATTCTGTTTTTATCATCATGATCTAGCAATTATAACGATTATTTTCCTATATATATTACATGTAAACGTTCAATTTGCGAGTGGGCCCAAACGCCTAAGAAAATCGACGATCTCCTTTTGATTTATAATTTGATTTTGTTAATTTTTATTATTTAGTAGGCACCTCACGTTGGCTAGTGGAATCGACTTTTAAGTGATAATTTTGAAAGATATTTATTTAATAACGTTTATTTGATTTGTAATGTTTTATAGTTAGTGTTTTCCTCGCGTTGGTGTGGTGAACATTTTTGTGTTTCACTCGGTAGCAAAATTTGTTTAACCCTCGTGCCTTGAAACTCTCGCAACGCTCAAGATTCCACTTTTCGAACCACTCGCGATGCTAGAGGTTTATTTTGCTTGCGCGGGTACCAATATAATAAGCACGGCGAGGGATTCAACAATAATGCCCGCTTGTAAACAAATAACTATTGTTTCACCCATTAAATACTTAAGAATTAGGTTAATGTGGCTGCGAGTTGGATTTCATCACAAAACCGTGACATGATAATTTTATTAATCATTCCGATTGAGTCATCTAAATGTTATCACTTATCACGGACACGCCATCGCACGAGCCGGCGGCATGCAACGCCGCAGCACCATCCGTGAAAGATAAGTGTAAACAGACTCTTTTTCAATGCTCGCGAATGAATGAAAGTATTTTAGTTCAGTTCATTGATCACAGTTGCAGTAGCGCCGGGAAACGCTATGGTCAGACGGAATCGTTTCGCTGTCGCGTGCTGCACGCTTAATGTGATGTAAATTCAATGAACATTTTAGTTTCAAATCGTTGGGCCGTGGAAATTAAATGCAGCCTGCTATGTCTTCCAATAGTAGGTTATTTACAAAACTTGTAGGTATTCAAAATATAATATACTGTATAAACAGGCGCTTTACGCATATACAATTCGTTACCGGTACAACTAAAAATCAAAATATCTCTTAATATGCCAAATTGAACATATTGATTTCTTCCGTATTCATATCATCAAAGAGCACTAGCTAAATCGAAAATAAACATGTCCAAAAAACATATAATGTTAGAATATCTACACCTAATGATAAGATCAAGAGAATACGAGCTCGAATCAACTTAGCCGTTACGCTCGAAAAGTAACTTCCGACAAAGAAAAGCAATTAAATAATTAAAAATAAATATACATATTTGATTAGCTAAGTACATTTTCCGTTATAAATGCTGTAATATGTAGTACTGAGATTTGATCTGTGCCGGCTAAGGCGTGGAGCCAAATATCTAGACATAGATACCTATGTGTTAATACATTGAAAAAACATACCCTTTTCGTGAACTCGTAAATAACATATAAATTGAAAAACAATCAGAATATTGTTGCACGCCATCACTAAATATGACGTTAAATCATCCACATACTTACTCGTATAATATCTATAATAATTAGCTATATTTAGTACGTTATATCACGCTATCTATATAATTATAATCATAACATCCAATTCCTCAAGAAAATCGCACAAAAAATACCTTAAGAATACTTTTTCTAGCGTAAATGTCACGCTTCTTTGCCTCTAGTTAACGTACGCAGCAAATTTGTTACAGCAGTTGAAATGAATTGTTGCACAATCAGGGAACAAACGAGGTGAGCCTCGTTAATGTGACGCGCTCAATTTAACCGCCACAGAGTTGCTTGACAAACCAGATAATATGTCTAGACGGACTGTAACTATGTAGGTACCCGCTTTTGTAAAGCCTGGGCACACTTTAACGAGCAAACTGAAGTTTTAACAACTAAAAACTAACAGCCAGTTGCACAAACCACACTTGACGAACTGATCAACGTCTTGCGACCCTAAGAGGGGTTTTTATTGCTGATTAGAGCCAAGTAGCCTAGGTAGGTACACTCTGGTATTATGACGTGGGTCTACATATACCTATCAACATAAACATTTGTTTATTTGTTGAGTCTGGACTCTGGACCATTGACGTATATCTCAGGACTGGCCTTACGGGCAATAAGAATGGGGCATGAATGGGGCCAGTACAGCAGTGTGACACCGCTACAACGTGATTAATTGATGACTGCACGATTGGCTCGAATTGGTGAGTGACACCGTAAAACTAGTACCATTTTTAGTGTCCGTAAGGCCCGTCCTGAGATAAACATCAATGCTCTGGACGGGCAGCTTTGCTTGGGTTGTCCAAAAACTGGTATTCTGTCTGCAGTGGTTGTTACCTGGTAAATGGTATACCTACCCACATGTAACACTATTCGGTCTTCTCTTCCACCTGTATGTCTTATGGTGGAAGCTAGAAAACTTGGCTAGTCACGGCGCACTCGTGCAAAGGACGCTGAATCGTAACTGTATTGCTGTGGTCTTTTAAGTCGTCATGTGACTTACCTACGGGAGATGCGCCTACAATATACTTACATCTTCGCATATAAGTACTATGCAACTAGGTTTATGTGCAATGCCTTAGCAAACGCTTAAAACTGGAGCGTTCATGTATAACCAATGATTAGATTTCACGGTGTTTATTGCGTCTTGCAAATAGCCACTCTACATTAACTGAATGGTCTTTATGATGGAAATAAATGGTGAACCTAAGCCATTCAATGCAATTACCTACTTTAATCTTAACAATGTGTATACGGAGTAATGTAGGGGGGATGCCTTATTGCAAACATTTAACGCTTCTCTTAGGGTAGTTTTCAGAATATAAACTCTCCCACTTTCTGTATTGTGATAGACTCTTGTGCCACGTCGTGTTTAATTGGCCAATGTTCATTACCATAGGTAGGTATAGTTAACAGCAGTTCTGCGGGTAAGGTGTTCTAAATTACCTATACACACACTTATTTTTTGAACAATAATGTTTCTCGCCCGCTTAATAAATTTTTAATACGATATTTCATCATGGGCCTTGCAAGAAATCAAATATGCTTGCGGCCAATAAGTAAATATACCTGTAAGGATGAATAAAATGATATCAACCGAGCTTAGTCTGACCTATTGTGAAAAGTAATTAGAAGAAGAATTGGCTTTCTTGTATTACATTTAGCGTGTTTGATTACATATTCACCTTTCTAAGCGCAATATTAATTTTGCCTCTAGAATATTTTGAGACAGGTACCAATTCACTAAGTTTTTACCAAGTAATATTAAATGGGTCAATTTTTGAAGAGGGTGTTTTTTCGACATTTGTATGGCAATTTTTTTATTTTAGGAAAATCAGATAAAATCATCGCTTTAGAATGGGTTTTTAACAACAAAAAATATACTGTACGAGGTACGAGGCACCACTCTACTTTTTATAGTTAGCTAGATATGGACGTTTAAATATCGACATTTGTATGGCACTATTTAGCCATTTGTAAGGCGTTTTTGACATGTATATAGCATTTTTGCGACATTGTATGGCAGTATCAACATTTTATGGCACTATTTATTGTTTTTGTGGCATTTGTAAGACCCTGACAACATTTGTATGGCACCTTTTCGACATTTGTATGGCAGTATATCGACATTTGTATACCACAATCGACATTTATATGGTCAAAATAGCCGTACAAATGTCGCCATACAAATGTTGCCAATAATATTTTTTTGCTATATTTCCTACACAATATAACCGATTCACTTATTTATTTTACGATATATTATAACACTGTATTTGTAACTGTTATTGTAAAATACACATTTTTATTTCGACTGTATACCAACATATTAAGCGTCCATACAAATGTCGTTGTAGTTGTACCAAAATATATCGAAAGAGATTCTTGCCTGTTTTTATATAAATAAAACTGCTTCCACGTCCACATTCGATGTTGATCGACGCCCAACTAACCGCACTATTGCGTCGTAAATTTAATTTAACCGTTATTTAATAGACAAAGAAAATTTTGGGGGGTATCTTCAAGTCATAACAAAACAAGTGCCGCGCGACAAACAACGATAAAAAGGCTTCCCTTGTTTTATTAAATAACGCATAAAATTATCGAAATTATTAAATCCATTTTCTAGAAAATGCTCTTTATAAAAATATAAAGTTATTCATAATACGTTGCCTACATCCAAAGTTATGATTTTTTTATTGGGTGTGTGCCGCCACTGGGACACGCAAAAAACGGCAAATTTCGCCGTTTTTGGAACTTCAAATGCGATTTTGTCAGAAATAAATAATATTTAAGGTACAATGTACAGTATATTTAAAGTTCACAATACATTGGATGAAAATATATACATACCCAGTCTTTTAGTCCTATGGACTTCGAGTTATAGCCGTGGGGCAGCAAAAAATGCCTATTTGAAAATTGACCCAAATGGACTATGAATAGGTATGTACATTTAATCACTGCAGTTGCTACCCGCTTCTATTTCCGCCCCCGCTGCCTTCGGTCCGCTGGTCTTCGAATTGCTCTACACGCATCGTCGCATGAGAAAAATGTCTACCAACAGCCTACAACAGTGAATTAGGTATCAATAGAAATTATAGCAACGCCACGAGCGATACGAGTACGTGGTAACTATTCGTCAGGTCATTCACTGCCGATGCCGCCGCCTATATGCTACATTGTTTATCGCTATAAATACTCACAGTATTGTGGCACAGCCATTATTCTTGGCTCCCGTTTGAACTAATACACTATTATTTTATACGTGTGAACACTTAACACTGCGTTAGGTTAACCATTCTTTTAAATGTCCCTAACAATAGAGGTTGTATAGAGCCCATTTCTTAGTGGAAAATCTATTGATTATGTTTGTATCATTTATTTAGATACAGATCTCTCCAATGAATGAGACGAATGGCTTACATAAATTGTGATACAATGCAAAATTCTTTAATTCTGTAGTCGCAGCGCAGACCTGAGTTTGTAGACTTGGTAAGAGTGCATACATTCTCACCCAGTTACGAATTACGATACATAGGTACGTACCTACCAAACCCCGTTATCAATGTTGCAGTTCATTGGAAATAAGGGTTGGCAAAAATACGTACCCTAAATTCGCCTTTAGTTCATAACTTCGCCTTCAATATACATATATAATTCTGCTATGAATTGTATCATGGAATTTATAGGCATATTAAACAAATTTGGAATGCGTTTCAGTATAATTTTCATAAATAAGGTGAAGCTGGGGACGAGTGGCGCAGATAGGTTATTTTAGAATATTTATTTATTTACTTTTATACTAAGCATACCTACGCAGCTTATTGTATTGTAAATTTAATTAGTATTTTAATTAGGCGAAGTTGGGCACTAACTGCGAAAAACGGTACTAAAGTAAGTAATCTGGCCCGTCGATATTATCTTATGTATAATCTTACTTTTGAACAGGGCCTAAAATTTTTACTGATGATAATTTCACATAAACCTAATACTTAAAACAAAAATTCCTTTTCCAATTCGTTATCTCTGAGTTGAGCGATAAACGAACAAGTTGGAGATAGTTCAGCAGGTTGCATATACCTATATGTTTATCGCAACACAAACATTTGCCCAGACAGGCAACCTAATAACGTGTTGTGTAATAGGTACTCTGCACGATCACGGCACGGTGTCATCATACGAGTACATATAGTATTGTAGTGACATTATGCCGCAATTATTATGACTTTGTTTTGTCTTGGAGATTCTGTAGGTAATAATTAGGTAATAGCTACCATGTTTACAAATGTAACATTTTGTATCTATCTATATTAAATAATGCACGTAATATAAATACATAAAAAATATCAGAATATACGTACCTATACATAGGGGAATATACAGGTACTATAAAGGGTTTACAACTTTTGAGAAACTATAATTACATAATATCCGATATATTATATATGTATTATTATCGTTGACATTACTTATTCAAACATTGTTATATTTTAAGACTACCTATTTTATTTTTGAGTTGCAACTATTATTACTATATTTTTTGTATACAATTTGACGATCTTTTTGTCAATTTCTGCTATTTTTATGGAAAAATAACATGTAAATTTTCAATGAGAAATAAATATTATCTATCTATGTAATTTCTTCATTTCTGATCAATTCAATGGGACAAGACAGAAAATTCAGTAAATTTATTTTAAATCATATTTGATCTTAGGAAAAAGGGTTTTAGAAGTAAAAACAATAAAAAGAGCATTAATTTGTATGAAACAAATCCTACTGCCGGTCTAACCATCATTTAGGTGATGATAGGCAATAGGCACGAAACATTAAAAAATAGTCGGTCAAAAATAAAGTAGGTACCGAAGCGAAATCCCTGGACCAGTGGTTCCCAAAGTTGACTGTGATACAGCCCACCTAACAAAAACTGCCATTTTTGGGGCCCAACTCTTGGCCGTCTTAAAAAGGGGGCATATATTTATTATTGGTAACGCTCAGTTTTCCTAGTATTAGTTTCAGGGCCCACTTAATATTTGCTCGCGGCCCATTAATATGAGTCGCGACCCATAGTTTGGGAAATGCTGACCTAGACACAATAGATTTCATTGTACTTTGGATGTTGGTGTTTAAGCCGCTTAAAAGATTTCAATTAGTACCTATGTACATATATTTAAATCAATTAATTTGCATAGCAGCAATAGGATGGTGAAGAAGCATAATATTTTATTACCCAGGTAAACTAAAAACCCTAAATGCAAACTTCAGTAATTTAATAAATCCACTTCACTCAATAGTAAAGCCACCAATAAGTCTGAGCCTACCGGGAGCATTCCACGGGCTGTCCCGTACAAACGCATTTTATTTCCTGTGTTGCGACTTTTTTTCGGCATTTTAAGCAGGCGATTATTTTTCTGTGCAATGTGCATATTTTTGACCATTTGTCATAGAAAAGGAAACTCTTATACCTGCAAATCTTCAGAAAATTCGCGTTTGTACGCGACAAACGGAGTTCATGGAGTGCTCCACCGTCTGGTAATGAAATTACAATCACGTAGCCGTGCTTATCTGGGTCTCGATAAGAAAGTTAGGTATTAGGTACGCTGTCGCTGTCGGCATATTTTATGAAGATCCCAATACCTATAAAAATAACCACCTCATTCCTTTTTTTATACCACATCGGTGGCAAACAAGCTTACGGCCCGCCTGATGGTAAGCAGTCACCGTAGCCTATGGACGCCTGCAACTCCAGAGGTGTTACAAGCGCGTTGCCGACCTTTTAAAAACCTGTACACTCCTTTTTTGAAGAACCCCATACTGTAGACCCTCGGGAAAACCTCGGAAGGGAGCTCATTCCACAGCCGGAGCGTCCGCGGGAGGAAATTCCTCTTAAATCGCACAGTACGCGACCATTTAGGTTCTAGGGTGTGAGGATGAACACCCTGCCGACGGCGAGCGGTGCGGTGATAGAAAGCGGCCGTTGGCATCATGTCAAATAATTCCTCAGAGCACAGCCCATTGTACAAGCGGTAGAACACACACAAGGAGGCAAAGTCTCTCCTTAGACTTAAAGGTTCAATACCGCTTGTGAGTTTGGGATCATCGACGATTCGTACAGCCGTCAGTCCTGAGACTGAATTTTCGACTGATGTTTCTCACACGTCTCACTCACAACTAATTGCATGACCGTGATAAACTGTGCTTCCAATTAAATCAACTGTTAATGAAAGGTTTACTGCTAGGTTAGTAAAAGACTTAAATAGGTAGTTGATTACAGGTATACAATTTTAAGACTTATTTATTTTGTAAGTCTTTAAATATGGTGAATAACAACATTAGAAATGGCAGTTATGCTCATTTAAGCGCTAAATATCAAGTAGGTACTGAAAAACATTAAAAATATCTTAGTTCAGCGTTCACGGACGTGGAGAGATGCAGCTCTAGAAGAACATATTATTTAGTAAGTATGTTGGGGCACTTGGCAATCTTGGGATAAGTGCGAACTATTTTACTACTAACCTAACCCTAAGAAACAAATCAAAAACGCCTCGAAGAACTTGTAGTCCATGAAGGAGCTACCTATAAAAAAAATTAAACTGTTTTTTTTTTAATAGAATTAACATACAATTAACTTAGAACTAATCTTACATTTTTAAGATTATTGAAGAGCAACCTTTCACAAACACTAAAGCCACAGAGAAATGTTAACAACCTCCATCCATTGTTAGATTTGTTAGGCGCACATTCATAAGAATGGTTAACCTAACGCAGCTAACATATATGTGTATCCTGCCTATTCTAACCTACGGAACTACGGCACCCAAACTTGCTCATTAACGGAAGCCCGGAAGTCCTGACTCAAGATTGGCCAGCGAGCAATGGAGCGCAGCATGCTTGGAAAATCTAATTAGTTATGAATATAAAAAGTCATACAAGATACACTCATATTACAAAAAACCTAACCTAAAGCGAAGGGAGCCGCCAGCAGCGGGGAGGGCCCAAGCTACCGGTGGTCAGGTCAGGAGTCAGGACCGCAGAGAGAGATACCACCGGACTATCCGCGCCGTGGCCTTCTGCATCTGACCCATGGTCAAGCCACCTAACGAGTCCTCAAGGTATTGGTCGAGACTCTTCGCTACGAGACCGTACGCTGAAACGACTATAGGGACAATGATACGGTATTTCGTGTGTGTTAACGTTAACACAGATGATTTAATTTTCATTTATAGATATCACAATAAGTCAGTTTGCAAAGATTTCCGTACTACCCTCCTAGCAAATATGATGTAAGAGGTGCGTGAGGGGCAGTCTCGGCTATCGGTGGTCACCGTTGAGTCACGCGCCCGCTGTCTGCCATTGTTTGGCGGCGGCGGCGCTGGGAACTAGGCCCGCGCCCTCGCGCCGACCTTGTCTCGACACGGATTTATTGATGCGTCACCACGGGCCGCGCCAACTCGACAGCCACGGCGCTAGGCCGAGTCGCGAACGAGTTAGCAAATATAAAAACGATGCGTTTAAATGTCAAAAGTGCACATTTTTAATTTTTTTAAAGCTACATAATCGAAAAGTTTCTTTGATACCCACTTTAAAATCGCCTATTAAACCAACAGGTCATAATACTCTACTAATCGCCTAAGATAAGATAATATTCTGAAATCCCAAAATCAAACAATTCAATTACACATAATATTAAGCACCCCCCGACTCTGCACTTTCAAAACTTCAATTCCATAAACGTGCAATAATATCGACGTCGCAAAACTCCTCCGTGCACATTGAGCGGCGAACACCTTTAAAAGCACATCAAAAACAGGCTTGCATAAACAAAAACTTGTTTGGATTTGAAGTTAATAGTGCGGGGACACATGGTAGGCGCCAGACGTCTAGACGGTCGGTCGCGACTCGCGTCAGCCTGAAGGCTCTTCAGGAAGGCCGCCGAAATTCCGCCTCCCCCGCCGCCGCCGACCTGCGTCGATTACGTGACTCGGCAGTCGACGTCTACGCACTGCATATTATACACACGTATTGTATGCTGCCACAAATTAAGGTGCCTAAAAATTTAAAATTTTTAAATAACTTGTTTGTAGTTTTACGACGACGGCATGGAAAAATGCAATTAACCTTACCTGACTAAAGGTAATGAGCCGATTTGCTTTAGAAATAGTACATTACGATACAAGTGCGAAAAGTAGGAAATTCGAAACGCGTGGCGATAAATTGAAACACGACCGATGGGAGTGTTTTAAATCGACACGAGTTGCGAATTACCTTTTCGCACGTGCATTGTACAACGTTTTACAGTAAGTACATAATGGCCCTTTAAATTTTTGACATAGGCACGTATTGTCCTTAATCCCGCCCTAGTGCGGTAACTAGCACTATACGCGCGTGCGTATATCGAAAATTTTGGGCCATATGTACCTACTGTAAAAAAATTACAATACACGTCTCTTCTTAATCGCATACTCTTGTCAGAGCAGTCGTGGTCATTGAGGTCGTTGTACGGCCTTTTCCGTTGTTTCCCGCCATGCTTCTCTATTTATTGCATTCCACACGCACAGATTTAAAGGTGACCCGGTGAGAGCTTTAACTTGGTTGGTTCATCGCATTGAAGGTCGCAATCTAGGTCTTGTGCCATCCACTCTGCCCTGGACAACAAGCCTCTCCATGGCGTCGTCTTCCCTGCGCGTAACGTGTCGATTTAAAACACCCCCGTGTTTTAATTTATGGCCACTCGTTGCGAATTTCCTACTTTTCGCACTTGTATCGTAATGTACTATTAACTAAAGGTACCGGTCTATTACGCTACGCTGTAATGGACAAGACCGCTGATGCAAATTTCAAAGTAATCTACATGGATTCGCAAAGTTACCTTAATGGAAAAATGTAAAGATACGGTGAAGTAATTTTTTTCCCATTATATTTTGAATCTTTACTCAAAATGAATTGTGAGGAAATTAAACTTACCCCAATAAAGCTTACTTTCCTCTCTAGGTTGGAAGGAGAAGTAGAAAAAGTTTTGCACAGAACAAACATATTTAAGTACTTAAATTATATTGGTAGGTACTTCATATTTAGTGGTATAAGTAGGTATTTTATTGTTGAGAACTTCAATAAAAAATTATAAGTCAATCGAATAAGCCTGTTCTTTCTGTATTTGAAGCATTTGTAATTTTGTAGGCTCTTGTCTTTGTCAGTAGTTTGTGGTTGTAAAACTTGCAGACTAACAGTTAGTCTTACTAAAGTTACTTAACTTTAGTAATCTACATCATACATTTTTGTATAATATAGGTTTAGGTTTAAAGATATTTATTATCATAAAAGACATACAAGTCACTTACACGAGAACAGAGTTACAAAGTAAAAGTAATGTTATCTACGGTAGCATACAAAAGTCGCTCGAGAGGTACACGCTCACGCAACTATTTTTTTTAAGGTGGGTAGTGGTTTAAAATATATTACGATAATTTAGTTTTAAACGCATTGAATGAGCCTGTCCCTCTCAGATCAGACGGTAATTTATTATAAAGCTGTGCTCATTCATACATAAACATTTTTTTCCCTAATTGTGTTCTTATCTTTGGTAACACAATGAAACTCGCACGACGAGTAGTTCGTTTGGATATTTGGTTCTTCGTAAAGGCTAAGTTAGTATGGAGTGCACTGTTTAATATTTTCCTAACAAGATTGCTGGTACTATACATATACAATTGTTTAATGTTCATTAGGCCAGTTTCTGCAAATATACGTGTGGTTGGTGTTAGACGGTGATAGTGAAAAAGAATTTTAACAATTTTATTTTGGAGTATTTGTAGGGAAGTTAGTTTTGTTTTCGCTGCGCTGCCCCACAGCTCAATCAAGTAGAGTAAGTGCGGTTTAATTAGTGAATTATCCATAGCGCATAGCGTAGCTTATGATGTGGAATACAGCGTGATATGCGTCGTAAAGAACCAGTGATTGATGATAATTTTGACCTTATATGTTCAATTTGAGTATTCCACGTAAGACAGCTATCCATTCGGAGACCTAGGTATTTCTCATGTTTTTTATTAGTTATCGCAATAATATAATGATCTATAATTCAATTTTGAGACAAGTAAATAGGTTTAGTAGGTAAATACCTAATTTTGTATGCACATGTAGCCGCGTTTTGCATGTATTCAAAAAGTTACTTTACGAGTATATAATTTCTTTCATCATCAAGATCAACCTCGCTTTATAATTACAGTGACGCATACAAGAATACGAAGTAACTGAAAGTATCTGATAAAAATAAAATAAAAGTTCCGCTCGACTCGACCTTAAATAACAAGTCCATTTTGCATGAATACGCAATGATCATCGCTTGTGCGACATTCTCATACATACTGCATATGAGTGCATTTCGAAGTACCTACAGTCGTCGTACTCGTCGACCAGATTATGTGCATTCGCGACGTCAATGTACGGATTATTTGAGAAGAGTGAATTGATGTCGGTGCTGGGTCACAGTGCGGTTAAGAAAATCAGTAGAACCTACCTGAACCAAGGTAATACTTACCGACAAAATTCCCTTCATGAGCTTTTCACTAATTATCACTACACAGCAGTATCCAGACATGTTGTTTGACACGAAATGTACAGTATTAGACATGAAATGAAAGGAAAATTAGACATGAAATCATAATTAATATTTAAAAAAATATACTTTACCGTTTAACTCAGTCAAGTTGTTATTGTTGACTTCGGTGTGATTGAAAATTTGGCTGCAAGCGGCTGATATTCGTGTTTCTCGGTAGTTAAGTAAAAAAGAGTAGTTACATTTTAACCATTCTTCTTTAAGCGACTACGACACTGGCCAATAGTAACATCACATCATCATGAAGCATTGGACAGAAAATTTGATTTGGAGTATTTTTGATATTTCACTAATATTTGCGCGTTAAAAGTTGAATGTCCTATTCGTCTTTTATGTTTTCGACGTGTTTAATGAAAGATACTGAAATTGGTTTATAACGCAACATAGGTCCAGTCCAGTAAGATGCCATTTCCTTTAAAACAGACCGAAATTAATGAAACTCCAAACATAAGCAGCTCGATGTTCGAATTCTTCTTTAAAGTTAAATGTTGCCTGTGTTTAAACACTGAGGGGTTAAATACTTATTTTACAGGATTTTTGGTTTAAGTTTCATTATTGGTGCCACCTCCATTATAGTGGAGTACATATGGCACTAGAATAATATAATTATATTTTGTGCTAAGTCGATATTTTTATTTAACACAATGCCCTTCGAATAGTAAGTTCTGGCAGATAATTAATAATCCCCCCTTCTTTGGCCTTATTCAATTGGCCATACGAAAGTAAAAATAGCCAATATGAAGCTCTTTCTTGCAAATTAGTCAGTTAAGTCAAGTAGAAATTAGTAACAATGATCCTTTGAACAGTCAGCAGCAGAAGTTGCTAAGCGGGCCAGGTGTTCAAAATGATACTGACGCGACTTTATTATTAAGAGAATAAGAGCGTGTCAAGGTAATTTTGAACACCTCGCCCGCTTAGCAACTTCTGCTGCCGACCATTAGGTACTACTTGCAACGTAATCTCATTGGATCATTGCAAGTATTGCAACGAGATGCCCTCCAGTGATGTCAAAATGAGGTCAAGTTGTAAAGTTTTAATGACGTCCTAATTGCATTTCTACCGGCCAATACAAAAACGATCAATAAATGACCTCTTCATTGTGCAACTGATTGTGCATTTCTACTGTGACGGGGTGCAGCGGGGTGCGGTGAGGCGAGGGGTGCGGCGGGCGATGCACTCGCTGCAACTGCACAATGCACCGCCAGTACCACCCGCCGCCCCCGCTGGACATTGCCACCAATTCCATTTAAAGCTTTCAAAATCACTGTTATGCAAACTTTACGTATACAAGGAATCAAGGCAATGAAGAAATTTCCATTACGTAACTGTTGCATAAACATTTTGGAGCAAAATATACATTGGATCAAATAAGGTTTCGACTACAGAAAAAGGGGTGCTTTCTAGTTTTGTGTTAAAGATTTGAAATATCAGGTTACTTTGTTTGTGAGAAGTTGGTTTGTAGTGTAGATATGATATTACGTATATAGAGAAAAATAATAGAAGTGGTTTTATAAGGGAAATTGTAACATGTCAGAGGCTCCTTTCCATGTTAACATTATATGTGAACATAGTATTGTTCTATTTTTAAGTCGGTTTTTATTCCAATATTGTGTCCCACGGTAATTTAAGTATTTATATTTCTTCTCATATCTCAAGTGGGCCATTTCGTCTGAAATTCTAGATATAGTTTTAGAGAGCTTAGTGATTAATAGTAAACCAATATATTAAGATACTTACTCATAAAATAATTTGAACTTTATTTCAATGTCATAAAGCTTTATAGTATAAAAATTCTGTTAAAATCAGTTTGGTTTCTTATGTTTCAAGTGTGTCAACTTGTATTTCGCACGTCGTCGTAAAATGGATGAATAATGTTTGTTTTGGTTAAAATATTCTATGCAAAATTGAACCATATTATAAAGAAATAACAAAGGGCGGGGCTCTACATTATGTGTCATATAGAAAAACAAACGGTGGTTAGAATAAAAACTGTAGTGTCAATCCCATAGGCGTAAAGAAATAGTTTAAACCACACCCAAAAGTAGGTCAATTTGGACCTTATTTTAATTAGGAAATAAGGTGTAATTAGTGAGAGGATTGTACGAAATTATGAAATTCAGTATTGGTTATGGGGAAACCAATGACGTACAAGAAAGTGGGAAATAGCAGGGATGACGGGATCTAAGGTAGGGATCAATAGAGTCCCACTCACTCTTCGTCGCCTTCCGCAAACCGTCGGACGTCGGTTCTCTAGCTAGGTCTATCTAGGTTACCTATATTGTGTCCTGACCTGGACTTTGCTAGTTTCTCATGATGCTGGTAGAGTTTGGATTGGAGCATAATATAGTGTAATTGGTTGTGGGGTTTGACTTCAATAATTTTAGAGAAGTGCATTTAAATTGTGTCAATTTTAGTGGGTTTAATTCTTTTTGTGTTGTTTATTGATTTGTGGTTCAGACAAGTGCTAGTATTTAATATTGTACTAGTAAGGTTTAAATTATAAATCAATAGACTTATTAATATTGTAAAGTTAGTATTGTTCATAGTGGTTTTGTAATTTTTAGTGAATTTTAATTATTTATTGATTTGTGCTCAGACAAGCGCTAGTGTGTGAGAACATACTAAGTGAAGTTTAAGTTATAAATCAATAGAGTCTTAAAGATTGTAAAGTCTTGAGTTGTTTCCAGTGAAAATTAATTAGTTTGTGATTTAATTGTGTTTAATATATGAAGTGTTTTGGCCTGGTTTATTTTAGTGATATTAAGCACTGAAATGAACTTGGTTGGAATACTCTATATATTAATTTTAATTTAGTTTAGTGAGTTGTTTCGTTCATACTTATGGGTTAGAGAGAACTAGTTCCGATCCAACATAGTGTTGGGGGGTTAGTAAGTTGTGCAGGTAACCTAACGGTGGCAACTACAGCGCAGATTACTAACTTGCGGTGTTTTTGATAAAACCCAGGTGGGGACCTGGCAGTTCCTGCATTTATTAAGACAGGGTCACCCCCTAGGATCTGGAAGATTTGGGTTGTCATTTAGACTTCTTAAAGAAGCCAGATTCTAGTCCAATTATCCCGTATCTATATACTTATATATTCACTTTTATATTACCCCTTTCCGGCCTTACTTCTGCTGTCCCAATCCACTGTGTGGAAGTATGGCTAGCACACGGAGAAATAGGATTTTTAGGTCTAAAACGAGGTGTCTCCACTCGTCTTAGTTAGCTATAGCATAGAAATTACTCGTTGCACATCGAGTAATTACGCGAGTAAATTAAATGTGCATCCCGGGATGCTAGTTTTCAAATATATCGGTAGAATAGTTGGATAGATTAGCTGTTAGGTTAGGGTTTTTATTTATCAGGTCTAGGGCTTTTGTAGGATTGATCTAGATTTATAATTTTAATATATCAAAGCCATTAGATATTTACAGTAGGTAGCTAGGTTCCTTTCGATACATATATGGCTATTTTTATTGCATTTGTTGTTCTTAATTATGGGTTTATTGGTTAAATTCAAAATAGCGGTAGCTAGGATGTAGTGTGGGGTTAGGGATTGTTAGGATTTTATTACATATATTTATTTATGACTTATTGACAAACTTGACATATACTTATGACATGACTGTATATATTTGTTCCCTTGCAACGCTACTGGTAGAAATATATTGTGGGAAAAACTAAAGTAAATAACCACAATATAATGTAGTATTGTAGAATCAATTTGCTTATAAAAGAAATATTTGTTTTGCCTGTCCCTTAGCAGTTTGTATGACGATTACATTCTGTTTTCTACAGATTATCTGTGATTTTCACACTTGACCTTTAAAAATATAAGGTCATATATTATCATAAAACCTTATTTCAATGAGTGATTTATCTGGGCTCAGATCAAGGCAGATGCACGATCGTAGATTATTTTGGTCCGAAAGTGTGATTCAAAATGACTACAATTAAAGTTTGGATAATATCATTGCATTGAATATTAAAATACGTATACTACAAAATTACAGTGTTCTGGGGAATTGGAGTGGATCAAATACAGCTGCTCTACTACCAGTATTTTGTTATGTTAAATTGTCCCTTTGAATGTCCTCTCATTGTTGACGAAAAATGTCACAAAATAATGACATGGTCGAATGATGGAATAGGCCTGTCATTATTAAAAGATGTCCCTTCTGGACCACAATATAGTTCCTTCAGAACTGGGGCGGGGATTCTGACCTGCAACTGGATGATGATCACGGGTGTCGCGGAGGCGGGGCGATATCTATACCCCAAAAACAAAATATTGTGACATTTATTAGTATTTGTATTTTGACCAACTGACTATTACATTTGACAGACTTTACTTACTATGACATACTTTACTGACAATTTAACTATGACATTCTACAGACTTACTTGATTATGACATACTTACTATTAACTTATTGATTACATCTTATTACAGACTTAATCTGATTAAGTCAAACATTACTATAACCTGCAATGATATTTCTTAATACTCTGACATAATTCACGGTTTAATAATTATTTAACAATATTAGGATTTATAGGCGTATAATACATAACTCTTTCTTACTATGCGAAAAGGATTTTGGTTACTATTAACGGTTACGACGAAGGGTCCTACATAAACACTAAACGATCATTTGGCCAATCTACTGATCCAATTCAAGATATTAACTTATTTAATTAGAATTTATTCAGGTTATTTGCATTATTTTTTAATAATTAGTCAAGGTAGATACGGTTTGCGGTATTTTAAAGGTTATTTAAAATTTTTGATTTTCTTATTGGAATTTTTAGTATTTTAGGCAAGTCTAGGTCTAGCTAGGTAGGGGTAAGTAGGGTTAGTTGAGGAGAGAGGTGGGAGAAGTTACAAAAGGTAGAGCAGTTCAAAAGGGAGACCTCTACGATCCTCCTATAACCAAATACAAGACTCAATAAACACATAACCTTAATGGAATTTAAACTCAAAATCTCCAGCTTCGTAGGCGACCCCGACCCTAGAAGGTCGTTATAAATGTTACAAAATTATTTAAGAATTCTCGTACACTACGAAATGTATTTTTTATTCACGTTCGCAGTTCATGAAAGTCTCTGTCTGTGATCTCTACCCACTCGTCCTGAAAAACAGGTGTATCTTGAAAACTTACAATTTGGCGACATTAAGTAGATTTATTTACAATAAGTGATAAATAACTTGATTACTGAAAATTTATTTTCTTTAGTTTATTTCATACAGACATACTTACATTACCTAGTAAGAACCTAAGTAGAATTTTCATCTGTGCACATTTTAATGCTTCGGCCTCTTAGACGACTGTCGACGCGTTTATTAGCTCGTATTATCGTTAGCGAAGCCTGTCACCGATACGATTCGAAGGAACATGCCGCAATGTGACCTATGCATACAAATATGCGAAAACTTTACGCGTAGTAAGAATCGCCACATTAAAAGCGCTCTAGTTATAATGACATCAAAGAGTACCTATACTTACTCTAACAATTTTATTTTTCACACTTTACACCCCTTTTTAATAATGAAATGTAAGTATAATTGATTAGGTATAGGGGATATTTTGTTGTAATACCTACGTATTGATGCTTGTTATTCCAACAAACAAAAGAATAATAAACCTGATCAAGCGTACAAGAATGATCTGTTGTACATAAGTAACAAAACAAAAACAATGCGGTTGTCGACCCAAAGGATGTTGACGATAAAAAATGTGCACGGAAGTGCGTCGGCGAGTCGGTAAGATGGAAGTCCTGTTGGGGCACCGCGCCGTGAAAACGCGGAGTGGCCGGATGCGCGCTAAAACACCGCGCGTGTAGCGGACTCGCGCTCCGGCGCCCACGCCGCCGCCACGCCGCTGCGAGACGCCGGACTCGGAACACCTAACGATTTTGCTAGTAGGTAGACCATAGTCTACCACGCTGCAACCATAGTTGCAGCGTATTGATTTATAGGGCTTAATATTACATCTATACTTACGGCCGCTGGCGCTGGACACTTTTTGTAGGAAAGTCATAGTCAACTGATGCTTCCACCCTAACAGCAGTTTTCCGCTAGATATGGTGTCAAACGAATTATTACAGGAGTGTCTCCTCACTGCAGTATCTTAGGTATTAATTATAGACAATATTGAGGGAGTAAATGTACATAGAATAACAAACTTGTTTAATAAATGCCACAACATTTTGTGGCCTTTAAAATGTCTGCGAAAAGCTTAAAACCCTTTAATGTTGGAAACTGTCAAAGTTTAAAACACTTTTATGTCCAATTAATATTTTATGATTATGACCTGACCGATACCTACATATTTTATAAGGAAAAATAATAATCTATTTGATACCTAAATTTAATTTATTATTTAAGTGTCTCTGTTTGGAAGGGAGTACAGATTAAATCTTGCTTTGCCCAATTACATGGAAATTAAATATACCCTTGTATATAGTTCCCCTTGTCCTTTTCATAATTAGGAATAGCATAATATTTATGACATAATGCCGTAAGGTATAAATCAGTTACATCTCACATCCCCTAGATGTTATGGAGACAGTACCTAAGTAATAATCAATAATTATGGCCACTCGTCACTTCGTAATATCATATGTAATATGTTGAATCGCATCAAGGTACGTAGTATCTATCTATTGCATGAAGAATACCACAGTGGATGGGCATGTTTATATCTAGTCAGCAAAGACAAATTAGATCCACTTGCACCACCCCCTAACCCGGGGTTAAGCGGTTAAACCCAGTGTCAGATTGTACCATGGCAACTCCAGGTTTAACCGGTTAACCCCAGATTAGTTCATGTGCCTCTAATGTGTTAACTGATTATAAATATGACCTTACCATTACTAAGAACGTTGTGTTCATCGGTTAACCACCTTTTAATATGGCTGATCAGCGCGTTAATGCAAATATTTATGCTTTCGTTCGAAAACAAGTAGGTTCATAACCCTTGTGAAAAATCTGTAAGACAATACGGCAAGTTGACAATGACTAATTAAAGGCATTGTTCAAGCGGCTCCACATGCATCCACGGACTGCTGCCTCGACATTCCCTTCACTTACTAATTACTAGCCTCAGTCACCAGAATTAAAAAAGTTCTTGTTGTCTATAACATATTGTTTCAAAAGACATACCTACCCACAGCGGAATTCATTCGAATGTTATTCAAATGAGGGCCCAAAATCATAACGATGGGTTTTAAAATAGAAATTGTGTCTAAAGATAACTGCTGTCTACGTTTCTCTATTAATCTTCTGGTGCTTTATTTCTTGCATTGTGTAAAATAATTTATTTTAAATACAGTCAAATACCCTATTCCGCGACATTTGCGTACCCTTTAGCCAAGCGCTTGATTGTGCCGTCTTCGTGGTAAAAAATAAGTAGGTACGTTTGCGTAATCGCGGATCATGTTATGCTGGTTACTTGCACTCCTCAGGCATTACTCGTTAAGCGCCTAAAGCAACAACCCTCGGTTTCAAAGTCGTTGTTCTTTGCTTTGTGGTCCCTACCCTGACACCTGCCACCTTCATTCGTCCTACAACACCTTCGGTATGATTCAGCCTTATTTACGACGGACATTCGCTCGGTACTTAATGCACAATGGAATGCCCACTAAAACCCGAAACAAAGCCCTGGCGTACTGATCGTGACTAACGATGCTGCTTTATCATTTTATGGTCGGTACTCGCGGAATTTTGATGCGTTAATACACCGGAAAATGAAGCAAGTAAAGTTAAAGACTCGAAGCATTTTGTGAGTTTCGCAACTTTAATGCCCTTTTCAGTAAGTACCTATATATGTATTCATTATTCATGAACACAAAGTTAATGAATAGATACTGCGGTAGCGTAAGAAAATTTTCATACTAAATCATATACAACTTAACAAAACGTCGTAGGTACCTACGAGTATGTGTATGTGTATGTTTGACATATCTTGCAGGCTATATAGTAATTAACTCCTACATAGTTTTATTTATGTATTTCGAAATGAAAAAAAATCTAACGTAAATTATATACTTAGTCGAAATTTAATAGAAATGGTACCTAAGCAATTACAATAACCAATAACTAGGTATAAGTATCATCAACTTAGGGGATTTATGTTTTCCCAAATGATAAACTCTTTTTATACTTATGTAGGTAGAGTCTAATCTAAGTAGGTACATAAATATATTTTACATTTTATAACTTTATTTCAATTGGATAAGGTCGTCTTTGATATCCCAAGTAGCATGGAAGTGTCGGCAACATCAATATAGCAGCCAATTAAGAACTTAGAGTGATTTAAGGGACGTATAAGAGTGTCAGAAAAGATTTAAGCTGTATAAAAGGTACTTTACAGACATTATACAGCTCAAGCTGTATAAAATCATTATAAAGGATTCTGCGGAAGCATGGGGTGCTTTATCAGAATATAAAAAATCTACTATAAAACTAAAAGTGTTGTGAGAGACTACAAGCTAATTCTATCGTAAAAGCTGTATACAGGCTGTATTGTAGTAACACTTGGCACTTTTAGCTGTACAAAAGTATCTGTCAACTCCGTTTTAAAACATTAAGTGTTATGAAACACTACAAGCTAATTTTATCGTAAAAGCTGTATACAGGCTGTATTGTAGTATCACTTGGCACTTGTAGCTGTACAAATGTATCTGTCAACCCCGTTTTAAAGCTATTTCTTATGGTGTAATCTTACTCTCCTATAAGAATAGTAGTTGTATAACTTCTGTCTGTAAGGGTATTATATAACCAAATGAATAAATGGCAGCTATAGTACAGCTTTTTTCTGTATTACTGATAGAGTCGCTTATAACAATCTTTTGGCGTAATTTTACACTCGTATAAGTATAGTAGTGTAATGATTTCTGAAAATAAGTGTATTAATATAAAACTAAAGGAATATATGACAGTTACAGTCTTCTTCTTCCTCGCGTTATCCCGGCATTTCGCCACGGCTCATGAGAGCCTGGGGTCCGCTTGACAACTAATCCCATGATTTGACGTAGGCACTAGTTTTAGTTTTTTAGTTTTTACGAATGTTTTTAATGAATGACAGTTACAGTACAGGTTTTTTATTTGTTATACGGATCTCTAAAGAGAATTATAACTTATGTACGGAGAACCGAAATACAGCCAAACGAATACAAATATTCTATTATAAAGCTGTTTTAATTACAAAAGCTGTAAGAGATACTCTATTTATTACACAGCACAGCTACTAAGATTATAATGCTCTCCAACTATCCTGTAGGCTGTTTAAAAATTGTCGCCATTTTACAAGAAATAAAAAAACGTATTTGTAAGTATAATTAAAGAAATACTTGCAAATATTTAGCAGACTAACGCCGTGTTATGATAACCAGCTAAAATAAATTGTTTAGCCTTAGAATTAATATTTATAAATATTTTTGATACTCTAACCTTAAAAACAAACAGTAACTTTGCCGATTTTTGATATTTTCCTTATGGTTTCTCTTTGTTATTTTGCAGGCGCGTAAATATTTTGCCAGAAAAGATACACAGGTTCACAATAAATAATAATCCGCACTTACCAATAATGTAAAATTCCATTCAAGTCCTGTATAATATTTACTTTTACTTTTACCATCCACTATAACACTTTATTGTCGCCATTACTATATTACGAATGAACAAGATTAAGACATTTTAGTTTCTTAAATGATTATTATTCTCTTGTAATTCTTTCTTATAACTCATTTAAAACTTATATTCTTATATCGTACTTATAAGAGATTATCTGTAGTGTTAAGGTTTCCTATTATACCGAAATATAGCTGTAATGCAGGTATTATGCAGCTTATGTATTGCTTATACAGCTACTCTACAGCTCTAATAACGCCAAAGGCTGTATAATTTGGGCCCTTTTTTTACTTATAAGGGCTGTATAAGCGCTTATACAGCCTTTGTACAGCCTAACTGTACAGCTTATAGTATACAAATAAACTTTAATACAGCTTATATACAGCTTGCAATGCTACTTGGGATGAACCGAATCTACCGTATCTTCCATATTATTTATAAGAAAGTTCGATTTATAAAGTACCTGCTTTGGTTTTATAGAAGCCCCACATGAGCAATATACTCGTGCCGGGCTCTAAACCGCCGATCGAAAATGGATCGAAAAGGTTCGACGCAGTCGTACAAAAGGTACTGATTGCTGTCTTTGAAAGTGACCCAAGTTTCATAGCAGTCACCTTGCTGGCACGAAAGTCTGCCTTTAAAGAGATCGAAAGAAAATAGGTAGGATAACGTTTATTGCTCAGCTAAAATCAGCTTTAACTTTCAAGATATTTTATGAAACTGTTTTTAGCAACGATAGGTACAGCTGCAGTAATCGTTATTTATGTTATGTCGAATGTCTGGTATTTGTAGGTAGATACCTACATTGCAAATTTGTAATAACAACACAATGTTATAGATAGCAGATGCCAACCGTTTTTTTTTGTAGGTGCTTATGCATTAATGACTGTGGGTTGCC
This sequence comes from Cydia splendana, assembly GCF_910591565.1. Lineage (NCBI taxonomy): Eukaryota > Metazoa > Arthropoda > Insecta > Lepidoptera > Tortricidae > Cydia > Cydia splendana. Next base: position 11,218,500 of record NC_085971.1, on the reverse strand, counting down.
TTTTCTTGTAAGTATACAAAATTGCCTAGTTTATTTAACTCAAATAATATACAATTTGTCAGGAGTACCTACGAGTGTCACGACTTTAGTAGTGCTCCAAAAAATTATAAATTTGTTTATGGCTAACGCTAAATGATATTTTCCATAGTCTAATAAAACATGGTCTTCCATTCCCAGAGTGACACGGGGCTACGTCACAACAACATGGCCGCTATATATAGCGCTATCGCATATTATCATATAGCGCTGTCGCATGATGACGTAAGCCCGTGTCAGTTAGGTGACCTAGAAAAGACGGGAATGGAGTACCAGGCGGAGTATATTATTATACCATGATATTTTCTACATCTATTCTAGACTAAAATTACGACAGCAAACAAATTCTTCTACTTAATAAAAATAGTATTGTAGTACGTACAAGAAACTTTCGAGCTCTTAAATATAGATCTGATGCATATGCATGCAGCATTCACGTCATGGCATATTTTTGGAGTAGACGGGTTTTGCATAATGCAGTCAAGTTTAATAAATAGGTAGGTACTTTTCAAGCAGATTATTTCGTCTTTACGAACCGGTATCTACTCGAGCTTTAAAGTGTCATTCAATGGAACTTGGTAACAAAAGTCCGTAGTAAATTCATCATTTTTGACAGTTTCAATATGGCGGTTTGTTTACATAGTTAGCAAGTTCCATAGAATGACACTTTACAGTTTAACACTCCTATCATTTAAAAACACAATGTCATAGCATTGCCATTTCCATTGCAGTGGTTTATTCCATGGCCGATTTGGGAATACATATAGCGGTTTAAAGGTCACGAGCTCTTCGAAATGACGAGGTAGTTGAGTTGTTTCTGAAAGAGCGGAGCGGCGCAGCGGTCGCCGCGGGCGTAGCAAGGGCGTCGCGTCGCATGCAGCGCCCTTGTGCCCTTGCGGAGTCGCCAGACGGTAGGTACATGCACCCTGCACACGTCTGCACCCCCCTCCCCGCCCACACCGGCCCGCGCCCACACTGTGATGCTGCATTTTAATAACCCTTATGACTTGCCATCCCAATCGCTGAAACTGATATGTACTTCAATGTTTCTGATTTTTTGCCCGTTTTGCCGGTAACACGGTTGAAGGGAGTTACATGGCTTAAGTGTTACGTTATTTTTACACGTAAATATTATAATAGTAATTTTAATAACAAAACTTCCGTGAGACACAGACATATTAAATATAACTATTAAAAACGGGTCACTCTCGTATTTTAAGTCGAAAAACGCTCGACATGTTTCACTCCATACCGAGAAGTGTCATCAGGAGCTTGCGTTTACGGTGACGGACCGGCGCAGACTGCGGGCCCGATGACTCTGTGGCGGCAGGGGGGGCGAGAAACTACCCTCGTTTATGGCATTATTGTCAAATGATGGGTTGCACACAACACTCACTACGTCACTCGCTAATGGTTCGTCCACACTGTCCACCGACGTAGTACCCAAAACAGTTTTCCAGCTTGTAGGCACTGATCAACCACAGTCGAATTTTAACCGTGATTGCGGTTGGTCAGTGCCTACAAGCTGGAGTAGTCTGCGCCGGTCTGTCCCCGTAAACGCAAGCTCCTGATAACACTCCTCGGTACGGAGTGAAACATGTCGAGCGTTTTTCGACTTATAATACGTGAGTGACCCGTTTTTAATATGTTTAATATTATAATAGTATTTATAGTTTAATTACTTAGTTTTTAGTTCTACCTTTTGTGGGAACTGCAACGTTAACTGCAATTTTTTTGCTTAAAACATGCTTTTTAGAATAAGAGCGTTTTCACATTGTCCGATCCGTTATCGGATATCGGATAACCTTTGGAGAAAAACAGCTGCTAGAGAATGCTGCAGCTCTACTACGTTACTTAGTCCTTTTATTTTTGCATTAACGCTATCTTTTGCACAACAAACAATATTAAGTGAGTAAATACTTAAATTTAAAAAGGCATTTTTTTTTCTTTTTGCTTATTGCTATTGCTGCTGTGGTCGAATCCGACATCCGATATCGGATCGGACAATGGTGTATTGTATTTTTTAGGTTAATGGTCTGGCTGGATAATAAAATCGTAAGCTATGAATATATTGGCGCCGAAGAAAATTATATCATATCGTTTTGACATAAATAATTAAATAATCTATAATCAACGGAAAATTCGGTATAAACTTGTAATGACTCTAGGTAACTATTTGTCGTTATGGTATATATAGACAATGCCAGTATGAATTAAGTATTTGTATCTATTTTACTGTATCAGTTTATAATAAATAAAAACACAACTGCAACTAAAGTACCAACCTGCGGTAAATAACTAAAAATACGCGGGCTTGCAGGTGGCTACTACTCCGCCTGTCAAGCCCCAGCTTGACGAACAACTTTGCCTCCAATGGAACCTAAAAAAACACCAACTTATCCCGGACCAACGACCAGAATTGAACTTGCTATAAGGTCCATAATTTATTTTCATTATCCGATCTGTAGGGCTACAAAGGTTTATTACTTACAGTATTCGTCCCGTTTGGCAAGTAGGTACCTACTTTTTAAGAGAGGGATGAATGCTTTGGTTTTATTATTCGTTTTATTACCTACTGAGTGACTTGTGTTACAGTATAGTCGATGCTGATGGTCGTAGTTTCGACAGAGCCTAAGATAGATCTCAATGGCTCTATAATAGAATAGCCAGCTTGCTTTGAACACAGTTAGTCATAATTATCCGGAAAGACAACCGAATGAAGCGAATTCAAAGAAGAAAGACGAGGAAAATCGTTTTGTGCCGCGATCGAGCGCATAAAAAGTGTGCTTTTCGACAACGCACATACGAATGTGTTGATGTTCGGCGATGGTTGATGGAACAGGGAAGGTTGTAACTATGTCACTCACTATACAGAATGCATCTGATAGAACACATAAACGGGCGACTCTACTTTGGTGTTGAAGACCATAATAGAGAATATCTACCAGTGTACTATAGGTACTAATAATTACGAGAATTATGTGTAGGGATAGGGATAGCTCAACTAACATTAACGCTATATTATTTAGGGATATATAATCTAATAATAGGTACATGGGATACGATAAGGTATATATTGACCAAACTCATACAATGTTAGCAAGGAATTGTACTTAATGGCTCAACGGGACCACTTAAACACTCAACTAAGTATTGTGCTCGTGTAGTGTATAACTCTTTATTACACACCTACAGCAAGTAGAAGTAATATTTATGTGACAAGTTTAGTGCAAAGGTCCCACTTTATCGATTTTAGTTTCCGAGTTACGAGCAGATTAGTAAACGCTGGCAAATATTTTCCGAAAATCGGTTTGGCAATACATATGATTATTTAAATGGTCACAAGCCTTATCTAAATGATGAGGGACCTGGTTGAGTTAAAACAATAATAAGAAATTTCAATAAACCAAATGGAGTACCTACCTATTCACTTTCTCTTGTTGGTACGTTTCGTATTCATAAAAACTCACGGCAACGCACTTACAACTTACAACCCCTCTGGTTTTGCGAGTGGTAATTTCTTACCATCAGGAATAAATTCGTCTGCTCGTTTGCCTCCGTAATTATAAAAAAAAATGTACGTACCTCCCTATTTAAATGCTATGGAAAACATAAGATAATACTCACTCCGATTTAACTTTTCTAACGATACATGAATCACTGATGTTATCAATAAAACATAATCGGTTCCATACGTCTTAATATCAACCTCATATCAACCTGCGTTGAGGTGAAGAGGTCAGGTTGCAGTTAACCTTGCAAAGTCACTATGGTGTCTGGAGGACGCGCGGACGCAGACCCGTCTCGCACCATTGCCATTAATCCCCGTCACCAAGACACCTCAAAAGCCAGATCAATTACAGGAGCACGGAGTAGTCATCACTAATCTCAAAATGAGAATAAAAGGTCTGTAATTAATTTAAAAACGAGCGCGATAAGAATTAATTGCGGTGTTTTTGTCTAGGCGCCAGCAGACGATGATAGGTCTAGTCTAGATCCAAAATCTGAACAAGTATAAATCACATTTTTTGTGATTACAAGGTAAAGGTATACCTATTAATTAATAGTATTATACGTACCTATTCGTATTTTATGACATGACGATGACGTCACGTACCTGATGCTTTGTTCGCAAATAATATGGGCTTGTAACAAAAGAGAGGGATTTAAAACTTTTCATTTTATTAAATCTTAATAGCCTAATTTGAAATTTTACGTCGACTTCATATGATAAATGGGAGTTTATTTTTTTAAATAAATGTATGTCGAATACTGGCAAAATTCATAATTCAAAAAGGTTTTGGTCTTAGCTGTGATTGCAGTAAGTACTTAAGTAGAAATTGTCTTTTTGTCCAATGTTCAAGAATAATTAAGTAATTTTGTGTTGACTTTTGATTTAAAAATATTTTTTGTCAACGCATTAGATTCATCGTAGATTATATAGTCAGGAGTAACGCAAAACGTTACACACACCTCGTAGGTACTTAATTCAGTAAGTGACGAAGTGACGACGCAGCTAAACGTTGGCCTTTCTATTGGTAGAAGAGCCGACTGCAAAATTTCGAACCGACTTGATACCGCGATGAAATGCACAATGGTTTCCCATAAGAATGATGATAAGTCCGAATTTGATAGTCTGCCACGGCGGAACTTGCCGAAAGTACGAAAAAAAAGGTCACTTCCGGTGCGAAAAAGGGGAGCTGATTTAACGCATCTGATACCGAAATAATAGTTATGGCAGCAGTTAGAAATTTACATGTAGCCACAGAAAAGTCTGTCAGTATTTTTATTGCCGGAAGTGCTTGGCAGACGCTCTCAAAGGTGGACCATCGGGACCCCTAAAGTAACCCATCTGATACCACCATGAAACCAATTCCAGTCGGTAGGTATGAACCCTCAGGAATATATGTAGAAGTCTGCCAATACTTTTCCTGCGGAAACACTTTGACAGGCGGGATTATGTATCGCTGCGTCATCAGTTACTGAATTAAATTGATAATTGTCTTTGTACTTAGATAGTTGCTACGTCATTTAATATAAATTCTTAGTTTTAACATAGTAGCTTTAATAATAATTATAATATATTCTGGTAACATAGTAGCCGCGACTTGTCGGTACTATGTATTTCGCTAAGTTCCGCACGTCACAGGCTCAGCCTAGTGTGGGGATCACTGTACTGCCTCTCCTCTGATCACTGTAATATTATTTTTGAAATATTATGATTTTTTTTAATTTGAATTTAATAAGTAAGGTGTGTGAAGCGCTTAACCGAGCTGTATCTAAGTCTTCCAAACTGGAGGTCGTGGGTTCTGGAAAAGCGTTACAATGAGGAGAAAGTGACATCTAACGATTGTCGAGAGAATAACACTAATATGTAACACTAATTACTGCTTACCTCCGCGGTAGTGTTTTGTGTTGTATTATATTATATGGTATTGTACTTACTCCCGAGGGTGCACTGTATTTTTCAACACAGTGAATCCTAGTACCTATCTATAATATGTACATTCTATACATACTTATAATCGACAATGTTCTTGTGGCAACACAAATGGTAGCAAAGGGCAACATTTAAACAAGATTACCGGTTTGTCTCACGCTAAGATAATTTATACGACTTATGTAACAACCACGGCAGACTACCCACATCTTAAGTAATAATTTCTGATTTATTTCATTTTTATTGAATTTTGCGGGTACTGCAACATTGCCAGAATCAGGTATAAAACGCGGCCCTCCTACCCGGAGCAGTCAGTCGTCACCGTCGATTGAAACTGTAAACACTTAAAGTGAAGTTGAAGTTAGAATAAATCGTATTATTCGGAGTGAGAATAAAGTCAAGTGTTATATTACTAGCAAAAAGCAGAGCTTTGTAAGGGCTCGCGGAGTTTTTCTACCTATAGAGTTATAATTACTAAGGTAGTTTTTAATAAGAGATTCATCTTAAAAAACCGGACAAGTGCGAGTCGGACTCGCCCGCCGAGGGTCCCGTACAAATTTAACGTATTTATTAATTTATTTACAAAAAAATAGTTTTCAAATATTTTCCCAGTACTTGTAGTGACGATATTACTTGCCAAATTTCATAGTTCTAGAAATTATAGATCAACGGGAATTACCATACTCTAGGAGGCCCACAGATTACCAGTTCGCCGGACGATATCAGCCTGTCAGTTGTTCGGAGCTGCCAAATTTGCGTTTTTTTAACTGACCGGTTGATATCGTCCGGCGAAGTGCTAATCAGTGGGCCCCTTTATAGCTACATTTTGATTCCTTTGAGAGTTTCGAAATATACATTTTTTGCGGCATAAACGGCCGTATCTTTTTTCCGATAACTTAGAAGTTAAAATTTTTCACAGCTTTTAGGACCTAAGTTATGCTTTTAATTTCAACTCGATACATCTACGCGTTCCCGAGATAAAAGGTCTTAGTAGACAGACGGACGGACAACAAAAGTGATCCTATAAAGGTACCGTTTTTTTTCCTTTTGAGGTACGGAACTCTAAAAATGATATGATATGATATGATATAAGGGCTTCTATAAATAATTAATACCCCAAATCATTTTGTATTATATCAATGGTGTTTGTATTATATTATATCAATAGGTACTTATACATTTCAATACATGAGTGTTTAACATTACGTAGGTTTAATCTATTATAAGGGAACCAAAACCATCTATATCTTGATGTATCCAAAACTTCTCATATTTTTATACCGTTTAGTACAACTTTTATGTCTACCGTTCTCCAATTCTCCCTCAATTGCTCAAAGGTTAACTGGAAGAGATCCCTGAAAGGGATACGTTCGCCTTGGTACTACGCTCCCGATGTCCGCGACCACCTAACACAGAAATTCCCAGATGGATCAGCCGATTGGGACCAGTGACATGGCCGCCGCGTTCCCCGGACCTAAACCTATTAAATTTTTTTCATTGGGGATGCTTAAAATGCTTAAAAGATATAGTTTACTCCAAGCCAATAAGGTCCCAAGAGGAACTACAGCGGCGTATGTTCGAGGCAGCACGAAACATATCCGAAATTAATTTAAGGAAATTAACTTGAAGTTTTACAAGACGGTGCCAAGCGTGCATACGAGCCGGGGAAAAACAATTCGAGCTCCTATTGTGAAATAAAATTATTTTAATAAATTGATTAAACTTCAACCTGCAGTATTTTATTTTCTTTGAACCTTTATCAAATCAATGATATCCTTAAAAAGGGAGATAACCATTTTCCATCTCTTTCTTTCAGGCATTCGGCAAATACTGAATAAGCATTTTTTTTATTTCTGTATCCAGAGTTAAATAAATCTTAACATAAATCGTTATTTTTACTAAGTAGCAACGGATTGCAGATTTCCTAGTTTTAACTTATTTTTTATGAGGCTTTCGAAAGATGATAATAATTCCTATTTAATTGCAGGAAGGTACATGTGTCATACCATTTTTGGATCTGCATAACATACTCAATAGCTTGAAGTTATTTGCTCATTACTTTACTAGTAATTTTTTTTCACGACAGGTGGTCAAAGTCGAAATTAATGTTTCGCTGTGAATTTAATTCAAGATTAAATCAGTACTTTTTTGCATTTTACATTGTTTATCGATAAAATAAGGAGAAGCCTATTGCAACGCTTCCGTCGAAGCCACGATCCTCAGCAGTGAGGGAACGACTTAAGGAGGAGGAGGATCGATAAAATACCTATTCTGTTATCTTGATTAAGGGGCCGGTATATGACGTTTTCGATTTAGACCTCACTTTGTAACCATAATTTGTTCAATAAATGTTTGATAATTGCATTAAATTACACGTAAATTTATTCACGAAGAAACCGAGTACCGACTCTTCATGCCATTATATTTTTAATTTGCTGTTATTCTCTACAAATCGACACTAAAAGTATCAAAAAATCAAAATATGGAGTTCCGTTTGAGAAAGAAACAAAACAATTTTGTCTTTGACAGTAATTGAATTATTGTATGATTTTGGAAGCTAGATAATTCAGCTACCAATTTATTATCAATTTATATTTTTACTCACAAAGACAACACAGAAATTAAATCTCAAATGTAAACTTGCGAACAATTTCCATACATTGACGGCATCACTCAAAATTCTTCTTCAAGTCAGATGCCCGTTGGGGCTACACCGGAGCACACGTGTACTTCTTCAAATGAAAATGACAGCTTGATTTTCTTGCTTTTGACAATTATATTGACATTAAATCATATACGCACACGAGAAAGCATACCAGTAGATAAAATGTATTTCAAAAAATAGGGTACATAAATATCAGCTCGCGTCTCATTTAAATTTCATTTGCTGTTATTTACGGGTCATTATTGTTGAAAACCGCAGTAAACTATCTTAAAACAATACGATTACAGTCGAATTTAAGTATTATGTTCCTTCAAAACTCGCTTAAAATGAAAAAAGTTTAAAGACTCATCTTTACTGATTGGGATCAATTTTTATTATGCTGGTATCATTTTGCGTCATTTTAAAAACGTATTTGACTTCTGTATGTCAATGAATTTTGATGACAACTGTAATCTTGTATTATATTATAGAACTTTTATATTAAAATATTGCCTATTAACAGGAAGAGTTATGTAATTCGTATAAGTAATACCTGAAAGTCTTGTACCTAGATCTGTAATACCATGGATTGCGACGAATAAATTATTATGATTATGCCGTCCGTTCCGTCTATATGTATAATGCGTGTACGTGCTGTTCTCTGAAAAGCTTCAAGAAAAAATAACGGCTAGACCAGCACTAAGTACTAGCAAGTTTTTGCGGCTTTGGAGACCGAGATGAAGCTTACAGGCCAATAGCGTTGTGGCCTGGTTATTGTTATGTATACCTATGTATCGAATGTTTTATAAATTTACTATAAAAAGCAATGTTTTATTTCGATTAGGTCTACATTTTGTGCATATTGCATATCTGAAGTATTTTCGCACTAAACTTGAAACTTTCGTTGAAACTAAATAAAATAATTATTCCAAATGTACAGTCACCTGCAATTTATGTTACACAACGAAGGCCGCAAAAATATCTGACACGATCTTATTTGTAGAACCATAAGAGCATGTCACATATTTTTGCGGCCTTCGAAGAGTAGGTACCGTCATTACTCATTATCACCAACTTTGCCCGCTTTCTTTTTAAACACGAAGTTCTCAAAAAAAATCACATCATATGACTTTTTTTGCTCAGCACGTCCATTGTGATCAAACGCATCAGTTTATGTGAAGAAAACATTTTTTTATCGTGTTTTTACCCATTTTTTTGCGTTTTAGAGGGCGAGCAAATAAAAAAATATCCGGGGTTTTCGCCAACATTGCCCACTTCAATTTGGTATTCAAATACAGCTCGTATGATGATGTCTAAGGATCACTTAAATGTTTTGGGCAATCCTACCATTCCCTGTTAATAACTTAGCGATAAGTGTAAAAACTTTTAAATAAATTTGCTGGGCAATGTTGCCTACCCGTTTTTGCCCATTTCCAAATAAGGCTCGCCTAAGCATTTTACAAAGGCTAGGGTTGTCACTTTTGAGAAAATCTGTTACAATAGTTTAATGACCAAAAATATGATTTTTGTTGTGTTTTCATTCGTTAACGGGATAAAACATCTAAATAAAGGATAATAAGACAAATTAAATACAGTATATATTTATAAACTTATTTTAGTGTACAAACATAACCTTCTTTTACTTGCGAAGTTGGGTAAATTAGATGAAAGTGACAACCCTAATCCGTTTTTGGTGGTGGGCAATGTTGGTATGGATGCCAAATTACCGGATTACTTTGCCCACCGCTAAAACTTTTGTGTATTTAGGCCTTTTTAGTTTAAATCTCAATAGACATAATCTATGCTTCATGTGTTATAACTGAAACCCGGAAATATTTGTCAAGGGGTTCTCAATTTTTTCTACTTGCATTGATTATTTATAAATTTTTTGCCCGCCGAAATATACCCTATATTAGACAACACGCTCAAAATTCCCAAGTCAAGTTATGCACAAGTTTGGCATATACTTTGTCAGAAATATAACCAATTTTCTACTAAAAACAGCAGGGTAGCCATAACTATTATCCATTTTTCTACATTAACGAATTTGTTTCAAATTGTCGTTTTGGGCAAAGTTTCCCTGGAGGCAAAGTTGGCGCTAATGACGTAACATATTATTGCAGGTGACTGTACATAAATGTTTCGGTGATTTTGAGATTATTTTCCAGGTTAGTTTACTAACAATCAAGTTATGCAGATACCGATTTCGTGAACGTATAAGTAGTAAGGTACCGCTATTGTTTAGCGATACCGATTATTTTTGAAGGTAAAACTATACCGGTTGAAATATAAAGATATTGAAATTACAGCAGGGACAACCATTTTTTATAGGTGTACCTAAACCATCATTGGCCGAGCGTTAGCAAAGGTCTCCGTTTCAGCTTGGGCAAAAATGCTTTTGTATGTTCTCCTTTGCAGATCACATTTCTCAACTGATTCTCGTGAAAATTTGTAAGCAGGTTCGATAGAACTATTCTGTTTCGCTTTATCCGCCAAAATGGAATTGCCACCCTGCTGAAACTTTATTTATTTAAATTCCTATTGAATGGATTTTGCACCTTATGAAAAACCGTATAGAGTAGTAGATAACATTTTACATCTGACTTAATGACATCTTGTTTTATTCGCTTTCATTGTACAAAACGCGTATCTCGACAAAGCAATATTAGGTAGTAAAACAGTCAACAATCAAATGAATTAAATAGGTACGTCACGTGTGACATTAACAGACAAGGAAAGCAAGATTAAATGCATTGTTACTCTTTCATCTTTAAATGGAATGCTTTTACCCTCAAAGGAGGCTAGTGGTCAATACTAAACTAAAAGTCCAATCTTAAAAAAACATGATTGGTCACTGACCTGTCCCAGTAAAGTGAGGTAGTGTGCGTGAAGTGCGCTTGTGTGTGAAATGGGGTAAATTGACAGAATCTGATATTTTACCCACCGCTACCGTCGCCTTAACTATTCATGATGCCGTACACATAAAAAAAAATAACTTTGAGACCTTTCCGAGTGCACACTGGCACTAACAATGTTAAAAACGGTCAAAATTCATGAAAAACCATAATTTGGCAATAACTCGAAAACCGTGCCACTTTTACTGGGGTCATGTTAAGTTGGTTTGGGTCCTCTTGGCCTGATCTACCTCCAGTTTCACTGTGACGTGTCACTTATGGGACATCCTGTATACGTACACGTATTAAATTTCACCCATAATTAATTATGATTACCTACTAATAGGGTATTTGACTGTACTTAAGATAAATTATTTTACACCATGCAAGAAATAAAGCACCAGAAGATTAATAGAGAAACGTAGATAGCAGTTATTTTTAGTCACAATTTCTATTTTAATACCCGATAACAACTATAAAGAGTAGGTAATTTGCTTGTGACGTCACATGCTAGTGTTTCATATAAATTCCATAGTAGCAAATCGTTTTGACAGTTCGAAAACAGAAACTCATTTGACTAGTATAGTCAAATACCCAATTATATTGAGCCACAAAAACCCAGCGCATTTTAACGGAACAACCTTTAACCCAGGGACCGAATACCGGTATATTTTTCATACAAATTAACCGGTATTCAATTTCGGTATCATGGTTGTTTATGTATATTTTTTCACTTAATTTAGCTAATCTGATCAATCATTATCCTTACCTAAATACTATTCTATAATATCAAAGAAATAATGTGAAACCTATGAGATATTTTGATTTTTAGTTATACCGGTAACGGTCCCTGCTTTAACCTTGTCACTACTAACGCCATCTGCTAGAAATATTCATAACTAACATTAGTCCAACAGATGGCGTTAGTAGTAATACACATTATTTACCCTTTTATTTATTTTTTATGTTTATATAATGATATTTTTATGCTTGATAACACATCTAGACATGAATATAAATTACTATGTTAAATCTCAAACCTAACAGTGCGATAGTTTTTCCGTAAAGTGTACCACAAGAATGCATAGATTGTCGAATAGTGATAGGGCTCGCTTCGCTCGCCCTAATGAAGTTGTTTTTGTGTTTATCCCTGTGGAGGTTTCATCTTCAGAAGCGTGATGATATGTACACGTCCACTGCTATTACTTATTGATTTAGTGAGATAACTGATAAACAACATGACCCTTATTTTGTAATATGAGATAATTAAATATACAAAACACTAATGAAATACGAAAGATATATGGTACGGGTAACGTTGTGTGGAAATTATGCAGAATATGTCAACACGCGGGTCTTGATAAATGAGTTGTTTATGGAGTATTAAGGGGGGCCTAACACACACAATTTAGATTGACGTGTGTCAACCCATACAACCATTTCCAGTCGCCGTTACGACGCGGTGTTGACACATCTTGTGTCGACACCGTCTGTTTCGGTCACAATTCCAGTCGCAGAGTCGTCGCCGTGTCGACACAGTTACCAGAAATGGGGAAGGGTCGACACATGACACAAAGTCACATAAAGTGTGGTCGCCGTGTGCACACATTGTTTCGGGTTTGCGACTACTTTATGCCAAAATCATTCGTTCATTCGTTCATTTTGTTCCTGTCAAATGGAAACTGTCAGATGGAAAAATACTTAAATAAAAATAAGTGACATTAATACGCCATCTCTAAAACGGATTACAAGACGTAATTATATATTGTTTGCATTTATATTACAATAGGACTTAAATTATTATGGGGAATTAAACTGCTCGAGTGATTTGATAAACTAAGTGTAATATAATCAACGCGCCACCACATTGTTTTAGTTTAGCCGGAAATGAAATTGTTTACTTCTCAGTGCCTGTGTTCATAACTATATTATTTGAAGCATTTTTAGTACTTCGATGCGTATACTATACTTAAATAACAGAAATAACGCTTTACATACTACGAAACTTGTTAATTATGATGTATAAATATGTTTTAAGGCTGAGAAATATTGCAGTCACAAAGTAGTTGCAATGTTTCGACTTTGTGTCGACTCTGTGTTGACACATGACACGCGCTGTCAAAAGTAATAACAAAGTTACTGGTATGTTACTGGATTTGCAAAATGGCTCCTTGTGTTGATTTGTTTTCAGATATTCTCAAAGTGTAAAAATGCCGTGGTCAGAGATGGGCATTAATCGATTAACTGTTTATTCGACTAATTAATGGAATAAAAAAAGTTAATTCTCAAATTTTAATCGCGATTAGTTTAGTCGACCTAACATAGATTGAAATTGAATTAATCTGAATATTAATCGAATAAATTATCGATTAAATCTCGATTGAAAGTTGACAGGGGGCCATTTTTGTACGTAAAAATAATGGTAGCAAAACACTTTGTCATAAAAGTCGAGATGGGTGTCGATATATAGGTTTTAGGGAGTGCCGATTTCGAAAATAATGACCATTTTGGAATCCGAAATGGCGGCCATGCACTGTGTCATAAAAGTCGTCATGGATGTCGTTTTATAGGTTTTAGGGGGCCCCAATTTTGAAAATGATGACCATTTTGGAATCCAAAATGGCGGCCATGCACTATGCCATAAAAGTCGTCATGGGTGTCGTTTTATAGGTTTTAGGGGGCGCAGATTTCGAAAATGATGACCATTTTGGATTCCAAGATGGCGGCCATGCACTATGTCATAAAAGTCGTCATGGGTGTCGTTTTATAGGTTTTGGGGGGCGCAGATTTAGAAAATGATAACCATTTTGGATTCCAAAATGGCGGCCATGCACTATGCCATAAAAGTCGTCATGGGTGTCGTTTTATAGGTTTTAGGGGGCGCAGATTTCGAAAATGATGACCATTTTGGATTCCAAGATGGCGGCCATGCACTATGTCATAAAAGTCGTCATGGATGTCGTTTTATAGGTTTTAGGAGGCGCAGATTTCGAAAATGATAACATTTTCAATTTCAAAATGGCGGCAATGCACTATGTCATAAAAGTCGTTATGGATATCGTTTTATAGGTTTTAGGGGGCGCAGATTTCGAAAATGATGACTATTTTGGATTCCACTTTTATGACAAAATACGTAGCCGCCATCTTGGATTATAAAATGATCATCGTTTTCGAATTCTGCACTCCCTAAAACCTATAAATCGACATCCGTGACGACGCAAGTTATCTTTATTTTCAGATCTAACAAATTGCTACAGAATACAAAGGACAAAAAAGAAGCGAGGAGGTAATGAAACAAGCAAAAATACAGATGATTCCTCGACGCAATTGGGTGATTCTTAAATTGTGTCCAGATTTTTTTGTCATAAAAGTTTTTACTTTTCACATATTACTCTCACAAGTTCCGTGACATTTCGACCTTAAAGGTGTGAAATGAGGTGTAGGGGGGAATTCAGAATTGACTTCTTGAAGTTAATACTGTTTAAGTTTAGGTTTGAAGTCGTGTTTTTTCATCATTTTTAACTAAATCAAAGATGTAGACCATCCCAAATTTCATATAAATCGGTTCAGCGGTTATTGATTTCCCGTACAAATTTCCACGCCACTTTTCACACCTTCAAAAGATGATTTTGGTTATAAGATCTATCCTATGTCCTGTTCCGGGACGCAAACTATTTCTATACCAAATTTCAACGAAATCGGTTCAGCGGTTAAGCGTCAAGAAGAGTTTCAAAAAAACCGGCCAAGTGCGAGTCGGACTCGCGTATTAAGGGTTCCGTACATTAAGTCCGACTCGCGCTTGACTGCACATTTCTAATAGGTTTTCCTGTCATCTATAGGTAAAGAACTATTTTGTGTATTCAGACGGACATACATACAGACGCACGAGTGATCCTATAAGGGTTCCGTTTTTTCCTTTTGAGGTACGGAACCCTAAAAAGTTTTTATTTTATTTTGTGGAATGGTGTCAATGTGATACCTTAAATGGATTCAGCACCCCAGATTTATACGAAAACGATACCAAACACGGCCTAGCACCTTCACTGATATAGATATATCAAGATAAAATTGAGAGCCCTAAATAAACTTTCAAGAGCGGATATCTCAAAAACTATTCAACATATCGAAAAAATTGACGGAATAAACTTGTAACAAATTAAATTAACTTTCATTTTGTATAAGTGGCCATGTCGCTGAGATGCATAGTTTCCGAGATATAATCGAAAAACCGGAAAATGGGACCTTCAAAGCCCCCTCTCTCCCCCCCGCTCAAGGGCTACGGCCGGGGACTTTTGATATGTTCACCTCCTAACTTGTCAAACCGAGTTACGGAGTCAAAAATTGTGTTCCGAGCATTTCCCTCTACAACTTTTGGAGCATTCGTTGCCTGACCTAAGTAGCTTATTGAATTTCTTTAAAAACTTTTCTGTAAAAGGTTGACGGGTGTTGGGTGTTTATATGGTTTCGGTCGATTATTATCATTTGCATTGCCCATGATGACTTACTAGAATTACGAGCACACGAGACACTAATAGTAGTTTGACAAACCTTGGTTTTCAAGAGGTATTTTATATTGACATTTGCTGTCACAAATTTGCTGTCAGATTTAGTCGCAAACCGCACGCAAAGTGCACACAAATGTGTCGACACCTTGTTACGGAAAAGTGTAGACACGGCGACGACACTTTGTTTCGAAACAATTCTAGACACATTGTGTGGACTCTGTTACGACACATCTGACATTTAGTTACCACTTTGTGATTCTGCGACTGGAATGGTTATATGGGAAGTGTGACGGGAGGAAAATATTTACTTATTTAATTTTAATTTCATTTATTGTAAATTTTTGTGACTTGGGAACGGGAATGAGTGAAAAAAGTCAAGGGGCGGAGTCCCTCGACTCCACCAACATCGAGTGTGGCCAGCGGTCAAATGAGTTGCCGTCGTGGGTTTCGACGAGAAGCCGTGGTGGGAGTTTTTTGAATTTAAGTGGGTTTAGCCAAGCGGAGTCCCTGCTGGACGTCTATACCAAGCCGGATGTGCTACAATATTTGGAAAAGTCATCGGCTGATGATGACCTGAGTGATGATAGCTGTACGTCGGATGCTAGTTTTTGCACTGTGGGGAAGAAACCAAAGGGTTTACGCATGAGGACAAGTAGTATAATAGAGGCTGAGAGGATTTCGATATCTGAAAAAGAATTCGAAGTGTATGTGGCTTCGAAGTCGTGACTCCCAAAACAATTTAGTTTAGCCAAATTACTACAACATAATGATATCAAAGGAGTTTTGAGGATCAAATATCTGAGTTCTTATAAAGTCCTAATACAGCTAAATACGAGAGAAGAGGCTGAACAGCTCCTGACCTTGAAAGAATTTAATAACAACGATAAACACACATATTGGACAAACGAAACAAGCTGTTCTTATGGAGTTGTGAAACAAGTTGAGTTGGAAGTTGATGAAGAAGAGTTTACAAAAAATATTAAATATCAGCAGGAAATTTTAGCAGTACGAAGATTAAATCGACTTGGTACTGATGGTAAGTGGACGAAGTCAGAAGTCATACGTTTATGTTTTAAAGGAGCTCCTTTAGGTAGGGCAGCTGCCCTACCGCCATACATCTACGCTTACGGATGCCGGTTTCAGGTGAGGCCATATAATTTCCCTGTCAGCCAATGCTCTCGATGTTGGAAGTACAATCATCTAAGCAAATCCTGTCCCACAAGCAAAATTATCTGTCCGAAATGTGGAGGCGGGCACGCCAATTGTAACAACTAACTTTAAATGTATCAACTGCAAAGGACCCCACATGGCCTTAAACGAATTGTGTCCGGTCTTCTTAAAAGAGAAAGACATTCGGAGAATAATGGCATCCGAGGGCTGTACTTATAAAAAAGCAATATGGATCTATAATGAGAACAAGAAAATGCCAGCTATAGAGTCCAGGACTTATGAAATACCACCTATTTCCAAACCAGTTATTTTGGGAAAATCATATAGAGACGCCATCCTATCACAAAAATTAAATGAAGATTCCAACGACACCGTTAAAGTCATCAAACCATGCGCGGCCCAAGAGTTGAGGAATAATACGCCACTGCAACAAGAGATGAGAGATCAAGACATTACACAGAACGAGAATGCAAAAAGTCACAAAGAGGCCGAACAACCAATACAAACGATACCCTCATCACACTTGAACACCCCTGACACCGAAGATTCTACCGCTAGGGATAGCAACGAGGGCTCTACGGTTTTTACACGAGTGATTGAAAGTGTGAAAAACATTCTTATGTCTAAAGATAACTTGACCAATAAGCTAAGCCTCATAGTTAATATTTTAATTAAGGAATTTGTTGTACTGCTAATGGGGATTTTCAACTCCGTAGATTTCTTTAAGTTGCTTTCTCCAAATGTAAATGGCTAGTTTCTTTAAAAAATCAAAATTTAATTTCATGCAATGGAATTCGCAAAGTATTAGGCCTAAGTTAACTGAATTTGAAGCCCTATTGAATAGCGAAAAGGTCCACATTGCTTTAGTTAGTGAAACATGGCTTGACGGCAATTCTACACTAAACATAAACTCTTACACTATATTTCGTAACGATAGATCCGACTCGTATGGGGGTGTCGCGGTCATTATACATAACTCCATCAAGGCCCAGTCGTTTCACATTGCCTTAAATAACCCTGGTATTGAAATTGTATGTGTTAAGCTTTTAAACTGTACCTCTTTAAATAATATTATATCACTATACTGCCCTTCATCAGTGCGAACAACTCAACTCGACTGGGATTCAATTTTCACGGCTCTTTCGAGTAAATCATTAGTAGCAGGGGACTTCAATGCCCATCATACTAATTGGTCATATAAATGTGACGTTAGAGGAAATCAGCTGTTTGATTCGGCACTTGAGCATGGTTTTGTGTCTCTTAATAATGGAAATGCGACAAGGGTTAAACTCGTAAATGGGTCACTCCAGGAAAGCGCTCCAGATCTCCTTTTGCTTGTGTGATATTGCTGGTGATTTTACCTGGCAGGTCACCAATGAAAATTTAGGGAGTGATCATCTAATTCTGAAGTTTAGTTTAGATTATCGAGACATCAGGCATTTTGAGCAAAGATTAAATTTTAAAAAAGCCGATTGGCCCGGCTTTCGCGATTTCCTAAAAGAATACTTCTCTAAACAGCCAATCCCCACGCAAAACGATATTTAAGTTACTTATGACATCTTTGAGACTGGCATCAGTAAGTCCTTAGCGAATAATATCCCTGTAATTAAAACGTGTACTGATCCTACAAGGAATTTCAAACCAAAAAGCTATTGGAATGGCTCGTTATCTTTGGCTGTAGCTCAAAGGCGACTAGCACTAGCAAAATTCAGACGGAATCCGACCCCTTCTAATCTAAAACTGTTGCAAGAAAAGGTTGCAGAAGCACAACGCCTCATTCGTAATGCTAAGGCGTCTAGTTGGCGGGAGTTCTGCCAAAGTATAGATCAAACTATTTCCGCGTCTGACATGTGGAATCGTATGAGGTGGATAAAAGGTCATAAGCGTTCTAGGGTTGTTGCATCTGAAGAGAAAAAAGTCGAACTGTTGCGTTCTCTCACGCCTGATTTCGTGCGACAGGAGTCACCGACGTTTACATCTGTGAACCCACAATTAGAGGTAGAATTCTCACTAGTAGAATTAACAAGGTGTTTAAAAAATAAGAAATCTTCTCCAGGGGTAGACGGAATAACGTATGCTGTATTATGCAATTTGCCATCACAAGCATTGTTATTTCTACTAAAGCTGTATAACTTGATTTTTGTGTCAGGCGAGGTGCCCAGGCAGTGGAGAGTTATCCAGGTCGTACCTATCCCTTAAGTCAAGTCAAGATAACACTTCGAAGCTAAGGCCGATTTCTTTGATGTCCTGTGTATCTAAGATATTCCACACAATGCTTACGAGACGCCTGGAATGGTTTATAGAACACAACCAGATTCTATCTCGAAATACCGTGGGCTTTAGGAAAGGTCTATCCTGTATGGACTACCTAACTCGCTTAATATCCCACATACAAGTGGGTTTTGCCAAAAACACTTGCACTCTAGCTTGTTTTTTAGACATTGAAGGTGCATATAACAATGTTTCGGTCTCTAAAGTCGTTTCTATTCTAGATACCTTAGAAGTTGGGGGACATTTTTGTAGATATTTATGGGCCTTCTTGAGCGAGAGGCACCTTCTGCTAAAAGACCCTGATGTCGGTTTGTCAATGGTGCGGTGGACAGACAAGGGCCTAGCTCAAGGGGATCCACTCTCCCCTTTGCTAGCTGTCGTAAATGAGGAAATCTCTGAAGAGCATATTCAGTCGTCATTCCCATTACCAATGTTTCAATTAGATGTTTGGGTGTCAAAAATTGAATTACATGAAGTCTTGTACAACGGTTTAGAATCTGTTGTTGATGCAAAACACAAACACAACGCCGATGCTCTGCGGATTGATGTGGTTCAAGAACTGAATAGAAAATATATCAATTTCTATAGAATATTCACTGATGCGTCGAAGTGCGATAAAAAAATAGGGGCTGCCTTTTTTGATCCTTTTAGTGCCACAAGAGCACAATACAAAATTTCGACTGGAGTTTCTATAATGACCGCGGAACTCAGTGCGATTTATCAGGCTTTAGTGTTTGTTGAAAATCAAAATTATCCCAATGTGGCAATTTTCACGGACAGTAAAAGCTCCATTCAGCATTTGAGCCGGTGTGCCTCAGGCGAACGGTGCTTTTCACTGGCGTACAAAATCCTAATGAAAATTTTTAAGCTCCGAAATTGCGGAAGGTGTTTGAAAATACAGTGGGTTCCGTCACATATCGGCCTGGTGGGAATTGAGGAGGCTGACCGGTTGGCGGCAGCGGCTGCTTCTGGGGGAACTGAGATTGATGTCGCTCAAGACTTCTCAGAAATAGTCGCAAAGTATAAAAGTAAAATGTATGGTCACTGGAAGGAGTTCTTTGATGAAAGATCGCAAGAAAAAGGAATCTGGTACAAGACCATTCAATGTGAGCCTCCTCGGATACCCTGGTGGGAACTAACTGACTTAAACCGGACGAATATTGTACGTGCCCACAGGCTTCGGTCCGGTCACATTCCATTGAATAAGTTTTCTCATCTGATAGGGAAAGCAGAGTAGGGCTTCCAAATACCGGACTTCTTTCAATACCGGTATTAATACCGAAACAGTCTTCATCAATACCGGGATCCCGGGATCCCGGTATTGAATATAAATCGCTTAAAATTTTTGAGTTTTATTTAAAAAAATCTCACCTTTACACCAGATATGTTTATCCTTAGCTTAGGATATTAAACAATAATCTCCAATAATTAACATTTCACCCTCCAGGTTGGTAATCATTTTATCCGCCTTGTTGACTTCACCAGTCACATTTTTAGTTCAACCTAATAAACCAGCCAACTAGGTATATTCAAATTTATCGCAAAAAAATCGTTTGCCATAATACAATTCCTTGCTAATTTCTTTCTACTTTTCGATATAATTTTAAGAACTAATTATATTAATATCATATCCTGAATATCAGAATTCAATGAATTCATCACCAAATATTTATCTAACGCATATGCACAGATCTTGTTTCAATTAAATGAGGTCATGATGACAGTTAAATGCGTCTGACGTGTAGTAATCTTCTTGATACAGCTGAATTTAATCATTTTAATAGATATTAAACGGTATAATCGGCATATTTTCCTTGTTTTTGAAAATACCGAGATCCCGGTATTGCGTTAAAAAATACCGGTATTGAAAAATGCGTTTAAACAGACGGGATCCCGGTATTGCGGGATCCCGGTATTGGAAGCCCTAAAGCAGAGTCGCCCAACTGCGATATCTGCGGCTCCGTCGAAGATGTACAGCACTTCTTAATGGAATGTGTCCGGACTCGAGTCAAGAGGGCACAATTATTTGAAGCTGGGGACTATAAAGAAATTGATGTTGGGGTTTTTCAGTCGATTTTGGAGGAACCCCTGTCTAAAACTGCAAAATTAGTGTACCATTTTTTTGATAACTAGTATAACATTTATTGAAACTCATATAATGTAGAGGCACAACGGAGCCGACATGTCCCGTTTGATAAAGGTTCCTTTTAAAAACGTAGATTAAAAAAAAGGGGGGCCTAAAAATTTTTCATAATTTTTTCACCACGGCGCATAGATACCTACCATAGATAGCTACCGAGATAAATGGATATTTACATTTTGTAACTAGGTATCGGAAATGATTTGATGATTTTGAGTTTTAAGTTTGATCGTTACTGTCAAAATTGTGGAATGTAAATTGATGCTTACTATGCATACAAGGGGGCTTAGATTTTCATTCGTTTTTCGCTACGACTCACCGTTTTTGAGATAAATGAATGTTTATAATTTGAACTACTATTAAACATAATTAGGTACTTATATAATTCCTTTTTGAGCTTATAAGGTATATTATATAGTATATATAACACCGAATACTTTTACGTTTCATGCCGAGTTGTTGGAAAATATAGCTGACGATGTCTCATGATGATCAACGGCGCTTGCGAACACCAGAAGTCTCAGCCTTCGCGAAAGGTAATGTACCTGGAATTGCTGCGGCAGTGAAAAGGAATCTAGAGCGAAGCAGAGTTCTGTTGTAATGGTCACGCACCACTGGACATCAGGTCATGTATATCTATTTTTACTTTATAAAAAAAAAAGTGATGAATGATTTGATATGGTAATAGGTGATGGTTGCCGTAAATTGCTTTAAAACTGAGACTTCATCTCAATCATCGATATCTAGCACATATACCATAAGTATAAGAATATTTTGCCAGAAGTTGAAGATAAGTTGAAGAGAAAAAGTAAATTAATAATAAAAGTAATAATAGAATAAGTAAAGTAATAATAGATAGGACCATGAAGTCGATTGTTGGCGATAAAAAAATGGACAATTGGGTACTTTCATCTACTTAAAATAAATTATTTCACACCGTGAACGAAATAAAGCACCAGATCATTATTAGAAAAACATAGATAGCAGTTATTTTTAAACGCAATTTCTATTTAATATCGGATGGGAGTATAAAAAGTAGGTGAGTTGACTGTGACGTCACTAAACACGTTTTCATATAAATTCCATATAAGCAAATCGTTTTACCAGTTCTAAAAAAAAAGAAGCTGAGTTGACTAGTAGGAAAGTATTCAATACTTAGCTCATTAACGACACATTTCCTGTGAATTATTTAATTCCTGTTAATAATTGATTTGTTGATTTAAAGGTTTATTGATTTATTTATTGATTGAAGTATCGAATATCGAGTAACTATTGAATTATCGAGCTGTTGCAGTATCCAGGTATTGAATTTACGAGTTTTGAATTATCCAGCTATCGGGTTATTGAATTATCGCGTTGTTGGATGGTTGAGTTATTCAATTGGTGAGTTATTCACTTGTTGAGTTATTCACTTGTTGAGTTATTCACTTGTTGAGTATTCACTTGTTGAGTTATTCACTTATTGATTTATCGAATTATTGAGTTATCGAGTTATTGAGTTATCGAATTATTGAGTTATCGAATTGTTGAGTCATTGAATTATTGCATTATTTGAATCAGTGACTTATTGAATTGTTGAATCATTGAATTTATTATTGAGTTAATGTAGCAGCATTACAATTAAATGATTTTAATAAGATGACTTTGATATAAGAGATAATGAAGATTGCTGTTTTAGTTTCACATTGACATTTTACGAGCACTCTATATCGAATTGACAGCAGGGTTGATCGTGTTTGTACTTACGAGAACTGGATTTGGTTGTAAACTACTAGAACAGGATCACCACAATTAAACCGAGATCGGGGAGAATTGATGGGCCAATTGGAATCAGAATGCCGTAGGACAACTGCTAGAGGAATGGTGACTGTGGTACAAAAGATCAAGAAGTATGATACTGAGTCAACCAAATTATGCGTGTATGTACGATGGGCTTCATTTGCAGCAGAGATTGGTGTCTAATATCAGTAGCATTAGAGATGACCATTGATATTTGGATCTGATTTAGCATTAGAGATGACTAAATTGAAGAATATCAGTAGCATTAGAGATGACTATTGTCATCTGAATATGATTATTGATGACTAAATTAAAGAATATCAGTGGCATTAGAGATGACTGTTGATATTTAAATATGATTAGCATTTAGCGATAACTACTAAGGGTAACATTCCATTTCTGACCGCCGCTGCACTACTAGTACGAGCGCCGGTGCGGTCGGCCGGTCACCGTGTCGGCGTTATTGACAATTTCCATAGTAAAATGAATGGTAGTGCTGCTGTCGTTGGAAATGGACTGTCACCTTAATGATTAAAAAATTGTAGCTGGTGATGACTATTTGTGTTCAAGCTGAATAATATCTTGTACATTAGAGATGCCTATTAATGTAACGTTTCCAGCCATTCGAGATGACGACTCATATATTTAGTATATATTATGTCGTAAAATATTAAGTCAAGAGATTAAATACCTACGTAATGAGATTAATGCTAATTTATACTGTTAATAAATACGAAAACGAAGGGACTCGTTTCGGACAGGACGGCCGACTGTAACAACCACGGCAGACTACCCACATCTTAAGTAATAATTTCTGATTTATTTCATTTTTATTAAATTTTGCGGGAACTGCAACATTGCCAGAATCAGGTATAAAACGCGGCCCTCCTACCCGGAGCAGTCAGTCGTCACCGTCGATTGAAACTGTAAACACTTAAAGTGAAGTTGAAGTTAGAATAAATCGTATTATTCGAAGTGAGAATAAAGTCAAGTGTTATATTATGAAGTTGTTTTTGTGTTTATCCCTGTGGAGGTTTCACTTAACTCTGTACAATTTGGAATTGTAGCTTAAACTGTTGCAGGGCTGAGACATACATTTACCTCGCCTACCAAGCGCATCGACTAAAGAAAAACCAAAATAAACGTGAATTCTGATTTGTAGTGGTTGTGATAAATATCGGGCTCAAATTATACTGGGAATTGTAGGTATAGACAGAATGTTTCGTGAGTTAACGTAGCCAGGAAGGGATGGTAAGGGGGTGGCGACAGTCGGCGGTGGAGTGGGGTGCCGGGGTCAGACGGCGGCGTTCAAGGTTAAGGGCAGACGGAAGTACCGGTGACGTCCCCCGTCTACCCTAATGTTCGCTAACCCTCTAATAACAAAACCAATATTGATCTTGTGTTATTCAACATACAAAAAAAATGGTGTTTCCCGCTTCCTTTTAAAGCAGATAACTCTCAACAGGCTTCTTTCATGTACATACATGCATTCACAATTTCCCACTAACATTTTATGTCTGTCTGGTAAAAATGTCAAAGCTAAATTACAAAACTGATTTTGATGAAAATTGGCATGAACCTAGAAACATACCTATCCGCTAAGTATGAGATTAATAAACAATATGTAGTAATACTAGTAATGTCTCAAAATTGGACGGCAAAGTCGACTTTGCAGTTTAAAAAATAGGTCGCGAAGTGCGGAGTTTATGATCAGTGAAAAATTAAAAAGTTAAAAACATTGCAGTCTCGATTTTGGGACTGCAATGTTGCATACAAAGTCCATTATTTGTCGAGTTCCAAACTTGTTAAAAGTTTAAATGGCCATATCAAATGTAGGCACAAGCCCATTAAACAGCCAAACAGATGATTTAGTATTTATTATTATAATGTTGGTACCGCGACTATTTAGCTGTCTCAAATATGTTGGCGACTGGCGTATTATCGCCAGAAAAATATTCTATTTTAAAATTTAAATAATAAATAGGCGGCAAAGCAAACTTTTTATTGTTTCTACTTTTTCTGTGAAAATATATAGGTAGAGTCAGATTTTATATTCAGCGTATAATATATTATTTATTTCACGAGATGAGTTACAATGAGGTTACAATAGAGTGAATTTATAATATGCCGCCGGTCCTGACTTTATAATGCCGCGGTCGTAAATGTTACAAGCACCGTGAAGGGCGGGCGGCGAGAAACGAGCTACGTAAGTAATTACGTAACCAGACAAGTTTTCTGCCCATCTCGACTAGACCCATCTTCTTCACTCACATGTAGTGTGAAAAGGTGATACTATTTTCTTTGAAACTTTAAACACTGCTACTAATTACCACTCCTTGTAATAAATACTTGTCTTTCAACTTTAAACCGTTCTGAATAATACATAGAGTACATTTTTGGATTTCATTGTCGTGTAGAATTTGATCTTAGCGCGGAGACATAACAACGGGTATGTATTATACGTAGCTCGAGCAGACTGTTCGACGTCGAGCTACTGCCATTAAGTGACGTCACGGATGCCACGTGTACAGGCCCACCAACTTATCAGTAGGACAGAACAAGCGATTACAGACTTTATGGCGACGGGATAAGAACTTGAGATGTGATAGATGCGTTGGCGGAGGTGTTAGGGGACGAGCCAGACTGGCCGATGATAGCGAGCGCCCCGGTTTCTAATCAGACTGCACAAATTAGTTTTTACGCGTAGGTACTTCCAATAATAACCTAGCCGTGACATCGGAAAATGTAATGAGTTTTAGTCAACTCTACGGAAATTCAATTATAAACTTCGGATACGTGCCATGAACGTTAAATGTCGATCTGAAAAGACAGTGAGCAGCAGGATTGGTTAAGGTTGTGGTGTTCACTGTTAAAAATGATCGACACGCACTCGTATATTATCATTAGATATACGAGTAGAAATATACCTGCCGTGAAAACGGGCAAGTTTAAGTACCTGGGATCAGTAGGTACTGCATGAGTCCAGGATCATTGATCACGACAAGCGGGCCGAATCAGCGCGGCTTGGTCTAAATGGCGGGAGGTCACAGGAGTCATTGCGATCGCAGAATGCCGCTTAGACTCAAAGGGCTAGTGTATAAGTGTATTATCCGTCCAGTCCTACTTTATGGCGCCGAGACGTGGCCGGTTCTTGGAAGGCACGTTCAGAAGCTTCGCGTTACAGAGATGAAGATGCTGCGATGGATGTGCGGCGTTACGCGCGCTGACCGCATCCGTAACGAGTACATCCGTGGCAGCCTCGCAGTCCGTGACGTAGCAGAGAAGCTCCAAGAATGTCGCCTCCGATGGTTAAGCCACGTTTGTCGCAGGCCAGCTGACTATGTAGGAAACATATGCCTTAACCTAGCCCTTGACGGCCCCCGACCCCAAGGCAGACCAAAAAAGCGATGGCTTGATGTCGTGAAAGCAGATATGAGCGTGAACGGGCTCACACGAGACGACGCCCAGGATCGCGCAAAGTGGAGGAAAGCAAGTAGGAAAGCGGACCCTGGCAAAGGCCGGGATAACGCTAGGTAGAAGAAGATACGATTAGAAATATAGATGTGTTCTTCATAGGCTCAAAATTATGACAAATGTTAAACTGGAACCGATTTTTATTTTTAGGGTTCCGTACCTCAGAGCTCTCGCTGTCCGTCTGTATGTCTTTCTATAGGTATGCGAGCTGAATTTCATAAATATTCGGAGTGTGTTTGCTATTGCGGCTATAACACACATACCTATATAGACATTAAAATATGTACCTATAATAGGGCCCTCATACAAGAAACGTGTTGGAACGAAGTTCCTTATCGGTCGGTTTATGGATGGGGTCTAGGCGAATTTTGCCTTCACAAGCCATACTACTGCAAAATATGTAATGAGACTAATGAGTACAGAACAGAACAGAAAAGAACAGAACAGAACAAAACAGAACAAAACAGAATAAACAAATAAAATAAAACATGAGCATGAACATGAACACGTCACCCACGTCACCACTTTCTTAGCGGTATCTTTGGGGGCTGTGGTGTGATATTTATAGTCAGATATTTCCACTTTCAGCTTTTTTGCGCGTGCTATAAAACTGTTCTAGTCTCCCAAAAAAACTTTTCTATTAAAAACGAACAATCGCATCGCCATCGGTATTGAAGCGTGTCGAGGCAACTAGTGTCGCCGACGGATATGAATCCTTCCTCCACGCTATCGGCCGGCACTTTTGTTAAATTAAAATGGATGAGGTTTAAAGTGGAGCGGCCGTAACTAACAGTTGCCGCGCCGTCTGCGCGATTACCGCAATCTGCCGCGCGTTGTCGCGGCAACAAAGATTACTGACTCGCTATTTATAGTATGTTTTTGTTATGTCTGACCGACCATACTCTGAGGGGTGATAATATAAATCATAATGAACAAGTTTTATTATGGGGCCAACCGCCAACTCCCAAAATCGCCGAAAAAAACTGCCGTCTAATAAGGTTTACTCGGGTAATTCCGAAATTCAGATGAAAATCACCCTTAATCCCATCATAATAAAAGTCTCTTTTCGGAATTATCCGACCGTTTTCGACATTCGGAATTACCCGAGTAAACTTACTGCTGCGACATATTTCTGCGAATCATACACGTATGCCAATGTTTTCTATGGAACAGCAGTTTTGATTTTCGCTTTCGCTTTCAATGTACTAAGACATTTTGGAGGTATATTATTGTCACGTTTGATACGTTATAGCCTTATAGCGCTACTAAGGATGTAGGTAGGGCATGCAGTACCGGTTCCGGTACCAAGAATTTCATTTCCCGGTTCTGGGCATGGCTGGAACCGGGATTCCCGGTTCTTCCCGGTTCTCAAGGCATATTAAGATTATACTTAAGAAATTGTTTGTGTTAGTGTACAATCTTTATGAATGACTTATTTTCATATAAATTATTACATGCGTATTGATAAATGACTTATTTTATCAAAAAATCTAGCGTTCCAACCTATTTTACGAAACCAACCTGCACACGGCCCTCTACAGTTTGAGACTTTGCCTATGCTCGCTCATATTTTTGTAAATCTTCCGCTACGCCCCTTTGGAAATTCCCAACACCTAATCACTACAAGTCAATATTATTGCACGCGCTTTCATCGCAAAACCTTGGCTATAGGCTAGAGCCACCAGCCCTGCGAATCGCTGGTTTACCTCCGCCTGATGGGCATGGCATTACGAGTTACACGGGAGGCCCCGTAGTCGATGCACTCAGCACTATGACCCGACCACGGATTTTTTTCATATAAAACCAACTTCCTAGAAAGAAAGATGAATATTCGAATATAAGTACCTAATATCCTACTTACTCGAGCCAAAACGTAATATCGATTGGAATACCTACTTTACCAGGTTAATTTGTCGGGTTATTTGGGTCCCCCGTTTCATAGCAACATTATTAAATGTGATTTAATGTCCCGAGCTAAAGTACTAGTATTAAAATGGGAATAAATACGCATATTGATGAGAACCGGGAAGTACCGGTACCGGGTCTTCAGTACCGGTTCTTTCGACACAATGAAATTCCCGGGAATTCCCGGGAATTTGAGAACCGGGAATTCCCGGGAGCATGCCCTAGATGTAGGTAACTAAAATGCAGTCTGAATGTGGCATAAGCTTTATCATGTCAAGTCATGCAATACTTATGCTCCAAGTTAAACAAAGGAATATTAGGAATACAACATTCCTAACTTATAAAATGGTGTGAGATGCAACTGAAATGAACAACCACCGGTGTGGTAGTTGAATTAACAGCATAATATACGTATAAAATTCATAAAATTCAACACTTAGATATTTTACAAAAAATATGTAATACCTGTGTATGTACGTAATATTCTTTTTTCGGGAAGTCCAATTGACGAATTTTACATAGCGAAAAAACAGCACCAGCTTTTTCTTTGCGGACTCTATAGGAGGTGGTCTACTACTCGCCACAAAATAGGACGACGCGTGGGGTCGCGCTCCCTCGAGCCCTGGCTCCCGCTGATTAAGGATTACGGCCCGATCCTGTTACGCGGGTATTCAAACACATGAACAGCTCACTCACATTTTAGCGAAGAATCAAGGCCAATTTTCATATAAGGCAGGGGGGCTTTTTAGACTGCGGGGTAATTTCAACTAATCGAAATATCTTCCATGTTTTACATTATTAACTAGTCACACACAACACATCTTTTTCACTATCTGGACATATATGGCACTCTAGTTAATAAATAATGTGAAAAATGAAAGATATAAATAGATAAAGACAATATTTCGATAAGTTGAAATTATTCCGGACTCGAAATTGTCCCCACCTTATTCGAGATGGGAAATTTTACTTGAAAATGTGCAGTTAAGGTCATAAAGGATGGCTAAGCAGCAGCGGCATTCACTAATTAACACATTCGAGTGCCGAGAACCCCCTCGGCGGGTTCTTTGTTCGTAGTCGCTTTCCTGTACAAAGCGGGAAAACGCTAGGATTGGCTACGAGCGCAGCGCTACGAAAGCGTGTTAATAACCGACGTTCGTCGCCACTTCCTCATATTTTATGATAGATGATAATAATATCATGAATGGAAGCTGTAGTGTAATACAAGTAAGTGAGTAATATTAGGTCACTTTCAGCTCTACCGTGCATGCAGTTGTTCATGTGTCGACACATTCCCGATCCTGATACGTGGGTACAGTCGCCATCAGATATATCGGAGCGGCCGACGTGCTCAAAAATATCTGAACACGTGACTAGTTTCTTTGTGGCTTAACCCAAACTAGGTATGCCGGTGGATATTGAGTTATATGGACACTCCGTCACTGCTATGTACGGGTATCCTAAGCGTACTTACTATCATATTAACACTCTTAACGTAAGTGATCACTGAGGTATATTGCAATATTTGCAATAAATAAGGTTTACGATATTTACAATTTGACACTGGACTAGGTAACACGTGTTGACGATGGTATAACTAGTAGGTAGATGTAAATACCCAGACGCTATTATGTGACTGGGTATTAACATATACAGTAAACATGTAGAATAAGCCAACGAACGTCGGAATAATAAAACAGGCGTAATTTTTACGATACACGCGCCGGCACTAGACTACATTTTTTAAACGCATAGTGGGTTGCGTAACGAAAAGCTGGGACGACATCAAGACAAGTTGAACACAAGAGAATTAGCCTCGTGCACGACTTTTTTTAATTTTTTAAATCAATATTTATATCGTTTGAACACCGGAAAAAATAAAAATGCTTTTATAAACCTTCCCATAATATTATTAAAAAATATTTCAAATGTTGAAATATTTTGAGCGGTTGAAAGGCTCATAATTTTTGGTGCGAATTAATGACAGAACTGATGACGTCACTCGGTGTGAACGCAACTGACGTTTTCTACTTAGTGGCAAGTCAGGTCATAATGCCATCTCATTCACTCTTGGTTGGTCTTAACAATTTGTTGAAACGAGTGACGCCACGTGACGTGACGTTTCGACTAATGGCGTTGCGTTTCGCTCACTAGCTTAAGACGAAACAGGAGCTGAGTTTTAAATATTTTAGGTAAATATACCCGTCTCGCTAACGGAAGCGGCACCTAAAAGTAGTGCGATAAGGACAAGGCGAAAAATCCTGCGTAAAAATCTCAAAAATCGAGGTTTCGTACTCCTCTGTTTCCTCCTCCAAAACTTAACCAATCGTAACCAAATTTGGAAATCTAAATGATTATGAAATTATCTGTGTCGGACCGTTTTGCTTTTTTGGCTAATTGATATCAGTTTTGAATGCCACGCCTCTCATTGCGGCATAGTCAATTAGGCCATTTTGGCCATTTTTGAAGGGCTCTAGCGCCTTAAAAAACAAAAATATCAAAAAAAGCAAAACGGTCCGACACAGATATTGACAATATTAATCTGTGTTGAAAAAATCATTGCTCTAGCTTCAAAAACCACGGAGGAAAACGAGGAGTACGTTTGTATGGAGAAATGACCACTCCCGTTGGCTCTTAACGCGGGAAAATTTTTGTACTTTTTATTTATAATTTTAAGCAATGAAATGATAACTTAATAACGGAAATGCTTAGGGATGGGATGCCGATTATCAGCCAAAAGATGGCGTCAGTGTGCACGAATTGTGGATTTTCACCGTTTCTCCCAAAATATAAACAGTTTCATAAGATGTGTTGATATTGGCGAAAACAATAAAAAATATTACGTCCAAATCGAAACATGTTATACTCAACAGTGTCTAATCTAAATAATCAGAGAATAAAACTGCAAAATATTGCAATATCTTGCATTCACGCACACTCACATACCTAAAGTCAGTGTCTAATGTCAGTAGATTTGTAATGTTACAGTAAAGTAACCTAGAGGGCGCAGTGCAGCGCATGAATATTTTTAGGAAGAACAATTTAGAATTTAAATTCTTATTTGAGACATTGACAAGTAACTTGGAACCAACTGATACGTATTTTCAGACGTTGATTGTCATGTGCTTGTGGCACCCACAACATCTGTTTTGAATAAATTTTAGCTAGAGTATCAAAAAATTAAGCACTGTCCAGATTTGAACCCAGATTGGGTTCAAATCTGGACAGTGCTTAATTTTTTTTTATTATTATTTTATAAAAAGTTTTATACTTAGATTATATGTTTTTATTCTTATTATCAACTGAAAATGACGCAAATTATTTTACCTAAAATTACAAAAACGCTTTTAATGTTAGCTTAGTACAGTCGCCATCAGATATATCGGGGCGGATAAGGCGCTCACAAATATCTGAACACGCCTCTATTGTCAAGGCGTTAGAGTGCGTGTTCAGATATTTTTGAGCACCTCGGACGCTCCGATATATCTGATGGCGACTGTACTAACACTACTAAGTAAGCTGGCGTGTGAGTCACATTTCTGGGGAAGTAATGAGAAATAGAAAAAAACAGAATAGTGTTCTTTAAACACAATATAATATTGTGATTATGATGGGATGCGAACTCGTTTATTTGCCTGGGCGATTCTCAGAGATGACCTTCGGTGCCTGACTTCGGTGCCAAATTTTTTTTTTAACTTATTTGATATGCGACTTTATTTCCTAAAATCTAGCCTTAATATAAAAAATATTGGTACTGGAGGCCTCCATTAGAACCTTATAGTTTTTAAGATATTTGAGATTTAAAAAACACCGAAATCATGTGCAGCACTGAAATCAATTGGCGTCACCGAATTCAATAATGCATACACAAAAATCACATTTCAATTTTATATCTCAATTATATTACATTTTAATCATATTTTTCATTCTTATTTGATTATAAGCGATGTAACAAGGCTACTGATCTCGAAAGCTTACATAAATTTAATAGATATAGACCCAAGATTTTAAAATAACCTTGTTACGGCTTGTAAAACAACATGTCTAGAAGATATCCCATACTATTTGACTGTCCTCATATAATAGGGCGATGCATGGTCCTGAAACGAGTTTTAGACATGTCGACCACAAATTCGCACATTAGTGCCATGAAGGAGAAGATGTTTGTTTCACACAATCCGACCGCACACGCATCAAAAAGAAACTTAATTATGTTAGCTACACCCGATACACAAGAAATTTTTGAGTGGTGTTCAATGCTTGTAAAATATTTAATGCACTTATAAAGCAATATGATGCAATACGGAAAACAAGTATTTTTGAATAACAGAGTTTTAAAGCGTGAACTCCATCAATTTAAAACTATTTGAAGTGGTCGACTAATGCTTGAAGATTTACCTATTAATTATGATCTCCAGCACCCTCAAACACATGAGCTAAATTGTAACTCCTATATTTACACATAAAGACATAAGACACTGAGGAGTGTTAAAACATTTGCTATGTTCAATTTGTGTCTATGGCTATCCTTTAGAAATATTGATCAGTAAGGTACGCTCAGTGCCTTTGAAGCGATCTCGACATTTGACGGCCACTTTATTTTTAATCCCTTGTTCTGAACATCCTGTCCCTTGGGTGCACCTTGCATAGTACTTACAAATACAAGTAATTTTAAAAGAAGTGGGATCCAATTGACTGCATTCATTTAACATGGCTGACACGTGTAAAAGCTATCGAGGTGTAGGGCCTCAGGTGATACAGAGGACAATTAACATCTTATCTTATCTTATTGTTTTCGGGGGCCCTTGCGGATACACTTCGACCCATAGGGATCTTTTGTGCAGTTACCCCCTAGAAGAGATCCGTCAACTACTCAAGAGCTTTTCCCACCATATCCATGTGTCGGATGATGGAGCTCATGGGTAGCGTTTTAAAGTCCTTTGGTTCCAGGTATCCTGCTCCAAAGTCCTTCATTCTTTGTCTGGCGAGGGCGTGACATTCACACATTAAGTGTCTTACTGTCTCTTCCTCTTCGCCACACATACGACAATCGGTGTTGTCAGAGTGTCCCATCTTGGCCAGAAATCCTTTGACCCCGTAATGGCCAGTAAACACCCCCGTTATGATTTGGAGCTGTCTTTTGCTAAGTTTCCAAAGCTTTTTGCTCCAGCCGGAGTCTATTCCTTGCATAAAGAGCTTTGCATGCTTTAGACCCGTCAGACTATCCCATTCTTCCTGGTGTTTGGTCTTGGTATGGTCTTTAATAGCCGTTGTGATGGTTCCCTGTGAGAGCCCCACGAATGGTTCCGGACCTATAAGGTTACTTATAGATCCGGCTCTGGCGAGTTCATCTGCATTTTTATTGCCTATGAATCCCTCGTGCCCTGGGATCCATACCAGTTGCACTCTGTTTTGCCTTCCAAGCTGGTTCAGGGCTTGGACGCCATTATATACCAGTCTAGAGTCCACTCTGGGAGCTTCGAGCGCTTTGAGAGCGGCCTGACTGTCGCTGAGTATATAGATATTCTTCCCTTGGGTTCGCCTAACTATATTCTCATGCACACAGGCAATTATAGCGAATGTCTCGGCTTGGAAGACAGTGGCGTAATTGCCCATGCTTATACTACTACTAAAGTCATTTGCATAAATGCCTGCCCCCGTACCAGATTCTGTCTTAGACCCATCTGTGTACCATATGATGTCGTTTTCATCAGAGATTGGTGCTTCAAGACCTTCGGTCCACTCAGCCCTTGTTGGAATTTTAACGTTAAAATTCTTATGGAACACAAACTTGGGTTGCATCTTATCGCAGCCCATGTTCGTAATCCTTTTCATGAAATTGTCACATTCCATGTTTGTGTGTTTGGTCTTTGGCTTGCTATCGCTCCAGAGGCCTGTTAGGGTCAACCTGTGTAGCGATTTCCGGGCCTCAGATTGTATCACTAGGTGTAGCGGCGAGAGGTCTAGCAGTACCTCCATCGCCGCTGTTGGCGTCGTTCTAAACGCGCCAGTAATAGCCATGCATGCCGTTCTTTGTATTTTCATAAGGGCATCCCTGCATGTGCTCTTTAGTGTCCTTGGCCACCATGCCAGGCATCCGTACAAGATGATTGGTCTTACCATCATGGTATAGATCCATCTTAGTACCTTTGGGTTTAGACCCCACGTTTTGCCATAAGCCGATCTACACATTCCAAACACTCTAAGTGCCTTGGTGGTTGTTAGTTCGACATGCTTTCTCCAGTTCAGCTCTTTATCTAGTGTAACGCCTAGATATTTCACTTCATTGGACATTTCCAGTACCCTTCCATAAAGCTTCAGCTGCTTCATGCCATTAAGGGTCTTTTTCCTGGTAAACGGTATTACCACTGTTTTGCCTGGGTTTATGGAGAGTTGATGACAGTTGCACCATCTCTCCACTTGCTTCAGTGCTTTATTCATGATTTCCGATACTGTTCCCGGGAATTTCCCGTTTACAAGAATCACTAAATCATCTGCGTACCCTACCGTATGTATTGGGCCTTTGTTTAGTTCTTCCAACAGTGAGTTAACTACCAGACTCCAGAGAGTTGGTGAGAGAACCCCACCCTGTGGACAACCCTTCGTGGCCGTAGCTAATATTTCATCTCCCATAAGGGAGGATTTTATTAGTCGGCTATTTAGCATAGTACCAATCCATCTACAGATTGTTGGTTCTATGCCGTGTTTAGATGCTGCAATATTGATTGCCTGATACGTGGTGCGGTCAAATGCCCCCTCCACGTCTATAAAAGTGGCCAGACATAGTTCTTTGTTCTCTATCGCCTGTTCCGCTCTGGTTGTCACCAGGTGTAGTGCCGTTTCAGTCGATTTACCCGGCTGATACGCACACTGCAATTGGTGCAGCGGATGCCTCTTAAGAGGACCATCCCTTATGTGTCTGTCTACCAGTTTCTCCAGTGTTTTGAGGAAAAACGATGACAGACTTATCGGCCTGTATGATTTGGCTTCTGTGTAATCTGCTTTGCCCGGTTTAGGCAAGTACGTTACCTTTACCATCCTCCACACACGCGGTACGTGTCCGAAGGCTATGCACGCTCTGTACAGTCTACCTAAGTGCGGTATTAGTACATTTGCGCCCTCTTGTAGTAGTATGGGGTAGATTCCATCTGGCCCCGGGGCTTTGTATGGTTGAAATGTGGATAGTGCCCATTGTATCTTATCGTGATCTACTACCTTTTTAGACGTGTCCCAGTTGTATCTGGTCGTGCTGATGGATTGTTCCATTGCACCGGTTCCATCGTCCGTTACGCTCTGATGTATTATCGAGCCTGGGAAGTGTGTGTCACACATAACTTTGAGGGTTTCTAGCCCCGTTTCAGTCATTCTTCCGTCACTTCTTCTAATGGAAGTGAGTGGAACTGACTTCGTTGCAGCTAGTGCCTTTGTAAGTCTCATGCCTTCCGGTATGGACCTGATTTGATCGCAATGGTTCATCCATGCTTTCCTTTTTGCTTTCCTCACAGCTTTGCTGTATTCCGTGAGTTTTCGCGCGTAATGCTCGAAGTCGTTGGTCCTTTTAGCATCATTGAAGACAGCCCTGGTTTCCTTCCGGAGTTTTGCAATCTCCGGGTTCCACCAGGGCACCTTCTTCGCCAGGATTTTCTTTTCCGGGCAGTTGTTTGTCCAAGCTGTATAGACAGCTTGTGCTATTCTGTCTGTTTCAAGTTCTATGTCAATAATAGAGTTTAACTTGCCTTTAGGGTCTCCCAGTTCCACCTCCAGGTCGCTTTTGAACGCTAACCAGTCGGTGTTCCTGGGATTCCGTTTGCGTATAATTTCTAATTGGATTTTAGTCTTATACCTGAAGCATATATATCTGTGGTCCGATAAAGAAATCTCCCCAGAGACATGCCATGAGCTAATCTTATTACTCGCGTTGTTGGACGCTAGCGTTATATCAATAACCTCCCCCCGCCTTGCATTGACGAATGTCGGTTCATTGCCTTTATTTAATAGTTGTAAAGTAGAGCTTACCAGAAAATCCAGTACCTTCTCTCCTCTTCTGTTGACATCCGAGCTCCCCCAGATGACGTGGTGAGCATTTGCATCGCAGCCGATGATCAGGTCGGTGTTCGCCTGGCTGCCGTAAGCAGCGAGATCCCTCAGTTGCCCAGTGATTGGATCCGCTGCCTCGTAGGGAAGGTAGGCTGATGAGATGATTAGTGCCTTACCCCCCCCCTTGTTTTGGATCTTGACCGTAGTCAGATCCCTGGAACAGAAAGCATGTAGAAGCAGAGCGTCAATGCCATTTTTAACATAGATACATGTCCTCATAGTACTCTCAGGACAAACATATAACAATGTCCCGCCAGTACCGTTTAAGCCTCTTATCTCGCCTTTGTAAATGTATGGTTCTTGAATAAGAGCAATATCGAATTTATCGCTTTTTAACAGCTTAGCCAGAAGGGCAGTGGCTGCTTTATTGTGCTGGAGATTAATCTGTACGCACCTTAAGCCCTCCATTGCGGCGTTTATTGTTTGGTGGTGCTGAGATCAGCAGCCACCTCCTGGACCGTGTCGTCGAAGGACATGGGTGACATGGTACCCTCCAGGTAGAGTTCCGCCAGACCACGCAGATCCTCTGAGCCCGCCATCGATGAAATCGGTGACGATGCTCGAGACATGCGCGGTCCAGCATGGTCCTCTCCTAGCTGCACCATGCCCCCGGCCTCCTCCGACTGATCCTCCGCCACCTCCACAGGTGCGTCACCGGCTGGTGGCGCCTCCCGTTCCGGGGCCCCCCCTGTCGCCACAGCGACCGTAGCCTTCTGGGCTACCTCCCCCCCCTCTCCCCCCTCCCTACACGGCTCGACCTCAGCCCCCCCAGGCCCCTGCTCCCGCGCTTCCTCCAGAAGCTTGAAGTGGCTGGTGTCGAGCCCTGTGTGCAGAACGTAGTCGGCCTCCTTGATGACGGCGGCCGACACCCGGTCCATCAGTACGATTCGCCTGGTGCTCGGCCCCGACCCCACGGTGTCGACTACCTTCCACTCGCTCGTGCGCAGCCTAGGGTTCCTCCTCTGCAGCACCCTGAGGGCTCTCGCCATGTCCTGAGTGCCATCGACCACCGTTCTCCAGGCCATCTTGACCGGTTTCGGCAGATCTTTGGCACTCACGACCTTCAGGCGCAGCCCGGCAATCTCTCCACCTCCGATTACCGTGCTGAGCCATGCCGCGGATTCCCTCCCCTTGCAGGTGACGTTGAGCGCGCCCCCCACGAGATTGCCGAGTGTGATGTCGGGCATTGGTTCTTCGGCCTCGTCAAGAGATCGTAGCAGAGCTCCTACGATGGCCGGCATATGCTCCTGCACCACTTTCTCGGCAGGAAAGGCCACTGGGACGATGGCCATCTTCTCGCTCGCCGTGACTTCCGCGAACGATCCCCCTACCTTCGCTCTCTTGGAGTCACCAGCGAGCAGAGATGAGTCGCCACTGGCCCCCAGTGGCCTCTTATTCTGTGGCCTTCCCGCTCCACTTGTGGAGGGTCCGGCCACCGATTCCGCGTCCGTTCTAAGTCGCGCCTTCGCACGCCTCTTCTGCCTCCTGGATTTAGCGGCTCCTCCACCCGACTGCACGTCCACGCCCTTAGGCATGGCCGCGCTGTCGAGGGCGCCCGGAGCAACGCCAGCAGGATTTGGAAGCGGTGCTCCCGTTTGCCTCTTGCAGTAGGCCATCGTTCCGCTGCCTACTCCTCCGGCACCTGCGCTAGTCGGTCCCCCTGGGGGAACTTGCTCGGCGCGAGTGGTACCTTTGGAGTGGCCTGCTCCACCATGGCCTCTGCCTTTCGCGCCGTGCGCGTCCTCCGTCCTCGCGGACCGCCAAACCTTACCGCTACCTACTCTCGCGTTCCTGTCAGGGACAGGCCCACTAAGTGCTGGTGCAGCAACCTTTGCGCTATGCGCCTTTGCCTCATCCCGTACGGGTCCGGCTTTTCCTCCTTCCGTCGTTTTTGGTATTATGTTGTCCATAAACCACCAGTGAAATTTTCAGCAGCTTGGCTCCCCACCCTCCTCGGAGCCTCACATTTGGGATGCTTTGACGCATCAGGGATACCAAGCTGATATAGCGTCCCAAAGTGCGTTGCCCATGAATCCGCACGGTGCCAAAACCCTAGTCAGCTCCACAGCCGACATGGGAGTCGTGCTCCGCCGATTACAGACCCCTACACCCCAGGACACTCGCCATGCGGCCATCTGAGTGGACACAACAGCCGATTGATCTTGACTGGCTAGGTCTAGACCTCCCGTGTGAGATGAATCTAGAGCCAAAGGAACTTCTTCTAACGGGGATAACGACAACAGACCCCCGCTTCGCGCCCGCTCCCAGGATCTCCTTCTCCACCCGTACGGGTCCCCGCGCACGGCACAAACACGCGGGTGGCATTCTACCGCTAATCATCCTTCTTTGTGGATGAAAAGCCCGCTGCGACATGCCACATCATCGCTTACGGCTGATTACGTGGGATATGGATCGTTATTTGCGGCCACCAATCTTCCCGCCCCTGCATGCTCGCCTCCGTCAAAGGAGACGAACCTACAGTGGCTTTTCGATGTTGGCACACAAATACAGATCCATCTGAGGGATAGGGATGGGTTGGGATTGCGTGAAGGGTGTTCTTTGCACTGGTTCACTTACCTGGCCCCGTTATAGATGAAGTCATACGGATGACATCATCGACTTCCGAGCCCGGCGTTCGATCCGTTGCAAAACTCACCCTGAGATAGTTCAACTGGTTGTTTCCGTTCTGCCTGTTTCTACGGTAGAACCAGGCAGTTAACAGGCAGTAACCTCGGGAAGGAGCACAACCAGTTTTGCCTCGAGGATCTCCGCAACTTGTGCTCCCCCCGAGACCACTCACCATGCCAACTACCGGACAGGTAGCTACCATAGAGACAGACCCATCGCAAGCAGCGACCGGCCGCAAATTATTCCTTGCATATGGACCCGCCTCCGCCCAAAATTAACATAATATTACTTCATTGGTTTGAAGAGAATATCAAGACAGAGAAAGAAACATTGGGTCTACAAGTTTCAACACACGTCTGGTTCAAAAAACTACTCATAGTAAACTAGTGATTTTTTGTACCTATTATGGCTTAATTTACTTACAAACATAATTTTACGTTTATACAACGTATCTTGCACTTTTTAGGTGTGATGAATTAGTACAACAAACTAGTTTGCAAAGCAGGATTTGACTTCAGTGATCACTTTTTTGATATCGGTGGTCAAAAAATCCACCGAAACCAAGGAAATCAACACCAGCGATGTCAAAATTAATCGTTTTTCAGCAATTACAGAAATAGTATGAGTGATACAGAGGAGATGTAATAATGATGGATTTACGTACTTTTGAGGATTTCTTAATCACTTGCATAACGATAAATGCACTAAAACTTTCGGAGTAAATTGCACCACCGATCTCAAAAAAACATAGAACCAAACCCACCGAAGGACTGGGAAACCTTTAAAAAATCACTGTAATATACTGTGACTGTACCTCTACTTTATTCAATGGTTAAGGCACAACTAAAGCATACTATGTTTGAGACACTGAGTTCCTGGTTTACAACTTTGAAGGAGTACCGACATGTTTTGCAAATTACACCGAAATCAGGCACTAGCCCGGGACACATCGTAAATTTGGTTTTATGCAATGAGTTGAGCAAACACATTATTGTGATATAAAGAATATGATAAGTTAACTAATACCTTATGCGTGAATAACCATAATAACTCCGATCTAATGCCCCATCTTGAGTAATAATTTTTTGTTTCATAAAATCTGGGTGCGGGACACTCCCACCGAACATCATTTTTGGCATTTGAATTTTTTTTTCTGGTATTATATAAATAATAAATAAATAATTTGGTAGTGTCCCGGACAGAATATAGGCTGAAGATCATGCCTAAATTAATTCAGATTTATTGAACAGTAAATTCAATCATTTATTGCCCCGGACACGTTAAAATGGCCCTCCTGAGAAATGCCCGCCTATATATGGTTGCACATAGAAGCGCTGATGGCCTAGCGGTAAGAGCGTGCGACTTTCAATCCGGAGGTCGCGGGTTCAATCCCCGGCTCGTACCAATGAGTTTTTCGGAACTTATGTACGAAATAATAATTTGTATTTCGCTTAGATCCCCACGTTACAGGCTAAACCTAGTGTGGGGATCACTGTAGGTACTGCCCCTCTGTAATTCAAATTGTCAAATAAATATACTTATTTAGAATTTTTTTATTTTAGTTTATGTTGTAGTTAGTTTTAGCTTTATGTAGTTTTTAATTTTAGTTTATATATTTTTTTGTTTATATTACATATTGTATTTCCTACTAAACTTTTCGTATCATTATCATCTGTTCTTCAATTTAAAAATTTTTTTTTTTGAAATATCCATTGATATTTGCCAGTCGCATAAGGTAATAAAAAGCAAAAAGAAAAAGAAATAAAATAAATAAATAAAAACAAAAATAATTCAGTCTTTGTTCGTGATTTGATCTCGGCAACGCTGTTCAACTTAGACTTATATCTCTGCTTATACTCAATAGCTAGAAGCCACTAGACCATTTGACCATAGTAGATCCGGGCGAAACATGCCTTCTTATTATATTTAAGTAACCCATTACTGTCAAAAATATCAAGTTTGAAATAGAATTTTTCATTGTCGACTTACCGAGATCCGAACGTTGCGAGCATGTTGCCTTTTCAAACCATTTGGCAACGTCGCCCGGGGAATAACTAGAAATCTTCTAAAAATGTATGCCCTTTTATATTTATGATTATAAATTTATGACGATTTTCTATGCTGCAAATTGTTTAAATTATTGAGAGAATAATGCTTGCAAAGAAAACAAGAAATATCCGTTTTCATTTCTCATGCTTTGAAAGAGGGTCATTGTTATTCTAAAAGTTGTGCAGAAAATGATACGTTTCTGCACTAGAGCATTTTTGGTTCCAATTCCAAGTACGATTTTTTTTTACGATAAGCAATTGAAATTTGGGTATAAATGGATTTTTCATATAATTTCCATTCTGATATTTGACTCCCCATTCCATAAATAACGATACTTTTGGCTAAATAGTAAATTGTTAATTGAAAGTATCCTAAAAAAATACTATAAAAACTATTTATACCTACTTAGTCATGTTTTAAAAAAAGCACATGCATTTTACTTTCCTTGTATGCGAAGTGTTTAACTCGGGTGAAAGGCATCATTTCTGCCGAGGTGATCATTGATCATTTCGGCAGAAATTATCCCTTGGTTAACAATCTACTATTGTTATGCGCAAGCAGAACAAATAGAATCTTGTTTATTTACAAGAAGATGACATTTTGCTCCCAATATATATTTTTGAGAAAAATATAGCTACTTTAGTTTAAAAATCATTGTAAGAATAAATATAGGCTTCCAGAGAACATTTATTTATATTTCTGCCGAGACGAAAACAGAATTCACAAGGCTTTAGGGTGGACCACCGTTACGCGAATGATTGTTTGGACTGACCTTTAATTCTATTAAATGTATAGTTATATAAATGTATTTTAATATATAATATAAGTTATATTACATCTGGGAATGAAATTATATCAGAAAAAGGAGACTCTTAAATGAGTATACTCATAACATGCTTTGTGCATTAAATTTATCTCCCTCTATTGAGTGAAGATAAAACAAAATACACAGGTAACCTGTGTTCCGGTTTTAAAATGCCATCTGTTACACCTCTGATAAATTAAAAATGATTGCTTGTCAAAGAAGTCGCCATGTTAGAATTACACCTATACTATAAGCATCACTCACACAAACAAGCAATGGGGCAAAATTTTACTAATTTTCAAAGGCTTTTTTCTTAAAAATATTAATCAATTTCTAGTATTTTGTTACTTTGGCGCAGTAAGAAATATATATACTACCCAAACATTACGTATTCAAGTGAAGACACCCTACAGAATAGTAGTGAGTTAACAAGAAAGTTTGTATGAAATTCGAGCAAGTAGAACCACCTTAACATGATGTAACGGCAACAAACATCCGAATAAAAAATATTTCGGTCAAATATAAACTTCATGCATGAGGCGAATTGGCATGATTGACAATTTTGTGATACTGGTATTGCTACAGCGTCTGGCATGCGATAGTGGAAATGCTTCAATCATAATAAAACAACTTTACATAAGTATGTGGCACGTGGACACTAGTAATAAGCTAAGTATATTTGGTTACTTCTCACGATATTACTAGTTGTATATTATATTTATGACATATTAAAGTATACACTAAACTCGAAGGAAAGCGTATTCTACATAATAATATAATTTGTTTCTTTTTCTTTAAACAAAATCTGTAGTAGAAATAATTTATTATTGTTGCTTTATGACAGTAATTAATTATTATATAAATTTTAAATCTACAAATTAATAATTTATGGGGTAGGTTAGGTAGGTACCTATAATAATAACATTTCAGAACTGTAAACATTTTAGGTAGGTACTAAATTAAAAATAAAATAATAAACAAACATATTTTACTTACAAGACAAATTATTACAGTACACGTACTTCTTTGTTCTATATCGTGGCAAATCCAGATTTAAGTAGTGATTTAACAACAAAGGTGATATAACATATAATAGTATAAGTACTGAGGGCTATAAAAATCCTTCACAATAAGCTTTCAGTTGATATAAATAGCAGTCTAGGTTTAGGTACGTACATAAATTTCCATAATGCAATTCGTCTAGACACAAGTGGCGAATGCGCTCCCAGTCTGGAGGTGAACCGAGTCACAGCGCCTGCCTCCAGTTGAAGGCAAAGTTGCAACGCAGACGCTAAATGACGCATAGACCTATGCGTCTAATGCAAGGTGACGCCAGACGGTAGACGTAGGGTAAGTATGTAATACTAAATTAACGTTCCTCACTTCCCGACCTGCTAATGAGAAGTAATTTAATAATAAGCAATTATCTATCTAATACCTTTAAACGAGCAATTCTTGGATATTTATTTATATATATATATATATTTCGGGGATCTCGGAAACGGCTCTAACAATTTCGATGACATTTGCTATATAGGGGTTTTCGGAGTCGAGGAATCGATCTAGCTTGGTCTTATCTCTGGGAAAACGCGCATTTTTGAGTTTTTATGTTTTCCCAGATATTATTTGTGAAACGTGATGTAATAATGCATATGTACAACAACAACAACATTGTTATTGCATTTAATATATATTTAAGTAGGTGTTTGTGGATTGTGGATTATCCATTGAGTTATTGTATTGAAGCTCTATTATATTTAGGCAAACTATATTTTATTTGCGTTTTACCTGTATTTTTATAGATTGGTATAGTTTTATCTTATTTTTTTAAACCATTTTGTAAATACATACATTTATTCAGCAAATAACGTAGTTAATTGTTTAAACAATCATAAAAAATAACTTAAAAGTATCTAATTTTTTCTTAATTAATTAATATAAATAAATAATAAATAAAATAAATATAAGGGGACAGGGGACATCTGACACAAATCAACCTAGCCCCAAACTAAGCA
Source organism: Cydia splendana (assembly GCF_910591565.1). Classification (NCBI taxonomy): domain Eukaryota; kingdom Metazoa; phylum Arthropoda; class Insecta; order Lepidoptera; family Tortricidae; genus Cydia; species Cydia splendana. Next base: position 11,174,648 of record NC_085971.1, on the reverse strand, counting down.
AAGCTTGTACTATGGGTGCTAGGCGACGAAATACATACTTATATAAATAGAAAACACCCATGACTCATCATATGACGCATGATATGGTTAGATAAATTACTATCTAGATATATAAAATATTATTATTGTATTAAAGAACATATAAATAAAAATAGCGCATGTATTGACGGCTAATGTCAATGTACTTTGATGAAAATAATCGATGCACTCGTGGTATTGGACCCGAAGAAGCTTATTTTCATGACATTGACTTACCCAGCTAAAGTCAGACGGTCGTTAAAATTTGGAAAATCCGGTCATTATACGTGCATACAAAAGGCAGGTAAAGGTCACACAAAAAAACGGCTATGTCACCGCTTGCAGCGGTTGCAATAGGGCATGACGACCTTGACGGTTACCTCATACCTCGGCCATGTGACGCGGGATCGGAGGGCCTGCCGCGAACCACGTTCGGCGTGTTGCCTCCCTGTCACACTTACGTACGAATTTACAAGTGCGACAGAGAGGCAACACATCTAACGTGGGTCGAGGTATGCCCTCGGAACCTAATCGGCATTGACCAGCGAGCTAGCACAATGAATGTCTGCGTCGCATCACTATTGTTTGTTGGAGTCTAGACAGGCGGTGAGAGGAGAGGAGGACAACAAACGAGCCGTGTGGAACGTCTGAAGGTGAGATGCGCCGGCCTTTTGAATGCATCGTAATTGGTTTGCGACCGTCTAGACGCAGTCTGCACGCGTCTCGCTCGCTCTATGACCAAAGAAAGAATAATTACTGCGACACGTCTAGCCTGCGCAGTTTCTACAGAATACCTACCTGGGGGCTTATCTTGAGCTGTTTTATTTGTTAAAAGGAATACTGCATTTGTCGGGACAAAAGCAGCAATTCAAGGCTTAGGACCTTGAATTAACGTTAGTAGGTAGTTACTAACTAAATCAAAATTATTCAAATCCAGATTAAGTTAATGATATTCAAAGTGGATATTAGTGGGATTCTGATCGTTTCATATAGATTACAGAAATAGATCTGTGTGATTCGTTTAATTCTAAATGAGACCTTATATATGCAGGTAATAAAATGAACCGTTTATCTACTGTTCGCAATTCAAAAATTTACAGTAACGGTTGTTCGGATACGGTACGAAAACAATGCGGGAACTATTGGTAAAGACCGTATTGTTAAGTATAGGGACAGATAAAACCTGGTCTAACTGTTGGCATGTGTATTATTTTGTATTACTATGATCTAAGAGTTTGATCTGAGGGTATTTTTAAGCTATATCTGATTTAAGGTTTGATTTTATTTTTATTTTAGGGACTTTATGATGCTTTTAATACCGTATAGCAAATACAGTCCGGACAGGCCTATCGAGCTGAATTTGACACTATTTCGCGGACTCTTTGGTACGATTTAAAGTAACAACAGGTTAATAGGCTGCCAAAACATGTTATCTAAGTGTCCTCTTCATGATTGTTCAATTGAGCAGCTGCGGAATAAATGTGGTGAATTTTTATTATTACATAAAAACGATTTTTCACCCCACGTTTTGGAATCCCTTCAATTTCTGATGCAAGCGAAATGACGGAAACAGCTAGAAGAATAAGCTAAAAACCAAAGCCTAACGGACATTCATGGCGTTGATCCATCGCTAGAGCGGGTCGATAGAAACGCTCCATGATAGTTATATTAGATGTCAAAGTCAGAGTTGTCGTAAGCAACATGCCATATTCTCTAAAAGGCCACCATGCACTTTTTTTTTAACGAAAAGAAATGCTTAGACTATGTCCAGATGTTTTGCTATACGAATCATGTGTAATTGCTGTTTACATAGTACGATTTTTTTTTTATTGTCTTGTTCGCAAACCGCAAATTTTTTTGTAGTATTTGTCAGCAGTCGTAATTGTTAATTACTCGAGAGGATTGGGAAAATTTTGTCCAAACTATATGCTTTACGTTGAGGTCCGAGGACGAAATGTGTTCCTTATGAAAGCTTATTATAAAACTAATTAAACACATGCGTAATTTTGAAATAAAAATATAATACCAAAAAAAAAACGGCGTAGTAAAGTTGTCCCTATAATTAACGATACGGTCTTTATGACAAATACGTGCATTTGCCCTTACAATTGTGAAACTGTAACATTCTTATTTGATTTGTTTGAATTTTTTCGGAATTCTTTATAGCACTAGTAATTATTTTTTTACCATAATTAATTTATTAGAAAGTAAATAGACAGTTGAGCAACTTGTTTATTGACAATAGGCCTGTTGCAAGTAACAAAGAATCATGGAAATAATGGTTCAACGAAACATATATGTTAATATGATTCTAAAAAATGGCCCAATCTCAGTATAAACTGAAGGATTATTAATATATTCAATAAAATAAAAGTGCAAAATTCTCCAATCGGCCATTTTTACTGAAACGCCAATCAGAAACGTTCCAAACAGTGACGTCATCAATCCATAACATATTTCTTAGAGCAACATAGACAACCTCATTGACCGAAATCTATACGTGGGCACCAAAGAGTTCGAAAGGTGCAAAAAAAATGTTATTTCGCCACTAAACATTTATTACGTCCAAAAAATATTATTACACGATATAAAGTAGATATCTATTTGTTATTATTTAAATAAAATGCTAAATAATACGATATTTCAACAACAAACTTTTTTAATTATTTGGCTGAATGGAACTATCATTGCCATGTTGGCTGTCGTAACTAGAAAAAATGAAAAATTAAAAAGTAAAAGCGGCGTTCGGTGATTTTCACTCAAAATTTACATGTATCTAAATAATTCATCTTAAACTGCAACCGTGTGAGAGTTTTTGTGTAAAATGAGTTATTGTGATAAATTTTTGTAATGTATTTATCATCCCTAATCGTAATATATGGTGCTGAATTAACAATATCATTCGGATTCAAGGGAAATTCGTAACTGTAAGTATGTAAACAATATCTAGCACCCTACCACCAACTAAATGATGACGTCACAAATGGCATGCGAGGCGTTTTCGCGCGAAGTTTAAACTAGCTATAATAAAATGCAATTATCCATGTTAAATCTTATGAGTATAACTGAAATATAGTGTTTTTCGGAACTAATACAAGTGTACCGACGATATTAAAAGGGTTTTCAAAATTTGTCATCAGGCCTATTGCGCTCGTCATTATTATTTTGCCCTAAGATTTTACCTTACTTGCGGTAATGAAACTTCCTTCCTCCCTTTACTGAATTTTACATAGCGCTATGAAAGTACGAAATAACCGCGACTCGATTCGGGAAATGAATTAGAGATTAACTAGATACGATATAGTAAAGATATGTGACGTTCCACGGCAAAAGGTACCTTATGGTGGCTGTACAGTCGCCATCAGATATATCGGAGCGGCCAAGGTGTTCATAATATCTGAACACGCGCCCTAACGCCTTGACAATAGAGGCGTGTTCAGATATTTGTGAGCGCCTTGACCGTTCTGATATATCTGATGGCGACTGTACATCGCATAGCGCCGCAATATTATTGGAGCGGCGTTAAAATTAGCGTAAGCGCCAACCGCCATAAGGTACCTTTACCCGTAGGACGTCACATATCTTTACTATATCGTATCTAGTTAAACTCTAATTCATTTCCCGAATCGCGCCGCCGGTTGGATGGCATTTTACGTCCTTAATTGTTACCACCACTTTGCGAGAAACTATTAACGGTATTAGGGTTACCAGATACAAATTTAGAATTTCCTGATAAATTTCCTGATTTCCGAATATTTTTCCTGACATTCATATTTTAACGACAGGGGGGGGGGGGGGGGTCTAGCCTAGTTAGCGATGGCCCTTTGGTGAGTTAGTAGTTAAGGTTAGTCCGATTAAACAAGATGTTTTTCTCAAAAATGGACGGCAAAGTCGACTTTGCCGTTTCAAAAAATGGTCGCGCAGCGCGTAGTTTATGGTCAGTCAAAAATTAAAAAGTTAAAAACATTGCAGTCTCGATTTTGGGACTGCAATGTTGCATACAAATTCCATTATTTGTCGTGTTCCAAACTTTTTAAAAGTTGAAATGGCCATATCAAATGAAGGCACAGGCCCATTAAACAGCCAAACAGATGATTAGTACTTATAATTATAATGTTGGTACCGCGACTATTTAGCTGTCTCAAATAGGTTGGCGTATTTTCGGCAGAAAAATACACTTCTATTTTTTAATTAAAAAAATAAAAAGGCGGCTAAGCTAATTGTTTCTACTTTTTTCTGTGAAAATATGTACGTAAGAACGTTGCTTCTGTAAAATATTTCTATTATATTTATATTTCTTGCACCATTTTTGAGAAAAGCACTATATATGACTCGGCTGGAAGGCTACTTGCTGGCTTCGGATTCAATTAAACGGACTCCCAAGGTCGTCCGTTTAATACGAATCCTCAGCCTGCAAGTAGCTACTTCCGAGCCTCGACAATAATGTACTATTACCTACATTATTTTTAATCACAGAGGCAGAGGATACTTATTATGTTGTTATCTTTGCAAATGCGAATATTAGACATGATTTCGATTTCTAAAACATCTATGTATGTATGCTTGAGTAAAGATTTGTTAATTAATAATTACGAAGTCATTGATAAGTTGAGTGGATCTCATTTATTATTTTCTTACAATGTTTTTGGATTAATTTAAGTAAATAAAAAGGTACTTCATAAAAAAATCTATCAATTTAAAAAAATCCTGACATTTTCGTGTTCCGTCCCCATTCCTGACAAAAGGCCAAAATTCCTGACATGTCAGAACAATTCCTGTCATCTGGTAACCCTAATTAACGGTGTCTATGAAAGGCAATAATTTTACACGGAAAGTAGGTAATGGCACAATAATGACCACTTACTTCGGAACAAAGTAATATAATATATCACTAGCTTTTGCCCGCGAATTTGTCTGCGTAAAATTAGTAGGTACCTACTTCCATAGTAAATTCCGACCCCGTTTTTACTCCCTTAAAGAGATGATTTCCGTAATGAAAACTATCATGTCCTTTCCCGGAACTATCTCCATACCAAACATATAAATCGGCAGAGGTAACGGACATACAAAAAGACGAAATTACTTTCGCATTTATACCTCCTACTTTTAATCGGCGTGTAATAAATGTAAGGCTACTATGCCATACTTTCTCGAGTTTTAGCTTAGAAAATACTAATTATTTCGTTACGCCATCAATCTGCCATACCATGTGACGGAGTCAAATGGCATGGCAGATTGTCGGTGTATCCCTGGTATCAACCAGGGAACCGTTTTCCTTTATGTAATTCGTTTAAATGAATAACCCAGAATTAAGGTCGGAGGTTTCCTTAAAATTTATCGCAAATAAGTGTTTATGTACGTTAACATTTAGGTACCTACTGTTGATTGTGATGCGATTATTATTAAGGTTTTCGTTTATTAGGCAAGCATTTGTCAGGATGAATAAAACATTAGGTTACCTACGCGTGTTGCTAATGAACTTACTGTTGCTTGTAAAAATACGCAAGTAAGTAGGTATACCTAACAGGTTAGCACTGATTGACTAATAGTACGTTATTATTTCGCGGATTAGCAAAGTAACATTTTTCTTTTAATTTTAAACGAAGCTTCTAGTAAGGTAACTTCAACTTACTACATAAATACCTACTTAAGTACCTACTATTTATTTTATAAGCAAATTCATAAATTATGCGAATCCGGATATGATGAGAAAAGACATAATTTTTCCTACGGATAAATTAAGAAACCTATTTTTCCTCATTTATCTTATACCTTTAAACGAGCAATTCCTAATTGTATATATATTTAGGGGATCTCGGAAACGGTTCTAACGATTTCGATGAAATTTGATATATGGGGGTTTTCGGGGGCGAAAAATCGATCTAGCTAGGTCTTATATCTGGGAAACGCACGTTTCTGAGTTTTTATAATGTTTTCCGAGCAAAGTTCGGTGTCCCAGATATTTATTTATTACGTTAGTGCCAAACAAGCGCATGGCCCGCCTTAAGGCCCAGATACCACGAGATGTGTGCTATATATAATCTTTTTACCTCAGTCCTCAGCAGATCTGAAAGCTTTCTTTTAACTTCTAAATCTGCGTGAAATACGATGTACTTACGCAAAATTATTTGAGAGAGACAAGTTGTTTTACAGACACAATATATTAAAATGAGCAAAAGAATATTCTAGGGATGTTCAGCACCCCTTGCAGACGTTCTAGGTATAAAGTCGGGGTCGAAGCAGGGTGGATGCGACGCTCGAGGCGCCCGGCAGGGAACTAGGTCAAGTGCGAAAGCATAAATTACACTTTTTGCCTGGTTGACCAAGCAAGAAGGGTGTTGTTCACTGAGTGTATGTGTATGTTTAGTTTATCTATTTCTTGGACACGCTATTCATGTACATACCTAGTCCAAAATAGCAAGATGGATTTTAACGTGTAAGGTGAGATTTGTCACATAGGAAAGTAATAAGATTAATCAAAGTATCTTACCTACCTATATAATTATACTTATATAATATATTTTTGTGAAATCAAATATTTTCATTGACTTAGCTATTCCATAGCTATTCATTAATTTTATGGAAATAAGTATAAGTATAAGTCCTCCTCGCCGTGTCCGACGATGGCGTCTCCTCCAAATGTTTTAATTAGGAAGATGGAACGCTCTAATGTGACTTGCGAAGCCAAACTTGGTTTTGAAGATGCGATCGCAAGGTCCGCAGTGGAGCTGGCCGGCTGAGTTGTAGGTGTAGGTATACGAGGGCTTCGGTCGCGTCTTACGGAGATGGCGCTTAGCATCTAGGTCTTCTAAACGCCGCTGCTCGTATCGTTCTACTGTTTTATAAACAGTTGCGCGCCATTCCGTTCTCTGCAACGCAATCTCCTCCCAGGAATCACTCGGTATACCGCAAGTTATTAGGTGACGCTTGAGGACGTCTTTGTGGCGCAGGTACTGACCCCCCTGTTTCCTTTTCCCGCTGGAGAGTTCTGAATAGAATACAGCTTTGGGTAATCTGTTATTGTCCATGCGCACGATGTGACCACCCCACCTCAGCTGGTGTTTGATAATAAATGCCTCGATACCAGGCATCTTGACCCGACGCAGGACTTCCGTGTTTGGTATTTTGTCTTGCCACTTTATGCGCAGAATTGAGCGAAGACAGCGTAGATGGAACGAGTCCAGCCTTTTAATATCTGCTTTGTAACAGCACCAGGTTTCTGCGCCATAAAGAAGAGTTGGTATGACTATGGCCTTATAGACCATAATTTTGGTTGTTATGGAAATATGAACCACATGAATAACGATTTCATCACCCTTTATACGTTCCACATATATTTATACCCACCTACGATAACCTAATGCGGATTATGGATTTCACACACCTTTGGATTTCTTCCCAGGCGTATGCAGGTTTACAGGTTTACTAGTTATGATTTCCTTTACCAAAAAGAAAAGAGTAACTTTATAAAACTTTGTTTCGAGAAACTTGTATAGGTTCGAGCCGGGGTTTGAACCAAGGATCTACGGTTAAAAAGCCACAAGCCACAAGCTTTGATACCGACCGCTCGGCTAGCAGTGCTACTGTGAGCTAGTACCTATTTAGGTATAATATTTAAAACTTTCGCGTTTTGAACACATATTAACTCACATATTAACCTGTGTCGAAACGTCGGTAAATAAAGGTAATTGAATAAAATTCGCGTTAGAACCGTCTATAAATGTGAGTTAATAAGTATTTAGGTAATTTAATTACCTACCTATCATTTTCAAACTTTTCCAGCTATGGATAGGTGTTAATAATTAGAATTTTGTTTAAGGGGCCGGTATATGACGTTTTCGATTTAGACCTCACTTTGTAACCATAATTTGTTCAATAAATGTTTGATAATTGCATTAAATTACACGTAAATTTATTCACGAAGAAACCGTGTACCGACTCTTCATGCCATTATATTTTTAATTTGCTGTTATTCTCTACAAATCGACACTAAAAGTATCAAAAAATCAAAATATGGAGTTCCGTTTGAGACAGAAGTAAAACAATTTTGTCTTTGACAGTAATTGAATTATTGTATGATTTTGGAAGCTAGATAATTCAGCTACCAATTTATTATCGATTTATATTTTTACTCACAAAGACAACACAGAAATTCAATCTCAAATGTAAACTTTCGAACAATTTCCATACATTGACGACATCACGCAAAATCCTCCTTCAAGTCAGATGCCCCATATATTATTATACTCTTTGAGATGCCCGTTGGGGCTACACCGGAGCACACGTACACGTACTTCTTCAAATGAAAATGACAGCTTGATTTTCTTGCTTTTGACAATTAAGCCCCTGCTACACGGCAGCCGACAAGCCCCCAAACCGCGTGGCCTTGGTCTGTCCCGGACCGTGTAGACAGTTGTTACCAACAAAATTTCGTTTGACCTCCGGACGCCCTTGGCATGCGAGCGCGCGCCAGCGACCGCGGTCTGAGCGGTCGGTCCGGAACCGTGTAGCCGCCCGACGCCGACCGCACTAGGCCATTTCGCTTGAAGGACGCGCCGTGTGCGCTCGTGTGGTTAATAGCCATGCCATGGGTACTCAGTAGCGTTTCTAATAATTCATCAAATACTTTCCTCTTCATTCTCAGAAAGTTATGTATGTCCCCGTAGCGTAGTCCAGCGAATTCATTAAGTTGAAATGACTCAACAAGTACAAACTGGTACAAGCTTTTATTGCTGACTGTACTTTTCTTTCCAGAGGCATCTAATACTCGTCGAGACAATTCTAAAAACCCCAAACACAATTAGGTCGCGTTGTTCTATCACAGGGTTCCTATGGCCACCTCCTGTCTCCATCATCAGATCAGCTCTATGGTACCATAATAATGCATTGTCACCCGACTTATATATGTATGCAAATTTTCAGCTCCATCGGAAACTAGAAAGTGGGTCTAATTTAACTTGCAAGATTTGACCCGTAAAAACATATTTACATACTTACATTAGATATATTGCAAGTTAATAAAAAGTTTGTAAAAAAAGAAAAGGGTATATGAATGAAACGCTGGCTCAAAAAACGGCATTTGTTGAGTCATTTCAACTTAATGAATTCGCTGGACTACGCTACGGGGACATACATAACTTTCTGAGAATGAAGAGGAAAGTATTTGATGAATTATTAGAAATGCTACTGAGTACCCATGGCATGGCTATTAACCACACGAGCGCACACGGCGCGTCCTTCAAGCGAAATGGCCTAGTGCGGTCGGCGTCGGGCGGCTACACGGTTCCGGACCGACCGCTCAGACCGCGGTCGCTGGCGCGCGCTCGCATGCCAAGGGCGTCCGGAGGTCAAACGAAATTTTGTTGGTAACAACTGTCTACACGGTCCGGGACAGACCAAGGCCACGCGGTTTGGGGGCTTGTCGGCTGCCGTGTAGCAGGGGCTTTAATCATATACGCACACGAGAAAGCATACCAGTAGATAAAATATATTTCAAAAAATAGGGTACATAAATATCAGCTCGCGTCTCATTTAAATTTTATTTGCTGTTATTTACGGGTCATTATTGTTGAAAACCGCAGTAAACTATCTTTAAAAAATACGATTACAGTCGAATTTAAGTACATATTATGTTCCTACAAAACTCGCTTAAAATGAAAAAAGTTTAAAGACTCATGTTTACTGATTGGGATCAATTTTTATTATGCTGGTATCAATTTGCGTCATTTTAAAAACGTATTTGACTTCTGTTTGTCAATGAATTTTGATGACAACTGTAATCCTGTATTATATTATAGAACTTTTATATTAAAATATTGCCTATTAACAGGAAGAGTTATGTAATTCGTATAAGTAATACCTGAAAGTCTTGTACCTTAGATCTGTAATACCATGGATTGCGACGAATAAATTATTATGATTATGCCGTTCGTTCCGTCTATATGTATAATGCGTGTACGTGCTGTTCTCTGAATATCTTCAAGAAAAAATAACGGCTAGACCAGCACTAAGTACTAGCAAGTTTTTGCGGCTTTGGAGACCGAGATGAAGCTTACAGGCCAATAGCGTTGTGGCCTGGTTATTGTTATGTATACCTATGTATCGAATGTTTTATAAATTTACTTACTATAAAAAGCAATGTTTTATTTCGATTAGGTCTACATTTTGTGCATATTGCATATCTGAAGTATTTTCGTAAACTTGAAACTTTCGTTGAAACTAAATAAAATAATTATTCCAAATGTACAGTCACCTGCAATTTATGTTACACAACGAAGGCCGCAAAAATATCTGACACGATCTTATTTGTAGAACCATAAGAGCATGTCACATATTTTTGCGGCCTTCGAAGAGTAGGTACCGTCATTACTCATTATCACCAACTTTGCCCGCTTTTTTTTAAACACGAATTTCTCAAAAAAAATCACATCATATGACTTTTTTTTGCTCAGCACGTCCATTGTGATCAAACGCATCAGTTTATGTGAAGAAAACATTTTTTTATCGTGTTTTTACCCATTTTTTTGCGTTTTAGAGGGCGGGCAAATAAAAAAATAAAATAAAAAAATATCCGGGGTTTTCGCCAACATTGCCCACGTCAATTTGGTATTCAAATACAGCTCGTATGATGATGATGTCTAAGGATCACTTAAAGGTTTTGGGCAATCCTACCATTACCTGTTAATAACTTAGCGATAAGTGTAAAACCTTTTAAATAAATTTGCTGGGCAATGTTGCCTACCCGTTTTTGCCCATTTCCAAATAAGACTCGCCTAAGCATTTTACAAAGGCTAGGGTTGTCACTTTTGAGAAAATCTGTTACAATAGTTTAATGACCAAAAATATGATTTTTGTTGTGTTTTCATTCGTTAAGAGCGCTATTACATTTCGGCGTTGAGCGAGTTTAGGTATTTTACGCGCTGCGGCAGGCCGTGCGAGCTCAGTATGCCGATCCCTTCTACCACACTCGCACTACAATGATGGATTAAACATTCTTGATCCTTCGCGAAGCATATTGAAATCAACCATAACAACACTAACTGTACTTAACTTTTAAAGTTCTAAAACTGTTATTTGGTAAGTACGAAAATACTAAATGCAGTGCAAATGTACATAGGGGCTGTTCATAAATTACGTCATCTATTTTTGACGATTTTTGACCCCCCCCCCCACCCCTCAAATCATCCAAAAATCAAGCTTCGGATGAATCTGTTTCCTCCTACGTCATGTTACCATCATCCGATGTCCAGACCCCCCCCCCCCCCCACTCCTCCCATTTGAAACGACGTAATTTATGAATAGCCCCATACTCGTACTTATGAAGGTATATTACTCGAAAGAAATTATAGGTACCTACTCGCTTATTTACATGTTTCGTCATTGCATTTGGTACCTATAGGTTGTAAAGTTTGTATCAACGAGGGTTTAAAAACGAACTGGTACTGAGGATCTGATGATGATTAAGGTGGTCACGGATACCAATCAACCATGTAGTAACATGATTAGGCTCGTTTGATTCGTCTCAACAAGATCTTTGACACTGAAGATACACAGGGTCTGATGATGAAGCTGGAAGGTGGCCACGGGTACCAGTCTATCATGTAACTAAACAACTTCGTGTTTGGGCTCGTTTGATTCGTCTCAACAAGATCTTTGACACAAGACAGTACTCAGGGTCTGATGATGGAGCTGGAAGGTACCATTACCAATCAACCATGCAACTAAACCACATCGTGTTTAGGATCGTTTGATTCGTCTCAACAAGATCTTTGACACTAGGTGATACTCAGAGTCTGATGATGGAGCTGGAAGGTGGTCACCGGTACCAATCAACCATGCAACTAAACCACTTCGTGTTTAGGCTCGTTTTATTCGTTTCAACAAGATCTTTGACACAAGATAGTACTCAGGGTCTGATGTTGGAGCCGGAAGGTGGTCACCGGTACCAATCAACCATTCAACTAAACCACTTCGTGTTTAGGCACGTTTTATTCATCTCAACAAGATCTTTGACACAAGGTAGTACTCAGGGTCTGACGATGGAGCGCGAAGGTGGCGACGGGTACCTGTCTATCATCATCAGCTCCATCATCAGACCCTGAGTAGTATCTTATGTCAAACATCTTATTGCGACGAATCAAACGAGCCCAAACACGAAGTGGTTCAGTTACATGGTAGACTGGTACCCGTGGCCACAGTCCAGCTCCATCATCAGACCCTGAGTACTAACTTGTGTCAAAGATCTTGTTGCGACGAATCGAACGAAGCCAAACACGAAGTGGTTTAGTTGCATGGTTGATTGGTACCGGTGACCACCTTCCGGATCCATCATCAGACCCTCAGTACTACCTTGTGTCAAAGATCTTGTTGCGACAAATCAAACGAGCCCAAACACGAAGTGGTTCAGTTACATGGTAGACTGGTACCCGTGGCCACAGTCCAGCTCCATCATCAGACCCTGAGTACTAACTTGTGTCAAAGATCTTGTTGCGACGAATCGAACGAAGCCAAACACGAAGTGGTTTAGTTGCATGGTTGATTGGTACCGGTCACCACCTTCCGGATCCATCATCAGACCCTCAGTACTACCTTGTGTCAAAGATCTTGTTGCGACAAATCAAACGAGCCCAAACACGAAGTGGTTCAGTTACATGGTAGACTGGTACCCGTGGCCACCTTCCAGCTCCATCATCAGATCCTGAGTACTATCTTGTGTCCAAGGTCTTGTTGAGACGAATCAAACGAGCCTAAACACGAAGTGGTTTAGTTGCATGGTTGATTGGTACCGGTGACCACCTTCCGGCTCCAACATCAGACCCTGAGTACTATCTTGTGTCAAAGATCTTATAGAAACGAATAAAACGAGCCTAAACACGAAGTGGTTTAGTGGCATGGTTGATTGGTACCGGTGACCACCTGCCGGCTCCATCATCAGACCCTGAGTACTATCTTGTGTCAAAGATCTTGTTGAGACGAATCAAACGAGCCTAAACACGAAGTGGTTTAGTTGCATGGTTGATTGGTACCGGTGACCACCTTCCGGCTCCATCATCAGACCCTGAGTATTATCTTGTGCCAAAGATCTTGTTGAGACGAATCAAACGAGCCCAAACACGAAGTGGTTTAGTTGCATGGTTGATTGGTACCGGTGACCACCTTCCGGCTCCATCATCAGACCCTGAGTACTATCTTAAGTCAAAGATCTTGTTGAGACGAATAAAACGAGCCTAAACACGAAGTGGTTTAGTTGCATTGTTGATTGGTACTGGTGACCACCTTCCGGCTCCATCATCAGACCCTGAGTACTATCTTAAGTCAAAGATCTTGTTGAGCCGAATCAAACGAGCCCAAACACGAAGTGGTTTAGTTGCATGGTTGATTGGTACCGGTGACCACCTTCCGGCTCCATCATCAGACCCTGAGTACTATCTTGTGTCAAAGATCTTGTTGAGATGAATAAAACGAGCCTAAACACGAAGTGGTTTAGTTGCATGGTTGATTGGTACCGGTGACCACCTTCCGGCTCCATCATCAGACCCTGAGTACTATCTTGAGTCAAATAAATACATACTTATAGAATGTCAGGTCGTTTCAAATATTTTTAATCCTGTCCGGTAGTTTATTAAACTGTACCATTATAAATTATAATACTATAAAAACAGTGCTAGGATCAAAGTCTCTCGTTGCGGTTTACACGCACACAGTATAGCGTTTTACACGGCGCCCGCCGCACACAATGATAAAAAACCTCGTCGTCGCCGTTGAAAATGTGCGGAGCCGACCGACACACGTCCTGCCTCTACAAGCTCTGCCGCGGCACTGAGCTGGCGCAGCGCGCGTCATCGGTAATATAGAGTAGTTTTCAAAAAATTGCCAAAAAATTATAGTAGAATTTCATAAACACTAATGTATACCAACAGTATAAGCAAACGTTGCAGATTGCTTGAGTATGAAAATGACTTCGATATTAAGTAGATTTTCGTAGGAATTGACACTTGTTTCGGAGAGAAAATCGAGTTCGTTTTACTTTGATTTTCTCTTTCTCAAAGGTATGTAGGAAAAATATAGTTTGATATGCCTAAAGTACAGGGTATTAGTAATACAAAATAGCCAGGTTTAGCAGAGTAAAATTCTCAACATTTCCAAATAAGAGCTCGCCATTCAGTGCTTCACGGGGTTTTTCGGAAACGACCATCAGAAAAAAAATCATTACTAATTTAATAAGTCCTTTTTCTAATATTTACAACGATATTTATAAAGATAAGAAGACGCTTTTACTGGAACAAGCACTCATTGTTTCTAATAATGAGCGCAAAGTCCTGAATTTCGTCGACTAGTATCATCAATTTTGCATTATTTCGACTTTTCTTGTAAGAGCGCTCTTAACGGGATAAAACATCTAAATAAAGGATAATAAGACAAATTAAATACAGTATATATTTATAAACTTATTTTAGTGTACAAACATAACCTTCTTTTACTTGCGAAGTTGGGTAAATTAGATGAAAGTGACAACCCTAATCCGTTTTTGGTGGTGGGCAATGTTGGTATGGATGCCAAATTACCGGATTACTTTGCCCACCGCTAAAACTTTTGTGTATTTAGGCCTTTTTAGTTTAAATCTCAATAAACATAATCTATGCTTCATGTGTTATAACTGAAACCCGGAAATATTTGTCAAAGGGTTCTCAATTTTTTCTACTTGCATTCATTATTTATCAATTTTTTGCCCGCTGAAATATACCCTATATTAGACAACACGCTCAAAATTCCCAAGTCAAGTTATGCACAAGTTTGGCATATACTTTGTCAGAAATATAACCAATTTTCTACTAAAAACAGCAGGGTGGCCATAACTATTATCAATTTTTCTACATTAACGAATTTGTTTAAAATTGTCGTTTTGAGCAAAGTTTCCCTGGAGGCAAAGTTGGCGCTAATGACGTAACATATTATTGCAGGTGACTGTACATAAATGTTTCGGTGATTTTGAGATTATTTTCCAGGTTAGTTTACTAACAATCAAGTTATGCAGATACCGATTTCGTGAACGTATAAGTAGTAAGGTACCGCTATTGTTTAGCGATACCGATTATTTTTGAAGGTAAAACTATACCGGTTGAAATATAAAGATATTAAAATTACAGCAGGGACAACCATTTTTAATAGGTGTACCTAAATCATCATTGGCCGAGCGTTAGCAAAGGTCTCCGTTTCAGCTTGGGCAAAAATGCTTTTGTATGTTCTCCTTTGCAGATTACATTTCTCAACTGATTCTCGTGAAAATTTGTAAGCAGGTTCGATAGAACTATTCTGTTTCGCTTTATCCGCCAAAATGGAATTGCCACCCTGCTGAAACTTTATTTATTTAAATTCCTATTGAATGGATTTTGCACCTTATGAAAAACCGTATAGAGTAGTAAATAACATTTTACATCTGACTTAATGACATCTTGTTTTATTCGCTTTAATTGTACAAAACGTGTATCTCGACAAAGCAATATTAGGTAGTAAAACAGTCAACAATCAAATGAATTAAATAGGTAAGTACGTCTCGTGTGACATGAACAGACAAGGAAAGCAAGATTAAATGCATTGTTTCTCTTTCATCTTTAAATGGAATGCTTTTACCCTCAAAGGAGGCTATAGTGTAAACAACGTTATTTACGGTATTTGACGTCTGTCACTCACTACAGCAACACTACGTAAAATGTTTTGCACATCGAAATCACAAAGGAAAACAACTGCACTGCGAACGTTTACGTTCTACGTCTTTTTTTTTAATTTTAGGGTTGGCCGAACACCATCGTTATGAATCGGTAGTCGTCTAAGTAAATCGATATGAATTTTTCATTTTTCTTTTAATAAAAATAAGGAAAAGGTGGATAATTAACTGTAAATATGGATATATTTATCGTCACTTAACAGACAACAAATTTGACACAGAAATAACATAAATAAACTTTAAAATAGATCCCCAGTTAGTTTCAATTTTGACAATGGGTGCGACCTACTCGGTCGGTGTATTAAATACACCGACCGACCGGTAGCTTGCGGGAAAACCATATAATTCTAGCTTTATTTAAATCTCAAATAAAAATTCATTATACGTCACAATTCGATACCTCAGTCTACGTGCCATCCAATCGTAATCGCTTGCTGTGACAATCGATTTGCGTTAGTTACATCTCTATATACGTCAGTCATAATGTGTCAAATACCGTAAATAAAGTTGTTTACACTATAGTGGTCAATCAATACTAAACTAAAAGTCCAATCTTAAAAAAACATGATGGGTCACTGCCCTGTCCCAGTAAAGTGAGGTAGTGTGCGTGAAGTGCGCTTGTGTGTGAAATGGGATAAATTGACAGAATCTGATATTTTACCCACCGCTACCGTCGCCTTAAAGCCATTGTTCAAACATACGTTCTGCATGAAGTAAAATTTGTCAAACGTCACCCACTTCAAATACCTCGCATAAAATGTGATATCGGACCGCACTAGGCCATTTCGCTTGAAGGACGCGCCGTGTGCGCTCGTGTGGTTAATAGCCATGCCATGGGTACTCAGTAGCGTTTCTAATAATTCATCAAATACTTTCCTCTTCATTCTCAGAAAGTTATGTATGTCCCCGTAGCGTAGTCCAGCGAATTCATTAAGTTGAAATGACTCAACAAGTACAAACTGGTACAAGCTTTTATTGCTGACTGTACTTTTCTTTCCAGAGGCATCTAATACTCGTCGAGACAATTCTAAAAACCCCAAACACAATTAGGTCGCGTTGTTCTATCACAGGGTTCCTATGGCCACCTCCTGTCTCCATCATCAGATCAGTAGGGCTACCGCCAATATCGAAAATCGTCAATTGCGGGCATTTTTCTCTGTCACTCTAATTACGCCTTCATTGGAGTAAAAGAGTAAGATCCCCGCAATTTGCGAATTTCGGTTTTCGCGGTAGCCGTCCAGCTCTATGGTACCATAATAATGCATTGTCACCCGACTTATATATGTATGCAAATTTTCAGCTCCATCGGAAACTAGAAAGTGGGTCTAATTTAACTTGCAAGATTTGACCCGTAAAAACATATTTACATACTTACATTAGATATATTGCAAGTTAATAAAAAGTTTGTAAAAAAAGAAAAGGGTATATGAATGAAACGCTGGCTCAAAAAACGGCATTTGTTGAGTCATTTCAACTTAATGAATTCGCTGGACTACGCTACGGGGACATACATAACTTTCTGAGAATGAAGAGGAAAGTATTTGATGAATTATTAGAAATGCTACTGAGTACCCATGGCATGGCTATTAACCACACGAGCGCACACGGCGCGTCCTTCAAGCGAAATGGCCTAGTGCGGTCGGCGTCGGGCGGCTACACGGTTCCGGACCGACCGCTCAGACCGCGGTCGCTGGCGCGCGCTCGCATGCCAAGGGCGTCCGGAGGTCAAACGAAATTTTGTTGGTAACAACTGTCTACACGGTCCGGGACAGACCAAGGCCACGCGGTTTGGGGGCTTGTCGGCTGCCGTGTAGCAGGGGCTTTAATCATATACGCACACGAGAAAGCATACCAGTAGATAAAATATATTTCAAAAAATAGGGTACATAAATATCAGCTCGCGTCTCATTTAAATTTTATTTGCTGTTATTTACGGGTCATTATTGTTGAAAACCGCAGTAAACTATCTTAAAAAAATACGA
The DNA here is from genome assembly GCF_910591565.1 of Cydia splendana. Classification (NCBI taxonomy): domain Eukaryota; kingdom Metazoa; phylum Arthropoda; class Insecta; order Lepidoptera; family Tortricidae; genus Cydia; species Cydia splendana. The sequence goes on along the minus strand of NC_085971.1, from coordinate 11,156,924 downwards.
TTACAGTCGAATTTAAGTACATATTATGTTCCTACAAAACTCGCTTAAAATGAAAAAAGTTTAAAGACTCATGTTTACTGATTGGGATCAATTTTTATTATGCTGGTATCAATTTGCGTCATTTTAAAAACGTATTTGACTTCTGTTTGTCAATGAATTTTGATGACAACTGTAATCCTGTATTATATTATAGAACTTTTATATTAAAATATTGCCTATTAACAGGAAGAGTTATGTAATTCGTATAAGTAATACCTGAAAGTCTTGTACCTTAGATCTGTAATACCATGGATTGCGACGAATAAATTATTATGATTATGCCGTTCGTTCCGTCTATATGTATAATGCGTGTACGTGCTGTTCTCTGAAAATCTTCAAGAAAAAATAACGGCTAGACCAGCACTAAGTACTAGCAAGTTTTTGCGGCTTTGGAGACCGAGATGAAGCTTACAGGCCAATAGCGTTGTGGCCTGGTTATTGTTATGTATACCTATGTATCGAATGTTTTATAAATTTACTTACTATAAAAAGCAATGTTTTATTTCGATTAGGTCTACATTTTGTGCATATTGCATATCTGAAGTATTTTCGTATACTTGAAACTTTCGTTGAAACTAAATAAAATAATTATTCCAAATGTACAGTCACCTGCAATTTATGTTACACAACGAAGGCCGCAAAAATATCTGACACGATCTTATTTGTAGAACCATAAGAGCATGTCACATATTTTTGCGGCCTTCGAAGAGTAGGTACCGTCATTACTCATTATCACCAACTTTGCCCGCTTTTTTTTAAACACGAATTTCTCAAAAAAAATCACATCATATGACTTTTTTTTGCTCAGCACGTCCATTGTGATCAAACGCATCAGTTTATGTGAAGAAAACATTTTTTTATCGTGTTTTTACCCATTTTTTTGCGTTTTAGAGGGCGGGCAAATAAAAAAATAAAATAAAAAAATATCCGGGGTTTTCGCCAACATTGCCCACGTCAATTTGGTATTCAAATACAGCTCGTATGATGATGATGTCTAAGGATCACTTAAAGGTTTTGGGCAATCCTACCATTACCTGTTAATAACTTAGCGATAAGTGTAAAACCTTTTAAATAAATTTGCTGGGCAATGTTGCCTACCCGTTTTTGCCCATTTCCAAATAAGACTCGCCTAAGCATTTTACAAAGGCTAGGGTTGTCACTTTTGAGAAAATCTGTTACAATAGTTTAATGACCAAAAATATGATTTTTGTTGTGTTTTCATTCGTTAACGGGATAAAACATCTAAATAAAGGATAATAAGACAAATTACATACAGTATATATTTATAAACTTATTTTAGTGTACAAACATAACCTTCTTTTACTTGCGAAGTTGGGTAAATTAGATGAAAGTGACAACCCTAATCCGTTTTTGGTGGTGGGCAATGTTGGTATGGATGCCAAATTACCGGATTACTTTGCCCACCGCTAAAACTTTTGTGTATTTAGGCCTTTTTAGTTTAAATCTCAATAAACATAATCTATGCTTCATGTGTTATAACTGAAACCCGGAAATATTTGTCAAAGGGTTCTCAATTTTTTCTACTTGCATTCATTATTTATCAATTTTTTGCCCGCTGAAATATACCCTATATTAGACAACACGCTCAAAATTCCCAAGTCAAGTTATGCACAAGTTTGGCATATACTTTGTCAGAAATATAACCAATTTTCTACTAAAAACAGCAGGGTGGCCATAACTATTATCAATTTTTCTACATTAACGAATTTGTTTAAAATTGTCGTTTTGAGCAAAGTTTCCCTGGAGGCAAAGTTGGCGCTAATGACGTAACATATTATTGCAGGTGACTGTACATAAATGTTTCGGTGATTTTGAGATTATTTTCCAGGTTAGTTTACTAACAATCAAGTTATGCAGATACCGATTTCGTGAACGTATAAGTAGTAAGGTACCGCTATTGTTTAGCGATACCGATTATTTTTGAAGGTAAAACTATACCGGTTGAAATATAAAGATATTAAAATTACAGCAGGGACAACCATTTTTAATAGGTGTACCTAAATCATCATTGGCCGAGCGTTAGCAAAGGTCTCCGTTTCAGCTTGGGCAAAAATGCTTTTGTATGTTCTCCTTTGCAGATTACATTTCTCAACTGATTCTCGTGAAAATTTGTAAGCAGGTTCGATAGAACTATTCTGTTTCGCTTTATCCGCCAAAATGGAATTGCCACCCTGCTGAAACTTTATTTATTTAAATTCCTATTGAATGGATTTTGCACCTTATGAAAAACCGTATAGAGTAGTAAATAACATTTTACATCTGACTTAATGACATCTTGTTTTATTCGCTTTAATTGTACAAAACGTGTATCTCGACAAAGCAATATTAGGTAGTAAAACAGTCAACAATCAAATGAATTAAATAGGTAAGTACGTCTCGTGTGACATGAACAGACAAGGAAAGCAAGATTAAATGCATTGTTTCTCTTTCATCTTTAAATGGAATGCTTTTACCCTCAAAGGAGGCTATAGTGTAAACAACGTTATTTACGGTATTTGACGTCTGTCACTCACTACAGCAACACTACGTAAAATGTTTTGCACATCGAAATCACAAAGGAAAACAACTGCACTGCGAACGTTTACGTTCTACGTCTTTTTTTTTTAATTTTAGGGTTGGCCGAACACCATCGTTATGAATCGGTAGTCGTCTAAGTAAATCGATATGAATTTTTCATTTTTCTTTTAATAAAAATAAGGAAAAGGTGGATAATTAACTGTAAATATGGATATATTTATCGTCACTTAACAGACAACAAATTTGACACAGAAATAACATAAATAAACTTTAAAATAGATCCCCAGTTAGTTTCAATTTTGACAATGGGTGCGACCTACTCGGTCGGTGTATTAAATACACCGACCGACCGGTAGCTTGCGGGAAAACCATATAATTCTAGCTTTATTTAAATCTCAAATAAAAATTCATTATACGTCACAATTCGATACCTCAGTCTACGTGCCATCCAATCGTAATCGCTTGCTGTGACAATCGATTTGCGTTAGTTACATCTCTATATACGTCAGTCATAATGTGTCAAATACCGTAAATAAAGTTGTTTACACTATAGTGGTCAATCAATACTAAACTAAAAGTCCAATCTTAAAAAAACATGATGGGTCACTGACCTGTCCCAGTAAAGTGAGGTAGTGTGCGTGAAGTGCGCTTGTGTGTGAAATGGGATAAATTGACAGAATCTGATATTTTACCCACCGCTACCGTCGCCTTAAAGCCATTGTTCAAACATACGTTCTGCATGAAGTAAAATTTGTCAAACGTCACCCACTTCAAATACCTCGCATAAAATGTGATATCGGAAAGCTTATCATATGAATGGCTGTCAGTCGCGCTCGCACAGGGGTCGTTATATTAATTAGTTGTAGGCCTGCCCGACGTCTAGACCAAGACTCTTATTCCCAAAAAACCTAACAATTTAATCAGGCAAGCCAGTGTAGTGTGGTCTTCTTATTACTTATGGTTGTTACCGATCTCGAGCCCTTCATTATACTGGTATTATATAGTGCGCTTGGGTAGTGATAGGAATATGAGATCAGGTTGAGCCCCTCACGCACATCGGCGCAGACACAATGGATTGTTATAGCTAGGTACGTGCATATTTGCTGATTACTTGTAATAGCGGACATAAATACGATTCAAAATAACAGTAGAAGATTATAAATATAAAACGCTGGTGAAAACATTCACATTCGGAATATGCAATGCATGAGCACATTTTTATTTATGACAATTTCTGTACTTTTTTAATCTATTACAAAATTGAAAGGTCTACTCGTTGCGTCTTTATTAACAATTTTCGACTTCGCCTCAAATTGTTACTCACGTCACTCGCCTTTTTTGGCCTCTCTTAAACAACGGTTGCATAAAATACTATTCTTTTACGCTAGCGTTGGTCATTCATGGTCATGTGCTTGGCAATATGAGATTAGTCGGTACTTATTGCGAAATCTTTAGTAAACATCAAGCGAGATCCTGCAGTCACGAAACGGCAGCGGCATTCAAATGTGTTATTAAGCGGATTCTAAGATGAACCAACCTTTAGTCAGCCATGTTTTGCATAATTTTTAGAGCGTTGAAAAGTAAAGGGATTTTTATATTTTTTAATACGTAGGTATCTGTAGTCTACTTAAATTCTACAAAGCATATTGAATAGCACGAGAATAGAATGATGGGTAGGTATGTGATAAATGTTAACTAATTGGATTAGTAAGTAAAAGTGCTTACGAAAAAGCGTCAACGAAAGGACTCGTTCGATGTTCACAAAACTACAGACGATACACATATAATACACATGAACTCAAGACGTTATTTAGTACAATACCAAACACAATACGACAAAACCACGCATTTTTCAGATCTTCTAATTGACAACTTCAATGTCACAATTGTATAGCTATAGACAAGTTTAGCATTTATGACGTAAATACGACCTATTTTATTGTTGTTGAATGTATATGCATGGGTAGAAAACACCCTCGTAAACAGGGAATATTAGGCAAAGCTCTGCGTAGGTGGCACCTTTGTGGCACATACAGTAAACAAACCACATTGACACATCACACGTCACGTCAATCACATGGCCTACCGCGAAACAAGAAAATCGAAATTTCGTTATCTAATCTCTCTATCACTCTTGCATATTCGAGCGATAAAGAGGCAGATAACTAAATTTCGATTTTCGCGTTTACCGGTAGGCCCTTGTTAACAAACCGCCTTGATGCATCAATGTCATTTTTTATTGTCTATGAAAACTTGTCAAAAAACAGTTTAAGGCACAGTATGTATAATTTAGTCTATGAATTTACTGAGTCGGTAGTGCTGCACTCTGGTGGCAGAACATTGCAGTAATATCCCCTCAACAAGTAACAAAGTTAAGACAACCATTTTATTCGTAAGAGTCTGTGCGGACCCTAACTATACTCTGTATCTTTAGGTACTTAAATAAAAGTAAACCAATAATTTGTAAATTTTCGGGTAGTTATAACATTTATTGATTAACCAACCAAATACAAAACCACCTGGATCTGTCACTGCACGACCTGATTTGAACCTACATTAATATTTGATCATGTAATGTTTTCATCTATCCTCAACTGGCTTAAGAAGCCATTTGAGGGTAGATTTTGTTTACTCTATTTTAAATACCTAAAGATACAGACATAGCGACCCGGCGCACGGGTTACACAAAATCTAAACCTTCCTCAATAATCACTTTATTGATATGTGAAAACCGCATGAAAATCCGTTAAGTAGTTTTTGAGTTTATCGCGATCATACATAGGTAGGATGGTACATACAGACATACGCGGCGGGGGACTTTGTTTAATAAGGTGTTAGTGATGTAAAGAAGTCGTCTATGTCGCCCAATTCACCCATGGCACCTACATTAATATAGATTAGTTTCTGGACGAGAGCAATAAGAATTTGATTGATAACCATCAAGTACCCTGCATTGCATCAGTCCATCATCAATTCCCAGTAGACCTTCGACTCCAAGTTCATACCTACATTATATAACAAAATAAATACGTTTATATAATATAAATTAACAGTAAGTACCTAAGTTCGGGAGACCGTCTAGTCTAGACACGGAGGCGTAGGCGGAAAGGTTAGGGCGGCGGGAAACTGCAAATCTCTCCGGGCGACGGCGAACTTCTCATGAAATGTAATATGCACGATTTTGTCACGAGGCAAAGATGGGTATAGCTCGGTGGGCGGCGAGTCGATATGCAAAATACTACTAAATAAGATCTAAGATCAGCTCATCATCTTCAGCGTATTAATCTGCTGGGCAGAAGCTCCTTTCGTGGGTTATGTGGTATTATGCAGTATCATTTTTCCGAATAGATATTATACTTACCTAAATTTTATAAGGTCCAAAAAATATTGCTTTGCACCAATACAGCAAACTGAGACGTTTTAAAGTCACATGCATAAACCACTTGAATGCTACCGCATGTATCAGGGCTATAACCGCGAAAATCGAAGTTCGGAAACTGCGGGCATTTTCTCTGTCAGTCTTATTACGCCTTCATTGGAGTAAAAGAGAAAGATCCCCGCAATTTGCGGATTTCGGTTTTCGCGGTAGCCCCTCAGGAATCCTAGCCGAGATGACAATCGTTAAATTGATAGAAAACGCCAATCGTATCTTAAATAATGCATGGAAATAGTCGCCTGACTTTTTGTACATACCTAGTATACCTACCATCTGTGATCCCCATACATTTTTAGGATTCCGTACCCAAAGGGTAAAAACGGGACCCTATTACTAAGACTCTACTGTCCGTCTGTCCGTCCGTCACCAGGCTGTAACTCATGAGCCGTGATAGCTGTCTAGCTATGAAATTCAACTGTCTAGTTGAATTTTTCACAGATGATGTATTTCTTTTGCCACTATAACAACAAATACTAAAAACAAAATAAAATAAATATTTAAGTGGGGCTCCCATACAACAAACGTGATTTTTTTGTCGTTTTTTGCGTAATGGTGCGGAACTCTTCGTGCGCGAGTCCGACTCGCACTTGGCCGGTTTTTTTTTTCTATTCGTCTGGCGTTTGTCTATGTACGATCGTCACCTTGGCTAGGCCCTCTCATGATTAAAAATCAGCAATTTATACGTTCCACTTTCCAGTCGATTCGAGGAGGGGAGGTGACCAAGCTGAATAGAGAACAAAGCAATACCTGTCCTAGCCTAATCAAATTAAATTACCTTTATTACCTACCCAAACGGCTTTTTAATCCTGGTGATCTATACCTACTTAATTCAATTACATTTTATTGCCGGTAGTAGCCAATCGTAGAATACATGGCGGAACGCAAAGAAATTAACAATGTTTGGAGCAATTTGCGGCTGACAGCTCTGTCGGGCGTCCGAACAGTGATTGGCTTTCATTTAGTTAGTCCACCCTTCCCCTACAGACGTATTAACATCCATTAGAATACAAACTTGATTGCGGCCTGTAATTCGTTCGACAATTCGATCAAATTGTAATAAACAATGAGGGCCGTAGTACGCAATTATCTAAGCTCTGTTTATAGTTTCCGGATATCCGTTTCGAGTTAACGCTCCAGATATCAGTTTCACCATGGGACTCCTATAAGGTATACAGGGTGACCTTAGCCTTTGGACAAACCCTGAAATCCCACGTAGGGTTACTTCTCAGAAATGCTCTAACGGTAATATTTTTTTAATTAGAACAAAAGATAAAAAAAATATTTTCAAACAAAAGTTATTTCCAATAATCAACAACAAAAAGAAACATACTGTATTAATCATTGGCAGTACTTTTGACAATTTGTTTGAAAATGTGAGGCAATTATTACATGTGTCAAAAGTCAGAATCTTATTAATGTCATAAATAAAAAAGATAATCAAAACGGTCGAAGAAGGATTCATACTATTTATTACCTCAGGAGCTACTTACACATACAGGTTGCACAAAGTAAAAAAATCGTAATTTGTTAATTTCTTCGTAACTGCTACACCGATTGTTATGTTACTTTGTATACTGGTTCTAAATACCCTAATGCATATGTACATTTCGGCTTTGTCCAATGGCTAGGGACACCCTGTATACAATAATAATATGGTTCTGAACTTGATAAAATTCAACAATAAGAAATTGAAACGTCTACACCCAACATTTTTATACCTCTAGTCATTTATCGGATACCTAGTTAAGATGAGTGTAAGTACCAGTAAATATACTCGTATTTGCTAGCCATTTTCTGTGACTTCAGTGTCAGAGGGCCTACCGCGAAATACGAAAACCGAAATTTTGTAACCGCTTCTTTATCGCTCTTACATAGGCATTCGAGCGATAGAGCGGCAGATATAAAAATATCCTCCTCCTCAGTTGGGGTCTCTATTGTTTCCCAAATAGTTTTAAGGCATTGTCCGAATTTTCGTTAGTCATAATTGGTTTTTCTCAGAAACGCGTAACTTTTCAGGATTGCCATAAAACAGACCTAACCTAACCTATCTATAGAATAACCTTACGAAATCCTGAAAAGTTAACGGTTTCAGTTTTATGATTAACGACAATATGACAAACAATACATTATGACATTTATGACTTAAAACTTTATGGGAAACAAAGGGACCCCCCTCAGTACGGCTACCACCAGTTTTGACATTGACAGATTAACTCGCGTCTACGTAAATTACTTTCTATACATCTCGCTTGCACTAATATGCGAGTACGAGCGAGATGCATAGAAAGTAAGTTACTTAAACGTGAGTGAATATGTCAATGTTAAAACTGGTGGTAGTGCTTCAGGTTGTCCTCAACCGTGATCCACGTCAAAACGTCAGAGTAAACAAATGAATTCGCGAGACTCAAAAGCAACTCCTAGATACAAAATACTTACTAAGTAATATTTAAAGAACTTTTTCTACTCCCGTACTTTTATTTGTCATTTAAAGGGTCGTGCACACACCTTTAAAACCCTACCTTATAGTTGTCAAGACAAGTCTTTTTCACCTCAGCAGCTCGAACAAGGGTACTTTGCTTCTTAAAAACAGTGAGCAAAATCGCATTTTGCTCACTGTTTTTAAGAAGAAAGTACTTACCCTTGTTCGAGCTGCTGAGGTGAAAAATGACATTCAAGTGACCTTTATAGTCAAATGTCATTTCAACATGCGGGGTCTAATACAAGTTCGATATACTTGGGTTCTATTATCTCTGTCCCTCTAGGTATGTTCTCACTGCTTAGGGTGAAAAATTTTGTGTACTACACGAGATCAAAGTTATTTACATCTCGTGCGCTTTTGAATCCCTTACTACGCTCAAGATTCTAAATTAGTTTCACTCGCTACGCTCGTGAATCTATTATAGAATCTTTCGCTTGCACGGGACTCAAAATAAGCACTCGAAGAAATATCAAACTTTGATCTCTTGTTGTACAAATAACTATAGTCTATTCCCCAAAAAAGAATTTGTGCATACACGCAGTATCTTTTTGACGATTTTACGATACTTCGTGTAATGACCACTTATAGACGGTCAAGCAAATCTTGTCAGTAGAAAAAGGCGCGAAATTCAAATTTTCTATGAGACGAGATCCCTTCGCGCCTACATTTTTCAAATTTGCCGCCTTTTTCTACTGACAAGATCTGCTTGACCAAGTTTAAAAAATATTGAATGAAATACAGTGTTGCCAACCTTATTTTAAATGTCATCTGTGACAAATAAGTGAACCATAGACTTTTTTATTTTATTCATATATTCATTCTTTTCCCGCCCATACCCTCCATTTTTGCTACTTCTTGATTTAAAAATATTTGTTAAATTTACAATTTTATTTCAAAGTAAGTGCTTGGTCGTAGAAAAAGTATTGTATGCAACGTTGTTTAACTGAGTCAAAAAATACTCGTGGCGTCTTTATTAACAATTTTCGGCTTCGCCTCAAATTGTTACTCACGCCACTCGCCTTTTTTGACCTCTCTTAAATAACGGTTGCATAAAATACTATACTAAGTACCTAAGTATCTAGGAGTTGTTGAAGTGCTTTTTTCAGCGTCCATATCAAAATTGCACGATGGAATTTGTATCTTCCCAGTCCCAGAGCCTTTATTAATAGGACAAGATTATGCAGGTCGGTTGACCGATTTGGTCGTATGGTCGTTATAAATAAATAATAAAGTAATAGCGACAAAACGACTTTGACATAAATTAGTATTCATAAAGACAATTATGATGCTACCTACATAGAATTAGGTATAATTTATTTTTGTTATTTTTCCTGCTTGTCCAGAATGTTGTGTTAAAAATAAAGTAAAAGAGTTCTGCTACGTTGCGGTCATATATTATCAGAGCTTTTAAGCTAGGTACCTTTTTACAACTCCCAACTAAAAAAGTAGGTAATCCTGTTCAAAGGGCCAAACATGCTGACAAGCTACCAGTGGCGGCGCGTGGAATTTTTCGCTAGACAACTCGGAGCAAAAAAAAACACCTACATGAAACACCTACATTATGTACTTATTTTTTCATGATAAGCGAAGGTAAAGTAAAGCGCTAGGTGTGTCCTTGAGTTCGTTCTTTTGCAGTTAGTGTATAACCACCTTTGCCATACTTGTCATCACTGACGTCACATAAACAGTGTATGTCGTGTATGACAAAAGCGGATTCCTACTCCTAAATTCCTAACAATCCTAACTAATAAGTTTTTTGCAAAAATTTCATTTTGGGTACAAGCTTTTATCGCTGACTATACTTTTCTTACGACAGACAACTAATACTCATCGAGACAATTCTAAAAACCCCTAACACAATTAGGTTGCGTTGTTTCATCACAGAGTTCTTATGGCGACCTCCTGTCTCCATCATCAGATCAGTTCGACAGTATGATATTATTGTATTGTCAGCAGAACTACATAGGTACAGCTGCCAATTTTCATGACGCTACGATCCTTGGAAGATGTTTAAATTAGTTACCTTAGATTCCATTACATTAGTTACATACAGATCGACCTAATAAAAGCTTGTTAAAAACAAGGACTGACCTTGAAACACCTGCACGAACAATACGCAACACTAATAACACTCAAAAATTCACTGCTTTAGTCTTTATATATAAATATATGCACACAACTAAGTAAAATCTCATTAAAACCTATAAAACTCTAATAAAAACAACAATAACAACAAATCTTGGCAATAACCGGAACGGAAGTGTTGTCATAATATTATTCCATTTTCACGACCTACGGACTTCCAAAACCTATTACTACAAATTTATAAACAGTACTTTCTTCGAAGAAACCCTCGTTATAGTTAGGGAGGCGAATAGGGGAATTTTCGGCAATACTCGAGCGTGGCAGTTTAAGATATGAGAGATACCTTAGACCTAATAGAACAACCTTGTAAAGTATTTAGCTCTATATGTAGTGACGCGCGCCTAGGATAGACGATCAGATTAGTAAAAAAAAATGGATAGTCTGAAATACTCGAGCGCCTCAGATTAAGATATTGGGGGTTGATTTTAGTGTTTAAAGACTAAATTTAACTAATCTGACGATAAGTCCTTGACGCCGCCGAGTTATAGGGTCGCGAACTTGTAAAAAAAAAACGTTAATCCGGCATTCTCGAGCGCGATTTTTTTATTTTTTATTTTGAAGAATATAATCTAAAACTTACTAAAAATACAAAATCTGCCGGTTTCCGCATGACCGGAAGTGTGGAGGAGCCATTTCGTCTTCCTAAGAACGCGTTGCGGCATATAAGTCGCGAACGATACATTTTACAAAAAAAAAGTTTAAATAAACAAAAAAGGTAATTTTATTGTCATTCTTAAATTCCCCGTTTTATCAAGGAGAAAGAAAGGAAAAAAAAGAAACCAAAAAACCTTTTTCGGTCAGATTAAGAGAACCCACCAACATTTTTGTCAGATTAAAAAAATATGCTTTCAGGATACCGAGATAAACCTCCCCTATGAAAATCTGACGCGCTCGAGTATTTCAAAAAAACTTTTTTTTTTTTGCATATTCAAAAATTCATCGTAACTTATCGTCACGCCGAAATCGTCAGTTTTTTTAAAGGAAGCTTCCTTGGGGCCTACTTAACACCCCTTCCGAAAATCTGACGCGCTCGAGTAAATTTTTTTTTTTTGCATTTTTGACTACTTTATATGCCTACCCCCACCACGCAAACCGGCAGATTAGTATACCGTTGTTATCAGAGGCACTCGGGGCATACGTAGTATGAATATCTGACGCGCTCGAGAATGCCCAAGTAACTGTTTTTTTTAACATTTTTGAAAAACCGTACACGCCAAACCCACCGCTAAAATGGTTTTTGCCATACGAGCTTTTCTTTTCGAAATTATTTTATCTTTCGATTTTGATAGGTCTCGACGGCGCCGTTGAATTACGCCATTTAGCTACCTCGCCTCCCTAACTATTATCAAATTACCTTAACTAAACTTGCGACTCCATAATATTCTTAGATTTTGTAATAAAATTTCTTTTTTTAAAGGTTTTTTGAAAATTTGGTATTAATGATAGCAAAATACAAAAAAAATTTACCCATTAATTCAATTCAATGTTTTAGTACGGCAACATTAACCACACGAGCGGCAAACGCGACTCGATTCAAAATTGTGAAACATTACACTCCAATATAAATCTTACCTATTTGTATTTAAGGTTTAAATTCAAATGAAGCATGGTGTACAGCACTTACGCCACTCGCGGACTTTGACTGTGTGCGTGCATTTTTCCAATATAAACCTTATCATGTTACGTTTAAGGTTTTTATTTAAATGAATAACTCGATACAAAACCGTGTTATTTTGATGCGTAAATACGCGGACTTTCTTTAGCGAACTTTATGAGCGTGTGCGTGAGTTTTCGTATGTGTGTGGTGGCTCATGAATGAATACTCAAGCTTAAACTTAGTCGCCCGCGCGCCCGCTATGATTAGTTGAAATTTAATCAATAGTGAAGCTTTAGTAAATCGTGTTATCGATTACAAGGTAGGTAATACGTAGTGTTTTCGTTATGGATATATACGTAGCAATAAATTTTAGGCAAGCCGGTGGGAATCGGGTTGTATGAAGCCGCCGCTACTGCAAGCTACGCCAAGCCGAAGCACGCGGCAATTCAAAATTCTTTGTCTAATATCAGTGTCTCACTCTCTCATTAAGCAAAATGTGAGACGCTATACACATAGGACCAAGAAATAGGACAGGTGGAATATACCACCCTAAGTTAAAGTTACGAGCGCAGGCATCGGTTGCGCAATGCAGGCCGTCTGCCCTTCCGTTGCCCTCCGCTGCGTCTTGTCTAGACGTACGCCCTATTGCCCCTTTGTGAGGGCCTCATCGTACTGTATAAAATTATTCGAGGTTGCTTAACGGACTTGTTACAAAGGTCTCGAAAACTTAAGTAGGACTCAAGCAACGCGGTCGCATAACAATGGATGGAAGGGTCAACCCTAGGACAACGTAAATTGGAAAGCCACTAGCGTCTTGCTTAAGATAACGCTCTATTATTAGCCTCTGCATTCAAATTAGTTTCTAACTTAGGGACGTGAATGGGTCGATTTAATTTCATTAGAAAAACCTTTTAGGCGCGTTTTGTTTCGATTGAGAAATGTTTTCGTTTCAAAACACGGAGGTACTTCCATTCTAAATCACATCTTCCATTCAAATTTAGCAATACCTATAGTTCGTTTTTTTTAGCATTAGAAATAAGGCAAACAATCTTGATGTCTTTTAATTGAAAAACACATTTAAAAAATAAGTTACGGCAAATATGTAACAATTATGAATCTCATATGATAATTTATATTCTTTTGCTTTCATAAGTAATAGTTACTGATTTTTAAAAAGCGTTTTTCAATTAAAAGACATGTCAAGATCGCTTACCTTCTTGCAAGTTCTTTCTAATGCTAAAAAACGAACTATAGGTACCAACAGAATCAATAGGTAATCGGGTGATAAGTATTATGAGTAGGTTTTTTAGGGTTCCGTACCCAAAGGGTAAAAAGGGGACCCTATTATTAAAACTCCGCTGTCCGTCCGTCTGTCTATCTGTCACCAGGCAGTAACTCATGAACCGTGATAGCTAGGCAGTTGAAATATTCACAGATTATGTGTGTGTGGCTAGCTAAACTTTAGTTAAAATGCCCTAACTTACAACACACTTCCTGTTAAACTACCTACCGCTTGATCGATTGCAAGCACTAAGCAACAGAGGGTCTACTGTGAAAAATGAAAAACGAAATTTCGTTATCGGCCTCTCTATCGCTGAAAAGCGTGAAAGAGAGGTAGATATTGAAATTTGGATTTAGACTTTTCGCGGTAGGCCCTCTGATTCCCTTTGTAAACGGTTCAGCGTCTAGTGGAGATAAATGTTAGTGTAAAAGTTTAGCGGCAAATAAATGGAGAATTCTGCACCTGCGCCCGGCCGCCGCGAGCCTTCTATAGATCCAGTGAAGGCACAGGGAATCCTGTAAGTCTTGTAACTAAATGTACTACATTTCATTGTTTTGTTAAATGTTTAGTCAGGAAGCTTTCTTCTTGAATTAAAGCATTGATTGTATAGCATCTTGCGTGAAATCGAAAAAACACTATCAGTTACTTTACGAGTAGGTACCTACTACAACCAGCCTGGGGGAAAATTCCCAATATTTGCGATGTCACAAGTAGACAAAAACAATGTGACTAAGCTTAAAATATACTTAGTGTAAACAAGGTTACACTGTGTCACATTGGTCAAACAAATAATAAGTTTATTCCTTGCTGTGTCCATATAACTTTGACATTCTTTCCGAGGTTAAAATAACTCAAGACCAGTTTGGTCAATAAATATTTATTCAATGACCATTACGCTGGTTTCGGCCAAAGTACACAAAAAGCAACCGTAACAAATCCGTCCAATATTCCACAATACTCACAACAGTAACAATCCGACTCATGCTTTATCAATCGTGGTTAGTACAGTGAAGTGTAAAAAATATGATTGTACACATCATACCTACTCAAAAATATATTCCATTATATCAGCGAATTAAAAACTATGGGACATAATTTTGAGAGTTATATGCACCCATAGTTTTACACTTGACTGCACATGGCCCAAATTATGTAACTTTGATAATCTTATCGAATCGCTGGATCGATTGACTATTAAATGAAGAGTAGATAATAAGGTTGATTTGAATGCTCTTTATCTAATTATCTGAATCGATTTCTTTTTTGCCATGTTTACGTCTTCTGGGTTATGATATGAAATTTTATCGCATCAAACAAGCATTTTTTGGTAATTTTAAGACCATTTCTTTTCTTGGTCTACTAGATCTAATATCCACTAAACATGTAAGCAATAAACTGTTACACCGTATTATCTGACAATGTGACTGTTAACGATAACGACCAAAATCTATTTACGTAATACGATCGCTAAGCACGCTATGGCTAATTAAAAAAAAACTGTTTATAGTTCATCTCTAACGCGTAAGGAGAGACACGCGGCGCGACAGTGGAAGCAGAAATGGTCGTTCTACACCCAGCTACGGGAAATACAGGAGGAAGAAGCGCTGAAATTGGGTAGGTACAGGGGCGTATTTACCATAGGGCCATCCGGGCCATGGCCCGGGGCGCCAATCCGCTAGGGGCGGCGTATGGGCCATATGGCGCCCCTAGCGAATTGCATTTTGTTTTTCTTCCTTGACTTCTGGGGCGGCGAAATGTATTGGCCCGGGGCGCCAAATTTCAAAATACGCCCCTGGGTAGGTACCTACAATGGTTACAATACCTACTAAGAATATATAATCTATCGATTTCTGCAATTGTTAACTGCTTATTTTGTATTATGATTAGGAGCGAGGCTTGTCTTTGTGGATCGCGCCATTTATGTCCTTATGGCTAATCTTTAGAATATTCTGAATGGAAATATTTTATACGGAATTAATTTAATCACAGCGTAGGTCTTATTTGGATGTCAGGTTACACATATAGTACGATATAAAATAGTAGAAATTAAATAAATTCCATACTAAATTGTTGCCATGTTTAAGCATTTTACGTCAAAAATGTGAGTTACGTAGGAAGTGGCGCCCTCAATAATTTTCTACGATATCTTGTCGGACTATACTTTGACTTATTATTATATTGTAGATTTTTTTTCGAAAACAAAATAAAAATCGGCCCATGACCCATTTATCCGTATTTAGGCATGTCAATGGAGGAATATCGCGCGGTAGTCCGATCGATGAACTGCCAGGCAGAGCCGCAACAGTACCCTGTGCAAGTGGATCCGTCACCGGCCCCTTTGCCTCCAACTTCCTCAGGTGAACACCTCCAAACCATTTATATCGTTGAGTAAACATAATGGAGGATTACCAAGCGGGAATCCATTCGATGTACTTTACTTACTTACTTGTGTAAGTCGCTGCGGGCACAATAAATAAAAAATGTATACCTACCTACATATATATTTATTATGCAAGAACTCAATAAATTTGCACTTAATATTATATAACAAATAAAAATGTACTCGTCAAGATAATTAATTCTTAGTATAAGTATGTTAACTCATGTAAGTGAATTGTAATATTCTTATGAGTAATAAAATTTCTTTAAACCTATGTAAAGTCAAATTAAATCGCTACACCTAGTAGAGTTGGACCAATCTAGCTCTGCAGACTGCTGTGCCAGAGTGTGGCGATCCCACCCTAAACGTAAAATTACTATAAAAATGTGACGTCAGTCTACCTAGCTAGTTCAGGTAGCATAGTCAACGGCCATCCTTCTTTCCTAATTTAGTAGAATGAAATTAGTCTACTGCTAAACTAGTCTATCTAGTTATCTACTAAGTTGTACTTGCCGGCAGGGATGGTGGGCCGGCGCG
Source organism: Cydia splendana (assembly GCF_910591565.1). Classification (NCBI taxonomy): domain Eukaryota; kingdom Metazoa; phylum Arthropoda; class Insecta; order Lepidoptera; family Tortricidae; genus Cydia; species Cydia splendana. The sequence continues at coordinate 11,140,491 of NC_085971.1, read as the reverse complement.
CTGTGTGCCCGCTGGAGCGCTACGGGCGGCTGGTGCGCACGGCGCGCGACTACCCCACGCGGCCGCCGCTGCCGCCCGGACAGATCTACGACCCGTACAAGCAGACCATCATATTCCTGGGGTACAGTATACTGGCTACTGCTTCGATTGGCAGGCTTACGTGACGCATGATATATGCCAACAAAAACGATTAGGCAATATAGGTAATATAATACAATGACGAGTCTGGCAGGGTCGCCATGCGATGTCCATTGACAGAGTATACTGGCGTGGGGCTTATGGCTTTTTATGACGGGGACCCTCGGTTTAAATTAAGCTCGATTGAGTATGCGGGGCCCGCAAGTACTGCTTCTGCAACACAGCATACTGGATATGCAGCGAGAAAGTTGAATGTTTCTAGTATACCTACTGCTTTAAAAAAAGCTGTACGTCTTTACGTAATCGTACCAGTCCCAGTCGTGCCTTCACTATCAATACCTGTAAGTACCTATGTAAAGTTCCTAACCCGAATGTGGTTTATTCCTAATCGTGCATGAGAACCATAGTCTAGTTGTGCATATAGTAAAGCGTGATATGATGTTGCAGGATCGACGTAGGGGACCCGATATCGTACAAGCTGCCCGCGGCGCGCTGCGAGGTGACGGACGAGATGTGGGCGCGCCCGCAAACTGTCGCCGTGGATCCGCTCGCCGACCGTTTAGCCAAACTGTAGGACCCCTGTAAAACCGTGCAAAAGTAGGTACAGACCGTACCTACTTTTGCACGGGTTTTCTACATCGCGTTCTTTTCTTGCGCGAGAAAATAGCATCTACAGCCACTCGTACTCCTTTAAATGTTTAGGAACAAACGCGCGTTGCACCAAGAATTTTACATATCTTCATTATTCTGTTTGTTATATTGTAGAAAATCAAAGACACATACAAATCACAGGCAGAAGTAATTTTCTACTAAGATAGGGAGTGTGCTTGAGCTGTAGAGGACAACAGAAGCCCTTTATTTATTAATGTGAAGTGTCAATGTCAAGTTTAAGTTTTCGATTTACGACCTCAATAGGGGTCATCCATTAATTACGTCACAGGAATTTCTAGGTTTTTTTACCCCTCCCCCCTCCTTGTCACACTTGGTCACATTTGGCAAACCCCTCCCCCCTGGTGTGACGTCACATTTCTGCAACGAAATCGGCAAATATTTATTTAATATTTTATCGAAATATTTTTGACAAAAGAAATATTAGTAATTTTATAACCCAAAAATAATAAAAAAAAATTAAACGAATAAAAACGATTATCGTTTCAAAACCTTGTTATTTAAATGATAAGTAGCGTATAAAATAATTTAAATACATTTTCGGTTACTGATGAAGTTAAAGTGACGTCACAAAGTTTATGACTCCCCCCTCCCCCTTGTCACAACATGTCACATTTTCTTGACCCCCTCCCTCCCCCTAAACGTGTGATGTAATTAATGGATGACCCCATATGGCAGAAGCTCCAAAGCGCATGGTCTCTGTAATTGGAGTTAAATAGTAAAATAGGGACCAAATGTCAATGTAGGTACCTATAGTAATACAAAAAATACATTCGATATCTGATTTTTATTTCGATTTGTCCATAAAGAAAGTGTGTACTAACATGAAGCAACTCAGCCGACGTTGAAGTTCCTCGTCTTAACGGCAGTGGCCGGCAGCTGCGCAACGATGCTCTCTGGTAGTACCTCTATCGCCACCGCTTCTGACTCGGCCAGCCAGTGGAAACCGGCCAGGTACTAGAACAGAAACCGTATTTTTATTCGGACACTTTGATGGCCACTGAAAGATGGGATACAGGCTTCTTGAGTCGTAGCTCAGTTTGCAGAAGCGATTGGACCGGTGTTTCAATGGTCGCAAGATCGAGTCTTGCCGGAGGTGTACATTTTTTTTTATTTTTCATTTTATATAAAAAAAATGTAATATTGCTCGCAGACGTTTCTGCTTGATAAAAAAATAGTTTGCCACTAAAAGGTAAGAACGTTTCAGGTGTAAATTGGAGCCGTAGCCAAGATGATAATCGTATACGTATCTACAAACTCCAATCAAAAAATAAGTTTATGGCAAAAATTTCATTTTTGGTACAAGCTTTTATCGCCGACTGTACTTTTATTACGACAGGCAACTAATACTCATCGAGACAATTCTAAAAACCCCTAACACAATTAAGTTGCGTTGTTTCATCACAGAGTTCCTATGGCCGCCTCCTGTCTCCATCATCAGATCAGCTCGATGGTACCATAATATTGCATTGTCATCCGATTTATACATGCATGCAAAATTTCAGCTCAATCGGAAACCGGGAAGTGGATCAAATTTAACTTGCAAGATTTGATTACAGACAGACAGACAGACAGACAACGGTCAGGTGAAAGTAAATAAAAGCTTGTAATAAAAATGTAACGGATGACAGATGAAACGAAAGGTGACGTGATAATTTCCACCCATTATTTAAGTTTTTTTTTGCGAAAGCCCAGGGGATTGTACGTCGAAAATGAATGTAGAATTGACTCAATAGACTACTCTATTTAGTTCTCTGGATTCTTCGAAATAGGAAAGGAATGCATAAGTTTATAGGCAAGAGGTTATAGCAACGTCTCTGTGATACATCTGTAGCAAGGGTCCATAGGCTACAGTTATCATAAAGCGGACTGTGCTCTTGTTGGCTACCTATTAAGGTAATATAAAAAAGTGGCAAATATCAAAACATTCTTCGTACTTATAACCCCTTTTTTAGGGTTCCGTACCCAAAGGGTAAAACGGGACCCTATTACTAAGACTTCGCTGTCCGTCCGTCCGTCCGTCCGTCCGTCCGTCCGTCCGTCCGTCCGTCCGTCTGTCACCAGGCTGTATCTCACGAACCGTGATAGCTAGACAGTTGAAATTTTCACAGATGATGTATTTCTGTTGCCGCTATAACAACAAATACTAAAAACAGAATAAAATAAAGATTTAAATGGGGCTCCCATACAACAAATGTGATTTTTGACCAAAGTTAAGCAACGTCGGGAGTGGTCAGTATTTGGATGGGTGACCGTTTTTTTTTTGCTTCTTTTTTTTTTTTGCATTATGGTACGGAACCCTTCGTGCGCGAGTCCGACTCGCACTTGCCCGGTTTTGTGATATGATACTAATCTTATACCTTTAAACGAGCAATTCTTATTTATTTATATATATATTTCGGAGATCTCGGAAACGTCTCTAACAATTTCGATGAAATTTGGTATATGAGGGTTTTCGGGGCCGAAAATCGATCTAGCTAGGTCTTATCTCTGGGAAAACGCGCATTTTTGAGTTTTTATATGTTTTCCGTGCAAAGCTCGGTCCCCAGATACTATATTGTTATAATGTCTTGATATAAATATAGGTACCTTGATTGGAATAACTTTTAGCGCCGCCTTCTGTACTTTCTTCTCTTTGCGATCTTTTTTCACTTCAGGCCCATCGAGGTTATATATCTGAAAAAATTGAGTTTTGAATTAAAATATTTGACAAGGAAAATTTGACATCCTAACCTCCTACCTAACTTACCTAACTGACCAAAATTACAAACATTCACTGTTACTTTATTGCAACGTGTTTTCCAACGAACGAGAAAGTTCCAACTATAATTAGCTACTCTACCTTAGCGTCTTTCGACGGTCTGTCCATCACCCAGAGCGAGGTCTCGTCTTGGAATACGAGCGCGTTCCTTGTGGGATGCGCCGTTATACTCTGGATGGCGGATTCCCGCTCGTACCACGTCGCAGGCAGCCCGTAGCGCGGCCACTCTTCGAATTTCTTCGCGGCGAGTTTGTACTCCATTAACTGTAATTACAAGATAATTCAATACATCAGATTATACATTTTAATATACGAATCACATAAAATGACTAGAGTCGAGATGCATCTTACAACTTGGAGCGAAATATACCAAATCGCGAAAATCCAAATATACATATTTCATCTTTTAATTAGTAGTAGTCCATGCCTTCGATCTGTTAAAACTTTGAGAAACTTTTGGTCAACATAAGTGATAACTACAAGTCAGGTTATAATGCCATCTCTTTCACTCTTGATTAATCCGAACAAGGGTAAAGGAGATAGCATTATGACCTTTTTTTTTTTTTTTTTTTTTTTTTACGTTGGGAAAATGCTTTTACGCATCCCGTCTCGAGGGGAGCAAGACGGGTATGACGGACTAAAGGGCGAGGACCTACTACCGTCTAAAAACCCAACGAGTGCCACCTCCGCATATAACGGAGCGGCGCAGGATCGCGGTGAGCATTCAACTGCGACGCTCCAGCGGGCAGCCCGCAACCGGGCTGCAGGCTCCATGGGGCATTAAGTAGTTTAGTGCCCCCCCGTTCAATGATACTACCATAGTGGGTGATTCCCCAATCCCCACATGGGTCTACTAGGGCGGAGGTAGCAGATGCGCATAACGTCTGCGCCGACCTCCTGGCCTGCGTCGACGGAGCGGGTGCGCTTCCGGATCGTTTTCTCGCTCCCGTTCCGAAGCCTCCTTCTGCGAAATTATGTCCTCGCAGAAAGAGGCTACAGCTCTCCAGCTCCTCTCGCTGTCAAGCATCGCCCATACAACGCTTAGCAGTGACAGGTCAGCTCCCACTTCTTGGCGTAATACGGCTCGGCTGAGTTCCCAGGCGGGGCATTCTTCAAGCACGTGGCGCACTGAATCTACTTGTGCGCCGCACTCGTAACACGCTGGAGACTCCTCTCGTCCAATCCGGTGCAGGTACGCTCCGAAGCACCCATGGCCAGAGAGGACCTGCACTAACCTGAAGGTAAGAGCCCCGTGGCGCCGCTTTACCCAATGGTCCAAGTGAGGACGAATGGCTTCTATTGTTGCCCGGCCGTAAGGCGATGCCCCTAGGTCTTCGTCCCATTGGAGAAGCATGTGATCCTGTGCCAGGGCACGTACACGCTCTAACTCCTGCCAGCAAGGGACTTCGCCATCCGTCATCCGTTGGGTTTTGAAGCGATATACTTCAGCTAGGACTCGTGCTTGAAGCTCCCATGGGGGATCCGCCGCTAATGTCGTCACTGCCGCCCACGAAACTGTGCGGTAAGCCCGCACTGCCCTCATCGCAATAGCCCTCTGAGGTCTTCTTAAGAGGACTTTATTCTGCGTGGTGAGTGCGTCAACCCACAAAGGGGCTCCATACATGGCCATGCTGCGCAGTACCCCAGAATACAACTGCCGGCATCGGTTGTCCGGCCCTCCAATGTTGGGCAGCAATCGCCCTAACGCGGCAGCAGCAGCCACCAGCCTCGGTGCGAGAGCAGTAAAATGTGCCCCAAAGCTCCACCGTCCGTCCAGTACCAGGCCAAGGTAGCGCATTTGGGCCTTAACCAGCATGGTTTCGCCATCGATTTCAATTTTTGCACCACGGGGCGGCCCTCTGCGTGGACCATGAAAGAGTAAGACATCCGTTTTATGCAGGGCGACACTGAGACCGAGTTGACGTAATAGCATTATGACCTGACTCGCCACTTAGTTTTGCGGCATATAAGCTTTCCTTGTCCTGGCACGCAGTTATATGTCGGCAGCGTAGCGTAATGCCCCCACTTTTGTCCTGTACGACTCCAGACAGGTCTGTGTCCTAGTTAATTAGCCCTATAATAGGGTGGAGCGTCGTTGTATGGAAAAAAATAAAAATTTGATTATCGATGTGGAACCGGTACCAAAAGTTGCAATTTGTCATGTAGATTATAGTAATTATATCAAGTTTCAAAATCAACACTACTTTTAGCCCTCTACTCAGCCGCTAAAGAAATTAATAAAGGTAAATTTTCATCAATCATTAAAATATACTATTTCACTAATTTGTGTACATTTTATTGAAATTATGTAATACTTAATAAGCGTATAATAAGTTATTACCAAAATTTTAGTGCATTTTTCAATATTTATGAAATAATATAATTTCAATTTTTCATATTATACAGCAATTTCATGCAAAACAAGGAAAATGCTACAGTGTAAAAAAATTATATGAGTTATTTTTTTAGACAGTCTTGTGTCAAAGTAACGATGTTATTGATTACGAAAAGTATCATTTTACTGCAAAAAAAGGGTTACTTATATGTTTAAATAAGCGTCAAATTTCGCCCTTCGGCGTCGCTTACGCCCTTTTTGGGTCATGTTCACACGTATGTTAGGCATATATATATACTTATATTAGTGTTCTTTTTATTATCTTATCATGTTCAAAATAGTTTTCACGATTCTGTTATGGGTTGCAAACTCCAATTTGTGCACAATATCCGGGTTAAAGTGCATTTTCCATAAAACCCCTATTTACGTGGTTTTACCGTGTCATAAAAATATACGCTATAAACAAAAATAAGAATAGGAATCGAGTATATCTGTAAGAAAAATATGTTATTTAATGAATAAAACTTGTTATAAAAAAATAAGCATAAGTAAATTAAATTTATTAAAAATATACATATATTGCTATATATAATCGAATAGTAGAGGGCTAAAAGTATATACCAATATTTTTTTTATTTTTTTTCCCTTAAATAATAAAAAAATAGACAACCTTTTAGAGGGGTTCCATTGCTACATTCAAGAATTTTGGATTTCGCTCCACCCTACCCTATAATAACGTTTAACCCCCTTATTCATAAACGCCCTACAAACCTCAATTAGCTAATAATCGTTTGTCTTTATCTGTCATTTGACTTATATATGTTACTGTAAAAGCCCGAAGTACGGCAAAACCTAGGTTTTACCGGTAAATCCTAGTTTTTACCGATGCCGATAGGTAAAAGCCCGAAATGTTAAATCTTACTAGTTTACTTCGGGCTTTTACCAACACCGTTATGGTAAATCCTAGGTCCTACCACGGCGACCGGTAAAGTTTGAATCATGCACTGATTTTTGAGATTATTAGATGATAATTTTTAAGAAAAAAAAAACCGACTTCTATGGGGCCCGATGAAAGATTATGGTAGATGGTGCACTATGTAGAAAAGGAGGTAAAAACCACCCACCTTTCTAGTAGCATTTCGTTTCTGTAAGTGTCGCAGTTCTAACCTAACTTAACCCACTTTTGTTCGGTTCTGTGAGGATCGCAGTTCAAACCTAACCTAACCCACTTAACGGCGCATGCGGTGCGGTGTACGGGGGTTTGAGCGGGAGGGGTTGAGAATCAGTGCATGATTCAAACTTTACCGGTCGCCGTGGTAAGACCTAGGATTTACCATATCGGTGTTGGTAAAAGCCCGAAGTAAACTAGTAAGATTTAACAATTCGGGCTTTTACCGATCGGCATCGGTAAAACCTAGGTTTTACCGGTAAATCCTAGGTTTTGCCGTACTTCGGGCTTTTACAGTAACATATATTTGTAAGAAAGGGATAAAACATAATTTAACTAAATCAGGCCCGTAAAGTTTTATGAATAAGGGGGTAAAACTGTACCTTTTGATCCACATAAGTGATGACCAAGCTCTCCTTATCCGTATCGAAGGCTATAGCGGACGGAACACAGTTATACGTCGGCAGCGTAGCGTAATGCGCCCACTTCTGTCCTGTGTGACTCCAAATAGCTATGGCGCCCTCTGTGTCCGCGGCGACCAAGTATACTCTCTTTGAAGGTGTCTTCTTGGATTTTAGCAGATGTAAGATGGAACCCGTTTTCAGATCTGTAAGGTGAAAGAGGTTTTGTCAGTACAAAAATGATGATAACACAAAGAACATTTCTTGCACCATAAGAGGCATGTGCTCAGTAATGGGACGTATTTAGAGTGATGATGATGATAGATTGATTAGATAGGTTTTACTCAGAAGGTGGCACTGATTTCATTCTTGTTTCCGTTTTTAGGTTTACGGGACCCTATTACTAAGACTCCGCTGTCCGTCTGTCCATCTCTCTGTCTGTCACCACTGTCACCAGACTGTATCTCATGAACCGTGATAGGTAGGCAGTTTAAATTTTCACAGATGATGTAATATCTGTTGCCGCTATAACAACAAAATTCTAAAAACAGAATATCATAAATATTTAAGTGGGGCTCCCATACAACAAACGTGATTTATTTGCCGTTTTTTGCGTAATGGTACAGAACCCTTCGTGCGCGAGTCCGACTCGCACTTGACCGGTTTTTGAATATATATGTTAGAGAGCTCACTCACGTTTGTTAGTCCTGAGGGTCTGTATGACCGTGGCGCCCGCACCGGGGTCCACCTGCAGCACCTGCAGCGCGCCCTCGTTGTGCACCACCATGCTTCGAGAGTCCTCCGCGAACACAATGGGGTTACAAAGTAGTGGCATACTGGTGATATCCATTTATCACCAGAATGGATCGACCGACTCACGTTTGTTAGTCTTGAGGGTCTGTATGACCGTGGAGCCCGCGCCGGGGTCCACCTGCAGCACCTGCAGCGCGCCCTCGCTATTCACCACCATGCTGCGGGAGTCCTCCGCGAACACAATGGGGTTACAAAGTAGTGGCATACTGGTGATATCCATTTATCACCAGAATGGATCGGCCAACTCACGTTTGTTAGTCCTAAGGGTCTGTATGACCGTGGCGCCCGCGCCGGGGTCCACCTGCAGCACCTGTAGCGCGCCCTCGCTGTGCACCACCATGCTGCGGGAGTCCTCCGCGAACACAATGCGGTTGCAGGGTAGTGTCACGCCGGTGATAACCATTTTGGTTAGAGACGTGCTTGACTCATCGTCGTCCTGTTGAGAGACCAATTGTAAATATTACAGTACTACTTACTACATTAAATATGTTATTTTTAGTAAAATAATAGGGTCACACAAACGTGAAAGGACTTTTATCGTTGCTGCCGACCTTACCTAATTTTATTACGCAACACGGATAATTTATGTGTAAAGTACCTACTATTTTTCTAAGAAGAATAAGAGAAAGATATCTTTTTTAAGAAAATGTACGCAGGGCAGGGACAAATACGGTGCCTAGTTAGCCAAGCAAAAATCGTGCTTATTTCAACAAGCCCGTACCCGAAAAACGTATTTATTTAGAAAAAAGTGGTTACTATTGGCTTGAAAAATCACATACTATTAAATCAGGTAAATTATTACTTTACATATTTCTACTTTAATTTTATTAAGCTTCATTACATTAATGAAAAAGAAAACATGCATTTATGTAAATATGGTGTAAGTAAATGTTAGTGCTACACTTAAAAGATACCTACAGTTTCCAATTTTAACATCCTTATGTCACTGTCCGTGCCATAAACTATAATCTCGCCTGACGGGGATATTTCACAGCATCTTATAGTTTTCTTCTTCTTAGCCTGAATAGCTACTAGCTTGACTGGGCTCTGCCCAATTCGCAAAGCCCTCCGGTTGCTGTTTTCTAACTGGATCGCTTTATTGATTGCCTCGGTGGAATCTACTTCCAGCTTGGTTTCACCGTTAGTCACCACAGTTTGTTGTTCATTGTTATTTGAGAATACCACTTGGCCTTGTTCGTTGAGTGCGGGAGAACCTAATCTCCAGACTTCTAAGTGTTTGCTATACCTGAAAAATGTAATGGCAAAGCTATTAAAATACTTAGGTAAACTGAAAATCTGAGTGAATACCTGTACTATATACCATGTAATCTCATTTTATATGCATTGCAATAAATTAAAAAAAACCGGCCAAGTGCGAGTCGGACTCGCGCACGAAGGGTTCCGTACCATTACGCAAAAAACGGCAAAAGAAGTTTGTTGTATGGGAACCCCACTAAAATATCTATTTTATTTTGTTTTTAGTATTTGTTGTTATAGCGGCAACAGAAATACATCATCTGTGAAAATTTCAACTGTCTAGCTATCACGGTTCATGAGTTACAGCCTGGTGACAGACAGACGGACGGACAAACGGACAGAGGAGTCTTAGTAATAGGGTCCCGCTTTTACCCTTTGAGTACGGAACCCTAAAAAGAGGTAGGAAGAGGATTGTTTCACTAGTATATCTGTGTCAAATTTTCTTATACCTTAGGAGTAATAGTTTTTTCTGAACTGCAAGTGACGACCGTGGCCCTGGTATCATGGGAGGTACTCTCTTAACCCATTTTGGAGGAAACCTTGATAAAGACAGGTACCCATCATTACCAACCGAAATCAAAGTGTCTTCATTCATTACTAAAGCCCTGAAACCAAAATCAAAGTATAAACAATTAAGTGTAGAAAAGTTTGGAGGAAAAGAAAAATATCACGAATGATCACGATGGGGGAGGGGAGGGTCAGAGAACATATCACGTGTAATTTTTTTTCTAAGCGGGAAAGCCAATAACAACCATATTACTCAAAAATTTGGAGCTATGAGACGTTTTTCGACGTGGCTGCGTTAAAATCACCAAATATCACCAACGGGGAGGGGTCAAAAATAGGCCAAATATGATCACATGATTTCTGGACAACCCCTTTTCTGGATGGGACTATCTTTTCCAAGTATCCAGATTACTATAGAATATTAGAATTTTTATCTTATACCTAACATCATGCATGTGTATGTGGCGCACAACATTTTTCATCCACTGCAGGGCTTCTCCACCGCAACTCTTCTCAACCTTCTGATACGTCATGATCATGGGATCTACTCCACTGCAATAAATCTGTTCCTCATTTTCACTCACTGCAATCGCCAGTATATCAGCTTTGTGTGTTTTGTATGATTCAATCTGAAAATGTAGTAAATAGATTATACTAAACCAGTGGCATTCTGTACACAATAACAATATGTGGTTTTTTAACACAGAAGGGTCATAATGCTTCAAGTGCAATAAGGATGTTTCCATCTGAAATTTCAACAGAAATTCTGATAGAAACATCCTTGTTGCAGTTGAAGCAAAAGGACCCTTCTTTGCTGGAAAGCCACATTTTATTTAATACATATTGACAAGTCAACATTGATTTTTTTTTCTGTACTGGTAATTTGAACTGAATAAAATGATTCTGCTGTATTTTATTCCATTTATAGGAAGGTTACAAAGGGCCTACTGCGAAAAACGAAAATCGAAACTGTGTTATCTGCCTTTCTATTGCTCTTCCATATTCGTGCAATAGAGAGGGGAATAAAGAAATTTCGACTTTAGTTATTTGCGGTAGGGCCTCAGATGTTGTTAACTAAACACATGTTCTAAGTACCTGATCACCAAGTGCACTATCCCAGAAGGTAAGTCTGCCCAGACTGTCACCAGACACTATGATGTTGTCAGATAAAACGGCTAGGGACCAGATAATGACATCCTTCATTCTCTTTGAGCCACTTACAGACAGTTTGGTGATTGCGTGACCGGTGTCCGTGTTCCATACTCTAATGGAATTAAGAGAACCTAAAAAATCACAACATGTTACAACACATCATCACCATAAAATAATATCAAGTCATGCAAACTATACCTACTTAAAAATATTGATATTTTGAATTCTATGTTTTATGAAGGGAAAGTAGTAGTTAAGACAGTGGGTTTCATTAATGATGTAGCAAATAACTCTAGACTACTAAAATAAATAAGATATTGGAGGAAGTTGTACATTACCTGTTATGAGAAAATTTCCATTTTTATCAAATTTACAGCACATAATCCTCCCCTCTTGCTTATCAAATAGCTTGGCATAAACAATATCACCACATTCTACATTGAATAAATTGATATACCCTTGTTCTGTTCCCACCGCTACCATAGTATTGGCAGGGTTCTGATCGAGGCACCATGCCGCATAACCCGTGAGTAGTACTGAGTTCTTAACCACTAGTTTCTCCAAATCCCACTCAACTAGCGAGCCAACCAAGCCGGTTGATAACAGCCGGTTCTCCACCCAACACAATGCTTCAATTGATCCATTTTCAACACCAGGAATAAACTTAACCAAATAAGGCGTAAACTTTAAATCCCATATCTCAATAGATGCATCAACTCTGAAATGTTTAAAGTCAATTAATAAATAACATTCGCAAAAACACGCGGATGGCAGTGATTGTTTAAAAGAAAAACTTACCTAGCAAGAGCAAGTAGTTTCTTGGTCTTATTAAAAGAAACACAACTTATTGGTTCAGGCTTAGGTTTATAATATCGTATCCTATGCACTTGGCTGGCCATTATAATATTAGGCTAAATTAATTGTTTATAACCGCAACACACATAGATTCACATGCTTTCACAATGAAATGAGCATATTATGACACATTAAAGACATTGACAGTGACAGCCGAGGTTAGCATTTGTAAAGCTTATTTGTCGCAAAGGGTATTTTGTAAAAAAATATTAAACAGATTTTTTATATTTTAGCTAAATTTAATAATTAAGAATTTGTTCACCCTCAATATTAGCTTTAAAAAAGATATACAAAAACGTTTCCACGTTCACAATTTAAGATGTGTAACACGCCTTGTAAACGCCTTAATGTTGCCATAGAAAATAAAACCGGTCTTGACAAGTTTTGTAATGTTATTTATTGCCTATGGCAGCCCGAGCCTTCAATAAAAAATTGATTTCTCCATTGTTAAAGTCGCAGGTGTTTCTTCAAAAAAATAGAAATAGCCGTGTTATCAAAGTCTAATCAGTGTTGTTAAATTTGCAGTTTATAAAATGGGTGACGGCCAAAGTGAAAATCAACCCCTATTAGGGGATGGTAAGCGGATAAATGATTTTATTGTTTTGACAGCTGATGATTCAACTAAAAACCATTTGTATTTTTTTTTGTTGCTAAACAATGCAATCGGTTTATTTTGGGTCGTTAACATCGAGTAAATTATCAAGTGAACTGTGAAGATTGTGTAATGATTATTCCTGTTATTGGAAGAGCCGGTAGTATGTGGTTACGTATTTGTTTTTCTTGACGTAAGTATGCTTGCTTGACAGAGGAGGAGGTAAATGTGGTGAGCACGATATCGCCGATCGGTCCCGACGAGCTCCCTCCGCCTTACCAGCAAGCGGGAATGCCCTTGGTGACGTGCCGCGTGTGCCAGGCGTTAATCGATATATCCGGGAAGAGGGAGCAACACGTCGTGAAATGCGTCGCGTGCAACGAAGCCACGGTACGACTGCACTAATAACACTACTCATTTACCTTAATACTTCTGAAAAGACACTGAGTAATGCTTGGCAGAACCTGTAGCCTAACCTGGCAGATGGTGACTAATTTGTCCAAGAACTCAATGCTTATTGGACACTTTTGTCATCGCCATTCATATTCACTATTCCTCAAGATGCAAATGGATACAAGTATCTGTCTCCAATTTGTATAGGCGTCAACTCCAAAAAGACAAATTGTTTATCTTTTTAAACCTGCGATGTGGTGTAAGTCTTCATTATCTTAATCTTGTTAAACAGTAAGTAAACAATACTGTCTGTGTCCTACATTCACCCTACTTTTGAACCAGTGTTCTCTTCGTATTATGTTACATCATAGATTTGACAACCGGTCTGGCCTAGTGGGTAGTGACCCTGCCTATGAAGCCGATGGTCCCGGGTTCGAATCCTGGTAAGAGCATTTATTTGTATGATGATACAGATATTTGTTCCTGAGTCATGGTTGTTTTCTATGTATTTAAGTATTTATATATTATATAATTATATTGTTGTCTGAGTACCCACAACACAAGCCTTCTTGAGCTTACCGTGGGGCTTAGTCAATTTGTGTAAAAATGTCCTATAATATTTATTTATTATTTATTTATAGATTACACCAACAGCTGAAGTGTATATTTGTTTACCTAATTCATCAAATAATGATGTTTTAAAAACATATTTTAGCTCATATTGTCCAATAGGTTATTCTCTGAGATGTGACTTCATATTTATAAACATTTATGAGCATGCTATACTAATCCATAAAAGTTTGAATATTGATAAATTTTTCATGCTACTACTAAAAAGTAAAATAATACAAATTTTTCTCTTAATATCTTTATGTAAGTTTTAAATCACACTCCCATACAAAGTTCCACACCATCATTATCTGGCAATAATTTTTGAGTAAAATTTCTTGGTTGTTAATCCAAGTTACAAGTGTCATTCAGCAAATTTGATTCAAATATTATATTCAGCTGTGTGTTCCCCCGCCCCATGTAACCGCCGCCCCATAAAACCACCGCCCCATGCAATCCCCGCTGTACATGAGGCAGGGACAAATTGGAAGCAGCTATTCCCATCTGTGCCCAGCGGGCTATTCATCCACTTTTTGTATGAAGAAATAACAAGCATTCAGACAGATTTCCATCCAACCTTACATTTTTGTATTAATAATAAGACTATCAGTTTATGCATAGTGCCATTAATGTTTGAGGTCATTAACCACAAATTGCAATACTTGTACCAATTATTGGGTACATTGTAATTATCTACAAATACCAAGTTTTAGTTTGGAACACAATCAGTTTTGATTTGAGCTGATAAGCAAATTATTTTAATAGGTAATTATAGTTATTAACTAAAAAGGTAAAGCAAACACAAAGCATGATTATGCTATATAAAGGTAACTTTTTGCTTATTTATTTTTTAATCTGGAAACTTCATATACTTAAGCCATTATCCCTAATTCAAGTGTTGGTTTGTGGTGTTAACTGTATAGAAGTATCCAGCAATATTAGAAGGCAAACATTGTGACAATCCACTTCAGTACAAACAGCAACACTCCTAACTGTACATTAGTGGACCTTATTACAAAAGGCATAAGGTCCACCAATGTACAGTTAACAGTGTGGGCGTTGGTACAAAGAATCACATAGTATAGTCCTATAATTTTCTAACTATGGGATTTTAGGGAAAAAAGTATATCAATTAACAGCAGTGTGGTTAACCAGGCATCTAAAATCCGTATAATGGGTGTCAAAAAGATAAGTCGGGTTGGTTTTTCCTAAGCATTGGAAAGAAATTTGATGCTTAAAATTTTTAAGAGTTTTCAAAATATATTTGTTCCAATAACTATTTAAAATAAGGTGGATTTTATTCAGTTCATTCCTACATTAAGTCTTTGTTCTGACAATAAAGCTGCCTAGTAACTGTAACTACCTTCTTCTACCCGCTTTGTTTTTAACAAGTAATACAATAGTTTTAGATAGTTGTATACTTAGTTGTTTAGAATTGGCTTTGTAAAATTTTTGTATAATTATTAATTAGTAATTACCCTCTCCTTAGTTTTATGTTAGTGTAAACATGTATTTCTCAGGAAGTGATTATTCTTGTAATCTTTTGAGAAATAAACATCTTAAACCTAAACCTAAACTATCGTCCATGGCCTGAGGAGATATGATAATAAGTTGTTATTATAAACATGAGACTAACTTTACAACTATGTGACAAGCATATGTCAGCTATTCTTCAACCAATATTAGTTGTCCATTACTGACAAACACTTTTAATACTTACTTGGCAGTGACTTACTCAAAGTTCAGTCAACAGTGATACGCGCATTGAATAAAAATGAGTAATATTTTAATGTAATGTTTCTATTTAAGCTAGACAAGAATTTGAGAAGCGTATTAGTAGGAGATCCCGCATATATGGTCCACCTTCACCAATACGTCTGACGGATGAAACTTATATTTTATGAAAGAAAATATGTTCCAGAACATAAATAAATAGGGTTGCCTAAAGAAATATGGTCAAGGCTATTTTTAATAAATTTTTGTAAACATTTTTGTCGTCAAATTTCACCGATTTGTCTGACGAACGAAATAAGTTTCAATGGAAAGTATACAACTTGTACAACATAAATCAACTAGGTTGCCTATCTTTTTCCGGTCACTATTATGTGGTTGCCGTGTTTAAAGAGGTGATTTTATATCGATAATTGCACTCATCTGTCTTACGCTTGAATTATACATCAAAATGATGGTAATTTTATTGCAAATACAAATAAGGGTTACCAGGCTTTTAAATAAAATAAGAAGGGAAGACTTTTAGCGATAACTCATAAACGGCTTAACTGATCAAGTTTGTTTTAATTTTATTTGAATGAGTTTTGTAAGCACTATTTTCATGATTTTTTTCATATTTTTTGGACCAATGGTTCAAAAGTTAGAAGGAAAAACCTTTTTTTTTCTTTCTAAACGATTATTTCGGAAATGATTCTCTTTATCAAAAAATGTTGTTTAAAGACCCCTATTTATTTTGAAAGGCCTATCCAACGACACCCCACACTATAAGGTTGAAACGATGAAAAAATTGTCACACACATTTTGTTTCTTTCAAAGCGATTATTTCCGAAAATATTAACTTTATCAAAAAATGTTCTTCTAAAACCCCTAATCATTTTGAAAGACCTATCCAACGACCTCCCACGCCACAGGGTTGACATGAATAAAAAAAATCCTCACATTTTGTTTCTTTCGAAGCGATTATTTCCTAAAATATTCACTTTATCAAAAAATGTGTAATCTGACCTAAGTAAGAGTAAACTAGTAAACCACAAAGTGTGTACCTAGCGAGCAAGAAATGTTGTGTAGACAAGCGTTTTCCCAAAAACAGGAAGGTAAATTTACATACAACTAGACTTGCAATTTTTTAAGTGCTTAACCAATGAGACAGTGCCAAATACTCGTCAAGCCGATTTAATTAAGTAATTGGACAATGGACACAAACAATTTCATTTCGGGAGTTTTTACGGCCAATATTTCGTTTGCTGCCTGGAATATAGTAAAATTATACAGCAGTCGAGTTTTCATATGAACTAATTAAAATTGGACTACATTCGCTGTCATAAACATTGTTATAGGTACTACACCATTTTAATTCAATGGACTACATAGCTATGTAGGTATATGACCGTAAGTGCACCTAAACTGAAGCAAATATCGAGTAGTCGCCACTTGTCGCCGCAAGGACAGTATTCGTGGACAGTTGCACGATATTTAATCCGCGCGGTCAAACGTCCGGATATTGACCCACATCGCAACTAAATAAATAATCTGTCTGGCCTTTCCGTTTCAATCGGTTAGTGTAAGCCGTACCGTACTTAAAAAGTGGGACACTTCCTTGTAAGTATTTAAAACGGATTATGTAATAGGTATGCACTTTTTCATTAACCGTAAGCTATTTTATTTCATGTAGTAACAGATAGGTACGTGACTGTGACACATGATGTGTAACAGAATATATTTGATAACATTTTTCGAGTACTTTCCCAAAAAGCGTTTTTTTTTTTACCCTAAACTTATTTTCTTTACATCAACTGTATGAAATGCGTTACCTGCTGATTCCTCAATATCGTAACTCAAATATCTATAGCCAACGTTTTACCCTTGCAGCCTATAAGGAACGCGCCACCAGGCAAAAAGTACGTGCGATGCCCGTGCAACTGCTTGCTGATATGCAAGTCGTCATCGCAGCGCATCGCGTGCCCGCGCGCCGACTGCAAGCGCATCATCAACCTGGCGCCCTCGCCCGTCACGCCGCCCGTGCCCACGCTGCCGGGCATGTGCCGCGTCGTGTGTGCGCACTGCCAGGACACATTCTTGGTAATGACTCGTGTGATCTACACAGGATACATTCTTGATAGTTTACAAAGCTCGGCGGTTAGGCAGGCCTGCCTACAAACTTTAACTGAAAGGTAGATAACCCTGATTGAAAGCTACGGAACCCTGTAATTTATTTTGGGTGGTAGTGGATTTACTGGATTTGTAATTTTGTTAAACCAGGTGATTTAACAAAATCACAAATCCAGAAATTATAACTTATAAATTGGAGCAGGTGCTCTTAGTAGAAATATAAAATAAAAAGTGAAAATTCAGAGCACTTAAATAGTAGGCAAATAATCGATATCTACGAATAGGTAGGTACGTATGTTATTTCAGAGTGTGACTCAGAGCCATAAAAGATAATCTCTCATGCTCTCATCAGTCACGCTACGGCGGTCGTTATTATATCAACTTATAGCGTTTACGTTATAACTGGTGTTCAATATAGAATGATGCAAAAATATGTTTATGTACTTTCTTATTATTATTTTATATGCATACAAGACTTGGAACTTGTTTAAAATGTAGCGGTTTATTTTGGTTTGCTCTGGCGGGAGGGTAAATGAGAATGTTGCAGATTGTCTGAGGTCGAAACCAAAAGGTGTCAGAATAAATAGCCTTTCAAAAATTGCCCCCAAAACTTCGAGTTCGAAACTATCACCAGAAGCATCATCTGATGATGCCCTGTGAGGAAAAAATATTTCATACAAAATTTCAAGCCCCTAGTACCTCTTGGAACCTCCAAAACCATTTAACCCTAAAACTTTTTTCAATTTTTCTTCTCAAAATGTATGAAACGGACAAATACCATTTTTCATTATAGGAACCATTTAATAAAATGCGAGCTCTACCTACCTACATGTTTTAATAAAAAAGAAACATTATGTGTAACATTTTAGGTTAGGGTTTGAAATCTAATTGTTATCTGCGACCCATACCTACCAACCCAACTTACTCAGCCTGCTATCCGTTTTCAGTACCAGTTGCTGAAGAACGCGCCGGTGCGATGTCCGCACTGCCGTAAGGTGTCGTCAGTGGGCCCACGCATGGCGCGCCTGCGCGGCTGCATCTTCGCCGTGCTCGCGCTCATCGTGCTCGCCATCGCGCTCGGCGTCACGCTCGGCACACTCGCCGCTGCCAAAAGCCATGGCACCGGGATATATGTAGCCTACGTCGGCGCTTTCCTTCTAGCCTTCCTCCTGTTCAGTCGAGCCGTGTACTACTTCGCCATGAAAGTCAGCACCATCGAGGGCCCCATGTAGAACTCGCACTGAGCGTGATCAATTTGTGATAACCTATGACTAGGAATCTTTTATAAGAATTTGTTAATTCCATATAGCATTCTTACGTTGTAATAATGAGTTTCGAGTCTTCAAATTATTCGTTATCTAAAATGCCATTTGTACCGTTCGCTTTCGAGGCAGATTTATTAAGGCAGTCTCTATTAAAGCATGAGGAAAATTGGTTTCTGATAAATACGTTGAGATTACCTATTTAAAATATTGGTTGACATTTTTATGATGACGGAAATTTAGTTGTAGGCAGGGTTGTTGTGTAAATTAATAGTAATATCTTGATTTTGATACATAGTTATATAAATAACGCATATATCTAACTGTAAGTATGTAAACTATATAATCTTTGTGTTGATCGAAGTGTCTCATCTATTTAATGGTGCCTGCACAGTTTATTATATAGGTCTGTTATAAATTGTATTGTAACATAAACAATGCCATTCTTTACGTTAGTGATGAATTTTTATTTTGAGTTTCGGTGTAAAACTAAATACAGTCCATACACATAAAGCTCCAAATACCATTTTTAAATCAGGCATGTGCATTTCATAACTCAGCTTGAAATTCTGAGATCACAGCTAGTCTAATGTGTATAATATCGAAATAAAATGTTATAATTGTAATATTTGAGTGTAACATTTGTATATATGTAACTTATAGACTGAATCAGCTTGTTTTTATTTCATTGGAGACATAGAAATGATTTTCTCTGTAACCAGACTAGACTAGCTTTAATTGGCGTACGTAGGTAAATACTAATTAGCGTTTGTCTACATAAAAAAAGGACAAATTAGAAGCACTAAAAATCTACAATTATAGCCTAGCCCTCATCATGTCGCTTATAAAAAGGCGAGGTATTTAAAATATACAAGGAAGTTAACTATAGCTACATTACTCCCGTTTTGTAGTGATATCACATCACACATGACCGGACTATTCAAAACCGAAAAAGGATATTTTTTCGTTTGCAGGCTATGGCGTATGCGACTAATGTGTCAGACTATAATACTGTATTGTAAGGTGTTGTAATATTTGTGATTAATTCACGTATCAAGTATAATATTCGCCTCAAATATATGCAATGGATTACATGTTTTATCTGGCGGCCTTGTCTCTCCACGCCTTATGGTAGTTTTTCTTAGTACATGCTGTCTATGTTGCTGATAGATTCGAGTAGAATACTCACAAATCAGATTGCAATGTATTAGCTTATCGAAACTTATAACACCTAGTAGACCGGGAGATAGTGACACATTTTACTGGGTCATTTGTACCAGTATGGCGGTTCGTCAGGGGTCTAAGTACGTAAAGAACGAAATAAAAATGATGGTCATAGCGCTGGTACCGGCGGCCCAATCGCGTGGGCGTTAGTCGAACGTGTCGGATAAAATACGAGTGTCGAACGATTTGTTCCACAAAAATCCTCGTATTATTCGATAGTCCATAAAAAAGAAGTAGACGGTAGCGTAATGCCATACTTCTCCGGTGTGACTTACAGCCCGCCATACTGAGGCGAACACATTAATTAAAAAAAAACAATTCAATCATTTGTGCCAAGCTAATTTTTGCACAGGTGATCATCGTCGAGCAGCCATTCATGGACATCACCATGCCATACTTTTCGGATGGTTCCAAATGGCCGCCATACCGCCGCAAAGGAGTTAATTTTTTTTTTATTGCTAAACGATTTGTACCATCTTGTAATTTTTTTTCAAGACTTTCTGTGTGATCATAAATGGAAATCTCATAATGCCATACCTGTAGGAGGTGGCAAATGTGTACAATATTTTTTTTTTATTTCAAGTATGGTGCCCCTTTTTCCCCCTATTAGAAGTATGGCAAATATAATAATGGTCACATTGCATCATATAATTTCCAAAAATCCAAATGCCATACTGGTACAAATCGTCAAAAAATTGTTTTTTGTTTTAAGTCTTGGCTTAAGTCTCACAGTCGTCCGCCCCGTAGTTATAATCTGATATATATTTTTTTAGGTACAATTGTATCCAAACAAACAGAATATGATGATGCCATGCTGTAAAAAAATATTTTACGTATACATAGTCGTATTTTTGAAACGTGTCGATTAAATAAGTTTTTCAAGTATGGCAGCACTTTATCCCCCTACTATAAGTATGGCAATTATAATAACGGTCACATTTTATCAAATACTTTCCAAAAATTTAAATGCAATACTGGTACAAATCGTTTAACAAAAAAAAAATTAACTCCCTTGCGGCGGTATGGCGGCCATTTGGAACCGTCCGAAGAGTATGGCATGGTGATGTCCATGAATGGCTGCTCGACGATGATCACCTGTGCAAAAATTAGCTTGGCACAAATGGTTGAATTGTTTTTTTTTAATTAATGTGTTCGCCTCAGTATGGCGGGCTGTAAGTCACACCGGAGAAGTATGGCATTACGCTACCGCCTACTTCTTTTTTATGGACTATCGGAAAATACGAGGATTTTTGTGGAACAAATCGTTCGACACTCGTATTTTATCCGACACGTTCGACTAACGCCCACGCGATTGGGCCGCCGGTACCAGCGCTATGACCATAATTTTTCTTTCCTTCATTACATGCTTAGACCCCTGACGAACCGCCATACTGGTACAAATGACCCAGTAAAATGTGTCACTATCTCCCGGTCTATAGCGAAATGGAGTAATTTGTTAGAACTCCGCTGCCTAATGTTCCAAATATGGCACCAACGTAGTATATAATATTAGTATAACCAATGATTTATTGCTTTTGTATAAGATGTGTAAAGTTAAGGCAAAATCGTAGCTCCGAGTTTGACAGCATAACATATGTCGTTGTACGGCGCCATTTGTATTGTGTAACAGAATTGTTTAACGGCAAATTTTGAAAAGCAAAGTTACCACATAATAATGATTAATTAGGTATTGTACGGAGGCGTACGGCGCCATCTACAGTAGCTGTCGAATTCGAAGCACGAATTCGTCTTAGACTTGACACATCTGGTAGAATCAATCTTTGGTATAGCTTAATAAAATATTTGTTATAAATATTCATATCTTTCCGGTGTTTAGCTTAATGTGTTTACCATAGTTAGTGCGAAGTGAAGTTAGTTCGCTTCTCAAATTAGTTATTGATTAATAGTTTTTAGCTTTTAACGTGTGCAATAAGTATTCATACTTACCAAATTGTTCATTTATTAATGTAACGACGGTCACGGCAGGGCCCGTTTTTAATGGAGAGACAAGTTAGATTCACACGCCATTTAAATAAAGACTGGTAGCCACTATTGGCTTTGTACGGTTTCGTAGTGGTGGAACTAAAAGCTAAATAACTTTACCTACTATCAACTGTACAGCCCAATATCAACCTTCGTGCGCTCCTACACGGTTCAAGATGGCGCGCCGCGCATGATAGGCGTAACATTCAAAGGGTTAATGCCTCTGCTAGTAAAGCTGATCACCTAAGTCTTTCTACAACACTTACTGTAAAAACGACAGTATGCTCTGGCCGATATCTCCAAATTAATCATCTGTTTGGAGATTTTCCTTGCCTTTTTGCGATATAGATAATAGGTATGTTATTGGCCCGTACCGGTAAATTTTCACCGTTGGATGGGCTATGATATGATATTGGTTTTATATCTGTAACTAGTTAGCAGGTGCGCAAAAATATGTGAATCACTTGAGCAATATTGCTAACACCATATTTCCCTGTGCTATTTAGGTATAGATCATAGCAACACAGATAATAACTAATGACTAGTAAAGTAATAATTCGTAAAACTTTTTGATAACCACCCACTCGAAAAACGAGTACTAATATAGAAAGGCTAGCTGTTTTTATAATTATTGAATTTGACTAATAATTAGTTTATATAACGTCTATATTTAACATTCTGTACAATTTATTTAAACATACATAAATATTACATGTTGCTTGTATTCAACATTTGATATTATTTGTAGGAACATATATACAAATTAAGTTCAGTAAACGATTTCCCATTCAATAATTCTCACAACGGGACATCGGGGGCCTATTGCATAACAAACTACAACTAATATTACAAGCGGAACTCCTTTTCTAATTTCACTTATTAAATAAGGAGTTCCGCTTGTAATATTAGTTGTAGTTTGTTATGCAATAGGCCCCTGGTCAGCAAAGAGTATTGAAATTAAATTCTAAATTTAAATATTCAAGTTCTTTTTGCTGGCAAATTTAGACCCTACAGTTGAGTCATCGGTAAATAGGTACACATTTATCGATGACCTGTATTTTACTTGACTTTGAAATGACAAAAGTTTATTTGGCTTGAGGTAAAATACTTAATAACTAGTACCTACGTTACTTCGCTACCCAAAATTTGGGTGTAGATAATTTTGGTAAGGGATACTCGGAAAATACTCAAGATTATAGTTGTTATCTAAGAATACTTATTTTATTTCGTATATCTCTTACAGTCCTTTCCTTACTATGTAAAAACGTGAGCCAAGTAATTATTTTCTCCTCGTACAATAAATCAATTTCACTTTTTAATAACAATGTAAATACTATACGACGGAGTTCCCATGCCATTGTCTAGTCTTTTTGTGATAAAACAGAATTCACTCTTGGAGTGTTGCCGGTTATATCGGTTACTGAACTTAAATTACTTACATATATTAGAATTATTAATATTTTCATAAAACGCTAGGGCTATACATGTATTTGTAGTTATAATTATAAGCCAAATAAATGGTATTGATGTAAATCATTTGGGATTTTCTTTTCTTGGGAGCGCAGAAGAAAACGAAGAATGTAAATTAAATAATTTGTATTTAAATATAGGTATTATTGGTAGGAAGGTACATTTTGATTACCTTGTTTCGATATACTTTTTAGAATTAGATAGATAAAATTATACACGGAAAATCGGTATAAAGCTGTATTGAAAAAACCTTTCGTAAAAAAAATGGTTCCCTTACTATCTGTTATACTTTTGTTATTTAAAAATCCAGTTTCGTTTGTAGGTAGACATAGATTAAAATACAAAATAAAATAAATGAAAACGTAACTACTTAAAATAAAAGTAGAAAAATCATTAACATATTCATGATTGTCTTTCAATATACATAAAAAAAAAGCTACCATTAAATTCTGTTATGATTAGTTGTTTGAGTTAGGCCCGTATAAATATTGAGGGTTTGGATATGATTTTCATATGAGTAGACAAAGTATACCTTGATACATACCTATTTATGAACTATGAAGTAACTGTTCCTTTTTATTATTTTTCCTACAATAGATATCGATAACTCGAACAAACAAAAACAAACTATAAAACTTATAATTATGACATTATGATTTTTTACGTAGATTGAATCTAAACTCTACTTACGACTAGACATCAAAAGTTACATTCAAATCAATCATTAAGAACATAACAATTACACAACTGCTCACATACAAAATAGTGTCTTAAGAATTGTATTCTTTTTAAATATTTATAAATCTAGACAGATTGGAAAGGAATGTCGTCGCTACACGTCTACTACACAGAAAGCGCCATCGATGAATGCGTTAATAGTAAAACTTACAGCGGAAATGTACAACGTGTTATGTGGGGATTAAAATTTAAATAATAATATTTTAGTTGCAGGGCCTGATTTAAGTCGCAGGGAGATTTCGAGCCCCAGAATGCATCAGGGCGGTTTGACATTCATCCCAAGTGTAAGATCTGGCCTCTCCACCCCACCACATTTATTTTTTTCTCGTAGTAGGTACGATCACAACCGTAGAAGGAAACCGATACGGCACCTTACAGTATGTGTTCTTCTGCTTCCAAAAGTTCGCGCTACTCTCAAAAAAAGACGAATGCGAATTATTATTACCCTGCGGTGAGCAAAGTATTTTCTACTCTAGGTGTTCGTAATAGTTAAATGTTCATTTTTGCTTACAGGACCAAGCAGAATTAGAATAGAACAATTAAACATTTCAGTTTTTTTATGACAGTGGCGCTGCTGCTCTGGTGGAATCTGACTTACGACCCTGCAGCTAGTGTTTAAAGCTAATGCGACTTGTCATACGAGTCCTTGTGCTGGTAACCACTGACGTATCCGGAACCGTCCACCATGTCCTTGCGGCCGGCGATGCCCTTGCCCTTGCCGGTCTCGTCGAACCGGTTCTTGTGCGAGCCCGTGTATTTGCTGGTGTCTGTCAGGCGATCCACTGTTGCCGCGGCTGAGGGGGATTTTGCGACCTGGAAGCAGGGAGATTGTTGGACATTAATGCAAAACGCAATGCAGTAGCAAGATTTTGTAAACGATATGTTTGTTGACTAGGGTTGAATTTAGCTTAGAATTATACTTATTCAATTTGACATTTTAGTAAGGGCATAAGTAGATAGCTAGGAAGTCTAATTACTAGTATTTACGAAGCATATTCACGGCCCATCACGCATAATAGGTAGGTATCTAAATATACCTACCTACAGCTCCTATACGTGATTGAACACTATTATACGTTGTCTTGTTTTAAGAACATTTGGTTTAGGTAAAGATTAGTTAGGTACGTACATTATAAAGATAGTGTAGCGCTCGATATGGCTTAAAAATAAAGAAAGGTAGATAGTAGACAAAAAGATAATAATTTCATTACTTTAAGGATATCTGATAGCTATGCAACCTATGTAAGAAGAGTAATAAGCACTTACATGAGAAGTCAACCCTGGCTGTCCACACGTCGTCAACTTCTTCTTAATCTCGTCCAACTCGATCTTCTTGCTCTTCGCCAAGTCATCCAGGAACTTCAGGTAATCCGCCTCAGCCAACTTCATACTCTTGAGCTTCTTGAAGTGAATGGCCGTGTCTGTGGTGGTTATCTTCTTGCCGTCTATCACCTTGGCCTGTTTCATCCATTTGTCGCTCTGGGACAGCGTGATGTGCTTGCCGTCTGACTTCGGGTCGCCGAATTTTGAGAAGGCTTTGAAAGCGTCCTGGAATGGTGAGATTTTTACCGTCTTAATTTATATGACACGTACTTAGAGAAGAGGTACCTAGCTACTATCTCTGTATATTATACATAGAAGCTTTAGGCCTGTTTACACATTTGAGAGCTGAACTAAGTAGGTACATATACATAGTTATTACATAATAACCCCTACAGCGCCATCTGTTTCAGCTATCGAATTTGCGGATACTTACCATATTTTGAACTACTTTACATTAATAATGTTTCTTTGTCTGTGATAAAACTAAAAGTACCTATTGTTCCGCAGACAATTGTACTGGGTACTATCGTCGGCACAGCTAACCACTCATAGACCTTATAGCCACGAGATAAGGTCCATTAGAAGTCAAGTTGTTAGTACCTTAAAAGAGACGGCATTGTCTTCAGGCTTGGTTCCGTTGGTCGCGCCCGGCGCGGCGCCGTTCTCGAGCTTGACGGCCTTCACCTCCTGCGTCACCTGCTCCACGGAGTCCTGGGCCTTCGCTTCGGACATGCTGACTGGAAACGTTTGAAAAATAAGGTAAGTACAATTTTTCATATGACCAATGATTGGTCGAATGACGATATGTTAAACGATCCAGTACTCCAGTCAGCAGCAAATAGTTAGTGATACATAAAGTACCGAAATACATGGTGATTCAGGAGACGTGAGCAGGATTAACCCTACGGATACGAAACGAACGATTGGCAGCTTGGCTAGGCACCAGGAGCCTATTACAGTAAGTATATAAATTTTACCTTAACGTAACTAACCAAGACCACCAGAGCCTGATATTGGTCAAATGTGAAATGACTAGGGATGTAACAATACCGATACCGATATATCGGAATCGCCGATTTAAATTCAGCCGATATCACAGTTTAAAAAGCGCGCGAAACGAATGACGCTGCTAATAATTTGAATAAACTTTGTTTCCATACTAAAAAATCTACCTAAAGTGAACTATATTTACTGATTTGGATTTACTTTTGCATTGATTGCTTGATCCTAAATAATTGTTTACTTTGATTTTGATTTGGCATTTTTCTTTATTTGTTTCACAGTTTTTCACACTTCACAAAATCGAGTGTTTATTATAACATAAGTATGTTTTATGCATATTAAGTATATAGGTATATAATTCCTTAATATTTTATTTATTAACTATAGCTGGTCAAGCAGATCTTGTCAGTAGAAAAAGGCGGCAATACATGGTGATTCAGGAGACGTGAGCAGGATTAACCCTTGGCAGCTTGGCTAGGCACCAGGAGCCTATTACAGTAAGTATATAAATTTTACCTTAACGTAACTAACCAAGACCACCAGAGCCTGATATTGGTCAAATGTGTAATGACTAGGGATGTAACAATACCGATACCGATATATCGGCCGATATAATCGGCAGGCCGATATATCGGAATCGCCGATTTAAATTCAGCCGATATCACAGTTTGACAAGCGCGCGAAACGAATGACGCTGCTGAATAAACTTTGTTTCCATACCAAAAATCTACCTAAAGTGAACTATATTTACTGACTTGGATTTACTTTTGCATTGATTGCTTGATCCTAAATAATTGTTTTCTTTGATTTTGATTTGGCATTTTTCGTTATTTGTTTTACAGTTTTTCACACTTCACAAAGTCGAGTGTTTATTATACATTACTATGTTTTATGCATATTAAGTATATAGGTAATTCCTTAATATTTTATTTATTAATTATAGCTGGTCAAGCAGATCTTGTCAATAGAAAAAGGCGGCAAATTTGAAAAATGTAGGCGCGAAGGGATATCGTCTCATAGAAAATTTAAATATGCGCCTTTTTCTAGTGACAAGATTTGCTTGACCGTCTATAACTACTGTCGTGCCATTGATATCGGTATCGCCGATTATTTACTTCAAAAATCGGTATCGGTATCGTATCGGCAAAATCATGTATCGTTACATCCCTAGAAATGGCCCAACTCTATGTTGCTATATATTTTAGCTGCAAGCCATGGTCTAATAAAACATGGTCTTCCATTCCCAGAGTGACACGCGATTACGTCACAATAACATTGCCACTTTATTTCAACATAACATGTTACATGGGTACATTATACCTATGGTTAATAAGTTATAATATTTCTTTATAATTTTATAATTTTCATTTATATGTATTTTAGCTTAAATTTTACAATAACACGTCATTTTTAATTACTCGTTAGCAATATCTTCCGATTCACGAAAGAAATTTCAGACTTTCGGGTAATTCTGTTTATACTACTGGCAACACAGGATAGCGCTGTGGACATTTGACAATTCGGATCTAGATAACTTCATGCCCTGACCGTCATCCTTGTCGAACGCGTGTTAATTGTTATTTCCTTCTCGCTCAGTGTCAGCAGTCGCAGTGTTTTCCAAACTTTTCACGTCGTAAGCTTGGTAATTAATAACTTAAAATTAATGCCGTTAAAATAATTTTCACCGTTGGTTAAAATCAAGGGCCCAACGTTTTCTGTTCTCTTTCACGTCGCAGCAACTAGTATCATTTCTCTCTCCTCGCTCTTTTAAAAATGCCGTTTGTCAAAAAAGGACAACCATACTGTTGACAAGGTGGACTTCAAATCAAGTGTTGCCTTTCTTGATGCGCCCAGGCTGTGTATGTGTGCGTAAAAGCGTATATGTGTGCTCTTTTAGGGATGTGAAAAGTCGATTTTAATCATGTTATATATCGATAAACGCTACACAGCGGAACGAAATAGCGATTAATTGAAGCTTCAATATCTTCGTTAAACATAAACATAATTGAAATGCTTTTTACATGTAAACGTCGAGATTCAGCGCGATGAATTGCTTGAAAAAAATCCCAGTTTATTAATGTTTTGTTTTTATTAAGTGCGAAGATACTGATAAGATATCCGTTATCGTTACTGACACGATAGGTAGCGTCATAAACCAATTTAAAGTGCAAGGAAGTAGGTATTGTATTACAAAAACATATCAACCATTACCAACGTCAAGGTAATATTGTATTAAAAACGCGGGTCGGGAATGATGTCATCCGTAATAACCAAATGCGAACCGTTTTGCTCCTATCTAATACCCATTGCAATAGGAACGAGAGTCGCGGATCACAACAAACCGCTAAAACCGGCAATTACATCACCGACCTTGCTAACGAAATGTTTTGCAAAGTTGTTGATAATGCTCACGTTAGTCGAGATTCCCGTAATTCACAGTATTCATTTGCATACATACAAGGAAAGGTACATCTCAAACGAGATTAACTTTCGACAATCTTGATTGGCTAGCACAGAAGAACGTAACCCTTAGAACTTTGTCATAGTGAAACGTTAAGAGGTCACACGTCACATTTAAATGCATTTAAAAACGAACAAAACGATAGAAATGTATGATTTTCCGGTGTCGTGTAAGTACAGAGCGGCAACAGAGCGACCTTATAATTTAGATATTTAAATCCACAAGTTACCTATAACCTAATACTTACAGTAGGTACCTTACTCAATTATTATAGACGTAACTAGAGCTCAAAATGATCAGCCACCAGTCTTGACAAAATACGTTAGTTTGCTAGATAATTCAGAGACATTTTCCGCTATAGACATTTCTGCTGCTGACTGAATAAAAGTGGGTTGTATGAATTGTATAGGTGCCTAAGTATATACAGCAACACGCGGAAATCGTATTGTGACTGCCGATACCGACTGCTGACCCAATTTTCAGCTGCACTACCCACTACCTACCTATGAAAGATTTTAATCATCAAGTTTAAAAACTTGTTATGAAATACCCCTGAAGAATGAATTCATAGACGCAATAGTTTGAAGACTATGAAGATCAATAGTTATTTGTACAACAAGAGATCAAAGTTTGATATTTTTTCGAGTGCTTATTTTGAGTCCCGTGCAAGCGAAAGATTCTATAATAGATTCACGAGCGTAGCGAGTGAATCTAATTTAGAATCTTGAGCGTAGTAAGGGATTCAAAAGCGCACGAGATGTAAATAACTTTGATCTCGTGTAGTACACAAAATTTTTCACCCTAAGCAGTGAGAACATACCTAGAGGGACAGAGATAATAGAACCCAAGTATATCAAACTTGTATTAGACCGCGCATGTTGAAATGACATATGACTATAAAGGTCACTTGAATGTCATTTTGTCTCACTCAGTGAGCAAAATCGCATTTTGCTCACTGAGTGAGACAAAATGACTCAGTGAGCAAAATCGCATTTTGCACATTGTTTTTAAGAAGCAAAGTACCCTTGTTCGAGCTGCTGAGGTGAAAAATAATTAACAGCATTTTATTCGTAAAACAGGAAAACTTAAATCTGCCCCTGCATTTCGGCTGCATTGTCATGCAAAATAAACATGTAATTTAAAATTGACTTGAGAAGCGCGCGGGGGCCGTAACAATATGCTATTACACCTCCACAGGACTGTGGGTGCTCTACCCATTAATACTTATAAAATCTAGACTAAATGATCTGACCTTAGAGATCAAGGTGGCGTGGTCCTTTTATACCTATATACCTATTAGCTACTTGCTATACCTGTGTGCATTAATACCTATGCTTCGCAGTGTTTGTTCATATTCAACTTCATACTCAACAGAGCAAATACATATGAGTCATCATGTAGAGTTTATACTTATTACCATCTTGGTTTCAGGAGTGTTTATGTGCTCTACTTAGTGCAATGATAACAAATCTCTGCTAAAGTACACTAAGTAGGTACTTACTTACTTCCTAATCAGCCTTAAAATACGAGACTTATCCGAGTTGGGCGCGTCTTTATTACAGTTTTGTTAAAACCTACTTGACTTGACATGGGACGTGGGCGATGCACAAATTGGGCGGCTATTTGAAATTTCCTTTTCCATTTCAATAGCTACACAAGTCGTTTATGTAAGTAAGCTTACTGAATAGACTATACGCAAAATGTTTGTTTTGTTATTAATGCGAAGGCTATTTATTGCACCGCCAAGGTTTCATACGTTTATAAATTTCTTTGTTAAAAAGTTTTCAAAGAAATGTCGCAATGCGTACTCTATTCTAAGTTCTAACTCGAAGGAAGGTCAAGCATGTGAATAAACTAATGGGGTTTTTATTAATAACTTTTTAAGCAGTTCTGTCTCTGTGTTCAATAGGGGCTCTTAAGAACTAGGCACGCTCGTGCCACATTTACTTAAATGTTGCAAGTACGTCTTAGTTTGCGTGACGATGGTTGATTAGTGGCACCTTCTCCGACCTACTTCTGCTTGGCCCATATTTATGCAATTCCGGCCATCGCACTCGGGCGGGTCGCGCTAGGCTGTAAACATCATCGTCCGCCGATCGCCGTCGTTAGCCTCATGCGTACCAGTATAATGCGATCTCAAACTACACTAGTTAGTTACGAATAGTAGAGTCTGATTATACTAGAGACGAGCTAACAGTTGAATACAAAACGTATAGAGAATAGTTAGGTGGGCGCTCGTTCCCACGTGCCCGACGAATTATTAATTGCAGAGCCTCCGTAAACACTGCAACTGCGATCATTGAAATACAGTGCATGACATATATTAGAGGCTGTCGTTGATTTATTCTCCAAACTCACATGGCGTAGTCTAAGAATGATGCATGTATAATAAAAGGACATACGATTAGCCAACAGTAAATAAAAGTCGAAATCAACTATGGCTATGTATATGTCTCTTTTAAACTAAAATGCCATTGCCAATTGATAAATAAGTGTTTTTTTCTATTTGATTAAGTATTATTATTTTTTTCTATTATTATATATTCAAAAGTAATTTGGTTAGATACACCGCTGTTATTAATGCTATTTCTTAATTGGACTAAGTAATTAGGAGCATAAAAAAATATATGGTATGGAAAAATCTTACTAAAATAGAATTTCCCCTATTCTAATTCATTACTCGATTATGGATACCTAATACTCCTAACACACGTTTAGCATCTATTTTGTTTCATGATATAATTATACAAACTTATTCCATGCGTGACCCACTCGACAGGTCTGACGTCACCCCATTATGATAGGTACGCTATTTTCCGACCATGACTCATGATGCCGAAACAGGGCCCGCGAAGGGACAGCCAAGGGTGCCAAAATAGCCGCCCTTTCGGCTTTCTTTAATACATCTACAACTGCAATCGATATTCTCTAATCTGAACAAACAAAATATACTCATGACTGACGTGTGACTTATCACTCAAGCCATTCAAGGTTAAAAACATAACTGGTTGTTTATTTTGTGTACAAGGATAAATGTATTAAGCCGACAAATTTGTAGGTACCTATACAAAAAGTAAATAATTGGTAGAATACAGGAAAAAGACTCTACTAAGTCACGAGTGAGAAACGGCGTAATTTCAAACTTAATAAAAAGGACTTACGCTTAGATAAATTATTGGGGTTTAGACACTTTAGAAAGTGTTATTACCTACGCTTAATAAACAAACTAACCTAATAAATAGAACGTTTAATTTTATCGCAGGACGAATTTTAACAGGAAGATTTTATCGCAATTTTTACAGGATTGCTACAGGAAGAGCCAAGCCCACATAAAAATATGTACCTACTTATTGAAGATTGATACCTACCTACCCATTTATTTATAATCAAATTAATTAATAGAATTACAACACTGTAGGTATATTCTTACAAAACACTACGGACAATAGTAGGCACACCTAATATATAGTCACCTTCAACGTGAGTAACATTGCAAATTCAATTATTTTGTATGCTAAGTATAATGAGAATCACAACGACATATTATGTGATGCTAAGACTAATACTTGGTCTACATAGGTAGTTATTAAACTACCTACATATATAGTACAAATAAGTTGAGGTAGAGGTACAGGTAAGGTAAAGGGCCCCTGTTTCGGCAGGTAGGCTCTTGAGAGTTTGTATATTTTTATTAAATTTTACTAAGCATATCAATACCTTGAAAGCTTTTGAGTAAGTTATATTAGTTCTTTGTTAATAATTTAATGTATAAACTGTAGGGTTTTAGTTGAAACTTTTTTTTATATGAATTTTTTCGTGAACCTCTTATTTGGCTCCCATTTCGTGATACAAATTTAGCTCAGCTCCTAGTTCGTGAATTCGTGTCCCATGTTTCGGAGTAAATTTTCTTAGAGTAATTGGTGATAATTTGCTGATCATTTTAAATATTTAACGGTCTTACCTACTTAATTGTAAGGTCAAATTGAAAATAATATTAAAAAAAAAATATTAAATTGAGAGCTAGCTTCAAGTGTTTTGAACTCGTCGACTTTAATGGTTGAATTAAGACTTTGTACACCATATGGGTACTTTAATACTTGATTAAAAGCTAAACTATATAAATAAAAAAATTAAAATTAAAAAAAAATTTAAAAAATATATAAAAAAAATATTTACAAAAAAAAATAACTATAGTTTATCAAAGGACTGTCTCATTTCAATCATAGACAAAGAGAATCATACTATCTTTGTCTTACACTAGTACTAGCACCCAAAAGAAAAGGATGAGTATAGTTTTCCTGATTCTTACTGACTGACACATTGGTTTGACCAACTATATCTTATACGTTAGATATAGTTGGTCAAGCAGATCTTGTCAGTAGAAAAAGGCGGCAAATTTGAAAAATGTAGGCGCGAAGGGATATCGTCTCATAGAAAATTTGAATTTCGCGCCTTTTTCTACTGACAAGATCTGCTTGACCAACAATATAAACATACACAAATTAAATCAAATAAATTGAATTATAAATAAAATTGTGCTAGTAGTTAATATGAGAATATACGTGGAATATACCTTAAAAATTTTAACTCGGAGCACATTCAAACTCGTTTTATGAGAATTCTAGTGAAAGAAACATATACCGAATTTCGCTCATACGAAACTCCATGAAATACATTAATTGTTTTCTAATTTATTTTTTTAATTATCTGCGTTGTTATATTTAAAAACAAGCACTCAAAATGTATCTAGAAAATCCTTGATTGAGTGGCACGAAATAGGAGACACACGTAAAATAAAATGACCGCTATTTCGTGAGTCGATTTATTGCAATTTTAAGGTATTTCTATGCATATATTCAATCTTTTTTCTTATCAAATCAATTACTAAGGAACCCACAGAAACACTCCCAAAAACTTTTATTCGAATGGGTTTAGCTTTTCCTTCCTAAAAGCTTAACAAGTGAGAGCGCGCACCTTACGCCTAAAAAAAGTGCACGCATACAACACAGCTGTTCGCGGCCGTCTGACAGTTTCAACCGTCGTATTACTCTCAGTTTAATCACTAAAATATTGGTTATTATTTTATTGATGAGATTAAATAATACAGATTTTTTTCATATATATAATTTGAATAAAAAATATTTGAATTCCTTATTATTTGCGCCAGAAACAAAACTAACGAAATAACGTACTAACACGAACTTGGCGCCCGTTACCTTATAATACAGTGGAAACTGGATAAGTGGAATCGCAAGGGACCGGCTGTTTAGTTCCGCTTATCCAGGTTTTCCATTTATCCAGTTTTCCACTAAACCAGGTTCAAATAAAACGTTTTCTCACTTACAGAGGCTCTCGCTAACAGAGGTTGTGGATGCTAGTAATGTCGCTTATAGAGGTCACGTATGGTATGATCAAGACTTAAATAATCATCTTTTATTAAATATGTATGTAGATATGTATGTATTAACAAAAATAGGTATGTAATCCTGACTTTAAAAAAAGAAATACTGTAAATAATCCAAATTACAAAAACAAAATCACTCCTAATATTTATTTATGCAAGAGAAACCAGTATGGTTAAATAAATCAATGTACCGATTGCACTTTAATGAAAAAAAAACTGAACGATGTGTGATCTCATACAAAATACGTAGTTAAAACACGAACCATAATGTTAACGAAACAAACTACCCTCCTTATGACGGTTTATTAAAAATACAAATTTTATAACGCCGAGCTATTCCACTCATAGAGGTTTCGGAGACGGCTGCACCCAGTTATAGAGGTAAAAATAAGAAATTTTCGAAAAAATGGATTCCGCTTATAAAGGTCCCAAAATTCCACTTATAGAGGTAATTCGTTGCCAAGGGACTGGAACCGAGAACTTGGGTCCAGTTAAAGAGGTTTTCCACTAACCCAGGTTCCATATCCAGTTTCCACTGTATGTATTTTGTATTTCGTTATTTCAGTTTAAATAAACTTGTTGTTGCACCCCAAAGCAATAAATAAAAGTTGAGGTAGAGGTACATAAAGCCTGACCAGGAATATAATATGATCACGCGCCATGTAGGTAAGTACCTAAATAGGTACATGTTGCGGAATTTCACTGGAACTAATTTTTTCATACTATTCTGAACTGTCACCCTATACATGAGAATAACAACGCCTTCTTGACAATGATCCTAATTACTGGTCAGGCTTTACGTACAGGTGAAGTTCTAAGAGTTAATTTACCGTTAATCAACAGTCAACTCTAAAAAACGAAAAACTAAACTATAACCTACCCGTTAATTACTGTCGCACAACGGAAAACTACCGAGGAAAATTCAATTGTGTGAGTGAACCCTTTTCCAGGCAAAGTACCTAAAGCTATCTTGACTCTACATGCAGATTGAGGTGCATAAACTTCAATATTTCCACAAGGTATATAAGTCAATGCTGTTTTATCGAAAGTAACCACATTTCCGATAAGCGGAACCTGTATTTAAACTGAGAATGTTTTATAAATGTTTTCACTAAAATGTAGCTAATACTATCTGGTTAGCGCACTTTACCGCTACAAATGGAGGGAAATCTGGAAAGTGAAAATATCGTGCGAAAAAGCAGACAGAATGTAAACGGCCTTGCAAGTTTCTATATCGGAGATTATGGGTAGCTTTACGGCTTTAATGCTCTACCGTACTTTCTCTGTCTATCTATATCAACTAGAAGGTAATCCGACCAATTGAAAATCCAGATGCGATGTAAAGGTAATTTGGTAGGCATTTGAACGTAGCTACTTATATTGCGTAATTTGTGGTCATTTGCCGTTAATTGAAACTAAAACATCAGAGTGCCTAGGGGTCATCCATTAATTACGTCACACGTTTAGGGGGAGGGAGGGGTCAAGAAAATGTGACATGTTGTGACATGGGGGAGGGTGGAGTCACAAACATTGTGATGTCACTTTAACTTCATCAGTAACCGAAAATTAATTTATATTTTTTTATTCGCTGTACAGTTAAATAATGAGATTTTGGATGTAACTTACGTTGTGTTATAAAATTACTAATATTTATATATCAAAATTTTTTTTTTATTAAAAAAATAATGCCGAGTTAATATTGTCGATTTCGTTGAAAACAAAATTGCCTAAAATGTGACGTCACACCAGGGGGGTAGGGGTTTGCAAAATGTTACCAAGTGTGACAAGGAGGGGGGAGGGGTAAAAAAACCTATAAATTCGTGTGACGTAATTAATGGATGATCCCCTAGCCAAGATGCCAATCGTTTACGCTCTGTATAGTTCGTTTTTTTTTTAGCATTAGAAAAGGGGTAAACAATCGTGACGTAGGTAGGTATCTTAGCTTTTTATTGAAAAACACTTTTGAAAAATAAGTCACGGCAAATATGTAACTATTATGAATCATATTTATACGATTATTTACATTCTTTTGCTTTCATAAGTAATAGTTTCAATTAAAGGACGCCTCAAGATCGCGTAGTCTTCTAATTTTAAAAAAGCGAACTATAGCGAACGAAACTCCAAATGTCTCTGTCGCACTAATATGGAAGAGTGATAGAGATAGACGACCGTATCGCTCGCTACGGCGCGAACGATTGGCATCTTGGCTAGGCACCCAGTAAGTAGTTAACTAATTAAGCACATGTTACAAACTAATGATTTAAATGGTGGATTGTATAAAATGTATTAATTTACATTTTTTCCGACGTGGGTACGAGGTATTTAACTATTTACGGTGTTCGTGGTCACGTGTAATAGTTCTATTTTCTAGGCATGTACAGTAACGTCTGAAGATATCGATGTGGACAAAGTGCCAAAAATATGTACACACGACCTTATTGCCCATATATTAAAGTAGTTTATCGATATTTTAGGAAGTGACTGAACGTCAGAAATAAAAACAATACTTTCACAACAATATACCTAATACGTGAGGAATTAAATAGAGAGCACTTGACTTGAATTATCGACATCGACAAATACCTAAATAGTTTACCAGGAAAGTATTTGTGAAACAAAAGAGAATTTTTTCCCCGTATAAGTAAATGCCATAAATGGTTATTTTGAGCTCGAAGATTCCATAATAGAATCAGGGAGCTTAGCAAGTGGTGGGCCCCACTAGTAACTGCCACATTCAAGGTTACAATTAGGTATACCTACGGCTTTAATCTTAAACAGCGAGAACATAATATTTATGAAGTATAAATACAAATTAGGCAATTCTGAAATGGTTGTAAGTATTAGAAATCACACAACTGAAACAAAACACTGCGATAAGTGTTATCTGGCAAGAAATTGTGCTCGTTTGAGTTGCTGAGGTGAAATTGTATTTAAAGGTGAACTGTGTGCACTTTACGAGTATTGAATCGTAAACACGTACGGAATGACATCATGGCCTCGTCTGGGGAACTGATGCTACGAGCGCGGATTTTCAAGGTTTTCTGTGAAAAACTATTTTTCGCCAGTAGCTTTATTTTTTTATCTAACAATACTTAAGTTACCTAATAATGTTAACCCAACGAAGTATTAAGTAGGTAAATAAAGGAACATTGAATAATTCCTAAGGTTTTTTCCCAAAGACTGAAAGTGAAACTATACGTTTGATTTAAATGTTTTCTCCATGCGTTGTGTCCGTTAGTGTTTAGTACCTATTATACATTTCTTTAAAAATGTCAACCGGTAATGAATTTCTCGTTTGATACATATTTTTTTTTACCGAAAGTCTGTTCAAAACGGGGACATCGAGAGCAAGTTTTTTTACGAATTTTTAGGTAAATATAGAACTTATATGTCCATTTGTAGAAACCCAAAGTTTTCTATTCTGATTTGTAGATATACCTGCACAAGTAAAACAAAACTATTTATAACAAAAGTCACAACTCTAAGAACGTAAGTGGTAGTTAGTAGTTAGCATAAACCCATTAGCTGTTGTATACGTATTCGTAGTTTATATACCTAGATAACAGATGGATGTATTTATAGTAGGTAAATTAAGCGGGTACATAAAGATGCGCACATTGCGCACATAAATTTAGTTGACAAAGTGTTATGTTATCCGAAGTGCACCTACCGTGACAGTGTACTCTACCGTTACACTTATCAATAAATTGCAAGATTAATGATGATTTCGTAACCCTGATAATGATAACGATTTATCGCGAGGAAAATTTGAAAATAATACATCAATAACAATACCACGCACAAGCAGTTGAATGGTACATTTTTTTTTGCCTACAGATGAAAGAGCATCTTGGCTTACGTTGAATTGTCTTAATTTCTTTAAAAAGTTTACGTTTGAACTACCTACTGGGTAGCGTGTGTATTAGCTATCTAAGCGCGTTAGTGCTTGGCGCTCAGATTATTCTGAAGACCACGCTCGCTTAGTAGCTTCTATTGCTGGCTGTATAACAAACAGCCTTCCGGTAAGTAATAATTAGATAGGTATTTACGAAGAATTCTCACAAAATACATAGTTTCATAAAAACATCTAAAACAAAGTCAGATAGTTTAGCTATAAAATTAACACAATGTTTTGTATAGTTGTGCCCTCACCAAGCGTTTTACAACCCCTAGCGCGTCCTTTGTTTTTGTTACCCTTTTATGAAGAAGGGATAAAAGTGTTCTTCCTAGTAAACAACATATATATTATGAATACAACTGAGTAATACAAAATATCCAGATAATTATACACCCGGCCCCCTATTATAATTCGAATTTCAATTTTCATTAAAAATAATTAAATATAGGGGAACTGTAATCATACCGCGATCTTATTCCCCAAAATTCAATAGTAATGCGCCCTCTTAAAATACCTCGGACCATAAAACATGCACGCACACAATAAATATATCAATATAAATAGACTCACATAAATATGTCTGGATATGAGATAGGAAATGAGATCACATAGACCGTGCGTAGCGGGAGGGACGGCGCGGCGTCTTCCGCGGCTGCACTGATACTGAACCAAAGCTAGAGCTGCCCCGTTGTTTGTATCGTACTCCGCGCGCAAGTTAGCAACCTATAAACCAGTATAAGTTTAATCTCCGATAACGTATGGACTATAGATCGCCAGGTCATTTATATACTGGATATCAAGAGACGAACGTTCGACTACGCTCCCCAACAAGAGTCAGGCATTGTTGACAAGCGCGCGGGAGATGGGCGCGGCGAGATTCGCGCATGCGCCCTCGACATACGTCCAGGAAAAGAAAGTCGTAAGCACATATAGTCTATACACACGTACGATGTTCTTTGAGGAGTTCGACGAGGGTACATGTTATATATTTGTTCCGTATCCCAGGGCTGTTGTCCCCTTCGTTCGTTTATGAGCGCTGTCGTAAGCGAACCATTATAAAAGGATATCCGTTTGCGTATAATTGCTAACGACCTGGAGCCCATTTATAAACTGGTCCTACTAAAGCCATTTACGGGTACAAGATGAACATCAGTCCATATATCCTATAGACTTATAGAACTTCACACTCCCCAGTGCGTGACAAGTGCCCTATGATATTCTCTACTTAATAAAACACTGCTTTATGTAAATCCACTATTTAATTACTTAGCTTGAGATCCGCCATTGAAACATACAATCAAACTCGTGTTGTTATTATCTATGCGCACTAAGCGCTATTTGAGTTACATGGATACACGTTACTCGTCCCCCTTTTAAAGGGAATGTACCTTATTATCTAATTTACAAATCTAATCTATCAGGTGCTTTCCTGATTCTCGTAGACCGTCTCAGATCCGGGTCAGTCGCTGGTGATGTTAGTCTCTCAGGAGCGCCTGCTGCTAATTGTGGTGGTCCAGTTACTTCCACTCTTTCTGGTGGTTCAGCTGAAGGTCCCACATCTTCTAATCCAATTTCATCACTCTCCCCAGTACCCTCATTTCGTCTATCATCTTCATTTTGTTCTACTTCTGTTGGGACTGGCGGTGTTATTATAAGAGGATGTGCAACCTCCACTGATGAACGTGACTCATTTTCAACCGGGATCTGAGCCAGTTCTACACATGGTCTTAAATCAGAAACATGATAATATTTTTGTATGCCACTTATGCTTATTAAATACCTAACTGGACTTAAAATTTTGTCAATAATAGCTTTGGTCCATCCTTTTCCTTCTTTTAAATTCTTTGCCCACACTTTTTCTCCTTCCTTAAAAGTCAAAACCTGTTTCTCTAAATTATTATCTTTTATCACTTTTTTAGACAATACATTGGATGGCTTTATTAATTCGAATCGAGTTCTTGGTTTATATTTAAATAACATTTCATTTGGAGACATGCCAGTAGAATTTGGACTGTTTCTATATGTAAATAAAAAGTTTTGTAACAAAAGTTCTTGTCTAAAAGAGGGTCTGGACTCATGTTCTGCTAATAACCTATTTAATGCTTGTTTGGCTGTCTGAACAGTCCTTTCTGCCATTCCATTTGATTCAGGATGGTATGGAGGGCTCTTTAAGGGCACACATCCATTGTTTTTTAAAAATTGTACAAATTGTTCAGAGGAAAAGGGTGGCCCATTGTCACTGACAAGGTATACAGGAATACCAATTATAGCAAATGTTCTACACAATTTTTCTATTACTTGCGAAGCTGAAGTGCCATTCATTATGTGCACATCAAGCCACTTTGAAGTTGAATCAACTATTAGCAAATAAGTTACAGAATTTTTCATGAAAAAATCTACATGAACTCTTTCAAAAACATTTTCACATTTTTTCCAACTGACTGGTGGACTTACATTGGTAAAATTTCTTGATGATTGACATATATTACAACTGGCTACAACTCTTTCAACATCTTCATTCATATTAGGCCACCAGCAATAACCTCTCATTAACATTTTTGATTGAACAATTCCCTGGTGGGACTCATGAAATAACCCTAATACTTTGTCTCTCAACTTGTTAGGTATAATAACTCTATTTCCCCACAGTACACATTTCTGCTCAGTACCTAATTCAGCCCTTTTATTAAAATATGGTCTTATATACTCATCATTTATTGAACTGGGCCATCCAGATAAAACATATTCATACACTTTACTCAATGTCACATCTTTTTGTGTATATTTAGCTATTTCCTGAAAGTCAAGTGGAGCATCATCTTTAAAATTAAAATAATTGATGCAGTCAGCTACATTGGCTCTTTCTGGTAATGGTAATCGTGACAGAGCATCAGCATTTCCTAGTAATGTGCCCTTTCTATAATTTATTTCATACTGATAACCTGACAGTATTAAAGCCCATCTTTGCAACCTTGCATTAGCTGTAATAGGAATTTTTTTTAGAGGATCAAATATAAACTTTAAAGGCTGATGGTCTGTCACAAGCACAAATTTTCTGCCATACAAAAATTTATGGAACTTTTGAACTGCAAAGATAATTCCCAGAGCTTCTTTTTCCACTTGGGAATAGTTCTTCTGAGCCTCATTTAATGTAGCCGATGCAAAACCTATAGGTTCACTATCTATTTGGTGACTTAAAACCGCCCCGACGCCATATTGACTCGCATCTGAGGTCACAAACACTTCTTTGTTACAATCATAATGCACCAGTAAATTACAATCTGTGATTAACCTCCTACTCGCTACAAAAGACTCATGACACTCCTTGGTCCATTTAAAGGGAACATTTTTTTTTAATAGGGCATGTAATGGTGCTAATTTATCTGAAAGTCTAGGTAGAAACTTTCCATAATAATTTAATAGTCCTAAATATGCCTGTAATTGTGTAATGGATGTAGGTTCTGGTGCCTTTGTAATAGCCTCTACTTTTTCAGGTAATGGTTTTATTCCCTCTTCACACACTAAATGCCCTAAAAACTTAATTTCACTACAGAAGAATTGGCATTTATCCAAATTTACCTTGACTTTATATTGTTTTAGTTTTTCTAACACACTTTCTAAATTCTTATAACAATCTTCTAAATTAGTACCCGTTATGATCAAGTCATCAATATATGCTTTAACATTAGTCACCCCTTGTAATATCTGGTCCATAACACACTGAAAAATTGATGGACCTGATGATACTCCAAATTGTAAGCGAGTGGGCCTAAATAATCCTAAATGTGTATTAATAGTCATATATTCTTGTGATTTCTCATCTAATAACAATTGTTGGTAGGCACCACTCAGATCCAGGACACAAAATACCTTAGCTCCTGCCAGCTCTGCAAATATGTCCTCTGGAAGAGGCAAGGGGTAATGATCTGTGTCTAACATCTTATTTAATGTCACTTTATAGTCTACACATACTCTAATTTTTTTATCATTCTTTTGAACTACAACAATAGGACTAGCCCAATCACTATGTGTTACTCTCTGAATAATTCCCGCCTTTTCTAAACTTATTATCTCATTTTCTACTTCCTGTTTCTTAGCATAAGGAATGGAGTAAGCCCTATGAAAAATAGGAGTTGCCCCATCCTTAAGCTTCAAAGTAGCCTGCATATTTATAATATGTGAGGATCTATCTTTATCAAACACACACTTATATTTATTTTTAACACTTTCAATCAACTTAGTTTTATCTTGATTTATCCCCTCTTTTTGTATATAACTTACTTTGTGAAACTTAAATCTTTCTTGCCAGTTAGGAAATAATATTTTCAACCAATTTCTACCTACTAAAGGTTTAAAATACCTATCACAGTCAATTACTATGAGGTATAAATCGTCTCTCACATTTCTGGGTTCTATCTTAATAGCCCCAAGCACTAACAAGGGATTTCCTGAAACGGCCTTTAACTTAATTAAACACTTTCTTAGTTCATACTTTGAAAAGTATGTTTTATAGTCTTTCAGATGAATCACCGACTTGCAAGCTCCTGTATCGATCTCCATCTTCAATTTTCTGTTACCTAGTCACAAAGGGAGTTCTGCGCAATCCTCTTCCGACACATTGCCGATGCTGCCCAGTACTACATCTTCCTCCGGCTTGTATTCTGTTGCCACAGGTCCTTGATCTACATTTCTGATATTTCTATAACGGCATTTGTGAGCTAAATGCCCTTGTTTCTTGCATACAAAGCAAACACAATCTTTTTTGTAGCATCTGTCTGTAGAATGTGAGCCGCCACAGCATCTGCATTCTAATCTCCCTGGATTGGCTGGATTATTGTTGTAGGAAGAGCTGTATCCTGGCCTATTTGGTGCCGGAGTCCTGTTGATTATTTTCTTCTTTTGGTTTAGCATTTGTATCTTTTCTGCCTCTGGTTGAATATTTTTTGTGTCTTTTGCGGCGCTTTCTAGAGCAGTCGCTAACTTAATTGCCCTTT
Source organism: Cydia splendana (assembly GCF_910591565.1). Taxonomy (NCBI): domain Eukaryota; kingdom Metazoa; phylum Arthropoda; class Insecta; order Lepidoptera; family Tortricidae; genus Cydia; species Cydia splendana. The sequence continues at coordinate 11,097,242 of NC_085971.1, read as the reverse complement.
CTAAAGTCAACTTCTCCTCTGCTAATAGTTTACTAATAATGTTTTCATTTTTTAATCCACATACTAATTTGTCTCTTAATGCGTCGTCCAGGAAAGTTTTAAAGTCGCATTTAGCAGCTACTCTTTTTATTTCTACCACAAAATCGTTGATAGATTGTTGTTCTTTTTGTTGGCATCGGTAGAAATCAAACCTCCAGGCAATTATACTTTTTTTCTCGACATAGTGCTCCTTTAACGTTTTTATTAGCTCTGCGTAAGTCTTATCTTTAGGTATATCAGGAGACAACAAATTCTTGAGCACGCCGTAACATTCTGGCCCGATTAATGTGATTAACAATGCTACCTTTTTCGGTTCATCCTTGATGTCGTTAACAATGAAGAATTGCTCCATCCTTTCAATGTAGGCAACAAAATCGCCTCCTTGGCGATAATTTTCTATATTGCCTATCATAGCCATGGTTTTGTTTTTGTCCTCGTCGCCAATATGATATTCTCTACTTAATAAAACACTGCTTTATGTAAATCCACTATTTAATTACTTAGCTTGAGATCCGCCATTGAAACATACAATCAAACTCGTGTTGTTATTATCTATGCGCACTAAGCGCTATTTGAGTTACATGGATACACGTTACTCGTCCCCCTTTTAAAGGGAATGTACCTTATTATCTAATTTACAAATCTAATCTATCAGGTGCTTTCCTGATTCTCGTAGACCGTCTCAGATCCGGGTCAGTCGCTGGTGATGTTAGTCTCTCAGGAGCGCCTGCTGCTAATTGTGGTGGTCCAGTTACTTCCACTCTTTCTGGTGGTTCAGCTGAAGGTCCCACATGCCCTAATTTAATATTCTCTTGTCAAACACGTACTTATTAATTATGACTGTAATATACACCTGGGACGGTCTGGTACACACCTTGCTTAATTGCTGTGTAATGTGAAGGTTAATGCCAACAACTCTACACGATAATAAGTTTCCGAAATAGGTACCTACTTTGAATCCCAATACAAACATTATAATAGTGATATCATAGGCATACGTATATCTCGTTAAGTATACGTATACCGATTTCGATACAACTTTCTATTAGTGCATAGTATTTTCTATTAACATTATAAGGTACGATACGACATAGGTACTTAGAGCTACGGGTCTCTTGTGTGGAAAATTAAAACAGCATGCCATAGGAAACAACAGGTAGTGGGCAAACAACACTTTTGGATCATATCTTAACAGTTTTGGCTTGTGAGAAAGATCATTTTATTTATGTAATAAACAATGTGACAACCAAATATTACGTTTTACCGGGCGATGCGATTGGGAACTCTTGTATGGTAGTTTTACAATGTAAAGCACCCAACCCATTGTCCGACTACGTGTCGTTTCCAAGCAACTATTTGAATACAAACACTGCCAATTTATTAAAAAGCAATTTCGCTATTACAATTAGTAACACAGTACATAATACCTACGTAACAATGTTATGTGCGTGTCCATATACCTATAACAGCCATGTTTATTGCTAATTTTAACAGTCGACGAATAGACACACGCCACACACGGATTATTATGTAGGTCACCATGGAACCTAGCTTATTGTCATCTGAACTAATATATGAGTTGTTGTTGTTACTCGTCCAACAGTAACAAACTTTGCTTACCTACCCTTGGTAGAGTTAGACCAAGATAAATCTGCAACGATTTCGATTTTGACAGCACAGACTATGCAAGTGTTATTTATAAATGTCATAATTTCATAGAAGTTTGACGTTTAAAATAACACTCGCACAGTTTAGGCTATCAAAATGGCTGCAGACTTATCGTGATCTAACTCTAGACCTTATTCCTTTGAAATAAGGTCTCTCACATGAAAAGTAGGCTATCCTTTAATCGGAGATTCATAAGTTGTATTATAGTAGTGTTAAACACTCGCTGCACGTAGGGTTACCAGATATAAATTTAGAATTTCCTGACAAAATTCCTGATTTCCGAATATTTTTCCTGATATTAATATAAATTTATATAATATAATTTAGACGGTAATAACCGTTAGCGATGGCCACATGCGAATAATAGACATGATTTCGATTTCTAAAACATCTATGTATGTATGCTTGAGTAAAGATTTGTTAATTAATAATTACGAAGTTATTGATAAGTTGAGTGGATCTCATTTATTATTTTTTTACAATGTTTTTGGATTAATTTAGGTTAATAAAAAGGTACTTTATAAAAAAGTCTATCAATTCAAAAATATCCTGACATTTTCGTGTCTCGTCCCTATTCCTGACAAAAGGCCAAAATTCCTGACATGTCAGGAAAATTCCTGTCATCTGGTAACCCTAGCTGCACGTGAAGCAATTAACCCTTTGGTCCGTAGCGGCAACATACTTGCCATCATACTTAAAACAAAAACGCATCTCTACTATAAGAATTACGGTTCAAAATCGAATGACTGGAAAGGAATGTCAAATGGTTAAAGGGTTAAAAAAGAGACAGGACGCCGCCCCCGCAGGTAGATTTGACTGAGAGCACAATACGTATTCGCGTGCAGCGAGCTACCTAATAGACGTGAAATTTAGCTAAAGAAGATGGCGTCGTACGACTTCTTACGTACATTATGCGGTAACCCAGTTTGTATAAAGTTTACATTTGACAATTCAGGTACCACAAACATATGACGCCGTACAGCGCTATCTTTTTCAGCTGTCAAACTCTGGGCATGGTTTTTCTTAAAACTTTACACATTGTATACACAATCAATGAATCATTGTCCTTAATAAGCATCGTAGAAGTACCCAATCCCTACAATGTAGCATATATCAATGTTCCCGTGTAATCGATTCGATGTTAGGTATACTATAAGAAGTTTATAGAAGAAGGTTCCACGGTGGCTTACAATAACATACCACATGTCATTCGCCTTAAAGCTTTAGTAGGTATGACATTTAAAACTGATTATGGTTTGGGACACTAAATATCAAATCAATAAAATAGTAGCAAATGGGCTATTAAGTATTTCAATTAATTCATAATAAAATAGGTATAAGTATAAGTACCTAACAGGTATAAATGATAATTCTAATAGAATCCCAAGATAATAAATAAAGAACTGTCATACAGTTAAAGACATAAATAAAAATATTATATATTATTAGCAACAAGATCTCAATACTATTGCTGGAAATAACTCTAGTACTTATTAGAGACAACTGAACTTATACAGACATGCAAAGTCAGCTAAATATGCCGTGAAAGTAGCAGCTTTACTAGATGACGGTAACTCAATGGCCTATTTTGTGATGATCTTGTGAAACTTATCATCAACACCATAATAATTATTACTAAGATGTGATTTACACCGATGGTCAGCAAGAGTATGGCTGACATTCCTGTTAATAATAGCGCCATCTAGTAAAAACATTAAAGTTTAATGATGACTTCTTCGGCGTTTGCACATCTGTCATTTAGCAGCCTTTTTTGGGACTGGGATCAGTAATACTGTAAATCGGTCTCTTTTATTAAAAAGGGGCGGGAAGTGGGAACCCTATTTCTATATAAATATTTTGAACACAGCTCATCACCATTTAAACTGATACATAATTACAATTATGTAGCGATGACTACAATATAAAATACAACCGCAGAGTTACCTAAGTTTCGTTAAAGTCCATATGGGACAAAATTGCATTATTTCGTGTTTCTAAGTACTCTGGTGGAGTAGTTTCAACTCGTCGATATGTGCGTTTACAAAATAAAAGGCGAACCGATAATTTCATTCATTTGGTATTCCAGTATCAAACGAAATTGAAACCACGACCACCCTTTGAACAAATTATAGGCTAATAATCCCGATTCTACTAAGTAAGGCGAGCATAAGCCGACGTATGATAATTATTGTCTATGGCAAGCAAAACAAAAACATGTTTATAAAAATCTTGGCAAGAGGTCAGTAACGTTGCATACACATTTATACTGAAACACACCCAACTCGTCAGCAGAATAAGGCGCGAAATTCATATTTTGTATCGGAAGTCACCTCTTCACGCCTGCATTTTTTAAATTTGCCGTATTTTTCTACTGACAAGGTGGCTGTGCCAGAGTATAGAAATAATGACACCTCAAAAATAGGCACATACTTAATTCAAATTGGCCTACTACAATTTCGACGAATGTTGGCAATATTTGAATAAATGCAAAAAAATACGTGATTAATTTTAAAAACCCAACAAACGACAAGCTAAGATTTTTACAAACAAAATGAATACACAAAAAACAATATTGAAAATACCTATTATGTTATTAACGCTTATTAAGTTATCACAACGTAACGAAAGTTAACCTATAGTTTGCACTAATATTTGTCTAAGATCGTTAACTCTGTCCTCATCTAATAGTAGATTTTATCGCCGTAGATAACAAGTACTTACTCGATGTCTTTATTCGTATAGTGTCAGGCGCAACTACTACAAGGCCAATTTAAAATACACTAGTCAAGTCCTTTAAATGAAAATAATTCCTTTGAGTCAAAAAGAATATATGGAAGTTGTGTTTTGCCTGTTGAATTTTTAATATTACAGGAAAGTAGGTTAACAGATTATCTGACCTTATCACCACTCGTCGTTTGAGTAGTAACACTTAGACAGCTTCCGTCTAATAAATATCTTTAGGAAATTCCAAAATTCATAATTATCATCGCATATATTCAGAATTATTATCATCATATGGACTAATATTGCGCTAAACAGAGCCGTCTGTTAACAATATCACTATTTCTGAAATATAGGATCAATGGAAAAATTTACTTCTGGCGACCCCTTAAGGCGTAAACACATCTGCGATTTGTCATACGACAATGAACGATATGATGGAAGTATTTGTCGAGGACTGTAAGTTAAGGCGGCAGACTGGTATCCCAGAGTCGCAAGCTCGTGTATTGCTCAATTTTTTTCATTGTTCCTTTATTTAAAAAATCTGTTAGATTGTTGATCATGTTATGACGGCAGCAGTGACATCAAGTCGCCCAGCTTAGGTAGAACCACGTCGGGTAGCGGCGGTTTCTTTTCATTCCGGATCTTCTCCAAGTCTTTAGGAGATGTGACCCCGGATAGCACTAGGAGGGTCTGGAAGCCGCAGCGGACTCCCAGCTCGATGTCTGTGTTGCATCTGTAGTAGGAATAAAAGTGAATTAGAAAGAGGATAGCTCGCATAAAGAGATGACCAAAAGGCCAATCATTCAGAGTAATTTTGGTGCCGTGGCCAGGATTTAGTGCAATACAAAAAATGATAAATCTAAATCTAAAAAGCCTTTAAGGCTGCACAGCTGTGGAGTGTAGGAAGACCATAATTATTTAACCCTTTATAAGGCATAAGGATGTCAGAAGTTATGCAAAATTGAACTCTATCACTTTGAAATAAAGTTCAAAATCAGGTGGGAGATATTGGGAGCCTTATAAAGGCTTAAAACTCACAGCACGTCAGCCGGCACGTACTATAGGGAACTCACAAAAACAATACATAGTAAATTTATTAATTGTAGTCATACTGTAATTAACCATGTTAGCTTAAAATTATGGGTTATTCCCACTAGTTACCACCAAGTTTTTACCAGTGGTAACTACTGGGAATTTTTTTCCCACCTTTTACCACTGGTAACTACTGGGAATAAAAATTCCCAGTAGTTACCACCAACTCAGGTTAGTGGTAACTACTGGGAATTTTTATTCCCAGTAGTTACCACCAAAACTTTGTTAGTGTTAAATACTAATAAAAACAGTAGGTATGAATAGTATAAATAGAGTTATTTTGAATTACCTAATAAAATCACTTGAAAAATCATCTAAATGGATTATTAAATTTATCCTTAAGTACATATATCATAGTTTTTGTACTAGTACCGGTTAAACTGTTTCAATATTTTTGGTCACTTTTAAGGGAGTTTACTAAAACACTAATCGACTTATAATTATTTATTAAATTACTCTATATATTTATACTACACTATTTATAGTGTTTTTATTAGTATTTAACTCTAACAAAATTTTGGTGGTAACTACTGGGAATAAAAATTCCCAGTAGTTACCACTAAACCGAGTTGGTGGTAACTACTGGGAATTTTTATTCCCAGTAGTTACCAGTGGTAAAAGGTGGGAAAAAAATTCCCAGTAGTTACCACTGGTAACAACTTGGTGGTAACTAGTGGGAATAACCCAAAATTATTACATAACTGCGTGTATATACCTGTCGCCAATCATGAGCGTCCGCGCCGGATCCAGCCCGCAGGACTCAAGGAACTTCCTGACGTAGGCGTGGGGCTTACCGAGCACGAGCGCCTTCCGCTCCGAGCACGTCTCCACCGCGCGTACGATGGTGCCCGTACCCGGCACAACGATAGAGCCGCCTGAAAACAAACCGGAAAAAGATTATATATCGGCTCAACAGATCAAAATGGTGGCATGTTACAGATAACTTACAGGTATGTACATATGATTGGTATTTTTTTATATCTCGGGATTCATCGCTTCAACAAGGGGTTAAGTGTGGGGTAAAAGTGCAAAAGCACCAGACACAAAACTTAACTTTTATAAATAAGGTGTGATCCAAATGTGACCTACCTTTTGGAAACCTCTCATCAGTATTAGTTGCGATGAACAGGCAATCCTCGGACGCGAGGTAAGAGGCTGCCTTCATGAATTTTGGATAGCTTACATGCTCGTCAAAGCCAACCACCACTGCTCCCACTTCAGGGTCTAGGTCTGATGGCTTCATTGATTTGAAATCTGGTTTAACATGATCAGGCTGGAAAAAATATTTATAATAAACAAAATATCTAAATAAATTTACTAACTAATGTTTAATGTTTTTAATTATTATTTTCCCTGGTGCCAGTAATCTGGTGACATAAATATGTCCATATTCATCCTAATATTCATGTTATATCTCTTATTGGAGACAACTCTCTTAAAAGCAGATATGAAACATTGAAAATATAAGTTAGGCAACAACTATTATGTTATATAAATCAGCCTTAGTGTGATGAAATGAAATGAAATGAAATGAAATATATTTAATAACAATTGTTACATGTCGAGGTAGGTACAATGTTGACAATACCATAGTGTAAAAAATAACATTTAATTTAATTTATTGAATACTATTTTAGTCATTATATAAGCCAATAAATAGCTAACGAATATAATTAGTCCAATTAGCTACAGTTTATTCGCATTGTATGTCCAATTATTTTCTTGTTTATTTGAATATCTTAATATGTCATAACAATATTATCTAATTTTAAACAATTAATCAACAATCGGCAGACTAAAAAACTCGTCGTATGAATAGTATGTCTCCTGCGTTAACCACTTCTTAAGCCTGACCTTGAAGGCCGCGGTGGAAGTTGCATCTCTAACCGACTTAGGCAGGCGATTGTGTGATGTGATTGGGCGATGTCATGTATCAACCTAATGCCAACAATCCACTTCGTGATTTGTTATAAAGATTCATTACTTCAGAGATATAAAGTTCAACATTGATATCTATGGTGCTCTTGCCCTTTGCCCTGAATAACTATAACATTCGATTTTTTTTCCATATAGTTTGTGTTTAAAGTAATTTCATTACATCTAAGTACATAAAGAAAAAAACATCTGAGTTATATTTAAATGCTTTTTTTAATGTTTGTTCAAGTACCGGTGCTAGTGGTGCTGTTAACTATACAACTAAGATTTGCATGTATTAATGTAGTGAGCAAAAAGATATGTCCCATTCTAAAGGGCCATGAGAACAGAACAAAAAGAAACATTTACATCCTTAAATAAATTAATAAATAATTTGAATTTGTTCTGAATTTTAACCTTTTGAACACCACAGCTATGCATAAAGGTTAACTATGGCATGCTATATATTTATATAGCATGCCAGTGATAGTTAACCTTTATGCAATGCATGAACATTCACTTTTAAAAGTGCCTTTGCAAACCTGTGGACAACTTTGGTGGTCAAAAGGTTAAATTTCATTCCTTTTTGCCAGAGTTTAGATTACACAGTTACACTATGGAATACTTCATCAGAGCAGTTAAATTTTCCATTCATTAAAATGAACTTACTCCAATTCCTGTATGCCTTATTCCAACTGCCTTCAACTCTTCTCCTATACCATTAGAACCAACTAAGTACACTTTCTTAGTAAATCCTATACCTTTGAGGTAGTGTGCTGCTAGGTATGCTGTGGAGAGTATTTCATCCTGAAAATAATTTTTACAACATTAATTTTTTAATTCAGTGACAGGAAAATCCTAGAAAGGTAAAATATAATATAATTTGCAAGAAGTTTTCCTTAAACACTCATTGATTTCAATAATTCTAAATTGCCTAAATCTAAATTTATTTATTTACTCAATTTAAAAGACCCCAAATTCTGTTTCTATTTTGTGACAATGGATTTAAGATTTTTTTTAGATATTTAATTCTTTAAAATATTTATTGTAATTTACCTGACTAGCAATAAATCCCAGCTGCTGTGCTTTTGCTGCAAAATCACTGCGGATCTTTGTAGAGTTATTAGTTACGTAAAATATTTTCTTTCCAATTTTTCGAAAATAATTCATTGCATCAGCGGACCCTGGTATTGCATTATTTTCGATCCACAGAACACCTGTAAATATAATAATAAAAAATTAGAATTGCTATTTGTAAGCAAACTGAAAATTGTACACTGTTTAAATAATTGAAAATATCATCTTACCGTCACAGTCAGTTAAAACTGTGTCAAAGGAATTTAAAAATTCCTGCACTTGATCTTTACTTCCTTCATGAAGATTAAAAACGGCTGATCTAAACATGTTTCTGGAGGTGCTAAAACTTTTGGACTGAACTAAAGAAAGGGTAGAAGCAAGGGGGGAGGTATGTTTGTTTATAAAATAAGCATTTGTTTTTAAAAAGTGTAGAAATTTCACCATTACTAGTTTAACATAGCGGAACCTCTTCAACTACACCAGCAACCAGCAGCACCACGAGAATTCGAGGACTCAAGGACACGGCTGTCACTTTTGACATTAAAATGACATTCGGATCAACCTACTATTTAGAACGCTCTTTGAAATCAATAAATTTTCATAGCGGAGTTATAAAAAGTAGCTCGTTCCGCTTTATTCCCATTTTTGACATTGACATATGGTAATTAAAAAAAATCTGACATCATGCTGACATCGAACTCAAAAATTGTAAACATTGTAATGATTTATCTTATTACTGTAAAGAAGAATACATATTTATGCTCGTGATTTAATGTAATAGCTTAATCAATAATATAATTAAAAACAATATATATCTAGATACTGTTTTATAACAACTTTTATTTACATAAATTCAACACAAACTTGTTCCAGCCAATTTGAGTACTTCGTTGATACCGAAGTCCACTTCGCCAAGATTACCGGTGTGGAATTGCCTAAAATGGATAACTTTGACACTATCATCGAATCGGTACAAGGGACAATTAAAATAGTAACGTATAACAAGCCTAAGAGGAAAAATGCAATTGACTTTGATATGTATAAGAGAGTAACGAGGATCCTTAATGATGGAGCAAGAGACAGCAACGTATCTATGATGGTGCTAACTGGAGCAGGTGAATACTTCAGCAGTGGCAATGACTTGGTTGCCTTAAGGACAGCCCATACACCCAGTTTCCTCACAGTGCTGCATGATTTTATTGAGGCCTTCATTACATTCCCCAAGTTACTGGTAGCTGTTGTGAATGGACCGGCTGTAGGCATAGCTGTGACCACTCTGCCACTTTGTGACTTAGTGTTTGCTGTGGAGAATGTAAGTCATTAATTTGAAATGTCCTTTTAATTAATCTAGCAAGCTAAGATGTGGTTTTGTGTATTTTTATGGCTTATCTGAAGACTATTATAGTTTCACTTTTACTAAACTTCATCAAGTTTAAAAGGAATCAACTGCAGTAATGTATTATTGAAATGAATAAATTTGGTTTTTGACTAAAAATATCAATTTTAATGATGAATGGATAACTTTGAGACTATTATTGAATTGGTACAGGGGCTAGAATTACATCCAAATACCTACTACTTAAGGACAATATTAGGTAAAGGCAAGGAAAGCAGATATTCTTTGTTATTTATTTTCTTATATTATTAGTGTATGAATTATTTGTTAAGCATTTTTAAGTTAAGCTAAATTTGAACTGCAATGAGTCATAGTAACATTCAATGAATTAAATGGTATTGAAAAGTATTTGTTGTATATTTCAGGCCTTTTTCTACACTCCATTTGGAAAGCTCGGTATCACAGCAGAAGGATGTTCAACTTTTACATTCCCAAGGATCATTGGATATGGAAAGGTAAGATTATTTCAATGTAAGTAAGTACCAAAAATATTTTCATTATTTACAGGCTATCTTTACTAGATTAATGATTTAAACTAATCTTTACTGCATTAATGATATCATAGGGGCAAACAAGCAGACAAATCGCCTGTTTGTTTATTATATTTTTGGTTTATGAATGTTACATTCTTTTATCCCTTCTAGGCTTTGGAAATGCTAGTATTCAACCAAAAGATGAATGCCAAGGAAGCTCTAGATTATGGGTTTGTTAACTGTGTTTATAAGCAAGAGGAAGTCCAAACCAAGGTATGGAACAAGCTAGTTGAAATATCTAATGTTTCAAATGATCTATTGACAACAACTAAAAGATTGATGAGAGGTTCCATACAAGACAAGTTGTTGAAAGTGAATGATGAAGAGATTCGTCTACTGAATGAGGCTTGGTCTTCTAGAGAGCCCAATCCACAAGTTGTTGATACTATCAAAAGTAAAATTTAAAATAAAAGTACTGAAATAAGTAATGCATTTAATAATAATAAATTTAAATGGTATAATTATTGTATAAATACAATTAATGAATTATGTATGTACAACAAAAATGTGATATATGATATTGGTATTGGTATATAGATTTTTTTTGACGTGCAATAAATTTCGTTTAATTTGAGTAGGTTTATGGAAAATGTTTTATTTATTTATGTTTGAAATTGACACTGCCTACCTAGCTTTTAAGACAGTTTAATTTAATTTCTACGTGAGTAATAAAACAGTCGATAATTATACTACATTTTTTTAATAAATATTTTTACCTTTCCTACCTTCATTAGAATTACCTAATTAAATAATCAGCCATCTAGATATGCCAGTCAATTCGGGCAATCTAGACTCCTTGATTGTCATGATTATTTATTCTTATCAATAGTTATTGAGATCGTCATCGCTATGCATGCTAGAACTTCGAGCTACGCGTCGATCACTGACTTCTTTCGTCCTAGCAATCCCAAAGGGCTGCGGTCTAGAGACCTGAGCACAACTAGGTTGAATTTGCTGAAACAGGAGATACAAACGGATGCACATCTCATTCCCCTCAGTAAGTATTCGTTGAGTTTATTTGTTCTTGTATTCGTATATTGTATTCTACGCCGCGCCCTAGGAAGCTTAGCGAAAACTGCGCTACGCGTACGAGTGCATCTATCAGTGAGCTGCGAAATCATGCATAGAGAAATTATGAATGAATTCATTGATAAATACGCCATGCACTTTTACGGTTGATTGTACACTAAATGAAAGAGATTAACCATTCAAGAAGTCATATTCACAGCCGGACACAATTGCCTACTTTGCGAATTCAATTGGGCAGATGAGTCACAATGTGCGTAAGAAACACACACACGTTACTGTATCGATATTATACTGACAAGTAATTAAGGTGCAATAGGCAATTCTAACACAATGACAACAATTACAGAGGAATTTTACAATCGATTCACGACCGACCCTGTAAATGGACTGACCAGTGCAAAGGCAGCCGAGTTGTTGAAATTCTACGGGCACAACGCACTGACGCCCGCGACGCAATATGGGTGGCCTAAAGTACTTCTAAAATCCATGTGTACAGGTAAATAAATGCCTATGCCTACAGATTGTGACTTGCGACATAGGTACCTAAACTTAATACCGGAGCCGAGGAACAGATCGCTTTTTTCAGCTACTTATGCTAACAGCTTAAGGCATTTGTTTTTGCGAAAACGCGCTTCTAACCCAGTAGACAAAACTGCTCTGCCAAGTTATATATATCGGAAGTTCTCTAGCCGCACTAACGGTTTTTGACTAGTGGTAGACTAGTCATCTTTAAATGCTGTTAAAATAGTAGGTAGTGAACGTAGGCTAACCACTGGAAGCATCCTAATCCATTGACCGGACATTCCCTTATAATAGGATTCTCCGTATTGATTTGGCTTGGCGCTCTACTGTGTTTGGGCGCGTACCTCCTCGAAGCGTCATCTAAACCGAACCCGAGCCGCGACAACTTGTATTTGGGATGCGTCCTCATAGCTGTTGACGTCATTTGCGGACTTTTCAGCTTCTTTCAGAACTACAAAAGTTCGAAGGTAAGTGGCCTTTTGTGATATTCTTTCTCAGATTTTGTGATGGTATAGGAATACTTATTCCTGTGACCGTATGAGAAAGCACCGGAGCCCCCTGGTTTAAGTAAGTATTGGCGCAAAGTATCGTCTTAAGTTTTTGATTTAAATCGCAAAGCCTTCCAACGCGCTCGGCACAAGGCAATTCTAAAAGTCTCTACCTTAATGTATGCAGGACCTGGTGTAAGCGATCCCACCATAATCTCGACTGTTTCCCAGATAATGAAAACTTTCAATAATATGATTCCCACATACGCCCAGTGCACCAGAGATGGCGTGCTGAACGTAGACACCAATGTCAGGGACCTAGTGAGAGGGGACCTGGTCCGTGTGCAAGCTGGGAACATAGTGCCGGCTGACATTCGGGTTATAGACAGTAAAGGTTTCAAAGTGAGTTAAATACATTTAATTTAATATATTTTGGCATATGCTACACAAAAGACTAGGTATTGCCTAATAAGTTCCTAATGAAAGCTGTGGAGAAACATTTCTGGCAGATATTTGGATTACAGCCGGCAAAATGACGACCGGTCTAGCCTAGTGGGTTGTGACCCTGCCTATGAAGCCGATGGTCCCGGGTTCGAATCCCGGTAAGGGCATTTATTTGTGTGATGAACACAGATATTTGTTCTTGAGTCATGGCTGTTTTCTATGTATATAAGTATGTATTTATCTATATACGTATGTGTATCGTCGTCTAGCACCCATAGTACAAGCTTTGCTTAGTTTGGGGCTAGGTCGATTTGTGTAAGATTGTCCCCAAATATTTATTTTATTTAAAATAAGTTGAACAGGTATATTTCATATAAATATACATACCTACGCTCAGTCAGCGTGAATACCTATCACGTCACTTCAGCATATCATAACTGAAATATAGGGGTCATCCATTAATTACATCACACGTTTAGGGGGAGGGAGGGGGTCAAGAAAATGTGACATGTTGTGACAAGGGGGAGGGGGGAGTCATACACTTTGTGACGTCAATTTAACTTCATCAGTAACCGAAAATGTATTTAAATTATTTTATACGTTAATTATCATTTAAATAACAAGTTTTTGAAACGATAATCGTTTTTATTCGTTTAATTTTATTTCTTAATCAGTTTTGGGTTATATAATTACTAATATTTCCTTTGTCAAAAATATTTTGATAAAATATTAAATAAATATTTGCCGATTTCGTTGAAGAAATGTGACGTCACACCAGGGGGGAGGGGTATGCCAAATGTGACCAAGTGTGACAAGGAGGGGGGGAGGGGTCAAAAAACCTAGAAATTCGTGTGACGTAATTAATGGATGACCCAAGTTGTCTAAAAAGGGTTAACTTTCCTTTGGGTATTCTGCTTTTTAGTTACACCGGTAACGATCCCTGATTTCAGGTTGATAACTCATCGCTAACCGGCGAGTCCGTGGCAGTATGTCGCAGTAACTCGGAAGGCACTGCCAACATACTAGAGTCCCCTAATGTCGCCTTCTTTTCTACGCAATGTGTCGAAGGTTGGGCTACAGGTATAACATAAAAATATTGTTATACACCTTCCCCGTTTCCGTCATCAAACTTCCAGGCGTAGGTAGCGTCGTGTACCTCTTACATCCATAATTATTTGCACCATTATAAGCTAGTAAAAAAATAGCGACTCCGGACCGGATTTTGGTTTTCATTTAAATCTTATTTATAGGTATCGTCATGTGTACTGGCGATCTAACGGCCTTAGGTCGCGTAGCTGGCCTAGCCACAAGAATCCAGCCAAAACCGTCCCCCCTATCCCAGGAGATATCCCGATTCATGCGCTACATGTGTATCTGGGCGCTGTGCCTGGGTGCATTCGTGGCGAGTGCGTCGCTGGCGCTGGATTATCCGTTCATGCAGACCATCATATTCGTTATTGGAATCATTGTTGCCAATATACCTGAAGGTAAGAAATTAACTTGACGCTAAAGCTGGCTCTATGTAAGTTTATTTGTTGATTTTTTTAGACCGACCGCCGACCTGTATGAATTGTTTTACAAAACATAAATTACTACTTAATTGTAACTGATGTAGGAAAATGGGATTAGAGATTAGTAGCCTTTATTTTTTATGTTTCCGTGGCTATGATTCGAATTATTTAGTGATGTTAGTATTCATTAAATCTTAAACAATTTGTGATTTCGTCAAAATTTAAATATTTGTTTCCATCTACCCTAATAGCATTTTCTTGTAGGGATTTTGTTGGGCCTTTGTTTACGTATTAGTTGGGCAACCGTTATATTTGGCCGTACGATTTGCTGGAGGGCCCTCTACAAAGGCCCTCCCGAAGATTCCCAACAGAGGGCCATAAGAGTAATTTTTTCGTTGGGCCTATTTAAATAAATCATACAATTATTCAACGGTGGTGGTTTTGGTTGGGCCGTGGTTGGGCCTATACACATTTGTTTGATGGTTGGTTAAGACGAAACGGGAGCTGAGCTAAAAGTCAATTTTGAGATTTCAAGCTGAATATACCCGTCGCTCTGACGGGGCGTGAGAGACTGTATTTGTGTGTGTAATGCACGCACACAGATGCGTACGCTTGCACCCGCGCGCGCCTCATTGCCGACAATTTGCAATGTTATTTTTCGTGCGTTACTGCCACGAGGCGTTCACTTATTACTTACTGTGTTGCGATTGAATTTTTTGACCCGGCTTACGTTTACGGAACTCGATAATCTTTCTACTACTGTGACTTGGCTTTGTTTACTTGACTTTGCTGATCAGCTTATTGTTTTGGACTCCGTGAGTTGTGGTTACCTATTGGACCGCACGCAATTCATCTACCTTTATTCAAGTAATTAAGCGTAATTAGCCGAAACCTTTATAAGAGTGTAATTCATAAGAAGTACATAAGATATAATTTATGTACTGGTTTGCTGTTAGCTTTTAATTGTATCACTTTACATATATGTTACTCAAATAACTAACACGGTTACACTGTTGTAAGAACATTATTTTTCAGGTAGGCCTTATTATACCTACTATAGGCCTTATTACCTCCTAGTACCTTAGTAGTACTAGTACTACTACGGAAATTGATTCAAAGACTCAAGACTGACTTAAGTGGCAGTAGGGTGTAGGGGTTTTTCTAGGCTTAATGAGTTCGCTGAAGCTTATTTTTTATACTTAGCGCACAGAACCACTAGTTTAACAGTATCAGCTCTAACCACATGTCACCATTTTGTCCTTTACGTAACAAACTCAGGGGCCCAGAATATCCGATGTACCTATCAAATCAAGGTTCTGTACCAAATAAGGCCCGGTTATTATAGTTCGTTATTTTTTAGCATTAGAAAGAAGGTAAACAATCATGACGTGTCTTTTTATTAATAATTATTGAAAAACGCTTTCAAAAATTAGTTTATATTACTTATGAAAGCAAAAGAATATAAAAAAGTATATGATTAATACATACATACATACATACATACAATCACGCCTATTTCCCGGAGGGGTAGGCAGAGACCACGGATTTCCACTTGCTACGATCCTGACATACCACTTTCGCTTCCTTCACATTCATAACATTCCTCATACACGCTCGTCGGTTTAGGGTGCTCTTGCTCATTAATATGATTAATATGATTTATAATTCTAACATATTTGCTATGACTTATTTTTCAATGGTAATTTTTAATAAGACATGTCAAAATCTGTTACCTTAATGCAAAAACTAGGGTTCCGTACATAAGTCCGACTCACGCTTGACTGCACATTTCTAATAGGTTTTCCTGTCATCTATAGGTAAAGAACTATTTTGTGTATTTTTCAATATTTTAGACCCAGTAGTTTCGGAGATAAAAGGGGGTGAATGGTCATTTTTTGGCTGTTTTCTTAAATAACTTCGAACCTATGTATTTTAAAATTATAAAAAAAACATTTCCATCTTTAGGTCACTAATTTACATATGTGTACCAAATTTCAACTTAATTGGTCCAGTAGTTTCCGAGAAAATAGGCTGTGACAGACGGACAGACAGACAGACGCACGAGTGATCCTATAAGGGTTCCGTTTTTTCCTTTTGAGGTACGGAACCCTAAAAACGAACTTTAAGCGTGCTAACTTTCAAAATTTCATTTTTTATAAGATAGTATAAGTAGATGGGCAAAAATTTTGCGTCCATGTCCACCAGTGAGTAAGTGATTGAGATACCTAAACATTTAACTTTATAATGTAAAATGATATAATTTACTAACCTACTCGTTTAATTTCAGGTAGGTTGAATAAGGAACCAAGTAACCATGGGGAGGAGCAGTATTTACTAACATTTTCTTTTTGGGTCTTCAGAGTGTATCGTTTCCTTTTTTTTGCACATATTACACTTAAATATATATTCTCTGTGTAAACCCTTACGTCTTTCAATGACAAAGGCAAGATCAGCAAATGTACAATTTGTATGATCGTGCCTGATATTTGAGATCACAGAAAATAAATAGTTTAAATCCACTATTCTGCGACCTTCTAAAATTTTGTTTTATCATGATTCATGATCAAAAAGCTCGGATTCAATAGTCATATCAAACGTCGATTATGCAGTTGATGATGAGCTTGCATTTTCTACCATTGGTGCTGCAAATGCATCAACCGGTGGCGATAAACTTTGCCCTCTTGTAAAACAAATTACTATTGTGATTGTGTCCAGCAAAAGGCCAAAATTCGGTTTACTTTCCTGTTTAAAATATTACTAATTTATTCATATTTCAGATTAGGTACATAGGTAACTGTCTGAATGTTACAATGCCAGCTTGCAAATTCTATCACATTTGTTTGTTTGGTAGTCATGGTAACATTCACTTACATTGATATCCTTATTAAGATCTGTATCTTATTATCCAGACCTTAAAATATTGCCACCGTTGCCCTTTAAAAAAATACTGTTTAAATAATTGGCTACTCAAACAATGCTTCTATAGTATAAATAATGACTACACAAAAATGGGTAGTATTGTATATAATGCACGAAATAAGGCCCGATTCTTAAGCGGGTTTAAATTTTGAGGCCATGTCCGCTAATACTATAGACAAAATATCAAGTTTAATAAACACAAAAAAAAAACATTGATGGGCCTTATTTTATAATTTAGGCCTTACTTTGTAATTTAAAGTAGAGTTAGGCCAAGAAAAATCTATAGCGATTTTGATAGAACACGCAGTGCAAGTATTATTTCAAACGTCGCTTCTATGAAATTATGACATATAAATAACACTTGCACTGCGTGTGCTATCAAAATTGCTGTAGACTTTTCTTGGTCTGACTCTAAAATATTCTTTATTACACCACAAACATAAAAACAAATTTAAAAAAAACCGGCGAAGTGCAAGTCGGACTCGCACACGAAGGGTTCCGTACCATTATTTATAAAAACGGTCACCCATCCAAGTACTGACCCCGCCCGACGTTGCTTAACTTCGGTCAAAAATCACGTTTGTAGTATGGGAGGCCCCACTAAAATTTTTATTTTATCCTGTTTTTAGTATTTGTTGTTATAGCGGCAACAGAAATAAATCATCTGTGAAAATTTCAACTGTCTAGCTATCACGGTTCGTGAGATACAGCCTGGTGACAGACGGACGGACGGACAGCGGAATCTTAGTAATAGGGTCCCGTGTTTTACCCTTTGGGTACGGAACCCTAAAACCGATTTACAATGTAGATAAAGGTAGCAACAGGCGGTCTTATCGCTGTTAGTTCTTATTCTTCGTTTGTTTAGCATTAGAGTGAAGGTGACGTGTCTTTTTTAAGCATGCAATCGTATAATTATTTAGCTTTTTTTGTAATAGTTATGTACTTAGTGGTTAATATTAGTATTTACTATTTTTTTTTCAATAATGCTTAAAAACGAAGTATAGACATGACAACCAAATATTAACGCCATTGTAGGGCAGGATATACAGAACATGAATCATTAGTACTGTCACGCTCCGTGATTGTTGAGCCATTTAGGGTTCTAGCTAAATTGGACATTCCATAGAGCATGAGTAAGTATGGAACAACCAATTCAGCTAGGACCCTAAATTGCTCGACAATTACGAAGCGTGCCTGTAGGTACCTAAAAATTTTGTTAACCCATTTTAACCATGCAATAAAATATTTTTGATTTTGATTTCTAATTTGAAATATTAGAATCAAAAAGTTCATAATAGATTGTATATCATAACTACAAAAATGTATTCCCTACTCTCAACCCAAAACCCCTTGTATCTTAGGATCTAGATATTTTCACACAAGACGGTTTATCGATAACTTCTTACATCACTAGATTATCGACATTAAATGTCGACTATTGCCCATCACTTTTCTGGCTGTGTACGTATTTAGAAACTTGACTCCGCCCCTAAAATTAGTGCGATAGGGACAACTGCAGCTGAGGCGAAAAATCCTGCGTAAAAATGACAAAAATCGAGGTTTCGTAGTCCTCTTTTTCCTCCCCCAAAACTTAACCAATCGTAACCAAATTTGGAAATCTAAATGATTATGAAATTATCTGTGTCGGACCGTTTTGCTTTTTTGGCTAATTGATATCAGTTTTGAATACCACGCCTCTCATTGCGGCATAGTCTATTAGGCCATTTTGGCCGTTTTTGAAGGGCTCTAGCGCCTTAAAAAACAAAAATATCAAAAAAAGCAAAACGGTCCGACACAGATATTGACAATATTAATCTGTGTTGAAAAAATCATTGCTCTAGCTTCAAAAACCACGGAGGAAAACGAGGACTACGTTTGTATGGAGGAATGACCACTCCTGTTGGCTCTTAATTGTTACATTTGGCCGTACGATTTGCTGGAGGGCCCTCGACAAAGGCCCTCCCGAAGATTCCCAACAGAGGGCCATTAGAGTAATTTTTTCGTTGGGCCTATTTAAATAAATCATACAATTATTCAACGGTGGTGGTTTTGGTTGGGCCGTGGTTGGGCCTATACACATTTGTTTGATGGTTGGTTAATTGTTACATTTGGCCGTATGGCTTGCTGTAGGGCCAACTGCAAAAAAATAATAAAGGGCAATTTTTTCGTTGTGCTTCTGTTTGCAAATTCAACAATTACCCAACGGCAAGTCAGGTAGGTCGGTAGGTAGTCGTGCACCAGGTTGAAGGCCCAACACAGCTTGTCCCACAAAGGGCCAACATTGTAACTTTAACGTTGGGCCTTGTGTAGGATTCTTACAATACTACCGTAGGTAAATAGTTGTGTAATTTATAGTGTGCCTACAGTCTAATTATGTAATGGGCTTTTGTTTACGAGTCCTACAGTTACCCTACGTTAAGTAAGTGGTTGTGTAATACGACGTTGGGCCTTTGCTGATAAATATTACAATTACACTACGGTAGGCATTGGTTGTATCCACATGAAGGCCCTAGGCTAGGCAGCAGTTGTTGTTAATCTTCTCTGTATCGTTCCAATTTTAGTATATGTACTGCCGAAGCAAGTACACTTACTATACACTCTAATTTGTATATATACTAACCGCACTTCGAAACTTCGTAAGCGAGATTTATGTTTTTTGAGATTTAAATTGAGAAAATGTTGGTAAAATACAATTTTTTAAATTTATGTATAAATTTTATAGTTATAGCTATTAGATTTATGAGTTACTTTAAAAAAATATTATGATTATATCCGGAATAATCGAGAAAATAACTATAACTTCGATGTTTGGAGACAGTAACGCCATCTAGTGACGCCACAAGCAAACTCAACTGGTATTGTTGGGCATCAGTACCACAGCCAATGTTGGTAAATGCGATATTTGTGCTCACTGGGCCAACGAATGTTATCGTTGTTTAGCCACCGGTACCAAAATACACAAAGGCCCATTGTTAGGCGTCAGTGCCACAGCCAATGTTGGTAAATACGATATTTGCCATCATTGGGCCATCGGATGATATCTTTGACTAGCCAGCGTTACCAAAATACACAAAGGCCCATTGTTGGGCATCCGTGCCACAGCCAATGTTGGTAAATGCGGTATTCGTCACCATTGGGCCAACGAATTGTTTATTGTTTATTGTTTATTATTCAAAAAAATTGTAATTACAGCGTTCGCCAATACATTACAATCTTAAATACTAACCAACATTACTTAACCTAATTTTTAAATTCACTACACTATACTACTTAATTAATACAGCGATTCAAATATTCGTTTACATTCTTTTACAAGCTGTGACCACTTGGATGCGAACACATCAATGTGTGGTGCCATATTGTATCGTTGTTTAGCGAACGGTAGCAAAATACACAAAGGCCCATTGTTAGGCCTCAATGCTACAGCCAATGTTGGTAAATGCGATATTTGTCGTCATTGGGCCATCGTATGATATCGTTGATTAACCAACGTTACCAAAATAAACAAAGGCCCATTGTTGGGCATCAGTACCACAGTCAATGTTGGTAAATGCGATATTTGTCATCATTGGGCCATCGGATGATATCGTTGATTAGCCAACGTTACCAAAATACACAAAGGCCCATTGTTGGGCATCAATGCTACAGTCAATGTTGGTAAATGCAATATTTGTCGTCATTGGGCCATCGGATGATATCGTCGATTAGCCAACGTTACCAAAATAAACAAAGGCCCATTGTTGGGTATCAGTGCCACAGCCAATGTTGGTAAATGCGATATTAGTCATCATTGGGCCATCGGATGATATCCTTGACTAGCCAACGTTACCAAAATACACAAAGGCCCATTGTTGGGCATCCGTGCCACAGCCAATGTTGGTAAATGCGATATATGTCATCATTGGGCCAACGAATATTATCGTTGTTTAGCCAACGGTACCAAAATACACAAAGGCCCATTGTTGGGCATCACTGCCACTGCCAATGTTGGTAAATGCGATATATGTCATCATTGGGCCAACGAATATTATCGTTGTTTAGCCAACGGTACCAAAATACACAAAGGCCCATTGTTGGGCATCTGTGACAAAATTAATGTTGGCTACGGAACGAACCTCATCCCAACGTTTTCCCTACCGTTGGCATCGTGGGCCCCAACGAAAATGCTACTAGGGTAAGTACCTATAGTAAAAAATGTAATATTCTAAAAAAAATTGGTACAAACAGCAACACTCTTAACTGTCCAACGGTGGACCTTATGCCTTTTGTAAGGTTTACCGATGGACAGTTAACTGTGTGGGCGATGGTACCGCAGGTGAGTTCACTTAGTGTCTCCCATCAGGATTGCAACCAACAGTGACAGCATCTCTAACGCTAACCGCCCAACGCATGGTCAAGAAGAACTGCCTGATAAAGAACCTAGACGCCATTGAAGCTTTAGGAGCTTGCACTACCATATGTTCAGACAAAACTGGTACCCTTACTGAGAATAAAATGTGCGTGTACGATGTGTGGACGTGGAACAAAACCCTGACAGTATCGCAAACTTCATTTGAAGGTAGAATTGCACCATTAACACATTCACTGCCAGCGACCCGCTAGGCGGGTTCTCTGTTCGTAGGCGCTTTTCGCTACATATACGGGTTTTCCCATGTTATCGGCTACGCTCGTAACGCGTAGCTCGCGCTGGCACTGGACATGTGTGCTACGAGTGCTACGCCGTAGTCGTAGCCCGTAGCATTTCCCACTAGGTATACTGAGAGGCTGATTCTGCTGTCACAATTTGATAAGGTTTTCATTTTATTTTGATATTACCTTGACCGTGAGCACCAATTATCTTTAGCGGCTCACGCTGATTGGTGCCGACGAATTGCAATATCTAAAAAAATCCCTTTTTATTGTTTTTCGTAAATAACTCGTAATAAAACGGTGGCCCGTAGCAAAAAATTGTCTTATACGTAAATAATCTGTACTTATAAAATTTCCTACAAATCATTCAACTTGTCTAACACTTTTCGTATTAAATTAATAGTAGTAGGTAGGTATCTAGGTATACATTTGTTCACCTTCCGCTTCTATTTCCAGATGCTATGCGCAACAATCAAGGTAAATAACACGTACCTAAATAAATTATCAGTTCCAATTTCCAATCCAATGGCATTCGCTATATCTTGTGTAATACGATACAGGTAGGTATATAATAATTATAGTTACTATTTAGCACCTCCATAAACAATTAATGCTGAAGTCTGCTGTGCTCATGGGTTCCCTACCTTGTTTAATCCGCGACGCCCTTGCAAGATTAAAATTTAATCTCGGGGCCCTATACTATAGGCTATTCGAAATAGATAGGTGAATACTATATAGACATGGTGAAGAGGACTGCCGAACGGCGGGCGCCGCGGCGCACAGGTTGGGATCCCCTGTTGTACTCGTAGTTTGTTGTTCGTGGCATTTTTAGACAAATATGGTGAGCCCTATTCAATTGATGTTCGTACATCTACCTACCTAATACGTATACTTGTTAGCTTTGATTTCGAAATTGATTTGTGTGTAGTTTTTCCGTATTTCTTTCATATTTCCTTTATTTTTCCAATCGTCGTTAGCTTACGCTGCTCTACTCAGATGTGGAGCCCTATGCAGCAGGGCCACATTCAAAGCCGACGGCACCATCCACGGAGACGCTTCCGAGTCCGCCATCTTGGATTTTGTTAATAAACACGGTGACCCAGTGTCTTTGAGGAACCAGCATCCTAAAGTAGCGGAGATACCTTTTAACTCTACGTATAAATACCAAGTAAGTAATTAAAATCTTCTTTACATTCTTTCTTTAGGTAGTTGCGTCCAGAACGTGCAATTACCTACTACATAATGCGCGCAAGCTGTTAGGGATTGTCCCGCATTGTTTGCTAGGGGTGCCTACACTATACACTAATCCCGGCACATTCGCGAGGTCTGGACTTTCTATGACATGTTTTACGGAACCTTTCTTTTAGATTTCTGCATACTATCTGTATAATAAATGAATACCTACATTCATGGCATAGCCTATAGCCCAATCGTAGACAAAATATATTTAGGTACGTACGTATCATATCAGATAGGTACAACTTCAAATCAATATTATTATTTTGTGGCAGGTAAGTGTGCACTTGGATAAAAATACTTCGCGATACTTAGTTCTAATGAAAGGAGCTCCAGAGATTATTATAGCTCGGTGTGACACAATAGCCATGGATAAAGATACAAAGACTTTCACCCGTGAAATGAAGGATAGAGCAGACTCTGCTGGAGTCGAAATGGCCAAAACTGGTAAAACATTTGAGTACCTACTTACCTATCGAAACCTTAACTTACAAAGATATTGGATGCACAAGAAAAAAAGCAAAGCAATGCAATAGGTACTTTTGCTCGCGAGAGGATAGCTACGATCTGACCTGCTAGCATGAGTTGCGTTCTCGCGCGCAACTGCATTCATTTTGCGGAACTTCAAGTATGGATTCACGCGTGCTAGACAGTCTGGGGACCTGTTAGTTATGTTTGTACCTAAAATATTTTTTCGGAGAGCTTATAGCATTTCTTTCTTGCTATATCTGATACCTACTAATACTTTCAACCAGCTACTCCTATAGAATAGCTGGACTGAAGTAAAATAATTACAATTTTGTTTCAGGTAAAAGGATTCTTGCGTTAGCTGACCTAGTTTTGGATGCTAGTAATTATCCACTGAATTATAAATTCGATGCCGAAGATGCTAATTTTCCAGTGGACAAATTACGTTTTGTAGGAATCTTGGGACTAATGGATCCACCAAGAAGAGAGGTAAATTAACTTTTCATCACACTTGCCCAGTAAGCGTGCTATTTCACACAAGTGAAGCGGGAGCTAAAGTCCATTTACCATCAAAATAAAGTCCATTTTTATTTTGTCCACGAGAGTTACAGCTTTTTTTATTATGTCACTCCTTTGACAACCTCATACGACCCAACTAGGTAGGTTCTAAGTAAAATACTTGTTAAGTAAAAGTTTCTACCTAGGTTTCTAGGTATACCTACAATGAGTTTTGCTTTCAAAATACTAACGTTTTTAATTTAATAATTTTGTTTATGTTTAAAAGTATTTCGTTTGATTAATTGAATATCCGTTTCTTTGCAAGTGTGATGAAAAACATTGTGTGTAACTCCGGGGGTAAAAATATTGCCAATTCGAGTCTTTAATTCACTCCAGCTTGCGGCTGTCGTGAATCCATAGACATAGTTTGCAAAATTTTACTTACCCCCCTCGTTGCACAATGTACTATTACACTTCTAGTTACATCTACACTGACCTACCTATCCCTTTTTACTACCTATTCATTATCAAAGTTATGAGAGGGAGAATTAGACTGCTAAATGTTATATATATTACTCGAAGCCTTTTTTGTTAGGTATTTATTATCAAAAATAAAGTTTAAGGTTTTTTTTATAGCATGGACTACTTACCAGCCACTCGAAACATTAAGTGACTGCCTTCATAATTTTAAACTCAGCTCTCATGCTCTTTGACATGGTGTTTAATCATGATAAGGTGCTGTCAGCCATTCAGCGCGTCCGCGCAGCAGGCGTACGCGTAATGATGGTGACCGGCGACCACCCTGAAACGGCGCGCGCCGTAGCGGGCGAAGTCGGCATCGCCACGACCGCGTGCCATGTGATCACGGGCGCAGAGCTGCGCAACATGAATCCCGACCTGCTCGACTGGACCATCGACAAGTACTATGAAATTGGTACCCACCTATCTAACTGATATACCTACGTTCGTGTCTGGATCATCGACAAATACTGTGACATAGTTGACTTACCGTTCGTAAACCTTATTGTAAATACAGTGAAACTTGGTTAAGTGGGACCTGGATAAGTGGGAAACCTCTATAGCTGGGACTCATGGTGCGGTCCCGGCACTTTGGCATTGAATTACCTCTGTTAGTGAGATAGAACAGACCTCTATAACTGAGATTAGTAGTTTCGATTTTATAGTCAAATTTACCTCTATTACTGAGACAGAGAGGGTATTTTACCTCTTTTACTGAGACTATATTTGAAAGCTTACATTTGCTTCATTGTTTTTTTAGAATGTTATAGGAATTGACCTCTGTCTCTGAGATAACGTCAATCTATGACCTCTCTAACTTGGACTTAGGGATTGCAAACCGGATTGATTTTCAATCCGGCCGGATCCGGCCGGACCGGATCCGGGTAGGTATAAGGATATTAAAGTTAATTAAATGTCATATTTTGCAAGTTTTATGCGTTATATGTGAAACAAATGTTACAAATGTATTCATAAAACAAATATTTGAAGTTAATAAGAAATAACTTTTAAACAATAAAATAAAACTAAGTATTAATAAAAACCGGGCAAGTGCGAGTCGGACTCGCGCACGAAGGGTTCCGTACCATAATGCAAAAAAAAAAGAAAAAAAAAAGCAAAAAAAAAAACGGTCACCCATCCAAATACTGACCACTCCCGACGTTGCTTAACTTTGGTCAAAAATCACGTTTGTTGTATGGGAGCCCCATTCAAATCTTTATTTTATTCTGTTTTTAGTATTTGTTGTTATAGCGGCAACAGAAATACATCATCTGTGAAAACTTCAACTGTCTAGCTATCACGGTTCGTGAGATACAGCCTGGTGACAGACGGACGGACGGACGGACGGACGGACGGACGGACGGACAGCGAAGTCTTAGTAATAGGGTCCCGTTTTACCCTTTGGGTACGGAACCCTAAAAAGTATCAAAATGTCAGTCTCAATTTAAAAATAAAATTTGAAATTAAAGTCATTTATTAATTTTATTATATTTAATTATTCACATTCTGCTCAAATTTACGTTTACAATATAATTATAAATTTGATTAGATTTCAAAGCCTGTTAATGGGATAATTATGGGATGCGAATTGGAACTCCTTGAAAGGACAAGTTTTCGTAACTGTTCTTTGATGTAATTATTTGTTACGCTGACATCCATTCTACATAGTAACAAGATATTTTACTTTTAACCAAAATTATATGAAATGCGCTCCAATATTATCTTGCTTTCATTTTTATCCGTGAAAATAGTTTTATAGCCTGAATCACAAATAAATAAATAATTCATGGATAAATATTTGGGGACATTCTTATACTGATCGACCTACTCGTAGCCCCAAACCAAGCAAAGCTTGTACTATGGGTACTAGCTAGCTAGGTAGTACGAGGGGGAATCAAAAAGAAATTAGAAACGCTATGATATCATGGAATTACAGGTATCCTGTTATTTTTTACTTTTAGGCAACCTCTTTATTAGTTTATATGCATATTCAGTATTAAAAAATCTGCACTGAGAGAAAAATCACTACCAGGAATTAATAAACAGTTCTGTACTGGGGGAAAAAATGAAGTTTTAGTAGTAATCATGGAAGTTTCACTATTTCTGTAAAATTTATTTATTTCTACAAACAGC
The DNA here is from genome assembly GCF_910591565.1 of Cydia splendana. NCBI lineage: Eukaryota > Metazoa > Arthropoda > Insecta > Lepidoptera > Tortricidae > Cydia > Cydia splendana. Next base: position 11,070,403 of record NC_085971.1, on the reverse strand, counting down.
TCAGTAATACTAAATCTAATTTCAGCAAACAGACTTTAGTAAATGGAGCATTAAACAAAGTTCAGTATTTGTTACAATCCATTTTTATTACTACTAAAATTCTCCGATTTTTACTAGTAAAGTTTGTGATTTTTGGAAAAAAGCATCTGTGATTTCAAGTTATGATTTTAGTAAATGTCTCACTTACATAGTTTTGTAATATCTAAAAAACGAGTTCGCGGGAATAACATTACCCCATTTAAAATAACAATTCAGTTGTTACTATAGCGACATTACAAAGTTTACTGGTATTTAGTAGATAGACTTGTTGTGTTTATGTTCATTGTTGTACCAATCACTAAACGAGTTTTGTAATACCAACACAGCTACTTGCTAGGTTCATTTGGTTAGAGTTAGTATTGTGTCGGATGTCGGGCGGGCGTGTCTCGTGTCTTCTTTGTTTAAAACATACTTAAGTTAAATAATAAATTTAGGATATATTGTGGGCCATGGACATATTAACCCGCGACCTACTGTGTAGTTGGGGTCTACAGGAATATATTGTTCTGCAACTTCGAGCTAGCTGTTGTTATTCTAGTGATAATGACATCAAAGGTAAATCTAAACTGTTTGCAATTCCAACCTCCCTAGCACAGGTGCGCCGCGAGAGCCTGTTGCGCGCGTAATAACTACTAGTCTCTTTCTGACTGTATGAATAAGAAAGGAATGGGTAGAATATCTCGACAGGCTTTTATAGTGCCTCTTTAGTACAGAGATATACTACCAAATGCTTTTTTATTCATACAGACAGAAATAGAGACGGGTAGCTACCACGCGCGCGACATGCTCTCGCGGCGCCCGTTTGCTAGGGGCGGAGGAATTGCAAACAGTTTAGTTTTTGCCTGTGACGTCATTATCTCTAGAATAACAACAGCTAGCTTGGAATCGCAGTACAGTTTAGTAAAACCTATGACGTCATCGTCTCCGATATTGCTAAAGCACGCTTAGAATTACAAAACGGTTAGTTTTCACCCATGACGTCATCACCTCCGATATTGCTAAAGCACCTCTCGGAATAACAAAACCAAATTTCTGAAATTACTCTAGCATACTTCAAATTACAAATATAGAAGTTGTATTTCCTACTAAATGGAAATTGCAAAAGTCAATTTGTTCCTATTAGTTGACTCTCCTTGTCCCCGGATTAAGTTTTATTTTTGTAATTCTAAGTGTGTTTTTGTTAGTTTTTTTTCTCAGTGTGGCATCTTCATCCATAAAAAAAAAGAATCTCAATTTTAGGTACTAATTTTCCTTTTTTTTTTGTTTATCGCTAGTACAGCCAATTTATAGATTTTTAAGAATCAAAGAATGTGAAGTAATTGCCAAAGACATACTCTTGATTACGCAATACGCAACTCTTTAATTCAAGCACAAGATTCTGCGCAGCATTCTTGGGAAACTGCATGGTCTGAGGCCCAAAATCATCTTAAAATTAGGTATTTTATTTAATTGCGTTTTTCTTAAAAAGATTCTTCTGAGTTTTATTGAACAATGTTTGATAGGCCTTATTTTGTATTTTTATATTTATTTTTGTGGTATGTTTCCATTATTTTTTCTGAATTGAACAAATACATGTGTGAAGACCTAAAATTACTACCTTTAATATTGAAAGGACATCCTAGCCTGAAAATTAAAATTTACAAGCATATTATTAAATACTAATTCATTCTTAAAAACCCAAGTTTTAATTTAAGTACCAATTTTTATGACTTCTTCACCAAACATTTTGAGAAAATCGTTCCTGAATGATCACAAAAACTTGCCTGAATTTACTGATATTAAGACATCACCTACCCTACTGCCATTGTTTATCGATAACATAAAAAGTAATTAATATATTTATGTCTTTACTTATGCAATTTATTACCAAAAAGTGATGTATCATGACCAATAATCAAAACGTATCATTATGTGTTTAGCTGATATCAATTCTAAAGACTTTTTGATGTACCCTCGTACCTACTACTAGGCGACGATATATATACGTACCTATAGTATATTGATAAATACATGCTTATATACATAGAAAACACCCATGACTCAGGAAAAAATATCTGTGTTCATCACACAAATAAATGCCCTTACCGGGATTCAATCAAACCCAGGACCATCGGCTTCATATGTAGGGTCACTGAATGGTCACTATATACCCACTAGGCCAGACCGGTCGTTACAAATGTCTTCCATGACATCTCCATCCTTTCATTTAGTATTTAAGTAATCGTCGTATCGTGCCGATTCGTGCCACCAACATGAAAGAAGAGGAAATCCTCTTCTGTTCTCTATCATCGTCATATTAAATATCTTCTTATTTTACTAAATCTTGACTTTTTCATTCGTTCTTTATTCTGTTTAACTTCTTTCTTCCATCCGACGCCTTTATCTCACCTAAAACGCACAGTGGATGCTGTGTGCGGAATTTTTTTCTATTTTCCCGGACCCGGTGATTTTAACCGGATCCGGTAGCTCCTAAAAAGTGCCGGATCCGGCCGGATTACCGGATCCGCCGGAGCGGATTGTAATCCCTTTGGACTTTATTGAAGATCTTGGACTTTGGTCTAACCAAAAATTCCGCATTCGGTTAATTGTGTCTAAACAACTTCAAGTTTTATTTACCTATAGTTAGTTTGAGTAAGGAAATAGTAGATTGTACAACAAGGGCATAAAGTGACCCATTTTTACCCGAGGCAATTTTTTATAATAAATACATACAAAATAGTAGACGAGGGTAAAAATGAACATTTATGCCCTTATTGTACACTCTGCTTTTCACTTCGATTGCGAGGAAATTATATTTTTCCACGGCAATTTACACCACGAAATTGTCGTAAAGCGAAAGAACATAATACATAACCAATTCCCGCCAACTAACTTTTTTTTTTAACATGTGATCAGAGTTTTAGACGCTTGGTTTTCTGCCAAGTCAAACATTTCGGAGCATTTTTGAACGATAATCGACTCCTATTTTATGTGATTTACTAAATTTAATGACAGAAAATACGGATTTCTAATAAATTGTAACAAAAATAAAATAATATAACAAGTTTTGTCATCTACACAATTTTATTGCTCAGTAAAATTGTGCAATATGTTTTAACTGTTTGGCTGTTGAGACCGATTACCTTAGTCTTAGAAGAAAATTTTACTTTTATGCTCTAGAGCATAAAATGCGATTTTATGTCGTCTACGCACGACATAAAGGTGCACTTTTTGAGCATGAGAAGTGAAAAATTAATTTTCGTTTATTAAAGTTCTAAGATGCAATGAACTCCGTTTTACACTTAATTTAACAAAATCCATCCTTTGTAGAAGTAGAATATTTCAAAGTGAATTCGAATTAAAATTTTAACAGACTTAAAAAAACTATTTAAGGACAAGGATTATTTTACCTATCTTTATTTATTGTTGATGATTACAACTCATACATAATGTTGACAAAATACCTTATTTACCACCTCTATAACTGAAATAATCTCTTTTCTCACCTCTATTAATGGAACACTATAAATGATGCACAAATTTATTTATACCTGGCTAACTGAGACCCTGTGTACCACCCGGACCCTGGGAATACCTCTTTAAGTGAGACAAATTTGCTCGTCCCTTGAGATTTGAGATCCCACTTATCCAGGTTTCACTGTACTTAAAGTCAACCAAATGGTCAGCTAAGCGTGTTACTGTTAGTAGACTTGTTGTCTGTATTAATTTACCGATTCAGCATTTTTTATCGTATCATCTAAGTTAGAGTTTTACATGTAAATTCCCCTTGAAAACGTCTTTAGAAACTGTAGGTACAGTCGCCATCAGATATATCGGAGCGGCCAAGGTGCTCACAAATATCGGAACACGCCTCTATTATCAGGGCGTTAGAGCGCGTGTTCAGATATTGTGAACACCTTGGCCGCTCCGATATATCTGATGGCGACTGTACCTTTATGCTAATGTCTGGTAACTTTACAGTTTTTGCACGGACCTCACCCACTCAAAAGCTACAGATAGTGGAAGCATGTCAACGGCGAGGCAACATAGTGGCGGTGACGGGCGATGGCGTCAACGACGCGCCCGCGCTGCGTCGTGCCGACATCGGCATCTCCATGGGCATCACAGGCTCACAGGTTCTAACAGTACTTGAAATAAATCCACTCAAAGCTGCAGATAATGAAAGCATTTCAATGGCCGACATCAACATCTCCGTCGCATCATCCAGCCCAACAGGCTCACAAGTAGGGCAGGTTCTTAGTCTTACACGACACGAGTCTATCAGAACTTGTAATAAATTCACCATACTCTCTTGTGTCCATCCCTGTCAATTGGCAGACTCAAGTTCAATTTGAACAGACTCGGCAGGTTATGGGCCCAGTTTACCACTTACGACACACACAGGTGCTAAAAAACTGGTAATTATTTACATTAGAAGCAATATCCTGCACTCACTTTCAAACCATTTACCTACCTACCTAATATAGGTACCTACTATGTTTCCACTACTTTTCAGGTATCGAAACAAACCGCTGATATAATTTTGATGGACGACAATTTCGCGACCATCGTCACAGGAATAGAGGAGGGACGGAAGATATTCGATAACTTAAAAAAGTCCATTTGTTACATACTCATATCGAATGTGCCGGAAATCTTCCCTGTGCTGGTGTTTATCTTGTTTTCAATACCACTGCCACTGGGTAAGTTTAAACGAACACAAGCTTCAACTAACGAACTTACAAGCTCCAAAAATACGTTGACAAATAATTTTTAGGAATATTTTTCTTTGTTCCACGTCTTACAAAATCATTTAACATTAAAACCTACTCACAGAATTTCCCATTTCACAGTTGTAAGACTTGTAAGTAATGTAATAAAAATGGTCGCACCAATTCTTGGGGTTTGATTTTTAAAAGCGGTCCCTTAGCGAGTCGTGGCAACAAGCCGTAAAAACGATTCCATTTTCCAAAAGAATAAAAGTTAAATACATAAAAATGTGTACGAATAGTACCTGATGCCCCTCTGGTAGTGTTATTACCATCCCGTTAGCGTGGGTGTTTAAGCAATCGAGCCAACCAGCGTAGCATGACCGAGCGATGTACTACCCGAGCGTAATTGGAATGCGAGCCTATGCTGGTTAGTTCGAGCTAGAGATGGGTAACTACCCGGGTAAATACCCGAGAGCGGGTATTTACCCGGTAAATACCCGATATTTACCTACCCGCGGGTAAATACGCGGGTATTTTCGTTTTTCTTCTAAATTTAAATTGTTAAATGGTATGTGAGTATAAATAAGATTAATTTAAGTACTTTTTTATAATGTTACATAAAATGTATGTTCAAACTAAGTATGAAAAGGTTGCTATGAGATGAAGTTCGATTTTAACATATCAGTACAATTATGAAAATCGTGTAAAATCATTCCCTGGCTTCCGGAAATGTTTTAAAACGCTTTTAATATACATTAAAAAGATGAAAATAAAGACTACTTATAAATGATAATAAAAAAAAATTGTGCCGTATCACAACTTGGGAAGCTCATAAGTCAAATACAGTTAGTTTTAGGACAAAAATGTATATAACCTTTTTTGTAGAAAATTATGTCTACTTTAGTTTGTACATACAACACTTTTCGATATTAATGACAGATTCCAAGAAATATGAAAAATTTCACTTCTACCCCCCTCCCCCCAACCACACCCCCCGCCGACCGCAGTTGGAATGTGTATTATCAACGTATAAGTACGATAATTTACTCGAATCTAAAAAAATACTCTTATGACGGCCTTTTTTTAATATTTATCAAAATTGTACTAAAAATTCCTTAGTTACAACTGCAAGTTTCACTAAACCATTTCATTTTAAATAACACACAATAATTACAACCATTAACTCGGTTTATATCTCCACTTTAACACAAATCGACATGTGCAACAAGAAATGAATCTACCCGTCCATTTGGGTAGATACGGGTAAATACCGGGTAGATGGGTATTTACCGGGTATTTACCTGGGTGGGTAAATTGGGTAAATACCCGCGACCCATCTCTAGTTCGAGCAGTCAGCTCATCCGAAGCGCGCCCTAAGCGGTTTTAATAACAACCATGCCCTGTACTTATTTAGCCTGACTACAAATTATGAATACCTAGACATATTTCAGCTCTGCGTCGTGCTATAATAGAACGAAATGAAGTAGCTGTAAATAATAAAACGAAATCAGTTCTGTCGGTTTTTGACTGATTTGTGTGTTCGTTTGTATAAATATGTAATTCAATTTACAGTTAATAATAATAAGATAATTTTAATCCGGCTAATAAGTTAATTTCTACTTAACTAGAATGAGACTCTTCTATTTTAGTTTTTACACTTATACCGGTAAAACTGTTTTAATATTTTTGATCACTTTTAAAGCAGTTTATTTATTACAGCACTCTACATTTATACTATACTATTTATACTGTTTTTATTAGTATTGAATTCTAACAATATTTTGGTGGTAACTACTGGGGAAAAAAATTCCCACCTTTTACCAGTGGTAACTACTGGGAATAAAAATTCCCAGTAGTTACCACCAAGCCAAGTTGGTGGTAACTAGTGGGATTTTTTTTTCCCAGTAGTTACCAGTGGTAAAAGGTGGGAAAAAAATTCCCAGTAGTTACCACTGGTAAGAACTTGGTGGTAACTAGTGGGAATAACCCGCGGATCCGTTTCAGTGTTACCGAACCGTAACGCAAACATCATGCCAAAAGTAGGTGACACATTTCAGGAGTAATGACAATCCTATGCGTGGACCTCGGCACGGACATGTGGCCAGCCGTATCCCTCGCGCACGAACGCGCGGAGTCAGACGTGATGGCGCGGCCGCCGCGCCGCGGCCAGCAGCTGGTGTCCGGGCGCATGCTGCGGCTCGCCTACGGACATCTCGGGCTGGTTGAGGTGGCCGCCGGCATGTTCGCATACTTCGTGGTCATGGCTGAACATGGCTTCTTTCCTGATGTTTTATTTGGTAAATTTGGATAGGTATCGTATCCCCATGAGGTATCAGGTACCTACTTAAAAGGTTAATATTTCAAACTTTTAAAGACGCCTGCAATTGTGCACCTCGGGCTGGTCGAGGTGGCCGCCAGCATGTTAGCCTACTTGGTCTTGTCAAAAAACAATACGAGTAGGTACAAGTACCTACCTATCATCTTATTTACATACCTGCCTATACCTATCGCGTCTAATGATGGTCCCAAACTGGGTCCTTCAGGTCTCTTTTAGTTGGGCTTAATTAAAAATAATAATTTAAGAAATATTTTTTACCGTATTTGTATTAGGTACGTAAATGTTACATTCCTAAATATTTCTGGTAGTGTGTATAAAGCACCAGTAAATAACGATCAATATTAAATAATTGTAAAAACTCAACTTTGGGAACAAATCAAATTATTTTATTATGTAAATGTTTTGATTTCTGTTTCGAATCCGGCCTTCACCACTGGAGAGCTGCGTCACTTTTTCTTTAATATATGACATCTATTTCAGTTTATAATTGTAAAAACGCTTTGGCTTTACAGGCATACGAAGCGACTGGGACAACGAAGCCGTGAGCGACCTCCGAGACTCAGTGGGGCAGGAGTGGACGTACGAGGCGCGCATGACCGTGCAGCGCGCCAGCCAGGCCGCGTACTTTGTGGCCGTTGTCATCACGCAGATGATGAATGGAGTCATCTGCAAGACGAGATACAATTCCATTGCTCACGTTGGTAAGACATTTGGCAACCTGTTCACTACCACATCATGAGGCCTTTAATATCTTGACAGATGATTTATGCGGCGTCTGTATGCGGGGACATCTCTCGTGGCTGTAACTATAAGCCAATGAGGAACCGGTATTTGCGACCGCATTTGTGGCAGCTCAAGTTGGGAGCCATTTCGGCAGCAATTTCTGGTCGATTGTGCCTTTTTGCGCGTTTTCGGGAAAGGTCTTGGAACCATGCGATGTCTTTAATTTCGCGACCTTTCGATGGTAACCCGCCATCCATCGCGATATATAGGGACACATAGGACGAGGTAACCTATCAATATTAGCACGAGAAGTTAAACAACAACTTTGCCCCCTTGTAAAACCAATAACTATTACCTATTTATTACACAGCCCCCAGGGTTATGACACTTATGACATTTAAATGCAAACTACTTGACTACAAACTACGAGGTAATTTAGGTACTTAAACATACCTAAAACTATTAACACTAGGTGTATCTACGTATACATGTATAAGGAAATATGTAGCTATTAGGTACACTTGACCATCAGATTACATATTTTATAGTTCTAGATAACCTTAGTAAAGAATTATCACGTACCTACTTAGCTCGTACGCAGTTAAGTTTAGTGTTCACACACATGACAAGACACGTGACTGATCTGATGTTTACAATACATTCTTACGGATGCATTTCCTATAGATTAGTAAATCCCTATGACGACCACATAATCACAATTTTCCGGCCTCCTATAGTCTGATAGATTATTTAAAAAAAAACATTTGATTGAATTCGGTTCCGCAATTAGGGCGTGAATGAGTACTTAATTAGTACCTACGCTCGCTATAAGGGGTAACAGGGGTTATAAGTCGCGGTACTTAATATAGGTATAACCGATAGGTACAATTGTTTGTTTCAGGCATGAAAAACAAGGTGCTGAATATGGGGCTCGTGGTAGAGCTGCTTGTTGCCTGCCTGGTTTGCTACTGCCCGGGCGTCAACGACTTTTTCAAGGCATACCCTTTACGTCTGCGATGGTGAGGATTTGCACTAAGTACTTTGCAATTTTTCATAGACCGTGCGCATCGAAGGGTCTTGTGGCCTAAATCAAAAACTTAAAAGTTCACATTGACACTAGCTTCACGTCTATGAGATTCAGTCTTCACACTAGCACCTCTGCGCGTTGGACAATCAGCCACCAGAGGGCTCCAGTTCTGCTCTCCTTTTCTCCGACACTTAGAAGAAATTTTTGAGACTTTTACTTTAATACATTTTGTGTCAAAAAGAAGACTTCTAACCACCGGGCAACTATGGGCCACTTCCACCATCCCTTCACTTTAATACATTTTGTGTCAAAAATAATACTCGACTTCTAACCAGCGGGCAACTAAGGACCACTTCCACCATCCCACTAATCCGGGGTTAACCCGTTAACCCAGTGTCAAATTGTACTGGTAACCGTGGTAACTCCAGGTTTAACCGGGTAATCCCGGGATAGTGGGATACTGCAAGTGGCGCTAAGTAAAATAAATAGCGTAAATGAATAATTTCATAAACAAAGGAATACCTAAGTATTTTAGTAAGACTCGTAATGTGATACAAAACATTGAAGCCACAAATTTAGCAGCTAAAGGAGATACCGCTGTACAAAATCAATCATTAGAATTTAATAGGTAATCGTTTGACAACTGCTACCCTCTGTTCAAATTACAGGTGGTTTCTGGCCCTCCCCTTTGCATTGTTTATGTTTGTGTTCGACGAATTCAGAAGATACTGTATAAGAAGAGAGTTACTTGGTGGATGGTTCAATATGCTCACGTACTACTAAACAGCTAAGAAAAAATGTAAAGTTAATTAAATTAGTATAAATAGGCAGGTTTTATAGAAAATTAAAACGAAATATTCAAGACATGAGCCATTTTTATTTGCCACGCTTTTTGATCCCACAGTGATACTCCTTTTACCTATAGTCATAAGTATCTAAACTAATTAAATGAGCAACAATAAACACATCACTCAGGTCACAAATAGAACTAAGTCAACCTATACAATGATAATAACGCTACTTTACCGATAAATTATGATCAACTGCGTACGTCACAAAGAACGGTGTACACCGGATGCGTAGATAAGAGTACACGTGCACCACTTGCCTGGAATGCCTGGCATCATCCTAGAGTTAGACCAAGCTAAGTTAGCAGCGATTTTGATAGCCCAGATTGTGCAAGTGTTATTTTTGCGCATTCTGTGCTATAAAATCACTGCCAATTTAGCTTGGTCTAACTCTAGCATCAGATGTAGGTACACATGTCAAAACTCATACTTTAGTTACCAAAACGATCAAATATGTTTACGTTGCCGGTGACATCTTTTTTGTTCGCATTTTGGTCATATTGTATAGATTTTGTTGTAGACTGTACCAGTTAAAGTAAGGCACAAATGAGATGAAAAGATACCTCCATCATTCAAATACACACCATCATCCCTTAACGTTAAGTGGCAGAATATATTTAGTATCAGAAAATAGTACATTAATAAATAGGTACATTTAAGAAGTTTCGAAATTGGGTAAATAAATTCACATATTAAAATTCAATAGAACTCTAATAAATATTACACACAATAGATTGATTTAATATTTACACTACCTACAAATATTTCTAGTTAAGAATGATCCTCTCGGTTAAACTTTGTGGAGGAACTAATCTGACTTATAATCACCTAATTGTTTTGATATGAATAATGTAGGTACTTAACTATAAACATACTGAGCTCTACGACATTATTACACAATTTTGTCGGCTTAGCCAGTAAACATATATTATTATTTATTAAGACACTTCAATTTACAAAATGAATATTAATGACGATAAACAGTTCATTTTCACGGTAACATTTCAGGCAGTTCGCAGAATTATACTCTTGAGCCAACAATTTGTAAATCACAATCATATTGCACATTAACGTATTATTTTACTAATCAAAATCAGAATACAAATTTATTTATACACAGCCAAAAGATATACATGACGAAAATATACGCATACTTCATAACATTTGAAATGATACTGATAGTTCTAAAATCCTCATGCAAGGGCTTATAGTCTGTATCTTTAGGTGTTTAAATAAAAGTAAACAAAATTTACCCTCAAACGGCTCCTTAAGCCAGTTGAGCGTAGATGACAACATCACATGATCAAATAATGTAGGTTAAAGTCAGGTCGTTCAGTGACTGATCCAGACGATTTTGTATTTGGTTGGTTAATCAATAAATGTTATAACTACCCGAAAATTTACGAATTGTTTGTTTACTTTTATTTAAATACCTAAAGATACAGACTATAGACACCGCAACTGGTCCGGATTGGTAGGACAACCAGCGTCTGCAAATCCGGACCGGATGTGACGAGGAAAAGTAAAAACCTAAAACTTAAAGCGAACTTCTGACTAACATATAAATCGAACACAAGTTACTTGGTGTTAAATATTTAAGGAACATCATTACGGTGAAATCATTTAAGACACAAATATAAATTAGGTTTTGTGTGATGATGACTGCTAACATTTTTACTATATTTTAACACAAGTTTTAAATCTCATAATAACCTTCTATTAGCATGATTAATTAATATAACACATTATTACTTTGTCATAATGATTTCATTGCATAGTAATATAAATTAATATTATTTCTAATAACTAAACAATCAGAACGCGAAAAACCAAAGTTCTATTAAAAATGACCAACTATTTTTGAGATTAAGTAGCATGAAACAATAAGAGACACTGTAATATTAAGATCTTCTTAACAACAATAAAATAGCTAAAAGATTTTTTCCATATTTATATACATTATTATTACCGAGGCAAGTATTATGCGAAATATATTTTAAGTAAACAGCTAAGGTAGCTCGAGTTTCTTTTTAAGTTCACTTTTTAATATTCTAAGTACTAGGTACTGAAGAATCAGTCTGTTAAGTTTAATTTTTAAATAAATATTATAAGTTTGTAGTCGAATTCCCCTGAAACGTCTTAAGTATAAAGTACATAAGTCACTGTAATTAAATTAAACAACATTTCACAAAATCAATAGCTATCCCAAAACATGTTACACTATCAAACACATCAAAACGTATCAACTACCTAACGAAATGCGAAAGACAGTACGGTCGCAAACAAAAAAGGAGATATACGTCCATTACACTATGAAAATATTGCGAAGAATTTAAAGCTAGAATTATTTAGAAGAGTTGTGCTTTCATGTGGAATTTGTAGGAATTGTTGAAAATACTTATAAGTGATCGTTTGAATGTGATTAGTTTTCAGACATCCACTAGCTAGGTAGCTGTAGGTCCCAAAGAACTATGTATCTGGAAAATTATACCAATTATACTAAGAACAGCCATATTTCGCGATTCGTAGGAACAATACAAGAAAAAAACAGAAATATATAAATAAATAAAAATTACATTGTTATTGGCGCTTAATCTACACAAATCTGAAAATGTTATGAGATTGCTAGCTTTAGATCGATGGAAGTGTTGATATCAGTTAATGTTTATTCTTTGAGAATAGATGTCAATGAGGTTAAAATCGAATCACATAGACATAGCAGAGGTAGCCCTTAGCTAGGCATTACGTTCAACGAATAAATATTTAATTTCTACGCCACCGTTTTTAAAAGTTATGTAGCCGAGCTGTCTCGAACGCACAATCTGGGTCCACGAAATACCCAGATCCTATAAACGCCGTAGAAAATGGCTCAACAACCGGGTATCCGCAGTCACTAGACCCAATCATTGAAACGCTAAGTCGGGTAACTTTGTCCCTAGAGGGTAACTTTGGCCATTGGGATTAACTTGGTATAGGTTTTACTATTGCATTGAAAGTATGGCACATTGTCGTCTGGTAGGTTTTAGCTGACCGTCCACTTTTTTATGTTTCTATATTAGACCCTCCTATATGTGGTTTTCGAATGGGCCAGTTGCCCTCTGTTGGGTTAAAGCAGGGGTCTCCAAACTAGGGTTGCAAATAGAAAAAAAAACCAAATGTTTTTTTTTCAAATTTATGAAAATAAAACATGAAAAAAAACTGGCACCATGGTTTTTTTTCTAAATTAGGTTTTTTTTTTCAGATAAACAAAAATATGCCACAATAACGGTTTTTCGTGATTTATTTATATAAGTAACTTAAAACTAAGTAATTTTTGGGGAATCCCTGAATTCCCCGATGCGGCGACGAGAGGCGTTGGTGTTGCCAACAGTAAATTGCGATAACTACCACTACAGATTTCATTTATGTTGTTATTAATCAAAGTTGTTAAATTAAATTGGTTTAATGGTTAACATAAAGTCTAAAACAAGTAAAACAACCGTATAAAAGTATTAACTGCCTTGCAAATTTTGAGTATTCATACTTTTGAGAAAAAACGTACTCCAGAAACAAACGGTTTTTTTCTCGTTTTTTTTCATGTTTTTTTTTTCAAGTCCGAAAAAAAAAACGTTTTTTTACAACCCTACTCCAAACCCCGGCCCGCGGGCCAAATCCGGTCCGTGACGCGTTCCAATCCGGCCCGCCGACACTCAAAGCGAGCGCCAACTGTCCGGCCCGCGGGAGCCAGGCTCCAGGGGTTCAGCATTCATTGAAAGTGGAACTGTTCCTAACAGCAGCAACCAGACACCCTGCCCCGGCGCAAAAACAGACGGTGGCCCGCGCGAAAGTTTCTGAGGCGCAATATGGCCCTCAGGTAAAAAAGTTTGGAGACCCCTGGGTTAAAGCAACGTACGGTCTAGTGGTGTGCGCGTGAGTGGCGCGCGGCCACGACATGCGCGGCGAGCGGACTGCGCATGTCCGCGATGGAATGCCGCGCCTTTAACATGGCTTCCTCGCGACACACGTCGTCCTGCAAGATGCACTCCATTATCTTAGCTACAATTGTCGACGGTGGTACATGGGGATTCCCTGAAATCAGAAAAACTGGATGTAGTTACAATAGGTAATAAGAATCTTGATCTACTTAAACTGATGCGCAAATAGTAATCATCCGTATTTTGGCGAGAAGTCATGAGTCATGGCCTTGTTTGTGAGAACACGCCGCGATAAAGTAGGTATTTATGCGATAATTCATAACATATACCGTAAAATTGTGAAACTCAGAACATAAACAGCAGCCACGTACCTTTTTGTTAGGAAACAGTTTGCATTGCATACTTAAATGTTGGCAGTGTTTGTAATACGTTGTTATTTATAAAATTAGCTACAATTTTCCTTGTCTCAAGTAAAAACAACTCTTGCAAGTTATACAACACTCAATTTTCCTCATTCAACGGTTTTTGTATAGTAATTCGAGGTCTTAGTCTCAGAATTACTTTTGTATTTCCTATGTTTATAGTTAATGGAGAAAATAATTTTAAGGGTTCCGTACCCAAAGGGTAAAAATTACTAAGACCCCACTGTCTGTCTGCCTGTCTGTCACCAGGCTGTATCTCATGAACCGCGATAGCTATCTAGACAGTTGAAATTCTCACGGATGATGTATTTCTGTTGCCGCTATAACAACAAATACTAAAAAGTACGGAACCCTCGGTGGGCGAGTCCGACTCGCACTTGTCCGGCTTTTTATATCTATATGTGGACACTTAAGTCAATTGGTGGATTTAGTGACACCGTTACAATGAAATTTCAACCTTAGCATTCCTATTTAAGGTTCAACTTCGATTGGACTTTCTCAAAACGTGACTCATTTAGAGATGAAACAACTTCTAGATTATTGTAATGATGTGACCTGAAAAAGGATTGATAACAAATACATATGTATTCCAAAATGATGATACTTACTGTACAGCAATTTCCGGCACCGCAATATGGCTGGCGGAGGGCATAACTTTCATGAATCGGCAGACTGGCGTGCAGTGTTCTGTTAGTAAGGTTGTTAATTCGCAGTTAGCATTAGTCAGTGTTATTAATATAATATTATATCCGCCGTAACCAAAACATTATTAGTAATGTAGGTATTTCTGTTATCATTTGCATGTTTATGGTCGCTGTTACATAAATAGGTACCTACACAATTATAAACTGAAATATGGTTAAATAAGCATGTTATTGTAGGTGAAAATATACAGAGGCGTTTGATAGCTATTAAGCTAATCCTTTGTAATCCTTTAGGCGCTTAGCACACTGGTTACGATTCGCACGTCGCTCCGATGTTTGAGCGAATCAACGTTATGCACGTATTATAGCTACATTCCGCTCCCGCGAATCGTATCCAGTGTGCTAAGCACCTTAAGGAAAAGACCGATCTAGAGTTTTAACCGTTATATGTCTTAGCGCAACTTGCACCATCCCACTAACCCTGGGTTAAGCTGTTGAACCTGGAGTTACCATGGTTACTAGTACAATTTGACACTAGGTTAACGGTTTAACGGCTTAACCCCGAGTTAGTGGGATGGTGCAAGTGGCCCTTATGCGGTCTAAGAACGAAAAAGTTTCATCGCGCGTAAAAAAATACAAAAAATTCCGTTTAGACATGTAGGTATTGCTATAAAATGTATTATTTCCTTAAAGCTTTGTACCTTGTCAAGGCCATAGCGTAGGCCCGTTATGGAACAATGCCTTAAAAATATCGAAATCCAAATTTTAATAACCAAAGTACCCACTATGAAGTTAATTTACTCTAGAGTCTAGGGTCTAGGCCTAGTTGTAAATAATGCTGCCCTATTTTACAAGCTTTTATTTAGTTTCACCTGACCGTTGTCTGTCTGTAATCAAATCTTGCAAGTTAAATTTGATCCACTTCCCGGTTTCCGATTGAGCTGAAATTTTGCATGCATGTATAAATCGGATGACAATGCAATTTTATGGTACCATCGAGCTGATCTGATGATGGAGACAGGAGGTGGCCATAGGAACTCTGTGATGAAACAACGCAACCTAATTGTGTTAGGGGCTTTTAGAATTGTCTCGATGAGTATTAGTTGTCTGTCGTAAGAAAAGTACAGTCAGCGATAAAAGCTTGTACCAAAAATGAAATTTTTGCCAAAAACTTATTAACTATAAAACTCCCGCGAGACTCAAACATAAATTTAAATTATTTTAAACGTAGGTACCCGTTTAAAATAATTTTAATAAAAGCTACCCTACCTTAAATTCAGGTCGTAACTACTCGTACATACAGCCTTAGACCTTGTAGAATTATCGAATTATCATTAGTATAAGTTACATGAAATGAGTTATTATGTGATACTTGATAATATTTTCTAATAGATAGGTACCATTATCGACGCAGTTAATTGACTAATAAACAACAGTATAACTTCTACAAACGGTCAGGGTTAAAGCTAACTGGGTATCTTTTAGTGTGCACTTGCACCTGTGTTCTATGGTATTCTAAAACAAGCCCTCGTATGGCGCCTGTCAAATTTGATCTTTAAAAAAGTGATCTTGACATTAAACAATAGATTTATATTCCCACGCACGGATCCGTGTCTAAGCATACGAAAAGATATATGATAGCATCATAGTGTTAACAAAATAACTCATTCCAAAATCGACCCTACTGTCTTGACGTAAGAATGCAAATTGATTGTTTTTGTAAATACCGATGAACTTACGTACAATACGTACATCTGTTACACTTATATTCGATAAATTGTTACCTGACACCATAAGCATAAGCAAATTAAAATAGCTTAAATCTAAAATTTCAGGCTTCCCACACCCACCATCCCACTACTATGAAGTTACAATCAGTTATGTTAATATTTTGAAACACCCTGTATGATTAGAAATATTGAAAACCACTCACCAGTCAGTCCTCGGTACCCAAACACTCCACAGTCGTGCATGCGCATGGAATGTTGCTCATCTTTGATAAACTTATCCGTACTGATGCCTTTCAGCTAAAAAAGAAACAATTTTATGTTAGCATTGTAAAACTGATTATGGCTTAGATTAGACCATTGCCGGTCACACGGACGGATGTGTAAGCGAGACAGCGCTATTATATGAATGTAATATAGCGATGTCTCTTTGCACACCGCCGGGGCGCGCGGATCCGCGTCCGTGTGACAGAACCGTAAAGGTCTCTGCCCACTACACCGTATCATACCATGACCGTGCTATGAACGTGTCAGGCAAAAAATATATCTTTGTATTGAAATATATGAGACTATGCCCACTAGCCCGTTCCGTCCCCGACCATACCCGTAGGGTGCCATGCACGGACCGTCAAAAATTGTCGGCGAGGATATTTTGCCGGTGCCGAAACGCTCCGTGCATGGCACGCAACGTTGCCAGAACGATGCGTGCAGGCGGCGAAACGATGGGCATACGGGTTATAACCGCGTATGGTGACCGTTAACCGTTAAACGCGTTGCTATATTTCTTGCTCGCTCTTACCAGTCTGATAACTATTCGCTCGCTCTTTCTGACGAGTCATGCTCTCGCGGATAAAACGCGGGTACTAAGGGTATGAAACGCGAATGCTACGGGGATTATAGGCGGATGCTGTGGGGATGATGCGCGGTTACTACGGGCACTAAACCCGTTATGTACGGATATGAAACAATGTGGACACGGTGTAGTGGGCATAGTAGTCCGTATCGCGTTACATTCCGTGCCTGATACGTTCATAGCACAGTCATGGTATGATACGGTGTAGTGGGCAGAGACCTTAAGCCTTATTGTAGAGGTATAAGGTACACTGAGGGTCAGTTAAGAGTGCTGATGTTAAGACTAACAGCAAAATATTAATTAAGTAAGTTAACAATTTCCCTGAGAATAATTTACCTAACATTTATTATTAACATCAAGGCATGAAATAATTGATGATATTACCTAACACTTCTTGCTGTTTTTACAACTTAGGAAGACTTATGGCAACATCTGCCATATTGAAAGACTGAAAGTATTATTACTGAGGTAAGACCAGAACGTCAGTAACATTACGATACCCCATACTAATTGTTAATAGTATTACAAATCCATGTCTCTAATCATATCACATGAAGAGGTATTGCAGATAAAGCTAATGTAACAATATGAAAAAATATTGATACATATTTTAATAAAAATATTTCATATGATTTCATTCTATTTCACCTCGTTTTTTAGCATTAGCAAAAGGTAAACAATCTTGACATGTCTTTTTATTGAAAAACACTTTTGAAAAATAAGTAACGGCAAATATGTAACAATTATATAGCAAGGACATATACTTACACTCTTTTGGTATCATAAATAATAGTTACCTATTTTTAAAGCGTTTTTCAATAAACAGACATGTCAAGATTATTTCCACTTTTTCTAATGTTAAAAAAATTAGGTATAAATAATGACATTTATTAATACTTACTTTAGATGGAACTAAAAATCTATCAGGTATCCTTTGTAGTTTCTGTTGTTTCTCACTAGGTCCAAAACCCAAAGCCAGTAGTACTGACTCGGCATCCACTTTTCTAGCTCCAAGCACATTCAGAACCGAACTGCCACTCGATCCACTTGCATCTGACTGAAATTAAAAGATAACTACAGACACTGAATATTCCTTAAGGGGCCCACTGATTAACCTTTTCCACGCCGTGTCAAACACAAAGGCAGTCACCCGGACGCCACGTCACCGAAGTATCAAAATTGAAATTGAACTTTATGCATATGCACGTAGGTCTATGTTGCTCTGTGGACCGATTAATCAGTCTTTGGCGTTGAATCTGCGGTGCGGATATATCGATCATTGGCGTCCAAAAGGTTAACAGTCCGCCGGACGGTATCGGCCTGTCAGTTGTTCGGAACTGTCAAAATTTTAAACTGAAATAAATGTCATATACCAAGAAAAAGTGACCAAGGCCTCTAGTGCCCCAGGCTGGAATCGAACCAGCTATCACGGCAGGTGTCTAAGCCATCGGCCACCGGGTCACAGCGGCATAGGTCAAATTTTCCAAGTATTTGCACTTCTTCTATATAGCCTTTTGTTTCCGATCCTTGGGTTTAAAAGCTTTTTTGAAATGTTATCGTGTTTTCTACAAAATGTCCCGCAGTTCGGTGTGCCTCTTGGCATAGGCCTCCTCCAACCTTCTCCACTGTACTCTGTCTTCTGCAACTCTGGACCAGTAAGGCCCCAAGGTTAAGCGGATTTCATCTACCCATCTTGTTTTTGGATGTTTTTGTTTTCTTCTTCCGTCTCTTGGGTACCATAGGGTAACTTGTTTGCTCCATTTGTCTAATTTGCATCTCAGCATGTGTCCTGTCCACCCCCACTTTAGATGGTCTATCCGACTTAGTATGTCTATAACCTTGGTTTTACTTCTTATCGCTGAATTTGAGATTTTGTCCTTTAGCTTGACTCCTAGGATACTTCTCTCGATTGCCCTTTGACATTTTGCCAATTTAATAGAAGGTCCGAACCATAATGTTCTACCTTAGAGATGGCTAGGGGGCGCCATAAGCCTTCAGTAAGAAGTGCATATACTTGGAAAATTTGACCTATGCCGCTGTGACCCGGTGGCCGAGTGGCTTAGGCACCTGCCGCGATAGCAGAGGATGCTGGTTCGATTCCAGCCTGGGGCACTAGAGGCCTTGGTCACTTTTTCTTAGTATATGACATTTATTTCAGTTTATAATTGATATAGTAGTGTTTCTATTTGATAAAAACAAATGAAAATATTTTTCAGAAATAATTTAATTTGTTCAAATACTTTAGTATTGATGGCAGCGCCATCTCTCTCGCTAACTCGGTATCACATGGGTGATCCAGTTAGAAGGTCCGAACCATAATGTTCTACCTTAGAGATTTATTTTTTTTTCTATTTAATTAATAAATCTTACAGCTATCATAACAGTTTCCCAATGCGATAGTGTAGGCAGGCTATTATTAGGTATATACTATAAGTACTATAACTAAGCTAAGAATAACACAACACAAACAATGTAACCTTTACAAATTCACTTTCAGAACAGTTAAATACGTCAGTTCGATTGGCAACTTGGTTAAATGTGCGCAGGGCTCTCGTCCAAGGGGCCGTGCGCATCAATCCGGTGCGCGCGTGCGGCTCAACCAGTAGAGGCGGTCTGCGCCTCCGCCACACGTACCGTGGCGGCGCATAAACACCTATTGTCTCTAGTAACTCTGGGTTACTGATTTTTCCTCGCACTAGCTTAAATATATAAGATGGCTAGGGGGCGCCATAAGCCTTCAGTAAGAAGTGCATATACTTGGAAAATTTGACCTATGCCGCTGTGACCCGGTGGCCGAGTGGCTTAGGCACCTGCCGCGATAGCAGAGGACGCTGGTTCGATTCCAGCCTGGGGCACTAGAGGCCTTGGTCACTTTTTCTTAGTATATGACATTTATTTCAGTTTATAATTTATATAGTAGTGTTTCTACTTGATAAAAACAAATTAAAATATTTTTCAGAAATAATTTAATTTGTTCAAATACTTTAGTATCAAAATTTTGTTCTAACTGACAGGCCGATACCGTCCGGCGGACTGTTAATCAGTGGGCCCCTTTACAAATAAAAATCTGCTTTTGATGATAATTATTGCAATTTTGATAATAGGGGATATTACTGCAATGTTCTGCCGCCAGAGTGCAGCAGTACCGACTCAGTAAATTCATAGACTAACTTATACATACTGTGCCTTAAACTGTTTTTTGACAAGTTTTCACAGACACTAAAATATGACATTGATGCATCAAGGCGGTTTGTTAACAAGGGCCTACCGGTAAACGCGAAAATCTAAATTTAGTTATCTGCTATCGCTCGAATATGCAAGAGTGATAGAGAGATTAGATAATGAAATTTCGATTTTCTTGTTTCGTGGTAGGCCATGTGATTGACGTGACGTGTGATGTGTCATGTGGTTTGTTTACTGTATGTGCAACAAAGGTGCCATCTACGCAGAGCTTTGCCTAATATTCCCTATTATTAAAGATCATATAAAAAATAAAAGCCAAACCATTTTTCTTACCTGAAGGGAATAATCTCTTAGAAGTGGATTTTTCAGTTTAGGAGAATAACCCTCAGACTGAACAGAATGATCTCTCTGTAACCTTTTCCTAACATTGCCAGGAGATGCACTTGTAAGCACCCCACTTTCTAGCGATTTTCTTTTCCAATCTTTAGGAGTAGGTACATCTAAGTTTCGTTCTTCTTGTACTTCATCAGTGGCCTCGACAACCGTGTTATCAGTGACCGATTCAGCTTTGCTATCATCAGATTTGACTACTTTAAGGGTCTCTTCATCTCGTTTTTCAGCGTCATTGTCGACACCGTCGGCCGGGAGGGAGTCCAGCCACTGCTGCACAGGACTGCTGCGGCGCATATCATCAATCACTCCACTTAACCACCCCCTAACTTTCCGCTCTAATATTGAAGACACTGACTCATTGAATGTATCTGAAAACCATTACTGTTCAGTAGTTTTACTCAATTTAAGTGTGAAATGCAAGTTCTCAGGTGTTTATCAGAAAGAGAGCTGTACAATAGCACATTAGCATTAATAATCGACAATTGTATAACTAAACAAATGGAATGAACCATCACGAGACAACACAAGGAGTATATTGTTTCGGTCACAGCGCGGTAGGAGTTTACAAGGACAACTATCTTATGTTCGCTGGCGAGACCAACCTTGCTTGGGATCCATCCTTAGTAGTCAAGGTTACGCAGCATGCAATATGAGAGGATACTGATATGAAACATACGTGCAAGATGTATACAAAGCTCACAATACTTGTTTACTTTTTATAAGAAACTAGATAAGACTGGCTTACCTTCAAAAAGAAATTTCAATTTATAGTTAACATTTTAGTTTGCCCCCATGCCGAGTCTAAGATAATATGCATGAGTGTCACGTTTTCACAATTTCGCAATAAACACTAAAGATGTAAAATAGAAATCAAAATTAAATAATCGTACACACAATAAACTGTGGACAAGACAACAAATATTAAGTCTGTCTATTGCTTTGCTATTGAAATAAATAAAATTATGGGATAAGATAAAATAAAATTTATGTTGCCAGACGCAAAATGTCTGACAACTTGACAAGTGACAACATTGACAACTTGTCTTTGGCTGCGTTCAGAGGGCCTACCGCGAACCACGTTCAACGTGTTGCCTCTTTGTCGCACTTGTAAATTCGTACGTAAGTGTGACAGGGAGGCAACTCATCAAACGTGATTCGCGGTAGGCCCTAAGCGACGGTTCAGCGTACGGCGGGCACATACGTCCGCCCGTTGGCACACTTTGTCAGTAGAAAAAGGCGGCAAATTCAAAAAATGTAAGCGCAAAGAGTTGAAGTCCCTTAGAAAAATTTGAATTTCGTGCCTTTTTCTACTGACAAGATTTGCTTGGCCATCTATTAGTGTAGCAAGCCGTTTCTGCCAGTAGAAAAAGGCAAAAAATTAAAAAAAAATGCCGTGAAAGGTGGTCCTTGCATACAAAATTTTAATTTCGCGCCTTTTTCTACTGACAAAGTGGGCTTACCGGAGTATAGGCTTATCCAGACTAGTAAATTTTTCGCCAATCTGATTAAATTGCTCGATCGAATCAGGACGTGCGGACGCAAACGCCAATTTGGCTCGCCGATAATGACCGATATTACCGATAGGTGCGGACCCAAGAATACCAATTTGTGACGCGAGTATTTTCGTTCTGGGGCATTTTTTTCAATTTAGACGGCTCTAATATCACCATAAATCTAAAATTGTTGATTCAATTGGAGATTGACGCCAATTTCATTTCTGATCAAATCGGTCGATTTGATCATCCCGTCTGGATTAAGTATAATCAGGCATGAGGGCTGGGAGGAAATGACCGAACAGGATAGTCTTATAATGTATCTTTCAGTAGGAGTAGCAGCGAAAGAGCTATTATTGTTTGTCCTTGTCACAGTCTCACATTGTTTTTATTCCCCACCGTAAATTTAGTATGGATTATGGTGGGCAACAAATAAATTCGACCAATCATAGGCGCATTGCGTATGTTTTGTCCCTCACGGAGGCACGCATATAGCACTTCTATAGGATCCTACCTTCTATCGTATAATCTAAATTCATTCTATTTTAAATTATATGGAGATGACAGGGTTTTTTTTTTTTTTTTTTTTTTTTTTCTTTTTTTTTTATAGAGGGTTTTTACAAATGCCACCCTCATAGTGGCTCTCTAATGAATCTATAACATTCTAACTTTCACTACTTCTAATTTGTATGATATCCTTAACCATATTATAAAGAAGCCCAGCCTCTTCAGAGGCTGGATATGCCAGGATGCTATTGACTCTGCCGATATCATAGCACCTAACATTAAGCAAATGACGCTGTGCAGCACCTCGGCGACATTCCATTAAAATATGAAACACGTCTTCAACTACTCCGCATAAATTACATTTGGGCGAGGCAACTTTACGCATCATATACGCATAGCTATTTAAAGGAATGTGACCAGATCGCAATCTAAGAGCAACAATTAAATCCTGCCTGTTCATCCTACAGAGAGAGAACCATGGAGCACGAGGAAGAGTGGGTTGGATCGTTTTATACCATATACCCTTAGAGCGGGATCTTTCATCAAAATATTCGCTCCACATGTCAAAGCACATATTTTTGACCTTGTACAGAACGTCAGAGAACCAAGGGACATTATGGTATTTAACACCCATTTCGGATGCTTCCCTAGCTGATCGATCCACCACCTCGTTCCCCACTACACCACAGTGGGATGGAATCCACTGTAAAATAACTTTTTTTTTGGCAGCGCAGAGTTTAAGTACTAGACGGATTATTGTGTAAGCCACTGGAATGCCCCTAAAGACGTAAGTACAACGGTTCAAATGTTGAAGTGTGCATTTTGAATCAGTTAGAATTACAAACTTATTATGACTATTGATGCTGTCAATATAAGAAAGTGACTCTGCGATTGCAATCATTTCAATAGCCATTATAGAAATATTATCCATAATGTGTAGTTTAATTACTTCTCCAGATTGCCAATCAAAGAATGCTGCTCCACTACCAATATCTGTTTTAGATCCGTCTGTAAATATCTTATAATAGTCATGATAGATGTCTGTAAGCATTGAATTGCATATACTTCGTAAATGAGAACCGTCGTACTTACGTTTAGCTTTATCAATTTTATCAACATTTAATACTAGATAGTTACTTAAATCTATATTGGTAACCCAGGTATCGAGTGAAAACATTTCTAACTGGTTACTACAGTATACCGGAGTGTCCTTAAACTCGTTAAATACAAGTCCAAGTAACGGTTTAGATTTGTTACGCCAGTAAAGATTATCAAAAGAGATTTTCAAATCCGTCAGAATTCCAGGTAGGGCATTTGTACTCAAAGATTTAGATTTTAACAACATTTTACCTGCAAGATACTGTCTCCGAATTGATAGCGGAGGTAAGGTCAGTTCTGATTCCATTACATGGATAGGTGTACTTTTTATAAACCCTCCTATTATTCGCAAGCAAGTGTTTTGCAATGTGTCTAATCTAGCTAAATTAGTTGTAGCGCTATTGCCATATAAAAAGCTTGCATAATCAAGCCTACTTCTTATCATTGCAATATACAGTCGTCTTAAATGAACTTGGTGCACTCCCCATCCTGCTCCCGCCAACACTTTAAATATATTTATAAATTTAGTAACTTTAACTTTGGTTTCGTTTATATGTTTTCCCCATCGCAAGCCTCGGTCAAGCCACAGGCCCAAGTATTTAACGGTATCTACAACTTCTAGTACTTGGTTGTTAATTTTAATATAGATGTTATCTTTTACAAACCCCCTTTTAAACAGACAAACTTTACTTTTACTCTGGGAGATCTCTAAACCTATGTCTAAAAATAAAGTCTGTATATTATCTAAAGCCTGCTGGATTTTTACTTCTCCCTCAGCAGGGCTTTTACAATGGCAATATAGAACGTAATCATCAGCATATTGTGAAATGAATATCTCCTTCTCAAGGATTTTGCAGATCTTCATAGTGGCTATGTTAAAAAGTAACGGAGATAGCGGGTCCCCCTGGGCTAAACCGCGACCTGTCGATCTTTCTATAACTAAATCATCTAATTGTATTTTGAGGATTCTATGCTTCAGAAAATTCCAAAGGTAGTTGCATACTCTACGTCCTACTTTTAGTGAGTCCAGGGTTGAAATTAGCACTGTATTATCAATATTATTGTAAGCACTGTCGATATCTAAAAAGCAGCCCAAAGTTGATAATCCTTTTGCGAAGCCAATTTGAATCCTAGAAACCAGGATGCTCAAATTATCTAAGCATGATTTACATTTCCTAAATCCCATAGTATTTTCGGAGAACTCCTTATTACGTTCTAGAAGCCACTCGATTCTATGATTGATAATTGCGTGGAAGATTTTGCATACACACGACATTAATGAAATAGGTCGTAATGATGATACATGGCTCGGATCTCTGCCCGGTTTTGGGATAGGAATAATACCAATATCTTTCCATTGATTAGGGACAAATCCGTTTACGAAAAAGTTATTGTATAGACGCAGCAATATCTTTTTGCCATTTTCTGGAAGATGTCTAATCATAGAGTATGAAATGTCATCGCACCCAGGGGAGGTATCCTTGAGTTTAATGCACTTATTTAACTCCTGAATAGAGATCTCAATGTCAATGGGAGACTCATAATCTAAAAGCAAGGGTGAAGGTGGGACGGCGTAATCAGGAGACAGCGAACATAATAGTTCTTCAGCTAGTGCTGGGTTAATGTACTGTCTAGGGGCTCTGTAGCCCTTCATCCAGGCCATTTTCCTCCACATCTCACTCGAAGTAGTACTTGCATCGACTGAAGAGCAAAGGTCTTGCCAACCCTTTCGTATAGCTCCACACAGATCATTATGGGCCTTAGAAGTTTGATCCCGTAAAATATCTAGATTTCCTGGAGTAGGATTCCTACGAAACCTGGTTAACGCCAGCCTGCGTTTGGCTATAGCTTCCGATAGCTTTTGGTTCCAATAGGGTTTAGGCTTAAATGCAGACTTTACATTATTATTAAACGTATGATATGGGATATGTATATCTGCTACTTGATTAATGAGATGAATAAACTGATCGTAATTTTCTTGATGGTCACTACAGAACGTAAAATTTTCAAAATGTTCTTTTAAATCTTCTTTATATTTTTGCCAATTAGCCTTTTTGAAATTTCTTTTCTTAACAGGGATGCTGAAATTGCATTGATGTTTAGTTGAAAGTTTTATAAAAAAGTGATCACTACCTAATGTTTCATTAACTATTGACCAATTAAGGTCTAGAGCTATATCTGTGCTGGCCAAACTAATATCGGGAGAGGATTTTTGTAATATGCCGTCGGATAGCCTCATCCATGTAGTGTCTCCATTGTTAAGTGTTATCAAGTCGCTGTCCAAAATAGAATTATAAATTTGATTACCTCTTGAATCCGTCTTACACGACCAACTAGCATGATGCCCATTAAAGTCGCCTAGGACTATGGTTTTCGGCTCACAGTGACATAAGACTTCATCCCAATCCGATTGACTTGTATTTATTTTGCTAGGACAATAAATTGCAACAATGTTTTCAATTGCTCGGCATCTTAAAAGCTTAACCTTCAGAAATTCGATACCTGTATTACCAATGACAACATTTGATATTAACGATTGAATTGAGTTGTGTACGAGAATCATTACACCCCCATAACCATCATGTCTATCCTTTCTGTAAACCTGATAACCATTAACTCTAACGTTATGACCTTTTGACAACCATGTTTCGCTTACCACAGCAATATGAACTGTTTGTAATCTTAACAACTCTTGAAACGATTTAAGCTTGCCTAACAGACTCTGGGCATTCCATTGGATAACATTTAAACTAATGGATTTACTAGAGCTAGCCATAATTAACAAACTGTAAAAAACCTTTAACTATACTTGAGTCTGAAAAGAATCCTGCCGCCAGAATCACCAACCATTCCACACACAATTTAATTACGCCTTGAATTTTATCTTGAATACTTATACTATTTAGGAAAATCACCTCCTTAACCCGACTTAACAGCTCATTAATAGTCGTTTTCCGATCGTTCTGGTGGGATCCATCGTCAATGTCGCTTTGAGCGTTTATTTCTGCATTCCGCTCCATCTTCGGTGGATCAACAGCGGTTTTCTTCCTTTTCTCGGTTTTGGTATGAATTTTTATTTTTTGTTCCGACGATCCAAGCTTGGAAGTACCAGGTACTGGGTCCTGAACTTTATGATTCAGAATAGGATTAACTCTTCCTTCTGAAAGAACCTTACTGAACGGTGCAATACATGGCGATTTAGCAGAGTTTGATGGAGGACTATTCTTTAATGGAGGGAATGAGTGACTGTTGATACACGGATTTTCTTCCTCCAGTGGTCTTGGTGCGTAAAGGGTCAGGGCCTTTCTGTATGTACAGTTGAATTCGGACATCAACTCCCGTAGTTTCCTTTCTTTCTGGTATACTGGGCAGATCTTCGCCATCGATATATGGTTACCGCGGCAGTTGACGCACTCAAAAGTTGTAGTTATACAGTTGGGATGATCGCCTCCGCATTTAGGGCACATAAATAGTTTTGATGTACAATTTCTAATGCTATGGCCAATCTTCCAGCATTTGAAACACTGGGTGACTGGGTGAACGTAGGGCTCTACCTTAATCCTTATGTCATCTACGAAGACGAAAACTGGCAGCTTCGAGCACTTGAAGGATAGCCGTGCCACCTCACTTGGGCACCAATGGCCATCGACTTTATCTCGGCGGTTTAATCTTTTGGCTGCAATTACTTTCTCAGTGCAAGTTATTAATTTTAAAATGTCTTCCTCGCAAAGGTCAGGATCTACGTTTCTGATAATGCCATAACTCAGTCCAATCTCCATTGCCTTGTGTAGCACCCAACCTTGTTTGATAATATTTTCGCATT
The DNA here is from genome assembly GCF_910591565.1 of Cydia splendana. Lineage (NCBI taxonomy): Eukaryota > Metazoa > Arthropoda > Insecta > Lepidoptera > Tortricidae > Cydia > Cydia splendana. Next base: position 11,042,680 of record NC_085971.1, on the reverse strand, counting down.
GAAATATTTGATCCATATTTTCCTTGTCACTAAACTCCAGCCGAACTTTAAAAGGGTTTAAATATTTTATTGCACAAATACCTTTAATGTTATTTTCTTTTAGAAAACGAGCCATGGCAAATTGTTTCGGAAGTTGTTCTTTGTTCGTGATATATACTTGAAGGCAAGCTCTGTCGCTGTCATCTGGGACTATTGGTATGTTTTTCTCCTTTTTTCTTTTCCTTTCCACCGTATTCCACTCTCGATCTAGCTCCTCACTTCCATTTTGCTCTTCTCTATGTCTTTTGGTACTTTGTCTGGCCACCTCCATCAAATTTTCATCAGGAGATGACAGGGTGTCATCCTACCCTTCGAGTTTGAAAAACATTATAGAGTCTGCGGAAAGAGAAGAGTCGTAAAATGTATGGGCTCCCTTACGTTCCACGACTCTTCTCTTTCCGCACAGACTCTACCAGTGACCTATTTTATAATGCTACAAGTTACAATTTACAAGCGGAAGTCTCTTTCTAACCCTATGTGTTAGAACGGGACTTCTGCTTGTAAATTGTAACTTGTAGCTTTATAAAATAGGCCAGTGTGGTGAAAAAACATTATAATATGGCAATGTTTTTTAGCAGTCACTAAACGTCATTCACATGGTATGTGTATTGTCAGAATTGTTTAAATATTCGTTGTGTTTTGTGATAAACGGGAAAACATGGTGAAACCTTACAAAAGCGGCGTGCAGGAGTTACTTTTACGTATGACGAATAATTTTACACTAACAAAAAACAGCACGAGGCGATTTAAGCGCGAAAACGACAATGTTAACAATATTTGGAGTTGATGACGGGTAAGTGGAATGAAACCTCTTAATACTTGCACCATATGTAGATAATATAATATTAGATTAAATAGACTATGGTTTCACAGCAAATTGAACACACCTAATAAATCGAATCTCTCAAATTTAAATTAAGTAAAGTTATCTGGAGCGATATAATTAAGCCAGAACAAAACATAAACTATAATTACGACTCTTTTGAAAAAACCTTGACATTAATATTAGACAACTGTATGCCTTACACTTACAAAAAAATATACAGTAAACATAAGAACACCTGGCTATCAGACGGCTTAAAGATATCTTGTAGGCATAAGAGATTGCTAAAAATTCTAGTTAATAGCTCGAATAGTACGGTACTTAGAAAGCATTATAAACTATATTCTAAATGTCTGAAAAAAAACATTAAAACATCAAAAAAACTTAACTATGTGTACAAAATGAAAAAATCGTCCAATAAAACAAAAACTATGTGGGGCATCATTAAACAACTTACAAAGCGGCCATCAAATAGAAAACATTATAACATAACGCTTAAAACAAATAATGAATCAATATCATTAGCACCCAAAGTCGCAGAGGCTTTCAATGAGTACTTTTCAACAGTCGGTATATCGCCCACTAGCGCCACTGTCACCCCACTATCAGGGCCAACAAATCTTTCCCCCACAGATCCCGTCGTGCGGTCAATAAACTCAATGTTTTTAAGCCCTGTTTCAGAAGAAGAAATATTTAAGACAATACGATACATGCCAAATAAATTAAGTTGTGGCATAGATGACTTTCCCTCTTTTCTAGTAAAAAAATGTGCTACTGAATTAACACCACCGATAACACAACTTATAAACCAATCTTTTCTGGAAAAAACCTTCCCGGACAAACTTAAAATAGCAAAAGTTATACCAATTTTAAAAAAAGGTGGAAACTCTGAGGACCCCAGCAAATATCGCCCAATTGCGCTCCTACCTGCCGTTTCCAAGGTGTTCGAGAAGGTAATGACAATCCGTATTTACGATTTCCTGGAAAAGTACAAGCTTCTAGATGAAAATCAACATGGTTTTCGCAAAAACAGCTCAACCACCTTAGCAGTATTCAAGTTTGTACAACGCGCTCTAGATTTCATACGACACAAACATTACGCTGTAGGACTCCTACTTGATATGACGAAGGCATATGATAGGGTCTCTCACAACATTTTGCTAAAGAAACTGGAGGAAATAGGCATACGAGGTAACGCTTACGGCTGGCTAAAATCGTATCTTAGCGACAGAAAACAATACGTACAGATACGGCACTTTGACGAACAAAATAACCAACTAACTTTAGTGCAATCTAACATGAAAGTAACAAACTGCTCTATCCCCCAGGGCAGCGTGATCGGATGTTTACTTTTTATCATTTATATTAATAATCTTCCAAAATCGACAAATAATTTCAATATATTGGATGCTGACGATGTGTCCTTCCTTTTTGATTGTCAACATTTAAGCGACGCTAATCAAATTATAGAATCTTATCAAAATACTACTTCATGGCTCTCAAATCATAATTTGGAAATTAATAACCTTAAAACAAAAATTATACAATTTCATCCATACCAAAAGGAACCCCTAGACCTGTCTACAGTAACTAGCACTTTAAATATAGAGGAAGTAAAGCATTTCAACCTTCTGGGTATCACTATCGATACTTCGTTTAACTGGCAAGAACATATTTCAATGATAAAATCAAAACTATCCCAATTCATTTTTGCCTTGAATTTATTGAAATCTAATACACACTCTGAATGCGCTAAATCTGCATATTATGCTTATGCCTACTCGTGGCTGAAATATGGCATTATTTTATGGGGACACAGCTCAGAAGCGCACAGTCTATTCGTAAGCCAAAAGAAGTGCCTTCGAATAATTGTAAACGTTCGCAAACGAGCTGCATGTAAAGAACTCTTTATTAAAGAAAATATGCTTACCCTCCCCTGTCTCTACATTCTTGAAACTGCTGCTTTTGTTAGGAAACATATTACATTGTACGACCATGTAAAAAGTGCCCGAAGACAGGATAAACTATTGTTGCCAGCAAAACCAAATTTACAAATGTTTAAAAATAGCCCTCATTATAGATCTGTGATAATTTACAACCAATTACCAAAAAGCGTTACTAGTGAGCAAAAACCGCAATCTTTTATTAATAAACTTAAATCAATTTTAATACGAAAGGCATATTACACAATCGAGGAATTTTTATCAGATAATGAATTAGAGTAAATATTATATTAGTTGATTATTTTAATTTAATTTTATTATTTATTATTGTTGGGCTTTTATGATGAACTAAATATATAAAATAAGTAGTAATGCAATATGGATGATATTTAATTAAAATTTAATACTTTGTTTATTATTATAATTTATTTTGCAATTCTTAAGTTTAATAATGTAATGTATCATTTGTAAATAGTTACTATTAAGTAGTATTAAGATAATTGCAATGCCCTAACGGGGTATCATGTACCTACTCTTCACAATGTTTTATACCATCCTCTGTAATGAACATGATCGCAATAAATATATGAATATGAATATGAATATGAATGTGCTTATGTACATTGCCAAAGCAAGTGCTACCATCTACCGTTCTCGTCGGTACGTTTCCTTGTGCATAGTAGGTTCTGCCATCTTGTGGGCTACATCGGAAGCAATATGACACATTTACGCCTCGCGCCAAAAATCTGACGGCTCCTATGCTGCCCCCTATAGTTCATGCACGTGGCCTATAGGTATAGGCATAGGTACCTACTTCGTCGGTTGAGAATACGTTTGTGCCATATCCATTTGTGCCATATCCATTTTTGGCAAATGGTTTTTTAATGATTCATAAAATAACAAAAAATATGCTATAATTGACAGTAATCGGTTTATGGAAAAACTATTTTGAAAAATGTTGTGCCATATCCTCATTTTGCTATAGGATAATTACACTCTTTTAACAGAAAATCATCACAAAAGTGTGACATATCCAAAACGTTTGTGTCATATCATACATTGTACGTTTAACATTTACTCATCAAAAACGGATATGACAATATTAAAAATACTTTTATTTTATGATTACCACTAGATTTACAATATTTGTATGGTACTATAAATAGTAAATATATGTACCTAAATGATAAATAAGTTTTTATTTCCTAAAGGTAAAAATTATCGAAAAATATTTTTTTTTTCGCTCTCCTGCAAACCATGTAAGTGGCGCGTGGCACAAACGTATTCTCATTCTCACCCGACGACTTACCTTATCAACTTCGTTGTTGAGTTCCACATTGTTATGGTTTAAATGCCTGTTTAATTAAATACATAATACATAATGCCTTTAAAAAAGTGAATGAACATCGTTAATATTAATAAGTAGACAGGCTTAAGGTACCATTTCTATTCAAACTGCACTAGACAAACACATTCCTGATGTAGTGTTGCGGCGCGATGTTCTCTAGGCCGTTGCGAATTTTACAAACGCTCAATAAAATTGATGACGCCAAATGTCACATTCTCCTAATATTAAACTAAAAATCATAATTAGATTCCAAAAAAAAGTAAGAAAATGCCACTGCAATAATTTGTTTGTAAAATAGTAAATTCCTTTTTATAAATAAACACGCTAAGATAATTTATTTATATTATAGGTAATTTTACTCCTACGATTTAAAAAAGTACTTTTATTTACTTATTTTTACATAAATACAAGACGCGCTAGTAAAAAGTGGCAACATTGTCTTACTTTGTTTGGAATCTAATTACGATTTTCAGTTTATTTATCAACATTAGTATATGTATATGGTGACATTTATTGTTGGAATTAAATTTATTTAACCATAATGCACAACGTACATTTTTCATACACGGTAAATATGGTAGAAAATTTCACAAGTATCAAGACCATTTAATCCATTTTCTGTGGTGTCGTCACATACAGATTTTTAATAAAAATTACTTTTTATCGAACGTTGCAGACTTTTCTTGGTCTTACTCTATCGTCAGGTGACAACCAAACTCACTAATGACTAAAAAATAATTAAACAAGAATCAACCTTATTTTGGTACTAATACTAAGTAATACGATTTAGGCACTATGGCTATGAACTTGTGTTGGTAATTAAATTAGTGAGTTTTGGTTGTCACCTGACGGTATCATGTATGTACCTACATTACAAGAAGTACCTTCGCAGCGCTATCTAAGTACGTCTTTTTACTATGAAGAGAGACTTTTTGCAATAACTCAAAAACAGCTAAACCGATCGTGTTCGCTATAGTTTTTATTGAAAGTATGTATATTAAGCTTTTGTTTTACGACTTTTTTCATATTTTTTGACCCCGTGATTAAAAAGTTAGAGGGGAGGGGACAAATTAAAAGTCCCCGGCCGTAGCCCTTGAGCCTTGGGGGAGAGCGGGAGAGGGGGTTTGAGGTCCCATTTTTCGGTTAGGTATTATATCTCGGAAATTATGCGTCTTAGCGACATGGCCACTTAATACAAAATGAAAGTTGATTAAATTTGTTACCTACAAGTTTTATTTATTAGTCACCTCCAGTCCGCTCTTGAAAAATATATTTAGGGCTCTCAATTTTATCTTGAATCTAGGTACATCAGTGAAACTGCTAGGCCGTGTTTGGTATCTTTTCGTGTATGTAGTAGTGAGAATTTATTTTATGGTGTCCGAATGATCCTTAAATGTTCCGTCACACAGGCGCGTTTTGCGGCAGGCGCGTGAGCGGGCCGCGCCGCTTTTATAAATAAAACGCTCACGCCCACGAGCTATAAAAATGGTTCATAACTTCTGGACATCTTAAAACTTCTAACCGAATAGAATAGAGAGTACCCTATAGATTCTGTAATTATACTAATTATGTTATATGTAGGTAACTAAGGTGGAAATAAATGTAGGCGATATTATAAATAAAGAATATTTATTTTTCTATAAACACATTATTCCTTTTATATCTTCATTGGCTCACATCATATAAATCGCGGATCGCATTGGGCTTTCGTCAACGAAGTCGTGTGCGTGGATGGAAAAGAGTTGAGCGGAGAACCGCGGGGCGACGCGAGACGAACCGCCCAGCGCGCGCGGGTCCTTAGCTAAACATTTGTGCATTAGGTTTTGTTATTAATTTAATCTCTAAATCACATTTGGACACTAATATACATGTATAACTACGTTCAACAAGTGTCAATATTGAGCAGTACGAGGTGGGCCGCGGATAGTCGCGGCGCGCAGCCTGCGTCACGCGGGCCCGTAGACGCAGTCGCCGCGGCGAGCGGTGGCGGGCGTCTCCTCGCCGGGCAGCACGGCGGCGCGGCGCCACTGGTCGCGCACGCGCTCCACGTGCCGCAGCACGCGCACCACGTTCATGCCGGCCAGCTTGCGCACGTCCTCCTCGCTCCACGCGGGGTCGCGCAGCAGCTCGGCCAGCAGGTGCGGGTACCGCGACACGTCCTCCAGCCCCTCGGGCGGCGCGTCGATGCCGTCGTACCCGGCGCCCAGCCCCACGTGCTCGACGCCCGCCACGCTCCGCACGTGATTTATATGCGCCACGACGTCTTCCACTGTCGCTCGCTCACCACACGTCACCAGTTTCGCATAGAAATTAATCATAACCACTCCACCGTTCTCGCCGATTTTCCGCAGCAAATCATCTGGGACGTTTCTCGTCGAATTGCACAAAGCTGCTGCTCCCGAATGAGAAAACACAACAGGCGCTTTCGATGTCTCCAAAGCGTCTCGAGCTGTTTCTTCGCCCGCATGTGACAAATCGACGATCATGCCCAACCTGTTCATTTCGCGTACTACAGCTTTACCAAATTCGGTAAGCCCGCCCGATGTCCCAGCTGCTCGAGCCCATCGTGTATCGCACGTGTGAGTTACGGTTAAATAGCGAGCTCCGAGTTGATAAAAGGCGCGGAGAACTGCTAAAGAATCGCCAAGTGCGTGTCCGCCTTCTACACCAATTAAAGAAGCTATCCGTCCTTCTCGATGTGCTTCCAGCAATTCCGTGGCATCAGTAACAAGAGCGAGGTGAGCGCCATTCATTTCCACAATGCGTTTGATAACATCCATCTGCTCGAGAGCGAGTTGCACAGCATCTCGATCCCGCGCACCGCATGGCACGTACGCCGACCAAAACTGAGCGCCGACCTGCCCGAGCCTCAGGCGCGGAATGTCCGTGTGCGACCAGCGCGACCGCGCCCACGGCTCGAGCCCCTCGAGTCCAGCACTCAAGTTGAAATCACCGATTTTGTTGTGCAAAAATTTTCGGACATTCCAAGCTAAATCATTATGACCGTCGACAAGTGGTGAGTCACGCAGCATACGACGAATGGTAGTCATTCTCTGCTCGGGCGTGGCACGGCCGCCGCCGCCCAACGCGAGCGGTAGGGCTAGCGCGGCGCCGAGAGCAGCTAGCACGACCAGCGCCGCGAGCGCGATACGCCAGCGCGGGCGCCGTGGCGTGGGCTTTTCATCGGAGCTGCCCGAAGCCGACGCGGATAGTGAGTCCGGCGCCCAGCGCCCGCACCGCTCCGCCACGTCGGGCAACGGACCGGAGAACGTCATGCCCTCCGGAACTGCCGCCTGGAACAAACAAAAACATAATCATATCACTTTGTGTCGCAAGAAAACGCGAGATTTAATTAATTTAATTTGTGCGAATTAAGCAAACACGGAGGCTCTTAATTTCTAACATTGTATCATTTATCTTCATCAAGTCTTACAAATTGCTTAATTCTGTAGGCAGCTTTGTTAACATATTATTACATACACGACTCATTATGGTTCTTGTGCCTTCGTTCCGCGGCGCGGATCCTGATTAAATGTAATCTCACTTGCGTACGTTGACAATGAATTGGAATAACTGACGTAAGTAATGATATGGAATATGGAGACAAAATGCGAATAGGTAACACCGAGAAATTTTATACCTGTGCGTAACTTTTTTGTTTTGTGGAAAGAACGGAGTTTTTTGGCGTTAAGTGTTTACTGAAACACTGGTTCTAACGACCAAAAACCAAGTAAATAAATAGGTACCCTAATGTCCCTAATTGTCTGTCTCGATAGAATAGAACTAGTAGGTATATTACGTTGATTCAAGTTGGTTGTTACTCCTTCTAGCATAATATAGGTATGTATGTATAGGTACCTACAGCCAGCCTGCAGAACTACCTAATTAAGCGGACGACGTATTCAAGCGTTCCGCTCTCTCGACTGTTAACTCAAAATTATTTTGAACTCGTCACTCGCTTAAATACCTACTTCTGCAGCTCATTGTAGGTACTTATTTTTATAAAATAAGGTTTTAATGAAATTATTGTACATATCGTAAAAAAATGGTTTGACACTGATTTGATATTATTTAGGTACCTTATCAGCACCTCTCACAGAGATGAAATACCCATTTTTAGTATACCCATACTAGTAACAACAAAGTCAGATTTTAAAGTTTAAGAGGGAGCTAATGCAAAATTATAGTTTTGATATTTAATTATTACACGTTTTAATCAAGGGCAAATGCCATGAATAAAAAAATCATGAAGAGGATGTAATTTTTTAATTAATTTTCAGATGTATTATTAATTAGTATTAGTACATTTCAACACAAGTGCGAAAAGTAGGAAATTAGATAGGTGCTTCCGCTTCTTCTTCTTTTAAATCGACACGAGTTGCTAATTACCTTTTCACACCTGTATTCTACGTTTTACAGTAGGTACATATGGCTCTTAAAATTTTCTATATTGATGCAACAAGCAAGATAGTGATACCTATTATATGGTGGTGGTGATGGATCGATATGCACCGCGATTAATGACAATAAGATCAATAGGTGATTTATTTATATTATCATTTCTCGTCATTTATTATGTATTATGTTTATCAATAACAAAACAATAGGTAACAGATTTTTGAAGTTCGAATGCCGCTTTAATGCTTGAACATAAGAAGTATTGGAAAAAGTTGCAATTCTTATCAAGCGTGACAATAATTTACCGCGTGTTCAATTATGCAGAAGGCACAGCACAGGGTAGGAAGGTGGCGACAGAGGGTGGCAGGGGCGAGCGGCCCGAATAGCCTCTGACCCATTTACAGAGGGAACTGGCTCAGTCACTGGGACTTCAGTATCCTATTAGGCCCTCATTACACTGCTCATATTTTGTACTTAGTGACTATTAAATTATTCTGGGTGGGAATGTCACGCAAAAAGTTCTACAAGTGTGATATGACGCACTTTGAAGTTTTAGTATTAATAAAGAGAAGCGATCTTTCTTAATTTCTGTTTCATAATTTAACTACGAGTGAGATCTCGTAGTTAAATTATGAATGTTCTTTAGAAGGAAATTAAAATCATACTATAAAATTGAATACCTAATATATTTTTTATTAATTTATACGCTGTGTTTTAAGTATCTGAATAATACCGTTAGCGTCTTTTTGCGTTCATATGCAATGAACGCAAAAAGAATCTCAGAAGCCACTTTTTAGATTTTAAATTCAAATCACCGCTCGATTTCGAGAATGGCATACAATTTGACTAAAAAACTACGCTTTGAACAGTTTAATGCTAACGTGTTTAAAATTTAGCGATTTTCAGAGGCAATATTGGCAATATTGACTAAGGAAAGTGTAAACGGACCTAAAGTTGATTGCGCTCGCGCCCGCTCGCCAGCATAGCAATGCCTTGACCTATAAACTCGTGATGCTGCAGGGAAAATTTTATCAGGCACATAGGTACCTACTGTGGGAAAAATTGGAAATGAACGCAAGGGGAATAGGATTATAAAGTTAAGTTAACAAATTAATAATAACTTTATTGTAGTTATATCAAAGTACATATTAAGTAAAAAAGTGGGTACTAGTTGTAAAGTATTAGTTTATCGTAATAGCAACTATATAGCAACCGCATTATTACACAAAAAATCCGTTTATTGTGTAGTGGATACTGTTCCTGGCAATTGACGTTCACGAGGCTTCATGAATTTCATGATACATTTCCATTAACTACTTATGATTGACGAAAATAGTATATCTAGCTCGGGGACCACCTTTACGCAAAATATAAATATTTTATTATTTCATAATTAAGTAAAACTCTCTACGTCTATTATTGACAAAAATGTTGTATGACACGGTCATAATTAATATACCTATAGTCTGTATCTTTTGGTATTTAAAAAAGAGTAAACAAAATCTACCCTCAAATGGTTTCTTAAGGGGCTACCCCATGCCAATGACCTTCGATCTGAATCCCTTAGTTTTCTAATGTTTTTTGTAGCTTATTATATTAACAGCAACGGCTTTAAGCAATATAGTATCCCATATTTACTTCAAAGTTCATTGTCTTCGAGATATTTGGCATCAAAGTTGAACAATTTTAGGCTAAAAAACTGGTTTTCCGGCCATAACTTTTGTGTTAATTAGTTTAATATAAAAACCCTGGACACGTTTTTCGAGACGTCAAAGACGAACCCAAATATATAGATTTCATACATGTAAGATCCTTCACAGCAAACTAGATACGAAAAAAGTCTTTTTTTAGACAATGTTTAAAAAATTCATAAAAAAATAAGTATTGATTTCTTTCAAAATCCGGTGGACAAAACCGGAGATAAAAGATTGAAGAACCGATAACCGTTTGTCTTATAATTCTATCTGTAGTACAAAAAAAGGAGATACGATTCAAAACTTGTCAAAAATCGACGAAAACCTCGGGTAGCCCCTTAAGGCAATTGAGGGTAGATAAAAACATTAAATGATCAAATAATGTAGGTTAAAGTCAGGTCGTTCCGTGACAGATCCTAGTGGTTTTGTATTTGGTTGGTTAATCTATAAATGTTATAATTCCCCGAAAATTTACAAATTATTTGTTTACTTTTATTTAAGTACCTAAAGATACAGATTATACCTATAAGCTCTTTCCTCTACTTTGCTGTATCTCTTTGCTAAGTTACTATTTATAGGCATTAGTTAGAAGCAGCGCATTTCCTCGGTATATCACTTCTAATAATATAAAAAGCCGTGAAGACATTGGGTCGAGTATAATAGCAGTAAAGTTAGTAGTTAAGTACTGTATTGCGATATAGGGGCACGGACGTGCCGCGAGTACGGCGCGCCACTAACTTTTGATTTGGATTCCCTCAGGAGCCACTGGACGTTTGAAGTTAATAACTGGGCTAACATGGGAACTTGCTTACTACCTACAATACATAGATACGAATTGAACAAAAAAGGTTAGGTCGAAGTACCTAGTTACTGTTGTCCCTTGGAAGGAAAAATAGGTGCGTTTAAACAAACATAAGATAAAAGTTATTGTGCTTTGTATATTTATCCGTTAATATTCGTTGGAGTAATCCACTCTAACATAGTTAGCATGATTTATATCGAAAATTAAATAAGTACGGGATACGGAAAGTCCATGAGGTTGGTGATTTTTTTGTATGAAAATGGCCATGTAATAAAATAAGTTTGTTTTTATTATATGCCATAAATATATTAAATCAGTTCAGTGTAGACAGTTCCTAACCTCGCTCACAACAGGCGAACATGCTGGTACACAAGCAATATGTAGAGTTGAGTACATACTCGTAGTCGTAGCGCATAGCCGACAGAACTAGTACACGGTGTCGTGTCCGTGCTTTCAAGTCGGGGCGACTAAAGCGTCCATGCCTGTCAGAATTAACCACATAGCGGCAGTTACTCGAGCAACTAACAGTTTGGGGAATGGAAAAGGCACAGGACAGAATATAACGTATAGTTTGTCAATACAAGGTCTGGGAATATGATTGCCGATTTATATAAATTGGTGGGCGTAATCGAGGCAGCTCAGTAATAATACGAGGCAGGCAATCCCTGTTCCGGCCTAGAAATATTCTATATAAAAATAAATATTTAATAATCGAAAGTTCAGAGTACGACGCGGCCACTTCGTCGGCTTAAACTACAAATTTTATATGAAAATTTGTAGCCGACGTCTCCAACAAGATGTCTCTCTGTCTATCATCGACATAAAGGGGCCCACAGATTACCAGTCGCCGGACGATATCAGCCTGTCAGTTGTTCGGAGCTGTCAAATTTTGCGTTTAACTGACAGGCTGATATCGTCCGTCGAACTGGTAATCAGTGAGCCCCTTAAGGCCGATATAAATTTGAAATACGCGAACGCAGATTTGAGAAAAAAAATGGTTATTACAGAAGAATATTTAATAAACTATTAATGACACAGGTAACCTTAAGTTAACCTCTTTGCCTTTTAACAACATATATAAATCGAGTCAGTACCTATGCTAATTCCACGCTCTGATGATCTGCTTTGTCGAGTGCGCAGTACAGGCATGATCGCGACGTTAATTGCCATCGCGGTGATTAACGACTTCATACGGTTTAAGTATAGTGTGCTTTCAGAATTGTATTTCATGATTTAGAGAACATTGTGGTTAACAGTGTAGTGTAAATTCACTCTCACTGGATCGTTGCATTATAATTAAAATTTTCGTGCACAAGCAACATGCCACAAATAATTAAAAATAACTGCTATCTACTCCTACTCAAATATTATAATATGACCCAGTTATCAAAGGTACCTAACTACAGTACATATATTTGGCGACTATTAAAATTTAAATGACATTTTAAGTTGAAATGGTATAATTCGAACAATATAAGGTAAACATTCAAAATTATCGAATAGATTGTAAATTATCGTTTATAAGTAAGGTAGTATACCTGCTATAACATTTTTTACATAAAATATACCTATCTAATAAATAAAGTAAGCCAAATAAACATAGCCAACTCCATTAATAAGAAAATGTATTAGGTACCTTATTTGGTTATTATAAGCTTTTAACAAAATAATTATTTAACTAGGTTAGCAACATCGGGGTACTCTGTTTTGGCACGCGCAACTAGAACAATTGACGCTGATGCTTTGTACCCGATCGATGTTAATGTTGTTGTTTATGTTCGCTGAGACAGCTGTCTCCTGGAGCAGTGCGGTGACATAAATTCATCCTCTGTTATCACCCGCGGGTAAACAGCTGTCAAATCCGCTCAATACTTAATGAGATTATCTCGGTCGCCAACAATTAGGTAAACGAAAAAAACCCTAACGGCAGTCATGCTGTTGTAACTAAACGGTTAATATTTCCACGAGGTACTTAATGCAAGTAGAAATATCCTAATAGCTCGCTCCTTAAACAAAGCTAGCGGCCGTTTTATGGCGTTCACAATAGCTATACCGGTCCCATAAAGAGAGAGTTAAAGTGGTGAGCGAGCAGGTCCCGGGCGCTTCCAGATCGGGCGAGGAAAGTTGTGAAAACATTGCGGCTCGCCGGGCGGAGGCAGCGGAGCGCAGGGGCGGGGCTGCATCGATTCGCTTGCATGCCAGACACCGGGCTCAGCTCACGGCTGCTGCTGCCCCCACGGCCGGCATAATGTTGCGTGAAATTTGCGCCCCCATTGTTACCTTACAACTAGCCATCCGACCGCAGACGAGCGCTTTTATAGAACGCGGACCCCGATGCTCCACGGAGCGAACTCCTATTGATGTTGTGAATCACGCCCCACGTAAAGGGAACTGTGTTTACGGTCTCTACATTTAAGCGTGGGAAACCCTTCATTATCTGCGCTCGTACATTTTTCGTGGCTTCAGCAGGGCGCAATGAAGCTATAAATCACATTTAATACCACGACTCATAAACGCCGCAGTCCCGAGCGGCCAGCCACTGATACAAAACAGAAACAACAACAAAGTCCCAGCCCTCCGACCCGAATTAAAAGTTATCAAAGTATTCGTTATAATACTATCTATATTACAGTTAAAAACCAACGCAATATATTTACAAACTGAGAAATCGTGACATGCTAACTAACTGTAAGTTGCTCTGCGGATTACGGACGTATCATTTAGTTAGAATATTTATTTACCTAGCTTGTAGCTAAACAGTACACACAAAAAATACCTATAAAATTTCTAATTTTCCCCATAGTGGACCCACGGCACGCTCGCCTGGGAACCAAAGTAGGTATCAAGGTACTTTAGTGCATTTGTGCGTGAAAGTTATTTACTAAAAAAACTTTCTGATGCATTTTTATAGGTAAAGATTACTATGTAATTTTGTCTTACTTACAGAACACAGTTTTCACTTTAAGGAATGTTGAACGCACAACGCACATAATTCCTTATACTTATAATGTGTATTTTAGAGCAGCTTTACAAGGCTGTAGGTAGGTATGTACCAAGATGTCCCTAATCGCTGATGTACAGTTAGGAGCATTGCTGTTTGTACTACATCAGTGTAGAATTTGAATCGCGTAGATAAACTAGGTAATCCTGTTGGCGTGGCTGTTAGCGGCGAGCTGTAATAGTCTAAGAGTTAGCCTAGGAATAAGGTATACAATTTACAGATTGACAAAACCTCTTTGTCCCATTCTATTTTGTGTATTTTGGAGTGTGCCGTACTTTGCCGTGCCGTATACCCGGTACCTATTCGTCGGTAGAGGTTATAAGTGGCAGCCTATTTAAGGGATTTTAAAATCAATTTAATGCGTACCATTAATGAGATCGGTTAATGAGCCAGGTCAAAAAGAATAGTTTTAGCAGTCAATGTATGAGTTTCTGGGTTAAGTAAGGTATCGAGAATGGGAGATAAGATTGTAGATATCAAGTGTTCCACGGTAGCGTAAAAAACTACTGAGCTTATTATAAATGAGGTGTCTATCGATTCTTCTGTGTGACTCTGGTGACATAGGTTACTATTTTATAATTAATAAAATGATACAGACCCTCTTGATAGGTAAATAAATAGCTGCCGTGCCCGGACCAACAGTAAATATAAGCATTAAGTCTTTTGTGCAATTAAAATTAAATAAATAAATATAAGACTTAAGTCTTACTGGAGGAGTTTTTGTTGTTATATTAATTGTATAATTTTCCGGGGCTAGCTCTGCGCCTATAAGCTTTACTAGGTGTCTTATTGCAGTCCGCGTCGTCTTAATATTGCGGAAATATGCTGTAATATAAAACGGTGGATCCAGGGATTATTTAATATTGTAAAAAATCTTATTCAGTTAGTTATTGAGATAGTCGATACTCCTTTAAGATGGAGCGACAATATTTTATGGAACTTCCTAATACAACGCGACTACGCGGTTATCGCAAGGTCGCCCGAATTTTACTCATACGAAAGCGCGATCAATCATATTGAACCCGAGTAAGTGTCCTAGTTGACAATTATTATTAAATGTTTATAAAACTGTTTGCGCGAACTTAGTGCTACGAACGCGCGAATAGGTGTCCTACTACTAATTTTGACATTCGCGCGATAATCGTGTCGTGCCTCGCGCATTCGAATTTTACCAATTGATTTCCATTTCAATCTCATTTTGACACCACTCGCGGCGTTTATCTACCGCACCAATGTACCTATATGTATATGTAATGTGGGTGATGTCAAAATGAGATCAATTCTGGGACTACCACATTCAGATATGGATGAATATTTAATAGTTTAATATTTTTTTCATCACACTCGCTCAGTAAATGTGGAATTGCACACAGGTTTAGCGGGAGTTATAGAATAAGCGTTCTCCCTAGGGAGTTATGAAGTCTCTAGTGCCATAGTTAACAGTTTATTGTCTTTATACTTAATTTTTGTATCGCAAGTGTGATGAAAAACATTGTGTAACTCGGGGCGTAATAATATTGCAAACTCGAGTCTATAAATAGCTCCGGCAAGCCGTCGCGATTTAACTAACTCTCGTTTGCAATATTCAACTTACGCCCCATGTTGCACAATGTACTATTGTATACTTGCTCTTAGTTCTTATTATTTGTGTACCTACTCAAAAAAGTACCTCTTTCACAGGTACCGATAGAACCTCTCTGACTCCGAGAATGGGTGAACTTAATCAAGACCAATCGATGGTAGGGAAATGATATGTGACTCAACGATGTTTCTAAATCGATGGGTTTTCCACTTTTTTAGACTCTTAGAAGCATTTTACTTTAGGTAGTTACCTAGTTATGCACAGTAGACCTAAATTTGTTGACATATAATTACATCATTATTAATTAGGTACTTTGCTATTTAAATCATATTTGTTCTTTTTAGATCCCAAATAGTCTAACGTCATTGCGTCAATCAAAAGACCAATTTCAAAATCTATGGGACTGGCTTCACACTCTAAAAAGCAATCAACCTTACTACGGACTTGTTTGCCAATTAGTTTGTAATTAGATAACAGTTAGGCACGATAACAGCCTAATGACGACATAATTGCTCATTCAGGCTAGAGTTCCCCGTAGCAATATACCGCTTAAGGCTGCGGCGTCCCTTGAGTCTGGTTCATAAAGAATGTAACGTTATAGTCCTCCCTTTGTGGAAGATGCACCTTAACATTGATATATTGCTGACGGAGAGGGATTAGTTTACCTTTGCTTCTCTTTAGGTAATGTTACCAAGTTATCAAGAGATAAAGCGTTGATAAATATGGTAAAATTATAGCGTTAAATACTTCCCTGTTGTACTTAATGCGGATTAAAATCTGTATGTTCTGAGAGCTCCATAAAGGAAACGCAGATTAGGACTGTTTATTGTTGAAACAGCGAAACCACTTTCCCACTTTGGTAACAAAATGAGCGTGTGAATACTTGGTAAGTAAAGTATTATGTTATGCAGACTTAACTAAACTTACTGCTGTTACTAAATGGTGTAGGCGCGTTAAAGTAAGAGCGAAGAATACTGCAAAAAAAGTTTCAATTATATGTATTATACGGACTAGATAAGCAGACACTATCAATAAGAATGAAATTCATAATATTAATTATCATTCCTTTGTTTCATTCCAATTTTCATATTATTTAATTACATTGTACACTTTCAATTCGACTGATAGCATAGATACCTGCTGCAAAATAATGCAATATTTATCTAATCGTGATTATCTACAATAAATTCCTTACAATTATTGCGAGCGTATAACAATGTAAATAGGTTAGTTCTTTATGAATGTGGAATGTGGGTATATTGTTAGAAGAATTTAAAGTACACCGGCTATCTAAATATAGGTTTCACTCAAAACAGATAAATCGTAGGAACATCGCGAAGCTTAAAACACATAGGTAATATGTATTTTAAACATTACGATTTAAACTATTTAGGGTAACTTGTTGATCAATGAAACACTAAAAGTTCAAGCCTTTCTATCTCTGGTGTTTTTAAAGTTATGAGTGTGACATTTTGTATGAAGATAAACAATTTCGTTGGCTATCATATGGCATTCTTGGTTTCTACTTATCTGTAACAGTTCCTGTGTTATAAGCCTTTTTTTGAAAAATGAGTTTTGTTTCATTGTGTACTTGTGCATGCTTTCAATGAAACACTCTGATTTTTACAGTGAAACAAATGTAATAATTATAGT
The DNA here is from genome assembly GCF_910591565.1 of Cydia splendana. Classification (NCBI taxonomy): domain Eukaryota; kingdom Metazoa; phylum Arthropoda; class Insecta; order Lepidoptera; family Tortricidae; genus Cydia; species Cydia splendana. Next base: position 11,025,397 of record NC_085971.1, on the reverse strand, counting down.
CTACCATGAAACATCGTTAATAAACATTGAAACGGTGTAATAAATAAGTGACATTAATACATATATGCTTTCACTCAATTAATGAGAAAGGAAAGGAGAAAATAGTGGTAGGCTGAAATTAGTTATTTAAAAGGTTTCCGACATATGGAATCATTATAGACCGGGAGATAGTGACACATTTTACTGGGTCATTTGTACCAGTATGGCGGTTCGTCAGGGGTCTAAGCATGTAATGAAGGAAAGAAAAATGATGGTCATAGCGCTGGTACCGGCGGCCCAATCGCGTGGGCGTTAGTCGAACGTGTCGGATAAAATACGAGTGTCGAACGATTTGTTCCACAAAAATCCTCGTATTTTCCGATAGTCCATAAAAAAGAAGTAGGCGGTAGCGTAATGCCATACTTCTCCGGTGTGACTTACAGCCCGCCATTAATGTGTTCGCCTTAGTATGGCGGGCTGTAAGTCACACCGGAGAAGTATGGCATTACGCTACCGTCTACTTCTTTTTTATGGACTATCGAATAATACGAGGATTTTTGTGGAACAAATCGTTCGACACTCGTATTTTATCCGACACGTTCGACTAACGCCCACGCGATTGGGCCGCCGGTACCAGCGCTATGACCATCATTTTTATTTCGTTCTTTACGTACTTAGACCCCTGACGAACCGCCATACTGGTACAAATGACCCAGTAAAATGTGTCACTATCTCCCGGTCTATTATAAGATTGCTGAAATATCTAAAAGCGAAAGACTTGTTTCATTGTACACACACCTGAGTTTCATTGTGAATCGAAAATCTGGTCGGCAGGTACGGCATGCTGCGAAAAAGGCGCCTTTTATGTCCACGGAGCATGATTGCCAACTAGGTAGACGCGGGAGGGTTTTTAACATCTCCATGCTTGATTTCATACACTTTCTTGCAACATAGTGTTTATACACGACTGTTTCAATGTAAGACATGTGTCCTTAACCTTGCCATCAATGAAACATTCAACATATAAGCCATCCTATCTCAGCCATTCCTAAAGTTAAGTATCTTATATTTTGTCATATGATAGACAAATTATTACCAATTTTCATGATATTTTAGTTTCACAAATTTAGCACATAGGTTTTAATTATTTAAAAAAATAATGAGTTTGTTTCATTGTGTGCTGGTACTGGTGTTCAGTGAACATCATGTTTCATTGTATACTACATAAAAATGTTTCATTGTGAGACTAGGGGGTGTTTTTTTAATCAATTAATAAAAACTGCACCAACGAGTGAAAGAAATTTAAAAATATTTAGCTCCAAATAAACTTTTATACACATAGAACATAACAAAAACTTAAAAAACGCCAAACTTGAGTCTATATCTTGGTAAAAAATTGCGAAACTTAAATGAAAAAATGTACTTTTGTTGCACGAATTCACAATAATGCTCGTAGCAGCGTGCTCCTTCTCCGAGGCGCGCTCGTGTTTTGGGGAGGTGCTGGGGGTCCCTGAGCCTGCCCTTGCTTGACAGACGGCACTAGCTGGTAACACCTAGTTTCCGAGATATCGCAAAGTTACACTGTGTCCGATTGTTTCAATGTAGAACAACTGACCCTACTTATATTATAATTAGCCAAAATAAAAATAAATGACTGTGTTATTTGCCAGCCACTTAAATAAAAATAAGAATGTCTTTGATGATGATGTTATGATGTACCTACGTGTATATACGTGCAAAAGTCTATGATGTAGGTAAAATAGCCATTATACAATAAAAAAAATTACGTCAACTTAATAAGTAATACTAATCCATTAAATTGATCTAATATGCGCTAGGGCCCCGGGCTATTTTAATATTGACACGGTACCAACGTGGCTTTTTGGCAAACCTTTTTAGATGACCGATTTTTTCAACTAGGTCATCCCTTAAAATTAGATGGTCCCCACTGATGAGCACACGGTTGCTTTAATGTTCGACAAAGATAGATCAGATCGATATCTCGACAAGGCCCGGCGACATCTGAAAATGGCAGGCTGACAACAAAAAGAGAAAATTCCCATGTCAAGGACTGCTCGTCAGCCCTGTGCACAAACAGACACGGCGATATTTTGGCTTCAAGTTTGCCCTGATACCTAAGTACCTTCCTACATCGAAAGAAACTCATAAAAAGCTCCGAGGAAAATATTTGTTTAAGAAGGCGAACTGCGAGCCCCGTTTACCCGCCATGATTAAGGAAGGGATATCTAATGTTTCCCTTCCCTGCGTACCTACGAGAGTGCTTAAACTTTCCTCTACACTAACTTAATTGATTGGAGTCGTAATAAGCCCCCTGACACTTTGCCTTTATCTCGTAGTTTTTCGTAATTCGATATACATAATACTTACATATGTTCAATAGGCTTAAGTGATTAAATAATTAGGTACTACATATTTCATTTCGTTGCATTCGTCAGCCAGGATTAGGTAAATTAGTAAAGCTCCTGCAATGTAGTCGTTAACGTTATTCTATGAAATGAGTAGATTAGATATTGATAATTTGATTAAAATCAAATAAATTAAGCTGTTTCTCTTAGTTAGGGATGATTGAAATAAAACGTCTCGTTATTTATAAACGTTTGTAAAACCGAATTGCGCGGGCAATAGTTTAGTTGGTACCTATTAGAAATTTAAAGGGATCAATTTATCATTGTTTTATCGACTACAAATGAATTAAAGATAAATTTACTAAAAAATTGTGTACCTTCGCTAAAATAAAATAACTCGGTCAGGTGTAGCTACACAAGCCTAGGCCTACTTACATAGATGTTGGTCTTGGGTAGAAGCGTCTCTAACTTTTATCTGTTTGCCTCCAGTTCCATCACTAAACGAAAACTCGATTCATTTAACTGTTATCCCGAAACTTTTATCTTACCATAAGGTAGATTACGAAATGTCTCTTGCCTCAACTTGGAGATAAAGTACCTAACAGAACAAAAAACAACCTAAAATATTTGCAGGCACATAAATGTAAAATATTTACTTACCTACTTACTTCGTTTACAATCTTCCAAATATATTTGCAATTGTTTAATCTAAGGGAAAGTTGAACTAATGCCTTCAACAGCTTTTATTATGCAAGTTTTATTTTAGAGAAATGTTGGTAGAGTCAGCAGCAGAAGTTGCTAAGCGGGCGAGGTGTTCAGAATTACTTTGACGCGCTCTTATTCTCTTAACAATAAAGTCGCGTAAAAATAATTTTGTCAACTCGCCCGCTTAGCAACTATATTGTTGCTGACGTTAGGTTAATTGGCCAAATTATTAGTTCTAAGGAATTAGTCATTAAGTCGAGGTCTAGAAGTGCACTTCAACAGTCTACATGTCTCTATACTTGATCACTGATTATTAAAAAATAAAACCGGCCAAGAGCATGTCGTGCCGTGCGTACATTATTACAAGCTAAAGGGAATACGTTCGCATCGCTTTATACGTCTTTTCGAAGAAGAGAAGACGGCTTAACAGATCATGCTTACTATAGTTTTCATTGGATGTCTTTCTGCTTTACTTTCACGATTTTTTGGACCCATTGTTCAAAAGTTAGAGGGGCTAGGGGCACATACATTTTTTTTTCTTTTGTAACGATTATTTACCGGAAATATTTACTGTATCAATTTTTTTTTGTTTAAGATCCCTATTCGGTTTAGAATGTCTATCCAAGTATCCAACCGATACTCCATACCATATGGTTAAAGCGAAATAAGTTTTTGGCAAAAATTTAATTTTTGGTACAAGCTTTTATCGCTGACTGTACTTTTCTTACGACAGACAACTAATACTCATCGAGATAATTCTAAAAACCCCTAACACAATTAGGTTGCGTTGTTTCATCACAGAGTTCCTATGGCCACCTCCTGTCTCCATCATCAGATCAGTTCGACAGTACCATATTATTGTATTGTCATCAGAACTTCATACAGCTGCCAATTTTCATGACGCTACGAACCTTGGAAGATGGTTAAATCAGTTACCTTAGATTCCATTACATAGTTACATACAGGTCGACCTAATAAAAGCTTGTTAAAAAGAATCATCATCACTTTACGTGTAGGGAACGTACGACCCTTTTATAAATTTTATTTTACCACTTTGTCGGCATCATTGCTTTATACAGGGTGGAACATTTCTAGAGACTGAGCTGAAAGGATAGTGTTATCTAAGTGATCTACAACATAGTTATTATAATCGTAAAGCTGGATTAAAAAGTAAAACAAAATCATTAAAATGAAATATTTTAACAAGCTTTTATTAGGTCGACCTGTATGTAATGGAATCTAAGGTAACTAATGTAACCATCTTCCAAGAATCGTAGCGTGATGAAAATTGGCAGCTGTATGTAGTTCTGATGACAATACAATAATATGGTACTGTCGAACTGATCTGATGATGGAGACAGGAGGTGGCCATAGGAACTTTCGACCTGTATGTAACTAATGTAATGGAATCTAAGGTAACTAATTTAACCATCTTCCAAGGATCGCAGCGTCATCAAAATTGGCAGCTGTATGTAGTTCTGATGACAATACAATAATATGGTACTGTCGAACTGATCTGATGATGGAGACAGGAGGTGGCCATAGGAACTCTGTGATGAAACAACGCAACCTAATTGTGTTAGGGGTTTTTTGAATTGTCTCGATGAGTATTAGTTGTCTGTCGTAAGAAAAGTACAGTCAGCGATAAAAGCTTGTACCAAAAATGAAAGTTTTGCCAAAAACTTATTTATATCACTGACAGCCCTACAAAGTTATTTAGATTTTAAATTGACACATGTCATGTCATTTGCTAGTGTTGAAACATACAGATTTTTGCACTAATGTTTAACAAACTGTATCTCAAAAACGGTTAAAAATACATAATATTAACGTGATTAATAAGTGAAAAATAAAGTACGTAGCCTAAACAATTCCCCGTTTGTGTAAAAGTTCTGTTCCACCCGATATATCCATGCCAAATTGCAGCTTTCTAGCTCTAACAATCGCGGAGCAAAGCCTCGGACGGACAAATGGACATACATATCTACTTTATAAGTACCTAAACTTTTTCTAGATCAAAATCTTAAAAAAAAAGTTTTTTACGTTTGTACTTCCGATCCCTAGTACATATAAATGTAAGCGTGGAAGGTACCTAAATCATTATGCATGAGTTCCGAGACGAGCTGACGAGATTTATCACAATACGTTAGGGTGAAAGTGTTTGCTTCTACATGCTTACAGTACTCTTCGGTAAGGTTGTATTTTTAATAGAAAGAAATATTTAACATTTTACCCGAAATTACTAAAACCAATAGAAAGCTCATTAAGGCTTGTGCTATGAATATTTAGACAACTAATTAGGTATATGATGTAATTAATATAATATACTGTAGGTACCTACCTACTTTAAATACTTACATAGAAAACATCCATGACTCAGGAACAAATATTTGTGCTCATCTCATCACACAAATAAATTTCCTTATCGGGATTTGAATCGAATTGGGCCGGTTGTATTTAGTCAACATGCAACCTTTGCCGGATAATTTATTGGTGTGTGTTATCAGGAATATTTGTTCCTGAGTTATAGATATTTCTATGGATATGGATTTATCTAAGTATTTATCTATTTAATAGTGCCTGATATCTATAGTACTTTGCTTAGTTTAGGGTTAGGTTCATCTGATCTGTGTAAGATTGTAAATAAGTAGTTATTTTCATCAACATGCCATTTTATAAATCGCGCGCGTCACGTTCCATATTTCTCAGTAAGTAACCAATTCAAATCGCAGCTATTGAATGAGCTCACACCCTCACCTCTATAAAACCAAATAGCCGTTAGAGATAAAGTGCAAGCGATCAAATGAAACGGCAGTCAGAATAAATAGTGAATAGAGGGTACAAACGCAGAGGCATGAAAGAAGGTAAAGGTATCAATTTTTGACGAGAGGCACGTGTCGACAGCAGGATATCGGATCGCGCGCGGGCCGGGCGCGACGGAAGTATCGCAAGAAAAATAAGAAAGGTGCTCGATACAATCTCGACGTTGGAAATGCGCTTTCAATACTCAGCCAGTTCTGACACATGAATCGCGTGATATTTATTTTCAGTTTATATAGTTGATGGGTTTTCGTAGCGTTTCGTAACAGTGTCACGGTTTATGTAGTAAATAAGTATATAACAATAAAATGCGTGGAAAATTACCTAACTTTAGCAAGCCAGCAAAAAAAATACAGACGTGAACGCTCGGCCTCCATACAAATTTAGCTTGCGAGCGTATAAATACATTTTTTTAAATACGGGTCACTACACTAATTTAGGACAAGTAGTGTAGTAAATAAAGGTAGTGGACCCCGCAGTAATTCCTCAGCCAGAAAAAACTTTACAGTATGATAAAGTATCAATAAATAAAAAGTATTGTATAAATTTCCAAAGAATAATAATAATAGGATTTAAGTAAATACCTAAAGTCTTAAATCGTTAATATCTTTTTACGGAAATATGCTCCGTTAAAACTTTCTTCTCCGGACATATTCATGTAACGTATTGCAACAATATATGAAATATCAAAAATTGCCGTGTCTTGGACCGAAAAATTGCTCAGTCTAATTTTTTCACTGGAATGCCATTTTACTGCCGATTTATACCTACAAATTGAAAATCTAAAAAAGTTACCATGTAACTATACTTTTTTCAGAAATTGCCTTTTTACTCGCTGTGGAAAATTTCTCTATCCATTTTATTTATTGAATTAAGTTCACAGTTTTCTTTCCATTCAACTATAAAAACATCCAAAAAAATAACGAGCGTATTAAAAACTAAAGATATCGGGAGCAGTGTATAGGGAGCGGGGTGTACAAGGGATTATATTTGTAGCCTATTTCTTTTGGATATTTTGGATTTAAGTATATACGTGACTACTTAGTATATATTTAAAAAGAAATCAGGCTGAGAAATTTTCTACTCTCAGTTTTTAATAGTTCTAAAATACATAAACTTGGGTATGCATTTTTTTTTTGGATTTTCTTACCCACTACGCCAAATTATATTCTAAGATCATATAAGAACGAAAAAATGGCAGAGCAATTTTCAGATGAAAATTTATAAGCGTCAAAAAAGGAATTATCATAAAAAAATATTCTCATGTTTGACAAAAGTTTTAGATTTTTTTCTAGTATCACATACTGATACAAATAACTTATTTGGTAAAATAATTTTAGACTGAGGAATTACTCGGTTCAATATATAAACAGATTTGTATTTTGACGTATAAATACCTAACTTAGGAGTGTTTTTTTTTGGATATTTATATGTTAGTTTCGGCTCATACTATACAATAACCAAGCAAAATTTCGGCTCAGGACCGCTTCGGCCTCAGTTTCATTTCGTCATCTCCATAAATCGTCCACAGTGCCATGTCGTCAGCCTACAATTCCTAAATCGTCACCTTCCTAACTTGCCTACTTTCTGATATCGTCAATACCCCATTTTGTCTAAATTCCTATTTTGACCATAGTGCCAACTCGTCCAATATCTGATATCGTCAATATACCATTTTTGTCTACGTTCCTATTTCGACCAAAGTGCCAACTCGTCCGCGTTCTTTTATTTGAATTGAGAATGTAGAATTAATACTGATTGTCACTTAAACTGTCAGAAGCAGCACACATTTTATTCAAATAAAATATTTTTTCTAGCTCAATAGGTATCTAAGAAAGACAGATAAATAGGTAGTTACAAGTGTTTTTTTTTTTCAGAGATGGACAACGAATATAGCCAATCAATACTACTTGGATTTGTAGAGGAAGCTTATCAAGCTGAAACACAAGAGTTTTTCAGGTTGAAGTTTTACTGTTGGAAGTTTTTGATTCAGCGACTGACTGAATTGTCTTATGTGTGTCATTGAATCATAGATAAAATTAATGTCAATGTGCACTTCATATCTTCTTAAGTGCTATTTTCCAGCTAGTATGCGGCAGTTACAATTAGTATTTGCTGTTGTCACACTTGTCCTTAACCATAAAGATAACTTTGATGATAATGATGATGTACTATTAGGGCTGCTATGTAGTTGACGAGTTGGCACTGTGGTCTAAATAGGAATGTTGACGAGTAAGCACTATGGACGAATTAGGAGTGTTGACGAATCGGCACTGTAGTCTAATTAGGAATATAACCAAGTTACTACAGTGGCCCACGTAAGAAAGCGGGCGAGATAAGAAAGTGACGATATAGGAATGCTGGCGAATCGGAACAGTAGACCAAATGCGAATGAGAACTACTTAAGAAGTTGCCGAAATGAAACTGAGGCCGAAGCGGTCCTGAGCCAAAATTTCATCGACTGAGAAATGAATGCATGGATCTCCATATTCTCCATACAACAACTTGCTTCATTTACTACACTAAAGGCTCAATGTGTTCGTTCGGCGGCTGGGCAAGGAAGCATTGCTTTTTTTTTTTAATTTACCTACCTACGTATAAACCATATTACGTCACTTCCAAATCTACGTTATAATCACGTGTCACAATGCATATTGAAAAATGTCTAATGATCATTCGCCATTAAAAACACCGCTCGTGATGCTTGTGCATGGTGTGACTATGAAATAAATCTAATATTAATATTACATTACTAAGAGCTAGCTTGCTCTCATAGTGCTGGGGGCATAATGCACCTACATTACAACGATTTACTCGCTCTGAAATATTACCTGCGCGCAGTAAATTGTCACACAAAGCGCGGAGTGTATCGCGCTCTCTCACGCCACTGCAACCGTTTATGCACGTTTTATCACCTTGTCACATTAGTTTCGCAGCTCGCATTAAATGTATCACCCGAGAATTTCCTACACATCCCGAAAATGTGTTGAAAATGCTTTTAGTGCTATAAAATTGAGTGCCGGCTGAATTGAGATGTAAAGAGGAGCGTGTCCTGGAATGAGCTCTCATGTGAGAAATTTTATTGCTCCGCCTAACAGTCCCGAATAAAATGCCGGCTAGAGGGTGACTCATGTTACTACAACATGCACTACAGTGAGTATTGTATTCTTTGCAACCAACGCTGTCCATTTCAGTCTTTATACTGTCAGTGTCGAAGCCTATAGTCTGTATCTTTAGGCATTTAAATAAAAGTACCTACTTAAACAAAATCTACCCTCAAATGCCTCCTTAAGCCAGTTGAGGGTAGATGAAAACATTACATGATCAAATAATGTAGGTTAAAGTCAGATCGTTCAGTGACAGATCCAGGTGGTTTTGTATTTGGTTGGTTAAACAATAAATTTTATAACTACCCGAAAATGTACAAATTATTTGTTTACTTTCATTTAAATACCTAGTATAGAGTTGGACTGGACAGAGAGTTGTCTTTCAAGACTGTCACTTAGGTTTTTATTTATGTCGACTATTAGGTACATAAGGCATGCTTAAAGTGGTAAGAGGACTTCGGACCAAAGAATATAATACTCACTAGGAGAAGAACGGTAACTCCATACAAAGAAATGTCCCCAACCGTTTATACTAGTGGCGCCGTCTTTGTGTACCAATGGAACTAAAGTTGACAACCGGTTTAGCCTGGCGGGTATTGGTAGGTAGTAATTCTGTTGATAAACATATTTGTTATCTTCATATCACGAAATATATGCAAGATGCGAATATTACCCCTTGTTTGTGGTATTATCAATTGATTTAAATAAAAGGCATGTTTATGTTTATAACATTATATATATTATTTATTAAAAAATGTTTTACATATAAAAATATACACTGAAAACTGGCAACTGGCAACTTAATAAAAAAATAGACATTAATAAAGCGCATTCACAAAGTTTTCAGTACCTTTTATACAAATAACATTAGGCATGCCTACCTATTACACTTTACACACAGATACACTACACTTTACATACGGCATTTTACACAGATTTCCAACTTGTATTCATACATTTCTTCATGGTTAATTAATACGCTTTCCAGATGCGTTATGACTCGGTTCCTTCTGAACCCACTAAAGTTGTAAATTTCACTCTGGCTGCTTCAACAGCCGTTGCTCCGCATTTAGCACATTTTCTATGTGCATTGCTGTAATCCATGTAGGTACAGACTTACAGTCTTAAGTGGTACGTAGCGGTACACGTTGTATGTATTATTTAAAGAGTTAATAAATAAAATTTTCGTTATGAACTTTAACCACAGCAGTTGGACAGAGTCATTGACAAATATATTTTTTATTATGGTGGGTAGACGTACCTACCCTCCATATATTTTATGAACATTGATAAAGACAGTTGGAAGCAAATATTCATTATAAAACTTAATCGCATGTAATTAAGTTTTAAGCGTTTTAAGTCCCGTTTTATGATTAATATTGTATAAAATTCGTGATAATTTAAATCAGAGTTGGGAGCAATGTTGCTGTAGAAAAATGTTTTTATTTTTATTACTCGCAACTTTTTCCCGGAGGCCAACGCACACATAGAAGATTAAGGCGCACACATGCGCAATTATTTGGGGACATAACTTTCTTAGGAAGTGAACAGGCCTTGCTTCGGACTCCCGACACACAACGCCGTTCAAGCCGGTTATTAAAATCTCGGACGTGATTACTTTTGTCGTCGAAGAAATATTTCTTTTACCCTCTGGCGAATTTAGGTCAAATCAACGATTTCTATTTGTGCATTTAGCGAGTCAGTCATGGGGGAAACGTGACACAGAGGTTGATTGATTTATGTTCGTACATCTATATTACCTAACTGACTAGGGATACGGGTTGAGTCGTGCGAATCTGATTTTTGTGCATTTTATGGAATGGTGTACCTTTCTAGCGTGCCTATAAGCTATAAGAGCCCAGAAATTATAGAGATTTTCTTATTTCACTTTACAGATATCACGAGAAAAAACTATTGGAATACCAAATAAATTTAAACTGGTTTTCAATGGCTGTTATGCATTGTCCGTTATATTGCATAAAGCCATAGTTCAAAGTTTCAGTTCAATTTATAAAAATATTTTCTTTTTCATAATAACAAAAATACGTGCATTTATTACTAAACTTATCAAATCTATAATATATATTTTTGTATATTTACGTTACACACACCTTAGCCTTAGCCGACCCATGTCAGTTTAGTCACAGGTACTATAATATAAAAACACATTCCTTACAACTCGTTGTAAATAATGGAAGTTTATGGAAAATAAAACAGTGAAACCGAAAAAGAGTACATTTGTCGTAGCTGTTCTACGACGTAGCAGTCGCGTAGCACTTCCGCGACAACGCATGGAAGTTCGTAGCACTCCCGCCGAGGGCTAAAAATGGACTATACTAGGAATCCAATTCGATTGGATTGAATTTTTTTTACACTGTACGTATTCGTTAATCTTTATTTGCAAAAAGATAAGGTCTACCAATAAAAGTGTACCTACCTATAGTGATCAAGTTTATACCACTTTAAAATTGTTCTCATGTATAACTATGAATAATGGTTGGTGCTATAAGGAGTCACGCGTGACAACGCAAGTCATGCTAAGGCACTACCCTTAGCGTGACTTGCATTGTCGCAATCGTGAATCAATTCAATTACAAATGCAATATAGCAATACGAGAATGAAGCCCCTGAACTCGGAATGTGGTTTACACGCTCTTAGCACTTGCGAAACTGAGATGTAGGGCGTTAGCCAATGATCTATTTTAATGGCCGGCCTACATTTTACGACATACGGAATGCAAGATGTTGTAGTAAACAATTTACTATTTCATGCTAATATGGTCATCATCAAATTATCACAAAAACAAAAGTACCTTATACTCGTACATGTTATTATGTTCTCTTGATACATAATGTTTTTGGTTATGTTAGAAACACTAGCCAAATAGGTATCTATACAATTCATGTGGACTTTAAGGTAGCTTCCTAATAGGTACTCGTACGTTGACCCCTGTCATATCTATAAGGTAAAAATGACCCTTCTGTAAAATCATCTTGTTTTTTTTCTTGCAAGAATCCTTTTTTCCTGTATATCCATAAAATTTTCATGATTATTTTGTATCAATAAGGAAAAAAGTTACTGTTTTAAATCATTCAGCGTTAATAAGCAATGTTTTCATGCCCTTGATATTTTTTTGCTGAGACTGTAAGCAACGACTCTTCCCCTTATTATATTTTAATGTAGGTATAACTTAAAATTTCAAGTATGTCTTTTTCTAACAAACACTTATAAAAAGTGACAAATAAGGCAAAACCAATTTCCACAGCATTTTAGACTTTATAGACTTTTATAAACACTCTATTTGTAGCGCTTGAAACACCTAACTTAATTTAGACGTCCTAACGTTACAGCTACCTAAAGGATCCAAACTACATACTCTTACTAGACTACTTTTTAGGATGTTTACTTGATAACAGACCTGGTGACGACGTCATTTAGGATGTTTACTTGATAAAAGACCTGGTGACGACGTCATTTAGGATGTTTACTTGATAAAAGACCTGGTGACGACGTCATTTAGGATGTTTACTTGATAAAAGACCTGGTGACGACGTCATTTAGGATGTTTACTTGATAAAAGACCTGGTGACGACGTCATTTAGGATCCTGAATGAAGTACGGTGTATCAAGCGGCTTATAAGTTTACTTTAAGTTTTATAATAATTTAGTTTGAATGATTAGTTACTTTATTACATTTTTACTGAATATTCCATTGGCATTTTAGGTTTTTCCATAAATACCTACATTACTAATGTAATTTGTTATGTTATGTTAGAATAATTCAAATTTATGGTAGAAAAAACGTTAGTGTCATTTTAAAATAGAACCCGTTTCCATTCCAACTCATGTGATACCTATATCGGGTGCATCAAAGAAACAAAAGAATATATGCATAGGTACTTATACGATTGAATTTCTTTAGAATTTTCATCGAAGTGTAAATATTTAAAACTTAAAAGCACAACACTTTGTTTAGGACTAATAATAATAACCCTACACCCAAATCGCAATTTAGCTGCTTAACTTATTAACAAGACGGCCCTCTTAAGCAACCTCGCTGCTAATTTTAAGTAAGTATCCTTGTTTATTTAATTACACACAAGACAGACAAGTTGTAATGAGTAACTGCCTAAAGGAAAAACGTTTTCGGCTCATTTATTATGTGGTGTCATTAACTCGGAGCCGAGTCGGACAGGGAAAAAGCCGACACACTAATCGGAAAATTATTATAAGTAGCTACGTAGGTAGTGTAAGTGAAAATGTCGGGAAATAAAATATACAATGTAATCAGCATCTGTTTACGCTAATATTAAAAGTGATATGAATAAATTTGAGTTAAGGATGACTCACGTTAGACTAAAGGCGTTAAATTAATCTAAACACGGGCGCTATATTGTTTACTGCTTCACGCCGCTCTGTGATGATCCTTTAACGTACTCACTGACGACATTTGTAACGGAATGATGAACCTTCTTTGTAAAAATAAATGTGTATATTATTATTATCCGGTTTTTCATTGTGGCGCAAACAAGGTAACGTTCATTAAATATCCCAAATTTATATAGCTAGTCATCTATCCACATCATCTGTGAAAATTTCAACTGTCTAGCTATCACTGTTCATGAGTTACAGCCTGGTGACAGACAGACAGACAGCGGAGTCCTAGTAATAGGATTCCATTTTTACCCTTTGGGTACGGAACCCTAAAAAGACCAACGTATACCTACATGCTGAAGCCGTTTACGAGTGTTTTTTAACAGTAAAGTGAAAACCATACCATTTCACTAGAACCTCTCCATACAAGTTGGCCTTAAAGCGACGCGAGCTCCCCTTACACTGGCCCATTAAGGGCAGGTGCGAACGTCGTAAGTGTCGTACCTACCTAACGCATAACGTGAACCCCATTTTTTTCAAAAAGCTGATGACATTATTCTTCACGCCTTTGCTGTATGTTGCGGTATTATAAGACAAAGAGAAGATCGCCTTCAGAGAGTGAATCGTGCGCTGGTACTAGTGGTTAATAATACGCCAGTAGGTATTAATGGTTGACAATACGATGATTTGATGAATATTAATTAACATAAATTTTTCAAAGGCCTGTTAAATAAAATATCACCAATAACATTATGCATATAAGTAAGTAAGTAATTATACGAGTTGCCTTAATCCTTGAACTTTACTTCATCAAACTTAATTACTTTTAAACTTGTTAATAATTATGTATGTACGTGTATTTCATTAATGGTGTCGTGAGATATTAATTACTGTTAATTTAATGTTCGGATAGTGGTAACTGGTATAAACGTTAAATTGTATTTTTTATTTAATTTAACTTTTTACTTGATTTTATGATTTATTTAGTAGTATTTTAGAAATATAGAAGTTAGACCGAGAAAAGTCTGCAGCGATTTTGATAGCCCACGCAGTGCAAGTGTCATTTCAAACGTCAAAGTTCTATGAAATTATGACGTGTAAACAACACTTGCACTGCGTGGGCTATAAAAATCGCTGCAGACCTTTCTTGGTCTAACTCTAGTAAATTTTGTAAAGTATGTTTAGTTTGTCTTTGACTTTAATATTGGTTGTCTATGATTGAACAGGTGAATAAATCATTCTTAAGCCAAACTAGGTTGTTGTTTATTTTAATTTGTAATATTACATGGCGCAGTCGGTAGGATACGACCCTACGCTCCCAAAGGCAATCTGATTTCGAATGAATATGTTTTTTATTGAAATAAAAACGTAATGTGCCTAGGAGTACCTAGAAGATCCCATTCGGCAGGTATAATGAAGAATCAGAAATATTCTAAAGTAGAAAGCAACTAATTAGTTAAGATAGAGAAGAAATATTGTCTTTTTTCTAATTAATATTGCAATTAAACATTCCAAATACTAAAATGACAGTGCAATAACCAATTTACTACAAAATCATCCTCGTTTGAACCAATTTAAAACTAAATTGACTGATCGATAGGACAAAGTAGAACAAACGAACTGCCAGTTAGTATCTGGGATATGGAAACAAAGCTTAGGATTTAGTGTCACCGTTTTAGTTATACCTAGATCTAGTAGCTAGTACCCTGTTAATGACCTAATACCTACCTACTATACTCGTATGCAGTAAAGCAATAAGCATAACAACGCAGTCGGTACATCCGATACCTATGCACCCGAGTTCATTGACATGTAGTTATTTAGTATTCAACTGCTCTGCATGTTTATTAAATACATAAATTATGTTTTATTGAAAAGTTTAATGTTAGAGACTAAATTTAATGTAAAAAAAGAATAACGGATCAAGTAACTACCTACATACGTACTGAAATTGGTAATATTTACATTACTCCAAAAGAAGTTTATATTTACATATGGATGAAGGTCTTGGAATTACGAGCAGGTGAAGAATGGATGAAGAGGATTATTACAAGTCGTATAATACATAAATCTACTTTAAACTATATACTTTTAAGGTTTTTTTATAGGACGTATAAATCATGCCAAATAACAAAGAAACATCTCATTATTAGTGAGCGAGATGGATGCGTACACTAAAAACAAGACAGCGTGGAGACGGCCCCTATCGGACCGCTGCAGGTGGTGGCATGCGGATGGGGTGAGGACATCGAGCACACGTACGTGGGCGTGTGGCGAGGTGATCGCGCGGCATAGGCAAGCGTGGGCCGCCGGCGCCACCTGGTAGTCCATATAGTTTCCGTAGCCCATGTGGTCGCAGGTGCACGAACAGTTCTCGATGTGGTGCCGCAGCTCCAGCTCCACCTCCCAGGGAGGCTCCATGAGGCCTCCGCGCGCCGCGAATGCGGACCCGGGCCGGGCGCGGGCCGCACCTGCGCGCCGGCACCTGCCCTCCCGCCCGCCGCCCGGCGCCACACACCATACAACCCGACCACTAGCGGAGGCTCACGCGGGTCGAGGGCGAGCGCCGGGCCCGGTTTGCTGCGGCCGATGAGCGCGGAGGCGCGGCGCGCGCGGCGCGTCGGGGGGCGGCGCGCATAGCGGAGCGGCCGGCTGCCGGCAGGGGAATGCCGCGAGCCCGGCCGAGCGCCGAGTCCGCGCGCCCGGGCGGCCCGGCCGCGCCGGCGCCCCGAGCTCCACGTGACAGCCCCTCACGCCTCCGCCGGCCCCGGGCCCTCCGCAATGCCTCGCGGCCTGCGACCTGCGGCCCGCGACACCGCCACCGCCACCGCCGTCGCAGTCGTTGTCGCCTACACAAACACCGCATCTTCTATTTACCGACACATCGAATGAGCATCATACAAAACATAAATACGTGTAATAAATAGTACGTTATAGAGCAACGAGCTGTTTGCATTAAAAGAACGTTTAATGATGGTCTGGGGTCAACTCATCATCTTATAAAACATTTGCGTTAGATACTTGTTTGTAACACGCATGTCACACAAATACATTTTTTAAGATGTAACAAACAAATTACAAACTTATTCTTATAAAAGCTCGTAAATTTTCATTTTGTTATGAAAATACACCGATTGATATCTCTAGAGTATTAAACTTCCGGGTTGGGAAGATATCATTCATTTATCCTTCAAAGATTTATGCGAATAGGTTGTAATATTGTAACAACGTTATTTTCCAGTTTATGTTAGGGGATGACGAGAATCCGGATCGGGAGCTTTAACCAGTTTGCTCAAAAAGCTTTGTAGGTATAAGTAGGTAGGTACAAGGTTTTTCTAATAAACTCCGTTAATTTCGATGGCATAGTTTTTGTTTGTATTTTACATAGTAAAAAGTAATTAGTAGCGTTTTTATACTTTTTATATGTAACACGGACACATCAAAAATGCTT
The DNA here is from genome assembly GCF_910591565.1 of Cydia splendana. Classification (NCBI taxonomy): domain Eukaryota; kingdom Metazoa; phylum Arthropoda; class Insecta; order Lepidoptera; family Tortricidae; genus Cydia; species Cydia splendana. The sequence goes on along the minus strand of NC_085971.1, from coordinate 11,008,594 downwards.
TTAATTTCAAATACCTACATATTGTTTCACACAATTAAACAAAATGTTCGGAAAGTTCATAAAAATGTGTCACCCCTCATTAATTTTATTGACAAAACCGTGAAAATAAACCTTGAATCGTGGGTCCAAATCAAAGAATATAATAACATACATTTCTAAGGTTTAATAAGAATTTCCAATTAAAATATTCTGAACACGACCCATAGATCACATCACGTATGCAAAAAATCATTTAGTAAAAATAGCTAGTGCCGCAAAACCCTTTGGCTTGTTTTGTACATAGTATCCAACAAAAAAAGTTGTGACGAACAGCTACGGCATACCCCAACATGCTCTACGCCGGTTTTGTAACTAAGAAAAGGATTACCTACATTAATTCGCCATCTATACACAGTTAGCATCAGAGAGATTGTGTCTTCCACAGTGGCTGAATTATCCCAATACAGTCCTTATCCCTATGGTAATTAACAAAGATGTATTACAATATGTTTGACTACCTACTTTACTTGTCGCTATACACAACTATTTATACTCGTACATTGCCCAATATTGCCTCAACCTGTGCGTTAGTTTTGGAAGGTACCCGCCCCTTCTACGTAATGCCGGGATCCCGATCCAAGTTGCTAGGTATCCGAAACTTGTGTCAGGTCTCTGGACTAGTTAAGTCGTCGTAAATCGCCTCGGCTTGGCAACTAAACCGCAGCACGGGATTTACATTTAACTTTGGATTGTGACATAAATGTGGTTACATTGATTTTTGATAAGAAGACAGAATAGTTTTCGTTTGTAGGATAAGCAGCTACATTGGCTTTGTGAGCTGTAGGTAGGTGTGTAGGTCATGTAAGCGTACCTACTTTGGGAACCATCATAGCTCTGCTATTTAGAAAAAAAAACATAAACTGGATCGTCAATAAAATCGATAGGTCTAATTATCGACCCTGCTGAAAAAAAACACTGATTGCTAATTAGTGGGTAATTAATAAATAATGTTCATTACTACTATACATTAAGTACTGTAGCAGGTGGATTTCATCTTAGCTGCAACCTCGATTACATTTAGTGTATGTCAAAAAAAAGCGGCCAAGTGCGAGTCGGACTCGCCCATGAAGGGTTCCGTAGCAGCAAGTAACATCATAAAATTGCGGTTTACGATTTATGACGTATTAAAAAAAACTACTTACTAGATCTCGTTCAAACCAATTTTCGGTGGAAGTTTGCATGGTAATGTACATCATATATTTTTTTTAGTTTTATTATTCTCTTATTTTAGAAGTTACAGGGGGGGGGACACACATTTTACCACTTTGGAAGTGTCTCTCGCGCAAACTATTCAGTTTAGAAAAAAATTATATTAGAAACCTCAATATCATTTTTGAAGACCTATCCATAGAAGCCCCACGTATGGGTTTATTGAAAAAATATTTGAGTTTCAGTTCTAAGTATGGGGAACCCCGAAAAATTATTGTTTTTTTTTTCTATTTTTGTGTGAAAATCTTAATGCGGTTCACAGAATACATCTACTTACCAAGTTTCAACAGTATAGTTCTTATAATTTCGGAAAAAAGTGGCTGTGACATACGGACAGACAGACAGACAGACATGACGAATCCATAAGGGTTCTGTTTTTTTGCCATTTGGCTACGGAACCCTAATTACACCATCGGCGTGCAAGTGGTTCCGAATGTGTTTTTAATATTGTACCATCGTCGAAACAAGTAGCTGACCATTCGTAAACCTTATTCTCGTGACAGAAGATCTACTTGGCTAGGTATTGGGCAATAAGGTGTGTTAATGTTAGAGTTAGACCAAGACAAGTCTGCAACGATTTTGATAGCACACACAGTGCAAGTATTATTTTGCGCTGGCACTGCGTGTGCTATCAAAATCGTTGCAGATTTGTCTTGGTCTTACTCTAGTACCATGCAGGGTGTTCTTTTTTATTCTTTTAATTTCAAGGGTGTAAATTAAAGTAAATAAATTAAGAAACTTTCTCAGAGAAACCAGTATTCTAATTAATTACATTTAGGAGATAATTAACAATATATGTTTTTCTAACAAGGCCCCTACGAGCGTGTACACTTACCTTAGGGCCTGTTTACATATTCATTAGTGTTTATGTCATTACGACCGGTCTGGCCTAGTGGGTAGTGAAGCCGATGGTCCTGGGTTCGAATCCCGGTAAGGGCATTTATTTGTGTGATGAACACAAATACATATTTGTTATAGAGTCGTGGATGTTTTCTATGTATATAATAAGTATGTATATAAGTATGTATATCGTCGCCTAGCAGCTATAGCTATAGCTTTGCTTAGTTTGGGGTTAGGTTGATGTGTGAAGATGTCCCCTGATATTTATTATTTTTTTTTTTTTTTATACGAGTATATTTATTTTAGGGATGTAACGATACCGATACCGATACCGATATATCGGCCGATATAATCGGCAGGCCGATATATCGGCATCGCCGATTTAAATTCAGCCGATATCACAGTTAGAAAAGCGCGCGAAACGAATGACGCTGCTAATAATTTGAATAAACTTTGTTTCCATAACAAAAAATCTACCTAAAGTGAACTATAATTACTGATTTGGATTTACTTTTGCATTGATTGCTTGATGGTTACCTAAATATATGTTTTCTTTGATTTGGATTTGGCATTTTTCTTTATGGGGAGATGTAGTGCATATTTATTAACTATATATATATATATATTATTTTAAAAACACAGTCAAAAATTAAAATTAAAAACTAAAGTTAAAAACTAAAATTAAAACTAAGCTTAAAAATAAAACTATAAATAGAAAATTAGAAAAATTTTTCTTTATTAGTTTTACAGTTTTTCACACTTCACAAAATCCAGTGTCTATTATACATAACTAACATAAGTATGTTTTATGCATATTAAGTATATAATTCCTTATTTATTTGATTTATTAACTAACTACACACTGTGCCATTGATATCGGTATCTGTATCGGAATCGCCGATTATTTACTTCAAATATCGGTATCGGTATCGTATCGGCAAAATCATGTATCGTTACATCCCTAATTTATTTATTATGAGTTCATACATTTGCTACTAAACGTAAGTACTATCTCGGACGATCGATATTCGAAATGTCATTGATATGTCACAGTTTTCAATTGTTTGGGGGATTTAAACGTTAGGCAAAATGTGTTTTCTCAAACATGCAATGAAATGTCGTCACTCCGGGCGTTATATCAGGCTTCGAAGTATCACGTTTAGGGCGGAGCAACTCCAGAGAACTGTAAAGGAATTTCATACAAAATTTAAGGCCTAGGCCGGGAAGTAATTTTTTTTTAAATTTCCATTTCACAGATATGTGTGACACACCATCGTGGCATTCAGCCATTAAAGTGATAACACACTATCGCACCGCTTTAAAAAAAAACTATAGGCAGTTTATGCTTTATGGTTTATGGTACGATTTCTTTTTTTTTTTATCTTTATAGGGCTGTATCTCCTAAACCGTGCGTCGCAGCGCAAAAATAATAAAATGTGCGTTCCTCTGTAAGAAACCCTTAATTAATATTTAAAAAAAATCACACAAAAAAGAAAAAAAAACTTTATAATGCTGTATCTCCTAAACCGTACGTCGTAGCGCAAAAATAATCAAATTTTCGTTCCCCTTTAGGAAACCCCTTAATAACATTTAAAAAAACACAAGAAAAGAAAAAAAAAGAAAAAAAAGAGAAAAAAATATATTTATAGGGCTGTATCTCCTAAACCCTGCGTCGTAGCGCAAAAATAATAAAATGTTCGTTCCTCTGCAAAAAACCCTTAATTAATATTAAAAAAAAAAGCACAAAAAAAAAAGAAAAAAAAAACAAAAAAAAAAACTTTATAATGCTGTATCTCATAAACCGTACGTCGTAGCGCAAAAATAATCAAATTTTCGTTCCCCTTTCGGAAACCCCTTAATATTTAAAAAATCCCAAAAGAAAAAAAAGAAAAAAATATTTATAGGGCTGTATCTCCTAAACCATGCGTCGTAGCGCAAAAATAATAAAATGTTCGTTCCTCTGTATGAAACCCCTAATTAATATTAAAAAAAAACTTAAAAAAAAAGATGAAAAAAAAAACTAAAAATACTTTATAATGCTCTTAAACCGTGCGTCGTAGCGCAAAAATAATAAAATTTTCGTTCCCCTTATGAACCCCATGCACTGAATAACCTATCACATTAGGACATGAAACAATCATCATCATCATTTTTTATTTTTATTTCATTGCATGTTTAAGAAAAGCACTATACATACCTCGGCGTGAAAAGGGGTTGTCGGCCTCATAACTATTACCATACTCACTACGTTCGGCCGTCTGTATGTATGCATTCGGCCGGCAACCCCTTACTTCCCAGCCTCTGTAGTAATGTACTATTATAACGACTACGGAAACCTTCACTGCACTGGGCATGGCTTAATGGTAACAATATTTAGTTACTTATAGTTTCGCCAACGCTGTCTGTCTGTCTGTCTGTCCGAGGCTTTTGCTCCGTGATCGTTAGTGTTAGAAAGCTGCAATTTGGCATGGTTATATAAACCAATAAATCCGACAAAGTCGTACAACAAAATGTAAAAAAATTTTTTTTAGGGTACCTCCCCTACACGTAAAGTGGGGGTGTAATTTTTTTTTCGCTTCAAACCCACAGTGTGTGGTATCCTTGGAAAGGTCTTACAAAACCAATAAGGGTCATCAACAAAAATTTTTTGATAAAGTTAATATTTTCGGAAATAATCGTTCCGAAAAAAAATATGTGTGTGTGTGTGTGTGTGTCCCCTCTAACTTTTGAACCATGGGTCCAAAAAATAAGCAAAAATCGTGAAACAAAAGCTAACTAAATACTAGTAGTAGGGTTAGTAAGGTCATTTAGCATGCACTTTAGTCTCAGGCGATGCCGCTTGGCACCATTGTTCCTTAGGTCAAACAAAGTTGATTTGGCCCGGTAGCCAGGAGATCGTACCATGCACCCCCCCCCCCTCTTTCACCCCCAAAAAGGGGGGGGGTGAAAGGGTCGGCTCCCCAAGTCCAATCTATGCTATATTCCTTCCTAGTCTTAGCAACTAGGGCAAGTTATATATTATTTTCGTATAAGTTAGGGACGAGGAATTCATTTTTGAAATAATTATTATGCCTTTCCTTACAAAAAAATATATTTTTGTACAAAAAATGAAAATGTTATGTAATTTTTTGTGACAACTTTGGATGTTACAATCACAGTGTGGCGATTTGCACTAAATAAAAATATGGACGATGTAGCCCATGTATTCTTTATTCTGGAAAATATCACTTTAAAGTAGGCATTCATACATTTTTTCGTAATAAAAAAATAATTTATAGCGCGTGGCGGTAACCATTTCCATACAAATGGAACTATGCCCAAAGTCAAAGATTAAAAATGTTTACTAAAACACTGAATTTGGCATTTTAAAAGTTTAAATATAATGTTTTAATATTTTTTTCATGCGTTTTTGCCCTTTTTTGGTACAAATTTGTTTTTATTTTTCTTCCATACAAACTTTCTCCTCCCTATTTCCCCCCCCTTAAGGGTAGATAGTTTTAAATTAGTTTTTATTACTAACTTATATCTTTTTTAATTAATCGATGTTCAAATTTTCAGTAGTGTCCGACCGAAACATGTTTTTTTGCCGAAACCGAAACCGAAACCGAATGTTCGGCTTTGGCTCTAGTTTCGGCCGAAACCGAAACCGAAACCGAACCTTTTGTAGACTTGATAAAATCGTTGAAAAATGTCATAAAACCGCTTTTACACACATATTATGGGGCTGTCAACACCCAATGTCCTTGAAATTGATGTTACTTAAGCAGTTTTTTAAGAAAATTACTAGAGTTAGACCAAGATAATTCTGCAACGATTTTGATAACACACGCAGTGCGAGTGTTATTTTAAACGTCAAAATTTCTATGAAATTATGACGTATAAATAACATTTTGTTGTTACAAAGTGAATGATGATAATCGCAAGGCCGGGTACCGATCTTCACCTGGGCCTAAAAGTCCGAAGTGCCCCAGTGAGGCGAACTTTCATGCGAAGTAAAAGCCGTGCTTCAGGCTTTAGGATAAGTAGTTGAGCACAGACTCCAACCAATGTCCATTGTATTAAAAAGCGAGACGCGCAGGCCGAGCATGGCGCAGCGAGGCGAAAGGCTAAGTTGAAGTAGAGGACATGTGGAACACAAACCAAATGGTAAATTGAGGTAAAAAGTGAGGCTAAGGTCAAGCATTCGTATGAAAAACTGTACTGGGGACACTTTTAAGGGTTTTTTCTTCGTTTTAATCAATAGTCAGAAAATCAACTTTGCAGCACTACTTGAGCGTAGCCTAGCCTCGCTTAAAATTTGCCATTAGAGGTAGATAGGAAAGTGACTGAATAAGAGCGAAAAATACATCGTTCGACTCGGGCCGAACTGATACTCGGCCAACGGCTACGTGCGATAGTGCTATCTCATTCACTCCGATACAATGTGTGCGATAGACAGTGTGCGCGTTATAGGTATTGACAGCCTCATAAGACTGCGTCGATCGTCCAGTGGCGCCCTCATTGGTGGAATTGTGTTTTATAATATACCTATACATGAATCAGTAAATGTAGGTTATTACTATTGTTGTCCTACTTATTCCCCAACTTTTGGTCTTTGTCCGAAGTGCCATTTCGTAAGTTTCGGCCCGGCCGAAAGGTTCGGCCGTTTTTTGGCCGAAACCGAAACTACAGCCGAAACATGATTTTTTGGCCGAAACTGGCCGAAACCGAAACCGAAACCGAACCTTCGGTCGGACACTAATTTTCAGGTTAAAATGTTTAGTAGTTTAGGATCTACATGTGTTTGAGCTAAAGACATTTTATTTCATAATATCCCATACATTATAATATCAAACGGAATTCTGCTTACTTCCAGACATCATACAATCTAAACCCCTGAAAATATGAAGCTGAAATTTTCAACATCAATTAAATGCAACAGGTTTAAGTTTGAGATAAAATAAATTTTTATAAAATCAACCCTTAAGGGGGGGAAATGGGGGGGAGAAAGTTTGTGTGGAAGAAAAATAAAATCAACAAATTTGTACCAAAAAAGAGCAAAAACGCATGGAAAAAATATTAAAACATTATATTTATACTTTTAAAATGCCAAATTCAATGTTTTTGTAAACATTTTTAATCTTTGACTTTGGACATAGTTCCATTTGTATGGAAATCGTTACTACCGCGCGCGATAAATATTTTTTTTATTACGAAAAAATGTATGAATGCCTACTATAAAGTGATATTTTTCAGAATAAAGAATACATGGGCTACATCGTCCAATTTTTTATTTAGTGCAAATCGCCACACTGTGATTGTAACATCCAATATTGTCACAAAAAATTACATAACATTTTCATTTTTTGTACAAAAACCATTTTTTTGTATGAGAAGGTATAGTAATTATTTCAAAAATGAATTCCTCGTCTCTTAATTATACGAAAATGGTATATAATTTGCCCTAGTTGCTAAGACTAGGATGGAATATAGCATAGATTGGACCTGGGGAGCCGACCCTTTCACCCCCCCCCCCTTTAGGGGGTCTGCATGGTACGATCTCCTGGCTACCGGGCCAGAACAACTTTGATTGACCTAAGGAACAATCGTGCCAAGCGGCATCGCCTGAGACTAAAGTGCATGCACTTCCATACATTTGTCTTACTTACTAACCCTACTATATATATAGTGGATAGTGTCACAAGGGAGCAAAATTAGATATTTACGGGGCGAGGGTGTATATTGAATATAATTCTGCTAACATGTGATACATACTGCTTTCACATCACCTATAAGGTAATCATTTTCATTTACATTGTCTTTGTCATTTTCACTCTCACTTTCACTTTCATTATGCAAATAAAAAACAAAAAAATAGTGTCCTGAAACAGAAAAGTGGCACTTTGATCCCTCCAAGCAAAAAAAAGCCCTTTTTCGAAAAGGTGATGTGAAACTAATATATTTTTCACCACACCAGCTCGGAAAGGCATACTTTGAACTTCAAAAACGGATAGCAAAGTTGGACTTTGCTATCAGTAATTCACACGTGAGGCAAAGTAATCAAATGCAAATTTTGAGTTGTTTTCTTATGTTTGCTGGTAGAATTGACTTTTAAATGATAAATATTTAATAACATTCATTTGAATTTGATTTTGTTTGATATTTTACATTTAATATTTGCTTCGGGTACCAACAACGGGGGGTGGTAAAAATTTTGTGTTTCACTCGGGGGCAAATTTTGTTTAACCCTCTTGTTTTGAAACCCTCGCAACGCTCAAGATTCCGTTTTTCGAACCACTCGCTACGCTCGTGGTTCAATTTTGGAATCTTTCGCTTGCTCGGGTATCAATATGAGCACGAGCGGTTAAACAACAACTTTGCCCCCTTGTAAAACAAATAACTATTTCCTTTCTCATGCTCTGAAAGAGGGTCATTGTTGTTCTTAAATAAAATATATGTTGTTCAGAAATAGTAGTTTGTGTTACAAGGGATCAAAATGATATATTTCCGTCAAGGGAGTACATTGAATCCTGAATGAAGCGATGGATTCTACAATAGAATCCCGAACGTGGTGAGGGATTCTAAAGTAGAATCCTAAGCGTAATGAGGGATTGAAGTGTTAACGCCCAAGACGAAATAATTTTGATACCGTGTGACACATACTGCTTTTCACATCAACTATGAGGAAAATAAAAAAATCTTAGTGTTGAAACCAATCTGATGCTTAAACAGATTATTTAAGCTAAAAAAATGCGAAAAAAAAGTAAAAATAGTGTGCTAGAACAGAAATGTGTTACTTTGATCCCTCCTAGCAGGGACGAAAAGTGCCACTTTGATCCCTCCTAGCAGGGAAGAAAAAGCCTTTTTCCGAATAGGTGATGTGAAAATGATATTTTCACCTCAGCAGCTCGAACAAGGGTACTTTGCTTCTTAAAAACAGTGAGCAAAATGCGATTTTGCTCACTGAGTCATTTTGTCTCACTCAGTGAGCAAAATGCGATTTTGCTCACTGAGTGAGACAAAATGACATTCAAGTGACCTTTATAGTCAAATGTCATTTCAACATGCGGGGTCTAATACAAGTTCGATATACTTGGGTTCTATTATCTCTGTCCCTCTAGGTATGTTCTCACTGCTTAGGGTGAAAAATTTTGTGTACTACACGAGATCAAAGTTATTTACATCTCGTGCGCTTTTGAATCCCTTACTACGCTCAAGATTCTAAAATTATAGAATCTTTCGCTTGCACGGGACTCAAAATAAGCACTCGAAGAAATGTCAAACTTTGATCTCTTGTTGTACAAATAACTATTGCTCCCCATTCCATAAATAACGATACTTTTGCCTAAATTGTTAATTGAGAGTACCTTCAAAAAATACTATAAAAATATATACTTAGTCATGTTTTTAAAAAAACACATGCATTTTACTTACTTCCTCGTAATCAAAAAGTAAAGTGTTTAACTTGGGTGAAAGGCATCATTTCATCCCTTGGTTAACAATCTACTATATATTTTTTATACTATGAAAGTAAGACTGTTTGCGATAACTTAAAAACGGGGTACCTAACTGATTATGTTCGCTATAGTTTTCATTGAATGTCTTTATTAAGCTCTATTTTCCCCCATGGTTAAAAAGTTAGAGGGGGGACACATATTTTTTTCTATTTTCAGAAAATGGAGTTTTTAAAATGTCGTAGCGCGTTTTTGGATCACAATACGTAGGGTGTTTCATTTTTCCGAATTTTCGATTTTCATCTGACTTTGCTCGAATTCTTGTTCTAACTGATAAAAAAATATTATACGTTAAAAAAAATTAAAATCGGTCAACATTTAGAGGTTGCACAACATCAACAAAGATTTTTCAAATAACCAACGACTCTACATCGGAGGGTAGAAAATGGTTTAAGCGGCTACCATCAAAGCGGAGAGTAGTGTGATACTGAACCTTCTACATATAAATAAATTTTAAAATTAGTAGTAAACTTGGATTTTGGTTACTCGATAAATGTTCTAATTAAGATTTTTCAGTTTTTCCACCTGTTTCCAAAGGAAAAGTGCTTTTATCGTGTTTTCGACGCAAAATTCAGTTTTCTCATTCGATTTCAGTATCAGTTCATTATATTTTGTCATTTTAGAACATAGTTCATTTTCACGCAATGTATGGGGTTCTCACTCTACCTTTTCAACTTGTGCAACCTCTAAACATTATTCGATTCTTTTGAAAATTGAAATAGATAGTTTTTAGTGTGGGGAGACTCCATTGGTGAGCAAAGTCAGGAAAAATATTACAACTTTTTTTTCTCCATACAAAAGTGAATCACCCTACAATACGGCTGCCATAAATTTAATTAGGGCTTTCTCGAGGGACTGTATCGATTCGAATCCTGAGTTTTCAACTTCGAGCTAAGGTTTGATCAGAAGTCACCAATCCGCTTAATAACAAAGGCATACTAAACAAATACGAGATCGATAGCTATAATTGCCAAATATATATCAAGTTTGAGTGGGCGGCCTACTCTCAACGCTGGAGACCGATCGTGAGTGAGGCAACGTTCGATGTTCATTGCGCGATGACACGCACTCTCCCCCAAGTAAGATTAGGCCGCATGAAACGTATGCGAAAATGCGCAAATGAGCGATGTAGAACGGGCTGTGGTATTTCAATAAACACGAGCAGAGTAGCTCTAAGAGGAGGGATGGAGCAAAGAGGCTGGATGCGTGCGCACCCCGAGATTCGAAGCGCGCGGCAGTCGACATGCGGCGAGCGCGGAGTGTGACGGGGCCCTTGCGGAGGGCCCACCCTGCCTCAGGGGCCACCTGGAACGTCCAGGTACACACAAAACCGTTTCATGTCTCAGTTATCATTTAAATCCACACCACCACCTGAAAACCTTCCCAAACAACTCCAATGCTGTCTAATGTCGCAAATGCAAACCTACTCACAGAAAATCCTTTGTTGTCAATTTAATTTTCTTAAGTGAGGTGTATATTCAGCGATTATAAGAATGTTTCTTCCGGAAATGTTTAAAAATCCGATTTGTGTGTTCCAATACACGACAAATTATCCACTTCCTGAGAATAAAATAGCTTTATACATATAAACTACTGATTAAACTAGGCTATTAGACTTACTTTAGTTATGGAATTTGCCTGAGTACTTATTAATTAAGGTACTTAGACACATTTGTACACGTGAGCGCAAATATTACAATCCGGGTATAACTACATGTCAATAATACTACTTTAAGTCTAAAATACATGCATAACACCGAAAACGAAAGAGCTTCTAGCTCATTATGTTCTTTGAGTAGGTCATCATTAAACCGACACTGACTCAACAGTTGTCCTAAACTTGTTGCGCACGCAGTTCTTGAATACGTTAAGATATCGTTGAGGATGAATGGGAATGCTGTCGTTTTGTGTTCGACTCATAAACAAGTACCTCCTGTGTACCTAAAGCCTATTTTCGTTACGTTAAAGGTACCTACGTTAAAAGTTAGACTTTTGTATTATTTGTAGCATTTATGATTGGCATGTTTTAAAAGTATTTAAAAGGAATCACTTCATTCCGATAATAGGTAATTTATTTTTTATAATTCGGTTACGTACCTAAGTAAAACAAATTTAATACAAAATTTCTTCCATAATTAGAGCCAAATAAAATGTTGGCGAAAGACTAAATTCACTTTTGACACTACACAATTTGTCACTATTTTTTTATGCAACATAATTTTTTTTATAACCCAATATTTGAGATGGAAAGAATGCCAATGTATCGCTTCATGATTTTTGTATTTATTTACGTCCAATTTCCATCGTTTTTTAGTTTTGCCCGGTCATAAAGTTATCAAAGTTCCTATAATAACCTCCTTTTCTTTAAGTCGGTTAAAAATCAAGTTTAAGGTGGTTCGCTTTCCATACAAAAAACAATTGCGTTATAATTACAATTACACACTATTACTACATAAATATGTGCGCATCTATCTACTTTCGAATGTTTATTTGCGCTAAATTGATTGAAAACGTTTTATTTTTTATCAATGCAATACCAAAATAACGTTTTTTGCGTGATTTCTGTATAAAACAAAGTTTTAATTACTATCAATTTAGCGCAAATAAACATTCGAAAGTAGATAGATGTGCACATATTTATGTAGTAATAGTGTGTAATTATTTAATATAACGCAATTGTTTTTTGTATGGAAAGCGAACCACCTTAACACCTTGCTTTGTAACTTTTTTCCAGGTGGTCCGCGGGAAAATGAGCTCGCAGTGTCTTTGGCACGCGTGCCGCGCGCTGTCCGCGGGGCTCCTGCTGATGCTGCTGGGCGCTGCCATGGCCGTCATAGGTGAGCAAGAGTCTACTCTTTTCAACCCTATTCCAGGACGCGCCAATATTACTCTTCGCACTCTTCCAATATTAATGAGACAGTGACAGTTGCGTTTCGTTCGCTACGAACCGTAAACGATTGGCATGTTGGCTACGCACCCATCACACCTATGTCACACAATTAGCGATGTCTCTCGTCTCAAGCTCTAAAAATAAACGACATGGAGGCCTAATGGTCGCGTTAACGAGGCACTTATTTAATGTGAAAAAAACCGGCCAAGTGCGAGGTCGTTTAATTCGGGCACCGAGGGTTCCGTACAAACATTTAATTATCAATATTATCATGTAATAAATAAACACGAAAGACTTTTGATCAAAAGTAAACTAAGCATAACTAATTTGCGCGACAAATCTTTATCATGTGAACCGAATTCACCAATTTTATTTTTATTTGAAAGATGATGTTTTTATTGTAAGTAATCTGAGTAATCTCATAGAAATTTCAAGTATGATAAACACTTGCAAAGGGGGTTAAATTGCAAACAAAATTTTGAAACGTTTTTTGATAATTAAAAAAAAATATCAAGATAGAGGTGTAACTTCGGAGATAAGGGTATTTTTTTTCATATTTTAATTCATAAATCGTTTTTAAAATTTAAAATAAAAAAATGGTTTTGGAATGTACAATTTCAGCTCTTACAAATTATACCGCACTTGTTCTAATAAGCATACTAAAAATTGCCCCCTCTTCATATTGGTCATTTTCCATAGCAAATAAAAATAAATTCAAAAATTACCCTTTCAATGTGTTTCGAGTTTGCGTTTTTCATGCCTATTCTCAAATCGAAAGCTTAAGTAGTTCTCAAGATATTTAGCAATGGACAAACGGACGGACAGACAGAGTCGCACCATAAGGGTTCCTTTTGTACCTTTTTGGTACGGAACCCTAATACCACTTTTTCTGAGTACCCTGTAAAAAAAATCTTAAAAACTCATAGGTATAATATGTTAAGCTGGCCACCAATACATACATGCTTTTACTTATAACTAAAGTAAAAATGAATTATTGGCGTCAGAGCATGCCCATACAACCATTTCCAGTCGCCGTTACGACGCGGTGTTGACACATCTTGTGTCGACACCGCCTGTTTCGGTCACAATTCCAGTCGCAGAGTCGTCGCCGTGTCGACACAGTTACCAGAAATGGGGAAGGGTCGACACATGACACAAAGTGACATAAAGTGTGGTCGCCGTGTGCACACATTGTTTCGGGTTTGCGACTACTTTATGCCAAAATCATTCGTTCATTCGTTCATTTTGTTCCTGTCAAATGGAAACTGTCAGATGGAAAAATACTTAAATAAAAATAAGTGACATTAATACGCCATCTCTAAAACGGATTACAAGACGTAATTATATATTGTTTGCATTTATATTACAATATGACTTAAATTATTATGGGGAATTAAACTGCTCGAGTGATTTGATAAACTAAGTGTAATATAATCAACGCGCCACCACATTGTTTTAGTTTAGCCGGAAATGAAATTGTTTACTTCTCAGTGCCTGTGTTCATAACTATATTATTTGAAGCATTTTTAGTACTTCGATGCGTATACTATACTTAAATAACAGAAATAACGCTTTACATACTACGAAACTTGTTAATTATGATGTATAAATATGGTTTAAGGCTGAGAAATATTGCAGTCACAAAGTAGTTGCAATGTTTCGACTTTGTGTCGACTCTGTGTTGACACATGACACGCGCTGTCAAAAGTAATAACAAAGTTACTGGTATGTTACTGGATTTGCAAAATGGCTCCTTGTGTTGATTTGTTTTCAGATATTCTCAAAGTGTAAAAATGCCGTGGTCAGAGATGGGCATTAATCGATTAACTGTTTATTCGACTAATTAAAGGAATAAAAAAAGTTAAATCTCAAATTTTAATCGCGATTAGTTTAGTCGACCTAACATAGATTGAAATTGAATTAATCTGAATATTAATCGAATAAATTAAATCTCGATTGAAAGTTGACAGGGGGCCATTTTTGTACGTAAAAATAATAGAAATGTCTTGCATGCAGATGGTAGCAAAACACATTGTCATAAAAGTCGAGATGGGTGTCGATATATAGGTTTTAGGGAGTGCCGATTTCGAAAATAATGACCATTTTGGAATCCGAAATGGCGGCCATGCACTGTGTCATAAAAGTCGTCATGGATGTCGTTTTATAGGTTTTAGGGGGCCCCGATTTAGAAAATGATGACCATTTTGAAATCCAAAATGGCGGCCATGCACTATGTCATAAAAGTCGTCATGGGTGTCGTTTTATAGGTTTTGGGGGGCGCAGATTTAGAAAATGATAACCATTTTGGATTCCAAAATGGCGGCCATGCACTATGTCATAAAAGTCGTCATGGGTGTCGTTTTATAGGTTTTAGGGGGCGCAGATTTCGAAAATGATGACCATTTTGGATTCCAAGATGGCGGCCATGCACTATGTCATAAAAGTCGTCATGTATGTCGTTTTATAGGTTTTAGGGGGCCCCGCTTTCGAAAATGATGACCATTTTGGAATCCAAAATGGCGGCCATGCACTATGTCATAAAAGTCGTCATGGGTGTCGTTTTATAGGTTTTGGGGGGCGCAGATTTCGAAAATGATAACATTTTCAATTTAAAAATGGCGGCAATGCACTATGTCATAAAAGTCGTCATGGATATCGTTTTATAGGTTTAAGGGGGGCGCAGATATCGAAAATGATGACTATTTTGGATTCCAAGATGGCGGCCATGCACTATGTCATAAAAGTCGTCATGGATGTCGTTTTATAGGTTTTAGGGGGCGCAGATTTCGAAAATGATAACATTTTCAATTTCAAAATGGCGACAATGCACTATGTCATAAAAGTCGTCATGGATATCGTTTTATAGGTTTTAGGGGGCGCAGATTTCGAAAATGATGACTATTTTGGATTCTACTTTTATGACAAAATACGTAGCCGCCATCTTGGATTATAAAATGATCATCGTTTTCGAATTCTGCACTCCCTAAAACCTATAAATCGACATCCATGACGACGCAAGTTATCTTTATTTTCAGATCTAACAAATTGCTACAGAATACAAAGGACAAAAAAGAAGCGAGGAGGTAATGAAACAAGCAAAAATACAGATGATTCCTCGACGCAATTGGGTGATTCTTAAATTGTGTCCAGATTTTTTTTGTCATAAAAGTTTTAGATTTTTTTCTGTGTTTTGTATCTGTATTTTTTATGTAATTCGACATTAAGAGACCATATACATCTCTTAGTAATTGTAATAAGTTAGATTGAATTGTTAGTTTTATTTTATAAAATTGTTGATGTTATTATTTTTGCTTGTATGTAAATTCAATGATGACGTGTAAAAGTGCCCTTGTGGCTTATTTGCTGAATAAATGTTGATGTTTGATGTTTTATTTTTCACATATTACTCTCACAAGTTCCGTGACATTTCGACCTTGTAATTTTTTAAGTAAATGTTTTTGTTTATCTATGAGGATCTCACTAGAATATTATAATCAAGGTATGTTTATATTTGATGAATGAAATAGTAACGCAAAAAAAAAATATTTGTGTCTTATATTCCTGCCGAAGACTTTTATTTTACCTTTTCCTTCTACACAAGTTTGGCCAAGTAATAAGAATTTAGGGCTCTCAATTTTATTTTGACTTCTACAACAGTAAAGCTACGAGGCCATGTTTGGTATCGTTTTCGTATAAATTGGCAGTACCAAATTTAGTTAAGGTATCACATTGACACCATTCCGAAGTAAAAACATATAAACTTATTAAAATACTTTCTTTTAAACTCCTCTTCACGCTTAAACTGCTGAACAGTTTTAATTTAAATTTGGTACACATATATTTTGAGTCCCGAGACAGGATATAATAAGTTATCTCAAAAATCATCCTTTAAAGGTGTGAAATGAGGTGTAGGGGGGAATTCAGAATTGACTTCTTGAAGTTAATACTGTTTAAGTTTAGGTTTGAAGTCATGTTTTTTCATCATTTTTAACTAAATCAAAGATGTAGACCATCCCAAATTTCATATAAATCGGTTCAGCGGTTATTGATTTCCCGTACAAATTTCCACGCCACTTTTCACACCTTCAAAAGATGATTTTGGTTATAAGATCTATCCTATGTCCTGTTCCGGGACGCAAACTATTTCTATACCAAATTTCAACGAAATCGGTTCAGCGGTTAAGCGTCAAGAAGAGTTTCAAAAAAACCGGCCAAGTGCGAGTCGGACTCGCGTATTAAGGGTTCCGTACATTAAGTCCGACTCGCGCTTGACTGCACATTTCTAATAGGTTTTCCTGTCATCTATAGGTAAAGAACTATTTTGTGTATTCAGACGGACATACATACAGACGCACGAGTGATCCTATAAGGGTTCCGTTTTTTCCTTTTGAGGTACGGAACCCTAAAAAGATTTATTTTTATTTTGTGGAATGGTGTCAATGTGATATCTTAAATGGATTCAGCACCCCAGATTTATACGAAAACGATACCAAACACGGCCTAGCACCTTCACTGATATAGATATATCAAGATAAAATTGAGAGCCCTAAATAAACTTTCAAGAGCGGATATCTCAAAAACTATTCAACATATCGAAAAAATTGACTGAATAAACTTGTAACAAATTAAATTAACTTTCATTTTGTATAAGTGGCCATGTCGCTGAGATGCATAGTTTCCGAGATATAATCGAAAAACGGGAAAATGGGACCTTCAAAGCCCCCTCTCTCCCCCCCGCTCAAGGGCTACGGCCGGGGACTTTTGATATGTTCACCTCCTAACTTGTCAAACCGAGTTACGGAGTCACAAATTGTGTTCCGAGCATTTCCCTCTACAACTTTTGGAGCATTCGTTGCCTGACCTAAGTAGCTTATTGAATTTCTTTAAAAACTTTTCTGTAAAAGGTTGACGGGTGTTGGGTGTTTATATGGTTTCGGTCGATTATTATCATTTGCATTGCCCATGATGACTTACTAGAATTACGAGCACACGAGACACTAATAGTAGTTTGACAAACCTTGGTTTTCAAGAGGTATTTTATATTGACATTTGCTGTCACAAATTTGCTGTCAGATTTAGTCGCAAACCGCACGCAAAGTGCACACAAATGTGTCGACACCTTGTTACGGAAAAGTGTAGACACGGCGACGACACTTTGTTTCGAAACAATTCTAGACACATTGTGTGGACTCTGTTACGACACATCTGACATTTAGTTACCACTTTGTGATTCTGCGACTGGAATGGTTATATGGGTGGGTTACCTATTTTTTTTTTTCTAATGACTAAAGCGCAATTAAACATGCAAAGAAAATGGATGATCTTCTTGCTGATTGGTGCATTCAGGCATTGGTTGTAGCTACATGTTCAAACCAATTTATGAAGAATATCAATTATCTTTACTTGATATTGTTTGTTTTTATATATAATGTAGTTGTATTCAATTTACAAGTAATAAGTATGCATTTCTAGTTGAGATAATTTTTCATAATAAACATTTAATTCTCCTGAACTATTTTAATTTTACTGTTTCAATATTTTTGTGTGTGTTAATCACTGAATGGAGACCAAATCCCTTTTTAACCACTTCATTTTATATTATAATTAAGCATGTTATTATAGTTAAGTGATGGACTCATAAATAAACCCGGCACATTCTAGATATTAACCAAACCGCGTTTACAAATTAGACAGACAACCGGAATTGTAACACTTCGGCGTTGTCCCACAAACAGTCACAAACGTGACGTGGGGGGTGTTTCCTGCCAGTGAGCGGGTTCCGGCGCTGACACTTCCGGCTTGCTGCTTCCGGCCGCCATGCTGATGGTGCACACATACGAGCGTTTTAATTAGTAATGTGTCGTGTGATATGAGTCATATGAGGCTAGAGTTATGTTTGGTTCATCTCGGCGCGCGGATGACGTTTTAATTACGGTTTGCATATCATGAAGTTATATTGTTTAAACTGGAGCGAGATGTCACTTTTTTTGCCATACTAATTTGAACCTTATCACCGAGACAGAATGTTGTTCGTACCAGACTAGAGAAAACGGTCCAAATGAGATAGAAAAACCCGAGCCCTGTGTCTCACTCGCACATGTTGCCAATATTAAAAAGATACCATTGTGGTAGAAATTATATCAATATACTACTGAAATTCATTACCTTTTTATACTATTTTAGTGCTATATTCCAATTACAGTTCTGATATCTTTTAAGTAATTTGTTAATTATTATGATGTTAATATTATTAACTGATTAAGCCAAGTATGTGCGCAACAAAAAAAAACAGTAAATTGAATATGGTAGAAATTGTAGTAACTTTGAATAATAATTGGTATCCCCAACTTGATGACGATTAGGGTGACCATGATGTCGGTACGATTTGGATCGGTCTTACAACATTGTTATTTCATACTTAATGTAAAAATAACTTTACCTAAATAGTATACTAATAAATAAATAAAGATATACTTATTTCGGCATGTTTAATTATTCGGTTCACGTAATGAAAGCTACATAATTGCCAAAAATTAAATCCGAAGTCCTTGGACATTACAGACTCATATTTATACATAATATTTAATTACTGGAACGTTAATTCTAACTATTTATATATATGTAATCGATTCTATATAGGTTGGGCCGACATTTCCGTCAGTATACAAAAGCGGCAAATTTGAAAATTTTGTTTCAATTACAGATCTACGATGACGCTTACGCTTAAAGAATAGCTAAAGTATGCAAAAGGGAAGTCATCACGTATATGAACACACCATGAGTATGATATTGATAGTGATAGGTGTTTTGTTAAATTATGAATTATGAAGAGCATAAATAGTGTAGAATGCCGGTTTACACAGTTAAATGTAAGTTTTTATTTCGTCGTGTGCTAATATTTTATCATTTTAGTCAATAATCAAGATAATTTCGTGTAAAAACATAAATTGTTACGCTACGCTAGGGCTTGACAAAATGACTAGTATCGATAACCAGTGGGCATAGTAATAATATAAATTTATTTGCGTTGCAAGTGTTGAAAGTAGGAATTAAATTCGCAACGAGTGGTGATAAATTAAAACACGACCGAAGGCAGCGTTTTTAATCGATACGATTTGCGAATTACCAAGTACAACTACAACGTTTTACCCGACCCTGGAAATCTGTCTCGCTCTCTCTTATAGCTGTCTTTGATAGAAATAAATAGAAATAGAAAATATTTATATGGCGTACAAAAACATACCTACATTACGGTAAGTACAACATAAAGTTAACAATACAGTAAACATACACCAAATAGGATGCCGCTCAGCATAATTAAGCAGTGTCTGTAAGACACTACGCTGGTTTTCACCCAATACGTACGATGGACGTACGGCGGACCACCTTCCTCACAATCAACCATGATCGCATTGATCGCGATCCAATACGCCCATCCCATCTGTAACAGCTTTTATAAAGACTAAAAGCTTTATAACGACTAAATTAAGTAAGGTTGTGTGAAGCGTTTTACAGAAGAGAAAAAAAAACTATATCCATCTCTTTTCTGGGGCAATTATACTAGCATAGGGAAAATACAGTATGATTCTCTCTGATTATGCACGAATGAGAAAAGATCCTGGCCAAACTATACATTCCATCTTATGCTAATATCCCACATTCGTATGACTTATGGTCACCCTAATTAGAAAGAGATGGAGGGCTCAGGTTTGACCTCTCATGTGGACACACTTTTTGGCCAGTGTACACTATCCAGTTTACTCTCTACGTCCGTGTTGCATATATGATTATTGTAGGTTAACATTACCACGTTAACTACACTGGTACCAAATCCAAATAATGTAACCTAAATTGTAGAATCTAATTTACCCACTGTATAGTGTAGTAAATAAAGGTAGTTGACCCCGCAGTAATTCCTCAGCCAGAAAAAACTTTACAGTATGATAAAGTATCAATAAATAAAAAGTATTGTATAAATTTCCAAAGAATAATAATAATAAAATTAAAGTAAATACCTAAAGTCTTAAATCGTTAATAACTTTTTACGGAAAAATGCTCCGTTCAAACTTTCTTCACCGGACATATTCATGTAACGTATTGCAACAATATATGAAATATCAAAAAAATAACCGAGCAGAAATCCCAGTATTAATAAAATATAATTTTTTGGCGTGTCTTGGACCGGAAAATTGCTCAGTCTAATTTTTTCACTGGAATGCCATTTTATTGCCGTTTTATACCTACAAAATGAAAATCTAAAAATTTTCCACTCTTAGTTTTTAATAGTTCTATAATACATACATTTGGGTACGCATTTTTTTTGGATTTTCTTACCTACTGCGCCAAATTATATTCTAAGATCATATAAGAAGAAAAAAATGACAGAGCAATTTTCCGATGAAAATGAGCGGCAAAAAAAGGAATTATCATAAAAAAATATTCTCATGTTTGACAAAACTTTTAGATTTTTTTCTAGTATCACATACTGATACAAATAACTTATTTTGTAAAATAATTTTGGACTGAGCAATTACTCGGTTCAATATATAATCAGATTTGTGTTTTTACCTAACTTAGGAGTGTTTTTTTTTTGGATATTTATATGTTAGTCTCGGCTCATGCTATACATAACCTAGCTAAATTTCATCGACTGAGAAATTAATGCATGGGTCTCCATACAACAACTTGCTTCATTTACTACACTAGTATGCGATGTCACATTTCACGCTTTCCGCACAAACTATTTCAGTAAGAAACACTAAAATAAAATAAAGTATTATTAAATTTTATAAATTATGTCTTATTTACTTTTTTAGATCAATGAAAATAATTATTCTATGTTTATAGATACAGAGTTCGATCGCTCGCAAATATTCGCAACACCACACAAGATACACTGCGAGTCGTCAAGGCCGTATCATAACAATATTATTTTAGCTTTAACTATTTATAAAATCTGAATGCTCCGGCTGCATTGTGCAAGAAGCGATTATGAACATTATTATATTCAATAACTAAACTTATAAACTATTATTAAAATTAAGTATATAAGTATAGTAAACTAAATAAATTAAAACTAATAAAATAAATAAATAAAATTTACCCACCTATCTTAGGTCCCCCAGATCTGTCCCCTGCGGAAGGGTGCCCATCAGGCTGGCTACATTCCCACGCTGAATAGCTATGCCTATTCTTTGGCCTAGGAATGAGCCAGCAGCCTTAGGGTCACCCGTGGTTTCAAAAAGTATTTTTTTAGGCCCTTAAAAAGATTCTGAGCGTCACGACTCCACAGCTCCATTATGAACATAATGAAATAGTTACATTTTGTTACAGGGTACTACGCTGACACATTGTCGGTAGACCAGGAGGTGCGCGGCAATGCCACCATCTCCGTCAAGGACGAGGCGAGGGGCTTCCATCTCAACAACCTGTCGTACGCCGGACCCATCGTCATGGGCTTCGGAGGTCAGTGTCATTTTACTGGGTTTTATGCTGAAATATCCCCACGGGAAATATTGAGTGTAAGTACCTACTCAAATCTAAAATAGAGGTAACATATAAGAAATTATAATATGTAATTTTAACGAAAACCTAATATATTTATTTTTTAATAGTTCATTAAGTTTATTTCATTGGAATTATATATGAGACCCGATCCCACATCTGGGAAACCCGCATCGCGTGACTTATTGGTAGTGAATCTAAGGCCGCTCGGCAAGTTATTTGCCTACTCTTGCGTTGGCGCTTAGGGTTGTCACTTTTATTTTTAGTTAAATATTTGCGTATTATGAGTAGCACTACGTTTCTATTTATTATAATATAATGAAATGTTCTATCAATTCATAAATGAAGTATAATTAAATAGTATTTTATACAATCGTGATATAGTAGAGCTTTTCAGTCGAGTACCGTGTTTAAGCTTCATTATATCACTATGTATACAATACTTTTTCTACGAGTCAACAAAAATAATACTTTAAACTTGTAGAATCATACAAACAACCCAAACCAAAAGTATACAGCTAACAGCGCGAGCAGCCGCGATACTTTCATACTGGTACGCGGCCCGGCCACCGCGCCCAGCGCGTTGGTCAACGACACCTTCTCGTAACTCATGAGGCCCTGGTACTTGATCCGCGCTAAATTCAATTTTTTAACCGACTTCAATTTCATAGAAGAAGGAGGTTCTGTATTCGGTTGTGGCTATTTTTTTTTTTTTCTATGTACGTTCACCGATTACTCCGACATCCGTAGTCCGATTTGAGTAATTATTTTTTTGTTTGAAAGAAGCTACCTCCGAGTTGGTCCCATTTTAATTTGGTTCTGTTCTGATGATGGGATCCATGAGGAATTGAGGGAACTCCTCAATTTTTAAAGGCACATGGATGGTGTTTTGGGCGTTTTCTTAAGCAACTCGAGCATTTTCTCCCGAAAACCACCAATTTGATGAAGTAGACCTGATGACGATGATTATTTTGGTGATATTGATGATGATTTCTTTAAATGTAAGTATGTTCAGCGATTACTCCGGCACCTGTGATCCGATTTGAGTAATTCTTTTTTTGTTTGGAAGAAGTTACCTCCAAGGTGTTTCCGTATTATTTTTGGTTCTGGTCTGATGATGGAATCCATGAGGAATTGAGGGAACTCCTCAATTTTTAAAGGCACGTGTTAAGTGGTTTCGGGGTTTTCTAAAGTAACTCGAGCATTTGCTTCCGAAAACCACCAATTTGATGTACTGCAACTGTAGCCTTACCACGAGTTTGACATTGACATACCTATTCGCTAACGTCTTATGCATCTAAATGTAACTTTTTATGCATCTCGCTCACACTAAGGTTAGTACGAGCGAGATGCATAGGAAGTAAGTTACAAACATGCTAGCGAATATATCAATGTCAAATTCGTGGTAAGCTGGTAAGGCTACTGATCGGGGATTAGGGTTAGGAGTTAAGGGGTCAGGGATTAAGCGGTCGGGGAATGGCGGTTGAAGGGTTGCTGGTTCAGGATCGAGGGGTTCCTGGATCAGGGGTTGATGTGCTGTGAGGTTGAGTGATCGGGGGGCTGAGGGATTGGGTCTGTGGCGGGGCGGAGGATGGATTTAGTGTAGTAGTGACAGGAATTATAATTTCCCAGACGGACTCGAGAAAATTCCTGATTACATATTTATTAAAGTAATAGGTACACGAATTTAGTGTTAAACATGATCTTGTTTTTCATTCATGCGTCGCGCTCTTAACAATGCGTTAAAACTAAAAATGGAAAAATAAAAACTTTTTACAAAAAAAGCAAACCGACTTCAAAAAGGATGAAATAAAATATTATCATTTTTGCAGTCTATGCGTTACCAACTGATATGTTTGAAGTCGGTGCCAAGCCAAGTAGTAACAATACCAGTCAAAAATAATCAGCTTTATGGCTATAAACACTTCCTGCCAAATCGTGTGGTAAATGTGTGGAACTCTCTACCAGAAACTGTTGTTAGTGCACCATCGGTCAACACTTTCAAAAATAGACTAGATACACATTTCAGAACTTTAAAAAGTGCAAAATAAAATACAAGTGCTTCGATTTACACGCATCAGTTCTAAGAGCTGCTAGTGTATCAAATAAAATAATAATAATAAAAAAATAATAAATCCCATTAGAACTGTACTAATAACTATTACAAATGTGTAAGTAATTCTGTCTGCCTCTTTGTCGCCTTTTCATGGCTAAACAACTGAACCGCTTTAGGTGAAATTTGGCAAGAAGGTAAATTTCTTGAATTGTTTTATATTTTGAAATGTAGTCCTCTGGATAAGGGACGGGAAATTACTCAGTCCCAATCTCACACTTGCGTGCTATAGACTGTTCGAGCATTAGTAAGAAATGCTCTTTAAAAAATACGACGGAAAAAAAATGCATTGGATTTCCACTAATGTGCCAACAAACATGGTACAGAATGCGCCAAGAAGGTTTGATCGTGTGTTCTGAGGTGTGTTCTTAGATACAATCGACGTCAAAGATATGTTTACACTTTTGCACCTTACTCCTTTGTAATAAGGCGAAAAGTGTAAACATATTTTTAACGGCGACTGTACCTACAGAAAGTACGTTCATTGTCGTCGTGTAAGGCAATCCAACGTAGGTACATCCTTATCGAATCGCACCAAAATCATGGTATGCTTCAAAATTTGGCTTGGCACCGACTTCAAACATATCAGTTGGTAACGCATAGACTGCAAAAATGATAATATTTTATTTCATCCTTTTTGAAGTCGGTTTGCTTTTTTTGTAAAAAGTTTTTTAGACAGTTGTTTTCTCGATTTTGGCCACCGTAGCCTATGGAGACTAACAAGCAACACTAAGTGGTTTTCGTAGTCTATGGATGTTGCTATATTAAGAGTGTCACATGCGCGTTTCTGACTTATGAACCAATTGTTTCTACTATACAACCTAAAATAAATAATTAATTTGAGCTATGGTTTTGTTTCGTCCTCTTGATCGCGGCGAGCTGTGATTGGCCAATTTCATTATAGTTGACTAAACTGTATCGAAATGAATATTATAGTTGAGTTGGGAGCCCATACATTAAAAATACCCAATTGCAGTTTGGTATAAGAAATCTTAATTCAAGAAAATTGCAGTTTGGTATAAGAAATCTTAATTCAAGAATTACAGTCGACGAGTAAAAAAGATACTATTGCCTCTGTTCGAAGTCATGATCAAAAAAATTAAGGCCTACCGATACCGTCAGAGTAGACAAATGCGAGCGGGCGGGCAGCGTACTCGAAGGCACGCGATCACAGTCGCGGGACGGCCCACACTGCCGCCACCGTATCACAGTATAAGAACAGTAGTGAATCTTCATAGAAATGTGCCGCTGCCGGCTTGAATGTGTGCGTGCGCGCCGGGCGCCGTGTACGCACGCGCTGCCACGCACACATTAGCATAATATACGGGGGAATACGGTGGCGGCAGTGTGGGCCGTACCGCGACTAGAGATGGGCGAAATGTGTCAGTAGAGGGAAAAGATTGATATATATCTTTTTACCACTGGGATATGTATCACTCTTTTATATCTTTATATCCGTGTGTATCAGTTGTCCCGCTCGTAACTGTATCGACACTTACTGACTTTACGTCATCTTATTTATGAGAGAGACAGAATTGTTATTATAACGTGGCGACATTTTCATTTTCATTTTGTATCATGATGGATATAGATTGGTACATTCACAAGGAAGCTTGATTTGGTTCGTATTGTCATGCGCAAGAATATATTTGCCTAATAAAATACCTTATTTCTTTTTGTTTACATTTTATTAAATGCAATGCAATTTAACTCATTAACCGAATTAATAACTCATCATTGCAATTTGCATTGCATCCTGCGCGAGCGAGAAATACTATACCTACTATCTACTTCTCGTTCCCGCGGAATAGCGAATGACGCGTCCGAATCCGCCTGAACTGGACGACCGCTGTCGCTCGTTCGTGTTACTTCGGTCGACGCGCGACCGAGTCATCGCTTTCGCTTTAGTAAATCGTTGCCGAGGGAGTGAGCGGTACGGATATACTGATACATTCAGATTCGTAAAGACAAGAAGAGTGATTCATGAAACGAGAAAGATATATATCTTTTTTATCTATCACTCCTGAGTTACCCATCTCTAACCGCGACTGTGATCGCGCGCATTCGAGTACGCTACCCGCCCGCTCGCATTTGTCTGCTCTGACGGTACGCCTTAATTTTTTTGATCATGACTATGAACAGAGGCAATAGTATAAGTAAGGTACTAGATTGAAAAGCTTGATTATATCACTATTGTATACAATACTTTTTCTACGAATCAACAAAAATAATACTTTAAAGTTTTAAACTAGTAGAATCATACAAACAAACCAAACCAAAAGTATACAGCTAAGATACGGGAGCAGCCGCGATACCTTCATAATACTGGTACGCGCCCCGGCCGCCGCGGCCCGGCGGGCTGGTCAACGACACCTTCTCGTAACTCATGAGGCCCTGGTACTTGCTCCGCGCTAAATTCAATTTTTAGACAGTTGTTTTCTCGATTTTGGCCACCGTAGCCTATGGAGACTAACAAGCAACACTAAGTGGTTTTCGTAGTCTATGGATGTTGCTATATTAAGGGTATCACATGCGCGTTTCTGATTTATGAACCAATTGTTTCTACTATACAACCTAAAATAAATAATTAATTTGAGCTATGGTTTTGTTTCGTCCTCTTCACCGCGGCGAGCTGTGATTGGTCATTTTCATTATAGTTGACTAAACTGTATCGAAATGAATATTATAGTTGAGTTGGGAGCCCGTACATTAAAAATACCCATTTGCAGTTTGGTATGAGAAATCTTAATTCAAAAATTACAGTCGTACAGTAGAAAAAAAATATAGTGTCTCAATAACGACTCCTCAAACCCGGACTTGTCATTCTTCATAATACCTACTTGCCCATGCTTCCCTAAAACCTTTTTACTATTAAAGTTATACGTAAGGATGAGAATTTACTTTAACCGCTAACAATAAAGCGTTCCGAACATGCAGAAACCGGAGGAATATTTTTCTGTATCGAATTTATATTTTTTTTAATAACTGCCATTTCCTAATGTTAATATATAAAAAGCGTTTTATTTATACTTCATTTATGAATTGATAGAACATTTCATTATATTATAATAAATAGAAACGTAGTGCTACTCATAATACGCAAATATATTTAACTAAAAATAAAAGTGACAACCCTAAGCGCCAACGCAAGAGTAGGCAAATAACTTGCCGAGCGGCCTTAGATTCACTACTGTTCTTAGTGTACTGTGACCGTATTCCCCCGTATATTATGCTAATGTGTGCGTGGCAGCGCGTGCGTACACGGCGCCCGGCGAGCACGCACACATTCAAGCCGGTAGCGGCACATTTCTATGAAGATTCACTACTGTTCTTGTACTGTGCTTATTGGTATCAAATAACTATCACAATGTGTCTAGGACCACTTAGCTCACCCGAGGATTACGAAAATTTAAATTAAATCAAATTAGTATCATATTTATATTTAGGAGCGCGCAGCAACACCCCCTAATGAAGAATTACCTAATGTTACTAACATATTTATAGTTTTAGTTAAGTTTAATTTTATTGTAAATGGATGTGTAGAACCAACTCCTGTTACAATCTGAGACTTTACACTTGAAGTTGTAGACGATTATATATACCTAGGACAGACTGTCCACTGTCCAGTTAGGTAGGTCCAACTTCGAGAAAGAGATTAATCGACGAATCCGACTCGGTTGGGCAGCGTTTGGGAAGCTACGGCACATCTTTTTGTCCAATATTCCGCAGTGTCTCAAGACGAAAGTCTTCGACCAGTGTGTGTTGCCAGTGATGACATATGGAACTGAAACGTGGCCGCTTACTGTGTGCCTCATAAGAAGGCTCAAAGTCACCCAAAGACCAATGGAGAGGGCTATGCTTGGAGTCTCTTTGCGTGATCGCATCAGAAATGAGGCCATCCGCAGCAGAACCAAAGTAACCGATATAGCCCTCCGAATCGCTAAACTTAAGTGGCAGTGGGCGGGGCACATTGCCCATAGAACCGATGGCAGTTGGGGCGGAAAGGTTCTCGAGTGGCGACCAGATACCGGAAGGCGCAACGTGGGTAGACCCCCCACAAGGTGGACTGACGACCTGGTAAAGGTCGCGGGAGTCCGCTGGATGCGGGTGGCGCAAGACCGGTCATTGTGGCACTCTTTGGGGGAGGCCTATGTCCAGCAGTGGACGTCCTCTGGCTGATATGATGATGTAAACGGAATGTATATGGAATTTTATTCTGAAATAAATTATTTGAATTTGAATTTATAGAATGTGAACACGCCAAATGTATGAATGTGTATGCGTCTTTACGTTGCCTAACCCTCATTATAACCGCAGCTTGACTACGAAGTGCTACGCCGCAGCGCGTAGCATACGAGTAAGTATATGTAAAGTAACGTAAAATTGGTAACGCAGAAGCTGAAGGCACACCTGCGTTCACTGAATTCGTAGAAGTAATAAAACAAAGCGTTACATTACTGGATGAAACACATGTATTGTGTATGAAAAAGTTAGTTCACTGATGTGTAAAGGTAAAATACAGTACATACCTATAAATACAAATATACATATTATATGACCTGTTTACGGAGTGTGAATCAGACAATGAAAACACTAGTAAAATCTAAGGTAAATTGTTTGCAAAGATGCTCGTCTATTGTCACGAATGCATGCTCGTACTGTGTTGTTATTTTTGTAACTAGGTCATCGTACGGTCGAGGTAGGGAGGATACGTACGTAGGTTTTGAGACCAAATAAAACTAACTCGTACTGATACAGGCCGATTCAGAAGAGCTGGCACGAATAGAATGAATGAGTGAATGAAATAAATTATCTACATATGTGTGTAAGTATCACGTTAACCAATAAAATGGTGGCTCGATCTGACTGTATAACGATACTAGTGTCTCTCATACAATAAATGTTTCGTTCATTCCATTCGTGCCAGCTTTCGTGAGTCAACCTCATAGATCATCCTGAACATTGGGGAATGAAATCAATATCAAATCAAGATTAGTTTTAAAATTCGAAGGCCTCTCCAATTTTGTAGTAAACAATGCAACTTACCTACTGACATTGTTGGCAGGCTTCATAGTAGTGGCAGCGTGCGTGATGACGTTTGAAGCGCGCGACAGCGCGGCAAAAGTGACGCCGGCGCGGCCGCAGGCGCTGCCGCGGCCCGTGCCGCGCCGAGGCCCGTGCGCGCCCGCGCGGCTCGACCAGCTCGGCGTCTACCGCCTGCCGCACGTTCTGCCGCTGCCGCACTCGTTGCCGCTCGCGCCGGTCTTCAGGCATCGCCCGCCGCATTCCACTAGGTACATACATTCGAGCGTTGATCATACATGCCGGGGTACTCATTACTTCTATAGAACAAGTTTATTCTACTGGTTTGAATTAAAGTTACCTACCTAAAGTTTTTCAGTTCTATAGAATAAAATGGGAATTACCTATCAAATTAAAGTATTCGCTTCTTTCTCAACGGCTGTATGAACTGCGTAGAACATACATACTCAAATTACAAAAACACGCAAGAGATTCCATAAAAAAGTAAAGCAACAAACTACGCAATTTTTACATATCGCTACAAAGCAAATTTGCTACAGTCCTTAATCATGAACAAACCCAAATTTTAGTTGCTTATCCGTATAGAAGCCAGCAGTATGCTCATGCCTGTCCAACGATCTCTATGTATTCCACTATTTTCGTAATAGGTATTATTGAAATCTTTTTAACTGGCTACATAAATTAGATAATTTTAAAACTTAAGCGGGACTTAATCGTTTGCACGTTTGTTTATTAGTTGTGCACCCGATTAAATCCCGTATAAGTTTTGAATTGATGGCTTGGCTCTTCGAGCAACACCGGCTTCCGACACATCGGAAGGGAGGGGCCCAAGCGATATCTCACCGTACAAATCTTTCTGCCATTTTTCGCGGGGGGAAAGGTGCACAGTCGCACTTCTCACACACTTACATACAAAATCCAATCTGTAATGACGACACAAATACATAGAAAATGACACACGTCAAAGACAAATCTTGCAAACCTCGATCTCTTTTTGTGTACGGACGAGTGACAAGTGTCACAACACGCACACTAACACATTTTCGTTGAAGTATGTTATTGTATTCTGAGAGATGAGAAGTCGGATTTGTCGCTCGACCGATCCGCAATTTGTACTGAGCGAGCAAAATCGATAAATCTAACAATTACATGAGACTAAAATATAATAATTGTGTTTGAATGTAATTAAACGTATGATATGTAAAAAAAATATTACATGTGAAATGTAACACTTTCTTTTTGTAAATTTGATGACCCGACCTCTTTTTATAACAAAAAACCGAGCAAACAGGCATTTTTGTGCAGCAGTGTTCACGCGCGCGTCTGGACTCGGTCTAGTGAAAAATCCAAGTGCAGCTAGTTTTATTACCCGCGCTAGATTAGATTGACGCGCTAATCTTGTACCTCGGCAGAGGGGAAATAGTGCGAATGCCGCCTCCCTTCCGTGTTGCTCGAAGGCTTGGCTAGATTTAGCTAAGCTACTTAGTAGGTATCTAAATGTTTTGAGATTCAAGAAAGTACATCCTCTGAGCTTAGAGACATTTTAGGGGATGATAATTCATTGCTGGTAATACATACAGATCTTTGTTCCTTTCCTGCTCCGTATCACGTAGAGCATAAAACCCGTCATAGTAGGGTAGAGTGTATGTGGCACAGAACCGCTGAGAAAAAGGGCCGGGCCCGGTTTGGGTCGGCGCCGGACTTGCGCGGCGGCGGCGCGCGCGCCGTGCCCATCTCAGCCTTGCGCCGTCCCCTGCGCCGCTACGCGCTGTCCGTCGACGAGCCGCCACACTCCGCCGTCAGGTAACCTCCCTTTCCATTTAAGTCTATGCCACACGATTGTGTCCACACCGTGGTGACTTGTAAAAGTCGTCTGAGTTAAAAGTTCAGATAAACGGTTTCACATATCGTGTCCTTGTCCTTACTCCGATATCAAAGTTGTTACTACTACCGCCATCTTCGAAATTAAATGTACCTTAATCGCTCTTGCATATTCGAGCGACAGACAGACAGATAACGTTTTTCGACTTTTCGATGTTGGCGGTAGGCCCTCTGTTTCACAATCCTATAGCACAAGCTAAGTATCCGAGCCTTTGATACAATGATACTTATCACTTACTGGCATTTTATTGTGTTGTAATAATGCATGTAATTTGCATGGACTTCTCCTACCCTCCACTTCACTTCATTAAACAGGGTTTTGTGAAATTTAAGCAACTCACACACTGACACCGCGATATGCCAAAGCCATGGTATAATAATATACTCCGCCTGGTACTCCATTCCCGTCTTTTCTAGGTCACCTAACTGACACGGGCTGACGTACATCATGCGACAGCGCTATATGATAATATGCGATAGCGCTATATATAGCGGCCATGTTGTTGTGACGTAGGCCCGTGTCACTCTGGGAATGGAAGACCATGTTTTATTAGACTATGTGCCAAAGCCACCCCAAACCCGACACATTTAATAACAAGTAGGTACCTAGTTATAATAGGCATGATGACAAACATTGAAGTCCCTTTTTAATATTGTTGCCGGTACACTTGTATTGGTTCCGAAAAACACAATATTTCAGCTACTCATAAGTTTTAACATAATTAATATTGGATTAATATAATTAATTGCATTTTTTATTAGTGTCATGGCGTCCGTATGTGACGTCACGGGTTTATAAATATTGCAGTGATGTAGGAAAGAAATATGAAAGGAAACCAAGATCACCGTGTCAGGATGTGAATCGCCATAAACGCAAAAGTTTCCATGTGTTTTGTTGCTAATAGCTTTCATTAGAATTAAATGCCACCTAAGTATGCAAAACTCATGTTGTGCTAGGCAACTTTGTAGGTATTCAGAGCTTTCAAATAAAAATAATATTACTAAAATAATACAATATATACTTTCGAATAATAAATGTCTAGAAAATACATAGGGACAGCATGTGATTGTGAGTGTTAATAATACAAAAGCAAAGCGCATGTAAATATTATGTACCTACCTAAATATAATTCTACACGTGAATTTCTAAAAAAGTTTGTGAACTTAGGGTGTAATGGTGGTCCCACACTAGCCGTTACATAACGTCGTATAACATCGTGTAACAGGGACAACATGATACTTACGGCTTTTCTTCAAACAAAAACGTCACTTTTTACATTGACACATCTAATTCATATCGTTTCTAGATCTATTAATTGACGTATCTTAAAGTTCGAATCAGGCAGTTAGTAGGTATTGA
The DNA here is from genome assembly GCF_910591565.1 of Cydia splendana. Classification (NCBI taxonomy): domain Eukaryota; kingdom Metazoa; phylum Arthropoda; class Insecta; order Lepidoptera; family Tortricidae; genus Cydia; species Cydia splendana. Next base: position 10,976,222 of record NC_085971.1, on the reverse strand, counting down.
CAGTATTTTATTATGTGGTCCTTGCAACATAATGTATAACATTTTATAACAGCCAGTAGGTATGGGACCACCATAAATAGTTATTAATCACTTTAATCAGTGACTGATTGTAAGTTCCTGTTTTGTATAGAGGTAATGATAATAATTATGAATTAATCAAGCTTATTTCACAATTTTTAGAGATTTTTCTAATGAAAAAGAAAGTGTTGTATGTATAGTAGTAGAAAGAGTGACAATGCAAGACGTTAATAATAATCTGATGTAGATGCGAAAATAATACAAATTATCAAAAATATTAAAATTAGTTCGTGTTCTGTAGGTACTTGTAGCACCTAATGTTTGTTATGTGATCCCCATTACCTAGTGCGAGCGCAGCGGAGTCAGAGTGCGGGTCGCAGTCGTCGCTGGCGCTGGATCTGCACGCAAGCGGCGCGTGCGCCGGCGTGACGCTGCGCGTGCGCGACAACACGCGCCGCCGCCCGCTCGCGCGCCAGCAGCGCTTGCGGGACGACGCCGGCCACAGTGAGTCTACAAATTTCCCCTATGGATTCATACAAGTGTAATGCAGTATCGGCCAAGAACACCAGGTTCTCTGTCATTGCTGTTGAGAGATTAATAAATTAATGAAACAATTTTTTCAGTGCAAAACAGTATTAATTAGCGATTGTTAAATACTAGGGAAGTTGATAAGGCGCCGAAAATGTTGTTGAGTAGTCAGAAAAATTGCATTTCAATTTTGTTACAGCTCCCGCAGAAAGTGCTCTAAACGTCAACGTAATAGATGATCCACTAACGAAGTAAGATCTTTTTAGTAACACTGGTTAAATTATTTGATTAAGTATCCGAAAACCATTAATTTGTTAAGATTTCTTTCAGAATGAATGAATCGGAGGAAATTAGCAAACCCGACGATACGCGCCTGTTAGTGGAAGTGGAGACCCGGGCGAGTAGCGCGCCGCTGCCGACGCAGCCGTCGCCGCCGCCGTCGCCGCGGCTCGTGGTGACGCCGTGCCCGCTGTCGCCCTCCGTCGAGGACACGCGCATCACCATCGAGCCCGAGGCCGAGCCCCCGCCCGACCAATGAGATCTAACACCGTCTCGGAGCTCCGAGACTGTCGACACCTCCGACATTTCCGCGCCCAGCGAACCTTGTTGATATTTTCTTAAGAGTTATACAATGATTTAAGTTTTATTGTACTTACATCATTTACACGGTTTTCGATGTGCCCCCGAGAAGTGAAGGCAGATTTTCTATAATATAGAAGTGTGTTTGTGACTGTTTACGACTGTTGAATCATGAATGTTGGCTGCAGCGGCAGGATCGCCGCGCTGGTGCGTCGCCGCTGCGCTGCCTACGTACCTAGTAATGTGTGTTAGTTTTAGAAACCTACAGTAGAAACCCTTACTTCGGCTGTTTTACGACATTAAGACTACTTGGTAATTATATTAAAAATAGTAACACGACCCTGATGTGAAATAGTTTAACTTTGATATTAGAACGATTATCACCAATGACACCTACTTCATGCTGTTCATACCTGTAAACATTTTTTTTTTACTTTCGAGTCAAGTTTATTTGCAAGATTAGTATCAACAAATAGAGGACTTTAGTGTGGCTATTTAATTAATTAATTAATTGTTTTAATTTTTACTAAGATAAAGTATTATTAAATAATTGTATTTATTATAAAAGACTGATAAGCGAATTTCATAAATATCAAAGGCATCAAAGCTAGTAAAAATGATAATAACAGCATAAACAAAATAATAATATTAAACTAATTCACAATAAAACGAAATAATTGAATATAATGAAATATTCGCGAGGTCAAGGTATAATATAGATTTCTTTTTTAAGTTTTCAGGGTCCCACTGGGCCAACTGCTTTAATTTTGCTGAAACAAACTTATTAAAATGTGATAATACGATTGTTAATCGTAGATAGGAGTGGATATTGTAGTAACTTGATTTGGAGTTTTATATAAATATTTATTATAATATTTACACGTAGAATGTGGTCAATTTATCTTACACGAAGAGGCGTATAAGTAAATGAGACCTTGTTTATTGGCTGACACAGTAGTAATCTAGGATAATGTTTTTAGCATGGCTGTAATCGTCAGCGATATCTTTCGTCGGATCTATCGTTTATTCAGCACGAAAGCAACATGACTAAGTATAATGTTATTTACGTACTTAATTAACCCCGCTCTAATCCTGTCAAGGGTTATTATTTCAGAGTTTTTCTTTTGTGTTTATTTTTATTACAACCACTCATGTCGAATTAACTTACTTTAGGTATATTTAGTAGTTGTCGACCCTTTAAAAACCTGTACACTCCTTTTTTTGAAGAACCCCATATTAGCCCCATAATACCTCGGCAGAGAGCTCATTCCACAGCCGGAGCGTCCGCGGGGGGAAATTCCTCTTAAACCGCACAGTGCGCGACCATTTATGTCCTAGGGTGCGCTGATAGAATGTGGCTTTTGGCATCATGTCAAACAATTCTTCAGAGCATATCCCATTCATTATATAGCGGTAGAATACCTATACACACAAGGAGGCAGTATCTCCTTAGACTTAAAGGTTCAATATCGCTTGCGAGTTTGGGATCGTTGAGGATTCGCACAGCATGCCTTTGGGCTGAGTCGAAGGATCCAAGCTGGTATTCAGGTGCCCAATAGACAACATGTCATTGTTGGAATATTAGCACAGAACCTTGCGGAACGCCTATCGAAGCAGCTTCCGTTTACTATACGGCGCGTACGCGTCTGCCGTACAAAAAGCTAGCTATCCATTTGCATAATCCCTCGGGCAGTCCATAAGTACGAGTAGTTCTGATTATCTGTTATTTTATTGCTATTTTTAACAATGTGCTGACAATGAAAGCTCTTGGCACTGGAAACATGTTCTTCATGTTGCTTTGGTGACAATTAGTAAGTGATGTGTCTAGAGTCTAAACAGTGACGCTCAATTCACATGTAAAACAACGACAATTACAATATAATCTATTTTTACACACATAATTATACCTATATATTTATCCAGATTAGCAAATTACATATTTATTTGATCCCGTGGATGTCCCTAATTTTCTTTCTGGCTGTACCTGACTGACGTGTAGGTATACTAATTATCAGACACAATTATAGTCTTATAAACATAATATATATGTATGTGTACCTACCCTAGATCTTTCACACCCTTTCAGTACCTACACATGACTGTAGTTATAGCGCCCCATAAGGGAGTTGCCATTTTGTGCAGCAAACTAAACCTGGAGAGCTGAGAGGGTGATGAGCAAACAATTTCCAATGTCCTTTCTAATAAATCTTTCGTCCAGTATTTCTAAATTAGGCTAGAGGAAAGTATAATCTGTGTGGTAGTTGTTATAAATTATAAAACAATATTTATTCACCTAAAAATCAAAGAAATTCCGAATTCGGATACTATTGTTAACTGAGACTTCGCATATGGCCTATGAAATTGATGTTATGGGATTGATACATGGGATGATGTTAAATATTCTGTATGCCGAGTATATGCAATAAATAAAATCTTAATCTTCGGAGTTTTTACAAAGTATACTGGATTAGATTATACTAGTTAGAAAGCTAGTATATGAAAACGTAATTAGAGTTAGTTAAATAATTCTATGTGTTAATTAAATGTTGTCTACCCTAACGACGGAGGTCGTTATCTGACTGATCAGCCAATTCGTAAATTGGTCACTTTTATACAACTTAGAATGTTTTGTATCGATGGTAATTGTACAAAATTCTTACGTATAGAAAACTGTAATATGTACTCAATCCAAATGGTTGTTGTGATGTCTATTAAAATTGTTGAATATATTTATTTGGTTTAACTTTTCCATTTTATTCATTTAATAGGTACTTTTAAATGTTAATGTTCTTATTTATTATTTAATTGTTCTACGAAATAAACATATCAAGGATGCAAAGAATATTATAGCGCCAGTGTTTATAAAAACCCTCAAAAGAGTAAAGGGTCATTATTTTTATTTTTTAATGTATTCAATATTCAAGTATTCGATATTAAACTTTCGTGAGACATATTTTAAATTGTTTATACGACAACGGTTTCACTCACTTGAATTTTTAGTCGCTATTGGCGACATGTTTCGGGCCCGTCGGGGGTCCTTCCTCAGGCTGGAGCGACGAGGCGGGCGGCGCGATCAGTGCACGAGTTGCAGCCGCCGCGAGCACTCGAGCCTGAGGAAGGACCCCCGACGGGCCCGAAACATGTCGCCAATAGCGACTAAAAATTCGAGTGAGTGAAACCGTTGTCGTATAAACAATTTAAAATATGTCTCACGAAAGTTTAATATCGAATACTTGAATATTGAATATATTAAAAAATAATGACCCTTTACTCTTTTGAGGGTTTTTATAAACACTGGCGCTATAATATTCTTTGCATCCTTGATATGTTTATTTCGTAGAACAATTAAATAATAAATATAACATGTCGCCAATAGCGACTAAAAATTCAAGTGAGTGAAACCGTTGTCGTATAAACAATTTATTCAAGTATTGTTAACCGTTTTGGTACTTATTTATGAAACATTCAATTTTTTTATGAAATCAATGGATTTGTGTTTTCGGCATCGGAAAAGCAGAAAAAAATCCTCAGAGCTCCAGTTATAATTAAGACAAATTTACTCCTCCGCCTCCGCCTTTATTCATTTCATTATATGTAGTTCATTTATATATACTACATACGGCTTCAGTTCACGGAAGCTCTAATCACCTTTGATTTCGTTCAAATCGTCGCCTTTTCAGCACAAATCTGTGTCAGTGTCGCCGCGCAAAACCTCAGTTAATCCGTTTGCGTGGATAATCTGTGAATCCGTTGCAATCCTATTAGTTGTTGATATAAAAGTTAAATGCGCATCAGATCGGTAGCAGTCAGTCAGTGGGATCAGGGGAGGACTACCGAGGGCTGCTCACAGGATGATTGCGACACAACTCATGGACAACCAGACGGAAAGAAGTGAATACGGTGCGTACTTCGCACCGCTCAGGTAAAAGACATCAACGATCCACTTATAAATCACCATGATTTGTATAATTTTGGTTGTGTCCCCACCACGTTTAAAAGGTAAAAACTTGACAAATATGTGTAGGTACCTACCTAACTAAAGTAACTAACTAACATACTTATATGGCCATCATTTCTGACACCCAAAAGTTACGTTTCCAACTTTTTAATGCAGTTCTTTTATCAGGAAATTAATTGTTTTCATTAAAATACCCTGATCGTCCCTGGTGTCCAGATCAAATGGCATCGACGGCGTAGAGATGCTGGGCGCGGGGTTGACGGGCGCCGACTTGGCCGCGGTGCCCGAGCACTGGCTCTCGTACCCCGCGCCCCCCGCCGCCGCACACACCGCGCTCGCCCTGCTCTACATCTTCTTCACCGCCGCTGCCCTCATTGGGAACGGGCTCGTCATCTTCATATTCTCCACGTGAGTAAACCTCCAACTCCTTTGACTGTGGACAACTGCTCGCTTTACGTTGCTCTACAATTTCTTCACTACTTTAACATTTCTTCAAAGCCGCTGTTTCTACAGTTTTCGTTTTGATATTCTTTATTAACTTTATTCTTGATATTTATTATTCTGATGACCACAAATGCTCTCCCATCGAATTTTAATTCATCTTTCGTTTACCACTCCGCATTAAAAAAAGAAATTAACCCATTCCAGGCCGCACCAATCTGGTTTTCCCAAAAAATCCAATGACATGTATTACAATTAATTCAGCTTTGATGATTCATTTGAAAAAGATGAAGATAAGTTACATTTCCCTAAAGAGCAATATAATTTGAAACTTAAATCAGAATGTTAAAGTTTAAATTCTATTACCGCGTATAGTTACTGGGGTCGATAAATCGTACTATGCCTGGAAAAGGGTTAAAAGTTGTTTTCATAAGTACAGTAAGAACTTAGCAAAACTTTCTTACTCTATATCGCGCAGGTAGGTACTATTTAGACTACCCCTGACCTTACGAATTTCTTGTTGTTTACAGAACGAAAAGTCTTCGCACGCCAAGCAATCTTTTGATATTGCAACTGTCTATATTCGATTTCATAATGATGGCGAAAGCACCGATATTCATTTACAACAGTGCCATGAAAGGATTCGCGGTAGGCGACCTAGGGTGCCAAATATTCGCACTGATGGGTGCCTACAGTGGCATTGGGGCTTCAATGACCAACGCTGTCATCGCCTTCGATAGGTAAAAAATGTGTTTTTTATTCCGTTACCACTCTACCCACCTTGTTCCACCTTACAGAAAACCGCAGCCAAATAACACTAGACCATACTCATAGTGTTCTGTTCCTGCCGGTGAGTATATAAGGTTGTCAGAGCTCAACGGGGTGGGGGTGCGGAGTATTAGGGTCGGCAACGCGCATGTAACACAACGCGGAGTTGCAGGCGTCCATAGGCTAAGTAGACTGCTTACCATCAGGCGGGCCGTATATTAGTTTGCCACCGACGTAGTATTAAAAAAAAAAGTTGAGGCTGAGGCCATTTGTGCTGCCACAATTAGACATAAATACTACTCCATATAACTGTAACTAGTTACTTAAGCGTTAAATTTTAACAAAAATGTGTGTAATATTTAGCGAGTAGTGCGGTGATTTGATTTAAACGGCTACGTACCTACGTTAATATGTAACCAACAAATTAGATATATTGAATGATATAAGAAATCTGAGAGACAAAATGGTAGTATCGTCTTGGGTCGTCCCATTCGTTTTTCGTCAAGTTCTTAAATTAGTCCTATTCTGCTTTCGTCACCCATTCTACATTCGTCACAATCGTCGGCAGCTTTTAATGTAGAATGCGTGACGAAAGCAGAATAGGACTAATTTAAGAACTTGACGAAAAACTAATGGGACGACCCAAAACGATACCAAAATGGTCACAAAGGAAAATTGGCAAAAACGACCAACTTGGCGAAGAATCGTGTGTTTAGATATGATATAAATATAATGAAATGGTGCTAAAATAATAGGTACATTTTCTTGCAGACATTCAACCATCGCACGGCCTTTAGACGGTCGCCTGTCGAGAGGGAAGGTACTGCTGCTAATGGCGTTGGTTTGGATCTACTGCACGCCATGGGCTCTACTGCCGCTCTTTAAAATTTGGGGCCGATATGTGCCAGGTATCATTTAGCTTCTACATAATACCAAGACCAATAGGTATAAGTAATTTTGTATCCAGTAGAAACGTCTGCCAAAGATACTCGTACCACAAAGCTAAAAAATAATTCACTTATTGTATGTGGTGAATTTCCAATATGACTTGGAACTCCGGTGGCCGTTTAAGAAGAGCTCTTAGGGTAGATATCGGTACGCGCCTCATTAAGACACCCGCATATGAGTGATATAGTGGGAAATATTCGCTGTTATCGAGTGAAGTCTCGGTAGCTCAGTTGGTAGAGCGATGGGCTAGTGATCCAGCGTCGCGAGTTCAAGCATCGCCCGAGACAGTGAATTTTTCCACTTTTCATTTATTTCTAATTTCTAAGACCAAGACGCGATTAAAAGCTTCTCTAACTATAGGTCTGCTGTTTAAAACTAAGGCGGCTGTTCAGAAGTTATTATAGGACTTGTTGAAACTTGGCTGCATAAAGCTTATTTGAAGTCATGTAAAGGAAGAAAAATGTAATATAAAACTAGTCCCAAACTCAGCTACCTTCTATTTGAAAATCACTGTGAATATTTTTACCAACCGCCGGAGATACTGATAGACCGATTGTAGCAATTTTACGAAGACGTAAGTTTTAATTTGTTATATATATACCTATAATTCGAACTGGTTTGCAGAGGGTTACCTGACGTCCTGCACATTCGACTACCTGACCAACACGTTCGACACGAAGCTCTTCGTGGGATGCATATTTATGTGCAGCTACGTGTTCCCCATGTCGGCCATCGTATACTTCTACAGCGGCATCGTCAAGCAAGTGTTCGCGCATGAAGCTGCTTTGAGGTATGTCGTCACCTGTGTACCGTGTACCGATTCTCAAAGTACCTATTTCTAGTGCATGTCATATTATTAGTTAGCATTTTTATTTCATCTCTATATGTATTCATTTTGTTTTTATTGAATAGGTAACAGATAGAAATATAACAATTAAACATACAAATTACTTATAAATTAAAATAAACCTAAGAATAAGTAAAATTAAATGATTTAACAAATATACTATTGCTCAAGGTGATCTTCACAGCACAATCTGTCTTCTTTTGTGATGAGCACTGGTAGGTATATATGTACCTACATTTTACTTCATGAGCCTTTGGCTTTATATTCCACCATTACAATAAGCAGACAGACGGACGGTGGAGTCTCAGTAATAGGGTCCCGTTTTTACCCTTTGGGTACGGAACCCTAAAAACGAAACGTGAAACGAGGATCGATAATTTTTAGTGTCATGCGAACCCTTGTTTTCAGAGCACAGGCCAAGAAGATGAACGTAGAATCCCTGCGATCCAACCAACAGGCTAACACTGAGTCGGCCGAGATCCGGATAGCTAAAGCAGCCCTCACGGTGTGCTTCCTGTTCGTCTGCTCGTGGACACCGTACGGCATCATGTCGCTTATCGGCGCTTTCGGCAATCAAGAGTTGCTGACACCTGGGGTAAGAAATGCCAAATTGTGCGGGCTAAGATCTGTTTAGCCAAGGTAGCGCTACTAGCGCTTACGGGGTTCTAAATTCATGACTCCCATACGGCATCATTTCGTTCACTTAATGGTTCGGAAATGAAGAGCTCATCTGTCACTTGGTGCTTAACTGGGTAAAATCTGAATAGCTAAAAATTCGTTCTCTTATTAGCTCCTGACTCAGGTCTATTTGTTGTTGTTGCTTGTCCTAGGGCACCCCGGAGGTGCATAGGGCCTAATAAGGTCTAGTACTTACTTAATAGGTCACATCAAATAACTCAATAAAACTCGACCTGACCTCGAGGCTGACCTGTTGGATGGGGTGTTCTTTTTATGAGCGGGGGGGGGGGGGGGGGGGGTTATAGTTAAGTTACTTATTAAGTATTTTTGTATTTAATTTTAGTTGTAATAATATATAGTTTAGATTGTTATTTGTAAGTTTTATATTATTAATTTAATTTTTTATCGATTTTAATTTTAATGTATTGTCAATATGTGTTATTTAAATAAAAACTTTTTACAAAAAAAAGCAAACCGACTTCAAAAAGGATGAAATAAAATATTATCCTTTTTGAAGTCTATGCGTTACCAACTGATATGTTTGAAGTCGGTGCCAAGCCAAATTTTGAAGCATACCATGATTTGGGTGCGATTCGATAAGGATTTACCTACGTTGGATTGCCTTACACGATGACAATGAACGTACTTTCTGTAGGTACAGTCGACGTTAAAAATATGTTAACACTTTTCGCCTTATTACAAAGGAGTAAGGTGCAAAAGTGTAAACATATCTTTGACGTCGATTGTATCTAAGAACACACCTCAGAACACACGATCAAACCTTCTTGGCGCAGTCTGTACTGTACCATGTTTGTCGGCACATTAGTGGAAATTCAATGCATTTTTTTTCCGACGTATTTTTTAAAGAGCATTTCTTACTAATGCTCGAACAGTCTATAGCACGCAAGTGTGAGATTGGGACTGAGTAATTTCCTGTCCCTTATCCAGAGGACTACATTTCAAAATATAAAACAATTCAAGAAATTTACCTTCTTGCCAAATTTCACCTAAAGCGGTTCAGTTTTTTAGTCATGAAAAGGCGACAAAGAGGCAGACAGAATTACTTACACATTTGTAATAGTTATTAGTACAGTTCTAATGGGATTTATAGCCATAAAGCTGATTATTTTTGACTGGTATTGTTACTACTTGGCTTGGCACCGACTTCAAACATATCAGTTGGTAACGCATAGACTTCAAAAAGGATAATATTTTATTTCATCCTTTTTGAAGTCGGTTTGCTTTTTTTTGTAAAAAGTTTTTATTTTTCCATTTTTAGTTTTAACGCATTGTTAAGAGCGCGACGCATGAATGAAAAACAAGATCATGACTAAATTCGTGTACCTATTACTTTAATAAATATGTAATCAGGAATTTTCTCGAGTCCGTCTGGGAAATAATAATTCCTGTCACCACTACACCAAATCCATCCTCCGCCCCGCCACTGACCCAATCCCTCAACGCCCCGATCACTCAACCTCACAGCGCATCAACCCCTGATCCAGGAACCCCTCGACCCTGAACCAGAAATTTTCTTGAGTCCGTCTAGGAAATTATAATCCTGTCAACTAAATCCATCCGCCCGCCCCGCCACTGACCCAATCCCTCAGCCCCCCGATCACTCAACCTCACAGCACATCAACCCCTGATCCAGGAACCCCTCGATCCTGAACCAGCAACCCTTCAACCGCCATTCCCCGACCCCTTAATCCCTGACCCCTTAACTCCTAATCCTAATCCCCGGTCAGTAGACTTACCAGCTTACCACGAGTTTGACATTGATATATTCGCTAGCATGTTTGTAACTTACTTCCTATACATCTCGCTCGTACTAACCTTAGTGTGAGCGAGATGCATAAAATGTTACATTTAGATGCATAAGACGTTAGCGAATGTGTCAATGTCAAACTCGTGGTAAGGCTACAGTTGCAGTACATCAAATTGGTGATTTTCGGAAGCAAATGCTCGAGTTACTTTAGAAAACCCCGAAATCACTTAACACGTGCCTTTAAAGATTGAGGAGTTCCCTCAATTCCTCATGGATTCCATCATCAGACCAGAACCAAAAATAATACGGAAACACCTTAGAGGTAACTTCTTCCAAACAAAAAAAGAATTACTCAAATCGGATCACAGGTGCCGGAGTAATCGCTGAACATACTTACATTTAAAGAAATCATCATCATTATCATCAAAATAATCATCATCATCAGGTCTACTTCATCAAATTGGTGGTTTTCGGGAGAAAATGCTCGAGTTGCTTAAGAAAACGCCCAAAACACCATGCATGTGCCTTTAAAAATTGAGGAGTTCCCTCAATTCCTCATGGATCCCATCATCAGAACAGAACCAAATTAAAATGGGACCAACTCGGAGGGAGCTCCTTTCAAACAAAAAAAGAATTACTCAAATCGGACTACGGATGTCGGAGTAATCGGTGAACGTACATAGAAAAAAAAAAAAAAAAAAAATAGCCACAACCGAATACAGAACCTCCTCCTTCTATGAAATTGAAGTCGGTTAATAAATAAACGTCATTCGCTGTACAGTTAAAAAAAAGAAAAAAAAATCAAACTCGTAAAACTCTTCCAGTGTGAAAGGATTATAAATACAAATTCAGATGATCTTGAGTTTATCAAAACAACAATTTCACGTAATTCTGATTGAGTATGTAGGTACGTAGGTTTTTGCCACATTTCTAAAAAAGTACCTAAGCCACGAACGCAAGTGTCGAAATCGGGATGCTGCTTAAAACATCTGACACAGATGATAAAGGCCTATTATTATAATGTATCTCTCTTACAGGTAACAATGATTCCCGCTGTGGCGTGTAAAGCTGTAGCGTGCATAGATCCCTGGGTTTACGCCATCAGCCATCCAAAATACAGGTTTGTATGTTCTCTAACACTATGCTTGGTTTATAAACATACATATATATTATTGTTTTGTTTTACATTTGTAATATTATATTAAGCAAAATGTTTGTTTTCGTACTAAGGCAAGAGCTCCAGCGCCGCATGCCTTGGCTACAAATCAACGAGCCTGACGACACGGTTTCCACGGCCACCACCAACACGTCCGCGCCACCACCTGCATCTGCTTAACTACCTATACCTACTCACTTCACTTAGGGAGTAGCCTACTTGATAACAATGTGATAAAACTTTATCGTTTAACGTTTTGCTACGATAGCTCAAAAAAGTTTAAAAAGCATAGTTCAATTTTGTACGTAAGTGAATAATGACGATTCTCTAGACACACAATTTGAAATATTACATTACGATACACGTGCGAAAAGTACGAAATTCGCAACGAGTGGTGATAAATTGAAACACGACCGAAGGGAGTGTTTAAATCGACACGAGTTGCGAATTACCTTTTCTTACGTGTTTTGTACAACGTTTTACAGTACATATGGCCCTTTAAATTTGTGACATAGGCACGTATTGTCCTTAATCCCGCCCTAGGGCGGTAAAGTAGCACCATAAGTACTGTAAAATAATAATAATTTTCTTCGGAACGGTAGAGCATTGTTAAGTGAACCATGGCTGACACCTGAAATGGATACCTATTATAACGACTATAGCGATTTTAAAAGGACTTCGACAAGAAAACTTATGTGCCTAGTTAATAATACATGTATATCCATATTTTAGAATTTGCAAACTTGCCACAAATCGTGCCAGTAATCTAAGTTTATCAATAAATAATTATATTCAAGGTACTATGTGGTAAAAATGTGGTTTTATTTCTATTGAAATATGTATCCTTAATTTTGTCACATGAGCATTTTATTTGATTTGACTGTTTTTAAATATTTACTTGCCTAATTGCCCAAGCGTTAGCGAAGGTCTACGTTTCAGCTTAGACATAAATGCTTTCGTAAATATGTTTGGATGTTCTCTTCTAAAAGTCGCATTTTTCAACCGATTCTCGTGGAATTTTGTGAACAGGTTCGATGATTAAGTCATTTTTTTTGTCGATTCAGTTTTCGAAAACTTTTCAAAATGACAGAGCCATGGGGGTCCGCGAGGTCTCTATATAGCTCACAGAGCCAGTAGTTATATGTGTAACAAGAGATCAAAAGTCAGTCTATGCTGCTAGTGCTCATTTTCAATCCCAATAAAGCCAGAGATTCTATAAATCTATTCTAATTTGGAGTTTGAAGAAAAAACCAGCAAAATGCTACCAGCGGTAACAACTTAGTGGTAACAGATGGGAATAGCCCTACCTAACTATAATAGCTAGAAATTTCTTTCCCATCAGCACACTACTACTAGACCTAATGCATGGCTCTATGAGTTGTAGACCTCTTGAACCCACATGGCTCAATCATTTTGGATTGGATGGATTAAGGACAATACGTGCCTATGTCACAAATTTAAAGGGCCATATGTACTGTAAAACGTTGTACAAAACACTTAAGAAAAGGTAATTCGCAACTCGTGTCGATTTAAACACTCCCTTCGGTCGTGTTTCAATTTATCACCACTCGTTGCGAATTTCGTACTTTTCGCACGTGTATCGTAATGTATTTTTCCAAAATATTTTTTTAATATACCCCACTTACTCACAAAGATCTATAAAAATCAATTGAGAAATGCGATATGTAGAGGACAACATACGGGCAGAAGCAATCTTGACCAAACAGAAACGGAGACCCTCGCTTCGCTCAGTCAAAAAAGCGGCCACGACAGATAGAAAATAAGTGATTTTTTTTGATGTCAGAATGTACATCAGTTTATGGTCAAGTACTATGTCAATACTGCACAAATCCGCTACTTGACACTAGATGTCGACTACGAAAATAAGCAGCGATTTGGTTACGCGTTGGTCAAGAAGATTGGCGGTCTAGTACTTAAGCCCCCCATTCACACTCCTACCTTGTAGCAGTGGGGAGACACTCCTGACTTTGGTCGAACTCGGCTCCGTTCGGCTCAGCATTGCTCCGAGTAATTATTAGGGTTGGCACCACTTGACTTCCTTTTGCGTGCACGACCACAGATAAGATAATCACTTGTATTTTGACAACCCTAAATAGCCGAAAGGGATAGTGCCATATATTAGAAAGGGATAGCATGATTCGATCCTGAACCGCTGTCAAACTTCGGGTTTGTAGGAAGTGTCCTTTCTGTACGGTAGTACTTTTATTTCTTCTGTGCTTGTAGTCCGCCTCGTAGTCCGCCTCATTGGGTAGGATTGTGTATGGGGGTCGCGGACTACGTGCCGTCCCACAACACCCAAGTAGGATGCCTCTTGGGTCCTACAAATCCTGCAAGCCCCGCCCACCGCTGTAGTCCGCCGCGTAGGATTGTGTGTGGGTGGTCGTCCTACGTTGCGGACTACCGTGTTTCACGTATAATAACAGTGCGTGCCATTTTTTTGAAATGTATAAAGAAAATAGCTGTTTTTGGGACCAGAAATCACCCAATCACTCCAACAAACAATGGAGGAATAGGCATTGCAACAATTATTACCAATACTTAAGAACTATAACGCTCTCTGGCGAATTTTTAGCAGTTTCTTTTCCCACACTCTTTTTTATTTTTATCCAATAACAAGAAAATACATAGCAGAAGAGCTATTTTCTTTTTTTTAAATTGCACGTAACATTTTCAAGAGTAAGTAGACCGACACTTGTGAGAAACGAAGCAGTACTGGTGATGGACGGCAAAACAGTACCGTGTGTGAGCTATTTCTTGCTCCGTAGTCCTGCGAGGCGGACTACAAGGTAGGAGTATGAATGGGGGGCTTTATTACGCGTTAATTTAGTATATGCCGGAAACCTTTCGTGATGCAGGATTTTTACTACACGGAACACTGCCATCTAGCGTGCGATTGGTAAACTATAGTTTGACAAACCAACTGCCAATGCAGTATACTAGGAGAGTTACTGTCATGGTAAATTATGTAGCTACAGTTCATTAACTGCCATCTTTCGACAGAAGATGAAACCTGTTTGAACGCCATTTGATTTTGATCCTTATTCTTTAACTGATATGTGTTAACTTTTTAAATATTAATATTCACGCCATCTACTCGAGCATAGGCTGAAGGTGTGGCGCCATCGCTCGAAAACATGGAACCATACCTTTGGCCTATAGTCGAGTAGATGGCGTGAATATTAATATTTAATAAGTTAACACATATCACTGAAAGAATAAGGATCAAAGTCAAATGGCGTTCTAACAGTTTTATGTTCTGTCGAAAGATGGCAGTAAATTTACAGTGGCTACATAATTTACTTTGACAATCCGTCTCTATTATTCTCTTTGATTAGTAACTAGAATCCTTTTAGTGGTGATAATACTACCTAGTGTAAGACACAAAACAAAAAACAGACAACAATTGGCAAACGACGGAATAAGTATATTAAAACAAATTGCAGTCGGCGCTCGGCGGATCTGATATTGGGGTCCTATATATTATACTACTGTTTGGGGTACGTACTTACTACTTCGCCACTCGTCGTTGAAGGTCGCTAACATTAGTGGTATCGCCAGCGACGGAATATCAATCGCTGAGTATCGCTGTGTGAAAATTATAAGTGCTTCTACTCCTCACTAGATGTCTGTAGTAGTATGCGTCTGCGGTGTCTGGCTGGTGCGGTTCTTGGTAGTGTTAAACAGAAGAAAAAACCGGGCAAGTGCGAGTCGGACTCGCGCACGAAGGGTTCCGTACCATAATGCAAAAAAAAAAACGAAAAAAAAAGCAAAAAAAAACGGTCACCCATCCAAGTACTGACCACTCCCGACGTTGCTTAACTTTGGTAAAAAATCACGTTTGTTGTATGGGAGCCCCATTTAAATCTTTATTTTATTCTGTTTTTAGTATTTGTTGTTATAGCGGCAACAGAAATACATCATCTGTGAAAATTTCAACTGTCTAGCTATCACGGTTCGTGAGATACAGCCTGGTGACAGACGGACGGACGGACGGACGGACGGACGGACGGACAGCGAAGTCTTAGTAATAGGGTCCCGTTTTACCCTTTGGGTACGGAACCCTAAAAACATCCTCTTTTTTAGTGCTAGTACTGACGTAAGAAAAAGACAGTATGATTATCATATGTTTGAAATGAGACAGTCCCTGGCCAAACTATATACTCTGGCAAACCCACTTTGTCCGTAGAAAAAGGCGTGATTTTTAATTTTAACATGAGCGGTCGATCCATCGCGCCTCCAATTTTTTTTAATTTGTCGCCTTCTCCCGACGGTAATATAGACGGTCAAGCAAATCTTGTCAGTAAAAAAAGGCGCGAAATTCAAATTTTCTATGGGACGATATCCCTTCGCGCCTACATTTTTCAAATTTGCCGCCTTTTTCTACTGACAAGATCTGCTTGACCAAGTATAGCTATCAAAACTTTTTTTTTGTTCGTATTTAATGACTGGGTTTGCCAGACTATCTATAGATGGTCAAGCAGATCTTGTCAGTAGAAAAAGGCGGCAAATTTGAAAAATGTAGGCGCCAAGGGATATCGTCTCATAGAAAATTTGAATTTCGCGCCTTTTTCTACTGACAAGATTTGCTTGACCATCTATAATTATCTATTATAGCGCTGGTAATACTGGAATCTGTCAGTGTCACTGTCAGTCAGTAGTGTCAAATTGTCAATACTTTTGTCACTTTTGTTTGTGATGGGCTGATGGGTTTTGTGAATCCTATAACAAAATAATATATTATAATTATAGACGTATGATTTGTGCCACATAAATTATTGATTAATATTAACATAGGATTACTGTGTCAATATGGATAAACTAACAGTGATATCTGGGACACTGTTCATGGCAGCTGATGTGTTTGCAATAGTTAGCCTTGCCATGCCCGACTGGATAATTACCGATGTTGGAGGTAAAAATTGATATTCACATTGTACTTTGCGTCGACAATAACAATAACCTTGGAATTATTCATCATTTTACCGCGGATGCGACATCTGAATCCGTAGTTAATTCTTGTTGGAAATGTAATCCACTTTGTTTTTTGTAGGGGATACTCGACTAGGGCTCATGTGGTCCTGTATTACACTATATAACAGACCACAGGTGTGCTTCACTCCAGACCTACAACCTGAATGGCTACTGGCCCTTATTTGCATCTTTATTGGATGTATATGCATCACAACAACAGTGATACTCTTGGCATCAAGTCACTTTGATCGTAATGTTATCCCTTATGCAAGATGGGTGGGCTTTGCTGCAAGTAAGTATATATAAACCTCTATATTCCTCCCTTCACAAAATATTTAACTTGAAAGCCAAATTGTAAAAAGGTGTTGATGTATTAAATTCAGATTATTTGTTTGGTTACTACAATGTCATATCAATGATAGTCAACTTGTAACCTTTCTTATGGCTAGGATAATGCAGATCCTATTTGGATTTCTAAAACTTCATTATTTCAGTAGCAAGTATTGACAGTAGTTTACAAAAGGTTAAGCATTATGCAGCTATTAGCATTCATCATGAACTGACCATTTGCCAGTGGAGCAATTTCCAAGTTGGTCCTTGAAAAGTAATATATAAAATTAACATGTAATTTTCATTACTTTCAGTGGTAGTTTTCTGCTTGGCTGCAGTCATTTTCCCGATGGGATTCCATGTTGATGAGATTGGAGGCCAGCCATATCAACTGCCAAACAGCCATCAAGTGGGAATATCTTACATATTATTTGTTCTCTCACTGTGGATAACAGTAATATCCGAGCTCTTTGCTGGCAAAGTGTGTCTGCCCCACTTTTAAGCAGATTTCAGGGTTGTTAATGATAATTACATTCCAATAAGTATTATTTAGAGGGCCTATTTTTGGCTCTTTTATGTGGCATTAACACTACTATGTTTCTAATGTGTCTGTCACACTTGCCACTTAGAAACCTTTTAGGTGCCAGTCAGCCAACATTGCTTGCATGTTATCACAGCATTATGGTAGGATGTAGATAGACTCTATAGACTACTTCTCAATGACTGCCCTGCCCATAAGAGTAAAGGCTAAAAGAAATAAATACTTACCAATGGTACATAGCTGCTGCTGTTCTGATGCACACTGTACACACAGATGAACTCGCAGCATGAGGCAGGAACAGCCAATTCCAAATAACTTTTGTTCATAAAAACAACCATTTAGCTACTTGATTTTCAAATTCAACAAAATGAACATAATAAATATATCTTATTAGGGCGAGCGAAGCGAGCCCTATCACTAATCGACGAACTATGCATTCTTGTGGTACACTTTGCGGAAAAACTACTGCACTGTTAGGTTTGAAATTTAACATAGTAATTTAAATTCATGTCTAGATGTGTTATCAAACATAAAAATATCATTTTATAAACCTAAAAAAATAAAATAAAGTAATAACACTTTGTATTACTACTAGCGCCATCTGTTGGCAAAATGATGAATTAACATTCGTGCTAATGTTAATTATTTCTTTCTCTAACAGATGGCGTTAGTAATAAATAAATATTGGACATTCTTATACAAATTGAGTAAGTAAGAAGGCTTGTGTTGTGGGTATTCAGACAATACGATACCTATGTGGTGTTTTCAAGTTCAATAATGTCGATGGCGCTTACGCCATTAACAACGATGAATATCAAAGTGGGTACAATTTTGGATTTAACCCACCTCGCTTCACTTGGTTTGATTCCCATTTTAGCAATTAAGTTTTTGTGAATACCTACTAGAACAATCAATCTTGCTGTATATTTACTGCGGAGGTCAATTTCCTCGTATGTTTTGTGACGCTGACGATGTGATGATCAGTCATGTTGTGTTAGCAAACTTAAATCGGGTATTTTCAGTTCGAGATACAGTTTTGGCGCCATTAATTTATTACGTAAGACGATTTTGGGGTGGAGGGGGGTCGAACATATCTTATTTTTTCTTACAAGGGGGTGGTAGGGGGTTTTCATAGTTCTTAAGCAAGATCACAAAGATGCGATTTTTTTTTTAATTTCTATGAAATTATGACCTTTAATAATACTTCCACACTCTATGCTATCAAACACGGTGCAGAGTTAGCTTAAACGAGCTCAAGTACCTTTGTACAGGTACAAATAAACATTCATAAAAATATTTTTTTGAAAATAAATTATATTGGTGGGACGGGGTCAGCCTATTCTTATTATTTCTTACATAGGGGTGGGAGGGGGTCAAAAACTGGCAAAAATTGTCTTACGTAATTAATGAATGGCGCCTTTAGTGTTACTATTGCTTGGAACTGCTAAAATTATAAATAAAGATAAGCATAATTAATACAAACTTCAGTGACTTAGGGCCAATACAGACGGACTACAACCCGACTGCAACTTGTATGGGAACTGCACGCCAATCGAAACGTCGGCGTGCAGTTCAGCAAAATGACCCAGTACCCTGGCAGTACCTAGTAGAACTCAGGTTTGGTGTAACAAAGGCACATTATGGTTTGGTCATCCGACTCATCTTGATGAGCACTTAGGAGAGTAGTACCCAAGATAGAGCCGATGCCGAACCCTGGCAGTACCTAGTGGAGCTCGGGTTTGATGCAACATACATAGACACACGCTGTTTTGGATATCCGACTCGTCATGATGATCACTGGGTAGATCAGTACTTTCAGTACCCAAGATAGCTGATGCTGAACCCTGACAGTGCCTAATGGAGCTCGGGTTTTATACAACATAGGCACACGCTGTTTTGGTCATGCAACTCGTCTTGATGAGAACTTAGGAAAGTAGTACCCAAGATAGAGCTGATGCTGAACCCTGGCTGTACCTAGTGGAACTCGATCAGGTTTGATGCAACATAGACACACGCTATTTTGGACATCCGACTCGTCATGATGAGCACTTGGGAGAACAGTACCCAAGATAGAACCCATGCTGAACCCTGGCAGTACCTAGTGGAACTCAGGTTTGTTGCAACATAGGCACACGCTGTTTTGGCCATCCGACTCGTCTTGATGAGCACTTAGGAGATTAGTACCCAAGATAGAGCTTATGCTAAACCCTGGCTGTACCTAGTGGAACTCAGGTTTGGTGCAACATAGGCACACGCTGTTTTGGTCATCTGACACGTCTTAATGAGAACTTGGAAGAGCAGTACCCAAGATAGAGCTGATGCTGGACCCTGGCTGTACCTAGTGGAACTGTGTGTGTTAGTTTATGTGCGGAGCAGCGTGATTACTGCCAGTAGGTGTCCAGACGGGATAGTTTTTCGATCAATTGTGTGGAGTGGATGCAAAAATAAATTCAAGAACATTGGCTCGCTGACCCAACATTATGTAGGAAAGCCAGTTGGGTTCCTTACAAAAAGTACTGGGCGACCGTGTAGGATGTAATGCACTTATGAAATTGTATATTACGTGTGGATGATATTGGCAATTTGATTTTGTCGTCTGGATACGTTTTTAAAGGACAAAGTAAAAGCTGTAACAGACAGGCATACCGGACAGCAACCGGTTCGGTACGTTAAGGTAGAAAACCTCCGCGAGCCCTTACAAAGCGCTGCTTTTTGCTAGTGATACGATTCACTGTAGATAATTGTAACGAAAATCACCAATTATATTTTAGCATGTTAGCTTGAAACCTTTATACAATGTAAGCGTTAGCATTATTCTAGATAGAGGTAGTGATTATTCTAGACCTGTGATTCAAACACTAAATGATAAAAGAATTATATGAGATCTGAATTTCAGTATTTAGATCTGATTATTAAAGCTTTTATTTTATATTTTTGATTACATAGGTAAGTTGGCGAAACCTTTTTCGCTGACACATAATTATCAAGGTACCCTTGTAAAGAAACGAGAAGTCGAGAACTCTAGTTGTAAGTTATGTTTGTGTATATAATATTGTACCTAATTGTATTAGAATAGAAGTACCTACCTAGTATACCTAACCTAGCTTGTAAATTATAATGGGTAACTATTTTTAATGGGTATGGGCAGGGGTGCGAAACTCCTGACTTCTGTCAAACTCGGCTCCGCTCGGCTCAGCATTGCTCCGAGCAATTATTAGGGTTGGCACCACTTGACTTCCTTTTGCGTGCACGACCACAGATAAGATATTCACTTTATTTTTTACAACCCTAAATAGCCGAAAGGGATAGTGCCATATATTAGAAAGGGCCAGCATGATTCGACCCTGAACCGCTGTCAAACTTCGTTTTTGTAGGAAGTTTCCTTTCTGTACGGTAGTACTATTAATTATTCTGTGGTATGGGTAAGAATAAATAGGCTTATTTAATTACAAACTGATGACTTACCAATTGAAGCATCGCAACTGACGAGGTAGTTTTAAAAACCTGCACAGAAGTTTGTATACTTATAACTAAACTGGGAGTCGGGTTATTCCTACTAGTTACCAGTGTTACCACCAAGTTCTTACCCAGGGAGTCGGGCTTTATAGATATGGGTTCCGCTGCATCTGGCAGCTTATGACCATAACGGTATATAAAGTGTCAGTCAATGGAACTTGCTAACTATGTAAACAAAAGTCACTATAGTTCGTTTTTTTTAGCATTAGAAAGAACTTCGCAGAAGTAAGCTTGTGGTTCCAAATCCGGCACTTTTAGCGGTAATAATTTGAAGTAAATTATATGTATTGACCATGCTACATTAGATAATTCAATAATTATTAACAATTAAAGAGCCTGATAAAAACTGCATTGCTTCTGTGGAGTTCTTTCTAATGCTAAAAAAACGAACTTTATAGTAAATTCATCATTCTTTGACAATTTCAATATGGCGGTTTGTATACATAGTTAGCATGTTCCATAGAATGACACTATAGGTAGTGTGCTGGGCTGGGTGGGAGAATTAACAGGGGGCCTAGCCAAGATGACAATTGTTTGCAGAAAACGAACCGCTATTGTCTCTATCACTCTTCCATATTAGTGCGATAGACATATTGTGCCGTTTCGTTTCTCTGCAAACGATTGTCATCTTGGCTAGGCCCCCAGGTAAGAAACAAAATCCCCATATTACGGTGTATTGCACCCGCTATTAACAACTGGTAATAACCTGTTTATAGGGAATTAAGCTTAGAGTGCTCACTCCATAGGTACATAGATAAAAACCCATATGTATAATAAGTTTTAAACCAGCTTTGCGAAAACATATTTGTAATAAGATTTAACTTTTATAAATTATTACTTATTATTATATTTGTGGTTGGTTATGGAGTGAGCACTCTTAAGTTACTCTTACATCATATTTCTCTATGATGCTGAACTTTGTGTATTAATATTTGGTGCCATTTTTAGGCAGTAAGAATTGTACGTGATCTAATCTATTCACACTAGCGCAGTGGTTCTTAACCGGTAGTCCCTGGAAGCACCTGAAGTGGTCCGCGAATATATCAATAAAACGGTCAGAAGGTATTCACTTCCAATACCTTTGACAGGATATTGTTGAGTGGCCCCTTGTCATCTTGTCACTGAAAGGATACGAGTTACGAACCATTGCACTAGCCACGTCAGTTGTTCTACAAATAATGTTTAGTTATGAAATAAAATACTATTTTAAAACGAATCATGTATTATAAACACATAAATATGACGACAATCAGAATTCATGCATTGTATTATTTTTACAAAAAATTAAAAGTGGAATGGAGCATAAAAAATTTACATTATGTACAAAAAACTTGAGGACAAAACAATACAACACATAATAGTCCTTTAATCATTAACATGAAAAGTCTTTGCTTTTAAAAGTCACTCAACAGCACTATATTGTTTGCATTCAGACACCAAAACTTTCCGCATATAACAATTTCTTGAATCTTCATAGCCATGTAGGTCCTCATCTTGAATCTTCATAGCGATGTAGGTCCTCATCTTGAATCTTGAGTTCATCTCTCTTCTGCTGTATAACTAAAGTAGTGTGTGAGTTGTTTTGCCGCCTCATCCTAGTAAAGCTGATCAAAATTAAGGTGAATAACATGATTCAGGATTACATCCGCCGTGCTGAACTCCTTCGCCAGGTGGGTATGGACTACATCACCACGCAGGAGCACGCTATCAGTACAGGACGGCTATCAAAAACAAAATGTTATATACTCGCTACAGTTTGAAAGCTAGACTTGCAATCTATTTGAGTCTGATCGCAGTCAGTGTAAATGAGAGAAAATTGATTCAAGAACTCAAAGGCCTTGGAACTCGACTCAAACGCCAGCTCCCGAACGATGAAATCCACAGGAACGCTTTGTCTGTAGCTGCACATATAAGAAAACATAAATTTAACAACAAACCAGCTTGGCTGGCGAGTTCGGAATTTTTTTTTTTAATGACACGTGACAGATACAGTGGCGAGGTCATGATCTTTCCACTTTGGCGGAGATGAGAGGAATAAACTGATAACATTGGTTGTAATCCACATCTCTTCGCTTGGCTCGATTACAACCAATGCTATTGGTTGATACCTCTCATTTCCGCCTAATGGAAAGGCAGCATTAGTCAAGTGTCCCGTTTAAACTTTTAAGGCACGAAATAGTCGATCTTTGCGTTAACCTTGCCACTTTGCTCATTGACGTGTTTGAAGACAAAATAACTGTAGTAGACATACAGTTTTAGAACATATCGTGGGGCAGTTTCTACTTGGGACGTATCACATGTGTCTAACCTCAACCTACACTTAAGTTTTGTGGTTACTGGGTTGTCAAACATTAGGGCTTTTAGTTACTTCGATAATATGTGATTAGACCAGCTTTTCCCAGAAAAAAAAAAGCATTTTCAGAACGGCTTAAGTCTTATCGGAAGCGTGCATGAACTATATGGGGCAGCATAGGGCATAGGAGCCGTCAGATTTTTGGCGCGAGGCGTAAATGTGAAGTTGATGCTTCCGATGAAGCCCACAAGATGGCAGCACCTACTATGCACAAGAAAACGTACGAGAACGGTACATGGTAGCACTTGCTTTGACAATGTACAGGTTTATGTTTCTAATCTTTCAGATTCAGGCCACAAGATGGCAGAACCTCCAACGCGGACGGTCTCTATGCTGAATCACCTGTCCAAGTATTAAAATATAAAAAAAACCCTCTTACTAATAATGGTACATTATTAGTAATTATTGCTGGTAAATACTTTCCTTGGCTAGTTCATCTCACGTTCCCAGTGGTAACAGATGAAAATAATCCCTGCTGTTACCAGTGTTAACAACTGTGTGATAACAGGTGGGGAGGTGGGGGATAACCCTAATAGTCTCGGGAAAATGTAAGCTTAAGATATCAACACTGCGTTATCTGCCAACCGCCAACTATCGACATTGTGCCGCTGTCGACACCTGTGACATCCAGTAGCAGGCGTGGCTCACTCCGCGATTTCGTCGCTTTGCTACAGGTAGCTAAAAGTACATCCGTTCCACACCAATTTTGGTGGCTAGCCATAAGCCGCGCGTGGCGCTGTCGCGCCATATTAGTCCTGATCGTAACAGACGCGCTTTGTTAGAGAGTGAGTCTTCTGTACCTAGTACTATTATTCATTCTGTGCCAGTAGTCAAAAGTTGTTGCAACATTGGCTATGTCATCTCAATTTAAAACCCGGATCCCTGTAATCTCTGTACGGAATCCGTACGGCACCTAGATCCGCTCCACGATGTAATGTTCGACCGTAAACGTCTACAGTTATATTGTCTTTGTTAATTTGTATGTATGTATTTCCATTCGCGAAGGCACACCCCATGTGTACTTTTCTATACTAATAAGTTTGACCATTTAGTACAGAAAGACAAGGAGTGGGCATTCGTGAGTAAATTAGCAAAACAAGGGTTTTAGTGTTACCAAGAAAAAACCCTTTATTTACTAAGTTATAGTGACAAGATTTTACTGGATAATTTAACAGATCACAGTAGTCCGTATTTTTATGTTTTTAAAAAGATAATATAGTCAAACCAAGCTAAGTTGACAGCGATTTTAATAGCACAGAAGGTGCAAGTTTTATTTAAACGTCCTAATTTCATAGAAGTTTGACGATTAAAATAACACAGGCTGTGCTATCAAAATCGCTGCCGAGTTAGCTTGGTCTGACTCTAAAACAAAACACCATGAGTCGTCCGTTCAGTCAAAGCTATAATACCATAAATATAACAAGTTGTCACTTGAATAATCATATCATATATCTATGGTATAGTTATAATTTATTCATCACACTTGCTCGAAAAAGATCTTATTTCATGCAGGTGTACTGAAGGGTAAAGGCCTAATATAATGTTCCCGCGGGAGTTATGAATTGTGAACTCCCTAGGGAGTTATAGTTTTCTTTTTTAATTATGTCACTAATTCATACGAACCAAATAAGTTGTAAGTAAAATACTTTGCGAAGTCAAGCTTTAAGGGAGTTTTACTTTTAAAATACTGGCGTTTATAATTTAATATTTTTGTTTATGTTTAAAAATATTCAATTTGATTAATTTAATTCATGGACGTTTAAAAAAAAAATCACAATTTTCGACCGAGGCTGAATGCCTTGTCAAGAAATGACAATATGGCGGACGAATGTTTGAAATGTCACCGTATTTAATAATTATTTCGGATTATTCCCACTAGTTACCACCAAGTTCTTACCAGTGGTAACTACTGGGATTTTTTTCCCCACCTTTTACCACTGGTAACTACTGGGGAAAAAAATCCCACTAGACTGGGAATTTTTATTCCCAGTAGTTACCACTGGTAAAAGGTGGGGTATTTTTTCCCAGTAGTTACCACCAAAATATTGTTAGAATTATTGTTGTTTGTGTTATTGTCTATTAAAAACAGTATAAATCGTATAGTATAAATGTAGCGTGCTGTAATAAATAATTGTGTCAGTTAGTGATTCAGTAAACTGCTTTAAAAGTGATCAATAATATTAAAACAGTTTTACCGGTACAAGTGTAAACACTAAAATAGAAGAGTCTCATTCTAGTCAAGTAGAAATTAACTTATTATCCGGATTAAATTTATCTTATTAACTGTAAATTGAATTACATATTTATACAAACGAACAAACAAATCAGTCAAAAACCGACAGAACTGATTTCGTTTATTTATTTACAGCTACTTCATTTCGTTCTATTATAACACGACGCAGAGCTGGAATATGTAGGTATTCATAATTTGTAGTCGGGCTAAATAAGTAAACGGCATGGCTGTTATTAAAACCGCTTAGGGCGCGCTTCGGATGGGCTGACTGCTCGGACTAACCAGCGTAGGCTCGCATTCCAATTACGCTCGGGTAGTACATCGCTCGGTCATGTTACGCTGGTTGGCTCGATTGCTTAAACACCCACACTAGCGGGATGGTAATAACACTCTACCAGAGGGGCATCAGGTACTATTCGTACACTTCTTTTTTTGTATTTAACTTTCATTCTTTTGGATAACATGTTTATTGGAAGAACGTGTAAGTAATTAAAATCACATAAAACAACCTTGAATTGAGTACGACGAAGTGGCAAGAGGGCGTCAGGCTAAGAGCAAAAATCTGAAAAATATGTAATTCAATTTACAGTAATTAATAAGATAAATTTAATCCGGATAATAAGTTAATTTCTACTTAACTAGAATGAGACTCTTCGACTTTAGTGTTTACACTTATACCCTCGGCTTATACCGGTAAAACTGTTTTAATATTTTTGATCACTTTTAAAGCAGTTTACTGAATCACTAACTGACACATAATTATTTATTACAGCACGCTACATTTATATTTATACTATACTATTTATACTGTTTTTATTAGTATTGAATTCTAACAATATTTTGGTGGTAACTGGTAACTACTGGGAAAAAAAATTCCCACATTTTACCAGTGGTAACTACTGGGAATAAAAATTCCCAGTAGTTACCACCAAGCCGTGTTGGTGGTAACTAGTGGGATTTTTTTTCCCAGTAGTTACCAGTGGTAAAAGGTGGGAAAAAAATTCCCAGCGGTTACTACTGGTAAGAACTTGGTGGTAACAACCCATTATTTCGCTTAAAATTTAGTTTTTTCTTCGCAAGTGTGATGAAATACATTGTGTGTTAACTCCGGGGGTGAGAATATTGTAAACCTTGAGTCTTTAGTTCCTTCTATGCTGCGGCTGTCGGGAATTATAGACCTGGATTACAATATCTCGCTTACTCCCCTCGTTGCACAATGTACTATGTATTACCATAGACTGATAGACAAGTCACGTGGTTTTGTTTACCTTTTCTTCACATGCCTAAAAGTAAAGATTATAAGGCGATCATCTTTAAAATCCAGTATCATATATATAATACAGTTCATGCTGCAAATACATAAAAGAGCGTTGGAATATCCAACCAAACCAAGAGGAATCATTCATGAGTCATCGTGCATAATATTGTCATATGTCCCGTATGTCCAAAACTCAAGATATCCTAAACTCTGTTTTTATTACCTGGTAAGGTACCAAAATGACTGTTCGATTGCCCAATCAACATCAATGGACAGAGTTTACGATATTGAATTTCAATTCAAATCTCTTACTTACTAAGAAGAACATTATATCCATATTAAGCACATAACATATTAAACATAATGAGCAACAGATGTAAAACCAAACAAGTGCGTTTTTGACCACGCATTATAATACAGATCATATGATATAAATAAAAATAGCAACTGTACAAGCAAAAGGACGTATCTTAGGGGCTGTCCATAAATTACGTCATCGGTTTTTGACCTCCCCCCCCCCCTAAAATCATGTTTCGAATGACCCCGTTTCCTCCTACGGCATGCTACCATCATCCGATGTCGAGACCCCCCCCCCCCCTAATTTGAAATGACGTAATTTATGAATAGCCCCTTAGCAGCACTTGTTTTTGGGAAGTTTTGTGAAAACTTGATAACGGGTCAACGGATCATGTCCAAAATCCTTTTTTTTCGAGAGAGCGGGGAGAGACCACATAAGCTTCTAAGCGATTATTTGCATAAACATTAACTTATTTAAAAGAAATCGATTAACTTTTTCATTTTAATGAATAATGTGCCACACGTTAGAGCTTTTTCATTTCGGATCAAAATGGCTGCGCTATACAGACACACGTGACGAAAGTAAGGATCAGATGGTGATGCCCTACCGGAAAAAAGAAATACAATACCAAATTCCTTTATCTGCCTCTTTATTGCTCGTATATGCAAGAGCGATAACGAGACAGGTAACGACATTACGATTTCCGTTTTTCGCGGTGGAACCTCTGTTTTTTCCACCTCGGCTACGGAAACCTATAAAAAGTTCCAGCCTCTATTAGATATCCCTGCCTTAAGCGAGTCTACGTGATATATCGAGTGGAGCACCAAGCGATAATACTGTAAGTATCGTAGAAAAGCTTGTAATTTTTCGTTCTAAATACTGTTAAAGAGCCCATCAATGTGAATACTATTATAATGTATTCAAAGGGTACTTTAATACGAAATACAGAATATAGCGGCCCCCTTTTTTAAATATATATCGTTAAATTTAAATAATCACCATTATTTACCAGTAGCGGTAGTGAGCACGTTGATGGGCTCATTTTAAGTCTCTTTTCCGAAATGCGAAAAAAGGGGGCTTTACCAAATGAAGTGCAGAGTGTGCAACTAACTAAATATCATTAAACATAATATTGTAAATATACTATGCTATAATGATTTGAATACCTATTTATGAGTTTAGTATCACCATTATTCTTAGTAGGATCATTTTTGTTTGATATCACACGATGTCTGATATTGTGGACGATTTTGATCGTATGCTTATGATGTCAAACCAAGATCCCGTGGCACCTCCATCATCTTGATGTTATCATTGGTATGTTCAAAACAAGCGAATTGGTTAGATCAGATTATTTAATATACAAACTACAAAAACCCGAATTTAATCCGCTATTCCAATTTCCGTATCTGTCATATGAGTTACTTATATCTTTAAAACGATTTAACACTGACACCGACCTACCACAGTGAGTGGGATGATACACGATACTTCAGGGGGCTTCAGCGAAATTGTCTATTGGCATCCGACCGAATATTTAACCCTTAAATGCATGATTTTTTTTCTTTTTGCCCGAAATTAATATATGTATCATATAATTCTTTGCTGTTTCAAGGAAAAATTGTAAAAAAAATATAACATCGATTTTCACTGCGAAATCAGTGTTAGAAGTTGCATAGGCTAAATCATATTTATATAAATATATAATTATTAGTAAGAGATATAGAAAAATCTTACTGCCATCAGAAAGGTACACTATTTGTGATATTCCTATGATAAAGTTTTTAAATATAAAATATGTAATTACAAACCCCGAAAAATCTGCCCTAAATCACACACTAAAAATCATCACCTACCGGTTTTTCCAAGTTTTCCGACATTTCGTCTTAAAACAAATGTAATTTTTATAAATTAAAATAATGCGTAAATTTAAGTACAAATTCGGAAAATGGATTAGTTTAACTGTTGAAATAATATACAGGAACAAATATAATTTGACTAATTATGCATAAAATTTTATGTTTATGATGTGTAGGCTGCATCCTACACTATGCATTTAAGGGTTAAATTTCGCGGTAGCGATATGTTTCTGCTAACTATGGTAGAACATGTAATGGTGTCCGTGTTTAATCAGAATCACACTATGATGATGAAAATGAGCATTTTGAAAAAAAGTGTACATTTTGCCATGTTCTCAGCAGATTTGTGTTATTTTTAAGTCCTGCCGAAACGAAGGGTCAAATTCATATCATATTCATTAGTTCACTAAAGCATTTCGACATATTAGTTGGGAGCTAAGTAGATGACTAGAAAAATATGGAACACTCAAAGAAATGCTCAAAGTAGTGATTTAAAGTCATATTATACACATACATTAATAAGAAAGTGACCATGCAAGGATAAAAAGATATGCAGTGATAAGCGTTATTCTCACCTGTTACCACAAAGTTGTTGCCATTATTAACAACTAAGAATTCCCAGTGGTCACCACCATTTCACTTCAGTGGTGGTGTTAAAAAATTCCCAGCTGTTACAAGTGGCAATAACTTAGTGGTAAGAGCTGCAAATAACCCAGTGATAATGACAGTGCTACCACACCAACTAAAATATAAAAAATGTATAGAAAAAACATACGACTTGATGATGTATTTGAGATACTGCTTCCTTTCTCTCTCCACAAACCAGTCCATGAGGTACCCAGCCATCAAAGGTGCTGTTTTGTAGAGCAAGAAGAACTTGTGTAGGTTTCCAGTGGCCCATGCACATCTGGTGTCTAAGGCATGTTTAACACATTCATTCAACCTGTCCTCCTTTGAGAGAAACTGGAATATTGTAGTTAAATCTGCAAAAAATAGTTTTGGTAAATATTTCATTTATACTTTCTATATTAAAAGCATTATTGTATGTGACTCAATACTAACCTAAGGTGTTTTTAGTGAAGATGTAATACAGTATCCGGTATGCTGTGAATTCAGGAGCATTATTTCTACAGTTGGGTAATTCACTGTAGAGCATTTTGAGCTGTGTTTGACACTGATTAAACTCTTCATGGTCACCCTTTTCTAATGCTATCCTTGCATGTGTCTCATACACTTCAATTGTAAATCCATCTCTTACTCCTTGTACCTGAAAGTCAAAATCAAATTTTATAACTCTGAAAAGATACAAATATTGTTAACATATTTAGAGGTAGAAACACTTACCGTTAAATCCTGTCGTATTGATTTCAATTGATCACAAGCATATCTGTAGTCCTGTTTATCTATCCACCGCTCTTTCACATTTTTTAAAGAAGTCCTTAACACAGATACTGGTCTCACTTCACAGGCCTCAGGGGCTTTTGTTAATCTCAGGAATGATTTCTCAATATCTGTGCAGGTCCCCACAATATGCATGTTATTGATTTCATAGTCTCCTTCATTGTCCTGGATGATGGATCGGTTGACAGACGGCTCTGCTCTCCTAGAACTTACCTGTACAGAGCTAGCAATGGATGGCACACTAGTATTTCCAAACCTTTCTGCCCTTTTAAGAAGTTTTTCAGCATTTACTTGAACATCTTCAACAAGAAACTGGCCACAAGCTTGTTTCTTTTTTTGATTTTTATTATTTTTTTCCTGTTTCTTATGATCAAATGACAACCTATCCTTAATTTTTTGTCGGGATTTACCCTTATAGTTTCTTTTTTCCTCTACCTCATCACCTGATGCAGAAGATGTACTGAAATAAAATGTATGGTCAGAATCACACCAAATAATCAAAAATAGCAAAATAAGTAATGGTATTTTTTTTACCTGTGTCTTTTCCTAGATGGGCTCCTAGATCTAGACCTACTCCTAGAATGTTGTCGTCGCCTTCTTTGAGGCGAATTTTTATGACCCGAAAAACGTCCCCCCAAGCTAGATTTTCCCTTAGTTGGTTCAGGTACATTTTCAAGTTTTTGATACAGTGATAATGTACCATGAACCGGCTTAACAGATAAGTTATTGCGTTCACTGTGCACACTAGGAATTGGCTCTTCGTCCCAATTCCTAGACCAAATCTCATCCTTATTAGCTGCTGCAGTGATACGGCCCTTCAAGCAAATATCTATTTGGTCACGGTCAAGGCCTGATTTGCATTTCTCATAGCATCTTTTGATATATCTCTCCAGGCTTTCTGGCCATGATCCTGCTGAAGACTGACAAATAGAAGAGGACTTTAATAAATCTGAAGTTTCAGATACTTCCTCTTGATCGGGTTCCTGATGCTTAAATGGTTCAGAATGATTTTGTGGTTCACCTGCTGGCTCAGGGATGTCATCAGTGAGAAGGGGAGGAGGCATAGGAATATCTAATGGTGGAGGAGGAGGTGGCTTAGGAGTATCTGGTGGAGGACAAGGTGGTAGTGGGGGAGGATGGTCTGGCAGAGGAGGTAGCATTGAACTCGGAAAAGCATCAATGCTATCATAATTTAGTCTATTATCCTTCTTCCGTTTTTTCTTTGATCCTCCGTTGTTACCCAGAAGAGGGTTTTCATTAGGAGGGATGGGTGCAGTTTTCCGGTTACCATTCAGGTTAAACCTGATGGGAGATTGATTGAAGAAAGGACGACTTGTGTCAAGAGGTGACATGCCCAACAAAGGAGTTGGTTGGGCAGGTGTCTTAAGCGGAAATTGCTGCTGACGGCCAAAATCCGGCTTCACGTCGTTATTTTGTTGAAACTGGTGGACTGCATTATTAGCCAGACCCGGATTATGACCCATTTGATTGAAGTACTGGTTGTAATAAGGCGGGTACACACCACCATTATAGCCGTTGTATTGCTGATACAGACCATACATCCAAGGATTATGATTTGGTGGCATACCATTCATCGTTTGTAAAGGAGGATCCTTTGATGTATTCTCAGCCATCTCGTAAGATAATCTAATTCATGTGGTTATATTCACAGACGAATGACGATACAATAATCCTCAACGACTTCACACAAAATGGCGACAGATTACTTAACTTAAAACGAACGTACAAAGAATTCACGGAAGCGATTAACGAATTTACCAGTGATCGCGTCTCCTTGCGACGTAATAAAATTCCAACAAACCTTTACAGGTCCAGAATTTTAAAACAAGTATATTTTTAATTAAGATTCACGTTTTCACGATCACGATTATCACGAATGAATGAATGAAATGTTAAACGTTATAGCCGGCTTAGACTCTCGCGCGAGCCACGAGACGAGCCGCGAGACGCGCCAAGAGACGCGAGTGTAAGCGGTGGGCTCGCGGCTCGTCTCGTGGCTCGGCTCGCGCTCGCCTGGCTCGCGTGGAGGAGCGGTTTTCTTAGCGATGTTACGATTCGACTTCACAAATCGGTTCAAACCGATTTAGGTCTGAAGTCGACTAAATCGACTCGAGTGTTCCGTAAATCGACTTAAGATACGTTCACCCGCTCTAAGCGCACCCTTTCCGATTTGTTGCTGCGTCACTTTCGTTGGACATATTGAGGCATAAAATGTACACGAATCGACTTCAAACCACGAAGAAAAATGTTGGCATGCACTTTGCCGTCATTATTGAGTCGAGTCAAGTCAAAACTTGGTATCTACAGGTAAACTAAAATGAAACTTATGGTTCAAGTACTAAGGTTCAATTTCGCATAGGCTTAAAGAGATCGATTTGGCGGTTTACTTGGATCGGTTTGCCAGTTTTGCGCCGCGTCGATTTGCTAACTGAACGAATTCGCGGCAATGACTCACGGAATCGCACGAGACCGCACGCTCTTTCCAGCTTGCTCGTATAGTGCTTTCCCGTTTTATGTTTAGCAATTAATGACATTTTGATCTACCGCGCAACGGAAAGTAAAAAAATATTACAAAAGTTTTAAGTCAAAAGTTTTTGCTGTCGTGTTATTCTAAGAATTCTAAGGGTCGAACAAACCGTAAAATTTACAATTCGATTTCTTCAACTCAAAACTAAGCGACTACGGAGCGGTTTGAACTACTGATAATAAAAAAATAGAAGTTAAATCGACTTGGCCAAATCGGTTTGCAAACCGATTTGGGTTTAAATCGGAGTCGACTTATTCGGTTTGAAAATTTTTCGATTTGACCCATCACTAGGTTTTTTCTGGGCACAAGCCAAAGGGGCTCGCGCGGGACGCGCGCTTGCGTTCACACTCGCGTTCGGTTTGTCATTCGATTATAAACTTTATGCCGTGCCGTTAGTGTTTAAAATATATTAGCTCGACGAGCTTACGAGCCATGAGACGAGCCTCGAGCCGAGCCACGAGGCGAGAGTGTAATCATTAGCTCGACGGGCTAATGCGCTCAAGGCCACTCGAGGCGAGCCACGAGACGCGCCTAGGGTTGCCAGATGGTCGGGATTTGGCGGGATTCTCCCGATTTTTAGGATGTGTTCCCGATTCCCGACAAAGTGAACATTGTCCCGAAAAACAGCTTATAAAACAATAATTTCAAGTTCCGAACTGTCGTCGAGCGAGCGAGCGACTCTAGATCCCAAAGAATTCATACTATTTTTATATAAAAACGTCTATGGGCAGACCAGCTGACGCCAATAATGTAAAATATCGTTGTTTTTAATACATTACTTTAATTTGAATGTTTTTTTTCCCGACTGAAGTCCCAAAATCCCGAAAAAAATATATTTTTTTCCGATAATAGCGCCTTTCGATCTGGCAACCCTAGACGCGCCGCGAGCCGAGCCGCGAGACGAGAGTCTAAACCGGCTATTAAACGAATGAAAATGAATGGTGAATGGGTGAATGGTCCAATGAATGACTAAAAAGCATAGACCTATATAATAGGGACAAGACATATTGTTCTATACGTACAATTGCTTATAGAAATAGCACCCATTTTGACGGCACACACATAAATATATATCTATCTCGTTTTTACTCAGCACTGTAACCCATAGCAAAAAAAGGTGACAGTATTTCAGTACGGACATAAAGTGTTCCATGAAAATACGTAAATACCTAATGCGGCCGAAAATCCGCCATGTTTAGTCACGCAAATGTCATTGTCTGTCAGTTCAGCAGGTACTTGTCCTGTCAAAAAGTCCTGGTGAAAATTAAAATTATTAATTATCTTTCAATATTTTGCTTGTGATTGAAAATAATTGAAGCCAAATGTGAATAATTACGTCGCGAATATGCCAGTGTGTAGTGTATTAGGGTGCGGCATAAGAAAACCACCAAATCAGCCATCTTTAACCATACACAGGTACGCTATAATTTACATTATAAATAGCAAGGTTCTTCTGTGCAGTTAGGCCCCGTTCGCACGGCAGCTTTTTCAACGCGCGTTAAAAAAGCGTTTGAATGACACAAATGGATAACCATGTATGTATTCACACGAAGGCGGTTTTTAAGCGCGGCGCTTTTTTATCGAGCACTGTTCGATTTTCGGCGCTGGGCGTTGGCGTCAAATTGAATAGACCATACGGAAATCCGTGTATCTGTTCTCACAAGCGTTGAAAAAGCGCCGGCGCTGCTGTCAGTTGGCTGTCAAGTGTCAATTTTTGGTGTCAATCGTCAAGATTATTATTAGTTTCACCTTAAAAATATCATTTTATGCTTACAAATTCCTGAAATATTCAAGCTATATTCAAATAATACGTCGTAATAGCAAATAAAGTATGGCTTTGCTGAGATGCGTACGTGGCAGTACGACTCACAAGTGATTTTTAAGCGTTCATATGAACACAAATATTGGAAACGGTAAAAAAGCGCCAACGTCGGGTTTTAACGCAACGCTTTTTAAGCTGTCGTGCGAATGGGGCCTTATAGATCATGAAGTGATTGGATTTATTTAACTATATTTTTACGCTTAAATAATGTAAACATTTCAGCTAGGGTTGTACTTTATTTATCGACTTTGATATCGATATATTATGATTGCCTATTTATATTTTCTTATTTTATCATGCTACCCCGCTTCAAACCAACTAAATTATCTTAATTTAATAATTAAATCATTTTTATAGCTTACCAAGAAATGAACATAAAAAGAAAGAGCTGGAGATGGAGACCCTGACCAACTCTCGGGAGCACTCGGGTCCGTGGGGTCGTTACTCCACAAGCTGCCCTGCGGGCTTTTTTATATCATTATTATAGTTTTTTTATATAATTCGACATTAAGAGACCATATACATATAGTTGTAATTTATAAAATGGTTAATGTATTGTTATTATTTTGACGTATAAAAATGCCCTTGTGGCCTATTTGCTGAATAAATGTTGAAGAAGTTGAAGAGCGGAAGTCATTCCTTATTTTTGTAATAAAAAAATGTTCTGAAGGTGTTTTGTTTTTTTTCACCCGTCGCTTAATAAGCTTGAATTTTGTATCGCTCTCACTTATAGATACGGCGCACCAAGGTCGAGGTGCAGTGCGGTAGTGTGTTACAGACTTCAGGGTTAGCAACACAACAAAATTGATTGTAATAGAGAGGTAAAGTCCAAGAAAAACACGTACACTTATTCTGACATCCAAAACAGATGGCGCTGTACTGCGCCATGTGTTTTGCGGTCACTAAGTTGTCAAACGTCAACTTTTGAAAATCAGTGTTACCGCAAAAATCGCAATATGTATTGAGTAGTACAGCGTCATCTCGTTTACCTGTCAAATTTGAAGCACGAAATTGTTCTAGACTCCACACATCTTACTAAATCAAAGTATCTTTTCACATAACAATATACTAATAAAGAATTTTTATTTATTTACTTACTTCCTATTAAAACATAAACTCCACAAATAATACATACTTAGTATTTTAAATAAAATGAGCCGAGAACGTTAAAAAGGTATCGATGTATCGATAAAACCTAGTAACAGTAAAAATCTTCTGAGGGGCTACCGCGAAAACCGATATTCGGAAATTGCGGGGATCTTTCTCTTTTACTCCAATGAAGGCGTAATAAGAGTGACAGAGAAAAATGCCCGCAATTTGCGAACTTCGATTTTCGCGGTTACAGCCCAGGGCAGCACTAAGGCCCCATTCGCACGACAGCTTAAAAAGCGTTGCGTTAAAACCCGACGTTGGCGCTTTTTTACCGTTTCCAATATTTGTGTTCATATGAACGCTTAAAAATCACTTGTGAGTCGTACTGCCACGTACGCATCTCAGCAAAGTCATACTTTATTTGCTATTATGACGTATTATTTGAATATAGCTTGAATATTTCAGGAATTTGTAAGCATAAGTTGACATTTTTAAGGTGAAACTAATAATAATCTTGACGATTGACACCAAAAATTGACACATGACAGCCAACTGACAGCAGCGCCGGCGCTTTTTTAACGCTTGTGAGAACAGATACACGGAGTTCCGTATGGTCTATTCAATTTGACGCCAACGCTCAACGCCGAAAATCGAACAGTGCTCGATAAAAAAGCGCCGCGCTTAAAAACCGCCTTCGTGTGAATACATACATGGTTATCCATTTGTGTCATTCAAACGCTTTTTTAACGCGCGTTGAAAAAGCTGCCGTGCGAACGGGGCCTAAAACCGCCATGTTTAGTTCTAAAGCCTCCTCCACACTCGTGCGCGAATCGCGGCGCAAAGCCGCGAACGTGAGTGTGGAGTCCTGAACGCAGACCTGCGAAATCGACTCCACACTCGCGTTCGCGGCTTCGTCCGCGATACACGCGCATAGTCTGGAGGGGGCTTAAGATGACGTCACAGTGGCACGCATTATTCGTTGACGTTTCACTTCCATAGGTTTCATATTTCAGTGCTAAAAAGAAAAAGGCAAGGCCTCAACGCGAAAAAGGAAAAAGGCGACGTTTTTGCCACAGATTAATAATTATAGCCGGACTAACAACTTTGTCAGTAGAAAAAGGTGCGAAATTCATATTTTCTATGCCACGATTACTCTTCGCAGCTACATTTTTTAAATTTGCCGCTGTTTCTACTGATGGAAATGGCTAAAATGATTATAGTTACCCAAAAACCCAAAATTTTATAATGTATACATACCTTAAGTTGAGTACGTTAAAAGTACTTAGGCCCCGTACGCACGACAGCTTTTTCAACGCGCGTTAAAAAAGCGTTTGAATGACACAAATGGATAACCATGTATGTATTCACACGAAGGCGGTTTTTAAGCGCGGCGCTTTTTTATCGAGCACTGTTTGATTTTCGGCGTTGAGCGTTGGCGTCAAATTGAATAGAGCATACGGAACTCCGTGTATCTGTTCTCACAAGCGTTAAAAAAGCGCCGGCGCTGCTGTCAGTTGGCTGTCAAGTGTCAATTTTTGGTGTCAATCGTCAAGATTATTATTAGTTTCACCTTAAAAATGTCAACTTATGCTTACAAATTCCTGAAATATTCAAGCTATATTCAAATAATACGTCGTAATAGCAAATAAAGTATGGCTTTGCTGAGATGCGTACGTGGCAGTACGACTCACAAGTGATTTTTAAGCGTTCATATGAACACAAATATTGGAAACGGTAAAAAAGCGCCAACGTCGGGTTTTAACGCAACGCTTTTTAAGCTGTCGTGCGAATGGGGCCTTACAAGTGACAACACACTATCGCACCGCACCGCGTCCATGGTGCGGGGCGATAGTGTGTTACAGCATTTACGTCTGTAGACCGTAGTGATTATATTCTCTTTGGACCGCGCTGAAAAGAGAATATTATATATAGACGGTCAAGCAAATCTTGTCAATAGAAAAAGGCGCAAAATTCAAATTTTCTATGAGACGATATCCCTTCGCGCCTACATTTTTCAAATTTGCCGCCTTTTTCTACTGACAATATCTGCTTGACCGTCTATAACTACGCGTATAGCACGTCTATAGGATCCTACCATCTATAACCAACGGTAAAATGGTTTTTTTTTATTTACTAAATGTCATTGTGTCAATGTCATCTGCAAAGGGGGTGTCTACCTTTTCAATTTTGGTGACATTCACTTGGTGTTTTTAAAATAATTAAAACAATTCTGATAAATTGTGTGATGATATTTGGATGATTAAGACTTAAAATATATATAGATATACAACAAATGTAATCGGCTAACTAAAAGAGTCAATCTTGGATTTGACTTTACCCGGTGATATAAACAAAGTCAGTTTAGTGGTCTTGTTAGAATGGATTTATTGAAAACTCCTTCTGTTCAATCGTTGCTGGACTCCGATTTAGAATCAGTTGGAAGTTTACAATATATGGACTTTGAAGAGGTACGATATATGCATATATCACTGACTTTTCCTATAGAGTTATAGATTACTGGTATTCCTGAAATTTATGTATTAATGATAAATAAATAAATAAATATTATAGGACATTTTTACACAAATTGACTAAGCCCCACGGTAAGCTCAAGAAGGCTTGTGTTGTGGGTACTCAGATAACGATATATATAATATAGAAATACTTAAATACATAGAAAACAACCATGACTCAGGACAAATATCTATATCATCATACAAATAAATGCCCTTACCAGGATTCGAACCCGGGATCATCGGCTTCATAGGCAGGGTCACAAGACACAGAGATAACAACTTCACATTTTTGAGATTAAATAATTATTTCTGCAATTTGTATGCATATGTGCATCCTTTATTATTTACAGGTCAATTTAATAATTTTATAGTTGAGATAATAATTAATCTAATCCTTATTTATTTACAGTTAGATGAAGTTGAATATGCTTTGCCAACAAGCGAGGCCCCAACTCTGGCCGAGGTCCTGTCTGCTGAGGATGAGGGTGAAGAAAAGATACCATTCAAACCTGTCGAGGAGCCTTCTAGCTGCTCGGCCGTGCAAATAGACTTTCTACAGGCTGTATCCCAACAAATAATACAAGCTCAGGTATACATTTAAGCACATAATACAACAATGTACAAAACAATGGACATAATAAATAATAATAATGGTGGACTAAATAGTGTTTAGTTTTAAGTTTATAAAATACATATGTATGTTAGTCTGTAACGTATTTGTAATATGGGCCTTGTTGCCTGAATTAAAATTCTAAATAAATAAATAAATAATGCCAAAAGGCATGTCAAAGATACAATACAAATGGTTCAAAGAGAAAACTTGATCTAATTTACTTTAGTAAGATGAGATAGAGGATTGATTAATTTATAATATTTTATTATGAACAAGTAAAAGTGTGAAATATCTTGTAATATTAACTTGTTCTTGTTTAAATCCTTCAGGTTCTGTTTTGTTCTGAGTTTTAAAAGTTGACCAGTATCAAGGAAAAATAAAATCACATAGCTTGCATTATTTTCTGTTGCTTCTTTCTTTCTTCGTTCTAGGTTGCTTTTGGTAAGGATCAAATGATGGCCAATGATGGAAGGCCATCTTCTTCTCTTCTAAGTCGGTCCCTCACTGCACAGCTGAGGATTGTGACTCCGCATACCAATTTTCCTTATGGCAGTGCTCCACTTCTCCCTGTCGGTTGCTTTGTGGAAAGCGTTGCTTAGTGTGATGTCCATCTGGGCGGATATTTAGTCACACCATCTCATTGGACTTGGTCCTCTAGGCAATAAATAAATATTTATGAGAATTTTGAAAGTGAATATTTTTTATTAAATAGCATAATGGTCTCTATCTAATTTCATCAACTATGAAAAAGCCAAAAAAAAATTTGTAGTAGTAGTAAACTGTTTATTGAAAAAAAAGACTTATTAAAAATAACATAAAATTAGAATGGGGGAACTTATCCCTTTGAGGGATCTCTTCCAGTTAACCTTTGAGTAGATGAGAGGAGGGAGTGAAAAGAGGGTGACAAATGTAGCAAAATGTACAACAAGCTACCAGAAAGATAAAAGATGTAAATACATACAAAAAATATAGGATAATTGTATTTAGGAAACCAAACTATTCAGGTGAAAAGCTGTTGAAAAGCCATCTAATTCAAATAGGCATAAAATTGTAACACTACAACTACACTCTAAATTTAAGTATGTACCTAACTTGTTATTAACATAATATGGGACTTGTCCTGAAATAAATATTATTTATTCATTCATTCATTCATTGTAATTGAAAATTATCTTTTTCTTATGATGAAAGTATGTAACAACAAATTTACAGTTTTTAGATTTTTCCCTTTACTTGGGCAAGGAGATTATTAGCTTCATGTGTTCTAACTAGTTCAATGAGAAAATAGCTGATAGGTTTTTGTGAAATGTGGATTAACAGACTTAAAACTCATTTTACTTTTGACAGAGTTGATCTTCAAACTGCTGAGGGGAGAGGGGGTTTCCATATGTGATCAGGTGTGACAAGGACCCTTCGGAGGAGTCAAGAAATAAAAAAATCCTATGACGTAATTTATGGATGACCCCTAACCATAATCATTGTAGTTAACAAAATCTTCTTTTTTTTTTCAGGAAAGATCATCAGCAGGTACAGCAACAGCCCTCAGTGTTGGTGCGAACGGAAAACTAACTGTAGGCACGGCTCACGGCCACCTACTAACATTCTTTGAACAAACATTGCGGTGGGTGTGTGACTCCAACACAGATCGTGGCGCAGTCTCATGCGTAGCTTATAATCAGGATAGCACACGCCTTCTGGCCGGATACGCGAGAGGTCTCATTTGCCAGTACGATAGCATACAAGGAATCGTTTTAAGACGCGTGACGTTGGGGGGTGAGATTTGGGGAACACTAAGGGTCACATGGGCTGGAATGTCTGGATTAGCGCTAGATACGGGCGGATCCGTGTGGCTGATTAAATTCTCACGTCCTCTCGGCGTACGATCCGCCCGCTCATCTTGCTTGTTCTCTGGCGCCCGAGGAGAAGTGGTGGCCATGGCGGCTCGTGATGCCCGCATCCTAGCGTTGGCGACTCTCTCTCGAGTGATTATTGTGGCCGGCGGCCGCGCGGCCGGCGTCCGGCTCGGCGGCCCGCCCGACACGCTCCCAGTACTAGCGTGGAGCGACACAGATGAACGCGTATTAGTTTGTGGACGAGCAAAAACGTTACAATGGCTCGCAGTAAACGTCACCGGATCGTCCATATTGCTTCGTCCTGTACATCGTGTGGAGCTAAAGAGTTCGCCCTTGTGGCTGGGCTGGCTCGGCGGAAATCTCGCAATATTTGACGCGGATGAGAATCTGAGACTATGGGGCGACGATTACGACAAGCCATTGGATTTGTCGCAAATCGAACCAGTCTACGCGTC
Organism: Cydia splendana; assembly: GCF_910591565.1. NCBI lineage: Eukaryota > Metazoa > Arthropoda > Insecta > Lepidoptera > Tortricidae > Cydia > Cydia splendana. Next base: position 10,934,853 of record NC_085971.1, on the reverse strand, counting down.
TGCTTTTTTTAAGGTCAGTCGGTAATTCAAAAATGTTTGACATGAAGATATTTTTTTTTTATTTGTAACATGATGATAAATTATTTAGGGTCTGTGGACAGACGGGCGCGTGTCTCGCGCCATGTGTATGGCGGGAGGGAGCGCGCTGGGCGGCGCGTGCGTGGCGGAGGGCGCGCTGGCGCTGCTGGGCAGGAGGGGCGTGCTGCGCGTGCGGCCGCGCGACCTGCTGGCGCGCGCGCAGGCCTCCATGTGCTCCGGCCGCCACGCCCAGGCGTTGAGGCTGCTGTGCTCGGCGCAAGGACCAGACGCTGTGGAGCTGGCTAATTCCTTCATTATAAATATATCTGAAAGGCCACATTTATTGAGTAACAAGGTGTTAGCAGACCTGGCCATCAAATTGTGCCTAAAATTTAATTTGGGGTAAGATCTTATTTATGAGCGCGTGTCAAAATACATCCACTTTTGTCTCAGGTGACGCCGCTTGACATAAATGCTCCGTAGATCATAAATAAGCTGATCTAATTTCCTAGCCACGAGATGTACTCCTGGCTACCCCCAAAAAGCGAGGGGGAGAAAACGGCTTTACCCGTAGATATTAAAGGCTCCGTCACACAGGCGCGTTTTGCGGGTGGCGCGTGAGCGGGGCGCGCCGCTTTTACATACGAGTATAAAACGCTCACGCCGCGCTCACGCTCCGCACGGAAAACGCGCCTGTGTGACGGAACCTTAAGTTAGCTCATTGCTCGTCATGCAAGCGCGTTGCTCATTTCGAATTAAACAGGAAATAAAAATGTGTAAAACAATTAACATTTCATAAAACATTGTAAAGCCCCCTCCAGACTATGTGCGTGAATCGCGGGCGAAGCCGCGAACGCGAGTGTGGAGTCGATTTCGCTGTCTGCGAAAATCGACGCCACACTTGCGTTCGCGGCTTCGCGCCGCGATTCGCGCACGAGTGTGGAGGGGGAAAGCCACTCAAAGTGAAAGAAGAGTGAAAGTGGGGGAAAGTGTAAAGACACTCATGCGGATTACTTAGGTACTAAGTATGTTTCTGCCTATTATATTATATTCATTAGGATAACACGCCCTTTTGCGTTTGTATTTCCAGCGAAGAGCTTTGGTCGTGTCTGTGGGAGCAATGCGCGGGGGAAAAAGTATTCGTGGAGGCGTTAGGGGAAGCAGCGGTTCGCGGCGAACTTTACGACGCAGCCCCTTCGCCCGATTGCTCACAGGTATTACCTACATACATAAGTAAACCATTAAAAACCCATGACTTGCCCAATTTGATTATTACACTAAGGGCCACTTGCACCATCCCTCTAACCCGGGGTTAAGCTGTTAAACCGTCAACCCAGTGTTAAATTGTACTGGCAACCATAGTAACTCTAGGTTTAACCGGTTAACCTCGGGTGGAATGGTGTAAGAGGCCCTAGGTACTTACACTAAAAGAGTTAAATGAATTTCTGATGACATTGTAACAATATGTTCTCCCATGCAGTTCCTATTGTCTTAGAATTCTTGGCTTTCTTGTTGGAAGTTAAAACAAAATTACGAACGTCTGCTACACAGGAATTGATAGAGCGGCTGGCGGACTGCGATCCGGGCCTAGTAGAGCGAGTCGTGGCCTCACTGCCACTGACTTCGCTCGACCCTCATCGCTCCAGCGTGTTCACCCGCGACAAGGGACTCTGGCGCGGCGTCGGGGCCATCGCGGCGGCTTTAGGTGCGATAGTTGCTTTACCCGACTCCCGGGCTGGCGGTCGTGGCTCGCTCCTGACGTCGCTCGCCCGCGCCATAGAATACCTTAATACCATAGACTACTAACACTAGACCCTCAATCCCCTTTAACCAAACCGCTGCTTATTTTCGTAGTCGACATCTAGCGTCAAGTAACGTATCTATCAGCATCGCTACTTGACACTAGATGTCGCGGGTGTCGCGACGAACGAAAAGTCTAATGCTCATCAATTTTCAGCTAATATAATTTGTCCTGAAAGCCTAATGTATTGCAGGCGGCTCGAGTGGCGCGATGAAGGAACTCGTAGGCTACGTGGACGCATCGTGCGGCGGCGGTGCGTCGTGTCGCTGCGCGGGCGGGGCGCTGCTGCTGGCGGCGGCGGACGCGCTGGGCGGGCGCGGCGCCGGCGGCCGCCCGCTGCCCGACCACGCGAGGCCCTCGGCGCGCCACGACGCGCTGCACACGCTGCTCGCTGAGGTGAGTCCGCGTCACTGTCATGCACATGTATAGTCGTTCGATTCGTAGCTGGCCCCGAACGGCAAATCCTTTGTCTATTGTTAAGTAAAACGGCGCGTGCTACTACCTGCATCGGTCACTTTAACCGGTTATTGAATTACAACTACTATGAAATTGCAATAAGATTCAAAATGAACAAATGTAAAAAAGATTGCCACTTGTGTGGTCCCTCTACCACAGAATAAGTAATTACTGAGTGCCGGCGAGTCGAGCGCTACACAAATGTGTCATTGAGATGCGTAACAAAGGTTCGGTATCGGAGAGCGCACCTACACTGGTTTTTTTTAGCGTTGGACTAGCCCGTGCCAACCCGTGCTCAGGTGCCAATTAGAATTTATACGACCATTTGTAATGGCACGTGCGGTTTTACTTAACAAAAGACAAAGGATTAGCCGTTCTGAGCCAACTACAAATCGAGCAACTATATCACAGGTGGCCGGCGGCGGCTGACGTGCTGGGCTTAAAAACTTATAGATTTTTTACTCTTCTTCAGCGATGATTGCATCTGTATTTTATAGGAATCACGTCCGCTCGAAATAACGTATGAACGCTTCGTTTGAACTTAAAGTAAGAGCACTTCATTTACCTGTCTCCTTAAGATTTTTTATTTGTTATAAACAACTATACATACCACTTAGTCCGAGACGTGATGTATATTACATTAAACATTGTAATCACATTTTATACTAAATTAGCTAAGATGAACATCTTGACAGAACAGTATAGGTACTTATTTTCCTGTGTTATTAAATGTCGTCAGACGGAGCGTGGTGGGCGCTCGCCGCTGCACGTGTTGTGCGCGCACGACGCGCGCGCGTGCGTGCGGCTGCTGGAGCAGAGCGCGCGCGAGCCGCCCTTCGCCGGCCCGCTCGGCAAGCAGAACCGGCTGCGCGTCGCGCGCGCGCTGCTCGCCGTCGCGCATCAACTGCAGGTCAGTGTTGTACATTTTTCATTTCTCATGTTCTGTAAGTGGGTCATTGTTTATCTAAAGGCCCGTCTCCATATGGCGCGGCAAGCTATCGAACATTGGCTCGCGCGGCAGCCGCGCGCAATGGATATGGCCGCGCGACGAACCATTCATTGTCGGTGTTTCGACGCGCGGCAAAGGAATGTTCGCGCGCAGTTGGGACGGGTGTGTATATATTTCAGTTGGCTCGCGCGGCCGCATACATGGATAATGAAAAGTGTCGTACTTTAATTGAATTATACGGCACTAAACAGTTTCTATGGAACAGTAAATGTAGTGATTATCGCAACAGATCATTTTTCTATTTGGCTATACTTCGTTCCGAATAATTAATTTTTGTGATATAATGTGCTCGATCGTCGGATCGCCTGCCGCGCGCGGCCGCCGCGCATAAGTTCAAGATGGTGCCGAAATTGGCTCGCGAGACAAAATACAGGTTTGCCGCGGTCGAACAATGCTCGCGCGGCCGCCGCGCGATATCGAGACGCGGATTATGAAGTGTGCAGAAAGTGATACGTTCCTGATCTAGAGTGTTTTACTGTCCAAGTACGGGTTTTTCACTTATTTTTACGATACTTACTTCACTGGCTCAATGACCCGAAAAGGATCTTGCCCTCCGACACAATTACGATAACTGATAAGCAATTAAAATTAGATTTGAATTGGTTGTACAATTTCCATTCTGATATTTAACTCCCATTCCATAAAAAATTAAACTTTTAGCTAAATTGTTAATTGGAAATAGGGAGCGTGCAAGAACTGTAGGGGGCAGCACAGGGGCCGCTTGTTTATTGGCGCAAAGCTTCCAATGTAGACCACAAGATGACAGAACCTACAATGCACATAAAATCGTACGTGAACTGTAGAGGGTAGCACCTGCTTTGGCGTGTAGTGTCAATGTAAAGTTTATTATTTATGATTCCGATTTAGGCCACAAGATGGCAGACCCTCCAACGCGCACGGTCCGTATATAAGTTTACAGGTACTTAGTCATGTTTTTTTAAATACACATCAAATACACATGTATTTTTGATTCCTCGTAGGTATTCGAAATGAAGATTAAGAGTGTTTAACTCGGGTGAAAGACACCATTTCAGTCTCGGACTATTATCGTGAAACTACCTCGACTGAAATGAGTGCCTTTCATTTCATCCCTCGGTTAACGATCTACTATTCTTTCAGGAACCTGACGAACGGGCCGAAATACTAGAATTTATCACCGGCCAACTCAGCACGGGCGCGCTGCCGGGCGACCGCGAGGTGCTGTCGGGCGCCAAGGAGCTGGCGGCGTGCACGGCGGGCGAGCGCGCCGACCGCGCCTGGCTCGCGCTGCTGCTGCGCGCGCCCGCCACGCCCGCCGTCTCGCTCCCCGGCGCGCCGGCCGTCCCGCTCGCACCCGCCGCGCCCGCGCCCGCGCCGCGCCCGCAGCTCGCCGCGCACCGCGCCGCCGCCGCCGCCGCCACGCGCCCGCGCGTCTTGTGGCGCCTCGACGTGTTGCTCGACAACCACGCCGAAGCTCTGCCGAGATTTTTCGAGATAGAGAATCCGTCCGCCGCCGACGTCGACGAGCTTTTTGAGTATCTCGCCTCGCGAACGGAGGCCGATTGCGTCGGTGCGAAGAAGCAAATGGAGGACTACCTCTCGAAGCTTATCGAGCTGCGCCCGCGGGCTACGGCCGCGTTAGTGACCGACCAGTTCTCTGACATTCTTTCGACGACTCTGAGCACCATAGCGAGCGATCGCGCGCTCGAATTTGCCGATTGCCTCCTCGAGACGGGGCGCCTGCGGGGCGAGGCCGCCGCGGCCCACTTTCGCAACCTGTGCGCCCGGCGACCCGCGGCCGCTAGTGCCTTTTTAGAAAAAAATCCGGGCATGTTGCGACCGGAGGAGGCGCTCGCGATCGTCCGCGAGACGGGGGCTCGGGAGGCGGAGCCGGCGTGCTTGGAAGCGACGGGGGATCCTGGAGCCGCCCTGGATGCTCTTTTAAATCTCGTCTCCGACGCCGAGGGGGAGGCGGAAGCCGGATTGCTGAGGCTAGCGTGCGAGCTGTGCACGAGAGTCGCGCCCGGCGTGCCCGCAGAAACCGCGGGCGGAATGTGGGCACGATTATTAAAACGCGCCGAGAGCATGCCGCCGGCGCTGCTTTTAGAGGCGGCGGCGTATTTGCCCCCGGAGCAGCTAGCCGCGCGCGTGTGCTCGGCGCCGCTCGTGGCGCAGGCGGCGCTCGTGGCCGTGAGCGGGCAGCGCGGCGCGTGGGAGTGCGCGGCGCGGGTGGCGGCGCGCGAGGCGCACGAGGCGCTGGCGCTCGCCCTGGCGACGGCGCGGCGCGGGGTGGCGGTGCGCGGCCGCTGCACGCGCTGCGGCCGGGAGCTGGGCGCCGCGGACGGCGCGTGCCGCACGACGCACTGCGCACGCGCGTGCCACGTGTCGTGCGACGCGGGCGGCACGTGCGCCGTGTGCGGCGCGCGCGTGCCGGACGCGGTGGTGTCGCTGCCGCCGTCGCGCACGCCCGTGCCGTCCGCGCCTACGCCACAGGACCACAGCCTACAATTAGTCGCACCGCCTAGACCTGATTTGGAAGGTATCGTCTAAATACATGTATTTTTAGAGATACGTTTCTGGGAACCATATCTAAAACTAACATATGATTTAGAAACTTCGTTGGGCCAGTCCCACCTTGCTGACGTTGCTTATCGTAATGGGGTGTGTGTACAATGTAAAGTTTGCATAGATGGCGCCCCTTGCCCCTTTCGCTAGTTTTGTTTCAATGAGATATTGCTTGATAAAATTCCAAAAAAAAAACATGAGACTGACAACAGTTCTAGGGATTGACAGGGCAAGCTATGCTGGCGCCAAATGATAAACTCTTCGACCGGCCACGCCCATTGTCGAAGATTAGTCAATCTTGCGCGGCGCAGGTTTCTGGAAGCCGTACTATATTTGTAAAGAAAATGTGTCACATTTATGCAAGTATTGGAAGTAAAAGTATAGAATAAGTATAAGTACACAAGTTTGCAATCTCATGTATTTCATTCAAACCAGTCTGATTTTAAAAACCCACGTTAACACACTCCCTTTACTAGACCACAACCCTTGACCTTTTTTTGTACTACAATATTTCCCGGGCCCTATTCCTTATACTTCATTGTGCTTGCAATGTATGTAGTTACTAGTTGTAGTAACGTGAACTACAAATTTAGATCAGATGCTATTATGTGATAGGAATAAAACTAGGCTTGTTATTATATTACCTATTTACCATGCATTTAACTGTATATAATATATGTATGATGATTTGATGATATTTGTAAAGTATATCTTATTGTTACCCTAAAGTGTGTAGAATGCAGATACGCTATCAATGTTAATTGACACTCAAATACATATTGTATAAATTATTTGTTGTTTTTGTTACTTGGCATTGGCACAGCTTCTTTTCTTAATACCTACATAAACAGTAGACTAGTATGGAAAAGTTGTTTCTCGAAAAAATTGCTATTAGTAGAGCTATATTTATTTAACTATAATCTGCCTACAGTGCAAACAGATACATATTTGGCACAAGCACTACAAGCAAACCAGATATTTAAGCAAAATAAGAGTGGATAGGGTATGATTGTCATAAGATTTCGGTGGGTGGGGTATAACCAGGTTACAAAACAATGAAATGAAACTACTTCTTATATTGAACTATTTATATTTAGAAATAATAGACATACTTGAAAACATACACCGGTCACGTCAAAAATGAGACACGCACTCGGGATACTTTATTACTTACACATTCATATCTTAATAATTACACTTATTTTTATGAAATAGTGAATTCTTTTAAATGCAACCGTAAATAAAAAAGTGCATGTACAAATCAGAACTTATGCCATGAATGAAGATCGTAAGTTCTTGTGCTTACTACAATATGATAATCAAGCAAAATTGACTATTTTAACATTATTGCAAGAAGACATAAAAGCCTGCGGTCTTCATGGTCAACCGGCTAGTTATATAATTTATTAATTTGCATTTTTGTCTAATGAATACACAAGAAAATGCAAATAAATATTACACAAGTACCTATCCAAAAATGCTATGTTATAGAATATAGTAAATTAATGTTTACATTCGTCGTTTTGCACAAATATCTCATGAAACAGCTGGATAACTTTTACCTAACTGGAAATAGTAACACAAATAACACTACACATATTTAAAAATTTCGACATATTTAGCCCCAAAACATAGAACAAACAAACACACCATATATATTATATACTCGTACCAAATAGCCCATGTGTGTGACACATAGTTTATTTTGTGTCATAAAAGGGACAGCCACTACAATATCTTGCACGTCCACAAGTCCACAAGTCATGGAAAAGTAAAATACATATAATATTATACTTAGTACCTACAGAACAAACCAGATTCTAGTAAAATAAGTATATATGTAGTATGTACCATCTTGGGCTTGGGTGTTATTGTAACGAAATATTGTTCTTGTTATTTTTAAAGAATAAGCGCCGTAAAATACACAAAGTAGTAAAAATATAGTAAAGAACTTTTTCAAAACATTTTGTAACACCATTTAACTAGACTAGCCTGTACTTTTATCAGATTAATATAGACGATAATTGTTTTATCGAAGGGTAACCCGGTCACTATACTTCGTTTGTTTCTAGCATAGAAAAGGAAAACAATCTTGAAGTGTATTTTTATTGAAAAAACGCTTTTTTAAAATCAGTAACTATTACTTACGAAAGAATGTAGATGGTCGTATAAGATTTATAATTGTTACATACCTATTTGTCGTGAGTTATTTTTCAAGTGTTTTTCGATAAAAAGATACGTCAAGTCCTTATAACAGATAGGTATTGCAGCATAATCCTCAAGTAAGACTAAACAAATACAGTCCTAAATCATTAGAACGCGATGTTATGAATTTATTTCAAACTCTTAATTTAAACAACAGTTGTCAGTGCAATTATTGTAAACCCTTATGCAATAAAAAAATCCTTAATCCTAGAAAAAAAACACTTTAAAATCTATGTTTATATCTTTTTATAAGCCTTTCAGTCCCATGACCTGATGAGACTGACTATAGTATAGAGATGTAAGTATACATATACATATGTATTGCCATTTTTTGGAAGCCAAATACCACTGCTATCAAATTTAGTAAACTTACAGACATGTAATTCAAATAAATGACATATACCTCAGAATTTCGTAATGCCGAAAATCACCCTAATTAACATATTAAAGTTAAGTTTCGAAATTACCCTAATATACCTTTCGGTTGGGGAACATTAATAGCTCTTTGCTGAGTGACGTACGTGAGCCAGTCCGTCTGTTGTAGTTGGTAAAACATTAATTGGTATTTTATTTTCCGACTTTACCTTTATCAGACTGTTCAGCATAACTGAGATACCTATTTCAACAACCATGAGACAACTATTTAATTGCATGTATGTTAACCTCGTAAAACTTATCATATAGTTTCCCAATTTTTTATTTGAACCTTACTCTATAAGTAAATTGGAACTAATTTCGTTTGTTTTAAACAGCAATGAAACAAAAGAAATGCTACTTTATATGGTTCATGAAAGGTTCAAATTAAATTGCAACGAATATGTTCATTTAGTCTCACGAGGTTAATTTACATAAGCTATTTTTTACACATATAGTGCATAATCCTTAATTTACCATCGCATTTTCACGGAAACGAATGGACATGAACGTGTTATGAGATTTCAGTCGGTCTCAGTCTTCGATCAACACGGAAGGGAGTCGGCATTCGCACTATTTCCCCTCTGCCGAGGTACAGTGTACAAGATCAACTGTGCATGCACACAACTAGCGCGGTGCGTGTTGTGACTCATCCGTAGGTACACAATAAAGCGATCGATTTTCTATGTATTACTGTCATCATTAAAGATTGGATTTTGTATGTAGTGCGTGAGAAGTGCGACTGTGTGCACGTTTCTTCCGCAAAAAATGGCAGAATTATTTGTACGGTAAGGCCTACGTCCACGGAACTGTAGCTGCGTATTCGTTGCCGCTCCGTGGAGAGTTGTGCGGTTTTGTATGTAGGCTGCAAGCAAGCGTACAATGACGAATACGCGTCTACGCAGCTACGCTTCCGTGGACAGTAGGCCTAAGATATCGCTTGAGCTCCTCTCTTCCGACGTGTCGGATGCCGGTGTTGCTCGAAGGTCTCAATACAAAAAGTAGTGATTTTGACTGAAATAGCGTGACAAACACGAACGTTTCCGAGAAAATACGATGGTATATGTACAGTCGCCATCAGATATATCGGAGCAGCCAAGGTGCTCACAAATATCTGAACACGCCTCTAATGTCAAGGCGTTAAGAGTGCGCGTTGAGATATTGTGAACACCTTGGCCGCTCCGATATATCTGATGGCGACTGTACATAGCGTAATCATTAATTAAAGACGCATTTAACTATGTCATGTCACTTAGTTTAAAAGAAGTCAAATAGAACGTAATAGCTTTTCAAAATGCATAATTAGTTTCAGTTCCTTAAACGCTTAAGAAAATGATAAGATAATGTTTTCACACAAAAAAAGACAAGATCACTACCCGAGACACTGGTGTCACGGAAACGGACCTAACGGTAACATAACAGGAATAAGAATAGCGTCTTCAGTTATGTATGATCTAAGCTCGTCCTCAATCGAGTTCCTACTACATTTCTTTTTAAACCAAAATAATTGTGGTAAAATGACTAAAATTCCAATTGCTGCCTACTAATACATTACGCTGATAAAGCAATCGAACTTTCAGATTGTGGTCCCCTCTCAGACTCATATTCAGTTGTAGTGGTGTCTGGCCAAATCAAGATAAAAAAAGGAAAATAAAATACGGACACATTCTGCTTACAAATATTTCACAAACAACTAGGTCCTACTGCTTTCGTCTTATGGGAGGTCATAAACTTGACATTATTCCGCGTCGTCGTAGCGAACTCTGAAAAAGAAAAACGGTATTTAAATGCAAAAGAAAAAAATATTAGAAGCAAAGATTTAAATATTTATGGCTTTATTCAGAAACGTCTGTAAAATCTATCATGCCATAGTCGCTTGACCCTATTTGTCATTGTAACATTTGTGTTTGTTGTTTAACAGAGATATATATATGCTAAGTTTTATGAATAAGGGGGTTGGAGTAGTCCATCCTTATCATCAAATAGGTATGCGTAGTCAAAATAAGTGCGATACATTTTATACTACAAGGGTACAGCCCTGACAATGGAGATTATGTTGCATCTGAGATTAAAAAATGTGATTATTTATTATCAGGACTGATTTAAAAATCTCACTAACCTCTGCTTCTGACCACGCCTCTTGCTGAGTCTGCGGCCTGAAGAAGGTGCTTGTAAGGTAAAGCGGTTTGTAGTGCCGGGTGCCACTCTTAAACTGCGAGAGTCTGTGGATTTGGCTGCTTCCACCTAAAAATTAAGTACAATTTGATAATGTCAATGTATGTCAAGTCAAAAATAAAATTGTAGATTGCTCATGCTAATTCTTAACTTAATGGTAAGCAAATAAATATATTCTTAAATAATTTGAACATAAGTGAATTAATAGTGATAGTCATCTAGTTAAACAAATCTACACAGATCAAGCTACCATGAAACGAAAATGCTACACCACTTGAGAAATTTGTTAACAATTCACTAGTTCGCAAGCTGTTACTTTCATAATTATACCAAAGAATAAACAAAATAATAAATTTAATTGTTTATAACAAAAAGACATTTCACATTTAGATATGCATATTAGGTTGATACAAATTATTTAGATTTATAATTTACCTTTTCCATAAATTTATTGATCAAGTCCGTGCAGTTGAGATTGTTTTCAGGCTCCCAAGAATCAAATTTGTTAGACCATCCTTTCCAATGGATCAGAAACTCTCTTTTTCCATTCTTGCCGTGGTGAACCTCTAAGATACGATCAACCTGCAAACCGTTAACTATATTTAGTAAAAATATTTGTTATCACTGATTCTTATCTTTCTTTAATAATGAAGCTACATCAGTTACCAAAGATTGATGAACATTACAAATCTGTCCATTTAACTTATTAATTAGACATATCTGTAATAAGGTTTTAGCAATAATTGTTTATTTTAAGAAATTTTCCATCTATAAAGTACTGAAAAGCCTGGTGTTTTTTTTATAGCCAGTCAAACAAGTTTGTCAGTAGAAAAAGGCGTGGAATTTAAATTATCTATGGAAGCATAACCCTTGGCGCCTACATTTTTAAATTTGCCACTCTTTTCTACTGACGGAAATGGCTTGACAGACTATAGAAGCCATTATTAGGCTTATAAAAAGAAACTCTGAATGTATAAGAATTTAGAATATAACAATAAGATATTAGTATAATTCATGTCTTACCTCATATTCAGCATTTTCATCAGCATTCTCACTGTCCCACTCAGTTTTGGCTCTTTTAGCCTTCTTAGGGCTTGATTTTTCTTTTTTAGCTCCTCTCTTCTTCCCTTTCTTTGGAGATGATTCTTTTTTCTTAGTTGAATTGCCTTTCTAAAATTAAAAAATACCATTTTAATGGGTTTAATAGACATAGGGGAAAGTAAACAAATATTATGACAGACTTTACTACCATTGGACACGCAATGTTAACTAAAAATGACTGCCTGTTTTTGGCAATGTGAAGCGCAACATGCAGTTAGGTGTCCAGGATAGAACGGACTTGATCTGCCCACCTTGTTGGGCTATGGCCTCTAGGTCGTTTGTCATCAACCTTGCCAGTAACTATGAGTTGTTCAAGATTATGACCTTCTCTCCTGGCTATGTGACCGAAAAACTCCATATCTCTCCTATTGTGGGGTAAACCCAACATGCCGATAGGGCAATAAAAATAAAGTGAAAAAGCTGCATTATGCATCACCAGTGACCAGTGTGACCACAAGTGCGAGTGGATGGCCAACTTAATGATTTACAATCCTGCAAAATCATTGATTTTGGCCCAACAATAGTATGAGTTACACAGTTTTATACCTGCGGGCTCAGCACGGTTCCATTTTTATCGACTATCACTATGCGCGTCCCTTTCGCACTTACATACTTGTTAGAACGTGACAGGCATGGTGACAAGGGATAAAAACGCGACCGTGCTAAGCCGCCTAGTAAATATATGTAAAATTATCCACAAATATGTAATAATTATACTCGCAGTTGCAATAATGTATAGACTCACAACATTAATGTATTTAAAGAAATTCCATCTATGGATAAAGTAAGGCCGTTAAGCACAAATAATTTTGTGTGTAGATCCACCTGTTCCTATTTCATGTATGTGCTCATATCTATCTATCTATATGTGCTGTCCCGCTTGCACAGTGACATTGATCACCAGCACATGCACATGCAATAAGAAGAAGCAGTTCAATGTACAAAATTGTTTGTGCTTAGCATCCTTACTTTAGCTTTACTCGAACTAAACTTAGCTTTACTAAAAGTGATAACACACTATCGCACCGCACCGCGACCTTGGTGCGTCGCACCCATAAGTACAGTAAGAGCGAGAAACAGATATCTCTTCCTCGCTCTCACTTATGGGTGCGATGCATCAAGGTCGCGGTGCGGAGTGATAGTGTGTTACCACTATAAAACTCTAGACGCTACAATCTAAAGCAAAAAACTGCCAAAATAAATCGCAAACGCTTATAAAAACAAATTCATATTGTATACTTACTTCCTCATGATATTTGCTGATGAGCTCAGGGCAAGAAAGAGTATTTTCAGGTTCCCAAGTGTCACTGTCAGCAGAATAACCCTTCCAGCGGATAAGATAATGCAATTTCCCTTTGATCTTCTTAGAGTCAACCACTTTTTCCACCTTTAAAAAAATACCATATTAGGTACATTACCAGAACATGATTCCACACTAAAGTAAAAAGTCTAATGTTAAGCCGCGTCTCGATATCGCGCGGCCTGTATTTTGGCTCGCGTGCCAATTTCGGCACCACCTTGAACTTATGCGCGGCGGCCGCGCGCGGCAGGCGATCCGACGATCGACCACATTAATTATTCGGAACGAAGTATAGCCAAATAGAAAAATGATGGGTTGCGATAATCACTACATTTACTGTTCCATAAAAACTGTTTAGTGCCGTATAATTCAATTAAAGTACGACACTTTTCATTATCCATGTATGCGGCCGCGCGAGCCAACTGAAATATATACCCCAGATACACCAGATACACACCCGTCCCAACTGCGCGCGAACATTCCTTTGCCGCGCGTCGAAACACCGACAATGAATGGTTCGTCGCGCGGCGCGTTCGAGCCAATGATCGAGTTGGCTCGCGCGGCAGCCCGGTATCCATTGCGCGCGGCTGCCGCGCGAGCCAATGTTCGATACCTTGCCGCGCAATATGGAGACGGGCCTGACAATGAATGGTTCGTCGCGCGGCACGTTCGAGCGCGAATGATATAGTTGGCTCGCGCGGCAACCCAGTATCCATTGCGCGCGGCTGCCGCGCGAGCCAATGTTCGATAGTTTGCCGCGCGATATGGAGACGGGGCTTAATGCTAGTGAGCTAAAACTTAAGTACCTCGTATTCTTCTTCAGCATCATTGTCCTCTTTCTCCGATTTTCTTTTCTTGCTTTTGCTTTTAGCAGACTTTCCCTTTTTTCCCACTTCTTTTTCTTCGGATTCGCCTCTGGGTTCAGCGTCAGACTCGCTAAGTTTATCATTTTGATCAGAGTGTGTATCAGACCGATCATCATTTATTACCGACCCGTTGGCAGATGAAATGCCATCGTCGTCCGCGCGGCTTTTCGATACTTTACGCATTGTAAATTTCTTGAAATAAACAATTATGGCTAAGAACCTTCAAGCGGTTAGTAAACACTGATGAACAACACGAAGTCTCAGTGAAATTAGAACGCCGAAAATATACGTCGAATACGCAATAGGAGGGAAAAAGAAAACGGCTTGGCTTGCTTGTTTATCTTTTTTAAATTCATGTTCAAATTCTAGTTTTTTAGTCTCACTGGTTTAAGGATAGTCTACACAGTCGTGTTGGTTCAACCTGGCAACTATATGTAGCAACACAGTCGCACTGACAATTCACATATTATTGTCTGTGGTTAACCTACAATTAATTCCGTGAGACTGATTGACGAGATGAGAGTAGAAATAGAAACTAAACAAGGTTTATTCGAATTCTGAACCATGACAAGTAGAAGTAATAATTATAAAAATTCCCGAATGAATTACAATTTTCAAAATGAATCTTTTGAAAGTAAAGGTACTAAACCTACCCCCGAAGCATCATCTATTTTGGAAGTTCTCGTTTTAATGATAGTGCACATTTGCAAGAAGGTACTGTTCTTCGACACCAATTTAAAAATAGCAGTTTATTTAGGAGCTCTTTTCTTGATTTCACTTATGGCGGACAGTCTAACGTTTCCGAAAACATATTTCTCGAGGAGTGATAATATATTCAACCAATATTTTGTTAAAATTGGATGGTTTTGGACATTATTTATGACGGTGCCCTACGTTCTATTGACATCCTACACCACTTGTTGTGGAAATAGAAGACTCATAGCTATGGCACACTTATCGAGATTGGCGATTGCTACATTTTTTTGGTACACATGGACAATGATCTTTAACGTTATTGAAACCAAATATGGACGTTGCAATATGAAGAATGTCGACAACAAAGTAATGTGTTTAAAAAACGGGGGCTTTTGGAATGGATTTGATGTATCAGGTCATTGTTTCATTCTTATATATTCAAGTTTAGTGATGATAGAAGAGGCCAGGGCCATAAATGGATGGGAAAGAATAAAAGATTACATCAGAGATGAGAAACATGCACGAAGTATAGATGATAAATCTGTAAGCATGAATCCACTAAGAAAGATTTCAGCTGAGGAACTAGAGGTTGTTAAAACATCCTATGAAAAATGGACACCCTATGTGAGAGGATTTTTAATTGCAACAACTTTGCTTCAAATACTGTGGGATGTGATGCTTGTATCTACAATTCTTTATTACCATATTATGGTGGAGAAATTCATCAGTGGTGTAATAGCTATATTTACATGGTTTGTGACCTATAGAGTTTGGTATACAATACCAAATGTTCTTCCTAATTTACCAGGAGATGGCACATTCAAGTATAACAAAACAAAATTGACATCAACTCCTACATTCAGAAAAAGAAGCACTACAAATGGTAAACATTTTATGGGGATGCCTATCAACCGTCAGGATACCACAGAGACTGCATCAGAGGAAAAAAGATAATCTGAAGTAGTTAATAAGAATAAGCGAGGCAAACATGCATTACTTATGTTTCATCTCAAGTAGTTAGTATGGTTGTAGCTTTTTTTGGGATTTAACGTTATTGATAGTCTATACATATATCAAGGGTACCTGGATGAATTCAAGTTTAAAATCTTGTTATTAGTAAAAATTTGGTGGACTGGGTGCAGTGGGTAAGATAAGAAACAACTTTATTAAGAAAGTTAACTTTTTAAATTTGCACAATTTCTATATAAAATCAAAAGAGATTTCACTTTGACAACTATTTATTGATTTTAAATAAATATTTAAGAAATAAAAGTTCTTATACAAACTACTAATACTGTTTCTTTTATATAGTATAAATATTCTTCAAATTTTCAGTAACATAGTCATTCACTAACGAAGAAGTTTTCTGAAAACATATAATACTGCAATGACAATGCCAAGTGATGCTGCTCCAGCAGCACCTACATATACTGGGGGTTGGGAAGTAATGATCATCTTTATATGGAATGGTAAAGTTGGCACAGTCTTCTTAAATGATTCTCTTTGTTGGACACGATGGTAATAACTTTCTATTAGGGGACGTTTGCCTTGAGCCCAGAATCTGCCTTCAAGGCCTAGTTCCCACAAACGATGCAAAAGTATTGCCAAATCAACATCAGCTATGCTGAATTGTTCACAGCACAACCAAGTGTCTAAAAATAGAAAAAAAAGATTTAGTACCTATACAATACATTATCTCATTTGTCTTACTTCTAAATAATTGTATGCAAATTACCTTCATTTTGTTCTTTCAACTGCTCCTCAACCACAGCTAAAACTTGGTCAACAATGTTTAATACTTTTAAATATTCTTCTTCACTAGTAAGTATTTCATGTTTTCTGTCCTGAATTTCTGCTTTGTACAGCAGAATGCCTCTTGCTTTTGGATTTTCTTCAGCTAATTTTCTTAGGTTTTTGGAACTGCCCAAGTCTCCACCTGAAAAAATATGAATATTATAAATATTATCACTACAAAAAAAAAAGAATTCAAATTATAATTTTTTTTACTAATTTTTACTTGTTACTCACTTTTTAGGACTTCTCTGACAGGCAAAATAAAAGGCAACTTAGGCCTGCCACACAACTGAGGGTGAAAGAAAGAACCCACAGTAATAACACCTGCTGGTAGTGCATCAATCAGGTCACGGAATTTGTTTATGTTATTTAAAACCTTTCTATCCGTCGACACATTAATTAGTGGAGGAAGTTCTAAAATAAAACCAAACATTTAATTAGCTAAAAGCTTAGAAGGGAAGGGGGATTGTTTGTCATGATGCCTTGGAGGGATGCAAGAACTAGAAAAAACGGCTCTAAATTCTAAAGATAAACATACATATCTTCACTTACAACATAGTCGCAAAAACGGCGTGTAAAGGGCGTAATTTTATAAAAAAAATTGATAAGCACTTTTAAAAATGTTAACCCCAAATCACGTACTAGGATCTAAATAGTCCTCCAAGTAATCAAGGATCCTTGTTGAATCTGGAATGATGTCATTATTCACTTTAAGTACAGGAATTTCTCCTCGTGGGTTAATATCAAGAAACCAGGAAGAATATTGTTCTCCTCTGGTGATATCAAGCAGTAGTGGTTCAAACTCTACATTTTTTTCGTATAATGCCATTAACACCTGTAAAAAAAACAAATAGGTAAATTAATAATGTAAAAAAAAAAACAATAAGTAATGTGAAATGAATAATGTATTTCATAAATAAGATCAGATAATTTTATTGTGTAATTCTAGACAGATAATGATGATTTATTTATAATTACACAGTTATTTCGAGGTCATTTAATGATAAGATATAATCTAAAGTGAAGAAGAGACGATTCACGAATTCTTACCTTTTGCGAATAAAAGCTGTAGTAGTTGCAGTATAGAAAGATATTGGTTCCATTATTAACGGATTTCGCACTTCCTTTCGGTAATGGTAATTTTTCAAGATACTTTTGAACATAATGCATGATTAGATATATTTATTGTTTAGGCGCACCAGGCAGTTCTAACTTATTTACCTACAAAAAGTAATAAAAAGTTAAGAAACCCATGACATAAAGTATTAAGTTTTGTTAGGCGGCTTTTTCAGATCAAATAAGAAAGACCAACCTACAGAAACTAAAATCAGGTGACATTCGACCATAAACAATATTTTATTTATTTATTGATATTCGGTTATGCCCGGTACACACATATGACTTGGCTCATCTACCTCATCCTCCTCCCAAAGAGTAGTATTGTCAGAAAATTATTCATTTCAGGGGTTTTATAATGATACCTTTTCTTGAAATAAATAGGAAACCAGTAATTATGTAGTATTTACAATGCAATAGATTTTATGCTGTTAATAAATTTTAGCTACCTATTCGACTTTGCTACTTAATACGGGTTAATAATATAGTTTGGCCAGGGACTGCCTCATTTCAAACAGACAGAGAGAATCATACTGTCTTTGTCTTACGCTAGTACTACCACCCAAAAGAAAGGGAAGAGTATAGTTTTTCTTATTATTATTGACTGACAAATTTGGTTCGCCGAGTTTTGAGTTTGCTAAGCAGGAAATGTTAGACAAGAGAGATGTAAAGAAGCCCTTTTTTTATTTATTTTTTCTAGCAGTCTTTTTTTTTTTATTTTACCGCTTTTTTGTGATACGATACGCTGGCCTAATGTGTACAACGGCTTAACCAAGAGTGAGGCCAATTTGGCAATGGACGCCGATTTACTTGCTTCTATAAATTATCTGTATTCTTGCTTGCGTGTTTATGGTTATTAGCACAATGAGGTGGTGGGTGGTGTTTTTATGGATTTATTTCTTTGATAAACATAGTTATTGTGCTTAATTATCAGAATATAATACCACTCCAACATTCTATTCTGTTTATCTAGACAAATTCAAGTTTATGCTTCTCGTAATATGTCAACGGAAACTCTCAATTTAAAGTTACATGATCTTAGCTTGTGATACAGCAACTGAAAATGGAGGCATCCAATAACACTGACGCCGTGAATCTTGGCGTTGGTGAAGTCGAGGCCGAAATAGGAGAGGAATTGAAACAGCTCGAGGAAGGAAAAGATTATGATACACGCAGCGAAGTATCCAGCTCATCGTCAAGTGATTCAAGCTCTCCAAGCATAAGTACCGCCAGTTCTAAGTCAAAAGAAAGACGCGCAAATCGTAAACGTACCAAGTCCGAAAGCCATTCTCCAATACAAACTAAAAGGACACGCATTACAGCCGCCAACAATAAAACAAAGACCTATGATTACATGACAAAACTGAATTATTTATTCAGAGATACAAGATTCTTTTTAATTAAGTCAAATAATGCTGAAAATATTACACTATCCAAAGCTAAAGGTGTGTGGTCAACTTTGCCACAAAATGAAGCAAATTTAAACCAGGCTTATAGAGAGTCAAGAAATGTGCTCTTAATATTTTCAGTGAAGGAAAGTGGTAAGTTTGCAGGATTTGCGCGTCTGAGCAGCGAGTCCAGAAGAGATGTGCCGCCCATATCCTGGGTACTGCCGCCAGGATTATCTGCTAAAGTACTGGATGGTGTATTTAAAGTTGACTGGATCTGCCGCAAAGAGCTGCCATTCAGTAGCACTCTGCATTTGTACAACCCCTGGAATGAAGGCAAACCTGTAAAAATTGGACGAGATGGTCAAGAAATTGAGCCAAAAGTTGCTGAAGAATTATGCAGATTATTTCCAGAAGATGAAGGTATTGAAATGACACCAATACTCCGTAAGTCTAAAGAGGCATCTAAAAAGGCTTACTTAAAGAGTGGTGGTAATTATAGAACATATAGAGCCCCTCTGTTGACAAGAGGTTCTAATTTTAGAGCAAGGCTGAACACATCATCTAGGAGCAGGCGTAAAATTTTTATGCCGCCTAGGAACAGACTATCATCTGGGTCATACAAAAGAAGGTCTCCATCACCATACATGCGTGATAGGCTGCCCCTGTGGTTTACACGCGGTCGAGAGAGCTACAGCAGCAGTAGCTCAGCAGCAGCAGAGGCATATGTGGCTGAGTATATGCGATCCATGCATCATCAGCTCCCACCGTTACCATATGTGCCTCCTCCAGGATTTAGTGGCGCACTTGCCTCGTACGATGGCCTGCCTCCGCCTCCACCGCCGCCTCCGCCGCGCTACTATGACGCTCCGTTAGCGGATTATCCCCGATCAGTGCTAGTGTATGATAAGAGGTCCTATGAACGTTCAGTGGATGAGTTTCTGTGGCGCACGTCCGACCGTTCGCGCGGTCGTAGCCGCGATCGTGACTCCCACAGATCTTACCGTGACCGACGGTAAAGCCTGTATCACCACCGATGTATTAAATAATTATCACTAATAAATAAAAATTGTGTTTGAACTTTGAACTTTATTGGCTTGAAAATATAAAGTTGGTGTGTGTGATGAACCTTTTGATGGACAATGTTTACAGTTTGGACTATTTTGAATTTATTTAGCCCGTGTTTTAATGGGACATTCAAGCTGCAAGAGCAAGCAGATGGAGAAGAGCTTTTTATAAATCCTTATTGTATTCAATAAGGCAAATTGAACAAAAATCATTGTTTTGATCTAGTTGATAAGAATTTAAACTCCAACCTTGATATGAGTGTAATTTG
Organism: Cydia splendana; assembly: GCF_910591565.1. Taxonomy (NCBI): domain Eukaryota; kingdom Metazoa; phylum Arthropoda; class Insecta; order Lepidoptera; family Tortricidae; genus Cydia; species Cydia splendana. Next base: position 10,914,634 of record NC_085971.1, on the reverse strand, counting down.
TGATTTACAACGGTGAAATGCTGATAGGTATTTAAGGTTTACACTTATTTCATTATCTGCATGGTTTTTTGCTTAAAGCCCCTTATTGCTCACACTTGTGTTTTGAAATGATTTTACATTAATATTGCATCGCAAAATTTAAATGTGATCAGATAGGTAACAGCAAAACATCAGTTCAGTGCAATAGGTTTGAATTTTTTATAAATGTTTGATTTCATACTACTTGGTAAAGTCAGCATCAAAGACACCCAAAGTGGCCAAATACCTACATCGGAACTCATCCTTATTTCTATGCTAACAAAGGTTTGTAACGGTATATTATTTGGCCATTAGTCTGTCACTGCCTACTTGATGCTGACTCTACAAGCAACTTTATATTATATTTTAGTGCCAAAAACTTTTTCAAATAAGGCTTTGCCATCATGAAACCTGTGTGGCCAAGCCTTTATGCTGCACGCAAAGCAGCGAGTTTTTCACTCAATCATAATTGCTTATACATATATCTTCGTCTAATAATTACCAACGACACAAGCATTTTTGTTATTGCCATGATTCCGGAATTCCAGATTTCCCGATATCCGAATATTTTGGATCCCGAGACTGTGACATGTCAAGATTTCGGATTACGGCACATCCGTAATTTCGGGTTTCCATAATTTTTAGAACTCTTGAGACCTGGGATTTCAGGGTTCCGGGTATCTGGGATTTTTGAATTCCGAGTCCAAAATTTCAAGATTTCGAGATCTTACTGCTGAAAAGTTGTATGTGCAACAATGAGAGCAGAGTTTTTTACGTCTCGTGTTTTTAAGTCCACTACGCTCAAGATTTTAAATTAGAATCATTCGCTTGCTCGGAACTCAAAATTAGCACACGAAGCAAAAACGAACTTGCCCTCTTGTTGCACAAATTAGTATTAAACTTTTTAGAAAGAGACTTCTGCTCGCATCACAAGCTTGTGATTTTCATGAAATTGGCCCACTGTCACCAGTCATCAGTCACCATCAGTTCACCACCACCACAATGGAGGCATTAATAATTATACATATATTTTTTTAAATATAAATTGCTACTTGTTTCGCTGTCATCCAAAGCGACGACCTTTCGTTTCGTCCTTTGGTGGACAGCAAGTATACTTAGTACGAAAAAGGCCAAAAACAGTTAACTCAGAGGTTGGAAGTTTAAATTCTTATCTTCGATAAAAAAAAAGATGGTTCCAACGAGGACCTATGTAAAGACTGGCATTTATGCAACTTCATGTTGTGTTGATCTGTGATATATTTCCACCTATTAAGGACTTATAAAATTATACACTCATTTTATTAGTAATTCTCTTTAGAAATATTAAACCCATCGTATGTAGGTGTAGGAAGTAACGTATACCTTTTTCCTTATTGTGTTTAGATATATATTGTGTTTACGGGCTGGAACGAAAATATATTATAGTGGTTTTTCCTGGATCGAGCGTTAGCATGCGGTCGGTTGACGGTCATCTTGTTTTTGTAAGAATGGTGATATACGAGGGTACATCAAAAAGTCTTTAGAATTGATATCAGCTAAACACATAATGATACGTTTTGATTATTGGTCATGATACATCACTTTTTGGTAATAAATTGCATAAGTAAAGACATAAATAAATTAATTACTTTTTATGTTATCGATAAACAATGACAGTAGGGTAGGTGATGTCTTAATATCAGTAAATTCAGGCAAGTTTTTGTGATCATTCAGGGACGATTTTCTCAAAATTTTTGGTGAAGAAATCATAAAAATTGGTACTTAAATTAAAACTTGGGTTTTTAAGAATGAATTAGTATTTAATAATATGCTTGTAAATTTTAATTTTCAGGCTAGGATGTCCTTTCAATGTTAAAGGTAGTAATTTTAATATCAAACATCGTTGAATAAAAATCAGAAGAATATTTTTAAGAAAAACGCAATTAAATTAAATACCTAATTTTAAGATGATTTTGGGCCTCAGACCATGCAGTTTCCCAAGAATGCTGCTCAGAATCTTGTGCTTGAATTAAAGAGTTGCGTATTGCGTAATCAAGAGTATGTCTTTTGCAATTACTTCACATTCTTTGATTCTTAAAAATCTCCTATAAATTGGCTGTACTAGCGATAAACTAAAAAAAAAATGTGTTTTTTTTTATGGACGAAGATGCCAGATTTTTTAATACTGAATATGCAGATAAACTAATAAAAGTAAAAAATAACAGGATAAGTACCTGTAATTCCATGATATCATAGCGTTTCTAATTTCTTTTTGATTCCCCCTCGTAGGCTACATTTTTATCCCACTTCAAGAAAAAAAGAATTTTTATACTTTTTACTTGTAATACTTGTATCATACCGACTTAGGTATCTGCAGGTGGCAGCTTACTGGGGCGCAGGGTTGCGATACTATACTTTGAGCATTAGTCTGCTAAGACCTAATAATACAGTAATTTTATACATTTTGCGTTTGCGTCAAATCCGGTAGTTCTGATTTTTTGCAGACTTGTTTATGATATTGGGCCTATGTATAATCCAAGTTTGAGACCTCGAGCGCCGAACGCAACTTTGTCAAAAATCGAAAAATCGCGAAAATTACAGATTTTGTTTAGATTTGGGCGATTATAACCCTAAAGGACTAATTTTTGATAGTATCTTCTCAGGACATTTTTAAAGTAGATTAAATTTGCAACGATACGAGACTAGAATTGTCTCTGTAGATCTAGGAGATTCCAAGATATAGCCTTTCAAAATGTATATTTTTTTGAAATTTGATTCGTAGGCTAAGTGAGTGCAGTGAGTATGCACTTTTGTCTCGGGGGATGCCGCTTGGCACGATGGTTCGTAAGGTCAAACAAAGCTGATTTCGCCCGGTAGCCACGGGATCGTACCGTGCCTACCCCCCAAAAAGGGAAGGGGAAAGGGTCGGATCCCCAGGTCCAATCTATGCTATATTTCTTCCTGCTTTTAGCAACTAGGGCAAGCTATATATCATTTTCATAAAGTTTAGGGATTCCTTATTCTATAAAGTATCACTTCAAAGCAGGCAGTCATATATTTTTTTGGAAAAATATGTTGCGGATTGAGTGACGATTTCCATAGAAATGTAATTATGGCCAAGGTTAAAAATGTAAAACAAAACACTTAACTTGGCGTTTTAAAAGTATGAATATAATATTTTCGTCCCTAAATTATATGAAAATTATATATAACATGCCCTAGTTCCTAAGAGCAGGAAGAAATATAGCATAGATTTGACCTAGGGAGCCGACCCATTCCGCCCCTTTTTGGGGGGTAGGCACGGTAGATCTCATGGCTACCGGGCCAGATCAGCTTAGTTTGACCTTAGAAACAATTGTGCCAAGCGGCATCGCCTGAGACAAAAGTGCATACGCACTGCACTTACTTAGCCTACGAATTCAAGTTCGAAAAATTTAAATTTTTTAAAAGGCTTTACCTCGGAAACTATTAGATGTATAGAGACAATTTTAGTGTCGTACTGTAGCAAATTTAGTCTACTTTAAAATCGTCTCGAGAAAGTACTATCAAAAACTAGTCATTTAGGCTTATAATCGCCCAAATCTAAAAGAAAACCGAAATTTACACGGTTTTTTCGATTTTTGACTTAGTTGCGTTCGGCGCTCGAGGTCACAAACTTGGATTATTCATTGGGCCAACATCATAAATAAGAAAATAAGTCTGCATAAAATCAGAACAACCGGATTTGACGCAAAAGAGCCACATTACAAAATTCGACAAAGTTACTGGATTAAAAGGTAATAGTTATGGTTTTTGCAGGCTATGTATGTTTATGATAATAATTATATTCACCGTAGCGTCGAAACGGGTTATTTCCAGATGTAGGTCTAACCATGCACTGTACGGTTACCATCAGTTTGTCACTGACATAAACGCCGTCGAGAACGTAATTTACTTTCTATACATCCCGTTTGCACTAATATGCGAGTGCGAGCGAGATGTATAGAAAGTAAATTACGTTCTCGACGGCGTTTATGTCAGTGACAAACTGATGGTAACCGTACTGGTAGGTAATAGTAGACTGTTAACCAAGGAATGAAAGGCACTCATTTCTGCCGAGGCTGAAACGATGCCTTTCACCCGAGTTAAACACTCTACTTTTGATTTCGAATACGAGGAAAGTAAAATGCATGCTTTGTTAGGGTTCCGTACCCAAAGGGTAAAACAGGACTCTAAGACTCCGCTGTCCGTCCGTCCACCCGTCTGTCACCAGGCTGTATCTCACGAACCGTGATAGTTATTTCACAGATGATGTATTTCTGTTGCCGCTATAACAACAAATACTAAAAAGTACGGAATCCTCGGTGGGCGAGTACGACTCGCACTTTGCCCGGTATTTTTTTAAACATGACTAAGCATAAATGTTTATAGTATTTTTGAGGGTACTTTCACTTAACAATTTAGGCAAAAGGATCGTTATTTATGGAATGGGGAGTCAAATATCAGAATGGAAATTGTATAATAAATCCATTTATACCCAAATTTCAATTGCTTTTCGCTCGGGCTTATCATAACAACGTAACAAAACTAATAAAATCGTACTTGGAACCTAAAATGCTCTCGTGCAGAAACGTATCATTTTCTGCATACCTTTTAGAACAACAATGACCCTCTTTCAGAGCATGAGAAATGAAATAGTACATTATTGTCGAGGCTCGGAAGTAGCTACTTGCAGGCTGAGGATTCGTATTAAACGGACGACCTTGGGAGTCCGTTTAATTGAATCCGAAGCCAGCAAGTAGCCTTCCAGCCGAGTCATATATAGTGCTTTTCTCAAAAATGGTGCAAGAAATATACATATTTTAGAAATATTTTACAGAAGCAACCTTCTTACGTATATATTTTCACAGAAAAAAGTAGAAACAATTGAAAAAATTAGCTTTGCCGCCTTTTTATTTTTTTAATAAAAAAATAGAAGTGTATTTTACTGCCGAAAATACGCCAACCTATTTGAGACAGCTAAATAGTCGCGGTACTAATCATCTGTTTGGCTGTTTAATGGCCAATGGGCCTGTGCCTTCATTTGATATGGCCATTTCAATTTTTAAAAAGTTTGGAACTCGACAAATAATGGAATTTGTATGCAACATTGCAGTCCCAAAATCGAGACTGCAATGTTTTTAACTTTTTAATTTTTGACTGACCATAAACTACGCGCTTCGCGACCTATTTTTTAGACGTCAAAGTCGACTTTGCCGTCCATTTTTGAGAAATAGTTATTTGTTTTACAAGGGGGCAAAGTTGTTGTTTAACTGCTCGTGCTAATATTGATACCCGAGCAAGCGAAATATTCCAAAATTGAACCACGAGCATAGCGAGTGGTTCGAAAAATGGAATCTTGAGCGTTGCGAGGGTTTCAAAGCACGAGGGTTAAACAAAATTTGCCCCCGAGTGAAACACAAAATTTTTCACCACACCAACCTGAAGCAAATATTAAATGTAAAATATCAAACAAAATCAAACCAAATCAAATCCAAATGAATGTAATTAAAAATTTATCATCCAAAATCATCATTTAAAAGTCATTTCTACCAGCAAACATAAGAAACCAACTCAAAATTTGCATTTGATTACTTTGTCTCACATGTGAATAAAATGCAACTTTGCTATCAGTTTTTAAAGTGCAAAGTAAGCCTTTCCGAGCTGGTGTGGTGAAAAGACATTTTCGTACAGTTGAGTTCACAAATATGTATACATTTCTGCACCTTAATCCAAGTAATAAGGTGAAAAGATTTATACATATTTATTTATGAACCCGACTAATGTAATCGATTCGAATGATTCGTTTGTGTTTTAGCTAGTTGGGGTGGGTAGGAATTACTTCTTCAACAAAACTTAAATGGGAGTCTAGTTCATTATTAAGAATATGTGTCTGGTAGAATTCACTGATAAAATAATCTAGAAATAAATTACATAAAGGACTTTGCGCATAGTCTTGTAGGTAGATAATCAGATAAGTATATAGATTACTTAGGATAAATGGAAGCTGAAGACGACTTTGATCCATCAAAATGTCTTTTCCATACGCCCCTATATTGTAGATTTCATTAAAATCAGGATCACGAGGCTGATTTAACAATTTGTTATAGTCACAGAAGAAATAATAGTACTACCGTACAGAAAGGACCCTTCCTACAAACCCGAAGATTGACATCGGTTCAGGGTCGAATCATGTTATCCCTTTCTAATGTATGGCACTATCCCTTTCGGCTATTTAGGGTTATCAAAATTTAAGTGATTATCTTATCTGTGGTCGTGCACGCAAAAGGACGTCAAGTGGTGCCAACCCTAATAATTGCTCGGAGCAATGCTGAGCCGAACGGAGCCGAGTTTACCCGAAGTCAGGAGTGTCTCCCCACTGTTATAGTACCTGATCTTATCGTATTGATATTGATCTTGTATTGATACAATCTTGACGATGGTCTTGGTGATTGATGTGCATCACACGCACGAATTTTATTTCATTTCGCATGCACCAATCAGCGCGGGGGATCTTCTCTGTCGTATCAAAACCAATACAAGTTATGAAATCAGAATCGGCGGCCCCTGTTTAAGGAATAATTAGAAACGCAAGAAGATACATAATTTGAAAAAATATGCTACCCTGCAACTCGCTGAAAAAATTATTAATAATAGTAGGTAACTACACGCGTACCGTAGTGCCCAGTACCAATAATGCCATTTCATAATATGCATATTCGCCTTATAAAACGCCTTATATAATATAACTATAGGTAATTTTCAACTCTATCTCGATGTAATACAATAAAAATATCACATGATTACCTTAAGGTTGCAGCAGCACCGGTTATAGGTAAGGTAAGTATATACCTACCTACATGCAAACCCTATTACATTGTCCATTGGTTTGGAAATTATACCGTAAGTTACGAGAATCACGATAAGAGGACATAGATAGCGCGTGATTAGGGAATGCAATCTCGATCTCGCAATTTCAAGATCTCGCGAGATCTCGCACGAATTTTCGAAATTCAATCTCGTTGACAGGAAATCTTGATTTTAGCAATGTCGGTCGAGATCTTGATTAATATTTTCGAGATTTCGAACGAGATTGTAAGATTGATCCGTGTGAATTACTTTGTTTTGAGTAATCCTTTTGACCTTAGGTTCATGTTGTTCAGGCAGTGCTATTGTACGCTTTAGCTGACGATAAAAGCACTGGCGCGCTCTGTGCGGAAAAATCGGACGAATTTAACGTACCCAGTCACAATTATTTATGATTATTGCTCGCTTACCCTACATTTTTTTGTAAGTTGCTGAGTGCTTGTCAAAAACATCAACTGAGCATGTTGCATCTGCTTATAATTTTGTTAAGTTAAAATTAATTAATACCACTTTTTCATAATTAAGTAAAGCCTGACAACAGTTTATTTAACCCTGAGATAGTGTCGCTGCAAACAGCTTACGTATGGCAATAATGTGCGTACGTCATGTATAGTCGGGGTAGTGGGCATTGGCTTCATGTTGATACGTGGTTGATACTCGTATAAGTAATGTCAAAACATTGCTTACAGAGAATTCGGTTCTTTCAATTTACCTATTCGTCAAAATCTGATTCTAAATATTCAATATTAATATATTCTTCGTTTTCTTACTCTGACGAAGTCTGATTTTCATCAGATGTTGTGTCGCTTTCAGGACCACCAACCTCGATTATAAAATGTTCAGTCTCCAATTCGATTATAGGATTTTTATCGTCGATCTACATAAACCTTAAATGAAATATTAAAGTTTAAACCTAACAACTAACCAGTTCAATAAAACCGCACTATAAAATGTCAATACCGGTCATGTCAACAACCAACTTTAAAACATTGTTTATTGGAATGCTATGTAATCCTTCGTCTTTTTTAAGCTGTAAGTATTTGATTGCATTCACTACAATTTTTTGCGCATCTTTGGTAATTTTTTTTGGCATTTTTGTAATAAAACCGTTCATATTTGAATATATTCGTAGATATTTTCCGTTTGTATACATCGGTGACACTCGATGACATCCAACGTTCGTTGTCAAAGAGTACTTGTTGCCAGTAAAAGAAATTAGTACCATTGAAAATCCGCAAAATGGCGAGGGTCAAATAAACTGTTGTCAGGCTTTACATATTATTATTATTATTTTTTTAATAAAAGTACATAGTTTTTTTTATTAAATGTTGATTCATTTGTTGATCTTCAAAATAAAACATGACGTAGGTACTCTAAATAAGTAGTATATACGGGATTCTAAGAGTTTTGCTCAAAATAACACATTTTTAATTACTTTGACAAATCTCGATCTCGTCGAGATTAATCTCGATCTCGAAAGTGTGACGGTCGAGATCTCGAAACACCCTATCTCGGTTCAGATTTTTCGTGCGAGATCTCGAATCGCCAATCTTGGTGCGAGATTGCATTCCCTACGCGTGATTGGATTGTGTGGCAGTTATCAGTGCATGATCCACGAATATCTTACCAGGCTGATTTATATCCACCAACCAACATGGTGTTGAAGCGAAAAAAACAACGGGTTGCACTCCGGGAGTGCCGACAGAAGTGAAAACTCAATGACTAGTCCAAAATGTCTGCACTGCAGCACTATAAATAATTGACCCATCCTCCTTTCTACTGAAAAACTAGTTCCGAAATTGCTGGTCAGTGAGCTTGTTTAAAATTCGAAATTCAAATTTGTAGCGTTAATTGTTTAAAATTCAAATAGAAATTGTAAAGTTACCTTTGCAGACCTCGCATCTAAATATACTTGGTCATATTGGTCATGATATGTTGAGTTTTATTCACCAGTACTAGAGTTCACTTTTATTAGCGATTTCATCAAGATGTAGCTTTTAGTAGGAGATCCCCCATATAGCCGACCTTCACCAATCTGTCTGAGGGATGAAAATATGAAAGAAAATATGTTCCAGAACATAAATAAATAGGGTTGCCTAAAGAAATATGGTCAAGGCTATTTTTAATAAATTGTTGAAAAAAAATTTTTTTCGCCACATTTCACCGATTTGTCTGACGACCGAAATGAGTTTCAATGGAAAGTATACAACTTGTACATAGGGTTTCTGCTCGAGAATTCTCGAGGCGAGAAATCTCGAGAAATTTGTCTTTCGGCGAGGCGGGAAAAAAATACTCAATGCCTCGAGAACTCGAGAAATAAATCTCTTGTCATAAATAAAAAGAAAACACGCGTATAACACTTGATGTGTCTATAGTGTATTTTTTGGGTAGTTAAATAAATGTAAACAACGTTTTTTTTTTACATTTTCCGGTAAGTACTTCAAACATTTATTAGTTAACCAATTAAATAAAAAACTGCCTTGATCCGTCGCCTATCGTTCTGGCTTCAGCTGATTTTCATGTTTTGAAACTTTTGAACTACTATTGTGTGTAAATAATTCATCTCGTTTTAGGTTCATAACTATACTTCGTTTTTTTTTTAATATTAGAAAAAAGGTAAACAATCTTCTTCTAATCTTAGTCTTTTTATTGAAAAACGCTATTAAAAAAAATCGTTAATGTAAATTATCGTATATGATTAATAATTGTTACATATTTGCCGTGACATATTATTCATAAGTTTTTCAATAAAAAGAGACGTCAAGCGAACTGCTTATCTTATATATAATGCTAAAAAACTAATTATGGGACCATTTAATAACAAATATTACAAAATTAGATACCTTTTGATAAATCTAATCATCTCGATATAAGTATTATCCTATTAGCAAAATAGCTCAATTTTGCCAGCTTCATTAATTAAGTAAGTATTAATATTACGTAGTAAAACTTCTGTAAGTTTGTCACATCGAGTTAAATTAATTGCCTAATAAAATACTATATTGCGGTTTGTATACATTTTGTTAAATAAAAATATCTAATGAAATACACTAAAGCATATCACATCGCTGCGCCGGCGCGCATGCCTGCACCTATAGTTTTTCTTGTTTGTTGTTGAATTTTTGATAATTTTTAGTAACAATAAAATTACCATTTGTTTGATTTTTGATCTAACCTACGACTCCTATGAGTCTAACTTGCAATAAAGCAAAAAAAAAAAGTGTTTTTTTAAACTTTCATAATTTTTTGAGATACTCGAGAAACTCGAGAAATCGTGGTCGAGAAACCAGAAACCCTACTTGTACAACATAAATCATCTAGGTTGCCTATCTTTTTCCGGTCACTATTATGTGGTTGCCGTGTTTAGAGGTGATTTTATATCGATAATTGCTCTCATCTGTCTGACGCTTGAATTATACATCAAAATTATGGTAATTTTATTGCAAATACAATGGTATAGGGTTGCCTGCGAAAATCCGGTCACAAATGAGGGTTGCCAGGCTTTAAATTAAAATAAGAAGGGAAGACTTTTAGCAATAACTCATAAACGGCTGAATGATCAAGTTTGTTTTAATTTTATTTGATTGAGTTTTTAAGCACTATTTTCATGATTTTTTTCATATTTTTTGGACAGATTTTTCAAAAGTTAGAAGGAAAACTTGTTTTTTTTTTCTAAACGATTATTTCCCAAATTATTCACTTTATCAAGAAATGTTGTTTAAAGACCCCTATTCATTTTGAAAGGCCTATCCAACGACACCCCACACTATGAGGTTGAAAAGATAAAAAAATTGTCACACACATTTTGTTTGGCTGCTATTTAACTGATCACCAGATTTAGTAAAATTTAATACCAAAAATATCTATTTTACCACCCTAAAATCATGAATGATCACCAAAATTATAACACCATTTTAATGTGAAATGATTACCAATTTTATTACATTTTACTATCCTTTTAAAGGAAATGACACCAAAATAATCATTATTAACCCAAAAATAGTCAATGATTACCAAATTTCAATCCCCATTTTAATGTGAAATGATAACCAAATTTTTACATCTCGCTATCCTATTAAAGAAAATGACACCAAAATAATCATTGTAAACCCAAAAATAGTAAATGACCACCAAAATTAGAACTCCATTTTAATGTAAAATGATAACCAAATTTTTAAATCTTGCTATCCTATTAAAGCAAATGGCTCCAAAATAATCATTGTAAACGCAAAAATAGTAAATGATCACAAAATTGTAACCACATTTTAATTTAAAATGTGCAATCATTTAATATATCGTTATCCTATTAAATTAATTAATCCACTTCGTCACCTTTTTCTAGTAGCATTTTATTTCTGTAACAGTCGCAGCTCTAACCTAACCTAACCCACTTTTCTAGTAGCATTTTGTTTCTGTAAGGGTCGCAGTTCAAACCTAACCTAACCCACTTTTCTAGTAGCATTTCTTTTCTGTAAGGGTCGCAGTTCAAACCTAACCTAACCCACTTTTCTAGTAGCGTTTCGTATCTGTATGGGTAGCAGTTGAAACTTAACCTAACCTACTTTTCTAGTACCATTTCGTTTCTGTAAGGGTCGCAGTGCTAACCTAACCTAACCCACTTAACTGATAGCAGTTTAACTTACTTTTCTAGTAGCATAACGAAATGCTACTAGAAAAGTAGATTAGGTTAGGTAGGTATGCGGTGCGGGCTACGGGGGGTTGAGCGGGAGGGGCTAGTAATTTTGGCATCAGTTTACTTTATTTGGTAATATGTATAAATTTTTTGGTAATCATAGTGGTTTATTTAGGTGAAAATATCGCATTAATTTGGTCTTCAAGATTTGGTGATCATTAATGATTTTTGGTGATCATTCAATATATTTGGTATTTGAATACAATTTGAAGTGCAGTCGTAATTAAAGTGGTGGTACTTTTGTATTTTTAGGCCTTATTTTTTTGGTGTTCAGTAATTTTTTTTGGTAAGCATGATTTTTTTATTTAGGGTACCAAAGTATTTTTTGGTGGTCATTATATTTGTAGCCATTTTGTTTCTTTCAAAGCGATTATTTCCGAAAATATTCACTTTATCAAAAAATGTTCTTCTAAAACCCCTATTAATTTTGAAAGACCTTTCCAACAACATCCCACACCATAGGGTTGACATGAAAAAAAAATCCTCACGTACATTTTGTTTCTTTCGAGGCGATTATTTCCTAAAATATTCACTTCATCAAAAAATGTTTTCTAAAAAACCGTATTTATTTCAAAAGATCTATCCAACGACATATCACATTATAGGGTTGAAGCGAAAAAAATGGTCACATACATTTTTTTCTTTTTTTTTTCGTTTGATACCTATGTTGTAAGATGTCATTTGATATGAATTTTAAAATAGAGTTCTTCAAAAAAACATAAAAAGTTAAAATGTTATAAAGTTAGAATGTAACTGTGAGATCCTCGTATTTCAACCCGTACAAGATTAGAACCTTTTTCATGTAATGTCATTGAGTTTTTCTTTATTGATTTAAATGCCATCTAAATCAGTGGCCATCTAAACCTTACGGTCACGTGATCGCGTTACGCTGTCTCGAGTTTATCATTTTTTCCCCACCTCAAAAAGTGCCCAGATCCGCTAAAGAAGTTTTCACTTCAAAAACAACAACTCTTATTTTTGACCAAGTACGTAACCATTAATTAAATAGATACGCCTGCAATAATATGTTACCCAACGAAGCCCGCAAAAATTAGGCCCGGGATTTTTTTTCGTATTTTACTTTAAGTACCTATAGAAATTCGAGACATTGTTTAACACAGTTTATTTCAATTCAGTTATTATTTATACACGATAATTTTAAAATAAATTGTTTAGAAGTTATTTAAGAAAATAACCAAAAAAATACCATAACAAAACTCAAGATGAGGATTTAGCACCAGTTTTTGCGAATTTAACCGCCATTTGAGCTTACACAATCGATCCAGCAGAGAATATATCTAGATATAGATCTATACCTTCATTGAAAGCTTTTATCAAGAGGGTAGGCAACTTGACTGTTTAGAATTTCTCAAGACGCCCGAAGGCCTTCGAAAGAATGGAGGCCGTTGAATAGAGTAGGTAAGGTACGTAAGTAGGTACCTAATGATTTTACATTATGAACACACACACGCTAAACTCTGAATTTCTTGTTTTTTACATTAAATAAAAAGACAGACAATAAAAATTCTATATTTCGTCAAATATGTCGGAAGCTCGAGGTAATTTGTTTGCGTGGCATTATACATACATAAAAGAAAGCTTTAACTCCCTAGCGAGTTATAGCTTTTTTTTCACAATCCATAACCCCCAGCCAAATAATAAAAAAGTTTTTTAGTGAAACATGGTATTTATAACGTTTTATTTAGGGGTCATCCATTAATTACGTCACACGTTTAGGGGGAGGGAGGGGGTCAAGAAAATGTGACATATTGTGACATGGGGGAGGGGGGAGACACAAACGTTGTGACGTCACTTTAACTTCATCAGTAACCGAAATTTTTTTTTAAATTATTTTATTCGCTGTACATATAAATAACACGTTTTTAAAACGATAATCGTTTTTATTCTTTTAATTTTCTTTCCTAAGCAGTTTTGGGTTATAAAATTACTAATATTTATATCGTCAAAAATATTTTGATAAAATATTAATAATACTTAGGTACTTACTTAATTCGATTTGGCGATTTCGTAGAAAAAATGTGACGTCACACTAGGGGGGAGGGGTTTGCCAAATGTGACCAAATGTGACAAGGGGGGGGGGGAGGGGTCAAAAAACCTAGAAATTCGTGTGACGTAATTAATGGATGACCCCTTATATAATAACTAATAAATGTTTACTTTATATCTTGTAACAATACTTTTTGTACATAATAAATGTTTAATAGTAAAATAAAAATTATATGCAGTTTTTGAACATCCAAACTCTTTGGTGTGTACCTATCGATTACGGTCAGAATTAAATTTAAAAAGCTGGAAAAGTAAAAAACACTAGTTCGCAAAAAACAACTTTGCGAACGGTAAACAGCTACGTAAAGTAGCACTTTTTGAGCAACTGTATTAAAAATAATTAAATTAGATTAAACCGCCACACATCTGCTACGCCAAATGTAAGAATAATTTTCGTTAGGTATATCAGGAAAACAAGGCTAAACAAAGCTCGTAGCACTCATCCCACATTGCGCACCGAAAGAATACAATAAAGTATGTATTATGTATTGCATTTTATAATATATGTAAATTATGTAAATGTAATTAATTATGTACCTACATTTATATTCGTCGAAATATAAAGTGCATTGAGTTAAGGTAAGCACGCTAAATAAAATTGGCACCGATTGTACCTACTACGTGTCGGTAGTCAAATCGAATCGCGACGGGTCGGGTGTGAATTACATTTCACGAGCCACCCTCGCTGTTTCCCAAGGACAATGAGCTCGAGTGAGATTATTTTTGTCAGTCCTTGAGCGGATGTACAGTCACGAACAGCATGATATTGTTTTGCTTTCAAATTGTGACTTATCGCGTTGCAATAAAATTGTTTTGTAAGTAACGAGAGCGACGAAATGAAGTGATAGGAATTTGCTTTACTTACGGCGCGTAAATTAAATTTAGTACCTAAGTATAAGCTCCCGTAAAAGTAATGTTGACATCCCTGAACATTTTCAAATTGTTGGTATGACAAGGGTCTACGGCAGCCCATTATTCAATTTATTTGATGGAACGTACCTTACCTACTCTACAGTAGCGTGTCGTGCATCGTTGAATTGAAAGCCACATGTTTCACCTATCTAGTAACCTCTTAGGTATCAGAGTGAAAGGCAAAAAATTTGTACGTAATTTAGCGTAGTTAAGAAACTGATTACTTGATTTTAAGTTAATTGATTCATTTGTGTTAGGTACGAAAATTTATCTTCCTTGTATCCTCATGGCTGAGGGACGTGACGAATGTGGACACTTCACCAGTGCTCTGCAGGCCGCTCTGTCCTGGGCTCCTGGGCATGTGCATGCTAGCCTGAAATGTGGCGGTTGTCTCGGCGGGCGTTATTCTGTCCACCCACCCAACGCATGGCCATACGTCCACCCCTACGCTTCCTTCCCCGAAGGTACGAAAATTAACCATTTAAATTGTAGTGTGCTTAATTCATACACATACTATATAGCATACGCAAAAACATTTTCATGTATATAACTTAAATAGAAAAAATGGCTTAGCTGTCGTAACGAATGGAATCAATGAACTTTTAGACTAAATACAGGTTCTTAACTATACTTCACAATTTTTTTGCAATTCACTCATCTACTGTTTAAGCATTTGGGGTCATCCATTAATTACATCACACGTTTAGGGGGAGGGAGGGGTCAAGAAAATGTGACATATTGTGACATGGGGGAGGGGGGAGACACAAACTTTGTGACGTCACTTTAAATTCATAAGTAACCGAAAATTTATTTAAATTATTTTATTCGCTGTACATTTAAATAACAAGTTTTTAAAACGATAATCGTTTTTATTCGTATAATTTTCTTTCCTAAGCAGTTTTGGGTTATAAAATTACTAATATTTATATCGTCAAAAATATTTTGATAAATTATTAATAAAATACTTACTTAGGTACTTACTTAATTCGATTTTGCGATTTCGTAGAAAAAATGTGACGTCACACTAGGGGGGAGGGGTTTGCCAAATGTGACCAAGTGTGACAAGGAGGGGGGAGGGGTCAAAAAACCTAGAAATTCGTGTGACGTAATTAATGGATGACCCCTTTCATTCTTTTGCTGACTGTATTGAGCGTTAAGGTAGAGTCTGTTCGGAAAGAGTAGAGTCGTGAAATGTATTGGGCCCCATACATTCCACGACTCTTCTCTTTCCGCACAGACTACATACCTCCCATACAAGTATAAGGTAATGATAGAATGATGAATCTGCTTCGAAAACTTTTTCGTTCGCTGTCTTGCGTTCTCAATTTGGAGAACGCAAGACAGCGAACGAAAAAGTTTTCGAAGCAGATTTGTTTCCATCGACTAATAATAAAAGGCAAAGTTGTGAGTAAATATACATTAATGAGATGAGGAATTTGTAATTGTAAGCTGTTGCCCGCGACTTCTCCCGCGTGGAATCTTATCTTCAACATTATACATCTTTAGTACTTACCTTTCTAATAATATGCCCTTATACAAAGATTCAAGTTCCGCACTCACAAAATATTTGATCTCCATACAAACTTTCAACCCCTTTCTCACCACCTTGGGGGATGAATTTACAAAAATGCTTAAATTCGTTTTCATGTTTTTTTAATTTAATACCTTTTTGCAAAGTTTCAAGCTCCTAGCTTAAAATAAAATTTACACCCCAAGACGAACTTTTATCCCGTTTTTAACCCCCTTAGGGGTTGAATTTCCAAAAACGTTGCAATTACTTTTTTTTTGTAATCGGCTATTGTGCCTTTCTATCCCCACTTTATTGTGCCTTTCTAACCCAATCTCTGGTATTCTCGATCTTCGTTTACGGTGCCGAGACATGGAGCTTGAAAAGTCGCGACAGGGCAAAAATCGACGCTTTTGAGATGTGGTGTTGGCGAAAGCTCCTACGCATACCCTGGACGGCTATGAGAACCAATAAGTCTATCCTAGAGGAGCTGAAGATCACCACACGGCTCTCTACAAAATGTCAAGAACGCGCGCTCAGCTTCTTTGGTCATATCATGCGGTCTAAAAAGCACGACCTAGAAAGGCAGATTATCTTGGGCCAAATAGAGGGCAAGCGAGCGCGAGGAAAAGCACCCACGAGATGGTCTGATGTTGTGAAGAGGGTGGTTGGCGGCAACATGCAGTGCGTGACCCATATGGCCTATGATCGCACACTGTGGAGACGTAGCATACATGGTCGCGATCCTCAGCAATGAGGGACCGAGGAAGAAGATTGTGCCTTTCTAAGAAGTTTCAAAGCATTTGTAATGGATTCAAACTTTTAACCCTGTTAGAGGATGAA
Source organism: Cydia splendana (assembly GCF_910591565.1). Lineage (NCBI taxonomy): Eukaryota > Metazoa > Arthropoda > Insecta > Lepidoptera > Tortricidae > Cydia > Cydia splendana. Next base: position 10,897,730 of record NC_085971.1, on the reverse strand, counting down.
TTTTACAAAACGCTGAAATTACTTTTCCTGTCTTTTAATAATATCCCCAAATACAAAGATTCAAGTCCCGCATTCGAAAAAATGTTTGATATCAAAACAAACTTTCAACCCCTTTTTCACCACCTTAGGGGATGCATTTTCTAAAACGTTAAAATTATGTTTCTTGTATTTTAATAATATATCTTTTTACGAAGTTTCAAATTCCTAGCTTAAAATAAAACTTAAACCCCATACAAACTTTCATCCCCTTTTTAACCCCCTTAGGGATTGAATTTCTCAAAATCGCTTCTTATCTCTTACTATTAGTAATTAGGTATGTGAAAAATATCTTGGCATTGAATTGTAATAATTGCCTCGCTCTTGAACCCAGAATCCTATTAGCGGAAGTTTGACGGGATACAGGGCCAAATAGTAAGCCTTTAATGCTACAAATCGTGAATAAATACACCAGCATACCATGAACCCTACGTGCGGCGATTGTCAGGGATCAGTGAGGCTTTGCCGTAGTTTATTCTTATTATGTAACAGGAGGCGTGGACCATGAAGGTTGTAAGATTAGCGCATGCGTGGTCGGCGGCGCAAGGAGTGAATCTCTGAGGCGCGGCAGTCGGCGCTCGGCGACTGGAGGTGCATAGCGCTTCGCGCCGCGCCCCATACCGCCGTAGCGTGGCTCGGGGCGTGGCGCTTACGTAAACACGCGCGGAGTAAAGCCCGTGGTGCTGGCGGCGCGGCGCCGCGCCAGCCTCCGTCCCGTCTCGACCACCACGACCCCATGTCGGCCCGCGCCGCCTCCTGAGTATATGCGGATAGTTGCACGCTCGCCGCGCCGCCGCCGCCACCACCGCCACCGCCGAATAAGCTTATAGGTACGTATGCGTATGCCTATAACGTAGGTATCTAATGTAATTTGAAACTTCGAATAAATGCTGAAATGAAGCGTATGGTTACTGTCGATACAGATATTGGAGAATCGTTGCAAAATTTGTATTCGTTTAATATTTATAGGTACGAAAGCGGTCTTGTATTTGAGACGGTTCAATCAAAAATATTACATGAAACTATTTTTATAGTTACGAAACATTTTATTTGTGTAATAATTATTAATTTCTTAGCACCTAACTATTTATTCAAAGTTGTCTTCATGCCTTAAGACAGTATAGTCGCCTATCAATATATTATATCGTGAGTATAGTGAGGTACGTCGCTCCCGTAGCGTAGGTAGCTGAGAAGATTGGGCTGATCTTGTGATTTGGGTGGAGCTCGGGAGGTGAGGTCAGCGTTCGTGATAACTTTGATAAGGTATTAAGATAGTTGCTTTTAAAAATTAACATTTTACACAACACATATACATAATTATAATTCACTGCTCAGATAAATCAAGTAATAGAAGTTAGATTGCGTTAAATTGAGGAAAAAACAAATACATTTTATAGTAACTATGTGTAGACTACACCGATGTAGAAGACTTCAATAAAAAGATAAGTGCGAGTAATAGGTTGGTGTAACCAGTACGGTTACCATCAGTTTGTCACTGACATAAACGCCGTCGAGAACGTAATTTACTTTCTATACATCTCGCTCGCACTCGCATATTAGTGCAAACGGGATGTATAGAAAGTAAATTACGTTCTCGACGGCGTTTACGTCAGTGACAAACTGATGGTAACCGTACAGGTGTAACTATACAGAAAACCCAAAAAAAAAATCATAATATGGTTAGGTATTCATTTAACAAAGGAGTAAAGTTATGGTTTATCCCTCGTGCTAATATTAAGAGCCGAGCAAGCGAAAGATTTCAAAACCCAAAAAGTGGAATCGGAAGCATCGCGAGGGTTTCATAGTAAGGGAGGTGAACAAACTTTGTTACCGAGTGAAACACAACATTTTTCTCCAACATCACTCGCCAACGCGAGGAAATTACTAGCTGCAAAACACTACAAATCTAATCCAAATTAAATTATCCATAAAATTCTTATGTCACGTCCACGTCATGGGATAGCGCGCAACGCTACGTGCTACGCCGTAGCCCGTAGCAACATTTTCCGTTAACAAAGTCAGCGCTGCTGAGCTACGGTCGTAGCCGATAACATGGGTTTCCAGGTATGAAGCATCTCTATGACTTTCTGTTTTTTTTTTCTTTTTTTGAAGCTTTTCTATGGACTAATTATGTCTGATGCAAATAAATTGAAGCGAAAATGCTTCGTAGAGGCAAAATGACAACGTACTGTCGTGATTAGGGATATGGCTCAAAAAAGCCGATTCTGAATTAACACGTTGTTAAATTTTTATTTTGTTATGTATGGTACGACCTCAACGTGATTCGCAGTGCGCACCAACAAGCGCTAGCATCATTGATATGTTATAAATGCTGATCTATGATTTTAAGACGATATCATACCTATATGAAAAGTGTGGATTTAAGTTTTTAACAAGCTTTTATTAGGTCGACCTGTATGTAACTATGTAATGGAATCTAAGGTAACTAATTTAACCATCTTCCAAGGATCGTAGCGTCATGAAAATTGGCAGCTGTATGACAATACAGTAATATGGTACTGTCGAACTGATCTGATGATGGAGACAGGAGGTGGCCATAGGAACTCTTGTGCAACAACGCAACCTAATTGTGTTAGGGGTTTTTAGAATTGTCTCGATGAGTATTAGTTGTCTGTCGTAAGAAAAGTACAGTCAGCGATAAAAGCTTGTACCAAAAATGAAATTTTTGCCAAAAACATATTTTTATTTTCAATACTAGGTACCGAATGTGTAATGCACGTATCCCATACAATACAACCGACCCGTGCGCGTGCTTTTTTATGATATAGGAGGTAGAGACGAATTGCCTGATGGTAAGCGATTACCGCCACCCATGGACACCTGCAACAGCAGAGGGATTTTTGTAACTGCGTTGCTGGCGTTTAAGATGGGACTATAAGCTCTTTACCAAGTACTTTAGGTTACTGCTTAGTACTTCAATTTTGGTACCCACTAGCACAGAATAAATAATAGTACTACGTACAGAAGACTCACTCTCTAACAAAACGCGTCTGTTACGATCAGCACAGATATGGCCGCTAGGTGGCGACAGCGCCACGCGCGGCTTATGGCAAACCCCAAAATTGGGGTCGAACGGATGTACTTGTAGCAAAGCGACGAAATCGCGGAGTGAGCCACGCCTGCCATTAGTACGTATTATATGTATCATATGTGGCTTTCCATAGAGAAGAATCCTTATGCTTCATGTGTAATATAAAGGACCATTAATCAGAATTTCTGTTGTACTTTCATATAAAAAGGTCCTTATTGCATTATGAAGCATATAAGGACGGAATTCTGTGATTGGAAAGCCACATGCCATCAGTTGAGGTTCCGTACTAGTGACAATTTTGGGAGATGTGAGCAGGACCAACCCTACACACTAAATGTTAACCTTTTCGACGCCGTGTCAAACACAAAAGCTGCCACGCGGACGCCATGTCACCGAAGTGTCAAAACTGAAATTGAACTTTATGCATATGTACGTAGATCTATGTTGCTCTGTGACCGATTAATCGGTCTTGAGAGTTGAACCTGCGGTGCGGATATATCGGTCATTGGCGTCCAAAAGGTTAATGGATCGTTCACCGTCGTTGCGTCGTTTTAAGTCAAACTAACCCGCTATTTTCATTTTTTTACTATTGTTAAGTAAAAGTTTGTCTACAATAATAGTTATTTACGATGCAAGTGCGGAAAGTAGGAAATTCGCAACGAGTGCTGATAAATTAAAACACGACCGAAGGTGGGTTTAAAATAAGTTTTAAATCGACACGAGTTGCGAATTACCTATTCGCACGTGTATAATAGTACCACGTTTTACAGTAAGTACCTACATAGCTATGGCCTATTAAATTTTCAACATAGTTACGTAATGTGCTCATTATCGCACTAGTGCGATAAAGTAGCGCCATATGTACTGTAAATAATAATATAGCCTCTTTATTCCCTAATAAACAAACATAATAATTCACAATTGCATTTCTTAAATACTTACATTAAAACTTCATTTCATGCATACTTTACATATAACATAACATAACATAACATTTCACATTGTATAACATTTCAAATTTAAAATATTATTCCAAAGTTTAATTATTATAATATTTTTTTATTGAATTAGTAATTATTAATTGATATATTGTACTTAATTAATTTCATTTCTATATTTTACATAATTATTTATTTAAATGTTTATTTAAGGATCTCTCTACGAGTAAAGGCCTCCTCCATATCCTTCCAAGTATCTCTATCCATTGCCTTCGTAATCCAGTCATTTCCAGCAGTTCTAACTAACTCGTCTGACCACCTCTCTTTCGGTTTTCCTTGAGTTCGTTTGCCGAGTGGTCCTGGCCACATAGTTACTTTATTTGTCCATTTGTACTGTAAATAACCTAACTTAATTGTTATTTTATGACACCATGTGGGATGTTCCAAAAGTATCCACGATGACACAGGTACAAAACAATACACTCTTTTTTTTGGGCAGTCGTGTAAAAATTTGTATTAGACATTTAATTAGGTACCACGGATATACCAAAAAGTATCGGTATTTCACGGAAGTTTCCTAATTTTAGGGTGACCCGTAAATAATTAATTGAAAACTTTATTTTCAACACAAAAAGGTTAATCTCGGAAGTTCGAAACCGTAGCTTAAATTTACAGAATCCGTAGGGCTCAGTCTAATCACGTTTCCTTAACCACATGTGTAATCAATGTTTATTAAAAAACATAACTCGGCTTCGGGCCGACTCAGAGGGCCTACCGCGAACCATAGTTCGACGAGTAGATATAGATAGGTATCAGGAGGGCAACGCATTGAAATCAAAATGACCTGGGTGCCTAGCCAAAATGCCAATCGTTACATCTTACATCGCTATGGAGCGAACGATACGCTAATGTCTCTCTGTCGCACTAATATGTGATAAAGATTACCATTTGGTTCGCTACGGAGCGAACGTTTGGCATCTTGGCTAGGCACACAGAAGGCTAGCTAATTCGACTTAGATTTTGATGTCAAAATATCTTAGGGCCAGTTGCACCAACCACATTTAACGGACTGATAACAGTGATAACGTCAGTCAGCAGTGTGGTTATTATATGCAACTTCCCATACAATAAAATTTAGCGAACGCTTTAACGGTGACAGACGAAATGGTGCAGTAGGGCTACCGCCAATACCGAAAATCGTCAATTGCGGGCATTTTTCTCTGTCACTCTAATTACGCCTTCATTGGAGTAAAAGAGTAAGATCCCCGCAATTTGCGAATTTCGGTTTTCGCGGTAGCCCCTCAGGGTTGGTCTGTGGGTGCAACCGACACTAAATGATGTCATTTTTTATCATTCGCTGCGTGCGTTTCGCTCGTGCTGGTTCCACTTGTTCGTACGTGTATTGGCGCGAGCGAGACGCACGAACGCTGGACTCTTATTCACATAACAATAAATTTGTGTCCATACAGATTAATGCTAATACATTGCCCGTTAGCTCCTTCTGCTGCTGAAGTGCTGACTGTACGCTTTGCAGTTATTGTTATTTATACAGCCGATTATCAGCGTAATTTATTAGCGACTCTGCATACCTACTTAAAAATATGTATATCCTAAGACTACTAAGCTAATGGATTTGACTATATAATAGCCCGTTCAAGCCCGTCTATTGCCACGGACGGGTAAATACGGAAGCCTACACTGAGCATGACCCGACCTGTGCTCTTGGCCGGTTTTTAATATGATTTTACAGGATACTACTTGTACCTACATATAGGTAGGTATTACTTCTGCTTCTGCTGAATTCGATCAAATCGAAGTCCAAGAAACCTTGAAAATTCCGTTATATACAGACCTATGTACTCACATATTTTCAAGAACATTTTTAACGCATGAATCACAATTTTCATCCCTTCACCCATCTACATATTTTTCAGAACTCTCTGTAGGCATTCCCTTTTTCAAATATTTTAGAAACAAAAAGTAAGGAGTAGGCCTACTATTTATACCACAATATTTTGATAATGAACGCCAGCAAAATTAAATTTACATTACTTATTTTTTTCAGCATCAAGAGCGGCGATGCAGGCGCACACATTCGTAATGGCGCTTGCGGCGCTGAGTGCGCTCACGGCGGCGGCGGCGGAGCGCGGCGGCGGCATCAAGATCGGCGGCAGCGCAGCGGGCGGCGGAGGCCGTGACGGCGCGCGCGGCGGCGGCGTCCGCATCGGCGACGCCACGCGGCGCCCGCGCACGTCCCCCGCGCCGCCCCCGCCCCGCGCGCCCTCATCCATCACCGCCGCGCTCGTCGTGCCACACAAGGCCTTCGGCGCACGAGACTACACCAAGGCAGAGAAGGCTGCGCTCGCGAAGTTACCGCGCAAACTGAAACTCTTCTCGCAAGTGCGCCTGAACGTTACGCTGTCTATGCAAGGCCTTACGCCTAGTCCAATGTGTAAGTGTAGTATCAAAGCTTCAACAAGTCTATAGAGTAATCTTATTTGAAATGTTTCAACATTATATTTTCACATCTTTCAGCTATCCTGGACTCGCTATGTAAAGAATTCCTAGCAGTCAACGTGTCTGCTATCCTTTATCTTATGAATCATGAACAATACGGGCGCTCTACTGCCTCTGCACAGTATTTTCTACAACTCGCCGGATATCTTGGCATACCGGTAATGCTTTTTATTGTTCGGTTGCATATCTATGTAGTAACTCTCACTGTATTAGATTGAACTTATAGTCGATGGCTTTATGGCCACGATTCAAAATAATTTCTAAATGTGTTTTTTGTGGCAGGTCATTGCGTGGAATGCTGATAATAGCGGCCTAGAAAAAAGGGCATCTCACGCGGCCCTGCGTCTTCAACTGGCCCCGTCCATAGAACATCAAACTGCTGCCATGTTATCAATTTTAGAGCGATACAAGTGGCATCAATTCAGCGTAGTTACCTCAGCTATTGCTGGGCATGACGATTTTATTCAAGCCGTCCGCGAGAGAGTCACTGCATTGCAAGTAAGTATATTTAAGTACTTAATAGGTAACCTTCTTCGTAACTAATCGTTAGACCACCGCACAGTTCATTGTTTGAAAGTAAAGACCTCTTCTAAAAAACCTTATTTTCGTATTCAGTCACATTCTTTCGTAAACTTTATCTTTCTAAATAATTTAGGTATAAGGTAGGTACCTATTGATATCTATCGTCATCAACAACGCCAAAGTAGGTACAGCGACGTAGACCACATGTAATAGAAACAACTAACAATTAAATACGTATCTAAGAGGATTCACTTGTTGTCAGGACCGCTTCAAGTTTACAATATTAAACGCCGTAGTGGTCAAGAAGCCTACAGACCTGAACGAGCTAGTGACTAGCGAGGCGCGCGTGATGCTGCTGTACGCGACGCGCGAGGAGGCCGCCGACATCCTGTCCACTGCCGGTGACCTCCACCTCACCAGCGAGAACTTTGTATGGATAGTCACGCAAAGTGTGCTCGGCTCAATGCAGCAGCCCAATAAGTTTCCTGTAGGTATGCTAGGTAAGTTTATGTACAACATATTTACCTTTTTGATTCAACACCAATGTATGAATGTACGTACTAGGGCAACTTATATAATCTTATCTTTTACCTTAGGTATTTGTTGGAAAAGTGTATCTACCTCTATTATAGGTATAGTTTTGATAATGCCGCGCCGCTAAATAAAACTCGCTAAAGAGCTCTAGAATTATAGCGTAAAAATTGATAGCTTCTTGTAAAAATTATATCTCCTTTTCTTTTTATGACGATCGACACAATCGTCAATATCTGCATATTTGTAATAAATAATTAATCCTTATGAGAACTTTCAATTCAGGTATACACTTCGACACATCAAGCTCATCGCTGATCGCAGAGATAGCTACTGCGGTGAAGGTGTTCGCATATGGCGTTGAGTCGTATATATTGGCGCCAGAAAACGCCCGGCACCCACTGGGTACCAGATTATCTTGTAGTGGCGCGGGCGCAAGTGAAGCGCGCTGGTCGACCGGGGAGCGGTTCTACCAACATCTGAAGAACGTCAGCGTGGAAAGCGAAGCGAGTAGACCTAGCATAGAATTCACGCCCGATGGGGAACTGAGAGCGGCTGAACTCAAAATCATGAATCTTAGGCCTGCTATAGGTGAACAGGTGTGTGCAGTTTGGTTTATTTTCTAAAAATGTATATACTGTACCTACATGTGCATTTCTACCGAATCTTAATTTATTAGGTACTTAATGCAAAGGTTATAAAAGCTAAGAAAGTTTGCTTGACTGTAATATAGAAAGTGTTTCTCATTCTTTTATTTATATTCAACAGCTGGTTTGGGAAGAAATCGGGACGTGGAATTCATACCCAAAAGAGCGTCTTGACATTAAGGATATAGTTTGGCCTGGTGGTTTACACACGCCGCCGCAAGGTGTGCCGGAGAAGTTCCACATGAGGATCACGTTTTTAGAAGAGCCTCCTTACATAAATCTCGCCCCGCCGGACCCTATAAGCGGACGCTGCATTTTGGATCGCGGTGTCATATGCAGAATTGCTCCGGAGGCTGAAGTAGCAGGGTACATCCTATTTATATAATTTATTTAAACTTTAACCTACCGCCCAAGCCCTGGTGCAATCCACTGCATGATGCGGTGGGTGAACTGGCCCCTTTCTGGCCTCAGTCATGGTAAAAATAATGTATACCTTTTTCAACCTTATTTCCATTGAATAACGTAATAAAACATAGCAATTTGTGCTATTGAACGTATAACTTACTGTCAAACTAGGTGCCTGAGAGTGAGATATCCAGCGTTCAACGTTGACCAAGCGGTGGTAACTGGTAGTGCCTGTTCATATGTATATTAAAAGGCACGATACAAACTGAGTCGGTAACAAGCCGAGTCGTTCTTAGTAACAGTTTAACAAATCATTAATAAATAAGTTTTTTAACCTAGGTTGGAAGCTGGGACCGCACACAGAAACAGCTCACTGTACCAATGCTGCAGTGGTTTCTGCATCGATCTCCTGCAGCAGTTAGCGGAGCAGTTGGGCTTCACGTACGAACTGTCGCGGGTCGAGGACGGCCGCTGGGGCACGCTGCACCACGGCAAGTGGAACGGCCTCATCTCGGACCTCGTTAACAAGAAGACTGATATGGTAATCCAAGTTCTTACTTCCATGTATCTGGGTAGCAGATTTCGATGAGGTCCAAAAATAATAGGTATTAATTTGACCAATTGCCCTTGTGACGGCAGTCTGTCGAAAGATAATTAGTAACTTTTTTTCAGGTCCTAACATCTTTAATTATCAACTCCGATCGAGAAGCCGTAGTAGATTTCAGCGTGCCCTTCATGGAGACCGGAGTGGCAATAGTGGTGGCCAAGAGAACCGGCATCATCTCCCCCACAGCCTTCCTAGAGCCGTTCGACACGGCGTCCTGGATGCTGGTCGGGGCCGTCGCGATACAAGCCGCTACGTTCTCCATTTTCTTCTTTGAATGGCTGTCGCCGAGCGGCTTTGATTGCTCCACAGGACAAGATTCAAATCGAGCGCCACAGAATCGTTTTTCACTATGTCGAACATATTGGATTGTTTGGGCGGTTCTTTTTCAGGCTAGTATCAATATATTATTTTGAGCCTATATTTTAAGCTATAAGGCAGAGGCAATATATTTTCCACATTATTTTGAACTTTATTTGAAAGTGATAGGGTTCGAGTTTGCATAATTTCTAACACCTAGTTATATGCCCTATAAAGGGTTAACCGGGTCAACAAGACAGGTATTCAGACTTATCAATTTGTTAAAGTTTTTATATGGTTACGATAGTGTTACGATATGACATTAACACGACTCGTAGTAGTCGACTAGTCGTAGTTCATTTCGCGCGCACCAATCAGCGCGAGCGATTGTATCATATCGATCGATATCAAAAAGTCGGTACAAACTTCAGAAAAATATTGTATGTCAAAATATACATATATCCGACGTATTAGGCTTACAATATTTTCTTCTTCAACAGGCCTCTGTCCATGTCGATTCTCCGCGTGGATTCACAGCCCGCTTTATGACAAATATGTGGGCAATGTTCGCCGTAGTGTTCCTCGCCATATACACAGCCAACTTGGCGGCATTCATGATAACACGTGAAGAGTTTCATGAACTGAGTGGGCTGGACGACCCCCGAATCTCAAGGCCCCTGACGATACGGCCTCCGCTCAAATTCGGGACAGTGCCGTGGTCTCACACGGACGCTACACTAGCGAAATATTTCCAAGAGCCACATGCATATATGTCTCAGTGAGTATCGCTAGAGAAACATTGAACTATTATTACTAACGTTATAATCCGGCACAGAGAACCAGTATTTTGCTCCATGAATTGCTGCCGTTTTGGCATCCAACCATAGAAGCGGAGCGTGAATCTCGCGACCTAAACGCGTAAGCGCCATGAATTTTACGGCGCTTACAACATTTTGGTCGCGTGGTACAGGTTGTGATTGCGACATTTTCATTGTTTGGCATGTCGTCTCTATAGATTACTCAGTGCTGAGAAATGTAAAATTTGTGTACCTACCTATTTTTCACAGGTTTAATCGCAGCACAGTGGGTGCAGGCGTACAAGGAGTCCTCACTGGAGAACTAGATGCCTTTATTTATGACGGCACCGTATTGGATTATTTAGTATCTCAAGTGAGTTTTTATTTTACTGCGGGTTTAGTAGTATAGCATACACTTATATATTAAACTTGTATAGGGATCGTAGACCTATCCTAGTGGCGTATTTAATTGGTTCAAATGGTCCTCATGTTGCTTAGCTGAAGAAATTAAGGTACCTATTAGTAGCATTATGCGGACCTTTGACACATCAGATACTATACTAAGCGATAAATAGTTTACATTTAGTAAATAAATATTCACAGCAGTCAAAAAATAATCTTCTAATTTACACTATACTCTGTGGAGGCGGTCGTGAACCCTGGCTATAGTGTCGCAACTCGTGATGCAGCTACACAGCTCTCGTAGCGTCCTAGCGCTTGTAGCGCCTTTCGTAGCATGCGTCTCGACATTACGATCCGTTATCGATATTACGGGGGTAGAGTCAGACCAAGCTAACTCTGCAGCGATTTTGATAGCACAAACTGTGCAAGTGTTATTTTAAACGCCATAATACCATAAAAATTTGACGTTTAAAACAACACTTGCACAGTCTGTGCTATCAAAATCGCTGCATAGTTAGCTTGGTCGGACTCTACTCAGATTTTACAATTTGTTGATATGTTGATTTTGATAATTATAAATATTATAATACGTTCGATGATTGTAAGAAATAGTACTTTTACTTAAGCCCGCTCCACACTAGTGCGCGGATCGGGCTTTACAATCTAATTTCGCTCAATAGCTCGATTAAGATTTAACAATGCGTTATGGTTTGGATACGACCTTAAAGATCGCTCACAAGATTGGAACATGCGAAATAAAGTGAAAGTCCAGCGTGAGATGCGCGCCAATCACAAAAACGTTCGTCAAGGTCGTATCAAAACCAGTTTGAATCCACAACAAATTGCTAAATTAGAATCTCCTACCTACATTTTAGAATTTAAAAATTGCATTTATATTGTTATCATACGACCTAGACACGACTCGCATTGCATTTCGCACGGACAGTAAGAATTTCGCTCCAGAATTTATCCCGTCGGCCGCGTACGAAACCGGAGTTTTGAAATCAATTGCGAAAGAAGAAAAAATCTACTAGTTGCAATGAAAGACTTTTCTTTTCCGTCATTTTGTACTAGGGCTTGCGTTGCACTTTACGCAGCCCAGGGTTTTATAAAGCGCGTTTAAAATCTTCCGTTCTCTCTTTGCTAAACCTATACAAAACACACAAAGTAAATAAATAAAAATAAGTTAAGTGTGCTTAAATAATGTCGTTACATAGGGTCATTGTGTCAGTTCACCGTCCAGTGCCTGTTTCCGTCCACTTGGCGTAGTTGCCACAAATAATTGTGTATAATTTGAATATATAGGTAGGTACCTAGCTATATATTAAAGTTATACGCCATTCTTGAATATCTTGAAATCATACACAGTTCTTTGTGGCAACTACGCCAAGTGACAGAAACAGGCACTAGACGGTGAACTGACGCAATGACCCTATGATTCGGTTAAGTTGTGTTCTAATGTATGGGGAAGACAAACAAATTATAGCCAGCCTTTTATGAATGTAGTATGACTATGACACACACATGAGTATGACACTTTATTCCTAATTCTAATACATTTCTCAAAAATTAATAAAAACCGGCAACCGGGACATATTTCATGCAAAAAGGGGGGGTTGCGGCAGGGGGAGCGAAGGGGACGCTAGCGTGCGTAAAGCACCATACCCAAAGGTATCATAATACATTCATAAAAAGCTGGCTATAATTCGTTTTTCAAAAAACACAATTTGACCGAATCACTATATGTAAATTCCTATTTTTCAGGATGAGGACTGCCGGTTGTTGACGGTCGGCGCGTGGTATGCCATGTCTGGTTATGGACTAGCATTTGCACGAAATTCAAAATATCTCAGTATGTTTAACAAGAGGTTACTTGATTTGCGTTCTAATGGAGACCTTGAAAGATTAAGAAGGTAATTAAATGAGTGATTGAACTTTAGTAGGTATATAGTAGGTAAGTAGATGCTTACGATCTTTTTTGCTACTCTACAAGGGCAGATCCGCTCTTGCCAGAATGCAAGTAGGACAGTGAGTAATTAATAAATTTAATATTAGACAGTTTATGAAAAAATGCGAATTGTAAATTTTAACTCATTCATTGCTATGCTACGCTAATACTTATTCAGTAGTTTCAGTACTAATAGCTGTATCGCTGTTCGCGTTGAATGGGAGCTCGACTCTTATTTTAATTTCTTGTTCTAAAACTGACAACTAGTTGTCAGTTTGTTATGAGTCAGATACGTGGGCCATACTGAAAGTTTCTGGATTTTGATATATGAGACGACTTATTATTTCTAAGTGGCCAGTCCAGGAATTTTCAGTATGCCCTAAGTATAACATCAGGGTTAACTAAACTCATTCAAGGAAATCTACGTGCCTACGCACCGTCGTTTTCCCGGAGCCCGATTCAGATTTAACAATTTCTCATGGTTTTGATATGACCTTGAAGATCGCTCACGCTGATTAGTGCATGCGAAATAAAGTATGAGTCGTGCGTGAGATGCGCGCCAATCACCAAGACGGGGGGCGGGCAAACCGCGGCTCATGTCCATTCACAGATACCTCAAAAAACAATATCAAACCATCCTAAAATTACACAACATTATCCTTCAGATACTGGATGACCGGCACGTGCAAGCCTAACAAGCAGGAGCACAAGTCGTCGGACCCGCTCGCGCTGGAGCAGTTCCTGTCGGCGTTCCTGCTGCTGATGGCCGGCATCCTGCTGGCGGCGCTGCTGCTGCTGCTCGAGCACGTCTACTTCCGATACATGCGCGGCCACCTCGCCGCCTCCACCGTGGGCCCTTGTTGCGCTCTTGTGTCCTTGTCGATGGGTAAGTAAGACCAAAACTTGATAACTCACTAGCCTATCGAAGATTGCATATACTCGAGAATTAGGGACGGGTGAGGGGTACTGCCTAGGTCTTGTAGTTAAGATGTTAGCCGCGTAAGCTTGTAGGATTATAGGCATGTGCATATAATCTCCATAGTTTATGAAGATTACAAACGGGTATAGTTATATAAACGGTCTGTTTTTTCCACAGGACAATCTCTGTCGTTTCACGGCGCCGTGGTGGAGGCGGCAGCGCAAGGATTCGGAATGCGAGGACGTGGCCACTGCCGATCTGCTGTCTGTGCAGCACAGGTCAGTTTATGTGTCAGTTGCACAAAGTTGTGGAAATGGATGTTCTGATACATGCTCAGCAGAAAGTGTCCGGCGTTCGGGTATGTGTGATATTTAACTCCTTACCTAAAATGTTAATCTTGACGCAGATTTGGCGAGCGCGGCACGAGCGCGACGCGGCAATGGCGCGCGCACGCCAGCTAGCGGCGGCGCTCGCGGCCCACGGGCTGGCGCCGCCGCCGCGGCGGCTGGCCAGCGCGGCCGAGCTGCTGGGCGCCGCCACGGACGCCACGCGTCCGCGCACGCTGCGCGCGCCCGCCGACTTGCTGCCCGATCTCGACCGCCCGCTGTCCTGCGGCGACTTGCGAGCTAAGTAAGCGAGTATTCACGTACCTACTTGAATTACAATGAATTGCCCGAAACAGAGGTTGGCTCTCTGCTTATAATTGTTGATTCGCCAGATCTGAATAGTATGGTAGGTATTCACATCCACACACTCGCACTCGAGGCACTCGATAAATATGTCACAAATATGTCATTCAAACTATTAGGATTCAAACTATTGACACGAGTTTAAATTGGAAAACGCATATTGAAGAGGTCAGGAACAAATTATCACGTTTTTTGTTTGCGTTATAGACCGGGAGATAGTGACACATTTTACTGGGTCATTTGTACCAGTATGGCGGTTCGTCAGGGGTCTAAGCATGTAATGAAGGAAAGAAAATGCTATGACCATAGCGCTGGTACCGGCGGCCCAATCGCGTGGGCGTTAGTCGAACGTGTCGGATAAAATACGAGTGTCGAACGATTTGTACCACAAAAATCCTCGTATTATTCGATAGTCCATAAAAAAGAAGTAGGCGGTAGCGTAATGCCATACTTCTCCGGTGTGACTTACAGCCCGCCATACTGAGGCGAACACGTTAATTAAAAAAAAACAATTCAACCATTTGTACCAAGCTAATTTTTGCACAGGTGATCATCGTCGAGCAGCCATTCATGGACATCACCATGCCATACTTTTCGGATGGTTCCAAATGCCCGCCATACCGCCGCAAGGGAGTTAATTTTTTTTTATTGCTAAACGATTTGTACCATCTTGAATTTTTTTTTCAACACTTTCTGTGTGATCATAAATAGAAATCTCATAATGCCATACCTGTAGGAGGTGGCAAATGTGCACAATATTTTTTTTTTATTTCAAGTATGGTGCCCCTTTTTCCCCCTATTAGAAGTATGGCAAATATAATAATGGTCACATTGCATCATATAATTTCCAAAAATCCAAATGCCATACTGGTACAAATCGTCAAAAAATTGTTTTTTGTTTTAAGTCTTGGCTTAAGTCTCACAGTCGTCCGCCCCGTAGTTATAATTTGAAATATATTTTTTTAGGTACAATTGTATCCAAACAAACAGAATATGATGATGCCATGCTGTAAAAAAATATTTTACGTATACATAGTCGTATTTTTGAAACGTGTCGATTAAATAAGTTTTTCAAGTATGGCAGCACTTTATCCCCCTACTATAAGTATGGCAATTATAATAACGGTCACATTTTATCAAACACTTTCCAAAAATTTAAATGCAATACTGGTATTACTGGTACAAATCGTTTAACAAAAAAAAAATTAACTCCCTTGCGGCGGTATGGCGGCCATTTGGAACCGTCCGAAGAGTATGGCATGGTGATGTCCATGAATGGCTGCTCGACGATGATCACCTGTGCAAAAATTAGCTTGGCACAAATGGTTGAATTGTTTTTTTTTAATTAACGTGTTCGCCTCAGTATGGCGGGCTGTAAGTCACACCGGAGAAGTATGGCATTACGCTACCGCCTACTTCTTTTTTATGGACTATCGAATAATACGAGGATTTTTGTGGTACAAATCGTTCGACACTCGTATTTTATCCGACACGTTCGACTAACGCCCACGCGATTGGGCCGCCGGTACCAGCGCTATGGTCATAGCATTTTCTTTCCTTCATTACATGCTTAGACCCCTGACGAACCGCCATACTGGTACAAATGACCCAGTAAAATGTGTCACTATCTCCCGGTCTATTAAGTGTATTAAAAAGGAACACAAACGTAGAATGTGCACTTTCGGCATATTACGCATATGCCTATGCATGGTTGCGGTATGGGGTAGTCTTATGGGGGAATAGCACAGACGTCGAAGATCTATTTATAGCACAAAAAAAATGCGTACGCGTTATAGCTAACATCCGACAACCAGAAAGCTGCCGACCACACTTTATTAACCTAAAGCTTCTAACCTTACCATGTATTGACATACTGGAGGTTGGACTATTTGTAAGAAAAAACTTTTTACAAAAAAAAGCAAACCGACTTCAAAAAGGATGAAATAAAATATTATCCTTTTTGAAGTCTATGCGTTACCAACTGATATGTTTGAAGTCGGTGCCAAGCCAAATTTTGAAGCATACCATGATTTTGGTGCGATTCGATAAGGATGTACCTACGTTGGATTGCCTTACACGACGACAATGAACATACTTTCTGTAGGTACAGTCGACGTTAAAAATATGTTTACACTTTTCGCCTTATAACAAAGGTGTAAGGTGCAAAAGTGTAAACATATCTTTGACGCCGATTGTATCTAAGAACACACCTCAGAACACACGATCAAACCTTCTTGGCGCAGTCTGTACCATGTTTGTCGGCACATTAGTGGAAATCCAATGCATTTTTTTTCCGTCGTATTTTTTAAAGAGCATTTCTTACTAATGCTCGAACAGTCTATAGCACGCAAGTGTGAGATTGGGACTGAGTAATTTCCCGTCCCTTATCCAGAGGACTACATTTCAAAATATAAAACAATTCAAGAAATTTACCTTCTTGCCAAATTTCA
Source organism: Cydia splendana (assembly GCF_910591565.1). Classification (NCBI taxonomy): domain Eukaryota; kingdom Metazoa; phylum Arthropoda; class Insecta; order Lepidoptera; family Tortricidae; genus Cydia; species Cydia splendana. Next base: position 10,880,973 of record NC_085971.1, on the reverse strand, counting down.
CCTAAAGCGGTTCAGTTGTTTAGCCATGAAAAGGCGACAAAGAGGCAGACAGAATTACTTACACATTTGTAATAGTTATTAGTACAGTTCTAATGGGATTTATAGCCATAAAGCTGATTATTTTTGACTGGTATTGTTACTACTTGGCTTGGCACCGACTTCAAACATATCAGTTGGTAACGCATAGACTTCAAAAAGGATAATATTTTATTTCATCCTTTTTGAAGTCGGTTTGCTTTTTTTTGTAAAAAGTTTTTATTTTTCCATTTTTAGTTATAACGCATTGTTAAGAGCGCGACGCATGAATGAAAAACAAGATCATGTTTAACACTAAATTCGTGTACCTATTTCTTTAATAAATATGTAAGTAATCTGGAATTTTCTCGAGTCCGTCTGGGAAATTATAATTCCTGTCACTACTACACTAAATCCATCCTCCGCCCCGCCACTGGCCCAATCCCTCAACGCCCCGATCACTCAACCTCACAGCGCATCAACCCCTGATCCAGGAACCCCTCGACCCTGAACCAGAAATTTTCTCGAGTCCGTCTAGGAAATTATAATTCCTGTCAACTAAATCCATCCGCCCGCCCCGCCACTGACCCAATCCCTCAGCCCCCCGATCACTCAACCTCACAGCACATCAACCCCTGATCCAGGAACCCCTCGATCCTGAACCAGCAACCCTTCAACCGCCATTCCCCGACCCCTTAATCCCTGACCCCTTAACTCCTAACCCTAATCCCCGATCAGTAGCCTTACCAGCTTACCACGAGTTTGACATTGATATATTCGCTAGCATGTTTGTAACTTGCTTCCTATGCATCTCGCTCGTACTAACCTTAGTGTGAGCGAGATGCATAAAAAGTTACATTTAGATGCATAAGACGTTAGCGAATGTGTCAATGTCAAACTCGTGGTAAGGCTACAGTTGCAGTACATCAAATTGGTGGTTTTCGGAAGCAAATGCTCGAGTTACTATAGAAAACCCCGAAATCACTTAACACGTGCCTTTAAAAATTGAGGAGTTCCCTCAATTCCTCATGGATTCCATCATCAGACCAGAACCAAAATTAATACGGAAACACCTTGGAAGTAACTTCTTCCAAACAAAAAAAGAATTACTCAAATCGGATCACAGGTGCCGGAGTAATCGCTGAACATACTTACATTTAAAGAAATCATCATCATTATCATCAAAATAATCATCATCATCAGGTCTACTTCATCAAATTGGTGGTTTTCGGGAGAAAATGCTCGAGTTGTTTAAGAAAACGCCCAAAACACCATGCATGTGCCTTTAAAAATTGAGGAGTTCCCTCAATTCCTCATGGATCCCATCATCAGAACAGAACCAAATTAAAATGGGACCAACTCGGAGGTAGCTCCTTTCAAACAAAAAAAGAATTACTCAAATCGGACTACGGATGTCGGAGTAATCGGTGAACGTACATAGAAAAAAAAAAAAAAAAATAGCCACAACCGAATACAGAACCTCCTCCTTCTATGAAATTGAAGTCGGTTAAAAACACATATCCAACTTCCAGTATGTTAAAAGCGCGCGTCGAAATAGACAACTAGTTCTCCCTGAACCTAAATTAACTATGTATAAAAAACTTTTTACAAAAAAAAGCAAACCGACTTCAAAAAGGATGAAATAAAATATTATCCTTTTTGAAGTCTATGCGTTACCAACTGATATGTTTGAAGTCGGTGCCAAGCCAAATTTTGAAGCATACCATGATTTTGGTGCGATTCGATAAGGATGTACCTACGTTGGATTGCCTTACACGACGACAATGAACGTACTTTCTGTAGGTACAGTCGACGTTAAAATATGTTTACACTTTTCGCCTTATTACAAAGGAGTAAGGTGCAAAAGTGTAAATATATCTTTGACGTCGATTGTATCTAAGAACACACGATCAAACCTTCTTGGCGCAGTCTGTACCATGTTTGTCGGCACATTAGTGGAAATCCAATGCGTTTTTTTTTCGTCGGTTTTTTTAAAGAGCATTTCTTACTAATGCTCGAACAGTCTATAGCACGCAACTGTCTGTGTGAGATTGGGACTGAGTAATTTCCCGTCCCTTATCCAGAGGACTACATTTCAAAATATAAAACAATTTAAGAAATTTACCTTCTTGCCAAATTTCACCTAAAGCGGTTCAGTTGTTTAGCCATGAAAAGGCGACACAGAGGCAGACAAAATTACTTACACATTTGTAATAGTTATTAGTGCAGTTCTAATGGGATTTATAGCTATAAAGCTGATTATTTTGACTGGTATTGTTACTACTTGGCTTGGCACCGACTTCAAACATATCAGTTGGTAACGCATAGACTTCAAAAAGGATAATATTTTATTTCATCCTTTTTGAAGTCGGTTTGCTTTTTTTTGTAAAAAGTTTTTATTTTTCCATTTTTAGTTTTAACGCATTGTTAAGAGCGCGACGCATGAATGAAAAACAAGATCATGTTTAACACTAAATTCGTGTACCTATTACTTTAATAAATATGTATGTAATCAGGAATTTTCTCGAGTCCGTCTGGGAAATTATAATTCCTGTCACTACTACACTAAATCCATCCTCCGCCCCGCCACTGGCCCAATCCCTCAACGCCCCGATCACTCAACCTCACAGCGCATCAACCCCTGATCCAGGAACCCCTCGACCCTGAACCAGGAATTGTCTCGAGTCCGTCTGGGAAATTATAATTCCTGTCAACTAAATCCATCCGCCCGCCCCGCCACTGACCCAATCCCTCAGCCCCCCGATCACTCAACCTCACAGCACATCAACCCCTGATCCAGGAACCCCTCGTTTTTTTTAATAAAACAATGATGGTGGCAAACAGGAATACGGCCCGCCCGATGGTAAGCGGTAACCGTAGCCCATGGATGCCTGTGACGTCAGCAACAGTGATGTTTTACAATTGTCGCACCTGTCACCGTGGTGAAATTGGAGCCAGCTTACCACGAGTTTGACATTGATATATTCGCTAGCATGTGTGTAACTTACTTCCTATGCATCTCGCTCGTACTAACCTTAGTGTGAGCGAGATGCATAAAAAGTTACATTTAGATGCATAAGACGTTAGCGAATATGTCAATGTCAAACTCGTGGTAAGGCTACAGTTGCAGTACATCAAATTGGTGGTTTTCGGAAGCAAATGCTCGAGTTACTTTAGAAAACCCCGAAATCACTTAACACGTGCCTTTAAAAATTGAGGAGTTCCCTCAATTCCTCATGGATTCCATCATCAGACCAGAACCAAAAATAATACGGAAACACCTTGGAGGTAACTTCTTCCAAACAAAAAAAGAATTACTCAAATCGGATCACAGGTGCCAGAGTAATCGCTGAACATATTTACATTTAACGAAATCATCATCATTATCATCAAAATAATCATCATCATCAGGTCTACTTCAACAAATTAGTGGTTTTCGAGAGAAAATGCTCGAGTTGCTTAAGAAAACGCCCAAAACACCATGCATGTGCCTTTAAAAATTGAGGATTTCCCTCAATTCCTCATGGATCCCATCATCAGAACAGAACCAAATTAAAATGGGACCAACTCGGAGGTAGCTCCTTTCAAACAAAAAAAGAATTACTCAAATCGGACTACGGATGTCGGAGTAATCGGTGAACGTACATAGAAAAAAAAAAAAAATAGCCACAACCGAATACAGAACCTCCTCCTTCTATGAAATTGAAGTCGGTTAAAAAACGGGCCCCATTACCAGACGATAAAAATATATAATAAAATCCCAGATTCTATTAAAGACGTTGAAACTTATAATAAGTTTCGAAATAAACTGAAATCGTGGTTAATTGATAAATCATTTTATTCTTATCAGGAATTTATGGCATCTGACAATAGTGATAACGACTAAGAATTATTAATTTTACTAAAACCAATAACTTTGTCTCAATGTAATGGAATGATTAAATGAAGTATTATTATAAATGAATTGACATAATTATTATTATAAATAAATTGACATTATTATTATTATATAAGAATTGACATTATTAGTGGTATTGTATCGCTTAGTGTTAGTATGACTCACGACAGCTTAAATTCGATTATTAATATTTGACATCATTGCATTATATAAACAAGTATAGCATTTAAATTCGTATTGATTATTATTAGTGTTAATTAGATTCCTTAATTATTATTTACTGTGATGAAACTAACTAGAATAGAATAGAATAGAATAGAATAGAATCCCATTTATTTCAGTATAAGTACACAGTTATACAATACATACACAGAAAGAAAGAAAAAAACACTTATAACTAACTTGTACACTGTAACCATACACTGAAAAAGGTGAACACTCAGCATAATGCCGGGTCCTACTGGAGTAGTACCTGACGCTGGTCTTCCGTGAACACCTGTAGGGAGCGTAGTTGGGCGCAGCTACCAGCTACAGTAGAGTTGTTAAGATAAAACTATAGGTAACTAATAATTACGACAATAAATAGCGAAGCGACAATGAAGCAGTTGACATCAAGTGATAGTATGACTAGCATGGCCTGGAAAGTGTTACTTATATACATAATATAAATAAATAATATATACTCATCCTTTTCTTTTGGGTGCTAGTACTAGTGTAAGACAAAGATAGTATGATTCTCTCTGTCTATGATTGAAATGAGACAGACCTTTGACAAACTATAAATAGTTACAGTATCTACCTAAAATTCGAAATTACTGCACTTGTTGACTTTCTGTATATTTTTTATGCTTTTTAGGGTTCCGTACCCAAAGGGTAAAACGGGACCCTATTACTAAGACTTCGCTGTCCGTCCGTCCGTCCGTCCGTCCGTCCGTCCGTCCGTCCGTCCGTCCGTCCGTCTGTCACCAGGCTGTATCTCACGAACCGTGATAGCTAGACAGTTGAAATTTTCACAGGTGATGTATTTCTGTTGCCGCTATAACAACAAATACTAAAAACAGAATAAAATAAAGATTTAAATGGGGCTCCCATACAACAAACGTGATTTTTGACCAAAGTTAAGCAACGTCGGGAGTGGTCAGTACTTGGATGGGTGACCGTTTTTTTTTTTGCTTTTTTTTTGTTTTTGTTTTTTATATGGTACGGAACCCTTCGTGCGCGAGTCCGACTCGCACTTGCCCGATTTTTTAAATGAAATTACTCTGACACTACTTTTTGCTTAGAGAGAAGATAACTTTTTAGTTTTACTTTAAAAGCTTGCAAGGAAGTTAATTGCTTGAAAGGTGGCGGGAGGTTGTTCCAGCATTTTGTGGCGGTGTACTTAAAACTGCCACGAAATGCTGCAGTTTTGTGTTTGGGGCACATGAGAAGTGTAGATATCCTTTGGCGCTGCAAAAACCGGAGTTTCTCATGCAGGTATCGAGGTGCTTGAGATTTCACAATCCCGAACAGTAGGCAAGCAAAGTGGAGAGAGCGCCTAGATTCCATGTTCATGAGATCACTTCTGTTAAGATATGGAGTTATGTCAGTTCTTGGTGGAATTATAAAACAGTAACGTGCACAGGCATTTTGGACTCTCTGAATCACTTTCTTTGTGTGAGATAAGAGGCAGGGACCTACAACTGTGTCAGCATAATTAAGTTTTGATAATATCAGTGATTCGCATAGAGTAATTCTGAGGTCTATGGATAAGTAATTCCGAACTTGGTACAGGATCTTAAGCCTATAGAAGCAGTTTTTAGCAACATCGCAAACATGATTATGGAATCTTAAGTTTTCATCCATGATCACTCCCAGATTTTTAGCTTCTGTAACTTGTTCAATATTATCATCTCTTATTTTTAATTGTGGTACAAACTCATTAATTTTTTGCCTTTGTTTATTAGTGCCTATAACCATGAATTTAGATTTTTTTGGATTTAAAACTAAGTTATTACGTGAGCACCAATCGGCTATGCGATTCAGGTCCCGATTAATGGCGTCCACCGCAACTAAGGTTTCACTGGGTTGACATGGCAAATATACTTGTAGATCGTCGGCGTAGATATGATAGCTACAATTCTTTAAACAGTTTACTATATCCGCGCTATACAGAATGAATAATATTGGCCCTAATATTGAGCCTTGTGGAACTCCCCGAGGAACAGGTGAGGCCACAGAACAGCTATAGGTACCACTTTCACTGCACAGTTCCACCTTTTGAGAACGGTCTTCTAAATAACTGGAAAACCATTTCAGCGCAACAGAGTCGAATCCATAGTAAGCAAGCTTGGATATAAGTAGGTTGTGATTAATTGTATCAAATGCACGCGAAAAGTCCAGTAAAGCCAATAACGTTCCGTTTCCAAGGTCTGCCTCTGACAAAATGTCGTCGACGACATCTAGTAGTGCTGTCGCTGTACTACGACCTGCTCTAAACCCGGATTGTTTTTCAGGCAAGATCCCATTAGCATTAAGATACTCCGTTACTTGTTGACAAACGATTTTTTCAACTACTTTGGACAGAAATGGTAAAATGCTGATCGGTCTGAGATCCTTGTAATCAGCCGGGTTATTATTTTTAGGAATTGGTTTGATTCGTGCTTCCTTCCACATATCCGGAAAAACTCCAGTTTGGATAGACTTATTGACTAAAGCTGTAATAATTTTCAGGGTATGTGGTAGTGTCAGTATGATCATGTCACGTGATATCCCATCTGCACCTTGGGCATTTGACTTAATTTTCATGATAATTTTGGAAACAATAGCTTCATTCACCGGTTTTAAGCTAAATGAAGACGCGCCGAAGCGGTTAAATTCATAAAAGGTAAGTTCAGAGATCGCGACACTATCATTTCCTGGGAGAGTAAGGAAATGAGAATTGATTAAATTTGGGTCATTTAAATTGGGAGGAAGATTATACTGTTTTGAATTGAAGCTAACAATATCACGTTTAATATTTTTCCATAGTTGTCGAGGATTTTTTGAACTATTATTAATATTATGTTGGAAGTATGCCTTTTTTTCAGACCACAAAGCCTCATTTACGACACCTTTTAGTTGCTTGTAATACAGTTTATGGGAATCTAGTTTAGACGTGCGAAATTTAGAGTGGGCTTCATCTCTCAGTTTCATCATTTCCCTTACCGTAGGTGTTATCCATGGGTATCCTTGTTTTTTAATTAGGGATTTTTTAATTGGAGCATATGTGTCATAGATGTACAGTATGTATGCATTAAAAGCCTGTACGGAGTCGTTGATATTATCGTTTAAAAGTCGATCCCAATTGACAGATTGAGTAAAAGCATTAAATTCATTCAAGGCGATATCTTTCAAAGGTCTGTACACTATAAACTTAGGCAACGGCTTGGGTTTTCTAACGCTTAAGTTACAAGAGATAAATGCATGGCTGCTAAGATCTGGGACGTGATCAACCTTCAAGTTGGTAACGCTACAATTGCTACATATAAGATCTAAAATTGTCTCAGAGTGATCTGTGAAGTGAGTTGGGCTAGTAACATATTGATTGAGGCTCATATTGTGTAAAAAACTTACCATTTTCTTAGTATTCGTTTCGTCAGTCGAGCTCATATTGATATTAAAATCACCCATGAGAACAGTATGATCAAATGTGGAGAAAGCACAAACGGATTCGGTCAATGCGTCTATAAAAGTATCTATATTTAACCACGGGGGGCGGTAAGCGGTACCGATCGCAAGTTTCAGGCCGTTCAGCTTGATACTGATCCACATTTGTTCCACTAGCGGTGACTCTGGTGGATGTAGTTGGCGCGCGTAGATGCCAGAACGTAGGTAGAACCCGACGCCACCGCCTCGTGTCCTGTCACCCGCGGGACGCGGTATGTGACGTAAGCGGTAACCCACCGGCATCGGCGCCCGGCCCCCCTCTCCCTCTCGCAACCAGGTTTCATTTATTGCCAGGATATCCACTCCGTGTCGCTCAAAAGCTACCATAAATTCCTCATGACGCGTTCCTAGCGAGCAAGGATTCAAAAGACCTACTTTCAAAAACTTATTAATTGCAAACTGTATAATATAAGAGTGTGAGATTTGTACGTACTTTAAATTTATCAGAAACCTTTTTAGAATAGTTACGTGCCGCAAATTGGTAAATATACGTATATTAATATTTTTAAGATATTGTATGCCATGATAATAACAAAAATACTCGAATTCATGTTTAAAATAGGACAAAGGCATAATTAAGTAACTTGCTTCATTATCGCTCGCTGCTATATACTTGATTTTACATGTGTTTAGCGTTAAAAGACATTCATTGAACGTTTTAGAAAGAGGTATCAAATAGGAAAATACTGCAAGTAAATATAAAGCAATTGTAATTTTATTTACATGCGTGAGATGCAATGAGTAGTAATACGCACCGTTATATTTATAGGGTCCATATAGTAATAAACCATTAAAATGATAAATTAAACATTGCTTTTCAAGGTAAATAAGGTAAATACATAATACGGGTACAGTAATTACATTCCTATTTTCAGGTCTCAAATAAGTAAGGGGCTATTCATAAATTACGTCATTTCAAATTAGGGGGGGGGGGGGTCTGGACATCGGATGACGGTAGCATGAAGTAGGAGGAAATGGGGTCATTTGAAGCATGATTTTTGGATGATTATAGGGGGGGGGGGTCAAAAATCGTCAAAAATCAATGACGTAATTTATGGACAGCCCCTAAGTATTGCAAGAAAGTATAAAGACATTGTAATTTTATTCACATGCGTCAGATGCAATGAGTGGTAATAGCAAATAGCATCGTTATATTTATAGGGTCCATATAGTAATAATAAACCATTAAAATGACATTGCTTTTCAAGATAAATACATACGCGTTCAGTAATTACATTCCAATTTTCATGTATAGGTAGGTGGTTACAGTGGTTACATACTTCACTTTGTCGAATTAAATCGTAGCTATTTCCTATCGGAGGCAGTAGGGACCACACCGAAAACACGTTGAATGTCTTGCTCGGATTTGATATTAACAGCTTTGGTGTCAGTGTTGTCAGAACGTTTAGCATAGATACGCCCCTCTCTCGTCCATACGAATTTCCAGTCGGAGGCTCTGCCCGCTTGTCGTGACATCCAGAAAAGTCTACGGTTACTTTTTGTTAACCGCTCATTGATGTAGATTGGCTGCGGAGTGTGCTCAGGCAGTCCTATATTTTGAGAGTCAATTCCGCGGCGTACTTTGGCGTTCCGGAGCATCTCGTCTCGAAGTGCGCGCCGAGCCAGCCGCACGGCCAGCGGCCGGGAGCGCGGCCGGGCGTCGGCCGCGGCCACGGCGCCGACGCCGGGGGCTCGCGCGGGCCCCACACGCTCGACACCAACAACATCCTGGGGCTCCAACTTTACGCCCAATTTTTGAGCTACGGCCTGGACTACGTGCGTAGTTGATTCTCCTGTATATTCGGGCACTCCCGAAATTTCTATATCGTTGAGAAGTAACGCCTGGTCCCTATCATTTATGTCTACTAGCAATTGATCGAGTCGGCACTGTATTTCTGATGTGTTAGGCTGACTTTTTTGGTTATTTTTTATAATATGTAACTCTGTGCTCAGGCGCTGGTTTTCAGATTCGAGTTCTTTCACTTTTTTATCGATTGTACGGATATCTAATCGGAAGCTTTTCAATTGTTCCTCCAAAAAATCCGTGGTTTCAGTGAATTCTTCTTTAATCTCTTTAATGGCGAGTTCAAATTCTTTTTTCATTTCACTGAAAATGTCTTGCTTAGTTGAGCTTAGTTTTGCATCTATTATACTTAGATCCTGTTTTACAGTAGCGAGTTTTGAGTCTAGCATGATGGAAAATGACTCCATAATATTCGTCATCGGGTACTCCATGGTGATGGTAGACTTGTGATTATGCAATAGTAGATCATCGACTGAGCTTACGTCTTGTTGAGATGCATCGCACATCGATATATCGGCGCCGGTCTGCGCAGGCGGCGATTGTTCATAGTGGCTGCGTACAGGAGTGCTGTCGCCCTTACGTCCACGCCCGAGCGTAATATTATTACACCGAGGACAGTGCCATTTATGATCTCTTTCTTGCATTCTAGTTTTGTAATATTCTATAGGAATATTCAGACAATAGTAGTGGTACTGGTCTTTACACAGAGCGCACAACAATATCGTGTCTTCAGTGATAACCTCGTTACACGCTACACATGCCATTTTTACGTATCACTTGTATTCACAGTTTAAAATAAAGAATTCCAAATGCAATTCGCACGTCAAGCCACAGCTGCTCGTCCTTGACCGCGCACTTGTCAGCGTAAACAGTTCGGCGCGGTAGGCAGATTCACCACAAGATTAACGCAATTGATAACCCTAAATCACAGTTTGGTCTTAATAAACTATATCATATTCACATCACAATTAGATTTGTCTCACTTTTGTCACAAACATTTGGTCGTTTTATAGTTTTTTCACAATATTATCGTAATAAGTTAGCAGGAGCTCAATATAGTTAATGTTTACACCGCTAACGCCACATCTACCCTCCCTTAGATATTAAGCAATACATAATATGTTTTATAAGGTAACTTTAAGTATGTATTTAGCTATTAAGGTTAACTTGCCATACCCTATTCAGGGTCCATGCTGTTCAGTTCAATTTAAAATACCATCTGTAAATACCATGGAATGCAATAAATAAATGATAAAAACTTTTTACAAAAAAAAGCAAACCGACTTCAAAAAGGATGAAATAAAATATTATCCTTTTTGAAGTCTATGCGTTACCAACTGATATGTTTGAAGTCGGTGCTAAGCCAAATTTTGAAGCATACCATGATTTTGGTGCGATTCGATAAGGATGTACCTACGTTGGATTGCCTTACACGACGACAATGAACGTACTTTCTGTAGGTACAGTCGATGTTAAAAATATGTTTACACTTTTCGCCTTATTACAAAGGAGTAAGGTGCAAAAGTGTAAATATATCTTTGACGTCGATTGTATCTAAAGCCCCCTCCAGACTATGCGCGTGAATCGCGGGCGAAGCCGCGAACGCGAGTGTGGAGTCGATTTCGCAGGTCTGCGTTCAGGACTCCACACTCGCGTTCGCGGCTTTGCGCCGCGATTCGCGCACGAGTGTGGAGGAGGCTTAAGAACACACCTCAGAACACACGATCAAACCTTCTTGGCGCAGTCTGTACCATGTTTGTCGGCACATTAGTGGAAATCCAATGCATTTTTTTTCGTCGTATTTTTTAAAGAGCATTTCTTACTAATGCTCGAACAGTCTATAGCACGCAAGTGTGAGATTGGGACTGAGTAATTTCCCGTCCCTTATCCAGAGGACTACATTTCAAAATATAAAACAATTTAAGAAATTTACCTTCTTGCCAAATTTCACCGAAAGCGGTTCAGTTGTTTAGCCTTGAAAAGGCGACAAAGAGGCAGATAATAGTTATTTGTACAACAAGAGATCAAAGTTTGATATTTCTTCGAGTGCTTATTTTGAGTCCCGTGCAAGCGAAAGATTCTATAATATCTAATTTAGAATCTTGAGCGTAGTAAGGGATTCAAAAGCGCACGAGATGTAAATAACTTTGATCTCGTGTAGTACACAAAATTTTTCACCCTAAGCAGTGAGAACATACCTAGAGGGACAGAGATAATAGAACCCAAGTATATCGAACTTGTATTAGACCCCGCATGTTGAAATGACATTTGACTATAAAGATCACTTGAATGACATTTTGTCTCACTCAGTGAGCAAAATGCGATTTTGCTCGCTCATTTAGTCTCACTCGGTGAGCAAAATGCGATTTTGCTCACTGAGTGAGACAAAATGACTTAGTGAGCAAAATCGCATTTTGCTCACTGTTTTTAAGAAGCAAAGTACCCTTGTTCGAGCTGCTGAGGTGAAAAATTACTTACACATTTGTAATAGTTATTAGTGCAGTTCTAATGGGATTTATAGCCATAAAGCTGATTATTTTGACTGGTATTGTTACTACTTGGCTTGGCACCGACTTCAAACATATCAGTTGGTAACGCATAGACTTCAAAAAGGATAATATTTTATTTCATCCTTTTTGAAGTCGGTTTGCTTTTTTTTGTAAAAAGTTTTTATTTTTCCATTTTTAGTTTTAACGCATTGTTAAGAGCGCGACGCATGAATGAAAAACAAGATCATGTTTAACACTAAATTCGTGTACCTATTACTTTAATAAATATGTATGTAATCAGGAATTTTCTCGAGTCCGTCTGGGAAATTATAATTCCTGTCAACTAAATCCATCCGCCCGCCCCGCCACTGACCCAATCCCTCAGCCCCCCGATCACTCAACCTCACAGCACATCAACCCCTGATCCAGGAACCCCTCGATCCTGAACCAGCAACCCTTCAACCGCCATTCCCCGACCCGTTAATCTCTGACCCCTTAACTCCTAACCCTAACCCCCGATCAGTAATAGCCTTATCAGCTTACCACGAGTTTGGCATTGATATATTCGCTAGCATGTGTGTAACTTACTTCCTATGCATCTCGCTCGTACTAACCTTAGTGTGAGCGAGATGCATAAAAAGTTACATTTAGATGCATAAGACGTTAGCGAATATGTCAATGTCAAACTCGTGGTAAGGCTACAGTTGCAGTACATCAAATTGGTGGTTTTCGGAAGCAAATGCTCGAGTTACTTTAGAAAACCCCGAAATCACTTAACACGTGCCTTTAAAAATTGAGGAGTTCCCTCAATTCCTCATGGATTCCATCATCAGACCAGAACCAAAAATAATACGGAAACACCGTGGAGGTAACTTCTTCCAAACAAAAAAAGAATTACTCAAATCGGATCACAGGTGCCGGAGTAATCGGTGAACATACTTACATTTAAAGAAATCATCATCATTATCATCAAAATAATCATCATCATCAGGTCTACTTCATCAAATTAGTTTTCGGGAGAAAGTGCTCGAGTTGCTTAAGAAAACGCCCAAAACACCATGCATGTGCCTTTAAAAATTGAGGAGTTCCCTCAATTCCTCATGGATCCCATCATCAGAACAGAACCAAATTAAAATGGGACCAACTCGGAGGTAGCTCCTTTCAAACAAAAAAAGAATTACTCAAATCGGACTACGGATGTCGGAGTAATCGGTGAACGTACATAGAAAAAAAAAAAAAAAATAATAGCCACAACCGAATACAGAACCTCCTCCTTCTATGAAATTGAAGTCGGTTAAAAATGTAATAATAATGTAAATAATTTTAAAAAATGTTGTTCCAGAGAGCGGACGCGAGTCGAAATGGAAACAGTGCTGTGAGGTGCTTATTGCGCCACCCTATTTCAATTCCTGAAGGCTGTTCTTACACCAAGTTATACAAGACGAAGTTAGTTATACCTAATGTTAAAAATACGGACAGATAAAAAAAACGTTGTAATTATTAAATAAATTATTCCAATTATTAAAACAGAGAGCTGGACGTAGATAGCGAAGCGTTGTTGTGGGACGCGCGCGCGGTGCGGGCTGGGCCCCGGGCGCGCGCCCTCGTGTTGTCTACTAACAATAAAATATATTTTTTGGACAATATTATTTTGTTTTGCATTCCCTATGTACCGGTCCTAGAGGGACAAGATAAGGACGTGTGTTCCTTTAAAACCCTTGTGCCTGTAAGATGATAATTCCCCATAAATAAACTTGGCAGAGTACTAGGTACAGTCGCCATCAGATATATAGGAGCGGCCAAGGTGTTCACAATATCTGAACACGCGCTCTAACGCCCTGACAATAGAGGCGTGTTCCGATATTTGTGAGCACCTTGGCCGCTCCGATATATCTGATGGCGACTGTACAACTGTAACTAGATATAGGCGTACTATCGGGTGCAGCGACGGTTGAGCATGCTACAGTTCGTTTTCAAATGCACCCCAGACACAGTCACTTATTTACATTATCCACCAATCGGAACAGTCCAAGATTTTTGACAAGTAACTCTAAATATTTAATATAAACGTAACGTGCCTAACAATACGGTACAATTTACAACGGATATGAAATCGAAAGGAGTAGTTTTTTTTTACTGTAAGCATAAGTAAACCACCAAGAAACATCTGGCTAGTAACACTCACTTAAAATTGAATGCATTCTAATGACCCAACTCAAATTCCTTACCTCGCAGTTTCGGTTCTAAAATTAAATCTCTTGACGACTTGTCTTTATTCTAGCCACCTTTTTTATAAAAAAAATGAGTGCTTAACGAGTTCAACAAAGGCCAATATATAATACTATTGATGTGTTTAATTTATATTTATGATAAATATAAGAATAAAATATACTTAACTACTTTTATAATAAATATTTAAGTGGGGCACCCATACAACAAACGTGACTTATTTGCCGTTTTTTGCGCAATGGTAAGGAACCCTTCGTGCGCGAGTCATCATAATTCAGTTGCCAAATAAATAAATAATTGGTAGCTTGCTCATATTGAAATATTTTAACGCTTTTGTTGCCAAAGTAGGTATTAATTTTAGTACCTATTTCTATTTTTTTAAGCTACTGAAATCCGATTAATTAGTTGACCGGTTGAATACGTGCCCAAAAAAAGTATGGGTCATTAAACAATTTAAGATTCATTTCAAGCGGGCAGATGTTAAGTTAAGACGCCGCACGGTCTCAGCACGCAAAGTGCGCAAAATTAAACAATCCTGGACAAACATTATGGCTATTAAAAAAAGTTTCCAAGTATTTTTGGTCGCACAATTGTTTTACGGGCACCAGATGTGTAATCTTTCTAACATAGAATGCCGTTTAAAATGCAACTGATAGACTGATAATGATGGTCAACACGTGTTTGGGTTGGTCAGGTTAGAACCCAAAAACAATACCGATGCAATATACTTATTGCACGACCGTGATTGGTTGTAATACTTGTAATATAAGGAGGCGTGACGTTTTAAAGTTTTGGGTGCAAGCGATTTTCGTTGAGAAATGCTCAACCGTGGCTGCACCAGATACAGTACATACCGAACCACGACCGTGAAGTCCGATGCAGCGAGGCATGCTCGAAGGTGTATGAGGTGGCTCGGCGCTTTCAACTCGCCAGTGTGATAACACCCTAAAACGGAATTAGAGGATTAGGTACATATTAATGTACTATCGACTCCATAGCTCATAAGTCTAACACATTCACTACTGATCTACAGTCGTAGCCGATAACATGGATTTCCCGGTATATAGCGGAAATGCTTCATAAGAGGCAAAACGACCAGTGGCGGATTTGCCCTAAGGCCCTGTAGGCCCGGGCGTAGGGCGGCAAGATATTTAGGGACGGCAAATTGTGACCAAAAATTCGCTGATGATAGCAAGAAATAACTCAAAATGTAGTCAATATGATGGGTGCTGAGAAAGGGGCGGCTACAGGGCCTGGGGCCTAGGGCGGCAAAGACTGCAAATCCGCCACTGAAAACGACAACTAACTTGTCGTGATGAGCGCTGTGATTTTGAAATAAGAAGAATGGAGCGTTTCTATGTATTTCCTTATTCCAATTCATTGTGTTGAGAACATACACAAGAACCATGAATCTAGTAGGTATTTAACTGGGTCAGGCATGAAGGGTGGGGGGAAATGACCGAACGTATCTTTCGGTAGGAGTAGAGTCAGACCAAGAAAAGTCTGCAGCGGATTTGATACCCCACGCAGTGCAAGTATTATTTCAAACGTCAAACTTCTATGAAATTATGACGTATAAATAACACTGGCACTGCTGCAGACTTTTCGTAGCTTAACTCTAGCAGCGAAAGCGCTATTATTGTTTGTCCTTGTCACAGTCTCACTTTTTTTTTATTCCCCACCGTAAATTTATACTTGGTCAAGCAGATCTTGTCAGTAGAAAAAGGCGGCAAATTTGAAAAATGTAGGCGCGAAGGGATATCGTCTCATAGAAAATTTGAATTTCGCGCCTTTTTCTACTGACAAGATCTGCTTGACCAAGTATAGTATGGATTATGGTGGGCAACAAATAAATTCGACCAATCATAGTGTCGCATTGCTTATGGTTTGTCCCTCACGGACGCACGCGTATAGCACATCTATAGGATCCTACACTTGGCAAAAAAGAGTAGAAATTAAAAAGTGGCAACACTGTAGTGTCGTCCCGTTTTCTTATACACATTGGTTTGAAAGGGACGACACTACAGTGTTGCCACTTTTTAATTTCTACTCTTTTTTGCCAAGCTGTACCACTTTGTTGAGATTTTATTTTTATTGGAAGTGAACCTACTGCTTATAATTTAAACCTGTAGTACATGACTATAAAGTTCAATTTGACCAAGCACATTTGTAAAATAAACCTCGCTTAACGCTAATAGCATTTTTGTTTTGTTGCTCTGGGCCGGCTGTCAATGTCAAGTGACGGCTCCGACTTCGATGATAATCGTGATAATCACTTTTACAATTTTGATTCAAATTAATATATAAATTCCGTTTAAACTAGAAATTTAGAAACATGTCTAAAGAACTTGTTATTTTAACTCCAAATGGCAGAAGGCAAAAAGTTCAATGTACTCCAAATACAAGCTTTTTGCAGGTTATTATTGTTTATCTGATAGTGCAAATAGTGCAATGCAATTTAAATGTAAAAAAAAAACCATAAATTTAATCGATAAATCTTTACTTAAAGGTTTTAGAAGATGTATGTGAGAAGCAAGGCTTTCAGCCTGATGAGTATGGTTTGAAACACTACAATCAGGTTATAGACTTGACGAGTACGATTCGTTGGTCCAATATACCAAACAAAGCTACTTTAGAGATGGTAGAAGCTGAACGATCGCGCCATGAAACTAATGTTACTATTGGATTACAAATTGCAGATGGTATGTATTGTATATAGAGTTCCAATAAAGAATTACTTAAAAAACTTACTTTCTGCAACTGGCCACCAATTTTGTAATGGAAATACTTAACACATTCACTGCCAAATTCGTGCTAAAAGGTAAGTAACTTGTATAATATAAGCTGTAATATTAATAGGTGAAAGAAGAACAGCGGATTTTGCCCCCAACACATCACTGTTTGATCTTCTCAATTCGATGGCACCAGAAGAGTTCAAGGCATTAACACATCCAACTGTTCTCTACATGCGACATGAAATTACTGGGGTATCTGCACTCAAAGAAAAGACACTGCGTCAGCTGGGGCTAATAGGAGGTAGAGCTATTCTGAGACTGTTGAACAAAGCAGAGAATGCTACGTAAGTATTACTGTTTTAACATGTCTATTATTTTTACTTACTTTCTGAAAGCAACTGATGGTCACTTTCACATTTATATTATTACAAAACTAAATTGAAATTCAATATTAACTAAAAGTTTTATTCAACCTAGTAGAATCTGCAACCACTCCTTATTGTGACACACATACATGATCTTTCTTAAACTCAAGTTCTCAAAATAATGAGGTGCAGTATTCACATGAGTATAAACATTTATTTATTTGAGAAAAAAATGAACTTATATATTTTATGACCACTTGGCCAGACCTATATGAATTAGACGTGCGCGCCGGTAGAAAAAAATCGGGCGGCGGCGCGCCACGAAAAAATCCACGGCGGCGGCGTAACGCCGGCGGCGTGGGATTTTCAACTTTTCAATATACGTATAATGAAAAACCAAGATTAACTCTAAATCAACAAGGGAAAAAATCTCAAAAATAACTGTGTTACATCGTTTTTTTGGTTTATTGTAGAAAAATCATGAAAAAAAATCTAATTATAATGTTGAAAAAAACATATGTCAAGTATGTTGGACGTTGCTATGATCGGTGTAAAAAAAAATATCGGCGTAATGAAAAGACGTCCAGTATTTTGGACACGCCGAGTATAATAGAGTACCTACTGTACCTATGTGCATAAGGGTTTTTTAGTCCAATTCATGTTTTGTTTAATAAATATAGAATAATTGCATGTTTTAATTAGAAATACACTTACTGATAATGTCAATTTATGTAATGAATTTAAGTAAAACCTATTATTTTTATATTTTTGCAATAACTTTATAGCTAGCTATCGTAGGTGGTAAAATTTTACCAGTCATTGACGTCATTTATTTCACATTAAATCTAACTTAGCGGGGTATCCTAGGAAGCAGTAACATCTGAGCAATGGTTTTTACAATAATGCATGCACTTTTATCAAAATTTTCGTAATATTTTTCTCAAATGAAATCGGGTCTGTCTCTTGATGAAAACAAATCCACACACACACACCGCATCCACAGGGAAAAAAATCCATAAAAATACTTAGCAAAAGTGCTGTGTAATCGACAACGGGCAAAATACTGGACATTACACTTTTTACACTTGGTTTTACCCATAAACACAAAACATTTTTATGTAAATCATATTGCCACGTAAAAAACAGACCAATTAGTAACCTATTACACGTTTTAACGCTGCTTAATACTGTCATATAAAAAAAATTAAATAAGGGGAAAATGTCAGTCTGTCGGATGCTTTCTTGCAAGTTCTGCGTAGGTAGTCTGCTGTAGGACTTTGACAAAAAGATTATGTTCACACTGCTTCCCAATATTTTCTTACTTACTTAAAAATAACATATCATTCAAGTAGTAGTAGTAGTCGTAGTTTCCTGGTAGTGTAAGTACGCTACCAGGGGAAAGTAACGCTATGCTTTAATATTTGGTGCAGAATTTTTTTCTTGGGATGTCCAGTATAGTGGACGTTATCGATTTAAGGGTAAAAATAAATCAAGCAATGAATTTAAAAAAACGGAACAGTCGGAACGCTAAAGCTAGGCACGTTGCACGCGCTTTTATATATCCATTGATTTTAAATTTGTACCCTCTTGCGGGTTATGTCTCGGCGCGAATTTTAAACTACCGGCGGCGGCGGCGGCGCGCTGACTCCTTATGGCGGCGGCGCGCCGCGGCGGCGCGCACGTCTAATATGAATACAATGTTACACAGGCAAGCAAATGTCTCAACTGTATACCGGAGACCATTTCCGCCTAAAGAGGAGAAAGAGGCCCAAGAAAGGAAGCAATCTATTCCAGTAGACGACAATAATGCAGGACCATCTAATACACAGCCCTCCAACATCCAGAAAACTGCCTATACAAAAAGTACTAACCCAATTGATTTAATTAAAAAAGAGAAAATAGAAAAACAAAAGGTAGAAACTAAAGTAGACCCTGAGACAGTTGAACCCAAGCCTCCTTCAAAAGATATCGAGCCAATGGAAGTAGAAGAAATTGCAACTAATACCAACAGCTCTACATCTGTGTCTTCACAAGAAAACTTAGAAAGAAGACTGATGATAGAAGAAGAAGTTACATTTGTGAGTATATATTTTTATTTTTTTCCATTTCCCTATTTGATTGAATATTGAGTACTAACTGATGGCTATACTATAGGTATAGATTATAACTCCTAAGGCGTAGCCAATCAAGAAATAAATGCAAAATGTGCCTAAGAAAGTTGATTCTATGGCGTAGGGAAAAGAGTTGATTTTTCTTTGTTTGAAACTCTGCTCTATTTGAAAATGATTGCATAGGGCATTGGCGGTCTCTTCTGATAAAAATGGCTAATTAAAAATTGTGATTCTCTGGTTCATCTTGCTTTAATCCTAGGTAATTTTGCCACAGGGATTTGTTCAGTTACTAATCACATATAATAATTATTTTTCAGTTGGGCTCACAGAAGGCCATTGTTTTCACACCAAAAGAGGAGCAAGAGGAATTGGATGACCTGCCTGATGATTTTTATGAGTTGTCAGTTGAGGAGGTGCGAAGACTGTTCAGGGATCTTCAGCAAAACCGTTTACAGTTAGAAAACACACCCCTACTCACATCCACTAAAAAAGAAGAGATGACAAAACAGGTTCAGTATTTTAACTTTCCTCATTCACATGTAAATCCGCGTCTCGATATCGCGCGGCAAACTATCGAACAATGTTCGCGGCAGACGCGCGCAATGGATACCGGGCTGCCGCGCGAGCCACATCGATCATAAAATACGAGAGTGACCAGAGTTTCATATATTTAATATGTCTGAGTCTTGTAATCTGATTCTTATTGATTATTTTACAGAGTTCAGAACAGAGGTTAGCTCAATATAAAAGTGCAGTGGTCCGGATACAGTTCCCTGACCATGTTATACTTCAAGGCATTTTCTCACCTGACAACACCATTGGGGATGTCTATGACTTCATCAAGGACTACCTAGAAACTCCGGATAAACCCTTTACCACATGTAAGCTATGTGCTAATGTTTTTAAAAAACAATAGATACCTGTTGCTACACATTCCATCAATGGAAGAACATTATTTAGACACGTAAAGGTGGGTCCACACTTGTGACAATTTACCGAACATTATCCCGTGACCGTATCAGAAACACGTGTCAGTACCATTAATGTGGACGTCTTTTTGTTACGCGAACAATTGTCACAAGCTACAGTTACGGTTCAATCCATTCCGAACACAGGAAGAAACTACTGAACACAGAATAAACGGCAGGACAATGTATGGAGTTACGATCTACTAGCCGTGGCCAGTGTGGACGCTGGTCTGTGTACTGTCACGCATCTAACGTCACGTGTCACGAGCCGATCCATCGAGAGTCGGTTTTTTCAAAGGATTTTCGCCGCCGCGCTGTTCAATCATTCACGCAGCACACGCATGTGTGTGTGTGTGTGTGTGTGTGTGTGTGTGTGTGTGTGTGTGTGTATGTGTGTGTGTGTGTGCGTGAGTGTATGTGTATGTGTGTGTGTGTGAGTGATTGTGGGTGTGGATGGGTGGGTGTGGGTGTATGTGTGTGCGAGTGTGTGTGTATGTGTGTGTGAGTGTGTATGTGTGTGTATATGTGTGTGTGTGTGTGTGTCTCGATGAAAGCGAGTGGTAGGAGTGGTAGGTAGTAGCGGTACGAATCCACTTCCACCGATCGTGATCTAATCTAACCTACAACATAGATTTAGCCGTCCACATTTAGCGTAACATGTCCTGTAGCGATGCCACGTAGTCCGGTCCGTCATCATGTCACAAGTGTGGACCCACCTTAAAGTAATACACAATATTGAAGCCGCTATTTTTACAAGTAGATTGCGCTGCACGGCCTTGTACCTTTGTAACTAAGGTAGCAAAGCGCTAACGAATAGAAGTTTCTAATTAATACAGCAGAGGAGGTAGGGTAATCTATCTCAAGCGCGTGCTAAGCCTACTGAGAGAGGTCACTCACAACGACACCTCAAATAGATTTTAAGATCCATGAAATGTATACCCTATATCCTTTGCATAAGAGATCTATTACAATAACAATCAACACTTTTGATGAGTCTTATTAAACAGGCATGATTAGGATAACTTATTACCTGTTTCCAGTTGTTACACCACTAAAAGAAACCTTAGATCCAAACATGACATTACTTGAAGCGAAATTCGTCCCGTGCGTCCACATGCATTTCAAATGGCTGGAGGAAGAGGCGAATCCGAAGTACCTTAAGAAAGAAGTATATTTAAAGAAGACTGCCAGTGATGCCGCCAGCATACTAGCTTCCAAGTACCGGTAAGTTACATTTCTGCATCATAAAAAAAAAACGAGTTGCACTCCGGGAATGCCGGCAGAAGTGAAAACTCAATGACATTGTAACAGTTTTTCGATCAGGTCACGTGTCCGTCTTACGTCTTACGAATCTTACGGTCACGTGACCTGTCGCGAGTTTAACATTTTTCCCCATCACAAAAAGTGCACAGCGCCGCTAAAGAAGTTTTCACTAGCGATGCAACAGATAGTGGTTTGGCCGGATACCGGATATTCGGCCTGACCATCAGCCGAATATCCGGTATCCGGCCGCCGAATATTCGGCCAGCGGAACTATACCTACATTTCGGTTTTTCAGATGCGCATTCTGCAGGTTTGACCTGTTTCCTATTGAACGTTCGCGCGGACACATTTCTAGGTTCGAAATGAGTGCGCGTGCAAGTCAGTGGAATGTTTAAATCGTTTAAAAATATATATATGTCGGGAATTGTGGGCGTATCATACTATCGGCAGCACATCAGAACCTTCAATCGTGGATGACGAGGGCCTTCAATGAAATACGATGTTCAACTCACAATCTTTACTGCACAAGACTCATTACAAATCACAGCACGCGATACGTTTCTTATCTTAAGCAAACCAGTGGATTAGACCCAGGAGCTGCCACAGACGTCATCTTCTCCCGTTCGTTCTCATCGTGCTCTCTTGAAGGTCGATTGACAGCATAACTTCAATTGTTCTGGACTTCAATTGTTTTAACAGCGCACTCTATGACGTCTTGGCGGAACTGCGTCGAACGCCACTCAAGTGTACGTAACACCCTAGTTTGCTCTATTTGTCAAGGTTTGCATGACAAAACGCCTCTTGAAGGCGATAGATGGCACATTTCAGCCATTCTCCGACACGGCCAACCTGACATTGTACGGGTCCCTCCGTACATTATCCATCCCCCTTTATGATTTTCACTGGTAGACTTGAGCGAAGATGAGATCTTCTTCTTCCAAAAGATACTGTAGAGCGCAGATCATCTGCACCACCACGGCATCCTGACATTGTATGCATCACTGCATACATCTGCGGACAGAATACAACAATCTGAGGTATCTAAGCTCATTGCTCGGCCTACCTGACCAAAGTAAGTTCCTCCATAACTTTTGGATACTGACAGGCAACTCAACTCAACTCTTTCAATAACACGCACATAGATCATTGTTGTGAATGAACAAGTTCAGCATCAGTAGCATCACGATATTCAATCAGGCCATATTTCAACGGAAATGGGGTAGAGATACATTTCGAACAATTCATTAAGAGACTTAAAATGCAACAGCGTGAAAATAATATCACCATAATCCAAACAGCGTGAAAATAATATCACCATAAAGATACAATACAAACTAGCTTTTACATGAACCTCACCACAGAGATTCCCCTCAGTTGAAACACATCTTGTATTGAGTTCTCGATAATAAATGATTTTCCATATTTAACTGATTTTATGAACATTATCTGCGTACCTATTCTTTACTTAAACGTTTAGTATTACCTAAAAGTTTAGTGTTCCTACTAATAGATTTTCTTATTTGATTTCATTGATACCTTGATCCAGATCTATTTGCCATTTTAACCATTACCTCAAAATGTTATCTAGGATCACAGAAAACAGCGATGAAATTAGTTTATCCGTTTGAAAGATACTTGGCCGCACGCACACAATGGCCTTTCACCCAAGACGCGTGTATCATCTCCGTTATCTCATGGTTAAAATGTGTAGTAAGTTTGATTTAAATCACCCGCCTATAAAAAGATTGAGCCAGGTCAATTGATTTCAAACCAGCTTTCTACCATACCCTGAATATTTTGATTAAATTTTGGCACCATTAATTATTTGTGTATTCCTAAACACAATCATTAATTCCATAAACAAAAAGAAGCATATTGTAATTAATCGACACGTAATTTTAAGTTTCTGAATAGGACTACGACAGTTTACTTATTCGATTCTCGTATTAAACACGTACCAAAATTGCGTTCAGTTCAGTTTTTATTTTATAAAATTGTTGATGTTATTATTTTTGCTTATATGGGGCTATTCATAAATTACGTCATTTCAAATTAGGGGGGGGGGGGGTCTGGACATCGGATGACGGTAGCATGAAGTAGGAGGAAAAGGGGTCATTTGAAGCATGATTTTTGGATGATTATAGGGGGGGGGGGTCAAAAATCGTCAAAAATCGATGACGTAATTTATGGACAGCCCCTATGTAAATTCAATGATGACGTGTAAAAGTGCCCTTGTGGCCTATTTGCTGAATAAATGTTGATGTTTGATGATGTTTGATGTTTAAACCGACTTCTCTATTTTATTCCTTCTGTACGGACAACACATTTACAAGATAGCTTGAGAAATTTTCAAAACTTGATATATTATCAGGTAAGTCCTGTATTATACAGTAAAGGGCCATAAAGTTTGCACATCGGTATTTAGAAAGAGAATATTGGAGGCAACGAGAATGAAAGAGACAACGCTCTACGAAGCCGAAATTCCGATGTGCAAACTTTATGGCCCTTTACTGTACTTTCTACGAAAACCAAATTGTTTTTTTTTTTTATCGCTTTCATAATTTTTATTAAGAAAAAGGCAAGAAAACTTGATCATTATGTGATATTTACACACTGACACGACTTGTCTTTAGCTGACTGACACAATACTTCAAAAACCAAATAGCTCTCAAAGAGGTTCAAAAAGGTTGAACATGCATGAAATTAATAAAGAAGTTCACAACTCGTTTTACAACGAACGATCTAGCGTAACACGTATTAGTGGCAGAATTTCTATTCTAAATCAAACCGCTGTAGGTACTCAAATTTTGCTAACTTTTTATAAAAGCCGAGCACTTTCATTTGATACCAAACTCGACCATACTTTCTTGCAAATAAGATGACCAGAAAAGCAAGACCCCTCACAAATAGCTTTCTAGCCTTTTAAGCTCTTCTAGCTCAATAACACCTTGATCGAGCCTGCTCATAATTTAATGACTAAAATACAATGCCCTCAACTACACGTTTACCCAATTTCATTTAAATTAGAACAAATTTACTTAAGTTATTGTGTATCAAACTATCCTCTGATAGCTCAGCTTAAAAACATCGAAATGCCGGGACGTGCCCCTAGCCAGCCGTGTGTTCCAAGTTGAATGTAAGAACTTCACTTCGCTTCGCTCGCTCGTTCGATCACCCTAAGTCTAAGTATAAAAAGATTGATACCTATATACCGTGCTGTCAATCAATCTTCAGGAGGAGCACGATGAGAACGAACGGGGGAAGATAACGTCTGTGGCGGCTCCTGGGTCTAATCCACTGGTTTGCTTAAGATAAGAAACGTAACGCGTGCTGTGATTTGTAATGAGTCTTGTGCAGTAAAGATTGTGAGTTGAACATCGTATTTCATTGAAGGCCCTCGTCATCCACGATTGAAGGTTCTGATGTGCTGCCGATAGTATGATACGCCCACAATTCCCGACAATATATACCTAGTTATTGTTTACCTCCTTCAGCAATATATACCTAGTTATTGTTTTCTAAGAATTCTGTATCTACCTTTTTTGTCGTTCGCTTATCCCATTGACGTATATAGTATACTTATCTCTGGACTGGCCTTACGGGCAATAAGAATGGGGCATGAATGGGGCCAGTACAGCGGTGTGACACTGACACCGCTACAACGCGATTGGTTGACGAGTTCGCATCACGCGCGCGATTGGTTGACGAGTTCGCATCACGCTCGCGATTGGTCGCAACTAGTTACGTTAGACTGCACGATTGGCTCGAATTCGTGAGTGACACCGCTGAACTAGTACCATTTATAGTGCCCGTAAAGGCCCATCCTGAGATATACGTCAATGCACGTGAAAATTATGTGCGCAAACTATTTGCAACGACTTAAGGGGCCGGTATATGACGTTTTCGATTTAGACCTCACTTTGTAACCATAATTTGTTCAATAAATGTTTAATAATTGCATTAAATTACACGTAAATTTGTTCACGAAGAAACCGTGTACCGACTCTTTGTGCCATTATATTTTTAATTTGCTGTTATTTTCTACAAATCGACACTAAAAGTATCAAAAAATCAAAATATGGAGTTCCGTTTGAGACAGAAGCAAAACAATTTTGTCTTTGACAGTAATTGAATTATTGTATGATTCTGAAAGCTAGATAATTCAGCTACCAATTTATTATCGATTTATATTTTTACTCACAAAGACAACATAGAAATTCAATCTCAAATGTAAACTTTCGAACAATTTCCATACATTGACGACATCACTCAAAATTCTTCTTCAAGTCAGATGCCCGTTGGGGCTACACCGGAGCACACGTGTACTTCTTCAAATGAAAATGACAGCTTGATTTTCTTGCTTTTGACAATTATATTGACATTAAATCATATACGCATACGAGAAAGTATACCAGTAGATAAATTGTATTTCAAAAAATAGGGTACATAAATATCTGCTCGCGTCTCATTTAAATTTGATTTGCAGTTATAATGGTTGAAAACCGCAGTAAACTATCTTAAAACAATACGATTACAGTCGAATTTAAGTATTATGTTCCTTCAAAACTCGCTTAAAATGAAAAAAGTTTAACGACTGATCTTTACTGATTGGGATAAATTGGTTTACCCTTGAATTGCCGACTGACATTTCATCGAATGTTATTTCGAAGACAACGTTTCCAGTATTTTCATTTCATCGACAAGTTATTGCGTCAAAGAATCGATACTAGTAAATTTAAATCGGGGACTTTTAATTGGTACTTGAGTTATTTTGTATATAGTTTATATCGTGGTATTTCTTTACGGGTTTTCTTATTTCATTTTGGATTGTATTTAATAAAATTTATTACGCGTAAAATTATTTCAATTTGTAACATTTCGTTATCGAAACTAAACGCAGTCACGTCAGTCGGCTCACTCTGCGCGATTATAGCTATGTGCTCTAATTTTGAAGATATAATTTTACAAGGCTGCCATTTTCATTTTGGGCAAATTATAAATAGGTTGGTAACAATAATTTTACTTACTAAGCCGTTCATTTCTGTGTTTGATCGCAGTTCTAACCTAACCTAAACCTACTTTGAAAGCCCATTGTTTCTGTGTGGGGTCGCAGTTCTAACCTAACCTAAACCTACTTTGAAAGCCGTTCGTTTCTGTGTGAGGTCGCAATTCTAACCTAACCTAAACCTACTTTAAAGCCGTTCGTTTTTTGTGTGGGGTCGCAGTTCTAACCTAACCTAAACCTACTTTGAAAGCCGTTCGTTTCTGTGTGATGTCGCAATTCTAACCTAACCTAAACCTACTTTAAAAGCCGTTCGTTTCTGTGTGGGGTCGCAGTTCTAACCTAACCTAAACCTACTTTGAAAGCCGTTCGTTTCTGTGTGGGGTCGCAGTTCTAACCTAAACCGACTTTGATAGCCGTTCGTTTCTGTGTGGGGTCGCAGTTCTAACCTAACCTAAATCTAAAATTCTTACATCAGAAAAATGTATAAATGTGTAGTACGACATATAAAAAATGTATTAAAGTATTACGTCGAACAAATGAATTGCAATGTTTAGTAGTTGTGCCAATTAAAATAATTTGAAACGAATTAGCGATCAAGTAATATTCGTTGAATAGTATTTCTACGCAGTAAGAAACATTGAAATAAATAGTATATGAAACAAAATAACGCCAAACAATATTACTAGTACTAACGTTTCGATGAATCGTTGTCGATGAAATAATATTCGATGAAAAGTTTGTCGGCAAAACAAGGGTACACCGGATAAATTTTTATTATGCTGGTATCATTTTGCGTCAGTTTAAAAACGTATTTGACTTCTGTACGTCAATGAATTTTGATGACAATTGTAATCTTGTATTATATTATACAAGTTTTATCTTAAAATATTGCCTATTGACAGGAAGAGTTATGTAATTCGTATAAGTAATACCTGAAAGTCTTGTACCTAGATCTGTAATACCATGGATTGCGACGAATAAATGATAATGATTATGCCGTTCGTTCCGTCTATATGTATAATGCGTGTACGTGCTGTTCTCTGAAAGTACTAGCGAGTTTTTGCGGTTTTGGAGACCGAGATGAAGCTTACAGGCCAATGGCGCTCTAGTTATTGTTATGTATACCTATGTATCGAATGTTTTATAAATTACCTATAAAAAGCAATGTTTTATTTCGATTAGGTCTACATTTTGTGCATATTGCATATCTGAAGTATTTTCGTACTAAACTTGAAACTTTCGTTGAAACTAAATAAAATAATTATTCCAAATGTACAGTCGCCTGCAATTTATGTTACACAACGAAGGCCGCAAAAATATCTGACACGATCTTATTTGTAGAACCATAAGAACATGTCACATATTTTTGCGGCGTTCGAAGGTACCTGTCATTATCACCAACTTTGCCCGCTTTTTTTTTAAAACGAATTTCTCAAAAAACATCACATCATATGACTTTTTTTGCTCAGCACGTCCATTGTGATCAAACGCATCAGTTTATTTGAAAAAAATATATTTTTTACCCATTTTTTTGCGTTTTAGAGGGCGGGCAAAGATATCCGGGGTTTTCACCAACATTGCCCACGTCAATTTGGTATTCAAATACAGCTCGTATGATGATGATGTCTAAGGATCACTTAAAGGTTTTGGGCAATCCTACCATTCCCTGTTAATAACTTAGCGATAAGTGTAAAAACTTTAAAATAAATTTGCTGGGCAATGTTGCCTACCCGTTTTTGCCAATTTCCAAATAAGGCTCGCCTAAGCATTTTACAAAGGCTAGGGTTGTCACTTTTGAGAAAATCTGTTACAATAGTTTAATGGCCAAAATATGATTTTTGTTGTGTTTTTCATTCGTTAACGGGATAAAACATCTAAATAAAGGATAATAAGACAAATTAAATACAGTATATATTTATAAACTTATTTTAGTGTACAAACATAACCTTCTTTTACTTGCGAAGTTGGGTAAATTAGATGAAAGTGACAACCCTAATCCGTTTTTGGTGGTGGGCAATGTTGGTATGGATGCCAAATTAACGGATTACTTTGCCCACCGCTAAAACTTTTGTGTATTTAGGCCTTTTTAGTTTAAATCTCAATAGACATAATCTATGCTTCATGTGTTATAACTCAAACCCGGAAATATTTGTCAAAGGGTTCTCAATTTTTTCTACTTGCATTTATTATTTATAAATTTTTTGCCCGCCGAAATATACCCTATATTAGACAACTCGCTCAAACTCAAAATTCCCAAGTCAAGTTATGCACAAGTTTGGTATATAGTTTTGTCAGAAATATAACCTATATTCTACTAAAAATAGCAGGGTGGCCATAACTATTATATTTTTTTCTACATTAACGAATTTGTTTAAAATTGTCGTTTTCGGCAAAGTTTCCCTGGAGGCAAAGTTGGCGCTAATGACGTAACATATTATTGCAGGTGACTGTACATAAATGTTTCGGTGATTTTGAGATTATTTTTCAGGTTAGTTTACTAACAATCAAGTTATGCAGATACCGATTTCGTGAACGTATTAAGTAGTAACTAGTAAGGTACCGCTATTGTTTAGCGATACCGATTATTTTTGAAGGTAAAACTATACCGGTTGAAATATAAAGATATTAAAATTACAGCAGGGACAACCATTTTTTATAGGTGTACCTAAACCATCATTGGCCGAGCGTTAGCAAAGGTCTCCGTTTCAGCTTGGGCAAAAATGCTTTTGTATGTTCTCCTTTGCAGATCACATTTCTCAACTGATTCTCGTGAAAATTTGTAAGCAGGTTCGATAGAACTATTCTGTTTCGCTTTATCCGCCAAAATGGAATTGCCACCCTGCTGAAACTTTATTTATTTAAATTCCTATTGAATGGATTTTGCACCTTATGAAAAACCGTATAGAGTAGTAAATAACATTTTACATCTGACTTAATGCCATCTTGTTTTATTCGCTTTAATTGTACAAAACGCGTATCTGGACAAAGCAATATTAGGTAGTAAAACAGTTAACAATCAAATGAATTAAATAGGTACGTCACCTGTGACATGAACAGACAAGGAAAGCAAGATTAAATGCATTGTTTCTCTTTCATCTTTCAATGGAACGCTTTTACCCTCAAAGGAGGCTAGTGGTCAATACTAAACTAAAAGTCCAATCTTAAAAAAACATGATGGGTCACTGACCTGTCCCAGTAAAGTGAGGTAGTGTGCGTGAAGTGCGCTTGTGTGTGAAATGGGGTAAATTGACAGAATCTGAAATTTTACCCACCGCTACCGTCGCCTTAAAGCGCTCTCGGCGCCCCGACAGTAGAATAGATTGTGCTACCGCTGCTGGATCTGTCGAGACTGTCGACTGCACTGCAGTAATAACTTTTTTTTTTTACAGAGCACCTAATAGAAGGAAACCGTCTTCATCCAACCCCAGTACATCTAATGCTGGAACATCGTCGTCGAAAAATAGCAAAGTGCCGAAATGGTTCAAATAATAACCAAATTAAGCCATAATACTTACCTGGGTTCCGTACTTTGATTGACTTCATGTGATCGGAACACATCAGAGTCTGTCTGTTTGTTTTAATTTTTAAATCAATATGTTATATTATGGGCCATTTTATTTAAAGTGGTCCCCTACACTTTTTTTTCAAAATTGGGAATTTTTATGTTATTTTATACTCAGAATCACGAGCTCTTTCTATCCTAATAGGAGAAAACAAGTGTCCCAAGGTTTTTTTTCCCATTCCGTTACCATTTTTTCATAGACTTTGTATGGCTGTTTCGGAATGGAAAGATCGAAAAATGTATGGAAATCTTGGGGCACGTTTTTTTCTCCTATTAGGATCAGAAGAGCTCATGATTCTGAGTAGAAATAACATAAAAAATCCAAATTTTGAAAAAATAGTGTAGGGGACAACTTCAAATAAAATGGCCCTTATATGTGATAAAAGGGGGCATAGCATACCTGTTTTATACAATAAATGAATAAGATACAAATTGGTATTCGATTTTATTTAGTAAAATATTTTATAAATTGTTCTACCCTGCATCCATAGTATTTTTATACATGTCATTATTTTGCTCTTGCTTCTAAACTAAAAGGCGATTTGGATAAATAAGCAGAGGGGTCGTCCAGAAATCATGTGATCATATTTGGCTTGATTTTGAGTAATATTGTTGTTTTTGGCTTCCCCGCTTTGAAAAAAACGTGATATCTGCTCTGACCCCCTGATCATATTTTTCTTACCCCCCACCCCTCTAAACGACATGATTTCTGGACGACCCCAAAGCTCAACGCAGATGGCGATGCAATCCAATAGTGAATAGGTTCCAACTGAGTTTTCATATGAAATATTAATTACTAAGTCCTTGATTGTGGACTTTCGAACTCTTAAGCTCACGGTAAAAAACGTACCAGGTACCCATTAGTATTCATTTAAAACACACATTGGAATTGGAAAACAAATCATATAAAATACAGACAGATACATAACCATCAGTTGAAACCTATACCAAGCATTGAACTATTAACTATTACTACGTATAGAACCGGCACAGAGAGCCAGTATTTTGCGCCATGAGTTGTGGACAACAAACTATGGAAGCGGAGCGTGAATCTCGCGATATAAACGCGTAAGCGCCATGAATTTCACGGCGCTTACGTTTTGGTCGCGTGGTTCACGCCCCGATTACGACAATTTCATTGTTTGGTATGGCTTCTCTATATGCTGAAGTAATAATAACTCAATGTATCAAGCACCCTCTGTAACTGGCAATTATTACCTACACTAAAACCGGTTTAAGGCTGCAGGTACCTATAGCAGCGTAGCTAATATCAGGTGATTTTTCGGCTGGAGTGGAAAAAGGTCACCTTACCTCAACTATACGGTAGAATGGAACGACAATAACACGAATATCAAGTGCAACTCCAAAAATTTACAATTCTTAAGGAGCATATTTGTGACGTTCCATGCCTAGAACGTCCTTATCCACATGGTGCATAAAGACCCTTTAGGCATGGAACGCCACATTTTTTTCAAGTTAACGGATTTTGCATTATTGTGGTGTGGTGATGGTAATCACTCTATTTAAAAATACGTCAATGAGAACAGGGTGTAAAACTTTGAAATAATTCAGTTTACAATGAGTATGATTTTTAGTACCTAATTATCAATATAAAACAGAGCATATCTCTAAACATCACATACCTGATTAAGTGTAGGTATATGTTTACGGTTACTGAAAGTGTTGAGCACTTTAGAACTTTGTCATAGTAAGTAAACTGCAATTTGAACAATTTGCATTCACGAAAGCAAAAATTTTGAAAATGACAACGTTCTAAATATGTTCAACAATTTTATAGGCTGCACACTTTAATGACAAGTTTTCTTACAATTGAAATTGGGCCAGAAATTACTCTTTCAAAAGGGATATATGTAATATCATAACTATCATAAGTACCCTTCACAAAGATAATTTAAATACAACAATTTTTTTTTGTACTTACATTCTCCAAATTAAAATTGGATTACTTTACTACAATTGTATGAAGGATGGTAAGATGCCCAATTTACATCTCGTTGGTTTAATTTCCAAGTTTTCGCTAGTATTTGATTCCGTAACTGATTCTTTATAATATCTATTACCATGATCATTATTTTCCTGGGAAGACTGTTGGTTCAAGTGGACTTTACTTTTCCTTTTTTGCGTGCTGGTCGTATTACTTTTTAATGTATTCTTTTCAAGTTTATATTTAATTAACTTTTGTTGTGTCAGTTTCTTTAAAATAAGCTTTCGATTTTTATCTATGTTGAAACGTTTAGCGACATGTCTATTTAAACATTTGTTACCCTTTTCACAATAGCCTCTCATAAAATCAAGGCATATTTTGGCTTTTTCATTCAATTTAACATGAAGATAAGAACAACCATCTTTGGTACACATTCCTTTTAGATAAAAGTAGCAAGTCGGCATTTTTTTATCAGAGAGTTCATGTGACAGTAAGCAATCGTTGTTATGACACACACCATTAAGAAATTTCCTGCATATTGACACATGCTTCTTATCATGAAGAAACTCGCATTTTCCGTATGATTTTCGTAGGCATTTTCCATATTTTCGGAACTGTGGGCATGGAATATTGTTTTTCTTGTACACACCAGCAGCTTTGACTCTTGTTCGACTGCTTATTATTTTCTTAGGAGTACTGGACGTCTGCCTCTTGAGATGTGGCTTGCCTACACCAAGTGTGGATCTGACAAGTTTGTACCTATTTGTATTTTTGGTGGGGGTTTTGGAAATAACTTTATGGTTGTTGATAGTCCTTATCAAAGACTTGTGATTGTTAGAAACTTTAAAAGGTGTTACGTTTTCAGCTGGTTTTACAAAGTCAAGGTTCTTTTTGACATCAGTTAGTTTGATAGATTTGTATTTGCTAATTTTTATTGTACTTGTTTGTGGTTTCGTAATATTAGTTACTGGCTCCTCGTGTTTCTTTAACCTCACGAGTGAATAACGAGAGTGGGTCTGGTAGGGTTGTTGTGGAACTATACTGGTTTGAATGGAGCGTGCAATCAATGTGTTACTGCTATCTATTAGTGGGCTTGGCTTAATATTACCATTTGTAATGTAATTACTATTATTGTTATTTACAGACAGAACTGGTTTGTCCACTCTATTGGGTCTACCAAAATTAGGATTTGCTTTGTTGTTTTGAACTGAGTTATGAGATGTATGGCTAGCGGGTGCAGCAACTGTTGCTATCAATGTGTTACTACTATCCATGAGGGGGCTTGGTTTCACATAAAAGTGTGGATTATTAACATACTGAATTTGGTGATTGTTAGTTCCATTTGGTCTAACAAAATTAGGATTTATATAAATTTTTGGCTTAGTCAATGGTTGCACATTATGTAAGTGTTGATAGAAGTTTGGATTAACATGCATGACAGGCACATTCCCCACAGGAACATTACCACTTGGCCTCTTATTAAAATTAGGATTTATAAACACTTTGTTTCTTCCTTGTTCCATTGTTCTTTCACTGTAAAGCAAATTGATAAAATTTGTTCCCTATCTTACAATTTACCTTGTCCACTGTTATAGTTTTAAGACACTTTTCAACTTCTTGATAAAGAATATTATTTAAATTGTCTAAAACACTGGTTAGTTCTGCTTTCTTGTTACCATTAGCCCAGAGTATACTCATATGAAGAGATGGATCCTGAAAATCATAAATGCATACAATATAAATATTTAACTACATAATTACAAAAGACAAAGTTTTAGAATAAGTAATACATACATCATAAAAAGTTGGTAGCTTATAATCAGCAAGAATGTCATCCACCTTGTCCACAATTTTTAGTAGAAACTTGTTACTGAAGTGATCAACTGCTAAAGACACAAATGTTCTGCTCTTTTCCTCATTGCAATATATCTTCACACTTTCAAAACCCAAATCAAAGCTGTAATAAAAAAATATTTATAACCAACCATTATTTTAAACACAAAATAACAATGATTCTAAAAATTCATAAAAATTACCTGTCTATACCATCAACCGCATTTTGCAAAGACTTGGTAAATGGAGTTATCAGATGATACATCAAATTCACAGTTCTTGATAAACTTATATGAAAATCATCACACACATGCAAATCACTGGCAGGACATTCAGCTATAAATCTACTTAGTAATGCTGTCAAATTTTCTTCCTCGGGATCTGAAATTATAATGTATATTAAAATTTAAACATTGCAATCAAATAAATATATAATAATTATCTTTATTATAGTAATTATATCAATGAAAACTTGTAAACTAATTGACAAAAGTTAGATACGGTTATTTCGTTGTTTTTAAAATGAATACATACATCTTATATAAACATAGGATGCCCAGTTTCCTCTTTTATGTGGAAAGGATCGAGTGCGTCCTTTATGCAGGTCGGGGTCATCTACATGATCCTCTGTCCCGACCACTGGGACATTCCCCAAATTTGGTGTAGGTAACTTTAACCTGAAAATCATAATTTATTCACTTACAAAATGTAAAAACCTTTTTTTGATAATTATTTTATCTTGTCGCATTTAATTTAATCAAAAGACATTAAGATTGTTTACGTTATTAGTGTTATTACGTACTTCTTGGCGCTTACGATATTGTCCTTCGTATATGCGTCACTGTCTTCTGAACTGGATCCGTAATCACCAATATAAGACAAACCAGACAATCCAGACATGGGAGCTCATCTAAGTTATATTTATTTCTAAATTCTCATTACGACGCAGTGCAAATACTCAATATATTATTTTCTTATAAAATAAAAATAGAATAGAAATCATTCGTCTTGAAATGTCAAATCAATTTTTTTACAGATAACACATAATACAAATATCAAAAGGACACGCAACGAGATAAAAGATGAATAAAGGGATTAAAGGGCATATAGCCACTACAAACATACTAATGCTTGCACACCTATAGTCTGATAAACAACTTTGTCAGTAGAAAAAAGCGCTAAATTATTTTTTTTACGGGAGGATAACCCTTCGCGCCTACATTTCTGTAATGTGCCACTTTTTTCTACTGACGGAAGTGGCTTGACAGACAGGCTACAGTTTGTGAGTACACACGAATAGCTAGTGTAACCGGCGCCTAACATTGTTCCAGCTACGTGCATCGTATAAAAGCACCATAATACAAATATTTTTTTTACTTTTCTTATCTATACTCGCGCATCTATGCGCGTGAATCGCGGGCGAAGCCGCGAACGCGAGTGTGGAGTCGATTTCGCTGTCTGCGAAAATCGACGCCACACTCGCGTTCGCGGCTTCGCGCCGCGATTCGCGCACGAGTGAGGAGGGGGCTAGAGAGTGGATCAGCTACACTCTAATAACACGAGCTAAAAATTGCCTAGTCCAGAGCACACAGTCGCTGGGGCCGAAATCGGTCAGGAAAGCATCATCACTCGCCCCAAGGCCCCAACGTTTTCTGTTCACTTTGACGGCGCAGCAACTAGTATCACTTCTCTCTCCTCGCTCTTTTAAAAATGCCATTTGTCAAAAAAGGACAACCATCTGTTGACAAGATGAACTTCAAATCCAAGTCACCCCAGAGTGATCATCGAAAACCAAATTTTCGTTATTTGTTTTGTCTCTCTATCGCTCTGACACAAGTGATAGAGAGGCAGACTTCGACGTTCGCGGGTAGGCCCCCAAAGATCTGTCATTGTCATTACTCATTCGCATTCAATTCGGTTTATTGATGTGCTTAGAGGTTATAATTGTTTTGTTGTGAAAATAAAACTTAATGGCATTAAGCTAAAGAAATGACACAAACTAATGGAGCTAAAGTCGTACCACTACTCGAGGATTCTGTTGAGTGTTTATTCTATTCGGCGAATTCAGCAGATAATTTTAATTGGGATGCTTTGTGTTTGCAGTTAAACACTGCCATACAAAACTTATCTGCCAATTATATTTGGCACAGGGATGAATTCAGAGTTCATAAACCGATTGAGTTTGCTACAAAAGAGGGTAAGTATTAGTAATTTTGCTAGTGAAATGATAATATAAATCATTATACATTATCAGTCTCTTGTATAGAATATGTGCGGGAAGAGAAGAGTCGTAGAATGTATGGGCTCCCTTAGATTCTAAGACTTCTCTTTCCGCACAGACTCTAACAATTATTATATTTTATCCTTGTATTCCTTTCAGACATACCTGAACACCTTGCTAGCATCACATGCTTCGGTGATAACATTGAGGATGAGTGGTTCATCGTGTACCTGGTACTAGAACTAAGTAAAAAGTTCAAGAATATAATAGTACAAGTTCGAGATGATGATGGTGAATTCTTGCTTATTGAAGCTGCAGATTACTTACCTTCATGGGCAAATCCTGAGAGTACAGATAATAGAGTAAGTTATTATTATTATTTCTGTATTTAAATTAACATTATACAAGTACTGTAGTGTTCATAACGCTGTGATTACTGATTAGTTGAAGCATATAATACCTATATATTTTTGCCTACAATTTAATTTGCATAAAATACTTAAACTTTACTTTTACTTAATGTTACTTTAACTTTACTTTTCTAATTGTATTGAAAAATAATTGGGTTTGAAAATTTAAATTCTGTGAGTTGTAGATCAGCTCAATAACACCATATTATTGTATTTACAACTTGCATAGTAGCTTGCCCACACAGAATATTGGGCCTTTCATCAAATTTGACTTGCAAATATAAACACCTGTTAAGTTAATTAAAATAAGTAAAAATCATCAACTTTGTGTCTTTAATACTGAATAAGTATATAATGTTTGTTTCAGGTATTTATTTATCAAGGCCATATTCACATAATACCTCCTGATCTTCAAAGAGGTGCAGAGTTAAAATTAAAAGATGCCCTACAGATGATTGCTTGTGCATCCAATAAAACAGTGGCTTCTAATGCAATTCAAAATTCAATTTTAACAAGAATTGGAAATTACCCTGAGAAAGTGTATGAGTTATTTCACAGAACTGTTGTAAAGCTACCAGTGGACATTGCTGCATTAATTTCTCTTAAACCTGCGCTTATAGCCCCACTCGTAAATGCATTCTGCAATCATGATGTCCTAGATGCTAAGGCTTGTAAGAGCATTGAAATTGATGATTGTGTTATTATTGGTACTACATTTACCAAGTGTTTATATGCCATGCTAATGCATGCTAAGCCACTGAAAAATATTAACTTTAAAGAAATGAATGACAAGAAATGTGTTATAGGTCACAAATTGACTGCAGGTTATCAAATTCTGATGAACAAAACCAATTTAGACATATTTGCATCAAAACAATTTAAAAACTTTATGAGCAAATTGAATGCTAGTGGATATTTTAAAAATAACATTGAAGGCTCTAAAGACTACAATGGGCTATTAAAAAATGCTAAAGAATTTTATTCTGTTATGGAATGCCCTATAAATTCACAAGTGGCAAATGAAATTTCTAACTTGAAATTATCTACAGAATTTGCTCACACTAGAGAAGCATTGCTACAAAAAAAATCAACTGGAGAAGAATTCAAACTAGATGATGAAGATTGGCTCAAGATTGATCCAGATCAGTTAAATGAACTACTTAACTCAAGATATGGTAAAAGAACTAAATTTAGTGATAATGATACTTTGACCGCCAATAATATAACATCAAAATTGTCATCTTTTCTCATGAAAACATCTGATTTTGAAGGTATTGAAACTACTAAAGATGATTCCATTGGAAATGTTGAATTTGATCCAGATGACTTTGTCAATTCCGTTCAGAAGATGTTAGATATGATTGCTATTGGTAAAGAGGCTTCTGATAGTGATGAGGATACTTTAAGTAGTGGAGATGATATGGAGCAAGATGAAGAATTAGAAGCCATCAAACAAGAAGGGTTGCAAGATAACAAGACAATATTGCAAAATATCATTCAAAGTATGAAAGAAGAAGGATTGTCTGGACCTTCCAGTAATTTAATGAAATCTGTTGGGTTCCAAAAAACAGATTTATTGGACTCTGATGATGATGAGTAAAGTAAAATTAAACTGTATGCATATTACCCTAACCACACTTTAATTACCCATACAAATTACTTAACCTTCTGACATAACATGTTCAAGTCACTGAATCTTAAAAAAATCTAAAACATTTGTTTGGCTCATATGCTTAATGATTTAAATGGCAACTTGGACCTACATGCGGATCTGGCCGATGCTAGTCTATTCAACCAATTGATTAAAAATATACGACATTTAAGGGCCACTTGCACCATCCCACTAACCCGGTGTTAACCGGTTAAACCTGGAGTTACCATGGTTACCAGTACACTTTGACACTGGGTAACGGTTTAACGGGTTAACCCCGGGTTAGTGGGATAGTGCAAGAGGCCCTAAGTAAGTTAGTAAATATTGTTTATTGCACCAATAATTATAAATTATCAAAATTTATATTGATGATCAGCTTTCCCTACTTATTAAATGTGTTATTAGCTTAAGACAATGTTTTGCAGCATTATTTGGATTTAATATTTTTCGGTTTGTTGTTGCATTTACGCAAATGTCCCTTACTTACTTAATGGCGCAGCGACCAAAATGAGTCTTGGCCTTCGACACGAGTACATGTCCCTTAAGTTATTTTAATGAATCGTTTTTATTTTTTATGTAACGATGGAGAGCAAAACTAAACTTTATTGTGAAGTTATATTAAAATCCAAAATGTATCATTATAACCATACTTTAATTGCCACAGCCCAATGTACAACATAATACCTTTTCACAAGAAATATTTCCTTATAAACTAAAATGTGCGATTATAAAAGCTTCGAAAAATATAAATATCTCAGTATATTAGAGCATTATATGTGTTACAAGGAGTATACAGCTGCTTACCACTCGTAGGTGGCATTGTATGCTTACTTTTCAATTGTGCAACAAATTAATAGTACATTACGATACAATTGGGAAAAGTAGGGAATTCGCGACGATAAATTAAATCGCGACCGAAAAGAGTGTTTTAAATCGACACGAGTTGCGAATTACCTATTCGCACGTGTATCGTACAACGTTTTGCAGTACATATGGCCCTTTAAATTTTCGGCATAGGCACGTAAAGTGCAAATTACCGCACTAGTGCGGTAAAATAGCACCATATGTACTGTAAAAACGTTGCCCTACCTATTAAGGCTCCTCTTCACGTTGGGCCAACACCAACGCCAACGAGGGACGCATTTATGCGTTAGAGGGAGCAAGTGATATTGCTATCTCATTCTACCACATGGCTGCGTCCCTCGTTGGCGTTGGCCCAACGTGAAGAGGAGCCTTTAGCCATTAGATATAAATTACAGATGGGCGTGAGCGCCACCCGCCACCACGATGGTCTCGCCGGTGACATAGCTCGCGTCGTTCGACGCTAAAAACGCCACAGCCGCAGCTATTTCCGATGGCTTTCCGAATCTCTGCATCGGCACAATTGATAAGCTTTGCTCCTTAGCTGCTTCTGAGCTGGTAATCTGCAATGATTAAAAAAAAATATTGGTGTAAGTTTGATACTTAGACACATAAACACAGGCTAAGATAATCAATTATTAAACATAACTCAGAGTGTTTTATTAAAATGTATATTCTAGTGGTTTATACATACAGCTGAAGCAAATTTCGTAGCAACGATGCCTGGTGCGACACAATTAACTCTTATGTTGTCAGTGACGACTTCATTTGCGATAGCCTTGGTCAATCCTAACAATGTTGTCTTACTCACGCTGTATGCACCTAAAGGCTGAAAATTAATTACAAGCTTTTATTTAGTTTCACCTGACCGTTGTCTGTCTGTCTGTGTGTGTGTAATCAAATCTTGCAAGTTAAATTTGATCCACTTCCCGGTTTCCGATTGAGCTGAAATTTTGCATACATACGTAAGTCGGGTGACAATGCAATATTATGGTGGCATCGAGCTGATCTGATGATGGTGGCCATAGGAACTCTGTGATAAAACAACGAAACTTATTTGTGTTTGGGGTTTTTAGAATTGTCTCGATGAGTATTAGTTGCCAGTGGAAAAAAAAGTACAGTCGGCGATAAAAGCTTGTATCAAAAATGTAATTTTTGCCAAAAACTTATTTATTATAGTAGATATA
Organism: Cydia splendana; assembly: GCF_910591565.1. Classification (NCBI taxonomy): domain Eukaryota; kingdom Metazoa; phylum Arthropoda; class Insecta; order Lepidoptera; family Tortricidae; genus Cydia; species Cydia splendana. The sequence goes on along the minus strand of NC_085971.1, from coordinate 10,840,734 downwards.
AAGCGTTCAAATGGTGTTCAGGAACCGCACGTTCCATTTCGAATAAAACGTCTTCTCAACGATAATACAATTGAGGTCAAATAAAATTGGTTTGTTTTTTATATTCGAAATTTGAATGTACCTAATTGTTTACTAACAAAACAGCTCATGTTTAGGATATGTTTATGCTGGTCAAAATTTGCGGTTTTTAACGCTTCATAGAGGATTTATGTATGACATATGTGTAGACCGTGTAGTTGTCGTGTAGACTGTAGATATATTGTAGATAGCATAGACTATGGTAGATAGATAAACGTCTTTAATGACCGGATCAAAATACAATACTTACAGACATAGGTTGATAGCCAGCTATAGATGAAATAAATACGATGCTGCCTCCCCCTCGCTTAACAAGATTGGGGTAGGCTTCCTTGGCCAACAACCAAGAGCTTTTCACATTGATCTCAAATATTTTGTCCCAAACATTTTCGTCTGTCTGTAACAATAAATATTAGGGATAGGTAAAGATACTAAACAATAGGAAAAGACTGGAAAGAAATGGCAATAGATAGACAAGAATGGAAAAAAATGTTGGACAAATACTTAAATATATCAGAAAAAGGCGATTCGGGAAAGGCCTAGGTCAAAAGACCTTACGAACATGCATATAGAAATATTCATACATATAAAATTGTTAAATGAAATTAGAAATTGTTAAATTGTATCTATTGATGTACCCGTGAATGGGTTCCAGCAGGCGTTCTACATGACATCAAATCTCTCCAAACGGCCTCTACGTGTTGGATCCATATCCCCACGCACGCCTTATAAATGACCGGGCTCGAAAGACCCGAGAGTTTTAAAACGGAGATACAAATAATAATAATAATAATCTTGTGAGGGCGAGTCACCGTCTGCCGGAAATAAAATTGCATACCGATTTATTAGGCAGGCGTCCGGTTTTTTACCCCATAGCTCAGTTCTTAGTCCATCGCTTTCACCCAATAACCTAATTCATTTTAGATTCCATCAACTCTCAATAGTCCTTACACCCTGGCGGGTGCTGCCTCTGCGTGCGTCCCATGATACGGGCAAGGGCAGCCTCCGCTCGGTGTACCCCTTACATTTCATTAAAGTGTCAAAAGGGACTCTACGTGTTGGCTTCGGCTCCGCGCACGCCTCCCAAAGGTCCGGAACACCATTGTTCCGTGATGGGAAAGACATACAAATAATAATAAAAAGATACTAAAGAGAATATAAAACTTCACTATCACTATTATTTGGTACAGCCGCTACTTAAATAGGTACATCATCGGGCTCAGCACGGTTCCATTTTTATCGACTATCACTATGCGCGTCCCTTTCGCACTTACATACTTGTTAGAACGTGACAGGCATGGTGACAAGGGATAAAAACGCGACCGTGCTAAGCCGCCAGGAGTGTGTAAAAAATCCCACCAACAACTGAGGATTGAGGGTAGATAGATGTCAAGGTTAATTAATTCCCTAATGTATTTTTAAGAATCATGCAATTACAACTTCTGTGATAGTGTCCACTGTTGCTCCATCCCGCCTGTGTTTATAGCCAGAGACTATAAAAATAATATTATTTTAGGCTCATTTTTATTGAATGGCAACACTAGTTGGCGCCATATCTTCTCTCGGCGCTCACTAGATGGCGCCCTGTAGTAAGAATATGTCTTCTAATTTTGTGTCAAGTTCAATATTATGTTTGGAAGTCATTAATAGCAGTAAAGTAACAGTTTTCATAGACTGACCATGCTAACTTTGCACAAAAACTTGGCAGTAACAATGCATAGGTACATATATCCCTATAATCCCTATACTTGACATAACTTGAGGCATGAAATCTTAGTGTGGTCTGATGCTATGCACATAGCTATAATAAAAGAATGGTAGAAAGCTCTATCTACAACAATGTTTTTTAACACTGTAAAATAAAAATTTAACTATGTTAGTTGCTTACCTCCAAAACTGGTGACACTCCTGGATTAACTGCAGCATTTGAGACTAATATATCTAGGCCCCCAAATTTGTCATTAGCCTGGAAATATAAAATAAAATAAAAATTAACTAATCCTGCTGAAAGTAGGTAGGTGCAGATTTAGATTACTGGTTGGAGTGGCAAATTAATAGCTAGTTGGCCTCTTTTTAATATTATGTCCCTGCTAACAGACGGAGCTCCAAATACAGAAATGGTATTGGATTAGACCTCAGGAAACCTGATAATAACATAACCCGGCCCTGAACCAAGTAGCGGATGTCCAGCAAACTGAAATATGGACACCCTAAATTTACTAGAGATGGGTGTGTTGGGGATGGGATAGGGCTCAGGACTAAAGTAAGTCAAAGAATTCAAACATTTCAAACCCTACAGCCCAATGGATGGTAACAGGAAGAAGAGCAGAAAACTCTTATATACTAGTAATGGAAGGTTAGACCATTGAAGTGCCACATTACTGAGTCTCTGCTGTACAGTCAGCATCATATAGAAGGTAGCATCCAAAGTATTCAAAGTAGTAAGTTGCGGGAAACCGTTGGTTGAGGGCAGCGCATGACCGTTCGCTGTGGAGATCTTTGGGGGCGGCCTTTGTCCTGCAGTGGACGTCTTTCTGCTGAGATGATGATGATGATGATCCAAAATATTCAAATAGTTTGGTACACCATATAATATCAATTAATATGTATGGCGTAACTATTTGAATACTTTGGACGCTACCTACTATATGATGCCGACTGTACTACTTACAAGTTCAAATATTTAAAAAATATTTTGCAATATATAATCTGTAAAGTTACTCCTGTAAAATTAAACTTACAATATCAAACAATTTCTTCCTCTGTTCAGCATTCCCAACATGGCATGCTACACCCTCCACGGTAATTCCTTCTTTGCGAAGCTCATTAACTGCTTTCTGGACATTGTTCTCTTTTCTACTGCATATTACCACTGATGCACCTTCATTTCCAAGCCTCTTTGCAATGGCATATCCTATACTATAACATAAACAATTGAAGTGTGTTAAAAATATAACATCTTTTTCTACTTTCCTTGTATTCAAAATATTACCTAGTGGCATGGACTTACCCGTCAGTTGATGCCGTGACTATAGCAACTTTGCCCTTTAGTCGATTATTCAATTCAGCACTAACACTGTAGGGCTTTACTGAGGTGAAGCTTTTGCCTCCCATTCCCATTGACAATATTCCCAGGGAACGGATCATTTGAATAAGTATCCCTCCGTACGTACCTTTAGTTATCGTTAAATTAAGCAAGATAGATGTGTGACTGAGTACCCAGTATATATAAGACCTTATTTAATCAAAAGGAAATAATATATCTGGCTTAATGTACTTAAGAATGATAAGAATGTCATAACTTTAATGATAACAGGTAGCAAACAACAAGTGTTTTGCGACCTTTGCGTTCAAAGTTCATTTGAATTTTTCTTCGTTTCAAGTGTCAGTGTCAAGCAGTGTTGCCACCTCGGATTTTGAAAAAATGCTAGACTAATGTCTAGATTATGCCAAAGTTTTATGAAATATGCTAAAAAAAGTGCTAAAATGTCGCTTGAAAATACACACTTAAAATAATATGGTGTCTAAAAATATGGTGTATAAAAAACACAGTACTTTGTCAGTAGAAAAAGGCGCGAAATTCAAATTTTCTATGGGATGATAATCCTTCGCGCTTACTTTTTTTTTAAATTTGCCGCATTTGTTTACTAACGGAAATAGCTTGACAGACTACAGTTACGACGGTTACGAGTGTGCTGTTGTTTGGCAATATAGTCTGGCCACAGACGCACGGAATTTTCATTCGGTTTCCGGACGGTCAGGTGTGAACCCGTCGCTATACACATAACTATACATGTCTCGTTTGCACCTGTCATTCGTTTTGCATCCATCCGCCCACAAAAGTCAAAATTCATATGAAAATATGAACCACATAAAGCTCGGAGTAATTAACAATGGAGCCGCCATTAACAGGCGTTCCCCTCTGTCGAAAATAGGCGGCCAATGGTCAACCACATGTCAACCATATGTATGGACCTCCGTTTATCTGACATGACGTACCTATACATTTGATGTGCCCCTCCCCCGCAAAAAACGGCAGACTATTTTGTACCGAAAATTTTAGACATGGCGTCTCCGTTGGTTTTATCCTCTAAGACATAAAGCGATGTCGCATATTGTTGCTGCCAAGTTGGTGCAAACTTGGCTTGACTAAAATATGCTAAAAAATATGCCAGATGCTAAATGGAAAATTTTGATGCCAAAGCGAGTGAAAATATGCCAGATCTGGCATCATTTATGCGAAGTTGGCAACACTGGTCTCAAGTTGCTAAAGGACGCTTTACACTTGCGCAAGCAACATGCATATAAAAACCGTAACAGACTACGGCACGGCGCACGTATCGATCTGGATCAGGCATGAGGGTGGGGGGAAATGACCGAAAGGGTATGTATCTTTCAGTAGGAGTAGCAGAGAAAGCGGTATTATTGTTTGTCCTTGTCACAGTCTCACATTTTTTTTATTCCGCAAATGTAACGACATTGCGCTATGTGCTGCTATGTGCAATATTTTAGTATCATTACCATAGAAGCAAGGAAAACGGAAAAGTTCCTAAACGTTAACCGTATGTCAGCATCCAGGCCATAATTGTTAAAAAAAAAAAACCGTATGTCAAGTGTCAATTCTTGGCTGTGGAGAAAATGTTTTTATTTTATTGAGCTTAAATATCTTATTTTAACACAATAAAAAATATTAGTGACAATTAACGAGTTCTTCTCGTAGTGAGGTTTAAAATGAAAGTGTATTATAGTCGTAATGGCTATTTTTTGTCGCAGGTTTTATTACAAGTATGGAAAGTGCTTATTGATAACAATTTTGATAGCATTTTTTGCTCAAATTCTCATCGCTATTAATTATTTCCCGTCTGCTAATGATAACTTACTGTACAATGCACACAAATCTTCTGCCAAGCAAGAGTTGGGAGACGTTTCGGCTCGAAAAATTGGACCGGGTTTCGACGATGACGAAGATTTCCCGGCGAAAGCCAAGGCTGAAAATAAACCTGTCGCCCATTTGCGGGTAGAAGAACTAGATTTTAAACCAATTTGCGAGATAAGAAGTCGAGAAGCGATATCTGCTATTCACAGGGCCAAGACACAATCTTGTAAGGAACAGATAGTTAATAAAACTTGCTTGATTCAGGGTGGAAGTTTTTACCCTAGATCATTACCAAATAATTGCCAAGGCAAAGGTATGACTTATGGAAAACATTTAGGTTGTTACCAAGATGAGAAGAAGCTGAGAATACTTTCTAGTTTTTATGGGAACTATGCTAACACTAATTCTAGGGTGGCTTGTTTGGATATCTGTGTACAAGCAGGATTTCCTTATGCCGGAGTTCAATATGCGTAAGTATATTTGTATGTACATACATACTGCATTATTTCTTGTCTTTATGCCTGTTTCTGAATAACCTACCTACAAACACATATGCAACACACTAGAAACACATTTTCAAGTTACATTCTAATAATTTGATCCATAGGCTACATAACTAGTTAAGCAATGATTCAATTAATGTTTTTCTAGAAGTTAAACACATGGTTTTTATTGCAGTTCAGAATGTTTTTGCGGAGAGAATGTTCCTTCTGCTTCAGCCAAGATTTCTGATGCTGCCTGTGACATGAAATGTCCTGCTGACCCCTCCAGTACCTGTGGTGGCTATTTTACAATGAATGTGTTTGAAACAGGACTTGCTAGTAAGTGTCTAAAAAAAACATTTTTTATGCATCATGGCTCAATGATGATGATGTGTAAGAGCTTTGGTAAGCACTCAGAAGGTCAGCAATAAACCCTTACTCAAGTTCTACTGTCTATGTCCAGCCACCCTTGCATATAAAGGTGTAAGTCCACTATTCTTATTTAATTTATTTTCAAACATTTGCTTGTGACACTTTTCAGAATTTAATTCAGTTACTCCAGCAGTTTCAAGCAGCACCAATGAGCCAGTCAGAATTATATTTCTTTTGACATTAAATGGACGCGCGTTACGACAAGTACACAGACTAATCAATGCTCTCTACAGAACAAGTCACTATTTCTACATACATATTGATGCGGTAAGTTATTGACTTGTTTATGTTTGTATGCGTAGCTCATTTAATGCAGTAGGCGTTTATTTACCTCAATATGGGTGATATAGTTAGTAAGTTTCAAAATGGCATAAGTTGTTTGTGATTATATGCATTTTATCAAATTCCATGATCAAGTTATATATAAGATTTGTAACATGTAATTGCTGTCTGTGTACTCCTTGTTTGTTAGAAAGAGAGGTAAACAGAGATTACTAGATACAGACAACACGAACCATACATATCAGTGATGGCAACCATTGTTAATTCTTTTTTTTCTTACATGTTCTATTTGATAAGTATGATAACTTTAAATAATTACTTGTTTCAGCGCCAAGATTACTTGTTCAGAAAACTGTTAGCACTTGAAAAACAATTCTCAAATATCAGATTGGCCAGAAACAGATTTTCCACCATTTGGGGTGGAGCATCTTTGCTTACTATGCTTTTAACAGCTATGAAAGATATTATAAATTTAGGTTGGCAATGGGACTTTGTAATCAATTTAAGCGAGAGTGACTTCCCAATCAAATCTTTGGAAAACATGGAAAGCTTCCTAGCTGCTAATAAAGGTCTCAATTTTGTCAAATCTCATGGAAGAGAGGTACAAAGATTTATTAAGAAACAAGGACTGGATAAGACTTTCATTGAATGTGAAACTCACATGTGGCGTGTAGGCGAAAGGAAATTACCAAGAGGAATAATCATTGATGGTGGAAGTGATTGGATAGCATTGTCCCCTGAATTTGTCTCTTACATAATAGGTGAACAAGATGAACTGCTGGCCGGATTAGACATCGTTTTTCAGCACACCCTTCTACCAGCTGAATCATTCTTTCACACTGTTTTAAGGAATTCTCATTTTTGCAATACTTATGTCGACAACAACTTGCATGTGACCAATTGGAAAAGGAAATTAGGCTGCAAATGTCAATACAAACATGTGGTCGATTGGTGTGGATGCTCTCCTAATGACTTCAAGACTGAAGACTGGCCAAGAATTCAGAACACTCAAGACAGACACTTATTTTTTGCAAGGAAATTTGAGCCTATTATTAATCAGGAAATTATTACTAGAGTTGAAAGTTTTATTGGATTAAATGACCATCACCTAATACAACATTTGGAAGCTTACTGGCAAAGCATTTACAACACAGATGATCTAACAGCTAGTACTGACGACACCCTATTAACGCATGCTGAAAGCATAATTCGACAGAATGCGAAAATTCTACTTGATAAGGGGTGCTCGTTAGATACTGATGAGATTATTGAAATAAACACGTATAACTTTGCAGATGTATATAAAGGAAATCTGATATTACATAAAGTATTTACGGAAAATGGAGAAAGCGTGTTGATGGAGACTTGGTATAAGCCACAAAAACATTTAGAATTAAATTTTGAAAGTAGTTATGTAGACAATGTTAAAATATTTAAAGTAAGCTCACAGTATGACCAAAAAGAAATGATTTTTAGAAATTTAGGTTCCATTTTGGGTCCTCTATCTGAACCAAATTTGTTGTATCGGTTTGCACCTCACTTTGACAAGCAGTTTGAAAATTTAACTGTTCTTTGGATGGATCCCGCGGGGTTAATTGCGGATATTAATTACATCCACCTAGAAGAGAATAATCTTACCAATTTTATCAAACCCAGCCTCAAGGTGCCACTGTTGCCTGGAGTTTGGAAAGTTGGTCTTTTTGGAAGTAAGTCAAATTTAATAGCATTAACAAAATTCCTGATTACACCATTACAGTATTTTTCGGGGAAAGAACTTTCTCACCAAGAAGCAAATATAATACACAGTGGGTCACAGAGTGCTTATAAAAACTTTTCCCACATAAAGCCTATTAACTTTTTGCCTGGGCCTGATGACAGTTTATTGTTACAAAAAATTTCTTCTTCCAATACCAAAAGAATACAGCAGGATTTGAGAGAGTGGATAGATGGATTAACTTCAGACTTTTACAATGTTTTAGGTTCATGTGTAGTATCAACTCGTAATAGTCCTGACAAAAAGTTTATTTGTGGTAAGCATTCATTTGAATACTGCAAATCCACAGAATGGAGCTCCTTGTCGCCAGATCCTAAAGGGTCTATAGGTAAATTAAACATTAAGACTGGTTGCCTGGAAAGGGTATGACGAATATAAATACTTAACCAGATTGATAAATGAGTGAACGTATGACGAAAGTACTATGAGTTGTGACGGTATAAATCGGTTATGGTTGTTAGTAAAATATTTGTTTTAATATGTTTTTAAAGTCGTTAGTTATATTGTAATTAAGCATTAGGTGGGTCAGAGACACCAGAAAGGAAGAGCTTTGCTCGTTCTACCTACCTTCTACATTCTGGTATGTGGACTGTATGTTGTAAAACGCAATATTAGAAGCGACGACAAAGCTTGTAGAATTAAACCAAGCTAACTCTGCAGCGAATTTGATAGCCTAGAGCGTGGAAGTGTTATCATAAACGTCAAATGTCTATGAAATTGTGACGTTTAAAACTACACTTCCACACTCTGTGCTATCAAATTCGTCGCTGCAGAGTTAGCTTAGTCTAACTCGACGATATTCCCCGTATTGACCTCAATTATAAGAGGTAAATTCCATTATAGTTTATTTATATATATAAAAAAATCTTAACTACCGTGATCATAAACATGGTCTGCTATCCCAATTCATTCATTTAAAGCCTGTTATGGTAACATTGGTTTATTGATTTATGATGATCTGATTTATAACGCCACTTTAACTTACAGACTACCTACTAAACTGCCTATTAGTGAGAAATGAAATAATTATTAGGGCAAGTATCTAGTTCGTTCAGTGATAATAAAATTATGTTCTGTAACATATTTCCATATTGATCATTTCTTTAGGTTGTAAAGTTGTATATAATAGGTGTAAAGTTGTATAATGGGCGCCGGGTAGGACGACTAAGGGGACTGAGGAAGGTGCGGGCGGCGTACGCCTGCCGCCTTACCCCGGCGCCCACGTACCGCGCAGGCGAGGACTCATTCTCTATCTATCCTATCTGCCATTACCATAAACAGGAAACTCAAATTTGTTTAAGTATATTAGTTACATAGTATTCTAATTTTGAGACATTTTGTTTACAGCAAAAGGGACCTTAAAGGCAAAACTGTTAATAATTGAATCATTAAATATATACCACGCATAACCGTAACAAACATTGGAAAACCCACCATATTGTCGCGCAATAAATTCCATTCAAACTGGTTTTTCAATGGCTGTTAGGGCCCATACGCACCTTTTTTACATTTAACCTATACGCGCTTAACCACCAACTGACCAGAGGGTCTACCGCGAAAACCGCAATTCGCAAATTGCGGGGATCTTTCTCCAATACTTTACTCCAATAAAGGCGTAATTAGAGTGACAGAGAAAGATGCACGCAATTTGCGAACTTCGATTTTCGCGGTTATAGCCCAGTAGGTATAGAATGGCGGCACGCGGGCACGCTGCCGCGGTTGCAACACTTGCAACTGCAAGTGTACGTGGCCTTATGCGTGGCGGGGCAGAGAATGTAGATAGATATGTGTATGTACATACTATATAATGTTTGTTTAATAACAATAACGAAGAAATGAGCTGCTTAATTAGATATCGCCATAAGATCCCGTTTGAATTAATCAATGTATTTTTATAGGCTAATTATTTTAATAAACCATGTTAATTTGATACAGTTATTCAGCTTAGTTATATATTGTTACTCTCAAAGTATTCAGATCAAACACCTAGTCCTAGTCCTAAGTTAAGTGGACGCATTTTTAATCTAGTCCGACGCACTAAGGGTGCAGTCACACTGGGACGTTCACCGAATGTGGCCGTCGAATCAAAGTATGATTTTGCCAGGCAACCGACATCGTTTTATTTTCATGCGGCAAACGACCCAGTGTGTAGGTAATAGAGATACATAGAATAAGGTATATTCGGGTAATTACGAATATTTAAGAAACTTCTGATTGATGGCTTATTATAGGAAAATAAATCTAATAATATAGAATCATTGGTGCTTCTCGGAATCACCCGAATACACCTTACTTATGATGTGCTATATGACAATATGTAAAATTGGGTAGCATTTTTGTCCTATTACTAAGTAAATCGTTTCCTATTATTTTTAATAATGAAATTAAGGATGACTGTTCGAACGAAACGAAAATGTTTATTTGTGTATAACTGATAAGTGATAAAACTATAATTTCAAATATACTTCTGTGTCATTAGGGTTCACTTTGTTATTCTTGTTTGCATAAGTACATATTTGCGTTACAGATTGTGAATATAATGTTTGATGTTTATTTGTCTCCGTTCACGTCCATCTCACAAATAGTAAAATGTTCGGGCGACTACCTAGAATAGGTACTGAAATTCGAAGATCGTCTTTCTCCATCTCTTTCGCACTTCTTTTAATGCATTGGAATAATTTCTATGAAGATACACTAAAAAGTTTCGATGTAAAGTTCCGTTGTAATACGCGTCGCCAAATTACCCCTTTAAGGGCCTATTTGCCTCTATCGTCCAAATAAGTAAGAGCGATAGAGATATTTAACGGAATTTCTATTTTCACTGCAGTCTCAGCCTCGCAACTCAATCAAAAATAGCTAAGTGAATTTTCGGCATTACAAAAATAAGCCTTGTAATCCTTATCCTTAATTTATGGGCCGGGTATGTTAATGTTTAATAAAACCAATATTATTTTATCAGTTTGTCTATTATTTGAAATTGTCAAGCATTAAATATTATTTAAACATTTTTCATTTGAATTAGCTGTTGTGTCGCTAATCGGATGATTCCGTAAAAATCCTCATGAATATGGGCTCTCCAAAATTTACACCTGCCCCAAACGATAGCCGGAAAGTTTGGTGAAGATATACCTTGAAATATTCTTGCTATACTACGTCCATTGAAGCTACAATCTCTATATGAAGCAATTAAAGCTCTTACGTCACTTATCACTCTTTCTGTGTCTATAGGACGTTCTTGGCATTCAATATCACTGGCAAAGTGCTCCTCCCTTTGGAAATAATTACGTATTGTCGACTTAAGCTCGTTAGATTTCGCGACAAGATTATCTTGGGATAATTCCTTGCTTGCCACAGAGTTGCTGCCAAGTTTAGTAAATGCTGCGTGGCTTTCTTCTAACTGATATAACATAGCTTTTTCCTGGATCATGACTAAGTTGTGAAGATCGTCCAGCATGCAGTCGAGTTCAGCTGGTGTGAGGTCACCTGACGCTTTAATCTTAAAGCCGAGGGTATGAAATTCTATCTTTAGTTGTGATCGTCGAGATGTCGCGCCTTCTGTTATCCACTCTAAATTTTTCAAATGATATTTTGTCATGCCACTTTCCCAACCTATGGCAGCAGCTACCTCAATAACATCAAATTCCAAAACACTTAGTTTTGATATATCTTTTTGCTTTTTTGACTCCATTAAAACAGCCATTGCTAGGGGAGGACAAGTTTTTGCAGCTTCAATAATTTTTTGCGGCCCTCCATAAGACGAAATTTTGCACATTGTGTAAGCATTATTCAGAACTTTGATATATTTCTTTGGATGCAGCTCTATGTAACATAGTAAGGTTGCAATATTTTCAGAAGGCAAGTCTAATTCTTCCACTGTGACATCAATTGGAATGCCAACCTCATGTCCTTTACATCTTTGTGCAGAATATGCAGATTTCGATGTTGATGCATCATTGCGTTTGGTGCAGTCACAAGGGATAAACACTTTTTGAAGTAATTTTCTGACTGTTGATCTATCTATTGTGTTTGCGTGGATATGTTTTAGCAACTCATTCTTATCGCTGCTGCTACTGCTCATAAACACATGACAATAGGCAGGTTGTCCATCCCTTCCTGCTCTGCCGACTTCTTGCACATAAGATTCAAAACTGCTTGGCATATTATAATGAATGATGCATCTGATATCAGACTTGTTTATTCCCATGCCAAAAGCTACAGTAGCCACTATTATTCTTAATGTGCCATCCATGAACTGCTTCTGAATTTTCTTTCTCTGAGCTCCAGACATGCCAGCATGGTAAGCTTCAGATATGTAGGACATTCTCTTTCTTTTTTTGTTTTTTGCTTCCATGCTAATCTTTCCAGGTTCTTGAAGGGATGATCTTAGCACAGCAGCCACTCTTTCACACTCATCTCTTCTTATACAATATACTATAATAGAATTAAAGAAACTTATACGTTCCGAAGTCAGGTACGAAACCAATGCCCTATCTTTGTCTTTCTCAAATGATACTGACAAGTACAGGTTATCAGGAAGGGCGGGGTTAGTTATAACTCCAGTCAGTCCATCAGGTATGTCAATATGACTAATCACACTTCTTATTGTTGATTGACTTGCAGTTGCAGTTAGGCCAAGGATGCATTTAACATTTAGCTTTTCTCGTAGCACCCTACAAATCATTAAATAACTCGGTCTGAAGTTGTGGCTCCATTGTGAAACACAATGTGCTTCGTCAATGCACGCAAATGCAATGGGTGGCAATGATTTGAACAACCCTGCAAACCCATTCGATGAGTCCCCTGATATTAATGCTTCTGGTGATATAAGGAGAATATTTATCTCCCCATCCTTCAAACATTGAATAATTTTCTTGCGTTGTGTTGGTGGCTGATTAGTATGTAAGCATCCAGCTTTGAGGAAATCTGGCATACTTAACACTTGGTCCTCCATCAGAGAAACCAGTGGTGATATGACTAAAGTAATGCATTTGTAGTGCTGGCTGTAAATATATGCTGGGAGTTGATAGCAGAGTGATTTTCCTCCACCTGTTGACAATATTAACAACGTGGACATACCAGCTAGTATACGCTTGATTGCTTGTTCTTGTCCAGGTCGAAAACATTTGTGACCAAACATAGCAAGTGCTTCATGTAAAGCAGTTGATGTTTCCTCACTATTGGAGTATATTGGTTTAACTTCTCTTTCATCACTTGAGGGTGTGTCAGCAAGCATTTTCAGGAATGACTCCGGAATAGCACTGGCTTCATAAACAGATGTACTAAGTTGTTCTGGGAGAGATAGTTTATTAGTTTCGTTATTAACAATGTTCTCTATATCTTCTAAAGAGGGAATATTATTTTCGTCATAGCTTTCTAATGGCAAAAGAGTTTCTCCTTTATGAGCTGTGCAATATCTTGCCATATGGCCTGACTTTCCACACTTGAAACATAACATCTTTCCTGCCTCTGGAAACTCCATGCCAGCATGAAGAGCTTTCTTGTCTTTATATTGCTGTTTCTTGTACTTAGAAAAATTTATACTTTTTTTGCCACGGACAAATACTTTTTTCTCTATGTTGATTCTTACAAAGTTATCATTTAGAGTGCCATTTTTTATTTTATTTTCTAATTTACCTGTAGCTTCAGTATCGTTTTCAATATTGTCATATTTAACTGATTCTTCCACAGTTTTCAGTATGTCTGTGACATTAGAATGCCTCGGCTTTACATTTTCAATGCCAAATGGCATATACTCTGCAATGTCAGGAGGGTGTTGTTCTTTAGTATCACTATCTATATTTTTAGGCTCTTTTTTCACAACTCTCTTTTTTCGTTTATTTTTAGAGGGCTTTTCCGGACTTTGACTTTTATCAAGTTCTATTTTGCTAGTTTTTGCAGGATCATCCAGTGGTTGTGCTCTGGTAATATTTATTGCATCTTCTAGTTTCCTTTTTTTAAGGGCTGGCTTCAGTTTGGAAAAAGATACGTCTTCCCCTTCAGATTCACTATTTTCTACAAAATCTTCACATTTATCTTCATCAGGCTGAGCCGCAATCCTCTCTTCTATTCTCAGCTTGCCAACTCGTGCATTAACTGGTACTGAAATATTTCCCAAACCAAATGTTTTAGGATTTTCACCTGGTGTTGAGGTTGCCATATCATGTAATGACATTCCAGTTGCCCTTTCTAGCCATCCCTGATTAAGTTTTCTAATAGTTGGAGTTTTCTTGAAATCTGGGGTGCTAGTGCCAAATGTTCTCAGTAAATCATTATTACTCAAAGTACTCTTGTCTGCTAGGACAGAAAATTTCTGATTGTCAATTTGTGTCAGTGTGGTGGACAAACTTTCAATCTTGTTCAACTCACTGTCATTCTCAATTTTGCTTTCAATCACAGACTGTGACTTATGCAATGATAATTTCCTAGGATTCCTCAAGGAAAACTGCTTATTCTGAAACAGTTTTTTTGAAAGCTTGTCTGTGAATGGGCTTAGCGTTTGAATGTTTTTCAAAGGCTCTTTTTTAAATGATGATACATTAGACAGTAATTCATTAAGCTGAGGTCCACTAGGCAAGGTGGCAACTAGTTGTTCAGTAGGAGGACTTAAAGTTTCAAAGGCACTTTCAAAGTGTGATTGATCCGGAGATCCAAGAGGCTCATCATCAATACATATAGACAATGAGTTTTCTAGTGCTGAACTTTTTAACTGAAAATATTTCTTGTAAGCATACTTTATCTTAGATGGAGCTTCTTTAATGTCAAATTTAGAAGGTGTTCGTGAGTGACTGTTTTTAAATTCGTTCTCCCAATTTTTAACTATCAATTTGTATTTGATATAAGCTTTGTCTTTTTTTATCGATTCAATGATGTCCATTGTAGCTGCAATAATGTAAATTCTACTTCAGCAGGAGCGAACTTTGGTGTACATTCGCTGTCAAGTCGAACCCATTTATGTTAAGGTTTCAATTAAATGATTAATTAATAAATAACCTGTTGTCCAGTGTCCATGATTAGATTTCAATATTTATTTGTGTAAACTTGTCTGCTTCATATTAAATTAACGTTTTCGTAAAACACAAGGCACAGTTTTCAATTACACAGAGACATTGCGTATGACTCTATATCAAACAAAATAAACATAAATCAGTTTTTCACAAATAATTCGCTCTTTTTGGCGCGCAACAACGAGTACCTCAGAAAACGTCACTGTCAAGAGTTCAAGACTGCCACAGACCAGGTAAAAAAAGATTTGTCTAATAGCCGGCTTAGACTCTCGTCTCGCGGCTCGGCTCGCGGCGCGTCTCGTGGCTCGCCTCGAGTGGCCTTGATAGTCGGTTTAGACTCTCGCGCGAGCCACGAGACGAGACGCGAGTGTGAACGGTAGGCTCGTGACTCGTCTCGCGGCTCGGCTCGCGCTCTCCTGGCTCGCGTGGAGGAGCGGTTTTTTGGGCACGAGTCAAAGGGGCTCGCGCGGGACGCGCGCTTGCGTTCACACTCGCGTTCGACTTGTCATTCGATTATAAACCTTATGCCGTGCCGTTAGTGTTTAAAATATATTAGCTCGACGAGCTTACGAGCTATGAGACGAGCCTCGAGCCGAGCCACGCGGCGAGAGTGTAATCATTAGCTCGACGGGCTCATGCGCTCAAGGCCACGCGAGGCGAGCCACGAGACGCGCCGCGAGACGAGCCGCGAGCCGAGAGTCTAAACCGGCTATGAGCGCATGAGCCCGTCGAGCTAATGATTACACTCTCGCCTCGTGGCTCGGCTCGAGGCTCGTCTCATGGCTCGTAAGCTCATCGAGCTAATATATTTTAAACACTAACGGCACGGCATAAGGTTTATAATCGAATGACAAGCCGAACGCGAGTGTGAACGCAAGCGCGCGTCCCGCGCGAGCCCCTTTGGCTCGTGCCCAAAAAACCGCTCCTCCACGCGAGCCAGGCGAGCGCGAGCCGAGCCACGAGACGAGCCGCGAGCCCACCGCTTACACTCGCGTCTCGTGGCGCGGCTCGCGGCTCGTCTCGTGGCTCGCGCGAGAGTCTAAGCTGGCTATATCTGAAATTCCATATCTATAAGTTGGCAGCTCTGCTATAAAGAAAGGCTACACGAGTTAAAATTTATGGGCTTAACCAAGGGCCCAACGTTTTCTGTTCTCTTTCACGGCGCAGCAACTAGTATCATTTTCTCTCTCCTCGCTCTTTTAAAAATGCCGTTTGTCAAAAAAGGACAACCATACTGTTGACAAGATGGACTTCAAATCAAGTGTTGCCTTTTTTGATGCGCCCAGGCTGTGTATGTGTGCGTAAAAGCGTATATGTGTGCTCTTTTAGGGATGTGAAAAGTCGATTTTAATCATGTTATATATCGATAAACGCTACACAGCGGAACGAAATAGCGATTAATTGGAGCTTCAATATCTTCGTTAAACATGAACATAATTGAAATGCCAATGGATAATGAATATATTATAATGTAATAAAATAATTCAATTATTGCGGAACTCATATTTTAGGGGTCATCCATTAATTACGTCACACGAATTTCTAGGTTTTTTGACCCCTCCCCCCCTTGTCACATTTGGTCACATTTGGCAAACCCCTCCCCCCTAGTGTGACGTCACATTTTTTCTACGAAATCGCCAAATCGAATTAAGTAAGTACCTAAGTATTATTAATATTTTATCAAAATATTTTTGACGATATAAATATTATTAATTTTATAACCCAAAACTGCTTAGGAAAGAAAATTAAAAGAATAAAAACGATTATCGTTTTAAAAACTTGTTATTTAAATGTACAGCGAATGAAATAATAAAAAAAAAAAAATTCGGTTACTGATGAAGTTAAAGTGACGTCACAAAGTTTGTGTCTCCCCCCTCCCCCATGTCACAATATGTCACATTTTCTTGACCCCCTCCCTCCCCCTAAACGTGTGACGTAATTAATGGATGACCCCTTAGTAGGAATTTATGTATTTTAATTAAATATCTGAACTTTCCCTTGGTTTCCTGCTGGGGCGTGACGATAAAATTGTGATCTGATAACCACAATAAAGAATAAAAGCGTTTTTGTTAATTTTAGGTATCGTTAAACCTTTGAAGTAAAATTAAAATTGCAAGAAATGTCGATAGTTTATCGATATGACTTTATCGACATGGCTACAGCAAGGTGGGCCTCAGGCCCCGTTCGCACGACAGCTTTTTCAACGCGCGTTAAAAAAGCGTTTGAATGACACAAATGGATAACCATTTATGTACGACAGCGGTGGCGCTTTTTATCCAGTGTTGTTGGATTTTAGACTTTAAACTTTGGTCGATAAGTCGAATTTAGAGTGCGAACAGATTCAAGCGCTTTTTTAACGCGCGTTGAAAAAGCTGTCGTGCGAATGGGGGCTCATTGTTAATCGTACACTAAACAAAAGTGGCAACAGTGACAGCTCGCTGAGACGGGATCTCTATATATTAAATCTATGGGCTTAACACATTCACTGCCCCCGACGCACATGTGCGTCCACCGTCATACAAGTTTGTTCCTAGGCCACGCCCCCTGGCAGTGAATGCGTTAAATTATACCTTTTTATCGGCCATTTTCTGCTATCTTGCTTCTAGGACAGGGAAATAAAATAACATATAGCTTTCTTTGTCTTTCTCAGCAAAATGTATCTGAAGCGTAGTACTATTAATTATTCTGTGCTGAAGCAAAGGTATTATAGTGCTAATAGACGGGCGTACCGGACTGCAACCTTTGATGGTCAATCGTGAGGTAGAAATTATGACGTATAAAATAACACTTGCACTGCGTATGCTATCAAAATCGTTGCAGACTTTTGCTTGGTATAACTATATGTGATTCGCTGTACGTACGTTATAGCCATAACAGACTACCGCACAGCACCGCGACCTTGGTGCGGTCAAAATATATCTTTCTCGCTCCAACTTATAGCTACGTCCTTAACTCATGTACGTGTCATTACGGCTTTTAAGGACGCCTATGTGTGTGCAAGAGAAAGAGATTTATACACTGGACCAATTAGTACTATTCTGCGTCAATGCGGCTGTTTCATTTTGCATATATTCATAGAAGTTTTACGTTTAAAATAACACTTGCACAGTCTGGACTATCAAAATCGCTGCAGAGTTATCTTGGTCTAACTCCATCGTAAGCCCCCTCCAGACTATGCGCGTGAATCGCGGGCGAAGCCGCGAACGTGAGTGTGGAGTCGATATCGCTGTCTGCGAAAATCGACGCCACACTCGCGTTCGCGGCTTCGCGCCGCGATTCGCGCACGAGTGAGGAGGGGGCTATAGGCAAAGAGTAAAGTAATTGTATATCATAGGGCTTGGCGAAACACGGAAAAGCGCTGTACTGTAGCTCGCGCCAAATAATACATAGATATTCAAAAACTGTCGTAATATAAACTCTCACTCAGCAGCAAATACATATATCGACGCTTATCATGAATAGTGGCACAACTCAAAATGAAATGCTATTGCATTTAATATTCTATCTTTTACTGGTAAGATTTAAAATCGAACGGCATTTCGTTTTGTTTTATGCCACTATTCATGATAAGCAACGATATTATAGGGTCATTGCGCTAGTTTTCGCCCGGCTCTAGTTTTCGTTCACTTGACGAAATTTGAATAGAGTCAGACCAAGAATAGTCTGCAGCGGATTTGATAGCCCACGCAGTGAAAGTGTTATTTTAAACGTCAAACTTCTATGAAATTATGACGTATAAATGACACTTGCACTGCGTGGGCTATTAAATCCGCTGAAGACTTTTTTTGGTCCGACTTCTATAAACCTTCATTGCTGCACAAATTTGGACTTATTGCAATCCTTAATATCTAAACAATTTATCTATCTACATAAAAATCATATTTCTCAAGTATAACAAATTAAAAATGAAATGTATTATTTGCTAATCCGTCAAGTGGACGGAAACTGACGCTGGACAGTAAACTGACGCAATTACCCGAATCTTTAATAAAAGAAAACAATTGTTCTTGTGTATCTTTATTGGTTTAAAATACAGAATAAAACAACACTATTCTTCATTGTAATTGACTTACGATGAATAGGTACATATTAAAATATTAATGTATAACACACATACCTACTCCAACCAAATGTTACGTCTCTTCACTCCAAAATATATTAACTTGATTATTATACAGTTTACAACTGGACAACACATAAGAGCCGGCCGCTAAAATTGCACCAATTGCGAAGAGGAATAATAATATTTTTTCCTTAAAAAAGAATTCTTAAAAATAATATGAACGTAATAAAATAATATTTTAAATTTTTTTTCAACACACGAACGTGGGACTTATTGAACCGCTTTTAGGCTAATAATAATAACCCTAGATAATTAAACACGCGTGCTTATTTCATTATATTATAGCACTTAGTTATATTGTAATGTATGATAATCCGACTGATTGACCGAAGCGTAGCGAAGGTCTACGTTTTGACTCGAGCAATTTGCTTTCGTATGTCCGGATGTTCTCCTCTACAGGTCGCAATTCTTAACTGATTCTCATGAAATTTTGTGACCAGATTCTATGACTAAATATTTTTTTTTGTCAATCCCGTTTTTGGAAATTTTTAAAAATGGCGGAGTCGTGATACCTGTAGGGCTACCGCCAATACCGAAAATCGTCAATTGCGGGCATTTTTCTCTGTCACTCTAATTACGCCTTCATTGGAGTAAAAGAGTAAGATCCCCGCAATTTGCGAATTTCGGTTTTCGCGGTAGCCCCTCTGTCGCCTAAACAAATAGTCGTATCGATATCATAAGAGTTTTTTCTTTTTGAGACATGTTTACAGAGTTAATAGCAAAAAATGCAGAAAAAAATTATCGCTGGTTTAAGCGGTATTTAGATATTTAGTTTTGTATTTCCGGATGTTCTCCTCTACAGGTCGCAATTCTTAACCGATTCTCATGAAATTTTGTGACCAGATTCTATGACTAAATAAATTTTTTTTGTCAATCCGGTTTTTGGATTTTTTTTTAAAATGGCGGAGTCGTGATATCTGTCGCCTAAACAAATAGTCGTATCGATATCATAAGAGTTTTTTCTTTTTGAGACATGTTTACAGAGTTAATAGCAAAAAATGCAGAAAAAAATTATCGCTGGTTTAGGCGGTATTTAGATATTTAGTTTTGTATTTCCGGATGTTCTCCTCTACAGGTCGCAATTCTTAACCGATTCTCATGAAATTTTGTGACCAGATTCTATGACTAAATAAATTTTTTTTGTCAATCCGGTTTTTGGATTTTTTTTTTAAATGGCGGAGTCGTGATATCTGTCGCCTAAACAAATAGTCGTATCGATATCATAAGAGTTTTTTCTTTTTGAGACATGTTTACAGAGTTAATAGCAAAAAATGCAGAAAAAAATTATCGCTGGTTTAGGCGGTATTTAGATATTTAGTTTTGTATTTCCGGATGTTCTCCTCTACAGGTCGCAATTCTTAACCGATTCTCATGAAATTTTGTGACCAGATTCTATGACTAAATAAAAAAAAATTGTCAATCCGGTTCTTGGAAATTTTTAAAAATGGCGGAGTCGTGATACCTAGCGCTTAAACAAATAATCGTATCGATATCATAAGAGTTTTTTCTTTTTGATATATGTTTATAGATTAAATGTCCAAAAATTCAGAAAATTTGTATCGCTGGTTTTGGCGGTATTTAGATATTTCGTTTTTACTTGAGAATGAGTAGCTAAATTTCGTCAGCTTTAGTAAGAACTATCATGGCGCATTTTGCAAACGTTCGCTTTTTTTTGTTTGCATCTGGAGGTCCCTGGTTCCATCCCCAGTAATTGTATGCTGCTACACAACTTTTTGTATTTTTTATACTTAAATTTCGTATCAATTGTTGTTTTTTATTTTATTATTTTATTTTGAAAAAATGAAAAAAATCGTATTTTTTATTTATCAAGCGCGGGCTAAGCGTATTCGTTTAATTTTTGCAAGAGATGATGGCTTTTTGCGCTTTAAAGAAAATTTGATTCTTGAATATACGGCGCCATACCTTTGGCCTCTATGCTCGTCTAGATGGCGACACCATTTTATATTTAACAATTTTTACTCATATCAGTAAAAGAACATGGGTCAAAATCATATGGCGTTCTAAAAATAAAAAAAAATCATTTATCCATACATATATATATTTATTGATATTTTTTATTCATTTTCATTTTAATCCTGTATCGAAAGATGGCAGTAAATTTACAGCACTGATTTACAGTGACTACAAAATTTAGTACGACAATAACCCTCTACTATAGGGACCGTGCGCGTTGGAGGGTCTGCCATCTTGTGGTCTGAATCGGAAACATGTACATTGCCAAAGCAAGTTCTACCATCTACCGTTCTTGTAGGTACGTTTCCTTATGCATAGTATAGGTTCTGTCATCTTGTGGGCTACATCGGAAGCATAAACGTCACATTTACGCCTCACGCCAAAAATCTGACGGCTCCTATGCCGCCCCCTATAGTTCACGCACGCCCCCTATAGGGACCGTGCGCGTTGGAGGGCCTGCCATCTTGTGGCCTGAATCGGAAACATATGTGCACATGTACATTACCAAAGCAAGTGCTACCATCAACCGTTCTCGTAGGTACGTTTTCTTGTGCATAGTAGGTTCTGCCATGTTGTGGGCTACATCGGAATCATAAACTACACATCTACGCTTCGCGCCAAAGATCTGACGGCTCCTGTGCTGCCCCCTATAATTCATGCACGTCCCCTATAGTCTATTCTCTTTAGAATTTAGATTAGTTAGATATTTAAATTCTTACTCGACTAAAATTAAAAGCATGAAACTCCTTCTATTGCGACTCGAGGAGGAACAAAGACTGAAAAGACTGGCAAACCAAACGCGCACGAAGCTTCTCAGTTGCAGTTTACAGGCTAATTAAAAGGTAATGTTGGTTCCCTAACATAAGTAGAGTTAGACCAAGAAAAGTCTGCAGAGATTTTGACACTGGCACAAATAACATTGGCACTGCGTGTGCTGTCAAAATCTCTGCAGACTTTTCTTGGTCTAACTCTATCCACTTTTCTATACAATTAGTATGGCGACGTGGATACTTAAGTTGGGGCACCGACCGTACACTGACATCGGAATGATATTTTTATCATGTTATTTAGTAGTCATCGTGCGTCTCGCTTGCGCCAATACATGTACGGACAAGAACCAGCGAAATGCACGATAACTAAATGACATCAGTTAGACGTCATTCTGATATCAGTGTACGTTTGAATTGGCCTGTTAGCCAAAAATTGTTTCGTATGTCCATCTGTTCTACTCTACTGGTCGCATTTCTAAACCAATTCCCGAATTTTGTAAGCAGGTTCGATAGTTAAGGTTTTAATTGTCAAATTAGATTCTCTAAATTCTTCTAAACAACGAAGCCATACATTTACTCAGTTTTAAGCTCAGCTCGCGAGGTCTACAGCTCACAGAGCCACTAGTAATAATATGTATGAAAACGGAGCCTTCTTAAATTAGTAGAGTATAGTTTACAACTCTATTACTCGGGCGGCAGGGCCGAGGCGCCGGCAGGCAGTATGACAGATTTTAGTCTTTTACTAAATGTTTTAACAATTACAATTTGATTTATATAAAAGTTTTTTTCTCTCTCGCAAGTGTGTTGAAAAACGTCATATGAAAGGCGTGTGCATTGGCCATTACACACATCGGCTTTCTTATTGAGCGTTCGCTTTCAGCTCACGCGCACAATATCGCCTCGTGTGTAATGACAATGACCAACGTAGCACACTTGTATCACAATGTACTATTATTTATTTTATGTCCATTTTTTTGTACGTTATGGTATAACTTTAGACATGCAGACTCATAAACTTGGCATTAATTATAAATAAGAAAGAACACATACTTTTTAAACAAAAGAAATCACTACATTTAAACATTATATAAAGAAATAAAGATATTAAGTATATACATATAAATATTATCATACCACACATTTTGTAAGCATTAGCGTTTTCTGGCTTATTTTTGTTTTCGTATAAAAAGTTTAACTCAAACCCATACAGGTTTCAGTCTAATATTACTATATTAAGCTATGGACTATATTGGAGTTCATTGAACACTTGTTACACGGACAGAGACACAAAACTATTGTACTGTGCAATGTTGCGCTTTAGGATGTCAGCACAGAGCCCCAACACGCGCTCGAACCTGAAAAAACAATTACAAACATAAAACTTATTACAGATGTTGATAATAAATTGAATAAAAAATGTGATATAGGCTATTTTATTAATTTCTACGACTGCGTCGCCAGCCGCGGCTATGGATCACATTTGATAGTTAATAGTATACGTCAAATAATATAAAATGAGACCCATAAAAGTTCGTATTTCCACCATTGTTGATGTGCAATTGTGCACTATAGTATTGTTCTAAAAGATGGACGGCAAAGTCAACTTTGCTGGTTAAAAAATAAGTCGCGAAGTGCGTAGTTTATGGTCAATTAAAAATTAATTAGTTATTTGTTTTAGAAGGGGGCAAAGTTGTTGTTTGAACGCTCGTGCTAATATTGACACACGAGCAAGCGAAAAACTCCAAAACTGAACCACGAGCGTAGAGACTGGTCTGGTTTGAAGAACGGAATGTTAAGGTTGCGTGGTGTATTAGTGTAGAGTACCTGGCGCGGTCGAGCTTGACGCACTTGAGCGGGCCGGCGGCGCGCACGGTGGCGGCGCGCGGCCGGTCGAGCAGCAGCGCGATCTCGCCGAAGTAGTCCGAGGGGCCCAGGCGGCCCACCTCCACGGCCGCGCCTTCCGCCTGCCCGCTGCGTTGCTGCAGCACCACCGCCGTACCTACGCAATTAAACGTAATACTAGAGGTACGAATAAAAAAAAATTGTTAACTAGTGGCACTGTGAGCTACACTTTACGCGTCATGTATTAGAATTGAATATGGTGGGATGTAAAAGGAAAGGAAAACTAAGGAAAAGGTGGATGGATTGTGTGAGGCATGATATAAAAAGAAAGCAGGTAAATGATGAGATTACGAACGACAGAGATATATGGAAGAAAAATACATGCTGCGCCGATCCCAAACGCAAAAGATTACTACGTGTTAATCAATTAATTACCTTCAACAATAATATAAAAGTCGTCGCCAGGCTCGCCCTGGCGCACGATGGTCTCGCCCTCGGTGAACGACACGGGCTCCAGCGCGTCCGCGACCGTCAGCCGCTCCCATTTCTCTAAGCTTTCTGGAAAATCGAGAAAACCAGTTTAGCTCGATTATTTCTACAGGTCTTGCAAAAGAGAGCGGAGAATGGAACAAGTGATGTACGGATAGGCGGGTCATAGTTTTCTTTTCTGCCACTGGAAAGTTTCCAAAACTGCAAAAAATACGAAAACGTGTCATATTTTTGCATTTTTCCTTGCCACTGGCTCCCTGTGCTGTCACGGATTGCCCCGCCAGATCTCAGGAGGAAGGACGCCTTGCTTCGGGAAGTGTCTAAGATCCAAAACAACCCTAACCTACCATGTTACACGGAGTTTTTAAAGCCAACCAAGCAACGCCTCAAATCCAGAAATCCTTCGTGTAGCATCGCCAAAAACCTGGTCGATACCCATTTTAATATAAAACACGAGTGGACGAAATCTTGGGGCTTGTTAATGGCAGGAAAACTAGGATATGAAATTACGCCTGGCTCCAGAATAATGGGTTCGGACCAGACGAGACTGGTGCAAACTGAACAGACTCCGTTCTGGCCACGGTCGTTGCGCCTATTACAAACACCGCTGTGGGTGGGTGGACTCCCCGGCCTGCGGCTGCGGTGCGGAAGCCCAGACCATCCAGCATATAATCCAAGACTGCCCTATAACGCGCTATGTCGCCGGTCCTCCCGAAGACCTGATCACCCTGAGCGACGAAGCCATAAAGTGGCTGAATGGTCTTAGTGTAGACATCTGATTGTATTTGTTTCTATTTTTATAATGTGTTTGCCATACGACTAAATAAATAATGGAGATTATAATTTTCCGTTCCCAAAATATAAATTAACACGAAATTTTCCAGAAATTTATGAGCACGTTTTCAACTTTGAGGAATTCTTTTTTGCAGCTTATTTGTGTGCAAGTAGTTAAACCCAATACGTTTTGATCTGAGGACGGGTTGAGTACACGGTGGCAGCGCGATGCGGTCATGTTCTGTGTGGCCGCGCGCATGCATCACTCACGAGACTCGTGCCACTGACTATAAATTAAGAAGCATCAAATACATAAGGTTTAATCTACCAGGAATAAGTAGTTTTAGTTATATTTTCTTACCTTTTAGGAGTCGCAGTGGAACTCCCAGAGCTTGATGAGCATCTTTCATGTAGTTACCGATTATGGAGACGCGCGATAGAAACTCAATAGACACATAGAGCTCTGCCCGAGGAAAATAGTTGCTGCAGCATTGCGCTATCTATACTTTGAGCATAAATAGTCACAACCTCACAACCAGATAAAAACAAGATAGAAAGTGCTCTGCCTGGGTAAAGTAGTGCCTGTCCTATTGCGCTATCTAAATATGCCCGAAAAAATGGAGGGAACAAAATGTATTCTGTGTTTGTATTTTCCCATCAATTCGGGTAGAATGCGTCGAAGTCGTCCCGCCATCTCCTTCACGGTCTGTCTGCACCATCCATGGCCTTCCTTGGGTCTCACTCAGTAAGAGGGTCGAGGAGAGGCCTCAACAATGGGACACTAAATAAGGCTAATGAAAAAAGATAAAAATAGTATTAGTACCTAGTATGGAGACGCGCGACAGGAACTCGTCGTACATCTTGCGCTTGCGGATGGTGGAGCCCATGAGGATGCGGCGGTAGGAGTCGCGGTCGAGCCCCCACAGCTTGAGCGCGGTGCGCGCGCGCACGGTGGCGGCGCGCGGCGTGCCGTAGATGAGCGCCAGCTCGCCGAAGATATAAATAGTATTAGTACCTAGTATGGAGACGCGCGACAGGAACTCGTCGTACATCTTGCGCTTGCGGATGGTGGAGCCCATGAGGATGCGGCGGTAGGAGTCGCGGTCGAGCCCCCACAGCTTGAGCGCGGTGCGCGCGCGCACGGTGGCGGCGCGCGGCGTGCCGTAGATGAGCGCCAGCTCGCCGAAGATATAAATAGTATTAGTACCTAGTATGGAGACGCGCGACAGGAACTCGTCGTACATCTTGCGCTTGCGGATGGTGGAGCCCATGAGGATGCGGCGGTAGGAGTCGCGGTCGAGCCCCCACAGCTTGAGCGCGGTGCGCGCGCGCACGGTGGCGGCGCGCGGCGTGCCGTAGATGAGCGCCAGCTCGCCGAAGATATAAATAGTATTAGTACCTAGTATGGAGACGCGCGACAGGAACTCGTCGTACATCTTGCGCTTGCGGATGGTGGAGCCCATGAGGATGCGGCGGTAGGAGTCGCGGTCGAGCCCCCACAGCTTGAGCGCGGTGCGCGCGCGCACGGTGGCGGCGCGCGGCGTGCCGTAGATGAGCGCCAGCTCGCCGAAGATATAAATAGTATTAGTACCTAGTATGGAGACGCGCGACAGGAACTCGTCGTACATCTTGCGCTTGCGGATGGTGGAGCCCATGAGGATGCGGCGGTAGGAGTCGCGGTCGAGCCCCCACAGCTTGAGCGCGGTGCGCGCGCGCACGGTGGCGGCGCGCGGCGTGCCGTAGATGAGCGCCAGCTCGCCGAAGATATAAATAGTATTAGTACCTAGTATGGAGACGCGCGACAGGAACTCGTCGTACATCTTGCGCTTGCGGATGGTGGAGCCCATGAGGATGCGGCGGTAGGAGTCGCGGTCGAGCCCCCACAGCTTGAGCGCGGTGCGCGCGCGCACGGTGGCGGCGCGCGGCGTGCCGTAGATGAGCGCCAGCTCGCCGAAGATATAAATAGTATTAGTACCTAGTATGGAGACGCGCGACAGGAACTCGTCGTACATCTTGCGCTTGCGGATGGTGGAGCCCATGAGGATGCGGCGGTAGGAGTCGCGGTCGAGCCCCCACAGCTTGAGCGCGGTGCGCGCGCGCACGGTGGCGGCGCGCGGCGTGCCGTAGATGAGCGCCAGCTCGCCGAAGATATAAATAGTATTAGTACCTAGTATGGAGACGCGCGACAGGAACTCGTCGTACATCTTGCGCTTGCGGATGGTGGAGCCCATGAGGATGCGGCGGTAGGAGTCGCGGTCGAGCCCCCACAGCTTGAGCGCGGTGCGCGCGCGCACGGTGGCGGCGCGCGGCGTGCCGTAGATGAGCGCCAGCTCGCCGAAGATATAAATAGTATTAGTACCTAGTATGGAGACGCGCGACAGGAACTCGTCGTACATCTTGCGCTTGCGGATGGTGGAGCCCATGAGGATGCGGCGGTAGGAGTCGCGGTCGAGCCCCCACAGCTTGAGCGCGGTGCGCGCGCGCACGGTGGCGGCGCGCGGCGTGCCGTAGATGAGCGCCAGCTCGCCGAAGCTGCCGCCCTCGCCGATGCCCGTCACCGGCTCGCCGTTCACCAGCACCTACAACCGACGACGCTAATTTTCGTAATTGTGTATTTTGGGGCCGCGGCAGGATGAGTAATAGGTACCACGTCGACTTAGACTAATTCATTCCATATTAACAAGGGCTTATAATAGGTAACACATTCGCTGCCATCCCTAACACGCAAGGTGTGTTCATTTTGTAATGGAAATGGAAGTTGGAAATCACCAATACCCACCTCGACTTCGCCCGAGTGTATAATATAGAAGTTGTCGCCCTCGTCCCCCTGCCGTATGACGGTCTCGCCGGGGAGAAACTGGACCGGGAACATAGCGTCGAACATGTCCGCCCGCTCCGACTCGTCCAGATGTGTGAACAGCACGTTGGAAGCGATGGCACGGGACAGGGCACCCATAGTCTTGTAATCTTTTGGCACCACCTATAGTTAGATTAGAACAGTGATTTTACCGCACGTGCACGTACACGCACCCGGTGTGCACAGGCCTTAAAGGCCTGGCGTGCGTGTGCGTAGACGTGCACGTGGGCGTAGTAATATACAGATCCTTATGAGAGATGGCACACCGCTTGCGTGACGTGTGCGTGCATGTCTACGCACACGCAGCCGGTGTACCATCATCTGGCCTTAAGTATGTTTATTATGTTGTTTGTTGCTTATTATTACTTTTAAAGTTGAGGCAGAAAAAATATACTTACAACAGCATTTGAACGTCCGTGTCACGACATCGTAAACTCGCATGAAATGAAATCGCATGAAGGCTAATATTAATAGATCGTGGCCGTCTTTAGCGGTCAAAGGATTAATATGTAGTTTTATATTTATAGTTTTACTGTCTCGATAAAATAGATGTGCCAATTGATCGTAACTCTAATTCACTAATAGGCATTCCTAAGGCTAAATAAATATCAATTCATCAATCAATCTAAATTAAGATGTTACAACATTGTTTACAATGTACTATTTAACATCCTAGCTAGACAATCGCTTGCAAGCTATAAATGTTTAAGCAACAATGACGCTACGTCAAAAGCGCGCCACGAACGTCAATAATAAACAACTAATGGACGCTTACAATCTACCGTAAAAGGATGCTGATATTCTCCGACAGCTATTAGCATTTAGCATGATATAATGGATTGGGTGAAAAGGGTATTTAAAATTCTGTATAGGGGTGATATCATTTTAATAAAAACAAGGAATTTTAAAGTAAACAATACTAAGGATAAACTTCACAATAAGGAAAAGAGTTGGTTTAACACTGTCCCAGGCCAATATTTATTTCTTGATAATGATAGAGTGAATTATTTATGATCGCACTGGAAACCTAGTGGTTATTAAAATAAGTCTTCCAGCTAAATAAAGGACGCTTATATCAGGAAAATTGTATTTTTAGGTTTTGAAAAGATGTGTCCTGTTTTAGGACTTAAATCTTCTCGGGTCAGTGCCGTAGCTTGTAGGGTTAGAGCCGGTGTGCAGCTGCGGCATTGTAATATGCCTACTTGAAAAATAAACATTGGTAAATTTATCAAAATTAGCTATAATATGACTTCTTTGTTAACCAAATCTCGAATTAAAAAAAAGCGCGATAGAAACAAGTAATGGAAAACAAAGTATGAAGCCTATGAAGGACTTTTGAGTAGGCTATCTGGAATAGACGTGCGCGCCGCCGCGGCGCGCCGCCGCCATATGGAGTCAGCGCGCCGCCGCCGCCGCCGGTAGTTTAAAATTCGCGCCGAATATTTTTTTATAAGACAGTATTATGCAGCGTTAAAATATGTAATAGGTTATAGTCCGATAAGAAATAGTTGAAAATTATTGCGGGCGTGACTTCCGACGTAACTCTTACGTTTTTGACGTAGAATAGGTACTAACTTAAACATGGCAATAATTTAGTACGGATAGTTTTTGGTTACTTATATAATTTTATTTCTACTATTTTATGTCGCACCAACACCATACTAACTATTTCTTATGTGGCAGTATGATTTACATAAAAATGTGTTGTATGTATGGGTAAAACGGGTAAAACACATTTATAAAGTATAATGTCCAGTGTTTTAACCGTTGTCGATTACACGGCACTTTTGCTAAGTCCAGTATGTTGGACATTGCCAAGTATGCGAAGAGTAAAATTATAAAATTTTCTGGTAGTTTTTATGGTAAATAAATTAAACAGAGGGATGTTAGGTGTTGCAAAACGTTTTTACTTGTCGTATTACAACGTAATGAACCAAATAGATAAAACAATATATTTACGGATTTTTTTTCCTGTGCGTTCATCGAGACACCAAGAGACAGACCCGATTTCATTTGAGAAATTTCTTCCGAAAATATTGACTAAATTGCCTGCATTATTGTAAAAACCATTGCTCAGATGTTGCTGCATCCTACGATACCCCGCCAAGTTTGATTTAATGTTTAATAACTGAAGTCAATTACTGGTAAAATTTTGTCAGATACGATCTATAAAGTTTTTGGAAAAATATAATAATAATAGGTTTTACTTTAAATCATAACATAAGTTGACATTATCAGTAAGTATATTTGTAATTAAAAAATTCAATGATTCTATAAGTATTTATTAAAAAAAACATGAATTTGACAAAAAAAATCCTTATGCACATAAAGTGCTGTATGTATACTCGGCAACGTCCAAAATACTGGACGTCTTTTCATTATGCGGCGTATCTTTTTATTTACACCGAACCTGGCAACATCCAACATTTTTTTTTTGTTAATAATTTATTAATTACAGTGAAACCTGGTTAATTGGCACCTGGATAAATGGAAAACCTCAATAATTGCAACCAAAAGTCCGGTCCCGGTCCCTTGAGACCAAAGGGCCTCTATAATTGAAATTTTGGAACCTCTATAATTGCAATTTAGATTTTAGAGCTTTTCGTAATTTTGCCTCTGTAATTGACCACGTCGCAACTAAGACCTCTATAATTGACACTGTGCTAAAAAAATCCGTTATTTTTGCTCTCCTTTTTACCTCTATTATTGAAACGAGTCTTACTTATTACCTCTGTAATTGAAATAATGTAGTTGTAGACAGCAGAAACAATATTTTAATAGCAATGATCATTTTATTTATATCTTCATCCAGAATTCAATTTATTTATTGGGTATCTATCACAGCCTGTAGTAGGTGAAATATTTTTTATTAAATCAAAAACAAAGTATGCTTTTTACATTCCAATAAAACTTTCTTCTACAATTCAAGGGATTTTTTTAAACCCAAATGATTAATAAGAAAATAAAGTAGTAATTAATGTAGTGTGAAAGTGCAAGTATAGAAGCTATATATAGACCAGAAACCCAGAACGTAAGCGTGTAAATCTACTTTCAATGGTTATTTGCACCTCCATAAAAGAAATTTGTCAGAACGCAACCTCTATTAATGAAAACCTCTATAATTGACACAACGATTTTTTGAACCTCGTTAATTGACACGACCTGCTTAAATGAAAAACCTGGTTAATTGACAAAAAATGGCCGATCCCTTGAGATTGCAATTATCCAGGTTCCACTGTATTATAATTATGTATAATTCAATTTAATGCTTATATTCCTATGTGTCATGTTTGGTGTATACTGTAAGTGACATTATAATAAATAAAATATTTGACATAGGTACTTACCTATGTTTTTTTCGAAACTATTATAAATAGATTTTTTCATGATTTTTCTACAATAAACGACCACATAATAAGATAATAACACCAAAAAAATTATACTAACACAGTTTTTTGAGATTTTATTTTCTTGTCGATTTAAGGGTTAAGGTGGATGTCTAGGGATGGGATGCCGATTATCAGCCAAAAGATGGCGTCAGTGTGCACGAATTGTGGATTTTCACCGTTTCTCCCAAAATATAAACAGTTTCATAAGATGTGTTGATATTGGCGAAAACAATAAAAAATATTACGTCCAAATCGAAACATGTTATACTCAACAGTGTCTAATCTAAATAATCAGAGAACAAAATTGCAAAATATTGCAATATCTTGCATTCACGCACACTCACATACCTAAAGTCAGTGTCTAATGTCAGTAGATTTGTAATGTTACAGTAAAGTAACCTAGAGGGCGCAGTGCAGCGCATGAATATTTTTAGGAAGAACAATTTAGAATTTAAATTCTTATTTGAGACATTGACAAGTAACTTAGAACCAACTGATACGTATTTTCAGACGTTGATTGTCATGTGCTTGTGGCACCCACAACATCTGTTTTGAATAAATTTTAGCTAGAGTATCAATGAATCTGGATTCAAATCCCGTCAGTGCCTAATTTTTTTTTATTTTTTTATAAAAAGTTTTATAGATTATATGTTTTTATTCTTATTATCAATTGAAAATGACGCAAATTATTTTACCTAAAATTACAAAAACGCTTTTAATGTTAGCTTAGTACAGTCGCCATCAGATATATCGGGGCTAGGGTTTGCAATATCCGCCCTTTTTTTGTATCCGGATATTTCGAATATTAATTATTTTACTATCCGGATAAAACGGCTAATTCGAATACTTGCTTTTTATTTAACAAAACTCACATGAACTTTACAAAAAGTTTAATAGAATAAAATTTTACGTATAATAAGGTTGCGTAACAGCAAGTGTTAAGGTATTTTTAGGAGTTCTACCTATTCGTCGAAATTTTACTGTCCGAATTTGACTAGGAAAAATATTTCACTGAAGCCTAGCCTAATATTTGACTGATTTTGTTGACTGTGACAATCAACCTTCGGCAAATTTTATTTATGAGAACGGTATTATTTGCTTTAGTTTTGCAAACGGAATCGGCTGAGTCAAACTATATTTGTAACAATTTATAGTTTATGGAGATACTTCAACCCTCCGCTTAATATTGGCAGCCTGCACTGCGAAATTCATTTGTTAAGTGACTTCAGATGATCACAATAAATTTGGCGTTATTTCATGTAAATTTTACAACCATGAATTATAATTATAGTCAAACTCTTCTTCAGTTAAGAAATTGGCGTCTCATTAACATATGGTACTGGCCGTGGTTTTGATGATATTTCGAAAATCGAATACGTCTTCTAACTGTTGAGACAGTCTCTTCTTGTTGAGATATTACATTGCATTTAAGGTCAATCAAGGTTTTAATTACAGATTTATTCAAATGCAGAATGCTAAAACTCTCTTATCATATCTGCTAAACAGCTACTACATCTCGCTCGACAGTTCAATATCAACCAAAGTCCTCCGTTGGACCCATTTTAGTTATTTTCGCACGTTATTAATAATGTATTCAGACGCTAACATTAATGCAGCTCAGCGCGTTTGACAGGAACACGGTACAAGTACATTCAAAGTTACTTTGTACGTTTTATGGAGCTAGGTCGATCTGCATAAGATTGTTCCCAAATATTAAAAAAAATAAAGGAGTAGTCGGCAATCAAGGAACACTTAAACAGTTTTTATTAAACAGTTTTTATTCCGTAAAAATGTATCCATATAAATAAATAAATCAACCGACATCGTTTACGTTATAATTTTCAACGTTTTAAAAATAGTTTTCTTAAAAATTCGAATGTAATTTTTGTCATAAATGGTATTCGAATTATTCGTTTTATCCGGATATCAACCTCATCTAAATCCGGATAGTAAATTGGACGGATATCCGGATAAAACGGTTATCCGGATTGCAAGCCCTAATCGGGGCGGATAAGGCGCTCACAAGTATCTGAACACGCCTCTATTGTCAAGGCGTTAGAGTGCGTGTTCAGATATTTTTGAGCACCTCGGACCCTCCGATATATCTGATGGCGACTGTATTAACACTACTAAGTAAGCTGGCGTGTGAGTCACATTTCTGGGGAAGTAATGAGAAACAGAATAGTGTTCTTTAAACACAATATAATATTGTGATTATGATGGGATGCGAACTCGTTTAATTGCCTATATATGGTTGCACATAGAAGCGCTGATGGCCTAGCGGTAAGAGCGTGCGACTTTCAATCCGCAGGTCGCGGGTTCAATCCCCGGCTCACCCGGCGTACCAATGAGTTTTTCGGAACTTATGTACGAAATAATAATTTGTATTTCGCTTAGATCCCCACGTTACAGGCTAAACCTAGTGTGGGGATCAATGTAGGTACTGCCCCTCTGTAATTCAAGTTGTCAAATAAATATACATATTTAGAATTTTTTGAATTTTAGTTTATGTTGTAGGTAGTTTTAGCTTTATGTAGTTTTTAATTTTAGTTCATATATTTTTTTGTTTATATTACATATTGTATTTCCTACTAAACTTTTCGTATCATTATCATCTGTTCTTCAATTAAAATTCTTTTTTTAAATATCCATTGATATTTGCCAGTCGCATAAGGTAATAAAAAGCAAAAAAAAAGAAATAAAATAAATAAATAAAAACAAAAATAATTCAGTCTTTGTTCGTGATTTGAACTCGGCAACGCTGTTCAACTTAGACTTATACTCAATAGCTAGAAGCCACTAGACCATTTGACCATAGTAGATCCGGGCGAAACATGCCTTCTTATTATATTTAAGTAACCCATTACTGTCAAAAATATCAAGTTTGAAATAGAATTTTTCATTGTCGACTTACCGACATCCGAACGTTGCGAGCATGTTGCCTTATCAAACCATTTGGCAACGTCGCCCAGGGAATAACTAGAAATCTTCTAAAAATGTATGTCCTTTTATATTTTGATATTTATGATTATAAATTTATGACGATTTTTTATGCTGCAAATTGATTAAATTATTAAGAGAAAAATGCTTGCAAAGAAAACAAAATATATCCGTTTTCATTTCTCATGCTTTGAAAGAGGGTCATTGTTATTCTAAAAGTTGTGCAGAAAATGATACGTTTCTGCACTGGAGCATTTTTGGTTCCAATTCCAAGTACGATTTTTTTTACGATAAGCAATTGAAATTTGGGTATAAATGGATTTTTCATATAATTTCCATTCTGATAGTTGACTCCCCATTCCATAAATAACGATACTTTTGGCTAAATTGTTAATTGAAAGTATCCTAAAAAAATACTATAAAAACTATTTATACTTAGTCATGTTTTAAAAAAAGCACATGCATTTTACTTTCCTTGTATGCGAAGTGTTTAACTCGGGTGAAAGGCATCATTTCTGCCGAGGTGATCATTGATGATTTCGGCAGAAATGATCCCTTGGTTAACAATCTACTATTGTTATGCGCAAGCAGAACATATAGAATCTTGTTTATTTACAAGAAGATGACATTTTGCTCCCAATATATATTTTTGAGAAAAATATAGCTACTTTAGTTTAAAAATCATTGTAAGAATAAATATAGGCTTCCAGAGAACATTTATTTATATTTCTGCCGAGACGAAAACAGAATTCACAAGGCTTTTCGGTGGACGACTGTTACGCGAATGATTGTTTGGACTGACCTTTAATTCTATTAAATGTATAGTTATATAAATGTATTTTAATGATTTTATGACATGATTTTATGAAATGCATTTTATGACATGATTTTATGAAATGCATTTTATGACATGTCAGAATATAATAATTATGATTTAATCGTAACTTAATTTAATATTTTATTTATTTGAATTGTATTGATAATTTTTATATTGTTTTATTTTATTTTAATGAATTGTAATTTAATTGAAATTGACCTAATTAATTAATAACCCTTTGACATGTCAAGTTTGTAACTTTATGAATAAATGAATATGAATATGAATAATATATAATATAAGTTATATTACATGGGAATTAAATTATATCAGAAAAAGGAGACTCTTAAATGAGTATACTCATAACATGCTTTGTGCATTAAATTTATCTCCCTCTATTGAGTGAAGATAAAACAAAATACACAGGTAACCTGTGTTCCGGTTTTAAAATGCCATCTGTTACACCTTTGATAAATTAAAAATGATTGGTTGTCAAAGAAGTCGCCATGTTAGAATTACACCTATACTATAAGCATCACTCACACAAACAAGCAATGGGGCAAAATTTTACTAATTTTCAAAGGCTTTTTTCTTAAAAATATTAATCAATTTCTAGTATTTTGTTACTTTGGCGCAGTAAGAAATATATATACTACCCAAACATTACGTATTCAAGTGAAGACACCCTACAGAATAGTAGTGAGTTAACAAGAAAGTTTGTATGAAATTCGAGCAAGTAGAACCACCTTAAGCGTGGCTTTTCATTATACGTCTTAGGGCTTGTGCACAAATAACGCGAGGTTCGATAGGAGGGGTGGGGGTCACGAAAAGATCACGACGGATCACGTTGGGGGAGGGGGGGTATAAGGAGACCTCACGTGTATTTTTCTACAGTGAACGAAACTAAGAAAAAATACCTACCACATGAGTAGATTTCTTTTTCTCGGTTTCGTCTAACATAAATCTTCACTCCGCACTTCAAAATAGCGAGTCTATTTTACGAAATTTTGAAGCGCGTGGCCTTAACCAATCGGATAGAAAAACTTCAAAAAAATACACATGAGGTTATGTGGGGTAGGGGGGGTAGCCAAAAACCTCACCAAATATCACCAATGGGGAGGGGGGGTCAAAAATTAGCCGAAAACACTTCGCGTGATTTGTGCACAAACCCTTAATATTGAAAAGCTGAAAAATCCCACGCCGCCGGCGTTACGCCGCCGCCGTGGATTTTTTCGTGGCGCGCCGCCGCCCGATTTTTTACGACCGGCGCGCACGTCTAATCTGGAACCAACGGAATCAAAATACAACCCATGACCTCTATCATTTGGCAAATGGAGATGGTCGAAAAAGCTCTGAGTAGTTGAAGGATGGAGCAATTGCACAAAAGATTCCTATGAGTCAAAGTGTATCCGCAAGGGTTCCCATAAGATAAGATAAGTGATGTAAAATCTGACCTTTTTAACATAACTAGTAACATCCTCCTCTGTCATGGGCTCCGCGCTGATGCCGCCGCGGCGCCGCGGCAGCTGCCCGCCGGGCACGGGCAGAGGTGACAGTTCTCCATCTGCTTCCCCTTCAGATGCAGCCGCAGCTGCTGCAGCCGCTTTCACTTGCTCCTGTAATTATAACAAAAACTTGTTGGTCCATAAAAAATATTTATCGTTAAATTAACACACTTGCAAATATAGTTTATCAATTTCAATAACACAATTATGGATTACGCCTCTTATAGGCTCTAATGTCGTTGGCGAGGCTGAACTAGGTCTTAAAGAATCTTTTGCAGCTCTTACAAGTTGGCCCCTTGCAAAAAACCAGTTAACAAACTAAGTAGTTCATTAGGATAGGATAAAGAACTAAAATCACTACAGTTTATACTATTATATAGTTGATGTGCATATTGAGTGCTAATAAATATGAAATAAAAAAACTATTAATACATACAGCCATGTCACACAGATTAAAAGTGATATTTAACAACACAAAGTTGGTTGAACATTTTTTCACCAAGTTACATTTTCCTCAAAATCATCAACAATGTAGAGCAAACTTCATGATTCACATATTTGGTTTCAGTTTACATTGGTTCATGCAACATACTAATTTAATTAACA
The DNA here is from genome assembly GCF_910591565.1 of Cydia splendana. Classification (NCBI taxonomy): domain Eukaryota; kingdom Metazoa; phylum Arthropoda; class Insecta; order Lepidoptera; family Tortricidae; genus Cydia; species Cydia splendana. Next base: position 10,803,720 of record NC_085971.1, on the reverse strand, counting down.
CATTGGTCTGCCAGTGCCAATATCATTATATTTCCTTTAAGGCCAATTTGAGCTATTTTTTAATGCCTTTTAGTTGAATATTGTTTAATATATACAGTGGTACTACTAAACGAAATTAATAACTAGCTTAAATCTAAAATAGGCCCTTGAGGCATTGTACCAAGGATGCTAGCCGCATTTCCTCGCTGTATCACAATCCTGATATGTTGTGCGAGGTAGCCGCCAGCTCTTCGCATTTGAGCTATTCATATTAGTATCAGTAAAGTTCATGTCAGTATGTCATTTTCCTTTCGTTTATTACATGCAAATTGACTAATTTTACCTTTCCTAGAATTGGCTGCCTATAATTCCTAGTCTTTGTTGTATCTTATATTTCAGGCCCCAAAAATTTTTTTTTATTAAAATAAAATTTAAATTTTGACTGAATTTGAATTTGACTACTTGTCTGCCATTCAATGACCTACACCCCTTTCCAATAGATATCATCACTAAATAATGTATGATCCACTAAAGTAGACTACACGTTATCATATTGTCTTTTATCCTAATCTTGTCACTCCTATCAGACTTTGTGACATTCCCTGATAAGAATCTTGGTATAAACAAAACTTTAAATAGGGAAAAAATATAATTAATTTAAAAGTTTTTTTAATAATTATTAGAATAGTGGGGATTATTAAGTACATACATTGTCTTAAACAAACCGTGTTGGGTTTAGTAATAGAAAGATTTAATAGCTGGAATTTTGTATCAGCTAAAATGATTTAAGAAAATTTTTACATGTTCCAGCTAAATACCATATCGACTTACCCGTTCCAATTTTTGAAAATATTGTCTGAGAAACGTAACTGGATTTTCTGGCTTATTAACACAAAGCTGTACAATACAATCTTTTAATAACAATTGAATGTTATGGCTTTGAATGTAACTTTCACATTCGTGTAAACAGTGTTCTTCCTCCATTTCTGAAATTATCTATCCATAAAATACTATTCATAAAATAAAAATAGTTCATAGCATAATCAATAAAACTGAATTATTTCTGATATTTTATATACAATAAGGGTTCTTCATTCTTCGATCGAAATTATGAAATTGAGTGGAAATTGATGAAAGTGAAAAGCAGAAATGTCAAAATGTCAGCCAGCTTTTACCCACAGATAACCATTAAAAAATACTGTAGGGGTAAGGTTAGTACAAGTTACACATCGTAAAAAAATGATTCAGACAGTGTACACACGTGTTTACGATCCTATATGTATAGTCTGTGAAGCCATTTCCATCTATAGAAAAAAGGGGAAAATTTAAAAATATGTAGGCGCGAAGGCTTATCAATGCATAGAAAATTTTAATTTCGCACCGTTCGCACCTTTTCTAGTGACAAAGTTGTTTAACAGGCTATAAATTATAAGGGGATATTTATTGTATTTTGGATATCATCGTCACAATCATTTTAATATTATATACATATAATTACAAGCTTATTCTTAAATTAAACCATGTATTTTATATTATAGCCCTAATACACTACCGCACCGCATTTTTCATTTTCATCGTTTATTTACTCTATGGTTGGTTCGCGGATTTTGGTTGCAATGTTTGCTGTCGTCGCAGCGTACTTTATCTGTGGTTACATCAAATCAAAAATGGAAGCTGCGGGCACTGACGCCGGCGCTAAAAATCATTTGGAAAATGCTTTATCCGAGACAGAAATCGCGAATTTGCCCGCAGTTGTCGCGGATAAAATTAACACATACATTGACCAAAAGTTTGAAGAATACTTAACTTCCAAGGCACTCCATGAAACCAGCAAAACACAAATAGGTGAGTACCCGGTGTGTCTTCTTCTTTTCAACCGTTTTGCATTTAATAATGAGAATAATTTGATGCAATCTCTGGTTTTATGTGTACACTAGTTATATTTTCTCTAGGTTCCACTGCTGTGGTTTGAATGTAATTCATTTGTAATGTTTTACATGTAGGGTAGGGTTAACTTTTCAGTTGTCCGGTTATGAATTGTCTTTGGGTCACAGTAATTCCATCGCATTGCAATAATAGTTTCAGTTTACTTATCCGCACGCCTTTTTTGTTACCAAGTACATAACACTATTATGTGTGGGACATACTAGTGACTGTAGCTACTAAACATGTACCTTGGAAGCAAGAAATAAATGGATACTGAATACATATTGCTTTATTGATTTCAGTACCATGGGTAGTGACTGGACAGTAGATGAATGTATTAAGGACATAGCAATATACTCATATTTTATTTGTTTATTTGGAGGAAACACCAAAAAAAATGTTTCCTTAAATAAAAAGCATCTTCGATCTCTGTGGCAGGAAGCGTCGTGTTGTGATTGGACTTTACAGCCATAGGAAAAGGTGTGCCGCACCTCCGATATCCGACAGCGCACAGACCTCTTTTTGAATGCATGAGGAAATTGCCTCGCGCGTATGCTCTCTCTGTGTGGACCCGGCTAATACAGGGTTATCAATGGGTTATTCCCACTAGTTACCATCAAGTTCTTACCAGTAGTAACTACTGGGAATTTTTTTCCCACCTTTTACCACTGGTAACTTTTTTATTCCCAGTAGTTACCACTGGTAAAAGGTGGGATTTTTTTTTTCCCAGTAGTTACCACCAAAATATTATTACAGTTCATTACTAATAAAAACAGTATAAATATGTACAGCATATTTTTTTATAGTCACCTGCAATAATTTACGAAGTGAATATGTAGGTCATAAACAAGTTTTACTGTGGAACCAATACCGAAATCGCGATAAAAATTTACTCCCCCATACAAATATGAACATCAGACCAGTCAAATTGTATAACACAGCCAATTTTTTTTAAATACATTTTGCATTAATAAATTATTATAAATTGATTTGTTTCATTTCAGTAAACTGCCTTGAAAATGATAAAAAATGATAGTGATAAACATAAACTTTTTTAATTAATAAAATCACTTGAAAAATAATCTAAAATTTAGATTCTAAATGGATGATAAAATTTATCCTTACTCATATTTTAATTTTTGCACTTGTACCGGTTAAACTGTTTTAATATTTTTAATCACTCTTAAGGCAGTTTCCTGAAACACTAAACTTATAATTACAGTGAATTTCGGATATAACGACGATGAAGGGACCACCGAAGTTTTGTCGTTATATCCGGAAGTCGTTATAAGCAAAGGTAAAAAGATAGACATATAATTTATAAATTTTAATCCGAAACGTTAGTACCATCGCTCACACTGTTAACTGTGCATCGGTGGACCTTATACCTTTTGTAATAAGGTCCACCGATGTATAGTTAGGAGTATTGCTGTTTGTACGTTTCGAACAAGTGAATCTAAATAGTCAATATCTACCTATAAACAAAAGGTCACCACATATGCTAACCATCTGTCAATGTAAACAAAAAATAAGAAAATAAAGCTCTATTGTCCTTTGACGACCGACTCCGGTCGCAATATCTGCATGGGATTTCTAAGAACTTGTTACAAATGGTTCATTAAAAACCGTCGCTACACCCGGATTCGGCGCTACAACCGAAGTCGCTATATCCACATGAATCTTGTACTAAAATATGCTTTAAATTCATGGGACTTGGATTTTACGTCGCTATAGCCGAATGGTCGCTACAACCAAGGTCGTAATAAATGAAATCCACTGTATTTATTAAAGCACTCTACAGGGTGATTGGAAATTCGCCGTATTCCTTGAAAGGGGTTATTCTATGGGGCATTTGCAATGATTTAAGTCCAGTCAACCAGGGGTCAAAACTCATTGGTTTTCAAGTTATTTGAGTTTTTTGTTTAAAAAATCCGCCTTTCGACTAAAAAGTGGTAATTGTGAAAAAAACTACTAAAATTTGGAATTTAAAAAAGCACTCATCTAATAGCCAATAAACTACTGATTACGTGAAATAAAGACCTAGCGTACGTGACCATTAATCGGTTTGTTTGTGTCACTTTATTATCTCCATGGGCCTTATTTGTCCCTTAATCGATTTGTTTATGTCATTTTAGTATCTTCTTGGGCTTTATTTGTCTTCGTTACCTTATCTTATCTTATTTTCTTGGGGAAGGGGTCATATCCTCGCCTTCGGCGACACAAACTAACTAACTAAGGGTCATTACTGTAATTAGTTTCTACGTAAGCATTTTTTGTCTTCGGTACCTTATCTAATCTTATTTTCAAGGGGTGGGGGTTTAAACAAAAAACTAAAAACTCATATAACTTGAAAACCAATGAGTTTTGACCCCTGGTTGACTGGACTTAAATCATTGCAAATGACCCATAGAATAATCCCTTTCAAGGAATACGGCGAATTTTCAATCACCCTGTATATTTAACCCTAGAGTGCTCGCGCTATGAGCATTTTGCCGCCCTCGGCGAAAAAACGGTGATTACTTAAAAACGGTGATTACTTAAAAACGGTGATTACTTAAAAACGGTTCATTTGTCAAGGCCATGCGTCCTAGTCCTAGTAGCTGCCCCCCTCGTTCTTTAGCTCTCTATTTTCCAAATTTTGAGAAATTTCGTGCGTGATTGACTGCAGGAAGCTAATGTTGCTGCCGCAGTGTCGCGTATGGCGGCGAATTGCTCACCGCGCGACTACATACACACGGAAGTAAAATTTGGGATCCGTTTTTTTTCTTAAGTCAAAATATTAATTGTTTTTATTTAGTTTAATATTGTTTTGATGTTAACAAAGTAAATATAATAGATAATTTAATTTAATTTATTCTCATTATTTTTTTTTTGAAATTACTAAGCACATAGACCGGGAGATAGTGACACATTTTACTGGGTCATTTGTACCAGTATGGCGGTTCGTCAGGGGTCTAAGCATGTAATGAAGGAAAGAAAATGCTATGACCATAGCGCTGGTACCGGCGGCCCAATCGCGTGGGCGTTAGTCGAACGTGTCGGATAAAATACGAGTGTCGAACGATTTGTTCCACAAATATCCTCGTATTTTCCGATAGTCCATAAAAAAGAAGTAGGCGGTAGCGTAATGCCATACTTCTCCGGTGTGACTTACAGCCCGCCATACTGAGGCGAATACGTTAATTAAAAAAAAACAATTCAACCATTTGTGCCAAGCTAATTTTTGCACAGGTGATCATCGTCGAGCAGCCATTCATGGACATCACCATGCCATACTCTTCGGACGATTCCAAATGCCCGCCATACCGCCGCAAGGAAGTTATTTTTTTTATTTTTGCTAAACGATTTGTACCAGTATTGCATTTAAATTTTTGGAGAGTATTTGATAAAATGTGACCGTTATTATAATTGCCATACTTATAGTAGGGGGAAAAAGTGCTGCCATACTTGAAAAACTTATCTAATCGACACGTTTCAAAAATACGACTATACAATACGTAAAATATTTTTTTACAGCATGGCATCATCATATTCTGTTTGATTGGATACAATTATACCTAAAAAAAATTATTCCGGATTATAACTACGGGGCGGACGACTGTGAGACTTAAGCCAAGACTTAAAAAATAAATAAAAAATTGACGATTTGTACCAGTATGGCATTTGGATTTTTGGAAATTAGATGATGCAATGTGACCATTATTGTATTTGCCATACTTCTAATAGGGGGGAAAAAGGGGCACCATACTTGAAAAAGTTGATATTTCGACGGGTTTTCAAAGTACAAGACATAAAATCATTTGTTACAGTATGGCATAAAATCATTTGTTACAGTATGGCATATTATGTTGTTATTGTATTAAAACGGAATACCAAATATTGTTTAGACCTGAACTTAGAGGATATAACCAACGGAGACGCCATGTCTATAATTTTCGGTACAAAATAGTCTGCCGTTTTTTGCGGGGGAGGGGCACATCAAATGTATACGTAACGCCAACATAGCCATGTCAGATAAACGTCATTCCATAGATATGGTTGACAAGTCGTTGACCATTGGCCGCCTTTTTTCGACAGAGGGGAACGCCTGTTAATGACCACTCCGTTGGTTATATTCTCTAAGGACCTGAAGTATTACCAATTCAATACGAACTAGACATGTGCGCCGCGCCGCCGCGCCGCCGCCGCCGACGATTTTTCCACGCCGCCGCCGCCGATAAATTTGACCGGCGTATAATCGGCGTGGAAAATTTGATACCTATCGTGTCTTATTGATGTTGCGTAGTGAGTAGATAGTGTCAGAGGTATAATTTAAAGATCCTTATGCTTTTTTGCTTATTATTGGGCAGTGAAACAAATTAGCATCATTTTTGTCGTTGCGGTGTTAGCTGTGATAACGATTTAGCGTTAAATTACACAAGATCTAGTTTCTGGATTACAGGTTATTATTTTATATTTTATCGCCAAGCTTTTAGAACGCATTTTGTTTTACATTAATAGTTTCATGATTGTCAATTTAATCAGTGACTAAAATCAAGAAAAAAACAGGTTCATATCCTAGGACATAAACATGGTATTTTCTTCTTAGAATCTCCATCCAGCTGTCACCACGCATTGCTTATTTTATGATTTTTCGTGTGATGCTGGTGACACGCATAAAGGTCATCATATGATATATATGATTTAATTTATTATTCACATAATAAACAATTTCACTTAAAATTACACACGATCAATTCTTAGACATTTCATGGTGATTATCAGCTTCTTTTATTTCACAATATATATTTCAATCAAAATTATAAAAGTCAGCTTAAAGCTTCGTAATAAATAAACAATTATACTTGTAGGAACTTAAATCACCAAGCGTCATCATTAAGCTAGCAACAAAGAAAACAATAAAGTAAACATTAATATTCCATAAAACTCTTTTATGACATACAATGTATTATCTCATGAATAGTTTCTCAAACGCCTCTTAAATTTTCCGTCAGAGGGCTCGTCTATCAAACTTTTTGGGTAGTCGCTCGCAGTATGTAGCTCTGAAGACACGTGGCGGGTTTTCCCCTGCAAGTGCCATGCGACACCTGTTGAGCGAATCAACTTGCCAGAGACGTTTACTTTCGAAAACGACATCTTTATTCTAACATACATTTCTGATAAACTTCAGTTCAGACAAATGTAGTTCCTCATTATTTCTTAACAAATCATAGGTGACAGCGGCTGGGAAAAAGTCAATTTGTTTTTTTTTTTTAACTTAGGTACTTATAACTAATACTTAACTTATAAAGAAATATTTTTGTGTTTCATTTGTATTACGCTTACAAAGTCATTATACTGCCTAAAATGGAGCGTCTTAAAGTGTCATTGTTATGTTAATTTATTATTATATTTAAACGTTAGGTTGGTAAGAAATGTTTGCCAAGTGACATGATGGGATATAATTTTCAGCAATTATATATGTTTTGGATAGCCTAGTAAACACTCAGAAGGCTCCAATGTATAGTTTCCACAGCCACTTTCTCATGCAGTATCAAAAATTATGCCACGCCGATTTCACGCCGATCACGCCGCCGCCGCCGGTCAAAAAATCATCGGACGCCGCCGCCGATGATTTTGCCATCGGCGCACATGTCTAATACGAACTTTTCTACCTCAAAATAGTTATAATTCAATATTAATTAATGGGACAGCTTTTTAGAAGACTGATTATTTAAAATAAGCATTTAAATATTGTATTTTTAATTAGTAGTAAGTTATTTACTTATGTGCATTCTTCCGCCGATAATATATTTACTATTAATAAAACGTTTCATTTTACTGGCAACACAGTGGTAGATTTGATGTAATTTAATGGTGAATGGAGGTTTACAGCAAGATGAGCCGAGATCTCTATGATTCGAGAAATCGTTCGAGCGGTGGTAGCCGTACAATATTATTCAACATAATATATAGTTATAAGACAAGATTGCCGCCACCTACGTCTTTGGAATTTTGGATTTATATTCGGTAAAACTTAAACTTTCAGGAAAAATTAGTGCCATACTGGTACAAATCGTCAAAAATACGAATAAAATCTTACAATTAAAAAAAAATATTCTGCACATTTGCCACCTCCTACAGGTATGGCATTATGAGATTTCTATTTATGATCACACAGAAAGTGTTGAAAAAAAAAATTCAAGATGGTACAAATCGTTTAGCAATAAAAAAAAATTAACTCCCTTGCGGCGGCGGTATGGCGGGCATTTGGAACCATCCGAAAAGTATGGCATGGTGATGTCCATGAATGGCTGCTCGACGATGATCACCTGTGCAAAAATTAGCTTGGCACAAATGGTTGAATTGTTTTTTTTTAATTAACGTGTTCGCCTCAGTATGGCGGGCTGTAGGTCACACCGGAGAAGTATGGCATTACGCTACCGCCTACTTCTTTTTTATGGACTATCGGAAAACACGAGGATATTTGTGGAACAAATCGTTCGACACTCGTATTTTATCCGACACGTTCGACTAACGCCCACGCGATTGGGCCGCCGGTACCAGCGCTATGGTCATAGCATTTTCTTTCCTTCATTACATGCTTAAACCCCTGACGAACCGCCATACTGGTACAAATGACCCAGTAAAATGTGTCACTATCTCCCGGTCTAACATGTTATTGTGGCGAACCTTTTTGGAAGACATTCTTCCAGTTATGTTCAATATCACATATAATTAAAAGATCTAACGTAAATACTTACACCAACTCTCCTGTTTTGTGTTATTTGAACACCAAAATACACCCTCAGGTGGAGAAGATACATTATGTGCACTATGCCCGTCCAAGGAAAATAGAAGGTCCAAAAAGAGCACAATATAAGTGCAAAGTTACTGTGCAACATACATTGTAAACCCATGTACCAGGACTGTTTTGCTAAAATGTATATAGAAGATAATCAAAACGTTTATTTTTGTTAAAAATATCAATATTTTTTTTATGTACGCTAAGGCAAAAGCCGTGTTAAAATTCGAAATGTTTTACCTGAGATTGTTAGATTTTTTTAAATGTACTATTAAGTATAAAATTATAACACAAGTTACTTTTTCTAATAGTATTTGATTCACTTTATCCCATAAATATTATTACAAAATTGAATAAATATTATAAAAAAGAACATGTTAATTATAGGCGGCAAAATGCTCCCTACAGTCCCTACGCGAGCACTCGCGTTACACGGAGAGGCGCGACTACTCTAGGGTTAAACTGTCTTTATTACTTAGTATTGAACTGTAACAATATTTTAGTGGTAACTACTGGGAAAAAAAAATCCCACCTTTTACCAGTGGTAACTGGTAAAAGGTGGGAATTTGAAAAATTACAGTAATAAATTTATTTGCTTGAACATTGTAAAAAAAATAAAAACAACAAAGTAATTACAATAAAAAAAATACAATAATTAAAAATACTTCTCTGAGAAATAAATTAGCAATACCTAAATTTAACTATAAATAAAACTAACCAAAATAAATCTAAAATAAGGTAGTTTATTCAAGCATAATTTGAAGTCATAACCCTTTGAGCGGCAGGTGACCTTCTGTGGGCCGTATATAATTGAATATGAAATTACCATACATAGAAAAAATGTGCCTGAAATAAAAATATTGTATACATAAGGTATACATATAAATACTTCTCTGAGAAATAAATTAGCAATACCTAAATTTAACTATAAATAAAACTAACCAAAATAAATCTAAAATTAAGTAGTTTATTCAAGCATAATTTGAAGTCATAACCCTTTGAGCGGCAGGTGACCTTCTGTGGGCCGTATATAATTGAATATGAAATTACCATACATAGAAAAAACCTTACCTTACCTTATACCTTATGTATACAATATTTTTATTTCAGGCACATTTTTTCTATTAATAAGATGCCTGCCATATGTGAGAATACTTAAGGTGCTGTAGGTTCAGAGAGCAGAGTTTTGAAAAATCGTACCGCTTTTTTAGATCACAATAGGGAGGGTTCCCAAAATCTTGAGGATTTTCTTTAGTGACTTCATTGATCCGATTCGAGATTTTTTGACTTACGCTCGATAGAACAAAATCTCGAACATATAGATAGAAGAACAATTTATGCACAACAGCTAAAAAATTTAAAAAATATATAAAAGTTGCTTCTAAAGCCGCGTCTCGATATCGCGCGGCGGCCGCGTTAGCATTGTTCGACCGCGGCAAATCTGTATTTTCGCTCGCGAGCCATTTTTGGCACCATCTTGAACTACAGCGCGGCAAGCGATCCGACGACACAGTAAAACAAAACACAAGAATGACGTCAGAAGATTACGATTTTTTAAATTCCATGCATCACTTAATGATCTGTTGCGATAATCACTACATATACTGGTCCATAGAAACTGTTTAGTGCCGGTTAATTTAATTAAAGTACGACACTTTTCATTATCCATGTCTTCGGCCGCGCGAGCCAACTGAAATACATATATACACACCCGTCCCAACTGCGCGCGAACACTCCTTTGCCGCGCGTCCAAAAACCGACAATAAATGGTTCGTCGCGCGGCACGTTCGAGCGCGCCAATGTAGTCTGTTCGAGATCCTGAAAACGGTGAAAAATAGAGATACTACTCCTAAAAATACGTGTGATACCGCATTAGATTCAGAAAATATCAAAAGTTATAAACAAAAAGGGGGAAAAAAGTAGATATTTTTTATTTCCCCAATATCTCAAAAAGTATAAATATTTAAGAAACAAAAATTAATATTATAAAAGAGGAGGATATTGCCAATAAAACATTCCATACTTGCAGAACTGTATCTCCATTATTTATACTTTTTATTCAACGCGGAACACAGCCCTCCGCGCCCCATTTTCGGGAAACACGTGTGGTGTGAAAAAGCGATTACGTAACATTAAATATAATTTTAAAAGTATTAAATATTCATTGAAAATTTTTTTTAAACTATGGTGTGTGTTTTTTTTTTAAACTAAACTGTGGTGGTTGTTAATTAACAAAATTTTCTCAAACTTCCTTATTTATTGAAAACGAAAAAAAAATGCATAAATAACTATTGTAAAATTTTGTCACTTTCTAGAGCCCTTCCCATATACATGCTTAATAAGATCACGATATGAAAGTTCTGAAAAAATTAATAGTTTGGTTATAATATTGTTTTATATTTTACAATTTTACCTTGATTTTTAGTTTCTTGTCAATTTTCTATGTTATTCTAAAACTTATTTTAAGCAAAGTATTAACTTTATTAAAACTTTTATAATGTGATCTTATTAAGCATGTATAGAAGAAGGGCTCTAAAGAGCGACATAATTTTACGATAGTTATTTATAATTTTTTTTTCATTTTACAATAAAGAAGGAAGTTCGAGAAAATTTTGTTGATTAATAATTGCCTAACTTGTTGAAAAAATAACTTTAAGATAAATTTCTACAAGTAGTACATTTGTTGACATGTTTTATATACACCATAATTTTTTTTTTAATTTTCAATGAATATTTAATACCTTTAAAATTATATTTAATGTTACTTAATCGCTTTTTCACGCCACGCGCGTTTCCCGAAAATGAAGCGCGGAGGGCTGTTCAGCGTTGAATAAAAAGTATAAATAATGGAGATACAGTTCTGCAAGTCTGGAATGTTTTATTGTAAATGTCCTCCTCTTTTATAACATTATTATTATTCTCTTTATTCAATTAGGGTCTTAGGTTAGGGTTTTACAATGTGAGTATAAAAGTAAAATATAAAAACACTTACAAAACATAACAAAAATATATAAACACATTATAAAAAACCTAACCTAGGGTGCCGCCGGCAGCGGGGCAGGGTCCAAGCTGCCGGTGGTCAGGGCCGCAGAGTGAGGAATCGACGTACTATACGCGCCGTGTCCAAAATTACCGCCTTCTGCATCTGACCCTTGATCCAACCACCCAGCGAGAGTCTCTCTAGGTGTTGGTCGAGACTCTTCGCTATGAGACCGTTCGCTGACACGACTATAGGAACAATGATCGTCGAGTCAACATCCCACATAGCGGTTATCTCGTGGGCTTATATTATTATTATTATTATTTTTCTTTCTTTTTTCTTTTTATAAATATTATAGGACATTTTTACGCAAATTGACTAAGCCCCACGGTAAGCTCAAGAAAGCTTGTGTTGTGGGTACTCAGACAACGATATATATAATATACAAATACTTAAATACATAGAAAACAACCATGACTCAGGAACAAATATCTGTATCATCATACAAATAAATGCCCTTACCAGGATTCGAACCCGGGACCATCGGCTTCATAGGCAGGGGTTTCTTAAATATTAATACTTTTTGAGATATTGGGGAAATAAAAAATAACTACTTTTTCCCCCCTTTTTTTGTTTATAACTTTTGATATTTTTTGTGTGCTAATACACGCTTCGAATACATTTTTCTAGGCATCATGACGAATCTAATGAGGTATCACACGTATTTTTAGGAGTAGTATCTCCATTTTTCACCGTTTACAGGATCTCGAACAGACTAATGATCGAGTTGGCTCGCGCGGCAGCCCGGTATCCATTGCGCGCGGCTGCCGCGCGAGCCAGTGTTCGATAGTTTGCCGCGCAATATCGAGACGCGGCTTAAAAATGGTAAATTTTTTTTGAAGGACCTCATTCATTACTTTTATTTTACAATAAATTAAAATTTAAAAACATGATATCGCTGTCCACATCCACTCTCACGCTCTTGGTTACGCTCAGTGAGTGAGAGGAGAACTATTGTCCATCTGTCTGTCTGTCCGTCTGTATGTCTGTCTGTCACCAGGCTGTATCTCATAAACCGTCTATCACGTAGGCAGTTGAAATTTTCACAGATGATGTATTTCTGTTGCCGCTATAACAACAAATACTAAAAACAGAATATAATAAATATTTTAGTGGGGCTCCCATACAACAACTGATTTTATTGCCTTGCGTAATGGTAAGGAACCCTTTGTGCGCGAGTCCGACTCGCAGATAGCCGGTTTTTATAATGGAAAAGGTAAGCATTAGACCACAATCTTATTTGTTTAAAGGATCAACCACACCGCTGCTGAAAATACGGTGACGCACCGTAAACGCAGTGCCGTATCTCATGCGTCACGTTTTTAACCGCCGAGCACTGTGGTCGCGTCCATAAGAAACTTCTTATGCAAACGCTAGAAGGAACGCGTAATCACTAGTTTCGATTTTCACGCAGCACAATTTTATGAATTTTCGGTGCGTTGGCGTCGTGTGGTCGAGTCTTAATAAAGGCTTCGTCACAAAGGAGCGGGGTGCAAGAGCGGCAAAGTGACAAGTCATGTAAAATTGCTCTCAAAATTGTTTACTTTTATGCGGACTTAGCTGTGTATTTATAATGTGTAAGCATTGGGGTAACTTCGAATGCGGGATAATTTTGAAAATTGTTATAGTCCGTCGTGCAATGAGGGGAAACATACTACTACGAGGGGCACACCGAAATGATCGGTAAAAAAAACTAGCTGCTAGTTAGACATAAATTATGATTTATTGTTTTTAAAGTATGTTCTTTTGCAATCAATGCATTTCTGCATTCTTTCGAACCATTAATTAAAGCAGTTTTTGTACTCTGAAGGCATTACCAAAATGGCCGATTTGTAGACTTTCATTGGCTTGACCTTGGCTTCGAAGACCCAAACTGCCGATTGGTGCTTCCTTTAAGGTTCATAGGAATAAACCTTCGATTGATAACCTGAGACGATATTATATACGGCTTTTGATTTCCCTCCGTTGAAGCGTTTCAGAGTACATCGGTACCAAACAACACAAGCCATACTTTGCTCTTCTGACAAATTATGTGGTACCCATCAGGAAAACAAGTTTCTGACACCCAATAAACTATGTAAATAAAATAGTTTGGATTACAGTCATTCCAATGCCCATAGTTGTCCGGATTTGCTCGTATGTCATATGTCTGTTACCTTGAATTAATTTTTGCACAGCCGTGTCGTATTCAAGTGTTACCGCTGTTTTTGGTCGACTTGTAGAAAGTAGAGTAGTGAGAGAGGCACGACTCCGTCAAAACTCCGCAGACCAGCGATATATTGTCATTTGACTAGGCGCTTCAACATCATATCGACATGAATGACGACATGAATAGTGGCGCAAAACAAAATGAAATGCCATTCGACTTTAAATCTTACCAGTAAAAGATAGAATATTAAATGCAATAGCATTTCATTTTTAGTTGTGCCACTGTTCATGATAAGCATCGATATATAGAAATAAGCTCGATGAGACATCCATCACGAAATAACCCTCGGCGAAAGTTGTGAAAAATTTGGGCACGGCAATTTTCACTCGTGAGCCCCAACCTGTTTATCGACTAGTCAATTTTAAAGCGCTATAATAAATATATTCATATATTTTTATAAATTAAGGATATGTCATCGTGATTGTAAATAGCCAGTATGCATGTATCAAAAAAGGTTTTATTCAAACTCAGCCTAAACTACACAATTCCCGTCAATTTACTACTATCGATAACAATTCACTCGCCTTTCGTTTTTGTGGAACTAAATTAACCGGTTCAATTAATTGATAATATCGAAGCAAGATAGAATGAGTAAGTTATTGCTCTCTTTCACGTATGAGTTTAACAGAGTCTCCGATAGCCGAGATTAACCGGTGTTATATCGTCCCCAGCGAATCTCTACCTCGCATCCTCTGCAGACTTTTCTTGGTCTAACTCTAGTTTACTATTTCTTGTTTGTTGCAGGGGACAAGATATCTGAATTGGAAGGAGCAATAACTGAATTGACTGCAAAGTACGAAGATGCTGCAAAAAAATTGCTGGTTGCTGACGAATCCGTTGCAGAACTGGAGAAGCAACTTACAACATTAAATGCAGAACAAGACAAAGCGCGTGATAAAATTGCACGTTTGGAAAATGAAGCCGTTTCTCTTAAAAGCGCGCGCGATGCTGCAGTGGATGAAAGAAATGACTTAACACGTATATTGGAAAGGCGAGACACGGAAATTGAACGGTTAACGGCCAACGAAGTATCGCTTTCACAACAACTGCGTGCAGCTATTGACGCAAAATGTGAAGCTCTTGCGCTTAATGATGAGACCCAAAGTAAAGAACTAGCTTTGCAATATCGTGAAAAACGAATAGAACAGGAAAGAACTCTTCTTAACTCTCAAATTTCTGGATTGACTGAAGAAGTCAACAGACTCACTTCAGAACTCCAAACCGTAAGACTGAATAGTACCAGCAGACTAGTTAATGTCGAAACTCAATTAGCTGAGAAACTCGAAGAACTGAACGCCGCCAATGAAACGATTGCTCAGTTAAATGAGGTAAAAAAGAATTTAAATATCCGTGCCGAAAATCTAACACAGCGCCTTCTGGAACAAAGAGAAGTTGAAAACAAAATGACAGATAATTATAAAAAAGAATTGGATGCCAAAACGAAATTGGCCGATTTATTCAAAACTATGCATGATGATGCTGAGGCAAAAACTATGGAGCTAACTGAAGGCATTTCGGAACTGCAAAAGCTATTGAATGAAGCCACAGAAAAATATGGTGAATTGGAAACGAAATATAAGCAGTCCGAATTAGATCACGAAGAACTGATGGAGAAAAAGAATGAAATCATTTCTTCTCTAAAGAATGAACTAGAACATGCAAATGACCTTTTAAAGGCTGCAAATGCACAAAATCTTGACATGGCTTTAAGTGATTTAGCTCCATCTGCAGCTACGGCTAGTAAGCTTTTGAAATCAGGAATGTCCTTGACTCAAATTTATTCACAGCTAGTAAAAGTCACTGATGAGCTAGCACAAGAAAAAGAAGAAAATAGACGTCTTAACATAACTATCAATACTATCGTTCAAGAATTGGAAGAAAAGGCTCCAATGCTTCAAAAACAAAAAATAGAATATGAAGAAGCAATCGAAAGTAATACAGCATTATCTCAGCAAATTGATTCATTGGTGATTGAATGCAACAGGCTAAGAGACGACTATAATGAGTCCTCTAAAATTGCTAACCATTATAGTCGGGAAAACACTAGACTCAAAGGAGAGCTTGCAGATTTGGGAAGACAGGTTTGTTTCTTGTTGAAGGAAATTGAACACAGTCGCGGGGGGTTACTTCCCAATGGCGACCATGATGCCTCTAATACTGCCTCAAATGCAACAAATTCCTCAGATTTAAGTTCATCTAGGATCATATCCAAAACTTTAGTAACTTTCAGTGACATACAAGAGCTACAAGCAAACAATCAAAAACTACTGCGCATGGTCCGCGATTTGACTGACAAGCAAGAAGAATTCGAGCGACACAAAGAACAATTTGAGACAGGAGAAATGCAAAATAAAATAGAATCATTGAAGAACAGAGTTCTAGAACTAACTGAGGCTCAAGACCGCCAGACTAAAATGGTGAATGGTCTGATTAGACAACGTGACATGTTTAAGAAATTGTATCATGACCTTATGAAAGGCAAACGCCACGAAATCAGTTCCGTATTGGAAGATATTGACATGGAAAAAGGAGATTCATTTACTATGGATACTACTGAAAAACCCCAAAAACCAGTACTTGAAACAGCTGCCCTAGAAATAAAATTAAAAGAAACGGAGAAACACCTGGAACTATTGAAAGAGGAATATAAAACATACAAAGAAGAAAAACTAATAAATGAGAAAATGCTGTTTGAACAAATTGATAACATGCGACAAGAGATATCAAAGCTGACGGCGGCAAATAGCAAAAGCTCATCAACCTCAGAATATAATAACGAGAGACTTAAAACCTTGCAAACAAATGTTACTACTTACAAAAAGCAAATCGCATCACTGGAAGAAAAGAACAAAGCTTATAATGCGACCATTGCTAAGCATGAAGTTTCTTTGCAACACTTGCGCGATGAGGCTCTGAATGCGCAGGGTAAACTTGCTGCTGCTGAAATACAAGTAGAAAACTTAAGATTGGAATGCAAATTACTGAGAGACACTGAGTTACGGCTGCAGACTGAAAAAGAAATATTAAATCGTGAACGTCAGGGTCAATCTTTATTGTTGAAAAACCTTGAATTAATTAAGGCAAGCTTAGAGCGAGTTGAAGTTGAAACCCGCGCAAAAATTGAGTCGCGCTTGGACGAAGCAACGAGAGAATGCTCTGCTTTAAGAAGAAGGCTACAAGAAGAACAAGACAGATTTAGAGAATTAGCGTCGCATCTTGAACGTCAAACTGAAACCGCAAAATCGCGTATGCAAGAAGAAAAAGATGCAGCAGACCAACTGAGAAAGGAAATGGCACAACTACGTGCAGAATTCTCTGAAAAAAATAAAGCTAATGAAGAACTTGCAAAGAAACTTAAGATTGCTTTGACACCTAATTCAGATGGTTCGTTTGATTCTATGAAGAAGATAAAAGAGTTGGAAAACAAACTTTCAGACAGAGATGCAGAAATCCAATCTCTACAAGCGCAGTTGAATGTAGCAAAGGAACACATTAAACAATACTGTGACATATCAGAAGGCGCCGAAAAAGAGCTTAAAACACTTCATACTGAGTATCAAAAATATAAGTCTGAAACAGAGGCGAAACTTTCTGACTATACACAAAAATTGCAACACCTTGAAGAAAAATGTGGTGAACTTGAAGCAGAGCTTACTCTACAAGCTAATGGAGAGCAGTCTACTAGTAATAATGCTCTAAGGCGAGAGCTAGCAGAAGCTAAAGAAGAATTAAAGACTGCATTAGCTAATTATGATAATTCCCAGTCAGAGCTTGCAGCCATGCGAACAGAGATAGCTAAAATGTCAGAAGCTGTCATTAAAGCTGAAGAAAAATATAATCATGAAATGATGCTTCATTCAACTGACATTCAGGCTTTGTCTATTGTGAAAGAAGAATTATCTAGAGCTCAAAATCAAATTAATGAATTAGTTGCGTTAAAAAATAATGCTGTTGAGAACTTAGAAACAGAAAAAGCTGCTTGGGCTGAAAGAGAAAAAATGATTGCCGCAGAAAACGCTCAGTTGATGGAGCGGTTTAAGGATCTGAATGACCAGAATTCATTGTTACATAACCAGATTCAAGCATTAGGCACTCAGTTGTCCGTTACGCATGCCTCCAGATCCATGTCGGAAAGCATGAACGAATCAGCCAACGATTCGTCCATGAATGTTTCGGTTTCTGAGGAAGATGGAAAATCGTCAGAACAATTGTTCCAAATTGTTAAGTTCCTTAGGAAAGAAAAAGATATTGCTATGGCGAAATCTGACATTCTTAACGCAGAGAACATGCGGCTGAAGTCGCAGTTGGAAATTGCGGAGAAACAACTCGATAGTGCCAAGCTGGCGTTAGCTACCGAAAGAGAAACATCTGAAGTAAGCATGGTGACTGTGAACAAGCAATCTGATATTCTTAGAAAAGTCGAAACACTCAATGCTTTGACAGATAGCAACAGAATTCTTAGAGAAGAACGTGATACTTTAACAAGTCGCGTAGAGGAACTGACTGCATCAACCAGGCAGCTCGAAGATAAATTAGGTCCACTGCAAGAAAAAATCAATGACATGACTTCAAGGAATGAGACATTACAATCCGAAAACACATCACTAAAAGCAGATTCTGCTCGTTGGCGAACTCGTGTCAACGCTTTAGTCGAACGCGCCAACAAAACCAGCCCAGAAGACTGGAAGAGGCTTCAAAATGAAAGGGAGACTCTAGCTAAGATGTTAACCAGCGAAAAAGACAACACCAGAAAGGCAAATGAGGAACTTGGCGCACTTAGAGTGGAGAAGAGTAAGTTAGAAGAGCAATATACAGTATTATCGCGGCAGCAAAGTACTTTGGTCGAAGAAAACAAGAGGTTAACAGAGGAAATAAATACACTCAGGGATGACATGGCTAGAGTTACCGAGGAACTTACCAAGGTAAAGGCAGAGCTTGCTGCAGCTCTTGAAACAAACGCTAAGCTTACTGAAGAAGTAGCCAGTAAAGATGCTTCTCTCAATGACATTAGAAACAAGGAAATGCAAATTAGAAAGATAGCTAAGAAATACAAGGTGCAGTATGAAGAGTTAGCTAAGACCGTTGAAGAAGAAAAGAAGAAGACGGAAGGGGAAGCTGCAGCCGCCGACGCTGCTTCGGCCGAGAGCGCTAAGAAGATGGATGCACAACTCACTGAAATACAAGCTCAATTAGAAGCCGAGAAAGCCAATAATGAGAAATTAAAACAGGAAATTGATAGTCTCAGAACGGCAAATACTGACAAAGAAGAGAAGGCCAAAGTAGTATTGAAACAAGCTAAGAATAAGATAGTTCAATTGACTGAGCTGAAAAATACGCTGAGTCGCGAATTGGACGAGTCGCGTACCAAAATAGGTGCTATTGAGCAAAGTAATCGTGATGAGCAAGACGTGAGGTTGGCTCTGATTAAGTCGCAGTACGAGGGCCGTGTGTCGCGACTCGAGAAGGAGCGAACGGAGGCTCAAGCTGAAAAGACTCGAGAGATCGAAGCGCTACAACAGAAGATTACGATGCTGCAACGGCAGCTTCAGAGCCAAGCCTCGGCGTCCAAGCAACAGACTACTACCGAGAAAACCACGACGGACCCGCCCACGGCGAATATCAAACCGATGGCTGGTAAGTTCAATGTCCCATAATTTGATGTTGCCATAATTCGGCTATGACTCTGCTGCCTCTGCCTAGATTACGACTTCCTATTTTCTGTCAAATTAGCATTTACCTTCGTCTTTTCCTTCTATACGAATCTACTAGAATTAGATACTACTAAAAATCTGTCATTAACTCGTTAGGCCAGCCTGCCAAATATATCTATCTCCTGGATCGTTAGAAAACAAAATTGCCGGAGAGTTAAGAACAGAGGATTTCTACTTTCTAGTTTTGTTATTACAGCTCACACGATAACTTTCGTTTTAGGCGTAGCCCAACAAAGCGCACACACGATGGCGCGCGGACGCGGCGGCGAGACGCCGCTCGCGTCCATCCGGCCCATGGCGCAGGTCGGCCCCACGGCGCCGCACGACGCGCACACGACGGAGTACATGCCGGCGTCATCCTCGCGCCCGTTGCCCCGCGCGGCCCTCGCTGCGTCCACCGCCCCGCCCGAATCCACGCAGGTTTGTGCAAGTCATTAAACCCGGCGAGATTCTAACTGTAGCAGATGTATGAACTACGAGCAGCGTACCTTTAATCCTCTTTAAATATTTCCTAAAATTAAATGATGTTCTTCAATTTCAGGATATGGACACCAGTGAAGCTGGTATGGGCAGTTCGGGTTCTAGCGACAGTTCTGCACAACCTTCGTCGCATTCCCAAGCTCCACAACAAGTAAGTTGTTGAATATGTTATAACAATCCGTATCTCTACGTTATTGACATTGTCGATTCTTGTCTCCCACTCTCATAAATTTCAACACTCCCACGTGTTACTTTAACTTTTTCCATAGTACTTAAGCTTATCCCTTTTCCAGGACGCACCAATCTACAAGGTTTGCCCAAAAAATCCAAATATATTAAACTTAATTCAGCTTTGATGATTAATTTGAAGTAAAGTCACATTTCCCGAAAATGCAATCTAATTTGAACCTTAAATCGGAATGCTAAAGTTGAAATTTTATTGGCCCGTACGCGTATGTCGTCGATAATTCGTAATATGCCTGGAAAAGGGTTAGTTTTGGTGCTGTTGGGGTGGCTTTTACTTTAAAAGGTGTTTGCATTGCAGGCCGTAGCACTAGTGATGCCGCGTATCGAGCAGCCGAGCGGTGCGAGCTCCGTCGCGGCCGTCTCCGGCTCGGCGTCCGCCACAGTCACCAGCGTAGCGGCACCAGCTGCTCCTGCTGCTTCGTTACAAGGTACTATTATTAAGCTCACGCACATTTGCTCGTAGAACCGAGGAAAGTTTGAGTGGCGACAACAAACCGTAGAGCTCACAGCTAGTGAAGGCCTTCAACAAGATGGATCGAAGATGGCCGTAGCACTAGTGATGCCTCGTATCGAGCAGCCAAACGGCGTGGCTGTCTCAGGCTCGGCGTCGGCTGCCGTCACTAGCGTAATTGCAGCAGCTGCGCCTGCCGCTTTCTTGCAAGGTACTATTTTATTAAGCTCACACATTTAAGCTTATTGCTCGTAGAACCGATGGGGCAATCTTGAGTTGCGATCGCAAACCGTGAGCGCACAGCATGAAGGCATTCAACAAGATGAAACGATTTGAAGGAACCCGTGGTTGAGGGCAGTGTACGACCGGTCATTGTGGTCATCCTTGAGGGAGGCATATGACCTGTAGTGGACCTTGTCGGTTGATTTTATGAAGAAGTTTGTTTTTGGCAACTTCCTTGGGATTAAGTAAAAACACACTTTAGTCATTTGATTTCCAGGTATTATCTCTTTGAGATTTTACATAGGTTACATTTTATCCGTATGTGCCATATGTTATGGGTTACCCGAGGGCCACGAAACACACGTTGGACGTTGACGCCGACCGCCATTCGTTTGTTTAATCAATGTATGTTGGTCGGCGTCGAGCGTTCATGCGCGGAACGTACGTTTCGTGACCGAGACGTTAGTTTCCATCGTGCTTCATATTGATAATTTGTTCAGGCGCGACCAGCGGCACGCCTACCTCCGCCGCCAGCGCCCAGCCCTCCGGAGGCGTCAGCACGTCCCACGCTCCGGCCGGCGTCAGCACCACGCACCCGCCGGGTGTGAGCACGTCGCAGCCGCCGGCGGGCGTCAGCACGTCGCAGCCGCCGCCGGGAGTGAGCACGTCGCAGCCGCCGCCCGACGCGCGCCCGCCCAAGCGCAGGCTCCAGTCGCGCCCCGTCACCGCCAAGCGGACCAGGGTGCAGGTAACTACTGATTCCCGAACTACCCTCCTGTGTCTAGGCCCGATCACCGGTTGACGTCGTACGGTGGGTGAACGAGAACGTCACGTGCGATAGACATGTTCCTGTCTTACAATGTCACGTTGATCGCAGCGGACTTAATTAGATAATAAAATCTAATTGAGTCTGCGGAAATCCATAATCATAATATCTAACCTAGTGCAATGACGACAATATTTATTCTTTAAAACCAAACATCACAACCTTCCCTTACATATTGAGAGTGGCTCATTTATTTCATTATTTACTCCGGCGGTCTTAAAAAGCCAACGGACCTCAGAATGTTAATAATACAGTAGAGTCCGGTTAGTACGACTTCGCATATAACAACCAACCGCTTATAGCGACGTAAGTATAGGCACTTGGTTGGTTTCAGTACAAGCTACTATGAAAGTACAACCGTTTATTACGACTCCGCTTATAACGACCAACCGCTTTTAACGACGGAAATTGACACAAAATCCGTCCGTCAAGTCCGGTTACAACGACGAGCACAAAACAAAGAAGTAATAGAAGTGAAACGTACGTCTATAGCGTGTGGCAAGATTAAGCCTTATTGTACTCAGTTTCACCACAGACTATTGTCAGTCGTGTGTCAATTCAGTATGGCGCTTATGAGATGTCAGATGTGAAAACGATTCCAGGAAAAATTAGAAATAATTACAAATATGCCGCGCTGCTCCATTTTGGAGTGTAAAAACACTAGCCGAACAAAAAATATTACATATGGAGGCATTTTATATCATCGGTAATTATTTCAAGTAATATTTCAATATTTTTTACATTTTCGGTTTCCGCAAGGAGTGCAAAAATCAAATTTATATAAATGAGATAAGGTTGATATCTACTTAGCGTCAAAGTCATGTACGGGTGCGCTACTCAGCCACAGTGCGAGGACCGTATCAAAAATGTTATCGATGTCGATGTTCGTATAAATACACAGTTCGGTTTGTTTATGTTCATACATGTTCTTAATAATTTATTTTTGTTTTGCCTCTGGATGATCATATCGACAAAGTCGTCGCTTATGCACATTTTATATTATGTACAAAATATGTTCTTACTTATTTATTGCTATTCAATGGATTATTTGATTTAAAGTTTTTCTTATAGTATTGCATCCATGGATACATATTTGTCAATTTTGGTGAGTAGGTAAGGTGTCAGTTTTAAGCTGTCACATAATTTTACTGCCGGGTATTTGCTGGCCAGTCTAAAGCCCGCTCCACACTCTTGGACAAATCTTAAAGCGGTCTTCACATTCGACCTTTGACTAGACTTTTGACACTCGTTTGACCCATATCGTTTCAATATTTAGTATTTGACGTATCTCATTGTTCGAATACGGCTGTAAAGTCTCCTCTCGGAGTTGGACGGTCAGATGACAGTCTCTTTTGTAAAAAAGAGTGCATAAGCCAATTCTTGTGATAAGTTTACAAGCAGACCCCAGGCTCCGTGCCTGACGCGGGCCGGCTTACGGGCCGTGGCAAATAGCCGGAACAACGCTAGGAAGAAAGAAGATGATGGTTGCGCGACATGTAGCACGTAACTGAGGACGCGGACATCACGCGGGGTGTGCTAAGGAGTAACAGTTTTTTCACCTCAGCAGCTCGAACAAGGGTACTTTGCTTCTTAAAAATAGTGAGCAAAATGCGATTTTGCTCACTGAGTGAGACAAAATGACATTCAAGTGACCTTTATAGTCAAATGTCATTTCAACATGCGGGGTCTAATACAAGTTCGAAATACTTGGGTTCTATTATCTCTGTCCCTTTCACACTGTTAGCAAAAAGAAACAGACGAAAAAAAGTTCAAACGACATTCAACGGTATATTGACTGTTTATAATAGACCCCCGAAAAACTTCAGAACGCATCGTTCCAAACCACGTACGAACTCCGTACGAGTATGAATTCTAAATAATTATTTAATTAAAATAAAGTTTAAGATTTGATAAAAATACTATATTTTAAGTATTTTATTGTACAATTAAAATAATGAACTCAAAAAATACACAGATTATCACGCAAAATTAATTATTTTACTTTTAAGAATTTCTACTATAGTTGACAAATAGTACGTATCCGCAATTCGGACCGTATCTTACAAAGTTCTTTTTTTACAAAAAAAAGTTGTTGGTTGTAGTGTCAGTTGATGTTTCTTTAAGTTTATTTCCATATTATTTTACTGAAATTTATTATTACGTTTTGTTTTTGTGTTAGATTGCGGTAATTAAACTTAATTGTTTGTATATCTTAAGAAAACATGAGTGCATAGGTATTAAGAAACGAAGAAGGATTACATTTTTCAAGTTGTTTAATAGGTATGTTCTCACTGCTAAGGTGTGAAAAATTTTGTGTACTACACGAGATCAAAGTTATTTACATCTCGTGCGCTTTTGAGTCCCTTACTACGCTCAAGATTCTAAATTAGATTCACTCGCTACGCTCGTGAATCTATTATAGAATCTTTCGCTTGCACGGGACTCAAAATAAGCACTCGCAGAAATATCAAACTTTGATCTCTTGTTGTACAAATAACTATTATTATATACTCGCTTACAGTTATATGCGTGGTTGGTGGCTTGATTACTTTCAATGCGAGCATTTTTTTATTAAAAAGTAAGTAGGTTAGGTACCTCGTCGCCAGAAAATATAGTAATACATATGTATAAAAAACCTGAGTAGTTTACGTGTACACTAATCATTAATAAGCGTTTATCGATATCACACCGAATCATGCACATCCCTATCGCATGTGTCAACCTCATAGTCGAATATTTTATCCTATCGCATTCGCTCTTGGAAAAGCCATGCAAGTGTAAAAGCAATAGAGCATAAATGTCAATTTACAAAAATAAAAATCGTAGTGCAATTTCAACATAATTTTCTTTGCTGTAAAGTTCAAATTATTGAGATGGGCGAGGGCTCATAAGTCATAATCCTTTTCGAAATAAGAAAATATGGCCAATTTTTGTGACAGCGTTTTGGCGACATAGGTTTCCATACTAATCCAGGCACATGCCGTTTCCCGTCAGAGCGCGGCGCGCTCATTCTTTCTTCCGTGACGACGAGCGACGTAGTTTTTACAAATAAATTGTTGGTAAGACGCTTACTCCGTCCCGCGCACCCAACTCCCTCGCCCCTTTGCCTATACGCAGTAAGATGAAATAGTCATGTGACTTTACGTAATCTTGCAAACTAAATAAAACCCAATTCCCAATATTCAATGGAGCTTAAACTTCACGTACATAATTATGTATGGAAGTTGGGTGACAATGCAATATTTTGGCACCTTCGAGCTGATCTAATGCTGGACACAGGAGGTGGCCATAAGAACTGTGTCATAAACAGAAATCGTACATTTTCCAGCATTTTTGGTGCAGCAGAGTGGTGTTAACGGAATTGATATAGATCTGAAATGGTAAATTAAGGTTAATATTAACGTAATTAACGCTAATTAATCATTAAGGTTGAAATTATTTATACCAATTCCGTTAACACCACTCCGCTGGACCAAAAATGCTGGAAAATGTACGATCACTGGTCATAAAACATCGCATCCTAATTGAGTTTGGGTTGAAATGTTTGACAAGAAACTTATTTAATATTTGATTGTCGATGTACGATTGTCATCTTGATTAGATTCTTTTTTATTTTACGGGATTCGAGTAATTTGCGGATGATTGAGTGAGTACTCGTACCTACCTACAAAAGTGGCTTCTTCTAAGTCTAACTAAACACACAAGTCTCTGCATTTAAGACAAAGTGTTGTAATATAAAAGTGTTGTAAATAAATATTTTAATGGAAATGTTTTTTTTTTCTTTGATAGTTGCATAAGTATTAATAAATACAAAATGATGTAATTATTTTGATTAAAAAAAATATTAAAATTTGCAGTTCGTTTAGTACAACGTCCGGTTAGTACCTACGACCTATTATCACCGGTCCCTTGGGCGTCGTTATAACCGGACTCTACTGTATTTTGATAATACGACATCTATTATATAATAAGCTCACATTCCCAATTAATTTTAAAGCAGGGCTTCGAACGGTCAGTGGAAGTAGAGTATCAGGTGCCGACGTCGTCCCGCTGCGACCAGGACGACGAGGGCGTCATCGTCGTCGACTCCGAGGAGGACGACGAGCGCTGCTCCGGCACCATGTACAGGGTACGATCTTATCTTATCTTACAGTGAGCTCGGTGGAGGAACACTAGCTGTCGACATCGTCCCATTGCGAGGGCGTTATAGTTATTTATAGTATCGCATCCGACGAGTGCCGCTATAAGATACTCAAATTGCGTTAAATACCTGTATGATTTTATAAAGATACAGCACATTTTAAAAGAATACTATGTTCACACGGACAATTTTTTACCAGATTTTATTTTTTATTGAATTGCTTCATTGTACTAGTGATAGAAATTTAAAATTTTTTCGTCAAATTACTCACGACTTCACATACATCAGTAGTGGCAAGGCTTACTTATAACCCAACTCCCACAATCTTGTCAATTAATTTATTGCTGATCCTGAGGAAAAAGTGTATCGTTATGATTTTCCAACACAAATATCAAATCACAAGCATTCATAAGCCCCGTCTCCATATCGCGCGGTTTGCCGAACATTGGCTCGCGAGGCAGCCGCGCGCAATGGATACCGGGTTGGCTCGCGAGCCAATGTTCGATAGTTTGCCGCGCAATATGGAGACAGGGCTATAGACAATCAGAATTACAGTTTATTTTTTCTGTGCAAGCAGGAAGGTGAAGAAGACGAGGAAGATATGGAGGAGGAGCAGGAAGTGGAGGCCGGCGAGGAGGAAGAAGAGGTTGAGGAGGGCACCGACGGAGATGCCAGTGCGGCGCACCAGGTACGTGTTACACGACCACTGGCAGCAACAGTCTTAACTTACCGTCGGTGGACTTTTGCAACAAGTTTGACGTGTTATCAATTAACAGACGATGGTACCTCGCCGCCCCCATTGGGAAAAGAACAGACCCTGCAGGAGTTAAATACTATTTATTAGTAGGTTACTCCTGCAATAAACTCAAAACATTCTGTAAATAGCGTTATTGTTTTGCTGCAAGTTAACTTCTCTTCTCTGTTCTTGCTTTTCTCTATCCTTATTTCTGTAAATTTCCTTTCCTTTTCGTCCTTGGTGGTGACGTGGCCCTTTCGGACACGACACCAATCGTTTCACAAAAAAAGCAGTTGCTGGTCACTATGTCGACCAAACTATGTAATTAATAGAAAAAAAACGATGATACCTCACCAACCCTCTATGTAGGTTACTTGGGTCTTAGCCGAATGTCTCGTGAGCGAACGTGGTTGGAGAAGATACGCCATTGCAATGGCGAGCAGTGTGACTATTGGTTGAGACTGTCTTGAGACTGTCATGCCGCGATCTTACTCGTACCTCGTACTCGTACCTCTCGATAGTCTCGATGCCGTCGCCACTAACGTCCTTGGTCGAATTCGATCGACACGCTCGTGGGCTGCGTCATGTGATTACACCATGTTCGCCTGGTATTATCATGTCCACATTTCAGACTACACGTTGGTCTGAAATATGTGGAAATTACTTTCGGTTCAAGGCTGGATCACACGCGCCTAATGCAGTACGGCTTCTAATTCTTGTTTTGTTCAATGCTTGCGTCGCGTACTCTTTACAATAAATGTGCCAAAAAACGATTTGCAAGGCATTGGGTGGTTAATCTTAGGTTTTGATGCAGGAATCCCCCGCGCAGTCGCCGATGGGCGGGTCGGAGGGCGAGCTGAGCGGCGCCGGCGCCGGCGAGCCCGACTCCGAGCCCGCGCCGCAGGGGCCGCAGATCGAGGCCATCAGCAGCGGCACCGAACGTACGTATACCCATACCTAATACTAGAAACTATCGCTTAACTTTGCAGCTGGATCGTGCCTATTTGATTAAATTGCTAATGAGATGAAAGGCCCAAACTTCAACTCAAATGGAGCTGTAGTAAAATGGTACCAAGTAACAGACGAGATTTGAAAAGGACTAAAATAAGTCATTAGGTGAAGTTTTAAATTAATTATATCTAAACATAAAAAGCATTTATAATTTTGCGTTAAACATAACGTAGCATTGAACCCCGATTTGATCGAGTCTATTTTGGTAAATAGCTAGCGGAGCCCTGTCACTCGGTGGCAGCGGCGGTGACGACGGCGACGACAGTATTGTTCCCTCCACACCCACCCTCTACGTGCCGAGACGAAACGACGGGTAAGACGATTTTTACTTTATTCCGATTACTTTGATACTTTTCGCAACTTACACATGGTTTAATTTAATATTTATTGTTTTGGAGTTTCGATCGGCAATAGGCCTGTTGCAAGTAACAAAGAATCATGGAAATAATGGTTTCAAAGAAACATATATGTTAATATGATTCTAAAAAATGGCCCAATCTCAGTATAAACTGAAGGATTATTAATATATTTAATAAAATAAAAGTGCAAATTTCTCCAATCGGCCATTATTACTGAAACGCCAATCAGAAGCGTTCTAAACAGTGACGTCATCAATCCATAACATATTTCTTAGAGCACCATAGACAACCTCATTGACCGAAATCCATACGTTCTCACCAAAGAGTTCGAAGGTGCAAAAAAAATGTTATTTCGCCACTAAACATTTGTTTTTTTTTAATTTATTATTTAGCAGGACCTTTATACTAGAGCTCCCGATACACGTGTTACACGCTGACACGGGTACCCGTGTTCTTAAGCCCGCCGGGCTTAAGAACCCGAACTACACGAACCCGCCCGGATTCGGAAACGTTTACACGGGTACCCGTGTACACGGGTACACGGATACACGAAATAACGGATCTTATTTACCCGCCGGTTCGACCCTTCACTCTCGTGTAGCGGAGATTCGTGCTATGAAGACATACGATTGAATATGTGGAAGGTTAGGAAGGTTCGATTACCTACTTTGCAGTTTTACTGGATTGATTTGTAATGTCAATAATAGGTAGGTAAGTACAATTTGTTTCAATAATCATAAGATTAAAATTAACAATATCTCAGTAACCGTTGACTTCATTGTTGGTATTTCAGTTTCTTCATTGATGTAGTTTTTTGATAATTAAAGTAAACCTAAATACCACCACCACCATGTTACCATTTGTTGGGACGTCAGTCTTTCCGTGACCACAGCTGGTGCAACTCAGCTGAAACGTCGGAATTAAAGGTAAAAACAATGAAATTATATCGCGGTAGACCCGTTTGTGTAATTAAATATGTGTACAAAACGCGAGAGTTTAAAGTGTTATATAAACCTAAATGATTATTTAATACAAAAGTAGATAGTTATGCTTACTGAAACCAGAGTTGGGCATTATTCGAATCATTTTTAATCTAAATAATTATGGTGAGATTAATATTCGCGAATAAATTATTCGCGAATAAACCATTCGTTTAGAATTTCGAATAAGAAATGAATTATTCGAATAAATTACACGAAGGATTTTTGTAATACACACTCAGATGGCAAATCTGAATAGGTATGCAACTGCAGCGTATTTTAGAGCCAAGGAAAATTTTGGGAAAGGCCCCAACTGACCGTCGCCATCCATGGTGGGGACAAATGGGAATTGTTTATATGCAGCGCCTATTCCCATTTGTTCCCGGCCGGGACAAGTGAGAATACATCTGATATTTGTGTAAAATATTATTATGCAGGGTTTACCCATATGTTCCCCGCGGAGATAAATGGGAATTCACCCATTATTGGTAATTATTAGTAATATGGGAATACACCAATAATGGATGCATTATTGGTGTATTCCCATTTGTCTCCAATTCACGTGACCTACGCCATGCACGAGGCGGGGACAAATGGGAATGTTTATATGAATTTTGGTGTTCCCATTTGTCACCGATATTGGCGTTGCCATTTGTCCCCACCTCAAAAGATTTCTATGCAGCGTCTTTCCCCATAAGTTTCTCGCGGGAACAAATGGGAATACACTCTTTATTGGTGTATTCCTATTTGTTCCTGCCCTACGTGACCGCCGCCATACGTGAGGCGGAGACAAATGGGTACGATTTATATGCAGCACCTATTCCATCAGTTCCCGACGTAGACAAATGGGAATACATCTGAAAATTGTGTTCCCAATTATCCCCACCCAATAAGGTGGGGAAAAATGGAAAATATTTTTATGCAGGGTCTTCACATATGTTCCCCGCGGAGACAATTGGGAATTCACACATTATTGGTAATGATGGGTGCATTATTGGTGTATTCCCATTTGACCCGATTCAGGTGACCTACACCATACATAAGGCGGGGACAAATGGGAATGTTTTATATGAATTTTGGTGTTCCCATTTGTCCCCGATATTGGTGTTCCCATTTGTCCCCGAGGCGGAGACAAATGGGTACGATTTATATGCAGCACCTATTCCATCAGTTCCTGACGTAGACAAATGGGAATACATCCGAAAATTGTGTTCCCAATTATCCCCACCCCAATAAGGTGGGGAAAAATGGAAAATATTTTTATGCAGGGTCTTCACATATGTTCCCCGCGGAGACAAATGGGAATTCACCCATTATTGGTAATGATGGGTGCATTATTGGTGTATTCCCATTTGTCCCCGATTCACGTGACCTACGCCATACATGAGGCGGGGACAAATGGGAATGTTTTATATGAGTTTTGGTGTTCCCATTTGTCCCCGATATTGGTGTTCTCATTTGGTGCCGATACAAAAGATTTCTATGCAGCGTCTTTTCTCAAATGTCTGTCGCGGCGTGGACAAATAGGAATTCTTCCGAAAATGGTGTGTTCCCATTTGTCCCGACACCAATAAGGAGGGTACAGATGGGAAATATTTATATGCAAATCCTATCACTTCTGTACCCGGCGGGGACAAATGGGAATACATCCGAAAATGGTGTGTTCCCTTTTGTCCTTACAAAAATAAGGTGGGAACAAATGGGAAATATTTATATGCGGCTTCTTTTCCTATATGTTCCCCGCGGGGACAAATGGGCATACACCCATTATTGGTTATAATGGGTGCATTATTGATGTAATCCCATTTGTCCCCTATCCACGTGACCTACGCCATACATGAGGGACAAATGGAAACGTTTTATATGCAGCGCCTATTCCCATCTGTTCCCGGCGGGGAACAATAAGAATACACCCGTTAATGGTGTGTTCCTATTTGTCATTGCTTCAATGAAGTGGGGACAAATGGGAAAGATTGTTTGTCTTTTCCCAAATGTTCCCGAAGGGGACAAACGGGAATACCCCCATCATTGGTGTATTTCCAGTTGTTCTCGCCCCACGTGACCGCCAATATATGAGGCGTATTCCCAGTTTCCACACCTCAAATCAACCAACCAGATAAACCGATAGAAAACATTTTCTTTTTACTATTGGGATATAAAACAGCTAAATAGTTATTTTGTAAGCTAACATTGGCAAATAATTTATTCGTGGGCTATTTTATTCGCTGAATAAATTATTCGCGAATGAATTGAACACGAATGATCATTCGAAAAAATTATTCGTCATTCGCGAATGATTTGGTAATTCTCATTCGTAATTCGTCATTCAAATGAATTTTGCCCATCTCTGACTGAAACTACCACGAACGGAATATGTTATATTTTCCTTTAACAAAATCGCATTTTGCTCACTGTTAGCAAAGTACCCTTGTTCGAGCTGCTGAGGTGAAAAATAAATTAAATTGGTACAACACATATCAATCACATTGAACATCCATATATACATTACTACAATCTCCGCTACACGCCAAGGACGGGTTAGGCCCGCGTGTATTTAAGGTCCGTTTCGCCGTGTACACGGGTACACGGGTACCCGGATACACGGATCTTAATTACACGTGTGCACGACTACACGTGTAGAACGGGTCAGAAAACCGTGTACGTGTAGTTCGGAAACGGGTACCGAACACGTGTACACGAAACCCGGACACGACCGCGAGCCCTACTTTATACCCTTGTATACATCGGCCCTATCATGTCCGTTTCTTATATCTCCAGAAATTATGTCATTTACATCTATATAAGTGGTCATTTAAAATAAAAATAATTATAATCTATTTGTTGAGTATAACTTCGGCTAATCTATATGCCATTTGTGCCGTGTCCGATATTGGGTTGCTAAGGATGTGTATAAAGGCACCGATGTCATATGGCATTAGATTGGCCGACGTTATGAGCGCCTCCCTAAGGGCGCGATTTCTACTACACTCTACAAGTATGTGATAGACATCTTCTACTGATCCACAGATATCGCAGTTAGGAGAGTCGATCTGTTTCATTAGAAACCTAAATTTATTGAGGGGCACGTGACCAGTTCGCAATCTATGCGCCGTTACAACAGTTTTTCGACCCATGTTAGCATTAAGGCACCAAGGAATCCGCGGAGGTTCACTTGCTATGGCCTTGTACCAAATTCCTTTTTCTTTAGAGCGTTCGTTAAAATATTCTTTCCATAGCAACTGGGTTGTGCTGCTATAGCGGCCAAAAACTTCCAAATAGACGGTCTAATGATCGTTTCCTTTCCGTCCACTGCAGCCCGTCTAGCCAGCCGATCAGCCATCTCATTACCGGCTAGCCCGATATGAGAAGGAACCCACTGCAGTCGCACTGTGCTATTAATGTGCTTTAACAGAAGGATCTTTTCCAAGATTTCATAAACAGTAGGTACCCCTCTGTGTCCACGGATCGATTTCGAAATGTGTTGTAATGCGCTCTTACTGTCTGAACATATTACTACTTTTCTAATTTGTCTTATAAATATTCGCTGGGTGCGCGATGACAGCGCCAACTAGCGGTTACGATTACGGCGGACTTTGAAATGTCAAATGGCTGGATGTCATTACAAAGAGTAAGTAAACAATCAAATAATTTCAATGAAATATCGTAATTTACATATATTCTATTCGATCATTGACATCTATAGTGTCGATAATAACGTTGACCTTTTTTATTTCCCGTCTAAAATGGCACAATCAATAAATTTCAGGTAGCACACACGGACTTTCTCATGGCGGACTTCACGAGAAGTAAGTGAAGAAATAAACAAATTTAATCGAATAACGCATATCATATATATTGCAGACGATCATTAATGATTGTAGTGTCGTTAATAATGCATACTTTTTGTGTATTTTCAGTTAAACATGGCCAAATTAATTATAAAAACTGGATTTCGAGCAATCACTCACGACATCGCTTTCCAACCACAAACAACAATAAAAGGAAAACAATTAGTCTTGGCTCAACATGTGCAAGATGTAAAAGAAGTCAAATGTGAAGATCAAATGAACCACACCATTGGAGCTCGTGTAATTCGTCAAACTTCTGTGACATCGACGCCATACACAACATCCTTGAATGTAAGCTTTTTTTTCTGTTTTTGCAATCTTTGACGTAGTTACATACATACTATGATGCATTTTAATGTAATAGAAAGTAAAGAAATAATTTATTTTTTACAGATTGATTCTAGTCGTTATGTTACGAGTGGAAAGTGTGATTGTGTGTACAATCAGAGTGGCAGATGTAAGCATATTGCGGCTCTGATATATTACATCAACCATGAAGAAAGCTTCTCGAAAACCAGTGAAGAGCAGCAATGGGGTAGACCTAGTGCCAGACAGTTCGCCAAAGAAAAGTACTCAAAAGGGAAATACTTTCATGAAATGTATCCACCGGCAAAGAAAATTAGGTGTGATCCTTTGCCATTAGATGTTTCTGAATTGAAGGGAAGGGGTAGTTAAAGCTAATAATGGAAGCTCATGCTTTGTGTTTTAATAAAGAAGAAAATGATGCATGCATTACCGAAGTTGTTAAAAATTTAGTTGACCAGATTGAGATTAATTTTCAAATAGAAGATTGCATTGAATGTTTCAATAACTTTTGTATTTTTAAAGAAGAGTTTGTAGTTTATAAAAGTGATAAGATAGAAATTAACCAAAATCTAAAAGAGTTTTATGAAGCAAATATTGTGATGGAAGATGAGAAAATTATTGATTTATGTTGTAAAACTATCGAACAGTCAAAGTGCAAAGAGTGGTATACTGCCAGGAGATTAAGAATCTCGTCCAGTATCAATGTACATCATATAAAAGTGCGAAAAACAAAATCAATTGATAGTTTAGTGCAAAATATGCTGTTCCCGAAATTAATTGATTGTGAGGCTACTAATTATGGTAAACGTAATGAAAGTCATGCGCTAGAACAATACCAAAAGGTTTACAACTGTCGTGTGATAACCGTAGGAGTAATTGTGAGTAAAATTCAGCCTTGGCTATGCACAAGCATAGACGGGGTTGTCATACACCATGGATGTATTACAAAGCTGGTAGAATTTAAATGTCCAATATCTTGCCAAAAAAAGCCTATTGTAGATTTTGTCAGTAAACTTTGTAATGTGCAATATCTGGAGTTTGTTAATGGTAACATAGAATTAAAGAAAAAACACTCATATTACACCCAAATACAAACACAGATGTATCTCACTGGTATGACAATATGCGATCTTTTTGTTTATTCTCCAGTGGAAAACGGTAGTTGCACAGTAAGAGTAGATAGAGATGAACATTTTATAAAAGATGCCATTTTGAAAAGTGAAGAATTTTATTTTAATCATTATTTACCACGTTCGTATGTGTCGATTGGTAATGAGGAACTAAACGATAAAAATAATAATAAACAAATTCTGCCAAAGCGTAGTTTTACTGGTAAGAACATAATTAATCTATGAAAAATTATAAACGAAGGGCCACTTTTACCATCCCACTAACCCGGGGTTAACCGCTTAAACCTGGAGTTACCATGGTTACCAGTACAATTTGACACTGGGTTAGCGGCTTAACCCCGGGTCAGTGGGATGGTGAAAGCGGGTCTTTAGGCCCACTTGCACCATCTCAATAACCCGGGGTTAAGCGGTTAAACCATTAACCCAGTGTCAAATTGTCCTGGTAATCATGATAATTCCAGGTTTAACCGGTTAACCCCAGGTTAGTGGAATGGTGCTAGTGGGCTTTAGGTGATTAATGTGGTTAAACATTCATAATTTATTAGTGTTTGTTACATATAATTAATAAGGGTAGGTAATGTTAATTGTTCACAATATTTATAATAAAACATTTTATTTACTGTTTATGCTATTGTTGTGTTATTAAATAAAAGTAAACTATGGTATGAAATTTTTTATTTAAATTCTATCCTTCATCATTATGAAAATGTAGAAAACAATCCCAAAAACATACATGGGTTTATTTGTTAGAAAATATTGAGGACTGCAAATTTACTAATACACAGCAAATATGCAAAATATCATCAATATGGCAAAACAAGTTTTGAGGAATTTTATTTAATATTTGATAGAGTCTCAGCCGTTGCATTATCCTCTCTACATGAATCTTGACCCGAGCTATACTGTAAGTAGCATCTGTCTCATCTCTTGAAAAATTAATATTATTCTTTAGAAAAGGTGGCATAACAAGTCTTATTTCTTTTCCACTTTCATCTAAGATTTTTTTGATTTGTGGAAATCCTTTGTCAGCCAAAACAATGTCTCCATTTTCTAAAAGATCAACCAATCCTGATTCAACTGTTATTTGCGATTCGCTTTTCCTCCCACCGGCCACTTTAGATTTAAATGAAATAAAGCCTCCTGGTGTAATACCTATGAGCACCTTTGCAGTAAAACCCTTTTTTTAATGTGAATAGCACCACACACGATTATCAACTGTAGATGGCACTTCTATTTGAAACTCTGTGCAATCAATAATCACTCGAGTGTTAGAGTAATTTGGATGAAAGCAGTCGGGCATTGTTCTTTGTACAACACTTTTACTGGGCCAAAAAATCAAATTAGATGTTGCCGATGCTAATTCTTCAAGATACAAATAAAATATTCTTGATACTGTTGTTCGATGTACACCAAACAAGACACTCAGAGCTGAAAATGTCACACCTAGTTTCATTTTCATCAAAAAAATGAGAAGTCTATCTTCTTTGGCAACCATATATTTGTGTTTGTCCACTGTTTGTTTTAATAAAAAACGAAAATTATCAAGGGTAACACCGGCAAGATCAATGAGTTCCTCATCTTCGCCAATTGATCGAAACCCAGTAAAATATTTATTCTCTGTTATGGTTGCTTGATGAGCGTAAATCTTTTCAATAGTATTACATCCTTGGTGTTTCGTCTTCTTGTCATACTTAATAATCTTCGAATTACTTGATATTTCAGTTTGAACTTCACAGTCACATATTTCTTTGTCACTATATATATACCTATTACAAATGAATGTTTTTCCTTCATTTTCAACACTCGAAAATATTTCAATTTGGCATTCTTTATCAATTTTTGTGCTAGGAGTATTTTCTATTATTTCAAATGTACTTGAATCAATATTGGGTACATTTGCTGTATTTCTTTCTTTCTTGTTACTGCGTTCCATATATCGTTGGTATCTTGACATGGCTAAATTTGCATTAACCGTTGCAGAGGTGTATGTAGCAGGAAATATTCTTGGGACGTAACTAGGACTGTTCTGTTCATCAGCTTTTTCGCCTCCAATGAAGTGCGCACTGCAAATCCTGTCATGTGGCTTTGGGTACCATAGCGATCCATCGGCACTGAAATAAAACAACAAATAAATTATAGTAACTTAACCATTGTAACGTGCTACTTCCTACAACATACAAAATATGTATAATATTAAAAATGTTGCTTTATAGGTTAGCTTACTTACTTTTTCCTCTTGACAGCGATTATCCATTTCATTCGTTGTTCTCGTTTCCAACTTGCTTGTGGAAATTTATAGAATTTGTGATCACTGTTTTTGCCGTTGTTCTTGCAGTTAACTAC
Organism: Cydia splendana; assembly: GCF_910591565.1. Lineage (NCBI taxonomy): Eukaryota > Metazoa > Arthropoda > Insecta > Lepidoptera > Tortricidae > Cydia > Cydia splendana. Next base: position 10,766,992 of record NC_085971.1, on the reverse strand, counting down.
GCAGCAGGTTTCGTGACGCATGTTTATTTATTTTTACTTAAAATTCACCACAAATGCACGGATACGTAAATTTCGCTAGTAAAAAGTGACAGTCGGTCTGCCGAAAGTTCCTTTTTTGGCCACGGTGCGCGCTGCGATCGATTCTTGGTTCCCCCACCTCCTACTTCGCACCCAGCGAATAGGAAAGTGCTTGCGAGATTGCAACCAATTCAACTGTCATCACAGAAATATTTCCTACAACCTTAAACATGTTATCCTGGTCACATAAAGGATTACGTGGGTCAAAAAAAGCGGCTCCTTTTCCAAGGGGACTCTTAGACCCATCTGTGTACTTATAAAAATTGCCAATCCTTATACTTTAGACGTAACTCCTCCAACACATTATATTTAAGCAGGGGCGTATTTTGAAATTTAGCGCCCCGGGCCATTACGTTTCGCCGCCCCAGAAGTCAAGGAAGAAATACAAAATGCAATCCGCCGAGGGCAGGATATGCCGCCCCTGGGGGTTGGCGCCCCGGGCCATGGCCCGGATGGCCCTAAGGTAAATACGCCCCTGTATTTAAGACAGTTATATTCATAAGTATTTTTAGAGTCCATTATGCAGTCTAAATTGGAGGTAACCAGAGTGTTCACATCTATATTTGATACCCACGTGTTAAGAGAAAACATTTGTAGGCGGTCAGATGAGAATATGGTCTCGTCTGCAACGTCCCTACTAGCGGTAACTAGAAGAGGCGGTTTTTTATTTACCCAGTACCTGTTCTGATTAAGCAAGGTTAAATTGTGAAGCAGAGAGATGGTCTCGTTATTTGAAGTGGAAAGAGACATTAAACATTTATTACGTCCAAAAAATATTATTACACGATATAAAGTAGTTATCTATTTGTTATTGTCTAAATAAAATGCTAAATAATACGATATTTCACCAACAAACTTTTTTAATTATTTGGCTGAATGGAACTATCATTGCCATGTTGGCTGTCGTAACTAGAAAAAATTAAAAACTAAAACCGGCGCTCGGTGATTTTCACTCAAAATTTACATGTATCTAAATAATTCATCTTAATGTGAGTGTGAGAGTTTTTGTGTAAAATGAGTTATTGTGATAAATTTTTGTAGTGTATTTATCATCCCTAATCGTAATATATGGTGCTGAATTAACAATATCATTCGGATTCAAGGGAAATTCGTAACTGTAAGTATGTAAACAATGTCTACCACCCTACCAGGCTACCACCAACTAAATGGTGACGTCACAAATGTCGTGCGAGGCGTTTTCGCGCGAGTTTTAAACTAGCTATAATAAAATGCAATTATTTCTGTTAAATCTTATGAGTATAGCTGAAATATTGTGTTTTTCGGAACAATACAAGTGTACCGACAATAATAAAAGGGATTTCAAAATTTGTCATCAGGCCTATTGTGCGAGTATTCAAATGCTTTCTCGTTGTCGGCCGAACAGCTACTTACTGACTGTGTCGTTTTCCTGTAGGACATCGAAGTGTATTTGGTGATATTTACCTACAAAATAACCTTGCGAGACTTGCAGACGCGATATCGCGTCAGCATAAAAGTTACCTTTGAATCTCAATGGACGCCTTTTCATACAGAAAGTATGAAAAGTTAAAAACCCTGGTACTCAGAGGGGTTAAATATGCCCGGCGCTCCCAAACATTACAAAAATGTCAGAAACCACTGACCGTACGGGCGTACGCCTTTGCTGATTGTCTAACTAATCTTTCGCTTCCATGTTCAGGTTCGGCGAGGCGGTGGTGTCCCCGCTGGGCGCGGGCGGCGCCGGGGTCCCGAGCGGGGCGGCGGGCGCACGCTTCACGTTCGCGGAGGCGGGCGCGGCCTCGCACCACGACACGCACGCCGACCTGGCCGCCGCGCTGCCGCCCGCCATGCCCCAGCCCAGCCCCGCCATCTCCGACTCCCGTACGTAACGATTCCACGCCCCGAGCTTCCTTGGCGACGACCCCCCAAATCGGCATGTACGGCTGTAATGGATGGCATTCCCGCGTCATCTACTTCGGCTTATAACTCGGGGCACGATTTTTTTCTTAGACTACGACTCACTCTTTAGTCTTGCTTACTACCATAGTAGTGGTGTCTATTACGATAGGAAACTCGTACCGTGTAAAACTGTGCCGTGCGACTGCTGGACGCTTGCTACGCTCTTGATGTACCTACGCTCTCAGCACAGTCCACGTACATTCTCTAATGATGAAGTCTGTTTAGTTCTCTAAAATATTAAATTTTGTAAAGTAAACCTCGTGAAGGGTAAAGTACCTTCACACCTCGATACCTTGACATGACTCACAGTGCAACGGTTAATTCTCATAGCCAGTCTAAAAACTACTCTTAATATTTACAAAAGAGTTCAATGTTTTTTTATAATATAGGATCGGAAGGCAATGAGAGTCGCGAGTGGGAAGAATCTCGCGTGGAGGAGGAAGCGGCAGCTGTCAGCTCTCAAGGCAGTGAACCCTCGTCTCCACACCAGGTTAGTAGCTAGAATTAACCCTTTCAGATTGTCATTTTAAAAATTACAATCGAATGTCAGTCTTACTCATCGAAAATAGAACACATGTTTGGAGTGCCGTATGTAGGAAAGGAAAAGCCATAGGTATAGGTTAGCCTGGAAAAGGGTTAATCGTAGCGTAAGAGATTTTCCACATTGTCCGATCCAATATCGGATGGCAGTAAAATATATAACCATGTTTTTCTATATTTATTTATTCATTCAAGAAATCTGCATGGCAAAAAAAAATGTTTAGTAGAAATATGGAACTACTGAGTGCTGAAGACACATTTCATTTCATAAGGTAGTCACAGGGACAGACACAATCAATTAGGTATGCTTCTGCGGTACAGCCAAATCAAGAACCAAAGTACTCAAAGCAGCAGGCAAAGGAGACGCGTCATTCGCAATAATATAGATTTAGGCTAGCTTGTAAGGTTTGCATGCTGTGCATGGACGCCTAAGAGGACGGACTTTCTTATAAATATAATGTACCAACTATTGTAACTCCTTTTTTGCAAATAAAATATTATGAATTATGAATCACTGTGATCAGGCATGCCCGACGAATATACCTATTATACCTGACATAATCCACAGTCTACTCCAAAGACTACAATGAATGATATCAAATCTATTTAATCATACATCAATGATTTACTCTACAACCTTACTTTACCTATTAATATGAATATAGTATGTAATATGAATATAATGATCCGTCGTGATATTTACGTCCACCACGTAAACACGGTTGTTTTGTTTTCTCATGTGTCGTTACTTCCTGTCCACATATTTTAAACACGATGTGTATTTACAAAATGTTACGAGTGTTCATTTTATTGCAGCCAGCGACATAATCTATGCAATTAAAACGGACACCTCAGTATGCTTGTAATGTTGTTTTAAATTACGTTGACGAGTGAAAGAGAGAGAGAGAGAGAGAGAGTGCTTAATTTATTCGACATTGTGTCAGCACGTACTACGATTCTGAGTAATGAAAAAATAAAGGCATGCATGACTGATAAGAGTCGTATTATCTAGCGATTGTGCGCCTTTTGATTTAATTAGACATTTGTGTTGGTGATCACCGTCAAAAATAGATTTGCAAAATAAGACAAGCCACCACGGTAGACGTTTATCCTCCACAACTTTCGTCGAGGTTCATGTTCGTTTATTTTACTAATTCATGTAATAATTTGTTCATAAAACGCACAGTGTAGGTACGTGTAATCAATCTAGTCGGTCAATCAACATATATGAAAGTACATATTATATTGGATGCTTATTCAACCCGTTCATAGCTTGGTATCGTAAATCTAGCCGTAAAATGTAATATATTTGCACATTGCTGAACTTCTAGTTCTAGCATCTAATGAAGTCGATAAGATAATGATGTTTCAAGTAAGGAACCCAACTAACTATATCAATAGGTAATTTACGAGGTATGAGTTTGGCGATGTGTTGTAATAATGCTTCCAATAACCGAGCCCTGAGCATTACTAATCGTCATATCAACGTGTGTGCAACGGCAATCGTCGCGTGAGCGACTGCTTAACATAATGGCCGTTCATTACCGACTGAATGATCCGTTTGAAAAATGACAATTCACTATAGAAATCGCTTTACGGTTTCTTTACGGAGATAATATGCTAGTAATTTATGCCAACGTAATCGGTTTAAACTTGAACGTATATTGCACTGCCGGATGGCGATTTCGCTAGCATTTAATAATAATTACTCACAGGGCCGTCTTAAACTATGCTGGGGCCCCTGGGCTCATAAGAATTTGGGGCCCTTTTGGAAAGTAAAGAAAGCTAATTCAACTAACATATTTCTACTATGATCTTTTATTTAGCATGGGTAATCAAATATACTGATACTGTCTGTCCTTCGGGGCCCCCTGAGGATGGGGGCCCTGGGCACGGGCCCCGTGTGCCCTTATGGTAAAGACGGTACTGATTACTCATGATTATGTGTAGTCCAAGCAATGTTGATTTAAAAAGTGCCTGTTGATAATATAACTATTCAAAAATATAACTTGACAAATATACCATCAAATATTTTGGTCTCAACACGAATGTTAATTTAATAATTAAATGAGCTATTGATCGTAAACTAATTCTTGTCGTTAAATTTGAATAATGATTCGGTAAAAAAATATTACTATTATAAATGCGAATGTAACTCAATGTAACATTGTCTGTCTGTCTCTTACCTCTTCACGATTAAACCGCAGAACCGCTAAAATAATGTATGGAGATAGTTTTAAGCCCGGTGAAGGCTACGTAGAGTAGTTTTATCAGTCATTCATCATTATTCCACGCAGAGGAAGTTGCGGGCAGAAGCTGAATAAATATAACAAATAGGTAACCTAGATGTTATCCGAGTCTCATCTTTATCAAATTATCTATTGACTTTAATTAGCGTTCATAATGGAGGCCTTTAAACCCCTATGCCAGCTGTATAAACGCTGAAGTGGCTGTAAACATACGTGTAAGACATACATACATGTTTCAATTTGCAACTCGATATACAATCAAGAATGATGTTCGTTCCGCATGGCTGACAACCATTGTACTGGACTTTGTTGTTATACTCTAGTGTATAAATAAATATATGACACATTACATGTGTGTTATCGATACAGTATGCAAGTTTTGGGTATTATATACAAACAGTGACAATATTTTGTTACTTTTATTTTAAGTACGGTAATGCTTCAAGGAAATATGTTTTTTTATATCGTTGAGTAAAAAGTACGGTCGGCGAGTACAATATGAATAGCGCGCGTGGACAAATTTAACAAATTACTCCATTATTCTTGCTCATTACACAAATAGTACAAATACCAAGATTTGGACGCAGTACTGCCATCAACCAACTAATACCTACTAACTAGGCTAAACTGGTTGTTAATTTTATTGTCACTTCTTATGCTTTTAAAGATTGTATTTGATGGTTGCTAAACATGATGTTTCTAATCGACGATTCAAAGGTGTCATAGCAACAGAGTACAAATCTTCGTCGCACGTCGTCGTCCCAGCACTCGGCGCGCGGGCTCTAGTACTAATTTATTAAGTCCCGAATTACCATACAGTACGCCAACATATCGCTGGCCCAATATTACAGGGTTCTATGTTTCACTTTTATCGGACTGAAATTTGAACATTGTCATAGTGACATTAAGTCGAATTTCAACTATCTTGAAAATGTAACATAGAACCCTGTAATATTGGGCTAGCGATATATCTTATTTTATTTCGTTATATTATCCTTACAATCGAAATAAAAAGCAAGAGTGTACAACTCTAGTATTAAATACCAATACAGTCCTCGATATGTATATATCAGACCTCGCTTCGCTCGTGATTGATATAGTCCAGTCATTATATCCAAAAAACCGACCTACCCGTGAATAATCAGTTCTTGGATTTTTTTTTCGTAGGTCCCTCGCCCCGGTCACTGGGAGTGTAAATTCAAAAAGTAGACTGAATCAGGCTCCTGTGTATATTCGAAAAACTGTTTTTCTTGAATAACTCGGCCATTTTTGATTTTACAGTAAAACCGTGAGGACAAACATTGTAGGAAATTTGATTCTCTACAAGTTTGGTCCTCACAATTTTTCTTCTAGGATCGATATTTTGGAAATTAAATTGGAAAAAAAAAAGCGACAAATTCAAAATTTTAATTCTCTACAAGTTTAGTCCTCTTCATTTATGCCGTAAAGTTGAAAATAAATGAGATGATGAAAATATTTTGAAATTGTCGCTTTTTTTTCAAATTTAATTTCCAAAATATCGATCCTAGGGGCTGTCCATAAATTACGTCATCGATTTTTGACGATTTTCGACCCCCCCCCCCCTAACATCATCCAAAAATCATGCTTCGAATGACCCCGTTTCCTCCTACGTCATGCTACCATCATCCGGTGTCCAGACCCCCCCCCCCCCCCCCTAATTTGAAATGACGTAATTTATGAATAGCCCCCTAGAAGAAAAATTGTGAGGATCAAACTTGTAGAGAATCAAATTTCCTACAATTTTTGTTCTCACGGTTTTACTGTAAAATCAAAAATGGCCGAGTTATTCAAGAAAAACCGTTTTTCGAATATACACAGGAGCCTGATTCAGTCTACTTTTTGAATTTACACTCCCAGTGACCCCCCCGAGGGACCTACGAAAAAAAAATCCAAGAACTGATTATTCAAAGGTCAAAATCTATAATGACTGAACTTAATATACGGCTTCGAATGAAGTCGTTTTATGCTCTTGTGAAGTTTTGTGCAATCTAGTATTTATGGTGACAGTTTTATTGATATACATCATTCTCGTAGGTCGCCGAAGAGGGCCGCGAGGCGGAGGCGAGCGCCCCGGCGGGCGCGCCGCGCCGCGGGCCGCCGCCGCGCGCGCTGTCGCCCCACCAGCGCTGGATGCGAGCCGCCGGTACGTGCCACACAAACCCTCTTGCCTTGTAAAACAATGAAGCTCAGCAGTCGTCTCTAAATATTACGTAGCGAAATCTTGCTTGTCATTGATCCCAAAGGTCGGTCAATACGATGGCAGATCTGCTTTAATTTTACTGTTCGAACGAATATTTTACTGTTGCACTCGAAGCGCTCTTACATAACATTCACTTATTGTGATTCGCTAGTTGCCTCCAGCCTTGTGCTTCAAAACCGGAATCAACGGAAACCCTGCACTCCACCTTTTAATATATTTAATCTATGGTTCCACACATAACACATTCAGTACACCAAAAATGTTGATAGATAAGTAGGCTTATGGCATAATCTTAAACTTTTACTATTTATATTATTATATGTATATTTTCTCAAAAATGGACGGCAAAGTCGACTTTGCCGTTTAAAAAATAGGTCGCGAAGCGCGTAGTTTATGGTCAGTCAAAAAATACAAATTCCATTATTTGTCGAGTTCCAAACTTTTTAAAAGTTAAAATGGCCATATCAAATGAAGGCACAGGCCCATTAAACAGCCAAACAGATGATTAGTACCGTGACTATTTATCTGTCTCAAATAGGTTGACGTATTTTCGGCAGAAAAATACACTTCTATTTTTTTATTAAAAAAATAAAAAGGCGGCAAAGCTAATTTTTTTCAATTGTTTCTACTTTTTTCTGTGAAAATATATACGTAAGAACGTTGCTTTTGTAAAATATTTCTATGATATTTATATTTCTTGCACCATTTTTGAGAAAAGCACTATATATGACTCGGCTGGAAGGCTACTTGCTGGCTTCGGATTCAATTAAACGGACTCCCAAGGTTGTCCGTTTAAAACGAATCCTCAGCCTGCAAGTAGCTACTTCCGAGCCTCGACAATAATGTACTATTATCTCTCCCCTCCTCCAAGTACAAACAAAGGAGAAAAATTTTTATACGAGTTTTAAACATTTTAATTTTATTAAGCTAATTACTTAAACCTTAACTACTAAAATGCGTTAGTTTTCCTAAATACAACTTAAAAAGGGACAAAGGTCTCGCTCGGCACGTTTTTCTCTTTATAGCAAGCGAACTTTAACCTAATATAAATACAGGACATTTTGTTTATTGACTTTTTTGACAGTACATACTTGTTCCTTGTGTACAAAAATTCTTCGGCGACAGTAGGCTAGATCAATGAGATTAGACTGTTGACCGCATCCGTGTAATACAATTCATGTTTTTTTAAACATCAAGTTTTTTGTTCAACATTAAACACTTAGATGCGTAAACTCCCGAAAAAACACATTTATAAAAAAATTAAAATGTTGATTTCTTCCAGATAGCGAAAGCGGACCCAGGGGACGCGGCATGAGGCCCCGCGGAAGGCCTTCGCGGAGGGCTCACTATAGATACTAAGAATGACATATTCATATTTCTTCCCACATAACATATTCATAATTATTTTCTTAATAATAAGTCGGGTATTAGTTCCACGTACTTTGTTGTTGTGGACATAATAGAAATGATTGTATTGCTGCTACTGTGATTGAGTGAATGCGTGAATAAATGGGGATGATTTATTATTTAGTATTAAACATATACCTACTGTCTTATTGAACGAGGCGTCATATATCGTTCAATGCATTGAAGGGCCCCCGAGGTAGACTACGACTACCTTAAAAGAGGGACGTGGTCTATCTCGCGGATAGGTTACTGTCGAGCCCTTCCTGTGCTGGGCCTACAGCAGCAAAAATAAATAATCTGCCTATGACCCTTTCACTGCGCATAAAGGAAAATACTTGTTATGCTCTAGCTAGGTCATATTGGTAAGATATAAGCAGCGCAGTGAAAGAGTTATTGCCTGATTACGTTGACATAAGATTTGTCATAATATGGCATGGTACCTATTACAGTAGTTCTAACGGAGTAATATAAACAGCTTTGCGAAATTTCTCTAATTTGGTTCATACGAAGTGATACTTAATGTAATGTTTCATAGTGGGTTTCTAGTTTTTGATACTGTTTTGATATTAACTATATAATTTATAATAATAAAAAGTTACAAACGTTCCTTTATTGTATCGTCAGGTGACAAGCAAAACTCACTAATTACTAAAAAAATATTAAACAAAAATCAGCCTTATTCCTGTATTAATATGGTTCACTATGGCTATTAACTTGTGGTAGTAATTAGTGAGTTTTGCTTGTCACCTGACGGTATGTCAGCCTTTTTCTGTAAAACTCGTCACGTGTATCATTTTATTATGTAAGTTACTTGCAGGAAACCTTTTTCGTGTCAAAATGAGGAGCTTTAGTTCTTTAGGATGGTATTCCAATTGTCCAATGTCATTGCGTCTCACTTTCTCAAAATGCAAAATGTGAGATGCAAATACACAAGAAATTGGACAGGTGGAATACCACCTTAGTGGTTTCGTAGTTAATAATGCACCAGTATGTGACATTCAAATTCGTTAAATTAGTAATTGATTAATGTATCCAATTCAAAAAACATTTATGATAAATAAGTCATTATAAAGTAAGTTAAACAAAGCAATTCCATTTGTAATAATTTCCTTATTATTTACCAATAAAAAAACCAAAAGTTCGTGGTATTTTCATTACTCTTTGTATTCATCGCCCGAAATACAGTCACAATCTTATAGCTTAAGGGACAGTTTTAAACGTACAAGGCATTTATGCCGAATATACATATATAATGGTGGTATTCAACCTGTCCAATGTGTATTTGCGTTTCACATTTTGCTTAGTGAGAGAGTGAGACGCAATGCATTGGACAGGTGGAATACCAACCTAAGGTTAGATGGGCTCTTACCCCACATGACCTTAGTCATTTGTTATTTTTTACTAAATACCTCTAAGCGCTATTATTCTTGTAGGTTCTAGTAGCAAGCATCGACCAGCACAAGTGAAAATGAATTATTATCGCGGGCCTCGCGGCGCAGTTAGCGCCTTGCCTAGGCTAGGCGTCAGCGTCCTTGGTATGCCTAACGATAACAGTTAATCGTGTGCCTTGCAAATTTCGATACAATTCAATGATCTATCAAATTAACTTCATTTTGTATTTTTTTTAGAACAATATAGGTAATTGATCAAAGTCGCTTCAATTGTTAATTGTTTAAAACGGGGGCTAAGTTGTTTACCCCTTGTGCCCGAGACCCCCCGCTAGTACTCTTTATTAACTCTGCCCCCAAACTAGATTGAGAATGGAAGCTAAACGTTTAAAAAAAATCTAAAATTGATTGCCTCGCTACGCTCGTGGTTCTAAAAATGCAATCATGACCGTTGCGAAAGTTTCAAGCCACGAGACTGACTAAACTTAGCTACTGAAACACATTTTTTTTTCACCACACCAGCTAGTTAATGGTTCTCTTTAATCTTCAAAAACTGATGGTAATGTTGCGTTTTATGCACTAGAGTGGCAAAGTAATGCAAATTTTAAGTTGTATCCTCATGTTGGCTGGTGGAATTGACTTTTGTTAGTATTTTCCTCGCAAAGGTGGTGACATTTTTTGTGTTTTCATCATCATCATTTCAGCCTATATACGTCCCACTGCTGGGCACAGGCCTCCTCTCATGCGCGAGAGGGCTTGGGCTATAGTCCCCACGCTAGCCCAATGCGGATTGGGGACTTCACATACACCTTTGAATTTCTTCGCAGATGTATGCAGGTTTCCTCACGATGTTTTCCTTCACTGAAAAGCTAGTGGTAAATATCAAATGATATTTCGTACATAAGTTCCGAAAAACTCATTGGTACGAGCCAGGATTTGAACCCACGACCTCCGGATTGAAAGTCGGACGTCATATCCACTCGGCTACCACCGCTTTTGTGTTTTACTCAGTAGCAAAGATTTTTTTACCCTCGCAATGCTTAACGCAACACTATATGGCTCCTCTACACGATGGGCCAACGCCGGCCACTCCAAGGGACGCATTTATGCGTTAGAGGGAGCAAGTGAAATTGCTATCTCATTCTACCGCATTGCTGCGTCCCTTGGAGACGGAGTGGCCGGCGTTGGCCCATCGTGTAGAGGAGCCATTACGACTGGACGCAAGCGGCAAATCAAAGCGCATTGCGCTCGACCGAATGTATGAACGACCTTGTTTTGGCACTCGTCGCGCCGCGTGCCCTTTACGTCCAGTCCACGGCCTGTTTCATTTGCTTTATGGCTTTGTAGCACAGTTTCCAGGAACGGTAGGAACCGTGAATTTGAGGGTAGATGTGGAAATAGTTCTTATCAAAGAAGCATTTTAGTTGTTGTCCCGTGCTTGTATTTAGACCTGAGTAAGCAAAAGATTCCAAATTGAACCATGACCGTAACACAACATTTTTAGTACAAATTAATGCTTTTTAATATTTATCATTCAAAATCACCACTTAAACCCTTATTGTATGGTATAAATATCAGCTAAAGTATAAAAAACAACTCAAATTTGCATTAAATTATGTACTTATATACTTGGCACTCTTCTAGATAAAATGCTAGGTGCTGTTTTCAAAGAATACTGAGAGCCTTTCCGAGTTGGTGTGGTGAAATGATGGAATTTTCACCTAGGTACCTATTAAATCAATTACTAATTGATTTACATACATATGTATGTAACATAATAAATTAATGTTCAACTAGGTTTCAATTTTGCATAGTCATGGAATTGTTTATATAACTACTAAGTGATTTTATTATAGGATATTGGTCTATAGTAAAAGATTTGTGGTTTTTGAAATAATCGCACTTTCCCTTTTTTAATAGCCAGCATCCTTAAAGTTCAATGGTTAATCCATTAATTAGCAAAGCCATAGGTAAAATTTATTCAAAATTAAGTGTGATTCCAGCAATCTATATAGGGATGTGTCTAGTGTCCCCTTTTAGCCATAAAACAACTAGGCTGGTTTTGGTAAACAAACTGTCAGTTGATTCATAAATATGGACTAGGAACTATGCATTTTTCATAAAGATGGAGGTTCTGTATGAAAATACCTATTTATTATATTTTTAAACACCTTTCTATGTTAAAAAGATTCCTTGACATTATACATCAAATTACATCAGGTATAAAAAGGGTATTTTAATTTTAAAGTGAGAGAATATTATTTTTTTTGGGTTTTTATTATTATAGAGAAATAATTACAAATAACTAAACCAAACAAAGAGATTGAAACAATGCATCATTATATTTTACCCATATTTTGTGTAATTCTATAAATATAACAGTGTAAATTGCAAACCTGTGTCTGGAATTAGCAAATAAATCAATATCACCTTTAACACATAATACAAGAATATTAACTAAGCCTTAAATCTAGGTTTCACCATATGGTCAAATAATTCTACACAATATTTTAATAATTAGGTATACATTTAAGAATAGATATTATGAAATTTAAGCATATTTGCCATAAACGTTTTCATCAGAGAATGCTATGTACAGGAAGAAGTCTTCATCGTGGTGCTCTTGGTAAAGTGAGCCCATGGTCGCGGAGGTGGGAGGGATAACATTGTTGACAAAGAAAAACAGAGCGTCCTCCGGCCGAAGGTGAATGCGTTTCCTGATCAGGAAGTAGAACTGGCCGACGGTCAAATCAGAGGGCACCAAATACTTCTTCTTGTCGAGGTCTCCCAGACGTGCCTTCGGGGCTTTCTCAACGATGACAGGCACACGATCCGGATATTTTCTGCGTATTTTCTCACCCTCGGTCTTCCTCTTCTCGAAAGAATGCTCTTCCTTGTATTGGAATTTCATTTTGGAATATTAGCACTATAATTTCCAAAATAATCACAAAGCCAAATTCGATACTGCGACTTGTTTTTTGTTTTTTTTTGTCTTTACAGCACGGACCTAGAGAGTAAACCGGATAGTGTACATTAGCCAAAAAGTGTGTCCACATGAGAAGTCAAGGTGGGCCGTTGCATCTCTTTCTAATTAGGGTGACCATAAGTCATATGTATGTGGGATATTAGGATAACATTGAATATATAGTTTGGCCAGGATCTTTTCTTATTCATGCATAGTTATATCAGTTATAAAGAATCACACTGTATTTTCGCTGTACTAGTATTATGGCCTGAAAAGGGATGGATATCGTTTTTTTTTCTCTTCTGTATAACGCTTCACACAACCTTAGGTACTTAATTTAGTTGTTCTAAAAACTGTTATTAATAGGCGTAGACGCTGGACCACGAACATGGTCGATCCTCAGGAAGGTGGTCCGCCGTAACGTCTGTCAAGAATACAGGTATGAGTGAGAGAGATAGAGAGACAGATATGCTGACAGAACCAGAGGGTCTACCGCGAACCGCGTTCGACGTGTCGCCCCTCTGTCACACTTACGTACGAAAGTGCTACAAAGAGGCAACACGTCGAAAGCGGCTCGGGGTAGGCTCTCAGGACAACCCTACTGTCCTGAGAGCTTTTTACAGTCTTTGCCGCGTAAGGTCCCAGGCCCTTCATAGCAAGCACTAGCCGCCCCTTTCTCAGCACCCATCATATAGACTGCCGTTTAAAATATCTGGCCGCCCTAGGCCCGGGCCTACTCGGCCTTAGGGCAAATCCGCCACTGCCACAGGGTCGCGTGGGACCGCTACGTCCGTTTGCTATAGTTCTTAACTAGGACGCTTGTCACTGGAGCATAGACACCGAAGTTTGCATCGTTTGACGAGCATCTTTCTCTGTCTCTGTAATTATTCCTTTATAGGAGTAAAAGAGAAAGATGCCCGCAATTTGCGAACCTCGGTGTTCACGGTGGTAGGCCATCTGTGCGAAAAGAGAAGAGTCGTGAAATGTAAAGAAACGAGTGATGTGCATTTCCCAGTAAATTTTCCAAAGACGGTAAATTCCCAGTAACGTTTCTGGTATCGTCCCAAAAGTCAGTAAATTACCATAAAGTTCTATTTTTCTTTTATTATCAATGTGTTTTTTTATTATTATAACAATGTATAAATGTGTCTGTAGTGTTTAAGGACTTTGGATTTCAATTTTGGCAATTATTTATTTGTATTGGCTCTCATTTCACCAATTTCAACATGCCGAAATAAATACATACCTATTCATATAAACTTACTTTTAAGTACGTAATAAGAATTGTGTAACACTGATTCTCATCGTGCCGACATCATGGTCACCCTAATGAGTTTGACAATGTTGACTTGTTTTTTTATCGCAAAATGTAATAATTGTGGCTCTATTGTGAAACAATATTCCACAATTAGAAATTCTTTCACTCCTACAACCTTTAACGCAACATTTATTCACCATTTTTAAGAAATTTTTCATTCACGTGTTTTGATAACATGTCATCACACGTTTATAGGGATACCAATTAATATTCAAAGTTACTACAATGTCTACCATATCAAAATTATTATTTTTTTGTTGTGCACACGCTTGGTTAAATCAGTTAATAATATTGACATCATAATTATTTACAAATTTCTTAAAATATATCAGAACCTTACTCTAAATAAAGCACTTAAATAATATAAGAAGGTATTTAACTTTAGTAGTATATTGATATAAATACTACCACAATGGTATATTTTTAACATTGGCAACATGTGCGAGTGAGACACCGCGACCCACCTTTGCTATCTCAAGTGGACCGTTTTCTCTAGTCTGGTAAGAACGTCTTTCTGGCTCGGTGATAAGGTTAAATTTAGTATGGCAAAAAAAGTGACAGTTCACTCCATCTTATAACTTCATGCTTTACAGGCAATGACGCAATCAGCTGATATGACAACGACGCGACTACGACGCAGACGACGCTACGCTAGCTCGCTTCGATTCGATTCGATCTATCATGAAGTTTGCCAGATAAAGCAAGAAAATATCCCTATAAAAATACGATTTACAAGGTTCTTTCTCACTTAGATTTCATATATTTCATGTCTATAATAGTGTTATTGACTTGGACATGTATTAGACATTACATAGCATATATTTACGAAAAAATATTTACAGGTACTTAGTTTATATTTCAATAGATATGTTTATTTTTTTGTTTCACGTGATGAATTTGCCCTTTTGAAAATACTTCAATTTCTAGGAAATACGTGAATCCTTGCAGCATTGTAGTTTCAAGGGGCCAGAATACAAGCAGATACAAAAAAAAATAAAAAATATTATATTTTTTACGCACACTTCATTACTTTTCTTTTTGTATATTTTAAGTAGTTAAAAATAATTATTTAGAATTATAGATGGTCAAACCAATTTGTCAGTCAGTAAGAACCAGGAAATTATACTCATCCTTTTCTTTTGGGTGCTAGTACTAGTGTAAGACAAAGATAGCATGATTCTCTCCGTCTATGATTGAAATGAGACAGGCTTTTGACAAACTATAACAATTGCACTTGTGTTCGTACCTTAATAAATAATAACTTTTGTCTATGGCAACTTAGCAAGCAAGCGGGCAACGGCAACGGGCAAGCCTTGTCGATTTGCTAAAGCGTTGCTTTGCTTGTCTGCCTTGATTTTATTAAAAACGGCGTGGGTTTAGCTTTATAGGGCATTTTAATCATATATCACATTTGAATCACTTTAAATATGCGTAAACGTAAATCTCTAAAGAAAGACGAAGATTCTGAGGGCTCAGAGCCCGCAGCGGAGCCTGAAGAATTTCAAGACTCTGGAGAAGATTGGACGCCGGATGCCGATTCAGTAAGTTGAAATGTAACATGAAATATTGTGTTTATTATTTAAATATATTGGTTATGATATTGTGATTATTGATTATGAAATTTCGCGCATCTTATTTCATGCGCCTTTAATGACAACGGATATTTGATTTTTGTATATGATGCTACAAACAGCAACTGCTTAGGTTAGGTTTTATTCTTGCTGTATTGGTGATTTCAAGAACTTAAGCATTGAAACTATTATGCGTTAAACGATATTAAATAGTTACGCTGAATTTTATGTTTAATTTGTATACGTATATGTATAGTGTTAGACCATTATCTCCAAATCGCGCCAACTGCTCATGATGGAACCCAGCAGTTAGACCAAGCTAAGTTGGCAGCGATTTTCATGGCCTTGAATGTGCGAGTGTTTTTAAAACGTCATAATGAATAGAAGTTTGACATTTAAAATAACACTTGCACCGTCTGGGCTATCAAAAGCGCTGCCTACTTAGCTGGGTCTATATCTAGTTTCTTTGGCTCTGAATCCCTGATTAATAATATAAAAATTGTATACTAATAATTGTTTATGAATTGAGTATTTTTAATTGTTTGTTTATTTGTATACATTTCACCATTTTTGTTCATTGTTGTAAAGACAATGATAATTTAAAATGTTGTTTTAACACAGAATGAACAACCAGGCGGGCGTCCTGGCCGCAAGCGGTCATCTAAAGGACCATCACTGAACAATTCGAAAAAGAAACGCAAGGACGATTCCTCAGAAGAAAGTGAAGGTGAGGGTGAAGAGGACGAAGAAGGAGAAGGAGAGGAGGATGAGGGAGAACTGGACGAGGAGGAGGGCTCTGAGGACGAGAAGAATGGATCTGATGGAAATAAGTCCGATTCCAGCCAATCTAAGGATGTACCAAAGCACTTCCATGTAAGATTATTTTTACATTCATTCTTCATGTTAAACAGACATTTTATTTTATCAAAAATTTTACCCTTTTTGCTTTTTCAGTCTGGAAACTTTGTACTGTTGAAATCTGATGTCAAATGGGACGGAGATACAGTAACATCAAAATTGGATGAGTTGAATTTGTGGAAAATTGATGGAAAAGCACTTCTACAGAAATTTATCCCTATGGAGTCCAGTGGGAAGATTTTACACAAATGTACTTGTGTAGTAAGTATTTTTTATTTTATTTATTTATTATTATTCAGAGATCCAACAGCTGTTAACATGTCTATAAGTTTTATAAGTGTGATACAAAAAGCCAATTACAGGCTCTCACCAGTAAATACAGATTAATAAAAACAATTGGTGGTTAGCTATAAACTATTGCACTATACCTACATTTTAATGCCAAAGCCAGAGTAACTATTTTTAATTCGAAACTAAGGAACAATATTTAATATACATATTATTGTTATCAATTATGATTTGTAGCTCTTAATGTGCATTTAATTATTTGGGTATGGTTGTAAATATGTGTTTTGTTTTTCAGTATTCAGGATGGAATGTGGACAACCGTGACAATTACTACCCTATTACCGAAATATTGGACAGGAACCCACGCACTGATTCTAAGGAGATATGTGTAGCTTTAGATCTAAATGATCTTATCAAGGTTCGAGACAAGTAGATTCCTGGTGTTTTTTTTTACTTAATTCAACTAACTAGATAAGAGGAAATAAATTAATAAGAGATAAGAATTCTTTGGCACTTCATTCCAGTTTACTTTTGTGTAATTCAAACATTTTATAACAAATGGGGATTAAAATGAATGTTCAATAAAGTAAATCTTAAAATTGGTCTCTTATTTCCATCTGTCAAGCTTATATCCCAGTCATTTTCTTATTAATTTGACTTAATAATATGTTCACTGTCCGTGCCCGTTTATGGGTGACATCAAGCCTCTATCTATTACAAAGCCATAAGGTAAACAATTTGGACTGGGACAGTTAACATGTTAGCTAGCTGTAGGCCCCCAAAGTAAAAGGAACTATGTTTAGTGCAGCTAATAGGTGAATTTTAAGCTTGGGCTTGTGGAGAACTGTAGCTGCAGCTGCAGGCCCCTAAAATGGAGGGAATGCATCCTACGTCATCATGCGACAGCGCTATATGATAATATGCGATAGCGCTATATATAGCGGCCATGTTATTGTGACGTAGGCCTGTGTCACTCTGGGAATAGAAGACCACATGGTCTAATAAAACATGGTCTTCCATTCCCAGAGTGACACGGGCCTACGTCACAATAACATTGCCACTTTATTTCAACATAACATGTTACATGGGTACATTATACCTATGGTTAATAAGTTAAAATATTTGTTTATAATTTTCATTTATATGTATTTTAGCTTAAATTTTACAATAACACGTCATTTTTAATTACTCGTTAGCAATATCTTCCGATTCACGAAAGAAATTTCAGACTTTCGGGTAATTCTGTTTATACTACTGGCAACACAGGATAGCGCTGTGCACATTTGACAATTCGGATCTAGATAACTTCATGCCCTGTGGGGCTACCGCGAATACCGAAAATCGTCAATTGCGGGCAATTCTGACAGATAAAACACGGTTTGCTACCGCGAAAACAGCCGTCATCGAGCGGCCCGTTCGAAAGACGATTATGGATCGAATATCGTTCCATAGACCTACCGCGAAACGCAATTTTCGGAGTTTTTGACAGCACGAAATTCGTAAAGAACTGTCAAAACACACGTTACCTCAAGAGCTAACGTTGTTCTTTCGTTTATTACAGTGCTGCCAGATAACTCACCTTTCAGCTTTTTATCCCGTTTTTGTGGCAGTGAATCCGCGCATTGTTTTGCAAATATTTTGAATGTCCTCGGTTTTTGAGCACTGCAGCGGGATGAATAAATACATATTTGGGGATTATGCTCGATCAACTCGCAGTTTCAAAGCAGTGCTCCTGTTTTTTCAATTTCATGACCTGGCAATTTCATTCTGTCATAATAGGGTATCATGCCCTTCGTGTATCTTATTATTATAGTTGATTGTGTCGTGCTGCGTGAAATTGTACTGTTTGTTTGTGAACTATTACAAAGATGTTTCTGTCGCAAGAGAACCTGGCTGAAGAAATCCGGCAACAAGCCGCTTCTATAGGTGCCTAATGCGATAAAAATTCCGCTAAGTGAAAGTTCTGGACGCGGAGTTTGTAAATACCACGCTGCATATTTCCACATCCACGACGAAATAGCTGTAGGACCCTGTTCAATAAGGTATACGTTTTAGATTATTTCGTAAGTCATTAATCAAATAGTCAAAACATTGAACATTCACAATAAAAGGTCTAGAGCATTGCAAGATGTATGTTTCAAGTATTCAAAGTTCTACCTTCATGGGAAGCTATGTAGTGTCTGTCAGTATCTAATTAAAATAATATACCATTTGATAGAATGTATTTTTGTATTATACAGAAGATATTAATTTAATAATATATGTATATAAATGTTATGGGACAATCTTAGCCAAATTGACAAAGCCCCACAATAAGCTCAAGAAGGCTTATGTTGTGATATATAATAAATACACACATGGAAAACACACACCAAATGACTCAGGAACAGATATCTGTGCTCATCACATAAATAAATAATGCCGAGATTCAAACTGAGTTGTTCGCAAAGTAGTGTACTTCTACGTTATTTTTCCATTTAAACTTTTATGGCAGGCAGATTATCAACATGAAGTGGGCCGGGACCAAATGGATGCCTGTTTCTCAGCAAGCGGTGTCCAACTGCTAAATTACCCCGGTCTTATCAGTATGGGCTATCATTAAAGCCGGGTAAGTGAAATTTGTTTACATTATTTATAATAACCTCATATCAGATAAAATAATACTGTGAGTACCTGGCACACACTACTTAATATACCATGAATGAATATGAATTTATAAAATATACTGATAGATATTGTTAAAAAAAATCTTGGGTTTAAAAAGAAGAATTGTCCAGTCAAATTGTATTAGTAATATATGGGTCTTCTTACCTGATTGAAATGTTAAAATAAATAAATACATAAAACATTTACAGTTAAGGTTGTTCTAGCCCCCACTCTATCTATACACAGTGCTCCTTATATGTAGGTAATCTTACCTACATACAATAATTACGTATCTAGCCAATTCTAAAAGAAGTTTACATATATACATAATTGATGCTAAGTAGTACTTAACCAGTATTTCAGTAAATACTTAGCAGGGCTCTTCTCAAAAAAATAGTTATACATACATTGTACATTAGAAGTAATGCACATTAATCTTATATCATATTTCATAAATTAAGTACTAATAATTTCATTCTGCATTCCAGGGGTTTTCGATGCACACATGTGACCCTTCATGGGCCATAGGAATATGAAGACCGCTTCTTGTATATCTTTTCCATCAATGGTGTTCCGGACCTTTGGGAGGCGTGCGCGGAGCCGTAGGCAACACGTGAGTCCCTTTTGACACTTAATGAAATGTAAGGGGTAAACCGAGCGGATGCTGCCCTTGCCCGCGTCATGGAACACACGCAGAGGCAGCATCCGCCAGGGTGTAAGGACTATTGAGAGTTGATGGTATCTAAAATTAACTAGGCTAATGCGTGCAAGCGATGGTGATGATAAGTACTGAGCTAAGGGATATAAATGGTATAAAACGGACGACTGCCTAATAAAATGATACGCAATTTTATTTCCGGCAGATATATTATTATTATTAGTCTAATAGAAGCAGCTAAAACAGCTTGTCTATTTCTGTGCTTGTTTTGAAGGGCAATTTTATAAAAAAACCTACCTCTTATGTATACTACTGTTAACTATTGTAATAATGTTTTGAAAGTTGTCTCTTTAGTGTACCTTATAAAAAAAGATTGCCTCTTTATCCTGTTAGGAGGTTGATATATTGATCAGTATATTTCATGTTTTCCATGTGTGTAAAAATAATTTTGTGAAATAATAATCTTAACCACTTTATTCTAATCCCAAAATATTTTAATTTTAAACTGGCTCTTAGCCCAGTCGGTAGTGACCCCGTCAATAAAACAGGAATTTTCGAGCTCGAATCCTGGTAAAGGTATTTATTGCTGTGTTTATCACAGATATATGATCCGGAGTTATGAATGTTTTATATTATTCTATCTATTCATTGATATAGAATAAGAACTGGATACCCAATCAGCCGCAAAAAATGGCCCCGCAAAAGTAACGTTAAAACAGATCACGCGTTACTTTTTCGTTTAGTCTTGTATGGACCGCTCAAATGTGAAGTTGTCAACAATGTCGTAAAATGGTCGTAAAAATATGCAAAAACAACAATGATAAAACGAGGAAAAAGCATGGAATGTATTTCTTTCGGTTAGTTCTTTGGATAGCATTACATAATTTATGTAATCTGGTGGTAATTTCATGATTTTGAATAAATTATTTTGTTAGTACCAAAGAAGGGATGTGAAGGAACAAAAATCTAATGAGTCGATGTGAGGCCAATACTTTTTTATTTTTATATGGAATTCGTAAGATATAATATTATGTTTAAATTCAAGATTTCCAAGAAAACCTATGCGACGTGCAGAGTGGTGGAGAGATAGGGGTGATGCAGTTTTAAACAAGGCAAAACGGCACTTGTGTGTTCGGCGCATTTCCCTGTTTCCGACATATACACGACCAATAAGGGCTTACATCGACTAACTGTAAATGTTAAACCTGTCTGAACACAGTGACAACCACAGGATTTTTTTGATAAAGACCATAACCAATCAGTACCAGTAGCGACCTGAATGTCCCCGTGCACTATATTGCAAAGAACGAAAGTGCGAAGAGTATTATGTAGATCTAAAATACACAGTTATTTAATAAGTTGAATTTATTTCAAGGAAAATATAATAAATTTATAAATTTATTTTATGATAACTTACACGGGTTGTTACCATGAATTAATTTTATTTGAACTCCCGATCAAATTAAATTTGTTTCATTTATTACTTCGGTTTTTCTGTACAGTAATACCTATTAAAATGTACCAAAGGGACTCCATTCGTTCATTATTCTCGTTTGACGTTGTTTGACGTAAATACAAAGGTGAAGTTACGTTTAGTGCCATCGGACTTAAAGTTTTAACAGTGTTGGTAATAATGTTTACAAATTTGACACTTAATGCTTACGACAGTAAGTTCTTTTCCGTACAAAACATTTATCTTGACTCAAAATTTACGTAAGCGTTTTTATCATCAATGCAAATTTGCAGCTAATGTCATTCTGATCCACATTTTGTTGACATTTTTGTTCCGCTCTGTGTGTCTATTTCTAATATTAAGTCAGTGTATCTATTGTATAATTATATCTTCATTTAGTACTCACAATACAAGCTTTATTTAGCTTTCTATTGGACTAGGTCGATTTGTGTCTTAGCTTTTAGGTTTTTTACGATTTGAATATATAAGTAGAATATAAAAAAATCACAAAACAATAAAAAATATATAAACATATTATTAAAAAAACTAACCTAGAATGCCGCCAGCAGCGGGGCAAGGCCCAAGCTGCCGCTGGTCAAGGCCGCAGTGAGAGGAATCGACGTAGGTACTATACGCGCCGTGTCCAAGATATTTATTAATTACTAGCTTCTGCCCGCGACATCGTCTGCGTGGGATGATGACGATGATTGAAAAAAACTAACCCTTTCTCGGGGCCCAAACTATATCCATACCAAATTTAGTCCAAATCGGTTCAGGGGTTTAAGCGTCAAGAGGTAACAGACAGACACACTTTTACGCGCATTTATAATATTAGTATGAAAGTATGGATTGTTAATTTATTTAATTTACTAAGCCTTACATTACTTATTTTCAGACTTTATAGAAGATGTGTATACTACTGTATACCTACTCTAAAATATTCATGATTTGAATTTGACTTCCTTTTTTTGTAACTTCGTACTAAAGTGAAACAGAAATTAACAACAACTGACGTTTGGTTTTCAGATACGGGATCATATCAATTACGTGGACAAGTCGTATGGTGGGACAACCTACGACACCTTTATATGGAGCAACAGCGTTAGTCGAGATTACTTCGAGCAGCTGGCATGTGTGGCACCAGCGAAATAGTGTACATTAGGTAGGTATGTGTTATAATTTATATAAATATATTTGGTGTTTCTAATCACGCACTACGATACCACAGTAATATTAATAAGCATGTGTGTGTATGTGTGTGTGTGTTCATTTTTATTAATTCACACACACACACACACACACACACACAATCAATTAATCGTTTAGTTAGCGCATCATGGAAAAAATGATTTACAAAATTGTCGAATGACGCTAGATGTAAAATGTGGATGACTGAAAAAATAGGAATAAATTAGAATTGTACAATACAAGCAAAAGGGAGCTAAGCTAACTAAATTCGTACTATGGTGAAATATAAATTAACATTATGTAACGTTCGGTTTTCAGATATGGGAACAAGTCAACTACATCATTAACATGGACGCGCCGTACGGCAGGGCAACCCACGACGCCTTCATATGTAGCATTAGCATTTGTCAAGACTACTTCGAGCAGCGGGCATGTGGTACCAGCGAAATAGCGCACATTAGGTAGGTAGGTATGTTATAACTTAATAATTTATATAATAAATATATATTGTGTTCTTAATCATACACTAAACGATCCTACAGCTTACTGTAGGATCGTTTAGTGTATGATTAAGAACACAATATATACACTCACACAGGCTCATTGATCTTAATCAATGAGCCTGTGTGAGTGTATGTGTGTGTTGGGAGCTACGTACTACAGACAGACATAGATGCACATGTTACGTCAGGGGTTCATTAATGGTTTAACGCAGCGGTCGGCAACAGGCGGCCCGCGGGCTGCATGCGGCCTGCTAATCTTTCGCTTGCAGCCCGGCCGGCGGGCCTTGCTGGCTATTTTGTATGTAATATTGACAAACGACAATATCTGATAAATTCACAAATATTAATAAAGTGCGGCCCACTTCAACATTGTTAACAACTATGTACTTATGTGGCCCTTGGCTGCTAAAAGGTTTAGCTCATCACGGAAACTATTTACGAAATATTTCGAATGACCCTAGAGTTAGACCAAGAGAAGACTACAATGATTCTGATAGCACACGCAGTGCAACTGTTATTTTAAACGTCAAACTTCTATGAAATTATGACGCATAAATAACACTTACCTACACTGTGCATGCTATCAATATCGTTGCAGCCTTATCTTGGTCTAACTCTAGTTGCAAAATGTGGAGGACGGAAATAATAGGGATATAATTGTGTCTTATTTTATATTATTATCCCTGACAGAAAGGCATTAATTGCCGCTTATTGTATATGCATTTAGGGTGAGAGACTCTTCGTTTGTTTGTGTTAGTTACAAATAAATGTTTCCATTGCGGCCTTCAGGAAAGGTTCCGTAACACCAGCGATGGTTTTTAGGCAGATATTAACCCACTATTAACCCTTAAATTGGCAAGACATAAAAGTTACAAATAATGTAGTTTTCACTTATAAAAGCGACTAGACATAGTCCAAGCTGCCCTGGAAAAATAGAAAAAAAAATCCAGGTTTTTCAGATTTTCAGAAAACCTATGTACCACACGTGTCACAGTGCCAACTAACCAGTGAAATGCCCTGTCTGGTGAATGTGCCTTGTGTGTACCGTTGCCAAGAGCTTAGTAAAACAACAAATTAAAGAAAAATGCTCTTTATTACTATGAAATCTTTATAAAAGAAGTGTATTAAAACTCTATTTTTGGTGAAAAAGGCGTGTTGTTTTTGTATTGATTGTACAGATGGTGATAAAGCATTATATATCGAAGCAGGAGATGGCAAAACTTCGGTGCATAGGGGGGAAAGCGGTACAGTAGTTAGTGCATTTTCGTTATCAGAATCTACTTCGTCTGAGCTGCTTCCTAGTATGTTTAACCTCTCTAGTGAAGAATTGATGGATGGTGGATCAGAGCTTATGTCTTGATCTGACAGTTCATGAGATTTTAGTAAGTTTGATTCATCTTCAGAATCTGACCCATCATCCGAACATGCATATTAAGGTGTAGGAACCAAAGCCAAGATTGTGTGCGCTCCTGTTAGTTTTAAGCACTGTCGACAAAGAAACACAACAATACTGTAATTCGTGCCCAAAATAAACAAAAATTCACAAAACCATGCAATTAATAAACAAAAGTATATTTCGGACAAGTTGGCGATGGAACTCGTAGTACCCGTTCGCAATTTTCTATATATTTGGCAACGGTACTCCTGTGGTACATACAAATGTTTCTTTTGCCTGACTTTTGAATTAAGAAGGAAACAAGTGATCGTATAATTATTCGTATAAATTAATATTTCTAAATGAAATTCCACACATGTCAAGTAAAATCAGCACACCAAAAACTTCAAAAAGTTAGTATAACTTACCGAAGTTGCCGGGAAGTGTTTCCTTCGCGAACTCATTTTGACACTGACAGTTATAACTCAGTGTTGCTAGTGTTATTTATTTTTTCTACTATAAACTATAACACAATTGACGAGTTGCCAGTAAAAATTGTACAAACAAACCTTTAAATCAAGTTCAGGATTTTTTCAAAGTCAACGTGTCACGTAAGTCACGTTGCCAATTTAAGGGTTAATATAATGTGCTTATTATAATTTTAGAAGACTCCGGGTATCCACTGCGGGAACACGGGACACCTTATGATGATTTCTGCAACCGGCGCCGCAGAAGAATCCCCGAGGCTAAAACGCCATACAAAATAAGGCGCGCTCCACTATAGAGCTAACATTTGGGATATTAAAAGGTAACTTAGTGTTATGGACACTGATTTGCAGTTCTTTATTATTTTTTATTTATTCAGGCAAACACTAAGTATAAGTTTACAGCTGCAAGATGCCAAGACACTTATACTGTTAATAATACATAGTCAGTATCATAAAATTCATAAATATGTATACACTTTTCGAACTATCTCTAACATACATATTATGTATTACTAAGTTACCTAGACATTTAAAAAAAAACTGATATTAAGTAACATAGGCAGAGTTAAAAAAAATCCTGATACTACGTTGTAGGGACGGCCACTTGTCTGCGAATATGTCTGCGTTTTGGACTGTAGCTATGAATTTAACCATCCATTGTGTAGATTTGCATTGGGGGGTGACGAGAAAGATGTTTCATTCGCCGACAGATCCAACAACCATCGGCATAGGTCCTACTATAGGCTTATACTTAGATACGCTTTCCCCAGGGATAGCACGCGCATTGTTGGTGTGTGTCTGTTTCCCGGCGACACTTCAACGACATGTAACTATTACACGTCGAAAACTTTCAAAATGGCGAAGTCATTGTAAACTAGCGTCTAAAGAAAATAAGAATCATAAAATTAGTATTCTAAATCAGCGGTCGGCATCATTTTAGCAGCCAAGGGCCACATAGTAGTTAAAAAGTTGAAGCGGGCCGCACTTTGTTAATATGTGTTACTTTATCAAACATTGTCGTTTGTCAATATTACATACAAAATAGCCAAGGGGGCTCGCGGGTCGCAAGTGAGAGGTTCACGGGCCGCCTGTTGCCTACCGCTGTTCTAAATAATAATGAAATTCCTAGTAATGTAATGAAGATGTCAAACAGTAATATTAGTACATAGTAAGTATAGTAATAATTCTAATACCAGTTCTTATGATGTTTCAGTTACACCACCACCATGGCCACTACTGTCTGATCTGTGATCCGTGCTGTGCCTATACGCGAAGACCGTACTACCGACGACGGCGATGAAAATAACACTGCCGGCTTTTCAAGGAGCTACATTACCAGCTGATAATGCAACTATTACCCAATGCCCCGTACCTACGTAGTATAGAAGAAGACTAAGACTTATCTACTATATAAGCAGAGGCTAGCAAACTAGTCTTATTTTCTATGAGGCCATGCTGTGGTAATTATTAAATTCACCTTAGAAAGCTAATGTAAGGCATAAGGATAATAAGGCACATATATTTGAATCGCCTCCTTTACAGGAATAAATTGTGTAATTTATTGTACCTGCTAGTTAAACTAATACACGATTAGCAGCACTAAGAGTTGTATTGGCCAAGTTGACTACGGAGTAATATACCTAGCAGGTACAATAAGTTACATTTGTTTCTGGGGGATTTAAAATATGTGTCTTAACCAGACACAGATTGTGCCGATTGTGTTATTAACTATGATTGCATAACTTTGTCTAGTACAGTTCTGAATATTTGACCATCGATATAAATGATATAGATATACAAAGATAGATAGATATAATACTTTAAAATTTAAAGATGTATAATGCGTGTGTTTATTTTTCAAAATTCCATGGCAGAATTTTGTTACAAAACAATCAGTGTAGTAGTATAGTATATAACGATAAGCAAACATGTTACTCGTAAAGGAATAATTACACACGAACGAAATATATAAGACTTGTAATGTAAAAATCTAAATGTTATATTATATCTGAGTTGTGTAAACTTCGAAAACTTTTGGCTGTGGCGGCGAACAATTATTTCATGACACGGCAGGCGTGCCTTACGCCATAGAATATGATCGCACGCCTGTCGTGTCATGCGCCACACGTTGAAATCATTGATGACACGCCTGTCGTGCCAACCGCACCGAAACGGTTATAAATGTACCTATGATAAATAATTTTATAAGGTTAGGTAGGCTATTTTATTTCTTACTCTTGTATGTGCAAATAAACATAGTCAATGATTAGTCAATAATATGTAAATGACGTTAGAGTGAGACCAAGATAAGTATGCAGCGATTTTTATAGCACAAACGTGCAAGTGTATTTTAAATTCCAAATTTCTATGAAATTATGTATTTAAATAACATTTGCGCGTCTGTGCTATAAAAATCGCTTAATATCTTGGTCTGACTAACTCTTTTCGAATGTAGACAATAAGGGAGGAGGAGGAAGCTTCTGCTCACATTTGCCGCCTGTTTGTGCATGTGCTGAATGTGTTAGTCCCGAATTTTATTATATTAATATTTAAAATATAATTATACAATTTTAACCCTTTACCAGGCTGACATTTCGAAAATGACAATTGAATGTTTTACTCATCAAAAATAGAACAGATGTTTGAAGTGCCATACGTGGGAAATATAACCCTTAACCCTTAGCCTGGTAAAATTGTTAATTTTTTTACACAAATTAATAAATAAAACAATGTTAATGTGAAGACAAACTTTTTATTGAAAATCTCCCAACTACGTGTTCGACCACTGCCCGACGATCTGCGAGATATAGTCGCGACGCTTCCGTGTACTGATAAAAATAGCTAAATTCAATAAAATATACTTTGCGTATAATTTTATTATTTTTTATTTTAACAAAAATCGGACAAATCTCTATATACATTATACACTTTCAATAAAAAATATTTCAAATCAGTCTAAGCAAATAAAGTTATAAAATTAATGTTAAAAAAAGACCAAAGTTTTTTCCACCGCATCAGTTCGCGGGTGTATAAGTTGGCTTCGATCACCTTCATCTCCAGCACCACCTCACATTCTTGTGGCTCCTGTTGCGGTTGACCGGGTTGGAGTTGTGATTAGGCGACGGACCGGCGCGGCTGGTAGACTGGGAGTCGAGGGCAGGATAGCCCTATGAGGCGCTGCCAGACATGCTCTGGAGTCTGTGGAAATGTTAATAAAAACAAGAATTATATTTAGATATATACAAATTATTGTATTAAACCATACTCCAGTGAACGGTGTGAAATTGAAATTAAGTTTATATGTCAAATCTAATTATTCTTATTTATTATAATTTAGACATTTGTAGACCTTTAAAGCATGACGTATAGGATATATAAGTATGTAGCCAGCCTACTTGGCATCTAGGTAAGTAGGTACCCATGTACCTAGTTGGCGTTGGGCAGACACTTTTATTTCAAAGAAAGTATGAAAGTGAAAGAAAATCGTAGATCGAAACGTTACTGTGATCCAAATCAGTAAAAATGCCTACCTTTGTTGGCCTCCATATCATTATAGAAATTTCCATTTTCCAGCAATAGCTGGAAGCTATAAGCTTGAACATATTCCTTGCCAGGGTGCTCACTGTAGGTCCATTGTGATTCCCACTAGTCTGGAACTAAAAAAACACATGAATTAGAGCATATTTTTCTAAAATAACCGGCTACAGGAGCTTCGGACAATCAATATACTATTTGACCTTAAGAACTTACAAAGTAATAAAATAAATTACTTTTGAGAAAATATTAATAATAGGTAGATTGAAAATTATCCTTTAAACTGCTAAAATAATTATTTTATGTAAAAACTACAACTGTTCACTGTTTAACAAGTATCTTATTCTTATTTGTTTCATAAGTCGAGCGAGAGTAACCAAAAGTATGCAACGAAACTATGTAGTTTCGAAAGTCATCGGGTACTAGGAAGTAATTTATATGTTTAAAAGCAACTAAAATAATCAAAAGTAGGTACATTGTGATACATAGTTTCAAAAAGTCGTCAAGTACTTCAATTATAACGGTAATTTCTTCTGCTTAAAAAGTTTTTTTAAAGACAAGATAAAGATTTTCTTACCTTTTCAATGTAAATACAAATTTTATAATATTAAAATATGTGGTACAACAGACAAACATCGGCGACATCAAGACAGCCATGAGACAGTAAACAATGAATTTGACATTGACAGTCTTGACACTACTGCTTAATCTATTAAAATTATATTCGACAAACAGCAAAAAATGTTAAATTGGTATTAAAACTTATTCTACGAAGGTTTTTAGTATCATTGTACGTTATAAGTACGTAAAACTAATTATTTAAGTATATCTAACTCAGATTTAAGTAAATTATTAATTTACCGGTTTTATGTCCCAGCGTAGGATGTGAAGTGTGATGCACACTTAACGTTAGGTTCGTTCATTCCATTCACGTCGGTCAATTCTATGGATTCGAAAGACGTAAGCCAAAACGAAAGAGTTTCCCGGTAGGCTTCAGTTGGTTCGTTCGAACTAATTTACGTGCGGATGGCGCTCTATCGTTCGATTTTCACGGTAGGGCCCCTGCAGCGCTACCGCGAATACCGAAAATCGTCAATTGCGGGCAATTCCGACAGATAAAACACGGTTTGCTACCGCGAAGACAGCCGTCATCGAGCGGCCCGTTCGAAAGACGATTATGGATCGAATATCGTTCCATAGACCTACCGCGAAACGCAATTTTCGGAGTTTTTGACAGCACGAAATTCGTAAAGAACTGTCAAAACACACGTTACCTCAAGAGCTAACGTTGTTCTTTCGTTTATCACAGTGCTGCCAGATAACTCACCTTTCAGCTTTTTATCCCGTTTTTGTGGCAGTGAATCCGCGCATTGTTTTGCAAATATTTTGAATGTCCTCGGTTTTTGAGCACTGCAGCGGGATGAATAAATAGATATTTGGGGATTATGCTCGATCAACTCGCAGTTTCAAAGCAGTGCTCCTGTTTTTTCAATTTCATGACCTGGCAATTTTATTCTGTCATAATAGGGTATCATGCCCTTCGTGTATCTTATTATTATAGTTGATTGTGTCGTGCTGCGTGAAATTGTACTGTTTGTTTGTGAACTATTACAAAGATGTTTCTGTCGCAAGAGAACCTGGCTGAAGAAATCCGGCAACAAGCCGCTTCTATAGATGCCTAATGCGATAAAAATTCCGCTAAGTGAAAGTTCTGGACGCGGAGTTTGTAAATACCACGCTGCATATTTCCACATCCACGACGAAATAGCTGTAGGACCCTGTTCAATAAGGTATACGTTTTAGATTATTTCGTAAGTCATTAATCAAATAGTCAAAACATTGAACATTCACAATAAAAGGTCTAGAGCATTGCAAGATATATGTTTCAAGTATTCAAAGTTCTACCTTCATGGGAAGCTATGTAGTGTCTGTCAGTATCTAATTAAAATAATATACCATTTGATAGAATGTATTTTTGTATTATACAGAAGATATTAATTTAATAATATATGTATATAAATGTTATGGGACAATCTTACCCAAATTGACAAAGCCCCACAATAAGCTCAAGAAGGCTTATGTTGTGATATATAATAAATACACACATGGAAAACACACACCAAATGACTCAGGAACAGATATCTGTGCTCATCACATAAATAAATACATAATGCCGAGATTCAAACTGAGTTGTTCGCAAAGTAGTGTACTTCTACGTTATTTTTCCATTTAAACTTTTATGGCAGGCAGATTATCAACATGAAGTGGGCCGGGACCAAATGGATGCCTGTTTCTCAGCAAGCGGTGTCCAACTGCTAAATTACCCCGGTCTTATCAGTATGGGCTATCATTAAAGCCGGGTAAGTGAAATTTGTTTACATTATTTATAATAACCTCATATCAGATAAAATAATACTGTGAGTACCTGGCACACACTACTTAATATACCATGAATGAATATGAATTTATAAAATATACTGATAGATATTGTTAAAAAAAAATCTTGGGTTTAAAAAGAAGAATTGTCCAGTCAAATTGTATTTGTAATATATGGGTCTTCTTACCTGATTGAAATGTTAAAATAAATAAATACATAAAACATTTACAGTTAAGGTTGTTCTAGCCCCCACTCTATCTATACACAGTGTTCCTTATATGTAGGTAATCTTACCTACATACAATAATTACGTATCTACCCAATTCTAAAAGAAGTTTACATATATACATAATTGATGCTAAGTAGTACTTAAGTAGGGCTCTTCTCAAAAAAATAGTTATACATACATTGTACATTAGAAGTAATGCACATTAATCTTATATCATATTTCATAAATTAAGTACTAATAATTTCATTCTGCATTCCAGGGGTTTTCGATGCACACATGTGACCCTTCATGGGCCATAGGAATATGAAGACCGCTTCTTGTATATCTTTTCCATCACGGAACAATGGTGTTCCGGACCTTTGGTAGGCGTGCGCGGAGCCGTAGGCAACACGTGAGTCCCTTTTGACACTTAATGAAATGTAAGGGGTAAACCGAGCGGATGCTGCCCTTGCCCGCGTCATGGAACACACGCAGAGGCAGCATCCGCCAGGGTGTAAGGACTATTGAGAGTTGATGGTATCTAAAATTAACTAGGCTAATGCGTGCAAGCGATGGTGATGATAAGTACTGAGCTAAGGGATATAAATGGTATAAAACGGACGACTGCCTAATAAAATGATACGCAATTTTATTTCCGGCAGATATATTATTATTATTAGTCTAATAGAAGCAGCTAAAACAGCTTGTCTATTTCTGTGCTTGTTTTGAAGGGCAATTTTATAAAAAAACCTACCTCTTATGTATACTACTGTTTACTATTGTAATAATGTTTTGAAAGTTGTCTCTTTAGTGTACCTTATAAAAAAAGATTGCCTCTTTATCCTGTTAGGAGGTTGATATATTGATCAGTATATTTCATGTTTTCCATGTGTGTTAAAATAATTTTGTGAAATAATAATCTTAACCAGTTTATTCTAATCCCAAAATATTTTAATTTTAAACTGGCTCTTAGCCCAGTCGGTAGTGACCCCGTCAATAAAACAGGAATTTTCGAGCTCGAATCCTGGTAAAGGTATTTATTTCTGTGTTTATCACAGATATATGATCCGGAGTTATGAATGTTTTATATTATTCTATCTATTGTATAATTATATCTTCATTTAGTACTCACAATACAAGCTTTATTTAGCTTTCTATTGGACTAGGTCGATTTGTGTCTTAGCTTTTAGGTTTTTACGATTTGAATATATAAGTAGAATATAAAAAAATCACAAAACAATAAAAAATATATAAACATATTATTAAAAAAACTAACCTAGAATGCCGCCAGCAGCGGGGCAAGGCCCAAGCTGCCGGTGGTCAAGGCCGCAGTGAGAGGAATCGACGTAGGTACTATACGCGCCGTGTCCAAGATATTTATTAATTACTAGCTTCTGCCCGCGACATTGTCTGCGTGGGATGATGACGATGATTGAAAAAAACTAACCCTTTCTCGGGGCCCAAACTATATCCATACCAAATTTAGTCCAAATCGGTTCAGGGGTTTAAGCGTCAAGAGGTAACAGACAGACACACTTTTACGCGCATTTATAATATTAGTATGAAAGTATGGATTGTTAATTTATTTAATTTACTAAGCCTTACATTACTTATTTTCAGACTTTATAGAAGATGTGTATACTACTGTATACCTACTCTAAAATATTCATGATTTGAATTTGACTTCCTTTATTTGTAACTTCGTACTAAAGTGAAAAAGAAATTAACAACAACTGACGTTTGGTTTTCAGATACGGGATCATATCAATTACGTGGACAAGTCGTATGGTGGGACAACCTACGACACCTTTATATGGAGCAACAGCGTTAGTCGAGATTACTTCGAGCAGCTGGCATGTGTGGCACCAGCGAAATAGTGTACATTAGGTAGGTATGTGTTATAATTTATATAAATATATTTGGTGTTTCTAATCACGCACTACGATACCACAGTAATATTAATAAGCATGTGTGTGTATGTGTGTGTGTGTGTTCATTTTTATTAATTCACACACACACACACACACACACACACACACACACACACACACACACACACAATCAATTAATCGTTTAGTTAGCGCATCATGGAAAAAATGATTTACAAAATTGTCGAATGACGCTAGATGTAAAATGTGGATGACTGAAAAAATAGGAATAAATTAGAATTGTACAATACAAGCAAAAGGGAGCTAAGCTAACGAATTTCGTACTATGGTGAAATATAAATTAACATTATGTAACGTTCGGTTTTCAGATATGGGAACAAGTCAACTACATCATTAACATGGACGCGTCGTACGGCAGGGCAACCCACGACGCCTTCATATGTAGCATTAGCATTAGTCAAGACTACTTCGAGCAGCGGGCATGTGGTACCAGCGAAATAGCGCACATTAGGTAGGTAGGTATGTTATAACTTAATAATTTATATGAATATATATTGTGTTCTTAATCATACACTAAACGATCCTACAGTAAGATCAATGAGCCTGTGTGAGTGTATGTGTGTGTTGGGGGCTACGTACTACAGACAGACATAGATGCACATGTTACGTCAGGGGTTCATTAATGGTTTAACGCAGCGGTCGGCAACAGGCGGCCCGCGGGCTGCATGCGGCCTGCTAATCTTTCGCTTGCAGCCCGGCCCGCGAGCCTTGCTGGCTATTTTGTATGTAATATTGACAAACGACAATAACTGATAAATTCACAAATATTAATAAAGTGCGGCCCACTTCAACATTGTTAACAACTATGTACTTATGTGGCCCTTGGCTGCTAAAAGGTTTAGCTCATCACGGAAACTATTTACGAAATATTTCGAATGACCCTAGAGTTAGACCAAGAGAAGACTGCAATAATTCTGATAGCACACGCAGTGCAACTGTTATTTTAAACGTCAAACTTCTGAAATTATGACGCATAAATAACACTTACCTACACTGTGCATGCTATCAATATCGTTGCAGCCTTATCTTGGTCTAATTCTAGTTGCAAAATGTGGAGGACGGAAATAATAGGAATATAATTGTCTTATTTTATATTATTATCCCTGACAGAACGGCAATAATTGCCGCTTATTGTATATGCATTTAGGGTGAGAGACTCTTCGTTTGTTTGTGTTAGGGGCTATTCATAAATTACGTCATTTCAAATTAGGGGGGGGGGGTCTGGACATCGGATGACGGTAGCATGAAGTAGGAGGAAATGGGGTCATTTGAAGCATGATTTTTGGATGATTATAGGGGGGGAGGGGGGGGTCAAAAATCGTCAAAAATCGATGACGTAATTTATGGAATTTATGGACAGCCCCTTAGTTACAAATAAATGTTTCCATTGCGGCCTTCAGGAAAGGTTCCGTAACACCAGCGATGGTTTTTAGGCAGATATTAACCCACTATTAATATAATGTGCTTATTATAATTTTAGAAGACTCCGGGTATCCACTGCGGGAACACGGGACACCTTATGATTTCTGCAACCGGCGCCGCAGAAGAATCCCCGAGGCTATAACGCCATACAAAATAAGGCGCGCTCCACTATAGAGCTAACATTTGGGATATTAAAAGGTAACTTAGTGTTATGGACACTGATTTGCAGTTCTTTATTATTTTTTTATTTATTCAGGCAAACACTAAGTATAAGTTTACAGCTGCAAGATGCCAAGACACTTATACTGTTAATAATACATAGTCAGTATCATAAAATTCATAAATATGTATACACTTTTCGAACTATCTCTAACATACATATTATGTATTACTAAGTTACCTAGACATTTAAAAAAAAACTGATATTAAGTAACATAGGCAGAGTTAAAAAAAATCCTGATACTACGTTGTAGGGACGGCCACTTGTCTGCGAATATGTCTGCGTTTTGGACTGTAGCTATGAAGTTAACCATCCATTGTGTAGATTTGCATTGGGGGGTGACGAGAAAGCTGTTTCATTCGCCGACAGATCCAACAACCATCGGCATAGGTCCTACTATAGGATTATACTTAGATACGCTTTCCCCAGGGATAGCACGCGCATTGTTGGTGTGTGTCTGTTTCCCGGCGACACTTCAACGACATGTAACTATTACACGTCGAAAACTTTCAAAATGGCGAAGTCATTGTAAACTAGCGTCTAAAGAAAATAAGAATCATAAAATTAGTATTCTAAATCAGCGGTCGGCATCATTTTAGCAGCCAAAAAAGTTGAAGCGGGCCGCACTTTGTTAATATGTGTTACTTTATCAAACATTGTCGTTTATCAATATTACATACAAAATAGCCAAGGGGGCTCGCGGGTCGAAAGTGAGAGGTTCACGGGCCGCCTGTTGCCTACCGCTGTTCTAAATAATAATGAAATTCCTAGTAATGTAATGAAGATGTCAAACAGTAATATTAGTACATAGTAAGTATAGTAATAATTCTAATACCAGTTCTTATGATGTTTCAGTTACACCACCACCATGGCCACTACTGTCTGATCTGTGATCCGTGCTGTGCCTACACGCGAAGACCGTACTCCCGACGACGGCGATGAAAATAACACTGCCGGCTTTTCAAGGATCTACATTACCAGCTGATAATGCAACTATTACCCAATGCCCCGTACCTACGTAGTATAGAAGAAGACTAAGACTTATCTACTATATAAGCAGAGGCTAGCAAACTAGTCTTATTTCCTATGAGGCCATGCTGTGGTAATTATTAAATTCACCTTAGAAAGCTAATGTAAGGCATAAGGATAATAAGGCACATATATTTGAATCGCCTCCTTTACAGGAATAAATTGTGTAATTTATTGTACCTGCTAGTTAAACTATTACACGATTAGCAGCACTAAGAGTTGTATTGGCCAAGTTGACTACGGAGTAATATACCTAGCAGGTACAATAAATTACATTTGATCACTGATGACCAGACACAGATTGTGCCGATTGTGTTATTAACTATGATTGCATAACTTTGTCTAGTATAGTTCTGAATATTTGACCATCGATATAAATGATGTAGATATACAAAGATAGATAGATAGAATACTTTAAAATGTAAAGATGTATAATGCGTGTGTTTATTTTTCAAATTTCCATGGCAGAATTTTGTTACAAAACAATCAGTGTAGTAGTATAGTATATAACGATAAGCAAACATGTTACTCGTAAAGGAACACACGAACGAAATATATAAGACTTGTAATGTAAAAATCTAAATGTTATATTATATCTGAGTTGTGTAAACTTCGAAAACTTTTGGCTGTGGCGGCGAACAATTATTTCATGACACGGCAGGCGTGCCTTACGCCATAGAATATGATCGCACGCCTGTCGTGTCATGCGCCACACGTTGAAATCATTGATGACACGCCTGTCGTGCCAACCGCACCGAAACGGTTATAAATGTACCTATGATAAATAATTTTATAAGGTTAGGTAGGCTATTTTATTTCTTACTCTTGTATGTGCAAATAAACATAGTCAATGATTAGTCAATAATATGTAAATGACATTAGAGTGAGACCAAGATAAGTATGCTGCGATTTTTATAGCACAAACGTGCAAGTGTATTTTAAATTCCAAATTTCTATGAAATTATGTATTTAAATAACATTTGCGCGTCTGTGCTATAAAAATCGCTTAATATCCTGGTCTGACTAACTCTTTTCGAATGTAGACAATAAGGGAGGAGGAGGAAGCTTCTGCCCATTTGCCGCCTGTTTGTGCATGTGCTGAATGTGTTAGTCCCGAATTTTATTATATTAATATTTAAAATATAATTATACAATTTTAACCCTTTACCAGGCTGACATTTCTAAAATGACAATTGAATGTTTTACTCATCAAAAATAGAACAGATGTTTGAAGTGCCATACGTGGGAAATATAACCCTTAACCCTTAGCCTGGTAAAATTGTTAAATTTTTTACACAAATTAATAAATAAAACAATGTTAATGTGAAGACAAACTTTTTATTGAAAATCTCCCAACTACGTGTTCGACCACTGCCCGACGATCTGCGAGATATAGTCGCGACGCTTCCGTGTACTGATAAAAATAGCTAAATTCAATAAAATATACTTTGCGTATAATTTTATTATTTTTATTTTAACAAAAATCGGACAAATCTCTATATACATTATACACTTTCAATAAAGAATATTTCAAATCAGTCTAAGCAAATAAAGTTATAAAATTAATGTTAAAAAAAGACCAAAGTTTTTTCCACCGCATCAGTTCGCGGGTGTATATGTTGGCTTCGATCACCTTCATCTCCAGCACCACCTCACATTCTTGTGGCTCCTGTTGCGGTTGACCGGGTTGGAGTTGTGATTAGGCGACGGACCGGCGCGGCTGGTAGACTGGGAGTCGAGGGCAGGATAGCCCTATGAGGCGCTGCCAGACATCCTCTGGAGTCTGTGGAAATGTTAATAAAAACAAGAATTATATTTAGATATATACAAATTATTGTATTAAACCATACTCCAGTGAATGGTGTGAAATTGAAATTAAGTTTATATGTCAAATCTAATTATTCTTATTTATTATAATTTAGACATTTGTAGACCTTTAAAGCATGACGTATAGGATATATAAGTATGTAGCCAGCCTACTTGGCATCTAGGTAAGTAGGTACCCATGTACCTAGTTGGCGTTGGGCAGACACTTTTATTTCAAAGAAGGTATGAAAGTGAAAGAAAATCGTAGATTATCTCATACACAATCAGGATAGTTTCATGAGTACGAAACGTTACTGTGATCCAAATCAGTAAAAATGCCTACCTTTGTTGGCCTCCATATCATTATAGAAATTTCCATTTTCCAGCAATAGCTGGAAGCTATAAGCTTGAACATATTCCTTGCCAGGGTGCTCACTGTAGGTCCATTGTGATTCCCACTAGTCTGGAACTAAAAAAACACATGAATTAGAGCATATTTTTCTAAAATAACCGGCTACAGGAGCTTCGGACAATCAATAGACTATTTGACCTTAAGAACTTACAAAGTAATAAAATAAATTACTTTTGAGAAAATATTAATAATAGGTAGATTGAAAATTATCCTTTAAACTGCTAAAATAATCATTTTATGTAAAAACTACAACTGTACACTGTTTAACAAGTATCTTATTCTTATTTGTTTCATAAGTCGAGCGAGAGTAACCAAAAGTATGCAACGAAACTATGTAGTTTCGAAAGTCATCGGGTACTAGGAAGTAATTTATATGTTTAAAAGCAACTAAAATAATCAAAAGTAGGTACATTGTGATACATAGTTTCAAAAAGTCGTCAAGTACTTCAATTATAACGGTAATTTCTTCTGCTTAGAAAGTTTTTTTTAAAGACAAGATAAAGATTTTCTTACCTTTTCAATGTAAATACAAATTTTATAATATTAAAATATGTGGTACAACAGACAAACATCGGCGACATCAAGACAGCCATGAGACAGTAAACAATGAATTTGACATTGACAGTCTTGACACTACTGCTTAATCTATTAAAATTATATTCGACAAACAGCAAAAAATGTTAAATTGGTATTAAAACTTATTCTACGAAGGTTTTTAGTATCATTGTACGTTATAAGTACGTAAAACTAATTATTTAAGTATATCTAACTCAGATTTAAGTAAATTATTAATTTACCGGTTTTATGTCCCAGCGTAGGATGTGAAGTGTGATGCACACTTAACGTTAGGTTCGTTCATTCCATTCACGTCGGTCAATTCTATGGATTCGAAAGACGTAAGCCAAAACGAAAGTGTTTCCCGGTAGGCTTCAGTTGGTTCGTTCGAACTAATTTACGTGCGGATGGCGCTCTATCGTTCGATTTTCACGGTAGGGCCCCTGCAGCGCTACCGCGAATACCGAAAATCGTCAATTGCGGGCAATTCCGACAGATAAAACACGGTTTGCTACCGCGAAGACAGCCGTCATCGAGCGGCCCGTTCGAAAGACGATTATGGATCGAATATCGTTCCATAGACCTACCGCGAAACGCAATTTTCGGAGTTTTTGACAGCACGAAATTCGTAAAGAACTGTCAAAACACACGTTACCTCAAGAGCTAACGTTGTTCTTTCGTTTATCACAGTGCTGCCAGATAACTCACCTTTCAGCTTTTTATCCCGTTTTTGTGGAAGTGAATCCGCGCATTGTTTTGCAAATATTTTGAATGTCCTCGGTTTTTGAGCACTGCAGCGGGATGAATAAATAGATATTTGGGGATTATGCTCGATCAACTCGCAGTTTCAAAGCAGTGCTCCTGTTTTTTCAATTTCATGACCTGGCAATTTTATTCTGTCATAATAGGGTATCATGCCCTTCGTGTATCTTATTATTATAGTTGATTGTGTCGTGCTGCGTGAAATTGTACTGTTTGTTTGTGAACTATTACAAAGATGTTTCTGTCGCAAGAGAACCTGGCTGAAGAAATCCGGCAACAAGCCGCTTCTATAGATGCCTAATGCGATAAAAATTCCGCTAAGTGAAAGTTCTGGACGCGGAGTTTGTAAATACCACGCTGCATATTTCCACATCCACGACGAAATAGCTGTAGGACCCTGTTCAATAAGGTATACGTTTTAGATTATTTCGTAAGTCATTAATCAAATAGTCAAAACATTGAACATTCACAATAAAAGGTCTAGAGCATTGCAAGATATATGTTTCAAGTATTCAAAGTTCTACCTTCATGGGAAGCTATGTAGTGTCTGTCAGTATCTAATTAAAATAATATACCATTTGATAGAATGTATTTTTGTATTATACAGAAGATATTAATTTAATAATATATGTATATAAATGTTATGGGACAATCTTACCCAAATTGACAAAGCCCCACAATAAGCTCAAGAAGGCTTATGTTGTGATATATAATAAATACACACATGGAAAACACACACCAAATGACTCAGGAACAGATATCTGTGCTCATCACATAAATAAATACATAATGCCGAGATTCAAACTGAGTTGTTCGCAAAGTAGTGTACTTCTACGTTATTTTTCCATTTAAACTTTTATGGCAGGCAGATTATCAACATGAAGTGGGCCGGGACCAAATGGATGCCTGTTTCTCAGCAAGCGGTGTCCAACTGCTAAATTACCCCGGTCTTATCAGTATGGGCTATCATTAAAGCCGGGTAAGTGAAATTTGTTTACATTATTTATAATAACCTCATATCAGATAAAATAATACTGTGAGTACCTGGCACACACT
Source organism: Cydia splendana (assembly GCF_910591565.1). NCBI lineage: Eukaryota > Metazoa > Arthropoda > Insecta > Lepidoptera > Tortricidae > Cydia > Cydia splendana. The sequence continues at coordinate 10,726,530 of NC_085971.1, read as the reverse complement.
ACTTAATATACCATGAATGAATATGAATTTATAAAATATACTGATAGATATTGTTAAAAAAAAATCTTGGGTTTAAAAAGAAGAATTGTCCAGTCAAATTGTATTTGTAATATATGGGTCTTCTTACCTGATTGAAATGTTAAAATAAATAAATACATAAAACATTTACAGTTAAGGTTGTTCTAGCCCCCACTCTATCTATACACAGTGTTCCTTATATGTAGGTAATCTTACCTACATACAATAATTACGTATCTACCCAATTCTAAAAGAAGTTTACATATATACATAATTGATGCTAAGTAGTACTTAAGTAGGGCTCTTCTCAAAAAAATAGTTATACATACATTGTACATTAGAAGTAATGCACATTAATCTTATATCATATTTCATAAATTAAGTACTAATAATTTCATTCTGCATTCCAGGGGTTTTCGATGCACACATGTGACCCTTCATGGGCCATAGGAATATGAAGACCGCTTCTTGTATATCTTTTCCATCACGGAACAATGGTGTTCCGGACCTTTGGTAGGCGTGCGCGGAGCCGTAGGCAACACGTGAGTCCCTTTTGACACTTAATGAAATGTAAGGGGTAAACCGAGCGGATGCTGCCCTTGCCCGCGTCATGGAACACACGCAGAGGCAGCATCCGCCAGGGTGTAAGGACTATTGAGAGTTGATGGTATCTAAAATTAACTAGGCTAATGCGTGCAAGCGATGGTGATGATAAGTACTGAGCTAAGGGATATAAATGGTATAAAACGGACGACTGCCTAATAAAATGATACGCAATTTTATTTCCGGCAGATATATTATTATTATTAGTCTAATAGAAGCAGCTAAAACAGCTTGTCTATTTCTGTGCTTGTTTTGAAGGGCAATTTTATAAAAAAACCTACCTCTTATGTATACTACTGTTTACTATTGTAATAATGTTTTGAAAGTTGTCTCTTTAGTGTACCTTATAAAAAAAGATTGCCTCTTTATCCTGTTAGGAGGTTGATATATTGATCAGTATATTTCATGTTTTCCATGTGTGTTAAAATAATTTTGTGAAATAATAATCTTAACCAGTTTATTCTAATCCCAAAATATTTTAATTTTAAACTGGCTCTTAGCCCAGTCGGTAGTGACCCCGTCAATAAAACAGGAATTTTCGAGCTCGAATCCTGGTAAAGGTATTTATTTCTGTGTTTATCACAGATATATGATCCGGAGTTATGAATGTTTTATATTATTCTATCTATTGTATAATTATATCTTCATTTAGTACTCACAATACAAGCTTTATTTAGCTTTCTATTGGACTAGGTCGATTTGTGTCTTAGCTTTTAGGTTTTTACGATTTGAATATATAAGTAGAATATAAAAAAATCACAAAACAATAAAAAATATATAAACATATTATTAAAAAAACTAACCTAGAATGCCGCCAGCAGCGGGGCAAGGCCCAAGCTGCCGGTGGTCAAGGCCGCAGTGAGAGGAATCGACGTAGGTACTATACGCGCCGTGTCCAAGATATTTATTAATTACTAGCTTCTGCCCGCGACATTGTCTGCGTGGGATGATGACGATGATTGAAAAAAACTAACCCTTTCTCGGGGCCCAAACTATATCCATACCAAATTTAGTCCAAATCGGTTCAGGGGTTTAAGCGTCAAGAGGTAACAGACAGACACACTTTTACGCGCATTTATAATATTAGTATGAAAGTATGGATTGTTAATTTATTTAATTTACTAAGCCTTACATTACTTATTTTCAGACTTTATAGAAGATGTGTATACTACTGTATACCTACTCTAAAATATTCATGATTTGAATTTGACTTCCTTTATTTGTAACTTCGTACTAAAGTGAAAAAGAAATTAACAACAACTGACGTTTGGTTTTCAGATACGGGATCATATCAATTACGTGGACAAGTCGTATGGTGGGACAACCTACGACACCTTTATATGGAGCAACAGCGTTAGTCGAGATTACTTCGAGCAGCTGGCATGTGTGGCACCAGCGAAATAGTGTACATTAGGTAGGTATGTGTTATAATTTATATAAATATATTTGGTGTTTCTAATCACGCACTACGATACCACAGTAATATTAATAAGCATGTGTGTGTATGTGTGTGTGTGTGTTCATTTTTATTAATTCACACACACACACACACACACACACACACACACACACACACACACACACACACACACACACACACACAATCAATTAATCGTTTAGTTAGCGCATCATGGAAAAAATGATTTACAAAATTGTCGAATGACGCTAGATGTAAAATGTGGATGACTGAAAAAATAGGAATAAATTAGAATTGTACAATACAAGCAAAAGGGAGCTAAGCTAACGAATTTCGTACTATGGTGAAATATAAATTAACATTATGTAACGTTCGGTTTTCAGATATGGGAACAAGTCAACTACATCATTAACATGGACGCGTCGTACGGCAGGGCAACCCACGACGCCTTCATATGTAGCATTAGCATTAGTCAAGACTACTTCGAGCAGCGGGCATGTGGTACCAGCGAAATAGCGCACATTAGGTAGGTAGGTATGTTATAACTTAATAATTTATATGAATATATATTGTGTTCTTAATCATACACTAAACGATCCTACAGTAAGATCAATGAGCCTGTGTGAGTGTATGTGTGTGTTGGGGGCTACGTACTACAGACAGACATAGATGCACATGTTACGTCAGGGGTTCATTAATGGTTTAACGCAGCGGTCGGCAACAGGCGGCCCGCGGGCTGCATGCGGCCTGCTAATCTTTCGCTTGCAGCCCGGCCCGCGAGCCTTGCTGGCTATTTTGTATGTAATATTGACAAACGACAATAACTGATAAATTCACAAATATTAATAAAGTGCGGCCCACTTCAACATTGTTAACAACTATGTACTTATGTGGCCCTTGGCTGCTAAAAGGTTTAGCTCATCACGGAAACTATTTACGAAATATTTCGAATGACCCTAGAGTTAGACCAAGAGAAGACTGCAATAATTCTGATAGCACACGCAGTGCAACTGTTATTTTAAACGTCAAACTTCTGAAATTATGACGCATAAATAACACTTACCTACACTGTGCATGCTATCAATATCGTTGCAGCCTTATCTTGGTCTAATTCTAGTTGCAAAATGTGGAGGACGGAAATAATAGGAATATAATTGTCTTATTTTATATTATTATCCCTGACAGAACGGCAATAATTGCCGCTTATTGTATATGCATTTAGGGTGAGAGACTCTTCGTTTGTTTGTGTTAGGGGCTATTCATAAATTACGTCATTTCAAATTAGGGGGGGGGGGGGTCTGGACATCGGATGACGGTAGCATGAAGTAGGAGGAAATGGGGTCATTTGAAGCATGATTTTTGGATGATTATAGGGGGGGAGGGGGGGGTCAAAAATCGTCAAAAATCGATGACGTAATTTATGGAATTTATGGACAGCCCCTTAGTTACAAATAAATGTTTCCATTGCGGCCTTCAGGAAAGGTTCCGTAACACCAGCGATGGTTTTTAGGCAGATATTAACCCACTATTAATATAATGTGCTTATTATAATTTTAGAAGACTCCGGGTATCCACTGCGGGAACACGGGACACCTTATGATTTCTGCAACCGGCGCCGCAGAAGAATCCCCGAGGCTATAACGCCATACAAAATAAGGCGCGCTCCACTATAGAGCTAACATTTGGGATATTAAAAGGTAACTTAGTGTTATGGACACTGATTTGCAGTTCTTTATTATTTTTTATTTATTCAGGCAAACACTAAGTATAAGTTTACAGCTGCAAGATGCCAAGACACTTATACTGTTAATAATACATAGTCAGTATCATAAAATTCATAAATATGTATACACTTTTCGAACTATCTCTAACATACATATTATGTATTACTAAGTTACCTAGACATTTAAAAAAAAACTGATATTAAGTAACATAGGCAGAGTTAAAAAAAATCCTGATACTACGTTGTAGGGACGGCCACTTGTCTGCGAATATGTCTGCGTTTTGGACTGTAGCTATGAAGTTAACCATCCATTGTGTAGATTTGCATTGGGGGGTGACGAGAAAGCTGTTTCATTCGCCGACAGATCCAACAACCATCGGCATAGGTCCTACTATAGGATTATACTTAGATACGCTTTCCCCAGGGATAGCACGCGCATTGTTGGTGTGTGTCTGTTTCCCGGCGACACTTCAACGACATGTAACTATTACACGTCGAAAACTTTCAAAATGGCGAAGTCATTGTAAACTAGCGTCTAAAGAAAATAAGAATCATAAAATTAGTATTCTAAATCAGCGGTCGGCATCATTTTAGCAGCCAAAAAAGTTGAAGCGGGCCGCACTTTGTTAATATGTGTTACTTTATCAAACATTGTCGTTTATCAATATTACATACAAAATAGCCAAGGGGGCTCGCGGGTCGAAAGTGAGAGGTTCACGGGCCGCCTGTTGCCTACCGCTGTTCTAAATAATAATGAAATTCCTAGTAATGTAATGAAGATGTCAAACAGTAATATTAGTACATAGTAAGTATAGTAATAATTCTAATACCAGTTCTTATGATGTTTCAGTTACACCACCACCATGGCCACTACTGTCTGATCTGTGATCCGTGCTGTGCCTACACGCGAAGACCGTACTCCCGACGACGGCGATGAAAATAACACTGCCGGCTTTTCAAGGATCTACATTACCAGCTGATAATGCAACTATTACCCAATGCCCCGTACCTACGTAGTATAGAAGAAGACTAAGACTTATCTACTATATAAGCAGAGGCTAGCAAACTAGTCTTATTTCCTATGAGGCCATGCTGTGGTAATTATTAAATTCACCTTAGAAAGCTAATGTAAGGCATAAGGATAATAAGGCACATATATTTGAATCGCCTCCTTTACAGGAATAAATTGTGTAATTTATTGTACCTGCTAGTTAAACTATTACACGATTAGCAGCACTAAGAGTTGTATTGGCCAAGTTGACTACGGAGTAATATACCTAGCAGGTACAATAAATTACATTTGATCACTGATGACCAGACACAGATTGTGCCGATTGTGTTATTAACTATGATTGCATAACTTTGTCTAGTATAGTTCTGAATATTTGACCATCGATATAAATGATGTAGATATACAAAGATAGATAGATAGAATACTTTAAAATGTAAAGATGTATAATGCGTGTGTTTATTTTTCAAATTTCCATGGCAGAATTTTGTTACAAAACAATCAGTGTAGTAGTATAGTATATAACGATAAGCAAACATGTTACTCGTAAAGGAACACACGAACGAAATATATAAGACTTGTAATGTAAAAATCTAAATGTTATATTATATCTGAGTTGTGTAAACTTCGAAAACTTTTGGCTGTGGCGGCGAACAATTATTTCATGACACGGCAGGCGTGCCTTACGCCATAGAATATGATCGCACGCCTGTCGTGTCATGCGCCACACGTTGAAATCATTGATGACACGCCTGTCGTGCCAACCGCACCGAAACGGTTATAAATGTACCTATGATAAATAATTTTATAAGGTTAGGTAGGCTATTTTATTTCTTACTCTTGTATGTGCAAATAAACATAGTCAATGATTAGTCAATAATATGTAAATGACATTAGAGTGAGACCAAGATAAGTATGCTGCGATTTTTATAGCACAAACGTGCAAGTGTATTTTAAATTCCAAATTTCTATGAAATTATGTATTTAAATAACATTTGCGCGTCTGTGCTATAAAAATCGCTTAATATCCTGGTCTGACTAACTCTTTTCGAATGTAGACAATAAGGGAGGAGGAGGAAGCTTCTGCCCATTTGCCGCCTGTTTGTGCATGTGCTGAATGTGTTAGTCCCGAATTTTATTATATTAATATTTAAAATATAATTATACAATTTTAACCCTTTACCAGGCTGACATTTCTAAAATGACAATTGAATGTTTTACTCATCAAAAATAGAACAGATGTTTGAAGTGCCATACGTGGGAAATATAACCCTTAACCCTTAGCCTGGTAAAATTGTTAAATTTTTTACACAAATTAATAAATAAAACAATGTTAATGTGAAGACAAACTTTTTATTGAAAATCTCCCAACTACGTGTTCGACCACTGCCCGACGATCTGCGAGATATAGTCGCGACGCTTCCGTGTACTGATAAAAATAGCTAAATTCAATAAAATATACTTTGCGTATAATTTTATTATTTTTATTTTAACAAAAATCGGACAAATCTCTATATACATTATACACTTTCAATAAAGAATATTTCAAATCAGTCTAAGCAAATAAAGTTATAAAATTAATGTTAAAAAAAGACCAAAGTTTTTTCCACCGCATCAGTTCGCGGGTGTATATGTTGGCTTCGATCACCTTCATCTCCAGCACCACCTCACATTCTTGTGGCTCCTGTTGCGGTTGACCGGGTTGGAGTTGTGATTAGGCGACGGACCGGCGCGGCTGGTAGACTGGGAGTCGAGGGCAGGATAGCCCTATGAGGCGCTGCCAGACATCCTCTGGAGTCTGTGGAAATGTTAATAAAAACAAGAATTATATTTAGATATATACAAATTATTGTATTAAACCATACTCCAGTGAATGGTGTGAAATTGAAATTAAGTTTATATGTCAAATCTAATTATTCTTATTTATTATAATTTAGACATTTGTAGACCTTTAAAGCATGACGTATAGGATATATAAGTATGTAGCCAGCCTACTTGGCATCTAGGTAAGTAGGTACCCATGTACCTAGTTGGCGTTGGGCAGACACTTTTATTTCAAAGAAGGTATGAAAGTGAAAGAAAATCGTAGATTATCTCATACACAATCAGGATAGTTTCATGAGTACGAAACGTTACTGTGATCCAAATCAGTAAAAATGCCTACCTTTGTTGGCCTCCATATCATTATAGAAATTTCCATTTTCCAGCAATAGCTGGAAGCTATAAGCTTGAACATATTCCTTGCCAGGGTGCTCACTGTAGGTCCATTGTGATTCCCACTAGTCTGGAACTAAAAAAACACATGAATTAGAGCATATTTTTCTAAAATAACCGGCTACAGGAGCTTCGGACAATCAATAGACTATTTGACCTTAAGAACTTACAAAGTAATAAAATAAATTACTTTTGAGAAAATATTAATAATAGGTAGATTGAAAATTATCCTTTAAACTGCTAAAATAATCATTTTATGTAAAAACTACAACTGTACACTGTTTAACAAGTATCTTATTCTTATTTGTTTCATAAGTCGAGCGAGAGTAACCAAAAGTATGCAACGAAACTATGTAGTTTCGAAAGTCATCGGGTACTAGGAAGTAATTTATATGTTTAAAAGCAACTAAAATAATCAAAAGTAGGTACATTGTGATACATAGTTTCAAAAAGTCGTCAAGTACTTCAATTATAACGGTAATTTCTTCTGCTTAGAAAGTTTTTTTTAAAGACAAGATAAAGATTTTCTTACCTTTTCAATGTAAATACAAATTTTATAATATTAAAATATGTGGTACAACAGACAAACATCGGCGACATCAAGACAGCCATGAGACAGTAAACAATGAATTTGACATTGACAGTCTTGACACTACTGCTTAATCTATTAAAATTATATTCGACAAACAGCAAAAAATGTTAAATTGGTATTAAAACTTATTCTACGAAGGTTTTTAGTATCATTGTACGTTATAAGTACGTAAAACTAATTATTTAAGTATATCTAACTCAGTTTTAAGTAAATTATTAATTTACCGGTTTTATGTCCCAGCGTAGGATGTGAAGTGTGATGCACACTTAACGTTAGGTTCGTTCATTCCATTCACGTCGGTCAATTCTATGGATTCGAAAGACGTAAGCCAAAACGAAAGTGTTTCCCGGTAGGCTTCAGTTGGTTCGTTCGAACTAATTTACGTGCGGATGGCGCTCTATCGTTCGATTTTCACGGTAGGGCCCCTGACCGTCATCCTTGTCGATGGTTAATTGTTATTTCCTTCTCGCTCAGTGTCAGCAGTCGCAGTGTTTTCCAAACTTTTCACGTCGTAAGCTTGGTAATTAATGTGTAACTGTGAATTAGTTTTTCAAACGTTTTGTCTTGTATAGATAAATAAAGTTTAATTTAATACATTAGATTTGTTTTATTTTACTATGTTTCTACATGAATAACTTAAAATTAATGCCGTTAAAATAATTTTCACCGTTGGTTAAAATTCTCCCACATTTCAAAGTTTGAGAACCTGTAAACAGCATGATGACGTAGGCGCGTGTCAGTTAGGTCATACGCGAATCTCGGAATGGAGTACCAGGCGGAGTATATTATTATACCATGGAAGACCATGTTTTATTAGACCATGGGCTGGAACACACTACCGCACCGCACCGCGACCTTGGTGCGGCACACTCATAAATGAGAGCGAGAAAGGGATATCTGTTTCTCGCTCTCACTTATGGGTGCGGCGCACCGTGATATTGGTGCAGTGTTACGGCATTTAGGAAGGTGTGTAAAGCGCAACTTTCTCGTAAAGCCCCCTCCTCACTCGTGCGCGAATCGCGGCGCGAAGCCGCGAACGCGAGTGTGGCGTCGATTTTCGCAAACAGCGAAATCGACTCCACACTCACGTTCGCGGCTTCGCCCGCGATTCACGCGCATAGTCTGGAGGGGGCTTAATATATCATGGCTCCTCTACAGCTACACGATGGGCCAGCGCCGGCCACTCCAAGGGACGCAGCGATGCGGTAGAATGAGATAGCAATATCACTTGCTCCCTCTAACGCATACAGCCCCTGCTACACGGCAGCCGACAAGCCCCCAAACCGCGTGGCCTTGGTCTGTCCCGGACCGTGTAGACAGTTGTTACCAACAAAATTTCGTTTGACCTCCGGACGCCATTGGCATGCGAGCGCGCGCCAGCGACCGCGGTCTGAGCGGTCGGTCCGGAACCGTGTAGCCGCCCGACGCCGACCGCACTAGGCCATTTCGCTTGAAGGACGCGCGTGTGCGCTCGTGTGGTTAATAGCCATGCCATGGGTACTCAGTAGCATTTATAATAATTCATCAAATACTTTCCTCTTCATTCTCAGAAAGTTATGTATGTCCCCGTAGCGTAGTCCAGCGAATTCATTAAGTTGAAATGACTCAACAAATGCCGTTTTTTGAGCCAGCGTTTCATTCATATACCCTTTTCTTTTTTTACAAACTTTTTATTAACTTGCAATATACCTAATGTAAGTATGTAAATATGTTTTTACGGGTCAAATCTTGCAAGTTAAATTAGACCCACTTTCTAGTTTCCGATAGAGCTGAAAATTTGCATACATATATAAGTCGGGTGACAATGCATTATTATGGTACCATAGAGCTGATCTGATGATGGAGACAGGAGGTGGCCATAGGAACCCTGTGATAGAACAACGCGACCTAATTGTGTTTGGGGTTTTTAGAATTGTCTCGACGAGTATTAGATGCCTCTGGAAAGAAAAGTACAGTCAGCAATAAAAGCTTGTACCAAATATTATTTTTTTCCAAAAACTTATTTTTTTGTCATTGCACTAGGTTATGAAATTTGGCACCCCGGCCAATAAGTTTTGCCGCCCCAGAAGTGAAGGAAGAAAAACAAAATGCAATCCGCCAGGGGTGGCATACGCCGCCCTTAGGGCCATACGCCACTGAGTAGGTACTAATGCCACGCCAACTTTCTGAAAAGTTAGGGGCCAATTTGTGCGCTTGCAATACGTGTTGTCCGTCCGCGAGTTCTGAACACACTGTGGTTTGCCACCGTCTAGCCAGACAACTCAGACGGACCCACACACCAAGGACAGACCAAGGTCAGACGGTTAGTAGGCTTGTCGGCTGCCGTGTAGCAGGGGCTTTACATTCGTCCCTTGGAGTGGCCGACGCTGGCCCATCGTGTAGAGGAGCCATCAAAGGCCGATTTTAACAATTGTTTCCGAACGTACCACTGATGGTGTATGACAGTTCCTTCCATTAATTTTTTGACATAATAATATTGTTTGGGCTTTGACTAGGTGACCCAGCTTTTGAAGAAAGTTTCTACTAAACATTTGTCATATTAGTGTAATTTGAAAGCAATATTACAGTAACGCGTGATGTGTTATTGAATTGTCTATTATTGTTATTTAAATGTGTTATAAGTTAACGCAATGAGTAATGACCCGCAAGGTAGACTAATTTGCTATACTATTTAGACACCATAGAAACAAAATTTGGGTTTTAAATTCACATAAACATTTTATAGTTGCAGAGCAAGATTGCGCAGTTTGCTTACAAAAATGCCATCATCCTACCCAGCTTCCTTGTGGACACATCTTTTGTTTTCTTTGTGTAAAGGTGAGCTGAAGGAAATTTGAAGTTTATTCCTTTGAATATCTAATAACTTCCTGATTATTAATTCTTATTATTGTGATGTACAGGGAGTTGCAATTCAGAATAAAAAGTGTGCAATGTGCAGAGCAGAAATCCCACCTGATTATTTGGACCATCCAGTACTCTTAGAGAAAGCTTCCCCTCAAGCTAGTTCTGAGGAAGTGAATGAAGGCTACCAATGGTATTATGAAGGAAGGAATGGTATGTACATATTTATTAGGTTTAATAATATTATAAACCGAACACCTATGTTTTACTTCTTGCAATCTGTTATAAGTTATTATGTATCTACCAGGGTGGTGGAAATATGATGAGAGGAGTAATATTGAATTAGAAAATTCATATAATGCTGGAAGCCCTGAGTGTACATTACTACTAGCTGGAGCTGTGTACAGAATAAACTTTCAAAATATGGTACAGATGCGACAGAATGATAGGACCAGGAGACGCAGAGTTCAGAGAGACACCCCTGCACTGCCAGCCAAAGGTACTCATGCATATATTCATTTAATTTGTAAATTTTTCTTAATACATATTTTTAATTAAATTATTGTTTCCTTCCAAAACAAATTACACCCTACACCAGGGGTTGGCAAAAGGAAAAGAGCCAATAGTCTTAATTGTTAATTTTTATGGGTCAATTGAAAAGCCACAATTGTACCTCCAAAGAGCCACATGCTATGCGGCTTTATTTGCAGTCAGTTATGGCCTTTAAAGGGAATACTTTATGTCACAGCCTATTTATCTTTCAGGTATTGCTGGTATAAAAATTGATAATCCCACTAATGAAGCTAAGAATGAATCGGAGACTTCAAACACTATTGATCTAACCAGCAATGACAACAGTAATGATGCTGAACCAGTGGAGATTGTAGATAGTGATGATGGTGAAGTCAGTGAGGTCACTTCTCAAGATAATGAAGTCAATGAATTAGTTCACAGAACCAGGTAAATACCAATCAAGGGTCAACTTGAATTTTTATTCTCAGTTGTTACCACCGAAATGTTTTAATGTTCAATACTGACTAAAATACATAAATGCATAGTATATTACTTCTTCCATTGATGGCCGATTTAGTAAACGGCCCCTAAAACTGAACAAACGCTTTAATGTTTATTGGTACAGTCACCTGCAATAATTAATATGTTACTCTTTGAAGGTCACAAAAATATGTGACATGCTCTTATGGCTGTAGAAATAAGATTGTGTCAGATATTTTTGCGCCCGTCTTCATGTAACATGTAATAAAATTAAGAGCTGTTATTACTGGTAACACTAACAACTTAGTGGTAACTAGTGGGCATAACTCAAAATTCTGTCTTACTATTGGTAAATTTTGTAATTTTTTTTTATAGTGCAATCAACTTAGTGGATCCCACCAGGCATGCAAATGAGGACACATGATTTAAGACATACCTATGGTTATTAGCCTTTAAAGGTATTGGTCCTAAATAATACAGTAGAATCCACTTACTATGATTATGTTTAAAATTATCTCCTGCATAGTATTTATGTCCCAAATAATAAATTTTTGTGACTATAATATGCATTTTTTCATCTGGTACCTTTATAAGATGATTCTTAAACGGGTTTTACTGTCATTTTAGTAGACTGCTTAGAACAGAGGGGCTACCGCGAAAACCGAAATTCGCAAATTGCGGGGATCTTACTCTTTTACTCCAATGAAGGCGTAATTAGAGTGACAGAGAAAAATGCCCGCAATTGACGATTTTCGGTATTGGCGGTAGCCCTACAGGAGTCTCCAAATATGTCATTTTATCAATAAATTTGACTTAAAACTAGGCTTTTGTGTCTGTTGTTACTATCCTAGGCTAAGCTCTTGTTTGGTTGCTTACTTTCTGCAGGCTGGACTTTGCATGGAGGCCAGTTTGGTTTGGAGACCTCTGGTTTATAGCTAGGCTAGCATGTTGATATATGCATTATACATTTGTGTAAAACACTTACATATTATACCTCCACAGATCAAATACTGACATGAACAACACACAGCAGAAGACTTCAGTAAATTTCAATTCACATTAGTATACAAGCTGTAAGAAGTGTTATAAATAAATCTCAGTTTTCTTTTTAACCTGCAAAATTTCTGTAGTGTAAGTCATACAATTGTTATTTATGTAGTTATTAACAGGTTATTTAAACCAACATTGTTATTTTTTTTATATTTAAGATGTAAAATTTAAATAAATATACTTATATGTAGATTTTTACTATTATCTTTTATTCACATCTTCACACCTAATTACATGAGGACATTTTATGCTAAATATTCTATAAATGTATAATAAATTATTGAACAAAATTCACCAAGCGCGTACAGGGCTTTGGGTAGCATGTGTCAAAATCCATGTGTTGTGAGGTTTGGGTTTCATAGCCATCTGTTTGTGACGAGGGAACTTTGGGCATATAACATACGATCTCTGGTCTCGCACCACGATATAGCAGTCCTTGCAACGCCTTCGAACGCGACCTTTCACTTTGAACGAACAGACTTGACTAAATATCGGCGAAGAGGTCGGTAATAGCTTTTCTTGGAGAACAGGGCTTCGAAACGTACTGAAGAAAGACGGTATTATGTTAAGAGTTCCATTAGGTACAGTAGGTTTAAGATTTGATACCATTTTTGCTAATGATATCAGTCTCTGCATTTTACCTGAAAAATAAAAGATCAACTAAACGAGATACTTAACATAAAATAAGTAATAAACGTATGTTCAATTTCTTTACAGTAATAAAACTCACTTGTTTAGTATCCTATGTTATTAGGAATTCGGAATTACGGAGAGAAAAGACCAAATTTAATAATATGTGAGGTTATATTTGATTAACTTCAAAATATTGGTCACGACCATGGAGTTATAAGAAGGAGTGAACTGTCACTTTTTTTTGCCATACTAAATTGAACCTTATCACAGAGCCAGAAAGACGTTCGTACCAGTACAGAGAAAACGGTCCACTTGAGATAGCAAAGGTGGGCCGCGGTGTCTCACTCGCACATGTTGCCAATGTTAAAAATATACCATTGTGGTAGTATTTGTATCAATATACTACTAAAATTAAATACCTTCTTATATTATTTAAGTGCTATATTCAGAGTACGGTTCTGATATCTTTTAGGAAATTTGTAAATAATTATGATGTCAATATTATTAACTGATTTAACCAAGCATGTGCACAACAATAAAAAACACTAATTTTGATATGGTAGACATTGTAGTAGTAAGTTTGAATATTAATTGGTATCCCTAACCTGATGACATATAACAAAACACGTGAATGCAAAAACACGTTGCGTTAAAGGTTGTGGGAGTGAAATAATTTCTAATTGTGTAATATCGTTTCACAAGGAAGCCACAATTATTACATTTTACGATAAAAATACAAGTTAGACATTGTCAAACTCATTAGGGTGACCATGATGTCGGCACGATGAGAACCAGTTTTACCACTTCCTTTATGGTTTTACACAATTCTTATTACGTACTTAAACGTACGTTTTCATAAATAGGTCTGTATTTATTTCGGCATGTTTAAATTGGTGAAATGAGAGCCAATACAGAATAAATAATTGCAAAAATTTAAATCCAAAGTCCTTAAACATTACAGACACATTTATAAATTGTTATAATTATAAAAAAACACATAGATAATAAAAGAAAAATAGAAGTTTATCGTAATTTACTGACTTTTGGGACGATACCAGAAACGTTACTGGGAATTTAGCCCTCATGAGCATGAGCGCTTTTTCAACGCGCGTTACAAAAGGGGTTGAATCCGTTCACACGCTAAATTCGATTTAACGACCAACGCTTAAAGTCGAAAAAAAAACAAGGCTTGATAAAAAGCGCTACCACCATCGTGTGAACAAATACACATGTTTCCATTTGTTTCATTCTAACGCGCGTTGAAAAAGCGCTCGTGCTAATGAGGGCTTAGCCCCCATTCGCACGACAGCTTTTTCAACGCGCGTTAAAAAAGCGTTTGAATGACACAAATGGATACGTGTGTATTTATTCACACGACAGCGGTGGCGCTTTTTATCAAGCGTTGTTGGATTTTCGACTTTAAGCATTGGACGTTAAGTCGAAATTAGAGTGCGGACAGATTCAAGCGCTTTTTTAACGCGCGTTGAAAAAGCTGTCGTGCGAATGGGGGCTTACCCTCTTTGGAAAATTTACTGGGAACGGCACATCACTAGTTTCTTTACATTTCACGACTCTTCTATTTTTACACCGTGAACACCGAAGTTCGCAAATTACGGGCATCTTTCTCTTTTACTCCTATAAAGGAGTAATTACAGTGACAGAGAAAGATGCTCACAATTTGTGAACTTCGGTGTTTATGGTTTTCGATGACGCCGAAATAATTTTTAGCTTGTAAGATTTTTACTATTGTACGTATGTTAGTTTGTAAGGTATGTATCTATGGGCCTTAGTCGCCTGATAATAAATGATATTTATTTTTTTAATTTAATTTATGCTCCAGTGATAAGCGTCCTAGTTAAAAACGATAACAAACGGGCGTAGCGGATCCACGCGACCCTGAGGCAGTGGCGGATTTGCTCTAAGGCCGAGTAGGCCCGGGCCTAGGGTGGCAGTCTATATGATGGGTGCTGAGAAAGGGGCGTCTAGTGCTTGCTACAGGGCCTGGGGTCTAGGACGGCAAATACTGTAAATCCCCCACTGCCCTGAGGGCCTACCCCAAACCACTTTTGACATTTTGTCTTTCTGTCGCACTTGTAAATTCGTACGTAAGTGTGACAGAGAGGCAACACGTCGAACTTGGTTCGCGGTAGACCCTCTGGTTCTGTCACCATATCTGTCTCTCTATCTCTCTCACTCATACCCGTGTTCTTGACAGACGTTACGGCGGACCACATTCCTGACGATCCACCATGTTCG
Organism: Cydia splendana; assembly: GCF_910591565.1. NCBI lineage: Eukaryota > Metazoa > Arthropoda > Insecta > Lepidoptera > Tortricidae > Cydia > Cydia splendana. The sequence continues at coordinate 10,711,181 of NC_085971.1, read as the reverse complement.
TGGTCCAGTGCGCCTATTAGCAACAGCTTTTAGAACAACTAAATTAAGTGCCTATAAGGTTGTGTGAAGCGTTTTACAGGAGAGAAAAAAAACTATATCCATCCCTTTTCAGGCCATAATACTAGTACAGCGAAAATACAGTATGATTCTCTATAACTATGCACGAATAAGAAAAGATCCTGGCCAAACTATTTATTCAATGTTATCCTAATATCCCACATACATATGACTTATGGTCACCCTAATTAGAAAGAGATGCAACGGCCCACCTTGACTTCTCATGTGGACACACTTTTTGGCTAATGTACTCTGTCCGGTTTACTCTCTAGGTCCGTGGTCACGACCTGTCAGTCAGCCAATCTGTCAATTGAAGTGCGTTCGGGTGCGTTTTGAAACTTCCAATCATACGACAACGCACTTCATCTTCGCGCTATTTTCCACCAAACTATTCTCATTTTATTCTACATAATTTTAAAGCCGTATTTACTGCGAAGTTAATTTTTTGGTACCGAATATGCACGACTTTCGATATGAAAACTCATTGGACCAACGTTTAAAGCCCGCTGCACACTCGTGCGCGAATCGCGGCGCGAAGCCGCGAACGCGAGTGTTTAGTCGAGATCGCAGATCTGCGAAATCGACTCCAGAGACCAGTCCGGACGATACAATTGAAATGCCAATTAAGTAGATCATAAATTAAATTGGCGTCAATCTCATTTAGCGTCCACACTTGGCCCACACACAAAATTTAATACTGACATCCGCGCGGGAATTTAATTTTTGCGTCCGTTCACATATCCCATTTAAAGCGCGTACTACACCTACCACCACCACATACTAAACAGACGTAACCACCGTTTAGTAGGTTACTCGTCACTACGCTCGTGGTTTAATGTTGGACTCTTTCTCTTGCTAGGGCAGTGGTGGGCAAACTTTCTTCATGGGGGGCCAGAATAAAGTTTAGAAAATTTAAGTGGAGGGCCAGAATTGCAGCCAAAATTTATTTTAATTTGTGATAAATTGATAATCGTGGGCCAATGCCATATACTAATTATTTCATAGGACCGGCGGCGAGCCGGATAAAATCCATTCGCGGGCCGGAGATGGCCCGTGGGCCGTACTTTGCCCACCACTGTGCTAGGGTATCAATATTAGCACGAGAGGTTAAACAACAGTTGCCTCCTTGTAGAACAAATATTTATTGATAATCGTCACCATAAACATTCAAGAACATGTTAAGACCTTCTGGGATCGCCAGAAGGTTTTGCATTCTTTAAAATGTTTCATTGACATCTGCGTGTCGCCGCTTTTAACTATTAGTAAATGTTTTTCATTGTATTCTTATTTGCTTAATTGATAATACTCTTGAATAGTAACGTTATCGCGCCGACGTTGAACTTTTAACCCTGGTCGTACAAACATCATTACGAAGTTGAAACTTATAAAGGCGTCGTGGCTTTTTTGAAACAGTTTAGGAAATACAAATTAGAAGTATTTAAAATGAGTCAAGAGAAGGTCCATGTCCACAACAAGGCGACGAAGACCATAGTTTCTTCACCGAACATATACAAGCCCGTTGGACCGTACAGGTTAGTTAAGTGTTAGCCAATTATTAATTTAATTTGTAAAGGTATGGTTGTCTGACTTGCTGGAAGAGTTTGCTCGTTAGCGATAAGACCGTCCATTCTATTTACTCGCATCTACTTTTTTAACCTCTGTCTTGTAGGTATTATTTCTTCTATTGAGATGTGCAGGTGAGTAAAGGGTAGGTAGAGTAGGTACTCGCGTATGTAAACTACATATTTTAAAGGACATGCCTACCTTAATTTTGCTCTAGCTAGGTAAAGTCAGTGCGATGGTGGTACAGTCAAGTGTAAAAATATGGGTGCATATAGTGCATTATACCTTACTCAGTGGCGTAGCTAGAGGATATGGCGCCCAGGCGGCTTAGCACGGTCGCGTTTTTATCCCTTGTCACCATGCCTGTCACGTTCTAACAAGTATGTAAGTGCGAAAGGGACGCGCATAGTGATAGTCGATAAAAATGGAACCGTGCTGAGCCCGCAGGGCAGACACCAAATTTGCGCCCCCCCCCCCCCAAACGAAATGAACTAACGAAACGAAAGGGTTATTTTTTTGCTTTAATATAAGTTTACTTTTAATTTAGACAAATACAGTGTACCTATGTTTTTTTAGTACATCGGTGGCTAACAAGCTTACGACGCACGTGATGGTAAGCGGTCACCGCATCCTATGGACGTCTACATTCCAGGGGTGTTACATGCGCGTTGCCGACCATTTTAAAACTTATAAACTTCTTTTTTGGAGATCTCCTTAGAATTAAAGGTTCAATATCGCTTGTGAGTTTAGGACCGTAGACTATTCATAGGTACAGCGCGCCTTTGGACTGATTTGAAGGGTCCAAGGTGGCATCCAGGTGCTCCTGTCCAAAGGTGACAGCAGTACTCAATATATGGGATCAGTCTACCCCAGAGTACCGCCTCCCTTTATTGAGCACACCGAGTTTTTTTGGATACGAGCGCAGCCCACCCAGCAAGGTGGCTACGAAATTATTGGACGTCACTGATGGAGATGTCAACACCGATCGACGCTCCCAATACTCCCTGACATGGGAAGGGTCATGCCTTGAAAAATGAGGTTTTCTTAGCGGTAAACGCGCAAAATTGAGTCTTGGTGGGATTGAATTGGACTAAATTGTCCCGAGCCCACACCGAAACTCTGGATAGAATGCTCTCGATACCTGACACAGGTTTTTCACGACATTCTAGTATCACAGACCGAGTGATGTTGGCACGGCATGTGTTATACAGGGTGGTCCAAACCTTGAAATTTTTTTTACATTACTCACGCTGTGGGCTATTAGAATAGGTATGTATGTTAGCCGACTTTACGTAGTTTTCGAGTTATGATTTCTATTACTTTTAACTTTTGTTAAGAAATTCTGGGGTGAAGCAATTAATTTATAAAAAAACTATTGAAATTTTTTAAATGTTTCTTTTTGTAACATAATCCTTGACAAACGGCGCAGTTGCTAGAAAAAAATCAGCATCCTCACTTGGCTGAGTTGGGGAAAAAAGACAAAGTTTTACGTTCAAGCATGTCAAGCTTAGATGTTGCCCTTAAATACCTAAATAAATAAAAAATACAAGCGATTTCATTTCTACTTAATAGTCATAATTTGTCAAAGACGCCGGTCAAAGGAACTGAGGTGGAAAGCTTCCAAATTAGTTATTCGTAAAAAAAAACCTCTTTTGTTATTTCTACTATTATTTTATGGGGCCACTTCCCCATCGCTATTTCATGTTATCGGTGCAAATACCACGAACAATTTTTAGAAGGCATAAAAGCAAAGCAAAGCTTCACCCCGGAATTTCTTAACAAAAGTTAAAAGTCTCGAAAACTACGAAAAATCGGCTAACATACTCGTACATGGGGTATATTCTGATAACCAGTTTGGACCAGCCTGTATACAGGGTGGCTAAAAAATAACTGCATTTCCGTTGTCAGGAAGGTTTTGGGATTATACTGAGCAACTTTAACTATGAGTCCAACCCCTAAGTCGCGAAAAAAAATTTGGCTGTTTCCTACATTTTGGCTGGTCCATTTTCTATTGGAGGGTAAACTTTTTTTTCGCGATTTCGGGGTTGGTCCCGTAGTAAAAGTTGCTCAGTATAATCCCAAAACCTCCCTGGCAACGGGAATGTAGTTATTTTTTAGCCATCCCTGTATAGTACTGTCGTCCGCATATCGATGAATGTCGTCGATAGACAACATGTCACAGATATGCAGTAGCAGCAGCTATTGGAGCAGCCGGCCTAGCCAAGGTTACAATCGCTACCGCTTCGACAACGAAAAGCATTATGTCTCTCTATCACTCTTCCTTATTAGTGTGACAGTGACAGTTGCGTTTCGATCGCTACAGAGCGTAAGCGATTGGCATCTTGGCTACGCGGCCAGGTTCCGTCTACTACGGCTCATATGCAACTGCCGGACAAAGGGCTAGCGATCCATTTGCATAGGTAGTCTCTTGGACAGTCCATAAGATGGTAACTTCGACAGGAGACCCCTAACGGAAAAGACGCGCTAACACGAAACACAACTCTGAAGCACTCGGCCCGCTCGCCTTATAAAACGAAAGCATAGCAACTCCCGCCGAATATCCCTCTGATTGATAGAAGTTTCTGGCATAGAGTATTGGCACTGCGGGATGGTGGGTAGTAGGGCGCTACCGTCGTCTTTCAAGGTCGAGTTCGAGGCAAAAAGAGTACCTAAAAGATCGGCTTTCTCTTTTGCGCTGTGGGCCAGAATACCATCCGCATTTCACACTTCACAGTGGTGGTAAATACGACTGACAACAGTTTCCCTGCTGCCTTTTGGCAAGGCGGAGAGGTAGTCTTTTGCCCATTTTGGCGCCCTCCCCTTAGACGGCGCCCGGGGCACGTGCCCCCTCCAACCCCCCCCCCCCCCCCCTCCTAGTTACGCCACTGACCTTACTTACTCAAAAATATGTCCCATAGTTCTCAATTCGCTGACATAAGAGCTATTATGGGATATATTTTTGAGTATGATGTGTGCACCCATATTTTTACACTTGACTGTACGTTATTCCGTTCGCAATTTGTGTCGGATTCCGCTTTATCGCGTGCCAAGTCAAAGGCAAGGGTGTTGATTGATGGTTTTGATTGCTACGTTTACAAAGGTCTAACATCTTATTTTGTAGAAGCTTGAACATAGTCCGTCGGGTCAACTCAGGGCGTGGACCTTACGCGTTTGTTAAAATTAAAATAATTTATGGGTGATGTCGTGTTTAGGTACACGCACTTAAAAACATTGGACTTCAGGCGTAAAAGTGCCTACATTTTAACTTGGATCTTCTTCTAGCTCCAGGTGCGGATCTCAAATTGAATAAAATCAAACGTTTAAGTATACCTTAGACACAGAAGCAGCTTATTGCATTCTAGAAACGATTGGTTTTTAATTCATAATGGACCCCCCTGCATGAAATTTTGTTTGCAAGGGGGGTCAACTATCTCTGTACCATGAGTTCCATGCGGCTGAATTGAGATTTTTTTTGTGTTAATTAGGTTCTGTATACTTACATTATAAATTGCTGATTATAGCCAGGCCATCCTCGTCGACAATAAGACACTGTACGTGTCAGGCACGCTGGGCCTGGATGCCCAGGCACAGCTCGTCTGCGGCGGCGCCGAGGCCGAAACGAGGCAGGCGCTCACCAACATGAAGCACGTGCTGGAGGCCGGCGGCGCTTCGCTGGAGTCCGTCGTCAAGACCACCATCCTACTACAGGACATGGCAGATTTCCAGGCTGTCAATCAGGTTTACTCAGAATGTATGTATGTATGTGTCAATCAGAGTTTAGATACCCATTTATTATAAGAGTAATTTGTAATATTTATTATAATAAACAGTTCAAATTTTAATTTAAAAAGAAGCAGCAATATTGCGCAGGAGCGTTGGCCACCGGAGACAATTTTACTTCTCCTAATACGGCTCAGGTATGTAGATTTGTCCAGAAGACATTTTCCAAATACACGGTTTACCTTACCGTGCTTTATTCCATGTCGTGATTTCGTCCCCAATTGCGGCAATTAACACTATTTCATTGCCATCGTTTAGGATCTCCGTGACATAGATTTGTTTCCGCGTTCCGTGTTAACTGCTTATTAAACGGGCGAGCTGAATATTAACGATTGTTTATTTGTTAAGAAAGTAACAACTGTTTAAATCAACGGCAATGTTTTGCCGTTTGTAAAAAAAACAGCGACGAATTGGTTAGGTTAATAGTTAGGTTAGGTATAACAAGAAAACAGTTCATTAAATTATTTATTAGAATCTACAAAGACGAACTGCATTCCTACTGAATCTAATAGAGAAAATAATATGTAGTTAAACTGTCGCAATCAGTGTGAAATTCTACAAGTTGCATTTGGAATAAGACTGTCGGTACCTAATGGCTGTTAAGTTCAAAACTTTCCCTACTTCTTGAAGGTATGGTGTACCTATACTATACCTGCTATATTTTTTCTCAAATTTGTATTTCTGCAGAGATCTTATACTAGAGGTTTAGTACAGTAGACTATTAGACTACTTGAATAACTGTTGTTTACTGTTCCAGTTTTCCCTAAAGACTGTCCAGCGCGTGCGACGTACCAGGTGGCCAAGCTGCCGGCGGGCGCGTCCGTCGAGATCGAGGCCATCGCGCTCAGCGGGGACCTCGTCGTCGCCGAGGCGGGCCCGTGCCCCTGCTCGAAAGAATGACTAGCCGGAGACCACACAATTAAATCCAAAATATAAAATTGTACTCTGTTCTCACGTGAATATATACGAGTTTTAACTCTCCGAGACTTTGTTTACCTACCTATTCGTTCATCGATTTGTTTTATTTTTTCCACAAATGAGTAAGTAAATATCGTACAAAAGTAGACTTTATGAGGGTCATTCAAACACAACAGAAAAATAAAAATAAATGTCTCTTTTGTACCCGAAATGTAAGATACTGGAACCTATCTTCTTTTAGTGACTGGCATCGGCCAAAACCGCTTCTGACGTAGTGGTTGGGTGTATTTAAATTGTGGGCATTTTTATCATAAGTGTTCTTAACTTTTCGGAACAGTACAGTTCATATCAGTTTTTTCTATGACCTTATTACCTAAGTAGGAGGGTTTCACTAAAGAGGATGCGGATAACGGTGCGAAGTGGAGAACAAAAGGCAGGAAAGCGAAGAAAATAGCGGACGTCCGAAGCAATGTGGAAGCAATAGCGGACAATCATAGACCTATATTATATTACTTCGTAAGGACATGCTTTACGAGCACGGCGAAGGGGGCCGATACATGGGTGTGAAAATCGCATTTATTCACACCCATGCGCCCAGTCGTGTGGTGAATTCTGCCGCCTTAAGAAAAAAAACCATAACTGACAAAAAGTAAGTTTCGAGAAAAAGCCAAAAAACTTTGCACTCCTGTTCAAATAGGTTAAATTCAAAGTACAAAGTTGAAACTTTTGTTAATGAACAAAGTAATAGTGCAGAATTTTTATGCGTTGTAAATTATTCGATTATCTATTTATTTAAATAAGTTATTTAGAAAAAATACTTACTGCCTCGTGATATAAATAAAATAAAAATATCTTTACTAACATTAAATGTCATAAGTGTGTACTTATGATTTTTGTGTTAGTTTTGCACTACGATGTCTAAGAAATAAAAACACAAGTACACAGTTGTGCTCATGTTACTGACCGATCTCGAAGCTGAAAAAGCACAATTATGTACTTTATGTTTTTTTTTGCTTAGTTAACGGTATCAAATTATGATTTATCTCGTCAAAGGAATTTATAAAAATACAACGAAGATTCAGGATTATTTATTAAAAGAAAACAAATGAGATATTTTTAGATATATTTGATTAATAATGTTGTATAAAACTAAAAAATTGCACAATTAGATTGCACTACCTAAGTACAAATGCTATTAGAGACCTTTAAAATGTCATAATGTAATACAAAACTGAAATGAGGTACAAGTAGATTGTACTAATAATTACTAGTCCTTCATTTATTGAGATGCTGCTGATGTTTGTGGGTCGACATTATTTTCTTGAATTTCACCTCTGGCCATAAGAAGCAACCGTCTGCTCCTACACGACTGCCGCATCATTACTAATCTGATAACCAAAACACAGCCAAGAAGCAAGCGCAAACAGCCTTTGAATTTTAGAATAAAATATGGTTAGAATTAGAATATTAGATACAGCTCAAACACTCAGAAAACTATCAATTATATTATATTATAACAAAACATGCAATCACAAAAATAACAACAAAGCGATACTCATGAAACAAACATAATGAAAAATAAATAGTTGGGAAAAGCCTGTTTCATGAACAAGCATGACTTTGGGCGGTGTATCCTGTACTAAATTAAGCCATGTGCCAATGTAAAACTGTACGTGTTTATACATAGGACCGAAACTTGAAGCCACGTTATTTTAAACCATTGTACCTTAAATTCGTCGTTAGGTTATGTTATAATATGTTTTAGGTAGTTATTCAACAGCAGTCCCAATAGAAAAGTTACTTAACACCAATATAAATAAATAGATAATGTTAATTCCAGATATGCATAGGTATACTTACATTTGAATACGCGTCAAAATCTGGAATACGCGACAAGGTGAGAAACGTAACATGGATATAAATATAAGTATCCTTACGAATAATTTTTCACACTTATTACAATCACGTTTACACATTAAAACTTTCTAATATTTTAATTTTTAACAAGCAGAAACGTCTGCTAACGATGCTACTAAGCTTATCTTATCTTATCTTATTGTTTTCGGGGGCCCTTGCGGATACACTTCGACCCATAGGGATCTTTTGTGCAGTTACCCCCTAGAAGAGATCCGTCAACTACTCAAGAGCTTTTCCCACCATATCCATGTGTCGGATGATGGAGCTCATGGGTAGCGTTTTAAAGTCCTTTGGTTCCAGGTATCCTGCTCCAAAGTCCTTCATTCTTTGTCTGGCGAGGGCGTGACATTCACACATTAAGTGTCTTACTGTCTCTTCCTCTTCGCCACACATACGACAATCGGTGTTGTCAGAGTGTCCCATCTTGGCCAGAAATCCTTTGACCCCGTAATGGCCAGTAAACACCCCCGTTATGATTTGGAGTTGTCTTTTGCTAAGTTTCCAAAGCTTTTTGCTCCAGCCGGAGTCTATTCCTTGCATAAAGAGCTTTGCATGCTTTAGACCCGTCAGACTATCCCATTCTTCCTGGTGTTTGGTCTTGGTATGGTCTTTAATAGCCGTTGTGATGGTTCCCTGTGAGAGCCCCACGAATGGTTCCGGACCTATAAGGTTGCTTACAGATCCGGCTCTGGCGAGTTCATCTGCATTTTCATTGCCTCGTGCCCTGGGATCCATACCAGTTGCACCCTGTTTTGCCTTCCAAGCTGGTTCAGAGCTTGGACGCCATTATATACCAGTCTAGAGTCCACTCTGGGAGCTTCGAGCGCTTTGAGAGCGGCCTGACTGTCGCTGAGTATATAGATATTCTTCCCTTGGGTTCGCCTAACTATATTCTCATGCACACAGGCAATTATAGCGAATGTCTCGGCTTGGAAGACAGTGGCGTAATTGCCCATGCTTATACTACTACTAAAGTAATTTGCATAAATGCCTGCCCCCGTACCAGATTCTGTCTTAGACCCATCTGTGTACCATATAATGTCGTTTTCATCAGAGATTGGTGCTTCAAGACCTTCGGTCCACTCAGCCCTTGTTGGAATTTTAACGTTAAAATTCTTATGGAACACAAACTTGGGTTGCATCTTATCGCAGCCCATGTTCGTAATCCTTTTCATGAAATTGTCGCATTCCATGTTTGTGTGTATGGTCTTTGGCTTACTATCGCTCCAGAGGCCTGTTAGGGTCAACCTGTGTAGCGATTTCCGCGCCTCAGATTGTATCACTAGGTGTAGCGGCGAGAGGTCTAGCAGTACCTCCATCGCCGCTGTTGGCGTCGTTCTAAACGCGCCAGTAATAGCCATGCATGCCGTTCTTTGTATTTTCATAAGGGCATCCCTGCATGTGCTCTTTAGTGTCCTTGGCCACCATGCCAGGCATCCGTACAAGATGATAGGTCTTACCATCATGGTATAGATCCATCTTAGTACCTTTGGGTTTAGACCCCACGTTTTGCCATAAGCCGATCTACACATTCCAAACACTCTAAGTGCCTTGGTGGTTGTTAGTTCGACATGCTTTCTCCAGTTCAGCTCTTTATCTAGTGTAACGCCTAGATATTTCACTTCATTGGACATTTCCAGTACCCTTCCATAAAGCTTCAGCTGCTTCATGCCATTAAGGGTCTTTTTCCTGGTAAACGGTATTACTACTGTTTTGCCTGGGTTTATGGAGAGTTGATGACAGTTGCACCATCTTTCCACTTGCTTCAGTGCTTTATTCATGATTTCCGATACTGTTCCCGGGAATTTCCCGTTTACAAGAATCACTAAATCATCTGCGTACCCTACCGTATGTATTGGGCCTTTGTTTAGTTCTTCCAACAGTGAGTTAGCTACCAGACTCCAGAGAGTTGGTGAGAGAACCCCACCCTGTGGACAACCCTTCGTAGCCGTAGCTAATATTTCATCTCCCATAAGGGAGGATTTTATTAGTCGGCTATTTAGCATAGTACCAATCCATCTACAGATTGTTGGTTCTATGCCATGTTTAGATGCTGCAATATTGATTGCCTGATACGTGGTGCGGTCAAATGCCCCCTCCACGTCTATAAAAGTGGCCAGACATAGTTCTTTGTTCTCTATCGCCTGTTCCGCTCTGGTTGTCACCAGGTGTAGTGCCGTTTCAGTCGATTTACCCGGCTGATACGCACACTGCAATTGGTGCAGCGGATGCCTCTTAAGAGGACCATCCCTTATGTGTCTGTCTACCAGTTTCTCCAGTGTTTTGAGGAAAAACGATGACAGACTTATCGGCCTGTATGATTTGGCTTCTGTGTAATCTGCTTTGCCTGGTTTAGGCAAGTACGTTACCTTTACCATCCTCCACACACGCGGTACGTGTCCGAAGGCTATGCACGCTCTGTACAGTCTACCTAAGTGCGGTATTAGTACATTGGCGCCCTCTTGTAGTAGTATGGGGTAGATTCCATCTGGCCCCGGGGCTTTGTATGGTTGAAATGTGGATAGTGCCCATTGTATCTTATCGTGATCTACTACCTTTTTAGACGTGTCCCAGTTGTACCTGGTCGTGCTGATGGATTGTTCCATTGCACCGGTTGCTACATCGTCCGTTACGCTCTGATGTATTATCGAGCCTGGGAAGTGTGTGTCACACATAACTTTGAGGGTTTCTAGCCCCGTTTCAGTCATTCTTCCGTCACTTCTTCTAATGGAAGTGAGTGGAACTGACTTCGTTGCAGCTAGTGCCTTTGTAAGTCTCATGCCTTCCGGTATGGACCTGATTTGATCGCAATGGTTCATCCATGCTTTTCTTTTTGCTTTCCTCACAGCTTTGCTGTATTCCGTGAGTTTTCGCGCGTAATGCTCGAAGTCATTGGTCCTTTTAGCATCATTGAAGACAGCCCTGGTTTCCTTCCGGAGTTTTGCAATCTCCGGGTTCCACCAGGGCACCTTCTTCGCCAGGATTTTCTTTTCCGGGCAGTTGTTTGTCCAAGCTGTATAGACAGCTTGTGCTATTCTGTCTGTTTCAAGTTCTATGTCAATAATAGAGTTTAACTTGCCTTTAGGGTCTCCCAGTTCCACCTCCAGGTCACTTTTGAACGCTAACCAGTAGGTGTTCCTGGGATTCCGTTTGCGTATAGTTACTAAGCTTAGAGTAAATTTAAAAGTGGATCCAGAGGCCGGGAGTTCAAGTCTCACCCAAGACAGTATTTTTTCCACTTTTAAATTTACTTCATATATTTTTTGAAGTAGGCACAGGAGTAATTAATACGTGCGTCGTACGCGCAACCTCTTCCGAAGTAAAGTAACCAGGCGGCTTAGCACGGTCGCGTTTTTATCCCTTGTCACCATGCCCGTCACGTTCTAACAAGTATGTAAGTGCGAAAGGGACGCGCATAGTGATAGTCGATAAAAATGGAACCGTGCTGAGCCCGCAGGAGTGACGGCCGAAATCTGTCCTTTAGGGGACCGGAGTGGGACTGCCTACTAGCCTGATAAAGCATAACTGACCACAACGTTTAATAAATAAAGCACAAGTTTACATTTTTGAAACCGACACCAAGCAGAAAAAGCATAAGGAAGAGTCATACGAGATAGAAAAAACATAACGTGCAACTTATGTTTTTTCAGATTCCGAGGGATATGACTAATCATTATTTTATATTAACAAGAATGAACACTTCTGTCAACTTATGGTTTTTTTTACATAGAAATTTTATAAAATACCAATATATGGTTTTTCTTCTTGTGAAATAATTGTTGGGCTCAAATTCAAGACAAAGGAAAAAAACACAAGTCGTCAATTTAGTACTTTTCTGTCTATGAATATATACTTATGCTATTTCTTTCTCAAAAAGGCAGTAATTTTACCAAAATAGCGTGTAGTTATGCTTGTCTAAATCGAGACCTGTTAGAGATACAGAAATAACTGCTAGATAGAAAAATCACATTTTTCTTCCTGATTTCGAGGGTGTCAATAACTCAATTTCGCAAAAATTGTCACTTATGGTTTTTTTTCTTAAGGCGGCAGAATTGCGCAGTGGAAAGGCGTCACGTGCCATGCCACTCTGTGTCGCCTAACGCCTAACTGTGTCGTGAAATTGTGTAAAAACTATTACAGAAAAATCAAATACACCCCAAGTAGCACAGATAGCTCTATAACTACTCACTTTTAGTTCTATCTAACGCTCTGTGCGTATTAAGACACTTATAAGAGCACACTCGTGGTCCTACAGCTGTATAATAGATCTCAGTGATATTTATATAGCTTAGGGCTGATTAAAACCTGCATTACGGCTCTGAAAACTACCATTAATATGCAAAGAGTGATATAAAGGTATATTTGCTACGACCCTATACAGCTTTAAGGGTTATCAAATGCTTTAACCGTTATAAGGTCTGTTTAGTGGATAAAATTACGCCATGTGCTGTATAAGGAGGTAATTGTGGACTTTTATTACGTTGACTTATTAAGGGAGCACAAGTGAACTATTATGAAGCTAATAGACGTATAATGGAACACATGTGGCACATAATACAGCTTGTCGCTTAACATGATTACCGCTAAGCAGCTTTTATTACACTGACTTTTAAGGGACCATGAGTGAACTAATATGAAGCCAATAGATGTATAATGGAACACAAGTGGCGCATAATACAGCTCATCGCTGAACGTGTTTACCGCTAAGCAGCTTTTATTGCGCTGACTTTTTAAGGAAGCACGAATGAACTATTATGAAGTCAATAGTCGTATAATGGAACACACGTGGCGCATAATACAGCTTATCGCTGAACATGTTTACCGCTAAGCAGCTTTTATTACGCTGACTTTTAAGGGAGCACGAGTGAACTAATATGAAGCTAATAGACGTATAAATGGAACACATAGGGCATGGGCATAATACAGCTTATAGCTGAACATGTTTACCGCTAAGCAGCTTTTATTATTCTGACTTTTTAAGGAAGCACGAATGAACTATTATGAAGCCAATAGACGTATAATGGAACACATGGGGCGCATAATACAGCTTATCGCTGAACATGTTTACCGCTAAAGCAGCTTTTATTTCGCTGACTTATTATAAGGGAGAACGAGTGAACTATTATGAAACCAATAGACGTATAATCGAACACATGTGGCGCATAATACGGCTTAGCGCTGAACATGTTTACCGCTAAGCAGCCTATTATACTACCATTGGGACTGTCTGCATAGCGGCTGTTTAAACGTTCACAAGATGCCTTATAATTGTTTAGAGGTTCACTCGTGTATCGAAATAACGACTTGGACTGTATAGTGGTTCACTTAAGTATCTTTGTCAGATATATAACAGTCGTATGCCGCATATTAGAATTTTAAAGGTTCACGTTGCTTTTTAACATTGACCGCCATTTTATTGTATATAACCTACAAAATTGAAATTGCTTTTCCAACTTTTAAGGGTAACAATAAGGTTTTGTGCCTGAGTTCTTAACCTAAATCATTAGTTTAGTACTTCCTATAACGTATTATTAACTTTTTATCTCATAATTCTGTCCAAACCACTGAAATAGTTTTTACACATAGCTTATTTATATCATTTATTTAAATAAATACTGATTATTTTCGTGGCGCACTGAAATTTTCTTAGATAATGTATATATATAATGTCAATAAACTTGCATTCCCAAACATCTTTCTCGCATTAATATATAAAAGATCATGTACAAACATTTAACTAAACACTTTAACAAAATGACTTATGGTGTCGTTGCGCTTAACGTTTTTGTTTCAATATAAATATGTTCACCTCTGCGTTCGTCGTCACTATACGAAATATAATAGCTGATTTTTAAGGCAGAGGTGTAAAAGTATGTTATTAATTATCTTTTATTCAGCCCAACGTCAATCTTTCCCGGTATTAGGGCGCACATGTGACATATTAGCTGAATAAAGGGTAACTGGTGGTCTCTTACCCAGTCAATATACATCTCTTATAACTCCTGTTACCCCTTATAATTCCGTTAAATTGCTGCTACAACGCTCTTAAGTAGCTATGTGAACTTAAGGCTGCCTAATTTGTGCCCATTTAAGAGTTATAAAAGCTGAAAAGACGCTTATACAGCTCTTATGCAGCTTTTATATTCCAGCTTCAAGCGTATTCGGACTTCATTATGCGGCTGCTATACAGCTAATCTGTGCTACTTGGGACTTATGAGATTTCATATCATCGGTAAATAATTTCAGATTACATTAATTTCTTTCTTAAAACAAATTTCAATAATCATTTTAGTTTCATTATGACGATCGGTTGACCTTCGCTCAGCGCACGTAAAACAGAGACATATATTAAAGTAGACTGCACTCTCGACTGCAATAAACGTGCCGAGCGGATAACTCTGATAATTAAAAAATGAATGCATTTATCTATCATATTTTGTTGATATGTTTTAACTCCCACTTGTTCCTACTTAATATTCTTAAGTGAAGTTAATAAACTAGCACGGCAAAATCTATAATGATGACATTTATATTATTAAAATAAAAAATAAGTTCAAAAACTAAAACTCGACTACTGCAAATCGCGCTCTAAAAAGTATGAAACAAGATATAATTCTTATCTGAAATTATCATACAGGAAATATTAATTCTTATATATAAAATGTTAATTCTTATAATAGTTCCTGTATGATCATTTCAGATAAGAATTCTATCTTGTTTCATACTTTTTAGAGCGCGATTTGCAGTAGTCGGGTTTGAGTTTTTGAACTTACTTTTTATTTAATTAATTTTGGGGTCAGGATTTCGTTACTAACTATTTGAAGTCACTCTACTTAGGTGTCCGTGCCTTCGCTTGAACCACATTATGAGATAACACCCTTGCAACTCAGCCCTAATCAAGCGAATTCATCAACTAGTAGCGCCATCTATCGCGCTACCCAAGTACTAATGTCGCCCGGTTGCCAGCGCGCGGCTGCTTTCTCTTCAGTACGCTTTTGTAACTCAGCCGAGCAACACGTTTACAAAGCAAGTTTAAAAAGATCAAGAAATTTTAATCGTAAAAATATTTTGAAAACCTCCGACTTCGTGACATTCCGCTCGGTGCCCATGGCCCAGCGACGAGACGCAGTGACCTTCCTACAGGCACCGTCACAAAAAGTACACGGGTACTTACGCCTCATGGCCTCGTCCTGTGGGACAACAAGCGTCGTCCCGTGAGACGACATGGCGTCGTTCCGTGAGACGACATGGCGTCGTCCCGTGAGACGACATGGCGTCGTCCCGTGAGACGACATGGCGTCGTCCCGTGAGACGACATGGCGTCGTCCCGTGAGACGACATGGCGTCGTCCCGTGAGACGACATGGCGTCGTCCCGTGAGACGACAAGCGTCGTCCCGTGAAATGACATGGCGTCGTCCCATGAGACGTCATGGCGTCGACCCGTGAGACGACGAGGCGTCGTCCCGTGAGACGACAAGGCGTCGTCCCGTGACACGACATGGCGTCGTCCTGTGGTATCGTCCTGACAGACGACATGGTATTGTCCTGACTGACGACATGGCAGCGTCTTGTAAGACGACGAGCATCGTCTCGTTAAAAGACCTTGTGACATTCCGCTCAGTGCCCGTGGCCCAGCGATGAGACTAAGTGAGCTCTTATAGCCATCACCATAAATAGAATACCTACGGGTATAAATGGCACACGGCGTCGTCCCGTTGGACGACAAGCGTCGTTGCGTGAGACGACATAGCGTAATCCCGTGAGATGACATGACATCGTCCTGTGGGACATCAGGCGTCGTCCTGTAAAACGATAAGGCGTCATCCTGTGATACGACAGGCATCGCGATGAGTTACGTCATCATGTGAGAAGACATTGCGCCATCCTGTGGTATCGTCCCGTGAGAGGATATTGCTTCCCATAGGACTAAATTGCATTGTTCCATAAGACTACATTTTGTCGTATCGTGAGACATTAATGCGTCGTCCTATGAGACGATATCGCATCGTCCTATGAAATGACGTTGTCTTGTTAAACAAAAACCGTTGTCTCATGGTCTACCATTAATACGGTAGCGGACGTCTTATTGGTCGCTTTATCGTTCGATGTCTGCACGGTGGGCCTCGCATTTAAGATCTGCATGGTCATGAACCAATGCACGACTTAGTTAGTGGCGTCATCATCATTGTAGCCGACCAAATGGTGTGTCACCTTTTAGAACGACAAGCAGCAGAATTTTTATTAGCGGGTTTGGCGCGAAATTGATAACGAAATGCAGTTACAGTAATTGTCTCAACCTGCCAGGAAAAAGGAAGGTTTCCGTCTTGGTCGTGTACAAATGTTGGTCTGGGTCGATAACAAACAATTGCCGTGAGATACCAAACAAATCAAAAATATACATTCTGAGGATCCTAAACTGTATGACTAACCGGCATGAAAAATAGCAGTTAAGAAACTGTGAAAAGGGAAAAGTACAAAGTGAAAAACCTTGTGTTATACTTTGCCCAACTAGATCCTATACCAAAAAGAGAGAGGGGGAGGCAAGAAAATTGACGTTAGCCTTAAAGAAGGAAAGAAAACTAAAACTCTCTCTTTTGAATAGGAATACCAATACAAGTATAATGCCAATTCATTTACGGCTCTGTCATAGGCTAACAAGAGATATCTCTTTATTGCTCTAAACCTGAAAAGAATAGAGTTTATGATACTCATATATATTAGTGAAAAATCATCGCACTAAATCCCTCTTTTGAATGATGAATGACTAGTCAGGTTGATAGTGTCTTTGGGAATACTGAAGCATCTCCTGTATACTCGCTAAATATTGACCATTAGCTAAAAAATTGCGGCCTGTTACAAAGAGAAATCTTTTACTTACTTTAAATCGTCTACTATGTAGCTGTGAAACAGAGACCACTGAACTAAGGGTAACACGTAGAAAACAGCAAGTACCTTCCATCGCATTCCGTCCAATAGACCGAACTGACAAAGGCATTTATAATGTAATTAGTGCTCTATTCACATCAGTCAGGTAGAAACTTGTGAAATTAGGTTCAAAATTCAAGTAACAAGCTCCACTTCGGAAGATTATCTAAGCAGCGGGTTGTCAATCGACTTGCCGTTGGTATAACAATCATACATCATAAAACGTTGACCATAAACGTTACATAGTTCAATTTCAAAGGAAATGAACTCTTACTGGTAATATAACTATCGGAAACAGACGGTATTTGTAGGAGGTGCTTTCACAGAATGCCTAAAAGGACCAACTACTAAAATATTAAATTAGTATGGCAATCCGCATAGTTACCCATGATTGTTCAATAGGTGAAACATCGGTTTCTTTAGTGGTAAATGTTATGCCTATGTAGAAGATGAAGCGCCCCTTCAAGTTATGTAAATAAATAAAGAATTTATGAAAAGATTTTTCGGTAGTTTAGTTAGAGTGGAGTTACTGATTCTGTTACGAAAAATCGCGAATTGAATTAGAGGTGAAGCCGCCTAAGAGAACTAAGCTGTCGAACCAATAGCCACGGTCCACGGCTTTACATCTAAACCATGATGGTTTAATTTCTCCAGATAGACAAATTAAAATGAAGTCACTTCAGAAACTTTGAAACCATGTGGACAGCGGGGCAAGCCAACGTACATACAAACGTACAACGTACGTAAACGTACACACATGCGTAATATGTAGAAAATATTTGCAGGCAGTCACCGATAGCAGATACCGGATTCTGAAAGAACACGGATCAGAAATATCCTTCTTTCGATTTCCATATGAGAGGTTTCCTTTGCAGATAAGGAAGTACTCACGTGATTTTATAAAAGAACAACAACATACGGTGGTTCAGGAAAAATGCAAGATCTAAGTGAAATATGATCCCAGTAGTGACTCATGACTACAAATATGTTCGCCGGTTAAATAGAGCCTGCAATTTACTCTGAAAATCAACACTAGTTCTGCTGTCATTGCCAGATCTAAGTACAATAAGCTTAGCTGAAAGGTAGTAGTCCAGGGTTTACAGCATACTTTTGTAACAGGTCTCGTAGGGCATGTAATTGGAAACGTCATCGTCAATGCAATCAATTAGAGTTCCAGGTGTAGTACCCTACAAAATCATCGTGTCTTGGTTATAGGGCAGATGCGCTGCTAATCGAATTACAGCATTAGTTGTGAAGACAATTACAATTCATATATTTATATATTCATGATAATATGCTTATACCAATAAATACAGTAAATATGAGATGTCAGTAGACATATATCAACGTTACGTCAGGCGTAGCTCACTCCGCGATTTCGTCGCGTCGCTACAAGTACATGCGGCCCACACCAATTTTGGTGTCTAGCACTAGTAGTTGCCGCGCACCGCTATGGAACGGACGCCTGCTCGCGCTTGCGCCACCTTGCGGTCATAATCTGTCGTAATAGTGCATACTATTATTTATTGTATGGTTACGTCAAGGTAGTGACATGAATATAATATGTCGCAGAAAGGCCTAGATCATCAAATAATTGTTTATTTGTGGGCATCATGATGCCTAATTAACCCTAGGGTTCCCTCAAGATCATCAAATGATACACAACTTGATTGCACGAAAGCCAATAAACAACATACAACGTCCTTGTATTGCTAAATTTCTAATCAAAAGTACCTACAAATTAATAATAATAATAATTCAGCCTATATACGTCCCACTACTGGGCACAGGCCTCTTCTCACTCGCGAGAGGGCTTGGGCTATAGTCCCCACGCTGGCCTAATGCGGATTGGGGCTTCAAAGTACAAATTAAGTAATCAAATTAATATTTGGTAATGAACGCCGGTCTATACGTGTTAAGGTTTGACAGGAATTGTGCCACAGCATCGCCCGCGCGCGCCGGTGCTGGCAGCACTTGAGATGAGATTAGATGACATCATGAGATGATGTGGTTTGTGCCACTGCAATGGTATAATGCCAAGAACTTACTGGTTCGGACCAATATACAAATAATAATAATGTTTTAATTTGTCTGGGTGTTACGAAAGTTCCGCAATTGGTTTGAAAAGGTTGCACTACAATTTAAAGTAGATAGGTCCACCTCCTCTACTCTTACTCAAAGAGTCTTTCATCGTCAGTCAAGAGGTTTTTACACTCTTATTAGAAGATCGTATGTATACGAAAGCATTAAAAACTCAGAAATCGTGCTAAGTCTAACAATAAAGCACAATCCATTACCAGCGCGCGAACCATAAAATCTTCAGTTTGGGAATCAGCTTGCCACCAGAAAGAGTGAACATTAAACAACCTACAATTACAAGCCTTTATTATAATTAGCCTAAAATTATTGGTGAAGGCATTGGAATTCAAAGATTAAAAAATCTTCTAAAATATCCTACTTGGTAGACGGATCTTCAGTCTACGCAAAACATCATGGTGAGATGCCATCCACAACAACTGGAGTTGTCAGCATCACTTTAAATTCATAATCATCGCCTCCATACGATTGTCACCTTCGCGTCAGTGATTCTGTTCATTCGTTACATTCGCTTGCATGGCTGACAAGCATATAATATAAGCTTGGTTGACCCGGCACCAGCCTAATTGGCAAGTTTTCAGTTATCTGTGGGGAGTAATAAATTTAGCAGCATAATTGACACTTAAAATAGGTAGGAGCCTACCATTTCATATAAGAATTAATATCTATTCATGGCTTACTATTAATATGGTTGTTTTTAAAGCAACCCTCACCTAAAACTAATCAGTAAGGAAGGATGTATTATCGCCTCAGTTGAAACTACTGCTAGGTTGTTGAGAGTTGTTACTTGTTAGTAACGCATACATTAAATCATGAAGTGTTGTATTTTCTTCTTTACTTTCTGATGCTACTTTCAGGCAGAGGAGTACTTGATTCGAAATAAATCTCAATTGCTCCCACAAATTTCTGAACATCATGTTTATAATTTTTAACACATTTACGGAATAAGTTGTCCTTATGTAATGATAGCCCATTACCAAATAAACCTGGTATACCTAGTCAATAACTATGTATTAATATCTAAATAATGTCAATATCGTATTGTAGTGGGTACCTATACAAACCTTTGGTTATTTGTCCACATTAAAAATCATATTACATTACATCTGGCCTATGATGCAACTTACCAATTTACATTAAATTGTTGGAAAATACGATAAATCAGAGAGGACCCAAGCTTTTCCAATTAGTTACAAAAATTTTAAACAGTGGATGGGCCGGCAGTGCTTTATTTGTGTTAAGCAGTAGATAAGTAGTAGTAATATCATGACATCAAACAACAAAACCTTTTTATCACCTAGTGGGCTATTGTAATGAAAGAATCAGGTAATTTGGACGGGTTTAATGTAAAACTCACTCGATGAGGTTTACGTTACACGCATCAGAGCTACTGCTTCAGATAGTGGTTACACTTAAATTTGTACGACCTACAAGTACCTTCTTATGTCTTTAATTATGATTTTAGGGACAGTCTTTCAACTAATAGTCACACAGTTTTGTTTTATATAAAAAGTTAAGTAGTTTTATAGTCACAATGGATAACTTATGTTGCCAGTCAGTGCTAACAATTGTCTCGTCTATCGGTAATTACAAATAAGGAAAATCTAGTTAAGGTTTGACGTAAACAATCCTTTAGTATATCAATACGGAATAAATTTCAAGCCCATATTCTTATTAAGTGATTTTTGCATAAATTTAAATATTATCAGTCACAGTACGCCCGGGCCAGCGCCGGCAGAGGTTTAAACACGTCTCATAATGTGGTTCAAGCGAAGGCACGGACACCTAAATAGAACCGTTTTTCCCCCGAAGGGTAAAAAACGGATATTTAGGTTCCTGCCGAAGCTTGAACCACACCTAAGGGCCTTGCCGGCTTATGTGGTACTGAAGAGAAAGCAGCCGCGCGCTGGCAACCGGGCGACATTAGTACTTGGGTAGCGCGATAGATGGCGCTACTAGTTGATGAATTCGCTTGATTAGGGCTGAGTTGCAAGGGTGTTATCTCATAATGTGGTTCAAGCTTCGGCAGGAACCTAAATATCCGTTTTTTACCCTTCGGGGGAGAAACGGTTCTATTAAATACTTTTGCGAGGGCGTCCTCAGTACATGCAGAAATGCACGCAGAGCGCCGCATATGGCGCATATATCGGGCTACGCCCGACTCCTTTGGCATGGAGGCGCCTTCGGCGCCCGGCTTTGTAGCGCGTACAGCGTGCTTCGTACTTTGGGCTACGCCCTACTCTTTTAGTATGAAGGCACCGAAGGTGCACGGCTTTGGAACGCGTAGGTACAGCGTGCCTCGTACGTCGGGCTACGCCCTACTCTTTTAGTATGAGGGCGCCGAAGGCGCCCTGCTTTGGAACGCGTACAGCGAGCCTCGTACGTCGCGCTACGCCCGACTCTTTTAGTACCTATGAGGGCGCCGAAGGCGCCCGACTTATTGGAACGCGTACAGCATGCCTCGTAAGTCAGGCTACGCCCGACTCTTTTAGTATGAGGGCACCGAAGGCGCCCGGCTTTGGAACGCGTACAGCGAGCCTAGTACTTCGGGCTACGCCCGACTCTTTTAGTATGAGGGCGCCGAAGGCGCCCAGCTTTGGAACGCGTACAGCGAGCCTCGTACGTCGGGCTACGCCCGACTCTTTTAGTATGAGGGCGCCGAAGGCGCCCGGCTTTGGAACACGTATGAGGGCGCCGAAGGCGCCCGGCTTTGGAACGGGTACAGCGAGCCTGGTACGTCGGGCTACGCCCGACTCTTTTAGTATGCGGGCGCCGAAGGTGCCCGGCTTTGGAACGCGTACAGCGAGCCTCGTACGTCGGGCTACGCCCGACTCTTTTAGTATGAGGGCGCCGAAGGCGCCCGGCTTTGGAACACGTATGAGGGCGCCAAAGGCGCCCGGCTTTGGAACGCGTACAGGGAGCCTCGTACGTCGAGCTATGTCCGACTCTTTTAGTATGAGGGCGCCGAAGGCGCCTGGCTTTGAAACGCGTACAGCGAGCCTCGTACGTCGGGCTACGCCCGACTCTTTTAGTATGAGGGCGCCGAAGGCGCCCGCCTTTGGAACGCGTACAGCGAGCCTCGTACGTCGGGCTACGCCCGCCTCTTTTAGTATGAGGGCGCCGAAAGCGCCCGGATTTGGAACGCGTACAGCGTGCCTCGTACGTCGGGCTACACCCGGCCCGACTCTTTTAGTATGAGGGCGCCGAAGGCGCCCGGCTTTGGAACGCGTACAGCGAGCCTCGTACGTCGAGCTACGCCCGACTCTTTTAGTATGAGGGCGCCGAAGGCGCCCGGCTTTGGAACGCGTACAGCGAGCCTCGTACGTCGGGCTACGCCCGCCTCTTTTAGTATGAGGGCGCCGAAAGCGCCCGGATTTGGAACGCGTACAGCGTGCCTCGTACGTCGGGCTACACCCGGCCCGACTCTTTTAGTATGAGGGCGCCGAAGGCGCCCGGCTTTGGAACGCGTACAGCGAGCCTCGTACGTCGAGCTACGCCCGACTCTTTTAGTATGAGGGCGCCGAAGGCGCCCGGCTTTGGAACGCGTACAGCGAGCCTCGTACGTCGAGCTACGCCCGACTCTTTTAGTATGAGGGCGCCGAAGGCGCCCGGCTTTGGACCGCGTACAGCGCGCCACGTACATCGGGCTATGCCTGACCCTTTTCGTGTGGGGGCTTTTGGATTGAGTTCGGTGCGTCACATAGATACGTTACAGTATGCTTCGCCTGACCACTGCGAAGGCATTTTTTTTTGTCCTGCTATATTTTACGAGGTGAATATTATACTAAGCAACTTTTACTATGGGACCAAACCCAATCTCGTAAAAAAAATGGCTGTTTCATACATTTTGGCTGATCTGGACTTCTGTACCTATTCACGTTTTAAAATATTGCAGGTCATTAAAAAAACACCATGTATATAGCGGCCAAACAAATTTATTTTGCAAAAACCTTCTTTTATCGCCGTAGTCGAGTAACACGCGGATAGATCCAGAGCGCTTGTAGATTCGTAGTTCGAATTACCTACCCGATAAATTAATGTTTTATCGGGTGCATGCAAGTAAAGCCGGGTGCAAAAGTATGTATATATTTGAAATGTGCTATTTGAGCTCTTTCAAATGATATACGACACGTCAATATTACTTATTTTTATTTTTTTGGTTCGTGACTTTATTACCTCTAGAGGGCGCCGTGTTCATTTTTTTGTGACGTCATATAGCCTATAACCAGCGGACGATTAAGACGATTCGAATGACACATCGTTTGTCAAATTATAATGAGTACTTTAGAAGTTATGAGGGAACAGATGAACATACATACATACATACATACATACATACATACATACATACATACATACCCACATACAAACCGGTCAAAATCATAACCCTCCTTTTGCGTTGCCGTAGTCGGGTAAATAGTAGTATTTGAGTAGTATGGCTTGTTTAGCTGTGGCAACAATGATAACATTTATTCAATGATCACTTCATCGTCGCCCTAATGAAAGAAAGGGACTAAGGTCGCCCTCGAGCTATTGTTCTAAACACGTTTTTTGGACGCGTGAGTGCAGTCTACTTGAATATATCTCTCTGTCAAAGAGAATTGATTGTACCTTTGCTCTGACCATCGGCCACGTAGTTAACGCAGTATACAACAGATGGCGCTCTGTTAAGACGAAACAGGAGGTGAGCGCGAATTCAATTTTGAGATTTCGAGGTGAATAATATACCCGTCGCTCTGACGGGGCGTAACCCGCACACAGACGCATGCGCTGGTACTCGCGCGCGCGCCTCACTGTCTCCAATTTGCAATTGTAACTTTTCGTTCGGTACTTACTGCCAAGTGCCACAAAGCGTTCACTTATAATACATAAGTATGTATTGCGACTGAACTTTTTGACCCGGCTTACGTTTACGGAACTCGATATAGAATAGTTATGTACTTCACTAAGTTAATACTAGTATGTAGAGATGCAACGGATAGTTGTTTGGCCGGATACCGGAATGAGTTGATGTTTAATTCGTTTTAAAATAATAAACGAGTACGATACGACCGTGACTGTTTCTTAAATCCAATTTGTTTACTCCGAAATCAAGTTGCTATCCGGTATCCGCCCGGATAGTAAGTCACTATCCGGTATCCGGCCGGATATTAAAATTAGGGCCGGATACCGGATAGTGACCTAATATCCGGTGCATCTCTACTTGTATGTACTTAATTACTATATTTTTTCAATTATGCTTAAAAACGAAGTATAGATGTCGTAGTCACATCGTATAATCCGCCGTATTACATTACGGCTAGCCGTTTTCAAAAACAGGGGCGTTTTGAAATGCGGCGGTTCGACGATTAGCCTACTGAAACTCGAGAAATCTTGGTCGAGAATTCCCGTGCCTCAAGAAATTAAAAAGGTCGAGAAACCAGAAACCCTACATAAAAGCAAAGACATATGTAACTTCGTATAAGATGTGACGTCCCACGGTCAAAGGTACCTTATGGCGGGTATGGAGTTATGCATACCCCAGTAATCTACAATAAATAAGCTATCGATAACACAAAAGATCAACCTTCTAGGTTGCGTAGTTACAGAGATATGATTTTTTGAAAATAATGTTGTGAAATGAGCAACTTTACGATAGAGAAGTTTTAAGTTTAGCCGCCTAAAAAACTATGTTCCTGAAGTAAGTTACATAGTTGACTACAAATAATAATGCCTTATATATCTGAGATTAAAAAAATATTGCGACTTGTTCTGTAATGCAAATAGAAACTTTTGATATCGACTGATTTATGTGTATACTAACCAATGTCTTGAAAATAAAGTTTTATTTCATTTTCAAGATTGATTGCAATGAGCTCTCAAGATTTAAATTTTATCTATTAGAAAACGACACTGACAGACAGTTTAAGCAAAAAACAATACCGATTTAGAGGTGAAAATGTATTTTCTGACTTTTTCATATAAAATCACAAAATTGAATATTTTTACTTTTAATGTGACACACAATCAATTTTTCTGAGCACATATGAAAGAAATTCTGTCATTCAAATGAAATAAATCCTAAAACCCCAACTAAATACTATATTTAACCCCTTATGCCACTTTAAACTTACATAACAATAACAGTATTTGCTCCATACATTTACGAAAAGGTACCTTATGGAAATAAATCTAATAATACATCACTACAAAATATCAATCATATTATAGTTTATCTTTTATGAATAGAAAATATTAATTTACATTAAACTGCCCCCAATTTAATTAGTTCTTCGTCATAATAATCTTAAAAAAGACCAATAATTTGTATGTAATGAAAAGGTACCTTGTGGTCAAGTTACATGATGAGGCATGATGACGATGGAACAGTTAGGATAAACTAATAATATTTTGGGGTTAAGATGGTATAAATCGTCTATTTCTTATCAATAATATATTTCGGTTGCTATTGAAGATAAGCGGCATTGAGGTTCAATGACCTCAGATATTCCATAAGGTAATGCGTCGGGTATTGGCATTTTTCAACAAACCAATGGCTGATTTACTGCATGCGACCAAACCAAATGAAGATTATTCTAGTTAAGAAAGACTTGACGAGAGTAACTTTGGTATAATAGCAGTCTACTTGGATTTGTGATGTCGGTATATGTACGGTTATAATATTTGCGAGGCGCCCCAACCAGAACTGAAATTATCAAATTAGTTTTGCAGAATGCTAATACAGTTCTCTACCAAACTTCTTTTCCCGTATTGACTAGTTTTTTTGGGAATTTTCAATCTTTTTTCCATAAGGTACCTTTTCTACTAAACTCTGAGACGACATTACTAGGCTTATAACTAACTTATAACAAAAATAAAAATAGGTAAACAAACGTTACGCATTAAGGTTTCAGATCACACAATAAAAAAAAATTGAGCATTTTTTCACCTCTTTACAAAACATTTAATATCTCCGAAACTAGAAACCCTCATAAGGTACCTTTTCCCGTGGAACGTCACAGATGAATAAAGTCTAAGGAAAAAACGTGCCTCGGAAATCAAGAAAAAGTCATTCTCGGATAGATGGCGCACACACCTTTGGCCTATTCTCGGCTAGATGGCGTGGCGACACCGTTTCATATTTAACAATTTTAACACATAGATATCAGTGAATGAACATGGGTCAAAATCATATAAAAATAATAAAATCATTTATCCATATATATACATTTTTTGATAATTTTATACGTTTTCATTTTGAGTTTTAGTCGTGTGTCGATAGATGGCAGTAAATTTACTGTGACTACAAAATTTACTATGACAGGACCCCTCTATACTATCTATTCTCTTTGATAAAAGTAAAGTAAAGAAAAATGATTTTATGTTAAATTTCGATTTAGTTTGTTGTTTTTATTTTCAAAATATAACATGACGTACCTTATATAAGTAGTATATATATCGGCGGCATATTGTAAAATCGGGCATATCGAGATAATCCTAGGCGTATCATGAAACGCCACCATTTCCTGATCTGACTAAGATTAACCCAGGCATATCATTCCTTGCATTCCAATGCAAATCAATGCATTCGTTGATATTTCTAGCTTCATACCGGGCGCATCGTAAAATAATTGTCGAGATATTCCTAGGCATATCACGAAACGCCGCCATTTCATGATCTGACTAATACGTCGCACTATACGTTCCTTTTGAGTAGCATGCGTAGGTACTAAAATAACGTAGCGTCACCGACCACCAGACATATCGTGCAAACCTCAACATTTATTTTAGGCATATCAATTAAAGTAGGGTGTGTGTATAGTGCGACGTATTAGTCAGATCATAAAATGCCGGCATTTCATGATCTGCCTAGGAGTATCACTAGGGCTTCCAATACCGGGATCCCGGGATCCCGAAATACCGGGATCCCGTCTTTTTAAACGTATTTTTCAATACCGGTATTTTAAAATGCAATACCGGGATCCCGGTATTTCCAAAAACGAGGAAAATTTGCAGTATAACCATTTATATCCATTAGAATTGTTGTATTAGGCTGTATTAAGAAGCGCACTACACGTCAGACGCATCTAACTTGCATCTAGTCCTTATTTTATTATTGAAATAAGATCGTTGCCTGAACGTCAGATAAATATTTGGTGGTTGGTGGTGGATGAATCCTGACAGTAAGATTAATATATAATAGTTAGTTCTTAAAATTTTATCAAAAATTTTAAAGAACAGATCAAGGAACAAAGAACTGTAGTATGGCAAACTAATTTAGGCGAAAATTTGAAAAAAAGTTGACTGGAGGGTAGTTGGACTAAAAGTGTGACTGGTGACGTCAACAAGTTGGATAAAATTATTGCCAACCTGGAGTGTGAAATAAAATGAATGCAGATGGCGACATTGATTGTTTATTATTCTAAAAGCTTTTAGGATATATCTGGTGTTACAGTAACCCTTTTTAATTGCCCTTTTTAATAAAACTATAATTTTTTAAGCGATTCATATTCAATACCGGGATCCCGGGATCCCGGTATTGATGAAGACAGTTTCGGTATTAATACCGGTATTGTGAGAAGTCCGGTATTTGGAAGCCCTAAGTATCACACCTTGAGGTTTGCACGATATGGCTGGTGGTCGCTAGGCAGATGGTCGCTAGGCAGATCATGAAATGGCAGCGTTTCATAATCCGCATAGGAATATCACCCCTTGAGGTTTGCACGATATGGCTGGAGTTCGCTAGGCAGATCATGAAATGGCGGAGTTTCATGATGTGCCTAGGAATATCACACCCTACTTATTTGATATGCCTAAACGTCGCCAGGCAGATCGTCAAACGTTGAGGTTTGAACGATATGGCTGGTAGTCGCTAGTAAGGTCATGAAATGGCGGCGTTTCATGATACGTTTAGGAATATCTCGATATGCCCGATTTTACGATCTGCCGCCTGCCGCCGACATGTATATGGAATTCTTTGAGATTTTTGATTAAAATAACACATTTTTAATTACTTTGTCAAATCTCGATTTCGTCGAGATTAATCTCGATTGTGAAAATCTGACTGTCGAGATCTCGAAACACCCAATCTCGATTTGGATTTTTCGTGCGAGATCTCGAATCGCCAATCTTGGTGCGAGATTGCATTCCCTAGCTAGGACCTTAAATTGCTCGACAATTACGGAGCGTGACTGTACCTAAAAATTTTGTAAACCCATAACCATGCAATAACATATTTTTGATTTTGATTTCTAATTTGAAATATTAGAATCAAAAAGTTCAAAATAGATTGTATATGTAAATACAAAAATGTGTTCCCTCTTAACGCAAAACCCCTTGTCTCTTAGGAGGATCTAGATATTTTCACACAAGACGGTTTATCGATAACTTCTTACATCACTAGATTATCGACATTAAATGTCGACTATTGCCCATCACTTTTCTGGCTGTGTACGTATTTAGAAACTTGACTCCGCCCCTAAAATTAGTGCGATAGGGACAACTGCAGCTGAGGCGAAAAATCCTGCGTAAAAATGTCAAAAATCGAGGTTTCGTACTCCACTGTTTCCTCCTCCAAAACTTAACCAATCGTAACCAAATTTGGAAATCAAAATGATTATGAAATTATCTGTGTCGGACCGTTTTGCTTTTTTGGCTAATTGATATCAGTTTTGAATACCACGCCTCTCACCTTGCGGCATAGTCAATTAGGCCATTTTGGCCATTTTTGAAGGGCTCTAGCGCCTTAAAAAACAAAAATAAAAAAAAAGCAAAACGGTCCGACACAGATATTGACAATATTAATCTGTGTTGAAAAAATCATTGCTCTAGCTTCAAAAACCACGGAGGAAAACGTGGAGTACGTTTGTATGGAGGAATGACCACTCCTGTTGGCTCTTAACGAGAATGTTCGGTCGGAATTGTATGCATGATCTTATCCATACTTTGGAAATCATTGCGGACAATGCAATGCGGGATAAACGCTAAGATGAGAGAGAGAGAATCCTAATTAGAATGATCCCTTGATTAGGCGTTTGACTACAACCACCCGGAAGGAACTCTCGTTTGGACGCAATTTAACGAAAACTACAAAAATAATCCATCCTCTAAAATTTGTCATTTAAATGAATGATCTTTCTTTTTGACAGAATGTTAAAATTCTATTTACTTACAGATTGTTGTGGATTGTTTTCCCTAAATGACGTCCGTTTGTCCTCCCTCGTTAAGTCGTTAGTCGTAAGTACCCGCTGAAGGTGAACCTAGTGGCATCATTTGGCAAATCTCAGAAGACAGCACATTTATCGTGACATACCTACCCTAGAACTTACATGGTCCAAAGTGCGAGTACGATATATCGTGAGATATATCTCACTTGAGTTATAGCTTACTATTACTATAAATGAGCTGTACCGCTAGGTTAAGTTCCAAATTTATTAATTTACACAATGGAATAAATGACATGATATGATATGAGATAGGTATTTCAATACTAATGAATGAATGAATGAATGATTGTTTATTTGCGGAATATGGGTTACAATAAGTTGTTACAATATTAGTTATATAGTCCACCATACTCTACTTAATTAAGCATGCAAATATAAAATCTAGATTTCGTGGCTGGAAGTCACACAAAATAAAGATGCCTTATTACTAAAATAAATGTAAATGCTTACATTAAACTATAACTAGCTCCTATTACTAAACTTAGCATTTAAAAACTCGCTTATAGAGTAAATACATAATTCACATAGCCACATATGCAATTTTTTCTTGAATTGCGTTATAGAAAGATTTTTTACATCGCTAGGAATTTTATTAAATATTTTAACACAAATAAAATAAGTCATAAAGTAAGTGCGAGTTGTTTGTTTCAGGCGTGCTTTAGGTACATTCAATAGGTTTTTTTGCCTTGACATCCGATTGTTGTATGATATAACATCAACATTTTCACTAAAGTATTGCTTGTTTGTATGGACAAATACGGCAATCTCATAAATATATAGAGAGGGTAGAGACAAAAGCTTGTAGCGCTTAAAGACCGGTTTACACGAGTCAAGAGGCTTTAGTGAAAATATTGCTCTTACACATTTCTTCTGTTTGACAAATGCTTTTTCATATCTCATGCTCTGAAAGTGGGTCGTTGTTGTTCTAAAAGGTGCGCAGAAAGTGATACGTTTATGCTCTAGCGCAGAAAAGTGGTGTACTCCTCTGCGTCCCCGTCCCACGAACAACTGGGTGGAAACAAAATGGAAAAATAGTCTTTATTTCCTCGCCTGGAACAATTGGTAATTGTTTAATTTTACTAATCCCACGTAGATCCTGGTTTTTTAAAAAAATATGTAAGTAAATTGTAAAAAACAAATTATTCTTGATTTCTTTCGATGAATTTTATTTACTCGATTTCATAAGGCGGGAACCAAAAGGAATACACCAAAAATATTTTTTTAAACCTTACACTTGCGTAAATGAGCAAAGGCAGAATCTTATACAGCCACAGTTAAACGTTTGTACGATATTAAATTGGTTTTTAAAGTTATTTAGCACTATATTCATGAAAATAAAATAAAATACAACATAAAATGGTCTTATATTATTAATTAAATTGTTATTTAATATTTAAAATACTTTTATTATGTTATTATGTGGTGCGGCGCACCAAGGTCGCGGTGCGGTCCGGTAGTGTGTTGCGGCTTGTAGAACGAAAAAGTATAAAATTAAAAAGTAAGAGGCAATCCCGCTGATTTTCATACTATAATGAACAAATCATTTTAAAATTCCTGTAGTTTGTTAAAAAATGTGTGTTTTCCTAAATATTGCAAACTAAATGATTTTCGCTAGGGGTTATTAATCTTCACACATGTAAAGTCTCCGATTGCAAGTAAGTCCTAAGGAAAAAAATCATGGCCGTAGGTCTATTGGGTACTTCAATTACTGATTTTGCGAAATTGCCTTGTCTTGTTTGGTTTCCTCGCATTCGATATGAAAAGTAGAGTGTTTAACTCGGGTGAAAGGCACCATTTCCGTCTCGGACTATTGGCGCTCTCACTGCGTTCGAGCGCCAAACTACCTCGACAGAAATGGGTGCCTTTCAACCCTTGGTTAACAATTTACTATTGTCATATCAGTGGAGTTTCCCCATATGATCAAACCATAACGAAGAATAGACATGATGTACCCATGGTATCCTAATGCCGCCTCTCGCGATACAGTTTCACGTAGTCTCCGTAGTGGGAAAATGAATTTATTTAATTTCTTACAAACCTGTTCCACATGAGTTTTAAAATCGCCTAATTCATCTAAATGGATTCCCAAGAATTTAACACTTTTTTTTGATCAACCTAGGGTCCCCCTTAAAATTAATGTCAAGAATTTTAGCCTTCCCTCTACGAGAAAGAAATTGTATGTGTTTAGTTTTAGTTATATTTATTGATAAGTTATTACTTTCTAACCACTGTATCGTCATGTGTAATGTTTGATTCATTTCTTGCGCGTAGTTATTTTCATCTGTGCATGGTATGACAATAGACGTATCTGTCTGCAAATAATACAGCCGGATGAGACGTTACTTTAGGGAGATCATTAATATAAAAACAGAACAATAACGGAGAGAGAACCCCCCCCCCTGCGGGACGCCAAAATTATTAAATATATAGCTAGATTTATAGCTAACTAAGGTGTTGCCTTCCTGTTTCACAATTTCAGTACATTGCGTTCTGTGATTCACCACGCTACCATTCGTGTGGCCCTATTCGTACCTAGAAAAAATCAAATAAGTAAGTAGATTATGACTATTATGAGAGAGAGTTAACAGTAACACTACTTTGAAGAAAACTCATACCTATCTTGTTCTGACAATCAAAAGTAAAAAATGTGGTATCTATGTATGGGACGCATTACAAAGTTACTGTCTTTCAATTTTGTGGAGCAGTGCGAGATACGAGATTTGTTCAAAAAAGTGCCGACTTGCCGATTAATATATTAAAAAAAAACCGGACAAGTGCGAGTCGGACTCGCCCACCGAGGGTTCCGTACTTTTTAGTATTTGTTGTTATAGCGGCAACAGAAATACATCATCTGTTAAAATTTCAACTGTCTAGCTATCACGGTTCGTGAGATACAGCCTGGTGACAGACGGACGGACGGACGGACGGACGGACAGCGGAGTCTTAGTAATAGGGTCCCGTTTTACCCTTTGAGTACGGAACCCTAAAAAGAAATGAATTGTGTTTATTCGCAGAGTTTAGGCCGAAAAACTTTTTTTATCGCAATAGTGAAGTATGTAGTGGTCCTAAACCTGCCCAGTAGCTCCGCACATACCTAATGTAAATTACGATCTACACGTCAGATAAATACAATTTAAGGTACCCAGTAAGCTTTGCAATAATTTTTTACTAGCGTCCTTCTGGTGTAATAAATAAGATGTTGTATACTAAGGTAAAAGACATTGTACCTACTGTTAGAGCTATTTTTTTAAATGTTTTAGCGGTTAAAATTGTTTTAGGAGGCGTCTGAAAAAACAAGACTTGGAATATTTATAATTTTGTACTTACATACTACCTAAACTAAATCTTACGGTTTAACTACATACATAGTAGTAGTATTTTTAGTCAAACGCGCGTCTATAATTAGATAATTACTAATTAGTATTGAAATATTTCATATCATTTATTCCATTGTTTCCATTGTTTAATCATGTTTCGATTCGATTCGACAAAGGTTCGATTGATGAAGTGCCTTGTCTTTCCTATACTTCTTTACGGAGCTGAAGTCACTAAGGCTACAAGACCGCCGGAAAATGGATGCCCTTGAGATGTGGTGCTGGAGACGCATGTTACGAATCCCTTGGACAGCTTTTCGAACCAATGTATCCATTTTAAAAGAACTTAGGATAAGAGAACGTCTTTCGTCGACTGTGCAATTACCAATTCTTAAGTTCTTCGGCCATGTATCCAGAAATGTGGACTCATTGGAAAGGCTGGTAGTACAGGGCCAGATCGAAGGGAAAAGATCCAGACGAAGATCTCCTACGCGATGGACCGACCTTTTAAAAACAATGACGAAGTCATCCGTAGTCGAGTGCACTCGCAACGCCATCAACCGTTAGAAATGGAGAGATATCGCAAGTGCAAATTTGAAGTCTACCAATATAACCGGAAATGAAGACCAGCCATGTGCGTCATCCAAACAGCCACGACCACTCTGACAAGAGTGCACGGCGACTGAGAAGAAGAAAAATCATGTTTATTTGTACATTTTGGTCTTACCTACATTTGGTTAAGTAGGTAGGTACATGATATCCCACTAAAGTGTACAATATAGGATTTTAAATAATAATTTACAGTAAGTTCCATCTCTTAGGAGTCTTAGGTACAACCCTGGGGTGGGGTACTCTCTATAGCAAACTTACAATTAACGTCGATCCCAAGTAGCACAGATTAGCTGTATAGCAGCCGCATAATGAAGTCCGAATACGCTTGAAGCTGGAATATAAAAGCTGCATAAGAGCTGTATAAGCGTCTTTTCAGCTTTTATAACTCTTAAATGGGCACAAATTAGGCAGCCTTAAGTTCACATAGCTACTTAAGAGCGTTGTAGCAGCAATTTAACGGAATTATAAGGGGTAACAGGAGTTATAAGAGATGTATATTGACTGGGTAAGAGACCACCAGTTACCCTTTATTCAGCTAATATGTCACATGTGCGCCCTAATACCGGGAAAGATTGACGTTGGGCTGAATAAAAGATAATTAATAACATACTTTTACACCTCTGCCTTAAAAATCAGCTATTATATTTCGTATAGTGACGACGAACGCAGAGGTGAACATATTTATATTGAAACAAAAATGTTAAGCGCAACAACACCATAAGTCATTTTGTTAAAGTGTTTAGTTAAATGTTTGTACATGATCTTTTATATATTAATGCGAGAAAGATGTTTGGGAATGCAAGTTTATTGACATTATATATATACATTATCTAAGAAAATTTCAGTGCGCCACGAAAATAATCAGTATTTATTTAAATAAATGATATAAATAAGCTATGTGTAAAAACTATTTCAGTGGTTTGGACAGAATTATGAGATAAAAAGTTAATAATACGTTATAGGAAGTACTAAACTAATGATTTAGGTTAAGAACTCAGGCACAAAGCCTTATTGTTACCCTTAAAAGTTGGAAAAGCAATTTCAATTTTGTAGGTTATATACAATAAAATGGCGGTTAATGTTAAAAAGCAACGTGAACCTTTAAAATTCTAATATGCAGCATACGACTGTTATATATCTGACAAAGATACTTAAGTGAACCACTATACAGTCCAAGTCGTTATTTCGATACACGAGTGAACCTCTAAACAATTATAAGGCATCTTGTGAACGTTTAAACAGCCGCTATGCAGACAGTCCCAATGGTAGTATAATAGGCTGCTTAGCGGTAAACATGTTCAGCGCTAAGCCGTATTATGCGCCACATGTGTTCGATTATACGTCTATTGGTTTCATAATAGTTCACTCGTTCTCCCTTATAATAAGTCAGCGAAATAAAAGCTGCTTTAGCGGTAAACATGTTCAGCGATAAGCTGTATTATGCGCCCCATGTGTTCCATTATACGTCTATTGGCTTCATAATAGTTCATTCGTGCTTCCTTAAAAAGTCAGAATAATAAAAGCTGCTTAGCGGTAAACATGTTCAGCTATAAGCTGTATTATGCCCATGCCCCATGTGTTCCATTTATACGTCTATTAGCTTCATATTAGTTCACTCGTGCTCCCTTAAAAGTCAGCGTAATAAAAGCTGCTTAGCGGTAAACATGTTCATTGTTCAGCGATAAGCTGTATTATGCGCCACGTGTGTTCCATTATACGACTATTGACTTCATAATAGTTCATTCGTGCTTCCTTAAAAAGTCAGCGCAATAAAAGCTGCTTAGCGGTAAACACGTTCAGCGATGAGCTGTATTATGCGCCACTTGTGTTCCATTATACGTCTATTGGCTTCATATTAGTTCACTCATGGTCCCTTAAAAGTCAGTGTAATAAAAGCTGCTTAGCGGTAATCATGTTAAGCGACAAGCTGTATTATGTGCCACATGTGTTCCATTATACGTCTATTAGCTTCATAATAGTTCACTTGTGCTCCCTTAATAAGTCAACGTAATAAAAGTCCACAATTACCTCCTTATACAGCACATGGCGTAATTTTATCCACTAAACAGACCTTATAACGGTTAAAGCATTTGATAACCCTTAAAGCTGTATAGGGTCGTAGCAAATATACCTTTATATCACTCTTTGCATATTAATGGTAGTTTTCAGAGCCGTAATGCAGCTTTTAATCAGCCCTAAGCTATATAAATATCACTGAGATCTATTATACAGCTGTAGGACCACGAGTGTGCTCTTATAAGTGTCTTAATACGCACAGAGCGTTAGATAGAACTAAAAGTGAGTAGTTATAGAGCTATCTGTGCTACTTGGGATGCCACTAACCCTCTCCAGGTTGTAGACCCAAACGCGAATGTGCGTGGACTTGATTAGGTGCCTAGAGCCTAAGTACAATGCCTCCATATTAATTGCCGGTAACTTTGAATAAATTTATACCGTCTCGTCTCGACTCTTTTGTTTGTTTATGATAAGGAAAAGTAGGGCTTACCTAGAGATCAGAATAGCTGATATATTAATATTCGGCACGATATATTATTTCAAATTAAAACTATTATTTTAATTTTGTGCGAGGTACGACGCACTCCTGATAGTCACGGCACTCGGATCCCCTGAAGATGCATGCCTCATGCTCATAAATGCATCTGAAACATGTCGCTTCTGGGTTTGATACTGGATTTAATAGTTACTTATACATTCTTAAAATTTAATGATAACGTATTTCATAAAATCTGAATCATCTGTAGCAATTCATTTAGATATTATTTATTTAATTAATTTTAACCGAAGAAGCCGAAATTGCAATCCGGAACACAATAATGTCAGTCAATTAAGTAGCAATTTTTTAGTTTAAACACTTTAGACCAGCGGTCGGCAACCTTTTTTTGCGTAGTTTTAGTAGCGTAGTTAACGATGAGTAAGTTGACGCGGGCCGCACTTTGTTAATATTTATGACTTTATCAGACATTGTCGTTTCTCAATATTACATAGCCAGAGAGGCTCGCAAGCCGCAAGTGACAGTTTCACGAGCCGCATGCGGCCCGCGGGCCGCAGGTTGCCGACCGCCGCTTTAGACAATGCCCTCGTAGAGGCACTTTTATTACCTACTTGAGGATTTTCATCTTTTTCTCAGC
This sequence comes from Cydia splendana, assembly GCF_910591565.1. Lineage (NCBI taxonomy): Eukaryota > Metazoa > Arthropoda > Insecta > Lepidoptera > Tortricidae > Cydia > Cydia splendana. The sequence goes on along the minus strand of NC_085971.1, from coordinate 10,674,643 downwards.
CGTTATACACCTACTCTTTGCAGAATATCGTTGTTGTTGGCAGTGTCGGGTGGTTATTTCTGGCTTTTGGTCCTATCAGTTCAGACGTTCAGGAGTAATTTTTTCGCCTCGACGGGTGACGAATAACCCAAGTATGAGGATGTTTGCAAGAGTAAATAGGCGCTGCGTGATACAGGAGTTCTTTGAGGATGGAGACATTGGTCCGAAAGTCGATCTACGTTCTACGTTATCGCCAGCATTATCTCCAGCTCTAGGTACTTACATCTAAGGTATATTCATCAGACATGGAAGGAGTTTCGCCCCATACTTAGTTCTAAAGCTGAATGCCCAGTTGAACGTTCAATTAGTTGACAGAGGCCAAGGTTCTCGCTACTCGCGGTGGTACTGGCTATTAACATTCCGATGTCCATACCCACCACAAGACCTGCTTCTAGATAAGAACAATTTATGCTAAAGCAGCCTACAATCGCGCTCGTTATGCAAAGTCAGGCTAAATTGTATTAGTATGTTACATTAATTAACTGCGAAAGTAAATTACTCTTTCTTAAGCACACATTCGCAGGGCAATGCTTAATAGTTTTAATCGTATGGAGATTAAACGGTAGCCTCGCGCTGTGCAGGCTTTTTAGTTCATGTTTGCTTACAAAATAACAATGTTGCATTTCCGGACGCGTGCCATGGTCACATCAGAGTCGCGTTAAAATAATAAAAATTTAATCCTAAAGGGGTATTGTGCTATTTAAAAACGGATTTAGATTATTTAGAATAGCAACAGTATGGCCGTGAAAAGAGAACAGCGCCGGACGGCTTCGGTGAGTTGTTCCCTACCAACTTTGAGCGGACCATTCAGAGGAACCAGTTCAAGTAACTACATAAATTAAAAAAGTAAACACACATTACAAAAGTACATTTATGCTGGTCTTCCGAGTCGAATGCTCCCGCAAACAATTGGAGTATAGGGCGGTCGTACGGGCGGGGGCGGCATTTATCAACTCGAGGTAACTGTTGCGTGTACTCACACCCGTTTTGTACATAGTTTGAGAACAAAGAGCTTTGACTTGACCAGCCTTTAATTACAACATGGTTTGTAAGATCATAAATAATCTGCTGATCTATTAATCAAAACGCAAGATTTTTTGTACTTAATAGGCGCCTTTTCGTTTTATTTTTATACTACAACGATGTCAAAGGCATGCTATTAAGTGTGTTGCTGATGGATAGAGTTAGACCAAGCTTAGTTGGCAGCGATTTTGATAGCCCAGACTGTGCAAAGTGTTATTTAAACGCCATACTTTCATAGAAGTTTGACGTTTAAATAACACTTGCCTGACAGCGTAACATGCCTATAGGTCCTTAGGAGTACCAAGAGTCCCAAGCAAAGAATAAAAAGTAATGGGGTGATTGGGGTGTGAATTTTTTATCCCGCTAGGTACCTACATATTCAGTACTCATTTTGGAAAGGCTCAGCTAAAAGCAAACTCAAATAGACGCTTTGTATCTTTAGGGGTAAAGGGGTATCACAATGCGCTCTAATTGAAATGTGTAGAAGTAGGTCCCTATAATTGGTGGTAGAAATATTTTTAGGCAGTTGGGGTGTTAAACTTTCTTAGAGGCGGGGACAATAGGAATTCGACGTCACTATTTATGAATAAGTTCATCACGTAGAGTAGCACAAAGCCTTCACATTGAAATACCACCCGTGGAAGCAAAGGTCTCGCTAAATATGCGCGTCAAAGTAAAGGAATGTATTACGTTGGTTTAATTGGAAAAACGCGATGGGGGTGCGAGGTCAGTTGAGTGGGCTCCCTCCTCCCATAATAGGCAGTTAGGTACGATACGATCTCGGGGCGCGCAGTCGAGCTGGGTGCTCGGTGCTCGGCAGTGCCGCGCCACTCGCCCCAGCGGTCGCGAACCACCGGTTCGCCGATTGTCAGCAAACTTTGGCAATCTTCGAGTGTTTTATCGAAAATACAGAAACAACTTTGCGTATGGATGCCGGCTAGCACTGGACCCATGAAACATGGGCTGCACGAGCAGCGCTCCAAGTATGGCTCCACCGAATGCCACAGGTTTGCATTTGGACGTTCTATTTTTGTTTGTTTTTTTTGGTTGACCTTTGAGAAGAATATCCCTTTGTATTGAATATTCAAGGCTAAAACAGGGTTTACAGTAGCAGAAAAGAAATTTAAGCTACTTAAATTAATAATTTGTAAATACTTTTTAAGAAATTAGTATACTTCATTTGTTAATTAAAGGACTTTTCTCGGTTATTATAAATTATAATCAGTGTTTAACTATTTCTTGTAGACAGAGGGGCTACCGCGAAAACCGAAATTCGCAAATTGCGGGGATCTTTCTCTTTTACTCCAATGAAGGCGTAATTAAAGTGACAGAGAAAAATGCCCGCAATTTGCGAACTTCGATTTTCGCGCTTATAGCCCTGTAGGTTCTTAAATTTAATTTACCTACTAATTTACAAATATGTAACACCTACCTACGAGTAGGTATATCCAATAAATAACCAAACTATAAAAACTTAAAATCTAGAACTAAAAATAAATAATACTAATCTTAAAATAAAATACTAAAAGCTATCCCCCTGCGGCATGGTGCTTTTAAATAAAATTAACCTATTTTTAAATAAAATAATGGTTCTCTTATTTATCGACGAAAATGGTATGGCCGATTATCACTTCCCAACTCACGTTTGGCGGAATTTTATTTCGCCGAATTTTCATTTCACAACTTATCAAATGTTTTATTTATTTATTTGCCAACCGCACAGTTACCAACTAAACGTTTGGTCTGTGTTTTATAATGTCAATTTTCAAAATGCCAACTTTCATGTCGTAGAATGTTTTAGTTGGCATAATATACACTTTAGTTGTAGTCCGGTGGCCGGCTGCATGAAACAAACCTCATCAAAAAATAGAATATACCTACACTGTAGAGGTACCTGACATTTAGTAGCTTCCAACGCACTTGGTCGGCCTAGGCTTAACCTGGCAGATTTTGTACAAATGGCAAAAACGTTGGACAAAAATTCATCAAAATAAACCTCATCGAAAATTGAATGAAACTTGTATGGTAGGATACCTGACCTTGAGGACAGTAAAAAAAAGTGGTCGGCCTCACCTTAGCCTGGCAGTTTTTGCAGTCCGACCAGATTTATTGGGTCACGTGGGAGCTACAATTTACCTCATCGAAAAATAGAATGAAACAAACGGATTATAATAGCTAAAATAAGCCTGTTGACGTATGTCTTGGTCGGCCTCACCTTAACCTGGCAGTTTTTGCAGTCCGACCAAATTTATAAAAAAATCATCAAAAATTTTTTATCGAATAATCGTATGAAACTTGTATGGTACGATAGCTGCCTTTGAGGACAGTAAAAAAAAGTGGTCGGCCAAATCCTGTGTTGGCAGGTTCCTGTGTCCGACCAATTTTGTGGTACCACGTGAGAGCTACAATTTACTTCATCGAAAAATAGAATGAAACCTAAAATAAGCCTGTTGACGTATGTCTTGGTCGGCCTCACCTTAACCTGGCAGTTTTTGCAGTCCGACCAAATTTATAAAAAAATCATCAAAAATTTTTTTATCGAAAAATCGTATGAAACTTGTATGGTACGATAGCTGCCTTTGAGGACAGTAAAAAAAAAAGTGGTCGGCCAAATCCTGTGTTGGCAGGTTCCTGTGTCCAACCAATTTTGTGGTACCACGTGAGAGCTACAATTTACCTCATCGAAAAATAGAATGAAACAAACGGATTATAATAGCTAAAATAAGTCTGTTGACGTATGTCTTGGTCGGCCTCACCTTAACCTGGCAGTTTTTGCAGTCCGACCAAATTTATAAAAAAAATCATCAAAAATTTTTTATCGAAAAATCGTATGAAACTTGTATGGTACGATAGCTGCCTTTGAGGATAGTAAAAAAAAAAGTGGTCAGCCAAATCCAGTGTTGGCAGGTTCCTGTGTCCGATCAATTTTGTGGTACCACGTGAGAGCTACAATTTTACCTCATCGAAAAATAGAATGAAACAAACGGATTATAATAGCTAAAATAAGCCTGTTGACGTATGTCTTGGTCGGCCTCACCTTAACCTGGCAGTTTTTGCAGTCCGACCAAATTTATAAAAAAAACATCAAATTTTTTTTATCGAAAAATCGTATGAAACTTGTATGGTACGATAGCTGCCTTTGAGGACAGTAAAAAAAAAAGTGGTCGGCCAAATCCTGTGTTGGCAGGTTCCTGTGTCCAACCAATTTTGTGGTACCACGTGAGAGCTACAATTTACCTCAACGAAAAATAGAATGAAACAAACGGATTATAATAGCTAAAATAAGTCTGTTGACGTATGTCTTGGTCGGCCTCACCTTAACCTGGCAGTTTTTGCAGTCCGACCAAAATTTGTGGTACCACGTGACAGCTACAATTTACCTCATCGAAAATAGGATGAAAAAAAAAACGGATTACAATAGCTAAAATAAACCTGTTGACGTATGGCTTGTTACGGACGGCTTTCATAAATTCAATGTGGCAGTGTGCGGCAGAATCCACTTGCATCAAATTTGATGCAACACATTGTGGCTGGACATTAAGAGATGAAATGTATAAGATCAAATGGTTTGAAGGACACATAACGCCTTTGCGAGTCGAAGAAATAACAATAGATAAGTCGGAGTCTGGGGAAAGTTCGTCAGACTTCGACTCCGAAGATGATTATGATTAACAGTAATTATTAACAATAAAAGGGTTATTCCCACTAGTTACCACCAAGTTCTTATCAGTGGTAACTACTGGGAATTATTTTCCCACCTTTTACCACTGGTAACTACTGGGAAAAAAATTCCTAGTAGTTACCACCAACTCGGTTTGGTGGTACCTACTGGGAATTTTTATTCCCAGTAGTTACCACTGGTAAAAGGTGGGAATTTCTTTTCTACAAACCGAGCTTCGAAGGAGAAATGCTACAGTTGATGGAAAAAAGGCTGATTTGATGCAAAGATAATCACTTAATATATGTGAGGTTATCTTGTGTATTTTACCGTTTATTCAAATTTTGGAAGGCTCACGTGCAGTTTTTCCTCTTATATTACAAGTGTTCGATTGAAAACTAAGCTTTGGTGTATACCTGGATCACCTGCATGTACAAGAAGGCGTTTCATATAAGTCATGATGCGTATGGAATACAGCATGTGTGGCCAAGCCATTATGCCCTAAATTATGTACTACTTCGTTAAAACTTAGCTTACCTGAGTATTTATTTACTGTTTCCAAAATATTTATCTTCCTTAAAATGCAGCCTACACAAACGGTCTTTGTCATTTGCCTTAGTTTTTGGTACTCAAAGCTTTTTCTCACCGATTTATGCATATCGGGTCCTTGGGAAAAAAGGGAGATCCTATAGGTATATTTCCACAATTTGTCGCACACTATTGCAGTATTGTGGAGAAAAAAAAAACATACAACCGAATTGATAACCTCCTCCTTTGGGATTTGGAAGTCGGTTAAAAAAGGAGAATGTTTAAAATTTATTGGAAACAATGTATGTGATTTGACAGTGACAGCATCTCCACTATGGAGGCGCCACCTGGCGTGATAAAATGTCAGTTATGCCTCCTCATTCTATCTGTAGTGGAAAATTAGGATATACGATTCAAAACTTGTCAAAAATCGATGAAAACCTTTTTATTTTTGACATCTGTGAGACATCATCTCAACGTAAGTGTTACTCTGAAACCACGTCGGTAGTTAGAAAACGTTATTTAGATATTAGATAGATTTATGAATAAAATTTGAACTGAATGTTTTCTTTTTTTTTAAAGCCCTCTAAGACCTCCATGGACTCATTTACTTATGACTTTTTTCAGTTAGCATTATTAAGTTAAGTTCAAGCTGCGAAGAAACCATATTTTCAATATAGAAATTATTATTCAAAATCAAAAATCAAAAATCAAAATCAAAAATATACTTTATTCATGTAGGCCTAGCAACAAGCTCTTATGAATCGTAATTAATCTTAATCTAATTATCAGAGCAATTTATTGATGTTAATATTATTCCATAATAAAATTGGATTATTATACATATCAAATTTAACACTAAGAATTTCACAAAAGGATCGTCAAACATTAAAAAGATTGTATAAAAAAATACTAGTCTAGAATTTCTAGAATAAAATCTAAATGTCAAAAAAAAAGCATAAGTAACAAAAGAAGTAGATAGTATTACATCGGAATATCCATTTCCTCATCAATAATCAAATGTACCTAATAAATAAATAATCATTTCGAATAACAATTAATCCCACGTTGTAATATCATTCATGTAGTCTTGTGTGGTATAATAAGCTTTAGAAATAAGTTTACGCTTTACATAATTCTTAAATTTATTAATAGATAATTCAGTAATATGGTTTGGAAGTTTATTATAAAATCTTACACAATTACCCATGAATGATTTTTTAATTTTATGGAGCCGAGTGAAGGGCACTGCGAGCTTATGTTTATTTCTAGTATTAATATTATGAATTTCACAATTTTTCCTAAAATTTACAATATTTTTATGTACATACAGAATATTCTCATAAATGTATTGACAGTGCACTGTCATTATGTCAATTTCCTTAAATTTATCTCTAAGTGAGTCTCTATGGTTCATTTTGTATATTGCTCGAATAGCCCTCTTCTGCAGAACAAAAATGGTATTTATGTCTGAAGCACCGCCCCACAGTAAAATACCATATGCCATAATGCTATGGAAGTAACTAAAATATACTAATCGAGCTGTTTTCACGTCAGTTAACTGACGGATTTTGCTCACTGCAAAAGCTGCAGAGCTCAGTCTATTCGAAAGAGTAGCAATATGGGGACCCCACTGGAGTTTAGAATCTAAAGTTATACCAAGAAAAACTGTACTATCAACTAATTCCAATTCCTCATCCTTCACAATGACACTTGTTTGCACATGCCTTACGTTACTACTAGCGACAAACTTAATACATTTAGTCTTTTTCTCATTTAACAATAAATTATTAACATTGAACCAATTTACTACTTTTGAAATGGCATTGTTTACATCATTGTAAGCTTGTTGCTGTCGTTTGACTTTGAAAATAAGTGAGGTGTCGTCTGCAAACAATACTATATCATGGTGGGTCTTAACAAGGAATGGCAAGTCATTTATGTAGATAAGGAACAGGAAAGGTCCCAATATTGATCCCTGTGGTACACCCATAGAGACCAATGACCCAGGTGATCGCTGTCCATTCACATCGACCCTTTGTATTCTACCATTTAAGTAGGACTTAAGTAAATTCAGTGCCGATCCTCTAACTCCGTAATAATGAAGTTTCCTGATTAATGTTTCATGACAAACACAGTCGAAGGCCTTAGATAAATCACAGAAGACACCTAAAGCATCTCGTGACTCCTCCCAGGCATCGAAAATATGCTTAATTAGCTCAACACCGGCATCGGTTGTTGAGCGACCCCGTGTAAAACCAAACTGCTTATTATGCATCAAATTATTAACGTTAAAATGTCGTACTAATTGAGAAAGAACTAATTTTTCAAAAATCTTGCTAAATGTTGGTAGCACAGATATCGGTCTAAAGTTAGTGGGGTCAGAGCTGCTACCAGATTTAAATAAAGGAATTACTTTACTATGTTTCATTAGATCAGGAAACTCGCCGCAATCAACACTGTTGTTAAATATAACTACCAAGTCAGGCGCTACAATTTCAACTAAGGATTTGACAGCATGGACAGAGACTCCCCAGAGGTCATTAGTTTTTTTGACATTAATTGATTTAAACGCCTTTATTACATCTGAGGTACAAACATGTTCAAAATGAAGGTCTCCACAACACTCTGGAGCGTTATGTTTTAATAATGTAACAGCAGATGAGGGTGATGAATTTAAATCCTTAGTTGTGGATACTGGTACCTCGGTGAAAAATTTTTCAAATTCTGTAGCTACTTCTAAATTGGAATCTATAATTTTGTTATCAATGTTTAGTTTAAGCTCTTTAATTGTGTGTTTAGAGCGACCAGTCTCCACATTTATAACTTTCCAGGTTGCTTTAACAATGTCGGAACTACTTTTTATTTTCTGACTTAGATAATTTCGCTTAGCTATATGACAATCTACTTTAAACTTCTTCGAATACTCCTTCACATGTTCTTTAAATTCATCACTCTGATTAAACCGCCGTTCCTCATATAAGGCATACAGTTCACGTCTTCTTTGATGTAAGTCCGCAGTAGCCCACTCACTAAAAACTGATGCACCACTAACTACGACCGATTTTGAGGTGAATATCGCATTATAATGATCCATAAAAGTGTGAAAGAATGAATTATACATACTATTAGGACTCATATCGGAAGACAAAAAGGGTAGCGCCTGAACTAAACTTAGCTTCATTCTTTCCACGCGGTCCGAGGTTACTGGTACAAAAGTTATTTGTTTTCTCATGGTATTTTTCCTTAATGCCTCAAATACCATTAATTGACCTAAGTGGTCTGATTCTAAATTGCTGATAACTTTTTTAGCAATAGGAAAAATATCTGTGAAAATATTATCTATACAGGTTGCACTAGTAGCAGTCACTCTAGTGGGCTCCATAAACATGTGGTTGAGATTACAAGATTTAAAAAGATTCAATAATCTACAAGACATTGTTGAATTTTCCATAATATTTACATTAAAGTCGCCGCATATAAGCAATTTCTTACTAAAAGATGATATTTTAAGTAGGGCAGATTCCATTATGTTTTCAAATAATTCAAAATTACTTAATGGCGGCCTATACACACAGACAACAATAAATTGCTCTAATTCTACTGCACTTAGTTCTATAGTCCGTTCAACAGACATGGATACAATGTCCTTACGTTCCTTAAATTTTAACTGACTATTTAATATAATTAATGACCCACCATGTATGGAACTAAGTCTGGTGAACGAACTTCCCGCCTGGTGATTATTAAATTGGGGCATTAATTCATTATTATTTAACCAATGTTCAGTAAGACATAAAATATCAATATTAAAATCATTCAAAAAAAGTTCTATCTGTAAATTTTTTCCTCTAATACATTGAATATTTTGATGCACCAGGTGGATATACTTTCCATGTTTGCAGTATTTTTCATTATATTTATTTAAAACTAAATTGCCAGAGACAGAATCTTTTGTCTTAACACCTAGTTTAAATCTATTAAATCATTGGTTATGACTGGAACCAATTCCATGTTCATACTGGGCTGCTCAATAGGAGCAGAATTGTCTGCCAAATTCTTGGCAGAAATGTCAAGTAAATATGATAGCGATAAAGCTATTTGTCTTTTGTAATAATTTGAAAGGCAACACTTGCCTTTAGTCAAAAACACCATAGGCATATGGTATTTACTAACAAAATTGTTAGTGTCAATTATGCTAAACTTACTACTATATGTACAAAGATTATATAGAGATATATTTAACTTATGTCTAGTGGTATTTTCTGCCTCTGACATTTGCTCACAATAGGGGAATGTGAAAAAAATAATTTCATGCACTGCAAGCGAGTTTAACTGTTCAAAGTATTTAATTAAATTATTTTTGTTCACATTACCCCTATTCCCCATAAGAATAAGCAGTGTTGTCTTAGAATTAATATTACTGTCATTTAAAATTTGTTTTAAGATATTTTCAAAGCTACTGTAAGGCAGACAATTGCTGATTGTACTAAGTCCCTTTAGGTAAAAGCTTAAAAATGAGCTCATATTGCTTCCAATTTCATCAGAATACATAATAACATTAGGTTTAGGTGTGCTTTGTTGTGTAGTGTGGAAGGAGCTATTATCATTTACATGCTGTTGTGGTAAACCGTCACACAGGCTTTTGGTCGAGTAAACTGGTCGACGAATGTTCAGTCACTGCACATGACTGGGCATTGGTCAGTGACTCAAACCGTTCTGAATTAAGCTTAATCTGGGATATTAAATCATCCATGGCCAAAGAATATTCATTAATCACCTTTTTAGAACTCTCATTTATTTTTTCTAAGGATTCTATGGAATCCTCCAAACTCTGAATTTTTAATTTTAAAGTCTGTGTGTCGGTTTCATATTGCAATTGACTATTTTCTAACTGGGCAGAATATAAATCTAACTTATCCACTAAATTAACCTTAATTTTACAAAATCTCAATTTTTTAAAAAACAATTTATTTATATTTGACATGTTTCGGTTTTTTTTTATTAGTCTATTTAATTTAATATATTTCTTTAGTTTGTTCCCGCTGCAATTTACTAACCTTGGTGTGGTAGTATCATAGGCTAAATCTGTAGGGGCCACAAGGTTTTCAATTGGTGCGGCAACCAACTGAGAGTCGGGCCGGACCAGTTCTTCGAACAAGCTCTGAGAGTGTGCCACTGCTGCATTGTGTTGGGCCTCCTGTAGCTCATAGATTTGTTCGTGGGCGTCGTGCAGTGCTCTCTCCAATGAGTTGATGTCCTTCAGGGCCTGCTCATACGCAGCACTACACTCAGTGAACCTGTCAACCGTCTCCTGAAGCCGGGCCCGCTCTGAATTTACATTATTGTAGTCAGTTTCTAATGAGCAAAGTTCCTTTTTAAGCTTATCATTGCTATTAAGTACTAATAATAGTTCCTTCTCACTGTCTTCCCTTTCACTGAGCAATTGAGCACAAGATTCCTTGGATATTTTCAACTCCAGCAAGGTAAGTTGGAGTTTATCAGTCTCCTGCTGGCGAGCCGCTGCGGCTGCTCTGCGGGTAAGCATTGTAGACAGTTTTGCAATTGAAATTAAACCCAAAAATAAACAAGGAATCGCTCACTCAAGCTAAGTGATATTTAGGTACGTACTTACGTGAAATAGTGACGATTGACTGTATCTACACTGCGTTCTAACCCTGTACAATGATCAACGCTTTATTATAAACACACTTAGTAAATATTTGTGATAAAAAAAAAACCAGAAAGGAATCCAAGGCGAAAGCAGGTTTCAAATTTATAACCTGTAACGGCTACAAACCTGAGATATTACAAGACACTAGTAAACGTCACTAAAGCACTTCACTTATTATGTATACATAAAACTTAATGTTAAAACTATTTGATTCACACTTTTAATGCTTAATATTACATGAAATATCATTAAAATTAAAATAATTACAAGGGACCTAGCAAAATCAGCTGCTTATCGTTTGACAGCCGGGGTTGCCATCCAAATTCTTTATAAATGTGGTCGGTCTGCAAAAACTGCCTGGCTAAGGTGAGGCCGACCAAGACATACGTCAACAGGCTTATTTTAGCCATTATAATCCGTTTGTTTCATTCTATTTTTCGATGAGGTAAATTGTAGCTCTCGCGTGGTACCACAAAATTGGTCGGACACAGGAACCTGCCAACACAGGATTTGGCCGACCACTTTTTTTTACTGTCCTCAAAGGCAGCTATCGTACCATACAAGTTTCATACGATTTTTCGATAAAATTTTTTTGATGATTTTTGTATAAATTTGGTCGGACTGCAAAAACTGCCAGGTTAAGGTGAGGCCGACCAAGACATACGTCAACAGGCTTATTTTAGCTATTATAATCCGTTTGTTTCATTCTAATTTTCGATGAGGTAAATTGTAGCTCTCACGTGGTACCACAAAATTGGTCGGACACAGGAACCTGCCAACACAGGATTTGGCCGACCACTTTTTTTTTACTGTCCTCAAAGGCAGCTATCGTACCATACAAGTTTCATACGATTTTTCGATAAAAATTTTTTGATGATTTTTTTATAAATTTGGTCGGACTGCAAAAACTGCCAGGTTAAGGTGAGGCCGACCAAGACATACGTCAACAGGCTTATTTTAGCTATTATAATCCGTTTGTTTCATTCTATTTTTCGATGAGGTAAATTGTAGCTCTCACGTGACCCAATAAATCTGGTCGGACTGCAAAAACTGCCAGGCTAAGGTGAGGCCGACCACTTTTTTTTTACTGTCCTCAAGGTCAGGTATCCTACCATACAAGTTTCATTCTATTTTTCGATGAGGTTTTTTTTGATGAATTTTTGTCCAACGTTTTTGCCATTTGTACAAAATCTGCCAGGTTAAGCCTAGGCGGACCAAGTGCGTTGGAAGCTACTAAATGTCAGGTACCTCAACAGGGTAGGTATATTCTATTTTTTGATGAGGTTTGTTTCATGCAGCCGGCCACCGGACTATTGTTTATTGTTTAGGTACCAACTGTTTCATTTGGTCAGACTGTACCAAGGAGGGCCGTTTCAGGGGGTGTACCCTTGTTTTGCCGACAAACTTTTCATCGAATATTATTTCATCGACAACGATTCATCGAAACGTTAGTACTAGTAATTTTGTTTGGCGTTATTTTGTTTCATATACTATTTATTTCAATTTTTCTTACTGCGTAGAAATACTATTTAACGAATATTACTTGATCGCTAATTCGTTTCAAATTATTGTAATTGGCACAACTACTAAACATTGCAATTCATTTGTTGGACGTATTACTTTAAGACATTTTTATATGTCGTACTACACATTTATACATTTTTCTGTTGTAAGAATTTTAGATTTAGGTTAGGTTAGAACTGCGACCCCACACAGAAACGAACGGCTATCAAAGTCGGTTTAGGTTAGGTTAGAACTGCGACCCCACACAGAAACGAACGGCTATCAAAATCGGTTTAGGTTAGGTTAGAACTGCGACCCCACACAGAAACGAACGGCTTTCAAAGTAGGTTTAGGTTAGGTTAGAACTGCGACCCCACATAGAAACGAACGGCTTTTAAAGTAGGTTTAGGTTAGGTTAGAATTGCGACCCCACACAGAAACGAACTGCTTTCAAAGTAGGTTTAGGTTAGGTTAGAACTGCGAACCCACACAGAAACAAACGGCATTCAAAGTAGGTTTAGGTTAGGTTAGAATTGCGACCCCACACAGAAACGAACGGCTTTCAAAGTAGGTTTAGGTTAGGTTAGAACTACAACCCCACACAGAAACGAACGGCTTTCAAAGTAGGTTTAGGTTAGGTTAGAACTGCGACCCCACACAGAAACGAACGGCTTTCAAAGTAGGTTTAGGTTAGGTTAGAACTGCGACCCTACACATAAATGAACGGCTTAAATTATTGTTACCAACCTATTTATAATTTGGCAAAATGAAAATGTCAGCCTTGTTAAATTATATCTTCAAAATTAGAGCGCAAACTTAAAATTGCCGCTTTCTCAAAATTATGTATGTATGTCCAGATAAACAATTTTATATCTTAAACTCCCACATAGCTATAATCGCGCAGAGTGAGCCGACTGACGTGACTGCTTTTAGTTTCGATTACGAAATATTACAAATTGAAATAATTTTACGCGTAATAAATTTTATTAAATACAATCCAAAATGAAATAAGAAAACCCGTAAGAAAATACCACGATATAAACTATATACAAAATAATTCAAGTACTAATTAAAAGTCCCCCATTTAAATTTACTAGTGTCGATTCTTCGACGGAATAACTTGTCGATGAAATGAAAATACTTGAAACGTTGTCTTCGAAATAACATTCGATGAAATGTCTGTCGGCAATTCAAGGGTAAACCGTTTCAGGGACTTAGAATTTTTTTTGAGAAAATGAAAAAAACATAGGGGTTTCAAAACACTTAGAATAATTTACAAGATTTCGATGAAATAATCACTTTTTTCTTAATAAACTTCTCTCTAAAATTAAAAATGGCCGAGATATTTGACCCGAAAGTTGACAAAAATCTAGGACTTGGTCAAATTTACGATGGATGTTGTGTCATTAGGTATAACATCTATTTTTTAAGTAATCGTAGACAATATGCTAAAATAAGCATGTTTTGTAGGAATAACTTTTCTCCAAAATCAAAAATGGCCGAGATAATTGTCACGAAAGTTGGGATATTTGACCCGAAAGTTGCTGTGTAATTACGTTTTTTGGGTTGTTGAAAAAAAAAATAACCTCGAAGACTAAGGCGGGACTGGCGGGAGCAATTTGCTCCCGCCTTATAGTCTTCTAACCTAACCATATCCAAGTCGGCTCTGCCCAGGAAGGTCTTGCTCACTCGCTTCGCTCGCTCGCTGCCACTGGCTTCAAATATTAAAATATACATTATAAAAAGTCCAACAACTCGGCAATTTTTGATTTTTTGGTATGTATCTTTTTCTTATTTGTAACTTGCCTAATGTATGAAAAGCGAACTGTAGCTTCAACGAAACGTTATTCGTCCAATTAAGAGTTGTTCGGCCAAGTGAAAGATTTGACAAATGATAAGTCTTCCAAAAGTTTAGAGGCGTTATAATAATCTGCTTTACAATAATTCTACCAATTGAAACGTTGTCATACAAAAATTTGCTAATCGTTAGTTGTCAAAGTGAAACGTCGGCGAAATGTTGGTTGGCAAATGAAATTTCGCCAAAAATAGTTCTGCGAAAAGGCAGAACACCTAAAATAATACATACTACTACGCGCTCCATACGGCGAAACCGTGGCTACACGCTATACGAGCGTAAACCGTGGCTACACGCTATACGAGCGTAACCCGTAGCAGTTAGTGGAATGAATGTGCTAATAAGCTCTTGAATGGTATTCTTTGTTTGTTTTGGTAATCAATGTGTTTTGTTGCTCTTGAGTTGCTAATTGTAGCAATATTAAATGAAGTTGGCCCTTCCGCTTTACGTCCTGTAGTTCTGTATTTACATATTTAATATCTGATTTGGTACTTCATTAGCTACCTTAGTTATTTCTTTATGAGTTTGCCCTTGATTGCGCGTAAGGAAATTATAACATTTGAGTTTTATATAATTAGTTACCTACCTGTATGGTCAATTAACCCAAGGTTTTTATACTACTACTAATAATACTACATATTAGGTACCTAAGCTAATCTCGTAGTGCTACGCCGTAGCAGGTAGCTATTACCCGTTTTGTAGCAAAGGCGTAACACGTAGCCGTAACGTAGGTAGTGAGAACGTAAGATGTAAAAGTTAAAATAAGTATGTACCAATAATGTTTGTGGCTTTGAAAATAAAGATTTACTGCCGTATTGGAACTTCAAGATATTTACAAGAGACGACACGTACTAGATCCATTCTAGATACGTTATAGTTTAGATATCACCTAGTTCTCTTTTGCAGCGCAATTCGGGCAACCAATGTCACTTTTACGTTAGATAGAGTAAGATATCTATTAGATGTGAATTGGATCTCTAAGTCATATCCGGTGGAAATCGTTCAACAGTATCTCCAGAATCGCGCAAATGTCAAATTTGACAGGTTAGATCTTAAACATATCGTTATCGTATCTTGGTGATGTCTAATAGATGTCTATTTCAAAATCCGAATCGGGCCCTTAGTTTTTATTACCAAGCAAAGTTTTAAAAATCAAAAAATAAGTATGTTATTGAAGATATGTATTCATTATACATACTTATCATTTCGTTTTTCAGAAAGAAATATATCATTTGCAGACGAAGAAGAAAAGCCAACGGAGGAGTTAAAGAAAATGGAATCCCAAACACGAGCCATTATTGAAAATAAGGTGCTTCCTAAAATGTGTGATAATTTAGATGAATCAATACTATTATCTCGAACCGGCAAATCTATATTAGATACTGCAAGTCAGCGAATAGATAAAGGTGAGTTGTAAGGTGCTATCTTAAGTTGCCACTGGCTAGCTGTCTAGCAAAATTTAGGTAGGTATTTGGTTGAACCTTGCCTCTATAGCAAAAACTTACAATAATGTTGACTTGAGAGAGGCTTTAGACAAACTGTGAAAAGTTTGAGAAGTTCGATAAATTATAAATAAAATCGGGCAAGTGCGAGTCGGACTCGCGCACGAAGGGTTCCGTACCATATAAAAAAAAACAAAAAAAAAGCAAAAAAAACGGTCACCCATCCAAGTACTGACCACTCCCGACGTTGCTTAACTTTGGTCAAAAATCACGTTTGTTGTATGGGAGCCCCATTTAAATCTTTATTTTATTCTGTTTTTAGTATTTGTTGTTATAGCGGCAACAGAAATACATCATCTGTGAAAATTTCAACTGTCTAGCTATCACGGTTTGTGAGATACAGCCTGGTGACAGACGGACGGACGGACGGACGGACGGACGGACGGACGGACGGACAGCGAAGTCTTAGTAATAGGGTCCCGTTTTACCCTTTGGGTACGGAACCCTAAAAAAGCTGGAAAAAGGTTCCAAATTCATAAACAGAACAATCGCTGCCGGGTCTTAGGATACGATTATCTAGTTCCTATACGGAATAACGCCCCAGATCGGTGTTCGAGGTGACGATGAGAACTAATTGGTGGCATTGGTGGCAATAACATTCTACCTAAATACCTATAAATTCCTTACTAAGCTACAAGCACGAAATCCGTTCATAGGTATAGGAACAACCGCTACTTGTTAAAATATTACAGGCATTTAATATTGCAAGGGGCACGAACACTACGAACAGCGATCTTTCGCGATAGCTCGCCCTCTTCTCCATTAAGCATTAGGTCAAATTATTTATGAGTGTATTTAGGCACATTGGCACGTTACACGCGGTAACTCAGTTAGCTTGTAGACTTGTACTACAACATCTAGGTAAGTATATTATGCTTAAATGCTATGTCTGACATAGTAGGTATACCTACCAGATAGTAGGTATATGTAGGTACCTACGTAGATATATAGTCATACACCAAGAGCTCCTTAAATTACCTTCATGTCGCGTCAATTTCTTGTGTTTATCACACGACTCTTGAATATTTTCACGACCTCGTTAACCTGACTACGTCTAGCCTTCACACTTGTTTTATTTCATTAATTTTATTTCGGTATGACGTGACGGTATATTTTTAAACTTCGCCACCATAAACACAGCAGAGAAAGAGCTGACCAATTATATGCAAATTTGCCTAACGCTTGCGAACCGAGACCGGGTCGACTTACGTTATCTGTTTTTACTCTAAGTATATTTTTCTTTCGCCGTAATTTTTTTTCGTTTTTAATTAAAAGTTAGATTTGGCATATTTCCCCTGGTGTTTGGTTGAGCTATAGTATTGCATTAAGTACTGCAATCGTTCTCTTCGTTGTGCAAGAAATTATTAGTAGATGGCTGTACAATAAAACAAGAACTGCTCTGATAATCTGATAAAAGCACAAGGGTAATAGATGGATTCTTATATGGATTCAAATCTCTGTAATAAAGTAACTCATCCCCATCGAGTATGGGACTTACAATCGTCTTGCAGTGGGCGAATGCCGAATACAACAGCAATGTATTTATTAAAATTTATCTTAACGTTTTCGGGGGCTCTTGCGGATACACTTCGACCCATAGAGATCTTTTGTACAATTAGGAATATTTATTAAAAATTAAAAGTCCTTATATTTTGGACATATACAAATATAAATTCTCTTTTTTAGATGTACAAACGGATAGTTTTAGGATAGATAACCAAAACGCCTGGGATGAAAGTTTTAGATTAATGCAGGAAGAAAAAGAGCACACTCCAAAATTAGAAGAAGTGGTGGAGCAAGTGGTGGAGATGTTGCACTCAGATAACAACACAGAGAGTGCGAGGAATACTCCCGAGGAGCCCGAAGCTGCCCCCGAGGTCGCGGAGGTCAGCGAAGAAGTCGACGCTGCAGACACTGCAGAAGAACTAGATAAAAAGTAAGAATATAGGTATTGTTCTTACGAATGTAGTACAATTTATACCTACGTTGAAACTTTTTTTCTGCTATTATGACTTATGAGCCTTCCGAGCATAAAAATACGTCGAAAATCTAATAAAATAAAATATAGTTGAATTTTTTAAGCTGACCGTTTAGGACTATGAGAGCTCATAGTTCTAAACGGTCAGATTTAAAAAAATCAACTATACCTACGGTATACAGTTGGTTCTAATCTAATAGTCGACAAGGAACGTCGAGCGTCGGAAATATTATTGTCCTATACTGTTAGGTTACGTTATTTTTAACGTTAATATTTATCAATTTCACCAATTATTTATTTTCAATAGTCGTATTTAGTTAATGATTTATGGTTTACACTAGTAACATTTATGGTTTATTTCTGGCAACATCGCTATAACGTGATTGGTTGATGTCTTGGCGGGCGAATAATATCGTTCAACGATTGGTTGACGTCATCGATATCACGCGATGTCGTCCACCAATCGCGAGGCTCTATTTTCCCGCCATATTGGCAACGGTTCTTGGCCGGGAGTTGATCAAACCGTGCATTCTGTTTGGAGCGTTCGTGGAAATAGGTAGCTTATTCGGAGTGACGTGCTCACGGCTGTGGGTAGCCTAGGTTGCCTAGGCTTGCTAGCTAGCTAAGTTAATTAATTGATGTGTAAACGAATGTTGAGTTTAAGTGTCTAGAGTAATAAAGTAAATGGATGTTGAGTTTAAGCGTCTAGAGTATTAAACAAGTGAATGTAATCAAGTAGTTTGAATAAACATTCCTAATCTAACCGTTTGGAGTTTTCCTTTGTTCCGGTGCCTAGTAGTTGGTCGTTCATATTTCAGAAGTGACAAGAACAGTTAAAACGTAAGTACACGCCCCAATAGTAAGCTATTTTTGTGCGAAGTGATTTCAAGTGAACGTTATTTATTTAAAAGTTAACGATAAAGTTTAAGTATTACATAGTGATGTTAGTTTAAAATCTCAACTGTGGTTATTGCTATAATATACCGTTAACAGTTTAAATTTAACCAACGATTTCTTTGTTAATGCTATTTAGTGTTCATATCATTTTACGATAGAAAGTGGGTAGTATTTTCGTTCGATTACTTATTTTATCGATTGAAATTAAGCCTAGTGATACTATACCTTATTTATATAGCTGAAGTTACAGTAGTTAATACATCAATCGGGTTCGAATCCCGGACAACAATGGAACAGATTAAATTGTAATCCAGTGAACGTTAACGCCTTTCTATATTTAATAGCATTGTTGGAGCAAAGAACTTGTGTAACGTAATGATATTTCAAGTAAGTCGTGTTGTGATTTATTTATATGAACCGTTATTGCTTTGATCATTCGTTTCCTTGATTAATGGGATCTTTTACCTTAAACTTAGTAGTTTGCTTCCTTATGTCTAGCTATAAGATTCTAAAATCCTCTGACGTGAGATTTCAGAATATGTTAGAGCCGCCAGACCGACGAAGGCTCGTGACTCCGAGACGAAGAGATGCACACTCGAACGCGAGCCGGAGCCGTAGTCGCCTGCAAAGCCGAAGCAACAGTCGACACCGGCCGGATCGGGACGTGGATCTGGGACGCGAGCGACTACGGATGCTGGAGGAAGAAGTACGGCGTGAGCGCAACCGCGTACGTGCTGCCGAAGACCTACGTGAATCATCGCGGCGCGCCAGCTCACCTCAAGCGGCCAGCCGTCATCGAAGCATCCCCGTGTCAGCGAGGGGCCAGGATGAGGAGC
The DNA here is from genome assembly GCF_910591565.1 of Cydia splendana. Classification (NCBI taxonomy): domain Eukaryota; kingdom Metazoa; phylum Arthropoda; class Insecta; order Lepidoptera; family Tortricidae; genus Cydia; species Cydia splendana. The sequence continues at coordinate 10,655,150 of NC_085971.1, read as the reverse complement.
GTCGAGCTGAGCGCGGATCACGACAGCCTGATACCGAAGAACGGATTAACAGGTCACGTAGCCCTTCCTTTTCAAATAATTATTTACTCGATATATTTAAAAATCTGCGAGACGGTCTAGCATCGTTGCCCGTGAACCAAGGCGCACCCCAACCATTACAGAAAATCGATCATAAGAATATATTGCCAAATTTTGATCCTTCATCAAAAAATCAGAGGATGGATATATGGTTGAAGAAGGTGAACGAGTGCGCCTCGGTGTACGGGTGGGATGAAAGAACAACTACGCATTTTGCTATGCAGAAACTTCAAGGTTTGGCCAAAACATGGTATGAGAGTCTGAATAGTATTTTGTTTACATGGGCCGAGTGGCAAGACAAGTTGTTGAGTGTTTTCCCATGTGAACAAAACTATGGCCAGACCTTGGAGGATATGATTAGGAGGAAGAGTAGGTACAATGAGTCCATAGAGGTGTACTATTATGAGAAGTTGAGTCTGGTGAATCGATGCGAGATAGTAGATGCCCGCGCAGCTGAGTGCATAATACATGGTATTACGGACAAGACGCTTAAATCCGGGGCTTTGGCACTACGTTGTACCCATCCCGACCAGCTCTTACAATATTTGATCAGTAATAGGGATTATAATCAAACCAACCAATCTGATCGATCGAATGTTAGGAATAGGAATTTCGATACGTCATAAGTCATAAGTTATTTATTTGCGAAAGATAGGGTATACATAGGATGTTACATCAGTCAGTTAAAACACAGCAAATCCTAAATCTGATAGATAGCAATAGATGAACCAACGGTACAGGGTGTTACAACTGCAAAGAAAGGGGTCATAGTTTCCTGCACTGCCCTAAGCCGCTGCTTAAATGTGCGCGATGTAATAAAATCGGCCACACTGTGGAGAAATGTTTCTCTAAGTCAGATGACAAAGTGCAAGCAAATACTAACGGTACAGTGCAGAAAACTATGCGAATTAAGGACAGCGTAGACATGGTGGACTCTCCAGGCTCTAAATATTATAAAGATATCAAAGTCGACAATGCTGAGTTGAGGGCGTTCATAAATTTCGGAAGTGACGCTACGCTCATAAGGGAAACAACTGCTAGTAGATTAGGTCTGTCACATAATATTCCTCAGATCTTGAAGGGATTTGGTAATGGTTTAGTCCAATCGCTAGGGAATCTAAGTCTCGATATGAACGTCGATGGGGTAGAAACTAAGGTACCTTTCAAGGTTGTGAGTGATCATTGGCTAGAGGTCCCTGTTCTTGTGGGACAGTCGTTCACAGAACAGGCGCATGTATTGGTATGTAAGAGTTGTAATAAATTGCAATTCTTTGATGTAGGGAAGGAACTGCCTACTTCAGAGCTTGTTGATAATAGCGATGCCTTGTTGATGTTTTACCCAGCTAGGACAATTGAAATTTATGGAACTGCTTCTGTCATGGTACAAGCTAAGCCGGCTTTCAACGGCGAGGTTCTTTTGAAAAATTGTTTAGCAGGAAAGCCGAACGAGCAGTATTTCATTAGCGGCGGGTTTCATCGAGCGGTAAATGGACACATTAATGTACTTGTCGTGTCATGTTCAGAATCTTGTCGCATCCCGGCTAAGCTTATCTTCTGTCGTGCAGAAATTGTCAACGTTGTGAAGCGGGTAGTGGATGTTCCGCAGGGTGAGACTCATATTCGGCAGGCGCTAGATGAAAGTCAGGTGAACGTGGGCAGAGGTGTACCAGCTGACGTAAGACGGAACCTGATGGAGCTGTTGGCGAAATATCAGCATTGTTTTGCTACTTCCTTGAGAGACCTAGGCTGTACAGGCATCACTGAAATGAGTATAGAACTTAATAGTCAGCGTCCAGTCATTTATCGTCCATACAGGTTGTCACACCACGAACGGGAGAAAGTGCGGTCGATGATTGGAGATATATTAGACGCCTGTGTGATTCGAGAATCGACTTCAGATTACGCGAGTCCTATTCTACTTGTGCGTAAAAAGGATGTTTCCTCAAGGTTGTGCGTTGACTACCGTATGTTTAATTCAGTAACCATTAAAGAGCGGTACCCAATGCCCATTATTGAGTCAATCTTGTTTCATAATTCTTGATCTCGCTTCTGGCTATTACCAGGTGCCGATCTCTGAGCAGAGCAAACATCTGACGTCATTCGTTACGCCGGACGGCCAATACGAATTCAATCGTATGCCGTTCGGCCTAGCGAATGCTCCGGCAGTTTTTCAACGAATGATAAACACGATACTTGGTCCGGCGCGATTTAGTAAGGCGACCGCGTACATTGATGATGTACTCATTTTTGGAAAGGACTTTGCTCAGTGTCTAGAACGCCTTGAAGAGGTGCTGCAAATGTTTGAACAGGCGAATCTGACATTGAATCTGTCGAAATACGAGTTTTTGTGTGAGGTTGATTATCTTGGCTACGAAATTAGCGCTAGTGGTATCCGGCCCGGTGAAAAGAAGATTTTGACCGTAGTCAATTTCCCTCGTCCCCAGAATGTTCATAATGTGAGACTGTTCCTAGGCCTAGCCAGTTACTTTCGCAAATTTATAGAGAATTTTGCTCAAATTTCGTCCCCTCTTAGCAAGCTATTGAAAAAGGACGCCGTCTGGCAGTGGGGTGACGAACAGGAACGAGCATTTGAGTCTAAAGTCGATTTTGGTTAATAGGCTGGTTCTTGCTATTTACGATCCTTCTGCAACGAACGCAAGGTAATGAGAACTTTCACCCAGTGGCATTTTAGTCGGCAAACTTCTCCCGAGGAGAAAAACTTCCACTCTTACGAGTTGGAAACACTAGTGGTAGTGTGTTCCCTTCGTAAGTTTATAGTCTATTTACTTGGGAAGGAATTTAATATTATAACCGACTGCAGTGCATTGCGATCCACATTTTCAAAGCGTGATCTGATACCAAGAATAGCACGCTGGTAGCTAACCCTTCAGGAATTTGATTGTACTGTCGAGTATAGGGCTGGAGTAAAAATGAGTTACGTTGACGCGTTATCTCGAAATCCGGTTGAGCCGTCAGAATGTCTCGAGGATCAGTTTCCGGTGGTAATGGGTATTCGTAGCGAAAATTGGCTTCACACGCTGCAGTTAGGCGATTCTGAGTGGAGCAGAATAATTGACATTCTGAAAAGTGATCTAGACGAAAAGGGATTAGAATATATCAAACAGAATTTTGTCCTTAAAGATCAAGAATCGCTCGATATCGATATCGATTGATATCGAGGATAATCGCTTGTTTCGCTATTTGGACGGGGATAAGGACAAGATCAGGTGGGCGGTACCGAAGGGCGCAAGGTGGCAGGTGTGTAAACTCAATCACGACGAAATTGGACATTTTGGGATTGAGAAGACCTTAGAACGAATCAAAAGTAACTATTGGTTCCCCAAAATGTCCAGGTTCATCAATAAATACGTGGGTGCCTGTATTGAATATGCGTATACAAAGAACAATTTAGGCGCTCCCGAAGGGTTACTGCACCCTATTGCAAAGGTAGAGATCCCCTTTCACACTCTTCATGTGGATCACCTTGGACCCTTTGTAAAGTCGTTAAGGGGTTTTACTCATTTGTTGGTGGTTGTTGATAGTTTTACCAAGTTCTGTTTTCTCAGACCTGTCAGAAACACAAATGCCCAAAATGCGATTAAGGTTCTAGAAGACATTTTTAGCATATTTAGAAACCCTGACCGGCTCGTTAGTGACAGAGGTAGTTGTTTTACCTCGCACACGTTCAAACGGTTTTGCTTAGATAAAGGAATAAAACATGTTTTAAATGCGGTCGCTAGCCCCAGGTCTAATGGCCAAGTTGAGCGGTATAACCGCACAGTTTTAGACTATCTCAAGGCACTAAGCGTTAAACGTGGCGAGAAAAGTTGGGATACGCATTTGGGACGCATTCAATGGGGTCTGAATAACACCCTTCAGAAAACTATAGGTAGAAAGCCGTCGGAAGTGATGTTCGGAACTCTTATGAATAGCGAAATTAACCCCATGCTCAATGACGTCGTTTTCGATAGCCGTGAAAATGATGATTTGTGTGAAATACGTGACAGTATTAAGGCTAGGATAGATCAGGAGCAGGCTAAACAAAGAGAGTTATGATTTGGGAAGGACACCTTCACGTATATATAAAGAGGGAGATATCGTTAAAATAACAAAAACTTGTTTCAATAATAACGGACAGAGCAAGAAATTAATGCCTTCTTTTATAGGGCCATACCGTGTGAGTAAGGTCTTAGGCAATGACCGCTATGTTGTAGCTCCAATACCTGGATTAGTCGATACAGAAAATAGGCGGTCAACGACCGTAGCTGCTGACCGCATGAAGCCGTGGATACACCTGACCGCTCTAGAAGTTAATGAAAAAGAGCCTAATGATGATCTTGAGAGCGATGATGGAAACGATTCGAGTTAGAACATGGATATTATTATGGATATCATATTTGTTAGGATATTTTATCCAGATTGATTTGCTACAGAATGTTTTTTCGTTGTTTCAGATCAAGTACGCGAGAATCGATCGGTTCGCGGCTTGGTGCAATAAGTGTCGAATAAAGTCCTTCGACTGCCATTACGAGCATTAATCGATTGGCTCGGACGGGCGTCGATAGGCATCCTGAAAGGCATCGATCGTTCACGACATAATCGATCGGTCGTGACTTCATTTTGATGTTCCCATGGCCCAATCAATCGATCGTTTGGGTTCACTAGATTCGATATTCAATCGATTGTTCATAGAATTTGTTATTTAAATTAAAATCTTATACTTATTCCGATAATCCGTAAACGCACTGCCTCCCTCATGCGCCGAGTACGTGACAGTTCCAACAGTCTGCTTCAACTCGTTCCTGGAGATACTGCTGGTACACTCTGGAGGCACTGGAATGACCTGCATATGGGATCCAGAGGCATAGTGTATAATTTAATGTAAATATGTATGTAGATTTTAATTTAATTTTAATGTAATTTATGTTTATTGTAATTTTTGTTGACATGTTTTTAAGTTTATTTTTAATTTTAATTTTTATATGATAATATTTTAATCTTAATAATTTTAATTTTAATATTTTGTATGGGTATATTTTTTTTGCCTGAAATAAATTTGATTGATTGATTGATTGATTACTTGGATTATGTATGTAGCTTATAGTTTATTTTGGTACATGATAGCTTCGTAAATTTTGCAGTTTATTATTAAATTTAATTTGGGTTAACTATAATGTTAACTAGACTAGTGTTAAAATTTACTAATAAAATAACTATTATTATTTTACATGTTGTATGTTAAATATTACTTGATAGATCAATGTCTGCATTTGCATTGTAATGTAAAAGTTATAAATGAATAATTAAAATGTTAAGCATAATTAAGGCTAATTTGTTGAATAAGTTTGTTTTAAATAGTCAAGATAGCAGATTGTTAGGTTGCTTAGGTTACCACCTGGTGTCGTGTGCGGGACGCACACGATGTCAGGACAGCCGATTGTTAGGTTACGTTATTTTTAACGTTAATATTTATCAATTTCACCAATTATTTATTTTCAATAGTCGTATTTAGTTAATGATTTATGGTTTACACTAGTAACATTTATGGTTTATTTCTGGCAACATCGCTATAACGTGATTGGTTGATGTCTTGGCGGGCGAATAATATCGTTCAACGATTGGTTGACGTCATCGATATCACGCGATGTCGTCCACCAATCGCGAGGCTCTATTTTCCCGCCATATTGGCAACGGTTCTTGGCCGGGAGTTGATCAAACCGTGCATTCTGTTTGGAGCGTTCGTGGAAATAGGTAGCTTATTCGGAGTGACGTGCTCACGGCTGTGGGTAGCCTAGGTTGCCTAGGCTTGCTAGCTAGCTAAGTTAATTAATTGATGTGTAAACGAATGTTGAGTTTAAGTGTCTAGAGTAATAAAGTAAATGGATGTTGAGTTTAAGCGTCTAGAGTATTAAACAAGTGAATGTAATCAAGTAGTTTGAATAAACATTCCTAATCTAACCGTTTGGAGTTTTCCTTTGTTCCGGTGCCTAGTAGTTGGTCGTTCATAATACAAATTTAACACAGATAGAAACTTATTTCCAGTTGCGAGCATTCAGAAGAAATGGTCAGCCCGAGTCAATCGGAGAGCAGTCGAGCCACGCGCTGGGAAGCGCTAGCGGACATCGCGGCAGAGCTGCCGCCTTCGCTCGCCGTCGACCCTCTTACCGGACAAATCTACACCTTAAAGTGAACAATGCTCAGGCGCTGGTTGACTTCAGGGTAGTTATCTCCGTCAACCTTATTAAAACTCTAATTCAATCTACCAATAATATAATATTCAAGTGATAGTTAAGTAGGTACTGCGTTTTAAGATGTCACTCTAGCCAGTCTAAGGAATAGTTTTGGGATCCTAATTTAATACCATGCTCAACAACAAACTAAAAGTTGGTACCGGTTACGGGCTCTAAACTATATCTTCGATTCTTTCTCATAAGGCATATGACTGTAAAGTCACAGTTTACCGGGCCCTCTAACAGGACTCTATTTTACACCTAAAAAAGATCGTTGGCTGAATTCTGCCTAGCTGACATCACAACTCCGTTTCAAAATTTAATCAAATCTATATTGCTGCATAGCTATATAAATTTCTATGTCCTAATTATGTATTACTTAATGTTCCAAAAATATAAAGATTTTGAACTTGAAAGATGTTAAGATAAAACCACTAGGTCAATAATATACATTCTCGTTCCGATACTAGCTGTTTTACTCTACCTATCTAATAATTATTTTTACATTGAAGGACCTTGTTACCTAAGAACTTTATAAATATATACTAGGTATAAATGGGATAGATTGAGGATGTAATGTATACTTGGTCAAGCAGATCTTGTCAGTAGAAAAAGGCGGCAAATTTGAAAAATGTAGGCGCGAAGGGATATCGTCCCATAGAAAATTTGAATTTCGTGCCTTTTTTTACTGACAAGATTCGCTTGACCAGCTATATATTACGTATCTGTCTGTACATAGACTGATTTTGAAATCGTCACATTTCCTTTAAGGAACTAATACTAGAGTTAATTTCCAACATTTCAGTTTTTAAGAGAATATATTTTAACCATTGTTGTCTTATTTTCGGATTTGCTGTCGAAAAATGAAGGGTCAGTCAAAAGTAGTAGGTAGAACAAGAAATAAACTTTAGTATTAGCTCCTTAAAGCAGCGGTCGGCAACAAGCGGCCCGCGGGCCGCATGCGGCCCGCGAACCTCTCACTTGCGGCCCGCGAGCCTCCCTGGCTATTTTGTATGTAATATTGACAAATGACAATATCTGATAAAGTCATAAATATTAACAAAGTGCGGCCCGCGTCTACTTCGGTAACTAAGATTTGGCCCTTGGCTGCTAAACGGTTGCCGACCGCTGCCTTAAAGGAATGTGTCAATTTAAAAGGTATCTATACTATCTATTGTAGAAGAGAATTTTAAATAATGAAATTCTTCAAATGTTTTAATACCAAATACCATATTTTGGTACACAGATACATGTTTCATTGACATAAATCAAATGTGTTCATTAGGATTAATCTAACTATCACATTAGGAAAGCTACAAACTACTTTTGATCTTTATCATAGCAAGTCCATTATCATCAGAGGTCCCACCAAACACCACGGCACACAGCGCAGCATGTGGCAGACTGCTCCACATGGTTTGTATCCAGTTATCTATGTGCTCTATTTGTTTACTCTCATTTTCACTATCTATGTCTAGTTTCAAATGCGCCATAGAGAAGTTGTACTCCTTTACAGATTCTGCTAATGATGAAATCACTTCATCAATTCCATCAACAGTTTTCAGTTTAACCCTTTTTGGTTTAACTTTTTTAAATTGTGAACTTAAACTTTCTTTAGCTTGGGTCAGGTATGTGTGATAATCACCTGTTATGTTGTCACAGCCGACAACTAAAGAAGTTTTCTTTTGCTCTATCATATGGTTAAATATTGATAAAGCATATTCTTTTGCAATTGCCAATTTAAAATTCTCTTTGTATTTTTCTCTGTTGGTATGCACAGCATCTCCAAATTCTAAATCTTTACTAAGTTTAAGTTGTACTAGTTTGAGTGATGCCAGTGAGTCTTCTACAGAACAATGGCCATTCTTACCTGATTGGATATCTAGTTTCAAAAATTCTCTCGCTAATGCTTTGAGTTTAGGTTTGCGAGTTCTTTCTCCAGTAAAATTAAAGATTACACTAGTATCTATTATATATGGATGCATCATCCTCAAAGCATGTAAATCTAAGTTTAAGGATTGTCCTACTAATATTGCGTCTGCTGGCAACAATTCTCTGATATCCTTTTGGACATCTTCAAGCCGCTTGGTCACATTACTCAATAGGCTTTTCGTTATCCCAGAGTATCTTGTTAAATAGTCTGTAATATCATTATATGGCTTTACAAGGGAATCATATATCATATTGTGCTTTTCATCTACCAAGGACACTCGAGTCAGCTCAGAGCCTGCATTGGTAATGCACATTTCACAATCTAGACCGAACATAGGTGATTTATCTGTAACTGGCATATATTTATCTTTTGTCATGACATAATCTGAGTAAGCACTCTCCAGCTTGCCTTTTAAAGGAACTGGGTAAGATTCCTCTATCAGTTGCCATGCTGATAGCATTAATTGTGTTCTGGGGAATTTATCTTCTGAACTGATTTCAAGTGGCTCATTGACTTCCCCTGTTATGGGAAACACTGCCCTCATCATGATCATCAAGTCTTTTCTTGCTTCTAGAGCCAAGTTCATACTTCCATACTTTTGAATCAGAATTTCTTTTTCATTTTCTGACAGAGGAACTAATGCTAGTTCTTGCACCAGAGAGCCTCCATACACCGATGGTGTTAAGACTTCCACATAATCTTCAAAGATTTTTTTTGTTTTAGGGAATTTATCTTGTAGTTTATTCCAATGCTGTATAGAGATGCCCTCCAGAACGAGACATGTAGTTTGTTTGATATTATTGCATTTGTCAAGCACATACCACCGGGGTGGTTGCGCTAAGTTTAGATTCCCCAGCAATGAGTGCAGTAACACGTACTGTATATCAGTCAGGGTCAACGGGATTCTTTCGATACTAGGAGTAGACAAGGAAGAGGTCTCACCTGCAGTTTTTAGCCTAAACTTAGGCATATGCTTCGGACGGGCCCGTTTATTCTCATTTACGTCTACGGCGGAGTCACCGGTTCCATTTTGAGTTTCTTTTCTTAAAACATCTAGCTCTGAAAGGTTAGAAAAATAACTTTAGAACAATTACAAATTTCATAACATATTCAGACTAGCCTGTGATTACTTACGTTGGTTGTTAACGTTCCCTTTACGTCGTTTTTTAGGTGTTGGACAGTCTACCATTTTTTAAGAAATCAATGTAAATTGCCTTCAGAATATATTTTGCTGTACTTTATTTTATACTAATTCGTATCGTAAACACGCAGACCAAGAGACCACGACACGCGCTCAGGCTGTCAGTAGTGTCAGTGTCAACTGTCATGTCCTCATGTCAGCATACCACAGACTACATATAAGAGATGTTACACGGTCGAACCGAACAGCGACCTTGGTCGGCCCGAGCCTTGTTGATCGTGTGTAGTGGTCCGTTAAGGACGCAGCTATAAGTGAGAGCGAGAAAAATATATTTTGTACGGTACACCCGTCCAGGCTGACGCAACTAGGAACAAAAAAAGGTTTTGTATGGACTTCAGTGACCTAGCCATAGCCAAAAAAACAAAATAAAACGTCAGTGCTATTTATCTGTCAAGTCAACTGTCAGCCACATTGCTTTGTTGCTTGTCATGGCGGTTCGTAGGTTTTACTTACGTATTTCTTGCAATTTATTTTTTAAAAGCCTTCGTTATTTTCCAAAACAGTCAAACGTGATAAGAACATACAGTGAGTCAATAGATTTTGTTTAAATGCCACCGAAAACTAAGTTGTTTCAGTGCGAAATATGTGGCAATTGATACGCTCGCGAAAATCGCAAAAAAGGAAGTTTATGGCGAAATTTCCATTAAGCCCCCTCCAGACTATGCGCGTGAATCGCGGGCGAAGCCGCGAACGCAAGTGGAGTCGATTTTCGCAGACAGCGAAATCGACTCCACACTCGCATTCGCGGCTTCGCCCGCGATTCACGCGCATAGTTTGGAGGGGGCTTTACATGAAGACCGGTAAGTATTGCTTTAGATACTTTTAGCCTTATTTTGGTGTAGCAGGCTATAAACACATCAAAAATTAGATATTTCATATCCACTTTCATTATGAACTAGTGATGTACTACAAGTATCGATACGAAGTATCGATATCGACTGCAGCCTAATTTTTTATCAATGTAAATAAAATAAAATGAGTGAATTTCCTGGTATACAACATGACTATAATTATTTCTCCGAATATTTTTAGTGGAAAATTATTTATCATCTGTGCATTAATGGAATGGACATTATATTATATATTTTTGGAATCTAGTAATAGGGGATATTACTGCAATGTTCTGCCGCCAGAGTGCAGTACTACCGACTCCAGTAAATTCATAGACTAACTTATACATACTCTGCCTTTGACAAGTTTTCACAGACAATAAATTATTATGACATTGATGCATCAAGGTGGTTTGTTAACAAGGTCCTAAGTACTGGTAAACGCGAAAATCGAAATTTAGTTACCTGCCTTTTTATCGCTCGAATATGCAAGAGTGATAGAGAAGATAACGAACTTTCGGTTTTCTTGTTTTGCGGTAGACCCCCAGATTGTGACAGATAGTGGTAGTGGCTCTATCTACGCAGAGTTTTGCGTGATATTCTCTATTATTTAAGATTTTAACCTAAAATATAAGAAAAAGTATGTGTCTCTGTTTTAATTATTAAATGTTTTCAGATGCAGGCAGTGGCGCAAATAAGTTGTAAAGGAAGACTTAATTTTATTATTCAAGAATATTATATATAGAAAAAAAATCATTTAATCAGGTGAACACACATTTTCCTCTGTTACCTGTGGACCGTCGGACCGTCGGGATGTATTTTAAATTAATAGGGAATATTAGGCAAAGCTCTGCGTAGGTGGCACCTTTGCGGCACATACAGTAAACAAACCACATTGACACATGGCCTACCGCGAATCATGAAAATCGAAATTTCGTTATCTAATCTCTCTATCACTCTTGCATATTCGAGCGATAAAGAGGCAGATAACTAAATTTCGATTTTCGCGTTTACCGGTAGGCCCTTGTTAACAAACCGCCTTGATGCATCAATGTCATATTTTATTGTCTGTGAAAACTTGTCAAAAAACAGTTTAAGGCACAGTATGTATAAGTTAGTCTATGAATTTACTGAGTCGGTAGTGCTGCACTCTGGCGGCAGAACATTGCAGTAATATCCCCTATTATATTAAATAATTTAAAAAAATCATTTTACATATTTTTATTTTAACAAATAAAAATCGTGTTCACATTTACGTCCAACCATGTATTAGGCCAAGCGCGCACCACGATTTTAATTTTTGCGACACGATTTTAGAATCGCGCTGTAATATATTGCAGAAAATCCACTGCGCGCACTGCGATGAAAAAGTCGACGATTTGTTCATTCTCAACATGGATTTCGTACCAGTCGCTTGTCGTGAAACGTGTCTTCTTATAGACACAAAGGTGATCTCCTTCTATTTCCATAATTAAACGGTCAACATCAAGCGTCTCATTTTGTGGTTCCATTGGAGAAGCAGGTTCCGATATGTTGACGCTTGGAGAGCCAAATGCCGACTGAGGTCCGGGGTGCGATTTTATAATCGCAGTGCGCGCGGGGCCATACAGCTCCGTATGCTACAATTCACTTTGCGACAATCGCGTCGCGAGCAGTCGCGGAAAAATGTGACAAATCACAATTTTAAAATCGCTGCGATTTTTTTGTCGCATATGCGCGCACTGCCATATAAACACATACGTTACATTTCTGCGACTAAATTATCGCGCGACAAAAAGTCGTGGTGCGCGCTTGGCCTAAGTCCACTAAAAGTCCACACTATATATAACATACGACTTAAATGTGGACTCGATTCTAACGTGATTTCTAGTACGAAATTTGTTGACAGGGGTCCATGTTTTAACCCTCCCCAATTTATCGATATCGATAAAATACGAAAGCGTGTGGCATACTACCATAGATATAATAATATACAGAGATACCTTCCAAGCGAGCTGTCAGTGGGACCACTTTTGTTTAGTGTACGATTAACAATGTGGCCCACCTTGCTGTAGCCATGTCGATAAAGTCATATCGATAAACTATCGACATTTCTTGCAATTTTAATTTTACTTCAAAGGTTTAACGATACCTAAAATGAACAAAAACGCTTTTATTCTTTATTGTGGTTATCAGATCACAATTTTGTCGTCACGCCCCAGCAGGGAACCAGAGGAAAGTTCAGATATTTAATTAAAATACATAAATACCTAATAAAATAGGTGTTCCGCACTAATTGAATTATTATATTATAATATATTCATTATCCATTAGCATTGCAATTATGTTTATGTTTAACGAAGATATTGAAGCTTCAATTAATCGCTATTGCGTTCCGCTGTGTAGCGTTTATCGATATATAACATGATTAAAATCGACTTTTCACATCCCTAAAAGAACACACTTACATTTTTACGCACACATACACAACCTGTGTCTACCTAAAAAGGGGACACCTGGATTTGAAGTCCATCTTGTCAACAGTATGGTTGTCCTTTTTTGACAAACGGCATTTTTAAAAGAGCAAGGAGAGAGAAATGATCTATTTGCTGCGCCGTCAAAGAGAACAGACAGCGTTGGGGCCTTGCATACTACACTATTTAAGTCTGTTATGTTGGTACTATTGTTCTTTGACAGTTCTTTGTCATACATGTTGGTAATGATTGGAACACCAAACATACACACAGACTAATCAAATCGCTAGTATGGAAGTCCCGTCTCTTAAAACGTAGTGATTATATTCTCTTTGCACCCGTCTGCCAGCAGCTAGATTTAGACGTGATTTAAACGAAACAAGAACTTGTATGCGATGTTTTTGCGGTACATACGAGTATTTAATTTTGGTCGCTCGACTGACTTCATTGTACTCTGTATTAGGCTAGGCAAGCACGAGCAACTTTGTCTCCGCAACTTTTTTTTCTCTGTCGCACTTTCGTACTACCCATAGACTTGATGTGAGAAAAAAAAACACAACGGGTTGCACTCCGGGAGTGCCGACAGAAGTGAAAACTCAATGACTAGTCCAAAATGTCTGCAGCACTATGTATAATTGACCCATCCTCCTTTCTATTGAAAAACTTTAGTTCCGAAATTGCTGGTCAGTGAGCTTGATTAAAATTCGAAATTCAAATTTGTAGCGTTAATTGTTTAAAATTCGAATAATAATTGTAAAGTTACCCTGCAGACCTCGTATCTAAATATATTTGGTCGTGATATTTTGAGTTTTATTCACCAGTACTAGAGTTCACTTTTATTAGCGATTTCATCAAGATGTAGCTTTATTGAATTATATTTGAGTGATATAAAGTTAGAATTAGACTAGACATAAAAATTCAAAATCGCTCTCCTTGATTCGACTGGCAAATCATATTACTTTTTGGCAACCGGGTTTTTTAACCTAATTAGACCCCGCTGAATCCGAATTTGCCGGTTGCTCGATCGAAGTCTTGACCGGAAGTAAGATATTTGACATTAAAGGTCCCTTTTGTTTAGTTTTTCGTAAATAACTCTTAAACGGTGGCGCATAACAAAAAATGTTCTATTACATATGTAATCTGCATAAAATTGCCTACAAGAAAGATTCAGTACAATTTATCGCTAGGATCAATATTCAAAGAGATATTAACGCGGGAAATTTAATTATAATCACTTCTAAGGTCCCTTTTTTTAGTTTTTCGTAAATAACTCATGAACGGTGGCCAATATCAAAAAATGTTATTAAACGATAATAATCGACACAAAATTTTGAACAAAAAAGATTCAGTACACTTTTCGCAGGGATCAATATTTAAAAAAGATAATAAAGAGGGAAAGTTCTAGTATAATCATAGACTTATAATATATAGAGACGGTGTCTCAGCGAGCTGTCACTGTTGCCACTTTTGTTTAGTGTACGATTAACAATGAGGCCCACCTTGCTGTAGCCATGTCGATAAAGTCATATCGATAAACTATCGACATTTCTTGCAATTTTAATTTTACTTCAAAGGCTTAACGATACTTAAAATGACCAAAAACGCTTTTATTCTTTATTGTGGTTATCAGATCACAATTTTATAGTCACGCCCCAGCAGGGAACCAAGGGAAAGTTCAGATATTTAATTAAAATACATAAATACCTCCTAAAATAGGTGTTCCGCAATAATTGAATTATATGATTATATTATAATATATTCATTATCCATTAGCATTTCAATTATGTTTATGTTTAACGAAGATATTGAAGCTTCAATTAATCGCTATTTCGTTCCGCTGTGTAGTGTTTATCGATATATAACATGATTAAAATCGACTTTTAACATCCCTAAAAGAGCACACATATACGCTTTTACGCACACATACACAGCCTGGGCGCATCAAGAAAGGCAACACTTGATTTGAAGTCCACCTTGTCAACAGTATGGTTGTCCTTTTTTGACAAACGGCATTTTTAAAAGAGCGAGGAGAGAGAAATGATACTAGTTGCTGCGCCGTGAAAGAGAACAGAAAACGTTGGGCCCTTGAGTATAATAAATTCTAAGTTTCCTTGTTTTTATTTATTCGTTAATAATTTGAAAAGTATGACTCATAGCAAAAAAAAAATCTTATAAATTAATAATAAACATAAAATTTCCTACAAGAAACATGTAGGACACTTTTAGCTAGGATCAATATTTAAAAAGACAAAGCAGCGGGTAAGTTATAAATAATCGATTTTAAAGTCCCGTTTTAGTTTTTTGTAAATAACTCGTAAACGGTGTCCCATAGCAAAATAGGTTTTTAAGAATAAATTATCTACATAAAATTTCCTCCAAAAAATATCTGGAACACTTTGCTGCTTTATCTTTTTAAATATTGATCCTAGCGAAAAGTGTTCTACATGTTTCTTGTAGGAAATTTTATGTTTATTGTTTATGTATAAGATTTTGTTTGCTCATAGTCATACTTTTCAAATTATTCACGAATAAATAAAAACAAGGAAACTTAGAATGTATTATTTATAACATACCCGCTGCTTTGTCTTTTTAAATATTGATCCTAGCGAAAAGTGTCCTACATGTTTCTTGTAGGAAATTTTATGTTTATTATTTATTTATAAGATTTTTTTTTGCTATGAGTCATACTTTTCAAATTATTAACGAATAAATAAAAACAAGGAAACTTAGAATTTATTATACTAGAACTTTCCCTTTTTATTATCTTTTTAAATATTGATCCCTGCTAAAAGTGTACTGAATCTTTTTTGTTCAAAATTTTGTGTAGATTATTATCGTTTAACAACATTTTTTGATATTGGCCACCGTTTATGAGTTATTTACGAAAAACTAAAAAAAGGGACCTTAGAAGTGATTATTATTAAATTTCCCGCGTTAATATCTCTTTGAATATTGATCCTAGCGAAAAATTGTACTGAATCTTTCTTGAAGGCAATTTTATGCAGATTACTTATGTAATAGAACATGTTTTGCTATGCGCCACCGCTTAAGAGTTATTTACGAAAAACTAAAAAAAGGGACCTTTAATGTCAAATATCTCACTTCCGGTCAAGATTTCGATCAAGCAACCGGATTCGGATTCAGCGGGGTCTAATTAGGTTAAAAAACCCGGTTGCCAAAAAGTAATATGATTTGCCAATCGAAATCGATTTTATGAAAAATAAAACCAGTCTAAATGTAACTGTGAGATCCTCGTATTTCAACCCGTACAAGATTAGAACCTTTTTCATGTAATGTCATTGAGTTTTTCTTTATTGATTTAAATGCCATCTAAATGAGTGGCCATCTAAACGTTACGCTGTCTCGAGTTTATCATTTTTTCCCCACCTCAAAAAGTGCCCAGCGCCGCTAAAGAAGTTTTCACTTCAAAAAAAGTTGCGGAGACAAAGTTGCTCGAGCGCGCCTTCACTTAAATGAGCTTTACGGACCAAGACCTTGCTATACGTTCAAGACGTTGTCTGCCACCTAACTACACGGTCGTAAACTACGTTTGCAGTGCTTGGCAGCCTTATTGCTATTGTTTATTGTGGTGTTGTGGGCCTTTGAGTGTCGCATCGACCAGCATTGATATATTGTGACGGCCCTTTAAAGTTCATTACTAATGCCCGTTGCATCCAGAAAGTTTCAGATTCTTTGGGCCGTAATATTCACACACGTTTTGTGTCTCCTAAAGCTATTATTTCCAAAAATATTCACTTTATCAAATTAATGTTAGGTAGTAGTTAGATAGGTATTTTAAAATAAATAGGGGTCTTAGAAAAACATTTTTTGATTAAGTGAATGTTTTCGGAAATAATCGCTTTGAAAGAATCAAAATGTACGTAATTTTTTTTTTACCGTTTTAACCCTACAGTGTGGGGTGTCGTTGGATAGGTCTTTAAAAATAAATAGGGGTCTGCAAACAATATTTTTTGATAAAGTTAACCGTTTTGGAAATAATAATTTAGAAAGAACAAAATACGGGTATTCCTTCTAACTTTTGAACCATTGATCCAAAAAATATGAAAAAAACATAAAAATAGTGCTTAAAAAACTCATTCAAACAAAATTAAAACAAACTTGATAGGTTAAGCCGTTTATGAGTTATCGGTAAAAGTCTTCCCTTCTTATTTTACTTAAAAGCCTGGCAACCCTTATTTGTGACCGGATTTTCGCAGGCAACCCTATGCCACTGTATTCGCAATAAAATTACCAACATTTTGATGTATAATTCAAGCGTCAGACAGATGAGTGCAATTATCGATAAAAACGCACCTGTTTAAACATTGCAACCACATAATAGTGACCGGAAAAAGATAGGCAACCTAGTTGATTTATGTTGTACAAGTTCTATACTTTCCATTGGAACTTATTTCGTTTGTCAGACAAATCGGTGAAATTTGAAGAAAAATTTTTTTTTTCAAAAATTTATTAAAAATAGCCTTGACCGGATTTCTTTAGGCAACCCTATTTTTTTATGCTCAGGAACATATTTTCTTTCATATTTTCATAGTTTCATCCGTCAGACAGATTGGTGAAGGTCGACCATAGAAACGGGATCGTGGGATCTTAGACCATCAGAATTCTGGTCACCGCGCAGGTTTTGCGCCTTTTGAGTCCTAAAAGTTCCTTAGCAGTTTTGCTGTTGAACCCTTTGATCAGAGCTTTCGAGTGTTCTTGTCCTTTAACGAACTTCCACCAATCGATTGCTCTCGTTTTTTTTCTAAGTTGCTGAGCAGAGAATATGCATCCCGTTTTGTGATTCCACAGAACGGTTCTGTGCCGACCAGGCGTGTGTCTGCGCCCTTTCTAGCAAGTTCGTCCGCTTCTTCGTTTCCGTTAATGTCGGAGTGCCCTGGTACCCATCTAAGTGTGACTTTGTTGGAGTTAGCCAGTGCATTTAGGTTTGTTTTACAGTTCTGGACTAGTTTTGAGTTTGACTCAAGGGATTCTAGTGCCAGCAGAGCAGCCTGGCTGTCTGAGTTGATGTAGATATGCTGGTGTCTTAGGTTTCTATCCAGGTTGATCTCCGCACATTTGTTGATGGCGAAGACTTCTGCCTGGAAGTTTGAGGCCTGTGTGCCCATGCTGACGCTATCTCTGAGCTTAGGTCTCTCACCATAGATCCCACATCCTACCATCATTGCCTTTCTTTGAACTATCTGTATACCAGATGTGGCTTCCCTCTTCAACGTACATTTGGTTGTTGATCCATTTGTCTCTAGGAGGTATTTCTACTGTGTACAGTTTGGTGAGACGACATTCGGTGTGCGTGTCATCAGTGGGCATGCTAAGGGCCTTTAGATTGGTTAATGCCTGAGAGCGCCATTTTGGCCTGTTTAGCGTGCATATTCTGTAGACGCACTGCTTGGCCTCCTTTTGCACCTGCAAGTGGAGTGGTATGATGTCCAGCAGTGCATCTAGGGCCGATCCCGGTGTCGAGGAGAAGGCGCCTGTTACTGTTAAACAAGCCGTGCGTTGCAGGGCCTTATTGCTAACAAAGCTTGCTATTTTCCAGGTATGTCCAATGCCGGTGGCCCGGATAAGGAGTATGCTTCTTTGAATCATAATGTACCAGATAGAAAACATTACAACTCAACTGTAGAGTCCACTTTTATACCATTTGAATACTAAAGAGATTAAAAAAAAAAAAACATTGATGTAGATGTAATCCTTGAACTTTATTTTGTACTAACTTCACGTAACTCAAAGATATCTAATTACAAGTACTCGTAGATATAATATTACTATATATGGTAAGTCGCGTCGAAGACGCCGTATTTAGTTTAGACTTTAGACCAGTTGGATCTCGATTACTGAATTTATGAATGTGCTAATACATTTGTTTACATGGTATTTCATTTTTGCAGGTAAATTTTATTTCATAGGGATAAAAATAATTAACTTTCTTGAAGCCAATGCTTCGAAAAATAGTATACTTAGTATTGTTTATTTCGAGCCAGGTATCGTCCTTTCAATGAATGCCCGCATGTCTTTAAGTTCGGCCTCTGATGACGAGTGTGTCAGTCCCTGATATGTTGTGAACTCGATATTCTTCATGAAGGTCTTGAGGAAGGAGGCGGTCATTTGACCCCACTTGAAGGGGACTACTGGGTCGCAGTCTCCGTGGGCTTGAAATATCTGAAATAAGAATGTAAGCATTCAACGCTCGGCTATACAAGTACCTGGCGCGGGTTAATGACGCTCCAATACTAATGCAGTGTTACCGACGTAAGCGCCGACCGCCATAAGGGTGGTATTCCATCTGTCCAATATCTTGGTCTAATGTGTATTTGCGTCTCACATTTTGCTTAATGAGAGGCAACGCACATTGGACAAAGAAATTGGACAGATGGAATACCACCCTAAGGCCCATAAGGTACCATTACCCATGGAATCAGTGGCGGATTTGCCCTAAGGCCAAGTAGGCCCGGGCCTAGGGCGGCAAGATATTAGGGGCAGCAAATTGTGACTAAAAATTCAATGATGACAACAAGAAATGTGTAGTCAATATCATGGGTGCTGAGAAAGGAACGGCTACAGGGCCTGGGGCCTAGGGCGGCAAAGACTGCAAATCCGCCACTGCATGGAACGTCACAAACTTAAAGATCTTCCAAACATAAGAGGATCGCGTTTTTGATAGTCCTGTATACAATATTTCCTTTTCATCTAATTATGTTTTTACAAACTCTTTCCTGAGAAGTGATTCTATATGGGATGTCAGCATTTGTCCAAAGGCTAAGGTCACGTTGTATAGGTACACAAAGTAAGCCATTTTACATAATTAATAATTCAATACGCCAGGTCTTAGGTCTTGGTTGACTGCACTAACTTGGCCTTGGAGGCAAGTGCATTTGAATGCGTACAATAGAATTTCAATAAGTACACACGCCTGCGCTCACCCCACCACCCTTAGGGCGATACTCGTTTGAACGCCTTGCAGTCTTGAAGGATTAAGACAAATTTTCCTTAACAGGAACACCGCGAGCGCCGGCGATTGTACGTAAAGTAAGTAACGCTAAGAACGAAGAATTTCGTATATTGACCGAACTGTTCCTATCTCTATCGCACGCGCATAATTATATTGATGTCACGCTGGCACAGTGGCTTTGACCGCCGGCATCATCGCTTCGGCGGGACATCAATATAATTATACGCGCGCGATAGATAGAAACAAGCGTGTTAATGTACGAAATTTTTCGTGCTTAACGTCCTTAATTTAGTATAATAACTGTAGCGGACCATCAAAACTAACATTTAATGTAGTGAATATGACGGCGAGGTCCTTAAATAAGTTTATTTTTTTTTCTTTAGTATAATGTTGGTCAGACAGTCGTTTGAAAGGGTGTATTACTTGTGATTATTGGCAGCAGGGCATTGTCGAATGTAGTAAGAAAAAGTTGCGTTTAGGGTGGTATTCCACCTGTTCAATGTGTATTTTGTCACACAATTTGCTTAATGAAAGAGTGAGACGCAATGACATTGTACCAAGATATTGGACAGATTTAATACCACCGCTCATTATCATCAAATAAATAACAGATTAGCACCACAACGTCGCTCGGCGTTCATACCGTTCATTCGTTGTTATCGCGCGGCTATATAGTGAGTGGAATATGCGTCAATGGGAAAGGCTGGTAAAAAGAGTAGATGGTGCTATCTACTGTGGTAGAGTCGGACCAAGCTAACTCTGCACTGACTTTTCAATAAAAAACTGTAAAAGTTTTGTCATAATGTCAAATTTGTACTTATAAAATTTTGACGTTTAAAATAACGCCTCCACACTGTGCTATCAAACACGGTGCTGAGTTCAGACGGACTCTACAGCCTTTTATATGGAATTTGAAAGCCGGTCAAAGCCAATTGTAGATGGCGCTTTCGACTATGATACCTACATTTTTAGTATGGAATTGGTAATGCCATAGACATCAAATTAACAATTGCCTTCTCAAATTTCTTTTACTTCCTGTATGCTGAGCTTGAATGATTAATTGCTCCGAGATCTTAAGGGTGCAATATGATATGATATTGATTCGGGCTTGTAAAAAGCAATAAAATAGTTTATTATAAGGTTAACTTTGTCTTTGGCACTTTCCTAATTGTATCCTTAAGTTTCCCTAAACCCAAGACCGTGAACCAAGAACGTTTTTTGATTTGGGTAGCTTTTATAAAAGGTCTGTAAAAAGTAGGGAGACAGTCTTTCTTTCGGGCATACTCGGCTCCGTTCGGCTCAGCATTGCTCCGAGCAATTATTAGGATTGGCGCAACTTGACGTCCCTTTGCGTGTACGACCACACCAAAGGGATAGTGCCATAAATCAGAAAGGGACAGCATAATTCATTCCTGAATCGATGTCAAATTTCGGTTTTGTAGGAAGTGTCCTTTCTGTTACTGTAGTAGGTACTATTATTTATTCTGAGCCTGTGTCTCTTTCTAACAAATGATGTTGAAAAGAGAAGGAAACATTAATTACCGGGCTTACCGGCTTTTATAAAATTCGATCATGGACCTTCCTAATCAGAGGATAACTTAGTCATTATCGAGTGAAATTTGGTTTTAATATAGTGTCTTTGACCAGTAAGCCTAGCACATGATTGGCGCGACAGTATCTCGCGGCGAGACAAACTAGTAGACTACCCGTCTTTTTCTATGTTAATAAAAGAGGGATGGGTAATCTATGTCGCCGCGAGATACTATCGCGCTAATCATGTGCTAGCCCGGCAGGGGTAACTGGCTTGTGGCGGCCAAGCGTTCATAGCGACGTCGCTTTTTGTTATCATACGACTACCGTAGGCTCAAAGGGCTTAACGGACAAAACGCGATTTTTCAGGAGAGCCAAAAAACAGTTTGGTTTTGAGAAAAAAAATCATAACTTTTTTGTTTGTTTGAATAAACTGATGCCTGTATGTGGCTTAATCTTAACTTTTTGAGCTCTTTTAAACTGATTGCTTGAACTTATAATACAATGCTTATTTACGAAAATAGCATGTCCGTTACGCCAAAAAACACGACTGTTTTTAAGAAGGGCGTCCCTTACGCCTCTTTTTTATGGTTTATCTTATTAGAAAAAGGGCGTAATGTACAAAAAAATATTGTTTTAGTACCATTTGGCGTAAATCTAACAATTTTGTTGCAATATTGGCAACTTGCATTTAAGGAACACTATACTTCTAAGTACTATAATTTACAATTATCTTTTTCAAAAGCTTATAGAGATGTATTGTATTCACTGTTAAGTTTTTTCCCCATTTTTGTTACTTTTGGATACTTAAACTTGGAAAAGGTTGTTTTTTTAGCCAACCAATATTTTTCTTTTTTTTTATATTACTTGAACAGAATCACTGCTGTCCTACCATCTTTATCTATTTATGTATATCAAAACAATTTATAACAATGACTTTTACTATAGAAAATATGTGTGCGTTATTTCTGTTTGTAATCTTAATTTGATCATAAATTTTACTTTTACACACTATAATACTATTAGGTATAATAGTAGTTTTGACATTTTGTATGTCTGTTGAGTAAAACTTAATGAATATGCGATTATTTATGACATAACATCAGAGTAGGTAGCAAAAAAGTCATATGGCCAGGCCTACGTACTTCTATGGATTTAAATCAAAAAGTTTTAGACAATAATTTTCATAAGGTTAATCCTATAAATTAGGGTTTAATTTAAACAAAAAAATTTATTAAACTTTAAATTTTAAAATTGGAAAAAAAAAAAAAAAAAAAAAAAAAAAAAGTATTAATATTACATCTAATCATAATTGCAAATGGCGCATACAAAACTAAAAGTTATCAGTCTAACTTTAATTAATCGCCATAATTATCATTTGAATATAGTCATGTTTTATTATTTTCATACGTAATTCTGATAGTTTAGTTTAAATTGACAAATTTTAGTAACCCTATAAATAAATCATTAACGAGCACATATGCAGGTATGCAAGTACATACTCAATAAAAAACTTGACAAGGAAAGTACTAGGTCATCCCACTTAAATACAAAAAAGCAACAATTTATAAACTCGAAATTGTACATAGTATGTTGGCGTATCTCTTACATTGAATTCTCTAACATTCGTATAAATATCCACTAGTTGTGGGCGTAACGTACATTTAGCACTCAAAAACCTGCTGCAAATAGGCGTAACTGACGAAAAATTTGCACAGATTTAATAAAATTTCCAATGCAAAGTTGGGAGTTACGCCAAAATGACTCACAACATTTTTTTGAATTGGCAGATACGGCAAAATGCGTTGGAAAATTGTGTTCAAGCATTAATTTTTATAGATTTTACCGACCATTTTTTTTAAAGTTATCGAGACGTTAAATATACCATTCGATAGAGAAAAAAAATACTGAGTATAACTGCATTCATAACTCATTTTCGCCATTTTGTCCTTTACGCCCTTTGAGCCTACGGTAGTCGATATGTCGCAGGGAAATGATCAAAACAGAGATTTGAACAAATCTCTAAGGGATATGATCAAATCACGCAGGATGTTAAAATGGCGAATCCATATCATCATTTCTCTAGAAAAATTCAGTCATTTGATCAAATCACTGACTGTGTTTAGTGGAAAGACAAAATCGGCCAATAAACACGAAACGCTTTTTCATTTCACTAGATTAATTATATAATAATTTTTCTAGGGAAATGATGATATGGATTCGCCATTTTAACATCCTGCGTGATTTGATCATATCCCTTAGAGATTTGTTCAAATCTCTGTTTTGATCATTTCCCTGCGACAGATATATTATGGGTACGAACTTCACTGGCAAATATTGGACTTTTTCCTTTATGGCTGGGCCTCAGGAGGATAGTCGATTTTCAGCACAACTAAGTGTTAGACTTTACTTATCTGTTGTAGTTGCAGGTGTCCAGAGGCTGTGGTGACATTCAAACAAAAATATGAACATGCTAATTAGATATCAATAAATGCATTACAGCAGTTTAAAATTATGAACAATGCTCATTGCTCAACAAGTGGCATGTTTTTCTTTTCTTATTGTATGGATGCTGTAATAATTAACAAGAAATGACCTTCAAAGCGACACAAGGTAAATTTTTTCAAACAGTAATAGCAAAATCTGATTATTGTGAGATCATCGCATCCCTAACGCATTTATAGTGTTGCATTTTTTGCCTAAGAACCAGCTTGCCCTATGTTTTTTAAATTTACCCCCTTTTCATAAAATAAAACTTACTAATAACTGATTTCGGTAAATTATGTTTTATCCCTTTCTTACAAATACATAAGTCAAAATGACAGATAAAGACAAACAATTATTAGTTTATTGAGGCTTGTAGCGCGTTTAAGAATAAGGGGGCCAGTATTTACTTTAAATGTCACTATCATGTCACCTGGCCTAATACAATGCATATTGCATATTTAGCTATCAACAGTTAAAACTGTGAGATTCAATAAGAAATATTTATTACTTGAAAATCGAAATAACAAAATCAAAACATAAAACTAATTAAAAAACAAACTTAATCCTAAATCATTTTAATTATGAAATTGCCGTAATTAACTACTAAACACCTAAAAATTAATTACTTAATTTAAATGCTATACAGAGATTTCTATATTATTTATTAATTAGATATAGTAGGAGACTATGTCAATTATACTAAGATTTTTTTATTTATTAAATTGATATGATGTATGTGCGCACAGACCTAGACTAGCTAGTTGTCCAGAGTAAAACACACAATATATTATATTTTCAGCCAGAAACTGTTTTACTATGAATCTCTGGCTAGTCTCGAACTAAGATAATAAAAAAATCATACCGGTAAGTCCAAAGGAGCCTTGACCGCGTCAGGGAAGTGAGCATGCCTCGGAAGCCAGCAAGACAGGGAGATCACTCCGGCCAGCGGTTGAGGGTAAGTCAGGGCGGAATGTAAAGCTAAAGCTCCACCTTGGGAGAATCCCCCGACTAGCACCCGGTTTGCAGGAATGCCAGCCTGCAAAAAATAGCATTTATTATTAAAGTGTGTCTACTCAAAAATAATAATTGAAGTTTAGGTTTAGGCAGTTCATGTTAAATACATTAACATGTAATTATTTAGTTATCTTTGTACCAGCATTATAAACATTTCATTGGAGTACGCATGTAAGAATTTTCAGGATTAATTGTTTGATTCCATACTTTTTTTAGCACACACAAAAGCACTTTTAACAAGTAAATAAATTTATTATACTATAAAAAAAATTGGGTTAAAAAAACAATGACTTTCTATTGGACTTACTTTAATCTCATCCGAGATCAAACCATGAATTAGGCCTGTAGCCCTCATGATTCCTTCTTCATCTTCAGGGGCAGTTGCGTCCAGCGTCCGCAGGTCGAACCACGACGGCATCCGGAACCCAGCGTTCAGCGTCACTGGGATCGTGGCCGCTGTCGGGCAAATTACTTTTACGTGAGGCCCCCTTATTGCGGCGATCGTGCTCGCCCATCCGTGGCTAAAAAGTACTTTCCAATTACCTCTTTTTATTCACGCAACTTGATCTACGGTATAATATCAAATCATTATACAATACTAACCCAGTATCACCAAGTCCGTGTAAAAAAATAAGCTGAAACATAACACACCATAAAAACAGGACTTTAATCTCGCTAATTTTATCTCATCTCACTTAAGTAGTATTTCATGGGACTTACGGATGCTGTCTGTTTTGCAGTCGCTGCAATAATCACAGGATTCGGTTCCATTTCGTAATGAAATTATCGAATTTGTGATAATCAATACAGTTTTCCGCTACTGCAAGTACTTCAGACTAGACTAGCTAGACACAGCGGACCAGCGGCGGTGCGCTGTGAACTCTGTCGACTCTGTCTGAACGAAGCTACTTACTGCCACAGAACAGATAAAGGAACTGTCAGTTTTGACATTCATTTGTAGTCCACACTCCACAGCTCGTGCGTATGAGGCCTAAGGCTAACCTCCCGAATAGGCCTGTTGCAAGTAACAAAGAATCATGGAAATAATGGTTTCAAAGAAACATATATGTTAATATGATTCTAAAAAATGGCCCAATCTCAGTATAAACTGAAGGATTATTAAGATATTCAATAAAATAAAAGTGCAATATTCTCCAATCGGCCATTATTACTGAAACGCCAATCAGAAGCGTTCCAAACAGTGACGTCATCAATCCATAACATATTTCTTAGAGCAACATAGACAACCTCATTGACCGAAATCTATATATACGTCCTCACCAAAGAGTTCGAAAGGTGCAAAAAAAATATTATTTCGCCACTAAACATTTATTACGTACAATAAATATTATTACACGATATAAAATAGATGTGACGTCCCACGGTCAAAGGTACCTTATGGCGGGTATGGAGTTATGCATACCCCAGTAATCTACAATAAATAACCTATCGATAACACAAAAGATCAACCTTCTAGGTTGCGTAGTTACAGAGATATGATTTTTTGAAAATAATGTTGTGAAATGAGCAACTTTACGATAGAGAAGTTTTAAGTTTAGCCGCCTAAAAAACTATGTTCCTGAAGTAAGTTACATAGTTGACTACAAATAATAATGCCTGATATATCTGAGATTAAAAAAATATTGCGACTTGTTCTGTAATGCAAATAGAAACTTTTGATATCGACTGATTTATGTGTATACTAACCAATCTCTTGAAAATAAAGTTTTATTTCATTTTCACGATTGATTGCAATGAGCTCTCAAGATTTAAATTTTATCTATTAGAAAACGACACTGACAGACAGTTTAAGCAAAAAACAATACCGATTTAGAGGTGAAAATGTATTTTCTGACTTTTTCATATAAAATCACAAAATTGAATATTTTTACTTTTAATGTGACACACAATCAATTTTTCTGAGCACATATGAAAGAAATTCTGTCATTCAAATGAAATAAATCCTAAAACCCCAACTAAATACTATATTTAACCCCTTATGCCACTTTAAACTTACATAACAATAACAGTATTTGCTCCATACATTTACGAAAAGGTACCTTATGGAAATAAATCTAATAATACATCACTACAAAATATCAATCATATTATAGTTTATCTTTTATGAATAGAAAATATTAATTTACATTAAACTGCCCCCAATTTAATTAGTTCTTCGTCATAATAATCTTAAAAAAGACCAATAATTTGTATGTAATGAAAAGGTACCTTGTGGTCAAGTTACATGATGAGGCATGATGATGATGGAACAGTTAGGATAAACTAATAATATTTTGGGGTTAAGATGGTATAAATCGTCTATTTCTTATCAATAATATATTTCGGTTGCTATTGAAGATAAGCGGCATTGAGGTTCAATGACCTCAGATATTCCATAAGGTAATGCGTCGGGTATTGGCATTTTTCAGCAAACCAATGGCTGATTTACTGCATGCGACCAAACCAAATGAAGATTATTCTAGTCAAGAAAGACTTGACGAGAGTAACTTTGGTATAATAGCAGTCTACTTGGATTTGTGATGTCGGTCTATGTACGGTTATAATATTTGCGAGGCGCCCCAACCAGAACTGAAATTATCAAATTAGTTTTGCAGAATGCTAATACAGTTCTCTACCAAACTTCTTTTCCCGTATTGACTAGTTTTTTTGGGAATTTTCAATCTTTTTTCCATAAGGTACCTTTTCTACTAAACTCTGAGACGACATTACTAGGCTTATAACTAACTTATAACAAAAATAAAAACAGGTAAACAAACGTTACGCATTAAGGTTTCAGATCACACAATAAAAAAAAATTGAGCATTTTTTCACCTCTTTACAAAACATTTAATATCTCCGAAACTAGAAACCCTCATAAGGTACCTTTTCCCGTGGAACGTCACAGATATCTATTTGTTATTATTTAAATAAAATGCTAAATAATACGATATTTCAACAACAAACTTTTTTATTTATTTGGCTGAATGGAACTATCATTGCCATGTTGGCTGTCGTAATTAGAAAAAATGAAAAATTAAAAAGTAAAACCGGCGCTCGGTGATTTTCACTCAAAATTTACATGTATCTAAATAATTCATCTTAAACTGCAACCGTGTGAGAGTTTTTGTGTAAAATGAATGAGTTATTGTGATAAATTGTTGTAATGTATTTATCATCCCTAATCGTAATATATGGTGCTGAATTAACAATATCATTCGGATTCAAGGGAAATTCGTAACTGTAAGTATGTAAACAATGTCTACCACCCTACCACCAACTAAATGATGACGTCACAAATGGCATGCGAGGCGTTTTCGCGCGAAGTTTAAACTAGCTATAATAAAATGCAATTATCTATGTTAAATCTTATGAGTATAGCTGAAATATTGTGTTTTTCGGAACCAATACAAGTGTACCGACAATAATAAAAGGGATTTCAAAATTTGTCATCAGGCCTATTCTCATACCATTCTCTTTAAACCGCATTCAGACATCTGAAGCGGCAGCTGGCTTCTTAGCCCCCATTCGCACGACAGCTTTTTCAACGCGCGTTAAAAAAGCGCTTGAATCTGTCCGCAGTCTAAATTCAATTTAACGACCAAGGTTTAAAGTCGAAAATCCAACAACGCTTGATAAAAAGCGTCACCGCTGTCGTGTGAATAGATACATGGTTATCCATTTGTGTCATTCAAACGCTTTTTTAACGCGCGTTGAAAAAGCTGCCGTGCGAATGGGGCCTTAAGCCCCCTCCAGACTATCCGCGTGAATCGCGGGCGAAGCCGCGAACGCGAGTGTGGAGTCGATTTCGCTGTCTGCGAAAATCGACGCCACACTCGCGTTCGCGGCTTCGCCCGTGATTCACGCGCATAGTCTGGAGGGGGCTTTAAGCCCCCTCCAGAGGGGCTACCGCAAAAACCGAAATTCGCAAATTGCGGGGATTTTTCTCTGTCACTATAATTACGCCGTCATTGGACTAAAAGAGAAAGATCCCCGCAATTTGCGAACTTCGATTTTCGCGGTTATAGCCCTGACTATGCGCGTGAATCGCGGGCGAAGCCGCGAACGCAAATGTGGAGTCGATTTCACTGTCTGCGAAAATCGACGCCACACTCGCGTTCGCGGCTTCGCCCGTGATTCACGCGCATAGTCTGGAGGGGGCTTTAAGCCCCCTCCAGAGGGGCTACCGCAAAAACCGAAATTCGCAAATTGCGGGGATTTTTCTCTGTCACTCTAATTACGCCGTCATTGGACTAAAAGAGAAAGATCCCCGCAATTTGCGAACTTCGATTTTCGCGGTTATAGCCCTGACTATGCGCGTGAATCGCGGGCGAAGCCGCGAACGCAAATGTGGAGTCGATTTCGCTGTCTGCGAAAATCGACGCCACACTCGCGTTCGCGGCTTCGCGCCGCGATTCGCGTACAAGTGTGGAGGGGGCTTTATAGGAACGAGCGATGGGACAGCACACTAAGAGAGATCACACCTTTCTGGAGGCTGGTGAGGTCTCTCAAAACGGATGGCATTGCATCTATGCCACCTTTGACTCGACCTGACGGACAAGGACCCGCTTTTGATGACTCGGAGAAGGCTGAGTGTCTGGCTGTTAGCCTCGAAGGTCAGTGTTCTCCAAGTAATCAACCAACTGACGAGAACCATGTTAAAATGGTAACTGAGGAGTTAACTCAGAAGGCCACAACTCCACTCGAACTGACACCACTCCCCGAGGTAACTATGACGGAACTGAAGATGCAGATCCGAAGACTCAAGTTACGGAAGGCTCCTGGGTCTGACGGAATCACCAATAAATTGATCAAAACACTACCCGACAGAATCCTCTCTCTCCTACTCATCATTTACAACGTTGCTCTCATCCACTGCCATTTCCCATCATGTTGGAAGGAGGCTGACGTGATTGGGATCCCCAAACCCGGTAAACCCCGTACCCAGTTAGTTACCGCCCGATCAGTCTTCTTCAAACTTTGTGTAAGCTTTACGAACGAATTATACTTACCCGTATTCACACTCATCTTTCTGCTCATAACATCATCATACCTGAACAATTTGGGTTCAGGGCTAGTCATTCGTGTGTCCATCAAGTTCACCGCCTTGTGGAGCACATCCTCTTTTGGATGACTAGCGGGTGCCGTGCGATCCCAACTGGAGCGATCTTCCTCGATATAGCGAAGGCCTTTGATAAGGTGTGGCATCCGGGCCTGTTATACAAACTCTACAATATTGGGTTGCCCAATCGGCTTGTCCGGTTGATAGAAAATTTCCTCACAGCCAGATGCTTTCGCTATAAAGTGGAAGGATCGCGTTCCGCCTTTCATCCAATTAAGGCTGGCGTCCCACAAGGTTCATGTCTTTCCCCAACTCTCTTCGCCATCTCAACGACATCCCAAAACTTCCTGACATCCATTATGCTCTGTTTGCCGATGATACGGTAATTTATGTCACATCCCCCTGTATTGGCCGGGTTGATCAACTCCTGCAGTCTGCATCTGACGCTCTTGGGCATTGGTGCAAATTGTGGAGAGTTGAAGTCAATCCGGACAAGAGTGTAGGGGTCATATTCTCACGCACCACATTGTATCAATCCTTAATATCATCCGTTTCCAACATCACCCTCTTCGATCGTCCTATTCCATGGCGAGATGAGGCCAGATACCTCGGGGTAGTCCACAAACGGTTAAACTTCCATCGACATATCAAGACAGTACGTGATCGTGCAGCTTATTATGTATGCCGACTTCTAAATAAGAAGAGCAAGTTATCGGTCCGTAATAAAGTGTGTATCCGTACAGTATTCTCATATGCCTCGGTTGCTTTCGCCCAGGCCTCCCCCGCCAGCTGAAGAGCCTACAGGTGCTCCAAAATAAATTCTTGCGGAAGTTGGTTGGGGCGCCGTGGTATGTGAGAAACAATTACCTGCACAAAGACTTAAAATTAACAACTGTGGCTCAACACTTTAAAGTGTTGAGCAGACGCTACTTTGACAAAGCGTCCAATCACGTTAACGATCTTATAAGTCGTGCCTCGGAATACACTCCCGAGCTTCCGCCCAGGAAACGTGTGCATCGTCCGAGGCACGTCTTGTTGGATCCTGACGATCAAACAACGATGGACCAAATAAGAGAGGCAGAAATCGACAAAGGTAGGCTTGTGGCGAATAGTGGGAATACCCCTACTGTTCGCTACAAGCCTAATCTGCGCAGACCTGTGGGATTCTGCTCTCGCCGCCCCCATTGGGAAAATAACAGACCGTGCAGGAGTTAAATGCTATTATTAGTAGGTAACTCCTGCAACTATCTCATAACATTCTGAAATGGCGTTATTGTTTTGCTACGAGTTAACTTCTCTTCTCTATTCTTTGCTTTTCTCTATTCGTTATCTCTGTAAATTTCCTTTCCCTTTCGTCCTTGGTGGTGACGTGGCCCGTGCGTGACCCTTTCGGTCAATCCCTTCACAAAAAAAAAGCAGTCGCTGGTCACTGTGTCGACCAAACTGTGTAATTACTTTAAAAAAAACATTCGGTTTCCGTACGGAATGACAGGTGAGAACGAGGCGTCGCCACAGAATAATTAATAGTACTACCGTACAGAAAGGAAACTTCCTACAAAAACGAAGTTTGACAGCGGTTCAGGGTCGAATCATGCTGTCCCTTTCTAATATATGGCACTATCTCTTTCGGCTATTTAGGGTTGTCAAAAATCAAGTGATTATCTTATCTGTGGTCGTGCACGCAAAAGGAAGTCAAGTGGTGCCAACCCTAATAATTGCTCGGAGCAATGCTGAGCCGAGCGGAGCCGAGTTTGACCGAAGTCAGGAGTTTCGCACCCCTGGCGTCGCTCTAGACATCTAGACATACATAGCGCTGTCTCGCTTGCACATATCATTCCGTACGGAAAATTCCGTGCGTCTGCGTGCGTTCAAAAAGCGCTCGTTCGTATGAAGCCTAAGTTGGAAGTACGATATATAGATGGTCAAGCAAATCTTATAGACCAGCGGTGGAACGAAAATGGGTTTTGATAACATTAAAGATTTTCTTTTTTGATATGTTATTGCATGCATGTTAAATAACATTTATGTAAAATATTAGAAAATTATAGGTGGAGCGTTCGGCCATATTTAAATATTTCAATTTTGCTAAATAACTATGTAAATATAAAATTAAAGTTACAAAAAACTGTAACATGTTCAATAACACTTTAATTTATTCACAATATTCGGTTTTTAGAAATCTGGAACAGCTGCTTTCTGGTGAACGTAAAAACATGAATTACTTTGTCAATAAAGAATTAAAGTAGCTGATATTATAAAATTACGATATTATCTATCAACTTAGTATACTTGTAAAAAATTAGAAATGTAGACAATGTGCTTGTCTAGATATTGATTTCTGGTTAAGCAGTATAGCCAATATTGAATTAAAGTTTGTAGAGTTAATATTACACGGTCATAATAAAGATCTTAGTTCCCACACAAAATATTAGAAATATAAAATCACGGCAACACTAAATACTGATACGTAAGTATGCATTCCGCGCTTATATTGAGTTCGCGAGTTTCAAACGCGCGGCGTTTTCGCGTGCCGCGCTGTGCGCCGTGGCAGGAGGCAGCGATCGACGGTGGCGGGCTAGCGATTAGCGCGGTGCCCGTAAAAAATACGCAAAACGTTTATAAAATTATTATCAATGGTAAATAGTTATATTGTTAATAGTAGGTACACTAATGGAAACTTACCTACACTTATTTATTTCTATATGTACTAGGGATTGCCCGCGGTTTGGTTTACGTAGAATTCGTTATCGTGTTAAGTATAGAAATAATAGATACATTTGAAAATTATTTTAGGTGCATTGTCATACAGATAACCACCCTTGTTAAAGTATTCTTCAAATTCAATAGACAGGTGTCATTTCAATATAATTTTGCGTAATTTGGCGCTTTTAGGTTATAAATGACTAGCGACATATATTTTTTGTTTAAGAGCGATATCCGATATATATATCTCCGATAATATTTACTTTATCATTTAAATCAATTTCAAACTAACGTTATTCAATATTTATCATTTTAAAGTCAATTTTACCAACCAACTGAGCTTTACGAGTATACCTACGGAAACAACTCAAAATTTGCATCAAATTAAATGCCACTCTTCTTATCCGTTTCGAACAATCAAGAGGGCCTTTACGAGCTGATGTAGTGAAAATTTTATTTAACCCTCGTCCCTTCAAACCTTCACTACGCTCGAGGTTCAACTTTACGAACCACTCGCTACGCTTGTGGTTCAATTTTAGAATGTTTCGCTTGTTTGGGTATCAATATTAGCATGATTAATCAACAAATTTTCCCCTTGTAAAACAAATAAATAAGGTAGGTGAGGTGCAGGCATATGAGGCCCGGCGGGTAACAAGGCCCAGCATTCAAAAATAGCAGTTGCTCCCTATTATTCTGAATTTGTACTTGTTGCTAAGAAGATCCACTGTCAGTGCAGGTAAAAAGGTCCAGTCCCGGGCCTTATTGAACGTATGAGATGAAATAATAAATTAAAATATTTTTAGATAATTTTGAATATTTTTAATCTCTCATTAATAAGGCCAATTTGAAGAAACTTCTATGAAATGATGACTTATAAATAACACCTTCACTGCGTGAGCTGTCCAAATCGCTGCAGACTTTTCTTGGTCTAACTCTAATAATTTTTCACTTGCTTTATTGACCTAAAGACGTTTTAAAGAATCAAAAAGTCTAATAACATTTAGACACTTATACTTTTTAAAGGCAGTAACTACTTACTTATATAGGTAACTTTTTTTATTAATACATAGGTAGTTATTTACGATAGAAGTGCGAAAAATTGAAATTTTGCAACGAATGACGAATTTTAAAACACGGCCAAAGGGAGTGTTTTAATGTGCTTATTATAGCACCGGTGTCGTAATGTAGCACCAGGGCCCTATTTCACCAACGTGACATTGTTGCTGACGTCACAGGCATCCATGGGCTACGGTTATAGCTTACCATCGGACAGGCCTTATTCCTGTTTGTCACTATCATTGTATTATTAAAAAAAAAATCTTTATTATATCGGCAATAAACAGGTATCTTTCTTGTTTATGATGATAATGATGACAATTGACACAAGATTTCAAAGAACTTTCGGTAATTCATGACAGTAAATGAGTTCTGTGTCGGAATTTCGTGACAACTGTCGTATTTCTTGTGACAATTGTCCAAGTCCCAGCCCCCCCTTTGCTACAGTCCAACCCGAAAGGCACCTTAGGTCGGCGCTTACGTCATTATTATCGGCGCCCTATTAACTAATGAAATGAAAAATATTTATTTCGAGCAACTATGGACTCATACAGATTTGTTAGTAGACTTACGTTCCTAATGTTAGTACCTAATTAACTATTACAATATATATACACTGCTGGAAACATGCATTTCGCAGCAGTGTCTCATATACGGGCAGTCAAGTCTGTCCGCTATCACACACAGGATAGGGTTGGGGCTGGCCCGCACCCGGCGCACCAGGGATGTGCATCGTGCAAACTAATGCGGTGCTACGCGACGTAAGCGCCGACCGCCATATTCAACGTGGTTTGTCACATAGTAATAGTACCCTGTAAAGGTATGATTCCAGGGATAAAAAGTATGTTATAACGTTATCCAGCGTATAATGGAATTCATAAAAGTTTTTCTTTATAATTACTACAAGTAAATTTGTTCATATTTGCATATTATTAAAAAGGTAAATGAAAAGTAATTGAGTAATTTAATTACTAATTAATGTAATCACAATTGCAAATTACACAGAAAAATTAATTACATGTAATTAAATTTTATGTAATTAAATTACAAACATTTTAATTACATGTATGTAATTAAATTACACGAGTAATTAATTACATGTAATTAAATTACACGAGTAATTAATTACATGTAATTAAATTACACGAGTAATTAATTACATGTAATTAAATTACACGAGTAATTAATTACGCCCAACACTGGTTGGTGGCAAACAACCACACCGCTCGTCTGATGGTAAGCGGTTACCGTAGCCTATAAAGGCCTGTGACGTCAGTAACAGTGATGTCGACAAATGTCGCACCTGTCACGTTGGTGAAATAGGGCCCAGATGTACAGTAAAAATCATGTTAAAAGATAATACTAACTGTTACGAAGAAATATTTATACTGTAAAAAATTATCCCACCAAAAACATTTTCATGTAAAATGTTGCTAAGACGAAACCATAAGCCTCGCACTGTTAAAAAGTTATCAGATCTCTTGTCGAGCCAAGCTTCAAACTCTACAAGCCCCTTCACTAACTCTACACCTTAGTCAAAATATGTGGCTTGGCTGTTTTGCTACCGCCACATGGGCATAAGGTGAAAAACTTATTATAATCATTATTTTTAGGGTTCTGTACCTCAAAAGGAATAAAACTGAACCCTTATAGGATCACTCGTGTGTCTGGCTGTCCGTCTGTCACAGCCTATTTGCTCCGAAACTACTGGACTAATAAGTTGAAACTTGTCTATAACCCAAAGACATACATGTAAAGTAAATATGTAATATAAATTTAAATAAAGGGGTCACTTTTGAGATGAATGATAAATAGAAGAAAAAAAACTATATCTTTGTTATATATCAAATGAAGGGGCTCATTTTAGAATTAGAATCTCAAATATATTTTTTTCATAATTTTAAAATAAATAGTTTAGAAGTTATTTAAGAAAACAGGCAAAAAATTAACATTACCCTTATCTCCGAAACTACTGGGTCTTTTTATTATGAAAAAAATACACATATTAGCTCTTTACCTATAGATGACAGGAAAACCTATTAGAAATGTGGAGCTAAGCGTGAGCAGGCCTATGGAACTCTCTGCGCGAGCTCGGATTAATACCTACGAATCTGCTCCCGTTCACGGTAGAAAAGCAAGCCAGTTGGTTGCCACACGCGCTCACGTACGCACGTCACCGCGCGCCGCACTGTCAATTTTTACGCTAGTTACACGGACGGCGGGATTCGGGAAATGAATTAGAGATGCACTAGATAAGAAATAGTAAAGATATGTGACGTTCCACGGCAAAAGGTACCATTGCCCCGACTGAATATTGGAGTGGCGATAATAATAAGCGTAAGCGCCAGCCGCCATAAGGTACCTTTTGCCGTGGAACGTCACATATCTTTACTATTTCATATCTAGTGAAGTCTAACGGCGCGATATCTTAAAGTTCGAATCGCGCGGGTAGTAGGTACCTACCTACTATTGAATTTCTTTAATTAAACATGTAATGTTTAATATGTGTGACAAATGTATAGATTTAGATATCTATCTATTTGAAATAGGTAGTAAATTTTTAATTTATTTTGGTAAATGTTTATTTTAACGACAGTAAGTTTACACCGGAAAGTGCCTACTCATTTTTGCTCTGGTTAACTTATAATTAATTACCTTTATTCATGGGGTTTCTATTATTTTTCTTTACTATGTAACATTAATCTCTATCTGGTTTTAAATTACACGAAGTTTTAAAACTAATTCTTGCTGGGATTATTGCGCGGTTTATAAAACGGCGTAAACACTGAGGTTACTGCAGGGACATATGACCTTTTAAAATGACTATTTCGCAAACACTAAAGCATAATCGGAATATTAGGTATAATTTAAGATTTAGCTTTCCTTTTATTTCACTCCTCTGTTTAAGTGGGTATTTATTTATCATTTCTAAGCGTCAGCAACCCTAGCGTTGTGCCGGTGCGCGCGGTGCGGGGAGCGGCGCGTTGAAGGTCACTCCATTGTATTTTTGTGTAGGTATCAAAACGGTAGGTACTTGCGTTTTGTTTGAGAGATAAGTATCAGTTCGTAAGAACTATTGTATAATCTGTGGCGTGAGTCGGACTTAAGTACTTAGTTTTTGATCCGATCCCTACGGGTTTTTAAAAGACATTTTACTCACTTTTCACTAAAAAAACATATTGTTAAAAATTGTGTAATGTACGGAACCCTTGGAACGCGAGTCCGGCTTGCACTTGGGCGGTTTTTTTATTATACATACAATAGTTCTTGTAGAAACGAAACGGCCGAGCTACATACTTTGACTAAGGTGTAGAGCTAGTGAAGTTAGGGCTTGTAGAGTTAGAAGCTTGGCAAGAGATCTGATAACTTTTTGACAGTGCGAGCCTTATGGTTTCGTCTGGGCAACATTTTACATCAAAATGTTTTTGGTGGGGTTTGGGTGGGAGTTGCTTATGACAATCTTCCATCCCCTAATTTAAAGGGTTGGGGGTGATTTACTATTAAAAATCCTGAAATAAGTATCTGGGGGCATCTGTTACACAATGTACTTCTTACTGATTCCCCATATAAACCCTTCACCCCGTAAGGGTAAACTTTGGGGTTGAAATCTGCCTTCAGCCCGTAAGGGTAAACTTTGAGATTGAAATCTATTCTATATCCTTCCCGATAACAATACCTATCTACATACCAAATTTCAACTAAATCGGTTCAGCGATTATTGATTCCCCATACAAGATTAAACCCCCTCATCATCCCTTTAAGGATTAAAAAATTCAATTTTTTGAATGTATTTGTTGTTTGTGTACTAAAACTATCTTACATATCAAATTTCAGCTTCTTAGAGGACTTCAGGAAGTACCCTAAAGGTATTGATAATCATCAAGTGAGTGAGTCAGTGACGAAATCGAAGTTTTTAGATATGAATAAAATCTAAAGTATAAGAGCTATGCAATTGATATGCTTAATAAGTCCGAGAACTTTGTTTATCTAGTATAATCCAACCCCAAGTTATGAGGGTTCCAAAAAACGACGAAGCGCTTCGAGAAAGATAGTGCCCTTGCGCTTTGCTCGTCTTGGCGGGGGCACTGCCGTGCCCCCAGATGTTAATACATAATAATAATAAAGCTTTATGTTTAGTGACTTTAGTTACCTACTATTTTCGCGTAAACTAGACAATTTTTATATCTTTAGTTAATAAGGCCCAAAAGAATTATTTTTAACTTATTATAAATATCCTCTTGTTGTGAAGTACCAAATATTGTTATTTGTATATGTATAACTCTTAAGTTAAAAACAATAAAATCTGTTATTGTCTACTGTCAAAATTATTATTTTTTGCGGGATTAAGTAATACCCTGCTAGTGTTCAATAAGGCCCACAATAGGACTTTTATAAAAGGTATATTTTCCAAGAGTATCGTAATATTTTTATAACTATTTTGGTATAATGAAGAAACTTCAATAAATAAGATACCTAT
This sequence comes from Cydia splendana, assembly GCF_910591565.1. Classification (NCBI taxonomy): domain Eukaryota; kingdom Metazoa; phylum Arthropoda; class Insecta; order Lepidoptera; family Tortricidae; genus Cydia; species Cydia splendana. Next base: position 10,617,129 of record NC_085971.1, on the reverse strand, counting down.
TTGAGTGAGTTTTTCATACTTAATATCCTGTTTATAAAAAAAAAAAACATTTTAATTTAAGGTGGGCCGTATATAGGCATATACGGCCGACACGGAATATACAATAAGGTGAGGTCACTTACCTTATTGTATATTCAATATGTATACGTGTAATATTGAGCAGTTGGTTTATAATATACATAATATGATATTGACGTTGAATAGGACAGGACATGACAATAGGAACCAGAAATAGGTATAGTCGGTCAAACCAATTTGTCAGTAAATAAAAACAAAAAACTATATTCATCCTTTTCTTTTGGGTGCTAGTACTAGTGTAAGTCAAAGATAGTATGATGATTCTCTCTATGTTTGAAATGAGACAGTCCTTTGACAAACTATGGTAAAAAATAGTTGTGAATATCATGTACATTTTTATTACAATTTCGAAATTCAAATGTTCTTCCTAATCAACTCGGCCACTAAACTAACTGATAACTTGGTATCCGATCCGCTAACTCGGCGAATGAATCGCCAATTCGCCAACTCTCCGAGCCGAGTCAACGCTATCAAACTGCTACTAAGGCCATTCAAAAATAAACCTTAATTCGAGAGCCCGAAGGTTCTTATATGACAAACAATACATTATGACTTAAAACTTTATGGGAAACAAAGGGACCCCTTTAATTTCACGTAATGTCCGCATCTAATTTATATATGTCCACAGTAAACAAACAAATGAATGATAAGAAAAGACAGACAGTGCTGTGAGCGGCAGGTGGGGCGAGGCGAGGGGCGAGGTATAGGTAGGCTATGATAGGGTCTCGGGCGCCGCGCCGGCGACACTGACGGACCAGCGCGGCGTATGTATGAATTTCGCGCCTTTTTAAATATATTTTACTATTACAATGCAAGCTACACACCGAAATTTCTTATTTTCCATAATATGGCTGCGTATATTATTTTATAGTAATAGACTTATTTTTACAGACTCTAATTCAATATTAGATATTATAGGACAAAAAACGCATATTAATTCTAAAGCATATATCTTATTCTTCTAAATTTTTAGCTTGCCTATTAACTTAAGAATTTAGATATGTTGTTGTGGATTTATTAAACTTTAATTCAATATCGACAAAATAATAAGCTAATTTGTAGTTTGACTAAGAAGCACGTTAAAAAAAATTCTAATAATTTTACATTATAAAGCGTCATACATATTATAAACGATGGAACTTAAACATTGCACTTTAATTCAATATTAAAAAATCATTACTAAAAATATATAAATACCTAATTTATATCTAACGCTCGTTCTAACTTTTCGTCATATTTTACAAATATGCTTAAAAATATGTCCCATGTCAGATAAGTATCACTTTTTCATCTTTAGAATTATCAAAACTTTTAGTGCAAAAATCCGGTCCCACTATTGGTCTATTATCAGCAGACCCCGTTATCAGTGGTGAAATTTTATTGAAATGAAAAAGGGTTGGCACTCACTCCCCCACCGTGCGGGTAAAATTCCGTAAGCTATTGGGTAAAAGTACGCATGTGGGGTAATTGTTCGCATCAAGAAAATTTCATTGGAATTGTCAATAAAATAAAGTTTAACGAATATTTATGAAATTGTCTGATCAATATCCACGTACTAATTTAACAATATTAAATAACTATTAACACTTTACTTAAGATATTGAACAGTGCTTGATTATTGCATAACAACTTGACTTAAATGAACTATAGAGGTCATAATTAATTAATTATACATCAATAATGCGACGTGTGTCGAACTGCTTTCGCTTTGTAGAATGGTGGGCAACAAATGAATTCGACCAATCACAGTGTCGCATTTGCGTATGTTTTGTCCCTCACGGAGGTACGCGTATACCACTTCTAGACCATCCTACCTTCTATGTTTATTGACAATTTCATTGAAATTTACTTGATGCGAACATGAAGTTATATTGTTTAAACTGGAGCGAGTTGTCAGTTTTTTTGCCATACTAATTTGAACCTTATCACCGAGACAGAATGTTGTTCGTACCAGACTAGAGAAAACGGTCCACATGAGATAGAAAAACCCGAGCCCTGTGTCTCACTCGCACATGTTGCCAATGTTAAAAAGATACCATTTTGGTAGAAATTATATCAATATACTACTGAAATTCATTACCTTCTTATACTATTTTAGTGCTATATTCCAATTACAGTTCTGATATCTTTTAAGTAATTTGTTAATTATTATGATGTTAATATTATTAACTGATTAAGCCAAGCATGTGCGCAACAAAAAAAACAGTAAACTGAATATGGTAGAAATTGTAGTAACTTTGAATATTAATTGGTATCCCCAACTTGATGACGATTAGGGTGACCATGATGTCGGTACGATTTGGATCGGTCTTACAAAATTGTTATTTCATACTTAATGTAAAAATAACTTTACCTAAATAGTATACTAATAAATAAATAAAGATATACTTATTTCGGCATATTTAATTATTCGGTTCACGTAATGAGAGCTACATAATTGCCAAAAATTAAATCCGAAGTACTTGGACATTACAGACTCATATTTATACATAATATTTAATTACTGGAACGTTAATTCTAACTATTTATATATATGTAATCGATTCTATATAGGTTGGGCCGACATTTCCGTCAGTTTACAAAAGCGGCAAATTTGAAAATGTTGTTCCAATTACAGATCTACGATGACGCTTACGCCTAAAGAATAGCTAAAGTATGCAAAAGGGAAGTCAACACGTATATGAACACACCATGAGTAATACTCGTTGCGCTTACCAAATCTGATATGTGCGAGATTTTAATCAAATGAATTAATACCTTATGTATTTTGTTGCTAGGTGACTATTTGTCAATCAAAAATCGAGCACATATCAGCTTTGGAAAGCGCAACGACGGTATGATATTGATAGTGATCGGTATTTTGTTAAATTATGAATTATGAAGAGCATAAATAGTGTAGAATGCCGGTTTACACAGTTAAATGTAAGTTTTTATTTCGTCGTGTGCTAATATTTTATCATTTTAGTCTATAATCAAGATAATTTCGTGTAAAAACATAAATTGTTACGCTACGCTAGGGCGTGACAAAATGACTAGTATCGATAACCAGTGGGCATAGTAATAATATAAATTTATTTGCGTTGCAAGTGTTGAAAGTAGGAATTAAATTCGCAACGAGTGGTGATAAATTAAAACACGACCGAAGGCAGCGTTTTCAATCGATACGATTTGCGAATTACCAAGTACAACTACAACGTTTTACCCGACCCTGGATATCTGTCTCGCTCTCTCTTATAGCTGTCTTTGATAGAAATAAATAGAAATAGAAAATATTTATTTGGCGTACAAAAACATACCTACATTACGGTAAGTACAACATAAAGTTCACAATACAGTAAACATACACCAAATAGGATGCCGCTCAGCATAAGCAGTGTCTGTAAGACACTACGCTGGTTTTCACCCAATACGTACGATGGACGTACGGTGGACCACCTTCCTGACAATCAAGCATGATCGCATTGATCGCGATCCAATACGCCCATCCCATCTGTAACAGCTTTTATAACGACTAAAAGCTTTATAACGACTAAATGAAGTAAGGTTGTGTGAAGCGTTTTACAGAAGAGAAAAAAACTATATCCATCTCTTTTCTGGGGCAATTATACTAGCATAGGGAAAATACAGTATGATTCTCTCTGATTATGCACGAATGAGAAAAGATCCTGGCCAAACTATACATTCCATCTTATGCTAATATCCCACATTCATATGACTTATGGTCACCCTAATTAGAAAGAGATGGAGGGCTCAGGTTTGACCTCTCATGTGGACACACTTTTTGGCCAATGTACACTATCCAGTTTACTCTCTACGTCCGTGGATGCGAACAATTACCCCACATACGTATTTTACCCGCACGGTGGGGGAGTGAGTGCATTTCAATAAAATTTCACCACTGATAACGGGGTCTGCTTATCAGTAGAAAAAGGCGCGAAATTCAAATTTTCTATGGGACGATAACACTTCGCGCCTTCATTTTTTAAATTTGCCGCCTTTTTCTACTGACAAGATTTTCTTGACCATCTATATATATACGACCAATGAATAGAATTAATTAAGGCAGGGGCACACTTATCCCACGTACGCAACGTTATACAATGCATTATGTTATGACATCTGAACCCTGAAATTTGTATGCTTAGAAACATACTTGTCATGCGTTGCGTATGACAAGTATGTTTCTAAAGGGGCCCACTGATTAACAGTTCGCCGGACGGTATCGGCCTGTCAGTTGGAACTGTCAAAATTTTGTTCTAACTGACAGGCCGATACCGTCCGGCGGACTGTTAATCTGTGGACCCCTTTAGCGTACAAATTTCAGGGTTCAGGGCTATAACCGCGAAAATCGAAGTTCGCAAATTGTGGGCATTCATTGGAGTAAAAGAGAAAGATCCCCGCAATTTGCGAATTTCGATTTTCTCGGTAGCCCCTCAGATGTCATAATGCATTGCATACGTTGAGTACATGGGTTAAGTGTGTCCCGAGCTTTACTCATGTTGGTATCCCTGATTAGCCGTCCAAGATGCGTCCAAGCGACATCGACATCTACGTCGTGATATGCATTTATTTATCAATGTTCAATGAATGTTGCTAGCTTGCTTTGTATGTACGTAACAACACAACAACGATTCTTCATCTGTGGGAGTGATAAACAAAGCGTACGATATTGCATTTCCTTAATAAAATTATTCATTGATTTTGTGGTTATTTATAATTATAATTGGCGCTGGCAGATTATACGACCTTTTAATTAAGCGGTAAGTGACGGGACAAATATAATATCACGATAAGAAAACGGATCCGTAAGATTTGTTCTAGAAGTTGACAGATATTCGTAGAGTCGTATTTTGCTTTACTCATTACTTATAAACTATTTTCGTCTTGCATGCTATTCAAAATTACTTGTTATGTGTATGAATCATTGTATGCAAATGTTTACAAAACTATCTGCCATGATCCTGACAAATAGTACGCGGGAAACAGTGATGTCTATATCTTACGTGTTGTTTGTCCCAATTGACAGACAGATTCATTCATTTATTTCACATACTCGACCTACAACACTTTCACAAATTCATGTCATGTTTACTAGATTAGCGAAACCCGCCATGCTGACAAAATTAAACTAAATTTACAAATTTGAAATGTTTAATCACATAACCAATGTGTTTTTTGTACGTGGTATTTTACCTTAAGCTTTTTTATTTACAGTTTGCATAATGGCTAAAGAAGACATATCACTACCAGTGGAAATGGGGAAACTTGAAATTCAACCTGTGAAAAGCAAAAACAATACTGATGCTAACCCATTTTTTCACTCACAGCCACAGCAAAGAAGACATTTGCTCCCAAGAAGCACTCAAACATTAAGGTGCCATTGCTCGACCCAAAGAAACAAAAGTTCCATGTCAATCTGCAAAAAGAAAAATAACAACAAAATTCTTAAAAAACCAGTCTTGAAATTGCTACAAAACTATTGTAAAGATACTGAAGAATCTCACAACTGCTGTTCATATCCTAATAAAATAGTGACTCCACTAATAGAAGGTGTACATTCGGAAAATTCTGTCTTGTGTGCACTAGTGCAAAACTGCAATCAATTGAGAATATCTTCTGAACGGGACAATGCTGCAATTGCATCATCCAGCAATGATACAAAATGGTGGAAAAAAGAGTTACCTTGCAACAGTATTCAGAGCAGAGAATCTGTAACGGACAAGGGTAGAGCTGGCCCGTCTTGTTCCCAGGAGGCATTGAATCCATCATGTGATGTCACTATTGATGAATTAGCTAGTTACTTTGAAACTTTTGTCCATATCCCTAAAAAAATGTCTTCTATGGCTGAAATGATGTATATTTGAACTAGGTGTACTCTCAGACCTTGTGTTAAATTAGTGGTCCATTTTTACAGGCCATTTTCTTCAGTTTTATTACTTGAAAAACAAACACTAAACTTGTTTGGTCATTAAGATTAATTTGTATGTGGTATTATTAATGATAATAATGGTATTTATTATTTCACATTTATGTAGTCTGTCAAAGCTAACTTTGCACCAATTTGAATAGATTAAAGTGAGGTGTGTCATTATAAACATCATATTTTCATAGAAATTGGACATTAATGATGACATTGCCACACTGTCTTTGCAAATGGTATGCAGAATTAATTTGGTCCGACAATGTTACTTTTTATGTCATGTGAAGCAATATAAATCTTAATCTAATATTAATATTAGTTCAATAGAATCTGATACTTTGATGCATGTAGATTTTGCAAGTAGGAAAAAAATATTACTATTTTTCTATTGTAGAATATTTTGGCTGCTACACTAAAAAAGTGTTAATCAAACCATATTATGGTTCAATTATAGGTAATTCAAGTCCAAGCAGTCCTAATGTGTATGTAATTACTTTGTTTATAATTGGTGCCACCTCTGATAAAAGTGGGTTAAAAAAAAATACTAGGTATATTTGTAAGTAGATAATCCATTATGCAAGTAATTCTTTTCTCTCTGTCTGGTTGCTTTCCTTGGCTAGACAACTGAACCAATTTTTATTTTTTGATGAAGATTAGTATTTAGAACTTAAAGCCCTAGGATGACACAGGCAACTTTATATTTGGAAATACAAGGGCAAGGAAGGGAAAACTGACAGACAGTTTTAAAATATTAATTATGCAGCTTAATGCTGCAAATGTTAAGTGAAGTCACTTGACTGCAAGTATTATAATTGAATCAAACCATTATTAATTAAATTGAATGTGTAAATATATAGGTACCAATTGTTGAACAATAAAATATTTTATACAAAAGAAATACTTAAAATTATTTTATTCAAATGAACCGTCAGAAATTGTAATAACTATAGATATACATATAAATAATTCCTGGATTTAAAATGGAAACGAAATATGAGGATACAGCTAGCTTTATCAATTTGATGCACTATGTTAATTATGCTATTTTCAGGATTTCATAACTACTTATAGTTGAATGTGCTTAATGGAGTTATTATCTTAGCATTATTGCTATCAACTAGTTGTCTTGTCCTTATTACCAGGTTTTTAGTCAGTGTATTGATTCGTCTTTTTGAACAAGTTTCGATTCTACATGGCTTTTTAGCAATCCGTTTGATTCGCATTGTTCACAACTTTCTTTGGTTTGACTCTGGCCTGCAGTTGCTATTTCACTCTCCGCACGACTTATATTCGAGTTTTTGCTCAATTTAAAAATAAGCTAGAATAAAAAGAAACTGGTTAACTGAACAGAAGGTCTACCACATTTCAGGCGGTCGCTATCGAAGTTACGCGGTGATTTTCCTATAGTTGAAAGGTAATTATTGAGTTTAGGGACTAAAGGGGTTATTCCCACTAGTTACCTCCAAGGTGTTACCAACGTGTGTTTCCCACCTTTTACCACTGGGAAAAATAATTCCCAGTAGTTACCACCAACTCGGTTTGGTGGATATTTCCCAGTAGTTACCATCAAAATTTTGTTAAATTTAAATACTCTGTTTGGTGGTAACTACTGAGATTTTTTTTCCCAGTAGTTACCAGTGGTAAAAGGTGTGAAAAAAATTCCCAGTAGTTACCACTGGTAACAACTTGGTGGTAACTAGTGGGAATAACCCGACTAAAGCCAGCCAAGCCTTCACCCATGCTGCTAGCGGAGCTGACCGTAATAACTTCTTACCAGCCGCCTCAGTTAAACGATAAACTTTAATAAAGGGGCCCACTGATTAACAGTCCGCCGGACGGTATCGACCTGTCAGTTGTTCGGAACTGTCAAAATTTTGTTCTAACTGACAGGCCGATACCGTCCGGCGGACTGTTGATCAGTGGGCCCCTTAAGAAAGGACAAGATTGAGAGGACTGAGGGCCTACCGCGAACCACGTTCAACGTGTTGCCTTCCTGTCACACTTACATACGAATTTACAAGTGCGACAGAGAGGCAACACGTTGAACGTGGTTCGCGGTAGGCCCTTTGTATTCTTTATCGACTACACCGACTCAAACTCGTTTTACCTATAGCGACAGCCCGCCTCTAGTCCACCTACTATATATAGTCATAGTATAAGATATAGTTATTTGTCATGAAATTGAAACACTCGCAACGCTCAAGATTCAATTTCGAACAACTAGCTAAGCTCGTGGTTCAATTTGATTATGAATTGAAACTGACCCTCAATATAATTATATGAAGCTGAGGCAATCAGTTAAACGGTAGCTTAACTTAGCCTCATATAGGTATAGGCCACAGGTATAGGCTCAAAATTGCCTTCTTACCTTACTCCGACCACAGAATAAATAATAGTATGTATGTATGCAGGGTTGGGCAAAATACTGGCTTCCACGTATTTCAAATACAAATTACAAAATACATTTTTAAAAGTATTTGAAATACCAAATACCAACTACTTTGGTGACTGGTATTTGAAATACAAAATACAAATTACAGTGTTTAAAATAATGTATTTCAAATACAAAATACAAAATACTTTTCTTTTTTTTTGTTTAATCATTTAGTTTTTTTTAACGAATATCCTTTCCTAAAAACGTATAGGGTCATTGCGCTTGTTTTCGTCCTTCTCTAGTTTTCGTCCACTTGACGAAATTTGAATATAAACCTACATTGCTGCACAAATTTGGACTGATTTCAATCCTTAGCTAAACAATATATCTGTCTACATAATAATAATAATAAGGAAAAGTCCTGGGCCGGATGGATTGCACAACTTCTGGCTAAAGTGGTTCCGATGCTCGCACTCGCGCTTGGCAGCACAATTTCAACAAGCCCTCGAGCTTGGTTCTCTCCCACCTTCCTTAACAACTGGTGTCACCTTTCTGCTCTATAAGTCCGGTAGTACCACGGAAGCGAAGAACTACAGACCCGTTACATGCTTGCCTACACTCTACAAGCTCCTTACATCCATTTTGAGAGCAAAAATCAACGCGCACATTATCGCAAACAATATTCTGGCTTTCGCTCAAAATGGATGTCGGGTTGGGTCCCGTGGTACTAAAGAGCTCCTCCTCATAGACATGACCATTTGCCAACAAATCCGGCGGAACAAGGGGGCCCTCTCAGCCGCTTGGATTGACTACAAGAAGGCCTATGATTCGGTGCCTCATTCATGGTTGGGGAGGGTCTTAGAGCTGTATAAAGTTGATGCAGCTTTGAGAGCCTTCCTAAGCGCGTGTATGAGACAGTGGACCACAGTCCTTCGTCAACCAGGAGGCGGAGATGACCGCCCTGGCCCGCAGGATTTTATAAGGATTAAGCGAGGAATCTTTCAGGGCGACAGTCTGAGTCCCCTGTGGTTCTGCCTAGCTTTGAATCCCCTCAGCACCCTGCTGAAGGATTTGGGACTAGGTTGCCGGCTTCGGAGAGAGGGTGTAGTCATTTCTCACCTTCTGTACATGGATGACCTCAAATTATTTGCACCAAATAGCCAAGACTTGTTGGAGCTACTGAAAACCACGGAAGTCTTCAGTAGTGCCATCCACATGGAGTTTGGTGTCGATAAATGTGCGGTTATGCATGTACAGCGGGGGAAGGTTGTAAATTCAACAAATTTACAACTCTCTGAGACAATGTCTTTCAGATCTATCTCTGAATCAGAAACCTATAAATACCTTGGTATGTCACAGTCGTTGGGTATTGAGGACGAGGGTATTAGACGGTCGGTGAAGGAGCGCTTTTTCAGTCGGCTCACAAAAGTCCTTAACAGTCTTTTGTCAGGAGGCAACAAAGTGCGCGCCTTCAACGCCTGGGTAATGCCCCTACTCACATACTCCTTTGGCATACTAAGGTGGACTCAGACCGAGCTGGACGCCCTGGATCGGAGGGTCCGGTCACTGCTCACCACACATCGCATGCTACACCCACGCTCGTCAGTTATGAGATTGTACATCCCACGGAAGTGTGGAGGCCGAGGCTTCCTAAACGCCAAGGATCTCCACAACCGCGAGGTGTACAATCTCAGGAATTATTTCCTTAACAACGAGTGTGGGATGCATCGTGACGTGGTGGCAGTAGACAGGAACCTCACGCCGCTCTCCTTGGCAAACGAGAACTGGCGCAAACCTGTGGTACTAAGTACTGCGGATCGCAAGGCGGCATGGGAGAGTAAGGTGCTACACGGGCGGTTCTACAAGGCCCTCACGGGACCCGATGTGGACCTGCTCGCGTCGGTGAACTGGTTACGATTCGGGGACCTCTTCGGAGAAACCGAGGGTTTTGCCTGTGCAATTGCGGACGAAGTGATGATGACGAACAACTATCGGAAATATATCCTGAAGGACGGTACGGTCGACATTTGTCGGGCATGCCGCCGTCCCGGAGAGTCACTCAGGCATATCATTTCCGGTTGTTCTCATCTTGCTAACGGCGAGTACTTGCACAGACATAATCTCGTAGCCAGAATTATTCACCAGCAACTTGCTCTTCTATATGGCCTTGTGGACCGCGAAGTACCGTACTACAAGTACTTACCTGCGCCTGTTCTCGAGAATGGTCATGCCACGCTCTATTGGGATCGATCTATCATCACAGACAGGACTATTGTAGCCAATAAGCCTGACATTGTGATAATAGATCGATCGCAACGTCGGGCCGTGCTCGTTGACATCACCATCCCCCATGATGAGAATCTCGTGAAGGCCGAGAAGGACAAGTCCAGTAAGTACCTAGACTTGGCTCACGAGATAACCGCCATGTGGGATGTTGATTCGACGATCATTGTCCCGATAGTCGTTTCAGTGAACGGTCTAATAGCGAAGAGTCTCGACCAACATCTTGAGAGACTCTCGCTAGGTGGTTGGATCAAGGGTCAGATGCAGAAGGCGGTGATCTTGGACACGGCGCGGATAGTCCGCCGGTTCCTCTCTCTGCAGCCCTGACCACCGGTAGCTTGGGCCTTGCCCCGCTGCTGGCGGTACCCTAGGTTAGGTTTTTTATAATGTGCTTATATGTTTTTTTTTTATCGTTTTGTAAGTGTTTTTATATTTTACTTTTATATTCATATTATAAAAACCCTAACTTAAGACGGAAAATAAATAAAGAGAATAATAATAATAGGCGTAGGGATGTGACGACCCCATCGCCCGCTGGTTTTACCAGTGCAATCAGTCAACGCAGGGCAGCTTGTGGCGAGCTGTTGGGGATTAGCGACCTCACGTACCCGAGTGCTCCTGGAGAGTTCTGTTACCCGCAAGGAGGGTGGGTGGGACAGGATTCTCTGCCTCTGGCTTGCCTTAGCCGGCCGGCCAGAGTGGAGTCGTTAGAGCTATAAGCTCCACGGGTGGAAGTGAAATATGCATAAGACGCGAGTTGGCACAGTGGCTGTTAACAGCCACTGGGTAGAAACTAGAAAGCGGCGCACACCTCTCGACACCCCTGAGCCGCTCACACCGGTGTTGCCCTTGAGCCATCCTAGATGTCGCTTTTTGTGGGGGCCCATCTTGTGAGGGCGAGTCACCGTCTGCCGGAAATAAAATTGCATACCGTTTTATTAGGCAGGCGTCCGGTTTTTTTACCCCATAGCTCAGTTCTTAGTCCATCGCTTTCACCCAATAACCTAGTTCATTTTAGATTCCATCAACTCTCAATAGTCCTTACACCCTGGCGGGTGCTGCCTCTGCGTGCGTCCCATGACACGGGCAAGGGCAGCCTCCGCTCGGTGTACCCCTTACATTTCATTAAAGTGTCAAAAGGGCCTCTACGTGTTGGCTTCGGCTCCGCGCACGCCTCCCAAAGGTCCGGAACACCATTGTTCCGTGATGGGAAAGACATACATAATAATAATAAAGCCTTTTTTTATTTCCCAAATACATAATTTACATCGATATTAGTTTATTTTATTACGTTTCTTAATTTATAGGGACCCCTCTTGTAGGGTATAGGCCTCCTCCAGATTCTTCCACCTCGTTCTGTCCTGGGCTGCTGTTAGCCAGCTTTTGCCGATTACTTTAACAAGATCATCCGCCCATCTTTGTCGTGGATGTCCGACTTTCCTTTTTCCAACCGGACCGGCCCATTTGGTAGCGGCGAGGGTCCAGCGTTGGTCTGTGCTCCTTGCTAAGTGTCCGGCCCATCGCCATTTCAGTTTTAATGAATGATGTAATGCATCTGTCAATTTTGTCTTTTTTCTAATTGTTATACTTTTTACTTTGTTTATTTTTCTTAGGTTTAGGATGCTTCGTTCCATGGCTCGTTGACAACTCCTTATTTTGTTTTTAATGTTTTTTGTATAAGCCCAAGTCTGGGACCCATACGTCAAGCAGGGTAGAATACAGGTATCCATCACAGTTCTTTTCATACTTAGCTTGTAGTCACCTTTCAATATGTCTTTATGCGCCCAATATTTATTCCAACTACAGGTGATTCGCCTATTAACCTCGTCTTCGTTATTCGTCTTAGAGAATGATACCTGTTTACCTAAGTAGATGTAGCTATCCACGTATTCTATTTCTACATCGTCTAGTAAAATTGAACTTTTAGAGCTGTTCGTCATTATTTTAGTTTTATTTAAGTTCATGTGCAGACCAGCTTTCTTGCTCTCTATATTAAGCTCTCGTATCATTTTTTCCAGGCTTTGATGGTTTTCAGCAAAAACTACAATGTCGTCTGCAAATCTGAGGTGGTGAAGACGTGTATTGTTTATTTTGATTCCTTCTGTTGCCCAATTCAGATCGGCGAATATGTTTTGCAGGACGGCTATAAAAAGCTTAGGAGACAGTGGGTCGCCTTGCCTGACGCCTCTACCTACTTTAAACTCATTGCCTCTGGTTTCTAGTTTCACTCTGCTTACACTGTTTGAGTATATGTTTTTTAGGATTCTAGTTATTTCTGGGCTTATTCCACATGTATTAAGGGCTTTCCAAATGAAGTTATGGTGTATGCTATCGAAAGCTTTCTAATCTGTCTACATATAAAACATATATTTCGCAAATAGTAAATTAAAATTGAAATAAATTATATGCTAATCTGTCAAGTGGTCGAAAACTAGAGCATGGACGGAAACTACTACAATGACTCTATCCCCTGGCTGTTGACGAAAAGTTCTGCGCAGAATAGCTCGCGCAATGTACCTATTTGCGCTCGTACAAGTCGTACATTATATTTAAAAAAATGTTCCATTTTAGGATCATAGAATTTAATAAATGTATTTTGTAGAAATGTATTTTGTAGCTTGAAGTATTTGAAATACAAAATACAAAATACATGTGAGTGCAGTATTTGAAATACCAAATACAAAATACTTTTCCAGGTAGTATTTTAAATACAAATACAAAGTACTAAAATGTATTTCAAATACGTATTTCAAATACATGTAATTGAAATACTGCCCAACCCTGTATGTATGGCAAAATCCCTTTCGGCTATTTAGGGTTGTCAAAATTTAAATCATTAGGTATCTTATATGTGGTTGTGCACCCTAATATACTTACTATGTATATTCTTTGTTGTGCACGCAAAGGGACGTCAAGTTGTGCCAAGCCTAATAATTGCTCGTAGCAATGCTGAGCCGAACGGAGCCGAGAATGCCCGAAAGGGTCAGTGTCGCCCCACTGCTCCGACTATACACAGTCGCTTTGGGCGAAATCGGCTTCATCATCAGTGGGTAGTCTGGCATCAGCATAAACTACGAGCGCCCGCTAGGCACTGGTTCCCATTAAACTCCCCATTAGGAAGAAATACTTACTTCAGCAAAAATCGCGTTCATCTTACATACGTACTCTATGTAATGTAACCTACGCCACGTCCCGCACTATTTATTCACCTCCCACACGTTATAATTTATAACTTATAAACTAGAACAGCTCATTATTTTATCGGAGCGAATCAATTTTTTCTAGGGCCAGGAAATATTGATGCTATTGAACAGCATTTTTATTATGTATCGGGAGCGCTGGTGGCCTAGCGGTAAGAGCGTGCGACTTTCAATCCGGAGGTCGCGGGTTCAAACCCCGGCTCGTACCAATGAGTTTTTCGGAACTTATGTACGAAATATCATTTGATATTTACCAGTTGCTTTTCGGTGAAGGAAAACATCGTGAGGAAACCGGACTAATCCCATTAAGGCCTAGTTTCCCCTCTGGGTTGGAAGGTCAGATGGCAGTCGCTTTCGTAAAAACTAGTGCCTACGTCAAATCATGGGATTAGTTGTCAAGCGGACCCCAGGTTCCTATGAGCCGTGGCAAAATGCCGGGATAACGCAAGGAAGAAGAAGATATGATCGGGATGGCGATTGCGAATAAGAAAAATAAAGCAATATCTTTGCCTACCTTGTAAAATCTGGGTTTCTCGTATAACCATAACAATAATACAGAGGCAATCACGATACTAATTGTAAAAATTAAATAATTAGTTGAATACCTATATGCATCAAGAAACAAATCGCGAAAGCAATTATTGTTTTTCATTTCATTTACCTATTCTACTTCACATTGCAGTGACATTGCACACAACTGATATGACAGAAGTCTAAAATTTGACTGATCACTTGCTATCATAGAGGTACATTTTAATAGATTAAGATTCACTAAACAGGTGGTATGTAACTATAACAATTGTCAACTTGTTGACATATCTAGCCACTGTCCGCCGCTTTGTTTGCGTACTGCGTACCGCCTGGTACTCTCTTCCAGTTTTTTCGTGGTCACGTGATTGACACAAGCATACGTGCGACAGCGCTATATGATAATATGCGATAGCGCTATATAAAGCGGCAATGTTATTGTGACGTAGGCTTGTGTCACTCTGGGAAGAGAAGACCATGTTTTATTAGACTATGTGACAACCTTAGCCTAAAAGTGAAATATCAATACCAAGTGCGGGTAGATAGAAAAACCCGCACAGCCATGGTTGGGTAACGTAAGAATTGATTTTTGACAGTTAGGTATAAATTGACCTTTATATACGTATACGAAGTTAAGGCTACACCTCGCCCGTTTAACAACTATTAAATTGCTGCTGACTGTACTACACTACCCACTAGCAAAGAATAAATAATCCACTAGGCCAGATAGGTTTGAGAACAGTCGGCAAAGATCACATAGGTTCGAATAACATTTATTTATTATTAGTTCGACATAAAAATGAACTATTTCGACATTTTAATTATTCTGTTAACAACACAAATTTACTTTGTTTACAGGACAGGGCGACATTGTTGTTTACTCGTGCTTATATTGCGACCCGAACAAGTGTTAAATTCCAAACTTGTATCACGAGCGTAGCGAAGTCGTTAGAGCGGTCTTGGTCGTGGGAGAGACATAAACTATCTATGAAAATTTGAAAGAGTTGTCACTTAAGTAGCGAATGAGGTTAACATAGTGTAAATCTCAAGACGTTCTGGAACTGGTAAACAAGTAAAACTTCTTTTTACATAGGTACCTTTTATAATCGATAAAAGAAAATATTGATAATTTTAGGTTTTTTACACTCATGATCTTCAACACATTGACTAATTTAGAATGAATCTTATAAACATAAGATATCAAAATATATAAATTAACAGGAAGTACCTATTTTATTATAAGATCTGTTTCAAAGCTATGATCTAAAACATTTACAAGTATTACTACGTTACGTAGTACAGTATAGTACATTATACAATCGCCAAAACGAATATTAATTGAGCATAACAATTGGAAATTAGAAGTCAAAGATGAACTGATAAGGTAACCTATCTGTTATGTTAAATTTATTATCAATATGTAAAATTGTAATGAATGCATATAAATTGCTAATAAGAAACCTAAAATTGTACAGGCTACCTATAACCTAAAATTGTACAATGCTACTTATAAAATTATTTCAAATCTGAGAATTATGCAGATATCATTAACTGTGTAAGTGGTTGTAAGCGAGTATTAACATCCCAGTTTCTTTATATTGCATTGTTTTTGATTACAGCATTTAGTATTGTCATTTGCGAAATGCAGCTGGATAATTACCATACACTCTGTTGCACCCAATGTTTTCTAAACAGTGATTACACTTATGTAAAAAATGTTCGACAGTATAACACTTACCAAATAAAATATTAACATTGATTTCAAACGTTTTACCTATTATACAGTAATTAATTATAATATGATTTCATATATTGTACAATACCAAAATATTAGGATCACAGGTATAAATTTTGATTACCAAAAACTGTAACACAATAATTAAATAGGATGTTCTTGTGCATATTGTTTCTGAAACAACTGTATATAATAAAGATACAATATTTTATAATATATTTAACATGATTGACTACAACACCCCGATAGTACGCGAGCGCACCGCAGCAGGAAGTCTCGTAAAGTAAACATTTTCGTACACAATTCCACAGCTCACAATGCGCACCATTAGAAAAATAAATTATACATGCTCCTAAACTACTACTTTCAAATTTATCTTGGCATGTGTTCACTGCACACCTGAAACATACATCATCAACAATTAAATGGATTGTATCTACATCTTTAGCTTTCTATTACAGGTACCCATTTCCGAAGATTTTCATAAGTAATCATATGCAGTAGGGGTAAAAACTGTATCATGTGTCAAATGGATGTATAATTTGTAGGTAGGTATTTATTAGAAAAATCAAGATATTAGACGTTGTATTACGCAAATTATGAATGCATCATCAGCACTAGGGCTTGCAAATATTCGAAACTTTCAGGTATTCGAATATTCGACTTTTTCTGACGAGATATTCGAATATTCGAATAATTATTCGAATATTTCAAAAAAATAAGAAAAGGAACGAAAAATCGGTTTATTATCGTTTTATTCAAAAGCTTTTTTCACATATTGCTAAAATTAATTATATTTTGCAGAAATCCACTTATTGACTAGATTTTATCATCCTACTCTGAAATACCCACGTTTATAAAAGCAAGTAAGTACCTAAAACGCAAAAATTAGACATTTTCAATATTTCTTGATAAAACTTTTTATTATAAATGCGTCGTTGCGTGAATTAATATAACTTTAACCATCCAAACACGTATGTAAGAGAGAAAACATTTTAGTAGGTAATCACTAATCATTTTCTGATTTAAATTAACTTCTTGTCGTTAAGAAGCCTGTAAAATGGCCTTTAATTCCATTGTATTTTGAATCTTTATTGACTTTATTAGTCTTGGCAAGTTTAGTTTTGATTCCTAATGGTCGGCTGTTATATAATAAGTTATATAATTGGTATTGGAATATTTAAGGGAAAAAGTTGGCTGACTACGGGGTGGATCATTCGTTAGCTAAAGGTGCATGGTTAGATTACCTAGTTCGGTAGGTTTGGTATGATCAAATTTGTGAATTGCGATAAAGGGCAAGGTTTAGACTTCGAATATTCGCTTAAGGTACGCTTTTACTCAATAAACAAAATGACCCTTTATCTTAAAACTTACGTAAAGTTACTTGTACCTAGAAAAAGCATTAGCCGCACCGTAATAAAACATACTTTTTTAATTTCGTTTCCTTTGAAATTGAGTTAGGTTCTTAGGTTTAACTGTATTCACGAAGCCTATTGAGAGGAATACAGTAAAAACATTATTTCCTTCGCATTTGGGTACCTACGGTTCCTCATTCACTGTTAATACCCGGCAAAATACACAGAAACTGTAACTATAACGGATGAAAATAGATTTTACCTAGTAATAAAAAATATTCGAATATTCGAAACCTGAGCGGCCGAATATTCGAATATCAAAACAGGTCGAATATTCGACATATTCGAATATTCGAATTGCAAGCCCTAATCAGCACCAGTTCACCACCGTTATTCTGAGATGTTACTATTATCTTTGTTATCACAGGATTTTTTTCTTACCTGTTAACATTGGGACCTGCTGAGAAAAAGATTCCCAGTAGTAGTGGCAACCAAAGTGAATTAAATTTAATATTAAATTTTCAATTCTCTTAAACATATTTTATTTTACCAGATTTATTTTTTATTAGTATTGAACACTAAAAAAATTTGGTGGTAACTGCTGGGAAAATTTTATTACATATTTCACGAAGTGGTAGAAAGTCTTGTAATGTTTAATATCTTATCAGTCTTATCACTTTATAGTTTTGGAGAAGTGATTCACAAATATATAAACAATAACTAAATAGCTTGTGATAGACTACTTGCAACTGCAAAACTATTGGCTACTATAAAACGAGAAAAAATAGTTGAGACCCATCACATAAAATTGTAAAAATGAAAATGAATCAAAATGGGAATCTGTAAAGTAAATGATGAATCAATTAAGATATTGGCTACTGTAAAATGAGAGAAAATAGTTGTGAATCATCAAAAATTGTAGCAATGAAAATTAATCGAAATGGAAATCTGTAAATCGTAAAGTAAAAGATGAGTCAAAATCGGAATCGGCATACAATGATCTGAAATCTAACACTTATCTGAAATGACTGTGTGATCCTCCACAGCCAGACCACCTCGCCTGATTGCACTCAGTTTTTAATGGCGAAATGTACCTCTAATGTACTTCATGTACCTCGTCGGAAATTGAACGTACCTCTGTAGTTTGGCAGATATATGCGTTTAAAAGGGGTCCGGCTTGAGAGTAAAATCTGCAGCCGGACCACGCCTGGATCCGATGATATCTGTTATTTTGAGATATAATTTAAATAACAGATGTACCTGTTACGTACCTCTGAATAAATCGTTTTTTTTTATTTAAAAAATGGTCTCATAAATGAATTTTCATACATTTAATTTTTTGAGTATACGCGTAAGCGCCTGTCAAAAAATAATAGCAACATAGTAGAAAACAAATGTATTCAATTCGGGCAAGTCGTCTAACGTGTCAACTAGATACAAATGTGGGTGGTTATAGGGAGTATTTTAAACCGACACGAGTTGCGAATTACCTTTTCGCACGTGTATTGTACAACGTTTTACAGTACACAGTTGAAATTCTCAGAGATGTTGCCGCTATAACAACAAATACTAAAAAAAGAATAAAATATAAAAATTTTACCTTCCAATAAAATTGATATTATGTTTCCTTTCCACATCGGAGATCTTCATTGAGAGAGTAACGCGATCGGTGACCGTTAGATGCCGCTAGCGTCTATGTAGTCGCTCCGCCCCACGCCGTGACGTTGTTCCGCTTCCCCTTCCTGCAAACCGTTGCTCGCTTCCCGCTACTCGCCACCGCCATGTCATTGTAGAGGAGAAGTACCGTGGGCATAAAAGTAGCCTAGTAGCCTGCCAGGAAGGCATTACTCAGATCTCCGATGTGGAAAGGAAACATAATATCAATTTTATTGGAAGGTAAATTTTTTATATTATGTGTTCCGTATCCACATCGGAGATCTTCATTGAGACCTGTTTATTATCTCCTGGTGGCGAGTCAGCGGGCGCGCAAGCGTTAGGGCTACACCTACTGTCATAGAACTCAGAGAAAGAATTAGTACATTGTGTATTAAGGGCGGGAAATAAGAAATTACGAACGAGTGTCAATTTTAAGCCCGACGCGAAGCGAGGGCTTAAAATGTTCACGAGTTCGGAATTTCTTTACCGCCCGTGGCACACACAATGTTTTTCATCACACTTGTAAGGAAAAAAAGGAGAATTAATAAAAACAAACTTCTGTATAAAACACTTTTCCGCCCTAGGGCGGAAATTTCAATTTCCCGCCCGCAAGCCCTACGTGTAAATAAGTGTTTTTCATCACACTTGCTCGGAAAAGATTTTTTCCGCCCTAGGGCGAAAAATTCAATTTCCCGCCCGCAAGCCCTACGTGTAAATACATCTTTTCCGAGCAAGTGTGATGAAAAAATATATATAAGCCATATTGCAACCCATGAAATCACAGTGACTCGTTATAATGATGCATTACAGGAAATTGAGAATTTAAATTGTAATCCCAGGTTCGAATCTGACGTTAAACTGGTTTGAGAGATTTCTCATTCGAAATCGCATCCGAACCGCAGAATCTCGGCGAGTCGTGTTCCCAATTAACTTAAGCCAAAATATCGCTAATTAGATAGCTTTCCAGCCAATTTAGTTATCAAGTACATCGTGGATCAAAGCAATCGTAGGCGAGGCCGGCTTAGATGAGACTGTGGCTGAAAGACATAAGCGAAATAAGTGTCCCCTAACATTTGTGTAATTCTCGCAAGCTGACGTACCCAGACTACCTACTTACTGGGTCTATACTTTATTCCGGAGCTTCTAAGAGTCCAGTCGGTAAGACACGTTATCTGGTTTAGAGCAGAATTTCGGACACAAAATAATAGCGTGAAAGTTAACTATGTAATTGCCCGGGCTACAGTGTAGTAGAGTAAGGTCATTGACCCTGCGGCCTGATGCTAACAGCAAAAGTGCGGCAGCTCTTCAATCGTACTTCTTCTAACGTACCTAACGTTGTAGGGCTATTCAAATTAGGGCAAGTAGATTTCTCGCCTCCCAAGCTGGTGGTTTGGGAGGCGCTGGTCTCGCTATTAATGGCGTTGGAAGAAGGCATAGTGTCCGATAGTGGTTCACATACAGCACTTGTTACAGGCTTATGAACAAGTATCGTTCTGAAAGCTAACATGGACAATAGAAATAGATGTCTGAGATAGCTCGCTACTTCACTGGGTATTAGAGGTACCTGGCAGTCGATCTTATTTTTGATGCACCATGAAGACCATTTCTACATTGTGGGCGTACAGGCGGCCTAGACAAGGGGACGATCTAGGGAGTGCTCCCGTTACTGGTTTTCAATACAAACATAGTACCGGAACCGGGAATACCCGGTTCCTCCATATTAGTGAGACAGTGACAGTTGCGTCTCGTTCGCTACGTAGCGTTAGCCCTTGGCATGTTGCTTGCATGCGCCAGTCACGTCAGTAGGTACATCATAGCGGACGTCACTCCTGATCTCGCCAGCTCGGTGTTGGAGCGTCCTATCTGACAGGAACTACGCCTCATTCTTAAGGTCGTTGACTCGTAAGAGAGGGCGGTCTGATGCTGTGTTCACTAGGACCGCCAGTAAATTGCAAGCTTACCACAGCTGCGCGAAGGCTCTCCTTATCACGCCGTCACAGTAAACAGACTAGGCTGGGAGGTGGAGACATCCATATCAAGTCGTATCACCGGCAGCTGCCAGACGCGACGTGGTAGCAGTTCAGTCTGTTAAGAAATACCGTGACACAGTACGAAGGCTCTCGAAAGCGGAGGCTAGCCAACAACGCACCTATCAGGCGAAGATAGTCTCGGCGGCTTCTGGGCGTAGCTGCCACTCGGGCGCGCAGTGACTTCTTGATAAACCGTCGCCCTCGGGGGTTGTACCGACCTGGTAAGTAGCAAGGAACCAGTGCGACCTGTAGACGATCTGCTGGCATCAGCAGTTTTTGCGACAGCCGTGGTAACGGAGGGGATGTAGTGTCGCCGTCGTTTTATGTATACTGTAGTGGTGCGGTTGTATGTTTACACTTATGTCGTCAGCGCTGCAGATGTGGCCCGTTAACGGTTACTCTTCACTGAAAGGGCCTTACCTCGTACATTGTCTACCAATATTGGAGATTGTAACGGACTGCTTGCATAAGATGAGGGAGGAAGTGGCGCGAGGCTTTCGGCAGCTTCGTGTTGCTGAGGACTGCGAAAGTGTCACCTTCCTCCATGAACTAAAGTTTGCGAGTTTGATACTGAACAGGAGGCGTTGAGTCTCATTTCTGCGAGAAACTCGGCAGCAAGGCAGGCCTGTATGTCGCGAAAAAGAAAACTTTCAATCGGGGTGTTGTGCCGCGTGTCCCACGTGATGTCTAGGAGCGTGATAGTCTAATTCGCTTTATCCGAAGAAACACCCTATATCGAGCTAGTATAGGGGTATGGTCGCATGCTTTTAAGGAAATCGAACTAATGAAATCAAGTCTAAAATCGATTTTGGCGCTTACGTAACAAAACTGTTTCGATAAAGTCGAAGACAGACAGATGTAAACTGTTGGAGTCCTCCTGGCCCCTTTCTCTTAGCACCGGAAACTCAAGCTTGTTCAGACGCAGCGGGTTTATTTATCCCATTTTGTTTATTATGGGCTTGGCGCACGAGAAAGACTTTGTAAGACGGAACTTAAGCTGGAGAGCGCGGGCAAGCAGAGATAATTATGTGAAGTCTGCAGACCTTTTCGATGCCTTTCACCTCGGTTTTGAGCGGTCGCCTGCTCGGGAGGCACTGGTGTGAGGCGAGAGGCGCCATCGTGGCGGCCAGCTCGAGGCGCCAGTGCGCAAGGCGGTGGTGCCATCGTGGCGGGCGGCGCCGTTGTGGCGGCCACCGTAGCCAGGCTCAGGTGCGTGAGGCGAGAGGCGCCGTCGTGGCGGCCAGCTCGATAGGCGCCGGGCCGATGGTTGGCTCGTAGTTGCACTCATCATCACGGCGACACTGCTGCCCTCGGCGGCGCCATCGTGGTGGCCACCACCGGCGCGTAGGTCACCAGCGACGTCATGACGGACGGCAGCCAACGCGGCGATCGTCGCTATACTCGTAGCGTTTCTGCTTCCACGTAACTTACCTTCCTTCCACTCGAGCAGTCGGGACGCAGAAGCGGTCCGCCTTCACCTTGGCGCCAGGACGGGATCGAAAGGTCCGCGATCCACCCGCGCCGCGACCGCAGCAACAGGAGCGGGCGTGTGCCTCTCGGAGTCCCGCGGACTGGAAGCGCCCGCAGCCAGAGGAGCGGGCGTGTGACGTCTCTCGGAGTCCCGCGGACTGGAAGCGCCCGCGGCCACAGGAGCGGGCGTGTGAAGTCTCTCGGAGTCCCGCGGACTGGAAGCGCCCGCGGCCACAGGAGCGGGCGTGTGAAGTCTCTCGGAGTCCCGCGGACTGGAAGCGCCCGCGGCCACAGGAGCGGGCGTGTGACGGGGAGCGGGCGTGGACTCGAAGCGTCCGCACCGCGACTGCAGCAACAGGAGCGGGCGCGGACTGAGGAGCGGGTACGGACTGGAAGCGTCCGCACCGCGACTGCAGCAACAGGAGCGGGCGCGGACTGAGGAGCGGGTGCGGACTGGAAGCGTCCGCACCGCGACTGCTCTCGCGGACTGGAAGCGTTCGCACCGCGACTGCAGCAACAGGAGCGGGCGCGGACTGGAAGCGTCCGCACCGCGACTGCTCTCGCGGACTGGAAGCGTCCGCAACAGGAGTGGGCGTCCCGCGGACTCCGCACCGCGACACCTCGGGCTCCGGCCCGCAGCGTCGCGGCGTCTCGGAGTCACCTTGGACGACAGCAGAAGAAAGTCGACGGCGCCGGCGCGCGGGGGCCGACCTCCCCTGAGCCCCTGCCGCGTCGCAACTAACGACACGAGGTACTCCCAGGTTAATACGACCTGCCTGAGAACCGTCCTTTAGTGTCGAAGTAACTTCTGAACGCCAATAAAACTAGAATATCATTAAACTGGCTCACCGGATGGTTCGAGACAATCCAAACTAGGGCTCGCGGTCGAGTCCGTGTTTCGTTTACACGTTTCGAATACCCGTTTCCGAATAACACGTACACGGTTTTCTGGCCCGTTTCGCACGTGTAATTAAGATCCGTCTCCACGGATAAACGGGTATTCGAAGAAACGGATCTTATTTACCCGTGGCTCCGGACACGTCCTCGACGAGTAGCGAAGGAACGAACCGGCGCGGCGTACTTAAGAGTTAGAAATAAGTAGACAAAAGATTCATGACGAGTTTCCGTCATATTTAACCTTATTCCGTGGTTCATAGAGTCGAAATTCAATAAACGGTTTACAGAACCCTTTTCGGACCAGGTAGTTTTTGCTTGCAATGTTGGAATACGAGTAGAAAATTAGAAATACAGTAGGTATACCTATGCTACTTATCAAAATAGTATTTTATATAAGACTTCAAATACTAATACTTTATGGTTTATTAATATAACTTGATAGCAATAAATTTAAAGTGCATAAAAAAAATAAAGGCAATAAAGAGTATAAAGACTTTACGTTAAAATCTGGCCATGCATGATCTGGTAGGTGGTGGTAGGTAAGTATACAATATTCTTACCAATTGCATATTTTTAAACAGTTCTTATATTTTTATAATTTGTATTCTGTATATTGTATGTGTGAGTTTTTACGAATATATTCTGTCAATAAGAAATGTATATTTTTTAATCTAATTATTTTTTAAGTTACGTAAGCCAGACGTCTTAGTATTATTATAGTAAACCATGTAAAAATTAATAAATACAGTGTAAACTCTATATAACGACACTGAAGGGACTGCGGATTTTTCGACGTTAAGTATAGAGAGTGGTTGTTAAATGGAGTGAAATAAAAAGGTCATCTTACTATTCTAAATATTCTAATGTATCTGTTTATAATATACTTAGGACACATTTTGCACAAGAAGAACATTCATTTTATACAAATAACAACGCCTATTAATTAATAACGTGTAACATCTTGTCAAAAGTCTAGTGCCCGAGGTAAACATGACTGTGCAAGTTGATCATACAAAAACAAAAGACAAATTTTCTTAGAATCTCCGGTACGTCAGTCGAAGTAAACACGTGCTAGATAATAAAACAACAAAACAGCAAACAAAAAAACGTACACAGCTGCAGTTTTTTATCAATTTCGGCAACTTAGAAAGTATTTCTTAATGATGTATTATGCCGTATTGTCGTTAAATAGAGTGAGCGTGCATGACGCTATATAGAGTGTATTACTGTATAGAAAAAAAGGTAAACCAACCAAAGTCAAGAAATGTCGACATTTTAAGGAGTTTGTCGTTAAATCGAGTGACGTTATAAAGAGTTTACACTGTAATCATGTGTATCTTCCAATAAGTAAT
The DNA here is from genome assembly GCF_910591565.1 of Cydia splendana. Classification (NCBI taxonomy): domain Eukaryota; kingdom Metazoa; phylum Arthropoda; class Insecta; order Lepidoptera; family Tortricidae; genus Cydia; species Cydia splendana. The sequence goes on along the minus strand of NC_085971.1, from coordinate 10,592,251 downwards.
GTATTTACAACTTTTAATATAATTTAGCATGAATTTATGAAAAGTAAGACTTTTCTTAAATTCATTATCTTATTATCATATAAAATGAACTTTAAGACTGTACTAATAAATATTATTTACAATTTTAGCAACAAAATAACAAAACGATTTTAAATTAAAGTAACTTGGAAAGACTGTATTTTACGAATTGGCCGACTAAGGGCCCGATTCGGATTTTGAAATAGACATCTATTAGATATCTTTTAGACATCACCAAGATACGATAACGATATGTTTAAGATCTAACCTGTCAAATAGAACCGTTTTTCCCCCGAAGGGTAAAAAACGGATATTTAGGTTCCTGCCGAAGCTTGAACCACATTATGAGATAACACCCTTGCAACTCAGCCCTAATCAAGCGAATTCATCAACTAGTAGCGCCATCTATCGCGCTACCCAAGTACTAATGTCGCCCGGTTGCCAGCGCGCGGCTGCTTTCTCTTCAGTACCACATAAGCCGGCAAGGCCCTTAGGTGTGGTTCAAGCTTCGGCAGGAACCTAAATATCCGTTTTTTACCCTTCGGGGGAAAAACGGTTCTATTTAGGTGTCCGTGCCTTCGCTTGAACCACATTATGAGACGTGTTTAAACCTCTGCCGGCGCTGGCCCGGGCGTACTGTGACTGATAATATTTAAATTTATGCAAAAATCACTTAATAAGAATATGGGCTTGAAATTTATTCCGTATTGATATACTAAAGGATTGTTTACGTCAAACCTTAACTAGATTTTCCTTATTTGTAATTACCGATAGACGAGACAATTGTTAGCACTGACTGGCAACATAAGTTATCCATTGTGACTATAAAACTACTTAACTTTTTATATAAAACAAAACTGTGTGACTATTAGTTGAAAGACTGTCCCTAAAATCATAATTAAAGACATAAGAAGGTACTTGTAGGTCGTACAAATTTAAGTGTAACCACTATCTGAAGCAGTAGCTCTGTACGGCTACCACCAGTTTTGACATTGACAGATTAACTCGCGTCTACGTAAATTACTTTCTATACATCTCGCTTGCACTAATATGCGAGTACGAGCGAGATGCATAGAAAGTAAGTTACTTAAATGTGAGTGAATATGTCAATGTTAAAACTGGTGGTAGTGCTTCTGATGCGTGTAACGTAAACCTCATCGAGTGAGTTTTACATTAAACCCGTCCAAATTACCTGATTCTTTCATTACAATAGCCCACTAGGTGATAAAAAGGTCTTGTTGTTTGATGTCATGATATTACTACTACTTATCTACTGCTTAACACAAATAAAGCACTGCCGGCCCATCCACTGTTTAAAATTTTTGTAACTAATTGGAAAAGCTTGGGTCCTCTCTGATTTATCGTATTTTCCAACAATTTAATGTAAATTGGTAAGTTGCATCATAGGCCAGATGTAATGTAATATGATTTTTAATGTGGACAAATGTGACGTTCCACGGGAAAAGGTACCTTATGAGGGTTTCTAGTTTCGGAGATATTAAATGTTTTGTAAAGAGGTGAAAAAATGCTCAAATTTTTTTTATTGTGTGATCTGAAACCTTAATGCGTAACGTTTGTTTACCTGTTTTTATTTTTGTTATAAGTTAGTTATAAGCCTAGTAATGTCGTCTCAGAGTTTAGTAGAAAAGGTACCTTATGGAAAAAAGATTGAAAATTCCCAAAAAAACTAGTCAATACGGGAAAAGAAGTTTGGTAGAGAACTGTATTAGCATTCTGCAAAACTAATTTGATAATTTCAGTTCTGGTTGGGGCGCCTCGCAAATATTATAACCGTACATAGACCGACATCACAAATCCAAGTAGACTGCTATTATACCAAAGTTACTCTCGTCAAGTCTTTCTTAACTAGAATAATCTTCATTTGGTTTGGTCGCATGCAGTAAATCAGCCATTGGTTTGCTGAAAAATGCCAATACCCGACGCATTACCTTATGGAATATCTGAGGTCATTGAACCTCAATGCCGCTTATCTTCAATAGCAACCGAAATATATTATTGATAAGAAATAGACGATTTATACCATCTTAACCCCAAAATATTATTAGTTTATCCTAACTGTTCCATCATCATCATGCCTCATCATGTAACTTGACCACAAGGTACCTTTTCATTACATACAAATTATGGGTCTTTTTTAAGATTATTATGACGAAGAACTAATTAAATTGGGGGCAGTTTAATGTAAATTAATATTTTCTATTCATAAAAGATAAACTATAATATGATTGATATTTTGTAGTGAAGTATTATTAGATTTATTTCCATAAGGTACCTTTTCGTAAATGTATGGAGCAAATACTGTTATTGTTATGTAAGTTTAAAGTGGCATATGGGGTTAAATATAGTATTTAGTTGGGGTTTTAGGATTTATTTCATTTGAATGACAGAATTTCTTTCATATGTGCTCAGAAAAATTGATTGTGTGTCACATTAAAAGTAAAAATATTCAATTTTGTGATTTTATATGAAAAAGTCAGAAAATACATTTTCACCTCTAAATCGGTATTGTTTTTTGCTTAAACTGTCTGTCAGTGTCGTTTTCTAATAGATAAAATTTAAATCTTGAGAGCTCATTGCAATCAATCGTGAAAATGAAATAAAACTTTATTTTCAAGAGATTGGTTAGTATACACATAAATCAGTCGATATCAAAAGTTTCTATTTGCATTACAGAACAAGTCGCAATATTTTTTTAATCTCAGATATATAAGGCATTATTATTTGTAGTCAACTATGTAACTTACTTCAGGAACATAGTTTTTTAGGCGGCTAAACTTAAAACTTCTCTATCGTAAAGTTGCTCATTTCACAACATTATTTTCAAAAAATCATATCTCTGTATCTACGCAACCTAGAAGGTTGATCTTTTGTGTTATCGATAGGTTATTTATTGTAGATTACTGGGGTATGCATAACTCCATACCCGCCATAAGGTACCTTTGACCGTGGGACGTCACAAATAACCAAAGGTTTGTATAGGTACCCACTACAATACGATATTGACATTATTTAGATATTAATACATAGTTATTGACTAGGTATACCAGGTTTATTTGGTAATGGGCTATCATTACATAAGGACAACTTATTCCGTAAATGTGTTAAAAATTATAAACATGATGTTCAGAAATTTGTGGGAGCAATTGAGATTTATTTCGAATCAAGTACTCCTCTGCCTGAAAGTAGCGTCAGAAAGTAAAGAAGAAAATACAACACTTCATGATTTAATGTATGCGTTACTAACAAGTAACAACTCTCAACAACCTAGCAGTAGTATCAACTGAGGCGATAATACATCCTTCCTTACTGATTAGTTTTAGGTGAGGGTTGCTTTAAAAACAACCATATTAATAGTAAGCCATGAATAGATATTAATTCTTATATGAAATGGTAGGCTCCTACCTATTTTAAGTGTCAATTATGCTGCTAAATTTATTACTCCCCACAGATAACTGAAAACTTGCCAATTAGGCTGGTGCCGGGTCAACCAAGCTTATATTATATGCTTGTCAGCCATGCAAGCGAATGTAACGAATGAACAGAATCACTGACGCGAAGGTGACAATCGTATGGAGGCGATGATTATGAATTTAAAGTGATGCTGACAACTCCAGTTGTTGTGGATGGCATCTCACCATGATGTTTTGCGTAGACTGAAGATCCGTCTACCAAGTAGGATATTTTAGAAGATTTTTTAATCTTTGAATTCCAATGCCTTCACCAATAATTTTAGGCTAATTATAATAAAGGCTTGTAATTGTAGGTTGTTTAATGTTCACTCTTTCTGGTGGCAAGCTGATTCCCAAACTGAAGATTTTATGGTTCGCGCGCTGGTAATGGATTGTGCTTTATTGTTAGACTTAGCACGATTTCTGAGTTTTTAATGCTTTCGTATACATACGATCTTCTAATAAGAGTGTAAAAACCTCTTGACTGACGATGAAAGACTCTTTGAGTAAGAGTAGAGGAGGTGGACCTATCTACTTTAAATTGTAGTGCAACCTTTTCAAACCAATTGCGGAACTTTCGTAACACCCAGACAAATTAAAACATTATTATTATTTGTATATTGGTCCGAACCAGTAAGTTCTTGGCATTATACCATTGCAGTGGCACAAACCACATCATCTCATGATGTCATCTAATCTCATCTCAAGTGCTGCCAGCACCGGCGCGCGCGGGCGATGCTGTGGCACAATTCCTGTCAAACCTTAACACGTATAGACCGGCGTTCATTACCAAATATTAATTTCATTACTTAATTTGTACTTTGAAGCCCCAATCCGCATTAGGCCAGCGTGGGGACTATAGCCCAAGCCCTCTCGCGAGTGAGAAGAGGCCTGTGCCCAGTAGTGGGACGTATATAGGCTGAATTATTATTATTATTAATTTGTAGGTACTTTTGATTAGAAATTTAGCAATACAAGGACGTTGTATGTTGTTTATTGGCTTTCGTGCAATCAAGTTGTGTATCATTTGATGATCTTGAGGGAACCCTAGGGTTAATTAGGCATCATGATGCCCACAAATAAACAATTATTTGATGATCTAGGCCTTTCTGCGACATATTATATTCATGTCACTACCTTGACGTAACCATACAATAAATAATAGTATGCACTATTACGACAGATTATGACCGCAAGGTGGCGCAAGCGCGAGCAGGCGTCCGTTCCATAGCGGTGCGCGGCAACTACTAGTGCTAGACACCAAAATTGGTGTGGGCCGCATGTACTTGTAGCGACGCGACGAAATCGCGGAGTGAGCTACGCCTGACGTAACGTTGATATATGTCTACTGACATCTCATATTTACTGTATTTATTGGTATAAGCATATTATCATGAATATATAAATATATGAATTGTAATTGTCTTCACAACTAATGCTGTAATTCGATTAGCAGCGCATCTGCCCTATAACCAAGACACGATGATTTTGTAGGGTACTACACCTGGAACTCTAATTGATTGCATTGACGATGACGTTTCCAATTACATGCCCTACGAGACCTGTTACAAAAGTATGCTGTAAACCCTGGACTACTACCTTTCAGCTAAGCTTATTGTACTTAGATCTGGCAATGACAGCAGAACTAGTGTTGATTTTCAGAGTAAATTGCAGGCTCTATTTAACCGGCGAACATATTTGTAGTCATGAGTCACTACTGGGATCATATTTCACTTAGATCTTGCATTTTTTCCTGAACCACCGTATGTTGTTGTTCTTTTATAAAATCACGTGAGTACTTCCTTATCTGCAAAGGAAACCTCTCATATGGAAATCGAAAGAAGGATATTTCTGATCCGTGTTCTTTCAGAATCCGGTATCTGCTATCGGTGACTGCCTGCAAATATTTTCTACATATTACGCATGTGTGTACGTTTACGTACGTTGTACGTTTGTATGTACGTTGGCTTGCCCCGCTGTCCACATGGTTTCAAAGTTTCTGAAGTGACTTCATTTTAATTTGTCTATCTGGAGAAATTAAACCATCATCGTTTAGATGTAAAGCCGTGGACCGTGGCTATTGGTTCGACAGCTTAGTTCTCTTAGGCGGCTTCACCTCTAATTCAATTCGCGATTTTTCGTAACAGAATCAGTAACTCCACTCTAACTAAACTACCGAAAAATCTTTTCATAAATTCTTTATTTATTTACATAACTTGAAGGGGCGCTTCATCTTCTACATAGGCATAACATTTACCACTAAAGAAACCGATGTTTCACCTATTGAACAATCATGGGTAACTATGCGGATTGCCATACTAATTTAATATTTTACTAGTTGGTCCTTTTAGGCATTCTGTGAAAGCACCTCCTACAAATACCGTCTGTTTCCGATAGTTATATTACCAGTAAGAGTTCATTTCCTTTGAAATTGAACTATGTAACGTTTATGGTCAACGTTTTATGATGTATGATTGTTATACCAACGGCAAGTCGATTGACAACCCGCTGCTTAGATAATCTTCCGAAGTGGAGCTTGTTACTTGAATTTTGAACCTAATTTCACAAGTTTCTACCTGACTGATGTGAATAGAGCACTAATTACATTATAAATGCCTTTGTCAGTTCGGTCTATTGGACGGAATGCGATGGAAGGTACTTGCTGTTTTCTACGTGTTACTCTTAGTTCAGTGGTCTCTGTTTCACAGCTACATAGTAGACGATTTAAAGTAAGTAAAAGATTTCTCTTTGTAACAGGCCGCAATTTTTTAGCTAATGGTCAATATTTAGCGAGTATACAGGAGATGCTTCAGTATTCCCAAAGACACTATCAACCTGACTAGTCATTCATCATTCAAAAGAGGGATTTAGTGCGATGATTTTTCACTAATATATATGAGTATCATAAACTCTATTCTTTTCAGGTTTAGAGCAATAAAGAGATATCTCTTGTTAGCCTATGACAGAGCCGTAAATGAATTGGCATTATACTTGTATTGGTATTCCTATTCAAAAGAGAGAGTTTTAGTTTTCTTTCCTTCTTTAAGGCTAACGTCAATTTTCTTGCCTCCCCCTCTCTCTTTTTGGTATAGGATCTAGTTGGGCAAAGTATAACACAAGGTTTTTCACTTTGTACTTTTCCCTTTTCACAGTTTCTTAACTGCTATTTTTCATGCCGGTTAGTCATACAGTTTAGGATCCTCAGAATGTATATTTTTGATTTGTTTGGTATCTCACGGCAATTGTTTGTTATCGACCCAGACCAACATTTGTACACGACCAAGACGGAAACCTTCCTTTTTCCTGGCAGGTTGAGACAATTACTGTAACTGCATTTCGTTATCAATTTCGCGCCAAACCCGCTAATAAAAATTCTGCTGCTTGTCGTTCTAAAAGGTGACACACCATTTGGTCGGCTACAATGATGATGACGCCACTAACTAAGTCGTGCATTGGTTCATGACCATGCAGATCTTAAATGCGAGGCCCACCGTGCAGACATCGAACGATAAAGCGACCAATAAGACGTCCGCTACCGTATTAATGGTAGACCATGAGACAACGGTTTTTGTTTAACAAGACAACGTCATTTCATAGGACGATGCGATATCGTCTCATAGGACGACGCATTAATGTCTCACGATACGACAAAATGTAGTCTTATGGAACAATGCAATTTAGTCCTATGGGAAGCAATATCCTCTCACGGGACGATACCACAGGATGGCGCAATGTCTTCTCACATGATGACGTAACTCATCGCGATGCCTGTCGTATCACAGGATGACGCCTTATCGTTTTACAGGACGACGCCTGATGTCCCACAGGACGATGTCATGTCATCTCACGGGATTACGCTATGTCGTCTCACGCAACGACGCTTGTCGTCCAACGGGACGACGCCGTGTGCCATTTATACCCGTAGGTATTCTATTTATGGTGATGGCTATAAGAGCTCACTTAGTCTCATCGCTGGGCCACGGGCACTGAGCGGAATGTCACAAGGTCTTTTAACGAGACGATGCTCGTCGTCTTACAAGACGCTGCCATGTCGTCAGTCAGGACAATACCATGTCGTCTGTCAGGACGATACCACAGGACGACGCCATGTCGTGTCACGGGACGACGCCTTGTCGTCTCACGGGACGACGCCTCGTCGTCTCACGGGTCGACGCCATGTCGTCTCATGGGACGACGCCATGTCATTTCACGGGACGACGTTTGTCGTCTCACGGGACGACGCCATGTCGTCTCACGGGACGACGCCATGTCGTCTCACGGGACGACGCCATGTCGTCTCACGGGACGACGCCATGTCGTCTCACGGGACGACGCCATGTCGTCTCACGGGACGACGCCATGTCGTCTCACGGAACGACGCCATGTCGTCTCACGGGACGACATGTCGTCTCACGGGACGACGCTTGTTGTCCCACAGGACGAGGCCATGAGGCGTAAGTACCCGTGTACTTTTTGTGACGGTGCCTGTAGGAAGGTCACTGCGTCTCGTCGCTGGGCCATGGGCACCGAGCGGAATGTCACGAAGTCGGAGGTTTTCAAAATATTTTTACGATTAAAATTTCTTGATCTTTTTAAACTTGCTTTGTAAACGTGTTGCTCCGCTGAGTTACAAAAGCGTACTGAAGAGAAAGCAGCCGCGCGCTGGCAACCGGGCGACATTAGTACTTGGGTAGCGCGATAGATGGCGCTACTAGTTGATGAATTCGCTTGATTAGGGCTGAGTTGCAAGGGTGTTATCTCATAATGTGGTTCAAGCGAAGGCACGGACACCTAAATTTGACATTTGCGCGATTCTGGATATACTCTTGAACGATTTCCACAGGATATGACTTAGAGATCCAATTCACATCTAATAGATATCTTACTCTATCTAACGTAAAAGTGACATTGGTTGTCTGAATTGCGCTGCAAAAGAGAACTAGTTGATATCTAAATTATAACGTATCTAGAATGGATCTAGTACGTGTCGTCTCTTGTGAATATCTTGAAGTTCGAATACGGCAGTAAGTGGCGAACTGGAGTCATACCTACTTACCTAAACACAATATCTTAAAAGTCATATTTATTTCGTGTTCATTTGCTTCGATACATTTGCTTCTTTAATTTTAGCCGCTGCATTTGTTACAATTTCATATATGTGTAGACAGGTTCTCCTTATTACACCGACATAAAGCTTAAAATTAGCTATGGCAGTTCTGATAATGGTTTGGGACGCTACTTGTTTTCGGCGATATCAGACAAAAGGGTATTGGAAAAAAACACGTTCTAATGAATGGAACACCACCGGCCGGCATTTATTACCTGAGCACTAGTGTGAAAGTGACCCCAGTCAACATGAATGATTACCAATTTTGAGATTTATCTTAATGTATTTAACAATATAATTGCAAGGTAACCAAGGTAGCATGGGTTTTTAAGGTTCTCGCGTGAAATCCTGCGTTTCAAATGCCGCTGTACTTTTTTTGCTTCGTTGGTAGATTAGTTAACAGTTAGGTATTTAATAAAAATAACAAATAACCACAATGTAGTAGTAGGTAGTATTTGTCTGCATACCTATTCTTCGCGAAACTATATAACTTACACCATTATATATAAAATGTGTTTCTTTGATCGAAATGTAATATGTAATGAAATTAACTTAAAAGCAATAATAGTAAAAAAAAATTGGCCAAGTGCGAGTCGGACTCGCACACGTAGGGTTCCATACCATTATCTATAAAAACGGTCACCCATCCAAGTACTGACCCCGTCCGACGTTGCTTAACTTCGGGTCAAAAATCACGTTTGTTGTATGGGAGCCCCACTTAAGTCTTTATTTTATTCTGTTTTTAGTATTTGTTGTTATAGCGGCAACGGAAATACATCATCTGTGAAAATTTCAGCTGTCTAGCTATCACAGATCACGAGATACAGCCTGGTGACAGACGGACGGACGGACGGAGGGACAGCGGAGTCTTAGTAATAGGGTCCCGTTTTACCCTTTGGGTACGGAACCCTAATTAAGGTTCTAAACTAGGGACGAGTAAGTTCAAAATAAAAAATAGTAGACTATAAAGAATAGGGACATCTACTTCCATTCATATACTAAGTAATTTTTGGACCGTTAGCCATATTGTGCGAGGTGATTAGGTAGGTCATACTGAACAGCTTTTTCTATGGGACCAACCTCGAAATCCCAAAAAAAAATTGGCCTTCCCATAGAAAACGTCGACATCCACTCGACCAAAATGTATGAAACGGCCAAAAAAAAATTTTGTGATTTCGGAGTTGGTCCCATACAAAAAGTTGTTCAATATGGCCTACCTAATCACCTCGCACAATATGGCTAACGGTCCAAAAATGACCCTGTATTGTATAGTTGGTTATTAAATATGTTATATTAACACATGTGTTAAAACTGTTATAAATAATTAAAAAAAAAATTAGTACGCTAAACGAGTTCTTCTGAAGTCAACATTCAATACTAGACCTTGCATACCCAGAGCTAGAGCATTGATTGGCTCAAACTGTTTCGGATCCGTTCGGGCCGGTCTTAAGTACCCGTGTAAACGGAGATACGTATCTGAGAAACATTTCTTGGGAACGGTTCTTGGATACGTATCCGGATCCCGGCGGTTCCGTGTAAACCGTGTTCTTAGCACCGCCGGTCTTAAGAACACGGGTATTCGTTTCGGCGTGTAACACGGATACCGGGAGCCCTAATCCAAACCTCCTTATCGGCGAAGCGCGGCACCCGACAGCGGTGCGCGCAGGCTGTCTGCCTCCGCGCCGCCCCCGCCGCCGCCGCCACGATGACCGTACGTTCCCTCTCTGATGCGGAGCGACTTGCGTTACCACTTGTTAACGAAAACCACTGACGCACTTCCTACTTCGATCTCGAAAATGCGAGTTAACGGTAACGATTTTAGCAGCATGGAATGTGAAAATTAATTTAGCAAGAAAAAAGTGGGTAGAATCGAAAAGCACCGTTCGATGACTTCGATCGCGAGACCGCCAAAAGACTAATAGTAGCGATCTCTGTTATATCTCACTATTTAATCGACCGAGCTTTGGATCGGAAATGTTAATGCACCATGCTGCAAAAATATACGCAAAAAATATTTGCGGACCATCGGTCAGACGGTCGACGACACAATGACATGGCGGTGGCGAGTAGCGGGAAGCGAGCAACGGTTTGCAGGGAGGGGAAGCGGAACAACGTCACGGCGTGGGGCGGAGCGACTACATAGACGCTAGCGGCATCTAACGGTCACCGATCGCGTTACTCTCTCAATGAAGATCTCCGATGTGGATACGGAACACATAATAAATATTGACCCATACAACACACTTGATTTATTTTGCCGTTTTGTGCGTAATATATACATAAATATTAGGTATACGGACATTCTTATAGTAGACCGGCCAGCGAAAGAAAAGTCTTCTAGAAATCGATTTTCGCTCATGTCGTCCCGGATATGGGTGAATATGATATCGATGCATTCAGTGTAATGCCTTGAACCCAAATATATGAGATGACAAGCGCGAAAGTGGTGGGGATAGTTGCCGCGACGTCATAAAGTCGGCATTACAAACTTTATTTTTATTTTCGTTTATTTTTATTTTCGTTTATGTGGGGTACCATATGAAGGGGCTTTGTGAGTAGATCACAAATATATAACATACTGTAACATTTTCAATACTTGGTCTAAAAAAATATTAGAAAACGTTCAAAAATTTCACAATCCACAGTTGACTTCGAACTGCTATAAATTGAAAATGGCTGAATGGATTAGTCCAAAATACATACCAAGTGATTGTGAATTTCCTTTACACAATGTTAAAAAATAATTAACCAGATATATAACAACATAAGAAAAGTACATCAAGTTGAAAAAAAAAGTATAGGTTTCTGTTACATTACACTGCAACTATTATTAAAACAAACAAAAAAACCCAATGTTGACATATATTTTTGTTGTGGTCTTTTTACTAGCTTTCATTTGGTACCCATATTGCTATAAGAAAAAAAAAACAAACCCCCCCTCCATTTTTTCATTTTTTTTTAAATTTATTTACACAAAAGGTAAACAAACAAAATTTATAATATCGCCAAACTGTTACCAATTTGCGGGCATCATTTTCAAAATTTATATAGCCTGATTAGCCTGTGTATATATGTCTTTTTATTTGACAAGCCCTACACCCCAAACGGCTGGACGATTTTTGATATATGAGGTGTGGTTGAATTCGTCAGAATTATGGTAGTTACACAGGCTATATACATTTTGAAAATAAAAGCCCGCAAATGAAAAATGGAGGGGGGGACATATTTGTTTTCTTACTGCAGCAATATGGGTACCAAATGAAAGCTAGTGAAAAGACCACTACAAAAATATATGTCAACAGTCGGGTTTTGTTGTTTGTTTTAAGGGGCTACCCCGCGCCACTGACCTTCGATCTGAATCCCTTAGTTTTCTAATGTTTTTTGTAGCTTATTATATTAACAGCAACGGCTTTAAGCACTATAGTATCCCATGTTTACTTCAAAGTTCATTGTCTTCGAGATATTTGGCATCAAAGTTGAACAATTTTAGGCTAAAAAACTGGTTTCCTGGCCATAACTTTTGTGTTCATTAGTTTAAAATTAAAACCCTGGACACATTTTTCGAGACGTCAAAGACGAACCCAAATACGTAGATTTCGTACATGTAAGATCCATCACTGCAAATTAGATACGAAAAAAGTGTTCTTTTAGACAATGTTTAGAAAATTCAAAAAAATAAAGTATTCATTTCTTTCAAAATCCGGTGGACAAAACCGGAGATAAAAGATTGAAAAACCGATAACCGTTTGTCTTGTAATTCTATCTGTAGTGCAAAAACAGGAGATACGATTTCAAAACTTGACAAAAATTTATGAAAACCTCGGGTAGCTCCTTAATAATAGTTGCAGTTTAATGTAACCGTTAATTATACTTTTTTTCAACTTGATGTACTTTTCTTATTTTTTTTTATATATCTGGTTAATCATTTTTTAACATTATGTAAAGGATATTCACAGTCACTTGGTATGTATTTTGGACTAATCCATTCAGCCATTTTCAATTTATAGCAGTTCGAAGTCAACTTTGGATTGTGAAATTTTTGAACGTTTTCTAATAATTTTTTAGACCAAGTATTGAAAATGTTACAGTATGTTACATATTTGTGATCTACTCACAAAGCCCCTTCATTTGGTATCCCACATGGTATGTTTAAACGAAAATTAAAAAAAGTTTGTACTGCCAAATTTATGACGTCAAAGCAACTATCCCCACCACTTTTGCGCTTGTCATCTCATATATTTGGATTCAAGGCATTACACTGAATGTATCGATACCATATTCGCCCATATCCTGGACGACATGAGAGAAATCGATTTCTAGAAGACTTTTCTTTCGCTGGCCGGTCTACTATAAGAATGTCCGTATACCTAATATTTACTTATTTATATATTACGCACAAAACGGCAAAATAAATCACGTTTGTTGTATGGGAGCCCCTCGTAAATATTAATTTTATTCTTTTTTTAGTATTTGTTGTTGCAGCAACATCTCTGAGAATTTCAACTGTGTACTGTAAAACGTTGTACAATACACGTGCGAAAAGGTTATTGGCAACTCGCGTCGGTTTAAAACGCTCCCTATAACCACCCACATTTGTATCTAGTTGACACGTTAGACGACTTGCCCGAATTGAATACTTTTGTTTTCTACTATGTTGCTATTATTTTTTGACAGGCGCTTACGCGTATACTCAAAAAATGAAATGTATAAAAAATCATTTATGAGACCATTTTTTAAATAAAAAAACGATTTATTCAGAGGTACGTAACAGGTACATTCATCTGTTATTTAAATTATATCTCAAAATAACAGATATCATCGGATCCAGGCGTCGTCCGGCTGCAGATTTTACTTCCAAGCCGGACCCCTTTTAAACGCATATATCTGCCAAACTACAGAGGTACGTTCAATTTCCGATGAGGTACATGAAGTACATTAAAGGTACATTACGCCATTAAAAACTGAGCGCAATCAGGCCAGGTGGTCTGGCTGTGGAGGATCACACGAAATGACTTACTGCGGTGGAGCAGGAGAGTGGTGCATAATTGTTTTGCGAGTTGGGTGATCCGGGGAAAGCGTTCATCTGCATCTGCACCTGCGGCGGGGGCGGTGGGTGCGTGGCCAGCGGCGACACGGGCGGCGCGGCGGCTGGCCCGGCGCCCCCCGCCACCGCCGGGCTGCCCGTCGTCGACAGCCGCGAGAACGCGGCTAGCGCGTCCGGGAAGTTGGGCGGCGTCGCTGGGGTGTTGCAGGGCGTCATCAGTTGCTGGAACGGGTGACGATACAGTTTTTTTTTAAATTTTAATACAGTACGCGAAGATGTGACGATGATCCACTATACTATAGGTACAGTTTTTGAGATTATAGGAACTTTCAGTATGATCTTTGGTTGTTGGTTGCTACCTATCTTAATATGGGTGTTTGATCGTGTTATTAAAATTGGATATGGTGCAAATGGGAACATAATTCTGTTAACTTGAAAATTAGATAATAAAGGGTTATCCCCAGTTGTTACCACTAAGTTATTATAACTGGTAACAGATAGGACTTTTTTTCACCACTGGGAATTATTTTTCTCAGCTACTACCAGTGGTAGTACGAAATTAGATTCCCAGTAGTTACGACAAAAGTCAATTGGTGGGATATAATGTTATTTTTGTCTCAGTTGTTAATAGTGGTAACAGGTGCCGAAGAAATCTTACTATTGGCAGTGGCTACACATATATATATATATATATATATATATAATATACAACCCATATAAACAACCCAAAATAAATAGTGGAAGGGGCCGGAGGTAGATAAGGCAGTTAAATAAAGGTTGTTTGAACTTAGTTTGTTTACAAACAACCCCTTAATAAAACAGGCTTATAAATAAATCTGTTGTTATCCATTTAATGAATTTGACATACCTACCTATTTTTATAAATCTGGATAGCATTCCAACTTCATGTATGTAACATCAATTAACCAAGAAGCAGTTTATTGTTATTAGTAAGTCAGTATATCTTAAACAATTTATAACATACAATATTTCTCTGAATCTTGAGTATATTTTGGTAAAAGCCTCCTATAACTGACAAACAAGACCAGTCTGACCTAATGGGTAGTGTCCCTGCCTATGAAGTTGATGGTTCTGGGTTCCAATCCCGGTAACGCCATTCAATTGTGTGATGAGCACAGATATTTGTTCCCGAGTCATGAGTGTTATCTATGTTTTTATATATTACCTATATATACATACAGTGGAACCTGGATAATTGCAATCTCAAGGGACCGGCCATTTTTTGTCAATTAACCAGGTTTTTCATTTAAGCAGGTCGTGTCAATTAACGAGGTTCAAAAAAACGTTGTGTCAATTATAGAGGTTTCCATTAATAGAGGTTGCGTTCTGACAAATTTCTTTTATGGAGGTGCAAATAACCATTGAAAGTAGATTTACACGCTTACGTTCTGGGTTTCTGGTCTATTATATAGCTTCTGTTTATACTTGCACTTATACACTACATTAATTACTAGGTACTTTATTTTCTTATTAATCATTTGGGTTTAAAAAAATCCCTTGAATTGTAGAAGAAAGTTTTATTAGAATGTAAAAAGCATACTTTGTTTTTGATTTAATCAAAATTATTTCACCTACTACAAGCTGTGATAGATACCCAATAAATAAATTGAATTCTGGATGAAGATATAAATAAAATGATCATTGCTATTAAAATATTGCTTCTGCTGTCTACAACTACATTATTTCAATTACAGAGGTAATAAGTATAACTCGTTTCAATAATAGAGGTAAAAAGAAGAGTAAAAATAACGGATTTTTTAGCACAGTGTCAATTATAGAGGTCTTAGTTGCGATGCGGTCAATTACAGAGGCAAAATTACGAAAAGCCCTAAAATCTAAATTGCAATTATAGAGGTTCCAAAATTTCAATTATAGAGGCCTTTTGGTCTCAAGGGACCGGGACCGGACTTTGGGTTGCAATTATTGAGGTTTTCCATTTATCCAGGTGCCAATTAACCAGGTTTCACTGTATATCGCTGTCTGAATACCCACAACACAAGCCTTCTTGAGGTTACTGTGGGGTTTAGTCAATTTGATTTATTATATTTAAAACATCTACTATTTTTTGTCTTTCACAAATAATTATTTTTCACCTGCTGGAGCCTCATATTATCTTTTTCGAGAAATCTAACTTCAACACTGTATGTACACTCACCTGCAATAATATCTTACATTATGAAGCGCTCAAAAATATCTTATACAATCTTGTAGAGCCATAAAAGCATGACATATAGTTTTGTATGTGACTATACATACAGAGTAATATGTATGACAAGCCTCACAAGGTTAAAACAATTAAGATGTATATATATACCTGACGAAAAGGTGCAGCAATGCCATTAGCCCCAGCTGGTATTGCAACCTCTTGGAAGAATATTGATAGTGCCGTCTGTAAGCAAAACAACAGAGATTAATATGGAAAAATTGCAAAATCCAAGTATTTGATACCTGTTTTTGTTTTATTCCAAAGTTACTTTAGAAGTTTCTGGACACCCCTTGGAGTGGTAGGTCATTTAAGTCATTTCAATTTAAAAAAATTGATTAATTGAAATAAAATCGAAATTAACTCAAAAATGAGTTGTGCCACTTGAAGAAGATTTTTTCTAGGTTGGTTGACAAAGGTAAGATATAAATCTCAAAATCATCATGTACAGTCAAGTGTAAAAATATGGGTGCATATAACTTATCTAAAATATGTCCCATAGTTCTTAATTCGCTGACATAAGAGCTATGGGACATATTATTGAGTATGATATGTGCACCCATATTTTTACACTTGACTGTACTTTGATGATATGGCCAAGTTTGTAATGTTTAAACACATATGGTCAATAAAGATTTCAATTTAAGAACAACTTACTCGACATTCAAATACCTATACCCACAAGAAAAAACAATAATTATTAGTGTAATAATTATTGTTTTTTCTTTCTGTTATGATGTGTTTAAATTTATATTGTGTGTCATTGCAGCTGTCAAATAAATGATTTATCTATCTATCTATCTATCTAATAAACAAATAAAAAACATTATAATTTTAATGCCTTATTATGAAAGTTATTGTTTATTATTTTAATATTTGTTATTGTTAACCATATTTTTCTTGTTATAGGTATTATGTTGAAAAGTATCCTTCGGCACTAGGCAGGAGACCGGATATAATTCATGACCCTGGTGAAATAGTACAACTGAGAGCACTATTTGAATAAGATTGAGAACTGCAACAATTGTACTTTTCTATTCATATCTAATTGTGCTTATATATGTGCTTACGTATAAATGTACTGTTATGTGTGTGTATGTAAAGTTACAATAACAAATAATGGAATACTCCTTTTTTATATATTTGTTTATCTTTTTGGGTAAGTATATGTAATCTTTTGTGTTAACTCTTATTCAAATGAAAATTATATTGCATTGTTTTTTAACCTACAAAGCAGATAAATAGGGAGGTACGTGCATTTTATAATAAAATTATGACCTCCAAATTATTATTAGTGAACTAGTAAATCAGAATAATAGTATGATTTTGGTTTAAAGAAAACTCCATATTAAATAAGGCATGATAAACATTTTACAGATTTGTTATCAAACATAACATTGTCAGTCGCCATGAATACACCTACCTACATACCTACTTATTGCGTATCATTTCATTCATCAACATAATTATATACAGATTGAGTAATGCAGGTGTGATTAGTGGAATTTTCCTATTGGGATAATGCTCTATTTTCGCTGTTAAGTGAATCACAAAAATAAACAATCAAGGCGATACCATTAACACATCTATATCAAATCAAGGCTATTGCAAAACACTTCGTCAAATTATGTAGCAGCCATTTCATGATTACTGTTTGTTTACATATACTAGGAAATTTACCTCAAATTGCCAATGTGCAGCTTGAAGTAGTTGTTTTGCTTGTTCTCGGGCACATCCTGCTGCTAAAACGAATTGATTTATCATAACTTGCTCACGTAAAGCTGAATCCATTGTACTAAAAATCAAATAATAAGTCCACCACAGCCGGAGTAGGAAATAAATAGTAAGTAAATGATGTCAATTTCTGTTGTACTATGAGTAAGTGAGTAGGCGTACGATTTGAAATAATTGGCGCTAGTGAGATACGTCGCGTAACTTAGTGTAAAAGAAAGATCCGATTAGTACTATTTTTTGCCACTTTTCCGCAGCATAGACTAAACAAGGAATAAGAAATGTCATTAAAAATAAATCAGGTGCGTTTTAAATGAAGACTTATCAGAACAATTTTAGTGTCTTTATGAGTAGGTGAAACAGCTTCCGTTATCACAAGACAGCTGTCGCTGTCACTTGCGTCATCTATCCTTCAAATCCCCCACTAAAAAATTATATCCCACTTGCTGGTTGCTGGGTTATTAAGGCAACGTTAGTCATATCTTGCAGTGATTGTAAATAATACGATCGAGTAAATTCTACAACATTCAAAATGATCCAGTTTAAGTTTACAGTGATATTCATAAGCTTTTTTCTTGTGTTCAAGTTAACCTACGCAACAGATCCTAGTCAAGTGTCTACAAATAAAAGGCAAAACCGTGGATCGATATCCGAAGAGACATTACAGTCGCAATTGATAAATACATACGGCAGCAAGTATGACCGTATGTTACAGAAACTTTCAAGGTCGAAAAGACTAGCTGAGGGTAATTCTAGCGAATCAAGTAGTATTGCCAGTGAAAATGGAAACTCGTCCAGCAGTTCATCTACAGAAAGCCCGCACGTCGTTTATGAATTCGGCGCCTCCAATACTTCCTTATTCGCGGTGGTGCCAGTTAACGCTTCGCCGTCCGCACCACCCAATGCGTCCTCCGTCGGACCTTCAGACGCCGCGCCACTGCCGGAAAAAAGTTCTGCCGAGGACGAACATAATAGTTCCATGGCTATATTCTTTGTATTGTGTATTTTGGCGCTTGGAATTCTCTTGATTCACATTATGCTACAAACTGGCTTCTCCTATCTGCCTGAGAGTGTTGTTATTGTTTTTCTTGGAGCCTTGATTGGAATGATCATTAACATGATGTCCATTCGTAACATCGCCAATTGGCGTAAAGAAGAAGCATTCTCTCCAACAGCTTTCTTTTTGGTGCTTTTACCACCTATTATATTTGAGTCTGGATACAATTTACACAAGGGCAACTTTTTCCAAAATATTGGTTCAATATTGCTATTTGCTATTGTTGGTACAGCAATTTCTGCATTTGTTATTGGAGCGGGGATTTATTTGTTGGGGTTAGCGCAGGTGGTGTACAAGTTGAGTTTTGTGGAATCCTTTGCCTTTGGTTCCCTTATATCTGCTGTAGACCCTGTGGCTACAGTGGCTATATTTCATGCACTGGATGTGGACCCCGTGTTGAACATGTTGGTATTTGGAGAGAGTATACTGAATGATGCTGTGGCTATTGTTTTGACTACTGCTGTGCTTGACTCTAATGATCCTTTTATGTCCACTGGAGAGGCCATTCTCTCTGCCATTAACAGGTTTTGGTTAATGTTCTTTGCATCTGCTGGTATTGGTGTCCTCTTTGCACTGGTTAGTGCTCTTCTATTAAAGCATGTAGATTTACGCAAAAATCCTTCTCTTGAGTTTGGTATGATGCTGGTCTTCACTTATGCACCTTATGTCCTGGCTGAGGGTATACATCTCTCAGGTAAATTATATTTTATTTTTATTAATGACTTATCAACAAACAAGCTATTATGTATGTAACTACAAATGCTACTTCAATATTCCAGGTATTATGGCAATTCTATTCTGTGGTATTGTGATGTCCCACTACACCCACTTCAACCTGTCCACCGTGACGCAAGTGACCATGCAGCAGACAATGAGAACATTGGCATTTATTGCTGAGACTTGTGTCTTTGCCTACTTGGGATTAGCCATTTTCAGGTAATTATTCAACTGATGAAGCTTAAAAATGTATATGCATACTAGTGTCTGACCAAAGTGTTGGTTTTGTCATAAAAATCATATTTTGGTCGAAGGTTCGGTTTCAGCCAAAAAACTGCCGAATGTTTTGGCCAAGCGGAAACTGTATTTATTGACTTATATTTTTATGTATGATAATATATCAGTCATATTAAAAACTGTTTTAGTTTTGGTCTGTACAATAAATGAAAAACTTAGTATAAATATTAAACAAAGAATTAATAAAATATATAGATTATTGTTATTATATTTTCAGTTTCAAGCACCGTGTGGAACCGGCTCTGGTGGTTTGGAGTTTGGTGATGTGTCTCCTCGGCAGAGCTGCAAACATATTCCCACTGGCACTACTCTGCAACAAGTTCAGAGAGCACAAAATCACTAAGAAAATGATGTTTATCATGTGGTTCAGTGGTATGTAGTCTTATAGATACAGATTAACGCATTCACTGCCAGCAACCCGCCAGGGGGGCGCTCAGTCCGTAGTCGCTTTTCGCATACGCTTTTTCCCCATGTTATCGGCTATGCTCATAGCGCGTAGCACGCGCTGGCACTGACACAGAATAACTAATGAATGTGCTTATCTAAGTTTTTTACGTTTATGGCCACTTTTAGGGTAGATTACTCAATAATTGGACATTAAAGTATTCATTGGTTCCCAGTTATGTAGGAAAGTCACAACTATTAAATAAGGTTGTAGGGGTCAATCCAAAAAGAAGTGAGGGGAGTTATTCTTGTCCCTGGGCCTTAGAAAGATAAATTGTGTAGTTACGTCTAAAAGTGGACCTTCACAAATGTTTTCTCCTTGTAAGGACTCCGAGGCGCCATATCGTACGCGTTGTCCCTCCACCTCGGATTCTCCGACGAGACGCGCCACGTGATCATAACGACCACTCTCATCATCGTCCTGTTCACCACGCTGATCTTTGGTGGATCTACTATGCCCCTGTTGAAGTTTTTACGGGTAATTGCTATAATAGTTATTTACAGTACATATGGTCCTATTTTCCCGCACTAGTGCGTAAAATAGCACTTTTCGTGCGTATGTCAAAAGTTTAAAGGACCATATGTACTGTAAAACGTTGTACGATACACGTGCGAATTGGTAATTCGAAACGAGTGGCGATAAATTAAAACACGACCGAAGGGAGGAATTCGCGATTTGCAAATTCCTCTTTTTCCGCACTTGTATCGTAAATAACTATTACGATACAAGTTTTTACACTATGTAGAGTACATCTCATAATCTTTTACAATATTTCAATGAATTAAGGTTGAGAATTGTATACATATTTATGATCTTGACTACGCTTTCTTTTCTGAGGATGGTGGCTGCATATTATTATTAATTATTAAGTTTGTAGTTTAGAGATTTTGTTTTAACATCTTACAGTTTTAATTCTACTGCTAGCACTAGATCAATTTTAGAGAAAAAAAATGTATACCACCTTATAGTGTAGCCATAAAGTCGTGTAATTATACATTATAGAAACATAACCTACCGCGAAAATGGAAAACTCGTTGTCTACAAGTGTCTACAACTAATTATCTTTGACCTCGGATAACGAACATCAATTTCGTCCAAGTATTTTTGAGCCAGGGTAACTCAGAATGTGTCTTTATAACATTTAAATATTAAAATGTTTTATTTAAACATTGTAGGCCAACAAGAAAACAAAGAAATCGCGGTCATTGCGTAAGCAGAAGGAAGTGAGCTTGTCCAAGACAAAGGAGTGGGGTCAGGCCATCGACTCGGAGCACCTGTCGGAGATAACTGAGGAGGAACTGGAGGTAACCGAGAAATAAGTCTAGTTGTATAATATTCATCATATCTTTGATTCCCCATGTGTCCCTGCGCCACGTGTTAGAAACGGGAACAGATGGGGAAAAACGATTTGCGGGGTAAGTCCCATCAGAGAGTTATTGTGTTATTGAATGTAGAGGTATAAAGTCTACGAGTTTGACAGCTGAAATAGATGGCACTTTTCGATCGACGCCATTTGTTTTATGGTGTACTGTAGACTGTAGATGGGATACTGTTGCGGCGCTCTTGTGCTAAACCTACTCACTTATCAAACATCAACTTTTGACATTCAGTGTTACCGCACAATGTATCTAATTTCCGTTCACTGATCTACTCTGTAATGTACCCTGGCTGGTGTTGTGGGTGTCCATGGCCGACGGTAATCGATTACCATCAGGCGATTAGTCTACTCGTTTGCCTATTCTAAAAAAAATTATGGGATTGTACAGCGACATCTACTTCAGCTGTCTAATTCGAGGCACGATTTTTTCTTAAAATTTATACCTCTACTACTTTTACTCACTTTTTGGTAAAACTTAGAGTCGCTTAGCAAGTGTAACAAAAAAATAACTCAAAAATGCGCGTTTTCTCAGAGCCCCAAAAAACCCCCATATAGCAAATTTCATCGAAATCGTTAGAGCCGTTTCCGAGATCCCCGAAATATACATAAATATATATAAATAAATATACAAGAATTGCTCGTTTAAAGGTATAAGATATACGTTCAGTGGTTATCACACAAATCGGGTGCTGCGCCAGTGTAATAAGCGCCTTATTACTGTCCTGCTTTAATTCAAGATCTACACCCATTTTATCCTAATAGGAAATTTTATGTTTTTGTTTACATTATATCCATACATTAAACCGCTTGGTCATGCGCACGAAAACAAGCGTAACGTGACCGGAAACAAATCCAAGTGACGTAAGGTAAAAATTGCCGTTTTCAGGTAAATTACTCGCATGCGACCCGCCTGCGCGGCTTCGTGAGGCTGGACATTAAATACCTGATTCCGTTCTTCACTAGGAGATTCACGCATCAGGTAATATGAGAAATGATTGCATGTAGCAGAAATTTAAACTTCGAATGAAATGTTGCAGTTAGTTTTCGTTGTAATGAATTTATTAGTTATAATTGACCATTATAACCAATAAAGGTATGATAAAGGTAAATTCATAATTTAAAAGCCTTTAAGTACATCTAACCACCTGAGGTTCACGGTTCTACCTATAGTACTAATTATTATTTACGTATAGTATTAATTTAAAACATTTTCAATTTATACAGAGTACATTTCTTTATTATTTTTACATGACTGCCCAAAAAAAAGAAAGTATTGTTTTCAGGGTTCATATTTGTATGTGAGTTTCTTTACAACTATTACCTATTTACAATATTAATTGCATATTCAACACCCAATTTTTTTGTATGATGGGCTTTAAGCCCTGAAAATAATACCTGACTAATACCCATAGTACATAACACAACACAGATTTTACCATTATAATTTGGTGTAAAACCTAAATTTTCCTTTTTTTATTTAAATCAGGAACTGAAGGACTGTAAAAGCCAGATGACCGACCTGACCAACCAGTGGTATCAGGCTATACGAATAACAAACGATCGCGAGACAGATGAAGAGGAAATCTTGCCGCAAAGCTCTCTGTCTAACTCAAACAGCAGTCTCCAGAGGGGTGTCTAAAATATATGTCTCTAGCCGTGTAACGCAATCCAGTAAGCTATGATGTAAGTAAATGCACAGATGAATAATGAAGACTACTAATCTCCATATGAACTCACTGAGATATTTTTAATAGATGACAAGCCATCCCAGCTTCATGCAATATTTATGGAACGAAGACCTCGGATGTGGTGACGCCATATAATTATTGAAACTATTTATTTATATGGAAATTAGGGAGTTTTTATCATTCACTCATCCGCTGGTAAATGTTAAACGTATTGATTTAATCAATGTTGATTGTCTGCGCGTCTAATGTTGAATGTATATTTGTGATTTTTGGATTATTATAGAAAATTATAATTTGTTATTATTGTAATTACAATTGAGTATTGTGACAAAGTCAGTGATTGTGATAGCATATTGTTAGATTTTCTGAATAGGTTGTATATTGAAACTAAAACAGTGCAATGATAGCTTTATGTTTAGTAGAGGGTTGTAGGTTCAGAACTCTTTAAGGGTTTAGTAAGAGTCATTGTATAATTTTCATATTATTTTACACCTAAAAGTATTTTTTTGGGTTTGTAGTTTTGTAAATATTTGTACTTACTTAATTATGATATTATGTACTTTATTTTGTATGTAACGTAATGTACCTATAAGATAGTTTTATAGTCATTGTGAGTACACAAATGTGATATAAGTTATTCTTTAAACAAGTTACAACCATTGTATTGCAAATATGTTCCTAATATTTATATTTTATATTAATTTATAAAAAAATAGGTGGATATTTTAGTCCTAAACTGGAACATTTTATTTTTGAAGTGTGAGTGCAACAACATTGCATATTTGCAGAGTAACCCATTATTTATTATTTTAATGATGATGGCGATTTATTATGTTATAAGAAAACGACGAAAAAAAAAACAAAAAAACCCAACAGGTTTGGCACTTTATAAGCACTCTTTTCTGTTTTCAACTGGAATATTCCATGGTTATGGAACCTATGGGAACCTACATAATATGATATGTTTACTATCTAAGAGGCTAAATACATTCTACCCACTTAAACCTATTGAAATATTTTAAAATATTCAGAAATTGTGTTATTCCTACTTAAAATTAGGATTAATAGAGTAAACAAGTGCCTCTATTTCATCCATTCTGTCATTTTAATTTAGAAATTTCCATAGTTGTGTAGTAATTAGATACACTTGTAAAATCTGTATATTTGACTTTCAAATGAACAATTCTAAGAATTGGGTTCACAATAATATAATTTGACGATTTTGATGCATGCAATGCACTGAGATTAGATAGTAGTTGTAATTAGGATTTTGGCATATTTTTGATTGCTCATACCCATCATTTAACAGTTAAAATTCCCAGTGAATACAATATTAACTTATGTTATGATTTGTTATCTGTCCCATTTTGCTACTATCTACAATTACCTACTTATGCAGTATAATAATGCCACAGTTTATTTATGTAAATTAGCATGCCTCTTTTATTTAGAACAAGTTTATTTGTTTCACTGGCACAAAGAGTTTAGAGGATAATAAAACAAAAAGTATTTGAAACTTATATTATTTAAGCATTAAGTAATTGGTTATTTAAATATGTTAGCAAGGTTACAACATGTTGATTCATATCTTGCTGTTATTGAGGCTGCAGTGAACATCTGGCATTTCATACAACTTGTAAGAACATTTGATACCTACTAGTTACTGTTGTACAAGTCATAATATAATGTATCTTATTAAATAAAAATTGTGACACTGCAGTGTTAGTTTTGTTTCAATATCTGAATATTGCATTTGATGCGTCATTCCTCCTCATTTTCCAAATTGATATGGCTTCCGAACTTTCCATAAAGGTGTGCCTTCAGTTCACCCATTTGAGACTTGAGTTCCTCACATTTTGCCTCTAATTCAGCTATTTCATTTTCTTTTTTCTGTTTTGATTCTTCTAATGATTTCTGCAAAACACATCAACTTATTTTTTAACAATATTACATCTAATGAATGAAAGAAGAAAATTGCACATTAGGTGACTAATATCTGGAAGACCGAGCTTTGCTCGGAAAACATATAAAAACTCAAAAATGTGCGTTTTCCCAGAGATAAGAGACCTAGCTAGGTCGATTTATCACCCCCGAAAACCGCTATATAGCAAATTTCATCGAAATCGTTAGTGCCGTTTCCGAGATCCCCGAAATATACATATATATACAGTAGCGGAAAAAAATCTATCATATTTGTGTTTTTATTAAATATTTCTATATGTGATCGACTAAACCTACCTTAACTATTATCATATGAAAGCTCTTTAAATGGAGAGTATAATCATATATTACATTCATATGATATCATAAAAGACACTCGTTTTGCACAAATTTATTTAAAAGTACCTAAAATAACTAAAACGCAAAGTATAGGTAAAAGTGGTTTATTAACAAAAAAAAAAAAACAACAAAAATAACAGATTCTTGACTGAAAATCGAAATATATGATTAGTACTTGGTACTGAAACCCTTTGCATCAAGAACAGCTTGGCATCTTCAGGGCAGTGATGCAATCAGCTTTGCGAGGAAAGAATTTGGAATGCGTTCCCATTCTTCCTTTAATTGCTCAAATCTTTCATTGATATTTCTTGCTTTTCTTGCACTCACACGACGTCCTAGCTCCTTCCATAGATGTTCTATCGGATTCAAGTCCGGACTTTGACTGGGCCATTCCAAATTCCTCACTCTACGTTTTCTGAACCACTGCTTAACAAGATTCGATGAATGTTTCGGGTCATTATCTTGTTGAAATATAAACGCCCTGCCGAAATTTTGGCGTGCCCAGGGAAGATAAAAAAAACATCTTGTAATATTTCTTCATATACTTCCTTTGTCATAATCCCGTTTATTCAATGTAACGGACCAACGCCACTTGCACTGAAACATCCCCATACCATAAGGGAGCCGCCGCTGTGCTTGACTGTAGGGAGCTGGTACTTGGGGTCATCATCATCATCATCATCATCAATCTCAAAATGTTGCGGTCAACCAAATGTGATGTGCAGCATGGGCAACCAGGTTTGTTGGGCTTTTTTACACATCCGTGAAGCTTTTCGCGTTTTAAAACCTTTGATATAGTCGATTGATGAAGTTGAAATTGCTTAACCAGCGTTGATTGCGTTAAGCCATTTTTGTACCCCATTACAATTGCTTTGCTACTGATAAGTTTTTATTTCCACGAGGTCTCCCCATGACGGAACTGATAATTCTTACAAATATTGTTACGAATTAACACGATATTCTGTTTTTTATTGACTTATATACTACAAGTGACGGACGTCATGTTTCAGAAATACGAATTCAAATAGATTTTTGAAATATTATTGCTGTTAGCATATATTGGGCCTAGAATAAATCAATACAACCTTTTTTGATTAGTTATCAACAAATTCAGTCCCTAGTTTCATCTATTTTGATATATTTTACAGAAAAATCACAATATGATAGATTTTTTCCGCTACTGGATAAATACACAAGAATTGCTTGTTTATAGGTATTAGATAGATAGATAGTGAACAATAATATTTACCATGGTGTCTTCAAGGCTCTGACAAATAAATACTTCTCCAACAAGATAAGGAATTTTCTCGCTGTCGTCAGCAAGCGCCAGCTCTTCAACAGCTTCTTCTAAATTCTTCATGTCGTTTTGTATCACTTTCAGCTCATCTTTGTAATCGTCTACTTTAGCGTTTAGCCGCGCAAATTTGTTAATTTTTTGCTGGTCTTCAAAGGAAATATGGACGTCAGAGTCCTGAAATTACATAAATATTGGTAAATCAAACAAAAATGAGGACAGGTGTAGCAATGATGAGGAATTTTGATTTAGTGGAATTGCTATGTAATTACTAACCGGTTGAAATGTTCCTTTTCCTGAATTGGCCATGGTGCTTAAGGAAGTACTGATCTGACCGATCGAGGTTCTTCTAAATTAAATTTCCACAGGATTTTCTCGTTTCGAAAATCAAAAGTCTAAAGTAACCTCTGAAATAATTGTAAAGTTTGACGCATTGACGTCTGGCAATTTGACATTGACAGCTCTAAGGCGTCTTAACAAGCGACGGGTAATAATTGCACACGGAGCATGTTATTTGCATATGTTGCGCCATATGCGCAGGTTATGATACGGTTTGTGAACTTTGATAGAATGCTTACATTTGATCGATCGATTGAATTCGCCACACTTCAGTCACAGTATAATAAATAGTACTAACGTACAGTATGGACACTCCCTGCCTCCCGTTGAAAGTGCCGCCCACCCGCTCTCGGTTACCTCATGGTCTAATAAAACATGGTCTTCTATTCCCAGAGTGACACAGGCCTACGTCACAATAACATGGCCGCTATATATAGCGCTATCGCATATTATCATATAGCGCTGTCGCATGATGACGTAGGCTTTAGAGATGGGCGAAATGTGTCAGTAAAGGGAAAAGATTGATATATATCTTTTTACCACTGGGATATGTATCACTCTTTTATATCTTTATATCCGTGTGTATCAGTTGTCCCGCTCGTAACTGTATCGACACTTACTGACTTTGCGTCATATTATGAATGAGAGAGAGACAGAATTGTTATTATAACGTGGCGACATTTTCATTTTCATTTTGTATCATGATGGATATAGATTAGTACATTCACAAGGAAGCTTTATTTGGTTCGTATTGTCATGCGCAAGAATATATTTGCCTAATAAAATACCTTATTGCTTTTTGTTTACATTTTATTAAATGCAATGCAATTTAACTCATTAACCGAATTAATAACTCATCATTGCAATTTGCATTGCATCCTGCGCGAGCGAGAAATACTATACTATCTACTTCTCGTTTCCGCGGAATAGCGAATGACGCGTCCGAATCCGCCTGAACGACCGCTGTCGCTCGTTCGTGTTACTTCGGTCGACGCGCGACCGAGTCATCGCTTTCGCTTTAGTAAATCGTTGCCGAGGGAGTGAGCGGTACGGATATACTGATACATTCGGATTCGTAAAGACAAGAAGAGTGATTCATGAAACGAGAAGGATATATATCTTTTTTATCTATCACTCCTGAGTTACCCATCTCTAGTAGGCTTGTGTCAGTTAGGTGACCTAGAAAAGACGGGAATAGAGTACCAGGCGGAGTATATTATTATACCATGGGTTACCTCACAGTTACCGGCTGGCAAGGACGCGACGACGCGGTGCGCAGAGCGGAGGCCACGTAAAATATTCAAATATTAAACAAATATTTACAAAACCTATCAGATCACACTGAAAACAACAAAATTCATATAGATGAACAAAAAATCATGTTTTCAACTCACGTAATATTTTTGTGGCCTGAATTTCCTTACAAAAATTTTGTTACTTCGTTTAAACTGATTCAAAATAGGAAACTATTGTATAAATCGAGCTTAGATACCCACCTTACAGGATAATACGATTCTTATTTCTTCCTATACGCGCAATGAGTTTTGAGTCATTGAGGTCATCGAACTTGACAACAAAATGGCGGGAACCCTAGCACGTCTTATCTCACTCACACAAGCAAGGTACGCGTTCACCTACACGAGCTTAGACTGTGTGCGTAGGGACGAGTTTGTTTCATACATTTGATCGCCAGTGTCCGAGGTGTGCTTCAGTCGTCGATGTATCGAAAATGGTGTGCAATGATAGTGATGAGTGTAGAGTCCATTGCTTAAGGCTCCTCTTCACATTGGGCCAACGCCAACGCCAACGAGGGACGCATTTATGCGTTAGAGGGAGCAAGTGATATTGCTATCTCATTCTACCGCATGGCTGCGTCCCTCGTTGGCGTTGGCGTTGGCCCAACGTGAAGAGGAGCCTTTAGGCGTGGACAATATTATAATACGGAAACGACTCGCGTTCTTGCCGTAGACTGGATGACCACGATAAATAATAAAACCATCCATTATAATGTACCTATGTAGAGTCGGACCAAGCTTACGCTCATGGGCGCCGGTAGCAGGGTGCAAGGGGGTGCACTTGCACCCCATTGTCAGGAAAGAAAATGCATTGAAAATGATACATTTTTTACCCGACTACACCATTATTATGTTACTGTTCGAATAATTACTGAAGGCGTCAAGGTTGCTGACCAAATTTGTTCATCACCTGTTGTGACGTCTAGATTCTGTTGTATTACAAGGTGATAAATAAAACTCAGTTGGTCAGTCAGGTGTGCTCCGCGACCCGCCTGTACGCCGTGACAGTTGACAACAGAATGTCGACTTGCAGGTAGTTCGCATTGCACTTTTATTGTATAAACGTCACATCTCTTCCTTTTTATAATGATTTATTTATTTTATTTTATGCGTTAGCCATGCAACAATAGTTCAGTCATCTCACATCTGTTTATCTTATAACTGCTAGGTTAATTTAGATTCTAATTCCGACATACTACCACCGGTTCGGAAAACAGCGTTAACCTCAGACCCGAGAAGAACCGGCGGAAGAAACTCGGCGAGGTGTGGATATATTCATTTCTCAACAGTTCAACAATAAACATTTTTTAACAATATAACCTTGGAATATTTACACTATTCCTAGTATCTCTCTCAGTTGCTTAGCGGTCAGCTGGAAGAGATCCTTTAACGGGATGAGTTCGCCTTTGTACACATTTATTCTATTCTCTTATTGTTATGTGCTTGTTTAGCGTAATAAAGTGTTTTAATACAATTATGGTTTTACTTTTACAATCAGTCTCTTTCCTTCTCCTTTTTTCAGTTTTGAATTTTGAGTCTGCTTTCTTTTATTCAAATTGATAATAACTCGAGGTTTAAATATCTTACGAGTTTAACCTTAATTGATACATATTTTCTTTGGATGCTTACACTTTTCTAGGTATTTTCATTAGCGTTCAAGCTATGTACACGTTTCACACAATTAATACCTATTTCGTGAATTTCCAATAAAATTGTAACACACAGGTAACATATTCCAATAACATCTCGTACATGTACATTATTTATTGGCAACAAACTGATTTCCTCAGTTTTACTTGGCTGTTTGATAGGTAATATAGTATAATATATAGATATAATGCAATTTATAATATACGTAAATGGTCCAATGTTAAGTAAGGTAAAAAGTCATACCAGATATCACAACCTATTTAGTTTTACTTGTGTACTGGTATGTTATTTACGCAAAGCATGATTTATACAAATAGATTTCTATTACTCGGGTAAAATGATGTAGGTACCTACATATTTGACCGTTATTATTATAAATTGCATTGGATACATTATTTTATTACCGTTTTTAATTATAATACTTGCTGAATACAGTATTGACCTCAATTATATTCAAGTATGGTATATCGACTGTACTGTTAATCTAGCAACTTAATGTTACTTATACAATGAATGATATTATTTATGTTATGAAAACAACTTTAATCCCTGCTTACAATTGGAAGTTGATTTTAGCCTTGACTATAGTCTACAGTAGCCCTTGACTACAATATACACAGCCTTAATTTGACCATGATTACAGTCACATTAATATTTTTTTTATAGACATTTTGCTTCCCTTAGGTTCAATTACTTACAGATATATTATAGAGCAAAACTAGCACCTGTGTATGTTCATTTTGATGGTGGCATATATTGTTTAACTCTAATTATGTATATTTTACAAGGAACCAATGGAATTTCATTACCATGAACACGGTTTCACCGAGTACATTGTTCGAAGATTTACTTTATTATTATTCCGTTGCTTTAATAAAACCCTAGGCCATTTTGGGTTTTAGTTCATACTTGGTACTTAGTACCTGTACGATAATTAAACAACGACTTAAGTAAATAACTCTTTGATAATATACTCTTGCAAATATAGAGGCTCGATCTGCAACCTCAATTTACAAGGTTTGTTTGATTTTGTTAGTTTCAACCTCAACTAGGCAACTGCAATTTGGTGCAATCAAGATCACGTCTGGTCCTTACGTTTTTATACGTACACAGTATAAATTTCCCACTAACGTGCCTTTTTATTACACTTAATTAAAACTCATCTCTGTCTGGGTAACTGTCCGATATTGACGCCATCGCTTGGCCGTCCATTTTACGGATTTGGTTACTATGTTCGTATGTGTATGTTTTCGCTATTAGGAACAAGTCATATATAAAGCAGCGCAGTGGGAGTGCAAGGTTTCACGCATCGTCACTGATTGGTACTTTGTATTTTTTCAGCATTTACTTTAGATACCTACACAATGTGTGGCATTGTGACGGACCCAGCGTCTATTTATTTACCTTAAATTGACCTTTGACCTGATTGTAAATTTATAGAATTACTATTGTGTCCTTTTGGCACTAAAATTAGTTGATTGGCTTTAGGTAATTTATTTATTTTTGGACTTTAATTTAGTCGGCCCGTCGACTTTTATCGGTACTCATTTAGTCCTAGTGCAGCTTTGCATTTTGAATTGGCCTTTGTAGGCACATTTATCACATGCCGGCACATTTTATCTTTTAGGGGGAAGGCGGCGCCATTATCGCAATCCTGTCTACCTGTTTGTTATGTTTGCCCAAAAACTCTTTCAGTTGCCTCCTAACATTTTATCAAATTTGTTCCCATAATCACTTGTTTATTGTAACTGAAATCCCTAGATTCAATATTTTCCTTTAGATCGGCGGAGGCTCAATTTTCCGCATTGAAATCACATTTAGAATCATTAGGAATAGATTAGATTAGAAATTTCCAAAGTACAATTCTTGTTGCATCAGTCGAAACACGAATCGTTCATACAAACTCTGTTTTTGCGAAAAGTATTCTTATAATTTGTCGACAGCAACTTTAAAAATGTCCATTACGCTAGCTTCTGAAACGTGCGTACTTGGAAGAGTGCTCGCAGATAGCAGGCACACGACACTCAGGCACATTCTAAAGCTTTCTAAAGGACAATTAAGACATCATTGTAATACTATCCGTAAGTAAGCACGGAACATGTGCGTTAGGTAAGTACCTTCTAACTACCGAGTTTCTGTACTTAAGGAGTTATCGAAGTAACCTAACGTGTAACAAACAGAACAGGTAGACACATATACATAGGATTGGACCCCAAGACATACATTAAAGTTCAACGAGTCTTTGTGACAATAACCTGTTTCACTCCTTAACGTTAATTATAGTCACATATTACTAACAATTTAAATTTTATGGAATTTTTCCTGAGCTATATTAATTTTTAATTCTGAAGAACTTATCATTTGCACTACATGGGCCGATATCCCATGCAGCACTCGCGGAGTTTTCACTCCAATGGTATTTCCTTATTCGGACTTAGGTTTCACTCACGGAGTCTTCACTCCAATTGTAGGTATTTATTTATACGGAACTCGTATCTTGCATAAACTATACATTAATACCATTGTCTTTTCAGCCTATGAAACTCGACTTTTCTAGTTTTCATATTTATAGGCAAGGTTGTGTCAATGTCTAGTTAGTTATTTTAAATACACCATAGTCGGCATCAGCAACCCCGCCCCACCACCATAACCGCGGTACTTGCATTTGAAAACTCGTTTAAATAATTAAATAAAGAACTTATTTAAGGAGGACAAGGTAAGCATTTCATGAGTTTCCAAATGTAATCGATCACCGCGCAATCATTGCTGGCGCGGCAGAATTATTAAGCATAGCCATACCTTCCCAAGGCCCACGGTCCTACCAGCTGTAGTAGGTACTTTCTAAGTTCGGTGGAAGAATTTTTTACATTTATTCGGAAAATGGTTTTTTTTATTATAATTATTTTCAACAAAATCTGTTTACTGCACACATGTACGACTCTAGATTCTTCAGACTCTGAAGACCCTTAGACCCTTTAGACTTCCTTAGACTATTTAAACTCTTACAATCTTTAGACTCTAACTTAGATTCTGTAGTCTCCTTAGACTCTTTAGACTATTTAGACTATTAAGACTATTTAGACTCTTTACTTTTTAGACTATTTAGACTCTTTACTCTTTAATCTCTTGAGACTCTTTAGACTCTTTAGACTTTTTAGACTATTTAGACTCTTTAAACGCTTTAGACTCTTTAGACTATTTAGACTCTTTAGACTCTTTAGACTCTTTAGACTCTTTAGACTCTTTAGACTGACTCTTTAGACTCTTTAGACTCTTTACTCTTTTAACTCTTTAGACTTTTCAGACTCTTTTCACTCTTTAAACTCTTAAGACTCTAGGTTTAAACTCTTAAGACTTTAGTTTCTTTAATCTAACTTATTTTTATTTTTTATTTCCTTATACATATATTATATGATGTGAAAAGCAGTATGGGTCACATGGTAGCAAAATTATTTTCACTTTGGGCGTTAACACTTGAATCCCTCACTACGCTCAGTATTCCATTTTAATACCTCGCTTCGTTCAGGATTCAATGTTCGCCGTCGCCGTAACCATGACATTTTGCTCCTTAGCGACACAACCTAATGTTTAATTGAAGCAGAGTTGCATCTGTTTTGCTTCGTTCCATTTTAAACAAAACAAAATCAACCCTGAATACACTATAGATTCAAATTTCAATAGCAAATTTCAGACTTTTTCCTTGTATGGCTGGGCCCCAGGAGGGTGAGTGCAATATTAACACAACAACATTTACAACCATAAAAGTATTCCATTTTTGGAGAATACTCGTATTAAGCTTAAGCTTTACGACAAATTTCACCGACAGTATCAGTTTGTTTACTTATTTTTCCTTTTGCATTATAGAAACAAGACCCAGAGAATATTATGCTGATTTGGTTAAATAATTTAAATGCATATCTAACTAGCACACGTAAGCTAAGTAGCACCATGTTGTATAGCAGATGATCTGTTGATTTTTATTGAGTCTGACGCTAAATAAAGCGTACACTTATTATTTATTTAGGTAGATAACTTCTGGTTAAAAGTGTTAACCCTATTATGTGAACTATTATTAAGCATTTGTCGTTAATTTGATACATTTGTGAGCTAATAATAAACTACAGCGCACCCAGATATTGTTTCAACAACCGTTAACGCAGACAGCACCACGTTGGTATACTTAGTTACCTGTAGTAAATTACCGGTGAACAGACATATTCAGCACTACACAGCAATATGCGCGACAGTTTATTTATTATACGTATAACTTAATTATAGTTTTACACGCTTCCTTAAATACACAGTCGCTATAAAAGTTTTATTTCTATTTTATAATAACTTATTTTACTGTATTTGGCTTAATTTCTGTTCACCGACCCGTTTTTTGGAAAGATAAAAGCATTTAATAGTATTTAAACTGAATAAGACGTTGAAATGTGCCCTATAGTAATAATATTAGCGTAAAAATAGTTCTTTTCTCGATCAAAATATAGTTTAAATACCAGAAGTGTACCTTATAAAGATGTTTATGTGCTCAGAGCTATAAATTAAGTCCACAATGGGTCCATCATACCTGTGCTATTTGGGTCATTCGTCTCCCTCCCTTTTATTGAAAAAATAATTTCAAACTGATAACTTTTTGTCGGTTATTTAGCAACTACATCGATTTTTTTGTTTTTTCTTACGTTCTTTATCCTCGTCGCCATTGTGACGTCTAGATTCTGTTGTATTACAAGGTGATAAATAAAACTCAGTTGGTCAGTCAGGTGTGCTCCGCGACCCGCCTGTACGCCGTGACAGTTGACAACAGAATGTCGACTTGCAGGTAGTTCGCATTGCACTTTTATTGTATAAACGTCACACCTGTCAATAAATTCAGTATCGTACTCTATTTACTCTACTCTTTTCCTGTGAACACTGAGTAAATTTCCTAATCCTCTGTCATAAGCTCGGGTCAATTCTCGATTGAGCAATTTTTGGTGTCCTAAGGCTAAAATTCCAAGTACAATTCACGTGGGGGCTCAGCAAAAAATTATAAGTTTGGATACCTACGTCCAAACTTATAATTTTTTGTAACGTATTGTCAAAAAAGTAATAT
Organism: Cydia splendana; assembly: GCF_910591565.1. NCBI lineage: Eukaryota > Metazoa > Arthropoda > Insecta > Lepidoptera > Tortricidae > Cydia > Cydia splendana. The sequence continues at coordinate 10,557,119 of NC_085971.1, read as the reverse complement.
AAAGGAGCATTGCTTAGCTTAGAGATTTGATTTGATTGCTTATAAAAAAATGCGTTATTTATTAAAATTTTTCCGTTTATGTATATTTGACGGCGGGGCACTGTTTTTGTTGTCACTCAAGAATACCTCCCAAAATATGGTGTGTCGTTTATCCACTATTTACGTTTATCATACGATACAATAGTGCATCACTTGGGCTTCGATCTCCAACACTAGTGGACATAGAGATGGTGTTTTTGATCGAAGAAACAGTTACCCTTTTTAAGCGACGTATTTTGGTACGGTTACTACGACATTCGTATGGGCACTATTTGTTGATATACAATTGAATTGTTTTATAAAATTATAGTTAGCAAAATGATGGTAGAATTTCGTGTCTAATGACTGCTTGAATCGGGTTCATGATGTACGAAAGATGCATGGTAAAAATACTTTTTTGAAGATTATATATTTTTACTTAGACCATACAAATGTCGAATGTGGCGTACAAATGTCGACACAGTGCCATAAAAACCGGACAAGTGCGAGTCGGACTCGCCCACCGAGGGTTCCGTACTTTTTAGTATTTGTTGTTATAGCGGCAACAGAAATACATCATCTGTGAAAATTTCAACTGTCTAGCTATCACGGTTCGTCAGATACAGCCTGGTGACAGACGGACGGATGGACGGACAGCGGAGTCTTAGTAATAGGGTCCCGTTTTACCCTTTGGGTACGTAACCCTAAAAATGTCGATACTTCCATATAAATGTCGATAGTCAACTATAAAAAGCAAATTAATGCCTTGTACACTACTTATATTTTTTGTTGTTAAACACCCCCTTTACTCAATCATTACCAATTATAATATTCCAAAAAAAGAAAAAAAACAATACAATTGTCGAAAAAACCCACTCTTCAAAAATTTTCCCTGTTAGAAAATTGTGATTGGTCAAACTATTATTAAGATATAAGAAAAACAAATGACTGCATTTAGTGCTTCTGTTCCAAATAGGTATGCACCTCCCTGAAACTAATCCTGGCGGCGCCCATGCTTACGCTGCATAGCATTTGTAATGACAACGTCTGGCAATGTCTTCATTAATGTCATATTTCTATGAAAATATCTTAATAATGACACTCTTCACTTTGTTCTATTCAAGTCGGTGCAAGCAAAGTAAGCTTAGACGGACAGGGCCGTCTTAAACTATGTTGGGGCCCTTGGGCACATAAGAATTTGGGGCCCTTGTGACTAGTCGTATGCCTATTGCCTAGTATTAACCACATTTTTCATTGAAACACAGAAAATAAAAGGAAATACCTTGTAAAACTAAAGACCTCTTCAGTCGCATATTTCATTCATGATTCCATCGAATATTCTAACAATTGAAACTTGAAGCAATTCCATGGTAATCCATAATACTTATCACGTGTCTTTCTTTTTTTTTATTCTCTATTTTAACTTAGAAATAAACAAAATAAACCCTCAGGAAATAATCAACAACAAATTGGTATTGACGTTGACAATAAAACTGATGAAGACAGCTCGACGTTCCGTTACGCTGATGCTCTAGTACAATTTCGAAACATAAAATCTAAAAATTCATAAGATAAATAAAAATATTAAAATAATTAATTCTCTAAATTCCGGATGTCTTAAATAATATATTAGATACTAATAAACATAAAAAAAACTTCAATACAGGAACGTTTTTCAGAAGTAAACTAAAAAATATCTCAAAGAAAAATAATGCTTACAAATTCGTACGTGATGAGTTTTCGAACGTTCCCTTTTATCATAATTTAGTCTACTCCAACTGACTACTCGACTATTGCCTATGAATGTGTGCGTAGATGTCATTAAAAATAGCTCCGTCTTTCTCTAAACTGCGAGAGTAAAAAGGACATGATTTATATTCTGAAGTAAGCAATAGTGAACCTTAATATTTAAGACATATGGTTTAGTAAACAACCTGGAACTTATGATCTTTCTTCTTGAATCAAACCTTGTTACACGCCACGAGGTTAATGACATCTTCCTCAGTTCTGGTATCCTGGTACTTTTGGTATACGTTTTTCTCAATAAGACAACTGTTGTCGGTTACCCGCCCGAGGCAAACGACCTCTTCTGCAATTCTGGCATCCTAGTACTTTTGGAATAATGTTTATGCCATTATTTCGCCGTTATGTCGCCAGTATGTCGCTATTATGTCGCCGTTATGTCGCTATTATGTCGCCGCTATGTCGCCGTTATGACGCCGTAATGTCGCCGTTATGTCGCTATTATGTCGCCGTTGCGTCGCCAATATGTCGCCGTTATGTCGCCATTATGTCGCTATTATGTCGCCGTTATGTCGCTATTATGTCGCCGTAATGTCGCCGTTATGTCGCATTTATGTCGCCGTTGCGTCGCCAATATGTCGCCATTATGTCGCTATTATGTCGCCGATATGTCGCTATTATGTCGCCATTCTGTCGCCGTTATGTTGCCATTATGTCGCCATTATGTCGCTATTATGTCGCTATTATATCGCCGTTATGTCGCTATTATGTCGCCAATATGTCGCTATTATGTCGCCGTTATGTCGCTGTTATGTCGCCATTATGTCGCCGTTATGTCGCCGTTATGTCGCCATTAAGTCGCCGTTATGTCGCCATTAAGTCGCCAATATGTCGCTATTATGTCGCTGTTATGTCGCCATTAAGTCTTTCTAGCTAATGTCGCCAATATGTCGCTATTATGTCGCCATTATGTCGCCGTTATGTCGCTATTATGTCGCCATTATGTCGCCGTTATTTCGCCATTATGTCGCCGTTATGTCGCTATTATGTCGCCAATATGTCGCTATTACGTTGCCGTTATGTCGCTATTATGTCGCCAATATGTCGCTAATATGTCGCTGTTATGTCGCCAATTGTCTTTGTTTTGATTCATATCGCTAATATGTCGCCGTTATGTCGCCAATATGTCGCTGTTATGTCGCCAATATGTCGCCGTTATGTCGCTATTATGTCGCCAATATGTCGCTATTATGTCGCCAATATGTCGCCGTTATGTCGCTAATATGTCGCCGTTATGTCGCTAATATGTCGCCGTTATGTCGCTATTATGTCGCCAATATGTCGCTATTATGTCGCCGTTATGTCACTATTATGTCGCCGTTATGTCGCTATTATGTCGCCGTTATGTCGCCATTAAGTCGCCGTTATGTCGCCAATATGTCGCCATAGTAAAAAGGTATAAAAGGCCGGTGCGGAGCGTTGGGGCAGGCACGGGGCATGTTCGACCGCGCGGACAACACCGACCACGATCACCTGCGCGGGATTGCGCCTCACTACACGCGCCCGCCGGACCAACACGGGGCTCGGCATCTCCCCCGAGCCCTCCTACACACCACACAAGAAGACGACGAAGAAGAAGACACGCACACACCACACCGGATGTCGCCTACATAGGCACGATGCACACGCCAGCCTAAGCTGCCGGTCGCCTTCTCTGCGTCCCCGATGCCTGGCCCCGCTCAAACGGTATCACCAGGCTAGGGGTCGCGGGGTTGGATAAACGGCCGGTGGCGAGAAAGCTGGCCCTCACGGATACACAGCCGTCCCCAAAATGACGAGCGACCGACCGCCCCACAAGGTGGGGCGCGACCCGAGACAGCCTCCGCAGCCGGAAGGCGGAAGAGGCCACTCGCACCCCTTCAAAAGGGTGCCGAAGGATTTCACAGCAGTTGGGGCAGGCATTCATTCTTCGACCGGGCTAGCAGTGACTCTGGTTTTCGAGTGTAACGTAGTGCGGGGAGGTGAAGTTTCTCCGCGACTTTTTCTGTGTTTGTTTTTTACTTGGAATTATCCTAGTGAATTTAAACTTAGAATTTGTGTCTGTGCTTGGTTTTGCGGGGATTTTAATCGTCGTAACGCTAAGTTTAGACTGTTGTGGAGATTCTTTACTACCATGTGTGGGTTTTTAGTTATTGTGAAGTTTTCTTTACGCTGTGTGTTCTAAGTGCCGTCATGTTATGCAGGGACAATGTCAATGCATGGCCGGGGCTTGGAATAGTGTCTGTGTTTGGTTTTGCGGGAAGAAATTCTCGTAACGTTAAATATAGATGACAGTGTTTAAGGGAATTTCACTTTTCACTAACTCATAGTTTAATTTAGTGATAACTTAGTTATTTTAGTGTTTTTCTATGGGGTATTTTTGCTATTTTAAAAGACAGATCATTGTTTGGACTAACAGTTTGTCCAGCTAAACATTCACTCCGCCTAACGGTGCCAAAGGATTGGATGGTTAGGAGTCTATTGCTCCAAGTTTGAGAGGACTTGGCGTCTCTTTTATATCAACATAAGAGACGAATTATCTCACTAGTCTCAAGGCCCAGCTGTTTAGACGGATGTGGGGACGTCACGTGCGCGTCATTGGGTGTAAATCCTGCCCACTGAAGTCGACAGTAATTGAGACTAGGTCTCCTATTAAATTTATTATATATTTCGGTGCTCCGGTTCATGCTAGTGCTGGTTGCGGGGACAGACTTCTGTCGTGACTGATATTACACTTAGTCTTTGTTGTGGCAGAGTTTCCCTCGTGATTAGTGCGTGTGTGTGCTAGGGTATTGATCCACTTATATACACGGAATAGGGCGACTTATTCTTATCCACCATGCCCGCGGGCGATAAGGAGGGAGTCAAATACACTGGCCTGTAGGTTGCCTTCTCGGTTTCGCCTGCCGAACTTTACAGCTTCTCGTAGGGACAACACTTGCGTATATTACAAAGCATTAGGTCGATGGTAAGAACGAACTATGCTTTGAATGTACTAGAATAGGGACAAAGGGTAGGATTAGGGTAGAATCACACACTCTTTTGTTGTCTATTAATGTTCTTTTTAGTTAGGGTCTATAAAATTGATATGATTGATATATACTTCTCTTTGAGGGTTTAAAAATATGGTTTCTTTATCCTAAAATATGTGTGTTTAAAAGGTAAAGGTTCAACTGCCTAAATCTTCCTAATTTCTAATTTATATGGGGAAAGAACTAATGTTTCTATATAATTTTATTTCTATTTTTCATTTCTGGTTGTCTGGTGTAGGGACGAGGTACTGAGTAATATAATCAGGTAATACATACAACATAATCACTTAATTATCAATCTGGATTTAGGAACGCAGACTATTCTGGGATTGAAGAACGGTTTGCTTTAGGGAACCTTTGTCAGGCAAGAGCAGTACAAAGCATACATTGAGTGAATACTCAATTTCGGCTTCGATTAAATATAATAGTTAACAAATAAACTCGGTGCTTCGTTTATACATCTAGAAAACCAGGAATTCTGTCTAGATTATCAGTTTTGGGGAATGGGATTAAGGGATTAGCATCCCTAGCTTTTGAATATGAAAAAAGATAAGTAATTATGATGATTGATGGATACTTTGACACTTCTTTTCATCATCATCTAGGTGCGCTTAAGTTACGAAGTGTTGGTCATAGCCCGTCTGGCTAAACTGGTAGGGTAGGTGTTCCGATTGATACTTGCAAATCGGACTAAGAGCTTCCAGACCTGCATCGGGCGTACGGAGCAGCACGTGTGATTAAATCACACATCGTTTAGAAGATGATAGTTAATTATAATTAACCTTGAAATGCTAGGGTGTAAAAGAGCTTATCTCAGGAGTGCTGCTTCTATGTTATCCCGGAAGCTTAATAGGTGTGGCAGGATTTTACCAACAACATTTTTATATATTTTATATCATCATATATGCTGCAATACTTAAATACATTATAGTAAATTTTACACCATCATTTACATTGCACTAATAAATTCTAATAATTTTCTATTTAGTAATTCATTTTTCTTTAAATTATTTCTTACTTGCATAAATACTTATTTTATTACCATAAATATCTGTTCTCAAAATCTAGGTAATAATAAATAAAGTCAGAGTCCAAAATTTAGCTGATACTCATTAAAGAATTTGAGGTTGCCGCGGTTCACTTCAGAGGGGTCCTAACTACTAGCTAGACGATCACATGGCCATATTTTAGGGTAAATCTAAAGGGGGGTGTTTATATTAAGGTAGGTTAGGTAAGTAAGTAAGGGGGGAGGTACACCCTTTTGGAAAATAAAGAACTAAAGAAAGCGAATTAAACTAAGATTTTTCTATTATGATCTTCTATTTATTATGAGTAATCAAATATAATGTTACTGCCTGTCCTTCGGGGCCCCCTGAAGATGGGGGCTCTGGGCACGGGCCCCGTGTGCCCATAAGGGGACTTTACCATACCACACCACACACTTCACTTCTTACTTAAAAAGAGGAAAGGGGACGACCTGTTCACCATACAAACGTAGTCCCCATTTTCCCAGGGCCAGGGCCGTCAACATGTTTTCGATAGGTATGTAATTTTGTATGAAAAGGCGATTTCGCGTGGTCGTCCACATTCGTCATAATCCTAAATAGTTAAGGTAGGAAAATGGTATTTTCACGTGCAGGAAATTGGTATTTTCTATACCTATGTAGATTTTTACGAGTCTATTGTGTCCCACTGCAAGGCAAAGGCCACCCCTCTCTTCGTTCAGAGCATATGCATAGTTTGTTTTATTTGTATTTATATTTTATATGATAATACTATTAGGCCAAGCGCGCACCACGACTTTTTGTCGCGCGATAATTTAGTCGCAGAAATGTAACGTATGTGTTTATATGGCAGTGCGCGCATATGCGACAAAAAAATCGCAGCGATTTTAAAATTGTGATTTGTCACATTTTTCCGCGACTGCTCGCGACGCGATTGTCGCAAAGTGAATTGCAGCATACGGAGTTGTATGGCCCTGCGCGCACTGCGATAATAAAATCGCACCCCGGTCCTCAGTCGGCACTTCGCTCTCCAAGCCTCAACATGTCGGAACCTGCTTCTCCGATGGAGTCTCAAGATGAGACGCTAGATGTTGACCATTTAATTATGGAAATAGAAGGAGATCACCTTTGTGGTATAAATACTCAAAGTTATACGGCGATCGCATATTAAAGACACGTTTCATGACAAACGACTGGTACGAAATCCATGTTGAGAATGAACAAATCGTCGACTTTTTCATCGCAGTGCGCGCAGTGAATTTTCTGCGATATATTACAGCGCGATTCTAAAATCGTGTCGCAAAAATTAAAATCGTGGTGCGCGCTTGGCCTTACTTATTCTGTTTCATTACATTTGAACAGAGTAGAAGGAACATAAAAAGGTAGTCGTGATTTTTCAAATGTATCTTTAGAAACAAGGCGTGGTTAAGAAAATTACTGATTGTATATTGTTTTATTTTTATGTAAAATAAATTTATAAACAATAATCAATTTATGATGCAAATCTATAGCAGTATTGTCTTTATAATCAAACAATAGGTGACGGAATAACTATAATGACAAATGTTACGTAACCGAACGCCTGTACAAAATTAAAAAAATATCGAACTATGTATATTTGAATTTCGTAATCCTTTTTTAGAGTACCTACATATGGTGCTACTTTAACGCACTAGTGCGGTAATTAGCACTTTACGTGTCTAAGTCGAAAATTATAAGGTCATAAACATGAACCATAATGAAGGTACTGTAAACCGTTGTACCTACGATACACTTTTTTTTTTTTTTTTTTTGACGGAGTGGGAATGCGTTTACGCACGGTGTGTGGGGCTCGCCACTCCTTTCCCCTCTCCTGACAGGAGAGGGGGAGAATTTGGCCCTACCCATTAAACCCACTCCGGCGTTTCACCCTCTCTGCCGTTCGTGAGGGCGCACTGGGATCGATGACATTCCACCACCGCACCTACGATACACTTGCGAGGTTGCGAGTAGGTAATTCACAACTCGCGTCGATTTGTGAATTACCTACTCGCAAACTCATCGACACCCCCTTCTGCCTTGTTCTAATTTATCTTCACTTATTGCGAATTTCCTACTTTTTGCACTTGTATTGTAGTGTACTATTACTATTATATAATATGCGTAAGCGTGTCAAATAGGTACTTGAACCGAACCTACGAATATCAAATCAAGTGTGATTAAAACTTCAAATAGACATTCAGTGCATTGAGGCCTCCAGTGTACGTATAATTAGTATAATTACTTATTATATTTTTATAGAAATACTACCTATCTTCTGCTCGCGACATCGTCTGCTTGAGATGATGATGATGAATTGATAAAACCTATCCTATGTCCTTCCTCGGGACTTGAACAATCTTCATACCAAATTCCATCTAAATTGGTTAAGCGGTTTAAACGTGAAGGGGTAATAATCCAGTAACTTTGTCGAATTTTGTAACCTGGCTCTTTTGCGTCAAATCCGGTAGTTCTGATTTTTTGCAGACTTGTTTATGATGTTGGCCCAATGAATAATCCAAGTTTGTGACTTCGAGCGCCGAACGCAACTTTGTCAAAAATCGAATAAACCGCATTTTTTTTTAGATTTGGGCGATTATAACCCTAAAGTACTAGTTTTTGGTAGTAACTTCCTAGGGCGTTTTTAAAGTAGACTAAATTTGCTACAATAAGACACTAGAATTGTCTCTGTACATCTAATATTTTCCGAGATAAAGCCTTTCAAAATTTTATAATTTTACATCAGTTCTTAGGTGTAATATAAGGGTTAGGCAGGTAATTTATATGGAATTCATCACCGCCACGTTCTACAAAATATTTATTTTCCTTAAAAAAATATTTTTTCAAATAGGCACTCATACATTTTTTTATGGAAAATAAATATTTTGTAGAACGTGCTGGTGATGAATTCCATATAAATTACCAACCTAACCCTTATATTATAGCTAAGAACTGACGTAAAATTATAAAATTTTAAAAGGCTTTATCTCGGAAAATATTAGATGTACAGAGACAAATTTAGTGTCTTATTGTAGCAAATTTAGTCTACTTTAAAAACGCCCTAGGAAGTTACTATCAAAAACTAGTACTTCAGGGTTATATTCGCCCAAATCTAAAAAAAATGGCGGTTTATTATATTTTTGACAAAGTTGCGTTCGGCGCTCGAGGTCACAAACTTGGATTATTCATTGGGCCAACATCATAAACAAGCCTACAAAAAATCAGAACCACCGGATTTGACGCAAACGCAAAATGTATAATTTTACTGTATTATAACAGATAGACAGAATTACTTTCGCAGTGCCCGCGATTTCCTTTGCGTGGAATTACTTATTTAAGCATCACACAATGTGACAATCACTATGATTGTGATTGTCGCGAATAGATGAATTTCATATCGTATCATATATACCTATAGTAGAAGAGCCGGCCGCAAATTTTCTAACCGACTTGATACCACGATGAAATGCACAATGGTTTCCCATAAACTGAGTGATGCTAAGTCCGAATTCGATAGTCTGCCACGGCGGAACTTGCCGAAAGTACGAAAAAGAAGGCCACTTCCGGTGCGAAAAAAGGGGGCTGATTTAACCCATCTGATACCGAAATAATAGTTATGGCAGCAGTTAGAAATTTACATGTAGACACAGAAAAGCGAAGTCTGCCAGTATTTTTTTTGCCGGAAGTGCTTGGCAGACGCTCTCAAAGGTGGCCACCGGGACCCCTAATTTAACCCATCTGATACCACCATGAAACCAATTCCAGTCGGTAGATATGAACCCTCATGTCAGGAATTTATATGTCTGCCAAGGCTTTTCCTGCCGAAACACCTTGGCAGACGAGATTATGTGAGCAAGGTAACCATCGGTTACCCTACACTAACCCATCTGATACCACCATGAAACCAATTCCAATCGGTAGGTATGAACCCCCATTTTAGGAATATACTATATAGGTAGGTAATAGAATGATTATTGATTACTTACCTCCTTTCAAGGAAAGGCCCGTCCTCTTACTCATAGCCTCCGATGATCTTACCGGGCCAAATCTCGATTACTCATTTGAATAACATTTGGTGTCTACTAACAATTATCAATCCATATATGCCCATTGGGTCGGTTCGACCCACTTAATAAAACTCGCTACTACACGTTAAAATTAGTAGGAGAGACCGTAACCTCAAGGAGTCCCCAGACCAAATACTAGATTTGGGCATATATATGGGTTAAGGCTATGCTGATATCCATCTTTTATTGGGTTCCGTAGTTCCGATTAGTAACACTTAAAAGTATTCTATTAATATTTGAAGCCTTAATTTACTTATATAAATATTGAAATAGAAGAAAATATAAATGTTTTTATCCATGCAACGAAGTGGTAAAATCAATCTAGAAAAAAATAGAGAAGGGAAAGTAAATCCCTTAACAGCATGTAAAGTGGGGATTTAATACACAAACGTAATTTTCGTAAGTTAAGGAAAATCACAAGTCCCAGGGGACACGCAGAATACGGATGGTAACGTAGCTACCTACTGTTGAAGCTCTGTTGTGCAAGTCTCTAAGGTTTACCCACAAGCAGTCAGAACGCCAACGTCACTCAAAACTTATAATTTGATTTCCGTCATCAGTTCTACACTGAGTAATTGAATATTTTTGCGGGTTTTTCTTCTCTCGGCTCTGTGTGTGCAGGCAAAAATATGTATGTCTGTACCTGTTATAACTATCCTAATCGATTGTATTTTACAAGCTTTTATTTAACTTGCAATGTAAGTAGATATGTACCCGTACATATACGGGTCAAATCTTGCAAGTTAAATTTGACCCACTTCCCGACTTTTCGACGACGACAAAATTTACATACCTACATGTAAGTCCGGTGACAATGCAATATTATGGTACCACCGAGCAGATCTGATGATGGAGACAGGAGGTGGCCATGATAACTGTGAAAACTGTGTGATAAAACAACGCAACCTGTGGGCGCAGCACGGTTCCATTTTTATCGTCTATCACTATGCGCGTCCCTTTCGCACTTACATACTTGTTAGAACGTGACAGGCATGGTGACAAGGGATAAAAACGCGACCGTGCTACGCCACCTGTTTGTGTTTGGGGTTTATAGAATTGTCTTGATTTAGTTGCCTGACGAAAGAATATTACAGATGATATGAAATAATATATTTCACAGTATTTATGATTTTGACAGATCACAAATAGCATGATGAGCTAGGAGATGTCGATGACGGCCAATGCGACATCGGCAGCTGGGGAAGTGAGCGCGGGCGCCAGCGGCCCCACCACGGCGCTGCGCCTACGCCGCTCCGCAACATTCACCCGCGCGCACTTCTACTTCGAACGTCAGACATCGCGCGCGCATACAAAAATTTACCTTTAATCGTGATCAGTATTAAATTGTGATGGAGAAAGAGCATCAGCCGGACTCGATGGCTACGATCACCATGAAGCCGGAGTACCCGCCGTCGGAGTACAGCGCCTCAGAACCGCCACCGGTATGAATTTACCCGTTACCCGCTTTGATTTATGTTAAGCACGTAACGCTCACGGATCTACTTATTGTCATCCATTTTTTGAGTTGTGACACTGTTCTAAAATGAAGGTTTGTCTTAGAGTTGCCGGTTGAATAGACTCGGGATAAAGGAGTGAGACGTTGGTTGCGAAGTAAAACGGTTCGATGCGGGAAAGCGCCTTTCTCTTACGCTGTGCTGAGCTGACGTGTTAGTGGCTACTTGTTTGTAAACAAGGGCTTAATTGCCCTTGATATACACACATTCTAGTAGCAAAAATGTTTGCTTCACTTTAGTGTTGCAAAAAACCTTGCATTAATAAGTCCATGTTTAATGTAACTTAATTAACTCACTTAGACAATGTTAAACAGTAAGACACCTCTTCAATTCAAAGTACATATGTAGACTTGTAGAGCCGTAGGAAATAAATCTATACATATTCACGACATTGATTAGGTACTGGTTTAATATTTAACGTTATAAAATTTACTACAACAATTTCGATTCAATATTGCTTATTAGGTACCTACATATTAATATACCTACTGTCATTTGAAAGACGTTCTCAACAAACTTTGGCCGGGAAGGCGCAATAACATTAACCATTATGGTAGGTACTCGTACATGTTTCATAATAGCTCTTAAGTCTATTGACTCCATATTTAAAGTCGTCAGGGTTCTCCTGCGAAAGGCAGCGGCTGCCGGGGCCAAGTTAGGTATTATTTGTCTGCGGCGAACAAAAAATTAATAATAACATTTATTGTCAATGGAATGTACAGTCACCTGCAATATTATGTTATTCTTCGAAGGCCGCAAAAGTGTGTGACACGCTCTTATAGCTCTACAAATAAGATCGTGTCACATATTTTTGCGGCCTTCGTTGTGTAACATATTATTGTAGATGACTGATGTACTTATACAGAATTTCTATAAACAGTTTAACTTATCTAGGTAAGCTGACATTAAATAGTATTTAGACATAGGTCAGCTTAATGGCTGTTCGTGACAGATTTTATCCATTACTTCGTAACAAGTGGGATGTTTAGCCATTCACAACAAAGGCCGGTAATAACTATGACAGTAAAATTCAAGGTTGGCGACTGACGTGTTACAAAACTATAGGGTATTATGAAAACTAACCTTTGATGTTTTCCTTTTCTACTTAAGGCAATGTCTACGGTCTATTAGTTTCCATAGGCCTTTGGATGATTTATGACATTGAGTAATATAAGTATGAAATCGATTAAAATTTAAAATATTGCTTGCAATATTATAACTAGGAATTATGGCAGAAAAGATATATACAGTGGTAATACTAAAAGAAATTATTAACTAGCTTAAATCTAATAGCAGAATAGTTTCAAGTAGATAAATAAATCTAGCATGTTATTACTTAACCGTTATTCGGTCGGTAAGTCGGTACCTATATTAATATCGGTACCTATATAAATTCAAACACACACACACACACACACACACACACACACACACACACACACACACACACAAGTGGCCTATAGTTAGATATTTAGTACTTTTCTGTTACTCATAATACATATACTAAATTTATGGTTCCTGTTAGGTTAACTTATGTATTTTTAATTTTAATTTGAATATTTTAATTTTAGTTATATTTTTGTTTCTTTTAACTGATTGTTTTGTTTTGTTGCTTAGCAAACCAGTAAGGAAGAGCGGTGTCTCTTGACACAGGTATCTTGTATACTTAAAAAGAGACACCAACCTGCACATTGTTAAGCTATTAAGTTACTGAATAAATCATTTTTATTTTATTTTATTTATTTATTAATCATAATATATCACATAAGTGATCAAATAGAATTAATAAAATTTAAGTATCGAAGTATTTTTCCAGAACGCTATCTTTTCTTTGGATAGGAATGTAAAGTAACGGCGCGGTGTTATTATGGTCAGTATTTAAATCCGGTATTCTCACTAAAATAATAAACATATGACGTTTATGAATAAGAATAGCAAAAACAAGTTTACTCGGCATACTTACTTTATTAAATTATTTATGATCAAGTTAGTCTAACCCACGGTATGTGTTTGGATGTTTGTTGTTCCTGTATTTCTTAATCATGAATGTAAGCAAACACTTCAGGAATTATGATAGCGGCTCCCGTCTTGGTCATGCAAATGCGTTTGACGTAGCCACGTAAATGAATTCTTAAGCGTTCCTTTCCGAGAATTGCGTCGCGTACGAATGTGGGAAAATCATTGTTCTATTGTCCCTGGCCATCCATTAACATTGCTACTTATCACGCTCCTGCAGTTCACGTATTTATCTAGCCATTATATTACTGAAACTTCGTCTTAAAAATAATTGACTTGATTTTATATAAAGGTACAGTATAGTTTCTAAACAGATACCTATATGGCACCAAAAAGCCGGTAAAGCGTCTACACTCAGTTTTATTTTAAGATTCTTAACCTATAATAAGTTTTTGGCAAAAATTTCATTTTTGGTACAAGCTTTTATCGCCGACTGTACTTTTTTTTCCACAGGCAACTAATACTCATCGAGACAATTCTAAAAACCCCAAACACAATTAGGTTTCGTTGTTTTATCACAGAGTTCCTATGGCCACCTCCGGTCTCCATCATCAGATCAGCTCGATGACACCATAATATTGCATTGTCACCCGACTTACGTATGTATGCAAAATTTCAGCTCAATCGGAAACCGGAAAGTGGATCAAATTTAACTTGCAAGATTTGATTACACACAGACAGACAGACAGACAACGGTCAGGTGAAAGTAAATAAAAGCTTGTAAAAATAAACTGCCAAATACCTACATTATTGCATACCTACGATGTTATGGACCTATAGGTATCTAAACATCAACAAAAAAGATACCTGTCTGCTTAACTAACCAAACATACTTGAGCAATTATTAGCCAAAATGATTCTCCAATTCAGACCTATAAAGTGGGAATTTTAGCACTTATTGAAAATGAGCTAGCTTGCAACAGTAGATTAAACAATAAGAGCAATTGCAGTGAAATCGTTACTAGGACAGTTTACCGAACGTGGCCGCAGAGCCGCCGCGGTCTTGCGTCACGTCCGACTGACCTGTACGGTTACCATCAGTTTGTCACTGACATTAACGCCGTCGAGAACGTAATTTACTTTCTATACGTCCCGTTTGCACTAATATGCGAGTGCGAGCGAGATGTATAGAAAGTAAATTACGTTCTCGACGGCGTTTATGTCAGTGACAAACTGATGGTAACCGTACAGCTATCCACAGCCTGCTCAACGTAGGTGCACAAACAAATCGTTGTTCAGGGGATTCCGGAATATTCCAATGTTTATTACCTAATGCCAGTCGCAATTATTACAATACTTTTCCGTGTTATAATTTCAAACGCTCAAAAAATGCAGACGTACGTCCGCATTAAATGAATGGGTAATTTAACTTTATGCAAATCATAAACATTTCTATTACGAAGCTAGGTACCTATTAGTCGGACAAAAATAATATTTTAAGCAGAACAAATTTCCACAGCTCTCGATATCTGTTCCGTCATCGTGTTTACAGTTTTGTTTTCCACAGATATCTACCTAAACAGGTACATGTTTAGTTTTCGTGACGCTACTATATTGCTGGTTTTTACACCGTCGACGTGATATGTAAACATATTACCAACAGTAGATATTAGTTGGATCGTTGTAGGTACATTGAACAATCATTATGAATATCAATAAGGCTGTTTATTCGACACCGAAGCGCACAGACAATGGTCGAAGCCGTATTCATATTTTAAAAATAAGATATTAATTCGATAGTTATTTCATTTCGTCTAGTACGAATATATTTGAGTGCGAGTGACAGCTGATATTAATATAAAATCGAATTCAAATTACAAAATCTTAATACGCCTTCGGCTCTATTACCTACTTACTGCGTTGGACATGTACAATATGCACATGCTAGTCACCCAACACTCCAACCAATTACAAAGATATCCTGATGCCTACCGACCACTATATGTTAAGTCTGACCTCCGATTATTGATGTTTGTTACGATTGGTGAGGTCAAGTTACACTAGGTTCACAGTAGAGTGGAGACAAAATGTTTAGAGAACAGCTTGAGTAGAAAGTGGCTATTCTTAATATGGCTGTTGTTATGATGCACGAGATGGCTTTATACTATGTTAGGCCCCATTCGCACGACAGCTTAAAAAGCGTTGCGTTAAAACCCGACGTTGGCGCTTTTTTACCGTTTCCAATATTTGTGTTCATATGAACGCTTAAAAATCACTTGTGAGTCGTACTGCCACGTACGCATCTCAGCAAAGCCATACTTTATTTGCTATTACGACGTATTATTTGAATATAGCTTGAATATTTCAGGAATTTGTAAGCATAAGTTGACATTTTTAAGGTGAAACTAATAATAATCTTGACGATTGACACCAAAAATTGACACTTGACAGCCAACTGATAGCAGCGCCGGCGCTTTTTTAACGCTTGTGAGAACAGATACACGGAGTTCCGTATGCTCTATTCAATTTGACGCCAACGCTCAACGCCGAAAATCGAACAGTGCTCGATAAAAAAGCGCCGCGCTTAAAAACCGCCTTCGTGTGAATACATACATGGTTATCCATTTGCGTCATTCAAACGCTTTTTTAACGCGCGTTGAAAAAGCAGCCGTGCGAACGGGGCCTTAGATAAGCCTCCACTGGGAACGATCATTATTCAAATATATAACTTTAATATGACACCGAGACCAATTGTTTTTTTTTTCACCACACCAGCTCGAAAAGGCTCGATTTATTCTTCAGATAACTATGAGAAAGTTGCAATACACAGGAGTGGCAAAGTAATATGATGCAAATTTTGAGTGGTTTTTTTGTGTGTGGCTGGTAGAATTGACTTTAAGGGCCACTTGCACCATCCGACTAACCCGGATTTAAGCGGTTAAACCGTTAACCCAGTGTCAAATTGTACCTACTGGTAACCATGGTAACTCCAGGTTTAACGGGTTAACCCCGGGTTATTGGAAAGGTGCAAGTGACGCTAAGTGATGATTTTGAATTTTGAATGATAAAGCGTTCATTTGGATTTCAATTGTAATGTTTTACGCTACGTCTTACGTAAGCGAACAACTCGCGACGGCGGCGCGGCGCGGCGCGGCGCGGCGAGGAAGAAACAAAACGTTGATACGTATAGGTGTGTCCTACTCACACATGAGCGATTTAGACGCGAAGCGGCGCGGCGCGGCGCGGCGCGGCGAACGCGCGGCGAACACGCGGCGCGGCGCGGCGCGGCGAGGTGAAACAAAACGTTGATACGTATAGGTGTGTCCTACTCACACATGAACGCGGCGAAGGCGCGGCGCGGCGCGGCGGCCTTGTCCGACTAGGGAGACACTCCACGATCGCCATGGCCGCACGCAGACACGGTTTTTAGTAAATTCGTATTTAAATTATGAGTAAACTATGTCTTTATGTGGTTATGCAAGTAAGTGCAGCGTTCTTCGTTGTCTAAAATTTTGGTTTACTGGGATTTTGAATTGGCACCGCCATCAAAAACTAAGTACACAATTACCCGGGTGGTTATTAATTTGCTTATTAGGTACTAGCTTTTGCCCGCGACTTCGTCTGCGTGGAATTAGTAATTTGGGTACCATCATTTTTAAACAAATCTGCTTTTTATTACATCCTTCTTTTCGCCCCCAAAATGGATGACTAATTACAATTAGGGGGCTGTCCATAAATTACGTCATCGATTTTTGACGATTTTGGACCCCCCCCCCTATAATCATCCAAAAATCATGCTTCAAATGACCCCATTTCCTCCTACTTCATGCTACCGTCATCCGATGTCCATACCCCCCCCCCCCACCCCTAATTTGAAATGACGTAATTTATGAATAGCCCCTAGTCAAAAATGCGAACTTTCTTTATTTGTAACGAAATTAAGATATTATTTTCTTTTATTTATTTATTAATTTTGACGTGATAACGTCCTATAAATCGATGAACACCGGTAGCATGCACGAAAAAGTGTCACGTTGTGGACAAATCTCCATGGTAACGTTTTCTTATGACGTTAACACGCAAAATTATCGTCCGTAAACCGACTTTACAGACAACCATATTTTTCTATCATAACATCACTTCCACCTCCACTCCAACTTGGAGGTTCGAGAAGTTGAAGAAGTTGGAGAAGCTGTAGAAGTTGGAGAAGTTGATAAAGTTGAATAAGTTGGAGAAGTTGAAGTTGGACAATTTAAAGTTGGAGAAGTTGGACAATTTGAAAAAGTTGAAGAAGTTCGAGTTGGAGAAGTTGAAGTTGAATTTGAAGAAGTGTCGAATTTGAAGAAGTTGGAAAAGTTGAAGTTGAAAAGGTTGGAGTAGTAGAAGTTCAAGAAGTACGAGAAGTTGAAGTTAAAGAAGTTGGAGATGTCGAAGTTGAAGAAGTTGAAGAATTTCGAGTTGGAGAAGTTGAAGTTGAAGAAGTTGAAAAGGTTGGAGAACTTGAAGAAGTTGAAAGGTTGGAGAAGTTGAAGTCTAAGAAGTAGATGTTGAAGTTGAAGAAGTGGGAGAAGTTGAAGTTGAAGAAGTTGAAGTTAAAGAAATTGGAGAAGTCGAAATTGAAGAAGTTGAAGTTGAAGAAGTAGGAGAAGTTGAAGTTAGAGAAGTTGAAGAAATTGAAAAGGTTGGAGAAGTTGAAGTAGAAGAAGTTGGAGAAGTAGAAGTTGGAGAAGTTGAAGAAGTTGGAGAAGTTGAAAAAGTTGAAGCAGTTAGAGTTGGAGAAGTTGAAGTTGAATTTGAAGAAGTTGGAGAAGTTGAAGTTGAAGAAGTTGAAAAGGTTGGAGAACTTGAAGAAGTTGAAAGGTTGGAGAAGTTGAAGTTGAAGAAGTAGAAGATGTTGAAGTTGAAGAAGTGGGAGAAGTTGAAGTTGAAGAAGTTGAAGTTAAAGAAGTTGGAGAAGTCGAAGTTGAAGATGAAGGAGTAGGATAAGTTGGAGGAGTTGAAAAAGTTGAAGCAGTTCTAGTTGGAGAAGTTGAAGTTGGAAAAGGTTGGAGAACTTGAAGAAGTTGAAAGGTTGGAGAAGTTGAAGTAGAAGAAGTTGGAGAAGTCGAAGTTGGAGAAGTTGAAGTAGTTGGAGAAGTTGAAAAAGTTGAAGCAGTTAGAGTTGGAGAAGTTGAAGTTGAATTTGAAGAAGTTGGAGAAGTTGAAGTTGGAAAAGGTTGGAGAACTTGAAGAAGTTGAAAGGTTGGAGAAGTTGAAGTAGAAGAAGTTGGAGAAGTCGAAATTGGAGAAGTTGAAGTAGTTGGAGAAGTTGAAAAAGTTGAAGCAGTTAGAGTTGGAGAAGTTGAAGTTGAATTTGAAGAAGTTGGAGAAGTTGAAGTTGAAGAAGTTGAAAAGGTTGGAGAACTTGAAGAAGTTGAAAGGTTGGAGAAGTTGAAGTTGAAGAAGTAGAAGATGTTGAAGTTGAAGAAGTGGGAGAAGTTGAAGTTGAAGAAGTTGAAGTTAAAGAAGTTGGAGAAGTCGAAGTTGAAGAAGTTGAAGATGAAGAAGTAGGGTAAGTTGGAGGAGTTGAAAAAGTTGAACCAGTTCTAGTTGGAGAAGTTGAAGTTGAAGAAGTTGGAGAAGTTGAAGTTGGAAAAGGTTGGAGAACTTGAAGAAGTTGAAAGGTTGGAGAAGTTGAAGTTGAAGAAGTAGAAGATGTTGAAGTTGAAGAAGTGGGAGAAGTTGAAGTTGAAGAAGTTGAAGTTAAGGAAGTTGGCGAAGTCGAAGTTGAAGAAGTAGAAGTTGAAGTTAGAGAAGTTGAAGAAATTGAAAAGGTTGGAGAAGTTGAAGTAGAAGAAGTTGGAGAAGTCGAAGTTGTAGAAGTAGAAAAAGTTGACGTTAGAGAAGTTGAAGAAATTGAAAAGGTTGGAGAAGTTGAAGTTGAAGTTGGAGAAGTTGAAGAAGTCGGAGAAGTTGAAGTTGAATTTGAAGTTGAAGAAGTTGAAAAGGTTGGATAACTTGAAGAAGTAGATGTTGAAGTTGAAGAACTGGGAGAAGTTGAAGTAGAAGAAGTTGAAGTTAAAGAAGTTGGAGAAGTCGAAGTTGAAGAAGTTGATGTTGAAGAAGTAGAAGTTGAAGTTAGAGAAGTTGAAGAAATTGAAAAGGTTGGAGAAGGTGAAGTTGGAGAAGTTGAAGTTGAAGTTGAAGAAGTAGGAGAAGTTGAAGTTAGAGAAGTTGAAGAAATTGAAAAGGTTGGAGAAGTTGAAGTTGAAATTGGAGAAGTTGAAGAAGTTGGAGAAGTTGAAGTTGAATTTGAAGAAGTTGAAGTTGAAGAAGTTGAAAAGGTTGGAGAATTTGAAGCAGTTGAAAGGTTGGAGAAGTTGAAGTTGAAGTAGGAGATGTTGAAGTTGAAGAAGTGGAAGAAGTTGAAGAAGTTGAAGTTAAAGAAGTTGAAGAAGTCGAAGTTGAAGAAGTTGAAGAAGTAGAAGTTGAAGTTAGAGAAGTTGAAGAAATTGAAAAGGTTGGAGAAGTTGAAGTTGAAGTTTGAGAAGTTGAAGTTGGACAATTTAAAGTTGGAGAACTTGAAGAAGTTTGAGAAGTTGAAAAAGTTGACTAAGTTCGAGTTAGAGAAGTTAAAGTTGAATTTGAAGAAGTTGAAGAAGTTGAAAAGGTTGGAGAAGTTGAAGTTGAAGAAGTAGGAGATGTTGAAGTTGAAGAAGTGGGAGAAGTTGAAGTTGAAGAAGTTGGAGAAGTTGAAGTTAAAGAAGTTGGAGAAGTCGAAGTTGAAGAAGTTGAAAAAGTTGGAGAATTTGAAGAAGTTGGATGAATTGAAGAAGTAGGAAAATAAATAAGTTGGAGAAATTGAGGAAGTTGAAAAAGTTAGAGAAGTTAAAAAAAGTTGGATAAGTTGAAGAAGGTGCAAAAGTGGAAGAGTTAGAGTTGGAGAAGTTGAAGTTGAATTTGAGGAAGTTGGAGAAGTTGAAGTTGAAAAGGTTGGAGTAGTCGAATTTGAAGAAGTTGAAGTTGAAGAAGTTGAAAAGGTTGGAGAACTTGAAGAAGTTGAAAAGGTTGGAGAAGTTGAAGTTCAAGAAGTAGGAGATGTTGAAGTAGAAAATGAAGAAGTTGGAGAAGTTGAAGAAGTTCGAGTTGGAGAAGATGAAGTTAGAGAAGTTGAAGAAGTAGAAGTTGAAGGACGAGTTGAAGAAGTAGGAGTTGAAGTTGAAGAAGTTGAAGTTAGAGAAGTAGAAGTTGAAGAAGTTGAAAAGGTTGAAATAGTTGAAGAAGTAGGAGAAGTTGAAGTTGAAAAGGTTGAAGTAGTTGAATAAGTAGGAGAAGTTAAAGTTGAAGACGTTGAAAAGGTTGAAGAAGTTGAAGAAGTAGGAGAAGTTGAAGTTAGAGAAGTTGATGAAGTTGAAGAAGTTAAAGAAGTAGGAGAAGTTGAAGTAGGAGAAGTTAAAGTTGAAGTTGAAAAGGTTGAAGAAGTTGAAGTTAACGACGTTGAAAAGGTTGGAAAAGTTCGAGTTGGAGAAGTTGAAGTTAGAGAAGTAGAAGTTGAAGAATTGTTGAAGAAAAGGTTGTTGATTCCCCATACAAACTTCCACCCCCTTTTTCACCCCCTTAAAGAGGGATTTCTGGGATAAAAACTACCATAGGGTAGGGAAGGACATAGGTCCTTCCCCGGGACTCAAACTATCTCTATACCAAATTTCATGAAAATCGGTTCAGCGGTTTAAGCGTGAAGAGGTAACAGACAGACAGACAGACAGAGAGACAGACAGACGGACACACTTTCGCATTTATAATATTACTAGCTTTTGCCCGCGACTTCGTCTGCGTGGAATTAGTGACAGCAGCTAAAGTAGGTATGGCGCCTGGATAATTCTAATAGCAATGATTCAATTCGCGCATTGCTTGCTTCAATTATTAGGCAATTCATTAACTCTTTCAATTCCACCCCCCCTTGCACTCTCTTCAGGGACTCAAACTATCCCTATACCAAATTTCAACTAAATCGGTTCAGCGGCTTAAGCGTGTAGAGGTAACAGACAGACAGACACACTTTCGCCTTTATAATATTATATATATTTATAATATTAGTATTAATATAGTATGGATAGTATGGATTAATTACGTTTTGGCAGAAATTGGCTTTACGACGGGATAGGGACTGGACAAGGATAGGGGTGGGGTCTGGTATATAAAAAAATATTTTGTGCTTTTCAGTGGGTTGGAAGGACCTCAAAAGGAAACAACGGAACCCTTATACTCCTTATAGGATCACTCGTGCGTCTGTCTGTCTGTCCGTCTGTCACAGCCTATTTTCTCGGAAACTACTGGACCAATTAAGTTGAAATTTGGTACACATATGTACATTAGTAACTTAAAGATGGACATGTTTTTTTTATAATTTTAAAATACGGTATATATAATAGGTTCGAAGTTATTTAAGAAAATAGCCAAAAAATGACCATTTATCTCCAAAACTACTGGGTCTAAAATTTTGAAAAAAAAATATACAAAATAGTTCTTTACCTATAGATGACAGGAAAACCTATTAGAAATGTGAAGTCAAGCGGGAGTCGGAATTATGTACGGAACCCTAGAAACGCGAGTCTGACTCGCACTTGGCCGGTTTTTTTAAAGAAATTATATTAAGTTATTTTGCTTTTATGTTTGTTTTTTTTTAATTGATTTATTTATATTTTTACTTTTTTATTTCGTTTTATTTATTTTTGTCTCATTATGACGATCGATTGATCTTGCTGCGCGCACGTAATACAGGGACCCACTCCCTCTCCCACTCGCACTCGCACTCGCACTCTCAATCCCACTGAAAACCGCATCAAAATCACGGACAAACATACATACATAAATACATACCGGTCAAACTGAGAACCTCCTTTTTTTTAAGGCGGTTAAAAACCAAAGTAGTTGCTCTTTTCTGTGAGCTGTAACTTCGCAATTAGCTTAAAAAAATTAAAATAATGACATAAATTACTTTGCCGAATCTTTATTACAGCGAACTCAGAATAGTCGTAAGTGCCATAGACGCTACTGGAGTTAAGTCTTTTGTGCCAATTTCCGCGAATTTGAATATTTTTTAGTTTTGTGCCTATAGATTACAGGAAAACCTATAAAGATATCAAACGGGAGTCGACTAATCAAATCATAGCCGGTAATTCTATATACGCAACGCCTCTAGCCGCGTCATATTCGCGTCTAAAAATCAAATGGATTGATCGCGCCCGTTCCGCGCCGCGCCGCGCCGCCGCCGCGCCGCTTCGCCATCGCGTCAAACTCGCTCACCTAGGACACTTCCATATGCAACAACGGTTTGTTTTTTCCGTGCCGCGTCTCGCCGCGCCGCCGCCGCGCCGCGCCGCGCCGCGCCGCGCCTCGCCGCCCGACATTCGCGTGCAAATCGCGCCGCGCCGCGTTCGCAACGAGATCGCTTACGTAGGACACTTCTATGGGCATCAAAGGATTGATTTAGCCGCGCCGCGCCGCGCCGCGCCGCGTTCGCGCGTTGTTCGCCTACGTAAGACGTAGCGTTACAGCCCGTTCACACAGAGTCTCCGTAGTTACGGTACCCGTTTTAACGGATACAACAAAAAAATATGCTTTGTTCACACATAGGCAACGTATAACGTTCAACGTATCCGGCATTAACTGAGAGCCCGTTCACACATAGTCTCCGTAATTACGGTACACGTAAATTCGCAGTATACTACCGCTAGTCTACCAGGATGGACGTTGTCGTGTTGTATTGGTACTATCGCCGGCGGAGACGGTACAATCGGCGTTATTGGCCAAACTGTCAGGGTCCCTCTATGACATTTGGTCGAGCACCCCCCCACCTAGGTCTGACCGTTTGGCCGGACCGTCCAACATTTTTCTGACCGGAAGCGGTAGACCAAAAGTCGGAAGTTTCTGGGGGTCACCAAGCCGCCCTCTATACGACCGTACCAAAGTCAAACACCCCACGAACCTCCTTCTGGGAGAACAATTGTGTCAATCAATCTTCGGGCTGCGGGAATGACGAAC
Source organism: Cydia splendana (assembly GCF_910591565.1). Taxonomy (NCBI): domain Eukaryota; kingdom Metazoa; phylum Arthropoda; class Insecta; order Lepidoptera; family Tortricidae; genus Cydia; species Cydia splendana. Next base: position 10,533,705 of record NC_085971.1, on the reverse strand, counting down.
AATGCAAAATCCTATACAAAAAGTGTGTTAAGCGAGCCCGAAGGGCGAGCTTCAGGCCGGGAGGCCGAAGGCCGACCCCGGCGGAGGGCCGAAGGCCCAGACACTCCACCCCGACTCCCAAAACGCGAGGCCGAAGGCCGAGCTGCGTGAATGCAGATCCTCCAAGCGTTCTACAAAGTCAACTGTTTTGATAAGCGGAACCGGCGGGCCGAAGGCCCGACGGCGAAGCGTCGAGGGATTGCGAAGGCCGAAGGCCGAGCTCCGCGTAGGGCCGAAGGCCCGAAGCGTCACACTAGATGGGGAAGTTGTTGGGCCGTGTTTAAGCTCCAACTTCCCTCTTGAGCCCCGGAGCAAAATCAACCCTCCAAGTGTTTTAATAAGCGAAGCGTCGAGGGATTGCGAAGGCCGGAGGCCGAGCTCCGCGTAGGGCCGAAGGCCCGAAGCGTCCCCTACGAGTTCCCAAGCACGCGAGGCCGAAGGCCGAGCTGCGGGAATGAAGTGCTCGCATGCGGATCTTTTCTTTCTAGCAAAACTACAACTTCATTTCCTTTTCCCTCTGGAAAACAAACTACTACACAAAAACTACAGCACCAACAACAGCACAAACAACATCACAAACAACAGCACCAACAACAACAATATATTTAACTAAAGAGCTCCCCCCGCCCCGCACCCCACACACAGTTTATATCCAGTAAAAACGTACGGATACATGACGGATACGTATTCCGTTCATCCAGTATTTCGATGACAAAACGGAATGTCATAATTTAACGGACCGACATTTTTTACTGTATACTGAATACTGTGTCATATGTGAAGTCGCTCATACAACTCCATACGCCATCAATGAAAAAAAACGTATACGATAAAACGGAACAGTAAAACGGAGACCCTGTGTGAACGGGCTGTTACTCTCGCATTGGTGTGGTTAAAAATTATGCGTTTCACTCAGTGGCAAAGTTTGTGGTACCTTGAAACACTCGCAGCGCTCACTACTTTTCGACCACTCACTACACTCGTGGTTTAATTTTGGAATCTATCGCTTAGTCGGGTACCTATCAACTAGCACGAAGGGGTAAACAACAACTTTGCCCCCTTGAAAGCCAAGCCTTTTAAATTTAAAAAAATAATCTGTAATAATATTGTCATGTAGATAACTTCTTAATGCTATCTTTCTCAGCTATTTTAGTTTGCATTTTTCAGTTCAAATATAAACACCTATTTTAATATTTTGTATCAAATATATTTTCTATCTCCGCCACAATCCTGAAGGCCTTTACCTAATCCCTTAATTCTATGTAGTTGTAGGTACCTACCTTCCAGATGTCAGGGTCCTTTTTGTTTTGACCTCTTCCCCATTATCACTCTTTCAGCAAGGCAATTAACAGCTAACTAATTTGTAACAAGGCAACCCTTCATGATGCAGTCGAGACTTCGTTTTTTCACAATCAGATCTAGATCAGTTATGGATCTAATTATTAAAATCTGAATACGCTTGTAAGTCGATGCTCGATAGGTAGTGATTTGTCTTTTCGTGCATTAAAATGAGATGATGTTGTTTTGCGTCTCTACTACATCTACCTACTTAATTTAGTTTTCGATTCGAGCAGTTTGATAATATTCATTTTCCTGTCCGAGCGTGTGTGTTTAAATCTTATTAGCCTAAGTAAATTAGAAAAATCTGCGGAAATAATTCGTGTAGTTTTGAAAATTGGTACAGGTATAACTTGTGGTGTTCAGATAACATAGGTACTAAAAGTCCTCGAGGGTAGGGGGGGTGCTAAGGGTGGGGGGAATGGGGGTTGAAGGTACTAATTACGAAAAAACTACGTTTTCTTAACCCGTCTATTTTTTATCTCTTATTTAACTTTAACAGCCTGTAGCTCCTAAAGTATTGATCGCAGAGTAAAAATAAGTTTTTGGCAAAAAAATCATTTTTGGCACAAGCTTTTATGGCTGACTGTACTTTTCTTACGACAGACAACTAATACTCATCGAGACAATTCTAAAAACCCCTAACACAATTAGGTTGCGTTGTTTCATCACAGAGTTCCAATGGCCACCTCCTGTCTCCATCATCAGATCAGTTCGACAGTACCATATTATTGTATTGTCATCAGAACTAAATACAGCTGCCAATTTTCATGACGATCCTTGGAAGATGGTTAAATTAGTTACCTTAGATTCCATTACATAATAGTTACATACAGGTCGACCTAATAAAAGCTTGTTCATAAACATAACTTTTTAAAACATTTATTTACATACAATATATATACAGTGGTACTACTAAACGAAATTAATAACTAGCTTAAATCTAAAATAGGCCCTTGAGGCATTGTACCAAGGATGCTGGCGGCATTTCCTCGCTGTATCGCAATGCTGATACGTTGTAACATAACTAAATTTGTAGGAAATTTTATTTATTTATTTAAACTTTTGTCCGAAGTAATTATAATGCTATACGCGTACAGATATTAGAGATTTGAGCAAGGTACCTTCAACTCCCCCCTACACCCTCAGTATTATGTTTATCAGCCCTAGTAGCACGGTCGCATTTTTATCATTTGTCACCATGCCTGTCACGTTCTAACAAGTATGTAAGTGCGGAAGTGACGGGCATAGTGATAGTCGATAAAAATGGAACCATGCTGAGCCCGCTGGACACCACAAGGTATATCTGTACCAATTTTCAAAACTACACCAATTATTTCCGCAGATTGCCCAAATTCGGCTAAATTTGACGTGGCTATATAAAGTCCAGTTAAACATGCATAAAATGCACAGTGGTGGATTCAATTCACCTCAATAAATATTTCTCTTTCGTCATTCAATTCAATGAACAATTATTTTGCGATTTCTCTTTGCTAAAAATAAATTCCAGTTATGTAAAAAACAAATAGCTGATTGTCATGAAAATAATTACCGTGTAAGAGTGACGGTGATACTCGTAATGTTTTAATTTGTTTACAGATGAGAATATTTAACGAGCTTCCATAATAATACATAATATCAATGTACCTATTTTGTTTAACCATACGGAAATTCATTAGAAGTTACTGGTTTTCTACATCGTAAGGAAATAATGCACGTAAGCTTAACGTTTTATATAAGTTAAACAGTTTCGTAACCGTTGAACAACTGCGAACGTATGGTTGAACGCATGACCTAACATGAATTCTTTAATTTACAAAACAACACATTTATGATAATATATTATACAAAATCTTTTTGTTTTGAACGACTGATTCAAGTAAATGACTAAAATGACTGTTTCACACTAGCGGCGAGGCACTTTAGCAGAGCAAATTATGAAGATCGAAATCGACGGCGTTTGCACTCACGAAAGATGTTGATGGATTTCTCGAATGCAATCATGGAAGTACTTTCACTGGCCCCTCTGCCCCCCCGGGGCCGGCGCGACTTCGTCCCTGCAGTACCTACGCAAGTTATGTAACACTGCAATTCTGTGGAAACCGATTCGGAGTTGTTAGTAAACCGTCACTTCATTAACTTTGCCCCGCTAAAACAACTTCATGGCGTTCGAAGTGCGAATTGGTTCTTTTGTGATGAGCTCCGTGGGTATTCAAGAAAAGTGAAATACTTAGCGTGTTTTTCAACGTAATTTAATGAGAATGGCTTACATAGAACTATTATGTAAGCTCTTAGAACTTTTATGTTTTGATTAAAGCGACTACGGGTCGGGTCCTACGACCTAATACAAACCCACATCAATATTCGTTTTGTTCCTAGAAAGTAGGTACTTTTTACTTTATTACTAGGTATTTGTCTACCACATAAATAATGCAATTATGTATAATTATTTGAGATAACTCAGTACAACCTAGACGAAGGTACTAGATATTTTTAAATAATTAGGAGCCTTAGATACCTACATACCTGTGTAAATACACTATAAGATTATGTTTGAACCATCATTTTATTGATGTAGGTAGGTATGTACAGGCCAATGATGATGATGATGATGTGATACGCCTACCTCATATTTTTGCTTTTAAGCTTTGTTGTACTTACGTTATCGATAATAGTTACCGAACTAATTAATCGAAATAATCGTGGTACAACGGAACTACCTAATTAGTCATCTTTAAATCATACAAGAATTATAGATAATTATTTCACTTTATTTTCGAATCGTAGCCAAGCCAAAGCTGGTTGAACTGAGTGTTAGCGACCGGAAAGTGTTGCTACAGCCAAAACTAATCGATTTTAAACAATGTTTTTTTTATTAAATTGTTATTTAATGATTTTTCATCTACATTAGGCTTTCGGCTTATCGGCTTTGATTAAAATTGCACATTCGTAGAGTCGTAGTTAACATAATTATTATGTGTATGTATTTCATAACTTAACCGAGGGTTTAAATTGAATCGTGTCACAACGGACGTTGTAAGGAAAATAGCATGAAATGATGTATCAGTGACGGTGAGTATGTGCGGGTGGGACACGCAATGGGTTTGTGTGTATTGCAGTGAAAACTAAATACGTACTTACCTAATGTTGTAAAGCAGCGGTCGGCAACCTTTTAGCAGCCAAGGGCCAAATAGTAGTTACCGAAGTTGACGCGGGCCGCACTTTGTTAATATTTATGACTTTATCGGACATTGCCGTTTGTCAATATTACATACAAAATAGCCAGGGAGGCTCGCGGGCCGCAAGTGAGAGGTTCGCGGGCCGCTTGTTGCCGACCGCTGTTGTAAAGGACCCTTATAACATACATACTCGTATGGTTCCAATCCAAGTAAAGGATGACTCACGCTAGACCAGGCCGGTGCCGGGCCGGAGCTTCCGAAAATATTTATTATAAATAAGTATATTAACTTGACGTTGACGAACACTTTTCGCACTACATTCAGAAACTTAAGTTGAAGCACGAAATATGAACTTTATACTCATTTTAGTTTTTATATATATTATAAGTAATAGTTTAATTTTTAAGTAGGTTTATTTTAATTTTAGTTTAGTTTTTAGATCTTTAATTCATAGTTAGTTTTAATGTTTTTTTTTTTATAATATAGTAATTAATTTCTTATATGACTATAAAGGATGACTCACGCTACACCGGGCCGGGCCCGGGCCGAGGCGTCCGACATATCATTTTCTATGAATGATCGGTGATCACGTGATGCTTTCCATAGAAAACGAAGCGCCGGAAGCTCCGGCCCGGCCTCGGCCCGGTCTAACGTGACGTGAGTCATCCTTTATACTCGTGTCTCAGCTTTCTATAACTAGCTAACACAGAGCTAAACCGCGAACAGACACAAACAGAAATGGCGAAACTATAAGTGTTCCTAGTTGACTATGGAACCCTTAAAAGATGTGTTAATAAAACAACCTTTCTAAATAGCAGTAATTAATTACGTTTATCGTCTTCGTGCCACTCATATTTCGTGCATACATTGATAGACATAACTGTTCGTCTTTTTATGTCGGCAATAAACGATATCATGCTAGCCCCGCCCAATTCAAGATAATATTATTTTGTATATGATACGTACAATATTTAGGGTGACACAGAAATATGGTCACTAATTTCCCATTCCTGTAAAAAATGGAACACTATTAGGGGAACTGGGAACTACACTATTTCAATTACCTAGATCCTAGTCCTAGTTTATCCAGGGGTCGTGAGTTCAAGTCCCACCCAAGACAGTAATTTTTCCACAAAATTAATTTCTTGATTATCCCTCAGATAGGTAGTTTTGTTAAAGAAATGGAATAGCGTTTAACATTTGTGTGTGTTACAGGCATACCGACAGCGGCAGTCGTCGGCGGTGCAGATCGCGAGGATCGCGGCGCTGACGGTGGTGGCTGCCTCCTTCATCCTGGGCTCGTTCATCCTGGCCTCGAGCTGGATCTCCGCCCGCGCCTCTTGCCACCAGCTGGAGCAGCTAGACGCCATGCTCGACAAGGAACTTGCCCTCGAAGGCAGAGCATACGGAAATGACGCTCTTGTGGCGGTGAGTACTTATTTTAGGCTAAGGGTGGTATCACCTGCATGCCATAAGTCGTGTCTGATGATAAAGATTCCCGTACGGACGCTACGAACTCCAAAATAGGTGTATGTATGTGGGATGATCCTCTTTGACAAATCCCGTGCTATAAGCGTAAACCTCGAGAAAGCCAGAGCATTCAAGGATAACAACTTCTCTAAAACCCACTTTTCCATTTAGGTACTGGATTTTTGTTATAATTCTTAAGATTGTGGCAAGTATTGCTACAAGTATACACAAATATTTTCAATGGGCTTTGAAAATCTACTTACCCTGAAGTTACATCGTTATTTGCTGCACAATGTAAAAGAAATACATTTGCAATGCAAAATAAGTAAAATTTTAAATAACTTCAGTTGATGCAAGACATTTACGTCGAAGGACTAATAATTCCGGCTTCTAGTCACATGATTGTATAAAAAAATACTAGGTATATACCGTGACTAATTCGTGCATCTCGTCTTTATTGTGTTTGTACACAAAAGTGGGATGTGCCGGCAAACACAGACAAGCAATCTCGTTTAGCTTAGTCGTCAGCCTTGAAAGTCGCCGCTTACGAGCTTTTTAGGACGCCTCATATCGCATTATCCACAGACCACTCACGGCATTGCAGAGATTCGTTCTGTGTCAACGAGTCTTATTATTGTACGAGGGATTATTTCTTTTTTATGCCGGTAATGTTATGTTTGCCGGAGTCATTATGTAATAGTTGCGACTTGCGAGTCTGTCACAGTCGTATATGCCAGAAGGTATACATTAAACTAGCGTTGTGATTGCTACACGGAGATGTTCACTCGCAGCACCATTCGACGAAGCAGCGACTAGTTCACCTTGAATATGTTCTCGAGTAGTTATTACGCAAAGATGCGATGCGAAACATAGTTTTTTGATTTAACTCCATTGATGGTGCAAAACGATAAAAGGTTAATTATTTAAATTAGCGCTACATACACGACCATTAAGGATAATAGAGTGGCATTATTTACATTTGCAAAATCTAATACAGACTAGGCAGAGTTCTATCTGTTCTATATGCAGTAGGTTTTTGCCTTAAATGCGCCGGGTCTGCATAATGTATGTGAATTGTCCAACATTGTCGTTTTCCTGGCGAGCGATTCGAAGTCACTATTAGATTGCACTCAAACAAGGCGAATGACTGCGCGTGAGAATAGAGGCAGACAAAAGATGTTAAGTTTCGAAACTTAAAATTTGGGCATCACACTACTTTCATTTCCAGTTATGGTATCCAAAATAGTCATAGCTCAATAGTAAACATATGCAACCACTTATTTCCGCTTAGTTAACTTGCAAACACGGCACTATCTTTAAGACAAACATTATGTATGTAGACATATATTAAATGTGCATCAGAGTAAAAGGTATCAATACCTGTTTCTAAGATTGCATCATCAGTGCCGGGTGCAGTGAAGTGAAGTTAGTCAAAGGTCATGTCAACCACTAATGAGCTTTTATGGGATTAATGGATACGGGTTATTATTATGTCTGACTTCATGCCGGCGACATTGCAGCGAAAGTTGCGCCGACTGGCCATTGAACCCAGGTCGCCAATCGCGGATGCATCTTCGTCTCCGGCACACAATTTCTTGTGCATTTCGAATATAGCACTTGCGTGTAAAACTCCGCGTGAAAGTGTAATTATTTAACTATATTTATCACATACGTTTATTTGAAAGGAGACGAACGAGGGAGCGCATAATACAATACCTGCCTACTATAAGATGTCAAGAGGATTGTTAACATTTTACCTATTGTAAGTAAGTATTTGTATAGCAAATTGAATTCAAACTGAAGAACATGTCATAACATATCTTCTCAGTGATTGTTATCATTATATTTCTCTGAAAAGCGGATAATATAATGATTGTCTACAACACCTACAAGGGACAGTTATTCACCTAACTAGAACTGTGCTCATTCACGCCTTTTGTAAAACTAGTTATGGCCCGCATTTACTAGCATAAAGTGTCTCTGTCGTTACAGTTATCCGTGCATAGATTAATATTGTTTTCGTATTTTAAAAGAGTGGCCATACTTTCTTTTCCTCATGTATTGTTTCGCAAGTCGGCTAGTACGATGTAAGCGCTCACACTTATTGTCATGCTAAGATTGCTAAGTGGCTGGCTAAAGCGATTGTCATGCCACTGCTTTTCGTTAAATTTTGGCGCCTGAAGTCAATGTCACGTTAAGGAAAAGCGGTTTTAAATCAATTTTGAGGAATTCTGCCTATAAAGGTATCAAGTCTGTTTCAGGATCAGATAAACCAAACTGTTTGCAAACATTTTGTAGCAATTTTTAAGTATTCAAAGATTTTATTACGTAGTAGGTACTTACAAAAATATATTGTAAGTACTTAAAACCAGTAACTAAAACCACTAAGAACGGTACAGTTTTAAATGTGGCAAACCCATAACATTAATACATTGTATATAAACATTAGACAACCGTGAAGTCCTTGATTGACCCATCGTGAATTTCAAATGCGTAGTATTTGCTATGAAATGAACACTGGATGGCTGTAAATTTCAGCATAATTGGGAATTTCAATGAAAAGTTAAGCTCCATTTAGACGGATCAAGCACTTGCATGCGATTCATTCATCCGATCCGTCTAAATGAGGCTTTAGAGGGCTTAAAAAAAGTGATAGCAGTTATTAACTATAGCAAATAAATAATTAATTCTTCTTGAGATGATTGGGAGGCGCCTATATATGTAAAGTGTAATATAAAACCGAATCAAAAATAAGGCCTAAATTGGTTTAACCGTGAACAGCTGCTGATGCTGTAAGATTCGATGCGTATCGAGTATAGGTATATGCATATAAAATCAAATCAAATACTCTTTACGCCATATCTCATCCCGACAACATAAAACATAGGTACAAAGCATCAACATTACAAGTAAGCAAAGGTTTACAATAGGAGGTATCACCATCACCAATACCTGTGAAGACCGATCTCTTTCAGACTGTACTTATTCAATCTTAATGGCAAAATATTTAGGCATCAAGGCATTCTCCACGAATCAAATATTAGGCTGAATTGGTTGGGTGCAAATTCGAAAAAGGTAAACAATACGTAGATTTTTCACGGTCGATCGATTGTTCAGTTGAATGTACACAAGCAATGAAGGTTGTCATGTTTAGAATATAGGTATAAAAACATCGCATTTGACAATTCCACCTTCGAAAACAAAGTACGAATTGGAGTGTCATGATATTATTAGCGTTCGTAGGTAGGATTGCGAGCGGAAGCAGTCGATTTTCCGCGCCCGCGCAACTACAATGATCTTCAGTCACATCCGTCCACGTCCCATCGCGATGCAGTCATCTGACTAATTAATGACTTGCTCCGAGCACTAATCGTTGGTCAAATGATGGAGTAGCCCGCAATGATACGATCACGGAACACCACGTAAACTTGTGCGTTGTAGGTAATTAAAAATAGAAGAATCATGCTCTGTGACCGTGTGCAAATGGCGTTTCTTGTTGGTGTTTTTAACTGTGTCGCCAATTAAGACGACAGTAAAGAGTCACCGAGAAATAAATAAAAATGGTACATTGAGATAAACATTTCTTTTTAATAATTAACAAGTAGGTAGAACATGGCTTAGTATAAGTATACCTAGGTACCTACCTATTTTTGAACACCCATTTGTATCTTCTGTATTGAAGCTTGGTACCTAAGGCTTGTTAGGTACAAATGATTGTAAGTAATCATTTCAAAAAGGTCGCTATAACCTATTTAACTATTTGGTTGTATGACTTTAGTTATCCTTTATATTTTTCCTTTGGTCCACACTTCTCCATTTCTACGAACTTTGGCAATACCGTAAAATGGGGTGAGTACGGTCAAAACTGAAATTCAAACCTCGATAACATTTTATTTTTACATATGAAAACTGAATGGTGGTTTGTATTTTAGTTTTTATTTTATTTTGGGTAGTTCCATTTCATAACTTTGACGATAAAGAGGAAAACCCACCTCACCCCGTAGTGCCTCGTATTTGGGGTGAGAGGGGTTTTCATACAAAGGTGATTTTGGAACATTGTTGGATCGATTTTTTTTTATTATGCGTATTACTATAGCTCCATTTTAAATTGGAATACATTATTTTTGTAGCAGTAGCCTTAAAATCCCTTCTCACCCCCCTCTCAAACCTTCTCTCCCCATTCATAACCCACCTCTCCCCACGAAACCTACTCACCCCGTTTTACGGTAACCTACCTTTGAAATTCTTCTTGATTGCCGTCAACTTTTAACTGTGGCTGTGGTTGGAGTGGTTAAATCTCTTCAATTTATTAGGTAGTCTAACAGATTTCATTGACTTTCGGTTCTAGTTCGTGAAATGGGTTGGTAGTTGGTTGGTAGGTACAGTTTGCTATTTAAATAAAATTAAGGAACACAGACGAACGACGTTGAAAGTATGCCACGATATCGACGAATGTAGTTTTTACATTACGGACAAGGGTCAGAGCCAAAAACATAATTTTGAGGTGGCAAACAAGAGTCTAGTGTGTGGCACACGAATCGCAGGATTCATGCACTGATATTAAACATGTTTTATAAACAACAAAACCAAAAGGTGGACCAAAATGTTGACGGATTGGTGGCCGCTTTCGGATGAAAGAAGCGCCTGGCGTCCGTTGGCTCGTTGGGTGGATGATATTCGCAAAATCGCAGGGCACTTTTGGATGAGACTAGCCCAGGACCGGGATAAGTGACGTACACGAAGAGAGGCCTATGCTCAGCAGTGGGCGACTGAAGGCTGGAATGATGATAAAAAAAAATATTTATTGGGTTCGCACAAACAAACGTAATTATAACTGGGCTGGTGCTTCTTTTTAAGCGTACATGACACTTGTGTCAAGAGACACCGCTCTCCCTAGGTGTAGGTGGTAGCAGAATTTATATAAAAACAATAACTGTGGCTTAAAACTAAAACTAATATTTCTTAAAAATAAAAAAAAATAGAAAGAAAATAAAGTATATAAAACTAATATTAACAATAATTTGTTCTTAATAGGTAAGGTTTTTTTTTTCTATATTATTTGAAGGTACAAATTGGAGGACTACAATTTTAATAAAGTTTAAAAAAACAAGAGCATAAGTGTGAGTGTGTGTGTGTGTGTGTGTGTGTGTGTGTGTGCGTGTGTGTGTGTGTGTGTGTGAGTGTGTGTGCGTATGTTTATGTAAATTTTATATATGCGTGCTTGTACATAGGTTCTAGATGCGTAAAAATAAAATTATTCTGAAGACCAATGTACTAACTAGTAGCTGCAGGAAAAATCCTTTTGTTTTTAAGATATTTGGTATAAGTACACTTAATATTAGACGACTCCAACTAATATGTTTTCAACATCATTGATAAACAACATCAGTTTTATTCCAGGAAGTTGATTTATTGACCCAAAAAAAAAACATAATAATAACAGCATTACCTTCAGCAGTACCTTCAGATTTTATTCCTGTATATGTATAATCGCCTGAATCGCTTCGGGAAAAGGATGGTACGGCCGTGCGTCTTTGTTTTGCTCGACTTGGCGGGGGCACTGCCGTGCCCCCAGATACAATGGTTGATTCCATTTGAGATTATTCAGAGTATTTTAATAGTATACATTTTTTGAAGCTGACTGTTCATATATAAGATTTTGGTAGGTGGTCAGAGGTAAGCACTGTTGGTTTACCTACGTCTAGAAAACATAGATGGTATCTGTAAAGTTTCTCTCCAACGGTGCAATTTCCTCGTTATCACGCAACTCAAGGCAGACGACAGCAGCTAAACGCCTTAAATGTTTCGCAAATCCAGTAAAAGTGTTGTGGGCGTAGTGCACAATGCGACAATAGTGCTAGCAACGTAATCGCTGTTTTCTATCGGTTCGGTTGCGGTGTCGCGCTCGGCTGCGTCCCCGTCAACGTTCGTCACTTCATTTTCACACTGTTTAGCTCATTCTACGAACAGAAAGTTACTTAAGTATTTTTTTAATGTTTTATGATAGACCTTGACAGCAAATTGCGTCGGCGTCGGAGAGACTTTGACGCCTTTGTAAGGACTGGTGCGAAACTGCTGAAGGTCAAGATAGCAGGTGGATTAAGGAATGAGACGGCCAGAAAGAAGCATGCATAGTCGATGTTCGTAAATCCTCAGTGGGATCCTTTGTCCCCCGAGTTCCCACAACGACAATATGATTTTTCACATTGTTTTTCGATCACAATAATAAAGTTTATAATTGATGAAACCGGCGAGGCCGCGCGACCTTGCACTTTTCCTATGGATGTTTTTTTAAATGCTTTGCATGATTGCGTTGTTGGCTCCAGTGATTACCAGTGAGAACGAGCCATGCAGGCAGATAAATATTTATTTGTGCGCATTGAGCCACTTCTATGTACCTAACTACAACTGCATAAAATATGTGTTGGTAGGTATATAACTATTTAAGTACCTACTTGCGGGTTATCATGCAAAAGTAACGGCCATCTTACGACGACCATTTTGATGTTTATTGCGCTAAAAGTGAACGGGCTTGCGGCCAATGCTTTTGCTTTGTAATGTTGGCAAAGGTTCATTAGGTATTTGAGAAAAACTTGGTTGTGGTTTCGTAAATCAATCGTGGGATTCGTGGGTTAGGTATTAGTCGCGTTCAGTTTGCATAAAAAGTGTTTATATGATTGTATTTGTATGACAAGGTGTCTGTTTTATTTAAAGTAATTAAGGTACCTTTTTATTTCAAATACAATTTTTATGGTTTCACCCTGTCTGTCTGTCTGTCCGTCCGTCTTAGCTCGTGAATCGTTAGTACTGGTACTAGAAAAATGAAAGTTGGCAGGGGTATTTATTTCAATCACACGTGAGTTAAACCGTTTTATTATTTTAAATTTAATGACTCACGACAGTTTAAATTCGATTACCTTATCAGAAACCTGATAAACGTGAAATCTGACATTGCATCGTCTGAAAATAGTAGGTTATCGAATAAATCAATGTAGTAACGAGTTGTTAGGTGGTGCTCTAATTAAGCTCCCACTCAGATGAGCAGATTCCGTAATATTCCCTCCGTAATCGCGCCAAAACCTGTTAAAAACTGGCAGTAAGATACTCGCGTGAGTTGTTTCGACATTTGGATTTGGACTCTGTTGGTACGAACAAGATGAAATATCAACCTCAAGGTCTTAATTGTCTTATCATGGTATTCATGGTACGAGTACTACGAGTAGGTACGCATTTTATTTCTTAAAGATCTTTTGGATGAAATGCGGTCTCTTTTTGACTAGGTATCAAAGAATTTAGATTTATATGTACTTATGCTGATATGTCCTTGAAGAAAAGAACTACCTAAGTACATACTTAAACGAAAGGAATGTAATAAACGAAAACACGAGGCGAGAATGACGAGATAAACATTTTGTCTGTGACTCCAGGAATGTATGTTACCGGCGCTGGAAATTTTTATGTTGTCAATGAAATAACAGAAGTTTACATTGAAAACGTTTTATTGTTATAGTAACAGAAGGTATTATTTACAGCTTAACTAAATTTGTTTGTTAACCTATGAAAAATATTAGTCTTTCAGTCTTCATCTCCTTGCTGGAATCAGCCATACATCCTCCTGATTATTTATCTACTTACCGATATATACAAAAATATACATCACTATTTTGTGATAGAATACAGTTTTTTAATGAAAATCTTCATGCAGCGTTAATTTTTGCAACTAGCGCAACGTGCGTCATTGTGTAAATATTCAAAGATTATGGTTAGTATTAATTAAGTATTTATATTTGGTTATAACTTAAATATGTATAAATTTGTTTGTTCTAGGACGAGCCGCTGCCAATCGCCAATGCGCACGCGTTGCATGGTGTTCCGCCCCCGGCCGCGTCCACGGCCGAGGCGCCCGCGCGCGCGCCCGCCGCGTCCGCCGCCAGCCACACCAAGGAGGATGCGCTCAACCAAGCCGAGTCTAAAGTAGACGAGGACAAGTTGCAGGTACTTAGCTTTCAATGATATTGTTTATGACAGTTACGATACCCGTCGATCGCCAAGCGCAGGCGCTGCACGGCATCCTGCCGCCGACCTCGACCGCCACCGAGTCAACCCTGGTTTTCCGTCGTCCGCCAATTGAAAAGAGGATCCAATATGCAACTATCTCCTTCTCTGCTGATAATAATCATCATTAAGGCAATAAGATCTATGTAAGTAATTGAATTACGAATATGACTTGGACAAAGTATTTTAATTACGGACGTCTGATGTTACACAGAAAAAAAATAGTTCTCCAGCCAAGTAAATACTCTTGAGTCAAGATATTTTGTGTTTCCTAAATAAGGAAACAATAAAATTCTTGCGTCAAGATATAAAATGTTTCAACGTTTATTATTTAAGCCAAAAATATCAATTCTCTATCCGAGCTACAAAAAGTTTTTTTTTAAAAAAGCTCAATATTCTCACCAAGAGCGTTTGCGTTTTGTTTTATGTATTGTAGTTTTTGAATTGAACCTAAGTGTCTTAGTGCAATACTTAAAGAACTTGTGCCAAGAAACTTTGTTTCTTGGGGCTAAAGATACTCATAATTGAATTGAGAATTATATTTCTCCATAAAAACAAGAAAAAGCATTGGTTCAAGAATACGTTACTCAATGTAAAATATTATATTATTTATATCCAGAGCTGAAATTTCTTAGCACAAAATTTAGTATAACTTGTAAAAAGAATTAATTTTCTGAAACCAACATGATTCTCGTGATTAGTTGAAGATGTAATGTTTGTTGTTCGAAACTTGTTCGAAACTAAACTAAACTAATAGAAAAGCCCTCTTATTGACTATACAATAATGTAATAAATTCAATAGAGGTACAATTGTTGTAAAAGCTTAACAATATTTAGTACCGGCCAGACGTCATGTTTCTCGGAAAAATCTTAACACCGCGAACTAGGATTTTCAACACACGGACATCTAGCAGGCAATTTGACAACTAAAATTAACTTCTTGCAAATAAACCAAACTCTCAAAGCAAAATTTTGGTGCTTCTTCTTTGAAATAGCTTTGGTTTGAAAATATCAAACCAAAAATTTATCGCTCTTGTCAAAGAAAAAAAATTGTGCTTCTTCTTTGAAATTAGCTTTGGTTCTTGACCGTAGGTTGAAAACATCAAACCAAGAATTTATCGCTCTTGTCTAAAAACTTAAAAGTCTCAAAGCAAAATTTTGGTGCTTCTTCTTTGAAATAGCTTTGGCTCTTGACTGTAGGTTGAAAACATCAAACCAAGAATTAATCGCTCTTGCCTAAAAACTTAAAAGTCTCAAAGGAAAATTTTGGTGCTTCTTCTTTGGAATTGGGTAATATTTTTGGTTTGATGAAGAGTTACTTAAGCTAAAACCGTTTTTTAAGAGCGTGCAATATCTCGTGCCAAGACTTTTTTTTATTGCGGCGAATAATTAATATCTTAAATCAAATCACTAAAATTAGCTTTAAAAATGTGTAAACATAAAACTAAACAATTTTTATTCTCCTTTAAAAAATGATTATGGTTTTAATTCAAGACATATTTATTGGACTAAGCAATTTATTATTTTCTTTAAGCAACCGTGCGCAAGAGAGTTTTTCGTTTTGAATTAAGATATCTTTTTTATCTGTGTACCTTCTACGGTTTTGAATTTAACCTTTATGCTTTAATTGTAAATTGATTAATAAGAGTAGCTCATAAGTTGAATTAGAGACGTTGAAGACGTTCAGATAGCTTAAAAATTCTTAAGGACACGTTGTCTAATTAAGAAAATCCCATAGGTACAAGTTTCACTTTTGGTTTGGGGGGTTATGGGTTATGGCGTTATTCATAATTCATAAACGTACCACAACCCTCAATTAGCTACTGATCGCTCGTCTTAATCTGTCATATTGGCTTAGGTACGTATTTGTAAGAAAGGGATAAAACAGATATTAAGAAATTCAGGCCTGTACTTAATGTTTTATTATGAAGGGGGTTACACATCAGTCGACTCTAGAAAAACTAGTGATAGCGTTACCAAAGGGATATTGTAGTTAGATTACTAATAATATAATTTTAATAAATTCCTAAAATAAAAATAAAAATCATTATTAAACTAGAACTAGAGTTTGTAGTTACACCAATATTTTTTTTACAAATTATATACATAAAATGACAAATCATTAATTACCTACGTAATTAAATCAAAATATTTAAATGTTTGTAGTTCCCAACAATTTTCAGAATTCTCCTGTTTGCAGAATAATTTTGAAGATTCGATAACATTGATTATTATGTTTTTCTTGTCTTGTTATATTAATACCAACACATATCGATCGCTTCGCAAGTCTGGTACTTGTATGAGTGCCTATACATTTGATTGAAAGATTAATTAGAAGTATCACGGATAACTGCGGCAATTGGAAATCGTGAACATACGAAACTAAACTTTGAAATTCAGCTATCAGTAACTTATCTCATTAACACCGTTTTAGGCAATCAAACTAAGTTATTAAATTGAACTGATAGATCCGAACGGCAACATACTTAGATTACTTAGCAAGTATGAATTTTGTATAAGTAAGTATACCTACCTAAATTATACATGTACAGCGTATAAGTAAAAAACCCGGCCAAGAGGTCGGGCCATGTTGGGTTCCGTATCCGTAATTGTCCGTCCATATATCCTTAAAGAAAATATTTACTAAGTAGGAAGTACTATATCCAAAACTATTTTTAAGACCCCCGTTATTTTTAAAGATCTAATATTTTAGGTAACTAGACGTAAACTCAATATACTTACACGAGTAACAGGTTAGACTATCCAGCGCGAACTAAAACATAAGTGTGGCGTTATTTAATAAACCCCCTAGTCCGGTGGCCGGCTGCATGAAACAAACCTCATCAAAAAATAGAATATACCTACCCTGTAGAGGTACCTGACATTTAGTAGCTTCCAACGCACTTGGTCGGCCTAGGCTTAACCTGGCAGATTTTGTACAAATGGCAAAAACGTTGGACAAAAATTCATCAAAAAAAACCTCATCGAAAAATTGAATGAAACTTGTATGGTAGTATACCTGACCTTGAGGACAGTAAAAAAAAAGTGGTCGGCCTCACCTTAGCCTGGCAGTTTTTGCAGTCCGACCAGATTTATTGGGTCACGTGAGAGCTACAATTTACCTCATCGAAAAATAGAATGAAACAAACGGATTATAATAGCTAAAATAAGCCTGTTGACGTATGTCTTGGTCGGCCTCACCTTAACCTGGCAGATTTTGCAGTCCGACCAAATTTATAAAAAAAACATCAAAATTTTTTTATCGAAAAATCGTATGAAACTGGTATGGTACGATGGCTGCCTTTGAGGACAGTATAAAAAAAGTGGTCGGCCAAATCCTGTGTTGGCAGGTTCCTGTGTCCGACCAATTTTGTGGTACCACGTGAGAGCTACAATTTTACCTCATCGAAAAATAGAATGAAACAAACGATTATAATAGCTAAAATAAGCCTGTTGGCGTATGTCTTGGTCGGCCTCACCTTAACCTGGCAGTTTTTGCAGTCCGACCAAATTTAAAAAAAAAACATCAAATTTTTTTTATCGAAGTATCGTATGAAACTTGTATGGTACGATAGCTGCCTTTGAGGACAGTAAAAAAAAAGTGGTTGGCCAAATCCTGTGTTGGCAGGTTCCTGTGTCCGACCAATTTTGTGGTACCACGTGAGAGCTACAATTTACCTCATCGAAAAATAGAATGAAACAAACGGATTATAATAGCTAAAATAAGCCTGTTGACGTATGTCTTGGTCGGCCTCACCTTAACCTGGCAGTTTTTGCAGTCCGACCAAATTTATACAAAAATCATCAAAAATTTTTTATCGCAAAATCGTATGAAACTTGTATGGTACAATAGCTGCCTTTGAGGACAGTAAAAAAAAAGTGGTCGGCCAAATCCTGTGTTGGCAGGTTCCTGTGTCCGACCAATTTTGTGGTACCACGTGAGAGCTACAATTTACCTCATCGAAAAATAGAATGAAACAAACGGATTATAATAGCTAAAATAAGCCTGTTGACGTATGTCTTGGTCGGCCTCACCTTAACCTGGCAGATTTTGCAGTCCGACCAAATTTATAAAAAAAACATCAAAATTTTTTTATCGAAAAATCGTATGAAACTGGTATGGTACGATGGCTGCCTTTGAGGACAGTATAAAAAAAGTGGTCGGCCAAATCCTGTGTTGGCAGGTTCCTGTGTCCGACCAATTTTGTGGTACCACGTGAGAGCTACAATTTTACCTCATCGAAAAATAGAATGAAACAAACGATTATAATAGCTAAAATAAGCCTGTTGGCGTATGTCTTGGTCGGCCTCACCTTAACCTGGCAGTTTTTGCAGTCCGACCAAATTTTAAAAAAAAACATCAAATTTTTTTTATCGAAGTATCGTATGAAACTTGTATGGTACGATAGCTGCCTTTGAGGACAGTAAAAAAAAAGTGGTTGGCCAAATCCTGTGTTGGCAGGTTCCTGTGTCCGACCAATTTTGTGGTACCACGTGAGAGCTACAATTTACCTCATCGAAAAATAGAATGAAACAAACGGATTATAATAGCTAAAATAAGCCTGTTGACGTATGTCTTGGTCGGCCTCACCTTAACCTGGCAGTTTTTGCAGTCCGACCAAATTTATACAAAAATCATCAAAAATTTTTTATCGCAAAATCGTATGAAACTTGTATAGTACAATAGCTGCCTTTGAGGACAGTAAAAAAAAAGTGGTCGGCCAAATCCTGTGTTGGCAGGTTCCTGTGTCCGACCAATTTTGTGGTACCACGTGAGAGCTACAATTTACCTCATCGAAAAATAGAATGAAACAAACGGATTATAATAGCTAAAATAAGCCTGTTGACGTATGTCTTGGTCGGCCTCACCTTAGCCAGGCAGTTTTTGCAGTCCGACCACATTTGTAAAGAATAATAATTTCTATATTGAAAATATGGTTTCTTCGCAGCTTGAACTTAACTTAATAATGCTAACTGAAAAAAGTCATAAGTAAATGAGTCCATGGAGGTCTTAGAGGGCTTTAAAAAAAATGAAATCATTCAGTTCAAATTTTATTCATAAATCTATCTAATATCTAAATAACGTTTTCTAACTACTGACGTGGTTTCAGAGTAACACTTACGTTGAGATGATGTCTCACAGATGTCAAAAATAAAAAGGTTTTCATCGATTTTTGACAAGTTTTGAATCGTATATCCTACTTTTCCACTACAGATAGAATGAGGAGGCATAACTGACATTTTATCACGCCAGGTGGCGCCTCCATAGTGAAGTTGCTGTCACTGTCAAATCACATACATTGTTTCCAATAAATTGTAAACATTCTCCTTTTTTAACCGACTTCCAAATCCCAAAGGAGGAGGTTATCAATTCGGTTGTATGTTTTTTTTTCTCCACAATACTGCAATAGTGTGCGACAAATTGTGGAAATATACCTATAGGATCTCCCTTTTTTCCCAAGGACCCGATATGCATAAATCGGTGAGAAAAAGCTTTGAGTACCAAAAACTAAGGCAAATGACAAAGACCGTTTGTGTAGGCTGCATTTTAAGGAAGATAAATATTTTGGAAACAGTAAATAAATACTCAGGTAAGCTAAGTTTTAACGAAGTAGTACATAATTTAGGGCATAATGGCTTGGCCACACATGATGTATTCCATACGCATCATGACTTTGTGTACCTATCTGATGGGCGGGCGTATATGAAACGCCTTCTTGTACATTCAGGTGATCCAGGTATACACCAAAGCTTAGTTTTCAATCGAACACTTGTAATATAAGAGGAAAAACTGCACGTGAGCCTTCCAAAATTGTAATAAACGGTAAAATACACAAGATAACCTCACATATATTAAGTGATTATCTTTGCATCAAATCAGCCTTTTTTCCATCAACTGTAGCATTTCTCCTTCGAAGCTCGGTTTGTAGAAAAGAAATTCCCACCTTTTACCAGTGGTAACTACTGGGAATAAAAATTCCCAGTAGGTACCACCCAAACCGAGTTGGGGGTAACTACTAGGAATTTTTTTTCCCAGTAGTTACCAGTGGTAAAAGGTGGGAAAATAATTCCCAGTAGTTACCACTGATAAGAACTTGGTGGTAACTAGTGGGAATAACCCTTTTTTTGTTAATAATTACTGTTAATCATAATCATCTTCGGAGTCGAAGTCTGACGAACTTTCCCCAGACTCCGACTTATCTATTGTTATTTCTTGGACTCGCAAAGGCGTAATGTGTCCTTCAAACCATTTGATCTTATACATTTCATCTCTTAATGTCCAGCCACAATGTGTTGCATCAAATTTGATGCAAGTGGATTCTGCCGCACACTGCCACATTGAATTTATGAAAGCCGTCCGTAACAAGCCATACGTCAACAGGTTTATTTTAGCTATTATATTCCGTTTTTTTTTCATCCTATTTTCGATGAGGTAAATTGTAGCTCTCACGTGGTACCACAAATTTGGTCGGACTGCAAAAACTGCCAGGCTACGGTGAGGCCGACCAAGCCATACGTCATCAGGTTTATTTTAGCTATTATAATCCGTTTGTTTCATTCTATTTTTCGATGAGGTAAAATTGTAGCTCTCACGTGGTACCACAAAATTGGTCGGACACAGGAACCTGCCAACACAGGATTTGGCCGACCACTTTTTTTACTGTCCTCAAAGGCAGCTATCGTACCATACAAGTTTCATACGATTTTTCGATAAAATTTTTTTGATGTTTTTTTTATAAATTTGGTCGGACTGCAAAAACTGCCAGGTTAAGGTGAGGCCGACCAAGACATACGTCAACAGGCTTATTTTAGCTATTATAATCCGTTTGTTTCATTCTATTTTTCGATGAGGTAAAATTGTAGCTCTCACGTGGTACCACAAAATTGGTCGGGCACAGGAACCTGCCAACACAGGATTTGGCCGACCACTTTTTTTTTACTGTCCTCAAAGGCAGCCATCGTACCATACCAGTTTCATACGATTTTTTGATAAAAAAAATTTGATGATTTTTTTATAAATTTGGTCGGACTGCAAAAACTGCCAGGTTAAGGTGAGGCCGACCAAGACATACGTCAACAGGCTTATTTTAGCTATTATAATCCGTTTGTTTCATTCTATTTTTCGATGAGGTAAATTGTAGCTCTCACGTGACCCAATAAATCTGGTCGGACTGCAAAAACTGCCAGGCTAAGGTGAGGCCGACCAATTTTTTTTTACTGTCCTCAAGGTCAGGTATCCTACCATACAAGTTTCATTCTATTTTTCGATGAGGTTTTTTTTGATGAATTTTTGTCCAACGTTTTAGCCATTTGTACAAAATCTGCCAGGTTAAGCCTAGGCCGACCAAGTGCGTTGGAAGCTACTAAATGTCAGGTACCTCTACAGGGTAGGTATATTCTATTTTTTGATGAGGTTTGTTTCATGCAGCCGGCCACCGGACTACCCGCGTAAGTCGAGTGAAGGGCGTTTAATCTCGACAAATGGAAAGTCTGTTAGCGCGAGTCGAGTGAGCCTAGCCTCCACAAGGGAGCAGACGAGACGCGTACCTATAGGTGAAGCCCGATTATCATTACAGCCAAGTGGCTGTGTAGTGTAATCCTAAAAGTGGCTAAGTAGCCACTTTTAGGATTGTTTACAAGATTGTTATTGTTAATCACATTATATAGCGACGGTAACCCTCATAAAATGTGTTGGTTATTTGAATATTAGGCTACTTAAAAATGTTTTTTGGTCTAATGCGGAAATTCAATGGAAATTAATAGAATTTATATTTTTATAACAAAACGCTTATACATAATTTACATACATATTGTGTTTTTCAAGGATTTTTTTGTTGATAGTTGTGTTTTAAATACCTACTGTTAAACGTAAAAACAGATTTGTTAGATAAAATGTCCCGAGAAGCTTTTACATAATTATGTAAAAAGTAAATATGTACCTTCATTCATTATATTGAGCAAAAACGTAAAATTGTCTCATGTCGACGACGAAAATGACTCATTTTTCTAGAGATGCACCGGATATCCGGTTACTATCCGGTATCCGGCCTATCCGGCCATTATTTGACTATCCGGCCGGATACCGGATAGTGACATATTATCCGGCCGGATACCGGATAGTAACATTGCTTGATTTCGGAGTAAACAAATTGGATTTCAGAAACAGACATGGTCATAATCGTACTTGTTTATTATTTTAAAACAAGTTTTTAAACATTCCACTGCACTTGCACGTGCACTCATTTCTAACCTAGAAATATGGCCACGCGAACGTTCACTAGAAAACAGGTCAAACCAGCAGAATGCGCACCTGAAAAACCGAAATGTAGGTATAGTTCCGCTGGCCGAATATTCGGCGGCCGGATACCGGATATTCGGCCGATGGTCAGGCCGAATATCCGGTATCCGGTATCCGGCCAAACAACTATCCGTTGCATCTCTACATTTTTCACAAGAGTTCTAAGAATAATAAATACGGTAAACAAATGATAATTATCATGCATATTATATTGTTTGAAGGCGGTGCCAATAATATTACCTACACAACTCATTTTGTAAAGTTAGTATTTATTTATATCCATAAAAATAATAGGTATACCATACCAAAGTATTATTTAATACTATCTATATTGACCTGCATATGGTACTAGGCGTCGGATCATTTGCATGTAATCTTAATAGTTTTTATGGTTCCGTACCTCAAAAGGAAAAAACGGAACCCTTATAGGATCACTCGTGCGTCTGTCTGTCTGTCCGTCTGTCACAGCCTATTTTCTCGGAAACTACTAGACCAATTAAGTTGAAATTTGGTACACATATGTAAATTAGTGACCCAAAGATGGGCATGTAACGTAAACAAATGAATTTTAAACATGGGGGCCACTTTTGGGGGGTAAATGAGAAAGTTAAAAAATAAAGTTTTTCAAACTATTATGTCATACATCAAATGAAAGAGCTCATTTTGAAAATTTCAAATATATTTTTTTTATAATTTTTAAATACATAGGTTAGAAGTTATTTAAGAAAATAGCTAAAAAATTACCTTCCCCCCCTTTATTTCCGAAACTACTGGGTCTAAAATTTTGAAAAAAATACACAAAATAGTTCTTTACCTATAGATGACAGGAAAATCTATTAGAAATGTGCAGTCAAGCGTGAGTCGGACTTAATGTACGGAACCCTTGAAACGCTAGTCCGACTCGCACTTGGCCGGTTTTTCTATTTCAGAGTTGCACTGCATGAATGTGTCACCCTATCTGTATTTAGAATTGTAATTGTGTAGCAAGCTGTCGATATTGACGATCATATTGTGAATAACAATAACCATACCTATTATCGGAATTCGATTACGCACAGATGTACATGTAACAAGGCGGCTAAGTAAATCCTTTGTACCTTCTGCATTGTAGTTAGCTGTTTGTATGTTCAATGAAGCGCAGTGATGTGTGATGTCACAGTCATAGCTTTCACTCGCCGGGCGGGAGTCACTTGGTTTGTCATTTTTATCGCTTTGCGTCCGCATCACTTTAGGAGAACCAGTAAAGTCTGGCTAGCCAAATTTTGTTGACAAATATTTCCTTGTTGTATCACCAATTGTCTATGATTTAAAAAAAAGTTAAAATTCTGTTGTCAATTTATGGCATTCATTCAAATTGTTTGCGGTTTATAAGGCGTTTATTTTAAATAATGTTAATAATGACTGCACCGAGTGAGGTCCGCAAACTATTATTTAAGCTAATAATTACGACAATGTGCGAAGTCGACGTGAAGCGTTGTATAAATGAAAAACTGCAATGTTTACAAGTCGTAAACAATTTAGTAGGTTGGTGCTCTATTAATATTTTGATACTTTAAGTACTTAGTACTAACATTTGCCTATTAGGGGTTGTGCACAAATCACGCGAGGTGTTTTCGGCTACTTTTTGACCCCGCCCTCCCCCTTGGTGATATTTCGTGAGGTTTTTGGCAACCCCCCCTCCCCCACATAACCTCACGTGTATTTTTATGAAATTTTTCTATCCGACCGGTCAAGGCCACGCGCTCCAAAATATCGTAAAATAGACTCGCTATTTTGAAGTGCGGATTGAAAATGTATGTTTAACGAAACCGAGAAAAAGTATCTTCTCATGTGGAAGGTATTTTTTCTTAGTTTCGTTCACTGTAGAAAAATACACGTGAGGTCTCCTTATACCCCCCCTCCCCCAACGTGATCTCTCGTGATTTATTCGTGACCCCCACCCCCCCTATCGAACCTCGCGTGATTTGTGCACAAGCCCTTACTTTGATTAAGTACGTGAATTTATTAATGCCTGAATCTCATAAACAGGACAAGTGTATAAAGAAACCGATAAACTAAAAGTTCTGGAAAATATCTATAAAATCTAAACATTGCAACGTAAACATATGTGTTTGTCGTTGACTGTACTTAAAATAGTGGTAGAAATTATGTGAGCTGACTTTGAGTGCACGTAAATGTATATTTTACTTATTTCCTTAGTACCTTACGTGTGCACAGAAAATCATAAATATTGTCTAGTATCAAAACTATAATTCTTACTAGACAAAGTGTGACCAGACCAAGATTTTTTGAATTTCCCGCCAAACATTTGTGTAAAATTTCAGTAGCCAGACTCTACCTACCTATATATTAATTAAATTAATATTATGGGACAATCTTAGCCAAATTGACATAGCTCGATAAGGCTTATATTGTGGTAGTCTAGATGGTGATATATTTAATAATATGCATAACTTAACAAAAAATATTCGTGATAAATACACCAATAAAGGCGTCCAATAAGCGAGGAGAATAACCGAACCCGCACCGCAGTTGCACTGCGTGAAAGCTACTATCGTTTTATTGCTTACCGAGCCAAAATTGACCAATTTTAAGCAATATCTACACGATTTCATATTCACTTAAAGAGGCTTGACACTAAACCTGTCACGCAAGTAGCTTAATGGAAAGAAAGTGGTAATTTAAATCTTATATATTATTTTAATGATACCACATATATTGCTGTAATGTTAAAAGTCTTAACTAAAAAAGCTCCGTTAAATCAGGATGCAGTTATTTGTATTCTCTATTGCCCACTCTATATTTATCACTACTATTAATCATATATGCATTCTAAAAGTTGTAAATCCCATTTTAAGCCCCCTACGCAAAATCAGGGGTGTTATATGTTTGACGCCAATGTCTGTCTGTCTGTGGCATCGTAACTCTCTTAACGGATGGACCGATTTCGATGCACTTTTTTTTAAATGTGAAAGCGCGTTTCCTTGCGGTAGTTGTTAGCTATGTTTGATAAAAATCGATCCAGCAATTTGAAGAGTATCAGCTCTTTTCCAGAATGATGTAAGGCATTTTTGGCATAATATTGATTTTTTTGACATATTGTGTGGGAATCAAAGAAATTATAATTTAATAGTTATTATATGTATACTGCTACTAAAAACTGGCATGATAAAGCACCTTATGGCGAAAAGGGTATATAGTAAATATTTTTGCATGTTTTGAATATAATTCGTATTGTATATGCGTGTTTCATAAAAACATGTTTAAAATATATTTGCATATATGATAAATAACATTACCGAATAGTTTCATTGTTGTGGGCTCAATTTTGCTTAGGTATGAATAAATCTAAAATTACCGTCTATATATTATCGTCCTCTGGCTGATATGATGATGATGATGATATTATCTTTAAAAACACAGTTTTATTATTGATAGTATTTAGGTATAATGTTATTAATTAGAACTTAATTGCACAATAAAATACATAAGTACAAATGGCGGACTTAATGCCGTAAGGAATGTTGCAGATTTCTGTAGATAACGATCGTGTTTTAGGTATGATCTGGTAAACGTTATTATTTATTACCTATTCTACAACACTCGATTATTTTGCAACGTAAAACACTCTATTTATTACTACCTACGTAATAGTTAGTGCTGAATTTCGGGCAGTACACTGGTGACCTGCCGAATGGAGCAGCAATATTCGGCATTAAACAATATTCCCAGATTCAAAGCCAGGCTAGCCTGTGTTGGTAGTCAAAGCCCCTTTCAACGGCACATGTTAATTCGGCGAAACATCACTTGTAGCATACGACAGCTTTGCTTTAGTTATTTGGGATAGTATCAGCTACGCAAACGCTATTGCCCGTACGTTGTAATTGGCTACTTTCCTACTAGTCAAATCAGCTTCTTTTTTAGAACTGTCAAAACGATTTGCTAATATGGAATTTATATGAAAACTTGTGTATTGTGTAGTGACGTTACAGTCAACTAACCTACTTTTTATACTTCCATCCGATTTATTAAATAGAAATTATCTTTAAAAATAACTGCTATATATGTTTTTCTAATAATTATCAGATGCTTTATTTCGTGCACGGCGTGAAATAATTTATTTTAAGTATAGGAAAGTACCCAATTGTAACTCGTCATAAGTTTGAGCTCCGTAGCAAACTTGACTAGTTCGTTATAAATTTGAAAAGTGGCAAGATGCAGGGTAAATGCAGTACATAAAATGGTACCTAATACCGTGCTATATGACCGGTTATTGTAGGTGAAATCCAGATCGGCGTGTTACTTAATTAAAACTCTTTGACTTGCGAGACTAAAGTAATTGATTTATTTTTGCAGTCGCATTTACTTAGCTGTTAAATATTTATTCGATATAGTTAAACACTATCGTACTTTGTTTTTATCATATTTGACCGAAATATGATTTGGTATGTGTGATGTGCTGATGTGTGAACAACCCATATTTTTCTTATTGGTAGCTTGGTTGGTTATTGGTATGCTCTGTTGATAGGTAGGATTTTGTTTAGACAATCCAAGAAGGACCAGAAGTGGCAACTATCTACTATATCTCTACTCTAATTAATGTGTAAAACTTATGTCTTTGAAATATTCTGTTCAAACGCTGCACCTTATTTAAACGTTAGCATTAAAACTCCCCTCGGTAATTATAATTAGTCAGATAGGAGAGTCGTTACAAAGCTTACAGTAACGACGTACTAAAGCACTAAAGATTTCATGGAGTTCACTGACTGTATACAATTTTAAATGCCGAACAAAAATTATGACTCGTTTGGTGGTCCGCTTTAAACAGTGAAATCTGGATAATGGATTCCCTGAATACCAGCCATTCAATTTCTTTTGAAGGAACAGGACTAGGACTTTTCTAAATGTGCACCTGGATAAAAACAATTCCAAGTCTAGTTTACTTATATCAGAAACAACGAGCATTTCCAATTTATAAATTATAGCATTATACCTATTTAATTTAAGCCAAAGATATAAAGTTAATAGTTAAGTACCTATTAACTATCATAGACAATGCATATTTACGTGGTTATGTTCTCTCATGTAATGAATGGTTGGAGGCTTGCGTCATTATTTACATAACTAGCCAATTCGTGGCGCATGCTGCAAGCGATTTAATTGTCAATAAATAACCTGCCATATTTATTTTATAATGGTTATATATAAACCCACTTTTCAATCTTCATATCTCTAGCATCAGCACGCGAATTTGTACGCGTGGATGTCGTTAGAATTCAATCCATAATTAACCTAGCTAGGCACTAATACCCGCATGCATCAAACTCTCTTAACTGAATTCGTAATAGTATATTAAAACTGGATGACGTCGTCATACTTAAGAGGAAAGGGGACGGCTGTTTCTACATACCTACAAACGTAGTCCCCATTTTCTTCTCTAGATATTGATATTATGGAAAATATTTTTACATAATTTGATGTACCTTAGCTATGCCTCTACGTTTGACTTTTTTCAAGTGAATACCAATTTGAAACAAATTTTTAAATGCTTCTATAACTCTTATAATAATTAAAAAAATTGAAAAATATCAAACGTAGGGGCATAGCTGTGGTTGATATACAACAAATAGTGTTATAATATTTTCTATATTTATGTTAAAACCCAGAGAATAAAATGAGGACTACGTTTGTCTGAAAAGGCGAATTCGCGCGGGTCCTCCACTTTCGTCTCGAAATTAATCAGTGTTTCGATTTGCACATGCTGCATCCCGCCCTAACACTACATCCAAGTAAGTATAAGAGCAGATAGACGAAGCCGCGGTCGAAACCTATATGTATATAATGACTGTATAGTCTAGTCGTGCAAAATTGTTTTTATACTTGAATATAATAGGAAAACTCCGTTCTGCAATTTTGCGTGGTTATCCTTATTTTGCGGTTTTGAAATTAACACAAAAAGGAAAATGTTTTTGCTTTTTTTTTTTTTGTCAGAGGTGGAGGTAATCCTCATTGGATACTGCCCGCCCGGTATCCGCCAGCATGCCCGACTCGGCTGCGTTGGAGATTTTCCTCCCAGCCGCCTACGGACTAAACCCCTCCACCCTGTAAAGTGTTTGTTCCCAGAAACTCGGCGCTATCGGTATACGCGTTGTTTCTGGGTGTGTAGTTGTGTGATCCGGGAAAGATTTCAGTGTAGAGTACGTGATGAGTTGTGAAGTGTTATGTGTGTGTTGAGTGTACCTATGTGTTTACAGTGCATGAGTGCAAGAAGCGATCGTGTGATCAACTCTATGCACTGCGAAGAGTAATTTGGATAAGCAAGGAAAAGGTAAGGTATATCAAGGTTTGTCTATTTGGTGATTATGATTAGGTACCGTTGAATTTTTTCAGATTTTTAACTATATACTCAAGGAACTCGTGAAAGCTTTCGGTTGTTGATTCTTTACTGAGGATTTCTTGTATATTGCTAGGGTCTATATGTAAGTTTTGACATGTTATAACGTGATTAATTCGTTGAGCTGCAAACCTTGGGCATTCATTTAATAAGTGTTCCAATGTTTGTTTGATTTGTTCTGGAGGGTCACAGGGACAGTGGTCGTTATTTACGATTTTAAATCTTAAGAGGTAAACCTTATGAAACCCGTGGTTGCTGAGATATAGCGTTGTTGCAAAGGTAGGTGAATTTTTGTTGACGTAGTCTATTGGCTGTTCGTGAGTGGGAAATAATGTTTTTGTGTATTTACAGTGGTTTGAGTTATTGTACAACAGTGCCTTCTCTTCCGCGAGTTTAGTTTTAAGTTTTAGTTTAATATAGCTGATAGGGACATTGGAGTAATCAGGTGTACGGTGCAGTTTGGTTGCGGACTTGGCTGCGGTATCGGCTAGCTCATTGCCCAGGATACCACAGTGAGCTTTGACCCAGAAAAACTGTACTGTGGTGTGTTCTTTGTGTCTTTCGATCAGTTTATGTATGTGGTTTACAAGGTTATTGTAGCTGTTGGGGTTTGCTAGTTCGGTTAACCCCGCTCTACTGTCACTAAACACGAGAATTTTGTGGGGGTGTGCCGGTCCCTCGAGTGCAAATCGGAGGCCTTCCTTGATGGCTAGCAGTTCTGCCTGAAAGACAGAGCAGCAGTTATGAAGCTTCAGCTTTTTGACAATCGGGTTGTTTGGGGTATTAGGTTTTATGATGACAAAGGCTGACCCAACCTTGTCATCAGTCTGACTGCCGTCGGTGTAAATATGCCAGATTCGAGATGAGGTAGGTGGTTCACTGTGGCTACTAATCGCCTCAACAAGCTCTTCCTGTGTGTTGAGTAATTGGTACTCTATTCTGTGCCTATGCACAGGGTGAAGATGGGCCCCAGGTGTCACGGGCGATTCTATTCGTAGGTCATCCGGCAGAAATGATGCGTGGCCGTAGATTCTAGTGAGTTCTATTTCTGACACATATGTGACCTTGGCGGGTAGTGGTGTTAATTTAGCTAAGGTTATGGAGAGAGCCATGCTCAGTGTCCTGAACCCACGTATGCACTTGATTGCAAAGAGCCTCTGTAGGGATAATAGTTTCCCGTTTACATATTTGTACTTGAGTGCCGTTTTCCATACCGAAGCCGCGTAGGTCATAATAGGCTCTACAACGTGCTCATAAATGGTGCGAGTGTTTTCTGGATGCACGCCCCATGTTGGACTGATGAAAGTCTGCAGTTTGTAGAAGAGCTTTTTGACTTTCTCCATCGTGGTTAGAGCGTGAGATGTAAATCTTAGCTTCTCATCAATAGTTATCCCTAACAATTTCATAGAGGAAGTAAAAGTCACTTGGTGTGTTCCCATAACTATTTTGGCGAGTTTTGCCCTTTGAGTAAATCCTATCATCCGAGTTTTTTCATGGCCGAAGTTAAGCTTGACGCTGTTCCCCCAGTCCTCAACCATCTGTAGTGCGGAATTAGTAACACGCTCTAGTTCAGGGATCGTTTTGGAGGTGCACACAAGGAGTATGTCGTCGGCGTATGCTTGTATATGGCATCCAGCTGGCCAATTAATTACCAATAGGTCGTCCAGGATTAGGTTCCACAAAACCGGGCCAACGACAGACCCCTGTATGCACCCTCTGGTGGTTGCAGTCCGCAAATGCAAGTTGTACCCCTCTGTCAGTCAGGTAGCTAAGGAGGATTTCATATATATTTTTGGGGCATCTTAGGTGCTTGAGACGTTTGAAGATGGCTGGCCACCATGCATTGTCGAACGCAGCCTTGATGTCTAAGGAAACAGCAATCACCAGTTTCTTGTCCTTTTTAGCTTTGTCGACGACATTCAATGCATGATGGATTGCATTGGTGGTAGATGTCTGCAGTCTGAACCCGAATTGTATCTGGATGACAAAGTTATTTTCATGCATATAGAAAACAAGTCTATTTATAATTAATTTCTCTAAGAGCTTGCCGAACACCTTTACCAAGCCAATAGGGCGGTATGCCGAAGTCTTTGTATAATCATCTTTGCCGGGCTTAGGGATGATTTTTGTGGTGGTAACTTTCCAGCAGTCAGGGACTGGGGAAGTACTTACTTCAGAGCTAGACACCTATTCATTATGGCAGTAATTGACTCAGGAAACAATTTAGTGACCTCCAGGCAGATATCAGCTGTCAGGTGATCGGATCCGGGCGCTTTCTTATGGCTTATTGTCTTTAGCGTTTCTAAGACTTCGGTCACTGTGAACGGTGGTTCATCCGGGGTGTCAGGAAGATCACGTATCTGACTTCTTATGTTAAGCTGATAAGTAGTGTCAGTGTTCTTATCATCGTCTGGATAAAAGGTGTTAAGTAGTGCATTTGCCGTATCCTCACTGTTGACAGTGTATATTCCGTCTGGTAATTGCAGTGTAGCAGGCGGTTGGGTTAAGGGTAGGGTATAAGTCGAATGTTTTTGCTTTGTAAATAGTAGGTACCTAGGTGTAGATAAAAAAATAAGATTAGAAAAATCGGCTGTTAAGAGGCTGTCCTTAAATGGCAGGTAGGTAAATATACATTTTCCTGTTTTGGCAGGTAAAACGTTTTTTGAGGTATATGATGGTTATCTGGAACAATAATGACACTTGAGAGTCGTTAACCTAACTCTATACCTAATTTTATAGTTATTTTAGTATGGTGATTTAATATGTTATAGTTAGGCTAAAAATTAGCCTTCTCGTATTTACAGGACTAAATTCAAAAAGTAGCGTTAGGCCGGTTACAGACTAGCGTTTTATACGCGCTTCAAAAAACGTGTGGCTTAGGCGTGTAACATTATACCTAGGTACCTATATACCAAATGTAACGAAATATAGCGCGCATGTAAGCGCGTAACGCCGAATCGTGGTCGAAACTACCGTACGCGCAGAAAAAACGCTAGTTTGTAACCGCCCTTAGGTAAACGACACGCTGGTGGAACGCCGTCAACGCGTTTAAAGCCCTTGCTACACGGTCGCCGACAAGCCTTCTAACCGTCTGACCTTGGTCTGTCCTTGGTCAGTTTTGGTCAAATTTTGTTGGAAACAACTGTCTACACGGTCCGGGGCGGACCAAGGCCACGCGGTCTGAAGGCTTGTCGGCGACCGTGTATCAAGGGCTTAATACGCGCTGCTCATTCTGTAGCCCTTTTCCCATTCTTCAACTTCCTCAATTTCCGGCTACTCACTTGCGTGGTGCGGCTATACTTGTGTGTGGATACCTGTCGATAAAGCGTTCAACACGTGACCAACAACACCATAATTATCGTTTGATAGCCTCGTCTTACCGGCCCATTTGCATTCACTACATAAGTACGTACAGTTACGACCGGCGTCGACCGATGTAGTTAAAAGAAAATTCCTAATTGGATTATTAATATAGTAGCCTGTTTGCTTCCTTATTTTTATCGATCGTGTAGATATTTATTAGAAAGCGGTGGTAGCTGCAAGCAGCATTGAAATATATTAATATTAGCCTCTGCCCGCGACTTCGTTGAAGTCGTGAAAGTCATCAACGAGGAACGTCACAACATACTGCGTGCTATTGCAACATTTGCCGGTAGTTATTTCTATAAAATATTTAGTATTTGCGACCCGCCTCGGCTTCGCATGGGTTAACAAATTATACACCTAAACCTTCCTCAAGAATCACTCTATTGATAGGTGAAAACCGCATGAAAACCCGTTTAGTAGTTTTTGGAGTTTATAGCGAACAAACATATAAACACACAAACAGACAGACGCGGCGGGGGACTTTGTTTTATAAGGCGTAGTGATGGCAATAAGTAAAACTTGGTGTTATATAGTGTCTCCAAAGAAGTAACACTAGGTAGGTATATAACAGAGGCGGCGCGTCTAAAATATTCGTGGGGAACACAAAGCGCGGCCCGCTCATTCTTTCTTCCGTGGTGGGGAAGCTGGAATTATTTAGGCTTTCCTTTTCTTCATGACCCTTAATAAAAGTACTACTTATAAGGTGACAGCACCAGTCCTGGGACATTTAAGAGGAAATTTGGAGTATTTGTGATATTTCCCTGAGTAAATGGTCTACCGCTTAGCGTGTCACAAGATGTATGTCCTATCCGTCTTTCATGTTTCAGGCGTGTTGTATCAAAGATACTGCGATGAGTTTCCACATACTTAACAAATTAAAACTATGTTTTTTTTCTCCAGTCATGGACACCAAAGCTCCAGTAATGGAACCCCGGTAATGGACGTAAATCCAGTAATGGACCCCCTATAATGGACATTGCTCTATCAGTATAAAATATTGAAATAGGGAATAACGGCTCGATTCGGAAAATGAATTAGATATCTATTAGACATCAAGAAGTTACGATATGGATAATTTAAAGATATTTGTAAGGTAGATATGTCAAATTTGACGTTTCCGCGATTCTGGGCGTCCTCTTGACCGATTTCCACAAGTTATGACTTAGATATCCAAGTCACATCTATTCGATATCTAATGTAGATCCCAAAGATCTCTAGTTCGTCTCTAATCTTGCAATTATCTCGTTTCCCGAATACGCCTGTTAGTTATGGCAAAAAAATCAATTATTGTTATAAGCTTTTATCGCTGAATGTATTTTTCTTTCCACAGACAATTATTATTGTATTAGACCCATCGAGACAATTCTAATATACCCAAACACAATTAGTTAGCGTTTATCGAAGAGTTCCCATTGCCACCTCCTGTCTCCATCATCAGATTAGGTCCATGTTATCATAATATTGCATTATCATCCGATATGCATATTACTTAATTACGTATACAAAATTTCAACTCAATCGGAAATCGGAAAGTGGGTCAAATACCAAGGTCTACCAAGATTTGACCCACACTAACTAACAGGGCAAGTTAAATAAAAGTTTGGAAAAACGATATTAATTTATCCGAAGTCCGAGCATACCTCCTAGTTGACATATTTCGTAACTACATTTTACTTCTGTATTATTTACACATGAAATTATGGCATGGCAAAC
Source organism: Cydia splendana (assembly GCF_910591565.1). NCBI lineage: Eukaryota > Metazoa > Arthropoda > Insecta > Lepidoptera > Tortricidae > Cydia > Cydia splendana. The sequence continues at coordinate 10,499,852 of NC_085971.1, read as the reverse complement.
ATCATTATGTAAATTGTCCCATCATAGGAGGTATGCAGTTTTACAGCTCCTATAATGGGATTGGGCCAAATACCACTATTTTTTTACATCTGTGGAGTCACAAACATAGTGTGTTGTATACCTTATCTCATGGTAAATGCAATTAAAAAAACTCATTCTAGTTTTCATCAAGTATTAATTGATTAAAATTTAATAAATTAACTCACCTCTTTTAGCGAAGTTGTTAAGAATTCTTAGTGGTATTTTTTTTCAGTGACACGACAACTTTTGGGTTGACGCCAATTTCTTAAAATATTACCGAATTTATTAAAAATTCAAACTGAAGCAGCTCTAGGACTCTTATTTATGATAAAATATAGCCAGTGTTTATAAACTACTTTTAGATAGGTACTTATTTTAGAGGATTTGTGGTTTTTTTGTCCCATTACCGGTTCCACGTCCATTATAGGGTATACTACGTTATAAGACTGAAAATTAGGCAATCCGGTGGAAATCAAATTTTTTGACGCTCCCTAATTTTTAGATTTAGCGTAAGGTTATGTAGCATAATTTCTAAAATCAAATATCCTAAGTACAAAATTCCTAAAGACAGAACATCGAAAAACAAAATGTCTAATGTACGAAATTCCTAAAGATGCATGTCCTAATACACTTTTAATCGAACAATCTCATTTTCGAAAATCAATATTCCTTTGTACAAAATGCCTAATGTGCTACATAACCTAGCGTAAGAACCCGCACGGATATTTAAAAAACTATAAATGATATGACTTCGCAGCATATAGACTCCGCCCATGTTTTGATAAGTGATAAGAGTCGGTGTCAATTTAATTGCGGGTGATATTAGGAGCGAGGGAACAATGGCGCGCGGGCGCATTGTTCGGACAGGATGTCCGAGCCATTGTGGCCGGCAAACAGCACAGAACGAGATCTAGCGTTCATGTTTCATGCTGTTTCATTGACTGTTTGATGCAATTTGATGCAAGTTTTTTTATGTAGAGATGTTTGTTTACGCTCATTGTTTTTCGATTTAAGTGTTCGCAATTAGAGAGCAATGGAGCAATCGTAATATGAATTTGTTACGTATATAGCAGGTAAAGTGTCATTCTATGGAACTTGCTAACTATGTAAACAAACCGCCATATTGAAACTGTCAAAAATGATTAATTTACTAGTGACTTTTGTTTACATAGTTAGCAAGTTCCATAGAATGACATTTTAGTTAGTTATATCAGGTTAGGGGTCATCCATTAATTACATCTCACGTTTAGGGGGAGGGAGGGGGTCAAGAAAATGTGACATGTTGTGACAAGGGGGAGGAGGAGTCACAAACTTTGTGACGTCACTTTAACTTCATCAGTAACCGAAAATTTATTTAAATTATTTTATACGCTATTATACATTTAAATAACATGTTTTTGAAACGATAATCGTTTTTATTCGTTTAATTTTATTTCTTAATCAGTTTTGGGTTATAAAATTACTAATATTTCTTTTGTCAAAAATATTTGGATATAATATTAAATGAATAATTGCCGATTTCGTTGAAGAAATGTGACGTCACACCAGGGGGGAGGGGTTTGCCAAATGTGACCAAGTGTGACAAGGAGGGGGGGGGGAGGGGTAAAAAAAACCTAGAAATTCGTGTGACGTAATTAACCCTTTACCTACGGGTGTCAACCAGAGTTGCCAGTAAGGCAACACCGCTGCAGTATACGGGTGTCAACTTGATCGAAGTAATGGTTGTGTTAAACATTTTTTTCAATCAAAACCAGACCTTGTGGCTTGGTAATAGCGGTCACATTATGCACTGGGATTAGTATAGATACAAAGAAAAAAATATCATAGTATTTCGGTAGATGGCTCTGACATAAACGTAATTTTAAAATTACCGCTTTTTTGCTGGCAACTGGGGTTGATACCCGTACTGCAGAGGTGCTATTAATTGAACTCAATATGGCGGACAATAGTGATGTTTTAAATTTCATCGACTTATTGTCGATATGAGAGTACGGCGTGGGAGTGTTTGGAGTGTTATTTTTAGTGTTTTTTTACCGTTTTTGGTTCAAATATTGGATTTTAACAGGTTATGAAATTATTATTAGGTACAATAGAACTTAATCAAAATCATAACTTGTTAAATTTCAGTTTTACATTTACTAGGTTATCGATATATCGACAAATATGTCGATAGACGCACATCACTATTTTCCATAAGTGGCAAATTGTTTTTATGCAACGTTGTAAGTGATTGATTTTTATGCATTATTTTCATTATTTTCGTGTTAAGTATACTATAAACTAATGTTCTTAAACATAAACTTGTGAAATCCGCGAGTAGTAAGTTAAAAATCTTCAATTTCTTAGTGCCTGATATATTGCTTGATAGCAGAACAAATAGTGAATATTATTACTCCAAGTGATTATTTATTGATTAAACACATTATAATTATTGTGTATGTGAAGTTTCAAGTACGTAGCTGTAATACTTCAAAAGTTACAAGTAAGTGAAATTATGCCTAACCGCTGACTCTCGCCAAAACATGCCCGTATTGGGCGGTGACGGAGTGATTCAAGGGCCCGTAGGTAAAGGGTTAATGGATGACCCCTTATATCAAGTTAAGGTATCTAGAGATCAACTCTCAGAATACCTACAGCAAATTTTAATAACTAAATTTACGGTGCTTGATAAATTTACTATAGAATTCTGAAACGTGCCACCTAAACTGTTTGACCATAAAACACCGAATTAATTTGTACGAAATGTTTTGTATCCGTTGCTCCGATATACGAGCGGGACATCGCTATATACGTGCATAGCGCTGTCAATCTCATACACATCCAGTGTAAAGAGTCAAGCGAAGTCTGGCTTTAGTAGACTGCCTTAGACTTCACTTGATATCATACCTAGGTAATTTGCTTCGTGGGCACGAATTTTATGTTAGCCCGGTATCAAGTACCGAAATCATTTTCGTAAAACCAAGAAATGTTTATTGTTAAAATTAGCTAAGTAATGTTAATATAATGAGAAAATAAAGCACCAATGCACGACTTTAAAATTGCAGTCGTGAATCAGATAGAGGTACCTGCTGAGACTTGTACCTACGTGGTTTTACAATACAATTATTTATGCAGCCGCTATTTATACGCCCGACATACGTGTTAATCAAGACTGGTTTTTCCACCTTGGCATTCGTGCAAGTAAATAATTGATGTCATTTGTTTTTCAGAAAATTGACGATGTCAATCCGAAGTTTGATGCTCCGAACTCTGAGGGAGGTGACGACAGCTCCGAGTCGGACAGCTCGGCTGAAGACGACGAGGATTTGGATGCTGTGCGACCCATGTTCAAGCTGCCCATCCAGTTCGACCTCGACGAGCTCGCTGGCGCCTTCCTGGCCAACAACCAGAAGTAAGTACACTTCTACCCGTCAAATCCGATTGTTTTTTTTTGCTCAAAAACGTGTGAATAAATTTACAGATGGCAAAAGTATACGGACATATAATATAGGATACAACTATTATATTGATTAGCTTCTAATATTCCAAAGATTTTGATAGCACAGGTAGTGCAAGTGTCATTTATACCTACGTCATAATTCCATAGAAGTTTGACGTTTTAAATAACACTTGCACTGCGTGTGCTATCAAAATCGTTGCAGACTTATCTTGTTCTAACTTTAAATACCTATCCTGAACTACTCATCAAAGTAATAAATTTAAACAAAGAAACATGTTTCCAACTATTTTTTTATACACCTTCATATCTCTAGGCTTGAGTCGTTATAGTACCTTGAGGTTATCTTCACACAATTGGATGTTAAATTCATGAATTGTACGACAGCCGCTATCCGCACAAAGCTACGATATATGTTCCCACTGGAGCCTTAATACCTATATTATGTTTATTTTGTTATTGAGATTATTAAAAGGTAGTAATCATTGAATAAAAAAAACTAGACCAAATTAACCCAAGTCCAGACCAACTTAATTAATAGATGTCTTATTTCAAAATACGATACAAGAAGATATTAAATCGAAAAAACTATTAATGCCTATTTAAGTAGTAATTTCTGTATTATTATTTTTTTAACCTAATTGTATGTTTAATTTATCCAACTGTTACAAGAATAATCATAATAATATAATATTAAAACTAAAGTTTAAACTAGAAATAAAATAGAAATACAAACTATAAAATAGAGTCTTCTAGACTCCTCTATTTTCTTAAGTTGATCAGGCGGCAAGACTGGGCTGCCACTGCCACTTGGATTGCCACTTTGGTTACCCTGCCTTAAAAAAGGAATGTGTAAATTTCAGGGGCCGCATGAACTGCGTGGTGGAGCGCCGCCGCGACGACCCCATGGAGAGACGCTTCCCCTTCAACATCCTCGGGGCCTTCGCCCCCCGTGCCGCGCAGGCCGAGCGCATCGCCATCATCTGCCATGGCGGAGATGAACCCAGGTACATATTACAAAGAGATTGTAATTAGGATGAGCTCCCGGTATCCACTGATTGTCCATACAAAATCAGTCTCGGAACCGGGAATTCTCGTTTCTCAACATACATTTTTACTTATCCTATAACAAAAGGCAAGCGTGAAGATGACAGTATTTTATGTTCATTTCTTGAAAGTTCTGTGTTTTGTCATGGAAACCTATATGATTTGACAGTTTGGTATGTATAAGTAAAAAACTTTCATTTAATTTTCACAGTGTTTTTACGAACGGATTTATATGTACGCATATCTATGAGATGAGCCATTGTATCGAGTTACGATGAAGTCCGAATAAGGTTAAATTTGCGTTTCTCCTCTAGACGGTTGATCCCCAGTGATATTCGGCGTAACCTTCAATAGGTATACTGTTGTATATAAAGGTTTTGACTGGGAGGGTAAAGCTTGAGCCGGACCCTTTTTTATCCGACTGGCGAGGAAGGGAGGAGTTTTAGAATGTCTAAATAGACATAAGTACAAAATGCATGTCTCAATTCTGTTTGTTACCTTTCGAGAACAGTACTGTAAAAAGTAGGGGTAAGCTGGGTCTACAACTATAAGTGTTGTAACACTTGTAACTACACTAGGTGTGGTCTACACCTAGTGTAGTTACTGTTTTCTTAAATATTTTTCTTACTGGACCCACGTTCGAGATTCTCTGTTTCGCCCTATGGTTGACTGGTAGAGAATGCCTTAAGGCATTAAATCCACCATTTGTACTTATTTTTATTGTGCAATAAAGTTTAAATAAATAAATAAAATACTTATACATATAAGTATCTATTTTTGTCCGAATACTGTATTTAAAGTACCTAGGCAGATTGTATAGTCGCCATCAGATATATCAGAGCGGCAAAGGTGGTTACAAATACCTTCAGCACCTCTATTGTCAAGGCGAGGCGCTAGAGTGCGTGTTCAGATATTTTTGAACACCTCGGCCGCTCCGATATATCTGAAGGCGACTGTTACCAATGGACCTAATGGTTGCAAGTAACCTATGATTTAATAGTATTGTAACCAAATTAATGTTATAAATATTTGATCTGAAAAGCGGTGGTGGCCGAGTGGATATGACGTCCGACTTTCAATCCGGAGGTCGCGGGTTCAAATCCTGGCTCGTACCAATGAGTTTTTCGGAACTTATGTACGAAATATCATTTGATATTTACCATTTGCGTTTCGGTGAAGGAAAACATCGTGAGGAAACCTGCATACATCCGCGAAGAAATTCAAAAGGTGTATTGTGAAGTCCCCAATCCGCATTGGGCCAGCGTGGGGACTATAGCCCAAGCCCTCTTGCGAGTGAGAGGAGGCCTGTGCCCAGCAGTGGGACGTATATAAGCGGAATGATAAAATATTTGATCTTACCAAATTCCTCTCTTGACGCTATTTCTACTTACCTACATTAAATACTAGTACACCTACGTACACCTTACCTACCTACTCAAACGGATAAAAAAATTAGAGATTAAATATACAATTACCGCGATTTTGTTTACCGGGGGCAAACATGAAAGTTTATTTTGATTTGAAACTGAAATGTTTACATATAATATTTTTCGAGGTCAAATGTTCATCAACCTATTCTTTACAAACATTGAGTTATGTTATGACGTCCATAGATATAAATTGACAACAATACATACCTACAAACACGGTGGTTTAAAATAGTGTTTATCCTTTGATGAATAAAAGAAAAACTGTATAGTTATTAGTTAGTATTATCACGTGGGGATGCGAAAATTAAGGAACATTTCGTGTAGAATATTCTTCCTTTTTGGAAATCGATTAAAATGTACCCTATGTCACCCGGGGCGCAAATACGAATGTCGTAAAACATACGACGCAATCGTACCCACCCGCATACATTAACTGCTAAAATCATATAGCTTTCCATAACCAGGTAAATTAAAAGATAGGCGAATGACAGGATTAATTAGTATAGGAACCATTGACTTATATGTACTACGTACTAGACCAGCTATCGAGAACAAATTGTGTCCGCCATGTGTCTGCCATTTTCGGCGTTTGACGTCTGTCACTAAGGTGAAGAATAAGCGTACCTAGGCCAGAGGAGAAACTGTTATGACAACTGCTCATATTCTGCCTACGTACAGGGTTATTTTTTAATGACCTGCAATATTATACGACGTGAATGTATTAGGTGATACCGAGCAACTTTTCTACCGAGGAACAACCACTAAAACGCAAACTTGAATATAATTTAAGTACCTTTTTTATAACTTTTATTATATACCTATCGCACGGGTGAAAACGAGGATTCTTTCCTAAAATATATTTTCTATGCAATATTCTAAGTACATACTTGTATCACGGACTATATTCAATTTTTAACGATTCATCAAATTTTCTATTTGATTCTCGGTAACAATTTTGCACTTACCACCCTTAATGTAACATAAATATATTATAAAATACGTTATTATAACTAAAACATTCAATAAATAACGAGAAAAAAATATATTTCGTAACTTTTGTGCAATTTACCAACAACGTATACGACCATTTCGGTTACATATCAGAATACCGAAAATCGATTTACCTAATGTCGAATCACCTATGCTCGTTTCACCTATTTTTTTAAATACCTAATGACCAATTAACCTAAGCTCATAACACCTAATGAACGAATTACCTATTGCACGTTTCACCTACAATTGGTTTACCTAAGCTCAGAATACCTATGCTCGATTTACCTAAAGTTGAAACACCTAATACTCGAAATACCTAAAGCTAATATACCTAATACATGAAACACCTAATGTTGATATACCTAATGCACGAAATACCTAAACTCGGTATTCCTAATGATCGAATTGCCTAAAGTTAACATACCTACTGCACGAATTACCTAAAGTCGGTATACCTAATGATCAAATTACCTAAAGTTAACATACCTAATGAACGAAATACCTAAATTCGATACACCTAATGCACGAAATACCTGAACTCGATGCACTTAGTGAACAAAATATGTACCTAAAATCAAAAATATAATTATTGTTTAGTAGAATATTATTAGGACATACTTACAACATTTGGTATACATTTTTTAGCCAAATCATTCAATTGACTTACTATTTTTTATTATAATATAAGGTCTAGTCATTTGCCAGAGTCGAGATAGGTGCGACGACGAGCAAAGCGAGGAGGAGCGTGTTAGGTTAACTGCGACCAAACAGTGCCAAAACCGACTTTTATTTCATCGTCATGATGCTAACTTACAAAAATTAAGTTTTTGATAAGATAAGATAACTAATTTTGTATTAGACTTAAGAAATCATTCTACTACCTAAAAAGAAGCGTTTCAAAAAGTGTATTTTTAAGTTGTTATCCAAACAAACAGTTTCTACTGTAAGGTTGGGAAATCATACGATTTATTGGGTGGAGTTGCGACTTGATCATTCGGCAAAATGATATGAATTTTGTACTAGGTATATAGACTTTAGGTATTCCGTGCATTAGGCATATCAACATTAGGTAATGCGTGCAGGAAGTATATCAACTTTAGGTATTTCGTGCGATAGGTTTAACAGTTTTAGGTATTTCGTCCATTAGATAAATCAAATTTAGGTACATCGTTCATTAGGTATATCAGCTTTAGGTGTATCGTCCATTAGGTATATCAGCTATAGGTGATTCGTGCATTAGGTACAATAGCTTTAGGTGAAACGTGCAGTAGTTAAAACGTGCATTAGGTATATCGTGCATTAGGTATTTCGTCCATTAGGTTATTTAAGCTTAGGTATTATAAACTTAGGTCAGTCAATGTTTAGGTAAAATTATTGATAGGTAATTTAAAAATAGGTGAATCAAGCATAGGTGATTCAACATTAGGTAAATCAGTTTTCGGTATTCTGATATGTAACCACCATTTCGTAGGTACCAATGTGTCACGTCTGAGAAAATTAATCTTTGCGCCGAAAAAAATGGCTTCCGGCCGCGAATGTTCTAAAGTGATGTTTCGTGATAAACTAAATAATCATAAATCTTTTCTTATACTATTGTTACAAATTTTGAGCACGCACGAAAGCATTTAAAAAAAAATTTCGGTACATGTGTGGCATCTCGTCAGTGGTCGATGCCGTACTAAACGCAAAGAAGTGCACGCACTTCATTGAGGTGCGGAAACATTTTGTTCGAGATGCCGACTCTAGTTATATACCTCAATGATAGGAACCTCTTTTTTGAAAATCGGTTAAAACTGTCGAGTACGAAATAATAAAATTATTTGAGATTAATGTGATGTCTAGACTTCTAGAGGGCAATGAATTACTAAGAGATTAAAAAGGGCAATAAATACCTATATTTAAAAAGAGCCACTTAACAGATTACATTTTTAGTAAGTAGAAGTAGAGTCAGACCAAGAAAAGTTTGCAGCGATTTTGAGAGCCCACGCGGTGCAAGTGTTATTTATACGTCATAATTTTATAGAAGTTTGACGTTTAAAATAACACTTGCACTGAGTGGGCTATCAAAATCGCTGCAGACTTTTCTTGGTCTAACTCTAGTAAGCTGATTATAATATACTACGCTTTTTTATTTCAGTTTTTGTTTAATTCTGAAGAAAAAACATTTTTAAGAATATTTTAACGTTGCACTTAGCTTAGTACCTACTTCTAATAATAATCCTGAGGATTAATTAACTAATGCTATTACTTTATGAATGATTATAAATGTATATTATAACGGCCGTTTAGTCTGAATAGTCGTTGGTGATCAATGATCGTACCAACGAATCTGGTGCATGGGTTCAAATCTTAGTTATAAGGCTTTTATTGGCATGATAAGCATGGAACTGGAAGTTATGGAACTTACGGAAATTCTCTGTGTAATTAATGATGAGTATTTGCGGCGCTAGAGTCGTTGGGCCAGGGGGCCAATTTTTGAATTTCGACCGCTCGATTTCGTGTATTTCGCTTAATAATATCTCCACTACGAGGGCATTTAAATTCTACTAATAAAATTGAATACGAGTGGTCAATACCCCTAGATTCCCAATTTCTATCGCTTGTATTTTAAAAAATTAGCATTTCGCTGTTTTGCGCCGATTTTCGAGTGACGAAATAGAGCGATCGAAATTCTAAATCGCCCCCCTGGGTGCGTAGCTACATGCCCATAGCTCCGTAGCGAACGAAACGCAACGGTCACTGTCGCTGATTTACCTAGAAAGAGACAAAAAATGATGTTACAGTCTAGTTTCTCAGGTAGGTATGCGTGTGTTATAGACTGTTAGTTCGGTTATATCTAGGTACATACCATACCTACACCTACTGTACCTACAGTCAAGTGTAAAAATATGGGTGCACAAATCATACTAAAAATATGTCCCATAGCTGTTATGTTAGCAAATTAAGAACTATGGGCAATTAATAACCATATTATTCTTATATTTTTGAGTAAGTTGTCTACACCCATATTTTGACAATTAACTGTAGGGGAAGGTCGGGTAAAGAGAACTCCCCAGGTAAAGCGAATTCTGGCTCCCAATCCTAAACTATTCGACTTTGTCGCACCACGCGCCTATATGATGTTCAGGATCCTTCGCTCTATGAGCGTCAAGCGACAGAGGGAGCGGTCGCTGCGAGCGTCGTCGGTGAGGAGGAAAATGTGTTTTTAGTGCAAACTATTCGATTTTGAAAGGTACCTAAGTCCATTAATTGTATGTTATTTTGTCATAGTAATAATCTCGAATTTTAATTCAAGGTGCTTCTATTTCTTATTAAAGTATCTTCCTTTTACAACGCAGTTCTTTTAAAACAATCCAACGGTAATTTTTTTAATTCTTAATTTCTGTAACTGACTGAATGGGCAAAGTGGATCGGGCAAAGCGGATAGCGTGTTCACTTTGAATTTATTAAGTAAATTTTTTTTTTGACAATATTTTGTTACAGATGGTATATAAATATCAAAAAAAAGATCAATTATTGCTCCTGGCTAACAGATGTCATGGAAATGGCTATCAAAACGTGGATTCGCTGTGTTAAAATGTCTTCAAAGATGCCGTGAAGACTTATGCTTATGAAATCAGTGAAAATATGTCAAAAGTTACTTGTGACAGCTTTTTCTAATTAATATTATTGAAATGATCTTATATTGATTAATTTTCACTTAGTTATTAAGTTCACTAATATTTTATGAGTGATATTTGCTTTGCCCGGAGGCCTGTTTCACTTTGCCCGGCACCCTGGGCAAAGCGAATAAAATATCTTTTTTTACGTTTTGTTCAAAATTGCAGCAATTATTAAACATTGGAGGCTAGTGTTGTTTTAAATTAAAAGTTTATTAAATAAAGACTTATTATTGACAATTATTTCATTTCTTCCTTTTGTTACATTTTCCTGTTATGTCAAGTCAAAGCTTAAGGTGTTCACTATACCCGGACTTCCCCCTACCTATTTAAATTTTGCTCCTAAGGAGGCGACAGCACAGTTGGAGGTAGCTCCATCGGTAATAGTTTCTCATATTCCCGCTAAAACTCTGAGCAAACTGTAAACCTATCTTGTTAAAGACGCATTACAGTTTTCAAGGATAATGATTCTCATACTAAGTTCTCCGTAACTTATGCTAATACCTAAGTCAGCGCTTTTCAACCTGTAGCTCGTGGTTCCTCGGGGGTCACGAAGCCATTATTAGGGAATCGCGGGTGTTGCAAAAAAAAGTTTGTACTTCGGGGATCAAATCTTGAAAATGGTAAAAAAAAATGGTTTCCAATCGGCCAATGAGCCATTAGTTTGTTATAATAGGTACTTATAAAATAAGATCTTTGGATAAGTAATCGTCATTGAAAACATCATCATTATGTATTAAATATCGTTCGTAAATTGTCTTACTTCATAGGTAAGCTAATAAAATATAAAAGTTTTTGAAATAGCGCAGATAAATATAATAGGTACCTACGCACATAGACATTTTCAATCAAGCCAAGCCGCAAGAATGCATGGCACTAAAGCAACATGGCATGGAAGAAACCGAACATGTTGTGCGTTAATTGATTTCCAATTTTAACTGTAAAACATTCATTTGTTTCAGAACACTTAGTAAGTAATTTGATAGGAAATAAATACATTGATCACGACATGTTAGAATATCCATTAGGTATCGAATGTTAGGTACAATTTGACTTCCATTAACCTGTGTTTTGGTGGTAACGATGGTCAAAACGTGTATCAGACCAACTGCAATTAGTAGGTACTTATCTCTAATAAATCTTGTTTTCACATACTAAATATTAAAATGATATCTGGGATAAGTGGGATATAAAAACAGACAAAAAAAATGCTAAAAACCTATGTACCTACTTGCTGAACATATGTACCTACTTATTTAACGAAGAAGACATAACCGTGTAATACGTGTTGTTGATAAGTTCTGGTCTGGTCTTCATCAGCAGTTCCTCAATGTCACTTTTTTAATGTAAATTGGATCATGAATATCATGATATCATTTTACACGTTGTCGTGTTAATTTTCCGTTTCCTTTATTGTATCTGAAAAGTGGAACATCTCAACTGACGCAACTGTTTTGTTCCAGGGCGATGAACTTCCCAGACCCGCAATCGCAGGTGTTCGCGTTCCCGCTGTCCGGACCCGTGAGGCTGCCGCTGCGGCCGCAGCCCGAGCGCCCCATGCCCGCGCCGGAGCCCCGCATGCCCTTCGCCCCCATGACCCCGCAGCACCGCGGACCCTTCCCCCTGCCGGTAAGTACACTTTGCTTTTATGAGACCCTGTGCCTGTTGGTCTACGAGTATGAAGGTACCTACCTACTATGGTACCTAGCCGAAAAATAGTCGACATCAATTTCTTCTTGCCATCCTTTTCTGAAAACTTTGAGAACGTCACATGCCAGCCTTAAAACAATACATAAGCGAAACATTTTGTTCGTACTAAGGGGGTCGCGTCATGAAAAAGTTTGAAAAACAGTGCATTACAGAATATAACTAATTTAAGCTTTACTTTTTTGAACAATCCTGTAAACTGCACGTTGCAATAGTAAAGGATATTTTTATAAAATAGCAAACTAACTCATTAAAAACATAAAAACAGTTCAAGTACCATCGCCCACACTGTTAACTGTCCATCGGTGGACCTGTCCTGTGTAAGGTCCTGGACCTTATTACCAGTGATCGGACAACTCATCGCAAAACCATCAAAAATCATTTATATATCAAAATAGGACAAGATTTATTAAACTCATAAGTATTACGTACCTGTGTATCTTTATAAAATTTCCAGATTATACTCAAAAACTTCAGTTCAAAATTGTTAAAAAAATTGTATCATGTTCCATACTAATATTTATTTTGCGATGAGTTGTCCGATCACTCCTTATTACAAAAGGCATAAGGTCCACCGATGGACAGTTAAGAGTGTTGCTGTTTGTACCTACTTAAAAAACCACAACCCAATTAATGGAAATGGAGTACTTATTGCATTATAATACGAAGCCGAGTTAGAACTGCTAAGAGTCTTTCATTATCTTTAAATTACTGTTTCTATTATTACGTAAAGAACAACATATTATCTTTTTTCTGTACTGTGTGGATAGTTATAAAAGAATAATGGTCCAGTCGCGTGGTAGATTGCTGGAGCGCTCGTCACATGTCACATGCGCCCCTGAAAAGGAAAATAAAAAGGTAATAGGATTTCACGACGTTTTCCTTCGTCGTAAATCAAGTGATATACTCGAGCATCTTTATGGTTGTTGGCTCGACCCATAGGTACACGAGAAGTATTTAGGTGCTTATATTAACTTTTCAATTACCTACGAAATCGGGAAAACATTTCACAACACGTGTATTGGGGTAAATCGACTTTTTCTTGTAGCTCGTTCTTCCGTTAGGGGCTGTCCATAAATTACGTCATCGATTTTTGACGATTTTTGACCCCCCCCCCCTATAATCATCCAAAAATCATGCTTCAAATGACCCCATTTCCTCCTACTTCATGCTACCGTCATCCGATGTCCAGACCCCCCCCCCCCCCCTAATTTGAAATGACGTAATTTATGAATAGCCCCTTACGTCTCCTGACCTGAATTACCCCATTCTTTAAAATCACAAAACAAAAATAAGGACAATGCAACATTTCAGTACAATTTTCATATTAATAAGTATGAGTGTGGTCTATATGCACTTGAAGGACGCAACTGCACACCAATTGGCACTGGATTTCCGTTTTCAATACAGTAATTTTGAAAAAAAATAGTTTAAAATTGCAAACGTATTGTTTCATTCGTCAGTAGCTGTTGTATTCCAATGCACTTTGAGATTCTATATGTACCGGTATGTATGAGTAGTGGTTGCGAGTACAACTACGTGTACGTTATAACATGATGCTCCCATCATGTATATCCAGATCAACAAGTTCCATTGTTTCAAGTGTTCATTATATGAACATAACCGCACGAATTACACCACACGATTATTTATATTGATTGAATTTCTCATATGAACCTAAATATGTGTAGGTATTTTGATTATAACTGAAATTTTGTTCAATTACACAATTACAAAAATAGAGCGGATTAATACGTATATTCACTGCATTCTACTTTACTCACGGAACAAAGAAATTACTTTAGCAAAGTTGAGGTCTTAAAAAATGGTTAAAGCTACTAAGCAGGCGAGCAAGTAAACTATGGAAGGTGAGTATTGTGCAACAAAGAGAATTTTATTGTATTGTTAAGGTCTAAGACAGCTTCACTCTATATTATATAGTTTCGGATTTCCCCTCAGTATTCCATTTAAGAAAACGCTCTGTAGGTATGTATATATTTTTTTAAATCTTTAAAACAATTAAAATGGGCTTTAAGTTGAGTAACTCTATATTGGAGAGCTTTCATATCTTTCCTTTTGATTGTTTCGGTTATCATGTCAGCTAAGTTTAGGGGTCATCCATTAATTACATCACACGTTTAGGGGGAGGGAGGGGGTCAAGAAAATGTGACATGTTGTGACAAGGGGGAGGAGGATTCACAAACTTTGTGACGTCACTATAACTTCATCATTTTATACGCATAAAATAATTTAAATACATTAGTAATTTTTAATTTTAATTTTTTTTATTTAATTTGTTGTTTAATATTCATTTAAACAACAAGTTTTTGAAACGATAATCGTTTTTATTCGTTTAATTTTATTTCTTAATCAGTTTTGGGTTATAAAATTACTAATATTTCTTTTGTCAAAAATATTTTGATATAATATTAAAAGACTAATTGCCGATTTCGTTGAAGAAATGTGACATCACACCAGGGGGGAGGGGTTTGCCAAATGTGACCAAGTGTGACAAGGAGGGGGGGAGGGGTAAAAAAACCTAGAAATTCGTGTGACGTAATTAATGGATGACCCCTTAGTTATAAATTCAGTTTTTAACTTCGAGGTATTGCTCTTATCTAGGCATATTAAATGACAACGCAATTTATTTAGTTTAGATACGGTTTGTTTCATTTTTTAGGTATTATGAAAAAAAAAGCAAAACCGAAGTGATCCCATAAGTGTTCCGTGAACAAAGTTTTGTACGGAACACTAAAAAATATTATTTGTACATTCAGCATCAGAAGTTACGGATCAAACAACGCGTCAAAAGTTAATACTGTTACCATTCCTTAATAGCTTAAAACAAAGAGATGTGTCTCTTTGTAGAATAGTTAAACTATAGAAAATTATTTTGAACGAGAACTGTAGATTTTATCTCTATTTAACTAAGAGTATTAGATGATGGGAGATACATTTGGTGCCTTGTTGTATCAGTTACGATTGATGCCAGTCAGCGTTGTACACGATGTCAGGCGTGGCTCACTCCGCGATTTCGTCGCTTTGCTACAGGTAGCTAAAAGTACACCCGTTCCACACCAATTTTGGCATAGAAAGTAGCATTCTATAGAAGTGGTATACGCGTGCCTCCGTGAGGGACAAAACATACGCAATGCGACAATATTAAAAACACGTTTTAAACTTCCTGACAATATACTTAATTCGGTCGGGTTATTTGTTGCCCACCATAGACCGTACTAAATTGATGG
Organism: Cydia splendana; assembly: GCF_910591565.1. NCBI lineage: Eukaryota > Metazoa > Arthropoda > Insecta > Lepidoptera > Tortricidae > Cydia > Cydia splendana. The sequence continues at coordinate 10,484,311 of NC_085971.1, read as the reverse complement.
TGGGGAACAAAAAAAAGTGAGACTGTGACAAGGACAAGCAATAATATCGCTTTCTCTGCTACTCTTACTGAAAGTTCTATAAGTGTATCTCGTTCGGTCATTTGGCCCCTCCCCCGTTTCATCTCTATATTATTGTACCTCTATGAATTTTGGGGAAAGCCATAAGCCGCGCGTGGCGCTGTCGCCACCTAGCGGCCATATCTGTGCTGATCGTAACAGACGCGTTTTGTTAGAGAGTGAGTCTTCTGTACCTAGTACTATTATTTATTCTGTGACGATGTACAGTACAACGCGGCCTTGTCCTTCCAATTGTTAACCAATGATGTTATTACATATAATGATACAATATTTGCTCATGTGATATTTACCGATTTTTAAACTCATGTTATCAATCACTCACGAATAATAAATATTGTACCTATTGTCGGTATTTGCTCCCAAATCTATTTTTAAAATATTTATCTACTTACATCGCATCTATAAATAATTTGAATATGCCTTTCTGATTTATTAAATATCATGTTAAATATCTGTTTAACTTTTCTAAAACGTTATTTAAGTTTGTATTTATATTTTATTAGATAGCTTTGAAAATATTTAACTGCACAGTTCGATAACCATATCTACTATTGTATAAATAAGTTGTTTGTGTAGGGCTAATTTAAAATCTAAAGTGTCAATTCGTTCTCAAAATAGCTAAAAAATACATTTAAGTACAACGCAACGCACTAGTAATTAACAGACCTCCTTATCTGCGTTAGGTAGATATTATAAATACACGCCATTTTCTTCTGCCGTGCTACACTTAGTTCAAAGAATTATTTATGAGTACCTATCTTAAAGTAAAGGTATTCATTATGAGCAAAAGTCGTCTGTTGCAGACACGAGGTGCAGGCATAAAGGGAAGTGACTTTGGTACGCCCAAAAGAAAAACGGAGTTAACGAGTCTCAGCTATACATACTCGTACAGTAGAATCCGCTTATAATGACATCGAAGGGAAGTGACAAACAAGTCATACTAAGCGGATGTCATATAAAGCATAGTTGTACTACTTCTTATTTTTGTTAAATTTTCCAAATTAATCTCAAATTCCTTTGTGAGAAATCCTCGCAGGGAATGACGTGGTGACGGTTACGAAAACCAGTGAATGTGTCAGTATAACCGGACATAATATCATGGAAATAGGATTTTTAGGTCATAGTAAGCGATTTGTCACTATAAGCGAAGTCATCTTATCCGAATTTGTCACAAAGAATTTTATATGAAAACCAAACTTTGCACTGTATTTACGTCATAGTAAGCGGTTGATCAGTATAAGCGAAGTCATAATAAACGGATTCTACTGTACCTACAACGTTTCTACATTATCCGTTTTTCTGAAACTAATACGCTAGATGCGCATTCGTTTCAGAAAACGGATTAAAAAAAATCGTAGCGCTTTTTTGGATCACAATACGGCTGCCATAAAAATTTGCAATCTTGCCTTTCTCTAGTTTTTGACTTGAAATAAATCACGAACACGGGTCTAAAATGCGCTTAAAAATATCTAAAAAAATGTACACAAAAGCTAAACATATGAGAATTATTTCTAAAAATGAGCAATATTATGCTTGAGGCAACTCAGCGATTACTTTTTTATTTATAAAACACAAAAAATTTAAATTAAAAAACACGATATTCGAAATCTTTCAACAGCTCTTTCTAAAATCAATATTTTGCATAATGTTAATAGTCATTAATTTTCTTCAACCATGAATCAAGTTTCCCACCTTCGCCACGCTTAATGATAAAAGTTACGGACAACTTGGAAAACTTCGGGAATTCAGAAGAGATAAGATAATTTTCTTAATTAATTAACCGCGAATCTGTGACTTGGCGAAAAGGAAAATACTTTTACTTCTTATGTATCTACTTATTCGTAATTATGTACCTAGGAAAAGTATTTTAATCTAATCCTTAATTTAAAGTTAGGTTTGCATTATTGTATGGAGCTATCATTATAATTACATTAGCAAAAACGAAAATAGTACCCTACCTATCTACATATGATTACTCAATCGAATCCAATTCAACGTTTCGATCAACAATGCGGTCAACTTGCACACATATTAAATTTTCTTTGACTCGTTTGATTGTAAAAAAATAAAATTGAAATGCCAGTCGGTACATTGGTTAGCCCAAGGCGTTTAAAGCGAGTCAATATTATTATTCCGATCGACATCGTCAGTGACCAACGGGCAGTTTGTGAACTTATAACTAGTTGTTTAAACTCTCGGCACAGTGATTTAAATCCAATAAAAGGCATCTTTTTCACTCGAAACTTAATATACATACGAGTATATTCTCTTCCAATCATGTTTTTTTGAATAGTTATATATATATCATAATTTAACAATCTCTCTCACAAGAGTCTATCTTACAAATCACGAATGTAAATTAAAAAACCGGCCAAGTGCGAGTCAGAATCGCGTTCCAAGGGTTCCCGTACATTACCCAATTATTAACAATGTATTTTTTATATGTGAAACGCGAGTGAATTGCCTTTAAAAATCCCGTAGGGATCGGATCAAAAACTAAGTAATTAGTCCGACTCACGCTTGACTGCATATTTCTAATAGATTTTCTGTCATCTATAATAGGTAAAGAACTACATTGTATATTTTTTCAAAATTGTAGACTCAGTAGTTTCGGAGATAGCTAGGATAGGGAATGGTAATTTTTTGGCTATTTTCTTAAATAACTTCTAAACTATTTATTTTAAATTTACAAAAAAATATATTTGAGATTCTGAAAATGAGCTCTTTCATTTAATATGTAACACGATATAGTTTAAATTATTATTTTTTTAATTTTGTTGTAATACGTAAGTTGTCCGTCTTTGGGTCAAGAATTTACATATGTGTACTAATTTTCAACTTAATTGGTCCAGTACTTTTGGAGAAAATGGGCTGTGACAGACGGACAGACAGACAGACAGACACACAGACAGACGCACGACTGATCCTACCGTTTTTTCCTTTTAAGGTACGGAACCCTAAAACCAGTAGGTAACCTCAGCTCTCAGGCCATTTAGCAAAATAAGATTGTTAAGAAAACAAAAACATTTATCGAATGTTATATAATGGTGATTGTTTCCAATTTTATTGTCGGAACCATGTTCTTTGATAAATGTAATTTAATAGATAATTGTAGACGTTTAGTTTTTGTCGGCTAGTTGAGATGGTTGTTAGTTGCGATCTCGGCTCCGGGGCTCGTACGTGCCGTAACGTCAAACCGAGTTGCTGCGTAATTAGTGGCTGGCACAATGATTTCAAAAGTAAAGATAGGCCCGTATAAATAGGTTCATATAATTTCGACCGAACATTCTTGTTTAGTGTGCCTGGGTGGAATGCTACAACGTGATTGGTTGATGAGTTCGCATAACGCGCGCGGCTGGTCGCAACTACAGTTGCGATAGACTGCACGATTGGCTCGAATTCGTGCGTGACACCCAAAATGTCAACGCTGAACTGGCACTATTCTTAGTGCCCGTAAAGCCCGTCTTTACGAAGTCATGTATAAGTCAATGGGCTGCCAGGACGTGCCGCATTGTGGCTCTTGTATAACTTACTTCTTCAATTAAGTTATGAGCTGAGTATTAGAACTCCAGCTATATTATTAATTGCTTGTAGATCTCCTTATTAAGCAAGTAAGTAAGCGTTCATGGGGTAGTGGGAGAACAATGGATATAAAGCGACTGGGAATAATGAAATAAAACTGAGTTTATAACTTACCATAATAATATGAAGTTCATAAAGGGGCCCACTGATTAACAGTCCGCCGGACGGTATCGGCCTGTCAGTTGTTCGGAACTGTCAAAATTTTGTTCTAAGTGACAGGCCGATACCGTCCGGCGGACTGTTAATCAGTGGGCCCCTTTATACGTATCACTATACGTAATCGTTTAAACTTGTTTAAAGCTAGTTACGGGTATTTCAAAATGATGTTTACCTACCTACAAAAGGTGTAAGATACTTACAGTAATACAGTACCTATAATTAATTTAAGTCAAAGATATTTTGCTAAATTAACGACAATTTAAAGTCAATGTCCTCAAAAAAGTAATAACTTATTTATCTTCAACCATCTGGTAACACGTGAAATTTTCAAAGTCATTGCACCTTCACCAGGAACTGTAGGTACATACTTACTTTATGTCCGTATCTTATTGTTAGTAAGTACCTATATTTTATTGCAGTTATGTGTCCAATGTATCCTTTCAATGTTTTGCCTGTTTTCGACCCACGTATACTCAGCAAATTGTTCCGTTATGTGAAGGGCATCATAAGTCGTGATACTCGTGATTCTTTTTGCAAGTTTTTATTTTTAATTTACAAAAATCAGTGGTATGCGGTCGATGCACCCAATCCGGTCTTACAGACTGGTTGCAATGAAATTATGTAATGTACCTACTCATCCGGTTTGGGACAGCATTATTATAAAGTTATCGTTTGGTTATTGTGGTAAACAAGCAGAGCGAACCACAAAGATAATAGAATACCTATGTTGCTCCGTGACAGCAATCAAACTTTATAATTCCAATTATCGCAGTTGCTCTGGAAGTTTGCCTTCAGGCGGCAGAAGTGCATTTGTATTGTCGGCATATTGTATCTATTATTCTAGGCAAATATTGTCCCGATTCGAACTTTAAGATACGTCAATTAATAGATCTAGAAACGATAGAAACGATTTCAAGATTCAAACTTTCTATGTCAAGGTATAAGTAGCTAACTTATTATGTATACAGAAAATAGTTTATGGATTTTGAAACCAGGTTTACTTTTTATTTTACTCCTGTTTCTTATGATACCTACTTGGAACTGATAGGAATGTGGTTATAGAATGAGACACTTATCCAATAAGTAAATCTAAATCGGCCAATCCGCCACCCATAGAACGACGGGCATCATTTCATTTACACTTATTAAAGTGTACATAATTATTATAATTTCCTCTCGAATTTCATCCCACAAAGTTTAATAAATTAACGTCTTGTGGCAGGGTGCGGTAAAAACGAAGGCGTCTGAAATTGGAAAGCGTAGCATAAATTAACGTAAACCTTCTCAGCCAAAAAGCAAACACGCGTGCCTCGGCCGTAGCGGGAGGAATATTTACACTTATTGGTTAGGAGTTTGGGTTCCTAAACATTCTTGCGTCGAGCCCCTTTTGTGCAGAAATATATTAAAAACGCATTGACTGAGCGTGCGAGCGTGCTCACTCGCCCTTTATCCTATTGAATTTGATGTATCCAACTATCTATTGAATGTTAAATGATATTAGAAAAGAAAACTGGATGTGTAAGAAAAAAACATACGGCACTCTGAATGACACATATGGCGGTACTTGCTTGGTCTGTTTCGATATGTAGGTACTCGTACCTTCTGTTCAATAATACTTGGCCCTAGGTATGTTATATAATCGTACTTCGTAGGTGCGCGATTGTTAAGCCTTGGTTTCATGGACGCATATGAGTCGCGTCTAGGTCTAGACGCTGCTGACCAGTGTTGGGCATTCAAGAATAAAATCATTATTTGAATAAGAATTCGTAGGAATAAAATCATCTAGATTTTATTCCCGTCAAAAATATTCAAATAATTTTGGTCGGGAATAATTCGTATGAGAAAAAATTTAATGAGAATAACTTATTCTTAATGAAATAAATATAATCATGATTTTTAAACCAAATAATATTCCACGAATAAAAATATAGTCCGGGTACCGTATAGGTACTAATTACCTATAACTATACGTACTATACCTAACTAGGTAGATGTAATAGTAGTTAGTCTCTTGTCTAATTTATACCTATTTTATGGAATAAAATCTTACAAATTGACTGTCGCATAACGCATAGTTTTAGTAACCGTATTATTTTTAATTTACTAACCAAATCATTAGGTTCAATTTAGCTGGTCTAGGGGCCTAGCCAAGATGCCAATCGTTTGCGCTCCGACAACGAAGCGCTTTGTCTCTATTACTCTTACATATTAGTGCGATAGAGAGACAGAGATAGCGTTTCGTTGTCGTAGCGCAAACGATTGGCATGTTGGCTATGCACCCAAGGTGCCTAGCCAAGATGACAATTTTTGTTTTTAATTTAATAATCAAATCATCAGGTAAATTTAACCGTTGTGGGGGCCTAGTCAACATGCCAATCGCTTGCGCTCCAACAACGAAGCGCTTTCTGTCTCTATCACTCTTACATATTAATAGTGCGATACAGAGACTGAGATAGCGTTTCGTTGTCGTAGCGCAAACGATTGACATATTGGCTACGAACCCATGGTGCCTAGCCAAGATGACAATTTTTGTTTTTAATTTAATAACCAAATCATTAGGTAAATTTAGCTGTTCTCGAGGCCTAGCCTCCAATCGCTTGTGCTCCAACAACGAAGCACTTTCTGTCTCTATCACTCTTACATATTAGTGCAATAGAGAGACAAAGATAGCGTTTCGTTGTCGTAGCGCAAACGTTTGGCATGTTGGCTACGCTCCCAACGTGCGTAGCCAAGATGCCAATTTTTGTTTTTATTTTAATAACCAAATCATTACGTAAATTTAGCTGTTCTGGAGGCCTAGCCAATATGCTAATCGCTTGCGCTCCAACAACGAAACACTTTCTGTCTCTATCACTCTTACATATTATTGCGATAAAGAGACAAAGATAGCGTTTCGTTGTCGTAGCACAAACGTTTCGCATGTTGGCTACGCTCCCAATGTGCCTAGCTAAGATGCCAATTTTTGTTTTTATTTTAATAACCACCAAATCATTACGTAAATTTAGCTGTTCTGGGGGCCTAGCCAACATGCCAATCGCTTGCGCTCCAACAACGAAGCGCTTTCTGTCTCTATTACTCTTACATATTAGTGCGATAGAGAGACAGAGATAGCGTTTCGTTGTCGTAGCGCAAACGATTGGCATGTTGGCTATGACAAGGCGTCGTCGTGTGTTTACCCGCGAACCTTACGACTTCTGTGTGAAGTAGAGTAAAGCTCGAAGAAAATTATTTATTTATTTACTTAAGTCTTCATTCAAAAGGGACATCGTTAATTAAATAACGCTTGAGTGAAATTCAGTAAGGTTATAGTAAGAACCCATCAGCTCCGCTCGGGTAAAATTCAAAACGTTATTTTTTGCCTCAGTACACTGGCGTATCTTGTCGATAAGTTTTTGAGCGATCCCATAAGATTCTTAAGCCTAGCTCACATTTATGAGCTCTACAGAGGTCACCGATAATTGCATACGATTTTCGAAACGATGCCGACTACAGAGGTGCAACGAATTCATTAATCGATCAAATGCCACAATTTATCAAAACACGCATGCGATATTGGTGAGGTTTGTCTTTTAGCGCGTGAATCGCGCTCTGATAGTAAATATAGATGCTGGCCGCCATTATCCAAAATAAAATTAAATCCTTAATAATAACTAATGTAGTAGCTACATCTCAAGACTTGCTATTAAAGCTGTAACCAACTCGCGTACCTACTGCACGTACTCTCGGTCCTAGTAAGTACCCAATTCCTGTGTTCATCAAGATCGTATTGATGCCGCGTGGGCTCTGTTAACGAGTCGACAAGCAATAAAAATATATCGGAACATATCAGTCCAAATATTGGCGCGGCGACGCCGCGGTGTACGTGATCTCGTTATTAGAGACTGTAGGCTCGTTCTCATCGGTTTCTAAGCATTTGTCTCAGGAGAACCAGTCTAGAGTATGATCTATTCCAGTTCTCGAAACAACTTACCTACTCCAGGTTGCCTGAACGCTCACCTGTGTTCGCTAAGAGATGGAAATAAAAATCATGTTCCTGGTACTTAAAATACAGTCATAAAAACAGTACAACTTATAACTTAAAGCCGTTTTATGTATGAAGAACAGAATTTTATCTCATCGTATTTCGTTACATAATATACTCGGGTATGACGCATGTAATGAAAAAAAAAGTGTCGTTATTGAATATAAGATCATTAACCTAATGATGGATCGCTTAGTGATTGCCATCAAGATGTCATGTTGGTGCCCATTTGCGGCATCGCTATCGCGACGCTGTATCAACTATTTCGTCGTAAAATATATATCTTTGATTTACACTGTTTTTTTCTTTGGGTATAATTTAAGCATGTAGGCATTACACAGTATTATGTATTTAACGATTTTCTTTTCATTGTCTTGTCATCGATATAAAAAAAAAACATTCATTCATTGTTAAATTCGAAGCGCGAATTTGTCTTAAGGCTTTACATATTCTAATTCAATCAGTAAATCTTTGCTAAACGCATGTAGTACGCTAGTAAGAAAGGTGGAAAACCTCCAGTCCCATCATAGGAGGAATGTTTTTTAGTGTACCGCACAAAACTTTGTTTGCGGAACACTTATGGGATTCGGTCTTGCAAATCAGTTAAAGTTTTAATTGTCACGACTAACTTTACCAATTTGTTTCATATTAGGTTATATATTCTCATTTCAATATTAAATATGTTTTGCTTTCTATATATATCCTTATTGTTGGAATAAAGTAGAGTGTTTAACTCGGGTGAAAGTATGATGAAATGTCGCTTTCTATATAACTTCCCTAATCCTTAGAGATTTGTAGGTTTATGATTGTTATCTTTTAATATCAAACAGTGTGTAAACATTTTTATTCGCAACGTTAAGTGTAGGACCTACCTGAACAAGATAACTTAGTATAGTAAGTAACTATAAATTATATATGTACGATTGTACGCAGTGTTTTTTTAACGGTTAAGCCTGCGCCTTTCAAACGAAGTGTCCTGGTTTCGAAGCCGAGGCTTGTGCTAATGACTTTCAGAACGAGTCATATACGAGTTTCATTTTATACCTATAGGTACCTTCATAAAGTTCTTCTGGTTGAAGATTTCGTGTATTCATATGTTCGTTCTCCGAACTTTCACCAAGTGTTTTCGATGCATCTTTGAGTTCGTGATAGTTTGCATTTACCCCGAAACGCAAAACTTATGAAGTCGCACGTATACTTGCTAGTATGTACATAGCTAGGTACTCTTCGTTTTTTGCGAAGACGAGATGGTGACAGTTATTCAAACACAAATGTTCTTATCTAAATATACATATAAAACAGTTCCATTATATAGATAGGTACTGACAGACAACGTACAGCCGTTAAAGGTAGGATCTGGAAACATACCTAAAAATAACATGTTGTTGAGGTACACCTAAGAAATAAAAATTGTAATTAAGTCGCAAAGGAGGTGAAAATTCGAACGCGGGCGGATATAGGTATTACATATTTTAGATTTTTGCACAAACATGGATGGTATGCTCAATTTAATTCGTCATCAATCCCTGCACCTGCCTTTAAATGGCTGTTTATAGGTACGTTAGTGTAAATAACTGTTACTGACACATTTCGAAATATTTGTAAAGCATTTTGTAAACGTAGCCTTCACTGGGTCACACAAACAATTGGCAGCGGAAGCCATGCCTGAAAGCTGATAGTATTGAACAATTAAACATTGAAACAATGTGTATTTATTGAATGAGTAGGCCACTTACCTTATTATTAAAGTAGCTATGATTTAGTGAATTCTTGTTTAAACAGTTGATCTTGCTTTACTGAATATCGAGGACCCAGACGTAACTAATTCTTTGTTACTTATTTTGTTTTGTATCTTATACTTTATTTTGCACTCTACAATATTACTGTTCAGATAGCAGTTACTTGCTAGGTATAAAGTAAGCATCTACTTAAATATTTCCATAAAAGTGAGCAAACAGGAGCACGAAGAGTGTAAACCGAAAATGGAGACTGTCAAATTCAGATATGTATGAATACTGTTATAGCAAAGGACATGATGATTGTTTGTTGTTATCACCAAAATTGATGTGCTTTTAATGGCTATGGCTTAACACGAGAGAGTAGCGGTACCGGGTCGTGAGTGAACATTAAACAATTACCTAGGTGTCAGTGGGGCAGCTCTAATGATTGCTCATCTACTAGTACAGCTAACTGTACATGACGTTGATTTTCTCGACAGCTCAATAGTTAGTTTCGGCTATCGAGGTCTGTATTAGAAATTACTCGGTGGATATATGAATGTTTAAACCAAAGCTTAATTACGGATATATATTAACAGTTTGCGTCTGGGTCATGATAACCAAAATTAATAAAAAGTACCTGCGTCAAACAGCCGTAGGACTTGTTTGAATAATGTGATATATTTATTCGATTTATTTAAAATAGCTATTATAACAACATAAAATGACCGATGGAGATTTTATATCGTGTTTATAAATTCATAAATGTATCGCAGGATTATATTCCGTTCGGTTGATATAGAAACTAACCCCTGACTACCTTATCAAATTATCTACAAATATGTATATAGGTACCTAATGAAATGCATAAGTCATATAAATATAATGAACATATGCACGACAAAAGTCACGTATCTATAACAACATTAACCACTAATATTAGGTATCAGTTAGCATAGCATTGCGAATCGTGAATTTTTCAAAAGAAGCTAATACTGGGCATTCTACAACACGAAGGGTAGGTATTATGCTAGTTCACCTTATATAGAGAAGGATAGGGCATTGCCATGAAGAAAACATTATTATGACAAAGTGAGGCGAGTGGCATCAGGTAAATGGTTCGGTCAGCGATCCCGAGTGCTCACTTAGCGACTTACAACATGTACCTAATTTTCAAAAGACGTAAGCCTTATCAAAATCCTCGAGTATATACGACTTTATGCTGTTATTTAAGAACGCAGACTCCATCTAAAATGTGCAAGTTTTATCTTAGTTCTGACGTACATACTATCTATTATTGTTATCCTGCTGATGCCGGGACCGACTCTCAGACTGCATGTCTGTCATTCTACCAAGGTGTATTAAAAGCACACGGGATCATTGTCTCTTAGAATAAACAGTGGATTAAACTGTGAAATTGCTATGGCAAGTATTTATCGCGAGGCTTTACGAACCGGCTCCCGGACAATTTACGTAATTTAAATTTGAAATTTGATTAATTAAAATAAAACTGTAATTCCTAAACTCAAAAATGACGTATGCCACTTGAAAAGTTAGAAATTTCTTAATTAAAACATTGTAGCTCCGAAATAGGTTTTATAATTAAATATTAGGATTGCGCAAAAACACACTTAATTCAAACTATAAACATGTCCTACCAATAAAGAACTACTTGTTACTTGTATATTATGTAGGTATGTAGTTAGGTACCCATAACAAATTCTGAACGATTAAAATCTTAATTTAATTAATATATTAGGTATTAGGTTTTATGGGATTCGTGTCGCGTGGAACTCGTATGTTCTTAATTGGTTCGGTTCCAGTCTTCAAGTCACATTGGTTAGTGAAATCTGAACGCGTCTCGCACGGAAATAGGCAGTGTTTCGTTGCTATTCCATGACCGACGTACCAAGTAGACCCCAGAAACAATTGAACTGTGTCTGATTGTTGCACCGTTTACGACACATAAAACAACAAATTGACAGGGCAAGCTGCAGGCTGGCTCGTTTTTATGCGTGAATTTACCTAAGCATGCAGCAATATAAAACCAAGACATATAAGTATGGGTATTATTCCTGGTTGATATATCGAAGGATGGCAAATTTCTGTCTTATCGGGGTACAGATTAAATTCCTAATATATTACAGTGCCTTTATTATCACTTTTAGATGGTAGGTACAGTACAGTGGTAGCACCCCAGTGCCGGCACAGCTTTACATCGCTAATGCATTATTACATTACAAAGTACCTACCTATTGTTCCCATTGCAACACGATAGACTCTAATTATTGTAATGTTCTCTAAGTACCAACCTGCTGCAGTTATATGCAATACGAATAATATTATGCATATTACTTGTAGGCGCTTATTGAATTGCAAATAAATTAGTACTCTATGAAATTTATTATATCTGACTGAGCATATAATTACTGTAAATATAACATGTAAGTACTTACAGTACACAAATTGCCTGGATATAATATTATCCAAGTATAACTCAACAACTTTACTTACGTTACATTTTTTGTTTAACCTTCGCGATAAATGAAAAAAGTTAAATGTAATCAATTCTTGGCAAGAAACGTTTTGTTTATTTATACTTAAGTCGAAAAACGTGTTTGACTAGTTGGTGTAGAAACATAAACAAAAGTAATATTTTAAAATACTTTATAATTCCATTATTGTTTACAGAATTTATTTATTTGTATACCTAACTTAAAAATATTTCGTATTAACTTCATAATGTTCTCTATCTATCGTTATTTCCAAACCGCTCGAGGAATGGCAGAACGGAGTGTTAGAACACAGCCACTTCATAATTATTGTAAATAACAGTCTGTGAGTGTCACTCGCGCGCGCAGGGAAGATGCGCTCGAGCGCACAGGAGGCGGGCACCGCCGCCGGAGAATAGCATCAGCGCGGCCTTGACATTTGAGGCGCGGGCGACGCGGGCGCAGGCCACTAGCCCCAGCGGCGGACGCGGTAGAAACGCGCCACCGGCAGGTACGGGTACCGCGCGGGCACCTGCACGTTCTCCAGGTTGTACCCACGCCGCCGCCTCACCAGCTCCTCGCTCACTTCGTTCCCAAGATCCCTTTTCGCCGGCCTCACGATTTTTACCACATTCGATTCTAACAACACGTCATCTGCGATCACCGCCTCCTCGGGTCTATTCTTCGTCACGAGCTTCGCTCTGTTCTTTTGAGCCGCTAGGTACTCGTCGTTGAGCACGTAGTCCAAAAGCTTTGGCACTTGGTTGTATCGCGTGGCATCGATCTCCCGCTCGTAGCCGAGCCGGTCCCGTGGAACTGCCGCGACGAGCGCGACGATGAGCGCGGACGCGAGCGCTAGGTATGCGTGCATTTTACGTTGTGTGCGTCGACTGTTTGAGCCGCGCGCGATCAACACACACTTTATATATGCGAGTAATCGACACCATTCGTTCCAAATTTGAGTATGTATTTTTTGTGATCGATATAAGCTGGGGGCGCTCTTGAACTTGATATCGGATGAGGCTGAGATGCAGGTGGGCTACGGCTAGCGGGATTTCGTGTCCATTGGAGCGGTCGGGTCGTGTCCAAGCTCGAGTAGGTACTGCAATTACTTGTATAATTTGATGCACCGCAGCGCACCGGTGGCTACGAACGCTCATGAACCTTGTTCCACATACATTAGCCGACATTACCCGACGTGGCTCTCGACTTTACAAGGTGACCACCACGGCGTGTATGCTTATGATGGTGTTTACACTTTGCCCTGTCTTTAATATTGCCTTTGAACACATAACAGTAAAAAATTATGATACCTATAGCAAATTACACCTTAATCGTCTTGTACTTAATACCATAGTAGTATATTAGTTGACATCAGTTGGGTATAGGCTCTTAGGTGCCAGTTTATAATGACCACCTCTAAGCAAACATGTCTTGCTTTGAATACTATTAAAAAGTAGGAATAGTTTGTTAGATAGGCAGGTAAAAAACAGAACTAAACAAAACTAAACTGAAGGGGGCTTTAACGTTAATTTGTTCGCTTTGCTGAGAAGATATTCAGCACAAATTGCCCATTTACATAGTACACGACTTTTTCAAGGATATCTGTCGTTTTATTTAAAACATTTATGGATGAATACTTATTATACGTTAGAACGGCGTTATTATGATGGGTTACCAAAAAAAAATACGTAGCACTTATTAAAGCTGACGTCACGACTATTTTCGTTCATTGTAATTGAATATTGGCTGCTAATTGATCATGGTCAATAATGAATAATTGAGCAATGTTGATTTACTTGCTGCCTACTGCCATTGTAGCTTTAATGTGATCTATTTGCATTTTAATGATGCTAATAATACTTCCTTCCGAATTAATAAACGTACCTAGTAGCAACTTCAAATACGAATTTCTTTACAGTCAGCAACAGAAGTTGCTAAGCGGGCCAGGTGTTCAAAATGATCTTGACGCGACTTTATTGTTAAGAATAGAAAGAAATAATAAGAGCGTGTCAAGATCATTTTGAACACCTCGCCCGCCTAGCACCTTTTGCTGCTGACTGTACCTACGTTGCGTTTTATTTCTACCTTTACTTTAAGCGAGCAATGGCGTTGGTTGCTGTTGGTGTCAAAGGCAGAGACGATATACTTAATTTAGAAATCTCTGGAAAATAGAACTTAAAACACCCTGAATGCGATTTTTCTTCCGTCTTTTATGCACGCTTAAGATATTTTGAAAGAGAGATTTATTTAAAATAGGCGATAATATTTCGCATTATTATGTTTCGTGTTCAAACATGCAGATTCATCGATATACTGTAAATATATCGAAATCGAAATTGTTTTTTGAATGATAGGTAGAAATAGAAAGCCATACAGACGAGTTTATCCGGAATCAAAATTCGAGGTCATCTTCGAATATTTATAATACTTATAGAAAACCAGAATAAATAGCGGAAGCCATGAGTTACCAACCTTCTGAGATTTGCTGCTCAGGTAATGATGTGTGTTTATTACAGTAATAACATGAAATACTGACTGGCGTCTTGAATAAAAATTAAATTAAATTCTAAACTGTACCAATTCTTACCGAGGCCTTTTTTACCTTCGTCGACAAAACGAATGATGTTGATAAAGTCTAAGTATTTAATTTTATATTTTTGTATTTTATGTAAAAAATATTTTTTGTATGTGTACTTAAGCCATATTACAGACTTTAGGCTTCAATAAGTTCATAAGGCGATGCGTATATAAGTTAGCACGTATACTTACTTATTATCTAACTTAGGAGGTTGTGTTGTTTCACGTTCAGGAAAATGGTTCTTGAAGAAAGTCAATCTCTATCACTCGTGGAGCATTCTAGCGACAAGGATGCAGATTGACAATTTTCCGATTTGGATACGCCAGATAGCCCCCCAGATATAGCGAACGCACTAAGAGTGCTCCACTCGCAAGCATGTTTACTTCAGATTACGCGCTATAGATAAGACAGCCTTGCATGAGATGCGCTAATTAGGCGCGTAATCTGAAGCAAACGTGCGTTGTTGTATGTCTAGTTTCAGCACATCCTCAGTCGTAACCTGCATAATATGTAACTAATAAACATTTATAATTGGGAAGTATAATAAACTGTAGCATATTTAAACATAACAAACAAATTAAGCCAGATAAATTTAATTACGTTTAGGCCTTGCTATACTAATATCGATAAAAATCAAGTTTAAACTGGTTTCGTTTATTTATCTGCACATTTGAATAAATGAGGCGTAAGATTTACTTCTTAAAGATGCGCTGTCAGTATTAGCCTAAACTTTGACTATATGGGAATAATATGACTTAAGTACCACGTTCCGAGCTCTAACTTATATAATACTGATAAATAAGGCCGAGCATATTATTAATGTATCAAAATACCACTTTATTACGATTATATTAACATAGTAATGAGATATATCGTGTAGTAAAACAGCGGAAATAACTTGGAAGTAAACGGAAGTTGCTCGATCTGAAACTCAATGTAAGTAGGTAGGTACTACTTAGGCGTATTTGCGTCTCTCAAGGCAAATCTGAATACCCGCGCAGCTGTATTTATTCGGCTACGGCTTCTGAAATGAGGCAGCATTTAGCGACACCCAATGAATTTCGAATTTAGATCAAATTTAATCTGAACATGGGTGAGCTACGGTTTCACGGATTTGTTTTTATGTGGGGCATTATAACATTTGTAACATATAAAATAGCGAACTTCGAGTTTGTATGTATAAACTCTTTATAGTACAAAACACAAATTTATTATTTATTTATTTTTTTAGTTTGAGGTCTAGATTTGAGGCATTTATATTTATTAGACATCTCATGTGCCATAACTATTATTAAAACTACACATTCTTTGCGGGGTTTATAAAAAAATTGCGCGCTTTAGTGTAAGCGATAATGTATTTATGAATTATTCATTTAATTTGGCACAAAAGATATCTTCACACATGTCACACAGTTTCATATTCCGACAAATGTACTACTGTTATAGGTACTTAATAGTTTAGATTAAGGATAATTGAAATTTTGTAGTAGTACGACCTAAGTAAAGTCTTTACAGCATCAAGTGGCATTAAATTCGCCTTACTTATTTAATTATGCCACAAATTATCTCTTCTTGTTATGGTGCCCTCTCCTGCCGGAGGTTGGCTATCATTAGGGCTATTTCTCAAATTGTCTAAACGCTGAATTTTTTTTTTATCATAGGTACTTCTGAAACTATGCATTTTTTTGGGACATAATACTTAGAATTTTCGCTTTTTCCGCAAAATAATACCTAGCATTTGCAGCATCTATGTTTATTTATTGTAGATAGGTATTTAAATCTTATAAAATTTATCTGACTACCCGCGAAGCCCGTGTTTAATTTGTAAATTAATCTCAGACTCAACGATTTGAAGTGATCGTTTTGCGTCTCATTCAACGATTGAAATTTACTTCGATAGTCAAGGAAATGCAAATTTGAAGACCCTGTCGCTTAATTAAATTTAATCTAAAGGAAACTCTTTCGTAGATTTAAAATACGATTGTAAATATATCTTATAGTGAATACAAAATTTAAAAATAAAAATACAGTTAGGTTTTTCGATAAATTTCCTACAATCAAAAATAATCTCACAAACAGCTATTAGGTATGTGTAGGTAGATACTTTCATGTAGATAATAATATCTACGCAGTACATGTATAAGAAAATATTAAAATATATACAGTCGAGTTCATAAATATGTATTCATTTTTTCACCTTATTGCAATGTATTACAAGTGAAGAAATGTATACATATTTATGAACTCGACTGTACCTAATTAATAAATTATCGATTATATTCAAGTCGGTTTACAGTGAGCTCTACGTTAGGAACTCATCCCATCCTAGTACTTAAAATAGATACTTACCAATCATACTCGTACATATATACACATTACTACTACACTAGCACTATACATTTGATATGATATGAATATGATAATTATGTATTTACCAATTTTTTTCGATTTCATACACATAAGTAAATACTTAAAGGGAGTGTAGGTACATAATACATAATCAACGGAGCCTTACAGCCCGATTCGCACAATGTTTATAAGAAAGAAGTTACAGCTGTACGATACCGATCTGTCAGTGTCAAAAGCGACGTTTTTTGGTTGATAAAGTATCGCACCGCTGTGACTTCCGATAAGCATTTTTCGAATCGGGCTGCTAGCTTGATGCGTAATGTTATCGGTGGCAAGATGTTTCTGTACAATGTTCACCAAACGACACCCGCCCAAGGACCCGCGGACAATGCGTGTAACGATAACGTCCCTCTTCCGCGTTAGCTCGTTCCGCATTAATCACACCAGCATCGTTCAGAATATTAATATTCTTCAACCAAATTCGATTAACTCAATATACATTGCCTTTGTATACTTGAACGTGCCTTGTTGTCTTCGAATTCAGTAGACTTAAGAATTACCTATCATCATAAAAGTAAAATATAGAGTCCGTCTAAGCTACATTTTCATCGTTCTGAATAGAAAAAAGTGAAGGAGTGTCATTATAAACATCATATTTTGTAGAAAATTACATTAATGAAAAGATTTCCGCGCTTTGTCATTAAAAATGCAATGCAGAGTTAGCTTGGTCCGACCTTATTAGAGATGTTTTTGGTCAATACTTACATACAGCTTAGGAACGATTACACATACCCTAAGTGGGTATCTTGGGGTGTGAAAATTTGTGCCATGAACGAGTTACACGCGGACGATTTCGGGGGCAATTGCTAGTGTCACTACACCTTATAAAACAAAGTCCCCTGCCGCGTCTGTCTGTTTTTTCACTGTCTTGAACGAAATGTACTGAACGGATTTTCATGCGGTTTTCACCTATCAATAGAGTGATTCTTGAGAAAGGATTAGAGGTATGGTTTTGTGTAACCCGTGAGAAGCCGGGGCGGATCACTAGTTAAATATGTTTCGGAGTTCGGAGTCAACTAAAACTTCATTACAAAAATGATGTATATTTTTTACTTAGGGTAGAGTTTGTGCGGAAAGAGAAGAGTCGTAGTATGTATTGGTTCCCATATACCTAATCCACGACTCTTCTCTTTTCACACAGACTCTATGCATTGCTCAAGTGTTTTGTGTTTTTTTATATAGATGTAGGGTTAAATACCGATATATGTGAGCGTTCGGCACTTTGTTAATAATAGAAATCCTAAATACATAAATACTTAAATGGTAAACCGGCCTATTAGTGAACATATTCAAAACCTTGCGCTTTGATCTTTATATGACGATAATTTGAGTATGTTTAACAAATAAATAACAATTAACAAAGGGAGTGAACTGTGTTGCCCCACATCGCTGTCGCTGCGGTGACCCAGTGGACCGGTTGGGCCACCATGGTCTATCCTGCGGCAGAAGCACTGGGCGTGCCCCCCGCCATGCCAGCCTTAATGATGTCATCCGTCGGGCCTTAGCCAGTGCGGGAGCACCGGCCGTTTTGGAACCTACCGGCCTCGCCCGCGATGACGGTAAAAGACCCGACGGTATGACCCTAGTGCCGTGGAAGATGGGACGGCCGCTGGTTTGGGACGTAACCTGTGCCGATACCCTAGCGTTGTCCCATCTCCACGGCACTGCAGTGAAGGCCGGCTCGGCTGCCAATTCGGCCGAGCTTCTCAAGCGGCGCAAGTATGCAACCATAAATAGTGGTTGCATATTTGAGCCGTTTGGGGTTGAGACTATGGGGCCTTGGGGGGAAAGCGCCCACAGAGTTTTCAGCGAATGTAGCCGCAGGTTAATTGAGTTGACGCGTGACCAGAGGGCTGGGTCATATCTAGCGCAGCGGATCAGCATTGCCATACAACGTGGCAATGCTGCCAGCCTTCTGGGCACGCTGCCAATAGACGGCGATCTGGGGCAAATTTTCTATTTATAGTTTATTTATTTTTTCTATTTATTATTTTTAAGCTTAGTTTTTAATTTTAGTTTGTATTTTCTATTTTAAGGCTTTTTATTGTTTAAAAAGAGTATTTGGCTGTATTTAAAATAAATGATTTCATATAACAATTAACAAATAGATGAGTTTGTTTGATGTTTAAGTTATTCATAGTCCGAGGTTATTTAAAAAAAAAACATATATAGACTCGTAGACGTCAAGCGGGTTGTACAAATTATTATTTACCTACTTCTTATATTCGTTCCTCATATTTAAATATACCTATTTAATTTTCTGTGTGTAATTTGTGAGACGACTGTTCCATTTTGAAATTGAACCAGAAATCCTACATATTTGAATATTTATGCATGTTTCACTGACAGTACCTAAGCTGAAAGTCGCTATAAGAACTATGCGAAATAAATAAAATAATAATGTACTTATAGTTCGAGCAATCCCAGGTTTTTGGAATCATATCTGTAATCGTATGTCTTGATCAGTTTATGCCCGTGCAATGAAAATCCGCTATAAAAGCTCAATATTTTCTTGGACTTATTTTGTTACAAATATTTGTCTCAAATAACAAGTTTCTCATCTACCCATAGGGGTAATCGCTTTGTTTGGACGGGTGGTTGCCTGCTCGTCCTCGAGTGTCATCGGCACCGGTCATTGCTTCCTGATTAGCGGCCTGATGATGTCTAACTGCGTTTGCGTAACGCCACCATGCATTATTCATAACATAACCGGCACGAATGCTATTATCCTTTGTTCTCCAGTAATTTCATCTCACAATGCTAATACGCTTATCATCGTTTTGTTGCGTGCGGTCGATGTATTTATTCTATTACAATTGTTCTGTTAAAAGTTGACGCTCCATTCAACTTTTTATTCGAGTAATTTTCTTTAGAAAGTATCTTAATTACAGATTTATTTAATTTGTATTTATCTACCTACAATATTGCGAAGGGAGCCTAAGTAAAATAACCCAGCCCGAGAGCTCTGAGTAAGAAGGCCATGAAGATGTACCTATGAACATAAATAAAATAACTTTGATATTTTTTTACGTCTGATTCATAATATAAGATGTTAATTCTCTGAGAGTAGGTCCGTGGCTTCCTTGAATCCATATGAATAAATGGATTCAGTAACTTTGATGCCAATTTTTGTCTGTCTGTCTGTGGCAGCGTAGCTCTCAAACGGATGGACCGATTTCAATTTTAACGTGAAAGGGTGTTTCCTTGCGGTTGTTCTTGGCTATGTTTGATGAAGATCGATCCAGTAGTTTGAAGACTAATTATCAGCTCCTTTCCAAAATGATGTAAGGCACTTTTTGCGTAGGGGGTTTTTCAAATTATAATTTTATAGTTACTGTATCTGAAAGAATATCCATTCTATTTCAACTTATGATTCTACCTACTCATAGAATTTGTTTACTCACTTGAAGCTTAAAAGCTGGGTTTTCGTAGTTTTTAAAATATTAATTTTATTGTGCCAGACATCTTAGCTTTACCAGCTGCTTTACGTCTGATTCTTCTAGAAGTTTAAACGTAATTTATAATTGTTGCAGATGCCATGGGACTCGTCCGAGGAGCAGTCGGGCGCCCCTCAGATGCGCATCCACGTGCAGCGCGTGTTCGCCATCCCCGCCCCGCACAACATGCCGCAGGACAACATGGGCCCCTTCGCGCCGCCGCCGCTGCCTCAGCAACAGGACCAGAACGAGGTAAAACTCTTCTCTAGTTCAGGTACTACTCAGCTACAGAGGGCCTCCCGCGAATAACGAAAATCGAAATTTTCACTATCACTCTTGCATATTCGTGCGATAGAGAGCTTCATTTGGAGCGCTGGGTCCGCTAACGAGGAGTTGTTATTTCGTTTTTACTAATTATCTAATGAAAAAAAAGTTACCATAGATAATAAATACGACATAATGGGAAATGTGTAACGGATGTTTTAGCTAGACGGGGTTAGACCGATGAAAACAAATTTTCGAGTTAGAATGCCGCTTCTATCTTAGATAAACAATCTGATTTGTTTTATATTACTCTCGGTGAAGCTCCTTCAAACTTAAATATTTGTGCAAGCGGAATTGACTCTCATTAAATTATTTTCGTCAAGAACGCGTCGACGCGTTATTGTCCGTTACTCTCCCTTGACTTAAGTGCACGTGCAGCCAAGTACCGAATTTCGGTATTCATTTAAATAAAATCAATGGAAAATTCCTGCTCCTACTACGGCTACTGACTACAGGAGGAAATTAATCTAAAATTATACCAACCGGCGGTGCTTAATCTTTGTGTGGTTGAATGCCCTGCAAACTGCGAAAGTTGTTGTGGTAAGCCGTGGTCGTCATTTTTAGGGTTCCGTTACCCGAATGTGACTATGAATTAATATGATAATCACTTTAACGCTGTTGTCATTGAGACTTATCATTAAGCCAATCACGAATAATTATGGTTTAGGTCAGTTCCTCATGTACAAATCTCAAGACTGCAAAAACGGATGGGAACGTTAATATCTCTACTATGCATCCGGTTATTTGTGACAAAGCTTCATAAAGACTAGAATAAAAGTCATTAAACTATTCCAACGAAGGCTTGTTAATAAGATTTAAATGCATCAATCAGGACATATTGTAATCTACTTATTTACCAACGCCTTGTCAAAAATAAGTTTAATTTCCGTTGCAGGCTTCGTGTTGACTTATTTCTTCTACTTGATAAAGTGGCACCCAAAGCTTACAAACTTTAGAAAAGGGGTAAACTATTCTTGGAAATTTCTTAAATGTGGAGTTTATTATTTTTAAAACTTTTATTCAGGTCATTAAAGACTAAGGAAGTCCATTCTTTTTGCAGAGAATATTTAGCGCGTATGTATATGTCGTAGACACAATGCGTTAGGTTAAATAAGTTAGTTTAGTGAATATTTCGACCTTACAAATCTTACAATGCATGCTCAATGCGTTTTTGGTATTTTTATGTCATTTCATTACCCTTGTACTCAATTTGAATTTTAGATGTTATTTTAGAAACTACTGTGTATTTCCATTTCATATGTATTTTTTTATATAGCCGTAATATTCATATTTTCCGTAATATTTACTTTTATTTTCATGGTACGATCTGCACTTTTTTATATTTTATATAAAGTTTATATTGAATTACCCTAAATTACCCATCGTACATTTTTAAAGTAAATAAATCGAAGTGAATTGTAAATAAACCTCACCAGCTGGTAAGAACCGTTATCCTGAGACGACACCCTCTTGTAGCTTCTTCATTCCCCGGCAACTTCTACCTATATATTTTTTCAAACGAAAGTTGGTTTTGGGTTTAGGTTGGGCACAGTGGGGCACCGCCATATGCTACGTAATTATGTGGTTAATCGTTGATTTCTTTACTGATATAAACGTTTATTTCCAAGTACGTAATTCCAATGTGTATTTTTCATTGTTAGATTAGAGATATCGGTGTGTTGTTTTATTCATATTGCAAAAATGTGTCGTGTAAAAACACGGTTGTTGCCTAATATGCCTTCTAATCTTCAATATTTCAAGTTCCAACTTAAGTACGCAGTCCGTAGTTTGGCCTTTACTAAATACAATATCTAGTATTTGTATTAATTATATAATACACTTTGTGTATATTCATTTTAAAAGAAGCTTTTCATTAAGGTGTCGCAGTAACAGCAACAGCAACTAAGTATACTACGTCATATCTATTATTGTGCATGCATATGTGCTTAGTCTACCAATTCTAATTTATCAAAATACACGTTTCTTGTTTGCTTAAGAATTGAATAATTGGTAGATGTATGTAGGTAAGTACCTATCTTGGTAGGTATTTAAAACTTGTAATTTTTTTTGGTTAGCGTTGCTCGAAAGTTTTATACTCGTATTGTGTATTTAAGACCAGATTACACTGGTTGCGTGTGCGTGCGAAGACGTGCACGTGCGCGTGTCTGTATATTGCAATGCGCACGTGCACGTGTACGTCTATATGCACACGCATCCGGTGTGCACAGGTCTGAATCTATAAAAAGTAGGTACCTATACTCTCAAGAAGAATGAAATGGGGCCAATTGGGATTTAAATTTTCATACAAAGTTACCTGTTTGTAATGTTCTTGAAATTAGTAGTTTTTTCTAATGTACTGATGAAAGCACGCATATTTACAATGAATCTACTTTAATATTTACTGTACGAAAGATAATTAAATTAGTTTTGCCGGAATATAATCGTTATAACCGATAAGTATTACATCGAAGTCAGTGAAGCGTTTTCTCCCTGGAGGTTATAGAA
The DNA here is from genome assembly GCF_910591565.1 of Cydia splendana. NCBI lineage: Eukaryota > Metazoa > Arthropoda > Insecta > Lepidoptera > Tortricidae > Cydia > Cydia splendana. The sequence continues at coordinate 10,461,005 of NC_085971.1, read as the reverse complement.
CTCTCGACACTTGTTAGCATACGAATGCCGTGAATATTTACGTTCATTTACAAGCGCATTATATCAACGTACTTTCACAGTCACGTGTCTCTCATTTATTTCATTGTGAATTGTGTTATATATTTCTCATGGTAAAGTTCATTGTACAGAAAACTTTTCATCGAGATACGAATGTGTCAGTGCGCTGACGATTAAGCGGTATCCAGACGGGATGATCAAATCGACCGATTTGATAAGAAATGAAATTGGTGTCAATCTCCAATTTAATCACGAATTTTAGATTTATGGTGATATTAGAGCCCTCTAAATTGAAAAAATGCCCCAGAACGAAAATACTGGCGTCACAAATTGGTATTCTTGCGTCCGCACCTCATTTAATCGGTAATATCGGTCATTCGGCGAGCCAAATTGGCGTTTGCGTCCGCAAGTCCTGATTCGATCGGGCAATTTAATCAGATTGGTGAAAAATTTACTAATCTGCATAATGCTCACAATGAATGGTCTTTTACGATTAATAGAGTGTGTAATTATTCCGTGTTTCTGTCTCCGCAGCAACCCACCGTCCTTCACCAGTTCGTGCCGCAGCCCGCTCCTACGCAGGAATTAGAACAGCCTGAGGTACTTAACAATATTTACTCGAGCCCTTTCAAAGAAGGTCGTTTATAATTGATAGCACGTGCGTGTTTAAATCGCTGCTTCGCTACGCTTCAAATGATTACTTTTAAACTTTATTGTTCAGGATATTGGACACCGACTTTGGTGATGAGTAAAAATTAATGGCACGTATTTAACCGGTCAACTAATTAATCGAATATGGATAGTTTAAAAAAATTGAAATGGGTACTAAAATTAATAGTTTGGCAACACAAACGGAGCCTTAAAATATATCAATATGAGTTGTATTTTAATGCCGTTACAGCTTTTGATTATTTTTAGGCAGGTACCAAGCATTTATTTGGCAACTGAATTATTATATTGGAGACCATTTATGAAGCACATTTTAAAAAGAAAACGACTATCTATTAATTAAAAAATGAAGTTTTTTAAAATATTTTGTTTGGCCATTACACGGTCAACCTAACACGCTCCTCCTCGCTTTGCTCGTCATCGCACCTATCTGTTGACTCTAGCAGAACACAGTGGTAACTATTGAAATTAGTAATTAAAAATTTAAAGATCTAATGGTATAATGGCCATTAGGCGTTTCATGATTAGAAATTTCGACTATAAGTATACTGACGTCTGACTATTACGTATTGGTAAATTCATTTGAGGTGTTTTGTGTAAAAAGTGACCAATATTCATTAAATTTAACTGTTTTCTTGTTAATACTACCTAGCTGAAACGACATGCTCAGTTATGACTATAGTTGATTACTTAGGTGTGAACAACCAGATGACAACAAAATTTTATGATCGCTTTACAATATTAGTTGCCAATTTATTATTTTAGTCGCCAACCTATCACTTTAAGTTCCCTATATTTTTTTTGGGTGGTTTGATTTTGCTGCCATTTTTTTTGATAATATGATGCTTATATTTGAGGCTAATATATATTTTTGGCGCTAAAATATTAATGCACAGACAAATTATATTATGATATGCCCAATGAAAGTACCTGTTTAATATTTTAGTTGCCCGGTTAATAATAAGCTCGTTACTACTACTACTACTTATTTTTACTACTTACTTTACTTTTACTAGCTCATGTGTGTGTGTGTGATGTAGCGGACCCTGGCGCCAGGCCGGGAAAACGCTAGGTCGAAGAAGGAGACTAGCTCATGTAGACGAACACAGAGATAACGAGCTAGATCGATTTATCGCCTTTGTAAATACTTCTACATACAGATATTGTTATTGTTTACGTGAACTCATATGACAAATTCAAAAATATAGCTCATATTATTATGACATTATTTCCAGAGTATTTAGTGGCATTATAACTAATCAAGAATGGTCCTTTTTTCAACATTTTACTATGGACAGTAATGGTGTCCATTATTATTTTAATGTTTGACCTCAGATTAAGTCCTCATTCCAGTTTGGCAAAATCGGGCCTTAGCCGATCAACTGATCAATAACATTAAATAACACTATTTAATGTATATATACTTACGTATATATTGCAATCTACTGTTCGTTTCTTTAATTTTTATACGTAGCTACTTACTTCTTATTATAATAAGAAGTAATACATTTAGGTATTAAATTTATTACCTAAGTGAGCGTTTCTTTTATTTTTTGCCATTTTTATATATCGCGACCTTTTTTGCCACTTTTGTGTTAATAAAAGAAACGCTCAAGTAATCTAATCTTAACATCTTCAATTCAAGGTGATATCCATTAAAAACGTACCATCTAGTCAACTCGTCATTAACCTTTCGATAAATGAACTAATGCTTCCATTGTTTTCCTTTAATGTTTTGTTAAATTGCGTGTCAGAAAATCGCTCTATCATGTTGTTGGGTTCGCGCTAACTTGTGAATTATTAACGCTTGCAATTAATCTTAACCCTTTCGACGTCAAGAAAACTTAAGTTGTTGCGAGTTGTCTGACCCTTAGTGCTAAATTCGAGTGCTGTATCGTAGTATCAATTTAGCGAAATACTCTCGTGCTTACAAATACGGGTACATACTAATATTAAGGATGACTCACGCTAGACCGGGCCGGGGCCAGGCCGGAGCTTCCGGCGCTTCGTTTTCAAAGTTCAAAGTTCAAAAGTTCAAAGTTCAAAGTTTTTATTGTATATAAGAATCAGGTTACATTGCAGGTCGAAAATACAATTACACATTCGTTACACTGAGACTTTACCTTTTCAGGTGTACATACATTTGCAACATATATATTTATATATTAACTAAATACTACAAATACTTATGAGTAACTTAAATAATCATTAACACAGTAAAAACATTTTTCAATAAGCCACATTTTTGTGTTTGACTTGAATAGTTTGAGATCCATATCTTTAAAACGGTCAGGTAACTTATTATAAATTGTGATACACATAATATAGGCGTTTTTTGCAGTGAGTGACAAGTTTACATATGGCTTTGGCAAGCTGTGTTTGTACTTAGGTCTAGTTACGCGGGAACCCACTGAGCTATTATCCGTGAATAGGTATTTATATTTATATTTGTGGATAGCACATTTCTATGGATAGCACCACGTGATCATCGATCAGCCGACATAGAAAATGACATGTCGGTTGACTCGGCCCGGGCTCGGCCTGGTCTAGCGTGAGTCATCCTTAAAGCTCCATCACGCATAATAAAAGCATAACATCTATTGAAAATATAAATATCACTATTTTTACAAGCTTTTATTTAACTTGCCCTGTATGAATGTTTTTCGTTAGTGTGGGTCAAATCTTGGAAGCTAAATTTGACCCACTTCCCGATTTCCGATTGAGCTTAAATGAATACTGAGCAGAATAATAACATCAAACATAAACTGCTGACATCAAACAATTAATAAATTCCATTAAAACTTATATTCATTCAGAAACGGTTTTCCTGTTTTAGATAAATCGGAAGTTGGGAGACTTTATAAGTTGAATGACTTTTTTGTTTTAGAATGTGGAGAGAACAAAATGAACGAACAATTTAATAAAATAACAATAAATAGGTATAATGTTAATGGTTTGTAGAAGATAATTTAAGTAGGTATTAAACAGTTGACGACTTTACTTACCTACGAATTGACAAAGTGTAAATTTCATAGAGGCTTGTTCTGGCATATCTATTGTTAGTAAGTAGGAAAATTATCTTATTTCTTGTAGATACAATAATAACTAAATATGGACACGCTGTACATATTCACGAGAAAATCTGCGGGGTTGACGTTTAAAATAACACTTGCACTGCGTGTGCTATCAAAATCGTTGCAGACTTTTCTTGGTCTAACTCTATTACATAATATGTAGGAAAGTTAGGATTCGGATCGCTAATGGACGAGAGGGACAGGGTTACATCTGTCCGGTAATCGGAGATGTCAGTCTGAGTGTGACTAAATATAGTCAGCATTTACATTTACATCATCATACATATTTTTATACACGCTTTAGTATAGGTTGTATTTAGTGGCAGAAGGACGCACTGAGCAGCATTGGTTCCATAAAAAAATAAAAAAACTTGTCTAATTTTAATTTATTCTCAATTTTATATCGTTATTACCCGTTACCATAGCAGTTCTGTAGATCTTAGTATCCATATATTATAGTAAGCTAACTATGTGTTCAGGTGCAGAAGGTGAACATGGAGGGCAGCCCAGTGCAGATGAACCTGCCGTGGGGTCTGACGCCTGAAGACATCCACGTGATCCACCGCACCGCCGAGGACGCCGCCGCCGACCAGCGCCGCGAGAACCAGATGGACAATGATATGCAAGAGGTGGGCTAATACTTATCTATCCATCTTATTCCTTCCTCCTTACTAGGGGTCACAAAACCGTGCGTATTTTAGAAAACCGGTTTTTCGGTTTTTGTGAAACAGCAAAACCGGGTTTCCGGTTTTTTCGGTGATTTCGATTTTACGTATTAATTTGTAAAATAAGCAAGTATTTTTAGAATAAATGCTTTAATATTACCTATTTACCTACTTTATTTTTACTAAGGCCATCAAATTCCATCATTAAGGATTTTAAGCAATTCTAAAACGGAATGCCTAAGAAAAATATTACATGACAATGGTGTTGACACAGTCCTCCTTCTGGAAACATACACCGCTGATGATGCCCAACTCACTAAACGAGGTAATATACCGGGATTCGATTTGGTAGCGGCATTAATCATTACACCATAAACAATGTAGAACCACAACATATGCCCAGTCTTCACTTACTGCCCTGGTTAACGTGATTTCAAATAACATCGACGGCAGCAACATCGCCACCACGATTATTCAAATCGGCGAAACGAGGATATGCAACATATATAAGCCTCCACACGTAGCTGCTGGCGTATTCCACGCCTTCCTTACTGGGAACATCCATCCCTTTACATTTGAGACTTGAATAGATACCATACCAGCTGGGGATATAGGAAATCTGATGCCAGCGGGGAGGCGTTCATAGACTAGGCAGATAGGAACAACACTTTTTTAGCCGTTTCTAACAAAGTCAAAGGAACGTTCAAAGGAGCTCGATGGAGAAGTGACCACAACCCGGACCCAGTCTTCACAACAAAAGCAATAGACGGTACCCCATGGCCGCCGAGCGGTACGTGCTTGCGGATTTCCCACATTCTCAACACCGCCCAGTATTAGTTGTCATAGGTCTGAAAATAGGTACCGATGGTTGAGTCGTATCCCGCCTAACACCACCTCGCGGATGTTTGCTTATGCTGATGACCTGACCCTTGTGACACAAGACGACAGCTTGGAAATTTCCAGGTCCAGGTCCTAATATCTATTAGATGACTATCTCTCGGTGGCGCTTGTGCCCCAGCACTACCAAGACCGAGGTGTCCATCAATGAGCGTTACTACTACAACGTTAACCTAGGGAAATTAAGGGAAATTTAGTGAAAATAGCTGTTTATTTATACAATTAGTGCGTACTTATAACATATTGTATTGTTCTAAATAATATAATAGTAAACTCTGAAGCTCTTGTTGCTCATCAAAATAATTAAACTAAAAATCGAAAAACTCGAAAAAGCCGGTTTTATCAAAGTTAAAACCCGGTTTTCGCAATTGGCTGTAAACCCGGTTTTTCCGGTTTTTTCGATTTCGGTGAAACCGGGCTTGTGACGCCTACTCCTTACCAAGTGAAATTAAACTTAAGCTTTATAGAAATAGAGTACATTTTATTAAAGTTTTTTGATTGGCTCCCCTCCTACGAAAACTGCCTACCGCAAGAGTACCTAAATAGTAACTGACAAAGAACACCCAACATTGTTTAACTGTGTTTACTATTCCGATTGTTTGGGAAAACTCTGTCATAAAGTCCATGGCGTCACCTTTGTAATTCAGTGATTCAAGTAAACATGAATTAACATTTTACTCATAGTTAGTAGTAATATAGAGTGTACTGAATATGAATTTGAGTCATGGTTTTCATAAACACAAATGTACAATCGTTTCTTCGGAAAATAGTTTTTAAAAATGCATTCTGCCATATTTCCTTTATCTTGCTGCGTGACAGCAAAAACCGAGGGACTCCAAAGGGCTGCAGGTAGATAAGGTATATTTTTTATGTATTAATCATGTTCGCTGATAATGCCGAGACTCGTCATCCGTTTTCTTTGAAAAGAGATACCTACATAAGTAATACATAGGTCCCTCCATGGTGGTCCCATAGGAATCTGGTTCTAATCTGAGTCAGGATCCACGAGGAAATTGAATAGGCACATAGGTATATTGGTGATTTAGATATTTTCCATAGCAACTTATGCATGACTAATAATATCGACTATAAAATAATTTCACGAACTGAATAAATGAAAGGAAAACCTTAATTTGTAAAAGTAAGAATAAAGATACTTACATAGAATGTTTAAGTTTAAATAAGCTGTCTGTTTTAGTATTATGCCAAAGAATAATAACCAGGAGTTTGCAGTACCGGGTATTGGAAAATTACGTTAATCAAAGCTATCTCTTTTGCATGTCAAAGGCTATGAAGGTTAAAAAGAAATTTTAGATAGAAATAATGAAATTACTTTTCGTCCTTGTTCGCGTTTCAGTTACCTAACTCGAGTCAATGAAATGCCGGTCAGCTTGTGGGATAGGTACTTACGGCAATTGTTTACTCCATGTTTACTCAGTATTTATCCGTTCTAATTAATCAGTAATCAGTTTGTATGTTTATTGCTTACTTAGGTATTTTTTAAAAGATGGTACATTTTATTTAGCATTTTCGGTAGCAGGGCGTATGCCCGGCTGTAGAAATATATTTTCTGTATAAAAGTTTGCGCACAAGTATATAGGTCAAGACCGGCTGCGGTTGACCCGTACCCTTTCACGAAGTTAAAATTGCTCCTCTTATTGCATTCTAATTGAATTCGTAAATGCTCATTTTTTCAGGTGAAAACGATCGTCAACACGCTGGCTGCGGCAGCGGAGGCTGAAGCGGAAGCGGAGGCGCAAGAGGAACAACGCCGACAGGCCGAGGCGCAAGCCGCCCCCGCACAGGACGCGCCCGCGCTTCCCCCCCGCGCGCCGCGCACTCTGCTACTGCCACAAGAAATGTCAATGGAGGAGAGACCGCATTGTAAGTAATACCTTTAAATTATTTATTACTAGTATCTTAAGAAATAAATATTTGATGGGTTTCATAGAATTTATTATAAATTGTTTTGTAAATTTGATTATAATTAGCGATACTTAAATTAAATACCATTATAACGTAACGTAATATAGAAGCATTTTTATTGCATTATGATTTTAATGACAATAATTTATTTTTGCCTAACTAGTTAATATAAGTAATTTACCTATATTTCCCTGTTTGTATTTCAGACATGCAGCCTCGCTCAGTGCGCAGTGTGGACGCGCTTTTGCAGCCTGAGAAGCGCGTGAAGCGTTGCGCTTGTAGCTGCGCTTAAGCGTTCGCGCGCGCGTCCGGGTCCGCGTCTGCGCCCGCGCTTACTCGTACTGTGTGCTAAGCTCAGCGCGCCCCATCCGTCCATCCCATCACCGTGACATTAACCCATTCGCGGCTATTCGTACAGATGTAAATAAAATGTCTCAGTTCCGAAAAGTCGTTATCAATTACAAAGGTGGTTGGTTGTATAAATACGAATTTTAATTATTGTTAAATAATTCATATATTTATAATTCGTTTTCTTAGTAAATATCGTTCTGTACAGTTTAATGATGAGACAGCAATTTGGCATTCACGTGAATCTAAGCACCTATCGTGTATCTAACTAATGCTGGCTTTCTAAGATAGTGAAATATCATATTAAGTAGGGTTGACGTGCATTTCTCGATGATAAATGTGTAGTATTAAAACGATTGTCCGCGCGAAACTACAAACAGCTTTTAAATTATGATAGTTTTAATCTAAAAAAACATATGTTCTATTGTGATCCTACATTAAATTTTTATTTTATTCCCACAGTCGTTTATTTTGTCTAAAACAACCTTAACTCAACCTTATTCTGTCCCACTACCCATAACAACCGTACGTAAGTAACATCAGCACAGCTGACTTACCTGTACTAAACTCCATACACATGGACCACAATTGGTAAGGAGCGAATCATGGGAAGGGAGCCGACATTACCCTATTCAAAAATTTTAATTAACTCAATTCCTATAAATAATTATGTTGGGAGTTATAATCCCGAGTTTGAAATTGGATGTACGTGCGGTACCGTATGTTGAGGTTAGGTACTTTGACTTGTGGGGTAACATCGATTATTGAAAGCGCGAATGTACCTTCTCCTTCTACTCATGTAGGTCCAACCTTAAAAGAATATATGAAAGGTGCCCAAAAAATCCTTGTAGTTTAAAATTTATACAAATTGCAGTACCCCACTACACGATACTACAAATACGAGTAAATAAATAAATGAAAAGCAGCTTTGTGGTATTTCATTAATTAATTATATGAACCAGGAAAACAATACCCTAATCTGTACTTTAGCTAATAGCCAATAAATTCTTTGAAATATTTAATTAATGGTTAGGTATAATCATAACAAATACCTACTAAGCATTGACGCACGTAACTGCGGTTGGGGTTTTTGCCATAGCGAGATGGTTGGAAATATGTACCTTGTGGGTTCTTTAAAATTTACTTATACACGGTGTAAAAAAAATAAGTGCATTCCAGTCGCTAGGGAGGTTTTGGGATTATACTGAGCAACCTTTACTATGGGACCAACCCCGAAATCGCGTAAAAAAAATACCCTCCAATAGAAAATGGAACAGCTAAAATGTATGAAACAGCCATATTTTTCTTTTTCAATTTCGGGGTTGGTCCCATAGTAACAGTTGCTCAGTATAATCCCAAAACCTCCCTGGCAACGGGAATGCACTTATTTTTTGGCCATCCTGTATATAAATAATAATAATAATTCAGCCTATATACATCCCACTGCTGGGCACAAGCCTCCTCTCAAAATTGACTTAATTAAAAGTTTCTAAACAAACAAAAAATCCTCCGGAATTCTGAAACACATGTAATATTTTTTGTGCCCTCTGCATTGTAACAATAAATAAAAGTGACATCCAGTCAGGCATATTTAAAGCATAATGTATAATACTTAGTTACTCTAAGCATTCCTGTACATGATTGTGGTTGCAAATGTTGCAATATTAAAAATTATAATCACAGTTTTATAACTTTTCACTTAAAATTAACATCGAGCATTATTTGTGACTCAAATTTATCTCTCCACACCTGGTTGGACCTCTTTATTTATAACACCCACACTGTAGTTCGAAATAGCGTCAGAATGTTTAACACGATGCTTAAAATTAGATGATATAAGTGCAATATACAAACATAAAACCAGACTATTTAAAATGAACCCCGTTATGTACTTAATTACTAAAAGTAAATAACATCTAACTAATCTGGAAATATCTGCTGTTATCGCATACATATTGATTATTAAACATAACATAAATGTAATGATCGTCAAACTTCTTGCAAACTGTCTACATTTATCTTTCAAGATCTTGCGTAAAATACAAATGTAGAGAATAGTGCCCATCAAAGTAAATGTCCATTTAAATAAAGTACAAAATATCACGTCCACCAAAAACTTGTCGAAAACATCATAAACAACGAATGCGACCCAAGTGGTAGTAAGAGGAATAGGAAATAGCCACGCAAATATCGATACTTTATAGAAACGGCTTTTGCTGATTTTAACAAATATCACTATTAAAGAATCATGCATGTGTTTAATGAGAAAGAATACAAGAAATATTGTAACAAAATTGAAATAAGTAATCAAGGTAAGGTACGCTAGACAAGGTTGCTTACTATTATCGAAAATATTTGGCTTCTTTTCCAAAAAAATGGCATAGCTTATGATGCGTTGTAAAAGCCGCGCCAAGCTAATTTGTGTCAACATCAGGTTCCTGTAATTTCTTCTCCATTGTTTTAGTTTTGCAATTGCTATAATAGTCAATAACAGTTCTGCAAACATCATAATAATTGCCACTATGTTTAGCACTTCAAATGTTAGTTGTAAGTCCGGTTCTTCAGGAGAAGCAAATATGGTATCATTATAACCGCTTTCTGGTAATGTACCATTTTCTCCTGGGTCTAATCCTTCAAAAGGCGGAGTTGAAAGCGTTGTTATTGTGGCATCGTTTGGAAGGTTATTGGTTTCACTGTAGTTTTCAGTTGTAATATTCATTGTCGGTTTAGTTATCCTTGCTTGTCATCACTAATGTCTGTTTTCACTTAATAACTTATTAATAAGTCAACACTAAACAGGTTTCAGAATTAAGTAGGTACCTACGTCAAAATTTCATGAACACGTCTAATGTTTTAAGCTCTCAACCTGCAACTGGTGACTTTGATCCAGACTGCTTGACTGTGGTAGTTATAACAGGAAATAAACAGTGACTATTTGATACTACTCTACTAACATTACTCATTTATTATGATTGTTCGTTGTTTATGTTATGAGAAATCGTGAAGTCGGTTAAAAAGTAAGAAGGGATGTAGTAAAAGTAATAACTTTTATGGTTTACGAGATTGAAGTTTAAAATAAAAAAAGAGAATTGAAAATAAATTTGATACATGAGGAATATTCTCTTAAAGTTATTCAAAATAAAAAACCAAACTTATTCCTTAATCTCCACTTAATTAAACTGACGGTACAGAATTTTGCAATAGGTTCCTGTTGATGAATATAGATTTGTGACGTATTTTGGACTTTTATTTGCGTTTTAGCGACTGTGTGAGGTATACGTGACGAGCAAAGTCGGGAGCAATGGAGGCATAATAGTGTTTTATTCTTATTGTATCGCAGCTGTGGGAATTATATGGAAGTGGAACAATTTACTTCATGGTTTTAGTATCGGTTTCCTAGAATTCGTAACTCCTATGACTATGACCCGTGACGCAGTTATGTAATTGACTGTGCAATTATTTTCGGTGCAAATAGTTTCCTTTCCTTCCTAGTTATAAGTTCGGCTTGTTTTTGCATCTGAACTATGTTATCCAGAATAAAGAAATCCTGAGTAAAAGAGAATGTAAAAAAGGGGCTTCTCTGTGTAGGTTTCGCAGTAATGTATCAGATATAGGTACCTATAGATAAACTAATAAAATCTCAATTACTTGTATAGTCTGCAAATTAAATAAACTACTTAGTCACTGGAATATTTACCATAATGAGTTGCATGTTTACGTTAATAACCTACGCATATAAAATGATGTCACTGCTTTCAGAGAATTTGTAAATAACTACGCCATAGGTATTCGAAATACGTAAGTTTCTGATTGAGTCGACATATTTTGATGCATTTTTTCAGTTTTGTAAATACCTAAATACTTTGTTTGTACACTGTGCAAGTAACCTGACCGCTTTTCCCAATAGGAAGGGAGAAATGTGGTCACGGTAAAAGACGGCTCTAAATGCTCTCCTCGTCCTATGCGGGCGCTTGTCTCAAATTCTGTTATAAATGTAGCTTTGTGATAAGAATGTAATAGTTGTCTACTTATATATAAAATGTAATAGTGGCTAGCAGCTGGCACATTAAGACGATACTTAGTAGACGACGAGTAGTTTTAAAAGCTCTTTACTTTTATAATTTACATAATAATATTATAAAAAAATCTAAAAAAATATCAAACGAAGGGGCATATCAGTAGTTACATATCAAATTGTATAACCATACTTTCTATCCAGAGACGAAAATGCAGCAGTACGATTGTATGGAGAAGCTGTCCTCGGAAGCATATTGATCACTCTGCTTTGCCGCTTAGATAAAGATGGATATTGAAATCAAGCTAGTAGCTGTGAGATTTATGTTTAGGTATACGTACGTTTGTACGAAACATAAATAAATCTTTCCGTTAAAACTATAAAACATAAATGTACACAGGAACAATATTTTCTCATTATGTTCAGTCTGCTTCAGGGTTGTCTTCCCTGTTATTTTATCTAATCCGCTAAGGAAGCTTAGGTATCTACTAATGTTGACATGAGCATTTATAAAACACAATTCCGGGGTAAGCAAACTGTATTCCAAATATCATAAACGAGTCATGGCTAAGTTCAATTTAAACGGCGACAACGGAAGCGGAGTAAGGGTACGGGGCAGCAACGTAGGGCGCTGCGACGTACGGAGCCGAGGCCGCCACGTAGGGCGCGGATGCGACATATGAAGCAGGCGCGGCCACGTACGCGGCCAGCCCGTTGTTGAAGCGGTGGTAGTACTGCGAGCTGGAGGCCGTGACCACGGGGGCCGCCACCAGCGGCGCGGGGGCAGCTGCCACCACAGGTGCTGCCAACACGTCCGGCTTAGCGGCGGCGATAGCGACCAGGGCAGAGATGATTACGATCTGAAAGATGACAAAAAAATTGTACATTTTTTCTAAAAATATCAGGAAACTGTTTAAATTGTTCCAAGTATCTGTTGGTTTTTAACAATCAAATATGCACTTACAATCTTCATCATTTTGTTGGTTTTGTTTTGGTGTTGCTTGCTCGTTGATGATAAAGCAAAGGACTGATACTCTAAGATCGGCATCGCCGGGTATTTATACGAGCTGCGCTACACATGGCGCAACGGTGTGCCCGGCTGCGGCGACGTCTCTGGCATTGGCCGGGGCGTGATGAGAATCCTACAGAGTTTGAAGCTTTAGAAGAAAAATGACACTTTTTGCACTATGTTTCTTAGCCCATGTGACATTTATACTATTCTAACTGTGACACGAGACTGGCTAGTAACTAGGGGTAAATTACTATCAGTTTTATTACAGAATACTGTTACAATTTAAGGATTACGATATCCCGTAATTTTTGTTCCTATCTAAAATACACTTAAGAGTAAAGAAAACGTTTTACTTTATATGGATAATTCCATACAAAGTGGCCCGTACTTTTTGGTTTTGAATACTTACTTCGAAATAGTTTCGTTCAGATAGAGTTAGACCAAGATAAGTCCATTTTTGATGGTACACGCAGTGCAAGTAATATTTTAAACGTCAAACTTCTACTAAATTATGACGTATTAAATAACATTTGCACTGCGTTGCTATCAAAATAGTGCAGACATATCTTGGTCTAACTCTACCTCGCATTTTATGTACCTACTAAACACTCCTGTGCTGTTAGTATAATACTCAACTACCTACCTATAGAGTAAGTACATACAATTTCTGTTATTTTAAGTTCTGAGTTGCAAGGAAATGTGCTTTGTTCGACGTAAACAAAACCTAGGGAAACCCAGATACATGAATTGTTCGAAAAGCACAAGGGTTACGCTCTCTCTTCGTTTCAATTCGAATTGAACGGGGGAAAATGCTTGGTACTTTGTTTTATCTTGAATATCATCAGTTCAATGTCGGGTCGGGCCCGAAATCGGACCCGTTCGCAAGTGTGGATCTAATTATTTATTGGTCCTTAGTGACACCTTCCATTTTGTATAATTAGTTCAACGTACACATAGTCGGTTTTCTGTATTTATATTTTTCGTAGGAATTTACGTTCACATACTCGGTTGTCTCTGGCGGCATAAAACATCGTGACAAGAAATAATGAGGTTCGTGTCCCATTCTCGAACTGGGAAAATATTCAATACCGCAACAGGAAAAATTCATCATATAGGACACGATATGAATGATTCAGGTATAGTTAGGTATTATGTATCTTTAAAATTATTTTCACTACACCAACTCGGAAAGGCTTACTTTACACTTCAAAAACTGATAGCAAAGTTGCATTTTATTCACATGTGAGGCAAAGTAATCAAATGCAAATTTTGAGTTGTTTTCTTCTGTTTGCTGGTAGAATTGGCTTTTAAATAATGATTTTGGATGATAAACATTTAATAACATTCATTTGGATTTGATTTAGTTTAATTTTGTTTGATATTTTACATTTAATATTTGCTTCGGGTTGGTGTGGTGAAAATTTTTGTGTTTCACTCGAGGGCAAATTTTGTTTAACCCTCGTGCTTTGAAACCCTCGCAACGCTCAAGATTCCATTTTTCGAACTTGTGGTTCAATTTTGGAATCTTTCGCTTGCTCGGGTATCAATATTAGCACGAGCGGTTAAACAACAACTTTGTCCCCTTGTAAAACAAATAACTATTTATTAAATTGTAAGAATTATACTGGGTCTGGGTTAATTTAACGCCAAAAAATGAGTTCAAAGAAGAAACAAAAGAGAGGCAAAGTTGTATTTTGGACAATTAGGCAAAGTGAGCGTTTCTTTTATTTTTCGCCATTTTTATATATTGTGACCGTTTTTGCCACTTTTGTGTTATTTGTTATTTCCAGTCAGGATCGCGAGCCCTTTTCATAGTTATAAGAGAAAAAAAGTGTCCTAAAATTTCCATATATTTTTCAAACTTTCCTTTTTGTTACCGCCATAAAATAATATGAGTAGAAATAACACAAAAGTGGCAAAAAATAACAAAATATAAAAATGGCAAAAAATAAAAGAAACGCTCAAGTATGAAATTATATCATATTTCATCATGAGTACGGTTCGCTAGCATTCTTACATAACATAGGTACTTACTTTTTTTTCCGTACTTAAAAGTCGATCAATTAAATGTTTTAAGAAATAGCTAACTATGCTGCGTAGGTATACATCAACAACCGACTTTCCTTAAGAGGTATGAGGTAAGCTTACCGGGCCAGTAATCGTTCAAAGGAATCGCCTTGTGTCAGCACCCTGAGGTTTTATTAACCTTCATTTTCGTTCCCGAGCACCCGCTTGCATACTAAGTTATACGGTGATTTTAAGTCTCAAGCTCAACCGGGCGGAGAAAAGAACGGCGGCAATATCGCACATTCTCATTTTGCATGCATAATTTGAAACTACATTTTAATCACATACTTAATTAATGTTATTGGTATCGAGTTACAACATGCTTAATTGCTTATATTACTGATACGATTTGTATTAACAAAAATTTCCCGTACATAATTTTAGGCATAGGTACCTACACAATTACTTTCTGAAAGATAACATAATCATCTAATTATAGTTCCCAGTATATTTTATCGAAGTCGTTGGAGCCGTTTTGAGAGATTTAATAGTATATAGGTAGGTACTAGTGTCCGACCGAAGGTTCGGTTTCGGTTTCGGTTTCGGCCAGTTTCGGCCAAAAAATCATGTTTCGGCCGTAGTTTCGGTTTCGGCCAAAAAACGCCCGAACCTTTCGGCCGGGCCGAAACTTACGAAATGGTACTTCGTACTATGAAATTAAACATGTGACAAAGATCAAAAGTTGAGGAACAAGTAGGACAACAATATTAATATACTGATATATGTATACATACATTAATTGGTTTATCAGAAAAAACAATTCCCCTAATCAAGGCGCCACCGGACGGTTGACGCAGTCTTAATGTGTATAAATAGTGGAGTGGCCAAGTTGAAGAATAGCAACTTTCGTAGGACTAAGCAGGTTTATACCGACAAGTGTTATTGTTGAAATCTACATGGTCTCATCATAGGCCTTTCAGTCTATTGCAGATTATACAAACAGTGTCAGGCAGGGCTACAACATTTTTCATGGCTGTATAAGCCAATACGGCAGCGGCAACCACCACCGCAAAACAGGCAGGTGTAGTGTGCCGTGGCGAACAGATTTCAGGCTGATGACGCTTGGCTCGCTTACTTGCGAGTGTCTTAAACCAAGCGTCATCGTGGATTTTACGACTGTCGAACACCAGTTTGCGCCACTTATCTCTGTCCTCGGCAAGCTCCTCCCATTTATGAACCGGGATGTTGAAGGAGTGCATGTCTCGCTTGGCGCAGTCCTTATGCCGTAGCATCGGCCGACCGACACTTCTCTTGGCATCAGCTATGGCGCCAAGCAAAACACGCCGCGGCAAAGAGAAGGTTGCATTCGATGCACATGCCTCAGCCAGCGTGAGCATCTCTGCTTTAGCGGCGCAAAGAAAGCATGGTCTACTGATTATCAAAATGCATGTTGTCGCTTCATAAAGTGGTGCAATGAGTTTTTATGACGTTATAAAATCGGCAATTGAAAACTTTCAAAAATCATACAATCCAGAGTTGTATTTGTACTGCTCTAAATTGAAAATGGCTGAATGGATTAGTTCAAAATGTATACAAAATGACTGTGAATATTCTCTATACTATGTCTAAAAATAATTAACCAAATATATCCAAAAACAAGAAAAGTACATCAAGTTAAATAACAGTATCAATTTCTGTTACAGTAGACTACTAAATACTATTCTTTTTACTGAAAACATAACATGTGGGGTATGAAAAGAAAGGGCTTTGTCAGTAGATTACAAATATATTTAAACGCCCAGATACTGGAAATTGTATAGTATGTTATATATTTGTAAATTACTCATAAATCGCTTTCATTTAATACCTCATGTTTTCAGTTAAAAAATAGTATTTTAGAAGTTTCCCATAACAGAAAATTATACTGTTATTCAAATTAATATGATTATTATTTGTATGTCTTTCCCATCACGGAACAATGGTGTTCCGGACCTTTGGGAGGCGTGCGCGGAGCCGAAGCCAACACGTAGAGGCCCTTTTGACACTTTAATGAAATGTAAGGGGTACACCGAGCGGATGCTGCCCTTGCCCGTGTCATGGGACGCACGCAGAGGCAGCACCCGCCAGGGTGTAAGGGCTATTGAGAGTTGATGGAAATGATTATGATTATTATTATTATTCTCTTTATTCAATTAGGGTCTTAGGTTAGGGTTTTACAATGTGAGTATAAAAGTAAAATATAAAAACACTTACAAAACACAACAAAATATTATTATTATTTTTTTAATGATGTAATTTATTTATAAGGTAGATACAAACATTAAAAATAAAATAAACTAACTTATCTATAAAATAAAACTAAAAACTAATACTAAATAAAATAAAATAAAATTAAATTAAAATACGTCTAAGAAATTGGGCCCCTTTGGCATGGTGCCGAGGACGCTGGCAGCATTTCCCCGCTGTATTGCGAAGCTAATACGTTGAGCGAGAAAGCTGCCAGCTCTTCGGTCACCAGTGAAGTCGATGAGCCTTTATGAAAGGTCTTTAAAAAGTTCTAGGGCATTAGGACCCTATTATTATTTGGAAATTGATGTACCTATATCTCTTATTTTTTAATATTTCTGTCTAATTATTGTTGAACATTATAAAGAGAATATTCACTGTCACTTGGTATGTATTTTAGAATAATCCATTCAGTACCTACATATGTAGTTTTCAATGTACAGCAGTTCAAAATCAACTCTGCATTGTGTAATTTTTTGACGTTTTCTTCTAATTTGTTAGACCAAGTAGTGAAAATGTTATTATGTTACATATTTGTAATCTACTCACAATGCCCTTTCATTTGGTACCCCGCATGTTATGTTTAAAAGAAAAAAGTTAAAAACTTAGTACTGCCGATTTTATGACGTCATAAAAACTCATTCCACCACTTCTAGGTCAACCAGACCATGCTGATTCCAACAATACCACTTGTCGGTATAAACCTTTTCGGTCCTACGAAAATCGTAAATAAGGTAGAGTTAGACCAAGAAAAGTCTGCAGCGATTTTGATAGCCCAAGCAGTGCAACAGTTATTTTTTATAAGTCATAATTTCATAGAAGTTTGACGTTTAAAATAACGGCAAATGACGGCAAAAAAACTTGTTTCGGTCGGACACTAATAGGTACATATAATCGACTATATCACTATAACAATGGATCGACCGAAAGCAGTGCTGTTGCCATGAGTCTTACAATATTTCATTACGAGCGAAAAATTTATGTCTGTTTTTGTGCTGTTTACTTCTTACTTTGTACCTACGAGATAAATGGTTAGCGGCTACGGAACCCAACATGCTTACTGCTTATTGATTAAGTAGGTACCTATGTCTCGACGTACTCTTGGCAGTTTTTAAATTTTAACTTATTCAAATTTGGTCAAAAATATATTACAAAAAACGAGTGGATTATTTTAAAACAACTCTTGATTGAACTTTGCCAAAAAGAGAATTTGGTTCTACCAACTCCTTCTGTGATAAGTACTGTGACGTTTACACAATAAAAGTGCAATGCGAACTACCTGCAAGTCGACATTCGGTTGTCAACTGTCATGGCGTCCGGGCGGGTCGCAGAGCACATAACTGACCAACTGAGTTTTATTTATCACCTTGTAATACCACGGAATCTAGACGTCAGAAGTACTATTATGTAGAACTCATATGAGTCATATGTTGGTTGGTACGCGATATTAAAAAACTTACTTATGCGTCTGTTAATACAGTAAAATTATACATTTAGCGTTTGCGTCAAATCCGGTGGTTCTGATTTTTTGCAGACTTATTTATGATGTTGATCCAATGAATAATCCAAGTTGGTGACCTCGAGCACCGAACGCAACTTTGTCAAAAATCGAAAACCCTGCGAAAATTTCGGTTTTTGTTTAGTTTTGGGCGATTCTAACCATAAAGGACTAGTTTTTGATAGTACCTTCCTTAAACGTTTTTAAAGAAGACTAAATTTGCTACAATACGAGATTAGAACTGTCTCTGTAGATTGAATAGTTTCCGAGATAAAGACTTTCAAAAATTATATTTTTTTGAAATTGAGCTCGTTAGCTAAGTGAGTGCAGTGAGTATGCACTTTTGACCCAGGCGATGCCGCTTGGCACGATTGTTCCTAAGGTCAAACAAAGCAGATTTGGCGCGGTAGCCACGATATCGTACCGTGCCTACCCCCCAAAAAGGGAGAGGAAGGGGTCGGATCTCCAGGTCCAATCTAAGCTATATTTATTCCTGCTCTTAGCAACTAGGGCAAGTTATATATGTTTTCATATAACGTAGGGCTTCCTTATTCTATAAAGTATCACTTCAAAGCAGGCATTCATACATTTTTTGTAAAAATATGAAGCGGATTGAGTGACGATTTCCATAGAAATGTAATTATGGCCAAAGTCAAAAGTTAAAAATCTTAAAAAAAACACTTAACTTGGCGTTTTAAAAGTATGAATATAATGTTTTCATCCCTAAATTATATGAAAATGATATATAACGTGCCCTAGCTCCTAAGAGTAGGAATAAATATAGCAAAGATTGGACCTGGGGATCTGATCTTTCCCCTCCCTTTTTGGGGGGTATGCACGGTACGATCTCGTAGCTACTGGGCCAAATCAGCTTTGTTTGACCTTAGGAACAATCGTGCCAAGCGGCATCGCCTGAGTCAAAAGTGCATACTCACTGCACTCACTTAGCTTACGAGCTCAATTTCAAAAAAATCTAAATTTTGAAAGCCTTTATCTCGGAAACTATTCAATCTACAGAGACAGTTCTAATCTTGTGTTGTAGAAAATTTAGTCTTCTTTAAAAACGTCTAAGGAAGGTACTATCAAAAACTAGTCCTTTGGGGTTAGAATCGCCCAAAACTAAATAAAAACCGAAATTTTCGCAGGTTTTTCGATTTTTGACAAAGTTGCGTTCGGCGCTCAAGGTCACAAACTTGGATTATTAATTGGGCCAATATCATAAATAAGTCTGGAAAAAATCAGAACTACCGGATTTGACGCAGAAGAGCCACGTTACAAAATTCTACAATTTCACTGGATTATGTAGGTAAAGTCACAAAAAACGAATTACGGATTTTTTTATTATATATTTTTTGGTTTTGGTGCATCTCACGACAGGAACGCACTGAGATTGATACCAATCAATTTCAAACCAAATCTGAATACACCTAGCACAGCACAGAAGGTGGGTAGTTAGCGGGAAGTGAGGCGGCAAAAGCGGCCGCGAGTTTCCAGTCTCCGCTCGCCACGCCGGCACACATTTCCTGCCGGCAATCGATAATACCCGTAATTTACTTACATCGACGTGCACTCCACAGATTGGCTTCGCACTCCACCGGGTCCGTCGTGAATGTCGTGATCGACGTCGTCGTCGTGTAAAACAACGGTCTCCTAACTTAGTCGGCAGGTTCCCCGTCTACGATGGTCGGCAAGGTGGGGGAAGGTCCTGGGTTTGAATCCTGCATCGACTATTCATCCGTTCGTCTGTTCGACTTCATAATGTAGGTAGGCGATTGAAAATAGAACATAATATTTTTGCATCATTATAATATAATTGTCTGTTATAGGTATTACTTACGGCCCGATTCGAACTTTAAGATACGCCAGTTAATACATCTAGAAACGATATGGATTATATATGTCAGTGTCAAATGTGATGTTTCTTCAAACAAAAACGTCACTTTTGACACTGACACATCTAATCCATATCGTTTCTAGATCTATTAATTGACGTTTCTTAAAGTTCGAATTGGGCAGTTACCCGTTATACTTTCAGTAGAGCCGCGAAAACTTGTGTATGGAAATTGATCCCAGAGAGAATGTTGTAAAATTAGTATTTTCATTTAAAGACTTTTTTACTAAGTATAAGTAGAATATCAAGTACAATGTCAACTATTTGTAGGTAGTATTTTATTTACATACGATTGCACTAGAATTCTCAAGCTTGTGAGTTGTATTCGATTTTTCTTTACGACATGAAATGTCTTTTGAAACCCTTGTCACGTTACATTACCTATTTTATGCTTCACTGAGAAAGCAAGAAAATGGCGCTCTTGAAAATTTGAATCCTTTTTACGTCAAAGTTGCATCGTTCGATAGATTCTAAGACCATTGTTACAAAACTATTGAGTAATTTGGCTTAACTTGGGAGTTTGTAAACTTTTGCTCCTTGGGGGTTTACTGTGAGTTATAAGTTGCTTAGAGAAAATCCCTAAGGCCCGTGAGGTCAACATAACACGGTATTAGTTAGCCACGAAAGTCTCGCGTATGTTCGTTAACTTGATTGAAAATGAGCACAAAAAGCTCCGGTCTAACCATAATTTGAGTCTCTTAATACAAAAAGAAAAAAAAAATCATTATTGTCTGTTTTGATAAAATTTACATACAGAGCGAAAGCAATAACGAGCACTTATCGATCGGGACGAGGGGTCACTCCTAGGAAAATTAGTTTGAGTTTCTTGTAGCTCTCTTGAAATTTCACGCGTCATTCGGTAATAAATTATCTATTTTAACTGGGATGGAATGAACTTTTGAACTTCATTAATTAAGAACGCTGCTATTTTAGATTTGAAATGTGATTGCTAGGCCGCTCAATATTGAAATGGGCTAATTTCAGAAAACCTGCCTTCAGAAAGTGTAAAGTCTAACTTAAATCAAATAAAATAAAAAACCGGTCAAGTGCGAGTCGGACTCGCGTTCCAAGGGTTCCGTACATTACCCAATTGTTAATAATTTTTTTTTATGTGGAACGTGAATGAAATGTCTTTAAAAAAACCCGCAGTGGTCGGATCAAAAACTGAGTAATTAAGTCCGACTCACGCTTAACTGCACATTTCTAATAGGTTTTCCTGTCATCTATAGGTAAAGAACTATGTTGTGTAATGTTTTCAATATTTTAGACCCAGTAGTTTCGGAGATAGGGGGGGGGGGGGACAGACATTATTATAGAGTCTGTTCGGAAAGAGAAGAGTCGTGAAATGTATTAGGCCCCATACATTTCACGACTCTTCTCTTTCCGCACAGACTCTACTTTGGTACAATTACTTCGAAGTCACAATCTGTCAGCCTACTTCATTTCGCTTGACTGATTTTGCTAGCCGGGGGCGTACGTGATTTTGCAAAATTTCCAGGAGCGAAAGTATCTTTTAATAGCTACAAACTAAAAGTTTAGGGACTATTGTAAATGTTGCAGACTTACTTATGAACTTAATACAATAAAGGATCCTCCGAGAATAGCTACCTTAAGCCGGACCAATCTAACTCTGCATGGCATTTGCAATAACAATGTCAATATGAAAATAAGACGTTTATAACGTCACTTTCTTACTTTGTTTAGTTGAAGTCAGTGCATAGTTAGCTTAGACGGACTCTACTTATTCTTCTGCATCTTAATTTACTTTTCTCAAACATGCAATGAAATATTGATGTTATGTTCCTTATAATAGGCTGCGAAGTATGACCTTTCAGGTGCGGTTAGGACAAAAGGTCGTTAATGGAATTTCATACACATCTTGCAGGCCTAGGCCGGCAAAGTCCTCTTTTTTAATTTTCATTTCACAGATATTTGTGACACAGCATCGTGGCATTCATCCATAAAAAAAAACTAGAGGCAGTATTTGCTTTATGGTTCGTAATGACACTCTGCCACTACGCCTATAAAAAAAAAAAACAAAAAACAATGTTTGCTATAATTTGCAGTTTTATTTGTATAAAATCAACATGAACTTAATAAATAATACATTCTATAATTTTATAATTTTAAATTATAAATTTAACTACACAAATAAACACATTTAAAATATTTCATCTAAACGTTAGCGGTAAAAAGGTCTACTCAAACACGCGTAGTTATATTTTTTAAATTGTTATGGAGATAAAGTTGAAAAATATTCATTCTGTTTTATTGGATTTATGGTGCGTTTTTGATTTTTTGACTTTAATATGAGTTCCGACGAAATAATGAAATTAATATTAATTGTAATCGTAGGTGTTGGAATTGGCAGCGTAAGCAGAATTGATTTTAATAACTTGCTGCCTCTGCCGCCAAGTCAAAGACGAAGTATGTATATGGTTGCTTATGGCAATTTTATTATTTGAGAAACTAAGAAAAATGGCTTACAGTTTATTAGAAACAGTTTTGTGGCATATTTTAAATGAATGTAACTACAAATTCGTCAACACTGTGGAAATTATACTTATTTACTCCATGCATAAAGCAACGATGTATGTGAAACATGATATCAACATGAAAGACTATGTAAACTTATGTGACGAAAACGACAGTCAGAGGGATACAAGGCGAAAAAATCAAAGATACATGAAAATATACGGTTAGTAAAAATACACGACTCGTGTAAAACATACGCGTGGTAATGATATAGGTACGTGTTGGTTATATTTTGGGTGTAGTTTACTTTTAGTTTTTTCTATAAATAAAACTTGGGTTTCGTGGATTTTTTATTTTATTTATTTCATTGCATGTTTGAGAAAAGCACTATACATACCTCGGCGGGAAATGGGGTTGCCCGCGCTCAGACCTATTCGGCCTCGCTTCGCTCGGCCGTCTATATGTCTTCGGCCGGCAACCCCTTTCGTCCCGGCCTCTGTAGTAATGTACTATTATTATTGTTTAATGGGTACCTAACATTGTTATGTATGATCTTAAATATTATTAGTTTACTATCATGATTGAGATAAATCTAACATTATATTAATCCTTGATATACGTATAATGTTATCAGTTATCACCCTATATTTATTCCGATAAAAGTAATAATCATGACAGTCTCTGATGCTGACTGAAAATTAATACCTATTTATACTACTATACCGTCAGAATATATGTTTGTAAAAGTTTAAATCGAACCATTCCATATTTTTATTTCGAGGAGATTAAATACTAAATCGTGGAGACCCGGATTAGTATACCTACAAAATTATAAACGATTACGGTATGAAGTAAAAGGTCAATAACAAAATACTATAATAACTATTAAACGAACACAGTATAAAGTGTATTTATTAATCCTTACTTGTCCTATCATGTAAATAAACACTTCTGGAAGATATTATCACACTTTTCTATGGAATTACAAAATAATCATTACTTAAAATGTTGTATACTTAAAGAAACTCACAAAGTATTGAAATCAACCAAATAACCACAGAAAAAATATCATTTCTAATAAGATATTCATCAATAATTAGCAGTAACGAACGGATCACCTCAAAAACATCTGACATTACGATGTCTAGATTCTCTATGAATCGTATTGTTAGAATGTCAGGTTATTCATCGACCGCCATATTGGTTGTAGGACTTCCGGTTCGAGCGCCATCTTGATGGCACGCGGCGAGATTAATTGATTCGTTTTTTGCTCATTAATATTGTTTAAAGTGTAATATCGATAGCCTATTATACAGTAAACGAATGTGGTAGTGTGCAGTGAATGGAGAATTTATCTTGAAGCACGTTTAACCATCATTTTGGAGTCTACGGCCGGTTGTCCACGTGTTTCTTGTAAAGCCCGCTATCGCTTTACAAGAGCTAAATCACCGTACACTGTCTTGTACTAACCGTACAATTTCAATCGTTTTACCCTGCTACTACGACCTTGACACTGGCGAAATAGCCCCAATGGGCTGAAGCCATAATTTTAAAAGAATGAAATGAATGAATATTGGTTGTATCGCTTTGTGATTCATTTCTTTGATTTTGCTCATTAATGTTGTTTAAAGTGTAATATTGATAGCGTATTATGCAGTAAATTAATGTGGAAGTGTGCAGATAACGAAAAATTGACCATGAAACGCGTATAAACACCATTCTGGCGTCAACGCTGGGTAGCTCACGCAGGCCCTTGTAACGTCCAGCTATCGCCTTACAAGATCCTCAAAACTCAACTATCGAACAAGATTTTAATGAAACAGAATGAGAATGGATGTTTAATGGATATGACCAAATAACTGGAAGAGACGCTTTTACTTAAAGTATTTTGAAAATGAAGACTACTGAAGACATTAATATCGGAATTGACTTAATATGAATAGTATTTACTGAAGACGTTTACCGGATTGAACTTACTGAAAAGACAAAAAATCTACTTATGACTAGGCAGTATGGCTTAGAGCTTTAGCCTGTCCTGATGGACGAAAAAGAAAAAAAAAAATGTTAGAATGTCACTTTGACGTCACTTTTGTTTACTAGATAAGACGCGTAAGGATAATAGTTACCATAATACACTTTACGTTTACGACTCTGAGGTATCTACCTGCTTACGAGGTATAGGTTAATATTTGCATACAATATAGTATTCCTATGAGTATTGGGTAAAATAAAAATTTGGTTCCACTGTAAAAAAGCAATTTAGTAATATTTTACTCCAGTCCTTTAATAAAAATGTTTATTAACAATCAAACAGCTCGTCAAATGGGAAGCTTCATTTATTAGTTTATGGCGACCAATAATCGTCGCTGTCGTCATATTTGACGTCAAGTGTTATGTCGTTAATTATACCTATTCGGGCTGTAAAATATTACATTGGTAGTTAAATGCTTTATTGTACCTACCTACTCGGCAACGACCCAATTTCCGTGTTTTTCCTTGAAATCCTTATTACAGTTAATTTGAAAATATTTAAACTTGTTGATGTGTACCTACTGAAGTTATATGTATACCACATACAATTTCAGTAGGTACACAAAATAAAACTGCAAGATAGGTCAAAAACGTAACTTTAAGATTTGTGTTCCGTATTTTGCTTTTTCGATGTTAATATAGCTACTAAAGGGACTCGGAAACAGTGGTAGCACCCAACACCCATATTTTTGTTCAGGGCACTGGAATCACGTATCAAAATTCTAGGACATTTAACTGAAACCACATTTTCCATACTTTAGGCTCGGGGTCCTTTATAATCTAAAAAAAAAGCGGCCAAGTGCGAGTCGGACTCGCCCATGAAGGGTTCCGTAAGCAGCAAGTAACATAATAAAATTGCGGTTTACGATTTATGACGTATTAAAAAAAAACTACTTACTAGATCTCGTTCAAACCAATTTTCGGTGGAAGTTTGCATGGTAATTGTACATCATATATATTTTTTAGTTTTATCATTCTCTTATTTTAGAAGTTACAGGGGGGGGGGGGGGGGGCACACACATTTTACCACTTTGGAAGTTTCTCTCGCGCAAACCATTCAGTATGGGTTTAATGAAAAAAAAATTTTTGAGTGTCAGTTCTAAGTATGGACAACCCCTAAAATTTATTGTTTTTTTTTTCCATTTTTGTGTGAAAATCTTAATGCGGTTCACATATATTAAAGGGACCTCCACACTCATGCGCGAATCGCGGTGCGAAGCCGCGAACGCGAGTGTGGCGTCGATTTCGCAGATTGTTCACGCCTTCGCGCATTGTTCCCCGTTTTTTGTCGGTTTTTCGTCCCGCGTCAAAGGAGGCGTGAAGCGCGAACTAGCAAGACTCCACATTACACACTATTTTGGCTCATCAGTTGCAAGATAAATATTAATTATATTATATAAAGCGGCTATAATTTACGGTTTTACAACAAAATAAAATGGAAAAATAGCCACAGCAAGTATGATGCCGTAGATAAATGACAGTTGAAGTCGATCAGCTGATGCTTTTCAGCCATCTTGGCGCGAACCAAATTGCGAAATCACCGTGAAGTTTGCGAGTGTGAGTCATACGTCAACGTCGCGATATGTTCGCACCGTTGAAGGCGCCGTTGAAGAATAGTATACATGTAGGTACAATAATTACAATATCTGAGAGAACGAGCTTTGCTCGGAAAATATATAATAACTTAAAAATGCGCGTTCGCCCAGAGTTAAGACAGCTAGATCGATTTATCGCCCCTGAAAACCCCTATATAGCAAATTTCATCGAAATCGTTAGAGCCGTTTCCGAGATCCCCGAAATATATAAATAAACAAGAATTGCTCGTTTAAAGATATTAGATAGATTATACAACAAAGGCTAAAAGCGACCTATTTCATGCGAGGCAATTTACTCCGATAATAAAATAAAGGTCGAGGATAAAATGGGCATTTATGCCTGAGTTATATCAGTTACCTATATGTTCTGCTTTTCACTTCACAGAATTATAAAAGGTATAAAATAATACCTTTTTTATTTTTATACATTTAATTTAGTATTTTACATTTGTCCATGTTGGCCAGAGGTGATCACAGTTCATTTTGGCTACAAATATAATGACCACCAAAAAATACTTTGGTACCCTAAATAAAAAAATCATGCTTACCAAAAAAACTTACTGAACACCAAAGAAATAAGGCCTAAAATTACAAAAGTACCACCGTTTTAATTACGACTGCACTTCAAATTGTATTCAAATACCAAATATATTGAATGATTACCAAAAATCATTAATGATCACCAAATCTTGAAGACCAAATTAATGCGATATTTTCACCTAAATAAACCACTATGATTACCAAAAAATGTAAACATATTACCAAATAAAGTAAAATGATGCCAAAATTACTAGCCCCTCCTCAACCCCCCGCACCCCGTACCGCATACCTACCTAACCTAACCTACTTTTCTAATAGCATACTGAAATGCTACTAGAAAAGTAGGTTAGGTTAGGTTTGAACTGCTATCAGTTAAGTGGGTTATGTTAGCACTGCGACACTTACAGAAACGAAATGTTACTAGAAAAGTACGATAGGTTAGGTTTGAACTGCGACCTTTACAGAAACGAAATGCTACTCGAAAAGTGGGTTAGGTTAGGTTAGAACTGCTCTTGTTACAGGAATAAAATGCTACTAGAAAAAGGTTACGAAGTGGATTAATTAATTTAATAGGATAACGATATATGAAATATTTGCACATTTTTAATTAAAATGTGGTTACAATTTTGGTGGTCATTTACTATTTTTGGGTTTACAATGATTATTTTGGAGTCATTTGCTTTAATAGGATAGCAAGATTTAAGAATTTGGTTATAATTTTACATTAAAATGGAGTTCTAATTTTGCGACCCTTACAGAAAGGAAATGCTACTAAAAAGTGGGTTAGGTTAGGTTTGAACTGCGACCCTTACAGAAACGAACTGCTACTAGAAAAGTGGGTTAGGTTAAGTTAAAACTCCGACCCTTACAGAAACGAAATGCTACTAGAGAAGTGGGTTAGTTTAGGTTAGAACTCCGACCCTTACAGAAACGAAATGCTACTAGAAAAGTGGGTTAGGTTAGGTTTGAACTGCGACCCTTACAGAAATGAAATACTACTAGAAAAGTGGGTTAGGTTAGGTTTGAACTGCGTCCCATACAAAAAAAAATACTACTAGAAAAGTGGGTTAGGTTAGGTTTGAACTGCGACCCTTACAGAAAAGAAATGCTACTAGAAAAGTGGGTTACGTTAGGTTTGAACTCCGACCCTTGCAGAAAAGAAATGCTACTAGAAAAGTGGGTTAGGTTAGGTTTGAACTGCGACCCTTACAGAAACGAAATGCTACTCGAAAAGTGGGTTAGGTTAGGTTAGAACTGCTCTTGTTACAGGAATAAAATGCTACTAGAAAAAGGTTACGAAGTGGATTAATTAATTTAATAGGATAACGATATATGAAATATTTGCACATTTTTAATTAAAATGTGGTTACAATTTTGGTGGTCATTTACTATTTTTGGGTTTACAATGATTATTTTGGAGTCATTTGCTTTAATAGGATAGCAAGATTTAAAAATTTGGTTATAATTTTACATTAAAATGGAGTTCTAATTTTGGTGGTTATTTACTATTTTTGGGTTTACAATGATTATTTTGGTGTCATTTTCTTTAAAAGGATAGCAAGATGTAAAAATTTGGTTATCATTTCACATTAAAATGGGATTTGAAATTTGGGAATCATTTACTATTTTTGGGCTAATAATGATTAGTTTGGTGTCATTTCCTTTAATAGGATAGTAAAATGTTATAAAATTGGTAATCATTTCACATTAGAATGGGGTTATAATTTTGGTGATCATTTATTATTTTAGGGTGGTAAAATACATTTTTTTGGTATTAAATTTTTCTAAATCTGGTGATCAGTTAAATAGCAGCCGTTCATTTTTTCATTGTGACAGACGTCTGTAAATACAATTTATAAACCAATTTATCGTTTCGCTAAGCAGATTATTGCTTTTTATTGTTTCCTATCGTTTTGTAAGTATAATAAATGTCTACCGGCTAGCCATTCGGAAAAATACAAGAATAGAAAAATAAAAATACAATATTCGTCCCCCTTCATTTGTTTGCAAAGATAATAAACCAATCAAGACGTTTGTTTCGCTAACTTATCGCCCACTTTTGCCTTAACATTATCGATGAGCTGTAAAACTTTGCTAATCACCACTCGAGTGGGCACTCGTTTAAGAATAAATTACTAGGCGGGACGTTGCGAAGCCACAGATCACAGTAATAACTACAGGATGCAACATGACATAACTTGCGGTCACGATCACGATACACACCCAATTCGAACAATGCTTATAAGATGTCACAGCGATACGGTATCGATATGTCTGTGGCAAAAGTGACATTTTTGCTTTAAGAAATGTTCGAATTTGGCCGACGCTGGCGCTCCTACATTTATTTAGTATTATTAGACTGGTCTTATTTTTGTAAAATTCGATTTCGACTGGCAAATCGTATTACTTTTTGGCAACCGGGTTTTTTAATCTAATTAGACCCCGCTGAATTCGATTTTGCCAGTTGCTTGATCGAATTCTTGACCGGAAGTGAGATATTTGACACTAAAGGTCCCTTTTTTTTAGTTTTTGGTAAATAACTCTTAAACGGTGGCTCATAGCCAAAAATATTCTACTAGTTAAGTTATTTGCATAAAATTGCCGACAAGAAAGATTCCGTACAATTTTTCGCTAGGAACAATATTTAAAGAGATATTAACGCGGGAAAGTTAATTATAATCACTTCTAAGGTCCCTTTTTT
Source organism: Cydia splendana (assembly GCF_910591565.1). Lineage (NCBI taxonomy): Eukaryota > Metazoa > Arthropoda > Insecta > Lepidoptera > Tortricidae > Cydia > Cydia splendana. Next base: position 10,431,357 of record NC_085971.1, on the reverse strand, counting down.
TAGTTTTTCGTAAATAATTCGGTAAACGGTGGCCAATATCAAAAAATATTGTTAAAAGTTAATAATCTACTTACACAAAATATTGTACAAAAAAGATTCAATACACTTTTTCGCAGGGACCAATGTTTAAAAAGATAATAAAGAGGGAAAGTTAATTATAATAAATTCTAAGGTTCCCTGTTTTTATTTTTTCGTTAATAATTTGTAAAGTATGACTAATAGCAAAAAAAAATCTTATACATAAATAATAAACATAATATTTCCTACAAGAAACATGTAGAACACTTTTCGCTAGGATCAATATTTAAAAAGACAAAGCAGCAGGAAAATTAATTATAATTAATTTTAAAGTCCCTTATTAGTTTTTTGTAAATAACTCGTAAACGGTGTCCCATAGCAAAATAGGTTTTTCAGAATAAATTATCTACATAAAATTTCCTCCAAAAAACATGTTGAACACTTTTCTCTAGGATCAATATTTAAAACGTAAATGGTGGTTTGACTCGTAAATGGTGGCCCATAGCAAAATAGGTTCTTAATGACCTTATGAATGAAATGACCTGTGAACTGATTGTAATTAACTTTCTTCCTTTAATATCGTTTTAAATATTGATCCTAGAGAAAAGTGTTCAACATGTTTTTTGGAGGAAATTTTATGTAGATAATTTATTCTGAAAAACCTATTTTGCTATGGGACACCGTTTACGAGTTATTTACATAAAACTAAAAAGGGACTTTAAAATTGATTATAATTAATTTTCCTGCTGCTTTGTCTTTTTAAATATTGATCCTAGCAAAAAGTGTTCTACATGTTTCTTGTAGGAAATTTTATGTTTATTATTTATGTGCAAGATTTATTTTTGCTTTGAGTCAATTTTTTCAAATTATTAACGAAAAAGTCAAAACAAGGAATCTTAGAATTTATTATAATTAACTTTCCCTCTTTATTATCTTTTTAAATACTGATCCCTGCGAAAAGTGTACTCTGAGTCTTTTTTTGTACAAAATTTTGTGTAGATTATTAACGTTTAACAAGATTTTTTGATATTAGCCACCGTTTACGAGTTATTTACGAAAAACTAAAAAAAGGGGCCTTAGAATTGATTATAATAAAATTTCCCGCGTTAAATATCTCTTTGAATATGGATCCTAGCGAAAAATTGTACGAAATCTTTCTTGTAGACAATTTTATGCAGATTACTTATGTGTAAGAACATTTTTTGCTATGCGCCACCGTTTAGGAGTTTCTTACGAAAAACTAAAAAAAGGGACCTTTAATATCAAATATCTCACTTCCGGTCAAGAATTCAATCAAGCAACCGGCAAATTCGGATTCAGCTGGGTCTAATTAGGTTAAAAAACCCGGTTGCCAAAAAGTAATATGGTTGCCAGTCGAATCAAGATGGAGAGCGATTTTGAATTTTTATGTCTAGTCTATAGAGCGCAAGTTTTCATTTCAGTTGCACCCATAAACATTACGACCGTAATCACACTTCCTATAAAAAGTTCTTATAAATTAGAAATACGGCTAATAAAAAACTTCTACTTATAAATATGATTGTACTGTTGCAATTGGTACAGGATGCAATAAAGTGCTGTAGTTCTTGGCATAGTACAGTCACCTGCAATAATATGTTAATCTTCGAAGGCCGCAAAAATATCTGACACGATCTTATTTGTAGAGCCATAAGTGCGCGTCACATATTATTGCGGCCTTCGAAGAGTAACATATTATTGCAGGTGACTGTACAAGTACCTATAAATATGTAAAACAATAACGCCTGTGTGTGGAAACCGCGAGTCTACGTTAACACTTCATAATGCGAAGTCTGGGAAGGAAGTAAAATGAATTAAGTAAATAGGTAATTAAATTAATTGTACTGAAAAAATATTATTAAATTATACATGGGTATATAAAGTGTCATTCTATGGAACTTGCAAACTATGTAAACAAAAGTCACTAGTAAATTCATCATTCAGAGACAATTTCAATATGGCGGTTTGTGTACATAGTTAGCAAGTTCCATAGAATGACACTTTATAAATTTTTTGATACCGATTTAAAAAACAGGTACTACATACAGGTCTACCGGGAAGAGCGCGACCGTTGTGAGCGTTTCTTTTATTTTTTGCCATTTTCAAATATTGTGACCTTTTTTGCCACTTTTGTGCTATTTCTACTGAGAATCACGGGCTCTTTCGATCCTAATGGGATAAAAAAAATGTCCCAGAGTTTTTTTCGGATTGTGTTACCATTTCCCCATATACCTACTTTGTATGGCGGTAACAAAAAGGAAAATATGAAAAATGTATGGAAATTTTAGGACACTTTTTTCTCCTATAAAGATGAAAAGGGCTCGCGATCCTGACTAGAAATAACACAAAAGTGGTAAAAAAGGTACAATATATAAAAGTTGAAAAAAATAAAAGAAACGCTCTTGTATGTATCAGTGATGAATTATATACAACATTACAGTACATTAGATGTTAATTATACATATAAAAATATAAAACGGACTGAGATTCGAATATTTACACGAATATCATTGACCGGCGTTATACAAAGGAGCCATCATACTGTAAAATTAAAATATTCAATGATAAAGAAGCCAAAGATAAAATAAGTCTCAACTCATTGGCTTTGTAGCATCATTCATAAACTTGAAAGGGCTCAATAGCAATCCTAATACCTATCTAAATTAATTAATTGATTTAATAAAGACGCTTTATAGACAGATTGGACAATAATTTCTTTCATTTTAAAATTCATGTTTATATTGTTTTGCAACTTAAGTATTAATAGTACTTACAATAATTGGTAAAGTCATTAAAAATACTACTATAATGTGATAATACATATAGACAAAAAATGGACTCGACTACTTGTATAATATTTTCGTTTAAGTCTAAGCCAAAAATATTACCTACCCGTCCGTATACTTATTATGTAGTATGTATTTTTTCATATAGGTACCTTTGTCACGGATTCCATTTAGCTAATGACCAATATCGTCACTATAGAGCCTCACATGTGTATGACAATGCTTTGACATAATAATTGACCTGAAAATAGCAGGGATCATAAATCACGAGAGAGCAATTAAACGGTCTTCTTCGAAATGGACGATTTAGATATATGTAGGTGTATAGGTACCTATCCGGTTCCTAACCGTACATACGTCATTTTACCTACTCATTATAGATTAATGTAGACACAAATTCAATTTTGATAATATAATAATTATTACTTATACAATTATATTGCTATTGAATTAATTTGGTGTGTTTATAATGTGTATTAAATGTTTAATGTTATTTGATGTGACTAGTAGGTATGTAACAAGCGCTTTGGTATGACACTGTAATGCTTACATATGCTGAAATAAATGAAATGAAAATAAATTATATACCATTATAGAAATCGAGGCTAGATATATTTTGAATATATCCAATTTATTGTTGAAATGGAAACTAATTTGACTACTTAGTGATTAGTTTTTGCATTAAATAAGTAAATCTAAGACATATTTAAAAGGATCTAGTTGGAGATTTGTAAATCCAAGTTTGATTAAGTAATTTGAATATTAGTTCATTTTAAGTTGTAACAAAAATAAATTATAAATACGCTAGTAAGATGCAAAAACATTTTAAATGAACATGGTACAAATATTTACAGATATTTGAACGTAAGTGCTTTCTGGATTAAACTAATATTAAAGCAATATGAAATAAGAAAATATTTGTTCGTAAGTAATACGCAAAACCTACTAATGAAATTGGTATTTTATAATATTTTATTTAAGATATAGGTAAATATGTTACATATTAAGTACCTTTGCTTTTTCTATGAGCTAAGATTTAGTTATTAGCAAGCCTGTGTAGCAAAAAGTACCTATTGATTGTAAAATTCTAAGTAAAATCAGGCCCCTTGTTTTTGGTCATATAAGTATTTTGAGGTTTGGAATGTTTGGATTATCAAAAGTTAATAACACTGCGCCGTCTACATCAGCTGTAAAATTCGAAGTATGCATTTGTCTTAGGTGCGTTACACATTTTATAGGAACAGTGAATAAGTATTTGTCTGTAGCCTAGTAGATGCTAAACGTTCAGCATATGTTAGCAAGAATAAAAAGCATTTATTTATCTATATATAGTTGGTCAAGCAGATCTTGTCAGTAGAAAAAGCGGAAAATTTGAAAAATGTTAGCGCGAAGGGATATCGTCTCATAGAAAATTTGAATTTCGCGCCTTTTTCTACTGACAAGATTTGCTTGGCCATCTGCTATAACTACTAAATATGTGTAGAACAAATGTACTGGCTGCAATGAATAAACGTCATAATTAAAAAGCACTGCTACGAAAGCAATGCTGGATCACCTGTCGCGCGCACGGCGCGGGTGATGGAACGAAACACGGCACACGATCAACAGGAAGAGTCCTCGCTCCGAGCCTTCAGGACCCGCGGACGGAGCGAGGACGCCAGTCGTCGCCCAGCCGCCCGCCCGAGAGCGCGCCCTCCCGCGCCGCGCCCCAAACGACACAATACAACTACCTAACAAACATCAACGCATCCCACACGCGCACTAACAAAAATAATAACATCTCCACTCTGGACCTACCTTGTAATCAACAAAAGACTACACAATTTGAAGTTTACTTAATAAGTGCGAAAGGATAGCGAAGGATTCTCTTAGGGCCCTTAAAGGCGTTTTACGCTGGAGGCGAGGTAAGTTGAAAATCTATCGGGGAACAATTTTATTTTATTTTCCGTTCTTCAGTGATTTAATCGACAATAAAGGGTACGCTTTCAGGGATCAAACGTAATTCAATTAAACTAGAAATACCTTCTTTTATAAACGACTACATTTCAATCGAAAGGAACTTTTTAACGTTTTTGTATTGAGCTATGATGTGCTTAAACCATGATAAGTTTAGAAATAGGTAATACTCATAAGTGTTCCGAGGAATAAATACTAAATATGTTGAACTTAAAACACATCACAAATTATGATATAATTTAAGATATTTAAGATATTATTTCTAAATATTCAGTTTTTCAAATTAAATACCTACTTGAATAACAAAGTTCCTACTATTCCTGACAGGCTATCATTTAAAGTCAAAAATTTCTTAAGTTTAATTTCTGTAGAATAATAAATACGTATGAAAAAATATACAAATAAAGTTAAAAATGATACAAGTAGCAATAAAAATAGCTCATGCTAAATTCGTAAAATTTTATCATAATACTAATAAAAATAAAATAAGGTTTTATCGTGTAGATGACTTTCGATACAGTTAAGGGTAGGTAATATATAATAAATAACAGGCTGTGGGCGGGCGTCACACCTACACTTTAATAAAATCGTAATTATGTCTCATATAATATAATAATTTAACTATCTGGGTGACCGAGCTTTGCTCGGAAAACATATAAAAACACAAAAATGCGCGTTTTCCCAGAGATAAAAACTAGCTAGATCGATTTTCCGCTCCCGAAAACCCCCATATAGCAAATTTCATTGAAATCGTTAGAGCCGTTTCCGAGATCCCCGAAATATATATATGTATATATAAATAAATACATAAACAAGAATTGCTCGTTTAAAGGTATAATATAGATAACAAGTAAGTGTATAGTCAAAAGATAACCTCACCTATTTTTCTCCTCACCTTGCGCGGCAGAAAAGTAGGTTAGAGGTTAGGTTATTTATATATTATTTAAATTAAACCTTTAACGGACCAGATTATAAGAAATCCGTTTGCTTAAGGAAAAAATACAAAAAGATGACGTTATATGGTCGTTTTCTTCTTATAATATCTTAATCCTATTGTGCCATTTGTGTCCTATAAAATAAAGGGTTAAGTGGGTGTATTTTTTTATGTCTGTCTCTAAAACAAATACTGGTCTTTGTGGTCGCCTAACAATTAAATAGTTAAATTGTTTATACGACAACGGTTTCACTCACTTGAATTTCGGCGAGCACTCGAGCCTGAGGAAGGACCCCCGACGGGCCCGAAACATGTCGCCAATAGCGACTAAAAATTCAAGTGAGTGAAACCGTTGTCGTATAAACAATTTAAAACATGTCTCATGAAAGTTTAATATCCATTAAATAGTTATTTGTTTTAGAAGGGGGTAAAGTTGTTGTTTAACCGTTCGTGTTAATATTGATACCCAAGCAAGCGAAGGATTAAGTAGTGTAACACCTCCTTAAAATAACCCTACTTACCCCTACTTAGCTAGACCTAGACTTGCCTAAAATACTAAAAATTCCAATAAGAAAATCTAAAATTTTAAATAACCTTTAAAATACCGCAAACCGTATCTACCTTGACTAATAAAATAATGCAAACAACCTGAATAAATTCTAATTATTTAAGTTAATATCTTGAATTGGATCAGTAGATTGGCCAAATGATCGTTTAGTGTTTATGTAGGACCCTTCGTCGTATCCGTTAATAGCAACCGAAATCCTTTTCGCATAATAGAAAAGAGTTATGAATAAATAATAATTAATAAATAAATAAAACCCTATAAATCCTAATAATGTTAAATAATAATTAATCCGTGAATTATGTCAGAGTAAAATATGTCAGAGTTGTAAGAAAGATCATTGCATATTTATAAACAAATAATGTAAATAAATTTTATTAAAATGAAATCAGTAATACATTGTAAGGTTTACTCGGGTAATTCCGAATGTCGAAAACCGTCGGATAATTCCGAAAAGAGACTTTTATTATGATGGAATTAAGGGTGATTTTCATCTGAATTTCGGAATTATCCGACATTCGGTAATACCCGAATACACCTTAATCATTAAATCAAATTGATGAATAAATAATAAATTATATTTTTTTGAAATTATCTCCCACCGAGCCCTACCGTGACCAGTTATCGTGAAGGTAGAAAGTCCTTTTTGTTTGTACTTTATATTTTCCTTTTATATATTTGCTTGCTAACCTAGCTAGCTAAAGGAAAATAATTATATTAACGTCATGGCAAAATATTTAATATTTTTACTATTATAGTACGTACAAACTTACTTATCTACAGTCACGCCCGGATGGAGTCAGGTCCCTAGGCTAAATTATACCTATTTTATTTTATTTTATTTTTAATAGGTATTTCTGAGCACTATGTAATATGTACTTTACCAGCTCAATCTTCATTTCAATCATTAATGGGAGGAATAATATATTCAAAGGGACAATTTAACCCAACAAAGTACTGGTAGTAGAGCAGCAGTATTTGATCCACTCTAATTCTCCAGAACTCTGCAATTTTGTAATACATTTTAGTAATCAATGAAGTAATATTAACCAAACTATAATTGTAGTCATTTTGAATCACACTTTCGGACCAAAATAAACCACGGATCTTGCATCTGCCTCGATCTAGCCTGGATAAATCACTCATTGATATAATTTCAATAATATATGACCCTGTATTTTTAAAGGTCAAGTGTGAAAATCACAGATAATCTGCAGAAAACAGAATGTAATCGTCATACAAACTGCCAAGGGACAGGCAAAACAAATATTTATTTGTAAGCAAATTGATTCTACAATACTACATTATATTGTGGTTATTTACTTTAGTTTTTCCCACAATATATTTCTACCAGTAGCGTTGCAAGGGACCAAATATATACAGTCATGTCATAAGTAAGTCAAGTTTGTCAATAAGTCATAAATAAATATATGTAATAAACTCCTAACAAACCCTAACCCCAAACTACATCCTAGCTAACGCTAAACTGAAGTTAACCCATAAACCCATAATAATGAACAACAAATGCAATAAAATAGCCATAAATGTATCGAAAAGGAACCGTAACTTACTGTAAATATCTAATGGCTTTGATATATTAAAATTATAAATCTAGATCAATCCTACAAAAGCCCTAGACCAGATAAATAAAAACTTTAACCTAACAGCTAATCTATGCAACTATTCTACCGATATATTTGAAAACTAGCATCCCGGGATGCACATTTAATTTACTCGCGTAATTACTCGATGTGCAATGAGCAATTTCTATGTTATAGTTAGCTATAACATAGAAATTACTCGTCTTAGTTAGCTAAGACGAGTGGAGACACCTCGTTTTAGTCCTAAAATCCTATTTCTCCGTGTGCTAGCCATACTTCCACACAGTGGATTGAGACAGCAGAAGTAAGGCCGGAAAGGGGTAATATAAAAGTGTATATATAAGTATATAGATACGGGATAATTGGACTAGAATCTGGCTTCTTTAAGATGTCTAGATGACAACCCAAATCTTCCAGATCCTAGGGGGTGAACCTGTCTTAATAAAAGCAGGAACTGCCAGGTCCCCACCTGGGTTTTAACAAAAACACCGCAAGTTAGTAATTTGGACTATAGTTGACACCGTGAGGTTACCCGTCCAACTTACTAACCCCCCAACACTATGTTGGATCGGAACTAGTTCTCTCTACCCCATAAGAAAGATACGAAATAACTCACGAAACTAAATTAAAATTAATATATAGAGTATTCCAACCAAGTGCTAAATATCACTAAAATAAACCAGGCCAAAACACTACACATATTAAACACAATTAAAACACAAACTAATTAATTTTCATTGGAAACAACTCAAGATTTTACAATCTTTAAGACTCTATTGATTTATAACTTAGACTTCACTTAGTATATTATAACACACTAGCGTTTGTCTAAGCACAAATCAATTAAAATTCTCTATATTATTAAATCCACTATGAACAAAATTAACTTTACAATACTAATAAGTCTATTGATTTATAATTTAAACTTTACTAGTACAATATTAAATACTAGCACTTGTCGGAACCACAAATCAATAAACAACACAAAAAGAATTAAACCCACTAAAATTAACACAATTTAAATGTACTTCTCTAAAATTATTCAAGTAAAACCCCACAACAAATTACACTATATTATCATGAGAAACTAGCAAAGTTCAGGTCAGGACACAATATAGGTAACCTAGATAGACCTAGCTAGAGAACCGACGTCCGATGGTTTGCGGAAGGCGCCGAAGAATGATCTGCATGGGTTTTTATGGACCCCTACTATGATCCTGGAACCCCACTTCCTTGCTCCTGATTGGTATTCCTAATAACCAATACTGAATTTCATAATTTCGTACAATCCTCTCACTAATTACACCTTATTCCCTAATTAAAAAATAAGGTCCAAATTGACCTACTTTAGGGTGTGGTTTAAACTATTTTTTTACGCCTATGGGATTGACACTACAGTTTTTTATTCTAACCGCCTTTGTTTTTCTATATGACACATGTTGTAGAGCTCCTCCCTTTTTTAATTCTTTATAATATGGTTTAAATTAGCATAGAATATTTTATCCACAACAAACATTATTCATTCAATTTTACGATGACGTGTGAAATAGGAGTCTAAACACTTGAAACTTAAGAAACCAAACTGATTTTTAACAGAATTTTATACTACAAAAGCTTTATGACATTGAAATAAAGTTCAAATTATTTTATGAATAAGTATCTTAATATTTTGGTTTAGGCATTAGGCTCTTCGAAACTCTATCTAGAATTTCAGACGAAATGGCCCACTTGAGATATGAGAAGAAATATAAATACTTAAATTACCGTGGGACACAATATTGGAATAAAAACCGACTTAAAAATAGAACAATACTATGTTCACATATAATGTTAACATGGAAGGAAGCTGCTGACATGTTACAGTAGCAAGTGGAATATTAAGCGTTGCGAGGGTTTCAAGGCACGAGGGTTAGATAAATAAACTTTGTTATAAACAAAACATTTTTCACCACACCAACGCGAGGAAAATACTAACTGTAAAACATTACAAATTAAATCTAAAATAACACTATTAAATATTTAACATTCAAAATCATCACTTCAAAGTCGGTTCCACAAAAAACCGTTAACAAACATTTTAAATGTGTGAAATACAATTCCAAACAGCAAGAACCTCTAACACAATTCTGAATTGACTAACCTTAACTGTCAAAGTAGTGGCGATGTAGGTATAAACGAACCGACATTGGTATTCACTATGTGAAGTCGGCGCGCTGAAAGTTAAAAGTTCATATAAGCGGCTTAGAGCAAGGCTTTCATGCCGCGTAGCCTGACGGTCACTTTTAATTTGTTGTAAGTGGTCACCGCTCGCCGACGGGACCGTGCCCGTTCACTAATTTGTTTTGCTTCAACTATTCGTTATCAAAGCTTTATTCGTAGTAAAAACTTGCATATGTCAAATTTGGGTTAAGCTCGGATTTTATTGGAATTTTATGAAGGTTTTTTCATAGCGTTTATTGCATATTTCTTTTAATATTCATAGATTAATCGATGGCCGTTTGTTTGACGTCGATATCAAAGAAAACACTGTGAGGAAATAGCTTTTAGCGACCAATTAATACAATTCTTAATTTCTTACTAATACTATTATAAATGGGACAGTGATTCTGTCTGCCTGTTATCTCTTTACGCTTAAACCACTGAACAGCTTTAAATTAAATTTGGTACGGAGATAGTTCGAGGCTCGGGGCAGGACAAGGACATAGGGTAGTTTTTATCAATCATCATCGTCATTCGACGCAGACCAAGTGGCGGGCAAAAGCTAGATGTAATATACGAGGTTTGGTCCGAAAGTTGTTAGTTGCTCCGGTTCTACTCATGCAAATTATAGGAATTGGCCTCAAAGGCCTGGGTAAAATCTGTTAATATTAGCTATGTACATATAGTTTCATATTCATAATAGCGACGGCACGATAACAATGACAGCCGAGAGATAGTAAGCTTACTAAAATGATAAGGACCTGTTTATTGAATGCTAATGCAGATTGCTATGCCCCTATCAGTATGTTGTTCAGGTTTAGATATTACATGTAGGTAGATAAAGTATGCAGCACCTTTTGACTAGTGAGCGGCAAATGCAAATATTTAGTTTATTGCAAAGAAAAAAAAATATTTTTATTAAATAGAGATAACTAGGCTCTCTCGGCGAAGAACAGGAGAAATAATTTACAAAAAACGGCACCTAAACACAGAATAACTAATAGTACTACTGACCTAAATGGGTCAATTCGTTTTGGAACTTCTCAGACTAAAGAGTACCTAAATATTTTCTCCATTCCACCGTGGGCAAATATGAGTTACTACTTGTTTTTCTTGTTTTTTCATAGAATTGGCCATTAAGCAAATAATACAATCATGGCTTCATTAGGGGTCCATATTGGCTCATATACAATTTATTATTCGAATATTTCTAATAATACCGCTTTGTAGTCATAATCATCATTTCTCCGAAAATTGTTTATCATATATTTTTTTAATAGTTTTTTATACTACTACCTACATTGTTCATAACGATACATATTCCGTTTTTTTTACTCATAATGTTGTCACTGAGAATGTATATGTGCCCATAATGTTATTTGTAAGAATTTCTCGAAGACTACGCCGGGAGCATTTGCTCTCGCTACGCTCGCTCACTGTGAGGGTCACAGGATTTCGGTTCTGTGAAGTTCGCAGTTCTAACCTAACCTAACCCACCTTTCTGGCAGCATTTCGGTTCTGTGAGGGTCGCAGTTCTAACCTAACCTAACCCACCTTTCTGGCGGCATTTCGGTTCTGTGAGGGTCGCAGTTCTAACCTAACCTAACTCACCATTCTGGCATCATTTCGGTTCTGTGAGGGTCGCAGTTCTAATCTAACCTAACCCATCTGTCTAGCAGCATTTCGGTTCTGTGAGGGTCACAGTTCTAACCTAACCTAACCCACCTTTCTGGCAGCATTTCGGTTCTGTGAGGGTCGCAGTTCTAACCTAACCTAACCCACCTTTCTGGCAGCATTTCGGTTCTGTGAGGGTCGCAGTTCTAACCTAACCTAACCCACCTTTCTGGCGGCATTTCGGTTCTGTGAGGGTCGCAGTTCTAACCTAACCCATCTTTTTGGCAACATTTCGGTTCTGTGAGGGTCGCAGTTCTAACCTAACCTAACCCACCTTTCTGGCAGGATTTTAACCTGACTTGACCTACTTTTCTGTTTATTTTTGTCTTTTTTTATTCTTATTTAGAATTTACTATTGCAGGTGCATGCTGCTATAAATAAAATCAAATATGTCGAAATCGATATGTCGAGTAAATAATATATACATAAATTTTAGTAATAGAGATATTTATGTAGAATGACATTATGAATATAATAAATTCGAAGTTCCAATGAGTATTGTTTAAAATGAAAATGTATAATGATCATTAGGATGTAAAATTGTATGAAATACATTTTCGGAGTTTCAATAATCGAATTTGCAATTTTATATGAACTTTGGCGCACCCCTTAATTAGACTATTCCTTAATTATTTTAAACCTTAAATAATCTGTGAACTGTTACAGTTGTTTTTAATTAGGAAAATGTTTTTTTTAGGAAGACGTATTTTTGTTTGTTGCGTTTGTGCTACGACGTAGCCCGTAGCAGTGAACATTAACCCGTACCTACGTAGGGGTTAATTTGTCCATAAGAGAGACCCCACACTAGCGTCTCCCGAGCGTCGGCGTCCAGTCAACTATATGGCTGCTGCTCGACGCAACGTTGGCGCAATTGCGCAGCGTAGCCATTTTCCATAGCGCTGACTAGACACCGACGCTCAAAATACGCCAATGTGGGGTGACCCTAGGCGAGTTTTCACAATGTCTTATCCGAATAAAGGTCAAGTAAAAATATAGTTACTTGGCTTAGAATAAATTTAAAAGTGGAAAAATTACTGTCTTGGGTGAGACTTGAACTCACGACCCCTGGATCGATACTCCAGTGCTCTGCCATCTGAGCCACCAAGACGTTTCTGCTTGTTAAAAATTAAAATAGTTACTTGGTTTTAGAACTCAAATCTGCCTTCCTGTCACAAACTAAGTCTGCGTGTTGGTCTTATAAATTTGGTATGACCGTGTAGGTTATGAAGTCTAGAGCATGACGACTAAAGTAGACTTCATTTGTTATGCAATGAATCATAACATGAAGTCGACATGTTATCGAAGTACCGGTTAATTTAAATATTCAATAATCTGAACTGCGATATAAATGTCGATGACCGCTGGCATTTCGGTATAGAATCCGATATTTTCTGGATAAATATTTCAGGTTATAAGATAGACAATAACAGAAATCATTGACCAAGGAGCGAAGTATGTAGGTATTACATACAATCAACTTAGGATTAGGACACCTGTCGGAAAAGGGAGCCCCCCCGCGTATTTTTATTCTTTGATTGTTTGTTCCGCGGTTGCTATACTAGTAAAGTTTTCCTGATTTTTTGAAACTTGGTAATGCATCATATAATAGGTAAGAAAAATAAATTTTCGAATTTCTAACATGCACAGTGTCGAGAGGGTTAAATTAGAAAGGCATTTAGCGATTAGCTCAGGGATCTTGTTATAATGGCAACTGGGTTGCGACAAAATATGGTCGAGTTCGGTATCAATGAAAGGGGATAAATAAAAAAAAATAATTATCTTTCATCCTACCACCACTCCATTCGTATGTTATGACTATCCTTTAATTAAATTGTCTCAGACAAACATTACATACATTCACGTGATGCATGCACCTTCTGACAAAAAAGAAAAAATTGCTTCTTCAAAAATATTGCACCCTTGCTCTATAGGTAGGTTTAAAACATTGTTGCCTCAATTAATCCTAGAAGCGTTTAAGTCTAAAATCCTGTCAGTTTACAAGTTAAAGTGGGTATTTTAATAAAAGCTTAACTATTGTCTTTAGTGTTTTTTATTCTAGGTAATCAAAGCGCAAGCTCACTCCGACCCTAGTACGGCTGGTCGCGCACCTCGTTCGCCCTTCACCTCGCTAAAAATACGCCCTGAGGTTGTATAACTCAGATGTACCTATCTATAGGTACCTATACTGGATTTATTTTTGATTGGCACGTCGATGAGAACAATGATGACGCGTAAGTAATTAATCAGCTAGTATCAAGACCACAGGATCCATTTAAGAAACGTGATAAAATTTTGAGCAAATTTGATAGACCAAGATAAGTCTGCAACGATTTTGATACCACACGCAGTGAAAGTGTTATTTTAAACATCAAACTTCTATGAAATTATGACGTATAAAATAACACTTGCACTGCGTGTGCTATCAAAATGGTTGCAGACTTGTCTTGGTCCAACTTTAATTTTGTTTTGTTTTTGCAATTTGTAATACATTTTAATACATTTCTTATAACTTCTACCTTAACAAGAAAATTCTGCAGCTCATTTAGAGTAAATCATTACTTAAAACATGTAGGATGATTACATTGATTACCTATGTATATAAATTAAAAAGGTAGTTGGTAAATACATCACAAAATTTAATCCAAAAACGAGATACAAGAAGAAGAAGTAAACAAAGTAAACACTTTGTAAGTAAAAATTACTAAACCGGTGCACGAACTCAATCATTCCTTATTTGCGATGAAAACCGAACTAATCCCGTTTCAGAAAACCAGCGAATATCTGTACACCGATATTCAGTTTTATCGAATTGATATCAATTTAAAACCTTTTATTCCCTAATCTAACATCCCAGCATTTAATATTTCATCCTGCCAGTTAGTATTTGCTAGTGTCAACTCCAGTTATCGTCAAGATAATAATTCTGAGTGGCAGCAGCCTGTCCTACCCTGGGTTTAAAACACTTTTCGACGAGGCACTTTGTAAACAAATGCTACTTTTAGACACCCGATAATGAGGGATGAGGGACAAAGTAAATTTGGATGGCAAATCGATTAATAGTTACCTAACTAGTTATAGGAAACTAATATTAATTACAGTGACTTGACTATTTTTGATAATAGCTTTTTCACCTCAGCAGCTCGAACAAGGGTACTTTGCTTCTTAAAAACAGTGAGCAAAATGCGATTTTGCTCACTGAGTGAGACAAAATGACATTCAAGTGACCTTTATAGTCAAATGTCATTTCAACATGCGGGGTCTAATACAAGTTCGAAATACTTGGGTTCTATTATCTCTGTCCCTTTCACACTGTTAGGAAAAAGAAACAGACAAAAAAAAGTTAAAACGACATTCAACGGTATATTGAGGGTTTATAATAGACCCCCGAAAACATCAGACCGCATCGTTCCAAACCACGTACGAGTATGAATTCTTAATAATTAATTAATAAAAATAAAGTTTAAGATTTGATAAAAACTGATAAAATACTATATTTTAGGTATTTTATTGTACAATTAAAATAATGAACTCAAAAAATACACAGATTATCACGCAAAATTAATTATGTTACTTTTAAGAATTTCTAGCATAGTTGTCAAATATTATATATTTAAATATATCCGCAATTCGGACCGTATCTTACAAAGTTTTTTTTTTTACAAAAAAAAGTTGTCGATTGAAGTGTCAGTTGATGTTGGTTATTTCCATATTATTTTACTGAACTGTATTATTACGTTTTGTTTTTGTGTTCGATTGCGATAAATAAACTTAATTGTTTGTATATCTTAAGAAAACATGAGTGCAGGTATTAAGTGATGAAGAAGGATTACATTTTTCAAGTTGTCTAATAGGTATGTTCTCACTGCTCAGGTGAAAATTTTTGTGTACACGAGATCAAAGTTATTTACATCTCGTGCGCTTTTGAGTCCCTTACTACGCGATGTTTGCTTATACCCTTTAATCTTGGATAACAACGAAGTTAAATCTCGCCGGGAGTTGCGTTTCTCCTCCAATTTCATTCCGCTAGAACTGTTCTGAGGAGTAATTAATTCCATTGTTTAAAAATATCTGGTTGTTTGAAACTGACAGCCTTGAATCGTTGACTGACTTTGCCCAGTAATTCAACCTCAACAGGATTTGAAGTTACAATTATCTATCTAGATAGGATAGTTTCCTGTAAGTAGAAAACAGTACTAAACTTTACTGTAGAAAATTTTAAAAATGACGCTAACAACGTAATCTAACTTAGGTGTAAATATTTATTAAGAAGCTTTTTTGGATTAAGTATTTTTCCACGAAAGCTATTTGACAAACAGTTTGTCACAACGCGCATCCCACAGTCCTTGTAAAACGACATCTGCATCATGTGACATTAAGGTCATTATGTGACTGATTATGACAAGCTATTCATTTTGAGGGAATGAGATTCTGTAACTAAGTAGGCGCTTGATCAGTTCGCCTGGCTCGACCTTTGTAGGGTAGTATTTGAACCGCAATAAGCAGTAAAATGGTTAGGAGTTAGGATCTTCTTAAAAGGACTTGTTTCATTTTTATGTTTTATTCTGTCGTAAAAATGTAGCTAGATTCAGAGAAAGGGTTCCCAAAAAATATACTGATTGATCCATAACAAATTAGTAAAATATAATAAAAACAATTAAGAGTATAAACATACGTGTCACAAAGTACATAAATAGTTTTACATAAGTTGAAAGGAAACCCTCGGTTTGTGAGTTTAACTTTTACTTGACTAGTTTATATGTTAATATGTATCTATATTATTTATACTCTATAACATAATTTTGCGAGCGAACCTATATACCTAAAACAAGAAAAGGTTAAAACAACAAAATGTAGCGCACAAGAAAAAGATTCAACATCGAAGGTTATTTGGCAACTATATCCCGCTTTTAAAATGTTGCCTTAAAAGAAAAAAGGAATCAATATTGTTGTGTCACTTCTACTGAAAGCCGGAGCTTGTTGGAGCTCTGTTACTTACTTATACAGTTTGACATGGGTCAGCTTTACTATCGTTTTCAATTCATCATAGCCCACCTTAGTTTCCGGACTTTCCGGTTGTCTGTGAGGATTATTGCTCAGGCCAAAATTCCTGAAATAAAAGCGGTTTAACAAAACGATTTCGTGGCTTTGGTTGTTCGTTTCATAGTTTCCTGGATAAGTTCCATAAATTCGTGGAATGCTCACACCTGATATGCTTGGTTATTAATGTTATGATAACTAAGATACCATCATTTGCGCTTTAATACATTACATATTTTTTTTTGTTACTCTTTTAAATATCTTATATACAGTATATTTATCGTCACGGTTATCGAATGAAATTTACACTAGGGGTTCTGTAAAAGGGTTCAAACCGTTCAGAATCTCCTCTGAGACAGTTTGTATCGAGAATAAATATTTTTTGTAATAAATTCTCCTAATAAATTTCATAATAATCCATGCCGTACTTTGTCGGTCAGATCCTTCATACATTTTGTTTAATTTAACATCCTGTAAAGTAATGGCGGTGACAAATTGACAATCCATCAATCATGCTGCCAGCTCTATCAGTCATTATTTTCGGTCGATGACAGACTACATCACTCTTATTTCGACCGTAAACAAAAGATGTTTTTAAATTGGGTATTCATTTCAACAAACAGTTTTAATATTCATTTTTAGATTGTCGTATTTTTCGTAGACTACATTCCTCTTTAATTCAATGGGTATTTCAGTTGGGAAATCGACCTAGTCCCGCAGTAAGCTCAATAATGCTTTTTTGTGGGTACTAGATGACGATATATATGTAGATACATACTTAAATACATAGAAACTCAGGATTCGAGCCCGGGTTCTCCTCCTTCGGAGCCAGGATCGCTACCGACTACGGTAGGCCCATAACGGCCTGTTGAAAGCCTTTCTTTTTTTATGTTTATTTTTTAAATATATGGCTTGTTTGCCACGTCAGTTTTTTTGCTATCATCATAGTCGCTTATGTCACTATTACATCACTGATTGAATTTTCCAAACTGAAACAACTTTTGCTTCTCCGAGCATGATTTAAAATGTTCCTCTTCAATAAGCTTCATTGCGAGGGATGGGATGGGACTGATGGGATTCTTTATATAATTTATTCAGAGCATCAATTTGGCGGTAAGAGACTATTTTCCGCGCGTCCTGCGAGCAATGAATGGAACGCGTTTATTTCTGTATCTAAGACATGAGTTCCTTGTAAAACTGCTTTGAGAATACATGGATAAATCAACTTATGTGCATTTTTAGGGTTCCGTACCTCAAAAAGAAAAAAAACGGAACCCTTATAGGATCACTCGTGCGTCTGTCTGTCTGTCCGACCATTCCCCCCCCCTTTATCTCTGAAACTACTGGGCCTAAAATTTTGAAAAAAATACACAAAATAGTACTTTAGCTATAGATGACAGGAAAACCTATTAGAAATGTGCAGTCAAGCGTGAGTCGGACTTATGTACCCTTGGAACGCGAGTCCGACTCGCACTTGACCGGTTTTTTAAATAAGGAAGACGGTTCTTGTAGGTCAAATTTTACGGGATGAAACTTTGAGATGACTGTTTAATGATAATATAGATGAGCGTTATGTTGATTTGAATTAAGTAATTAAAGCGCGAATCATATTTGTTCTTGTTTTTCTGTGTATTTCTGTACATTTGATTTTATGACCGCTGTGAAAGAACTTAACATATTCACTGCCAACGTTTTCGTAGCGCTACTCTCGTAGCCGATCCCAGAGTTTTCCCGCTTTGTAGAGGAAAGCTACTACCTACGAACAGAAAACACGCCGAGCGACGGCGCGATTCGGGAAATGAATTAGAGATTCACTATGGCGGCTGGCGCTTACGTCGCATAGCGCCGCAATAATATTATTGCGGTGCCATAAGGTACCTTTTGCCGTGGAACGTCACATATCTTTACTATTTAATATCTAGTGAATCTCTAATTCATTTCCCGAATCGCATCGCGAGTTCCCGGCACGCAATGTGTTAACAAAATTCTCTAAAACAACATTTAAAGAAAATTAACAACCATATTTTTAACGTCTAAACTGAGACTACAGGCGTAGACTTACTAAAGTAAAACAATAATTAATTATTTACACTTTACTAGGATTTGTAAGCATTAGTTTCTCGCCTCGCACCTCCAATATAATCCATTTAATTTAATTATAGTTTCTCGCCCCACTATTACGAATTTGCAAATCAATCAATCAATTAATATCATTAGTTTTAGCAATATGTGAAAAAAGCTTCTGAATAAAACGATAATAAACCGATTTCACGTTACGATTCTTTTTTTTTAATATTCGAATAATTATTCGAATATTCGAATATCTCTTCAGAAAAAGTCGAATATTCGAATACCTGAAAGTTTCGAATATTTGCAATCCCTAATTGCAAGCCCTAATAATAATATAGGTAGACTTAGCTCATGAGATTACCGACATGTGGGATGTTGACTCGACGATCATTGTTCCAATAGTTGTGTCAGCGAACGGTCTCATAGCGAAGAGTCTCGACCAACACTTAGAGAGACTCTCGCTGGGTGGTTGGATCAAGGGTCAGATGCAGAAGGCGGTAATTTTGGACACGGCGCGTATAGTACGTCGGTTCCTCACTCTGCGGCCCGGCAGCCGGCCTAGCCAAGGTTACAATCGCTATCGCTTCGACAACGAAAAGCATTATGTCTCTCTATCACTCTTCCATATTAGTGCGACAGTGACAGTTGCGTTTCGATCGCTACGGAGCGTAAGCGATCGGCATCTTGGCTACGCGGCCTGACCATCGGCAGCTTGGGCCAAGCCCCGCTGCCGGCGGCAACCTAGGTTAGGTTTTTTATAATGTGTTTATATGTATTTTTTATTGTTTTGTAAGTGTTTTTATATTTTACTTTTATTTTCATATTATAAATCACCTAGCCTAAGAATCCAAATAAATAAACATATAGGTACAAGAAACGACGGAGACATTTTTCGTGATAATTTCACTGCGAACATAAAATGTTTATAACTTCAACTTATGAGAAAAAATATTGCGGCTATTTCAACTCCGACCCTTAATTTTAATAACTCGCATTCTTGACTTTGTGTAAGTTATGAAGAAGGGAATAACAGCTTCAATGAGAACGAACAGAATGGAACTCTAATAAAAGAAAAGTATAATCGTGGTTTTTTTTTTTAATATCTATACTATATACATACTAAATGAAGTAAGTAATACAAAATTACAATAATTATATATACGGTGTATTAGTCTTTCCCATCACGGAACAATGGTGTTCCGGACCTTTGGGAGGCGTGCGCGGAGCCGTAGCCAACACGTAGAGGCCCTTTTGACACTTTAATGAAATGTAAGGGGTACACCGAGCAGAGGCTGCCCTTGCCCGTGTCATGGGACGCACGCAGAGGCAGCACCCGCCAGGGTGTAAGGACTATTGAGAGTTGATGGAATCTAAAATGAACTAGGTTATTGGGTGAAAGCGATGGACTAAGAACTGAGCTATGGGGTAAAAAACCGGACGCCTGCCTAACAAAACGGTATGCAATTTTATTTCCGGCAGACGGTGACTCGCCCTCACAAGATGGGCCCCCACAAAAAGCGACATCTAGGATGGCTCAAGGGCAACACCGGTGTGAGCGGCTCAGGGGTGTCGAGAGGTGTGCGCCGCTTTCTACCCAGTGGCTGTTAACAGCCACTGTGCCAACTCGCGTCTTATGCATATTTCACTTCCACCCCTGGAGCTTATAGCTCTAACGACTCCACTCTGGCCGGCCGGCTAAGGCAAGCCAGAGGCAGAGAATCCTGTATTGCGGGTAACAGAACTCTCCAGGAGCACTCGGGTACGTGAGGTCGCTAATTCCCAACAGCTCGCCACAAGCTGCCCTGCGTTGACTGGGATTATTACGTAGATGAGATAATTCAAAAATTTGAAACATTTATTAAATTAAGTGAAACTGATATATTAAACGCCTCGGCCACGAAACAAAATCGCCGACGCCATACATTTGTTTTAATCGATGTACATATGGCGTTCAGAGTCAGCCTCGAGCGTGTACTCCTACGCTCGGAGCGCGCGTTCTGTGGCCCTCAATTTAGAGGGTTTTCACTTTGTCCGATGCGATATCGGATGTCGGATACGATCACAAAAAAAAAATCTATAAAATAAATATAGAAAAGGTTATATCTATTTATTCATTGACAATATTTACACCCCAAAAAGCCCAAAGGTAATCTAGAAGAGAAGATCTCTATCTTTAATCAATTGTTTTCTTTAAGCTGTATCTTTTACTGAGCCAATAAAGAATATTCTAAATTCTTAAATTACCCGAAATAGAAAGACTTTGATATTATAGGGTACTGTCTAACAACTGCTTTTCTCCAAGGGTTATCCGATATCCCAAAACGTTCTGATAGAGGTTAAGATAGGTACCTACTCTTTTTCGTAGAAAATAAAATATTGCGATCTGATGCTGTCGGCCTTCCAGAGTCTTGAATGCAAAATTAAGTTACGAATTTCACTTTATACGTTACGATGGTTGTAACATGATTTGAAATCATCAGTTAGATTATCGAAATTGGGTCATGGTCTTTGGATAAACGTTGACACACATATGCTTAATTCATATAATACGTTATTATATAGGTATAACAACCGAGTTATCACATCTGGGGTTCGCATAGGCACCTATTTACCTATAATACTAGTTTGTCTGTTGATAGAGTCAGCAGGTAGCTCTACAATTAAGAGGAAAGGGGACGACTTGTTCGCCATACAAATGTAGTCCCTTTTTCCTGGATATCGATATTACGTAAAATATTGTTATATTCTATAAGAACTCCAGAACTCATAAAAATTTTTTGTGATTGTTCAATAATTGACAAAAATAGCGTCTGAACATGTAACTGAGCATTATTCCTGCATAAGAGATGGTGGTTTATTATATATATTTATACTTGTTTTTGTTTCAGATAAACATACAAAAAGAACTGACAATGTGCAGTATAAACGGTTAAACCAGTGCCAAATAGTGATTTATTACGTTTATGCTAGCACGCTAGCAAATGAGTGATACGTTACATCGTGTAGTGAAGTGATATAGTGGCGATGAGTTTCCTGACGTCACTGGGCCAGTACGTGGCGGGCGTGGCGGACAGCGTGGCCGGGCTGGCGTTGTCGCCGCGCCGCGCGCCGCCGTCGCGCCACCGCTCCGCCGAGGAGACGGCGCAGCCACCGCCGCAGCCTTCCACGGCTACTATGAGGGGTAAGTTAGTTTCCTGATATCACTGGGCTAGTATGTTATAGGGCTGGCCCTGTGGCTGCGCCGCGGGACACCCTCGTATCACCGCTCCTCTGAAGAAACGCTGCATCAGCCCCCATCCTCCACGGCTACCATGAGAGGTTAGTGAGTTTCCTGAAACCACTAGGCTATGGCACCTTCACGCCATGCCCTCCCGAGGAGACGAACAGCCTCTGCTGCCATCATCCATCCCTTTTTTGAAACATTTGAGGTGTTCCGGTCCAGGTAAACGCTGATATCAACTCAGGTACTGGCTGTCAACTACCCAATGGTAACAGCTACTATGAAGAATAAGTCAGTGCTGGCCTTTAAACTGCGCCTTTTAGCAAAATATTTACTTATGAAATTACTTACCTTGTATAGTTGGTGAACTCCTCAGCCTCTACCTTCACGCCGTACTCCGACTTGCACAGCAGTGATGAGTCCAGTTTTGTAAAGAACTAACTTCTTCGTTTTCTTTCTAGAAGGTAATGTTTTAAGGTAAATGTCGAAAACCAAGCACAATATCTCTCTGGCAAGAACTTAGCGGTATCTTCGACAGACCCTATGAGAAGTGAGGAATGTGTCTCCGGTGAGAAGTCGTCTTACAAAACTTTCTATAGCCACCATGCGAGGTGAGTCAGTATCTTGATATGAATGAGACGGTGTGATGGAAATGTACTTAGATGTAGGGCTTACGACTGTCGGACTTACCTAATCCATCGCAGTTTGCAGTCTTATCGGCTCTCATTATTGGAGGGCAGTACTCTATCGCCGGCGCTTTTATGGCAACCCAAGGTGCCATGATGTGCTCTCTCGCACACAAAACTAGAGCCACTGCTGAGAGTCGACATATCAAGTCTATCCGCAATCCACATAATTATTATAGTCAAATGTCCGTGTCACATCTAAGTTATATTATAAGTAGAACCTCTAACTCTATGTTGTAAAATAAATAATTAAAGCCCAAGTAAGAAACACTAAAATAATTCAATAGTTAGGTATTAGTGAAAATCAAAGAGCATATTATAATCACCAAACAAAATATAATCACTACGTGACAATAGTGACAGATATCGTTTTTATTTAATGGAAACCTTAGAGCATTTAATAACCGGAGTCGCCTTTATGCTCTAAGATCCACAATAACTTCAAAAGTACCTATCAAATATCAACCAAAAGAGTTAAATCTATTTAAATTTATCAAGGTTCTTGCTCGTATATGTATATTAAACACTCAAATAATTAGGTCCATCATGATCTGTTGTTACTTGTTAGATAGTGTTAGTACTAAAAGTTATATTCTAGAGTTAGACCAAGAAAAGTCTGCAGCGATTTTGATAGCCCACGCAGTGCAAGTGTTATTTTAAACGTAAAACTTCTATGAAATTATGACGTTTAAAATAACACTTGCACTGCGTGGGCTATCAAAATCGCTGCAGACTTTTCTTGGTCAACTCTACGTAATTGCGGTGCGCATAGAGTTGAGATCTCGCCCCTTGGGCCTATACCACAAAACTTACAATTACAATTTACAAGTGACAAGTTACAAATATGTACCTATTTAGTACAACTGCACACCGTTTGTTACTGCACACCGTTGTATGGGGACCTTGCACTTTGAGACTATGCGCTGAAACTTGGCACAGTTGATTGTTAGCTGGTCTTGAGCAGAAACAGACCGGTAGACGTCGAGAGCCACCTCTCATTTAGTGGGGGAGGAGGGGGAAAGTTCGACGCTGCCGCGCTTCACTTGGAGCAACATTTCTCTAAAACTATACCTATTAGGGCATGTAATATATCGTTTTCGGATAAATTAAGGATGAGGAATCTAGTTTTGGAACAAGTTTTTAACAAAAAAAAAGCATAAAGTAGAAAATACTAAAAAACGTATTTTAGATTTTTTCATAATTACCAATATTTTTTAAAGTGTAGCAGGAATCTGAATACCAAAAATATAGTCGTAAAGCTACACTTATTACGTTTAGGAAAATATATAGTTTATTATACAAAACTGTTGATAAATGGGAGATAAAAAATAATATTAAGCGTGGGTCAGAGTGATCTCAATACAAAATATTATGAATGTGGGAAAGTCACTTATAATTTGTTCTACAATCGTTTATTTTTCTTGTTTTTCGTAAATAACTCGTAAACGGTAGCCCACAGCAAAAAAATATCTTTTCAGATTTCTTATAAAATAAGTGCTACTTTTTTTCGCTACCATCAATATTAAAAAAAAGATTGAAGGGAGAAAATAAATACTTGGGTCCCCTTTTTTAGTCATTCGTAAATAACTCGTAAACGATCGCCAATAGCAAAAAATTTTTAGTACATGAATAATTTACATAAAATTTCCTACAAAAAAGGTCATTCAAACTTTTTCGCTAGGATCATTTCATTTACAAGCAATTTTCCGGAAAACTTGACAATTTTGAAATTGACAATTGTACGTAAAAGATTAGTGTTACAACAAATTGTAGAAGAAGGTATACATATTTGTGGAAATGTAAATACAAGTTGACAATTCTCTCGGCGTGTGTCTAGAGCATAATACAATTACTTACCACTGTGCGTCTTTTCGAATTTTGCCACATAGTGTCTCTTAAATACTTCCAATCCTTATCCAATATATCTTAACTTTTCATTGACTTGCTATTTCTTTCCATTTCTTAATTTTATCATCGTGAGTCAATTTACTACTTTCCCGAATAATATTTCCATGTGTCCCAACATTAAATTTAAAACTGTAATTTTGTCTTGCATAAACAGTTTCAACCAATTTTAATGACAACGTAAAAAGATATGATATTTATGTTCGTAAGGTATTTTTACAATATAAATGAAATACCCTCAACATAAACTAAGTGAGGAATATTAATACATATTTGTCAAATTGTAATAAATACAATTTTACATTTGTCACAATTATCAAAAAGAATAGATAGTATAGAGGGTCCTATCATTGTAAATTTTGTAGTCACTGTAAATTTACTGCCATCTATCGACACACGACTAAAACTCAAAATGAAAACGTATAAAGTTATAAAAAAATGTATATATATGGATAAATGATTTTATTATTTTTATATCATTTTGATCCATGTTCATTCACTGATATCTATGTGTTAAAATTGTAAAACGGTGTCGTCACGCCATCTAGCCGAGGATAGGCTAAAGGTGTGTGCGGCATCTATTCGAGAATGACTTTTACTTGAATTCCGAGGCACGTTTTTTCCTTAGACTTTATTCGTCTTATACGAAGTTACATATGTTTTTGCAATTATGTATGTTATCTTGACATACCCGCTATGTTTTGAGTTACGGGTCCTCAAATGCAAAATATTTGTAAATTGTAGACTTGTACATGTGACATGTGTAAAATTATTGTGATACGTATTTTTGTTTACAATTTAACAATATTGTCGAATTGTACACTTGTAAAGTTTCGTGGTATAGGCCCCTGTACGGCTACCACCAGTTTTGACATTGACATAACGCTCACGTTTACGTAACTTACTTTCTATGCATCTCGCTCGTACTCGCATATGCGAGCAATAGTGCAAGCGAGATGTACAGAAAGTAAATTACGTAGACGTGAGCGTTATGTCAATGTTAAAACTGATGGTAGAGGCTCTGGTCTTTGTAGTTGTCCAAACCGGTAATTTATGACAATTTTCGCAGTCTGACATTAGTTATCACTATACCGGGTGCTATAATAGAAATAGGGAGTATTACTGTAATTATAGAAATATGAATATAAGACTGCAATGTTCTGTCGTGCAGAGTGCAGCACTAGTGCACTTAGTAAACCATAGAGTAACTAATTAAAACTAGGCCTTAAACAGTTTTTTGATAAATTTTCACTATGACATTGATGCACCAAAGCGGTTTGTTTAAGTTTTTAGGTGGCCTATAAATGTGGAAAATCGAAAATTCGTTATCTGCCTTTCTATCGATCGATTAGGCAAGAGTGATAGAGAGGCAGAAACCGAACGTTCGATTTTCGTGTTTCGCGGTAGGCCCTGTGATTGCGCTAGTGACGCCCTCTACGCAGAGTTTTGCGTAATATTCCCTATTGCAAGTATTGCAACATGTGTTTTTACGTGATCTTCCTTTATGTAAGTTTACCATAAATATAGTACAGTTAGATATTCTGAATTCAAGAAATAAGAAACGCAGAAACATAAGTCCGAGACAAAAGTTACTAGAACCAACTAGAACTATCTCAGTGCCTCGAACTAACTTCTGTATAAAGACAGACAGTATATACCATAGTATAGGATACTTACTAACATATACTTTATATTCTCAAAGCAATCGGTTATCGGAAAGATATGTATAAATCAGTGTATAAATATTTTATTATTCCAAAGTGTTTTGTTCGCGAAGTCACAATGACGAGTTTGTGAACTTTACACAAAGATGAGCCGAAAGGGGCTATTCATTTCGACTTCACTTGCTCTATATTGACAGTTTGTATTATTATGTCAACAGGATAAAGTTATTTTCGAGTGTTCATTGTATGATTACAAGCAACTGTACGTTCTGGAAGTTCAATAGGGAATATTAGGCAAAGCTCTGCGTAGGTGGCACCTTTGTGGCACATACAGTAAACAAACCACATTGACACATCACACGTCACGTCAATCACATGGCTTACCGCGAAACAAGAAAATCGAAATTTCGTTATCTATTCTCTCTATCACTCTTGCATATTCAAGCGATAAAGAGGCAGATAACTAAATTGTGATTTTCGCGTTTACCGGTAGGCCCTTGTTAACAAACCGCCTTGATATGGCCTTGATGCATCAATGTCATATTTTATTGTCTGTGAAAACTTGTCAAAAAACAGTTTAAGGCACAGTATGTATAAGTTAGTTTATGAATTTACTGAGTCGGTAGTGCTGCACTCTGGCGGCAGAACATTGCAGTAATATCCCCTATTAGTTTAAAACGGTCATCATCATCATCATCATCATCATCATCATCATGATCATCATCATCATCATCATCATCATCATCATCATCATCATCATCATCATATCAGCCATAGGACGTCCACTGCTGGACATAGGCCTCCCCCAAAGAGTGCCACAATGACCGGTCTTGCACCACCCGCATCCAGCGGACTCCCGCGACATTTACCAGGTCGTCAGTCCACCTTGTGGGGGGCCTACCCACGCTGCGCCTTCCGGTACGTGGTCGCCACTCGAGAACCTTTCCGCCCCAATGGCCATCGGTTCTACGGGCAATGTGCCCCGCCCACTGCCACTTAAGTTTAGCGATTCGAAGGGCTACATCGGTTACTTTGGTTCTGCTGCGGATGGCCTCATTTCTGATGCGATCACGCAGAGAGACTCCCAGACTCCATCGCCCTTTGGGTGACTTTGAGCCTTCTTATGAGGCACACAGTAAGCGGCCACGTTTCAGTTCCATATGTCATCACCGGCAACACACTGGTCGAAGACTTTCGTCTTGAGACATCACCGACGACTCCTGGCCCTGGCAACATATAAAAATGGTTATTAATGTAAGTATATTATTAGTAAGTATACAGGGTGATTCAGGAGACGTGAGCAGGACTAATACTGCGCATTTCGTAGATTATAAGCAACACTTTCGTATCAGTATTAGTGAGGTTAACGTTAATTTTCTAGTCGTGTTGAAAAAAAAAAGTTATTAATTTATTTACGACATGCGTGGTCACCCTAAAATTAGAATACTAAACTACCGATATTCTGTGTCAAATTGAATGTCACCACTGTCATCGCGGTCTGGTTACTTTTGAAAACTCGTATCTCACTCAAGTTTGACAGTTTATTTTCTTCGTAATCAAAAATTAAAGAGGTTTTATGCTTATTAATTAGGTCTTGTAGGGTGACCATGATTGTAGAGGATTAAATTTGCCCTCATCAAAAAATTAAAAAATAGGAAAAAATCTGGCTGTTTCACCTAAATACGACGGTGATCGATCAATTATCAGTTACTGAGTGTGCAGGATTAGTCCTGCTCACGTCTCATGAATCACCCTGTATAATTTTATAAATCATTCTATGCATGCTAAGAATGTCTTTGTAGCTATCGTAGCTGCGAGATAAAGTATTTCCGTACGTAGCTGCGTAGCAATAAATGTGTCTATTAAGACGAGTGAATTGGTCTGTTTCTGGGGGCCTACCGCGAAAACCGAAATACGCAAATTGCGAGGATCTTTCTCTTTTATTCCATTGAAGGTGTAATTAGAGTGACCGAGAAAGATGCCCGCAATTTGCGAACTTCGATTTTCGCGGTTATAGCCCTGTTGGCGACTATCACACACATTGTTATATTTTGTCGTTGCGCGTACCAAATCTTATATGTGCGAGATCTTAATCAATTGAATTAACACCTTATGTATTTTGTAGCTAGGTAACTATTTGTCAATCAAAAATCGAACACATATCAGCTTTGAAAAGCGCAACGATAAATTATTCTAATCTCATGCATCAATAACCATGCTTACACTTCAATATTTTACATATGTACTAGTCCAGTGATACCATTCTTGTATTCCTATAATATTATTATACTAATAAAGTGACTTTGCAGGTAGGTATTTAAATGAATGAATGTAGCTGAGCGTAAGCGTGAGCGACGTAGATGTGCGTGCTCGCGATCGCAGATATTATCATGTTTTTGAATTTTAATTTTTTGTAAGTTAAAAAAGAAAGAAATCGATGATTTCCCTCCCTTGCGCATTTTTAGAAGCAATTTTAATATTTTTAGTTTGTGCTTTAATTATTTAAAATTTTTAAACTGCGTTTTACACCTATGTTCATGATTTTTTTTCTATCGAGCGAAAGTCAAAAAATCTGGATTTGAATCGATGAACTCACTAGAGAAAATTCTCCGGCCCCTATTTCACCACGGTGACAGGTGCGTCAATTGTTGACATCACTGTTACTGACGTCACAGGACTCCATAGGCACGGTAACCGCTTACCATCGGACGGGCGGTGTGCTTGTTTGCCAAAACATTTTAATTAAAAAAAACTCCATTATATCGTCAGTAAATAAGTACTTATTTTGCGAAGCTAATGACAATTGTCACAAGAAACACGACAATTGTCACAAAATTCCGACACAGAACTCATTTCCTGTCAAGAATTACAGAAAGTTCTTTTAAATCTTGTGACAATTGTCATCATCATCATCATAAACTTCGCAAGAGAAATACCTGTTTTTTGCCGATATAATAAAGTTTTTTTTACTAATACAATGATGGTAGCAAACAGGAATACAGCCCGCCCGACGGTAAGCGGTAACCATAGCCCATGGATACCTGTGTCGTCAGCTACAGTGTCATTTGTCGAATTGTCGCAACTGTCACCGTGGTGAAATAGGGGCGATAATGAAATTTTTGACAACCTATCGCACTTTAAGGTATGAAGTGGATTAGATAGATAGATAGATAGAATACTCTTTATTGGCACACCTCAGTAAAAAGATAAAAAAGAAAAGAACAATTGATTAAATGTAGAGGCAGACAACAGGCGGTCTTATCGGTAAAGTGCGATCTCTTCCAGACAACCTTTGGGTAACGGAAACAGAGAAATAATCGAAAAAGTAGGTGTTGCAAAAATATTATGGAGCCTACGTTTACACACACAATCACATTGAATGTGGATTATGGTAAGGTAAATAGTATGTTTCAGTACATTCAAAAAAGTCACATTCAAATTTTACGACGTTTATTTATTTATTCTCCCTATTTAGTTTAAGAGGTTCCTGCGGTGAGATAAAGTGTTAAGTTCTGACAGTTGTAGTAGGAGATCCCACATATGGTCGACCTTCACCAATCTGTCTGACGGATGAAACTATGAAGGAAAATATGTTCCAGAACATAAATAAATAAGGTTGCCTAAAGTAATATGGTCAAAAAAAATAAAAAAAATTTTTCGGCAAATTTCATTGATTTGTCTGACGAACGAAATAAGTTTCAATGGAAAGTATACAACTTGTACAACATAAATCAACTAGGTTGCCTATCTTTTTCCGGTCACTATTATGTGGTTGCCGTGTTTAAAGAGGTGATTTTATATCGATAATTGCACTCATCTGTCTGACGCTTGAATTATACATCAAAATGATGGTAATTTTATTGCAAATACAATGGCATGGGGTTGTCTGCAAAAATCCGGTCACAAATAAGGGTTGCCAGGCTTTTGATTAAAATAAGAAGGGATGACTTTTAGCGATAACTCATAAACGGCTTAACTGATCAAGTTTGTTTTAATTTTATTTGATTGAGTTTTTAAGCACTATTTTTATGGTTTTTTCCATATTTTTTGGACAGATGGTTCAAAAGTTAAAAGGAAAAACCTTTTTTTTTCTTTCTAAACGATTATTTCCGAAATGATTTTTTTCGCTTCAACCCTAGAGTGTGACATGTCGTTGAATATGTCTTTTGAAATAAATACGGTTTTTTAGAAAACATTTTTTGATAAAGTGAATATTTTAGGAAATAATCGCATCGAAAGAAACAAAATGTACGTGAGGATTTTTTTATCGTTTCAACCTTATAGTGTGGGGTGTCGTTGGATAGGCCTTTCAAAATAAATAGGGGTCTTTAAACAACATTTCTTGATAAAGTGAATCATTTCGGAAATAATCGTTTAGAAAAAAGAAAGGTTTTTCCTTCTAACTTTTGAACCATCTGTCCAAAAAATATGGAAAAAATAATAAAAATAGTGCTTAAAAAACTCAATCAAATAAAATTAAAACAAACTTGATCAGTTAAGCCGTTTATGAGTTATCGCTAAAAGTCTTCCCTTCTTATTTTAATAAAAAGCCTGGCAACCCTTATTTGTGACCGGATTTTCGCAGGCAACCCTATGCCATTGTATTTGCAATAAAATTACCATCATTTTGATGTATAATTCAAGCGTCAGACAGATGAGTGTAATTATCGATGTAAAATCACCTCTTTAAACACGGAAAGCACATAATAGTGACCGGAAAAAGATAGGCAACCTAGTTGATTTATATTGTACTAGTTGTATACTTTCCATTGAAACTTATTTCGTTTGTCAGACAAATCGGTGAAATTTGCCGTAAATATTTTTTTTTTTCAATTTATTAAAAATAGCCTTGACCATATTTCTTGAAGCAACCCTATTCTTTTATGTTCTGGAACATATTTTCTTCCATATTTTCATAGTTTCATCCGTCAGACAGATTGGTGAAGGTCGACCATATATGTGGGAGCTCCTACTATTTTGATAATGAGTTCTTCTGGGCCTTAATCAGCAAAGTCATTAAGTCAACCTTGCCGGTAATTTTGGAGAAAAAAATGTTTTTATGTGTAGGTTTTCCTCGAGTGGTGCCAACGGAGGGTGCGTCGGCGCTGAGCTCGCGGCGTCGCACGCTGGACTGCTTGGCCCCAGCAGCGCCGGTCCGCCGCGGCGGGTCGCTGCGCGTGCCCCGCCAGCCGCCGCCGCCGGAGAAGCCCACCATGGCCTTCTGCAAGAGGCGGCTCTCGTGGCCTGAAGTAGATAGCTCAGTGAATTCCGGGTAAGTTGTGTGGACGCGCATTTCTGACCTTAACGTTACGTTCTTGGTCGCAGGAATCAACATGTAGATACGCAGGTTTATCGGACTACTTGCATTTGTTCTTACTATTCATTTTAGCTTTAGGGTAGGTACGACGATTCGCAGAACTTAGGAAAATTCATTTTTTCATTCATCAATAAATAATAAGCACTGACAGTAGGAGATCCCACATATATGGTCGACCTTCACCAATCTGTCTGATGGATGAAACTATGAAAATATGAAAGAAAATATGTTCCAGAACATAAATAAATATGGTTGCTCAAAGAAATATGGTGAAGGCTATTTTTAATAAATTAAAAAAAAAAATTTTTTTCGGCAAATTTCACCGATTTGTCTGACGAACGAAATAAGTTTCAATGGAAAGTATAAAACTTGTACAATATAAAGCAACTAGGTTGCCCATCTTTTTCCGGTCACTATTATGTGGTTGCCGTGTTTAAAGAGGTGATTTTATATCGATAATTGCACTCATCTGTCTGACGCTTGAATTATACATCAAAATGATGGTAATTTTATTGCAAATACAATGGTATAGGGTTGCCTGCTAAAATCCGGTCACAAATAAGGGTTGCCAGGCTTTTAATTAAAATAAGAAAGGAAGACTTTTAGCGATAACTCGTAAACGGCTTAACTGATCAAGTTTGTTTTAATTTTATTTGATTGAGTTAAGCACTATTTTCATGATATTTTTCATATTTTTTGGACAGATGGTTCAAAAGTTAGAAGGAAAAACCTTTTTCTTTTCTTTCTAAACGATTATTTCCGAAATGATTCACTTTATCAAGAAATGTTGTTTAAAGACCCCTATTTATTTTGAAAGGCCTATCCAACGACATCCCACACTATAAGGTTGAAACGATAAAAAAAAATTCACACACATTTTGTTTCTTTCAAAGCGATTATTTCCGAAAATATTCACTTTATCAAAATATGTTTTTCTTAAACCCGTATTCATTTTGAAAGACCTTTTCAACAACATCCCACACAATAGGGTTGACACGAAAAAATAAATCCTCACGTACATTTTGTTTCTTTCGATGCGATTATTTCCTAAAATATTCACTTTATCCATTGACCTTAAACTACGCACATCGCGACTTATTCTTAAACGGGAAAGTCGACTTTGCCGTCCATTTTTGAGAAAAGTTCTTAAACCACGATTTGTAAAAATCTGTGGAATGTACAAGATAATAGGTACATTATGTCCCTTAACATCGAATTATTTCAATTGGTGACGCTCTTATTGTACCTACACAATAAGTATATGTATATGTTTGATTGTATAGTTACTGATTGTTATTCATGTACCTACATGAATAACAATGTATACCTCATATATATACAAAGACGTTTATGTACACAATGTAGTACTAAAATGATTTATTTTAGTCCTATAAGGCAACGTATTCTTTATTAACACCGTAGGAATCGCAGCAGCAATAAATTCATATTGGACGGCAAAACAAAGGTTATCAATATAAATAACGGTATCGGGAAGTTGCGGAGCCAAAGGATATTAACGTGTTCCGACGGAAGGGAATTGCAAATCAGCGGCAAGTCTTTGCGGCAGATTATGTAACACTATCGGATAAGCACGCCTGTGGATACGCCACTCGTAGAAAACACAATGTGGAGGGTTGTTGGGGTTAGAAAGTAGCGATTCCGCGTACATGAGCGACTTCGACTCTGGGTTGTTTCTCGGATGAGTAATTAAGTAGCCTGCCTAAGCAGGTGGGGTGGAGTTGCAGGTGCTCTGTTTTAAAGGGTACATGTGGGTTCGCTGTATGTGAAAATTTCAGTAAAATTTTTATACCCCCTGCGCCACTATCAGTGGTAGACTTGTTACATTTTTTTTACATATATTATAATTAGACATGCTTGTTTCATGAACTGATCGAAGTAGTTATTAAGATGTTAAGACGGGTTTTTAATAATATATTTTTTTACTTACACGTCTTTTACAAAATGTCATAAAATTAAAACTAAAATCATATTTTATCATTAAAAAAACGTACTGTCTACAAAATATGCTCCTTTAGTTTTGATACACAAACGCAAACGTTTATTAAAATTATAATTGCAAAAAAAATGTAGTCAACGTATTTTTAGGCTAACATGTACATAATACAGAAATAACTAAAATCTACAACAATAACAATTCTTGCGGTATTGTATGGGGGTTGTTAGTCTTCTTTATTTACTAGATTCTGCCTAAGATTACGTTTTATTGAATTATGCAGCATATCATTTAATTAAATCTAAGGGGAATATACAGGGTCGTCCAAACCTTGACGTCCAAAAATTTTTTTTAGATTCCTCTAGTCGTGGGCTATCAGATAACCCCATGTATATTAGCCGATTTTTTGTAGTTTTCGAGTTATGAATTTTTGAAGTTTTTTTTGGTTAAAATTTTGGGGGTGAAGTAATTTACTCACAAAAAAAAACTATTACAGTTTTTTTTAATGTTTCTTTTTGTAACATACTCCTTAATAAATGACGTAATTATTTAAAAAAAAATCAGCGTCCTGTTGATACAAGTTGTAAAAAAACATGACAGAAATATTTTTTACGCTCAGGCATGTCAAGCTTAGATTTTGCGCTTAAATAAAAAAAAATACAAGCTGTTACAAGGACTTCTGCTGATTTTAAAAACTGATAGACCCTAAGTGTTTTACAAAAAGGTAAAAAATGGTGACACTTACTAGTCGAAATTTGACAGAATATATGGGCCCGGGACTCTGTTCTGTATCTAGGCCGCTTCTGTTCAGCTACCACCGGCATTAAATATATCCACGCGACCACGCATTACCCTTGAGCACAGATTGCCTACTCGTACTACTTATAGTAGGTTCTCAATTTAATCTGCTTTAATTAACCAAAAGTCGCTCGTACCACGTTTTGTCATTTAGATAAGGATGTACATTGTTGTGAGTATGGTTACCACTAAGCGCCACTTGCACCATCCCACTAACCAGGTGAACCGGTTAAACCATAAACGCAGTGTCAAATTGGTCTGGTAACCATGATAACTCCAGGTTTAACCGGTTAACCCCGGGTTAGTGGGATATTGCAAGTGGCCCTAACAGATAAAAAATATATTGCAAAATTTTCTAAGAAAATCGTAACAGTTATTACAGAGTCATGATTGTAGTATGTAGGTATGTCAGTTCTGACTGCCCAAATTTGCCAATGTAAGTGCACTTGTGTCAATAGGGAAAAGGTAATGTGCGGTCACGGTGTTAGGGCCTTCTGCTACCTACAACATGCTGCATTGTTTGTACAAACAGCAACACTCCTAATTAGAAGTAGTGAAAGTTAGCATGTTAGTTAGTTAGAGAGCCACTATGAGGGTGGCATTTGTAAAAACCCTCTATAAATAAACAAAGAAAAAAAAAACTCCTAACTTTATTTACTGTACATCGGTGGACCTTATTAATTATTAAACAATCGCCCAAGAGCAAATCGGGCCATGCTCAGTGTAGGGTTTCGTAGTTATGTACCATTCTGGAGTATCATTAGGAAGTACTTTTGCAGCGTTTTGTGCTTACGTCTTTTTACTAAGAAAAGAAGATTTTTTGCAAGGCTACAAATATAATGACCACCAAAAAATACTTTGGTACCCTAAATAAAAAAATCATGCTTACCAAAAAAAATTACTGAACACCAAAACAATAAGGCCTAAAAATACAAAAGTACCACCGTTTTAATTACGACTGCACTTCAAATTGTATTCAAATACCAAATATATTGAATGATCACCAAAAATCATTAATGATCACCAAATCTTGAAGACCAAATTAATGCGTTATTTTCACCTAAATAAACCACTATGATTACCAAAAAATGTATACATACTACCAAATAAAGTAAACTGATGCAAAAAAAATAACTAGCCCCTCCCGCTCAACCCCCCGTACCCCGCACCGAATACCCACCTAACCTAACCTACTTTTCTAGTGGCATTTCGTTATGCTACTAGAAAAGTAAGTTAAACTGCTATCAGTTACGTGGGTTAGGTTAGGTTAGCACTGCGACCGTTACAGAAACGAAATGGTACTAAAAAAGTAGGTTAGGTTAGGTTTGAACTGCGACCTTTACAGAAACGAAATGCTACTATAAAAGTGGGTTAGGTTAGGTTAGAACTGAAATCCTCACAGAACCGAAATGCTACTAGAAAAGGGGGTTAGGTTAGGTTTCAACTGCGACCCATACAGAAACGAAATGCTACTAGAAAAGTGGGTTAAGTTTGTTATCCTATTAAAGCAAATGACTCCAAAATAATCATTCTTCCAGAAACAAAATGCTACTAGAAAAGTGGGTTAGGTTAGGTTTGAACTGCGACCCTTACAGAACCAAACTGCTATCAGAAAAGTGGGTTAGGTTAGGTTTGAATTGCGACTGCTACTAGAAAAATGGGTTAGGTTAGATTTGAACTGCGACCCTTACAGAAAAGAAATGCTACTAGAAAAGTGGGTTAGGTTAGGTTTGAACTGCGACCCTTGCAGAAAAGAAATGCTACTAGAAAAGTGGGTTAGGTTAGGTTTGAACTGCGACCCCTACAGAAATATAATGCTACTAGAAAAAGGTGACGAAGTGGATGAATTAATTTATAGAATAACGATATATTAAATATTTGCACATTTTTAATTAAAATGTGGTTACAATTTTGGTGGTCATTTACTATTTTTGGGTTTACAATGATTATTTTGGAGTCATTTGCTTTAATAGGATAGCAAGATTTAAAAATTTGGTTATAAATTTACATTAAAATGGAGTGCTAATTTTGGTGGTCATTTATTATTTTTGGGTTTACAATGATTATTTTGGTGTGATTTTCTTTAATAGGATAGCAAGATGTAAAAAGTTGGTTATCATTTTACATTAAAATGGGGTTTGAAATTTGGTAATCATTTACTATTTTTGGGTTAATAATGATTAGTTTGGTGTCATTTCCTTTAAAAGGATAGTAAAATGTAATAAAATTGGTAATCATTTCACATTAAAATGGTGTTATAATTTTGGTGATCATTCATTATTTTAGGGTGGTAAAATAGATTTTTTTGGTATTAAATTTTACTAAATCTGGTGATCAGTTAAATAGCAGCCTTTTTGCAATAACTCAAAAACGACTAAACTGATCATGTTCGCTATAGTTTTCATTGAAAGTATTTACTAAGCATACGTTTTGTATGGGACGTACCCTAAAAAATTTATTGTTTATACTTTTTAATTTACCGTTCTGTCGCAACGCATGATTTATGTATCCATGCCAAATTGCAGCTTTCTAGCGATCACGGAGCAAAGCCTCGGACAGACAGACAGACAGATATGGCGAAACTATAAGGGTTTCTAGGTGACTATGAAACCCTAAAAAGGCATAAGGTCCACCGATGTACAGTTAACAGTGTGGGCGATGGTATTTTAGAGACAGCTACGCTCGCTAAGTATCTCATGGGGGCAATTTCGTGAACTTACTTCCATTTATTAAGAACT
Source organism: Cydia splendana (assembly GCF_910591565.1). Lineage (NCBI taxonomy): Eukaryota > Metazoa > Arthropoda > Insecta > Lepidoptera > Tortricidae > Cydia > Cydia splendana. The sequence continues at coordinate 10,394,217 of NC_085971.1, read as the reverse complement.
TTTTTTCCTTTGTACTTATAAAGGTAATATTCGTTTAGGGCGGTAGGGCTTGGCTTTATACAGGTTTGCTTATTTACTCACGTTGATAACATTCAATAAGCCAAGACTTAGAACTTTGTTTTAGATTTCGCTTAGTAGGTTTGTATGTATATATACCATATGTATGTTCGGGTCAAATTTTGCAAGCTAAATTAGACCCATTTCCCATTATTTGATTGAGCTGAAACTTCACGTAGCGTAAAATGGGGTGAGTAGGGATTGCGAGGAGAGTCGGCTTATGAATGGGGAGAGAAGGAATGACAGGGGGGTGAGATGGTTTTTAAAGGCTACTGCTACCTAAATAATGTATTTCTATTACAAATGGAACTATAGTAATATTCATAATAAAAAAAACAACGGGTTGCACTCCGGGAGTGCCGGCAGAAGTGAAAACTCAATGACATTGTAACAGTTTTTCGATCAGGTCACGTGTCCGTCTTACGTCTTACGAATCGTACGGTCACGTGACCTGTCGCGAGTATAACATTTTTTCCCCATCACAAAAAGTGCACAGCGCCGCTAAACAAGTTTTCACTTCAAAAAATCGATTCAACAACGTTTCAAAATCACCTTTTGTATGAAATCCCACCTCACCCCAACTACGAGGGACTACGGGGTGAGGAGGGATTTTGTGTTTATACTACCTAAAATCATAAAAAAAACTAAAATACAAACGGCCGGAACATCTATTAATAAAATTAAGTTTGCATAAAATGTAAAAATAAAATGTTATCGAGGTTTGAATGTCAGTTTTGTCCCTACTCACCCCATTTTACGGTAAATATGTAAATTGGGTGATAATGCAATATATCATCGTATTATGGTACCTACCGTCGAGTTGATCAAATGATGGACACGGGAGGTGGCCATAGGCCATAGGAACTCTGTGATAAAACAACGCAACCTAATTGTGTTTGGGTTTGTTCGAATTGTCTCGATAAGTATTAGTTGCCTGTTGAAAGAAAAGTACCGTCAGCGATAAAAGCTTGTATCAAAACTGTATTTTTTTTTGACAAAAAGTTATTCATTTACATGTTACATACAACCTTCGGCTGTAAAACGGTGCCTAAAATATATACCTATGCGTTGGTATGTAATATTTGTTCAGTATCAAGTAAGTTTTGAAGTCCTGTCGCATTTCTGTTAAAAAACCCTCATGTCTTATGAATTATTAAAATCCTGAAGCCTGGTCTACAGGTAACACGAACGTAGCAATCTCGTCGACGCTCGGTTTAAATTAACTTTATTTAATTCAGACCTGAGCATTTGGTAATGAGCATCAATAAACAAAGTCGGCGAAATAGCAGCCGGTCTCCCGTCTGGGTAGATGACTCGATTTATCAACGGGGGTTTCATTTGGCCGAATAGAATATTTGATTAAAGTCGGGCCCGATGGCAACTTTTATTCCATTTTACATCTGGGCACCTTAGCAATTCTTGTGTTGATGAAGTAATTTCCGGTTCATTGTTACAATGTGCACAAGAAATATATCTTCTTCATCGTTACACTCTTGACAGAGTGGTCGTGGCCATTATGTAAACTTTTGAGCGACTCGTTTGACGTGAGCATTCGCTTACTGTGGTTGACACACTGGCTTTGATTTGGTCGGTCCATTGCATTGGCGATCTTCCTCTAGCTCTGTCACCTCCCACTCTTCCTAACACAAGAAATATATATTCATGTTATTTTTTCGTATTGACGAGAGGTATATCAAAGACCGTCTGAAAATGAATCGTCTGTTGCAGCTGAGATGATTATTTCGCTGCGAAGTAGCAAGTAAATTGCACGACATAACTTCGTCTGTGTTTTATGCATGCCCATGCATTCAGAACTGCCCTTCCTTCTTTAATGAAAACGAAAAAAAATTTATAAATAACTATCGTAAAATTTTGTCTCTTTCTAGAGTCTTTCTCATATAAATGCTTAATAAGATTACGTTATAAAAGTTCAAAAAAAAATAATAGTTTGGTTATAATGTTGTTTTAAGTTTTAAAATTTTACCTTGCTTTTTCGATTTTTGACAATTTTCTATGTTATTCTAAAACTTATTTTAAGCAAAGTATTAACTTAATTAAAACTTTTGTAATGTGATCTTATTAAGTATTTATATGAGAAAAGCTCTAGAAAGCGACAAAATTTTACGATAGTTATTTATACATTTTTTTTCGTTTTCAATAAAGATGGAATTTTGAGAAAATTTTGCTAATTAACAATTGCCTAACTTGTTGAAAAAATAATTTTAAGGTAAATTTCTACAAGAAGTACATTTGTTGACATGTTTTAAACACACCATATTTTTTTTTAATTTTTCAATGAATATTTAATACCTTTAAAAGTATATTTAATGTTCAGTAACCGCTTTTTCACGCCGCGCGCGTTCCCGAAAATGGAGCGCGGAGGGCTGTGTTCAGCTATGAATAAAAAGTATAAATAATGGAGATAGAGTTCTGCAAGTATGGAATGTTTTATTGGAAATATCCTCCTCTTTAATAATATTAATTTTCGTTTCTTAAATATGAATACTTTTTGAGATATTGGGGAAATAAAAAATATCTACATTTTCCCCCTTTTTTTGCTTATAACTTTTGATATTTTTTGTGTGCTAATACACGCTTCAAATACATTTTTCTAGACACCATGACGAATCTAATGACGTATCACACGTATTTTTAGGAGTATTATCTCTATTTTTCACCGTTTTCAGGATCTCGAACAGACTACTACTTTGGAAGCCCCGATGACGTGTTCTTCGTGCATCGTAACTTATTCGAGATTTTGTCTGTGATTTGTGTCTAGAGCGATTGTATCGATGCGGAATTGCAACAATATCGTGATTTCACCCCTTCATAAAGTCACCTTATGTGTAAACGACCGAAGTTACACTTACTTACTCGTACCTAGGTAGATGCGTTCGGTCGCTTCCTCCACGGGACGGGGTGATTGCCTCGTCGTATAGGTAGTCCTAATAGTGGCAATTAAGGATTGCGAGGCCCATCTCCTGCACAAGGGAAATTCAATTTGTTAGGGCTTGATACAGTTTACTTATTTACTCACGTTGATAACATTCAATAAGCCGAGACCATACCCTTTAGTTTAGAACTTTGTTTTAGAAGATTTCGGTTAGTAGGTGATAGTAGGTTAGGTGGTGATAAGTGATATTTAATAAGAAAAATAACCGACTTCACAAAACAGTTTATATAGCTCAGGCGGCCTAGCCAAGGTGACAATTGCTATCGCGTTGCACTGGGAACCACTTCTCACCACTGGGAACGAGTGAGAAAAAAAAAACAGTAACATCATAGTGAATTATTGAGGATCTGTATCTCGGTAGGTAGTTAGGTACCATTGGTAAAGATTAAGCAAAAATAATTCCCAGTAGTTGCGCATATTATTGTGTTAAGTATAACACATAAAACTCGGCTCAGCGATAAGGGTAAGGTGGTGGTACTAGTGTTCGATATGCTAATGCCCACACTGTTAAAAATTATGTAATTTTACATGCAAAAAATTACATAATCCTGTAAAATTCCCGAAAAATTCTGGGAAATTTACGGAAAAATATGACATTTTACGTAATTCTCGTAAAAATTTACGAGAATTACGTAAAATGTCATATTTTTCCGTAAATTTCCCAGATTTTTCGGGAATTTTACAGGATTATGTAATTTTTTTGCATGTAAAATTACATAATTTTTAACAGTGCAATAGATGACACCCTGCTGTCACCTCTATTGACAATGACTTAAGTTTCAAGATGACATGTACTAAGACCGCGTCGAGCACCAGTACCACCACCTTATTAAATTTAATGCCACTCAAGAAGACATGAGCATGCGGTTTTAGTATGATTGAACAAAACAACTTACTGGCTATAATATAGGTCATCAAGAGACCTGTTGAGCTGTACCCTGTGCCCGCGACCCTTATGATGCCCGCCCCTTGCCCCCCACGCTCTAGTATAGTACTCTATACTTGGACGCAATTAGATTATGTACAGTCGCCATCAGATATATCGGAACGGCCAAGCTGTTAAAAATATCTGAGCACGCACTCTAACGCTTTGACAATAGAGGCGTGTTCAAAGCGTTAGGTTATAATTAAGTATACATAATTGCAGAACTCATATTTGAAAAAAATATGTTATTTATAGGTACTTAACACCTACTGTACGACATGAATGCAAATAAACAACTTGAAACTATTTTGACTAAGGTGTAGAGAGATCTATTATCATGTTAGTAAGTCGTCGTGAAACGAAACACTGCAAGAATACTTATGTAGGTTTCAGTAAAGGAACGCTGTGACGTACACGTCCGTGAGAGTGAAGAGTTATGACCAATGGGTCCGGTAGTGTGTGCGGCTAACGAGCTATGCGATTGCAATCCGAAGCATCTTTGTTATGAGCTTATGAGCGACGTATCGTTAATGGTTTATAGGTAGTGCAAGTGGCGAGTAGGTGTAAGATGAATGTATTTAACCCTTTACCAGGCGAAGGGATATATTCCTCCCACATCTTATATCGGTTACCGTAATCAGGTTTTAACTCCAAACCTCCTACAAAATATTTTGTCAATCCCTGAAAATAGTATTTTATGATCTTCATTCACAACACGCTTCTAAATCGCGTAATATATCTTTGGCAGCCGTTTAAATTCACTTGAACTCTAATTTCAGTAAACTACGGAGAAATTCGAACACTTTCCTTAATTTCTATGAAACACAAGTAGGTCGAACAATTTTTTGATATTTTGTAGATTTTGAGTGTTGAAAGGTAATGTAATCGTAAACATTGCTAAATATTCATGCATTATTGTGTATGACCATAATTAGGATGTGGGTTGACATTATCCCATGGCCTTATTAGAGTTTAACTGTGCGGGAGCTATTCTTCCCATGGCCCGGTAAATTGTCTTATCATTTCATAAAAACTCACGTAAGTAATAAAACTGTTTTTGTGTTCAACCTAGAGCGATTCAGTGATTGATATAATGTTTCGTAGTAGATTTGGAGTTAAACCTTGACTATTATAACCGATATAAGATGTGGGAGGAATATATCCCTTCGCCTGATCAAGAATATAATAAGACAAAATCGAGTACCGTAAAATGGGGTGAGTAGGGTCAAAACTGAAATTCAAACCTCGATAACATTTTATTTTTACATATGAAAACTTAATGGTGTATATAATAAGTGTTCCGGACGTTTGTATTTTGGTTTTTATTTTATTTTGGGTAGTTCCATTTCATAACTTTGACGATAAAGAGGAAAACCCACCTCACCCCGTAGTGCCTCGTATTTGGGGTGAGAGGGGTTTTCATACAAAGGTGATTTTGGAAGATTGTTGGACCTTTTTTTTTTTTATTATGCGTATTACTATAGCTCCATTTTAAATTGGAATACATTATTTTTTTAGCAGTAGCCTTAAAATCCCTTCTCACCCCCCTCTCAAACCTTCTCTCCCCATTCATAACCCAACTCTCCCCACGAAACCTACTCACCCCGTTTTACGGTATGACAGTTAATCACTTAGACAGGCGATGGGATAACCGTAATTTTTATTTCTGGTTTAAAGGAACATCTCCGACTTTCGTAAATACATTTTTTACAAGGCGTTCAATACGGTTGTAACAGTATATACAGTACGTATGGAGACACGCTAGTTCTTAGGGGCCTGGTAAAGGGTTAACGACCGCTTTTCTAGTGGTTGATTGTAAGAACTCGGTTTTTTGTCGAGTCTAACCTTATTCAAAAAACTTTACGGGCCTGATTTAGTTAAATTATGTTTTATCCGTTTCTTACAAATACATAAGTCGAAATGACAGATAAATACAAACGATTCATAGCTAATTTAGGCCAGTATATATACGCGTTTATCAATACAGCCATAAAAGGCTATGTACCTACTTTTTAGGGAACAGGTAGGGTTCGTGTGTGAAAGTAAGAAATAGTTCCAAATAAGTACGTAGTTTTACCTACACAACAATATCAAATCTTAAACAAATTAAGTAAATTATTTGAATACCTTTTCATGATACCTTAGGTAACTAAGGTATATAGATGCTGTAACCTTTTCATGTGGTAATACATAATCGGTTGAAAATTCCACGTCTCAACGCACGTTACCGAAGTTTTATTGGCTGCGAATCCCTTCGTATTGATTGCCACATCCGGGAGTCCTTAGCTGGGAAATAGCGAAAACCTCGTCCCGATAAAGTAAATATTGATGGAAGAAATGCACAGCTAAACTAGCTTGTATATGTATAAAATATATATTCAACATTAGCGTTCTTTGATACTGAAATAGTAATAAGTAATATGAATTAATATGACGTAGGTACATATCTAAATGGAATGAAATTGTAAATATACTTATACCTACTTATTACATAACTTATATATTATTTTATTTTAATTATATTTATTAATAAACTTGTCTAGTTATAGTGCGACATAAAATAGTAGATATTAAATAAATTGGAACTAAAATAAGTGTTCCGTGAACAAAGTTTTGTACGGAACACTAAAAATTCCATACTAAATTGTTGCCATGATTAAGCATATTACTCAAAAATGTGACAGTTACGTAGGAAGTGGCGCCCTCGATAATTTTCTACAATTTCTTGTCGGACTATACGTACCTATAGATTATTTTATAACATTTATTTTCGATATTTTTGGTTTAATCCAAATATTCCGGTTGCGTAACGAACTACCTGCCGAAATTCTCAAGGGACCACGGCACAAGTTATAGGACCGGTAACGCGCATGTGATATTCCTGAAGTATTAACTTAAAACTTAAATTAACACTTTAGTGTCCAAAGGCCACCAGTAATCGCTCACCATCAGACGGGATGTTTGCTTTGCCATCGACCGGTATAAAAAATCTCTTCAGATTAGACTATATAATTGAAACATTGAAAGGCCATCAGTAAATTTAATGCAATTATAACGGTTAAAGAAATCAGTTTATTCTGCAGAGTCACTCTGCAACCAAAACAAAAAGTTTTACTCTGTATAGTTTCCCCCTCTTTACCCGGTACATAAGTTATTTATGAAGTGCTGGGCTGGGGGTAATGAACTAATGGTCAAGCAATTGACTATCGCATTGTCATTAGGTTGGTAACTTTTTGTTTGTGTTACATTCATTTATTTGATTTATGTGCACTTAAAGTATTGTGCTACAAATGTCAAGCTTCAAAGAAGAGTTAATAACCGACATTATTGACAGTTTTTTTCAGTATTAATAAGAAAAATATCAGACAATACGAATCTTGGAACTTACCTATCTTACGATCTATAAGTTTTTATTTTTATAGTATTAGAAGGTAAGTATATGGTTATGTCTATATATAGAAAGTTGTAGTTATGCTTATTAAGCTAGAAACTTACGTGATACATTATAATTATTTCTACGGTAAAAGAAAAGCAAAAGTTGTTTCCTAGTTTTGATACGCATGGGAAAAGAAGTTTAGTATACTCGTAGTTTAGATTAGCTAGATACTTTTTTTCCTCAGGCTAGTTAAGTAGTTGTATTGTAATGAATGTGTACATGTACAACCAGGAAAATCACTCTTATGTTTGGTAAACAACGAGAACCTCGTATATACCTTTAAATAAAATCACGTACAAATAATAAATACCTATATTTTATTAAACGGATAATATTTGTTGTATTTTCACGCTCTTATGACATCAATACTAGCATACCTACTGCTTGTGGCTTTCCCTTCGTACGTATTTGGGTTTTTTTTTAGTACCGTCACTATTAACAATGTTCATTAATACAAAATATATAAATACAACCCTAAACGAGAAAAGATACCTTTTTATTCGGGATGACACAACTGTACATATTTTATGCACAAAGTAAACAACGTGCACCACATGCGACCCTATACTTACCACTTCGTGACTTGGTGTCAGCCATTTTTCCTGCAGTTGATAGCAATAGTCAGGATATTTTTCAGTCTTTTGTATTTATTTTAAACTGGATCACCAACTTTCGTTTTACAAAGCTGAGGTTCGACCTCATATTCATACCAGTTTCTCCGACTTGGCTCCGTCCATCATCGGGCAGGCTTGTTCACAATCTCGAGTTTAGGTACTAACGGTCTAGAATCTCTTAGCCTACGGATAGACATTTGATCTATGTGCCCATTCTACAGTCAACGGGGAATGCTATGATTTTTTTAAATTAGATACCAGAGTTTCGTTTTTATCACCGCACCTCCCGCCAAAGGCATAAAACTTATACATTATCCCCACCTTATAGATACTTGGCACAACAAAAATAAACGGTCATCACGCTCCTTTTCCGTGAACGTGTAAGGCGTAGAATGAGCCTTTGTGAGTATTTAGCGTTGTCAAAGGTTGGATGTTAAGTAAAGATATAAATAAAATTGTACAGCGAGTTGCAAAAGTGCATGGACATATTAATGTAATTCATTCATAAAATGTCCATGTAATTTTGCGGCTCGCTGTATCTGCTTCGAAACTTGAGGGTTTTGAAAGAGCAAAGGGAAATCAAGCCGGGCCTTAAGCACTTAAGCAAGCCAAGAATTATAAATAACAAAAGACCGTTTATTAGAATATACTATTGGCTAATAGAAGAACACGACAACATTGATGTTATAGGTACGTATTAGTCTAAAGTTCTAAACGGATTGAAGGCAAGTTAGAGAGAGTATTAGGTACCTAACAAGTAAATTTAATCGTTCTGGATCAATGAAATTTGCTTGCTAACCGGGACCGAAGACGAAAATAGGGTAAACCACAAAGCAGTCGGCTGTTGTAATCTAATTAAACCTAGGCAGCTTTGCATATAGGCAATATTGGCTTTGGGACTACAGGTAATTTAAAATATACTATCGAGGTTAGGTAATACACTGAAAAAAAAACCTGGTACTGGTAACCAGAATCTGGTTAGCTGTACTATATTGTCTTGTTGTATATGTGACGACAGGACACTTTGTAAACATAACCAGACCATTCTTGTTAAATTAAATTTGTTAATTCTATGAAGTGTATAGTAGTGGGTATAAGACTTTTAGTAAACCCAACTAGCCGGTCTGTTAATGGTTACTAAATAATACAGTAACATATACGTTCCTGTCCTGTTGTTATAACAAGGTATTCAGTATATGTAACTGAACGATTTGTGCGGTGTACTGGTTTTATATTGTTCACGTTACCAGAACGCACTGTGCTAATGGGGCTTCTAAGCGAGCCATATGTTCACTGCAATATGAGGCCGGCAACTATTGGTGTCCTCTTACTCACATGTTAGAGAGGGACACTAATAGTTGCCGGCCACATATTGCAGTGAACATATGGCCGGTTTAGAAGTCCCTTCAGCACAGTGGGTTCTGGTTACGTGAACAATATATAACCAGTACACTGCTCTTCTAGTAAATACAGAGAAGTTTTACACACTTATTTTATTTTATTTTATTGATCAAATAAGTAACACAGCATTACAGTAAAACCAAGGCACTGTGACACTACAAAAGAAAAAAACATTTTGTCTCCACAAAGAAAACAATAGACACAAAAATGACATACAAATTAAACATTGGATTTGGGCGACGACGTAACAGCGTGGCTCCGTAGCGTCGTCTGACTCGGCGTAGGATTCGGCAGGTTGCCCCGGAACCGCCGAAACACCACACCCTTCGGCCAGAAGTCCGCGCTTGCGATGGTGTCCTGCAGAGGCCGCGGCACGCGCACTACAAATGAACTGAAGTGCACATAGTGACGCGACTGTAGCTGGTGCACCCTCAGCGTGTAGCCAGTCTTCCGGCGGACGTACTCCACCACCTCGTCGGCCCCGGCGGAGTAATGCAGGCGAGCCACGTAGAGCGCCTTACTCGGTGTCGCAACTCGTAGGCCAGAATTAACCGGCTCCGCAGTGCCACACAGAGTTTTACGAGGCGCCCTGCGCGCCTTGCGTTTCCTTTCCACCAGTTTGAATCCCTCCTTATCCACATCGGTGTGGGAGGACTTTTCCTTAATCGGAGCCCGCACATTTCACTGTGTCAGCAACACGCAAACAACACGCACTTATACTAGTTTACAATAAAATTATGGACAGGATCTACGTAAATAAAACATCGACCGGCCGGAACGTAAGACGCTGGCGTAATGGCTGCCGTTCTGTGAATTGCGCAATTCCTTTCTCCGCCCCCCGCCACCCGCGCATACACCGTGGTGTTGGCACAACTGTTTGATTCGTTCAGACTACAATGCATTATAGTAACCACAACATAATAACTTGTAACGTGTACACTCGTATCTTTATTTTTACATATCAATAGTTAGTGTTACGATGCATATATTAAACGAGACAAACGTTTAATATTTACAACACTTGCATCTTTACATATACAACGAAATTGTAAGCAGTACTAAATTGCATTTAACTAGAATTAAACAGTGATGTTTAAAAAACAAGTTTTACACGATACAACATTTTTTGTTATTACTACCGGATTTTAGTAGGTATAACTATATTTTTAATTACTATACGTTCTGGTAGTATTGTAGAAAATTATTTTTTTCGGTGTACGATGATGTTATAGGGCGGGTATTAAGTGTAAACATATCTAGTTTGTTGTTATTATGTAATATGCTAATATGATACCCAAAGTCAGGTACTGTAAAATGGGGTGAGTAGGGACAAAACTGTCATTCAAACCTCGATAACATTTTATTTTTACATTTTATGCAAACTTATTTTATTAATAGATGTTCCGGCCGTTTGTATTTTAGTTTTTTTTTATAATTTTTGGTAGTTCCATTTCATAACTTTAACGATAAACATAAAATCCCTCCTCACCCTGTAGTCCCTCGTAGTTGGGGTGAGGTGGGATTTTATTAAAAGGTGATTTTGAAACGTTGTTGAATCAATTTTTTATTATGAATATTACTATAGCTCAATTTGTAATAGGAATACATTATTTAGGTATCAGTAGCCTTTAAAAACCATCTCACCCCCCTGTCAACCCTTCTCTCCCCAGTCATAACCCGACTCTCCTCGCAATCCCTACTCACCCCATTTTACGGTACTTACATGGCAGCCGTTTCAATTTCTGCCCTGCTTATCGTTTGTGCAGTACTTGCACGAAAAACATCGTAAAAATAAAGAACTTATTGAAAGAGAACAAGATAAACAATTGCATGACTTTTCAACTGCGATTACTGCATATGTTTTTAGCACGGCAGATTTGTGATGTCGTTAATCGAATTTGACCCATACTTGCCATGTATTATTTAATAAAATAGTGTTCTATTCACAATTTTATAAGAGCTGGAGCCACTACATATTATTGGTATAAACAAGCCCACTGAGAAACATGAGCAAGCTGCGCACAGTTTTTAAAACGCGTATCGTAATATAATGTAAAGCATCCCTCCCACTACGGCCCCAGTTGCTGTTTTCATACAATGTTAATGAGTGCGCCACATAGGTTCGCATTATTTGATAGGTATATTTAGCATACGCCACTGTCGCCATCGATTCATGTTATTTTTAATAAAATACTGGTTAGATTTGCTCGTAATTGCACCTATAATGACGCCATGTATAAAAACTTCTTCTAGTTAAAAGTTCAATGTCAATCGAACTTTTATATCGCTTACTGAACAAATAAATGACGTTCTTTAACAACTAACAAGGTAGATGAATCAGCCAAGTAGAACATCAAAGAATCTTTATTTAACTTTTTTTTCAATAGTTCGTCGATTTAATAAATTAACCTACTCGGAATATTGTTGTTGGTTAGGTATGTGGAGATGCTAGTCGACGTCCCGACTGATTTGTGTTTATACAATGGTTGAGTTTCCAAATTACGAAATTTATTAGGTATTAAAGTATAAAGTTCGTTCGATAGATTCAAATTGAAAATACCACACATTGCCCTGGGCTTTAGGTAACGATTGGTGACATCAAATAGTGAAACGATATATTTTAATATTCACTCTGCCGCCAGGCTGGCAGCGCACTTTCTTGTTGTAATATCTCCGATGTTAAAAAGGCAATGCTCCAAATTTGACGCATATTTGGCATTCATCATCATAATCATTTATTTGCACATAAAAAGGCACACGCATTTGCACATTTGTCATACTTTCCTCTTATACATATATAACCTTAGGTAGGTTAACCAGAAAGGGCGAAGCGTCCATAGAACTTAATTCAACATGTGAAAACCGTTTAACGGACATTTATAATCTAAGCATTTTGTACAGGGTAAAAGAAACAGACGGTTCCTACTTCGAGGCGTTCACGGCACTATCGTGGAGGCAAGAGAACCGTCGGTTGGCGGCGTTACGGCTCGCCGAGGCGCGTGCCGAACGGCCGCCGCCAGCGCCGCACGAGCTCGGCCTGCCCAGCGTGTCAGCCCAACTGTCTCATAAGGAGCATGAGCATCTTTATACAGAGGTATTCAAAAGTAGTTTCAAGTTTTACCTATGATGCCACGTCTCAAGTACTCTCAAGGTACGTACCTTGTTTGTAATGTAGCATACAACATAATCACCTTATACCTTTGCGGCTAACAACTAGCATGGCCACCTTTCAAGTCGTCTTTTGGTTCAATGTTCTATAAACTTAGCCCTTTTTTCAATCATGCTGAAATAGTTAGGTTATCGACTTATCGACGTTGACAATATGAACTGTTAATTTGTACATGATAAGGTCTAACAATGATCAATTAGGTAAGTGTGTTGTGCTTGTCACTTATATCTTATTAACCTTTTAACCGCCGTAGAATTTTTCATCGAGCGTGCTCGTGTCGCCGCCACGCGGCGGTACAAAGTTGCTCGAGGTCTTGTCTTATTTATCAGGCCGCAGCGAAATGAGCCCGATTTTTTATGTCTTATATATCAGCCTACGGCGGTTAAAAGGTTAAATAAGTTGTCGTTAACCCTGCCAACGCTAACGGTCTGCAGACACGCGAGTCCCAGTACCACCTCGTTCTTCCTAGCACACATTCCTTTTACGTCGCCATTTTTTCATTAGCGAGCTACGAGTACCATTGACCAGGGTGACTTTCAAATGCAGGGGCGACTTTAAAATTCTAGTTTTTAAGCCATAATATATATTTATCCGAGATTTTTTACAGTAGGTGAATATGAATATACATCTAAGTAGCTACAGGAACATTTTCAGTAAATCTATCTATCTATACATATAATAAAGCTGAAGAGGGTCGAAAGTCTGTACATGGAAGATATTCGAAAAAAAGTTGGCTGGGGATACTTAGAATCGATAACAGAACACGTTCCAACAGTTTTTAGATTTTTTGTCTGTTTATCTGTTTGTCTGTTTATTTGAACGCGCATCACGTGAAAACGGCTGAACGGATTTTGATGCAAACTTTACTAATCTGTCGAGAACATCTCCGGTCAGGTTATAGGCTATAAAAATTCAACTCCTAAAAGGAGGGGTAGCCACAACACTCGATTGACTTAAGTTTGCCCCTCAATCTTATGGCGCTACTTAGGAAGGAGGGGCAAACTTTTTTCAAATATGTGCTAACACTATAGAGTACCCTGGTAAACTAACAGATGGCGCTGAATTTAATACGTGTTGACATGAATAAGCCACCGAGGAAGGATTTTGCCAAATTAACTCTAAGTTTAGAAGAAGAAGTCTAAGTAAGTATGGATATCAACAAATTTAATAATACAACAAAATTAAACGACAGTAAATTAATTGCCCCTCATTGCACAGTGCTATCTTTTGGGAAACTGAGTAAACATTAAGTAATCAAGAAAACTAAAAATGAGTTTGCATAGTTACGTAGTGGTAAAATAAACACACATATCAACACGCGTATAATTGCATAATTATTTAAAATTATTAATTTTCTCCGTCATGAATTATAGGTACCTAATCGTAATTATATCGCATCCATATCAAATCCATATTCATACGTATCGCCTCCTGCCCGCGAAGGTACTTTGAAGGAAGGATACTTTGAAAAAAAAAAAACATTGACCTCTGTCATTTGCAGTGCCGGATTAACCCTTTTAAGCAAAATAAGAACTTAGGGCACCACGTCTAGGGGGCGCCCGTAGGCAAAAAAACGCGTAGGCTGCATCAGCATTGCAGTCGTCGTGGAGTTGGTACCTACATGAAACTTTTATACGTGTACAAGTACCCATTTAATAACGAAGGGTCGTAGGGATCAAGTAAGAGAGTACGTAAGAACATATCCAACGTAGGCTTTTGATTTGACCTTACGTGGAGGCCCTTAAAGTCATGGAAAAAAACCTTGCTTTCGGGCTTGCGGCCAGCCGATTTTTTCGACATAGGTTACCGATTTTATAGCAAATTTTGCTCTCTTGCACGCCAGATTTGTCGGCCAAGCCGAGTTGCTCCTTAGCCGCGATCCTGAGACCTAACTGTCAAAGTGTTATATAAGGGGCCTCGTGAAAGCCGAAAACTAAAAGCATCCTATGAAGTAGCGCTTTCGAGTGAAGCCAAAGAGCGAGCAGTAGAAGAGTCGTGATTATTTATAGATTCGATTTCAAGCCGCTCTTTTGCAGTCCGGCGTTAGGTCTTATGCGAGGCCTTCTGCCTTACGACAAAGTTGATCTTCTGCCTTAATTACACTTGGGCGTGGATCCAAATCCAAGCTTTTCTCTTTCGCAGCTGGGCCTTCAGCCTTGCTCACACTTCGCTAATACAATTCACTTGGTCAATTCCAAGCTCTGCTTTCTTGCATCTTTTCTGTATGAAAACAACCTCGTTGAGACCCTTAAATATCGAGCCCTATGCGAAGCTAGGCTGATAGAAAACTGTCCCATCCCTTCTCTGTATGAAATCCTGGATTCGCGCCTGGTTGGGACTAAAAGTAAAAATGTACAACTGTCTATCAAATTGCGTTTTTTATATCGAAAAATTTTCGCGCTCGCTTCGCTCGCGTTTTCGATAACTTTCTAAGGTATGATAAAGGTGACATTCGGGTGGCGACTGCAGCAGCATTACTCTGTTGTCACGTTACTGCTGCAGCACTGTCAAATTCGTGATAAAATGATGTGACTGATTTCCATACTAAAAGTAAAAATGTACAACTGTCTATCAAATTGCGTATTTTATATCGAAAAATTTTCGCGCTCGCTACGCTCGCGTTTTCATTAACTTTCTGAGGTATGATAAAGGTGACATTCGGGTGGCGACTGCAACAGCATTACTCTGTTGCAACGTTACTGCTGCAGCACTGTCAATGTTCGTGATAAAAAGATGTGACTGATTTCCATACTAAAACTAAAAATGTACAACTGTCTATCAAATTGCGTTTTTTATATCGAAAAATTTTCGCGCTCGCTGCGCTCGCGTTTTCAATTACTTTCTGAGGTATGATAAAGGTGACATTCGGGTGGCGACTGCAGCAGCATTACCCTGTTGCAACTTTACTGCTGCAGCACTGTCAAATTCGTGATAAAATGATGTGACTGATTTCCATACTAAAAGTAAAAATGTACAACTGTCTATCAAATTGCGTTTTTTATATCGAAAAATTTTCGCGCTCGCTTCGCTCGCGTTTTCAATCAATTTCTACAATATATTAAAGGTGATGCCATTCGGTTGGCGACTGCAGCAGAATTACTCTGTTGCAACGTTACTGATGCAGCACTGTCAATTTTCGTGATAAAATGATGTGACTGATTTCCATATAAAAGTAAAAATGTACAACTGTCTATCAAATTGCGTTTTTTATATCGAAAAATTTTCGCGCTCGCTTCGCTCGCATTTTCAGCAGAATTACTCTGTTGCAACTTTACTGCTGCGGCACTGTCAATTTTCGTGATAAAATGATGTGACTGATTTCCATTCTCAGCTGTAATGCGGCAATGAACTTCACTCAATTTACCAAAAAATTTCAATGTAATCTTGATGACCCTAGGGAGAGGGGGCACCATGGTCTAGAAATGCTTTGGGCATCAAAATATCTTAATCCGGCACTGGTCGTTTGCGGAGTCAAACGATTTGGGACTCGCAATTTATACGCATTTTATACGCATCCAATGCCTTCCCGAAAAAAATCGTATCATTCGCGAAAGTCTCGCAACGCATTGAAGTTACAAGGGGCACGTGGTCTTCCTCAGGAGTCTGAAGAAGACCACGGTGAGTGGCGCTCTAGCCAGGCAGGCCGCTTCGCTTTCGCTCGCGCGCGTATAGGTACCTTACTGTATCGTCCGATACACCTACTACTCTGTCATTTAAATCACGTGTAAAATTTGAATAAGGGCGAAAAAAAACTATTGAGTTTTATTTAGTGGTACCTAATTGTAAAATATATTATCTGGACTACAGTCCTCTAGCATATCCATCTGTCAACTTTACTTCAAGTTCCGCCTCCAGGGGAGAGGGAGAGAAATTAGGATTAGAAATTAGCCGCTTACTGACACAGACCGAATTCCACGCGGGCGGAGCCGCGGGCACAGCTACTAATGAATAATGGTAATTCTATGGCCGTTTTAAATCTATCAAAGTAACCCCAAATTTTCCAAAGTCACCCCGGTCTACGGTACCTCAAGCTTTACCTGTGACGTAATTGTTTTCTACATCCTCATAAGGTCACAAGATGTGTTTTATAAGAATTAAGTGACATGTCTTGTCTCGTACCGATACCGCGGAATAAATCAGATATTGTTCACATTAGAAGCACTCATCGCGTATTCTTGTCGCCGGTTTTGGTCTCAACGCTAACTAGAATGGAGCTTAGGCTTAACAGAGTGGGTGGAGTGGTTACCGGCCGAGTGGTATTGAACTTTCTGTGAGGGGCTTGTGATTTTGCACTTAGCCGGGGCTTTATGCGACTGCTAAAGGGTGTTTTTAAACATTGCAGCTACAAAAAACTTTATTGGTTACAGCTTTTTTTATTATTTCAATTGTTTGTCCTAGTCCTGATAACATATCTCAAAATATCCTAACTGCATTATCAAGAATTGTATCGATTTATTTATGTTTACTGAGCTTGACAGAGAAAGGTAATTTTATCGTAACGAAAAATATTGGCACAATTTTTATCATCAAATTGCAAGCAAAAATCGGCACTGAAAAAAAAAAACTTCAAAAATATTAATACCTCTATTAGGTACTATTGCTCCCTTTTTATAAAGAGAGAAGTACCAGCATTGAAAAACATACGTGGAGATGTACATTTTTCCCGTTTGATTTCAAATTCACTAGTGAGATTTTTATTATCTTAGAGCTGACAAGCAAAACATAACGCACTTAATCGCCAGCTGTTCACCAGCTGCCACAAAAACGTTTGTTTCAGGTCTTGTATTGCATTGAGAATGCAGTGGGAGCGCCGGCCCCGGACGGGCAGTTCGCGGCCTACAAGGAAGACATGGTGGAGTATGCTCGGCGCGCGTTTAGGGTCGCGCCTGAGGTGCATGCTCGCGCGATCATGGCGGCCGGCAGCGAGCGCCCGCCCACGGTCGTACTCGGCTGCACGGTCATCGAAGCGGATGGCTTGGAGGCCAAAGATGCAAACGGTTAGTCTCAAATATTATTTTTAGGGTCACTGACGCCCAAAAGGCTTAGCAAATTATGAGAAACAAACTGACTAGGTACTTAAGGGGCTACCCCACGCCAATGACCTTCGATCTGAATCCCTTAGTTTTCTAATGTTTTTTTGTAGCTTATTATATTAACAGCAACGGCTTTAAGTAATATAGTATCCCATATTTACTTCAAATTTCATTGTCTTCGAGATATTTGGCATCAAAGTTGAACAATTTTAGGCTAAAAAACTGGTTTTCTGGCCGTAACTTTTGTGTTAATTTGTTTAAAATTAAAACCCTGGACACATTTTTCGAGACGTCAAAGACGAACCCATATATATAGATTTCGTACATGTAAGATCCTTCACTGCAAACTAGATACGAAAAAAGTGTTTTTTTAGACAATGTTTAAAAAAATCATAAAAAAATAAGTATTCATTTCAATCAAAATCCGGTGGACAAAACCGGAGATAAAAGATTGCAAAACCGATAACCGTTTGTCTTATAATTCTATCTGTAGTGCAAAAAAAGGAGATACGATTCAAAACTTGTCAAAAATCGAAGAAAACCTCGGGTAGCCCCTTAAGTCACTCGAACAATAATATAGATTAGAAATGATTTTGTAGTACATGCTCGACAAGCGTAGCACCACATTGTCTATAATAAGTATAAGTAATTGAGCTAATATCGAGTGAACTGTTTCTACTCCTCCAGTGCTGAAAATTTATATACCTGATATATAAGCTCTATATATTACTATAGGGAATCAGTAGGATATACCTATTTTAATATAAATATCTATGACGAAAATACTGTTCAGTGTTCGCAGTACATCCTTACTCAAAAATATCTCCTTTATATTTCATTCAAGTACCGTTGAAAGCAACGAATTGCAGGTATCTTTTAATCTTTTTCCGTTATGGACGTTAACGTGTGTTAAAAAGGAAACATTAAGGCCAGAACGAGGCTGCCGCGCTGTTCATTTAGATGCAAATAGAATATAGATAGACAGCACGGACGGCTTTCACAGAGGACAGCATGTGCATCCCTAACTATGATAGACCAAAGGATGCTATTCCCATATTCCCAGTCCCATATTCAAGGCCCTAAGGCAAATCGATATATATTATGTGCCTCGAGATCCTTGCCAAATGTGAGGTTCTATTTATTACAGCCCGACCACGTTGGGATAATATTCTAAATACTTTAAAGTGATAATATACCCTAGTCCCGCTTGATGGCATGTGACGACAGAACGCATGATAAGGGTCACTGGCAGTAACAACCTATTCACTTTTGCTTTAAAGAGACTTGGAAATACAGCACTCAAGAGTCCACCTTAAGAATTTTTTTTCGTGCTTGGTCACATCTTAAAGATACAATTTCGCGTAATTTTGCAAACGGGAAACAACCTCACAATAAAAGAATTGAAAAATCGAAGCTTAGAGTTAAAATATTCATAATGCTTGCCTAAGAATAATAAGACGAGAATACAGGACCAGATAACAACTACTTAGGTCGCATATTTAATATCCAATTTAAATTGTACATCGGTATCATTTGTATAATGATCAGGCTTAGAGTAAGTACCTAAGTAAAACCTACACAAAGATGTATACAATTTTTGAAATTTGAAATATTGAATGTAAGCTATTAACCGTCATGATTATGATTACAATTAACGAAATTATCTGTTTTGATCGCATATACTTTATTTGAATATTGTGCTCTATTTACAAAATGATGGTAATATTTTACTTTTAGTGCTTTGAAGTTTTGTTCAAGCGTACCTACTTAGTTAAATTAGAATGTATTTACATCTTTTTAAACAAGCATTCGATACAGAATTACAATTCCATCTGCGTTCGTCGCAGGAAAGAAAAGAAAACCGTTCCTCTATTTCCATTGAAGTTCGGTAGGATGTATGGGTGGAGTGATCTTTACAAAGTTTTCCACTCTACGGCCCAGCCAGGGGTCGGTTACGTGCCGGGCATAGACTGCTACACACAGAGACTCCGGAATATGAAGCTTAGCTACGAGTAAATAGGGAATATTACGCAAAACTCTAGGTAGAGGGCGCTTACTAGTACAAATTGAAGGCCTACCGCGAAACACAAAATTCGAAATTTCATTATCTACCTCTTGCATATTCGAGCGATAGAGAGGCAGATCCTTGCCGCCTTGATGCATCAAAGTCATAGTGAAACCTTGTCAAAAAACTGTTTAAGGCATAGTATGTACATTCAATGGTTTACACTATTTGCTAGTGCTTCTTGTTGGTGGCAGAACATTGCAGTAATACCCTTTAATAGGCTTGTCTATGGCTATTATGCAATGTAGCACGCCCGTCATGGGCACTTTTCTACCAGAAACGGTAAGGGGTGATCTTTAGAACTAATTACATATTATGTTTTGTAATATTTTTTAATTTGCCTATCCTATACAATCGCGCTTTTATATTCATGTTTATCTAATGTCGACGTGTGATTTTTTTTAAATCCAAACATAGACACATGTCACATGTCATAAATGTGATTGCGTATAAAAACTATTAAGTGCCTAGTTAACCTTAGTACAGCGAGATACAGTCCATGAACTGTTAGTTAAGAGTGTTGTACATTCTTCGTCCAGTGGTTAAGTGATCTGTGTCGCAAGGTAAAATCCTGCCTTTTCCGCACCGCAGCCGAGCCTGACATCATATTCGTAAATTATAAATATGTAGATGTCGGCTGTTCTTTTTGTTCTTTGAGAATTCAAACGAGACCATAGCTTTTTACTTGATATTTTCTCGTGAGTGGGAGTAGGACATTGTATGTAAAGACATTTATATGAGAAAAAAATTATAGACTTATAGGCAGATATAAAGTTTTGCAGTCAAAACCATTAAGTTACATTAAACAACAGAAATATGAAAAACGCTTAAAAATCAAAAAATGTGCAGAGCTGTAGATAACTATGCCTACATATTTATGATGGTGAGTGAGACACGCTCGTAGAGCTATTTCCTTTGTTTCAAAGATAATATCGTGTTCAGAATTCTATGGCTATCGCACACGCCCCCTGTGTGCGTTGCAGGGGTTAAAATCAAAAACTGGATCTTCGCGCCAATAACAAGGGGTTATTTTTGTTGTCCCTTGCAGTTCAGGCACGTTCCCTACAGGTTTTACAAAGATCTGACGCTGTTTGTGACGTTCCTACGGCCCGAATCCAACTTTAAGATACGTCAGTTAATAGATCTAGAAACGATATGGATTAGATATGTCAGTGTCAAATGTGACGTTTCTTCAAACAAAAACGTCACTTTTGACACATCTAATCCATATCGTTTCCAGATATATTTATTGACGTAGCGAGTTTATTTGCATGCAACATTTACTTTGATGCATGATGTCAACTGAAAATATTGCAACTATGTACTAGTAAATATTTATTCAATTACTGCGAAGTTCCTGTAAACCACTTTTATAATTTATAAAATAAGCGGTCTCCCGGTGCATATTCATATTTATTTACCTCGCTCCAGCGCATGTAATACAATTTTCCGACAACATTTCAGAACCAGGCTGCGTCATGTTAACTTTGATTTTACATTTTAAACTCATGTTTTTGTTAAAACACCAACACTCATGCCAGTGGCTTTATGTACCTACATGGGTCATTCTCAAAAAATATGTCTGCCTGTCTAATTGAAATGTATGAAAAGAGTCGTGGCAATTCAATATTCTTATTCTTAATTAGACGCGACCGCAGACATATATACTCAGAGAATGATCCAGGTAAGCACATACGCACTTATATTATATTGGAGCAACCAAGATATTCACAAAAATCGTAATAGTTAGTCTCTATTATCAAAACATTAAAGTGAATGTATAGATACTGATGGCACTGTACTAGCCCACAGCTTCGCCCACATAGAAGTTTTATGGTTGATGGCAAACATTTACCTATATGTATAGAAATTGTTAATGGTGACTCTCCATCATAGCATAATAGATCAAAAGTCGTTGTAAAATGCAAAAGAAAGTAATAGTCATATTTTCTTGACGAAATCTCGTTACAACAGTTTACGAAATGTTTACGAAGTTGAACGTCATTCAATTATTCGCTCGGAATTTTACAAACCGTTTTTATACTAGTGGGTGGCATGATAAAATAACAATGCACCGTAAAATGGGGTGAGTAGGTGCAAAACTGACATTCAAACCTCGATATTTTTTTTATTTTTACATGACTATGCAAACTGAATGGTGTATATGATAAGTGTTCCGGACGTTTGTATTTTATTTTGGGTAGGTAGTTCCATTTCATAACTGACGATAAACAGGAAATCCCACCTCACCCCGTAGTCCCTCGTATTTGGGGTGAGTTGGGTTTTCATACAAAGGTGATTTTGGAAGATTGTTGGATCGATTTTTTTTTATTATGAGTATTATGTACTAATAGCTCCATTTTAAATTGGAGTACATTATTTTTGTAACAGTAGCCTTAATATTCCATCTCACCCCCCTTTCACCCCTTCTCTCCCCATTCATAACCCAACTCTCTCCGCGAACCCTACTCACCCCATTTTAGGGTAATGAGAACGTAATACGAGTATACTGTTTTCCGTTTACGAATGTATCGCTTTTCTAAGGCCACAGATATTAAAAATTTTACTTATCGATAAAAAAACTTCATAAAGCCAAATTTTTTCATCATGTTCATCATTTCAATCTTTGTGGTTGACTTCAATTATTTTAAAAATTCAAATGCTAAGAAATGTATCGGATTTTTAATAGATGTCTCATAAGTATATCAAGTATATGTATATATACCCTAAGTACATTAATTGGGCATACCTAGGTACTTCGTTTCCAATTAAATCACGGTACAAGCGTCACGAATTTAGTTATGTATCTGTTTTTGTTTAAAGCTTTTGATCTGAGAAAACAAGCCTCGAAGCCTCCCTTTGGGTGCCCTTGCTATTGTTTTAGTATTAGGACCAAGGGCCGACGTGAACACGTGCGCTGTATGTCCCAACTAGCAAATCTATGTGCTATAAAAGTCGAGAGCACGTTTTTATTTTCGCTTTTTGGTGCTATAAACGGTGTAAAAACAGTCGAGTAAAAGTCCTGTAAGCGTTTACTCAACGCGAAAAGGCGCACTTATACAGACTAAAAGTGTTATAAAAATCGAGTAAGCGCTGTATAAGAAGCAAATCGATGCTGTAAGAGTTGAGTAAAAGTGGATAAAAGCACTTCTAGTGTTTGAATAGTAACGATAGTGCTTTTACTCGACTATTTGTTCTGTAAACATTAGCAATTAACTATTACTCAGTAAAAGTGTTCTATAAAAGCAGCCGCACTGCTTTTTCCCAGCAAAAATGTTTCGTAAAGGTAGCCGGATTGCTTTTACTCGGCATTTTAAATGTGTAAGAGTGCAGTAAATGCTTTTATTCAACTAATATGTGCTAAAAACGATCTCAGGTAAGTTATTATATGATTAAGTTTGAGGCCTATTAATCGTCTTCGCGTGTCTAATAAAACAAAAAGGTACTTAAGTATTTTTTACTGATGTCATCCATGACATTTATTTTTACCGTGATTGTGTACATAAGTTTTTACTGTCTGTAAGTACATGTAATACAGTAAAACCCAGCGCGAAAAATACTTTATTGATAAAACCAAAGGCACTGGTTCATATATATTCATGGGCCGCCTATTTTCTTAAATTTCAATAAAAAAATATTAATAAAAATAAGTAAAAATTTGCTTACACGATCTAGTTTCTGTTATATCTCATTAATTCGACTATAAATCGAGTAACTGCGTTTACTGCTACACTTATAGCACATGATGTCGCCATGTTTATGGATTTATAGTCCGATGGCCGACTGCATGAAACCCTACCTGATAAAAAAATTGAAAAATCCTACTCTGTAGGGGTAGCTGACTTTTAGCAGCTTCAACTGCTCTTGGTCGGCCGTGGCTTAACTTGGCAAATTTTGCGCAAATGGCAAAAAAGTGGTACAAATATTCATCAAAAAAACAAAAGTGGTCAGCTACATCCTGTGTTGGCGGGTTCCTGTGTCCGACCGAATTTGTGGTACCAAGTGAGCTACAATTTACCTCATCGAAAAATAGAATGTCACTTGTATGGTAGGATAGCTGCCATTGACTTTTTTTTTAATGCGGACGGACTGAAAACGCTGTCAGGCTAAGGTGAGGCCGACCAAGACATATGTCAACAAATTTAATGTAGGTATTACAATCAGTTGTTTTGATTCTATTTTTCGATGAGGTAAATTGTAGCTGTCACGTGGTACCACAAATTCGGTCGGACACAAGAACCTGCCAACACAGGATGTAGCTGACCAGTTTTGTTTTGCTGTCCTCAAAGGCAGCTATCCTACCATGCAAGTTTCATTCTATTATACGATGGGTTTTTTTTTATGAATTTTTGTGCCACTATTTTGCCATTAGCGCAAAATTTTCCAAATTTAACCGCGGCCGACCAAGAACAGTTGATGCTACTAAAAGTCAGCTACCCCTACAGAGTAGGATTATTCTATTTTTTTGTCAGGTAGGGTTTCATGCAGTTGGCCACCGGACTATATTGAAACGTCGACATGGCTGACTTGTGCTGTTAATGTAGTTCAAAACTCTTTAAAAGTACTCTAAGCTGAATACATTTTGAATAAAACCTGTAAATACACTTCAGCTCCTATAACAGCGGTTTGAACCCCATTACCCGAATTATGATATAAGCGCGCTGTTACAGCAGCATTGTTGCCAAATGGTTATTTGATTGCTTTTAATAGGCTTTTATAGCAACAGAGAAGAGAGTTGAGTAACAGTTGTATTAAAGCGCCTTATTCAGACAATTAGCTAATCTATAGCTGTTATATGATTTTAATAGAACAATTATGCTGAATAAAAGTGATTTAGTAGCGCTAACTCAGCATTTATTAAAAGGTGGAATAAAAGTGCTAAAAGATAGTGCTATAAACGTTTATACGACATGATTATAGCACTAATTAGCGAAAATTGCTAAATAGTCGAGTTAACCGCTATTATACGATATATTGGTGCTTCAACAACCGTAACTCGGCTGTTATACGATTACAGGCTGAGTAAATCAATTCTTATACGACTATTTTGCTAGTTGGGTGTGTTCATGTTTATGTGAAGGATACCGAATGTTCTAAATTATACCTTAAAGTTCAAGGCTGACGATTATAACATCGTTTGATTATTATTTACTTACAAAGTTTCCTAAATTATTGGAGTGCGCGGTACGAGTATGGGGTGGCATCAAATATTTATTGACTGTGCTCTATCTCTGTAAGGTAGTCAACAAAGGCGACAACGTCATGGCTATTACTTATGAGTACACATCGGTAACTCGTGGCATTTAGGTAGCACTTAAAAGATTAGTGATGAGCACACATCGGTAACTCGTGGCACTTGACAGTTTCTAACAGACTAGTGATGTGACAATGTTCTTCCTATACGAGTCGAGAAAAAGAAACCACTAAAAAAAGGAATTAATTCAACTAATCTTTTAAGTGCTACCTAAATGCCACGAGTTACCGATGTGTACTTATGAGGTATCTTAATTGTTATTAGTGTTATTAGTTACGTCACATTTATTTTCAAACCCTGGTAAACTATACATAGTTACGACGTTATTTAACATTTACCTATTAATCAACAACATTTTATCACGGGTGACTGAATTGTTTATGTGAGTTGATAATAAATAGTCTCCATCATGTCTAGGGTTCAGCGACCCGTACTGCATGCTGGGCATCCAGCCGGCGTCCCTGCCAGCATCCCCGCGCGCCTCCGAGGACGAGGGCCGCAAGCACGGGTTTCGGCTCAGCTTCAAGCGCCGCGACGGACGTCAGCAGCGCGACAGCCTGGGCCGGCTGCCCGCGAGATACATCAGGGCCACTAGCGTGAGGCCGCACACGCTGTCGCCTAAATGGAATGAGAGCTTTAAATTGTTAGTTTCATTTAATTTTATACATTTTATATCACTTAGGGTCAATTGCACCAAACCGTTTTCCGTAAGCGAATTGAAACAACGGTAGCAACATAACTAATATGCATTATCGTCAATATAATTTTTTTTAACACTATTAATTTAGCTAACAAAATTTGTAATACCATTTGTAAAACCAACCAACTAACTACGAATCAAGGAGTATGACAAAAAATCATGTTATATAAACTTATGTACCTAATATGTACATACATAGGTACCTGTAAAAGTCTTTATGTACAAAACTTAGTACACCTACATATATTTTGCAGTTCAATTACCTAATTCAATTCTCCAGGCACGCTGCCCTAAATGATATCATCCGCCGGTCTCTTGCCACCGTCAATGCGCCAGCTATCCTCGAACCTAACGGCGTTTTGAGGGACGACGGCAAGAGACCGGACGGTATGTCCCTGGTCCCGTGGAAGATGGGACGGGTGCTAGTCTGGGACGCCACATGCGTCGATACACTGGCACCGTCCCATCTACCAAGAACTTCGACCAGGGCTGGGGCGGCTGCCGAGGCGGCTGAAAACAAAAAGTTTTCAAAGTATCAAGGTCTCGGCCCCCAATACCATTTTGTGGCATTCGGTGTCGAGACACTGGGGCCGTGGGGTCCAAGCGCTCATGTTCTTTTTAAAGAACTGTCGGAAAAGCTGGCCGATACCACCGGTGACCAGAGAGCTGGCAGCTTTCTCTCGCAACGCATAAGTATTGCCATTCAGCGAGGGAATGCTGCCAGCATCTTTGGCACAATGCCGCGGGGGCCTTTTTTAGATTTACTTTAGTTTAGATTAGTTTAGTTTTTAATTTTAGTTAGTTTTTAATTTTAGGTAGTTTTTAATTTTAGTTTTTAAATTTAGTTTTTAATATTTTTATGTTACTCATTATTACTGTATTATTTTTATCGGACCTTATAAATTAATCTTATAGGTATTTACATGTGTTAAGACGCTTGGTATAATAAAAAGTATTTTGTTGTTATTAAAAATTACCTAGTTGAAAGCCCTGAATCTATTATGTTATCAGATTTCTTAGGCAGGCTTTTAGCTTGATCCTTAATAGGTACACTGCTACTTGAAACTAAATCACATTATGTCAAGCATCTTACATCATACATGCATGGCTTGTCGTAATATAATATAAAACTTTAATTTCACTTCAGAATCTTCAGATCGATTCCAAAAGATGTCTTCAACATTTTGCTTAGAATAAAAAAACTGCCATTATTACGTACCTGCCTATTCAAAATTTAAATAAAACGTCGATCGTCTACAAGTTGAATTGCTCGACGACATTCGAATGATCATGATCATTTATTATTTCGGCCTATTCGGACTACTTACTTCAATCTAGACAAATAAAAACTATCTAGATTAGTGCCCCATTTTACACGTATAGCGTAGGTACTTAAACTAGAATGTTTGTTATAAAATTACCTGTAATATATCAGCACTAAACTATACTCACAACCCGTTTTAAGAGCTCCGGCAAATCCCGAGGTAGCTGTTGCGGCGTTTTAATTTTACATGCCGTTTACGCCGTACCTGTGATGCCCGGGGGGCCAATGTCAGACTCAGACTCCACGGGTATCTAAAGCTAGCGATACATATGTGGCGGAAAACAAAAATACCTGTGTGCCGAACTACATGTGTTTTATGTATAATTTTATGTAACAGAGGCCGTTAAAGTTAATTTAGGATTTAATTAAATTTCCTTTTCCTTTAAATTTCCAGCTCTTAATATTTGACTGTTGTGAGTACAGTTTAGTGCTGATACATTACAGATAAAGTTTTTTAAGGAACAATTTGACTGGTTCTTCTTCTTTTCGTGTCGAGGTTCAGTCAAATGACTGGTTGATTTTCGTTCATTTCTATTTCTACACTATACGTATTACATTTATTTTAAGCTAGGCACAAATAAAAACGCCTCGTTCAGATGCTCGGCTGACATTGAATTTACGAAATATAAACCTTAGTAGGCACGAGCTTAAATAAAATCACAAAATACCTTCACATACATTCCTATTAAAAATGAGTTACGTTATCCCTAATTGCTGAATTAACAACGCGCTAACGGCGCTAACCTCTCCCTTTTATCAAAATATTCCACTATTATGCTTGTAGCAGTAGTAGTAGTAAACTCTTTATTGTACAAAAAGACATAAAAAATAACATAAAATTAATAAGATGTACAAGGGCGAAGTTATCAATTTGAGGGATCTCTTCCAGTTAACCTATCAACATGCATACAAACATACATATTTTGGTTTGTTTTTTGCTTGTAGTGATATAGACGACATTTCATCGGACGTCCTCCACCTGGACATCTGGGACCACGACGATGAGAGCTCGGTGCTGGACGCGGTGTCGCGACTCAACGAGGTGCGCGGCGTCCGCGGGCTCGGCCGCTTCTTCAAGCAGGTCTGCCAGAGCGCGCGTCAGGGCAGCCAGGATGATTTCTTAGGTAAGTTGTTACACTATATTACGTCGGACGTCCTCCACCTGGACATCTGGGACCACGACGATGAGAGCTCGGTACTGGACGCGGCGTCGCGGCTCAACGAGGTAGCAGGAGATCTAAGGTCCCGTTTTCTAAGGGGACCTTGCATTTTGGAGACAAAGCAAACCGCTTGGAACAGGTGTTCCTGGGGGTGACCTGAGCTGATTAAGCCCGGTTGCCAAGAGGTTCCCCCAGTAGGTGGGCAGGGGAGGGGGGGTAAAAGTGCCTCCGGCGCGCCTCACTCTAAGCTTTATATCTGCATACATCTCGCAACTATATCAAGTTTGGTGTCATTTTCGTATAATTCGAGGATGAAGAATTCATTTCTGTGACTAAATTTTCACTCACCCATACAAAAAATTCGAAAAATTAAAAATCAAAAAAAATGTTTAGATTTTTTTTTTCGAAAATCCTCTACAAAATGTATACTATGAGGATTTGCTCTAGAAAAAAAATACCTGTGAATAGCCCAGTTCTCCTACTATACAGAATAGTAAACTTGTCAAACATTTTTTTTCATAACTCTGTTAAAAAAAATGTTTTGTGTCGCGCGGCGTACTTGCATTGTAAGAGTGGTATGCAACGTTTAGGATTTTTAAGTATGTTTAGATGATTTCTGATATGTTGTTATTCTTCTGGTGGTAGATTACATTAATAAATTACTTCTGGACGTGATATATATACAAATATAAATTAAATATATAAAAAAAGATGTTGGGAAAACTTTCGCTAATAGAGTTAAGTATTATAAATGTGATAAAATTAACATGGAGATGTTTGACAAAAAATGCGGGTTAAAATAAAATATTATATTGTTCGTAATTACCATTACATGCCCATGGGACTGTGCATTTTAGTTTTTTTTTAACGCAGTTGCACCTCCCTGCGCATTTTGTTTTGCAGCGGCAACGAATAAGCTCTAAACAAGCAGCAGCCGCCGCAGGTAGGCTTGTCCATATGGGCTCCCAATAACCTTGTTGTTTGGACCAGCCCCAGTCAGCAGGGTATGGTGGCTGTTGCTGAGGGGCTATAATCTGTCCCCAAACATAGACCAAATCGCGCCGTGCGCCAAAAACCGCCGTGTCGCCGAAATAATTTTCAACCAGGTTGACAAGGTGCAGAAAACCCTAGAGGAAAAGCAAACCGCTCTATGTGCGTTCCTTGATGTTGAAGGTGCTTTCGACAATACGCCCACAGAGACCATACTCAATGGTATGAAATCAAAGGGAGTAGACGAAACCACCAGATGGGTACATAGCATGCTCTCAAACAGAGTACCCACTCTGACCATCAATACTATATATAGAGCATGAATTTTATACCACTAAAGGGTGCCTACAAGGAGACGTTTTATCCCCACTATTATGGATCCTAGCAGTGGACCAACTTCTTGCAATCATGTCAGGCCAAGACTTTGATACACAAGGATATGCCGACGACCTTGTAGTCATCGTCAAAGGCCCTTGCCTCAACACAATATCCAACCTAATGCAAGGAGCTCTAAACACAATATTCAAATGGTGTAGAGAAAATGACTTGTCCATACTGACTGTAATAGCCATTTAATCATTCACAAGGAAACCGAAGCTCGATAAACTCACAAAACCAAGACTTAATGGACAAATAATACCGTTCTCGGCAGAGGTCAAGTATCTAGGGGTCACCTTTAACCAAAAGTTAACTTGGAACCCTCACCTGAGAAACATTATACAAAAAGTGAAAATGGCCATGTGGTCATGCTGTCGAATGACAGGAGCAAGATGGGGCTTAAGATCCAAATTGCTATGTGGTTATACACAGCGGTAGTGAGGCCAATTGTCATCTAAGCCTCCGCAGTCTGGTGTAACAAAACCAGCCAAAAGACAGCAATAGACACTCTAAACAGACTGCAACGCACGGCTTGTTTAACAGTAACAGGCGCCTATTCCTCGACACCGGGAGCGGCCCTGGATGCACTGCTGGACATCATACCACTCCACTTGCAGGTGCAATAGGAGGCCAAGCAGTGCGTCTACAGAATATGCACGCTAAACAGGCCAAAATGGCGCTCTCAGGCATTAACCAATCTAATGGCCTGGGTTTTTGCGAATAGAGCCCTTAGCATGCCCACTGATGACGCTCACACCGAATGTCATCTCACCAAACTGTACACAGTAGAAATACCTCCTAGAGACAAATGGATCAACAACCAAATGTACGTCGAAGAGGGAAGCCACATGTGGTATACAGATGCTTCCAAGAAAGGCAATGATGTAGGATGTGGGATCTATGGTGAGAGATCTAAGCTCAGAGCTAGCGTCAGCATGGGCACATTGGCCTCAATCTTCCAGGCAGAAGTCTTCGCCGTCAACAAATGTGCGGAGATCAACCTGGATAGAAACCTAAGACACCAGCTTATCTACATCAACTCAGACAGCCAGGCTGCTCCGCTGGCACTAGAATCCCTTGAGTCAAACTCAAAACTAGTCCAGAACTGTAAAACAAACCTAAATGCGCTGGTTTACTCCAACAAAGTTACACTTAGATGGGTACCAGGGCACTCCGACATTAACGGAAACGAAGAAGCGGACGAACTTGCTAAAAAGGGCGCAGACACACCCCTGGTCGGCCCAGAACCCTTCTGTGGAAGCACAAAACGAGATGCATATTCTCTGCTCAGCAACTTAGAAAAAACGAGAGCAATCGATTGGTGGAAGTTCGTTAAAGGACAAGAACACTCGAAAGCTCTGATCAAAGGGTTCAACAGCAAAACTGCTAAGGAGCTTTTAAGACTCAAAAGGCACAAAACCTGCGCGGTGACCAGAATACTGACTGGACACTGCAAGTTGAACAAACATATATGTTTCAAATTGGCAAGAAACAAGATGCGACATGCAGGTTCTGTCAGGAGTCAGAGGAGACTGCAATGCACATTCTCTGTTCTTGTGGACTACTAATGTTAAAAAGAAGTACCTACCTAGGGCGACACGTAGTGCAACCCTATGAGGTACAAAACATTACGGCCCAAAGAATCTGGAACTTACTGGATGCAACGGGCATTAGTAATGAACTTAAAGGGCCGTCACAATAGATCAATGCTGGTCAATGCGACACTCAAAGGCCCACAACACCACAATAATAATAATAATGTCCCGCGGGGGCAGCTTGTGGCGAGCTGACGGTGAGTGACGACACCGCGGACCCCTATTCCAGAGGGCCCTGTCATCTGGCCCTCGCCTCTGTGCTTGCCTTGATTGGCCGGCCAGAATGGAGTCGCAAGAGCGGGACCTATGCTCCAGGTTGGAAGTGTAAAATGTCATAACGCCGGCGGCCTGCTGAACGGATTACCGGGATCTGGCTACCGCAGACTCACCTCTCGACAACCTCACAGCCACTCCAAAGTGTTGCCCTGTTGTCGCACTGTGCGTGCGGCCATTGCGGGGCCCACTCAATGAGTTGGCGAGTCACCACCTGTCATTTACAATTTTGAGACTGATTGTCACGGCAGGTGTCCGCTAGTCTCTCCCATAGCCCATTATCCAGTGCATCCAACTTTCAAATCTATAGCCCATGACCTTAGTTCCCATCGCAGCACAAAAGTGCTGCACTGTAATAGTCTTTGCACCTGGCGGGGACCATCTCCGGATGTATCACATTGTGCGTTCGGGGATAGTATCCACCACATGTATCCCTTGCTTTTAGATTAACGTGCCTTAAAGGGCCTCTGCGCTGTTGGCTTCGTCCCCACGTACGCCTCCCAAAGGTCCGGGACCCCATGGTCCCGAGATATGGAAAAGACATGCAAATAATAATGTTAATTTTATCACATTTATAATACTTAACTCTGTTGGCGAAAGTTTTCCCAACATCTTTATTTATATATTTAATTTATATTTGTATATATATCACTTCCAGAAGTAATTTATTAATGTAATTTACAACCAGAAGAATAACAACTTATCAGAAATCATCTAAACATGCTTAAAAATCCTAAACGCTGCATACCGCTCTTACAAGGCAGGTACGCCGCGCGACAATAAACATTTTTTTTAACAGAGTTATGAAAAAAAATGTTTGACAAGTTTACTATTCTGTATAGTAGGATAACTGGGCTATTCACACGTTTTTTTCTAGAGCAAATCCTCATAGTTTAAATTTTTTAGAGGATTTACGAAAAAAAAATTAAAAGATTTTTTTTTAATTTTAAATTTCTTGATTTTTTTGTATGGGTGAGTGAAAATTTAGTCACAGAACTGAATTCTTCATCCTCGAATTACACGAAAAAGACACCAAACTTGATATAGTTGCGAGATGTATGCAGATATAAAGCTTAGAGTCAGGCGCGCCGGAGGCACTTTTACCCCCCCTCCCCTGCCCACCTGCTGGGGGGAACCTCTTGGCAACCGGGCTTAATCAGCTCAGATCACCCCCAGGAACACCTGTTCCAAGCGGTTTGCTTTGTCTCCAAAATGCAAGGTGGTGGACCTTAGATCTCCTGCTAAGGTGCGCGGCGTCCGCGGGCACGGCCGCTTCTTCAAGCAGGTCTGCCAGAGCGCGCGTCAGGGCAGCCAGGATGATTTCTTAAGCAAGTTGTAACATTTCTATATTTCATACTTACATTAGATTCAGCTTGTTTTAATCTTCACTTACGGCACCTTACGGTCCGATTCGAACTTTTAGATACGTCAGTTAATAGATCTAGAAACAATATGGATTAGATATGTCAGTGTCAAATGAGACGTTTCTTCAAACAAAAACTTTAAAGATATAAATTTCACTCATAGTGTTGTGTTCCAGCCGGTGACTAAGGTTGCCAGAGCTCAACGAGGGTGCGGAGTGTTAGGGTCGGCAACGCGCATACTAATGCCTCTGGAGTTGCACGCGTCCATAGGCTACGGAGGTTGTTTAACATCAGGCGGGCCGTATGCCTGATTGCCACTAATGTAGCATTAAAGAAAGACGTATGATTTAATAAAATACAAGTTTGTGACATCGAGAACGTTCGGTAACCTCGACTATTTCCGGACGCCATTCAAGTTGAACAACAATTGTGTTAACACATTTACTGCCAGCACCTCTCTTGGCAGGTTTACTGTTCATATGCGTTTTTCGCTCCAAAGCGGTAAACACGTATTAATGGCTACGAACGTAGCTCGTAGCTCCCACTGGCAGTAAATGCGTTAATGTCAATAAGGCTGTAAATTAAATTCAGAGTTATCTTAGCAGAATATCAAAGTGATAATTTAAACTAAGGAAGGGAGATATTAGTATAGATTACTTCGAAATATGACTATGTATAAATTTATAGATTATTTACAATTTGCCTTAGTTCCTACGTTATATTCATAACTTGTTAGAAATTATGAAAAACGTTGACTTTGTTCGGAACCGAAGCTAACTACTATTATTTCTCTCCTATATGGCACTTCAAAACTTTCATGCGTTTAGACATCAAATAGGCGCAATTTTATTTGTTCATAATGCGAAATAGGTACCTATTTCATGGTCGGATGGAAAAGCATAATTCTCGTTTCCGGATATGTAGGTACCGCACGCTACGGCTTATTTGAGTTGCCCAAGTACTTAATGGTGTTATAGTCCCTATATATTATCAGATTTAACGCCCGTGTGAACAGGGTGTAACAGACACCTCTGCCAGAAATTTTCTATTCCCGAGGTTTTCGCGCGCAGGTTAGACGTAGACAGGTTTAATGTTGGCACCTGGGCCCTCAATCGACCCACGACCCACGAAACATAAATATGGTTTACCTATATGCATCTCGTATTTACACTTCAGTAAGAGTAATTGGCAAATGAGTTAGGCAGGTGCAGGTGTGGATATTATGTTTATAAGTAAACTAACCTTTCATATGGTTGTGGTGGTTAATACTTGTGGGTCAAACCTCGGTTGTGTTGCAAAAAACCGTTACCGAAAAATGCAAAAATATGACTAAAAATACGGACAGGTTCATTACAGATTGTGTCAATCAACCCTAATATAAATGACACATTTAGTAGGTACTCTATCGCAGTAAGATGTTATTTATTTTGCCTACACAAACCATTGCCTCATAATGGTGTTATATTATTACGAAAAAGTAATATAATGGTGTTCTACTTGTAGCGCTAACTGTATCGTCGACGTCAGATATTATCTGACTCGTCGAAGCGGGCAAAATGGCTAAAAATATCGAGCAGGCTTTTACGCTATACTTTAAAAGCTTGTTTCAATATTGTGAACGTCACATTTGTTGCATCGGGTTGAAAAGTCTTTTCACGTATATGTGCGGAAACATTTCGTTTTTATATTAAAATTGTTAACAGTAAGGTAAAGGATGACTCTAACGTGAGTCATCCTTTACGAGCCGTATCCGGGCTGGAGCTTCCAGAGCTTACTTTTCTATGACATGACAGGCGATCACGTGATGCTCTTCATAGAAAACGATGCGCCGGAAGCTCCGGCCCGGACACGGCCCGCTCTAACGTGAGCCATCCTTTAGTGCATAGAAGATATTCTATGAACGAAAATAATTATGAATTGTTATAAAAATAAAATAGACGAGATGTGAATATGGTTAGATATAAAATGAAATAGGCAAAACTTTTTATCAAATTCAGTCAAAATGCCAAAAGTACGTTCGTTAAGTTTGTAAATTATTTGCACTCAGAAACCATCTAAAAAAAGGTTTATTCGTCCGAATAGGGATGTTTCCTGCTTTTAAAATAAGTTATTTCACACCATGCAATGCGAAATAAAGCACCAGGAAAATATTAGAAAAACCTAGACCGGAGTTATTTTCAGACAGAATTTCAATTTAATAAATCCGAAAGAACTATAAAGAGTAGGTAACTTGACCGTGACGTCATTGTTCTGTTTTCACATAGATTCCATAATGACTAATCGTTTTGACAGTTCGAAAAAAGAAACTGATTTGACTAAGCAGTCAACTACCCTAGTGCGTAAAAAGAAATATTTTTCTGAAGGTAGGTAGTTTGTGAAGCGTTTGACTGGACGCCGCGTGTGCGATATGGGAAAACCCAAGCGAATTAAATGTCACACCTTACTCAGGGCCTGTCAACTGAAAAACAACTATTTCGTTAACGATTTTGTGTGTACCCAATTTTATACGCTTATTTCATAGTCTCAATTTAAAAAGTAGATACCTACAATGAATGGAAAATATAAGAATTCCTTCGAGATTTCAATTTTAAATATTGAACAATTCCTTAATTTTTTAAATTGCCCTTTGCAATTCTTTTGTAGCTTACGCCGATGAGGGTTTTTACCTTTGTCAGTTCATATTTAACACATTTTTGAACTGACAGAAATCCTCAGAAATACAATTGGTTCTAATTTTTATAAAGAATCTGCCCAAAAGTTACCATTCACAGACAGGAAAGGAACTCATACCGTACATTTAACATTACAAGCAATGTAATTCTGAATGGATGTGCTCAATATTGTCAAATGAATGATGCTCGAAAATCATGTTAACCATTTACATATTTTTCAAACAAGGTATACCTACTACATCGCTTCGCTGGGCCTGCCCTTTTTCAGTCGCGAGAGACATTGTCTCGCATTTTTCGTCCTTAATTCGATTTCGACACGAACCAATGAGTTTTCGTAATATTCATAGGAGGACACAAGAATTCACTTTTCGCTTTATAGTAAATAGGGCTATGTTTGATTCGGTTTACTGGTGTAGATATAAATTAGTTACCTAGTTTTAATAAAATGACCTTTTTTAGGGTTCCGTACCCAAAAGGCAAAAACAGGACCCTATTACTAAGACTCTGCTGTCCGTCTGTCCGTCTGTCTGTCACCAGGTTGTAACTCATGCACTGTGATAGCTAGACAGTTGAAATTTGCACAGATGATATATTTCTGCTGCCGCTATAACAACAAATACCTACTAAAAATAAAATAAAATAAATATTTAAGTGGGGCTCCCATACAACAAACGTAGGTAATTATTTTGCCGTTTTTTGCGTAATGGTACGGAACCCTTCGTGCGCGAGTCCGACTCACACTTATCCGGTTTTTATTGGTAGGTATAGTTAACAATAGATATCATCAAGCCCATTGTCATATTCTCACTTGAAGTTGACCGACAGTTATCGACCGCTAAACTGTAATGAAACCTTATTAGTTAATATTTTATATATTTGTTTAATATCGATCATGCCGATAATTGTTTAATATCGATCATGCCGGTTATTGTTTATTTGTAAACCTATTACTTATAAGAAAATTTAAATAATTTACTTCAAGCAAGATAGTGGACAACCGCTTCTCCATACAAACGTAAGTAGTGCCTATTTCCACCCTATTGACATTATAGAATTTAATGTACATATATAGACCATTGATTATGCCCGTTCGTTGCATTTTGTTCAATTTTTTTATTAATTTAAATGTTAGGAGTGAAAAAGAAGTTCCATATAAATAAATAAAAACTCCTAACTTTAACATAAAAAAAAAACCGGCCAAGTGCGACTTGGACTCGCGTACCAAGGGGTCCGTACATTAAGTCCGACTCACGTTTGACTGCACATTTCTAATAGGTTTTCGTGTCATCTATAGGTATTTTTTTCAAAATTTTAGACCTAGTAGTTTCGGAGATAAAGGGGGGGGGGGGATGGTCAGGTTTGGCTATTTTCTTAAATATCTTCTAAGTTACACATCGGTAACTCGTGGCATTTAGGTAGCACTTAAAAGATTAGCGATGAGCACACATCGGTAACTCGTGGCATTTAGGTAGCACTTAAAAGATTAGTGATGAGCACACATCGGTAACTCGTGGCACTTGACAGTTTCTAACAGACTAGTGATGTGACAATGTTCTTCCTATACGAGTCGTGAAAAAGAAACCACTAAAAAAAGGAATTAATTAAACTAATCTTTTAAGTGCTACCTAAATGCCACGAGTCACCGATGTATACTTCTAACCTATGTATTTTAAAATTATAAAAAAAAAATATTTAAAATTCTCAAGATGAGCTCTTTCATTTGATATATAACACGATATAGTTTGAAAAACTTTATTTTTTAACTTTCTTATTTACCCCCCAAAAGTGGCCCCCATGTTTAAAATTAATTTTTTTACGTTACATGTCCGTCTTTGGGTCACTAATTTACATATGTGTACCAAATTTCAACTTAATTGGTCTAGTAGTTTCCGAGAAAATAGACAAGAGATGAGAGAGAGAGAGAGATGTGACAGACGGACAGACAGACAGACGCACGAGTGATCCTATAAGGGGTCCGTTTTTTCCTTTAAAGGTACGGAACTCTAACAAACATATAAAAGCTCCTCGATTGAAAAAAATCAAACGAAGGAAGGAGAACAGATATAGTTAGATACATTTTCCAAAATGTCAATCCAAAGAGGAAAATCGCCATCTTCGTAATATATAAATCGAGATACAAAGATTTATGTTTAATTTGACTAATACTGTTCTCAAAAATATACTTTTTAACTGCTTTACGTCAAAAATTGGACAACTATGTATTTAGTCATTTTTTGGATTGTTGTAATTTACGAAGTTACACAATCGGTACGACAATTTTAGATGAATAAGGATATAGCAGAAGCAAATACTTACCATTTTGTTTTGGCACATAGTTTGCGTCCCGTTTGCCCCAATTTACACAAGTGCGTTGTGTTCACACACCCATGGTTTTTCATTAGCAGCAGACGCTGCACACAATGAACCAGTTAGATTCCAATCCAATCTAAAATCTACACGCTAAAACTACTTGCACTGGATTCTAATTTCTAGTTAAGAATCCAGTGCATCCTTAACTTTTGGGAAGGCCAGTTGTATTTTTGATTTGATGAAACACTTATTAGCTTCTGCCCCCACTTCGTCTGCGTGTAATGATGACTTTTGTGATATAACTATCCTATGTCATTCCCCGGGCAACAAACAATCTCCATGTCCATCCATCTTTTGGACGCCAATGACCGATATATCCGCACCGCAGGTTCAACGCCAAAGACCGATTAATCGGTCACAGACCACAGAGCAACATAAACCTACGTGGATATGCGTAACGTTCAATTTCAGTTTTGACACTTCGGTGACGTGGCGTCCGAGTGACTGCTTTTGTGTTTGACATGGCGTCGAAAAGGTTAAATCGATTTGGCACTTTTAACCTAAAGAGACAAAGTTATTTTCGCATTTACAATATTAGTATTAGTAGGGACTAGTTGGGATACCAAAATAAAACAGTAATAAAATAATTCTGCTTACCACGGTTTATAAAACTTAGATCCCTAAAATATCTCCCCAATAAGTAGTGTGTTCTTAATCTTGTGTTGGATAACATCAAACATATTGGAACAAAAACTATCGCAAGTTTCATTGGGCCGATATCGGCGAGCTTCGAAAGTACTCCCCGGACACAAATGATTCCGTCTTGATTGTAACTTGGGGCCCGATTCGGATTTTGAAATAGACATCTATCAGACATCTTTTAGACATCACCAAGATACGATGACGATATCTTTAAGATCTAACCTGTCAAATTTGACATTTGCGCGATTCTGGAGATAGGTACTGTTGAACGATTTCTACAGGATATGACTTAGAGATCCAATTCACATCTAATATATATCTTACTCTATCTAACGTAAAAGTGACATTGGTTCCCCGAATTGCGCTGCAAAAGAGAACTAGTTGATATCTAAACTATGACGTATCTAGAATGGATCTAGTACGTGTCGTCTCTTGTGAATATCTTGTAGTTCGAATACGGCAGTTCGTCTCGACGTCTAAGTTGACACTTACATTGGTAACAACTATAGGTACGCACTCGGAGGTCGTAAAATAAACGACTTTATCTGAGGCTAAATGGACGGTAAACTTTGAGACTACAATCCAGGCTGCCATATAAGGTAAACGTACTAGTGCTCGACATGCTAATGCCCAATAGATGAAACCTTGCTGTCACCTCTATTGACAATGACTTAAGTTTCAAGATGACATGTACTGGGACCGCGTCGAGCTCAGTACGTTTACCTTATCCATAGACGCAGCAAGCTCGAGAGAGTAGAGTTCTTGGATCGTAACAAATACCCGAAATCGGCGATAGACTGGATCGCCTGAAACTTTTACTCGGTTTTGTTTTTAAAGCTAAAACTGGCTGTCTTCTCTAGACAAATGTGTCGGAAAAGAATACGGGCTTTGATATCTTGATTTTTAAACAGCCTATTTGAGTGTCCATCACTGTTGATAATTGAACAATTTTCTTGAAAAAGAAAAAGTAATATAAAGACGGAATTCACACGCTAACTACTTATTTTTTATGTAAGCAGAAGATATTGACAATTTGTATGTTACTTTGTATTCGATTCGTCATCATCGATTTTCTTATTACTTAAATAATTGTATGGTATCTATTATTAGGATCTTGACTGTAAGTACTCAGATTTCATCATATCTGGAATGATCCATGCTTTTTTATTTTTATATAAGTATGTGGGTACAGTAAATAAGTTGCGATTTACCACCCCATCAAGTGTTGTTTCCCATTTTCCTTTTATTTTTGTTGTCTGTTTGTTTGTGTTGGCGAATAAACCTATTTTTGTATTGTTTTTATTTAGGTAAAGTAAGGTAAAAGTATTTGCTAAGCATTCGGTCTCCATTTTCTCTTTCGACAAGGTAAGTAGGTAAATAAAACAACATCCACTCTCTAAATAAACAAAAACTCCTACGTAAAATTATTCGCCACAACCAACGAACTAGAATAACTATATTCCGTCGCTGGCCTTAACAGTGTCCTTTTAGATGGTAATAACGTTATCTAAAACATTAACCCAACATGAATAAAAGAATTTGTCATCATGGGGCTATCAATTATATCTTGAATCGGGGTGATAGGCGTAAAATTTTAGCCATATTGAGGAGTTGGTAACTGGAGGATCTTGACTTGTCTGAGGAGTGAGGAGTATCGTTTTAAAAATACTTGACTAGATTTAATTACCTACTAACTGCCGCCTTTCTTATTTATATGAGGTAAAAAAGCAGCTAGTTTGGTTCAACTTACTATTTTCTTCAGCATAAACTCTCAAAGTTTCCTGAATATTACTCAGCGGAAGGAATTTCGATGCAACAGGTGAAATACTTTGTCATCCACAAAATATTTTAGTGAAATTGCAACATTTATGAACGTCAAAACTTTATGGCTTGTCAGCATTTCGAAATCTTCTCGCGGCACGCTGAAATGGGAATTCACGTCAAAAAATTGGATGTAACAAGATTGATGGGTGCGAGCGCAAATTGAATATTTATTTGCCGAGGGCTTGTTTGATATTTATTCCGAATGGAAAACATTCAGCTACAGGTGAATGACAGTTGGAATTATGCACTACTTATACTTATATTGTTTTGAAATAACTAATAAAATAACATTGTTATTTGGGAATATTGTCCTATAAGTAACCTGATTTAAACTCTTTTCTTTTGAATATTTTAATTCTTGTTTAGTATCCAAAATGTACCAGTGTTGTTGTACCGTTGCGTTTTATATACCTAAGTATTTTTAACAAATCATTTGAATATTTGTATAGTTTTAGATTTAGGTTGGTCTACGTTGGTCATATATAATTTAGACTTAGAATATTTATACGTTAGTGATAAAAACCATGTTATTTATCACGTTTGTAATTTCACACACTGACACGTGGACAGTTAAGCTAAGCACAAATATTTATAAGCAGGTACTTAATAACACAAACATGCTTTATTTACGTTACCAAGCAGTATAGTACCTAATGTACCTATTATTCTTCGATGATACGGTTCACTGAACAATAGGCAGGCAATGTGTTATGTGTTATGAAAGACAGTCAATGAGATATTGTTTGTGCAGGGTGCGTGAACATTCCGCTTCGCGAGATCCCGTCTACGGGCGTCGAGGCGTGGTACAAGCTAGAGGCTCGCTCGCAGCGCTCCTCGGTCCAGGGACGCATCAGGCTTCGGTTGTGGCTGTCGGCGCGAGAGGCAGGCAGACATGACGACGACAACTGGCAACAGGTTAGTGCCTATTCAATTATATAGCTTGATTTGGAAGGCATTGTTGCGTCTAAAGGCTCCTCTTCACGTTGGGCCAACGCCAACGCCAACGAGGCAGCCATGCGGTAGAATGAGATAGCAATATCACTTGCTCCCTCTAACCGTGTAAACTGTTTTGTGGGACATTGTATTTGTATAAGCTGTATACTTTTATGTTAATAAATAAATAAATTAAAAAAAAAATAACGCATAAATGCGTCCCTCGTTGGCGTTGGCGTTGGCCCAACGTGAAGAGGAGCCTTAAAAGGCACACATAAACGTGACCAAGCAACGCGACAATATCAAATATTGCTGTCACTGTGTCTGTGCTAGGTATATGGTTGCGTATTTTTTTTTTTTTTGCGAAAAGTGGATATGCTTTGTGTATCATGTGCCTTCGCTTTCGCACACAGCTAATTTTGACAATAGATGTAGCCCTAATTATATTTATGTGCTGTGTCCGTCACGCATTTTTGCATGGACCCCCAACGGGCCCCACGTCGTCGTTGTCGACGCCTAGCGGCGCGATTCGGGAAATTAATTAGAGATTAGCTAGATTAGATACGATAATAGTTACTATAATATCTTTACTATTTCATATCTAGTGAATCTCTAATTCATGTCCCGAGTCGTGGCGCCAGCCGCCATAAGGTACCTTTTGCCATGGAACGTCACATATATTTACTATATCGTATCTAGTTAATCTCTAACTCATTTCCCGAATCGAGCCGTAGGTCTGATAAATTATTCCCAATTTTCCTATTCTGTTCATTGTTTACTTACATTCGGCACGTTAAATATTTTTTCCGCCCTGCCCCTGATGTTGATTGTTTTGTGGTTGATGGTTATTGTTTATTGTAAACGTCAACAACAGCCGAAAAGCAGATTTTGATTGTTTATTTCCTTCATTTAGGTACCTACTTGTTTTTTTGTACAGTTATTAAAAGCTTAATTGGTCCCGTTTAAACAACAACCATTAATTATCTGTAACTAAGAAGGTTCCCTATAGAGTAATTTATTAACTATTTGCTTTATTAACTTTTGTACTCAAATGCTGTTGACAACGTTAACACGACATATGGGACCGATGTAGTGATACGGAATCCTACTGAATATTGCGACGTCAAGCGAAAATGAAAAAGGAAACGTACTTTTCCGCCCGAATGGAATAATAGATTTGGAGCTTTATGTGATTTAATGATTTTCTCGCCACTGCTTTTAGTGTTATTTCTTACTCCAGACCTCTCGATATTAATAACGCCAAATGATCTCATAATATCCAGTAACGTCATCGCTGGAGCCTAATGGCAAAAGTGCGTAAAATAGCGGTACTGTGGGTAATAAAATATGGATTACTGAGTATCGGACCAATATTGCTAATCTGCTGAACCACTGCACTGGACATAAACTGTTTTATTGAGCTTTTCGTAGCGGCCCATTAGTTGGTTTACGCGTTACAGCTGGACTGCATAAAGACGGAACCGCGGCGCCGTGTCCGACTAATGCCGAAATTTATGGCTCTCGTGGAACTCTGATAAAATTTTGGTTAGTTAAGACTACGTTCTTAACGTCACAGGGTAAGCGATATAGGTACAAGTCAAATTGAAGTAATAGAAGCGGAAATTAAAGTAAGGGTTGGCGCGATTAGATTAATCTGACACAATAATGTGAGTAAGTTTTGTAGCGGGACATCGCTATATAATAGACGTGAATATATCGTTGGTCTCGCTCGCACACCAGTTTGTCGCACACCAGTTTGTCGCACACCAGTTTGTCGCACACCAGTTTGTCGCACACCAGTTTGTCGCACACCAGTTTGTC
This sequence comes from Cydia splendana, assembly GCF_910591565.1. Lineage (NCBI taxonomy): Eukaryota > Metazoa > Arthropoda > Insecta > Lepidoptera > Tortricidae > Cydia > Cydia splendana. Next base: position 10,351,264 of record NC_085971.1, on the reverse strand, counting down.
GCGTGGAAACCGCATCAGGCCGCGTAGCCAACATGCCAATCGCTTACGCTCCGTAGCAAACGAAACACAACTGTCACCGTTGCACTAATATGGAAGAGTGAGAGAGAGACACAGAGCTTTTCGTTGTCGTAGCGCAAGCGATTGTCTCCTTGGCCGTCAGAGTGAAAAGCGCATGAACCGTAGGTTAGACGTTAAGGTTATAAAATTTCTAATCTGAAATAGGTGTATAGATTATTCAATTATTAGGTATTTTGCATCCTTTTGTGATTAAACCTGTTTGTTTTTTATCGACTATTATTTTTTATTAATAAAATTAATAAGTGAATAGTTTTTTTAGGTCGTGCAGTTAAATTAAATATCAAATAATGAGGTAATGCCATTGTAATAAGCAACATAATTTAAAAATTACTTTGACAGTTAGGTCTTGAGCTTCATCAAAATGTCCAAAGGATCCAACAAAGTGTAGGCTTTAATTAAGCGTGTTTGGGAAGCTTCCCCGGCACCTGACTGGGTCATTCATGTTAATTTCGTAAAGGTAAGCTTTGTCGCACAAATTGCTAGATTTATACGGGCAATAAAATCACACATTTAAAGATTGTAAAACACAATATAGCTAGTTTGTTGACAGAATAGGGAGCTCCTATATCGATAAATTAAATTATCGATACTTTTCCCTGTTGGCGTATACCTGGCGTGCAGCAGTGCGCTAAATGTTTTGTACGGTCGGTGTCCCAACTTATCTACACACGTTGCCATGCTAATTGCATAGAATAGTGGATACTTATGTTAGGGGACCGACTGTACCAAACAACGAAGTGTAGGTATATAGGTACCTACTTTTTAAATTTACCAGACAAAATTGTTAAAATAGGTGATGTGCAAGACGTGGTAAATATTAATTTTTACATACGTTATACAAACGCCTGGGAGACAATTCTCACGCACGCAAATAATGTTTCCTTCAAACCTGATCGATTGGTTATTGTTCATTGTGACCCGTAAACGTGTGTGGTATTAAATACGGCGCGTATCTATTAGATAAAACGTACCAATCGTTTAGCGTTGTGTAATCATTGGAGTGAGATGAACGATTCTCAAATACACGCGTACTTCTTTTTCCAAGATAAATCCAATTTAGTCTCGCACTCGTACCTAGTGTACTGTATATGTATATACCTACACATATATTCTACACATAATTCTTGCACGGCGAGACTCAATGACACGGCTTTTTTCGCTCCACAAGTTTTCACATCCCCTTTCATTATTCAGGGTTTACGGCCGCTGTTAATTCTTCCTTTTTTAAATTGAGTGGATGATCTTTTTTTCATGCCAGTTCATCTTTAGAAGTAATTTTAATCACACGACGGGGCTTAGAGTTAGACCAAGAAAAGTCTGCAGCGATTTTGATAGCCCACGCAGTGCAAGTGTTATTTGTACGTCATAATTTCATAGAAGTTTGACGTTTAAAATAACGCTTGCACTGCGTGGGCTATCAAAATTGCTGCAGACTTTTCTTGGTCTAACTCTAAACATGCTCTACCGCGTTCTGAGACTCCCTCCTTTAATTTGATGCTAAAAGTGTTAACGAGCTCTTGAAGAAGTTTTGTAGTGTAAGCTGTGTAAGATTAGATCGAATTTCTCAGCCACCTGCTCTCCGCCTTTAAGGAAATTAAATCTGGAAATTAATTTGAATAACATTTTTATTAAACAAACTTTATACATAAAATTACGTTCATGGAAACTTCCAATTTCGAAACTGTCATCGTAATATTCGTAATAAATCCGTGATAATAATATTTGACGTCTCAAATTCAAACTGTATGTTAACTTTTTTGTTAACGAGGAATAAACACAGACAAACGTAGCGAAATTAAAAAGTTAGTTTAAGCTCACTTGGAGATCGACGAAATAAGAAACTAAAGAAATAACTTCATCTTTAATTTATAAAGGCGAGACTTCGTAATACCGCCTCACGAGGTTGAGGCTTCTTCACTCCCGCTTTAAATATAGGTTTCTTATCTCAAGCGCCACTCGCAAACTTTACATCATTGCAATTTGCAGTCTATTTGATCTGCAGTCTTCTAAATCTTTTTATATTCCAATATACTATAATAATATTAATAATAAGGCGTAGGGATGTGACGACCCCATCGCCCGCTGGTTTTACCAGTGCAATCAGTCAACGCAGGGCAGCTTGTGGCGAGCTGTTGGGGATTAGCGACCTCACGTACCCGAGTGCTCCTGGAGAGTTCTGTTACCCGCAAGGAGGGTGGGTGGGACAGGATTCTCTGTCTCTGGCTTGCCTTAGCCGGCCGGCCAGAGTGGAGTCGTTAGAGCTATAAGCTCCAGGGGTGGAAGTGAAATATGCATAAGACGCGAGTTGGCACAGTGGCTGTTAACAGCCACTGGGTAGAAAGCGGCGCACACCTCTCGACACCCCTGAGCCGCTCACACCGGTGTTGCCCTTGAGCCATCCTAGATGTCGCTTTTTGTGGGGGCCCATCTTGTGAGGGCGAGTCACCGTCTGCCGGAAATAAAATTGCATACCGTTTTATTAGGCAGGCGTCCGGTTTTTTACCCTATAGCTCAGTTCTTAGTCCATCGCTTTCACCCAATAACCTAGTTCATTTTAGATTCCATCAACTCTCAATAGTCCTTACACCCTGGCGGGTGCTGCCTCTGCGTGCGTCCCATGACACTGGCAAGGGCAGCCTCCGCTCGGTGTACCCCTTACATTTCATTAAAGTGTCAAAAGGGCCTCTACGTGTTGGCTTCGGCTCCACGCACGCCTCCCAAAGGTCCGGAACACCATTGTTCCGTGATGGGAAAGACATTAATAATAATAAGGCGTAGGGATGTGACGACCCCATCGCCCGCTGGTTTTACCAGTGCAATCAGTCAACGCAGGGCAGCTTGTGGCGAGCTGTTGGGGATTAGCGACCTCACGTACCCGAGTGCTCCTGGGGAGTTCTGTTACCCGCAAGGAGGGTGGGTGGGACAGGATTCTCTGCCTCTGGCTTGCCTTAGCCGGCCGGCCAGAGTGGAGTCGTTAGAGCTATAAGCTCCAGGGGTGGAAGTGAAATATGCATAAGACGCGAGTTGGCACAGTGGCTGTTAACAGCCACTGGGTAGAAAGCGGCGCACACCTCTCGACACCCCTGAGCCGCTCTCACCGGTGTTGCCCTTGAGCCATTCTAGATGTCGCTTTTAGTGGGGGCCCATCTTGTGAGGGCGAGTCACCGTCTGCCGGAAATAAAATTGCATACCGTTTTATTAGGCAGGCGTCCGGTTTTTCAACCGACGAAAAAAAAAAACGGAGGAGGTTCTCAAGTCGACGCGTATATTTTTTTTTTTTTTTATGTATGACCACGCATAACTTTTTACAGAGATGTTCGATTTTGATAATTATTTTTTTATTGGAAAGGGTATACCCCGAAGTTGGTCCCATATAAATTTGGAAAAAAAAATCCAACCTTAAGGGTAGGAAAATAGGGGATGATTGATTTTTTTCACTCACCGATTGTAACGTATGACCACGCATAACCTTTTACAGAGTAGTCGTAATAATAATAAAAAATTGGAAAAAAATCCTACCCTAAGGGTGGGAAAATAGGGGTAATTTATTTATATTACAGAACAAAATAATAGTTAAAGTAGGTTTATTAATATAACAGTTAATAGCTAAAGCAAGGTAGGTAGCTATTTTAAAAGTAATCAAAAATTAAGCATGTAATAATTTGTATAAATTATAGCCACAGAAAATTATAAAATAAAAACTTTTTAACAAAAAAAATAACCGCCGAAAAAAAACTAAAAGGATATAAAAAAACCGGCACTAACACGAAACGAGTCGACCAACAAAAACAATAGCACACTGAAAAGAAAAAAATAATTATTTTGTCTTCAATAACGCAAGTGAATACCTATGAACTATGTATATACATACTTCTGAAATCAATCACACAAATCTGCGTATTTATATATTTACAATCTGTTATTTTTGGAGTCGGTGCCAGCCTCAAACAAACTTGAGCACTGTTGAGGATGGTAGCTTGCGGTGGTTGTTGAAAGTCCGGAGAGTCTCAGTAAAAATGTTTATTGTTCTACAATGTTACATAAGTTAAGTCTAAAATCTTAATGTTAAATAAATTTTAATAAAATAGTTATTTGTTTTGAATGCACCCGGTCGCTAAGAATCCGAAAAGTACACTGACTTGTACAGCCGGCCGCATCGCCAAACTAAACTGGGTCGCGGGCGCCTGTCACGTGTTCGGTGCATGTGCACTGAACATCTTGCCGAGGGCCAAAGATAGAAATTACAATAGAAACTTAAATTATAAAAATCGTAAAATGAAAGTAAATCAAAGAAACTTGTACAAATGTTGTATAAATGTTACAAATAGAATTGTATAAAACTTAGCCCTATTAATTGTTACGTTCACATAGAATCGTCACTAAACGCTATTTTTCTTATTAACACTGGGGTAGTGCCCCTTTCTGTGTAGAGAACACTATCACGGTCATTTATTTGCACTCGCGCACTTTCACTAGGCTCACTAGATTTAACACAGTCGGTGTTGCGCCTGGTGGGCTGCGGCTGCATCCCAGCCTCCGGACTGTCGACCACCTCGGCCGCTTGTCTTGAAGTTGCTGCTACAGTCTCACGTTGCGACTGTATCCTTCGCCAGCCGAGAAATATAATTATGATCGCTCCAACTATCAAAATACCGTAGATGAGGGTATAGTGGTGTATATCGTGGATCGATATCTCATTTGTTAAGGGTTGTTCTTCTTTCATAGTCTTAATTTTCTGCTCTATGCTCTCCCTTAATAATGCTGTACTACCATCTGTTGTCATTTCTATTTCCATATTCTGAATTGTTATGTTAATTACATGATTAATTGGGGCAATCTTCGGAACTTCGACATCAGGGGTTATGTTGATTGTGCTCTCCTTCTTTTTGTGGGTGTATACAGTCAAATTCTCCATTTTTATTATGCAGCCTTCGGGAATGTTTATTATGTTCGCGCCAGTCAGCTGATGTGCGGTAACTTGATCTTTGCACAAATTTCGTAGGTTGCACTTGTCGCAACAAAAAGATAGATATTGGTTTGCACTAGACAAGTTTATCCATTTGTTTTGGCATGTAATAAGATTGGTTTGACACCGATCTATGGTGTTAACTTCTCTCACACAAAAGTCAAGGTCGCTCTTCATTTTATAGATAGGGCTGGTCAATTGACATAAATATGTTGTTGAGTCACGTGATAGACACCGTTCTAATTCGTTTGTTTTTATAGGCAAGTAGGAGTCCTTTTGAAGGTTCATTGCAATATGGCTTTCAATAGGTATGACTACTAACATGTTTTTACCTACTTGTTGGGGTATGGCTTGAATGTTATATAAATCGTAGTTATCCCTGCTTATTAATGGGACACGGATTTCTAAAAGAATGTATCGTTTTGTCATGACACCTTTGATTCGCAGTAAATGGTAAATGTTTGTTAAGTCAAGTTGAATGTTATCGATAGGTAGTGTGAGTTCTTTATCCAGCTGTCCCGATATGATACTTAATTCATTTTGGAGTTGCTGCGGGCTTATCAAGTTAACGTTGATGTGTCCATTGTGTATATCTGTAATTGTATCCAGTAGTGACATTTGAATACCTTTTAAATGGGTCAGTATGTTAGTCGCGGCCATTGCTATTAAGGTGAATTCTGCTGTGACATCAAGTTCATTGACTTGTTTTGTTATTGCGAATGAATTCATTTCTATACGTGTTAAGTGGCTGTTTATCATCTTATGTTGTCTTTGTATGGTGTTTTCTGTTCTTTGGAGCAAATTGTACTCTGCTTCAACGACAGAGGTTTGATTTTTCCATAACTGGGCCAAATGTCTTTGATTCTCGCGTACTAACGCAATGTCTCGTTCGTACTGTTCTGCGAATCGACTGTCTAATACTCCGAACAGGGTGTTTGCGATGTTCCCGACGCCGTTTACGAGGCCGCGCCTCCTTCGGGCTCGAGTGTGCATTTGTTGTTTCAGCAAAACTTTGTTGTTATGTTCCAACTCTTCGAAACCGTGACGTAGTTGTAACATGATGAGTTCACAATGCGACATAGGTTTTATTTGAGTGCATATGTTATCTAAATGTTGGTAATATTTCGTAAACGCTACTGCGCCTTCCCAGTAAGGGTCTAAGTTGTAGTAGGCTATTATCTTCCACTCATCTCTGATTATCTGCATGTCGGCAACTTTGTCGAAGTAAAGCGCTTGATTTTTTGTTAACTGAGTTGTTTGCATGCACGTTCCGTGTGTAGCTATGGTCAGGATATAAAGAAACATCATAAGTAGTGATAGGACATAAGGTCGTTGTTTGTTTGTTGAGGTGCGTTGTTTCTTCTTGTTTTTCGGTTCTGAAGTTTCAGTGCTCTTTGACGTTTGTTTGTCGATAGGGAGAAGGGATAATTTTGTTATTGGCCTTTTTAACTCGCCGCTTTTTGTTTTTAGGGTAACCACTCTGACATGACCGTCCTTGCCGGGATGTACGTCGATCACTCGTCCCATAGCCCATTTTCCGGGTGGGAGGTTGTCTTCGTGGATTACAACCATGTTTCCGATCTCAATGTTTTGTTGGGGTTCTTGCCATTTTGTTCTCGCTGTCAGTTGTGTTAAATATTCTGTTTTCCACCTTTTAAAAATGTCCTGAAATATTTTTTGGCTCAAATGCCATCTGGTGCGTGCATCTTCTGCTGTATCTATTACTGTTACACCGGGCCTTCCCGGCGACAGGAAGTGGTTTGGCGTTAAGAAGTCGAGGTTGTCGATGTCGTCGTTGAGGGCGCACAATGGCCGAGAGTTAAGGCAACCTTCTATTAATGTCAAAATTGTTGAGTACTCTTCGAATGTTAATTTTTGTTCTCCTACTACCCGTTTTAAATGATGTTTGAGGCTTCGCACAGCTCTCTCCCAGATGCCACCCGCGCTTGGCCATGAAGGTGCATTAAAGTGCCATTCAATGTTCATCCCGGTGATTTCGGCTAAAAAGTTGTTATCAGTTATGTGCTGTAAATGTTGATATCCCTCTTGCAGTTTCCTGTTTCCACCAACAAAGTTTTTTCCATTGTCGCTGTACATGTGGGCCGGAGCTCCTCTTCGCGCTGCCATTCTCCGGAGGGCCGCCAAAAACGCTGAACTTGTTAAGTCGGTTACCAATTCTAGATGTACAGCCTTCGTCACCATACATATAAAAATGGCTATGTAGCCTTTTAATGTTCTTGCTCCTCGCCCTTTGCTGGCCTTTATGTCTACTGCTCCCGTATAATCCACCCCCGTATGATAAAAGGGTTTGGCGGGGTTGCACCTGGCTGCGGGTAAATCTCCCATGAGTTGAATTTGTTTCTTTCCCTCTTGTTTCCGGCACGTTACGCATTTGAGTAGCTCTCTTTTCACCGTGTTATATCCTCCTGTTATCCAGTATTCCTGACGCAGGGAACTCAAAGTCAGCGTCGCTCCCCCATGCAAGGTTAGCTTATGTGCCTGGTCTATAAGTAGAGTTGCCAGGCGAGACTCTCTTGGGATAATTTTTGGGTGTTTCATCTCTTCACTCATCAAGGCTTGATCTAGGCGTCCTTTAACCCTTAAAATTTGTTGTTGATCAAGAAACGGATTTAATTGTTTTAACTTACTTTGTTTTTGTACACATTTGTGCTTGCGCAAATGTTCTATTTCCTCTCCAAACTCACGTTGCTGTACATGTTTTATTATTGTTGATTTCGCTTTCCGTATTTCTTGCAGTGTCAGGTAACTCGGCAGCTGTTTACGTTTAGGTGTCAATGCTCTCTGTATCCATGCTAATATATGTATTATCTTTTCTAATGAGCTATGTTTATTTAATAACTGTTCTATAATGTTTTGATCCGTATTTGAATGTTGTATGACGTTTGAATGAAATGTTTTTTCCTCGTGATCTGTTGTGAATGTTTCTTGTTCAATGTTTTCTGGCCGGAATGTAGTTAGCCACGTAGGCCCAGTTGTCCATAAGGATTGATCGCTTAGCAGTTGAGATGCATACCATCCTCTACTTGCTGCGTCCGCTGGATTCTCCTTTGTGTTTACGTAATGCCATTGTTTAGAGGGCATGATTTCCGTGATCTGTTTGACTCTGTTTGCAACGAAGGGTTTCCAGCGATTTGGTTCTCCTTGAAGCCATCCTAACGCCACCTTTGAGTCTGTCCACCCGTAGGTATTGATCTCACGATTTTCGAAGGCTCGTTTTACTTTACTCATAAGTTTCGCTAGTAAATGCGCACTGCTCAATTCAAGTTTCGGTAATGTTATTTTTGATTTTAATGGTACTAGCTTTGTTTTGGCTGCCACGAGCACTACCTTCTCCTGGTTCTTGACGCGTGCATATATGACACCTGCGTACGCGGCTAGAGATGCGTCGCAGAATCCATGTAGTTCGATGACGGCATGTTCGCGGCTATTCAGCCATCTCGGAATCTCATATTCATTAAGCTTGTTGAGGTCTGTTTTCACTTTGTTCCATTCTTTATAAATGTCTTCTGGCACTTCGGCGTTCCATTCCATTTTTGATTTCCACACACTTTGGAAAAGTAATTTCATTTTTGTTACTACTGGCGCTACCCACCCCAATGGGTCGAATACTTTCGAGATTTCCGACAAAAGGATCCTCTTTGTTATTTTGTTGTGTTGTGTCGTCTCATATCGGAAAGTAAAAGTGTCCTTTGTGGGATTCCAGCATATCCCTAGAGTTTTGGGAACGACATCTGATTTAAAATTAAAAATAACGCTGTTTTGTTGGCTGGTCATATCTGTTAATAACTCGGTACTGTTGGCTGACCACTTGCGTAGGTTGAACCCTCCCGTTTTCAATAACTGGTCTAGGTCCTTAATAACTTTCTTCCCTTGTTCTATAGAGTGTACTCCGTGGACTAAGTCGTCCATATAGAAGGATTGTTCTAAGATTCTGGAGGCTTCTGGGAAGTTGTCCCGTTCATCCTCCGCCAGCTTCTTTAGCGTCATCATTGCCAGAAATGGGCCCGCTTTCATCCCATATGTAATTGTTTTAAGTTCAAATGTTTGTAGGGGTTGTTTATTGGATTCCCTCCAGATTATCCTTTGTAAACATGCATCGTCTTCGTGAATCAAAATTTGACGGTACATTTTTTCTATGTCGGCGGTGAATGCATACCGATACTGCCTCCATCTGAGTAGTAAAAATTGTAAGTCTTGTTGTAAGTTGGGACCTTTGTACATTAGGTCGTTGAGGGAATATCCTGTAGACGTTTTTGCTGATGCATTAAATACGACTCTATATCGTGTAGTTGATGACTCGACTCGCTCAATTCCATGATGTCCTAAGTAACATTCCAGAGTCTTGTTACCGCCAGCTGGCATCATATGTTGTAGTTCAGCGTATTCATTCATAAATGTTTTATAATCCGATGCTAATTTTGGTTGTTTCTCAAACTTATGTTCTAAATTTCGAAATTGAGCTATGGCTTTTTGTTTAGACGCTCCGAGGTTGTTCTCGAAATTGGGTTTCATGGGGAGCCGCACCTGGTATCTTCCATCTTGTTTTCTAACTGTTGTTTCCTGAAAATATTGTATACATGTTACGTCTTCCGCAGATAAATCTTCCTCTTCTGTTACATCTTCTACCTCCCAAATTGTTGTAAGTCCTCTAAGTTGTCTATCACCACGTTACAGTAGAATGTGTTGTTTGTTTGCTTTGGCTTCCCACTCAAAAGCCATCCGATCCGAGATTGTTGTGCCAGAGGCTGTGTAACATCTTTGCCTCCAAAATTTTTAATTCCTTCCAAAATAATGTTAGCGTAAACTTCTGCTCCGAATATCATGTCCACCTTTCGACTAACGTTGAACTCCGGATCCGCTAACTCAATGTTATTAATTATGGGCCATGATGGTTTACTAAATGTTTTGTTAGGCAGATCCTTAATAAGGTTGTTTACAATGATTACCTCTGCAATGAATGTGTCGTCGCTACAGTTCGACTTGCATGTTATGTTTATTTTCCCTTTAAAGTTATTTTCTTTCTCGCATACGCCGAAGATCGTTCCTCTGTGTTTTTCTCTCTTGATTCTCAGTAATTGAGCGGCCTGTTCTGTTATTAAAGAAAGCTGACTCCCTGGGTCTACCATCACCCTCATGTTGTAATAAGATCCGTCAGCACCCATCACTTTTAATTCAGCCGTAGCCAGAAGAGTTTCTAAATGTTCATTTTGTGTTTGTGCCACATGCGCGTTGCTACCTACATGCTCCTTATTTGCTGACATCGTGGCCGTGTTGTTTGTTGACTTACTTAATGCGTCATGTAAAATAGTGCTGTGCGCAGCTTGACAGTTGCGACATCGTTTTGTAGAGTTACATGTTTTTCCATTATGCGAAAACAAGCAATTAATGCATAATGACAACCTATTTACTGCATTTAATTTTTTGTCATTTGGCATTTGTAGAAAAAATTTGCAATTATAGATTCCGTGGTCACCTTTGCACAATGGGCACTTGAAACCAGATCCGATTGGTTTCGCAATCGCTGCGTAATTCCCATTGCTTTTGTAATTGTTTGATGTATGTACTGGTTTTCGATAAGATGCAGAATGTTGTTGAATGTTTGTTGAATGTTGTGTGTTAGGTTTTTGTTGTCCGTCTTGCCTTCTCCGAGCTGACGTTTCCAGTGTTGTAAATTTGCTCTCTAGGAAGTCCGAAAGTTCTTGTAATACTGGCATATCTCTTGTATTTTTAAGGGATTCTAAATAATCCGTATATGTTTCTGAGTCTAGTTTTTGGCCCAGGATATGAACCAAAATTGGATCCCAGGTTGTTGTATCGATTCCCAGATTCTTGATGGCATTAAAAGTTTCCATAGATACATCATGCAGCCTCTTAATTTGCGCCATAGAATTTTGTTGAATGTTTGGTAACCCAAATAAAATGTTCATATGAGATGTAAAAATCATTCTCTTGTTATTGTAGCGATGATTGAGTATCTCCCAACACGTCATATAGTTGTCAGATGTTATCGGTAAATGTTGGATGAGTCGTTCAGCCTCGCCTCTAAGTTTTGCCTTTAAGAATTGCATTTTCTGCGCATTAGACAATGCGGGATTCGCATGTATCGCCTCTACAAATAAATCCTTAAACGATACCCACTGATTATAATTTCCGCTGAAGATTGGTATTTCCAGCTTGGGCGTCGTCTTCTCCCTATGCGATACTGACCACATCTTAGTGTTAATTGTTTTCTTTAATGTGTTATATTGTTTTTCGTAAGAAGCAAAACTCTCGTCGTATGTTATGTTGTTACCATTTAGCTCACTATCGATTTCTAAGTGAAGGGTATCGATTGCTTCCCACCTAGCGTTTAATGTTTTAAGAGCGTCTTCATACTCCCATTTCGCTGTCAAAGCTTCTATGTTAATGTTAGCCACTGTTCTTTGAAATGCCCTAAAATTCGCCTCCTGCTTTCGTAGCGTCTCATCTATCCGACTGTATACCCCATGACTCTTGTACTCTTGTTCGACTGGTTCCTTAGACGAATCTCTGTTTCGCGAGTCTAGCAACTGTTTACTAGTACCCGCTAGTCCGTCCCCTACCTCCTTCGTTGGCTCCGCCCTTACAGGAGTAGAGGGCATGTTCTTCCACAACTCTTCATTCATTAAGCTCTTACACTCTTTATATTGTTCTTCCGTTGTTTCGTATATTTGCTTCGTAAAATAGGGATCCGTCCTAGGTGTCTCTGTATACAACCGATCGTGGTTAAATTGAAATTCTTTCCATAATTCCTCCAACTTTTTTAACTTCCTCCTAACATACTCCGCGTTGCTTTTCCTGTCCGCTCCATCTTTTTTAAAATTGGTTAAAACAGACTTAATTTCTTCTGCTAAAAGTACCTGATTCTTCACGTCCGCCATGTTTCCTCAGTAATATCGCCCAAAGATTAAATATGGAAAGATCTTACTTGAATATCTCCTGTCGTTAGTGTCACCTGGCCGACCGCTATTGCTGCAATTCGGCTCCTTTGCTGTTGCTGCTTCCACTGCAAACTGCACCACTCAAATGTTCTGTTAGTTCTTTGCACTTCACTCGCGTATACGTAGCCCGATGGTCCAACTACAGACGCGCGCGAAGTACTTTGTTCGAAGGACCATATGTTGAGGATGGTAGCTTGCGGTGGTTGTTGAAAGTCCGGAGAGTCTCAGTAAAAATGTTTATTGTTCTACAATGTTACATAAGTTAAGTCTAAAATCTTAATGTTAAATAAATTTTAATAAAATAGTTATTTGTTTTGAATGCACCCGGTCGCTAAGAATCCGAAAAGTACACTGACTTGTACAGCCGGCCGCATCGCCAAACTAAACTGGGTCGCGGGCGCCTGTCACGTGTTCGGTGCATGTGCACTGAACAAGCACCTTAGTGAAGCACCTGCACCGACTCCAAAAATAACAGATTGTAAATATATAAATACGCAGATTTGTGTGATTGATTTCAGAAGTATGTATATACATAGTTCATAGGTATTCACTTGCGTTATTGAAGACAAAATAATTATTTTTTTCTTTTCAGTGTGCTATTGTTTTTGTTGGTCGACTCGTTTCGTGTTAGTGCCGGTTTTTTTATATCCTTTTAGTTTTTTTTTTACCCCATAGCTCAGTACTTAGTCCATCGCTTTCACCCAGTAACCTAGTTCATTTTAGATACCGTCAACTCTCAATAGCCCTTACACTCTGGCGGGTGCTGCCTCTGCGTGCGTCCCATGACACGGGTAAGGGCAGCATCCGCTCGGTGTACCCCTTACATTTCATTAAAGTGTCAAAAGGGCCTCTACGTGTTGGCTTCGGCTCCGCGCACGCCTCCCAAAGGTTCGGAACACCATTGTACCGTGATGGGAAAGACATACATTAATAATATTAATATAATATTTTTGACGACCATTCTGGCCTAGTGGGTAGTGACCCTGCCTGTGAAGCCGATGGTCCTGGGTTCGAATCCCAGTAAGGGCATTTATTTGTGTGTTGACATAGATATTTGTTCCTGAGTCATGGTTGTTTTCTATGTATTTAAGTATTTATATATTATATATATCGTTGTCTGAGTACCCACAACACAAGCCTTCTTGAGCTTACTGTGGGACTTAGTCAATCTGTGTAAGAATGTCCTATAATATTTATTTATTTATATTTAATATATTCACTTATAGTAGATATTTACATGATGATAATAAGTGACAAGATATTTTAAATGGAAAAGTCCTAAATAAGTAGGTACTGGAAATGATGTAGCAACCTATAAGTAACCTAACAATCATCTTGCCTTCTGTCGGTTACAAGGCTTCAGTTTAATTAGCCTTTGACCTATTGTGATTCTTATAAATTGTAGCTGTGCAGACTGTCATTCAATTAGATAGCTCAATGTTGTTACTAACATCGCCTGTTCCCCGCTGCTGCAACGCTGCAGCAATAACGTTGCATCCGCAATGCTACTGCAGTCGAAAGCAGATTGTAACCTTAATTTGTTATTTTAAGTAGGTAATAAGTTACTAGAATCCTGCTCCATCTTCATTAGCATAATCAAAACACTTGTCATCCATCATGGAACCTCTATGATACCTATTATTTATAAGGCAATTTTATTCGGATTTTGTGCCCCGTCCGGTTTAGTATTTTATTTTTTGTAAAGGTCCGCCAACATGAGCGTCTGTTTGGAGTTCTACTGGCCAACGAGGTGGATTCGGCGAGCGGCGGGCCGAGCGGTGCCGAGAGCGAATGCCCGGCGATGTGGGAGGGCGAGCTGTGCGGAGCGGCGCAGACGCTCCTGCATCAACACGCCGTTCAGAGCGACATGAGCACTCTTCAGGCGGCGATAGCGCGTTTCGCTGCTGCTTGCAGGCTCAACAGCGATGCACCGCTAGATCCCAAGTAAGGAGGTTATGATGGAATTTGGTATTTGACTATCGTGCTGTTTATAGATGGTGGTGCTCTTTATAGCTACCCAATTGAATACTCAACTGGCATATTTATCTCAGCTTCAAATTGGATTTCGACGTTTGGGAGCCATTCGATTTTGAAAGACAAATTCAGTAATTATTTTTAAACACAGATACATGTACAAGCTCCTAACCGAGCTAGAACGTACTTGGTGCGCGTCAGAGGGGATGCCCCTGCGAGCTGAGGCGTGCCCCGGCGCGGGCGGCTCGTGCGCCTCGCGGGACGAGGAGCGCTGGCTCGCAGACTGCTTCGGCGAGTTCGTCGAGCGCGCACTGCACCAGCTGCGACTGCACCGCGACTTGTACCCTGTGCTACACCACCAGAGTCTTAACAAGTTAGTGTTAAAAAAAGATTTGGACACATATTTCATTTTTGGTACCAGCTTTTACCCCTGTCCATGGTATAATAATTTATACTCCGCCTGGTACTCTATTCCGAGATTCGCGTATGACCTAACTGACACGGGCCTACGTCATCATGCTGTTTACAGGTTCTCAAACTTTAAAATGTGGGAGAATTTTAACCAACGGTGAAAATTATATTAACGGCATTAATTTTAAGTTATTCATGTAGAAACATAGTAAAATAAAACAAATCTAATGTATTAAATTATAATTTATTTATCTATACAAGATAAACGTTTAAAAAACTAATTCACAGTTACACATTAATTACCAAGCTTATGACGTGAAAAGTTTGGAAAACACTGCGACTGCTGACACTGAGCGAGAAGGAAATAACAATTAACACGCGTTCGACAAGGATGACGGTCAGGGCATGAAGTTATCTAGATCCGAATTGTCAAATGTGACAGCGCTATCCTGTGTTGCCAATAATGTAAACAGAATTACCCGAACGTCTGAAATTTCTTTCGTGAATCGGAAGATATTGCTAACGAATAATTAAAAATGACGTGTTGTTGTAAAATTTAAGATAAAATACATATAAATGAAAATTATAAAATTATAAAGAAATATTTTAACTTATTAACCATAGGTATAATGTACCCATGTAACATGTTATGTTGAAATAAAGTGGCAATGTTATTGTGACGTAGGCCCGTGTCATTCTGGGAATAGAAGACCATGTTTTATTAGACCATGCCCCTGACTGTACTTTCTTTCCACAGGTATCTAATAATTAATACTCATCGCGACAATTTTAAAACCCCAAACACAATTAGGTTGCGTTATTGTTTTATCACACAGTTCCTATCGCCACCTCCTGTATCCATCATCAGATCAGCTCGATTGGTACCATAATATTGCATTGTCACCCAACATATGTATGCACAATTTCATCTAAATCGGATACCGGGAAGTGGGTCAAATTTAACTTGCAAGATTTGATTACAGACGCACAGAAAGAAAACGGATCATGTGAAAGTAAAAAAAAAAATATAAATACAAAGGCTACAAATATAATGACCACCAAAAAATACTTTGGTACCCTAAATAAAAAAATCATGCTTACCAAAAAAAATTACTGAACACCAAAAAAATAAGGCCTAAAAATACAAAAGTACCACCATTTTAATTACGACTGCACTTCAAATTGTATTCAAATACCAAATATATTGAATGATCACCAAAAATCATTAATGATCACCAAATCTTGAAGACCAAATTAATGCGATATTTTCACCTAAATAAATCACTATGATTACCAAAAAATGTATACATATTACCAAATAAGGTAAACTGATGCCAAAATTACTAGCCCCTCCCGCTCAACCCCCCGTACCCCGCACCGCATACCTACCTTACCTATAGTTCCTTTTTTTAGCATTAGAAAGAACTTCAAAGAAGGTAAGCGATCTTGACATGTCTTTTAATTGAAAAACCCTTTTCAAAATCAATAACTATTACTTATGAAAGCAGAAGAACATAAAT
Source organism: Cydia splendana (assembly GCF_910591565.1). NCBI lineage: Eukaryota > Metazoa > Arthropoda > Insecta > Lepidoptera > Tortricidae > Cydia > Cydia splendana. Next base: position 10,335,335 of record NC_085971.1, on the reverse strand, counting down.
GATCGTATTAGATTCATAATTGTTACATATTTGCCGTAACTTATTTTTAAAACGTGTTTTTAAATTAAAAGACACATCAAGATTGTTTACCTTATTTCTAATGCTAAAAAAACCTACTTATACTATAATCTACTTTTCTAGTAGCATTTCGTTATGCTACTAGAAAAGTAAGTCAAACTGCTATTAGTTAAGTGGGTTAGGTTAGCACTGCGATGCGACCCTTACAGAAACGAAATGGTACTAGAAAAGTAGATTAGGTTAGGTTTGAACTGCGACCTTTACAGAAACGAAATGCTACTAGAACAGTGGGTTAGGTTTGCTATCCTATTAAAGCAAATGACTCCAAAATAATCATTCTTCTAGAAACGAAATGCTACTAGAAAAGGGGGTTAGGTTAGGTTTGAACTGCGCCCCATACAGAACCAAACTGCAATCAGAAAAGTGGGTTAGGTAAGGTTAGAACTGCGATCCTCACAGAACCGAAATGCTACTAAAAAAGTAGGCTAGGTTAAGTTTCAACTGCTACCCATACAGATACGAAATGCTACTAGAAAAGTGGGTTAGGTTAGGTTTGAACTGCGACCCATACAGAAACGAAATGCTACTAGAACAGTGGGTTAGGTTTGCTATCCTATTAAAGCAAATGACTCCAAAATAATCATTCTTCTAGAAACGAAATGCTACTAGAAAAGTGGGTTAGGTTAGGTTTGAACTGCGCCCCATACAGAACCAAACTGCAATCAGAAAAGTGGGTTAGGTTAGGTTTGAACTGCGACCCTTACAGAAAATAAATGCTACTAGAAAAGTGGGATATGTTAGGTTTGAACTGCGACCCTTACAGAAAAGAAATGCTACTAGAAAAGTGGGTTAGGTTAGGTTTGAACTGCGACCCTTACAGAAAAGAAATGCTACTAGAAAAGTGGGTTAGGTTAGGTTTGAACTGCGACCCTTACAGAAAAAAAATGCTACTAGAAAAGTGGGTTAGGTTAGGTTTGAACTGCGACCCATACAGAAACGAAATGCTACTAGAAAAGTGGGTTAGGTTAGGTTTGAACTGCGAACCTTGCAGAAAAGAAATGCTACTAGAAAAGTGGGTTAGGTTAGGTTTGAACTGCGACCCTTGCAGAAAAGAAATGCTTCTAGAAAAGTGGGTTAGGTTAGGTTAGGTTTGAACTGCGACCCTTACTAGAGTAAGGTGACGAAGTGGATTAATTAATTTAATAGGATAACGATAATTATATTAAATATTTGCACATTTTTAATTAAAATGTGGTTACAATTTTGGTGGTCATTTACTATTTTTGGGTTTACAATGATTATTTTGGAGTCATTTGCTTTAATATGATATCAAGATTTAAAAATTTGGTTATAATTTTACATTAAAATGGAGTTCTAATTTTGGTGGTCAATTTCTATTTTTGAGTTTGCAATGATTATTTTGGTATCATTTTCTTTAATAGGATAGCAAGATGTAAAAATTTGGTTATCATTTTACATTAAAATGGGGTTTGAAATTTGGTAATCATTTAGTATTTTTGGGTTAATAATGATTAGTTTGGTGTCATTTCCTTTAAAAGGATAGTAAAGTGTAATAAAATTGGTAATCATTTCACATTAAAATGGTGTTATAATTTTGGTGATCATTCATTATTTTAGGGTGGTAAAATAGATTTTTTTGGTATTAAATTTTACTAAATCTGGTGATCAGTTAAATAGCAGCCAAATACAAATACGTTTACTAGCCTCAAACCAAGTTGGACGTACAGTCACCTGCAATAATATGTTACACAACGAAGGCCGCAAAAATATCTGACACGATCTTATTTGTAGAGCCATAAGAGCGTGTCACATATTTTTGCGGCCTTCGAAGAGTAATATATTATTGCAGGTGACTGTACATGAAGTGGGACGGGGAGAGCGCTAGCTTGTATCAATAAATTATAATTACCATAATTGTTTGACGATCATAACATAAATTCATATGAGATTAGCTTAAGATAAAATAAATAAATCTAAATCGTGTTATGGTCTACGTGGCGTCTTCTCATACAATATCCAATATCCATACCAAAGCACTAGTATTTGTCCCTACGCTTGTGTCGTATCGTATCTCATTCCTTCAGTAATACGATTACAACAACTAAGTGTTTTTCAGGCAGGCACAATTGGCATCCACGGGGAACCTTAATACAATTGAAAGCCGAAACTAACTAAAAGGCTTAAAATGTCAAACGTAAATGACTCTTATCGGGTTGTAGTCAAAGTTCAGTGGATACATTGTGATTCGTGAATATTTTATGAAGTTCAGAGAAAATCCATTATCTCTAAGTAACACGTAAAATAAAGGTCTCTCTTATAGGATAGTACACGTAACGGAACTTAATGACTTATTTAGTACATTCTATAACAGGCAACCGTTTAAGTAGAGAAAAACACGCAGCCCGATTTGCGGCGATTCCATCAGCTGGTATGAAAACAAGCACACTTGTAAAACTGAAAGCTTCGATACATCGCCATATTATTAGGTATGTTTAAATATTTGTATCTCGTCGCGTGCTTGTACATAAATGGAGTTTAAATTAATTGCCCAAGCTTATGATCTCACAAAATAAACTTTTGTGCCATCTGAGGGTCGTTATATAAACTCGTGTAACCTGCAATTCACACCGAACTATCTTTAGAACTCCTTGACAACAACTAATGTCCGTTAATTCCACAACATTTCTATTATACGTACCTGCCACGTCTAAGTTGATTTAACTAATTAACTTTCTCAATTATAAGACGAGATAACTAATAATCCAGTGAGCTGCAGGGAAACTTTGTAAAACTTACAGGTTCAATTGAATGAGAGATTTTCTCTTTCACTAAAGGACTTTCAGAAAGTAAGACTTGACTGCGCTCGGAGCTAGACTAATTTCGACGTTCATTGTGATGACATAGCTGTTCATTGGAGACATAATTTACTACGCAAAGTATTAAAATAATACATGAATTGTCTTTTGATTGCTGTGAGAACGACTACAATATCGTTAATTAGGTACATATACCTACACCTTGGTTACCTTGGTTTGAAAACTTAGCATGGTCCACTCAAGTATAATAAATGAAATTAATTATTCGCGTACACATCACAAGCTTACAAACTCATGATTGGTAAAAGGATTTCAATTGGAATACGTACTTATTGAATGAGGAAAATGGTAATTCGAGACTACAAGACCTTGAACACTTATACCAAAAATAATACAGGAAACTGACTTAAAATATTAATTATTTGTCTAATGTAAATATCTTGAGTGTGCGCAGCAAGAAACATTAACCGTCCCTCGTGATTTAAGCACTGAAGTTAATGAACGAGCGCGTATAAAGCGGTGTTTCATTATCATTAATAATGACAAATTTTACAGAGTAACTGCTTATAAAAGGGGCATGTAAAAGCATACCTGTTTGGAGTTTTGTGGTTGGGGTGAATTGTGTCTAAAATCTGTCACTGTATGTTCTGTTTTGAATCTGTGTCGAAAAGTAAGTCATTTCAATACGTTTTATCTCAAAATAAGAATACACGTATACACGTATATGATACACGTACGAGTTTTAAAAGCATCTAGTAGACATTAACTAACATTGCAGGATTCGATACATATAAATAAATTGTAAAACAAAGTGATCGTTTTGATTTCGTTTAAATAATTTGTAAAGTTGAAAAATAAATTAATTGAAATACAGAAGCATATTTTTTTATCACCACTTCCTCTCGTCTATACATTACAGGGTGTCAATGTCAAAGCTTAACTTGAACATATCTTGATCTCATGTACATGTCTACAGTTATGAAGTACATCCACAGCTAAAAATTATTTGGAATTTCATTAAGAGCGCTCTTACAAGAAAAGTCGAAATAATGCAAAATTGATGATACTAGTCGACGAAATTCAGGACTTTGCGCTCATTATTAGAAACAATGAGTACTTGTTCCAGTAAAAGCGTCTTCTTATCTTTATAAATATCGTTGTAAATATTAGAAAAAGGACTTATTCAATTAGTAATGATTTTTTTTCTGATGGTCGTTTCCGAAAAACCCCGTGAAGCACTGAATGGCGAGCTCTTATTTGGAAATGTTGAGCATTTTACTCTGCTAAACCTGGCTATTTTGTATTACTAATACCCTGTACTTTAGGCATATCAAACTATATTTTTCCTACATACCTTTGAGAAAGAGAAAATCAAAGTAAAACGAACTCGATTTTCTCTCCGAAACAAGTGTCAATTCCTACGAAAATCTACTTAATATCGAAGTCATTTTCATACTCAAGCAATCTGCAACGTTTGCTTATACTGTTGGTATACATTAGTGTTTATGAAATTCTACTATAATTTTTTGGCAATTTTTTGAAAACTACTCTATATTACCGATGACGCGCGCTGCGCCAGCTCAGTGCCGCGGCAGAGCTTGTAGAGGCAGGACGTGTGTCGGTCGGCTCCGCACATTTTCAACGGCGACGACGAGGTTTCTTATCATTGTGTGCGGCGGGCGCCGTGTAAAACGCTATACTGTGTGCGTGTAAACCGCAACGAGAGACTTTGATCCTAGCACTGTTTTTATAGTATTATAATTTATAATGGTACAGTTTAATAAACTACCGGACAGGATTAAAAATATTTGAAACGACCTGACATTCTATATGTATTTATTTGACTCAAGATAGTACTCAGGGTCTGATGATGGAGCCGGAAGGTGGTCACCGGTACCAATCAACCATGCAACTAAACCACTTCGTGTTTAGGCTCGTTTTATTCATCTCAACAAGATCTTTGACACAAGATAGTACTCAGGGTCTGATGATGGAGCCGGAAGGTGGTCACCAGTACCAATCAACAATGCAACTAAACCACTTCGTGTTTAGGCTCGTTTTATTCGTCTCAATAAGATCTTTGACTTAAGATAGTACTCAGGGTCTGATGATGGAGCCGGAAGGTGTTCACCGGTACCAATCAACCATGCAACTAAACCACTTCGTGTTTGGGCTCGTTTGATTCGTCTCAACAAGATCTTTGGCACAAGATAATACTCAGGGTCTGATGATGGAGCCGGAAGGTGGTCACCGGTACCAATCAACCATGCAACTAAACCACTTCGTGTTTAGGCTCGTTTGAGTCGTCTCAACAAGATCTTTGACACAAGATAGTACTCAGGGTCTGATGATGGAGCCGGCAGGGGGTCACCGGTACCAATCAACCATGCCACTAAACCACTTCGTGTTTAGGCTCGTTTTATTCGTTTCTATAAGATCTTTGACACAAGATAGTACTCAGGGTCTGATGTTGGAGCCGGAAGGTGGTCACCGGTACCAATCAACCATGCAACTAAACCACTTCGTGTTTAGGCTCGTTTGATTCGTCTCAACAAGACCTTGGACACAAGATAGTACTCAGGATCTGATGATGGTGCTGGAAGGTGGCCACGGGTACCAGTCTACCATGTAACTGAACCACTTCGTGTTTGGTCTCGTTTGATTTGTCGCAACAAGATCTGTGACACAAGGTAGTACTGAGGGTCTGATGATGGATCCGGAAGGTGGTCACCGGTACCAATCAACCATGCAACTAAACCACTTCATGTTTGGCTTCGTTCGATTCGTCGCAACAAGATCTTTGACACAAGTTAGTACTCAGGGTCTGATGATGGAGCTGGACTGTGGCCACGGGTACCAGTCTACCATGTAACTGAACCACTTCATGTTTGGGCTCGTTTGATTCGTCGCAATAAGATGTTTGACACAAGATACTACTCAGGGTCTGATGATGATAGACAGGTACCCGTCGCCACCTTCGCGCTCCATCATCAGACCCTGAGTACTACCTTGTGTCAAAGATCTTGTTGAGATGAATAAAACGTGCCTAAACACGAAGTGGTTTAGTTGCATGGTTGATTGGTACCGGTGACCACCTTCCGGCTCCAACATCAGACCCTGAGTACTATCTTGTGTCAAAGATCTTGTTGAAACGAATAAAACGAGCCTAAACACGAAGTGGTTTAGTTGCATGGTTGATTGGTACCGGTGACCACCTTCCAGCTCCATCATCAGACTCTGAGTATCACCTAGTGTCAAAGATCTTGTTGAGACGAATCAAACGATCCTAAACACGATGTGGTTTAGTTGCATGGTTGATTGGTAATGGTACCTTCCAGCTCCATCATCAGACCCTGAGTACTGTCTTGTGTGAAAGATCTTGTTGAGACGAATCAAACGAGCCCAAACACGAAGTTGTTTAGTTACATGATAGACTGGTACCCGTGGCCACCTTCCAGCTCCATCATCAGACCCTGTGTATCTTCAGTGTCAAAGATCTTGTTGAGACGAATCAAACGAGCCTAATCATGTTACTACATGGTTGATTGGTATCCGTGACCACCTTAATCATCATCAGATCCTCAGTACCAGTTCGTTTTTAAACCCTCGTTGATACAAACTTTACAACCTATAGGTACCAAATGCAATGACGAAACATGTAAATAAGCGAGTAGGTACCTATAATTTCTTTCGAGTAATATACCTTCATAAGTACGAGTATGGGGCTATTCACAAATTACGTCGTTTCAAATGGGCGGAGTGGGGGGGGGGTCTGGACACCGGATGATGGTAACATGACGTAGGAGGAAACAGATTCATCCGAAGCTCGGGTGGGGGGGGTCAAAAATCGTCAAAAATAGATGACGTAATTTATGAACAGCCCCTATGTACATTTGCACTGCATTTAGTATTTTCGTACTTACCAAATAACAGTTTTAGAACTTTAAAAGTTAAGTACAGTTAGTGTTGTTATGGTTGATTTCAATATGCTTCGCGAAGGATCAAGAATGTTTAATCCATCATTGTAGTGCGAGTGTGGTAGAAGGGATCGGCATACTGAGCTCGCACGGCCTGCCGCAGCGCGTAAAATACCTAAACTCGCTCAACGCCGAAATGTAATAGCGCTCTTAATTCGTCCGTTAAGTAACTACCTTTAATTTTTAATTATAGGTACTTACTTATAAAAATTCTTCTTCTAAGTCGGTCCCTCACTGCTGAGGATCGTGACTCCGCTTACTAATTTTTCCTATGGCAGCTCTCCACTTCTCCCTGTCGGTTGCTTTGTGGAAAGCGTTGCTTAGTGTGATGTCCATCTGGGCGGATATTTGGTCACACCATTTCGTTGGACTTGGTCCTCTAGGCCGTCTGCCGTCCACCTTTCCCATCACCACAAGTCTCTCCAAGTTGTCAGGGTCTCTGCGAGCTATGTGACCGAAGTATCTCAGTACTCGTTGAAGACAGATGGTGGATAGTCTAGGTTCCTTTTCCAATTTGAGCTGCGCTAATATGGATACATTAGTGCGGCGTGCCGTCCAGGGTATTCGGGCGCCGCCACACCCACATCTCAAATGCATCGACTTTTTTCCGAAGATCCGCTTTCTGTGTCCAGGTTTCCGCCCCGTAGAGAAATATGGAAAAGACAAGGGTCCTAACTATTCTGGTTTTGGTTTTGTTGAGAATATTCTTGTCTTTCCATATTCTTTGCAGCTGAGACATTGCCGATTTTGCCATACCGGTTTTTGGTCTGATTTCGGCCTCAGATCCGCCCCTGTTGCTCAGAACACTTATAAAAATAGTTAGTGTAATTAGTAGTAGTTAGTTGAAAGTCAATAGGTAGGTACATAAACTTTAACTTATAAGTATAATCGCAAAACGTGTTTTTAGAGGATGCTAAATATATCATAAGCATTTATGAAAAAAGGTCTCTTGAGCTTAAAAAATGCTTGATCCGCACTGTAGCTATCTTTGAAGAATTGAACGCGAATGTTACACAAGTTGAGGTACTTGAGGTGTGAGTTGTGAAGATCAATCGACATTATTTACACGTATATTTCTTCGTGATCTTCGACTTTCCTTTGATCTCGCAGGTATCTGAGTATACATGGGTTTTTTGGTCGAATGTGTACCAAATCTTGTGAGAAAAACTTTTTCCGTTTTTACAAGGTTCTTTTTAACTTGCCGTGTTAGTGTGGATCTATTAATATTATTGAAAGCAAGGTTTGAACCCGTTCTTGATATTCGCTGAGATGAAATGTAATATATCTACCTACTTAAATTGACAAAACATATATAATACATGATGCCACCTTTTAATCTCCATCAAAAGGTGGCCGTAGGAATTCTGTGATGAAGCAACGCTCCCTTATGGAATATGGAGTTTGTGTTCGTTAGAATTACCTCAGTGAGCAGATGACTGATTAAGAAAGATTTACTTGGCGATAGAAGCTTGTAACAAAAATTATAAAACTGCTTGTAATCAAAATATTGAATGCTAGGTGAGGTATCGACTTTAGGTGAAGCATAGGGTTCCAACCATTTAGGGATCTTGCTAAATTGGAGATTCTATAGAGTCAGTATTGAACAACCAATTTAGCTATGACCCTAAATGGCGCAACAATCGCGGAGCGTGATTGTACGTACTTATTTGCATTTCTATTTTAAATTTAATGAATAAAAATAACTGTCGTGAGTCCTTGCGGTTGTAATTAATTTTGCATAAATTTGCAGGCTGGAATTCCTCCTACGGTGTCTCAGCCAGCTATCGCAGATGAAGGCCTTCTGGCGGTGCTGTCCCTTTAATAAGGAAATAAGGTAAGCCAAGATATTCATCTACCTTTTTAAAATGCACAGATTTTGCTATAAGCCCTCCTCGCTTTGTTTATCAATGATGAAACGCATTTTTTTTACAAAATATTCGACGGCCGTATTTTATAATTTCTGGGCGAAATAAAAAATGAATGAAGAGTGCTTTAAGATATTTTCTTAAAATATATTTAAGTACATGCGTCATTTTCTCGTCAAAATGTGCTCGCCTTTTTGCCAGTATATTCACAGGTATAATAGCGGCGACAAATGGAGGGAAAATAAATTCATCTGGGTACTTTAGGTACGGATTTTTCTGAAGCTTGCCCTATTTACTTGAATATAAAATATCTGCAAAAATAATCGAGTAGTTAGGGTTTATCTATGTATGTCATATTTCATATGTTAATGAGTGAAGAGTCCAGGAGACAGAACTAGGACAGTCCATTTTTTTAAATTTCTCGGTAATTACCAGGCCAGAACAAGCTCGTTTACCTACATTTTAATTATTACTTAAAAAACATACCGAAGTATAGCTTGCATTAGTAGTAGTATTTATTTGGTATGCTACAGCCTTTAATGTCATTTTTCCTCAGGACCCTTCATGTTCAAAAGAGTTTTTTAAAAATAGGCCCAGTTTTAAAAATCTGGATGATATTAATATGAGAATTCGATCCAACAGCGATATATAAGTTTTTATGTCTTTCCTACACAGGACAATGTTACATGTGACTAATGTTGTATGTGACTTTCGGACAAAAAAAAACATTTATTAAAACTATCTACTTAAGTATTCGTTTTCATAACATATTACTATATTATAAGTATTATAACATATATATGTTATATCTAACCACTAACAACAATATGCTATCATACTAAACTAGCCCCAAGAACTTCATCGTTTCCAGTTGATTGAATTGGGGCGTATCCGTTTACTTATACTTATGAAGTATATCTACAACGTTATGTCCCCAAGAGATTAGGTCTGCAATACAATCTAGCTTGGTATTGTTTACCATCGCTGTTACTCCCCTGCTGCGGTTTCATCAGAGTAAATTGAAGCCCGACTACAGTACAGATGAAGATAAAAATATAAGATGACCATTTCTTGATTAGGAATAAATCCGTAGGCCATAATTACGGTTCAAATAACTTTTGGGCCCAAAAACCATTTTACTCCTAGCGACTTTTTGTTTATTTAGGTTATGATACTAAGCTGACTTGTTATTATTGTTTACAAAATCGTCTGTGCCGTAATTTTACTTCAGGGAAAAGGCTTTTATAAATTTGAAATAAATACTAGGCGTATTATCAAATTAAAATTATTTGTTTATGAACCGTGGATAATATTAAATCTTTTATCATATATTTGATTTTATTTTGCACGAAAAAATAAGATTTTAAAGTTGCCATGATCATATGAATAAAGTAAGATTTTTGCGAGCATTATGCATCAATGATATTGATATCGAAATAGTTTCTTGTTCATGCATTAGTGTCAAATACCAAATACTATTTATTTATTTTTATTGCGTTAATACATGTAGGTACATGCAAATACAGTTATACAGGTACAAGGTATATACAATTATTTACAATATTTACATTAATTACTTAATCTAGCTAAAAATATGAATGTATAAAACAATGTCGGGTGGTATATGAACTATTTGTTTACCTACCAAACATTACGTGAACAATGAATTGAAATACAATACCCTGAAAATATTTATGTAGAGACGCGCAAATATTTTTGGGGTAAGTACGTGTACCGACCGGGAAATGATTTTTTTTACATAACATCCGCAACGAGATTATTCTCACATGACGCCTTTGACATCCACGCGGTTTATTGCAGCTGTCAAAAATATGAATATTCATTCCTCATAACCTTTAAATCAACCAATTATCATGTATCATGTCTTAACATGTCGTGCCTTTTATTGCATTATCCACTCACATGCTTGATATTTTTCAGTGACCTCTATTATTATAATAAAATAAGGGTGACCGCTGGTAGCTACAGTTACCAAAAGCAAGTGAGTGGTTAAATTATAATCGAATTACTAGTATGAACGTAGAGTAAGACCAAGAAAAGTCTGCAGCGATTTTGATAGCCCACGCATTGCAAGTGTTATTTTAAACGTCAAACTTCTATGAAATTATGACGTATAAATAACACTTGCACTGAGTGGGCTATCAAAATCACTGCAGACTATTCTTGGTCTAACTCTAATAAGCTAATAAGTAATAGGAAAATGAACACGAATAAATGGCGCAGGTTGTGATGTGATTGAATTGGGCTTTATAGAACAATCCCCGTCCTAACCCCCAACCGTCCGTCAGGGAATCCATAATGTTCTCGTAAACGTTATACGTATACGTACAAATAAATAAGTAACTTTACTCTACACAGAGATGTAGATAGAACCGACTGTCGTCCGGCAAAGTGCGGCATTGTAAATGAAGTAAAATAGTTTTTGCCCGGAAATTATTTCCCTTTGTTCCTACCCAGTTATTGAATTTGAACTGGAACTTGATTGTTCCAAAAGAGAATGCTTTCACGTGTAGAGTTTTGGAAAGGCTAGCAGTTTGTGAAAAGTTTATGAACGCTGTTTGAAAATCGTTTTAGTAAGTACACTAATCACTAAGGTATTACGTGCCATAAAGTGATAAGAAATACATTCGAATAGAGAAACTTCTCTTGAAAATATAGTTGAAAATGATTAAATACCTATACAAACAACAAGCAAACATCTAAGCAGGAACGGTCACTTTAATTATTTATACAGATAGGTAGGTATGTCTTATGTTACAGGTTGAAAATAATACCAAGAAACAAATGACTTGCCATTCTACCTATTCTTATATATTATGAAAATGCGAAACGACTTTCTCCCCGTTTCGGAGCTAATATGTCATTTGGATGGACGTTATCTTTGCCGCAATGAATTGCAAGTTTGCACTCTTTCCCTCTTCAGCGGTCGTATCATCTGTTACAGACAATTTATTATCCAACTACTTACGAGTAGGTGGTTTGTTACAAGCGTACCTAATTGTATAATAAGTTGTAGAAATCTCTCTTGTTAGTACATTTCCTAGTTCTTTAACAAGAAACCGTTGTGGTGTGGGATGCTGTTGGGAAAGTCGTTCAGGAATTGTTACATATGTCAAAAAAATGTTCTTTAATTAAGCTTAATATGTATAATTATAGGTATTGTAATTTTTTAATCTTTTCCTGCACATACCGGGTGGTGGCCTGTAATATGAGCAAAAAATTAAACAGTATGCTGTACTCCTCATACTGACCAACATTTGTTCAGCGACTTTAAAAAATAACTTGGGGTTTGATTTTTAATACACTTTAAAGTTTATTCTAAGACGCAATGTGTTGCGAATTTTGTTATGTTTAAGGCGTGATAAGCAACGTCAATCACAATGATATGGCGTGGCGATGGCGTCCATTGAAGATAATATTTATTTTGTATGAAAAATAGGGAGTCTAAATACTTCATAATTTTTTAAAGTTGTTGAACAAAAGTGTCACCGTTTGAGGAGTACAATCTATGTTTTAATTATTTGCTCATGTTACAGGCCACACCCGGTATATGTAAGTATATATAATTATTACAATACCCGTCGCAGTAATAAACATAATATTCTAATTATAAACAGTAATATTTTAATCATAATTTGGTAATTAGGTGATTATTTGTCCCGTTATTAGCCTAATCAAATCGATCACCTAATGACGCGTTTACACAGATGATTAATCTCAATTGTGCGCTCGGCAACTGAATATCACGCGTTCTTCATGTTAGGCCATCAAATCGAGTTTATTTTTCATTTTACGGCTTGTTTGTTGTTCTGAATGGCACGGAAATATTCCATACAAATTACGACTGGTGTTCGTGCCTACACATTTCCATTCCAGTTTACATTTAAATTGTGTACTTACACAAAATAACGAAAAATAAAAATGCATCTGTAGAATAAATCTAATCCCAACATAAACATAAATGTGAAATGAGAGCCAAATTCAATATTAAGAATATGTGTCGTGGTCGTGGTTGACTCGCTGACAAAAGAATTGAGATCTAGGTATAAGTATGGGTGCCAAGTTCTGTGCTGTATAGAAAATCCTGAAATTATAAAGAATTTGTCTAAGCTAGTTTTTACCAACAAACCAAATTGTAGAAAAGTAACGTAGACAAAAATATAAGACGTAAAACTAGCCAAGACAAAACCTTTATATTCGCGCCTTCATTATTATTCGCGGAACATCTAATTTGTTTTTACCTATTTTATAAAACGATACCTACCTACCTACCACAACATTTTTTTTCTAAGCTTTGTTGTATCGTTTGTAGACGTTTCTGCTTATTACAAAATTAATAGAGTAGCGCATTGTTACTGATGAGTTGGAACTTCGGCAGCCGTTTAAGAACTACAACAGTCGCACGGAACTATATAAATTATTCAAAAATAATTTTATAAATAACATCACTAGATATTACCGTTATAAAAACAGGTTGTTTTGTTTTAGGAGTGAGATCGTCGGGTCGCTGCGTAAAGGTACCTCCGAGTGGTATGAGGCGTTATGCGCGCAGGATACGGAGTCCGAGCGCGGCGAGGATTTGGTGAACTTGATCACGCTTGTCCAAATTGATTTGCAACAAGGACTCACCTACTACCATCCGCTGTTTGAGACGTAAGGCTACATCGATATATTATTCATATATTAACTATATTACTTACTTTCGTATATAAGATTAATTTAAGTGTGCTTGTGTTCCTTATGTCTTTATAATGTAGTAGGTATATTATTTTATCGGCTCACGCCGAATAGTTTTTATTAATAATAATAATGCCAAGCATTAGGAGTTACCTAGTAGGTAAAAAATCAAAATAAATTAAAAAATCATTCATGGGTAAGTAATTGTGTAAGATTTTATCATAAACTTCCAAACCATATTACTGAATTATCTATTAACAAATTTAAGAATTATGTAAAGCGTAAACTTATTTCTAAAGCTTATTATACCACATAAGACTACTTGAATGATAATACAACGTGGGATTAATTGTTATTCGAAATTATTATTTATTTATTAGGTATATTTGATTATTTATGAGAAAATGGATATTCCGATGTATGTACTTCTTTTGTTATGTTTTTGACATTTAGATTTTATTCTAGAAATTCTAGACTAGTATTTTATATAATTTTTTTTTGTTTGACTATCTCTTTGTGAAATTCTTAGTGTTAGATTTGATCCGTATAAAATTCCAATGTTATTATGGAATAATATTACCAACAATAAATTGCTCTGATAATTAGATTAAGATTAATAACGATTCATAAGAGCTTGTTGCTAGGCCTACATGAATAAAGTACATTTTGAGTTTGAGTTTGAGTTTGGTACCAAAGAGCCAATTTATATATTTACTTATTAGCTGTGTTCCACCATTGCTAAGCAGATGCAAATTAGATGGTATGTAGATTAGATGTTGGTTAAAATAAAATAAAAAATCATGTTGGTGCCACTAGCCGTGCTCGTTACATTTTTGTTTTCACGAAGGGAAAGGGTTAGAAGAATTTTATTATTTACGACAATACGTTTAAGTCCCAATACAATTTGCACAAAATATGAAATTCGTCACTTACATAATTTAGGAGAAAAAAAGAATAGTTTTAGAGTTATGCCGTGAGCTCCCAAGGGGTAGTAGGGGGTTGAAAAGTTGTGTATGGTATTATATCCTTGCATGTAAGGCATCGTTTGCCTATAGTTTAAAACTCCAATGTTTTGTTTTGGGGCAAACCACGGCTATCCTACTACAACGCTTTGTAATACAGTTCTTTGAACTTTTTAGAACCAACAATGTCCCCTACTTCAACGTAGTCTTCACACAGATTGATAAGATGGTAAGTGAATAATTTTGAATTAACTATTACGTAATTAGAATTCGCTTTCTTCTGTCAGACACGAATTACTTTCATTGGCCTAATTTAGGTACATTCAACTTTGACCATTGTTTCAAAGGCTCTTATAGATTATCGATATTAAAGCACCAATTAATGGACGATTGCGTTCACGTACATAATGCGTGAATTATTTAGTAACATGCACCGTACATGTTTTTCATTGCATATCTAAGTACCTATATAGACATGCATTAGTAATAATAAACCTAGAAATATATCAGTAAATGGACCTCTTTGAGGCCAATGACGTTTTTGACATAAATATGTAGATCCCAGACCAACCGAGTCAACCGAAATTTCATCTCCTTAAGTAAAGAAAAGTACAAATAATACTCATAAGCATTTTAACACAATATTATATGTGACTGAAGGAATAATGCGAGATAATCTTCGCTATTTCTTTTCCAATATACTCTCTGCTCGTATTTTCTTAGCAAATGATTGACGGATCCATAAGGAATTGTCAATCGGCAGATTACGTACGTGTTCGATTGAGGAAAACAAAAGGCGACCATTCCGTGATTTCCCTTTGAGAATGTGACAAAGTGATATCTACTTTAATGCTTGTCTTTTCGTGCTTTAGTTGTCTGAAGATGTCCGGCAGTGCGTGGAGCTCTGGGTAAACGAGGGCTGGTGTGGCGTGGCCGAGGAGGAAATATACGATGAACAGGGAAACGGAGGTATTACTTGTGAGCTATTATGGTTCTTAGATAACGTGCTTTTAAGAGGCGGGTATTTAAAGGAAGAATTTATAACATTTTTAAGCCTCGACAAGTTTTTACGCATTTATCCTTAATTTTAATTTGTTTATATCATTGTCTTTATATTTCTAATATTGAATTATAATCGTTTTAATTTGAACTACTTATCCGTGTATAATCCATGAATAAGCTGAATTGTAAACTGCAATTTGGTGACATGGCGAATGAAATTAGTTAACGAAAAAGCGCAATCATAATAATACATATATCATAAAAGCTACAAACTAATATCAATGACAGACATGCGTCGCTTAATGACATAGTCCGTCGGTCTCTTGCCACCATCAATGTGCCTGCTCTTCTTGAGCCGACTGGCATTATCAGAGATGATGGCAAGAGGCCCGATGGAGTGTCCTTAGTTCCTTGGAGCTTGGGACGGATGTTGGTGTGGGATGCTACCTGCGTAGACACACTGGCACCGTCCCACCTCCAACGGACTACTGTAAAAGCGGGCGGAGCGGCGGAAAGCGCCGAAATTCTAAAACGTAACAAATATAAGAGCCTTGGTAGAGAGTACCATTTTGTACCATTTGGTGTTGAAACTCTAGGTCCATGGGGTCCCAGCGCGCATAAGTTGTTCGCAGAAATCGCGAAGCGTCTGGTTGACGTAACTGGTGACCGAAGAGCTGGCGGCTACCTCGCACAACGTATCAGCATTGCGATACAGCGAGGAAATGCCGCCAGCATCCTTGGTACAATGCCTCAAGGGCCTATTTTAGATTTAAGCTAGTTATTAATTTCGTTTAGTAGTACCACTGTATATATATTGTATTACAGGAACTCGAAAATAGATACGTAATAAAAACATAAAAAAAAAAATATCAATGATATCTCTCGGTGGAAAAAAGAGTATCAAGAGTTTAGTTTTTCTTACATTGAATATTGTTTTCAGTATGCGTGGTATCAGCGAAGACGTTGCCGTTCGAGGTGCTGGCGGCGGTGCGAGAGCTGTGCGCCGCAGCGGCACCCGCGCCGCCTACGCATCCCTCGCATCCACACGACGCACCCGCGCAACTGCTGGACGCATATCTGTAAGTAGGTAACCCGCAGAGTGTGACTGGTGTCAGCGACGACGTTACTATTCGAAGCGCTCGCGGCAATGCGAGAGCTGTGCGCCGCACCTACACATCTCTCGCATCCTCACGGCGCACCCGCGCAACTGTAGGACGCATATCTGTAAGTAACCTGCAGAGTGTGACTTGTGTCATCGACGACTTTACTATTCGAAGCGCTCGAGGCAGTGCGAGAGCTGTGCGCCGCACCTACACTTCCCTCGCATCCTAACGACGCACCCGCGCAACTGCTGGACACATAGCTAGGTATTTGTAAGTAATTCGCAAAACGGAGCCAGGGCCGTGCGCGTCAATATATCAATAACTGCGTCAAAAACATCAAACTGCTATAACTGCATTAGGTATAGAGATTTTTGGACGTCTCAATTTGTACTACCTACATGTACCTAACCTACTTTTAAATGTTGGTTCTTAAAAATATGGTGTCGTCAATTTTTACTCGGCAAATATTCATACACTTAAAGCTTAGGGCCCTATCACACCGGCGATTTGCGAGCAACTTAAATGCGAGGCGAGCGCGCAGCGAGTTTCCCCTCGAACGCGCAGTTCGCAAATCCAGTGTAATAGGGCCCTTAAGATCAGTCACAACACAAGGCATTTTATTTATTCATGTGTACAAAAATCTACTGTTCACGGTCCTATAGTGAACATCACGAAAATTTAGGTCGGGTAAAATGTGTTACTGAAGATTTACATTAAATACCTATTAAACGTAATAAAGTGCCTATATGTTATATATTTACGGTATTAAGTATTTAGCTTCATTTAAAAATATTTTTTTTCTGAAACCTCCGCGCAAACTCAGCGCTATAGGCCAATTCGATGTCTGTAGAACGTCTGGGAAACTATAGCAGGTGAATTCGAATTTTAGTAATTCGGTTTATTTCCGATATGATCTGTCAGTGTCAAAAGTGACATTTCTTCCACCAAAAACGTCACTTTTGACACTGACTGATGAGAATCATATCGGAAACAAATCAAATAACTAAAACTCGAATTCACCTGCTAGTTTCCCAGATGTTCTACCGACATCAGTCCAATTAATAAAGCTTTTCAAAGATTAGCGGTAGCTAATAGGAGGTTGAGATGCTTACTCGGTTTCGAGGGCTTAAAGAAGCGATCTTAGGATTACGTGGGGAACAAAGCACCAAGACGCATTTTCTACCATCTTAGAGCTCCAGCAGGCGTGGCTCACTTCGCGATTTCGTCGCTTTGCTACAGGTAGCTAAAAGTACATCCGTTCCACCCCAATTTTGGGGAAAGCCATAAGCCGCGCGTGGCGCTGTCGCCACCTAGCGGCCATATCTGTGCTGCGGGCGCAGCACGGTTCCATTTTTATCGACTATCACTATGCGCGTCCCTTTCGCACTTACATACTTGTTAGAACGTGACAGGCATGGTGACAAGGGATAAAAACGCGACCGTGCTACGCCGTCTGATCGTAACAGACAGAGTGAGTCTTCTGTACCTAGTACTATTATTTATTCTGTGACTCCAGTGGCTTTGTCTGTGTATTTAAAGGTTCCGTCACACAGGCGCGTTTTACGGGCGGCTCGTGAGCGGGGCGCGCCGATTTTACATATAAAACGCTCACGCCCCGCCCGGAAAACGCGCCTGTGTGACGGAACCTTCATACTTCTACAGTTACCTGTCAGATTTTGTGAATTAAGAAATCTTTAAAACACTGGTACCACAAAAAATCAAGCTTGTGTTCGCTTGTGTCATATGCATTTATAATGATACTCGTAATAATAAAAATATCTTAAAGTTCGAGTCGGGCAGTATTTATAGGTATCTAAATGATGTCTGTCGCGCGTGCATCTCGTATTTACGTAAGCGAGACCACGGCTGACATCATTTTCTTATAATTTTGATGTCACAATGTCAGTTTGAATATGCCTCCATATCTAACCTAGGGCTAGCTAATGTTTATTGGTGTTATTCTTTATCTGTCATTTTGACTTATGTATTTGTAAGAAAGGGATAAAACATAATTTAACTACTTAAACCAGGACCGTAAAGTTTTATGAATTATGGGGTACGAATATCAATGCACGGCTGAGTGCACAAGTAAACACTACATATAATGGAACTACCAACATTGTCTCGTTAAAATGTTCAGTTGAGAAAAACAGAGGGCTTACGACGTGCACTTATGTTGTTTGCATTTGAGTAAGCTCTACATTGAGTGGCCTGTGCCAGGGGTGCGAAACTCCTGACTTCGGCCAAACTCGGCTCCGCTCGGCTCAGCATTGCTCCGAGCAATTATTAGGGTTGGCACCACTTGACTTCCTTTTGCGTGCACGACCACAGATAAGATAATCACTTGAATTTTGACAACCCTAAATAGCCGAAAGGGATAGTGCCATATATTACCCAAAGCATTATTATATTGCCGAAAGGGATAGCATGATTCGACCCTGAACCGCTGTCAAACTTCGGTTTTGTAGGAAGTTTCCTTTCTGTACGGCAGTACTATTATTTATTCTGTGCCTGTGCTTACCTGAACTTGTTCTTGCTAGTCTGCGTCACAATTAATTAATAAACTATATAGTCAGTACATTTACTTTTTTTTTATCTGTCGACACAAATGATTAAAACGACACAAGTGAAAGAATAAGGATCAAAGTCAAATGGCGTTCTAAAAGTTTTAATCATTTATGTCGAAAGATGGGAGTAAATGTACTGACTACATAATTTCCTTTTACAATATTCCTCTATTTCAAATACTTTTTGCTGCACGTAATGTCATATTACAGTTTTAATGACACATCAAAACCGTAAGTCTATGTTTTATTTATATTCTATGTAAAAATACTAAAATAGGTTTGGCATTTTACGATGGCACTCTAAATAATGCAATCAAAGTATCAAACTCACGATGCGTGGGCCGGCTGATAACTATAAAAATAGATACTCTGTATCTTTACGTATTTAAATAAAAGTAAACAAATCCTTTGTAAATTTTCGGGAAACCGCCTGGATCAGTCACTGAACGACCTGACTTTAACCTATATTATTTGATCATGTAATGTTTTCATCTACCCTCAACTGGCTTAAGGAGCCATTTGAGGGTAGATTTTGTTTCCTTTTATTTAAATACTTAAAGATACAGACTATATTAGGTGAAAGATAAATACCAATGCCTACCTACTACTACTACCTACTTATTCACATAGTTGTGACCTTCTTAAACTTCAAATAGTTGTAAACCTCCTGAGTGAGCGTGTTATTTGTTTATCTAAAGATTTATAAAATCACAATAACATGACATTTTGTTTATTATCGCCATTACCGGCAATTACAACAAACCTTCAAATACCGCCGTTAGAATTTTCTATACCTACCTATTCGTATTGTCCTCGCACAAATCACTGGAATTACTTTCATTGTTCCACGAAACAGGTAAGCTTTTCCTCATCTCGTTTATTTTGTAATTTAGTTAATGAATTGCACTCTGTTAAAAATATCTTTACTGGAATTTTCACAGTAATAGATCCATTGATACGCAAAAGGCTCTTACATAGAGATGGGTAGGGATGAGTAAATACTGAGTATTTACTCAAAGCACCCGATAAATACCCGTATTTACTCATTTAGGTGGGTAAAAACGATTGCTTATAAAATATTCAGAAAGTGAGATTTAAGAACAAAATTGTCTTTTATTGAAGAGTGCTAACGTGTATTAACAATATCTATAAAATAAAAAACATATAGGACGCTTAATTTCGGAAAAAAAGGTAATTATCAGTGAGAGGCAAATTGTGATAATGCATAGTTAACAATTTTGTTTTAAATAAGAAGGTATTTACTTTAAAAATATGGTACTTAAATTCTATCGATGTTCTAGATAACTGCATGTCGCGCAAAAGTGCGCATTTACGCGGCACTTACGACCTTTTATTAAGGGTATTTTAAAGAAAACTCAAAAATGGCTCAACCGATGATGTTCATAATATTGTTTTTTGTACTCTATTGTACGGCTAATCTCCCGATATGTTTTCATATTTTTCCTGAACTTTGGTTCGAAAGTTATAGAGAGATAAACATTATTTTGTCCTTTCGGATCGGTTTTTTTTCAAAAATATTCAATTTATCCAAAAACGTTCTTAGAAACATTCCAGTTATTTTTAAAGACCCATTTAATGATGTGCAACACGTTGGTAGTTTCTGATTTTTTTTTTGTGACAGTTAGTTACATGTATGGAGTGCCCCTCTTCAAAATACATTTCTTACAATTTTGAGTACTTAATCCAGTAGCGGCTTACAAAATACACCTATATTTTAAATTTATATGCCCCTTTCAGCACTCTAAATAGTTTATACCCACCAAATTGGGTATAAACGAGTAAATACGGGAATATTGAGTAAATACTGAGTATTTACTCGGTATTTACCCGTGACTATTTACTCACTACCCATCTCTACGGTCTTACACATATTGGCAATTCTATTAAATTTTATTGATAAATGACTCCTATAATGTTTCAAGCTTTTATTTATTATAATCATATTTCACATGTGAGTTATTTTTATTATGGAAAAAGGTTAGAAGAAAATAAAATTGCATAGGCATGGAGCATTGGGAATTGTAGGTTTCATCTACGTGATGAAAAACGCGCGCAAAAATACTCGTACATTTTACAATACAAATTTATAAAGTTAAAGTTCGTTTTTTTAATTTGTTGCCTGTAAACGGCTTTAGGTGACGTTCGACCGATGCCCGCGGGACTTATACGTAGGCAGGGTATATATTAAAGGTTAAAACACTATCATTACTATTACCATTAGTCCTTTTAAAATTGACAGAATGGTTTAGGTGCCCTAGGTACTATTGTTCTACCTAAACCTAAACTCAAATAATACATAATTAATTCATAAATACACGGTGTAACATGAGGAAACCGAATAATTTTAACAGTGTATATCTGATCATATTTAGAGACAAAAATGTCCTATAAACTTTTTTGAAATTCGCCTAGTTTCAGAGTTAACACCAATTGAAAAAAAAAACAAGTTTTATTGTTACATAGTGCAAAACGCCTTTTTGATGGCGATGTTGCTACTATTTGACGTAGTTTAAATATCCTTATTGATAGATGTTAAAAAGTGACAAGTAACACTTTTCAAAAACTAGGTTTTACGGGAATAAAAAGTAAAAATCCATTTTAAGTGACAAGTTTACCAATAACATTTACTTTTTATGTACAAATACATTTAAAAAAAATTAAAAAACATAACAATACAATTTTTTTGGCGAAATTGACCTAAACTCATATTACATTTTATCTTTCTTTTGACCTCAGAAATGCGTGGTTAAAATTTCTCGCATTCCTCGTGAGCACCTTACTATGTATCTGTACTAGATTAATATCTAAATGATGTCATTTTGTTATTATTCGCCGGTGCATCGCGCGCCAATACATGTATGTATGTACGGACAAGAAAGTAGTTACGAGAGAAGTACGCGCTAATGATCAAATGATATCAATTTAATGTCAGGATATAAGTTTGAATTGGCCGTAATACAAACGGTTTAATCATCCCTGGCGGCCTAGCCAAGGTGACAATCGCTTGCGCTTCACCAGAATCGCTTTGTGTCTCTCTATCCCTCTTCCATATTAGTGCGACAGTGACAGTTGCGTTTCGTTCGCTTCGGAGCGTTAGCGATTGCACGTTGGCTACGCATCCTGATCCCTGCGCGTCGGTACAATATTGTGTTGTTCGCAGGTGGTTCGAGCCTCTGATCGATCGCTGGCTGGCCGTGACCAAAACGATGGCGCTGCAGCGGGTGCGTGCGGCCGTCGAGCTCGGTGAGTGATTAAACAACAAATTAATCAGCACTCCGTCTATAGAGGGTAATATAGGTGACTTTGGAATAATTAAACTCTAAAACTGTGGGTTACGACCATTACTTTTTATTTACATGTTTATCTATGCGGTTTGTTGAACTCTGACTTTTGCGGCTTCTTTTTCATCTACAGTACCCTCACAGTAGTAACTTGGATTTCGAAAGATTGTTTGCTTTATTTAGTTCGAATATAACGGCAAGTACTGGGTGATTTATAATTTCTCGTAGTTTCTGACTGTGTCCCCGATTTCCCCCTGTATTAATTAGAGATGCTACGAATATTCGGCAACTATTCGGTATTCGGCCTATTCGGATAATTTGCCGAATACCGAATATCTGTTGCACCTAGAAAGAAAAATTACACTATAAAAATAACCGCAAACCACTAGGTACCTATATTAAATTTTAACACTTGTTGTTGGAAAGTTGTGAAATATGAAGACCCTGTTTTTGAGCATACGTTGATTACAAATTATTTTATTATTATCAATTATCATAGGTCTGATTTGATTGAATCTAAATAGGTACATTCACGTCATTCACTAGTTCTGAGCAACAAAAGTTAAATCTTAGCAAACGCTGTGCTTTGTTGGCGAACAGTTTTCATAATTAACGTGACTCAAAATGTTCGCATGTTATGCCGAATATTCGGCGCTTCGGCTGAGAGAGGGGCCGAATATTCGGTATTCGGTATCTCTAGTATTATTGCAAGGTTATAGCGTTGGTTATTTTGACCGATAATCCGTGCGCTACGGGGGCTCACCGGTGACTGACTCGGGAGATTAATTAACCGGAGCTATTGTTTAGGATAACCGGTGACTTGACTCATTAATATAGATTAACTTCGAAAAATAATATTGTTACAAGTGGGTGTTGTGTTGTATGTTTACCTACATTTTTTACTTTTACTTTTTTTATAGGTACCTACTTATTTTACTAAAAAATAAGTACTTATAACTTTATATTTTACTAAAAAAGCTATCGCTACCGCTAAGCTACCGGCTAGGTAAATACGAGTACCTACCTATGTGCTATAGAGAAATAAGTACCTACCTAAGCTTAGAGTTCTAACTCCATACATGAGTTTCCTAACTTAACAATAATACTTTCCTAAATATTATTTATAAGTTCGAAACTCACACTTAAAACTTAATATTTTACAAGCTTAAATCTTATTACAAACAGCAAATGATAAATCATCGAAATAAATACAGAAGTACCTATGCCTAATTTCAGCTCAATTAAACACCGGAAAGTTGTTCAAATTTAAGTTGTAAGATTTGTAGGACATAGTTACCTACATATACTAGGGTGGAGCGAAATCCAAAATTCTTGAATATAGCAATGGAACCCCTGGATAGAACCCATATAGCAATGGAATATATGTATATTTTTAATAATTTTAATTTATGCTTATTTTTATATAACAAGTTTTATTCATTAAATAACATCTTATTGTTACAGATATACTTGATTCCTATACTTATTTTTGTTTATAACGTATATTTATATGACACGGTAAAATCACGTAAATAGGGGTTTTATGGAAAAGGCCCTTTAACCCGGATATTGTGCACAAATTGGAGTTTACAACTTATTACAGAACCGTGAAAACTATTTTGAACGTGATAAGATAATAAAAATACTACTAGTAAAAGTAAATATATGCCTAACATACGTGTGAACATGACCCGAAAAGGGCGTAAGCGACGCCGAAGGGCAAAATTTGACGCTTATTTAAACATATAAGTAACCCATTTTTTGCAGTAAAATGATACTTTTCGTAATCAATAACATCGTTACTTTGGCACAAGAATGTCTAAAAAAATAAATCATAATTTTTTTACACTGTAGCATTTTCCTTGTTTTGCATGAAATTGCTGTTTAATATGAAAGTTTGAAATTTTATTATTTCATAAATATTGAAAAAGGCACAAACATTTTGGTAATAAGTTATTATACGCTTATTAAGTATTATATAATTTCAATAAAATGTACACATATTAGTGAAATAGTATATTTAAATAAATTATGAAAATTTACCTTTATTAATTTCTTTATCGGCTGGGTAGAGGGCTAAAAGTAGTGTTTATTTTGAAACTTGATATAATCACTATAATCTACATGACAAACTGCAACTTTTTGTACCGGTTCCACATTGATAATCAAATTTTTATTTTTCCCATACAACGACGCTCCACCCTAACCTATACACCTACGTATATAAGTATATGTATAGATACAAAGACATATACGCAGTGAAATATAACACTTTAAACTCTCGCGTTTTGTACACATATTTAATTGCACAAACGGGTCTACCGCGTGTGGTCACGAAACGTCGGAATTTAAGGTAAAAACAAAGAAATTAAGTATATCACGGTAGACCCGTTTGTGTAATTAAATATATATACGCAGTGATGCTAAATAAAGTGTGTAGAAATAAATCCCATAGGTATTTAGGTACATACCTACTCGTAGCAATCGTATCTAAATCATACAAAAACAAGATCACGCTTAGAACCTTAAGTCGTGCAAGTTACAAATTATATTTACAAAATGTTTGCAAACAAATTAAATTGGCAAACTCTTGAAAACTTACTGAACTTAAATAATGGAAACATGGTATCATTAAAACTTTACTGAGGATGAGTGATACTTTGTAAATAGTCTGCTTAGATTGCTGTTAGTAGTAAATGTAGTAATAACTCTGCCAACATGAGTGATAGGTATCTCCCTCGACTTGGATCTTTTCTGCGCCGCTCGTATATTTCGTTTTATGCACAAGAAATCTTAAATCCGAATACAAGATATCATGTAAAATTTTGGGTTTCACTGGGCAGAAAAGTTTGTTCAACCCTTCGTGCCTTGAAACCCTCGCAACGCTCAGAACTCCACTTTCCGAACCACTCGCTACACTCGTGGTTGAATTTTGGAATTTTTCGCTTGCACGGGTATCAATATTAGGACGAGGAGTTAAACAATAATTTTGCCCCATTGTAAAACAAATAACTGTTGTGGAATAGAGATAGAATGAGGCTTACCGCCGTGCATGGATGAATTTAGTTTCAGTTATGTTACCAATTTTAGATTTGTCAACAAAACTAGGCTTTGACTAACTGAAAAGACACACAAAACTTATTCTGTACCTAAGTAAATGCCTCAATTGCAATTTCGTTCACATTTGTTTGGACGTTTCGTCCCAGCATTAGAGGCTTCCTCTTAGACATCGGTTACACGCTAATTCTGGCGTCAGTTCAGTCCATCAGTCTGGTCAGACTGACGGGAGAATTATCGTGTATCACGCGGACTGATGGACTGATGGTCTGGACTGATGAAAATTTAAATTTTTAAATAATATTCGTCAGTCCACTTTGAATGACAGAAAACTGATAGGAGACTGATCGTGTAACCTGTTCGTGTCATTCTCGCGTCAGTCACCATATTAGACAAGACTAAATTACTGTGTTGCGTTCTGTGTCCAAACGGCGACTGTGTCGTAATTTTATCAGTCTGTTGTCAGTCTGGACTGATCGTGTAACCGTGTCCATTTTCCATTTTTCCAAGGACTGATGGACTGAACTGACGCCAGAATTAGCGTGTAACCGATGTCTTAGATTCCTCTAGCCAAATGAATGTTTCAAAAAATTCTATTTTATTGCTAAAAGAAGACGAACCTTGTTTCATGTCAATACGAGTTATATGACTTTTTGAGGTTTATTGCTATGCAAAACGTATTTCGGGATAATAAAACAGGGTATAAAATCTGTGAGGCAGACACCGTATTAAAACATTTTAAACCACTTGTTACACTGGTTCATAAAATATAAGGAATTGTGGCTTTTCATCTTTATAAGCTGATTCAATAAAATGCATATATAAATGAAAACTTACTTCTTCTATGTGTAGTTATATAATTAATGTTAGAAGTAGGTAGGTAGCAGTATTAGTAAACACTAATATAGTAAAGTTTTACTTCAAACAGATCGATTAGTTTTCCTTTGATCGTAATCGTGAATAAGCATCGTAACGGATTGTTATCGAACCATTTCCGAAACACGAATAAATAAAGGTACATTTCCAAGAAATTGTAAAGTATTATGGAGAACAAAAGAGCGGTTTTCAAACTGATGAACAGTGTAGAAATGATAGTGCCCGTCTTCAGAAATGAGTATTCAAACCAATTTAATAGACCAGTGTGTCGCACTTCAAACTTATGACTGAGAGCCTACCGCGAATAACGAAATTTCGAAGTTTCCTTATCTGCCTCTCTATCGCTCTTCCATATTCATGGAATAGAGAGTAGCAAATAACGTGCAGATAACGAAATTTCGGTACCTATAATTTCCAACCGTCTGACGCGTATAAGAGAATAAGGTCTAAGGTTCACACCCAATGGTTGGGCAAGCGTTTAGATAAGCATCGCAATCTTAACGATACAACAACACGAAGGCTTTTCTGTCCCACCGCGTAACAACCCTATATTACATTGAAAAACCAATTTTAATGCGTACTTAATAAGGCATACAATTAAACGAGATGCGTTGTGGAGTATATTTACAACTGCCATTGGTCAAGAATTATTGGCTAACGCAGCGTACTACGTAGGCGAACAACACGCGAACGCGAAGCGAAGCGATGCGGCGCGGGGTGAATCAATCCTTTGATACAATGGATGTAAGTAAAAAGAGTACCTATATTATAGGTAATTGCAATCACTGAGTTTACAACATGGGATGGACCATTCGCACTTTGTTGTTGATTTTTTAACGAGTACTTGTTTGTTTTGCTTGCTTCGAGTGCTTGGTATTTTTGTACCCTCGAGAAACCATGACTGCCTATTTTTAGATTTCTTTGAAATTAATAACTCAATTTACTGTAGTATAAATAAACTGCTATTATATTGCAAACTACTGTATAATACTTGACTTTTTAATCAATCACATTATAATTACTTAGCGTAGATATCTTTATTGTTCATTTGTTTTCACGTTTTTTTAGAAGTTTACAGCTTAGAGTGTTTTCACATTGTCGGATCCGATATCGGATGTCGAATGACCCTTGGACAAAGACAGCTGCTAGAAAGTGTTCCATGGCATCGAGTCCTTTTCTATTTCCACTAACGGTTTCTTTTTAACAATATATTATAAAATTAGTGAATAAGTATAAAAATGCACTTATAACATTTTGCTTCTTTGTGGTTATACAAGAAACCACCAACCAATCGATATCGGATGGTAGTATCGCTCGCAGACGTATCTATTTGTTAACAAAAAAAGGTGGAATTCAATGGAGACTAATTTAATTTCAATAAATATCAAATATCAAATATTACTTACTGAAATTAATTGTTGTATATGATATTGTAGGCAGTTTATATTTCAGGTTTTATGTTATTAATTTGATATTTGATATATGTTTTAACATACATCAAGTACCTACAAATTTAATAAATTGTTAGTCAAATACAATTTCCCATTAGCCCGTCGCTTCGTATCATGAAATATTATAATATCAAATTAAATTTTGGCTGTGGAGTACCTATTTACCTAGACTCAAAATGTGGATTTCTACATATAATCATTCAACAAAGTTTAAATTACACAGAGCATTCTGTTTCCAAACCTACCTATGGTTTCCTTATTAATAACATCATGACATCTACCAGTTTCGCTCAACACAGTAAAGATAAAAATAAAACTCGTACACACCTTTTTAGTTGCTTCCGACTGGCATTTTTTGCTGGTATTGCATACTCCATAAATGTTGTTTAACTCATACTTCGTTAAATAAACCGGTAAACTGAATAGCGAAAATACAAAAAAAACCATTGTTTTTAGAGATTCCTTAAAAATGCGAAACGCCGACGAAGTCTTCTCGATTACCAACACAAAGCGTATACCCCACACAATAAAGCCGAGATATTAGCATTTTTGCGTGACAGGAGTTTAGCTTATTTCATTTCAAACAAGCGGCGACGGGGATATTACCTTGGCTATGTTAACAATCCTGTTATGACATGAGAGGACGTGACTGTGGAGAAACTCACAATAAGATTTATATTATGTTTGTAAGATAATAAAGAATGGAACTACCCTAGTTAAATACTATTAAAAATAGACGCAGGAGAATAATTTGACATAATTCATGATACGATATTACCAATTATTCAGAACTGTTTAAATTTAATGTATGAAAAAAAATATATGTACATCTATCCTGAGAGAACGATGCAAGATAGGAGCAACGGCCGTTAGTGGAAAATCACGGTGGGAAAGCCCTGAAAACCATAAGAGGATATGACAGCAATGCGCCAACACTCGTAGTGGAGATTTTTGTAGAGGCTTCTTGTCCAGTAGTGGTCTTTCTGCTGATATAATGATGATGATAACTCAAATTGTAACCCAGCGGCCGTAACACGGACGCATTTTTATCACCTGTCACCATGCCTGTCACATTCTAACAAGTATGTAAGTGCGAAAGTAACAGGCATAGTGATAGGCGATAAAAATGGAACCATGCTGCCACCGCAGATTGATGTGCAGCGTATGGTTGGAATGTAAACTTACTTGCTGTTATCTGGATGGAGACCTAATCGGAAGCGACACGAATTTAATTACTGAGCTGTCGGCGGGTATGTATCCATCTCAATTAGGCCCGGCGTGTACGTGCGTCTCTATTGATAGCGACAAGGCAAAACAGCCTCAAATTAGACTTGAATCATAAATCCCTATACGTATTATGGGTAACAAACGACGCAGTACTGAGCAAATTGAGACTAATCACGCCGTAAAAGGGTTTTAGTAATGATAATGCTTGTTTGCTGCTTTGTAAATGTATATCTACATAATCATGATGTGTCAATCAGGATCAGTCACTCATGTGTGGCGATCAAGTCATTCTAATTGTTTCGAAGTTATAAATTAGCAACAAGGTAAAAGTTTAAGTATAACGCCATTTACATTAATAATTTGTCAGTCTATTTTCAGGCTCTGTTAAATTAAAATGTGGGTTTACGGAAAAGCAATATTTGTACAATCAATTAAGTACCGCTTGGGATACAAGGCTATGGCCTACGGCGTAGCGCGGGGTACGTCGCGGCCGTAGCACCGTGGGTGAGCTACGAGCGTCCGCCATTGTTATTCTGCCGTATTCGACCTTCAAGATATTCACAAGAGACGGCACGTACCAGATCCATTCTAGATACTTTATAGTTTAGATATCAACTAGTTCACTTTTGCAGCGCAATTCGGGCAACCAATGTCACTTTTACCAACTTTTACGTAAGATGGAGTAAGATATCTATTAGATGTGAATTGGATCTCTGAGTCATATCCTGTGAAAATCGTTCAATAGTATCTCCAGAATCGCGCAAATGTCAAATTTGACAGGTTAGATCTTAAACATATCGTTATCGTATCTTGGTGATGTCTAAAAGATGTCTAATAGGTGTCTATTTCAAAATCCGAATCGGGCCCATTGCACGTGGAGATAATAATATTAATCCTCATCCCGTTGTTTTTCGTTTGCCCCTACGCCTACGTTTATTATAATAATACGTATTACTTGTTCAAACATAAAAGGTTTAATAAGGGGTTAAAAAGCCTCTAAAAGTAATAGCATAAACAACGGAATTTTAACTAAATGTTTACGAGAGCCATAAACGATTAGTTTATTTTTAGTTAAACCAACATAAATAATAATTATCAAACAGCTACATAGTAAAACAGCGAATAATCATTTTATACAATCACTAAAGTTCAAACAACTTGTCATTTTACTACTTATTCATGAATTAACATTAGATTTTGTCCAATCACGAAACATCATAAAAGTTGTTTTACTTAACTTTTCACTCGTTAGCTTCAAAATCTAGAAAATAAACTAAATATCTTCAAAGCTGCAAACTATCTTTAGCAGAATCTATTATTACCGGTTCTTTGTTCTGGCCAAGAAATGTTACTTTTGACAGCTGACAGAATAAATCCATAACAGTTTCAGAACATAAATCAGAAAATCAGAATCGAGGTCTAGTTCTAAAACAATATTTATAGCGTTTAATGTCCGTTATATTGAGGTGTTGTACACCAAGGTTGTACACAATAAGCAGTATATTCCAGTATTTATAATATGTACAATACAATACAATACAAATACTCTTTATTACACACCTCATTACAGATTTATATATTAAAGGTCGTTACGACCTAACTGTCGTAAGATAAAAGAACTATTAGAAGTACTTATAACTTAATTGGCCAATGTAAGACGTCTCTTACATTCAACTTTCAAACGCATATCTCGAAATTAGTAAAAATATAATGATGTGGTCACCAACACAAAACTTTTAAAACTGTAATCAATTACGTTACACAACCAACAACAACAGAAACCTTCCTCGACAGACATAAAAGTCACTTGCGAGTTGCGAGCAATAAATAAACGTTGAAAAAAAATGATAAAATTATAGAATTCGCATTACATTTGTTCACGTTATTATATACTTAATTACTTATTCTTCTTCCTTGCGTTCTCCCGGCATTTTGCCACAGCTCAAGGGAGCCTGGGGTCCGCTTAAGACAACTAATCCCAAGAATTGGCATAGGCACTAGTTTTTACGAAAGCGACCAACCCAGAGGGTAAACTAGGCCTTATTGGGATTAGTCCGGTTTCCTCACGAAGTTTTCCTTCACCGAAAAGCGACTAGTAAATGGGCATTTTCATTTAACTTGTACTTTAAAGCGCGACTTAAGTCGTGTTTCAGTAACGTCTAACCGTTAAATTCCTGACAAAATGTATGGGATTTGACATTGACCGGCAGTTTTGTAACGATTGCTAACCGGCCGTTAAAGGTGTTCAATTAAGTGAAAATGCCCAAATATCAAACGATATTTTGTACATAAGTTCCGAAAAACTCATTGGTACGAGCCGGGGTTTGAACCCGCGACCTCCAGATTGCAAGTAGCAGTAGTAGCACGCTCTTATCGCTAGGCCACCAGCGCTTCCCGTTATATTAATAAAATAGAATAGGTACGGTATTGTAAACCAGAAATAACATTGCAAAAACATGTCAAAACAATGTTTCGGTACATCACTGCAATGCCAATCTAAGTTACATTATATAACATTTTACCTCCTCCATTTCCTGACAGTAAGCGCTGTCAGTTTCATCACAAACAAACAACTGAAATTCAATATTCCGGATCGTATAAAATAAAAACAATACCTTCTGTATTCAGAACTGACAAAAGCAGATTCATCCCGCGCTTGTGGAATTGCTATTATTAGTATTATTTGCTTACTAAGTAGCTACCAACCGCTGCACGCTGGCCGATACTATCGGCGCGATTCGGGAAATGAATTAGACATTCGCTAGATATGAAATAGTAAAGATATGTGACGTCCCGCGGGTAAAGGTACCATATGGCGGTTGGCGCTTACGCTATTATTAACGTCGCTCCAATATTATTGCGGCGCTATGCGACGTAAGCGCCAGCCGCCATAAGGTACCTTTTTCCGTGGAACGTCACATATCTTTACTATTTCAAATCTACTGAATGTCTAATTCATTTCCCGAATCGCGCCGTATGTTTTGTTTCCATAACTTTATTTGAACGGATGCATTGATCGGGAATCCTTTAATTAAACCTTTAGAATACTGGTGGAGTTTGAATTCATTCCAAATGCAATATTATGCTCGTAAAATTTCTCACATTATACCTATACGTCATATCTACTATTAAACTGCAAAATAAGGTACCTATATTTAATTTATGTGGTTTGCCGAGCAAAGCACCACTAATAAACAAAAGCGTGCATACTATATAATACTATCTATCAGACTTATAGTAAGAAGGTACTAAAATAACTATATATTTTTTTAAACCTCCTAGGATTTAAAAAATCCATATCACGCCAAAAATGCTTTACATTATTTTGGAAAAGAGCTGATACTCTTCAAACTGCTGGATCGATTTCTATCAAACATAACTAAGAACCACCGCAAGGAAACTCGCTTTCACGTAAAAAAAAGAGCTACGTTGCCACAGATAGACAGACCTTGGCGTCAAACATATAACACTCTTTTTTTTGCGTCGGAGGTTAAATAGTAGTTTATAATATATTTAAGAGCATAAAGTATTTAAAAGGATATATTTTGTCTATACTAATAGGTACTTTATTAAAATAAAACTTTATTAAACTATTTAAAATTTAATGTTTATAATGAGATTGAGAGTTTATTCAAGAGATAATCTCATTTATTCTGTTTAAACCTAATAAGATTTGAAATTAATAACTCAATTTACTGTAGTATAAATAAACTGCTATTATATTGCAAACTACTGTATAATACTTGACTTTTTAATCAATCACATTATAATTACTTAGCGTAGATATCTTTATTGTTCATTTGTTTTCACGTTTTTTTAGAAGTTTACAGCTTAGAGTGTTTTCACATTGTCGGATCCGATATCGGATGTCGAATGACCCTTGGACAAAGACAGCTGCTAGAAAGTGTTCCATGGCATCGAGTCCTTTTCTATTTCCACTAACGGTTTCTTTTTAACAATATATTATAAAATTAGTGAATAAGTATAAAAATGCACTTATAACATTTTGCTTCTTTGTGGTTATACAAGAAACCACCAACCAATCGATATCGGATGGTAGTATCGCTCGCAGACGTATCTATTTGTTAACAAAAAAAGGTGGAATTCAATGGAGACTAATTTAATTTCAATAAATATCAAATATCAAATATTACTTACTGAAATTAATTGTTGTATATGATATTGTAGGCAGTTTATATTTCAGGTTTTATGTTATTAATTTGATATTTGATATATGTTTTAACATACATCAAGTACCTACAAATTTAATAAATTGTTAGTCAAATACAATTTCCCATTAGCCCGTCGCTTCGTATCATGAAATATTATAATATCAAATTAAATTTTGGCTGTGGAGTACCTATTTACCTAGACTCAAAATGTGGATTTCTACATATAATCATTCAACAAAGTTTAAATTACACAGAGCATTCTGTTTCCAAACCTACCTATGGTTTCCTTATTAATAACATCATGACATCTACCAGTTTCGCTCAACACAGTAAAGATAAAAATAAAACTCGTACACACCTTTTTAGTTGCTTCCGACTGGCATTTTTTGCTGGTATTGCATACTCCATAAATGTTGTTTAACTCATACTTCGTTAAATAAACCGGTAAACTGAATAGCGAAAATACAAAAAAAACCATTGTTTTTAGAGATTCCTTAAAAATGCGAAACGCCGACGAAGTCTTCTCGATTACCAACACAAAGCGTATACCCCACACAATAAAGCCGAGATATTAGCATTTTTGCGTGACAGGAGTTTAGCTTATTTCATTTCAAACAAGCGGCGACGGGGATATTACCTTGGCTATGTTAACAATCCTGTTATGACATGAGAGGACGTGACTGTGGAGAAACTCACAATAAGATTTATATTATGTTTGTAAGATAATAAAGAATGGAACTACCCTAGTTAAATACTATTAAAAATAGACGCAGGAGAATAATTTGACATAATTCATGATACGATATTACCAATTATTCAGAACTGTTTAAATTTAATGTATGAAAAAAAATATATGTACATCTATCCTGAGAGAACGATGCAAGATAGGAGCAACGGCCGTTAGTGGAAAATCACGGTGGGAAAGCCCTGAAAACCATAAGAGGATATGACAGCAATGCGCCAACACTCGTAGTGGAGATTTTTGTAGAGGCTTCTTGTCCAGTAGTGGTCTTTCTGCTGATATAATGATGATGATAACTCAAATTGTAACCCAGCGGCCGTAACACGGACGCATTTTTATCACCTGTCACCATGCCTGTCACATTCTAACAAGTATGTAAGTGCGAAAGTAACAGGCATAGTGATAGGCGATAAAAATGGAACCATGCTGCCACCGCAGATTGATGTGCAGCGTATGGTTGGAATGTAAACTTACTTGCTGTTATCTGGATGGAGACCTAATCGGAAGCGACACGAATTTAATTACTGAGCTGTCGGCGGGTATGTATCCATCTCAATTAGGCCCGGCGTGTACGTGCGTCTCTATTGATAGCGACAAGGCAAAACAGCCTCAAATTAGACTTGAATCATAAATCCCTATACGTATTATGGGTAACAAACGACGCAGTACTGAGCAAATTGAGACTAATCACGCCGTAAAAGGGTTTTAGTAATGATAATGCTTGTTTGCTGCTTTGTAAATGTATATCTACATAATCATGATGTGTCAATCAGGATCAGTCACTCATGTGTGGCGATCAAGTCATTCTAATTGTTTCGAAGTTATAAATTAGCAACAAGGTAAAAGTTTAAGTATAACGCCATTTACATTAATAATTTGTCAGTCTATTTTCAGGCTCTGTTAAATTAAAATGTGGGTTTACGGAAAAGCAATATTTGTACAATCAATTAAGTACCGCTTGGGATACAAGGCTATGGCCTACGGCGTAGCGCGGGGTACGTCGCGGCCGTAGCACCGTGGGTGAGCTACGAGCGTCCGCCATTGTTATTCTGCCGTATTCGACCTTCAAGATATTCACAAGAGACGGCACGTACCAGATCCATTCTAGATACTTTATAGTTTAGATATCAACTAGTTCACTTTTGCAGCGCAATTCGGGCAACCAATGTCACTTTTACCAACTTTTACGTAAGATGGAGTAAGATATCTATTAGATGTGAATTGGATCTCTGAGTCATATCCTGTGAAAATCGTTCAATAGTATCTCCAGAATCGCGCAAATGTCAAATTTGACAGGTTAGATCTTAAACATATCGTTATCGTATCTTGGTGATGTCTAAAAGATGTCTAATAGGTGTCTATTTCAAAATCCGAATCGGGCCCATTGCACGTGGAGATAATAATATTAATCCTCATCCCGTTGTTTTTCGTTTGCCCCTACGCCTACGTTTATTATAATAATACGTATTACTTGTTCAAACATAAAAGGTTTAATAAGGGGTTAAAAAGCCTCTAAAAGTAATAGCATAAACAACGGAATTTTAACTAAATGTTTACGAGAGCCATAAACGATTAGTTTATTTTTAGTTAAACCAACATAAATAATAATTATCAAACAGCTACATAGTAAAACAGCGAATAATCATTTTATACAATCACTAAAGTTCAAACAACTTGTCATTTTACTACTTATTCATGAATTAACATTAGATTTTGTCCAATCACGAAACATCATAAAAGTTGTTTTACTTAACTTTTCACTCGTTAGCTTCAAAATCTAGAAAATAAACTAAATATCTTCAAAGCTGCAAACTATCTTTAGCAGAATCTATTATTACCGGTTCTTTGTTCTGGCCAAGAAATGTTACTTTTGACAGCTGACAGAATAAATCCATAACAGTTTCAGAACATAAATCAGAAAATCAGAATCGAGGTCTAGTTCTAAAACAATATTTATAGCGTTTAATGTCCGTTATATTGAGGTGTTGTACACCAAGGTTGTACACAATAAGCAGTATATTCCAGTCGATATTATTATGATATATATGATATTGTTACAGACCGGCTGGTGGAAGGCGAGCACATTGTGAAGCACAGCACGTCCTCGGTGGACACCGCCGCATGGTGAGAATATCCCGGCTTTATCACTACTCTTGTTTACTCTATTCATATTATACTCGGTCACGTTTTATGGACAATCGTCTGCAATTTATACGTTTGACCTTCCCGAGAGCTTTATTATTACCAGCTTTTTTTAGCTCGGACCTGCCCCACACGTGACATAAGAGCAAGGTTTGGAACATATTTTAAATGCGACCCACGTTGAACACGTTTCGCAGAAATTATTGATTATCAGCTTTTAAGGGACTTATACGAGATATCAAACTTTCTATTTATTACCCAATTGTTTCGTTTATAAAAATGTTACCAATTTCAGAAAAACGATTTTAGGATATTATTATAATGATATACAAGTTCTGCCTGCGACTTCGTCTACGTGGTATGACGATGATGATTGATAAAAACTATCCTATGTTATTCGCTGGGCCTTTATATCTGTACCAAATGTCACCTAAATCAGTTCAAAGGTAAAGCATATAGGTAATAGGCAGAGAGACAAAATTACTCTCGTATTTATAATATGTACAATACAATACAATACAAATACTCTTTATTACACACCTCATTACAGATTTATATATTAAAGGTCGTTACGACCTAACTGTCGTAAGATAAAAGAACTATTAGAAGTACTTATAACTTAATTGGCCAATGTAAGACGTCTCTTACATTCAACTTTCAAACGCATATCTCGAAATTAGTAAAAATATAATGATGTGGTCACCAACACAAAACTTTTAAAACTGTAATCAATTACGTTACACAACCAACAACAACAGAAACCTTCCTCGACAGACATAAAAGTCACTTGCGAGTTGCGAGCAATAAATAAACGTTGAAAAAAAATGATAAAATTATAGAATTCGCATTACATTTGTTCACGTTATTATATACTTAATTACTTATTCTTCTTCCTTGCGTTCTCCCGGCATTTTGCCACAGCTCAAGGGAGCCTGGGGTCCGCTTAAGACAACTAATCCCAAGAATTGGCATAGGCACTAGTTTTTACGAAAGCGACCAACCCAG
Organism: Cydia splendana; assembly: GCF_910591565.1. Taxonomy (NCBI): domain Eukaryota; kingdom Metazoa; phylum Arthropoda; class Insecta; order Lepidoptera; family Tortricidae; genus Cydia; species Cydia splendana. The sequence continues at coordinate 10,298,332 of NC_085971.1, read as the reverse complement.
AGGGTAAACTAGGCCTTATTGGGATTAGTCCGGTTTCCTCACGAAGTTTTCCTTCACCGAAAAGCGACTAGTAAATGGGCATTTTCATTTAACTTGTACTTTAAAGCGCGACTTAAGTCGTGTTTCAGTAACGTCTAACCGTTAAATTCCTGACAAAATGTATGGGATTTGACATTGACCGGCAGTTTTGTAACGATTGCTAACCGGCCGTTAAAGGTGTTCAATTAAGTGAAAATGCCCAAATATCAAACGATATTTTGTACATAAGTTCCGAAAAACTCATTGGTACGAGCCGGGGTTTGAACCCGCGACCTCCAGATTGCAAGTAGCAGTAGTAGCACGCTCTTATCGCTAGGCCACCAGCGCTTCCCGTTATATTAATAAAATAGAATAGGTACGGTATTGTAAACCAGAAATAACATTGCAAAAACATGTCAAAACAATGTTTCGGTACATCACTGCAATGCCAATCTAAGTTACATTATATAACATTTTACCTCCTCCATTTCCTGACAGTAAGCGCTGTCAGTTTCATCACAAACAAACAACTGAAATTCAATATTCCGGATCGTATAAAATAAAAACAATACCTTCTGTATTCAGAACTGACAAAAGCAGATTCATCCCGCGCTTGTGGAATTGCTATTATTAGTATTATTTGCTTACTAAGTAGCTACCAACCGCTGCACGCTGGCCGATACTATCGGCGCGATTCGGGAAATGAATTAGACATTCGCTAGATATGAAATAGTAAAGATATGTGACGTCCCGCGGGTAAAGGTACCATATGGCGGTTGGCGCTTACGCTATTATTAACGTCGCTCCAATATTATTGCGGCGCTATGCGACGTAAGCGCCAGCCGCCATAAGGTACCTTTTTCCGTGGAACGTCACATATCTTTACTATTTCAAATCTACTGAATGTCTAATTCATTTCCCGAATCGCGCCGTATGTTTTGTTTCCATAACTTTATTTGAACGGATGCATTGATCGGGAATCCTTTAATTAAACCTTTAGAATACTGGTGGAGTTTGAATTCATTCCAAATGCAATATTATGCTCGTAAAATTTCTCACATTATACCTATACGTCATATCTACTATTAAACTGCAAAATAAGGTACCTATATTTAATTTATGTGGTTTGCCGAGCAAAGCACCACTAATAAACAAAAGCGTGCATACTATATAATACTATCTATCAGACTTATAGTAAGAAGGTACTAAAATAACTATATATTTTTTTAAACCTCCTAGGATTTAAAAAATCCATATCACGCCAAAAATGCTTTACATTATTTTGGAAAAGAGCTGATACTCTTCAAACTGCTGGATCGATTTCTATCAAACATAACTAAGAACCACCGCAAGGAAACTCGCTTTCACGTAAAAAAAAGAGCTACGTTGCCACAGATAGACAGACCTTGGCGTCAAACATATAACACTCTTTTTTTTGCGTCGGAGGTTAAATAGTAGTTTATAATATATTTAAGAGCATAAAGTATTTAAAAGGATATATTTTGTCTATACTAATAGGTACTTTATTAAAATAAAACTTTATTAAACTATTTAAAATTTAATGTTTATAATGAGATTGAGAGTTTATTCAAGAGATAATCTCATTTATTCTGTTTAAACCTAATAAGTTTTCTGCACATGCATAAATTAATTTCTTTAAAAGCACAATCATTTAGTTTTGTAAGATGCTTTATGGTTACAATAACCCCGGGTCACCTTCCATACATGGTGTTCAATAATTAAAACGAAGCAGGAGAACAAACTGCATGAATCGGAATTTTGGACGTTAAACTCATAAAATGTTCCAAGTCGTTAGGCGGTACACGATTTATACTGCTCATCAATATTCCTTAAATACTAAATACTGCGGCCGTTTAGAATACAGCCAAGATATAATGTATTTTAGTCAAATAACCATTTTAGGGTAGGTAAGTAATTAGTTACGATAAATAACGTGGCGTTAAAATAATATTTAGTTAGGTATAAAGGGTGCTTATTTTAACGTTTTAATTGAATAGATTTGTTAATTATAATGCTACAATTTCTTTCGAGCATTTTCACAGTTAAATTCAGTTCAGTTAAACAGAAAACCTATTTTATATCCGTTAGCAATAATTCAATATAATATTAAGTAGAAGATGTTGCATCCAATTATTGTGCAATACCGGATGCTGCCCTAATAGCCAATTACCTTACTACTATTGACCCGGAATCCTCTTATATGTTACTCTGGCTACGGCGTCTTAGAGGTAACAGGCGTTAACATCGGTATTTCGAATTGTTCAATTATAACATCTATCTAAAGATATACAATACACACATCCACGAACAGCATCCTGTATTTTTTTTATTTTTAATACTTATAAACCTGATTCTCATAAACATTTTTAATTTTCACACATTCGTGACGTACGAGTTTTCACGAACGAGAATTTCACGTACGAGTAAAACGATATTTACTCGGTGCTGCGTTTGATTTACTTTTATATATTAACGATCATTATGTTTGTCAGCCTTTACTACATGCGACTAGTGTGGCGAGGGATCGGCTCGGTAGAGGAAGGCACAGTGGGCGGCAGTATGCGATTGCTCGAAGCCGCGTGCGCCACTGCGTTGCACTACGCCGACTTGGTGCACGGCGCGCTTGCAGACCAGGGCTACTATGACAACCACGGTAAGTTAGCAAGAAATAGAAACACTTCATTATCCATTGAAGGATCATTCTCAAAAAATGTGTCTGCGGTCTATTTGCCGCGATCCCAACAAAATGTATGAAAAGAGTAGTGACAATTAGACGTAATGCAGACATATTCTTAGAGAAAGACCCTGAAGGTCTTGACTGATTACAGTTGTTTTTATATGTTCTTTATTTTAAAATATATATACAATATACAAAGTAATATGCTGTACATTAAACCAAGCACTTACAAATCACGGATACACAAAATTACTTTCTCAGGCTAAACACCTATAAAAGTTTATAACATACATTTTTGGATATATTTGTTTAACATGGAATAAGTATTTAAAAGAAACTAACTATAATATAAAGGTATGAACTTATTAGTAGTAAGTTCACTTATAGCATGACACTTTATTTCTTATGGATTAATTTACGCAATATAAAAGCAATGCAATAATTTTTACTCTCTACTCATTGACGGTTAGCGAACAAAAATGCACATGCCACGCTACTCGTCCAGTATAAGATGAGCTGCTTCCATTACCACGGTGCTATGCGTGTAGCCGTTGCGAACGGGGGTCTTATTGCACCGGACGTGGCGCGCTAACCCTCGTCGCTACTACAATCGTCAGGCGGGAAGAGAGAATAGTGATGGGGCAAGCGATAAGTACCATACCTATCGACATACGGCAAATCGGATATACGTGACTGCCCTATGCATGAAATTAAATTATTTGAATGGTTTTTAAGCTTAGGATTATTAAAGAATTTGGAAGATAATCTAATTATATAAGGTCGTAGTGGGACTAGTCCGATATCAACATGCAATTTAGCCAAATTTGTCCGAAAAGGTGTGTTAAAAGCTATTTTGACTGCCTTATTTTGAATGGTTTGAAGAATTTTATAGTTACTTGGGCATGTACTATTCCATGCTGGGCATGCATAAGTTAGACATGGACGAATTAGAGTAGTATAAATTCTTAACTTAGTAAAAGAGCTAAGGTTACTTTTCCTCTTCATAACTGGATGCAAGGCTCCCAACGCCTGAGCGCCTTTAACGCGGAGATTTGTTACGTGTTTGGTCCAGTTGACTTTACTATCAATTGTAACACCAAGGTAACGCACAGACTTCCTCCATGATATTGCGTGGCCAGCAATATTGAGAAGTCTATGTGGACTGATTACAGTAAGGTTTACAAATGGTTTGTCAATAGTAAACGATGACCGCATCGTTTTTGGTGCCTGCTTGCTTTTAGGACCACTGACAGATTTTATGGCAAGATCTCAAGAGAATTAGGTATCTAATATTGCCGTTCAAAGTCATGAAAGTTGTAATGGACGTATAATATTCTTATGCAAAACTTTGTGATTAACACGAGCAGTCGAAATTGATTGTCGAATTGCGTCTTTGTACTGCATGGTGCAACCGTAATAACATAACCAACACATGATTAGGACGGCCGGCCGCCGCAACCTACGGCGTCTAAGCAAACTGCTTTGTAACGCTGTCAACACGCCTTTCACTTCATTTGCGGCCAACTAGCAAACCGACGTGCCAACCACAATAGAACAGCAAATATACACACATTATGCTACAATTTCTACAGTCAGGAAACAGGAAATTTACCAACAGGGTATATTATAATTTCTAAGTATTATTAAAAAAGTCAAACAAAATACAATAGGTACGAAACTTATAGAGATAGAGAGAGATAGGTCCCTAATTACTTAGTTCACAGAATTACAAAATTATATCTTATAAAATGTTAAAATTATGCTTAGGTACGTTAAGAGTTTACGACACACGTGCGGCACGTGGCTTTATCTCCTGGGCGTGTGTAATTACTTTTGTAGGTAACTTTAGAGAATCAAGATACTCGTAGAGCATAGTAATAAAGACAATTCGCGCTTACAACGCATTCATAAAATATAAATAGATGGAAGTCAATTTCTAATAAAAACAGCTTTCGTGATTTGGGCGCGCCTAAATTAAAAAAACATGCGACCGTATAGGATAAACTAAGTATGGGAACCGAGTGCTATTTCCTTTCTGCGGAGTCTATGTGAGGTGTCTGTGGTATGTAAGCGTTACAAACGCATTACTACTTGTATATCATGTTACCGCTTACCGCCAATTAGCTTGTACATTTTCAGACGTGTAACATAAACACGGAACTAGGGTTTGCACGACGGATCCGAAATGTATGGGAATATCCGCGGATCCGGATCCAGATCCGGATAATTTCATACATTTCGGATCCGGATTGCAAACCCTACACGGAACGTTCTAAGTGTTACTTCACCTTACTTGGGGTCTAATCTGTCAAATATATCTGAAGCGTGTAAAATACTCATTTATTATGTTGTGATCTATTTATCCCTACAGTTGTTTCTAGTAATATATTTTTTCTAGGTAGGTAGGTATATGTATATCTAACTAATAAATAATAGTCCATAAGATAGACAATGATTACGTTTCTATTTCGACAATTATTTACGCCAATTTTGTATTAATGAAATAAATAAATACGTAACTAATTAATGTCGTTATCGCCTTTTCAACGGATAAAGTAGAAACGAACAAAAGAATAAACTTTTCTTTTATGCATAGATCCTAGAACTTCTTCATTATTAAGTCGGAAAAAGAAAGAATTTTATTCAAGTTAACCGTAGCTTTGCACTGCGGATTTATTTTACATTTTAAACCTCTAAGGATTGCCGCTTAGATGGTATAAACCTCAAGATAATGTTAACGAAGCCGTGGATTACAAGGATAATTTGTATGCAGGTCAAAACAAAACGACGGAGGAGATATGCACAATCGTGAACAACTTGGAGTACGTGCGGCGCTCGTTAGCCGAGTACGACGATGAACACATGTAAGTGCGAAGTGGCGCAAGTGCGCTTATAGGTTGAGCGAGGTACCTACACGCTTGAGCACAGCCAATGCTTAATATGTATGTGTATGCGAGTATTTGTGATGTTGAGTGGGTAGGAATTTCCATTGTGATTTAACGTGTAAGAATTATTAGTATTATTTAGAGACAAAATAATAAATGTAAGAATATAAAAACACTATTTACACTAGTCACACTCACACGTCATATAAATAGTTATTGACTGTCAAACCGCAATCACAAGAGTATTTGATAGGTACCTTAGAAATCATCGCAAGCAATAAAACAACGTTGGTGTGTTTTTCATAACGATAACGGCCTCCTAGCCTAGTCGGGTCGGTCGTGACCCTGCCTACGAAGCAGGAGGTCCCGGGTTCGAAGAGCATTTATTTGTGTGTTCATCACAAATATTTGTTCCTGAGTTATGGATGTTTTCTATGTATATAAGTATTTATATTATATATTATATAACGTCGTCTAGTACCCACAACACAAGCCTTATTGAGCTTACCGTGGGACTAGATTGATCTGTGTAGAAATTGTCCTGTAATAAAAAAATAAAATTATAATAAAGTAAGGTAAGGTATAATGAGAGGTACCTACCTATTGAGAAAAGCTTGTCTACGGAAAACCTATTGTCCCACATCTCACGCAAATAATCTCAAGGACAAAACTAACAAGGAGGCCGATTCGAACAAACATTTTGATATCTGAATGATGTCATTTAGTTATCATTCACTCGTACTTGTCCGTACATGTATTGCAAGAGCAAGACGCACGGGCGAATGATTACAAAATTTACAAAATTACATCATTTCGATATCAAAGTGTAATTTTGAATAAGGCTTAAGGCTCCAATCAGAATGCCAGCAATCGAACGTAGTAAAGTCAATTAGTTCGATCGACCCCTTGCGTTGTGTCTTCTCACTAATTGTAAGCCGACGGCGGGTACACATGCCACTCACTTCACTGTCCTGGACGAGGCATAATTGCGTATACAAATACTCTAGACCGGTTTATCAAAGAAAGGTCAAACGTACCTAAGCAAAGAATTGAACTCTAAAAATTAAATTCTGCTGAATGGAGAAGATAATATTTTATATCTTACTTAAGGCCCAGTAGGTTCGTGTTGTTCTCCCTATTTCACTGTGCGTAAGCGTGAGCCAGATGTGCTGTGCGACTGTGCGACATAAAATAGTAGAAAATAAATGAGGGCGCCACTTTCTTCGTAATTGGCAGATTTTTGAATGCTTAAACATTGCAACAATTTTGTATGAAAATTGTTTAATTCCATTTTATTTTATTTCTACTCTTTCTTGTGTCATTGTAGGTATGTGCGTGCTCGGGACCGCAAATATCATGTTTTTGAATTTGATTTTTTTTCCTTTTCCTAATCATAAAAAAAGTAATCGCTGAGTCCCTCAAGCATAATATTGTACATTTATACAAATAATTTTCATAGTTGTAGTTTATGTGCAAAATACATTATAATTTTGTAAAAGTCAATTTTAGACCTATGTTAGTGATTTTTTTTCTATCGAGCGAAAGTCAAAAACACAGGATTCGAATCGCAAAATTCCCTAAAGAAGGGCCTCAAAATTGCTAATTTTTGGCAACCGTAGTGTGATTTAAAAAAGAGCTACGACTTTTCAAAAACTCCGTTCTCTGAGCCTACTGCACCTTAAGTGATTTACCTTCCTGGAACTGACTGGACGTGCTTAATTACGGGAAAATTAATTATAAATTAGATACTTTCGGCCGGATTTAATTGCTGTTATATTACAAATCGTTGAGTGCTTTTACCGTAGTTATAAAGTAAACGGTCGTAGATATAGCTATTTGCCCTGCAGGTGAGGCGTATTATAGGATTAGGATTTATCGACGTGATAAAATAAGTGTCACTTTTTAACACCATGTGATTGAAATAGATTGACACTGTCAATATCACGCTGTCACGACCGTCATATCCGTACTGAAGTAATATAACTAATGTAGTAAAATAAATAATGATTTCTTGTATTATACATATTGTGATTTACCGTACCGGTACCGACTTTGAAACCAAGTAAAACAAAAAGTAGAAAAGGAACGAAACCTTATTAATTAAAATTAGTATTTGTATCTACCTACATTTAAGTTCATTTAACGGCGCATTTACCGCCTATTAAACGAGTAGTACCTATTAGTTATTACACTCGTACCCAGAATTAGAGAGAGTAACTTGACAGTTGTGTAGATATGTACCTACTTCATGAGATTACCGGGTTATTGTATACCTGCTTTTTATGACCTAAAAACTTTTTTTAATCGGCTCCAATCTCCATACTTTCTCAATCAGATTTTTACATAGGCACCTACTTACTAATTACGCCTGAATAAAAAAAATTAACTGCTGTCAGTACCTACACTAACAATAGAAACGATAGTTACATACATTTTGAGCTCTTGTATAAGCTCCTAGAATTGGCCAAGTTTCCTCCCAACACAGGCAATTTTTTGCTTACCGGGCGGCTCCATCCCCTAAACCATGGCCACGTGTATTTAAAAGTAATAAAGAATTTTGTATTTGTATTTGTATAACTTTGCACAGATTTTGCAATAACAAAATCTGAAAATTAAAATTAATATACATAAGGCGTTTATTATGGCACTTCCACATATCGTCTCGTCAAAGTCGGTACAGAGATACCTAGCTTGGTCCGACGCTGGGAAATTCACTCATGAGCTCAACATTTATTTCATAATTCCACATGGCATCCATAAATGTTAAGGGCAAACGACGAAAGCGCGCGTCAGCTAGTGCGCGGGGCGCTTGGCACGTTGGACGCCCGCGCGGCGCGCGCCGCGGCGCCGCTCGCTACACGCGCTCGACCGCCTCTTCGCAAGGCGGTCTTCCACCTCGCCTGGTCACCGGATACTCTGCCTACGCCGCAGGTAAATCGGCCTTGTAACTTTATGATGCTTTATTTCCGTCGGTAAGATGTATTAATTACCCCGGAAATTAATTACAAAATGTCTTCGGCACTCGAGCTGTAATAGATTCTGTATTTGCTCACTTTCTATGTTGGCTGTATAATACAATCGGCTGCAATCAGCTTTTTCATCGCTATCTGAGCGGTCACGCCCGACTTACTGTCAATCGAACCATCGGATAGCCACTGCCTTATTCGACAGTATTTCTCTTACTGCAACTCCCAATGTCGTCCTACAACATTTACGAGTAGAATGTTATATCAACAGGCCATAACCCCACTGTTGGAGTTCCTGGACCAGCATCTCTCGTCACTAAACACGTGGCTGTTGCCGCGCGCATTCATCCGAGCCCTGGCCGGCTGCTGGAGCGCCGTACTGAAGGAGGTGTCATCTCAGGCTGACGCCGGTGGCGCCGAAAGACCGAGGGTTTACCATTCTAGACTGCGGGAAGCGTTAGACTTGCTAGCAGAGTTTTTCCACGCTGAAGGAAAAGGTAAATTATTAAAAGATTTGGTATCAATAGTTCTGTTTTTTCTTCATTTTCATCAACTTCAAATTCTTAGATAATTATCGCTTATTTTATTCTAAAATATCGCAATTTTTAGTCGTGTTGATTTTATTGTGTTATCATTTATCAAAGTGCTTTGATTTGTTAAGACCAAATTTTGACTTAGACTTTGTTTAGTCATTTTGACCGTTGCACGATTGCTTGGTTTTTAATAGGTTTACCGATGTCGGAAGTTCACAACGCAGATTGGGGACGAGTAGAACAAAGAATGCAGTACCATCAAGCTCCGACTGATGAGCTGCTTGAGCTCTGGCTTGCAGATAGGCTTTTAGAACAGATTCGGACACCACTGCCGTCGCCTTACGGATCAATATTAGTCAGGTAGGCACTGTTTGATTAAACTAATATTGTAATAAGTTTTTTTGTCAAAAAAAACATTTTGATATAAATTTTTATGCTGAGTGTGTGTTCAGATATTGCCGCTCCGGTATATCTGATAGCGACAGAGACAGTGATCACCATTAACACGAAGAAAAAGGGCTAAATGCATGCAAGGTCCAAATTCGATCATATTTTTATTGGAGTACATGTATAATTAAATAAAAAGTGGTTTAAATTTTTATAGGGTATACTTCAATCACGACTCATTGTCGGTAGAAGTGCTATCGGCTCGTGATGTCATACCATTGGACCCCAATGGCCTGAGCGACCCATTCGTCGTTCTAGAACTGGTGCCTAAACGACTTTTCCCGAAAGCTCACGAACAAACTACTAATGTTCAAAAGGTTAGTCATTCTTCAAGTTCTGTCTCTTCAAACTTAATTTCTACCTATCTAAAATATTTTCTGAGAAACCTTATGGATTAGTAACTTCAGATAGCAATCTAAACTTAAGAGTTTCAATCCAGTTAGATATTTATGAAAGATAGCTTCCCTGTCAAACATATAAATAGAACACGATTTCCGATACCGCAAATTATGTGATACTGTTACTAAGCGAAATTACTTAAAATATAATACCATATTGATATTACGAGTAGGTTAGTAGTACCTATAAAAATAAATAAATAAATAAATATTATAGGACATTTTTTTTTACACGAATTGACTAAGCCCCACGGTAAGCCCATGAAGGCTTGTGTTGTGGATACTTAGACAACGATATATATATAATATATACGATATATATATACTTATATACCTACATAAAAAACAACCATGACTCAGGAACAAATCTGTGCCATCACACAAATAAATGCCCTTACCGGAATTCGAACCCGGAACCATCGGCTTCATAGGCAGGGTCACTGTCACTACCCACTAGGCCAGACCGGTCGTGAAACCTATGACGTGACGAATACGCGGTGATCGTAAAGTGCGTCGCGATTTTAACATAGTTTGCCGCGTAAACGCTGCATGACCGTAGGTAATTAAGTTCTAGTGTGTTAGGTTCCTTATCCTGCACAAAAATATTTCCTGTGGTATTATCTCGTCACATCAAACAACTTATAGGCAAATTAATTTCGTAGAAAACCCTGAATCCAATATGGGACGAGTGTTTCGAGTTCGCGGTGTCGCTGGACTCGTGTCGGTCGCCTAAGGCGGCTCTGGCTTTGTCCGTGTGGGATCGCGACGTGCTCACCGCTGACGACTTTGCCGGCGAAGCCTACGTGTCCCTCTCGCGGATTCCTGGAGTCAATAGCAATGCTCCCCCTGACCCGCTGCGTCCCATTGAGCTGCCTCTCATGCAACTACATGATAGAAGTAAGTACCTACAACTTTGAATTTTGGAAATATTGGCAATTGACAGTCGGCCCAAATCGAGCGATACTTATAAGATTTCACAGCAATGCGATACCGATCTATCAGTGTCAAAAGTGACGTTTTTGGTTCAAGAATTGTCACTTTTGACACTGACTAATCGGTATCGTATCGCTGTGACATCTTATAAGTAATAACTAATAAGCATTGTTTGAAATGGGCCGATTAAAATTGCTAATTAACATGTTTATCAATAATATCACTATTAGTAGAACCTTTTATTGCCGATTGTGCTTTTCTTTCGAGACGATTTTAACGAGCTCGAATCGGATGAGTCTGACTTGGCTGGGTTTCCGACATCAGATCAGATTGATGTTACCCTAATCAGGGGTGCGAAACTCCTGACTTCGGTCAAACTCGGCTCCGCTCGGCTCAGCATTGCTCCGAGCAATTATTAGGGTTGGCACCACTTGACTTCCTTTTGCGTGCACGACCACAGATAAAATAATCACTTGATTTTTGACAACCCTAAATAACCGAAAGGGATAGTGCCATATATTAGAAAGGGACAGCATGATTCGACCCTGAACCGCTGTCAAACTTCGTTTTTGTAGGAAGTTTCCTTTCTGTACGGTAGTACTATTAATTATTCTGTGCCCTAATACTACGTTAACGTCAAACTTAATTATGAGGAAACACAAACAAAAACAATCGGAAACCGAAAAGTGGGTAAATTTTGATTTGTTATGTTTGGTAACAAATGACTAACAAATTTCGATTAAAAATACCTTTTTTTTTAAGAATCAGTAGGTTTAACTTTAAACTTTTACTTGATGCATCTTTAATGTGTTTAAGGAATCAGTTCAATACTATTTTTAAAGTCATAATGTGCCATGCTTCTTAAATGTAGTTAACGTTCAAAAATATACAGCGCGATTCTGAAACCGCACGAGATGTAAATATTCCAAATTAACATTTACAAACTTAGGAATATTTACCACATGCCTGAAATTTTACGCGAAAGTTACTGAATCTTCAAGAAAGTCGACAGGAAACTTAGCTTTTTGCGGCATTTTAATACCTACTTATACTTAATTAAATAATTTACAAAATGTGTAGATATTTGTGTGAATATAGTAATATGTATGTTAAAATGTGTATTACAATTGTTTTTTACAGATCATCCTATATTGCAAATTTTGGAATCACGTACCACGGACAAGGTTGCTATAGACTTCGTCAAAAAACAAAAATTACGATTTGCAGAACAATAAAATAATATGAAAACAATGTCAATATTATTTTGTTATTTACTAAATGAAGTTAATTTTATTGAAATTTCTATTGACGCACAACGTCCATTATATAATGTCGACAATATATTAAGAATATTTTACAAATTTTCAATACTTATGAGATCATATTTATTTATTTATATAAATATTTATAGATTAGGGGAAACAAATGGTGGGTTGTATTTTAATACGTCTAGTTAACTGATTTCTAGACTTTTTTTAGTTGCAGCTTGATATTTAAAAGTTTACTACTTATGAGAAATGTTGTTATTACTTTAATAACATACGTATGTAACAGTGGTTGATTTAAAACCCAAAGAAAAATGGTATTCTGCGCTTTGCTTCCAAGTATGTGTTGTAACGATTGCCCCAGATATTTGCCAAAATTGTATTTTTCTTTTTCTCATTCTTATTTCGTTCCTACTTATACAGAGATGTCGAGCGCATCAGTATTTAATTAATGTATTATATACCTACTTACTACAAAGACTGTAAATCTTCATTCACGAGAGAATTTTATTGTGTACGTGTACCTATAATTAGTATGCACCCTCGGAGCTTATGTCCCTAGTCGTAGTCTCTATTAGAATTCCTGACCAAGTATTTTAAGACTCGTCGTTAGACATTTCACTATCTGTTCTTTATATATACCCGCTTTATACTTAGGGCATACTGAAAATTCCTGGTCTGGTCACTTAGAAAAAATAAGTCGTCTCATATATGTATCACAATCCAGAAACTTTCAGTATGGCCCACGTATTAGGTACATCTACAATGAACACTACAGGCACTTCTTGTTATTATACACAAACTGCACTGAGCTTGATACGCATAATCGTGGCTTCCTTCCATATTTGGTCACTTAAAATATCTATTTTATTACGCACTTTTACTCTTACGTGAACCATTCTCCAAATACGTATGAAAAGATTTTGAACAAACTCCGCTTACTTAATTAATTATAAATATAGATGGTCAAGCAAATATTGTCAGTAGAAAGGCGGCAAATTTAAGAAATGTAGGCGCGAAGGGTTATCAACCCATAGAAAATTTGATATTCGCGGCTTTTTCTACTAACAAGATTTGCTTGACCATCTATACCTCCACATGATCCACGCAAAAAAGAGCTTTGTGTCACACGTAAAATATCTATCCGTCATCGTAATCTATAAAAATGATTATTTACATTGTCTCGACGACTGATTTTCATCGTTAGTGTAATTATTGTATGAAGTTATTCAAAATTTTATAACTATATGTGAAAATTGTTTATTGCGTATGTATACAAGTATACCTATTGTTATTATAGAAGAAAGTGTATTGATGTGTACTATAACATAGAGAATAATAAAATTCATATTGATTATACCTATACTATTTAACAAAGGAATAGTTTTACGTCACATTAACAAGGATCTATATCGTGTCAGACTACTCAGTGTGTAGAAAATGTGTTACCTAATACATGTGCTTAGCTGTGAAACTTACCTTAGTTATAATAAAAAAGGTAGGTATATTATATCCAATATTTTCTTACTTCAAGATAATTTAACGACGAATTTGAAATAACCAACAAATACAGACATTTTAAGATGATTTTTTACAAATAAATCATCAACGCCTTTTTCATGGTTGGATCTTGCTAATACGATACCTATTTAATAACTCTAATAAAGCATTAGAATGTCGACATATCCAAACAACCAAAAACCATATCACTGAGCTTTTAATCACGCATTTGTATCTTTGTAAGAAACAGAAAATGTATTATTAAATCAAATTTTACAACTTTTGAATAAAATCAAGACCATTCCATGAGTCAATTATTTAAAAATAGGCTTTTCGAAGTAACGTTCTTTTACATTGAGCAAACATATTTTGGATCAAATTTTCTCGCCACAGTGAGCTAAGCTTGTATGTACCTACATGAATGAGGTTTTTTTGTGTAGCTCTTGCCAAATGTTTAAAGGGTCTGGTTGTTAGCGAAAATGGAAAGTTATAATAGGCTCATTACTCGAGTACCATAAATACTGATCTGGGAAAAGTTGTGCCAACAGGAACACGCGTCCAGGATTTTTTGTTGTTCAAACATACCCCCAATTATATTCACAAAGGACAGTTGCTTTATGACAAGAAACTTGTAAAATGCGTTATCAACGACAAATTAAAAATAAATGTTCAAATAATCCTCAGGGATCTCATAATGTATTTAACGTATATTAAATTAAATTAAATAATCATTTATTTCAGGCAAGTGTTAGTAACAGGACTTAAATACTAATGTTAGAGTACAATTTTCATTAAAACCTACCATGCAAGACAATATATTATCTACTTAAAGCTAAGATAATTACAATACCGGGTGAGCCATACATACACAAAACTTTTTGTTTACTTACATTTAATTTTAAAAATTTGACTAGCATCACGTATGTAAATAATTAAAACATTAATAAAAATAATTCATTTATGTCAGCAAACATATACTTAATATCAATAAAAATACAATTATTATATTATTCAATCAGATTCAGTCATTTATACCTGTATAAAAAATGGACTGATTCAGTCAATACATTGGAATATAAATTAAATTAAAAATTAAATAACTGTTACAATAACAAAACAATTAGACAACATTACTAACTAACTATTATAATTTATAAAGCTGGAGTGCAGACCGATCCATCTACGCATCATCGGTGAGTCCCACCTCCCGGCAAACACTCTCAGGATGCTGTTCGGACTCCCCAGCAGCCTATCTAGCACGGAGGCACAGCGTTTCCTTATAATCGCATAGAAGCCATCAACGCTTGCCTCCGCAAACATGCCCGATGCACTGCACCTCCGCTGAAAACCGAGCAACATCCTGAAGGCGTCATTATATTGCACTCGAAGAGCGCTGTACGTCCTCTGCGTATAATATAGATGCCCACCCTGTACACAAAAACGAATTACAGCTGGCTAAAATATAAAATTTGTTTAATAAAATGGTTTATCTCTACTATTTTCTATTATTCGTTTCTATCTCGTAGATGCAATGCAATCGTTTACTTCTACATTGATTGTTTCCCATACATTTTAATAAACGCGATAACCTTGTATGCACAACTCTTCCAAATCATATTACAAAATAAACCATTACTTTTCAGATGATTGTACTTTGTAATACAAGAAGCATGTTTTACATACTTCCTGAAAATCATCAGGGAAATTGTTAACCCGTTTGTGATATAATTTGCCGTGATGTATGTACCTACTGTAAACTATTATCAACACTTGTGTTCCTGGCTTTAAATAAACTCTATGGGTGAACGTTGTTTTACTGATTTATTTATTTCACTCCTTTTATAGAAGATTACTTTCAAAACTATTTGAAATTGTCTTTTTAATGACGCTAATCTGAAGAAGATTTCAAGCATTATTATTCAATTATTTAATAATCAACTGCAGACAGCGGTACAATTCTGCTCAATGTACAACAAGTTTCCCTATTTGAAGCAACCACGGACTGCCAGCACCTAAAATATCGACATTACTAAAAAATACCTAAACTCAAATCATCAAGTCTACTTCACTGAGTCGTTATCTAGATATCTTGACTTTCAAAGTGGCAAAGATGTATTGTATAGTACCTAACTGTCCCTGCGGCGCTACGATTCATTTATCGTGTCAAGTATAAAATAAGAGTTCCGTAGTGACGAAAATTTAAAATGAAAACTTATAACCACACAATCATTATAATTATAACTGGGTCAGGTAAGGTACCTACTTGAAATCTGGAAAAGTATGAAAATATTACAACGCATTTTAAACGATAAAAATGATCTCATCAAAGACAAGCCAATTACTGATTCCGTTTTCGATGGAAATGTAGAATACTTAATAAAATATTAATGTCGTTTGAGAAACATGTTACCTGCCGAAAGAGAGATGAATATGAATAATCTTTGTACTTACCTAGGAACAATGGCTACAAACCACTCCAACACTTCCCGGAGCAACACGTTCCATATTTATTAAGTGTTCGCCTCATATTGTTTACCAGGAATTATGTGGATCGTCGCTTAATTAGGTCAGGGTGTCCCGTCGGAGGGTCAGCTCAAATGTGTTTGTAACTGCAATATGTTTCTTTTCGGCCTTTCGCGAGCTACGTGAGAAATTACGGCTTTTTAGATTTGGTAAAGGCTTGTAATGGGATTAAATAAATGATTATAAAATGTTAACTTATTTGTGTGTAAAATATTTTTTTGGTTATTATAAGAATTATTTTAAGTACATCAAATATTTAATTATTACAGTATACATACAGAAGATGCCACAATCTGAGGACCGCTATGCTTATTTTTTTTATTTAATTTATAAATAACAATCAAGACTATCAAGTCAAGAGTTACGAAAAGAAAAACTTTTTATTGTATATATTTATATAAACAGAGATTAATAATTAAAAATACGGGATTATTACAAGTTTGTTATTTATATTTTGAAACGCATTGTTATTTCGTGTCATTATATGTCAAAGCAATTATGGTTTAATACACCTGATTGCTCTTGTAATGAAATTCATTAGAGTGGAAATGGACATTGCATTGCGGTTATCATCACTTTGCTTATTACATTTTCACATACCTATTTGAATTCAGATTCAGATTCAGATGTTTTATTGGTAAAAGGCAATCATTTTACAAGTCAATAAATATATGTACAATATCCAACTGTTATTTTACATTTCAGGTATTTGCTGATTAATTATTATTACATATTGATATTAATATTATCTGAATATTATATATTTACATTAATTTTTGCATTTAATTGTCTCATTTCAAACATTGTCAGAGATAATCATATTAAATTATCTTTGTCTTACACTAGTACTAGCACCCAAAAGAAAAGGATGAGTGTAGTTTTTTGTTCTTATTTACTGACAAATTTTACCTATATTTTTTGGATTAGTGATGATATTCTATGATTCGAAAAAATCATCAATGCTATAAAAGGCCATGCCTAGAAGATATTCTTTTATTTTTTTAAGAAAGATTGCATCGTTTGGTGAATTTTTAATGTCTGCTGGAAGAGCATTATAGATTTTAACGCCAAACACAGCGAGCGACTTGCGAGTTTTGGCTAGGCGGGCGCGCGGCACGAGCAGCAGGTGCGGGCGGCGGCGCGCGTCGCAGCCGAGACGCTGCGCGGTGGTCATGTATGAGCTTAGATTCAGTCTGACGTATTTGCAAGCCTCAAGGATGTAAATGCTATGTAAAGTTAAGATTTTGTGTTTTTTAAATAGTTCTTGTGCCGGGTATTCAACAGGTTTTTTAGCAATAACCCGGATGGCACGTTTTTGGATTTTGAATATCCTGTCACGATCGGCTGCGGTACACCACAAATCAATTCCGTAGGTTAGAATGGAATTAAAGTATCCATAGTATGCTTTTTTTAAATTATCTATAGACAGACTGGGAGCCAACCTGGATAATGCATAGGACGCTGAAGACAGCTTATTACAAGTTTCATCTATGTGTGATGCCCACGATAGCCCCTCGTCAATTACAAATCCTAGGTATTTTACGCTATCAACTTGCGGCACAAGTACATCATTCAAACTTATATCGAGCATACTGTTGTTAGTTTTGCGCAGCTGAAAATGAATTATATTGGTTTTGTCTACGTTTAGACACATACCATTGACTGTGAACCATCGAGATATTAGTTTCATAACTTCTCTCAGTTTGGATTTTAAGTCTAATAAATTATCTGCATTAACTATGATGCATGTATCGTCCGCGAACATAACATATTCTGGGCCGATACATGCTGATGTGATATCATTGACAAACAAAAGAAACAGGTAATTTCCCATTGTCGAGCCTTGAGGAACCGCCGCATCAGCCATGGTTTCCAGGTTAGACTTTGCATTTAAGACGTAGGTACACTGCTTACGATTGCTTAAAAATGATTCTATTAATTTGTGAAATTCACCTTCAATACCGTATCGAGACATCTTTGCCAAAAGCAGCGCGTGGTCGACCATTTCGAAGGCGCGCGAGAGGTCACAGAATATCGCCGCGACCTGTCGCCCGCCCTCCAGGTGCGCTAGCACGCGCGCTACGACGTCGCGCGCCGCACTCACAGTCGAGCGGCCCGCTCGATATGCATATTGATGCTCATTCAGAACATTATTGGAGACTAGGTGTTTTAGAATTCTGGCACTAAGGAGGCGCTCAAAGATTTTTGAAACTATAGGAATCAATGATATTGGACGATAAGATTTTGGAAGATGCATTTCACCTTTTCCTTTATATACCGGTTGCACTTTTATAATTTTAAGTGCATTTGGAAATTTTCCCGTCAGAACGCAATCATTAAATAACTTTAGTAGTAGGGACACTAAATTTGGAGGTAGGTATCCTAGTATGTGGGTTGACATATCATTCACATCCTTTGATTGTTTAAGTTTAATTTCTTTAATAGACTTTATAATTTCTTGAAGGGTGAATAATTCAAAATCAAATTTTAACGGTATCAAAGGCAGATAGTTCTCAAGATATGCAAGTGCATCACTAGTGCATGGTTTGACTCCACCGTGAGTCGCCGACACGTAGTGGTGGTTTAGCCGCTCGGCGGCCGCGGCAGCGCGCGCGGCGTCGCTCGCGCCCTCGGACCGGCTCACCAACACGTCTAACGCGCATGTTGTTTTTGTACCTTACAATCCTTACATGATTGCTATCTCTGTACACCCCTCCCGTTTCGAGACACACCAGAGATTTACAATCTGAAGCCAAAACATGTAGCTTATTCTGCCCGACTTCGCGTTCTTTGCGCTACCTTTTATCTACGTAAAGACATTACGTCCGTAGGCATAGGGTGAGGCAAAAGGCAGACAAATTAGATTGTTAGGCTGTGATCGTCATAGAGGATTATTCGTGGCTGCTGTACTCTGGCTTTCTTAGGCTGAACAGTATAGCCTGACCTAGAAATCCTTCCCGACTTTTCGTAATCAGAGAGCGCACAACAGTTTACACAGTGCTTCTGAGTCTTCGACTCGCTTATAATGGAATGGCAATTCTGATAAAGTTACGCAGCTTGTCGATATTTGGATGAGTGATCATATTTATGTATTATATTTTTTGGAAGGATAATTGAGTGAAATTGAAATAATAATCAACAATGAGAGTCCTATGGTCTCTCTATTAACCCTGTAACATTAACCCTGCTGGGTAGTGGGTAGGCAATGCAGCTAAATCCTACAGTTTAAACTTGCACAATTTTATTAGGTACAGAGAAAATTACAATTAATAGGTCTTGGTAAGACGAGGATGTTTTGTAGACTACTATAGCAACGTAAAATTCAAATTGTTCTACAGTGACAAGGTTCTAAAACCAAATATAAAATACACTGTATAAAAACCTCTTTAGAAGAGCAGAATACGTCACAGTTGTATTGCAGTTATGCTACATTAATATAGGTAGGTACATAGGTATATGTAGAGTGTGCACAAAGGATGACTCACGTTAGACCGGGCCGTGCCCGGACCGAGGCGCAGGGGCGTATTTTGTAATTTGGCGCCCCGGGCATTGGCACGTTTCGCCGCCCCAGAACTCAAGGAAGAAAAACAAAATTAAAGGGGGTTGGCGCCCCGGGCCATGGCCCGGGTGGCCCTAGGGTAAATACGCCCCTGCCGAGGCGTCTGATATGTAATTTTCTATGACGGCTCGGCTGATCGGTGATCACGTGGTGCTTTCCATAGAAAACGAAAACGAAAAACGATACATACATAGACATAAGTAGAAAAATGTAGGTACTATACTCAATGCAAAATGTGTTATGTTCATAATTTTAATTATTAAACCTAAACTCGTACAAGTGCAACTCATAAACTTGGATGTGTTTATCAAACTCTCAACTTGCGTAAACATTTGCTTGTTGAAGCAAAATCAATTTTCCTTCATTTTGTACGTCGCGATCCAAGATGGAGGTTTTGAGCATTGACATACCTAAATTGTGGACGTACATTGTGTCGTTTTCACGTAGATAAAAACAAAATAAGGCGCAATGTTATATTATCGGAATTATTAGGTCACTAGCTCACTACTTGCTCACTAGGCACAAGTGCCCCTGCAGGGAAACGGCGCTATTGCTATAAAAATACAAGGCGACGATATTGGTTAGAAGCATTAGAGTCCGTCTAACAGAACTCTGCACCGACTTTGATAGTACGAAGTGTGGTAGTGTCTTTATAAATGTCATATTTTCATAGAAATTACGTACTTATAACCCCTCAGCTGTGGGAGATGAATATGGCCGCTCCCCCTCATCTGTGGCAGCCTAAGGGGTCTGCTCCACAGACAGGGTTTCTAGGTCCACGTGCAAGTGGAAAATTGCGATTTATTCAGTTTTTTACAATGATACAGTCTATAGTTTGTATTTTTTCTGCCCTTTATTTAATTATCTAACTGCTACTTAAAATTACGATCATTAAACTAACATAAAATAACTGTACAGTCGAATTCAAATTATAGGTACCGAAATGTATCTTTCATTTTCTATTGTAATAAAAAATAAACAGTTTTTAGGCGTATCTGTTACTCTAATTATGTATATAATGTAATCATACACATCAAAAAAACATAAAATGTCAGGCTTATCAATTAAATACATGATATATACCATTTGAAAACTTTATTGAAATTATGTCTGCCCTAGAAATGGCGCACGTAAATAAGTTTCTAATTACATGCATTGTGGAGTCCTATCACAGCCTATGTAATAATTTTATACATAAATAAGAAATTTAAGTTGTAAACTATCTGTGGCCAAAGTAATAGTAATGCAGGTGCAGTAGTTATATGGTAAGAAATGTTTAAAAAATGCTTTTATTTATTCATGCACCATTGATAGCCCACAAAATGTTGAAAAATCACAGCAACCAGCAGCCTTAATCCAAAGAAATTCCGTTTCTCAGGGTATTAATGAAACAATATTTAATAATAAATAATCGCACTTGTTCTTATTAAACAAAAAACATCTAAAAACTTGATCTGAAAACAAGACAAATATAGACCAAATCACATCTATATGGTTTGATTAATATGGACATACCTAGACCGTAAGAGCAATAAAGGGATATTTCAGAATGTGTGAAGAGTAACACCTAAAATCTTAGTAGCAAACCCTACCACCATCATTATTATTATCATCATCATCATCATCATCATCATCATCACTGTCGCCTAGTACCCATATTAAAAGCCTTGCATAATTAATTTATATTAAATTTTTTATGCTCGTCAATCTCAGTATAAAGACTTCATGGACCAAACTATAATCTTACAAATTAAATGTCCAGCCCTTGCTCTCACTCATTACAGTTGCGCTGAGCTGTGTTATTATAGCCTATGTGGAAAGAGAAGTATCGTAGAATTAGTTAGTAAGTGGAATGTCCATGCTATGCAAACGTGCGTCAGTAACATGACAGCGCCGTCTGTGGCGACAGCCTGGCAGGTGCTCGTCCAGTCTGTTGCGACAGCCCGATAGGTTATGTGCCGACCGTTATTTAGTTTGATAGCTATTATTCACTTTAAACAGATTTTAAACTAATTTCATTGTATTTAATATAATCTATATGAACTACGACATATTATGATTGTTTTGAGACATAGTAAAACTTATACAAATAATAAGAAACCGAGTAAGAAAATTTCGGCTATGACTTGGCATGTCATTTCTTCACACATTTAGCACTTATATTATTATAAAAACACACCCAAACATAATATTAACTAAAGTTTACTGACATTTCCTCAGCTTTTTAACGATTACACCATAAAAATCCACAATTTTACTATAAAAACACGTAACATCCTACTCGTCACAGTGGCTGTTTTTGACTGACGAAAGTTAACGACTTTTTCAACCGTTGAACATTCAAATGTTCGCTTGCTAGCTGTCTTGCTTCATTCACTCCACGATTAAATATGTCAGAGCGAGTTAAACATATGTTTCACTGATATTTTACCTTAAGTTTAGGCGCGAATTATGCGAACCTGGCAGGTTGAGCCACAGATAAACCGCCAATTTTATGACCGCCTGAAAGGCGCTCCCACAGTTGAGGGGATAAATGTCATATTTTCATAGAAATTTGACATTTATGAGTACGTTTTACACATGCTATCTAGAGAGAGATAGGTAGACTCTATCACCATGAGCGCAATTGGCACATTTGACTTAAGTAAATAGTGCGCTTTTCATAAATATAAACTCTTGATCCATATGTATAGTTGAATCATCGAGAGCGTGGAATTGCATATGTAGTATTGTTTGTTTACAGGCATTCTATATTTAAATTTTCTATTTTCTTGTACTATCAGCATACAACCACTACAAATGAAATTCCATCTTCTCGATAATTCAACTATAATAAGGTCGGCGATTTTAAATACTTAGTAACGTTGAACGTTACCTTCTGGTGTAGGGCAGGGGGCTCTAAAGTAAGCTTTTACAAAAAGTTCTTAAGTTTTGATTGTTGTTTTACTTTTTTATTTTCGGACTTTTAATGAGCCATTTCAGATTAGGAGTGCCGTAAAACGGGGTGAAAAGACACGATTTTCAACTTCAAGGACGATTTTCGCCAATAATCCAAATGATAGAAGTAAAAACTTTGATATCATTTTTTGAGTCTTGGTTCTTCAATTTTGCATTTGTGAAATAAATTTTTACCTACCCAATTAAAAAAAAATTAAAGAAAACTACCTGTTTTCTCCTCCTCCTCCTTCTTAAAACGGGGTTGATAGATACAAGAAAAGGGTGAATAGAAATATTAAGTTTTAGTTGTCATAGGCACACCGGAACATGCGACACAACTGAAAACCGCCGTGTCGCCGAAATAATTTTTAGCTTGTAAGATTTTACTATTGTATGTATGTTAGTTTGTAAGGTATGTATCTATGGGCCTTAGTTGCCTGATAATAAATGATATTTGATTTGATTTTGATTTGATAGGCATCGAATTTGGTCATTATTATGTTGATACTTTAATGGCAAATAGTATATACAGTCAAACCTGGATAAATAGCCTAAGCAAATTAGAAAAATCTGCGGAAATAATTCGTGTAGTTTTGTAAACATTTTTTCATATTTTTGCTCATATCTCGAATGTCTGTACGAATAGCATTATAATTACTTCGGACAAAAGTTTTAACATTAATTTTCCTACAAATTTGGTTATGTTTATTTTTACTCCGTGATCAATACTTTAGGAGCTACAGGCTGTTAAAGTTAAAATAAGAGATAAAAAATAGACGGTTTAAGAAAACGTTGTTTTTTCGTAATTGTTCATCATAAATAAAAAATTTAGTTTAGAATAAGCAAGCTAAAAGACCTGCTGATAAAATATAAAAAAAACAGGCCAAGAGCATGTCGGGCCATGCTCAGTTTCGGGTTCCGTAGTTACCCGTCCGTCAAAATTAGGGCTTGCAATATCGGATGACTTCCAATTCCGGAACTGATTTTCGATATTGGCTCCCAATTCCGGAATTCCGGAACTGGTTCCGGAATTAGGGTTTATCATATTTTTATTCGATTTTGTAGTAAAAAAACAACAAAAAATGTGAAATTTCTGATACTTTACGTTTATTAAAGTTATTATTGTTTAAGAGAAATTTAATTTGAAGTACTTACGTTTTTTTTTCCACCTCTTATTTTACCACCTTATTAAAATGGTTACTTTTATTCACTTCTATGATACGGGGTATTTATTTCGCGAAACTATAGTTGCTAGCAAACCAGTTAAATATAACAGCTTCCTACTCTTCCTAACCTTATAGGTTTAATTTCAATTCTAAAAATTCGCTTATGTAGGATTCAGACTATTCTGACTATTCTAAGCAAGTAAATCGCTTTGCTTTATTTAATTTTTTTTATTCGTTTAAACTCTGTTTAGATTTTTTACAATATGCATATAAAAATAAAATATAAAAACACATAAAAAACAAAAAAATACATATAAACACATTATAAAAAACCTAACCTAGGGTGCCGCCGGCAACGGGGCAAGGCCCAAGCTGCCGATTCCGGTGGTAAGGGCTGTAGAGAGAGGAACCGGTGCGGTGGACTATCCGCGCCGTGTCCAAGATCATATATTTTTTTATTATTATGAGCCTATAATATCGCACGTCGCACTCGCACTGGTTTAGCAAACGGAAAAGTAAAATATATACTATTAATACTGAATGACTAAGAATCCTCCATTGAATGACTAAGAGGCACGGAATAACGACTAAACACACCAGTATAATGTAATTTCTTAACAATTTTCAATAATAAACGTATTAAAACCTAAAAAAAGTACTTAAATCCAATTCCGGAATTTTCGATATTCAGTGGTATCAATTCCGGAATTATAATATCGGAAAATTGGTTGGAATTTCGAAATTCCGGTTTTCTTAAACCGTCTATTTTTTATCTCTTATTTAACTTTAACAGCCTGTAGCTCCTAAAGTATTGATCACAGAGTAATAAACTTAACCAAATTTGTAGGAAATTTAATGTTAAAACTTTTGTCCGAAGTAATTATAAGGTTATTTGTACAGATATGAGCAAAAATGTACCTTCAACCCCCCCCCCCCCCCCCCCCCCCGACTCCACCACCACCACCCTCAGCACACCCCCCACCCTCGAGTAGTATGTTTATCTGGACACCAAAAGGTATCCCTGTACCAATTTTCAAAACTACACGAATTATTTCCGCAGAATACCCAAATTCGGCTTAATTTGACGTGGCTAAAAGTAGAACTGGATAAGCGAGAAACCTCTATTAGCGAGAGAAACTATAAGGTCCCGTCATTTTTGCCCTAGATTACCTCTATTAGCGAAAGATACATCAAACATCAAGCATCAACATTTATTCAGCAAATAGGCCACAAGGGCACTTTTACACGTCAACATTGAATTTACATACAAGCAAAAATAATAACATCAACAATTTTATAAAATAAAACTAACAATTCAATCTAACGTATTACAATTACTAAGAGATTTATATGGTCTCTTAATGTCGAATTACATACAAAATACAGATACAAAACACAAAAAAAAATCTATAATATTTAGAGGTGTAAATGTCTCTAGGTGTCAGAACTATAAGATTATATAGTTTATCAAGTTATCCTTAGAGATGTATAGGGTCTCCAAGAGTCAATATCCTGTATAATTAATACATTCATTAAGAGAAAAGAAACATACGAGAGCAGAATGAGGCGTCTCACTGTAATTAATTAATAAAAATAAAGTTACTAAGTATAATAGCTTGTGTTAGCTTAAACAGACCAGTCTCCACAAACAGCACCTACAAACCTCTTTAAGATAGAGTTGTTTGTCCCGGTTGAACCTCTGGATCAGAGAGTGTTTCGCCCTTGGCCTCTATAAGGGAGAATCCTGAGTGTAATTATTATCCGTTATTTTTAACACTTTCTCATTTTCGTGGAACTAACGCACACGTGGTCCATCAGACCATTTTTTATTATTTATATAAAAAGGATTTGTCTCTTAGGTCAGTTTTTGATCCTTTTGAGAAAAACAAATGTGCGCCGGGAATCGATATTTTCGATCAGACTTGCTCAGTGCCTACGTATTGATTGTGTAGAATGGTTGAACACATTCTAGGATTACCTATCTAAATGAAAAATAAGTGTTAACGATAAAAATTGCAATCTCTTTCGAGAACGGAAAATCACGAAAGCAAAATTCACAGTAAATTTGATTTCCATAAATATGAACGGAATGGCGATTACTCCACCGACAAGAGCTAAGCTCTTAAGAATAATGATGATGAATATAATATATCACTGCGTCTTATTTTTCAAACCTGCCTAAGTGAAAAATCTCCGATCCCTTACCTCTAAGAGTGAGAAACTCGGATTAGAGAAAAACCTCTATGAGCGAGAAAAATATTCTGGCCCCTTGAGCACTCACTTATACAGGTTTGACTGTATATCTGTTAAACAGCTATTTCACACAAAATCTTTTTTTCTAGTCTTTTAACCCTCAAGGCGTGTCTTTACACGCCTTTGTTGTATCTAATCACCCCCTATGGCGTAACTATTCACCCCATATGCGTGTCCACTGACCCCTTTATCACGTAAAATTGCTTGTTATTAGTTTTTTTGCAAAAAAATGCTTCTTTAAAGAGAAAATTAGTGATATTATTTATTATTTAGGTACTACATATACTATATTACCAGGTTAGCTAACTTTTACTTAGTTAATGTCAAAACATTTACCGCTAGAACAAAGTTCAGACAGGCTTCATTTCTTACCTCGGCGAGGGCGAGAACTTACTTTAGAGTCATAAAAATCTAACTTTTAGGCAGTTTGATTAAGTTCTTTTGGTATCAATGTAGAGAATAAATAGTCTACTACATATGCATTCCAAAAAATCTAATTTTAGAGATGTACATTTTTAAATATAACAACTTGAAAGAAAAAGTTCAAAATTTCTCTATTCACCCCGCGATTTCTGTTGACCCCGTTTTACGGTTTTTAAAATTATGAAACATAACACGATTACTTTAAGAAAAGAATACCCCCATTTCCCTAGTAAGTAAAAATTTTAACAGAGGAGTAATCATTAAATAAAATCTAAATAAAATCTTTTTTTTTTAAAGAGAAAAGAAATTATCAATTTATGAAGGATTATTTAATATTATAATAATATAAGTATACTTTCATTAGCGCCGCTCTTCCATATCAACTTTGTGATGTTAATTGCAAACATACGATAAAATAATACGATGCTATATGTTGGGTTATTCCCGGGTTGATGATGAAAACGAATACTTGTACCAATATTTTAACTTTATTAATTTGTTACAAACATAATAACAACCAATTTACAATAAAATATTTAAGACGTCTTTACTATAACTTGTCCATACTCGAACTGGCCCTTACAAGGTTGTTAGGATAAAACTGATTACATTAGTTAGTCATAAAATTTAGACGTGATGACATACAGTCTATAAACAAAAGGTGACCGGTTATTAAATTCAATCCATTGAGATTACAATATCCATTGAGATTGAGAAAACAATAGAAGCATATTACATAAGTACATTCGTTAACGAGTTACTGCTCGTGTATTTAACAAACGACATACGCTCCATAACATGGAGATTTAACATAGATGTATGTTCATACCAGACTTGGGCTAAATTAGTTAAATTAAGAAAAAACGAGAATGGTAACGTTAGTTTTAATAACGGCAATTTATTTTGTAAATTTATCATGAGTTTACCAATTAGCTTGAATTCGACATGACACACTTATGATTTTATCATCGATCATGGTGTGTTAATAAGTTAATAAGTGTTAATAAGTTCTCAAATTGAGCAAAAAGGGGCAAGAAGGCGGAGGAGGAAGGTGGACTCGCACTGAATTCTAATCAGCAACTCTCATTTCGGGTTTCTTAACAACCAAAAGTAGGTGCCTATATTACCTAGCTATATTTGCGATTCATGCCTAGCTGATGCTAGCATTGTCGAATCGCTAATGGGCGAAGTGAGACAGAGCTAACATTACTACTTAGAACGGGTGATAGCAATATTAAATTTCATGTGAATTTCATGGGATAGTGTTGTGTCCCATCAGACGATTTATAATTTGGATTCACCTACACGTAAAGGAAATAAAATGGGAAAGTGTCTCGGATTCACAGTGATTTAATAAACGCTAAGTATCAATCTTTATGTAAAGTCTTTCCTCCTTGTTTGTAAATGGCGCAACTACGTCTAAAGGGGCCCACTGATTAACAGTCCGCCGGACGGTATCGGCCTGTCAGTTAGAACAAAATTTTGACAGTTCCGAACAACTGACAGGCCGATACTGTCCGGCGGACTGTTAATCAGTGGGCCCCTTTAATCCAATGGCCCCTTCCATAAAAAAATACCAAACCTACCCTGGTTTGGAAAATTGTATGTCATTCTCATTGCATAGGTAGTTTAAAATATTTACTATATGTACTTACTTTCTAAAAAAATTGATATTTTTTTCTGATTCCGTTAATTACCGTCATTCTTCAATGGGTAAATTTCCCGCGCCCAGCCGGAAAAGTAGGTACTCGAGGCATTAAAATAAGAGACCTCAATTTTTTTTCATTACTTTACCATCTAAGCGAACTGGGGTACGACAACTTTTATTAAAATATTATAACAATTATTTTATTTAAAAAAATATAAAGACCTAAACCTTCATTAAGTACCCTAGCGATATGTTTTTTTTTATAGTTAAAATAAATTACATCGCATTTTAAGTCAGTAGCCAACTATGTATTACTTACTTACCTAAAACTAACCTATCTAATGAAAACTATGAGGAACACAACTTTGCACCTTACGGCCCGATTCGGGAAATGAATTAGAGACTCACTAGATATGAAATAGTAAAGATATGTGCCGTTCCACTGCAAAAGGTACCCTATGGCGGCTGGCGCCGCGATTCGGGAAATGAATTAGAGATACACTAGATATGAAATAGTGAAGATATGTGACGTTCCACGGAAAAGGTACCTTATGGCGGCTGGCGCTTATGTCGTGTAGCGCCGCAATAATATTGGAGCGGCGTTAATAATAGCGTAAGCGCCAACCGCCATAAGGTACCTTTACCCGTGGGACATCACATATCTTTACTATATCGTATCTAGTTAATTTCTAATTCATTTGCGGAATCGCGCCGTTAGACTCTAGCAGTATTTGTTATCTAGGCACTCATCTTTAATTCGGAATTTATATTCTACTCAGGCCGCGTAGCCAAGATGCCAATCGCTTACGCTCCGTAGCGATCGAAACGCAACTGTCACTGTCCCACAAATATGGAAGAGTGATAGAGAGACATAATGCTTTTCGTTGTCGAAGCGATAGCGATTGTAACATTGGCTAGGCCGGCAGTTTCCGCAAAATTTTTCATAACGCGGTTACCGAATCGCGAAATTTCCTTCTAGCACCAACTTATTTCTTTATTTTTCAATTTATTACAGAACAATGTGCCATGGAATTAGTTAGCCACCTAAACAATACAGGCAACTGACCTCGTTTACACAAAGTCCGAATTTACCTATCCTATTAAAAGTTTAAACAACAATGCTTCTCAGATTCCATGTTTTGCCCGTAGAGATACAATTTACGTAGGTATTCAAATAACATTCTTGTTTGCTTAATTTAACGGAACAGAAATTGTTTCATTTTCACGCCTTAGGAGGCGTATTCTAATTGTAAAAAGTGTAATAACAGGGTTATGAATTAGATCTAGGATTTCAAATGGACAGTGCCAGTCTTCCATAGACTCCTCCCTTCAGGCAACCCTTTCCAAAACACTGAACATTCATCTCGACAATAGTTCATGGACCCAAGAGGTTCTACCTATAAGGCTGGGTGGACTGGGTGTTCGCACTTCGGCCAGTTTGGCTCTACCCGCGTTCCTGTCCTCAGTATACGGCTCGCTGTCTCTCGTTGGTATTATTTTAAACCTTCCTCAGATACCTGACGATGAGATAGCGAATCTAAGTGAGGCCAGGGAGGCCTGGTGTGAGTCGTGTCCGGGTGAGGACATCCCAGTCGCCCGTCACATTCAGCGGGCTTGGGACTCCCCTCCCTTAAAAGCAGCTCATACCACACTTCTTCAGGATAGTCCGGACGACTTCGAACGTGCCCGAATTCTAGCCGTATCAGCCCCCGAGTCGGGCCATTGGCTGCGAGCACTCCCTTCCCGTCAAATAGGCACCGTTTTGGACCCAAGTAGCTTGAGAATAGCTATATGCCTAAGGCTTGGGTCCAAAATATGTGTCCCTCACACTTGCGCCTGTGGCAAAAACGTCGATCAGCTGGGCCGACATGGCCTTTCATGCCCCAAAAGCGCCGGCCGCCTATTTCGCCACGGTACCATCAATGATTTGGTCCGTCGGTCGCTTGCCACCGCCTCTGTGCCTGCGATTCTCGAACCCGCGGGCATGGCGAGAGACGATGGCAAGCGCCCCGACGGGGCCACATTGGTGCCGTGGAAACTAGGTAGGGCCCTGGTGTGGGACGCAACGTGCGTAGATACCTTCGCACAGTCCCATATCCAGGCACCCAGGCCGGCGGCGCGGCTGACCAGGCCCAGGTTCTCAAGCGCCGCAAATATTCGTCCTTACTTAAGGACTACGAGTTTGCGGCGCTCGCGGTAGAGACACTGGGCCCTTGGTCAGCGGACATGCAGGCCTTTGTGAGGGCCCTGTCGGGGCGGCTGATTGACGCCACAGGGTGTAACTCCCCCCTTACTTAACTAACTTACCATAATATATACCATAACTAACTTACCCTTTAGATTTACCCTTAAAATATGGCCATGTGATCGTCTAGCTAGTGGTTAGGACCCCTTGAAGTGAACCGCGGTAACCTCAAATTCTTTAATGAGTATCAGCTAAATTTTGGACTCTGACTTTATTTATTATTACCTAGATTTTGAGAACAGATATTTATGGTAATAAAATAAGTATTTATGCAAGTAAGAAATAATTTAAAGAAAAATGAATTACAAAAATAGAAAATTATTAGAATTTATTAGTGCAATGTAAATGATGGAGTAAAATTTACTATAATGTATTTAAGTATTGCAGCATATATGATGATATAAAATATATAAAAATGTTGTTGGTAAAATCCTGCCACACCTATTAAGCTTCCGGGATAACATAGAAGCAGCACTCCTGAGATAAGCTCTTTTACACCCTAGCATATCAAGGTTAATTATAATTAACTATCATCTTCTAAACGATGTGTGATTTAATCACACGTGCTACTCCGTATGCCCGATGCAGGTCTGGAAGCTCTTAATCCGATTTGCAAGTATCAATCGGAACACCTACCCTACCAGTTTAGCCAGAAGGGCTATGACCAACACTTCGTAACTTAAGCGCACCTAGATGATGATGAAAAGAAGTGTCAAAGTATCCATCAATCATCATAATTACTTATCTTTTTTTTATATTCAAAAGCTAGGGATGCTAATCCCTTAATCCCATTCCCCAAAACTGATAATCTAGACAGAATTCCTGGTTCTCTAGATGTATAAACGAAGTACCGAGTTTATTCACTAATTATTATGTTTAATCGAGGCCGAAATTGAGTATTCACTCAATGTATCCTTTATACTGCTCTTGCCTGACAAAGGTTCCCTAAAGCAAACCGTTCTTCAATCCCAGAATAGTCTGCGTTCCTAAATCCAGATTGATAATTAAGAGATTATGTTGTATGTTGTTGTATGTATTACCTGATTATATTACTCAGTACCTCGTCCCTACACCAGACAACCAGAAATGAAAAATAGAAATAAGAATTTATAGAAACTTTGGTTCTTTCCCCATATAAATGAGAAATTAGGAAGATTTAGGCAGATGAACCCTTCACCTTTTAAACACTCGTATTTTAGGATTAAGAAACCATATTTTTAAACCCTTAAAGAGAAATATATATCAACCATATCAATCGTATAGACCAGAACTAAAAAAGAACCCTAATAAACAATAAAATGAGTGTGTGTTTCTACCCTAACTCTACCCATTGTCCCTAATCTAGTACATTCAAAGCATAGTTCGTTCTTACCATCGACCTAATGCTTTGTAATATACGCAAGTGTGGTCCCTACGAGAAGCTGTAAAGTTCGGCAGGCGAAACCGAGAAGGCAACCTACAGGCCAGTGTATTTGACTCCCTCCTTATCGCCCGCGGGCATGGTGGATAAGAATAAGTCGCCCTATTCCGTGTATATAAGTGGACCAGTACCCTAGCACACACACGCACTAATCACGAGGGAAACTCTGCCGCAACAAAGACTAAGTGTAATATCAGTCACGACAGAAGTTTCTGTCCCCGCAACCAGCACTAGCATGAACCGGAGCACCGAAATATATAAATAAATTTAATAGGAGACCTAGTCTCAATTACTGTCGACTTCAGTGGGCAGGATTTACACCCAATGACGCGCACGTGACGTCCCCACATCCGTCTAAACAGCTGGGCCTTGAGACTAGTGAGATAATTCGTCTCTTATGTTGATATAAAAGAGACGCCAAGTCCTCTCAAACTTGGAGCAATAGACTCCTAACCATCCAATCCTTTGGCACCGTTAGGCGGAGTGAATGTTTAGCTGGGCAAACTGTCAGTCCAAACAATGATCTGGCTTTTAAAATAGCAAAAATACCCCATAGAAAAACACTAAAATAACTAAGTTATCACTAAATTAAACTATGAGTTAATGAAAAGTGAAATTCCCTTAAACACTGTCATCTATATTTAACGTTACGAGAATTTCTTCCCGCAAAACCAAACACAGACACTATTCCAAGCCCCGGCTATGCATTGACATGGTCCCTGCATAACATGACGGCACTTAGAACACACAGCGTAGAGAAAACCTCACAATAACTAAAAACCCACACATGGTAGTAAAGAATCTCCACAACAGTCCAAACTTAGCGTTACGACGATTGAAATCCCCGCAAAACCAAGCACAGACACAAATTCTAAGTTTAAATTCACTAGGATAATTCCAAGTAAAAAACAAACACAGAAAAAGTCGCGGAGAAACTTCACCTCCCCGCACTACGTTACACCCGAAAACCAGAGTCACTGCTAGCCCGGTCGAAGAATGAATGAATCTCCCAACGCTCCGCACCGGCCTTTTATACCTTTTTACTATGGCGACATAACGGCGACATAACGGCGACATATTGGCGACATAACGGCGACATATTGGCGACATAACGGCGACATAATAGCGACATTACCTAGAAAGACTTAATGGCGACATAACGGCGACATAACAGCGACATATTGGCGACATGAATCAAAACAAAGACAACTGGCGACATAACAGCGACATAATGGCGACATATTGGCGACATATTGGCGACATAATAGCGACATAACGGCGACATATTGGCGACATAACGGCGACATAATAGCGACATAACGGCGACATATTGGCGACATAACGGCGACATTACGGCGACATAACGGCGACATAATAGCGACATAACGGCGACATATTGGCGACATAACGGCGACATAACAGCGACATAACGGCGACATATTGGCGACATATTAGCGACATAACGGCGACATATTGGCGACATAATAGCGACATAACGGCGACATAACGGCGACATATTGGCGACATAATAGCGACATTACCTAGAAAGACTTAATGGCGACATAACGGCGACATAACAGCGACATATTGGCGACATGAATCAAAACAAAGACAACTGGCGACATAATAGCGACATAACGGCGACATATTGGCGACATAACGGCGACATTACGGCGACATAACGGCGACATAATAGCGACATAACGGCGACATATTGGCGACATAACGGCGACATAACAGCGACATAACGGCGACATATTGGCGACATATTAGCGACATAACGGCGACATATTGGCGACATAATAGCGACATAACGGCGACATATTGGCGACATAACGGCGACATATTGGCGACATAATAGCGACATTACCTAGAAAGACTTAATGGCGACATAACGGCGACATAACAGCGACATATTGGCGACATGAATCAAAACAAAGACAACTGGCGACATAACAGCGACATAATAGCGACATATTGGCGACATATTGGCGACATAATAGCGACATAACGGCGACATATTGGCGACATAACGGCGACATAATAGTGACATAACGGCGACATATTGGCGACATAACGGCGACATTACGGCGACATAACGGCGACACATTGGCGACATAATAGCGACATAACGGCGACATATTGGCGACATAACGGCGACATAACAGCGACATAACGGCGACATATTGGCGACATAATAGCGACATAATAGCGACATATTGGCGACATACTGGCGACATAACGGCGAAATAATGGCATAAACATTATTCCAAAAGTACCAGGATGGCAGAATTGCAGAAGAGGTCGTTTGCCTCGGGCGGGTAACCGACAACAGGTGTCTTATTGAGAAACGTTTACCAAAAGTACCAGGATACCAGAACTGAGGAAGATGTCATTAACCTCGTGGCGTGTAACAAGGTTTGATTCAAGAAGAAAGATCATAAGTTCCAGGTTGTTTACTAAACCATATGTCTTAAATATCAAAGTTCACTATTGCTTACTTCAGAATATAAATCATGTCCTTTTTACTCACGCAGTTTAGAGAAAGACGGAGCTATTTTGAATGACATCCACGCACACATTCATAGGCAATAGTCGAGTAGTCAGTTGGAGTAGACTAAATTATGATAAAAGGGAACGTTCGAAAACTCATCACGTACGAATTTGTAAGCATTATTTTACTTTGAGATATTTTTAGTTTACTTCTGAAAAACGTTCCTGTATTGAAGTTTTTTTTATGTTTATTAGTATCTAATATATTATTTAAGAATATCCGGAATTTAGAGAATTAATTATTTTAATATTTTTATTTATCTTATGAATTTTTAGATTTTATGTTTCGAAATTGCACTAGAGCATCAGCGTAACGGAACGTCGAGCTGTCCTCATCAGTTTTATTGTCAACGTCAATACTAATTTGTTGTTGATTATTTCCTGAGGGTTTACTTTGTTTATTTCTAAGTTAAAATAAAGAAAAAAAAGAAAGACACGTGATACCTATTATGGATTACCATGGAATTGCTTCAAGTTTCAACTGTCCGAATATTCGATGGAATCATGAATGAAATATGCGACTGAAGAGGTCTTTAGTATTACAAGGTATTTCCTTTTATTTTCTGTGTTTCAATGAAAAATGTGGTTAATACCAGGCAATAGGCATACGACTAGTCACAAGGGGACCCCAGAGCTGGCGCGTATTTCTCGCAACGAATCGCCCTGGCGGTTCAGCGAGGAAACGCCGCCAGCGTAATGGGTACCATGCCACAGGCGGACCTGCTAGAGGGGGTATTCTTTTTATAATTAGGTTTTTATTTTATAGGTAAGTTTATTTTATTTTAGTATTAATTTTAATTTCTTTGTAGTTTTAGTTTATTTTAATAAGTTATTTTATATTCAATATGGTACTTAAGTAAAAAAAAAAAGGTTATGAATTTGATACTCACGGATTTGTTATGGATATGATCCAAAGAATATAATACTCACTAGGAGATATGATCTCTCCGTGTCAACGGTGACGTTTCTGGTTGAAGAAATGTCACCTTGACTGGCACTGTCCATTTGAAATCCTAGATCTAATTCATAACCCTGTTATTACACTTATTACAATCAGAATTCGCCTCCACGCGTTTGTTGTTTGCGTACCTAAGTTTCTTGCGGGAAAAAAACATAAGCTTCGTGTAAACATACTTATTCAGTCTCGCCTGAACAAAGACAAGTTACAAAGATCTTAGTTGCGAATGATAAAATTAGTAAAATAGAAAACGTTCTCTATACCACTGTTACTGTTGCCAGCCACTGTGCCAACTCGCGTCTTATGCAGCTCTAGCGACTCCTCTCTGGACAGCCAATGAAGGCAAGCCAGATCTGAAAGATTGTTCTCAAATGTTTACATTTATTTATGCTATTAATTCAGAACACCCAACTTAACGTATTTAACAGTGTTTATTTGTTATAAGCGCGTCGCATTATGTAAAATATACGAATGAAGGGTTACCCTTGTTTGACCTACATACCATTCACAAGATATGATGTGTTATTGTTTCGTCGAATGTATTGTAGATAGGTGGGTAAAATAAGATCAGAAAGAGGGAAATATGACGAGCCTTGTATTACGGTAATTAAAAGACAAAGTATTAGCTTAGTTCTGTGTACCCTGAAGGAAGACGTGACATTCAATTTAATTCAATTAGATTCCATTTATTTCTTACATATAGGTAAGCTTACAGTATAAATCAATTCGATTACCTTCACGGTAAATAAGAAATAACATATTACATAGGATCATATTTCATCTTTTAGCGAGTTAATTACCTACTTAAATATTTTTTTGGCGATACCGGTCTACATGGTCACATAGTTTACAATATTTACTTACTATT
Source organism: Cydia splendana (assembly GCF_910591565.1). Taxonomy (NCBI): domain Eukaryota; kingdom Metazoa; phylum Arthropoda; class Insecta; order Lepidoptera; family Tortricidae; genus Cydia; species Cydia splendana. Next base: position 10,262,136 of record NC_085971.1, on the reverse strand, counting down.
CAATAAAAAACAGCGTACAAATATAGTTTCTATTAGCAATCCGTAGCCCATAGGATCACCTTGGGCAACGCACGTTCGTAGGTAATTTTCGTAAATCCACAATCGCTCCCAGATGCGAACTTTATTAGCTTTATTTCGCGAAAATGCCGAACACGTGTGCCGCTTCTTAACGAGACGTTCAAGTGCTATCTCTACTGAGATGCGGCCGCGTTATTCTAAATAGAAAACAGGCGAAAATAGCACTAAAAGGTACCATTTGATTGATGCCCTAAGCAAAATCCAAACCTTTCCTGGAGAGTTTTCTTTGTGACCGAAGGTCAAAGGTAATCATAAGTCATAACGGTCGGTCATCATAAGTCAAATTAGATCCAAAAAAGCGTGTTGAGGAATTAATTCCCAGCAGGCTGGATAAATCATTTTAGTACCTTCATTTGTTCCTAAATGCGTATAATCCGAGTTTGCTCCATCTCGGTAGGCATGGATAAATTTTGGGAGCCTTGGGTTGGGAGATACATTTTGCCTTGGACACAGAATAAATAATAGTACTAGGTACAGAAGATTCACAGGTACAGGAACCCACCATCAATACCATCAATTACAATGTCACTACCAGCAAGGTTGTGATGGATCAAACACTGGTGAAAAAAAAAATCGGATTTTAACACGACTTTACCAAAAAACAAAGAAAATCAAAATGGCCGCCATTTTTTACAATCTTTGACTACGAATTCATATAAAGGTACCTTTCGGATCCTCAGATGTCAATTTTTATCAGGATTAGAGCAAATTTTCCGTCGGACTGACCGTTTTTAAACTACTTAAGCAAATAACTGAAAAAGAGCAAAAAAATTCCACAGCTCCTGGTATGGAGCAAACTCTGATTTCACTAATTTTGAACCAAATGAAGGTATTAAGATGATTTCCAGCATGCTGGGAATTAATTCCTGGAAAAAATCTAATTTGACTGGCCTACGAAGGAAAATTTATAGAATAGAAAAAGCTAATATCAGATGGATAACTCGAAATAAACTTTTTATGTCAGTATTACTATTACCATCTCTGTAACCCTCTCTGATGATCATGTTAGAATCATCAGAACTTATAAACAATACATGTAGTTCGCTTTTATCAAATATCATCATATAATCAACAACAAAACAACACTTATCATGGACGTTGGTGATTTACCTATTAAAAAAAAACAAATGCACAAATGCGCGCCTTCTCGGCTATAAGACGAGCTCGGTCGATGATAATTAATAGTCACATTAACGCACAAAGAAAGGTACCTATTTTTGACATAAAGCGAAGTTTGGTGAAACTTAAAGCAATTTGTTTTCATTTGAGTCGCTTCAAATTTTGTGAAAGCAGCCAAGCCAAGGTCCGCCATGAGGTGATTATACCTATTAGGCATGAATGACGTCAAATTTTTCACTACCTACAGTTCTTATCTAATATAAATAAAGAAAACAAAGTAGGTACCTAACTCAATAATATGGGTAACTAGATTTATGCTGATATGATTGCCTTATTCATAAACAAAGATATACATTTTTATAGAGTTAGACCAAGAAAAGTCTGCAACGATTTTGATAACACACGCGGTGCAAGTTTTATTTTAAATGTCAAACTTCTATGAAATTATGACATATAAATAAGACTTGCACTACGTGTTCTGTCAAAATCTCTGCAGAGTTTTATTGGTCCAATTCTAAGAGGGCCTGAAACCTTACCCTGACTGCAGACGTTCGGAATTTTCATTCGGTTTCTGTACGGAATGACAAGTGGGAACGACACGTGGCTCTACAAATGCACAGCGCTGTCTCGCTTGGACATGTCATTCCGTACGGAAAATTCCGAACGTGTGCGGCCAGGCTTATACCGTCGTGATCGCACACTTGTGCTAGTAGGTATTTTAGATCGAGCAAGCGCGCGAATTCTGATATGACAATTGCGTTATCTCTATCTCGATAAATAACTTCAAAAACGTTATAGGTACCTAATATTACTAACGCATTGCCTCTTATGAAATACAATTTAAACCTATAATTAAAACTTAAATAACTCAGTCACTCTACATACAGTGTGTGTCTTTCATAACGACACTAATTTTAAGGGCTGAAAGTATAAGTCCTAATGAACTGAAATTAGCATATTTAGTTAAAAAATAAAAAATAAAATTTTTCATACAAATTAATTGGGCACGCAATGTATCAGTAATAAATTTTATTAAACTTAGCAATTGACATGTGATTTCATTGAAATTTCGCTCTTAGTGACATCCTGACACCTATTACAATTACCTACATCGTACATGTCGGTGACACTTTTGATTGACAAGACCGTCAAAAATCATGACAAGTGACCTTGTTCGTAAGAAAAGGACCCTGCTATCGCGAAACACTTTACGAAGTTTCTCCTCTCTTTCTCACTCACAAAAGTTGCTTGAGGAGAAACTTCGCAAGTGTTTCTTGGTCAAAGTTCGATTAACGCTAGTCTAGCATCTTGCATAACTTCGCCATACATTAGAATCATATCCGCTAATTCTTGCGAGGTATGAGGCGATGGTCGTGGCATTTTGGCAAGAAAATTATGACATGACAATTTCATGAAAAAAGTCACCTAAATTTACGTCAACCTACCTGCATCCTGTCATACCAGCCAGTGCAGTCAAAGATTGATGTAAGTAGGTAACTTTGTGTTAACTAAGAAGGCGGAATCAGATAATCGTTTCGTTTAAGTACCGATTGACAACTTCACAATCTTCACATTGATTGGGTTGAAGTGTCAAGATAACATCGAGTTTGTTGATCAACACAGACATTCCTAATAAATTTAATAAGCATGTTTGAACTAGGTAATGTGATTTCTAAGAAGTGATAATAAATGTATGTGCAGTGATTTTTGATATCAGTGTAGTTCAGTGAATATTGCGATTCATAAATGTGGTGGCTAAGACACAGAAAGATTTGTTGATGTAAATTTGTTGTGCTCGTGTGGTCAAAATCGCGTATGTTTTAAATTGCAGTCTTTTCTAGTGGATAATTCAGTAAATAAGTTAACTTCGGCAACAGTTCCGAGTTACTTTAATGTTTTGATCGAATTTAAATGGAAACGAAACTAGCTCTTCCTCTCTGAAACGTCAGATAAATGTTTGCATTACATTGCTGCAAGGGAATTTAAAAAAAATTAATTACTCTTAATAATAAAAGGTAATCGTTATATTCTTTTGATAAAACTGTTAACAGCACTTTAAACTATCGTTACTTAAAACCAATGTCGTTATGAAAGACACACACTGTATAAGACTAACCATTTTTTTGTATGCTGGCTTGTCTCCGTTCCGTCGGGGATAATAAAATGACTTATTATCTCATGATTTAGTTTTCAAGATAAAATAAAAAGAAATATATGTCTCGGGCTTTATTGTCAACTATTAATTATAATCATCATTATCATCTTTAGTATGTTCTAAAGGGGAGATTTTATTAACAGATCGCTCGTCGCTGTAAATGATATTATTATTTTTGTCGAATGCCAAACCATATCCATTCCGGACCGCTAACCATTTCCGCAACTGATTGGTATTCTTATCGATCTGATAAACGCCATCTTCAGTGATAAAATGTGCGCATCCGTAAGTATCCACAGCCGCCCCCCTGAAGTTCATGGTATCGCTATAGGGAACTAAATTAGCAGCTTGATTTCCGTGAGGTAAGATATAAAGACCCGTTGAATTAGTGAAAAGAAAATCATCATTGCCATCTATTACGAAATGCTGAATCAAATAACCCTTAAGAGCTTTAACGGGAACTTTTCCACTATATCTGAGAATGGACAAAGCCTGCGTTGCTGTGTCAACGAAGTAAAGTTCATTCTTGAAGAACATATCAAAGACATCGACTCTATTGAGCACGGGACCTTGAGCAGCTAATGTATTATAGTTGTATTTGAAGATGCCATTGCTTCCACCGAGATACACGGTGCCGGTAGCAGGATCTACGGCGCTCGCAAACCCGTTTCGTATCCCCTGGATGACCCACGGTATCCCAGTCACAAGATCCAACACTACTAAATGGAAACTTTGGTGAGAGAAATCGTCGGCATTTATACAGAAAAACAGTTTGTTTTTGCTTCGGTCTATGGATAATTTGTATGGTACATTTGCGTCCGCTAAAAGTACTTCCCGCATGAAAGATTTTCCTTTGTGGTGGAAGACGTTCTTTAAATTTGAGGCCATTACTTCATGTGTATTTGAATTTGTCGAGTCCATGGTGAAGCTGGTGAAGGCAGTGTCTACATCTTGATTTACAGCGTTGATTTACAGTTGTTTGTTGACTGTCAAAATAGCTTTCTTTATCTTGACACAATTATTTGTCATTGTGACGATAGCCTGTATTTGAAAATAAATCCACAAATTGTGATATTATTTTTACAGCGAAGTTTTCTTGTTTTACATTTACATATTAATTTAATGTTTGCACAATCACATGCGAAATACTTCCTTTGTTGCCAATGTCACAAATATTTCACAGACTAGTGTCAAGAGTGTCAATCTATACATATATTAATATACTCCTTGGCGTAAATGTCATATATAGCATTCAGTACGTATACGGGTAGATAGGGGTACCTATCTAGTTAGTATAGGTAGGCCCTGATGTTTGACTAAAATATTTTCGATTTTTATTTTCTTTACAAAATTATTCAGCAAGCAATGTATCACTTCTTTCAATTTTAATCAAACCGTCGCACTTTACTGGCTTGTTACTGGCGAGACTTCACGGCTGTTACAAGTGATATATATTTATATATACCTATATGTATATTAATATATATTAATTTTGTCCTCTGGCTGATATGATGATGATGATGAATTAATCTGAATATTTTTATTACATAAGCAGTGGATCATCATAAAATTCGAGTACTACCCAATATAAAATATTAGAACACAGTAGCAAAATGGGCACTGCTTGATTTATCACTAATTTATGAGGTTGTACGTTATTTACAGGAAATACCAATTATCCGAACAGCGGATAAGGGTTCGACGAAGTTCGTTGAGATGCCGTGAATCCAGAATACATTAATGCAGATGCACGGACTTGTTTTGCTGGGAACTAGGAAGCAGTTCAGAGTGTGGGTACGAATTAACTAAGCTTTGTTTTCATATCCGAGATACTAAAATTACAGTTCAATTGCCGAATCTACTATCTGCTGATTCCAATTGTTATTTTATAGTACTTAGGTAGGTACAGTTGTGTCAGTAAACAAATGAAGTAAGTAGATAGTAAATTTTAATGAATTGGGCCATCAAACAGTCATTGAGATTTTAAAACATGTTGAGTATTGGCCTTTTTTTAATAGTTATCTATCAAATTCACGGGTTTGATATAATTTTGAGACGTTTATGTGATTTATGTCCTTTATGTAAAAAAGGTAGGGTAGGGTCAAGATAGAGTCACTTCGGAAAGAAGCAATATTTGTCTTCATATTTACTAAACAAAATGAAAACTGTAAATTTGCATCCACTCTTTAGGTTCTTACGCAACTTTTGTTTTGTTCATGAAACATAAAATTTGGTTTGAGCTTATCTATGGTAGGTAAGTACCAAATAAAACATTATCAACCCATAATTAGGAAATAAATCAGCTGTTTATATTTTACAGCAGTGATTTTATTTCATATCTACCGTCTAATCAAAGATTATTTTCATTAGTGTTGTGAAAAACACTAGTAGCAGAACTATAATATATTATATTAATAGATAAGATAAAAAATATTACATGTTTCAACATTGCAGATAATTTTTTAAATATCTACGACGCATTTGGATGTTTCTTGTCTCATTTCATTTGAGAATTTCCTTTAAAATTTATTTAACTTAAATATGTACCAAACAGTTTTTTTAAAAGTACATTTTTTGGACCAGACAGCACTGATTTTAATGCCTTGATTTTTATACTATAGAGTATAGAACACTACCACACACCAGGAGCCAGGACTAGGCCTTGTACTTGTACGCAAGGTCATCTACCAACTTAAGTACATTTATATACCAACTAAACTCAATGTTTATAAAACTTATCTTAGTTTATTATTATTAACCATGCACATCCATAGCCCGAAGAAGGTTAATAACTCTCTCATAAACATAGGTATTAGCGTCGATGCCCCAAATAAAATCAAGATGTCCAAAATGAATCGGAATCCTAAATTTCCCTACTGGCCGGGCCAGTTCCGCGAACAGTCTGTCAACATCCCTAACATCTGCAAGGGCGTCGGCCGGGGAATAGTGGAGGAAAACGGGACTCGTTACTTTAGACAGGTCGTAACGAGGCGTATTCGAGGTGCCATAAATTAATCTGTTGCCTAATGATCCGTAGTCGAAGCGCCTGAACTGCCCTTCTGACATACTTTGACCGTAGTGTGCGAATTGTTTCACGGAAGCTCCCGCTGGGGTATGACCCAATTTGACTGGCACCATAGTCTGTAACAAAACATTATGCTATTAAGTTATAATATTACCATGGGAAATCTTGCTTGTAAATTAGAATCAAAATCTTACCGCATTATGTTGATCTTCGTTCCACCCGCCCATAAGGAACAACATATTACTACAAATCGGTTGGAACCTGACTTCGTCCCTACACAATGCTTGTCCTGCCCATGTCAACATTTTGTTATTAGGCAAAAATTCGCCTAAACCAATCATACGTGCGAGAGTCTACAATCAAAACAATCAAATTTAGTAAAATAACCTTACTTAGAAATAATAATATGGGTAGACCAAGGTTTTTACTTACGTAAAGTGGATTCGTTAGTTCACTTATAGCTTTTATAAAGTGACTTCCGCTATGTGCCATATATGCGACTGGAGCCAACGCATGCATCGAAATGATTTTTTCGTTATATTCAGGTACTAAAGAGCCCATAACGAAAAAAGCCGTGGTGCCCTGGGAGTGACCTACGTAGTGTAGTCTTTCTTTCCCGGTTTGCATAAGCACGTACTTGATCATTGCAGGTAAGTCAATGTTCCCTATCTCATCCCAAGAGAAATTCCAGAATATTGGAACTGTATCTGGGTTTAGTATTGTGTGGTTTCTTGAGTAGTAATTACCCCGAGCATTGCCCATCCAAACATCGTAACCTTCCTCGGCTAATATGTAAGCTGGAAAAGAAGGAGTATTCTTCACTTAGTAGGTAAATTAAAAATGTATTAAGTCCTTAGTGCTGCAGCACGTGCCAAGGAAATATACCTAGTTTACCTATACATACACGTTCTACAACAACATTACCTCGTCTGCTGTGTAAAAAAATAAAAATAAATAGAGACTCAACATTAACTAATTCAAAAATATTTCCTTTATAGGTAGGTAATGCATTATATGCGTCACGCTAATTATTATCAAGATGGTCCAACTGCCCGCCTGAAAAAGTTATTATCGCCGGTTTCTACGCTTTCACGTTGACGGTGTTTGATTTAACACATTGTTTGTGACACAAACACAATAACATTTAAATATGTATGAATCATGTTGTTGTATGCGGTATTCAGCGATAGGTAGGTACATGTCATATTATGGTCGATCAATATCTGATCGAAATTATCAAAAGCACATTAAATTGTTATTATCTGATAAAGAATGTCAGCTGGGGCAATAGACAATAAAAAAAAGGTCATTATACTTATATAGTCTCAAACAAAACGTATTTAACATTTAGACTCACCAAATGCACAACCAGGTCCCATTAAAACCCAATCAGCCGATGAGGATAGCAGACCATGCATCAAAAAAACGACGGGCCTGTCGACGCCAGCGTCACTGTTCCGGTCGCGTCCGTGAGGGATGCGGTGCATGCCCAGGATATAGCCATCGGAGGTTCTTACGTGGTGGACTTCCATAGGGTATCGATACTTTCTGACCAGTAGAGGCTGAAAATACGTGAAATACCTAAAAGGTTACGCACTGGGAGGCTTCAAAAGAATTTGTTTTCGCGTATGCTCCAGCTGTGGACTGAAGCCCCTGCTGAGGTTTTCTCGTGAGTTCACAGTAAAGGATTTAATAACAAAATAAAGGATGGTTTCTAAAAGTTCGGCAAAACGCATGCGCTGTGTATGCGTGTCCCATGGGACACCTCTGGTGTTGCAGTCATCCATGGGCAACGATAAAGCTTACCATAATGAGGGTCCTGTGTCTGTTTGCCGCCGACGTAATGCAAGTAAAGCTGTTCCAACATGCCAGGCAAAAAAAACACATTTTACATTGCAAACGCTATGTGATACCATATGACGACATTTAGCTTGCATGTTTTACTTCGTATTATATACCTAATTACGTCCATTTCGCATATCCGACATACATATTTGCTTTTTAAATATTTGTCACATAATAATAAAAAATATTTGTCCCAAGATCTTAAGCTCTTGGCTAAAAAAAAATTCAAATTTCTCACATGTGGGGCCGAAGAATGTTTGTTAAGACTTACTTTCCTATTTATCGCTTATTCGCTTTTTAGTGTAGGTATATATGTACCTACCTACCTACTATTATTGAACTTACGAATTAGGTAGATTTGTGCAAGACTAACCAATAGAAAAAAGAAAGTATAACCCTTAATTTGGCACAGCCAAGTATACGTAATACTTACTTTGAAAAAATGTAGGCATGTTATTTTTTACGTAAATTCGAAGTTTTTAATTTCAATGTATCATTTATATTATAAAGAATAAAGAAAAAAATAAAACCTTACTGGCAACAATAGTAGTGAATCAAGATAGCGAATAGAAGGTCGACACTGCGTTCTATCTCGGTATATGTTTATTTTTTTCGATTCTATTACGCGAAATTTTACTGCATATACTATTATTATATTTAATTATAGTATTACGTATACTTTACATATCACACCTATTCGTCAAGTCAAGTTATTTACGTGTAATAATCAAGCATACACAACTGTTAAGTATTTTTGACAAAACAATACGTACAGTGTATTAGAAATTAAACAACCTGTTAAGCATTTTTGACAAAACGTTATGTTACAGTTTTAATAATTAGACAAATTTCACTGCCTACCTTTATATTTTGCCATAATAGAAGAGATTTAGTGCTATAGCTTGATTCGTTATACATTTATAGCTTAGTATGCAACAAAGCGAACGCTACTTAATGTCAATACGCGTTTTTTTACCCGACTGCGCGACGCAAAGGAGGGTAATGTGTTTATCAGCCTATATATTTTATGAAACTCTGTTCAATTTGGCGTATGGCTATTACATTCAAGGATACTGAATGGAATAGTTAATTTTCATATTTTTTTATTCAATTCAATTCAAATATACTTTATTCATGTAGTATTCTTTATTGTGTATTATTTATTTATTTTTCATTTAATATATTTAAATGCTGCATGTATAAGGTAGCGTTGTTGTAACACTGGCATTATTTTAAACTCAACCAAACAATTGAAAACTATGACATATGCCTTTTCAAAAATCGTTAACCCTATATTTATTGTACTTGCGTTTCGTAGCAAATATATGAACTCATACTAAACATAAATCAATATGTAATCACTGTAATCAGGCCCTGGGTACGCGGTCGTAAGGGACTTATTAGATAAAAATAAATTATTGATAACTTAAAAATGGAGTTTATTGGAATACAGGTGTCTTTGAAAAAATATGTTAAGTTCAGTAATGCACCCTTAAAATTAACGTAATTAAAAAAAACTGTGTTATTTTGCATGATAATGGCTTAAGCTGCAAGGTGTTTTTTTTTTTTTGTTTTTAGGTTTAATGTTTGAAACGCATTCATCTCTACTGCCTTTTCCTGTAAGTGATGAAATAGTGGTATGGTCCCGAATTATTTTTGGTTTTTTGCTTCAATTAAATGCCAAAAAAATGTTATTATTGTCTTTGTTTCGATACATTTTTTTGGAATTTGTTATTTAACACACTAAGTTTGAAGAGCGTACGTTTTTGTTAAAAATACTGTACATTCGATTTTCAGGAAATCTTACAGTGAAATATTTTTTTAACATTTTTAGGACATATTTAAAGGCATAATAATAAATAAATGTGCACATAAAAGTTAAAATCAAGTTTTTTATTTTGTGCCAAATTAAGGGATATTCAACTTACCACGTCTAAAATAGCATCAATAAAGATGTTGCTGGATACCTTCGTACTAACTTCTGGTTGAAATAGTTCTTTAACATCATCAGCGTGTGGCGATCGGCCGGAAGCCGCATCGACCAGCGCTGCACTTCCACAAAACAAGACTATAACCAATGTAATCATGGCGATAATCAGGTCTAGACTTAAAGTTTAGCCTTTTATAAGAACATGATTATAGTGTATTTAACTTTAAGATATCATTGCATTGATATTATCGTACTGTAGATAATATTTCAGATAGACAAAGCAGATTTATAAAAACTAAGCCGGTAAAGTAAAAAATGTACTTTGCTTCGCTTTGTACGTATTTTTACTAAGAATTATGTTCCGATTATGTTCGCTATAGTTTTTATTGAAAGTATTTATTGAGTTTTCATGTTACGATTTTATTCACATTTTTTGGACCCATAATGGTTCAAAAGTTTTTTCTTTGAAAGCTGTTATTTCCGAAAATATTCACCTTATCAATAAATTTTTTATGAAGACCCTTATTCGTTTTAAAATACCTATCCAACGATACCCCACTTTGTAGGGTTAAAGCAAAAAAAAATAACTTTACGTGTTGGGGAAGTAGGACTTTGACGGACACGGTGAAACTATAAGGGTTCGTAGTTGACTAAGGAACCCTAAAAAGAATGCCAAATTATTTGATTTAGATTTAAGCTAGTAAGTATAATGTTTTTAAAAAATGCCAAATTAACATCAATTTACACACAATTATTGATGTGTTTGACGCGCCGTCACTCAGTCGCGTCCCGCGATAAACCGCAATCTACTTTGTACAATTTAATTCATCGAAATTATTGGAGCTTTTATTGTTGGAGTATTTATTCATATATATTGTACAAAAACAAGTCAAAAAACAATAAATAAAAATAACTTAAAATTACAGTTAAACTAAATACAAAACTATTCTAAAATAAAATAAAACTAAATTAAACTAAATCTAAAAAAGGCGCCTGTGGCAAGGTCCCCAAGATGCTGGCTGCGTTACCCCGCTGAACTGCCAGACTGAAGCGTTGAGCGAGGTAACTGCCAGCTCTTGGGTCCCCAGTTGCGTCCCTGAGTCTCTTTGAAAGGTCTCCAAAGAGACTCAGGGCGCCAGGACCCCACGGACCCAGGGTCTCGACGCCGAAAGGAACAAAACAGTATTCGGCGCCGAGACCGCGAGACCTTTGCGTTTTCGGCCGCCTTATTGTTTATGTATTGGATATTAAATTAACATCCTATACATGTATATCTTTAGGCATCATACTGAGAAAAAATATCGAATTGGCTACCTTATCTTCTCATCCAAGTCCTGACCCGGCCGTTGGTGATTGGTCCTTAGTTTCAGTTTTAAGGTCTGTTTTTTTATATCCCAGACTATACTAAAACGACTTCTCTTGGCCAACTACCTACCCAATCATCCGTAGCGGTATCACAGTCGCATTGTTATAACCTGTCATGCCATTCGTCACTTTCGCACTTACATATTTGTTAGAACGTGACAGGCATGGTGACTAATGATAAAGAGCCGACCATATTAGCCCTATAGCAGGTAGGATATGTAACAATTTTATACGTAAATGACAGATCGGGCGGACAAATTGGGATAATCAACTGATCATAGATATAAAAGCCCAAGGGGCAATTAAAAAAGCGCTTGAATCTGTCCACACGCTATAAGTTTCATTTACCGAACGATGCGTTATGCATTTAAGCCTTGTAGTCAGTTCGAGATCCTGAAAACGGTGAAAAATAAAGATAATACTCCTAAAAATACGTGTGATACCTCATTAGATTCGTCATGATGCCTAGAAAAATATAATCGAATTAAACATTTATATGAGAAGGGCTCTAGAAAGCTACAAAATTTGACAATAATTATTTATACATTTTTTTTAGTTTTCAATAAAGTAAGAAGTTTGAGAAAATTTTGCTAATTAACAATTGCCTAACTTGTTGAAAAAATAATTTTAAGATCAATTTCTACAAGAAGTATATTTATTGACATGTTTTAAATAGACCATAATTTTTTTTTAAATTTCAATGAATATGTAATACCTTTAAAAGTATATTTAATGTTACGTGACCGCTTTTTCACGCCGCGCGCGTTTCCCGAAAATGGAGCGCTGAGGGCTGTGTTCAGCTATGAATAAAAAGTATAAATAATGGAGATAGAGTTCTGCAAGTATGGAATATTTTATTGGACATATCCTCCTCTTTAATAACATTAATTTTCGTTTCTTAAATATGAACACTTTTTGAGATATTGGGGAAATAAAAAATATCTACTTTTTTCCCCATTTTTTTGCTTATAACTTTTGATATTTTTTGTGTACTAATACACGCTTCGAATATATTTTTCTAGGCATGACGAATCGAATGAGGTATCACACGTATTTTAGGAGTATTATCTTTATTTTTCACCGTTTTCAGGATCTCGAACAGACTATTGGTTAAAGTCAAAAATCCAACACGCGAATTGAAAAAGCACCCGTGCGAATGAGGCCTTAAAAGAGGTTTATCAGAGGTGGGATAAGTGCAATCAAGGGCAACAGAGAACACCCTATAATAAAGTAGAGGTTTACAGTTCTGGTGGCGAATATGCCTACGTATAGGTGTTTTCTTGAAAGCACTTGATAAAAATTAAACATTGTGAGTTTAAAGAACAATCTTTATTTAATCGAACACTTCGCCGTAATTTTGCGCAAATATGGCTCTGCATCTCAGGGTAAGAAATATACAAACATTTGGGCGAATTCGATACATTTGTAGACGCCATAAGAGAACAGTTATAGTCTAGCCAACCATTATGTTAATATAAAATGAAGGTAAATTTAAAAAAAATATGCGCGAAGCTTTGACCACGCATACAGATTTTGAATTTGCCGTCATTTCCCAAAACAGCATATCATGAAACCTCTGGTTAACCATGTACATCCATAGATTGGAGCAGATTTATAACCCGGTCATATACGTGAGTTTTGGCATCTAATCCCCAAATAAAGTCAAGATGGCTGAAATTGGGATCAGGAATTCGGAAAATACCTACGGGTTTACCAAGTTCACTAAACAGCCTTAGTACATCGTTAATATTTGCCAACGGGTCCGAGGCAGAGTAGTGAATAAAGACCGGAGCTGTTATGCTTCCAAGATTGTACGCAGGTGCTCTGTAGCTGCCGTAAATTCTTCTATTTCTTAATGCGCCGTGGTCGAAACGCTTGAACGTCTTGTCTTTCACACTTTGGCCGTAATGTACTAATTGCCTCGTAGAAGCTCCCGCTGGAGTGTGGGCTAGCTTCACTGGAAGCATTGTCTGAAACGAAACATGATGGGTTATGATTTTATATATTTGTCACACGGCCGTTTGCCCGCAACTCTTGATGTCCCCTTAGATTTTAATTTATGGCGAAGTATGTCCAGACCGAGAGACCTAAATTCGCTTAGAATTGTAAAATGACGCTGGCATAACGATGGCAAACAGATCATTGACCCTGCCATATAAATATAAAAAACTATATCGTAAAAGTTTTCCATTCCTTGGCTCTATTTGTAAAGTATGCCTTATCTTCAACCGGTTGACGTAAATTGAACATAACACGATAAAAAAACTACGTTTGCAAAGTTGTACCTACAATTTTTATCTGAAAACTGTCAATAGGAATTTATCGACGTCTTACCGCATTATGCTGGGCCTCGTTCCATCCACCCAGAAGGAACAGAATGTTGGAGCAAATCGGTTGGAAAATCACTTCATCCATACACAGGGCCTGGCCAGCCCATGCCATGATGACATTATTGGGCATGAATTCACCCAAACCAATAATACGAGCCAGACTCTGAAAGATGAGAAATTAGTATTAAGCGTAATGTATTTTTAAAAAAACTTAGGTATATAGTGTGTTTTCACCATGAGCAAAATAAAGAAAGTGAATGTAACTCACATCTAGTGGATTGGAAAATTGAGCAATAGCTCTCAATAAGAGGTTTTGGCTGTTGGCAAAATACGCAGAAGGAGCTAAGGCGTGCATGGAAATTATCTTCTCGTTGTAATCAGGTCGAAGTGAGCCCATGACGAAGAACGTGGTAGTTCCTTGGGAGTGGCCAATGTAGTGAAGTCTGTCGTTGCCAGTGTGTGCTAGTATGTAGTCGATCATTGCAGGGCAGTCAATGTTTCCGATTTCATCCCAAGAGAAGTCCCAGTAATCTGTGTTGAAGATGGCGTCAGGACGAAGCCTGATGTGCTCGCGCGAATATGTGTTCCCGCGAGCATTGCCCATCCAGACATCGTAGCCGGCTTCGGCCAAGAGATAACCTGAAACAAACATAACAATACTGTTACTATTAAGTTAACCTGATTCGCCATTCCATACATCGAGCGCGACTTTAAGTATGGACTCGCGCGCGAGAACGCAACTCATGCTAGCCGGTCTGGAATGGTTGCAGTGATACAAAAGCTTAGGAGCCCGACATAGTCCCTAATAATAAAGAATAATTTTGTGGATAAAATCATATGTTCATGGAGTTACTCCCTGATTTACTAATTCAAATATACGGGATAAATCTAAGCTACAATAAGTACCTATTTAAATAAGTGTCTAAGAGCCGAATCCTTGATTTTTTATACATCTCGATTTTTTATAGAAAAACTAAGAAAAATACCTACTACTTACCAAATGCACAACCAGGTCCCATCAATACCCAATCAGCCGAAGATGAAAGTAGCCCATGCATCAAGAAAACAACCGGTCTCTTAACATTAGGCTCAGTATTCTGATCTCGACCGTGTGGAATTCGGTGCATATTCAGGATGTAACCATCACTAGTCGTTAGTGTATGGATTTCCAAAGGATACCCATACTTTTGAATCAGTCCGGGCTGAAACAGTTCGATAGTTAGTTTTTAAGATTAAACCATACTTAGTAATCATACACTAGCCGGGGAAGATCTTGAGGTTTATACACATGAACCAACACTTTACGAGTAGGTATACCGCCGCTGAATATATACATATATTCAGCGGCGGTATCATGGCCGCATTTTTACCACTTGTTTTTATGCACATGCGTCACTTTCGCACTTACATACATGTTAGAACGTGACAGGCATGATGACAAATGATAAAAAACCGACCATCTTAGCCCTACAGGCCCTCATTTATTCAGTTAAGACTCGTTAATCGACTTAATTATGTTAGGAGTTGTTTAAATTTTACTGCATAGGTACCTACTTAAAATATTAGTTTCTACATATAGTACTAACTAGTAGGTACTCGTACATTATATTAAAATCCAAATCCATATGACACGTAAATTATAGGCACCAAAGCAGGTAAGGAAACCTCTTGTAATAGAACCTAAGATCCAAGTTCAAAACTCACCACATCCAGACGAGCATCTTCGAGGATGTTATCAGATAGTCTAGAACCAATATTACTAGATTTTATAAGCAACTCCAACTCTTCGGCAGTAGGTAACCGGCTTGCTGCCGCGCTTACCACCGCCACGCATAGCACGAAAACCTTAGCCAACATGGCAACGACGCGATCTATATAATTAAAAGAAAATCACAGCATTTATATTGTTTTAGGTATCAGATAAAGATATAATTTTCACAAATAAGATAGCAATAAGTAATTGTAATTGAACATTAAGTTTGATAGATGTGTTAGATATTTTTTAATCACAATATCACGTCACTTATTAAATAAACTTTTAATACTTTGGGCTGAGACTGTTTTTACCCGACTACTTTTTTTTTAATTTATTTATATATTTAAATTTACAACTCGCCAAACTGCTACGTTAAACGGCAAGATGCGCTCAGTTTTTATACACTTAACCTATTAAACTAATTATACCGGGTGTAGCCTGTAACACGAGTAAATAATTAAAACATAGATTGTACTCCTCAAACGGTGACACTTTTGTTCAACAACTTTTAAAAATTATGAAGTATTTAGACTCCCTATTTTTCATACAAAATAAATATTATCTTCAATGGACGCCATCGCCACGCCATATCATTGTGATTGACGTTGCTTGTCACGCCTTAAACATAACAAAATTCGCAATACATTGCGTCTTAGAATAAACTTTAAAGTGTATTAAAAATCAAACCACAAGTTATTTTTAAAAGTCGCTGAACAAATGTTGGTCAGTATGAGGAGTACAGCTTACAGTTAAATTTTTTGCTCATGTTACAGGCCACACCCGGTATAACTTAAACTAACAGTTTCATAGGCCAATTGAAAAACCAGGTTTATTTTTTCTTTCACTCTTGAAAGAATCCAGGTAAGCATGAATATAATATTTCTAGGAGAAGGTTCTGGTACAATAAAATCTGTAGGTTATAGTTTTCAAACGTTTTATTTAAAGGCAACCGAGCAGACGAATCGATAGCAATTACTTACCGTTGCCCATGGAGAGAGATTTCTTACAGTAAGTAAGTGTGAGGGTTCCGGCCTTATTTGAGAAGGGAATACTCTCTTTTCTTTAAGATTTAAAGGTCGGGATGTTTTTTAATTATCTGTTATATATCTGTATCCCGATTTTTCTAAGTTACCTGGAGCGATTTGTTTTTTTATGGAATTAATGTGACCGAATGAACCGACCATGGTATTCAGTATTCAGTATAACTAATTCCTAGTTTATGAAAAACAAAAATATGCATATTTTTGTTTTTCATAAACTAGGAATTAGTTATACTGAATACCGTTGGAAATCTCATAGTAACCAAACCACAAATTAATAGGTATACATAACAATAATATAATATGATGAGAATAGAATCTCGTGAAAGCTGAGAAGGACAATAAGTCGAGTAAGTACCGTAAAATGGGGTGAGTAGGGATGACAGAGGGGTGAGTTGGTTTTTACAGGCTACTGCTACGTAAATTATATATTCTAATAACAAATCAAGCTATTATAATGTTCATAATCCCAAACTGTCGATCCAACCATGGTCTAATAAAACATGGTCTTCTATTCCCAGAGTGACACGGGCCTACGTCACAATAACATTGCCACTTTATTTCAACATAACATGTTACATGGGTACATTATAGCTATGGTTAATAAGTTAAAATATTTCTTTATAATTTTATAATTTTCATTTATAATGTATTTTATCTTAAATGTTACAATAACATGTCATTTTTAATTATTCGTTAGCAATATCTTCCGATTCACGAAAGAAATTTCAGACGTTCGGGTAATTCTGTTTACATTACTGGCAACACAGGATAGCGCTGTCACATTTGACAATTCGGATCTAGATAACTTCATGCCCTGACCGTCACCCTTGTCGAACGCGTGTTAATTGTTATTTCCTTCTCGCTCAGTGTCAGCAGTCGTAGTGTTTTCCAAACTTTTCACGTCGTAAGCTTGGTAATTAATGTGTAACTGTGAATTAGTTTTTTAAACGTTTGTCTTGTATAGATAAATAAAGTTTAATTTAATACATTAGATTTGTTTTATTTTACTATGTTTCTACATGAATAACTTAAAATTAATGCCGTTAAAATAATTTTCACCGTTGGTTAAAATTCTCCCACATTTTAAAGTTTGAGAACCTGTAAACAGCATGATGACGTAGGCCCGTGTCAGTTAGGTCATACGCGAATCTCGGAATAGAGTACCAGGCGGAGTATATTATTATACCATGGATCCAACAATTTTCAAAACTCACCTTAGTAGGAAGTCCCTCCTCACCCCTACTACGGGGTGAGCTGGGATTTCCTACTATTTCGTATTTATATTTAAAGTTATGAAATGGAACTACACAAAATCATAAAAAAACTAAAATTAAAACGACCGGAACATGTAAAAATAAAGTTTTATCGAGGTTTGAATGTCAGTTTTGTCCCTACTCGGGGTGAGTCAAGTGAAATCGGGCCATGGCATTTGAAATGGGGTAGCTCACGAGATAACCGCCATGTGGGATGTTGATTCGACGATCAATGTCCCTAACGTTTCAGCAAACGGTCTCATAGCGAAGAGTTTCGACCGACACCTTAACTCTCGCTAGGTGGCCTATATCAGGGGTCAAATGCAGATGGCGGTAGTCTTGGACACGGCGCGGATAGTCCGGCGGTTACTCTCTCTGCAGCCCAAACCACCGGCAGGTGGGGCCTTGACCCGCTACTGACGACACACTAGGTTAGGTTTTTTATAATATGTTTATAAGTATTTTGTATTGTTTTGTAGGTGTTTTACAAATACAAATGTAGTGCATAATTGTTTTCCATCCTATTTTCTCGGAAACGTTCGTATTTGTAATGCTACTTCAGTCAACCTCAGTACCTACTTTTTGTACCGAGACTGACTGAAATAGCCAGACACGTTCGTACGTTTCCGTGAAAATACGATGGAAACTAATTATGCACTACAGTCTGTAACCTAGAGTTTTTCGGAACTTATGTACGAAATAGGGTAAATTGTCAATTACTGGCTAATAAGTAACTGGCCACCCTAACCTAAAAATGAATTCTATTCACCTATAAACAGAATTCATTTTAGTATAAGGTTTCAATAACTGGCCACCCTTCAATAACTATTAGCTTCCTTATACTAAAATGAATTCTGTTTATAGGTGAATAGAACTAATTTTTAGTTTAGGGTGGCCAGTTAGGTACTAAAAGAGGGCCTACCGCAAACCTCGTTCAACGTGTTGCCTCTCTGTTACACTTGTAAATTCGTATGTAAGTGTGACAGGGAGACAACACGTCGAACGTGGTTCGCAGTAGGCCCTCAGGTGGCCAGTTATTGGCGAAACCCTATCATTTGATATTTACCAGTTGCTTTTTTGAAAAAAAAACATCGTGATGCAACCGGATTAATCCTATTAAGGCTTAGTTTCCCCTCTGGGTTGGAAGGTCAGATGGCAGTCGCTTTCGTAAAAACTAGTGCCTACGTCAATTCTTGGGATACGTTATGTATCCGTGCTAAAGAGCACGGTTGACTCTATTTTTGCAGATAACAATAAATCCTATATTATACATTATTTCCCGTAACAATAGTTATTTGTTTTACAAGGGGGCAAAGTTGTTGTTTAACTGCTCGTGCTAATATTGATACCCGAGCAAGCGAAAGATTCCAAAATTGAACCACGAGCATAGCGAGTGGTTTGAAAAATGGAATCTTGAGCGTTGCGAGGGTTTCAAAGCACGAGGGTTAAACAAAATTTGCCCCCGAGTGAAACACAAAATTTTTCACCACACCAACTTGAAGCAAATATTAAATGTAAAATATCAAACAAAATCAAACCAAATCAAATCCAAATGAATGTAATTAAAAATTTATCATCCAAAATCATCATTTAAAAGTCATTTCTACCAGCAAACATAAGAAACCAACTCAAAATTTGCATTTGATTACTTTGTCTCACATGTGAATAAAATGCAACTTTGCTATCAGTTTTTAAAGTGCAAAGTAAGCCTTTCCGAGCTGGTGTGGTGAAAAATATTTTTAACCCTTTACCAGGCTGACATTTCAAAAATGACAATCGATTGTCAGTCTTACTCATCGAAAATAGAATACATGTTTGAAGTGCCGTATGTGGGAAACATATATCCCTTAGCCTGGTAAAGGGTTAAGACGATCTAGGACATCTCTAGGGTAGAATAATAAAAATAAAACACAAATAGGTACTGAAGTCTAGGTACTTCTTTAATAAAAATATCTGGGAGACCAAGCTTTGCTCGGAAAATATATAAAAACTCAAAATGCGCGATTTCCCAGTGATAGACCTAGCTAGATCGATTTATCGCCCCCGAAAACCCCCATATAGCAAATTTCATCGAAATCGTTAGAGCCGTTTCCGAGATCCCTGAAATATATATATAAATAAATAAACAAGAATTGATCGTTTAAAGTTATTAGATAGATAGATATCGGCATTACTTTGAAACAAACTCGTATCCTGTCAATCAAAAGAAAAATAATAATATGGTATAAGTAGGTATACAGAGCTACGGCCTTTCAACTTGGAGTACCTAGTGTAGTGTGAGATACGAGATATTTTCAAAGTAGTGACGATATTACACATAACTTATTCTGTCAAGAGGATACGATAAGTAAGTCAAAGCGATAATCGGAAGATTATGATATTGAATCAGCCCTGTAATTAACTAACGCAATTAATATCCTTCGTCCGATCCTTCCTGTCCCCAATCTTACCATTGATCTATTTAATCTCGACAAAAGATAGGTACTTATGCTAAAAATCAGAACAAAATATGCATCACGATCAATTTAAAGAATCACTGCTACTGTTAAAAATCTTTTCCACAATAGGTAGGTAGGTAGTAATTGCCAGATGTCATAAAAAAATCATTTGACTAAATCCTCAAATCGAAATTTTCATTCAAACCACTGACTTCCATTGCCTGGATAAGGTTTATAATTCGATCATAAAGAAGAGTCTTTGCATCGATTGCCCACATGAAGTCCAAGTGGCTAAAGGCCCGATCACTAATCCTGAATTTTCCTACAGGTCTGCCGAGTTCCATAAAGAGCCTGTCCACGTCGTTAACATGCGCCATAGGATCAGAAGCTGAGTAGTGGAGGAACACCGGAGTTGTGATCTTGGATAGGTCATAAGCAGGCGCTCTGTAGCTGCCGTATAGTCTCCTATTTTTCAAAAGGCCGTGGTCGTAGCGCTTGAATGACTTATCTGCGATGCTTTGGCCGTAATGAGCAACTTGCCTCACGGAGGCACCCGCGGGAGTGTGGCCGAGCTTGACGGGAAGCATTGTCTGGAAAATAAAGACTATAGATATAAAAGCCTAATTCTCAAATAAATTTTATAGAGTAGATCAAAAACATTAAACAATATTATTTTTGTTGTCACACACCTTTATAAAAGCGTTTTTATCAATACAAAACAAATTGAGTTTGAACATTTATGTACCGTAAAATGGGGTGAGTAGGCGCAAAACTGACATTCAAACCTCGATGACATTTTATTTTTACATATGCAAACTGAATGGTGTATATAATAAGTGTTCCGGACGTTTGTATTTTAGTTTTTATTTTATTTTGGGTAGTTTATTTATTTTTATTTTATTTAAAGGTTCACCAACAGTTATTACTACTTATTACATTGAAGCTTACATCTATACAAACAATAACAACATGCTGAATGTATAACTAATTACTGGTAAACACCACATGCAAGTAATTAAAAAAAGCAAGCTCAACAACAGAGCCGGCACATTTGAACACCTTATTACTGTAGTTCCATTTCTTAACTTTGATGATAAACAGGAAAACCCACCTCACCCCGTAGTCCCTCGTATTTGGGGTGAGTTGGGTTTTCATACAAAGGTGATTTTGGAAGATTGTTGGATCGATTTTTTTTTCTAATGAGTATTTACTATAGCTCCATTTTAAATTGGAATACATTATTTTTGTAGCAGTAAGTAGCCTTAAAAACCTATCTCACCCCCCTTTCAACTCTTCTCTCCCCATTCATAACCCAACTCTTTCCGCGAACCCTACTCACCCCATTTTACGGTAACTGAGAATTGGTTTCTATTTGTACTATTTGTAGGGTATATTCTGATACTTAAATTAAATTTCGATTGGCCAATTGGCCAATACACTCTAGATGGGTAAGTCTAGTTTATTACATTGGTTGGTCTATTTAAGTATAGGTACCTATATTTATCCACTTCTTAAATTATTATCACGTTACATAAAAAAATTAAGCATATACCTACCGAATTATGTTGAGCCTCATTCCAGCCTCCTACAAGGAACAAGATGTTGCTGCATATCTGCTGGAAAGCGACCTCCTCCATGCACAGCGCCTGGCCGGCCCAAGTCATGATTGCACTGTTAGGCAAGAATTCGCCCATACCGATAAGACGAGCCAGACTCTGAAAAAGATAAAATTAATAAGTAAGTTTTACATGTGCTACATCCTAATGTTACGATAAAATTACCTATTTAACTTCAAAATCCCGATATCATTACATGACATGGTGTGTGCGTGACCTCAGCCGTGTCAAATCAGTGCCCCTTGTGTAAACATTCGATAGAGTGACGCGACGTACGCGTTTGCGTTAAGTGTCAATTAGTAGGTATGGGATTTTGAGTTTCCAAAACGTCCCGCTTGGCGCGCTGTTCGAAATCCCATACAAAATAGACATAACGCAAACGCGAACGCTCGTTATTACACTAGTTCGCAAATTGCGGGCATTTTTCTCTGTCACTCTAATTACGCCTTCATTGGAGTAAAAGAGAAAGATCCCCGCAATTCGCGAATTTCGGTTTTCGCGGTAGCCCCTCTGGTGCTGACACCTAATACTTAGTTCTATATATATAGGTAACTATAAACTTACATCAAGTGGGCTTGTAAATTGAGCAAGAGCTTTTAACAGCAGATTGCCACTGTTTGCCAAGTACGCTACCGGAGCCATGGCGTGCATGGAAATGATTTTCTGGTTGTAATCCGGCTGGAGCGAAGCCATCACGAAGAACGCAGTAGTTCCTTGAGAGTGTCCGATATAGTGAAGCCGTTCCTGGCCAGTGCTTTGCAATGCGAAGTCGATCATAGTGGGCAAGTCAATGTTCCCTATTTCATCCCAAGAGAAATCCCAGAAGTCGGTATTGAGCAGAGCGTCTGGGCGAAGACGGAGATGCTCCCGGGAATAGTAGTTGCCACGGGCATTTCCCATCCAAACGTCATAGCCAGCTTCAGCCAGTATATACCCTGTAGAAAAACCAAGTTAATGTCAAATCATGTGAATTCTTGACAATATTAAACATTTGAGAATAGTGCTATTTTTTGTGATGCAGGATTAGCAGGATAGACGTAGGTAGAGTTAGACCAAGAAAAGTCTGCAACGATTTTGATAGCGCACGCAGTGCAAGTGTTATTTTAACACGATATTACCTAGGTACTTACTTACACAATACAGTAATTCGACGAAGCCGTCTAGACAAGGCAATCGTGCGGGGTGCGAGGGGTGGATCGCGCGCACCCGAGCTGCATACATCGCCATTGTTAGTAGCTCGGTACTACTTACTTTAACACTGTGCTACTTAAATGATAAACTTTCTTGACTAAAAAGGCCTTATTGAGTTTTATGATTCAAGTTACCTACCCAATGCACAACCAGGTCCCATCAAAACCCAGTCAGCTGAAGAAGACAGCAGGCCGTGCATCAAGAAGATGACGGGTCTCTTGACGCTGGGGTCGTTGTTCTGATCACGTCCGTGTGGGATGCGGTGTATGGTGAGGATGTAACCATCGCTGGTTACGACATAGTGGATCTCCACGGGATACCCGTACTTCGTGATCAGCTCAGGCTAAAACAATGGCATGTGTTAACCTTTTGACCGCCAAATACTAACGCGCGCTGCTACAGTCTAATACCTATTATATTATTAGAGATGCAACGGATACTTGTTTGGCCGGATACCGAATATCCGGTATGACCACTACCACTACTACCGTACAGAAATGACACTTCCTACAAAACCGAAGTTTGACAGCGATTCAGGGACAAGCTATGTTGTCCTTTCTAATGGATGGCACTATCCCCTTCGGCTATTTAGTTTAGGGTTGTCAAGTTTCAAGTCATTATCTTATGTGTGGTTTGTGTCGCAAAGGAAAGTCAAATTTTGCCAACCCTAATAATTGCTCGTAGCAACGCTGAGCCGAACGGAGCCGAGAGTGCCCGAAAGGTCCAAAAGTCGCCCCACTGCCAATACCCAAATGGCTCGCTTTTGTTAAGTATGTTTTCTCAAACATGCAATGAAATATTGATGTTATGCACTGAAATATGAAACCTATGGAAGTGAAACGTAAACGAAAAATGCGTGCCAGTGTGACGTCATCCGGCCGCTAAACATGGCGGTTTTAGTGCTGCCCAAAAGATTTTTACTGTTACTAGGTTTTATCGATACATCGATAACTTTTGAACGTTCTCGGCTCATTTTATTTAAAATATGAATGAATAATGAATATGTATGAATTATTTGTGGAATTTATATTTTAATAGTAAGTAAGTAAGTACTTAAATATTCTTTATGAGTATATTGTTATGTGAAAAGATACTTTGATTGAGTAAGATGTGTAAAATCTAAGACAATTTCGTGCTTCGAATTTAACAGGTAAACCGAGATGACGCTGTTCAACTCCATATATATTGCGATTTTTGCGGTAACTCTGATTTTCAAAAGTTGACGTTTGACAACTCAGTGACCGCAAAACACATGGCGCAGTACAGCGCCATCTGTTTTGGATGTCAGAATAAGGCCAAGCGCGCACCACGACTTTTTGTCGCGCGATAATTTAGTCGCAGAAATGTGACGTATGTGTTTATATGGCAGTGCGCGCATATGCGACAAAAAAATCGCAGCGATTTTAAAATTGTGATTTGTCACATTTTTCCGCGACTGCTCGCGACGCGATTGTCGCAAAGTGAATTGCAGCATACGGAGTTGTATGGCCCCGCGCGCACTGCGATAATAAAATCGCACCCGGACCTCAGTCGGCATATCGCTCTCCAAGCGTCAACATGTCGGAACCTGCTGCTGAAGACGCTAGATGTTGACCATTTAATTATGGAAATAGAAGGAGATCACCTTTGTGGTATAAATACTCAAAGTCATACAGCGATCACATATTAAAGACAACGTTTCATGACAAACGACTGGTACGAAATCCATGTTGAGAATGAACAAATCGTCGACTTTTTCATCGCAGTGCGCGCAGTGAATTTTCTGCGATATATTACAGCGCGATTCTAAAATCGTGTCGCAAAAACTAAAATCGTGGTGCGCGCTTAGGCTAAGTGTACGTGTTTTTCTTAACCTTTACCTCTCTATTACAATCAATTTTGTTGTGTTGTTAACCCTAAAGTCCGTAACACACTACCGCACCGCACCTCGACCTTGGTGCGCCGTACCTATAAGTGAGAGCGATACAAATTCAAACTTATCAAGCGACGGGTGAAAAAAAAACAAAACACCTTCAGAACATTTATTTAATTACAAAAATAAAGAATTACTTCCGCTCTTCAACTTCAACTTCTTCAACATTTATTTAGCAAATAGGCCAAAAGGGCACTTGTACACGTCAACATTGAATTTACATACAAGCAATAATAATAACAATACATCAACAATTTTATAAAATACAACTAACTACAACTACCAGTCCAAACTAACATATTACAATTACTTATTGATGTACCTATATGGTCTCTTAATGTCGAATTACATAAAAAAAACTATAGTAATAATATAAAAAAAGCCCGCAGGGCAGCTTGTGGAGTAACGACCCCACGGACCCGAGTGCTCCCGAGAGTCGGTCAGGGTCTCCGTCTCCAACCACTTTTTCTTTTTATGTTCATTTCTTGGTACTTAACCTGTAAAACATGTTTTTATTATTTAATTAAGATAATTTAGCTGGTTTTAAGCGGGGTAGCATGATAAAATAAGAAAATATAAATAAACAATCATAATAAATCGATATCAAAGTCGATAAATAAAGTACAACCCTAGCTGAAATGTTTACATTATTTAAGCGTAAAAATATAGTTAAATAAGTCAAATCACTTCATGATCTATAACTGCACATAAGAACCTTGCTATTTATAATGTGAAACATCCTTAAAATTCCCAGGAACATTAACAATAACCAATATTTTTAATGTAAATTATAGCGTACCTGTGTAAGGTTAAAGATGGCTGATTTGGTGTTTTTCTTATGCAGCACCCTAATACACTACTCACTGGCATATTCGCGACGTAATTGTTCACATTTGGCTTCAATTATTTTCAAACAGAAGCAAAATACTGAAAGATAATTAATAATTTTCATTTTCACCACGACTTTTTGACAGGACAAGTACCGGCTGAACTGACTGACAATGACATTTAGGCCGCTAAACATGGCGGATTTTCGGCCGCATTAGGTATTTACGTATTTTCATGAACCACTTTATGTACGTACCGAAATACTGTCATCCTTTTTTGCTGTGGGTGACAGTGCTGAGTAAAAACGAGATAGATAGATATTTATGTTTGTGCCGTCAAAATGGGTGCTATTTGTATAAGCAATTGTACGTATAGAACAATATGTCTTGTCCCTATTATACAGGTCTATGATGTTATGTTCCATATAATAGGCTGCGAAGTATGACGTTTCAGGTGCGGCTAGGACAAGAGGTCGTTAATGGAATTTCATACAAATCTTGCAGGTCTAGGCCGGCAAAGTCCTCTTTTTTAATTTCCATTTTTTTTTTTTTTTTTTTTTAACAATTATGGCCTTTTTAATTTCCATTTCACAGATATTTGTGACACACCATCGTGGCATTCAGCCATTAAAGTGGTAACACACTGTCGCACCGCGCCGCGGCCTCGGAGCGTCGCACCCATGGGTAAGAGCGAGAAAGAGATATCTGTTTCGCTTTCTCGCTCTCACTTATGAGTGCGACGCTCCAGGGTCGCGGTGCGGTGCGATGGTGTGTTATCACTTTAAAAAAAATATAGGCAGTATTTGGTTTATGGTACGATTTCTATTTTTTTTTCATCTTTATAGGGCTGTATCTCCTAAACTGTACGTCGTAGCGCAAAAATAATCAAATTTTCGTTCCCCTCTATGAGACCCCTAAGTCATATTTAAAAAACACAAAAAAAGAACAAAAAAAAAAGAAAAATATTTATAGGGCTGTATCTCCTAAACCGTCGGTCGTAGCGCAAAAATAATAAAATGTTCATTCCTCTGTAAGAAACCCCTAATTAATATTTAAAAAAAAAACACAAAAAAGAGAAAAAAAAAACAAAAACAACTTTATAAGGCTGTATCTCCTAAACCGTACGTCGTAGCGCAAAAATAATCAAATTTTCGTTCCCCTTTATGAAACCCCTAAGTCATATTTAAAAAACACAAAAAAATTATAAAAAAAGAAAGAAACATATTTATAGGGCTGTATCTCCTAAACCGTGCGTCGTAGCGCAAAAATAATAAAATTTTCGTTCCCCATAGGAATCCCACGCACTGAACAACCTATCACATTAGGAGATGAAACAATCATCATCATCCATTTTTATTATTATTTCATTGCATGTTTGAGAAAAGCACTATACATACCTCGGCGGGAAATATGGGGTTGCCCGCCTCAGACCTATTCGGCCTCGCTTCGCTCAGCCGTCTATATGTCTTCGGCCGGCAACCCGTTTTGTCCCGGCCTCTGTAGTAATGTACTATATTTAATCACTTACCACATCTAGTCTAGCATCTTCATAAATGTTATCCGAGATCCTTCCGATAAACTGCTCATCTTTAATGAGCTGTTCTATATCGGCAGCGTGGGGCGAGGCCTTGGCCACCAACACTGCGCCAGCGCACAGCAGAAATCCTAGCCACATATTCGTAAGTGAAAGAAATCATGGACACCTGCTGAGTACGTCGCCGGTTTTATACGGAAACTAAACTGATATAAGGATTTGCTAAGATTAGTGTTAAGGGTAGGTAAATCTATGATTGATGGACACGTACCTACCTATAATTATTATATTTATTCTTAGCAATATACATATACATTAGGTAACTAATCAAAATAACTAATGAATTATCATTTTATTTCTGTGCTTATTTCCTAATATACGAGTATATTGTGTAGGTAAGTATATTTATTTACTGTAATTGTCGTGTGTATTGAAGTAGGTTTCACAAACGAATTTGCAACACGGGCCTCTTTTTGATCAATATTCTGATTCCGCTATCCAAAGGTTGTCTGGAAGAGATTGCTTATTTGCGATAAGACCGCCTTTCTGTGCCGCTGTCCTTAATCGACTGATGTTTTATTCTGAAACTGATTCTTTTTTGAGGCGTGGAACAAAAAGTATTCTATCCAAATTCTATATTTCAATCTAGAATATCCATCTATCTGTGGTATGTACCTACTTACCTTCCCGGAGGTCAGTAGTAGGTAGACATGTGCGCCGCGCCGCCGCGCCGCCGCCGCCGACTATTTTTCCACGCCGCCGCCGCCGATAAATTTGACCGGCTTATAATCGGCGTGGGAAATTTTGATATTTATCGTGTCTTATTGCATGTTGCGTAGTGAGTAGATAGTGTCAGAGGTATAATTTAAAGATCCTTATGCTTATTCGCTTATTATTTGCCAGTGAACCAAATTAGCATCATTTTGTCGTTGCGGCGTTAGGTGTTAATTTAAACAAGATCTAATATTTTCAGGATTACAGGTTATTATTTGATATTTTATCGCACAGCTTTTTTATAGAACGCATTTTGTTTAACATTAATAGTCTCTTGATTGTCAATTTAATCAGTGAACTAAAGTCAAGAAAATAGCAGGTTCATATCCTAGCCTAGGACATAAACATGCTATTTTCTTCTTAGAAACTCCAGCAAGCTGTCACCACGATTATAATAGCGTATTTTATGATTTCTCGTGTGATGCTGGTGACACGCATAAGGGTCATCATATGATAGATATGATTTGATTTATTTATCACATCATATACAATTTAAATTAAAATTACACAGGATCAATTCTTAGTAGTTTATGGTGATTATCAGCTTCTTTTACTTAACAATATATATTTCAATTAAAATTATAAAAGTCAGGTTAAAGCTTCGTAATAAATAAGCAATAACTAAACAATTATACTTATAGGAACTTAAAATCACCAAGGGTCATCACTAAGCTAGCAGTAAAGAAAACAAAGTAATATTCCATAAAACTCTTTTATGAAATACAATGTATTATTTCATATAAAGTTTCTCAAGCGACTTAAGTTTTACGTCACAGGGTTCGTCTATCAAATCTTTGGGTAGTCGCTCGCAGTATGTAGGTCTGAAGACACGCGGGTTTTTCTCTGCAAGTGCCATGCGACACTGGACACTTCAAAGACATTCTGTTGAGCGAATCAACCTGCCAGAGGCTTTTACTTTCGAAAACGATGACATCTTTATTTTAATATGCATTTCTGATAAACTTCAGTTTAGACAAATATAAAGTAGTTCATCATTATTTCGTAACAAATCCTAGGTAAGGCGACAGCGACTGGGAACAGTCAATATAGATTTACGAATTAACTTATAAAGAAATCTTAAAAGTTTTATTTGTATTCCGCTTACAAAGTCATTGTATACTGCCTACAATGAAGCGTTTTAAAGAATCATTTTTATGTTAATATTTAAACATACCGTTGGTAACCGTTAGGTTGGTAAGAAATGGTTGCCAAGTGACATGATGGGATATAATTTTCGGCAATAATTTAGAAAACACACATAATATGTTTTGGATAGCGTAGTAAATACTCAGAAGGGTTTAATGTAGAGTTTCTACAGCCACGTTCTCATGCAGTATCAAGAATTATGCCACGCCGATTTCACGCCGATCACGCAGCCGCCTCCGGTCAAAAAATCATCGGACGCCGCCGCCGATGATTTTGCCATCGGCGCACATGTCTAGTAGTAGGTACACATGAGGTCGTTAGTTATTAGAAAGGATTTTAGACCATGCAGTCGATAGTGCAATTCTCTTCGATGACTACGTTTCACTTACCAGTAAACTGGGGTTACTTGGAACAATAACCCCAATTTACGGTATCAACTGAGCATAGGCATTTAGGCAGAGAGAATCATACTATACCTATATGTCTGGTGATAGTATTCGTGAGTTATCTTTTTTAATCGAAATAGTTGTTGATAATAGCTAGGTAGATTCACAATAAATAATAGTACTACCCTACAGAAAGGACACTTCCTACAAAACCGAAGTTTGACAGCGATTCAGTGACGAATTATCAATACTTTCCCTTAAGGTAAAGGTATTTCCCTAGTGTTTTTACAAAGGATTAATAAAGATAATAAGTGATTTTTATCAAAATACCCGCATAGGTATTAATTAGCCAATTAACTGATAGCAATTGATAGTTAAACAGATTTAAATATAATTTTAAGAAGAACCAGGAACTAATCAGGGTCCGATCACGATACGATAATAAGATTTAATGATTGCATAATTCATCATGTGTCATTTTTGATTAAAATGTTTAATTAATAAGATGCAAAAAAAACAAACACCCGTTATTTTTTTTCTTATTGGATAATTAAAATATAAAATGAACTATTTTGACACTGGTAAGAACTTGGTGGTAACTAGTGGGAATAACCCATTTTGACATACCTATTAGTGTACCTATTGGTACCTATCCATAAATTCTAACATTGAGTTAATAATTGTCCCTGTAGAGACCTATGGTTTTAAAGCAGTAGTACAGCGGCCCAAGGGCCTTATACACTGTTTGATGTGACTGGACAGTATCCTACCGACGAGTGGCATCGTTGTGTTCGGTAGAGTTTACTGAGTACGAAATAGATATGAGCGCCGATAGGCATTTAGCCGGCGGCGGCGCGCCGGTCAAAATCGGTCGGCGGCGGCGGTGAATCGGCGGCGTGGCCTTGAAACACCTTTGATTAATGAAAAAAGAATTCAAACCAAAATTTTACCGAATTTACACGTTTTTGCTGTAAGAAAGTTATAAAATAAGTGCATTTTTCAATTGCAAGCAAAATTTATTGAATAAAGGTACGAAAAAAGTTTTATATAGTATAAACGGTATCGAGCGGCATCAGAGGCGGTCTTAATCTTGGCGAGGCCCTGGCCGGAAGATCTTTGCTAGGCCCTTATCTATTGTGCTAAGTAAAAAGTAGCGGATTGACTGTATCAGGGAAACATCTGGTCGACTGTCCAAAGAGCCGAAGTGAGGAAAATCAAGCTCCGTTATTAACCAATATCGACCCAACAAACCGGTTTATGTCAAAAAGTGAGGCCCAAGGCCGAGCTCCACCTAACACCGAAGACCAGATTCCGACGCCTTCCCATCCGAGGCCAGAGGCTGAGCAGCAGGTAAGCATACAGCTTAGAATCGAACGCCAAGTGTGTGAGCTTGGCTGACGGCCGAATGCGCGGAGTGCCGATACGGCGCGCTTCTGTGCGAGGCCGAAGGCCAAGCTGCAAGAGGGCAGAGCTTGGAATTGGTCCAGTGTAAGCAAGACCGAAGGCCGATAAAGACCGTGGCCACAGTGTTAAAGACCTCTGGGGCTCTCCTGTAGGTGCATTCGTGCGAGGCCAAAGGCCGTGCTGCAGTGGAGCTAAGATTGGAGAAGAACCAAGCATTTTAAAAGCGAGGCCAAAAGTTACGCTCCAAACAGGGCCGAAAACTTGCAGGTTCAGATAGCGGCTTACTTCTATGCGAGCGATGCGAGGCCAAAGATTGGTCTACGAGAGAGCAAAGCTTGAAATTTGAACAATGGCCAAGCTTAAAATGAGACCTGATTCCGTTTCCGATGCCTTCCGTGCAAGGCCAACGGCCGGACCTTTGGGCGTGAAAACGCTTAATATCTGAAATTAACCCCCTTTTACACCTTTTTAAGACATTTAAACCATGCTTGCAATAATTGAATTCGCGGTGAATGACGGATGAGCTAGCCAGCTGGCAAAATTAGTCATTTCGTTGCTCTAACACTAGTAGCGCGGTTACCAAACAGAAAAGTTTGAATTTACCATCGATATTTTAGAATGATATGGACCTAAAATACCTTTTGAATGTCTATAAGCTATTTAGACTGGCGCCGTTAAAGGTCTAAACTAGATAAAATATATATTATCTGATTCTGAAAGTAGTAGTATGTAGTATCTAACAAGGTCACGCCGATGCCACGCCGATAGCGCAGCGTCGGCGGCGGCGGCGCGTAAATTTTGTCGGCGGCGGCGGCGCGTAAATTTTGTCGGCGGCGGCGGCGCGCCGGCGCGGCGCTCATATCTAGTACGAAATAAGAACTCGTCACTTTCTAAGACCGTGGAGGGGTTAACTGTGACGTCACAAAAATGGCGGTCCCGGGTTTCAAAGTTTAGATTGTTACTCGGCAAGTTATTATCAGATTTTTTAAAATGAGGTGTCCTATGAAAGCTGATGAAATGTAGAATAAAACATGCTATATAACTAAAAGTGTAATTCAATTAATTATTTTATTATTTACAAAAATCCGAAAACTTAACATGTGTCTTTTTTTTCTCATTCAAAAAACACAATAAAAACGGCCACTTAGATAAAAAATATGTTATATAAATAATTTAGGTAGATGATTAAGCTACACGTTACTTCTTGAATTATGTGAATCCGATAATAAATAAGTAAACTACGATGATTATACCGCGGGCGCAGCGCAGCGAACCGCGCGCGCTCGGTTACTTGGAGGTGCGGGCGCGACTGAGAATGCTGTACTGTATATCAAAAACTACCTAACATTTTGAAACGAGTGATATATCAAATGAAAGATATTTAATTAACCAATAACAGGTGGTTATAAACTGGTGCTTGTCATCTAATAATAAGTATATAGAAATAAGCAAACAATAAAAATCCAAAAAGTAGTCACTTCAGTGTCGATTGGACTCATTGTATTATATGATTTATATGCCAAGCATGAAAAGGTTTTGACGTAAAAAGTTACTTGATTTATCATCACATTACAAGATATATTTGAGTACATTATTGTCAAGGCTCAAAGTCGAAAGTAGCCTCCCAGCTGAGATTAGAGATTAAACAATTAGTCCAAGAAGAGGGTTCCCACAAGGGGGGTGTCTGTCCCCCCTGATGTGGTGCCTACTGCTAGACTCAATGGTGAAAGAGTTCAACAGAGGGGGTATGTACATGCAGGTTTACTCTAACGACGGAGTGTTACTAGTGAGAGGGACGGTTTTTAGGGTCGTAAGAGATATACGTGTATAGAAAGAGAGGACTGGATCTCAATCCGTCGAAACAAAGCTAGTGTTATTCACTAATAGAAGAATAAAAGAGATGAAACCCATAAAGATGCAAGGTATAGAACTAGAAATGGTGAATGACCTGAAATATCTGGAAGTTACTCTAGACAGTACGCTCAGATCAGATACAAAACTCACATCAAGGAGCAGACGGCAAAAGCCATAAGAACACTATGTCAATGCAAAAGGGCACTATAGTCAATGCTCGGAATCTGACCTGAGGGACGCGACGGTCAGGGCTGTCAACACCGCTGCTTTCTGGGCATCCACTGTTTAGAGTTTTAGAGGAACCTCGACACGAGTGAAGTAGAAATCCGCTGGATCTACAAGGCGGTGATATGTACTACCCAGGGTGCTATATTGAATATGAGAACGACCCCGACACATGCAATTGGAGGTAATACTAGGTTTGAAGCTTGGAATGGGGTGGAGAAGAGCTACTGAACAGTGATATAGAACGAAAAGCATGTAAGAAATGGAGAAGAAGCTACGTGGACAAGAGATACGCGCTGATACAAAGAGAGGCACTATCAAAATGTGAGATGTTGATGGCCAATACCGACCTAATAAAAAGGCAGGAGATATTTGATAAGAAATACAGGGTACAATATAGGAAAGAGAGACAACTGGAAGGTGGAAGTCGGACACCCGACGACCATCTGCTTTACGAATGGCTCAAGAAGAAGCTCAACGAAACTAGCATAGTGATCCCTAAACTGGGAGAGCAAGTATCAATATCACTGTGCAGATATGCGTGTTCCAAGCAGAGGTATGTGCAATAGCCCGCTGTGCACGTATAGTTAAAGAGAGTGTGCAGCAAGAAGGCGCTATTGTAATATATACATATAGTCAGCAGCACTAGTCACTAAAGAAAATATAGGTTATCTCCTCTCTCGTGAGAGAATGTCGAGAGGAGCTTAACTCGATAGGCAAATAAAGAAGTGTCACGGTGGCATAGGTACCTAGGACACTAGGGAGTGCCGGGAAATGAGACGGCGCACGAACTGGCGAGGATTTTTTTTGGACGGAATGTATGGGTCCGGAACCGGCTCTGCCTATGTCAGCGGATGTTACTTTTGAAACTAGGTAAGAGCAGTCTGAGACTACTGACGGGTATCATTACTGGTCATAACACCCTCAACAGACCTCTTAAGATAATGGAAATTAGTAGAGACACCTCCTGTCCACACTGTGGTAAGGAGTACCTTACTAGCAGAATGTACTATGTATGCGGCACCGCGATATAATACATTCGGTAGAGACACACTGAAAGAAAACGAACTAAAGGACGTCGAACTTAAAGATGTCATCTGTTCTGCTGGAAAACAAAAAGATTTGAGGAGAATGGTGTGGAAATGCCTCCGGGACAGTAACCTGCAGCTCCAACCTCAGGGAATTGGGCTGAATGGACGCTACACGTGATCAGCAGCCCGTGCTTCCGGCCGGGCGTCCGTACACTACATCTACAACATCGAATTTTTTCGTTCCTAAAATCTATAATAACATACTTACCCTTAAATATTTGGAATATAAGAAGCACGAGCAAAAATGTATTTAAGCCTAAATTAAAAAAAACTCATGTTGAAACAATATGTAGCTAGGATAAACGTAAGTTAAAGAATGTCATGTTATATTGAACTTATATT
This sequence comes from Cydia splendana, assembly GCF_910591565.1. Classification (NCBI taxonomy): domain Eukaryota; kingdom Metazoa; phylum Arthropoda; class Insecta; order Lepidoptera; family Tortricidae; genus Cydia; species Cydia splendana. The sequence goes on along the minus strand of NC_085971.1, from coordinate 10,227,497 downwards.
TGTAACTTATACTAGTATCTAAAATAGTTTAAATACCTAAATAAGTAAAATAGCCTAAAATAGTATGTAAAGAGAGGAGCCTATTTCTGCCAACAAACTGTTATACAGTTTGGCGGAGGTACCTATTATGATGTAAATACTGTTTCCGTGAATAAATGGTTTATTTATTTTATTTTATTTTTTAAGTTCCTAATAGAGTTATCGCTTGCCAGGACACTAAACTTATGCTTAATAACATGAATTTGGTTCATAATGATAATTATTTTCGATAACTCTCACTAATAATCGTTATTTTTTAAATATAAAAGTAAAGTGAATACTTCTATGGATTTTTATTTTATGTTTATTACTATATACTTATGTATAAGATGACAAGCTCCAGTTTATAACCACGTTTTATTGGTTATTTAAATATCTTTCATTTGATATAGCATTTGTTTTAAAATGTTAATTTGTTTTTGATATACAGTACAGCATTCTCAGTCGCGCCCGCGCCTCCAAGTAACCGAGCGCGCGCGGTTCGCTGCGCTGCGCCCGCGGTATAATCATCGTATTTTACTTGTTTATTATCGGATTCACAAAATTTAAGAAGTAACGTGTAGCTTAATCACCTACCTAAATTATTTATATGACATATTTTTTATCTGAGTGGCCGTTTTCATTGTGTTTTTTGGGTGAGAAAAAAAAGACAAATGTAAAGTTTTCGTATTTTTGCAAATAAAAAATAAAATAATTAAATTAAACTTTTAGTTATATAGCATGTTTTATTATACATTTCATCAGCTTTCATAGGAGACCTCATTTTTTAAAATCTGATAATAACTTGCCGAGTAACAATCTAAACTTTGAAACCCGGGACCGCCATCTTTGTGACGTCACAGTTAACCCCTCCACGGTCTTAGAAAGTGACGAGTTCTTATTTCGTACTCAGTAAACTCTACCGAACACAACGATACCACTCGTCGGTAGGATACTGTCCAGTCACATCAAACAGTGTATAAGGCCCTTGGGCCGCTGTACTACAGGGGAAAAAGGGCAAGCGAATGAAGTTCAGTTATCATAATGGTAACTTAGCAACTCTAACTGAAATAATAACATGGCTTTGTACAAGTAAGATCTTTTATTTTTAAATAAACATAGTTAAATGTAGAATTAAAGCGTCATTACATAATTTTGTTGACAGGAATCCGAAAATAAATAAAGAATGCTCTTGTGACTGCAATATACATATAGGCACAAAATTATTGTTTCAAAACTAATTTTATTTATTTAGTTTAGCACCTATGCAAAAGATCAATCTATTAGTTTTATAAAGATCTGTTAGATCCTGTTGGAAAAATATTACTGAACTACTTTACTAACCATGTAAGGGCTAACAGAAGTTTATTACTTAAATGATGCCCAGGCAAACATGATCAGAGGACAAGTACTATTTTTAAAGACAGTATACAGTAAAAATATATATAAACCAAAGTAGGTAATATGTCTGTTGTTAGATTTGATGATATGGTTGTAGCTTTGCTGTATAAAATTTATTGTTTTATTTTTATTTTATTAAAACTTCTCCTTTCAAGTCTTAAGGCATTATGTATTATTGTAATATGTGAATAAAATAATTAAAGCCTATAGTCAGTTCAGTTTAAATAATGTAAACAAATAAAACCACATAAGTAGTGATCAAAAGGACTCGAGCCTTTTAGCTCTTTTTTTAGGGCTCGCCTCATTTCTTGACGCCTAAAAGGCTAAAATCCTATTTAGCTCTTTAGCCCCCGAGCCTAGTTCTATTTAAGATCCTAGACTCTTGGGGCTAATAACCTTATTATGGCTTGGGGCTAAAGAGCTAAATAGGCTTTTTTTTAGGGGCTTAATAAGGTTATTAGCCCCAAGAGTCTAAGCTCTTAAATAGAACTAGGCTCAGGGGCTAAAGAGCTAAATAGGCTTTTAGCCTTTTAGGCGTCAAGAGATGAGGCAAGCCCTAAAAAATAGAGCTCCAAAGGCTCGAGTCTTTTGGATCACTACACATAAGTAAGTCATATTAGGACCGCATGATATTGTCTTTCCATACAAACAGTCCCAATTTCCTCTCTGGATATTGAAATTTTTTTGACACAATAACATGTATATTAATCACAGCTGCTCTATGCCCCTTTGTTTGATATTTTTATAATATTTAATTATTATAAGTTAATGCTCCCTGCATTTAAAGAGTCATATGGAACTTGCTTTTTGCTCCTAATTATAATAATCAAAAAAAGTCAAACAGAGGGGGGCATAGCTATGGTTAATAAATTAAATTATGTAAAAATATTTTCTATAATGTCAATATCCAAAGATGAGGACTATGTTTTTATGGAGAAGCAAGCATCCCCTTAACTCTTAAGCATGATTTTATTTGTTCACATTCTTTTAAAATACCTAAACTAACAGACTGCAGTGAAGTGGCCAAATCTGCTACAAATCATCATCAGAATCAAGGGCTGCCCTCCTCCTGTCAAATTTAACAGTGTTAGTTGATTTCCCCATCTGCTGGTTGACTGACTCTAGGAGTTGGATGAGTTCTTGCTCGGAAATCTTGGTGCGTACTTGTCCCATTTGAGCCATTCTGCAGATCATATTTTCCACCATGGCACCTTTCTCTGGTCTGCTTAGTTTTATTGTGTTCACTGAAATTAGGCAATATAAAATAAGGTCAATTATTGTATGGTACAAATTAGCAATATGGAATGGAAGCCTAGCCACCCTTGAACCAAGTCCAATTCCAACTTAAAATAGAGTTAGACCAAGATAAGTCTGCACCAATTTTGATAGCCCAGACTGTGCAAGTGTTATTTTAAACGTCAAACTTTTATGAAATTACGACGTAAATAACACTTGCTCAGTCTGTGCTGTCGAATTCGTTGCAGAGTTATCTTGGTCTAACTTTAACAGTTTTCATGGAGTGAATAGCGTTGTATCTCGTAATTTTGGTATTTATTACGTATTTTATTAAGAAATAGAAACAAAGAAGCTTATAGTTTCTTGTTAAAATAAAACTTGACTCACATCTGGCCCGGGCATCTTGACTAAGGGCTTGTGCAAGAATCGTGTGTTTTGCTTCTTCCATAGCTTGCATTCTCTCCTCCTGCTTAGCCTGGTTCGGATCGCCTGTTCCCTGGAATAATCAATCATTTTCTCCATTAAAAAGAAACAAATAGAACCGATCTCGGTAGATATCGGTATGTTGTTACTATGAATAGTTAACCTCAATAAAAGTAAAAAGCACGATACATACCCCATGTTGAGCTTGTAACTGAGCTAATCGCTGTTGTCTGATTTGTTCCAATTCTGGATCTGCCATGTTGTCAATGAAATTTGTAGCCTTTCACTGTTTAAATCTAAAAAAATATATTTTGATAGCAGTTTAAGCAGTTTCAACTCGCTAGACGGCAAAACAGGTGGTGTTGCTAGTTGATTAAAACCTTTTTTTTATTAAACTGATTCATTGTCAATGAAAGGTGCTAAGACAACCAACTTTTTAGGATTACATATAATAAATTAAATATTATATCTTAGAAAAAAATCTTTTTAAGTAGTTACTCCTACACCAAGTCTTATCCTCGAGTTAATATCATGATATTATATAAACACTGCTGACAACACCAAAGAACTGTCACATTGACTTTGGCGAACGTGTTCGTGAGTTTACTAAAAACGCTTTAATTTACTGCGTTTCTTTTTTCTTTCCCAGCCGGAGGTTATCAGTCAAGCCATTTCAGTCAGTAGAAAAAAGCGGGAATTCAAAAAATGTAGACGCGAAGGGTACTCGTCCCATATAAAATATGAATTTCGCGCCTCTTTCTACAAACAAAATTGTATGACCGGCTATATGTACGACCTTGAACAGAGCGCTTCACAGCGTTATTTTTTTTTAATTTAATGGTGGCAAACAAGCATACGGTATGATCACGCCTGATGCACAACTAGTGCATTCTTTATAATTTTATTAAATAAAGAACAAGAATGAACACCATAAAAAAACTTTCAAGTTTATATTTCATTTAATTAGTATTATCATGCCATTGTAAAGTTTGGTATTGAACTTGTCCGTATATGTTACAAAACGCTAAAAGGGCTATTTTATTCACAGCTACTGACAATCTTCCAAATGTAATTAAGTTGATAGGTCTAAAGGAGGTCTTATCATCTCTTACACAGCGAACCATGTATATGGCATGAAATTTGACAGGGTCCCCTGTGAACAAATGTAGAAATATAATTTTAATCACAGGCCTAATTTTGAAAACAAAACAGCAAATTACATTATTTAAACAGAAACTAGATAAGTAAATTTACCTGGATAAACTAGAAAATCTGCTCCAAATTTGGAGCCACTTGTAATAAAATTGCCTTTTTCCCAAAGATCATTAAAAACAGTGAAATGTAGAGCTCCACCTCCTTCCACTATGCCAGGACTCAACACATCTAAGCCAACTTTACTTTTTTCTGAAATTAAGTAATGTTACATTACTTTAGCATTGAGTTGTTTTAAAAGAGGTAATATTATGCACATCAACTGATTAATTTAATTTGTGATAAGTGAAACTAGAAATATAATAATCATTTGATTACCTATAGATACAATGTGACATTAAGTACCTAATTAGTAATTACCTACTATAAAATAAAATGAAGCACCTATTATACAAATGTTGCATACTTATTTAATAAAACACATAATTATTTACTACAGGATTAAATTTAAAAATAAGTGACAATATCATTTTTTTTAAATACAATCTTGAATTAAATGTCTCTAGATACCTGACATAGTATTTACCTGTATCCATATGATGCTGTGTAGGTAAATGCACAAGCACATGAGCTGGCAACAAAGGGGGTAATTTATCTATTTCTTCCTGCAACAATGCTTGTTTATTCAAGTTTTCTTCTGTAACTGCAAGAATAAATTGGAGTAACAAGCTTACCAAAATAAATTGTTATTCTGAATGTCACTGAACTGTCTTGAACAACAGAATGTAATATTAATTACACTTTAAAAACAATGAACTACTTGATTTAGGTAATATTTAGCCACAAAATCTTACTTGGAATCTTTTTTGTAATAAGTTTCTGCCTTTTTCCAGCAACTATAATGTCAATTTTCTGTGATAGTTGTTCAATTCTTCGCTTTCTTAAGGCTTCCGTTTGCTCTGCTACTACTCTAAAAATATGCAAATTAAAATGAATTAAGATTAGGTAGGTACTAAAATTCATCCATGGATATACAAGGATGTGGTCAACTTTTCTCAAGTATTTTATAATAATATGACATCTCAATTTGACCAGTAATCTAGAAAAATGGTACATAGGTACTAACTTTTCCTCCATACTTTTTGCATCCTGTTTGTCAGATTTATTAGGTTTGCATGTAATTTTTGGAAGTTCATATAATTCACATATTCCCTTATTTACTAACAATGCTGCTTCCTCACACATGAGGGCCACCGGCAGACCTAAAAAGGTACAGTAAATACATTAGGTGTACATAAAAACATGGTGCTAATAAATGTAATGTTTAGCTGCAAGCTAAGCATAAGGATTTGTAAACTATTTCATACTCACCTAAGAAGTCGTTTTGCCTCGGGTAGGAAGGTAGAGTTCCAACAAGTGCGCCGCATATTCTATGTTGCGTACGAAGGGTAAACCAATCTGAGCCGACATACAATATATTAATTTGAGTTTAGAATAAAAGTAAACATTAATTCTAGTTGATGCTTAAAATTTAACTAACCTTCTGCATTCCATACATAGGCAACTCCTTTTTCCACGAAAAGGGATATCATAGCAAAAATGTTTACTTGTAACGCGTTTTAAAGAAATGTCTTAATTATTTTCTTTTCAATTTATTTAAATACAAATTATTTTAGCAAGTATTAGCACGCATTATTTATTTAGAGGAATTTTGACATTCGACTGACGTCTGATGATATTGTACACCTATGCATGATAAGACCTGACGACGGACCTAGAGAGTAAACCGGACAGAGTACATTAGCCAAACAGTGTGTCCACATGAGAAGTCAAGGTGGGCCGTTGCATCTCTTTCTAATTAGGGTGACCATAAGTCATATGTATGTGGGAGATTAGGATAACATTGAATATATAGTTTGGCCAGGATCTTTTCTTATTCGTGCATAGTTATAGAGAATCATACTGTATTTTCGCTGTACTAGTATTATGGTCTGAAAAGGGATGGATATAGTTTTTTTTCTCTTCTGTAAAACGCTTCACACAACCTTAGGCACTTAATTTAGTTGTTCTAAAAGCTGTTGCTAATAGGCGCACTGGACCACGAACATAGTGGATCGTCAGGAATGTGGTCCGCCGTAACGTCTGTCAAGAACACGGGTATGAGTGAGAGAGATAGAGAGACAGATATGGTGACAGAACCAGAGGGTCTACCGCGAATCAAGTTCGACGTGTTGCCTCTCTGTCACACTTACGTACGAATTTACAAGTGCGACAGAGAGACAAAATGTCGAAAGTGGTTTGGGGTAGGCCCTCAGGGCAGTGGGGGATTTACAGTATTTGCCGTCCTAGGCCCCAGGCCCTGTAGCAAGCACTAGACGCCCCTTTCTCAGCACCCATCATATAGACTGCCACCCTAGGCCCGGGCCTACTCGGCCTTAGAGCAAATCCGCCACTGCCTCAGGGTCGCGTGGATCCGCTACGCCCGTTTGTTATAGTTTTTAACTAGGACGCTTGTCACTGGAGCATAAATTAAATTAAAAAAATAAATATCATTTATTATCAGGCGACTAAGGCCCATACCTTACAAACTAACATAAGTAAAAATCTTACAAGCTAAAAATTATTTCGGCGTCACCGTAAACCATAAACACCGAAGTTCGCAAATTGCGACCATCTTTCTCTGTCATTGTAATTACTCCTTTATAGGAGTAAAAGAGAAAGATGCCCGTAATTTGCGAACTTCGGTGTTCACGGTGGTAGGCCATCTGTGCGAAAAGAGAAGAGTCGTGAAATGTAAAGAAACTAGTGATGTGCCGTTCCCAGTAAATTTTCCAAAGAGGGTAAGCCCTCATACGCACGAGCGCTTTTTCAACGTGCGTTAAAAAAGCGCGTTAGAATGAAACAAATGTAAACATGTGTATTTGTTCACACGATGGTGGTGGCGCTTTTTATCAAGCCTTGTTTTTTTTTTTCGACTTTAAGCGTTGGTCGTTAAATCGAATCTAGCGTGTGAACGGATTCAACCCCTTTTGTAACGCGCGTTGAAAAAGCGCTCGTGCTTATGAGGGCTAAATTCCCAGTAACGTTTCTGGTATCGTCCCAAAAGTCAGTAAATTACGATAAACTTGTATTTTTCTTTTATTATCTATGTGCTTTTTTATTATTATAACAATTTATAAATGTGTCTGTAATGTTTAAGGACTTTGGATTTCAATTTTTGCAATTATTTATTCTGTATTGGCTCTCATTTCACCAATTCAAACATGCCGAAATAAATACATACCTATTTATGAAAACTTACGTTTAAGTACGTAATAAGAATTGTGTAAAACCATAAAGGAAGTGGTAAAACTGGTTCTCATCGTGCCGACATCATGGTCACCCTAATGAGTTTGACAATGTCTAACTTGTATTTTTATGTGAAATGTATGTAAAATGTAATAATTGTGGCTTCCTTGTGAAACGATATTACACAATAAGAAATTATTTCACTCCCACAACCTTTAACGCAACATTTCTTCACCATTTTTAAGAAATTTTGCATTCACGTGTTGTACCGACGTTGATACAAAATGCTAAGATAGATTGATTGCCTGAATTCAAGTTACTTAAAGATTCTAAGACCTTATTAAATTAAATATGAGTTTACCATCAACTTGACATGTATACTTTTATCTTAAAGAACTCATTTCTGCTTCGCTTATATTATTGGGAGAGAGGTCAGTTATTCTGTGGATAATGTGGTTCATACCTTATTATAGTGATGAGTATGGAGTAATTCTCCCTGTTCATGAGCTCCAAGCGTAGCTGCCAGCTCTATCAGATCATATGCCACCACCTGTGTAGAAAATAGATTTATGACCATGGGTCACTAAATTATCCCTAGCCTGTTTCATATTATAACACATATATAATATCTCAAGGCAAATGTAGAACATTGTAACATGTAGGTATATGTAGGGATAGATAGCCAGAAATTCATACTCATAGTAAGATACCACATTGTCCCGCAGGACTCAAATATACATATATATAGGTATGCAAGTCTGCATAAGATAGCCACAATTCTCTATGTCTCAGAAGGTCTCATAAGTTAAACCTTTGCACCAGATAAGGGGTGCTGTGACCTGGTCGCAACCAGTCACATCTATATACGGATCTGACGGCACACAGTTCTATCTGTGTCGCAAACCTAGCCGCGCTAGCCGCAACCAGTCGGATCCACAGCCCTAAGGTATATATATGTATCCCAGTCGCAACCAGATACATCTATATCGATCCCTTGGCACACTTAAGGAGTGTTCGCATGCCTAGCCGCGCTAGTCGCTAACCATTCAGATCCACAACGTATATGTATCCTGGCCTCAACCAGATACATCTATATATTGTCATTAGTTGGGGGTGTACTTGTCCCTCGTGAAGGGATAGTGGTGCTTAGTCGCAACTAAGCACCCCAAGCCTATTGGTAAACTTTTAGACCATTCTCTATATAAGGCAAGGCACAAGCCGGCAGACGCATCTCCGACCTGTCCTGAACATATGCAAGTACACCCTCTGCCAGTAACACAGCTATATAAATAAATATATGAAAATATGTGCATGGGACTAACCAGTCCTCTTTTAAATACATATACTTAGCTTTGAAAGACGATGGTCTCGCTGTACGAAGCTGGCGTCCAGCACACGTACCACTTTATACAAACCACTTTATATTAAGGACTTTTATTTAATGAATCAATCATAAGTTTACAAACTAACTCGCAACTTTCATACGAGCGAAAAAAGGAAGTGTGGTTTTCTTACCATAGACAATATAGAAGCTGTTGCCAGGTGTAATATATAATACATCGCGGAAGTCCGCGACACACCAACCGAGGCGAGCTATTGCGACTTAGTAAGTGTCGACATTAAATGGCGAGTCCATTCCTGAATTCTCTTCATTGCCTGGATCGCCGCCGTCCTTTTTTGCCTTTCATTATTCTCGTTAACAAGATCATCTGCCGTTCGTAATATATGCATCGCGGAAGTCCGCGACACACCCGCCGAGGCGAGCTATTGCATTGCGAAGCCTCAAGTTAGGGTAGTCATTAAGTCTTAACTCCATATCTAATTTTGCTGTATCTACATTTTCATTAGTAAAATCAGTGTTCTCCTTTGTCCTATTTATGCTATGTGCCGTGTCCGTGTCCATGTTATCAGTCTTATCCATGTTCCCATCCGTTTAAATATTGGAATAGTCTTCCCTTTGTATCACTGGTAAGTCGGAATCTTCATCAACTTCCATTCTCTCACTCAGTTGAGTTTGGTTCAAATTCGACTTCAGATCGGTGACCTAAAGGGTACTATAGTGCAATATAGATCTTGTAAATATACTGTCATCAACACATGGTTCATCGTGAGATCTGACTCTTGGTAGTTTAGTTGAATGTTTGTAACGTTTCCTTAGACTTCCACGAGTACTGATCCATGAATATGTCTCTGTATTCCTTCATGATAGTCTCACCTCGTCTCATCCTTCTATGACCTGTTGTTTAGTTGCAGTGGCTGTAACTGGTGCCTTACTCACTGACATCTGGAGTTCGAGACATCTTCCTGGTGTTAAGAAAATGGCTGGTTTCAATACATGTTCCAAACCACAGCAGTACTCACATAAGTCAAATCAAGGGTCTTGTGTTCACGACACTTTCCACTTTTCTTTGATGATGGTCAGTAAATTGATTATTGTCAAGCAGACGTTTCTGTAAAGTTCGTTTTAGACAGTGTTTGACACTACTGGTACTAAACTATGTTCAGGATGTGAGGTACTCCCTCATGGTAGTTGTTTTCATATGCTTTCTTTGTGGTACATACTTGTGGTAAAGTCACAATCCTTTGGCAAAAGAATCGGATGTTTCGCGTCATATGATAAATCAGAGTGCGTCAAACGACCGCTACATCTAAGGATTCTGTAGACATCTTTGAATAATCCTAGATAGCGAGTAAGATGTGTCTCCTTACCATCGACTTCATCCAGGTAAACTGTCTCTATGTACTTCTTATTTTTTGTACTTCTGAGCTTATTCTGTTATCCTCTCTTGCCTGTGTTTCTGAACAGACTTGTCCGGTTTCCGTCTGATACTTTGACTCTTGCTCAAGTCAATATTCTTTTTAAGCTGATTTTTTCCGTCCGAGTTCAATCCAACTTTCTGTATGATGTTGTTCGACAGACCCTCCCCCGCTCGAAGAGTAACATCTCTTGCGGGTCGGCATGGCCAGTTGTGAGAATCTCCTGTCAGAAATTCTAGGCCGCTGAGGCATTGTTGAAAATCTTCTGTTGAATTAGTCTGCCTACATCAGCTGAGTTGTATTCAGACGGGACATATCTTACAGTCAATTTCTTATTTTTCTTGATTTTTTCTATATCTGGAGATGTTTCATGACATATTGGATTAGTCTGGTACCTATTAAAACTCCTAATAGTTCCAATTTAGGAATCTTCAGATTATCTTGATCTTTTATGGGTATTAATCTTGACTTGCCAATAACGAAGTTCACCTTGTCTTCTTGAAGTAAGTACTCTACGGCTGCATACGCTGACAGACGAATCTGTGAAACCGTGAAGTTGGCCGTCTTGGCTATTCGCCATGTTCTTAGGTAGGCATATGCGATGAACTTGCTTAATGTTTTCTAGGATAACTTTCCATCGGCTGCCATTTTCTCAGATGAAGTAACAATTTAGCTGGTAATGTTATTGGTGCAGCAAAAACCACATGGTTCGTATATGGCAGCTATGGTCTTCAGAAACCCTCTTTGTGTAAGCATTAGCGTTTTTTATCTTTAGGCAAATCGTATCCTTTTGTAAGTCCCATTTTAAATCAAGAGTTTTACAGTTTTATCTGTTATGTATCTGCATAAGTTCTTTAGAGTTAGAATCCATATCATTTACTGTTTTTGTACAGACTCATCACTTCTTTGACTCCGTTCAATCCTGCCAGATATTATGTACATAGATGTCGCTGGTTAGACTCTTTAAACGTTCATCATTGGTACTGAATAAGTGATGTTTGATGGTAGCATTATGGGTAGGTAGATTTGATTACAAAGGGTACACGTATAAATCTGTAATGTATAAGATTCTCTTCTATAGCTGGTTTAGATATATCTTTCAGGCACAGGAATCTTGTGACGATGACGTCTCTGTTACCTGAAGCAATTTCGTAGGGCACAATGCTCTATTATGCTGATTCCTTTCACCACAGTGATGGCAGGTGTGTGTCTTTCTACAGGTAATTTGTTTATGGCCAGTTCTCAAACAGATGTAACAACGGTTAGGTATTTTACCTTTCCTTTCAGCCAAGGTCTTAAATTTCGTGCAAACGTCATTGTAATGATCCCCTTGACAAAATATACATTCTAATTTCCTTCGTTTATCAGATGCCTGCGCATTATTCGATTCACTATTAGCCTCGTATGTTCTTTTCTTAGGCGTGAATGTATTTGAAAAGGTTGATGTGTTGTTTCTAAATTTATTTGGTTTTTCCCTTATATTTATAACTCTATGTTTGATTCTCCTATCGTTGGATTTCTTCGCATGTTTATCTCTTATGTGTAAAGTTTCAGTAGTAAAGGTTGTTTCCATATCTTTAGTCTCAACGCTTATCCTCTTGGCATCTTCTTTTGCTGATATGATAGCGTTTAGTTGTTTTCTTATTTCTTCGATGGATTCAGTCTTCAATTTTAGTTTCATTTCATAAATGACGTCTTCAGGGAACTTTTCCATGAAAAGAAATCTTAAATGGTTTTGATTTGTGTCCTCTCCTAGGGACTGTAAGACTCTTAGATGTCTCTCGAGTTCATCTAATGTCTTTCTGCAATCTTCTGGCTTCGTGGCCTTCTTAATCTTATATAAGGAAGAATAGTGAGCGTCAACAATCTGCACTCTGTTGCCGTATCTCTCTCTCAGAGTATCTATGGCAATCTTATAATTGTCATTCGTGGTCTCTAAACCATCGATTATGGTTTTGGCTTCATCCTTTAATGATGCTTTAAGGTAGAGTAGCTTATCAACGTCTCTTATATTCCTTTGATCAATGTTGGAACTAAATTGGTCCCAGAATTGAGTCCATTCTAGAACGTCACCATGAAAAGATATTAAATCCAACTCTGGTAACTTGCTCCTATTTTTTGTAGGATCAGATTTGACTTGTCTTGTATCCTTATCGGCTTGAATTCTTGTATTAAGTTCAGCTAAAACTTCATCACCCTCTAGCTGTATGGCAGTTAAATTTGAAATCTCATCGGCGTTAGGATCCTTAGATAGATTGAAGTACTGATAGAGATCACTTTGAAATCTTCCCAGTATAGATTGTAGTTTGGATGCGATGATAGCAGCTTGCTCTAACTCATCCTTTCCCCATGGACGACACGCACATAGCTCTGATGCTTTTACTTGATGCTCTTTGATGTTTGTGGCAAATGTGGACAGGCGATTCAGCAGGATAGCTTCCATAGTTTTCTCACTCTCGTTCTGGAAACGCATTTTTAAACAAGTTATCACAACAGAACTCAATAATGTTGTCAAGTACTTTATAAAATTTTCATATTTCCACCGAGTGTTAATCACTGTACCAACAGGAATGTCATCATATGACAGATAAAATATATATGTAGGTAATAAAACATTTATTTACATACAATATATATACAGTGGTACTACTAAACGAAATTAATAACTAGCTTAAATCTAAAATAGGCCCTTGAGGCATTGTACCAAGGATGCTGGCGGCATTTCCTCGCTGTATCGCAATGCTGATACGTTGTGCGAGGTAGCCGCCAGCTCTTCGGTCACCAGTTACGTCAACCAGACGCTTCGCGATTTCTGCGAACAACTTATGCGCGCTGGGACCCCATGGACCTAGAGTTTCAACACCAAATGGTACAAAATGGTACTCTCTACCGAGGCTCTTATATTTGTTACGTTTTAGAATTTCGGCGCTTTCCGCCGCTCCGCCCGCTTTTACAGTAGTCCGTTGGAGGTGGGACGGTGCCAGTGTGTCTACGCAGGTAGCATCCCACACCAACATCCGTCCCAAGCTCCAAGGAACTAAGGACACTCCATCGGGCCTCTTGCCATCATCTCTGATAATGCCAGTCGGCTCAAGAAGAGCAGGCACATTGATGGTGGCAAGAGACCGACGGACTATGTCATTAATCGACGCATGTCTCGAAAAACGGCCTGCACTTTTTTGACAAGATAATCCGTGGTGTCCCAGTCGGTCCACGTCCGTGCCACAAGAGCATATGTGTGGCGTACACACCGAAACCCCGAGTCGCAAACCAGTCGCCAGTCTAAGGGAGGCCGGATCCGATGCCACATATGTAGGTAGTTGTTATATGAACATTATTCAAAATGAATTGAACTTTCTAATAAGTACAATATGACTAACATGATGATGATGATGATGATAAATTCTCAAATTACTCATGGAATACACCAAAATTATTTATTATTAGAGTTTCATATACACCACACACTATGGCATTATTTAAGTATACAACTTGTTCTCATTATATCAACTAAGTGTAGTTCCTACTTACAGTACAAGCCTGTACTGTATGTATGGGTATCTGTACATACATACTCACATTCAGTATTTACTTTACCAAATGTGTAGTTTACCTGACACATTCCATATGTTTAAAACACAGACTTCATATCACCAAATATTTATCATAATACTGTGTAGTTATTATTTGAATATCACTCTATTATTTCATCATCACTGTAGAACAATATTTAGTACTTATTGTCATATATGTTGCAAGCGCCATCTATATCTTAGAGATGTAAACACTGTATAAGGTTAATGAACTTAGCTGGACACGCTACCGCGTGTCTAAATTTTACGAGTAAACGATTCAACCTTTGATGAATGCAATTTGACAGTAATAATACCCAATATTATGGGCTGTATACCAAGTTAACACTATATTAATCGTGTTTACATACCTTATGTCTTTGGTATAACAATCTTTATTCTCCTCCTCATGTAGAGAAGTAGCTTGGCGTAGAGACGCCTTGGTTTCACGCTCGACTCGAAAATTGTCAGTTCGTACGCTGACTACGCTGTATTTCTTGAAATTCCTATTTCATAACAATATATTAGTTGGGTTTCGTACTCAAGTGCAACAAACAATAATTTTGACCTCTGACCCAACGATAAGTACCTAATTCCTCTCAGGTATACGAATTAGTGCTTACGCATGAAATAATATAAACATGTCAAGTCACATAGAAATAAGCCATATTTCCTTTATGTAAGATCACAAAAATATCTAATTATTACGTAAATTATCACTGTATTTATGATCCCGTGGGTAAGCCCTCACGTCTTTATTTATTTATTTATTTACGCGTCGTAATGGCGTAATTTCTTGTAACGAAGTAATTGCGTGACGATTTCTTTGTTATAATAGTGCATTCGCTCACAATCACACAGGATACCTAATAATCCTTGTACACAGGGTTTGTTTAATTCACATAAAAATAAATTATATAGATCGATAATTAAAATCGATGATTCAAAGTGGATCCTATACCGCATAGGTATTTACCTGTCACGTTCTCGATTAATCCACTTCCTCAAAATTTCACACATTCACAAAGTACTCACCTTTGTTTTATTAATAACTTTTCACTTGTTTTATTACTTTTTATCACTGCACAACAAACAAATAACAAACACTTATTAAAAAGTTCTTCAGTTCTCGCACTTGTTCCGCCATCTTGTGAAAACGAATGAACTACGGAAATACGCTCGCGCCGAGCTCGCGACACTTATATGAAAAATGGCGCGACAAATTGAATCATCAAGTCGTATTTATTTTTGAGTCATAAAACTCATAAAAAATGGTACTTCAGATTAATATTTTGAATCATAAATTCGTAATTTGTTCATTACATAATATTCAAAGTCGTGATATCGTAAATATGACTTTCGCGAAATAATTCGGTATAACTTTCAAACGCAATATTCATCCTGTAAAGTTCAAAATCGTTTAGCAATATACAAACAATTTATATGTACGATATGTCAATATAGGTGGCAGCACTGTATGAACGACACTATCCACAGGGTGACCTTTGACCTCTTAAAAATTTGTATTTTATTGTCACAAATACTACAATTAATCATGATTATTGAATATTCATGCAGTATAATACTAGATTATGCACACTTGAACATGTTTTAGTATGTTTTGATCAGTTTATTTTACCATTTCTTTGTATATTTTAGTACAGATTTGGTAAATGATTTATAAGATAATTTCATGAATTTATGTGGGTTTAAATCAAATCCAAGACACTCTTCCACCAATTTTTGTACCGACGTTGATACAAAATGCTAAGATAGATTGATTGCCTGAATTCAAGTTACTTTATTCTTGCTGTATATTAATGACCTTCCTCGACACATTAAGTACCCAATGGTACTCTACGCCGACGACAGCACAGTAGTAATTGATTGCAAAGATGATAGAGACTATGAATATGAAATTAATTACACTTTACATACTATAATTGAATGGCTCAAGAACAATAATTTAACAATAAATCTAAATAAAACAAAAATAATGCATTTTTATCAAAGAAAAGTAATGAGACCCATTGATTGCAATTATGAAGGAACAGTTATAGAATCGGTAAGCAACACAAGTTTTTTAGGAGTCCAGATTGACAATCATTTAAATTGGACAGCTCATACTGAGACCGTTTGTAAAAAATTAAATAAATATGCTTTCGCTTTGTACAAGCTTTCCAAGCAAGTCAGTACAGAGGCTGTGATGATGGCTTATCACAGTTTCGTTGGCTCTACCTTACGCTATGGAATCATTTATTGGGGTAACTCAGTTAACAGGGAAGCCGTCTTTATGGCACAGAAGAAATGCGTGAAAGCGATTCGAGGGCTTCACCTAAAAGATAGCTGTGTGCCACATTTTAAAGAACTGAAAATTCTTACTTTGCCGTGCCTCTACATTTTTGAGATTGCGATGTACATCAAAACAAACCCAACACTATTCAGGACGGTCTCTGAGGTATTTGCTAGAGATTCCAGGTATCCTCAGAATCTCTTTCCTGTTTCCGCAAAAACTGCACTAATGCGCAAAAGTGTGTTCTGCTTAGCTAGTAAGATTTATAACAAATTGCCTGTCCCATTCAGAATGTTACCCATAAATCAGTTTAAGCACAAACTACTGACATTTTTAATTGATAATTGTTTTTACACTATTTCTGAATTTTTGCTGTATAATTTTAATGGTTCTGATTTGATATGACTTTAATATTAATAATGACTAGGTATATATATATATAGATATGTAAATTTATTTCGCATGTTAGTATGTAAGGAAATAATTCAAGTTTTTGTACGCCATCAGGCAGGGTATAGTGCTACAAGTATTTATTTACCGCCACTGTAATCAGTTTGACATATACTCACAAATAAAAACACTTTGACTTTGACTTTGACTTTGACTTAAAGATTCTAAGACCTTATTAAATTAAATATGAGTTTACCATCAACTTGACATGTATACTTTTATCTTAAAGAACTCATTTCTGCTTCGCTTATATTATTGGGAGAGAGGTCAGTTATTCTGTGGATAATGTGGTTCATACCTTATTATAGTGATGAGTATGGAGTAATTCTCCCTGTTCATGAGCTCCAAGCGTAGCTGCCAGCTCTATCAGATCATATGCCACCACCTGTGTAGAAAATAGATTTATGACCATGGGTCACTAAATTATCCCTAGCCTGTTTCATATTATAACACATATATAATATCTCAAGGCAAATGTAGAACATTGTAACATGTAGGTATATGTAGGGATAGATAGCCAGAAATTCATACTCATAGTAAGATACCACATTGTCCCGCAGGACTCAAATATACATATATATAGGTATGCAAGTCTGCATAAGATAGCCACAATTCTCTATGTCTCAGAAGGTCTCATAAGTTAAACCTTTGCACCAGATAAGGGGTGCTGTGACCTGGTCGCAACCAGTCACATCTATATACGGATCTGACGGCACACAGTTCTATCTGTGTCGCAAACCTAGCCGCGCTAGCCGCAACCAGTCGGATCCACAGCCCTAAGGTATATATATGTATCCCAGTCGCAACCAGATACATCTATATCGATCCCTTGGCACACTTAAGGAGTGTTCGCATGCCTAGCCGCGCTAGTCGCTAACCATTCAGATCCACAACGTATATGTATCCTGGCCTCAACCAGATACATCTATATATTGTCATTAGTTGGGGGTGTACTTGTCCCTCGTGAAGGGATAGTGGTGCTTAGTCGCAACTAAGCACCCCAAGCCTATTGGTAAACTTTTAGACCATTCTCTATATAAGGCAAGGCACAAGCCGGCAGACGCATCTCCGACCTGTCCTGAACATATGCAAGTACACCCTCTGCCAGTAACACAGCTATATAAATAAATATATGAAAATATGTGCATGGGACTAACCAGTCCTCTTTTAAATACATATACTTAGCTTTGAAAGACGATGGTCTCGCTCGAAGCTGGCGTCCAGCACACGTACCACTTTTATTTACTTTTATTTAATGAATCAATCATAAGTTTACAAACTAACTCGCAACTTTCATACGAGCGAAAAAAGGAAGTGTGGTTTTCTTACCATAGACAATATAGAAGCTGTTGCCAGGTGTAATATATAATACATCGCGGAAGTCCGCGACACGTGTTTTGTAAATATGTCATCAGGTTAGGGATACCAATTAATATTCAAACTTACTACTACAATGTCTACCATATCAAAATTAGTGTTTTTTATTGTTGTGCACATGCTTGGTTAAATCAGTTAATAATATTGACATCATAATTATTTACAAATTTCCTAAAAGATATCAGAACCGTACTCTGAATATAGCACTTAAATAATATAAGAAGGTATTTAATTTCAGTAGTATATTGATATAAATACTACCACAATGGTATATTTTTAACATTGGCAACATGTGCGAGTGAGACACCGCGGCCCACCTTTGCTATCTCAAGTGGACCGTTTTCTCTGTACTGGTACGAACGTCTTTCTGGCTCTGTGATAAGGTTCAATTTAGTATGGCAAAAAAAGTGACAGTTCACTCCTTCTTATAACTCCATGGACCTGACTTGACGATAAACAACTTACTTCTTATCCATAGACTTATAATATATAGAGACTGTGTCTCAGCGAGCTGTCACTGTTGCCACTTTTGTTTAGTGTACGATTAACAATGAGGCCCACCTTGCTGTAGCCATGTCGATAAAGTCATATCGATAAACTATCGACATTTCTTGCAATTTTAATTTTACTTCAAAGGTTTAACGGTACCTAAAATGAACAAAAACGCTTTTATTCTTTATTGTGGTTATCAGATCACAATTTTATAGTCACGCCCCAGCAGGGAACCAAGGGAAAGTTCAGATATTTAATTAAAATACATAAATACCTCCTAAAATAGGTGTTCCGCAATAATTGAATTATATTATTATATATTCATTATCCATTAGCATTTCAATTATGTTTATGTTTAACGAAGATATTGAAGCTTCAATTAATCGCTATTTCGTTCCGCTGTGTAGCGTTTATCGATATATAACATGATTAAAATCGACTTTTCACATCCCTAAAAGAGCACACATATACGCTTTTACGCACACATACACAGTCTGGGCCCATCACAAAAGGCAACACTTGATTTGAAGTCCATCTTGTCAACAGTATGGTTGTCCTTTTTTGACAAACGGCATTTTTAAAAGAGCGAGGAGAGAGAAATGATACTAGTTGCTGCGCCGTGAAAGAGAACAGAAAACGTTGGGCCCTTGTTCTTATCTTATTTCAATAAATTACATTTTAGCTAGTAAGTATTAAGTTGAAGTGTGTCGAGTTCCCAAGAAATTTCATATCAATTTTGTTTACGTTTTTGTATTGCTGAATTATAATTATTAAATAAGAATCATAAATTGTGTCGCTTAACTTCAAACTCGGGTAAATCCATTCGACCCTCTCAGCAAATATCTACCCTATTACCTTTTCTTAGTACCAAAATCGCATAATCTGACAGATGGATTTACCCGAGTTTGAAGTTAAGCGACTCTATTATAAGAATGGGCTGTACGATTGTACATTGCATGAACGTTCATTACGTGTGACAGTAGAATAAAATTGGCGAGAGGGACTACCGCGAACCACGTTCGATGTGTTGCCTCTCTGTTGACCTTGTAAATTTGTACGTAAGTGTAACAGGGAGGCAACACGTCACGCGTTCGCGGTAGGCCATCAGAATCAGATCTGATTATTTCATGTCAGCTGTTCTTTGATGCAGTTACATGAAAACCATAATACCGGCTAACCATTTAATTTAGTCTATTTATATCACGTCTACTCCTCGAAAAACATAGACGCGAACATAATTATAATTCATTTAGTTATTTAAAAGTGTACGTTACATAACTATAGTCCCAAAATGAAAACTCGGACAAATCTGAAAGTCTTAATCGGTTAGTTTATTTTTATTGTAGTCCTCAGAAACTTAGGAAGAGGTGTTGATTATTTGGTATTTTTTTAGGCGGGGGCACTGGCTTCATAGGTAAGCGTTTGGGTGATCTGATTTCAAAACATGGGTATGATGTGACGAACGTTTCTCGAATGCCGGGCAGAAACAACATAGGCTGGTCTGATATAGCAATGAGAGGTTTGCCTGACAATACGCATGCTGTGGTCAATCTTGCGGGGCAACAGTTTATGGACTTCACCAAGGCCTGGACGCCTGGGTATGTATGACTTCATTTTTTGCTACAGTTCAAAGGTGCGTAGGGTTTTTTATACCCGCAATAATAAATAAATAAAATTTACAAGACTTAAAAAAGTTTAGTAAAGTAATGCCTATTTGAGTACTTACGTTTTTTATTTATAGTTTCAATTTCTGACGTTTTCAGGCAACACAGACCACATTCAGTCTGTACATCAAAGTAGAACAATACCTACTTTTTACATAACTCTATAAAAAGTGTTCTGATAAACTTTTTTTGTTTTTAGATTTAAACAAAATGTTCAGAATTCTCGAGTTTTCACTACCAAATCATTAGTAGAAGCCATAAACAAGGTAGAAGCTAAGCCTAAGGTATTGGTTGTGGTCACTGGAGTTGGTGCATATGAGCCGTCAGAGTATAACAAGTATGATGAAAGTAGCACCGTCACTGGCTCAGACTTCTTCTCTAGATTAACTATTGAATGGGAGGGAGCAGCCAGTAAAGTAGACCCGTCCGTTAGACTTGTAAGTACATACTGGTTATTAACACGTTCATTGCCAAGCGCCCCATTGCCAATACAAAATGAACTTGGCAGTGAATGTGTTAATAAAAATTTTCAATGATCCAAATAACC
This sequence comes from Cydia splendana, assembly GCF_910591565.1. Lineage (NCBI taxonomy): Eukaryota > Metazoa > Arthropoda > Insecta > Lepidoptera > Tortricidae > Cydia > Cydia splendana. The sequence goes on along the minus strand of NC_085971.1, from coordinate 10,206,827 downwards.
CATTAACATATTGATAACATGTGTTGAATGGATACATTTGTATGTATTACACATTCCTACAGTTTAAAGATTCTTATCCTTATATCTTAATATTTCCCAAATTAGACTATTTATTTCAATGTTTCCAATAAGTATGTATAAATTAGAATAATTTATTGAGCAATATTAACAATATTAAAAACATAAGTGAATTCCTATTTTCAATATTTTTCTCAATAAACTTTTGATATATTGTGGTTTTAGGTTATAATAAGATCCGGGGTAGTGATTGGCCGAGAAGGTGGAATGATAAAGAACATGATCCTGCCATTCTTCCTAGGACTAGGTGGGCGTATTGGCTCAGGGAAGCAATTCCTGCCTTGGATACATGTGGACGATCTTACAGGAATCATCAAATTCGCGATAGAAAATGAAAAAGTTGCTGGAATACTAAATGGTGTATCTCCTCACATTGTAACTAATCAGGATTTTACAGCGGTAAGATATACCTAAGAAATATATTCAGGATACATATGCAATGCATGTTCCAATAAACAGCTGAAGAGAAAAAAATCTTTTACTTTACACATTAAAACTGTGGATCTTGTGAAAAGAGGTGCAAGTCTTGTGCAGGTGAAGAAGGGCGTAAGTTCCATATAACAATTGTACCCTTTTTCACTTGAGCTGCGTGAGACTTGTACCCCTTTTCACTAGAGTCATAATTGTATGTAAGTAAGTAATAAGTATTTGAAATTAAAATGTAAAGTATATTCTTTACATATAAATTAGGTTTAATCCTAGACTAAGTTTGCAAATATAGTTGGTCAAGCAAATCTTGTCAGTACAAAAAGGCTGCAAATTTAAAAAATGTAGGTGTGAAGGGTTATCGTCCCATAGAAAATTTGAATTTAGCGCCTTTTTCTACTGACAAGATTTGCTTGACCAACTATAATTTTATATTTACGTTGTTACCCAGAAATAAAAAGGTTTTTTTTATTTGAAATTAAAAACAGGGTGGCCACTTTCTGGAAAACCGGGAAAACCGGGAAAAGTCAGGGAATTTAGCTAGTCATGGAAAAGTCAGGGAATTGTCAGGGAAATTTAATGGAGGTCAGGGAATAAAAATTGTCTCTGTATGTACATAATATAAGTACATAATAAAATAATAAAAAAATATTAATTTTACCATCTGCAAACATTATATTATATCTACTATAATTAGTCTAACGCATTCACTGCCAGGGGGCGTGGCCTAGGAACAAACTTGTATGACGGTGGACGCACATTTGCGTCGGGGGCAGTGAATGTGCTAACCTGTTCACTTTAAAAACCCGCAAACGATGTACAGATAAGCCGTTTGGCACACGCATACCTACTAGAGGTCAAAACAAAATTTTTGACCCGCAGTTCCTAAAAATATTTCCCTTAGGAGGGGAGTGCTGAGTCATTGTTTTTTTGTTTGGGAAAGAAAATATTTTTTTTTTCAGAAACTTATTGTGTGTGGTATCATATGAAAGAGCTTTTTGAGGCAATTCTAAAACTATACCACATCATTACATTTCAGCCATTTTTTTATGATTAAAACAAAAATAATTTTCAAAACATACCAAGTTTGAGCTTCTCCAGATACGATATGGCTGATTTTCTATTTGTATAATATACCACAAATGATACGTGATATCCTCACATCTAACCCTAATAAAGCAATTTTGAAAATAATTACATTTAGTTTTTTTTTTAATTTTTCAATAATACTAAGTGAATACAGTCCTACTTCAGTACCTATTTTACGAAACTTAATGGAACTGTACTGCAGATACGGTGCCTATTAATCATAAAATGATACGTAATATCCATATATCCAACGGGAAATACCTCTTTACTACAGTTCCATAAGTCTCGTAAAATAGGTACTGAAGTAGTACTGTGTCACTGTAATAATGAAAAATTAAAAACAAAACTAAATGAAATTATTTTTAAAATTGGTTTTTTGGGGTTAGATATGAGGATATCGATATCACGTATCAGTGGTATATTGTACAAAAAAATAATAAGCCATATCGTATCTGTTTCTAAATTTTTTTTTTATCCCATAAAAAAACAATGACTCAGCAAATTTTTTTAGGAACTGCGGGTCAAAAATTTTATTTCGTTTCGACAAAAAAACATGTTTCGGTCGGACACTAAAGATTTTTAACCGACTTCAAAAGATTAGGTTTCTCAATTCGTCGCTTTGGTACCATAATACGCAAAACGTTGAAGTCTAGTACTTACTAATACGATTAAGGTCGGTATAAAGTGTTCTCTTTAGTATTTCTCGCTGGATTATATTATATGATACATTTAATATCCAATAAATTCAGTACTCCTCTGTACTGTTTCAATTGGTTTTTCCTGTACAGCTTTCAACAAAAATAAATAAATTATTGGGTAATTGTATGAACTGTTGTATGAACTGTGATAGCAAATTACAATTTATAAATACAATGAAACAGTACAAAAACGTCACCTGACGTAGGATGTGAACCCACGACTTCCGTCTAACTATGCTTTCGCTCTTACCAACTGAGCTATTCAGATACTAGGTACTTCTTATTATTTCCGTTTTTGTATTATTTCATTGTATTGATAAATTGTAATTTGCTATCAGATAATTCTGCAAAAACTCAAAAATGTATTCCAATTATATATTTTATATTTATTACATTTAAGATTATGGTCAGGGAAAAACTTGAAAAAACGCCTGGAAAACCGGGAAAAGTCAGGGAATTTTGGTTATAGTAAAGAGTGGTCACCCTGTAAAAACCATTAGGGTACAGTTAGCCACCGAACAAGCTATAAAAGAAGTTCTATATCAATTCCTTATTCTGAGGTTGTTATTCTGCACAACGACTTGTTCTACTCACGGCATCATAAAAGCTTGCCAGGTTCAAGTTAATGTTTTTTTTTCAGTCTTTTGCCAAAGCTCTCAACCGACCAGCTTTCTTTCCTGTGCCAGAGACAATTCTAAATGTTCTACTCAACCCTGAGAGAGCCATGCTACTGACCAAAGGACAACACGTTACGCCTAAAAGAGTCATGGAACTCGGATATTCGTACCAGTACCTCAACTTAGATGACGCATGCAAGGACGTCGCGCATTTGTTTCCAAAGAAAACTGCAAATTGAGGAAGTACGTATTAGCGTTGTTGTAGCTTTCGTAATACTTTTGTCGCCACTCGAATACATCAAGAGCAAAAGAGATGGTGATCGATTTCGAAATCAGATATTTTTGACTGACTAGAATACGAAAAATCGGTGCGTCATTTGACCTAATCAAAGCGAATGAGGGGGTGCACCTCGCTCTCGCGCTTCTGCGCCAATCTGAAATAAATAATTCTTACTATATCAATACTGAGGGGCTCAGGACCTACCGCGAATCACGTTTGTTGCCTCTCTGTCGCACTTGTAAATTTGTACGTAAGTGTGACAGGAAGGCAACACGTCGAATGTGGTTCGCGGTAGGCCTTCTGTACTCACCGACAAGTTTGAGGGCCTACTGCCAACACCGAAGTTCGCAAATTGCGGGCATCTTTCTCTTTTACTCCAATTTAAGGTGTAATTAGAGTGACAGAGAAAAATATATGTCCGCAATTTGCATACTTCGGTGTTCGCGGTAGGCCCTGAGGAAGGACAGCAGTCGATATTTCGCTGCTACTTCCTTAACTTGCCTTCTGTTTTGAACTTATAATTGACAGGACTAAACTTTCCTAATAGTGGTATTCCACCTGTTCAATTTCTTTGTCCAATGTGTATTGCATCTCACATTTTGCTTTAATGAGAGAGTGAGACGCACTGACATTGGACAAATAAATTGGACCACCCTAATTTACATTATTCTTCACCGATTGATACCGATATTTTTAATTCCTTTTCAGACCTTGACCAAAGTTGCCTTCTTGAACCCTCAATAGACTAGCGCACTGTACATTGCCGGAAATTATTTGCCTGCGCAGTGAACCCTCAAGAACTATGATGCTGACCTAGGGACAATACTTAGGAACTACTACGAGTATAAAGGATGAAAGTACGGATAAGTACTCTTAAAAATACAGACACACCAAGAATTCATCTAGATTATCTACAATCTACAAGTAAGAATGTGGCATACCTAACTATTTCAGTCAAAGATGTAAATAACTATAGATAGTCAAGCAAATCTTGTCAGTAGAAAAAGGCGCATAATTCAAATTTTCTATGAGACGATATCCCTTCGCGCCTACATTTTTCAAATTTGCCGCCTTTTTCTACTGACAAGATCTGCTTGACCAACTTTATCTAAAATGTAGGTACAGTCAACTGTAAAAATATGGGTGCACAAATCATCTCAAAAATATGTCCCATAGCTCTTATGTCAGCGAATTAAGAACTATCAAAACTATGGGACATATTTTTGAATAAGTTGGCTACACTCAAATTTTTACAGTTGACTACCTGCTGTTCATTTGTTAATAGCAATATCAAATTCTAATCTCGTAGTCTTACAGATGTATTCTAATTTTGATTACATGATATGAATTCGATCTAGATCGGATCTGTCAGTGTCAAAAGTGACGTTTTTGGTTGAAGAAATGTCATTTTTGCACTGACAGATCCGATCCACATCTAATCATACCTGTCCTGTCCTATAATTAAGATTAGAATACGTCTGTTAGAATGTAAAGTCTATTTCAATGGCATTTAAATTTTTATGGTCATAAACTAGATTCAAACTCATCTAGCAAAGATTTTATACGGTGGTATTAACAAGAGGAATGTTTTACTACCCATCATTTATTTGCATTTGTTTCTTAATAAGTCATCTCATCTAGAATCTAGAACACCATTTATTATGCTAGCCATGCCATCATTACAAAATGAAAAACTTTAATTAGGGAATACCCACCAGTAGCAGGCCTATGGAACTATCCGCGCGAGCTCGGATTTATACCTAAGAATTTGCTACCGTTCACGGTAGAAAAGCAAGCCAGTTGGTTGTAGAGATGGGCGAAATGTGTCAGTAGAGGGAAAAGATTGATATATATCTTTTTACCACTGGGATATGTATCACTCTTTTATATCTTTATATCCGTGTGTATCAGTTGTCCCGCTTGTAACTGTATCGACACTTACTGACTTTGCGTCATCTTATGAATGAGAGAGAGACAGAATTGTTATTATAACGTGGCTACATTTTCATTTTGTATCATGATGGATATAGATTGGTACATTCACAAGGAAGCTTGATTTGGTTGGTATTGTCATGCGCAAGAATATATTTGCCTAATAAAATACCTTATTGCTTTTTGTTTACATTTTATTAAATGCAATGCAATTTAACTCATTAACCGAATTAATACCTCATCATTGCATCCTGCGCGAGCGAGATATACTATACTATCTACTTCTCGTTCCCGCGGAATAGCGAATGACGCGTCCGAATCCGCCTGAACGACCGCTGTCGCTCGTTCGTGTTACTTCGGTCGACACGCGACCGAGTCATCGCTTTCGCTTTAGTAAATCGTTGCCGAGGGAGTGAGCGGTACGGATATACTGATACATTCGGATTCGTAAAGACAAGAAGAGTGATTCATGAAACGAGAAAGATATATATCTTTTTTATCTATCACTCCTGAGTTACCCATCTCTAGTTGGTTGCCACACGCGCTCACACACACACGTCACCGCGCGCCGCACTGTCAATTTTTACGATAGTTATAAGCTACGTAGTTACTATTGAATTTCTTTAGTTAAATATGTAATGTTTATTACGACAAATGTATATGAATATTTGAAATAGGTAGCAAATTTTTAATTTATTTTGGTAAATGTTTATTTTAACGACAGTAAGTTAACTTTACATCGGAAAATACCTACTCTTTTATGCTCTGGTTAACTTATAATTAATTACCTGTATTCATGGGTTCTCTATGATTTTTCTTTATTGTGTAACATTAATCTCTGTCTGGTTTTAAATTACACGAAGTTTTAAAACTAATACTTGTTGGAATCATTGCGCGGTTAATAAAACGGCGTAAACACTGCGGTTACTGCAGGGACATATGACCTTTAAAAATGAGTATTTCGCAAACACTAACGCATAAACGGAATATTAGGTATAAATTAAGATTTAGCTTTCCTTTAAATTCACTCCGCTATTTAAGTAGGTATTTATTTATCATTTCTAAGCGTCAGCAACCCTAGCGTTGTGCCGGTGCGCGCGGTGCGGGGAGCGGCGCGCTGAAGGTCACTCCATTGTATTTTTGTGTAGGTATCAAAACGGTAGGTATTTGCGTTTTCTTTGAGAGATAAGTATCTGTTCGTAAGAACTATTATATAATCTGTGCCAGTAGGTACTGTCAGTGTAATAAAATTGGCACGGACGGAAAGTGGCAGAAATATGTAAACAAACGTGTTATGTGAACACATTTTTGGCACTTTGTTAGTGTCGAAAGTCGTATTAATACCTTGACTGTATAAATAAACAAAACCATTTTGACTAAGTACATAGATTAGTTTGTTATTGAATTGAATGTTGTTTTATGTGCAATATTTACAATACATACTTAGTGATTAAATGATTAATTTAATTTATTATAATGTAATTAAATAAGAAATTAAAGTACCTACCTTGTAAGATTTACAACTAGCGCTTTTTCATTTCGTACAAAATATTTTAGTTGGGTACCTATTATTCTTAAATCAGAACGACAAGGTTGTCAAATAATAATACGAGCAGGATAATTAAAGATAGTTTTATTAGAAAATAATAAATTGCTCTATTTTAGCTACAAATAATATTATAATCAAAGAAGAAAATAAGTAACTATTTAAATGCATAAATCTTGACACTTGAATCACAAGAAAATTTTTACAGACCCATCCATCTATTTAATTCGCTTATCCATCTATTTAGTTTGCTTTTAATAGCCCACTTCGCATCACTTGCAATACATAATACGAATTCTTAGAATATTAAAATATTTTAAAACCTTAGTTGACGCGTCGGTGATAGGTGAGCGTCAACCTTACACTACCAATTCTGCCGTGCATGACTTAAACAACAGTAAGTGCTACTTTTGCGATTTTTTGTTTTTTCTTGATCTTGGACCACCATGTCAAGACGCACACATGTATATAGTCCACGTGCGATTATGATAATGGGAACATATAAAACTCGAGCAATCCATGTACAGTAAATCAGAAGAATTTAGTAAATTATTGAGGTAAAACTAACTAAACTGCAGTAATAAAGTTGTCGGCTGTGAATTTTGAGACTACTGATTAAAATACAGTAAAGGTCTCACGTTAATCCTATATTAACAAGTAAAGTGAAGTTAATACTTACGCCAAAAACTGTTTAAAATGCAGTACAATATAAATGTTCTAAAATATTTGTACTGTGTTTGAAATGTTATTGATTTTTCAGCATAATTACTAATTAACCCATACAACCCATTTTTTCATATAGTCATTTTGTACGTAATTGCTATTTTAACTGGGTAAAATACAGCCAAGAATATAGGTACAATCTTAAAATATTTATTTATATCATTCAAGACATATATAAAATTTACAATAAATATCTGCTTATATGCTTAATCCTAATAATTTATTTACTTATACTATCTGTCTAAATTATATTCTTAAGAGTTTTAATAGGCCTAACTAACAGAAACTGCTGCTATATAGTCCATTGGGACCTTTAAAAATGTAAACATACGAAACCCCGCGACTAGGTCGATTGGCAAATCAATCAAATCAGTATCGTATATTTACAAAAATGTAGGTACCTCATTGAACGATCAAGTCACATGGTTTTGTTTGTTTGCATTATTTTAATAATAGAGTAAACGTAAACACAACTGCTTCAATTTAACTTTATAAATTATTTTTTGCCCCACAATCACGATCATAAACAAGAACACATTTTTAAATTATTCAAAAAATGTATATAATCTAAAAATGCATTTAAATTCACTTTCAAAATTATAATTTTAAATCTGTCGATATACTTAAATATTAAAAACATCGATCTTCGAGTTTTTATCATTAAATTTATGTATACGACTCAATATTTAATTAGGTACAGTCAACTGTATAAATATGGGTGCACAAATCATCTCAATAATATGTCCCATAGCTCTTATGTCAGCGGATTAAGAACTATGGGACATATTTTTGAATAAGTTGGCAACACCCATATTTTTACTATGTAACTTCATCATGGCAAGACCAGGTAATCGCCTAGTGTCACATGAGAATTATCGGTTCACAACATGTTGCTTTGACCCGAACGACCCAATCTGATAACAAGACAATTGGATGGTGCATACAGAAAGCAATGCCTCACGTGTAGAAGTCACGTTGAGTTAACACCAGTTATGATCTGAAAGTTACACCTTAGGTGTATTCCATGTACCTAATGGTTGAAATTTGAGTAGTGACAATATATTATACTGAGCGACTTTTATTATGGGACCAATATCGAAATCGCGCAAAAAAATTGGCTTTTTTTCATATAGATTTTTTATTTCGGGCTCCGGCTCATGTGATCCCGCTGATTTCTAAGGGACAGCCATGGTATAATAATGTACTCCGCCTGGTACTCTCTTCCGACCACGTGACTGACACAAACCTACGTCAGTATGCGACAGCGCTATATAATAATATGCAATAGCGCTATATAAACTCTCTGGGAAGAGAAGGCCCTGTTTTATTAGACTATTGGGACTTTATAATAAAAGCTGTTCATGCAGTGTGACCTCTAAAGTCACTAAGCAGAGTATGGATAGTGACTAAAATTACATCCTGTATTTGGGATAAATTACTGATGATATAAAATTATAAAATTATTATGAATTTCGAGGTTTTACCAAGAAACAGTGAACAGTTTGTCATGTTTTGTACCGCAGGTTTCTTCTAACCATTTTGCTAACATTCACAGCCAGATTGAGAGTGCTTAATCTTAAGCGTTACTTCAGATGGATCTAGGAGATCGAGGATGGCAGGGCCGCGACATACAAAGGTAGTGTACCTAGATCTTATAAGAGTATTTTTCGTATATTAGCAACTGCTATACGGTGGTTGGCCATAGACATTTTTTGTTATACCTACTGATATTCGAAGCATTAATGAGGAACTACGTTTAATCAACTGAGGCGGCGTTTCCAAGTTTGGAAATTATCGCCGTTTGGTCAGTTCCTTCACCGCTGACCAGATATTTCAATTGTTGAAGTAAGATGAGACTCAATTTAAGCCATCTACCGCGGCGAATCTCTGAACAAGTTTGGAGACGTATTTGCGTAGGATGTCCTGCCGCATGCGGCCGACGTCGAGCACCTCATCGTGGTTCGCTTCGTCTGTTGCGTCCTCGCACGTCACGCACTCGTTGGTCACCAGCGACAGACCGAATACTTTCATGTCGCAGTGGCGGGCGATGATAACCTGATGAAAAAATAAACAAGTAGGTACCTATTAATAAAGACTCGTTGTTTTACGAAGTGCTGGGATAGGGGTCATGGCAATTAGGAAACGGATCCAAAAAAACTAAAGCATGACTATTTTTAAAAGTAAAACAGGTAGGTACCTATAATGTCTTCTCACATTCACTGCCAGCGACCCGGTAGGCAGGCTCTCTGTTCGTAGGCGCTTTTTGCTACATACGGGTGTACCCATTGTTATCCGCTATGCTACGTAAATACAACTTACGAGTTTTAAGCAGTTTCATGAAATTACCTCATGTACTGTCGACATGCCGACTGTGTCGACTCCCACCATTTGCAACATCTTCAATTCTGCTACAGTTTCGAAGTTAGGGCCTCCGAGGCAGGTGTATACGCCTTCGCGTACGATGTTTTCTATGTTCAGTTCCTTCGCTACCTGAAAGTATATTTAAGGAAAACGTTAGTATAGGTACCTATTTAGTAGGTAATATTTACTTACAAAGTAACTAACTTAGGTATCTAAGTATGTTGTCAGGCTTGGCTTCATAATTAAAGTTGTACATTATGTCACAGTATAAGAACAGTAGTGAATCTTCATAGAAATGTGCCGCTGCCGGCTTGAATGTGTGCGTGCGCGCCGGGCGCCGTGTACGCACGCGCTGCCACGCACACATTTGCATAATATACGGGGGAATACGGTGGCGGCTAGAGATGGGCGAAATGTGTCAGTAGAGGGAAAAGATTGATATATATCTTTTTACCACTGGGATATGTATCACTCTTTTATATCTTTATATCCGTGTGTATCAGTTGTCCCGCTTGTAACTGTATCGACACTTACTGACTTTGCGTCATCTTATGAATGAGAGAGAGACAGAATTGTTATTATAACGTGGCTACATTTTCATTTTGTATCATGATGGATATAGATTGGTACATTCACAAGGAAGCTTGATTTGGTTGGTATTGTCATGCGCAAGAATATATTTGCCTAATAAAATACCTTATTGCTTTTTGTTTACATTTTATTAAATGCAATGCAATTTAACTCATTAACCGAATTAATACCTCATCATTGCATCCTGCGCGAGCGAGATATACTATACTATCTACTTCTCGTTCCCGCGGAATAGCGAATGACGCGTCCGAATCCGCCTGAACGACCGCTGTCGCTCGTTCGTGTTACTTCGGTCGACACGCGACCGAGTCATCGCTTTCGCTTTAGTAAATCGTTGCCGAGGGAGTGAGCGGTACGGATATACTGATACATTCGGATTCGTAAAGACAAGAAGAGTGATTCATGAAACGAGAAAGATATATATCTTTTTTATCTATCACTCCTGAGTTACCCATCTCTAGTGGCGGCAGTGTGGGCCGTACCGCGACTGTGATCGCGCGCATTCGAGTACGCTACCCGCCCGCTCGCATTTGTCTGCTCTGACGGTACGCCTTAATTTTTTTGATCATGACTATGAACAGAGGCAATAGTATAAGTAAGGTACTAGATTGAAAAGCTTGATTATATCACTATTGTATACAATACTTTTTCTACGAATCAACAAAAATAATACTTTAAACTAGTAGAATCATACAAACAAACCAAACCAAAAGTATACAGCTAAGATACGGGAGCAGCCGCGATACCTTCATAATACTGGTACGCGCCCCGGCCGCCGCGGCCCGGCGGGCTGGTCAACGACACCTTCTCGTAACTCATGAGGCCCTGGTACTTGCTCCGCGCTAAATTCAATTTTTAGACAGTTGTTTTCTCGATTTTGGCCACCGTAGCCTATGGAGACTAACAAGCAACACTAAGTGGTTTTCGTAGTCTATGGATGTTGCTATATTAAGGGTATCACATGCGCGTTTCTGATTTATGAACCAATTGTTTCTACTATACAACCTAAAATAAATAATTAATTTGAGCTATGGTTTTGTTTCGTCCTCTTCACCGCGGCGAGCTGTGATTGGTCATTTTCATTATAGTTGACTAAACTGTATCGAAATGAATATTATAGTTGAGTTGGGAGCCCGTACATTAAAAATACCCATTTGCAGTTTGGTATAAGAAATCTTAATTCAAAAATTACAGTCGTACAGTAGAAAAAAAATATAGTGTCTCAATAACGACTCCTCAAACCCGGACTTGTCATTCTTCATAATACCTACTTGCCCATGCTTCCCTAAAACCTTTTTACTATTAAAGTTATACGTAAGGATGAGAATTTACTTTAACCGCTAACAATAAAGCGTTCCGAACATGCAGAAACCGGAGGAATATTTTTCTGTATCGAATTTATAATTTTTTTAATAACTGCCATTTCCTAATGTTAATATATAAAAAGCGTTTTATTTATACTTCATTTATGAATTGATAGAACATTTCATTATATTATAATAAATAGAAACGTAGTGCTACTCATAATACGCAAATATATTTAACTAAAAATAAAAGTGACAACCCTAAGCGCCAACGCAAGAGTAGGCAAATAACTTGCCGAGCGGCCTTAGATTCACTACTGTTCTTAGTGTACTGTGATTATGTCCTACATATTATGGATCTCTTCAATCCAAGTATGGCTAGTCATTAGAAATGACCTTACTTAGAAGCCACTTTAGTAATTACTAATTACTCGTACTTACTAACAGTTAGCATACGTTAGTAATTATTTTGAGCTGATTATACATAGAATAAAACAAAAATCATTATTTACATCGTCCAAAATCGGCCCCAACGTAGTTTTCGAAAATAGAAAAGGAAAAGAAAAACTTGAACAAATTTACTGTGTAATCTACTGCGTATGTACCTACCTATTACATCTACAGAGGTTCCTGATAAGTAGTAGGTAAATGACATTATTTATTCCAGGAATCGTAACTAGTAACAACTGGTAAGTAATATGGTTGTTGTGTAAATGAGTATGGAATGCGTGGAATAGAATTTCGTTCTAAAATTAATGTCGTATCATCAATGGTCATGGTCCCTTAGTTCCAGAATGTTTTTATCATTCATTGTTAGCCGATAACTGTGTTTATATTCTAGTAGTCGAATCTATACTAACGCATCGTAGAGATAAGCTGTTTTGTTATGTTAAGTGTGCCAGATGCAGCTATTAGTAACCCTCGCGATAACCTCGAACTTACTCGGAGCAGTTACGGTTGCATCAACCACGATGGGATCATTGTTATGCGTGCCGGAGGGGCGTTATGTATCTATTGATTTTACTATATTTCTAAGAAATAATCGTACCTTCGACAGCTGAAGTAGATGGCGTACGGCGCTATATTACCTACAGTACTTACGTAAGTCAATAACTTTAGACAATCAGAGTAACCGCATAAAAGAGAGCCGTACAGCGCCGTCTACATTAGCTGTCTAAATTCAAAACACGTATTTGTTACTTTACGCATCTCATATAATCAATGAATCTTTGATATCCGTCCATGCGTCAGATTGTTTGCTACCTCAGGTTGTAATTTGTCTTTTCTGTAGGCATACCAGCCAAAACTACCGTAAAAGTATATATAACTTTGCCTTTAACATATCTTTGCCCACCGCGTCATAGCTCAGTAAAAGCGGAATAACTTAAAAGTTAAAGCCCCTGCTACACGGCAGCCGACAAGCCCCCAAACCGCGTGGCCTTGGTCTGTCCCGGACCGTGTAGACAGTTGTTACCAACAAAATTTCGTTTGACCTCCGGACGCCCTTGGCATGCGAGCGCGCGCCAGCGACCGCGGTCTGAGCGGTCGGTCCGGAACCGTGTAGCCGCCCGACGCCGACCGCACTAGGCCATTTCGCTTGAAGGACGCGCCGTGTGCGCTCGTGTGGTTAATAGCCATGCCATGGGTACTCAGTAGCATTTCTAATAATTCATCAAATACTTTCCTCTTCATTCTCAGAAAGTTATGTATGTCCCCGTAGCGTAGTCCAGCGAATTCATTAAGTTGAAATGACTCAACAAATACCGTTTTTTGAGCAAGCGTTTCATTCATATACCCTTTTCTTTTTTTACAAACTTTTTATTAACTTGCAATATACCTAATGTAAGTATGTAAACATGTTTTTACGGGTCAAATTTTGCAAGTCAAATTAGACCCACTTTCTAGTTTCCGATGGAGCTGAAAATTTGCATACATATATAAGTCGGGTGACAATGCATTATTATGGTACCATAGAGCTGATCTGATGATGGAGACAGGAGGTGGCCATAGGAACCCTGTGATAGAACAACGCGACCTAATTGTGTTTGGGGTTTTTAGAATTGTCTCGACGAGTATTAGATGCCTCTGGAAAGAAAAGTACAGTCAGCAATAAAAGCTTGTACCAAATATGATTTTTTTGCCAAAAACTTATTTTTTTGTCATTGCACTAGTATGAGTAGGTAGGTTAATATGAAATTTGGCGCCCCGGCCAATAAGTTTTGCCGCCCCAGAAGTGAAGGAAGAAAAACAAAATGCAATCCGCCAGGGGTGGCATACGCCGCCCTTAGGGCCATACGCCACTGAGTAGGTACTAATGCCACGCCAACTTTCTGAAAGGTTAGGGGCCATTTTGTGCGCTTGCAATACGTGTTGTCCGTCCGCGAGTTCTGAACACACTGTGGTTTGCCACCGTCTAGCCAGACAACTCAGACGGACCCACACACCAAGGACAGACCAAGGTCAGACGGTTAGTAGGCTTGTCGGCTGCCGTGTAGCAGGGGCTTAACAGATACACTTTCTGATGAAAGTGAAGAAGAAGTGCACTTTAGGCAAAGTTTTATACTTTTACTGTACCTCTGTGGTACCTCTAGAACTATTTCTGCTCGGCGGTAGCAAATACTAAATTTTAATCTCGTACCTACTTAACTTTTGGTCGCGATTTATCGTTGGTTATGTAGTGTTATGTACTTACTTCTTTAGCTATTTTCCTATATTCCAAATTGTACGCCTTGTTCATCGGAGGGAAGCGAGGTCCAAATCTCTCGTCGTTGGGTCCGTGGAGGGGATTGTTTCCAGCGAAGCCCATCATGTTGATGTGGTCCTTCACAATCATGAGGTCTCCGATTTTGTAGTTAGGGTTGAGACCACCAGCTGCATTGGTAGCGATCAACGTTTTTACTCCCAGGAGCTTCATCACGCGAATCGGTAGACAGCACTAGAATGAAAAGAAGTACATGTATTATTAATTATTATATTATTAGGTACGAGTACCTATTTATATTACTGCTAGACTGGCTCTCTTAAAATGAAGCTGCATGACGTGCTCGCGGTATACATATTAGGTAACGCTCTTATTATAACCTATGTAGTGTTTTTTGTTACGTAGGTAGGTAATCGTCAATACAGATAGACACAAACATAAATAGATTTAAAGTACATTTAAAGCGACATTTAATTAGCAAAGCATATTACTGTATTCAAGAGTTTTTAAATGAGAACTAGATGTTTTAGTTTAGTTTTAATTAGACTTACGTTGCTATACCCTCGCAGGGTTCATGTTGAAACTGTACTTAGCCCTAAGATCTTCTGTACACATGAAATGCAATAAAATATATGAGTATGAGTAGGTTGATCTTTACCTACATTATAATAAACTTATGAATAAAACGACGTTCGTTTCCGCGTCACCGATAAAGATTGTTGGTGATTTCTCACTATCTTTCAATACAATTGGTCAACATTAAATGCCAAGCATAAAATATTAATGCATCCTTGCGGAATTCAGCATCTAGTGATTTATGACAAATATATTGTCTAGGTTTCTTCTAATAGCCCTTTAGACATAATCCCATTTAATATTCCAATGCACAAAGATCTTCTTTACTTGTAAAAGTTAGACATTTGTTTAAAAAAAATCGTATTGTAGACGAGAAGTTTTGATTTTGTAATCTACGCTGAAGGCCATATCCATCATGCTAAACACAGACGGCTTAAGAAAAAAATAACCAAATATACTGACGCAACAGCGTTATCTCTTCGATAATGTTTACCCTCTCATTGTGATGCTAGTAAAAACAACTGATAACCCCGCCGCTGGGGATCGAGCTTGCTTTGCATCAGCCACAATATTTTCCATTCAACCTTTGAATTTATTCAATTATAAATAATCCATAGTAACAACATTTAATGAGAGTACCGCTAACGCCGTCAGGTACCTACTCATATTGCCGAAGATATTTTTTTGGTGTCATGCGGTGATTAAATTAGTCGCTTTTACATACAACTGCATTTCCCTACGTACATTAGAATAGATTTGTCAATAATTACCCAAGTACTTAGTAAATAAGACCCACAGCCCACAGTATATAGACAGCAATTTTAATAATTAGGGTTTTTGATAACAAAATACACGCATCTCAAAATCTAATAGAAAATTTCAACACGGTTACTTCCCATATACGTATTATATTTATTTTATTATTCACTTACATCAAAATACAAGAGTTTCATCAGTTCATCATCCAAAGATCATCTACCAAGATGCAGCATAAAATTATGTATTTTTTAAAGTATATAATTTTACTTGAAAATCTTGTACATTTTCCGATTAAAACTATAGCTGTTGTTGAATGGCAATGTAAAGTTGAATATAAAGATTTACTTACCATCCAAAGTGGGTAGCCTTCATAATAGTGGAATCTGCCTTGCATGGCGACCACTGGGACGCCCGATATCTTGCCGAACACCAGTCTGCCGTGATGTCCCTCCACCGTACTCACGGGGAAGTTGGGAATTTCTTCATAGTCTACACTGTCTGGGTCTTCTATGTGTTCTGCTAATGAGCCTGAAAATAGGAATTATCCATGATTATTTTAAATGCAACAGTTATTAAATTAAAATTACTTAAAATGATTCACACATGATGGAGTTACATCGTCGTTTGTTATAGGTAACTACTATAATTAATGAAAATTATAAAATCCCTAATGTAACAATCAATCTTCGTAAAAATAAATATGCTTAAAGAAACAAGTATTTAATATAAGTACCTAGTTATTTAATTTTCTCTTATTTGTATTTTATCTTTGCGGATAAACTCACAAATAACAAAAACATTTCGATAGCTCTATCTATATGACACTGATCCGTCCTTAAGCCCTAATCGAGCAATCGTTCTTCATTTGGATTTATTTTGGCTAGATGTATTTATGAAAAATAATTAGTTTGTTGCTATAGCGGCTATAGAAAATACATACATATATAGGTATGTATTACATACATACATACATAGATAGGTACTAAGAAACTGTCTACCTATAACGGTTTTTGAGATAGAGGACGTTGACAGACATACGGACAGACGGACGGACAACGTAAGTAAGCGTAGTAAAATGATTCGGTTTGGCACCCTTCGGGTACAGAACCCTAGAAATTACCTCTATAAGTAGGTGGCATGATACCTATTGCTTGTAGGTAAATACATGCGTAAACTAGAATCTAAGGAAGGACACTAAATAATCATTTATTTTTGTAAAATTTTGGTTAAATAAGAAACGTGAGTTATACACATTCCTCTACTCTAAATTTTAACTTATAAAATGCCCAAAGCATGCCTAAAAATGTGTCAATAAATACCCTCTTTCCAATACGCACCCAACCCTGACCCGCAGATGATACCGATGTGAGGCCGAACAGAGGTTCTGGATAGAAGGAAGTTGGCGGTTTCCACCAGGGTCTCGTACGAATATGAGCTGAAACCAAGCGTAAGTACACGACTATTAATTGTCTATTTACAGTAGAGGTACAGTCACCTGCAGTATTATGTTACACAACGAAGGCTGTAAAAATATCTGACGCGATTTTATTTGTAGTCATAACTCATAAGATTGTGTCACATATTTTTGCGGCCTTCAAAGAGTAACATATTATTGCAGGTGACTGTACCTACAGGTACAGTAAGGAACAGTCATCATCTACACCTAATACACTACCTAATAGATGTACACGCCGTAGAAAATTCAAGAGAATTAAGTTAGTCTTCACCTGAGGATCAACGCAAGGATTGTACAATGACCGCAACGAATAGAAAAATAGATTGAAAAAAAGTAACGCGCGTATTAGTTTTCTACGTATATCAGGTATTTATTTATGATATTAATTTTGGCAGCCACATCCCATACACCAAAATATGAGCCCCTTATTTTAAGAGGTATTTGTCTGTAAGTATTACATATTAGTTAGATACCATATTATATTATTACACTTCACTACTGAAGCAAAATCATTAGTAAATTGTAAGCATAATTATTAGCAATAATTACCTAGGAATAGAAAAAGCCAGTCTTTGAAAACTATATAAAAATTACACCATGGCTTATTTTACAATTAAGTTACTCGTATATTTAAATACGCTCCTAGCCTTTGCCATTATTACGAGTAACTACTACCAGGTAAGATAAATAGTAGGTATACACCATACACGTGGAGTTTCATGTTTCTGATGATCTGAATTTTCAATTTAGGGGTCATCCATTAATTACGTCACACGAATTTCTAGGTTTTTTGACCCCTCCCCCCCCCTTGTCACATTTGGTCACATTTTGGCAAACCCCTCCCCCCTAGTGTGACGTCACATTTTTTCTACGAAATCGCCAAATCGAATTAAGTAAGTACCTAAGTATTATTAATATTTTATCAAAATATTTTTCGACGATATAAATATTAGTAATTTTATAACCCAAAACTGCTTAGGAAAGAAAATTAAAAGAATTAAAACGATTATCGTTTTAAAAACTTGTTATTTAAATGTACAGCGAATAAAATAATAAAAAAAAAAGTTCGGTTACTGATGAAGTTAAAGTGACGTCACAAAATTTGTGTCTCCCCCCTCCCCCATGTCACAATATGTCACATTTTCTTGACCCCCTCCCTCCCCCTAAGCGTGTGACGTAATTAATGGATGACCCCTTAGTATAATGTAAGTATACATTGTTGTAATCGTGACGTGATGTAAACCTATAGAAACTAGTAAGCTTATTACTTGCTCCCAAATTTTCTAATATTCGACTTTATCCTGCACAACTTAGAGTTCATCTTTACTTATAGTTTAACCCTTTTTAATGTTCCTAGTATTGAACATGCTCTAGGTATTTCTTGTGATTATGGTCATTTTGTTGTGTCTTCCGTGCAACATACCGAGGCTGTCCTTAACAACTTGATACGTGATTGACCAGATTCCTTTGAGGGTATTGGTACTAAATTGATGCAAGTTTTTCTTATGGTATTAACTCGACCAGTTTTATTTATTTTAGAAATAGTAAAAGAGCAGATAAAATATGTAAGTATATGGAAATCAGTGCGAATTAAACTCGTCAGCTGCCTGTCTAAAATAAATTATATAACTTTACATGGCGCTTCCCTTTCCAATTTTGTGACCTATGTATGAAACGAAGGAAACTACCTATAGAAAGCAATCCATTAAAATCAGATTATTATTTTTGTACTGTACTTATAATTTTCCTTTTTATTTGTTTAGGCACTTAAGAGATCTGATTTTGAACTTATGAACATAATAATAAAATTGCGTTAGGCACTTTACCTATTGCTGAATTGAATGTAAAATCCAAATGCTAGTGTAAGTACCTATGTAGGTATTCTAAAGGAATTCCTCCCGCAGAGGGATTTTTACTTGTGGTGACATTGTGATTAACTAGGTAACAAAGTGAATACTTAACGCCAAACTATATTTTGAAAGCTATTGCCCGCGAATGATGATGATGATGATTGATAAAAACTACCCGATGTCCTTTATCACTATCAGGCCCAAACTATCTCCATATATTTTTTTTTCCAAATCGGTTCAGCGGTTTAAGCGTGAACAGACAGACACACTTTCGCATTTATAATATTAGTTAGTATGATTCGTGTGAGTTTGTTTCCAAACGGCACACATTTTTTTGTTTTTTCTTTGCATTTATTTTAAGAAGGGTTTTTATTGCTGTATGCGGTATGACCGGTTTTGGTATTTGGTTAAAGAAAGGTTCTGATTATAAACGGAGTGCACATACTATCTTATGAGGATAGAAAAACTCATTCAATTGTTTACGGCAAGTAAGTATTTTTGCGCAATATAATGCCAAATTTCCATTAGCATTTCAATGGCTTTACGGCCGTCATCCTATCGAGCAGTAGGGTACAGCTAGTGGTCGGTATAAATAGCCATATTACAGTAAAAAGGGTCCCTAACTATTTTGTTACATTATGTATGTATTTATGAATTGGTAAATAGGATAGTATTACTTACGTAAGTATTCTCCAATAGATCGATAACATTGAAAATCGTTAATGTCTCGTTGATATTTACAAGTGTGATATCGTGTTCTTGTGATTGCGTCCAATTAACCCTGGTTGACATTATGATTTATGAAACTAGTTTTTATCATGTTAGTACGTTGTTCCAGACAAAAAAGTAATATACTCGTATATTGTAGTTTGTGTGACCTCTTTATTATATGTATTTATTTACTTAGATAACGTTACGCTCAGTAAATCACAACGACTGATGCGACCCTTTTAAAGTAGTATTGACAAATGACGTGATATATACAGGGTGGAAAGGCACGACGATCCTTCCCGGAAGTATTAGGTCGTTTAAGTGATACAGAGACTATTGGTAATGGTAAGAATCGTTAATTGAGTAAAAAATAAAAATTGCAAAAATACTACTTTTTAACTGTGGTGATAACCCTATAGCATGTGCACATGACGGCTAGATTAAGGATCTCCGTCGGGAAAGCTCGGGACTTTACACTTTTTTCCGATCGTTGACAGTATCGCAATGATGTATGAATGACGCATAAATGTCAAATAAATCAAATGCATGCAAAAATATTACAAACAATTTTATTACTTTCTTAGATAATTACTTTTTTCCAATATTTAATACTATCTTCTTTTCACATACGGTGTTCAAATGTACCTCCGTGTATTACAACGCCGCCGCAGCCCGTACCCGAGTATGTCGATGCACATGCGATATAGTGTATGCTCTTCGTCATTTATCCTCCGCAGAAAGCACCAATTAGCCTTTGTCTCATTTCGTCCGCAGTTTCACATTCCGTTTGGTTAGGTACACCATATCTTTTACACAGCCCCACAAATTTAAATAGCCACGAGCATCTAACATTTTTATTTGAAGAATATGACATTCAATAAGTATAGTTCAATGAAAATTTAATTTCAAACATCAGACGTCTTGTCTATTTCCTACCACGCAAGAAGGTTTGTTAGTTTGGTATTTAAGAAGTATTTATTCTTGATTTATTCTTAGTATTTAATTTTTGCAAGTTCATTTGGTGCAACTAACACAACCTACTTGTTATTTTTAATTATTTTAGATAGTTTCCAATTATTCGAAAATAATTTTGTGAAACGTGTTAAGAAACTAAAACCTTTTTATCAGTCAAGGAAACCAGAGATATTTATAAGACGATTGCGTACTTTTGAGTGGTTGTCAATGTCACCATTTGAACTGTCGTTGTAAACAATGTTGTGGTTAGTATTATTAATATTAAGGAATAACATAACTATTTCATTCAAGTATTGAACAAGTGGAACCACTAAGAAAGCGAAAATCCTGCAATGATTCTTACCGTGCTGTAAGCAGACCTAAAAATGGTTAGATGGCAACAAATTAGCATAATTTCCTGTCGAATACTGATTGTTTACAAGTAAGTTCATTGACCCTGTCACCTGTTAGGGTTAGAACAAAGTAGTTTTTTGCGTGGATGTTTAAAAGGTCATAATTTAGAAACGGTTGCCCATATTAACATAGTTTCTATGGAGAAAATATAGAGCTTAGGCTAAACTATCTCCCATTTCCGGAAAGGATCGTCGTGCCTTTCCACCCTGTATATTTTTAAGAAAAAACATAGATATTATTAAAATTATGACCGAGTTGATTTGTACAGTAACTATAATAATGAAATGTGTTAATGTTGAAAGTTCATAATAAGAGTTTTACAACTTACAACTTTCAATCGTTTTAATCAATCCTATACAAAAATATGTGCATCTACCTACTGATATTGAATAACTATTTTTCTATTATTCAGTATTGTCTATTGCAGCGATCGGCAACCGGCGGCCCGCGGGCCGCATGCGGCCCGCGAACCTCTCACTTGCGGCCCGCGAACCTCTCACTTGCGGCCCGCAAGCCTCCCTGGCTATTTTGTATGTAATATTGACTAACGACAATGTCTAATAAAGTCATAAATATTAACAAAGTGCGGCCCGCGTCAACTTCGTTAACTATTCTATTGTCTACTTAGTCTATTGTATGAACAATTTAGAACAACAACACAAATTATAAAACGTGCGACATTAAAACTGAAAATATTTATTGAATAAATTTACCCGCCCTTATCCGTCTTAAATTTATCTGACCACTAGGCAAAAATTGACTTGTAGAATATATTAAGATAGGTACAAGATTATTATGGAAGAACTCACAAGTAACATAATTAAGGTGTGTATGTATATGCGACTTACCTGGCCTTATTTCCATTGCCATTTACATTATCCGAGTTCAATTCAGGCAGGGCTTTCTTCGCAGGAACGTATTCCTCGTCATTTAACACTTTTTCATTAACTGGAGCCATGTTTACGTCTAGATATGTTTCGAGATAAGATCGAGCGGTTCTGTATCGTTCGATGTCCGAGCATGCAATGCGGGGACCGTGGTCTCTCGGTTAGTTTTATATCTCGATATGACAGACCAGGGATGATACTACTCGGTGAATCAACAAACGCACGTTCGTCGATTACCACTAACTAACCAGTTTAAAGTCTGATTTCTTTAATACATAGGTGCTATTTGGTATCTAAGGTCACATTAATAATAGACAAGACTCAAGAGGTCGTTGTTGAGGAAGATTATTTTGTGAATAACACTAGATATTGTTCAATTCCATTTGTTTCTGTGCTCATCAATGGATGAATTGCACTTGATTGACCGAAGCGAAGCGAAGGTCTACGTTTTGACTCGGGCATTTTGCTTTCGTATGTCCGGATGTTCTCCTCTACAGGTCGCAATTCTTAACCGATTCTCGTGAAATTTTGTGACCGAATTTTATGACTAAATAAAATTTTTTTGTCAATCCGGTTTTTGGAAATTTTTAAAAATGGCGGAGTCGTGATACCTGGCGCCTAAACAAATAGTCGTATCGATATCATAAGAGTTTTTTCTTTTTGAGACATGTTTACAGAGTTAATAGCAAAAAATGCAGAAAAAAATTATCGCGGGTTTAGGCGGTATATAGATATTTAGTTTTGTATTTCCGGATGTTCTCCTCTACAGGTCGCAATTCTTAACCAATTCTCATGAAATTTTGTGACCAGATTCTATGACTAAATAAATTTTTTTTGTCAATCCGGTTTTTGGACATTTTTAAAAATGGCGGAGTCGTGACACCTGTCGCCTAAACAAATAGTCGTATCGATATCATAAGAGTTTTTTCTTTTTAATATATGTTTATAGATTAAATGGCCAAAAATTCAGAAAATTTGTATCGCTGGTTTCGGCGGTATTTAGATATTTAGTTTTTACTTGAAAATGAGTAGCTAAATTTCGTCAGCTTTAGTAAGAACTATCATGGCGCATTTTGCAAACGTTCGCTTTTTTGTTTGCATAGGGAGGTCCCTGGTTCCATCCCCAGTAATTGTATGCTGCTACATAACTTTTTGTATTTTTTTATACTTAAATTTCGTATCAATTGTTGTTTTTTATTTTATTTTTTATTTTGAAAAAATGAAAAAATCGTATTTTTTATTTATCAAGCGCGGTCTAAGCGCATTCGTTTATTTTTTGCAAGAGATGATGGCTTTTTGCGCTTTAAAGAAAATTTGATTCTTTAATATACGGCGCCATACCTTTGGCCTATGCTCGTCTAGATGGCGACACCATTTTATATTTAACAATTTTTACTCATATCAGTAAAAGAACATGGGTCATAATCATATGGCGTTCTAAAAATAAAAAAAATCATTTATCCATACATATATACATTTATTGATATTTTTTTTTCATTTTCATTTTAATCCTGTATCGAAAGATGGCAGTAAATTTACTGTGACTACAAAATTTTGTATGACAATAACCCTCTACTACGTATAGGGACCGTGCGCGTTGGAGGGTCTGCCATCTTGTGGCCTGAATCGGAAACATGTACATTGCCAAAACAAGTTCTACCATCTACCGTTCTTGTAGGTACGTTTCCTTATGCATAGTAGGTTCTGTCATCTTGTGGGCTACATCGGAAGCATAAACGTCACATTTACGCCTCACGCCAAAAATCTGACGGCTCCTATGCTACCCCCTATAGTTCACGCACGCCCACTATAAATAGGGACCGTGCGCGTTGGAGGGCCTGCCATCTTGTGGCCTGAATCGGAAACATATGTGCACATGTACATTGCCAAAGCAAGTGCTACCATCTACCGTTCTCGTAAGTACGTTTCCTTGTGCATAGTAGGTTCTGCCATCTCGTGGGCTACATCGGAATCATAAACTACTCATCTACGCTTCGCGCCAAAGATCTGACGGCTCCTGTGCTGCCCCCTATAGTGCATACACTTTATTCTCTTTAGATTAGATATTTAAATTCTTACTCGAGAATAAGTAACCAAATTTCGTCAGCTCATCTAAATGCTATCATAGCGCAGTTGGAAAGACGCTTACAAGCAAGGATATGGGATAGGTACCCGGTTCGATCCCCAGTAAATGCAAATTTTTTTATATATTTTTTGCACTCAAACATCGTACTGCTGATTGATCAAGCGAGCGCGAAGCGCGAGGTAAGCGTATTCGTTTGAGTTTTTGTTTGAACATTTTTTTTAGCGGTTTTAGTTCAAGGGCATGGCTGTTCCAGGAGTCAATTTCCACTTACGTTTATAGCATGGGCGGTCACCATCCATAAATCGCAGGGGTTAACATTGCCTAGGGTAGTGGTCGACCTTGGGCTCAGGGAACTAGCTGTAGGTTGCTCGTACGTTGCGCTTTCCCGGGCTCAAAGTCTAACTAACAATAATGTTAGTTAGACTTTGAGCCTTTTAATTTGGATCGCCTCGCTAAAATGGCCCATAATTTCCGCAAATCATTTTTTCTTCAAGGTAATTACTCCGTTCTCATTTTTTCCCAGTGGAATTTCTTCGCTTTATTTAATTTTTCGTGTACATTTTTTCATAAACAAAACTTTCCTTTTCTCAATTTATTCCCTTTTCTTTTTAATCCTAGTAGTTAAAATAACCAGTAGGTTTTTTTTTTCACTAACTAAATATTCTCTATCTCCATATTTTCTCTTTTTTTTAATGCTAGTGGTAAAAATAACCAGGTTTTTTTCAAATAGGTAGGTTAGGGTTATTTTTTTTGATGACCCTAAAAACGAAACTGCTCCTAGAGATAGGTAGGTTAGGGTTATTTTTTTTTATGACCCTAAAAACGAAACTGCTCCCAGAGATAGGTAGGTTAGGGTTATTTTTTTTTGATGACCCTAAAAACGAATCTGCTCCCAGAGATAGGTAGGTTAGAGTTATTGGCTGACAGCGTTTGGTTTTTTACTTGTAGTTTTTTAGATTATGCTTTAATTTTAGTGTTTTTGATATTTGTTGTATGTGAAATACCTACAAGTAACAAATATAATTACTACACTATTAACATACAGTAACAAGAAAATATTATCCTAGATATTTAAAAGAACGAAAACTATAAGGAAAAGATTAATTTAAAAATATTAATAAAAATAGGCGATTGCGGAAGAAAACCATTGGGAAAATATGGGAACGGAGTAATTGCTACCGAGAATGAATGATTTCGGGAAATTATGGGCAACGCAAAATATGAGAACGGAGTAATTGCCTCGAAGAAAAAATGATTTTCGGAAATTATGGGCCACACTCGCGCACGAAGCTTCTTAGTTGCAGTTTACAGGTTAATGCAAAGGTAATGTTGGTTTCCTAACATAAGTAGAGTTAGACCAAGAAAAGTCTGCAGAGATTTTGACACTGGCACAAATAACATTGGCACTGCGTGTGCTGTCAAAATCTCTGCAGACTTTTCTTGGTCTAACTCTATCCACTTTTCTATACAATTAGTATGGCGACGTGTATACTTAAGGGGCATCGACCGTACACTGACATCGGGATGATATTTTTATCATGTTATTTAGTAGTCATCGTGCGTCTCGCTTGCGCCAATACATGTACGGACAAGAACGAGTGAAATGCACGATAACTAAATGACATCAGTTAGATGTCTTTCTGATATCTGTGTAAGTTTGAATTGGCCTGTTAGCCAAAAATTGTTTCGTATGTCCATATGTTCTACTCTACAGGTCGCATATCTAAACCAATTCCCGAATTTTGTAAGCAATTGATAGTTAAGTTTTTATGGTCAAATTAGATTCTCTAAATTCTTCAAAACAACGGAACCATACATTTATTCAGTTTTAAACTCTGCTCGCGAGGTCTACAGCTCACAGAGCCACTAGTAAACTTTAGGGGTCAATATTTCCAAACTGCCATAGATTTACTCAATTAAATTATGTTGTACTTACGTCAGTACTTCTTATACATTGTTTCTGTACTAACATATAGAATATTTGAAGTCACTTTTCTGTGTAGAGTATTTTATTATTATTTAATATGTAAGTCGAATGCGTCCCAGATGTTATTGTCATACAGAGTGGCTAAAAAATAAGTGCATTCCCGTTGCGTATTTTTTAACCACCCTGTAGAACAGTTGCCAGTCCATTATCTACCTACTTAAAACTATACTGTAAAATAAAAGTAGGTAAGTATAAAACTTTGCCCTTTAACATAACTTTGCCCACCGCGTCACAATTATGTTAAAGGGCAAAGTTTTATACTTTTACACGCACGCACGTTCCCAAATTATATAGAGGAATTAAAGGAGCTTTTGCATTAAACTAAACTGCCTAGCTTCTGGCTGCGTACGTGTTTAGTACCTATTTGTTTTGATTTTGACAATATTGCCTTGGAAATGGCAAAAGGCGATATCTCAGACAAAACTCGAATATCTGTACAAATAGGTATGTTATTAAAATTGCGCATTAATTTCGCGTTGTTGATAGTATTTTACACAATCATGATATACTTAGGAACTTTATTAATAGAGAGCTTTTCAGTCGAAGATACCGTCTTTAAGCCACGATTCTTATAACTGGGTGATACCTAGGTATGTGACCTCTGTTGAAGGATAAATAGTGCAAATCTCAAGTTTCACATTATCCACCTAATCAATGACAGGCTTCGGGTGCGGTTAATTGCTGTCTGTGCAAGGTCGGCTAGATCAGTGTCGCGGGGGACTGTCCAATGATTAAGTGTCATTTGTAGGCAATGCAATGATTTTTTATAAGTTCATATTGGTCGAATTATTAGTACCTACCTACATACCTAGATATATTTGATTACTTTATACCTAATTTTTTTTACACAATAACAGAGGTATGCATTTTGTGCAATTCATCTAGGTACCTACAGTTTCAATGTCTGCCTTCTTGACGATATTGACCCGATTAATTACTCGTAACGTAATGGGCGCTTTCTTTAGTTTTATCATAAAATCACAGTTATATCTTATAATCATAATCATAATCTTTATTGTTTGTGAGAAATGAGTTATATTGCCAGTAATTACTATTGTAACAATTTTACATGGATTATAATATTTAAAACTTTCGCGTTTTGAACACATATTAACTCACATTTATAGACGGGTCTAACGCGAAATTTATTCAATTACTTACCTTTATTTACCGACGTTTCGACACAGGTTCGGTAGGTCGGTAAATAAAGGTACCTATTGAATAAATTTCGCGTTAGACCCGTCTATAAATGTGAGTTAATATGTTTACATAGATTCACCAAGACTCTAACACTTTACAGGTGTACAAACAAACATTTCCTATGGACTCTTACAACGAAAGATGTCAAGCATCTTGATTTGTATTTTTTTATCTTTCCCACAGGAAACAACGAACAATTGATTATTGTAAACAAAGTTATTTTCTGATTTAAATATCACCGATTGGCCAAAGATAACCTGAAAAGCGTCATTGTTGTTATTATAATTCTAAGCATACTTATTCATGGAAATCGGGTTTAGTATTCTACATTTTACTGAGTGCATCGCCTCACAGGGGCTCTGGCAGACCAACCCCTGGTCCTTGTTTTATTTTAGTTACCAATACGTACAATAGCAATGTTGAACTTTATAACATTCGGTATTAGGTAATTTGAAATATATATGTAGAAAACAAGCAATTTATCATAATATTCATAATAATACACCTACTTGCCACCAACTTCCAATAGTCTTTACACCCTGGCGGGTGCTGTCTCTGCGTGCATCGCATGACACGGGCAAGGACAGCATCCGCTCGGTGTACCCCTTATTACATTTCATTAAAGTGTCAAAAGGGTCTCTACGTGTTGGTTTCGCCTCCCAAAGGTCCGGAACACCATTGTTCCATTCCATGATGGGAATGACATAAGTACTTCATATAATAATAAGAATTTAAAAAATATAGGGTATCGTCTTGGGTCGTCCCATTCGTTTTTCGTCAAGTTCTTAAATTAGTCCTATTCTGCTTTCGTCACTCATTCTACAATGAAAGCCACCGACGATTGTGACGAATGTAGAATGAGTGACGAGAGCAGAATAGGACTAATTTAAGAACTTGACGAAAAACTAATGGGACGACCCAAGACGATACCAAATATAGGTACCTATTTTTGATAGTTCACTGATACTGATACTTAATACTTACCTGTAAAATCTCTAACGCTTTGCACGTTAAAAGTTGAATGTCCTTATTCATCTATTATGTTTTTCGACATGTTTTATGAAAGATACTACTATTGGTTTTAACATTGTTTGTATTTAACATAATTACCCAAAAAACAGTTTAGGCAACCTGCAAACTACTGTGGATCTCGACATTTCACTTATACTAGTTCGTTTCATACGTCGAGCTCGGTAAGCTGCCGAAATAACACCTAATTTCTATCTGAAGAAATCTCAGCACCTACCTCAGTTCATACCGTGGCTAAAAGCGGTGACAATGTGGTTATTAACTATGTTTATAGTTTTGTTATTTTCTTTTTATAAGATTACATTTCCTGGCCGATCACGTTTTTATCCTCCAGGTGTGCAATTAACAATTTTAAAAGCATTTATGTTACTGCTCTAAAAAAAAACCTAAATTATTCCCTTTTCAACTTTAAGGTCCTTGTTCGTTACCAATAATAGGAAACCTCATTTCCGTTTGGATCGGATTGAGAAAGCTGAAATATCACCACAGTCTTTGGCAATCATGGGCGAAAATCTATGGAGACATAGTGGGTCTGCAGTTAGGCTCTATGAATGTTGTTGTGGTGTTTGGAAAAGATTTGATCAAGGAAGTTTCTTCAAGAGATGTGTTCGAGGGGAGGCCGGATGGGTTGTTTTATATGATACGGTCGTTTGGCAAAAAATTAGGTGAGTAATACCTACTTATTTTGTATGTAATTGCTTATAGTTAAACCCCGAAACGCTATCGCTACCACTTCTAAGTTTTACCTCGTCAAACTTCAGGCTTGTGTCTCTGTGGCTCTCTATCAGTTAAAGCCCGATAAATTTGACAAGTTCTTGCACTTAAATGCAAAACGAGAAATTAAACCACTCTATCCTCCTGTGATCCCGTATACAACATTTTTTACATATTCAACAATCTGTTTGGAATTTTTATTGATTAACTAAGAGTAGGTATCAAATACAAAAACAAAACATCTGCTTCTGAGTCTCAGGAGGCTAAACGCCTGACAATTTTCCTTGCCCATACATGCAGCAAGCTCTCGCAAGATTTTAAACCAGAGCTAGTTTTTTTTTTGCACAAATATTTTCTTTTCAATTTACTTTTTAACAGTAGTTGCGTATAATTTAACTACTTACCTCGTGATTTATTTATGAATATTTACAGGAGTAGTATTTTCGGACGGACAATGCTGGAAATCGACGCGTGGAGTACTTCTCAAGTATTTGAAAGGTTTTGGCTACGGCACCCGCTCCATGGAGGCATACATAGCAGAGGAGTGCGCGGACCTTGTCAAGCTACTCTCAAGCACGCGCCAGCCTGTCATAGTCAACGATTTGTTCGACATTTCAATAGTCAATATTCTATGGCGACTTGTAGCTGGCACAAGGTTGGTAAACTTCATAATGCCTTTAGAAGTCCAGCTAGTCCAGCTTAATAGCTCGAATCCCAACCGAAAGAAAGCATGATGGAACTTGGCATGCATGTAACTAAGTTTATTCCGCTTCATTATTTTTTTCTGGTAATTCTTTCTATTGCATGAAGTGACCAATGGTGGAGGGACTACCATATGACTAAGTACCTAATCACCAATCAGACATCTAAAACAAAACTTTGTAAATGTCACCACTCTGTCACGCAGCCTCCCTGAAATCACCTCCTGTTATTTTCATCAGACATTAAGCCCATAATTGTGAAGCCGGCTCGGCGTGGGATTGGTGGGATATGTTAAACATGTAATAAAACTCGTTTTTTCCCTCAGATACGATTTGAAAGACATCCGTTTAAAGAAGTTATGCCATATGATCAAACGAGCATTCAAAGTTGTGGATATGAGTGGCGGCGTGATGAACTTCATACCTTTTCTGCGGCATATCATTCCTGGCGCCATTGGATATACGGAGCTGAATGAACTCCACGAGACTCTGTACTCGTTTATAAAGGTAAAAGTTTAGGTAACTTATCAAAAAATGTATCACTACTTACACTTTATAAAACAAAGTCCATCGCCGCGTCTGTCTGTTTGTGTATTTGTTCGCGATAAACTCAAAAAGTACTGAACGGATTTTCATGCGGTTTTCACCTAGCAATAGAGTGATTCTTGAGGAAGGTTTAGGTGTATAATTTGATAACCCGTGCGAAGCCGGGGCGGGTCGCTAGTAATATATAAGGATAGATAGGGTAAGAGAAATATTTGGAGAATTCCCATACTGTTCCTCTTGCCCCGAGCAAAATTAGCTACCTACCTACATAGGTATTATTCAACAAGACCATTTACCGATTAAATTTAAATATTTGAGTCTTGCTTACATAATCTTGATGGCAAATTGTACAGTTAATATCGACATACATGTTTGCCTGCCTGCCTGCCATGCCTTTATAATATGTAAGCTTTTAGGCGTATGCTTTTTTTTTTTATTATAGGACATTTTTACACTAATTGACTAAGCCCCACGGTAAGCTCAAGAAGGCTTGTGTTGTGGGTACTCATACAACGATATATATAATATATAAATACATAGAAAACAACCATGACTCAGGAACAAATGTCTGTATCATCATACAAATAAATGCCCTTACCAGGATTCGAACCCGCCCAACTAACATTAAGCGCTAAATATAAGAGTTAAAAGAGTTCTACATAAGCGTTTGATTACTCCAGAGGTTCTATTGATGTTCTAAAAATAGGAGTTATAGCCGGCTATAACTCCCTAATACCCCCGGATTGGGCACAATTTTTATCACCTTGGATTGTAAAACGGCGCTACAATAGAGAAATAAGAGGTATAAGAGCGCTAAATTAGTGCTGTAATAGCGTTGATTAAGTACTTAGGATTTAAAAGGGTGCCAAATAAGCGACTACTAACTATTTGAGTAGTAGTGTAGGGCCATATAGATGATACTTTGAGCTTTAGATGGTATATAAGCATTCAAAGTCAATATTTGTAACACTCAAGAAGGTAATTGCGCATTTTTTCCTTAGCCCTATCTGTTTTGGTTGCAATGTTTCCATTTTGTATTATTATTCGCAAGCTTGCGCTATGACAGCTTGAAGTGAAATGTAATGGCGGATAAATAAAAGCAAATAATTATTTTAGTTCACTGATGCCGGCGTTATCTGCGGATTTATGATGGCGAAATTAATTACACTGTCAATAACTATATGTATTACTAACAAAAGTTTAAAGGGCCTCTGATCCTTTGCATATTTATCTGAATATAATATTTTATTACTTGTGGTCCACCGTATTTTATTTTCGAAAAATTGCACAATATACGTGAAATCCGGTTTTAAATATAACAATACTAACATTAAGCCAATATTGAGTAAAAGTATCGATTTTTATTAAGTATTTACGTTCTAATTAATAGTTTTTGTTTTGCTTATTGATTCATCGGTCATCTCAACATGGCGCTATAGGCTTAGGTTGCAATGAAGACTCTATTAACAGTATAAGATGTACTAAGGTATTGAATAACGCTCGTCTGCGACTAAATGATCTATAATAGTGACTCGTAACTTCTCTTTTCGACTGTAAGTGATACAAGAGAGTTAAGTAGCGATTGCGATACATGGAGCTATAGAAGACTTTTTATCGCCTGTTTAGAATCTTAAGTGAAAATTGCAGCTGCTTATTACTCATATAGATGTTAAGGTGGTAGAATTCACTTTGAGCTATAATACTAGCTGCTTAAGATGCATTATAGCGGCCAAAACGGCTACTGTGGATCTTAAAGCTATACATGGACCTCTTAAAGACCTTGATATCACCAGAGCCTGTAAGTTTAGAATATGTAGCTATTCTACAGCCGTTCTATCTCTTTAGGTGATAAAATAAGTGCTTAGTGTCGCCTAATTGTTTGTTGGGCGGGACCATCGGCTTCATAGGCAGGGTCACTACCCACTAGGCCAGACCGGTCGTCAAAAAGCTTTGAGGGTGAATGATAAGTAATTAAGTAGAGGTACCATCGCCCACACTGTTAACTGTACATCGGTGGACCTTATGCCTTTTGTAATAAGGTCCACCGATGTACATGCAGTTAGGAGTGTTGCTGTTTGTACTCATTTTATTTTGAATAAACGCACCGGGATTCAAATTTTGCCTAGCTTCTAGTCTTCCTATATAATATTTAAACCTAATACTTATCTAATAAAAATGCATAAGGCCGCGTCCTACGTGAGCGATCTGCGGGTCTATCCATGATGACAATCGTAGATGTGGATGTGTAGATGAGAAACATAAAATCTTAAGTAATGTATGGAAATAATCACGTGACTTTCCGTCACTTTTATATAAAAATGTATAACAGGAAGTAGAATCGTTGTACATCTTTAAATTTATGCATGTAGCTAATTATGGTTAGAACACAAATATTACATAGGAACATTAATTTGATAAAAAAAACATGAGAGTTCAAGTTCAGTTTTTATTTTATTTTCAATAGCGATAACTGTTCAATAACAGCAAGTAATAACAAGTGATTATTATTTAGATCATGGACGTAATTAAGTTGTTTTATTTGTTCTTACTATTACCTCTGGAACAATCTATAATTGTGTTATAACTACAATAGCAAACTATTGTATATTTGTATCATGTTTCCGTGAGTTTCCGTGTGCAATAGTAGTTATAAAGCAAATAACCATGATACTAGTAGTATAGTTGTATAATGTTAGTGTGATTCTCGCTGGACCTGATGACAGATAAGATATACGTCACTATTTACTATTAATTATTATATAGAATATATGGTAAGGGTTTACAGTTAAGCACCATTAAGACGACGGTTTTTCTTTACATTGCTATATTTGGTCTATCGACTACATATAATTCATCGTACTCTATCACAGAGTAACAATGTATCGAAATTTGCATGCAAGTTCTGGAGCCTTCTAAATGGGGTTTTAGGTAATGAAAGAGAACGCTTTTAATGTATAATGTTTATACTGCAAAACGTAATTCAAGACCAAAAAAAGTAAGAAATGTTGCCACTTTTTTACTAGCGCGTCTTGTATTTACGTACAAATAAGTAAATAAAAGTACTTTTTTAAATAGTAGGAGTAAAATTACTAATGAATAAATTATCTTAGCGTGATTATTTATCAAAAGAAATTTACTATTTTACAAACAAATTATTGCAATGGCAACATTGTCCTACTTTTTTTGGTCTTGAATTACGTTTTGCAGTATAGATACTTTAAGGATGAGTCGCATTTGTTAATAATGTTATTAATTATTATGATTTACAAATTGCTTCATGTCGTTATCGAATACACTTGAGTCGATACTTAACCAGGGCTCGGAACCGGTTTTTTTGTAAAACCCCAAAATAGCCCAATATTTTTAATTATTTTATGCTCTTTACGTAGGACTGAATCATGTATTAGTTAACAACTTCGTATTATTAGATTGTCCCAGTTAAAATTAAATAATAAACCAAAGAACGAAAAAGAACGTAATAATACCGGTATTTTTTGTATGAAGTAAAAACCGGTTCCGAGCCTTGACTTAACTACTTAATCACTTAATTAATCACTATCACGTACGTTTTTGATCCCATCAAACCGGGGTATAATTATAAATGGGCGTGGGTCCCTCCCGCCGCCACGACGGTCTCGCCGGTGATGAAGCTGGCGTCGTTGGAAGCCAGAAACGCCACGACTCCAGCTATTTCTGATGGCTGTCCCAGCCTTCGCATTGGTATTTGCGGTAAAATTTCCTTCCAAAGATCTTCCGAACCATCAGTAAGCTGTAAATTAGCAAAATTTATAAACACTTATTTCTTTTGGTTTACGCAGTTAGACGCAGTCGCTTGCCTCAATAATTAAAAAGCAATGGTTCATGAACATTTTAAAGCAAATGATTTCTCGAAATCTTTACGACCATGTTGTTTTTCGTAAAAAACCTACTCTTATTTCAAAGTCGGTTGAAAATGCTCCATGTCACCTGTGTCATAAGTAAATTTATACGAATCGATTGACACCGTAGATATTCACCAAATTCGTCTCAGTAGTTTTGACGCTTACTCACACACAGTATACCCACATACTTGCCTTCATAAACTTTCCTGTAGCCGGGTAAAAAACACAAAAGGTATTCTCGGAGAATATTAGATCAGAGCGCATTGTGCGTTTATATTTTTTTTTTCAAGTATTTCCAAGATAGATAGATTAAATAAATTTTTAAATAGGTATACTTACTATCGAAGCAAATTTTGTATCAATAACGCCAGGCGCCACACAGTTAACTCTTATGTTGTCACGCGCAACTTCATTGGCAATAGCCTTAGTCAACCCGATCAATGTTGTCTTACTCACACTGTAGAGACCTATAGGCTAAAATAATCATAAACTCATTAAAATACCTAATAGTCTTAAATATCATTACCACAAGGTTAACAGTCAAATACTCACCCACACAGGTTTATATCCAACTATGGATGAAATAAACACAATGCTACCACCGCCTCGCCTGACGAGATAAGGGTAGGCTTCCTTGGCCAGCAACCAAGAGCTTTTCACGTTCACTTCAAATATTTTGTTCCACGTGGCATCTTCTGCCTAAAACAAATATTATCATTTTAGCTATGTAACAATCAAGAACCATATTAATCAAATCTGAATAAGATTAAAGAATGAATTCATTGTTTAATCTTATTCAGATTTGAAGTGTACCTCTAACACTGGCGACGCTCCTGGATTAACTCCAGCATTTGATACTAATATATCCAGACCCCCAAATTTAGCATTGGCCTGAAAAGTGAACAAATTGATTTAGCTTACGTTTCAAGTTCTGGTACATACCTGAGAACAAATAATGCACACTATCATCTATAATATTCTGCTAGAAATATCGTCTAGACACAAGTCAAATCCAGAACTAGAACTTGGCACTTAATTTAATATGGGTCTCAAATATTTTGCCGGCGAAGTCAACGACGACGTATATAACTTGACTTTCATTTCACATTTACCGTTTTTGATGGGCTTCAACTTACAGTATCAAATAATGTCTTTCTCTGTTCTGCATCCGCAACATGGCATGCTACGCCCTCAACAGTTATTCCTTCTCTACGAAGCTCTTTAACAGCTCTCCGAACGTTGGTATCCTTCCTACTACATATTACTACAAATGCACCCTCATTTCCTAGTCTTTTAGCTATAGCATATCCAATCCTGTAACAAATCAAGGCCAACTGTAAATTTAAGTTTGTCGTCAAATTATTGTGTCAATTTACCTCATTGGCCTTTTCCCTTTACTTATGCTACATTCGTGCGTCACCCAGTATAAAATATACATAAATCGGTTTTTGCCAAATTTGATTATTTTAGGTAAACGGAAAGATTTCTTCATTGCCTTAACTTAGAAGGACTAAAGCTCCCTAAAACGTTTCTAAATGAAAATTTTGCCATTTCTTCTTTCTATTGAAATGTATGTGTGTAGTGATTCAACAAGTTAAAGAAACTTACCCTTACTTAGAAATGTTTTTATTGGGATCCCTTTGTTTCCCATAAACTTATTGTTTCGAATTTCGATAGTCAGAAATTGATATCCATATAATTTATGGACATAAACATCAATAGTCATAATTTTTGTTAAGTATAACGTTTCATAGTTCTAATTTTAAACATCTATAATATTAAACGCTATAATCACAAAAGTTATAAAATGGATGAATATAACATTCAAAGGTATATCAATAATTATTCAGAAATATTTTAAGGCATATATTTTATCGGACTAATGGTCGTTAATCATATCGTTTTAATGTCATCTCTTTGTTTCCCATAAACTTACTATTTCGAATTTCGATAGTCAGAAAATGATATCCTCTAATATTCTAATATTTAGGAGCTATAATATTAAATATTATGACTTTCAATAATTATGTCAAACAAAGTGCCATTTTTAATAACATCCTTCATATAAAGAAAAATCAAATCTGTTTCTTCAGGTAGGTTCGTTAGTTACCTTGTGTCCCTCAGAGCGGAAATAGGAGCCCCGCGAAGCGGGGTTCCGTTGACTCGTTGGCGGGACGAAATGGCTTAATAAGCTACATGAAAAATTAGAAATGGCGGGAAATCAGTAAACCAAACAATAAAAAATCTGTTTCCTCAGGTAGGTTCGTTAGTTACCTTGTGTCCCTCAGAGCGGAAATAGGAGCCCCGCGAAGCGGGGCTCCGTCGACTCGTTGGCGGGACGAAATGGCTTAATAAACTACATGAAAAATAAGAAATGGAGGGGAAATTAGTAAGCCAAATAAAAAAGAATCCCCAGGTAGGTAGACAAGCATGCAATTTGTTTTGTTTAATTTTATAAGTATTGACAATATTATTATGACTAATAAAAATTATGATCGAAAACGTTATGGTCTAAAAAAATCGGAACTTAAAATTTAGGGAATGCAATAGAGCCCCTACTTATCATTATAACCTGCGATAAAAGACCTTACAACGATTATTGTAAGCAAGTTTATTGCCTTCAACATTATGTAATGGTATACCTTCTGGACTTTGAATATTATGAGTAACAAATTTTATGACTAACAATAATAATGACCTGCAAAAATCGGAACTGCAATTTATATTGTTAAAATTTATGACTATTGACAATATGACTAATAAAAATTATAATGGAAAACTTTATGGACTGAATAAATCGGAACAATAAAATTATGGGAACCAATAGAGACCCGTTTTTATTACCATTATGGGTTAACAAAGTTGATCTTACAGATATACTTAGATTAAATGTAAATATAGTCGATGACCCAAAGCGCAGCTATAACCAAACAACTAAATCCTCAATTATTCAGTTTATTAGCAATAGTTATCATAACTTCTACCAACTATTCACTCACAGTTCTAAGGAAGAAGGTGCAATGGGTGCCGCATTTTATGACCCTCAGTGTGAAACACATTTAGAATTGAAAATAACGTCTGACTTATCCATCATGCATGGGGAGTTAGTAGCCATTGCAGAGGCAATATCCTATATTAAAACAATTGATTGTGATACATTTGTAACTTTAACAGACTCTATAAAAGCGCATTACAACATCTGGCTCGCTGTACCTCGTGTTATCGAGGACTGCCGATTGCCTATAGTATACTTAAAAGCATTTATAATCTGCGGGCTCAGCACGGTTCCATTTTTATCGACTATCACTATGCGCGTCCCTTTCGCACTTACATACTTGTTAGAACGTGACAGGCATGGTGACAAGGGATAAAAACGCGACCGTGCTAAGCCGCCTGGAATCTATGGGGAAATCATTGACTCTGCACTGGATTCCTTCACATATAGGCATTACCGGAAACGAAAAAGTAGATTTGTTTGCTAAGCAAGCCTGTCATAGTGATACCGTATACCACATATTGGTGGAATGTGTGCGGAACGAGTCCTTTAGGAGCCAACTGAAAATATCATTTAATACTTTTCACAATGTTGGGTGGGTGCAATAGTGCCCTGGCTTTTCCGTTGTCGGACGAGGCCAGAGCACTGTTCAAGCTAGTAAATATAGGCCTAAGTAATCGTAAAAGAGTGTGATTGCATGTTGATTATATGAAGCGACATAATCGCTAAGCAATAAAGCTCTTTAATAAAGATTAAAAAAAAAAGTTTGTCGTCAAATTATTGTGTCAATTTACCTCATTGGCCTTTTTCCTTTACTTATGCTGCATTCGTGCGTCACCCAGTATAAAATATAAATTGGTTTTTGCCAAATTTGATTATTTTAGGTAAACGGAAAGATTTCTTCATTGCCTTAACTTAGAAGGACTAAAGCTCCCTAAAACGTTTCTAAATGAAAATTTTGCCATTTCTTCTTTCTATTGAAATGTATGTGTGTAGTGATTCAACAAGTTAAAGAAACTTACCCTTCAGTAGATGCTGTGACTATAGCCACCTTGCCCTTATTCATCCTGTTCATTTCAATACTAACACTATACGACTTTACTGAAGTGAGGCTTTTGCCTGTTATCGAGAACCTTCCCAGAGAACGGATCATTTAAAAATATTATGAAATACCTATACGAGTATTTAGCTTTACAGGCCTATTCGGATTTCGAGATAATCACAAGATCTTGAGACGATTTAGAGATCAACTAGATCTACATTAGATATCGACTAGATGTGACTTGGATATCTAAGTCATAACTTGTCGAAATCGTTCAAGAGGACCTCCAGAATCGCGGAAACGTCAAATTTGACATATCTATCTTACAAATATCTTTAAATTATCCGTATCGTAACTTGTTGAAGTCTAGTAGAAATCTAATTCATTTTCCGAATCGAGCCGTTAGTCGAGCACGACTGTGCACAATACGAATGAAGAGCATCGTAAAAAAAAAGAATAAACCAAAATGCACTTGTCTGATAAGATATGCATAGTCATAAATATAGTCATTAAATGCTATGCTAAAGAGTTTAGCGAGGAATTTTCTTTTTTTTGGGGTTCCGTAGTGACCGTAGTTACCTAACTAGAAATCCTTAGAGTATTGTCATGTACTTCACTGTATGGTCTGTCTGTCCGTCCCCGACTTAGCTCAATGGTCGTTAAAGTACTAGAAAACTGCAATTTGACATGTCATATAGGTATACCTGCACAGTGCGCACCGACAAAGTGGTAAAATAAAAACTAGAAATAAAAAGTTTTTACACATGTATAGTAAGAATGATTATTTTTGGCTTCACCCCTTTGTGATGGAGTGTCGTTAAATAAGAAATACCGAGCGGATGATGGAGACCGAATGTTGCCATTTGAACTCTGTGATGACTGTTTAAATAAGTAAAATTACAGTATCGAAAATATTTATTAAGTACTCATTCGTCTTTTCCAGGAAACTATAAAAGAGCATGAGACAAACATCGTTACAAAAGACCCGCGAGACGTCATCGACGCCTTCCTGATTGAATCCATAGAAAACAAGGCTGATGCAAGTAGGTACAGTTCTATGGTGCCATTTTAATATCTTATTACTCAGACAAGTTCTTAAACGTATTGATGTTTAGACGTCACTGTATTAATTATCAATCCGGTAGTTTTGATAAGAAGTTATTGAGTTATATTTAT
Organism: Cydia splendana; assembly: GCF_910591565.1. NCBI lineage: Eukaryota > Metazoa > Arthropoda > Insecta > Lepidoptera > Tortricidae > Cydia > Cydia splendana. The sequence continues at coordinate 10,167,517 of NC_085971.1, read as the reverse complement.
TTACCTACATATTCGCTATACACGATGATCAGGCTATAAATTATAGCTCTGCGTTATCTAATCGCAGACAAGGTCGTTACTTAATTTTCTTAAATGTATCTTTATAACAGGATAGAAGGGTATCAATTTTTAAATATTAGAAATTGTTTAAGTTAATATTCTGCCATCCTAAGTCGAATAGCGCTATCTCAAAAACAAATGATTTTGACAATGTAATTCTCAGTAATAGAAACTAAAGTATAAGTTAGCAATGAATTTTCTTTTGAGATAGCGCTCTTTGGCTTAGTAGGGCAGTATTGTACTACATACCTAGCTAGTTATATTAATATTTATACCCTTTGTCCCATATCCCATTAACCAAACCACACATTGTCAAGTGCTAGGTCAAGGTATTGGCCATTGAAATGGATATGCATTTGAGAAGTCGGTGCAAACTTAGCGTCCGTCTGGACTCATGTTACGCACATGACACGATCTTATCTTATACCGTAGGTAGTATTAATGTATCTACAAATACCATATTTGAAATCGATTCTACGCAGCAGACAGGGTTTGAAATACATTTTTGTATTTTGTATTTGTATTTCAAATACTACCTGGAAAAGTATTTTGTATTTGGTATTTCAAATACTGCACTCACATGTATTTTGTATTTTGTATTTCAAATACTTCAAGCATCAAAATACATTTCTACAAAATACATTTTATTAAATTCTATAATCCTAAAATGGAACGTTTATTTAAATATAATGTACGACTTGTACGAGGGTAAATACAATGCGCGAGCTATTCTGCGCGGAACTTTTCGTCAACACCCAGGGTATAGGGTCATTGCAGTAGTTTCCGTCCATGCTCTAGTTTTAGACTACTTGACGCATTAGCAAATAATATATTTCATTTTTAATTTACTACTTGCGAAATATAATTTTAATATGTAGACAGATATACAGGGTGTTCTAGCCATTGGACAAAGCCGAAATGTACATATGCATTAGGGTATTTAGAACCAGTACCAGTATACAAATTATCATAACAATCGGTGTAGCGGTTACGAAGAAATTAACAAATTACGTTTTTTTTACTTTGGAGCAACCTGCAGGTATGTGTTAGTAGCTCCTGAGGTAATAAATAGTATGAAACCTTCTTCGACCGTTTTGATTATCTTTTTTATTTATGACATTAATAAGATTCTGTCTTTTGACAAATGTCATCATTGCCGCACATTTTCAAACAAATTGTCAAAAGCACTGCCAATGAGTAATACAGTATGTTTCTTTTTGTTGTCGATTATTGGAAATAACTTTTGTTTGATAATTTATTTTTATATCTTTTGTTCTATTAAAAAAAATATTACCGTTAGAGCATTTCTGAGAAGTAACCGTACGTGGGATTTCAGGGTTAGTCCAATGGCTAAGGTCACCCTGTATATATTGTTTCGACATTAAGGATTGAAATCAGTCCAAATTTGTGCAGCAATGTAGGTTTATATTCAAATTTCGTTAAGTGGACGAAAACTAGAGCTGGACGAAAACTTGCGCAATGAACCTATAAGTTTTTAGGAAAGGATATTCGTTAAAAAAACTAAATGATTAAACAAAAAAATTTAAAGGTATTTTGTATTTTGTATTTGAAATACATTATTTTAAACACTGTAGTTTGTATTTTGTATTTCAAATACCCATCACCAAAGTAATTTGTATTTGGTATTTCAAATACTTTTAAAAATGTATTTTGTAATTTGTATTTGAAATACGTGGAAGCCAGTATTTTGCCCAACCCTGGCAGCAGACGCAGATACTATATACTTTTTTGTACGCCTACACAAACAGAGAAGCAATCGCTCATTCTAAGGAATTATTTGCATTTATCATGACATCATGAGGATTCATAGCTGAGATTGTAAGAACATATTTTGCCATTTGCGTAATTCCAATTAGGTATATATAGGCCACCTACCTATTTATTACTTGAATAAATTATGCACCTACTTAAAACAATCCCTTAGATAGTGTAATTGTCATACTAGTCCGTAAACTTTTCATTTTATAAATAAAGTTAGTTGCGTTGTCGGACAAAATTCCATGAAGCTACTGGAAATCACACAAATACGTTGCATTTCCACCGATGGATCCTTGCATCCTTATAATAGTTTCAGAAGAAGAACTCCAAGTGGTGTGCCTTGACATGCTAGAAGCTGGAATGGAGACCGTGGGTAACACAGCCGTGTTTATGCTTCTGCACGTCGCCCTGAATCCGCACGTGCAAGCGCGTCTTAGACAAGAGATTGATGATGTAGTCGGCCCAAAACGATCGCCGGCGTTGGGTGATAGAGCAAGGTAAGACATTCGTGAGGTAGGTATTCCTTCTTGTATCGTCTTAGGTAGGTAGGTGCAGTTTTCCGAGCGTATCCTAAATGTTCACGGTCCCGCCTGCTTTCGGCAACATAACTCCAAGAATTTACACAGGCATTCAATGCATAGTGGAGGAAATCGGAGAATCCTAATGGGTTCTTATTAGAACCCACTAAAATACTAGAAATCAGACTAGAACTATTGTTCTAGTCTGATTTCCTCATAATGCTTTTTTTTTAATCGTATAACATAAATATTGAATGATAAGTATTTTGTACATACTTTAACATTCGAACCCACGACCTCAGGTTTAGAAGCATGCCTTACCTCTAGGCCACCAGCGCTTAACCTAACCTAACCATGCCTAACCTACCCGAGGGCCTCCAATGTACACACACACTTGTTATACTTATGTCTAGTAACAACAGATAATGTGTTACCTATAAGTGAACAACCAGGCATCGCACACCACGGTCAGTATAGCGATATTAACGATAAACGAAATATGTTTTGTGAACTTCTACAGAATGCTGTACACCGAGGCAGTGATCATGGAAGCCCTCCGTATCTCAAGTGTGGCCCCAGTGGGCATCCCCCACATGGCGCGGGAAAAAACGCAGCTCAATAATTTTATCATCCCTAAGGTACTTGCCACCCGTTACTTTGATATGTGATGTTACTAACCAAAACATCTTAGTGTCTTAACTGACCATTGATAGATTTTACGTTTTTGCAATTATAGGTTTACGAATACGACTTAGGTAGGTAACACTGTGGACGATGGTACAATAAAGAGTCGGAATGGGAATGTCGAACATATCTATACGTTTTTGTCTTTATTTAGTCTTACTATTTACTTGCAACCCGTAGATTATAAAGTTCAACGGTCATATAAGTTGATTAATATTTATATGGGTATACTGCTTTATTCCGAAAAAATTGCCCAAAAGCACCTTTATTGAAAATTTCATGTGTCTATTAATTTTTGTATTTAACCTAAGAAGTATTCAGAAACATAAAATAAGATACCATTTAATTTCAATGACTTCGCGCATATGAGCAGATTTGTAACCTATTAGCATATAATATAAGACGACTCAAGATCACATTGGCATTCACATTTTTATAAAAATAAAAAATAAAATTAATTGGACTTCTGTGTTAAGGCATGATAGAGTGGATGCTGTTCAACCTATGACTAAAGTAAAGACTAATTATATAACATTATACCTCTATTGAGAAAAAATGTTGAATATTTCTTGTGTATTGTAGGGTACATTAATCTTGCTGGCTCTACACGATCTCCACAACGGCTCTCACTGGGTGGACCCACACGAGTTCAGACCCGAAAGATTTCTCACCAAAGAAGGGAATCTAGTACAGGATGAGTGGCTAATGCCCTTCGGGACAGGTAAGCCCTAGAACCGGGGTTCAATTCCCGCACCGATTTAACCTTTAAATGTGACCTGGTATTAAATATAAACGAATTGCCGATTTTTTAGGTACTTATACAAGGATTCACAGTGAGGACAGGACGGGACAATGCAGACCCCTCAGAGCCACCGCATTGTGTTGGCATTGGTATCTTTGGGAGCTCTGAAATTAAAGAATTAACTAAACATTTTTTCAAATTTAATAAATCACGTAAATGCCATCAATTACATAATCCTATTTTATATTGATATTTGTTTGCACTTTTTAACCGACTTAAAAAAAGGAAGTTCTCAATTGGTCGGAATCTGCAAGTCGTGTGAGTCGTGTCATAACAATAACAAATCAATTTGAAACTGTAAAGTTAGAATCCGCCCCCGGTGTCCAATATTAAACATTAATTAAGGCGCTCTTATACTCGAGTTTTACGTTTTCAAGGGGGTGAAGCAGACGCGTGGTAGAACGGGCAGGCGGGCGCCCCGCACCATTCCCGCGCAGCACGTCTACGTCCTTATTCTGACGACATCAGTATTCTGAATTGTCAGTTCCGGGATTTTTTCCGGCAATTAATATTGAATAAGATTTATTAGCAAATTCGAATTTTGATGAGTACTTAATGAAATTAAAAATGGTAGGTAAGACGGTGAGTGTAAATGATTATTAATTATATACAATATGAGTGTATACCGCGACAAACTGAGAATCTAATCAAATGATACCAAATTAATATGAGACAAAAAACAGTACTTCCTATAGACATTAAAAATTTAATAGAGCTAGACCAAGAAAAGTCTGCAACGATTTTGATTGCACACGCAATGCGAGTGTTATTTTAAACGTCAAACTTCTATGAAATTATGAATAACATTTGCACTGCCTATGCTACCAAAATCGTTGCAGACTTGGTCTAACTCTAGCACTCAATTTCGGGCAAGTAGGTAGTGAAAATAAGGAAGAATACTAGAAAAAGTTAAGATAATTTGGGACTATTGAGTTATGCATAGCTCCAATAAGTAGATAAAATTAGCTATCTTCACAAAAAAGAATTATAACTCTAACTGTAATTACTTACTATTTTGCTAAATTTTGAATTGACGAGTAAAAGTTCACTTCGACATTCGAGTTAATTAATAGCTCAAGAAAATAAAAAAAAACTGCGGAAATAATTCGTATAATTGTGAAAATTGGCACTGTTATACCTTGTGGTGTCCAGATAACCATGCTTAGCAGGTGTGCTGAGGGTGTAGGGGGGAGGGGTGTGAAGGTACGGAAATAATCGATCTGAAAGAAAAAAAGTGTTTTCCCCTCTAGTTCCCCTAACTTTTGAACCATATGTCCAAAAATATGAAAAAATCGTGAAAGTGCTTAGCATACTTTCAAGGAAAAATATAGCAAACCTGAACGCTCCAGCTGTTTTTGAGTTTTTGCAATCACTCAATCAGACTATTTTGACGTACGGGTAACTGCGGAACCCATACTGATCATGGCGCGACATGCTCTTGACCGTTTTTTTTATGTTTCATGAGCAGGTCGCTAAGCTTGCTTATTCTAAACACAAAAAATGATTTATGATGAACAATTACGAAAAAACGACGTTTTCTTAATTCGTCTTTTTTTATCTCTTTGTTAACTTCAACCTGTAGCTCCTAAAGAAATAACTGCTAGATATAAAAATCACATTTTTCTTCCTGATTTCGAGGGTGTCAATAACTCAATTTCGCAAAAATTGTCACTTATGGTTTTTTTCCTTAAGGCGGAAGAATTGTACTTACACTTATTTTCCTTAGAATGTAAATACCTAATCCAATTAAACACAAAACCATTATAGCCATTTTTCGACCACTTCCACAAAAACGCATGTAGGTACCTCGGAAACTAAAAGTGTTGAAATGGTTACCACCATACACTAAACACTCCCACATATTTGAATCCTGTATATCTATGTTTAAAAATTATTCAATCTGATCAATTTTATAGCCTTTTAAAATATGTTTACACAATTTATCAACCGTGACTGAATTCCGGATTAGTTAGATGGGTGTGTGCCTTTGCTGCCCAACTTGTTATAAAGTGACAATATGACGGACGAATGTCTGAAATGTCACCGTATTTAAGAATTATTTTGCTTTTCTTCGTAAGTATGTTGAAAAACATTGTGTGTATAACATATTTATACTGTGATTACCCATTTTATGAAACGTCCGCTAAACTAGCATAGGTCCGACGCTGACAGTGGTCACGGGCGTACTGGCGTGAGGAATGGGCGCAAGGTATTGCCGCGTAGGGTGTAATTTAGTAGGCAAAATGTTGAATTCATCAAATGATGAATGAAAAAATTAACGTATCGATAAAAGGACAAGCAATAAAGAAGATTTACTTAAAAGCTATCGACTGAAGTAAGTTTCATATACATTTTCGTCGTAGTACTTCTAACATAAGGAAATAAAGACAGTGTTAGGCATGTTTTCAACTTAAGATTCTATCGAGAAAATAATGAGCCGTCGTGTTTCTGACAAGCAATAACATAGTTCAAGGACTGAAGTTATACATACTAGAAAATAATGCATGAAATCCTTGTAAAAGTCTGTAAATATTAACCGCGCCTTAATAATTTCTTATTACACACTTATTAATTATTATCTTTCAGGTAAACGACGTTGCATTGGCGAAGGTCTGGCCCGCTCCGAACTATTCATGTTCCTGACATACCTATTGCAGAGCTTCACTCTAGTAATACCTGAAGGCGACCGTACACCTTCAACGGAACCAGTCAACGGAGTGACACTCTCGGCGGAACCCTTCAGGCTCATATTTAGGCTGAGACGATAGTTGATTGTTCTTTGTGGGACGAGTTTTGTTTTTAAACTGTTTGAATTGTCAGATGCTATGGTAACTGCGATTTTGCTAATTAATCAGGTTAATCAGGTATAATAAAAAAGTATTTGTTTTGTATAAGTAATATTTATTTAATGGGTAAAGTTTGTTTGGTGAAGGTGTTTGCGATTTCATCATTTTAAATTAAACTTTAAATTACTTGATAAAATCCTCTTAATAAATAGTAGGTTTACTTACCTACTACATTTTCATCTTCTCATAATAAAAAAATAGTTATATTTTATTTTTATATTTAATTAAGGATAGGTGGATATAAAAAATTCTTACGGCTGTTTTACGACTTCTACTTTCGGGAAAAATTCAATCCTATTTTAGACATCTAGAGTTGCTAGCGCACGTAGGCTGCGGTGGCCGCTTAACATCAGGGGGGCCTCGCGCTTGTACGCCATCGCCATCGTCGTGGTATAAAAACAATTTACTGCTCATTTAGGGTGGCTAACCGAAGCCATTATAAATTTATAACATTGTATCAAAGTTTGAAAAAGTATTTTTATTCTTTAAATATGTAGACATCAGGTAATTTATTACAATAATCTTTTGGAGTTCTGGCTATTACCTATATTACAATCTACTCATAGATTTTGTAGAAGATACAATAAATATATATATATATATATATATATATATATAAGATATATATAATTTTTTATTATAAAATTTTACTCATTTAGAAACCGTAAATCTTAATCCTCTTTAAAATTTTACAAACAGTTCGTTTTGTAAATAAACGGAATATACTACCAGTATTTATTAAACGTGTGCAGTATCTCAATAAGCGCGTCACGGTAGTGGTCGCAAATTCCACTTTACAAGTTTTTTTCTATCATTTGTTTCGTGCACTACCTTTCATCGTCTCTTCTCTACTGAACTTATCCAGTATTCTTAGGACCTTCGATTATACACAGTTGTTTCGGATCTAGAGGCCATGTTTTTTCTGTTGTTCCTGAACCGAGTGTAAGTACGGAATACCTGAAAATCAATGTAGAGCACGCATGCGCGCCGGTTCGCGTTTGACAGCCAGCTCGGCCGGTGATATTTTGTTGATAATCCCTTAAATAACACCATAGAACAATCTCACATTGAATAAAAATATCTAAAACAAAAGCAAAAAATGTTTAATCTAATAACTTCACACGTTACTTGACTGTAACGGATATAACGGCCAGTGATCGTGATTCTAAAAATAAATTTTGCCATTTATTACAATCATGTAATGTGATTTTGTGACAATAATATTTCGATTGGGCATGTCTGATTAATAGTGTAAACGTGCAAATAACATAAAACAACGATATGTGGGACGGGTGAACCGTTCAGTTTACTTAACTTGTTAACTAAATCAAATTGTCAAGAAAATAGCTACGAAATGAAGTTGTTTTAGAAATGAGTGATTGTAAGTGAAGTAAGATGAACGAGACGCTCGGACGAGGGTACGCACGGATAGAGGCTATACGAGCAGCACGAGGGGAGCCTCTTGGGAACATGGAGCCCGGCGCTCCGCCCCCGGACCGGTACAACTCTGTGTACTTCACGCTGTTCGTCGCTGGCGCAGCTTTCCTGTTGCCCTTTAATAGGTAAGACGAAGTGTTTAATCTTTAAGAGTAGACTGAAATCTTCAGATGTACTTTACACATCGTAGTGGTAGCCTGGTTAGTTATCTGGTAAAGCATGTCACCTACGCCTGGTTATACATACTAGCAATGGTTCAGTCTAGTGATTATTATTACCATTAGTACGTACATAGCTAAGTTATCGGTAAACTATACTTCGTTTTTTAGGGTTCCGTATCCAAAGGGTAAAACGGGACCCTATTACTAAGACTCCGCTGTCCGTCCGTCCGTCCGTCCGTCCGTCTGTCACCAGGCTGTATCTCACGAACCGTGATAGCTAGACAGTTGAAATTTTTACAGATGATGTATTTCTGTTGCCGCTATAACAACAAATACTAAAAACAGAATAAAATAAAGATTTAAGTGGGGCTCCCATACAACAAACGTGATTTTTGACCGAAGTTAAGCAACGTCGGGCGGGGTCAGTACTTGGACTTGGGGATGGGTGACCGGTTTTTATTTGCCGTTTTTTGCATTATGGTACGGAACCCTTCGTGCGCCATTCCGACTCGCACTTGCCCGGGTTTTTTAGTATTAGAAAAGTCTTTTTAATGAAAAACGAAAGAAGGAGTATTTTTAATTATTTATCTTTAAAAAAATAATTAATAGTTACTATTTTTGTAGAAGCATTTATCGCAATAAATTGGGGACTAAAAAAATTATGGAATTATTTTTAGGTAGGTAGGTATGATGTTAAAAAAAACCTTAAATATTGGAACTTGGTCTAGTATTAGGGTTCCGTACCCAAAGGGTAAAACGGGACCCTATTACTAAGACTCCGCTGTCCGTCCGTCCGTCCGTCCGTCTGTCACCAGGCTGTATCTCACGAACCGTGATAGCTAGACAGTTGAAATTTTTACAGATGATGTATTTCTGTTGCCGCTATAACAACAAATACTAAAAAGTACGGAACCCTCGGTGGGCGAGTTCAACTCGCACTTGTCCAGTTTTTTTTTATAATTTCCATATTTTTTTAAATCGCCAATTCATTTATTGCGATAGGTAAATTGCTCATTTTCTACATATTCAACTAGATTTTGTTATAAATGTCATGTATATACCCAATTACTACGCCGTTCTTAGCAACTGTCCTAGCCCTAGTGAGGAAATACGCATAAGAACACTAACTACCAAGAGTACAAGCTAAATAACAACGTGTGTTCACAGTTTCATAATGGCAGTGGACTACTTCCAGCACCACTACCCGAACACCACCATAATGTTTGACATGTCGACGGTCTACATCGCTTCGGCTTGCGTCGCGGTGGTCGCTAACAATCTACTATTGGATTTGTTTACATACAATACTAGGATAACTTTTGGTGAGTTGAATACATGAAATAATCCTGATTATTGCAGTCACGGCACTTTTACGGCTCAATTAAATAAATTCTAATTAAATACATAGATACGAACGTAGATTTCTTACCTTCTCTCTCTCTTTTAATTCTTTTATTACGTACCAGCACAAAAGCAAGTAAGTACAATTATTTAGAGTTCAGAGAACATGAACTCTCCACTTGTGTTCCCATGAATTTCTGCTTAACTAATTTAACTCTCTCTCTATCTCCTTTCCTTATAATTATTTTATTACTTAAACCAACAAAATGGCTGGAAAAGGCTGAGGGAGAGCATTCGTAAAATTGCTAGACCAAATTGGCACTTTAATCTTCTCTAATTGTAGTAAGTAGGTATGAAATCATTCGGCTCAAAAAGGATGTAAAGTCAGTATCTTACAAGCAACGTATAGTTATATTAGGCTATGAGAACCACCGTGTGTAGGATTTCTTTTGGCACGACGTCATAATATAACCATGAAGTCAATGTTTGAATGTGTTTCGAATATTTCAGGTATCCTCGTCTCCCTAGCAACGATGCTATTCGTGGCTGTGTGCAACATCGGGTGGGACGGGTTCTCGACGCGCGTGTCCTACACCATCAACCTGGTGGCCATCGGGGTGGTCGCGTTCGGCTGCACCGTGCAGCAGGCCTCGTATTACGGGTTCACTGGGTGTCTGCCACCGCGGTACACGCAGGCTGTTATGGCGGGAGAGAGTAAGTGGATTTTTTTAGTTCTAGAGGGTCGGTAGTGCGCATGTGACATCCCTGGAGTAGCTAGCGTCCACTTAAGCTACCTTAACCGCTTGCCATCAGACGACTCTATTCTAGTTTGTCACTAGTATAAAAAAGCTGCGAGTTGAATACGTAGGTAAAACTGAACAACTTTTAGGACAGTTACCACCAAATCGGTCCAACCCAACTAGGTCGGCAACGTGCATGTGATACTCCTGATGTTGCGGGTATCCGAAGGGGGCTGTATACCAACTTGTTTGCTAACAAGGCTATAAAAAAACCTACAAGGTGAATTTAATGTATAAGTTACACTGAACAACTTTTACTAAATACAGTAGGTACTATAAATAAAGATAATTTTTAGAGCACCGTACAAAACTTTGTTAACGGAGCTCTTATGGGATCACTTCGGTCTTGCAAATCGGTTAAATGCGTTTTTCTCAAAGACCGTACCGGTACCTAAAATAAAAAACAGCCAACAGTTATTTTATTATACTTTTCACAGTGATATCTTAGTAATGAATATTAGCGATTACCTAGCTCAGCAATTAACTGCAACATTTTTCCAGGCGCAGCCGGTTTCTGGGTATCACTAGACCGTATCGTAACAAAGTACGGTTTCCGCCAACCGCGCCGCAGCACCTTCATGTTCTTCGTATTCTCCATCCTGATCCTGCTGGGGCACTCCATGCTGCACCACGTGATGATGAAGCACCCTCTCGTGCTGCATTACCTAAGGCTGACGAACGAGTCCCGACATCGGCGGAGAATACAGTTACATCTCAACCCTAACGAGGATGCTACATTGGTAAATATCATTTATTTTGAGATGGTAACAACTAAAACTCTAAAATTATGTTAATTTTTTTATTTTATTTTAAATGGACAAAGTTTAGTTCAGCGTACTCGGCTAACGTCCTGACCACTACCTGTGTTTTGTTTTAGTTAATTATAATTATATTAGTTTACTACAAACTATGTAAGTATATCCCTGTTTTAGATGGAAGGAGAATCAGGCGACGGCAGTTACGGAGTGTTGAAATTGCAGAGTCCAGCTGTGTCAACTACTGGGCAAGGTAATAAAGCTTCATCTTTATGTCATTTTGAAATTCACGAATTAAGTCTAGAAACGCATTTTGTTTTTAAAGTGAGAATACTTACTTGTAAGGTCGGTATTACGAGTTGGATGTTGGTTCAATTATTTAGCTATCTCACTCATTCTTGGCTGATTCAACTCATACCTAATTATTGAAATAAAGATGCAATATAACAACAAAGATAGGTAGAAAGCCCAGATAGTTTCATTGGTTCTTCTGTAATTTTAGACATATCTTGTAAGGTTTCCTCAAGTGGTAAAGTGACTAGAATCATCTTAAATTATCAAGAAAGATTTCCTAATCTGGATTGGAGACTTGAATTTCATCAACTACAACTATGTAATTGTTTTAAATTGTTACAGGAGACATAGAAACCAATACATTCAGCTTCGCCAACCCGCTGTACTCGCCGACGGCATCGGCGCCAGTGCCGCTGTCCACGCCGAGCGCCTCCGAGCCGGCCACCTCCCCTCCCGCGGCGCTGCGCACCCCCCGCCCCTCCTACAAGGTCGAGGATGTCGTATTCGAGGCCCCTGAGAGGCCTACGTCGTGGAGGGCTTTTAAACGTAATTTTAGATTTGTTTTTGGAATTAAGAGTAATTTCTAGGAAACGGTGCAATAGGACCTTAGGCAAGGGAGACAATTGTTATATGTAGATCAAAAATCTGCATATTTTTAATGCTTACTTCTCCTTTTTACACCTTGGTGTGACCAAGTACGAAATACAGCGCTATATTGTAACTCTTTCAGAGAAGCATAATACTGGTTGGTACTGTAGTTTATAATTCTTTACTAATATTATGTAATGTTTTTTATACTTCAGGAGGCGTGTTAGCACGTTGGGCGGTAGCCCGGTCTATCTACCCCTACATGGTCTCCATCGGGCTGGTATACTTTACGACACTAAGCTTGTACCCCGGCATCGCTTCAGAAGTCCCGTCCTGCCGTCTTGGTGACTGGATGCCCATCATACTCATGTCAGCGTTCAATCTCTTTGACTTCATTGGAAAGGTAAGAACTTAGCTGTTTACAATATTAAAAAAAAATTCCACCTCTGACGAGATTTTAACGTTCATACTTTTTTTGGGGCTTTAAGGTTAGCTCTGTTTTTTAAATGTTTTTTAGCAGTTCCATTCGCCAATTTAGGTATTGGGTGATCCCAATCATCTTGCTTTTGTATTAATTGTGTACTAAAATAACAGACCAGTCGGATAAATTGCGGAAATGAAACTGTGAGTTTAGTATCTGGGAGTTAAAATCAAGGATTAAATTTAACGGCACCTAACTTCTCATATCGTTTTCAGATTGTCTTCATAATGTCCAAAAATTACTTAAATAAAAAAAACAACGGGTTGCACTCCGGGAGTGCCGGCAGAAGTGAAAACTCAATGACATTGTTACTCAAAATATTAATAACAGCGCCATCTAGTGCAAAATGTCTGCAGCACTATGTATAATTGAGGATAACGCCTTCTAGCGTTATTTCGTCGCATTACTTGAAACCCCTAAGCACATCACTGTGAGAACTAGAGTTATATTAGTACCAGTTTGAGGGAAACTCACTAGATGGCATTTAAATCAAAAAAGAAAAACTCAATGACATTGTAACAGTGTCCGTCACACGTGACGTCACGTCTTACGTCTTACGCTCTCGCGAATTTAACATTTTTCCCCATCACAAAAAGTGCTCAGCGCCGCTAAAGAAGTTTTCACTTCAAAAATACTTCCAGATAGCAGCCGCGTGGCCATATGAGTGGAGCCGCAGTCAGCTGCTGATGGCAAGTGGCGTGAGGTTGCTGCTAGTGCCGCTCATGCTGCTGTGTGCCGCGCCGCGCCACTCGCCGCACATCGTGGGGGATGTAAGTACTAGTTACATATTTACACATAATAATATCTAAATTAACTACACATGTGGTATAACCCAATTCTAATAAAAATACTTCCTAATTTTCGGGCGTGTCGTTGCACTCTTGATGAACGCTACTACACGCCTAGAGTCCGTCTATGCTAACTTTGCACCGCCTTGGCGAGGAAAGAGTGTGAACCATTAACACGAAATTCCTTTGAAAATATGACGTTTAATAGTTGTCTTGACTATTTCATAACATCATACCTATCTAGAGTTATCTTAGACTTAGAGAGACCCCACATTAGCGTCTTTTGAGCGTATCTAGTCGTCTAGCGGGCCCTATGGAAAATGGTGTCGCTGCGCAATTGCACCTACGTTGCTTCTAGCAGCAACCATAGAGTCGACTAGACGCTAACGCTCGGGAGACGCTAGTGTGGGGTCTCTTCTCTTCTTACATGAGAATGTAGACTATGTGCCACGTACCTAAAGTAATATTTATTTATTACAGTTCTACCCTATCATGTTCTCCGTCGTTTTGGGTTTCACCAACGGGGTGTTCGGTTCTGTGCCTATGATCATGGCGCCTTCGCGAGTCGGCCGTGAGCATCGTGAAATTGCTGGTAAGATCATTGTCACACCTATATCAAATACCACTGTACGATTGCGGATTGCGGCAGATCTTGACTATGTTTTCTACAGACGTCATTATATTAAATGCTAGTCTACACAGTAATTGCATGGTGTTTAACCAGATAGGATATTTTTTACTGACATCGATGAAATAAGGGTAAAAATAATGGCCTAGTTTTTCGCATTGAACTGTTGGAGAGGTCCCGGCACTGGTATGAGTAAATTAATGTTTTGTTGGATTTAATAGTACCTACACGATAACTATGTAACCGATGTGAGTATTTCATATTTTTCATATAGGTATGTGGATAAACATCAACGAATAATAATATTGTTGTCCACAGGCAATATGATGACTCTTTCTTACAACGGTGGCTTACTCTCCGGCTCGCTAGTGTCATACCTCCTGTTGGGTATGCTCGGCGCGCCAACCGGCGCCCCGTGCCGCGCCTACCCCACACCTGTGCTGCCAACTATCGCGACCACCACGCCGCACTCTAACCTCACTACAGTACATTAACACAACGAACTGTCCGGCTCGCTGGTGTCTCCTGTTGGGCAATTGCTCGGCGCCCCGTGCCGCGCCTACTCCACACCTGTGCTGCCAACTATCGCGATCAGCACGCCACACTCCAACCTCACTACAGTATACACACTGGCCACGCTTGCACCCCCCACGCATTCAACCCCCAATACATTAACAATACAACGGCGGTACAGTCCGGTTCGCTGGTGTCGTAATACCTACTGTAGGCATAATACGCCTTTTCATAATCAATATCATGAAGAAGATTAAACCGTTGAAGAGGCAACTCCGCTACGAAGTGCTACGCGCTCGTAGCGAATTGATCTCGCGAAGAGGAAAATTGTGCTACGGCGACGATATTGTAGCAACAGTATGACGTCAACTTACAGGAGCAATATTAAGAAAAAAAATATACGAATAAAATATCCAGAACATCGTTGAAAATAATATCTATTTCAATATTCAGATGATTTTGGCTCTACGAAAAATCATTAACATCTGATAAACCAACTTTATATCCATTTCTGATTGTAGTAATAGGAGTTAAACCTTATGACACACGCAGTCTTTATGATGCAGTCTTATAAAACAGAAACAATGAGTACCGTAAAACGGGGTGAAAAGACACGATTTTCAACTTCAAGGACGATTTTCGCCAATAATCCAAATGATAAAAGTAACAATTTTGATATCATTTTATGAGTCTTGGTTAGTTCTTCAATTTTGCATTTGTGAAATAAATTTTTACCTACCCAATTCAGAGAAAATCAAAGAAAACTACCTGTTTTCTCCATATCCTTAAAACGGGGTCGATAGACACAAGAAAGGGGTGAATAGAAATATTAAGTTTTAGCTGTCATAGGCATCGAATTTGGTCATTTTTATGTGGATACTCTATTGGCAAATGGTATATATATCTGTTAAACAGCTATTTAACACAAAATTATTTTTTCGTGTCTTTTAACCCCCAAGGCGTGTCTTTACACCCCTTTGTTGTATCTAATCACCCCCTATGGCGTAACTGTTCACCCCATATGCGTGTCCACTGACCCCTTTATCACGTAAATTTGCTTGTTATTGGTTTTTTGCAAAAAAAATGCTTTATTATAGAGAAAATTAGTGATATTATTTATTATTTAGGTACTACAGATACTATATTACCAGATCAGCTAACTTTTACTTAGTTCATGTCAACACATTTACCGCTAGAACAAAGTTCAGACAGGCTTCATTTCTTACCTCGGCGAGACCTTACTTTAGAGTCAAAAAAAATCTAACTTTTAGGCAGTTTGATTAAGTTCTTTTGGTATCAATGTAGAGAATAAATAGTCTACTTTATACGCATTCCAAAAAATCTAATTTTAGAGATGTACGTTTTTAAATATAACAACTTGAAAGAAAAAGTTCAAAATTTCTCTATTCACCCCGCGATTTCTGTTCACCCCGTTTTACGGTAATGTGTGTACAGTTTTATTGATAATGCCTCGAATACGTACCCAATCTTTTTGTACATATAAATAAGTTCGAAGACGTACTTACCTATTTCAGTCAGTCGTCTAGTCGATTAATTTATTATGTTGGATATTTAAACATCGTACATGGGAGCCTTCAAATATAGGGGCCAATTGGGCCAAGGAGTGATGGGCCATTCTGTGGAATTTGCCATGACTGAATGTAACGAATGTAAAAATTAGGTCAAATTGTTCATAATATGGTATAAGTGTGTTTTCATCAGTAGAATTTAGAAATACACCTAATAAATTATTGTTCTAAATTATCACATGTTCCTTGTAGATATACATATTAGTAAAAGCACCCAATTTATACCTAACAATTTGTAGGTAAGTATATCATTTATTTTATGTTCTGTAGGGATATGATGGTCGCACTTGGGTTGATACAAGTTGATAACGCCAGTGTCCGTCTCTTTCAATCGCGTGGTGTTAAAGATTGACGGGTGCTATATTTATCACGTGGATTACTCCATCTATCTTACGTACAATAAATAATTTGTTTATTTCATTTTATATTTTACAATATTTTTTATTTCATTTCGTCGTCGTCGACTCGTCGAGTGTTCAGTAGCAGAATTAACTGAGCGAGTGAGGTGTTTAAAACCTACAAATACTTACTCTTATTAAGTATCTTAGTAACAATAAAGTTGTGTTCAGGGTGCCTAGCCAACATACCAATCGTTTACGCTCCGTAGCGAACGAAACGCCAATGTCTGTGTCATAGGTGAATATATGGAAGAGTGAGAGAGACGACTTTGACTACGCTACGGAGCGTTAACGATTGGCATGTTGGCTAAGCACCCAGTACATTTTGAACACCTCATCCGCTTACCAACTTCTAATACTGACTCTAACATGATAGTCATTAGAATTTTACGGCACTGGGTACTGTTATTTGTTAAATAATAGATTAAATATATTTTTATACAATGTATAATAATTATAAATGTTTTTTCATCACACTTTCTCCCTGTAAGTAATCTCAATGGATGGAAATTCCTACGGAACAAGGAAGTTACAAGTGCTATTTTTTGTAAATCAAGTTAAGTATAAATAAATTTTAGCGTAAAAATACTCTTAATAATTAATTTTACTCATTAATTTATGGTACATAAACAATAAAGTGGAAGCAACTTAATAGACGTTTTAATTTTTTTAAATTATGTATTTGCAATCATGCCTCAATTCAAATTTTATCATAATGGCGAAAGATTTTTTAACTTATCACATCTTGCAGAAGAAAATATATATTTTGGCCTATTAACAAATTTTGTTGTAAATAAGTGTGATGCTGATAAAATTGTGTGTAGGTATAACGGGTGATATTACAATTATAAACTCGAGTAGTAAAAAACCCTCCGGCTCGCGGCGTACGCTTTTTATTTGATTCTTGTCAACAATATTTACCATATCTCCCTTTTATTGTACAATGTAGAATTAATGGCAAGGACAAATCCATAAAAAAATATTTAAGGAACCTTTCGCAACCAGGCGAAATTTCAAACAATACCCCAGAAACCGACAGTACTCGCTAGTCGGGCAACGACGTGCAACTCAATGCCGCACGCCGCGAACCCGCTAGTCGGGCAAGCGGCGGACGTTCAGGGCTGTGCCAAGTAACTTTCGTATAAGTACGTGGATAAAATTAAATCTGCTGTCTCATCTGTTTAGGCTCCCCGTTTTGTTCTTCTCTTAATTCTAACTCCTATTGATACATACCCGTGTATGCAATTTCACGTAACCAACTAATAAGAATTTTTATTTTGTAATCGCATTAGGTAAAGTAAATAAAAATACAAAGTGAAGTAATAAAATATAATAATCAACTGTACCAACTTTTCGACCACATAATAATCAGAAGACTTACAATTTTTTCTGTTAGTGGCAGTGGCAGCCCTGAGGTAGTGAAGATGCAATGCTTGCCCGCCTGTCGGGCACTTCGGCGTCGCGTGTAGGTTTATAGCTCTTGCCCGACTAGCGGGTATGCCGGCATCTGAGTAAAGTTTACGAGTGCCCGAGAGTCGGGTACGCGGTGTCGAATGTGTTAATTTTAACTCAGGCTAAAAGTTAAATTTATAAAATAGATTAAAATACGCGGTAACACAACCACGGAGAACACAACATACAATTCTGTATGCCAATTTAAGTACTCAGCTAAGTGTATGCTGCCCAGTACACACTCGCTAGGTATTAAATTAGAGTAAAATAAGGAGTTTGGGATAAATAATTTTACGAGCTTGATTGACACAAAATATTTGTTAAATAAAACTGAATAGGTAAGTAAATAGAGTTTTAAGGGCAATTGTTATGTTTCAAAGAATCAAACACGAATGGCGTTATTTTGGTTATTATTTAATACTCTTTCTTTTAGTTAATACGCTGAGTAGTTAATACTCTTACTAAATGGAGTTCCTTCTATCTATGTATCTTATTCATAAACGCGCTAATCAAACTTCAATTAGCTAACAATGGTTTGTATTTCGGTATATCACTATCTGTCATTTTGACTTATGTATTTGTAAGAAAGGGATAAAACATAATTTAACTAAATCAGGACTGTAAAATTTTATGAATAAGGGGGTTTTTAATCATTTGTCATGGTCATTTGTCTACGGTCATGTTAGATATCTACAAACAAAAACCAAGTGGATACCTACCTACTCCCCCATTAATCAAAATTAATTTAATTTAAATATTATGCGGCGATTAAAGGTACCTAAAGTTGTCGTTAACACTACTCCGCTGCACCAGAAATGCTATAAAAATTACGATGTCTGGTTATCACTCTCGTTTTTAACGTCATTAACTGAATCTGGCTGAATGAAAGTAGGGTATGTTTTTTATCTAACCAGAAAGTATTCAGTTACTTTCCACTAAGGTCACACATTTATCTACGTCTTTCATTTCACACTTTTCAGTCAAAATACTCCAAATTAAGGTCATGCAAGTAACAAGGGTAGCACATTCTTCATTTTATACCGAACAAAAAGATAAGAGTGACACAGAGGATTTAGGATTGTAAATGAGATGGTATGCCACCACCTCTGTGAACTTGGCACCCGACCTTGACCAATTTTTTATTTATATTTTTTTTCTTATAGTATTTTGTTTGTAGTTGATTGTAGTTAAAAGGATTTTATTTGTAGTTGCCCCAAAAAAAAGTTATGGGGGTGAAAAAAATCCCAGCACCCCACTTTTGAAATCTTATACTTTTATTGTTGATACTGGCTTAGAATCGTTTGTAGTTGATTGTAGTTCCTTTATTTTCATTTGTAGTAGCCAAAAAACCCCAAAAAATAAAAAAAAATAAAAACGCCTTAAGAGCCCGTTGATGTCTTTTCCCGATAAAGAGCTTTTTCATGAAATTAAAGACGAGAGCGCGTTCATGTCAAGTAACGACCAAGCCGTAGTACTACTGTTTGACCAAGATGTTGGCTTTATACAGTTAGAGCTTATAAAGTTAGGACTTACAGAGTAAAAGCTTTGGTACTTACTACGGGATCTGATAACTTTTTAGTATAAAAGATTTACGCGCCTAGTCTTGGCAACACTTTACTTTTATGATCGATTCTGGTACAGAATCGTTTGTAGTTGATTGTAGTTCTTTCCTTTTCATTAATAAAAGCCTTACAACGGAAGAAAAATTTATTTCACTAAGAGAGCGCGTTGATGCCTTTTACAAGAAATGGACTAAATGAAATAAAAACTTAATCAATCCTTCACTTACTTGATTGATAATTGCTCAGAATCGTTTGTAGTTATTTGTAGTTCTTTTCATTTCTTTCGTAGCTGCCAAATAACCCCAAACAAATGATTTGATTTCACTACGAAAGCTTTTTCCATGACATTTCAATAATAAGTGAATATTTTGGAAAATTCGACACTTTAATGATTGATTCTTGTTCAGAATCGTTTGTAGTTATTTGTAGTTCTTTTCTTTTCGTTTGTAATTGCCAAACTACCCCAAAATAATAAATGATATTTAAGTGCCAAAGCTCTCTCATAAAAAAAAAATTGAAAATCTTGGAAAATTCGACATTTTCATAATTGAGTCTGGTACAGAATCGTTTGTATTTGATTGTAGTTCTTTACTTTTTCTCAATACAAGCCTAATAACGAGAGAAAAAATAATTTCATTACGAGAGCGCGTTGATGTCTTTTACAAGGAATGGACTTAGAGAACAAAAAACTTGATCAATCCTACACTTCCTTGATTGATTCTTGTTCAGAATCGTTTGTAGTTATTTGTAGTTCTTTTCATTCTTTCGTAGTTGCGTGATAACCCAAAAAAAAATTATTTGATTTCACTATGAGAGCTTTTTCCATGACAATTGAATAAAACGAGAAAATTTTGGAAAATTCGACACTTTAATGATTGATTCTTGTTCAGAATCGTTTGTAGTTATTTGTAGTTCTTTTCATTTCTTTCGTAGTTGCCAAATTACCCCAAAAAATTTGATTTGATTTCACTACGAAAGCTTTTTCCATGACAATACAATAATAAGTGAAAATTTTGGAAAATTCGACTTTTAAATGATTGATTCTAGTTCAGAATCGTTTGTGGTTATTTGTATTTCTTTTAATTTCTTTCGTAGTTGCCAAATGACCCCAAAAAATTTGATTTGATTTCACTACGAAAGCTTTTTCCATGACAATACAATAATAAGAAAAAAATTTGGGAAATTCGACAATGTCATGATTGATTCTTGTTCAGAATCGTTTGTAGTTATTTGTAGTTCTTTTAATTTCTTTCGTAGTTGCCAAATTACCCCAAAAAATTTGATTTGATTTCACTACGAAAGCTTTTTCCATGACAATTCAATAATAAGTGAAAATTTTGGAAAATTCGACTTTTAAATGATTGATTCTTGTTCAGAATCGTTTGTAGTTATTTGTAGTTCTTTTCATTTCTTTCGTAGTTGCCAAATGACCCCAAAAAATTTGATTTGATTTCACTACGAAAGCTTTTTCCATGACAATACAATAATAAGTGAAAATTTTGGGAAATTCGACAATGTCATGATTGATTCTTGTTCAGAATCGTTTGTAGTTATTTGTAGTTCTTTTAATTTCTTTCGTAGTTGCCAAATGACCCCAAAAAATTTGATTTGATTTCACTACGAAAGCTTTTTCCATGACAATACAATAATAAGTGAAAATTTTGGGAAATTCGACAATGTCATGATTGATTCTTGTTCAGAATCGTTTGTAGTTATTTGTAGTTCTTTTCTTTTCGTTTGTAATTGCCAAACTACCCCAAAATAATAAATAATATTTAAGTGCCAAAGCTCTCTCATAAAAAAAAAAATTGAAAATCTTGGAAAATTCGACATTTTCATAATTGAGTCTGGTACAGAATCGTTTGTATTTGATTGTAGTTCTTTACTTTTTCTTAATACAAGCCTAATAACGAGAGAAAAAATAATTTGATTACGAGAGCGCGTTGATGTCTTTTACAAGGAATGGACTTAGAGAAAAAAAATCTGGATCAATCCTACACTTCCTTGATTGATTCTTGTTCAGAATCGTTTGTAGTTATTTGTAGTTCTTTTCATTTCTTTCGTAGTTGCGTGATAACCCCAAAAAAAATTATTTGATTTCACTATGAGAGCTTTTTCCATGACAATTGAATAAAACGAGAAAGTTTTGGAAAATTCGACACTTTAATGATTGATTCTTGTTCAGAATCGTTTGTAGTTATTTGTAGTTCTTTTCATTTCTTTCGTAACTGCCAAATTACCCCAAAAAATTTGATTTGATTTCACTACGAAAGCTTTTTCCATGACAATTCAATAATAAGTGATAAATTTGGAAAATTCAACACTTTAATGTTTGATTATTGTTCAGAATCGTTTGTAGTTATTTGTAGTTCTTTTCATTTCTTTCGTAGCTACCAAATAACCCCAAAAAAATTGATTTGATTTCACTACGAGAGCTTTTTCCATGACAATTCAATAATAAGTGAAAATTTTGGAAAATTCGACTTTTAAATGATTGATTCTTGTTCAGAATCGTTTGTAGTTATTTGTAGTTCTTTTCATTTCTTTCGTAGTTGCCAAATGACCCCAAAAAATTTGATTTGATTTCACTACGAAAGCTTTTTCCATGACAATACAATAATAAGTGAAAATTTTGGAAAATTCGACATTTAAATGATTGATTCTTGTTCAGAATCGTTTGTAGTTATTTGTAGTTCTTTTCATTTCTTTCGTAGTTGCCAAATAACCCCAAAAAAATTGATTTGATTTCACAACGAAAGCTTTTTCCATGACAATACAATAATAAGTGAAAATTTTGGGAAATTCGACAATGTCATGATTGATTCTTGTTCAGAATCGTTTGTAGTTATTTGTAGTTCTTTTCATTTCTTTCGTAGTTGCCAAATTACCCCAAAAAATTTGATTTGATTTCACTACGAAAGCTTTTTCCATGACAATACAATAATAAGTGAAAATTTTGGAAAGTTCGACTTTTAAATGATTGATTCTAGTTCAGAATCGTTTGTAGTTATTTGTAGTTCTTTTAATTTCTTTCGTAGTTGCCAAATGACCCCAAAAAATTTGATTTGATTTCACTACGAAAGCTTTTTCCATGACAATTCAATAATAAGTGAAAATTTTGGAAAATTCGACTTTTAAATGATTGATTCTTGTTCAGAATCGTTTGTAGTTATTTGTAGTTCTTTTCATTTCTTTCGTAGTTGCCAAATGACCCCAAAAAAATTGATTTGATTTCACTACGAAAGCTTTTTCCATGACAATACAATAATAAGTGAAAATTTTGGGAAATTCGACAATGTCATGATTGATTCTTGTTCAGAATCGTTTGTAGTTATTTGTAGTTCTTTTAATTTCTTTCGTAGTTGCCAAATTACCCCAAAAAATTTGATTTGATTTCACTACGAAAGCTTTTTCCATGACAATTCAATAATAAGTGAAAATTTTGGAAAATTCGACATTTTCTTAATTGAGTCTGGTACAGAATCGTTTGTATTTGATTGTAGTTCTTTACTTTTTCTTAATACAAGCCTAATAACGAGAGAAAAAATAATTTGATTACGAGAGCGCGTTGATGTCTTTTACAAGGAATGGACTTAAGAGAAAAAAAAACTGGATCAATCCTACACTTCCTTGATTGATTCTTGTTCAGAATCGTTTGTAGTTATTTGTAGTTCTTTTCATTTCTTTCGTAGTTGCGTGATAACCCCAAAAAAAATTATTTGATTTCACTATGAGAGCTTTTTCTATGACAATTGAATAAAACGAGAAAGTTTTGGAAAATTCGACACTTTAATGATTGATTCTTGTTCAGAATCGTTTGTAGTTATTTGTAGTACTTTTCATTTCTTTCGTAACTGCCAAATTACCCCAAAAAATTTGATTTGATTTCACTACGAAAGCTTTTTCCATGACAATTCAATAATAAGTGATAAATTTGGAAAATTCAACACTTTAATGTTTGATTATTGTTCAGAATCGTTTGTAGTTATTTGTAGTTCTTTTCATTTCTTTCGTAGCTACCAAATAACCCCAAAAAAATTGATTTGATTTCACTACGAGAGCTTTTTCCATGACAATTCAATAATAAGTGAAAATTTTGGAAAATTCGACTTTTAAATGATTGATTCTTGTTCAGAATCGTTTGTAGTTATTTGTAGTTCTTTTCATTTCTTTCGTAGTTGCCAAATGACCCCAAAAAAATTGATTTGATTTCACTACGAAAGCTTTTTCCATGACAATACAATAATAAGTGAAAATTTTGGGAAATTCGACAATGTCATGATTGATTCTTGTTCAGAATCGTTTGTAGTTATTTGTAGTTCTTTTCATTTCTTTCGTAGTTGCCAAATTACCCCAAAAAATTTGATTTGATTTCACTACGAAAGCTTTTTCCATGACAATTCAATAATAAGTGAACATTTTGGAAAATTCGACTTTTAAATGATTGATTCTTGTTCAGAATCGTTTGTAGTTATTTGTAGTTCTTTTCTTTTCGTTTGTAATTGCCAAACTACCCCAAAATAATAAATAATATTTAAGTGCCAAAGCTCTCTCATAAAAAAAAAATTGAAAATCTTGGAAAATTCGACATTTTCTTAATTAAGTCTGGTACAGAATCGTTTGTATTTGATTGTAGTTCTTTACTTTTTCTTAATACAAGCCTAATAACGAGAGAAAAAATAATTTGATTACGAGAGCGCGTTGATGTCTTTTACAAGGAATGGACTTAGAGAAAAAAAAACTGGATCAATCCTACACTTCCTTGATTGATTCTTGTTCAGAATCGTTTGTAGTTATTTGTAGTTCTTTTCATTTCTTTCATAGTTGCGTGATAACCCCAAAAAAAATTATTTGATTTCACTATGAGAGCTTTTTCTATGACAATTGAATAAAACGAGAAAGTTTTGGAAAATTCGACACTTTAATGATTGATTCTTGTTCAGAATCGTTTGTAGTTATTTGTAGTACTTTTCATTTCTTTCGTAACTGCCAAATTACCCCAAAAAATTTGATTTGATTTCACTACGAAAGCTTTTTCCATGACAATTCAATAATAAGTGATAAATTTGGAAAATTCAACACTTTAATGTTTGATTCTTGTTCAGAATCGTTTGTAGTTATTTGTAGTACTTTTCATTTCTTTCGTAACTGCCAAATTACCCCAAAAAATTTGATTTGATTTCACTACGAAAGCTTTTTCCATGACAATTCAATAATAAGTGATAAATTTGGAAAATTCAACACTTTAATGTTTGATTATTGTTCAGAATCGTTTGCAGTTATTTGTAGTTCTTTTCATTTCTTTCGTAGCTACCAAATAACCCCAAAAAAATTGATTTGATTTCACTACGAGAGCTTTTTCCATGACAATTCAATAATAAGTGAAAATTTTGGAAAATTCGACTTTTAAATGATTGATTCTTGTTCAGAATCGTTTGTAGTTATTTGTAGTTCTTTTCATTTCTTTCGTAGTTGCCAAATGACCCCAAAAAATTTGATTTGATTTCACTACGAAAGCTTTTTCCATGACAATACAATAATAAGTGAAAATTTTGGAAAATTCGACATTTAAATGATTGATTTTTGTTCAGAATCGTTTGTAGTTATTTGTAGTTCTTTTCATTTCTTTCGCAGTTGCCAAATGACCCCAAAAAAATTTATTTGATTTCACTACGAAAGCTTTTTCCATGACAATACAATAATAAGTGAAAATTTTGGGAAATTCGACAATGTCATGATTGATTCTTGTTCAGAATCGTTTGTAGTTATTTGTAGTTCTTTTCATTTCTTTCGTAGTTGCCAAATGACCCCAAAAAATTTGATTTGATTTCACTACGAAAGCTTTTTCCATGACAATACAATAATAAGTGAAAATTTTGGAAAATTCGACATTTAAATGATTGATTCTTGTTCAGAATCGTTTGTAGTTATTTGTAGTTCTTTTCATTTCTTTCGTAGCTACCAAATAACCCCAAAAAAATTGATTTGATTTCACTACGAGAGCTTTTTCCATGACAATTCAATAATAAGTGAAAATTTTGGAAAATTCGACTTTTAAATGATTGATTCTTGTTCAGAATCGTTTGTAGTTATTTGTAGTTCTTTTCATTTCTTTCGTAGTTGCCAAATGACCCCAAAAAATTTGATTTGATTTCACTACGAAAGCTTTTTCCATGACAATACAATAATAAGTGAAAATTTTGGAAAATTCGACATTTAAATGATTGATTCTTGTTCAGAATCGTTTGTAGTTATTTGTAGTTCTTTTCATTTCTTTCGTAGTTGCCAAATGACCCCAAAAAAATTAATTTGATTTCACTACGAAAGCTTTTTCCATGACAATACAATAATAAGTGAAAATTTTGGGAAATTCGTCAATGTCATGATTGATTCTTGTTCAGAATCGTTTGTAGTTATTTGTAGTTCTTTTCATTTCTTTCGTAGTTGCCAAATTACCCCAAAAAATTTGATTTGATTTCACTACGAAAGCTTTTTCCATGACAATACAATAATAAGTGAAAATTTTGGAAAATTCGACTTTTAAATGATTGATTCTAGTTCAGAATCGTTTGTAGTTATTTGTAGTTCTTTTAATTTCTTTCGTAGTTGCCAAATGACCCCAAAAAATTTGATTTGATTTCACTACGAAAGCTTTTTCCATGACAATTCAATAATAAGTGAAAATTTTGGAAAATTCGACTTTTAAATGATTGATTCTTGTTCAGAATCGTTTGTAGTTATTTGTAGTTCTTTTCATTTCTTTCGTAGTTGCCAAATGACCCCAAAAAAATTGATTTGATTTTACTACGAAAGCTTTTTCCATGACAATACAATAATAAGTGAAAATTTTGGGAAATTCGACAATGTCATGATTGATTCTTGTTCAGAATCGTTTGTAGTTATTTGTAGTTCTTTTAATTTCTTTCGTAGTTGCCAAATTACCCCAAAAAATTTGATTTGATTTCACTACGAAAGCTTTTTCCATGACAATTCAATAATAAGTGAAAATTTTGGAAAATTCGACTTTTAAATGATTGATTCTTGTTCAGAATCGTTTGTAGTTATTTGTAGTTCTTTTCATTTCTTTCGTAGTTGCCAAATGACCCCAAAAAATTTGATTTAATTTCACTACGAAAGCTTTTTCCATGACAATACAATAATAAGTGAAAATTTTGGGAAATTCGACAATGTCATGATTGATTCTTGTTCAGAATCGTTTGTAGTTATTTGTAGTTCTTTTCATTTCTTTCGTAGTTGCCAAATTACCCCAAAAAAATTGATTTGATTTCACTACGAAGGCTTTTTCCATGACAATTCAATAATAAGTGAACATTTTGGAAAATTCGACTTTTAAATGATTGATTCTTGTTCAGAATCGTTTGTAGTTATTTGTAGTTCTTTTCTTTTCGTTTGTAATTGCCAAACTACCCCAAAATAATAAATAATATTTAAGTGCCAAAGCTCTCTCATAAAAAAAATTGAAAATCTTGGAAAATTCGACATTTTCATAATTGAGTCTGGTACAGAATCGTTTGTATTTGATTGTAGTTCTTTACTTTTTCTTAATACAAGCCTAATAACGAGAGAAAAAATAATTTGATTACGAGAGCGCGTTGATGTCTTTTACAAGGAATGGACTTAGAGAAAAAAAAACTGGATCAATCCTACACTTCCTTGATTGATTCTTGTTCAGAATCGTTTGTAGTTATTTGTAGTTCTTTTCATTTTTTTCGTAGTTGCGTGATAACCCCAAAAAAAATTATTTGATTTCACTATGAGAGCTTTTTCCATGACAATTGAATAAAACGAGAAAGTTTTGGAAAATTCGACTTTTAAATGATTGATTCTTGTTCAGAATCGTTTGTAGTTATTTGTAGTTCTTTTCATTTCTTTCGTAGTTGCCAAATGACCCCAAAAAAATTGATTTGATTTCACTACGAAAGCTTTTTCCATGACAATACAATAATAAGTGAAAATTTTGGGAAATTCGACAATGTCATGATTGATTCTTGTTCAGAATCGTTTGTAGTTATTTGTAGTTCTTTTCATTTCTTTCGTAGTTGCCAAATGACCCCAAAAAATTTGATTTGATTTCACTACGAAAGCTTTTTCCATGACAATACAATAATAAGTGAAAATTTTGGGAAATTCGACAATGTCATGATTGATTCTTGTTCTGAATCGTTTGTAGTTATTTGTAGCTCTTTTCATTTCTTTCGTAGTTGCCAAATTACCCCAAAAAATTTGATTTGATTTCACTACGAAAGCTTTTTCCATGACAATACAATAATAAGTGAAAATTTTGGAAAATTCGACTTTTAAATGATTGATTCTAGTTCAGAATCGTTTGTAGTTATTTGTAGTTCTTTTAATTTCTTTCGTAGTTGCCAAATGACCCCAAAAAATTTGATTTGATTTCACTACGAAAGCTTTTTCCATGACAATTCAATAATAAGTGAAAATTTTGGAAAATTCGACTTTTAAATGATTGATTCTTGTTCAGAATCGTTTGTAGTTATTTGTAGTTCTTTTCATTTCTTTCGTAGTTGCCAAATGACCCCAAAAAAATTGATTTGATTTCACTACGAAAGCTTTTTCCATGACAATACAATAATAAGTGAAAATTTTGGGAAATTCGACAATGTCATGATTGATTCTTGTTCAGAATCGTTTGTAGTTATTTGTAGTTCTTTTAATTTCTTTCGTAGTTGCCAAATTACCCCAAAAAATTTGATTTGATTTCACTACGAAAGCTTTTTCCATGACAATTCAATAATAAGTGAAAATTTTGGAAAATTCGACTTTTAAATGATTGATTCTTGTTCAGAATCGTTTGTAGTTATTTGTAGTTCTTTTCATTTCTTTCGTAGTTGCCAAATGACCCCAAAAAATTTGATTTAATTTCACTACGAAAGCTTTTTCCATGACAATACAATAATAAGTGAAAATTTTGGGAAATTCGACAATGTCATGATTGATTCTTGTTCAGAATCGTTTGTAGTTATTTGTAGTTCTTTTCATTTCTTTCGTAGTTGCCAAATTACCCCAAAAAATTTGATTTGATTTCACTACGAAAGCTTTTTCCATGACAATTCAATAATAAGTGAACATTTTGGAAAATTCGACTTTTAAATGATTGATTCTTGTTCAGAATCGTTTGTAGTTATTTGTAGTTCTTTTCATTTCTTTCGTAGTTGCCAAATGACCCCAAAAAATTTGATTTGATTTCACTACGAAAGCTTTTTCCATGACAATACAATAATAAGTGAAAATTTTGGAAAATTCGACATTTAAATGATTGATTCTTGTTCAGAATCGTTTGTAGTTATTTGTAGTTCTTTTCATTTCTTTCGTAGCTACCAAATAACCCCAAAAAAATTGATTTGATTTCACTACGAGAGCTTTTTCCATGACAATTCAATAATAAGTGAAAATTTTGGAAAATTCGACTTTTAAATGATTGATTCTTGTTCAGAATCGTTTGTAGTTATTTGTAGTTCTTTTCATTTCTTTCGTAGTTGCCAAATGACCCCAAAAAATTTGATTTGATTTCACTACGAAAGCTTTTTCCATGACAATACAATAATAAGTGAAAATTTTGGAAAATTCGACATTTAAATGATTGATTCTTGTTCAGAATCGTTTGTATTTATTTGTAGTTCTTTTCATTTCTTTCGTAGTTGCCAAATGACCCCAAAAAAATTAATTTGATTTCACTACGAAAGCTGTTTCCATGACAATACAATAATAAGTGAAAATTTTGGGAAATTCGACAATGTCATGATTGATTCTTGTTCAGAATCGTTTGTAGTTATTTGTAGTTCTTTTCATTTCTTTCGTAGTTGCCAAATTACCCCAAAAAATTTGATTTGATTTCACTACGAAAGCTTTTTCCATGACAATTCAATAATAAGTGAAAATTTTGGAAAATTCGACTTTTAAATGATTGATTCTTGTTCAGAATCGTTTGTAGTTATTTGTAGTTCTTTTCATTTCTTTCGTAGTTGCCAAATGACCCCAAAAAAATTGATTTGATTTCACTACGAAAGCTTTTTCCATGACAATACAATAATAAGTGAAAATTTTGGGAAATTCGACAATGTCATGATTGATTCTTGTTCAGAATCGTTTGTAGTTATTTGTAGTTCTTTTCATTTCTTTCGTAGTTGCCAAATGACCCCAAAAAAATTAATTTGATTTCACTACGAAAGCTTTTTCCATGACAATACAATAATAAGTGAAAATTTTGGGAAATTCGACAATGTCATGATTGATTCTTGTTCAGAATCGTTTGTAGTTATTTGTAGTTCTTTTCATTTCTTTCGTAGTTGCCAAATTACCCCAAAAAATTTGATTTGATTTCACTACGAAAGCTTTTTCCATGACAATACAATAATAAGTGAAAATTTTGGAAAATTCGACTTTTAAATGATTGATTCTAGTTCAGAATCGTTTGTAGTTATTTGTAGTTCTTTTAATTTCTTTCGTAGTTGCCAAATGACCCCAAAAAATTTGATTTGATTTCACTACGAAAGCTTTTTCCATGACAATTCAATAATAAGTGAAAATTTTGGAAAATTAGACTTTTAAATGATTGATTCTTGTTCAGAATCGTTTGTAGTTATTTGTAGTTCTTTTCATTTCTTTCGTAGTTGCCAAATGACCCCAAAAAAATTGATTTGATTTCACTACGAAAGCTTTTTCCATGACAATACAATAATAAGTGAAAATTTTGGGAAATTCGACAATGTCATGATTGATTCTTGTTCAGAATCGTTTGTAGTTATTTGTAGTTCTTTTCATTTCTTTCGTAGTTGCCAAATTACCCCAAAAAATTTGATTTGATTTCACTACGAAAGCTTTTTCCATGACAATTCAATAATAAGTGAAAATTTTGGAAAATTAGACTTTTAAATGATTGATTCTTGTTCAGAATCGTTTGTAGTTATTTGTAGTTCTTTTCATTTCTTTCGTAGTTGCCAAATGACCCCAAAAAAATTGATTTGATTTCACTACGAAAGCTTTTTCCATGACAATACAATAATAAGTGAAAATTTTGGGAAATTCGACAATGTCATGATTGATTCTTGTTCAGAATCGTTTGTAGTTATTTGTAGTTCTTTTAATTTCTTTCGTAGTTGCCAAATTACCCCAAAAAATTTGATTTGATTTCACTACGAAAGCTTTTTCCATGACAATTCAATAATAAGTGAAAATTTTGGAAAATTCGACTTTTAAATGATTGATTCTTGTTCAGAATCGTTTGTAGTTATTTGTAGTTCTTTTCATTTCTTTCGTAGTTGCCAAATGACCCCAAAAAATTTGATTTAATTTCACTACGAAAGCTTTTTCCATGACAATACAATAATAAGTGAAAATTTTGGGAAATTCGACAATGTCATGATTGATTCTTGTTCAGAATCGTTTGTAGTTATTTGTAGTTCTTTTCATTTCTTTTGTAGTTGCCAAATTACCCCAAAAAAATTGATTTGATTTCACTACGAAAGCTTTTTCCACGACAATTCAATAATAAGTGAACATTTTGGAAAATTCGACTTTTAAATGATTGATTCTTGTTCAGAATCGTTTGTAGTTATTTGTAGTTCTTTTCTTTTCGTTTGTAATTGCCAAACTACCCCAAAATAATAAATAATATTTAAGTGCCAAAGCTCTCTCATAAAAAAAAATTGAAAATCTTGGAAAATTCGACATTTTCATAATTGAGTCTAGTACAGAATCGTTTGTATTTGATTGTAGTTCTTTACTTTTTCTTAATACAAGCCTAATAACGAGAGAAAAATAATTTGATTACGAGAGCGCGTTGATGTCTTTTACAAGGAATGGACTTAGAGAAAAAAAAACTGGATCAATCCTACACTTCCTTGATTGATTCTTGTTCAGAATCGTTTGTAGTTATTTGTAGTTCTTTTCATTTCTTTCGTAGTTGCGTGATAACCCCAAAAAAAATTATTTGATTTCACTATGAGAGCTTTTTCCATGACAATTGAATAAAACGAGAAAGTTTTGGAAAATTCGAAACTTTAATGATTGATTCTTGTTCAGAATCGTTTGTAGTTATTTGTAGTTCTTTTCATTTCTTTCGTAACTGCCAAATTACCCCAAAAAATTTGATTTGATTTCACTACGAAAGCTTTTTCCATGACAATTCAATAATAAGTGATAAATTTGGAAAATTCAACACTTTAATGTTTGATTATTGTTCAGAATCGTTTGTAGTTATTTGTAGTTCTTTTCATTTCTTTCGTAGCTACCAAATAACCCCAAAAAAATTGATTTGATTTCACTACGAGAGCTTTTTCCATGACAATTCAATAATAAGTGAAAATTTTGGAAAATTCGACTTTTAAATGATTGATTCTTGTTCAGAATCGTTTGTAGTTATTTGTAGTTCTTTTCATTTCTTTCGTAGTTGCCAAATGACCCCAAAAAAATTGATTTGATTTCACCACGAAAGCTTTTTCCATGACAATACAATAATAAGTGAAAATTTTGGGAAATTCGACTTTTAAATGATTGATTCTTGTTCAGAATCGTTTGTAGTTATTTGTAGTTCTTTTCATTTCTTTTGTAGTTGCCAAATGACCCCAAAAAAATTGATTTGATTTCACCACGAAAGCTTTTTCCATGACAATACAATAATAAGTGAAAATTTTGGGAAATTCGACAATGTCATGATTGATTCTTGTTCAGAGTCGTTTGTAGTTATTTGTAGTTCTTTTGTTTTCGTTTGTAGTTTCCAGATAACCCCAAAAAATTGATTTGATTTCACTACGAGAGCTTTTTCCATGACAATTCAATAATAAGTGAAAATTTTGGTAAATTCGACACTTTAATGATTGATTCTTGTTCAGAATCGTTTGTAGTTATTTGTAGTTCTTTTCATTTCTTTCGTAGTTGCCAAATAACCCCAAAAAATTTGATTTCATTTCACTACGAGAGCTTTTTCCATGACATTTCAATAATAAGTGAATATTTTTGAAAATTCGACACTTTATTGATTGATTCTTGTTCAGAATCGTTTGTAGTTATTTGTAGTTCTTTTCTTTTCGTTTGTAATTGCCAAACTACCCCAAAATAATAAATAATATTTAAGTGCCAAAGCTCTCTCATAAAAAAAAAATTTGAAAATCTTGGAAAATTCGACATTTTCATAATTGAGTCTGGTACAGAATCGTTTGTATTTGATTGTAGTTCTTTACTTTTTCTCAATACAAGCCTAATAACGAGAGAAAAAATAATTTCATTACGAGAGCGCGTTGATGTCTTTTACAAGGAATGGACTTAGAGAACAAAAAACATGATCAATCCTACACTTCCTTGATTGATTCTTGTTCAGAATCGTTTGTAGTTATTTGTAGTTCTTTTCATTTCTTTCGTAGTTGCGTGATAACCCAAAAAATAATTATTTGATTTCACTATGAAAGCTTTTTCCATGACAATTGAATAAAACGAGAAAATTTTGGAAAATTCGACACTTTAATGATTGATTCTTGTTCAGAATCGTTTGTAGTTATTTGTAGTTCTTTTCATTTCTTTCGTAGTTGCCAAATTACCCCAAAAAATTTGATTTGATTTCATTACGAAAGCTTTTTCCATGACAATTCAATAATAAGTGAAAATTTTGGAAAATTCGACTTTTAAATGATTGATTCTTGTTCAGAATCGTTTGTAGTTATTTGTAGTTCTTTTCATTTCTTTCGTAGTTGCCAAATGACCCCAAAAAAATTGATTTGATTTCACTACGAAAGCTTTTTCCATGACAATACAATAATAAGTGAAAATTTTGGGAAATTCGACAATGTCATGATTGATTCTTGTTCAGAATCGTTTGTAGTTATTTGTAGTTCTTTTCATTTCTTTCGTAGTTGCCAAATTACCCCAAACAATTTGATTTGATTTCACTACGAAAGCTTTTTCCATGACAATTCAATAATAAGTGAAAATTTTGGAAAATTCGACATTTAAATGATTGAACCTTGTTCAGAATCGTTTGTAGTTATTTGTAGTTCTTTTCATTTCTTTCGTAGTTGCCAAATTACCCCAAAAAATTTGATTTGATTTCACTACGAAAGCTTTTTTCATGACAATTCAATAATAAGTGAAAATTTTGGAAAATTCGACTTTTAAATGATTGATTCTTGTTCAGAATCGTTTGTAGTTATTTGTAGTTCTTTTCATTTATTATTTTGGGGTAGTTTGGCAATTACAAACGAAAAGAAAAGAACTACAAATAACTACAAACGATTCTGAACAAGAATCAATCATTAAAGTGTCGAATTTTCCAAAATATTCACTTATTATTGAAATGTCATGGAAAAAACTCTCGTAGTGAAATCAAATCAATTTTTTGGGGTTATCTGGAAACTACAAACAAAAAGAAAAGAACTACAAATAACTACAAACGATTCTGAACAAGAATCAATCATGACATTGTCGAATTTTCCAAAATTTTCACTTATTATTGTATTGTCATGGAAAAAGCTTTCGTAGTGAAATCAAATCAAATTTTTTGGGGTCATTTGGCAACTACGAAAGAAATGAAAAGAACTACAAATAACTACAAACGATTCTGAACTAGAATCAATCATTTAAAAGTCGAATTTTCCAAAATTTTCACTTATTATTGTATTGTCATGGAAAAAGCTTTCGTAGTGAAATCAAATCAAATTTTTTGGGGTAATTTGGCAACTACGAAAGAAATGAAAAGAACTACAAATAACTACAAACGATTCTGAACAAGAATCAATCATGACATTGTCGAATTTCCCAAAATTTTCACTTATTATTGTATTGTCATGGAAAAAGCTTTCGTAGTGAAATCAAATCAATTTTTTTGGGGTCATTTGGCAACTACGAAAGAAATGAAAAGAACTACAAATAACTACAAACGATTCTGAACAAGAATCAATCATTTAAATGTCGAATTTTCCAAAATTTTCACTTATTATTGTATTGTCATGGAAAAAGCTTTCGTAGTGAAATCAAATCAAATTTTTTGGGGTCATTTGGCAACTACGAAAGAAATGAAAAGAACTACAAATAACTACAAACGATTTTGAACAAGAATCAATCATTTAAAAGTCGAATTTTCCAAAATTTTCACTTATTATTGAATTGTCATGGAAAAAGCTCTCGTAGTGAAATCAAATCAATTTTTTTGGGGTTATTTGGTAGCTACGAAAGAAATGAAAAGAACTACAAATAACTACAAACGATTCTGAACAATAATCAAACATTAAAGTGTTGAATTTTCCAAATTTATCACTTATTATTGAATTGTCATGGAAAAAGCTTTCGTAGTGAAATCAAATCAAATTTTTTGGGGTAATTTGGCAGTTACGAAAGAAATGAAAAGTACTACAAATAACTACAAACGATTCTGAACAAGAATCAATCATTAAAGTGTCGAATTTTCCAAAACTTTCTCGTTTTATTCAATTGTCATGGAAAAAGCTCTCATAGTGAAATCAAATAATTTTTTTTGGGGTTATCACGCAACTACGAAAGAAATGAATAGAACTACAAATAACTACAAACGATTCTGAACAAGAATCAATCAAGGAAGTGTAGGATTGATCCAGTTTTTTTTTCTCTAAGTCCATTCCTTGTAAAAGACATCAACGCGCTCTTGTAATCAAATTATTTTTTCTCTCGTTATTAGGCTTGTATTAAGAAAAAGTAAAGAACTACAATCAAATACAAACGATTCTGTACCAGACTCAATTATGAAAATGTCGAATTTTCCAAGATTTTCAATTTTTTTTTTTATGAGAGAGCTTTGGCACTTAAATATTATTTATTATTTTGGGGTAGTTTGGCAATTACAAACGAAAAGAAAAGAACTACAAATAACTACAAACGATTCTGAACAAGAATCAATCATTTAAAAGTCGAATTTTCCAAAATTTTCACTTATTATTGAATTGTCATGGAAAAAGCTTTCATAGTGAAATCAAATCAAATTTTTTGGGGTAATTTGGCAACTACGAAAGAAATGAAAAGAACTACAAATAACTACAAACGATTCTGAACAAGAATCAATCATGACATTGTCGAATTTCCCAAAATTTTCACTTATTATTGTATTGTCATGGAAAAAGCTTTCGTAGTGAAATCAAATCAAATTTTTTGGGGTCATTTGGCAACTACGAAAGAAATGAAAAGAACTACAAATAACTACAAACGATTCTGAACAAGAATCAATCATTTAAAAGTCGAATTTTCCAAAATTTTCACTTATTATTGAATTGTCATGGAAAAAGCTTTCGTAGTGAAATCAAATCAAATTTTTTGGGGTAATTTGGCAACTACGAAAGAAATGAAAAGAACTACATATAACTACAAACGATTCTGAACAAGAATCAATCATGACTTTGTCGAATTTCCCAAAATTTTCACTTATTATTGTATTGTCATGGAAAAAGCTTTCGTAGTGAAATCAAATCAAATTTTTTGGGGTCATTTGGCAACTACGAAAGAAATGAAAAGAACTACAAATAACTACAAACGATTCTGAACAAGAATCAATCATTAAAGTGTCGAATTTTCCAAAATTTTCTCGTTTTATTCAATTGTCATGGAAAAAGCTCTCATAGTGAAATCAAATAATTATTTTTTGGGTTATCACGCAACTACGAAAGAAATGAAAAGAACTACAAATAACTGCAAACGATTCTGAACAAGAATCAATCATTTAAAAGTCGAATTTTCCAAAATTTTCACTTATTATTGAATTGTCATGGAAAAAGCTCTCGTAGTGAAATGAAATCAAATTTTTTGGGGTTATTTGGCAACTACGAAAGAAATGAAAAGAACTACAAATAACTACAAACGATTGTGAACAAGAATCAATCATTAAAGTGTCGAATTTACCAAAATTTTCACTTATTATTGAATTGTCATGGAAAAAGCTCTCGTAGTGAAATCAAATCAATTTTTTGGGGTTATCTGGAAACTACAAACGAAAACAAAAGAACTACAAATAACTACAAACGATTCTGAACAAGAATCAATCATGACATTGTCGAATTTCCCAAAATTTTCACTTATTATTGTATTGTCATGGAAAAAGCTTTCGTGGTGAAATCAAATCATTTTTTTTGGGGTCATTTGGCAACTACGAAAGAAATGAAAAGAACTACAAATAACTACAAACGATTCTGAACAAGAATCAATCATTAAAGTGTCGAATTTACCAAAATATTCACTTATTATTGAATTGTCATGGAAAAAGCTCTCGTAGTGAAATCAAATCAATTTTTTGGGGTTATCTGGAAACTACAAACGAAAACAAAAGAACTACAAATAACTACAAACGATTCTGAACAAGAATCAATCATGACATTGTCGAATTTTCCAAAATTTTCACTTATTATTGAATTGTCATGGAAAAAGCTCTCGTAGTGAAATCAAATCAATTTTTTTGGGGTTGTTTGGTAGCTACGAAAGAAATGAAAAGAACTACAAATAACTACAAACGATTCTGAACAATAATCAAACATTAAAGTGTTGAATTTTCCAAATTTATCACTTATTATTGAATTGTCATGGAAAAAGCTTTCGTAGTGAAATCAAATCAAATTTTTTGGGGTAATTTGGCAGTTACGAAAGAAATGAAAAGAACTACAAATAACTACAAACGATTCTGAACAAGAATCAATCATTAAAGTGTCGAATTTTCCAAAACTTTCTCGTTTTATTCAATTGTCATGGAAAAAGCTCTCATAGTGAAATCAAATAATTTTTTTTGGGGTTATCACGCAACTACGAAAGAAATGAAAAGAACTACAAATAACTACAAACGATTCTGAACAAGAATCAATCAAGGAAGTGTAGGATTGATCCAGTTTTTTTTTCTCTAAGTCCATTCCTTGTAAAAGACATCAACGCGCTCTCGTAATCAAATTATTTTTTCTCTCGTTATTAGGCTTGTATTAAGAAAAAGTAAAGAACTACAATCAAATACGAACGATTCTGTACCAGACTCAATTATGAAAATGTCGAATTTTCCAAGATTTTCAATTTTTTTTTTATGAGAGAGCTTTGGCACTTAAATATTATTTATTATTTTGGGGTAGTTTGGCAATTACAAACGAAAAGAAAAGAACTACAAATAACTACAAACGATTCTGAACAAGAATCAATCATTTAAAAGTCGAATTTTCCAAAATGTTCACTTATTATTGAATTGTCATGGAAAAAGCTTTCGTAGTGAAATCAAATCAAATTTTTTGGGGTAATTTGGCAACTACGAAAGAAATGAAAAGAACTACAAATAACTACAAACGATTCTGAACAAGAATCAATCATGACATTGTCGAATTTCCCAAAATTTTCACTTATTATTGTATTGTCATGGAAAAAGCTTTCGTAGTGAAATCAAATCAAATTTTTTGGGGTCATTTGGCAACTACGAAAGAAATGAAAAGAACTACAAATAACTACAAACGATTCTGAACAAGAATCAATCATTTAAAAGTCGAATTTTCCAAAATTTTCACTTATTATTGAATTGTCATGGAAAAAGCTTTCGTAGTGAAATCAAATCAAATTTTTTGGGGTAATTTGGCAACTACGAAAGAAATGAAAAGAACTACAAATAACTACAAACGATTCTGAACAAGAATCAATCATGACATTGTCGAATTTCCCAAAATTTTCACTTATTATTGTATTGTCATGGAAAAAGCTTTCGTGGTGAAATCAAATCATTTTTTTTGGGGTCATTTGGCAACTACGAAAGAAATGAAAAGAACTACAAATAACTACAAACGATTCTGAACAAGAATCAATCATGACATTGTCGAATTTTCCAAAATTTTCACTTATTATTGAATTGTCATGGAAAAAGCTCTCGTAGTGAAATCAAATCAATTTTTTTGGGGTTATTTGGTAGCTACGAAAGAAATGAAAAGAACTACAAATAACTACAAACGATTCTGAACAATAATCAAACATTAAAGTGTTGAATTTTCCAAATTTATCACTTATTATTGAATTGTCATGGAAAAAGCTTTCGTAGTGAAATCAAATCAAATTTTTTGGGGTAATTTGGCAGTTACGAAAGAAATGAAAAGAACTACAAATAACTACAAACGATTCTGAACAAGAATCAATCATTAAAGTGTCGAATTTTCCAAAACTTTCTCGTTTTATTCAATTGTCATGGAAAAAGCTCTCATAGTGAAATCAAATAATTTTTTTTGGGGTTATCACGCAACTACGAAAGAAATGAAAAGAACTACAAATAACTACAAACGATTCTGAACAAGAATCAATCAAGGAAGTGTAGGATTGATCCAGTTTTTTTTTCTCTAAGTCCATTCCTTGTAAAAGACATCAACGCGCTCTCGTAATCAAATTATTTTTTCTCTCGTTATTAGGCTTGTATTAAGAAAAAGTAAAGAACTACAATCAAATACAAACGATTCTGTACCAGACTCAATTATGAAAATGTCGAATTTTCCAAGATTTTCAATTTTTTTTTTATGAGAGAGCTTTGGCACTTAAATATTATTTATTATTTTGGGGTAGTTTGGCAATTACAAACGAAAAGAAAAGAACTACAAATAACTACAAA
Organism: Cydia splendana; assembly: GCF_910591565.1. Classification (NCBI taxonomy): domain Eukaryota; kingdom Metazoa; phylum Arthropoda; class Insecta; order Lepidoptera; family Tortricidae; genus Cydia; species Cydia splendana. The sequence continues at coordinate 10,128,441 of NC_085971.1, read as the reverse complement.
CGATTCTGAACAAGAATCAATCATTTAAAAGTCGAATTTTCCAAAATTTTCACTTATTATTGAATTGTCATGGAAAAAGCTTTCGTAGTGAAATCAAATCAAATTTTTTGGGGTAATTTGGCAACTACGAAAGAAATGAAAAGAACTACAAATAACTACAAACGATTCTGAACAAGAATCAATCATGACATTGTCGAATTTCCCAAAATTTTCACTTATTATTGTATTGTCATGGAAAAAGCTTTCGTAGTGAAATCAAATCAATTTTTTTGGGGTCATTTGGCAACTACGAAAGAAATGAAAAGAACTACAAATAACTACAAACGATTCTGAACAAGAATCAATCATTTAAAAGTCGAATTTTCCAAAATTTTCACTTATTATTGTATTGTCATGGAAAAAGCTTTCGTAGTGAAATCAAATCAAATTTTTTGGGGTAATTTGGCAACTACGAAAGAAATGAAAAGAACTACAAATAACTACAAACGATTCTGAACAAGAATCAATCATTAAAGTGTCGAATTTTCCAAAATTTTCTCGTTTTATTCAATTGTCATGGAAAAAGCTCTCATAGTGAAATCAAATAATTTTTTTTTGGGTTATCACGCAACTACGAAAGAAATGAAAAGAACTACAAATAACTACAAACGATTCTGAACAAGAATCAATCAAGGAAGTGTAGGATTGATCAAGTTTTTTGTTCTCTAAGTCCATTCCTTGTAAAAGACATCAACGCGCTCTCGTAATGAAATTATTTTTTCTCTCGTTATTAGGCTTGTATTGAGAAAAAGTAAAGAACTACAATCAAATAAAAACGATTCTGTACCAGACTCAATTATGAAAATGTCGAATTTTCCAAGATTTTCAAATTTTTTTTTTATGAGAGAGCTTTGGCACTTAAATATCATTTATTATTTTGGGGTAGTTTGGCAATTACAAACGAAAAGAAAAGAACTACAAATAACTACAAACGATTCTGAACAAGAATCAATCATTAAAGTGTCGAATTTTCCAAAATATTCACTTATTATTGAAATGTCATGGAAAAAGCTTTCGTAGTGAAATCAAATCATTTGTTTGGGGTTATTTGGCAGCTACGAAAGAAATGAAAAGAACTACAAATAACTACAAACGATTCTGAGCAATTATCAATCAAGTAAGTGAAGGATTGATTAAGTTTTTATTTCATTTAGTCCATTTCTTGTAAAAGGCATCAACGCGCTCTCTTAGTGAAATAAATTTTTCTTCCGTTGTAAGGCTTTTATTAATGAAAAGGAAAGAACTACAATCAACTACAAACGATTCTGTACCAGAATCGATCATAAAAGTAAAGTGTTGCCAAGACTAGGCGCGTAAATCTTTTATACTAAAAAGTTATCAGATCCCGTAGTAAGTACCAAAGCTTTTACTCTGTAAGTCCTAACTTTATAAGCTCTAACTGTATAAAGCCAACATCTTGGTCAAACAGTAGTACTACGGCTTGGTCGTTACTTGACATGAACGCGCTCTCGTCTTTAATTTCATGAAAAAGCTCTTTATCGGGAAAAGACATCAACGGGCTCTTAAGGCGTTTTTATTTTTTTTTATTTTTTGGGGTTTTTTGGCTACTACAAATGAAAATAAAGGAACTACAATCAACTACAAACGATTCTAAGCCAGTATCAACAATAAAAGTATAAGATTTCAAAAGTGGGGTGCTGGGATATTTTTCACCCCCATAACTTTTTTTTGGGGCAACTACAAATAAAATCCTTTTAACTACAATTAACTACAAACAAAATACTATAAGAAAAAAAATATAAATAAAAAATTGGTCAAGGTCGGGTGCCAAGTTCACAGAGGTTATGCCACCTAGTACTTTATTACAAACAATGTTAGATAGGGACGGGATAAGACGACTGTTTAAGAATAGAGCCACATTTGCAAAAAACCGGCCAAGTGCGAGTCGGATTCACATTCCAAGGGTCCACATTAAGTACGACTCACGCTTGACTATGACTTCACATTTCTAATAGGTTTTCCTGTCATCTAAAGGTAAAGAACTATTTTGTGTATTTTTTTCAAAATTATGACCCAGTAGATTCATCATCATCATCATCCTGGCGTCAATCCCGGCTGTGCCCCCGCGCGGGGCGCGAGGACCCGGGGTCCGCCTTCCGAGTCCTTCGTGTACACTTTGCACGATCTTCGGCGTCCCTGGTGGTGAGTCCGTTGGCACGCATGTCCTCCTTAACGACATCAAGCCATCGCTTCTTGGGCCGGCCTCTTCTTCCCGTACCGGGAGGAGGCGGCATGGCCAGGCATTTGTTACCCACGTAACTTGCCGGTCTGCGCGAGACGTGGCCATACCAATGAAGGCGGCACTCTTGCAGTTTGTCTGCGATGTCACGGACGCCAAGACTACCCCGAATGTGGGCGTTTCGGACGCGATCCTTGCGTGAAACTCCGCACATCCACCGTAGCATCTTCATTTCCGTGACACGCAGTTCCTGCTTTTGCCGTTCTAGTAAAGGCCAAGTCTCGCTGCCGTACAGAAGGGCAGGTCTAATGATGGTCTTATAGACCTGTCCCTTCAATTTAATCGGCATTTTGGGGTCACAAATAACCCCAGTCATCTCCCGCCATTTGACCCAAGCAGCGGATATTCGGGCTTTGACGTCGCTGTCTATGTCCCCGGTAGTGCTAAGTACAGATCCTAGGTACTTAACTTGATCCGTGCGCTTGACCATGTCCACGCCTATGCGGACGGGTAGAGGAGCTGTACTGTTGCAGGCCATGTACTCTGTCTTCTGACAAGTCGGCCCTTATCAGAGTCTGTCAGCGCGATATCATCAGCATACATGAATAGCCACGGTGGCTGCTCATGGTAGTCTCGGATGCTGGCTGACAGGGCGTCTAATATCACGCTAAACAGAAACGGGCTGAGCACAGAGCCCTGATGTACTCCAACGGTGACAGAGAAGGGGTTGGTGTCACCAACAGCGGTCCTGACTATTGAATCGGAATCGCGGTACATGTCCCGGATAGTGTCAATATAGGCCTCAGGTACAGCCTTGGACCGCAGCGCCCACCAGATCATCTCACGAGGGACACAGTCAAAGGCCTTTTCCATGTCCAGAAACAGGAAATGTAGAGGCGTGTTCTTTGCTCTGTATCCCTCCATGAGGGTCCTCAGAGCAAATACAGGGTCCATCGTTGCGCACCCTGGCCGAAACCCATATTGACACTCCGAGACTGTACACTCCTGTCGGAGCCGAGCATCGATTATGCGCTCAAAGAGCTTCATGGTGTGAGACATAACCTTTATACCGCGATACTTGCTACACTCCCGCACCGAGCCCTTACCTTTGAATACTGGAGTAATGATACTCAGCCTCCACTGGTTGGGTATCTTCCCGGTGAGAAGTACGCGGTTATAAATATCCGTGAGTATGCTCATACTCTGAGAGCCCATCGACTTCCACGCCTCTATAGCGATTCCGTCGGCTCCGACAGCTTTCCGATTCTTCATGCGGCGAAGAGCCGCCTCGACTTCCTCCGGCGTTATCGGTGGCACTAGTCCTTGATTCGGAGGGAGATCTGGAGGTTGCACCTCTTTGTGCTGGTTATTCAGCAGGTTGTGGAAGTAAGAGCGCCATCTCTCCTTCACCGCGCGATCCTCGCATAGCAGGTTACCGTGAAGGTCATTTACGCAGCGGCACTTGGAGATGTCCTGCGCCGCTTTGACCCTCGATCGTGCCAACTTATAAATGAACTTCTGCCCCTCAGACGACTCCAACTTATCGTACTGAGGGCGCAAGTGGTTACGTCTGGCTCTGGCTACAGCTCGTTTAGTGGCACGTTTGGCAGCCCTGTATGCCGCGTGGTCTTCAGGAGATCTGGACGCTTGCCACTTTTTAAAGAGGGCTTTTTTCTCCCTAGTCTCCCTCTGGACTGTGGCGTCCCACCACCAAGTCTCCTTGTCAAGCCTGCGACCCCCTTTAGACACCCCCAGCACCGCCTTCGCCGCCCGTGTGATGGCTGCCTGAGTTCTATCTCAGATTTGCTGTACGGAATGGCCATCCGTCACAACACTGAGGTCGTTGACAGCTGCAGCAAAATCATGGGACTTGGTTCCTTCGAGCAGCCACCACCGGGTTTGGGGACGGCACTGCTCCCGGTATGTGCCTCGGGGCTTGACGATCAGGTCCATCACAAGGACTCGGTGTTGGGCAGTGAGACTCTCTCCCGGTATGACTTTACAGGTGGCTACTTTGCCGATATAGTCTATCCGAGTGAGAAAGTAATCGATCTGAGTGGCGCTCCTCCCGCTCCTGTAGGTGATCAGATGCTCGGGTTTCTTTTTGAAAAACGTGTTCACGACGGCTAGATCAGCAGCCGTACACGTACGGAGAATTTCTTTCCCTTCGGGGTTACGGCTCCCGAAACCAAAACCACCGTGAACACGCCCAAACTCCTCACACTTCTCACCCACATGACCGTTCAGATCGCCACCCACAACAACACTCTGCGACAACGGGATGCTACGCAGCAGTTCCCCGAATTGCTCCCAGAACATCGCCTTGTCCGCATCGCTACAACCGGCCTGTGGGGCGTAGGCACTTATCAAATTGGTCACGACCCCTTCGATAAGCACCTCCACAACCATAAGGCGGTCGCATATACGCTTTACGTCCAAAACGCTGTCCCTGAACTCCTCAGAGAGCACCACCCCCACGCCGTTGTCCCCACTCGGAGAGCCCGTGTACATCAGCTTGTATCCATTCCCGATGTTCCGGGACCTCAGCCTTTCCATCGAGTCTCCTGCAGGAATGCCACTGCCACCCTCCGCCTGGCGAGTACGTCGGCTAGCTCGCGGGAACGCCCGGACAGCGTGCCAAGGTTCCACGTGGCAAAGCGGACCTTTCGGGCTAACGTCTTTGGCCGGGCCCGCCCTTGACCCGGTAGCCCTCGCCCACTTATCGCAGGGGTAGGGCGATCCCCCTGCGCGCCGTTATGCGGCGGCGCCCTATCCGTGGTGCGTTTTCTTCTTAGACCTTCCATTTTTGTTTGGTGTTTTGTCTTTTTACACGCGGCGACTACCATCTGACCCGCGCAACCCGGGCAGAGCCGGGGGAAGCCGTTTCGCCATAGCCTCGTCCGTCTATCAGCAGACGCTTTTGACCCAGTCTTCGAGCAACACGGAAGGGAGGCGGCATTCGCACTATTTCCCCTCTGCCGAGGTACAAGATTAGCGCGTCAATCTAATCTAGCGCGGGTAATAAAACTAGTTGCACTTGGATTTTTCACTAGACCGAGTCCAGACGCGCGCGTGAACACTGCTGCACAAAAATGCCTGGTTGCTCGGTTTTTTGTTATAAAAAGAGGTCGGGGACATCAAATTTACAAAAAGAAAGTGTTACATTTCACATGTAATATTTTTTTTTACATATCATACGTTTAATTACATTCAAACACAATTATTATATTTTAGTCTCATGTAATTGTTGGATTTATCGATTTTGCTCGCTCAATACAAATTGCGGATCGGTCGAGCGACAAATCCGACTTCTCATCTCTCAGAATACAATAACATACTTCAACGAAAATGTGTTAGTGTGCGTGTTGTGACACTTGTCACTCGTCCGTACACAAAAAGAGATCGAGGTTTGCAAGATTTGTCTTTGACGTGTATCATTTTCTATGTATTTGTGTCGTCATTACAGATTGGATTCTGTATGTAAGTGTGTGAGAAGTGCGACTGTGTGCACCTTTCCCCCCGCGAAAAATGGCAGAAAGATTTGTACGGTGAGATATCGCTTGGGCCCCTCCCTTCCGATGTGTCGAAAGCCGGTGTTGCTCGAAGGACCCAGTAGATTGGAGAGATATAATAGGGGGGAATGGTCATTTTTTGACTATTTTCTTAAATAACTTCTAACCTATAAATTTAAAAATTAAAAAAAAAAATATTTGTAATTCTCAAAATGAGCTCTTTCATTTGACATATAACACGATATAGTTTGAAAAACTTTATTTTTGAATTTTCTCATTTACCCCCTAAAAGTGGCACCCATGTTTGAAATTCATTTATTTACGTCACATGTCCGTCTTTGGGTCACTAATAGGTGATATTACTGCAATATTCTGCCGCCAGAGTACAGCACTACCGACTCAGTAAATTCATAGACTAACTTATACATACTGTGCCTTAAACTGTTTTTTGACAAGTTTTCACAGACAATAAAATATGACATTGATGCATCAAGGCGGTTTGTTAACAAGGGCCTACCGGTAAACGCGAAATTTAGTTATCTGCCTCTTTAACGCTCGAATATGCAAGAGTGATAGAGAGATTAGATAACGAAATTTCGATTTTCTTGTTTCGCGGTATGCCATGTGATTGACGTGACGTGTGATGTGTCAATGTGGTTTGTTTACTGTATGTGCCAGAAAGGTGCCACCTACGCAGAGCTTTGCCTAATATTCCCTATTTACATATGTGTACCAAATTTCAACTTAATTGGTCCAGTAGTTTCCGAGAAAATAGGCTGTGACAGACGGACAGCAGAAGTACGAGTGATCCTATTATAAGGGTTTTCCTTTTGAGGTACGGAACCCTAAAACTACACTGAGAGAAAAATCACCACCAGGAATTAATAAACAGTTCTGTACTGGGGGAAAAAATGAAGTTTTAGTAGTAATCATGGAAGTTTCACTATTTCTGTAAAATTTATTTATTTCTACAAACAGCTCAGTAAGACTAAATCTAATTTCAGCAAACAGACTTTAGTAAATGGAGCATTAAACAAAGTTCAGTATTTGTTACAATCCATTTTTATTACTACTAAAATTCTCCGATTTTTACTAGTAAAGTTTGTGATTTTTGGAAAAAAGCATCTGTGATTTCAAGTTATGATTTTAGTAAATGTCTCACTTACATAGTTTTGTAATATCTAAAAAACGAGTTCGCGGGAATAACATTACCCCATTTAAAATAACAATTCAGTTGTTACTATAGCGACATTACAAAGTTTACTGGTATTTAGTAGATAGACTTGTTGTGTTTATGTTCATTGTTGTACCAATCACTAAACGAGTTTTGTAATACCAACACAGCTACTTGCTACGTTCATTTGGTTAGAGTTAGTATTGTGTCGGATGTCGGGCGGGCGTGTCTCGTGTCTTCTTTGTTTAAAACATACTTAAGTTAAATAATAAATTTAGGATATATTGTGGGCCATGGACATATTAACCCGCGACCTACTGTGTAGTTGGGGTCTACAGGAATATATTGTTCTGCAACTTCGAGCTAGCTGTTGTTATTCTAGTGATAATGACATCAAAGGTAAATCTAAACTGTTTGCAATTCCAACCTCCCTAGCACAGGTGCGCTGCGAGAGCATGTTGCGCGCGTAATAACTACTAGTCTCTTTCTGACTGTATGAATAAGAAAGGAATGGGTAGAATATCTCGACAGGCTTTTATAGTGCCTCTTTAGTACAGAGATATACTACCAAATGCTTTTTTATTCATACAGACAGAAATAGAGACGGGTAGCTACCACGCGCGCGACATGCTCTCGCGGCGCCCGTTTGCTAGGGGCGGAGGAATTGCAAACAGTTTAGTTTTTGCCTGTGACGTCATTATCTCTAGAATAACAACAGCTAGCTTGGAATCGCAGTACAGTTTAGTAAAACCTATGACGTCATCGTCTCCGATATTGCGAAAGCACGCTTAGAATTACAAAACGGTTAGTTTTCACCCATGACGTCATCACCTCCGATATTGCTAAAGCACCTCTCGGAATAACAAAACCAAATTTCTGAAATTACTCTAGCATACTTCAAATTACAAATATAGAAGTTGTATTTCCTACTAAATGGAAATTGCAAAAGTCAATTTGTTCCTATTAGTTGACTCTCCTTGTCCCCGGATTAAGTTTTATTTTTGTAATTCTAAGTGTGTTTTTGTTAGTTTTTTCTCTCCAAAGTATCCAATGTCTACTCAATGTGGTCCTTTTTTTTGACATTGTATTTATTATTGCTATTTTCTTCTTCTTTCCTTGATCTGGTTATGTGTTTTTAATTTAGTGTTAGTGTTTTGTAGTTGAGTGTTTAGTGTTAGTTGTATATTTTGTAGTTCTATTGTGATTTTGTTTGACATGTGTTATTTTGACATTAATGAAATTGAATTTGAATTTGAATTTGTGGAAATAGTACCTTGGTTTTAAATATATGCTTTTTTTTAACTTGTAACAATATAAGAAGATAACCTTTAATCCTTGCGATTGTACGAGTATTACAGAGTGGTGTGACCGTTTTTTGTCTTGTAACGTATTGGTGAGAGAGATAAATATGCCTTGTGTGAAATGTACCTACTTGCATCCCACACTAGCACCCGCGCCCCGACATGAATTTAATTCGATACTTTAGGTAGAGTCTGGCTACTGAAATATTACACAAATGTTTGGCGGGAAATTCAAAAAATCTTGGGCTGGTCACACTTTGTGTAGTCGAAATTATAGTTTTGATACTATAAAATATTTTTAATTTTTTGTGCACACGTAAGGTAGTACCGTAGAGTTTCGTATCTTTGCCTGCGCTACCTATTTTCGCCTAGTTTGACATAAGTTGCCATTAACAAAATGTTTCTAATGTAAGCCTTACATAAAACTGCTAAATACAAAGTATTTTTTACGGGTGTCAACATTCTTCGAACAATCTGAGGCTAACTTCACACAGTTGACCTTTAGGGAGGTTTTTTCGTGACACCGACCACACGTTTTTTTAAACCAGTGTTTTAACTTCAGTTTTAAACGGTAATACGGACCCGGTAATGTTAAACTTTTTACATGATTATATCCTATAACTATTTCTTTATCATATGAAACTATTATTTAATGGCTAGCTTACGTTTAGAAGCCACAATTGGATAAAACATTGGTGAGGGTACTTTGCGTCCATCTTGTTGCCAAATTTCGCCTACCCCTAGGGTTGACAAATTTTTTGTACCACATTCATTGGTGGATGACATTACTTGTTTCTAAATTTAAATATTTTCTTATGTTTGGTTATTTTGGTTTACGCTATATGAAAATGTTTATTTCTACTCTTACCGATGTTGAGTAGGTACCAAATAGGTATTTTTATGTCTCACTCTGTGTAAATAAGGTTGATTTGATGTCAATTACGATAATAACAACAATTTTGCATCAATCAAACAATTTTGCTAAAAAAATTTTTTTTTTTAACTTATAAACCATTACTCCCCTTTATTTGGTATGTTGGTTAATTTTTGGCAGCCCTAGCTTCATTATAGAAAATATATGAAAACAACTTCAGACTGTTACCAAACTTCGCCTACTACCCCGTTTTTTAAAAATATGCCTAGTCTGGTGTAGTTAAGGTTCATAGTATATTAGCACATTCCAAGGAGATACGACTTAACATGTGTAAGTCACAGAAAAGTAAGTATTAGCGGCAAGGCATGCCATAGGCGAAGATTGGGAAAGATACCCAAACATCGCCTATTGCCTTTAGGGCCATTTATTACCAACTTAAGAGCGCTATTACATTTCGGCGTTGAGCGAGTTTAGGTATTTTACGCGCTGCGGCAGGCCGTGCGAGCTCAGTACGCCGATCCCTTCTACCACACTCGCACGACAATGATGGATTAAACATTCTTGATCCTTCGCGAAGCATATTGAAATCAACCATAACAACACTAACTGTACTTAACTTTTAAAGTTCTAAAACTGTTATTTGGTAAGTACGAAAATACTAAATGCAGTGCAAATGTACATAGGGGCTGTTCATAAATTACGTCATCTATTTTTGACGATTTTTGACCCCCCCCACCCCTCAAATCATCCAAAAATCAAGCTTCGGATGAATCTGTTTCCTCCTACGTCATGTTACCATCATCCGATGTCCAGACCCCCCCCCCACTCCTCCCATTTGAAACGACGTAATTTATGAATAGCCCCATACTCGTACTTATGAAGGTATATTACTCGAAAGAAATTATAGGTACCTACTCGCTTATTTACATGTTTCGTCATTGCATTTGGTACCTATAGGTTGTAAAGTTTGTATCAACGAGGGTTTAAAAACGAACTGGTACTGAGGATCTGATGATGATTAAGGTGGTCACGGATACCAATCAACCATGTAGTAACATGATTAGGCTCGTTTGATTCGTCTCAACAAGATCTTTGACACTGAAGATACACAGGGTCTGATGATGGAGCTGGAAGGTGGCCACGGGTACCAGTCTATCATGTAACTAAACAACTTCGTGTTTGGGCTCGTTTGATTCGTCTCAACAAGATCTTTGAGACAAGACAGTACTCAGGGTCTGATGATGGAGCTGGAAGGTACCATTACCAATCAACCATGCAACTAAACCACATCGTGTTTAGGATCGTTTGATTCGTCTCAACAAGATCTTTGACACTAGGTGATACTCAGAGTCTGATGATGGAGCTGGAAGGTGGTCACCGGTACCAATCAACCATGCAACTAAACCACTTCGTGTTTAGGCTCGTTTTATTCGTTTCAACAAGATCTTTGACACAAGATAGTACTCAGGGTCTGATGTTGGAGCCGGAAGGTGGTCACCGGTACTAATCAACCATGCAACTAAACCATTTCGTGTTTAGGCACGTTTTATTCATCTCAACAAGATCTTTGACACAAGGTAGTACTCAGGGTCTGATGATGGAGCGCGAAGGTGGCGACGGGTACCTGTTAATCATCATCAGCTCCATCATCAGACCCTGAGTAGTATCTTGTCTCAAACATCTTATTGCGAGGAATCAAACGAGCCCAAACACGAAGTGGTTCAGTTACATGGTAGACTGCTACCCGTGGCCACAGTCCAGCTCCATCATCAGACCCTGAGTACTAACTTGTGTCAAAGATCTTGTTGCGACGAATCGAACGAAGCCAAACACGAAGTGGTTTAGTTGCATGGTTGATTGGTACCGGTGACCACCTTCCGGATCCATCATCAGACCCTCAGTACTACCTTGTGTCAAAGATCTTGTTGCGACAAATCAAACGAGCCCAAACACGAAGTGGTTCAGTTACATGGTAGACTGGTACCCGTGGCCACAGTCCAGCTCCATCATCAGACCCTGAGTACTAACTTGTGTCAAAGATTTTGTTGCGACGAATCGAACGAAGCCAAACACGAAGTGGTTTAGTTGCACGGTTGATTGGTACCGGTCACCACCTTCCGGATCCATCATCAGACCCTCAGTACTACCTTGTGTCAAAGATCTTGTTGCGACAAATCAAACGAGCCCAAACACGAAGTGGTTCAGTTACATGGTAGACTGGTACCCGTGGCCACCTTCCAGCTCCATCATCAGATCCTGAGTACTATCTTGTGTCTAAGGTCTTGTTGAGACGAATCAAACGAGCCTAAACACGAAGTGGTTTAGTTGCATGGTTGATTGGTACCGGTGACCACCTTCCGGCTCCAACATCAGACCCTGAGTACTATCTTGTGTCAAAGATTTTATAGAAACGAATAAAACGAGCCTAAACACGAAGTGGTTTAGTGGCATGGTTGATTGGTACCGGTGACCACCTGCCGGCTCCATCATCAGACCCTGAGTACTATCTTGTGTCAAAGATCTTGTTGAGACGAATCAAACGAGCCTAAACACGAAGTGGTTTAGTTGCATGGTTGATTGGTACCGGTGACCACCTTCCGGCTCCATCATCAGACCCTGAGTATTATCTTGTGCCAAAGATCTTGTTGAGACGAATCAAACGAGCCCAAACACGAAGTGGTTTAGTTGCATGGTTGATTGGTACCGGTGACCACCTTCCGGCTCCATCATCAGACCCTGAGTACTATCTTAAGTCAAAGATCTTGTTGAGACGAATAAAACGAGCCTAAACACGAAGTGGTTTAGTTGCATTGTTGATTGGTACTGGTGACCACCTTCCGGCTCCATCATCAGACCCTGAGTACTATCTTAAGTCAAAGATCTTGTTGAGCCGAATCAAACGAGCCCAAACACGAAGTGGTTTAGTTGCATGGTTGATTGGTACCGGTGACCACCTTCCGGCTCCATCATCAGACCCTGAGTACTATCTTGTGTCAAAGATCTTGTTGAGATGAATAAAACGAGCCTAAACACGAAGTGGTTTAGTTGCATGGTTGATTGGTACCGGTGACCACCTTCCGGCTCCATCATCAGACCCTGAGTACTATCTTGAGTCAAATAAATACATATAGAATGTCAGGTCGTTTCAAATATTTTTAATCCTGTCCGGTAGTTTATTAAACTGTACCATTATAAATTATAATACTATAAAAACAGTGCTAGGATCAAAGTCTCTCGTTGCGGTTTACACGCACACAGTATAGCGTTTTACACGGCGCCCGCCGCACACAATGATAAAAAACCTCGTCGTCGCCGTTGAAAATGTGCGGAGCCGACCGACACACGTCCTGCCTCTACAAGCTCTGCCGCGGCACTGAGCTGGCGCAGCGCGCGTCATCGGTAATATAGAGTAGTTTTCAAAAAATTGCCAAAAAAATATAGTAGAATTTCATAAACACTAATGTATACCAACAGTATAAGCAAACGTTGCAGATTGCTTGAGTATAAAAATGACTTCGATATTAAGTAGATTTTCGTAGGAATTGACACTTGTTTCGGAGAGAAAATCGAGTTCGTTTTACTTTGATTTTCTCTTTCTCAAAGGTATGTAGGAAAAATATAGTTTGATATGCCTAAAGTACAGGGTATTAGTAATACAAAATAGCCAGGTTTAGCAGAGTAAAATTCTCAACATTTCCAAATAAGAGCTCGCCATTCAGTGCTTCACGGGGTTTTTCGGAAACGACCATCAGAAAAAAAATCATTACTAATTTAATAAGTCCTTTTTCTAATATTTACAACGATATTTATAAAGATAAGAAGACGCTTTTACTGGAACAAGTACTCATTGTTTCTAATAATGAGCGCAAAGTCCTGAATTTCGTCGACTAGTATCATCAATTTTGCATTATTTCGACTTTTCTTGTAAGAGCGCTCTTAACCAACGAAATTCTAAGTTTTAGTGGTATATACTGATAGTTAGGAGTACTAAAAAACGTTTTTTCGCCTTAACGGATTAAAATGCTTTCAAAGGACCATGGGCAGAAATGTCCCCACCCACCAACAGAAATGAAACATGTCTCATTTAATAGATCTTAGCAACCTGATGATTTTTTACTATGACGAGGATCGCCAAATGTATGGGGTTTTCTTGGAAAACCGTGTTTTTTTTTACATATTTTTTGCTCATTTCATTGAAAGTTTTTGTTATTTTATTATACTAGTTGATTGATAAACAAGCATGCGGGGCTGCGTGATGGTAAACAGTCACCGCAGCCTATAGACGGATGTAACAACTCATGGTTATCACGTAATACGCGTTACCGACCATGTGACGTAAAGATCTTATGCCACAATACCCAGTAATTGCACTGCCATGTCTCACCCTTCAAACCGGAACACCGCCATGAAAACAACTGCTTAGGGACAGAAAAAAACCCCATACATAGGGCGATTCTCGTCATAGTAAAAAATCTTCAGTTTGCCAAGATCTATTAAATGAGACATGTTTCATTTCTGTTGGTGGGTGGGGACAGTGCCCATATAAATTTGCCCATGGTCCTTTCAGAGATTTTTTGTGAAAAGTGTCAAAATCCAGGCGAAGATACGAAACTCTACGTACCTAAAGATATAAGTTAAATATACGTTGACGTCCCTCAAAGTCAGCTCACATAATTTCTACCACTATGTAAAGTACAGTCAACGATAAACACATATGTTAACACTTTCTCAGCATATAACTTTTGAATGTATGAACAATAAATACACGTCAAAATAATCTACCTACCTACATAATTATGTGCTTTCGTTTCGTTTCCATGGACGTTGATGTACCTATGTACGCGAGTTTATAAAATTTCATTTGTTATATGTTTTCAATATTAATGTACCATCACGATCCGCTATTGTTACGCCATTTATGGTCCTAACTAAATTGGTTGTTTACGCTACGGAATGTCCAATTTAGCTAGAACCCTAAATGGCGTAACAATCACGGAGCGTGACTGTACACTTAAAAAAAAAGGATTCCAATCCTTGTTACCTACTTACCAATATTCCTATACATATTATTTCCAAAACCTACAATTATTTCCAAGACCTGTGACTATTTATCCCTCTACCTACCTACTTTCTACCAGAAGTTTTGCGAACTTTCTTGAATAACGTTAACACGTAGGTAATAATAAAATTAAGACTAGTACTTATTAGGTACTTAAGAAGGCCAGGACGACCTTACTATTCTTATAAAGGTAGGTAGGTACTCGTAACTAATTCTTGGCTTTCATACACCATCCTACCGTATCTTATATTAAATCAATGTATACGCAATATTGTAAATACATGTAAAATAATATTATGTACCTACTTAATACTGCCTAAACATATCCTGTTTTTCTAATATTTCATGTTCCTACATAAATCCTGAATATAATAATCTTGTATAATATACTTAGATACTGTACGGACAAGATATTATATTTTGTCTTTGTGTTTACGCTCAAATACATACTAGTTTTTATTTGTTCAGAATATGTATTTCCTAGATTAAATAAGAAAGCGAACATTAGCATGTAAGAACACTTTGATTGCAGCAAATAATACCTGTACAAGCTCCTCCATAAATGAGTTTACTTGATCATATATCCTATGTCTGAATCTGGTATTGTATATGTATGCAGTCAAGCAAGAGCAAGAGCTGCTATGATAATTATTACACTGGTTATTTGAGGGTAGGTATACAGGCTACCACAATGTTTAAAAGTTTTTTCTGTTGAAAGCTACCTATGTTAAAAAGGTCATTATGTATTTATTACAACGACCTATGTACCTATTACAAATAAATAAGTTTAAAAATAAAACCTTTTCGTCCGTCGTTTGAAATGTCACCGGGACAATTAAAAGTAAATATTTTCATGGATAATCCATCAGAATCAGCTCAGTAATATCGATCCTACGGTAACAAACGTAAAAAAGATGCAAATGCACTCATCCACATAAACTAGAGTTCTAAAATCTTAACCCTTTCTCTTGGCTTCGCAGTAATGGCGTAAAAAAAATACCTACATACATGTACATAGATTAATTTAATAATTTTATTACTTAAGTGATACATTAAGACATGTTACTTTATTTTAATGACCTTATTTTGTGATCACATTGAATAATAAATCAAATTGTTTAGAATTAAAGCTGTTCATATTCAGACTGCAGTACGTACGTGTATTATTTCTGTTTCCCCCGGACAAAATTTAAGCTAACTCCTTAACACGGGGATAAAGGCTGGGGTAAAATGAAACTACTCGTGTTAAATCATAATTTAATTGTAATATTGTACAAATGACTAGCATATCATCATCACACAGCGAATAAATTAAAAGTAGCACTTTTAAGACATTTTCACAGACGAGATCTTACGGTGAAAGGTCAATTACGTACTTTAGGATAAGCACCCGTAGAGAAATTCCAAAATCTGACGCAATAACATCTATCTCTTGCGCCGGCGTGTCCGAGAACGGGTGGAAGATCTGGAACTCCACTCCTGGCTGAGGTCACTGTAGGAGGGCGGGGTTTCAGGAAACTGTGCATCCGACGTCCACCGACAAGAAGAGCAAGCTGCTTTAGGGGCTTCTAACGTCTTCACGGGCGCTCCGCTGCCGCTCCCGTATGATTCCAAGATATGCTTGTAAGCACATTCTAAAGGTTCAGGACTCCGGCCGCGCGCCGTGCACAGGCGTATACGCACGCACGCGCTGCAGTACCCGCAGGTTTCACCGCGCAGAACACTTTTAACCATCGTAGCACGTTCTTATCGTGTGACAAACTTGGAAGACTGATGCGGTCGGTGTCCACTCGACGTATTTATTGTCGATGCCGTGGCGTCGCGCACGCGCCGTGCTGATAACCTCACGAGTAGGTCCGGCGCCAGTTGCCGCGCCGACAACAATCTCGGTTAAAACTGTGTGAGACATCGTGATCACAATTTCGTGAACGATATTGGCCGGATCGTTACTATGTTACTACATATACCTAACTCGCTTGCCAAGCCGAGGATTTCTTCCTATTTCTTCGGGTAATTTTTGACTAAATTATATCATGAAATAAAATAATATTTAAAAAACATTTTAGAAACAAATTCACAAAAAAGTCTCTACATCATTTGCAGACAAATCTCGAAAATTCTGTTCGTCATTCATAATAAAGACGCGAGATAAACTAAGCCCGCTCGAATAAGTACGGAAGTATCTGCCAGCTCTACACGATTAACTTTGGTAGGAGTAGGACCTACCTATATAGTCGGAGAGCTAGGCCCGAAATAAGGATCAGGTCAAAATCGGATGCAAATTAACCCAAATAAGTGTTTTTTTATTTAGTGCCTATTCATATCATTAAACCGAATCTTGGGGTGGGTAGATAATATCATTAATATCGTAGCAGATTTTTTTAGGATTAGACAAAGCTTGATCCGCAGAAATAAGCAATAGGTTCGAAATGAGGCAAATTAAGACAGTCGCTACGTTCTAGGTTCATTTTTGGAGTCTTTCGCTTATTTGTTTCAGTTATAAGCACGAGGTAAACAACAACTCCGTACACGACGGGAAGAAGTTGATAACTCGAGATATTCTACCGAAGAAATTTAAACTTTAAATTAAACTACATAAGGTTCAAATTTCTTTAATTTTTTCCCACCAGATATCAACTTCTTCCCGCCGTTCCGTACACTTTGCTCCCTTGTATATCAAACAACTACATATTTACTACAAATAACATTTGTTATTGTTAGTAGTTGTTTCAGTCCGAAGTCTAGTAGTAAATATCGTGGCATAACCGGTAAAAACCCGTTGTTATCCTTGTTGATACAACTCATTAATATTGTCCTTTTCCGATACAACGAGTTCTAGATCTTCACCAGAATAGACCGGCTTATCAGACCTCATTAACGATTGCATACACTTGTTGCTCCTAATTCGACACTCAATTGCGACGTTTGTAGAAGAATCAGATGTAGATGTACATTCAGTATGTATAGTTATTTTGTCATACTTGAAAATTTACATATTACAATTATTTTGCTATCTCTCTCTCTGTGGTCGCTCCCTCATGACTGAGGATCGTGGTCATCGGTGGATGTGGATGCTCCACACCTGGTCTTTATGATCTGCCTCCAACGGTGCCTGTTCATCGCGTCTCTGACAACCGAGCAAAAGTTGGTTGAGGATGGAGCCCCTTTTAATTGATCGCTCCATCTTGTTGGAGATCGTCCTCGGCTTCGTTTGCCTTCCGTGTTTCCAACAATGATCAGCTTTTCAAGGCTTTCATCTCCCCTCCTCATTATATGGCCGAAGTAGGACAGTATGCGCTGCTGGCAGACTGTGGATAGGCGAGTCCGGACACGAAGCTGTGAAAGGATCGATACATTGGTGCGCATGGCGGTCCAAGGTATCCTCAACATACGCCTCCAGCACCACATCTCGAATGCATCGATCCTTTGCCTTTCTCGGGCTCGTATCGTCCACGTTTCCACGCCATACAGAAATATGGGGAATACTAGAGCGCGTACTAGCCGGGTCTTGGTGGTGATGGTTATACCTCTCTTCTTCCAGATGACATTCAGTCTGGTCATCGCGTCCTTAGCTATACCAATACGCCTCTTTATCTCAGGTACGCAGTCGCCATCATCGTAGATCAGTGCGCCCAAATAGACATAGTGGTCCACGATATCAACCCCTGGGATGATGTTATTTATTCTGGGCAGTTTTTTGCTATAACCGACTAATAAATTGAGCGAAGCAAACTGCAGCGAAATGGTTTAAAGTAATAGGTGAGATTTCGAATGTTAGGTTTCAAATATAAAAATAACCAGCTTATTGTTTCTATTATGGGTAACGGGCAATTTTTTTATGCAATGCTACTTAATAGCTAATACTTATAGCAACTAATAGGTACACAAGCGAGGAAAACGGGGTCCCTTTGTTTTCCATACAATTTTTAGTCATAATCTATTGTTAGTATTGTTTGATGTCATATTATCCTTAGTCCTCCTTATTAGTCCTAAAACTGAAACCGTTAACTTTTCAGGATTTTCGTAAGGTTATCCTAAAGATAAGTTAGCTTAGGTTAGGTTTGTTTCATGGCAATCCTGAAAAGTGACGCGTTTCTGAACCAAGTAAATTATGACTTAAAACTTTTTGGGAAACAATAGAGACCCGAGGAAAACCGATCACTCACAGCCACAGCCCCGATATAAACCAGAATCAAATGTGTAAAAATCGATGCCTGTGTTTATGTTTACTTTATTGATTAATGCTGATTTGAAATAATACCTCCTCATTATATCTAAAGCAAATGTGGAATATTAAAAGGCACGTATTTAACCGGTCAACTAATTAATCGAAATTGGGTAGTTTAAAAAAAATAAGAGAAATGGGTACTAAAATTAATAGTTTGGCAACAAAAACGGAGCCTTAAAATATATCAATATAAGTTGTATTTTAATGCCGTTACAGCTTTTGTTTATTTTTAGGCAGGTACCAAATATTTATTTGGCAACAATTAATATTGGCGACTATTTATGAAGCACATTTTAAAAAGAAAACGGGTAAGTATCTATTAATTTAAAGATGAAGTTCTTTTAAAATATTTTGTTTGGTCACTACACGGTCAATCTAACACGCTCCTCCTCGCTTGGCTCGTCGTCGCACCTATCTTTTGACTCTGGGAGAACACAGTGGTAACTATTGAAATTAGTAATTAAAAATTTAAAGACCTAATGGTATAATGGCCATTAGGTGTTTCATGATTAGGAATTTCGACTATAAGTATAGCAAGTATAGTAGGGTATTATTGGTAAATAAATTTGTGGTGTTTTGTGGACTAGGAAATTTGACAATTTAAAGTACTAGGTATGCATATGTTTAAATTAAAATTATTTAAAAATGGAGCATTTAAAGCTTATGTATAGGTATCTTAGGTATTCTGTATATGTACAAAATATAAACAACCAAATTTTATGATCGCTTTACAATATTAGTTGCCAACTTATTATTTTAGACGCCAACCTATCAATTCAAGTTCCCTATAATTTTTTTGGGTGGCTTGATTTTGCTGCCAGTTTTTTTAATAATATGCTTCAATTTGAGGCTAATATAAATTTATTGGTGCTAAAATATTAATGCACAGCCAAATTAAATTATTATATGCCCAGTGAAAGTTCCTGTTTAATATTTTAGTTGCCCGGTTAATAATAAGCCATATAAAACGAATGTAGGTAGGTAGATGTGGGCGAACGAAAGTAAAGAAACATTTTGTCTCATGAACATTGTCTGTAAAATCTGCTTTTACCAATAAAGATCTGTATTCTGTATTCATGAGCCTAATAACCAAGTTATTTCTAGAAATTGCCCATAAATTCTGGAAATTGCAAGCCGTGTACTCTTATCGCCAGTGCGGAGTAAACAACCCAGTGCTATTTATAAAGTACCTACGAGTACTTGTGCGGCCATTCATCAACTCGCTACTTTCCCAAGCCATGTGAGTAAAGCATAATCTAATTGTACGCGTACGTCACTAGGTACATCTATTTATTTATAGCTCGTTAATCAAATAAAGGAGACATCTATTATGCTAACATGTTTAGAACCAATGTTAGTTCTTTGCTTTCAAGCGTGCTTGCGTGAAAACCCGGAAAAATGTTTATTTTTTTCAGAGATGTAATCTGCTCTTCCTAGCGTTGTCCTGGGATTGGCCACAGCTTTATTGGGGAGCCTGAGGTCCGATCGGCAACCTAATCCTAAGAATTTAACCTAAATATACACATATAATTATGATTAATATGTAAGGAGTAGCTACATGTCGATTCATTACCAATTTCTTGATTGTTTAAATCTAATATTGATTAAGCAAAGGTCAGCAGTGTTATATCAAAGCACGTGTTGTGTGCATTACGTATGTCTACAGGTCAAAGATACAATAGTAAGTCAATGAAGAATCGAGAAAAGTACTTACTTATTTACGAGTAATATCTGCTGCAAATAGTGTAAGAATTACACGACGTGTTCAAAAGTCGCGCCTTTAGTATACGATTGTTGATATGTACCTACTTGAGTTTATTAGACAAATACCTAACTAATACCTTTTTGTTATAATCGACATTCAGTCAGCGATAACAATCCGAAAGGAATTTTATTAAAATATGATTGTTGATGAGAGTTCATTTTTATGGCATTAAGAAAACGGGCATAAGTAAAACGCTTTCGTAATTTTTATTTCTTCAAACTTAACTTTTACTTCTTGCTCTTCCGCACTTTTGAAATTTGTTAGGGAAATAGGCGGCCTAGTAATTCGTATATTTCGAGCCAGGATTCAGTCTTTGGTTCAAAAGTGGTACGTCTGAGTCATTCGGCGATTTAATATCTGTGATCTTAATCTAGGTAACATTGTAGTTAGGTTCATGTATGCGGCAGATTAAACCCAAACTATGATAGAAAACGAACGTTTGTATAGTCAAGTATAATAAGGGAGCCCACGATACTACTTATATCTACGCGGGGTCACTTATGTAATGTAACACTCCCACGTGTCACTGATGGCGTAGGTATGTTATGCTGACATTTTGGATGGTGGGGTGGTCTTAGGCAGAGAATGTCAAGGTACCGATTCTTTTTTACAAGTTTGAGACCTAGCACTCCCTTGCGTCACGCTCAAATCGTCAAATAAGCAATATGTAGGGTAGCTAGGTACACTTTTCATATGTCATTCACACAACATAACTTTATCTGAGACGCTCGAGTAAATTCAAAAATCCCCCTTTGGACTCCCCTACTACTATAATTGTACTACTTAATACTTACCTTACTATATTTTTATTCATAATTAGTACGATAACGTAGGTTATAACATGTTTTGTGTTATGGCGATAATTTAGTTAAATTTAATCTAGTTGCTTAGCGCTACAATAATTATTTATACGACTTATCTTAACCACCTTTGCACTATTTAGTTATTTTTGTATCTCCGGGCAATAAAATACCCCACTACTATAAAAGCAACTTGATTAGTGGACGATAATTTTTACAATAAAAGCTTATCCGAGTCTAAACAGGAAATATAAGTAATTCTATGTCTCCACTAAGACCATTCATACACTTTATTATAATTACTTATATTGTTTCTATTTCTACAATATGTTTGACATACAATTAAATAAATAAATAACAGGAAACCACACCGCCCATACGTGATAGATTTAAGAATAACAGGAAGAATTTAATACGTTAGTGATGTATAAGGCGCCTAAAGATATATATAGTAACAGCACCAGTCATGGGACATTTAAGAGGAAATTTGGAGTATTTATGATATTTCCCTTGTACATGTAAATGGTCTTCCGCTTAGCGTGTTAAAAGATGAAAGTCCTATCCGCCTTTCATGTTTTAGGCGTGTTGTATCAAAGATACTGCAATGAGTTTCCACATAATTAACAAATTAAAACTATGCTTTTTTAATGGACATTAATGGACCCCTATAATGGACATTGCTCTATCAGTATAAAATATTGAAATGGGGAATAAGTTATGGCAAAAAAATCAATTTTTGGTATAAGCTTTTATCGCTGAATGTATTTTTCTTTCCACAGCCAATTATTATTGTATTAGATTTATCGAGACAATTCTAATATACCCAAACAGAATTAGTTAGGGTTTATTGCGATAAAGTTCCCATGGCCACCTCCTGTCTCCATATCAGATCAAGTCCATGTTATCATAATATTGCATTATCATCCGATTTGCATACTTAATTACGTACTTACACAAAATTTCAACTGAATCGGAAATCGAAAAGTGGGTCAAATTCAGCTACCAAGATTTGACCCACACTAACTAACAAGGCAAGTTAAATAAAAGTTTGGAAAAACGATATTAATTTATCCTAAGTCCGAGAATACCTCCTGGTTGACATATTTCGTAACTACATTTTACTTCTGTATTGTTTAAAACATGAAATTATGGCATGGCAAGCATCATTATGTCAATTGTCACATCATAGGAGGTATGCAGTTTTACAGCTCCTATAATGGGATTGGGCCAAATACCACTATTTTTTTATATCTGTGGAGTCACAACATAGTGTGTTGTATACCTTATCTCATGGTAAATACAATTAACAAAACACATTCTAGTTTTCATCAAGTATTCATTAATTAAAATTTAATAAATTAACTCATGTTGCTGATATATGTCAACAACTAAACAAATCTGCTTATGCACTTTCTAAACTATCCAAAATCAAGACACAGTTCTGTCGGCCTACCATGGACTTGTAGTCTCAAAACTCCGATATGGGATTATATTCTGGGGTAACTCAGTCGATAGGGAAAATGTACTTATAGCCCAAAAACGGTGTGTAAGAGCAATGTGCGGAAAAAAACCCGGAGAAAGCAGTGTTCCGTTATTCAAAGTAATGAAAATTTTAACATTTCCGTGTATTTATATCTTAGAAATGGCAGTATTTGTTAAATGCAACTCTAATTTGTTCGCTAAAGTCTCAGAGTACCGCAAATATCCAACGCGATCACAATATGACCAGAAGTTGCACAATGAGCAACGGAACACCACATTGATGCGGAAAAGCATTTTTGGAATGGCAACCAGAATATATAATAAAATTCCTGATTGTTTAAAAACATTACCACTATCACAATTTAAGAAACAACTGACTGCACTATTAATCGAAAAATGTTATTATAAAATAAGCGACTATTTGAATGAAAATTAAATGTATGTATAAATTTTATTTCTTAAGTATGATTATTTTTCTAAATTTTGTGACTATGTTCTAATGATTAATATTTAATTTACAAATTGTAAATTTTAAAATAATGCATGTTGTATGTTTATAAGTAGTATTATAGTATTTGTACGCCACTATTGGCAGAGCATGGTGAGACTACGAAATTGTAATATAAGATCATTAATTGTACCTGTGTTTTCACAAATAAAGACTCTCTCTCTCTCTCTCTCTCACCTCTCTTAGCGAAGTTGTTAAGAATTTTTAGTGATATTTTTTTTCAGTGGCACGACAACTTTTGGGTTGACGCACATTTCTTAAAAAATAACCGAATTTAATAAAAATTCAAACATAATCAGCTCTAGGACTCCTATTTATGATAAAAATATATCCAGTGTTTATAAACTACTTTTATATACTTACAGTAGAGTCCGGTTATAACGACGCCCAAGGGACCGCTGATATTACGTCGTACTAACCGGACGTCGTACAAAACGAACTGCCAATTTTAATATTTTTTTTTAATCAAAATAATTAGGTACATCATTTTGTATTTATGAATACTTATGCGATAATCAAAGAAAAAGAAACATTTCTTTTAAAATATTTATTTACGTTAGTATTACGACACCTTGTCTTAAGGCTTGGCCACATACAGAGCGCGACGCAGCGCCGCGTCCACGCCGCGCGACCGCGGCACATGCTAACAGGTTACCGACGTCAAACAGACTGCGTCCCGCCGGTATCACGCCCCGCTTCTGTCGCGCCCCGCGCCGCGCGGCCCATTGCGTCCGCGCGGCGCGTGCGCAGCGCTGCGCCGAGCGAACGCGGCGGCCCGCCGCGTCGCGCAAGGTCACGTCAGTAGGATCGGACGTAGGCAGCGAGCGGTGCGCCGCGTTCCCGCGCGGCCGCGCCGCGTTCACGCGCGCCTTGAGGGCGTGTTGAGAGCGTGAGGCCGGCGCGATCGGCGCGCGCCCTGTTTGACCAGGCTTCGCGTCGGCATCACGCGGCGCGGACGCGGCGCTGCGTCGCGCTCTGTGTGTGGCCAAGCCTTTAAATGGAGAGACTTGTGTGTTTAGAAGAAGCCACTTTTCAAGGTACGCGTACTCACTCGTCATCCGCAAATTACTCGAATCCCGTAAAATATAAAGTCGTAATCCTTGGGGATCTAATCAAGATGACGTTGTTTTATCACACAGTTCCTATGGCCACCTCCTGTGTCCATCATCAGATCAGCTCGAAGGTACTTACCTACCAAAATATATGTATTGCATTGTCACCCAACTTACATAATTATGTATGTAAAGTTTAAGCTCAATTGAATAATGGGAATTGGGTTTTATTCAGTTTGCAAAATTACGAAAAGTCACATGACTATTTCATCTTGCTCCGTATAGGCAAAAGGGGGAGGGGAGTTGGATGCGCGGGACGGAGTAAGCTTCTTACCAACAATTTATTTGTAAAAACTACGCCGCTCGTCGTTGTAACCGGACTTGACGGACGGATTTTGAGTTAATTTCCGTCGTTAAAAGCGATCGGTCGTTATAAGCGGAGTCGTAATAAACGGTTGTGCTTTCATAGTAGCTTGTACTAAAACCAAACAAGTGCCTATACTTTCGTCGCTATAAGCGGTTGGTTGTTATATGCGAAGTCGTACTAACCGGACTCTACTGTATTTTAGAGCAATTGTGTTTTTTTGTCCCATTACTGGTTCCGTGTCCATTATAGGGTATACTACTATAATAATGATAAGTATCTGATACAAAATTTTGTCGCCGACTGTACCTACTTTCTTTCAACAGTCATCTAGTACTCATAAAGACGGTTCTAACAAACCACTTTATTGTTACATTGTTTTATCACTTAGTTCTTAATGGCCACTTTCAGTCTTCATTGTAACATGAGCTTGATGTCATAATAGTATTGCATTATTATCTCTTTCATAAGTAAAAATTTTGAGCGTGAAGACGGGCGATAAAATAATTAGGAACCCCAAACCGAACGTCAGAAAGAGCGGGAAATAAATTACACCTATCCTGCTATCCACCACAAACCAGCGGGCTCAGCACGGTTCCATTTTTATCGACTATCACTATGCGCGTCCCTTTCGCACTTACATACTTGTTAGAACGTGACAGGCATGGTGACAAGGGATAAAAACGCGACCGTGCTAAGCCGCCAGGCCTTCAGAAAAAGAACTCTTACGTCAGCGAATTAAGAACTATGGGACATATTTTTGAATAAGTTGGCTACACCCATATTTTTACACCACGCAAGACCAATATAAGTTACAACATTTTATAAAAGTTATCTCTAGATCCGTTTCTGTAGCTCAAGACCTTATTTTTTTCATCACGTAAATTAATTAGTACAAGTCGTTGCCCTATGAAAGTAGATAAGACATGATAAGAAGACAAACTCAACCCCACTTTTGTATACCGCTCTTTCTTTTGTTCTTAATTATATTATTGTTATAATATCATTGGCCACGAAGCTTCGCAAGCATACCATCGTCCGCACTGTAAATGAATGATACGCCTTATTTAAAAGACATAAGGTCTACTATAGTTATCGCAATACCAACTGGCGACTAAGTCCAAAATGCTATTTCCTTTACCCTTGGTAAGAACAACCAAGAGTGAAAGAGATGTCATTATGACCTCAGTCGCCAGCTGGTATTTATTGCGGCTACTTTGAAGGTAAGGTCAGTTAAGTGTTGTTTTAGAATAAACAAACGCATGTAAATAGTGTACCATTTACTGTATACGTTATCTACCTATTTTAGAAAGAGTTACTTTGCTATTATGTACCTACTACTACTAACAGTGAATGACTGACGTTTTTATATTTCATCAAATAAACCAAAGAGTACATTTTACATATAACTTAAAAGAGGCTGAACATAGGTAGATGTAAAAAAAGAAAAATTGGAAACTGAAGTGTAATAAATAAAAGTCATATTACATTATATACCTAGTTTAATAAATCGTCAGTACAAATCAGACAATCCATTTACTTATTTAAATATATTAATAATTTACCACCAAGAATAGTTTAGTGCCAACATGCCGCACTTTGACATAAGACATAACTGATAACATTATTTAATTGAGCTCTATGCTTACAAAACTTTTTTAATTAAAACAAATATGTAGGTACAGTCAACTGTAAAATATGGGTGTACAAATCATCTCAAAAATATGTCCCATAACTCTTATGTCAGTGAATTAAGAACTATGGGACATATTTTTGAGTAAGTTGTCTACACCCAAATTTTTACAGTTGACTGCATCTAATATTTTTCCTTATTTCGTTTGTGGTCAATTTTAATGAGGTCTTCGAAATATTTGTAAAGGAACCGATTGAGGAAACCTTTCCTGAGGTTCTAATTTTTATTACTAACGGACGATCGAAAATGGTCGTAAGGCCGTGGACGTGGACACGGGAATTCTGCACTTAGCTTCTCAACCAGTCCTAAAAACTAGACATCCCAAGATTCCCAAGCCGCCAACCAATGAAACGGAATTTGCGCTTGCGTTTGATTGATTTCCTGTTATCCCTCATTAGGGACATAGGGCTCGCAGAAGAATCCTCCATTTGTTGCGGTCTTGAGCGGCTACTTGCAGCTCTTTCCAGCCAGCTTGCGTTTGAGTCGAGTAAACAATGGTTTTGGCAATAGACTATACAGCTCTGTTAGGCTCACCGCAAACGACACTGCCCCACCATGTCAAATAAAATTTATAACATCGCGTGACATCTTCGGTTTGTTATATGATAAATCATGTTTATTTTAAACCGATATAAAATTGAAATGACGATGATGAATGGAGAAAGAGGTAATAAAATCCAAATGCAAGAATACTATAGTAGTTACGTAGCAAGCACATAATTTGATTGTTAAGAAGAAGCCACAAGTTTTATTTAGAAAAGTAATGGTTAAAAAAAAATTACACTAAGTAAAATGACGTAGGTAAACATAATACATATTCATAAAAATCCTAAAATAAATCAATGTTTCCTCAATTTATCCATAAGTACAAAAAAACATATAAAACTATAAGGAGCGAATTATAATTAACAAATAACTGAAATAATATAATACACTACCCGTACCTACATATGAGGCTAAAAACATTGATCAAATTGATGAACTTCGGCGAGTGACTATACGTTAGCTATAAGTTTAACGTCCCACAGCGGCGCACTAGTCATGCGGTGAATTTTACTTTTACAATCCGAAATACATACGCTCTTCAATACTTCATTTTCAGTGACTAATTTAATTTTCAGTTCGAAAATCTCTACATGTACCATCACGCTTCGCGATTGTTGAGCCATTTAGGGTCTTAGTTAAATTGGTTGTTCACTACTTACGCTATGGACCGTCTAATTTAGGTAGAATCCTAGCATAACAATAGCGGAGCGTGACTGTACATCCATCTCAAAACACGCTTTATAGTTAACGTACCTATTATTCTAGTTGGAATCGTCCCCTTTGATGTGTAAACTTTCGCCGAGTTTATCGAACACGTCATTCTTGCACATTATTTTAAGAGATCTGAGGTAGTGACAAAACCGATTGTTTCTTTTACAGTTAGTGTCAGTTTTCTCTTTTTCAAACCTGCATATCGCCCGGCAGGACGGCCAGTAGTCTAGCGCGAGAGCTCTCCGGTCCAGTGTCGCGCCTGGGCTTAGGTGAGTTGATATGCTGTCATGCCGTTTGACTATTCTATCTCTATCCCTGTAATAGAAAGCAATTGTTAGGTAAGGTCAATGTGGCTAATTCCGTCATAGGGGCTATTCCGTCCACGAGCGTATATTTCTTTGAATTTCAATCGTAGGAAAAAAGCCATTTGCTTTTGATTGCTGAAACTAAAAGCAATCGCTGCTTTGTCGACGAAATTATCAATGTTGTTCGTTTTCGAGAAAAACGCTACGCTTCGTGGACGGAATAGTCACCGTGACGGAATTAGCCACATTGACCTTAGTTATTTCTTTTTTTTTATATATTTATTAGACACCTCATTTCCATTTTTGTCCTTTTCCTTAAAAATTATATTGATTATTATTAATTAAATGACTTTGATTTAGCTATTTTTTCGATGTTCATAGAAATTAAGAAGCGGTGACCAAGAGAAATACCTACACCAAGGAAACAACTACTTATATTCTGTATGCAATATGCTCCATCAATGTTGTTATGATGTTGCGATTGTGTTAGCATTGCTTCGATAATAAAAGACAAGCTATTAATAACGAATATAACGATAACCTCCTTACAAAGTTGCAATCGTTTGAAATAAGGAGAATCACTAGGTGACGGATAGTAATGATTTTAAAGGTTTATTACGCGTATCGGTCTTTATCGGCAACTTGCATTGATGTTTGTTAAATTATTTCAAGTTAAACGAATACTTATATTTGTAATAATTATAATACCAACCTTTGCACCGCCATACTAGTTGGTCTCACATACAACTCTTCATTGTATTGTAAGCACTTCTGTGTGTTGCAAATCGATCTGACTACAAACGTTTTCGATATGTCGTCAGCAACATCGTAGCTTTTGTTGTAATAGTTAAAGTTTTCGAATTCTGAAGAACTATCGCATTCGGAAGAGTACCACGGTTGTGAACAAATATTCGTCTTTGTATCTGGTCTTAGACGTCCAAAATAATCTGCTGCAGATATGTTGTCAAAAATATTTGCTACTTCTTCTAGTTCACGGGTTTGCTTATGTTTATTATTTTCCTGTGTCCCATTATGAGAAGTCATTAAAAAGCTTGGTATATTCCACCATACATGCCACAAGTCGGAAGGAAACCTGATGTGTAGCAATTGCGATTGTCTTTCCATAAAATATTTCCACAACGTGTCACCCAACTGAATACTTTCACATGCTAAGTTACGTTCGTCTTGGTTTTCCGATCCAGCCCACGATAGACTTGACGATTCATCACATATAGCCTCTATATTTTGTGATTTTTCTTCCATTTGCCTAGTCCCTTGTGTATGTGTATTTGCATAGAATTGAAGGCAATTTATGGTTTTCCTAATATCCCCTTTGTATAAGTCTAATAAGACTGAGCCTAGGCCTGGCCAACATGTGCCACTATCAGCTAAGCACATTATGTCTAGCCATGTGCCAAGCATTCTGGGTAAAAGTGGCTTCATAGTCATAATTTTCGCGCTCTGTAAAAACCTTTGTAGATGTGGACAAACTAAGGAACTGGTAACCAATATAACTGGTCGTTTGGAATATTGGACTAATTGACTAATAGCAGAGCAAAAGCCGTCATCTTGATCAAACACAATATCGGCATCATCAATCAAAATAAGTGACATTGCAGTTCTAGTACCTTCTTGGCTATTAGTTGATTGACTGCCTGTATCACTTTTTTGTTTAGTTGTTACATCTTTAACTTTTTTAGGCCTTCCTCGTTTCTTCGTTCTTATAGTTAAATCAACTTCAGCTATCTCCTGGGATATTTGAGAATTTTCGGAGCTTGTACCTTTTCCTCTGTTGACTTTATGGGACTGGGTAGCCTCTTGTAAATCCTGTAACATGATTTTGCCGTTTCTCTTACTACTGGCATTCACTTCAATCACTTTGATGGCTAGATCTGCAGCTACCGCATATACACAGGAGGTTTTCCCACAACCAGTAGGGCCAGTCAAAATAAGAAGATTGTCAATGGTCTTTACACTGTCTCTGCTGTCTGTATCCGAATGGTAGAAATCAGATGAGTCAGAGTCAGCAGCATTCATTCTTCGTTTATCGTCATTTGCAGACCAAGATTCTAACCATTTTTTTAGTTCCTTTGTGGTTTCAAAGTTTCCAATTATTTGACTAGTAATCATAGGCTTATATTTGTCTGTCCAATTCAATTTATCCATTTGTACTTTATTAATATCTACTGTATTATTCATTATTTCTACGCTGTTGTCAAATTCAGGAAAGTTATTGCAGTCTCCAAACTCTCCTTTGCTTTTTTCTTTCAATAGTTGATATGTACGGTAAACTGGAAATTTTGGATATGATAATTTAATATTTTGCAAAACTTTCCTTATGTTGTTATCTGGTTGTGCACAATGTGAACTTTTTGGAGGTTTTTCAGGGCTTAATATAGCCTTGAATAATTTATCACTGTATTTCACTGGGCTCACATCAGGTGACTCGCATCTGAATGAATCAATCATTGGGCTGCTAGATATATCATTCTTAGAGTCTTCCATTTGCTGTACATGGACAACTGTGGGAAAACAAATACTTTCTGTCTCTACTTGTTTGAGTTGTTTTGCAATTTTCTTTAATTTTTCTGGCACCCCACTCTGAAGAAATCTCTGTTTTGCTTCTAATGCTGCTGGGTCTAACTGTGGTTTAGGTGCAAATATGGGAGCCAACTTAACATTGGTATTTTTATTAGCATCATTATTTTTCGCAGATTTCTTAATATCTTTATTGTTTGGCTTGATTTGTATTGCTCCATCACTTGTTTTCGATTTAGGCTCTTTGATCGATTTTGGTGTATCACTTTTTTTATCACTATGCTTTTTCTTTTTTGGAGTAAATATATTATACTCTTCGTCTGAGCTAGACAGGAGAAAATCGTCTTTATATTGTATAGGCTTTTTAACATTTCGCTTTGGCCTTTCATTTCTAATTTCATTTGCTTCTAAAGATTCATACAGACATTCAGTGTTTTTAACAATCTGAGTGTTTTCTTCTTTAGAGAGTTGCTCGCGCTTTCGTTTTCTCGTCTCATTTTTAGTTACTGTAGGAGTATTGGTTACAACAGACTCGTTTTTATTATCAGCAGGTATGTCAGTTACAATGGACTCATTATTATTTTTAGTGGGTGTATAAGATGAGCCTACATCTGCAATTTTTTCACATGTATTCTTATCTTCTAAGACGAGAGATTGTTTATCATTTAAACTTAATTTCTTCTTTTTGAGTTTCTTTTTGTTTCTAGCTCCAAACTTGACTTTTATTATAGGACTCATTTCATTGTTATCAGTGGTAACAGGTGGTGAAGAATCACTATCTTTATCAATCTTTTTAAAATAACAAAGCATATTTTCTTTCTTTCTAATTGAAGGAGATAGCTTTTTGAGAAATTCTAAATCTTCTTTGGGTACACATTTTTCTTTTAAGCCGTTTGTAATATTTGAATCGCTGGTTGGTTCATCGAATATATTAATTAAATGGAGTGCACCATTGCTTTTCTTGTTTATTGTTAGTGTTTCTGGAAGTGCTTTTACATTATCAACTGTAGGCAATTTAGTGTCCGCTACCTTTGTTGCTAATTTTGAATGTTCTTTTTTGGGTTTCACTTTCTTGCTGCCATTATTAACTATCATATTAGTCAATCTTTCTGCTCTTTTATCCATTTTTCTTTTGATAGCTTCTTCCAGAAGTTCCTCTGTTTCCTTTTTCTTTAGAGATCCTTTATGTTCTGCCATTTTTTGTAAAACTAAGAGTCTCTTAGCTTTAGTGTTTTTCTCTTCTGTTTTTAATTGTAGTTCAGCTTCATCAATCGGTTTTTCTTTACCAGGTGAATTGCCTCCAATACTTTTATTTCTAGATTCCATCATCAGTTTGAAAGCATTTGTATGCTTTTTATCTTGACTGTTAGGAGACTGTTTTTCTTTTTCAGTAATTTCTGTACATACATCTGGAATGTGTATAGGTTCATTTTTTTCTGGAAGCTCCTTAAACAATGTTTTAATGGACTTGACATTTTCAACTTCTTTCTTTCTTCTCACCATTTTGAACAGATAATTCTTTGGTCTCTCTATATCATCAATATTTAGTTCTTCATTATTATTGATACTTGGAGATATTATTTTTAAAGCAGTCTGAAATATGTGAGACACATTTATAACATCTGGATCTTCTTTGCCATCTCTTCTGAGTTTATATTTTTTTAACTTATTTTTAAGTGCTTTATTGCATTTATGTTTATAACTATTTTCTTTATATCTTATTCCATGCCCGGTTTTATGCCTTATAGGAGCTAAATTTTTATTTATTATATTACTTGGTTTAACTTGTAGTTCCCAATCTCCGATAATTGGCTTGAGCACAGTGGACATTACTTAATCTGCAAATAGAAAAAATTTAATCAAGTTTTACACTAAATCAGTTGGAGAGGTGTACACATAAAAAAATCAAAGAAACTCTAGGGAAAAAAATACACTATCCCCACTAATATTTTAAATGCAAAACTAACTCTGTCTGTCATCTCTCCACACTTAGATAACTGACAAACTGTTTCCATACCAAATTTCATCTAAATCGGTTTAGCGGTTTAAACCTGCAGAGGTGAAAGACAGAGAATTACTTTCGCATTTATATTATTAGTAGGGATAAAAATCTCATAATATCCATTAACATAAAAATCGTATTGACACATAGTAAAGCTGAGTAATTAGACTAATGGTTCAGAAGAAAATCTTAAAGAGGAAAAATTTTAAAAATTAATACAATATAACATATAGGGTCATTGCGTCAGTTCACCGTCCAGTGCCTGTTTCCGTCCACTTAGCCGAGTTGCTACAAAGAATTGTGTATCATTTGAATATATACAGGTATATATTTAAATTATACGCAATTCTGTAGCAACTACGCCAAGTGGACGGAAACAGGCACTGGACGGTAAACTGACCCAAAATCCCTAATTATTGATATACAATAATTATATTATGTTTGCAGTTGCAGTTATTTTTGTTGAAACTTATTATGTATTTACAGTCACTCTATGTAAAAAGTGCCAGATATTTTACTACTAGTGATGTAAATAATAGGGTCATTGTGCTAGTTTTCGTCTGGTGTCAGTTTCCGTCCACTTTACGAAATTTGAATATAAACATTGCTGCACAAATTTGGACCTATTGCATCCTTAATATCTAAACAATTTATCTATCTACATAAAAAATATATTTCGCTAGTAGCAAATTATAAATGAAATGTATTATTTACTAATCCGTCAACTGACATTGGACGGTAAACTGACGCAATTACCCTATATGAGGCTTCATGGTTAGAGTATTAGACCATATTTGTTTTTACAAAGTGTGAGATTAAGGAGTAATAAAGGTAAATTGGTTTCTAAAGGCTTAACTTTCAAGTTAAAGGACTTGAATATGAATTATAAAAAATTGCAAGAAACAATAGTAAAGTGGCCCACAGAAGCATACACCCTGTACACAATGGGCAATCGCTGGCCAGTCCAAGGGACGCACCCATGCGGTAGAATGAGATAGCAATATCACTTGCTCTCTCTAACACATAAATGCGTCCCCCAGAATGGCCGGCGATGGCCCATTGTGTACAGGGGCCTTTACACATTGAAGCATACAAATCACACAGAACACTTATCAATCAAATCATATTTATGTCAAAGAAAACCTGGCTAGGAATCATCTTGATAAAAACACATAAGTAACTGTTTTAGTCAAAAGCATAATTTTTTTTTAAATAATTACTCTATATGTGCTTTGAAATGATTTCTTTTAAGACTTACGTTGTTCCTTACGCGTCATAACATTAAAATCTAATAAGATGAGATCAAAATTAGCAGTCATTGCAAAATAAAACTGTTATAGGTTACACAAAAAGATTAAAAGGAGAACACTTCGATATTTTGAAATGAACCACACAAAAGCAACTAGGAAATAGAAAAATATTCTTCGTACTAGCCCTTTAAGTACATCCAGTGCAGGAAAAATAATCACACACAAAACCAGTGCAATATCAAATAAGCCACGCATACTAAACAAATGAAAACGGTTTCAGCTAAGCTTAGACCAGTGTCAGTGTGTTACCTAGTTATTACAGAATATACGAGTAGAATCAAATAATTAACACGTACACAATTATCGGTGTCGGTTTCTTTCCGTCATCACATAAAACAAATTAATATTTTTCTAACACAACAACAACTAAAACAGCAAAATTGGCGGTAAACAAAACTGTCAAGTGTGTAGAGAAATGTCAGTGACCACGCGAAGCGATCACATGTTTTGTCAAATATGCTATTTAAGCTACTTCTTAAAACACGTTCAGTGGCATGTATAAAGGGCGTACGACCTTAGGGCTTTCCACCATTTCTCACCAACATCGAAAAGTCGAAAATCGATGCCTGTCTCTCTATCGCTCTTGATAATCTGAATGAGAGCGATAGAGGGGCAAATTTACAACATTTTTCGGTTTT
The DNA here is from genome assembly GCF_910591565.1 of Cydia splendana. Lineage (NCBI taxonomy): Eukaryota > Metazoa > Arthropoda > Insecta > Lepidoptera > Tortricidae > Cydia > Cydia splendana. Next base: position 10,094,340 of record NC_085971.1, on the reverse strand, counting down.
TCATTGTTAGCGGTAGGCCCTCTGTTTAAATCTCAATTAACTTGCCTTGAAACGAAATGATTGGATAAATTTCTACTAGTTTTAGAGCATACTCTAATAAATTAATAAGCCCCCTCCACACTCGTGCACGAATCGCGGCGCGAAGCGCGAAAAGTGCCAGATATTTTACTACTAGTGATGTAAATAATAGGGTCATTGTGCTAGTTTTCGTCTGGTGTCAGTTTCCGTCCACTTTACGAAATTTGAATATAAACATTGCTGCACAAATTTGGACCTATTGCATCCTTAATATCTAAACAATTTATCTATCTACATAAAAAATATATTTCGCTAGTAGCAAATTATAAATGAAATGTATTATTTACTAATCCGTCAACTGACATTGGACGGTAAACTGACGCAATTACCCTATATGAGGCTTCATGGTTAGAGTATTAGACCATATTTGTTTTTACAAAGTGTGAGATTAAGGAGTAATAAAGGTAAATTGGTTTCTAAAGGCTTAACTTTCAAGTTAAAGGACTTGAATATGAATTATAAAAAATTGCAAGAAACAATAGTAAAGTGGCCCACAGAAGCATACACCCTGTACACAATGGGCAATCGCTGGCCAGTCCAAGGGACGCACCCATGCGGTAGAATGAGATAGCAATATCACTTGCTCTCTCTAACACATAAATGCGTCCCCCAGAATGGCCGGCGATGGCCCATTGTGTACAGGGGCCTTTACACATTGAAGCATACAAATCACACAGAACACTTATCAATCAAATCATATTTATGTCAAAGAAAACCTGGCTAGGAATCATCTTGATAAAAACACATAAGTAACTGTTTTAGTCAAAAGCATAATTTTTTTTAAAATAATTACTCTATATGTGCTTTGAAATGATTTCTTTTAAGACTTACGTTGTTCCTTACGCGTCATAACATTAAAATCTAATAAGATGAGATCAAAATTAGCAGTCATTGCAAAATAAAACTGTTATAGGTTACACAAAAAGATTAAAAGGAGAACACTTCGATATTTTGAAATGAACCACACAAAAGCAACTAGGAAATAGAAAAATATTCTTCGTACTAGCCCTTTAAGTACATCCAGTGCAGGAAAAATAATCACACACAAAACCAGTGCAATATCAAATAAGCCACGCATACTAAACAAATGAAAACGGTTTCAGCTAAGCTTAGACCAGTGTCAGTGTGTTACCTAGTTATTACAGAATATACGAGTAGAATCAAATAATTAACACGTACACAATTATCGGTGTCGGTTTCTTTCCGTCATCACATAAAACAAATTAATATTTTTCTAACACAACAACAACTAAAACAGCAAAATTGGCGGTAAACAAAACTGTCAAGTGTGTAGAGAAATGTCAGTGACCACGCGAAGCGATCACATGTTTTGTCAAATATGCTATTTAAGCTACTTCTTAAAACACGTTCAGTGGCATGTATAAAGGGCGTACGACCTTAGGGCTTTCCACCATTTCTCACCAACATCGAAAAGTCGAAAATCGATGCCTGTCTCTCTATCGCTCTTGATAATCTGAATGAGAGCGATAGAGGGGCAAATTTACAACATTTTTCGGTTTTTCATTGTTAGCGGTAGGCCCTCTGTTTAAATCTCAATTAACTTGCCTTGAAACGAAATGATTGGATAAATTTCTACTAGTTTTAGAGCATACTCTAATAAATTAATAAGCCCCCTCCACACTCGTGCACGAATCGCGGCGCGAAGCCGCGAACGCGAGTGTGTCGTCGATTTTCGCAGACAGCGAATCGACTCCACACTCGCGTTCGCGGCTTCGCCCGCGATTCACGCGCATAGTCTGTAGGGGGCTATAGATTTTATGTGGATTTTATTAATTTAATCAGCTTGCTTAAAATCTACGAATCCAAACAACACATCTGACAGGCACTGTCAAAAAATTAAAAATCGTATTTTTCGATCGATTTGGTGGTCGTGCCACTGCCAGTGTGAGTGCCCGAAAACCTTAAAATTTTGGCAAAATGGCATCAAACGCACTGAAAAACTCCATAATTCGTCACGCTGGGGTAAATATCACCACATGATTATGACTCTATATAGAACTTCTAGCCTGTAATGTTCACCTTAGTACCTAGCTGTCAAATGCCTGTTATGTAAAAGATTTACCTACGATTATTTTAGATAGACAGCAGCAGAAATAATAGATAAATGTGTTTCAGGTGAGAGGTTACGCTCAGGCCGCTCAGGCTGCCGTGAGGCATCCTGCTGCTACCCTACAGTTCGCTAAGTCCCAGAACAACACATTCGTTGCTGCTTTAGACAACGGGTCTCCAGTCACAAGGGTGACTGTAGCCTTCAAGTAAGGATTTTCCTATGATTATATTATTATGACTTTGTTAAAATACAAGTCAAGTTCTAGGTGGTCATGGTTAACTTGAGAAATGTTAGAAAATTTCAAGGTTAAAGCATGTTTAGTGTTAGAAAAAGTTAAAAACATGGGATGGTGAATCTGACTGATGGACTGTTGAACAGCATACCTACTATTGTTGTAGAACAACCTAACTCTAAGATTGGTTGGACTAAGCTATATTAATTTAAACTAACACAATTATTATATGTATAATATAAATGTAAAACTAAACTTAATTACTTGCACTTTTATTATTTGGCCTGATGTTTGAAATCAATATGTTGGGCCAATAACAAAACTAAGTGCATGTGATTAAGTCTCATTTCACATTCTAAAGCTACTTCATAAGCAGCTATGTGTTACTTGTAGAAAACATAGCTTGGCTTAGCTCTAGTGGAAAAGCAGCCTTATATTTTAAAATCAATACTTTTGTGCCTTCATGTTTGCTGGCTTGCAGAGGGCAAAATCATCGTAAAACTTGTCCCTGCAAATTACCTAGTCAGATCATTTTTTTATCATCTTATTTCTGAGCTCAATAAAATTAAAAATTATAATTTGGATTGTAAATTAACAAGTTGATAATGTTATAGGGCTGGCTCCCGATTTGAGGCTCCAACTGAGCTCGGTCTGACCCATGTCCTGCGCACAGCAGCTGGACAGAGCACCGGGTGCGCCAGTGGCTTCATTGTTGCTCGTAAACTGGCCCAGCTTGGAGCCTCTGTCACTTGCTCTGGTGACCGCGAGTTCATCTATTACACACTTGAGGTGAGGAAGATTATTAAATTCATATACATGTCAAATACTAAAAAAATCCAAGGGTGACAAAACTCTAGTGTCTAGGCTAGATTTAAGCCACATTTAGTGTCTTCACAGCTTTCATAGCCTTTATTATTGTTCCTTTAGTAATGGTATCTTTTTACATTTTTTTTTTCTTTTTTTTGTTCTGCTGTTTAAGGTGGTTCTACTTGCTCGAATTTCATACAAACTTTCTTGTTAACTCACTACTATTCTGTAGAGTGTCTTCACTTGAATACGTAATGTTTGGGTAGTATATATATTTCTTACTGCGCCAAAGTAACAAAATACTAGAAATTGATTAATATTTTCAAGAAAAAAGCCTTTGAAAATTAGTAAAATTTTGCCCCATTGCTTGTTTGTGTGAGTGATGCTTATAGTATAGGTGTAATTCTAACATGGTGACTTCTTTGACAAGCAATGATTTTTAATTTATCAAAGGAGTAACAGATGGCATTTTAAAACCGGAACACAGGTTACCTGTGTATTTTGTTTTATCTTCACTCAATAGAGGGAGATAAATTTAATGCACAAAGCATGTTATGAGTATACTCATTTAAGAGTCTCCTTTTTCTGATATAATCTTATTCCCAGATGTAATATAACTTATATTATATATTAAAATACATTTATATAACTATACATTTAATAGAATTAAAGGTCAGTCCAAACAATCATTCGCGTAACGGTTGTCCACCGAAAAGCCTTGTGAATTCTGTGTTCGTCTCGGCAGAAATATAAATAAATGTTCTCTGGAAGCCTATATTTATTCTTACAATGATTTTTAAACTAAAGTAGCTATATTTTTCTCAAAAATATATATTGGGAGCAAAATGTCATCTTCTTGTAAATAAACAAGATTCTATATGTTCTGCTTGCGCATAACAATAGTAGATTGTTAACCAAGGGATCATTTCTGCCGAAATCATCAATGATCACCTCGGCAGAAATGATACCTTTCACCCGAGTTAAACACTTCGCATACAAGGAAAGTAAAATGCATGTGCTTTTTTTAAAACATGACTAAGTATAAATAGTTTTTATAGTATTTTTTTAGGATACTTTCAATTAACAATTTAGCCAAAAGTATCGTTATTTATGGAATGGGGAGTCAAATATCAGAATGGAAATTATATGAAAAATCCATTTATACCCAAATTTCAATTGCTTATCGTAAAAAAATTGTACTTGGAATTGGAACCAAAAATGCTTTAGTGCAGAAACGTATCATTTTCTGCACAACTTTTAGAATAACAATGACCCTCTTTCAAAGCATGAGAAATGAAAACGGATATTTCTTGTTTTCTTTGCAAGCATTTTTCTCTCAATAATTTAATCAATTTGCAGCATAGAAAATCGACATATTTTTATAATCATAAATATCAAAATATAAAAGGACATACATTTTTAGAAGATTTCTAGTTATTCCCCGGGCGACGTTGCCAAATAAATGGTTTGAAAAGGCAACATGCTCGCAACGTTCGGATGTCGGTAAGTCGACAATGAAAAATTCTATTTCAAACTTGATATTTTTGACAGTAATGGGTTACTTAAATAAGAAGGCATGTTTCGCCCGGATCTACTATGGTCAAATGGTCTAGTGGCTTCTAGCTATTGAGTATAAGTCTAAGTTGAACAGCGTTGCAGAGTTCAAATCACGAACAAGGACTGAATTATTTTTGTTTTTATTTATTTATTTTTCTTTTTATTTTGCTTTTTATTACCTTATGCGACTGGCAAATATCAATGGATATTTAAAAAAAAAAATTTTTTAATTGAAGAACAGATGCTAATGATACGAAAAGTTTAGTAGGAAATACAATATGTAATATAAACAAAAAAATATATAAACTAAAATTAAAAACTACATAAAGCTAAAATTCTAAAAATTCTAAATATGTATATTTATTTGACAACTTGAATTACAGAGGGGCAGTACCTACAGTGATCCCCACACTAGGTTTAGCCTGTAACGTGGGGATCTAAGCGAAATACAAATTATTATTTCGTACATAAGTTCCGAAAAACTCATTGGTACGAGCCGGGGATTGAACCCGCGACCTCCGGATTGAAAGTCGCACGCTCTTATCGCTAGGCCACCAGCGCTTCTATGTGCAACCATATATAGGCAAATAAACGAGTTCGCATCCCATCATAATCACAATATTATATTGTGTTTAAAGAACACTATTCTGTTTTTTTCTGTTTCTCATTACTTCCCCAGAAATGTGACTCACACGCCAGCTTACTTAGTAGTGTTAGTACAGTCGCCATCAGATATATCGGAGCGGCCGAGATGCTCAAAAATATCTGAACACGCACTCTAACGCCTTGACAATGTAGGCGTGTTCAGATATTTGTGAGCGCCTTATCCGCCCCGATATATCTGATGGCGACTGTACTAAGCTAACATTAAAAGCGTTTTTGTAATTTTAGGTAAAATAATTTGCGTCATTTTCAATTGATAATAAGAATAAAAACATATAATCTATAAAACTTTTTATAAAATAATAAAAAATTAAAAAAATTAAGCACCGTCGGGATTTGAACCCAGATTCATTGATACTCTAGCTAAAATTTATTCAAAACAGATGTTGTGGGTGCCACAAGCACATGACAATCAACGTCTGAAAATACGTATCAGTTGGTTCTAAGTTACTTGTCAATGTCTCAAATAAGAATTTAAATTCTAAATTGTTCTTCCTAAAAATATTCATGCGCCGCACTGCGCCCTCTAGGTTACTTTACTGTAACATTACAAATCTACTGACATTAGACACTAACTTTAGGTATGTGAGTGTGCGTGAATGCAAGATATTGCAATATTTTGCAGTTTTATTCTCTGATTATTTAGATTAGACACTGTTGAGTATAACATGTTTCGATTTGGACGTAATATTTTTTATTGTTTTCGCCAATATCAACACATCTTATGAAACTGTTTATATTTTGGGAGAAACGGTGAAAATCCACAATTCGTGCACACTGACGCCATCTTTTGGCTGATAATCGGCATCCCATCCCTAGACATCCACCTTAATGTAAAATGACGACAATTGTTCTCCATTGAAATTGTTGACAAAGCCTTTACAGTAGCCACCCTCCAACAATAATATATTCTTTTCTCCCTAGACATCAAAAGATAACTTGAGCCCTGCTCTGGAGTGCTTGAAAAACCTGATCTCCAGCCAGGAGTTCAGGCCGTGGGAGCTCAGCGACAACGTGCCCCGCCTGAAATACGACATTGTTGCCCTCGCGCCTCAGGTAATTATAATTTTTGCCTACATGAAAATCACAATTTCTTCATGAACAAGTTCAAATTAATTGTTATTCTAATTAGGAGTAATATCTGGGAGACAAACTCAAAAATGCGCGTTTTCCAGACATAAGACCTAGCTAGATCGATTTTTCGCCCCTAACCCCCCCATATAGCAAATTTCATCAAAATCGTTAGAGCCGTTTCCGAGATCCCCTAAAATTATATAAATACAAGAACTGCTCATTTAAAGGTACAAGATACCTAAGTTATATCAAAGTTTAGATTTCTCACTGCCACAATAAAGGTACACGAGCATGAGGTTGAAAATGTTCTGAACAGATTTGTGAAAAGGATGGTATGACTGTGTCTTTGTTTTGATTCTACATAGCGTATTTTATTATGCTATGCTGTATTTTACATTGAATAGTAGACGGCGCAAAACGTTATCTAATGCTCGCCCCCATGTGCAGAGCGTTCATGGAAGAAGAAGAAACAGCAAAACATATTCTCCTACACTGTAAACAGGTGGAAGTATACAGGAACCAATACCTCTAGGGACTCCGTGCACACTGAAGGAGGCAGTTAGCAACCTGAAGACACTGCTAGGTTTCATGGAGGAGCTGGGGTGGCTAGAATAGTGCTACCTCGTTTTCACGCAAAATAGGCACAATGGTTGTCGTCTTGCGGAAATAGCCCAGTATAACCAGGGGTGCGAAACTCCTGACTTCGGTCAAACTCGGCTCCGCTCGGCTCAGCATTGCTCCGAGCAATTATTAGGGTTGGCACCACTTGACTTCCTTTTGCGTGCACGACCACAGATAAGATAATCACTTGATTTTTGACAACCCTAAATAGCCGAAAGGGATAGTGCCATTAACTAGAAAGGGACAGCATGATTCGACCCTGAACCGCTGTCAAACATCGTTTTTGTAGGAAGTTTCCTTTCTGTACGGTAGTACTATTCATTATTCTGTGGTATAACTAACTAACTAACGTTCTCTAATGTAGGGTAAAACACCCAAGTATATATTTTAAAGTGTTATATATATTTTTATATGAAAGGTGCGCGCCGTAGACATTCTCCACAAAGCAGCGTACCGCAGAGGCCTGGGCAACTCGCTGTTCATCTCGCCCAAGAAGATCGGCAAGATCTCTTCCGAGTCTCTGCAGCACTATGCCGCCTCTACCCTCACCCCGGCGCGCTGCGCTGTGGCCGTAGTCGGCGAGAGCAAGGTAGGTCTGATTTAGACTACAGACTTCAGTTCATAAAGTGCTCCCAAATCCTCGAGGTCCAAGTGAACAAACAAGTTTAGGGAGTAGATCAAGCTACTCTTAAGTTACTAGGCAAAACATATCTACCTATTTTTATCTTTAAGAAGGCTAAACTAAGACACAATGTTATGTAATAGTAAAAAAAAACACTTTTTTCGTAAGGTATGAATCAGACAGAATCTATGTTTCCGTAACTGTCAACATGATTTAAATTTGTCTAGGTAGGTATAGTCAGCCAAGAAAGTGGTTTACCACTTTTCGACTCTATTATCTGATTGATAGAGTCGAAAAGTGGTAAACCACTTTCTTGGCTGACCGTACTCCAAAACAACTGATTTAATTAAATGTATTGTTTTAGGAAATCGCCACTATGATCGCTCAGTCTCTGAAGCTGAACTCTTCCTCAGACGCTAAAGGCGAAGCTGGCAAGTACTTTGGCGGAGAACTGAGGTGAGTTTGAACATTGCTTATAATATGTGGCTGTACATCAGAGAAGGGTCCTTATGCTTCGTGTGCAGTTTACGGACCCTTTCCCTTTCCTGTGGAAAGTCACATATTCTTTTGTTAAAAAAAATTTAGGTAAGACCAACGGTCTGAAACTAACCAAAGCTTGTAGAAGTAGGTGACGTCATACATAACTACCTAAATAGAAAACGTCACTTCCATATCCTGTAAGTGCCCAGATGCCTATAAAGAGGCAGATGTTGTATTTTGAATCTTTATCTTAAGAAATCAATATTTTTCTTCATATTTTCCTAATAAAATATCGTTCATTTCAGGAAGGAGACCGGCGGAGACCTCGTGCACGTAGCCCTCGGGCTGCAGGGCGCCCCGGCCGGCACCCCGCAGTCTCTCGCCCTCGCCGTCGCTGCCAAAGGTAAATCAAGTATCAACAATCAACTTTCAGAAATTTAAAGGGGCCCACTGATTAACAGTCCGCCGGACGGTATCGGCCTGTCAGTTGTTCGGAACTGTCAAATTTCGTTCTAACTGACAGGCCGATACCGTCCGGCGGACTGTTAATCAGTGGGCCCCTTTAGACACTTCAGTGACCTTGAGGCCAATTCGAACATACATTTTGATTTCAAAATAATGTCATTTTGCTGTAATTACAGCTTTTAATAGTAGCGAATGTTATTACGCGTAAAAATAATCTACCATTCTCCAATTCAAATACCTTAGGTGCGATGTTTTCTATGATACCATCCATCTTCCACGCGTTGTCCCGGCATTATGCCACCGCTCATGGGGCCTGGGGTCCCCTTGGCAACTAATCCCAAGAATTGGCGTAGGAACTAGTATTTACGAAAGCGACTGCCAACTGACCTTTCAACCCGGAGGATAAAACTAGGCCTTATTGAGATTAGTCCGGTTTCCTCACGATGTGTTTCCTTCACCGAAAAGCGACTGGTAAATATCAAATGATATTTCGTACATAAATTCCGAAAAACTCATTGTTACGAGGGTTTGAACCCGCGACCTCCGGATTGAAAGTCGCACGCTCTTACCGCTAGGCCGCCAGCGCTCATTCATTCTGTTTTATATGCTAGATACATTCGTAAAATTGGTTTTAGCCTTGGGCAACGGTCCTTTAACCAAGTGGGGCGCAGACAACTCTGTGCTCGCGAGGGCCATCGGCAACATCGGGCCGTTCGCGGCGGCCGGCTTCAACGTGGCCTACTCCGACAACGGACTCTTCGGCGCCGTGCTGACCGTGCCTAAGGATGAGGCCGCGCAGGTAAGAAAAAGCCTTGGGGGTCTACCGCGAAAAATTCGCAAATTGCGGGGATCTTTCTCTTTTACTCCAATGAAGGCGTAATAAGAGTGGCAGAGAAAGATGCCCGCAATTTGCGAACTTCGATTTTCGCGGTTATAGCCCTGGTTCCCGGTCAAACGCTGTACGCAACGCCCAGACAGCGGCAACCAGACGCCAGTAGTAGCTTTATACTCCCAGTGGTGCCGAGTGTGGTGTCTTCGCCGATTTTCGACCCAGTTCGGTTTGAACGCTCACTCTAACACGTTTTGAATGCCCTGTGAAAACCACCGACTTTCATTTATGCCTTTTTAGCGTTCCGCACCCAAATCGTAAAAACCGGACCCTATTACTAAAACTCCACTGTTCGTCTGTCTGTCTGTCACCAGGTTGTATCTCATGAACCGTGATAGACAGTTGAAATTTTCACAGATGATGTATTTCTGTTGCCGCTATAACAACAAATACTAAAAAGTACGGAACCCTCGGTGGGCGAGTCCGACTCGCACTTGTTGTTCTATGCATCTGCCTATTGGGCATCCTGTATATAAAACATTAAACCTTAATACGAAAAATGTATATATAACATTATAATTTCAGGCCATCAAAGCAGTAGCCACAGCTATCCGCTCGCCGGCATCCGCCGACGCAGTGAAGGCCGCCAAGGCCCAGCTCAAGGTGCAGCTGCTGAGCGAGGCCGACGACGGGACCAACCTGGCCGAGACCATCGCCGCGCAGGGCCTGCTCACCGGCGCGGCCAGGCACCCCGCCGAGCTGGCTGGCGCTGTTGAACAAGTTACGGCTTCAGATGTTGCACAGGTAATGTCAGTGGGGAGACACTCCTAACTTCGGGCAAACTCGGCTCCGTTCAGCTCAGCATTGCTCCGAAGAATTATTAGGGTTGACACATCTTGAAGTCCCTTTGCGTGCACGACCACAGATAAGATAATGATTTGAATTTTGACAACCCTAAATAGCCGAAAGGGATAGTGCCATAAATAAGAATGGGATAGTATGATTCGTCCCTGAATCGCTGTCAAACTTCGGTTTTGTAGGAAAGGAGGTGTACTTTCTGTATGGTAGTGCTATTATTTAGTATTGACAGCCAAATTAGCTTGAACCTTAGATGGATGACCAATTAAAGTCTGTGACGGTACAACAAATGGCGATGCTTCATGCTTTATGAATTCTTGGCATTCAAAGGTTTAACAATTTCTGTTTTGCGTTTCAGGCTGTTGCGGCTGCCGCTAAGAGCCCGCTCGCGATGGCCTCCGTCGGAAACCTGGCCTTCACTCCGTACGTCGACGAACTATAAGATAGTGCTATACCACCATAGAAAATGTGTAATGTTTTGAAACGATATTTAATGAGAACATCTTAGTAATCATGGAGTTATTTATTGTTTTCCTAAATAAATAAATGATTTGTTATAGGTATACTGTTTTATTTCTTTTTAACAGAAACTCTATTTAGTTCAGTAGAACATTTAGTAGTTTCAACAATACATTAAATTTATATCTGTTATTAAATTTATTAGATAACTAGCGACCCGCCCCGGCTTCGCATGGGTTAACAAATTATACACCTAAACCTTCCTCAAGAATCACTCTATTGATAGGTGAAAACCGCATGAAAATCCGTTCAGTAGTTTTTGAGTTAATCGCAAACAAACAAATAGACGCTTTGTTTTATAAGGTGTAGTGAGACAACTTTTTACAATGATAAAGACAACCATTGTAAATAACTTAATGAGGAATATATTTATTTATTTCACAAAACATAAATATAATGTACAAATGGCGGACTTAATGCCTAATGGTGTTCTCTACCAGTCAATCATTCAGCCAAATAGAGGCATGTAAAAATAGTGCAAGGAGATAAGTAAAAGGGTATGCAAACAACTGAAAACTTATAATTCTGGTAAACTAGGTTATTCCCATTAGTTACCAGTGGTAACTTCTGGGTTTTAGCACTAGCAGTGGGGAGACACTCCTCCTTTTAGGCAAACACAGCTCAGGATTGATTGCTCCAAGCAAATATTAAGGTTGGCACCACTTGACGTCCTTTCGTGTTCACGACCACACAAGATAATCACTTGAATTTTGACAACCCTAAATAGCTGAAAGGGATAGTGCCATACATTACAAAAGGATAACATGATTTGTCCCTGAATCGCTGTCAAACTTCGGTTTTGTAGGAAGTGTTGTTTCTGTATGGTAGTACAGTCACATGCAGTAATATGTTACTCTTCGAATAAAGGATTATTACATTACATTATTACTTCGAAAGCCCAAAAAAATATGTCACATGCTCTTATGGCTCTACAAACACAATAGTGTCAGATATTATTGCAGCCTTCATTGTGTAACATATTATTGCAGGTGACTACTATTATTTATTTTGTTCTACTAGGAAAAATAATTCCCAGTAGTTACCACCAACTCGCTTTGGTGGTACTACACATGGATCCATAAAAAGGGTAGGATAAAGAAACACATATTTATTATAATAACTTTTTTTATTGTACTTCAGCTTCTGTTAGCAGCATGTTAGGGATACCTTTTGTGATTGGGAATTGTCTGCCTGATTCCGGGCAAGTCAGGTGACCTTCTTCCACTTCAATTTCTAGTAAAACTCGATGAGCTTTCTTTAAAAACTCTTGGTCCCCCTCTGTATTTTCTAGTGTTTTAGGTAATCCTTCACTGTGTCCTATACTATCAGCTGCATTCCATAACACTTGCCAATCCAATTTTGGTAATACACGCGATACGAATTCTGGATTAAAATCGACTTCTGTAATCTTAACATCTGTAGCGCTTATAGCAAGTGGATAGCCGGTTGTAACACCTTTTAAGCATTTCGACGTTAACATGTTGTGGGTTATAAGCTTCATTGTGTACTTTGCTGTTCTGGTTACAATAAAATTATTATTTAGATAAATACGATAGTTAAGTTTACAACTTCAACCTCATAAGTATTTTATTTATAACACTTAATCAAGTAATAATAAAAATAATCTGAATTAAATTCCACCTGCTTATTGCCTCGATGCCTCGGCCTCGCCAATTTTGAGTTTTGACACTTGACGTCCAATTGACATTGACAATAATTATTGAATTTTATTTAGCTTACATTCGAAATTAACGTTTTGCGAATACAGTTTAACAATTATTTGGGGCTCAATATTAGTTTTTGTGGATTTACCTGATATATGTAGATATAATTAAGAATTTCATTAAAATTTGTAACCAAGGACTTAATATTCTTGATGTGGTTACGGAATATTTTTATTAAATATAGTGTGACTATCACTAATTTATATGGTTTCTGAACAATCAGTGTAGGCTATAATGGTAATGCTGCACCTTCGTCATTAAGTAAAAGAAAATGCATTACGATTTTTCTATTTTAAATACCAATAATAGTAAATAATTATCAGTAAAAACGAATTAAAATTAGCCAATATCCTAAAAATATTATTATTTATCAGCACCTACCAAATTTTATATTTCTGTAGTATAACTACGCTAATGTATTCATGGATTTATAAATGTAATCATTAACGCAGTGGCGAGAAACTCTCTTACTACGAACAAACGTATAGCAAAGATATTTGTCATAATTAGTTCAGCGGCGTGGCATTGGCGGCAGCACTGTTGAAATGCCAACTTGACATTATGCGTATACGAGCGGCAACCATTTTGAAATACAAAATTGACATAATTCGTGTGCAAATTTTGCAAAATAATAACAGTTTTCTAAAGTTGAGTTTGCTTCTCCTGAGTTTTGTGGTGATTTGAAACAGAAACCCGTACCTACTGTTGTAAAATAGTACAATGGCCGGCAAAAACCGATATTGTGAAATATGCGGTGTCTGAGAAATCACTCGAGGAGGATTCTTTGCCAAATTTCTCAAGGATGAACAGCGGTAAGTCTACAAGTTCCGAAATACAACTACCAGGGAACAAATCAAATTATTTTATTAAACATTTTGATTTATCAGCCGCGTAACAAGCTAAAGACCGACCGAGACGCCGGTTCGAATCCGGTCTCCGCCACTCCGTAATAGGAGGAACAAGCACGTATTGCTCGCCCTAAATGTTATTTATTTATTTATTTATTTAATAAAATACAGAGGTATTCTTCAAAATAGTCATAGCCCAGCAAAACTCAACAATGAGTTTGACTGTGGGGTCATCAGTCTCTAGTTATCAAAGTTGTTGGTCAAATACTTCCCAGGCATTCAAAGATGACGTCTATTTCAATTTATAAATTCCTAAAAATATTATTTGCTACTTATGCGGTGAATTATTTGAATTTGCTATGTTTGCTACCTGTAAGTCTCTTCTAATAGTTAGGGCACAGGGTACTTATTAGACCATCACAACGCACGTTGTTTATCATCATCGAATCTGTATAATCTCCATTCCTTTTTCAAATATGACCTTTTATTACTATAAAAGCTTACGTGTTATTCAATTTCATATTTTAGTTATCTGAAAGTAGTCCTGCATGAACCCAAATGTCGCAATCACTTTAAAGCACATACTTACTACTACTATCTTCCTCTTATGTTTGCAATACTTATTTTAATTTGCATCATTTGTGTCCCTCAATATTATGTTTACAGTACACAATGAAAAGGAAGCCAAAACCACTTTGCTTACAGATGTATAACTTGGGTTAGATAAGCTAGACTGGAAAAGAAGATCTCGTTCATTTACCCATAGAAAAGTTGCAGAAGATTCGTCACGTTTGTGGCGATCATTTTGAACGGAGAGACTTTGGCAAGACAGAAAATAAGCTACATGTCGAGCCATGCTCAATTGCTCAGTGTAGAGTTTCGTAGTTACGATTCTGTCAAAATAGGCCAAACGGGGGATATTCGTAAGTATCATGTAGGTACATTATAAATTACAGGGAGTACCTATTTGCAGCGCTTTGTACGTCTTTTTACTAAGAAAAAGGAGATTTTTAGCAATAACTCAAAAACGACTGGACCGATCATGTTTGCTATAAGTAGTTTTCATTGAAATTATTTATTAAGCTTTTGTTTCACGATTTTTGTCATACTTTTTGGACCCATGGTTCAAAAGTTACAGGGGTGGCACATATTTTTTTTCTTTTGGAGCGATTATTTCCGAAAAATTTACTATATCAAAAAAGGGTCTCCTTATTCGTTTTGAAAGACCTATCCAACGGTACCCCACGCTATTGGAACAAAAAATTTTTTTTATAGTTTTTAATTTATCGCTGCCGCAATGCATGATGTATGTACCCATGCCAAATTGCAGCTTTCTAACACTAACGATCACGGAGCAAAGCCTCGGACAGACAGACATGGCGAAACTATAAGGGTTTCTAGGTGACTACAAAACCCTAAAAAGAGCCTATCCAAAGTTAAATCTTTCCGCACCTCCACTGTCGGAATACCAATTATTATGAGAATTTCCTCAACATGCTGCAAGTAGACGAGGTAACTTTCTATTAGCCATAATTAGTAATTAGCCTTAGTTGTAGCCCACAGGGCCACTTGCACCATTCACTAACCCGGGGTTAACTGATTCAACCTAGAGTAACCATGGTTACCAGTACAATTTGACACTAGGTTAATGGTTTAACCGGTTAACCCCGGGTTAGTGGTATGGTGCAAGTAGCACTAAGTGATTAGGTAAGTAATAAACATTTTATCGTAGGTAAGTTTAAAACAGTCCAGCACAGCAACAGATACATTTTAAATTATAAAGATGAAGTTATCCCTTCATCCAGCTAACCCCAAACAAACTTTGTACCAAGACCTAATATTATAATTTAAAAAACCGGCCAAGTGCAAGTCGGACTCGCGCACGAAGGGTTCCGTGCCCATATGCAAAAAACGGCAAAAAAATCACGTTTGTTATATGAGAGCCCCACTAAATATTTATTTTATTTTGTTTTTAGTATTCCTTGTTATAGCGGCAACAGAAATACATCATCTTTGAAAATTTCAACTGTCTAGCTATCACGGTTCATGAGCTACAGCCTGGTGATAGACAGACAGACAGACGGACGGACAGCGGAGTCTTAGTAATATTAGGGTCCCGCTTTTAACCTTTGGGTACGGAACCCTAAAACATGTATAAACGGCATACACTACCTACCTTCTAAGGAGGAGGAATTTTACTGAGTACCTAATATAGGTACTGTAAACAATTTGTCATATAATTGGGTGTTTGTGAGGTTGGATCATAATGACATCTAACTAATGTCATTCAAATATCGTACTTTTCCGTACATGTATTGGTGCGGGCAAGACGCACGATGACTAAATTTAACAATGAATGCATGATGATGATTAAAATAAATTATTATTCTGATTTCAGTGTATGAATTCGAATTGGCCTGTTTTTGTGCACATCACGGTTATTCCAGTCCAGAGTAGGTACTTACAGCTATTTCATTATTTTTCATTACTTATTAGTATTACCTACCTATTTTTTGATGGAAACAATGTCCATCTAACAAGAAACTTCAATCAATAGGTACTAAGTATGCTATGCTATGAGAGATTGAATTGAAGGTACTTATTTCAATTTCAACAACAGTATTCTTATGACATTATTCATAAACGCTTTTGTCATTTTGTCATTTGTGTTTGTTAGAAAGGGACAAATTTAACAAAGGTAGATGCTAAGTTTTATGAATAAGTGGTTTAATATATAAGTCAGTACGTCTTTCCCATAAGGGCACACGGGGCTCGTGCCCAGGGCCCCCATCCTCAGGGAGCCCCGAAAGACAGACAGTAACAGTAGGTATATTTGATTACCCATAAAAAATAGATCATCTCATCATCATCAGTCGTTCCCTCAATGCTGAGGATCGTGACATCATGTCCTAATGTTAAAAATATTAAAATAATTTTTCACCAGAATTTTAAATTTCAGGTGCAAACCTTTACATGCCAGACCATCGACATCGAACAGTGTAGGTAAATGGTAATTATGCTAGTTATCTTTAAAAGTATTTTCACACAGACTTCAGAGGGCCTACCGCGAACCACGTTCGACGTGTTGCCTCTCTGTCGCACTTGTAAATTCGTACGTATGTGCGACAGAGAAGTAACACGGCGAACGTGTTTCGCGAGAGGCCCTCAGTTTACCCACGTTTCTCTTCGAATTGGTTAGTCCGAATTGTGATCGTTTTCAGGGTTCCGTCCGTAGCCAAAATGGCAAAAATGAAACCGTTATAGTTTCGTCATGTCCGTCGGTCAGTCCGCCCGTCCGTCCGTCCGTAGATCACAGCCATTTTACTCAAGAACTATAAGATATAAGGATATTAAAATAAACATAGGCTTTTCTATATAAGTTATATAGGAGGCAAACGAGGACACGAATCACCTGTAAATAAGCGATTACCGTCGCACATGGAAAGTCCATGAAGATCTTTTTTTTTTCTGGATAAATTGCCGCTCCCAACCGCGTTATTGCGGTGCACGGCGTATGGAGTTATACCTAATAGTACTTAATCTAAAAATGTTAAATTAAGGTAGAAGTACTAGTGCTCGAAGCTGCACTAGTATTCGACATGGGCACTTTATGTCAAAGTGACAAGGATTAAATTTGAATACAGAAAAATCTTCGCTGTTCAAATTTAACCTATATTACTTTGACATAAAGTGCCCATGTCGAATACTAGTGCAGCGTCAAGCACTAGTACTTCTACCTTATTTCTTTTACAATAATTTAAATTTCAGCTGCAAACCAGATTCAGATCAGATCTTCACATGCCAGAGTACCTCTGTCAACATCAAACAGTGAAAATGGTAATTATGCTAGTTTTGCTTTTAGGTAAAAGTATTTTAGTTTTCACACAGATCTCAAGTAGTTTGTCCACGTTTCTCTTAATGGACGTTAATTAAGTGGTGTTGATGTACTTACTTTACGCTTCGGTACGTAGTTTAAAATACACTCCATGGGTAGGTAAATAAATAAATAATAAATATTAGGGGACATCTTACACAGATCAACCTAGCCCAAAACTAAGCAAAGCTTGTACTATGGGTGCTAGGCGACGATATACATTACATACTTATACAGATAAATACATACTTATATACATAGAAAACACCCATGACTCAGGAACAAATATTTGTGTTCATCATACAATGCCCTTACCGGGATCCGATCGGTTTCACAGGCAGGGTCACTATACTTACTAGGCCAGACCGGTCGTCGTCGTATGAAACTAAAATTGTTTTTTTCTTGAGAAATATCAACATAAGCACATCATTCGATAGGTCTTCGAAATTACTATTAAGCAAGTTAAGGTTTTAAGCCACATTTTTGTTAAGCTCGAGTAGGTACCTACTGATGATGGGATCCATGAGGAATCGAGGGAACTCCTCAAATCTTTAATTAAAGGCATACAACAAATCAAGCATTTACATTGAAAAAAGTGACAATTGATGAAGTAGAACTGATGATGGCCAAGAACGGAACTCTTCAACGACGCATAGCTCACGTTTTTAAGCCACATTTATGTCAAGCTCGAGTTCTGAACATGGGATCCATGAGGAATCGAGAGAACTCCTCAAATTTTAAAGGCATACGTACAGAGATTTATGTATTTTAATCAGAAAATCAAGCATTTACATTAAAAACTGTCACATTTGATGAAGTGGAACTGCTGATGATTATCAGAACAGAACTCTTGAACGACGCATAGTACACATTTGGCGATTTCGATTTTGTGGGTTAGGTTAGGTAGGATAAAACTGTGACCCTTAGAGAAACGAAATCATCATTATCATCATCATCATCTTCCTCGCGTTGTCCCGGAATTTTGCCACGGCTCATGGGAGCCTGGGGTCCGCTTGGCAACGAATCCCAAGAATTGGCGTAGGCACTAGTTTTTACGAAAGCGACTGCCATTTGATCTTCCAACTCAGAGGATAAACGAGGCCTTATTGGGATTAGTTCGGATTCCTCACGATTTTTTCCTTCACCTAAAAGCGACTGGTAAACATCAAATGATATTTCGTACATAAGTTCCGAAAAACTCATTGGTAGGTACGAGCCGAGTTTGAACCCGCGAACCTTCGGATTGCAAGTCGCACGCTCTTACCGCTAGGCCACTAGCGCTTCTTAGAGAAACGAAATGCTACTACGAGTATAAAAGTGGGTAAGGTTAATATTAGGTTAGGTAAGAACTGCGACCCTTACAGAAACGAAATGCTACTAGGTAGAGGTGACGAAGTGGATTACTATATATGGTGATCACTGTGATCAGTTAAATGCCAGCCAATAAATTACATATATAAAAAAAAAATTATAGGACATTTTTACACAAATTGAATAAGCCCCACGGTAAGCTCAAGAAAGCTTGTGTTAATTGTGGGTACTCAGACAACGATATAAATAATATATAAATACTTAAATACATAGAAAACAACCATGACTCAGGAACAAATATCTGTATCATCATACAAATAAATGCCCTTACCAGGATTCGAACCCGGGACCATCGGCTTCATATGCAGGGTCACTACCCACTAGGCCAGACCAGTCGTCATTCATTTATGGCATTTCAGACTGTTTTGACAAGTCGGTTTTTTCTATTAAATATTTTTGGCATAGGTACATTTATCTCAACTTAGTAGGTTATTCAGTGGAAGTTTTATCAAAACCGGTTTATCAATAACGTTCTAATGTACGTGTACGTATTAGTATGATAATCTCGCTTATTGATAGGTACGAACTACGAGTGTGGTATCATTGGAAACGGGGCAAAACATCTTAAAGTTCATACCCCATGCAAGTTTCATCGAAACCGGTTAAATGTGTGCGTCCGCTTAAGGATTTATACGGAGATGGTCTTCGCATGCTCTTTAATAGTTTACTTGAGGATTCTTTACCTACTATGTAGGTATTCGGTAGTATGCGAGATTTGCTCTCACGCGGACGCCGATATGCATGTCTTCAAGCAGGTCATTAGTATCAGCTATTACTAGGTAAAACATAGATCGGTATAAAACAGATAAGAAGTTCAAAGTAAGGTATTTAAACGGTCTAAGTCTTACCTGCTTGGTTAACAGCTAACTACGACTGACAAATAAAAATAAGTGAAGGTACTAACTATTAATGTTTTATGTTGGTACCTATGTTTGTAATTTATTTTTAAAATTTTAACGTGTGAAATGTTCCAGCACAAACTTCAGCTACTGCATCTACGAGTACAGGCCAAGCTTGTCTGAAATCTGGAATAAGCATTCGACTGGATAAAGGTAAGCGTAGAATTGAGAAAAAAAAATGTTATTGGCTCAATTAATGCTATTGCCTATTGAGCATGCGACTTGTCCACCGAATAAGAAATGGTTATGGTTCAAAACCATACATTAGACCAGACAAGTAGAGTCCGTATAAGTGAAGCCTGCAGTGAAGTATGTAATTTAAGTACAAAGGTATTTAATTTATAGGACTTGACCGATTATAAGGTTATTTACTATAAGGGCCAGGTGTTCAAAATGATCTTAACGCGACTTTTATTGTTAAGAGAATAAGTGCGTATCAAGATGGTATCAAGGTAATTTTGAACACCTCGTCCGCTTAGCAACATCTGCTGCTGACTGTAGGAGTATCAAAAAAACTCTACCTATGTTGACGAGCTCTTATTTATTACTAACTTACATTCCATGCTTGATACGTTCACGACAGCACGGTCATGGTATGATACTGCATGGATGGGTAGAGCATTTACGTATTTTTGTTCACTCGCGCGACGGGTTTCCGAAAGCTTCATCATCATCATAACCATCATATCAGTCGAAAGACGTCCACTGATGGCCAAAGAACTCCCTCAACGATCTCCACAGCGGCCGGTCACGCGCCGACCCCATACAACTCCATCTTGTAGAGGGCCTTCCCACGCTGCGTCTTCCGGTCCGTGATTTTTAGAGCTTATAGGTCTCCATTTTTAAGTAGGTAGGTACTAATACTACTAATAAAGAGGTGAGCAGCTAGTACCTCTATAATTATGCGGATTATTTGATTTCAGCGGCAATACCAGCTAAACGCCCCCGCTTTGCTGACAAACAACCTGGCGGATCTATAGGGATACTCTAGTTCAGCGGTCGGCAACAAGCGGCCCTCTCACTCGCGGCCCGCGAGCCCCCCTGGCTATTTTGTATGTAATATTGTCAAACAACAATGTCTGATTAAAGTCACACATATTAACAAAAGTGCGGCCCGCGTCAACTTCCTTAACTACTATGTGGCCCTTGGCTGCTAAAAGGTTGCCGACCGCTGCTCTAGTTCTTGCTTCTGATAATCGAAAAACGCAGCGAGCAAATCAAAAGACTAGGTAAGTGAATATGGTATTGTTACTCGTATTAAAATAAAATTTGTTTATCTCTCAGCAGTTTGAAACATTCATTCCAAAGTTATTGGTTAATATTTACGCACAGTATATTATTATCTCATCTTCGTTTTAAAGGATGTATACGGCGGAATAGTACCAAATAATACTTTTTAATCTCTGCCTGCATACATACCATTGCTTAAAACAAGCCTAATTTCATCCACTTGGTAAAAGGTTCTCATACATCTTTTAATTTTTCCGCGGATGTACTTTATGTTTGCATTGTACGAATGCATTTAAGAGACCAAAGATTTCTACGGAGTTTCATTTAAATTAATTTTACTTGTTACAGATTACAATACAACGAAGAAAGAATTGCTGAAGAAGCTCATGAAAGTGAAATCGAGTTTACTTTATTAAGAGTCTGCCTAATAGGTAGCTTAGGACTTTAACCAGATAAATTGTTTTTAAATCCATCTTTGAAACATGGTATCAAAGAGAATTTTAAATAGAGAGTTACTGTCATGGTAAATTATGTAGCTACAGTACCTACATTTACTGCCATCTTTCGACAGAAGATTAAACCTGTTAGAACGCCATTTGACTTTGATCATTATTCTTTCACTGATATCACAGAATAAGTAATAGTATTTGATATGTGTAAACTTGTTAAATATTAATATTAACACCATCTACTCGAGAGTAGGCCAAAGGTATGGTGTAATCTTTTCGAGCGATGGCGCCATAACCTTTGGCCTACAGTCGAGTAGATGGCGTTAATTTCAATATTTAACAAATTTACACATATCAGTGAAATAATAAAAGGGCTCATTTAGTCGATGCGACAACTCGCATGCCAGTTCCATTACATTGCGGTTTTCGATCGGGCGGTTGAATTGGACTTAACCAACAGTCCGCAATGTAGCTAAAATCGCATATACGCTTCGCGCGCCGTCTTAATCAGCCTTATGGATCAAAGTCAAATGGCGTTCTAACAGTTTTAATTTTCTGTCGAAAGATATTGGCAGTAAATTTACAGTGGCTACATAATTTACTTTGACAATCCGCCTCTATACACTCTATTTTCATTGATGGTATCAATGCACACCATATTTAGTACAGACTATATGTAACTATGTTTGTACGGGTCAAATCTTGCAAGTTAAATTTGACCCACTTCCCGACTTCCAATGAAGCTGGAAATTTGTATACATAAGTAAGGCGAGACGCGAGACAGGAGGTGGCCATAGGAACTCTGTGATAAAACAACGAAACCTAATTGTGTTTGGGGTTTATAGAATTGTCTCGATGAGTACTCGTATTAGTTGCCCGTGGAATAAAAGTACAGTCAGCGATAAAAGCTTGTACCAAAAATATTTTTTTTGCCATAAACTTATTATTTTGGTTAAAGTTAGATCTATGGGTTCGTTTTGGTAGGGTCTTAACTGAATGAGTTTTATTTTATGCGTATTAACTTGGAGATTGTGATTCTGTAGCCATTCTGCGTCAGGGGTTAATGAGGATCAGCTCATAGCGTAATAATTAACACACACACTATCACACACAGCCCACAGCTGATACGGCTTAAAGTATATAATAGACCTAGGTATATATAATTTCGACTGTTGAGTTGAGTGTGTGACGGTAATTCAGTTAGTTCCTACTTCCTTTTTACAGTTATATTTGTGTTTACCTTATCCTATTTAAATATATTAATTCTAAGATTAGTTTTTGAAAAATCTTTAGACAAACATGTTAGATTTTGTAACGAGTACAGTGTATCCGTTTGTAAATTCTACCAGAATATATTTTGTACAGTTCAGTGTTTAAAAACAAAGGTACAGCATATTTGTACATTCAGTATTCAAATTGTGCAATAAGAACAAATATGTATATATATATATACATATATATATACCATATATTAAGTCTGGCTATTAATTCAGCTATTCATAGTCTCACGTTCATACTGCATGTTTGGTACCTGGACGACGGCACCATCAGCGGAGACTCACATATAATACGGTTCTGGCAGACTTATCCCTCTTCTTCAGTCGGTCCCTCAATACTGAGGATCGTGACATCATATCCTTCTGTTGAAGACCAGGCTCCTCCATAGGGTTCTGTTCTCCGCCAAGCGCATGGCCTCGTGCAGTTTTAATAGCATAGGTGCCGTAATTTGAGCACACCATCTAGTAGGAGGAGGGCCCTGAGGTGTCGTGCCTTCAACTTTTCCCGTTATTATTACTCTTTCCAGGCTATCCGGAGAGCGACGTGACTTATCCCTAGTTATACAGAAATTTAGCGCCATTGACCTGAAACTTGACTTCGACAAATGTGAATTGTACATTTCCGAAAACGTAGAACCCTCTTTAGCAGCCCAGGTACTTCAAAGTTTTTCGAGTTTAGATCAGATTCAGAACGTTTAGTCAAAATTAGTAGCCATTCGGCCTTATTTATTTTAAAATGTTGTTGTTGGTTCCCAAATTTACGTACTTGCTCCGTTGCTGCGCTATCTGGAAAGTCGCTAGTTTAGTCCAACCTATCGATAGTCTCCTTAAGTCACAACTGGAATCGATTTTGAATGTCCATTTTAATGAACCGGCTTGGACCCAAGATTCTTTGCCCATTAGGTTTGGCGGTTTAGGAACACGCAAAATATCGAGTATTGCTCTGCCGGCATTCTTGTCCTCAATCCATAGCACGTCTGATCTCGCAGGTAAAATCCTTAAAATAACAAACTGCGAGGTCGCGTGCTTGGATGAGGCCAAGAAAGCCTGGCTAGCTAAACTGCCAGATGTGCCACCTAGACCCGAGAGGCAATAAGGGCCTGGGACAACTTAGCCCCCACTGCCGTTCTAAAATCCCCAATTGACACTTCGTCGGGAAGGGACCACGCAAGGCTCCTAGCTGTGACCAGAGTCTGGACAATGACCCTTTCGATTTCCAACTTCTGAACTCTACGCTGAAGCTATGGGCCTGACTGTTCGGCAGTTATTTTTGCACAGTATCGTTTTGCTTACACACAAATCGTCTACACTCATGACTTGTTACGTCTCGCTTCTCAAAAACCGAATCTTTAACCTACCTGTTCCAGAAGTCTTCTCCGCCTTCGGTAAACGATTTGGGGACCACCTTAAGGCTTCAACCTACAGTGCCATGCTAAAGCATTGTTATCTCAAATCAAAGACAGATCAGTTATTTAGGCCAAAAAGCTTACCTACACTCTTCTTCAATCACTTAACTACGTGGAAACAGCTAGAAGCTATACTAAGTAATATTTTATAATGTACGCAAATATTTAAGTGTCATTTTTAGTAATTTTGTAACTTGCATGCTATACATATTAAGTAACTAAATTCAGATACTGCATGTACAAATCTAAAGGCCCCTGTACGCAATGGGCCAGCGCCGGCCAGTCCAAGGGACGCAGCCATGCGGTAGAATGAGATAGCAATATCACTTGCTCCCTTTAACGCATAAATGCGGCCCCCAGAATGGCCCACGCTGGCCCATTGTGTACCCCTGTATAGTTGAATCATCGAGAGCGTGGAATTGCACATGTAGTAGTATTGTTTGTTTACAGGCATTCTATATTTGAATTTTCTATTTTCTTGTACTATCAGCATACAACCACTACAAATGCAATTCCATCTTCTCGATAATTCAACTATACACAATGGGCCAGCGTGGGTTATTCTGGGCCCCTTAGGCCATTTAAGGCCCCTGCCTTAAATGGTTCCCCGCGATACAGAGGGGCTACCGCGAAAACCGTAATTCGCAAATTGCGGGGATTTTTCTCTTTTACTCCATTAAAGGTGTATGTAATTAGAGTGACAGAGAAAAATGCCCGCAATTTGCGAACTTCGATTTTCGCGGTTATAGCCCAGGTCTCACCTAGTGCGGGGGCCCCTGGTAAATATGTATACCATAGTTTATTGGTAAATACATTATTTTATTTTACTAATTTTATGGCTGCACGCCTATCCATCACCCAACAACGGCACTTTCATCGAGCCAAACACTCAGAATTGCTATCGGACTCCGGGTCGGGGCCGATGTATGTGTGGACCACAGCTGTGCCTCTAGTGGGGCCCCTGTTGATCGCCTTGGCCACCACGGACTCGCCTGCTCCTCGGGCGCCGGCCGCCTATCCCGTCATGCCGCGCTCAACGACATCCTGAGGAGAGCGCTCGTCAGCGCCGACGTCCCTGCGGCTCTGGAGCCCCAGATGGCAAGGGACGACGGCAAACGCCCCGACGGGATGTCGTTGATCCCCTGGCGGATGGGCCGGGCGCTGGTGTACGACGCCACCTGCGCAGATACGCTGGCGGTGTCCTACATTTTAGCCACCAGCAAACAGGCCGGGGCGGCGGCTGACGTCCGAGAACTCTTCAAGGCGAATAAATATAGTTGTCTCGGCGCATACTACGAATATGTAGCCTTTGGCGTCGAGACACTAGGTCCATGGGGTAGGGGGGCTCGGGGACTCCACAAGGTGCTCAGTAAATTCCTAAGGGAGGCCACAGGTGATCCTCGCGCAGGCAGCTTTCTCGCGCAAAGATTGGCCATAGCAATCCAGCGCGGGAACGCTGCCTGCGTGATGGGTACCCTACCAAGGGCGCAAAATTTTTAGCTTCAGTTATCTTAATTGTAGTTAATTTTAGTTTTATATTCATTTTAGAACACTTATTATTTATAATAAATGAGTTTTTGTATATACCAAGTATCAATTTAAGAAATTAATAAAGTTTGTAATAAACTCACAGGTGTTTTATTTTCTAAGATAAAAAATTGAATGAGTTTAGGACGGTTTTTATCGGTTTAGGAAGTCACTATTATCGATTTTTCACAGCACTACTTTCTATCATGTCGGTTATTATCGTTTCGAGAACTCACTATTATCGATTTTTCACAGCACTGCTTTCTATAAACCATAGATAAATATATAGATAATATATTTCTTTATCTGTGCTATAAACAATTTTCTTTATGTTGGTATGAATAGATGCTCATCAGTCATACATCAGTCAAGTCCTGTCAAAACCAACCGTTTGACAAAAACGTACTATGGAGTTCCTTCTCTTAGAACGTAGTGATTATATGCTCTTTGCATTAACGTTTCTACTCTGTGTTCACTCTTTCTATCTGTCATATTACAATGACAGTTCAGTCTCAGTCTGATAGGTAGCGACCAAAAATATCTACGTGTCGTGCAGTTTTTTTGGTACTATTGACCCAAAATTAACAGTTTTCTTTTTATTTGTGAATAAACAGTACTTAACCTGATATTATCATGGCTAGTAGTGATCATTCAGCAGATCTCCAGGCAGAAATGAAAACCCCACCAGCATCATCATGTGCTACTGTAACTCCACAACTAGAAACGGGAGTTACTCAAAGTGGGAACATCCAAGAACTCTGCAAACTCACAAAAGACTTAGCATTGCAGCAATCAACCGTTAAACCGATCCAGGATCAAAATGTACCTGATACTTCTTCCAAGCCATTGTTTACAAACGCAAGCCAAAATAACAATGAAGTGCTGAAAATGTTAAGTCAAGTTGCTGATAAGGTAACTGAAAATACTACGCCAAAAACTACGAAGAAAAAGAATGCAAGGAAAAAGAAAGAAAGGCTGAAAAAGCTGCAAATTGCACAACAAAATGTTACACCACAGCAATCCCAGTCGGCACCACCAAGTAATGCTTCGGTTCAAGAATTGTTTACTAGACAGATAGCTCCTATGTATCAAGCGAGCCCATCACACTACCTGGAGAATTTAAGTTATCATCCTCACTTTCAGTACATGTATCAACAACAACCTCATAATGCGGCAAGTGTTCCTAGCTCACCTCTGGCTCAGCTACCTATATTCAATGCTCATCACCCTGACATGAGACAGGTAGACCCCACTACTCCAAGATATCTGCAAAATGTCATGCAACACCCTTTGCTCAATAAATCATACTCGCTTGACAGCTACCAACAACAACAACAGCAGCAGCTGCAGAGGCAAAGTGTGGGAAATATTACTCCCAACTCCAATTCCAGACATACACCAAAGTCGGACAACAAACGCAGGAGTAGAACAAAAAGCAAAGAGAACAACCAGAATAGTGATAAAAGGTTTGGACTTTACATGCCTCTTAGTGATGTGGAAATGGGCCTAAAGAGCAAACAATTAATTGAAGGAGTTGTGAGGATTAATCCTAAACAGTTTACACATGCTTATGTATCAAGTAAGGATAGAGATGAGCAAGACATTCTTATAGAGGGGATCAAAGATAGAAACAGAGCTTTGGAAGGTGACATTGTGGTTGTAGAAATTATCACAGACAGCAGCAGTGATGAGGCTGATATAGAAAACAAAAATGATGCAGTTAATGACATGAATGAATCTGGAGATCTACCCTTAGATGATGTCAGCAGAAATGCTGACAAAGATGGTAATGATACTCAGACAAGTTTTGAGGATGTAAATGATGATGATGAGGACACCAAAAATAATACTGATTTGACTCCCAAACCAGACAAAAAACAGAAGAGAGGAAGAGTAGTGTATTTAAAAGAAAAAGTGCACAACCGCACATGTATTGGAGTATTGAAACTTATGCCAGATAAAAACAGACAAAAGGCCTTATTTGTGCCTCGCGATCACAGGATACCACGCCTCAATATTCCCTTTACTAGCTGGCCTGATAATTTTTATAAAGAGGCCAAAAGCTATGAAAATACTTTGTTCTTAGCAAAGATAATGGACTGGTTTGATTCAAGATTTGCTAATGGGAAAATTATAAAAAATATTGGCCAGTCTGGGGACATGGTTACAGAAACCACAGCTATTTTGGCACAAAATGACTTGGATATAACTCCATTTGGACAGAAATATAGCCACTTGTACCCGAGACTTGATTATGTTATACCAGAAGATGAAATAAAGTTGAGAGAGGACTGCCGAAAACTCTGCATTTTCAGCATAGATCCATCAAATTGCCGTGACATTGATGATGCTGTGTCTTGTAGAAAACTTGACAATGGGAATTATGAGATTGGTGTACACATATCTGATGTGTCCCATTTTTTGACAGAAGGCACAGAGCTGGATGACAAAGTAGGAGAAAAGGCCACAACCATTTATTTAGTAGAAAAAGCTTACCACATGCTACCAGATGAGCTGTGTATGCTTTGCTCCCTGTTTCCAGGGGTCGACAAGTTAGCGTTTTCCGTCTTTTGGGAAATAACTGACAATGCTGAAGTTCTTAGTCATAGATTTGCTAAAACTTTGATTCATTCCTGTAGTCAATTGGCCTATGAACATGCCCAAGCTATACTTGAAGGAAATGAGGATGAATCTGATTTTCCAGAGATATACAATGGCTTCCAATATAAAGATATTAGAGATACAATTAAAATATTAGGCAAAATTGGTGCTAAATTCAGGCGGGGGCGTTTCGAAAATGGTGCTCTACGTATTGATCAACCAAAGGTTGCTTTTCATTTACACCCATTTAATGGGCTGCCAAAATCATTTTGGATTTATGAATCTAAAGAGAGTCATCAGCTTATTGAAGAGTTTATGTTACTAGCTAACATGACTGTTGCTGAGAGAATATACAAGGATCATCCGCAGCTAGCATTTTTAAGGTGTCATCCTCCCCCAAGTGGATACATGATGAAACAGTTAGCTAAAGCATTGAAGCCGATGGGTATTGATTTGGAAATTGATTCAGCGGGGAGTCTGCAGCGCTCAATATTGCCATATGTAGGTCTAGAGAATGAAGATAAAGGCAGAGCTATGGTGCTGAGCATGCTTTGTGCCAAGCCTATGGCGAGAGCAAAGTACTTTTGCGCTGATGGGGTTGATGATGATGATTTTCACCACTACGCTCTGAATGTACCTCTCTATACCCATTTTACTAGCCCTATTCGGCGATATGCAGACATCATGGTGCACAGGTAACTAAATAACTTCTAAAATTTTTATAATATGATTCCTATCCTACAAAACTTTAATGCATTTGTGAATTTTTCGATGTGTCGGTTGGTTGTCCTTAAGGGTGATTTTTAATTGGCAGTACCTGACATCTTATTGACAACCTGCAATACGTTACCTTTTGACTACACAGTACACGGCAAAGATTTCTTTTATCATCAACTAAATAGCTTGTCTGACAATACATGCAACAGTACATGCATTTGTTCTATGGTTCATCATCATCATTTTGTCACCCACTGTTGATCATAGGTCTCTCTTTGGGTTTTGGGTACGCCAGTTATCTTGGTTATCAGGTTATCACTGAGCTAGTCTCATCTGGAAGTCATAATACTCATAATAAAGATTTTGAAATAACTAATTAGCTAAAAAGCAAATTACCTTAATGAGTGTAATGAGACTAATGAGTTTCAAGCAAAGAAGTAATCACATCTTGAGTTTATTAATTTAATTTTTGTACTTTGAACTTGACCTCAGTGTTCAATAATAATAATTTTTAATTTCAGACTATTAACAGCCAGTCTGAAAAACAGTGGTTCTCCAGAATGGGAAGTGGATAAAGTCCGTATGATAGCAGCACAGTGCAACAAACAGAAATACAATGCCAAGAAGGCCGGCGAGATGTCCACTGAGTTGTACACGCTCAAGTACATTGAGATGCACTCGCCGATGGTGACAGAAGGGGTCGTGGTGGAGGTTCGGGAGAAGTACATTGACATCATCATCGTCGCTATGGGGCTTAACAGGAGAGTTTACTTCAATCCTGTAAGTTAAACCTTTTTTTCATAAAATTCAGTAAACCTGTGTTAATATTTTATTTCTATAACCCTTCGAGTGGCATTGTCCTCCTTGAGGTCTCTACGGTAAGTGGCGGTGGCCGCGAGACGGACAGACATAACAAGCCGGTTGAGTGGCGCAGCCATTTTGGAAAAATATACGTCAAGTGGCGGGGCCTCAATGGGTGATCATCGCGAATTTGGCGCGTGTTAGAAATATGACCGTTTTCCAAAAAAAATGTATGAATGATATATATAAACTATATATCACTGAATTCGGCATAAAATGGGTTATTTGATTGTATACCAATGAATTCTATTTTATTTATGTGAATTATGTTAGACTTGTTCTAATCTCATATTACCAATTTTTTTCTAATTTTTTTATAATTACGAAATAAAACAATTGATTGTAGAAAAAGCAGTCTTTATGACAAAAAAATACATTTAACATGATTCACACAGTTTATTTCACTTTTTATCAGTGCGTATTCCGTTTGAATGTTCGCGGCTCGACGACGGTCGGCGCGTAATGGGCGAGGTGGGGCAGGAACATCACGTCATTTCTAACAAACTTTGTTTTACGCGGGAATTCGACCGTTAGGGAATACCATCCTTGTTTATTGACGAATGCATCTTGCAAGAGTGAGCAAGCAAGGCACAGTTTTAACGGTTTTATTTTAGGCGCGAAATGCAGCGTCCCACAGATGCCGCGAAACGGTCTCTGCCAATTACGGGCTTGTTATGACCGAACCTTCTCGCGGCCTCTGCCACGCAGAGGCATATTTAAAAAAATGGCCGCGCCATTTGTCCTACCGTTCAACCGGAGGTGCTGCCACCCGAAGGGATAACAAAAATAAATATCAAAATGACGGAAAGAAAAACGATTCGAAACGCCATGCCAGGCGCTTACATACGGAATTTTCACCCGATTTCCGTACGGAATGACATGTGTGATCGAGACGTTGCTATACACATTCACATGTCTCGCTTGCACATGTCATTTCGTACGGAAACTGGGTAAAAATTCCGTATGGCCATGGTTACATTTTATAGACGTTTATGAATAATTAACACTTTATTATGATCAGAATGTTGAGATGGTCACAGAACGGTCTTACGGCCGAAATTAAGCCAAAATTAAATTAGGCAGACAGACGTAAGGGAAACTGTAATTTTCACTTCTCATTCTCTTAAAGTTCGACTTTAAGTCGTGCGTATACGACATAAAGTTGCTTATTATATTCTAGGCAGTTTGTATGGCAGAATTTGGACTTTATTACTAAGGCAATAAGGGTCGTAATAGATGATTTTACTTTATGCTCAAGAACATAATAAGCAACTTTATGTCCTCTACGCACGACTTAAAGTCGAACTTTACGAGCATAAGAAGTGAATTTTTTTTGTAAGATGTACAGTCAGCGTCAAATATATTGTAGCAGCCAAAGTGGCCAAATTGTTCGTCACACCGTACTAAATAATGGTGTAACCATGGTCTAATAAAACATGGTCTTCTGTTCCCAGAGTGACACAGGTTTATGTCACAATAACATTGCCATTTTATTTCAACATAACATTTTACATGGGTACATTATATCTATGGTTAATAAGTTAAAATATTTCTTTATAATTTTCATTTATATTGTATTTTATCTTAAATTTTACAATAACACGTCATTTTTAATTATTCGTTAGCAATATCTTCCGATTCACGAAAGAAATTTTAGACGTTCGGGTAATTCTGTTTACACTACTGGCAAAACAGGATAGCGCTGTCACATTTGACAATCCGCCATTTTGTCCCTGACCGTCATCCTTGTCGAACGCGTGTTAATTATTATTTCCTTCTCGCTTAGTGTCAGCAGTCGCAGTGTTTTCCAAACTTTTCACGTCGTAAGCTTGGTAATTAATGTTTTGTTACGAAAATGGTTGGCTGTTCTATTCGGAACTGTAAGAGTAGGAGTGAAAAGGGCTACATAATCAGATTTTATTCGTTTCCGAAAAATGAATCCGTAGCCAATTTGTCTTGTATAGATAAATAAAGTTTAATTTAATACATTAGATCTGTTTTATTTTACTATGTTTCTACATAAATAACTTAAAATGAATGCCGTTAAAATAATTTTCACCGTTGTTTAAAATTCTCCCACATTTTAAAGTTTGAGAACCTGTAAACAGCATGATGACGTAGGCCTGTGTCAGTTAGGTCATTCGCGAATCTCGGAAGAGAGTACCAGGCGGAGTATATTATTATACCATGTTCATATAAGGGTGAATCCACATATAGTTCGTAGATTTCTAATAGAGCCCGACGGCTAATCCTATTGTCTATTGTTAAGTAAAACCGCTCGTGCCAAGTGCCACAACCACCTGCATAAAAAATCGTTCGTTCACTTTACCCAGGTAATTGAATTACAACTCCTATGGAAATTGCAATAAGATTCAAAATGAACTAATGGATAAATATTTTGTTACGATGTGTTCCGGTACTTCGGTTACTGAGTGCCGGCGAGTCGAATGCTACAGAACCAGTCTAAAATGTGTCATCGAGATGCGTAACAAAGGCGCGTTATCGGAGAGCGCACCTACACTGGTTTTTTGAGCGTTGGACTAGCCCGCGCTCAGGTGCCAAATAGAATAATTAAGACCCTTTTTTGCAGGTAAGTAGCACGTGCGGTTTTACTTAACAATAGACAATAGGATTAGCTGTCGGGCTCTATTAGAAATCTACGAACTATACCTCAGAATGTAATCGGAAAACATCACTCAAAATTACATCATATTAAAGTCCCGTTTCGGAAATTCCCGAATACGCCTAAAATAAAGCCTTCCCTTCAAACACGCTTCAGCCTTTACAAGGTAGTGGGAATATATTTTAAAACTTTATTTCAAAGTGATGGGGCTCAATTTTGCATAATTTCTGACACCTTTATGGTCTTTTTTTCACAGGACTTCCCAGGCGATTTCAAGTGCGTGAAAAACGACGCCGGCGCCAAACTATCTCGAATGGAAGTCCTATGGCACAACGGTAAAGACGCGCCGCCAGACGCACCTCAGATCAAACAAGTCATAGAAGTTTTCTCCATCGTCCAGATTGAAATGCACAAAGGCAACGAGATGGTCAAAGTTGAAACGAGGCTTGTGAAACCGGAAGTTAGTGTGGAAAATTGATTTACTAAATCCTATCCTGCAGCAAAGCTGACAAGTTGCGCGACTGCATTTTCTGTCTCTTTCGCACAGTTAAGAGGTGGGTAGTAATGCGCGTGACTTGAAAAGTGTATGTGACAGACGGACCTAGTTTAATGTTACATTTTGAATGACATCCAAAACTTCATTTAATAATATTATGTGACTTGTGAAGTACAACTTAATATAGGTATGTGATCATCTCTGTTGTAAACTTGTAACATTTTAACCCATAAACTTCTTAGTTGAAATTGTTGTTCAAATTGACTCTGATACATCAGTTTTGACTGTTTTAGAATAGTATAATTAGGTTTGAATTTTTTATTTTCTCTTAAGAGAGCATGAAATTGCATTGTGATCTAGATGCACAGCTAACTAAAAGTGGTATTCCACCCGTCCAATGTGTCTTGCGTCTCACATTTTGCTTAGTGAGAGAGTGTGACGCACAGACATTATTGGACCCATATATTGGACAGATGGAATACCACCCTAAGCTAAGATTTCAACTATTTTGTAACATTTATTGTATTATTTTATAATTAAGGGTTTTACTGTCATGAAATTAGGAATGTCTTGTAAGATACTATAATTGCCAGTGTGGCATGCCGGCATTTATATTTATTATGAATGAAATTGTTTTGATTTATTTTATCAGCTTGTATTTGTTGTGTATATGAATTAGTTTTATTTTATTTTATTTGAATTGATTTATTGATTCGACTGCAGTGCGCGCCATCTGTGTGTGACTATTGGAACTAAATACTGAAACATTGGTTATCTTATGTCTTTGCAATCATGGTATAATAATATACTCCGCCTGGTACTCCATTCCGAGATTCGCGTATGACCTAACTGACACGCGCCTACGTCATCATGCTGTTTACAGGTTCTCAAACTTTGAAATGTGGGAGAATTTTAACCAACGGTGAAAATTATTTTAACGGCATTAATTTTAAGTTATTCATGTAGAAACATAGTAAAATAAAACAAATCTAATGTATTAAATTAAACTTTATTTATCTATACAAGACAAACGTTTAAAAAACTAATTCACAGTTACACATTAATTACCAAGCTTACGACGTGAAAAGTTTGGAAAACACTGCGACTGCTGACACTGAGCGAGAAGGAAATAACAATTAACACGCG
This sequence comes from Cydia splendana, assembly GCF_910591565.1. NCBI lineage: Eukaryota > Metazoa > Arthropoda > Insecta > Lepidoptera > Tortricidae > Cydia > Cydia splendana. The sequence goes on along the minus strand of NC_085971.1, from coordinate 10,060,415 downwards.
TTCGACAAGGATGACGGTCAGGGCATGAAGTTATCTAGATCCGAATTGTCAAATGTCCACAGAGCTATCCTGTGTTGCCAGTAGTATAAACAGAATTACCCGAAAGTCTGAAATTTCTTTCGTGAATCGGAAGATATTGCTAACGAGTAATTAAAAATGACGTGTTATTGTAAAATTAAAGCTAAAATACATATAAATGAACATTATAAAATTATAAAGAAATATTTTAACTTATTAACCATAGGTATAATGTACCCATGTAACATGTTATGTTGAAATAAAGTGGCAATGTTATTGTGACGTAATCGCGTGTCACTCTGGGAATGGAAGACCATGTTTTATTAGACCATGTTTGCAATAGGGAATATTAGGCAAAGCTCTGCGTAGGTGGCACCTTTGTGGCACATACAGTAAACAAACCACATTGACACATCACACGTCACGTCAAGAACATGGCCTACCGCGAAACAAGAAAATCGAAATTTCGTTATCTAATCTCTCTATCACTCTTGAATATTCGAGCGATAAAGAGGCAGATAACTAAATTTCGATTTTCGCGTTTACCGGTAGGCCCTTGTTAACAAACCGCCTTGATGCATCAATGTCATATTTTATTGTCTGTGAAAACTTGTCAAAAAACAGTTTAAGGCACAGTATGTATAAGTTAGTCTATGAATTTACTGAGTCCGTAGTGCTGCACTCTGACGGCAGAACATTGCAGTAATATCCCCTATTAAGTTTTGAAGCAGAAAGGATGCTAGTACGGAATTACCTTGCAGACGGATTTGGCCGCATTGACCTTAACAAGAAATTATCTATGGTGATATGTACTTCAAAGTAAGGACGCTAAGCACGAATAATTTTGTATACCGATCTGCCATTTCCTATCTCTATCGCACACGTATAATTATATTGCTGTCTCTTCGCAGAGCGGTATTGACCGCCGGCACCTGGGCGGCACAGCAATATTAATTACGCGCGTGCAATAGAGATAGGAAATGGCGAGTTAATGTACGAAATTTTACATGCTGAGCGTTCTTACTTTACCATGACTAACGAGTTGAACGAGTGAAGTGTTTGCCTTGCAAAAAACGTTATTTTGAATTGAATACCGACTGGTTATTATTGTCATATATTACCCATCAACATATATAATAGTAGAAGTTTGTGTCTAGTGAAATATCTCCCATAACTTGCAGTAGTTTCTGATTCTCTTCAATAGGTATTCATTGTTTTTAATTACAATCATCAAAACAAAATGCTATGATAACATTGTGTTTGGGAAATATTTTTTATTTAAAGAATATTCGCTGCTTCAAAATGAAGGCACGATCGTACAATCTCGTGTGTGCATGAGAGTTACTCAAGCCCCAAGGGCACAACTTAAATCGTAAATACCTACTATACTGATATGTATTAGTACATGGTGAAAAGAACAGTAGCAAGTATAGGCGCGGGATACTTGCGTTAGCAATATATACATTTCATTATAACATGCGTTCTGTTCTGTAGGCAAGGCCCTAGATCAAGTAGGTACTAAGCCGCTTTACTCTAGAATTCACTAACTTCCTGTTTGAGGGCCGACCGCGAACAACGAAGTGGGCCCTCTGACTTACCAGTGGCTCTTTGAATTTCGCATACCTATACTGGGTCAAGCAGATCTTGTCAGTAGAAAAAGGCGGCAAATTTGAAAAATGTAGGCGCGAAAGGATATCATCCCATAGAAAATTTGAATTACGCGCCTTTTTCTACTGACAAGATTTGCTTGACCATCTATAATATACAAAGTCATTGTAAAGTCATGTTTTTTCAACGGTTGCAGCGCCATCTGCGTTAAGCTTTGCGCGTTTACCCTCATTGCTCAATAGTAGTTTTTAATTAACGACGATGCATGTAACCTGCGCAAGTACCTAGACTGCGCAAACTATTTGCATGTTATTCAATTTTTCTAATTGATTATAATATGTTTTGGTCGGTAGTCTTGCCTTTTCTTAGACATTAACCATTTCTGGGTTAAGTTTAAATGCTCAAACCGTACTTTTGTAACTTCTTTCATTGATGTTGTAGACAAATCAATACATTTTTGAGAATTTTTGGTTATTTTCTTTTAAACCCTGTCTTGTATTGTACCTTTTATACAATAAAAACTTGCAAGGTTTTTTTTTACTTGGGTGCATACCTATAATATGCACATGCGAAATTGCGAATACCGTTGACGTTTGGAGAGCGCTTACGACTAAAAAGTGGTCTGATAAACAGATTGCGGGTAGTTAAAAAAATCATGACTGTTCCGATATGCATACGGTCCATACGGCCCAAATACGGCCTACTTCCGGAATGTGAGGTTGTACGCGAACGGAATTTAAAATAGTATTCCATAATCATATCCGTTGATATAATAATTCATACATAATAAATAAAATTATGTAGGAATTTACACATTTAAACCAATCAATAAATATTAGGTATAAATTACCAATCAATAAATAAGGTATAAATCAGTAAGACAAGTTTCATAGTTTTGAAACGCTCCTTTGTTGGTTTGCAGCTGGTGACATATGTCAAATTGTCAATTGTCAAATTCCTTTGCCAGAAAAAAATACCGCGCTTTTGTGTTTTGTGCATTGCATTGCATTTGTGATAAAAATTAATACAATTAGTATGGAAAACAAGCTAGTTGTTGACAATATATTTCACTCCGAAACATATAATAGTTTAACAGCATTAGTGAGTCAACTGCACACTCTGTTGTACAATAATTTACAAACATCAGATACAATTGCTGTGGATCTCCTAGATGCCGATTTTATAGAGGAAATCAGGACTGTAACCGGACAAACTGATGTAGAAGTACACTTTGGGACCACACTGAGGGAGCTAAAATGTGTTATAACTGATGAATCAGCTTTTAGAGACCATACAGTTTTCATACATTATGAAGGCCCAAAGAAATTGTGTGTCATTGATGCATCTATACCACATTCAGAATTGCAAGACAAAGAATATAAAAGTATTAAAGACGTTGTAAAAGCTTTTGGGGAGCACCTAAATGCGCTATCTGGTTATTTTTATGAACTGGAACGCATTGACAGATACTGCACTGTTATGGAACCTGCTAAGCCATCGTTTAGAGATGATTTTAGAAGAATAATGCTAGGTAAAATTATTCATTTGTTGTATACAGGAGTAGTTCCATTACATGCAATAACTATATTTCCTTGTATCTTAAATTTAAAAATATTAGCCTTTATTTACTTTATCCCTAATATTATTATAGATGCGAAAGTAACTGTCTGTCTCTGTCTGGTACTTCTTCACGCTTAGACCACTAAACCAATTTACAGTGAATTTACATGAAATTTAGTATGGAGAAGTTTGAAGCCCAGGGAAGGACATAGGATAGTTTTTATACATACTTTTAAAGTAAAGTATTTATATGTACTTTTAAAGTATAGTATTACTACATACTTTTAAAGTATAGTATTACTACATACTTTTAAAGTATAGTTTTAATACATACTTTTAAAGTATAGTTTTAATACATACTTTTAAAGTATAGTTTTTATACAACTCACTTCTCTAGTAAAATGTGGCCTTACATAGAGAAGGGTACTTATGCTTCATGTGCAACATGGTATAATAATATACTCCGCCTGGTACTCTCTTCCCGTCTTTTCGTGGTCACGTGACAGACACAAGCCTATGTCATCATGCGAGAGTGCTATATGATAATATGCTATAGCACTATATAAAGCGGCAATGTTATTGTGACGTAGAATTGTATCACTCTGGGAAGAGAAGATCATGTTTTATTAGACTATGATGTGCAATAACTGCAATAAGGACCAATCTAGCAGAATTTCTGTTGGAATTGCAGATAAAAATGGTCCCTATTGCACTTGAAGCCAGTCCCACTATTTGGTTTTTAGTTTTTCTTTGTCTTGGATTATTATTTGGGGGTCATCCATTAATTACGTCACACGAATTTCTAGGTTTTTTGACCCCTCCCCCCCCTTGTCACATTTGGTCACATTTGGCAAACCCCTCCCCCCTAGTGTGACGTCACATTTTTTCTACGAAATCGCCAAATCGAATTAAGTAAGTACCTAAGTATTATTAAATTTTATCAAAATATTTTTGACGATATAAATATTAGTAATTTTATAACCCAAAACTGCTTAGGAAAGAAAATTAAAAGAATAAAAACGATTATCGTTTTAAAAACTTGTTATTTCAATGTACAGCGAATAAAATAATTTAAAAAAAAATTTCGGTTACTGATGAACTTAAAGTGACGTCACAAAGTTTGTGTCTCCCCCCTCCCCCATGTCACAATATGTCACATTTTCTTGACCCCCTCCCTCCCCCTAAACGTGTGACGTAATTAATGGATGACCCCTTGTCAACTACACAAGTACAGTCGCCATCAGATTTATCGGAGTGGCCAAGGTGCTCAAAAATATCTGAACACCTCTATTGTCAACACATTAGACTGTACAGTTGGTTAAATTATTGTATTTAAAGGGATGCTCATATCTGCCAGATGACAGGACTTGGCTGCATGTTGAGGTAACCTCCAAGGGCTGCGCGGCAAACATTCACCTGCTGGGTCACTCGGAGCATTGGCATGACAAGTTACAAGCCGGTCTGCTTAACTGGGACCATGACAAGGATATTGTGGAAAATATTACAACTATGTTTGGTAGGAAACAAAACTTTAATAGTTTATATCACTTAGGTAATATTTCTGTCTCATTTACACTGGAACAGCATATGAACACTTCTCTTTCAAAGGAACTACGCACTGCTTTATACAGTCACGTCTAAAAACCTCGATACGGACAAAGTACCAAAAGTATGTATACACTACCTTAATATTTAATATAAGTATATGGGCAAAAGGTTGTGGATACATATTTTTGGCACTTTGTCTGCGTCAATATTTTTAGACGTGACTGTACATACTTAGGGTTCCTCCACATATTACGATGGGAGGGGGGTCATGCCAATTGTGACAGTACGTATTAACAACCTATCTTTTTCCTATGACAAAGTGTGACAAGGGGGGGTAAGGGGGAAGGTTGAAAAAAACTAAATTTTATGTGACGTAATTAATCGACCCATTATAGATACAGTCAGCAGCAGCAGAAGTTGCTAAGCGGACGAAGTGTTCAAAATTACATACCTTGACACGCTCTTATTCTCTTAATAATAAAGTCGCGTCAAGATCATTTTGAATACCTGGCCAGCTTAGCAACTTCTGCTGCTGACTGTACCTATACTTACCTTACCTTATACATATCTATACGACTTATCAAGTCTTTTTTATTTCAGATATAGCCAGTTTTCCTGTTAGGGATAAATCTCCAACCACAACTAAAGGTTCAGAGAATTCACCTGAAGAAGTTGTTTGCAACATTTGTCTGTGCTCAGAATTACCTGAGGTACCAGGTGTTCCTCAGCCTTTATGTCAGAATCCACAATGTGTAGTTTATTTCCACAGGAGTTGCCTATTCCAGGTAATTTTAAATGGAAATTATAACGCCAGGTGACAAGCAAAACTCACTAATTACTAAAAAATAATCAAACAAAAATCAACCTTATTTGAGTACTAATATGGTTCACTATGGCTATGACCTTGTGGTGGTAATTAGTGAGTTTTTTTTTTATTATTATTATTTTATTTGATACACTAGCAGCTCTTAGAGCTGATGCGTGTATATCGAAGCACTTGTATTTTATTTTGCACTTTTTAAAGTTCTAAAATGTGTATCCAGTCTATTTTTAAAAGTGTTGACCGACGGTGCACTAACAACAGTTTCTGGTAGAGAGTTCCACACATTTACCACACGATTCGGCAAGAAGTGTTTTCTAGGGTTACTAGCACACGGAGGTTTGACAAGTTTTTTAGAGTGTCCTCTCAACCTTACATTCTGACTCGATGTGTATAGGTCTTTAATATTTGGAACATTGTAGTGACCGCACAAGATTTTGTAAGTCTCAATAAGATCGCCTCGCTTCCTTCTGTCCTCCAATGTTGTAAGACCTAATTCTTGAAGCCGTTCTTCATATGGTATGTCTTTCAATGAAGCAACCATTTTAGTTGCTCTTCGCTGAACTTTTTCCAGTAATGTGATATCCTTTTTAAAGTAGGGGGACCATATCTGAAAAGCATACTCAAGTAAAGGGCGAAGATATGACTTGTATATTCTAATAAATAGTTCCTTAGTAATAACATGGAATGCTTTCCGGATCATATACAGCATAGAATTTGCTCTCTTGGTGATTTTGGTGATATGTGTGTCCCATTTCAAGTTATGTGAAACAGTGATGCCCAGGTCTCTTTGACTAGCTACAGCTTGTAGGGGAACAGAGTCAATGTGGTAATTTAGTTTAGGGTTTGTTTTCCCTATGTGTAGAACTGTGCACTTGTCAGCATTTAGTGATATGAGCCAGTCTTTAGTCCACTGAATTATGCGATCTAAATCACTTTGGATAATATTATGAGTTACTAATGGATTACCCATAACTTTGGTATCATCAGCAAATATTGACAGTTCCGAATGTACTACACTCTTCAGATCTGTTATACATATGCCAAACAGGATTGGTCCAAGGACTGATCCCTGAGGAACACCACTATAGACGTTGTGTGCATTCGATAGAGTTTTCCCTACTCTTACTTTAAATATCCTGTGGGTTAGAAAGTCCGATATCCATTCAAGGAGCTGACCACGAATTCCAAAGTGCTCCAATTTAGCAATAAGCCTTCGAATAGGTACACGATCAAATGCCTTTTCGTAGTCTAGGTATATGACGTCCGTAGGCTGACGATTGTCCCAGTCACGTGTCCACTTCTCAAGACACACAAGAAGATTCGTCACTGTGGATCTTTTCGGTATGAAGCCATGCTGCTCATTGATAATTACATTCTCCCTACTTATGAAATTTCGCAATTCAGTGACTATAATTTTTTCCATAGTTTTGCAGACTATACTTTGTGCTTGTCATCTGACGATAAATAGCTTAAAGTTGGGGTTCTCAAACTTACTGTAGTGCGACTTCCTCGGAAATGACGATACCAGCACGTATGTACCTATGTAGCTCTATAATCTAGAGTAAATCTAGACATAAAGTAAGCTTACTGGTCCCTGAAGCCTGTAAGACGACAGACATCGCGACAGCCCCCGGACCTAAAACTGTTCTATAGTTCAGTTGTCTATCAAGTATTTTTTTCCTAAATCTTTGTAATATCCTTTTCCAGTGGTTGGTTGCCTGTTCTGGTGGACGTCCGCCGGTGTTTGGAGTAGCTACTGGCAGCTGTCCCACATGCTTACATCCAACAACTTGTAATGAAAATGATACTTAAATAAATAACTATAAATACGATTAAATTATTCTTTAGTACAAGTCAGAGCCATAAAGTACCTACCTGTAAAATAAATACAATTCCATTGTTTTTCTACACATTGTTACTTGTTTCCTTTAAGGCTCCGTCACACAGGCGCGTTTTGAGGGCGTCGCGTGAGCCGGGCGCGCCGCTTTTACATATAAAACGCTCACGCCCCGCCCGTAAAATGCGCCTGTGTGACGGAACCTTTACCTACCCTCATAGCTAGCAGGCACACCACACAGTCACCTAATGGTTTTGGGGCAACAGTATCACATGCGCGTTGTCAACTGCTCAAGCAAAAATCTTGAATAATAGATAACAAAGGAATAAAGTACTTTATCATAAGAATAATTTATGTTAGTATTAGTACCTAGTAACAACAACACTAGACCTTACCACTTTGTAATTAAGGTTTAGGAAATGGTGAAGGCACAATGCATTATCACGCCGGTTCATTATGTTATCTAAATAAAGTACCTACTCGTTATTCTCAAATTAGAAGTTTTTATGTTGATCCTGATAGAAAAGTTTGTATTTCAACTAATTCATTGTTAATGATAATCACCAAGCCATAAGTGAAATAGTTTTTTTTTTGCAATTTACTACTTCATTATGTGCAGGGGAAATCATGTAAGTTCGTAGTTTAAATCATAAAATATATTTTTCACCTCAGCAGCTCGAACAAGGGTACTTTGCTTCTTAAAAACAGTGAGCAAAATGCGATTTTGCTCACTGAGTCATTTTGTCTCACTCAGTGAGCAAAATGCGATTTTGCTCACTGAGTGAGACAAAATGACATTCAAGTGACCTTTATAGTCAAATGTCATTTCAACATGCGGGGTCTAATACAAGTTCGATATACTTGGGTTCTATTATCTCTGTCCCTCTAGGTATGTTCTCACTGCTTAGGGTGAAAAATTTTGTGTACTACACGAGATCAAAGTTATTTACATCTCGTGCGCTTTTGAATCCCTTACTACGCTCAAGATTCTAAATTAGATTCACTCGCTACGCTCGTGAATCTATTATAGAATCTTTCGCTTGCACGGGACTCAAAATAAGCACTCGAAGAAATATCAAACTTTGATCTCTTGTTGTACAAATAACTATTAAAAATTACTTACCTAATATTATTTTAAATTATTAATCCCTTAGTCGATATTTGAGAAATGAATGGTGATTGGTGGCCCGGTAAGGCGCTAGCTCGAGCTGTTCGAGTCTCGCTTGGGGGAGGTGAATCCTTTATTTTTAAGAGCCCATCAACGTGCACACTAGCGCCACTGCTAAATAATCGTGATTATTTAAAAACGTCAGGTATTAAAAAAGGGGTTCATCAGTAGGTACTGTTTAAATTTAGGTCAGGGAATCAATAAAACTCAATAAATTACTTTTTAATTATATTAAAAATTACGTAGACATAATATTTTGTGGTTACATAGAATAATTCAGTATAAACAATGTTTAGAAATGCACCAGCTGTTAAGTTTTGTGATCGCTGATAAAACATTTTACTTAAATCAAATATAGCAATTTGCGGTGGCATTATTGCTTTAACCACAGAGCCTACTTCATCTCATTAAACAAAAAACATAAGCAGGTATTTTAGTATACAAAAGGTGTTTTTTCAAACAAGTTAGGTTTTACATGACAATGCAGTTACAATTATACTTATGATCAGATGGGGCAAGTACACCTACTTGGAAATACAGGCAAAGTTGAGGTTTAGAAGCACTTCTGCTGCGCTTTATTAGGTGTATAAAGTGTGCCCCTAGAGAACTAAAACAGCTTCAAACCATTTGTTGCACCATTGTGCTGGCTGAGACTCCACTTTGATGCGCTGATGCTCTGTAATTTTAGTGTTCTGTGGTGGAAGTGCATCTATGCCTCATTATTTAATTGTTTATTATACTTGTAAATCTTGTGTACGCGCGTATCCCAACTGATTTAACTTAGAATTATATCTACATAATTCCACAAAAATTACAGAATGACTTGCATTTTGAACTTCATGTGAGTGTAATTGCGATTGTCATGTAAAAGCTTTAGAATCTATCATCTTACAGTAAGTTCATGACAAGGGCACAGTGTCAATAGTGCGGTGAGTCAAGCTAGTGCTGGAGCCTGGTGCTTCTCCGCTTTGAGGTCCCGTCTCACGGCAAATGTTCTGCAACAAAAATATTCGTTAGTTATTTAATGCTTATATTCAATGATAACAACCCTTGGCATTAAAAACTGTAGAATAATGCAGATAATGAAAGTTACACCAACACGAATTCCATTTCAGAGACTAGATTTTATAATACAAGATAGGAATAATAATAAAATACTTTTTCGCACTACTACACTACTTAGTCTCCATCCATACATATAATTTGATATTTGATAACCCTTTCAATTTAATATTTTATTGTTACCTTATAATATTGTGTTACATGTCATTATATAAGACAGTTATGCAAATTAATTACCTTGACATGTATTTGATTCTTGAGCATTGCAGCACGGAGGATTAACATAGAAGTTCTTCTTTGATATTCTTTCCCCATGGTGAGACTTCTCTCAAAAGTTGTGCTCCTCTGATCAACATCCTTTGCATACAAAATTTTGTTGTGGGAATCTATGCGAGCTTGAATCTGGCCATCCAGGATAAGCTGCATCAGTTCATCTTCGAGGGCAGTCACTGTGCGGTTAAAGGCTGCAGCCATCAAGTGCATGTCAGCGGACAAGTATGGACTGAAGTACTGGATCAGAGCTCGGTTGCGTATTTGCATGTACAAAGAATTCAAATGTGGTGCTAAATACATATCTAACAACAGATTATCCCTTATCTCATCAAGTAACCTTAAGCATGAAGCATACTTGGATTCATAAAATTTAAATATTATGTCACGTAACTGCGGTTCTAGTTCTAAAAATAATTTAAAAGAACTGCTAACTATGACTTGCTTCTGAAGCTCGGAGCGGTCAAATGTAGCCAGTGCACAGAGTCCTCCGTAGATGGCAACATTGTTGCTACTAAGTAGTTCTGGATAATCACAATGGTCAATGCTGGCTGCCAAAAAGTGTTTAGCGGCAGATTTGTACTTTTTCGTAGCCAGTTCTGCAAGTCCAGCGGCACATTTTAAACGAGTCAGAATGGTTTGGTTTGTATCTTTACCAGGTATTTCACTGAAGTCAGGTGTGCTCTCAGCCTTTGACACATAATTAAGAACATGAGCCCAATTCTGCAAATATACAGACACCTTAACTACATTGAGACACATCATGATAATGTGTTTTCCACTTGTGCAGTAGTCTCTGGCTCGGGAATAGCACTTTAGTGCACTTGTCAAGTCACCACAATCCAAGTAATGGTCCCCTAGGTCATCATGCCCTCTCCGGATGCTTTCTTTAATAGAATTTGTTTTATAGTTTTTAAGATCAGTGTCTAATTTCTCCAGTTTTATCGCCGCCTTTTTAGTCTTTGATTCAACCCATATGGTATCTAAAACTGGGATGTCCTGAGAGCCCATTTGCACTGCTATATCTGGCAGACCTGCACTAGCTATGGCGTCTGCTAGTTTCTTGTGTAAAGACTGATAAAGACTTACATTATATGTTGTCATGACATAGGATATAGCCATTTTGAGAGCTTCTAATCTCAGTGAGGGACAATGATCTGCTACAAACATTAATCTGTACAACTTGGCAAAACCTGTGTAAGCTGAAGCGTAAGTTTCGAGGTCCAAGGTGGGATTTTCAACAACATAGCACTCTGATTCATTGTTTTCATTGTCTTCTAGCGGAACATCTACCTGCATAGGCTCTGCGGCGTTCTGTAATTACGTTTAAATTTAATACTAATGATGAACGGCATTTAGCAAATAAAAGGAGTAAATTAGGTAAAATAAGAAATCTGCTCACCATTTCGAACATCTTATAATAAGAGTTATTTACGATAATACGCGAATTCCACTGTCAACGCAGGAAACCAACCTAAAACACAAAGTATTGCTTTGAATCTTTGCCGTCACAGTTCAACGATGGATGCTAATTAAAACTATATAACCGCACTCACTATTGTAAAACAGTTATTAAAACTGTTTATTTAACAGCAACAATTAAATACGAAAATACCTTTATCATTACGTTTCTTATTTGCAGCGGCATTTTTCTTTTAATTGAACAGTGAAAAGAATCTGTAACGACGCGCATACACGTTCTGTATGATAGATCAGGCAAGACAAATTTTCGATTGTAATTGATTTACACCAAATTAATCAAAATATTTGGTATGTTTATCTTCAAATCATTTATTTAATCTAATAATATTAAATGTATTAATAAATTTTACATCATATTCGACGTGCGTGTACGTACAGCTTAAAAATTAAAAAAAATTGCAAAAATAGCTAGACCACAGATAAGAAAAATATACAGAGAACATCATCTGCGAACAATACGGAATTTCGTCATTTGCCTCTATTGCTTGAATATGGAAGAGCGATAGAGAGGCAGCATCACCAGCAGCAGGCAGCAGAGATTATCGTTTATCGTCCCATAAAAAAAAATTGGCTCGTTTTTCTACTGACAAACTTGCTTGACCTAGCCGTTTGATATGACCTAGGTTCGAAATTCAAATTTTCTATGGGTAGATAACCATACGCGCCTTCATTTTGTTAAATTTGCCGCTTTTTTTCTACTGACGGAAATGGCTTGACAGACTCTATCAAAGAATCTATTAAATCAATAGAGATACAATAATATAGAGATGAAACGGGGGAGGGGCCAAATGACTGAACGAGATGCACTTATGGAACTTTCAGTAGGAGTAGCAAAGAAAGCGGTATTATTGCTTGTCCTTGTCACAGTCTCATTTTTTGTTTGTTCCCCACCATAAATTTAGTATGGTTTATGGTGGGCAACAAATAACCCGACCGAATTACGTAGATTGTTTTTTGTATATTGTCAGGAATGTTAAAACGTGGTTTTAATATTGTCGTATTGCGTATGTTTAACTGTCCCTCACGGAGGCACGCGATTAAATCGCATGCGATTATTGGCGACGTACCTATGCAGAGGTTTTTATTTTATTTTTAGCATCTTGACAACTGTAGGTAACTTCCGTTTCCGAGCTTCTATGATTAAATCGCATGCGATTATTGGTAAGTTGGTCAAGCAGATCTTGTCAGTAGAAAAAGGCGGTAAATATGAAAAATGTAGGCGCGAAGGGATATCGTCTCATAGAAAATTTGAATTTCGCGCCTTTTTCTACTGACAAGATTTGCTTGACCATCTTATACCTATGCAGAGGTTTTTATTTTATTTTTAGCATCTTGACAACTGTAGGTAACTTCCGTTTCCGAGCTTTTCCTGAAATTCTGTCTTGTCTATTGTTTATCTTATGTTTCAAACACATTTCAAATAGGTATTTTGTTGTTTTTGAGGTTTCCGTAATGTTGAAGTATCTTTAGTATTTTGATGCGCGTTTAGGATTTCAAGAAAAGGTAAAATGCCATAGTTCTGAGCAGAGGACCTACCGCGAAAACCGAAATTCGCAAATTGCGGGTATGAAGGCGTAATTGGAGAAAGATGCCCGCAAGTTGCGAACTTCGAGCAATTAGGATTAGGTATGCCATTACTCATTTAGTTAGGTACACTAAGACTTTACCTTTTCAGGTGAACATACATTTACACTATACATATGATTATATTTACATATGTATTTATCTACATACTAATTACTTTACTACATATTTTTGTAGCTTTATGGCGTATTTGCTAAATATTTTCACATTAAGGTACCTATACAAATAATATGAGTGGCATCCATCAGAGAAGGGCCTTTTTATCAGAATTTCTATTGGACTTTCAGATCTTCAGATGGAAACATCCTTATTGCACTTGAAGCATAAGGACCCTTCTGTAATGGAAAGCCACGTACGTATTTGTAGGTAACTAACTAATAGGCGTGTGTAAAATGTACACTGCTTATAAGAAAACGCCGGGGTAGACAGTAGCAGCATTACCTATTTACCAAAATTAACTGTACTTAACATAAATAGGTAGCTCATCGTACATCGAGAATACTTTCGTCTAATTCAGCTGTCGGCAACCTTTTAGCAGCCAAGGGCCACATAGTAGTTAACGAAGTTGACGCGGGCCGCACTTTGTTAATATTTATGACTTTTTCAGACATTGTCGTTTGTCAATATTTTAGTATAGGTATTAAGCCCCCTTCTCCATCCAGTCTGGACTGGATGGAGAAGGCAAAATACCGGGACGATTGGAGACAGTTGGAGGAGGCCTAAAGGGGCCATGTCTTAATTAAAACTGTTTGTTTTTAACTTCATTTTTATGTAACACAATGTAAAGTCATGGAAATAAAGGCTATATTATAATATTATTGTATGTCTTTCCCATCACGGAACAATGGTGTTCCGGACCTTTGGGAGGCGTGCGCGGAGCCGAAGCCAACACGTAGAGGCCCTTTTGACACTTTAATGAAATGTAAGGGGTACACCGAGCGGAGGCTGCCCTTGCCCGTGTCATGGGACGCACGCAGAGGCAGCACCCGCCAGGGTGTAAGGACTATTGAGAGTTGATGGAATCTAAAATGAACTAGGTTATTGGGTGAAAGCGATGGACTAAGAACTGAGCTATGGGGTAAAAAACCGGACGCCTGCCTAATAAAACGGTATGCAATTTTATTTCCGGCAGACGGTGACTCGCCCTCACAAGATGGGCCCCCACAAAAAGCGACATCTAGGATGGCTCAAGGGCAACACCGGTGTGAGCGGCCCAGGGGTGTCGAGAGGTGTGCGCCGCTTTCTACCCAGTGGCTGTTAACAGCCACTGTGCCAACTCGCGTCTTATGCATATTTCACTTCCACCCCTGGATCCGATTTCGCTGTTTGCGAAAATCGGTTGCACACTCGCGTTCGCGGCTTCGCGCCGCGATTCGCGCAAGAGTGTGGAGGGAGCTTTACATACAAAATATATAGCCAGGGAGGCTCGCGGGCCGCCTGTTGCCGACCGCTGGTCTAATCGAATCTGGTAGGTAACTATTTCAATCGGACTAAAGCAACGTGTATAGAACGTGTAAGGTGTCCTATGTTAGAAAACTTAAAAATCTGGTCGACATTTCCAAACAATAGCTCTAGCGATTAGACCGCCTGTTGTTTGATCCAAATGTCTTTACGCATGTGTCTGTACATCACTGTACATGTATTGTAAAATGTGTAAGGTTTGCATTAAAGAGTATGGTATTGTACTTACAATAATAGCTGCGCTTATGAGCTAAAAGGCCGTAAGTTCCTACTAGGTACCTATTAACAGCCCATCAACGTGTACACTAGCGCCACTGCTAAATAATCGTGATTATTTAAATTTAACGACAGGTATTTAAAAAAGGGGGGCTGCTACGTAATACTGTATTGTGTATTTAAGTACCTTTTGAATACATTAAACTAGTTTTTATGTTGCTGGATTCGTCAATCTATGCGTCCAAAGTTAAAACGGCCGTTTTAGTTTTGAGTTCCTAGATCGACGAATCCAGCAACATAAAAACAAGTTTGATGTATGTATTCAAAAGGTACACAATACAGTAGGTAGCGACCCCCTTTTTTGAATACCTGTCGTTAAATTTAAATAATATCGATTATTTAGCAGTGGCGCTAGTGTGCACGTATCAGAGTTAAACAAACTAAGAAAAAAATCAATTGACGTAGACGCCCATTTAACAAATTTTGTGAGGGTTAAATATGAGGTTTCAAATAATGGCGTATAGTATACTTAAGTAGGTGGAGTAACGACATTTTAGTTGAGCAAAACAGAGGCAGGAGCGAGCCGGCCACCACGTGAGGTAGTCGTAATAGTTGTTGATAAGTAAATTGGCTATTAGTCTATTGCTTATCAAAACAATAGATTACGAAGAAGTAAGTTGGATTCGGGTGTTATGGATCACCGTCGTTACGAATACACAGAATAAACTTTATTTACACCTAGGTACCGACGTCGCCGTCGTACCTAACATTACCATGATACTTATGCTTAGGTTAGATATTTTAATTTAGATATCTAGGAACCGTAATAACCTATTCAAAGCTGTCACTTGGATCGTTTTTTGAGAGGCCTAGAAAATGCACCTATTAATCAGTCTTTTTTTGGTCTTTTTAGAAAGAATAGCAAAGTCAACTAGCTGCGCTTTTGCATTGCGCATGCGTCATAATACGTCATTGATTCATGCGTCTCATGAAAATGTAACTTATTTCAGCATTCAGTTGATGCAATAACAGATTACGAGCTGTAAAGTGGTTTTTATAATGATAATTCAAGAGAAAACTGGATTTTGTCAACGTCACATACATTTACAGTTTTTTGAAAGAAGATATGGAGCAATTGCCAGGTGTTCTATACAAGAGAGAGCTTGAAGATAGCTGTAAGTTATTCTTACAAGATCTGTCCAATGTTTTTTTTTAGTTTGTATGCTAGTATTTTTAGGGTTCCGTACCCAAAGGGTAAAACGGGACCCTATTACTAAGACTCCGCTGTCCATCCGTCTGTCCGTCCGTCCGTCCGTCTGTCACCAGGCTGTATCTCACGAACCGTGATAGCTAGACAGTTGAAATTTTCACAGATGATGTATTTCTGTTGCTGCTATAACAACAAATACTAAAAACAGAATAAAATAAAGATTTAAGTGGGGCTCCCATACAACAAACGTGATTTTTGACCGAAGTTAAGCAACGTCGGGCGGGGTCAGTACTTGGATGGGTGACCTTTCTTTTTTTTTTTGCCGTTTTTTGCATTATGGTACGGAACCCTTCGTGCGCGAGTCCGACTCGCACTTGCCCGGTTTTTTGTTATATTGTACTGTATGGTTTTTTTTGTTATATGGCTCCATTTCGATGTACCGATATATATTGGTTGAATGAGGAGCTGGGACTGAAAGGTGGATGTTATGTGCTGTAATTGTACAATCTACCTACTATTTTGATACTTAAATGTTTATACGTAGCACATTTTCCTAGTTCTATCCTAATGGATCCCGGGGTCCGGTTGGCAACCTAATTACAGGAATTGGCGCAGGCGCTAGGATTTAACGAAAGCTACTGATGCATATACCTATATCAGCTAGAGGCCGTAAAGATATTCGATTTTCACACTATGTTTTCCTCACGACTAGAGAACAAAGTAAATTATTTTACTTAGTCACACTATTATACATACCTATATAATTTATAAACAGAAATATATGATTTTAATAAGTAGGTATAATAAAGAGCGGTTACAAGCCAGATCCGGTCTTGGTCACTGGACTAGACAGGACATCATTTTCAATAGGTACCTATATGGTGTTTTTCTTCATCATAATTATCATTTCAGTTTAAAGACGTCCACTACTTGACTGTATATTTTTCTTTGCACCTATCGGTACGTAAGTTTCTCCGAAAGTAGGTATTTTATACAGCTGTTAGCAACATCGATTCATGCAATCTGACTTCAGAGATAAGTCCAACAACGTCAGATGAGCTGGTAGATTATATTCTTATTCTCAATCCACAACCCACTGATTGCATAAACTGACACCAACACATCTGTTGTTATAATTAGGTACGTCAAACTGTCCACACTCCGCAAAACGAATACTGATTTACATAATCTACATTGTAAAATAATAGTTCCTAATAAAAATCCATAGCTAAATGAAATACTTTAGAATGAGCGGAGGTATTTATAACTAACACTTTCAGTAAGAACATGAACACATGTTGTGTGTTCATGTTTATCGAGCTGGTACGGAAATAGCTCTTTGTTTTGTGATGATATTAACCCGCTGTAGTGGAGTCGATTTTAGTAGTACGTGCAGTGATAGATTGTAGTGCAGTTTTGTTTGCATTGCTGTTAACTGTACTGTTGTAGTGTAAATATTTTCTAAAAGCAGCACTTATAGTTGTTTACATTGCCTAAATGAGATGCCCTGATTAAAACGCTCCCGGTTTTGGTAAGAGAACGCTTCTTGTATACCTATAAACATTTTAGTGGTTTGATAATTCAAACATTTTGAAAGAGCCGTAATTCTATTGTTGTAGGTAGGTATTGCTATTTGTTTGAAGGAGGTACCTATGGCAGCAGTAGTGTCTCTCTTGTCAAATGATATGATTCATTCAGTATTCAGTATTAATTTATTTCTTACTTCCATGGTACATTTTTGGGTAGTATTTACATATGTCTTATGGTATCACATGGACCCTGAATAGGGTGTAGCAAATTACAAATAATTTAATTAAGTTATTGTTACTTAACATAATATGCTTGTCTAGTGGCTTTTACAAACTTATAACTAACATATACCCTTGATTCAAAACTGATGATCACACTATACTGTTGTCTTTTCAAACCCGCGATATGTAAATACTGAACGCCGGTCGAATGATAGAGAAAAGGACATTCTATCAATGTTTGACCACGTCTTTCCTTAAAGAACTCCGTATCTCTATGTTCTACCTTTACTCTTCAAGACTAAAAGAGCATAAACGATTTGATTGCGTTTTTGTCACGGAGTTCCTACAGTCTTTGAGTTATCCGCGACGACAGATCAGTTCCATTTTAGAAAGACGAAATAAAGACATTACAGTGTTCCAAATCGCTTTTATCTAAACTTTATTCCCCATCGTAAATTTAGTATGTCTTATGGTGGGCAACAAATAAATTGTACAAAGACATTTTGATGGGGGTTGAATCGCTCTAACACTCATAGTACCAATCCATAAAATTATAGGTTGCTGACTAATCCCGAGATCCGTGCAATGTGTTCGGCTACGATGGGTGCCTTGCTGACGTTGGCGTATTTCTTGCACTGCGAAGGTGCAGCGCTGGCGCCGGCTCTCAACCACCGGCCTATCATCGGAGTGTTGGCGCAGGAACAACATTACAAGTTCTGGGATAAGTATCCCGAGGACTACACTAGCTACATCGCGGCATCGTATGTTAAAGCTTTGGAGGCGTCCGGAGCAAGAGTTGTGCCTATAATGTACGTGAATCTTTTTATTTTATTGAACCTTCTGGGCTTTTTGAGTCCTTTGAGATCGAGTAAAAAGTTTATGAGCATTGCATTAATTGGTAGTCTCGATTAAAATGTAAGCGGGACGCACTTATTATTTGTAGGTACTTAGAAGGAAATTGATTTATTAAAAGTAGAGACTTGATAGGTATCTTAAGATTTTTCTGCAAAATAAAAGCAGCAGCTATTTCTGGCAAAGGTTCAACATGATAAATTCTCGCAAAAACTTTATAAGATATAATACGTACTTATAGTTTTATCATTAACTAATTACTTTACTTGCTTCACGACTTTGAACGTAGTGTTTTGATCCCTGACACTTATATGGAATATTATAACCATACTTAGGTACTATTCTATGAAATGATTTATTTTGTTTCAGGATCGGGAAAGACCGTACTTATTATAAAGATATTATAGGCAAATTAAATGGGTAAGTCTTGTTCATCCTTATATTGATGTAATGTTATACTGTTATAGTTAACAGTAGAAATATCTAAGTTTCAGTGCCGCAAAACATGACCTTAACAAATTATACACTTAAACCTACCTCAAGAATCACTCTATTGATAAGTGAAAACTGCATGAAAATCTATTCAGTAGTTTTCGAGTTTATCGCGAACATACATACAAACAGACAGAGGCGGCGGGGGCTTTGTTTTATAAGATTTATAGATAGACTAGTAGTACCTACCTATGCATAGCTATATTTTCCCGTTTGGTCAAAGCTATAATTATTTTCCAGCGTCCTTTTCCCTGGCGGAGCAACTTACTTCAACCAATCCAACGGTTTCGCGGACGCCGGCCAACACATCTACGAGTTAGCCATCGATATTAATGAGGCCGGGGATTATTTCCCTATCTTCGGCACCTGTCTGGGCTTCGAACTGATCATCATACTGGCTTCCGGTCGAGGGCCTGTAGAGAACAGGGTCACTTGCCACTCTTTTGGGAATAGTCCTCTTAATTTTACTAGTGGTAAGATTTTCATCCTTCGGCAGCTGTTTGGTTTCGACTTCCTTCTTTTTTTATTACTTAATCTAAGCTTTTGTTTAAACTTTTTTAATCCGTAGGCGGCTAGAAATTATAAAGAACAGGGTCGATCATTTGCCAGAGTTTTATTTTAACCTACTTTGTGATTAGATTTCCAGAGAGACTAGTCTTTTTAAGGTTCCGTGCCCAAAGGGTAAAAACGGGACTCTATTACTAAAACTCCGCTGTCCGTCCGTCTGTCTGTCACCAGGCTTTATCTCATGAACCGTGATAGCTAGGCAGTTGAAATTTTCACAGATGATGTATTTCTGTTGCCGCTATAACAACAAACAGAATATAATAAATATTTAAGTGGGGCCCCATACAATAAACGTGTTTTTTTTGCGTAATGGCACGGAACCCTTCATGCGCGGTTCGACTCGCACTTGGCCAGTTTTTTTAGACATTTCTTTTCCTGATTTTTAGAATACGGCTGGGCCGATTTAAGTAAGAATCTATTCTATTCTTATTTATCTATATTTCTTGACTCTTATACTATTTTTCTGTAGGAGTGTTCATATTATCTCTAATAAGTAACGAGACATGACTAAAGCCTTAATAAATTTTATTTTTCTGTATCTTTTTAGATTTCCGCAACAGCAAGATGTACAAGAGCGCCGACGAGGCCATCATCAATATATTGTCCCGCGAGGACATCACAGCCAATCATCATCAATTTTGCATCGTGGAAGAGGTGAGTTTTTTTTTAATTCCGCGTATTCGGCAGCTGTCTGGATGAATCGCGAAAAAGTGCCTTAAATCCAAATAACTATTTCATTCAAGGCTAATAGTTGAAAATTAGAATTTTACAATAGTGCTTTCTTTTCGCACCAATTATACAAGTGCACCCCGCGGTATTAGCGGTATATTATTTTATTAGCTATTTTCGTAGCTGCCGCAGTGCTTGATGTAGCAAACTTTTAAGAAAGGAGGAGAGAAAATAAGTAAGTACCTACTTAGGTATTAGTGAAAGAAAAAATCTGGACATACTCTCGCATTCTTTACAGTTTCTATGAAATCCTTTTTTTCAGTAATTTTTGATGTAGGTAAATGCTTTCAATTTATTTTTCATTATGAGAATTTAAGATTAACGGTTTACAGGACTGTAAGTCTAATGATACCTTGTAATAATACCTAAACACGGGGGGTCTCGATGCCAATTACAACTTTGTTCTTTTCGGTGTCGATACCCTCGGTCCGAGGGGCCCGGGAACTCAGAGCTTGTTTGTGGATTTGGCCAAACGGCTGGTTGATGTCACTGGGGACAAAAGAGCTGGCAGCTTCCTCGCTTAACGAATAAGCGTTGCAATTTAGCGAGGAAATGCTGCCCTCTTTAGATATATTTTTTTAGTTTTTAATTAGTTTAAGTTTGGACTGTTAGGACTGAATGGTTTTAGGATTTTTTTGCTCTAATAATAGTTCCTAGATACAGGGAGCCCATCGATGTATTTAAACAGGAGCTGTACACAAGCTTTGAAATTCTGAATTTAATTTGATATTGAAAAATATGAGTCAATCACCTTGCTTGCTATCATATACAAATTACACTTGTTACTACACGCACTTATTTACTACAATTTAAATATGATTTCAGAATCTGAAGTCTCACAACTTGACCAAAGACTGGCGGGTAACGGCACACAGTAACGACGCCAATGGACTGGAATTCATAGCTAGCGTCGAACATAATAGGTATGTACCTAATTTCCAAAAGGAACTGTGAAATGTGCGATGTCCTATGTGCGAAGTACAGTCAACATCAGATAGTGATGGCCAACGCAGCCAAATATATCGGAACTTATAATTATTTCTATACTTAGTAACAAAGATGTGTTACGACGTTATTGGCCACTTGACCGTCACTTGATGCGATCTAGAATAAATGTTTTTACTGCTACATTGAGTCACAATAGTAGATTGTTAACCAAGAGATGAAATGATGCCTTTCACCCGAGTTAAACACTCTACTTTTCATTTCGAATACGAGGAAAGTAAAATGCGTGTGTTTTTTTTAATAACATGACTAAGTATAAATTTTTATAGTATTTTTTGAGGGTATTTTCTATTAACATTTATGCAAAAGTATCGTTAGGTATTTATGGAATGGGGAGTCAAATATCAGAATGGAAATTGTATAACAAATCCATTTATACCCAAATTTCAATTGTTTATCGTAAAAAAATCGTACTTTAATCGTCGTACCTAAAATGCTCTAGTGCAGAAACGTATCACTTTCTGCACACCTTTTAGGCTTTTAGAACAACAATGAATCTCTTTTCAGCAATGACTTCTTTTTTTAGAGCATAAGAAATGAAAAATACATATGTGTTTTCAGGTATCCATTTTACGGCGTCCAGTTTCATCCAGAAAAGATCTTCGAGTGGAAACAAACCCAGACTTACCCTCATACTTTTAATGCGATCAAAGCGAATCGTCACTTCATGGATTTCTTTGTGAACGAGTGCAGGAAGAACCACCATTCGTTTGCTGACGCGGAAGAAGAAAATAAGTGCCTTATTTATAACTATAATACACATTTTACCGGCGCTGAAGGAGGCGCATACGAACAGTGTTATTTCTTTGAGCCCAGATATGCTGGAAAAAGTATTGAAAATTATACAATTGTTGCAATTTAACTAGGAGAAGCTGTGAACGTAATTATTAATTAATAATCGAAGTATTAGCTATGTGTATTGAATATTTCAAATATTAGACATAATTCATTAGTTTTTAATGATGAAGTTTTATTATTCTTGCACACTGTACTACAGAGTTGTGTTATATTATAATCATAAAATATTAGAATTGTTTGAAATAAACTTTCATGTTTCAGTCCGCCGTTTTTGCCACTTCATTTCTACAAATCTTGTCGGCACTATTAGCAAAGACATATGTAACTTCGTATAAGACGAATAAAGTCTAAGGAAAAAACGTGCCTCGGAATTGAAGCAAAAGTCATTCTCGAATAGATGGCGCACACACCTTTAGCCTATCCTCGGCTAGATGGCGTGACGACACCGTTTCATATTTAACAATTTTAACACATAGATGTCAGTGAATGAACATGGATCTAAATGATATAAAAATAATAAAATCATTTATCCATATATATACATGTTTTGATAACTTTATACGTTTTCATTTTGAGTTTTAGTCGTGTGTCGATAGATGGCAGTAAATTTACAGTGACTACAAAATTTACAATGACAGGACCCCTCTATACTATCTATTCTTTTTGCTATTAGTTTTTAGGAAAGCGACTGCCATCTGACGTCGTAACGTCAGTTTTCGAAGTACATCTTTCATTTATTGTTTAACCCTTAAATGCATGATTTTTAATTTTTGCCCGAAATTAATATATGTATCACATAATTGCTTGCCGATTCTAGGAAAAATAGTAAAAAAAAAATTATAACAGATTTTCACTGCGAAATCAGTGTTAGAAGTTGAATTGGCTAAATCATATTTATGTAAATATGTAATTATCAGTAATAGATATACGAAATTTTGTACTACCATTAGAAAGGTACACTATTTGTGATATACATATGATAAAGTTTTTAAATATAAAATAATTACAAACCCCGAAAACACCGTTCAAAACCACATACTAAAAATTATCAACTTCTGGATTTTTCCAAGCTTTCCGTCTTTTCGTCTTAAAACGAATGTGATTTTTATAAATTAAAAATATTGCGTAAATTTAACCCTTAAATCATCACCCTACTACTTGACGTTTGGTATAAAGGTGCGTCAAGAACGTTAGCCTTTTTAGGGTTCCGTACCCAAAGGGTAAAACGGGACCCTATTACTAAGACTCCGCTGTCCGTCCGTCCGTCCGTCTGTCCGTCCGTCCGTCCGTCTGTCACCAGGCTGTATCTCACGAACCGTGATACAGTTGGAATTTTCACAGATGATGTATTTCTGTTGCCGCTATAACAACAAATACTAAAAACAGAATAAAATAAAGATTTAAGTGGGGCTCCCATACAACAAACGTGATTTTTGACCGAAGTTAAGCAACGTCGGGCGGGGTCAGTACTTGGATGGGTGACCGTTTTTTTTTGCCGTTTTTTGTTGCATTATGGTACGGAACCCTTCGTGCGCGAGTCCGACTCGCACTTGCCCGGTTTTTTTTTAACTGTGAGCTGTCTAAATTAATGCTTTGTAGATATTTGGCAACACTATGTATTTAAGGGTTAATTTGCCTCTACAAGATTACATCACGTCCAATTATTTACTCCTGTTGTAGTTTTAATGCCAAATATTTGGCATGTGTATCTATTAATACCCATTGCCATTGCGTACTTGCATTCATTGCGAAACACTGAGGTTTATATCTATAGTATTACTATGGATTCATTATCCGGATTTGTAAAGTTTGGGCTGGGACTTTAACATTATGGAGGCTTGCAGAGTAACTAATTACGTAAAGCGTATTAATACGTTTTATGTAGGTAGGTACATAGTTACGGACTGTAGGCACAATAGAATTACTAGCCAGTACAGTACCTTAAGTTATTTAACAATGATTCATTGGGTATTTTTTGTAGTTTTTAAAATTACGATCTTCTTTCTGACATTCAAAACATATATACTCGTAGAAATGATAAAAGACTTTCGTACACCTCGTACGATAGTACTATCACGAGTAAAGGATGACTCACGCTAGACCGGGCCGGGGCCAGGCCGTAGCTTCCGGCGCTTCCTTTTCTATGGAAAGTACCACGTGATCACCGATCAGCCGTCATAGAAAATGACATGTCGGACGCCTAGGCCCAGGTACGGCCCGGTCTAGCATGAGTCATCCTTAAAACGATGTCGATAGTTCTCCCAGAAAACAACAAAAATTTTGAACTATTTATATATATATATCTAATCTTTAAACGAGCAATTCTTGTTTATTTATTTATATGTATATTTATTTATATATGTATATATACATATATATATTTCGGCGATCTCGGAAACGGATCTGATGATTTCGATGAAATTTGCTATACGGGGGTTTTCAGGGGCGATAAATCGATCTAGCTAGGTCTTATTTCTGGGAAAACGCGCACTTTTGAGCTTTTATATGTTTTCCGAGCAAAGCTCGGTCTCCCAGATATTAATGATTAAAGATATGTAGGGTACCTACCTGGGGGATTTCTACAGTGGGTATAACTCGTTCACTTCTAAGTTGAGTCGTAGCGCTACGTGATAGCCTCATAGCCAATACCTATAATGAGTTTTCCGGTAAGTATCAAACGTGATTCGTACGAAAATAATGCGAAATGACAATTAAGTAGTTCCGGAGGAGTTAACTGCAAAAACTAGAAGTTGTTACTGTCATGACAAATATAATCAATAATTAAAAGATAGAATGACGTCTAGATATTAGGGTGTATGTCCGCAACATCGCACGGGTGCACTGAGCGGGCGCTCGAGCGCGGCTGAAATTGTTGGTAAAATCCGCCGCACACGTCTGCTTCAGTCCGCGGCACTCATATTAGCGGCCCGATTTGTACTTTAAGATACGTCAATGAATAGATCTAGAAACGATATGGACTAGATATGTCAGTGTTAAATGTGACGTTTCTTCAAACAAAAACGTCACTTTTGGTTTTGACACTAACACATCTAATCCATATCGTTTCTAGATCTATTAATTGACGTATCTTAAAGTTCGAATCGGGCAGTATTTTTCGTTAACCCGCTCGCCCGCTCCGTGCACACGCGCGACGTTGCGGACTCCCTTATAGTTCCTTTTTTTTAGCATTAGAAAAAAGGTAAACAATGTCTTTTAATTGATAAACATGTTTTAATAAAAACTTTTTACAAAAAAAATTAAACCGACTTCACAAAGGGTGAAAAAAATATTATCCTTTTTTAAGTCTATGCGTTACCAACTGATATGTTTGAAGTCGGTGCCAAGCCAAATTTTGAAGCATACCATGATTTTGGTGCGATTCGATAAGGCTGTACCTACGTTGGATTGCCTTACAAGACCACAATGAACGTACTTTCTGTAGGTACAGTCGACGTTAAAAATATGTTTACACTTTTCGCCTTATTACAAAGGAGTAAGGTGCAAAAGTGTAAACATATCATTGACGTCGACTGGACCTAAGAACACACCTCAGAATACACGATCAAACCTTCTTAGCGCAGTCCGTACCATGTTTGTCGGCACATTAGTGTAAATCCAATGCATTTTTAAGCCGTCGTATTTTTTTAAAGAGCATTTCTTACTAATGCTCGAACAGTCTATAGCATGCAAGTGTGGGATTGGGACTGAGTTATTTCCCATCCCTTATCCAGCGGACTACATTTCAAAATATAAAACAATTCAAAGAATTTACCTTCTTGCCAAATTTCACCTAAAGCGGTTAGTTGTTTAGCCATGAAAAGGCGACAAAGAGGCAGACAGAATTACTTACACATTTATAATAGTTATTAGTACAGTTCTAATGGGATTTATAGCCATAAAGCTGATTATTTTTGTTTTGACTGGTATTGTTACTACTTAGCTTGGCACCGACTTCAAACATATCAGTTGGTAACGCATAAACTTAAAAAAGGATAATATTTTATTTCATCCTTTTTGAAGTCGGTTTCATTTTTTTTGTAAAAAGTTTTTATTTTTCCATTTTTAGTTTTAACGCATTGTTAAGAGCACGACGCCTGAATGAAAAACAAGATCATGTTTAACTCTAAATTCGTGTACCTATTACTTTAGTAAATATGTAATCAGGAATTTTCTCGAGTCCGTCTGGGAAATTATAATTCATGTCACTACACTAAATCCATCCTCCGCCCCGCCACTGACGCAATCCCTCAACCGCCCCGATCACTCAACCTCACAGCGCACCAACCCCTGGTCCAGGAACCCCTCGACCCTAAACCAGCAACCCTTCAACCGCCATTCCCCGACCCCTTAATCCCTGACCCCTTAACTCCTAACCCTAACCCCCGATCAGTGGCCTTACCATGCAGCTTACCACGAGTTTGACATTGATATATTCGCTAGCGTGTGTGTAACTTACTTTCTATGCATCTCGCTCGTACTAACATTAGAGTGAGCGAGATGCATAAAAAGTAAGTTACAAAGACGTTAGCTAATATGTCAATGTCAAACTCGTGGTAAGGCTACTGATCAGGGGTAGTGTCAAACTCATGGTAAGGCTACAGCTGCAGTACATCAAATTGGTGGTTTTCGGAAGCAAATGCTCGAGTTACTTTAGAAAACACCGAAATCACTTTACACGTACCTTTACAAATTGAGGATTTCCCTCAATTCCTCATGGATTCCATCATCAGACCAGAACCAAAAATAATACGAAAACACCTTGGAGCTAACTTCTTCCAAACAAAAAAAGAATTACTCAAATCGGATCACAGGTGCCGGAGTAATCGCTGAACAAGTGAACATACTACATTTAAAAAATCATCATCATTATCATCAAAACAATCATCATCATCAGGTCTACTTTATCAAATTGGTGGTTTTCGGGAGAAAATGCTCGAGTTGCTTAAGAAAACACCCAAATCACCATGCATGTGCCTTTAAAAATTGAGGAGTTCCCTCAATTCATCATGGATCCCATCATCAGAACAGAACCAAATTAATATGGGACTAACTCGGAGATAGCTCCTTTCAAACAAAAAAAGAATTACCTAGAATTACTCAAATCGGACTACGGATGTCGGAGTTACAACCGAATACAGAACCTCCTCCTTCTATGAAATTGAAGTCGGTTAAAAATAAGTCACGGCAATAATGTAACAATTATGAATGTAATACGGTCATTTACATTCTTCTGCTTTCATAAGTAATAGTTACTGATTTTTAAAAAGCGTTTTTCAATTTAAAGACAAGTCAAGATCGCTTACCTTCTTTCTAATGCTAAAAAAACGAACTATAGCATTTTTTAATAAATTCAGACTTTACCCTAAGGTGTTTTCTTCGATTCATATGAAAAGTCAACTTTGATCGTGATAATCTTTCCTCGCAAAGTATTAAGTATTTGGATAGACAATGTTGAGATGACTTTCTGTTGCTCTGTTAAATCGCTCCGAAATTCCCACCTTAATACATAAATAATATTGCACATGAACACGAAGTCTTAATTAATGCACTGTGTACTGTGTAGGTACTTAGTTACTAGAGCTTTGATTGGATTAGAATAGGCATATGAATCCGACATCAGCTTTAGTTTGGATATGCTGTGACGTAATATTCCCCACGGATTGGGTATGGCAGACACTCGGTCATGTAAGTATTGTAAGTGTTTGTTATGCCAGTTTTAATGACTTGATGAATGCATCATTTAGCTAATATGGATTGTTCAGGTACTTAAATGGATTAAGTTATTTTACATGATGTTTAGCCATATAGGAAAGATGCATCATGCATCCCAAATATCCCAATTTTGTGTAGCATAATACATATATTTCGAACCAATCAGGTTTTTTTCAGAGGTAATGTATGTAAATAATATGTAGGTTGAAAAAGATATGATAGGTAGTTATATGGTATCTATTTCAGTTTGTATCCAAATTATAAAACGTTGCGACATATGAGGTCAAACTGAATCTTGGTATTATTGATAGGTATCTGGAATAAACTCTGAAAGATAAAGACCCCCAAAACTTGGTAGTGAAATTTCGAGTTAGTTACGAGGAAAAACCCCAGCGCCCTCAAGGATTGGTCTTTGACCTCTACGTGAGTGCGGAGCAGGGCACGAAAATATTGGGTATTGTCTGTCTCAAGGCAAATGACAACAGGTAATGTTATGATCGCTTATAGATTGAAGGCGAGTATTCGCTAATGGCAAACCAATGCAAAGTATGCGGGAGTAATATAGAATGAGGTAAAAAGGACAAAACTTATTTTGGCGCGTTCTTAATTGGCAAAACTTTTAAATAAAGGTTGGTTAATGATACTACTTGTATGTTGCTACTCTTTTTAGGGTTCCGTAGTCAACTAATTATAGATTCGCCATGTCCGTCCGTCTGTCCGTCCGCAGCGTTGCTCTGTTATCGTTAGTGCTATTAGAAGGCTGCAATTTGGCATGGATACATAAATCATGCATGGCGATGGAACGGTAATATAAAAACTACTATAAAATTTGTTTTGAGGTACCTCCCAATCCTCCCATACCAAATGTTATTTTTTTTGCTTTAACGTCTATTCCACAAACGGTGACCAGTCAGAATCAAGTAGCGATGAGCGAGGTTCCTCTTCCCAGTTTTTTCTTTAAAAAAAAGTACTCGCTGGCTGCGTGTAATCAGCAGTGATCGTTAAGTTTCCAGCAATTTTGGTGCAGCATAGTAAAAATAAAGGATTTTCTTCCATTTTTTTCTAGGGAGAGGATTGGTTAAGGTTAATATTACTGTTATTAACCCTAATTATCTATTCCATCTAGAGTAGGGCATACAGATGCTTTTAACCAACAATGCTGCACCAAAATTGCTGGAAAATTAACGATCACTGGTAATCAGAGATCAGAGATGTCAGTCAGAGATCAAGGATTAATAGGTATATGTATTAATCTCTTTGTTCACTCGAGTTTCACAGAAAAATAGTCAGTCGCTACTCATTTTATCGCCAACTGACTTAATTACGCTCCGAAAGCTTATGAAACGAAAGTCCCGAAGCAGCATACCAAGAAGCCCGCCGCCAAAGCTTTGGGAATATACTGCTCGGCTGGGGGTTAAATTACGTGGTAATTTTGTTTAATTTTAGTCGTACCCCAAATTGTGGTCGGAGAGGTCGGCTGTATATAAATAGCTAGAGGGCGGTCTGAATGCTCTCATTACGGCTTGTCGGGGCACCAGTAACAGCAGGGTGCCGACTGTGAGGACAGGTCGGTGGATATGTTTACAATAAACATAGTGGGCCAAGTTCCTTTGGATATTAAAATTGTTAGGTACAGTAATTTCCAATGTTAAGTATGTGAAGCCTATTAGGTAGTTCATTCTTAAGGTGTCTTTTATTTCATTATTTTTTTCTCTAATGGAGTTATTACTTATACCTAGTACCTATTAGTTAATTCTGAAAGATACGTTACAACTACTCGTATCTTATTGTTTTTCTCAAATATCGATTCCAAGAACGAGTATATTTGACTGATGAATGCTAAGTAAGTATGGTGTACATGTATATTAACTTGTGTTTCTATTGGTGTCTCTAGTAGACACTTTATTCTAATCGTTAATGTTCCTTGACGTATAGGGCGTAATATCTGGGGCGTCTATACATCTATTCGCCCCAGATATATCTGGTATACAAGTGGTAAGAAAGCAGTGGTATACCACTGCTTTCTTAGTTAAATTATTATTAATTAATGTAAACACTATTTATAGTGCAGCAGAATTCATATTTATCTACTCATGCCTCTTTCTTTGGGTCGATTGCACAAGCGTAAAAGAGGTAAATATACAAAATGTATATAAGTATGTATTGGCGAGTAGGTACCTAATACCATCTCATACATACGAGTATATGGCCTAGTGACGCGAATAATCGAACTTTAACCAACTACCTATTAGCCATCGCTAAAATTTTATTGCTATCACTAGGGGAGATGTTTCTCCCGCAACGAGATCAATATTGTCGCTAGAAACTTTGGCTATAAAATGTTAACTTTTATTTTAATTGGGTGTCGCCAATCGTCGGGACTCGTGTGTGCCAATATTCGGACGTTGAACTGTAAAACAATTTGACTTAAACACAATTATCGCCACCAATGGGAAACAACTGAAACAAGTTTTAATTGGCAGAATTTCCGATCGAAATTGTCGTCCGAGTTGTTTTTAACGGAACTAGCCATGTAGCTATATGGAAATACATAAATATAAAAAAGCGGAATAATATTTATATTAAGAAAATTTAGAAATTAATCAACGAACTTGTATGTTTTGATTACGGCTGAAGCGGTTCAAGATGTGAGTATGTATTTATTTTTAGGAGGTATTTAGCAAAATAAATATGAAAATTTTGTTTTTAGAAACAAATAATTTCAGAAACAAGTTTTTACTTTTACTGTTTAGTTAAATACCGACATTATTATGTATTCAACCCTGCCATGGTTTAAAACTGTGATAGGGATTTCTTATTTGTAGCCGGTATTTGGATAACTCAATTCGCAAATTTGTCAAAAAATGATGTGATTTGATAAAAGGCAAGATTGTATTTTTTCATCTACACGTATTTATTTAAAACTTGTTTCAAGATAAAATTATTATTTGTTCTTATAAGCCTAGTAATCCAGTAACTTTGTCGAATTTTGTAACCTGGCTCTTTTGAGTCAAATCCGGTAGTTCTGATTTTTTGCAGACTTGTTTATGATATTTAATTGCACAAACGGGTCTACCGCGATATAATTTCATTGTTTTTACTTTTAATTCCGACGTTTCAGCTGAGTTGCACCAGCTGTGGTCACAGCTTGTTTATGATGTTGGCCCAATTAATAATCCAAGTTTGTGACTTCGAGCGCCGAACGCAACTTTGTCAACCCTGTTTTGGGGGGGCGGTACGATCTTGTGGCTACCGGGCCAAATCAGCTTTGATTGACCTTAGAAACAATTGTGCCAACCGGCATCGCCTGAGACAAAAGTGTATACTCAGTGCACGTACTTAGCCTACGAATATAAGTTCGAAAAAATTATATTTTTAATTACATTTTGAAAGGCTTTATCTCGGAAAATATTAGATGTACAGAGACAATTCTAGTGTCTTATTGTAGCAAATTTAGTCTACTTTAAAAACGCCCTAGGAAGTTACTATCAAAAACTAGTACTTTAGGGTTATAATCGCACAAATCTAAAAAAATTGCGGTTTATTCGATTTTTGACAAAGTTGCGTTCGGCACTCGAGGTCACAAACTTGGATTATTCATGGTCCAACATCATAAACAAGTCTGCAAAAAATCAGAACTACCGGATTTGACGCAAATGCAAAATGTATAATTTTACTGTATTATAGTTGCAAAAACGTTCATTAGATTAATTTTCGCCTTAAGACGAATATGGACGACCACCGCCCATAAATCGCCTTTTCATACAAACATAGGTAGTCTAGTCCTCTCGGTCTTGCGATAGCTCTCGCCAGTCGCCATGGCCGAGGTTGAGCAGGTCTTGAGCAACTACGTCGTTTCAGCGGTACCTAGGACGTCCACCCGGGCGTCTCCCATTTTGTTGTCCCAAGTACCTGCGCTCTCTTCACGGCACGATCCTCTCCCATTCTCTCTAAGTGTCCGAGCCACCACTGAATCCGAGCCGCCACACAGCCGCTTTTGTCTCTCAATATTTCGCCACTATATCGGACCACATCCTTATTTCTATGGCAACAAAATTATATTACGATATTTGGCTGCTGACTGCTGACTGTACATTTGCTTATTTTTATCAGGTCGCTCAATAATATCTGAACATGCACTTTAATCTACCTACATAACTTACTATCAACTTTGTATTTTTGGCCCATCTCAGCATTCTTAGCCCGTTCCCCGGACGAATGGCAATGTTTGCCGAAGCCGTGAAAGTCAATCTGAATAATATAACTCAAAAATAAATTTAAAACAACAAAATACAAATTGATAATAATCATATAGTAATTACTTTGATTGATAAGAATGATAAGTCATATATGACATAAATCACTCGTATGGGCTCTATAGACTAAGGTTGAGGTTGACAGCACTTTTTATTTTACTTCGTGTAAAAAAACTCAGAAATACCTGTATACCAACATGACAAACATAATTTAGTTTACTTTAACTTACGGATTATTTGGTCTAATCTGTAGCACCGCCAAACGAAAGCAACCGAGAGTTGCCGAGAAATGGCCGATGTCCTAAAATGAAGATTGTTATGAAAATTTATTTTCCTTATTGTAAATTAAATACGCATCGGAAGCGATAGTTGTTATGCTCTAGTTCTATTCCCATATGTAGATAATTGATTTGAACAGGTTTTTCTTATCATACGTGTGTCGTATTCGAGAAACGTGTCAAAAACTTTTTTAGAAATTTGTAAGGCGCCATCTCGCTTCTTCCCTCGTTTTTTATCCCGTTCTGGTTTTTCAATTTTATATATATGATGATTCCTATGTCTACTTTTTTACGAAACAGCTGTATGTATGGTAACATAACATTAAATTAGTCACTGAAGTTATGCAAAATTTCAACACAATCGGACAGAAAATTAGTTTAAAATGCTCCACAGATTTGGTCTAAACCCTGTAAGTTGAGACTGAATATTCACTTGTATTAGGTAGGTAGTATAAAAAAAAAAACTTTATTTATTTAAAATCATTACAAATTTTACAATGGCTGGTGTGTGCTGGCTGCGCGCGCGCGTGTGTGCGCGTGTGTGTGTGTGTGTGTGTGTGTGTGTGTGTGTGTGTGTGTGTGTGTGTGTGTGTGTGTGTGTGTGTGTGTGCGTGCGCGCGTGTGTGTGTGTGTGTGTGTGTGTGTGTGTGTGTGTGTGTGTGTGTGTGTATCAGTACTGTACTAGACAGACTATAAGTATAATCTTAACCTTTTGGACGCCAATGACCGATATATCCGCACCGCAGGTTCAACGCCAAAGACCGATTAACCGATCACAGAGCAACATAGACCTACGTGCATATGAATAAAGTTCAATTTCAGTTTTGACACTTCGGTGACGTGGTGTCCGCGTGACAGCTTTTATGTTTGACACGGCGTCGAAAAGGTTAATCGTATTACGTAGTCATTTACAAGTTTACTTGATGATGTTTACTCGAAGGAGCTACGCCTATCTTTGGGAAATCGGGTTAGGATAAAAATAACTTGACACTGGTCACAAGGGATTACACCCGCTTGAGTCCATGTCCGAGTGCGGGTGATTGAAAACATTCCGTGACCTCACTTAAAACGGGTGGAATAATACTGAGATCCCGCATAATACACTTGTTAAGACTAGGTGGCAATTTTATTTGTAGCCAAGGGATTAGGTACCTACAACGGTTGTAGTTGTAGCTAAGGGATTACAAAGGTTGTCCTGATAAATATACCAATTATTCAGCTCACAGTGAAAGTATATTTTATCATTTATGTTGACATATAAAACATTCGTTGCATGTGTTTGCGTGTGTCCACAATTAAGTAAAGGCACTATCACAGTTGGCTGAAATCCACAATATCTAATAAGGTTGACTGCTAAAGATTGCCTTTTGCATTAAATCTGCCTATAACCTAACTTAATCTTAACGTACAAAGATTTTCCATTGTGCAACAAAGATTCAATTGCTTAAAATAGGCCTAACGTAACTATCAAATCATGAAGACTATTATACTATAATATTTTCGTCGTTCGGCGTGAAAACCCATTTTTAGTGAAAACGCCTTTTCCCTAGTTAAATCTACCTACTTTTCCGGAATTCCCTCTCTATGTGATGGGATATAAATAAATATGTATAAATAAAACGTTCCAAAGCAAACAACGTCTTTAAAGTGAGGTAAGTTCAAAAGTTTGTATGATATTTGTATTATTTTTACAAAATCAGTACGCGATACACGGCCGTCGTGAACGCTGCTCGCACTGTCAGTGCTTGAGAAAGGAGACCTAGGCTCTCCGAAACATGTCGTGCGAGTGACTAAAAACAAGCGAGTCTAAACCGTAAAATTATTCAATGTTAGTATGTCTCACAACAGTTTAAATTCGAATATTTGTATTATTTTCTTCTTCTGCCTAGCGTCATCCCGGCCTTTGCCAGGGTCCGCTTTCCTACTTGCCTTTCTTCACTTTGCGCGAATTAACTGTAAATACCTACTCATGTATCTGAATATGTTTATTCATATTTGTTCTTATCTAATCTCAAAAGTGTTTCACTGTTTATTTATATATGGCACGTACAGCAAAGTTTCCAACACCTTTAAAGAGCACTTATGTAGGCTAGAAGTTCTGTATGTCGACGCGCCTAAACGCTAGTTTAATTGTCAGATTCAAATCATAATAATAAAGTACCTAGTAATTAACAATAAACATAATTAGTATTTAGTACAATTAGTTCAAGTGTTCTGTAAGCGGGATATTAGCGAGGCAGAGCTTGCTTATGGTGTTTAATGCAAAAACAAGGCGCCGCACTCCTGCTGCACGGGTCACCATTAAGATGTCTAACCAATAGACGGTATGAAGTAAACAGCACTTGAATGTGGCGACATTCGGCGCACTTAAAGTGCCGTTTGGACGTGGTTGCTAATGAATTATGTTGGTGTTTTTGTGGTGAAGCTAATCTGAGGCGAAAAGCCAGGCCGTAAGAGCAGAGGCCGAGAGATGCACATTCTTTCCTGTGACGTAGCACATGAAACACGTAACTGTGAGGCCACGTTGCGCCTAGTGGTATTTACTTAGTCTAACAACAAGTCTCGTATCTATAATTATGTTGATGGTAAATAATAATTTCGCGTTATATACCTACGCCTTACAAATGTACTACCTAGTGCATCTAGCCATTCCTGAATATCTAAACCTACATTAAGCCCCGACATGTATTTAAATCACGATCCTATCCTGTTTCCTGTTTACGGAAAAGGATTTGCTGGAGGCGACACAAATGTTATATTGCTTCAACCGTAGGTCAACCTTTCAGGGCATTGGCTTTGTAAATAAATATATAAATAAACCTTAACTCACGCAGTGCACTCAAATATTTAAATAAATATATACGAAACATATACATTTATTTATTTACTTACATGTTGGTGCAAGCTAGATGGCTGCGAGCTGCGAGCTAGTAGCTCCTATTAAACAGCTTTAGAGTTCGAATATTGCTCCTGGGGGCCTGGCCAAGATAGCAATCTAAATAATGTATGGAAATAGTCACGTGATTGTTCGTAGCATCTGTCATCCCGATACATTTTTAGGGTTTCGTACCCAAAGGGTAAAAACGGGACTTTACGGGACCCTATTACTAAAACTCCGCTGTCCGTCTGTCCGTCTGTCTGTCACCAGGCTGTATCTCCTGAACCGTGATAGCTAGACAGTTGAAATTTTCACAGATGATGTATTTCTCAGAATATAATAAATATTTAAGTGGGGCTCCCATACAACAAACGTGAATTTTTTGCCGTTTTTTGCGTAATGGTACGGAACCCTTCGTGCGCGAGTCCGACTCGAACTTGGCCGGTTTTTATCTATTCATTCGCCCCCAGTTCTCCAATATTTCTTGCAGACGAACCCTATTGAAGAACGCTTTTCAGTTTTATTAATACAAAATATTTTCGGAGGACATAAAACAAACAAATTAATTAGGTAGGTACTTTAAATAATTCCATTTCTGTATTGCTATAAATAAACCTACTAATCACGGTACGGTAGTATATTTTCGAAATATGTACAGAGTATATACAAACTGATACCGTACTCTTCGTTCACGATTTTTAGAGATTGTATATAAGGGTTTTCCGTGTATACGAGTAGGTACTTACATTTCAAAATGCGAATATTAGAGAGAAAATTTTCCCCTTATTTATCAAGGAAAAATGTTAACAGGTAAAAATCATCACAATATAAGCGATGATGGATTAGATATTTGATTAATGTGAGACGCGCAACATGACTCTTAAATGGCGTAAAAAACCTGCCAAGTGCGAGTCGGACTCGCGCACGAAGGGTTCCGTACCATTACGCAAAACACGACGAAAAAATCACGTTTGTTGTATGGGAGCCCCACTTAAATATTTATTATATTCTTTTTTTAGTATTTGTTGTTATAGCGGCAACAGAAATACGTCATCTGTGAAAATTTCAAGTGCCTAGCTATCACGGTTCATGAATCATTTCATGAGATACAGCCTGGTGACAGACACAGACGGACGGACATACAGACGGACAGACGGACCGACAACGGAGTCTTAGTAATAGGGTCCCGTTTTTACCCTTTGGGTACGGAACCCTAAAAAGGGGTGAAAGACCCTTTAACTGGCCTTGACTGGCTACAGAAACTGAATATTGGCCTCGCGTCACATGTCCCGTGTAACAATATTGGATTGCTGTAAATTAG
Source organism: Cydia splendana (assembly GCF_910591565.1). Taxonomy (NCBI): domain Eukaryota; kingdom Metazoa; phylum Arthropoda; class Insecta; order Lepidoptera; family Tortricidae; genus Cydia; species Cydia splendana. The sequence goes on along the minus strand of NC_085971.1, from coordinate 10,023,929 downwards.
GCGGACGTGACATGTTTGACTAACAGGGGGTACTGGCCTACAGGATTGTAAAGTTTGTTTGTACACCCTGATCGGATAAAGGTTAGATCTGGCCGCGTAGCCAAGATGCCAATCTCTTACGCTCCGTAGCGATCGAAACGCAACTGTCACTGTCGCACTAATATGGAAGAGTGATAGAGAGACATAAAGCTTTTCGTTGTCGAAGCGATAGCGATTGTAACCTTGGCTAGGCGGGCTGATAATTAGTCTAACAAATGTAAAGTGGCTGTCAATAGTCTTACAATCACAACTAACTAGGTAGTTAAGTTAGCTATAATCACTCGTGCGTCTGGCTGTCCGTCTGTCACAGCCTATTTTCTCCGAAACTACTGAACCAATTAAGTTAAAATTTGGTAGACATATGTAATTTTGTGACCCAAAGACGAACATGTAACGTAAATAAATAAATTTTAAACATAGGAGCACTTTTGGGGGTTAAATGAGACAATTAAAAAACAAAGTTTTACAAACTATATCGTGTTATATATCAAATGTAAGAGCTCATTCTGAGAATCTCAAATATATTTTTTTTATAATTTTAAGATAAATAGTTTAGAAGTAATTTAAGAAAATATGCAAAAAATTACCATTCCCCCCCCTTTATCTCCGAAACTAATGGATCTAAGATTTTGAAAAAAATACACAAAATAGGTCTTTACCTATAGATGACAGGAAAACCTATTAGAAATGGGCAGTCAAGCGTGAGTCGGACTTAATTAATTAGCTTTTGATCCGACCCCTACGGGTTGTTTAAAGACATGTAACTCACGTTTCACATAAAAAAATACATTGTTAAAAATTGTGTAATGTACGGAACCCTTGGAACGCGAGTCCGACTCGCACTTGATCGGTTTTTTCTTTATTCTAAAAATTATATTCCTATAAAAATATGAATATGAATTACATGGGGCTAGGGTTTCTGGTTTCTCGACCTTTTTAATTTCTCGAGGCACGGGAATTCTCGACTAAGATTTCTCGAGTTTCTCGAGTATCTCGAGAAATTTTGAAAGTTCCGAAAAACACCATGTTATTTTAATTTTTTTGCTTTTTTTACAAATCAGACTCATCGGAATCGTAGGTGAGATCAATAATTAAACATATGGTACATTTTTAGTCACCATAAATTGCACTTAATAATCAAAAATACAACAACAACAAAAAACTATAGGTGCACCGGTGATGTGTTATGCTATAGTGTATTTCTTTAGGTATAACAAAATGTAAACAAACCACAATATGGTATTTTATTAGGCAGCAATATTCAAGTCAATAAATTTTACTCGATGTGACAAAACTTACAGAAGTTTTACTACGTAATTTTATTGAAAAACACTTTTGAAAAATAAATCACGGCAACTATGTAAGTAACTTATATTTAACTTGTAACAATTACAATCACATACATTTACATTATATTGCTTTCATAAATAATATAATAGTTACAATTTTTTTAAAGCGTTTTTCAATAAAAAGACACTAGGTACATGAATGTCATGATAGTTCAAAAGTTTCAAAACTTGAAAATGGGTTGAAGCTAGAACGATAGGGGACGGATCAAGGTAATTTTTATTTGGTTGGTTATCTACCTAATAAATGTTTTAAGTACCTGAAAATGAAAAGAAAAACATTGTTCATATTTATTTAACTACCTAAAGAAATACATGTGTTATACGCGTGTTTTCTTTTTACTTATCACAAGAGATTTATTTCTCGAGTTCTCGAGCCATTGAGTATTTTTTTCCCGTCTCGACTTAGGACAAATTTCTCGAGATTTCTCGCCTCGAGAATTCTCGAGCAGAAACCCTACATGGGGCTCAAATCGGTAGCATATTATGTTCTCCTATCATTGACCTGTTGATCCGTAATAAACGCAACACCCTGCATATGAATATAGCTAAGTCATAAGAAAACTATAAACTATATCTTGAGTAGGCAGAATTCATTAGTTGTCAAGTTATAGGCATCTGCGATGAGCCATAGTCTATAAAACTGTTTATAGTATAAAGTGCTACTGTTTCAATAACTGGGTATGAACTTTATACCCACACCTTTAATAAAATAGTTGCGCCTACGACTTACCTAAACAAGAGCAAAAAGTGACACCCCGTTTTATGCTCTTGGTCGGCTTTTTATGAGCTCTAAAGTAATGTTTTGTTATGTCTGTTTATTTGCCAATTCTCGGGATTAGTGGCCAAGCGGACCCCTAGGCCCGACTCCCATGAGGCGTGGCAAAAAATGCTGGGATGACGTGGGAAAGATGATGATAATTTGTATGTTTATTTCTTTAGTACGCCTGTAACCCAAACGGCTCGACAGAGTTGAGGAGGTGCTGCTACAGGTATCAATGAAATCAGTAGGTAGGGTCAAGGAATTTGATGTCTGTACCATTGTACCTTGTCACATTGACATAAATAATATGAGATCCTTAGAGGTATTTATGTTGGTTGTCAGTGTGACAAGGTACGAAACTGTACATGAATCAATTCCCTTGACTGTAAGTACTTCAGTTTAATTTCATTTCTTATACCTTCAGTACCTACAGTGGCTAATACAGTAATTGCTTGGTAGAATAGGGCTTAAGCAACCAAACTTAAACTGAACACCAATGAAAATGATTACGCATTCTATTTTTTAAAGTATCGTATCCATAACATGTCGATGGGTAATTCCTGTACCTACAATAATTTCATAATAAACATTTATTATAAGAAGGCGCTCTGCACCGGCTGAAGAATGAATGATTTGTAAGGATCAAAAAGGCTTGTCATATGTCTTGTATAAGGTAAATATTGTAGTCACATTGTGCGCCGTGGGTTATACAACCAAAATAATAACTATTTTGCATTTTCTAGAATACGTCTGAATTCTAATTAGTTTTGAGTGATCGTATTTAGAATAACAGTCCCTCGAGAAATGTCGAAAATTGTATAACGATAATTAATGTGATCATCATCGTTACAGTTACATAAATTTATATCAGTTTATGCATTGGTTTAAAAGAAATTGCTGCTATTATGGTTGGATTTAAATTTCGTGTTTAAACTTTAATTTATTTATTTAATAACATTTTTAAAACATAATAAAAACACTAAAAACTTATTAATTAATAAAAAAATTGCCCTAAGTCGTAGTCGCTCGGTAGGGTGCCCAGAAGGCTGGCCGCATTGCCCCGCTGGATGGTAATGCTGATCCGTCGGGCAAAGTATTGGCCAACTTTAATTTCACATGGGGTTTTCGTTATGCCTTGTGCGCTTCTACCTAACCCACCTACATCGTAATAGGAGCCCAGTAATCATCATGTACGAGTAGTATTACTGCAAGTACTGCATACTTCACAACACTAGGACAGTTCACAACTCATAAATACCTACACGTAAGTGACGTCTATCTAAGCGATTCTCGTGTAACACCTACACATGCCCAAGAAATTATTCTGATCCATATCCATGCATTTAAAGAGCATGATACTGCCACTTCAGTATTTACTAGCAAGCGCGCCATTCTATTTACGCAAACAAATACGATATGATTAAATCTTGCATTTAGAATTAAACCATACGTATTGTATTCGGTCGCATACATACTTGATTTAATGAGGATATTATGGATGATTTTAATGTTAACAGTTTAACTGTTAACATTAAAATTTAGATTTTGTTGTTAATATTATTCACGTAACCATTTAGAAATGGTTGGATGCTATATATCTGCTTATGTTGAGTAGTTAAAAAAAATTGAATTTTCAGATTAGGTATTTTTTAAAATTTCGACTACGGATTTATTTTAAAGGGTCTTTCGGATCCTCAGTGATCCTAAATGACCAAAAATGTAGAAATTCAAGATAGCAACTATTTTTTTTACAATTTTGACGACAGGTACACGTATAATAAATGGCACGCTAAACGCAAAAAATTAAGAAATTCAAAGACAAGACCCCTCTTAAATCGCTATTAAACCTTCTAACTCCATAACCCCTTATAATCAATCACTATTAATCAATCCCGATCCTGTTAGTAATAAAAAAATATAAAGACCTGACGCTATTACCTTATTACATTTAAATTAGAACAAATGTACTAATGTTATTGCGACACCGCACACTATCAAAAATAAAAACTTGGAAATGCAAATGGTGTATGACCAATTAAGTTGAATGTAAGAACTTCGCTTCGAATCGATCGTTTGTTTGACTCTACAGATTCATTCTCACTTCACTAAAAAAGCGTGTATGTCAGATATAGAAAGAAAAAAAGCCAATACGTTTTCAGAAACCTATTTGTACTAACAAAGGCATAAATCAACCGTTACATCGGGAAAATCGGCCGCCGGAACTCGAATAACGGTATACAAGATCAGATAAAAGGAAAAAAACCTATTGTTACAGGAAAATAAATAGCTTTCCGGTAATATTTGATTTATCGCATAGAGGTGGTTGAACTCATAAATAAATGCACCCTTTGTTATCGGTAGGCGTCCGTCCGGTAACCCCGTTTATCTCATTTGAAAGAGTTAACAAATGATCTTTAACACGTTTTGACAAGGATTTTTAAATATTTGAGAACACCTTTTATCTGATGGCGATTGTACTTCATTTCTAAAGGCTCCGTCACATTGACGCGGTAGCGGAACCGACGCGGATTGCGCGCGGTACCGCGCAACTGGGGATGCACAGAACGCTATGAGCTACGTCATATTGCCGAAGCGTGGCACGGCACAGCATTCAATCCGCTCTCCATACGCCGACCGTATATGCGGAACTTACGCGGAGCTGTCGCCTAGCGGAAGCGGCGCGGTCCAGGTCACATGCCCATCACATTGGCGCGGAACGGAGGGGGAACGGAACGGTTGTGCTGCCTGCGCCTGCCTACCCGTAGACGTAGGTAACTTACGCGGGTCCGCGATTAAAACGCTTTCAATCCGCTGACCGCGCTCAATGTCATTGTGACATCACCGCCTTGCTACCGCGCCGCTCCGCGACCGCTCCGGAACGCTTCCGCATCAATGTGACGGAGCCTTAGAGACCAGTTCGAACGTACACACTGACATCAAAATTATATCGTCTCGCTCGCGCCAATACATGTACGGGCAATTACGAGCGAAATGCACAATAGCTAAATGACATCATTTAGAAATCATTCTAATTCTGTGTACGTTCTAAGTGACTACTATTGAAGTAGATACATTTTCCTTATACCTACTGTGATTAAATTAGGGACTTGGGAACAGGGATGTTGCGGATGCAGATTTTTTGACATCCGGGGATGCGGATGCGGATGTCAAGATTAGGTAGTTAAAAATGTCAAATATTATATTTTAATATAAATTTAATTAAAAAAAAAACGAAACGTTTAGTATTTGAGAAATAATATAGGTGCGTTATATTTAATAAACAGTAACTTGGCCGACTTTTCTGGATTTAGACCATTTCGTTATTGGTTATAGGTAATGACGAAATTACCTAGCATTTACGCCGCCGCTAAGACATTCCTGTACCGACTTGTTCGACATCCGCATCCGCATTAAGCTTCGCATCGATTTTATGCGGATGCGGATGCGGATTTTGAAAATAATGCGGAAGTTCCGCGGTTGCGGATGCGGATGCGAATATTCGCAACATCCCTGCTTGGGAATAGATTATGGGAACTTCAATGTCCTGTAAAACGCTGTTAATTATAAGGGTTCAAAGTGGCTCCAGAGGGAATAGTTAGCAGTTTGAACCGCTAGTAAATAACAAACAGGAGTTTAGGCCCCTGGCACCTGGCGTTCGTTGACTTTCTGTGTTTTAATTACTTATGTGAAACTATTTCGTGGGTTATATACGTGTTACCGGTAAAATAAAGTCATTGTATAGAATGACGGAAGAAAATTTGGGAAAGTATAAAATAAAAACGGCCGCATTATCATAACATTATGTACCTAATATATGTACGACCGGTTTTTTTACCTGCGTAGGTTCTTTAATCGCTAACATCGACTAGTTACCTACTTAAGGTTTCCATATAAGTAATGCCGGGTGTTCATTTGGCATTTTATACGTAGAATGCTTGGGTTATCTTCTTTAATCGCTAACATCGACTAGTTTTACCTCAACTTAAGGTTTCCATCCATCTTAAGGTTGCCGGGTGTTCATTTGGCATTGTATACGTAGAATGCTTGGGTTATCTTTGCCTTACGTTTTACGTATTCTGTACTGGTACACTAGTACGTCTACCATCAGTTTTAACATTGACATATATGCTCACGTTTACGTAACTTACTTTCTATGCATCTCGCTCGTACTCGCATATTAGTGCAAGCGAGATGTACAGAAAGTAAATTACGTACACGTGAGCGTTATGTCAATGTCAAAACTGATGGTAGAGGCTCTGGTGATCTATAGAATACCTGATTTTAAAGATTGCGGGTTAGATCTATATTTGTCAACGCTATTTAAATTCGCTGGTGGAATTAATGTAACTTCTACGAAGACATTTCGCTACATATTTATCGCATAACCAAAACTCGAATTCGCCCGTTGCACTCTAGCACTGTTCCTCTAGTTATGCGATCTGATTTCGATCTGATCTGTCAGTGTCAAAAGTGACGTTTATGGTTGGAGGAATGTCACTTTTGACACTGACAGTATCGTATCGGAATCAGATCGCATAACTAAAACTCGAATTGGCCCGGAAGAAACAATGTTAGGAGCTACGGCGTAGTATATACGATACGGAGCTGTATTCCGATTTTAAAAACACTATCGGCTCGATTCCAACTTTAAGATACGTCAGTTAATAGATCTGGAACGATATGGATTAGATATACCAGTGTCAAATGTGACATTTCTTCAAACAAAAACGTCACTCTTGACACTGACACATCTAATCCATATCGTTTCTAGATATATTAATTGACGTATCTTAAAGTTCGAATCCGGCAGAATATCAACATTAGTGTAAGCACGTAAGTCGACATTGTAGACTGATGCCACCCAATATATGCTTATAGCTAAGATAAGTTAGCCATGGCGCTGGTTTTCAGGAAAACCAAGAGAAAAACACAATAAAATAAGGACTTAGGACCTTAAAGGCATAAAAAATCAATTTAAAAAATCTAGGTCGTGTTGAAAGTACAATCAACCGGAGTTTTATAGCTCTGACGTAGATATCGAATCCCTCTAACTTGACCAAAAACTTGGCAGCCCCGTTTATCGAGAGAGCAGTTTTGTGTCGGCCGTTGACATCGTATAAAAATCGGAAAAATAATATATTTGTTGGGAAACCCTCAAAAGTTGCATCTAGGACAAACCGGAAGAAAACTAATACGACGCGTGGGCCCGATAAAAACGTGAACGTGACTCCAGTTTTGGAAGATTGCTCGGACTTGCCCACCGAGGTTTCCGTACTTTTTAGTATTTGTTGTTGTAGCGGCAACAGAAATACATCATCTGTGAAAATTTCAACTGTCTTGCTATCACGGTTTATGAGACACAGACCTGCCTGCGGCCTGGTGACAGAGAGACAGACGGACAGACAGACAGACCGATAAACAGACAGACAGACGGACAGACAGGCGGACAAATGGACAGTGGAGTCTTAGTAATAGGGTCCCGTTTTTACCCTTTGGCTACGGAACCTTAAAACGGCTACTTTAGGTATCCTAATGGTATGATAAGCTGATAAGACGCACTGAGTATTACGTGTTTTATTTGTTCCTAGAAGAGAAAAGTGGTCTACATACCTATTTAATGCTGTATTTGTTTCAATACTTAGGTATGTAAATGGTTGGGTGACCAGAATGGCGAAAAAAGTAGGCACAGGCAAAAAAATATAAGCCATTTTACTATGGAGTCAAATGTCAAAAAGATTTAAGTTCGCCTGCTTTATACACGGTGTAACATGAGGAAACCGAATAATTTTAACCACGAATTTCTGAGGTCAAAAGAAGGAAAAAAATTTAATATGAGTTTAGGTGAATTTCGCCAAAAAAAATTTTTTTCTTTTGTTTTGAATTTTCAATTTTTTTAATGTATTTGTACATAAAAATAAATGTTATTGGTAAACTTGTCACTTAAAATTGATTTTTAAATTTTTTTTCGTAAAACCTACTTTTTGTAAAGTGTTACTTGTCACTTTTTGACATCTATCAAAAAGGATATTTAGACTACGTCCCATAGCAGCAACATCACCATCAAAAAGGCATTTTAAACTATGTAACAATAAAAACTTGTTTTTTTTTTTAATTAATATTATCTCTGAAACTAGGCGAATTTCAAAAAAGTTTATAGGACATTTTTGTCTCTAAATATGATCAGGAAGACGCTGTTAAAATGATTCGGTTTCCTCATGTTACACCGTGTACAAGTTTTTAAAGCCATTATGATAGCATAATAAAATAGTTGCCCGTAACATTAAGATATATTTTTAATAAATCCATTATTATTTTACTGAGGTCAATAGAATTTAGTCATCTTGAACTTGAATCCTGAGTGCAAAGCGAGGTCAGTGAATAGATACGCAGTTAAGGGCTTATCTTAAAAGTAAAGTTTCTTTCCTTAAGTCCGTCTGTAAATGGATTAGGTACTACCATACATAACAAAAGTTTTAAAAGAAGAATAGTATTATTTCGTATTGATAATGAATAAAAGGTGTAGTGACATCGCATCGCTTTGTTGCGGTCATGTCTATAAGAAATTAATAATATAAAAATTTACCTAAACAATAATTTGTAGCAGTTCAGAGACCTTGCAACATGAATAATATATAATTATCGTCTTTCAAGTGTTAAAGATTTTTCGTCTTAGTGTAATGGAAAATGGTGTCGATTAGAAATACTGTATTATTTCAATTATTTGCTTTGTATAAGACCCCTTTTCAGTTTTCTTAAACTAATAACAAGGAGAAGTATCGTAGCTGAGAGGTTTGATTGTCACATATTTATATATCGTTTTATAGGATAATGTTATTCGAAATTTCCTAAAAGATTAACTCCTTATCCCTATTTAGTCAAAATGTGCCTCAAACAGCTTCGTTGTCCTCTCACGGGGTATATTTTTATCGGGCCTTAGTACCTACGTGATTTACATAAGGCTGCTATTTAACTGATCACCAGATATAGTAAAATTTAACACCAAAAAAATCTATTTACCACCCTAAAATAATAAATGGTCACCAAAATTATACCTCCATTTTAATGTGAAATGATTACCAATTTTATTACATTTTGCTATCCTATTAAAGGAAATGACACCAAACTAATCATTATCAACCCAAAAATAGTAAATGATTACCAAATTTCAAACCCAATTTTGATGTGAAACGATAGCTAAATTTTTACATCTTGCTATCCTATTAAAGAAAATGACTCCAAAATAATCATTGTAAACCCAAAAATAGTAAATGACCACCAAAATTGTAACCATTGTAGCATTTAATTTCTGTAACAGTCGCAGTTCTAACCTACTTAACCTAACCCACTTTTCTAGTAGCATTTCGTTTCTGTAAGGGTCGCAGTTCAAACCTAACCTAACTCACTTTTCTAGTAGCATTTCTCTTCTGTAAGGGTCGCAGTTCAAACCTAACCTAACCCACTTTTCTAGTAGCATTTATTTTCTGTAAGGGTCGCAGTTCAAACCTAACCTAACCCATTTTTCTAGTAGCATTTCGTTCCTGTAACGGTCGCAGTGCTAACCTAACCCACTTAACTGATAGTAGTCCAACCCTAACTTAACCTACTTTTCTAGTAGCATTTCAGTATGCTACTAGAAAAGTAGGTTAGGTTAGGCGGGGTACGGGGGGTTGAGCGGGAGTGGCTAGTAATTTTGGCATCATTTTACTTTATTTGGTAATATGTATACATTTTTTGGTAATCATAGTGGTTTATTTAGGTGAAAATATCTCATTAATTTGGTCTTCAAGATTTGGTGATCATTAATGATTTTTGGTGATCATTCAATATATTTGGTATTCGAATACAATTTCAAGTACAGTCGTTATTAAAACGGTGGTACTTTTGTAATTTTAGGCCTTATTTGTTTGGTGGTTCAGTATTTTTGACATTGGAAATGTCTTTTCGTTCGCTCCAGTATAGGGTCCGATTTCACGAAAAAGTGCGATCCCCTTATATCTCGGAAAGTTGTGAAGATATGATATTAAAAAATAGGCTCAAAAGACGCATAATCACAAGAGCTGTAAGGTGCAAAAATAATTATTCGAGAAAGTCAAAAACGAAAAAAGTTATGGTCGAAATAGTGAAAATAAAATTATTTTTTTTCCGAATTTTTGATTTTGGTGCTCGATAATTTGGAAACGAAGAATGATATCAAAAATTTGAGAAAAACAGCTCTGGACAATTTAGTCAGCTACAATTTGAGCCTAAAACAAAGACGATCGGGTTAAGGGTTTGCCCTGTAGCCTAACCTTAAAATAGTCAAAAAGTCAGAACGACATTTTTCACATGACATTTATGACTTCATGTTTTGCAGAGTTCGTTATCGGTGTTTGTTGTGAATTATCGGGATTATGACGGCAGAATAACACTTGCACTGCGTGGGCTATCAAAATCGCTGCAGATTTTTCTTGGTCTAACTCTATCTATCCTGTTTGAGACGGGCGTAGACAACGCACTATTCGACAATCATCAATCGGTCATAAATCATAAATCATTTATTTTGCTTAAAACATGGTACAATAGATGGTCAACAATTATAACTGAAGCACACATTTCACCAGTAGCTGGCATGCAAAATTTATACCTACAATATTTGAAACTAATAAAGTCATAACAAAAAATTATAATTAATGGAATCACATAAAATAATAAAATACATTAGTAATATTACACATTAGTCACAACACATAAAACGCAGTAGTAGAGATTAATTTCAATAATTAAGAGATTCGAAAAATGTCAAGAATATAAAAGAACTTAAGACTACATACCAATTTAACAATTATAATAATCAAAATAATCACTGACATGATAGAAGCATTCGTCTATTAATCATTTTTTTAACCTAGTTTTAAATAAATTAAGTGGTCATTCTTTAATGTCATCATGTAAACGATTATAGATACTAATTGACATACATAGCGCATTCTTGCCATACAATTTTGTTTTTATTGGTGGAATAATAAGTCTATCAGGGTACCTCGTGTTAAACTTACATATATCTTTCTTTTTACTGAAAAATTCCGGATGAAGTTTTACAAATAGACAAACTTCATAAATATATATGCCAGATACAGTCAAAAGTTTTAATTCCTTAAAAAGCGGCCTAAAAGATGTTAAAATGTCTACATTACATATAGCTCTTATGCACTGTTTCTGAGCTATTAGCACTCGTTCGGCATGGCTCGAGTTACCCCACAGAAGAATTGCGTACCTAAGCAGAGAACAAACGTATCCATGATATGCCTGTATTGCAGTTTCTCTCGTGCTTACCTTTGTCAGTTTCCATAGAGCAAATGCAAATGAGTTAATTTTACTACATAAATTTTTAATGTGATCGCTCCAGGAACATTCATCGTCCAGCCATATACCTAAAATTTTGTGCAACATGATTCTGTTAAGTTTTGATTTTCGTACGATACAGTTAACGAGTGTTTATTGGCATTTTTATTTACAAATTGTATAATTATAAGTAGTTTTGTTAATATTGATATTTAAGTTATTTCTACGTAACCATGTTTTAACATCAGTAACCGTATTGTTAATGTCATTATTATATGTGTTAACATCATGGCATGGTATGACGATAGATAGATCGTCAGCAAAAAGCGTACACGTAAAAACAGTTACATTTGGTAGGTCATTGACGTATAATAAGAAAAGAAGGGGTCCCATGATGCTCCCTTGTGGAACACCTACATTGTTTACATTAGTGGACGATTTGTATTGAACTGTGGTATTGGAAGAGTCAATTTGGGTTACTTCCACGAATTGTGTCCTACCATATAAGTAGCTCTTGAGCGGAAATAAGAAGAATTAAGAGTGGAAATAGAAATAGAGATAGAGGTAGAGGGAGAGGTAGAGGTAGAGGTAGGGGTAGGGGTAGGGGTTGGGGTAGGGGTAGGGGTAGGGGTAGGGGTAGGGTTAGGGGTAGGGGTAGGGGTAGGGGTAGGGGTAGGGGTAGGGGTAGGAGTAGGGGTAGGGGTAGGGGTAGGGGTAGGGGTAGAGGTAGAGGTAGAGGTAGAGGTAGAGGTAGAGGTAGAGGTAGAGGTAGAGGTAGAGGTAGAGGTAGAGGTAGAGGTAGAGGTAGAGGTAGAGGTAGAGGTAGAGGTAGAGGTAGAGGTAGAGGTAGAGGTAGAGGTAGAGGTAGAGGTAGAGGTAGAGGTAGAGGTAGAGGTAGAGGTAGAGGTAGAGGTAGAGGTAGAGGTAGAGGTAGAGGTAGAGGTAGAGGTAGAGGTAGAGGTAGAGGTAGAGGTAGAGGTAGAGGTAGAGGTAGAGGTAGAGGTAGAGGTAGAGGTAGAGGTAGAGGTAGAGGTAGAGGTAGAGGTAGAGGTAGAGGTAGAGGTAGAGGTAGAGGTAGAGGTAGAGGTAGAGGTAGAGGTAGAGGTAGAGGTAGAGGTAGAGGTAGAGGTAGAGGTAGAGGTAGAGGTAGAGGTAGAGGTAGAGGTAGAGGTAGAGGTAGAGGTAGAGGTAGAGGTAGAGGTAGAGGTAGAGGTAGAGGTAGAGGTAGAGGTAGAGGTAGAGGTAGAGGTAGAGGTAGAGGTAGAGGTAGAGGTCGAGGTAGAGGTAGAGGTAGAGGTAGAGGTCGAGGTAGAGATATAAATAGAAATAATTCTATTCGTGAGCACAAACACAAAATAAAAACGTATACAGAGAAACATAAAAAAGAAAAAGTGCCACGAAATGGTCTCACCTCAGCATGTTGCTGGCGGCTGCTAGCAGATAGCTGATGCTGAACCCTGGCAGTACCTAGTGGAGCTCGGGGTTAATACAACATAAGCACACGCTGTTTTGGTCATCGGACTCGTCTCGATGAGCACTTAGGAGAGTAGTACCCAAGATAGAGCTGATGCTGAACCCTGGCTGTACCTAAAGGAACTCAGGTTTGTTGCAACATAGGCACACGCTGTTTTGGTCATCCGACTCGTCTTGATGAGCCCTTAGGAGAGTAGTACCCAAGATAGAGCTGATGCTGAACCCTGGTTGTACCTAGCGGAACTCAGGTTTGGTGCAACATAGGCACGTGCTGTTTTGGACATCCGATTCGTCATGATGATCACATGGTAGAGCATTACCCAAGATAGCTGATGCTGAACCCTGCTAGTACCTATTGGAACTCAGGTTTGGTGCAACATAGACAAACGCTGTTATGGTCATCTCTCGTTGCGTCAAACTGCTGTCAAGAAAATTTCATATCTTGCAGCAAATGGGCCGCTGCCGATCAAGACTCGAGTGACGATAACGGCGATGTGGCTACCACTTCTCGAGTTGACTACGGATTTGCCGTGTAATAATTTTCTTGTACTTTGAACATTAATATATCCTGCTTATTAACACATTCACTGCCCCCAACGCACATGTGCGTTCACCGTCATACAAGTTTGTTCCTAGACCACGCCCCCTGGCAGTGAATGCGTTAATCGAAAAATGAAATATGTACCTATACTTATGCGCCACGGCGACAATTATTCAAACTTCGATACGCGTGTGGAAATTTTGCAATTTGTTTGTTCACATGCGTTATGTCCAGGATAGAGTCGGACCAAAAAAAGTTGTAGTTTTATTTTGTAACTTTTTCCTTATCCAGACTTTCTCGTCGCTCAGCGACAATATTTTTTCGAATTCCGTAGATTCATTTCCAATGTGCTCGATAGTCGTGTGAGGCACGAAATCTGTGAATTTTTTTTGGTAAGCATGATTTTTTTATTTAGGGTACCAAAGTATTTTTTTGGTGGTCATTATATTTGTATTTTTTTATTTTTCATTAAATTATATAATACGTTTACATCTTTGTAAAATTCCACAGATCGCCATTTCTACAGTAGAAAAGTGCGGGAAGCCATTGAAATAAAAAAAACATTGCAATTTTAATCGGGACGAGGGTTTTAAGATCTCATCCACATGGAATCCAGTCATTAGTAAATGTAAGCGGAAACGAATATCGACAGTCTATAAATCGAATATCGTTAGTGTTGTGTGTCGACAGAGTAACATCCCTAGTGCGCAAAACGTTCAAACTGATAAACAAGACCAAGTGCGGGTAGTTCAAAAAACTCGCGCGGCTAGAAGATGTTGATGTCAACTTGAGCCAGTCTTCTCCGAGACCACGGGGACAACGCCGTCCTCGAAACGTTGGAGGTAAATCTTAAAACTTAAATACGCGATTAAGTCCCGTTATGCAGTTTGATAATCTTTGTAAAATGTTTGCAGTTAATACTTATGCTATCATCTTAAATGCATCTCATGCTTATGCATGTCTTCTCACTGAACTCGAATCAAGAACACAGCGCGTGTAAGCTTAACAATGAAAGTAATATGTTTGCGCTGAACCTGTATTTAAAAGGAAGTGTCAAGTTGAATTCCACACTAAAGGTTTAACAAGAGAGACAAGCATCGATTGCCATGCGTCACGGGTCACACGTGCAAGGGTTCTAGGCTTCAAGGCTTGTATTTATTATGTTTAAGTAAATGAACTGTTGATAGCATTGACGCAAGGTTGCACGTGCAGTTTTGTTAAATACAATACCAATAGGTACCTAAAAGGCTTGAATCCACCAGTGTACGGCACTGTGCGGCACAAGCATTTCACACTGGTGGAATCCCGACTTAAATTAAAACGCGGTGTGTAGGTACTAAGTGCTATTTGATAAACTAAATACGTATTAACATTTGTTTCAAACCCTTTGAAATGAAAATTTAAGCCTAGGTTTATGCATCTTATATGAAAATGGTAATGAACCTGTGATGTCGAGAACCGTTCAATTAATAATAAAGTGTCGGTACAGTCCATTTCTGAGAAACCTGAACCCCTCCGAATCAAACTTGTATGCAAAGTGGTTTACACCCGAAACAAATTAAAGCGTCGTCCTTTTAGTGCTCACAAAACTTTGTTCACGGAGCATTTATGGAATCACTTGGGTCTTGCAAATAGGTGCGCTTTTCTCGGAAACCGTTTGACTTAGATATCTAAAATTTGGAAGAGTTATATAAGTCAAAAAACTGCTTATAAATATGATTAAGATTAAACATATGTTCAATACACACACAAAAACAATGACGGTTAAATAATCTCCATCCAGTTTAATTTCTGAAGGCGTTTATACATAAATAGGATAAATCGTTCATTGACTTTATTCTAATTCGTTTACGTGGAAATGGCCATTAGTGGGGAATCCTGTTATCAATTCAATTTATTTATCGAATACAACATAAAGGATAACTCACGCTAGACCGGGCCGGGACCGGGCCGGAACTTCGGCGCTTCGTTTTCTATGGAATGACATGTCGGACGCCTCGGGCCGGGCCCGGCCCGGTCTAGCGTGAGTTGTTAGTTTTTATCGTAACCAACATGCTAGTTTACTGTAGCTATCCCCGCGCACCATGTCTACTGTCTGTAATGGTCTAAGATCCGTTAGTAGGTATAAGGAATATACCATATATCCTCGTCTGCTACCTATATGTCAGTTGATATCATCATCATCATTATTATTCATTATATACGTCCCGCAGCTGGGTGATTCTTAAATTGTGTTAAAAAAAATTTTTTTTTATTAACGTTTTTATTTTTCACATATTATTACATATATCAAAAGTACATACAAAAAACAATTTTTTGATTCATATGGTCCAGCTTAATATCCTCAGGAAAGGTAAATAAAATGAGTACATAAGCACGGTTGTGATAAAGTGTCCCTCAGTCGTTACATTTCGGCATTTTGGTGGCCAACTCGACTATTTTGATTTATATAGTAATTTTAACATAGCCTAAGTCACTCCTATGACTACGGCAAACCTAATGACACCTCAGACGTTGAAATCCGTCAAACTATAAAGGCTGTAGAGCGTGACAAAGAATTCGATACACATCATACATACATACAAGTGAAAAAAATTTTTTTGCTTTGGCAGTCGGGCAATAATAGCAAATGCATTTCTGAAGAGTGCACGTGCCTCTAAATTAATCAAACGAATTAAGAATGACACGACCACGTGTCTATATGTCACGAACGTGGACTAAAAAGTCCGTGGCGGTGACAGATTTTTGAGGCCACGGTCGTGATAATTTGGAACATGTTCGATATTACATAAACATTTCCTTTAATTTTGCAAATGTTAAAAAATTAGCTTAATCTGCAATGTATGAGGTATATCTTACGTTATAAACAATAACGTAAAACTGCAAATTACTTTTAAAACTCTAACACGGCGGTGACAATTATATACAATTTTTAAACAATGTTGTAAAACAGGGATTAGTGTTCTACATTTGAAATAAATTATTGCAAAATCACTTCATAATTAAAAAAAATAATATCACAAAATCCGGGAAAGTCACACTACACGGTCCGTGGCATTTCGCACTTGTATTTTTTTTTAATATGTTTTTAATACTCTTAGGATAATACATTTAGGATGACCTAAAACTATAGGTAAATTGCTAGGTATATTGATATCGAGTTTACTTATTTTCTTAAAAATATATGCTATTATTACATGTAATACAAAAAAAGCATAAGAATAAGAATTACCCAGCTAGGCACAGGCCCATTGTGCCAAAAGGTTTGAATGTACATAACGCAAACCCAATACAAATAATATAGACTTACGTTTCCTTTGCTAATGTTCCGTCGTGATGTTTTCATTCATAAGTTCCGAGAAACTCTTTGGGTGTGGGCTGGGTTCGAACCCACGAGTCGTGGGCCACGACCTCCGAATAATAATTAATTTCCTTTATAATATATATACAGTGGTACTACTAAACGAAATTAATAACTAGCTTAAATCTAAAATAGGCCATTGAGGCATTGTACCAAGGATCCTTTAAAATTCAATTCAACAACCGTTGAGGGTAACATGTTACCAAGGCTATTTTTACCTTTTAAAATAAAGTAAATTAAAATTAATAATAAATAGGCAAAGTTCATACGAAGCAGTCAGTTAACAATGTTTAATGGCATAAATACTCTAATTGACTTGGTGATACATACATCTGTTAAGACAATGATAGTGAAATAAATAGCAGATGATGGTAATAGATAAAAAAATCAATTATAGTCTGTATCTTTAGGTATTTAAATAAAAGTAAACAAAATCTACCCTCAAATGGCTCCTTAAGCCAGTTGAGGGTAGATCAAAACATTACACGATCAAATAATGTAGGTTAAAGTCAGGTCGTTCAGTGATAGATCCAGGCGGTTTTGTATTTGGTTGGTTAACTAATAAATGTTATATCTACCCGAAAATTTATCAGAAAACCGGAAATTATTTATTTGCATTGATACAGTATGGGGATGTTACAATATGGTGTTACAGATCATGTACCTAGCTTGCATGCAAGCGTGCAAATTCATCATTATAATCATAAATTTAAATAAATATAAAATGTCAAATTGAAATAATTGAAAAAATAACAAAATATTAACACAATAGGCATGTCACAATACAATTAATAACTAAATATCACTAATTTGAATATTGCTGGTATTCGAGATATGACTTTACGCTGTAAAAACAACGCTCTGAGAGCCAGTTTGTCAAACTGCGTTTAAAAGCGTTTCCCTCTAGCAGCTTTAGTTCCTCCGGGAGATTATTATATATAATAATGCACATATTAAAAACATTTTTCTTGTATATCATCTTGCGACAACGAGGGTGGTATAAACGGTTCATAACGTTTACCCTGGTTCGCCTTTCAAGGACTTCGCCGCGTGTTTTAAAGTACGAGTTATGTGATCTGACAAAATTACATATTTCTCTTAAGTATAGACACGGTAAAGGAAGGATTTTTAGTTTCTTGAAAAGGGGCACACAGCTTTCGTCCTGCCACGAATTACTGATGATCCTGACACACTTTTTTTGTATTTTAAAGACTCTGTCCACTTCCACTGCGTTTCCCCACAATATTAACCCATAACCAAGGACAGATGATACGTATCCATGATAAGCGGTCAATGCTGCTTCAACATTATACATTACATTACATTATACATTATATTAGCATTATTTGTTTACTATTATTTAAATACCTAAGGATACAGACTATAAGTACTTAACATTTCTAAAATTACAATTTTTTATGCAATTCTTTTTACTTAATTGAAATAAGTACTTAATTCACAAACGGCCTCCAAAGCACGTACACTCAATTAAGTAAGAACCTTCGGAATTATTTTTAAGCGCTGTGACTGCCACGCCGTTTATTTATAGATCTCAACATAAATGTAGCTAAAAAAATTGTGAACCTTTATGGCTTCCCTAACCGTTTTCATTTTTTCTTAAAGAACCTACCAACTTTCTCTATTGGCGTTCTTTCTGGTTTCTTGCATTTTGAGTTTATAAATTTATATTCGTACCACAATCGAGTTTTCAGTTTTAAAAGTTTTTTTACGATATAAATAAACCATATTCCATTTTGGGGTTTTCGTTATCATTTAATCGTTAGACTATTACCAAGCAGAGTTTTGTGGGTCATAAATACAGATCTTTCATTGCTTTGTCTATTATGTACTTATATACCTACTGATAGCATGTTGCGTTTACTACAATAACTAAACAACTTTCAACCACACCAACACATCAAATAAATTTGTACTTACCACAGTCGGTAACATACAGGCTGGCAAACCTTGACGTCCAAAAAGTTTTTTTCGAAACCTCACGTTGTGGGCTATCAGAATATACCCCATGTATATTAGCCGATTTTTCGTAGTTTTCGAGTTATGAATTTGAAATTCCGGGGTGAAGCTTTGCTTTGCTTTTATGCCTACTAATAATTGTTTGTGGTATTTGCACTGATAACACGAAATAGCGATGGGGAAGTGACCCCATAAAATAACAGTAAGTATTGGAGCAGGTAAAAATGAACCCGTTGTAGATCTGATAGCCCACGACGTGAGGAATCTAAAAAATTTTTTGAACGTCAAGGTTTGGACCAAATTGTATTATATGTACATACCTTTATTTCAATTTTTAGTTATAGTATTTTTCAAACTCGATGGGTACGCTGACAGGTGTCATTTCAATACAATTTTGCGAGATTTGGCGTTTTCTGGTTATACATTATATGGAGATGTCACCCCACCCATCGAGTTTGAAAAATACTACAGTGTTGTAGTTCTGAAAGGTTTATTTTGGTATTTTCATTTTCTTTTACAAGAAAGGGAAATTGAGAAAATTCTCCTAAATTAAGCATATTGGTGATACAAAATCCCTACAGTTTTGATGCACCGAAAAATACTTTTTATTCTATGTAAGCTGTAAGTAACAACCAGAAATTAGGCTCCAGTATCCATTTTTTTCTGCCTATGTATGTTGTAGCTATATGTAGGTACCGTAAAATCAGGTTACTATAGTCCTTAAGTACAACTATGGTCCAGTTTTTAACGTTGATTCTTAACGAGCCTTTATGATTTGTACTCGTTACATTTATTTTGGAGCTTAGATACACTAATGGTCTTTCTATATATACTCGTATTATATACTTAACATAATTTGAAAAATACTTATACATATTTTACTGGAACTTGAATTTGGACTTGTAAGTTGTGGACTAAAGTTACCTGATTTTACGGTACTCAAAAAACATTAGAATGCATTACTTTATTGTGTTAATTTGTCACAATAGGGTATTTTCCTAATAGTCAAATCAGTTACTTTTTTAGAACTGTCAAAACGATTTGCTAATATGAAATTTATATGAAACATTACATCGTGACGTCATGGTCAACTCACCTACTTTTTATATTTCTATCCGATTTATTAAATAGAACTTGTGTTTAAAAATAACTCCTATCTGTGTTTTTCTAATAATTATCTGGTGCTTTATTTCATGCATGGTGTTAAATAATTTATTTTAAATACAGTATAATACCCTATTTCTTTACTACCTCGCGTATATTTATTAGCATTTTATTGAATCAAACTTCAAAATGGCCTCCAGAGTCAGCTTATTCACATGACGGTACCTTGAGTTTTATTTATAGGCCTGGCCCTCTGCTATTTCCAGGGTTGGGCTCATTGACGGACCCCATCGATCCGGGGGCGGGCCCGGGCTGCACCACCAGCTCGACCTAGTTCACACGCTCAATGAAACAGGGGTATGAGTAGAGAGCCCGAAACAAAACTGGTAACTTAGAAATTGACAAAATTTTGAGTTACTTAGATAAAATTATGTGATGGTATTCCTACCATTAAAATTAAGTGTGAGTTTGATCTGATTCACTTTTTAAACAGAAATAAATGTGTGCGGGTTCAACTTAAAAAAATGTCTACGTGTAAATATAGGTATCTACAAATAATCGTAACAATAATTTTTCTATCAATAATCGTAACATGAATTTAGTCGGTATGTTAGATCTCGTGTTAATAAATTAAATAGGGTTGTTGACACATGTTGAATTTTATAACTAAATGTAGTTAAATAGATAGAAAATGAGCAATTTATCACAATACATTGGAAACTTAAAAAATATATGGGAATAAAAAAAGATACAAGACTTTAAAGTTCCTAAAAAATTTTTTTTTAACTTCCGAATAGAAAAAATATAATGGTACCATTCAATTCCTTACATTTTATTAAAAAATATATTGTATGGACTCGTTTATTTTTAATAATCATAATGGAGTAAGTACCTATTAAGAATTAATATTAAGGTGAATCAATTTGATGTTAAGGATTCAGTAACCCTGTACCTAGGTGACATTCCCTGGTCATTGTTCGTTAAGTTTTACCTGCCCACGCTCGCGCCACTAGATTCTTTACAGAAAAGTCCGAGTTTTAATCATGAAAATTAATATTGAATCCAGTTTTTAAAGTAGTTACTCGAATTACCTATCAACATAATTTATTTTTAAAACCAAATCTAATCTGGTTATAATTGATAGTATCTATGGGTAACGATGGAAACACTCAAGGGTCAACAAAAAGAAAACTAAAACGGACCACTTAGAGGTCGTACGATAATAAGTTTTAGGCAAAAATTACATTTTTGGTACAAGCTTTTATCGCTGACTGGACTTTTCTTACGACAGACAACTAATACTCATCGAGACAATTCTAAAAACCCCTAACACAATTAGGCTGCGTTGTTTCATCACAGAGTTCCTTTGGCCACCTCCTGTCTCCATCATCATATCAGCTCGATGGTACCATAATATTGCATTGTCATCCAATTTATCAACGCATGCAAAATTTCAGCTCAATCGGAAACCGGGAAGTGGATCAAATTTAACTTGCAAGATTTGATTACAGACAGACAGACAGACAGACAACGGTCAGGTGAAAGTAAATAAAAGCTTGTAAAAGTTTTGTAAAACATTTAATTTATGTTGATTTGTTTTAGAGATTATTGACTTGCTTTTTTGTTTGAACGTAATTTATTATTTAAGAGGCCATTTTGTGTGTCAGTTGTTGTGAATAAATTTAAGCTAAGAAATATTTGGTCTTTTGATTTTAATTGTGCGAAATGCAGTACGTGTCAGTAACGTATGATAATTTGGTAATGTCAAATGAATATCAAACCAAATTGTAATTTTGACAGCTTCCAAGTTTAATTTTTGTTTGTGAATAAAATGGTATCGGCCAAACCAACTCACGGAGTGGCTTTGGGTAAGAATCAATGAAGGACTGATTGATACCAACTGGAGTTTGAGGAGCAGCAAATACTTTAATTGTTCGGTTAATAATTTGGCTTACATGTGTAGTAATTAATATTAACAAGTACAATACGTACTAATTACGAGTATGTTGGTAGGCAGGTACCTACTCTTAATTACTTGTTTGCGGTTAAGCCATAAAATTGGGCCG
Source organism: Cydia splendana (assembly GCF_910591565.1). Taxonomy (NCBI): domain Eukaryota; kingdom Metazoa; phylum Arthropoda; class Insecta; order Lepidoptera; family Tortricidae; genus Cydia; species Cydia splendana. The sequence continues at coordinate 10,001,938 of NC_085971.1, read as the reverse complement.
ATATACTCTAAAGACGTATTAAATCATTGTACTACCCAAATTGGAAACGGATTGTGTTCCCCAAGGAAAGTCAAGATGCGTGGTTGGCCGAAACGTAGGTAGATAGTTCGTAGGTAGGTGACGCACGACTTTGGGTGACGCAAAAATATTCAATTTCCTGGGATTCAATCCGGCTCAAAGCTGTTAAAAGGGTTAAAAGTAAAGACTTCAGCTCCAGAATGTAAATCCTACAACCCACAAGTTGGTAGGTTGGTACCTATAGTTGTAAAGTGATTATTCAAAACCGCTTTGAAGCTTCAGCTTCCGATTTAGCTTACGATTAAGTAAACAAATCCTAGTAAATTTTGAGACAATTTTTTTTGTCACCAGGCGTCTAAAATTGGTTAAGTGCTATGTATTGGAGGAATTCAGGAATGTACACTTTTTATATAAATGCCTAAATTTTACAAAATTTTTGCCTTAAAGTCTGTTTTTTGGAAAGCTTTGTAAAAAGAAATTGTTTTTAATTTAACTCTATTTTTATAAATTTCATCTCGAAAGTAACTCTCAAGGCTCAGTAAGTTCGTGTTCTTCACTCACACTTACTGAGCGTAAGCGCGAGCGAGATGCAAGTACGTGCCCGGGAGCGTTAACGTCTTAATTTAAATGTTTGTGTTTTAAATAAAGCTCATTTCAGAAATATTTTTATGTTTAGCTTTTGTGCAGAACTTATTATAATTTTTTGAAGTGCATTTATAGTCCGACAACACAATTGTAGAAAATTATTGCGGGCGCCACTTCCTACGTAACTGTCGCATTTTTTAACAACAATTTAGTATGGAATGTTTTTTGTTCCATTTTATTTCATTTCTATTATTTTATGTCGCAATATATGTATGTTCGTGTTTCTTTTTTTATCCAGCGAAAATCAAAAATGCTTGGAATCGCTGAAGTCCCTAGAGAAAGGCCTCAGGATTGCTAATTAAATTTATAGTAGCCGTATTGTAATCCTACAGCACGCTCCGACTTTTATTTAAATTCGGTTTTGAACCTACTGCACTTTAAAGGGAAAGATGGAAAATCAAAAAAATCAATGTATTATTCTGCAAGCAGGCGTTAAGAGCTTTTTCACAGGTCAATACAAAATTAACAGTGCCTAAAAAAATACATAGCAACATTTATAAATACAACAGCCAATATCTGGGTAAACATTACATTATAATAATCTTAGAATAAATAACTAGATACTACAATATAACAGAGATGTACAGGATAGCCCAAAAATACGTTGACCAGGATTTTTAATGCTGCATATTGATGATAATTTTTACAAACGTGCATTTTTGTATCAAAACTAAAAGAGAAAATTTTGAAGATAATCGTTTTTTTGGAATAATATTTATTATTATAACATTACAAATCGTATATTATAAATGTAGCGATTTAAAAACTAAACTAAAATTAAAATAAACCTACTTAAAAATTTAACTAATACTTATAATATTATATAAAAACTAAAATATACTAATAAAATATATGAAAATAAAAAGAAGTTATAAAGAGAATACCCCTTCTAGAACCTCCGCCTGCGGCATTGAGCCCATAACGCTGGCTGCGTTACCTCTCTGTATTGCCAGCGATATGCGCTGGGAGAGGTAAGCGCCAGCTCTATGGTCTCCCGAAGCGTCGACCAGCCGTGTCGACAGGTCCCCCAATGGAATTGTATTTTTGGATCTCTAAAAAACGAGGAAAATAAGTTACGTGCCTTTTTTTAGGCCTGCAAGGACGCGGTACGACTGCAGTGGATGCGGGGTCGTTGCTCGCGCGACCCAGTTTCAGCTCTGACGTCATAGTACGCCTCCGTGACGTCATGCGCGAGCCTCCGCGAGCCCATTCAAAACTAGATCACAGCCTCGTACCCTGCACCCTGCACCCCCTGTTCCACAATTATAGTCGAGGTCGCAGGTACATGGAAGTAGCAGTGGAGGTCGTTTCACTCTGCGTCCTTTCTATGTTTCATATGCAAAAGGTCACGGGAGAAAATCCCAAGGAATTCCTGTATGCTGTTTTTTAGTTATTTGGAGTTAGAGCAAGACGAATCTGCATCGATTTTGATAGCACACGCAGTGCAAGTGTTATTTATATGACATAATTTCATAGAAGTTTGACGTTTAAAATAACACTTGTACTGCTTGTGCTATCAAAATCGTTGCAGACTTCTCTTAGTCTAACTCTACCCACGTGGATGGAAGTGCATTTGTGTAAAGTGGTAGGGTACCTAAGTGGAGTTTTTGGAACTGGTAAATAATAGAAACGAATATGACAGCTTTTTTTGGCATATGACATATATTCAAACGTTTTTTACAAGCTTTTATTTAGTTTCACCTGTCCCGTTGTCTGTCTGTCGGTCTGTAATCAAATCTTGCAAGTTAAATTTGATCCACTTCCCGGTTTCCGATTGAGCTGAAATTTTGCATGCATGTATAAATCGCATGACAATGCAATATTAGGTTTAGAATGGTCTCGATGAGTATAATAGTTTTCTGTCGTAAGAAAAGTACAGTCAGCGATGAAAGCTTGTACCAAAAATTAAATTTTTGCCAAAAACTTATTTTACTGAAACATGAATAATCATGGATGTCGAGTGTCAGGTTAAAGGGGGGGCCCCTTTAACCTGACACTCGACTAGGAATCCTCTAGACCGAGTTTAGAGCAATTATTTCATGCAACCGATGATGCCAAAAAATGCGGGGGTGCGCGGGACGAGGTGAGCGAAGTCCCGTGCCGTGATTGGTCCGTTCAAACGACGAACGAGTTCACGGACGTCACACAAAGACACTTTCGACTCGAACATGGAGTAAAATTACCGTATGCGTGGCAGAGGGGGTAGCGCGACTATGCTAAGTCTGGAGGATGTTTTGTCTTTGAGGGGCCCACTAATTAACAGCAAAAATGTAGGCGCGAAGGGATACCGTCTCATAGAAAATTTAAATTTCCCGTTTTTTCTACTGACAAGATTTGCTTGACCATCTATATTTGAGACAGCTAAATAGTCGTTGTACCAACATTATAATTATAAGTACTAATCATCTGTTTGGCTGTTCAATGGGCCTGTGCCTTCATTTGATATGGTCATTTCAACTTTTAAAAAGTTTGGAACACGACAAATAATGGAATTTGTATGCAACATTGCAGTCCCAAAATCGAGACTGCAATGTCTTTAACTTTTTAATTTTTTACTGACAATAAACTACGCGCTTCGCGACCAATTTTTTAAACGGCAAAGTCGACTTTGCCGTCCTTTTTTGAGAAAAAGTGTTTACTCTGGGACAAGCACCCATTCTGACTTGAACTATGGGCGTGTACACAGTATGTAACTGAACGCTTTCAATTACTCAAACCCGTTAATGTTTAGATCATACTGAGCTACTTTTACTATGGGTCCAACCCTAATCGAGAAAAAAAATCCTTCATAACCTGCTGCTTTATTATTCCATTATTCAATTAATTTTAACTCATTTAGAGTTTCGATTTCGCTTTATATTTAGTACGCTGCTTGCAGGGATCCTTGATCGCCTTGACACGGATTGGTGGGGTCATGCTCTTTAGAGAGGCGCAGTTCCGACTACCGAAGGTTCTACGTTATGACGTCCATGTTTCATAATAAACCTAGGGGTAGGTTTATTTATAGATATCCTTCAACAATTGAATTATAGTTTAAGTAAGTAATTAGAGTTCAACAAAAAATACAGATGCCTTACCAGTGTCATTGTAGAAATGAATATCGCGTGTTTGGTTTGAGTTTGGAAAAACAATAAAATGCATTTAATTTTTCCTCTTTTTCATTTAGAATTTCAGCGTAGAAATAATACGTTATTCGTGGTGCCAAAATATATAACCTGTATTTTCTTATAGGTCTAAAAATCTAAGTCTTCTATTGAGTAAACTTTTAAATAAATAAATCGTCTATAGGTATTGTCCTAGAAACATGTAGATAAAAATATTCAAAAAGATGGATCATCCCCTGTGTGGCATTTACTACATACAATGGATTTTTTCACAAAGATACAGGCTTTGATAAAACATTTTCAGAAATGGGAATACGAAGAAGACAAATCATCGCATACAGTCCGTTAATCTTCCACACTACAACTCAGCCACGTATCTAGGTCGGGAAAATGCAAAAACCCTTTTACTTAGGTAGGTACTCGTCGTAAGTGTCAACTCTTTCCTAAAAAAAACAGAAAAATGTCTGACACACTTTTGGTTTTTAAATGAGTTTCATTCAAACATGTAAAGCTAATTTCCTAAAGAAAAAGTATTGCATTGGTTGCACGGAGCGGTTGAGCGGGTTTAGTAAAAAATAGTATGAGGAACGCTGACTGGCGCGGTCGCGTGCAACGGATTTTTAACCGACTTCAATTTCATAGAAGGAGGAGGTTCTGTATTCGGTTGTGGCTATCTTTTTCAGGGTTCCGTACCCAAAGGGTAAAACGGGACCCTATTACTAAGACTCCGCTGTCCGTCCGCCCGTCCGTCCGTCCGTCTGTCACCAGGCTGTATCTCGTGATCTGTGATTTTCACAGATGATGTATTTCCATTGCCGCTATAACAACAAATACTAAAAACAGAATAAAATAAAGACTTAAGTGGGGCTCTGGGACTTAAGTACTTGGATGGGTGACCGTTTTTATAGATAATGGTACGGAACCCTTCGTGTGCGAGTCAATTTTTTTTTTCTATGTACGTTCACCGATTACTCCGACATCCGTAGTCCGATTTGAGTAATTCTTTTTTTGTTTGAAAGGAGCTACCTCCGAGTTGGTCCCATTTTAATTTGGTTCTGTTCTGATGATGGGATCCATGAGGAATTGAGGGAACTCCTCAATTTTTAAAGGCACGTGTTAAGTGATTTCGGGGTTTTCTAAAGTAACTCGAGCATTTGCTTCCGAAAACCACCAATTTGATGTACTGCAACTGTAGCTTTACCACGAGTTTGACATTGACATATTCGCTAACGTCTTATGCATCTAAATGTAGCTTTTTATGCATCTCGTTCACACTAAGGTTAGTACGAGCGAGATGCATAGGAAGTAAGTTACACACATGCTAGCGAATATATCAATGTCAAACTCGTGGTAAGCTGGTAAGGCTACTGATCGGGGGTTAGGGTTAAGAGTTAAGGGGTCGGGGAATGGCGGTTGAAGGGTTGCTGGTTCAGAATCGAGGGGTTCCTGGATCAGGGGTTGATGTGCTGTGAGGTTGAGTGATCGGGGGGCTGAGGGATTGGGTCAGTGGCGGGGCGGGCGGATGGATTTAGTTGACAGGAATTATAATTTCCCAGACGAACTCGAGAAAATTCCTGATTACATATTTACTAAAGTAATAGGTACACGAATTTAGTGTTAATCATGATCTTGTTTTTCATTCATGCGTCGCGCTCTTAACAATGCGTTAAAACTAAAAATGGTAAAATAAAAACTTTTTACAAATACAAATATAATAGTTATTAGTACAGTTCTAATGGGATTTATAGCCATAAAGCTGATTATTTTTGACTGGTATTGTTACTACTTGGCTTGGCACCGACTTCAAACATATCAGTTGGTAACGCATAGACTTAAAAAAGGATAATATTTTATTTCATCCTTTTTGAAGTCGGTTTCATTTTTTTTGTAAAAAGTTTTTATTTTACCTACCTACAACGGCACCGGCGCGGCGGCGTGCGTGCGCCCGCTCCGTGGACCCGCGCCAGCTAGCGAACGCCCTAACAGTTTGATTTATTGACAAAGGACTTATCATCGCTTTGAGAGGTTTGTATCTTTTTTCAAAAGAAGTTGTAACCGTACAACGCAAAAGCAAACTCTTAAGTAAATTGCTCGCATAAAATTTTTTATTATGAATTTTCGGTAACAAGTATTTATGTTTCGGGAAAAGCTGAAGTGTCTGCTAATTTTTATCTCTCTTGAACATTAAATACATGATGTATTGTACACTTGAAATTGATATAGGTATAAACCATACTACCTTTTCTATTCATTTGACTGGACATTAACCGTGCACCTCGGTCGTTAGCAGTATTTTCCACTTATAACAACTCACAATTCAGCTTTGTTCTGAGGTTGCGCTAAATGGAGCTTTATTTATAGATACCTACATTATTAAGAATCGAAATATGGCTTAAGTCTAAAACCATTGCCGAAACAGTTGATCAATCGTGAACTTTATTGTAACGATATAAGGTATAAGTACGGATCGTCAGTGGAGTGTGTTGGTGTTAGTACTAAGATGGGCGGAATGAGCCATTAGGCGCGGTGTCACATGGCGCTCGCCTGGCGCCCCCGTGGTGCAACGGGATAGTGATCCTTGAAACCGACATGCGAAAGTAGAACGAGTCAGTATAAAAAACAAAAGCATTGAACTATGCGTTCTAGGTATTTAGTTTTACTCGAAAAGCATTTATTTCAATAAGTGGTTTATTGTCTATGTATTCTAAGAAAAATATTTTGATGGGAAATGGATATTTGGAAGGTTTGCTCGCTAGACTTTAATTTAAGCGCATTACGAGTACAGTGATACTCATAACTAATAGCCGTTTTGGTTAAAAAACTATTTTTTTTCATAAATAAGGGACTTTATTTGATAATTGAGGCTAAACATTTTTGGAAGCTAGTTGTAAAAAGCTCTTAAAACTTACTGTAGGCCTTCACCCTACATATGCCATTGTACAATTTTGGTTATTCAAAACATGAACTTAATGTTGACATGCTTAAGTTGAATTTAGGGATGCATTGATCAGTGCTAATGCAATACCAAAGGTTAAGTCAAGTTCTTTCTGATTTGAATTCACTGTGTGTGATGTCAATGCCATGTTAATTAATAATTGCCAACACCATTTACTTACTTAAGTGCTGTTAGTAAGACGTGAATGTCGCGACGACCAAGCCAGGATCTGACACGACCTAGCCCCAGTTCTTAACTGTTAGATCCCGAATCACCTTGCAGCAAAGTTATATCGTACACGTAGCATGCCCTACTCATAACAGTTTAATGTGGGAGCGAATGACACGGTGGCGATTGAAAGGGACGATATTACGTATTATAGACAATTTTAACCAATAAATTGTTGTATGTTTAGAAATAGTAAGAGACACCTTCCTATTCTTATTTTCTACCTACATATTTATGCTTAATTCCTATTTGCTTATTCCCTTTTCTAGCTTTTTCTTATTTTTTTTTATTGTTATTTTCTTCCAAAAACCGCGTACCTCTTTAACTTTGTTGGGTGTTGCGTTTGGGTTGATGTTGGGTAGTTTAAATTATTTTCGTGTTGGGCGAAGTTCATGTACCTTATATACCTTTTACTTAATGGTATAAAACAAATATTTCAAATGGAAATTTTGCTTGGACGTTGCTTGTTGAATTTACGAACACACTAGTTAAAATAGCAACCGTTTTTATTCGCTCATGAAAAAGTAATCGATGGAATTTTGTAATAAATAAAACGAATGAATCTTAACCGTCATGAGATGGTCTGTAATCATAGAGCATCTCATTTCGTGAATTTTGTTAAAACTTATTTGTTTGTTTACCTTTATAAAATATCTTATAATACTTGTAACTTATTTATAAATTCTTCTTCTTTCTAGTCATACATACCTAACTAACTACTTAATGCGACCTTGCTGCGATACTATGAATATGAACCCAACAAATTGTAAACAGACACAGCCGACCTTTCACGTACCTAAGAAATATATTTACTCTCGCAAGTCTGGTAAACACGATACTTCCTGTTTTTTAGGGTTCCGTACCCAAAGGGTAAAACGGGACCCTATTACTAAGACTTCGCTGTCCGTCCGTCCGTCCGTCCGTCCGTCCGTCCGTCCGTCCGTCCGTCCGTCCGTCCGTCCGTCCGTCCGTCCGTCCGTCTGTCACCAGGCTGTATCTCACGAACCGTGATAGCTAGACAGTTGAAATTTTCACAGATGATGTATTTCTGTTGCCGCTATAACAACAAATACTAAAAACAGAATAAAATAAAGATTTAAATGGGGCTCCCATACAACAAACGTGATTTTTGACCAAAGTTAAGCAACGTCGGGAGTGGTCAGTACTTGGATGGGTGACCGTTTTTTTTTTGCTTTATTTCGTTTTTTTTTTTGCATTATGGTACGGAACCCTTCGTGCGCGAGTCCGACTCGCACTTGCCCGGTTTTTTTTCTTTATTGTCTATACAGGGTGATTCATGAGAAGTGAGCAGGACTAATCCTGCACACTCAGTAACTAATAATTGATCGATCACCGTCGTATTTAGGTGAAACAGCCAGATTTTTTCCTATTTTTTAACTTTTTGGTGAGGGCAAATTTAATCCTCTACAATCATGGTCACCCTACAAGACCTAATTAATAAGCATAAAACCTCTTTAATTTTTGATTACGAAGAAAATAAACTGTCAAACTTGAGTGAGATACGAGTTTTCAAAAGTAACCAGACCGCGATGACAGTGGTGAGTGGTGACATTCAATTTGACACAGAATATCGGTAGTTTAGTAATCTAATTTTAGGGTGACCACGCATGTCGTAAATAAATTAACTAGTGGCTCTGTGAGCTGTAGACCTCGCGAGCTGAGCTTAAAACTGAGTAAATGTATGGCTTCGTTGTTTAGAAGAATTTAGAGAATCTAATTTGACAATTAAAACCTTAACTATCGAACCTGCTTACAAAATTCGGGAATTGGTTTAGAAATGCGACCAGTAGAGTAGAACAGATGGACATACGAAACAATTTTTGGCTAACAGGCCAATTCAAACGTACAGTGATATCAGAATGACGTCTAACTGATGTCATTTAGTTATCGTGCATTTCGCTGGTTCTTGTCCGTACATGTATTGGCGCAAGCGAGACGCACGATGACTACTAAATAACATGATAAAAATATCATTCCGATGTCAGTGTACGGTCGGTGCCCCAACTTAAGTATCCACGTCGCCATACTAATTGTATAGAAAAGTGGATAGAGTTAGACCAAGAAAAGTCTGCAGAGATTTTGACAGCACACGCAGTGCCAATGTTATTTGTGCCAGTGTCAAAATCTCTGCAGACTTTTCTTGGTCTAACTCTACTTATGTTAGGGAACCAACATTACCTTTTAATTAGCCTGTAAACTGCAACTGAGAAGCTTCGTGCGCGTTTGGTTTGCCAGTCTTTTCAGTCTTTGTTCCTCCTCGAGTCGCAATAGAAGGAGTTTCATGCTTTTAATTTTAGTCCAGTAAGAATTTAAATATCTAACTAATCTAAATTCTAAAGAGAATAGATTGTATAGGGGACGTGCATCAACTATAGGGGGCAGCACAGGAGCCGTCAGATCTTTGGCGCGAAGCGTAGATGTGTAGTTTATGATTCCGATGTAGCCCACAAGATGGCAGAACCTACTATGCACAAGAAAACGTACCTACAAGAACGGTTGATGGTAGCACTTGCTTTGGCAATGTACATGTGCACATATGTTTCCGATTCAGGCCACAAGATGGCAGGCCCTCCAACGCGCACGGTCCCTATAGGGGGCGTGCGTGAACTATAGGGGGCGGCATAGGAGCCGTCAGATTTTTGGCGTGAGGCGTAAATGTGACGTTTATGGTTCCGATGTAGCCCACAAGATGACAGAACCTATAATATGCATAAGGAAACGTACCTACAAGAACGGTAGATGGTAGAACTTGCATGCTTTGGCAATGTACATGTTTCCGATTCAGACCACAAGATGGCGGACCCTCCAACGCGCACGGTCCCTATAGTAGAGGGTTAGTGTCGTACTAAATTTTGTAGTCACTGTAAATCAGTGCTGTAAATTTACTGCCAACTTTCGATACAGGATTAAAATGAAAATGAATAAAAAATATCAATAAATGTATATATGTATGGATAAATGATTTTTTTTATTGTTAGAACGCCATATGATTTTGACCCATGTTCTTTTACTGATATGAGTAAAAATTGTTAAATATAAAATGGTGTCGCCATCTAGACGAGCATAGAGGCCAAAGGTATGGCGCCGTATATTCAAGAATCAAATTTTCTTTAAAGCGCAAAAAGCCATCATCTCTTGCAAAAATTAAACGAATACGCTTAGCCCGCGCTTGATAAATAAAAAATACGATTTTTTTCATTTTTTCAAAATAAAATAATAAAATAAAAAACAACAATTGATACGAAATTTAAGTATAAAAAAATACAAAAAGTTGTGTAGCAGCATACAATTACTGGGGATGGAACCAGGGATCTCCCGATGCAAACAAAAAAAGCGAACGTTTGCAAAATGCGCCATGATAGTTCTTACTAAAGCTGACGAAATTTAGCTACTCATTCTCAAGTAAAAACGAAATATCTAAATACCGCCAAAACCAGCGATACAAATTTTCTTAATTTTTGGACATTTAATCTATAAACATATATCAAAAAGAAAAAACTCTTATGATATCGATACGATTATTTGTTTAAGCGACAGGTATCACGACTCCGCCATTTTTAAAAATTTCCAAAAACCGGATTGACAAAAATTTTTTATTTAGTCATAGAATCTGGTCACTAAATTTCATGAGAATCGGTTAAGAATTGCGACCTGTAGAGGAGAACATCCGGAAATACAAAACTAAATATCTAAATACCGCCTAAACCAGCAATAATTCTTTTCTGCATTTTTTGCTATTAACTCTGTAAACATGTCTCAAAAAGAAAAAAACTCTTATGATATCGATACGACTATTTGTTTAGGCGACAGGTATCACGACTCCGCCATTTTAAAAAAATTCCAAAAACCGGATTGACAAAAAAATTTTATTTAGTCATAGAATCTGGTCACAAAATTTCATGAGAATCGGTTAAGAATTGCGACCTGTAGAGGAGAACATCCGGAAATATAAAACTAAATATCTAAATACCGCCTAAACCAGCGATAATTTTTTTCTGCATTTTTTGCTATTAACTCTGTAAACATGTCTCAAAAAGAAAAAACTCTTATGATATCGATACGACTATTTGTTTAGGCGACAGGTATCTCGACTCCGCCATTTTTAAAAAATTCCAAAAACCGGATTGACAAAAAAATTTTATTTAGTCATAGAATCTGGTCACAAAATTTCATGAGAATCAGTTAAGAATTGCGACCTGTAGAGGAGAACATCCGGACATACGAAAGCAAATTGCTCGAGTCAAAACGTAGACCTTCGCTACGCTTCGGTCAATAAATTAATTTTAAATATAGGGGGGTAAATGAGACAATTAAAAAACAAAGTTTTGCAAACTATATCGTGTTATATATCAAATGAAAGAGCTCATTGTGATAATCTCAAACATATTTATTTATTTATTTTAAGATAAATAGTTTAGAAGTAATTTAAGAAAATAAGCAAAAAATTACCATTTATCCCCCCCTTTATCTTCTAAACTACTGGGTCTAAAATTTTGAAAAAAATACACAATTGGCCCTTACCTATAGATCACAGGAAAACCCATCTGAGTCGGACTTAATTACTTAGTTTTTGACCCGACCCTTACGGGATTTTTTAAAGACATTTCACTCACGTTTGACATTAAAAAATACATTGTTAAAAATTGCGTAGGTAATGTACGGAACCCTTGAAACGCGAGTCCGACTCGCACTTGGCCGGCTTTTTAGTCAGGGTTCACTTTCATATTACGTTACTATTCATGAAAGCGGTCCTTCGTGTGCTCGTCACGTTGCACAGGGCGTGCTTGTTATGTTGCAGTCCGGTCCCACTAAATGCAACAAACATTGGAAAACTAGTTTGAGTTTGATATACATACTTACGGTAAACAATGTAGCACATAGGTATGTATGGTAGAAATGTCTAATAGTTATTATTGTTAGAAGTAAAATATCCTTTTGTGGACAGTGGCAACTTATGTGAACAACGTATTAAGTACTACAATTATTATTAACTACTTAAAATACATTATTTTTCAATGAATGAATGTTTATTTAATCATCTAAAAGAAGTACTTACGGTTCGAAATCAAATATTATGTTATGAAAATATAATATTAAACTAAAGGATGAAATTAGACAAACAGTTAGCTGTAGTCTGGAATTAAATATGTATACAGGATGAAATTGTTATCTCTGACCATACTCTGAGGGGTGAACATGTAGGGCTTAAAAAGTTTTACTATGGCACCAACCCTGAAAGCGCTAAAAAATCTGCTACATTTCGGTGAATCAGAGTAATTTTTTTGTATAGAACAGTCGGTCGCTGCGTTGTATCCCTTCCTACTACGCTATCATCTCAAAATAAAATCATTACACACAGTATAAAGCAGAAAGTAGGCAGAAGTTTGTTTATTATAATCGCAGAAGCGAGATGATCGAAACCATCTTAAAAACTGATATTGGATATGCATATTTTCCCGCATATTCTGGTCATATAAAGGCGGGCTAGGCAATATAAAAAGTGAACGAAATATTGACAAAATACTCGGGCTCTGACGCGGAGAAGGCGCGGTCACGTTACACTTAAGGTGAAGGGGGTATCGTGGCAGGAGCCACGTTTGTCTAGGAAGACAACCTCTCTGCCATGTGCTCCAGCGCAAAAAACGTGTTCTTAGTATCAATTTCTTGGAAATAATAATATACAATCGCTTGCAGTTCACGCAGGCATACAGGCAGTTTTACAAACTAATAATTGTAATTATTAACTTATCAGCAAAATCAACTAACCAACCATGAACCTTTGTTCAAAGAATTACTACTAATTTTTGACAAAATAGAGTTTATTTAGGGTTTAGTGATCAAGTGCATAGTGTACATAGTGTTGCTGGGGCAATCTTACTCTGCAAGTAAATTTTAGGATTGTTTGCTGACGGATATAACATAATAGCAACACTGTTAAGCGAACAAAATATTTGGTCATATGTTAATAGGTATCCAATATGTCGATTACGAATATTAGTAGGTACCTGGGAGACCGAGTTTTGCTCAAAAAACATATAAAAACTCAAAAATGCGCGTTTTCTCAGAGATAAGACATAGCTAGATCGATTTTTTGCCCTCGAAAACCCCCATATAGCAAATTTCATCGAAATCGTTAGAGCCGTTTCAGAGTTCCCCGATATATATACGTATACAAGAATTGCTCGTTTAAAGATATAGGATAAGATAAGATAGATGTACAGGCCTATTCGGATTTCGAGATAATCACAAGATCTTGAGACGATTTAGAGATCAACTAGATCTACATTAGATATCGACTAGATGTGACTTGGATATCTAAGTCATAACTTGTCGAAATCGTTCAAGAGGACCTCCAGAATCGCGGAAACGTCAAATATGACATATCTATCTTACAAATATCTTTAAATTATCCTTGTTGAAGTATAGTAGAAATCTAATTCATTTTCCGAATCGAGCCGGTATTGTCAAGTACTGCTGTTCGATAGAAAGCATTGTAACTGTACTTAATGTATGATATTAGCCTAGTGTGGGGATCATTGTACTGCTGTTAAGGAAATTTCTGTATTTCTTGAAATAAATAATACATTTTGTTTTTTTTGAGTCTTTATCTGAGTTCTATTAATTGAAGAAACTTATTTGTAGGTTACATCATACAGTCAATTGGTAGGTATGTGTGTGGTCCCCGTTTACTTTAAGTCTGCAAGGAAAAAATGTGGCGGGCCACGTGAGTTTTATTTTTAAACCTTTCTTCCCCACAGAACGTGGCGTAATAGCGTCGCCAGTTTGCAAGGGAAAGCGGTTTACAAGACGATTCTAACTTTGAAATCCATTTCAATTCATTTTAATATCATTCGCCCGTGCATCTCGCTCGTACTAGCTGTTGGAGCCAGCGTGATGCGTTGCGATTTAGAACATATTGATATTTTTCCCATTCGCCAGTTTATTTCCCACTGCAGGGCAAAGACCAGGCTTTCGCCAGCTTTGCAAGCTTTGCTTCTTCCGGCAAGTTGTCATGAAAGGTATCATTCCTCATGATTAGTCATGATATACCTATCGAAATCTCAGCCTGCCCACGCTTCTTTATCTGCGTCTACTTGGTGACTCTGTTAGCTCAGCTATCCAGGCCGCGTAGCCAAGATGCCGATCGCTTACGCTCCGTAGCGATCGAAACGCAACTGTCACTGTCGCACTAATGTGGAAGAGTGATAGAGAGACATAATGCTTTTCGTTGTCGAAGCGATAGCGATTGTAACCTTGGCTACGCCGGCAGATGTATACGATAGATGCAGCCGGTATCGATAACAAAATTAAACTTAGATTTATGAATTTCGAATGCCGCTCCATTTATTAAAAGACTGCAATTTTCTTGACAACTTAATTCATTCTTATAAAAAGGTTTTATTTAGCTTTCCCTGTGGCGTTGTTATAAATAGGCACGTATTTAACCGGTCAACTCTTAATATATCTGGGAGACCGAGCTTTGCTCGGAAAACATTTAAAAACTCAAAAATGCGCGTTTTTCCAGAGATAAGACCTAGCTAGATCGATTTATCGCTCCCGAAAACCCCCATCTAGCAAATTTCATCGAAATCGTTAGAGCCGTTTCCGAGATCCCCGAAATATATAAATTTTAGCATTAGAAAAAGGGTAAACAGTCTTGATATGTATTTTTATTGAATAACGCTTAAAACAATAGTAGGTAACTATACTAACCATCGTAGTGTCGTCCCGTTTTCTTAGATTGATTTGAAAGGGATGACACTACGATGTTGCCACTTTTTAATTTCTACAATTTCTTGTCGGTCTATACTTATGAAACCAAGAAAATGTAAATGATCATATTATGCTTCATACCTACATAATTTTTACCTACTGTGTGAAGGGAGCACCTTTCATAAAAGATTATTAATTTATTACCTATCATCTTTTACTAATACAAGGCACAGAATAAATAATAGTACTAAGTACAGAAGACTCACTCTCTAACAAAACGCGTCTGTTACGATCAGCACAGATATGGCCGCTAGGTGGCGACAGCGCCACGCGCGGCTTGTGGCAAACCCCAAAATTGGGGCCGAACGGATGTACTTTTAGCTACCTGTAGCAAAGCGACGAAATCGCGGAGTGAGACACGCCTGTACAAGGTATTGCAAGTGGCCTTCGTATTTGTACAGTTGTATACCCAGCTGCACAAGTATGGCCACTTGATGAATGAATTTCATTAATAATGTGTTCATGTAATTTTGCTGCTCACTGTACCTACTTACATCTTCTTGGAAATCTTATTTAGAAATAATAAACCTAGAAAAAGTTGCTTTTTTTTTACATTATACAAATGAATG
This sequence comes from Cydia splendana, assembly GCF_910591565.1. Taxonomy (NCBI): domain Eukaryota; kingdom Metazoa; phylum Arthropoda; class Insecta; order Lepidoptera; family Tortricidae; genus Cydia; species Cydia splendana. The sequence goes on along the minus strand of NC_085971.1, from coordinate 9,986,645 downwards.
TGAAAAGCAATTTCTTGTCATCACGTCTGTAGCTGAAAAAGTATCAGAGGGCCTACCGCGAACCACGTTCGACGTGTTGCCTCTGTGTCGCACTTGTAAATTAGTACGTAAGTGTGACAGGGAGGCAACACGTCGAACGTGGTTCGCGGTAGGCCCTCAGATCACACCCACTTGGCATCTACGCCGTAGCCGCCACGTCGTCCGTAGATAGGCCACGAAGATGTAAACATGACTGACTCTTAAACGAAAAGTTGGTGAGTAAGTATTAGATTGTTGTTGTATTCTCAGTTCAACTGTTTTCTCTAACGAGAAACGAAATGTGTGCGAGTGAGATGTCCTGATAATAAAAATTGGTTGAATTTAGATTAAAAATAAATGAAACCTCCTTAGCGTTGGCGTTAATTATGGACTTTGTTTATACCTCGAATTATTCAGCAGACAAATTTGGGATGGCGTTCTACATTTAGCTCGTGTTTACTTATCGATGATTTGTATATCTTTAAAATTAATTTGTTTTAATAATTTGCTTCTGAGTTAGTTCTAAGCGTCGTAGGTAATATAAATCGCTTAAAAGATTGTCGACTTTCAATATTGAACAAGAAGCCATTGCTAATTTCATTAACAGGCCTATTCGGATTTCGAGATAATCACAAGATCTTGAGACGATTTAGAGATCAACTAGATCTACATTAGATATCGACTAGATGTGACTTGGATATCTAAGTCATAACTTGTCGAAATCGTTCAAGAGGACCTCCAGAATCGCGGAAACGTCAAATTTGACATATCTATCTTACAAATATCTTTTAATTATCCGTATCGTAACTTGTTGAAATCTAGTAGAAATCTAATTCATTTTCCGAATCGAGCCGTAAGTCGGCCACCAAAAATGAGACAATAATACCTCTACAGAAATTTAAAGAATACCCTGCGTTACGGTTATCACATAAAGTGCAGAAAATTACAAAATCTATAAAACCAGAAGCACTTCGTACTTTAGCAACACTTAAGGTGACGTTCGGATCTCAACTGCAGCTGCATTACTGTTGCAGCGTCGTTGTTTCCGCCGCTGTATCTGTCAATTTTATTGATAAAATAAGTGACATTCGCCGCCGCATTACTGCCGCCAATAGAGGGGTCCTGTCATAGTAAATTTTGTAGTCACAGTAAATTTACTGCCATCTATCGACACATGACTAAAACTCAAAATGAAAACGTATAAAATTATCAAAAATGTGTATATATATGGATAAATGATTTTATTATTTTTATATCATTTTGACCCATGTTCATTCACTGATATCTATGTGTTAAAATTGTTAAATATGAAACGGTGTCGTCACGCCATCTAGCCGAGAATAGGCCAAAGGTGTGTGCGCCATCTATCCGAGAATGACTTTTTCTCGATTTCCGAGGCACGTTTTTTCCTTAGACTTTATTCATCTTATACGAAGTTACATAATTATGTCTCTGCTGCCGCGATTATGACGTTCAGTCCGTCACTCATTTGATTAAGCAAATTAACAGTTACAGCGGCGGCGGCAACAACGATGCTGCAACAGTAATGCAGCTACAGTTGACATCCGAACGTCACCTTTACGCTACTGCAACGCTTACCACGTCATCTTGCGTACTGTTATTACAGTAGAAAGTGCTTCTAATTTAGTAGATATTTGCCATTTTCCAAATTACCCCGCCTTCGAAATAATCCCAATGCACCCACCTTTTTTTAAATATTAACCCAGGGTCAAATGAATGTAGGTATTCCAGGTATCATAAAATCTATAATTTCTCAATATGGTGAACATTGCTAAACTCTTGCTAAATGTTCATGACGCTGACGCTCCTTTGATTGCTGCCCGAAAGACTGATTACTATTTGATATTACAGTATTTTTTACAGCAGTCCGCAGTAAACCGTACGGAAACAAAATAATATTAATTAACTTATTTATATTGAATAAACGTGACCACCTGTTTTCTATATTTTAGGCTTCGGAAACCTTAAAGGGTATATATAAGTAAGTAGGGCAATTGGTATTCAGACCAGAACGGATTGATGTGAAAACAACACGACAAAGAAATTTGACAAGAAAAATTTGTCTTCAAAATGTTTAATCAAAATAAATCTGTTATCGTATTTACGAGTATTACTTACTAAACCCTCATTCTCTCAAGTCATATAAAAATTGCTTGCCATTAGATTAAATAAGTCTGTCTATTCGCAATAAAGTCTTAGAATGTTACTTTTTTGTTTGTTAAAAAACGCTTTTCAAAACTACTTACTCGTTTTGAAGCGTCAATGTACTACTGATGTGTGGATTAAACAGCGTTCATTGTGATTCATCTCACCATTTCTTTAAAACAATTTAATTTTTTTCTTCATTCATAATTCATTATGCATCCAATATTTTTACAGCAACATTCAATATTTTAAAAAGTTTATTAGTTTAAAAATTTATAAAAACCCCTTAAGCTGCATATATGCCAAAAATGCCTTACATCATTTTGGAAAAGAGCTGATACTCTTAAACCTGCTAGATCGATTGCTACTAAACATTATATACGCAAGGAAACTCCCTTTCGCTTTAAAAAAACACATCAGAAACGGCCTATCCGTTGGAGAGCTACGATGCCACTGACAGACAGACAGACATTGGCGTCAAACATTATAACACGCCTGTTTTTGCGTCGGGGGTTAAAAATGTAACGTTTCGAAGGGTAAACACAACCCACGTACATACCTATTTGACATCAAAACACTAATTAATTTAATTAAAACGGAATTGAGAAGGGAATTGCGGTGCAAAAGTCACGTGCTCGTTTTAATTGATCAGTCAGGTGTTCGATGACGTCCCTACTGGGACCTGAAAGATTTCAGCTGTTGGAAACTTTATATGTAGATATATTGTTCAGTATCGAGCTTTGCAATATTTTATAAATATTTTTTAACTCCCGTTTGAAAAGAGAAATGTTAAATGTAAGTACCTATAAAATATAGTACTTTATTTGTTTATCAAAAGTGCAGGCCGTTTTTCGAGACATGCGTCGCTTAATGACATAGTCCGTCGGTCTCTTGCCACCATCAATGTGCCTGCTCTTCTTGAGCCGACTGGCATTATCAGAGATGATGGCAAGAGGCCCGATGGAGTGTCCTTAGTTCCTTGGAGCTTGGGACGGATGTTGGTGTGGGATGCTACCTGCGTAGACACACTGGCACCGTCCCACCTCCAACGGACTACTGTAAAAGCGGGCGGAGCGGCGGAAAGCGCCGAAATTCTAAAACGTAACAAATATAAGAGCCTCGGTAGAGAGTACCATTTTGTACCATTTGGTGTTGAAACTCTAGGTCCATGGGGTCCCAGCGCGCATAAGTTGTTCGCAGAAATCGCGAAGCGTCTGGTTGTCGTAACTGGTGACCGAAGAGCTGGCGGCTACCTCGCACAACGTATTATCAGCATTGCGATACAGCGAGGAAATGCCGCCAGCATCCTTGGTACAATGCCTCAAGGGCCTATTTTAGATTTAAGCTATTTTAGATTTAAGTTATTAATTTCGTTTAGTAGTACCACTATATATATTGTATGTATATTTGTTTATCTATATTCTGTGGTAAACTCTGACAAGATTTTGTTACGCCTTTGCCATAGAAACAGATAGAAGCATACAGGAACCAATACCTAGGGACTCCGTGCACACTGAAGGAGGCAGTTAGCAACCTGAAGACACTGCTAGGTTTCATGGACGAGCTGGGGTGGGTAGAGTAGTGCAACCTCGTTTTCACGCAAAATAGGCACAATGGTTGTCGATTTGCGGAAAATGCAAAACGCTTACTAAAATGCTAACTAACTAACTAGGCCTTTGCCATGTTGCAGATTTTCAGTAGTACACATTTATTTTACTAGGAGAACTTTTTGACTACCTATGTTGAAAGTCGGTGGTGGTCGAGTGCATATGACGTCCGACTTTCAATCCGGAGGTCGCGGGTTCAAATCCTGGCTCGTACCAATGAGTTTTTCGGAACTTATGTACGAAATATCATTTGATATTTATCACTAGCTTTTCGGTGAAGGAAATATCGTGAGGAAACCTGAATACATCTGCGAAAAACTTCAAAGGTGTATATGAACTTCCAAGTCCGCGTTGGGCTAGCGTGAGGACTATAGCCCAAGCCCTCTCGCGCATGAGAGGAGGCTTGTGCCCAGCAGTGGGACGTATATAGGCTGAATTATTATGTTGAAAGTCATCGGATATTATCAAATGATTTTACCATATAAATTCCAAAAAAGATTCCAGAAGATGCAAGAAAAAATATTTTAAATACAATAAAATAATTAAAATATTAACATAAAAAAGAACGAAGGACTGCGTAGCATTCCAATAAACGCTGTTTTGAATCCATGAAACGGTCTGTAGGTACCTACCTACGCTGTAGCCACGTTTACTTTTCTGCAAAGTAGGTAGTTGATCAGTATAGCAAGACCCCGTATCAAATAGCTTTTGGGTTTTTTTTCTAGCATCAACCTCCGTGATCGCGCATTGGTCCTCCTCATGTTAAAACTTAAAAAATATAACGTAGCTGAGGGCAACTCTTCAACTACGCTTTTATCTTATTTCATATAAATAAGAACAAATTTACTAAAGTCATCCTAGAAAAAACTATCAAAAATCAAAACTCGAATTGCCATGACGTGCCCCTTGTTAGCCGTGTTTTCTAATATGAAATGTAAGAACTTCGCTTCGCTTTGCTCGCTCGTTTAGGTAATAAATACTCAGATAAAGAGAAAACATCCATTTGTAACTCAGAATTCGAACCCAGGACCTCCAGCTTAGTAGGCAGGGTAGTGACCCTAGTAGTGACCGACTAGGCTAGGAGGAAGTAAAGCTAATTCAAACCAACAATTCATGTTCAAAAACTTAATCTTAAATACATATAGTACCTTCATATCTAAATATGTCTAGATATGATAAGATGTTTTATTTTGCGCTTAAGCGTACAAACAACCATAATATACATAATATTGTATACTTAGCGAACCTACTCGTATAATCAAAAATACTGTTTATTTTCGTACCTAACTTGTACCAAATAACTAAACTAACTTGTGATTTCATTGGTTTCTCGACGAGCGTAAATTGTGGATTGAAAACGTGCTTACCTTCCTATAAATAATGCCGCCAAATTAAAACAAGTGAAGGAAGTAAAGGAAAAGGTAATGTTGTATGGGAAATATATATATTATATCTGCTTGACCTACTTATCCACGGCTTCTAATCGACCCATTCATTCATCATTCACACAGAGTGGTACGAGAGGGGTCCAAGGCTCGCACGATGACGTCACTATTGGGTTTAAAATCATGTATACTCCCCGCTCGGTACAACCGTGCTGCAGCCCCCCCTTGTGACCTACTAACCCAAAATGGGATCCAAGTGACGTAGGCCATTGTACAACCTCGCCAACGTGTTGCCCTCTCAAGCACAAGGGTCCGTAAGGAACCAGGATCAAAACTTTTGTGCAGCGCGCGAGTTGCGTTTTCAATGGAACTTTCACGAACAAGCGTACAGTCCACCACATAGATTATAGATGTGTGCGTTTCCAGTTATATTTATTTTGTTCCACTCAGCAAGTGGCCATGGCCTGTTATATCAGTATACAAGTAATACAGATATAACACTCGCAATAGCCTTCAATTGAAATGAACTTAAAGGATTTGATTAATTATCACATTCCTGACATTAATTTAATTTCGAATTATAACGGAATTACTTTTTGATAAAGGTAAATATTTACTCAATTATAATTCATTGAATTATAATTGAGTAAATTAAATTCAAACCATCAATAACTTTATCTTATGCATATTATATTGATGCAGTACCTTCAAGCGGAAGTAGGATAATTTAGCCTGTAATAATGTCAACGATCAATAACACGAATAAGTATATTAGCATATTGATGTAATTAATCCAATGCATGACGCAAGGTTCACCTTGTGGTGTCATCTACCTGAAATTTGTGTAAATATTATGCGACATAAACATAAACGCCTCAACTGTTTAGATCAGGTGTAAACATGAATAAGAATTAAAAATGAATGAAAGTATCGTAATCAAATTTATATATTAATGAAAGGATCAAAGGGTTGAATAATTTATATTTTAATGGTTTGTTATTTGATGTAATCTGTAATATGGTTTACTAGAAAAAACCTTACGTATTATAGGTATATGCATTCAATTTATATTTTAATGGTTTGTTATTTGATGTAATCTGTAATATGGTTTACTAGAAAAAACCTTACGTATTATAGGTATATGCATTCATTAAATTACATAGTCTGTTATTTAGCGCACCAGACATTTTTGAAACACGGTCAAAAAAAGGTATCTTCTGTTATATGGATTGCGTTAATCATTAAGTATCTTGTAAATGGTTTACGGGGTATACCTATTTTAGTAGGTACTTATGTAATTTGGAAGCGGGAAGGTATATTTCAAAGTTACAATATTTTTTATACATAAGCAGCGAGAACTTGATTTCAAGAACGAAACGATTGGATTGTAGTCATGATAGGGCCTACAGATTTTTTTATTATATGTTTATAGTACATTGTAGGACAGGACGGAAAACCGCTAAAAGATGGACGAGTGAGTTTGAGGGCCGACACGTTAGTGGAGGCCCTCGAATAATACGAGTCCATCTTTAGCGTTTCCGGCCGAGGCATTACATAGTGCTTTTCACGACTACTGCGAGGAAATAAGAAAACATTTGCATAACTATAAGTACTAGCCCGCGATTTCTCTGGTAGCAAATTACTAGTCACTGCCTGTGCTGTCTCTTGAATTTCGGTAGGCGTCAGCGTAAGAATATCATTTTCTTCACTAGAAGAACTCTTTTTTATAGCGAGCGTAGATACGTGTTTCTTATATTTTTTAGTCAAACATAATTTACACTATACAATTCAGTGAGTATTTTCCGATCCCGCCTTTTTTACTTTTTTTATCACTTTTAAGAGGCGTTTTTCTGTTGTTTGCTTCAAACCGACTCTAAACTTAGAAGCGTTTTTGCTAAAAAAACACAAACACAAACACATGATGAAAACTGCAGATTCTTGCTATTAACATTTATTTCTTGGAAAGTTACATGCTGAACTATTTTCTATTTTAATTTTTAGGGATGCGCGCGCGCGCTCGTCTTGGTGGTTGTATAGGCTCTGGCGCGGGGCTGTCCCCCGCGGCCTTCTTTCCCCTCTGTCGCCTTACACGGTAGGACCGGTCCTGGACATCCTCCCCGCCCTTGGAAGGACTTGCAGCTTCTTCCAAGACATCAGACTCCTCCGTTGTGGTTGGCAAAGGGCAGACTTTGTTGACGCCTCGCCGTTCAACGCCTCGGTAAGTCAGAAAGTCAGCGACTCTGGCCACTCCGTCATCGCCGGGGTAAAGCTGCTGAACTCGGCCGAGTCTCCATTTAAGTGGTGGTAAATTGGGTTCTTTGAAGACCACCAGATCCCCTTTTTTAAGGTTTATCTGCCGGGAACGCCATTTTGTTCTTTGTTGCAGTTCGGCCAGATATTCTTTTCTCCATCTCTCCCAGAAGTTGCATCGGAGCTGTTCGACCAACTGGTACCTTGTGCGAATCTTCATGTTTTCAGGCTTCTGCGGGCTTGGTAGTGACGTCAGCGGCCGCCCGATGAGGAAGTGCCCTGGGGTCAAAGGAGAAAGGTCGTTTGGGTCAGGTGATAAAGGAGTTAGGGGTCGGGAGTTAAGGATCGCTTCAATTTGAGTGAAAAGCGTGCTTAACCCCTCGTATGTAAGACTAACATTCCCTGCTATACGTTTAAGATGAAATTTGGCACTTTTTACGCCAGCCTCCCAGAGGCCGCCAAAAGTTGGAGAGTATGGGGGATTGAAAACAAACTTTATGCCCTTATTAGTCGCAAAGTCAGTTATGCTACTTAGGTTTGACTGCAACACTCTGCCTAACTCATTGTTTGCTCCGACGTAATTTTTGCCATTATCACAGCAAATGTAATCAGGTTTACCTCTTCTAGCGATAAATCTCTTAAGGCAAGAAATGAAAGCTTGGGTTGTGAGATCACTGACCGTCTCAAGGTGCACAGCTTTAGTAGAGAAACAAATAAAGATGCACAGATAGCATTTTGTGGTTCTACTGCCGCGACCTGTTTTGCTGGCAATCATGAAAGGGCCAGCAAAATCGGTTCCAGTGACCTGGAAAGGATAAGATTGAGACACCCTAGTCGTAGGTAGATTACCCATTAATGGTTCCATCGTCTTACCTTTCATCCTGACACAAGTGACGCATTTATGCACAATGCTTCTAGCTAGTGTTCTTCCCCCAATAGGCCAGTATGTTTCTCTGAAAGAGCTGAGAAGCAATTGAGGACCAGCATGGAATAACCTTAAGTGCTCACTTGACATCAAGATTTTGGTAAGACGATGGTTTGATCGCAATAGAATAGGGTGCTTGGCATCGTAATTAAGGTTCGCATGTTTTAACCGACCACCTACTCGCAGCAGTCCCTTTTCATCAATAAAGGGAGATAATTGCAGAACATTGTACCTTTTAAGCGACTTGTGTTCTTGAAGTGCATTTATCTCAAATCCAAAGGACTCCTGCTGAGCGGTTTTAAGAAGGAAGGTAAGAGATTGATGAAGTTCAGTTTCATTAAGAGAACCCACCGTTTTGTTCTTATGATTTCTGCAGTTATTTATGAACCTGTATACATATGCGAATGCTCGCTGAAGGCGTAAAGGATTCGAGAAATTTTCAAATTTTACGAATTTTGGACTATCGTTTCGGACATGATGAACTTTAATTTCAGGCAATTGAGTTTCTGAATGCCCAGTTAGCTGCTGAGGCCATTCAGATTCAGGTTTTGACAGAAACTTAGGACCGTTCCACCACAGCGCAGAATCAACAAGCGCGCTGGGTTCAACGCCTCGAGAAGCCATGTCCGCTGGATTCAGGTGAGTCGGTACATGTCTCCATGATTCGCGTTCTGTCAATTCATGGATTTCATTAACTCTGTTGCAAACGAAAGTCTTTAAGAGTTTCGGCTGAGTTTTAATCCATCCTATGGTTATTGTCGAGTCAGACCAAAACGTTCTAGTGTTAACTTTGCACCGCAAAGCTTCACAAACCTTTGTTGCAAGCCGCGCTCCTAAAAGAGCAGCACATAATTCGAGCCTGGGAATCGTAACAGCTTTCAAGGGAACAACGCGCGTTTTGGCGCATAATAGGTGGATGCTTACGTTACCTTCATCGTCAGTTGAGCGTAAATACACACAAGCTGCATACGCGTCTTGTGAGGCATCCACGAAACAATGAAGATCTGTGGAGACAGGGCAAGCGCACAGAACAGACCTGGGGATTGAAAGTGCAAGCAACACGTCTAGGTTTTTAATGATCCTATCCCACGTCTTTTTTATGCTCTTTGGCACCTCTGCGTCCCATTCTAATTTAAGTTCCCAAAGCTTCTGTAACAGAATTTTAAGTGTTATTGTGCACGGGCTTAGCAAACCTAAAGGATCGAAGATCTTACAGGTATTCGATAGAATTATGCGTTTGGTGACTTTATGTTCATCTTTGTTTATGTTTATTTCGAATCTGAGAGTGTCAGTACTAGGTGCCCACAGTACTCCCAGTACACTTGACTCTTTTGACAAATTATGAGAGTCGGATTTTGTGGCTTCCTGAAATATTTCTGGACAATTTGTCTTAAATTTGTGTATAGGAAGACCAGCAGAGTTAAGGACCTCGGTAACCGACTTTAGGATGTGAGCTAGTTCGCCCACCGTCGCGGCACCTGTCAAGAGGTCGTCGACGTAAAAGTCGTTTTTTATTACCTTAGACACGACAGGATCAGAACATTCCATTGCTAACTGAACCAGGCACCGAGTGCTTAAGTAAGGTGCACATGCAGTACCGTATGTCACTGTGTTCAGCTGCAGAGTTTTAAGAGGCATGTTATCCTGCTCTCTCCATAAAATAAGCTGGAGATGTCTTTGTGACTCATCTATCATGATTTGTCTATACATTTTTTGAATGTCTCCAGACAACACGTACTTATGCTGGCGGTAGCGAATGAGTATGTTAAACAACTCATCCTGGACTACGGGGCCAACGTGCTGAATGCTATTAAGTGACTTGTTTGAGGATGATTTCGCTGACGAGTCAAAAACAACGCGCAAGCGCGTAGTTTCGCTACGTTCGCGAATCACAGCATGATGGGGCATAAAGTACCCGAATTGAGGCCTGCTAATCTCAGTTAAGTGACCTAGCTCCTCGTATTCACGAATAAATTTGCAATACTCATTTTTAAAGTGAGGATCTTTATTAAGTTTTTTCTCAAGACTGTAGAAGCGCTTTTCAGCCATGCTGTAAGAGTCACCAAGAGCTACCTCTGGAGTCTCTTTAAAGGGCATGAAAACTGAAAACCTACCATCATCAAGGCGCTTCGTAGTTGCAGTAAAGTAGCGTTCACAGAACTCGTCATCAGCTGACAAAGTTGGTTTTGTGGTTGGAACTTCTTCAAGGCTCCAAAACTTTGCCAGTTGATCACTGATTTCTTTGGTGAAGTTACAATATTCTTGACGCTTTGGTTGCAGATCGGAAATATAACGACGACCTGCCACCATCCAACCTAACCTGGTTTCGACAAGCAGCGGCTTTTCTGGGCCTAGCTCTATTTTGTTGTAACACAAGAGATCATAGAACAACTCTGCACCTATTAGTATATCAATTTTGGAAGGGCGGAAGAAGTTAGGATCCGCCAGTTGAATGTTATCAGGTAAGTTAAGTTCTGATACATTTATTGGGGAATTAGGGAGTGTCCCTGTGATGTCAGGAACCACTAGACATTTAAGACGTGTACCGAAATCATTTACACATGATTGTATCGTCACTTCGCAACTATCATTTATTGGAGTTTGCTGTTTCATTAAGCCGAATACACATGATGTATTTGTACCATTACTAACGTATCCGAGTTTTTCTTTCAGGTCTGTCGTGATGAAGCATGGTTGACTACCCCCGTCGAGGAACGCACGTGCAAGGTAAGTACTATTATTTTTAGGATTTATGACTTTGATTATGGCGGTGCCAAGGACAACTTCACCCGAAGAACAGGCCGGCAGGGACACAGGTGCGTAGCTACAATGATTTACGGTAGTACTTGTTTCAGGCTTGTAACTATCTACATGCAATAATGTATTATGTTTGCTTTTGCAGATCTTACATGTACCCAAAATGCGACATTCATTTGTTGCGTGACCCCTGCGTAGACAATTGGAGCAAAGTTTTAATTTAGAAATTTCATCGCATCTTTTTTCAGGTGACAGCTGCTTAAAGGAAGGACAATCTATAATCCGATGCTGCTGATTACAGAATGGACACGAAAATGTCGGTTTGGCGCTAGCAGAGGCAACAAAACTTTTTAATGTTTTATTATGAGGGTATTCCTTGTTTTTATTAGGTTCAGGTTTCTGATTATTTTTAAAGAAATTAGGTTTACTATCACGTTTGTCGCTTCTGCTGATCGCCATGGTCTCAAGAATATCAGCACGGTTACGCAAAAACTGCATAAAATCGGATAAGGTCGGTAAGTCCTTGAACGTATTTTTATGTTCCTCCCATTTAGTGAAGGTAGTTGTATCTAATTTAGTAGACACTAAGTATATGATGAGAACATCCCATTTGTCCGTGGGCTGCTCTAGAGTATCAAGCGCTCTTAAGTTTTTTGACACATAGTCTATCATGAACCGTATTGCTTTGTGAGACTCACTTGAGATGCCTTCTATTTCAAATAACGCTTTTAAGTGGTTATTGATAAGAACCTTTTTGTTATCATATCGTTCACGTACTAAATCCCACGCAACAGTATAATTTTTTGAGCTAAACTCTAATGATTTGATTATTAAAGCCGCACCTCCCTCCAATGATGACCTCAAGTAATGGAATTTATTTATGTCCGATATGGAATCATTGGAGTGAATTAACGATTCAAAAGTGTCTCTAAATTCAAGCCACTTCAAATAATTTCCGTCATAGGTAGGTAGTTTTATAGTGGGTAGTTTGATATTTGAGTTATGATGATGATGACTACACGTATTTGAACATGAGGAGCGAGCAGAGTGAAGGCTCCCTTCCTTTTCTTCATGAACTTTAAGACGCGTGTCCAGTATATGCTGAGCTAAAGATAAAGTGCTATAAAAAACGCTTTCAAAATTATCCACCTCACTATCATCTTCCTCAGACGAAAACATTTCAATTTGAGACTGAACTTCATTAAACTCAAACAACAAGTTTTCAATTCGTTCTAAACGAAATTTCAATTCTTTAAGTTTCAAGTCAGTTATTTCCTCTTGTTTACATGCATTCAAGACAGAAACACAATCTTTAAATCGTGTTAAACGACCCTTAATAGTGCCCCGTAATTTAGTTAACTCTTTCAATTTCTTTCCATCAGGATCAACGCCAGAAGTTTCAACCATTTTTAAAGCTAAAAACGTAACGCAATCAATGAGTTAAGTAAAGTAAAATGTGCATCAAACCAGTTAAAAATGAAGTAGCAGTTGCGCGCCGTGTAAACACGGTGAGACACAGTGCCGTGCGAGGTGCGCTCTGATAACGCGAGCGATTCGACACGCTGAGACACGGTGCCGCGCCGTGCGATTCACAGTGCACGATGACAATGCAGGTAGCAACGGCCACTTGCCGGTTACGTAAGCGGTCCGCCTGGAATGTTCGGCGAAAATAATTAGCAAAATGGTTTTATTATAATTATGTTTACGATTGATTTTACTTTTAAGCGAAGAAATAAAGTATCGAGCAACTTATAGGGACATAAAGATAGTTTGCTTCTAGAAATAAAGTTATTTTAAGATAATTAAATAAATTACGAGTTTGAGAAGCCTTTTTGCAAATAAAGAACGATAAATTATATTTTTAATGTCACGAAAACGCTGCGCTTTTATTTATAATGTATATATTTACGTGCAAATTAAGCGTTTAGCTATGAAATTAAGGTATTTAAGCATTTATTTACCACCGTAGCATTAAGCAGTGCTTGATTTAAGTAAACACTTTTATAAAGGGCTAGCGAAGCGGAAATATTGCAATTGCTTAAAAATATTAAGAGCTAAACCACGTAAAAATATGTAAGCACCGTGGTGTACATGCAAAAAGAAATTAACTTCTAGATTAACACGACACTTAGTGCACAAAGAATATTAGTGTTACACACTCGTGATCAAACTCGCCGATCACACAAACTTGAAGAGGGAATATTTAGGAAATAAATGAAAGGATTGGGCTACTCATCTGTAATAACGCTGACTCGCCGCGATGTAGGTACCACTCTTCACTTATGTCGCATAATATCCAGTCCAGCTCGTCGATGCGTCGTATGGCGAAGTTCAAATTATGTCCGTTAAATAACGGGTTTTAGTTTAACATGTAGTGTCCTTCTTCATTTCTTATGTGTCCTGTCACGGTCGCCACTTTTGTTGATGATGAAAACTGCAGATTCTTGCTATTAACATTTATTTCTTGGAAAGTTACATGCTGAACTATTTTCTATTTTAATTTTTAGGGATGCGCGCGCGCGCTCGTCTTGGTGGTTGTATCTTAGGCTCTGGCGCGGGGCTGTCCCCCGCGGCCTTCTTTCCCCTCTGTCGCCTTACACGGTAGGACCGGTCCTGGACAGCTACAAAAGTAAAAAACGCACTCGTCCATCTTTTAGCGGTTTTCCGTCCTCTCCTACAATGTACTATTTATTGATTTTTATGTTTTAAATGATATTCATTGCTGTAGCGAACTGTCACCAATGACATATGATGATAACAATGAAACATTGTAGTAGTGGTGGTTCAGGTGCTACAGCTATTGCCTACTTTCCAGCTTGGTTTTAGACCATCTATTGCCACATTTCCGAACAGTGGCGTGAAAAAGAACTTTGTTTCTCAAAAGAAATTAACATTTCGCTTGATGAGCAAATTAGCAAATTACATCATAAGACATATTATTTATCATATTATATCATTTATTCCATTGTAATCATGTTCATTTGTACATTTTGGTCTTACATTTGGCAAGTAGGTACATGATACCCTGCTAGGGTGTACAATATAGGATTTTAACTTATACATAATTTTAATTTCGAGAAATATTAAATGTCAAAGAAATAAATAATAATAAAGTAAGACTAATTCATGCATAAAAGATATTCACATAATCTATCTATCTATACATATAATAAAGCTGAAGACGGTCGAAAGTCTGTACATGGAAGATATTTGAAAAAAAGTTGGCTGGGGATACTTAGAATCGATAACAGAACACGTTCCAAAAGTTTTTAGAATTTTTGTCTGTTTGTCTGTTTATCTGTTTGTCTGTTTATTTGAACGCGCATCACGTGAAAACGGCTGAACGGATTTTGATGAAAACTTTACTAATCTGTCGAGAAAATCCCCGGCCAGGTTATAGGCTATAAAAATTCAACCCCTAAAAGGGGGGGTAGCCACAACACTCGATTGACTTAAGTTTGCCCCTGAATCTTATGGCGCTACTTAGGAAGGAGGGGCAAACTTTTTTCATATATGTGCTACCACTATTGAGTACCCTGGTAAACTAACAGATGGCGCTGAATTTAATACGTTGTGACATGAATAAGTCACCTAGGAAAGATTTTGCCAAATAAACTCTAATTTTAGAACAGGGGGTACGGATATCAACAAAAATAATTGAATAATTATGTTGATTTAATGAATTAATAATACAACAAAATTAAACGACAGTAAATTAATTGCCCCTCATTGCACAGTCTTTTGGGGAACTGAGTAAACATTAATTAATAAAGAAAACTAAAAATGAGTTTACATAGTTACATAGTGGTAAAATAAACACACATAATTATCAACACGCGTATAATTGCATAATTATTTAAAATTATTAATTTTCTCCATCATGAATTATACCTAATCGTAATTATATCGCACCCATATCAAATCCATATTCATACAAGGTGGGTACTTTGAAAAAAAAAACATTGACCTCTGTCATTTGCAGTGCCGGATTAACCCTTTTAGGCAAAATAAGCACTTGCTTAGGGCACCACGTCTAGCTAGGGGGCACCAAAACCGTAGGCAAAAAAAGCGCAGGCTGCATCAGCATTGCAGTCGTCGTGCAGTAGGTACCTACATGAAACTTTTATACGTGTACAAGTACCCATCTAATAACGTCCCATCCCTTCTCTGCATGAAATCCTGGATTCGCGCCTGGTTGGGACTAAAAGTAAAAATGTACAACTGTCTATCAAACTGCGTTTTTTGTATCGAAAAATTTTCGCGCTCGCTTCGCTCGCGTTTTATAATAACACTATAAGATATGATAAAAGTGACATTCGGGTGGCGACTGTAGCAGAATTACCTACTCTGTTGTAACATTATTACTTTTTCGTGATAAAATGATGTGACTGATTTCCATACTAAAAATAAAAATGTACAACTGTCTATCAAATTGCGTTTATATATCGAAAAATTTTCGCGCTCGCTTCGCTCGCGTTTTCAATAACTTTCTAAGTCAAATTGCGTTTTTTATATCGAAAAATTTTCGTTTTTGCTTCGCTCGCGTTTTCAGTTACATTCTAAGATATGATAAAGGTGACATTCGGGTGGCGACTGCAGTAGCATTACTCTGTTGCAACGTTACTGCTGCAGTACTGTCAATTTTCGTGATAAAATGATGTGACTAATTTCCATTCTCAGCTGTAATGAGGCAATGAACGTCACTCAACTAACCAAAAAAATTCAATGTAATCTTGATGACCCTAGGGAGAGGGGGCACCATGCTCTAGAAATGCTTAGGGCATCAAAACGGCACTGGTCGTTTGCGGAGTCAAACGATTTGGGACTCGCATTTAATACGCATTACCATGCCTTCCAGAAAAAAATCCAATCATTCGCGAAAGTCTCGCAACGCATTCAGGTTACAAGGGGCACGTAGTCTTCCTCAGGAGTCTGAAGAAGACCACAGTGAGTGGCGCTCTAGCCAGGCAGGCCGCTTCGCTTTCGCTCGCGCGCGTATACCTTACTGTATCGTCCGATATACATCTACTACTCTGTCGTTTAAATCACGTGTAAAATTTGAATAACGGCGAAGAAAACTATTGATTTCGGAGTTTAGTTTTATTTAGTGGTACCTAATTGTAAAATATTTTATCTGGACTGGAGTCCTCTAGCATATCCATCTGTCAACTTTACTTCAAGTTCCGCCTCCAGGGGAGAGGGAGAGAAATTAGGATTAGTAATTAGCCGCTTACTGACACAGACCGAATTCTACGCGGGCGGAGCCGCGGGCACAGCTAGTTATTATATATTATAATAAAGAAACTCACATAAATAAGCTTAATATACATAACTAGGAAAAAAAAACATAATTAAATAACTAACCTACAAATATTAAAAACTAAATCTAAAAAAAATTATAAAACTAAACTTAAAATAAATAATTACAAAATATCCCCCTGCGGAATGGTGCTGTAGATACTGGCAGCATTTCCTCGCTGTATCGCAATACTTATTCTTTGTGCGAGGAAGCTGCCAGATCTACGGTCACCAGCGGCGTCAGCTATCCTTTTTGAAAGATCCTTAAAAAGGGTAGACGCGTTCGGACCCCACGGGCCAAGGGTCTCGACACCAAAAGGTACGAAATCGTATTCGGGGCCGAGACCCCTATTATATATTATTATATATGTATGACTTGCAATAGTACTTAAGTACATTAATTAGAGCATGTCTAGGTAGATAATAGTTAATCTTAGAATTTATGTTAGAATAATAAAATTAATAAAGCTATATTATCAGCCAGTAAAAAATCAGCAAGAAAGCACCGCTTATTTATTCTACGAAATAAGATTACATTCCTAAATATTTTTAGCTCAAGTTCAACATCATAAGTAGTGTATAACCAAACATAATCTTGGCTTGAATTACCTCTTGCGATTTAGAATGATATTCTCATCGCCTAACGAACCGTCCTAAGCGAACTTGTGTAAACTTCTGTCGAGGTTTTTGTCGAGAGATAACAATATGGGGTTCTTCAAAATAAGGAGTGCACTGGTTTCTAAGGGGTCGGCAACATGCATGTGACACCTCTGCTGACCGCTTTCTATGGTACAGCATAATAAATAACGCATGAACAAAGTATCTTCCCCTTAATAGAGCCAATATGATAATGATAAGTGCTCAAGAACATACATATTCTTAACTAGGTCTGGTTTAGTACCTAATTTAGGTCAAATATGAATTAATTACTATTTTGTAATTGTAAGTACAAATATTGTACCTATTCTGATATGTCTTGTACACTTTTAAAGGTACCGTAAAATGGGGTGAGTAGGGTTCGCGGGGAGAGTTGGGTTATGAATGTGGAGAGAGGGGATGAAAGGGGGGTGAGATGGGATTTTAAGGCTACTGCTACAAAAATAATGTATTCCAATTTAAAATGGAGCTATAGTAATACTCATAATAAAAAAAAACGATCCTTCAAAATCACCTTTGTATGAAAACCCAACTCACCCCAAATACGAGGGACTACGGGGTGAGGTGGGATTTCCTGTTTATCGTCAAAGTTATGAAATGGAACTACCCAAAATAAAATAAAAACTAAAATACAAACGTCCGGAACACTTATTATACATATACACGGTACACCATTCAGTTTGAATTATGTAAAAATAAAATGTTATCGAGGTTTGAATGTCAGTTTTGCACCTACTCACCCCATTTTACGGTACCTACCTAATATTATAATTTGTGAAAAATAATCGATTTCATTGGATAAATATGTTAGCTTGGCAAGCGACATGGGAACAGCAGTCCAATACAGCCGCATCCGAGCAACGAACTCGGGATACTTCGAGGATGTCAATTTAATTCTTGTTTACACTCGAAGCTTGTATGTGTTATCGGTGCCTTCTCGATTCCTAAGTGTATATACAGGGTGGCCAAAAAATAAGTGCATTCTCGTTGCCAGGGAGGTTTTGGGATTATACTGAGCAACTTTTACTATGGGACCAACCCCGAAATCGCGAAATAAAAATTTACCCTCCCATAGAAAATGGACCAGCCAAAATGTATGAAACGTATGAAACAGCCAAATTTTGAAATGAGGTGAATGGAATGAGACATAAATGTGTTAGTTCGAATCGGCCTCCAGTAGCCTTACCACGACTGCCTTGGCAGGGTCAAACTGACATATTCGCTAACGTCTGCGTAACTTACTTTCTATACATCTCGCTCGCACTAATATGCGAGAACGAGCGAGATGTATAGAAAGTAAGTTATGCACACGCTAGCTAATATTATGACAGTGCCAAACTGGTGGTAGCCGTAGGTAAAGCTCGATCAATAGGTGCATCTTCGGTCGTTGACCGCGCTGCACGCTGGCTCCAACCGACTTTTAATTCAAACTTAGCCGCATGTTCCACTAACCTATTTATAAACAAATGTATGCGTACTGCAGTGCAGAGATTATGTTACTACCCTAATATACAGGTTACCAAACCAATTCGCTAGGTTTGTGATGAGCATGTAATTTATTTAATTATCTACCGAAACCGAAATAAAATGAAATGAATATCTTTTTAAAATACGCCGTTTATTACGAAAACTAAATGTACCTACCTATAATAACACAATTTTCAAACACAAACTTCAGTTAAAAACGCTTTGCAAAAGTTTATTTGTCAAAATATTCGTTGTGTTATATAGACTAGACAATGCAAAACTGGAAATGAATTCATTCTTATCGCACATCGTACTCGTAACCTATTTTTTAACAGCCTTTGGAAGAACAGTTCTTTGCTTGTATGTAAATTCCATGTTGACGTGTAAAAGGGGCAAGGCCTATTTGCTGAATAAATGTTGAAGTTGAAGAAGTCTACATAATAAATACCCGAACTCAATTTGGGTATCCACTGTTTTCAGGGCACTGAACCGTAAATGCAAATGTCCTAAATATAGCTAGGACCTTTCAAAGCTATTCCGGGTTCTCGTAGTCAGTCGAAATTATTCATGTCTTTAAATATATCATAGCCTGCTATAGTCTGACATACTTATATTCTTTTTCACGCCAATATTGGAGTCGGATGGGGATCGAGACTTGCAGGCGGAGCACGTACTATCCGATTTGACAAATGGGTCACCGCTTTATGTAAAAGGTTAGGGTTTGAGATGCGACAGTTTTGGGTGCGTAATGGGAAAGGTGATAAAATACGAGTATGATGTGATATGACTATTTGTTGGTGGTCCATTATCATCGGTTCAGAATCTGATGATGAAGTTCTGGAGAATCGGGAAACTCTCTAAATATTATAGGCACAGCCTATTTATAGTAATTTCGGTATTTTTTGTGCTTCATACAAACCTTTGTTTTTATAGTAACTCGGGCATTAGCTCTCGAAAGTGACACATATTATTGCAGTAGAACCTTTTTAGATTGCATAATGTATTAGCCATTTTCATTTTTAACCGACTTCAATTTCATAGAAGGAGGAGGTTCTGTATTCGGTTGTGGCTATCTTTTTTTTTTTTTTTTCTATGTACGTTCACCGATTACTCCGACATCCGTAGTCCGATTTGAGTAATTCTTTTTTTGTTTGAAAGGAGCTACCTCCGAGTTGGTCCCATTTTAATTTGGTTCTGTTCTGATGATGGGATCCATGAGGAATTGAGGGAACTCCTCAATTCTTAAAGGCACATGCATGGTGTTTTGGGCGTTTTCTTAAGCAACTCGAGCATTTTCTCCCGGAAACCACCAATTTGATGAAGTAGGCCTGATGATAATGATGATGATTTATTTAAATGTAAGTATGTTCAGCGATTACTCCGCCACCTGTGATCCAATTTGAGTAATACTTTTTTTGTTTGGAAGAAGTTACCTCCAAGATGTTTCCGTATTATTTTTGGTTCTGGTCTGATGATGGAATTCATGAGGAATTGAGGGAACTCCTCAATTTTTAAAGGCACGTGTTAAGTGATTTCGGGGTTTTCTAAAGTAACTCGAACATTTGCTTCCGAAAACCACCAATTTGATGTACTGCAACTGTAGCCTTACCACGAGTTTGACATTGACATATTCGCTAACGTCTTATGCATCTAAATGTAACTTTTTATGCATCTCGTTCACACTAAGGTTAGTACGAGCGAGATGCATAGGAAGTAAGTTACACACATGCTAGCGAATATATCAATGTCAAACTCGTGGTAAGCTGGTAAGGCTACTGATCGGGGGTTAGGGTTAGGAGTTAAGGGGTCGGGGAATGGCGGTTGAAGGGTTGCTGGTTCAGAATCGAGGGGTTCCTGGATCAGGGGTTGATGTGCTGTGAGGTTGAGTGATCGGGGGGCTGAGGGATTGGGCCAGTGGCGGGGCGGGCGGATGGATTTAGTTGACAGGAATTATAATTTCCCAGACGGACTCGAGAAAATTCCTGATTACATATTTACTAAAGGTACATGACTTTAGTGTTAAACAATATCTTGTTTTTCATTCATGCGTCGCGCTCTTAACAATGCGTTAAAACTAAAAATGGTAAAATAAAAACTTTTTACAAAAAAAAAAACCGACTTCAAAAAGGATGAAATAAAATATTACCCTTTTTTATGTCCATGCGTTACCAACTGATATGTATGAAGTCGGTGCCAATCCAAGTAGTAACAATACCAGTCAAAAATAATCAGCTTTATGGCTATAAATCCCATTAGAACTGTACTAATAACTATTATAAATGTGTAAAGAATTCTGTCTGCCTCTTTGTCGCCTTTTCATGGCTAAACAACTGAACCGCTTTAGGTGAAATTTGGCAAGAAGGTAAATTCCTTGAATTGTTTTATATTTTGAAATGTAGTCCTCTGGATAAGGGACGGGAAATAACTCAGTCCCAATCCCACACTTGCGTGCTATAGACTGTTCGAGCATTAGTAAGAAATGCTCTTTAAAAAATACTACGGCAAAAAAACTAAACTGCACCAAGAAGGTTTGATCGTATGTTCTGAGGTGTTTTCTTAGGTCCAGTCGACGTCAATGATATGTTTACACTTTTGCACCTTACTCCTTTGTAATAAGGCGAAAAGTGTACTTAAACATATTTTTAACATCGACTGTACCTACAGAAAGTACGGTCATTGTCGTCGTGTAAGGCAATCCAACGTAGGTAAATCCTTATCGAATCGCACCAAAGTTATGGTATGCTTCAAAATTTGGCTTGGCACCGACTTCAAACATATCAGTTGGTAACGCATAGACATAAACAAGGATAATATTTTATTTCATCCTTTTTGAAGTCGGTTTAATTTTTTTTGTAAAAAGTTTTTATATTAATTTTAGTGCCTTCAACGGCGAGGAGGTGTATTCTAATTGTAATAACAGGTTATGAATTTGATCTGGATTGACAGCATTTAGATATCATTTTGATGTCACAAAGTCGACACTGCCGTTGGTTTCACACAGTTCATAATGTTATGTATCTACCTACAAATAGAGTTCAGAACGTTTTTTTATTGTGCCTCCCGTTTGCGGTTTGCGGTAACCCAACGTCGTACATAATAACATATTATATACTCTATCGCCTTGATATTAGGGACGTGTTCAGATTGCTGTTATATTGTGATTGTCAATAAGGATTAACCTAAGTCTAAACTGGGCCATAACCGCGAAAATCGAAGTTCGTCAATTGCGGGCATGTTTCTCCTTCACTCTAATTACGTCTTAATGAGAGTAAAAGAGAAAGTTCCCCGCAATTTGGGAATTTCGGTTTTGGCTCCGCGGTTAATAAAGCATAATATATACATATATGTTATAACAAAGCGTGAGTAAAAACGTTTTGGATCACGTTTGGCGACGTCGTAGGCGTGTCCATCCATGCAGCTGACTGGTAGGCTAGTCGGTGTAGATACTGTAGATAATGATGATGTGTGGGAGGACAAAATATTCCACGACCTCATTCCGTTATATATTGCGGGATTTAAAATGTATCACAGCGGTTATCTAGAAAAGATTCGCTTTTGTTTAGGCTTTGCGAATATAGGTTGTCGTTAAGTATCGCTTCGAATGTGCTTAAGATTTGCTCTAAACCTACTGAAATAATGCATTTTAGTATTTTAAGTTGCTAAATTATAATGTGTTTTGTAAGTGAAAATTTATTGGCTCTCTGAACAATGTTTGCCATATTTCACGCCTGAAACACAGAGAATCCTAGTTCAGGCACGACATGTAAACCATCACTATTTTTAAGTCTTTGTTTTATATGAATGTAACCATGAAAAACGTGTTTTTAAATAAATTATGTTTATGTTTAACTCGGTTTTTTTTTTCCCGTAGTTACCACCAAAATATTGTTAGAGTTTTAATACTAATAAAAACAGTATAAAACAGTATAAACAGTATAAATATTGCATCATTTGGTTTTGTGGGTACTAAGTTGAATTCCATTGCAGAACTGAAATATTAAGTACCTAGGTAATATTATTTTAGTTAAAGTAGATTCAACCTTCCACTTGCTGAAATACACTTTAAGGCGCTACGCGCTGTTTTTGGCCGTAAACTCCTACTTTCTTTCTAGAGTATATAATATCTTCTTAACGGTTCAACAAAAAAATATGAAAAAAATATATATGAATCTACGTTTTATGTACAACATTCGTAACGTTTGACTTTTTTCCTGTGACTTATAATTTTTCCAATAAAGGAACATTACGATAGACCGTTTTGCGACTAACTTTGCCTATTTCTACTAAACGGTTTATTCGATTAAAGTTATTTGTAACTAAAATAAATGTTTTAACCAACACTACAAATGCAACTTAGAATAATGTTAATCAGTCAATTTTTTTTTTAAGAAATCGAATATTTTTCAACATTTCGTGCGTATACAGCTCGAAAAAGGCGTGGCCGGCAGTCGTGTGCTGGCTTTGAGACGAGGAGGCTGTGTCGCTCGTCGCTCCGTGCCTTCCTTGTATTCTGCATGCTTGTGCTGAGCCCAAGTGCAATGAAATTGGAGTTATTGTGGCCAAAGATCAAATAACTGCAGAAAGTTTATTTGGTTGTGACGCGCTTTAGCGCGCGCAACACGGTATATCGCAGCCTATTATTACGAACGTAATGACAATATTTCCACTTATATTACGTTTTTAATAAAGTTCGATTTCTAAAAAATAATAATTAATTAATCAACATTGGCAATTTATGTTGTAGGTATATCTATCTATCTGTCTGTATATATAAATGCAAGTGTCCTGACTGACTGACTGACTGATTCATCAACGCAGAGCCGAAACTACAAAAGATACAGATAAGTGTACAAGAGATTAGAAACAATTTTGAGAAATTCAACCCCTAAGGGGGTTTAAAAGGGGATGAAAGTTTGTATGGGGTTCAAGTTTTATTTTAAGCTAGGAATTTGAAACTTCGTAAACAGATATATTATTAAAATACAAGAAAACTAATTTCAGCGTTTTTGAAAATTCATCCCTTAAGGTGGTGAAAAAGGGGTTGGAAGTTTGTATGGATATCAAACATTTTATTCGAACGCGGGACTTGAATCTTTGTATTTGGGGATATTCTTAAAAGACAGGAAAAGTAATTTCAGCGTTTTGTAAAATTCATCCCCTAACAGGTTTAAAAAGGGGTTGAAAGTTTGAATCCATTACAAATGCTTTGAAACTTCTTAGAAAGGCATAATAGCCGATTACAAAAAATGTAAATGCAACGTTTTTGGAAATTCAACCCCTAAGTGGGTTAAAAGGGGATGAAAGTTTATTTTGGGGTGCACATTTTAATATAAGCTAGGAACTTGAAACTTTGCAAAAAGGTATTACTTAAATTTAAAAAACATGAAAACTAATTTAGTGAGAAAGGGGTTGAAAGTTTGTATGGAGATCAAATATTTTCTGAGTGCGGAACTTGAATCTTTGTATAAGAGCATATTATTAGAATACAAGAAAAGTAATTTCAGCGTTTTTAAAAATTCATTACTTAAAACGGTTAAAAGGGGGTTGAAAATTTATATGAAAACTTCATACAATTTGCATAAAAAGAAAAGTAATTTCAACATTGCTTGGATATGAAAATTATAGGTACCTACTAAAGATGTAAAATGTTGAAGATGAGATTCCACGCGGACGAAGTCGCGGGCAACAGCTAGTACTATATAGTTTGATTCAGAAACCATTAAATTTTTAGGATTCTTCTTCTTCGCCTAGCCTTTTCCCATATCATTTGGGGTCGACTCTCCTCATTCTTTCTTCATTCTTCGCTAGGCGTACCTGTTCTGGGTCGTCGAGACATCTATTTACATTTTTAGGATTGTTACCTATTAAAATGATGTTAGTTTATTAAGTAAATTATGTTTTCTCAAACATGCGTGGAAATATTGTCATTAGGTCATTATCATTACGTCCCGTCCTTATTTGAACTTTTATACGTATTTCCTCGCATTTTTTGAGAGAAGTACTTATATGTATATATTATTTCAATCGCGATAACATTCACCGGCCTTATGTTCATAAAATATACTTTCTTTGCTGTCTGTTTAATATCATACTCGGCAGGCATAATTATAATAGGGATATCCCGGCCATGTGTAAATATTATAGATATCTTCTTTCGAGAAATGTTTTTTTTATGTGCTAGTCAGCAAATGAGCCGCCTGTTGGGAAGCGGTCATCGTCGCCCATGGACTTATGTCCATGTTGCGTATGCAACATCACATGTATTAAGAAAGTTACAAAGGTAAACCAATAAAACGCAGGTTTAAAAATCAGTAAACTTTAATTCTCTTTGACAATCATTGTTATAAATTATTTATAACAATGATTTATGAAATGTAATTTACGACCTCCACTACATGCATGATCTACTCATACATCATCATGTTTGAAAACAAAATATCTGCAAACAAAAGATATACGAGTATAGCGCCAACTGCGCGCCTCTGGGCTGTATCTTATTCTTTGAACCTCGTGGCCGTGCAGCGATACAAAATTCACGTACGATCGCAGTGAACAGGGTAAGCGGGTGGTGCGGGTACAGAGCGCTTAGCTCCGCCCAGACGCTCAAGGGCATTGGGCCTACCTATCGTCTTAATTATATCAGGCGTTCTCCGCGGATCGAGTTTATGAGATCGAGCTTGGGGAGCCTGGGGATCGGTCGGCAACCTAATCCCAAGAATTGGCACTTGTAGTAGTTTTTTACAAAATCGACTGATATCTGACCACCCTACCCAGGGAACTTTTCCGTTCAGCAATGCAACATAACACATACAACATAGTAACATAGTACCGATAGAACGATAATAAGTACATAAAAAGAAGTATGATGATCTATCTGTCCACCATGACATACGGCGCCGAGACATGGACATATGTACACTAGGCGGCTGAGCATAAAGTTTTATGGGTTAGGTTGATTAGGTTCCATACAAGGTTTACCATGGTGCGCACTGTATATGTAGATATAGTAAATTAGGTACTCTTGCTGCCTCATCACTAAGCAGACGTGCAATAAGGCAATTACTAATTTTGAATTTTGAAATCGTAAAGGATGACTTAATCTTAATCCTATTTAATGTTATTGAGATATCTTAATGATCTTTAAACTATATTTGAACCTATATCATACGAGAACAACTACGAGTTCTTATCGTTCGCTTAAATCACTCGTTTGATACAACGATAAAAACCTTTTAATTAGGTACCTATTTTAAATTCGTCAAGCATTTTAGGCCTGTAGGGCGTGTCAAAGTATTTACATAATTAACATAATAAGCGTTCATTCTTCTTATTGAATGGACTATATTCAGCCATTTGGGGCCAATCTGCTTTAGACGTTTTTGTAAACATGATGCTTACAAAAACCAATCTGTGTTTATGCCGAAGCCATTTAAAATAAGCATATGAATACTATTCATCCCATTACACATAGGGCCGGAACAACCATGGGAAAACTCGTACTGTGTTCTCACGCAATAAATTCCAAATTCAAACTGGTTTTCTAATAGCAGTTGCGGCTGTTATGCGTGATGGGGCAGTACTGTAGGAACTTTTCTCAATTATAGAGAAATTATTGTAGTGAAAATTAACTTTTTAGTAGTACTTTATCTGTTATGCTCATAGCTCATGTTCCTACAATAGCTACCCACTTGTAAGTAATATGTTCTTTTTTTTTCATTTTTTAAGTAGGTACGATTAAAGAAACATCACAAAAAATAAATATGACCGAAGCTATTAGACTCGTCTATTAGTTCGTGACGTGATCATGATATGTAAATTATAGTGTTAATCGGTGAGTCTGTAAATGTCAACTGCTGGTAGGTAATATATTAAATTGATAAGACATAAATATTTTTGTTATTCTTTTATTTTTATTAAATACGAAAACCTAACTTATAACTACAATAAAAATGACTTAGAATTTACGAGATGCAATATTTCGACTACCTATGTATCCCTATGTCGATAACAATTGTTAAACGTAGGTAGGTACTGAGTATACTTTATAGACAAAGTCTACTTATGTACAAATTCGATCCTCTTCACAGCAATAGGGATATACAATTAAGTATGTAAGTGCAGACAAGTGTTTGTACACAAGTACACAACACCAGGTACAATACTTCGTGATGGTTCTACATAGTAAGGTACATAATACTTATACAGCGGTATAATTATAGTCTACAGGTTTTCTCAGTAATTTATAAACGTGAAAGGCACTATGCTTGAATAATAGGAAACATACAAATATTTCAAATAGGTATGTCATGTTATTTTGACTATTCGATTTAAAAGTATATAATAATATTTGGAGAACTGGTGATAAAATTACTTTGCAGTGATTTAAATAATTTGAGTGAGATTTTTTTAGCCTAGAGGTGGTTTTCACTTGGTGTTCTACAGTGCAAATCTGTAATCATAAATACCAAAGAGTTGAATTGAAACATTATAATTACGTTACGGACCCACGAAATTCAAATCGGTATGACACAGTCTTATTTTTCCTTATATACTTAGTGAGACGTGTCACAGCACAAAACTACTCCTAGCGAGCGGGACCCAGAGGCACCCATCGTCGCCTCTTTCTTGGTCCTTGGTGAAGACAGTAGTAACGTCGGCTACCTCCTTCAGGTTTCAGTACTCAACTACTGATATGGTGAGACATATCTCTCTAGTGGTATTTAGACTACCAACTAAATGTTAACCAGTCTTGATCTCCGTCCGTGTTCACTCCATATTATGGTACACAGTCGATTAGCACTTCTTATGGTTTATCGGTGGAGTCCCGCTGAAGGGCTGTATACGGCATGTCGTGGCACTCGCTGTGTTGGCAGACCGGAGAGACCGCGTACGTAAGTGTAAGTGACGGGTGGGCGAAGAATGCGCTTCGGTTGGGTCTGCTTTTTGGGTTGGCGCTGACGATCGGTCGGTGAACTTGACTGTGATCGTGATGTTAGGTTTAGGCTTTGGAAGACACGGCGTAGCGAGACTGTAGAGCGATGACGGCGGTGGTGGTCGGAGCCGTCGCTGCCGGATTCACTGGCGGAGCACGATGAATGGTCGTCACCAGCATTCCTGTTGGGGTCGCAGCTGACGCTGTCATTGCTGCTGGAGCTGGCGAGCGAGTCGGCGTCTGCTGAACGCCGCGTCAGCCTCCTGCTCAGCGCCCGCAGCAGCCTTCCGCCGCGAGGCGCCGGTACAGGTTCCGTCATTTCTTCCATTGGCGGACACACTATTATCTTTGGCGTCACTGATTCGCGTCGAGGGTTTTTCGAGCGTTGATCCACTAGTTTCACCGGCAAATCGCCGACGAACTTCTCACTCTTCACAATATTAACTTCTAGTATTTTCATAAGTTCGACAGTTCACTACTTTCGAGGTTGAAACGATATTTTTATGTTAGGTGAATGTCGTTATGATACGAAACTTTTCCGATGTGGGCGAGTTTTGCAGAGCATAGGTCGCTTGACGAGATGTGTTTGCGAACTGATTGGCGAGAGGTGAGAGAGCGGCTTATAAGCTTTTTCCCGATCATGCGCAGTGGAGAGCTCGAGGAAGCCTGCAGATGCACACGTCCGCTACAAGCCTCCTATGCTGGTAGGCAGGACCCGAAGGACAGTGATACGATTGAAAAGTTAACATGTAAGGAATTAAAACTAGAACAAAGTACCTCGATGATCTTTTGAGTACCTACTAGGAAATATTTAATAGGTAATCGCATACCTATATCGCTTGGTATAAACTGTGTGTTTTCGGTAGTATCAAATTCATCATAAACTTTGAAACAGTTCGGGTATAGGTAAGTGTTTTACCTAACCCTGAATATCTGATATAAATTAGGTACTCACATAAAATTAAAAGTAGTCCAAATATTTCGCTGCTACGCCTTAAGCGACTTAACGTTTGTGTGTCGCTTTTTTAAACTTACAGGTTACTAAAAGACAGAATTAACTAACAGAATTTATCAAATATTGCATTGCTTACAATTTAAATAATAGTCTAGTGGTAAGGTGTGCAGCTTTCAAAACGGAGGTGTCGGGGGCGTTAGTTCGATTCCCAGGTCGTAGGTATTACCAATAGATTCTCTTAATTTAATAATACACATTGTCATTCTGCGCTGAGTATAATTGTATTCCATTCGGCGTCGGTCGAGACCCTAGGTCCGTGTAGCATGTTCGGGCACAGGAGTCATTTTTAGATATATTTTAGAGTGTCATTTAGAATTAATTTATTAAAAAACATTTATTTACACAAATAAATTACAGGTAATAAGCTTAAAGCTTAAAGATAACACAAACGAAATTGAATGATAATATACATAGCTACTCATGAAATAAAAAAACTATGGAAACGCATTAAATGATAATACTAAAAATAAAACTAATGTGAATATAAACTTAAAAATACTTACGTAAAAGGATTTCCTAAATTTTGCCCCCTAGGCAAGGTGCCCATGCCCATCACACAGGCGGCATTCCCACGCAGGAAGCAGGAAGCAGACGGTATTCCCACGTTTAGAGTAAGGTTTATTTTTAGACTCCATAATCATGTATTTTTTCCTGTTTTCATGAATAAAGCTACTGTTATTCAACAATTTATCATTTGATATTTACTATAGTTTTTGCACCTCCGGTGTAGTAAAATCTGCATAGGTACTTTAGACTTATCTGCGAAGAAAATCTATGAGCTCGGCATTGGGAGATATAATTTATATTTATTCTGATAAAACAAAAATGTGGAAAAGACAGCCTAAAAATGGTTGTCTCTATCTTATAAGGAAGTTCATTGGTAAAACCGAATAAAATAGTATACGGTAAGGTAACTTTTGAAGAAAACGATTAGCGCGGTGTTATGCAAGGAATTGGTTAAAAATATTGAAACCTACAATTTGAAACTAATGAACTAAAATCCCATGTTCCTTAGAAATGGTTTTCTATTTACGAGTACCTACTATAACTTTCAATTTCCAATACCTACAAAGTTTTTTATTTATTAATTGAGTATATACTCGTATCTCTCTTCTTAGTCGTGCACTCTTGACAGAGTGGTCGTGGTCATGTCACGGTCGATTTCTGCGCCACCGCAGCTCTTGCGATCCGTCGCCATGTGGCTCTGTTTTTGGTGGAGTGGGAGCAATCGTTGACTGTATTTCCTGTGATGGACTTAATGAGGTCTGTCCATCGTTTTGGGGAGCGGCCACGAGATATTTTGCCTAAGATACTCGTATAGGTACAGCAATAGTTTCAGCAATTAAAAAACTTAAGATTTCGGTTCTATTCTGCTAGCCAAGTAACAATCGTTTACAGAAAACGCCAATCAAAACCTAAATAACGTATGAAAACGATTACTGATGTGATTTGTCTTTGTCTACTGTTATCTCGATACATTTTTTATTTGATTAGATGAAATTAGAAAGTAAGTAACAACAAAGTTACTTACTTTGACAAATATTTCTCTTGGTTATTTACTAGTAGGTACCCACCTACTTATGTACATAGTTACCTTTTTTGCCTGACTGCCGAAGGAGGGTTATGTTTTTCGAGCGTATGTATTTTTGGCACAGCCTACATCTTTGACGGTTTACAATATGGCTATTTGGTAATAAATGCAAAAATCGGCCAAAAGCATGTCGGGCCATGCTCAGTGTAGGGTTACGTAGTTACCATTCTGTCAAAATAGGCCAAACCGAGGCTATTCGTAAGTATCATGTACATTACAAGCATGCAAGCAATAAAAAAACCGTTGCAGTGCTTTTAATTATAATAAAAAATATATACTTTTTATTTTACCCTTTAGTCGCAATGCATTATTTATGTATTCATGCCAAATTTCAGCGTTCTAGCACTAACGATCACGGAGCAAAGCCTCAGACAGACGGACATGGCGAAACTATAAGGGTTTCTTGGTGACTAAGAAACCCTAAAAACGATTGAATCATTTAAGGGCTTCTAAAGGAGGCTATAAAAAGTGTTATTAATTACTTGCCTAGCACGTTTTCTATTTAGAACAGCAAAGGGCTCTATTACAAGCCTTATATTGAAGTGGCGTGGTGCACGTGCCATAATTCTTCGTTGTGCAACAATCTCGGCGCCGCCGTCGCGACACACTACTCCGTGACGTACTTTATTCCATGCCACGAGACCTTTATTTATAAAAAGAAGGTGTGAAACAGCTGAACATTCTTTTAACTAGCTTGAAGAATAGTCGCTAATGAAAGTAACTCGGTCTGTCAGTTACGAACATAAATAAATAAGTACTTAGATGAAATTATGGAGATAATTTGAGTTTAGGGTAAGTACTGTGACTAGTCGTATGCCTATTGCCTAGTATTAACCTCATTTTTCATTACAAAACACTGAATATAAAAGGAAATACCTTGTAAAACTAAAGTCCTTACAGTCGCATATTTCATTTATTATTCCATCGAATATTCTAACAATTGAAACTTGAAGCACTTAATTCCATGGATTATTACTTATCACGTGTTTTTTTTAAATATATTATCTTTATTTTAACTTAGAAATAAACAAAATAAAACCTCGGGATATTTCCCGACACACCAAACACCAAATTAGTATTGACGTTGACAATAAAACTGATGAAGACAGCTCGACGTTCCGTTACGCTGATGCTCTAGTACAATTTCGAAACATAAAATCTAAAAATTCATAAGATAAATAAAAATATTAAAATAATTAATTCTCTAAATTCCGGATGTCTTAAATAATATATTAGATACTAATAAACATAAAAAAACTTCAATACAGGAACGTTTTTCAGAAGTAAACTAAAAATATCTCAAAGAAAAATAATGCTTACAAATTCGTACGTGATGAGTTTTCGAACGTTCCCTTTTATCATAATTTAGTCTACTCCAACTGACTACTCGACTATTGCCTATGAATGTGTGCGTAGATGTCATTAAAAATAGCTCCGTCTTTCTCTAAACTGCGTGAGTAAAAAGGACATGATTTATATTCTGAAGTAAGCAATAGTGAACCTTAATATTTAAGACATATGGTTTAGTAAACAACCTGGAACTTATGATCTTTATTCTTGAATCAAACCTTGTTACACGCCACGAGATTTATGACATCTTCCTCAGTTCTGGTATCCTGGTACTTTTGGTAAACGTTTGTCTCAATAAGACACCTGTTGTCGGTTACCCGCTCGAGGCAAACGACCTCTTCTGCAATTCTGGCATCCTGGTACTTTTGGAATAATGTTTATGCCATTATGTCGCCGTTATGTCGCCATTATGTCGCCGTTATGTCGCCATTATGTCGCCAATATGTCGCTGTTATGTCGCTGTTATGTCGCCAGTTGTCTTTGTTTTGATTCATGTCGCCGTTATGTCACTGTTATGTCGCCATTAAGTCTTTCTAGCTAATGTCGCCAATATGTCACCAATTTGCCGCCGTTATGTCGCCATTATGTCGCTATTATGTCGCCGTTATGTCGCTATTATGTCGCCATTATGTCGCCGTTATGTCGCCATTCTGTCGCCGTTATGTCGCCGTTATGTCGCCATTATGTCGCCATTATGTCGCCAATATGTCGCTGTTATGTCGCCAATATGTCGCTGTTATGTCGCCAGTTGTTTTTGTTTTGATTCATGTCGCCAATATGTCGCTGTTATGTCGCCGTTATGTTGCCATTAAGTCTTTCTAGCTAATGTCGCCGTTAAGTCGCTATTATGTCGCCGTTATGTCGCTATTATGTTGCCAATATGTCGCCGTTATGTCGCCATTATGTCGCCATTATGTCGCCGTTATGTTGCCATTATGTCGCCAATATGTCGCTGTTATGTCGCCAATATGTCGCTGTTATGTCGCCAGTTGTCTTTGTTTTGATTCATGTCGCCAATATGTCGCTGTTATGTCGCCGTTATGTCGCCAATATGTCGCCGTTATGTCGCCGTTATGTCGCCATTAAGTCGCCGTTATGTCGCCAATATGTCGCCGTTATGTCGCCGTTATGTCGCCATAGTAAAAAGGTATAAAAGGCCGGTGCGGAGCGTTGGGCAGGGATTCATTCTTCGACCGGGCTAGCAGTGACTCTGGTTTTCGGGTGTAACGTAGTGCGGGGAAGTGAAGTTTCTCCGCGACTCTTTCTGTTTGTTTTTACTTGGAATTATCCTAGTGAATTTAGACTTAGAATTTGTGTCTGTGCTTGGTTTTGCGGGGATTTTAATCGTCGTAACGCTAAGTTTAGACTGTTGTGGAGATTCTTTACTGCCATGTGTGGGTTTTTAATTATTGTGAGGTTTTCTCTACGCTGTGTGTTCTAAGTGCCGTCATGTTATGCAGGGACAATGTCAATGCATAGCCGGGGCTAGGAATATTGTCTGTGTTTGGTTTTACGGGAAGAAATTCTCGTAACGTTAAATATAGATGACAGTGTTTAAGGGAATTTCACTTTTCTGTTGAGTTAGTTTAATTTAGTGATAACTTAGTTATTTTAGTGTTTTTCTATGGGGTATTTTTTCTATTTTAAAAGCCAGATCATTGTTTGGACTGACAGTTTGTCCAGCTAAACATTCACTCCGCCTAACGGTGCCAAAGGATTGGATGGTTAGGAGTCTATTGCTCCAAGTTTGAGAGGACTTGGCGTCTCTTTTATATCAACATAAGAGACGAATTATCTCACTAGTCTCAAGGCCCAGCTGTTTAGATGGATGTGGGGACGTCACGTGCGCGTCATCCGGAGTAATCTGGGCCCACTGAAGTCGACAGTAATTGAGACTAGGTCTCCTATTAAATTTATTTATATATTTCGATGCTCCGGTTCATGCTAGTGCTGGTTGCGGGGACAGACTTCTGTCGTGACTGATATTACACTTAGTCTTTGTTGTGGCAGAGTTTCCCTCGTGATTAGTGCGTGTGTGTACGTCGATTAGTCGTGATTAGGGTACTGATCCACTTATATACACGGAATAGGGCGACTTATTCTTATCCACCATGCCCGCGGGCGATAAGGAGGGAATCAAATACACTGGCCTGTAGGTTGCCTTATCGGTCTCGCCTGCCGAACTTTACAGCCTCTCGTAGGGACTACACTTGCGTATATTACAAAGCATTAGGTCGATGGTAAGAACGAACTATGCTTTGAATATACTAGATTAGGGACAAATGGTAGGATTAGGGTAGAATCACACACTTGTTTGATGTCTATTAACGTTCTTTTTTAGTTAGGGTCTATAAATTTGAAATGGTTGATATATATTTATCTTTAAGGGTTTTAAAATATGGTTTCTTAATCCTAAAATATGTGTGTTTAAAAGGTAAAGAGTTTAACTGCCTAAATCTTTCTAATTTCTCATTTATATGGGGAAAGAATTAGTGCTTCTATAAAATTTTATTTCTACTTTTCATTTCTGGTTGTCTGGTGTAGGAACGAGGTACTGAGTAATAAAATCAGGTATTTACAACATAAACTCTTAATTATCAATCTGGATTTAGGAACGCAGACTATTCTGGGATTGAAGAACGGTTTGTTTTAGGGAACCTTTGTCAGGCAAGAGCAGTACAAAGGATTTATTGAGTGAATACTCAATTTCGACCTCTACTAAACATAATAGTTAACAAATAAACTCGGTGCTTCGTTTATACATCTAGAGAACTAGGAATTCTGTCTAGATTATTAGTTTTGGGGAATGGGAATAAGGGATTAGCATCCCTAGCTTTTGAATATAAAAAAGATAAGTTTTCATCATCATCTAGGTGCGTTTAGGTTACGAAGTGTTGGTCATAGCCCGTCTGGCTAAACTGGTAGGGTAGGTGTTCCGATTAATACTTGCAAATCGGACTAAGAGCTTCCAGACCTGCATCGGGCGTACGGAGCAGCACGTGTGATTAAATCACACATCGTTTAGAAGATGATAGTTAGTTATAATTAACCCTTGAAATGCTAGGGTGTAAAAGAGCTTATCTCAGGAGTGCTGCTTCTATGTTATCCCGGAAGCTTAATAGGTGTGGCAGGATTTCACCAACAACATTTTTATATATTTATATCATCATTATATGCTGTAATACTTAAATACATTATAGTAAATTTTACGCCATCATTTACATTGCACTAATAAATTCTAATAATTTTCTATTTTTGTAATTCATTTTTCTTTAAATTATTTCTTACTTGCATAAATAATTATTTTATTACCATAAATATCTGTTCTCAAAACCTAGGTAATAATAAATAAAGTCAGAGTCCAAAATTTAGCTGATACTCATTAAAGAATTTGAGGTTACTGCGGTTCACTTCAGAGGGGTCCTAACTACTAGCTAGACGATCACATGGCCATATTTTAAGGGTAAATCGAAAGGGGATGTTATATTAAGGTAGGTTAGGTAAGTAAATAAGGGGGGAGTTACAGTACAGAGGATAGTTTTTAGGGTTCCGTACCCAAAGGTTAAAAACGGGACCCTATTACTACGACTCCGCTGTCCGTCCGTCTGTCTGTCACCAGGCTGTATCTCATGAACCGTGATAGCTAGACGGTAGAAATTTTCACAGATTATGTATTTCTGTTGCCGCTATAACAACAGATACTAAAAAGTACGGAAACCTCGTTGAGCGAGTCCGACTCGCACTTGTCCGGTTTTTTATATTGACACACACACCGATATTGTCATTCTAAGCGGACGAAGTCGCGGGCACAAACTCGTATAATAGGTACCTAGTTATTTATTTTAAAGGGGGCAAAGCTGTAGTTTACTTCCTCGTGCTAATATCTCGAGCAAGTAAAGGATTCCAAAATTAAACCACGAGCGCAGATTCTACTGGAGTCCCGCGAGGGTTCCGAGTCGCGACGGTTAAACAAACTATGCTACCGAGTGAAACACAAAATTTCTCACCACACCTCAACGCAGAAAATACCTAATACTGACTGTAAAACATTACAAAACAAATCCAAATTAACGCTATTAAATATGTAATAATAAGTACCGTAAAATGGGGTGAGTAGGGATTGCGTGGAAAGTTGGGTTATGAATGGGGTGAAAAGGGATGCCAGGGGGGTGACATGGTTTTTAAAGGCTACTGCTTCCTAAATAATGTATTCATATTACAAATGGAGCTATAGTGATATTCATAAGGAAAAAAATCGATCCAACAATGTTCCAAAATCACCTTTGTATGAAATCCCATCTCACCCCAACTACGAGGTACTACGGGGTGAGGAGGGATTTTGTGTTTATCGGTAAAGTTATGAAATTGAACTACCCAAAATCATAAAAAACTAAAATACAAACGTCCAGAACATTTATTATATATAGGTACCATTCAGTTTACATATGTAAAAATAAAATGTTATCGAGGTTCGAATGTCAGTTTTCTCCCTACTCACCCCATTTTACGGTACCTATCATTCATAATCATCAATTAAATGTCGATTCTGCCACCTAACACGAGGAAACAACTCAAACATTGCATCAAATTACTTTGCCACTCTTGTAGATAAAGTGCAACTTTACTCAACATATATTATTTATCTCCCGTTTGACCTGTTTTTTTAAGTCAGTGCATATTTAATAAAAAAAATATAAGGTAGGTAAATTGGTGTGTACCTACTTCAATGGGAAACTCAAAAAATACATATATTTGTCTCAAATGAATATTCTCTGTGCCAATGTAACATTCAACGTCGAATAGCTAAGTATTACCCTAATTACATCCGACTAAATACTTACCTAATTATTAATTACTTTTAAACCTTTTTGTTTATTCATCAGCCACGGCCTTCTCAAACTTATCTTGATAAGACACAAGCCACTTTGTCTTTATTCCGGTCTCACGTGCACACGTGGTTAATTGACTTCCGAACTATTCGTACATTATAAAATAAACGCCTTCTTATTTAAATAGAGCAAAGACACCTACGTCTAAAACTCCATTTAATTATTGGCAGGCGCTTTGTACAGGCGATTAACGGACATTCACTTATAAATTATAATATGTACCTACAATTTATAGGGCCATTGATTTGAATGACACAGTCAGAACGCTGTATTATAATCGCGGAACATAGTATACGTTGCAATAATGGAAGCAATTTGAAAAATTATGCTCGGTTTTACGGGCATTTTGAAGCAGTTTTATTAAGTTGCTTTTTTAAATTAAGGATTATGAAGACATTATTAAAATCGAATCAGGGGGCCGATTTTTGAATTTCGATCGCTCGATTTCGTCACTCGAAAATCGGTGGAAAACGGCGAAATGCTGATTAACATTTGCCTATGACTTGAATTAAGTACGTGAATTTATTAATACCTGAATCTAATAAACAGGACAAGTGTGTAAAGAAACGGATAAACCAGAACTTCTGGAAAATATAAATAAATCAAAACAATGGAACGTAAACAATGCGTAAACATATGTGTTTGTCGTTGACTGTACTTTACATTGTGGTAGAAATTATGTGAGCTGACTTTGAGTACACGTCAACGTATAATTTAACTTATTTCCTTAGGTACCTTAGGTACGTGTGCACAGAATATCAAAAATATTTTCTAGTATCAAAACTATGATTCCTACTTAACAAAGTGTGACCAGCCCAAGATTTTTTGAATTTCCCGCCAAAAATTTGTGTAATATTTCAGTAGCCAGACTTCTTCTATACTACTTAGTTGTAATACACTGATTTAAACTTTCACGATTTTTACACATTATTAAATTGTAAATCATAAAACTTAAATATGCGATTAAGTCCCGTTTTACAATTTAATAATTTGTTTTAATACTTGTAATGCGTGGTGGGGCATATTGTATTTAACCAGCGATTGATAATAAACATAGATGATGAACTAGCTCTGTAAAATGACCCCACACATATTGTGCCACGGTAGGTGGGGCATAAATATTGTGCCACGAAGCTATTTAGTTCGCAAATGGCGGCCCGTTGTGACAGTCGTTGTAAGAAGTAATTAAATTATTTCTTTAAGGAAAAAATATGCTTCAATGTAAGGTTAAATGATGTGCTAGCCGTTCCAACAAACACTGAAATTATTATGGGATTACCTTTCACGTAATAATTTAGCCAAGATAATATTATTTTGATTTATTTTGATCATAACAGATTTTATATTATATGGGGATGATGTTATGCAATTTTTTAAACAGCCATTGATATTACGATCCTATTATTATAAATTTGTTAAAGTACCTAGTTGTTTTGATATAGTAGACTATCCGTTTAATTTAAATTAGTGGTAGTAAATACTAATCGCCGTTGTAGGTGGGGCTTTTTTAATATTTATATTTCAACTATGTCCCTGGCATCTAATTTTGGTATAGAAATATTAAATTTGTGGAAGACCGGGCCTAGCACATGATTGGCGCGACAGTATCTCGCAGCGCGACTATCCGTCGTTTTCTAACTATGTTAAAAAGAGGGACGGGTAGTCTATCACTGTACTGACACTGTTTCAAAATACATACTACTCATTAATATTATTATTCAACTTTTGAATGGATGAACAATAAATACGCGTCAAAATAATAATTATATGAATTGGTCCCCTCTTGGTTAGTATAATCCGTATAAGATTTGACAACGCCAACATATTGTAACGCCGCGCAAGAGATTTGACGCATAGAATGTTATTATAGCCAATCAAAACTTGGGAAATAGTTTATTGGATATAATTAAAAGCTGGTGGGACATATTCATAGAGAAGGGAGAGTTGTCAGTGTCAATGTGGCTGGGGTCATTTTTGGACGACATTTTTCTATGGAGAGCGATGTCTATATATATTCAGTCGCTGTATTTAACTGCTTTCTCGACTCCGTATATCCGAAGTACCTACATAATTATGGAAATAACAATACGAAAATAATAGTTTAAGATTATAAACATTGTTAACAGTAGGTGCACTAACATTAAATTATGGATATCAACTGATATTGAAGTAAATTGAATGAGCTACTTACTACGGAAGTCGGAAGGAGCCGTATAGCACCTAATTAATTTTATTCTTAAAAATGTTTATGTATGCTAAAGTGTTTTTGATGGTAATGTCATAATTAAGCGGTTTGTTATGGTAATAATGGGACAAAGATATAACGATAAAGAGTTTTTGCTTAAAAAAACTACATATCTTTAATTATAATAATGTGTTTGTTTTGATTATTTATGCATTCATTTTATCCAGGAGAACGGGGTTACTCGTATTATCTTTGCTTTTATGCACTATCTATTATTTGGATTTTACATCTCACTAATAAGCGGTTTGAATATTGACTGTCTGCTTTAATCCGACAAGAAATTGTAGATAATTATTGAGGGCGCCACTTCTTACGTAACTATCACATTTTTGACGTAAAATGTTTATTTTTTTAGTTCCATTTTTTTTAATTTCTACTATTTTATGTCGCACTACACTCGAAAGCTGTTTAAAATAAAAGACGTTGGTCTGTTCTGGTGGCTTATTCTGATTGTAATAACATGTTAAATTTAAACCAAGAAAAGTCTGCAGCGATTTTGATAGCATACGCAGTGCAAGTGTTATTTTACGTCATAATTTCATAGAAATTTGACGTTTATAATAACACTTGCACTGCGTGGGCTATCAAAATCGCTGCAGACTTTTCTTGGTCTGACTCTATGCATTTGATCTGGATTTGTTATGGATATGATCTGTCAGTGTCAAAGTGACATTTCATCAACCAGAAATGCCAATTGTAATAGGTACCTGTCTGTGCTATTAACTCTACCTACTTTATTTCTGATTGGCTTTTGCCCGCCACTGCGTATGCGTGGGGTGATGAATTGATGATGATTTCCCGGGTCTCAAACTATTTCCGTACCTACCAAATTTCATCAAAATTGCGTTTAGAAAGCGTTTACGCGTGACGTGGTACTAACAGACAGACAAACATACATACTTTAGAATTTATAATATGAATAGGAATGAATAATTTTTGGTTACTAAAATACTGGCAGTGATATTGTCCCATTTGCTTTTTTACCATATTTACACAATAACCAGTATAATACTTATGTAGGGTCTAAGTAGAACATCTGTATTTGTTTATCTTGGCGTTGTGCCTAAGAAAGCAGTTTAGTTGTTCCCAAATGTGTGATTATAGGTTGGATTTGGCAAACATTTTCTCTGATATCCTCATAAGAAATATGTTTTTTTTGTTTGGCTTTATTTTACTTTTAATCTGTTTCGTTAACCAATTTGAGTGAAAATGGGGTAAGTACTTTATACGAATCTGTCCATTTGCTTATGACACGTAAGAATGCACCCTGTGTCATTTAGGACCCCTAACCCCAGGATGTACTTAGAGCTTAAAAAACATTTATAAACATAATAAGCTTTATTAACATGCAGAAATACATATGATTACAAGTATCAATTCCGTTCGATTTAATGGGTTCAAATCCTTTTTAAAACACGAGAGTAGAGCAGGCTACAGTTTATTTCTCAGAATCGAACCATTTACAAATACCCGCTCGGTTGGTTGAAAGGCTAGGTATTATAATCCCGTTTACCCATTGTGGTAGCCTTGTGCCTCTAAAATAAAATACCGTAAACTGCTTCAACATTAGGTACCATGCCAAACACTGGTTGGCTTTAGAAAATCAGTGATTCTTCCCCAAACTGAGGGTCTACCGCTAACCACTTAGTTCGTCTATTTGCCTCTCTATCTTTAGAATGCGTAAACAATGAAATTTCGCTGTAGGCCTTCAGCTATCTATAGATAATTCCTTATAACAATGGTCGTCTTTCTCTCAGGAATATGATGTAACAGCTGTTTGGTAGAGAATACCTGATTATTCATGTCATAGTAAATATGTAGGTATACAATTTTGAGCAAATGTACGGTTAGCCAAGAAAGTGGTCTACCACTTTCTTGGCTGACTATACGGTACCTAGTGCATTACCAGTGCGTATAAAAAATTACTATAGCTTAAAAAAATCTCTTTAAAAACCTAAAAAGTGTGCGGTCTGCACACGTTCAGTTGTCTAAGAGAACCATTTCTTATTTTATTTTTTTCTCAGTGATGGTGCTCCTGCTCCCATATAGCAGTTATAAAACGTTGTTTAACAAAGATAATTATCGTTCAGATCATAGTATTATATAATGTTATCTTTGTTAAACATTGTTTAATAACGTTACGTGACTAAGGGTCGACTATTTGACGTTAGCGGAAGTAGACGGCATTTGCGGGTAGACCGGAATAAGCCACGGGAGCGACAGGGGCCGTATACGTTACAGGCGAGACGTAAGAAGGCACCGCTCCAGGGTACACGTAGTCGAGTCCAGAAGAGTATGCCACCACTTGGGGTTTAGGGTTGGGTGCGGCGAAAGCCACGGCCACCAGGGCGAATAGAGCGAACTGTAAAAAACATAATATTATTTACTCGTCTATAAAATCTGTATGGACGAAATTATAACTATCATATGCTTAGTTTAAAACTATCACCGACTTTAGATCACATCAAAACGATTGGATTACAATCAAGGAGATATTTTTGTAATTATGGTAAGTTTATTATTTTTAAGGACTTAGGCTATTGTTATTAGGAATTGAGTCTGCACTAAAAGTTAAGGTGTTGTTTACAACTGACACTTTTTAAGTGATCATACTTTGAAAATGAATCGTAAGCACAGATTTCATGGTTTTTAAACGTCTACTTACAATCTTAGCAAACATGTTGAATGCGAGTCAGTGTACAAACTGAATCCTATCTTGTCCAGAAACCTAAGGCTTAAATATCTAAATTTCAACCTTGATCTTTACAGTACTTACATGACCTATTTATTCTGACGTCAGATGACAAAATGACAAAGCAAGGGCGTCTTACAAGTTCATCGTACTCGATCACAATAGAAGCTCACTAATACATCCTGACTCGCCTAAAACGTATCTTGTTTTTGAGCAGCATCAAACAACATGTGTAGTTGTCATACTGTTTTTCAAGAGCACAAAATTAGGCGTAGTATGTACTTGGTCAACTTAAAAGTGTTTGCTAAATTTGGCCTTGCTTAAAACTGTTTTGTATTTTACATTATCCTTATTCAGAGTAGGTACATTTATTCGTTGTTTTGGAATGCAACTAATAGGTACCATAAATAAAACAGAGCAACGATTTGCGAGCTTAAGGTTTTGGAGAATTAACAAAGGCGACCTATTTACTCATGCCAGACTCGTCTCCATTGCGTTTGTATGAATTCATTATAATTTACATTTGATGTCCACTGAGACGTTACACGTATTTCTGTTATTGTTCCAGTAGTCCCAAGGACGAAAACTGCCTATATAAATGTAGTCTGAATAATAAAAATAAACAGTTTCGATTCGAAGGCACACTAGTGATCCCAGAGGACCGTGTTCGTTGGTTTCTAAAAGTAACTCGAGTAAATATTAAAATAAACATGCTTGCTAAGCTGGTGAGTACATATTGTACATAAATCTGCGGGCTCAGCACGGTTCATTTTTTATCGACTATCACTATGCGCGTCCCTTTCGCACTTACATACTTGTTACAACGTGACAGGCATGGTGACAAGGGATAAAAACGCGACCGTGCTAAGCCGCCTGGACTCGTTATATGATGTTGTGTAAAGTTTGTTCTAATAACGAAGTTACGTAGGTATGCTACATAACAGTATCATAGGTAGATACGTACGAGACAGTAAGTTTTTGAATAGACTTCGAATCCTTAAAACTTCATTGTTTTGAAATGTTTTGTTTCTCATTGTTATTGCATAATACATACCTACTGGTAGCTGTACATGGCTCTATCTGCGTAGGATTCAGTCCCAGCAGAACTAGCACAGGAGCAGCGCGACAGTATGTCGACTGCGGGATAAACTACCTCTATAATTAATACAGTTAGATAAAGTCGGGTAGTCTATCTGGAGGGCGAGACACTATCGCGCCACACCTGTTCGTAGTGTAGTCGTGAAAAGGTATCAGGCAATAAAAAGTTGTTTTTATTAAAGCCCGGCAAAGCATTTGTTTTAATATAACGGTATCCATATTGTCATATAACTACATAATAAATGTCTAATAATAAACGGCTTCGCACGGGTTACACAAAACCTTAACGAATTATATACCTAAACCTTCCTCAAGAATCACTCTATTGATAGATGAAGACCGCATGAAAATCCATTCAGTAATAGTTGTTGAGTTTATCGCGATCATACAAACACACAAACAGACAGACGCGGCGGGGGACTTTGTTTTATAAAGTGTAGTGATTGTGTAAAAGGCACCCAGTTGTAGTACATAGTTGTAATTGAACACGACACAAAAAGGGCCTGCAACGGCCACTAATACATTGACCAGGATGTAGTTTTTTATACTTATATAGATGTCATCATAGATGACAATTATATATGGTCTCATGGATCTTCATGTAACAAAAAAGATTAATCATAATGTGAAGGCTTATTAATAACTAACAGTATCTGTGAATCAATTGTTTACGTTTAGAGATACTTTGGTTTGATATATAAACGAGCTACGTATATATTTAATAACAATAAATTGCTCAACATAAATAAATATAAGGGGACATCTTACACATACCAACCTACCTCCAAACACAGCAAAGCTTGTGTACTATGGGTGCTTGGCGACGATATACATACTCGTATAGTTAAATAGGTACATATACTTATATGCATAGAATCCCATGACTCAGGAACAAATTATTTGTGTTCATCACACAAATAAATGCCCTTACCGGGACTCGAACCCAGGACCATCGGCTTCACAGGCAGGGTCACCACCTACTAGGCCTGACCGGTCGGCATATAAGTTTAGAAATTAATGTATTTGTTATTATTACTAATAACACTTTTTAATAAATATTATTATTTTTACCTGAATTGACCGGTTTACGTTTTGTTCTAGGTATTCGTCTTTGCTTTGTTGGCCGTCACCTTGGCCGCTCCCCAATACTACTACCCTGGCTCTGGCTACGGGTACAGCGGGTACTCGTCAGGGTACCCAGGTTACTACGGGTACTCCGGGTACTCCCCACTCTCCTACAGCGGCTACGGCGCTTACCCAGGATCCGGCTACAACTACGGATATAGTAGTTACTACTAAGTTCATAAAATTAATGTCGCGTACCTTTTGTATATATATACAGATTAATATATGTCAGTTTGTGTATTCTTTTGTTTATCTTCTAACCTTCTGTTGTAGGGTAGAGTAATTTTTGTAAAGTTTTGTCATTATTTTTTACCAAGGTTTCAATGTATACTTAGGCCAATGGTTTCCCTAAATGTTGCATTCAAGTTACGACTACAGCAACGTTACTGATAAAGTGTTGTAATTTCCTAATAAGCAATTAACTTGATAAATTGCGTGGCTGTCGTTGCTGAATGCTGTCACCATTGGGAAGTACAACTAAATCTCACATTTTATTAAGGAGATTGATAACCAATTATTAAGGAAAGTGACCTGAAGGTATAATTGGCTTATATTTCCTAACTAGCGACCCGCCCCGGCTTCGCACGGGTTACAAAAAACCTTAACAACTTATACACCTAAACCTTCCTCAAGAATCACTCTATTGATGGGTGAAAAACCTTATGAAAATCCGTTCAGCACCTATGTAGTTTTTGAGTTTATTGCGAACATACAGACAGACGCGGCGGGGGACTTTGTTTTATAAGGTGAAGTGATGAGTAAAATCATGTTCTCAAAGAAACGTCAAAACAATTTGTTATTGTTTATGTGATGTCACGGCGTATTATGACAAAACCACCTGCTTTTTGTATTACTTTTAGTTAAAAAAAATGCAAGAGTGATCGGATGAATCACAGATATTGATTGTTCGGGCTGACAGATAAGTTTGTCCACTGAATACTCGATTAGTTTTTTTTGCCAATGAACAAAGTACATGCGTGAGCCGGGCGTGGTTGTTTTAGTGGTACCTATATAAGCTGGTGTTGGTGTTGGGACCATTATCACTTGTTACTAGTACAAGCTCCAATCACATCAATCATGTTCTCTAGAATCGTAAGTATATTTGGTTATTTTTTTTATCTTGAACTGTATTAATAAATAGTAAAAATTCTTTAAACATGATCCTATACAAAAAGT
This sequence comes from Cydia splendana, assembly GCF_910591565.1. Taxonomy (NCBI): domain Eukaryota; kingdom Metazoa; phylum Arthropoda; class Insecta; order Lepidoptera; family Tortricidae; genus Cydia; species Cydia splendana. The sequence continues at coordinate 9,942,002 of NC_085971.1, read as the reverse complement.
TAAAATATTGAGAAAATAAGAAAAAAAAATCTCTTTTTAATTTTAATTAAAAATCTGGGATGATATTTTCTTATGTCCTTTTCAACCAGATCGAGGTATATGTACCCCTCAAAAGGGGTATTTATATATTTTTTTAACTATCTTACGAAGGAACAGGAACGTAAGTACATAAATATAAACGTTTGGTTTTATAATTAACCGCATACCTATGGCTTGCTAGGTTCTACAACATGCGTACTTCAACACTTTCTTTAAATTCGTGGTTACATCATCAAGAGCCCAAATAAAAGATCAGTTTCAGTCAGGCTTGTAATAGCTACGTCACACGATTGGCGAGTAAAAATAGCGAAGCACTGTGACGTCGGGAGCGGGTTCGCACTTCGCACCTCGCTGAAGCTTAGCCATTCCACCTCGTTGACTGACATTTAGCGAGGGAGTCCGTCCAGATGATCCTAATATGCAGTAAATATAGATGTGAATGTTCGTTATATGGGTGGAACGTCATCGACACAATATTTGACATTATGTAACTGACCGGGGGAGTGTATTGTAATGTAGCACGAGTCGGTCGTTTCCGCAACTCGACGACTTGCATTTATTTTGCGCTTTAGTTAATAGTAGTATTTAATGCAAGGGATTTCGACCATTGCTAGTTAAATTTGACGATGATTTGCCATTCTATTTGTATGGGATTAAAAAAACTGTACACATTATAAAATGAACATCTTTCTTCCAGTTTGCCTTCCTCGCCTTCGTGGCCGTGGCCTTCGCCAGCCCCAAGCCCGAGCCCAAGCCCGAGCCGCAGGTGGTGGCGTACTCCGCTCCCGCCGTGTTGCCCGCGGTGGGTTACTCCGGCTACTCGGCGTACTCCCCGCTAGCCTACTCCGCCCCGCTCGCCGCCGCCCCTGCCTACCCCTACGCCTACTCCGGATACTATGTCCGTTAAAAACAAATTATTACTATGGACTTATGAATATGGACTCTGAACAGCATCACGATTTTCAATAAAGTTTATTTCAGCAAATTATACATGTGTATTCTTCATCATATTTTTTTTTTGTTTTATGTTAAGTACCTACCCATCAAATACTAGGTACCCTATATAATTAACAGGGTGGTGCCAACATAATTTAATAATAAGATTAAGGATGACTCACGTTAGACCGGGCCGTCTCCGGGCCGGAGCTTCCGGCGCAAACTTTTGTATGACATAACAGGTGATCACGTGATGCTTTCCATAGAAAACGATGCGCCGGAAGCTCCGGCCCGACACGTCCCGGTCTAACGTGAGTCATCCTTAATCTTATTATTAAATTATGTTGGTACCCTATCATGTGCGACATAAAATAGTAGAAATAAAATAAAATGGAACGGCCGAAACACTCAAGCGCCGCAAACATGCCACTCTGGTAAGCAGCTACATATTTGCGGCGTTTGGTGTCGAAACTTTGGGGCCATGGTGGCCAAGTGCGCGTCGACTGTATAAAGACTTGTCGGCGCGCCTAATAGAGGCTTCTGGTGACCAAAGGGCTGGCCACTATTTCGCCCAGCTTATTAGTATATATTAGTAGTAGCCTTCTGGGCACCTTGCCCGTTGACGGCGATCTGGGCCAAATTTTTTATCTGTAGGTTTCTTTTTAATTTTATTATGTTTATTTGTTTCTTTATTTAAATGGAACTAAAAAAATCCGTACTAAATTGTTGCCATGTTGTTTGCATTTTACGCCAAAAGTATGACAGTTACGTAGGAAGTGGCGCCTTGAATAATTTACAACAAATTCTTGTCGGACTTATTCCACACAATTCGTAGTGGTGTAAACCTGCCTGTACTTTTAGTTGCCACAGTAAAAATACAAAATAACTTTGGGTGACTTTATTCATATTTGAATTCGTATTTCATGATCGCAGCCTGCGATGCCGTTATCAATTTCCTTGATAGATTTTGTGACGGATTGAACGTTCTAATCGTGACAACAATGCAGCAACGACATTCACGCAATTTACCAAGGAAGTTGACAGGGACAACGCCCATTTTCCCGCTGCTGCAACGCAACCAGGAATCCTGCAGAAGTAATGCTGTTGCAGTCGTAATTCGAATACCATACGAAGGTCTACTTCAACTTTTTCGAATCATTTACTTTACATATATATATAACACTGAGACCCACTGAGGGTCTCGTCGTTTGTTTCACTCATTTTACTTTATTTTATTTCTTGGATTTTATAATGGTAATAATTTTTGAAATCCGCATCCCCGAGACCTAGATTTCATGATGACTTTTACTAAATACTTTAACAAGAACTGTGCCATATTAGTTTTTAACAATCTTTTTCCGTGATTTTTCGGATGTTTTCATAATAGCTATTTTCCTAATCGGGGCAGAGAACAAACCCAAAACTATTAAATCGACCCAGCTTTTCTAGAGTTATAAATGGTGTAACACCCGACTACATACAATTGTATCACAAGCTTTTAAAACCTTTCATGATATGAGACACAGGTCACGAAACAGAGTCCCATCTGAAATTGGTTTTACACATAGGTTATTTTGTATTGCAAATCAAAAGTGAATTAGATCAAACGCGGCACATTGACTAAGAAAACGACGAAGTTATATTTAAACGTAAAATAACAGACGGTTGTCATATAGTGCACCAATTGGTTGATCTTAGTAGGCGTTGGACCTAACACACACCCTATTGTTCGATTTGTCTCTATGAGGAAGCTGTAACAATTCTATGCTTATAATTATGCATTATGGTAGCAATATCCGTCTCTTAACAGCTTGTAATGTTATTTTATATGGCCCAAAATTTGCCATTTCAACATATTTTTATGACAGGTAGGTACGTGACACCAGAGAAACTTCCCTATTGTTTACAAAAGTGGTCATCAAAAGATACGTCAAGTCGAAAGGCATTACATATTGTAAGTCTGTGACCGTAAGACGGACTTGTAAAACTATTGGGTCTAAAAAAAATACACAAATTAGTTCTTTACCTTTATAAATATATAAGACTTATAAGAAGTCTGCAGGACCCTGAGAGACTTAGGAAAAAATATTGTTAAAAAATTGTGCGAACTACGAAACCCTCAGGGCGCGAGTTGGACTTGCATTTGGCCAGTTTTTTCATAAATTTCTAGGTCTAAGTTTTAATAAAAACAAAACACCGGTAAACCTATGTATAAGAAGTTCAAGCATGAAGAAAAAAGAACAGGATTACTTAAATCCTTGATATTCCTGTTAAATCAAAGTTAGTTAGAGTAAACAGAGGGGTACCACAGGGCTCCATATTGGGCCCTATACTTTTCCTCCTATTTGCTAATGACCTAGTCAATTATGTGCCTAGTGTCGTGCCGAGCTGCTCCTTGATTGTCTTTGCTGATGACACAAACGCAGTGATATCTGCGAATAGCATGGCCGAGCTCAATAGTATTACCAATAGTGCTATTTCAGCCTTCACCCATTGGTTCACGTCTAATAACTTACGCCTGAATTCAGACAAGACCCAAGCTTTACTATTCAAACTAAACGCCAAGAAAACTGACAAACTTGATGTTACTATGGACCAAGTCAGTTTGAATACTGCTGATCACGTTAAATTTCTAGGAGTTTACATTGACGCTAATCTAAATTGGAAGCGAGAGCTGGAGGCTATAGTAAATTCGATCCATTCCGCTTGTTATGCCCTTAGAAGCCTCAGAGATGTGTTAGATCTAGATCAACTCAAAATTGTTTATTATGCCCTAGTAGAGTCAAGATTGCGGTACAGTATAAGGTTTTGGGGAAATAGTTTTTTATATAATATAAACGGAGCCTTGATTGCCCAGAAAAGAGCAATTCGAGCAATGGTACGCATTCCTACTCTGGGTTCATGTAGAGAGTTTTTTCAAAAACTAGGTATTCTCACGGGTCCCAGCTTGTACGTCCTCATTCTTCTTACCCAGTTTGTGAAAGACGTTGCTAAAGTTTGTACGGTTGAAGAACAGGAGTCTCGCCTAGCCACAAGGACAAAAAACATAAAGCACAGTTTCATTCCAAAGCTTCAGGTAGCTAAACATTGTGCAAGATATCAGGCGGTCACTCTATTTAATAAGCTCCCTACTGACCTAAAAGTAATTACGGACTGGTTCTTATTTAAGCGTAAGTTGAAGTCGTTCTTATTGACTAGATGCTCCTATAGTATTGAGGAAATATATGATAGGTCCTAACATAAGGTATTTATAATTGTTATTTAGTATTAGTATTAATGGTTTATTGTTATTACTTATAAAATGTATTTAATGTGATTTCTGACACAATGATTGTATTGTTTAAGAATAGAATAAATGAAAATGAAATGAAATCTATGCTTGGGACGCGAGTCCGACTCCCGCTTGACCGGTTTTTTGTATATGCAATGGCTAAATAAGTTAATCGTTTGACGGGCGAAATAAGCTTCGGCATAAACAATCGATAAAATAAAATTTCAATGCTATTTAAATTACCTATCAAATACTTCATAGTTTGTCTTCTTGATATAAGTCGCTTAACTTCAAACTCGGGTAAATCTATGTGTCAGATTATGCGATTTTGGAATTAAGAAAAGGTAATAAGTTAGATAAATATCTAGCAAATGCTGAGAGGGTCGAATGGATTTACCCGAGTTTACAGTTAAGCTACAGATATATGTATAGTTGTAACATTGTAACAGGATGTATTTTTTTATACTCAGGTGCGTATGATGACAAGTATGGACTCGTGGATGTCGATGTAACAAAAAAGATTAAAAGCATTGTTAGGCTTATTAATAACCCTAACAGTAGCTGCGAATCAATTGTTTACATTTAGAGATACTTTGACTTCAGATAGAAACCATATATGTAATAAATAGTGGCTCTGGGAGTATATCTTGCAATTAAGATTTAAAAAAAAATTTTTCTTCGTTGCGTCAATAACCCAGCGGACTTACAAGTGCCCAGTCTCTTTAATGCCTTAAAAATAATAAGCCTTAATAATTGACTTAGCGACTATTCTAGTAAAGTGATCAGCTGTTGCCAGAGGATTAATAGGCTAATAATAAATTCGATTCCTTGTGAGTAGGCAAGTTTTTGTCAGTTAATTGACAATATTAGAACCTGATATAAAAAGTCCCAAGGCGAGCTATAATAGCGTCATTTATTTGGTTGATAGATAAGACATTATAAGACAGTGCCTAAGAATTAACTAGTTTTGATTTTAATTTGGAATTTATACACGCGGAAAATTATATGGGCATTTATATTTAAGTAACTTGTACTTTAAAGCGCGAATGTACCTATGGGGTTTGATATAATGGACTTGTAGAAGTCCATCAAATATCTTGCTAGAATTTGTACGTCGAGGCTTGTTGACACTACCTTATGCCCAACCTATAAATGCGCGAGAAAGCGATCGACAAGTATAGTTCGTTTTTTTAGCATTAGAAAGAACTTCAAAGAAGGTAAGCGATCTTGACATGTATTTAAATTGAAAAATGCTTTTTAAAAATCAGTAACTATTACTTATGAAAGCAGAAGAATATAAATGATCGCATTAGATTCATAATTGTTACATATTTGCCGTAACTTGTTTTTAAAATGACACATCAAGATTGTTTACCTTATTTCTAATGCTAAAAAAACGAACTATAGTATGCTTATCAAAATTACAGACATATGGGTACCCACGTAACTTTTGTTACACGGCACTTTAGGGTTTTTTACTTATTTATGTAATTTTAGTTTACTAAAAATCGATTGGTTAATTTTTGTTTCCTCATCTCCTAAGTAAAAATGTTCATTAGATATATGGCAAATTTGATCTAAACCAGCAAAACGCATATGGACCATGAATCAGGACGGAACTCTATAACTAGTGGCTCTGTGAGCTGTAGACCTCGCGAGCAGAGTTTAAAACTGAATAAATGTATGGTTCCGTTGTTTTGAAGAATTTAGAGAATCTAATTTGACCATAAAAACTTAACTATCAATTGCTTACAAAATTCGGGAATTGGTTTAGATATGCGACATATAGAGTAGAACATATGGACATACGAAACAATTTTTGGCTAGCAGGCCAATTCAAACTTACACTGATATCAGAAAGACATCTAACTGATGTCATTTAGTTATCGTGCATTTCACTCGTTCTTGTCCGTACATGTATTGGCGCAAGCGAGACGCACGATGACTACTAAATAACATGATAAAAATATCATCCCGATGTCAGTGTACGGTCGATGCCCCTTAAGTATACACGTCGCCATACTAATTGTATAGAAAAGTGGATAGAGTTAGACCAAGAAAAGTCTGCAGAGATTTTGACAGCACGCGCAGTGCCAATGTTATTTGTGCCAGTGTCAAAATCTCTGCAGACTTTTCTTGGTCTAACACTACCTATGTTAGGAAACCAACATTACCTTTGAATTAACCTGTAAACTGCTTCGTGCGCGAGCGTGGCCCATAATTTCCGAAAATCATTTTTTCTTCGAGGCAATTACTCCGTTCTCATATTTTGCGTTGCCCATAATTTCCCGAAATCATTCATTCTCGGTAGCAATTACTCCGTTCCCATATTTTCCCAATGGTTTTCTTCCGCAATCGCCTATTTTTAATATTTTTAAATTAATCTTTTCCTTATAGTTTTCGTTCTTTTAAATATCTAGGATAATATTTTCTTGTTACTGTATGTTAATAGTGTAGTAATTATATTTGTTACTTGTAGGTATTTCACATACAACAAATATCAAAAACACTAAAATTAAAACATAATCTAAAAAACTACAAGTAAAAAACCAAACGCTGTCAGCCAATAACTCTAACCATACCTATCTCTGGGAGCAGATTCGTTTTTAGGGTCATCAAAAAAAATAACCCTAACCTACCTATCTCTGGGAGCAGTTTCGTTTTTAGGGTCATCAAAAAAAAATAACCCTAACCTACCTATCTCTGGGAGCAGTTTCGTTTATAGGGTCATCAAAAAAAATAAACCTAACCTACCTATTTGAAAAAAACCTGGTTATTTTTACCACTAGCATTAAAAAAAAGAGAAAATATGGAGATAGAGAATATTTAGTTAGTGAAAAAAAAACCTACTGGTTATTTTAACTACTACTGGGATTAAAAAGAAAAGGGAATAAATTGAGAAAAGGAAAATTTAGTTTATGAAAAAATGTACACGAAAAATTAAATAAAGCGAAGAAATTCCACTGGGAAAAAATGAGAACGGAGTAATTGCCTCGAAGAAAAAATGATTTGCGGAAATTATGGGCCATTTTAGCGAGGCGATCCAAATTAAAAGGCTCAAAGTCTAACTAACATTATTGTCTAACTAACATTATTGTTAGTTAGACTTTGAGCCCGGGAAAGCGCAACGTACGAGCAACCTACAGCTAGTTCTAGCCCTAGGCAATGTTAACCCCTGCGATTTATGGATGGTGACCGCCCATGCTATAAACGTAAGTGGAAATTGACTCCTAGAACAGCCATGCCCTTGAACTAAAACCGCTAAAAAATGTTCAAAAAAAACCTCAAACGAATACGCTTACCTCGCGCTTCGCGCTCGCTTGGTCAATCAGCAATACGATGTTTAAGTGCAAAAAAAAAAATGCATTTATTGGGGATCGAACCGGGTACCTATTCCCATATCCTTGCTTGTAAGCGTCTTTCCAACTGCGCTATGATAGCATTTAGATGAGCTGACGAAATTTGGTTACTTATTCTCGAGTAAGAATTTAAATATCTAATCTAAAGAGAATAAAGTGTATAGGGGACGTGCATGAACTATAGGGGGCAGCACAGGAGCCGTCAGATCTTTGGCGCGAAGCGTAGATGTGTAGTTTATGATTCCGATGTAGCCCACGAGATGGCAGAACCTACTATGTACAAGGAAACGTACTTACGAGAACGGTAGATGGTAGCACTTGCTTTGGCAATCTACATGTGCACATATGTTTCCGATTCAGGCCACAAGACGGCAGGCCCGCCAACGCGCACGGTCCCTATAGTGGGCGTGCGTGAACTATAGGGGGTAGCATAGGAGCCGTCAGATGTTTGGCGTGAGGCGTAAATGTGACGTTTATGCTTCCAATGTAGCCCACAAGATGACAGAACCTACTATGCATAAGGAAACGTACCTACAAGAACGGTAGATGGTAGAACTTGTTTTGGCAATGTACATGTTTCCGATTCAGGCCACAAGATGGCAGACCCTCCAACGCGCACGGTCCCTATATGTAGTAGAGGGTTATTGTCATACTAAATTTTGTAGTCACAGTAAATTTACTGCCATCTTTCGATACAGGATTAAAATGAAAATGAAAAAAATATCAATAAATGTATATATGTATGGATAAATGATTTTTTATATTTTTAGAACGCCATATGATTTTGACCCATGTTCTTTTACTGATATGAGTAAAAATTGTTAAATATAAAATGGTGTCGCCATCTAGACGAGCATAGGCCAAAGGTATGGCGCCGTATATTCAAGAATCAAATTTTCTTTAAAGCGCAAAAAGCCATCATCTGTTGCAAAAAATAAACGAATGCGCTTAGCCCGCGCTTGATAAATAAAAAATACGATTTTTTTTCAATTTTTCAAAATAAAAAAATAAAATAAAAAACAACAATTGATACGAAATTTAAGTATAAAAAAATACAAAAAGTTATGTAGCAGCATACAATTACTGGGGATGGAACCAGGGACCTCCCTAAGCAAACAAAAAAGCGAACGTTTGCAAAATGCGCCATGATAGTTCTTACTAAAGCTGACGAAATTTAGCTACTCATTCTCAAGTAAAAACTAAATATCTAAATACCGCCGAAACCAGTAATACAATTTTTCTGAATTTTTGGCCATTTAATCTTTAAACATATATCAAAAAGAAAAAACTCTTATGATATCGATACGACTATTTGTTTAGGCGCCAGGTATCACGACTCCGCCATTTTTAAAAGTTTCCAAAAACCGGATTGACAAAAAATTTTTATTTAGTCATAGAATCTGGTCACAAAATTTCATGAGAATCGGTTAAGAATTGCGACCTGTAGAGGAGAACATCCGGAAATACAAAACTAAATATCTAAATACCGCCTAAACCAGCGATAATTTTTTTCTGCATTTTTTGATATTAACTCTGTAAACATGTCTCAAAAAGAAAAAACTCTTATGATATCGATATGACTATTTGTTTAGGCGCCAGGTATCACGACTCCGCCATTTTTAAAAATTTCCAAAAACCGGATTGACAAAAAAATTTTATTTAGTCATAAAATTCGGTCACAAAATTTCACGAGAATCGGTTAAGAATTGCGACCTGTAGAGGAGAACATCCGGACATACGAAAGCAAAATGCCCGAGTCAAAACGTAGACCTTCGCTTCGCTTCGGTCAATTACAGATTCATAACAATAATGTTCAATAAAAGTATTCTATTACATTTAATAACAGGCTATAATTTTTTTATCTTAGTATAAACAAACCACAAACTGCTAACCATTGTAATTTTAGACAATTAATCACTAAAAAAAATGCAGGAGTGATCTGAAGGATGAATCACGGATATTGATTGTCCGGCCTGATAGGTAAGTTTGTCCACCGAATATTCGATCAGTTTGAAGATCAAGGGCACTTTTTATCAAAAGACAAAGTACCCGCGAGAGTCGGGCGTGGTTGTTCTAGTGGTATATAAACTGGTGTTGGTGTTAGGACCATTATCACTTGTTACTAGTACAAGCTCCAATCACATCATGTTCTCCAGAATCGTGAGTATTGACTTGATTTTTTCATAATTTAATCCTAAATTTTATTCATAATTAGTTAACCCTTCAAACGTGGTTCAGTCCAAACAAAATACAAATAAATCATTTTATTAAATTACGGTCTAACTAAAACAATTTTTAAGGACCCATAGTTAATGATTTTCTTGCGTTTGTGTTTTTTTTCTTCCAACATAACTTATTTTTACTTCACTTTGTATAATATAGTAATATAGAGGCGTGTACCTACGATTTTGATTTCCTCAAGCGTATTGGTGCCAGCTAATTAGATCCATTGAGACTTGTATCAATGTGAATCAACGTCGCGTCGCGCGTCGTCTCAATTAAAATTTGAATACGCCTGATAGGATCTTATTCCCGACAACAACGCTTCGGGCAAATCCATATTAAGCAAATTATAGCTTAGGCTTCAGTGCATTAGCCAACCATTGGCAACAATGGTAGGGATAATCCACTTGTAGCGCGCTTATTACCTATAGGACTTCATTTATTTACGTAACAACGGATTATCTGCTGATTAAATTAACTTCCAGTGAATAGTGAGCTTATAGGGCACATAATTATGTGCAGATTTGACATACAGATCCTATTCTAATACCGAAGAGCTGGCGGCTACCTCGCACAACGTATCAGCATTGCGATACAGCGAGGAAATGCCGCCAGCATCCTTGGTACAATGCCTCAAGGGCCTATTTTAGATTTAAGCTAGTTATTAATTTCGTTTAGTAGTACCACTGTATTTATATTGTATGTAAATAAATGATTAAAAATAGGTAAATTAGCAATAAGTATGTCTACATTATAAACATATTTGTAAATTGTTTTTCGAATATGACTCTAATTATTTCCATGAAACTTAGACAAATAAAGTAAATCTATAGAATTTTCACATTAAGAGTACCTAGTTTTTCCCTTTATTTCATACATAAATTTTCACACATTGAGATTACCTCGGTTCAAAAATATGGAAATAAGAAAAAAAAAACGGTATTAATTAACCATATACAGGGTGGCTAAAAATGAACTCCATTTCCGTGGCCAGGGAGATTTTGGGATTAGGTATATGAGCAACTTTTACTATGGGACCAACCCCGAAATCGGAAAAAATAGGGGATTCCATACATTTTGGCTGGTCCATTTTCTATGGGAACTTATTTTATTCGCGATTTCGGGGTTGGTCCCATGGTAAAACTTGCTCAGTATAATCCAAAACCTCCCTAGCAACGGGAATGCAGTTATTTTTTCTCGTATAAACAAATATACTTAATTAGAATCAGAAAAAAGCTGCATGCATAATACGAGTATAATTAGTTTTTATCTATGCCATACCTCGTACTAATCCGTTTAAACATTGAGAATGACTACCTTGGTAATTAAATATCCATAACATTACATTAGAATTTCGCGCCTTTTTCTGCTGACAACGTTGTTTGTCTATTAGCTATTTTTTATAGTTGTTATGCATTTTGGTTTAGTCATTCAAGTCCTTGATGTATACAGCTGTTTTAGGAGTTTCTGTGAAAGGGATTAACACAATGATCATTTTGATGACACGCTGTTATATTTCCATGGGATTAAAAGAGTTATATTATAACTTAAGCATATTTATTCCAGTTTGCCTTCCTCGCCCTCGTGGCCGTGGCCTTCGCCAGCCCCAAGCCCGACCCGCAGTTGGTGGCGTACTCCGCTCCCGGCGTGGTACCCGCGGTGGGCTACTCCGGCTACTCGGCGTACTCCCCGGTCGCCTACTCCGCCCCGCTCGCCGCCGCCCCAGCTTACCCCTACGCCTACTCCGCCGGATACTATGTCCGTTAAGATAACGACTATGGATAGACTTATGAATATGGACTCTGAACTGCATCACGATTTTCAATAAAGTTTTGTTTTTGCAAATTATACACGTGAATTCTTTATCGTTACAACAAAACCCTCTGATACCTACTGCTACTATTTAACATCAAAAAGAATAAAGATATAATGATGATGAGAATTGGTACGCATTAGAAAATTTATATATTTTTAAGCAAATAATTTCACAAAGTTATGAATGGTGAATTTTAATATGTAATGTATTTAGTTTTTTAATACCTATACTATATAAATTCAAAAAAATCTATTACGATTTTTTTTCGTAATGGATCATCATCTTCTGCAAAACACTTTTGTCGACATTCTTGGCCTGTTGATTCCATGTATATCGCAACGAATTGATATCCTAGATAATTTGACTAGTCTTGTTTATATTTTTTTTCATGATTGCCCAGTAGTTTTCGACAGATCGAAATTAGGGACGATTCGGAGGATTCATCTCGCGGGGTATTTAATCAACTTGATTATTAGCATACCATGCCAAAACTTTTTTGAGTAGTGGCAGCTGGCTAAATCAGGCTAAAATTTCACGAGACCGTTATGGGATTATAATCAATGGCAAAACTCATTTCTCTAAGCAATCTTTAATATAAAAGTCCGACTTCATCGTTGACGATATAATACAATTTTTCGTCTTCAGGCCGCTACTACAAATTCCTTGCCATATCATAATTATGTTTTTTACGAACTTGTCTAGTTTCACAAACTTATATTTTTTGGGTACATTTTCTCTACTATCGGCCATATAAAACTTCGAACCGAGTAGTTGATTAAAATCAAGTTTTCCATACGTCTCGTCGTCCGACAACAAGCAACCTTCGAATTTTGTCAAAACTCCGTGGTACAATACAATAGTCGAGCTCCTACCCTTCACATATCTGTGAAGTACAAGATATAGGAAAATTAGTAAGTGATGTAATTAAAATTCGCTTTTACCCTTTTCTGGGACGAGTTCATTAATTTCTGTTAACTGCCAAGATTTTTACTTCCTATTTGAAGCATAAAAAGGAAAATATTACTATTGAATCATTATCCTCAGTAATGAGCGAATGACGCAGGAGGAGGACTGTTAAGTCTTAAGGTTGACTCACGCTCGACCCAGCCGGGCCGGGCCGGAGCTTCCGGTGCAATTCTATGGAAAGCATCACATGATTACCGGTGAGCCGTCATAGAAAATGACATGCCGCATGCCTCGGCCCGACTATGGCCTAGCGTGAGTCATCTTTAAAAGTCAGTCAAATATGAGATTAATTATAATATTTATACATATATTAATTGGAATATTGTCCTTTTATTTCAATATTTAAGCAGTTTAAGTATAAAGAGGTAACAAACAGACAGAGCAGGTACCTATTGGTTGTTGTAATTTCATTCGCCACTTTGCTGTTTGGGTGAGGGAGAGCAACAACAGCATTTTATAGCCATGTTTACAGGCAGGTTAATTGGGGCCTACCTGAACCACCTTAGTTCGTTTCACATGCGCTCAAAAATGTAGTGAGTTAAGTAAATTAGTTTACACGTGTAAATAAACATTCAGAGCTCTTTTACATAAAAAAGCTCATGAAGCCTACTCATAGAAGAAAATTGTTTGCGTTTGAACATATTATTATCCTAATCTATGCGATATTGCATCAAGTGGACCGAACCTTCCGCAGCGTCATGCAAAAACACTCCTATTCCGGCGTTTTCGCAGTCGGCTAACGTGAAATGTACCTAAGTGAAAACGCATAAGACTGAGGCACAATTATGGAAACACATGTATTTGCGAAAAAAAAAACTTTATTGAAAATCTCGAGGCAGTTATATTCAGCAATGGTCATCATCAACCTTCGGCCTCGCCATTAATTATATTTCTCAACGGCGAAGGTAGTATCCAGAGTAATCGTAGGGGTAGGCAGGGGCGGCGGCAAGCGGGGCAGAGTATACGTAAGGGGAGTACGCCGAGTAGCCGGAGTAGCCTGCTGCGGGCACCACCTCTGGAGTGGAGTAGACCAGCTGGGGCGCCGGCTTGGGACTGGCGAAGGCCACGGCCACGAGGGCGAAGAAAACAATCTGCAAAAAAGATATGAATCGTAAATTCGGTTTTGCTATAGCTATAGATAGGTGGACTTTTTCAGTAAAAATTACCATTTCCTTTTTTTCGAAAAGCCAATCGGCGCGATTCGGGAAATGAATTAGAGATTAACTAGATACGATATAGTAAATATATGTGACGTCCCACGGGTAAAGGTGCCTTATGGCGCTTGGCGCTTACGCTAATATTAACGCCGCTCCAATATTATTGGGCGCTATGCGACGTAAACGCCAGCCGCCATAAGGTACCTTTTCCGTGGAACGTCACATATCTTTACTATTTCATATCTAGTGAATCTCTAATTCATTTCCCGAATCGAGCCGAATAACTTTTAGGTTATTTGTCAGAATAAATATGTATTATAAAGAAAAACAAGTGTCCGAAAAAAATTTACAGTTTAGTGTTTAGGTCAAAAATAGATGTAGTTTTACTCACGATTTTTGAGAACATGTTTGGTGCTTGTACTGGTAACAAGTGATGATATTTCTAACACCAACGCCAGCTTATATACCACTAGACTTGTTACTTTTCGACATCTACAGTAGTAGTTTTTCAGTTCTAGATAAAAAATGTCCTTGATCTTCAAACTAATTAGCTAAATATTTGTTGGGCACACTGATATATCAGGCCGAAGGATCAGCATCCATTATTATTTTTAAGATGATATCTGGAAGTTTTTACTGCGGTACCTTGGTGATTGAGTTTTGGGGTGAGAAATTGTTTGTTTTCGTTTTTTTGGACGCTGAAACGGATTGAGTGGTTTAGATACATTTAGGTGTCAGTGAAATATTTATGATTAAAGGATGACTCACGTTAGACCGGGCCGTGCCCAGGCCGAAGCGTCCGACATGTCATTTTCTATGACGGCTGATCGGTGATCACGTGGTGCTTTCCATAGGAAACGAAGCTCCGGAAGCTCCGGTCCGGCCACGACCGCCAACGCGATAGATGCCATAACAAAAATTTTGATTTAAAAAATCAGATTTAAACTTTATTTGCATTAATTACCTATTTATTTTGATTATAATAAACTACTGGAAGGTAAGATAGGTTAACAGACGAAAATCTAAGGCTTGTAGTGACTTATTTTAACTATAACATTGGCATGTAAGAATCATTGCAATTAAAGCATTTAATTTATGAAAATTTATATCTTAAGACATCTTCAGTGAACTATCCGAAAACATAGTTTAAAGTGTAAAGCAAAATGCTATTTAGGTAGTTACTACCCAGTTTTATTTTCCACGCTGCAACATAACGGTTAAGGTGACACTCGGTAGGTGACTGCAGCAGCGTTATTGTATTTGCCACAGGTATTTGCGTAGATATTTTTGCGACATTACTTTCGCGATTTTAACGTTCAATATGTAAAAAAATAAATAATAAAAAAAACATTTATTCAGATGAAATAAACCCTATTATACAGTTTTTTTTCTTCTGCCAAACTGCAGGGCAGTTTGTTGGCAGAGGGAACTCCCTTAAAACATAAATGGGTAGACTTAGCTAATTGCCTAATTAATTGTTAACTTATATATATCTTATTGCTTATGCTGGTAACTTTATCTTAATTTTGTCACTCATCCGTCGCTGCCATTGCCATTAGAATGTAACCTTTACAGTTCTGCATTAGTTGATACAGATATTCTACCTAAATATTTCAACCATGTAATTAAGTACGACAAAGTCTTTAGAATATAAACAATATTTACACACAACAAAACCATTACCATCCAATTTACCCCGATCTCTCGTAGCTAAAAACATTACCCTCCTTGTGACGCAATTAAAAAAAGGTGTGATTTTAAAGGATGAATCACGGATAACAATCGCTCGGAAGTCTGTCCTAAGAACACCTGATAGTACCTATGAAGATCAAGGACATTTTTTTTTATCTAGTTACGACGTATGTGTGTATACTTGCCAGTGGTATATAAAGTGTCGTTGGTGGTAAGACCATTATCACTTGTTACCAGTACAAGCTCGACAGCAACCATGTTCTTCAAAGTTGTGAGTATAAATTTGATTTTTGAAATATTTGTATCAATTGATTATAACCACTTGCTTGTCTTTAATGTGAACCCAGCACGATGGATAAATTAGTTAGATTTTCAGTTATATAATCCTTACTGACATTATAAATGCGAAACTAACTCTGTCTGTCTGTCTGTTTCCTCTTCACACTTTAACCACTGAACCTATTCAGATGAAATTTGGTATGAACATAGTTTGAGTCCCGGGGAAGGGCAAATGCTAGATTTTATCTCGGTATTCATTCCTTAAGGGGGTGAAAAGGGAGCAGTAATTTACTATGGAAGTGGTATAGTTATGAAAATTTAATTCAACGCAGACGAAGACGCGGGCAGAAGCTAGTAATTATTAATTTTGTAAGCAACTTGTACTATTGTACCCATACCACTACACACATAAATCCCTACTAATATTATAAATTCGAAAGTAACTCTGTCTATTTGTCTGTCTGTTACCTCTTCACGCTTAAACGAACCTGAACTAAATCAATTTAGATATAATTTGGTGTGGAGATAGTTTGAGGCCCGATGAAGGATATAATCATCATCATCATTTTGACCATCAGATTTTTCCGCTGACCAAAATATATTTTCTTGGCATTTAATTACTTCCCAAATTTAAATACCTAGTTAAATAGGCACGTAGGTATCTACACGTATCTAAAAAAGTAATACTAAATATAAATATGCATATTTTTTTCAGTTTACCTTCCTCGCCCTCGTGGCTGTGGCCCTCGCCAAGCCCGAGCCCAAGCCCGAGCCTCAGGTGGTTGCGTACTCCGCTCCCGCCCTGGTGCCCGCGGTGGGCTACTCCGGCTACTCGGCGTACTCCCCGTACGCCTATTCTGCTCCGGTCGCCGCCGCCTCTGCCTACCCGTACGCCTACTCCGGATACTACCTTCGTTAAAAACTGTTAATACGACCGCTAGACATGGACTCTGAAATGCTTTACGATTATTAAATGAACTTTTTAAGCAAACTATTTGGTGTTGTTCTTCATAAGGTTTAGATGCAAACATATGAACACGAGGACATAATACAGAACAGGGGGCCGATTTTTGAATTTCGACCGCTTGATTTCGTGTATTTTGTTCAATAATATCTCCAGTACCCGGCATTTAAATTCTACTAATAGAATTGAAAACGAGTGGTCGATACCACTCGATTCCCAATTTCTATCGCTCGTATTTCAAAAATTAGCATTTCGCTGTTTTCCACCGATTTTCGAGTGACGAAATCGAGTGGTCGAAATTCAAAAATCGGCCCCCAGGACAGTGGAAAATGTTCGAAGCAATGAACAAATTTTTTGACACTTGTTCATTACATTGATATTATGAATTAAATAATAGCCTCGGGAACGTGCGAATTTATCAATTAGAAATCATGTTATGTCTAGTCTCACTTAATTAATGAAACTTTTATATTCTAGTCATTTGCGTGTCATATTATATTTGCATCTATATGCCATCTTAAGAAATAAGTACTCAGTAGAATAAAATAAAAACCTGATAAAAAAACAGTTCCTAATTACAATTACAAATGAATGTCACGAATAAAATGTTGTATTACTTGTATACCTAGGTACCTAACACGCAGTGTTCTCTGCAAGTACTTACAAGTCGATAAGCTTAATTGCGAATTCATAAATTCAATGCATCATTAATTTGTCCTTGATATTAAAACAATCCACATTGGTCTAGATCAAACACGTAAACAGTAAACAATGTACACGACACGCATGACCAGTCACACCTTCCGCATAGTAACAAAACAATGAAGGCTTATAATATAATGCCAACCACCCACTTTAGCCTTAAGGACAACTCACGTTCGACCGGGCCGTGTCCGGGCCGGAGCTACAGGCGCTTACTTTTCTATGACATGACAGGCGATCACGTGATGCTTTCCATAGAAAACAATGCGCCGGAAGCTCCGGGTCGGACACGGCCCGGTCTAACGTGAGTCATCCTTTATTTTTTAATGTGTGTTTTACACATCAATATGATATCAAAATTGTTTTGGTTGAGTACGCTGCTCTAAGAATACAGTCACATGTGTGCCAGCACGCATACCATAGATAGAGACTTATACAGGGTGTAATCGTTAAGTGTAGCTAGGCGATAATTCCGTAAATGTAACAGATATCAGAAAACTTCAAATTGATATCGAAAGTGCTGGATCAAAGTGCTCAAAGTACCCAATGAGTAAAATTACATTCTTCTTCGACCTAGCGTTTTCCCGGCCTGGCGCCAGGGTCCGCTTTCCTGCTCAGTCTTCTCCACTTTGCCCGGTCTTCGGCATCCTCGGGTGTGAGATTGTTCTCCCGTCCGCTGTCACGACGTCCAGCCAGCGTTTCTTAGGCCTACCGCGTGATCTAGGGCCTTGGACAGTGAGATTGAGGCATCTATTTCCGACGTAGTCTACCGGTCTGCGGCGTATATGGCCATACCATCGGACTCGACTTTCCTGCAGCTTATCCGCTACATCACGGATTCCGAGGCTGCCACGGATGTGTTCGTTACGTATGCGATCTAGTCGCGTAACGCCACACATCCATCGCAACATCTTCATCTCCGTGACGTGAAGCTGCTGGACATGCCTTCCGAGGACAGGTCAGGTCTCGCTTCCATATAGTAGGACTGGTCGGATGATGCTCTTGTACACAAGGCCCTTTAGCTTCACCGGTATCCTGGAAAAAAAATTACATTAATAACTTTTTTTCAATAAAAGCAGAAATATCCCAAACATTAACTTCAAACCCTCCCCTACGTTTAGTAGGACGACTCACCCCTCAAAGAAAACTGCTTGAGATTCATTATTTGCGATAATAATCTGTAATAAATTAATAAAACTACCGTTTATGAAATAATAAATCTAACATTTATTTCTTGCATGCGAGCCAATCGTGCAGTCCCACGCAACTAGTTGCGACCAATCGCGCGCGTGATGGAAACTCATCAACCAATGTCTTTGTGCCATTCCATTGGTGCTCACCAAACGAGAATGTTCGTTCGGAATTATATGAACTCATTGCATTTATGGCGATATTCATTGTAGAATTAAGTATTATATTATTTAGTGCTGGCCTCTGCCCGCGAATATATTTGCTTAGATTTGGTATGGTTGTGCAACCTTCCCCCTTTTCCCAACCCTTGGTTAGCACTGCCGTAGCTACGAACTACATCCCTCATTTTTATCATCACATGATTCTCGGGGGCACAAAAATATCTCATATCCTAAGGCAGGTTAGGTAGATATACGGCCCGATTCGAACTTTAAGATACGTCAAATATTAGATCTAGATACGATATGTCAGTGTCAGAAGTGACGTTGCTTCAGACAAAAACGACACTTAAGTCACTGTATCCGACCCATATCGTAACCTAATATTTGTCGTATCTTAAAGTTCTAATCGGGCCGATATTCATCCATTTTTGGAAGCTTGATGAACGAATTCATTACTATTAGTAAGATATTGCCTATGAGGGCTATGAGCGTATGTGATCCCGCATCGTGCAGTTACAGTTGTACGAGGCGAAACATATTAATTGGTATCATATTTTTGTTTCTTGAATACGATCCTGGAGATATATTCCTGTTAAAAATGTATTCATGCGAGTGAAATGATTAATCTAAGGCTAAATTGGTACAAATCAATAGTTAATGTAGGCAGTAGGTATTGCTCGTTGGAAAGCATCACAATATTTGTCAATGCCTACTCGTAATGCGGCACGTTTTGTTGTGACGTGCAGTAATATTACGACGTTATTTAAAAACGTGTTCGACTCAAACGTTTTCTTCTTAACCTTTAAACAGGTAATATACCAGAAGGCCGATTCGAACTTGCAAGTCGATGTTAATCCATACTAATAACTATATACACACTACTACTGCTAACTACTACCTATTAACTATTTGTTATATTGTATATTTATTTGTGTATTAGGTTTCGACATAAGTAGTATGTAATATGTGTGTTTGTGTTTAATAGTCTCCATATTTAGCTCCGTGCACTACCTGTTGACTTTTGTATGAGTTCTACATTTCCTGCTACCCAAAGGTTGTCTGGAAGAAATCGCTTTTTAGCGATAAGACCGCTGTTGTTACCTGGTTCTATTTTTCCGTTAAAATTTCTTTATAGTTTTACATGTATGTAAAATGTATAATTATTGGTGCAATAAAGAATATTTACTTACTTATTTACCCATACTTATGCGAAAGTGTGTATGTCTGTCTGTTACCTCTTCACACTTAAACTGCAAAAAGAACTATAAGACTTTTATCATTTAACTTTTTGTTAGAAATAAAGATTGTTTGTGCATTTTTGACCAGAGTCATCGAAACGAATAGTAGGTAATAAGCTACCCTTATTCCTGGGCAGACGGAAGTCACGGGCGAGCTAGTTTGGTATATTTTTGTTATCTTTCCGCCGTGCTTTCAGTCGTAGCAAGAGGCGAAACGATTACTTAATAAAAAAAAATGAATGCGTTATGAGTGGACTTTCTGAAGATTACGTTCAACTGTTTCTTGTTGTTGCATAAAATTTGGACCCTATTGGGGAACGAATTACTTTAAAGTAAATAAAAATATAGCTTATGATATAAAGCATAAATTGAATTAATAGCAAATGTAGGCAGTATTGCTCGTTGGAAAGCACCGCAATATATCTCAATGCCGACTCGTAATGCGGCACGTTTTGTTGTGACGTGCAGTGATATTACGACGTCATTTTTTAAAAACGTGTTCGTCTTAAACGTTTTCTTCTTAATATACTACAAGGAGGCCGATTGGAACTTGCAAATCAATGTCTATTTGATATTTTTTGTTATCTTTTATCGATGCATTCGCTCGTAGTAAGAGACGAAACGTACTTAGTAAAAAAATATAATTATTTTTGAATGCGTTAGGTTAGGAACGGACATTCTCTAAGCTCACGTTCAGCTGTTCTTTGTTGATGACATTAATTCATGTACTTAATTAAGTAGATTGCTGATGATAATAATTATAATAAAGCATGCAGTGTGAATGAGTAATCAAAGAGACCCTGTTCGCGCAACGACATACTTATAAGTAAATAAAAATGTAGATTACATAGATGCAAGAAACGATATATTTGTAAATTTTTGGTGGTTGGTTTCACAGTTATCGATCTTATTCGTAATGTAGTAATTATTTGAAAAGTTATTATGGGGGTTTTCGTGGGCGAAAAATCGATCTAGCTAGGAGTTATATCTGGGAAAACGCGCATTTTTGAATTTTTATATGTTTTCCTAGCAAAGCTTGGTCTCTCAGATATTACGAATAATACATGATATAAAATTTTATAACTTTTAGGTTTAGCTCATTTACTATAAACCCCACGGATCGAAATATATTTCAAGTGCCAAGCAACTAGTTCGATTGGAGGGTTTAGTTAGACCTAGTGAACGGATATTAGAAACATTGGGGGTTGCAAAGTTTTCGTCCAAGTTTGTCATTAACAAACTTCAATCGCAGCTTTACTAATGCTTTAAATATGTTTTTTTTTACATTACACGTATGACATGATGAAATTTATTTAAGGAAGTAGGCATACCATAAAAGGACAGTTTAAAAAAAAAACTTTATTGAAAGTCGAGAGGCTGCTCAAAGTCCATTTTCAGCTGTGATAAGACCCAATTCTTAACGGAGGTAGTATCCGGGGTAGGCGTAGGGGTAGGCAGGGGCGGCGGCGAGCGGGGCGGAGTAGGCTACCGGGGAGTATGCCGAGTAGCCGGCGTAGCCCACCGCGGGCAACACGGCGGGAGCGGAGTACGCCACCACCTGCGGCTCGGGTTTGGGTTCGGGCTTGGGGCTGGCGAAGGCCACGGCCACGAGAGCAAGGAAGGCAAGCTGCAAATTAATCCTTTTTGTACTTATTGTACCCAAGCGTCATTTTTGTCAGCACACGACGCATTCTTTTATTACTGTTGTATAAAGTTAAGAACCTGATATTTGGTAACTTGGCTTTAAGTTCTAAGGTATCAAAATCGTTGCAGACTTATCTTGGTCTAACTCTAGTACCATTTTGGAGTCACCTCACCTGTATTAAGTAACTTTTAGTAAAAATGTTTAAATATCACTTAACCTGTTACTTTTTATGCAACCAATCAGAGACTAATCAGTTACTGAATTCGCCGATACTATTTAGGTATAATTATGTTTTTACCACCGTAGTTAACTAGACCTCACTTTGTTCGGGCGACTTTTTTGTTTATACCTAGGTATATAAAATGAGTATTGTTAGCCATGAAGTCCTTCCGAATTATGTTTCTATGTTCTAAACATACTTTATTGGTTCTAAACATACATACTGTCTTAACACGTTCACTGAGGGATGGGGCCGAAAGACCCCATGCAGAGAATGCTTAAATACGAGTTACACTAATTGCTACAGCGAAGGTCTTAATGGTCTTATTGTTTTATTCAATTATTAATAAAATAACTAATGTTCAATATTAAATTAAATTCCTATCTAATTAAAGTTTTGTCACATTGTTTATAACTATGTACATTATTGTGCAAAATTCTTAGCTCTTCTTCTCATTACGGAAGGAATTTTTACTTACAATTTTGGAGAACATGGTTGATGTCGAGCTTGTACTGGGAACAAGTGATAATTGTTCTAACACAACGACAACTTATATACCTATGCTACGCCCAACGCTGGTGCTTCATCTCCAAACAAAAAGTGACCCTGATCTTCTGACTAATCGGGTCTTCCGGGCAAGATTAACATAGTAGGGCAACTCAATATTCTTTTGCTAGAGATCAGAGGCCCAGTACAGGAAGGTAAAACGATTAAGATTAGGCTTTTCATTACTTCGTAGACTATAAAAATATATGTTGGAGTTAAATACTTTGGATCAAAATTATTTTAGAATGAGAAATAGTTATTTAATAATGTACACGTCACACACAAATTGCACAGTAGTTTTTTCTTATATTACTCGTACCAACTATTTTTAAATAAGCGTTGCATATTTGTATGTAAGGTACTGGCAGAATACCAGCGATGTGGCTTGCCGCATCACAATGCTGAGCCAGCGCCTTTTCTGTGCCACGACACATGGCTTCATAATTTTTTAATGTAATAGTTAATAGTTTTTAGTAATTAAGTTGCTTTGCATGTTCTTATCTTGTACTTTTTCAATGCCGTGTATGTTGTGGGTATGAATAAAGAAATTATCTATCTATCTATCTATCTATTTATCTTTCCTGTACCTAATGTCATGTAATATATGAACTTTAAAGACAAATTTTCTTGCTGCTGATCCCTTATAGGCATGCGAAACCTTCTACTTATTAAAATCTGTATATGTATACAAAAATTGTTAACTATTATCTGTCGGCGGGAAAGACGACCGTATTCCGGAACGTTTTTAACCCTGTGTCTCATTGAGGTTAGGTACTTACTCTGATAGAGGTAACTTGATAAAAAACTATAAAAAAAAAACTTAATAGGCGGAACGGTAATTTATTGCGAATTTCTCAAACTGTTCGAATTATTCCTGATTTAAAAGTGATGTCGTCGAAGTCCTCAGAAGTACTTGGTGTAGGTGATGGGGGCGCCGGCTGGGTACAGGCCGGGCGAGTAGGCGGGGTAGGGGGAGTTGTAGACCACGGGCGCCCCAGCCTGGTACGGCGACGGGTAACCCAGCGGGGCCGAGTACACTAGCGGTGGCGAGGGCGCGGGCGCCGCGAACGCCATAGCCAGCAGGGCGAAAAAGATCAGCTGAAATAAAAAACTGTTTTTAGAGTGTACATAATAATAGCAGGTCAAAATCTGTATGAGATGAGTCTCATAACTCAACAATAGGTTAGTTTGTCAACTAAAAACAACCTCATATTTCGTGCTATAACTTAAACAATACTGTTGGCTTCAAGTAAAGATAAGCACATAATACACAGAGCTGAGCACATAACTCTTAAAAAAAGTACAACTTAAGTCTTAAATTATTGTGAGAGACCATAGCTGTTACTATAAATAGACTATTTAAATGCACTATATTAATTCTATCGTTTGTAATTTCTTTCTATGATAATATACACAACATTTAGAGAAACTCTACTAATATAATACCTATATGTATTTTAAATGCTAAAGTGACTCTGTCTGACTGATAACTCTTCCAGCTTTAACTTAAGAACCGATTTATATGTAGATGAAAATTGCTATACACAGATAGAGAAGTCGTGGGAAAAAGCTAGTATTTCATATATTAAATACATAGCTTTAGTAAATATTTACCATATACCTACTTACCTATCAATACATGATAAATGATAAAAATAGCAAGTAACATTTAAGAAAAGGACATCATGCGTGGGTATGTTTATTTATAGTCTCTAAATGATACTTACCTGCTTCTACATTAATTATATAAATAAATAAATATTAGGGGACATCTTACACAGATCAACCCTAGCCCCAAACTAAGCAAAGCTTGTACTATGGGTGCTAGGCGACGATATACATACTTTTATAGATAAATACATACTTATATACATAGAAAACAACCATGACTCAGGAACAAATATTAGTGTTCATCACACAAATAAATGCCCTTACTGGGATTCGAACCCAGGACCATCGGTTTAGCAGACAGGGTCACTATCCACTAGGCCAGACCGGTCGTCGGTCGTCGATATGGGTAGATATACACTATACATACCTACCGCGTTTAAAAAACAAAAGTTTAAACGTGAGATATATTTTCAAATTTAAAATTACACCTACTTATTTTAATTGTCAAAAACAGGAAGAACTAAGGACCTACCTTAGGGTGGTTCAAAAAACATATTTTTTTATTTTCCGACGGGGCACCCCCTTATTTTATTACACTTATTATGCTGATAAAATACACCAAGTTTCGTTATTTTATCTCAACTACAAGGGGGTGCTCAACCACTTTGAAATTTACGTACCTACCTATTTATTTATTTATTTATTTAGAAATTTAATTCAGGCAACAAGGCCCATATTACAAATACCTTACAGACTAACATACATATGTATTTTATAAACTTAAAACTAAACACTATTTAGTCGACAAAACGGCGTGGCTCCGTTGCATCGGCTGCTCTTGTGTCGGATTCGGCAGTTTGCCTATAAATGTTGAATATGAAACCCAAAAAAAAGTATTTATTATTCAGATTTTTATTTAAGTATCTGTTTTCACACTGTTTGCACATGTGATTTATAAGTTTTGAAGTAGAAAAACATTTTTATTTATATTTTTTATAATTTTTCAAAAGTAAGATTATTTGAATTTCACCTAAAAAAATCATAAAAAATAGAAATATAAATGTTTTTTTACATAATAACTTTTAAATCACACTTTCAAATAATGTGAAAACTATTTCTTACATAAAAATCAAAAAAATAATAACTTGATTTTTTTGGATTTCATACAACTTTGAAAAATTTCAAAGTGTTTGAGCACTCCCTTGTAGTTGAGATAAGATTACAAAACTTGGCGTATTTTGTCAACATAACAAGTGTAACAAAATGACGGGGTGCCGCTTGTTCTAGCTAGAGTTTGAGTTTTTCCCATACAAACGTGAACCACCCTAACCTACCTATGGTAAATTGGTAATCTTAGTTAAATGCAAACTACTAAATTAATAAATATTTTAATTATTAAAGCCGTTTGTCATGTGCATATGAATATTTACATTATATTTAACAATAATTGTTATCCCTAAGTGTGAATATAATAAACAGGTGAGCCTTACCAGCTTGTGCATGTTGCAAGTAGTTCGAATATCCAGGGATATATGATGCCATTCGTAGAACTGACGGGGTTTTTATACCCCACGCGGGTCCTATGCAAGAATGCAAATAATAGTAGCAATGACCTTTGCAGTCGGCTCTACGAACTGGATCCAGGCGAAACCGGGACTAAAAAGAGTACATTTTATTATGTTCCTAAAGGTTACTGGCAGTTAGCAATAAACGGGTTTCTTCTTGTTTATCTCGTGAGATTTTTACGTCCCGAAGATGTCCGAATGTACTTTTATGTATTGAAATTGGATTGGAAACGTGTTTGCATGCAGGCGCTTGATTTTGTTAGCGCCACTTGCGCCATTCTGGTTAAACCGTTAACCCAGTGTCAAAGTATACTGGTAACCATGGTAACTCTACGTGTAACCGATTAAACCCGGGTTAGAGTGGATGGTTCATGTGGCCCTTAGTATTTTCTTGGTTCGTGACTTTCGTGAGAGCGCGACATAGTCAAATTCGTTTTCAATTGAATTTGTTGTTTCCAAATGTAGTTCCTACAGTTTGTCCCATCAGTTTGCCAGTTTGTTTTTACCTACAAAGGAAGAGCATAATTTTCTTATTTTACCAATAAAATAAATGTGGTTGCATTGAGTGGGAACGACAATTCTTACGGCAGAGCGATATTCCAATCTTAGTATCCTTAGGTTCGTTTGTATTTATCTGTCACTTTGATATCGTTCGCGATGATTGTAAGGATAGGTACCACTTTAAGCAATTGACATGTAATGATTTGTATGATATGTGGGTGTAAGCACTGGAAGCTAATATCAGTTAATATATATTCTATCTTTTGACACTTAAAGTAGAACTTTAAATGAGATAACAAAACATTACTACCTATGTCATTTTTATTTAAAAACACTATTAAATAAAAATAAAACATTAAATTAGCTTAAAAATAATAATACAAACTATCTCTAAACTAAATAAACTTAAAATTACTTTAAATTGAATATTTTGATTTGATTTATTATATTTTTTTACATCCGGTAGGTACTTGGATAAAAATTTAAGTACATAATTACTAAATTAGTACCTACCTAATTATCTAGAGATTATTTACGAAAATGGGCAAATATTATTATAAAGCCTTCGCTCACAAGTCTAATAAAGAAAGACCCGATCAAAAATAGAGTCAATGAAGTCAATTTCATTAGGTTTTACTTATGACTTCAAATGGTCTGTGTTAATTTGTGAGTATTAGTCCGCAGGCGACATGACACACCACACACTGGCATATGGTATGTATGTTGATAGTAAACAGTTGATGTGAAAGTGGTCATTTTAATTTAGAACCCCTTCGATGCTATTAAAATTAAGGATTTAATCGAAAACTTTCAACAAGTTTGTCCAGCTTTAATGATTAGAATTTTTGAGGCCACATCTTATTAAGAATCAAGTGGGATCGGCGAGCCAATTCCATTTTTGCGTCCCATCACATAATTAAAATTTATTCAAAATGTGCAAAAAAATTATGAAGGTCTATTTGGTCCCCTAAATATATTATCACGACCTCCTCTTTATTCTCAGAACTTAATTATTTAATCCCTCAAAATTTTCTGAGCTTGAAAATTCCGGTTTTTAACTTCTCAATAAGTTAATTTCTAAACCGAATTAATTATCTCTCTTTTGAAGATATCAATAATTGATAAGGCATTATTAATAGGAGTGTTTTTGACTCATGTTTGTAAAAAGGGGTTAAAGAGAAATTAACTAATTGAGGCATGTATATTTAGTATATTTACCAATAAAAAAAAGATAATATAAGATAAAAAAAGTTTATTGCCACAACTAGAAATCTTACATTCTTACAACTAGAAATCTTACAATATTATTTATTAAATGATTTTAAATTATCTATGATGTATTTAGTATACCTTAAAAAAGAGTTGAGGGCTTCTTCTTTTTCCGTAAGTTTGTTTATATTCAGTGGGTCTATGTTGTACTTGGTGCATATGGTATCGTGGATCGTTCTTGCGTAAAGGAACCTTGGGCAAGTTTTAATAAGGTGATCAATTGTTTGTTGTGTGACGTCGTCACAGGGACACGCGTCATTATCAATTTTGTGAAAACGTTTTAGATAGAATTTGGTATATCCGTGACCGGTTAGAATTTGTGTCAATTGAAATGTGATGGTTATATGTTTGCGTAACAAGTATATATCGTCCAATGTGGGTAGCCAGTTTTTTACGTGTTTACCTGTTCTGCTCTCTATATATGTTTTATTATGGAGTGTGTGCAAATTTTTCTTCATTTGGGCTTTATGGTGCGAGAGTGGGAAATGAACATAATCCGGTTGCTTATGGAGTGCGGCCGCATGCTTGGCTGCGATATCCGCTCTCTCATTGCCATCGAGGCCAGCATGCGCCTTAATCCAACAAAATTGGATCTCCATCTCCCCAGACTCCCTGATGTTGTTTATTATTTTGTGAACTGTTAAATCTGGCGTAAAGGAAACTATGATGAGTCCATATGAAGAGTATATTGTCGAGGATTAGGCACTGATACAAATTTAGTCTGGTTAGCAGCAAGGTCGAAACGAATGTGACGGCATCACGCACGCGAACAAAAGCTGTATATTTATTCAAACATTTAAACTTGTTCCACGTGCGTTTATGCAGTTACCTATAAAACAAGATTCTTTAAGTTTACGAAGACACTTTCCAACACTGGCCCTTAAACCAAAGCAATCTTGTTTAAACACACAAACACAAAACTTAAATAGTGACTTACACTTCACTATAACATTAAATTAACAAAAACATATGCACTGAACTTTCGCTACACCTTATTAACAAAGTTCAGTTATTCACGTTATGAATTGTTATTCAATAAATGTTTATAAAATAAACAAGTCTTTTAACTTCATGTAATCACTATCATGTTTGACTAAACCAACAAATAACCATGATGGTAATTACATTAAGAACACAATTATTACATAGAATACATAGTTAAATGTATTTACCTATGACAGTAATGTGAGCTGTCTCACAAATTTACTGTGTTTAACTTTACACAACGCTTTCATCAGTATATCTGCCAACATATCATTAGTATTTAGATACTCAATAGTAATCTTATTACTATTTACAAGTTCTCTAATAAAATGATGCCGTATATCGATATGTTTGGTCCTAGCATGATGTAAAGAGCTCCTACACAATTTTAGCGCTGACTGATTGTCATTGAAAATTGTCGGTACAATTTCTTTATTTATAATTTCTTTCAGAAATGTACTAATAAACAAACCCTCTTTACAAGAATTAGACAAAGAGTAGTATTCGGCTTCGGTAGAGCTAAGGCTAACCGTTTTTTGCTTGCGACTTTCCCAAGTAACTACTGACTCACCTATTTTAAAAACATAGCCCGTGTACGACCGGCGGTCCACGTCGTCACTGCCCCAGTCTGCATCCGCATATCCGGTGATATCCAGCTGCTGCTTGCCTTTCTTAAAAGTCAAACGGAGATCCAAGGTACCTTTCAAGTATCGCAGGACTCTTTTGGCTGCTTTCCAGTGGGTCTCTGTAAATGATTCATTAAATTGACTCAAGTAGCTAACTGCGTATGCGATGTCTGGTCGGGTACAGATAGCAATATACATAAGAGAACCTACAAGACCTCTATAATCATAGGTATCATCTCTTTGATTGCCCCTAGGTAACTCAAGTCCAGTTTCCATGGGAGTAGGCGAACACTTACACTCTTCCATTTTATATTTCTTCAGCACCATCGCGATATAACTCGGTTGATCGAGAGTAATTTTGTTTTCATCTCTACACAATCTGATACCTAACACCTGATGAGCTGGCCCTAGATCTGTCATATCAAATTCCTTCATTAATTTGACTTTGACATCTAGCTTATCACGTTCATCACCTGTCGAAAACAATATTATATCATCAACGTACAGAGCAATAATTATAAACGACCCCTTCAGTCGCTGAAAATAAACACAAGGCTCAGATGATGACTTATTGAACTTCAACTTACTGCATAGAACATGATCAATCTTCTCGTACCATGCCTTTGAGGCTTGTTTCAACCCGTAAATAGCTTTATTTAATTTGTAGACCTTACTTTCTTGACCTTTAACTATAAAGCCTTCCGGTTGTTCCATGAACACAGTTTCCTTCAAGTCACCGTTGAGAAATGCTGTTTTTACATCAAGATGTTCAATCTTCATACCGTACTCAACCGCCAAGGCTAACAAAGTACGTATAGTGGAATATCTGACAACCGGTGAATACGTCTCCTCATAGTCTATTCCATATTGCTGCGTGAAGCCTTTAGCTACCAGGCGTGCCCTATATTTGAGTAGTTCACCGTTCAATCCACGTTTCACTTTGAACACCCACTTGCATTTGACAGGTTTTTGTGACTCTCGTCGATCTGTCAGTGTTCAACACTCGTTCTTAATAAATGAGTTGTACTCACAAGACATTGTTTCCCTCCAATTGTCAGCATCTGGACCACTCAGTGCTTCTC
Source organism: Cydia splendana (assembly GCF_910591565.1). Classification (NCBI taxonomy): domain Eukaryota; kingdom Metazoa; phylum Arthropoda; class Insecta; order Lepidoptera; family Tortricidae; genus Cydia; species Cydia splendana. Next base: position 9,911,959 of record NC_085971.1, on the reverse strand, counting down.
GTACAGTCCGTGGAGCATCTGGATCGCACGTGCCCGCTAGGAATCCAAAATGTGGTGAACCCGATGAACTGTCATATTCCGAAGTATCCGTACTCTCCTCCTCTGGAATATAAGTTGCATCGGCCGGATCATCACATTCACTAGAGCTAGACGAATCATTTATTGTGATCGTACTCGTTCGATCGCTCGTACTCTGAGAATTTTGTGTCAAATTGGCATCATCAGACGTACCGCTCACTACCGATATCTCTGGTTGTACAGAGGTTGGGTTCGACAATTCGATTACAACATTTTTATTTCCATTATTTTCAATTTGTGGAAATATTTCAATTGACTCAATGACATTGTCAGTGTCATTACTTGATACTTTTTTAATGAACGTATTTTCTAAGAAGGTTACATCTCTGGCTTTGATGCATTTTGTTGGTTGTTCCGGGTCCAAGAGTCTATAACCCTTTGTATGCTCACAATACCCAACAAAAATGTACTTTTTGCATTTCGGATCTAATTTCGAACGCTTCAAAGTCATCGCATAAGCCACAGAACCAAAGATACGTAAATGACTTAGAGATACCTTTTTGCCACTCCACTTTTCTTCAGGAGTGCTCCCCAGTACAGCTTTCGTAGGACAGCGGTTTTTGACGTAGACTGCCGTGTTAACGGCCTCCGCCCAGAATTCGTTGCTTAGGCCCGCATCTTGCAGCATGCATCTTGCAGCCTGCATCACGGTCCTGTTCGCGCGTTCTGCGACCCCGTTCTGAGCAGCAGAGCCAGGAACAGTGGTTTGATGCACGATGCCATTGCTCTTGAGATACGCCTGAAAAGCAGAACTTGTGAATTCTCCTCCGTTGTCGCTACGTAGCGATTTTATCTTTTTACCTGTCTGGTTCTCCACTAAAGCCTTAAATTCTTTGAACCTATCAAATAATTCACCTTTTTTAGTTAAAAAGTACACAAACGTCTTTCTAGAATAGTCATCTATGAAAAGCAAGAAATACCTTGCACCGCTGAATGAGGGAGATGGTAGCGGCCCACAGACGTCTGTATGTACTAAACCCAGGACCTCTTTAGCCCTGTTGTGAGATTTCTTAGGAAAGGGGACCCTACTTGCCTTACCTTGTACACACGCTACACACGTTTCAAAATCTCTACTATCATATGATATACCAGAAGCCATACCTTTTTTCAAAAGTTCCATGCTTCTTCTGTTAAGATGCGATAGACGACGATGCCAAACCTTCTCTGAAGCTACAGATACAGTTTCGTCGCTAGTAACCGCACGCTTGTCCTCCACTGCTGCATTGGCCATCTGTTTGTTCTGTAAAGGAACATTAGAACACGCCCCCACAGTGTCAAGGACATAAACATCATTTTTCAAAGTAGCTGTCGCTGCAATAACCCCATTATCTAATATTTCGCAACTATCGGATTCGAATACTATCTTAAAGCCTTTCTTTGCCATGGCGCTTACCGACAATAAGTTAGCTACTAAATTAGGTACATAATACACATCACTTATAGTCTTTACAGTGCCATTACGTTGTTCCACTTGAACATTACCTCGTCCGGCCGTAAATAGTTTGTCTCCGTTAGCTACAGTCACTTGCAACGATTTCTCTGACTTCATGTCACTCATCATGTTCACATCTCGACAAAGATGACTCGCCGATCCACTGTCCACGTACCAAAGATCACTTTCCACGTTCACCGACAGCGCCGTGAGTAGAGCCTTTGCCGACGACGTTTCTTTGCTACTTTTCTTTTTGTTCAACATCGGACAATCTTTCTTGAAATGTCCGGTCCTCTTACATACATAACACCTGGGCAGCTTTCTCGCGGCCGCCAGAGCCGTAACTCCGTCTCCGTCGCGCTTGCTGTCCTCACGTCGCATCCTCTCCTGTAGCAGCTTCGCCGATACAACTTCGCTAGATAATTTGGCAGTTGACGAGTTCTCAATAGCCATGATTAGCGGGTCGTAGTCCTCAGGAAGTCCGCTCAGCATGATGACCGCAACAAAGTCATCCTCCAACCCAGCACCAATATCCTGCAGTTGTTGTGCGACATCCGTGATTTTGTTTATGTATTTCTCCATACTCTGACAATCCGTCAACTTTGTGCTAAACAAAGTTCGCAACAGGCCTAGTCTCCGACATAATCCCTTATCTTCATATGCTTTCTGAAGACTCGTCCATGCTTTGTGTGCCGAGGTCACGTTCCTTATGTGTACGAAGGCCGTCGATTGCACGGACAATGCAATGCGTGCGAGCGCTTTCTGGCCCTTTTTCACATCTTCCGGTATTTTATCGTCAACCTCTTTTTCCACAAAATCCCAAAGATCTTCATGAACTAGCACCATCTTCATCATAAATTTCCACGATGAATAGTTTTCCATTCCTTTTAATTTTCCATCACGAGTGGAGATGAGGAACTTGTACTGGACGCCATTACTGCCGGCAACCGTATTAACTATTTTCGCTTTTTACGCTCGAATACCGTTTTGATTTTTATTGAAAACGCGCAGGCCCATGACCTGTTAAATCTGGCGTAAAGGAAACTATGATGAGTCCATATGAAGAGTATATTGTCGAGGATTAGGCACTGATACAAATTTAGTCTGGTTAGCAGCAAGGTCGAAACGAATGTGACGGCCATAGAGTTATATATTTGACAGAGGGAATGTCACTTAAGACAAACTGTGACACTGCAATGGCGGACGGTTTGAATGTGTGCGTGTAGACGAGTGATACCATGTAACACAAATTCTCCCCTGATGGTGAAACAATTATTTTCAATATCATCCTTGTTTTCAAATATTAAAATAGGACAGATTTACGTTAAAAATAAAAAAAGTGTGTATCTAACTGATTTTACTGATTTTTTTTATTTTTTTTGTGATATGCCTACTTGAATAAACTATTTTTTATCTTTATCTTTATAGGTCTTGAAAATGCGCATTGTTGCACAATTACTTTGTGCAAATATTATTTTCAATACCTAATGATATTTAACTTGTAACATATCTGGTTTTAAACAAAAAATAAATATAAGGTTAATGTACTAGTACTCGACATGTTAATGCCCAATAGATGACACCTTGCTGTCACCTCTATTGACAATGACTTAAGTTTCAAGATGACATGTACTGGACTGTGACCGCGTCGAGCACCATGTGTATGTTTACCTTACATAACAAATAAACGTTAACTATCAAACATTATTCATGCAAACGTCTTTAATCTCCTTATTATCGGGAAATTACCATACCGACCTACTTTGATATGCAAAATCAATAATTTAGCTATTTACCTAAATATCTTAAATGATCTCTTATATACACAATGATTTAATAAGAAGGGCATCAATTACCCTACTTTCGGGAAATTACCCTATTCAACTTACTGGTCACACTCCTGTTTCGCATTTATAAACAATGAAATATGGAGATTTGATGTACTATACCGTGATAATTGATAAAATTAGCTATGAAAAGTTATTACGTCACTTTTTTTCTTTCCATCGGTACACTTCTTGCAGGATTTAACTACGCATGCCGGCATATTTTACATTTTTCTTGGACAAATTTACTTCACTGACGTTTCGATCCGTCTGACGGCAAATTGGTGGATGAGGGCATTGAGATAACTGTCAATGTGTGTGTGTCACGCGTAAATACTAGGAAATTGGTGGATGATGGAATCACAGTTTTTGTCTTAGCAAAACTACGTCCGTAGTATTCTAGGTCCATGGTGACGGCATCACGCACGCGAACAAAAGCTGTATATTTATTCAAACATTTAAACTTGTTCCACGTGCGTTTATGCAGTTACCTATAAAACAAGATTCTTTAAGTTTACGAAGACACTTTCCAGCATTTATATTCCGGTTAGTACTGCTCCGGTTAGACAGTTCCATTAGGACTGCTTTGGAGTCTGAGAAGATGGTGACCTTCCTCAGTTTCTGGATGTAGCATCTTAGACATGCCTGTTCGACAGCCAGGCACTCCGCCTGAAATACGGTGCAGCTACTGTGTAATTTGAGCTTTTTCATATAACTCCTACCGTCAGGGTAGTCAATGATGTAGGCTGCACCGACCAGGCCGTCGTGCCTGCTGCCATCGGTGTATACTCGATGCATCTCGGGATCCTCATAGTATGCATCCAGATCATCACGTGTGAGTATCTCCGGTATTGTCAAGTTTATTCTTCTTGCTGGATGTAGAAGTTCCTTGACGGATATCCTCTTGTCATAGGTGATGTCTGCGGGTAGAAATTCTATAGGCAATGGGTACCAGTCTCAGCCTGTGCTAGATATGTGATATACATATATCCAGCGCTGATTTTCAGCCTGGTCCCTTTATATATATACATATATAGATATACGTAGAACTGCTAATTGGATTGCCATCGCTATACAGCGCGGGAATGCTGCCTGCGCGATGGGCACCTTGCCGAGGGGCCTAGGCTTAGAAGGTAGGTTTTAGGGATTTCTATTTTTTTGTTAGGTTTAGTTTTAGTTATTTTATTTTATAAGGTACTAGTGATTGTTAATGCCAAGTTTCATGTAATTTAATAAAATGATTTATTATATATATTCTTTCCGGTCCGTCTGTTTCACTACGGCTAACTAAGAATATATCCAAGGGTTTACAATACCCAAGGTTGCAAGTTGTGTGCGACTGTATACATATATTGTTTGTGTGTGAGTGTACGTGTGTGTATATAACATAAATGTCTGCGTAAGAGTGCTACTAATATGGTAATGCTACATTGAGCCTTGTTCAAATTACAAACATTTACACAAATATTTTAATTATTATAGGTTGGTGTAGGTGTTATTTTTATTCTCATAAAGTCAACTAATTAAACTTTGATAAAATTTTTGATCTTACATATTTGATTTCCTATGAACTAGTTAGGTGTTTAAGTGAGGGGGTGGTTTCCCTTTTGCAACTCGAGAAAGTGTACTTGGACCAGTTTCTTGAAAGTAAGTAATGGCAATAAGTGGGTAAGGTAGGTAGTCTACTAACATCAGATCTGCTCTAAAGAAATCGGTTGTCATAAATAATTTACTGCCGTATATCTTGTTGGGTCGATTATACCGTTTGTTTTAATTATTAAAGATAGTTACGGCGCAATTCCGGAAATGAATTAGATATTCACTAGATATGAAATAGTAAAGATATGTGACGTTCCACGGCAAAAGGTACCTGATGGCAGCTGGCGCTTACGTCGCATAGAGCGCCGCAATAATATTATATTATTTCCCGAATCGCGCCGTTATTATCTTGCCAACATTGTGTGCGCAAGGCGCTATGGCAAAAACTTAGCCATAGCGCGCGCTTAGACATAGCAATGAAAACCAGCACAAATAATTGCTTTACATTGTAGCAAGGGGCAGTTAAAGAAGCTTGAATTAAGTAGATTGTTTATATCCATACAATAAACTGTCGTAACGTAGTTTATGTAATATTTATGTGATGAATTATGTAAACCATTTAACTCATGTACTTACTCAATATAATGATCTATGAACATGGATTAAATCATACAATTTGAAAAGAATTCAAGATTTTTTTTAGTAGTGGACCGTTTCGCCATGTCCGTCCGTCCTCGGGTTAGCTCACTGACTTCACAAACCATTTTTTGATTCTATAACATTTTTCGGAAATGATCGCTCTAAAAGGAAAAAAATGCCTCCCCCTTCTAATTTTTCAACTACAGGCCTAAAATACGAGTATGAAACAAATCATGAAAGTAAAGCTAAATAAAACTTTCAATGTAAACTATAGCAAACATAATCGGTTATGCCGTTTTTAAGTTTTCGCAAAAAGTCTTCCCTTCGTAGTAAAAAGACGTAAGAAGATACAAGTGCTGTGACGATATTCCCTTTTGATTGTAATGAACATAATATCAACTAATAACACCCTTTCAAGGCCTGTATTGTGATGGACGGTAAACTATGGAAGCCCTACATTGTTGTACGAGTACGAGTACAATATACCTATAAAGAAATACATTGTGTAGACAAAATATTATAATTACTGCAATGCTTAGGTAACTAATCTACATACCTACTGTTTTACGTCTCAAGAAAGGTTGATACAAATTCTAAAAATAAATTAAATTCCAAAATAATATTTCTATTATTATCTACCTAATTTTAGAAAAGACCCCTCTGCCGAACCAAAATTGAAATATTTTCCTAAGTCTACTTAAAAAAAATAAAATTTATTGAAGCTGAAAATAAAGTTCCCAATGAAAGGTCAAAGTCATTTAAATGGGAAAGTAAAAGGAGGGGTTTAATGATCGAATGGCTAGTAGGTCAACTACTTATACTTGCGTAGACAAATGCCTTAATGGTTGCTACTCGTTAAAATATGCCCACTCTTACTTATCTAACAACAAATTTATATGAGCTGATATACTTACTATCTATATATAAATTGTCGTAGTGTTCAGTATTTTAAGATTCTAATTAAAAGGTCAGTCTAATAGTAAGGAAGCCGGCGATGCTAAATATGTAGTTACTCGAGCGTCGTAGAGACCTATTGGGATCGAAAGATTAGATGATAGGAAGAAATAAAAGTTATATAATAATTTATTTTTTAGCGAACCGGAAAGCGTCTACAGTATTTTTAGAATTTTGGGGGGTTGGTGGAGGGTTATAAATAGTTAAGCAGATTGTGGATTTGGTCATTTTGGTCCAAGTTAGACACACTTTGTCCACCTCAACGTAAGATATTATAGCACGTGAGCATAATGTATGAACAGGAAAAAATATGCCAATAATGAAACTGTAGCCAATTTATTAAATAATAAGTACAGATGTAGTCAATAATTATTTTCCATCGTATTTTCACGGAAACATTCGAACGTGTCTTGCTATTTCAGGCAGTCTCGGCACAAAACGTACTGAGGTTGAGTGAAGTAGCAAAAGACTGTCAATATTATTTAAATGTCAACCTCGTCCTCCATGTAAAACTGCAGCGTTAAGCCGTTGAGAATTCAAATGGCTTTGATCACGATAAGACTATGATGCCAAAAGATAACATCAAAACGCCCACTGGATTTAAATATTCGCCTTGAGCACACGCTGTGTCAAAGTAAAGTAAACGCGTCGCGATAAAAAACAATATTCTTCGGTTAATAGTAGATTGTACAACAAGGGCATAAAGTGACCCATTTTTACCCGAGGCAATTTTTTGGTCTGAGCGAAGCGAAGACCAAAATAGTAGACGAGGGTAAAAATGGACATTTATGCCCTTGTTGTACACTCTGCTTTTCACTTCGGTTGCGAGGAAAATAATTATATTTTTCACGGCAATTTACACCACGAAATTGTCGTAAAGCGAAAGAACATAATACATAACCAATTCCCACCAACTAACTTTTTTTTTTTTTTTTTTAATTTTCAACAGGTGATCAGAGTTTCAGACGCTTGGTTTTCTGCCAAGTCAAACATTTCGGAGCATTTTTGAACGATAATCGACTCCTATTTTATGTGATTTACTAAATTTAATGACAGAAAATACGGATTTCTAATAAATTGCAGCAAAAATAAAATAATATAACAAGTTTTGTCATCTACACAATTTTATTGCTCAGTAAAATTGTGCAATATGTTTTAACTGTTTGGCTGTTGAGACCGATTACCTTAGTCTTAGAAGAAAATTTTACTTTTATGCTCTAGAGCATAAAATGCGATTTTATGTCGTCTACGCACGACATAAAGGTGCACTTTTTGAGCATGAGAAGTGAAAAGGTGCTTTAATACATTGATATGGACGTTTTTAAGTTCACAATACAATTTGGCCCAGTGTTACGGTGACCCATAGAATCAAATTAGGCAAAAAAGGCGATATTTTCACTATTCTCTTATTTTTATCTACGGTAGAACCAGTCAGCGTAAGAATATGGCACACTATAGGCTGAGCTATAAAGAGGCGCAGCAGCCGTGTTGACTAGAGGTGCGTAATCTTGAATGCTGTATGAAGACCCGTAGGAATAAGCAGACACTGATGAAAGAGGAACAGCGGCAGCTGGCACGGCCGGTGATACTCCTGCTGGCACACCTGCTGGTACAGCTACTTCTGGTGCCACCAGCGCCGCTGAAGTGTAGGGCGCCGCGTATGGTGTTATAAATGGTGAGGCCAGGTATGGCGAAGTAAAGACGAGTGGATTGGCTACCGCCGCCGCTAGTACTGCGAAAAGCTGTAAAACGATCACTTATAACAGTCACTATGGAAATTAGATATTGACCACAATTTACCAGTGACAGTAAAGATAACAAACCTATTAGATTTATTTTATATTCATTGAAATAGGTATAACTAAGTTACAAAATAAAAGTATTTTAACCATAGAATTTTAACCCTTTTGTATAAGAAGTTAATATATATTTTTCTATGGTTTGTTTGTTAATAATCATTTTAGTTAGTATTGTGATATATCATGTGTTTAATATTTGAGTGGTACATATTATATTTCTTATACCATAGTACATAAACATGATAAAATCTACCAAAAACTTACAATTAGAATTCTCGCCATATTTGTATTTCCAAATGACGCCTCTGACAATGAGTAACACCGGCAGCTGTACTACAGCCGTATTTCAAATGCAGTAAAAGCCATGAAGATATGCTTACTTATATACTTGTTTACTGTTTAGGTCCGGTTGTAGAGGAGGAACGAATAATTACTTTAAAATAATCTATCCTTTGAAAACTAAACTATAACCAAGGCCTCACCGAATGGTTCGGCAGGAAACAAAAGAATGTATAATCACAGCACAGATTAACGAACTAACTGTATGGTCAAAACTTCATGCATATCTTCACCTTGAGCTATAGCGGCGAAACTTAAACGTAACATAACAAAAACATTAAAAATAATGTGAGTCCGCCACGTCTTAATATTTAATGGGAAAATTAAACGCACTTGTTTTAAAAACAGAAGTTTATTTTAAAACATTGATTAAGTATGTCATCAATAATGAAGAAAAGTTTCCGGTCCTATTTAGCGTTTTAGGTAATAAGAGTAAGGGCTAGCGGCGTAGGCGACAGGAGCAGCCGCGTACGGAGTGTAGGCAGAGACGACGGGCGAACCGTAGCTATAGGCGCCGTACGCCACGGGTGCAGAGTACTCCAGAGGTGAACCGTAGGAGTACGTCAGGGGAGCCCCGTACGACACTCCCCAGGGCTTGGCGGCGGCGAATGCCACGAAGGCGGCGAGGATTGCGAACACCTGGAAAACACATTTTGTATGATTTCGGTAGCAACACCATTATTTTAAGGGTGCTACATATACAACACATGAGCAATATCCGTTCCTATGTAAAATTTGCTTTTGCCCATGTTTCCAATAAAATTGGATTGGATAAAAAGTAGGTACGTATGTTCCAGTGCATTTCGGGAACCCAAAGAGGAAAGTGCTCATTTGAAATTCTGTAAACTTTTATATTAATCATTATGTTAGGATAACCACGTGAAGCCTAACAAATGGGATAAATTAAAACTTAAAAAAATACTTTTGATTATTTCAAAAGCATGACGCTTAATTGAGGGGCTTAGTTTAGGGAAGATGTGTGTAAGATATTGATTTTGCATTACGAATTTGAAGGCACCCCGTATGTCAATATTATAAGTTTTGTAACGTCAAAAAATTGCCGTATAAGACATTCTTAAACCAATAGTCCGGTGGCAGGCTGCATGAAACACACCTGATTAAAAATAGAAAATACCTACCATGTGGGGGTAGCTGACTTTTAGTAGGGTGATTCTTAAATTGTGTCCAAAAATTTTTTTTTTCATTAACGTTTTTATTTTTCACATATTATTACATATATCAAAAGTACATACAAAAAGCAATTTTTGATTCATATGGTCAAGCTTAATACCCTCAGGAAAGGTAAATAAAATGAGTACATAAACACGGTTGTGACAAAGTGTCCCTCAGTCGTGACATTTCGGCATTTTGTCGCCCAACTCGGCTATTTTGATTTATATAGTTATTTTAACATAGCCTAAGTCACTCCTATGACTACGACAAACCTAATAACAGCTCAAACGTTGAAATCCGTCAAACTATAAAGGCTGTAGAGCGTGACAAAGAATTCGATACACATCATACATACATACAAGCGAAAAACATTTTTTTTTATTTGGCAGTTGGGCAATAATAGCAAATGATCTGTAGCTAATAAAAATGCATTTCTGAAAAGTGCATGCCTCTAAATTAATCAAACGAATTAAGAATGACACGACCACGTGTCTATATGTCACGAACGTGGACTCTAAAGTCCGTGGGGGTGACAGATTTTTGAGGCCACGGTCGTGATAATTTGGAACATGTTCGTATTACATAAACATTTCCTTTGATTTTGCAAATGTTAAATAAGTAGCTTAATCTGCAATGTATGAAGTATATCTTATGTTACAAACAATAACGTGAAACTGCAACTTACTCTTAAAACTCTAACACGGCGGTGACGCGTTAAGGTTGACCGTTTTTTCAAATGAACACAAATAAATCATTTTCGACAAAACTTCTCCCTTCAGCCATTTGTAAACCTGACAACAACACAGTGTTGCTGTTCTAAAAAAACTTTAATAAGGCTGCCAGCAGTAAAGATAATTTTCTACCGAGTACCGCATGTTTATATTACCACGCGCGGTGGTGACGCGAAAACTAATCACAAATGTATGTTGTTTAAAATTATATAAAATCGTTATAAATCCATACAATTTTCAAACAGTGTTGTAGAACAAGGATTAGTGTTTTATATTTGACATAAATTATTGCAAAATCACTTTATATTTAAAAAAAAAATTAAATATCACAAAATTTGGGGAAGTCACGCTACACGGTCCGTGATATTTCGCACTTGTAATTATTGTTTTATATGTTTCTAATACTCTTAGGACAATACATTAAGGTTGACATAAAACTAGAGGTAAATTGCTAAGTATATTGATATAGAGTTTACTTATTTTTACAAAAATACATGCTATTCTTACGTGTTACACAAAAAATGCATAAGAATAAGAATTACCCAGTAGCTTCCACTGCTATTGGTCGGCCGCGGCTTAACTTGGCATATTTTGTGCAAATGGCAAAAAAGTGGTACAAAAATTCATCCAAAAAAACCTCATCGAAAAATAAAATGAAACTTGTATGGTAGGATAATCATAATCATAATCATTTATTCAAGATAGCTGCCTTCGAGGACAGTAAAAAAAAAGTGGTCGGCCAAATCCTGTGTTGGCAGGTTCCTGTGTCCGACCGAATTTATGGTACCACGTCAGAGCTAAATTTTACCTCATCGAAAAATTTAATGAAAAAAACGGGACCTACCATACAAGTTTCATTAAATTTTTTGATGAGGTATTTTTTGATGAATTTTGTAAGTATCACTTTTTTGCCATTTGCTCAAAATTTGCCAAGTTAAGGGCATTTCTCAGGAGGGCCATTTTAACGTGTCCGGGGCAATAAATGATTGAATTTACTGTTCAATAAATCTGAATTAATTTAGGCATGATCTTCAGCCTATATTCTGTCCGGGACACTATCAAATTATTTATTTATTATTTATATAATACCAGAAAAAAAAATTCAAATACCAAAAATGATGTTCGGTGGGAGTGTCCCGCACCCAGATTTTATGAAACAAAAAAATATTACTCAAGATGGGGCATTAGATCGGAGTTATTATGGTTATTCACGCATAAGGTATTAGTTAACTTATCATATTCTTTATATCACAATAATGTGTTTGCTCAACTCATTGCATAAAACCAAATTTACGATGTGTCCCGGGCTAGTGCCTGATTTCGGTGTAATTTGCAAAACATGTCGGTACTCCTTCAAAGTTGTAAACCAGGAACTCAGTGTCTCAAACATAGTATGCTTTAGTTGTGCCTTAACCATTGAATAAAGTAGAGGTACAGTCACAGTATAATAAAGTGATTTTTTAAAGGTTTCCCAGTCCTTCGGTGGGTTTGGTTTTATGTTTTTTTGAGATCGGTGGTGCAATTTACTCCGAAAGTTTTAGTGCATTTATCGTTATGCAAGTGATTAAGAAATCCTCAAAAGTACGTAAATCCATCATTATTACATCTCCTCTGTATCACTCATACTATTTCTGTAATTGCTGAAAAGCGATTAATTTTGACATCGCTGGTGTTGATTTCCTTGGTTTCGGTGGATTTTTTGACCACCGATATCAAAAAAGTGATCACTGAATTCAAATCCTGCTTTGCAAACTAGTTTGTTGTACTAATTTATCACACCTAAAAAGTGCAAGATACGTTGTATAAACGTAAAATTATGTTTGTAAGTAAATGAAGTCATAATAGGTACAAAAAATCACTTGTTTACTATGAGTAGTTTTTTAAACCAGAAGCACTACCACCAGTTTTAACATTGACATATTCACTCACGTTTAAGTAACTTACTTTCTATGCATCTCGCTCGTACTCGCATATTAGTGCAAGCGAGATGTATAGAAAGTAATTTACGTAGACGCGAGTTAATCTGTCAATGTCAAAACTGGTGGTAGCCGTACTGACGTGCGTTGAAACTTGTAGACCCAATGTTTCTTTCTCTGTCTTGATATTCTCTTTAAACCAATGAAGTAATATTATGTTAATTGTCCTCTGTATCACCTGAGGCCCTACACCTCGATAGCTTTACACGTGTCAGCCATGTTAAATGAATGCAGTCAATTAGATCCCACTTCTTTTAAAATAACTTGTGTTTGTAAGTACTATGCAAGGTGCACCCAAGGGACAGGATGTTCAGAACAAGGGATTAAAAATAAAGTGGCCGTCTAATGTCGAGATCGCTTCAAAGGCACTGAGCGTACCTTACTGATCAATATTTCTAAAGGATAGTCATAGACACAAATTGAACATAGCAAATGTTTTAACAATCCTCAATGTCTTATGTCTTTATGTCTAAATATAGGAGTTACAATTTAGCTCATGTGTTTGAGGGTGCTGGATATCATAATTAATAGGTAAATCTTCAAGCATTAGTCGACCACTTCAAATAGTTTTAAATTGATGGAGTTCACGCTTTGAAACTCTGTTATTCAAAAATACTTGTTTTCCATATTGCATCACATTGCTTTATAAGTGCATTAAATATTTTACAAGCATTGAACACCACTCAAAAATTTCTTGTGTATCGGGTGTAGCTAACATAATTAAGTTTCTTTTTGATGCGTATGCGGTCGGATTGTGTGAAACAAACATCTTCTCCTTCATGGCACTAATGTGCGAATTTGTGGTCGACATGTCTGAAACTCGTTTCAGGACCATGCATCGCCCTATTATATGAGGACAGTCAAATAGTATGGGATATCTTCTAGACATGTTGTTTTACAAGCCGTAATTAGGTTATTTTAAAATCTTGGGTCTATATCTATTAAATTTATGTAAGCTTTCGAGATCAGTAGCCTTGTTACATCGCTTATAATCAAATAAGAATGAAAAATATGATTAAAATATAATATATTGAGATATAAAATTGAAATGTGATTTTTGTGTATGCATTATTGAATTCGGTGACCCCAATTGATTTCAGTGCTGCACATGATTTCGGTGTTTTTTAAATCTCAAATATCTTAAAAACTATAAGGTTCTAATGGAGGCCTCCAGTACCAATATTTTTTATATTAAGGCTAGATTTTAGGAAATAAAGTCGCATATCAAATAAGTTAAAAAAAAAATATGGCACCGAAGTCAGGCACCGAAGGTCATCTCTGAGAATCGCCCTTAAGCCGCAGCCCACCAAGAGCAGTGGACGCTACTAAAAGCCAGCTACCCCCAGAGCAGAGGTTTACTGAGGTTATTATTATTTGCCTTGTAGCGGCCCGACTGCAGCGCTGTCGGTCAGTCAAGCAAGAACTGCAGCGGAGGATAAGGATCCGTTTTTCACCCTTGGGATGTTCAATTGCTCATACACAACTATAAAAGCAATGGCTAATATACTAAGATGTCTATTGTATGATTTGGGCAACCAAATGATTGTTATATTTTGTGAAACTTTTCTCAACGAGAATTGACTTATTAAAAAATATCTTACTTAATTTTACGAAAAAGCCCTATTATTCCTCACTAAAAAAAACAACGGGTTGCACTCCGGGAGTGCCGGCAGAAGTGAAAACTCAACGACATTGTAACTCAAAATATTATTAAAAGATATACAGAACAATAAGACATTTTGCACTATATGGACCTAGTGCCTGCAGCACTATGTATAATTGAGGTTAACGCCATCTAGCGTTGTATCGTCGCATTACTTGAAACCCCTAAGCACATCACTGTGACTACTAATTGTACTACCGTTATATTAATACCAGTTTGAGGGAAACTCACTAGATGGCATTTAAATCAAAAAACAATGACATTGTCCGTCACACATAACATAAGTCACGCAAGCGCCCTGCGCCGCCTACATGAAACGGCAGGCTCAGGCATACATTTTCGCCGTGCGGTAGAAAGAGAGGAGAGACGCCTTACGCGTTACGCCTTACGCCGTCTCGAGTTTATCATTTTTTTCCCACCTCAAAAAGTGCACAGCGCCGCTAAAGAAGCTTTCACTTCAAAAAGTATAAACATGAATATGTGGATTTGATAACTCTGGATGAAAAAAATATATATTTAGACCTACTTTCGAACACAAGCTCACTAAATAGGATACAAAGATGTGAGCTATGCAATTCATGGCTTTTGATGATGATGAGATCCCCTTTTGCCATTAATCCTTAGGCCATTTTAGGAAGGGGAGCCATCTTGATTTTTGGTGCGGCGCTACCGCACTAGGGTGAGGGGGTGATTTGTCCCATAAAATCATAAATTATAGACGGCGGACTGGGGCTGGACAGATACCGAAGAAGTCTGGAAGCCTAGGTGGACCACCCAGCTCTATATCTGGTAATCTATCAGCCAAATAACAAGATGTGGCTGCAAGAAAACCTGTAAATGTCAATGTTCCTGCATAAAACAAGGCCTACCATGCACACTTTTATGCAACTGTAGAGGATCCTGCGACAATTACAGGTAATGTTTTGTTCACATTTTTGCATTTGAGCCAGGTTCTTAAGAATTATGATGATGATGATGTAACCTATTTTCATTGCTCTTGAGTGTATTACTTTTAACACTTATTTTTATTTCATTTGTTGCAGTGTAATAGACAACGGAACAGTCATCTATCTATCTATCTATCTATCTATACATATAATAAAGCTGAAGAGGGTCGAAAGTCTGTACATGGAAGATATTCGAAAAAAAGTTGGCTGGGGATACTTAGAATCGATAACAGAACACGTTCCAACAGTTTTTAGAATTTTTGTCTGTTTGTCTGTTTATCTGTTTATCTGTTTGTCTGTTTATTTGAACGCGCATCACGTGAAAACGGCTGAACGGATTTTGATGCAAACTTTACTAATCTGCCGAGAACATCCCCGGCCAGGTTATAGGCTATCAAAATTCAACCCCTAAAAGGGGGGGTAGCCACAACACTCGATTGACTTAAGTTTGCCCCTGAATCTTATGGCGCTACTTAGGAAGGAGGGGCAAACTTCTTTCAAATATGTGCTACCACTATAGAAGTACCCTGGGAAAATATCAGATGGCGCTGAATTTAATACGTGTTGACATGAATAAGCCACCGAGGAAGGATTTTGCCAAATTAAGTCTAACTTTAGAAGAGAGGGTATGGATATCAACAAATTTAATTGAATAATTATGTTGATTTAATAATACAACAAAATTAAACGACAGTAAATTAATTGCCCCTCATTGCACAGTGCCATCTTTTGGGGAACTGAGTAAACATTAAGTAATCAAGAAAACTAAAAATGAGTTTACATAGTTACGTAGTGGTAAAATAAACACACATATCAACACGCGTACAATTGCATAATTATTTAAAATTATTAATTTTCTCCGTCATGAATTATACCTAATCGTAATTATATCGCATCCATATCAAATCCATATTCATACGTATACAGCACTTAATAATGGCCACGAAGGTGGGTACTTTGAAAAAAAAAACATTGACCTCTGTCATTTGCAGTGCCGGATTAACCCTTGTAAGCAAAATAAGCACTTGCTTATGGCACCACGACGTCTAGGGGGTACCAAAACCGTAGACAAAAAAACACGCAGGCTGCATCAGCATTGCAGTCGTCGTGGAGTAGGTACCCACATGAAACTTTTATACGTGTACCCATTTAATAACGAAGGGTCGTAGGGGTCAAGTAAGAGAGTGAGGGTACGTAAGAACATCTCCAACGTAGGCTTTCGATTTGACCTTACGCGCCCTTAAAGTCATGGAAAAATATCTTGCTTTCGGGCTTGCGGCCAACCGATTTTTTCGACATAGGTTACCGATTTTATAGCGAATTTTGTTCTCTTGCACGCCAGATTTGTCGGCCAAGCCGAGCTGCTCCTTAGCCGCGATCCTGAGACCTAACCGTCAAAGTGTTATAAGGGGCCCCGTGAAAGCCGAAAACTAAAAGCATCCTATCAAGTAGCGCTTTCGAGTGAAGCCAAAGAGCGCGCAGTAGAAGAGTCGTGCTTACATGCATAGATTCGATTTCAAGCCACTCTTTTGCAGTTCGGCGTTAGGTCTTATGTGAGGCCTTCTGCCTTACGGCAAAGTTGATCTTCTGCCCTAATTACACTTGGGCGTGGATCCAAATCCAAGCTTTCCTCTTTCGCAGCTGGGCCTTCTGCCTTGATCACACTTCGCCAATTCAATTTACTTGCTAAAGTCCAAGCTCTGCTTTCTTGCATCTTTTCACTTCTCTTACATCAAACAACCTCGCTGAGACCCTTAAATATCGAGCCCTATGCGAAGCTAGGCTGATAAAAAACTGTCCCATCCCTTCTCTGTATGAAATCCTGGATTCGCCCCTGGTTGGGACTAAAAGTAAAAATGTACAACTGTCTATCAAATTGTGTTTTTTATATCGAAAAATTTTCGCGCTCGCTTCGCTCGCGTTTTCAATAACTTTCTGGGATATGATAAAAGTGACATTCGGGTAGCGACTGCAACAGCATTACTCTGTTGCAACGTTACTGCTGCAGCACTGTCAATTTTCGTGATAAAATGATGTAACTGATTTCCATACTAAAAGTAAAAATGTACAACTGTCTATCAAATTGCGTTTTTTATATCGAAAAAATTTCGCGCTCGCTTCGCTCGCGTTTTCAATTACTTTCTAAGATATGACAAAGGTGACATTCGGGTGGCGATTGCAGCAGCATTACTCTGTTGCTACGTTACTGCTGCAGCACTGTCAATTTTCGTGATAAAATGATGTGACTGATTTTCATACTAAAAGTAAAAATGTACAACTATCTATCAAATTGCGTTTTTTATATCGAAAAATTTTTGCGCTCGCTTCGCTCGCGTTTTCAATTACTTTCTAAGATATGACAAAGGTGACATTCGGCTGGCGACTGCAGCAGCATTACTCTGTTGCTACGTTACTGCTGCAGCACTGTCAATTTTCGTGATAAAATGATGTGACTGATTTTCATACTAAAAGTAAAAATGTACAACTATCTATCAAATTGCGTTTTTTATATCGAAAAATTTTCGATATAAAAAACGCACATCCTACATTTCTGTCGTTAAAATCACGTGTAAAATTTTAATAAGGGCGAATAAAACTATTGATATTGGAGTGTACTTTTATTTAGTGGTACCTAACTGTAAAATATTTTATGTGGACTACAGTCCTCTAGCATATCCATCTGTCAACTTTACTTCAAGTTCCGCCTCCAGGGGAGAGGGAGAGAAATTAGGATTAGAAATTAGCCGCTTACTGACACTGACCGAATTCCACGCGGGCGGAGCCGCGGGCACAGCTAGTAGATGATATAGAAGATGATAGTCAATATTAAGTATATATTATATAGTTACCAATTGTTCATTGTAGTAAAACTGTTTTTTTATATACAGGGTGACTTCAAATTGTTAATACAAAATCAATGTTTTAGATACATCTTCCCTTAATTAAGCCCCTCAATTAAGTCTCATGCTTTTAAAATAATCAAAAGTATTTTTTTTTATTTTTTTTATTTATCCCATTTTTTTAGGCTTCACATGGTTATCCTAACATAATGATTAACAAAGAAGGTTAAATAATTTCAAAAGAACACTTTCCTCTTTGGTTATCAATCACCTGTCACAGTATTTATGAAGCAAACGTGTTTTGATTAGTAATTGTCACTTGTCAATCGAAAATTTGATTTTCTGCAAGATTTTGATTTTACAATAAATTTTTAAATAAAACAATTCCTGAGAAACGTGTTACCGATTTTGCTACAAAAGGTGCCGGAGCAAAATTTGGAGAATCTCCATTTCCAGCAAGATGGTGCACTAGCACAGTTAGCTCAAGTGCGCGATATCATTTGGACCAAGAGTTCCCTGGCAGATGGATTGGACGCAACGGCCCAGTCGCATTGCCGCCTCGAAGTCCCGATCTTCGCATGGCCGACTCGACTTACTTACTTTGTGGGGCGAAATTATAAGGAGAGTGTACGCACGGGAATCAAATACCTACCCTCGATGAACTTCGCCAAAAGATAATTGAGGCGTTCTGTTCTGTGAAAACCAATGAATTTATTCTAGGCAGACTCAAGATTCTCAAGAGTAATCATATGAATCAGACTTATGTGTCCAGAAAAGCGGTGGTCATTTTCAACACATCTTAACCCCTGGAGCGCCCCAGAATTACCGTAGTATGGAACTCCTATACTAGTTACCAGCACACGTGTCTGTGTAGGGCGCTCCACGGTATTATTTACCATAGATTGTACAGTCGACTGAAAAGATATGTTTACACTTTTGCACCTTATATCTTTGTAATAACTAATAAGGCGAAAAACGTGAGTATATCTTTGATGTCGACTGTATCAGGGTACTTAAAACTAAACAGATTAAGGCCAGTCCAGACGGGAACAGTTTTGCGCCAATCTGATTAAATTGTCTGATCAAATCAGGTGGTGTGGTTGCAAACTCCATTTGGCTCGCCGATTCCCCTTTTATTCGATTGTAAGATTATGACCGATAAAATGGAGGTACGGACGCAAGAATACTAATTTGTGACGATAGTATGCGCGTTTAGGGGCATTATTTTTAATTTAAGCGGTTGTCACCATAATTCCCCCGCCCGTCTGTACTGGCCTTTACACACGAGTGTCACTCAGTGAAATCGATAATTATTAACTTACATTGATAACAATGATAACATCGAGTGACAGGTATGACAGTTAGGTATTTAATGTGGGGTAACCACACTTCGGGACTTTAATTATTTGTTTTATTAGAAAATTAGCGATAATTAAATACAGCTAATTTTAACAACGGAGTTACTGTAATATACTATTGGGCATTAACTGAGTCCCAATCAAGTGTTTTGTATTACCAATTTGAAGTCAGCCTGTATATATTCATTCTAGTGTCAATTTACTTCGTATTATTTGTTCTTATTTCCATACATACACAATGACATAGTTTAAACCATATCGTTGTTTCCTATTCAATGGAATTTTTGTCGAAAGTAACTCAACATTTTATTTTATTTTGTCCACATCTTATTAAAATACATATACTATGTTTATACTTCTTATAATAAGGAATAATAGGGCTTTTTCGTAAAATTATTATTTTTTGTCTACATATTAAAATTAAAAAAATATTGGCTTTTATTTGAAAAAAATCATAACTTCAAATTTAATTTTTTATTTTTTTTAAGTTTTTTTATATGAAAACGTTTAAATTAAATTTCAGAAATGAATTCAGCATCCTTAAATTACACGAAAATGATACCAAACTTGACCACAAGGCAAAACCTTTTTTTTACAAATTTGGGGGCACCCCTCCTTAAGTCAAAATTTTGCATCAAAAATTCGATTGGCTCCCCTTCTTAAATCAATCTGAGAGACAAATGGAGCAACTTTGCAAAAGGAAATTCCATCATCATCATTATCAATATAGATTATACATATATCGTTGTCTTCAACAAAGGTCCTTACTCGATGTCCATTCGAATATATAACCACATCCCCCAGTATATAAAAAATGAAAATAAAAATTATAGCTTTGTAAATAAGCTGAAGACTTACCTTTTAACCGAATGCCCATACACTCTGCAAGAGTTTATGGACAATTAAATAGATAAGATAATTTAATTTTAATTTAATTATTTAATTTAATTACCCAATAGAATATAAAGTATGTACCCTAAGTACTACGTATAATATGTTGCCACGCCCTTGTAGGGTCCATGCTGTACCCAATTTTTTTTTTAACACCTTTGTAAACCATGGATGCAATAAATGATTATGATTATGATTATGATTATGAGTACCCATAACACAAGCCTTCTTGAGCTTACTGTGGGGCTTGGTCAATTTGTGTAAAAAATGTCCTATAGTATTTATTATCCTATAGTATTTATGTCCTATAGTATTTGCCGTATAATTAAGTGAAGACCACGGACTATGATACTTAATAGACTTTAAAAGGCCCAAAAGTATAAAATTTATACACTACATACATAAATATGATATTGACTTACCAGATTGAACATGGTTGATGGTTGGAGGTAAAGAGTGTGAAATCAATCGAAAATGACAAAAACGAATGATGCAACTATCATCCTGAACGACTGTTTTATACGCGGTACCAAAACCCGTATCCGCTTCAAAATAAATCGTAAAATAAACCTTTTGCTACATATCAAAGATCGAATTTGAATTAGGTAAAGATAAAGACGATTTATTTTATGTTATGTCATACATTTAATTCAAGGGCAATTCGGCAAAACTGTATCAATTATGTACTCGTCGCCGATGCTTGCAAATTGCCGCAAAAAAAGATATATTGAGGAAGTGATACTGGGTGTGGAGGACTAGCATGGTCGTTGTCTTTTAATGTTTGATAGTCTGCCACGGCGGAACTTGCCGAAAGTACGAAAAAGAAGGAAGTGGGTGCGAAAAAAGGGGGCTGGTTTAACCCATCTGATACCGAAATAATAGTTATGGCAGCAGTTAGAAATTTACATGTAGACACAGAAAAGCGAAGTCTGCCAGTATTTTATTTTGCCGGAAGTGCTTATGGCAGACGCTCTCAAAGGTGACTATCCTGTGCCGTTCACTATCCGCCACCTGTGACCCCGTTGGTAGCCTACAGCTCAGCCCCAACTCAGCCCCAACATTGTATTTATTAATAATATTTATTTAAATGTAAGTCAATCTAGGTATGTCATCTATAGGAAGGTAATAGCGATTTTAGTATTGTAACAATTTCCAATAATTAATAAAACGACCCTATGGAGTGCTTTACTGAAAATAGCGGCCCGGCACATCGTATGCAGAATAAATCAGGGAGAAATCGTTCGAAATCATATTTAATTTATTAATTTAATCTTATTTGTAACGTTAGATACTAAATAAACGTACTAAATAAATTTTTCATTTTTGTTATGTGTGACATAGCAGGTTTTTTCCCTGTTTCTATGAGACTACGCACGTTATTTTCGTGTACATGTTTTTTTTAATGTAGAAAAATAGTACATTACTACAGAGGCTGGGAAGTAAGGGGGATAGTTATGAGGCCGACAACCCCTTTTCACACCGAGGTATGTATAGTGCTTTTCTTAAACATGCAATGAAATAATAATAAAAATTGATGATGATGATTGTTTCATGTCCTAATGTGATAGATTATTCAGTGGGGTTCATAAGGGGAACGAAAATTTTATTATTTTTGCGCTACGACGTACGGTTTAGGAGATACAGCATTATAAAGTTTTTTTTCTTTTGTTTTTATTTTAAATATTAATTATGGGTTTCTTAGAGAGAAACGAACATTTTATTATTTTTGAGCTACGACGCATGGTTTAGGAGATACAGCCCTATAAATATTTTTTTTGCTTTTTTTTTCTTTTTTTTCTTTTCATGTGCCTTTTTTAAATGATATTAAGGGATTACCTAAAGGGGAACGAAAATTTGATTATTTTTGCGCTACGACGTACGGTTTAGGAGATACAGCATTATAATTTTTTTTTTGTTTTTCTTTTTTGTGTTTTTTTTTAAATATTAATTAAGGGTTTCTTACAGAGGAACGAACATTTTATTATTTTTGCGCTACGACGCATGGTTTAGGAGATACAGCCCTATATTTTTTTTTTCTTTTTTTTTCTTTTCTTGTGTTTTTTTAAATGTTATTAAGGGGTTTCCTAAAGGGGAACGAAAATTTGATTATTTTTGCGCTACGACGTACGGTTTAGGAGATACAGCATTATAAAGTTTTTTTTTCTCATTTTTTTGTTTTTTTTTTAAATATTAATTAAGGGTTTCCTATATAGGAACGAACATTTTATTATTTTTACGCTGCGACGCACGGCTTAGGAGATACAGCCCTATAAAGATTAAAAAAAAAGAAATCGTACCATAAACCATAAACTGCCTATAGTTTTTTTTTTAAAGCGGTGCGATAGTGTTATATCACTTTAATGGCTGAATGCCACGATGGTGTGTCACACATATCTGTGAAATGGAAATTAAATAAAAAATACTTCCCGGCCTAGGCCTTAAATTTTGTATGAAATTCCTTTACAGTTCTCTGGAGTTGCTCCGCCCTAAACGTGATACTTCGAAGCCTGATATAACGCCCGGAGTGACGACATTTCATTGCATGTTTGAGAAAAGTAATATGTGTGTATCAGACAGCTATAACAGAAAATGTAAGTAATAGTTCATTACGAGCTCTACATTTTGACATTAAAATCTCATTTTTCGAAAAATGTGACTAGACATGTTCTTTCCGTGGACCCTTCAGATGCGACCCGCTTTCGCCTGATCGCATAAAAGTCGTCGGTACGCGCCTCGGCAAACATTCCTGCCGCGCTACAGAACTGTGGCAACCTCAACAGGACTCTGAAGGCATCATTATACTGGATACGAAGAGCATTATAGGCTTTCAGCGTGTAGTTGACCCATAGGCTACCCGTGTAGAATACTTGGCAGTACACCTTAAAAAGGGTGATTTTAACTTGTATTGAACAACGGGCAAACCTACGAGCCAACATATTGCTTCTAACCGCTAACGCTCTCCGTTCCTACTCCAAATCGAGATCGTCCTTGAGGTCCTCCGTCACATAGTGTCCTAGGTACTTAAAATGTGAAACCCTCTGTAGGTCATTACCTTTCAAAGCTATAGAAGGCACATGCTGGGTTCATTTTGTTTGACCTAAAAACTAGGACTTCGCTCTTTTTGGAGTTGTATATAAGACCGTGATTTTCAACATTTCAACTTATATGCCTCCGACTGTGCTACCCCCCATCTAACCGTATTGGTCTGGTTGCCGTACCAATATTTAAAAATATCTACCACTTCACGCGGGACCTTACATGATGATAGTTTATCCCACAGGATACCATAGGACACCATGTCAAAAGCTTTAGACAGATCGAGGAAGCACGCATATACAGGCGTACTCCTGTCAGTGTAATACTTGACGGTGTGCTTTAGATAATCCTGCTCTAAAACCAAACTGCGCATCATGTAAATTTAGGTATCTACCAGACGCAAGTCAAGCACACCGTCAAGTACTTTAGCTATTATTGTAGCTAATGAGATGGGCCTATAGTTACATGCGTCTGACACGTCCCCGGTTTTATTTTTAACTATTGGTACGACAATTGTCCTCAGCATCTCATCCGGCAAATAGGTATGACCAATACACAACGAAAATAGCATAGTTAACACTCTGCGTAAGTGTACTCCAGCGGCCTGCAGATGCTCGATGCTAAGTCCATCGTGTCCTGGTGACTTTTCTCGCGTCATACGACGGATCACATCAGATACTTCCTTACATGTGAACACGGTGAACCCAGCACCGGACTCAGCATTGCATGACAGACTTAAATCTACTGACAGACAACGTACAACCAAAACCGTTGAAAGTAATACCTTGAAATAAAAAAAAATCTTCAAATGGCATAGAGCTTAAGGAAAGGATGTAAGTATTGTAATTAAACTCCTAACGTGTTGACAACGAAATCAATGCCGACTAAGTCGCGGGCGGATGCTAGTCTACTAATACATTACTCTGCGGTGGATGATGCTAGGACCAATACCCAAATGTGTAAGCAAAGTTAATATCCAAATAAAACGAGCATATCCAATGTAATTAACATAAAATTAAAAAGCGTATTATTTTATGTTGTATCACTTGTCTCAGATATTACTTTAATTCAGGTTAGGTAAGTTTGAGGATCCGGGTTCAATTGCTATTTAAAAATTTTAAAATTGTAACAAGTTATGGAAATGCTGCATTCAAGCAAAAGTACATCTTGGTTTGTTTACGTTTCGATTAGTGCTTCGTACGTGCTTAGGTACTTAGACATTTGCTACAGGCACTAATTTATGGCTTTATCTCACTGGCAATTTTCACATATATTTGCAATTGAAATAAATATCTCTCTCTCGCACATAGGTATTATTGGCATGGGAGCGCAGATAAAAATGATTTATATCTACGAGTGGGTACGAGTGTAAATATAGTACATAGTAGGCGCCTCTTAGGAAAATCATTGACTCTTATTAGTGTAGGTATACGAGACGAAAAATAACAAAACAGATTAATAACTTAATAAGTATCCGTTTTTATTCGGCATAATCGTTATAATGAGTGTAGCGTAGGTCGTATGTTAAACAATAATTTAGTCTCAACATTTAATAAATATAGAACTTAAAAATGCGAGACCAATCATTGCATTGATTCCTTAGACGTAGTAGGCAGAGTAGGGAGCGTAGCTGTAAGCAGAGTAGGCGAGCGGCGAGTAGGCGGAGTAGGCGGAGTAGGCCACGGGGGCGGTGTACGCTGCCGCCACGGGCGCCGTGTACGCCGCCGCCACCGGCGTCGCGTAGCTCACCACCAGCGGCTTGGCCGCGGCGAGGGCCAGGAGGCAGGCGAAGATCAGCTGTAGACATTCAATCGATTA
This sequence comes from Cydia splendana, assembly GCF_910591565.1. Classification (NCBI taxonomy): domain Eukaryota; kingdom Metazoa; phylum Arthropoda; class Insecta; order Lepidoptera; family Tortricidae; genus Cydia; species Cydia splendana. The sequence goes on along the minus strand of NC_085971.1, from coordinate 9,886,920 downwards.
TAATAATGGAGTAGGGTGTGAATAAACAAAACAAATTTCATATGATGAGAACAATAAGACATTCCTGTTTTTTCCGATGAATAAATCATGATTGGTGACACGAGATAATTTTTTAACAAAATTTTGTTAAATGTATAAGTTAAGATTAAATACCTAAGTAACGTTTTGTAAAGTGAATAAACATATAATAACTATACACTTAAAAATTCAAAGTATTTTATTATTTGACTTAACACATAAGTACAGACTAAAACTTCCATAAAAAATGCAATATTTGATATTATTCATTTCTTGACGTTTTCTATAAAATAAAAACTCGCGTCAATATTTAGCTTAATGAATCCAATATCGAATTTGAACTGATTCACTATAATTATTGATAATTGTGCTAATAGCTTTAAATATAATACTTTTAATAATAAACTTGAAACTTACAATCTTGTACATGTTGATTGTTTGTTTAGACAATTCTTTTCTAACACTGATACTTATGTCCCGTCCTGGCTATTTTATACGATTTTATGTTGACCCCCCATTATTTTCTCGTTCTACTACAAAAAGACGTATGTTTGGTACAGTTGAATATACACATACGATGTTTTGAAGTAGTTGGTAGCATTGTGTTGGCAGTGAGCCGGCGCCCGCGCTTCGCGATCGGGACCTCTACGCGACTTGAATAACTTTGATTGCACTATACGAGTAGATTTGTGATTTACAGGGTGATTAAAACGTTTAGTCTCAAATTTTATGCGCGGTAATTATTACGTTTTTTGTCGCGGTAATCCTACTGCAAATATCTAAAATAACTGTAACACTGTTTTTTTAATTACTTACCTACTATAATGGTAGTATAATCTATCAGTACTTATACTCCTATAATTTAAACGTAGGTATCTACATTTATTTGGGGTATCTCAGCTTCTCTCACTCTTTTACAATGTAATGGGTTAATTTATAATTCCCATATTAGGTAATGAAGGCATAAGTGAACTCTCAGTACTATACCATTTGTACATACTCTATTTAAGTATCCTCTATTTTTACTGAATTCTTGTCAGGTATAATAAAGTAAGTACATAGGCCAAGTGTTGGTAGGGTCGGACCAAAATAAGTCTGCAGCGGATTTGAAGCCCACGCAGTGCGAGTGTTATTTATACGTCATAATTTTATAGAAGTTTGACGTTTAAAATGACACCTTCACTGCGTGGGCTATCAAATCTGCTGCAGACTATTCTTGGTCTGACTTTAGTCTAATGGTAAGGCGTACGACTTTCAATTCGGATGTCGCGGGTTCTAACGCATAATACAAGCTATTTAGTAGTTTTGGCCTACACCAATTCTTGGGATCAATTTGCAGAGTCCAATTCCCATTAGCAGTGGCAAGTCTATTATTTAGCAGGTCAATCATACAAACTGAATTTTTCTAATTATATTCCTGGGATTTGGGGATTGTCAGCCATCGCCGAGGTATGTATACCTAGTACTTTCTCACCTCAGTGTCCGTGACGTTTTGCTGTCTATTATCATTATCATGACAGGATTTCGCGCATGTCTGACATTCAATTTATATTAAATTAGACACTTTTTCTTGGACTAAAGCATCAACGTAAATTATTAGTTACCTTCATAATACAAAACATCCTGTAGGCTCATTCATTGGCAGAGTCACAATTCGCCGCCCCATCAAGGTCGCATGGACAGTCCAGAGTGTAGAACATTCTTCCATCGTATGTGACCGTAACTTTAATTACTCACATCTTTTTTCTATGACGGAATATTAAGCAGTAAAACTGACAACATTGACAATGAGTGAACCTTAGCTCATTGTAATAAAGTTAAATATGTACCAGTTAATAGTGTGCAATGACAACTCCGCAGCTCTGACCGCCGCCATAGATAGGGACGATCAAGGCCTTGAACTTCAAGGCTACTATTAACGGTGACCTTGAACTTATAATGTTGTTATCGTTGCCTGTATTAATGTGCTGGTATGGTAGCACGTAGTTAAAATAATGGACCCAGCTTTAACTTGTACCTATCTGACAAGACACGGGTGGGTATTAAAACTATTTATGGAAATTATATTTTATATATGGTTATTTCTGGATTAAAAAACAAAAAATCCTTTTGCTAATAGGCCATAAGGGCACTTTTACAAGTCAAGACTAATTTTACAGACAAAATATTTAAACATCATTACTAATTAACAAAAGTAGGTACTTAGGTGTCTAGGTATCTAAGCCATTGCTTAGTATTTTTCTTGGTACAAATAGTTAAATATATTTTATGTGAAAGTGAGTGGTGTGGGAGATATAGCCAAAATTTAACATAACGTAGCTGTATAATCGACCGAGCGAGCGTGAAGCGCGAGGACGCTGGTTCGATTCCAGCCTTAGGATCTGGAGGCCTTGGTTACTTTTTCTTAGTACATATATGACATTTATTTTACTTTATAATTTATATAGTAGATAGTGTTTAAGCGCTGGTGGCCTAGCGGTAAGAGCGTGCGACTTTCAATCCGGAGGATGCGGGTTTAAACCTCGACTCGTACCAATGACTTTTTCGGAACTTATGTACCTACGTAATATCATTTGATATTTACCAGTTGCTTTTCGGTGAAGGAAAACATCGTGAAGAAATCGGACTAATTTCAATAAAGCCTAGTTTCCCCTCTGGGTTGGAAGGTCAGATGGCAGTCGCTTTCGTAAAAACTAGTGCCTACGTCAATTCTTGGGATTAGTTGTCAAGCGGACCCCAGGCTCCCATGAGCCGTGGCAAAATGCCGGGATAGCGCGAGGAGGAAGGAGGAAGGATAGTAGGTAGTGTTTCTACTTGAAATACATAAAAGAAACTAAAAATATTTTTTTTTAAATAATTTAATTTGTTCTAATACTCATTAAGTCATTCTATAACATTTATAAATAACTTGTACTACATTGACCCAATCTTGAAACCAAATATACGAACTTAAAAATAAAGAAATATTTTAATTGATAAACTTTTATTGATTCTAATCGAAGTCTGAGTCTAAATTATCCAATATCACTTATGATTGAGTTAGCTTCAGAACAACCAGAGAAACTCATTGAACTTCTAGTACCTATCATCTAACATACCTAATGTTAATTTAATATTAAATTCAACATAAATACCCGTCATAGCAGACACACGTTTCAATGTCTATGTTGCAGAATATTCTCAAAACTTCCAAAATTGCTGGAAACTTTCATTAGAAAATTCTAACGCAAGTTTCCACTCAGAAAGTTCCCGTTCAGATCACGGTATAACTAGTATTATTAATGTTCTTAACTGTTGACGAGTGTTTCATTTAATGACGTTAATGACATGTAAGACAACTATTTTCTTGGATTTTTTGAAATTGAGGAATCATAATATTGCCAATCCGTTATCCGTTTAAACAGAAACCCTTCGGAAGTAGTATTCAGAGTTACCTAACAACTTGTTTCGGTTTTGATCTTATTTTGACACGAGCTGGAAGTACACTCACGCTGATTGGTTGCAAGCGAAATTAATTGAAAGTCGTGCGTGAGATGCGCGCCAATTACCAAGACAAGGTCGTATCAAAACCAGTTCAAAACCATTACAAGTTTTTAAAGCACACCAAGCACACGACTCATTCTACTTTATAAGTCCAATCATAATGATTACCTATCTTACCTAGCTCCTAGGCTTGCACTTTTGTCATTTTCTGATTGTAGTTTGGAAGTATTTCACGAAAATCGAATGAAAAGAGCATTTTTTTTTACATAGGCTTCCTCAACTGTTAGGTAACAGCAACAGTTCATTGATTTGGATCCTTATGAAATATTTCATTAAAATGTAAGTTTGAAAAGGTACAGGAATATCAAAGCATAACAACTATTTTGCTTAAAGAGTAAATATATTTCATAATTTTTCAGTCATCTAAGTTTCTTCATTTTCGGAGGTAAGCGAACGCAGGAGCCGTGTACGCTGCTGCGTAGGGAGAGTAGGCAGTGTACGCAGCTGCGACAGGGGCAGTATACGCGGCAGCAGTGTATGCGGCGGCAACAGGAGCAGTGTAAGCGGCAGCTACGGGAGCAGTGTAAGCGGCGGCAATAGGGGCTGTGTACGCAGCGGTGTAAGCAGCGACAGGTGCCACTGCAGGGACCGCCGGATATGCCACGGAGTGGATGCCGGGCTTGGCCGCGGCAATGGAGAGAAGAGCAACGAAGGCCACCTGGAAACATACGACTACCAGCTTTAATAAAAACAAATAAATAAATATTATAGGATATTCTTATATAAATTGACTAAGCCCCATATGTCAGTAAGCTCAAGAATGCGCAAGTACTCAGGAAACGATATTATATAATATACAAATATTGAATACATAGTTAGAAAACACCACAGTGCTCATCGCACAAATAAATGTCCTTATCGGGATTCGAACCCAGAATCATCGGCTTAGGCTTAGGCAGGGTCACTACACTACCGACAAGGCCAGACCGGTTGTTCGGTGTATGTCCATATTACGAATCGTGTATATTTTTAAGAAAATTAAAAGTCGTGTGTACCTACATATTCTTGACAAATTGGTCGCTTAGACCTTGACTGTAATTTTAATACTAATTGAAGTTCAAAACGTGACAGTAATGTAATGACGTTAGAAACGTTAAACATTTGCTCTGCTCTTAATAAGCAATCCGAAAATCTCGGCCTATATCGTGTACTCCCATTACTTTAAATATTTCTCAGACTTCGTTTATAAAACGTGATCGACATAATCATATAAAATTTATCAGTAATATATTATAAAGGTGTATCGTTTAAGTTTTTTTATTTACCAGCTTGAACATATTGGTTGATTTGTGTTGTTGATTTAGTAAGTGAAGAGTGAATGATGTCTGAGATAGCATGTGGCTGGTTTAAATACCTGATTACACACTGAATGAGATTTCGAGACAATACGAGTACGAGGGGCTGCTTGCGCATCGGTGGTGCTCCGAATTAAAGATACACATCTTGGATACATTCGTGTCATAGTGAACCAAGAAATCTATACATATAATAAAGCTGAAGACGGTCGAAAGTCTGTACATGGAAGATATTTGAAAAAAAGTAGGCTGGGGATACTTAGAATCGATAACAGAACACGTTCCAAAAGTTTTTTGAATTTTTGTCTGTTTGTCTGTTTATCTGTTTGTCTGTTTATTTGAACGCGCATCACGTGAAAACGGCTGAACGGATTTTGATGAAAACTTTACTAATCTGTCGAGAAAATCCCCGGCCAGGTTATAGGCTATAAAAATTAGACCTAACTGTCAAAGTGTTATAAGGGGCCCCGTGCAAGCCGAAAACTAAAAGCATCCTATCAAGTAGCGCTTTCGAGTGAAGCCAAAGAGCGAGCAGTAGAAGAGTCGTGATTACATGCATAGATTCGATTTCAAGTCACTCTTTTGCAGTTCGGCGTAAGGTCTTATGCGAGGTCTTCTGCCTTATGGCAAAGTTGATCTTCTGCCTTAATTACACTTGGGCGTGGATCCAAATCCAAGCTTTCCTCCCTTGCCTTGCTCACACTTCGCCAATTCAATTCACTTGGTCAATTCCAAGCTCTGCTTTCTTGCATCTTTTCTGTATGAAAACAACCTCGCTGAGACCCTTAAATGTCGAGCCCTATGCGAAGCTAGGCCGATAGAAAACTGTCCCATCCCTTCTCTGTATGAAATCCTGGATTCGCGCCTGGTTGGGACTAAAAGTAAAAATGTACAACTGTCTATCAAATTGCGTTTTTTATATCGAAAAATTTTCGCTCGCGTTTACAATAACATTATGACATATGATAAAGGTGACATTCGGGTAGCGACTGCAGTAGCATTACTCTGTTACAACGTTACTGCTGCAGCACTGTCAATTTTCGTGATAAAATGATGTGACTGAATGCCACACTCAAATGGTCTAGAAATGCTTAGGCCATCAAAATATCTTAATCCGGCACTGGTCGTTTGCGGAGTCTAACTATTTGGAACTCGCATTTGATACGCATTACCATGCCTTCCAGAAAAAAATCCAATCATTCGCGAAAGTCTCGCAACGCATTGAGGTTACAAGGGGCACGTGGTCTTCCTCAGGAGTCTGAAGAAGACCACGGTGAGTGGCGCTCTAGCCAGGAAGGCCGCTTCGCTTTCGATCGCGCGCGTATACCTTACTGTATCGTCCGATATACATCTACTACTCTGTCGTTTAAATCACGTATAAAATTTGAATAAGGGCGAAAAAAACTATTGATTATGGAGTGTAGTTTTATTTAGTGGTACCTAATTGTAAAATATTTTATCTGAACTGCAGGCCTCTAGCATATCCATCTGTCAATTTTACTTTAAGGTCCGCCTCCAGGGGAGAGGGAGAGAAATTAGGATTAGAAATTAGCCGCTTACTGACACAGACCGAATTCCACGCGGGCGGAGCCGCGGGCACAGCTAGTAGTTTTAATAAAACTACGAAATCTTCAATTTTATGTTAATGTTACTTACATATATCAAATGTGTTATTCATAGAGTTAATAATATTCTAAGTCCATGGTGTTATTAAACATACTTGTCAAAATTTTCCGTTAAGTTTTTATAAATATTATTTAAGCAACGTAATCTTCATTATGGATATCATTCGTCGTCGTGATAAATAATGTCTAACGAAGTAGTACCTCTAGACAGTAGTAGTGCCTAGGCGCTTTATTGTAGGAATGCAGTTACAAAACAATTTAAGTGAAATTGAGTTGGGGAGGCAAACTTATCCCTTTAAACGATCCCTTCTGGCTAACATTTATAATCTGTATCTTTAGGTATTTAAACAAAAGTAAACAAACTGTTTTTAAATTTTCGGGTAGTTGTATCATTTATTGGTTAACCGACCAATTACAAAATCGCCTGGATCAGTCACTGAACGACCAGACTTTAACCTACATTATTTGATCGTGTAATGTTTTCATCTACCCTCAACTGGCATAAGGAGCCATTTGAGTGTAGATTTTGTTTACTTTTATTTAAATACCTAAAAATACAAAGTATAGGTAATTGAGTGAAAAACTGCAGTATTTTGATAGCCAAAAAAATATGCATTAGTACTTATACAATTATGCATTTAAAATACGAGTAAACAATATAATGTCTCAACTATTCATAGTATGATTTTTCAACATGTTTTTCCACTTGAAATAAATAAACATAAACAGTAACACTGCAATCATTATTTCTGAAGTAACTAAATTAAATATAACCCTTAATTTTAAAATAATTAGGTTTTTTAAAATTGTCAGGTAATCTAAAACAATTTACGTACCTATTGGTTATATCAAGAAAATATTTACTAAGTTTCAGATTGACAATACCAATCTAAAATCACAAAATAAAGTAAACTTTCTTGGTTCGCTGTTGCATTCGTCGGTAGCTTGGGCATGCAAGTCCGGTCGCATTGCATCAGAGGTTACTCCGCACGTGCCTGTGGTGACAATCCTCGCTATAGCAATTGAGCAAGTACCTGGAGGTCAATGTGTCTATTCAGCCCGTACCTTAAAGAGTTATTGAAGAGTTTATTTACCCAGGAGCGTGATATGACGGTTTCAATGGACGTTTTGAAACATGATTCCATATATTGTGAGAATAATTCATTGACGCAGATTTTGTTAAAATTATGGTGGTAGGTACATATAACTACATTCTTGTTATCTTTAACATATGTAGTTGATATGGTAATGATATGGTAGTTAGCAATAATAGCAAATTAGAAAACACACTGACACCAAAATGACATCCAAATGATGACGTCCCATATATGTAGGTTTTTCTTATTTCATTTTACAAGGGACTACATAATTTAAAGTTAACTTATGCGTGGGTAGAAATGACCCATTTAAATTTAAAATATGTTTCAAACATTGATTGTCCATTTTACTCTTACCTGTGTGTAGTCTTTAGATATCCAATTTTAAGTGTAAGTGCATTTCAAGATTATTTGAATATTATCTATTGAACTCTTAACAAGTTCACCTTTTTTAAATGAGGTAAAGCAATCTTCACCCTGTTCAAAAAGAATTGTAGGGGAGAGGGGGGTAGCCTGGTACACTTTTTACATTAATTGTCATAGTTCCAAATATTACCTATTGATACCAGTTTTAAGCCTTTACACAACAACTTACGTTATTAACCTATGTAATTACTGCATTTGCACATATATAAAGCTAAAGATAAAAGTACAAATTAGATTTTTGCAACTCAAGGAATAATGTTCGATACTGCCCCAAGAGTGGGTAGCTTTGAACTTACATGGGGCAGATTTGAAAAATGGGCTGTAACGGCAATAATATCGTGATATTCGCGTTTTTTTTATCTGTACTTGGTACAATTTGTCACTAGAAATAATCGTGTTAACAGTTTACTCGTATAATTTGCAGTTACAACAAAGATGGGGTAGTTTTGTACACATATGTCTTTTGGAGTGTTCAAAAGTGCCTCAGTGGGGGTACCTATGAAAAGTATTGAAATCTTACTAAAGCTGCCCCCTTGAGGCAGTTTTGCACATACCATTTTTCAAAACTACCCTAATAATGTTTTAACAGCGGATTGTATGAGTATTGATTATATTTTGATTTTCTTTATTTTTATAGTTCCTTACCATTTTTACCTGTTAACAAATAAATCAATAAACTGCAATGTTTTAATTATTTATAGAATACTAATTTAATATTTTGTAATATTCTACCTAAATACAAAATTCTAATAAATATTATATTAAACATGACTAAACGTAATAAGTACCGAACCACTTAGTTCATGGAATTTAGGTAAATGCATTATTAGCATTTACTAAAATAACTAAAATATTATTACGGTTTTAATTTACATACCTAAATGCCAGTCAATATCGGGGCAGATATGAACATTTCTTATGGCTGGGGTAATTTTGAACAAACTGCTATTCAAAACTGCCTCCTATTTATTTTTCATAACTACCCCAACACCTACTTAAAAAAATAAACTTCGTTATTTTATAGAAACATTGAAAATTTTGATTATTCATCCTTCTTCACTAAACATAATAGATTGTTCTATCTGATAAATTAACTTTCACTGACCAGTTCCTTCAAATACAGCCTGAGAAACCTTACAAATCTGCACAAATACCGCTAACGGGTAGCATCGAAAACAAACTAAAGCTACTGATTCGTTCATGTTCTGTCAAACTTCAAATATGTCAGGTGACAGTTGTGTGGGTCGATGTTGCAAGCCCAAAATATGGATTTGGATCATTATTGCATCAAAAATACATTTTTAAACGCATTTGTTCTAAGCTGCCTCCAGTGATAGCTACCCCCCTCTCCCCTACTTATGTTTTTTTTTTAATTATGTTTATTAGTTTCCAATAAGATCAGTCTAATCATTTGGGATATCAGTGCATGAAAGGTAGGTGGACTGTCTGATCAATGGCGGTGTATGCACAGGGAATAGGGCGTTTTTGAATTTCTTCATTTTGAAAATGTATATCTGAGGCCCCAAAAGGTCTCTTAATATTGAATTGATAGTCTAAATTCTAAAAAAAAGGTCAATGTTGCGAGTTCTCTGTTCGGGGCGAACTACTAGTTAAGATAAATATTTTTAACTAGCTGTGCCCGCGGCTCTGCCCGCGTAGAATTCGGTCTGTGTCAGTAAGCGGCTAATTACTAATCCTAATTTCTCTCCCTCTCCCCTGGAGGCGGAACTTGAAGTAAAGTTGACAGATGGATATGCTAGAGGACTCCAGTCCAGATAAAATATTTTACAATTAGGTACCACTAAATAAAACTAAACTCCGAAATCAATAGTTTTCTTCGCCGTTATTCAAATTTTACACGTGATTTAAACGACAGAGTAGTAGATGTATATCGGACGATACAGTAAGGTATACGCGCGCGAGCGAAAGCGAAGCGGCCTGCCTGGCTAGAGCGCCACTCACTGTGGTCTTCTTCAGACTCCTGAGGAAGACTACGTGCCCCTTGTAACCTCAATGCGTTGCGAGACTTTCGCGAATGATTGGATTTTTTTCTGGAAGGCATGGTAATGCGTATTAAATGCGAGTCCCAAATCGTTTGACTCCGCAAACGACCAGTGCCGTTTTGATGTCCTAAGCATTTCTAGAGCATGGTGCCCCCTCTCCCTAGGGTCATCAAGATTACATTGAATTTTTTTGGTTAGTTGAGTGACGTTCATTGCCGCATTACAGCTGAGAATGGAAATTAGTCACATCATTTTATCACGAAAATTGACAGTACTGCAGCAGTAACGTTGCAACAGAGTAATGCTGCTGCAGTTGCCATACCTTAGAAAGTGATTGCAAACGCGAGCGAAGCTAGCGCGAAAATTTTTCGATATAAAAACGCAATTTGATAGACAGTTGTACATTTTTACTTTTAGTATGGAAATCAGTCACATCATTTTATCACGAAAATTGACAGTGTTGCAGCAGTAACGTTGCATCAGAGTAATGCTGCTGCAGTCGCTATATCTCAGAAAGTTATTGAAAAAGCGAGCGAAGCGAGCGCGAAAATTTTTCGATATAAAAACGCAATTTGATAGACAGTTGTACATTTCTACTTTTAGTATGGAAATCAGTCACATCATTTTATCACGAAAATTGACAGTACTGCAGCAGTAACGTTGCAACAGAGTAATGCTACTGCAGTCGCCACCCGAATGTCACCTTTATCATATCTTAGAATGTAACTGAAAACGCGAGCGAAGCAAAAGCGAAAATTTTTCGATATAAAAACGAAATTTGACTTAGAAAGTTAATGAAAACGCGAGCGGAGCGAGCGCGAAAATTTTTCGATATATAAACGCAATTTGTTAGACAGTTGTACATTTTTATTTTTAGTATGGAAATCAGTCACATCATTTTATCACGAAAAAGCAATAACGTTACAACAGAGTAGGTAATTCTGCTGCAGTCGCCACCCGAATGTCACTTTTATCATATCTTATAGTGTTATTATAAAACGCGAGCGAAGCGAGCGCGAAAATTTTTCGATACAAAACACGCAGTTTGATAGACAGTTGTAGATTTTTACTTTTAGTCCCAACCAGGCGCGAATCCAGGATTTCATGCAGAGAAGGGATGGGACGTTATTAGATGGGTACTTGTACACGTATAAAAGTTTCATGTAGGTACCTACTGCACGACGACTGCAATGCTGATGCAGCCTGCGCTTTTTTTGCCTACGGTTTTGGTGCCCCCTAGCTAGACGTGGTGCTCTAAGCAAGTGCTTATTTTGCCTAAAAGGGTTAATCCGGCACTGCAAATGACAGAGGTCAATGTTTTTTTTTTCAAAGTACCCACCTTGTATGAATATGGATTTGATATGGGTGCGATATAATTACGATTAGGTATAATTCATGATGGAGAAAATTAATAATTTTAAATAATTATGCAATTATACGCGTGTTGATAATTATGTGTGTTTATTTTACCACTATGTACCTATGTAAACTCATTTTTAGTTTTCTTTATTAATTAATGTTTACTCAGCTCCCCAAAAGACTGTGCAATGAGGGGCAATTCATTTACTGTCGTTTAATTTTGTTGTATTATTAATTCATTAAATCAACATAATTATTCAATTATTTTTGTTGATATCCGTACCCCCTGTTCTAAAATTAGAGTTAATTTGGCAAAATCTTTCCTAGGTGACTTATTCATGTCACAACGTATTAAATTCAGCGCCATCTGTTAGTTTACCAGGGTACTCAATAGTGGTAGCACATATATGAAAAAAGTTTGCCCCTCCTTCCTAAGTAGCGCCATAAGATTCAGGGGCAAACTTAAGTCAATCGAGTGTTGTGGCTACCCCCCCTTTTAGGGGTTGAATTTTTATAGCCTATAACCTGGCCGGGGATTTTCTCGACAGATTAGTAAAGTTTTCATGAAAATCCGTTCAGCCGTTTTCACGTGATGCGCGTTCAAATAAACAGACAAACAGACAAACAGACAAAAATTCTAAAAACTTTTGGAACGTGTTCTTATCGATTCTAAGTATCCCCAGCCAACTTTTTTTCAAATATCTTCCATGTACAGACTTTCGACCGTCTTCAGCTTTATTATATTTATAGATGCAATAAATTACTAATGGACGTTAAAATACTTTTCACCGCAGTTCGTAAAGGTTATCTTTATTGTTCAAAAGCATTTTATCCAAAAATGAGAAAGCATTTTATCTAAAAACTGGCAAAGGAAATTGATGCAAATTTTTAATTGTTTCCTCATGTTAGCTGAAGTAATCGACATATACCGAATAAGTAAAGATATTGAATAATAAATATTTGATGGCGTTCATGGTGTAGTGAAAAAATTTGTATATCACTCGGTAGCAAATTTTGTTTAATCCTCTTACTTTGAAACCCTCAAGACTATCCTATGCACTATTCGAACCATTCGCTATGCTCGTGGTTCTATTTTGGAATTTCTTGTTTGCTCAAGTGAATATTAGCACGAGACTTTAAACAAAGCTTTTAATCTTATAACTACGTCAAATTTTCAATTGAGATTCAACCTTCTGACCGAAATAGGCACAGAAAAAACATCCTCCAGACTGAGCATAGTCGCGCTATACCCCCTCTGCCACGCATACGGTAGTTTTACTCCATTTTCGAGTCAAAAGTGTTTATGTGTGACGTCCGTGTCTTTGAACGGACCAATCACGGCACGGGACTTCGCTCACCTCGTCCCGCGCACCCCCGTATTTTTGGCATCATCGGTTTCATGAAATAATTGCTCTAAACTCGGTCTAGAGGTAAACAGAAAACAGAACATAATTTTGTCGATCAATATGAAGTTGTAATAATAGATACCGAACAAATTAACGTTATTAGTAGGTAATTTCTACGTATCGGAATCACGTGGTCCGTCTAATCTAATGGCATACATAAAATGGGAGAAAGCTCTACATGTGACGAGAAATTCGAATTGTCGATATTCTGACAATAATAATTCAAATTGGTGGAACTAAAAGGGGTTACATTAAAATACTCTAGTATGTAATTGGAATTATTATTTGTGCCACTAATACATACACGATACCTAGGGTAAACAACATTACTTCGGTCTCAATGACGGTGCAGCCCTACCTAACCCGTCTACCTCCACTCTGCACTAGCGCCATGTTTTTGTTGTTGCTTATTCTGTTTTTTTTTTATAATTTTACATTTTTGATGATTAAATGACTTTACCCGTAAAAAAAAATGTAATTTACTAGTATCAATTATTTGCCTTAGATATTTAGGTATTTCAGCTATGTAGAAGTTTACTACAATGGTAAAGATTAAGGGTAGGTAAGTGAAATGAAGGTGCCGATAATCATTGCTTAAATTATACAAATAATAATCACAAGTACCTACAATTCGTCTGTAATTTTGATCCATATGTTACGCGTCACTAATAAATAATCAATAGTCCTGAATAAGGTCACCTAATTTGAAACTGGAAGGCTACTTACTGAATTTAGAGAATCTCTAATTGATTTCGCTATCTAATGTGTAGATGTTGCGGTTACTTACTAGTAAAAAAATATATTTTTAGGCGGTTAAAAGTTCCATTTACAATGTATGTAAGTGATGTAGTTGCGATATATAGAAACTTAGAACTTGAATAAGTAGCACCATACCCAATAACTTACTCTTTGAAACTTCGGGATCGGATAAATATACAAGTGATTAAGATCTCTTTAATTTCAACAATATTTCAATAAATTACTTAAGACGTAAATTAATATCTGATTGTATCTTTGTTGTTTTAATAGTTACTTAGGTGTTAATTAAGGTCAAAAATTAGGGCGTTTAAACATTGTTAATCAAAATTTACTCTAACGTAGCTACACCTACCTACTTATTAAATACCATTTCTGTCTAGGGCAATACCTCGACCAATAGGCAATTATGATCAAGAAAATTTCTTAACGCCAGCGGCTTCCTTTTTCAACTTCTACTATCGCTTTTGTATGTAAAATATAAAGAATATGGTAAATTCTTGTCTAACTGGACTACATTAAATGACCCTTGTATCAGCTGTCCCATTAGCAGGATAATGTTGGTGCGCGGGCGCTGGTATCTCATCGTGATTCTTGGGACGTGCGGCCCGCGAGGGCCCTGGTTGCGATCGTTCGGCCTTCGTGATTCACTATAAAATTTGCTGCCCCCAGTAATCGGACATCACTCAGCTCAGCAATAGCACCGTGACACAAACAAACCAACAAAATGTTCAAACTGGTGAGTTGAAATTTACTTTTAGTGCGTAAGTATTTTAGCTACAGTTATAACGAGTGAGACAGACAAGGGTTCCTAGCCACTAGTGTCTAATGTCTTAGAATCATACATGTGTAGCTACCGAGAAACAACTAAAATCCAGAAATGACAAAGATCTACGAGTATGTAATGTGTAAATCATTACTTTTAGGTCCTAGTTTTTGTCAACGATTGTCTTATATATATTATGTCTTAATAAGCTAGCATAATACTAATTTTTGAAACATTTACCTACATTTTCTCCCACTAGGTACTTATGAACACATTAAGTAACCCATGGAAAAAAACCATAAATATATGTGAAGGTTCATTTGTCATATTTAAAATGCTTAATAATGTGATGGTTTGCAGTTCATCTTCGCCTGCCTCCTGGCCTTCGCCGCCGCCAAGCCGCTGGTGGTGAGCTATGCGACGCCTGTGGCGGCGGCGTACACGGCGCCCGTGGCGGCCGCATACACCGCTCCCGTCGCCTACTCTGCCTACTCCGCCTACTCGCCGCTCGCCTACTCCGCGTACAGCTACGCTCCCTACTCTGCCTACTACCTGCGCTGAAGTGTTCTGTAACAAAACTGGCTCCTATCTGATAATAAATCCATGATATACTAATATTTGTTTGTTTGTTTATGAATATCCACTGTGTACATTAAAACTATATCACAACCTCATAAAGTGATAGTGATGGTTAACTTTAAATTGGTATATTAAACAAATAGGTATCATCATACTACAATATATGTAAATAGGTAATTAAACAAAATTAATTTTATATTTCCAATTCTGAAGGACAGTATAAGGCACATTTTACGGATCATATAAATATTTACTTACTTAAAAAATCTTCTTTAAGAGTCACACGAAGCCGGTGCCAAAAAGCCGCTTCCATAAAATTGAAGTTAGGTAGGTTAATAACGGCTCGATTCGGAAAATGAATTAGATTTCTACTAGACTTTAACAAGTTACGATACGGATAATTTAAAGATATTTGTATGTCAAATTTGACGTTTCCGCGATTCTGGAGGTCCTCTTGAACGATTTCGACAAGTTATGACTTAGATATCCAAGTCACATCTAGTTGATATCTAATGTAGATCTAGTTGATCTCTAAATCGTCTCAAGATCTTGTGATTATCTCGAAATCCGAATAGGCCTGTATGCTGTAAATTTAACCAAAATTCAGAACTCGGATGTTCAGTATTTAATACTGTCTAATAAGGTTAACCTTTCAGCTTTTTCGTTGTTTGAAAACTTTCAAATCGTAGAAAATTGATGAATTAAGGAAACTGTTACTTTTCAAACGGATTAATTTTGAATTGACCTTTGTTGTTTTTAGGGTTCCGTACCCGAAGGGTAAAAACGGGACCCTATCGCTAAGACTTCCACTGTCCGTCAGTCTGTCTGTCACCATGCTGTATCTCGTGAACCGTGTTAGCTAGACAGTTGAAATTTTCACAGATGATGTATTTCTGTTGCCGCTATAACAACAAATACTAAAAACGGAATAAAATAAATATTTATGTGGGGCTCCCATACAACAAACGTGATTTTTTCCCGTTTTTTGCGTAATGATAAGGAACCCTTCGTGCGCGAGTCCGACTCGCACTTGGCCGGTTTTTTAAAAGTACCTATTTCGAAAATTACAATAACAAAGACGTGAGTAGGTATTATTCCGAATGAACAAAATTAGATTACTGAGTAACCTTAGGAAGGTTTCTGTTTTTAGATAGATTGCAATTTTGAAAACGCTACCTTTAGTTAAGTACCCATATAACCATTCCAGTCGCAAAATCACAAAGTGGTAACTAAATGTCAGATGTGTCGTAACAGAGTCCACACAATGTGTCTAGAATTGTTTCGAAACAAAGTGTCGTCGCCGTGTCTACACTTTTCCGTAACAAGTTGTCGACACATTTGTGTGCACTTTGCGTGCGGTTTGCGACTAAATCTGACAGCAAATTTGTGACAGCAAATGTCAATATAAAATACCTCTTGAAAACCAAGGTTTGTCAAACTACTATTAATGTCTCGTGTGCTCGTAATTCTAGTAAGTCATCATGGGCAATGCAAATGATAATAATCGACCGAAACCATATAAACACCCAACACCCGTCAACCTTTTACAGAAAAGTTTTTAAAGAAATTCAATAAGCTACTTAGGTCAGGCAACGAATGCTCCAAAAGTTGTAGAGGGAAATGCTCGGAACACAATTTTTGACTCCGTAACTCGGTTTGACAAGTTAGGAGGTGAACATATCAAAAGTCCCCGGCCGTAGCCCTTGAGCGGGGGGGAGAGAGGGGGCTTTGAAGGTCCCATTTTCCCGTTTTTCGATTATATCTCGGAAACTATGCATCTCAGCGACATGGACACTTATACAAAATGAAAGTTAATTTAATTTGTTACAAGTTTATTCAGTCAATTTTTTCGATATGTTGAATAGTTTTTGAGATATCCGCTCTTGAAAGTTTATTTAGGGCTCTCAATTTTATCTTGATATATCTATATCAGTGAAGGTGCTAGGCCGTGCTTGGTATCATTTTCGTATAAATCTGGGGTGCTGAATCCATTTAAGATATCACATTGACACCATTCCACAAAATAAAAATAAATCTTTTTAGGGTTCCGTACCTCAAAAGGAAAAAACGAAACCCTTATAGGATCACTCGTGCGTCTGTATGTATGTCCGTCTGAATACACAAAATAGTTCTTTACCTATAGATGACAGGAAAACCTATTAGAAATTTGCAGTCAAGCGCGAGTCGGACTTAATGTACGGAACCCTTAATACGCGAGTCCGACTCGCACTTGGCCGGTTTTTTTGAAACTCTTCTTGACGCTTAACCGCTGAACCGATTTCGTTGAAATTTGGTATAGAAATAGTTTGCGTCCCGGAACAGGACATAGGATAGATCTTATAACCAAAATCATCTTTTGAAGGTGTGAAAAGTGGCGTGGAAAATTGTACCGGAAATCAATAACCGCTGAACCGATTTATATGAAATTTGGGATGGTCTACATCTTTGATTTAGTTAAAAATGATGAAAAAACATGACTTCAAACCTAAACTTAAACAGTATTAACTTCAAGAAGTCAATTCTGAATTCCCCCCTACACCTCATTTCACACCTTTAAAGGATGATTTTTGAGATAACTTATTATATCCTGTCTCGGGACTCAAAATATATGTGTACCAAATTTAAATTAAAACTGTTCAGCAGTTTAAGCGTGAAGAGGAGTTTAAAAGAAAGTATTTTAATAAGTTTATATGTTTTTACTTCGGAATGGTGTCAATGTGATACCTTAACTAAATTTGGTACTGCGAATTTATACGAAAACGATACCAAACATGGCCTCGTAGCTTTACTGTTGTAGAAGTGAAAATAAAATTGAGAGCCCTAAATTCTTATTACTTGGCCAAACTTGTGTAGAAGGAAAAGGTAAAATAAAAGTCTTCGGCAGGAAT
Organism: Cydia splendana; assembly: GCF_910591565.1. Lineage (NCBI taxonomy): Eukaryota > Metazoa > Arthropoda > Insecta > Lepidoptera > Tortricidae > Cydia > Cydia splendana. Next base: position 9,869,159 of record NC_085971.1, on the reverse strand, counting down.
ATAAGACACAAATATTTTTTTTTTTTGCGTTACTATTTCATTCATCAAATATAAACATACCTTGATTATACTATTCTAGTGAGATCCTCATAGATAAACAAAACCATTTACTTAAAAAATTACAAGGTCGAAATGTCACGGAACTTGTGAGAGTAATATGTGAAAAATATAAACTTTTATGACAAAAAAAATCTGGACACAATTTAAGAATCACCCAATTGCGTCGAGTAATCATGTGTATTTTTGCTTGTTTCATTACCTCCTCGCTTCTTTTTTGTCCTTTGTATTCTGTAGCAATTTGTTAGATCTGAAAATAAAGATAACTTGCGTCGTCACGGATGTCGATTTATAGGTTTTAGGGAGTGCAGAATTCGAAAACGATGATCATTTTATAATCTAAGATGGCGGCTACGTATTTTGTCATAAAAGTGGAATCCAAAATAGTCATCATTTTCGAAATCTGCGCCCCCTAAAACCTATAAAACGACATCCATGACGACTTTTATGACATAGTGCATGGCCGCCATCTTGGAATCCAAAATAGTCATCATTTTCGAAATCTGCGCCCCCTAAAACCTATAAAACGATATCCATGACTACTTTTATGACATAGTGCATTGCCGCCATTTTTAAATTGAAAATGTTATCATTTTCGAAATCTGCGCCCCCCAAAACCTATAAAACGACACCCATGACGACTTTTATGACATAGTGCATGGCCGCCATTTTGGATTCCAAAATGGTCATCATTTTCGAAAGCGGGGCCCCCTAAAACCTATAAAACGACATACATGACGACTTTTATGACATAGTGCATGGCCGCCATCTTGGAATTCAAAATGGTCATCATTTTCGAAATCTGCGCCCCCTAAAACCTATAAAACGACACCCATGACGACTTTTATGACATAGTGCATGGCCGCCATTTTGGAATCCAAAATGGCTATCATTTTCTAAATCTGCGCCCCCCAAAACCTATAAAACGACACCCATGACGACTTTTACGACATAGTGCATGGCCGCCATTTTGGATTTCAAAATGGTCATCATTGTCTAAATCGGGGCCCTCTAAAACCTATAAAACGACATCCATGACGACTTTTATGACATAGTGCATGGCCGCCATCTTGGAATCCAAAATGGTTATCATTTTCGAAATCTGCGCCCCCTAAAACCTATAAAACGACACCCATGACGACTTTTATGGCGTAGTGCATGGCCGCCATTTTGGATTCCAAAATGGTCATCATTTTCAAAATTGGGGCCCCCTAAAACGTATAAAACGACACCCATCTCGACTTTTATGACAAATTGTTTTGCTACCATCTACATGCAAGACATTTCTATTATTTTTACGTACAAAAATGGCCCCCTGTCAACTTTCAATCGAGATTTAATCGATAATTTATTCGATTAATATTCAGATTAATTCAATTTCAATCTATGTTAGGTCGACTAAACTAATCGCGATTAAAATTTGAGAATTAACTTTTTTTATTCCATTAATTAGTCGAATAAACAGTTAATCGATTAATGCCCATCTCTGACCACGGCATTTTTACACTTTGAGAATATCTGAAAACAAATCAACACAAGGAGCCATTTTGCAAATCCAGTAACATACCAGTAACTTTGTTATTACTTTTGACAGCGCGTGTCATGTGTCAACACAGAGTCGACACAAAGTCGAAACATTGCAACTACTTTGTGACTGCAATATTTCTCAGCCTTAAACCATATTTATACATCATAATTAACAAGTTTCGTAGTATGTAAAGCGTTATTTCTGTTATTTAAGTATAGTATACGCATCGAAGTACTAAAAATGCTTCAAATAATAAGTTATGAACACAGGCACTGAGAAGTAAACAATTTCATTTCCGGCTAAACTAAAACAATGTGTTGGCGCGTTGATTATATTACACTTAGTTTATCAAATCACTCGAGCAGTTTAATTCCCCATAATAATTTAAGTCATATTGTAATATAAATGCAAACAATATATAATTACGTCTTGTAATCCGTTTTAGAGATGGCGTATTAATGTCACTTATTTTTATTTAAGTATTTTTCCATCTGACAGTTTCCATTTGACAGGAACAAAATGAACGAATGAACGAATGATTTTGGCATAAAGTAGTCGCAAACCCGAAACAATGTGTGCACACGGCGACCACACTTTATGTCACTTTGTGTCATGTGTCGACCCTTCCCCATTTCTGGTAACTGTGTCGACACGGCGACGACTCTGCGACTGGAATTGTGACCGAAACAGACGGTGTCGACACAAGATGTGTCAACACCGCGTCGTAACGGCGACTGGAAATGGTTGTATGGGTAGTAGCTTATAATTTAACATAACTTGCAAAACTTTGAAATATAATTCAACTATACAGGATGGCCCATTTAGATCGGTCAGTAAGGGAAAATCTGAAACTAAAAAACATACGACTATCTCTTCTTAGGAACCATCTTAGGATCTAAATGGGCCAGCCTGTATATATACAAAACGTAGCACCGAATATTTCCTACAATATTAGCATGAGATTCCACTTTTACTTCCTTCCTATCATCAATCTAATTAGGCAGCTTACTGAAAGGAGGGGGCACCGGGGACCGCAGGGCCGGCTCGTTCGTCGCCCAACGGATCGCCATAATGTAAAATTTTAACTGGTATGTTTTCGGTTTGTTTAAATGTAATATGTAGATACTTAATTGATTTCAGGTAAGTATTCAGATGCCATCAAAAACATTTTTATATAAAATGTTGCCCAGACGAGACCATATGGCTCCTACTGTCAAACAAACAAACAGACAATAATTTATTTGCAAAAAAGGGTAACGTTTACATAATTATCCTGTATAATTAATGTAAATATTTAAACAGTAGTTTGTTTCGCCTTTTCAGCTGTGTACAAACAGCATGCAAATCCATGAAGGCATCTTAAAAATGATTACATTTCATAAATTAATACATAATAAACAACTTTAATATTTTATTAAAATTATCAAATATTATAATTATAATAACAGCCATTTATATAGTTATAACCATTAACCAAAACAATTACAGATAACATATCAAAAAGTTATCAGATCTCATGAAGAGCCAAGCTTTGAACTCTACAAGCCCTTTGAACTTTGAACTCTACATGGCCTAACTTCACAAATTCATGGCGCTAATTTTTCGCAAGAAATGTCGCATTTGGAACTGAGATATAACCCTTATGCGCGGTATTTACTTAGTGATCTCATCAGTCCAAGGACGTATTTAGAAAAGTGATGTCATTGATAGATTAATTTCATAATGCCAAACAATTTTCATAGTGACATCAGATCGTCATCGATCGTCTATCTTTCTCTTATATGTGTCCTACTAGATATAGGGAAATTCTAACCACCGCACTATTCGCATGTATGTTTCCAAGCATATACATTTCAGGGTTCAGATTTTCATTAACGCAGTGCATAAGTTGCGTACGTGGGCTCAGTTTGTCCCTTCCTTTGGAATATTGGCCTTTGCGATGTCTGTAAATAGTATCTAACCACTCACATGCTTGATATTTTTCAGTGACCTCTATTATTATAATAAAATAAGGGTGACAGCTGGTAGCTAACAGTTACCAAAAGCAAGTGAGTGGCTAATAAGTAAAAGTTTCGGACTAAAATAACGTTCCTACCTAATTACCATTTGGCATAAATGACATAATGCTGCATCGTATCATACGGTATATCAACATGCAGTACAAACAATTAGGGTAATTCGCCAGTATCTGGCCACTTTTAGTAACTGGCCGCCATAAACTAAAAAATAATTCGATTCACCTATAAATAGAATCCATTTTAGTATAAGGTGGCCAGTTATTGAAAGCTGGCCAGTAATTGAAATCTTATACTAAAATAAATTCTGTTTATAGGTGAATAGAATTCATTTTTAGTTTAGGGCGACCAGTTACTAAAAGTGGCCAGTTACTGGCGAATAAACTTATCTAATTTTGGATTTGCTTCAAATTTCAAGGATGTCCAATATGTCCTGGTCTCTTCAAAGGAAAAGTAAATTAAAATATGTAAATTAAATACAACTTGGTTGGTAACGGTTCATTTATTGTTTGACTGTTTCATTATCACACTTATTTAAATTAAATTATAGGCATCAACGGCGGAGGTAATATGAGTAAGGAGAGGCATAACCGTAAGCCGAGTACGCCGAAAGAGGAGCGGTGTACGCATTGGTGTACGCGGAGTACGCTAAAGGTGAGTAGCCTGCAACGGGCGCAGTGTAGGCCGGGGCAGTGTACGCTGCAGCAGTGTAGGCCGGGGCAGTGTACGCTGCAGCAGTGTAGGCGGGTGCTACGGGAGCGGTGTACGCAGCAGCGACAGGGCCGGGGAAGGCAGTGTACGCAGCGGCCACGGGAGCTAGTACACTGGGCTTAGCAGCGGCGACGGCCAGGAAGCAAGCGGCGATCAACTACAAATAATTGTACAAATATAAACAATAAATAATAGAAAATATTAAATTATAATTGCAGATAACCTTACTCAACTTTTTCCCATTTTTATTGTATCTTAAGAAATCTGGGTTACTAAATCCCAACATTTTTGGCGCAGGCATAATTTAAGCCGTATACCCGGTTGATAACTTGCTATTTTATATATTGTTTTATTCAATTTAAAATATTAATCGAATATTCATGCCTAAAAATATTTTACAATGAAGCTTAAAAATACCACAAAAGATGTGACTAACTGTATTAACATACCTAAAAAAAACAAGGATTTTGAGTAGGTACGAGGCTCGGTCTCCCAGGTACTTATTAACCAATTATGAATCCTACTGATATTTTTTGCTGCACATTGTACTATGACTATGCTCTTGTTGAATATTATATAACAACAAACATACAAAATCCACGCGTAGTCGCGGGCAACTACTAGTTAAGTAACCAATAGTTCTAAATTTAGCATACGCCTAAGAACACTAAAACATGCACTCATGACTACGATAACTAAGATAATTATCAGCACATAATATTTCAACTTACCAGCTTAAACATTTTGATATTTTAAAATGTGATATATTAAAACAAATTGAGCAAGTATTGACGACTGAAGACGTGAGTGTGATGTGCTAATGTTTGGGTGGCGTGCCATTTTATAGGTTTACTTTTGTATCAGCTGGTATGGAGAAATAGCCTCGGGAGAACCTGGTTGGAATAACAATTTGCGGCTTCTGTCCAAATTCGGCCACCTCGGAGTTGCTGGCGGGGTGAAACTAATTACAATAGCCGTGTCTAATTAAAAGTTTTGTGTGGCATCTTCATTATAATATGGCGAATAGTCTGGTAACTATATATAAAGAAATGCCTAGGATGTGTAAAATAGTTTTAGTTACATACGCGCATGAGGCGTATGTATTAGGATTAAGGACGGTAGATCCCACGTTTTATACTTCTACTTGAATTACAATGAGATCGTATAAAATAATTAAAAATATTTCAGAGTAACTTATATCATCATCATTCCCTTGCCCTTTTCCCATTCACTAGGGGTCGGCGCAGCATGTCTTTCTCTTCCACACCTCTCTATCACCCGTTATCTCATCATTCACTTGCGTTCGTTTCATATCATCTCTCACACAGTCCATCCACCTTTTCCTCGGTTTTCCTTTCCTCGTACTTCCCTTCACATTCCTTCAGAGTAACTTATATAACATAATAATAAACTAGATTATATATGAATAACAAATTCGTTACTTGTGCCAAATATAAATGGTAGTAGGTATTTTATATCAGCTGTGTACTTATAGCGTTGTTGGAAAAAAAACCAGTCTGTAATACGGCCCCGACACTATCATGAATCTGACATGACTTGTAATGAAACTCCAGCGTTTGGTCCAGTCCGGTCATGATAGTCTTAAATCTCCCCACACACTTATCAGTATTTTTATCAGTATTTTAAATCATTACTTTTCACGGGGAGTTTTAAGTTATTATTTTCCTAACCGTTTGGCTTAGTTTTGTTATAGAGTACGCTTTGAAGAACACAAAAAACCTAAGTATTCAATCAACGGTTCCAATTCTTCTAACCTGTCGTAACCATACTATATTGTCGTACTCGTAACTCTATGCTTGATGAGACAGAAAAATGGAGAAACAGAGATAGGTATTTAGAAAATGATTTAGGGTAGTGGCACAAAAGATAACCGACCCCCAGAAGATGAACGTTTGGCTTTAAAATCGAAATAATCAAATAGCATGATTTTACACAGAAAAGATTCTTGACTAATTCCTCTAACGTTTTTGTTGCTTAGAATTACATATCTTACCTTATTTCATTAAAATATTTGCAGTTTAAACATAAAAAAACATTTTGATTTATTTAATCTGCTTTTATATGATACCCCACACGTGTATGTGTAATGCATGGTTTGTGTATAATACTCAGTATTCTTGTCTTTGGATAAGTAGTTGAGATGCAATTAAAAGTTTAAAAGTATAATATTACGAAACCAAGTGGTTAGGATTTTGCTGACTCAAACAGCCCTGGGTTAATTTGTCTTTACGTATGAATGTGTGTATAATTTGTTGAGCGCAGTCATCAATCGCTGTGTGTTTGAAAATGTTTTGACGTAACCATGGCAACGAAGATAACAAACAATTAATGTCAGACAGAATGACAGACTGAAAAGATTTGCTTCACTCATTAGTGTAACTAATATAATATTATACATATATCTAGATCACGTCTCACATCTAAACAAACGTGCCGAAGAAGATAAACTCTGACCACGATAGTCGATAAGTTTGCTCAACCTGCGTAGTAAGAATGCATAAATATCTCAATAAGCTCCATACTTGACGTACTGAAAGAACTACTGCTCGGGTACTGAAGAGAGAACTGCTCCCAAGGAGAAGCTGCCTGGTGCCATTGTTGATGAGGAGGATTTAACACTGGTGTTAAGAAAGAAGAAGACGAGTATGGCACCTCGTAAGACAGTGTGATACCGCCGAGCCGCCTAATTCCGGCTTGCAGATTGCTACACCCAGTGTTGCACTGTATGTGTCGGGCCTGCATTACACCGCCACGGCTCGCGGCTGCTAGAGATGTGGAGTACATATCTACACCAGAAGACCGGTTACACGCTGAAGGTGTTCCAGTTTCGATCGCGCCACTACGTGCACTTCAACTCTTATGTGATGCGCGTGCAGCGACCGTTGAATTATGTGGAAGATTCTAACCCTGACTTCTGACCCTCCATACTTCCATACTTCGCTTGGCAACCCGTCGATACTAGAAGCTTTATTGTTTTTTAATCTCATGATCGCCGTGGTTACTTCATCAAATGATGGTGGCGACACTGGCTCGTGTAGGTTTTCTGATTCTACAGAAGTATTGTGGATTGTTGGGCAGTTGAGCAGGTCTCTGAAGTAGTTCATCCACAAGATTTTCTGCTCTTCGGGGTCGAAAGTAAGTAATGAGGGTAATTCATTATCTTCTAGGGCCTGAGTCTTCGGTTGGTACCCCTTCTTCGTCTCTTTCTTGTCTAAAAATAAATGTTTTACCTATTTTATTTATTTTTTGTAGCTCTTATATATTATAGTGGTTAGACTCTAATCGGTCGTGGGAGAACTCCGTCTTTCTAGAGTCTGTTCGAGAGCAAAATGCCGGGACGGTGCTAGGACGATGATAGTCACCCTAATATAAGTTTGTGCGGAAAGAGAAGAGTCGTGAAATGTATTGGGGCCCATACATTCCACGACTCTTCTCTTTCCGCACAAACTTATATTAGGGTGACTATCATCGTGTCGAAAAATATTTTTTTCCTGTATGGCAACTTTTAGAAAGGGACAGAGATTTTCTTTAGGCGTCGCATTCTGCATGTTTTTCTTTTTTCTTCAGAGTCAAGTGAAAATAAACTTTAGAGCAATGACAATAGAGTAGGTATACTTCACTTATTGACTTAAATGCCAGTAATAACTCTTGTTAGTATAAAACCTTCTTGTTACGTACTTTAAATGACGGAATGAGGGATTAGAATGATGCGCTCCACTCACTATCAGTATAATGTCATTATTTTGACATTACTTCAAAAATATAAAAAATGTTTAATAACTTCATTATCGTCCATCATTCTTTCTGTCATTTCTGATTCCATCATTCTAATCAATTCACTGTCAGTATTAATGTCATTTCTAGTATCATTACTTTGACATAACTCCAATACTGACGGAAATTATTAAAATAAACTTCATTACTTGCCGTCATTCCTTCATTAGGTACAATCCCTACACTATCACTAAAACGTCATTCCTTCAAAGTAATGTCAGTATTCATGATAGTGTCGGGGCCGTATAAGAATCTTTTCATAAAAAAAATCTGGTGACTTCCTGTAGCTTACCTGTTATGTGGGTAATTGCTGTTGACCCATTGTCGACAGCAATTACCTACAGGTTTATAAAATTTCAGACATCAACCAAAGTTAGAAAAACAAAATTCTTCCAACTGGTGTATATGTTTATGATCAAATTATAAGTCAAGCCAAATAATCCAGCTTTATACCTACTCTAAACTTAAAGTAATATCCCAGTTTTAGTACTTAGCTACTAGGTATTTCTTATGTTTCCACGATGATAAAGAAGTTTAGGCCAGGTAAGTACATTATCTACTAGAGCGACTTGCTATCCCGGCTACGAAATATGCTGTTGCAATTCTATCAGAATCAGAAAAAAATGGTATTCGCAAAAGTGGGCTTGGGCCCTAATTGGTTAAGATTAATCTAAGTATAGGAATCTTCCTGGCGTAGGCACTAGTTTTTACGAAAGCGACTATCATCTGACCTCCGAACCCAGAGGGGAAACCAGGCCTTATTGGAATCAAACGGTTTTCACGCGATGTTTTCCTCCACTGAATAACGACTGGTAAATACCAAATATATCGTACATAAGTTCCGTAAAAGTTCACGACCTCCGGATTGAAAGTCCTACGCCCTCACCGTTAGGTTATCAATTATTTATATACCGGGTGGCCCAAAAATAAGTTTCTACATACAGTACGTTTAGACATACAGTAAGTACATTTCTACTGCTGCCTATTGTTGATAGTTTTCGCAATTGTTTTTTTTTTTAATGATAGATAAATATTTTTGGGCCACCGGTGTCATGTAATAAAAAAGAGTTTGCGCGGGTTTCATTAAGATGAAAGAGAAGAACCGAGCTTGGATCGTCTATTTTACTTTTTGAAGAACTTACAATAGAACTTTTTGGATGAAACCAATTGTATTTAAAAATTTAAATTTCAGTTTTAGAAGTAAGTACAATATTAGTATTAGGTAACAAATTTGTGTCGAAATATATGTACTTACCTATACAAGATAGTTATATTTTTTAATAAAAGATTTTTCTCGTCCTGTTCCATTTAATACCACTTCAAAACGACTAACAAATACCTATACAGTTCCTGCGTATTAGGAAAAAGTAATAAAAAATTAGACATCAACACTTCATTAAGCTTTATCACCTCGACTATGATTAAAGATCACGGGTAGTTATGCCTAATCGCCTGTGCAGTGTAGCGCTCGATATAAACAAATGCAGGGCGTTTTGTTGGTCACTTCGTCCAGGATGCTGCTTCAAAATGTAAGTTACAAATTTCTTAACTTTAAGTCCGGGGACAGGAATTTATTCTTGAGTATGAATTTTATTATTTGCTTGATTATTTCTATTTCTTTGATTAATGTTACTAATGTTGCACAAAAACTATTATTGGTAATTAGCATAGTCTAATAAATAAAAACCTCCATACAAAATTGCGTGCCTAATCATTATTGTACTTAGCGCTATTTACTACTTATTATATTTTTTTGTTCTTTGTGCGAATAAAACTGTTTTACTATTACTTCCAACATCGAAACTTAAAATGGGACTTGCCTGACCGCTGTCACAGATACACTGAATTTATTTAATAGTTAGTGTCATATACTTTTAACTATCGCAAAGAACTCACTAGGTCTCTTGATTAAATTACCTACTACACTCTGGTAATTTAGTTCCTGATTTTTTTGAATAATTTAACTATCCTGATGCTCTTTGTGTGGCCTCAGCTCAGTTACATCAGTTAATATTAAGTGAAGCATGTTGAATACAATGTTAAAGCCTAATTTCAAAGACTACAAATGCTCGTAAAACTCGAGGACTTATAAATAATAACTCATTACAAAGGCCTAGCAGGTAATAAGGCGCTGTAGGTTATTGCTACTGATTTACATTTTAAATGTGTAACATACATATAATAACAAACGTGCATACTCAGATACCTTCATATCAATATATGTATTATGTAATATGATTCATTGTTTTTATGACCACTGACATACTATATCACAATGGAAGAACCAAATTTTCATTGCTAATCGTTAAAAAATGGGAAAGAAAAAACGAACTTAAAAAAATTATCTATGTAAGGCTGAACCTGTGTATAACTTTCAACCTGCTTCATAGATAAACAACGTTTAGTTTTATGTAAATTGACATACAAAACTTATTATAACGACGAGTCTCCCCAAATGGTTTCTAAGATGCGGGCAACCGGGTCATATTGAGGAATCGAAACTGTCAAAACTCGTAAAAATACGTTTCTAAAAATGTTGATACTTTGAGGTTTATAATTATTTATTATAAACCTCATTAATATATGTATATATTTTTGAGAGATTGCTCATCTAACTATTACCATTTATATAAAAATAAGTTATACAATTAAACATGTGCATACAATTATATCTCACCTGGCTACCGAAATGGGTCCAACTCGACTCGACTGCCAAGGCTATGTTACCACGTAAATCTACCTACAGAGTACTGCAAATGTTAAGTACCTAACTACTAACCCAGTTAACTTAACTCTCGTGGAAGCCCGCAAGTTGCAAAAACGTGTACGTTCAGCGTGCATACTCGTATTACAATTTTATTTATTTATTTTATTTATTTATATAAGCCTAGAGTGTCCCACTGCTGGGCAAAGGCCTCCCTCCCCCCTTTCCACGTATCCCGGTTTTGACCCGTCTCCCACCAGTTCCTGTCAAAGGAGTCGAGGTCATTACAATTAGAACTCATATATGATAGAACTTTACGGGTTGCTTGTTGCAGTTCATCGTGTACTGTATTTGCTTACCTACATACATATATTTATTTATTAACAAGACTAACTCTGCTGCAAATAAAAAAACCATGACAGATATTTTGATTTCTTAACTATTATTGTTTTTAAGAGTAAAAAGAATTCCATAGTAATTACTTATATAACTTTTTTATACTTGTATTTACGTATAGTAATGTAGGTTTTATCGAGTTTACGAGTACATACCTACCCAAACAATTATACCTTCAGCTAGTGAGAAGAGGGAACTGACACACTTAATATAAAAAAAATCACATTCAATATGCAGTAGTGAATACATAATTACACACTTTAGGAATGCCTAAATCGCTATTTTCTTTAATTTGTGTCAGTTTATTCTTTCTGATTTTGATTAGGTATCACTTTTTAGACATCAAGTGGAAAAGTACAATACAATACATACAATACAGTAATAATCTCAATGTAGGTGCAATTTATTTATTTGATGGTATGACAACAAACTGGTCGCTCACATACTATTGGTGGAAGTATAAATAATTAATTGCTTATTGAGTAATATTTAAGATCTAGTTTTTTCACACACACATCACATAATACATCAGGCAAATACAGGCATCAGGGTTGCGTTCACATCAGGGCAGGGCAGGGCACACTTAAATATTTTTAGGAATGCCCAAATCGCTATTTTCTTTAATTTGTATCAGTTTATTATTTCTAATTTTGATTAGGTAGCACTTTTTAGACATCAAAGTGTGGCAAAGTATAATAGGTACAATACAGTCATAATCTCAATGTAGGTGCAATTTATTTATTTGATGGTATGACAACAAACTGGTCGCTCACGTAATATTGGTGGAAGTATAAATAATTAATTGCTTATTGAGTAATATTTTAAGATCTAGTTTTTTCACACACATATCACATAATACACCAGGCAAATACAGGCATCAGGGCAGAGCAAGTCCAGGGAAAATCTGGTATATTTTTTCTTGGGGCAGTCGTAGATGATGTGTAGGTGCAATATTGATTTCACAATTTTTGACTAGCGCTACCTTTTCCAGTGGTTCCTGTTATTCCTGTTAGTCGCAGTGTTCGAGGCGAGCTGCTCAAGTGCGCTGACTCAAGTGCGCATGCGGCCTGTTGCCATGACAAGGCGCCTACTCAGGAAACGCCCGATCATCATACGATTAACCAACTAAATGTAAACTAACGACCACTTTAAGCTAAATTTGTGCCTTAAATGAAAATTATATCCTAATTGATCTCTTTTTAGTTTTCTTCTCATAAACGCTCGATTCCTGGTAATTAGAACCTATGCAGCTACCACCAGTTAGGCACTGTCACAAACGCTAGTGTGAGCGTAACTTACTCTATCTCGCTCTAACTGGCATATTAGTGCGAGCGAGATGTATTGAAAGTAAATTACGTACAGCTCGATTCGGAAAATGAATTAGATTTCTACTAGACTTCAACAAGTTACGATACGGATAATTTAAAGATATTTGTAAGATAGATATGTCAAATTTGACGTTTCCGCGATTCTGGAGGTCCTCTTGAACGATTTCGACAAGTTATGACTTAGATATCCAAGTCACATCTAGTCGATATCTAATGTAGATCTAGTTGATCTCTAAATCGTCTCAAGATCTTGTGATTATCTCGAAATCCGAATAGGTTAGTAGACGTTAGCGTATATGTCAGTGTTAACACTGTCATGTACAAAGACAAAAATATCAAGAACATAACATGCTTAGGTACAAACAAACAATGTTCTCGATATGTTTAACGGCAATTAATTACCTCTAATTAAATACTTACATGATTGTTTTTAAAAGGGGGCTTAAAACACGCGAAACTTGCGATGAAAGATATGGAAATCTAGCGGGTTTTATCTTTAATCTCTATATGAATCCAAAAAATACTTACTAATTTTAATATTTTACTAGTCAGATTGCTCGGCTATATCACTAGCTATGTTTTACTAAAATTATACTGTTGTGGTATGTAGGGTAATGTCATACTACATGAAAATAAATAAAAAGGTCTATGCGTCAAAATTGCCCCAAAACCAACAGAGTTGAGAGTTAGGTCATTAGATAGGTATTTTTTTGTACTTCATTTCGTTCTATGGGCACCAAGCGGAATTCCATTGCAGAACTGAGAATTTGGTATATTAGTCAAAATGTCGTCACCCTTATTACCTAGGCAATAGAGTCCACCGCCGGGCGAGCGCGGCAAATCATTCAGTGTGCTCGCCCGGCGGTGCGCGAACATCTACCCTGCAGCAATTAATTTACTTACTTGGACTCTTATTGCCTAGGTAATAAGGGTGACGACATTCTGGCTAAAATATCAATATCTCAGTTCTGCAATGGAATTCCGATTGGTACCCATAGAAAAAAATGAAGTACCTACATAGAAATACCTATCTATTACCTAACTCTCATTTCTGTTGGCGTTGGGTCCAGGCTCCATACAAGGTTGCCCATGGTCCTTTAGGCATGTTTGCGTTAGCCCCCCACTTAATTCATTAATATATTATATTTAAGCGGACAAAAAAGATATTTTATGTCAGACGTCACAATCATCTGTATAAGAATCAGATAAATTAAAGAATACATTACCAACCGATGATTTTAATTTTATGTAGCCATAAAGACTGGGTTTTATTATGTTTTATAAAATATAATACCAACATGATACATAAGTAGGTATATCTTTGCGTCCCTTCTGCTACAATGGGTTAGTGCGACTAAGATGCACATATTGTATACAATATACGTACTGGTATTATGTTGGTAACATACTTTAAAAACCGGAATTAGTCCCTTGTCCACCACACGTCATTCTTTTGTTTGTAGTTTAAGGCAATGCACAGGCGTAATAGATACTATCGCTTTCTGTAATGGAGAACTGCCTTATTTTGGTCTGACCACATAAAAATATGATATTAGTCATAAATATCTTAACAATCATGATAGATCAATGGTGTTAACAAAATACGTTGGAATTAATACAAATTACAGAATAAGTGAACAAGAAGATCTGACCGTACATCTGTAGAAAGTGACCAACTTTTTATTTTTGTCAACGTGACTTACACCCTAACTCAGTAGCTTTGGTCGCTTTCTGCATTGATAAAAAAATTGAGTTGGTCGTTTTCTGCATAACTACGGTCAATCTATTGTTCCTATTAAGTAAGTAAATAACAATCAAAATTATTCAGAATATTATAAACATCATATTCAAAAACTATATTCTATGTTTATTCAATTACATAGGCAAAACAACATTAAAATTGAGTAATTTAAAACTTTTATTATGTATGTCGGAGCGTGACTCCAGGAGGACGTATTGCAGCGTTATAGTTCAGTTTTAGACGCCTGTAGAAAGTCGATTAGCAATGTTTGGCTACGTATTACTTGGTTGTAACGGAATAATAGAGTAGCGTAAAGAGTGGCGCCATCTATTGGCGTGTTGTTGAACTAAGATGACAGGTAGAAGGCTTTGGAACGTCAAGAGGTTTCTCTTGAGTGAACGTAGGCACGAGTTGGCAGTTTTGTCGTTATGTTGGTAGACCGGTCGAGCAGGTTTGCCTACTTGACTTAAAGGCGGGAGCGGGGAGGCTCCTCGGGCAGAATTGATCGAGCCGCGCTAGAGATCGGACGTTAGCCAACCTCGTGCCTAATTCGCCACGTTCCTGAAGGCTTATACCTGAAGGATTATTCTGAAAGCTTATAGAATCCAACGTTCTTTAACCATTTAGCTAAGTGTTTTATTCCAAGTGTTATTTTGATTTCTTACGTGTGATTAGAAGCTTACCTTTGTAAAATAAAGAGAAGAAGTGTTGTTTTGAAAAGATGTGTCCCGCCGAGTTTGTTGCCGGTCCCATACTGGGATATCCTTCTCCAATTGAGAAGGAATTAAATCTTCTCGGGTCAGAGGTGTACGGTTGGAGCCGGCCTAGCTTGATTTGAATAAAGACTTGAACGATTTTATGCGATCCTTTTATTTGAGTGCAATCCAAATACATCCCAATAGCGACTAGATATTTTAGTAGGCACTACCCATACAACCATTTCCAGTCGCCGTTACGACGCGGTGTTGACACATCTTGTGTCGACACCGTCTGTTTCGGTCACAATTCCAGTCGCAGAGTCGTCGCCGTGTCGACACAGTTACCAGAAATGGGGAAGGGTCGACACATGACACAAAGTGACATAAAGTGTGGTCGCCGTGTGCACACATTGTTTCGGGTTTGCGACTACTTTATGCCAAAATCATTCGTTCATTCGTTCATTTTGTTCCTGTCAAATGGAAACTGTCAGATGGAAAAATACTTAAATAAAAATAAGTGACATTAATACGCCATCTCTAAAACGGATTACAAGACGTAATTATATATTGTTTGCATTTATATTACAATATGACTTAAATTATTATGGGGAATTAAACTGCTCGAGTGATTTGATAAACTAAGTGTAATATAATCAACGCGCCACCACATTGTTTTAGTTTAGCCGGAAATGAAATTGTTTACTTCTCAGTGCCTGTGTTCATAACTATATTATTTGAAGCATTTTTAGTACTTCGATGCGTATACTATACTTAAATAACAGAAATAACGCTTTACATACTACGAAACTTGTTAATTATGATGTATAAATATGGTTTAAGACTGAGAAATATTGCAGTCACAAAGTAGTTGCAATGTTTCGACTTTGTGTCGACTCTGTGTTGACACATGACACGCGCTGTCAAAAGTAATAACAAAGTTACTGGTATGTTACTGGATTTGCAAAATGGCTCCTTGTGTTGATTTGTTTTCAGATATTCTCAAAGTGTAAAAATGCCGTGGTCAGAGATGGGCATTAATCGATTAACTGTTTATTCGACTAATTAATGGAATAAAAAAAGTTAATTCTCAAATTTTAATCGCGATTAGTTTAGTCGACCTAACATAGATTGAAATTGAATTAATCTGAATATTAATCGAATAAATTATCGATTAAATCTCGATTGAAAGTTGACAGGGGGCCATTTTTGTACGTAAAAATAATAGAAATGTCTTGCATGCAGATGGTAGCAAAACACTTTGTCATAAAATTCGAGATGGGTGTCGAGGGAGTGCCGATTTCGAAAATAATGACCATTTTGGAATCCGAAATGGCGGCCATGCACTGTGTCATAAAAGTCGTCATGGATGTCGTTTTATACGTTTTAGGGGGCCTCAATTTTGAAAATGATGACCATTTTGGAATCCAAAATGGCGGCCATGCACTATGCCATAAAAGTCGTCATGGGTGTCATTTTATAGGTTTTAGGGGGCGCAGATTTCGAAAATGATAACCATTTTGGATTCCAAGATGGCGGCCATGCACTATGTCATAAAAGTCGTCATGGATGTCGTTTTATAGGTTTTAGGGGGCCCCGATTTAGAAAATGATGACCATTTTGAAATCCAAAATGGCGGCCATGCACTATGTCATAAAAGTCGTCATGGGTGTCGTTTTATAGGTTTTGGGGGGCGCAGATTTAGAAAATGATAACCATTTTGGATTCCAAAATGGCGGCCATGCACTATGTCATAAAAGTCGTCATGGGTGTCGTTTTATAGGTTTTAGGGGGCGCAGATTTCGAAAATGATGACCATTTTGGATTCCAAGATGGCGGCCATGCACTATGTCATAAAAGTCGTCATGTATGTCGTTTTATAGGTTTTAGGGGGCCCCGCTTTCGAAAATGATGACCATTTTGGAATCCAAAATGGCGGCCATGCACTATGTCATAAAAGTCGTCATGGGTGTCGTTTCATAGGTTTTGGGGGGCGCAGATTTCGAAAATGATAACATTTTCAATTTAAAAAATGGCGGCAATGCACTATGTCATAAAAGTCGTCATGGATATCGTTTTATAGGTTTTAAAGGGGCCTTAAGGGGCGCAGATTTCGAAAATGATGACTATTTTGGATTCCAAGATGGCGGTCATGCACTATGTCATAAAAGTCGTCATGGATGTCGTTTTATAGGTTTTAGGGGGCGCAGATTTCGAAAATGATGACTATTTTGGATTCCACGTTTATGACAAAATACGTAGCCGCCATCTTGGATTATAAAATGATCATCGTTTTCGAATTCTGCACTCCCTAAAACCTATAAATCGACATCCGTGACGACGCAAGTTATCTTTATTTTCAGATCTAACAAATTGCTACAGAATACAAAGGACAAAAAAAAAGCGAGGAGGTAAAGTCTATTTCAATAGAACTTGCTAACTATGTAAACAAACCGCCATATTGAAATTGTCTCTGAATGATGAATTTACTAGTGATGGGCAAGACTCCTACTTACTACTTTACTAATGTCAAACCATATCGAATAATAAAATACCAAAAGTAAAAAACAAGTAGTTACTTATTTTTAATTTGTTTAATCACGATCAGAAGACAAATTAGTACTTAAGAATGATGTATTGATGTATTTTATAACCGTGGCGGTAGGTACAGAGCGTGGGTGGGTAGTGTGTAGCGGGTTTATATTACAAACTTTAGTCACAACACTACCCATCATAGACAATTGTAGAATTTAAAAGAAACAAAACCGTCATTCCAACAGGTCCTAATAACCTAACTTATGAACCCATTTTAAACTTTTAATTAAATATCCAAGATACAGTTATATATTTATGTATTTTACGGAACGGACCGTTTCAATAGTGTATATGTGTATGGTTTCAGTGGTATTTGATGAGGTGGTGTGAAAATTCAAAGAGAAACAGTGATAAAACAAAGTTACGTTGTTTGTTTACATAGTTAGCAAGTTCTATTGAAATATACTTTAATGAAACAAGCAAAAATACAAATGATTCCTCGACGCAATTGGGTGATTCTTAAATTGTGTCCAGATTTTTTTTGTCATAAAAGTTTATATTTTTCACATATTACTCTCACAAGTTCCGTGACATTTCGACCTTGTAATTTTTTAAGTAAATGTTTTTGTTTGTCTATGAGGATCTCACTAGAATAGTATAATCAAGGTATGTTTATATTTGATGAATGAAATAGTAACGCAAAAAAAATATATATTTGTGTCTTATATTCCTGCCGAAGACTTTTATTTTACCTTTTCCTTCTACACAAGTTTGGCCAAGTAATAAGAATTTAGGGCTCTCAATTTTATTTTGAATTCTACAACAGTAAAGCTACGAGGCCATGTTTGGTATCGTTTTCGTATAAATTCGCAGTACCAAATTTAGTTAAGGTATCACATTGACACCATTCCGAAGTAAAAACATATAAACTTATTAAAATACTTTCTTTTAAACTCCTCTTCACGCTTAAACTGCTGAACAGTTTTAATTTAAATTTGGTACACATATATTTTGAGTCCCGAGACAGGATATAATAAGTTATCTCAAAAATCATCCTTTAAAGGTGTGAAATGAGGTGTAGGGGGGAATTCACAATTGACTTCTTGAAGTTAATACTGTTTAAGTTTAGGTTTGAAGTCATGTTGTTTCATCATTTTTAACTAAATCAAAGATGTAGACCATCCCAAATTTCATATATATCGGTTCAGCGGTTATTGATTTCCCGTACAAATTTCCACGCCACTTTTCACACCTTCAAAAGATGATTTTGGTTATAAGATCTATCCTATGTCCTGTTCCGGGACGCAAACTATTTCTATACCAAATTTCAACGAAATCGGTTCAGCGGTTAAGCGTCAAGAAGAGTTTCAAAAAAACCGGCCAAGTGCGAGTCGGACTCGCGTATTAAGGGTTCCGTACATTAAGTCCGACTCGCGCTTGACTGCAAATTTCTAATAGGTTTTCCTGTCATCTATAGGTAAAGAACTATTTTGTGTATTCAGACGGACATACATACAGACGCACGAGTGATCCTATAAGGGTTCCGTTTTTTCCTTTTGAGGTACGGAACCCTAAAAAGATTTATTTTTATTTTGTGGAATGGTGTCAATGTGATATCTTAAATGGATTCAGCACCCCAGATTTATACGAAAACGATACCAAACACGGCCTAGCACCTTCACTGATATAGATATATCAAGATAAAATTGAGAGCCCTAAATAAACTTTCAAGAGCGGATATCTCAAAAACTATTCATCGAAAAAATTGACTGAATAAACTTGTAACAAATTAAATTAACTTTCATTTTGTATAAGTGGCCATGTCGCTGAGGTGCATAGTTTCCGAGATATAATCGAAAAACGGGAAAATGGGACCTTCAAAGCCCCCTCTCTCCCCCCCGCTCAAGGGCTACGGCCGGGGACTTTTGATATGTTCACCTCCTAACTTGTCAAACCGAGTTACGGAGTCAAAAATTGTGTTCCGAGCATTTCCCTCTACAACTTTTGGAGCATTCGTTGCCTGACCTAAGTAGCTTATTGAATTTCTTTAAAAACTTTTCTGTAAAAGGTTGACGGGTGTTGGGTGTTTATATGGTTTCGGTCGATTATTATCATTTGCATTGCCCATGATGACTTACTAGAATTACGAGCACACGAGACACTAATAGTAGTTTGACAAACCTTGGTTTTCAAGAGGTATTTTATATTGACATTTGCTGTCACAAATTTGCTGTCAGATTTAGTCGCAAACCGCACGCAAAGTGCACACAAATGTGTCGACACCTTGTTATGGAAAAGTGTAGACATGGCGTCGACACTTTGTTTCGAAACAATTCTAGACACATTGTGTGGACTCTGTTACGACACATCTGACATTTAGTTACCACTTTGTGATTCTGCGACTGGAATGGTTATATGGGTAGTATGGTTAACAAGTCCGAAAGTTTATTTCATGCACTGGTAGCATACTGAGTTAGCTGTGAAGTAATACATTGAGATACTACGCCCACCCGCCATCCTGTGTAAACACCCGTGCTGTAACTCCGTCATGTAAAATATTTATTTCATAATTAAAATAACACATAAACTAAACATAAAACTAATTAAAAACTAAACTTAAATATAAAATAAGTCTAAAATAAATTGCCTACTGAAGCCCGTCCCGGGCTGCCCCCGACGCAAAGGTGCCCATCACGCTCGCTGCGTTGCCGCGTTGGATCGCGATGGACAACCTTTGATCAGGGAAAACCCAGAGCGGGAGTCAAGGCCCCTTTCAAGCAGGCGACGACCGGAGGAAGGACTTACCCTCAGCGCACCAGCAGCCTAAGGTCTCGACAGCGAGGGGGACGAATTTAAGTTTAGTTTTTAATTAGTTTTATATTTAAAATTAAATAAATTAGTACCTATAATAAATCAGTATTCTATCTTATAGCTTTAAACAATAAAAGAACAAAAATAGATTCCGGCTATTTGAGAACCTCCTCCTTTTGGATGTTGGTTAAAAATTCGTTTGTTCTACCAAAACGGCAACCCCCATCAATGCCTCCTCATAAGTAGCGTAACTAAACATTTTGTCAAACAAACAAAAAATATAAATTGATATATGTATAAATAATTCGAATTCAGTTTCCAATTCCAACTAGTAACATTGATATACCTACCTATTTTACTCAGGTAAAGGTATTATTATTTTGTTGACTTTACCTACTTTATTTAAATTTGTAATAAATAGGTACTTAAATTATGTGTATTATTATCTATTTACATTGGAACAAAAGGGAACTTTGAATGAAACTTCGCTCATCGTGACCCGTTTTCATTGCTCTTGAGCGCAAGTACCAGTTTGCAACTGAGATAAGAAAATAGTTTTAATGAAAAATGCATGATAATATTATGGCTAGGAGTTATTTAACAAGTGGCAGACATTAAACCGTGAAGGTAAAATATAAGTATTGCATAATAGTCTATAATAACTAGGTAGGTATTGTACGTACTTAGTTATTAAGTGTATTACACACTAGTACGGGGGTCAGATGACACATACTTGCTTTTGGCATTTAAACATAATAATAAGTATCACAACAAACAATGTAAGTAGTTATAGCACTTTCATTAACTAAATACTATATAATCCTTTCTTTATTTTATGACACCTGTTATAACTATGGAACAAATCAAATAATATTCATTAAATTTTCTTTCGGATCTTAAAAGAATATTTAAACAAAAAACCACGTGATTCGCAGGTGATCTATAGGTATACCTCACCGTCATCAACATGTACACGTCTCACGGCTAGACACAGACCTTTTCTGTTATCTGCCTCTCTATCGCTCTTTCACTGAGCGATAGAGGGGCACATAACGATTTTCTATTTTTCTATGTTGTCAGTAAACCCTCTGTTGCCACGTGCTTGCGCGTAAACGTGAGTTGCTCTCCCGCGTCGCGTGAAGGTGTGAAAAGGGCACGTTATGCCATTCTTGTAAATTATTCGGATTCCATTTTCATATTACCTACATATATACATAATCGTCTCTGGGGTGGTCTTCCCCTAAACTTTGACAGTAAATTGCGCGCAACATTTAACATTTAATTGGATTGCGCGTAACATGTTTGCTTTAAAAAAATCTGTGCGTGATTGGCAGTTGAATGAACAATTAACTAGTATCTGTCTCACAAGTTGGTTAATGTGTGCACCTACTTATAATAGCATAGAATAGTAACCATTTGTTCGTGGCAGATATTCGAGGATTATATGTATTATTTATACATTTATTTATGTAATTGATACAAGTATGTATCTTAATGCATTTAATTAGTAGGTACATATATAATAATAGAGGTATAGTTGGTCAAACCAATTTGTCAGTCAGTAAGAACCAGGAAAACTATACTCATCCTTTTCTTTTGGGTGCTAGTACAGTCAACTGTAAAAATATGGGTGTAGCCAACTTATTCAAAAATATGTCCCATAGTCCTTAATTCGCTGACATAAGAGCTATGGGACATATTTTTGAGATAATTTGTCCACCCATATTTTTACAGTTGACTGTACTAGTGTAAGACAAAGATTGTATGATTCTCTCTGTCTATGATTGAAATGAGACAGTCCTTTGACAAACTATATGTATTAGGTCTTATTTTCTTTTAATAAGTATTTCTTTGGTTATAAATGCACAGCTTACAATCTTTTCTGCTTTACCCTAAGGTTGACTGGTAGAGAATACCAAATGGCATTAAGTTCGCCTTTTGTACACTAAGTTCAACCGACCCCATTATATTTTATATTAAAGAAGTATTTCCGGGTGTAAATGTGTTTACACTTATCCAGCTCCGCTTAAGGACGGGTATTACATTATACAGGCACGTGCAAACATGTAAATGTAGATCTTGATGAAGAACCCGGATTTTGCAAACCACTTGTTCTTATGGAGGTTTAGATTTTCTAGAAACGTCAACAATTTATTTTTCACCACACCAGGGTCAAGGGTCTCTTTCAAAAACTGATGACGTGATGAGAAAGTTGCATTTTATCCACATGTTTCGCAAAGTACTTTTATGCAAATTTTGAATTGTTTCCTCATGTTCGCTGGTGGAATTGACTTTACTGAATGATACGCATTTAATAAATTTCATTTGGACTTGATTTGTAACTATTTTACAGTTAGTATTTGCTTCGCGCTGGTGAGGTGAAAAATGTTGTGTTGAACTCAGTAGTAAAGTTAGTGTTTAACCTTCCCTACTCCTAAGATCGAATATTCTCATTCGATCGAATATTTTATTCTATACGAATCACTTGATACGCTCGTGGTTCAATTTTGGGTACTTGCCCTTTGCTTGGGTATCAATATTAGCACGAGGGGTTAAGCGGAAAGGGGACGACCGGTTCCTTATACAAACGTAGTCCCCATAAGCAGCTGGCAGAAGCGGTCATCCACTACCTATCGTCTTAAAGACCATCTTTGCCACCTTGTAAAAAAAAACAATTTATTGCAGTTGTCATAAAACTTGTTCTTGCAAAATTTACTCGGTAGTCGTTTAGTCCTTGCTCTTATAAATTTTTGTAGCGGTCATCCTCCAAGGCCGTGCATGCTCGCCATACGTAATGACGCGAAGAGGATATTTGTCTAGTTATCCGGTACTAGCGGCGCATCAGCCTGTATAAAAGACTGCATCATCGGTCAGTCATCATTGTGATTTAGCTCCTGTGACTTATCAGTTCTCTTGCAAGCCTCCTGCCTACCAAAACCACCATGTTTAAATACGTAAGTCTATTCGTTTGTTTTAATTTTGTGCCGATTGGAAACTTGCCCAGTTAATCAGCAGGAACGGAAAATAAATTTTATTTGGCTAATGGATTCCAAGGAAAACAAGGCATAGTGTACATGACTATTATTGGAATAGTTTTCAACACACGTTGTTAGTATTATGGCTTCATTTAATAATATATGCGTGTAACTGTTTCCAAGAGCAAATATCAAGAATACTTTAGCCTGCGTCTAATTAAAATAAAATCTACAGCAGTTTATAATTAGGTACACTTCAGAGTAGTCAAGTCCATTTTGTAAATATTTTTACTCCTTTTTATAAAAGTTCAAGTGTGAAATTTATCCACTTTCGTTCACTTCAAATTTAACATTAATTTAATTTATATTTTTTTCATGTATTTTTATATGAAATTCTACAAATAAATATATAATTGTAGGTTACTGCTATTATACGTGTAGGTAACAACTAACAACGGTAATAGTGCAGTGTGCCAAGTAAAAGTAAATATTTATTTATCACAATTCGGGAGAAATTCAGTTCTGTGACCCTTCATGCCAGACAGTTTTATAAAGTGAGCAAATCAGTAAAGATGTTACAAAAATGTGGCATTAGAATTCCATATGTAGATCGATTTCCGCACCCGTTGATTAATACTCGAGTAATTCAAACTTACAAGCGTTATTTAATTGCCCCGTTGTTATCGCCCACAGTAGGGTTCGTCTGACGGACTCTTCAATATCTTCATCTAAACTTAAGTACTTCACTATTGTCTCCAGGTGTTGTTCGCTGCTCTCCTAACTTTCGCCGCAGCCAAGCCCCTGGTCTACGAGTACCCGATAGCCTACACCGCCCCCGCCGCGTACAGCGCATACACCGCGCCCGTCTACTCGGCATACAGCAGCGCATACACCGCACCCTACTACTCGCCCTACGCCTACGCTGCCCCTTACTCTGCCTACTACTACCGTTGATGCCAAAAATTTTACCCCCTACTCGACTATTCGGCTTTGTGATTTAATATTTAACTAATAATGTATTTATTGATTTAAATAGAACAATAAAGCTTGGCATATATGGTATTATGCTGCTATAATGAACTTGAATGAACTTATTGTGAACCTTTACCTATTATAAGTCATAAAACTCTCAATTGCGTTACATTATTAAACCCCTGGCGGGTAAGCTGGTCATATTAGTTTCAGTGAATGACCGATACTTGTAAGATATCTATTTAAAATGAAGTATTATGCAGGCTGTACCTAATTGTTATAATTTGTACATCATAGTTAATTTCATAGAAGTTTGACGTTTTAAATAACACTTGCACTGCGTGGGCTATCAAAATCGCTGCAGACTTTTCTTGGTCTAACTCTACATCATTTACCAATTCCAAAAAAAAATGTGAAATAATTCTTACATAAAATATACCGACTAGTAACGTAAATGAATAGAACTACATATTTGAATAAGTGCATAGCGACACGGCTGTCAGTCGTCTCGCTGCGGTTTTGACACATCGGACATAATTATACATCTGTCAGACACGAGTCACGTATGTGTTTATTCAAATATTTCTATACATTTATTTGTCAGAATCATAAAATATGACACCTAACCATTCTACTTCAATTTTACGTTTCTGAATGCTATCGAATGTTCCAATGGCGGAACCTAATAGAAGAACGAACTTAATGACATCCGAACGGCTCCAATTGTGTGCGAATTTATAACGTGATCGACTCAAGTCGATGCCATGCCGCGTTGATAAATGTGGCGAGGTCCTTTACCGACGCCATGGAAGCAAGAGTCTCAGCACGTGACGCCTGAGGTGGCTCTAGGCACGTGAACGCGCTATGCTGCGACGCAGAATTCGCCGTTCGAACCCCATTCAGAGGATTAAAGCTCTACATTTTCAATTAACTAATCAGACGGGGTGTTATCTGTCCTATATTTTGTAAAAAACAAACAAAACAACAATAGTGGCTATTGAATATGTTATGTACCAAAGAGATAAGTTCGTTTTATTAAAAATTGCTGAAATAGTTCTAAGTGTTCTAACCCCATCGGCGTAGCATGGCAGTATGCCAAAATGACAAAAACGGAACCCCTACACTTTCGTCATGTCCGGCTGCCTGTCCGTCCGTCCGTCGGTCAGTATATCACAGCCATTTATATAGGTCGCATTTCTCAGGTTTCTATATCAGACTCTAGTCACGGAATCTTCTACATGCAAAAGACACTTGTAATTAAATTAACTTCCACAAAACGAAGAGTGACTTATAAAAGTATAGTAAGTATAGTACTCGTACCTAATAAGTACCTAATAATAACAAGGGCTTTCATTCATTCTCACATCCATTGATCCATTGATTCTCACAAACAGTTTTCCTTCTCAGTTAAGACTGTCTTTATTAGAATGAAATAACAGCTTTCATTCAACCCACGATCAGTTTCAACTATTCAGTGGATATATAAATTAATCTTCTCATGTGTATTAACTACTTAATTTCAATTAATGTAGACGCCAGGAAACATCGCCCTAACTGCCAACTTTGTGAGAAGTGTAAAAATGCTAAAGATCAAATACGTATTGCCTATCTCTTGACTCCAGCGGGCGCAGCACGGTTCCATTTTTATCGCTTGTCGCTATGCCTATCCCTTTTGCACTTACATACTTGTTAGAACGTGACAGGCATGGTGACAAGCGATAAAAATGGAACCGTACTGCGCCCGCAGGGCTATTGGCGTGAAGTAACATCCGAAACCTCCTCACACCTCGTCACGTTACATAAAATAAATATAAATATGTAATTAAGTATCAGTAATATCAGTCAGTGTAAATATGTAATGTAATCAAGTCCTCTAAGATAATACTAATTTCATTTAAGTGTCGAAAGTGGAACACAGTGGATAAATATGACTAATACGAGTAATGCCCTCTCTTCTTTAACCTAGCATTGTCCCGGCCTAGCGCCAGGGTCCGGGTACGAGTAAATGCCCTCTAAGAAAAGTTTCAGTAAGTTAAAAATATCTAGGCGGTCGAGAAAATTCAGGAAAAAATATTTTCGCAAGAATGAAACTTAACTTATATATTATAATTTTTTCGTCATATTAATAAAATAAGAAAACAGGTCTTGTGTTCGAGAATTCAGATTTATGCAAGTTCATATTAATGTATGTACATATTACCTATAGTATGTAGGTAATTAATTTAATATGAATGCATCCGTTCTCAGGCATAGTTAAGTAAGTGCCACCATGTTGTCAAGGGCGTGTGGGAACACGCAGTGCATCCACGTCTGCATTAATACAATACGAATACATTTGTCCAGAAATGGTAATTTATTTATAATAATACACTAGACTAGATGCCAAGATTGCAACCGGATCTCCATGAAACATTGTAGTGATAAGGTAATACATAATCGACACTTAATTATTAAGATTCAAGTATAAATAACCTACCTCTTTAACAAGTTTTATATATAACTTTTTATAGGTAAGTATGCTTAAAACTTAACTAACTTAACCTACGGCCTGATTCAAACTTTAAGATACGTCAAAAATTTGCTAAAGATACGATATGGATCGGATATGTCAGTGTCAAAAGTAATGTTTTTGTTTGAAATTCGAATCAGGGAGCTAGACTACCTAGCTTGTTACAAGAAAAAATATCCGAATCATTAACTTAAGAGTTCTCTTGTCGGAGGAGAGCTTTCCCTATCTTGCGCCATCCAAATCTACCGATATTTAAAACGAAAATGTCTGTATCATCATCGCGACATGGGTTTAGCAAAACATTCTCTACTAGTATTTAAGGTAAACGTACTAGTGCTCGACATGCTAATGCCCAATAGATGACACCTTGCTGTCACCTCTATTGAGAATGACTTAAGTTTCAAGATGACATGTACTGGGACCGCGTCGAGCACCAGTACGTTTACCTTATACTACCGTTATATCGTTTCTTATTTAGAAGAAAATAATCAGTATTTTTTATAAAAGAGCAAGGATTATTCGTCTTTACGAATAATAATTGGAGTTTTGGGGTGCCTTCTATTATGAATGTATATTTAATGACACTGGAACCTTGTGTCTAAATAGTAACCTATTTGTTTTTTTTCTGGCTAGCCATTTTTTGTGGGTAGTTGAAAAAAGGGAGACGAAAAGACACAATAACCGCATAACGGAGAGTTAACAATTTCTCGATATTTTAATTAAACGCTTTACTTTTTAACATCTTATCACTTTATGTCCTGTCTGTTATTCCAAATGCTAACTAACCCCCCAATTCCCCGCACAAGGCTAATGTAATGTAAGTTTGTATGACTCCCGATATTGACGCATGATACGTATATATCGAGGTTGTTGTATTGGACGATCGTACACAACGAGACAAAATATTTTTTTACGTTAGATAGCATGTGTAGGCGAAACATGCGATGTACCTACATCGTGGTTATTAGGGACTGGGAATATAGCAAAAATACTTTTTCTATTATTATATTTATTGTCAGCGTGTGATGACGTTCTCAGTTTTATTTCTTATAATAGTTGAAAGTTCACAAAAGTTCACAAAGGTAACCTACTAGGTTACCTACAATGAAGGTAAGGCAAGTATCAATTACCTACACGTATATTTTTATTTTGTATAATAGACAAAACACGCAGTAGATATGCAGGTACATTCTTTTCTCGATTATCGCAACACCATACAAGGCCCGTATGATAGGATAAATTTCCAGCAGGGCAGCTATAAATGTATGCTTTTAAAATATTATTAAATATTCTTACACCTAGTAAACATAGTTATATGATATAAAGATTTCAGGGACGTCTGGCTTGTTTTTCATTTTCTGGTCATCAACGGTAGTAGTAAGCAGAATAAGGAGATGCGTAGGTGTAGGCTGAGTAGTAGGGAGCAGTGTACGGGCTGCTGTAGGCAGAGTAGACGGGAGCGGTGTACGCGGCCACGGGGGCAGTGTAAGCTGCCGCTACCGGGTACTCGTAGACCAGGGGCTTAGCTGCAGCGAAAGCCAGGAGAGCGGCGAAAAGGATCTGATAACATATATAAAATATCAGTGTTTTAGTAAAAAAATGTTAGTATGGTAATTATCTCCAAAGATCTTGTTTCGAAGATATAATTTAATGGTGTCTGATAGGTTTGATTTTAATAATTAAATTTCAATCACAATTGACCATCATAAAAGATCAAATTATATTAAACTACTCAAATATTAGAGAACTTGTTTTTTTCTTACTAATTTTTATTGCCCCTTCAATAACAAATTATAATAACTTACGTATTTGAACATGTTGGTTGTGGTTGGCGATGGGCGTGCAATAGAACTGATAAAGCACAGGAGCTGAATCACAATGATGAATGCTCAGTGATGCGGTCTTTTATACAGGCTGATACGCACCCGCGCGGGTGCGTGCCGGAAAACTACATAATTATCCTGTTCGGGGGGTATCGTTTCAAACGATTTTGAGCACGGACAAGTTTAAGGCTTAGACAAGCCAGTATATGTATGTATGGTTTTCGTTTACGTATACCCGTTAAGGATTTAAAGGTCACACTATAATGGTTTTATTGAAAAATTGAGTCACTCGCGCTTGCTTATGCTGTGGAAATGTACCTACTTCGAGGTTTAGACGAAAACTCTTAAACTAATGACTAACATTACCTATTTAAAGTTAAATGTTTAAATTGACGTTTTTAAACCTATAGGCACCATTTTTCAGGTATACCTATGCACCCGACAATGTGATACCTAAAACAAAAAGGTTCGAAAATGGCGTAGGTATATTTAGGTAATAATCGCTTACAAATGATTTACCCACATGTATTTACCCACATATATTAAAAGGAAACAATATAATGAATGGCCTATTATTGTTAGAATTGCGTATTTGAAAATGAAAATGAAAATGAAAAATATTTATTTAAGATAAGTAGGTACAATAAACTTAAGTAAACTATATTGATGTCCCTAAACTGTCTAATAAGGTATATAAACAACGTCTAACAGACAATGATGGTGATAGATATAGGGATTATTCAGTAGTGCACGACGACCCTAAATTTAAACGTTGCAGTACCTAAGTATTTAGGTATAGTCCAGCTAATAGTAAAGTTATCAGGTGAACTTTTTTCCCTCCACCAGGCCAGGCCAAAAGTTCCCCCGAAGACTAATTCGTACCTACATTTTTATATCAAAATGATATCTAAATGTATGTATACATGTATACTGGGTGAATCATAAGTCGTGAATAGAAATATGTTTTTCTAACTCCATAAACAACGAGCAATTTAATGCCCCTACTCTTACTAACATCACACATGATTTTTTTTATTTTTTTGTTTATTTTTTGTCATTTATTTTACTTTTATAAGTGGATTTAGGATATTACAACGGCTTATTAAGATATTTAAATCAGTAAATTAAATCGCCTCTTTGAATCGGAACTGTCATTGAAATCAATTTTGTCATTTGTCCCAATTAGAAAAAAAACAACGGGTTGCACTCCGGGAGTGCCGACAGAAGTGAAAACTCAATAACTAGTCCAAAATGTCTGCAGCACTATGTATAATTGACCCATCCTCCTTTCTATTGAAAAACTTTAGTTCCGAAATTGCTGGCCAGTGAACTTAAATTTGTAGCGTTAATTGTTTAAAATTAGAATAGAAATTGTAAAGTTACCTTGCAGACCTCGCATCTAAATATATTTGGTCATGATATTTTGAGTTTCATTCACCAGCACTAGAGTTCACTTTTATTAGCGATTTCATCAAGATGTAGCTTTATTAAATTATATTGGAGTGATATAAAGTTAGAATGTAACTGTGAGATCCTCGTATTTCAGCCCGAACAAGATTAGAACATTGCTTAATATAAAAGTCCAGTTTTAAATACCTAATTGACGTGATTCAGAATCAGAATCAAGCATTTTATTATTTTATTATGATTTATGATTATGATACGTTATGACTAAAGTTCTTTGGTGAATAACATTGTCCGTCACACATAACATAAAGTCACGCAAGCGCCCTGCGCCGCCTACATGAAACAGCAGGCTCAGGCATACATTTTCACCGTGCGGTAGAAAGAGAGGAGAGACGCCTTACGCGTTACGCCTTACGCTGTCTCGAGTTTATCATGTTTTCCCCACCTCAAAAAGTGCTCAGCGCCGCTAAAGAAGTTTTCACTTCAAAAATTTACTTAATTTTTAATTTGAAATATCTTACAAAGCTGTTTAAATACCACATTTCCACTTGTAAAAGTAAAAAATGACAAAAAATAAACAAAAAAATGAAAAAAATCCTGTCTGATTTTAGTAAGAGTAGGGGCATTAAATTGCTCGTTGTTTATGGAGTTAGAAAAACATATTTCTATTCACGACTTATGATTCACCCTGTATGCTTTATTGTGCATAGAAAGGGATACACGGGAAACAGGCCGCGTAGCCAACCTGCAAATCGCTAACGCTCCGTAGCGATCGAAACGCAACTGTCACTGTCGCACTTATATATTATATGGAAGAGTGATAGAGAGACACAAAGCGTTTCGTTGTCGAAGCGATAGCAATTGTCACCTTGGCTAGGCCGGCAGTTATTTACATACAACAAAGGTGAACTTATCCCTGTATGGGATCTCTTCCAGTTAACCTTTGAGGAAATGATGTCATTATGTTATAATTCGCGCTTGCATTTAGCTCATACTTGTTCGTCGGTACCTACATGTATTGGCGCGAGATAGACGCACGGGCGAATGATAAGTTGATAACATAACGACATCATTCAGACATTTTGACATCAAAGTGTATTTTGAATGGCCTCTTGTTGTTTACTGTGAAGATTAACAGATAAACAAGTTACAATTAAAACTAACTAGGTACTGAATTATCAAATACATACATACATACTCGTAGGTACACAATAACATTCAATGATATCAGTAACATTTAACATAACATTTAACTGACTTAAATTTAGCTCGCAAATAATTCAAATGCAGATGACCATTTACGTGAATGTATTTATAAACTTTGCCTTGCTCATTTCGTTTCGGCATGGTAACAGGCAGGCTTCACCAGCCATTAACAGATATGTATTGAATACTTATATAAAAGCGAGATTATTTATAAGTGTGTTTAGTGTAGATACAAGTAGTTTACCTGTAGAAAAAAATGCAGCAACTTTGGATATAAAATTAATCTAATTTATGTGCAAGTTTTAGTAACGCCCCTTACTTTTTAACGGTTATATATATGTATAACAAAAAAAAATTAAAAAAAATGTTTTCTTACCTAACTTAACCTAAACCATACAATTTAGGTTTGCAAAACAAAACTAATATTATCCAAATACCGTCTTTATACTGAAACAAGCTACAATTCAAACGTTTAGGATAAAAATAAATAAAAGATTAACCTCGTGTTTACTGAAACAATTTCAGTTCCGAAACAAAGCTCCTCAAAGTTTTGTTTATTCGACCCTACTTCACATAAAATTGACGTGAGCTGCGAATGGTTACCACAGACAGTAAATACATAACACATCATGTACGCCGCGGTAATGGGAAGTGTCCGCTGCAGCAATGTTATCTGGGGACTGTCTTCCCCGGCCGTTGCGTAATACCTGTCGTTCCCTAAAGGAGTAACTGCGCAGCACGAATCTGGATGAGATACATGCTTCATTATCGAATATTGTGTGTACGGAAGAATAAAATCCTTTGTCCTATATTTTTTCACTGACTTTTAAAAATTGAAAAACAGCTGTGGTTCGTTTTTTCTGCGAATAACTCCTATATTTTCTTGACTGACCCCTGATGATGGGTTCTGATAAAAATCTAAGAAACTATTCAAGTTCTATAAAGGATACCTATTATAGATTAAGTGTTTTTTCTTGACTAAATAAAACAGGTTCAAGAATTTAAAGCATCACATCCTGCAAAACCGGTTTGACATATTTTGTAATTTTTTTCTTGCCTTTTGCGCTTTGTTTCAGAACCTGATTTTTGGTGTGTTTTTTCTGGTTATTTTACTATTAGTTTAAACAACGCTATTACCCAACTAACATTAGGCGCTAAATTTAAGGGTTAGAAGAGATTTATATAAGCGCCTATTTGCTCTTTAGGTGTTGTTAGTGCTCTAAAAATAGGAGTTATAGCCGGCTATAACCCCGTTTTAACCCCGGATTGGGCACAAATTTTATCACCACAAGATTTATAACAGTGCTACAGTAGGGTTAGCGGATAAAAAAAGAGACATAAGAACGGTATAGTGGAGCTACAATAGTGTTAATTAATTCTTTAGGAGATAGATGGGTTGCATATAGGTGACTACAAACTGTTGTAGTAGAAGAGCGCTAAAGTAGTGTAGTAATAGCGTTGATTAAGTACTTAGGATTTAAAAGGGTGCCAAATAAGCGAATACTAACTACTTGAGTAGTAGTGTAGGGCCATATAGATGATACTTTCAGCTTTAGATGGTATATTAGCATTTAAAGTCAATATTTGTAACACTCAAGAAGGTAATTGCACATTTTTCCTTAGCCCTATCTGCTTTGGTTGCAGATGTTTCCATTTTGTATTATTATTCGTAAGCTTACTCTGTGACAGCTTGAAGTGAAATGTAATGGCGGATAATTAAAAGCAAATAATTATTTTAGTTCACTGATGCAGGAGTTATCTGCGGATTTATGATCGCGAAATTAATTATACTGTCAAAAACTATATGTATTACTCACAAAATTTTAATGGGCCTCTGATCCTTTGCATATTTATCTGAATATAATATTGCTTTATTTGTGGTCCACCGTATTTAATTTTCGAAAAATTACTCAATATACGTGAAGTCCAGTTTTAAATATAACAATACTAACATTAGGTCAATATTGAGTAAAAGTATCGATTTTTATGAAGTATTTACGTTCTAATTAATATAGTCCGGTGGCCGGCTGCATGAAACAAACCTCATCAAAAAATAGAATATACCTACCCTGTAGAGGTACCTGACATTTAGTAGCATCCAACGCACTTGGTCGGCCTAGGCTTAACCTGGCAGATTTTGTACAAATGGCAAAAACGTTGGACAAAAATTCATCAAAAAAAACCTCATCGAAAAATAGAATGAAACTTGTATGGTAGGATACCTGACCTTGAGGACAGTAAAAAAAAATTGGTCGGCCTCACCTTAGCCTGGCAGTTTTTGCAGTCCGACCAGATTTATTGGGTCACGTGAGAGCTACAATTTACCTCATCGAAAAATAGAATGAAACAAACGGATTATAATAGCTAAAATAAGCCTGTTGACGTATGTCTTGGTCGGCCTCACCTTAACCTGGCAGTTTTTGCAGTCCGACCAAATTTATAAGAAAATCATCAAAAATTTTTTATCGAAAAATCGTATGAAACTGGTATGGTACGATGGCTGCCTTTGAGGACAGTAAAAAAAAAGTGGTCGGCCAAATCCTGTGTTGGCAGGTTCCTGTGTCCGACCAATTTTGTGGTACCACGTGAGAGCTACAATTTTACCTCATCGAAAAATAGAATGAAACAAACGGATTATAATAGCTAAAATAAGCCTGTTGACGTATGTCTTGGTCGGCCTCACCTTAACCTGGCAGTTTTTGCAGTCCGACCAAATTTATAAAAAAAACATCAAAAATTTTTTATCGAATAATCGTATGAAACTTGTATGGTACGATAGCTGCCTTTGAGGACAGTAAAAAAAAAGTGGTTGGCCAAATCCTGTGTTGGCAGGTTCCTGTGTCCGACCAATTTTGTGGTACCACGTGAGAGCTACAATTTACCTCATCGAAAAATAGAATGAAACAAACGGATTATAATAGCTAAAATAAGCCTGTTGACGTATGTCTTGGTCGGCCTCACCTTAACCTGGCAGTTTTTGCAGTCCGACCAAATTTATAAAAAAATCATCAAACATTTTTTTATCGAAAAATCGTATGAAACTTGTATGGTACGATAGCTGCCTTTGAGGACAGTAAAAAAAAAAGTGGTCGGCCAAATCCTGTGTTGGCAGGTTCCTGTGTCCGACCAAATTTGTGGTACCACGTGAGAGCTACAATTTACCTCATCGAAAAATAGAATGTAACAAACGGATTATAATACCTAAAATAAACCTGTTGACGTATGGCTTGGTCGGCCTCACCGTAGCCTGGCAGTTTTTGCAGTCCGACCAAATTTGTGGTACCATGTGACAGCTACAATTTACCTCATCGAAAATAGGATGAAAAAAAAACGTATTATAATAGCTAAAATAAACCTGTTGACGTATGGCTTATTACGGACGGCTTTCATAAATTCAATGTGGCAGTGTGCGGCAGAATCCACTTGCATCAAATTTGATGCAACATATCATCATATCATATATTTATTGCATCCATGGTAAGTACACAGGTGTTACATAGGTAATACAAAGATGTTTCACATGGGCCCTGGTAGGGCACGGCAATATTCTTAAATCTAAGGATTGAGTTTGTATGTATGTAGGTACCATTAACAATATCTTATTTCATTTTAAATTAATAAATAGTTGTAAACATTATATAATTTTTACTAACGTCAATAGCAAATTATCAAATTATATGTCACTAAAAATAATAAAATTAAATATTCATGCTTAAAAAAATGTTAGGTGCTTACAGTTTATGTCAAAAATGTCAATTGGTATATAATGTTAATTTAAAACTAATTATTAAAATTCAAAATTGAGTCATGTCTAATAAGTATACTAAAAACTACATAATAATTACATTTCATCTTCCAAAAAGTCATTCAGATTATAATAGCATTTATTGATTAAGAAGTCCTTCAACTGCTTATTGAATAGCGTGTCTGATGTTTGCAATTTAAGGTCGTCGCTGATTTTATTGTAAATCTTTATTGCCATCATGTTTGGGCTTGATTTATGTAGCTTTAGTACAGAACTTATGGGTGGCGCCAGGTTATTCTTAAATCTACTTTCGAAACGTCGAGGACGGTCGGCAATTTTTGGGAAGAATTCCGGGTATTTCCTGACCAACTTGCAGATTTCTAAAATGTAAATTGATGTCAACGTCAAAATTTTGTATTTAATAAAGTAGGGTCTGCAATTGTCAGAGTATGTAGTGTTGGCTAGTATTCGTACGCACTGTTTTTGGAGAACAAATATATCGTTTATGTCAGTACTGTTTCCCCAAAGAATTATCCCATAATTGAGCCATGAAGAAGCATAGGCGTAGTAGGCAGTCAAAGCGCATTGAAAGTTAGTAGATTTTTTTAGTTCTCTAATGACATATATAAAACTAGACATTTTATTTTTTATTTTATTTAGATGTGATTTCCAGTTGATATGAGAATCTATATCTATTCCAAGAAGGGTAAAAGCGTCTACACATTCTAGGGTTTGTACATTGAATGATATATTTATATCTAATGCGTCTTTTTGGTAAGGCCTGAATTGTATAATTTTCGTTTTTGTAAAATTTATGTCTAAGTTGTGGTCAGTGAGCCAGTCTGTTAGTTTGGTCAATGTATTATGAATGTCGCTTTGGAGGTTTTGATCATTTTTGCATGACATTAACACAGAAATATCATCCGCAAAAAGTACGCACAAGTCATTCAGGATCATTGGGAGATTGTTTGTGGCACATTGTGACTGGACATTAAGAGATGAAATGTATAAGATCAAATGGTTTGAAGGACACATAACGCCTTTGCGAGTCGAAGAAATAACAATAGATAAGTCGGAGTCTGGGGAAAGTTCGTCAGACTTCGACTCCGAAGATGATTATGATTAACAGTAATTATTAACAATAAAAGGGTTATTCCCACTAGTTACCACCAAGTTCTTATCAGTGGTAACTACTGGGAATTATTTTCCCACCTTTTACCACTGGTAACTACTGGGAAAAAAAAAATCCTAGTAGTTACCACCAACTCGGTTTGGTGGTACCTACTGGGAATTTTTATTCCCAGTAGTTACCACTGGTAAAAGGTGGGAATTTATTTTCTACAAACCGAGCTTCGAAGGAGAAATGCTACAGTTGATGGAAAAAAGGCTGATTTGATGCAAAGATAATCACTTAATATAAGCTTTGGTGTATACCTGGATCACCTGCATGTACAAGAAGGCGTTTCATATACGCCCGCCCATCAGATAGGTACACAAAGTCATGATGCGTATGGAATACAGCATGTGTGGCCAAGCCATTATGCCCTAAATTATGTACTACTTCGTTAAAACTTAGCTTACATGTGTATTTACTCTTTCCAAAATATTTATCTTCCTTAAAATGTAGCCTACACAAACGGTCTGTGTCATTTGCCTTAGTTTTTGGTACTCAAAGCTTTTTCTCACCGATTTATGCATATCGGGTCCTTGGGAAAAAAGGGAGATCCTATAGGTATATTTCCACAATTTGTCGCACACTATTGCAGTATTCTGGAGAAAAAAAAACATACAACCGAATTGATAACCTCCTCCTTTGGGATTTGGAAGTCGGTTAAAAAAGGAGAATGTTTACAATTTATTGGAAACAATGTATGTGATTTGACAGTGACAGCAACTCCACTATGTAGGCGCCACCTGGCGTGATAAAATGTCAGTTATACCTCCTCATTCTATCTGTAGTGGAAAAGTAGGATATACGATTTAAAACTTGTCAAAAATCGATGAAAACCTTTTTATTTTTGACATCTGTGAGACATCATCTCAACGTAAGTGTTACTCTGAAACCACGTCAGTAGTTAGAAAACGTTATTTAGATATTAGATAGATTTATGAATAAAATTTGAAGTGAATGTTTTCTTTTTTTTTTAAAGCCCTCTAAGACCTCCATGGACTCATTTACTTATGACTTTTTTCAGTTAGCATTATTAAGTTAAGTTCAAGCTGCGAAGAAACCATATTTTCAAGATAGAAATTATTATTCTTTATAAATGTGGTCGGACTGCAAAAACTGCCTGGCTAAGGTGAGGCCGACCAAGACATACGTCAACAGGCTTATTTTAGCTATTATAATCCGTTTATTTCATTCTATTTTTCGATGAGGTAAATTGTAGCTCTCACGTGGTACCACAAAATTGGACGGACACAGGAACCTGCCAACACAGGATTTGGCCGACCACTTTTTTTTTACTGTCCTCAAAGGCAGCTATTGTACCATACAAGTTTCATACGATTTTGCGATAAAAAATTTTTGATGATTTTTGTATAAATTTGGTCGGACTGCAAAAACTGCCAGGTTAAGGTGAGGCCGACCAAGACATACGTCAACAGGCTTATTTTAGCTATTATAATCCGTTTGTTTCATTCTATTTTTCGATGAGGTAAATTGTAGCTCTCACGTGGTACCACAAAATTGGTCGGACACAGGAACCTGCCAACACAGGATTTGGCCAACCACTTTTTTTTTACTGTCCTCAAAGGCAGCTATCGTACCATACAAGTTTCATACGATTTTTCGATAAAAAATTTTTGATGTTTTTTTTATAAATTTGGTCGGACTGCAAAAACTGCCAGGTTAAGGTGAGGCCGACCAAGACATACGTCAACAGGCTTATTTTAGCTATTATAATCCGTTTGTTTCATTCTATTTTTCGATGAGGTAAAATTGTAGCTCTCACGTGGTACCACAAAATTGGTCGGACACAGGAACCTGCCAACACAGGATTTGGCCGACCACTTTTTTTTTACTGTCCTCAAAGGCAGCCATCGTACCATACCAGTTTCATACGATTTTTCGATAAAAAAATTTTGATGATTTTTTTATAAATTTGGTCGGACTGCAAAAACTGCCAGGTTAAGGTGAGGCCGACCAAGACATACGTCAACAGGCTTATTTTAGCTATTATAATCCGTTTGTTTCATTCTATTTTTCGATGAGGTAAATTGTAGCTCTCACGTGACCCAATAAATCTGGTCGGACTGCAAAAACTGCCAGGCTAAGGTGAGGCCGACCACTTTTTTTTTACTGTCCTCAAGGTCAGGTATCCTACCATACAAGTTTCATTCTATTTTTCGATGAGGTTTTTTTTGATGAATTTTTGACCAACGTTTTTGCCATTTGTACAAAATCTGCCAGGTTAAGCCTAGGCCGACCAAGTGCGTTGGAAGCTACTAAATGTCAGGTACCTCTACAGGGTAGGTATATTCTATTTTTTGATGAGGTTTGTTTCATGCAGCCGGCCACCGGACTAATAGTTTTTGTTTTGCTTATTGATTCATCGGTCATCTTAACATGGCGCTATAGGCTTAGGTTCTAAGTAAGACTCCAATAACAGTATAAGATGTACTAAGGTATTGAATAACGCTCGTCTGCGACTACATGATCGATAATGGTGACTCATAACTTCTCTTTTCGACTGTAAGTGATACAAGAGAGTTAAGTAGCGATTATGATACACGGAGCTATAAAAGACTTTTTATCGCCTGTTTAGAACCTTAAGTGAAAATTGCAGCTTCTTATTACTCATATAGATATTAAGGTGGTAGAATTCACTTTGAGCTATAACACTAGCGGCTTAAGATGCATTATAGCGGCCAAAACGGCTACTGTGGATCTTAAAGCTATACATGGACCTCTTAAAGACCTTGATGTCACCAGAGCCTGTAAGCTTAGAATATGTAGCTATTCTACAGCCGTTCTATGTCTTTAGGTGATAAAATAAGTGCTAAGTGTCGCTTAATTGTTTGTTGGGTATGGTTACGTCAAAGAACCTATTTTTTGACAAAAGCATTAGTTACTTAGTCGATAATATGGTTGTAAATACTCTGAAAGTTTGGTTTATCTAGCAACTTTATCAGCACTTGTCACCCTATGTCCTATTATGCAACACTCCGTAAGTATGTAGACAGGTACCTATAATGTACCGCCCTTTCAAATACACGAACATGTAATTGATTAGCAAACCTTTTGTTCCAGAACAACTGACAAAATATAATGGTTACGCTTAATTCTGCGTACTACCTACATAACCCACCAGCTTTTGTTATTAAAATAGCCCCGACATTGTCTACCAGTATAATGCATATCATAATTACAAACATCCTAGGAATAAAACATTATGGAACTTCAATGAACGACAACGAACGAATTATGGAATGACATGGCAACAACCACACATGGTTGAATTTCTGGGAAAAGTAAAAACATATTAACTACGACACGCTCATATGTTTCTGAATAATTATTGTTGTACCTGCCGCTGTGAGTACCTAAAGGTGTTTTAGAAAAGTATAACAATACAAAATTTACTTTAAAAGTAAAAGTATTTCGATCAAAGGTAATGGTTCAGATTCAGATTCGTAGATAGTATATGTGATACAGAATATTAGATTCTCATCACGCCCTGACCAATGCCAGAGACGTCGCCGCAGACGGGCACACCGTTACGCCATGTGCAGCGTGGTTCGTATAAATACCCGGCGATGCCGATCTTATGGTATCAGTCTTTTGTTTTATCATCAACAAGCAAGCAACACTTAAACAAAACCTACAAAATGATGAAGCTTGTGAGTACATACATTTTAAATGCTTGTTAATCGAATCCACCCTTGAAAAATTATAATCAGCTATGAATTTCTTTCGTTACAGATCGTAGTCATCTCTGCCTTGATCGCCATTGCCGCGGGTAAGCCAACCGTATTTGCGGCGCCCCTGGTGGCGGCCGCTCCCGCCCCTGTGGTCACGGCCTCCAGCTCGCAGTACTACCACCGCCTCCACAACGGGCTGGCCGCGTACGTGGCCGCGCCGGCCGCATATGTCGCCTCCGCGCCCTACGTGGCGGCCTCGGCTCCGTACGTCTCGGCCCCTTACGTCGCAGCCCCTTACTCCGCTCCCGTCGTTGCCTTCTAACTTAGCCATCAGCACACCATGACTCATTTGTGATATGTGAAATAAATTATTTTTCGTTGGTTAAACTTGCCTTTACTTGCCTGTATACAGGATAATTACAAAAAAAAAGTATATACCCATGTGTCGCGCGTGTTTGAATAATTGCGGAAGTACAACACTTGTCTATGAATATCTGTCAAACCTCAGCTGTCAAAATGGTCGCCACTGAACCGACCATTCACGACCTCTAGGTAAATTCCAATTATGCGCGAAAATTTAAAACTGACATCTAATAAACTTTTATGTAGGTACAGCGTATTGCACACTGGGCGTTTAGCTCTGAATTTAATTTCTAAGGAGGATAATATCAACGTACAAACAGCAACACTCTTAACTGTCATCGGTGGACCGATTTACAAAAGCATAAGGTCCACCGATAGACAGTTAAGAGTGAGGGCGATGGTACGAACCCTTCTTAACCTTATTGGATTTAGCAACGTTCTGTGTAACAGTCAACTATTTTTGGATAGGTACTTAGTCGGCTCAGGTCGACTTAAAGGGTGACACCTAGCTTATTTAGTCTTACTTTGCAACGAAGAGTTGCGTAAATAGATTATTTATAAATATGTTAGGTAGATACAGGCTGTTTGGTCCATCGTTTGCCAAATTAAAATGGCGGATAAGTGGGGTAGTTTTCTATCTTTTCACGCCCTTCAAAAAATTTTTGGGCCCACGAGTTTTTTTTTTCTGCGATCACACGCGGGTTTTTTTTCAGCGATGAGGTTTGCTGGTTGTGAAGGTTTAAAACTTATCTTTCGTAAATTTACCTAGTTGAAGGTGCTATCTCCCTCTTACATAGCACAAAAGCTGTTAGGTTCCGACGTCGCGTCGCGTCCATAGTTAAACTTTGATAAAACCGTTTAACGTTAGACATCACTCTACCACTTACTTTTTTTTAAATTTAAGTTTAAACAAGTCGGCCCTGAAGATTTTTCAAAAAAACAAAAAAAAACTCGTGGCCCCAAAAAAATTTTAAAGGGCGTGAAAAGATAGAAAACTACCCCACTTATCCGCCATTTTAATTTGGCAAACGATGGACCAAACACCCTGTATAAGTACCTACTCGTACCTACCTCTCGTATGTATGTTGATACGTTTTTCTTATTACGATTTTTTTTTGTTCACATTATTTTTTATGAATGGGAAGCGTATACTTAAGCAATTATGAATTAAAGTCATTATTTTATGCTTAATTTTGATTAAATAATAGTACATTACGATACAAGTGCGAAAAATAGGAAATTCGCAAATGAATGGAGTGTTTTAAATCGACACGAGTTGCGAATTACCTTTTCGCACGTGTAGTAATTGTACAACGTTTTACAGTACATACCTTTGGCCCTTAAATTTTCACCGTAGGCACGTACCTGCCTATTGTGCTAAATTACCGCACTAACCTACCGGGCGGCTGGTGTTTCGCTTTTTCCGTTTGCTGCAACTGCATAGCCTTTTTCAATCTTACTTCTTAAATATAATCTATTCAATTCTATTCAGTGTTGAAAAGCGTGAAAATGCTGAAAAGTATGAAGCTTACCTTTTAACAACTGTCATTCACTTGACCCTAATTCTTTCAGTCGTTCAAATGCATTTTGTTTTTAGCTAAGCGTTAGACAGACAATTGAACAATGCTACAAATGTCGTGCTGACTAATATAGATATTCTGTTTTTGTGTGTAACTTACATTCTAAAAACATTCGATTATCAACCTTGTTGCAACTTAATAAGCTACATAATATACTAACTTTTCAAATGCAGTTACGGCAAATGCTTAGCGAACTTGCGTTGGACATGCCGGATGGCCGGCTTCTCGATGCAAATTAGAGTTACGCAATGGTTTTTCACATTGTCAATGTCAACGTTTAATAGGCCTAGTCTAAGTTTTATAGTTATTTATTAAAAATCATATAATTAATACCTTTTCTTTTATTGCACCAGCGTTACTACTGCAGTATTGCTGTCGACTGCACTGCCGAAGGAAATGTCAATTATACGGACATCGACACTAATTTACACATTTGCTCCAGCAATGCAGTCGGCAGCAATGCTGTACCGCAATACTGGAGCAGCATTGCTGTAGTAAGTAAACATGAAATTTAATATACTTAAAATACATAATCTTTTTCTGCAGCAGTAACTGGTATAATGCCTTCCGATACGAAAAAACCTAAGGCCATCATTGTACGTTTTCTAGCCCGTTATAAAAAAGATGACTGCTTGAGCCGATTCAGAAAGCTCAAAGACCTTAAGGCATGCGACGCCGGTTTCGCAGGAAGTAACTCGCCTATCTACTTTAATGACCACCTGACAAGAGCCAACAAGATCCTTCTCAAAGACGCCAAGAAAACTGCTAAAGAAAATGGTTACAAGTGGGTTTGGGTTAGAAACTGTTGTATTATGGTGCGACGAGATGACACAAGTCCAGTGTTGAACATTATCAGCAGTGAAGATTTAAAAAAGATCAAATAAGAGCAGCGTATTTGATATATCTTATCCTTATTTGCTTTTCTCTTGCTTGTTTTGTATATTTAAATTTTTTGAAAGTCAGGGATACTACAAATATTATAATTAATCACATCGCGTTTGTCTATTCGTGTGATCAACTTAACGTTGTTTACAGTTTTAATATAATATCGGGAGTTTTCCTCAAAAAAGTAGTAATTATATTAACTATAGATATATGGACACGTTCCATAACTTAACAGTGTTGTATCAAAATGTGCGTGGCCTTCGTACAAAAACTAGCGTTCTCTATAATAATCTTTTGTATACTAATGCTGATATAATTTGTCTTACAGAGACTTGGCTACTTCCGGGTATTTTGGACTCGGAGCTTTTTGACTCTCGTTATGTTGTTTACCGAAACGATAGAGATTATCATACGAGAGGTGATACCCTTGGAGGAGGTGTCCTGATCGCAGTTCGTAATGGTCTAGTAATTGAAAGTACCGCCTGTGTGCCCTCGCGTAACTGTTCCGCTGATCTTCTCAGATTGTCATTATGTACTTCAGAAGGGTCTCGAAAGGTGCGCTGCCACCTCTTTTGTTGTTACTTTCCACCTTGCTCTAATTTGTTAGACGTCGAAGCTGAATTTTTTGAATCCACATCTGACTTTATAATCCAAAATGATGGAGACTCTTTCCTTATTGTTGGGGATTTTAATATTAGCCAGGCCCAGTGGTCAACTGACTGTTC
Organism: Cydia splendana; assembly: GCF_910591565.1. Classification (NCBI taxonomy): domain Eukaryota; kingdom Metazoa; phylum Arthropoda; class Insecta; order Lepidoptera; family Tortricidae; genus Cydia; species Cydia splendana. The sequence continues at coordinate 9,825,790 of NC_085971.1, read as the reverse complement.
GAATTTGGATTCATCTGTTCAACTATTGACTGGCACAAGCAATAATAATTGTACAATTGTGGAAACTCTCAGAGCCTTCCTTTCCTTCAATAGTTTAAACCAATTTAATTGCATATTTAACCATAATTTAAGACTGTTAGACCTGGTAATAGCCAACATGAGATGCGAAGTCACGCGTTCTGGTATGCCCTTAGTTCCGGAAGACAAACATCATCCAGCTCTTGAAATTAAATTGTTACGTATAAGCTTTTTGGAACTTCGCCCTCCGCCCCGTAAAGTTAGTCTATTCTCTGCTGCCGATTATGACGTTATAAATTCTGCACTCGCACAGGTAAATTGGGATAACTGTTTAAATATAAATGACATAGATTTATGTGTGCGAAGTTTTTATGAAATTCTAAATAAAATAATATGTAATCATGTGCCGACAAAAACTGTTTACACAAATAACAGGTACCCAGTCTGGTATACAAAGGCTCTAATCAAAATCGTGTCCGAAAAACTTAAATACCACAAAAAATGGAAAACATACGGTCGGTTACAGGATTATGACACTTTCACATTGTTACGGAATCGACAAAAACAAGTACAAGAAAAATGTTACCAAAAATACTTGGCGTTAGCAGAAACGAAAATAAAAATCAATAGTAAATATTTCTGGCGCTTCGTCAAATCTAAAAGAGATTGCAATAGTTTACCCAATTCAATGAATTATAATAATGAAAAAGTAACCCGTGGAGATAGTATATGCAACATTTTCAATACCTATTTCCAATCTGTTTTTGAACCTGCGGTCCTACCTTTAGCTAGTACCTTATCAGAATATCCCGCAGCCATTAACCCAGTAGTTTTGAGTAATGTAAATTTAACTTCAGATTTAGTGTGTAATTACTTAAGGAAACTTGATACCAAGAAAGGAGCAGGCCCCGATGGAATTCCACCAATTTTTTGGCGCTTATGTCGTAGTCAACTGTCGGAACCTATCGCCGCACTTTTTAATAAGTCGTTACGATCGGGTGTTATGCCAATACTCTGGAAACAGTCGTTTGTTACTCCGGTGTTTAAAAGTGGAGATAAGCATGATGTCCATAATTATAGACCTATCTCGAAACTCAATATAATACCCAAATTGCTCGAAAAGATTATATATGACCAGATTTTTCCAGTTTTAAGAACCCATTTAGTCCAGGAACAGCATGGTTTCGTCAATAAAAAATGCACTGAATCAAATTTGTGCGAATTCATAGACAGAGTCCTTTGTGGCATGGACGAGGGTTATCAGGTGGACGTCGTATACACCGATTATTCCAAAGCGTTTGACAAGATATCCCATTTTCTACTATTACAAAAACTAGAGTCCGTTGGAGTGCATGGAAATCTCTTGCGCTGGGTTACATCTTATCTTCGCGATCGTAGTCAGGCAGTGGCAGTCAAAGGCTTTTGTTCCAGTTTTATCCCTGTATCTTCTGGCGTCCCCCAAGGTTCGCATTTGGGACCCTTGTTCTTCAATATTTTTATAAACGACGTTACTTCAGTTTTTAAATCGTCTACCTGCTTACTTTATGCAGATGATAAAAAAATATTGAAAGTAGTTAAAAATAAAGATGACTGTCTTGCATTACAGGCTGATTTAACACGATTGTATAATTATTGTCAAAAAAATTACCTACATTTAAACACAAAAAAATGTAATATTATAACTTTTACAAGAAAACGACAGGTTATAGAATTCAATTACCATTTAAATAATGAAATAATACGTAGAGTCTCTAATGTTAAGGATTTAGGCATACATTTAGACAGCAAATTATTATTCAGCAACCATATAGAGAACATAACAAATCGGGCATACAGGCTACTCGGCTTTGTTTTAAGAACCACTAAAGAGTTCAAAGAGGCTGATACTTTACGGATGTTGTTTAACTCTTTAGTCAGGCCAGTTCTCGAATACGGATCCACCGTTTGGAATCCTAGCTATAAATGTTACATCAACTGCATTGAGGCAATCCAGAAAAAACTAAGTAAACATTTAAAATATAAAGCCTACAAATCTAATCAACCGCCAAACGTCGGAAATTTGGTTTCGCTCGAAGGTCGGCGCACATTAAAGGATCAAACTTTTTTATATAAAATTTTGACAAATCATATTGACTCCCCTTATTTAATAAATAAAATTAATTTTAGAACTCCTCGTTTGAACACACGACATCACAAACTCTTTCACATCCCCTTTACGCGAAAAAAATACAAAGCGAATTCCTTCATTGATAAAGCGTGCAAGTGTAATAATAATCTTTTCTCACACATTGATATGTTTAACATTCCGTTAGTTAAGTTTAAGCATGAGGTTCTTAGTACTTTGAATACTTAATGTTTAGAATATTTTAACTTTTAACTGATTTTTTTTTTTCTCATTATTCTCCTTTATTTTTAAATTCATTAACAATGCCGACAAATGTTTGTTTGCTCTGTGGATATTCTAGTTGTTATTCCGTTGTTTATTTTTTGTATACGTGTTAGTAGTTAGTGGCAACTTCACTGGTTCATGTATTGAATAATATTAATATCTGTAAGTATTATTGTACCGTTTGTGCCCAAATAAACATTAAAACATTAAAACAAAGCGTCCTATTTTTTGAACTTTACTTATTTTGTAACCTTCTTTAATCTTTCATATTTTTTAAGATATAGTTACCTAGATATCTCCTTATAGTCACAACTTCAGCATTTTATATTTTAAGTAAGCACCTACAATTGTATTGGTGCCTGTATGAAATAAACAGCAAAACAATCTAACTGCTATGAGATTGAATGATGCAAGGCGTTTCAAAATGTAAGGCGAAGGCGTATGGTTACATTGGTTGCTAGAGAACTCGAAATAGTAGGTATGTTTTGCTATAAAATACAGTTAGGAACTAGGTAAAATTATATTTTGTTGTAAACAAATTAGTTCTGTTGTTGCTTAAGTTCACTTGTTCGTATCGATTGGCAAAAGATTAATTAGAAAAGGTAAAAGTTAACCATCACCAATTAGATTTTTTAATGAGGGATTTTTTGGAATAGCTTATACCTTCTAATGCAGGAAACAGGTATGAAATGTCATAAATTGGCATTTTAATACCAACTAGATATGAAAACAAAATTATCTATCTTCAAAAGCATTAAAAACATGAATAAACTTCGACTCACACAAGTCACAACGTTACAAGTCTCTGATGTAGGTAAATACGTTCATCATCATAGCCTTATAGATAAAACATAACATATTCTGTAGTATGCGTTAGTACAGAGTCGACATCAGATACATCGAAGTGGCTTAGATACTCTTATGTATAAACACGCCTCTAAATTTTTTTGTAATTTTTATATATTGTATTTATTGAGCACCTTGGTCACTCCGATATACCTGCTAGCGACTTACAAGCTGCAAAATTGCATGAACACATTACCTATACCTACTGTCCGCATTTCTTTTCAGGGCTGCACCCTGCGCACCCTGCACAGAAGTTTAAACGTAGAGGATTACCTTAGAATTTTTCTGCAGCTGCATATACAGTCGACGTCAAAGATATGTTTACATTTTTCGCCTTATAACAAAGGCATAAGGCTAAGATATGTTTACACTTTTGCACATAAGGTGCAAAAGTGTAAACATATCTTTGACGTCGACTGTACAAAGGTGCAAAAGTAGCGGATGCTCTATCCACGCCTGAGAAAGCGATCGTCATTATGATTTCAGTGGTCGTAGATGCAATAGGTACTAAGGTCTATTCCGATATGATCCAAAATGAATTAATCTCTTGTTAATAATTTTTCGGTGGACATGCCTTTGACATCCGTGTTATCCGTAGTTAGTGCAATGGATAATATAGGACTATATTTTTTCACCACAGCATCTCGGAAAGGCTTACTTTGCACTTCAAAAACGGATAGCAAAGTTGCACTTTGCTATTAGTAATTCACATGTGAGGCAAAGTAATCAAATGCAAATTTTGAGTTGTTTTCTTATGTTTGCTGGTAGAATTGACTTTTAAATGATGATTTTGGATGATAAATATTTAATAACATTAATTTGAATTTGATTTGGTTTGTTTTTGTTTGATATTTTACATTTAATATTTGCTTCGGGTTTGTGTGGTGAAAAATTTTGTGTTTCACTCGGGGGCAAATTTTGTTTAACCCTCGTGCTTTGAAACCCTCGCAACGCTCAAGATTCCATTTTTCGAAATTCCAATTTTGGAATCTTTTGCTTGCTCGGGTATCAATATTAGAACACAACTTTGCCCCCTTGTAAAACAAATAACTATTAAAAGTAAGTATTGAAACAAAGGGTAGGTACCTAACTATTCAACATGTAAGTATATAAATAAATCATATTTGATATATTTTTATGATAGGTATAATAAACCTGTCTTAATTAATAATTAATTAATGATTTGAGGAAAACCGGCCATGTGCGAGTCGGTCTCGCACTCGAAGGGTTCCGTAAGTACATCAAATACTATATAGTAACAGCACCAGTCATGGGACATTTAAGAGGAAATTTGGAGTATTTATGATATTTCCCTTGTACATGTAAATGGTCTTCCGCTTAGCGTGTTAAAAGATGAAAGTCCTATCCGCCTTTCATGTTTTAGGCGTGTTGTATCAAAGATACTGCAATGAGTTTCCACATAATTAACAAATTAAAACTATGCTTTTTTTCTCCAGTCATGGACACCAAAGCTCCAGTAATGGGCCCCCGGTAATGGACGTGGATCCAGTAATGGGCCCCCTATAATGGACATTGCTCTATCAGTATAAAATATTGAAATGGGGAATAAGTTATGGCAAAAAAATCAATTTTTGGTATAAGCTTTTATCGCTGAATGTATTTTTCTTTCCACAGCCAATTATTATTGTATTAGATTTATCGAGACAATTCTAATATACCCAAACACAATTAGTTAGGGTTTATTGCGATAAAGTTCCCATGGCCACCTCCTGTCTCCATCATCAGATCAAGTCCATGTTATCATAATATTGCATTATCATCCGATTTGCATACTTAATTACGTACTTACACAAAATTTCAACTGAATCGGAAATCGAAAAGTGGGTCAAATTCAGCTACCAAGATTTGACCCACACTAACTAACAAGGCAAGTTAAATAAAAGTTTGGAAAAACGATATTAATTTATCCTAAGTACCTCCTGGTTGACATATTTCGTAACTACATTTTACTTCTGTATTGTTTAAAACATGAAATTATGGCATGGCAAGCATCATTATGTCAATTGTCCCATCATAGGAGGTATGCAGTTTTACAGCTCCTATAATGGGATTGGGCCAAATACCAATATTTTTTTACATCTGTGGAGTCACAACATAGTGTGTTGTAGACCTTATCTCATGGTAAATGCAATTAACAAAACACATTCTAGTTTTCATTAAGTATTAATTAATTAAAATTTAATAAATTAACTCACCTCTCTTAGCGAAGTTGTTAAGAATTTTTAGTGAAATTTTTTTTCAGTGGCACGACAACTTTTGGGTTGACGCACATTTCTTAAAAAATAACCGAGTTTAATAAAAAAATCAAACATAATCAGCTCTATGACTCTTATTTATGATAAAAATATATCCAGTGTTTATAAACTACTTTTATATACTTATTTTAGAGGAATTGTGTTTTTTTGTCCCATTACTGGTTCCGTGTCCATTATAGGGTATACTACTATATTACGAAGTATTTTTTCTTGAAATCAACTCACGCTTCACAGTCATTTTATATTTTGTTTATATAGGTTCTGTACTACTGAACTATTTTCTGTTTTTATTGTGGACTTTTAGTAGAGGAGTTGTATGAAAACTTGTAGGTGAGGGTCAAAATAATTCCCACAAAGACGGGGTTTGATTTTTTTAGTTCTATGTTTGTATCTTTTTGACATACTAAAAATATATCAAAATATATTCATGCAAAACGCATTTATTGACATTTGAAATTTGAAAAATCAAAAATAATATTAAAAATCGTGTGTGGTATCAAATAACAGGAAATTACACGCTAAAAAAGATTGTGAGATTGATTTTACAAAATAAAAATAAAAAAACAAAAGTAGTGGCTTAAAAACTGAATTTTTTTCAATGTTGAAAGTTATTTTCTACACTGAAAACAAAACTAAACTATTATAGTTTTACACATCAAAATACATTGTGTAAAAGAAAAGAATATTTAATTCATGAATACTTATTTTTAATTATATTATTATAATATGAAAAATATAGGCTCACAGGCTCTATATTTATTTAAAAGTTTTATCAATAAACTGAACGCACTTCAAAGGAGGTGATTGGCAGAATATAAAAAACAAAAAACGATTGTAGACTAGTCATCCGAATTTGCTCGATCGAATTCTTGGCCGGAAGAGAGATATTTGATATTAAAGGACTCTTTTTTTAGTATGTTGTAAATAATTCTTTAGTATGTTCTAAAACGGTGGCGCATAGCAAAAATGTTCTTATACATAAGTAATCTGCATAAAATTGCCTACAAGAAAGATTCAGTACAATTTTTCGCTAGGATCAATATACAAAGAGATATTAACGCGGGAAATTTAATTATAATCACTTCTAAGGTCCCTTTTTTTTAGATTTACGTAAATAACTCGTAAACATTGGCCAATATAAAAAAATGTTGTTAAATGTTAATAATCTACACAAAATTCTCTACAAATAAGATTCAGTACACTTTTCGCCGGGATTAATATTTAAAAAGATAATAAAGAGGGAAAGTTAATTATAATAAATTCTAAGGTTCCTTGTTTTTATTTTTTCGTTAATAATTTGAAAAGTATGACTCGTAGCAAAAAAAATCTTGTACATAAATAATAAACATAAAATTTCCTACAAGAAACATGTAGAACACTTTTCGCTAGGATCAATATTAGAAACGATATTAAAGGAAGAAAGTTCATAACAATTAATTCACAGGTCACTTTATTTTAGTTTTTCGTAAATAATTTGTAAAGTATGACCTATTTTGCTATGGGCCACAGTTTACAAGTTATTTACGAAAAACTAAAAAGGGACTTTTAAATTTATTATAATTAACTTACTCGCTGCTTTATTTTTTTAAATATTGATCCTATCGAAAAGTGTTCCATATATGTTTCTTGTAGGAAATTTTATGTTTATTATTTATGTATAAGTATTTTTTGCTATGAGTCATACTTTTCAAATTATTAACGAAAAAGTATAAACAAGGAACCTTAGAATTTATTATAATTAACTTTCCCTCTTTATTATCTTTTTAAGTAATTATCCCTGCGAAAAGTGTACTGAATCTTTTTTATAGACGATTTTGTGTAGATTATTAACATTTAACAACATTTTTTTATATTGGCCACCGTTTACGAGTTATTTACGAAAAACTAAAAAAAAGGGACCTTAGAAGTGATTATAATTAACTTTCCCGCGTTAATATCTCTTTGAATATTGATCCTAGCGAAAAATTGTACTGAATCTTTCTTGTGGGTAATTTTATGCAGATTACTTATGTATAAGAACATTTTTGCTATGCGCCACCGTTTTAGAACATACTAAAGAATTATTTACAACATACTAAAAAAAGAGTCCTTTAATATCAAATATCTCACTTCCGGCCAAGAATTCGATCGAGCAAATTCGGATGACTAGTCTACAATCGTTTTTTGTTTTTTATATTCTGCCAATCACCTCCTTTGAAGTGCGTTCAGTTTATTGATAAAACTTTAAAAAAAATATAGAGCCTGTGAGCCTATATTTTTCATATTATAATAATATAATTAAAAATAAGTATTCATGAATTAAATATTCTTTTCTTTTACACAATGTATTTTGATGTGTAAAACTATAATAGTTTAGTTTTGTTTTCAGTGTAGAAAATAACTTTCAACATTGAAAAAAATTCAGTTTTTAAGCCACTACTTTTGTTTTTTATTTTTATTTTGTAAAATCAATCTCACAATCTTTTTTAGCGTGTAATTTCCTGTTATTTGATACCACACACGATTTTTAATATTATTTTTGATTTTTCAAATTTCAAATGTCAATAAATGCGTTTTGCATGAATATATTTTGATATATTTTTAGTATGTCATAAAGATACACACAAAGAACTAAAAACATCAAACCCCGTCTTTGTGGGAATTATTTTGACCCCAAAGGCTATATCCTCTCTACTATTTGTATAGTAAAGTCCCTAATGTTTAGTGTTCCGTACAAAACTTTGTTCACGGAACATTCATGGGATCACTTCGGTCTTGTTAAATTATATGATGTACTTAAGTATCATTAAATAACAAAACACACCGACGTAGTAATTTTTTTATTAAACATTTTGAGCCTACATCAAACAATTAGTATTCAAACAAATAGTTACCTATTACTAAAACTATCTGTTCTGTTTTAATATAAAATTAAAGTTATCGTAGCACATTACGTCTAAAAAAAGAACAGCAAAATGAACATTGTGGTCCCTGAAGCCACGTTATCAATGAATATTACTTAATACGATCTAATGGTAATGTTATGACATGTTACAACTAGCAAAACGCAATATAAGGTACCTAGGAAGTACTTTCCACGTTGGCCGCCGTTTATTATTATTCCTTCGTCGTAATTTCAATACGATTTTCGTAGCCACCAAGGACCTGTCCTTACCCATTGAACCATTAGGTATTCCGCGGCACCCGCCACGTTGCCTCACCACAATACAAAATTTGTTACACCTATATAAAAGCATGCATCCATTTTCTAACGCCCCATTATTATATCAAAAGTGGTGACAGTCGGATGTTCGAGAAAATGCTAATAACGGTAAATTTTGTGATAACATAAAGATTTGAACTTTTTTTTAAATTTGACCGTATAAAAAGGTAATCATCGTGGTCTTTTACAGGTGTTACTACTTTCCTCAACATGCGGATATGTGTGTAGTTCCGGAGTGGCGGTAGGACCTGCCTTAGCTCCCGTTGGGCCACCTGTGGTTACCGCAGCAAGCTCTCAGTACTTTGAGAGAACATTCAACAGATTGGTAGCAGCACCCGCAGTGCCCGTGGTTCCTGTAGCTCCTGCAGTACATGCTCCACCAGTGATAGTGCAACATGTTCCTAAAGCAGTTCCAGTGCCTGTGCAACCACAACCAAATTTACCAGTAGAGCCAAACGTAGCAATCGCTATAGCGACGGCCCAAGCCGCACCTGTCGCGACCATCCTTCTACCACCCTATCCATTCGGACCACCGCCGGCAATAAATTTCATCCCATCATCTCCACCAATCGTTGTACCCGATGAAGACTCTAGGACTGAACCGACAACCACGAAACAGGTCAACACTCAAGCGACTGTACGAGAGCCTGAGGCCACTACACCTTTACCGTCGAATTCCGATAACAACTTCATTCAAGCTTTGCCGTCGAACCAAAACAATCAGAATGTGGGTTTCAGACAGTATGCGCCACCGCAGTTTCAACAATTGCCTTTAGAACCTCACAATAAACCACAGAAATTAAAAACTTTAGTAGAGGTTGAGCCAGTTCCTTTGACTTATATTGCACCGCCGCCTTTGAATCAGCTGCCGTTTCAACAAATCCGACACATTCATACCTTTGTGCCTGCGAAAACAAAGATAATAATTAGACCCGTATCTGCACCACTGAGAATCCATGGTCGTCCCGTAAGGATAGTTATGTACAGAAAGCCAGCCCGTTACACGAAACAACGTTACCAAAATGCTTTGAGGAGGCCTAAATCGAGAGACATAGAACCAACGACCTTTAGCCCCTTAGCAAAACCTAATACTAAACCGCCAAGACAGTAAGATGTTTTATTAAGGTAAATAATAAGTTACACCTGTTATATAAATTGCACTTTGTAAATATGTTTTAGGGTGAGGAATTAATAATAATTTATATTTTTTCTTACAATATATTTTTTATTTATTTTACTAATGTCAATAAAATATTTGTTATAATTAACAATCTGTCAATTTCGTGTGACATTCGCCACCGCGATTATGAAGTAGGTAGGTACATCCCGTATCAGTAATGCAGCTGCAGTGGACACCCGAACGTCACCTTTATAGTAGGAAATTTGAAACTACGGTAACTATAGTACGTAAAAGTCCTTAAAAATAAATTTCTATAGACGTGAGCACTTCCACAAAAATGTAATCAAGAGCAAAGTACCTACGTCGTGGCAACGACCTGGTGTATAAGCTTCATCTGTGTTTAAAAAACATCTTTATAATGGTATAGGATTAGGTAGTAACATATGCAAAGTCATAATTAATTTTATACCATAAAACAAAGCTTCTGTTTTTACGGGAAAGGGTGAATTTTTTAGAGATGTAAAGGTTAGTAACCTTTTCAAGAGCAACAAAATACATGCCCCTTTTTAGTAAATCATAAAGCTTTTAGCGCTTTATAACCCGTAGAGATTAGAGCATGCGTGGAGTAAGGTATTTCCCGTATAAATATGTTTTGAGACAACATAGGAAATGCGCAAAATTTGCAATTCTACGATACACTAATCTCCAAAACGTAATTCAAGACCAAAAAAAGTAAGAAAATGTTGCCACTGCAATAATTTGTTTGTAAAATAGTAAAATCCTTTTGATAAATAATCACACTAAGATAATTTATTTATTAGTAATTTTACTCCTACTATTTAAAAAAGTACTTTTATTTACTTAATTTTACTTAAATACAAGACGCGCTAGTAAAAAGTGGCAACATTTTCTTACTTTTTTTGGTCTTGAATTACGTTTTGGGGTATAGGTTCTGAATGGAAAAAGTTAGTACGTCTCGAATAGTCTAGCTTAATCGTCCAAAACGTCGATGTATAATGAATGTGTCGATGTATTAAAATATTAAATGATTATTCCCGTTTATTACGCTTGGAACGTCTAGTATAATATTTTTAATATTGGCCAATTCGGGTGAATGGCATTAAAATTGTACGTACCATCGCCCACACTGTTAACTGTACATCGGTGGATCTTATGCCTTTTGTAATAAAGTACACCGATGTACAGTTAGAAGTGTTGCTGTTTGTACTTAAGCGTTCTTAAGGACCTGTAATTAGTTTTAAGTTAGTTGATTCCATTGTACGTAGAAGTACAAGTTGCACAGTTTTTTTTTTTGCAATCCATCCATTCGTGAGTCACACTGCTGAGATATGGTATAATTTTGCCTTCTCTACATTTAATCTCGTTCCCTCTAATCCTGTTTTAGAGTGATTCTCAAGAAAGTGGCATCGACAGGTTTTAAAGTTAATGAAAAAAAAATTTGTATTTTTTTTACTTTTAAGAATGAAAAATGTTTTACTACTTCAACGGAAATGAAGAAGTTATTTTCAAGACTTACAATAACCTATACATTGAACACAGGTTAAAGTTAAGCAGGTTACAGTGAAAAATACATTATTTTTTATTTTTTTCTCTTGAACGGATAATAATACGAAAGTCTCACATTTAGTATAGATGAATAAACCTTCATACGATATTAAAATGATATTATTACATTAGGCCCCATACCAAATTCATAAAATAATCGAGACAAGTTAAAGTTAACATTCCGTTACAAACCCCAGATTCCTGCCTTTAACCACTTGTCTCTACGAAACTACGACACTTGGGTCATGATGATACCCTACGGTGGTTAGCTTGATACTTACCTAATATTTTGCTATAGTTATGATCTAAATAAAATTTTCTGTGTATGAGTCAGATGCAAAACCGCGGATGTACAGGTTACAGTGAAAATATCCTTGGACAAACTTCGTGCGTGAATATTATTGTAAAATATATATATATAAGGCCCGTGCAATGTACATTTTAAAAGGTATTGTTTATGTTATTATACAGCATGATATTTTATTTACATAAATTGGTGCTTATAAAATCTAAAGAACTAAAACTGGAAGAGCGATGCGTTTGGACAAGACAGGTTACAGTGAAAAGTGCTACTCTTTATTTTTTATAAAAATAAGTCTTAAATTTAAATAAAAATAATGACTTGGCCTCGATAAACATTGTTTTAGTTTATCTAGATACATTTTTGTTTCATATGAAAAAGAGCAAATAAACATACATTCAATTCAAAAACTCGATGCCACTTTTTTGAGAATTACTCTTTAACACCTCTTCTTTCCCAAAATAATAAATTAATAAACGTATTTTGGACAAAATAGAACAGTTATCCTGATGTAAAAGGAAATATTTGTGAAGGATTTTAGGCATCACAGTGTACAAAACCGGGCACCTGCGTGTCAGACCACGAAAAATGGAGGCTTCTAATCTTCACACGATACAAAAAAGCCCTACAAGTAAAATTCCGTATCTTTGCTACCTTATGTCGTTTTAATAGTTTTTTTTAATATAATAAAGTCAGTGCTCAACCGATAATGTTTCAAATAATTTTCGTGGAAAGTAATAATCAAGTTTTCGTTTCCTCGAATTTTATATTTTTTGTACGCCCCCCAACTAGCAACTGCTATAAAAGTTGAGAGCACGTTTTTATTTTCGCTTTTTGGTGCTATAAAAGGTGTAAAGACAGTCGAATAAAAGTCCTGTAAGCGTTTACTTAACGCGAAAAGGCGCACTTATACAGACTAAAAGTGTTATAAAAATCGAGTAAGCGCTGTATAAGAAGCAAATCGATGCTGCAAGAGTTGAGTAAAAGTGGATAAAAGCGCTTCTAGTGTTTTAATAGCAACGATAGTGCTTTTATTCGACTATTTGTTCTATAAACATTAGCAATTTACTATTACTCAGTGAAAGTGTTCTATAAAAGCAGCCGCACTGCTTTTTCTCAGCAAAAATGTTTCGTAAAAGTAGCCGAATTGCTTTTACTCGGCATTTTAAATGTGTAAGAGTGCAGTAAATGCTTTTATTCAACTAATATGTGCTAAAAACGATCTCAGGTAAGCGATTATATTACAATTATTTTATTATGTTTGAGGCCTAATCGTCTTCATGTGTCTAATAAAACAAAAAGGTACTTAAGTATTTTTTTACTGCTGTCATCCATGACATTTATTTTTACCGTGATTGTGTACATAAGTTTTTACTGTCTGTAAGTACACGTAATACAGTAAAACCTAGCGCGAAAAATACTTTATTGATAAAACCAAAGGCACTGGTTCATATATATTCATGGGCCGTCTATTTTCTTAAATTTCAATAAAAAAATATTAATTAAAATAAGTAAAAATTTGCTTACACGATCTAGTTTCTCTTATATCTCATTAATTCGACTATAAGTCGAGTAACTGCGTTTACTGCTACACTTATAGCACATAATGTCGCCATGTTTATGGATTTATAGTCCGGTGGCCGACTGCATGAAACCCTACCTGATAAAAAAATAGAAAAATCCTACTCTGTAGGGGTAGCTGACTTTTAGCAGCTTCAACTGCTCTTGGACGGCCGTGGCTTAACTTGGCAAATTTTGCGCAAGTGGCAAAAAAGTGGTACAAATATTCATCAAAAAACAAAAGTGGTCAGCTACATCCTGTGTTGGCTGGTTCCTGTGTCCGACCGAATTTGTGGTACCAAGTGAGCTACAATTTACCTCATCGAAAAATAGAATGTCACTTGTATGGTAGGATAGCTGCCATTGACATTTTTTTGAATGCGGACGGACTGCAAAAGCTGCCAGGCTAAGGTGAGACCGACCAAGACATACGTCAACAAATTTAATGTAGGTATTACAATCAGTTTTTTTCATTCTATTTTTCGATGAGGTAAATTGTAGCTGTCACGTTGTACCACAAATTCGGTAGGACACAGGAACCTGCCAACACAGGATGTAGCTGACCACTTTTGTTTTGCTGTCCTCAATTCTATTATACGATGGGGTTTTTTTTTGATGAATTTTTGAGCCACTATTTTGCCATTTGCGCAAAATTTGCCAAATTAAGCCGCGGCCGACCAAGAGCAGTTGATGCTACTAAAAGTCAGCTACCCCTACATAGTAGGATTTTTCTATTTTTTTATCAGATAGGGTTTCATGCAGTTGGCCACCGGACTATATTGAAACGACAACATGGCTGACTTGTGCTGTTAATGTAGTTCAAAACTCTTTAAAAGTACTCTAAGCTGAATACATTTTGAATAAAACCTGTAAATACACTTCAGCTCCTATAACAGCGGTTTGAACCCCATTACCCGAATTATGATATAAGCGCGCTGTTACAGCAGCATTGTTGCCAAATGGTTATTGGATTGCTTTTAATAAGCTTTTATAGCAACAGAGAAGAGAATTGAGTAACAGTTGTATTAAAGCGCCTTATTCAGACAATTAGCTATTCTATAGCTGTTATATGATTTTAATAGAACAATTATGCTGAATAAAAGTGATTTAGTAGCGCTAACTCAGCATTTATTAAAAGGTGGAATAAAAGTGCTAAAAGATAGTGCTATAAACGTTTATACGACATGATTATAGCACTAATTAGCGAAAATTGCTAAATAGTCGAGTTAACCGCTATTATACGATATATTGGTGTTTCAACAACCGTAACTCGGCTGTTATACGATTACAGGCTGAGTAAATCAATTCTTATACGACTATTTTGCTAGTTGGGCCGGTTCAAATTATACTGGAGGAGGGACACATTTATTTAACCTTTCAAAGCTATTATTTTCAAAATGGAGCACCCAATCAAAAAACTAAGTAGCGGCTCACAAAATACACCTATGCGCAAGATTTTATAAAAATAATTTTGACCACGGAACCCTAAAAACGAATTAACCGGTATGCGAAAAATCAATAGACCGTTTCAAATCTACAAAATCTGACACTTAATGGCTGAAAACCGAAATCCTACGTACCTATGTAATTAAAAATATATTTTAGAATACATATGAGACTGACTGCAATTCCGTGAGTTAGTAATGAAATTTTATTCATTTATACAATTTTATTTAAGAAATAAAATTTGTATGCACTGCGGTGCCTATGATCGTTTTTCTTTCCATATTAGCGCAGAGAAAACGAATTAGAATTACAAACGCCGAACGATGTGTAGATATGTAAAACAGCCTTGCTCAATAAACAAATCAGATAGGTAAGTTTATTACAAATATATATAAACCCAATAACATGAGCTCAACAACAAACGTAACATAATAAAAAACACAATAATCATGAGTTCTATAATTATGTAGGTACTAATGTACTTACGTTTAAGAACAATGTGAATCAAAAATTACTTCCTAAAATTATTGTTAATTTATTATAATATTAACATAGATGGATTGTCAGAAGAGACACGTCCACGTTTAGTAAAAATATAAGAATTTATAGGGTAAGTATATATGGTAAAAAATTCACAGATTTCGTGCCTCACACGACTATCGAGCACATTGGAAATGAATCTACGGAATTCGAAAAAATATTGTAGCTGAGCGACGAGAAAGTCTGGATAAAGAAAAAGTTACAAAATAAAACTACAACGTTGAATGATAATAATTTTATTCTTAGACTAACACAAGTATCCTGGACATAACGCATGTGAACAAACAAATTGCAAAATTTCCACACGCGTATCCAAGTTTGAATAATTGTCGCCGTGGCGCATAAGTATAGGTACATATTTCATTTTTCGATTAATAAGCAGGATATATTAATGTTCAAAGTACAAGAAAATTACTACACGGCAATCCGTAGTCAACTCGAGAAGTGGTGATCGGCAGCGGCCCATTTGCTGCAAGATATGAAATTTTCTTGACAGCAGTTTGACGCGACGAGAGATGACCATAACAGCGTTTGTCTATGTTGCACCAAACCTGAGTTCCAATAGGTACTACCAGGGTTCAGCATCAGCTATGTTGGGTAATGCTCTACCATGTGCTTATCATGACGAACACGACATTATTTTGTGTTTATCCCTCTCCCTCTCCCTCTCCCTCTCCCTCTCCCTCTCCCTCTCCCTCTCCCTCTCCCTCTCCCTCTCCCTCTCCCTCTCCCTCTCCCTCTCCCTCTCCCTCTCCCTCTCCCTCTCCCTCTCCCTCTCCCTCTCCCTCTCCCTCTCCCTCTCCCTCTCCCTCTCCCTCTCCCTCTCCCTCTCCCTCTCCCTCTCCCTCTCCCTCTCCCTCTCCCTCTCCCTCTCCCTCTCCCTCTCCCTCTCCCTCTCCCTCTCCCTCTCCCTCTCCCTCTCCCTCTCCCTCTCCCTCTCCCTCTCCCTCTCCCTCTCCCTCTCCCTCTCCCTCTCCCTCTCCCTCTCCCTCTCCCTCTCCCTCTCCCTCTCCCTCTCCCTCTCCCTCTCCCTCTCCCTCTCCCTCTCCCTCTCCCTCTCCCTCTCCCTCTCCCTCTCCTCTCCCTCTCCCTCTCCCTCTCCCTCTCCCTCTCCCTCTCCCTCTCCCTCTCCCTCTCCCTCTCCCTCTCCCTCTCCCTCTCCCTCTCCCTCTCCCTCTCCCTCTCCCTCTCCCTCTCCCTCTCCCTCTCCCTCTCCCTCTCCCTCTCCCTCTCCCTCTCCCTCTCCCTCTCCCTCTCCCTCTCCCTCTCCCTCTCCCTCTCCCTCTCCCTCTCCCTCTCCCTCTCCCTCTCCCTCTCCCTCTCCCTCTCCCTCTCCCTCTCCCTCTCCCTCTCCCTCTCCCTCTCCCTCTCCCTCTCCCTCTCCCTCTCCCTCTCCCTCTCCCTCTCCCTCTCCCTCTCCCTCTCCCTCTCCCTCTCCCTCTCCCTCTCCCTCTCCCTCTCCCTCTCCCTCTCCCTCTCCCTCTCCCTCTCCCTCTCCCTCTCCCTCTCCCTCTCCCTCTCCCTCTCCCTCTCCCTCTCCCTCTCCCTCTCCCTCTCCCTCTCCCTCTCCCTCTCCCTCTCCCTCTCCCTCTCCCTCTCCCTCTCCCTCTCCCTCTCCCTCTCCCTCTCCCTCTCCCTCTCCCTCTCCCTCTCCCTCTCCCTCTCCCTCTCCCTCTCCCTCTCCCTCTCCCTCTCCCTCTCCCTCTCCCTCTCCCTCTCCCTCTCCCTCTCCCTCTCCCTCTCCCTCTCCCTCTCCCTCTCCCTCTCCCTCTCCCTCTCCCTCTCCCTCTCCCTCTCCCTCTCCCTCTCCCTCTCCCTCTCCCTCTCCCTCTCCCTCTCCCTCTCCCTCTCCCTCTCCCTCTCCCTCTCCCTCTCCCTCTCCCTCTCCCTCTCCCTCTCCCTCTCCCTCTCCCTCTCCCTCTCCCTCTCCCTCTCCCTCTCCCTCTCCCTCTCCCTCTCCCTCTCCCTCTCCCTCTCCCTCTCCCTCTCCCTCTCCCTCTCCCTCTCCCTCTCCCTCTCCCTCTCCCTCTCCCTCTCCCTCTCCCTCTCCCTCTCCCTCTCCCTCTCCCTCTCCCTCTCCCTCTCCCTCTCCCTCTCCCTCTCCCTCTCCCTCTCCCTCTCCCTCTCCCTCTCCCTCTCCCTCTCCCTCTCCCTCTCCCTCACCCCCTGCCTCTGCCTCTGCCTCTGCCTCTGCCTCTGCCTCTGCCTCTGCCTCTGCCTCTGCCTCTGCCTCTGCCTCTGCCTCTGCCTCTGCCTCTGCCTCTGCCTCTGCCTCTGCCTCTGCCTCTGCCTCTGCCTCTGCCTCTGCCTCTGCCTCTGCCTCTGCCTCTGCCTCTGCCTCTGCCTCTGCCTCTATCTCTATTTCTATTTCTACCACCACAATAATGCATAGATTGTCGAATAGTGCGTTATCTACGCCCATCTCAAACAGGTTAGATAGAGTTAGACCAAGAAAAATCTGCAGCGATTTTGAAAGCCCACGCAGTGCAAGTGTTATTCTGCCGTCATAATCCCGATAATTCACAACAAACACCGATAACGAACTCTGCGAAACATGAAGTCATAAATGTCCTGAGAAAAATGTCGTTCTGACTTTTTGACTATTTTAAGGTTAGGCTACAGGGCAAACCCTTAACCCGATCGTCTTTGTTTTAGGCTCAAATTGTAGCTGACTAAATTGTCCAGAGCCGTTTTTCTCAAATTTTTGATATCATTCTTCGTTTCCAAATTGTCGAGCACCAAAATCAAGAATTCGGAAAAAATTTAATTTTATTTTCACTATTTCGACCATAACTTTTTTTGTTTTTGACTTTCTCGAATAATTATTTTTGCACCTTACAGCTCTCGTGATTATGCGTCTTTTGAGCCTATTTTTTAATATCATATCTTCACAACTTTCCGAGATATAAGGGGATCGCACTTTTTCGTGAAATCGGACCGTATACTGGAGCGAACGAAAAGCCTAATAACTCTTATGGAGAGCCGTCTCCATAAGAGTTATTAGGCACGAGACGCTATATCAAAGCGTTCGATGCGAAGACGGAGCAGGAATCCTGTACTGAAAATTATACTGAAGATCCCTCAAGATATACATATACATAATTATATTATATTTTTTATAACTTTTACTGTCTCCTCCATGTCCAATTGTTTACGTCGAAATAAAATGATCTACAATTACCTCTGGTACCCAGTGTAAATAAATTTGTAAAAAATAAAAAAAAGTTAAATTTATACTGAACCCGTCGGTGGGCGAGTCCGACTCGCACTTGGCCGGTTTTTTTCTAAATTAACGCGTTATTAGTTATTATATATTTTAGTTCGCATTGGAGAATATCCTCGTACCAATATACGAAAACAAGAAGAGCGGATAAAATTTATTCCATCTATTGTAAAATGTTAATTCTTTGGCAAGTTCTTAGATATTTTTTTTTATATTACCTACTTCTGAACAAAAATCTCATATTTCAAACATCAAATTAATGCTTATAACAATTATCTCTGCAACTCTCAATGACTAATTGCTCTTGGGTGTATATTTTTAATTCGTAGCTGAAATATGTAGTACGCTTGCCTTGCGCCTAACGAGGAAGCTGAAGGAAGTGCAGGCGTTGCGATCCCTGCCCGTGACCGTATACCCCCCGGCTGTGCGGCGGGATATAGTATTAGGCTATATTTCTAAACGATAGGATCAATAAGATTCTAATATGATTACTCATCCGTAAAAGTAGGTTCTTTTAACAGTAACTTTAAAACGTTAAGTAATCGCTATAATAGAAAACGGAACCTTAAAAAGAACTTAGCTAGTGATTTGCACGTGCTCGCGTTATTTACATATCACTAAATAAGAGAAAAACCACACTATATTCTACTTTAATTCAGGGTTATCTCCTAAACCCAGAAGTTGACACTGACTTAGTGATCCATATACTAGTTAGGTTGTCCAGCTTTTGTGTCGTAACTGACGTGGCCCCGTTGCGTGCCCGGAGTCTAACGAATTGCACCACCGTGACGAAACGCAGCGCAAGGTGAATCTTGCAGGCTGCCGTATAAAAGCTATTGTCACCGACTTGGACACATCACATTCGCATCTTCTGTCTACCACACAGAAACAACAACAAGCGAAATGTTCAAAATTGTAAGTGCGGAAAAGAGTAGCTGACAAAAAACCTTTTTCTTTCTAAATATTTCTGATCGTTTCATGGGTACTCAGTTATTAAATTGCCCACTTGTTATATTTATTGTGATTTTAACTATTTAAATTAATATAAGAGATCAATTTTTTTTATTATCATTTCTGTCAGACATGCATCAATTATAATTAAAAGTAGCCTTTAAACCATTTAGTCCGTAGCGGCAACATACTTGCCATCATAATTAAAACAAAAACGCATCTCAACTACAAGAATTACGGTTCGAAATCGAATGACTACAAAGGAATGTCAAATGGTTAAAGAGTTAAGGCAGATTAGATACATACGTTATAATTTGATATGTACCTTATATAGTTATTTGACAAGCCGATTTTATTTAACTTTCAGGTGCTCCTCGCCACCTTCGCTCTGGCTGCTGCCAAGCCCAGCATCGCCCCCGCCGCGCTGGTGGCTCCGGCAGTAGCAGCACCCCTAGTGGCCGCGCCGGCGCCCTTCGTGACAGCGACCAGCTCTCAGTACGTCTCAAGAAATTACAATGGACTGGTTGCCGCTGCCCCTGTTGTCGCTGCTGCCGCCCCTTTGGTCGCTGCGCCCGCTCCTTTAGTCGCTGCGCCTGCTCCTGTGGTCGCTCCGGCTCCATATGCAGCTGCCCGCTTCGTGGCTCCCGCTGCTCCGGTGGTTGCCGCCCCTGCCCCATACCTTGCTCCGGCAGCCAGGATCGTAGCCCCCGCCGTGGCACCAGCCCCCGTCTTGCCCGCGTACGCTCGCTACGCTGCACCTTACGCTGCGCCATACTTCGCCCCTTCTGCTCCTTACTTCGCCCTTTAAATAATAAGAAGACTGACCATTTCTACCAAATAAATTGTATATAACATACCTTTTACGTTTTCATTTTAAAGTCCTCCCGTTAACCTTCAAATGATCGATCCCTATCAAAATGGTAACCAAGTGACTAGCCAAACACGCACGTATCGTTGTCTAAATAGTCTGTATTATAACTTATAACGAACATTTTTCATTGTTCCCACATACACAGTCAATTTAATTATTAATAGGACTAAAATAATCGCTGGACCTTGGCTATAGGTAAACAAGAATCCAAACAAAGTGATTACGTATGCATTTTAATGGAAAATTAATTTGGCTAGGCTCATACGTACCGAGGTACCAATCGGTTTATGTGGACAAAGTTTCAAGGAAGTTGGCGATTAGTCCTTGGCAATTAAATAGGTACCAACGTGTAGGCACAAACAATAAACCTCGTTACGCATCGGACCTTTCGAAGCCTTAGCAAAACAATGGAAACAATTAAAATTTGACTGACCTATTTATGTACGCCCTGTCGGCGTTGTAGCTAGAAGAAAATATAGTACCTACCAATAACGTTGCCTACTATACATTACAACAGTTATACTTTAGTTGACATTCAAGCCTATTTATCTAATAAGATTGTAGCATTGAATAAATTATATTTAAGTATCTCGAGTACTCGTACGTACTCGAGATGAGTACGGCTACAGTTTTATTACCTTCTAAAAATATTTACTTCGATTTTCACAGACAAAGTCAACTCTGAAAATAAACTCTTAAGTATAATAAACTTACCGAACCTTAAATAGGTACTTGTCTAGGAGCAGATAAGCGCCATTGTATTCAGATTAGGAAAGGTCCCTGAAATACGAGAGGGTACTGGGGTAAAGTAGGTACTTAAGTAGGCATTCATTTTCTTAGGTAGAATAGAATATAGAATATTTTTATTGACAAAAGAAAACGATCTTACAGACACATGAACACAGGTGGTTCCCAAACTAGGCTATGCCTGTGACTTGGGCTCCTAGAAAGCAATTGACATTAGAATATTTTACAGAAAATATAACCGACATTTAAATAACTAAGAATTAGTATAAAGTATTGCCGTATACCTACCTACTTCAATATTGTTAACCCATATACTCGTAATAATAATGAATTACAGTCTCCCTAGACGAGACTGGTGCAAACTGAACAGACTCCGTACTGGCCACGGTCGATGCGCCTATTACAAACACCGCTGTGGGTGGGTGGACTCCCCGGCCTGCGGCTGCGGTGCGGAAGCCCAAACCATCCAGCATATAATCCAAGACTGCCCTATAACGCGCTATGTCGCCGGTCCTCCCGAAGACGAAGAAGAAGAAAGTGGCTGAATGGTCTTAGTGTAGACATCTGATTGTACATATTTGTTTCTATTTTTAAAATATGTTTGCCATACGATTAAATAAATAAATAAATTACAGTCTTGGATTCGAAGCTTAAGACAGGCTATCATTCTTTCTTGAATACCATGGATATTTCGTTAGGTGACAACCAATACTGACTAATTGCAAAAAAGCTAGTTGCCAAAAAGCTCCAACAAAAGTCAACCTTGTTTTATTGTTAGTACGTCTATGGCTGTAAACTTGTTGTAGTAATTAAGTTCTGGTTGTCACCTGACGATTTGTTTATGAGTTATGCAGCTAATTGGAGCTTTTCTATATTTTTAACGTCATCTGTGGTAGTATTGATCGTTAATTCAGTACCGAAGTGAAGATTAATCAGAAACTACCTACGAGTGATTACTTGAAATGTAGTGCAGTGGAACACACAAGTGAACCATTTCTCCAGCTCGAGTACTTCGTTCTGAATGCCGCTTGAATATCAAATAGACAGACAGCGTCACATGGTAATACTTTTAATACGGTTGAAACTCTATTTCAAATAATAAAAGGTTCCTATTCGTAGCTGCATAGCTTAGATGTCTGAAGTGGATACAGTTTTATTAGAACTTCATTAGGATTCAATTCGTACACGATTATGGGTATACTACGCATTAAATTCCATATTGAGGGCGTGATTTGTCCGTGGACTCGTTGTGTGATACCTATTGTTCAATATTTACCCATAAAAGTATATAGGTCAAGACGACTGTGTGCCAATTTCGCTGTCATAGAGACCTAGATTAAAATAACGGGATGGCTACTAAGTATAGTAGTATATACCACAAGTTCTGATATTTTCATCTGCAGAACTGGATAAAAATGTTTTTTTTTTTCAAAATCTTTGAGATACCACCATAAACGCCACGTCTATTTAACGACATTCAACTGCAAGGAAGACACGTGACAAATCGATACCTAAGGTAAAATTTTTGACTATGCTTTTAACCAATATGCAAATAAATTAATAGTTTTTTCATGAGTATCTAACTTAATATTTGACAATGACGTATCACATAACATCTCCGGCTGAAACATACTTACCAATTGAGAGACACGCGTACCTACTTAGTTATTATCTACTTATGACAGTTATGAAATACGAGAGCTTCTAAAGTCAACAAGCGTTTAACTGAATGGCACATGGACTTTTTTTTAATGCTATTCATACGTTATTACTCACATTGCATCTCACTCGCCCATATACAGGCGAGTGAAGTCAAAAAGAGATCACATTGACATCAACAATGTGTAAGTTCTAATCAGCGTCTAGCTTTGGTAGATGATAATGAAAATTATAATGGATATTACTTATCACCCAATTCACACAATCGGTACATACCTAATGAATTACAGCTTGATCTTATGATAGAGATGTAGTTAACCGATACATTGATGCGCCTGTGGATTCATGCAAATTAGAACTACTTAGTATAGTTGACTCATACAAGCGAAGCCTGATTACCAAACACCCCCTACACCTCCTTCGAGTTATATAACAACCCTATCAATGGGCAACAAGACACATTCGGTAATCGATGGCGCCCATGTTGGTATCTAATTGAGCATGCGCATGTCCTGCCATAGGAAAGTGAAAACGAACATGACCAGCGAAGACGTAATACTTGCAACAGTATAAACTATATAACGACATGTGACACATTCATCAACACACACCTAGGTTGTTCCTCGACTCATCAAGTCGTGTCAAAGATACACCATGTCGGCCCTTAGATTCGTAAGTACCTAATCACTTTTGAACCCCATTTCTTGACGTTTGTAGTCATGACCTGGGGATGGAAAGAGGAATAAGGATCATGCTGCACATCGTTAAGATAGAAAAGGATAAGCAGCGAACGGTGAAACCCCTTGAAGTTGCTAGCATCTCTAGACTAGGCATTGACAGCTTTCCGTACAGCCTTTGATTGCCCTAGTTATAAAAATAACTGTACCAGAATTTAACAAACCTTTGTTTTTTCCTTAATCCTAAAATGTCTAACATGTCAATATTTAATAAATTTCCTCATTTTTATTTCAGATCATTTCCTTAGCCGCCATCATAGCTAGCTGCAGTGCTAGCATAGGCCACGCTCACATAGTACCAGCAGTCAGATCCTTCCCCATCGTTAGATACGCTCCGTTCTACAACTTCCCACACGGCATCAGATCCATCCACGCCGTAGCACCTGCCCCGCTAGCCGCTGTTGCGCCAGCACCTGTACTGCCAGCGCCGCTGCCTGCTCCAGTGTTTCCGGCGCCTGTACCAGCCCCAGTATTACCAGCGCCAGCACCGTTCTTCGCGCCTGCTGTACCAAGATTAGCGCCTGCGGTTCCAGCGTTCCCGGCTCCTGTATTTGCGCGAGCTCTACCAGTGCCCGCGCCTGTTCCTTATGCGCCCATTGTGAGGCCAGCTTATGCGCCAGCTTATGCGCCAGCTCCCGTATTTGCGCCTGCCCCAGTAGCACCAGCTCCTGTGTTTGCACCTGCTCCTGCTCCAGTATTAGCCCCGGCTCCAGCGCCAGTCTTTGCGCCAGCGCCTATTCCTGTGGCAAGAGCAGTACCCCACCTGCACCTGTACAACAGGTTCCTCGCGCCAGCTCCACTGGCGCCGGCACCTGTCGCGTGGAAATGAATCTAGTCTGACAATAGTATTAATATTAAAATTAAATTTATTTTTTACTTTAGTAGGTTTTGTACTGGAGTCAAGACTGTTTTTTGTAAAAAAAAATGAAAATACACAGTTAAAAAAACATGTGATTTAATTGTACCATTACCCGTATAGTATTGTACTTACTCCCAATCCGCATTGGGCTAGCGTGGGGACTATAGCCCAAGCCCTCTCGCGTATGAGAGGAGGCCTGTGCCCAGCAGTGGGACGTATATAGGCTGAGATGATGATGATGATGATGATTGTACTTACTTAACAATAGTTCCAAATAAAATAAAAATAGCCAAGTGCGAAAGCCAAGTAAGAAAGTACCTAAGAAGTAATCCAACTCAATGATACTTTAGGTAGGTAGGTATACCACGAGTCCACGACAGTAGTATAAGAGTACGGGCCGCCTGATTGTTAGCAGAAATCTAATGTTAGCAACTCGAGAGGTGTCACTTGCGCTTTGCTAATACATACTTTATAAATGTAATTAAATTAGGTTTTTAAATTAATTGAACCAATTATTTTGCAAATACTGGTTATAAATCAGAACTAAACAAAAATGGAACATCGTCACACATGTTTTTACAAGCTTTTATTTAATTTGTTACAAGCTATTATTTAACTTCCCCTATTGTGTTTGTTGGTTTGTTAGTTATTGTGGGTCAAATCTTAGAAGCTAAATTTGACCCGATTTCCGATTATGCTGAAAATTTGAATACGTAGGTAAGTCGGGTGACAATGCAATATCAATGCTGGTACCATCGAGCTGATCTGATGATGGAGACAAGAGGTAGCCATAGGAACTCTGTGATGAACAACGCAACCTACCTACTTGTGTTTGGTGTTTTAAGAATTGTCTTAATGAGTGTTAGTTGCCTGTGGTAAGAAAAATACGGTCAGCCATAAAAGCTTGTACCAATAATGAAATTTTTGCGAAAAAATCATTAACATCGCGATTATTATTATTATTTATTATGTCCCTGACTATACCTATATAATTGTAAAAAAACCGGGCAAGTGCGAGTCGGACTCGCGCACGAAGGGTTCCGTGCCATAATGCAAAAAACGGAAAAAAAAAAACGGTCACCCATCCAAGTACTGACCCCGCCCGACGTTGCTTAACTTCGGTCAAAAATCACGTTTGTTGTATGGGAGCCCCACTTAAATCTTTATTTTATTCTGTTATTAGTATTTGTTGTTATAGCGGCAACAGAAATACATCATCTGTGAAAATTTCAACTGACAGACGGACGGACGGACGGACGGACAGCGGAGTCTTAGTAATAGGGTCCCGTTTTACCCTTTGGGTACGGAACCCTAAAAATATCTAAAACATTAGGTACCTACTCGTAATTAATGACTTTATTTGTTAATTTGAACACGTACTGCAATGTTGGTCTAGCTAGAACCTTCATCTCCTGTTGCTCAGGGCACACTCCTGTACCGAAACAAATGCATACTACGGTATAGTTATCAAAATATAGATGATACTTTAAATACTTCGTAGTCAAATAGACTCCGATTTACTCTTCAGGCTGTCGGAAAGTTCCCAGTGCTGTACTTATTCTGATGAGTGCCAAAGATTATTAGGTAAAAATCTTGAATGAGAAATTGATTTATGAATTAGATTTTAAAGTCAGGCTCCGATCAGCATATAGATAAAACAGATTCCCAGTGGTACGAAGAAAAAGTTGTTGAGGTGGAAAGTAGACAATTATGTAACCTCTCGTGTGTCTAGACAATGTTGAATTGAGACTATTTTATTCATACGCCCTTTCATAATACTTAAGTAGGTACGTTATTGACTGGCAGATTTTACCGACGTGTTAGTAGTCTAATGTTTTTTCTTATTTTATTATTTTTCTTATTCTCAGGATTCAAAGGTTAAACAAAAGTAAAAATATGAGAAATACTTTAGGAAAGTACTTATCAAGTTATACGAAAAGAAATCTAAAAAAAATTATATGTACATACGAGTAGGTACCTACTCAATTAACTAATAGTTAATAACATATACATAGGTATACCTACCTACCCATGAAACTCATAAAAGCGTGTTCAATTACCCAATTACTCACGAATGTTTTATATTTTTACCTAAATTGAATTCTGTTTATAAAATTAAAAAAAAACGTAGATTTGACAATATTTTTTTTTTTATTACATATATTTTAAAATAAAATATAGTCTACTAGGAGAGTTGTAAGAGGCACTTGTTTTTGACGCAAATAATTTAATTATTAATTATCTGTTGACGTCAATAACCAGTGAATCTTTATCTATATTATAGGAAGGTCAGTCGTGTTTTCTTAAATCTATCGCACAAACGCCGGGGCAACACCGAGGGGAGCTCGGACTATAGGTGCCGCGGGGGCATAAGGGAAGGGGGCGGCAGCGTAGGCGGCGGGGGCAGCATACGCAGCGGGTGCAGCATACGCAGCGGGAGCAGCATACGCAGCGGGGGCAGCATACGCAGCGGGGGCAGCATACGCAGCGGGGCCGGCATACGCAGCGGGTGCTGCTAATGGCGCCGCAGCGTAAGCAGCCGGTGCTGCGTACGCAGCATACGGGGCAGGTCCAGCGAAGTACGGAGCGGCAAACGGGCTAGCCACCAGCGGGCTCAAGGCCCTGTTGACCACGCTGACTTGCGACGCATATGGAGGGATATTTTGGGGAATAGTTTGAGCGTAGCCCACGTGAGCTGGTGCGACCAGGGGAGCAGCCACGGCGACGCTGCATTCAGCTCCGACGGCGAAGGCCGCGGCGATGAGTATGATCTGAAGCAAAAAAAATATACATATATATACCTACATAAGATTTTATGATTGATCTGTTCATCAACTTGACCTACATAGGTATTTTATAACATAACAGCTAACACAAAAATACCTATACATATGTTTGCTTACCAGTATATTATTGTAGTAGTTGTATGTAGCTGACTACGAGTAGGTACTACGACTATAAGGTAGGTTTTTTAAGGTCCCCGATGTACTATTTAATAAATTAAAAATATATATAAGTAGCAAGATACCTTTTCCATATTCATTCATTAGCAATGTTGCTTAACGGCAAAAAAACTAGGCATCAGTTATGTACTTCAGTTGGTTCCAAATTCACGATTTCCTTTAATAATATCATTTATCTTATCACTAAAGTTAGTAATCAAAAACGTTTAACAGGTAGTACTTACAGATTTTAAAGAAAACATTTTGCTTGTTTGACAGAGGACCTTCCTTGGCGAAAAGAAGATGTGATGTGCGATTTGCAAAGAAAAAGTCAAGCCTTATATACGTCGTATATTGTGATTCAGATAACGTGCTGGTAAATAAACATTTGTTTGACGGATTGCGGCCGGCCATTTGGGATTCATGTGCACGTGCGGTGAAATGGAGCACATTGGGAAATTGTCTGCACCGAGAAACACCTTACCTACTGTTTTTTGCAATAACTAAATGGTATTCAATGGATTGAGGGCTTGGGAACTCAGTGAAATTGGGTAGGTATAATATTTGCAGAGAAAATGTACAAAAAATGTGTACAAAAAAGATATTGTGAAACCCCGATGATACCTTTGTTAAAAATGAACTTTGATTTATTAACTGTTCATGATGATTTCCATGATAACTATCCTGTCTTTCCTTGGGACTCAAACTAGTTAACTCAGTAATAAAATTGATTTCATCTAAATCGGTTCAGAGGTTTAAGCGTCAAGAGGTAACATAAAGACAGAGCTACTTTCGGATTTATAATAATATTAATATTATTCATATAGTAAAAAAAATAAGAATACTAAGGTGTTATTGGTTGATATATGGTTGATATTATACATTTTTGACGTTTGAGGCTAAATGTACGTTTAGTGCTCCCTACAAAGATTCGTTCGCGGAGAACTTATGGGAACACTTCGGTCTCGGAAATCAGACAAATGTGTTTTTTCTTATTGATACTTGCTTCGAGCAACACCGGCTTCCGACACATCGGAAGGGAGGGGCCCAAGCGATATCTCACCGTACAAATCTTTCTGCCATTTTTCGCGGGGGGAAAGGTGCACACAGTCGCACTTCTCACACACTTAGATACAAAATCCAATCTGTAATGACGACACAAATACATAGAAAATGACACACGTCAAAGACAAATCTTGCAAACCTCGATCTCTTTTTGTGTACGGACGAGTGACAAGTGTCACAACACGCACACTAACACATTTTCGTTGAAGTATGTTATTGTATTCTGAGAGATGAGAAGTCGGATTTGTCGCTCGACCGATCCGCAATTTGTACTGAGCGAGCAAAATCGATAAATCCAACAATTACATGAGACTAAAATATAATAATTGTGTTTGACTGTAATTAAAAGTATGATATGTAAAAAAAAATATTACATGTGAAATGTAACACTTTCTTTTTGTAAATTTGATGTCCCCGACCTCTTTTTATAACAAAAAACCGAGCAAACAGGCATTTTTGTGCAGCAGTGTTCACGCGCGCGTCTGGACTCGGTCTAGTGAAAAATCCAAGTGCAACTAGTTTTATTACCCGCGCTAGATTAGATTGACGCGCTAATCTTGTACCTCGGCAGAGGGGAAATAGTGCGAATGCCGCCTCCCTTCCGTGTTGCTCGAAGGATACTTGAGTTGAGTAATAGTCACTAAATAAATAAGTAAGGCAGACAACATCCATAGATAAGGATCGTACCACGATCGTAAAAAAACAAGATGCTGGCCATTTAGTAATACAAACATGTCTACAAATATCATGCTTAATAGACCAGTAGGCGTATGATGAATGTTGTAATACCTACACGTGACAAAGAAATCATTACTTTTTAACACACGGCGAATGAAAGAGACAGATATCATAATCATACTGTGTATAGACAAATTTACAAATACATTTTAATTTACAAATCAGTCAAGAATTATGTTATAGGTTATAGAGCAGTTATAATGCTTTCTCGGTAAGAAAAACTTTTAGCTTGCCTTCTCATAAAATCTTCTTCTTCTAAGTCGGTCCCTCACTGCTGAGGATTGTGACTCCGCTTACTAATTTTCCCTATGGCAGCTCTTCACTTCTCCCTGTCGGTTGCTGTGTGGAAACCGTTGCTTAGTAACATCAGTCCATCTGGGCGGATATTTGATCACACCATCTCGTTGGACTTGGTCCTCTAGGCCGTATGACGTCCACCTTTCGCATGGCCCTCAATCTTATACAGCGAGTTCAAGGTCGATCTGTTTTTCTTTTTCGAACAAAACGGTCTCCTTTCATAAAAAAGATCCCGAAAATGCGGTATGTGAAAATTTTGCAGGTTTTTTGTGTTACTTAAAGTACTCTAACCAACCAACTTATTGGTATTAAGTATGGAGCAACTTGTCACCCCCTCCAACGACATTATTTCAGCAGTTTGGAAAAAAATCGCTGGAAATTTATTCCCTAACGAAGTAACCTTAACTGGCCACCTCACGACCCAGATTTATCCCCAATCGAATTTTCTCATCGAGGATATCTTAAAAGGAAAACTTTTTTTAGTAGTCTAAGCGCCATCGATGACTTAAAAAAATATAAATGAGGAAGTAAGGAAATATTTTTTCACATCACCTAATCAGAAAATGGATTTTTCTTCCCTGCTAGGAGGGATCAAAGTGGCACTTTTCTGTTCAAGGACATTTCATTGCTAGTATAAAATATTAATATAATTAACTATGAACATCGTATGTACAGCCTGGCAAAAAAGAGTAGAAATTAAAAAGTGGCAACACTGTAGTGTCAACACTGAGATTTTTTTATTTTCCTCATAGTTGATGTGAAAAGCAGTATGTGTCACACGGTATCAAAATTATTTCGTCTTGGGCGTTAACTCTTGAATCCCTCATTACGCTCAGGATTCAATGTACGCCCTGGACGGAAATATATCATTTTGATCCCTTGTAACACAAACTACTATAGATTCAGGTTGCAAGAGGGCCAAGAAAAAAGGGTTTAATTTTAGATATTTTTTTTTAAACAAATCCCGATTTGTCTACTTTCATTACAAAAAAAAAACGTGATTTTCCTGTTCAAGTGGTTTGTTATTCAAAATGACATAATATTATTTATGTTAACTGACTTATGGTCCAAATTGGATATGGTTTAAATATTGTTTCTTCGTAGTTGTTATCCTTCCGTAAGTTAGATAAGTAATAATAATAGGTACCTTGTATCCTAGTGTGCATTAGACAGAGACAAGTGGCGGGAAAGAGGGGAGGCCTTTGCCCAGCAGTGCTGTCGCACTAATAGGCAAAGTTAAAAAAACCTTGTATCCTTTAGGGTTTAGGGTGATGAAAATGTTTACGTTGGTATCGCTCCCTAGGAAAAAGAGTTTCAGAAGAGAAGAGAGCACGGCAAATACTGAAATAAAAAAGTACACGAATTTTGACTTTAAGTGCCATTGACCACTACTTCCAAGTATTTTTTTTTTCACTTGCCGTTACGTAAGTTGCAGTGAAATTGGTGTGCACAAAGTCGAAATTAGAATGCAGCCGTCGTTATAGAAGTCTGGGTCAGCCACTGTGGCGGTTAGCCAGCGATGTCCTGATGCGTATTATTAACGCACGCATGCGGCGTCCGTATTGTTGCTCAACTAAATCACATTTCGTATAAAACGTGACGATGCCCTGGAGACGACACAGTCCACCGACTCCTCCTTTAGCGTCCGAACTTGTGAGCAGTCACACAAACTAAGCAAAATGATCGCCAAATTCGTTGTAAGTTTATTTGCCTGATCAAACTTGTTTTCTCTAAAGGCTCCTCTTCACGTTGGGCCAACGCCAACGCCAACGAGGGACGCATTTATGCGTTAGAGGGAGCAAGTGATATTGCTATCTCATTCTACCGCATGGCTGCGTCCCTCGTTAGCGTTGGCGTTGGCCCAACGTGAAGAGGAGCCATAAGGACATTAGGTACCAACTCCGTAGCTATATATCATAATTATTATTGTACTGTCTAAGTGTCTATTACCTACTCACATTTTTATCCTTCTTAATTTAACCAACGGAATTATTTGCAAAGATATTCGAAATTCGAAATACCTTCCCAAGCGGACTCGGGTCAGCAAGAAGAACATGGGCAGATTATAAAGAAATACGACAATAAGATCCAACTTGTTTACAGATCGTCTTCGCCCTAGCTCTTGGCGCCGCCAGCGCCAGTGTGCTGCCCCTAGCCGCGGCCCCAGCTGCGCTCGTGGCCCCTGCAGCGTACGCCGTGGCCCCCTACGCCAGCTCCTACTCCGCGCACTCCGTCAACCATGCGGTAGCCACCCCCGTGGTTGCCCCCGCCCCGCTGGTGGCCGCCGCTGCTCCGGTTGTCTCTTCTCCTTACGTTGCCGCTCCCGCCTTTGCCCCATCCCCGTACTTATCCAGATACGTAGCCTCTCCTTACTTCCTTTAAACGAATTTGGTGATATCATTGCCTTAGTGACTTGCTCAATATAATATTATGTACTTAAATGTATATTTTGGTTAAATAAATATCAAATAATTGTGATAAAAATATACATATGTTTTTTATTTTTTATTTTCAACAATTTAGTTTGACCGCAAAAATGATCCTGTTAACGTTAACTGAAACCATAGAGAAATAAATGAGCTTACTTATTGATTTCTCTATGCTAAAATATAACATTAGATTAGATTAGATGATTTAATTCATGCAAGACAATTACATAATAAAAATAATAACAATACTAATGAAATAAAATTATAGCTCCTATAAGGATCCAATTATATTGGAGAGTAAACATCACGTGTCCCATATACCCACAAACATTATTAATACAGTAATTAACAGCATGTTATGTATAATTGAGCGGTTTTCCGGTAATAAGATCACTAAACACTAAGTCATAAAACTTTACGGGACTGATTTCGTTTAATTATGTTTAATCCCTTTCTTACAAATACATAAGTCAAAATGACAGATAAGGACAAACGATTATTAGCTAATTGAGGTTTGTAGAGCGTTTGTGAATAAGGGAGGAAGTAAATGCTAAGGAGCGAACATAACTACGCAATGTTACATTAATTAGGAAACGCGATGTGACATTTTAGCGGTATTAACATAAATTTAGCACGTGTATAATCTGTTCAAAGAGATCCAAAATATGATCATAAAGCCCTTATTACAAATTAAAGTTTAATGGTAGTTAATTAATCCTCTATGTTGATATAAGAAAGTAGAAAAAGACATCAACGCGTAATCTTGTAAAAGTAAATCTTATCATAAACCGCCTCATGGGCATTATACATAACGAAACCTTTATATTCCACATTCTTCTTCTTCTTCTTCTTCTTCCGGCCTTATCCCACTTTTTATATTCCACATTGTTTTTGGAAAAGCAAACCATCTTAACTAATCATTTCTATTCAATCTAACACCACACCAATTACGCGTGAGTACGTAACGTGCCCGGTAAATAATGTGCATAGTCACCTAGATATGAAATGATAAGTCATGTGGCCATGTGACACAAGAACAGTGTCATTGAGAACGCCCTGCCCTCCTTTGGTGTCACCTGCGTCCGCTCCGCTTCTACCAACTACTAGCAATTTTCATCTATGGATAAATATAAATTTTAGCTCACACAACAACTAACAACTAAATGCGTACGTTGCGAGGCATGAAACCTCTTGATCCATGTTAGTAATTAGTAGGTACTTAATAAGTAAACATTAGCCCAAAAATATGTAACAAAATAGGATAACCGAATCCAAAAGATATGAGAAATAGCGAGAAGGAAGGTCTCCGTTTCAGCTTGAGGAAAAATGCTTCGTAGGTACGTACAAACATGCATCCGAAGGACATTCGTTCTTTACCTCCTCTACAGTGCCCTATTTATCAAAAGCTTAAAAGTCCCTTTTTGACAGCTTTTGTTAGAAAGGGACTTCCACTTGTATTACAAGTTACAAGCTTTTGATAAACAGGGCACAGGTCGCGTTTCTCAAGCAATTCTCGTGAAATTAGATAAGCACATTTGATTTTTTTTTTTTTCCAATTAAGTTTTTGTTTTTTTTAATAGCAAGGCCATTGGGGTTCACAAAGCCACCAGTCTTTTTCTTAATTTGTGTACGTACCTAAGTATTTGTAATCATTTCCAGTCAAAGTATATTGGAAATAATAAGTAGGTAGGTACTTGCTTTTCACTAGAAGCAATTAAGCCAATAATGTAAAATAATGTTTTGTACCTTCAAAGACTTTTACCTACTAAGCCCCGGCCTCTAACGATTAAGACCGAATTATTTATACCTGTTAAAATGGGCATATATAATCTTACAAGAAATTATTTAATTAAATCTAATACCTAATCAATAGCACACGATCAATAATTAATTCTAAGACAGTTCAAGTCTCAGATAAGACTGCAACAAGTACTGTTAACAATGTGAAAGCGGCTCGTATAATTTGAAACCAATCAACAACTCACCATTGCGCCATTGGTAACATACATGTGAGCTAACTGCGTTAATGCTTAGATACTTCAACGTAGTTAAAAGTTTTGGGATTCTTATTCGTTTTATATCATGACTGTGTAGTGTGCATAGAAAACTTAGTACTCTTATGTAGGGTTCCTTTTTCATGAATGTGTTACAAGGAAATACACGTTGAAAAAACCGAGTTCTATTAGGCAGCCCAATTTCAGGGCTTTCGAATACAGGTGTTACATGTCTCTAGGGGAGCGTCGAACTATACGATTCAAAGTACTTAATCTACATGTGTAACATAGGGTTCCCCCACATATGTCGACACGGAATCGGCATAATCCGATAGGGAAAAGCTTTATGTCTACGAAATAAGAGCGATAAAGTCGTCGTTCGGCTCGGCTCGCATCGGCCGGCGTCTGCCGACGGGTCGACGGCTTTTTCGCTCTTATTGCGTGGACATAAAGCTTTTTCCTATCGGCTTTTGCCGAATGCGCGTCGTTATATCTGGGGAGACCCTTATTCGCATCTGCATCATCTATTGCAGAGTCAAAGTTCCAAACGACTAACATAGCTACGCGACAACAAAGTTAATTAGCAATCAATCAAGAAAAAATTACATTTAATGGGCCTCTTGAGGTAGGCTCATCTGAAACTATTAAGATTGTAAAACATTAAATATCGCTACGTTTCAGCAATTTATTAGAACTCCTAACACGCTTCAGAATTTTATCAATATTTTTGTGTGAATATGCGAAGTATCAAAACAGTTTCCTAGCGTTGCCAGAGAAACGTATGTGCAGACATAAAAATTCCCAACTGGACCGCAGCACGTGTACGGCCCGAGGTAGCGTTAGGTTCTCAACGCTGACTCGGCTACAAACATACACACTTCCTTCAAATGCTCCACTTCCCTTTTATTGAAGAACATACCTATAAATGGGAAGAATGATTTTAATTTGCTTATGAGCTGAACAAAGAACGGATGATTTGGTTACAGAATTCTCGGATCGCAGGATGTATTTCATTCTATTGATGTCAGTTACTAAGTTGTTTGGGAATGCCTATTGCTATTACTGTAAACAAACAGTTAAGAAACGTTGATTCAGGATTATGTCTAAGTATAAGCTATGTTGATTACAAAGCGTAAAAAACAGTGGACTTTTAAAAATCATTATCCGATTTAATTTGTTTATATCGATATACTTACCATTAATACCAGTATAATGATTAATATTGCTGCAATAGGGAATATTAGGCAAAGCTCTGCGTAGGTGGCACAACCAGGGGGGCGAAACTTCAAAGAGGGGTACCTTATATATGGAAACTAGCGCAGTCAGCATTATGTTTACAGCAACATTTCCTCACCTGATGCTTCCATGTAAATCAACTAGATGGTGTCACCGCTTTGTCTGTGATGTCTTAAAAAACACGCATCCAGGCCATAATTGTTAAAAAGAAAAAAAACTTTGTCTTTGCATTTTTATCACAAATTCCGTTTCAAGTATGAAACGTTTAATATTTTCAGTAATTTAGGTACCTCACATTTTTTAATCGTCTTAATATAATTGTATTTATATTAAAATAATATAATCGTTTTTATTAAGAACATTTAACTAAATAGTTTCGCCAAGTGCCTTACGTGAAAGGAAACGTTAAAACAAAGAACATAGTAACCGTCAAACTATAAAAGTCAAACAGAAGATTCTAATTTTTTGTAATTTTAATTAATAATTTATAGTATAATCACTATAAATTGATGAAAATGAGTGCGCCTGGGAGAAAGAAACGTTATTGCCTTTTCGGCTGTGCGAATTAAAACAACATGACTCCAAAACGCATCAATGCTTCGTTGCTCGTGCTAGCTAGTCAAATTTAAGTCCAAGTTTTAATAGTGGATTTGTATTATTTCGAACTAATTTATTATAATAAGTGGAACCCTTAGAAAATATTTTTTTGGTTTGTTACGCATGTAAGTAATGAAAAATAAATGATATTTTTACACATCGTGTT
Source organism: Cydia splendana (assembly GCF_910591565.1). Lineage (NCBI taxonomy): Eukaryota > Metazoa > Arthropoda > Insecta > Lepidoptera > Tortricidae > Cydia > Cydia splendana. Next base: position 9,790,015 of record NC_085971.1, on the reverse strand, counting down.
TTTACTTTTGCGACTAAAATATTCTTTGGTATGAACATTTATAAAATACTGTACGGTTACCATCAGTTTCTCACTGACATAAACGCCGTCGAGAACGTAATTTACTTTCTATACATCTCGCTCGCACTCGCATATTAGTGCAAACGGGATGTATAGAAAGTAAATTACGTTCTCGACGGCGTTTATGTCAGTGACAAACTGATGGTAACCGTACTGGTCTAGGTAGTAAATCGTCACTGAATGAATATGTATTATAGTACATAATATATTGGCGCCTTTTTCCTTGCCCGTGTACAGTGCACTACAATGAGGTGTATTCATTTTTCACGTGATTGCTTTGCAAGAAGGTGAAAGAATGGAACCCTCATTGTAGTTCACTGTTTACGGTCAAGGAAAAAGGCGCCATAGTCTTTATTACTACTATGCATGTGTGCCACGCACACATACGTAAAGGTTTGTGACAAAAATCCGCTAGGAGCGTTAGTGTCGACGTTTTTTGACATTTACTCGCGAGTTGGCTCTCTTTTACTATACATATATTATTATACTCTTTGGGCACAACTAGCACATACAGTAAACAAACATCAATGACACATCATGCGTCACTACGTCAATCACATGGCCTACCGTCAAACACAACAATCGAAAGTTCGGTTTCTGCCTCTCTATCACTCTTGCATATTCGAGCGATAAAGAGGCAGATAACTAAATTTCGATTTTCGCGTTTACCGGTAGGCCCTTTTAACAAACCGCCTTGATGCATCAATGTCATATTTTATTGTCTGTGAAAACTTGTCGAAAAACAGTTTAAGGCACAGTATGTATAAGTTAGTCTATGAATTTACTAGAGTCGGTAGTGCTGCACTCTGGCGGCAGAACATTGCAGTAATATCCCCTATTAGCTTACCTACCCCGTAATAAACAATGCCTACTTGTACAGGATATAACCAAGCCGTTCCGCATTGAACATGTTAAATTATAATTTTAATTTAATTTGCATAGTTTTGCTATTCGCAATTCTTAAGCATTTTGCAAAGCTTATTCATAATTAAAGGACTTCGACAAAAATACATACCATAATATATTACAAGGTTCCCGGAGGATATAGAAGGAAGTTGTTATTGTGCTTACTCCATCCTTAATTTAAAAAAATATTGTTATTGGAAACTTGTAGCTCCGGAAAGCGGCCGAGTTGAGGTGGGACTGGGCTAGAATGTCTGTCACATGTCGAGTGAGCTGTGGGCCGAGATTGTCACAGACTGGCAGCCCCGCTCAGATCGAGGATCTGGCAGACCAGGGGGCCGATTTTTGAATTTCGATCGCTCGATTTCGTCACTCGAAAATCGGTGGAAAACGGCGAAATGCTAATTTTTGAAATACGAGCGATCGAAATTTGGAACCTAGTGGTATTGACCACTCGATCTCAATTCTATTAGTAGAATTTAAATGCCTAGTAGTGGAGATATTATTTAACGAAATACACGAAATCGAGCGGTCGATATTCAAAAATCGGCCCCCAGGCGAAGGTAAAACGAGCAGACTCCTTTTTAAAAAATGGCTGAATACTGTACTAAGCCGGGAGGAATGGAAAATGTAAGGGGAGACCTTCGCTCAGTAGTGAAACACAACAGGCTGTCAATAAGGTATTATTATTTCAATTAAATATTTTAATTAGGTATTATAATCGAGTAAAATAAATATAATGATGAGGAGATTGAAAATGTATGGTGATAAAGTAGGCAGAAGATTCATGTAGTATAACTGTAGAAGGTATAAGTTTTGAATTGAGTACGTATGAGTAGTATAATAGGTAATACAATTCGTTTGAACTAATACTGAACAAAACTATCTCATTTTCAGTCAGCCTTTTCTGCTAACGCTACGTATCCACCCGAAGGCTGATACAAATGACCTAGGCCCAGGAGGTAGGGCTAAACTTGGGCCGAGCATGTGTCTAGGCAGTATATAAGCTGGCCGGCTCGGTTCCTAAGCACATTCGTCCCACATCTCCTTCTTCACCTCTACAAGACACCCCAACCCACCCCTCAAAATGTACAAGCTGGTAAGACCATTTCTTTGTATAACCGGCAGTCATTTTCAAAATAAGAAAGTTTTTCATATAATCACATTTTTAGATGAAGACTTCTTAGAGTTTTATTTTAAATAATTTGCATTTAAGTATCATCTTCAGAACAACAAAACCATATAGGTACTTCAAGACAGCTTCTACTCAAACGTGACGTTACGACTGAGTAGCGCTTAGTAAGGGGCGTTTCGTGCGTTGAGCACGATTGTTTTTGTTTTTATATACCACGTCGGTGGCAAACAAGAATACGGCCCGCCTGATGGTAAGTGGTCACCGTAGCCTATGGACGCTTGCAACTCCAAGGTGCTTGACTAGTTAGACTTTGACTGTCATCTTTGACTCATGTATTGCTTTGATCGAATGGGTCCCATAAAAACATTTGATTCTCATAAACAAACCGGATCGACTACTAAATCTTGTCATCTATCTAGGCCTCTACCGCAATTTATCTATAATACATATGTCATGAAATTCAATATTTGTATTGTTCGTCAGTGGCATCGGCACTTTTTACGAAAAATAGGAAATCTAAAAACTTCATAATTTTTTAAAGTCGCTGAACAAATGTTGGTTAGTTTAAGGAGTACAGCCTATAGTAAGTTTTTTGCTCGTGTTACAGGCCACACCCGGTATATTCAACAACCCTTTACATTGTCTATCAGTCAGCTAAATACTCGTACATTTAAATAAGGCGCATATTAACCAAACAACAGCCGGAAATGGAACAGAGATAAATCAAATTAATACTTTTTCATGAAGCAAATATGATGGGCATTAGATGCCAACGACCCTTCTCGGTCAAGCTACGTTTTTTAACCGGATTATTTCAAATCTAGTTGCATTTTATTCAGGCAATGTAATGCAAATTTTGAGTTGTTTCCAAATGTTGGCTGGTAGAATTGACTTTTAAATTATAAATATTTAATAACGTTCATTTGGATTTGATTTGATTTTGTTTGATATTTCCCAGTTAGTATTTTCCTCGCGTTGGTGTGGTGAACAATTTTGTGTTTCCCTCGGTACCAAAATTTGTTTAACCCTCGTGCCTTAATACCCTCGGAACGCTCAAGATTCCACTTTTCGAACCACTCGCTAGGCTCGTGGTTCAATTTTGGCACGACCGTATTCCAGTGCTTTGAGTTGTATACGTAGACAGAGGGCCTCAGGTACCGATGATAAAAAAAAACATCAGTTCAAAATAAAAACAAAACAACTTAATTAAAGAAAGGCTCGATTTACGCCAAAGGAGACATTGACGACTAATTTTGTCCTTCCTTATAGGTACATACAGGTTGGAACATTAAAATGAAATATTTTTATATCAGTGACAATCCTACAAAGTTATTTATATTTTAAATTGACACATGTCATGTGTCATTCAATAGGATCTACTTGCTAGGGTTGAAACATGCCGATTTTTGCACTAATGTTTAGCAAAGTGTATTTCAAAAACGGTTCATTATTAACGAAACATCTGTTCAAAGCATAGGGGTCGTGCGCGTTGGAGAGTCTGCTATCTTATGGCCTGAATCGGAAACATAAACATGTATATGCCAAAGCAAGTGCTGCCATCTACCGTTCTCGTACGTTTTCTTGTGCATAGTAAGTTCTGCCATCTTGTGGGCTAGATCGGAAGTATATACGTCAACGTCCCAATTAACTACAGCCTAATGATTAAATTTCAAAATGGCCAAAAGCTAAAATTAAAGGTTAAGTGGTTAGGTGCTCCTTAAGTGAAAACTCATTGTACGTGTGACCCCTGTATAACTTGAAGCAATTTTCAAATATGTAGGGTTAAATTTAATCAACGACTAATGGGAAAATTGGTAACGTTCACGTTCTTTTAATCATATTAAACAATCTTTTAGTCCACTCATTTGACATTAATATTAGTCATTAGTCTTGATACAAAAATCAGGTTTTTTTTCCTAAAAAATAACAACAAACATTAATTAATTATATTTCATCGTTTGGCTCTATCGTATACTCTTAACTGAGAGTGGCATTTAAAAATAACTTTGACAAATACCCGCGGTCACCGAACTTATTAATTTGTCCTAAACAAACTGGACCATAGCACTTCACAGGTCTTCGCGGAAAAACATCTTAGTTAAAACACCTAGCAATTTAAAAGTGTTCCGGAAAAACGGTGGTAAGTACAGAATATTATTAAGTGCGGATTTCGGAATTCAGAAGAAAAACATATGTTGTATGAGATACTTTTTGTTATTAACTTAAAGCTTTTGTACTTTACAGTTGCTTTGTTGTAAAGTAAGTACCTATTTATTAGTAGAATATTGTGGTGATGATATAACAATATCTACATACATTAGGTATGAATTTACTAAAGACTTCTTCATACAACTTGTTTGTATTTTAAGCATACGTTTATTATATGTATTGAATCATGCCAATACACATAAAGTCACGAATGTATCCCGGAATAATATAAGTTGACATTTATTCTCGATACACATATTTAACCACTTTTATGAAAGAGCGACCTCGATTCGCAATTCCTGGCCAGCTTGCATGCGAAGGACGTGTAATGTAATGTCGCTGATACAATCACGAACACACGCATAATATTCAAATTAGGCGTAGACGTCACTCATATGACGTGCCGAGCCAAAGCTGCCGGATTAACGCCATATGGTAGGAAGCTACTTAGATATCCGTGTAAAGAAAAACATTTATGTGTAAAGTTTTAATAAATAAATTTTAATTCAAATTATACTAAATATTAAATTTTATAACATTCGCTCCATCTACAGATGTATGGTGCCAATTGAAAGATCAGACTGAAATTACATTAGCATTAAATTGTGACAAATACAATGCCGTGAAGTCTGCATTGTATGTAGGTAGTAGGCATTTGTCTTAATTCATGGGCGGCCTGGCCGCGTAGCCAAGATGCCAAACGCTCCGTAGCGATCAAAACGCAACTGTCACTGTCGCACTAATATGAAAGAGTGATAGAGAGACATAAAGCTTTTCGTTGTCGAAGCGATAGCGATTGTAACCTTGGCTAGGCCGGCTGGTTAGTGGTTATGGCATCTGCCGCCAATGCGGAAAACGCTGGTTTAATGCTAGCCCTGGGCACTTGAGCAATTGGTCAGGTTTTCTTTCATAATAGGTACCTATGATATATATTTTAGTTTATGATTTATTTTATTTACTAGTGTTTCTTCTTAAATTAATTTGATATGTTTCCTAGACATGCCATGAAGTACAAAAATAATAACATTCTAATGATTACCCGTGTATTCAATACACTAGAATGTTACTGTTTCGATACTAATATTTCGCTATGTACCAAACGGACTCAAAATTGTGCCCTACAATGTCGAGTCCGGTTAATAAATACCATCTACCTATCTATCTAAAGCTCTGTAGCGCGTATGAACGCTTAAACAACTGATTAAGCGTATTAATAACTATCAATCATAACACAAAGCAACTCGTACACGGACAGGACTAACATCAACAGCGCACGCGACCAAGGCGTGATTGTTTAGACCGGTCTCGTTAGAAAGGCGGTCTGGATCTAGATTAGATAGGCCCACACCCGATGTCCTTTGCGAACTAAAGGGCATTCGTAGGATGTGGTGACAAATCCAATGACGTGACAAAGAACAGATAGCCTCAACTTTGTTGCGCTACGTTAGACAAAAGCATCTGGTATTCATGGAGCTATGAATAAATTTCCTCTGACGTCGCTGACTAAGCCTAAGGGAACACCAATTAGGTTAAAGTTAAATCATGACCTTGTATGTTAAACTACGTATTACATAGTTGGCAACACCAAATATTCTATAACATATTTTCCTGTAAACACGTGCCCACAGCAACGTGCCTGACGTGGGGTATCGTGTAATCGAAATATAAGAAGATATGTCAATAGAAAATACACGCGTTATTTTGTATCACGCGTGTCAAAGCCTTTAAATAATTGTTTACATGAAAACGAAACACGTGTAACGACAACATTTATTTTTTAGGGTTTCGAACCGCAAAAGGAAAAAACGGAACCCTTATAGGATCATTCCCCCCCCATTCATCTCAGAAACTACTGAGTTTAAAATTTTGAAAAAAATACACTAAATAGTTCTTTACCTATAGATGACAGGAAAACTTATTAGAAATGTGCAATCAAGTGAATCAAGCGTGAGTCAACTTCATAACATAATACGACCCCCTACACGGGTTTTTTTAAACATTTCATTCACGTTCCACATAAAAAAATACATTGGTAAAAATTGGGAAATGTACGGAATTGAAAGGCGAGTCCGACTCGCACTTGACCGGTTTTTTGTGTTTTGAGGGCGTCTAGGTAGTCTAAAAATAACTAGATAAGATAAAAACTCCGTACAGTCCTAACACCTGGAACGGTATTTGACTTCAATATTGCATACCATGAAATGGTAAACGGCCCGATTCGATCTTTAAGATACGTCAATTAATAGATCTAGAAACGATATGGATTAGATATGTCAGTGTCAAATGTGACGTTACTTAAAACAAAACCGTCACTTTTGACACTGACACATCTAATCCATATCTTTTCTAGATCTATTAACTGGCGTATCTTAAATAAAGATCGAATCGGGCAGAAAGCTGTTTTATGCAAAATTGAGTTATCCAGGCGAAATGTCGAATACTGTTAAGTTTTGGTTCAAATTGTTTCCGTTCATTGCGTAAGAGATGTGCAAATTTCATTCGAATGACGAATAACGAATGAAAATAACAAAATTTATCGCGAATGACGAATAAAAATGTCGGATGATTATTCTTATTTGAATAAATTATTCGTCGAATAATTTATTCGTCGAATGAATTGCCACGAATAATTTGTTATTGGAATACCTTAGGTATAAACTTTTCACGATTTCGAAAGATTTGGCAACTGTGATGTGCAATACAACTACCTGCAAGTCCTGCAACTACCTAAATAGTTACTACCTAAATAATAAATTACGTATTGTGAGTTTCGCTCTGAAGCAAACAACTGCTAAGAACATTTGGTTTTCTCACTCTTTTAGTATATAGCTATCTCTTTCTAGGTCTGGCTAGAAAGTTACTAATATAACTTTGTGTGTGAGTAATTCATTGTTCACGCTAATCCTTTGTTTATTATACTACCTGGGCTTATCCTTTAACCCTTAACAATCTTTAACTTGTCAGAACTCAGAACAAATTTACAGTAAAAACAAGTCATATTAAACGTGTTATTATTCGTGTTGTTTATTTGAATGGAATAAGCCAAAAAACTTATATTTTTTGTGGATTTTTCGAATTAAATAAAGAATAAATCATTCGTCATTTGAAAAGTGGTCGAATGATTTATCCGCGGATAAATTATTCGCGAATAAATCATTCGTGAATAAAAAATCGTGAATTATTGTTGATCCGAATGATTACTCCGATAAAAGTTTATTCGAATGATGCCCATCTAATCTCTGTCATCTCATTTTTAGGGTTCCGTACCCAAAGGGTAAAACGGGACCCTATTACTAAGACTTCGCTGTCCGTCCGTCCGTCCGTCCGTCCGTCCGTCCGTCTGTCACCAGGCTGTATCTCACGAACCGTGATAGCTAGACAGTTGAAATTTTCACAGATGATGTATTTCTGTTGCCGCTATAACAACAAATACTAAAAACAGAATAAAATAAAGATTTAAATGGGGCTCCCATACAACAAACGTGATTTTTGACCAAAGTTAAGCAACGTCGGGAGTGGTCAGTACTTGGATGGGTGACCGTTTTTTTTTTGCTTTTTTTTTTTTTATATGGTACGGAACCCTTCGTGCGCGAGTCCGACTCGCACTTGCCCGATTTTTTATAGAATAGGTTGCTTTAAAAGTAAACGTGTTCTCCTATAACGTTGGGCACAACGCATAGCGTCAACGGGAGACCAAAGCCTAACTAAAAGCCATCACAAACAAGTGCAGGTAAATTAACAACAGGATAGATTACGTAAATTGAACTATGATGTACTTAAGGTAGAACTGATTGATTTCCGTGATTATAGACAATCAGCCTCTGAATTTATAAGAGTTTATGAAGACAGTTATTTATCCTTGTCTATAGGTTGTGTTCGCCGCCCTCCTCGCCGTGGCCGCCGCTGCGCCTAGCCCGTACGGTGTTCCGTTGGGCGTAGCTGCCCCTTATGCTGCCCCTTATGCGGCCCCCGTGGCATCCGTTTGGGGCCATGGGCTCGCTCCAGCCCCCATTATTAAGACCGCTGTGCCTGTCGCCACTTCCTATGCCAACACTGTGAGGGTATGTATCATGATCATCGACTAAAATATACGTAAAATTACTACTGCCTTCCCAGATCCGCACGCCACTCCAGTGGGCGAGCGGGACATCACACTTGCCTATTAGCGCTGTCTTGCTGACACACCGGAGCGGCACGCGGATCAGCATCAGTGTCATAACCGTGTAACTACTTATCTATTGTTGACATGTCATCAATCCATACATTCATAGCCAATATGACATCGTAGCCGGAACACATAATACACGATTCGTTGCATTAATCGACATCTATCTAATTAATAGTATCTCTAATTGCGTTTTCGTACTTTTACGCCTCCATTTTATGAAGCTATCATTTATAATTATCTACCGAATAAGTCACTTACTGATGGACAAAACATCAGAAAATTAATGCTATGAAAATAACAAAATCAATCTTGTCAAAAGGAAAGGCCGTGTCCAGAAACAAAAAATAAATTACGATATAATATCAATTCAGTGCATCGCGCCTGCACGGTAATATGTTGCCATGCTCTAGTCTAGAGCGAGCAAGCGCATGCAAATAATACGTTTCTGAATCCAAGAAATATAGTAAATAAAATGCAAGTACACGATGACAAGTAGAGCTAACCTTGGAGTAGGCCGATCCAATCTGAACCACTTATTCTGCAAGTAAAGAGTTCTTTTATTTTTGCGGCCCTGGCATTTTAGTTCTGGCTGCAAACTTGACCATCCACTTTTTAGCAACATTTACTTTAAATAAAACCATTAAGTTTATAGTGCCAGTGACGCCTAAAGATAAGCATAGCCTTGGCAAGATTCAAAACGAGATTATTAATTTTAACTTTGTATTTATAGTATTAGGTAATTAATTAAAAGCGAGTCAATGCACTTTTAAAACAGGCACTTAAATACGTGTACCTAATGCTGTGTGACTAAAGGCATTTTAAGCTTAATTGGTAGTGACCCAAACTATGAAGCTGGAGGTCTCGAGTGTGAATCCCGGCAAGATATTCGTTCCTGACCTGAGTATGGAGGCCAATTCTAACTTACATTTTGACATCAAAATTATATCTAAATGTCAGTAATTTTTTACGCCCGTTGTATAATATACATTTACGGACAAGTACGAGTGAAATGCACGCGCGAAGAATAACTAAAGTGTCCTTTAGTTATTCTTCGCGCGTGCATTTAGATATCATATTGATGTCAAATTGTACAGTCGAATTGGCCTCCTGGATATTTTCTATGTATTTAATAAGTGTTCATATTTATCGTCGTCTATTATCTAATTTTAGGTACAACAAAAGTCTTATTTATTTTGCTGTAGAACAAGATCTGTTTGTATAATATTGTCCCGTAACATTTATTTATTGTTATATTGTTCTCTAATTAGCTCGCCAGCCCAGCCGTGGCCGTGGCGCCCGCCCCATACGCCGCCGTGGCGCACGCGCCTGTACTGGCGTCCCCCTACGCGCACGCCTGGTAAGCGACACGCCAGACGCCACAAGCCCGGCCACACCACCCGGCCAACCAGTGCAACAGTCAACATTGCTTATTTAATTTATTAGCGCGCTAAGCAAATTTTGAATGTCGAAAAGTAGTCTGCTCTTCAGGAAAGCTGTTTGTTGTTAATAAATTCAACTTTTTGGTTTTTATCTGAGTTATTTGTTTTTACTTTTTCGTGAATCTTAAGCTGAAACAGATTTATACTTAAGACCATTAAGAACGTGAGCAGAAATCCACTGCCCAGGGCTGGGATTGAACCAGCGTCTGCTGCTTTCGTGGAAAATGCCATAACGACTAGCGGCTCGATTCGGGAAATGAATTAGAGATTCACTAGATACGATACAGTAAAGATATGTGATGTTCCACGGCAAAAGGTACGTTATGTAGGCTGGCGCCGCGATTCACTAGATATGAAATAGTAACGACAATATATATGATATGTATCTAGTTAATCTCTAATTCATTTCCCGAATTGCGCCGTAGGTCACCCAAGGCACAGCGGTAACGGTTGAACTTTCATTAGTCACTCATTAGTTATTTCAGCTCATATTTTTTATAGTACTGTTAGTGTCTGTGTTACTACTTAAAAAGCACAAATCAAAATATTTAATAAAAATAATTTGATTTTCACCGCATCAACTCGTAAAAGCTCTCTTTATTCTTCAAAAACTGATAAGAAATAAAAGGGGCATTTTATCCACAAGAGTGACAAAGTAATTTGATGTAGAGTTAGAGTTGTTGGTAGAATTGACTTTTAAACAATGATTTTGAATGATAAATATTTAACTTCATTTGTTTTTTAAGGAGTTATTTCTTGTGTTTTGAAGTTTATATTTCATACAACTTCATCACTACTGCCTTGCACAGATTACGACTAAAAAACATAAAAAAATAAGCTCCAGCTTCCCTAGTGGTTTTTTTTTTGCTATCTGTGCAAACAAAATTTAAAAAAATCATCTTGTAAATAAAATTAATTTGAACTTAATAACTAAGTGCGACAAAAATAAACAAATCTTTATACCTAAGGCTCTAGAGATTTGAATCAATAAGATCAATCCGTCTTTAATCTGATTAATTGATTATTAACTGAAGCAAATTATATTCACTACTTGTAAATCTGAATTAATAAAGCCATCGCAAAATTTTAACCACAAGTTGGTATGCCGATAATTTTTATCGATTTATCGAAAGCCAGCGAGTAAAGTTAAATAAAAGAATATCGGACGCGAGAACTGTCGTTGATAAGCGGCTCGCCGTATATGGCTCGCTGGATAAGGCTGGATTCCGCATGCCACTGCAGTCAGTGTGTTGGTGTTATACATTTATTTCATATAGAGTGGTCAGACAATTGCACTCCACTATCGACTACGCTATTAATTGAATAAAAGTTTTGCAATGACATAAGGCCCACCAATAGACATTTAAAAGTCAGACTAACCTACTCGCCGCCATATTACAATCGATGTTACGATTACGCTCTGATTGTTAAACAATTACCTTATATTAAGAACATTTAATTTAATTAAAATTTAACTAAAATTTGTCATCAACATGCAAGTAACATATATCTATATCTGGTACTAGTTTTCGTTACTAGAAATTTCAATAGAAAGAAATTAGAACGAATAGTAGTTTTACATACTAACCTTCTTTCTTGGCGGCGGGTGTGTGTAGCTCTTAAGAGTGTTTCTGTTAGCACAATCACAGAATAAATAATAGTAGTAGGTACAGAAGACTCACTCTCTAACAAAACGCATCTGTTACGATCAGGACAGATATGGCCGCTAGGTGGCGACAGCGCCACGTGCGGCTTATGGCTAGCCACCAAAATTGGTGTGGAACGGATGTACTTGTAGCTACCTGTTGCAAAGCGACGAAATCGCGGAGTGAGTCACGCCTGGTACAATCAGCAATGTTATTAGCTTAGCAGCTCTGCATACAAGTATGTATGCAGGTGTGCTAAGCTTATGTCGGCTGTACATGGACTTATGATTTCAGACCTTTACACTTTCCACATAGTCGGTAAAAAATAGCTGCTAATAAGTAGGTACCTACTGTGGTCGAATTTAAACCTCCCGTAATTTAATTTAATAATATTGAGTTTGGTGTTAACAACTCCATATCAAAACCAGCCTACACCCAACTGGCGCAGTACGAAAGTGAACTCAAGGCCGCTCCGCTTATACCTTACAATTTCGCTGTAGTATTAAACACGCCGCAAAAAATCCCTAATGACAGCTTGCAATTGCAACGGTTTAATTCAATTGTTTTAATGAATGCTCACGATATGGCGACCATAAATTACCATATGGCAAACATTAATTTTTTAATTGCAATGTTCGTGAACTAGTTTACTTCAATTCTAACACAGATAATAAATCAGATTAAGCTACTGATCCCGAAATTTTGCATAGATCCTACGTAAGTTAAGCTACTAATAGAGACCAAAGATGGCCATTGGATATCTGTAATGAAGGTTTTGCTTTTATTATTGAGATCAATGGCAAAAATCTGAAATCACAAATCATAGTCGTTCAGACAAAATGTATATACCTATTGAAATGATCGTATATTACGGTCAAATTTATATTTATAATGTCTTCAGTTGTCAAAAAACACTGTAGAATTGCACCGCAGCGCAGGCGCTTCGAATTACTTCTCCGGCAGCTTAATACGACATTCAACTTTTTTTTAACTGCCCGCTCTTATTTACGTTATCGGTACTGCGCTATTTATGAGTTTCCTTGATAGAAATGGTCGAGTTGAAAAATTATTACTTATCGGAGAATACACCGTGTTCGTTTTAAAAATAAATGTGTCGACTTTGACTTAAGTACGAGTACAGTAAGTAATTTTTACGTTTTATGACACCATCCGACATAACATTTAAGTAAAATATGAATAGAAATAAGCTGAATGAAAATTAGGTAGAGTACAAAACTGACAAAAGTGGAACGCTTTCCTTTTTACCCTATATTCCTGGAGGTACTGTTCTAATGCATACAGGGTGACCTTAGCCATTGGACAAACCCTGAAATCCCACGTAGGATTACTTGTCAGAAATGCTCTAACGGTAATATTATTTTAATTAGAACATAAGATAAAAAAATAAATTATTAAACAAAAGTTATTTCCAATAATCGACAATAAAAAGAAACATACTGTATTAATCATTGGCAGTGCTTTTGACAATTTGTTTGAAAATGTGCGGCAATGATGACATTTGTCAAAAGTCAGAATCTTATTAATGTCATAAATAAAAAAGATAATCAAAACGGTCGAAGAAGGTTTCATACTATTTATTAACTCAGGAGCTACTAACACATACAAGTTGCTCCAAAGTAAAAAAATCGTAATTTGTTAATTTCTTCGTAACCGCTACACCGATTGTTATGATACTTTGTACATACTGGTTCTAAATATCCTAATGCATATGTACATTTTGGCTTTGTCCAATGGCTAGGGACACCCTGTAAAGTTTATAAGGTCGGGTCAGTCGGGTGCGCAGATCGTATTGATCGTATTTCAGAAATTAAATATATTACCGCTATCTAAGTCAGGTCCCCACTGAAAACCAGCGCCACGGATTGCCGCGGCATTATGCTGAGTGGGGTCCTATTTTAGCGTCCAATGTTTTTTATGTTTGTATGTCTTTGTTTTCTAGATGTAATATGTTGTGGCGTTAAATAAATGTATTTTCTTTCTTTTCTTTCTTTCTATCATGTATGTATATTAAAAAAGCATGTTTACTTGTAAAGAACCGTCCAGATTTGTTTAAAATGAGATCTGAATTATTTTCAAGCCAGATAACTCAGTACCAAAATCTTCTACACCAACCTCGATGCAACTCAGATATATATAAGAAGAATGCGTACAATATGTGCATAGTTCTATACAACAACTTGCCCAACGGTATAAAGCTACTAAACGCTATAGAATATAAGAAAAAAGTAACTAGTTTTCTGTTAGAGCATTGTTTCTATAGCGCGAAGGAATACCTAGATTATAATTTGATTTAAGAAATAAACATTGAGAAAAGTATTTAATATAAACTATTTTTATTATTAATTAATTAATTATTTATATGACATTTAATATTTGAATTTTAATAAATTATAGTAATTAGTAGATATATTTTTTGCAAAATTTGCATGTCGTTGTGTGTGACTGAATACTGTATACCTACCACTTAACAAAACATCACCTTGTATTTTAGAATTAAGTATTATTGCAAATTAAAAAAAAAAATCTTTATCTTCAAAAATAATTATTTCTCTTAGTCTCCAGTTTTCCTTTACAGCCTAATTTCGATTGAACACCCGTTATATATAGGTAGGTACCGTAATTCAGAAAAGAGTTGACTATCAATATTTTGTACCTAAGTATTTCATGGATATTTAAAAAAAAAAAGGTTTTATTATAAAAATTACAACGATGTTTTCTCAAACATTTTTCCGAATGTAATAGTGTAGGTCGATGCATTTTTCTGTATATATGTATCTGAAAAATAGCTCTTTTCTATGTACCTAAAAGCTGCATTTAGATTGTAGCTTATGTAAGTAACGTAAAAGTTTTCGTGATTAAAATTAGGTACTGTTAATTATAACTAGTTAGTTAAACAAAGTGCGACCACACCAATCCTTAATGAAATGGTAAATGGTATCGAGATGACTAACCGAAGCAAACTGGTTGAACTTGACTTTTCTACCAATGATGCACTGAAGTGTGCGTGAAGTATAAATACATACGCGTAGTGAAAGAAAGCATCAGTTAATCTGAGTCGTTTGTCGTTCGCACCTGAACTAACACAGACCACGATGAACTCGCTGGTGGTGTTGTTTTCCGTGATGGCGCTGGCCTCTGCCAGTCCCTCGGGCCTGCTGGCCCCCGCGCCGCTGGCGTACTCCGCGCCGCTGGCGTACTCCGCGCCACTGGCGTACTCCGCGCCGGTGCTGGCCGCCGCGCCCGCCGCCATCTCCAGCCAGTCTCGCCTCGACATCAAGTCCTCGCCAGCCGTCGTCAGCACTTCATACGCCGCTGCTCCTGTGGCCTACGCCGCAGCGGCTCCCATTGCTCCCGTGGCTTACTCCGCACCTGTAGCTGCCGCAGCCATAGCGCCCGCTGCCGTCTCGCACCAGTCCCGCATTGACATCAAGTCATCCCCGGCCGTCGTCAGCACTTCTTACGCTGCTGCTCCCATTGCCGCTGCGGCTCCTATCGCATACAGCGCTCCTGTAGGTTACTCTGCGCCGGTGGCAGCTGTAGCCATCGCTCCTGCCGCTGTCTCCCACCAGTCCCGTGTGGACATCAAGTCATCTCCGGCTGTCGTTAGCACTTCCTACGCCGCCGCTCCCGTCGCCTACGCTGCTGCTGCCCCCTTCGCCTACAGCGCCCCGCTGATCAAGACTGCAGCGATCGCTACACCCCTCGTCGCTACTACCGGCTACGCGGCGCCCATCGCTACCGCCGGCGTCGCGCCTGCCTTGCCCCTGGACACCCCTGAGGTGATCGCCGCCCGTGCCGCGCATTTCGAAGCCCACGCCCTCGCAGGCGCGCACCTGATCAAGAAGCGCTCGGCGCCGCTGTTCGCCGCCCCGGTCGTGTCCACGTACTCCGCGCCGATCGCCTACTCCGCGCCCATCGCTCCCGTGACGTCGTACGCCTCCTACACCCCCCTCACCTACTCCTCGCCCCTCATCACCAAAGCCTACAGCGTGCACCCCTGGTGAGCGCCATCACGGTAACGAGGATTTACTCGCCTCAGTTCAGTGACATCGAACGACAATGATTATTTTGTAAATAAATTGGAACAAATAATAATGAAAGTTGTTTTTTTCGCAAATAATTGTAATTACACTGAAAATGTGAAATTCACATTCACGGTTCTGATCTCTGAAACACCGGCTTCCTAGCTGAGTAGAAATATGGTTTCTACCCCAAACCTTAGGTATTCCCACTGAGATAAACTTTTTGTTTTATGAGGGTTTAGCTATATGTAAGTAGGGCCTTTTTGCACACAAAAAATAAACATGCTACTTTTTTTGCCTTCGCACGATCATCCCTGATAACCCTCTAAAAAGAGTAGGAGCAAGCGATCACTTTTAATTCATAAACACTCGAAGGTTTAGTGCCTACTTTAGTCTCTGCTCCACTTGGGAAATATTTTTACACCACACCGGCTCGTAAAATCACTCTTTATTTTTAAAACTCATGAGAAAATTGCATTTTACCCACTGGAGTGGCAAAGTAAATTGATGCAGATTTTGAGTAGGTAGTTTCCTCATGTTGGCTGCTGGAAATGACTTCTACGTGATGAATTTGTATTATAAAGATTAAATACGTACCTACCGTTCATTTATATTTAGAAACAGAAATATTTTTATTCGTGAGCACAAACACAAAAACCAAAATTATACAAGCAGAGAAACATAAAAAAGGAGAAAGTGCCTCGAAATGGTCTCACCTCAGCATGTTGCTGGCGACCTCCAGCGCTGATCTTCCGATGAGACCATCCGGTGAAACAATAGTATTTTCCTGGCGGGGTGCATGTGATCAAAAATTTTGTGATTCACTCGGTAGCAAAGTTTGTCTCTAACCCTAACCGCTCAAGATTCCACGCAATTTCAATTTTGGAGTCTTTCGCTTTTTCGGTATTAGCACGTCGAGTTAAAGAACAACTTTGCCCCCTTGTAAGACAAATAACAATGATGTATTCCTTCTTTAATTTTTTTAGCGACAATGGCTGGAGTCATTGAAAATTGAAGTTGCTTTTTCTTTTCCGTCACTTTTTTGTTGGAAAAAACCACTACAAAATGAGTATAATATTTGAAGTATTAAAATCATAAATAAAGGGTAGGTATGCAAGCCATTGCAAGAAAATAAATACCTACTTAAAATAATTATGCCCCCAACAACCCACTGTCGCTAAAAAAGAATGGCTGCTATTTAACTGATCACCAGATTTAGTAAAATTTCATACCAACAAAATATATTTTACCACCCTAAAATAATAAATGATCACCAAAATTATAACCCCATTTCAATTTGAAATGATTACCAATTTTAATACATTTTGCTATCCTATTAAAGGAAATGACACCAAACTAATAATTATTAACCCAAAAATAGTAAATTATTACCAAACTTCAAACCCCATTTTAATGTGAAATGATAACCAAATTTTTACATCTTGCTATCCTATTAAAGAAAATGACACCAAAATAATCATTGTAAACCCAAAAATAGTAAATGACCACCAAAATTAGAACTCCATTTTAATGTAAAATTATAACCAAATTTTTAAATCTTGTTATCCTATTAAAGCAAATGACTCCAAAATAATCATTGTAAACCTAAAAATAGTAAATTACCACCAAAATTGTAACCACATTTTAATTAAAAATGTGCAAATATTTAATATATCGTTATCCAATTAAATTAATTAATCCACTTCGTCACCTTTTTCTAGTAGGTAGCATTTCATATTTGTAACAGTCGCAGTTCTAACCTAACCTAACCCACTTTTCTAGTAGCATTTCGTTTCTGTAAGGGTCGCAGTTCAAACCTAACCTAACCCACTTTTCTAGTAGCATTTCTTTTCTGTAAGGGTCGCAGTTCAAACAAACCTAACCCACTTTTCTAGTAGCATTTCTTTTCTGTAAGGGTCGCAGTTCAAACCTAACCTAACCCACTTTTCTAGTAGCATTTCTTTTCTGTAAGGGTCGCAGTTTACACCTAACCTAACCCACTTTTCTAGTAGCATTTCTTTTTTGTAAGGGTCGCAGTTTAAACCTAACCTAACCCACTTTTCTACTAGCATTTCTTTTCTGTAAGTGTCGCAGTTTAAACCTAACCTAACACACTTTTCTAGTAGCATTTCGTCTCTGTGAGGATCGCAGTTCAAACCTAACCTAACCCACTTTTCTAGTAGCATTTTGTTTCTGTAAGAGTCGCAGTTCAAACCTAACCTAACCCACTTTTCTAGTAGCATTTTGTTTTTTGTAAGGGTCGCAGTTCAAAACTAATCTAACCCACTTTTCTAGTAGCATTTCGTTTCTGTAAGAGTCGCAGTTCAAACCTAACCTAACCCACTTATTTATTAGCATTTCGTTTCTGTAAGGGTCGCAGTTCTAACCTAACCTAACCCACTTATCTGATAGTAGTTCGGTTCTGTGAGGATCGCAGTTCTAACCTAACCTAACCCACTTCTATAGTAGCATTTCGTTTCTGTAAAGGTCGCAGTTCAAACCTAACCTAACCCACTTTTAACTGATAGCAGTTCAAACCTACCCTAACCTACTTTTCTACTAGCATTTCCATAGAAAAGTAGGTTAGGTTTACCTAAACTACTTTTCTAGTAGCATACTATGCGGTGCGGGGTACGGGGGGTTGAGCGGGAGGGGCTAGTAATTTTGGCATCATTTTACTTTATTTGGTAATACGTGTACATTTTTTGGTAATCATAGTGGTTTATTTAGGTGAAAATATCGCATTAATTTGGTCTTCAAGATTTGGTGATCATTAGTGATTTTTGGTGATCATTCAATATATTTGGTATTTGAATACAATTTGAAGAGCAGTCGTTATTAAAATGTTGGTACTTTTGTAATTTTAGGCCTTATTTTTTTGGTGTTCAGTAATTTTTTTTGGTAAGCATGATTTTTTTATTTAGGGTACCAAAGTATTTTTTGGTGGTCATTATATTTGTAGCCAAAAAGAAGAACGATGGTGATAAAAAAACTCATGACATGACTAGTTAGTATGCCTGTGAAATGTACAATATCAAAAATAACTACTAAAAATAATACTCAGAGAACATTATTTCAAAATAATCCAAAACGTGGGGCATCGGAAGCGATTCCTATACCTACAGTGTGGCTACCACCAGGCACTGACATAAACGCGAGAACGTAACTTACTTTCTATGCATCTCGCTCGTACTCGCATATTACTGCGAACTAGATGTATAGAAAGTAAATTACGTAGACGTTAGCGTATATGCCAGTTTAGACACTGTCAGTGACTCATGGTACGGGTACACATGAAATTATACCTATATTAAGCGGGCCATAAATATAACAAATCGATTCAAAAGTAGGATTTGACATTCCTGAAGCGACTCAGTCATATTACTCAGTCATAAAAATGTCTTATGTACATGTGTGTCGCTTAACTTCAAACTCGGGTAAATCCATTCGACCCTCTCAGCAAATATCTACTCTATTACCTTTTCTTAGTACCAAAATCGCATAATCTGACAGATGGATTTACCCGAGTTTGAAGTTAAGCGACTCATGTGATAATTATAAAACGTACATACGCTTTCGTCGCGCACTAATGAATCACACGAACATGCTGCCAAAAAGCCGCTCTTATCTTTATGTTACGCTCTCATTTAAAACGACATGCTAAAATTACACGAAAGTTGCTATGAACATTAACGTAACAACATATATCTAAGTATGTCTGGTACTAAAACGTTGATATAAATTGTTGTACATAAAGAAAATAAAGAGTAGATGTGTAAAACTTTTACTCGCTCTAATTTCTCTGTATTGCAATTTCTAGCAACGAAAACTAGTACCAGACATAGATGTACATAATGTACATGTGTTACTTGAATGGTCATGTCAAATTACATACAGGGTGGAAAGGCACGACGATCCTTTCCGGAAATGGGAGATAGTTTAGCCTAAGCTATATATTTTCTGCATAGAAACTATGTTAATATGGCAAACCGTTTCTAAATTATGGCCTTTTAAACATCCATGCAAAAAACTACTTTGTTCTAACCCTAACAGGTGACAGGGTCACTGAACTTACTTGTAAATAATCAGTATACGACAGGAAATTATGCTAATTTGTTGCCATCTAACCATTTTTAGGTCTGCTTACAACACGGTAAGAATCGTTACAGGATTTTCGCTTTCTTAGTGGTTCCACTTGTTCAATACTTGAATGAAGTAGTTATTTTATTCCTTAATATTAATAATATTATAAACCACAACATTGTTTACAACGACAGTTCAAATGGTGACATTGACAACCACTCAAAAGTACGCAATCGTTTTATAAATAGCTATGATTTCCTTGACTGATAAAAAGGTTTTAGTTTCTTAACACGTTTCACAAAATTATTTTCGAATAATTGGAAACTATCTAAAATAATAAAAAATTACAAGTAGGTTGTGTTAGATGCACCAAATGAACTTGCAAAAATGAAATACTAAGAATAAATCAAGAATAAATACTTCTTAAATACCAAACTAACAAACCTTCTTGCGTGGTAGGAAATAGACAAGACGTCTGATGTTTGAAATTAAATTTTCATTGAACTTTACTTTAATGTCATATTCTTCAAATAAAAATGCCGTTGTTAGATGCTCGTGGCTATTTAAATTTGTGGGGCTGTGTAAAAGATATGGTGTACCTACCAAACGGAATGTGAAACTGCGACGAAATGAGACAAAGGCTAATTGGTGCTTTCTGCGGAGGAAAAATGACGAAGAGCATACACTATCGCATGTGCATCGACATACTCGGGCACGGGCTGCGGCGGCGTTGTAAGACACGGAGGTACATTTGAACACCGTATGTGAAGAGAAGATAGTGTTAAATATTGGCAAAAAGTAATTATCTAAGAAAGTAATAAAATTGTTTGTAATATTTTTGCATTCATTTGATTTATTTGACATTTATGCGTCATTCATACATCATTGCGATTCTGTCAACGATCGGAAAAAAGTGTAAAGTCCCGAGCTTTCCCGACTGAGATCCTTAATCTATAGCCGTGATGTGCACATGCTATAGGGTTGTCACCACAGTTAAAAAGTAGTAAATTTGCTATTTTTATTTATTACTCAATTAACGATTCTTACCATTACCAATCGTCTCTGTATCACTTAAACGACCTAATACTTCCGGGAAGGATCGTCGTGCCTTTCCACCCTGTATATGTTACTTCAGAATGTGTAAAGCGTAATTTCGATTGTATGACGGCGACTAGCTCAAGTGTGAATTTGACTCGCACATCAAGGGTTCGGTAAAAACTTTGAAACGATTTCAGTATGTTTCTTTATGTGTGTGTTTCTGTATGTGATTAATATAATAAAATAATGATACACTATTAGGATTGATAACCATCATATATATAAAATTTAAAAACCAGAACGGGATAAAAAACGAGGGAAGAAGCGAGATGGCGCCTTACAAATTTCTAAAAAAGTTTTTGACACGTTTCTCGAATACGACGCACGTATGATAAGAAAAACCTGTTCAAATCAATTATCTACATATGGAAATAGAACTAGAGCATTAAAACTATCGCTATCGCTTAAAAAGAAATTTTCATAACAATCTTCATTTTACGACATCGGCCCTTTCTCGGCAACTCTCGGTTGCTTTCGTTTGGCGGTGCTACAGATTAGACCAAATAATCCGTAAGTTAAAGTAAACTAAATTATGTTTGTCATGTTGGTATACAGTTATTTCGTCGTTTTTTTACACGAAGTAAAATAAAAAGTGCTGTCAACCTCAACCTTAGTCTATAGAGCCCATACGAGTGATTTATGTCATATATGACTTATCATTCTTATCAATCAAAGTAATTACTATATTATTATTATCAATTTGTATTTTGTTGTTTTAAATTTATTTTTGAGTTATATTATTCAGAATATTCAGATTGACTTTCACGGCTTCGGCAAACATTGCCATTCGTCCGGGGAACGGGCTAAGAATGCTGAGATGGGCCAAAAATACAAAGTTGATAGTAAGTTATGTAGGTAGATTAAAGTGCATGTTCAAATATTATTGAGCGACCTGATAAAAATAAGCAAATGTACAGTCAGCAGTCAGCCAAATATCGTAATATAATTTTGTTGCCATAGAAATAAGGATGTGGTCCGATCCGTGGAAGTTTTAGATATTTGGCAACAAAATGCTGGAACAATCTGTCTCCGCCTTTGAGGAACCTGAAAAGTGTGCATAGTTTCAAAGTTACGCTAAAAAAAGAGATATATGAACATCAGCAAAGACAGGAAAGTTTAAGATGTGATACTAGTTTTATCTAAGAAGCCTTTTTTTTTTCACATACCTGTAGTTATGTCCCATGAGCCAACCATTTCTGCACTATTTTTTGTCACTTTATTTTAATTTGTACGTCTTTTCCAAATAATTAATTTAGTGATATAGTTTTGGTTTGTTTAAAGCTTTTACGACTAGAAGTTTTTAAGTCTTCTGCACAAAATGTACACGTGGATAGCTATGTCATAGCACAAATATGGCCGTGCTGGTGTCGTGCCGTGTGACGTGGCCATGGCGTGGCGGCCAGCTGTCATTTGGCTGTCAGGCCTGTTCCAGATACGGCAATTGCCGCAATGTTGAAGTTGTATATTAAATAGTTTTAGTTTCAATTTTATGTTTTAGGTATAGTTCTAGTTTTTAATTAGTTTAGTAAATTATAGCATAACCGCCTCGTCGTCGAACGGCGTAAGCCTGGGTTACAACGGAAGAACAGCGCTGGCTTTGCCAGCAACATGCTGAGTTGTGACCCTTTTATGGCATTTTTCACTAAATGTTATACATTGTATATTTGTCAACATGTTTTTGTCATCTGTGTTTGTTTGTCATAAATAAATGTATTTCTATTCTATTCTATTCTATATAGTGGCGAAATATTGAGAGACAAAAGCGGCTAAATTCAGTGGTGGCTCGGACACGGAGAGAATGGGAGAGGATCGTGCCGTGAAGAGAGCGCAGGTACTTGGGACAACAAAATGGGAGACGCCCGAGTGGACGTCCTAGGTACCGCTGAAACGACGTAGTTGCTCAAGACCTGCTCAACCTCGGCCATGGCGACTGGCGAGAGCTATCGCAAGACCGAGAGGACTAGACTACCTATGTTTGTATGAAAAGGCGATTTAAGGACGGTGGTCGTCCATATTCGTCTTAAGGCGAAAATTAATCTAATGAACGTTTTTACAACTAGGCTTATAAGAACAAATAATAATTTTATCTTGAAACAAGTTTTAAATAAATACGTGTAGATGAAAAAATACAATCTTGCCTTTTATCAAATCACATCATTTTTTGACAAATTTGCGAATTGAGTTATCCAAATAACGGCTACAAATAAGAAATCCCTATCAGTTTTAAACCATGGCAGGGATGAATATATAATAATGTCGGTATTTAACTAAACATAAGACGAACTCTTTATTTCATTTACGCGAGCGGAGCTGCGGGCCCGTCTAGTATATGTATAAAAGAAGCGCACAAATAATATACAGTCACTTTCATTGTTCCAATTTATTTACAAGTTAACCATTGACGTTCGATGTCACTGAACTGAGGCGAGTAGATCCTCGTTACCGTGATGGCGCTCACCAGGGGTGCACGCTGTAGGCCTTGGTGATGAGGGGCGAGGAGTAGGTGAGGGGGGTGTAGGAGGCGTACGACGTCACTGGAGCGATGGGCGCGGAGTAGGCGATCGGCGCGGAGTACGTGGACACGACCGGGGCGGCAAACAGCGGCGCCGAGCGCTTCTTGATCAGGTGCGCGCCGGCGAGGGCGTGGGCTTTGAAGTGCGCGGCACGGGCGGCGATCACCTCAGGGGTATCCAGGGGCAAGGCAGGCGCAACGGCGGCAGTAGCGATGGGCGCTGCGTAGCCGGTAGTAGCGACAATGGGTGTTGTGACAGCCGCAGTCTTGATTAGCGGGGCGCTATAGGCGATGGGGGCAGCAGCGGCGTAGGCTACAGGAGCCGCGGCGTAGGAAGTGCTAACTACAGCCGGAGATGACTTGATGTCGACACGGGACTGGTGGGAGACAACCGCGGGAGCGATGGCCGCTGCTGCCACCGGCGCAGAGTAAGCTACAGGAGCGCTGTATGCGATGGGAGCCGCAGCGGCAATGGGAGCAGCAGCGTAAGAAGTACTGACGACGGCCGGGGATGACTTGATGTCAATGCGGGACTGGTGCGAGACGGCAGCGGGCGCTATGGCTGCGGCAGCTACAGGTGCGGTGTAAGCCACGGGAGCAATGGGAGCCGCTGCGGCGTAGGCCACAGGAGCAGCGGCGTATGAAGTGCTGACGACGGCTGGCGAGGACTTGATGTCGAGGCGAGACTGGCTGGAGATGGCGGTGGGCGCGGCGGCCAGCACCGGCGCGGAGTACGCCAGTGGCGCGGAGTACGCCAGCGGCGCGGAGTACGCCAGCGGGGCAGGGGCCAGCAGGCCCGAGGGGCTGGCGGCGGCCAGCGCCATCACCGAGAACAACACCACCAGCGAGTTCATCGTGGTCTGTGTTAGTTCAGGTGCGAACGACAAACGACTCGGATTAACTGATGCTTTCTTTCACTACGCGTATGTATTTATACGTCGCGCATACTGTAAGGCATGATTGGAGAAAAGTCAAGTTCAACCAGACTGGTTGCCAGTCGCTAAAGTTTTACAATCACGAAAACTATTCAGTTACTTGCATCAGCTAATATAGGAATGCACCTAATAGGAACTAAAGATGTTATACTTTTTTTTTTGCTTATGTAGGTAGCTACATATACGAAAAAAATGCTTACTGGCTTCTAATTTACAATTTTGGTCTAGCAAGGATAAGGTTAACAACAGATTGTTAGGATGCTCAAAACTTAATTATAAATAGCGGCCCGATTCAAACTTTATGATACGTCAAATATCATGTGTCTAGAAACGATATGGACAAAGACGTCACTTTTGACACTGACATATCTAATCCATATCATATCTAGAGGTGATATTTGACGTATCTGAAAGTTCGAATCGGGCAGTAAGTAGGGAGGTAAGTAAATGCGTTGTCTGGAAGAGTTGTTAAGGAGGTAAAAATTTACATTTTTATAGTTATTTGTACAACAAGAGATCAAAGTTTGATATTTCTTCGAGTGCTTATTTTGAGTCCCGTGAAATATTCTATAATTTTAATTTAGAATCTTGAGCGTAGTAAGGGACTCAAAAGCGCACGCGATGTAAATAACTTATTTGATCTCGTGTTGTAGGTACATACAAGTTTTCTTCACCTCAGAACCTGAAAATTGCAGGTAAATCCTTCTTCATCGCTTATTTACTCATGTTTTCTTAAGATATTCTAACAATTAAGTTTAAATACCGCAATCAAACACTAAAACGCAACGAAATAAATTTCAGTAAAATAATATGGAAATAACGAACATCAATTGACACTTCAATCGACAACTTTTTTTTATAAAAAAAAAACTTTGCAAGATACGGTCCGGTGCGGATACTAGGTACTATTTGTCAACCATAGTAGAGATTGTTAAAAGTAAAATTGTTTATTTTGCGGATAATCTGAGCATTTTTTGAGTTCATTATTTTAAATGTACAATAAAATACGTAAAATATAATATTTTTTTTATTACATTTTAAAGTTTATTTTCATTAATTAACTATTAAGTATTCATACTCGCACGTGATTCGATGCGTTCTGACGCTTTTAGGGGTTTATTATAAACCGGCAATATACCGTTGAATGCCGTTTGAACTTTTTTTGTCTCTTTCTTTTTGCTAACGACGTGAAAAAGAAGGAGAAAAAAGAATAGAATCCAAGTATTTCGAACTTGTATTAGGCCCCGCATGTTGAAATGACATATGATAATGAAGGTCACTTGAATGTCATTTTGTCTCACTCAGTGAGCAAAATCGCATTTTGCTCACTGTTTTTAAGTAGCAAAGTACCCTTGTTCGAGCTACTGAGGTGAAAAAGAAATTATTGAGCTAAAATTCTACAAACATATTACGTGACAGCTACTCCATATAACCGGCCAAGAGCATGTTGGGCCATGATCAGTGTAGGGTTACGTACCTAGTTACCTTTCCACCACAGTAGGCTAAAGGGGGGCTATTAGTACCTAAGAATAATAGTAATTATTATGTACATTACTCTGCAGTTCTTTGTAAAAGTATGTTTACTAAACTAATAAGAGAAGACTTTTTGCGATAACTTAAAAACGGCTTAAGTATATTTATTAACCTATTCTTTCACGATTTTGTTTAATACTTACATATTTTTTGGAAAGTTAGAGAAGAGAACGCATTGTTTTTTCTTTCGGTTATACCAAAGTAAGTATACCAATGCATATCCCTATTTCCGTAATAAAACTATTAGTACCTAATATACTTATTTAACAAAGCTGGTTTGGTCAGTACTCGCCTACTTTTATCGTATTAGGATAAAAAAAATACATATTCAATTATTCATAACGTAAGTAGATACCTTGAATTTCGAGAATATTGTACGCAAACATTGGTAAAGCTTCCGGGGCGAATAAAAAATCGTCTTTTGATCAAGCGCCTACTGATACTTTTGCAGTAGGTACATTAACATTATATTTAAATTGAAGGTGATTGTGTGGCATTTTATTGTTAATAGTTTGTTGTTAGACGGGTAGGTATATAAACATCAGTGGTTGGGAATTAGGCATCAGTTGATCCTAATCGGTCAGACGAACCAAATCAACACAGACCACAATGTTCAAGCTGGTGGTGTTGTTCGCTTCTGTGGCTTTGGCGGCGGCCAAGCCTGGCGTGGTGGTCCCCGTGGCCTACAGCGCGGCGGTGCCAGCCGTGAGCTCCGTGTCCCAGTACAGCAGCAGCGTGGTGCATGGCTCCCCCGTGGTTCCCGCCGTGTACTCGTCAGCTGTTGTTCCCGCTGCGTACAGTGCTGTGGTTCCCGCTTACGGCTACGGTCTGTCCCAGGCTCCGCACTCACCCGCCGTCGTCTTGGATGCCGTGAACGGAGTCCCCCTCGACACGCCTGAGGTGGTCGCCGCCCGCGCCGCCCACTACCACGCGAAGGCTCTGTCTGGCCATCACCTGCGCAAACGATCCGTTGCTGCTGTTGCTCCCGTGGCATACAGCTCGTACGTGTCTCCGGTCTCCGCCGTTGCTTACTCCTCTCCCGTCGTTTCTCCTTACTCCTCTGTTGTATCTCCTTACTCGGCGGTAGTTTCACCTGTCTCTTACTCCGCTGTAGTCCCTAAGGCTTACAGCGTCCATCCCTGGTAAAAATCCACTGATGTGTATGTATACGAGTGTGATATGTACCTAAACAATGAATCCGAATTTGTAAAAAATAAATGGACCATTTGATCTATTTGGATTTTTATTTACTTCACTTTAAAATTGGTTAAAACCACAAATAAGAGAATTTATATTAAATGAATAGATGTAAATGACAAATTGTAAGTAGGTACGTAGAGTACGCGCCTTATAAAATGTAGTTACGGATTAAGTCAATTTTGCACGACATTTCACTCGAGGCCAAGTAGGTAGGTATGTGCCTCACTATATCTAGTAAATTCTAGGATTAGCTACTATTAGTCTGTAGTATTTTTCAAGCTCCCATCGACTTTAAGTAAGCTGTGCCACGTGTAGTTTCAATACAATTCTGCGAGATTTGGCGTTTTTAGGTTATAAATCATATGGAGATATGATATCTGTCACCCTACCCATCGAATTTGTAAAATACTATACATATAAGTGAAACAAATCTGAAACTAAACAAGTAGAAAAACTATTCTAGATATTGCACTTTATTATTCTATGTACATTAGTAACCAAAAACTTTTTACAATAAAACGGAAGCCGGTTAGTTGCACATTTCTTAATAATGTCCGATATGAGGATAAAGACCGCCATGGATTCCAGCCCCGTAGTGCAGCGGTGAGGCGACCACTGTCTTATGGAGCAGTGGCACTGGCAGCACGGGGGCCACGAGTGCTGGGGAAGAGTGCACGTCCAAGCGAGCCTGGTGCGAGACGGCCTCGGGAGCGACGTGGGCCAGTGGAGCCACGGCTGCCAACGGAGCTACGTAATGCGGCGAGCGCTTCCACAAGTGATGTCCCAGCGGCCCGGTGACCACTCCGTGACCCAATACACCATGACCAGCGTAACCGTGATGCACTAATGGGTAAGGCGCCACTAGCCCGTGGTAGGAGTGCGCTGCTGGCACTACTGGGACTACCGCATGGCCACGGCAGAGAGCCAAGCACGCTAACAGCAACAATAGTCGACCACACATTTTTCTTGATTTCGTTAGCAATAATCGACGTGGTGTCAATAGCAGACTGATGCCTGATACCTTAGTTTCCACCTTCTTATACCATGGGTGCTGAATCATAGTGACAGGAATTTGTTTATTTTCAACAATAGATTCGTTACGGTGTTGAGCACGGTGACTGTAATAGAAAAAGCATTAAAATTATAGTTTTTACGGTCCAAATAAAAATAGGTAGGTAAGCAGGTAAAGGAAGTGTCTGAAGTGAGCTTTAAGTAGATAAGTAAGTAATAAGTATATACTGTAGTTACCTATTATTTTATTTTTAGAGTATAAAAGCGCCACTTGCACCATCACACTAAGCCGGGGTTAACCGGGGTTATTCATCATACAGGCTCAACTATTTTATAACTACTTACCTAAGTAGTAAAATGTAAGTAGCTAATTATCGAATTGCGATGGTAAAAGTAATGAAGCTACAAAAGAAACTGCAAGTACTGAACAAACAGCAACACTCTTAACTGTACATCGGTGGACCTTATTACAAAAGGCATAAGGTCCATGTAGTTAACAGTGTGGGCGATGGTACAAAATATTCTCCCAATGTCAATAACATGTGTTAGATTCGCCCGCTTAAAACAGTTACATAACGTTATACGTGTTGCGTCACTTTATTTACATCGGAGATAATGGGTGATGTTTTTATAATGCATCTCAATCCGGCCAGTGCCCGCTGCGTCGTGACGCAACCCGTCCGACCGGCCGAGAACTTGAACCTGCGCTGCGTGCCGCTCCAACTACCGTTACTTCACTATAAAACTAAGGCATCCAACGGCGCATCCATACAAACGTTAGAAATATCCACGGGAGCGCGCAAAAATGTTCCGAATTCTATCAATACTGGGTTTGATATATCAAGTTCGTTGTCAAATAGCACCGCTAATATATGCCGCCCCGAGTGCCGTGTCGCATCAGTCTCGTATAGACATAAAACACTCTCCAGGATTCATCTCAACACCGTTGATATACAGCCCTGCTACGACAGTATTTGCTACTCATCCTCAACGATTAGAAGTAGTAAGTGACGCGATTATAACGCCAGTGATTAACACAGACACAGTATTAACTCCCATTGCGTTTAGTTTCTACCATAACCTTCCTCTCGCGCGGGCACTGGAGCATCCAATATCGATAGAGGCTGCACAGGAGGCGGTTATCCAGAGCGAACAAAGTAATGAAGCTATAAAAGAAACTGCAAGTACTGAACAAATAACAACTGAGCTGTCGAACGTTCAACAAAATACGCCAGGAGTTTCTAACGTGGTGTTGGAAAGCGACGGAGTCCAGGTAAAGGATACAATTGTACCGAAAGAAGAATAAGATTTTATAAAATGAAGATGAGGGCGGCGAAAGTTATGTAAGGTGGACACCACCGGAATATCGTGAGATGATCTATATTTTAGATAAATTAAAATAGCTTTAAGTGGAAGAACAATGTGTAAGTCTTCTTAATTTGGGTGATACAAATGTGTTAATGTTATTGACTAAGTTTTTAATAAAACAGTCTAAATTAAGTAATGTAATTAATTTTATGTAATTAATTTATTATCTGGTAATTTATTTGTTGTATGATAGGTGTATGTCTATACATTATGCATGTGTGTAAAATAAGAGTTAAACCGAAAAGCCCCAAGATTGCAGGTTGAGTTTTTGAAAATGATAAAATCATCGGTGTTAATACCGCACATATGTACAAAAGGTTCCTTTTTTACTGTTTACTTTTACTGTTTTACTTTTTTAGCAAAAAACGTGGAAGGTCGGGAGATCGAGCCTCCTCGGCGCTATAATAGTGCTAAAGATTAAATATCAGAATAAATGCAAAATAACGCTACTGTGTCATTTTCTTAGGAAGCATTTATGTACAGTCGAGGACATAAATATGTATACATTTCTTCACCTTAACCCATTGAAATAAGGTGAAAAAATGTATACATATTTATGTCCTCGACTGTACCTACAATAAGTGAGAGGGTTCTTGCTGGTGTCGAAAAAAAACAATCGAATAAAAATATATATATTTTGTATCAACTAAGAAACTGTATATATATTGTACTAATATTAATAGGTCACTTATAATATCTACTCCGATTGGTGAAGAAGTTGCGCGATGATTTACTAGTAGAAAGGAGCTGAGTTTTGGGGCTAAAATTAGTTTATACCTATTGTTACAAATCTGCTACATACAGCCCAGCCTTCAATCAGTCCGTATCCCATCATAACATCTTCTTACCAACCCGCTCAATCAAACGGTAGACTTATACCTAGATCACATTCGAAAAGTGTCCTTGTAGAGAATCCTACACCGTAGCCCAAATAAGTCAAAACAACCATCTAACGTCATTCGACTCAATAAAAATGTCGTGGAAAACTGGCACATCGATTTCATTTAGTTGACAGAATAAGGTTGATATTACATCATACATCGTAATCTATTTAGGAGAAATGAATGATTCATCACGTACAGTCAGCAGCAGAAGTTTCTAAGCGGGCGGGGTGTTCACAATTACCTTGACACGCTCTTATAACCTTAACAATAAAGTCGCGTCAAGATCATTTTGAACACCTCACCCGCTTAGCAACTTCTGCTGCTGACTGTACCTACTCGAGTGTTAGTGGAAGTCGATTTGAATCAACGACAGTGTCAACGCGGTTCGCTGACTGAAACGATCTTCGCCTGTATTTCGTTCACGGCCTATCCTTGAATACTGTTTGTCTTACACATAGGAGCTAGCTAGTTTCCCTCATTAATTCTTAGAATTATTAGTTGGAGCCCTGGATATTTGTAATCCGGGGCCATGTGCTCCGACTAGGGCATGCTCCCGGAAATTCCCGGTTCTCAAATTCCCGGGAATTCCCGGGAATTTCATTGTGTCGAAAGAACCGGTACTGACGACCCGGTACCGGTACTTCCCGGTTCTCATCAATATGCGTATTTATTCCCATTTTAATACTAGTACTTTAGCTCGGGACATTAAATCACATTTAATAATGTTGCTATGAAACGGGGGACCCAAATAACCCGACAAATTAACCTGGTAAAGTAGGTATTCCAATCGATATTACGTTTTGGCTCGAGTAAGTAGGATATTAGGTATATTCGAATATTCATCTTTCTTTCTAGGAAGTTGGTTTTATATGAAAAAAATCCGTGGTCGGGTCATAGTGCTAAGTGCATCGACTACGGGGCCTCCCGTGTAACTCGTAATGCCATGCCCATCAGGCGGAGGTAAACCAGCGATTCGCAGGGCTGGTGGCTCTAGCCTATAGCCAAGGTTTTGCGATGAAAGCGCGTGCAATAATATTGACTTGTAGTGATTAGGTATTGGGAATTTCCAAAGGGGCGTAGCGGAAGATTTACAAAAATGTGAGCGAGCATAGGCAAAGTCTCAAACTGTAGAGGGCCGTGTGCAGGTTGGTTTCGTAAAATAGGTTGGAACGCTAGATTTTTTGATAAAATAAGTCATTTATCAATACGCATGTAATAATTTATATGAAAATAAGTCATTCATAAAGATTGTACACTAACACAAACAAATTCTTAAGTATAATCTTAATATGCTTTGAGAACCGGGAAGAACCGGGAATCCCGGTTCCAGCCATGCCCAGAACCGGGAAATGAAATTCTTGGTACCGGAACCGGTACTGCATGCCCTAGCTCCGACCCCGGCTCGCACTAACGAGTTTACTTGCAACTTGTGCAAGAAAAATATAACTTTATATTTTCCAGTTAACCAAACACGTAGAGTGTGTGTATAAGTGTCCAAACCGCATTGAACTAGCGTGACGTCCATATCACTTACACCCACTTGTAGAAAAAGAAGAGGCATGTGCTCTATTGCAGTGAGACGTTTTTAGGAGGGACATGATTATCCGTTTATTATATGTATATTTTTTGGTTATTTGGAAAAAAAACGTGATCCCAAAATTTATATAAATTAATATAAATTTCTTAAGCACATGATAAATACATTATCCACACATTATAAACAATGATAACAAATCAGAAAAGGAATGTCAGTTTATAAATTTCATCATAATTTGATATTAAAATTAGACCAAGATAGGTAAGTTGGCAAGATTTTGATAACACAGACTGTGCAAGTGTTATTTTAATCATGAAAGTTCATTGAAATTATGACAACTAAACACATTCATGGTATTATTACTATATATTGGGAGATCATCACTTGTATATTGGTGCGAGCAAGAGATACCTGCTGCGAATACCTAATGTCAAATAAATTTGAATTAAGATGATTTTTTTAAAGTTCGAATGCCGCTCCCGTGAAGATTATGGCCTGAAAATCACACATTTTGAGTTAAAATAAAATGTCACTATGCAATTAAGTACTTACCTCTAAGGCCCCCTTGCACCATCCCACTAACCCGGGGCTAAGAGCTTAAACCGTTGACCCAGTGTCAAATTGTACTGGTAACCATGGTAAATCCAGATCTAAACTTATTCAAGCTTGACATCGAGGTTATCCCGAATACATATATGGCTCTTATCTTTTTCGAACCTTGTCAAGACCTTACGGACTAATTTTTTTAAGTTAGGAAAGTAATCCAATGGGCAATATCTTTTCACTCGGCGAGCATACCCACTCGGCGGGAAATTATTTAGATAATTGACGTCGTTTGCCTGTGATGGTTTCAGAAATAGATCAAAGCACTACGTTGCCATCGAAAATGCGCGGAAAATTATGCGACGCGGTCTCAGTACCAAGAAATGCCAACGATTGACTAAAAAGGGGGATATTACAGAACAAAACGATACCAGTATTTGTACAGACATTTATTTCCTTTTATTTTAATATACTGAGTTCACTTTGCGGGATTATTACTGATAATTAGAATGGTAAATTTAAAACTTTGAGCAGGTACATCTATGGCTGGATATAGTTCGGTAAAATCACTTGAGTCTCCATATCAGATCTAGAGCACGTGAGTGTAGGCATAAGGGCTCTGATAGGCCAGGGGTGCCGTGTAGTGGCTGACCAAGGGAGTACGGTAATCGATTCTGGATTGCTGGCTGTATGATGTTGGGGCAATGTAAGCGCTGGTCAAGATGGGGGCAGAGCGTTTCTTGATCAGGTGAGGAATAGCCAGAGGAGCATGGGAAAGAATCGGAGAAGAGTAGTAAGGAGCTGCGGAGATCAGAGGAGTATGAGAGATCAACGGTGTGGAATAAGTCAAAGGAGAGTAAGCGCTGTATGCAGTAGTGCTAATGAGGGGAGCCGACCTCTTCTTGATCAGATGCGCAGCAGGGTAGCCGAAGGGTGCAGCGGCGATAGGGGTCGAGATCAGAGGCGTGCTGGCCACCAACGGCGTGCTGTGCAAGATTGGAGTGGAGTATGACGTCGCCAGCAGAGGTGAGCCCGCGGCATAGGTGGTCGGGAAGTAGAAAGGCGCACCACGTTTCTTGATGAAGTGTGAATAGACAGAGGGAGTGCTGTAGTAGTAGGTAGGCGATGGGTGGACGACGCTGCTGGCCGACTTGGAGATGGTGGTGACCGCTGGCGAGATCACGGTCGACGAGTAGGTCAAAGGCTGGGCGTAGAACGCGCCGGAAGGATCGGCGGTCGCCGCAGCGAGGAAAGCGCACAACACCACCAGCTTGAACATTGTGGTCTGTGTTGTTCGGTCGTTGGGTGACTGATGCCACTGCAACGATTCGTTGCGTTTTTATAGAAAGATATTCACTAAAACAAAGCTAAGGGCGATCTCGTTTTGTTAAACCGGTGCAAGGCGGTCCAGGAAGCTGGTATTTACGGCGAGGTCGTCTGGTAGCCCGCTCTGTCGGTCATCACCACCGAGTGACTCTCGTTGTCTGCATGTGTTATTTTTGCCATTAAGGGTTGTTGCCCTTATATCGGCTCGCTAAAGAAATGGAACTAAGCTCATCGATAAAGTTGCAACGCAAATAAGTAGGCTATAACCCAGTATAATGGAGGACAAAACACAGTTACAGAACAATCGTATGCAAATATTAGTATTTACCTAAAAAGCCTTTTCTATATCTCTACTTCTATTTAGTTCCAGTTTGTTTAACAACGGTGAAAAAGTCGAATTCGCTCGTAAATCTCGTCCAAGGAAGATCAAAAAAAATTACACAATATGTTTTGTATTTATAGCTTTGAATTGACTTTAAAATCTTTAAAATTATTTCATGTCGAAAACAAAAACTAATCTCTTGATAAATGTACATAGATAACATTCGCTTAATATACCTACTTGAAAGTTACTAAAGTAATACCTACCTAGACCAAATAATAGCATCTTGCAAATCATTATTAAACGCAGACACTCATAAATGAATTGAATACACATTGCAGAGTTCTTCAAATCGAAATTTACAAGAATTGAATATATTTAATATTCACAACAGTTATTTGCAATAGAATCATCGCATTAATCGCAATAAAAACAAGATTGGCCACAGACGGGGTAGTTGACATTTGATGTCGAATAAAAGTGACCGAAATTTATGTTAGGGTGCTTTGTCTTCTTAAGTAAATGTTTTTTAATCGTTCCACTATTTTGACCATCATAGAAATGCAGACAGGTTCAAACCCCGGCTCTAACAAATGAGTTTTTCGGAACTTACGAGTATGTACGATATCATTCGATAATTACCAGTCCTTTCCTTTCGGTGAAGGAAAACATCGCGAAGAAACCGGACTAATTCCAATAAGACCTAGTTTCCTCTCTGGGTTGGAAGATCAGATGGCAGTCGCTTTCGTAAAAACTAGTGGATATCCCAATTCTTGGGATTAGTTGCCAAGTGGGCACTGGGATCCTATGAGCCTTGGGAATAAGCCAGGGCAAACGATAGGAAGGAGAAGACAAAGATAGATGAGACATATTACTTACACCCGAAAGTATGTAAATGTTCTTTTATATTAAAAATTAATATTTAGAATATTTATTTATTTAGAATAGAAAATTAAACATGTCTATACAATAAGTACTAATGGAACTGACACTTTACAAGTAACATTTCACATTCATTTTCTCTCGCTTTGCACTTGTAACTTAACCTTTATGCAGATGGATGCATAAGTAAGGAAAAGATGAATATACGCACGGCAGCTTTATCAACGCGCGTTAAAAAAGCGTTTGAATGACACAAATAGATAACCATGTATGTATTCACACGACAGCGGTGGCGCTTTTTATCAAGCGTTGCTGGATTTTCGACTTTAAGCCTTGGTCGTTAAATCGAATTTAGAGTGCGGACAGATTCAAGCCCTTTTATAACGCGCGTTGAAAAAGCTCCCGTGCGAATGGGGGCTAAGACGCTTTGACTACCTACGTCGTGTAGTCATTTTATTCGACTGAATTACCATAAAACCTGCTAAATGATTTGTAAAATAGTATGTTCGGAAAAAACCTATTAAATACTTACCCTGAATCCAGATTTTATGTTTTGTTTTTTCTTAAGGTGCAATAATAGGCTTAGAGAAAGGACGCACATCCATCTCGCTCACGCTTACGCTTAGTGTGAGTGAGAGAAGAACACGAACCTACTGGACCATAGTAGCCTCCATTATTTGTTTATCCTCACTTGATTCAGAATTCATTTGCGCATGTAATGCCCATCTGCGACCTCTGTGGATCACGATGACGGCTTATCATATTAGGCGAACATAACTAGGTACACATATTTAATTACACAAACGGGTCTTTCCGTGACCACAGCTGGTGCAACTCAGCTGAAACGTCGGAATTAAAGGTAAAAACAATGAAATTATATCGCGGTAGACCCGTTTGTGTAATTAAATATGTGTACAAAACGCGAGAGTTTAAAGTGTTATATAACTAGGTACATACTTATATCAGATATTTCCTAATGGTATGAAACATCATTCATTGATCTTTTACGCAAATATTACATTGTTGGTTGAACCCACAGGCCTAATCTCATCTCACGTCATAAGAGAGCCAAGTGCGTGTTCCCGCTTCAACGTGTCATCGTTTAGCGTATCCACTGAATATGTATGACCATTCGACAGGTTAAAGTTAATCATCCATGAATATGCGCGTTGCCATGCTGCCGCCCTGAATGTATTTGTAGCAAACACATACGAAATCTCATTCGATAATTTACCTTATTTTGTGAAAACAAGGATAACAATGAAATGATTTTTCAATTGTAGTTACTACGAATATATTTAGAGCAATGTAGGAGCAAGTATTGTCCTGCTTCTTATCCAAATCCAACAATGTCAACGACCTTACGTTAACTCAAATGAAATTATTAAAATGACGAATAGGTAAAAATGAAAGTTTCTAAGTAATATTACTTATTAAAATCGTCAAATTTTGGTCGTACAATGGCTTAAGTAGAAATACTTATTGAATAATTTTCAGTTTAGTTCAAGGTATTGAAATGTTACTGAATGAATAACTAAATAAGGGATATTCGTTGCTTGGAGTTTGGATTTTGGATTGTAATTCCACTCGTTAAACATGTACCAAATGCTAGCCCTTTTCAGTAACTAGTTTTGTTTAATAAAATAAATGAATGAAATACATTTTTTTTATTAAATTACTTATAACTAAACAAAGAAACGCGGTCAACACGATCTTATATGAACCGGGTCTTAAATTAAAAGAAACACGGTAGGTAATATACGGCATCGATTCAAATGTATGAGATGGCAAAATGTTTGTACCTACTCGAAATTAATCTAAGGTACTTATACAAATAACAATAGACTCAAGGATCGGGTAACTTTACTTCCAAGGGTAGGTTGGACCTACACTGGAAATCGTTCCCAATAAATTCAGTTTAGGTACTAAATTATAACCCGTAATCAAAATAAATACACATGTTAGAGACTAGGTATACTTGTCCACCTAGTTAATCATGACCTAAATAGTTTCCGATAATAGAACCAAGGGTGACATTTCGATGACATATCATAATTATTATTACAGTACGAGAGAGTTGCATTCTGCCACTGACATTTACGTATTAAAACGTTAACTGAGCCGTAAATAAGTAAAAAAAATATTGTGCTACAAAATATTTAAATACTTATGTAGTAAACTGTTTCTCAGGAAAAGTAGTTGCTTCAGGGCCGACAGTGTCTTCCGGATTCGCCCATCGTATTAGTCTTATAATGCGCCAAGTATATAAACCTACGTCAATCTTGCAAGTGCATCAGTGTTCCTCCGTGCACCGACCAACACAGACCACTACACAATGCTGAAGCTGGTGGTGTTGTCCTGCTTGATGGCGGCGGCGTCCGCGGCGCTGCTGACGCCCTTCGCCCCGTTCGCTCCGCTGGCGTACAGCGGCGCGGTCGTCGCGCCCTTGTACGGCAGCAACTACCGCGGCCCGCTGTCGCTGGCGCCCGGCCAGCCCGCCAACATCCTCGCCGCGGACGGCAGGCCCCTCGACACCCTGGACGTCAACCTGGACCGCTCCGCACACCTCACCGCCAAGGCCCTCGACGGCGTGCACCTGCTCAAGAAGCGCTCCGCCCCTGTTATCGCTCCCCTCGGCGGCATCGCCTACGCCGGCACTCCGGTCATCACCCACGCTGCACCCCTCGCCTACTCAGCGCCCATTATCGCGCCTTACCAGACTCCTCTAACTTACACCGCTGGACACTTTGCTCGCTACTGGTAAATTGTCACCGCCACGGCTGTTCTCTGTGATATCCCTATGGAAATAAAGGACTGAAGCATTAATGCCTTGTATTCCGTAATTCTATATGTATACTACCTTACCTTAAACTTTAAAGCAACATGCATTTCCGACCAGATGACAAGTTTTTTCTTTGTAAATTGTAAAAAAAATAAAAATTCTGGCTACAAATATGCTTCCAAAATACTGCCTTGATTTGCCTGAATCATTGAGTACTTATCGTTTTTGGTAATAATTTGGATCTAAAATAGGTACTACATATTTATCAATTACTTACGATAAGACACATCTAGAAAACTCTACTTTGATAAGACTTCGGAGAACCTATTGACTTTAGGTAGTACCTAGAAAACTTAAGGTATGAATAATATTCTTCTTCTTTCTTTCTTGATGAGTATTAGTTGCATATGGAAA
This sequence comes from Cydia splendana, assembly GCF_910591565.1. NCBI lineage: Eukaryota > Metazoa > Arthropoda > Insecta > Lepidoptera > Tortricidae > Cydia > Cydia splendana. The sequence goes on along the minus strand of NC_085971.1, from coordinate 9,751,983 downwards.
GCAAAGTACAGTGAGCGAGAAAATCTTGTACCTAAAATGTTTTTTTTTGCCAAACACTTATTTCTATGTAAGTATACCTATAATTACGAGTATTCAACAATAAATCAGGTGATAAGCCAAGAAATTATGTTTTATTGGATTACAAAATGTTCACAGAATATCCCTCAGTTCAGTATGCCGTTCGGCATACGCTTCCTCCAGCATTTTCAGTATATGTATTAGTACTATTAGTAGATAACATTATATCGGTAAATACGCTATTACATATCGGTATATACGGTGTCTTTCTTTAGACTTGAAGGTAATACAATTAAATACAATCAATTCCGCTTGTGACTTTGGGATAGTCCACAATTCTCACAAAACATCCAGATGCTCCTGTGATGGTAATCAGAACAGTTAATCCTACTCCGTATAAGGTTAGCCATTTAGAAAAAAAATATTTATTTGGTCTCAAGCCGTAGGTACACATATTCCCAAACATTAAATATATTAATTATAGGTACAACAATGAAGCCACCGATTTTCAGGGCACCCAAGGAAACCTTAATAATGGAATGGTCCCAAGGCAGCCTTAAAGTAATATCGCTATATCTCTAATACCGGCCGTTCACAAAATCTTAGATTCTAAGATAAATAAGACTTAGAAGGTATTTAACACTATAGTGCTAATCCTTTTGGTTCCCACTATTACGTGCTGCCTCTGCGTGCATCCCATGACACGGGCAAGGACAGCATCCACTCGGTGTACCCCTTACATTTAATTAAAGTGTCAAACGGGCCTCTAGGGGTCGGTTCCACGCACGCCTCCCAAAATGCCCTTGCCCGGAACACCATTGTTCCATGATGATCTAGAATAGTATTTTATAGTAGTGCGGGAAACAGCACTTTCCGTGCGTATGTCAAAAGTTTAAAGGGCCATATGTACTGTACAACGTTGTACGATACACGTGCGAATAAGTTATTCGCAACTCGTATCGATTTAAAATACCTACTCCCTTCGATCGTGTTTTAATTTATCGCCACTCGTTTCGAGTTTCCTCTTTTTCGCACTTGTATCGTAAATAATCATTGTGCAACAGGTACATAATAAGGATTCTTAAAATTTAAGGATCGAAGTTACTTTGTCTCGTTTTGTAAACACAGGCCTGAGAATCTGGCATTTTCGACAAATTAGAAGCAGGAAATACTTAGTCTTACACTTTTCACATCTTACACAATACGTAGGTAAATGAATTATTGCAGTTACATTATCTTATACCTTTAAACGAGCAATTCTTATATGTACATATTTACGAGTAGGTATATATTTCGGGGATCTTGGAAACGGCTCTAACGATTTCGATGAAATTTGCTATATGGGAGTTATATGTTTTCCGAACAAAGCTCGGTCTCCCATCAAGGTAGGTACTTTATTATTACAAAAGCAACTAATTTACGCAATGACGTATTATTTCGGAACTCAATAGGTACCGAAAGTGAGACACTTGACATCATTCCAAATTTCGTCGCACTTTCGATATTTCTTGTGCAGACAATCTTGTTCCCTTTAACATATTCTAGACCTGTCTGTGTCCATAACTGTTTCATAGGATAGGTACCTCATTGAGTATATTGATATACAGCCCGCGGAAGGTGCTGTCAAACAGAGAGACGAATAGCAGAGGTTTAGATATGTTTATGCCGCGTCGGACACAAAACTCTGATAATGAAAAAGTAAAGTGCAAAATAATTTGTATGTATTTTTGTATTTTTAAAGTGAATCTAATCTTTGGACTATTTACAGGTAGTGAGCGTAGTTTCCGGCGGTGTAAGTTAGAGGAGTCTGGTAAGGCGCGATAATGGGCGCGGAGTAGGCGAGGGGTGCAGCGTTGGTGATGACCGGAGTGCCGGCGTAGGCGATGCCGCCGAGGGGAGCGATAACAGGGGCGGAGCGCTTCTTGAGCAGGTGCACTCCGTCAAGGGCCTTGGCGGTGAGGTGCGCGGAGCGGTCCAGGTTCACGTCCAGGGTGTCGAGGGGCCTGCCGTCCGCGGCGAGGATGTTGGCGGGCTGGCCGGGCGCCAGGGACAGCGGGCCGCGGTAGTTATTGCCGTAAAAGGGTGCAACGACCGCGCCGCTGTATGCCAGCGGAGCGAACGGGGCGAAGGGCGTCAGCAGCGCCGCGGACGCCGCCGCCATCAAGCAGGACAACACCACCAGCTTCAGCATTGTGTAGTGGTCTGTGTTGGTCGGTACACGGGGGAACACTGATGCAATGCAATGTTGACAGCAGCTTTTATACAGTTTGCTTTAAATATCAACGCGATGGGCGATGCCGGAAGACAGTCGACGCGCGGAGAACAGCTTCTTTTGAAGCAGTTATAATTACGTACCTACCTACTACGCTCCATACGCACCTAGTTTAACCGTTACTTACAGTCCAACTGATTGATGTGTAATGGACCAAATACCTACAAAAATTGCGATTCCATGTTAGTTATTTACTGTAAAAGTAAGTTTGCTAACACACAAAGACAGCTTATATTTCAAGTTTCCATATTTAAGTAGTCGTAGTCATTCCAATTGGTACCTGTTTCTTTGCATGTTTATTCCGCTAGGTATTTATTTATATTCAATTCAACTATTTACATAATACCTTAAGCCTAGTTTGCGATTAATTAGTTTATATCTGTGTTTAGCCCAGTTTGTAATGAGCCTAAGTAATAATTAAATGCATAGCAATGGCACCTATATACCTATATATGTAGTTAAATTACGCACACTCGCACAGGCTTAGGCTACTCGTAAGATAGGCATCACGAAAAATCACTAACTTAGTTCCGTGAAAGCAGCTTGCTAATTGCATATAAAACTTTGAACACCTTATCCAAGAAACAAGTAAACATTAAATTATAAACAAAATGGTTATTTAAGGTAAAATTTTAAATTATTGGTATTGGTGCTGTGCCGTGGTGGCGGACACCTCTAGTTTAGTGACAGTTTTAAAGTTGACTACGGTTAAATGGACTTAAAGAATTAATATTCTTACCGTTTTTCTTACTTCGAAACATGACAATTTATGAAAATATGTAGTATTTTATGATTATTCAATGATTGAGTTGACTGACAACTTGCATTTAACCTGCATAAATATTAATAACCAAGTATAAAGGTGTAACCTAAGTAAGAAGCATTAATTAAAGGTAAGATACGTATGGTTTCAGTACAAGCCCGTTGATCTTTATTCCGCGACAAATGCAGTCCAGTCAGGGCCGCCCTACTGTCTTCCGGCTTCGCCCATCGCGTTATCAATGGGTAGTAAGTATAAAAGCTGCTATCAACATTGCAAGTGCATCAGTGTTCCTCCGTGCACCGACCAACACAGACCACTACACAATGCTGAAGCTGGTGGTGTTGTCCTGCTTGATGGCGGCGGCGTCCGCGGCGCTGCTGACGCCCTTCGCGCCGTTCGCTCCGCTGGCGTACAGCGGCGCGGTCGTCGCGCCCTTGTACGGCAGCAACTACCGCGGCCCGCTGTCCCTGGCGCCCGGCCAGCCCGCCAACATCCTCGCCGCGGACGGCAGGCCCCTCGACACCCTGGACGTCAACCTGGACCGCTCCGCGCACCTCACCGCCAAGGCCCTCGACGGCGTGCACCTGCTCAAGAAGCGCTCCGCCCCGTTGATCGCCCCTCTGGGCCGCATCGCCTACGCCGGCGCCCCGCTCATCACCCACGCTGCGCCCCTCGCGTACTCCGCGCCCATCGTTGCACCTTACCACACTCCTCTTATTCACAACGCCGGACACTATGCCCAATATCTGTAAATAGTCCAAAGATAGACTCACTTAAAAAAAACACATAGACAGAGTGAAAATAAAGAATTGAATTTGCACTTTCCTTTTTCATTTCAGAGTTTTGTACTCAAGAGTAATAACCAGAAATCTATAACTAAACCTCTGGTTGCCTGGCCATACGTCCCAAAAATTACGCTCCGTAGCGAACGATACGCAACTGTTTCTGTGGCACTAATATGTAATCGTGATCGGGAGAGATGACTACGCCACGCTACGGAGCGTAAACGATTGGTACATTCATAGATAGATAGATAGAAAGATAGATAATTTCTGTTAATGGTTAGACAGTTGAGTGATGGCTGAACCGCAAGATCCTACTCGCACTTGGCAGTTTTCATACACTGCTGACATTAGGAAAACAATTGTAAATTCCTACTTGTAGCTAACTACTCGTAGTTATTACACAAAACAAGTACCTACCTCAATGGCCCTACCGCGAACACCGAAGTTCGCAAATTGCGGGCATATTTCTCTTTTACTCCAATTACGACGTACCTGATTTGAGAGACAGAGAAAGATGCCCGCAATTTACGAACTTCGGTGTTCGCGGTAAGCCCCCAGTACATAACACGGCGAGAATGCAATGAATGTACATATTAGATACTCAGGGGAAGTTATTCTTTTATAGGCTCTCTTCCATCTATTCGTCGTTATCACCAATTTTTAGGATTCCGTAGTCAAAAATGGCTAAAACGGAACCCTCAATAATTTCGTCATGTCCGCCGTCCGTTCGTCTGTCCATATGACATTATAAATAGTACTAGATGAAAACCCGGCTTCGCTCGGGTAAAATAAATAATAGTAATAGGTAATACTCATTTTGAATTAAGTAATTATTTACTTTTAGACTTCATACCTTCATCAAGGCGGTTACAAACCTATCTCATCTCAGAAAACTTTAAATCCGTAACATACAATCATAACTCGAAAAATTTACTATTCCGATAATTATATCTAAAAACAAATATGTAATTAAAAAAACCTAATCCGCTTTTCTGGTAGCAGTTCGGTTCTGTAAGGATCACAGTTCTAACCTGACCCACTTTTCTGGTCGCAGATCGGTTCTGTGAAGGCCGCATTTATAACCTAGCCCACTTTCCAATCTCAAAAGAGGGAACCCTTTTGTACCTACCCTTCATGGCACTAAAGTGAAAGTATGGAAATTATCACTACTATTTCATTCCTTAATATTAATGCCTATCCGTTAATATTAAATTCGTTTACAAAAAAAAACTGAATAAGTGCGAGTCGGACTCACCCATCAAGAACGGAACACTTTTTAATATTTGTTGTTATAGCGGCAACAGAAATACATCATGTGTGAAAATTTCAACTGTCTAGCTATCACGGTTCATGAGATACAGCCTGGTGACAGAGGGACAGTGGAGTAAACTGAAATAAAGGTTCCGTCACACCGGCGCGATTTCAGAGCCGGGCCTGAGCGTTTTATATGAAAAAGCGGCGCGCCCCGCTCACGCGCCGCACGCGAAACGCGCCTGTGTGACGGAGCCTGAAATGTCAAACCGGGCAAGTGCTCGCGCACGAAGGGTTCCATACTTTTTAGTATTTGTTGTTATAGCGGTAACAGAAATACATCATCTGTGAAAATTTCAACTGCCTAGGCCTATCACGGTTCATAAGATACAGCCTGGTGACAGACAGACGGACAATGAAGTAAAACTGAAATAAATGTCATATACCTACTAAGAAAAACCGGCCAAGTGCGAGTCGGAATCGCTAATAGGTTCCCGTTTTTTAGTTACCCTTCAGGTACGGAACCCTAGTATGAGTGTAATAGATTTGTAACCGGTCAGCAATGTGAGTCCCTTGGAGAAGCAGAGGTCTAGTCTAAACCCCCACTTACCATCGGCATTAACAGCCTTGTATTCTTGTTTGCCACCAACATGTCATATTAAAACATATTAATAAAAATTTACTCGGTCAACAATGTGAGTCCCTTGGAGAAGCAGAGGTCTAATCTAAACTCCCACTTACCATCGGCATTAACAGCCTTGTATTCTTGTTTGCCACCAACATGTCATATTAAAACATATTAATAAAAATTTACTCGGTCAACAATGTGAGTCCCTTGGAGAATCAGAGGTCTAGTCTAAACTCCCACTTACCATCGGCATTAACAGCCTTGTATGAGTTGTATGCTTGTTTGCCACCAACATGCCATGTTAAAACATATTAATAAAAATTTACTCGGTCAGCAATGTGAGTCCCTTGGAGAAGCAGAGGTCTAGTCTAAACTCCCACTTACCATCGGCATTAACAGCCTTGTATGCTTGTTTGCCACCAACATGTCATATTAAAACATATTAATAAAAATTTACTCGGTCAGCAATGTGAGTCCCTTGGAGAAGCAGAGGTCTAGTCTAAACTCCCACTTACCATTGGCATTAACAGCCTTGTATGCTTGTTTGCCACCAACATGTCATATTAAAACATATTAATAAAAATTTACTCGGTCAGCAATGTGAGTCCCTTGGAGAAGCAGAGGTCTAGTCTAAACTCCCACTTACCATCGGCATTAACAGCCTTGTATGCTTGTTTGCCACCAACATGTCATATTAAAACATATTAATAAAAATTTCGGTCACGGTCACGGATCACGGTTCATGAGATCTTGAGATACAGCCTGGTGACAGACAGACGGACAGCAGAGTCTTAATATTTAATAGGGTCCCGTTTTTACCCTATGGGTACGCAACCCTAAAAAGTGACCAAGGCCTCCAGTGCCCTAGGCTGGAATCAAAGCAGCGTCCTCTGCTATTGCAGCAGGTGCCTGTGCCATTCTGCCACCGGGCTACCCACGGCGGCATAGGTCGAATTTTTCCAAGGATACTTATGCACTACTTACTGAAGGTTTATGGAGCCTCGCCATCCCTAAGCCTAAATTAAATATTTTCTGAAAATAATTTGTTTTGATCTAATAACATATTGGAGTCCTCGTAATAGGGGTCCCGTTTTTACCCTTTGGCTACAGAACCCTAAAAATCAACCTTGTTTTGGTACTATGTACTATGCTTCACTATGACTCTGAAATTTTAGCAGGAATTAATATTTTTTTTGTTGTCACCTGTCAAATTAAAATAGAATAGAATAGAATAGCCTTTATTGACCAAAAAATTTAATTTCAGCACATATTACATTTAAATAAATTCACATTTCATTTATATCAATTCGTTTCAATATTTTTTCCTTAGTAACTTTATTAAATAATTTTTATGTCATTGCTTTTTAATAATTATTTCAGTCTGCCTTCTTGGCATAGGCCTCCCCCAGCTCTCTCCACAGCTCTCTATCCCTTGCCGTCCCTATCCAATTAGGTCCCGCATGCTTCTTTATGTCATCCGACCACCTCATTATTGGTCTCCCTTCTCTCCTTTTTCCATCTCTAGGATACCATTCCGCTTCCTCTCTATCCCACTTATCTTTACCTTCCCTTGCCATATGTCCAGCCCAACCTGTTGCAGTCAAAAGTGTGAACTGGCCAAAGAACTTTTAACCGACAAAAACAGGCAAAACTGCTTTGACTGAGCATGTTGGTCAAAAGTAGTTTTACCTGAAAATCATACCTATTTCTGGCAGCAGTTTCGTTTTTAGGGCGTAGCAAAAAAAAATAACCCTAACCTACCTATCTCTGGGAACAGTTTCGTTTTTTGGGCGTAGCAAAAAAATAACCCTAACCTACCTATCTCTGCGAGTACTTTTGACTGATAGTAACAGTCACAACACAATTACTATTAACCAATGATTTTCAGGTATAACTACTTTTGACCAACATGCTCAGTCAAAAGCAGTTTTGCCTGTTTTTGTCGGTTAAAAGTTCTTTTGACCAGTTCACACTTTTGACTGCGACATATATACTATCTATATATCTTATTATATTTAATCTTATATTCAACTTACATTGACTCCGGAGATAACTTATTAGCTTTATGCAGTTGACTTTCCAATTCACCGATACACCTCAAATTTGATTCATAGTCTAAAGCACAGTTATTAAATATGTCCACAATACACTGTAGCTTTTTGCACTGTTTCACACTGGCAATGTACTTAATTAGAGTGTGTTACAGTCAGCTGGCACTTAACTCAAAGTTTCTTTGAACAACGTCATTTTCATCTCGCTCACTTATTAGTTTATCACAGCTGCTTCAAGGTTGCTTTCACTTGCATTTCCAGGTAGCTAGTAGTGCCTTGACATGTAAGAATATTTGGAATCATTCTGAAATATTAAAATACAACTGAGAGACCGATGTTTATACTAAACACAATACACCCATGGAACGCTTTGAAGTTCAAATCTCGTTACGTTACGATGGCGTTTGCACTTTGCACTATGTTCGGTGACTATTTTTTATTGTTAACACACACAATACACTATTTAACAGGTTTTTATCGCGTCTGGAGTACCGGATAAAGTATTTTCGAATAACAGCCGTCGTTGACGTCTAGGCAGTGTTGCTATCGTCTTAAAAGCCGTAACAGACTATCGCACGTTCTGGCTTAAAAACAAATTTATGTAATAATTATACCGGTATACATATCCATATGAAACGAAACTTAATGCAAATAATAACCATTATACACACCGGAAAGTCATCAAATAAACAGTAATATTCGTCTTGCTTTTTATTAAAAAAAAAACGACCAACCTAACTTGTAAGCATGTTTGCAGTTTCTAAACGCAACGCATAGCTGTCAAATGTCAACCAACAAATTGAGCCTTTAGTATTGTTTGTCGAAATTTTTTCACTTTTAAATGCAAAATACGCGACAATACGAATTTTGCGGATATATGTTGTCGATTCAAAACTGTTGTTTTTTTACGCTCTTTCGTTTAAGTATAATTTCATTTTGTTTTACCGTCAGAGCCGCTCGGTTTTATATATAAAGATGTCTAAATTACGTTTCTATGAAAATCGATTTTTTTCGGTTAATTTGAATACTTGTTTATTATGATCTAATTATCAGAGGATAAAATTATAGAGGATTTAATGTGAATTAGTTAGGTAAATTTATTCCTTAAGTCCACATAAACGTTTTATATCCACAGAGGTACTTAGCCTGCAAAAATTCGTCCCTTGTAACACATGCACTGCCTACAAGACAGGTAGTTAATTCCGGGTTGGAACCCTTCAGATACCATGAACAGAATAGTTTCGATCTTACTTTAGGGTGCCTACTGGATAAATTTCTATAGTTTAATTATGAAACGGTACCAACATACATACATAGATACTTAAGTAGGTACAGTTTGACGAAGACGAGTAGCCGAGCTATTACACAGAATAAAGATAATAAAATATTATACAATTTTTTTTAAACAGGTATTCTTCAAAGAGGATTTTTATTGCGAAACTTTGAACCGTTAGCCGTTAACCGTTGCGAAACTTTTAAAAACGTTTAGTTCGTTAAAATTTGCTTGTACGTATTTAATATTTCCGGTGCCACTATAAACGCTACAATCAGATTGCAACTGCAGGAAACGTGGAATCTCCGTGACAAAACTAGTATCGGGTTGAACGTTCTAATGCGGCAACGGGAGCAACTTAAGGAACAACTTAACTTTACTCTACCTACTTACTTCTTGGATCGTTTTCACGTATAAAAAGTTCACTTATGTTATAGAAAGTTTACCCACATATTTAGTTTTACCTTTTTTTGGTTTCCCTGAAAACCAGCGTCATGAAATTTGTGACTCGTGCTGGGTGGCATCCTTTTTGGTGTAGGTAGGTAAAACTAGTTTTTCGAAAATCCTTGATGAAAATGCATTTTCCCTAGTCAAAACTAGGTTTGACTGAAAAATGTCAGTTAAACTAATTTTGACAAATACTTTTCGGAAAACTAGTTTTTGTCGGACTGTGGAAATTCTATTACTTACATACCTGCCCAATTTTTAATATGTCGTGTGCACTTTATTATTTGTTAACTATACATGATTATTTGACATTGCTCCATGCTTCTACATGTCTGCAGCTACATGTCTTCTGTTCTGTAGCTATGTAAATTGATGTTGCAACTATTGAAAACCAATTAAATTCTCGTACCTCAGTATGATCAAAAAAAGTTTCCAGTACTATAGTATATTTGCATTATTTTAAAACGTGTTACTACACGTCAATGTGATACCTACTCGTACTGTGAATACTTGCTGTGTGCAAACTAATTGCGGAATAAAGATGTCAAACATTAGGTGACAAATTTGATGCACGTTTATAATATAACTATTGAAATTAGCTTTTACCTTTTTTTTCCTGTATAACTACATAAAAATGCTAAATTCTCAGTATATTGCGCGATTGGTGCGCATTTCGCAATAAGTACCTACCTATTAGTTCGAATTAGACAGTATATGTAATTTTAATGAAACGTTATATCGGTATACTCTATGCATCATTATTTGCGTTATTTGACATCTGTCACAACAGCAATACCACGTAAAATGTCTTGCACATCGAAATCACAAAGGAAAACAATTGCACTGCGAACGTTTACATTCTACGTCTTTTTTTTTTATTTTAGGGTTGGCCGGACACCACCGTTATGAATCGGTAGTCGTCTAAGTAAATCGATATGAATTTTTCATTTTTCTTTTGATAAAAATAAGGAAAAGGTGGATAATTAACTGTAAATATGGATATATTTATCGTCACCTAACAGACAACAAATTTGACACAGAAATAACATAAATAAACTTTAAAATAGATCCCCAGTTAGTTTAGATTTTGACGATGGGTGCGACCTACTCGGTCGGTGTATTAAATGCATTTACCTTGCGGGAAAACCATATAATTCTAGCTTTATTTAAATCTCAAATAAAAATTCATTATACGTCACAATTCGATACCTCAGTCTACGTGCCATCCAATCGTAATCGCTTGCTGTGACAATCGATTTGGGTTAGTTCATCTCTATATACGTCAGTCATAATGTGTCAAATAACGCAAATCATGATGCATTGAGTATAGTGTGCCTATAACTATAACATACTCAGAATAAGATTAGTAACTCGATTCTCTGTACCTATCTATTTCGCATATCACAGAATACAGATTATTACAATATCCGAGCCGAGAGCGAAATACATTTTTGCGTGTAACAGCGTAAAAATCGGTTGGAATGAGGTAAATTAATAAAAAATCATGAATTATATATAGGTAACTCTCTTTATATATTAAGTAGATCGATTAATATTCTAATTTGTACAATTTTCACCAAAGGTGTCCCAAAGCGCCAGCGTGTCCTAGAGGACCTACGCCCCAGGGAGCGGCTACGCCCCAGGGAGCCGCAACGCCGTGCACACCGAGCGCGCCAACAGCGGGCCAGCCGAGCCCGTGCCCGGCGCCCACGAGGCGCGCGGCCGGCAGGTCGATGCGGGCAGCGTGGGACACGGCCAGGGGAGCGCCCACCGGCAAGATAGCGGAGCGCTTCTTCAGCAGGTGCAGGCCGGCGTGATCAACAGCCCTCGCAGTGAGGTGCGCGGCACGGTCCAAGTTCACGCTCAGAGTATCCAAGGGCCTTCCGTCAGCAGCCACGATGTTGGCGGGCTGGCCGGGCGCGAGGGACAGCGGGCCTCTGTAGTTGTAGGCCGCGAGTGCAGGCGCGCCCCAGATAGCCCCATGGCCCAGACCCAAACCGTGGCCCAGACCCAGGCCGAGAGGAGCCAGCGCCGCCGGCGCCGCCAGGGGACCCGCCAGCCCCAAGCCCCAAGGACCGAGCACACTAGGGTTGGCCGCCGCCAGCGCCACCACACAAGACAACACCACCAGCTTGAACATTGTGGTCTGTGTTGTTTTCAGTACTGCGAGAGACTGTTGCATTTACCCCGGTGCCTTTAGCTTTTATACAAATTTGTGCCGTAGGCGTAAGTATTCCAGATACCTTTGTGACGTAGGGAAATATGCAAGCGGGCGTTGGCTGTATTGGAGGAAAGAAAAGCACCTTGATTGCGGCGGGGCCGGGTGCAGCGGGCAACAATCGCTTTCAACCTTATACCGATAGGACTTAATTCGAGAACTCTAAACAGGAATAGATACACAGTCGTTGTTTCCGTGTTTACCTTGAACGAATTGATAAAGGGCCGTTCACTTCCACTGATTACATGAATAGATGTACAATTAAAAAGACTTGCACCATCAAGGTATCATACTAAAAGGCAACTGACAGAAAAATATAATTCAAATAATTTTAACTTTATGGTTAATAAAGGAAAATTGTGCGTCAATATCTCGGTACTTAGATGATCGTATAATAATGCCGATCATTTCATTTTTCATCCCGCACTGAGAGAAAAATCATCACCAGGAATTAATAAACAGTTCTGTACTGGGGGAAAAAATGAAGTTTTAGTAGTAATCATGGAAGTTTCACTATTTCTGTAAAATTTATTTATTTCTACAAACAGCTCAGTAATACTAAATCTAATTTCAGCAACAAGACTTTAGTAAATGGAGCATTAAACAAAGTTCAGTATTTGTTACAATCCATTTTTATTACTACTAAAATTCTCCGATTTTTACTAGTAAAGTTTGTGATTTTTGGAAAAAAGCATCTGTGATTTCAAGTTATGATTTTAGTAAATGTCTCACTTACATAGTTTTGTAATATCTAAAAAACGAGTTCGCGGGAATAACATTACCCCATTTAAAATAACAATTCAGTTGTTACTATAGCGACATTACAAAGTTTACTGGTATTTAGTAGATAGACTTGTTGTGTTTATGTTCATTGTTGTACCAATCACTAAACGAGTTTTGTAATACCAACACAGCGAAACGAATGTTAGTGATTTTAGTAAAATTTACTACTTGCTACGTTCATTTGGTTAGAGTTAGTATTGTGTCGGATGTCGGGCGGGCGTGTCTCGTGTCATCTTTGTTTAAAACATACTTAAGTTAAATAATAAATTTAGGATATATTGTGGGCCATGGACATATTAACCCGCGACCTACTGTGTAGTTGGGGTCTACAGGAATATATTGTTCTGCAACTTCGAGCTAGCTGTTGTTATTCTAGTGATAATGACATCACAGGTAAATCTAAACTGTTTGCAATTCCAACCTCCCTAGCACAGGTGCGCCGCGAGAGCATGTTGCGCGCGTAATAACTACTAGTCTCTTTCTGACTGTATGAATAAGAAAGGAATGGGTAGAATATCTCGACAGGCTTTTATAGTGCCTCTTTAGTACAGAGATATACTACCAAATGCTTTTTTATTCATACAGACAGAAATAGAGACGGGTAGCTACCACGCGCGCGACATGCTCTCGCGGCGCCCGTTTGCTAGGGGCGGAGGAATTGCAAACAGTTTAGTTTTTGCCTGTGACGTCATTATCTCTAGAATAACAACAGCTAGCTTGGAATCGCAGTACAGTTTAGTAAAACCTCTGACGTCATCGTCTCCGATATTGCTAAAGCACGCAATTACAAAACGGTTAGTTTTCACCCATGACGTCATCACCTCCGATATTGCTAAAGCACCTCTCGGAATAACAAAACCAAATTTCTGAAATTACTCTAGCATACTTCAAATTACAAATATAGAAGTTGTATTTCCTACTAAATGGAAATTGCAAAAGTCAATTTGTTCCTATTAGTTGACTCTCCTTGTCCCCGGATTAAGTTTTATTTTTGTAATTCTAAGTGTGTTTTTGTTAGTTTTTTGTCTCAGTGCGGTTTAACGCATGATGCACATTGTAACTATAGTGGGTGGAGGATGGATGCAAATTCTATCATCATAATGTCAAACGATATGCTTTACTACTAGTATATTGTCCGTAAGCTCTTTCTACAACCTAAATGTCATTCGAATTGTAGAAAAATCCTTCGGGTATTCGGGTACCAGTGACGATATGCGAATGTGATACTGCTCTTCTGGCGGCGTAGCACGGTTGCGTTTTTATCCCTTGTCGCCATGCCTGTCACATTCTAACAAGTATTTAAGTGCGAAAGGGACGCGCATAGTGATAGTCGATAAAAATGGAACCGTGCTGAGCCCGCTGCTGTTTTAATAACTCGCAGAACTTTTTAACGTAAAAAGTTAAGTAAAGTAAACCCTTCTGTGATACGAGTAGGTACATAATATGTATTATGGGTAGGTACCTACCTGAAAGTATTATAGGGGTTATGATAGTAAGTATTATATAGATATATACATTTTTAATAACATAAGTCAAGCGAAACCAATTAAAATTACGAAAATATCTGTGAAGTTACATCATGTTCCACTCACTTTAAACTAAATGTAAATGCGTTTTAACACAAACAAAAATTAATTAAAGTCAACATGTACACAAAAACATACGAAAGTGAATTAAAAGTCGAGCGTGCCTGACACGTAGGTTGGTACTTAACAAAATAAATGGGCTGTCTACTATACCATCTTATTTTAAGTTGTGTTAAAGCTGTTCAATCATCAAATTAAAACAAAAAATTACTACTTATAAACATTCTTGTAAACCTATTTTTTTAAACGTAAGCAGAATACACTGGCACGGAATGGACTACAGGTTGCACGGGTACTGCGTGGACGACGGGCTCCACCGCTACGGAGCGAAGTACCGGCGCAGAGTACACCGGGGCAGAGTGTACCACGGTGCTGGACTGCGAAGAGTAGGCGACCGGCACGTGAGACACCACGGGGACCACCGGAGAGTACACCGGGGAATACGCTACCACGCTGGGCCGAGGTGCGGCCGTGCAAACTGCCGCCATAGCGAAAAGAACGATCTGAAAATAGTTACAGCGAACGTGGAAAATAAGTATTTGGAGGCAATTTCACAGTACGTTCCTAATACCAAACTACTTCAAGAAAGCTTCAAAGGTACTTGGCGACGAATTCTAACCCAGCCCAGCTGCTTACGGCCGGGCGTCCCTACATTACAAGTATTACAACCCAGCCCAAACTACCTAGGTTAAGATTTTTTATAATTAATACATTTTTGATGAATAAATTCTTGTAGTATAAGGTACCTAGGTAAAGTTAATCATCTGGAATTATATGCAGTTATACCTTTTATTAGGACTTACTCCATTTGCTAAAATATGTTGTACCTAACTGTAGATAACGTCATTTTAGACATAGGTAGGTATGTACGTTAACATTTTTCAGTTAGATTAAATGGTTTAGGGAAAACAAAAGACTAACCGAAATACAACAAAAACAACTTGTTATCGAGGAGTCACTAAAGAAACTTAAGTCTATATTCACCTCTTTTATTGCCACAAAACTGAATTTAACTTCAAGTGATGTACCTACAAGTAGGTAACTACAAGTGGTAACAAAACATTTTAACATCTATGTAAATAAATTGGAACATTCGAAGTCAATGCCTTTGCAATTCCCAGATTAAATCTAAATTCAGCATCATAACCAAATAACGCGCCATTACCCATTTAGGGGGCATCTGCGGGCTTAAATACCAGAGCTTTACATTTTGCGCGGAATTCCACCATCGAGATGAAAATCTGCAAATGATTGCCACAGCAAAAGGGTCGGCCGTTGAACCCATGGCGTAATTAATGAGTTATACTGCCTTACGGATTTTACCTGAAATTAATATCGCCCAAAATGTATGGGACCATACAATAAAAATTGATGGAAGCATTCGCGAAATAGGTAAAAGATCTCAAAGAGCGTTGGGGTGAACATAAGTAGTATGTTTTATGATAAAGTGAATCTTATTTTTGCTAAACGTACCAATTTGAACATGATGGAGAGATTAGGACGCCTCTGTCTGACGGGCAAGCTGTCACTACAGGACGTTAGAGTTTGACTGATGATGTTTGCAGATTACGAGCTTTTATTATACATGCGAATATGAGAATCCTCTGTGCCAAAAATAACTGCGTACCACACGCGGAAACCATCAGCTAATACGCGCAGCAAACTGGTTCCGGAGAACATACTCGTGCCATGGCATTATTAATTGGCGCCAAATAGCACGTTTATTAAAAACTATTAATTTTGCAAACATTCCGCTTCCTACTAAGAGGCCAATTTTTATTATTACAAAATAACGACTTACGATTCAGTAACATCGATCAATTTTAACAAAGCCTTATTCTACCTAAATTTACTTAACTTTTGAGCACCGCAATAAATTATTTTGCATAATTAACATAATGAAAAGCATTATTACGGATAAAAGCCGAGTCTATTTCAGAAATTGTCATGGAAACAGCCACGTAGCTACCTGAATAATTACGAGTATATCACGAATACATAGAATTTCAATGACTGCTACCTTCTAACTACATAATTATTATGAAGTATTTGAACAAATTAAATTATTTTTCAGAAAATATTTTAATTTGTTTTTATCAAGTAGAAACACTACTATATAAATTATAAACTGAAATAAATGTCATATACTAAGAAAAAGTGACCAAGGCCTCCAGTGCCCCAGGCTGGAATCGAACCAGCGTCCTCTGCTATCGCGGCAGGTGCCTGAACCACTCGGCCACCGGGCCACAGCGACATTAGTCAAATTTTCCAAGTATATGCACTTCCTACTTCCTTCTTAGTATATGACATTTATTTCAGTTTACATAATTATGTACATATAAGACCTAAAAAAACGGCTATAAGCATTTCGGGCTATGCAGTGTAGAATTCCGGAGCTCCGAATACAATAGGCCAGTGGTTTTCAAACTGTGGGTCGCGACCTCTGCCTGGGAGGTTGCAAAGCCTCTACCAGCCTTAAAACTATACATAAGCGAAACTTTTTGTTCGTACTAAGGGGGTCGCGTCATGAATCAGTTTGAAAAACACTGCAATAGGCTTTGGGGGTCAAATCGGTAGCTGTTCAAGTCCTCTAGCAAGTCTTTCCACTGAGGCGGAGATGAGCGGATATGAGAGAAGACGTGCGGAAATAAAAACAGGAAGTTACTCTCATAGTAACTTAGCGCTTAACACTTTTGGAATTGTAAGCGTCCGTAGGCTACGGTTACTACTTAAACTCAAAAATTCCGCTTGTTATACGACTTCTCGCGTCGAATGATGGTCTCTATTCAGTACATTTTTATATGGAGATTAGTACATTGTCACGTCACGTAAAATATTTGTAGATATTTTTTGACAGTTTAGCACATTCATTAATTTAGAATTGTCTAGTCAGCAATACTATTTTTTTTAATGAAAGTTTCACAAAAAAAAAACAATATTTAGTAAGTACCTTAATCTAATGTTTCGCCAAACTGTGAGACAGTTTGTTGGCGGTGCGTTCTAAAATAATCTTTAGGTACACTAATAATTAAGGAACAAGTTAGCATTAGAAACATAATAAATTTACTTATATGTATGTATCTTAAATCTATCTTGCAAGACAGCATCACACTCAACTTGCCAGGCGTAGATCTTATCTCGTTAAGATAAGGTCCAGTAGCTTAGCACTCATAAAAAAATGTATGCAGGTAAGCTAATAGTTTTACTGACTGTACATAACATTGAAATAATAAAAATGCGGTAAAAAGAGAGTCATAGTTTACATGGATGTTATTGTGTCAAAGATACGCCATGAACTTGACTCGGCCCACATCCACATGTAACCGGTCGCATGCGCATAATTATCGCGGATACCGACCTGTTCTATAACACACGTTTTGCGGTAGGTACCTGCCACAGATCACTTACAAGACGACACACGCTCAACTTGGTTACCATGACCGCTTATACTCTCATTCACGTCAATAAAAGAATGCGATATTGATCATGAGCATTAGCGAGGGATGAAAGTGGAGTGCAGTTCAAACAGGTACCTACCTGTAAGCTTGAACACGACGTTTATTTTTTTTATTTTTCAAAAAAGTAGGCGAACTTTTGACTACCCGTCCTCCTCTCCCCCGCATCTTAGATTAATTATAAAAAACAAACAAATTAGATTAATTATTTTTAATAATATGTTTTTCCATTTTAATCCAGGTGTGTTATGTTACGCAAGTGGCTTGTTTTGGTATATTTCAGTTTTGATAGCAATCAAATGCTCATATGAGACATGCTGTGTTACATAACGTGTTACGTTTACGCTGGGTATGGCTGGTACGAGTAGTATAAAATATTCTTTCACGTAAATTGGCACAACATAAAGGGGGTCCTATATCTTCGCTCTATCAGCAAAACCGGCTATGATCAAGTAGGCAGGTTTCTGCACATCTGCAAATTGCGGAAAGTTTTCAAAAAGTTAGGGAAGTTCTCGGAAATTTCAGGAAAAGTTTAAAGGAAACTTTAATATTGGTAATGGAAAATTTCGATCCCTATACAGGTGTACTCTTCGCAATTTTGGAAACTCTCCGACGGCACTTCAGTACATAGTTATTTCGATATTAGCGGTGGCAGAGTCTATTAAAGGTAGTCTTAATAGTACCTACATACGTTTCGGAACTAGTTTAAGTACCTACATGCAAATATTTTGGAGGCTGTTACATAGAGGTATATTGATATTAGTCTAATATGTATTAATAAGTATCGTGTAGCTCAAGGCATTCAGTTCCATGATTTATTAAACCGGTTTTATATACCTACTTACATATCATAATATGAAAATATTAGTCTGTCTGGTCATAGTCCACACGTTGATGCGGTTTACTATCAACATTGATTGAGATATTAAGAGTTTGTGGACGTTAATATTAGCACATATATATGGTTGGGAAACATTTTAGGGTACCTAATTAATTAAAGGCAAGCTGAAAATCAGTCTCATACTTCTCCTATTAACCCTAACTCAGAACTGCAGACTTGGCTAGGGCTACCAACCCTTATAGGTAAACTTAAAGACATAAATGTTTGCACATAAAATTTTCTTGAGGCAATCTGTAATTTTTAAATGCGAAAGTGTGTCTGTCTGTCTGTTACCTCTTCACACTTAAACCGCTGAACCGATTTAGACAAAACTTGGTATGGATATAGTTTAGGCCCCGAGAAAGGACATAGGATAGTTTTTATCAATCATCATCATCATCAGTCCACGCAGACGCAGTCGCGGGCAGAAGCTAGTAAAAAATAAGCCAGATCAGTCGAGTGTTTAACCTTGCCAAACGCGTGCAAATGTATCTTGCAAAAAATCATATAAATGTAGGTATTTTAGGCATCTTGATATTTTTGTTTCTGTGCCTGTACGTTTTTGCATCAATGCGTTCCTGTGAATAAATGTTCCTAATTATCTCGAAAACGACTCGACTGATTTAGTTGTGGTTTTCTATAAAATTCAGCGCTGCTAGCTGATATTAAGCGAACAGATTCGATTCAGGTTTCGATGGTACAATCCTTGACTCGTAGCAATGAGTTTCGCGGGACTCATGGTTTGAAACATTTTTCATCATTAGTTAGCCCTCGGGTGTAGAGTAGGTACAGTGATTTGGGATACATTACTTATATTTTGTCTGCCTCCGGGTCGTTCGGGCATTGACCTTACATTAAAATCATTTACAACCATCATACAATCAATTACTAAGCATTTTAAATATTGTATTCACAGTAATTTCCGTTTCACGCTATTAAAGTTGTATAGACTTAAATAAAGTAGACATAAGCTGAATAGATTTTATTGTTAACACTAACATTAACCTTTATTAACTGAAATATTGCAACAATAAAGGAATAAACAGCGGTAGGTTACACTTAGGTCGCGGTCGGTAAACTCGGGGTAACCTCAACTATTATGGAATCTCCGTGTGAAAGAGAAACTCAACTTAAGCCTAAATATGTATGTAATCATAACAAAGATATTTTTCAAATGACTGCAGGACGAAGATGTGGTTACCAGCCAAAGTAAAATTAAAATAATGACTGAAACAACACATAATCTCAAATTACTCGAATTCAGAAACAAATTTTCAGAGTTGAACAGCCTCAAGTTAATGAAACAAAAACTTAACGCTGTGGAAACTTTGGCGTTATTAATTAAAAGCTAATATAATTCTGTTTTAAGCTCCAACTGCGTTTCAGTGAATTTATTTTATTTATAAATCAGGTCTTTGCCCTACTTTGCAACGTAAGATCTTTATAACAATAATAAACTTTCACCAGGGACTATATTTGTACATAATATGATTGCTAAAAACTATAAGCTCGGTTTATTAATAATATCTGAGAGACCGAAGCTTTGCTCGGAAAACATATGACAACTCAAAAATGCGCGTTATCCCAGATAGAAGACCTAGCTAGATTGATTTTTGCCCCCGAAAACCCCTATATAGCAAATTTCATCGAAATCGTTACAGCCGTTTCCGAGATTCCCGAAATATATATATACATATATATATATATATTATTTATAAATAAATACAAGAATTCCTCGTTTAAAGGTATAAGATTTTTTGTATAGGTACCTACTTACTTAAATTCTTACCTCGAGGCATCATAATTTATGATTTCTCTTAGGACGTATGCCGATACCGATATAATACGCGAATATGATCGAGGTGACCTTATAACTACATAATATTTGGATTTTTATAAGAATAAGAATAAGAATAAGAATGATTTATTGCAGTACTGTGTACATGTGTAGATGGTAATCATGATACAATTAGTTTCAACAGTTACCCATCAACAGTTTTATCAGTGTTGTGTACGAGTAGGTGCAGTCGCCGTCAGATATATCGGAGCGGCCAAGGTGCTCAAAAATATCTGGACAGCGACGGTAAAGGCTTAATAATATAGGCGTGTTGAGATATTTGTGAGAACCTTGGCCGCTCCGATATATCTGATAGTACCTGTACGTATCTTATAGACACTTGCCTCTCGATTAGACCGTATCAATGGACTAAGGAAGTGCATATTATAATTTATATCCATAAAAATACTCAGGCATCTCTTGAAAGATAATTATAATACTAATTAATAATAAGACAAGTATACGGGTTTAAGACCATAAGCATATTTAACTAATTAATTTTATTTTTCCGACGATAAAAGGTAAAATATAGCATTGCTGGTTTATGAGTTGCTTAACGACGTTCGTATATTTATCAGCTTAAACGGAAAAGTATTCCGGAAGTGTTATGGACGTTATGGTTCGCAGTCGCTTGCTTTATTATTTTTGAATGATTATGCCATTATAAACAAGTATCTATATGTAGGTATACGATATTTTTTTTAATTATTGATTTCTTTGGATTCTAAATTATAGCTTTTATTGTTAAAATTTTATTATAAACGTAATCCCAAATAACAACCGAAAAATAATGATACATAAACCATTAAGCATATTTTTCGATTATTGTAAAACATTATAAAAAGGGCTGGGTCATATCTAGCACAACGGATCAGCAAATCAGCATTGCCATACAACGTGGCAATGCTGCCAAGCCTTCTGGGCACGCTGCCAATAGACGGCGATTTGGGGCAAATTTTCTATTTATAGTTTATTTTTAAGGTTAGTTTTTAATTTTAGTTTGTAATTTTCATTTTGAGGCTTTTTATTGTTTGTTGTATACTACTTGTTTTTAGTGATAAATGAATTCATACTTATAAAAACCAAGTATATTTTTTATAAATTTAATATTCCCTGTAAATAAGTGATCGTAAAAATTTCATCTCTCCCATACACCTTTGGTGTCAACAAGTAATTGTTTTGTTGCAGTACATATATACATTAACAGCGATTTGTATAATTGTATATGTCCAAGTCGCATTAAATATCAGGCCGGTCAGTTAATTTATATCGATCGTTGTCATACCGTACCGTGCTTGCCTTGATCCAGTAAACGCGCAAGTAATCTGAGTCTGGCTTGTTTCTGCGCCGATCAGATGTCACTACCACTTAGGCAGCCGCTAGTTACAACAAACAAAAACACTATACATTGGGTGGACGATCGCTATCTGTCCCGGTGACTGATTATGGCCATGGATTTCATCCGATGGTTTCGTGAAAATTTGATTAATTAAGAACTAAATGACTTTGTTATTTAGATGCTTGATTTGGCTTCTTTGACGATTTAATAAATAATAGTAATGGTCTCGGTGTTGTACTTTGAACTGAAGAAACTGCAGGTAGCATGTAAGTTCTGAAATAAGTTTAGCTAACCGTTTTTGTATTACATGATATGAGTTATGAATGTCATTTAATACAAAGGGGTAAAAAACATTGTCTGTCCAAAAAAAACCCCTGCAACGTACTTTTTTTGTTGATCAACAAGGCATAAATTTTCTCCAATATTCAACTATTATTTTAAGATCAAAACGTGACCTATCTTACGCAATCTTACCTACTAGGTATTATACGATGGAGCATTATGAAAACTTGTTGATATTAGGATTCCGTGCTCTTGCTACCCTTGTATTGCTTCTAACAGTTTTCGGCATTCATGGAGCTATTTTCTCACAAAATATTTTTATTAAAATCCGCTAAATGTTCCGTTATTTTTTTAACAGACCTCATATTGTCGAATACACGATTTAAGTCTTTTATTTTTTTGTTCCACGTTACAACAATTGGTTCAGAACCCTCCCTGGACAATTTATGTATAAGAAGTGATGAGAAGTCAGTGTCAATGCCAGAATACGATTTCTATTTTAATACCGCGCTATCAAAACTTGTGATCTCGTGACATGTGACTTCGATCCTTGTTATTCCCCAACTTGTTTTCATAGTGCTGAGAATAACTAGTAAATATAATAAATTTACGCAGAGCTAAACGGCATGAGACTTTTTTGTATAATTCGAGTTTGTATCATGAAACTTTCTCATTAAGTACATAAACATAGAGAAAATGTAGATTGTAATGTAACGTACCCAATGTTTATAAAAAAAACGTCAATTATGATGAATGACCGAAAAAAATGCGTCCCAGATATCATAGTCGTCGCATTTCCTGTCCTGTCTATAAAAATCAGCTCCAGCATCAGAATTCATATTTCCGACCCATTCACTTCGACTTGGTGTTTCTGCTTTGATATAAAAGACAGCTGGCACATTTTAAAGGTTGAGCCTCAGTGTCCGCGGAATCTTAATATTTAGAATAAGTAATATGAACAATACGCAGTGAACGGAATAAGAAGAGTAGGTATAATTATTTACCTAAACTTAGTAGAATAGGTACACAAACTGGAGACTTCCGTAAGTCCCGGAAAGTAACGTACTAAGTAAATAATAATGTTATAATGGGTAAAAATAATGCATACCCTGTTTTTAGGGTCCCGTAACTCAAAGGGAAAAAAAGGAACCCTTATAGGATCACTCGTGCGTCTGTCTGTCCGTCCATCTGTCCGTCTGTCACAGCCTATTTATTTCAAAACTACTGGACCAATTAAGTTGAAATTTGTTACACATGTGGAAGTCTGTGACCCAAAGATGGACATGTAATAAAAACAAATTAATTTTAAGCATAGGGGGCACTTTTAGGGGGAATATGAGAAAATTTAAAAAGAAAGTTTTGCAAACCATATCGTGTTACATATTAAATGAAAGGGTTTATTTTAAGGATCTCAAATATATATTTTTAATAATTTTATATGAAATAGTTTAAAAGTTATTTAAGGAAATAGGCAAAAAATTACCAGATAAAGGAGAAGGCTTTATCTCCAAAACTGCTGGGCGTATATTTAAAAAAAAACGCAAAAAAAGTTCTTTACCTATAGATTACTGGAAAAACGTAAGTATAAGAAGTTTGCAGTTAAGCGTAAACCGGACTTACGAATAAAAATTGCGGATAAGCTCTATCAGGGCCACAACGGCAATTGTTTACGTGAAACGTGGTGTGGACAGCTAGTGCGAAGGTGGAAGGCCAAGCTTTGCGTGGGGCCGAAGGCCTGAAGCATCCGAGAGAGGTGCGCCTCCTCACAAGGTCGAAGGATGAGCTGTAGGAGGTTAGTGCTCAAACAGAACAAATAATTGGTGGTACGAGTAGCTAAATGAGAAAGCCGAACTGCCGTATATCAGAGGGTCTACCGGGAACACCGAAGTTCGCAAATTGGGGGGAACTTGCTCTTTTACTTCAATGAAACCGTAATTAACTAGAGTGACAGAGAGAAATGCCCGCAATTTGCGAACTTCGATTTTCGCGATTATAGCCCTGTTATCTTGAAATAACAGAGATACGCCTAACCAATGCAAAAAAAATGTAGGCACTATGCTTAACATAATACTTGAACTACATTAAAAAAAATATTGCGTAACTAATTATCCTCTGATAGCTCAGTTAAAAAACACGGAAAAGCCGGGCCGTGCCCCTAGCCAGCCGTGTGTGGAACGATTAAATGAACAGTTGAATGTACTTAAGAACTTCGCTTTGCTCGCTCGGTCGAAAATGTGTGCAGTACGGAACCCTTGGGACGCGAGTTCGACTCGCACTTGACCGGTTTTTTTTTATTGAAAGTATGCCAAGGGAGAGCATGTCAGAACATGTCGCTTCGCATATCCCGCATCCCGCTCACAGCCTGCTACTAAAAACGCTCTCAATCGCGCCACGGCCTATCCATTCAAACAGCTTCCGACGGGCGCCTGAGCCGGTATCAGCCCGCGCTGGTTCACAATGGCACACGTCCCTCTTTGTTGCAACGCCCACTAACCGCAGTCTATTTAACAGCAAATAGGTCTGTGACCGCGGTTCATAATGTAGGTAAGATAAGGTTTGCAATAGTTATAACTTGATAGCTAACGCCCTAAAAGCTTGTGTTTACCTATACTGAAGAATGTTTGAACATGGATCCTCAGTCTTATAACTTGGTTAAACGAATCTAATGTATTTTATGAATGAATAAGCAACTGTTAGTCTGTTCGTATACAAGTTAAAAGATGAATTTTGTTAGAAATGGTATGAAACTTGAAATTTTTGGTAGGATTTTTACTGAAGTTGAATTTTAAGCAAAGACGTGACACATGGTGGTAAGTGGTAAAGTAAAACATACTTACTTACCAACCTACACTGCTTTGTGAAATCGTAACTTAATTATGCATATCATCAAATCAAGGTATATTATAAAGGTAAATGGTCTGCATTGTTTTTAACTTTTACAAAACAATGCAATAATGGGAAACATTAACAGTGATTTATGAACGAGATAAGCATTTGAAAGCCTAGGGCGGTAAGTTGGTTGCGTAACGCCGGGATGACGAAATGCGTCCGCGCCTTGCATCAGGAACTTGTCAACTTTTACCTGGCGCAGGGTTTCCTGTAAAATGAGCCATATTCAAGGCAACGATTTAATTAGGCACTTACTTCTAAGAGGTTAAAATAATATAACATACGTATAAGAAAGAACTGAAAGAGCTACACGCTCTTTCAATTCGCTTTGAACCACATTTGCGTATACCCAGTTGCTTCAGTACCTACTCAGGCGGCCTAGCCAAGGTGACTATCGCTTGCGCTTTGCCATCGCATCGCTTTGTGTCTCTCTATCAATCTTCCATATTAGTGTGACAGTGACAGTTGCGTTTGGTTCGCTACGTAGCGTTAGCGATTGGCATGTTGTCTACGGGGCCTGATCAGGCGCCCGTCGCCCGTCAGCTACTCGTGTTCAACCTTATTGTCAAGAGGTCCTTTTTAGGTTTCCGTACCCAAAGGGTAAAAACGGGACCCTATTACTAAGACTCCGCTGTCCGTCTGTCTGTCTGTCACCAGGCTGTATCTCATGAACCGTGATAGCCAAACAGTTGAAATTTTCACAGATGATGTGTTTCTGTTGCCGCTATTGTTATAGCGTAAACGTAACGTAGCGTAAACGTAGCGTAAATTTGTTGTTACAATGAATACTTAACCCTCCCTTAATATTCATTTCCATATCTGTACTTTCATAAGCACTATAAGCAGCTTTCGCTAATGTAATGACCGCACTAACTGTAATGTCGCATTCAAGAGCAACCTATTAAAAGATATGATCCTTATTTCGCAAGTGACATTTCTAAATACAGTTCGCCATTGCCTTATGAGTAGGTCTGTACTTAATGCCAAAACAGGAACTTACTAAGTACAATTTGATGTTAGTAAACGTGTAAAAATTTCATTGTTTTTTTTCTCATAAACGTATTGTGTGTTTATATTGGGTAATCATCCAAATTATTGATAAATATAGGTACAATACATGTTACCGTAAAACTTTTTTCACCTTGGCACTTCAGTTAAAACTAGTTTTCACCGAGGCCTTACGTAAAACTAGTGTTAACTAGGAAAAACGAGTTTTCAATAAAAACGGGTTTTTACGGTAACGTAAACACGATATGCAGTTTAAAAATAAATATGTATCATCATGGTTACCTACAATAATTGTTGGCCCTACTAATCTTCTCATAAAATTAACTAGAGTTTTTTGTACACCTAGTATTTATTATAACAATACACTTTAGCTCAAAAGTATGGAAACAAGCTTAAAATATGCCAATGGAAAGCTTGATTTTCATGTGATGGATTTTTATACCACTTACTCATTGACAATTAGAAAACGTAGTAATAGGTAGTTGAAACGATAATAGAACATTTTAAAAGTAAATACATAACTTATGCATATTCTGGTTAAGATAATTGCTAGTTCAACATTTTATAAGGCATTTAAAAAGGGGCATTATTTAACTACATACTTCCAAATATATATACCTACTTTCAATCGTTTTTTACAGTATTTTAAGATGTTACTTATTTAAGGTATGTTTTATATATTTTGGGGTTGCCAAATGAAAGTTTTTGGTTACCAATATACTATTAATCTTTATTAATAATAGAAACATAGGATTATTATTATTTTAATAAAGCAACGTTGTTTCCATACTTTTGGCCTGGAGTGGGGTGTTAGTAGGTAGGCAGGTAGGTAGGTGTTTTATAGTATTTATTATCATTTATCTGTTCATCATCTCAGCCATAAGACGTCCACTGCTGAACATAGGCCTCCCCCTTGGACCTCCATACGTGCCGGTTGGAAGCGACCCGCATCCAGCGCCTTCCGGCGACCTTAACAAGATCGTCTGTCTATCTTGTGGGTGGACGTCCTACGCTGCGCTTGCTAGTCCATGGTCTTCACTCGAGCACTTTTCGACCCCATCGGCCATCTTCTCTGCGTGCAATGTGGCCTGCCCATTGCCACATCAGCTTGCTAATCCGGTGGGCTATGTCGGTGACTTTAGTTCGTCTACGGATCTCCTCATTTCTGATTCGATCACGTAGAGAAACTCCGAGCATAGCCCTCTCCATAGCTCGTTGAGCGACTTTGAGTTTTGAGATGAGGCCGATAGTGAAAGACCACGTTTCGGAGCCGTAAGTCATCACTGGTAACACACATTGATTAAAGACTTTCGTCTTGAGGCACTGAGGTATGTCGGACGAAAAGACATTACGTAGTTTCCCCTTCCCCTTTCATCTGTTATCACTCATAAAATAAGAGTAGTAGGCACTTGTCCCACCAAGAGCGAGTAAGCGATTAACTATCGGCGATTTTCTCGCCCAAGAAACGAACAAAAGATTAGGATCCTGTGTTAGTAAAAGAGACACATATATTAATAGTTCATCGCTGGCTGTTCACACTGCCGGCGAGAACACTCGCTCTACTAGTTTGTCGCCGCGATAAGATAAAACTAGCTCAGCGGTACTCGCTCGGCGATGCTCGCTTCGTAGTTAGAACTCAAGCTGCGAGACCTATCAGTCTGCGTGTTCGGCTACGCTGCACCGCCCGAGCGAGTGACGCGAGTAATAGCCCGTCGCACTCGAACACTCGCCTATAGCCGAGCGACAAAACTATTGGAACTAACACTCGCTTCTCGCCGCTCGCCCACTCGTTTCTAGTTTATCGTTCTACTCGCTTATCGCTCATCGTCGGCGGTGGGACAAGTGCCGTAAACACGCTAAAATAATTATATGTACCTATGTAGAAACAAGCGAAGCGTTGTTGTCTAAAACACGTGTCTGCGATCCGATGGTATCAAATGGCTGACACGCATGTGGAAAGTTATAAAGACCAGCCTTTTACTAGTAATGTACAGACTATATTCACATTATGTCCTCGTTAGTACTTCATATTTTCATAACTACATATTTTTATATACCATGTCTAAGCGTCAACATGCTGGTGAGAACCACATTATTGCACCTTTTGCTATTAACTTCCTAAAAAAAAATTCCTTTCTTTAACTTTCGAAACATAATTACAACGGCCTCCTAGCCTAGTTGGTATATAGTGACCCTGCCTACGAAGCAGGAAGTCCCGGGTTCGAATCCTGGTAACGGCATTTATTTTTGTGTTCATCACAAATATTTTTTCCTGAATTATGGATGTTTTCAATGTATATATGTGTATATTATATATATCGTCTTCTAGTACCCACAACACAAGCCTTATTGAGCTTACTGTGGGACTAAGCCGATCTGTGTAAAATTGTCCAATAATATTTATTGTTATTAATTATTTAAATACTAGTGTATATAACAATTTATTCAGTAACTACGGCGTCTTATAGGATGTGCATGCTACCAAAATATGCAACTTAAAATGTTATTAGTCGAAATAATATCAATAACTCTGTTTAGGGACCAGCGGACATAATATACAAAACCTTCGGTTACTGTGAACCAAAAATTACGGACGTGGACGTTTGGATAACGACGAAGAAGTACAACAGAACTACCAGCGTCCTTGACATCACTTTGATATCGCCGTGGTCAATAGACGACAACTTGATTGTAAGTTCAAATTCAGCAAAATTGTATGCTTAATAAATAGTTGTAGGTAGGTACAGTCGACGTCAAAGATATGTTTACACCTTACTCAGGCGAAAAATGTAAACACGTCTTTGACATCGACTTTACTAGTTACATAGTCTACTCAGTCAATCTATATTAATAGAGCGTTTCTTTTATTTTTTGCCATTTTTATATATTGTGACCTTTTTTGCCACTTTTGTTTTAAGTATTTGTACTCAGAATCACGAGCTCTTTCGATTCTAATGGGATAAAAAATGTCCCAGTGTTTTTTTTACTATTGTGTTACCATTTCCCCATACAGTTTGTATGGCGGTAACAAAAAGGAAAGTTTGAAAAATATAGGTATGGAAATTTTAGGACACTTAATTTTTTTCTCCTATAAAAAAGGGCTCGCGATCCTGACTAGAAATAACACAAAAGTGGTAAAAAAGGTCACAATATATAAGATGGCAAAAAATAAAAGAAACGCTCATTAAATCTAATAAAAAGGGCGCGAGTCACCGTCTGCCGAAAAAAAAGGCATATATAGACAAAATAAATATTATGAAAAATTTCTCGTTCCAGTTAGAGTTGACGGCTGAAATAAAGAAGGAAGGTGGGTACAAGCCGGGACAGTTCCACTTGAAAGATACGATGTGCAAAGTATTGAGTACACTTTTTGACGAGCTTTTCATCCAGTTCCTCGAGGCCGCGGGGGTTGACGCCTGCCCTATTGCAGATGTGAGTTTTTTCTCATGTTATACCTATACATCATTCGTTTTCTGCGGCTGAGCAAGCATTAACATATAGTCTGTTCGAGGTACGGAAAACGGTGAAAAATATAGATAATACTCCTAAAAATACGTGTGATACCTCATTAGATTCGTAATGATGTCTAGAAAAATGTATTCGAAGCGTGTATTAGCACACAAACAATTACAAAAAAAAAAAAAATTACAAAAGTTATTAACAAAAAAAGGGAGAAAAAAGTAGATTTGTCTTATTTCCCAAATATCTCAAAAAGTATTAATATTTAAGAAACCAAAATTAATATTAAAAAAGAGGAGGATATTTCCAATCAAACATTCCATACTTACAGAACTGTATTTCCTTTATTTATACTTCTTTTTCAACGCTGAACACAGCCCTCCGCGCCTCATTTTCGAGAAAAACGCGCGGCGTGAAAAAGCCATTACGTAACATTAAATATGATTTTAAAGACATTAAAGATTGACTGAAAAATTTAAAAAAAATATGGTGTATTTAAAACATGTTAACAAATGTACTACTTGTACAAATTTATCTTAAAGTTATTTTTTCGGTGAGTTATGCAATTGTTAATTAACAAAATTTTCTCGAAATTCCTTCTTTATTGAAAACGAAAATAAAATGTATAAATAACTTTTGTAAAATTGTGTCGCTTTCTAGAGCCCTTTTCATATAAATGCTTAATAAGATCACATTATATTTTTTTAAATAAAGTAAATAGTTTGCTTAAAATAAGTTTTAGAATAACATAGAAAATTGACGTAGAACGAAAAATCAAGGTAAAATTGTAAAATATAAAACAATATTATAACCAAACTATTAATTTTTTCAGAACTTTTATAGCGTGATCTTATTGAGCATGTATATGAGAAGGGCTCTAGAAAGCGACAAAATTTTACAATAGTTATTTATACATTTTTTATTCGTTTTCAATGAAGAAGGAATTTCGAGAAAATTTTGTTCATTAACAATTGCCTAACTTGTTGAAAAAATAACTTTAAGATAAATTTATACAAGTATTACATTTGTTGACATATTTTAAATATACCATTTTTTTTTTTAATTTTTCATTGAACATTTAATACCTTTAAAATTATATTTAATGTTACGTAATCGCTTTTTCACGCCGCGCGCGTTTCCCGAATATGAGGCGCGGAGCGCTGTGTTCAGCGTTGAAAAAGAAGTATAAATAGTGGAAATACATTTCTGCAAGTATGGAATGTGTGATTGAAAATAT
This sequence comes from Cydia splendana, assembly GCF_910591565.1. Classification (NCBI taxonomy): domain Eukaryota; kingdom Metazoa; phylum Arthropoda; class Insecta; order Lepidoptera; family Tortricidae; genus Cydia; species Cydia splendana. The sequence continues at coordinate 9,721,522 of NC_085971.1, read as the reverse complement.
CCTCCTCTTTTATAATATTAATTTTGGTTTCTTAAATATTAATACTTTTTGAGATATTTGGGAAGTAAGACATATCTACTTTTTTCTCCCTTTTTTTGTTAATAACTTTTGTAATTTTTTGTGTGCTAATACACGCTTCGAATACATTTTTCTAGACATCATTACGAATCGAATGAGGTATCACACGTATTTTTAGGAGTATTATCTATATTTTTCACCGTTTTCCGTACCTTGAACAGACTTATACTACAGAGGAATACATTTTATAGAAATCTGCGCTTCAGTAAAATTGGTTAAATCGATCAACCTAAATCAATTTTTATTTTGTGCTAAACTAGGTTTATATCCTGTACCCGTACTACGAATCACTGACAGTGTCAACACTGACGTAATATAAGCTAACGTCTACGTAACTTACTATCAGTTTCTATGCATCTCGCTCGTACTGAAATATTAGTGCGAGCAAGAGGTATACAAATTAAATTACGTACGGTCAAGTTTAAAAATATGGGTGCACATATCATACTCAAAAATATGTTCCATAGCTCTTATGTCAGCGAATTAAGAACTATGGGACATATTTTTGATAAGTTATATGCACCCATATTTTTACAACGTTAGCGTAAGTATATATGTCAGTGTTGACAGTATCAGTAACTCGAGGTAAGGGTAGGTACTGCTTATTCTTCTCCATTCTCACAATTATACACGTGCCTAGACTGCCGGAAAAAGCATAAATGGTTTTCAGCAGCCTTAGAAATGTCTTTCAGTTTACAAAGTATGTCTTCTCAGACGTATGTTTGTACATTTTAGGGAAAATATGAAGTAAATAACTTTTACTTGGACAACGAAAAGATGACGGTACCACAATTGTACGGGGAATACAGGGTGCTTGCGGAGATCTACAAGGACGAAGAGCTGAAGGGCTGCTATTACGCATACGTAGACATGGTGCCTAAGGACAAATAAATCAATGCAAACTGCTAATTTAGAACTCATTTTATTTTTTATAACACTGACATACCTATTTAAGCTTTTTCTACTTCTTGGATAATATTTCTGTCTAAACCGCGACTAGAGGCCTTGACTCGAGGGCTTGGTCACTTTTTCTTTAGTATAAATATGACATCTAGGGTTATTCGCCAGTAAGTGGCCACTTTTAGTAACTGGCCACCCCAAACCAAAAATGAATTCTATTCACCTATAAATAGAAATCATTGTAGTATAAGATGGCCAGTTATTGAAAGCTCGCCAGTTATTGAAACCTTATACTAAAATGAATTCTGTTTATAGGTGAATAGAATTCTATTTTAGTTAAGGGCGGCCAGTTACTAAAAGTGACCAGTTACTGGCGTATTACCCTATTTCAGTTTATAATTTATATACTGTAGTGTGAATTATTAAAAACACAAATTATGACATGTGATAAAATAATTTCATTTATACCAAAGTTAATCCTGTAAACCTTTTTTTAAGTCTAGTTGTGTCCCACTGCTGGGAAAAGACCTCCCCTCTCCCTTTCGAAACCTCCCTGTGCTCAGCAAGATCCCGCAATCCCGCTGGACCGCATCCGAGTCTTCCCGCCATCTCTTTCCCGGTCTGCCTCTGCCACGCACGACTACTCTGGGGATGCCAGCTAGTGGCTATTTTAAACTAATTTATTATTATAATAATGCAAAATATAAACGATTAAATTTGCTCTCCGAAATATACTAAATAAGTTTATCATGACACCACACTACCTAACCTAGCAAGAAATGTTGACCACCACACACCACAAGATACCAATAGGTATAAATACGGAATCAACAATGATATCCAAGTATTATTGATTGCAACATCCGAATGTCACTACCCGGACCTAATTAAATTTATTCAGTCATTCAATAAATCCCTAATGTTCGAGCGAAATTGCATGTGGGCTCTACTTCTAGGAATAAATCAAAATTAGCATACAAGTACCAAATGCATTCTTGTACGAGACCCACAGAGTACCTACACTAGAGCTTCATTATCAAAAGTGCATCTGTTGAAACTAAATTGCATTGAAAACGTATTGGATCGTTAACTCTCCGTGGCGTATCGTAGTCATCTCTCTCTATCACTCTTCCCCACCAGTGCGACGGTGACAGTTGCGTTTCGTTCGCTACGGAGCGTTAACGATTGCACGTTGGCTACGCACCCAGGGAGTTGCAAGCGTTCATACGTGGAGAGTTACACGAACCTAGCCACCTCCATTTACGGCCCCATTCGAACAATACATATAGGATGTCACAGTGATACGATAGCGATCTATCAGTGTCAAAAGTGACATTTCTTGAACCTAAAACGTCACTTTCGACACTGACAGATCGGTATCGTATCTCTGTAACATCTTATGCATTGTTCGAATTGGTCCGATAGTGCCAGATGTAGATAGATAGATAGAATACTCTTTATTAGCATACTCCAGTAAAAAGATATAAAAGAAAAGATAGAATTGATTGAATGTAGACTTGTAGAGGCATATAACAGGCGGTTATACACCGCCTAACCGGGGCGCGAGGCAGGGGCGAGCATAGATATACATACACAATTACACATGTTACATAAATGTTCATTCGCAATCGGAGTTGTATTGGTACTGAATTATCTTTTCCGAATACCGCTTCTACATTTGCTATTTTAGCTATCTACATCCTGTCTATTAACGTATCGGCATAAATACTTTATAAATACAGCTTCCTTTTATATCTCTCTTAAAGCTAGTTCAAACAGATTAAGGAATATTTATGTAAATTCGAGAATTGAAATGTTGAAATACAAAACTTTTCAATTCTCGAATTCGAAAATCTTGAGGGTTGCAAGGGTGGCAAGGCACGAGGATTAAACAAACTTGCTTTACAAAGTAAAGCTACCGAGTAAACCAGAATTTTTTTTACCACACCAACGCGAGGAAAATACTAACAGTAAAACAGAAATCAAATCCAATTAAACGAAATTAAGTATTTTATTTTACACTCAAAATCATCACTCTAAACTCAACTCCACCACTTTACCACTTTCGTGGATCAAAGACAACTTTCAAATCAGTTTTTGAAGAATAAAGATAGCCTTTACGAGCGTGTGGTGAGTAAAATGTTATAAAATATGTCTATCACTTGGTGGATAACTATCACAAAGTGAAGTGTAAATAAATACTAGTACATAGTATCAATTGGAATGCTTCGCTACTGAATTTTTATCAAACAATAAGCGCCGTAAATAGACGTGACAGGTCTATAAATACCAGGAGCAGCTCTTGTCACAGACTTCCGGTTCACAGTTGTAAACGGGACGTTGTATTAATGCAATCCCGGAATATTATAGTTAGGTAGTAGAACTGTCCCGTCAACCCTCGTCCGCGGTCACAAGTGAGTTAATCTTTTATAATAATAAGTAGCTCAATCACGTCAAGTTCGGGTTCTTGCCTGGATTGTGTTCAAGATGGGAAGAGGTCGACGCCCGGCCTCTGAAAATCGCCACTAATCACTGCGTCCGAACGTCTATCACCTTTACAAATGACGCGCGTAAAATGATTGTGTGGATTATGACTTTCGACCAAGGTTTTGTGAATAAGTGCATTGACGCCTATTTTATAAACAGTCAAGGATTCCGGATTTGTCTGAAAAAAGTAACGTCTTGCAGTAAAAAGCTAATCTGCCCGATTCGAAGTTTAAGATACGTCAATTAATAGATCTAGAAACGATATGGATTTGATGTGTCAGTGTCAAAAGTGACGTTTTTGTTTGAAGAATCGTCAGATTTGACACTGACATATCTAATTCATATCGTTTCTAGATCTAGTAATTGACGTATCTTAAAGTTCGAATCGGGCCGAATGTTCTTGATAGGGGTGCGTGACGGTCGTCTTAGTAAGGTGGACTCGTGAATCCTACAAGGGTGAAATTAAAAATGTAATCAACCAGAAATCATCTTTTCTGGCCGCATAATAGATATAGCTGGTCAAGCAGATCTTGTCAGTAAAAAAAGGCGCGAAATTCAAATTTTCTATGGGACGATATCCCTTCGCGCCTACATTTTTCAAATTTGCCGCCTTTTTCTACTGACAAGATCTGCTTGACCAGCTATAGCTAAGTACTTTTGTTAGAAATTCCTGTATGAGTATGACTTATAAAGATTTCTTTTTATATTTAGTAAAAATATCCCATCACATTTATTATTTCACCCTATGTTTTTAAGCTTAGGAATTGTAAGGTAACCATTGTGACCAAGTACACTAGTTTATTTATTTATTGATTATTTGAGGAAGAATTATCGATGTCAATAGAAATCTTGATAGGTAGTTACTCCAACAATGTCGATGAATTATACTAATCTATCATCGTATCTTGAGCCCAGACAGACTAAATGCGTACTCTGAATGTACGAGTAAGTAACCTAGATCGTTTGAGAACGAACAGATTAACATGCAAATGATATCCTATTTCGTAGACTAAATTGTTTTTGACAGTTGGTTATTAGATTCCAACGTACGCCGCCCGCCTACGCCTTATTATTGTTAAAGTACCATTTTATGACGCAATAATTAGTAGAATTAAATTAATAGTTTATAACGACACGGACAATTCAATATCCTTTACTCGGATGTATTTGTATCAACACTGAACTGGGGATAAAAAATTGATAGGTATACTTTGTTCGACCAAATGTTGTGCACTTATTATAACTTATTCGTATACTGTAAAATTTTGACATAATGTGTCAAGTTACACATATACTTTTTCTACACTTTTATGAAAAAAAAATGCTCAAATGTAACAAAGCTGACGGAAAATAATAAATATATATAGGTAATAACAGAACATATCTACTATCCAATTTTGCGTAATAGTAAGTTCTGATTTTCACAAAGCAAAATAAAAATATCAAAATGCAGACATATTTGTATCCCAGTTTACTAAATGGGATCACTCTATCTGGAGCTCATTCCACTTTTGTGAATAATGTCACTCGACTAAACAAATATGCAAAATTACTTGGCGATGGCATCATGTTTCTAATGAAATAACGCGACATCCAAAACTCCGAGTAGTTTATTAAATACTTATTTTGTTTTTTAAGAATAGTAAAGATTCAAAAAATTTGTAGGTACCTAATAAATGCAAGTGGGAAACCTACTTACACGGTAGTCCTGCCTTGTTTCTTAAGGTTTTGTAGTCACCTAGAAACCCTTATAGTTTCGCTTTTTGATGATTCTGGCGGCTAGAGGTTCCCACATGGCGCACCTCTAGAACGATCATGGCAGCTCAGGGTACCAAACGGAGTGTAGTATGCGGTATACACTTCATGCGGTTTTTTTTAACTACTTTCAAAACACAGACTACCAACGTGACAATGCATTGCATAATGCCAGTATTATTTTAGTAGTAGAGCACAAATTCTATATAAAAACCACAAGTCTTCAAAAGATAAAGATAAAGATATCATCATTTGCATTGTTGCATATTCGCAGAATAAAATATTTAATAAAATAACCAAGCGAACAAAGTATAGTTTCACGCTATTAGAGCGTATGATTTATACGAGCAAGCAACCCGGAACCGATAACTATAGCATGATTAATTATTTGTACTGGTCGCGCCCGAGTGACCGCCGAGCGCCGACGCAGGCTTTGGCGCGTGCGTGATAGTCGCTACCGCTCACCGCTGTCTCTACAAACAACGCATTAACTATGTATGGCTTAGGTACAATACCTTACAATAAAAATACTCTTTATTGCACACCTCATTAAAAGAAAACAATACAAAAGAAAACAGAAATACAAGCAGAAGTAAATAACAGGCAGTCTTAATCACTAAAAAGCGATCTCTTCCAGACAACCTTTGGGTAGCGGAAATTAACAAATTTACGTATGTCAGTAGGTGTTGCAAATGCAATGAAAGAAACTACTTAAGTACTAACCCCCTTATTCATAAACGTTTACTAAAGTTGACAAGCCGATAATAATCGTTTGTCCCTCTCCATCATACCAATACGTCGGAAAGGGACAAACGATTATTATCGGCTTGTCAACTTTAGGAAACGTTTATGAATAAGGGGTTACTACGTAAGATGTAAAATAAGAATCTACTCGTAAATATGTTGACAAGAATATCCTACAAATCATAATATATCAATAATAGATGTAGCCAACCCCATTACAATTAGATGGCAACAGGTGGTCTTATCGCTAAGAAGCAATCTCTTAAAGTTATATGGGTAATTAAGAACTAATGAATGAAATAAAATAGGTGAAATTAAGAAGTATAAGGTAGATATAAGATAGATACTCTCGTGACGACAATAGAAGTTCGAGGGCAAATTCATAACTTATAACAAAACAAGTTAGATTTGTAAGTTCTACTGAAGGTAATTATTTAATTAGGTACCTTAAGCGTTTCACTGACAGTTATAAAAAAATGTATTCACTTCTTCTTTGCGGTATTTAGGTCCTATAATGGTTGCTAAGCTTACTTAATTTACGTAAACTTTTGGTATCTAATTGGATAACTCTACGTGTGTAAATGTAAGTGTAAATTTCATTCGATAGCGTGGCGTGACTTAAGCGGGCCACTGACGAGCCTTCCAAATGGATGCCGTTACAATGGATTCATCCAAATGGACGGCATCCTAATATTAAACATTGTACGTTTTTGACATTCACGAACCGATTTTGGATTGCAGCCACGCTATTTGGACTGTTGGAAGGCTCGTCAGTGGCCACCTTTACGCGTTTGCATTAAGTGTCATTTGTATGGGATTTTGAGTTTCCAAAACGTAGCATGGCGGGATGTTCAAAATCCCATACAAAATGAGACAACGCAAACGCGTACCTCCGTCACGTTATCGAATGGGTTCTGATTCATCAAGAAAACGAAACGTAAGTTTGGACTAATACAATGTATGATTTAAGATGTTATATTTAAATAAGAACTTTTGTAGCGCCGAGCGTGTATTGATGTCCTTTACGGAGTCCTATCTTGACAAAAAAAATGTTTTTTTTTGTTAGAAATGACTATAACTTAGAAAGGTTTTTTTAACATAAAAATAAATAACTGTGTATAATAAAGTACACGTTAATTAACACTTACACGCTAACAATTTTATGATATACATATTTACACACCCACGCATAACGATAAATCATGGCAGTTAATTAATTAATAAAACAATTCAGTCAAAATTATAAAATTAATAGCATCATGGTTCATCGTCGTCGCGCACTACATACGTCGACCGCGAAATGCCTCCACTCCGACTGGCGCATACGCACTCTCCGAGGTCACACTCCAATTTGACAACTGACATTGTTCTAGGTGATTTTATTTTGAACCGAATTCGCCTTACGTTTAATTGTATCCGGTCAGTATAAAAACGGCGGAGGGCAAGTCAAATGTATCAGTCGACCGACAGGGTTTGAAGTGATCTTTGTTCGCCAGTTAATACACAGACCACGGAAAAAATGAAACCGATGGTGGTGCTGTTCGCTCTCGCCTCTGTGGCTTGCGGGTCGCTGCTGCCGCTGGCGCAGCCGCCGCACCACCCCGCGCTGGTGCTGGACCCGCACGGCCGCCCGCTGGACACCGCTGAGGTCATCGGCGCCCGCGCCCTGCACCTGCAGGCCAAGGCTCTGGAGCACCACGCACCCCTCGTGCACGCCGTCGCGCCCTACGCCCACTCCGTCGTGGCCCCTGCTGTGGTCGCCCACGCCCTGCCCGCCGCCGTCTCGCACCAGTCCCGCGTCGACGTGCACTCCAGCCCCGCCGTCGTCGCCCACGCTCCCTTGGTCACCGCTCACGCCGCGCCTCTGCTCGGATACTCCGCACACGGTTTGGCCGCCCATGGCCTCGCTGGACACGGACACTGGCTGAAGAAGCGTTCCCTCGGACACTACGCTCTGGCTGCCCCCATCGTCGCCCACGCGCCCGTTGCCACCTCCCACCAGTCTCGTGTGGATGTCATCTCTAGCCCCGCCGTCGTGTCCCACGCCGTGCACGCTGCGCCCGTGCTTGCTCACGCCGTGCACGCCGCCCCGGTCGTCGCTCACGCCATCGCTCCTTCCGCCGTGTCCCACCAGTCCCGCGTGGACGTCCACAGCAGCCCAGCCGTGATCTCACACGCCGCCTACGCTCCCATCGCCCACAGCGTGCTCGCCGCTCCCCTGGCGCACTCGGGACTTCTCCACGCTGCCCCCCTGCACCACTCTGCCCATCTCGCTCACTCCAGCCCCCTTGTTCACGCGTGGTGAAAAGCGAAACTGGCGAACACCAAATAATTTAAAAAAAAATTAAAAAATAAATTATGTGAATACTATCGATATTTTGTTTAACTTTGAATTTGTTGCTTACTTATGTCCACTTAAATATGACAGCTAAAAAAACATTATGTACAGTCAGTTCCCTAACATAAATATCCACTTTTCTTTAGAACTAATATGGTAAAGTTACTTATGTTGGGGCACTTAGTCACTGTACGACTCGAGTACTCATTAATAAACTAAAATCAAAATACTTAAATTGATCTAAATACATAAAGTTGAAGATTAAATTAGTACGTTACGAAAAAAGTGTGAAAAGTAGGAAATTGGCAACGAGTGGCGATAAATTGAAACACGACCGAAGAGAGTGTTTTAACCCTTAAACAGGCCTCACGCATTTTTTAATTGTGATTACAGATTCGGGTAGCTAATAGCGTTAAAAGAAAAGTCATTTCTTGTTTTATTTTTATTATCATTAATCCAATAAAAAACCCTGGTGGTTTTTATATGCCCACTGCCCGTTAAAAATGGTGCTACGTGGTACATATATGGCCACTGCCTTGTTAGCTACAGAGAGTAGTTTTAAGGGTAAGTCATGTGCATGTCACATTTTTACTTGCGTCACAAAATACACTAACTGCCAGCACTTGCTTGGCTCACGCGGATGTCGTGGCTCGTAAAACTAACCGTTGAATAAATATTTAATTTAAAAACCAAAAAAAAATATGGTACTTTTGTACTATGAGGGTTCATTCATAGTCATAAATCTTACCCTTAAATGACATGTAAACTTTGTAAACTCCTTGCAGGGCAGTGGCCACTTGGATACCACTAGAACGTGCCCCAAACGGGCAGAGGGATCATACGAACCACAAACTTTTAGAGCGAATATTTTATCAGAAAACAATAACTAAGGTAAATTATGACTCACTACACATACATTATCTAATAATCTACCAAAATATACAAAAAAAAATACTTACAGGACTTTTTTTCGGTGTAGCGTACTTTTATAGCGGGAAAAACGTACAAAAACTGCCATTTGTTGTCGATTTGAACTTGACAACTAAAATGTCAAAGAAATTTGTTTAGACACCTCCCATTTTTTTACGTTCGGAAATCACCCACTTTATAGACTTTACGGCAGTGACATTTAGTGGTCGTTGTATTTATTCTGCTTGTCAAAAAAAATCATTTGCTATGTGGTACCTATAGATACACAACCTGTTTAAGGGTTAAATCGACACAAATTGCGAATTACCTTTTCGCACGTGTATTGTACAACGGTTTTACAGTGCATATGGCTCTTTAAATTGTTGGCATACGCACGTATTGCCTTTAATCCCGCCCTAGGGCGGTAAAGTAGCACCATATGTACTGTAAATAATATTAAGTACATATTTGGTTTAGCATTTACGTAGCTGCCAATTATAAGTGAAATCAAACAGAACCAAAACTAGTAAAGTGAAGCAATTAGCTAAATTAGCTTTATGTCACTCCTAGTGTTAATATATGTTGATTGAGCCATTATATCATTTACAAATCGATAACAATTATTTATCCACAAAGATAAATTATACGATATTTAAAATTTCCATTACATTCGTTCACTGCACACTAATTAGGATATAGTGTTATATTACATACCTATTATGAATTCAATGGATAGAGTTAGACCAAGAAAAGTCTGCAATGATTTTGATAGCACACGCAGTGGAAGTGTTATTTTAAACGACAAACTTCTATGTAATTATGATTTCTTGGTCTAAATCTATATATTTATTTCGTAAATAGTGATTTACGATACAAGTGCGGAAAAGAGGAAATTCGAAACTAGTGGCGATAAATTAAAACACGACCGAAGGGAGTGTTTTAAATCGACACGACTTGCGAATTACCTATTCGCACGTGTATCGTACAACGTTTTACAGTACATATGGCCCTTTAAACTTTTGACATCGCACGAAAAGTTCTATTTTACGCACTAGTGCGGGAAAATAGGACCCTATATACTGTAAATTATTATTTTAATATTTTACTTGGGCGAATGAAGTTAGGGTTTCCTATGGTAGATAGTTTTGCCGAGCGTTATTTTTTTTTAAATTGCAACATTGATTACCGAGTGTCTTTGGCTAGCATGATAATGGAATTGGAACAAAACATATTTTCATTTCTCACGCTCTGAAAGAAGGTCATTGTTGTTCTAAAAGGTGTGCAGAAAATGATACGTTTTTGCACTAGAGCATTTTAGGTTCCAAGAACGATTTTATAATTTTTATTACGATAAGCAATTGAATTTTGGGTATAAATGGATTTGTTACACAATTTCCATTCTGATATTTGACTCCCCATTCCATAAACAACGATACTTTTGACCTAAATTGTTAATTAAAAGTACTTACCCTAAAACAATACTATAAAAATGTATACTTAGACATGTTTAAAAAAAACACATGCATTTTACTTTCCTCGTTTGCGAAATGAAAAGTAGAGTGTTTAACTCGGGTGAATGGCATCATTTCAGCCTCAGACTATTGGCGCTCTCTCTGGATCGGAAGCTTTTTTTAAAGCACCAATAGGAGCGCTCCACATACTCTGTATCGCGGCCAATTAGAGGCACCTAGATATAAACCACCTTTTGTACTGATCAAATATTGCAAATCACTAGAGAGTGATGAGAGCATCAGCCTCCATACAACAACCACCACTTCTGCATTTAACCGTTCAGTTAAGAAACCCTTGTAAACCAGTACTTTGGATGATTATAACAGTTTACTTCAATACGAAGCTTTTTATTTGAGTCGTCGAGATCCTGACCTGCACGGCGGCTACACTCTCCAAATACTTATAACGAGTGGTATAGATAAATTGATATTTTTATTTCCCCTTATCAATTTAATTTATCTAAATAACTCAATATTCTAAAGTAGCAGTTACCTATAGGTAAGGTAAGCAATGTCAAATAAAAAAAACTTCGCTTCGTTTTGGCTTTAGGAAACTGCTACGTAGCCGTAACGTTACTCTTGGTACTTACCTGTAATTTTGGCGATATAATTTCTGAATCTGTACCAAATTCCCGAGTTTGACTACTCTCATTTATTTTGATACAGTTGGTCAAATATTATACATTATAGGTAGGAATCGTTTATTAACCCTCCAATTTGCTACTACATACATTATAATTTATAATATATGTTACTAATTGTAACGCTCAAACCTTTTGACCATTATAATTATGGAGAGCCTTGGTGCTTGTAGCCTTGTTATAATTACTTATCTGTCGACCGCGCGGCATCGGCAATCGGCATGCAATCAGACTATTCAAAAGCTTCCGTTACCTTCACGACTGTGCGAATATCGAGTTACGACAAATTACTACTCAAGGTCAGATCTGTGATTGTTATCAAATAATTAGAACACATTTGTATTACATAATTTATTTATTTGTCTATTCGTTTCAATAATTACTAAAACGAAAACTACATCGTACGTCGAAACAATTTTTCGCTTTACCAATGGGCGGCATGGGACAAGGGAGCTGAATGAAGAAGGCCATGATGGGATAAGTGCGAGATAGGGGCGGTCCACACAGCGGAGTGAGCCAGAGGAGCGACATGGGCGACGTGAGAGGGAGAGGAGATCACATCGACACGGGACTGGTGGGACACGGCAGCGGGAGCCACGTGCGCGACCACGGGCGCGGCGTGCGCCACGGCGATGGGAGCGGCGTGCACGACGGGAGCGGCGTGCGCAATAATAGCGGGGCTGGAGATCACATCCACACGCGATTGATGGGAGACGGCAGAGGGGATTGAGTGAGCGATGGGAGCCCAGGACGAGAACAGGGACCTTTTCTTCAGCCAGTGACCGTGACCGAGACCGGAGTGGGCACCGAGGAGGGAGTGAGCACCGTAGACGGAGTGAGCACCGTAGACGGAGTGATCACCGTAGACGGAGTGAGCACTGTGAAGGGGAGCGGCCACGACGGAGTGCACGGGCGCGGCCACCACAGAGTGAGCTACCACAGCGGGGCTGGAGTGGATGTCAACGCGGGATTGGTGGGACACGGCGGAAGGAGCGATGGCGTGAGCGACGACCGGGGTGGCGTGCACGGCGTGAGCAAGCACGGGCGCGGCGTGCACGGCGTGGGACACGACGGCGGGGCTAGAGATGACATCCACACGAGACTGGTGGGAGGTGGCAACGGGCGCGTGGGCGACGATAGGGGCAGCCAGAGCGTAGTGACCGAGGGAACGCTTCTTCAGCCAGTGTCCGTGTCCAGCGAGGCCATGGGCAGCCAGACCGTGTGCGGAGTATCCGAGCAGAGGCGCGGCGTGAGCGGTGACCAAGGGAGCGTGGGCGACGACGGCCGGGCTGGAGTGAACATCGACGCGGGACTGGTGCGAGACGGCGGCGGGCAGGGCGTGGGCGACCACAGCAGGGGCCACGACGGAGTGGGCCAGGGGCGCGACGGCGTGCACGAGGGGAGCGTGGTGCTCCAGAGCCTTGGCCTGCAGGTGCAGGGCGCGGGCGCCGATGACCTCAGCGGTGTCCAGCGGGCGGCCGTGCGGGTCCAGCACTAGCGCGGGGTGGTGTGGCGGCTGCGCCAGCGGCAGCAGCGACCCACAAGCCACAGAGGCGAGAGCGAACAACACCACCATCGATCTCATTTTGACGTGGTCTGTGTTGTTGATTCGACGAGTACAAGATCACTTCAAACCAAACGGCTGACTGATACAGTTAACGAACATTCCCCGTTATTTATACTCACGACGGTTAAATAATTAGCTTATTATTTTACCAACCGTAAATTAAATACGAACACAATGTCAAGTGTCACATGAAAGTAATCGACCTTGCTCCGAGGGCAGCTTTAGCATTCCGACGGTTATTCAAAATCTGTTAAATCACTACTCGGTTGTCCGTCCTAAGCGGTTAACCTCTCGATGCCTTAGGGCCTCAGTTAAATCTACCTATAGTGACGACGACTAATCGATTTGCGTAGTATCTATTTCCATAGTGTCCAATAAAGTTTTGGTGCAGTTTAGTTCTACATTATGTAAACTTATTCAAAATATGAGTACATAGGAGTACGTTATTACAAAAATAGCACCCTTATAACATAAATCAATTGAATGTTGTCTGTGAAAATAAGCCGCTTTAATGTTAAATGTTAGCACCTGTAAAGACACCTACAATAATATATTAATTAGCTCAATGTTAACAATCAAGCATCATAGTTATAGCTATGTTGTAGCAGATCAAAGACCTCTCCGCTCCGCGGCTCTGGAGAATAAGTGGGATATTTGGTACCTTAAAGTATAGCTGTACCTGTCTGATCTCTATGTATTAATTAATTTATTTATTTAACACAATATTATTTTATGTAAGGACCGATTTGTACAAAGTCAGTATGTATACTTATTTTCTGAATTTATACAAAAATGTTTAGGTGCTGAAAACAGCTAATACATGTTTTTCCAAACAGCTGAAAAGTACCTGTACCACAAGTCACTGACAATGTCAACACTGACATATACGCTAACGTCTACGTAATTTACTTTCTATACATCTCGCTCGCACTAATATGCCAGTACGAGCGAGATGCATAGAAAGTAAATTACGTTAACGCTAGCGTTTATGTCAAGTGCCAACTGGTGGTAGCTGTACAGGTGTGTGCTCTGTGAGTCTGTGATGGCAAGATGGTTTATTACATATATTAGGTATTATAAGTAGGCAGACACCAACTATGGTGTCATTATAAAATTTTGATAATGACTCCGTTTACATAACAAATAATTTGCCGAACCGAAAAGAACCTGCGGCCCTTATCAGAACAAAGGTCAACGACCGCGTGGAAAATAGAACAACAAAATACCAAAGCCTTCCTGCCATTATGTCACATACCACGGAAAAGGCCCGAACCAAAAGTAGGTCCTGAAATAGATTTCTTTATACAACAGAATTGTACAGGCAAATTTATAAAATCAAGCAGAACGGGTTCAATGAAATGAGGAAATGGAAGTATGAAAAGGAAAAAAATTATGCGTAATTTGTCAAATGTGCCACGTGTTTTGAATGTCACTCTTCGATAGGTTTGGTATCATCCATTGACTTACAAAGGCATTTATAGTAGGTACATTGTGCAACGAGGTAAGTGAAATATTGGACACGAGGGTGAGAATTAAAGACGCAATTTTGCGATATACTTACCCCCGGTATTACACACAGTGTTTTCATCACTCTTGCTAAAAAACTAAATTTTAAGCGTTTGTTTGTTTGCAAACCGCAAAGGACACCGGACCTAAAGTGTGGTTTCATTTAAATATCTTGAGATTATGATATGTTATAGGTTATAGACTTCAGAGTACTGAACAAAAGTCTCTAAGGGTGCTACCACTGTTTCCGAATCCCTTTCAGAGTTTCGAGTATTTTTTGCAGTTTTTTGCTTAAGCCGAGCACTGACTAACAGGCCGCCGGACGATATCGGCCTGTCAGTTAGAACAAAAATTTGACAGCTCCGAACAACTGACAGGACGATATCGTCCGGCGGACAGGTAATCAGTGGGCCCCTTTAATGGTACGGGTTCCGTGTGCGAGTCTGACTCGCACTTGGCCGGTTTTTTTATTATGATTATAATTTGTATAACTGAGCAAACTTATATGGATAACATTCCTATCGCGTGTGCTATTAAATAAACTAAATCATTAGCTGCTGAAATAGTAGTTTATGTGACTGCTACATAATAAAAGGCATTAAAATACGAGTGTGGGTTTATGAAACGAATGAAATGAGTTTCATAATAGTATCACACGAGTGTTTTAATGCCTAATTATGTACAGTTACATACACTGCTTTATCTACACACATATTATAAACTTTCTATGATATATTCACTAACCTCATATTACAGCCGACATTGGGGCACTTTCTCTCTGGCGGAACTCGCGGATATGAGATGGCGTCTCCGAAATATCTTTATCGTACATTTTACACGAAACTTTTGTTTAGTTACTTTAAAAACAACAAAATAAATTATTTTTTACTTTAAAAACTAATTAAAAGATAAACTGTACGTCAAATGGCGGCAAATGAAAACTTTTTTCACGCATGTCACGCATCCGTAGTTTTTTTTTAATTCAAAGACAAACTAGAGTCGGGGTCGATTACCATATCGTCCGATACCAACTTACAAGCGAGATTTGTCAATATTGTATGCAATTGCCATTTGATTTCGAATAAAACGTCATCTCGACTGATATTAGAATAGGGGTCAAATCAAATTGCTTTTTTTTTCAGAGATGTTCGAAATTTGAATGTCATTACCAAATCGATTTTGATATAGTAATGAAGCTATTACCACATTTTCACAGATAAGAAATTTGCTGTAACAAAACAGTTTATCGTAATGTGGGGCATTATTTACGGATTTTGAAGGCATCATAGAGAGTTTATGATATGTTTGTAGATAAATAACTATTTAATTAATTCTCACAACTAGGTACCTACTTCAAACAGATTATTATTTTTTCGTTAAAATGTTGTTCTCTAAGTATTCTTTTATTTTTGAGTACAAAGCAGTTTCTCAACGAGTCATAACTTTAATGAGTACCTTCGCACTCTGAATGCTTACTACTGATTGCTAACCTCTCCTTATTTAGGAATGTTACATGACACTTCACTGGAAAATACATCAGAATTTCGTTTATGCTAAACATTTTAAATAATAGGTATATCTATAATATCTATATATAGTTTTTCAAGAGCCGTTAGTCAATGCAACATAGCATAGGCAATGTAAATCATAGGTACTTTTTTATTATGCTAGTATTATAAGCCTATGGATGGATGAATTGGATGAGTATAGTTTTTTTGTTCAACTCTACTGACTAAACTTATTTGCCAGACTAATCATAATATTATGTTATGATCACTTGATAAGACGTCAGCTTGCGATAAACCTTCTTCAAACATCAATGTCATTAAATAAAAGTAAAAATAAATTAAATTGAATTTGTACCCTCTAGAAGGGTGTGTTGGGCACATGGGCATCCTCCCGAGGGCACCAAATTTTGATAGGTATTTTTAAATTAGTTTTAGTTATTTTAATTGTAGTTAGTTTTAGTTTTATATTCCTGTTTATGTCTTAGTCATAGTATAAACATTAATTTCACTTAAGAACAAAGAATTCTAAAACTATAAATTACAACTAAAGTGTATTTACTTACTAAACCTAAACTAACCTATAAAAACTAATCAAATAACCCACCCCGCATCGCCCCCGGCGCAAAGGTGCCCATCACACTTGCTGCGTTACCCCGTTGAAGCATTAGATTGGAATACTCGTAGTGATAAGTAGAGCATCCAGTGTCAATGACTTTGTGTTTCCCAGCTGCAGCTTTACCTTCATCATCTGTTCAATTCCCATCACAGGGGCTAACCCTACCGAACCTAACTAGTTGGGTGCGTCGACCTCTTTCAATACACATGTTCTATAGCGAAATAAGCCCTTTCAGGGTATTATATGCCATGGTAGATTAAACTCGCTTTACAAACTGCGTATTATCAAGACCGAGCTTGTACCGTACGTTATACCTTATCCGAAAATACGGACTTTTGGTCCGATATTTGATAGATAAACTAGTACACTCCGAATTTTATGACTATTAGCTATTATCCTCGTAGTATTTATTATATGTTGTATTAGGTATAGTCTGTTTTTGAACTATTTAGGTATAAAGTATTACTGCCACACATTTATGTGTAAGAAACAAATGAGCGTTCCATACTATTTCCTTTGGCCAGTAGGCAGTACTATACAGAAAAGAAACAGACTATAATTAAGAGCCAGTCCATCCGTTTCTTACTTGTGATATCCTTTTCTCTAGTAATATATGTAAGTGTCTAATGTTGCAATACACAAAACGGTGTAACAAGCATCCACAATTCCTTATTTTAAAGAAGCAAGGCCCTGCACCTGTCCGTCAAAAATTGATGGATGTTTTTGTTGACATCGACGGGGCGTGTTTTGTTGCGACTCGCGAGTAACAGGGTTATCTGTAGGACTAGTGTTGGTTAGGACTCGAGTCCTTTGAGTCCTCTGCTTCAAGACTCGACTCAGTTTTACAGACTCTTAAAATTAAGCCAGAACTCAAGTTCTTTTCAACTTGTTAGAGACCCGAGACTTTTGTAGAGACTTGAGTCCTTTTCAAAGAACTCTCGATTTTTTTTACAAAATATTTCTAAATGCATCATTATGTAAAATTCGTAGATCAGGTACACAAATCATACAAAAACGCCTAATTTCTTTACTGTTATTTAGGAAATACCTATAAAATTATTTACGGAGTCTTTATTCGGAGGCTCGAGTCCTTTTGAGTTGCTCGTAAAAAATACTCGACAAAGGACTCGACTTGGGTCTTAAAAGACTCAGAAGCGCCGAGTCTCGTAAAAACGAGCTGAGTTCTTCAAATTCCGACTCAAAAGACTCGAGTTCCTACCAACACTATGTAGGACTGGCGACGATTCATCTCTGTCGCTGGAGATCCTTGCGGATACTACAAAGGACACTGACCAGATTCTTGGCGAAAACAACACAATTTAGGTGCAGATTGAGTATTCCATTATTTTACAAGGTTTATCATTTTGACGTGTTTTCATACAAATATTTTATTCTATATTGTTGCTTTTTATAACTCATTTAACTAAGTGAATGTAAGTCAATAAAATCTAACAAAAGAAAGCCATGCATGAGTCATTAACATATAATAATATAAATTATAATGCATAAGTAATGTATTGGAGCGGTTTCAGGTAGTTATGACTTATCACTTATGCATCTTCCGAACCGTAGGTGTTGGATGTGAACTCTGCTGGCTCTAACCAAACATGTATAGGTTTTTGTGAGTTGGATCCTTTTCCTTAAATTACGTCCTTTATTAAGATCTACGTAAAATCTAAGTACCTACTACATATTGGTAAAACCTAAGTCGTAATCATAATATTCCCAGACGATTTTGACGTCCTTTGTAAAAGAGGCAATAACTTCGTAAATTACATATTTCCTTATTAAAAGTGACTTTCAAAACTGTTCCTTGCATAATAAGACTGGCTGCCCTTGGCTGTATCGGAAGTGCTCTAAGTGTCGCCGGGAACTGGTTTTAGAACGTTGTTGTGTCATGCCTAAATAACCTGAGGACCTAGGTACCTACATATTTTGGTAAACATTAAAAGAAGCCTATACCTATTCAAGTACACATCTAGACTGAATTGAATATCGGAACGAAATACGTACTCGTAGTTATTTGAGAAACAAGAGAGCTAAGTTCGAGTATTATTTCGAGTGCTTATTTTGAGTCCCGTGCAATCGAAAGATTCCAAAATAGATCCAGGAGCGTAACGAGTTAATCTAATTTAGAATCTTGAGCGTAGCAAGGTAATCAAAAGTATGAGAGTATATAATTTTGACCACGAGTTGCACATAGGTACAATTTTTAATCGCAGTTAAGTAATTTTTTCTTTTTAAATCTTAACCGAATTTTAACAATCAATTCTGATACAGGGTCGTATCAGAATTGATTGATACATAAGACCTAAAGATAAACTAGATAAAATTATTGTATAAGGTAAACGTACTGGTGCTCGACGCGGTCCCAGTACATGTCATCTTGAAACTTAAGTTGTTGTCAATAGAGGTGACAGCGAGGTGTCATCTATTGGGCATTAGCATGTCGAGCACTAGTACGTTTACCTTATACAATAATTTTATCTAGTTTATCTTTAGGTCTTATGTATCAATTAAAAACATGAAGCACTCGTCAATAAAAAAAAACTATTAAAAAATATAAATTTATTATGTCTTTTCATTTCTCACATATTTAATATTATTTACATATGACATAGTAAGAAATGAAAACTACACAGTTTTGCTCGAAGTCGTTGTGATCGCTTTTTACCAGGAAGAATAGACGGCGGGGGCCCATGCGGAGCGCGCCTCCACCACTGACGGGTAGGCCACGCTTTGGACCACGGCGGGAGACGAGTGCACGTCGACACGGGATTGGCTGGACACCGCTGCCGGAGCGGCGTACACAGAGGGCGCAGCGTATACAGAGGGTGCAGCGTACACAGAGGGTGCAGCGTACACGGAGCGAGCTGCCACGACGGGCTCGGCGACAACCGTCTCGGCGACCACGGCGGGCGAACTGTGCACGTCGACGCGGGACTGATGCGACACTGCTGAGCCACCGGCGTACACGGTAGCGGCCGGAGCGGCGTATGCCACGGCAGCGGGAGCCGCATACGCAGCTACCACCGGCTCCGCCACGACCGTCTCGACCACCGCAGGCGAGCTGCGCACGTCCACCCTGGACTGATGGGACACCGCCGCCGGGAACGAGTAAGCCACGGCGTGGCCCACCGACCGCTTCTCCAACCGCGGAGCAGCAAACGCCACCGCGACCACAGCGAACAACACCACCAGCGATCTCATAGCGAACGAGGTCTGTGTTGTGTTCGAGCGAAATAAGATCACTTCACACCTTGCAGGCGACTGATGCTCAGTTAGGACTCGTCTCACTATTTATACAAACGATAATAATCTATGCATGACTCTATTGAGATCGCCATTTGGGCGTAGAGGAGTACAAAAGTAACCGTCCTTGCGAGACGTCGCCGAAATCAGATCCGAAAAGGTCGCTCTAGTTGAGTTACAATTACAGGAGCTTGCAGCGGCTAATGGAGGCTTGGCATTTTTTGGCGGTCTGCTGACGACATCGGACAGGCCCACGCGTAACTAGTGCGCCTAAGCATTGTCATTTACAAGTTTTATCTCGACAAGGGCGTTCCTACGTACTCAATCCACATCCGCAATGTCACGGTACCTACATACCTCACTACCCACCAAACAGGACATTGGCCATTATTAATAACATACATTCAATTAAGATTTATCATTTGCATATCGTGTTTCACAAGGTATTTTATTATACTTTAATTGTGCCATTTTGATGAAATAGTCAATAAAATGGTAATACCTCTTAATAATTCGTTTCCTGCGATGGCGAATTACGTACTAAGTACAGTCGCCATCAGATATATCGGAGCGGCCAAGGTGCTCACAAATATCGGAACACGCCTCTATTGTCAGGGCGTTAGAGCGCGTGTTCAGATATTGTGAACACCTTGGCCGCTCCGATATATCTGATGGCGACTGTACCTATAGCTAAATATTAATATGAATCATATATTAATATAATATAATGATAGGTACATTGCAAAATCTACCACCTTAAAAACACTCAAAAACAATTAACATAAGTCTCTTTATATGAAATATCTATAAAAAACCGGGCAAGTGCGAGTCGGACTCGCGCACCAAGGGTTCCGTACCATAATGCAAAAAAAAACGGCAAAAAAATGCAAAAAAAAACGGTCACCCATCCAAGTACTGACCACGCCCGACGTTGCTTAACTTTGGTCAAAAATCACGTTTGTTGTATGGGAGCCCCATTTAAATCTATATTTTATTCTGTTTTTAGTATTTGTTGTTATAGCGGCAACAGAAATACATCATCTGTGAAAATTTCAACTGTCTAGCTATCACGGTTCGTGAGATACAGCCTGGTGACAGACAGACGGACGGACGGACAGCGAAGTCTTAGTAATAGGGTCCCGTTTTACCCGTTGGGTACGGAACCCTAAAAAGTGACTTATTTACATAGTTCTTGAGCGTATTGTGTCATTTATTTCCATTTTTGTTTCAAATGACAGTCTTCTTATCGGCGAAGTATTCATGTACCGTAAAATGGGGTGAGTAGGGTCAAAACTGAAATTCAAACCTCGATAACATTTTATTTACTTTCACCTGACCGTTGTCTGTAATCAAATCTTGCAAGTTAAATTTGATCCATGCACTTCCCGGTGTCCGATTGAGCTGAAATTTTGCATGCGTGGATAAATTGGATGACAATGCAATATTATGGTACCATCGAGCTGATCTGATGATGGAGACAGGAGGTGGCCAAAGGAACTCTGTGATGAAACAACGCAACCTAATTGTGTTTGGGGTTTTTAGAATTGTCTCGATGAGTATTAGTTGTCTGTCGTAAGAAAAGTACAGTCAGCGATAAAAGCTTGTACCAAAAATGAAATTTTTGCCAAAAACTTATTTTTACAAGCTTTTATTTACTTTCACCTGACCGTTGTCTGTCTGTAATCAAATCTTGCAAGTTAAATTTGATCCACTTTCCGGTTTCCGATTGAGCTGAAATTTTGCATGCATATATAAATCGGATGACAATGCAATATTATGGTATCATCGAGCTGATCTGATGATGGAGACAGGAGGTGGCCATAGGAACTCTGTGATGAAACAACGCAACCTAATTGTGTTAGGGGTTTTTAGAATTGTCTCGATGAGTATTAGTTATCTGTCGTAAGAAAAGTACTGAAACTGAATGGTTTATATAATAAGTGTTCAGGTCGTTTGTATTTTAGTTTTTATTTTATTTTGTAGTTCCATTTCATAACTTTGACGATAATTAGGAAAACCCACCTCACCCCGTAGTGCCTCGTATTTGGGGTGAGATGGATTTTCATACAAAGATGATTTTAGAACATTGTTGGATCGATTTTTTTTTATTATACGTATTACTATAGCTCCATTTTAAATTGGAATACATTATTTTTGTAGCAGTAGCCTTAAAATCCCTTCTCACCCCCCTCTCAAACCTTCTCTCCCCATTCATAACCTACCTCTCCTCGCGAAACCTACTCACCCCGTTTTACGGTAGTACCTACCTATACTTTGTGTACTACTATACTTGGCAACTTGCCTACAACCACGATGTTACTAGACTATAAATTATTTACAAGTCCTTAGAATATTCAGCTTCGAGTACATATTCCATCGAAAAATATAGAAATCGGTTAGTACTGTAAAAGGTGCGTTAAAATTTGGCTACAAATATAATGACCACCAAAAAATACTTTGGTACCCTAAATAAAAAAATCATGCTTACCAAAAAAAATTACTGAACACCAAAAAAATAAGGCCTAAAAATACAAAAGTACCACCATTTTAATTACGACTGCACTTCAAATTGTATTCAAATACCAAATATATTGAATGATCACCAAAAATCATTAATTATCACCAAATCTTGAAGACCAAATTAATGCGATATTTTCACCTAAATAAACCACTATGATTACCAAAAAATGTATACATATTACCACATAAAGTAAACTGATGCCAAAATTACTAGCCCCTCCCGCTCAACCCCCCGTAGCCCGCACCGCATACCTAGTATACCTACCTAACCTAATCTACTTTTCTAGTAGCATTTCGTTATGCTACTAGAAAAGTAAACACTGCTATCAGTTAAGTGGGTTAGGTTAGGTTAGCACTGCGACCCTTACAGAAACGAAATGGTACTAGAAAAGTAGGTTAGGTTTAGTTTCAACTGCTACCCATACAGATACGAAACGCTACTAGAAAAGTGGGTTAGGTTAGGTTTGAACTGCGACCCTTACAGAAAAGAAATGCTACTAGAAAAGTGGGTTAGGTTAGGTTTGAACTGCGACCCATACAGAAACGAAATGCTACTAGAAAAGTGGGTTAGGTTAGGTTTGAACTGCGACCCTTGCAGAAAAGAAATGCTACTAGAAAAGTGGGTTAGGTTAGGTTTGAACTGCGACCCTTACAGGAACAAAATGCTACTAGAAAAGTGGGTTAGGTTAGGTTAGAACTGCGACTGTTACAGAAATAAAATGCTACTAGAAAAAGGTGACGAAGTGGATTAATTAATTTAATAGGATAACGATATATTATTAAATATTTGGTTAAATTTATTGTGATCATTTACTATTTTTGCGTTTACAATGATTATTTTGGAGTCATTTGCTTTAGTAGGATAGCAAGATTTAAAAATTTGGTTATCATTTTACATTAAAATGGAGTTCTTATTTTGGTGGTCATTTACTATTTTTGGGTTTACAATGATTATTTTGGTGTCATTTTCTTTAATAGGATAGCAAGATGTAAAAATTTGGTTATCATTTCACATTAAAATGGGGTTTGAAATTTGGTAATCATGAACTATTTTTGGGTTAATAATGATTAGTTTGGTGTCATTTCCTTTAAAAGGATAGTAAAATGTAATAAAATTGGTAATCATTTCACATTAAAATGGTGTTATAATTTTGGTGATCATTCATGATTTTAGGGTGGTAAAATAGATTTTTTTGGTATTAAGAGCCAACAGGAGTGGTCATTCCTCCATACAAACGTAGTCCTCGTTTTCCTCCGTGGTTTTTGAAGCTAGAGCAATGATTTTTTCAACACAGATTAATATTGTCAATATCTGTGTCGGACCGTTTTGCTTTTTTTGATATTTTTGTTTTTTAAGGCGCTAGAGCCCTTCAAAAACGGCCAAAATGGCCTAATAGACTATGCCGCAATGAGAGGCGTGGTATTCAAAACTGATATCAATTAGCCAAAAAAGCAAAACGGTCCGACACAGATAATTTCATAATCATTTAGATTTCCAAATTTGGTTACGATTGGTTAAGTTTTGGGGGAGGAAAAAGAGGACTACGAAACCTCGATTTTTGTCATTTTTACGCAGGATTTTTCGCCTCAGCTGCAGTTGTCCCTATCGCACTAATTTTAGGGGCGGAGTCAAGTTTCTAAATACGTACACAGCCAGAAAAGTGATGGGCAATAGTCGACATTTAATGTCGATAATCTAGTGATGTAAGAAGTTATCGATAAACCGTCTTGTGTGAAAATATCTAGATCCTAAGATACAAGGGGTTTTGGGTTGAGAGTAGGGAACACATTTTTGTAGTTATGATATACAATCTATTATGAACTTTTTGATTCTAATATTTCAAATTAGAAATCAAAATCAAAAATATTTTATTGCATGGTTAAAATGGTTTAACAAAATTTTTAGGTACCTACAGGCACGCTTCGTAATTGTCGAGCAATTTAGGGTCCTAGCTGAATTGGTTGTTCCATACTTACTCGTGCTCTATGGAATGTCCAATTTAGCTAGAACCCTAAATGGCTCAACAATCACGGAGCGTGACAGTACTAATGATTCATGTTCTGTATATCCTGCCCTACAATGGCGTTAATATTTGGTTGTCATGTCTATACTTCGTTTTTAAGCATTATTGAAAAAAAAAATAGTAAATACTAATATTAACCACTAAGTACATAACTATTACAAAAAAAGCTAAATAATTATACGATTGCATGCTTAAAAAAGACACGTCACCTTCACTCTAATGCTAAACAAACGAAGAATAAGAACTAACAGCGATAAGACCGCCTGTTGCTACCTTTATCTACATTGTAAATCGGTTTTAGGGTTCCGTACCCAAAGGGTAAAACACGGGACCCTATTACTAAGATTCCGCTGTCCGTCCGTCCGTCTGTCACCAGGCTGTATCTCACGAACCGTGATAGCTAGACAGTTGAAATTTTCACAGATGATTTATTTCTGTTGCCGCTATAACAACAAATACTAAAAACAGGATAAAATAAAAATTTTAGTGGGGCCTCCCATACAACAAACGTGATTTTTGACCGAAGTTAAGCAACGTCAGTACTTGGATGGGTGACCGTTTTTATAAATAATGGTACGGAACCCTTCGTGTGCGAGTCCGACTTGCACTTCGCCGGTTTTTTTTAAATTTGTTTTTATGTTTGTGGTGTAATAAAGAATATTTTAGAGTCAGACCAAGAAAAGTCTACAGCAATTTTGATAGCACACGCAGTGCAAGTGTTATTTATATGTCATAATTTCATAGAAGCGACGTTTGAAATAATACTTGCACTGCGTGTTCTATCAAAATCGCTATAGATTTTTCTTGGCCTAACTCTACTTTAAATTACAAAGTAAGGCCTAAATTATAAAATAAGGCCCATCAATTTTTTTTTTTTGTGTTTATTAAACTTGATATTTTGTCTATAGTATTAGCGGACATGGCCTCAAAATTTAAACCCGCTTAAGAATCGGGCCTTATTTCGTGCATTATATACAATACTACCCATTTTTGTGTAGTCATTATTTATACTATAGAAGCATTGTTTGAGTGGCCAATTATTTAAACAGTATTTTTTTAAAGGGCAACGGTGGCAATATTTTAAGGTCTGGATAATAAGATACAGATCTTAATAAGGATATCAATGTAAGTGAATGTTACCATGACTACCAAACAAACAAATGTGATAGAATTTGCCAGCTGGCATTGTAACATTCAGACAGTTACCTATGTACCTAATCCAAATATGAATAAATTAGTAATATTTTAAACAGGAAAGTAAACCGAATTTTGGCCTTTTGCTGGACACAATCACAATAGTAATTTGTTTTACAAGAGGGCAAAGTTTATCGCCACCGGTTGATGCATTTGCAGCACCAATGGTAGAAAATGCAAGCTCAGCATCAACTGCAT
The DNA here is from genome assembly GCF_910591565.1 of Cydia splendana. Lineage (NCBI taxonomy): Eukaryota > Metazoa > Arthropoda > Insecta > Lepidoptera > Tortricidae > Cydia > Cydia splendana. The sequence goes on along the minus strand of NC_085971.1, from coordinate 9,695,774 downwards.
AATCGACGTTTGATATGACTATTGAATCCGAGCTTTTTGATCATGAATCATGATAAAACAAAATTTTAGAAGGTCGCAGAATAGTGGATTTAAAATATTTATTTTCTGTGATCTCAAATATCAGGCACGATCATACAAATTGTACATTTGCTGATCTTGCCTTTGTCATTGAAAGACGTAAGGGTTTACACAGAGAATATATATTCAAGTGTAATATGTGCAAAAAAAAGGAATCGATACACTCTGAAGACCCAAAAAGAAAATGTTAGTAAATACTGCTCCTCCCCATGGTTACTTGGTTCCTTATTCAACCTACCTGAAATTAAACGAGTAGGTTAGTAAATTATATCATTTTACATTATAAAGTTAAATGTTTAGGTATCTCAATCACTTACTCACTGGTGGACATGGACGCAAAATTTTTGCCCATCTACTTATACTATCTTATAAAAAATGAAATTTTGAAAGTTAGCACGCTTAAAGTTCGTTTTTAGGGTTCCGTACCTCAAAAGGAAAAAACGGAACCCTTATAGGATCACTCGTGCGTCTGTCTGTCTGTCCGTCTGTCACAGCCTATTTTCTCGGAAACTACTGGACCAATTAAGTTGAAATTTGGTACACATATGTAAATTAGTGACCTAAAGATGGAAATGTTTTTTTTATAATTTTAAAATACATAGGTTCGAAGTTATTTAAGAAAACAGCCAAAAAATGACCATTCACCCCCTTTTATCTCCGAAACTACTGGGTCTAAAATATTGAAAAATACACAAAATAGTTCTTTACCTATAGATGACAGGAAAACCTATTAGAAATGTGCAGTCAAGCGTGAGTCGGACTTATGTACGGAACCCTAGTTTTTGCATTAAGGTAACAGATTTTGACATGTCTTATTAAAAATTACCATTGAAAAATAAGTCATAGCAAATATGTTAGAATTATAAATCATATTAATCATATTAATGAGCAAGAGCACCCTAAACCGGCGAGCGTGTATGAGGAATGTTATGAATGTGAAGGAAGCGAAAGTGGTATGTCAGGATCGTAGCAAGTGGAAATCCGTGGTCTCTGCCTACCCCTCCGGGAAATAGGCGTGATTGTATGTATGTATGTATGTATGTATTAATCATATACTTTTTTATATTCTTTTGCTTTCATAAGTAATATAAACTAATTTTTGAAAGCGTTTTTCAATAATTATTAATAAAAAGACACGTCATGATTGTTTACCTTCTTTCTAATGCTAAAAAATAACGAACTATAATAACCGGGCCTTATTTGGTACAGAACCTTGATTTGATAGGTACATCGGATATTCTGGGCCCCTGAGTTTGTTACGTAAAGGACAAAATGGTGACATGTGGTTAGAGCTGATACTGTTAAACTAGTGGTTCTGTGCGCTAAGTATAAAAAATAAGCTTCAGCGAACTCATTAAGCCTAGAAAAAACCCTACACCCTACTGCCACTTAAGTCAGTCTTGAGTCTTTGAATCAATTTCCGTAGTAGTACTAGTACTAGCTCGGATTCAATAGTCATATCAAACGTCGATTATGCAGTTGATGATGAGCTTGCATTTTCTACCATTGGTGCTGCAAATGCATCAACCGGTGGCGATAAACTTTGCCCTCTTGTAAAACAAATTACTATTGTGATTGTGTCCAGCAAAAGGCCAAAATTCGGTTTACTTTCCTGTTTAAAATATTACTAATTTATTCATATTTCAGATTAGGTACATAGGTAACTGTCTGAATGTTACAATGCCAGCTGGCAAATTCTATCACATTTGTTTGTTTGGTAGTCATGGTAACATTCACTTACATTGATATCCTTATTAAGATCTGTATCTTATTATCCAGACCTTAAAATATTGCCACCGTTGCCCTTTAAAAAAATACTGTTTAAATAATTGGCTACTCAAACAATGCTTCTATAGTATAAATAATGACTACACAAAAATGGGTAGTATTGTATATAATGCACGAAATAAGGCCCGATTCTTAAGCGGGTTTAAATTTTGAGGCCATGTCCGCTAATACTATAGACAAAATATCAAGTTTAATAAACACAAAAAAAAAAAATTGATGGGCCTTATTTTATAATTTAGGCCTTACTTTGTAATTTAAAGTAGAGTTAGGCCAAGAAAAATCTATAGCGATTTTGATAGAACACGCAGTGCAAGTATTATTTCAAACGTCGCTTCTATGAAATTATGACATATAAATAACACTTGCACTGCGTGTGCTATCAAAATTGCTGTAGACTTTTCTTGGTCTGACTCTAAAATATTCTTTATTACACCACAAACATAGAAAAAACCCTACACCCTACTGCCACTTAAGTCAGTCTTGAGTCTTTGAATCAATTTCCGTAGTAGTACTAGTACTACTAAGATACTAGGAGGTAATAAGGCCTATAGTAGGTATAATAAGGCCTACCTGAAAAATAATGTTCTTACAATAGTGTAACCGTGTTAGTTATTTGAGTAACATATATGTAAAGTGATACAATTAAAAGCTAACAGCAAACCAGTACATAAATTATATCTTATGTACTTCTTATGAATTACACTCTTATAAAGGTTTCGGCTAATTACGCTTAATTACTTGAATAAAGGTAGATGAATTGCGTGCGGTCCAATAGGTAACCACAACTCACGGAGTCCAAAACAATAAGCTGATCAGCAAAGTCAAGTAAACAAAGCCAAGTCACAGTAGTAGAAAGATTATCGAGTTCCGTAAACGTAAGCCGGGTCAAAAAATTCAATCGCAACACAGTAAGTAATAACTTAATAAGTGAACGCCTCGTGGCAGTAACGCACGAAAAATAACATTGCAAATTGTCGGCAATGAGGCGCGCGCGGGTGCAAGCGTACGCATCTGTGTGCGTGCATTACACACACAAATACAGTCTCTCACGCCCCGTCAGAGCGACGGGTATATTCAGCTTGAAATCTCAAAATTGACTTTTAGCTCAGCTCCCGTTTCGTCTTCTGGTGATCAGTTAAATAGCAGCCTTAAAATTTTATTGTAAAATATAGTCTCCGAAGCAAAGTATACACAATATTCGGTAGTCTCAAGGACCCTGTACAATTGTACATGTAAAATGTATCAACTCTCAGATTCGGAGAATGTATTTACTGAGGTGTATAAAAAAGAATAAAGTTAAGTACAAAAAAAGTTTTAGGCGCCATAATCTGGCCGTAGCGTGACGTTGTAACTTAAGCCGCCGGGTATTGAGCTGACTTCCGCTATGCTACAAATATGCACCTATGTAATACAAACAGGGCTGTCATGTCGGCACTGTTTGCTTTCCGGACAATCGTGGTTTAAGACGATAGTGGACGATCGCTGATCCATACAAAGTAGTCCCCATTTTCCTTCCTTGATATTGATATTATGGAAAATATTTCTATACAATTTAGTGTACTTATGTGCCATAGCTATGACTTTTTTGTTTATTTTTTTTACTTATTATAAAAAACCTCGTACTTCCTATAATACTTAATTAAAAAAATGTACAAAAACCAAGCGAATGAGAACAGCTATGGTTAATATATACATCAAATTACGTAATCGTACATTACATTACGATACAACTGCGAAAAGTAGGAAATTCGCAACGAGTGGCCATAAATTGAAGCACGCCTGAAGGGTGCTTTAAATTTAAATCGACACGAGTTGCGAATTACCTTTTCGCACGTGTATTGTACAACCTTTTACAGCACGTATAGGGCCCGATTCGGATTTTGAAATAGCCATCTATTAGACATCTTTTAGACATCACCAAGATACGATAACGATATGTTTAAGATCTAACCTGTCAAATTTGACATTTGCGCGATTCTGAAGATACTGTTGAACGATTTCCACAGGATATGACTTAGAGATCCAATTCACATCTAATAGATATCTTACTCTATCTAACGTAAAGGTGACATTGGTTGCCCGAATTGCGCTGCAAAAGAGAACTAGTTGATACGGCAGATGGACCTTTCAATTTTCGACACAGACACGTATTGTGCTAATTACCGCACTAGGGCGGTAAAGTAAAAATATTTCAGACACAAATTGGGAATACGTTCCTATGGAGCAGCGGTCACGTGACGTCGCCCACTTTCGTCTCTTAGACGTCATAAACGTCGAAGAGTGCAAACCAAACGTATTTAGATAAGATATTTAGAAACATGGAAAGAATCTTGCACAATAACATTACATACATTTAAATAAGATACACTCAAGAGCAATGAAAACGGGTGCCGTTACCTATATTTAAATATGATTCGTCTGAATGTTAATTTAAGTAGATAATCGAGATAAGATATGATAAAATATAATCATAACAGAGACTATGCCGCAATTAAATAATTAAAATAGGCTGCCGGTCGAACTTTAAGATACGTCGAACGATTAGATATGTCAGTGTCAATTGTGACGTTCCTTCAAACAAAAATGTCACTTTTGACACTGACACATCTAATCCATATCGTTTCTAGATCTATTAACTGACGTATCTTAAAGTTCGAATTGGGCCGACAGCTATTACTTACATGATTGCCGCGGCCATGGTCAATGCACTCGTTGATAGATTGGGGCAGTGGTGAGCAAAGTACGGCCCGCGGGCCATCTCCGGCCCGCGAATGGATTTTATCCGGCCCGCCGCCGGTCCTATGAAATAATTAGAATATGGGCTATATGGCATTGGCCCATGATTATCACAAATCAAAATAAATTTTGGCTACAATTCTGGCCCTCCACTTAAATTTCCTAAATTTCTGCCCCCCCATGAAGAAAGTTTGCCCACCACTGGATTGGGGCATAAAATTGGTAACGCTTTTGAATTTGTATTAATAGGTAGCAATACAAAATAGTTTATTTCCAGATTTACTCAGCTTAGTAGATTTCTTTTTAATGCTGAATTATTTTGTAATACTAAAGGGAGTCAAGTTATTGATATATAAACCTACTACTGATAATTTAAGTTTTTGCCTTTATGTAGTAACGTATAAGTAATGATTAAAGTTTGTATAATTTGATTGTTCCTTCATCCTTCAGCAAAAACGGTTAAACGGTCTTCGATGATATTTGACACATGGTTAGTTTATAACCTGTAAAAGGACAAAAGATACTTTAATCTCAGAAGCCGTCCCCTAAAGGAGTGCTATAAGGGTTGCAATTTAGTACGAGAGTGGGGAAAGGGGATGGGCGCGAACCAAGTCGCAGGCAGAAGCTAATAGAGGCCCCTAATGAGGCACTGGCTTGGTCTGCATGCGCCAGTTCCTTATGTACCTACCGCGGGTCATAGGTAAAGTTAGTTTTGTTTTATTTAATTTTTAGATTTTAATGCATTATTATTTGTATATAATATTAACCCTAATTTTAAGTTTAGTAATGATGATACTAACCCCAATGGACTTACGTCTGAAATATTTTTTTATTTAATTTTTATTTTTTAATACTCATTATTAGGGCCGGTACAGACGGACTGCAACCTGGCTGCAACTTGTATAGGAACTGCACGCCGACGTTGCAGTTAGCATGCAGTCGGCGTGTAGTTCCCATATAAATTGCAGTCGGGTTACAGTCCGTCTGTATTGACTCTTAGTTATTTTAAATTTGACGCCATCTCTAAGAAGTTCTTTTAACTTGCTCGTACCGATAATAATCTTAATTTGTGTTGTTATGCCAGCCCTATTTAATAAGGTTTCAACACACACTAAACAGATGTCGCTATCGTATCAATCACATCAACCTACCGACCTATTATGTTTATGCTTATATTGCTAATGTCATTTATTACGTTCAGCTCAGTAATTTAATTAGTAAATACCTAAGTATAATATGTTTTTCGAAACATCAGTATCAATCTCTTTTTTTTAAGTTAATATAATTATGAGTATGTTCCTCGTGTTAACTAGTGACATCTAGCCCGCGTAGATTGTAACGTGTTCCGAAGTAGGTAGAGTAGAATGGAGGTCAGAGTTTGTGTAAATATGTAGTGTAAGACTGGTTTTAGTGTTGCGCGCCTCGCTGCCTCGTTACTCAACGTAGAGACGGCATAATGATTTGACGTTATTCTACTAGATGGCGTAATATATTCCATGCGCGGCTACGCGACGTGTGCTACGCCGTAGCGCACCGTAAGATGTAGTATGATGATGATCACTCGTATTAGCCATCGTCGGGAAGAGAGCTACTAACTAGAGCGCTGGTAACCTAGCAATAAAGCATGAGACTTTTAAAGTGGAGGTGATGAATGAAATACCAATGAGTTTCCAGGAACTTGTACGAAATTACTTGTGTTTGAAATGTGGCTAGTGACGTCGATTATGCTGCTATGGTATACAATACAACTGAAATTAAATGAAAATTAGACATGCTTTCGTTTTATTATTTTTTCTATCGAGCCACCTTTTACCTAGTAAGGTTTTGCCCTTGCAAATATAATCTAGTTAACGTGTGATATTTTAAGGCGTTTGCCCTTGATTAAAACGTGTAAAAACATGGAACAGATTAGTGCAAAATAAGGAAGAGTGGAGAAGATTGGGGGAGGCCTTTGCCCAAAGGCACACAGAATCGGTCATCGTAGATTAAGGAAAACTATAGATATAGTATAGTATAAAAATGTATTTCTGATATGGCGCTGTTCATAAATGGCTACAAATATAATGACCACCAAAAAATACTTTGGTACCCTACATAAAAAAATCATGCTTACCAATTAAAATTACTGAACACCAAAAAAATAAGGCCTAAAAATACAAAAGTACCACCATTTTAATTACGACTGCACTTCAAATTGTATACAAATACCAAATATATTGAAAGATCACCAAAAATCATTAATGATCACCAAATCTTGAAGACCAAATTAATACGATATTTTCACCTAAATAAACCACTATGATTACCAAAAAATTTATACATATTACCAAATAAAGTAAACTGATGCCAAAATTACTAGCCCCTCCCGCTCAACCCCCCGTACCCCGCACCGCATACCTACCTTACCTAATCTACTTTTCTAGTAGCATTTCGTTATGCTACTAGAAAAGTAAGTCAAACTGCTATCAGTTAAGTGGGTTAGGTTAGCACTGCGACCCTTACAGAAACGAAATGGTACTTGAAAAGTAGGTTAGGTTAGGTTTGAACTGCGACCTTTACAGAAACGAAATGCTACTATAAAAGTGGGTTAGGTTAGGTTAGAACTGCGATCCTCACAGAACCGAAATGCTACTAAAAAGTGGGCTAGGTTAAGTTTCAACTGCTACCCATACAGATACGAAATGCTACTAGAAAAGTGGGTTAGGTTAGGTTTGAACTGCGACCCATACAGAAACGAAATGCTATCAGAAAAGTGGGTTAGGTTAGGTTTGAACTGCGATCCTTACAGAAACCAAATGCTACTAGAAAAATGGATTAAGTTATGTTTGAACTGCGACCCTTGCAGAAAAGAAATGCTACTAGAATAGTGGGTTAGGTTAGGTTTGAACTGCGACCCTTACAAAAAAGAAATGCTACTAGAAAAGTGGGTTAGGTTAGGTTTGAACTGCGACCCTTGCAGAAAAGAAATGCTACTAGAAAAGTGGGTTAGGTTAGGATAGGTTTGAACTGCGACCCTTACAGAAACGAAATGCTACTAGAAATGTGGGTTAGGTTAGGTTAGAACTGCGACTGTTACAGAAATAAAATGCTACTAGAAAAAGGTGACGAAGTGGATTAATTAATTTAATAGGATAACGGTAATTATATTAAATATTTGCACATTTTTAAATAAAATGTGGTTACAATTTTGGTGGTCATTTACTATTTTTGGGTTTACAATGATTATTTTGGAGTCATTTGCTTTAATATGATATCAAGATTTAAAAATTTGGTTATAATTTTACATTAAAATGGAGTTCTAATTTTGGTGGTCATTTACTATTTTTGGGTTTACAATGATTATTTTGGTGTCATTTTCTTTAATAGGATAGCAAGCAGTAAAAATTTGGTTATCATTTCACATTAAAATGGGGTTTGAAATTTGGTAATCATTTTCTATTTTTGGGTTAATAATGATTAGTTTGGTGTCATTTCCTTTAAAAGGATAGTAAAGTGTAATAAAATTGGTAATCATTTCACATTAAAATGGTGTTATAATTTTGGTGATCATTCATTATTTTAGGGTGGTAAAATAGATTTTTTTGGTATTAAATTTTACTAAATCTGGTGATCAGTTAAATAGCAGCCTTCATAAATTACGTCATCTATTTTTGACGATTTTTGACATAAATCATCCAAAAATCATGCTCCGAATGACCCCGTTTCCTCCTACGTCATCATCCGATGTCCAGACCCCCCCCCCCCCTATTTTGAAATGACGTAATTTATTAATAGCCCCTATAAGGCTATAAAAAAAGTGTAAAAAGTAAATATTAAAACTATAATTTTGTTTTAGCCCTTTGCTAGCCCCCTCTTAAGAGCCAACGGGAGTGGTCATTTCTCCATACAAACGTACTCCTCGTTTTCCTCCGTGGTTTTTGAAGCTAGAGCAATGATTTTTTCAACACAGATTAATATTGTCAATATCTGTGTCGAACCGTTTTGCTTTTTTTGATATTTTTGTTTTTTAAGGCGCTAGAGCCCTTCAAAAATGGCCAAAATGGCCTAATTGACTATGCCGCAATGAGAGGCGTGGCATTCAAAACTGATATCAATTAGCCGAAAAAGCAAAACGGTCCGACACAGATAATTTCATAATCATTTAGATTTCCAAATTTGGTTACGATTGGTTAAGTTTTGGAGGAGGAAACAGAGGAGTACGAAACCTCGATTTTTGAGATTTTTACGCAGGATTTTTCGCCTTGTCCTTATCGCACTACTTTTAGGTGCCGCTTCCGTTATCGAGACGGGTATATTTACCTAAAATATTTAAAACTCAGCTCCTGTTTCGTCTTAACTGGCCATCAGTGGACCGTGTGTATTTGCAATAAACGTTTACAATTATGCAATTAACAGTGTTGACAATGGTACTCCAGCAGGCAGATTCTTGTACCCACGAGGCAGCTTTCTCCCGGAGGCGGCGCCGCCGGACCCGCGCCACGCTCTGGCGCACGCTACATCAAGCGTTTCGCATTGTTTTCGATAGGAAAGCCGGATTTTTTCCACTCGGGCTAATTATTTAGACGAGGAGATGATTACATAACAAAACCCTGCAAATCTTCACGGCAAAGAAATGGTGGTTTACCGTTTTAGTGCCTGTGCGGAAAGAGAAAAGTCGTAGAATGTATTGGACCCCATACATTCCGAACAGACTCTACGGGATTTATCGCATATTATTTGGTCAACCGAGGTGAATAGGAAGTTAGGAACGGCGGGATTAAAACCGAAAATGACATTTTGACATTTACCTTATAATTTCTTAAAAAGTATCTACACAAATTGTATCATGCGGTTGCAAATAATAGGATGATACAATTTGTGTGGTCTTTTATAACGAAATTATCATCATTACTCATGCTCTGAAAGTGGATGATTGTATACACGACCGATCCATGTTACGTGAACAAAGTTTGGTATACGGAACACTAAAATTTAAAAGTAAAAAGGCAATCCCGCTGAATTTCATAATTTAATGAACTAATCATTTTAAAATTGCTGGATATGCTAAAATATGTTTGTTTTCATAAAAATTGCAATCTACCTACCTGTTTTTCCCTATGGGATAGACGTTTCCAGACATATGCAGTCTCCGATAACAAGTAAATTCTAATATAAGGAAAAATTCATGGCCGTAGAACTACATAGGTACTATAGGTTACTTCAATTACAGATTTTGGTTTGTCTCGTTTTATTTGATTTCCTTGTATTCGAAACAAAAAGTAAAGTATTTAACTCAACTGATATTTAGACACCATTTCAATCGAAGTTCTCACTGCGTTCAAGCGCCAAACTACCTCGACTGAAATGGGTGCCTTTCATCCCAACGATTATCATTAACTAATCCTGTTGTCTCATGTCTGTTGTGTTGTCAGATAAGTTTGTTTATTCCTAATGAAATCAAGATTATGATATACTTTTGGGAGCAACACTACGCACCGGTTTTTAAACTTGCCTACCTACTTCAAAATTTCATACTTTTAAAAGTATGAATGGGTTCAAATTGTTCGTTCATGTTCACTAGTAGGTACCATAGACAAAACTGCAAACGTTCATATGAAACATAAGAACAGTAAAAAAATAAAAATAATGAGGGCCCTCCTTCATTGGTGCAGGTACCTCACAAACCAACTATGTATGTCACATTTGTTCATTTGCGTAAGCGTCAAGCTTCATAATATCGTGTGAACTGAATGTTTATGTTAATTAACGGTTAACTTCCTAAAGATCCGCTCTTAGTCACAAGTTACATCAGTGGTCACGGCGCCTAGGTTTCGGCACTCATTTAAATTTTGATCTGACGGTAATGTTCAGGCGTTCAAATTTTACAATTTACTAAGATTTTGTATTTTTTAACATCGGACCCCAATACTGGAGAGTAAACGAATAAATAACACGACACAATAACGCAAACTTAAACATCTTCTTTTTTTCGGTTTAGTTACGTACCGTAATATTATCCTTTATTTTGTTTTTTTTTGTGATATATGTAGTAGGCAAACGAGCAGTAGAATCGTCGAATGGTAAGCAATTACCATCTCCCATGTGCACCCGCAATACCAGAGAGTTTGGAAGTGCATTGCCGGCCTTTAATATTACGGAGTACACGTTCAGGCGCAGTTCATTATACTTTAGCTGTTCGGTGAAGAAAAAAATAAGTGGATGCGTATTACTAATAAGTAGGTAATTTGATAATTCCCCCACGGTCCTTTGCGCTCGTGGTCCTTGACGGGAGCGCGCGGGAAGCCCGCTATGACGTGACGCATAATCGGCCGAATCTAGGTCATCAAATGAATTAGCACAGCGACTACGATAGAGTCGTCATGTGTGAACGTGCGTTGCATTTTATGAAAAGAGATGTCCCTAAAGCCACAGATAAAACTAAACTGAACTGAAACGCGGTTCATAATCATCCATATAAAGTTTTTTTTTGTTTATCAAACTACAAATTTTAATTGTACGGTCAGCAAAACTATTAGTTTAGCACCCCTGCATACATTTTTATATGCAGGGGTGCTAAGCTAATCGTTTTGCTGACTGTACATACCATTTGCGTATTGGAGCATTCCACGAAATAGCCCTACCGTTGTCCCGCACAAACGCAAATTTTCTGAAGATTTGTGTGTTGATCTGTGATAAATGGGCAAATATACGGCCAGAAAAATAATCATCAGCTTCAAACGCCGAAAAAAGTTCTAATACATGAAATACAAAGCATTTGTACGGGACAGCCCGTGGAATCCTCCATTACTTATAACAATAAAGGTTAGTTAGAATTTACTATTTTTTCTATCTACATGGCATTAGATAATTATTATTTTTTCCTTTTTAATTTAACGTAATTCATATTCAGTAGCAACCAAATATCTATAAAAAAGAGGACTCAGCTTTATGTTTTGCAATGTTTTGCGTTTTAGTTTATGGAAACCACCTCGTGTTTTTTTATGTTTCTTGATGCTCGTAAAATGTATAGTTACAAAAATAAAGAGAACACAATATAAGTTGGTGATAGTATACAAAACTGGCTACTAAATTGACGACGTGAACAAAATATAGAGAACTTTTTTATATTTGACATATTGATTTCCTACTTCTTAAAGTTCAAGTACAAATAAAAAAAAACAAAATATAAAATTATACATGTTATTTCAGGGTATAACTAAATGTTTAAAGTATTGCTATTCAACAATATTTACTTGACTAGTATCTTCGATTAGATAGCATATTGGATTTCAATATGCCTTTAAAATATTTAGAAGTAAAGGCCTCTCCACGCACTCTAACAACAGTTCGCGTTGTGCGGCGGCGGCCTTCGCAGCACGTTGCAATACTGCCGATTCGGAAAACCCGAAGTACGAAGTTGCAATATGAGTTCCCAGTAATTTCTCGCACGCTACATTAGCTATTTGGTGCTTTACAATATTCTATTACCTTACTAACTGATTTACATACTCGTATGATAGAGGTAGGTTAGACATAGGTCAATTCCTTCCTTCTTTACAAATCATTAATTATTCTTGGATTCCTGTTAAGGTTTAAAATAATTAGTGTTACTAGCTTCAGTACTAAATAAAATTGTCTAACTGAACATAATATCAAAGAGTATTTATAAGAATCGTCCCCACAACTCAACCCTACAAGGCTTAGGTATGTTGTGGGTGCTTAGACAACGATATAACGATTGACGTACTTAAGTGTTGAAAGTACTGAAATCACCCAAGACTAAGCAACAATTATTTATAAGTAAGGATCATCATTTTTGCAGGCAGGATAGCCAGTGGGTTAGTGTGGGTAGTGACCCACTAGACCAAATACGAGTAGGTCATGTAATATGTACTTACAACATCGCTTATATAGTTTAATAATTATAAATCTGTTAGCACATGTGCCATTTGTACAAACCAACAATAGAGAAGTAAAAGGAAAAAACGTCTTTTCACTTTTATCGTCGTAATGTCGTCATTATTATCATTCAAATTACCTCTATCCTCTATATGCCACCGGTAGAGCACGGCCGCAAGGTTCAATACAATAAGATTACCCTACATTACCTTACAAGCTTTCTTGCTTAGAATATACTTAGTTGCGTAACGGCTACCGGTACAGAACCGGCACCGGAACATGGTGCAAAAAGAGTAAACACATCGGCCGTGATGACACAGCACTAAGTTGGTCAGAACTGTCAGAACTCTAAACTCCAGGTCAAAAATAATTCATGCGTCTACAAAAAGGTGGTTTAATTCTTAACAAGCTTGACCGGCACACTTATATAAATAAATTTAAATAAAAGGTTCTACTATAGATACATGGTAACTAGAAAGATAACGTTTCTTGTGCGAGGAAGGAGCATGAGTAGAGAAGACAAATGCGTCCGATTTTGTATGTCCGGTATTATGATCGGGACACTGGTCATGATTACGTCATACGCGCACTACCGAAACGGAACGTAGTATGTGAGTTCACGATTCAACCACATGTATACCTTTTTGAATTACATGGCGAAATGGGCGAAGCAGTGTTTTGAACTTGAGTTCGATGCTCTTTCGATGGTGCAGCTTGCATTTGATGCTAAGTCAGATATTCATCAAAGTAGAAAACGGGCAATTGCTACAACGGTACAGGTGTTGTTTTGTAATGCATATGTTATGTGTTTCTTTCATCACCCGTGAACCTACTTCTACTTAGAAAATACTGGAAACAGACTCGAACGTCGATTAATTTAGATATATGAAAATAAAATAAAATTTCCATTTGCAAATAAGTAAAGAGATACTTATGCCCGAAATAATTATTAGATGAAATTCTAAAGTTCAGGACTATTTACGGTGTCTAATATTTGACATAAAAATGTGAAACAAACCAACTCGACTTCACGTCACTTCCAGAGAAAAAAACACCTAGAAGTTGCTTGACCTAATACAAAAAAAAGTTAAAATGTGATGATCACTCACGATTATTACACAATGGGATGGGTCACAATCTTTCCGTAAAACGGACGTCTTTCCTGTGGACAACAAATAATGTAACTAAACATTTGGGTATATTTTATTAATGCTGTCATCGAGGGTTTTGAACATGCCTAGATGCCTACAAGGATCCAGCTAGGAAATTAATTAGGTTTTAAAGTTCATTTATTTTATGATTTCTACACAGAAATGGCACAATAGCGTAACATACAATATATAACTTATAATAAAAAACTATTTTGACCCATTCAGAAATCAGAAATATTTATTGTGAGAACTGTGTAGTTACAAGAAGTATAACTATGTACATTTTTTTATGAGTATCAACAGTTTTACACTTTCCCATAAATTAATCAGAAGTCAAATGTGACGTTCCACGGGAAAAGGTACCTTATGAGGGTTTCTAGTTTCGGAGATATGAAATGTTTTGTAAAGAGGTGAAAAAATGCTCAATTTTTTTTTATTGTGTGATCTGAAACCTTAATGCGTAACGTTTGTTTACCTGTTTTTATTTTTGTTATAAGTTAGTTATAAGCCTAGTAATGTCGTCTCAGAGTTTAGTAGAAAAGGTACCTTATGGAAAAAAGATTGAAAATTCCCAAAAAAACTAGTCAATACGGGAAAAGAAGTTTGGTAGAGAACTGTATTAGCATTCTGCAAAACTAATTTGATAATTTCAGTTCTGGTTGGGGCGCCTCGCAAATATTATAACCGTACATAGACCGACATCACAAATCCAAGTAGCCTGCTATTATACCAAAGTTACTCTCGTCAAGTCTTTCTTAACTAGAATAATCTTCATTTGGTTTGGTCGCATGCAGTAAATCAGCCATTGGTTTGCTGAAAAATGCCAATACCCGACGCATTACCTTATGGAATATCTGAGGTCATTGAACCTCAATGCCGCTTATCTTCAATAGCAACCGAAATATATTATTGATAAGAAATAGACGATTTATACCATCTTAACCCCAAAATATTATTAGTTTATCCTAACTGTTCCATCATCATCATGCCTCATCATGTAACTTAATCACAAGGTACCTTTTCATTACATACAAATTATTGGTCTTTTTTAAGATTATTATGACGAAGAACTAATTAAATTTGGGGCAGTTTAATGTAAATTAATATTTTCTATTCATAAAAGATAAACTGTAATATGATTGATATTTTGTAGTGATGTATTATTAGATTTATTTCCATAAGGTACCTTTTCGTAAATGTATGGAGCAAATACTGTTATTGTTATGTAAGTTTAAAGTGGCATAAGGGGTTAAATATAGTATTTAGTTGGGGTTTTAGGATCTTCTTTCATATGTGCTCAGAAAAATTGATTGTGTGTCACATTAAAAGTAAAAATATTCAATTTTGTGATTTTATATGAAAAAGTCAGAAAATACATTTTCACCTCTAAATCGGTATTGTTTTTTGCTTAAACTGTCTGTCAGTGTCGTTTTCTAATAGATAGAATTTAAATCTTGAGAGCTCATTGCAATCAATCGTGAAAATGAAATAAATCTTTATTTTCAAGAGATTGGCTAGTATACAGATAAATCAGTCGATATCAAAAGTTTCTATTTGCATTACAGAACAAGTCGCAATATTTTTTTAATCTCACATATATAAGGTATTATTATTTGTAGTCAACTATGTAACTTACTTCAGGAACATAGTTTTTTAGGCGGCTAAACTTAAAACTTCTCTATCGTAAAGTTGCTAATTTCACAACATTATTTTCAAAAAATCATATCTCTGTAACTACGCAACCTAGAAGGTTGATCTTTTGTGTTATCGATAGCTTATTTATTGTAGATTACTGGGGTATGCATAACTCCATACCCGCCATAAGGTACCTTTGACCGTGGGACGTCACAAATATAAATAAGCACATAACTACTTTATATTAACTCATAATAATATAACGTAACAACAATAACAACATATACTTACCAAACACGTACGCAACCTTTAATCAAAGTAATAGACATAGAAATGGTTCAGCGAACTGTTGCGCAAGCCGGCGCGCGCGCGCCTCTTGGAAAACCCCTCTTGGGCAAGCTCGGATCCTGCTTCGTACCTAGAACTCCACTGGGTCAATGCCAAATAATAACAACAAAAATAAACGGAATGCTGAAGGTAAAAAATTAAACATTAGCTTGCCAGCCGTAAACTGGAATTTTGGCAAGATATTCTAAATTAAAAATAAAAGATGATAGCGACCTAGTTCCAGTTCTCAGAACGGAGATTACATCGAGTTTACAGCGCGAGTATTAATAGTAGTAATAATTAATAGTAGTTCAGGCCAGACCTAAGAATGAAAATGAAAACACCGTCATGTTTTAATTATTATACTCATTGTTCAATTATGTATGGATCTTACATCTGGGGGCACGGCAGTGCCCCCGCCAAGTGGAGCAAAACAAAGAGGCACGGCCGTACCATCCTTTTCTCGAAGCGATTCAGGCCATTGTCGACGACCTGTTATTTTGTGCTGGCTGAAGCTAGAACCCTGAATTTTCAGTTACATATAGGGCTTAACATGCTTTAGATATATTCTCAAAAACATCAAATCTGAACTTGTAGTTTAAGAATTATTGTACGTCAAAGTTCCTTAGTTTCGACACTGACCCACTCACTCTCTCGCTCACTCACCGATCATCACAATTCTAAGGTACTTCTAGGATACCCACAAGCTTCAAATTTTAAACATAAGTAGTTTTCAGCTTATCAAGCCATAGAAAACCTAAAAATATTGCAATATAGTCACGTTTTAGATCTAAGAACTGCATAAGTAAGCTTGTAATTCCATATAAATATATGCTAATACAAAGTTACAGTTGCAGTTCCTACAAATAGTAGATAAAGTAAAGGTACACTACGATGTACGATGTGAGTATGAATGAAGATGTGTTTAGTTATGATATGTATATATATAGTATGGGTGTGAGTACCCGAAAAGAAGGACAGCCTACAAAAAGAGATGAGATCCCATCAAAAACATTACATGTAAAAAGGTGCAAGTCTCACAACTACAAAAAAGTTTTGAGATGTAATGTGAAACCAAGTCGGTTATTTCAATCAGTGCCAGGGGGTGTTAAAACAGTATCAATAAGATATCTTTAATTTGTAATACATATAATGACTTGGCAATCGCATATAATGCTTTACTCGTACCGTACTCGTAAATACGTGTAATGCTCAAACTGCAATTAGCGCTAGCGTTATGTTCAATTAGAATAATTTTTATATGTAATAGGTGACGGTGATCCTTATGTCATTATGCAGCCGTGCGATGGCCAGGTCATTATATGTATAACAAATTAAAGATATCTTATTGATACTGTTTTAACACCCCCTGGCACTGATTAAAATAACCGACTTGGTTTCACATTACATCTCAAAACTTTTTTGTAGTTGCGAGACTTGCACCTTTTTACATGTAATGTTTTTGATGGGATTTTATTGTTTAGTTAAGTAACTTATAAAAGCTACATACGAGTAACTTGCTAAAATTATATCTATATATAAATTCGAATTTAAGAAGGTATTCTAAATTAAGTTAATAAAATTGGAAAGGCAACAATAATAATATGAAATTGGGAACAACATACTTATTGATACCCACTGTAAATATTATCTTGTAAGACACTGTAACTCATACTTAGCGCACTAGGTAGGTACACCAAACAATAAATTTGTTTAAAATTATATTCCAAGCTATCGTACCTATGTATATCATTTTACCTCTGAATAACGTTATGACAATTATGGGATTTTACGATAGCGCGTTGAAGTCTTTTACATTATAACATAAGCTTAAGTGTGTGAAGCGACATGTATGAAGTTTTCTTTTTTACTTTTCTCATTGTTAAAACTACACTTAATACACACACACACTACACACACTTAATAGTTTACCTCATTTAATCAGCTTTAGCAGGTATCTAGTCATCAGTTTTCTCGTTAGAATCATAATACATAGTATTAGATTTCTCTAAAAAAGTAATGTTAACGTCAAGCTAAATAATTCGGAGAGATATCAGGACAAGTTGTAGTTTCCAAAAGCGATAATTTTCATTGCTCAAATCTAGATAGATTTTCTAGTCTTCGATACCATTAGATACTTTTGGTCCAACTTTACACTCAAAACACTTATTTAGAAGTGTAATTACAGTGTATAGAAATATTGTATAGAATTGTAATCAAGTGTCAATTAAACACATTTTCGTGAAATTGAGTGTTTTTATTACGAATGTACTTGTACATATTATATGTGTCGCTTAACTTCAAACTCGGGTAAATCCATTCAACCCTCTCAGCAAATATCTACCCTATTACCTTTTCTTAATACCAAAATCGTATAATCTGACAGATGGATTTACCCGAGTTTGAAGTTAAGCGACTCATATACACTTGTAGTGTATAGAAATATTGTATAGTATTGTAATCAAGTACCAGTTGAATACAGTAGTTGCGTTAGTAAATGTATCTTAATTGCGGAAATTTTGCCAATCTGATACTATTATTTCACTTTAGGTAATTATGATGATGTCAGTAGGTCAGATCTCCTTAGAAGGTGTAATGGATGATCCAGGGAAAGCGGCGCGCGCACATAAGGCAGGACTTGTTAGTAATCGTTGCGTAAACTGCCGTAATAGTGCCTTAGATAATTGCGTGTGGTCCTTATTAAGACTGAATAACAATAGATAGCTTATTGGAGACTCGGGTTGTTGCGGACAGTTCTGCCCCACCATTCATAATAGGTATTACAGGCATTGGAAAAACAGGTTGAATTTGGAATGTTTAACTCCAGAATAGAGAAACAGGCCAGTTCGGACGTACACTGACATCAGAATGATGTCATTTAGTAACCGTGCGTCTCACTCGCACCAATACATGTACGGAAAAGTACGTGCGAAACGCACTATAACTAAATGACATCATTTGGATGTCGTTCTGATATCAGTGTACATTCGAATTGGCCTGTAAGCAATTAAACGAGTTATGCATGTCCATTGTGGTTTTCTTTTATGTTGTCAGAAACATAGGTATTATCGATTACAACTATTACAACATAAAAGTTGGATTTCAATTTCATACTTTTCAATAGGTATATTGTCTATGAAGTGTAAAAATAACTGGTTCAATTATCCAACAGTTAGATTAGCCATTTTTAACCCACGATGCCATGATTATATTAGGAATTATAGGGGTTCAACGTATGTACCTATATGTTTGTCAATCTATGTCATCTTAGATCCTAAAAAGATTAAACAATATTGATTCAGCATTTTTAGTATATGTTTAAAATGATAGTTGATCGGAGGCGTACATAGTCTAGCAGGACAAGAAAGAAGATTTGGCATAAGGAATATTTAAATTTGACAATCTCAGTTGGAAGTTGGCAGCTTATATTGTAACGTTTAGTTAGCATTAGAAAATGGACTTAAACGTCCGTCCACTATGAAATGAAAAGCAACAAGTTTCCATACATTCCTAAGGATGCATTAATGATGGATCGTTTGCATGATTTTTGCACGACGATGACAAAACAATGGATTTTACAATACCGATTGTATATTCCTTCCTAGTCGAAGCACAAGATCCGTAAACGCGACCTGGTTGAAACCCCAATTGCCTAACGTCTCCGCGCACTCATCAATGAACCAACCAAGGGTTGATCAATGACGCTGTGTGCGTCAGTGCCTCTACCAAGACAACCGGCCGTAATTGATTGCGGCCGCTCAGAGATATAAAAGATATGGCGTTTTGCGACACAGCGAGAAAAAATCGAGTTTATTGGTAGGAGGGCTCGGCGGGTATCTTACAAAATCCGAGCTCGTGCATCTTTAGGTTGGTCGATGTATAAAGCGTGGAGGTGGTGGATGTTGCAGTCATTCGGACGCAAACAGTGCGCCGGTGAAGTGGCGTACACAGTTTAGTACATAGCACGCTATATTGATCAAACAGTGATAAACATAGTGAAATAGTAAGTTAATTATGGTGTTATACTCGTACAGTGAATTCGGTTTAGTGATTATACATATGTTTATATATATTTACGGGATGTAAGTGGCTGCAGATGCGAAATATCAATATGTTTACAATTTCCAATTCCTAACCAAGTGTTAAAAAGTGAACCTTAAACGCCTACACGTGATCCCGAGTTGCAGCCACTTTCACTCCCGGCTTGATCTGACTTTATAATTCAAATAAATTATTTCCTAGAAAACAATACTTGCTAGGCAAGGTACCTATATAATATGACATTTAGTTATATAACTTCGAGTTCATAAGTACCTACAGTCGCCATCAGATATATCGGAGCTGCCGAAGTGCTCAAAAATATCTGAACACGCACTCTAACTAGGGAATGCAAATCGGTTATTTTTTGTATGGAAATAACCGCGGTTTCGGTTAATAACCGATAATTTCCATACAAAAAATAACCGAAAATAACCGATTTGCATTCCCTAACTCTAACGCCTTGACAATAGAAGCGTGTTCATATATTAGTGAGCATCTTGGTCGCTCCGACATATCTGATGGCGTCTGTACAAGCATAGTATAAGAACTTATACAACTAAAACCATGTTTTAACTATGGGCAATAACTTCCATAACATAAAATATTAACAACTTTAAACTCCAATAAAGGATTTTTTTTCCCAGGATTTCTCAATTTCACTGAGGCGATTCATTTGTGACTTTAAACACAATGATATCTGGATTTCAATCACTAACTACATGGGCAATTAAATGATTTTCTTTTGTTAAAACAAATACAAATGGCTATTGTAAGCTAATCATACCCGCGGATTTCCTTACGATAGATTTAAACAATGTACTATTTCATTTTATTTATCTAGTCATTTATAGTATTCTTTGTAGTAACTACAACTATGAAGTCTGTTCTTCGAAATAATGATATTTTATTTTTATTTATTTATTTAACAATACCGCGTAAACTCAAACTGATAGGCCTTATAACTTCACTTTAGTAACGATAAACATAACCTATCTACATATTTCGAATCGGTAACAACTAATAAATTACACGCCAGATACTTATCTGCCTTGCACATTAATCTGTATCCAGATCCAGACGTAAGCCCTTTGTTACGTTACGAAGTTGCGCAAAGATCGACCGGCTAAGAGTTGCATAACGCATTATAGGTAGTGTTACAGTAACATGACGCGTCGGCGCCGGCGCCGCCCGCGCATATCAATACCTCTTGCGCTGGTTTTTGGGTGACAATGACCCAAATCACGCTTTCCTCCATCAAATCAAAACAATAGACGACACCAATACATAATTTTAAAACTTCTTTAATGATGAAATGATGACTAGTTCGTCATTTGTTGCATATATACTCAAACATTGGTATCATACCTACATGAACATGACATAAGATTATCATTATCATATGACTATGTGAGAAATATTATTTATATGGGATTTCTCTTTTACTGCTTGTTTTTACTCAAATGTTGATTAGTCATTGATTACGTACTGCGCTCGTTAAATGGCTAGCCAGTGACCGCATTATGGCAAACGTTATTAACATACATAGGTACATAAACTATCACGTAGAAAATCATATTGCAGCTTTATTTGTCTTTTTGCATTTAAATACACTGCAAACGCCACATATCGAATGCAACTTGCAGATATCTTAATACTACAAGTCGTGAGAGTGAAGTGCTTTCGCGAGCGCACGCCGGTTAAGCCGCTCGGCCGCGCGGGCGCAGAGCACTGACATTATGGAGGCTTACATAACAAGTTAACAACAAACTCTGTCCGCGAAAGTAAAAGTGATTCTCCGCCTACTGCAGTTTCGAAACGTCATGCTGCGCTAAACGAAAATCACATCACCTCTAATTTTGTCATCGACTCAATTTGATTCTTTGTCTTTACAGATCATGCGGTGGTTTACGACAACGAGTCTTTTACTAGCATTAGCTATAGCCAGCACGACAGCGGAATGGTCATGGAGCGGTGATGCTGATGCTAAAGATAAAGATGCAAAGCCTGAACAAAAACCGACTGAGTTACTAGAAGGCGAAGAAGCTCCCGATGCTGACAAGAAAAGCTCTGACTCCGCTGGTACGGTGCTGGACGATATCGTGGACGAGCTGGTCAGCAACAGGCAGCAACAAGGCAGGAGTCTGGGCGGATTCGACGATGTTTACAGCGATCCCACTATTAAGGAAGCGTTGGACTCTGGAGATGATGCTGAAGCAAGAAATCTGATCAAAGGCCGTCTCTGCACTCTGGGGCTTATTCAAGTGAGTTTACATTCGTGTATTGACAATCTATGTTATAATTTTAGATATCTTCATTCTGGTAGTCGTATAATACGCATATTAGGAGCCTATTTGCTATAAATCTTTTTTTCATATCATTCCAGTGTGATGAAGAAGAAACCGAAGAAAAACGCTTTCTGTCACCGGATGAATTGATTTATGCTCAACCAGTTGACATCAAGCCTTATGGAAAACCGATTGCTTCCATCCCGATCCGTGGACCTCCCCGAGCTTACGGACCAGCCAAACCCATGCCACCTTACTTGTCGCGCCCTCAAAAAATCCCACCTAAGCGAGTCGGATATGGAGGACCGCCCAATGTGCGCCCTGGATTCTCTGAAAAGTACGGACAGGCATCCGGTAGTAATTTCCAGTTCTCACAAAGCAATGGGTTGTATGGTGGTAGCGAAGGTAACTATGTAACGAGGCCCCCAAACTATGCCAACGAGAGCCCATACAACTTCGAAAACACCAAACCACATTACAACAAAGTCCCTCCTACGCAAACCAACACAAAAACTGACGTTATACAACAACATGTCCACCATCACTACGTACACAGTGACGGCGACAAAGAACCTAAAGTGATCATCAAGCCTGTTGCCATACCAGTTGGGTCCGTAGGACACCTAGGCGCTCAATCTCTCTCCCAGCAACAGACCGACGTAATAACCGCGGGTGGTGGAGATTACAGCGGATTTAGCTCTGGTGGCTTCAAACCTATGACCGATGGTTTCTCACCTGTAAACAAACCAATGTATGAAACCGACACAATCTATGGCTCTCAATACGGCAACAGCAATGGTAACAAAGGAAACAGCTTTTTATCTCAGTCTTTGCCAAACCAATACTCCAACACTGATTTTGATGCCCAGAAATACGGCAACTCCTTAGGTGCATTTTCTTCTCACAACAACGAATTTTATAAGAAGGAACTACACGTAGGATCTGGTAACAATTTATACCAACAAGGTCCAGCTACTTTTGGACAGGGTAACTCTTATCAGGACAACTATCATGAAGCCAAAGCTCAAGGATTTGAATGTGTCTGTGTCAACTACGACCAATGTCCCAGCCAAGAGATCATTGGCCGCAGAGATGATTTATACCTGCCTATCGATCCTCGTAACAAAGGTAGTGAGATAGCTGCTCTTACTGACGAACAAATAGACAACATCACCAAGGCTGACGCTTCAGAAACTAAAACTGAAACAACTACGACTGAAGCCAGCGTCAAGAAAGTAAGCAAGCGTGAAACAAAGAACGAGAATGAAGACAAAATCGAAAAGGAAGCTGAACCGGTGAGTTGCAAAATGTACTTTCCAGTAACCGCTAATTCTTATGTGACTAACAACACTACAAGCCATTTCCATTTATTGAATTCTACTTACCCAACTATCAAATGCATACATGACCCTAAATTCTACCCAATATCTGGGGTAACATCAAGTTGTCACATTCGGATATTAATACTAAAATGTTCATCAATCATTAAATCCGTTTGTGACCACTTCCAAAAGAACAACTAAACAAAGGGCACTGACATAATGCTAACACCTCATGAAACATTCACATATTGACAAAAGTAAATGTTACTGCAGCGCCTCATTGGACTGGCCGGCTACGGCGGCAATGGCGGCCAAAGCAACAAACAAGTGCAGCCCACGTTTGGTGTTTCTTTTGGATTGCCCCAGCCTTCCCATGGTGGTTACCCCATCAATCCTTTTAACTCAAATCCTCTCCAGAACCCCTATGGCCCAGCTTTAAACAGCGGCGGTCTTAACCTAGGCCTCGTTTCCGTTAATCCGTTGCTAGCCGTACAAGTTACTAAAAATGATTACGGTGAAAAAATAGTTAAACCCTTTGTAAACTTGCACGTAACACCTAATGAACATGTTGTCAATAAAATTGGCACGTTGTTCCATGAGAAAAAACAATATTTGTTAAATAAGCATGAACATTATCACCATTTCAATCCACACCATCATGAGTATTATCACCATAAACCTGCACTGCACTATGGTCCCCACATACCACACGGAACCCATTACGAACCGCATGGACCCCACTATGGACCGCACGGACCTTCTTACGAACCCCATTTCCCGCGCCCGCCGCATAATACTTTCGGGCCAACCTATTCTCCCCACTATGGTTATGCTGAGGCCGGTTATTTTAAACAAAATCAATTTAATGCTCCGCCTACAGTGGCAGCTGGTGATGATGACTATTATGATGATGACGATATTAATCATAATGAAGGGGCCGACTTCCATAATCCCTATGAAAATGGATATGACAGTTACGGGTTCGGAAGAACCGCCAATGCTAGTGTTGATAGAATGCAAGTAAAATACGCAGGCCGCTATGGATACTCTCGTTCCCTTTCCCTTCCTAACGGTCCTGGGGCAAACCGGGGAAGCCAAACAGTCAGATTTCCTGAGAATAGAAAGAAGAGGGAAGTCACTGTTGAGCAATCTAAAAGCGAAAGAATCGAAGAGGTAACCCTTCCTCATTCCTCCTCCAGTTTATAAGAACACTGAATATTTACAAATTACTTTAATAACAGAAATTTAAACTATTTTATTTATTTTCCACAGCGTCAAGGATATTTCGGAAACCGACCTCAAGTACAACAATGCAGACCTAATCAAGTTTGCTGCCGGAAACCATTCCGTCCTCAAGCTGCCAACCGCGGTCAATGTGGCATCAGGCATTCCCAGGGCATTAATGGAAGAATCAAAACTCCGTCATACGTAGATGGAGACAGTGAATTTGGAGAATACCCCTGGCAAGTGGCTATCCTAAAGAAGGATCCCAAAGAGTCTGTGTACGTTTGCGGCGGAACTTTGATTGACGGATCCCACATCATGACTGCTGCTCACTGCGTTAAATCGTAAGTAAATGTACCTTTAACAAATACTTCCGTACTATTATTTCATGTTTTCATTTACCTACGATATACATTTTTTTTTGCGATTACTAGTTGTCAAAGTAAAATCTTAATAAACTTATGCCCTATTACAGATACAAAGGCTTCGAGCTTCGAGTGCGCCTTGGTGAATGGGATGTTAACCATGACGTTGAATTCTTCCCTTACGTTGAGAGAGATATACTCTCCGTCCATGTGCACCCAACGTACTACGCCGGTACCTTAGACAATGATCTCGCTATCCTCAAGCTGGAGCAGCCCGTCGATTGGACTAAATACCCGCACATCAGCCCTGCTTGCCTGCCTGACAAGTACACTGACTACGCTGGCCAAAGATGCTGGACCACTGGTTGGGGCAAGGACGCTTTCGGAGACAACGGAAAATACCAGAACATACTAAAAGAAGTCGATGTTCCGATTCTATCGCACGGTGTTTGCCAGAACCAGCTAAGGCAAACGAGATTGGGATACAACTATGAATTGAACCATGGGTTCTTGTGCGCCGGTGGTGAAGAGGGCAAGGATGCGTGCAAAGGTGACGGTGGCGGCCCGCTGGTGTGCGAGCACGGTGGCACTTGGCAACTGGTCGGAGTTGTGTCGTGGGGTATCGGTTGCGGTCAGCCCGGCGTACCTGGCGTCTACGTGAAAGTCGCTCACTATCTAGACTGGATCTCACAGATCACGGGAAAGTTTTCCCCCTACTAAACTTGTCATACAATTCTACCCGAGGACTGGAATTTTTTAGTGCTATTTATTACTAGGTCCTAGATTAACTTAATATTTATGGTTATATTTAAATTGTAATTAACTTTGGAGGTAATATCCAGAGAGTCTGAGTAATTGCTTGTGCAGATAATTTTGTGTATCATAAATCGTAAACATAAATAAATTTTGTATGAAAAGTATTTTGTGTATAAATGAAACATTTTTAAGTTCCCTTACCTATTTTCAATTATTTTTAGTTTTAATTTCTTCCTGGCTCGGGGCCAATAGGCTATTCCTGAAACGCGTTCTGTACCTACTTGCTACAACCATCTACAACATAACACAAGTTACTTATTTACTGGCTACCTATTTACTACCGAGGGTAGCGATCACATGAAGTCGTTGTTTTATGCACCAAGGCTCTCCATTCTGTACGATTTTCCGCCGTCCTAATGCCCAAGTAATAGGCGCCTGTGTAGTGTGTAGATCCCTGGCAGGCCTTCGTGGCTCTATCTACCCAACGGGTCGGTGGATGTTCACTACCCCGTCCTCCATCCACCATACCATATCCAAGAAACTGAATGAGGACCTTTTAGCACAAATATTTATGTTCTGTTGGTCTAAATGACTTTAAGTTTTATGTTATTTTTCGTGCTAAATATTTCTTATTCTTATACCAATCACATCACAATGCGCTCTTCCAAGTTATGTGGCTGGCCATGTGTCCGAAGTAATTAAGGATCTGGAGGCAAATCACATAAGCGGCACTGGACTTATAATTCCATCAGGATTGACGCATTAGTGCGGCGCGCCGTCCTGGGAATCCCTAAAATCTTGCACCATCATATGTATATATGTACTCATTACTTGAAAATAAACTCAGATAATTGTCAAGTAACCCGTATTATGTGACATTCAAAATATAACGTATGCAAAATAAGCTTACCTGTAAATACTGCATCGCACACGTGGGCATTTCCATTTAAAGTTGTACCCTCGAGTTTTTCGCATGTCCCCTTGCATTTTTTGCAATTTACTCTTAAGACGAATTTTTTAACTGGGCAGATTATGTTTTTTATTGAAATATATTATATAGACACATCATTTATGAAGTTTAATGCACAATAAATCACTTTTTTCTTACTTAAAATCAGGTTTTTAGATATGATAAAATGACCCCGTAGTACTGTCCCCTTCACCGACTTCAATTTTTGATGGACATTTACACATATTTTTTCTATGAAGGCAACACCAAGTAATGCATTCCTGGTATAGTTTAAATGTTGAAAAATGTGTTATTGATGAAAAAGAGCTTTAAAAACATCAATAATAGGGTTTAATTTCGATAAAAACGTTGTCCCCGCGAAATCGTGTAACGGACATAGTCCGGGTTGGTTACGCAGTTTTCGCTACTTAGCGAAATACTTTTTACCAATATTTTAGGTTTTTTTACATCCTGGAAACCCTGTGACCATAGATAAAGCTTGTTTAAACGTCAAATTTGATTTAAAACAGTCAATTCGCAACCTCCAAGGCGTGCTGGCGTGCGACCTGTAAGTTTACTCAATGTTTTGTCCGTTTTGTTCAACTGATTATGCAGCTTGAACCTTAAGTAACTAAAACACTGTTTATATTAAATAAAACTATGCTTCATATAGTTATTTGTCAAGTCAATAAGTTGAACATTGCGGTTAGTTTTGTTTTATTTTGAATAGATTTAATTCTGGATCAGACAAATCGTTACGTCCGTTTGGTTACAATTTGAAGCGTAACATATAGGCGGACTAGAAAAATGTAACCGAACGGACACGGTAAAGTCGCACGCACATTGAGTATGTATAGTTTTTACCGTGACTTTGTCTATACTTATTTAATTCATGTGCAATTAATAAGTCATATTTTATTAAGTAAAATTGAGTTCCTTATGTTTAAAACTCTATCTACTGATTTTAGTACATATTTAGGCCTCCTTTTTTATTCGCTGAGTATTTGTGTAAATTTTTGATTATTGTGATCTCGTCTTTACTTTGTCCATTAAGTTACATGGGTGTCCATTTGGAAATGTCCCCTTGATTTCAAAAGTATTTTTATTGTTTATTCAAAGTTTATAAGCTAAAATATTTAATTTTTTTGACAATAATCACATGTTTTGTTAATTCTAATGATTGTTATTCGTCACATGGCAGTAATGCCAATAACTATTTAATAAACCTAAAAATAACGAACGATTTGGGGCCACCTCGTAACCAAACCACCTAAAATTCCCTTTTATGAAAAATGTTTGCTCTAAATTGGTCAATGATAATTGTTTTTAGGTTGTTTATTAACATTATTATGCTTTAAACATAAAAACATTTGCTTCAAGTATGTATTTTATTCACTATATCAAAAACCATTTGTAACCAAACGGACCGCAAAAAACCTCCCTCATCCTATTAAATATTAATTTTAACTGGTTTATGCTAAAAATATGACGATTCTCTTTTGTGTTTCGTAAACTAGAATATATTTACTCATAGAATTACATAAAAAAGTACCAAATAATCCAAATTATATTTTCAACTCGTCAAGTGAGTCATGGTACAACTTTAAATGGAAATGCCCACGTAGTCCATTCTTTCATGTTACTAGCACCCATATTTATTTACACGGCTAGATGGTCACATACACAACATAAATATTCACTATTTACTCATGCTACCAAACACAATATTACAATTCTCTATATTAATTTTACACTTATTTTATTAAAAAATACTTAATAGCAGTCTTACCGAAATGCTAGAACATGTAAACGGAAAAAGCAACTGTCCGCTCATTGGTTGGATTAAAAACGCTAATTTCGCGCGCTTGCGCGTTGTATACCTAATGTTGCCATAGAGAAAAACCGAACATGCCTGTCAAATACAGCCGACAATAAAATTAATAAAAAAATTATAATACTATCAATGTCAAACAAGACAATTTGAATTTAAGTGGCAGTGTATGAACAGCGAATTTTATAGTAACCGCGAGTTCCATACTAATTTGATTTGAAATCCTTCCTTAATAGAAACGAAAATGGCAGGCAAAGGAACCGATCGCAAGGGAAAATCAAAGGACACCAAATCAATAGCCGAAACGGTTGTAGAATCGACTGCCAATTTTACTCTGCCCGATAGCTTACCCACCGACGAGGTGGACTACCCAGTGCTCATCACTAGGAAGGTCACTGCTAACTGGAGAGAGATACTGGAAGAGAGCCAGCAGTTTAAAGATGAGATTGAGGAGTATAAGCAACGGCAGGAGGAGCCAGTTCTGAAGTCGCCGTTCAAAAGTAATTCTTAGAGACTACTAAATATGTACCTGTGTAATTATGTATATAATATTTATTGACTAGAATCCTGGTACCTATAAAGCTGTTGGCTAGTTGCGTTAATAGCGTGATATTATAATAAATAGTTAAAGGGTAAGGTAGCCTAAATTAAATGGCAAAAAGGAACTCTATGAGCGTTTCGTCATATACTGGGCCACATCCACTTTATTTAGAAACTGGTGTAGGTGCCTACCCATAAATAGGAGTGTCATAAATAACATTTGTGAGCCGCTACAATTACTCGTAGGATTTATGTTTCTAATAGTGGGGTAAATGATTTCAAAAGTAAGGATAAGCTACACAGGTGCCATCTGTTGTATAGTATGCGTACTACCAGCCAAGTCACAGACATATGTTGAAGTAGACTGCACTCTCGCCTCCAAAAACGCGCTGAACAAAATGCCTCGAGGGAGAGTGGTGTCCCTTTATTTTCTTTAGGGTTTAGGGCAACGATGAAGTGACAATTGATTGAATGTTGCCATTGTTGCCAAAGCTAAACAAGACGTGCGACTTTTTATTAATGTCATACATAATTACTTAATTACGAATACCGCCGTACGAATTTCGTTATGCGCGTGCGGCCATGATGGCCTTGTAAGTGTGCCGTCAAAGACATTGGCCATATGTCTGTGAGTTGGCCGGTAGTACGCATACTATACAACAGATGGCGCCTGTGTTGCTTAACGAGAATGTACGGTCGGAATGGTATGAACGTGCTTATCCTTACTTTTGAAATCATTGGTTTCACTTGAAATAAGTCCTTAATGAATACATACTAACGGTAAGTAACGGTAAGTACTACAATATACCTACATATTTCAATTTAATAAGCTACTACAATTGAATTTCAGAAACAGAAACCGATTACATAAAGAATGAAGTATTCGTTTGCCTCATACCAGCATTAGAAGATACTCTTGTAAAAGCCAAGATTTGGCAAGCTCTACAGATAGAAAAATGCTTTTTCAATGGTATAGATTGGATAGCTCAGGTCAGAATATGAATTTGATCCATAATAACTAGGGTTTGCAATCCGGATCCGAAATGTATGAAATTATCCGGATCTGGATCCGGATCCGCGGATCTTCCCATACATTTCAGATCCATCGTGCAAACTCTAATAATAACAAAGAAGCGTGTATTGTCATTCGCTTTTGATCGCTTGCTAATGTAGGTAATGTAGGTTGTAGTGTAGTATTTTCCGAGCTTTCGTAATAAATCATTTTTGCGAGCGAAAAACAACTCAAAAAGACACATTGACGTGTTCTTCAAATTCCGAGAAATTTTATTGTAGGTTATTCCTTCTCGGAATCAGGAGAAAAAGTACCACAAATTATATTTCTACTAAGGTAAGTACCCCTATTAACCCCCATTAAAATCGGCACTGATTACCGCGGTATGTACAAAAAGGCGTTTTATAAGAAAGCCTATTGCCTTTTAAAACATTGAAGTACACACAAATATAGCTTTCTATTTTGACTGTCGAATAAGTATAGCACTATTAAAGAAACACGAAGTAAACAATTCGAAAACCGTAAACTAACTCATCGGGGGCGCAGGATTTGAATGCTCCATACTAACGCGCAACACCTCTAGTAAGCAAACGCGTATTTTATTTAGTGATTTTCATAGTAATGGTGAATATTACAGAAAGATTAAGACTTTATATAAATTCTTAATTATGATATTTATGGTTCCCAAATCCTCAATTTGTAAATATTTGCTTGCCAATAGTAAAAAACAGGAAATTAAAAACCTCGGTGTTGGGTTCCATTTTTTGGTGTGGTTCCTAATTTCGAGGTATACCTCGGTGTCCTCGGTAATAGCGGAAACAGTATTTTAAGTTCGAAGAGTTATATATTCATATGGGGCATTATCTATGAAAAGGGACCTTATTGTCGATGGCGCTTACGCCGCACAGCGGTGCACTGTATTGTATTTATATCGGAGCATCGTTAATAAGGGCGTAAGCGCCATCGACAATAAGGTCCCTTTTCATAGAAAACGTCACATATGTAAATACAGGTTTCCCTAACTCTTGCTGTTATTGAAATATTTAACCATCTATAAAGCTAAAGCGAGAGCTATTAACGTGTTATGAAATCTATTCAAGAACTCTTAATTTTGACTACAGTTTTAAGCACTTAACTGGAGGTTTCCTTAGAAACCATTATATGAGAATCTTGTTTAAATATTGATATAAAAACATCTTGGTCTCCCCATGTTGCTGAGGTGAGTAAAAAAGTTTTTGGATCCCTCCAGTCTCTTCGACGGCTGCAGAATTTTCTCCCTCTTCATACTAAACTGACTCTTACCCGTTCTCTCTTGCTCCCTCTTCTGGACTATGGTGACGTTGCGTATCTGGACCTTAATGAGGAATTGCTGGATAAACTTGAGCGTTTACAAAATGTTTGCATCAAGTATATATTTGGCCTCCGTAAATATGATCACGTCTCCAACTTTCGCTCCCAGCTCGGGTGGTTACCGATCCGCCGACGCAGAGATGTGCATGTCGTGTCGTTGCTGTTCAATATACTCTTCAACCCCCGTTCCCCATCTTACGCAAACTCTTTTACGGTGCGCGCTGTGAAGTTGTGGAACGAGTTGCCCCTGTCGCTCAAGCGGTCCCAGTCTGTGGCGTCACTCAAGGCTAATCTGAAGAAGCTTTGGCTTTCCAATCAGCGTGATCTGGTTAAGTACTAAACCTTTATTTCTACTTTAAACTTGTATATATATATATACAAGTTTAAATATATATATATATATATATATATATTGTATTGTATGTATGTATGCTAGTATGTATTTTATGTATTTTTATTCTATAATATTATTTATGTATTTTA
The DNA here is from genome assembly GCF_910591565.1 of Cydia splendana. Taxonomy (NCBI): domain Eukaryota; kingdom Metazoa; phylum Arthropoda; class Insecta; order Lepidoptera; family Tortricidae; genus Cydia; species Cydia splendana. Next base: position 9,664,023 of record NC_085971.1, on the reverse strand, counting down.
TGAGTTGACAATACGTTAGTTTACTTTTTCTAAATATTACTGTACATCCCGTAAGTTTGTCTATCTGACCTGACTGGAGTTTTCCTCTCATCTAATCGAAGGTTAGCTGGAAGAGATCCCTTATAGGGATAAGTTCGCCTTTGTACTTCCATTACTGTAATTTATTTTTGTAAACCTGTGTTGTGTACAATAAAGTGATTACTACTACTACTACTACAAAAACAAAAGCATGGCTGTCAAGTCTGTTTTATACAATTTTTTGTAATATTTAGTATATTCAATTTTGATTGTGTTCCAAATATACGCGATCTTTATTTATTTTTATTACTCGTAAATGAGTTTTACAATAATGTGAATTAAGCCGTTTAGCGATGGTTACAAAAGACATCACTCGGTAATAAAATGTATGGGAACCCAATACCGACCCACCTACAACTTTGGTAGGAAATAAATAGGTTCATAATATAATTATTATAAAACCTATTGTATTATTTTAATTAGAACATATAATACACCAACATACAATCGCAATCCAACGCGGCAACGCAGCGAGCGTGATGGGCACCTTTGCGTCGGGGGCAGCCCGGTACGGGTTTCAGTAGGTTGTTTATTTTATACATATTTAGTTTATATTTAACTTTAGTTTTTAATTAATTTAAAATTATGTTTGGATTATGTGTTATTAATAAAATCAGCGTGATGCAGTACATCCACTATTAATTTATTTTAATATTTGATTTCACATATCTTGTATCATTGGATCAATTTGATGTTGATGGGCAAATTTATTTGTGTGATGAACACGGATATTTGTTCCTAAGTCATGGGTATATAAGTATGCCCAGCAGTGGGACGTATATAGGCTGAATTATTATTTTTATATTACAAATTTGTATTTATCTACTATAATTATGACTTTTATTTAATATTAGTGCATACAAACTTAATACCTACTTATATAAGTACCTATGTATATCGTCGCCTAGTATCCATAGTAGAAGCTTTGCATAGGGCTATGTCGATATGTGTAAGATGTCCCCTTATATTTATTTATTTTATATTGTTTTATGTAGATACTTGTATACAGCATGTATGTTTGATACGACTACATATATATTATTATCTAAGTGTAGTTAGTAGGTGTAAGTAGACTCAAAGGAATTCACTTTCATAATTATGTTTTACTAAAAATCCTCTTATTTTTCCTTATAGAAAAACCAAAAAAAAAATTAATTGAATCGTATGATTGGAAATCTGATTAAATATAATACCTACTATTTATTTAACTGCTATTGTCAAATAAATATAAGTAGGTATATAAAGAAGGAACTAAAAATGCGATGGGTTTATCTATCCTCGTAAAAAAGAACCCTTATCCGCGGTATTTGGGTAGCAATGATCAATTACCACGGTAATAGGCGATTTCGAAGTTTTAGGTTTAATAATTATTTTTTTCTATATAACTGGCCAAAACAAGTCCAAAAACGAATGAAATATAAATTTCGATGTACAAACTATCATAAAAAAATATGTCTTTGTTCATACAGAGCCAGCTTGTGTTTCATTTTTGGCTGTCTTTGTAAAAGTTGCTTAACCCCCTCGTTAATAGGGGTACTTACCTTATTTTTATACTTTTTATCATGTTACCACGAGTCCTATATTCCATTATTCCTACTCAGAGGGGCTACCGCGAAAACCGAAATTCGCAAATTGCGGGGATCTTTCTCTTTTACTCCAATGAAGGCGTAATTAGAGTGACAGAGAAAAATGCCCGCAATTTGCGAACTTCGATTTTCGCGGTTATAGCCCAGATCACCTATCTACTTGATTCCACTAGCTAGGACATAAAAACTATAAAAAGTTTCTGAATCCACTAACTCTATTAAAGTTCTTCAGGTCCCGTGAAATTATAGGGACTGGCTTTACGGGCAATAATAATGAGGCATGACAGGAGCCAGTACAGCGGTGTGAAACCGCTACAACGCGATTGGTTGATGAGTTCGCATCACGCGCGCGGTTGGTTGACGAGTTCGCATTACGCGCGCTATTGGTCGCAACTAGTTGCGTTAGACTGCACGATTGGCTGGAATTCGTGAGTAACACCGCTGAACTAGTACCATTTTTAGTGTCCGTAAAGCCCGGCCCGTCCTTAGATATTATACGTCAATGATTATAGGTAATTTCACGGGACCTGATGAACTTTTGATCTTATTTACAACGATTTATAAAAACGCCTACAGCAACATTTAAAACTTTCTTGACCGTTTAATATTTTCCAGTACCTGTGGAACAACAACCCCCGTTATCCTCAGCGTGCTAATAGCCCTCAACATTTGTTCAATATGGGCTGGGTTAGAAAGCTATTGAAAGAACGGTAAGAGACAGTTACTAGTATTCACTGAGAAACGTGGCATAAGCCCCCTGAATAGGTTATTAATACTATTTACAAGTCTAGACTGTGCTGGGCAAACGCCTTCCTTATTCTTCCACACGTAAATATCCAGATCGTCTTGAGTTTCCAACCAATCTGACAAAAACATCAAAATCATTTCGCCATATCCTACGATGTCCTACTGAAATAAGTAGGTAAGTTTTTTAGCCATTAAATACTGTAAACAGTAAGTAAGCATACAGTAGCGGCAAATAATAGGTCATAAATTTTCAGATAGGTACATTTGCTTTGCATATATTTTTTTAATAATTTCATTTCTCAAAAACGGCTCCAGTGATTTCGATATAATTTAGAATACCTAGGGGCGTATGAATACGACAATTCGATTAAGCTAAAGTTCATTTTGAAAATAATTGGTTTGCCCTAAATCCAGAACTGAAACATAAGCAGGCCGGCAATATCTCTCAAATCAAATACATTGATAAACACTAGGTACCTATTAATAATTAATATAAATCAGAATTCTCAATGTGGTACCTGCAGTCAGTTTTGCAAATTCTCCATATGAACCTACAATCTACATGAATATGACTTGTATGAAAGAGCGGAAATATCTGCAATAAATGCATTTTCAGGCCCCGACCATACTTCCCGAAGTCGTGGCTTTGGCCAGACGACTACGCCGCCACACTGATCCAAAAGACAGTCCGCCAGTACTTCGTGCAGCGCGAGGAAGACGTGCAAGAGATGAGAGACTTCTGGAGGGTATACCTGTTCATTTATCTATAACAGGGACCGGACACGGACAACCCTTTCCGCGATAAAAGCCTTTCAGTGGGCGTTCCTTAAACACGGCCCGGCGATCGCTCGGATTCGAAGTAATATGCGTGCTTTATGAACAAGGTAGACGATTTAAGTGTGCTAAAAGGGAAGCCCTTTATAAGGCTAACCCTTATAAGCGATATGCAAGGTGTTGGTAAGCGGATGATAAAGGTTTTGTAAGGGTATTGGGCTACCGATTACTCAAATGGGTTAGCTTTATATAAGGGCTTTAAAAGCAAAATGAAAGGGTTTCGTCTGGCAAAGGGTATGGTGAGTTAATCCTTATGCAAAACCCTTACAAAACCCTCTGTAAGGGATAGCGGGCCGGTCCCAGGCAGTCCCAGCTCTATAACCATTTGACAGGAAACTTGTAAATACTTCACAGTTCAGCTAATACGCTGCAACATTAGCAATGCGAAATAAGGGAAGGCTCACGAAATTTGTGAGATACTGAAACGCATGCCTCGCGTGCGTGTTTCCCTGTGGAAGGCCAATTTTCGTGTTAATTTGGTAATAAAAAAAGTGTAAATAGGGCCCTGTTGGCTAAATAAACAGGAACACGACTGTGTCCGTCTTGTGACCACGAGACAATTCATTCATGGCCAGGGCTTGGATTTTTGTTAGCCAGTTAGAGTAAACTATACAAGAATATGAATTTCAAATATGAATCCCTTCTTCACTAGCGATTGGCCCCTTTAACCAACCGGCAGCAGTGGTGACTTTCCTACAAATGAGTCGCTTAACTTCAAACTCGGGTATATCCATCTGTCAGATTATGCGATTTTGGTATTAAGAAAAGGTAATAGGGGTAGATATTTGCTGAGAGGGTCGAATGGATTTACCCGAGTTTGATATTAAGCGACACAAATATGGAGACGCAAAAGACTGATATTTTTTAAACCAATAATTAGGTTTTTTAGTGTACCTAGACTTACAAGTACTGAACTCACTAGGTTACAATATCGTTCGCATTCATTTTGTCTAATGGTGGCATTGGCAATGGTGTTGTCGCGTAATGTAATCTAGTGGGCTCAACTCAACTCTCATTAGCCAAATACAGCAAGCTTAGTATTCCAAGTTAAAAAATTTACACATCTTCCTGAATTTAGTAACTGACGACAGAGACGCCGCTATATCTCCATCTCACTTCTACGAGTGTAAAACTCTTAAAAACTATTAAAAATATAAATGTTTTCACAGAAACTGAAACTGGAACGTACGCAATTCCCAGAAATGGATGTGAACCCATTGCTTGCACGTAAATTTGCCTCAACAAAGTCTATTCCTAAGAAATAAATATGTATATTAATAAAAAAAAATGGAAATGATTTAGCTAAGCATTTTATTAAAATCTATAAATTTAAATATCTACATTTGTACTCATGGTCCTAGTGGGTGTTTAGGGGTACCCCCTTGTAGAGTGAGGGACTGGCAGGCTGGCCGAGGCCCATAGAGAACTGCACTGTGGGCTTCTCGCCTGGTTGGGCGATCCTGGCAATTCTGTTCGGAGTGTGCTTGTAGCTGAGTGGCATTGTGAACTCTTTCATTACCTGAAAATGTAATAAATTCACATGTTAGTGTGAGTGTGTTATTCATTCTGATACATATTTTAAAATAGTGTGTCAGCAGGCCAATTCGAATGTGCACTGACATCAAAATAACATCTAAATAATTAGTAGTCAGTTATGCGTTTCGCACGTACAGTCGCCATCAGATATATCGGAGCGGCCAAGGTGTTCACAATATCTGAACACGCGCTCTAACGCCCTGATAATAGAGGCGTGTTCCGATATTTGTGAGCACCTTGGCCGCTCCGATATATCTGATGGCGACTGTACTTGTCCGTACATGTCTTGGCGCGAGCGAGACGCACGATAAATAAATGACATCATTCAAATATTATTCTGATATCAGTACACGTTAGAATTGGCCTGTAAGCCTCAGAGAAACAATATTATAGAGGTGAGAGGTGAGATGGGGAGAAGGGGGAAGATAACCGAACAAGGTGGTCTTATGGAACTTAAAATAAGAATAACAGAGAAAGCGCTATTATTGATTTTCCTTATCATAGTGTCACTTTCCATTTCTGCCTTCTTCTAAAAAGTCCTAACTGCCACGACAAAACGGTAAACTTGGTTGGCAACAATGAACCTGACTAAATTACGTAGTTTATATTTTATACATACTAGCTTTGACAGAAAAAAGAGTGAAATTGTCATTATAAACATCATATTTTCATAAAAATTGTATTATGACATTGCCGCACTATATCATTTGCCATGCAAAGTTAGTTTGGTCCGATTCTAACTGCACCTTTGGTGTATATGTAGATTCATATTTCATAAAAGATAGTGCAAGATTTGTGCTGAATTGTCAAAATTCTAATAAAAACTATATAAAATCTGCACCAACTTTCATGAAACAACCTAAGGTCAATTCCGTCATAGGGGCTATTCTGTCCACAAGCGTATATTTCTTTAATTTTCAATCATAGAAAAAAAACAATTTGCTTTTGATTGCTGAAAGCAATTGCTGCTTTGTCGATGATATTATCAGTTTTGTTTGTTGTTCGAGTAAAATGCTAGTGGACATAATAGCCCCTGTGACAGAATTAGCCACGTTGACCTTAGCCTTTTAGTATGGGGCTGTCACACTACATGTATCTTTTAAATCAGTATCTTGTTTATAGCCAGGAACTCGGAACAGTAGTGCTGTAATGCTACAATTACAGTCAAAACTGTTTATAACGACATTGGAATGAACAATGAATAATGCTCATTATAACCAGTAGATGCTATAACAAAGATTAAATACTCATATTGTACTAACTGTACTAAGACAGAACCTCAAAGTTCAGTTGTATTGCCTGGTTCATTGTTATAAGCAAAGTCGTTATAAACAGTTTTGATTGTATTATTTAACTTTACCTCAAGGCCCTTTTTCTCATGGTCCTTGACAATAAACTTCTTCATCAAGGGCGGCATTTCAATAGTATTGGGAAGAATCACTTCTGGCTGCTTATTCACTTCTTCTAAAGCAGCGAGCATCTTGGCTTCTTCGTTCTTTGGAATGAGTTTGTAATCAGGTTTGTATGATGTTCTGTATATTTCTGTAAGCTTGTCTAATTTTTTCCCTCTGAACGTTTTTTCCACCCAGACCCTTACTCTACGGCGTTCCTGTAATGTTTAAAATAAGTAAGTAAGTGTGTAAGTAATTTGGGTAAATCTTTACTTTATATATTTTGTAGCAAGAGAAAAGATCCATTACTGGTGCCAGTGGGCCTTAGATGTACAAACCTCATCAGGACAAGTTTCAACTTTAATTATTTTCATGAAACTGGGCTCAGGATAGCGCTCAAAAACCGATCTCACGATGTATCTACCGACTCCGAATCCTTTCAGGCTGCCAACAATTTCCCATAAAGTTTTGCCTTGAAAATTAGTTGTCCTCCCAACATATTTTATTACAGTTGAAGACATATTTTATTTGTCCTGTTCTGTATCTTTATTAACTGTTGTTTCGTAGTAGTAATATTATTATATTATATTTTAACCTCACTCAAGCATCACACAAATTCTGATTCTGATAGTGACAGGTTGTCAGTGTCCATTTATTTATTTTTTTCTCTGATCTGGACAGGCTAAAGCTCTAAGCCATACTGCCTTGTCATAAGTAGGTGTCAGTGTCAAGCTGATATAGTTGGTCAAGCAGATCTTGTCAGTAGAAAAAGGCGGCAAATTTGAAAAATGTAGGCGCGAAGGGATATCGTCTCATAGAAAATTTGAATTTTGTGCCTTTTTCTACTGACAAGATTTGCTTGACCATCTATATGATTTTATTTTTATGGCCTGGCTACGAAATATTTAGCCAAATCTTTGCCGCTTGGCACACTGCATCCTTATGCCCGCTCCACACTCGTGTGCGAATCGCGGCGCGAAACCACGAACGCGAGTATGGAGTCGATTTCGCAGATCTGGGAAATCGACTCCACACTCGCGTAAAATCAGATTGGCGAAAAATTGTCCCCGTCCATGAATCTAGTATTAAACTGGATTGGGCATGAGTGGTGGGGATAACTGACAGAACGGGATAGTCTTACGTATCTTTCAGTAGGGGTAGCAGAGAAAGCGCTATTATTGTTTGTCCTTATCACAGTCTCACATATTTTTTGTTCCCCACCATTTTTTTAGCATGGATAATGGTGGGCAACAAATAAATTCGACCAATCACAGTGTCGCATTTGCGTATGTTTTGTCCCTCACGGAGGCACGCGTATACCACTTCTATACGATCCTACCTTCTATGTCCCCGTCTGGACAGCGGGCTCAGCACGGTTCCATTTTTATCGACTATCACTATGCGCGTCCCTTTCGCACTTACATACTTGTTAGAACGTGACAGGCATGGTGACAAGGGATAAAAACGCGACCGTGCTAAGCCGCCAGGGCTTAAGTTGGGCTTAGCCTATATAGTTCGGACTATTAAGCCCGCTCCACACTCCTGTGTGGAGCGGACTTTAGTCATATGGCGAGTACTTATCGGTTACTAAAATAAGATTAAATAAATCGATCAACTGACCAACCGACAGAGCTAAACAAAGCATGTAAAATTTTGCCACTCTAATTTATTAATTCAATCTAAAGCGCGGGTATTATTATATTATACTGGGTCAAGCAGATCTTGTCAGTAGAAAAAGGCGGCAAATTTGAAAAATGTAGGCGCGAAAGGATATCGTCCCATAGAAAATTTGAATTTCGCGCCTTTTTATACTGACAAGATTTGCTTGACCATCTATATGTTAAAATGGAATGAATTATTTTTCAAATTTCATGCAAAATACTGACATACTCTTTAATACTGACCTAATGCCCCATTCGAACGACAGCTTAAAAGGGTTGCGTTAAAACCCGACGTTGGCGCTTTTTCACCGTTTCTAATATTTGTGTTCATATGAATCAAAGAATATAATACTCACTAGGAGAAGAACGATAACTCCATACAAAAAAATGTCCCTTTCAAAAGTTCGTTTATACTACTAGCGCTCTGGTAGGATACCATTGTAATTAGAATTGACAACCCGTTTAGCCTAGCGGAATACCCGCTAGGAATACGGCAGTAATCCAGTTCAGGAAGCTAATGGTCCTGGGTTCGAATCCCAGAGAGGGAATTTCTTTTTGTATTTTTTTATTTTTTGTTGGGGTCAGGTTTTTAAGAGCCCATTCAACGTGCACACTAGCGCCACTGCTGAATACATTAAACTAGTTTTTATGTTATTGGATTCGTCAATCTACCCGTCCAAAGTTAAAACGGCCGTTTTTGTTTTGAGCTCATAGATCGACGAATCCAGCAACATAAAATCTAGTTTGATGTATTCAAAAGGTACCTAAATACACAATACAGTCCGTAGCGGCCCCTTTTTTAAATACATGTCGTTAAATTTAAATAATCACGATTATTTAGCAGTGGCGCTAGTGTGCACGTTGTTGGGCTCTGAAATTAGCATTTCACAAATAAGTAAAAAAATACGTTAAAAGATAATGATTAGGTACTATATTCAGAAATTCGTGAAATATAAAAGGTAACAAAAAGTTACGTATTATTAAGATATAAATATTTTCATAATACATATGAATACATACACTGATATGGCAAATGGTTACAAGTTGTTATTACATCTATCCGGTTATCGGACATTTTCTGCTTCACAGCTCCGCGCAGCGTTCTTGGTCACCGGGAAACTAGTTTGGATATGCGGCAGATACGTGCCCTTCTGAGCTTTTTCCAAAAAATCATATGACGGCCCAGGATTATATTATTATCTCACGCTCAAGCCATCTGCTGATTCACTTTCTAAAACAAAATAGTCAAAAAATTAAACAATATAATCTATCTTCCTAATTACTAACGTCGCTAATTCCTAGGGTTACCAGCTTAAACAATGTGGGGTTTTAGCCTAAGCGCGCACCACGATTTTAGTTTTTGCGACACGATTTTAGAATCGCGCTGTAATATATCGCAGAAAATTCACTGCGCGCACTGCGATGAAAAAGTCGCGGTTTGTTCATTCTCAACATGGATTTCGTACCAGTCGTTTGTCATGAAACGTTGTCTTTAATATGTGATCGCTGTATGACTTTGAGTATTTATACCACAAAGGTGATCTCCTTCTATTTTCATAATTAAATGGTCAACATCTAGCGTCTTCAGCAGCAGGTTCCGACATGTTGACGCTTGGAGAGCGATATGCCGACTGAGCGGACTGAGGTCCGTCCGGGTGCGATTTTATTATCGCAGTGCGCGCGGGGCCATACAACTCCGTATGCCGCAATTCACTTTGCGACAATCGCGTCGCGAGCAGTCGCGGAAAAATGTGACAAATCACAATTTTAAAATCGCTGCGATTTTTTTGTCGCATATGCGCGCACTGCCATATAAACACATACGTTACATTTCTGCGACTAAATTATCGCGCGACAAAAAGTCGTGGTGCGGGCTTGGCCTTACATCTATGTTGAATTTTGATTATAATTTCGGACGCGTCCGCGGGACTTACGGGGATAGTAAGATTAAATTATTATATTTGAATTTGGTAATTAGCACGCTCATTTTTATTTAAAGATTAATATATATCTTACCTTGAAATTATCGCTGTTTCTGATTTACTACAACGGTTTCCACACACACATTAGGGCTTTCCATAATCCGGATAAGAATTGTTGATAAAGTCGCCATTGCCGGATACATACAGCAAGGAAGGAAGAGAGACAACGGTTTAAATTTAACTAAGTCTGTGCGAAGACGCATTTAGATATGTTGCTCGTACATATGAATAGATTTTATTTTCAAAATTAATAGGTAAATAAATATATTTCAAGTGAATAAATCGTTTTATATGAAAATTGATATTTTTGCATTAAATGACTTAAATGACAGCATTGACATTACAGACTTTTATCTTGTCTATGTTCTTACCGGCCAGACCCAAATCAAGGCCTATCAAAGAGGCCAATTGACAAAGATTTTTTTTTATTTTATCAAGGAGGGTAGAGGCACGTCTACCCTTCGTAGATTTTATGAACATAGACAAAGAAAAACTGAAATATAATAGATAATAATATACATATATCAAAAAATAAATAATAATTTACATATGACTACTTCATAAAATACAAATCAAAATAATTTGATTTGTTCCTAGAAATCGCATCTATAGACAAAGCCAGTTCTAGCAATGTTGCTGTAGTAAAATATTTTGATGTTAATTACTGGCAATCTCGTCTGGGAACGGACAACACATGCACAATTTTGAAGGGTCACATCGTTTCAAGGAAGTCAATAGGCCTTGATATGAATGCTTAAAAATCACTTGTGAGTCGTACTACCACGTACGCGTCTCAGCATAGCCATACTTTATTTGCTATTACGACGAATTATTTGAATATAGCTTGAATATTTCATGAATTAGTAAGCATAAGTTGACATTTTTAAGGTGAAACTAATAATAATTTTGACGATTGACACCAAAAATTAACACTTGACAGCCAACTGACAACGCGCCGGCGCTTTTTTAACGCTTGTGAGAATAGATACACGGAGTTCCGTATGATCAATTCAATTAACGGCCAACGCTCAACGCCGAAAATCGAACAGTGCTCGATAAAATTAAAAAAGCGCCGCGCTTAAAAACATACCAGGAAGTTATATATTAATCGGGAGCGAGTTGTCACTTTTTTTGTCATACTAAATTGAACCTTATCACCGAGCCAGAAAGTTGTTCGTACCAGACTAGAGAAAACGGTCCACATGAGATAGAAAAACCTGAGCCCCGTGTCTCACTCGCACATGTTGCCAATGTAGAAAAGATACCATTGTGGCAGTATTTATATACTGCGTCAAGCAAATCTTGTCAGTAGAAAAAGGCGGCAAATTTGAAAAATCGCGGGCTAGCAACACTGTGTTCGAATAATTCCAAAATCGCGTGTCGTCTGTGTTTTATCTGTGGCCAACTTGTTTGTTGACATTCTGAATAGTTTTTATTTCAAGAGATATTTCTGCTGTGACCTGTGATATTTTCTGATATATAATAAGATTGTGCATTACCTTAAGCAAAGCTAAGCCTGCAATGTATGATCATACTCGTTCATAGTAAACATTACTAAAATTTTAGGTTATGACAAGTACTGGAAGAACATGGGAAGAACTTGGGAACTTTTAAGATTATGTGCAGTTTTTTTTGTTTTAGGGTTAAAAGGCATAAATAAAATTAAAACGTATGCCTAAATCTATCCAATAAGACCACACATTGTGTCCTGGAAACCGTCCATAGGCCCACATATCTTACTATTTTCAGCGACTGATTCGACTACATAATTTACAAAGGTAAACTTTTAAAACAGTATTAAGAACTTTGATTATATCGCCGTTCTTTCGCAACATTACCTAATCCTTACATATGTTTGTTGCAGGATTAAATCTCGCTCAATATGAGGCGTTCGTAGTAGGTAGTTTCTCTTCAGAAGTTCAGTCAGACAATACTTACCTACGGCGGTTTATATACGTGTACAGCTCAACCAAGACGAAAAATAAATTTATTATTTAAAAAAGTAACAAAAATATTTAGAGCTTAAATATTGATGGAATAGATTATTCTTGTATAAGTTGTCCTTATGTTAGTCATTAAGAAAGTATATTATTTAAGCTAATTTGTTTCATGCTCTCAGCTACTGCACATATATACCTATGGGAAATCCTAGTTTATACTTGCTGAAACAGGTACAGTCAGCAGCAAAAGTTACTAAGCGGGCCAGGTGTTCAAAATGATCTTGATGCGACTTTATTATTAAGAGAATAAGAGTGTGTCTAGGTAATTTTGAATACCTGGCCCGCTTAGTAACTTTTGCTGCTTGCTGTACCTATGTATCTTTTTAAAAGAAGTTTTAAGTCGCTTTACATACCTGTTTGTTCAATAAAAGAAAATAATGTAGTCAGCATTCATATGGAGCACTAGACGCAGTGTAGGTATCATTTTAGAAAAGTATTTTCACATTTCCAAAATGACAAGTCTTGAATAGCCTAATGTACAAGTTAATAAAATTTCCTAACAGTATTTTTTATTTTTATTATACAATATTATAATTGTGTTATATTTCTCAAACATATTTCCTAAACTTTAGCCGGGCAAACACAACTAGCCAGTTAGTCAGATCCAAGAAAATTATACTCATAGCTTTAGCATAAGAAAAAGAGTATGATTCCCTCTGTCTTTAGACAGTCAGTCCTGGGCCAAACTACATAAAGAATCTTTTTTATGCCTGCCACAGAACCCTACAAATTATAAATTGAATAGAGGAATAGTATTTCTTAGACCATGAAATAAAATAGGTACCAAGGGTTAAATTAGACAAATTATTGTTAAACTAAACTAAAAATATTTAGTTTACCCAAGAAATGTTTATTGTAAGTTAATTAAAGTTATACATATAGGGAAGATAAAAGGAGTTAACTCCTTATGTTTGGAAACTTAAATTACACATTTTGTAACAAATCTGTTTTATGCTTAAGATGCAATAGATGACTACAGAGTATTATGATGCTTGGTTGAAGTGACCAGGTAACCTTGGTAACTTCATATTTTTTCAATGAATGCCCTGAATTAAAGTGTAGGTAGGTTAAAGTGACCCTTATCTTCTCTTACATTTAAATTAAATAAGCACCCAAATATCATTTGTTTTATTTTTATTATGTTTATTGTACAATATATACCAATCAAAATATTACACAGGTAGGTATGTGATATTGATCCAGCAAAGTACACTAATTTACATTAACAAGTAGCATATTATATTGTAAGTATCAAATATTCCACAATTTCCATTTTGCTATGATTAAAATTGAATTCCAACTGAGAAATCTAATAAAATATTAAAATTCAGTAGGACATCTACCTGCGGAAGCAATGATTTTATTCATACATTCTAGTTTAATGGCATCTCTTCTTCTTTGTCGTTCCCTCATGACTGAGGATCGTGACCAATAACTATGTCCCTCCATTTATCGCGAACAAGGGCTATTTGGGCTGCCCTCTGCATGGAACCACATGCTTGTTTTATGGAATCCGACAATCTTGCAGGGGCTCTTCCTCTAGCGCGCTTGCCTTCAACTTGCCCCGGTATGATGTCACGTTCGAGGCTGTGGTGTGGCGACCGCAGTATGTGCCCAAAGAATCTAAGAGCCCTCTCCTGGCAGATTGTTGTGAGTCGTTTGGTGATTTTGAGTTCTCTCAGAATGGTTTAATGGCATAGTCCGTTTCTAATTGTAATTTGATATCTTCAAATTTGTTAATCATTTTGACTAACATGGCTTTTAAATTGTCCGTCCATATTAAAAAACAATTTCTAAAATTTTCAATAAGCCGCAAGTGACAATTTGAATTGACGTACGTAGGGCGCGCTCAGCGGAAAAAAAATCATATTCGTTTTGGTTCGACGTACATTGCTGCTTTTCTTAGCGCAATACTGCTCTTTGAGTGTTGCCCTACTTTAGTTTGCTTTACATTGCTACTGACAAGATTTGCTTGACGCACTATATCAATAAACTACTGAAAGTAATTACCTTCTTATACTATTTTAATGCTATATTCCGATTGCAGTTCTGATATCTTTTAAGTAATTTGTTAATTATTATGATGTCAATATTATTAACTGATTAAACCAAGCATGTGCACAAGGAAAAAAAATTGAATTTTATGTATTCATTATTCTATATTAATAATAACATACGTAATGTTTACGTTATTTTATTCGAATGACATTGAGATTGAGTGACATGACAATTAACTATTTCTTCTACGGCCGTAGAGGTTTCATAGTATGAAATAGGTATAACATTGAATATGATAGAAATTGTAGCAACTTTGAATATTAATTGCTATCCCCAACTTGATGACGTATTTTTCGTGTACACACACACACGTGTACAATACAAGAAAACATTGCCAAACTCATTAGGGTGACTGTGATGTCGGTACGATTTGGATCGGTCTTACAGAATTGTTATTACGTACTTAATATAAAAATAAGTTTACCTAAATAGTATACTAATAAATAAATAAACATATACTTATTTCGGCATGTTTAATTATTCGATTCATGTTATGAGAGCTATATAATTGCCAATAATTAAATCCATAGTCCTTAGACATTACAGACTCATATTTATACTTACATAATATTTCATTACTGAAACGTTAATTCTAACTATTTATATATACACACACACATAAAGTAGATGAAGTGTTCGATATTGTTTAGTCTCAAGTGTTGATTTACTTGTTTTTGTTTAGTTATAAGTGTATGTGTAAAATGTATTTTCAAACACAATCCTGTATTGTTTATGAATAAAATACTATGACTATGACTATATGTAATCGATTCTATATAGGTTGAACACACCTTTCCGTCAGTATACAAAGGCGGCAGATTTGAAAATTTTCTTGCAATCAGAGATCTACGATGACGCTTACACTTAAAAAATAGCTTAAGTATGCAAAAGGGAAGTCATCACGTATCACCACACACACACCACCATGAGTATGATATTGATAGTGATAGGTATTTTGTTAAATTGTGAGGAGCATAAATAGTGTAAGATGCCAGTTTACACAGTTAAATGTAAGTTTTTATTTCGTTGTGTGCGTATTTTATTATTTTAGTCAATAATCAAGATAATTTCGTGTATAAACATAAATTGTTACGCTACGCTACGCTAGGGCTTGACAAAATGACTAGTATCGATAACTAGTCGGTATAGTATTAATATAAAGTTATTTGCGATACAAGTGTTGAAAGTAGGAATTAAATTCGTAACGAGTGGTGATAAATTGGAGGAGAGGCACGAATAACATCTTTGTGCCCCAGCTTACCTCGCCTGCACGTGGTCCTCCTGCTGTTTAACGGAAGAGATAGCAACAGAGAAGGAAAACTTGAAACAAACCCGGCTCGGTGCCAGCCGTCATGCACCTGCAGCCGATCCGACTCCGCGCGTATTGACTTGTCTTTCCCGCGGATTTAGTCGGTGAGGCCGAGAGAGAGCCATAGGTCTTGGGCAACCCTGTGTCTCTTCGTTTGTGTCCCAGGCGATGCAGTGTCTGTGGAGAGGAAACTTCACCCACGATGGTTTGCCACGTGGAAAACAACACGGGGAGTGGCAGTGACCAGTAATAAGTCCAAACAGATAGGCGTAAGTTAGGACGCTAGGGGTCACTCCTGACAGTGGGAGGGTCCTTCGTAGGCCCACTGATCAGTAACCGCCCGCTTAAGCCGGGCAGCCCCGGCTTCCCTTTATCTTGCATAATATCGATTGTCCGAAATACACTTCGCATAGCAGGTTTCGCAGAAACATTTTTAACCGAATGATACTTTTGCATAATTGTATAATTAGCATAACTGTCATGTCGCATAACATTCATTTGGCAGAATTTTGAATAGCAGAATACTAATATCGTCGATTTTACATACGCAGAATTGTATGTAGCATAAATTACATTCCACCGAATTTCTTATGGCATATTGCTCATATTGCAGACTTGAATTTTGCAGAATGTTAAGCAGCAGAATAAAAGTTCTGCCGAAATTGTTACCGCATAATAATGTCGCTGACTGAACCTACACAAAAGGAATTGCTGCTAGAACTACAGGTTAGGTTAGAACTGCGACCCCTACATAAAAGGAATCGCTGCCAGGACTATAGGTTAGGTTAGGTTAGAACTGCGACCCCTACACAAAAGGAACTGCTTCCAGAAGTGTAGGTTAGGTTAGGTTAGAACTGCGACCCCTACACAAAAGGACCTGCTTCCAGAACAGTAGGTTAGGTTAGGTTAGAACTGCGACCCCTACTCAAAAGAAACTGCTTCCAGAATTGTGGGTTAGCTTAGGTTAGAACTGCACCCCTACATAAAAGGAATGGCTGCCAGGACTATAGGTTAGGTTAGAACTGCGACCCCTACATAAAAGAAATTGTTGCCAGAACTATAGGTTAGGTTAGAACTGCGACCCCTACACAAAAGGAACTGCTTCCAGAAGTGCAGGTTAGGTTAGGTTAGAACTGCGACCCCTACATAAAAGGAACTGCTTCCAGAAGTGTAGGTTAGGTTAGGTTAGAACTGCGACCTCTACACAAAAGGAACTGCTTCCAGAACTGTAGGTTAGGTTAGAACTGCGACCCCTACTCAAAAGAAACTGCTTCCAGAACTGTAGGTTAGGTTAGGTTAGAACTGCAACCCCTACACAAAAGGAACTGTTTCCAGAACTGTAGGTTAGGTTAGAACTGCCACCCCTACACAAAAAAAACTGCTTCCAGAACTGTAGGTTAGGTTAGGTTAGAACTGCGACCCCTACACAAAAGGAATTGCTGCCAGAAGTGTAGGTTAGGTTAGGTTAGAACTGCGACCCCAGCTCAATAGGAACTGTTAGTGTAGGTGTTCATTGGTGGAGTAGGGTATGGAAAATATTATTCTCATCAACGCTATGCCAATGAATTATTCTGCCTAAGGAAATTGTGCGAAAAGACAGTATGCCAAGTAAATATTATGCGACGCAATTTTTGGCAAAACAATTATTCGATTATAGGATTATTCTTCAAATTGACATTATGCCATTGCATTATTCAGCTTTACAAAATTGTGCGGAACAACAGTATGCCATGAAACTTATGCAAAAAGTAATTCTGCGAAATGATGATTCTGCCAAGGGTTGCTATGCGAAAGTAAAATATGACAATAAATTTTATGCAACATATTAGTAATCCGGGCAGCCCCCGGTCAGTTAGGTACTGATCCGCCTCGGTGCCGGTCTGTTCCTTTTGGGTGTAGGGAGCACTAGCCTTCAACTAGACGACCGGCGTCGTAACCGTAACCGGGGTAGTCTTATGGGGGAATAGCACAGACGTCGAAGATCTATTTATAGCACAAAAAAAATGCGTACGCGTTATAGCTAACATCCGACAACCAGAAAGCTGCCGACCACACTTTATTAACCTAAAGCTTCTAACCTTACCATGTATTTACATACTGGAGGTTGGACTATTTGTAAGAAAACACATATCCAACTTCCAGTATGTTAAAAGCGCGCGTCGAAATAGACAACTAGTTCTCCCTGAACCTAAATTAACTATGTATAAAAACGGGCCCCATTACCAGTCAATAAAAATATATAATAAAATCCCAGATTCTATTAAAGACGTTGAAACTTATAATATGTTTCGAAATAAACTGAAATCGTGGTTAATTGATAAATCATTTTATTCTTATCAAGAATTTATGGCATCTGACAATAGTGATAACGACTGAGAATTATTAATTTTACTAAAACCAATAACTTTGTCTCAATGTAATGGAATGATTAAATGAAGTATTATTATAAATGAATTGACATAATTATTATTATAAATAAATTGACATTATTATTATTATATAAGAATTGACATTATTAGTGGTATTGTATCGCTTAGTGTTAGTATGACTCACGACAGCTTAAATTCGATTATTAATATTTGACATCATTGCTTTATATAAACAAGTATAGCATTTATAATTCTTATTTTATTATTATTTATTGTGACATTGAATTTTAAATTATTGCATGAAATGTTTTTATATTACTTTGACTATTGCTAAAAACTTAATGTATGGAATGTTATTTAATTTATCTTTTGTTGACTTTTACAATGTTACTATTATTAGACTTTTGTTTTTCTTATACACGCTAATTATACGGTAAATATATTATAATGAAATGTTTAATAGGTATTAGCTAGTAAGTTAAATGTTGTGTGCCCTAACAGGGTGTCATGAATTGGCCAACTTAACTGTAACATCTTATTATGTAATTTATGTTAATGACTATGCAATAAATAAATGAAATAATAAATGAAATAATAACGTACTTCACCTGCTGAAAAACAGTCAAAAAGAAATAATAACACAACCCGCTTATCCATGCGCATTGCGACATGGAATGTCCGTACTATGAGGACAGGCCTCCCGGACACCGTGGGGGGCTCAAGTAACAGCAACGCATGCGACCTGCGTAAGACGGCTGTAATCAGCATGGAATTAGATAGACTTAACATATCAATAGCAGCTCTACAAGAAACCAGGCTACCTGATGAAGGCTCACTGCGCGAGGCACAATACACGTTCTTCTGGAGGGGTAAGAGGGCTAATGCTGTTCGTGAGCACGGTGTTGGCTTCGCCGTTCGCAATGATTTGCTTAAAGCAATCGAAAAGCCTCATGGGGTCTCCGAGCGTATAATGGTGTTGCGAGTTAACACAACCAGCGGCTACATTACCCTCATCTCCGCGTACGCTCCAACACTACCATCAACGGACGAGGCCAAGGACCAATTTTACGACCAACTCAATGAAACAGTGCGCGGTGTAAAATCTTCCGATCGCCTGTATATTCTAGGCGATTTTAACGCTAGAATCGGTCAAGACCGTGATGCGTGGCAGAACTGTATTGGTGAACATGGTATCGGTAAACAAAACGAAAATGGCCAGCGTCTGCTAGAGTTTTGTTCTAGAAACCTACTGTGCGTCACCAATACATATTTTAAGGGCAAATTATCGCGCAAAGTTTCATGGAAACACCCTCGCTCGGGTCATTGGCATCAGCTGGATATGATCCTCACCAGAAAGAAAGACCTACGCGAAACACTCCACACCAGAACCTTTCACAGTGCAGAGTGTGACACCGATCACTCCATGGTGGTAGCGCGCGTTGCCTTCACTCAAAAGAAAATCCATTCGTCCAGACCTCCGGGTAAGAAGAAAGTCAACGTTCTGAATACCAGGAATGACGAGATGGTCAGTAAATTTGGGGAGTTGGTAAAAAGCGCGGAATCAACCTGGAGTGAGAATGCGCAAGTAGACGACATGTGGAGGAGCGTCAGAGCGTTGCTAACAGACACTGCCTGCTCAGTTTTCGGTTACCAGGAAACTAAGACCCAGGATTGGTTCGCTGAAAACTCAGAGCATTTAAAACCTCTTCTTGACTCCAAACGTGAAGCTGCATTGAAACACCGCATGAAGCCCACTCTTGAAACACGGGAAGACCTTAAAAACGCCACGTCAACTCTACAGCGAAATGCACGACACTTTGCAAATGTGTACTGGACGAACGTGTGCACAAATATTCAAAAGTGCGCTGACGTCGGTAACTTCAGCGGTGTTTACTCGGGTATCAAGCAGGTTCTGGGTCCCGTGCCTAAAAAAACCGGCCAAGTGCGAGTCGGACTCGCGTTCCAAGGGTTCCGTATATTACACAATTTTTAACAATCAGTGCCGGATTAAGATATTTTGATGCCCTAAGCATTTCTAGATGCCCCTTCTCCCTAGGGTCATCAAGATTACATTGTTTTTTTGGTAAATTGAGAGAAGTTCATTGCCGCATTACAGCTGAGAATGGAAATCAGTCACATCATTTTATCACGAAAATTGTCAGTGCCGCAGCAGTAATGTTGCAACAGAGTACCTAATGCTGTTGCAGTCGCCACCCGAATGTCACCTTTATCATAGCGTAGAAAGTAATAGAAACGCGAGCGAAGCGAGCGCGGAAATTTTTCGATTTAAAACGGAATATGATAGACAGTTGTACATTTTTACTTTTAGTATGGAAATCAGTCACATCATTTTATCACGGAAGTTGACAGTACTGCAGCAGTAACGTTGCAACAGAGTAATGTTGCTGCAGTCGCCACCCGAATGTCACCTTTATCATACCTTATAAAGTAAATGAAAACGCGAGCGAAGCGAGCGCGAAAATTTTTCGATATAAAAACGCAATTTTAGTTTTAGTCCCAACCAGGCGCGAATCCAGGATTTCATACAGAGAAGGGATGGGACAGTTTTCTATCAGCCTAGCTTCGCATAGGGCTCGATATTTAAGGGTCTCAGCGAGGTTGTTTTCATGCATAAAATATGCAAGAAAGCAGAGAGCTTGAAATTGAATTGGCGAAGTGTGAGAAAGGCAGTAGGCCCAGCTGCGAAAGAGGAAAGCTTGGATTTGGATCCACGCCCACGTGTAATTAAGGCAGAAGATCAACTTTGCCGTAAGGCAGAAGGCCTCGCATAAGACCTAACGCCGAACCGCAAAAGAGTGGGTTGAAATCGAATCTATGCATGTAATCACGACTCTTCTACTGCTACCGATTGTTTCCCAAAGAATTACGCGCCATTATTTTTGCAAATTAGCTTTTGGACAGCTAAAAAAATCGTGTGGTAAAAACGATGTGTCTGTCCCTAATTTTAAAATTTGTTCACCTTTTTCAACCTGGCATTTTGGTGCCCTCCCTGAACGTGGTGCCGTAAACACGTGCTTGTTTTGCTTATTGGTTACAAAGTCTTTATTAATTCAACCATTAAAGTCGACGAGTACAAAAAACTTTGAGCTAGCTCTCAATTTAACATATTTTTTTAAACATTATTTTTAATTTGACCTTACAATTACTCGTAAGTAGGTAAGACCGTTAAATATTTAAAATGATTATCTTATCAGAAAATTATCACCAATTACTCTAAGAAAACTACTACTCTAAGTAATCCGGCACTGTTAATAATGTATTTTTTATGTGAAACGTGAGTGAAATCTCTTTAAAAAATCCGTAGGGGTCGGATCAAAAACTGTAATTAAGTCCGACTCACGCTTGACTGTACATTTCTAATAGGTTTTCCTGTCATCTATAGGTATAGACCTATTTTATGTATTTTTTTTTTAATTTAAGACTTAGTAGTTTCGGAGATAAGGGGGGGGGAATGGTAATTTTTTGCCTATTTTCTTGAATAACTTCTAAACTGTTTATTCGAAAATTATAAAAAAAATATATTTGAGATCCTTACAATAAGCTCTTTCATTTGATATGTAACATGATATAGTTTGAAAAATTAATTTTTTTCATTTTTTCATTTACCCCCCAAAAGTGGCCCCCATGTTTAAAATTCATTTGTTTACGTTACATGTCCGTATTTGGGTCACAAACTTACATATGTGTACCAAATTTCAACTTGATTGGTCCAGTAGTTCCGGAGAAAATCGTCTGTGACAGACGGACAGACAGACAGACAGACAGACAGACAGACAGACAGACGCACGAGTGATCCTATAAGGGTTCCGTTTTTTCCTTTTGAGGTACGGAACCCTAAAAACAGCCCCTCTTAAAGAAGTGGACGGTACTATCATAACTGATAGCTGCCGTCAACTCGGACGATGGGTGGAACATTACACCAAACTCTATTCGAACCCAATTGCTATTGACTCAGAGGCCCTAGTACACACGCCAAAATTAGCAACTTGGGTCGAACTAGAGGCGCCACCTTCTATAGAGGAATTTCATAAGGCTGTGAAGCAGCTGAAACGTGGAAAGAGTCCTGGCAGTGATGGTGCTCAAGCAGACATCATAAAACTCGAGTGTGTGGGCCCAATTCTGCATAGTCTGTTGTGGAAATGTTGGGAGAAAGGAATGTTCCCACAGGATATGCGTGATGCTAACATCATCACATTGTACAAAGGAAAGGGAGACCGCGGTGATTGCAACAATTACCGGGGCATTTCCCTCCTTAGTATTGTGGGCAAGTTATTCGGTCGGGTAGTTCTTTCAAGGCTACAGTAACTTGCCAATCGCGTATATCCCGAAAGCCAGTGTGGATTCCGTGCCCAGCGTTCTACAACGGATATGATCTTTACACTTCGGCAGATTCAAGAAAAGTGTAGAGAGCAGAGAACACCCCTTGTTGTGGCGTTCGTTGACCTGAATAAGGCCTTCGACACCGTCAGCAGGGAAGGGCTTTACTCCGTACTAGAACACATTGGATGCCCCCCAAAACTATTGAGTCTTGTGAAGTCGTTTCACGAGGGTATGCAAGGTGCAGTGGTGTTCGACGGTACCGTGTCTGACCCGTTCTCTATGCGTCGAGGTGTTCGGCAAGGCTGCGTACTGGCGCCTACCCTGTTTGGTATATTCTTCTCGTTACTGCTGAAAACTGCGTTCGGTGACGACCAACAGGGTATCCATCTTCATACGAGGGCTGACGGAAAACTTTACAATGTGTCACTATTAAAGTCTAAGCAAAAACGAGACGATTTATTCGTTGACAGTTTGCTATTTGCCGACGACGCAGCCTTCATCGCCACATCGCAGCTTGAGCTTCAGACCATTATGGACAAGTTTTCGCGTGCCTGTGCTCTATTCTCTATGTCCATAAATCCCCGAAAAACAGTTGTACTGGCTCAAGGGTGTGCGGAAACACCGAAAATCCTGTTGGATGGCGCCCCGCTCGAGTCAGTCGACAAATTTTGCTACCTCGGGTCGACGGTGACTAACAATCTCTCACCGGATGCAGAAATTGACTTTCGTATCGGAAAAGCGGCGACGATGTTTGGGAAGTTGAGTACAAGAGTATGGCAAAATAAACACCTTACCAGGAAAACCAAGATGGTTGTTTATCAAACGTGCATCCTGAGCATACTCTTGTACGGGGCTGAGACCTGGACCTCGTACGCCAAGCACGAACGTCGTCTTAACGCTTTCCACATGCGCTGCATCCGGAACATTTTGGGCATACACTGGAAGGATAGGGTCACAAACGAAAGGGTGCTTGAGATTGCTCAGCTGCCCAGCCTCTTTGCGCTGCTAAAGCAGAGACGCTTACGTTGGCTGGGGCATGTGCATCGTATGCAACCTACTCGTTTACCGCGGCGTGTTTTGCTTGGTGCCATAGCTGATGCCAAGAGAAGCGTAGGTCGGCCAATGTTACGACATAAAGATTGCGCCAAACGAGACATGCACGCCTTCAACATCCCGGTTGACAATTGGGAGAAACATGCCGAGGACAGAGTCAAGTGGCGCAAACTGGTATTTGACGGGCGTAAAATTCACGACGACGCTTGGTTTAAGACACTCGCAAGTAAGCGAGCCAAGCGTCATCAGCCCGACACCTGCTCGCCACGGGCACATTACACCTGCCAGGCCTGTGGTCATGTTTGCCGCTCCCGTATTGGCTTACACAGCCACGAAAAACGTTGTCTCCCTACCTGACACTGCTTGTATAGTCTGTAATAGACTCGAAGGCCAATGATGATGATGATGGTGATAAATTAAAACACGACTGAAGGCAGTGTTTTTAATCGACACGATTTGCGAATTACCTAGTTACCTAGTACAACGTTTTACCCCACCCTGGATATCTGTCTCGCTCTTTCTTAAATATAGCTGTATTTTTTAATGGACGTACGGCGGACCACCTTCCTCACAATCGACCATGATCGCGATTCAATACGCCCATCCTCGGAGTAATTAACAATGGAGCCGCCATTAACAGGCGTTCCCCTCTGTCGAAAATAGGCGGCCAATGGTCAACAACTTGTCAACCATATGTATGGACTGACGTTTATCTGACATGACGTACCTATACATTTGATGTGCCCCTCCCCCGCAAAAAACGGCAGACTATTTTGTACCGAAAATTTTAGACATGGCGTCTCCGTTGGTTATATCCTCTAAGCGCCCATCCCATCTGTAACAGTTTTTATAACGACTAAAAGCTGTTATAACGACTAAATTAAGTAAGGTTGTGTGAAGCGTTTTACAGAAGAGAAAAAAAACTATATCCATCTCTTTTCTGGGGCAATTATACTAGCATAGGGAAAATACAGTATGATTCTTTCTGATTATGCACGAATGAGAAAAGATCCTGGCCAAACTATACATTCCATCTTATGCTAATATCCCACATTCATATGACTTATGGTCACCCTAATTAGAAAGAGATGGAGGGCTCAGGTTTGACCTCTCATGTGGACACACCTTTTGGCCAGTGTACACTATCCAGTTTACTCTCTACGTCCGTGATACATACATGGTTATCCATTTGTGTCATTCAAACGCTTTTTTAACGCGCGTCGAAAAAGCTGCCGTGCGAACGGGGCCTAAATATCAAGCAGATTATTTTTTCCTAAGTGGCAACATTTAGGGCATTCAATCTATGGAGTGTAGGAGTGTACACTCTACCTTCCATAATTCAATCTCTTTCGCAACCATGGCGACACCTGGTGAAAACTTATGAAGTATATACTACGCCTAGGTATTCGGTTAGGTGTGGTGAATGTTAGAAAGATGGCGCTGAATATTGTCGTTGGTGAGCGCGATGCCCGTTTGAAGAAGTTACAGAACATGGTGGACTGGTGGTTATAATAATATATTCACAGATAAATATGTTAGGCTTATTATTAACCGGGCACCTAAAATATTAAACAGGAACTTTCACTGGGTAATCTACTGTGGGTACTGTGGGTAATCTAATAAAACTAAGACTTTAAAAATCAACTTCAATTTTTTTTCATTTTATTATTCTGATACTTTTTAAAGAATTTAATCAATACAAATATTGTAAATTATAATTACAATAGTTAACAGGTTTAAATGCAGAATTAATAATTAACAATGTCATGGAGAAATCCAATAACGCTGACAACTATTGTGTTTCATTGTCTGAAGTACAAATTTATCTACCAAAAGAAATAAGGCTAGTGCTTGAAATACTTTAATTACCCTATTTTTTTACTAAACCAATAGTTACAATAATTGAACTATGGACCTTTACAACAAAGCCTAATTATACAATATTTCAGGCAAGTCGGCATATAGGTACAGTAAACAAGCTATTAGAACAAATTGCCAATATTATGAGTCATAGCTTTATAATTATCATGGCGTTTGATATATCTCACATGTCAATAAAATAGTACTCGAAATACACAATTAAAATCATTTAAAACCAATTCAGCTTCATTAAGTAATTTCAATTACAAATACGATATATTTTAATCGAATAATTCGTTACAAACAATAGTTGACCTTAGGCGATTTTATCCGTATACTTTCTCTAAGTTTTATCATTAGGATTACAGTGCAAATGATGCACAAGTGAAGAAGCCGGGAGGTCGCGGGCGCAGTGCATGCGCGGTCGCCGAGCTGCGCCCAGCGCCGGCACCTGGTGCCTGGCGCGTGCTGGGCTACACAGTATACGCCCAGTTCCGGCCCCGCTACTAAGAAGCTATCCTTCTTACGCTCGGTTGATCCACTTCTACAGCCGACGTAACGATCCATATTTGCCGTATACCGACTGGTAGATTCATAATATGAATAACCTACGACCGGTCGTTACTGTCGCAGAATTGTACCAACCATAATTTCCTAATTTTTATATAACTGTACAGCAGTCGCATTCCGTTGGCAAATAAATTAAATTAAAATAAATAATATTAATTTAGCTAAAATTGCCTAGTTACCAACCGGAATGGGCTTCGTGAACACGCGGGTGGTGAATTACAAATCCATTCTTACAACGGGCCCGTACACTTCAAAGTCTAACGGCCCACGATTATTCACTACATTACACTATAACTATGCGATCGCGATAATAATTTAAGACAAATATTTACATATAATCACATTAAAATAATCGTGAATCCACATTTAAATAAGAACTTAATCGAGAGTAATAATTTAGTTTAGTCGGAACATACTATTAGGAATCAGTCGTTCGGGAACGACAGCGATCGTGATCGACTGCGGGCGTTCGGTCGTCGCGGCACTCGTCGGCGCGCTCTCAACATATGTGGCGCGCGGCGGCGCTGAGGCCGGCGGTGGCCGACTCCCTTCGAGACCTTTCAATGTCACTGAAGCTTCCTTGCTAGTTCGTGCTCGTAACGATGGCTAGAATGTATCCTATGTGCACTCGCCGCGGAGGAGGCGGGGTGCGGGCTCGGAGCACGGGGTGCGGGCGCGACTCGTGGCGGCGCCGGCAGCGCGCTTAAGTCGTGTCGCGCCCATACGTGCCGATGCGAACTTCGTTGATCACTCGCGCCCACTCTAGGGCGTATGATTCTGGGTCCTCTAGGTAGTATGTGCGGTTTGGCTGTGAAGAAAAAAATATAAATGAAAAATCATGCATACAAGTCTTGATTCACAATGAGAGTTTATTAAGGTCATTTAATTAGGCAGTACGAGTATACAATGTTTAGTGAAAAAGTGACTCTTTAGAACAAAATAATTGGGTAATAAATCAAAATGTCATTACAGAGTAATGAGATGAAGGTGAAAAAGTAAACTCACCGTGTGAACTAAAAATATTCTAAAGTTTTTTGCTTCTACGCGCAACTTCGGTGACCAAGGGATCTCTCCTTTGAGCACCATGTTGACCGGGTCCACGTAGAAGAGCCGCGGGCCGGTGGTCAGCAGAAGCATGCGCCGGCGCGCGAACAGCCCCTTCCTCTTATCGATGAGTCCTTGCTTTAGAATCAGCTCTCCGTCGACGAACTGATGCCATTTATTGTCGCGTTCTTGAGCTTCGAGTCTCCGCCGCCTTTCTTCCGGACTTATGGTTAAGATTCCTGAAATAACAATTTGACATACATGAGTCTATGCTAACTATATAGGTATGTTGCTAATACTAACATGGTAAGTTCAGTTTCCCGAATTTCCTAATTTGAATGATAAGTCAAATAACACACTACACATCATAGCATTCGAACAGCTGATCTCATCAAGAGTACGTTATTAATGAAGTTACCGCGCGTTGCGACTCATTCAATTTCATCGCGACTCGCCAAAGAGTGAGAAACGGCGAGCTGACGTCATTCCTATTAAAGGACCGTAAGCCAGAACAGTGAGGACATCCGTTGTGAATGCAAATAGCTGTAACGCGATGACGCAGCGTAGGATACAATGCAAGCAACATATGGAACGATCATATTTCTCGCCCACAAAAAAAAACATATGGCGTTAGTACCAGTACTAAATCATATGGCACTGTTAGTAATAATATCTGTGTCAAATATCGGCGGAGTAACTGCAAAACGGAACTTGGTCGGATACTATTTAGCAATGAAACGAGAAGCATGTTGGCAAAGAATTTGGGTCACGGACGCTCCA
The DNA here is from genome assembly GCF_910591565.1 of Cydia splendana. Taxonomy (NCBI): domain Eukaryota; kingdom Metazoa; phylum Arthropoda; class Insecta; order Lepidoptera; family Tortricidae; genus Cydia; species Cydia splendana. The sequence goes on along the minus strand of NC_085971.1, from coordinate 9,636,824 downwards.
GTTGCCAGTTACTTGTCGCTTCACTGCACTCGTACAAGTCTTTGTTGCATTACCTACCGTCGGCAAAAGCATTGCTTTGATAGAATTATGATGCTCTCCTATTATAGTGCTAGGCATTCTAGGCCCATTGACATGGCCGATAACAACTAATAAGAAGTCAATCCTGACAGGTGTCAACGCAGTACAAAGTATAACAACAAACACTGTTTTAGATTATAATTTGTACCGAGTTGACACCTGCCAGGTCAGGATTGACTTCTTATCGGCCGAACATTATAATACAATAACATAATGTTATAACATACCTTCTGAGGTAGATAAGTCGAACTTCCACAGGCGCACAAGTTGGTTTTGGTCTAAGCCGGGCTCTAAGTGATCCAGAGGATATTCTTCTTCGAAAGAACCGCCTGGCAAATACGGGGATATAGTTGGCGGTGACTGAGTCCAGACATTATCCCAGTTGATCCCTTCGAAGAATGGATGGTTTCGTATACTTTCATAAGTATTTCCCGTATCGTTAGCTCCAATCCTCTTGGAATAATCCAAAACTAAAAGCTTCTCAACTAAGTCTTTTGCGTCGGCGGGGAAGCCTTCGGGGAATTCGTAGTCCAATTTAAGTATTTTCTGGAAGGTAAGGAACTCATTGGAGCCACGGAATGGAGGCAGTCCTGAGATCATCTGGTAGATAATGCAGCCCAAGGCCCAGAGGTCGGAGGCGCGCGTGTCCACGCGGTTATGCAGAAGTTCTGGGCTGACGTATTGCGCGGTTCCGACGAAACTGATCTTTCTCTGTCTGTCATTCTCTGCCAACGTCTGGTCATCATCAGTCTTGTTAGGTGTTGAACGAATCTCTTCTGGGTCCAAAATTTTTGTTGTACCGAAGTCCGCAATTTGTAAGTGCATATTTTCGTCCAATAAAATGTTTTCTGGTTTTAAGTCTCGGTGGATGATTCCTTTAGCGTGCATGCTTTCTAAGGCCATTAATAGCTCAGCAGCATAAAATTTAGCTACATTTAGCTCGAAAGAGCCAACCTTATTTATATAAGACAACAATTCGCCATTCTTGGCATAAGACAACACAAAGTACAATCGTTCTTCATCTTGGAAAGTACAATATAATTTGACAAAACCGTGGGCCACATTGAACAGCATGTTCAAAGCATCTTTCTCTCTCTTTATGTACTCCCTCTTCTTTTCTTTAATAATCTGACGTTTCTCGCAAACTTTAACTGGAAAGAAAATAATAATATTAGTTTCAAATATATTGAAAACCTAACTATCAATTAAGAATCCTACAATGATCCTTCGAAGTAAAGTAAGTAATCTACTTACTTGCATATTCTTTCCCAGTGTGAATATCTGTAGCGAAGAACACAGTGCTGTAACAACCCTCTCCAATCAGTTTTCGGAAGATGTAGTCATTGGCCGTGCGCTTGTTGGCCGCCGCGGCCGGTTGCGCCTGCATCTTGACTGGAGATTCGGCGGCGGACTCCGCCGCCGCGATCGGCGCCCGAATTTCACCGGTCGTCTGTAAACAAATATCTACTATTACATGATGAACTTTGCGTAGCTAACGTCTAGTCTGAGCTAGAGTGTTTGAGGATACCTAAATCGAGGTGTTTGTTTTGGCTTAAACGGGGTATTGTAGCGGTGCTGTTTTGAGAGCAGCGGTGAGCGGCGCGCGGCGCGTCGTCGCGCCTCGAGAGCAAGTACTTGTTTATCGGCGCGGGCGCGGGCGCTGCGCTGGTGCTGGCACATACGTCACCGCGGTGGGGACCAGACAGTAGGACCGCGCTGTCTGCCCATCTGTCTACGCCCCAATTAATGAAACCTTCCACGATGTTTGGCAGCGAAACATAATGATTATTATATTATAAATTAATTTATTTTTGAATAAGTAAATCTATTTACCGGCCGAGTGGTAATTTAACATATCGAGGACCCGTTGAATCTTGTGTTCAGGAATAGTTGTTATAATACTTAGTAAAATAAAGTAATGGAAAGTTGGAAAGAGCACATAACTCAGGTGCCGATTTGCCGAATAGGCCAGTTTTTATCTCGCTTAGAGTTCGATGATCCAGTTTAGTGTGTTAGTTTTTGTTTATTTTCTTACGTAGACGAGACAAAAAACGCTTCCATCCATTCAATACAACGGACGTGAACGATGTTGAATAGAGAGCGTGCTCCGACCCACTCTCTCTCTTTCTAACAACGGTACCAGAGGCCACAAGTCCGCCACTTGAGTAACGGTTAATTTGCCAAAAAAAATGTACCTACGGAATACGGTTTCATGGTTCCGTTGTTATCATAGCTACAATGTGAAACCATCTACATATTTATGTTTAAACTTTCTGTTTTTATCAATTGATTTTCAAATATTGTTCCATTTTTATTTTAAGAACGCGATATAATTAAATTAATTTTGACTAACACCGAGAACTCTGATCAGCAACGTCTGAGATGTGTTTCTCTGTGTTGCCTTAAATATTGAACGAAGCCAGTCTTCCTCGAATGCAGATGCATCGTGCAGCGGTGACTAGTTTGGTGTGGTGGTATTGAAGTTGCGCATGAGTCACTAATAAAGCGAGCTGGTCCGCGCAGCCGCAAATGGGTTCTCGCATTCCACGTCAGCGGGCCGGGCGGCGGGCGGCGCAACGGTACTCGCGAGTCGCATTCCCACGCCGCCGAAACGCATTCCGCCTCGCGGTCCTTACGTTGTGACCTCAATCCCCCACCTCGAGAACCACTACATCGTCATAGCGACCTACACACTCGCATTCATCAATCAATTTTTATTAAACAAGCGGCTCGATGTCGACATGTTGTACTGGGAACTGGCTTTTTAAAGTTTCGACTCTTTGAACGTTCCGCTGAATTGTTCCTTATAAACAACTCTTTGTGTATTCTAAGAATTACATAATTTACCTATGAGGAAATCCTTGCATCAATTGACAAGATTACATGTTTAAATGACACGCCCAAGTGGGAGCACTTGTAAGTTGTCTAAGTTATCGCGTCGGCGTCAAGTATAGCATTAGCACAGCAAGGTACTTAGATGGTATGTTGCTGCGACCTTGTGCTGAATACCTGGCCTGGCGGATGTTGAATGCTGTATAGCAAGGCTTGCCCCCCTCGTCGCTACATCCGGCTACATTTCTGCCGACTAAACGTTTACGGATCATGTTTTGAATTAGATTACAGGTATCGTAATTTATTGATTGATGGTGTATTGTATGAATGGAATTGCTATTTTAAAACCCATGCATTGTTATGAGTAATCACATGATAAATTTATTTTGTCGGAGATAAAAAATGTGGGTGTTTATGCTTCCACTACGGAACAGATAAGGCAACCTATTACGCCATTACGCGTACTATCTCGTAGGTATCACTGAACACATGACGGTTCATGTCGTACGGCCCGATTCGAACTTTAAGATACGTCAATTAATGGATCTAGAAACGATATGGATTAGATATATCAGTGTCAAACGTGACGTACGTTTCTTCAAACAAAAACGTAATTTTTGACACAGACACATCTAATCCATATCGTTTATAGATCTATTAATTGACGTATCTTGAAGTTCGAATCGGGCAGTAAAGTTCTACTTTGAACTCAAAACAATTTTGCGAGTGTTATTTACCTAGTTTGGTCTAATGACCCCAACATGCTTCGGTATCGTGATACCTACACTTACTTCAAATCAAACGAAAACAAAAACCGGACCTAAAAATGTCGTGACGGCATTAAAGTTTGTACAGATAGCTGCAAAATTACATGGGCACATTATGAATGGAATTTATTTATACAGAGGACATGTAGGTTTTAGTACTGGTACTGGGTGTACCTAACTGCATTGAATAGATTGACGTTCGACGTTACACATTCCGACATCGTGGATAGGCCGTATTTTTCTTTAGTGTTTCATTCATCGATGTGTTATTGTAGGCGGGTGCAGCATACTTCGATCACAACAGCTCAGCATTAAGCGTTAATTTGCTTTGGTGGAACTGGTAAACAAGTCACGCACGCACGCGCCGCGTGCACAAACAAGTGCGGTGACTGGCTACCTTCTGCGAATGTCACACGCCACACGCCCGTCAACATCTCGGGGAGCGACATAGATTCTTCGAGGTAACATTAGCGCACTGAGAAATACGTATGTATAGGTACATTGTGGGTAGAAAGGATGTATTGCCTTCGCAATCCATACAGGCACGCTACCTCCGCTACTCAGCGAAAGTCACAATCACTGCGCCGCAGCGAAAGTTTATCAACAGTCAACATGGTAGGTAGGAGTTTTACTTGTTTAGTTGTTTACTATCACAGTAATGTAATGAACGCTCTCATGTTATCTTGATTTCAGAGAACGGCTAGAAATTATCGCATGTGCGTGTAAATAACACTCAATATTAGATAGGTATCTTACATGTTCTATTTATTTGTGAAAAAATTGTTAACGAGTTGAAATTAATAACTAAATAAAATACAAGGCAGAATTAGGTTTACCAATCATTGCACTGACACACTTTGCAAGTAAAATTACTACTTACCACCCTTTTACTTCTTGTGTACTACTAGTCTTTGCATTAGTACACGCTGTTGTATGTGTAGGTATATTGTATAATTTGTATATTCAAAATTCAAAGTGTTATGTTCATATCTTACATTAAAAAATAGAACCATCCTAATTACTAAAACTATAACGCTATTTTCACGGCTATGTAAACTATCACAAACATAAAATTATTATTTTGAACAAGTGATTAATGTGGAGATTTGTTTTGAACTGTAACAAACAAACAACACGGCCGTACGGTTGGGTAGACGGCAGACGCGCGGTGTCGTTGACCTTACCTTCGTTTTGGGCGAGGGCTGTTTCCCGCGCTTCGTGGAGCTCACGCCGAGTAGTCGGAGAATCCTGTTAGCTGCCTCGAGAAGAGTGTCACTACCCCTCGATCCTCTTTTATTAACTCTGATGGTCAATCCGCTCATTTCGATCCTGCACACCACACGTTTTTCTCACCGTTGTATTAAAGTTCGAAACGGTTAAAATAACGATCACAGTTCATATGAAGCTTGGTACTTATTTGGAATCCGTTAATATTTCTCGGTTCAGGTTCACTAATAATATTACACAGTATAATTATCTAAGGAATGCTGATGTTTAATGATAGTACAGTAAGCTAAACGTATATTTTATTAAACAGAGCGCGAGCACGTCCGTTACGTTTAACGTCGCGGAGTGAACTGAAGTTCGAGCGCAATGTTTTACTCGCGTCGCTAGCTAGACGGAGGAATTAATCATTTGGCATGCGTGCGCGGGGTGGAGTGGGCGGCTGACGCCACGGCGCGCTGTTGTGTTGATGTCTCCCTACGCCCCCCGCACTGTCACCACCCCCATCCCATGCGGGACGATGCAATGCATTCACCCCTCGCCACTTCCTCAGTTTCCTACTTTCCTATTCCTAAGACATAAAAAGTAGCAGTGATTTGATGACTGACATAAAATTAATTTTGACAGTTAGGTGGGTGCAATAAAATACAAACACAACTATAGGTACACGTGCTGTACTGTAGGTACTCTTCATTGCACCTCAAAAATAAAACAATAGAGTCGGATCAAGATAAATCTGCATTGCATTTTCAATGATAAAGTGAAGAAATGTCATCATGAATGCCAAATTTCTATGAAAATAACAATAATATGCCTTTTATAATGCCACTCCCGCACTTTCTTTTGTTCAAATCGGTACAGTGTACAGTACAGAGTTAGCTTAGTCGTAGTCGGACTCTACAGAATACAGAGAATATCTACATGAGAGGTAAACACTAAACAACACGGCCGAGTGATAATAACCAAATAACACTTTATTTATGTATAACCAAAGGATTTTACATATTTTTTGTACTAGGTACAGATAAAAAAAAATATTTAAATGCCATGGGCCAGGGAGACATCGTTTTAATCTAATCTTACATTTCAATGATTTAAATATGAGGTGACTAGAATACGAATAAGCATGTATATTCCTTCATAAAAATCAACCTCGTAATATGGTATCTAATAGTGTTGAACCGTCCTATAAATGTACTAAAATTTGATCGATAATTAATAAAAAAATTAAATTAATCACGGGTTGGTGTATCATTCTAACTGTCAATTTACTTAAAAAAGAAATGTCACTACTTAAGTACTCATTACGGAACCTAATTCTAATATATGCACGTGACTTCTCGCCACGTGGTTTGGGGAAATGCAGACGCCACCGCTCGTATATGGAAAGCAGAGCAGGGGGGACTGCACGCCGAACGCAGGGGGGACGCAAATCAATATTTTACTAAGATGCGCTCCTACTTCGCTGCAAGACTGCCCCCTGGGATGCCGTAGGGTTGCCAGATGGTCGGGATTTGGCGGGATTCTCCCGATTTTTAGCATGTGTTCCCGATTCCCGACAAAGTGAAACTTGTCCCGAAAAACAGCTTCACGTTATAAAACAGTAATTTCAAGTTCCGAACTGTCGTCGAGCGAGCAAGGAAAACTGCTTGAATTTCAAGTCTACCTTAAATAGCGAAAAAGGCGAAATAAATGCTTAAATCGGTAAAATAGTAGTTTGTGTTACAGGTATCAAAATGATATATTTCCGTCAAGGGCGTACATTGAATCCTGAGCGAAAAGAGGGATTCAAGTGTTAACGCCCAAGACGAAATAATTTTGATACCGTGTGACACATACTGCTTTGGGGCTATTCATAAATTACGTCATTTCAAATTAGGGGGGGGGGGTCTGGACATCGGATGACGGTAGCATGAAGTAGGAGGAAATGGGGTCATTTGAAGCACGATTTTTGGATGATTATAGGGGGGGGGTCCAAAATCGTCAAAAATCGATGACGTAATTTATGGACAGCCCCTTTTCACATCAACTATGAGGAAAAAAAAATCTTAGTGTTGACACAATTATTATGTTTCAAAATATTATTCAAGCTAAAAAAGAATGCAAAAAATAACAAAAACAGTGTCCTAGAACAGAAAAGTGCCACTTTGATCCCTCCTAGCGGGGAAGAAAAAGCCCTTTTCCGAATAGGTGCATGTGAAAAGTAACATAAAATACATGTGGCAAGGGCAAGCTAAGAAATAAATTAGTTACATAAATTTTGTTGATTATTGATACCTAATAAGTAGAAGTATGATAATATAGGTAGATAATGAGAAGACATTTTTAACATTGTAAATGTTTTTTTTTTATATATATAAACGTCTATGGGCAGAGCAGCTGACGTAGTGCCAATAATGTAAAATATCGTTGTTTTTAATACAATTACTTTAATCTCATTTTTTTTCCGACTTAAGTCCCAAAATCTGAAAAAAAAATATTTTTTCCCGATAATAGCGCCTTTCGACCTGGTAACCCTAATGCCACGCCGATGGGAAAAACTAGAGCTTATGGGCAACCCGCAGACAAACTTGCGCAAATATCCATTTGTATTTAGGTATAGGTAACATTATGAAGCATTTAATGGGGTCAACAGCCGTAGGTAGGAACTCTTCCGAAATTCTCCGTGTAGGTGATGTGAAAATATAGGACCTTTTATATATGCTTACTAATTTTATTCACAGCCACTGGTTGCCTCAGAACAGGTCATGGCTGTCTCATTTTGATTTGATTTATCTATACGATCTGAGACACCCTGTATTTTACACGTGTCTCGAGTTCATAATTAGTAATTACTACAGTCCGTAGTACGTACTTCAGGTCATAAAATAGGTATAGTTAATTGGCAAAGAAGGCTATTAAACAGAATTCTAGTAGTCTGTCAAAGAATTTTATTACGCCTAGTAGACATAAAAAGACCATAAACAAGGAAGTACGTAGTTGAAACATGCACTTCATATACCTACGTCGCGGGAGTGAATGCACCTTCCACAGTCCACACCTAGCAACAATGTCAGCTGATCCTTGACATTTATGGCGGGCTTTACACGTGTAACTGCACGACTACAATGTGTGCTACACTTCAATTTTATGAATACCTACACGGCTGTAAAATGGGACGGGATATCTTCACTCCTGCATATTCGAGCCCAATAACTATATAACATGACATTGTCTAAATTCAAACAGACATAAGACGACAGATGCTTAATTTGCCTTATGAAAAGGTTTCAACTCGGTTTTCAACATTCAACTTGAATACGGCGTACCTAGCTGATATAATGAACGAACGCAGTTTGTATTTTAATTTTTTTTAAACCATGTAAGTAGTAAGAATAAACTTCTAAATCCCATTCTTTTATTATCTTACAAAGAAAGTATCGACCTAACTGTCACTTCTTTCTCTTTTCTTTCTAAACTGTTAATCCGAAAATTTTGTATTGTCTTTATGAATTCCGAGTAATTCTTAAGATTCTAGGTCGTATAAATTAAATACCAAAGAAAGTAAAAGGAGGCATCGACAGTGCACCTCAAAACGGAATCGTTCGTGTTCGTATTGTTTTTCACGCTACCTGTATTTTTTACCTTCCATTGTGAACATTTGTGAAGGCTGTCGCAGCTGGCGCGCCACGTGCGACTCCGCGGGGCGCACGTGTGCACAAATATAGTTGGTCAAGCAGATCTCGTCAGTAGAAAAACGCGGCAAATTTGAAAAATGTAGCCGCGAAGGGATATCGTCTCATACAAAATTTGAATTTCGCGCCTTTTTCTACTGACAAGATTTGTCTAGTGCACTTTTAACCCTTGTTTTTTTTTAACATAGTAATCATTAAAATTACCAATATGACCATACTTTTTGACAACACATAAGACATTTTAAATTGACGTTGATAACGACACTGCATTCTATATTTACCCGCGCGTAACTAATATAGGTACCTTCCTAAGGCAGGCCTACCGCAATAAGATACATTAATAAATGATGATGTCATTAATTGCATTAAAAACTGATTAATTCATCATGTGATTAAGACGCAAATACTTGAGTACCTACATGTTAAAAGATTCAAGGTTTGTAAAACAAAAGTGGTCAATCCATTTAAATTAGGTGTAGTACCTGCCTGTTAGGTACAGGCATGGTCTAATAAAACATGGTCTTCTATTCCCAGAGTGACACATAGTAGTAGGGCTTACGGCGATATTTACATCGAAAGCTGCATTTTTGGCAGAAAGCAAGCCGCTTTGCCCAGTGATAATAGGGACCAATCTGAATGATTTCATCCGAGGAAACACAAATTTCATTCACTAGAATTCAAGATGGCGGACCTTTTCCAAAATGGCGGTTGCAATATTTAAAAAAAATATAGACACAAAACGGCTGCACCGATTTTTGCTTACTTCCCACTTGTCCTATTTTTCAGTGTCTTCTTTGCCACTAACACTATTAAGGATTTCGAGCACCTTCTCCAAAAGTTGTGCGTGGTTATTCTCTGTTTCTTCGATGCCGTACATAATTATATTATTCTTCTTTTGTTCTCTTTCCATGTAATGTTATCTAGATTTTAAAACGACGACTTCTTCTTTTAGTTGTTTGTTTTCCTGTATGAGCGGCTTAAGTGTCTCGTCCATAGTGGAAGAAATGTTTTTAGTGACACTTTCTGTGATTCTGCCCGTTTGTTTATCGAATTCTTCCCTCATTTGTGCCAAGAGAGTTTCCAAAATTTGCGATTCCATTCTGTTTGCAAGGATCTAAAGTAAATTGGTAGGTAAGCTTTTCTTGCTGTTGACAGCTGTCGGAAGTCTTTGATAATTGCGTATGGCAACCCCAGCTGTCAAACGTCAATCTCAGCTATGTAGTTATAGCTATATATATGAACTTGCACTTTTTTTGCTGTTTTTTCGTAAAGATCACTCGCGTTTTCCACTTCTAACACTTTTTTCCTTATTCTGGTGAATCCTTTTGTGCTTGCACGTAATATTTTCGCAGAGTCGTTAGGTTTTACGGCACTTTATGATTAAAATTGTCGAGACAAGAGTAACACGTATTTCACTTGACAGATCGCAACCGGAAAAAAAATCATTTTTTATTTAAATTTAGCGACAGGTATTTAAAAAAAAAAAGGGGCCGCTACGTACTGTATTGTGTATTTAAGTACCTTTTGAAAACATCAAACTATAGATGGTCAAGCAAATCTTGTCAGTAGAAAAAGGCGCGAAATTCAAATTGTCTATGAGACGATATCCCTTCGCGCCTACATTTTTCAAATTTGCCGCCTTTTTCTACTGACAAGATCTGCTTGACCAAGTTTAGTTTTTATGTTGCTGAATTCGTCGATCTAGGAACTTAAAACAAAAAAGGCCGTTTTAACTTTGGACGCATAGATTGACGAATCCAGCAACATAAAAAGCGGCCAAGTGCGAGTCGAACTCGCCCATGAAGGGTTCCGTAGCAGCAAGTAACATAATAAAATTGCGGTTTACGATTTATGACGTATTAAAAAAAAACTACTTACTAGATCTCGTTCAAACCAATTTTCGGTGGATGTTCGCATGGTAATGTACATCATATAATATTTTTTTTAGTTTTATCATTCTCTTATTTTAGAAGTTACAGGCGTGGGGGGGGGGGGGACGGGACACATTTTACCACTTTGGAAGTGTCTCTCGCGCAAACTATTCAGTTTAGAAAAAAAATATATTAGAAACCTCAATATCATTTCTGAAGACCTATCCATAGGTACCCCAGTTTCAGTTCTCAGTTTTTGTGTTTTATTAAAGTTAGGAAATAATAAAACCGTTTTTTTTTTGTGAATCACTAATTTGGGAACTTTCGACCTCAGTTCCTTTGAGTGCCGATTCTGTCAAATTTCGACTATTAAGTGTCACTTTTTTACCTTTTTGTAAAACACTTATGGTCTATCAGTTTTTAAAATCAGCAGAAGTCCTTGTAACAGCTTGTATTTTTTTTTTATTTAAGCGCAAAATCTAAGCTTGACATGCCTGAGCGTAAAAAAAATATTTCTGTCATGTTTTTTTACAACTTGTATCAACGTGAGGACGCTGATTTTTTTTAAATAATTACGTCATTTATTAAGGAGTATTTTACAAAAAGAAACATTAAAAAAACTCTAATAGTTTTTTTTATGAGTAAATTACTTCACCCCCAAAATTTTAACCAAAAAAAACTTCAAAAATTCATAACTCGAAAACTACAAAAAATCGGCTAATATACATGGGGTATATTCTGATAGCCCACGACTAGAGGAATCTAAAAAAAACTTTTGGACGTCAAGGTTTGGACCACCCTGTATAGGAAGAGTTATAAAGCTTATAAGATAAGGATGGATTTCTTTGTTACCTTCATAAAATTATTTATAATTAAATAACCAACTCATAATTATATACCGCCCTACCTACCTACCTACACAAAATCCATACGCTTACTACGACCGCATATCAGAAACATTACATTCAATAAAACATAACAATTATTTAAACAATACTACGACACCACTTGTCAACGATTACTGTTTACTCATCACCATGACCATGACAAAGCGAATTAATATGGTCTTGTCTTGTGTTTGTGTAGTGTCTTCAGTGAAAGTGTAACTGTTAATACTACATATGTAACGTTCATTTAATATACCTATTGCTCTTCTTTTTAAAATATGCACAAATAACTAAAAATACGATGATATTTAAGATATGCTTTTTATGTGCAAATAAATGATTATGATTATGATTATTATGATTATAAGTACACCTGGTACAATATATATAGTCAATGCTGTTTTTAAGTACAATTGGGTTAGGTATTCGAAAACTTTAGTAATATCACGTAGTACATGTTTAAAATTTCACCAAAACAATGATTTACTGTTGATTTATGGTATAAATAGCGACTGACTTCTCATCGACTCTTAAGAAAATACGAGTACTTATAAATAGAAACAGGAAAAAGCCAGGTGCATGGATGCGTTTTTTGCCCACTAGCCGGGGCATCGTTCGCCAACCCCTGACTTGGTTTCAAAACAAAACAAAAGGTGCGTCGAACGTTGAACCTCCACCGCCACCTGGCATACTGATCCAATGTGGAGTGGAGGTACATTTTAAAACCAGCCTTAATGTACTTTCGTCTCCAGTATAACAATGGAATATAAAACATCTGTAGTTTTGGGAACAGGTAGAAAGGGAAACGAAAATTGTTGTGTTCCCGCTAGTGTCCGACCGAAGGTTCGGTTTCGGTTTCGGTTTCGGCCAGTTTCGGCCAAAAAATCATGTTTCGGCTGTAGTTTCGGTTTCAGCCAAAAAACAGCCGAACCTTTCGGCCCAGCCGAAACTTACGAAATGGTACTTCGTACTATGAAACTAAACTATGTGACAAAGACCAAAAATTGGGGAATAAGTAGGACAACAATATTAATATGTACCTACATATACTGATTCATGTATAGGTACAGAAATTAATTGGTTTATTATAAAACACAATTCCACTAATGAGGGCGCCACTAGACGGTCGACGCAGTCTTAAGAGGCTGTTAATACCTATAACGCGCACACTGTCTAATTGTATCGGAGTAAATGAGATAGCACACTGTCGCATGTTACTGGGCCAGGGCAAAGGAATAATAAGAAAACTCATCATCTTCCTCGCCTAGGTAATCCCGGAATTTTTGCCACGGCTCATGGGAGCCTGGGGTCCAATTGATAACTAATCCCAAGAATTGGCGTAGGCACTAGTTTTTACGAAAGCGGCTGCCATCAGACTGACCTTTGAACCCAGAGAGTAAACTAGGCCTTATCGGCACTAGTCCGGCTTCCTCACTATGTTTTTCCTTCACCGAAAAGCAAATAGTAAATATCAAATGATTTTTCGTATATAAGTTCCGAAAAACTCACTCGTACGAGCCGGGGTTTGTACCTTGCGACCTTCGGATTGAAAGTCGCACGCTCTTACCGCTAGGCCACCAGCGCTCAAGGAAATATCTCGCTTTTAATACAATGGACATTGGTTGGAGTCTGTGCTCAACTACTTATCCTGAAGCCTGAAGCACGACTTTGACTTCGCATGAAAGTTCGCCTCACTGGGGCACTTCGGACGTTTAGGCCCAGGTGAAGATCGGTACCCGGCCTTGCGATATTGTCAACAAAAAATTCGCGCTCGCTGCGCTCGCGTTTTTGGTTGACCCTGTATCTACATGTTGATTTGACTGGTGAATGAATAGAGTTAGACCAAGAAAATTCTGCAATTATTTTGATAGCATACGCAGTGCAACTAGTGCAAATGTTATTTATACTTACGTCATAATTTCATAGAAGTTTTGACGTTTAAAATAACACTGCGTGTGTTATCAAAATCGTTGCAGAATTATCTTGGTCTAACTCTAGTAAATTTCTTACAAAACTGCTCAAGTAACATCAATTTCAAGGACATTGGGTGTTGACACTTGACAGCCCCATAATATGTGTGTAAAGGCGGTTTTATAACATTTTTTCAACGATTTTAACAAGTCTACAAAAGGTTCGGTTTCGGTTTCGGTTTCGGCCGAAACTAGAGCCAAAGCCGAACATTCGGTTTCGGTTTCGGCAAAAAAACATGTTTCGGTCGGACACTAGTTCCCGCGGAGTTGTAGGTGTGACTACGCTACATAGGTATATGCTGCGATCATATATAACCATGGATACCGCCTTTAGGAACATTACCGTTCAAATTCTCGGGCCAAATTAGCACACATACACAATTACGCCTACATTCAAATAAGACGACGCGTTTACAGAGCCTGTAATCAAAGCTGGTAAACAAAATAAGAGTCATCTTTATTACACTAATGGTACATAGCTAAGTGTAGATGAAATGCATATAATGTCAATAACTACCAATCAGCGACATTAATCCGCTAATAACCTTCTTGCTGTACGTACTGGCCGCTGAGAGTTCGCGGTTCATATTTGATTAGAATATGACTTGGACAGGGATAGGTTTATGCCATACAGTGAAGAACCAGTCAAATAATTCACGTATAATAATTTAATGCAGATTAAAAGATAACTAGTTAAAATGTTATGACATGACAGACTAACTCAACATAAGTAAATATATCATTGTTGTATAAATGTATTCCGCTATAATAAGTATTTTGTATATTTTATTATCAATCTGCATGGCAGTCACGTTCAGGTATAGTCTGTCCGTTTTTCTAAGATCAAGTACGCCATAGTAAATGTATGGCGAACTTAATCTTAGAAATCGGACTGGCTATACAGTCTGCAAAATTTACATGGTACACGAATCGGGTCAAAAATATTTGAACAGGCGGAGTCACAATAAATCCCCACTTTCAGTTCAGAATATATTATATGTATATAGCCGGTCAAGCAAGTTTGTCAGTAGAAAAAGGTGCAAAATTAAAATTTTGTATAGGACCACAGCCGTTCGCGCGCTTACATTTTCTAAATTTGCCTTATTTGCCGCTCTTATAATATTTTAAACTTTCGCGTTTTGAACACATATTAACTCACATTATACGAAACGAAACTGATTTACGTCGGTAAATCAAGGTACTTGAATATAATTCGCGTTAGACCCGTCTATAATGTGAGTTAATATGTTTGCCGCTCTTTTCTACTGACGGAAATGGCTTGAGAGAGAACCTACATATATGTGACAGTAGAGGGTGGATTCAAATGATCAACATTTTCAGATAATGTGTGTATTTGTTAAATTAATTCAGTGAAAGCATGATAGGAAAAATGTATCTACATATAGGAGACCGGGTATGATAATCTCACGGGTTATATCTCATGAATAGAACATATTCTAGATATCTTGCCAGGCATCCACTCAATTTCACAACAGCTTTTTTCCATAGTTCTCTGCGAATAGCATCTTGTGGGAATCTGAATGGAAAGTAATGTAAAATGACAATACCAAATTTGATTATTACTTTGAAATATAGCTCCATCTCATGAAATAAAAAAGGAAAATACAAATCTGTAAGAAGGAATTTATTACTACATTTATAATTATATAGAAAATACCTAAACCAAACACAAGTTAATAAAATAGTCTACTTCATTTAGCATAACACCATCCCTATTATCCTCGCAATTTAAAAAGTCGTATGTTGTTATGAAAGTCGTATGCAGTTGTTACGTTTTAGCTTAGCACGGTAGTATTGAAAACAAATCGTCATGTTTTTTCCAAATTCTACTGAAGTTATCTGTTTACTACAAGTGAAAAGTGATTCCACTGTCCTTGGTATGAACTAAAATAACTTCTGCACCACTTCACAACACATGAATATATTTTTAATTACAAAAAAACGTTGTTTTTATAAATCAATTTAGCCATTTGTCACCGACTGTCATCTCGGTGGTACTGAGATTGCCAATCGAGCAGTTTGTAAGTACCGCCTATCGCGGGGTAGTTTGCGTTGGGTCATAATTGAGCGGACAGAATACTTCCATGTATAGCATTTCGCTGGGTATATGTGCCTTAATTGTACTAATGTTAATCATTTACAATAACTATTGTTCGTTTTTTTTTAGCATTAGAAAGAACTTGAAAGAAGGTAAGCGATCTTGACATGTCTTTTAATTCAAAAACGCTTTTTAAAAATCAATAACTATTACTTATGAAATAGGAAGGAGAGGAATATAAATAATTGTATTAGATTCATAATTGTTACATATTTGCCGTAACTTATTTTTAAAATGTGTTTTTCAATTAAAAGACACGTCAAGATTGTTTACCTTATTTCTAATGCTAAAAAAAATGAACTATACAATAAGACATTATTTTAACCGAAACTCCCTTGGTACATTCAACGTGTAAATGTCACAATTGTAACTAGGTACCTATTTGTAAGGTAAAAGTAGGTACCATTTTGGTTTTTATAGCGGTATTCCGCTTTTACACTACGCTCCAAGAAGTCCAAGAACCTATAAGTCTTAAGAAAATTCCTTGTAGGTAAACGTGTTATTTTTTCCTCAATAGGTTTTACCCCGATGCCGTACTTTACCGCAGTCATTACCTTTGTAATAAATATAAACACTGAATCAGTACCCAACTTACGTTAGATAAGGAAAACTCTATATTTAGCAGCATTATTAGTTAAAAACAATACTAAGAATACCCACTTGCAGTAGGTTCGTCGGTGACTTAATGTAAACAAGTAACATCATACAGGTTGGACGTGTACTTCGCCGTAGCGATAGTGCTGACGATTCACGTGAAGATTGTTATCAGTTGTGTGTACATTCGTACAATAACAAGTCGATAAAGTGCAATTCAACCGGTTGATAAGCAGCAGGAGCGCTGGCGCCGCCGATCTTGCCTATCGTATCGTCACCTCAATCGGCTATATCGTCCTCCAAGCATTGTGAAATTCGTTACCAACTTTCGGAGATATTGGTGTAGGTCTTTTATCGTGGCCTTCAGCTGCCACTTGTATTTGATGATTCGATTGAACACGCTCCGTGAAAATGTTAATCGCATAAAATACGTTTATATAATAGCTAGTCTTTGGTGAATCGTGATAAGGTGACCCACATGAAAGCAGTTTTTCTCACTATTTGCAAACAAATTAAATGGCTGATTAGTTTGTTGTTGTTCTTTAAGTGCCATCTCATAAAACTCATTGTCTCTCTAAGTAATGCAATATTGCACTTAACTATTAATCTTATCGATATAATAGTATAAATAGCTCAATATAATAATAGGCCTTTTCATCTGTGACAGATGTTTTAAGCAGCATCCCGGTAACGACACTTGCGTTCGTGGCTGTATAGCCCTATGCGGGAGAGGATCCCTCGTCCACACACGCGGCAGGTGTATGCTCCCCCAGGTGGGTGGGGGTTGGAGGCCTGCTCGTGGCGCCTCAAGCGTTTTTCTTTTAAAGAGGAAAACCAGACATCGTCGTGCTTGGATTGGCCATCATGAACAACACGTCGCCACGTGGGTCGATCTTCGGCCAGTTTCTGCCATTGGTTGCATGAGGTATTAAAGGCAACCATATCACGCTTGGCGCAATCTTTGTAGCGCAGCATTGGTCGCCCGACCGGTCTTTTTGCATTTGCAATCTCTCCTAGTAGGATTTGACGTGGTTAACGAGTCCGTTCCATTCGGTACACATGCCCAAGCCACCTCAGTCGTCTCTTCTTTAGTATGGCTGTGATACTAGGAAGCTGTGCATCGCTTAGAACAGACTCGTTTGTCACGCGTTCCTTCCATGTGATGCCAAGTATGCTCCGCAGACAGCGCATGTGGAAGGTGTTCAGCCGGCGTTCTTGTTTTGCGTAAGTAGTCCAGGATTCCGCTCCGTACAGAAGTGTGCTTAGGACACATGCTTGGTAAATAAGCATTTTCGTTTTTACCGTGAGATGTTTGTTGTCCCAAGCCCTTGTACGGAGCCTCCCGAACGTACTGGCTGCTCTACATCGGCATGCGGGAGTCGATCTCCGCGTCAAGCGAGAGATTGCTCGACACAAGCGAGCCAAGGTAACAAAACTTGCTGACCACCTCGAGAGGTGCGCCGTTAAGTATGATCTTTGGCTGGGCTGAACATCCTTGCGCTAGTATGACGGTTTTCTTGGCGTTAATGGACATGGAAAAGAGGTTGCAGGCTCTTGAAAATTGGTCCATGATTGTCTGCAGCTGAGAATGACTGTGAGCGACGAACGCGGCATCATCAGCAAAGAGAAGGCTGTCTACAAATAAGTCCTCTCTATGGCGTTTGGACTTGAGTCTCGTTAAGTTGTACATCTGACCGTCGGATCTTGTGTACAGGTGTATTCCCTGTAGGTCGTCTCCAAAAGCAACCTTCAAGAGTACAGAAAAGAATATTCCGAAGAGAGTAGGTGCCAATACACAACCTTGTCGAACGCCTCGGCGTACGTCGAAGGGAGCAGATGTTTCGCCATTGTGGAGGATTGTGGCTTCCATACCCTCGTGGAATGATTGTACTATCTTCAGGAGCTTTGGAGGGCAACCAATACTGACAAGAACCGAGTGTAGCCCCTCTCTGCTCACAGTGTCAAAGGCCTTGTTTAGGTCGACAAAAGCTACGACTAGAGGACTCTTTTGCTCCCTACACTTTTCCTGTAACTGTCTAAGTGAAAATATCATATCGACAGTTGACCGTTGGGCCCGAAAGCCGCATTGTGCCTCTGGATATACGCGGTCAGCTAGCTTTTGTAGTTTAGCCAAGGTGGCCCTAGCAAAAGCTTTGCCGACGATGCTAAGGAGAGATATTCCACGGTAATTATTGCAATCACCGCGGTCGCCTTTGCCTTTGTAAAGAGTGACGATATTAGCATCACCCATGTCTTGAGGCACGCAGCCCTGTTCCCAACATTTGGTCAGGTTGTTGCGAAGGACGGGAAGGATGCACTTAAGCTTGACGATTTCGGTGTAAACTTCGTCTTTGCCCGGACTTTTACCGTTTTTAAGCTGTTTCACGGCCAGGTATAGTTCCTCTACGGTAGGTGCGGAATCCAACTCGTGCCAAGTATCCAGAATCGGGAGTAGTCCCACAGTTTCTGGTTGTATGTCAACTGGACAGGAGTAGAGACCGGTGTAATGTTCCACCCATCTTGCCATCTGGCGACTGCTGTTTGTAATGACAGAGCCGTCAGCTTCCTTTAGAGGGCCCGTCTTTTTTATAATAGGTCCAAGAGCTCGCTTAATGCCTTCGTAAACACCGCCTATGTTTCCTGCGTCTGCGCATGCTTGAATTACTTGACAGAGTACTGTCCAGTATGCGTTTGCGTAGAAACGAGAGCTACGCTGGAGTGAGGCTTTCGCCTTTTTGAGCTCTTCACGTGCAGCATCGCAAGGATTAAGGCGGAAGTTTAGGAAAGCCTGCCGTTTTAAGTCTATAAGGGGCAGTAAATGCTCCTCGTTTTCAAGTAACCAGTCGTGTGACTTTGTTTACTGGTACCCAAAAACTTTTCCTGCGGTGTCTGTGAGAAGGGACTTTACTTTTTCCCATTGTACTTGCGCTGATAGGGAACTGTCTCATGCCGATATTTCGTCGATAAACAACTCCACTGCCTCCAAGTCCCGGGTCTTAAAAAGATTGATCTTCTTTCGACCAAGAGGCTTGGAAGAATGAACCCTTTTTGGGACTAATCGGACTTTGGTGGAAACAAGTCTATGGTCAGTGTCACAATCGGCGCTGTGGAACGTCCGTGTATGGAGCGTTTCCCGCAGGTCCCTCCCAAGTAGCACAGATTAGCTGTATAGCAGCCGCATAATGACGTACGAATACGCTTGAAGCTGGAATATAAAAGCTGCATAAGAGCTGTATAAGCGTCTTTTCAGCTTTTATAACTCTTAAATGGGCACAAATTAGGCAGCCTTAAGTTCACATAGCTACTTAAGAGCGTTGTAGCAGCAATTTAACGGAATTATAAGGGGTAACAGGAGTTATAAGAGGTGTATATTGACTGGGTAAGAGACCACCAGTTACCCTTTATTCAGCTAATATGTCACATGTGCGCCCTAATACCGGGAAAGATTGACGTTGGGCTGAATAAAAGATAATTAATAACATACTTTTACACCTCTGCCTTAAAAATCAGCTATTAAATTTTGTATAGTGACGACGAACGCAGAGGTGAACATATTTATATTGAAGCAAAAACGTTAAGCGCAACGACACCATAAGTCATTTTGTTAAAGTGTTTAGTTAAATGTTGTTTTATATATTAATGCGAGAAAGATGTTTGGGAATGCAAGTTTATTGACATTATATATATTCATTATCTAAGAAAATTTCAGTGCGCCACGAAAATAATCAGTATTTATTTAAATTAATGATATAAATAAGCTATGTGTAAAAACTATTTCAGTGGTTTGGACAGAATTATGAGATAAAAAGTTAATAATACGTTATAGGAAGTACTAAACAAATGATTTAGGTTAAGAACTCAGACACAAAACCTTATTGTTACCCTTAAAAGTTGGAAAAGCAATTTCAATTTTATAGGTTATATACAATAAAATGGCGGTCAATGTTAAAAAGCAACGTGAACCGTTAAAATTCTTATATGCAGCATACGACTGTTATATATCTGATAAAGATACTTAAGTGAACCACTATAAAGTCCAAGTCGTTATTTCGATACACTAGTGAACCTCTAAACAGTTATAAGGCATCTTGTGAACGTTTTAACAGCCGCTATGCAGACAGTCCCAATGGCAGTATAATAGGCTGCTTAGCGGTAAACATGTTCAGCGCTAAGCCGTATTATGCGCCACATGTGTTCGATTATACGTCTATTGGTTTCATAATAGTTCACTCGTTCTCTCTTATAATAAGTCAGCGAAATAAAAGCTGCTTTAGCGGTAAACATGTTCAGCGATAAGCTGTATTATGCGCCCCATGTGTGCCATTATACGTCTATTGGCTTCATAATAGTTCATTCGTGCTTCCTCAAAAAGTCAGAATAATAAAAGCTGCTTAGCGGTAAACATGTTCAGCTATAAGCTGTATTATGCGCCCCATGTGTTCCATTTATACGTCTATTGGCTTCATATTAGTTCACTCGTGCTTCCTTAAAAAGTCAGCGTAATAAAAGCTGCTTAGCGGTAAACACGTTCAGCGATAAGCTGTATTATGCGCCCCATGTGTTCCATTTATACGTCTATTGGCTTCATATTAGTTCACTCGTGCTTCCTTAAAAAGTCAGCGTAATAAAAGCTGCTTAGCGGTAAACACGTTCAGCGATAAGCTGTATTATGTGCCACATGTGTTCCATTATACGTCTATTGGCTTCATATTAGTTCACTCGTGCTCCCTTAAAAGTCAGTGTAATAAAAGCTGCTTAGGGGTAAACATGTTAAGCGACAAGCTGTATTATGTGCCACATGTGTTCCATTATACGTCTATTAGCTTCATAATAGTTCACTTGTGTTCCCTTAATAAGTCAACGTAATAAAAGTCCACAATTACCTCCTTATACAGCACATGGCATAATTTTATCCACTAAACAGACCTTATAACGGTTAAAGCATTTGATAACCCTTAAAGCTGTATAGGGTAGTAGCAAATATACCTTTATATCACTCTTTGCGTATTAATGGTAGTTTTCAGAGCCGTAATGCAGCTTTTAATCAGCCCTAAGCTATATAAATATCACTGAGATCTATTATACAGCTGTAGGACCACGAGTGTGCTCTTATAAGTGTCTTAATACGCACAGAGCGTTAGATAGAACTAAAAGTGAGTAGTTATAGAGCTATCTGTGCTACTTGGGCTCCTTCTGGTAAGAGCAAGGTCTAACTGATGCCAGTGTTTTGAGCGGGGATGCATCCAAGAGACTTTTCGCATCAATTTCCCTTTGAAAAAGGTATTGGTGACGCATAGTTGATATTTTGAGCAGAACTCCAACAATCGTTGTCCGTTGTCGTTTAGCTTACCGACACCATGCGCACCTAGGCAATCGGGCCAGTCAGTTTTATGCTGGCCGACCCTAGCGTTAAAGTCGCCCATAATATGAAGCCTATCGGATGGACGCACCCCGCGAACTACTTCATCGAGCTGGTCATAGAATTGGTCTTTGGCCTCGGGTTTGGAGTTGAGCGCCGGTGCGTAAGCGGAGATCAAAGTAACGTAGCCGCTTTTTGTATTAAGACGCAAGACCATGATGCGCTCAGATACACCTACAGGTGTCTCTATTGCAACAAGAAGATGATTACGGACCGCAAATCCTACCCCATGCTCCCGTGTTTCCGAAGAACTCTTGCCCTTCCAGTAAAAAGTGTAATTAGCTTCGCGCAAAGAACCCTCATCCTCGATCCTGGTCTCCTGTAAAGCTGCAATATCGACGTTTAAACTGTTAGGTTCCGCGTCAATATTGTAAGTTTTGCGCAGATCTTGAGCACAATCAAGGTTTTCACAGGTGTTCGGAAAACCTGTCCTCATTGTTCGGACATTCCATGTCGCGTAGCGCATGTAAGAAGAACTATTGTCGCTTTTAACAGTTTTGTTTGCATTGTGAGCAGGTGGTTGGTATTACAGCGTCAACGTCCAGCTGTAAAGCTTGTGTCCCGTTCACCCAGACAATACAAGTTAACGCTCAAGTCAACTTAAACCAGGCGGTAACTGATCAGTGGATCTTCGATGGATCCTCCTACTGTCGGGAGTGGCTCCTGGCGCCCGCACATACGACGCCTATTCGTGCGGACTTATAACCGGTAACTGCCACTCCCCGTGTTCTTTCCCCCCTGCACGGCAGGTGGGCGAAGTGCCCTCTCCGCGGATGCTGCTGCGCCTGGGACAGACGGCTTTATGGCAACACGGGCTTGCCCAGAACCCGTACCACCCTCTCTCTCCTCCCCGACATATTCCACAGGAATGACGAGTCAGTACGTGTTGTGTCGGTTTGGCCGCAGGTGCCTGGCTTGCGCCTAAACGGTGGCTCCAGATCCGGGTTTAATATTAGTTTTCCTTCTTTTTTGAGCCTAGCTGTCAGCGTCTCAATCCCTTAGTCGCCTCTTACGACACCCACGGGAAGAAAGGGGGTGGTGCTATTCTCGCCCGACACCACACGGACAATATAGGATTCTTATAATCTAATATATGTTGATGAGATTTACTGTTTATTTACATATATGTAAGGTATTTGCAATAAAACAGAATTCGGAGAGAGAGAAAGGTCGTTCAAAGGGAAACAAATTATCTCGGACGAGACTCATAAATTTGAAAGTCTTGTCCTAACCTACACAGAAGAAAACCTGAATGGACTTTAGCCTGAATTGACGAACTACTTACATTACATGCTTATCTCGCTTCTGAACCATGTTTATAGAAACGAAATACAGAAGACCGTTAGCCAACGTGCTTCGTTTGTTTGAGGAATTTGGAATCTATTGAGATTTGGGCGATGCTGCAGTTTCTACGTCAACCTCCGATTTGCTGACGATACGAGAATCATGACTGAGATCTAAAGGACTTCGGCAAAACGACAACGACCTTAAACGTTGTGTGGAACTCCCATGTTGTACTAACAGGCATTTCTGTCTTAACATAATTGACCTATGTTAACCGTATGGCTTTGCATTCTGCAATATACCTATTGTGTGTTTGTGTTTAATAGTCTCCATTTTTATTAAATAATTAATAAATAATTTGGACACATACATACATGGAGCCGCAAAGATCAATCAATTGAATGTAAAGATCACTCGGTCGACGTCACTTTAATAGGTAAGTACGTAGTTAAGGTAGACGCACGAGATCGCTAAAATGTCTTGGCCGCACTGCGGCCTTGGTCGGGTCCCTTGACCCTACGACGGGAGCCACCTGCCTCGGAGCCCCTCCATCGCGCGTTGGTTGTCTGATTGATATCCATCAATTTTCTAGCGGCCGACGGGTTTAAATTAATGACAAACCAGAAGAGGGCTTGTAGGTATTTCATTCACATAATCGTTTTGCATTCGCCTACGAAATTGAGTCATATTATTCATATGTTACTCAACCTCAACCGTGTTAGAAAATTAGTGAAATTGGAAAATCCAGTGTTCGGCTATAGAGGAAAACAAATATCTCGTCGCTAAGTGGTTTTAAATCCTCCAAGCCCACATGGAGCATTCCTCCGCAACAGGAAAACGTTCGATTATTGCAATGTTACCTACCATTTCTTTGTAGTGCCTAATATAGACCTAGTATCTAGCACCTTTACATGGATGTCATGAAACCAGGTCGACAGCTAGTACGAGTACGACGTTGCTAATCCATAAACGTCATCATCATCATAGGCATTTCAGTCTATTGCAGACTATACAAATTTGTATATATATACTTACTTAGGTTGGTAGGTAATTTTAGTACTCTTATAGGGGAGGGGGGCCCAAAGCGAGCATACTGCTCAAAGCGAGCACTGGTGCTCACCTTGAAAATATAACAGCAATAGCGGTGTGACTGCGTGGAGATATCCGCCCCGCCACGCTCTGTCTGCCACAATTGCCCACCGCCACTGTTAGTGACCGTGCGTGTCATAGTGACCAAAATTACGATTTGATAAGTTCAGATATGAAAAATACAAGGTATGTATCGAGTGTTTTGTGGATTTGTTGTTGAAAAACGTTAATTGTAGTATGGATCGACAGTTATTTAGCTTTTTGTTTAGGTAATATATTCATATGTACGCGAAATATTTGAACGTTAGGTTTGAGTACAATGTGGGTTTGGTCGAAAAGGCAACTTAACTGGAAGCACGAAATGCAGGCACTGAGCAATACAATTAGTTCCTCTTGTTATGCCTTACGCTGTCTGCGAGATTCTATAAATACCGCACAACTAAAAATGGTATATCACGCTCTTATAGAAGCAAAGCTTCGTTATAGCATCAAATTATGGGGCAACAGCTATAACTATAATGTAAATGCTGCCTTTATATTACAAAAAAGGGCAATCAGAACGATTGTACGCATACCACAAATGGCTTCTTGCAGAGACCATTTCATCAAACTCAGAATCCTTACCGCACCGTGTCTTTACATACTTGTACTTTTAACGGACTTAGTAAAACACCTACACAAGTATGAGAGCACGACCGAGAGAGAAAGCAGGCTGTCTACTAGGCGAAAAGACATAAAAAATTCTGTAGTCCCGAGGCTTAACGTTATGAAGCACGCCACAAGTTATCAGGCCGTTTTTCTCTACAATAAATTACCAACTGAATTTAAAACAATTATAAACAGTAAAATTTTCAATGCAAGACTCAAGAATCATCTATTAAAAAAGTCGTACTATTGTATAACTGACTTTATAGCCGATAGCTGTTAATAGTAGTTTGTTATATATATATATATGTCTTTTAATTGATTTATGTTTTAATGTGACTGTATTTTTCTATGACGATACCAAAGTGATGATATTATTTTTTGCTCATATCTTAGTTAGTCAATTTTAAATTATTATTATATTTATTTTTATTTACATTTTATTCCTTGACATTATACAATTTTAATTAAAACAATTACAACTTGAATTTTAATATATACTTATACTTTCATTAATATCACCAGCTTGGGATCACTAAATTGAGCTTTAATTTCGTGTAATTTAATTTAATGTAGTGTTAATTATTAATTTTAAGCTTATGTTCAACACAATATTTTATTGTTATGAATAAATAAAGAAAGCGGGCAGGGCAAAGTGAGCATGTGCCCACATAATGCAAGTTGTAGGCACTTGAAAACTGCACAACTTATATTGGTATTGAATTATTTTACTGTGACACATGTCAAGAGATATAAGATAAAATAAATGTTTGTTTGATGAAAAGTTTATGTTTTTAAGAAGAAGAAGAATTTTTGTCAAGGCTGATGTGACAATTTAAAGTACTTACCTATGTTGTATGTTTGGTAAGAAGTACCATTTATTCTTAAATTTCTTACGTTTTGACTATGATTAAAGTCTATATCAAATCATTAGAGTATTATTGATGTGATCGACGTAGTTTCTGTCCTTATCTCCAAATAAATATTGTATGGTTATTGCATGAATGAAGTGTGCTCATTTTGCCCCCTTTGTGCTCGCTTTGCCCAAAACCTGTGCCCGCTTTAGGCCCCGCCTCGGGCAAAGCGAGCAAAAGTAAAGTTTTCGTAATTCGTTATTTTTATTAGTTTTCCTAAACTTTGCAGAATATTGAAGTATGTATAATTAAACTACGATAAATGCAGCTTTAAACAGCATTCAAAGTTAAGTGTTACTGATATTTTCTTCATACTTTTTTCGCAGTTCCTCTTAAGGTGCTCACTTTGGGCCCCCCTCCCCTACTTATTTAGGCAAAAAAGAAAAATGAGGTTTAGGGAACGAATAATGTCAATAAATTTGGTAGGTAATTAATTACCAAATTGTCGTGTCGCCTCGCCCTTTAAAAGGAATTTTTGCTAGCAAAGTAATTGTAATTAAACAAACTCGTTTTTACCCACCCAAATTTTATAGTTTACATTTTAAGTAAGTACATACTTAGTTTTCCAGTAAAATGTGGTTCATGTTCTTTGAGGCATTAATCATTGCCACAAAGGATAATTTTAAGCAAACAAACAGAATGGCAAACACCGAGCCTACAAATATACGGTGCGTTGACCGATTAATAACATACAATACAAGGTAAGGGCCGAATATTTTCCCCATATTTTAAATGTGGCCTCATATATCTGCTAGGTAGATGTAAATAGATAAATACAGAATGTGAGCAGCTAATAAGCAGATATGACGACAGCATTACTCATACCCGCAACGTACCAAAACACATTTCTTATTACGATGAAGTCGAATTTAAGATTTTTTTCATCAGTGTAAATCAGCGGTCGGCAACCAGCGGCCCGCGGGCCGCATGCGGCCCGCCAACCTCTCGCTTGCGGCCCGCGAGCCTCCCAGGCTATTTTGTATGTAATACTGACGACCGAAAATGTCTGCTAAATTCACAAATATTACCAAATTGCGGCCCGCGTCATCTTCGTTAACTACTATGTGGCCCTTGGCTGCTAAAAGGTTGCCGACCGCTGGTGTAAATCATGCAGCCAATGAAGCGCGGAGCTCTTTCCTACTGATATTTTTGTCTAAACTTGACTTTGACCCGAAGTTAAGAAACTCTACAAGTGTAGAGGTCTAGACTTCTTGAGTTTCTTAACTTCAATTCCGTTTAGGTATACCTACAATGCTCTTTATTCTTGGTCTTTCCTTTCATTGTTTTTTTTCCTTTCCTTTTAGTTTAAATAGTACGGTTTCCAACCATTCATTTTGCACGCAGATGCGTATTTTAACAGCCTGAGCAGTGAACAGTCCCTGTCCATCACACGAAATAATTATAAGAACCATGCATTTGACATGTAAATATAATATTTTTCGCAGTAGGTAACCGCCTCTGACAAGTTTATATTGGAATGTCTATCACGTCTCGGTGATTCAATTAGCATAATTGTACTTATGCCTATTCGTTTAATTTTATTATCTACGACATCTCACTTACTCGTGCCCCGCCCGAGGCCCCCGAGCATTAAGGTTATAGCACAGTATAATAAATAGTACTAACGTGTTATAGTGTGAAGCAAACAAGTGTGGGACCCTACTCTACTAGCTGTAATGTACCTAACCCCAACTAATTATGTACTTAAATTTCCTATCATTTTATGGATTCTTTCCGCTATTTACATCATTTTGTATCAATCACAAACTTTAGAAAGTCGGTGGTAGTGGTACTCATTATAATTAATTAAGTATTACTTAATAGATCCTAGAAAAAAAACGTATAAATAAACGTGATTCATGTATATCGAGCCGTGTCAATTAAATATAAATAATGCTTGTATAAAAACTTGTTTGTTGGGCTTTCCTTAATTGATTAATCGTTAACAGTTTCAAATTAGACAATGAAAAATGTGCCAAATTGACTTTTTGGATAATCAAGTCTTAGTGTTATTCATGTGGACTATGATCGTGACGTACGGTACGGACACTTAACTCGCTCAATTTACCGTGCAGACAAGTGGGGTAGTACTATAATAATAATTATAAGTAGATAAAGGTATCTATAACATTTGGATAATTTTGGGAACAGCAACGAAGAACGAAAAAATCACGACAGATCACGTTGGGGGAGGGGGCGGGGGGTAATAAAGAGCCCTCACGTGTATTTTTCTACAGTGAACGAAATTAAGAAAACAGTTATTTGTTTTACAAGGGGGTAAAGTTGTTGTTTAACCTCTCGTACTAATATTGATACCCGAACAAGCGAAAGATTCCAAAATCGAGAACCTCACTAAATATCACCAAGAGGTCAAAAAGAAGCTTGTGGTCCTTACAAGTTGGCGCCAAACGCCAATGGAGTGGGCTAGGCTGCAGGCGTGAAGTTCAAAGACGCCGGCCACGCCGCGGGTTAACCACGCACATGGCATGGCTTCCTAGCGGGCGCGCGGGTGTAATCACCTTCCCTTAACTGACTTTCCTCGTGTCTAGACACCGGGCCCCTTCGTCGCATACGCAATGAACTTTAGGGCTACCTCTTAAGATCCCAATTACACTGAAAACGGTCCCCTAAGTTGAACGCAATAAAAACGGGCTCGTTGTCCTCGGGAAGTGCATTGATCTCGAGGCGTCCTTCTCTGGTACAAAAATCGCTGCAAGGGAAAGGAGCGTCTCTTTTTTATAATAAACATTGCTCACGTGTGCGAGTGGGAAGCAAGAACGCAATAGACAGGATGAGCGTGGCAAGAAGCGGCCAATACACCCGCCTTCCACCCAGAGAGCGCAATGAACGGGCTTGAAAGGAAGTACTGCCATGCGGCCTCGCGCCACGCTGTATTTTGGCGCCAACACTCCGGTTAAGTATGATGAGCTTCATAAACGACCGGAACTGTGTAGTAAACGTTTGTGAATATAAACATTGACTAAGTGAATGGTCGCTGCATACAGAAGTAAGGGTTATATACTCCGATGCATTAATCAAAACAACCGTTAAATAGATATAATATAAATAGATGATGATTAGCAGATGATTTCCTACAGTAAGAAATAACTATACCCCAAGATAATAAAATTTAAGATTTCAGTACCTACCTCCTAAGATAAAAATAAAATATTGCCATCAATATAATCATAGAAATAATATTTTGGTATCAAATTTGTTACCCCAATAGAATAGCTGTGTTTCCACGGCAGTTATTAAGTAATTGTCCCCATGTTGGGACCTATGCTCTATTTAGCTGGTAATTAGTTATAATATAATACCTTATACGTATCGGATTCAATTATGTCACTATATTCATTTTCCGCTTCTGACTGGTTTCTTTTTTATCTCATATCAATAGTGTAAACTCTAGCGACACTCAAGGGACCGGACACTTTTTGAAGTTAAGTATAAAAAAATTTCGTTAAGTAAATAGAGAGAAATTAATATGAAAGTAAACCAACTAGATTACTAGAGCCAAAAATTTCGATATCGTTATATGTAGTTTACACTGTTTATTTGAAGTGAATAATGATAAATTGGGCAATTGTAAGGGGTCTAACGCAATATTGTACTTTTTATATTCCATTGTTACTTAAGTACATGCGTTTCTATTCTACAAAGGCAGATCAAATGCCGTGAATAAATCACACGGAAACAAAATTACAGATATTCACAAGGGCAGACTCACAGCAGTATGATTTTAATATAAATTAGCTAGTGAAATAAATATTTTTTACGGTCAAAATTTTCAATAGAAGTATATTTTCAGAGTTTTGAGGTAAAACGTTAAAATCCGCGCGGTGGCCATATCTTTTGTTCCCTTATAATTTCCTGGATTTTGGCTCCCCGTATAAATATAAAATAAACTTGGAACTTTCAAAGGTTACTGGGTTAAAAGGTCAGA
This sequence comes from Cydia splendana, assembly GCF_910591565.1. Taxonomy (NCBI): domain Eukaryota; kingdom Metazoa; phylum Arthropoda; class Insecta; order Lepidoptera; family Tortricidae; genus Cydia; species Cydia splendana. The sequence continues at coordinate 9,607,511 of NC_085971.1, read as the reverse complement.
CTACTTGATTCAGCAAATACAAGTTTTTAAAAGTTCTTACAAGGCGAGGACTAATGCTAGCAACAGGTAAAAATGTGAATGACTTTGAAAACTGGAGGCGTTGTGCGAATAAAATTAGTAGTTCGTCTGGAAGGAATGTGCGGTAAGTACCTACAGAATTCCACGAAGGACGACTTGGCTGGCTCGCCCGAAGTCATTTCAAGTTGACTCGTCTGTCTGGAGCAGGTTGGCGGGATGGCGGGGTAGTGGAGGCTTGGAGGCGGAGGCGCGCAGGCCGTTTATTTCAAATCGTATTGTAACAGAAAAGTAACACTACGCAGTTGAACAGAATAGACGACGTGTATAGGTACGAAATTATGTTGATTTAACATTTCTTCAGGAGTAAGTACTGTAAAGTTATAACAAAATCATTCATTGCTAAATTATCTTTCGGAAACTCATAAAATCAAACGGAAGTTTGACCGTGTTTCATATTCGCTAGGTACCTATTAATTTTAGCTACAGTGTCGGTTAGCAAACATTTTAACATTTATAAAATTTATATTATGACTAAACGTGTTAAAACTACATATTTATCAACATATCGTGCATTTAGCAAAGTATACGTGATGGAAATGGCGGGAATCAACAACCCGAAACGTCTGGCCATTGAACTCGAGGGCAAAAGCAAAAACTGGGCTCCGAGTTTATATTGAGCTTAGGTTGATTTAAAACATTCGTAATTTTTCAAAAATGTTAAGTTTTTGGCATCGTTTTAATATGTACAGTATCTTAAGTCCTAAATCTTATAACTTGTGAGTTAAACATTTATTAAAAACATATTTCATTAAGTACATATTTTTGGGAGTTTTGGTAACTACGACTACGAGTAATTGTGGTAATCACGTATTAATAGTAGCACGTGGGGACACTATCATGATTCATGAGTCAGTATCTATAAAATGGTTCTATTGTTATGTCGAATAACGAAAACGATGGGTTTATTGCGCCGAACTTGGGTCCGCGACTCCTTTTTGTCCGGTTCGTCGAACTGCTTTTGGACAGGTAATTAAACTTTGCAAAATTTTGAACGTAATTGCGCAATATTAGCAAATATGAGTACCTACCTACAAAATCAAATTATTTGATTATTAAGATTACACGACGGTTTCTGATCTTTTGCTTTTGGTCACCGATGTTGAAGTATTGTTAAATACCTACTATCCCCTGTATTCATAAACACGCTACAAACCTCAATTACCTAATAATCTTTATCTGTCATTTAGACTATTGTATTTGTAAGAAAGGGACAAAACATAATTTAACAAAATCAGGTCCGTAAAGTTTTATGAATAAGGGGGTAAGTATATGTAATTTTAAATGCTTATTATCACATATAAACATCCAAGAATGGGGTTGGCCGGTGAAAGTTTTTAGCAGATGGCGCCATCATAGCTTGCCCTGCCAATCCCTAGAATTGTGTCAAATTTTTGTTTTTTTAATACCCTGAATGCCAGCCCTTTAAGCGAAATCTCATAGAAAAAGGGGCAAGCTATGATGGCGCCATCTATGCAAACCTTTGACAGTTGCCAACCCCATTAAAAAAAGATAAACGGACATACCTACTTAATAACACAAAGAAAGACAATCAAAATTGAAAGCAAACTTACTCCCAAAGACAGGTAATTTGTTTACTATGAATGACACTCCCCATCCGCTTATTGTTAACAGCTTGCAGCGTTTCGTTTCGTTTGTTATTCACATATAAAGTACGCACGTAAAACAAAGTCAGACTACACCTATATTTGGCGCCAAAAGCGCGTCAATGACCCGCGCCCGCGGCGTCAACGCGGAAAAATAAACAACCAAACGCCGTGGGAAAGATACCGGTGCGCAGGAGTGGTTTGCGCGCCGAATTTCTTGACACTAAGTTATCTTTAAAGAATTAGATATTATCTACAAATTAAGCGCGGAAAAATGTATAACACGATCTCATGTATTAATATAAGTTAGTGTTTGCGCGCTTCATTATGTAAGATACTATTTCAGGTGCCTCTTGAGTAGATTCAACTAGGGTATAAATACTATAATAAGTATAGACTCAATAAGTAAATTAGAGCATTCAAGGGCCCCCAAAATAGGTATGTATGTAAATAGCTATAGGTACAACAAAGTCCAAATTTAGCGGAATCCATTTGACGTGCCAATATGAAACTTATCAACTTTATTTCACACATTCCTAAATCTTTGTAGTTTTCCGCCGGCGCGGCGAGACTGTCTTTACAGACTCTAATGGCAAAATAAAGGAGTGCGAATGCAATGGTTCGGCGACCGAAGTCGCAATTCTGCGCTGCACCGCTCGAGACGAAGCCACATTCCGAGCATTCCTCGTCTCGCCGCCGCCATTGCCGTTCGCCCACCGCAGAACTGCAGGAAGAATGCTGCCGTATCCGCCGTCCGGCTACTTCACAAACATGCCGATGTGCGTTAGATGCATTTGTTTTATTAGAGTTCTACATATATATCCTATCCATACTACCTATATTTCAAGAGCGTGGTGTACTCTGTAGAGTTTAGAAAAATAAATATAAAACGGCGACTGAAGATTCATCATGAATCATGAACAAATTATGTCTATACGGCCATGGAAATTGATTGCTCTGCCACTTCGTACCTTGTCACAGTGACAAAAATATGAGATGTAGCGGCTTTCAAATTGCTGTCAAAAGCTGTAAGCCCTGTACCAATCAAAAAATATACTCTCCAACTTACTTGCAATACGATAGGTATTGAACGTCATTATGCAAAACGAATACTTAGATCATATATTCAACGTGTTGTGAAGTGTGTGCGTATGTAAAGTGGCACAGGCAATTGGGTCGTTCTCTCATTTCGTGCAAATCGGTGATGTTCTCTCGATTTGTAAATTTTCTTTTATATGGTAAATTTTTGGGTTTTCATGCATTGTGGATTCATTTATTTACACTTTTATGCTAAAGGCACCTTCGTAACCTTATTCCTTTTCATTTAATAAGACTGGTGGTAATGAACTACGCGCTGGTAATGAAATGGGCATGGATGGTAATTTTATCAGTGGAGGGTAATGAAACAAACTTATGAAATCGCAATAAAAAAACTTTAGTTGACGAAAATTAACACCATTAATATAATGAACAATATTAAAATCACGTGTCTTAAGCGCTGTGCAGACGATCAAGCCGACTTAACAAATACTCCGGCTTGACAATCGCGACTTATGATTTACCACCTAGCTTGTAGCGATTGTCAAGCACAATTTACGTGATTGAAGACGTATTTCGTATTGTTTATTTATTTAATGATTACACAGCACTACATCAGTCTTATCACCAACACACTGAGAAACTACATACTTTAATTTAAAATTAACATCCAAATACACTCGACTGCCAATCCATCCACCGTAGCTCCATAAACTCGCAAAATCTCAAGCACTCATGAGTCAACAGGAGATGCACCAGGAGAAGCCTAAGGATTATATTTCTAATGTCCGGTACAAAATGTCTTACAAGCCTCTCTACTAGTTCAAGCCAGCCAGAGTCTCCACGAAAAGCCCAACAAGCTAAAAGTAGTAGGCTTAAGTTGTGCCTCACCTCCAAAGAAATGAAGCCCAGGGTTCCTAAAATAAATATTTTTTGGTAATACATCCTAAGGAAATTCTTTTGGACCTTTTCCAATAGTAGAATGAACGTTGACTCGTAAGGGATCCAGGCTAATGCTGACGCCTCCGACTTGCTTCTGACCAGAACATTGTAAAAAACTTTTATGGGGCAAGGGTCATGGAATTCTCTGACGTTGCGAGTGACAAAGCCTGATCTACTGAAGCTACAGTACCAAGTGCTTTGATATGGTCGTGAAATGTTAGCCGCGTATCGAATATGACCGCAAGATCCTTTACTGAGACGACTCTTGTTATTACAAGAGTCTATTGATCTAAGAGTCTATTGGCTCAGGTCCAAGAAAAAAATGAGCATGTGTAGAAAATAGGGCTTGATTAAAACTACACACTTGACACTTAGCCGCATTGAAAGGCAGTTTGTTATCCCGACCCCATTGGAACATCCTCCTGCAGCAACTTACAATCCTCCTCCTTCTCAACTCAATATACCAATTTAAGATCGTCGGCGTAGAGTAGACAACGAGCATTATGGATAACCGAGGGCAGGTCATTGACCATTATTCCAAATAGGAAAGGCCCCAAGATTGAATCTTGGCTGTCATCAGAACGAGTATGGTACGGATCTGGTACGAAGTGGCTATGCTGGTCGTTGCGTACTGCGGTTGATCACGCAGATAACTTGCAAAAATGTTAAGCAAATGTGGATTGAACCCAATAGCGTCTAGTTTGTGTAGGAATACATCGTTACCCACACGATTGAAGGCTTTTCGGAAATCATAATACAGGACCACTATCAGTATACCCATATCCAGATGCTCTGAGATGGTGTCAACCAAGGTCAGGTTAGTTTTCACAGACCGTTTCGCTCTGAAACCATGCTGAGTGTTGCACAGGAATAATGGTTTCACTTGTTTCGACAACGTGCCATGGAGTATGGACTCAAACAGCTTTGCTAAAGCTGAAAGAAAAGAATACCTTGACTTTGGGATCGGTCATACCCGTGAAATCTTCCAATGGTGAGGATATGTACTTGTGGAGAGTAAGTACCAGATTAAGCATGGAGTGTATTGGACCATTCAAATGCTCTAAACACCCCTTTAAGATATATGCAGGTACCTAAGTAGTCTGGACCAACAGCATAGAAGCCCGAAAAACTTACTTTGGTGTTAAGACCCCTTATGCAGGTACCTAAGTAGTCTGGACCAACAGAATAGAAGCCCGAAAAACTTACTTTGGTGTTAAGACCCCTTACATTTTGGTAAATTAGATCCAGTGAAGGTTTCAAATCAGGATTCCGAACTAAGTATTACTGGTTGGTTTTTGTCTGACTCCCATTGACGTTGGATTTACGAAATGACCACGATTATCGGGCTACATAGTTGGAAATAAACAGGATTCATACATTGTCGAGGGTACTCCTATTTTGAAAGTCTTGGAGTCCGCTTTGAGCTTAAGTTCATCGACAGTGCACCATGAATAACAGCAAATATGCCCGTATGTCCTCCGATCCTCAAGCTATATTCCACAGATGGATGAACTTGCGATGGTCCACCGCCCTGAGAGGGATTTAACACCGCTTTTTACTGCTGGTATCAGTTTTCTGAGATTTATCACGCACGGATTGGGAATTGTCGCTTTTGACGGCGGAGGCACTATTATTGCTTATCGGCCTGTGTTTATGTTTCTGTAGTTTCTGCCCTTTATTCCAAACATTTGCCCCGTTCTTTACATTATCGTCGACAGGTATCAGATGATTCCAACTCACTTAGTCTCTTAGTAACGTGTCAAATTTCTCAGCACAGTCCTTGAGTGCGGTCTGGTATTATATGTAGAGCGGCAGATTATGTTAATCTACTGCGCTCTAGTTAAATCCAAAAAATCACCACTTGGGCTCCCCTGTATATTATTACATACAGTTTTAAATGCTTATACCAACATTCTATTTATAATAACTTAACCCTCTTTCCACTAAATGCACTGCCTCAAATACATTATCATTACCTTCTAAATTCGTTCATTACCTTCCCTGGCAAAATTGGAAGGAAAAGAAATGAATGAAACAGATATGAATGAAGTTTTGGAAGTTTTCGTCGCCTAGGTCGGTTGATATCAGACCTTTATTTCGCAGAATAAGCCACACGAAAGGCAACCCTAAAAGACATAAATTAGGTATAATTTTAATAATGTACAATTGGTACTTACTGTATAAATCACTAGATGGCGATGAAGATTTATCTGAACCACACTCCTTCCCGACACGAGAGAACGTAGGTATTTTCGTCAAAAGCAACATACGGACGACCGCTGTGGTAGCACGCGGCCAACTGACTGACGAACAATGTGTTGTATCCGCGGGAAGTGCTATATACCCTTGCTATATAGCAAAATATAGCTAATCCATTTCTCGCGTCGGTAATGAAGAAATTGCTTGGACCATCACTTATAAGGCTGTATAGTTTTATTGTTAATTTCTTAGCGTATAATATTATAGGATATAAAACATAACTAAATTACTTGTTTACTGAACCAACAACAAGTTTTCTATTTTTAGTATCTTAAGGTTCAAATGGAGGTCAAAGTTTAACTTCACGCGTTACATGCAGAGAGGAATGAAAATTGTGGGGGTTAATTGTAAATATAAAGAAAATAACCACCTTTTTAGAATTGTTCATGGCGGGCCAATATACTTTAGGTCCTATGTTACAACCTTGCATTAACAGATATTCGAAAACACCATCACATTTTTGGCAAATTGCAAATAATACCGATTTGCACGAAATGCGAGAATGACCCAATTCCGCTAGAGTAAGCTTACCTGCACAGCCAGTTTTAGATCTATAAATGGCTGAGGCAGCGCCCAAGGACACGCCAGGAACGCGGGCTCTCGAGTCTCGCCGATGCGTCATCGACCATCTCAGCCGGCCTAGCTAAGGTTACAATCGCTATCGCTTCGACAACGAAACGCTTTGTGTCTCTCTATCACTCTTCCATATTAGTGCGACAGTGACAGTTGCAGTTGCTACGGAGCGTAAGCGATTGGCATTTTGGCTACGCGGCCTGATTATACACCCAGTCATTCACCCGCGCCTTCTTTGCTACAACGTGGACCTAATCATAACAATTTAAGATATAGGCACATGCCCACCACAAGGATTAAGATGACTCACATTAATCTCATTCGAGGTAGGTTGACGACATTCCGAAGTTAGCAAGTAATTTCTGGACAATACTACCTACTGTCTACTATATAAGCTGAGAGGAATGGTGTACTAGGCTATGCTCAGAAGTTGCCGATAATCAGATTAAAATGATTTTGATAATAATGACGTAAAAGTATGATAATCTTGCTAACTTGGCGTCTATTTAGTACGGGTACTAGCGGTATAAGTCCGGTTTTCGAAGGAATTACCTAGGTATACAGATAGGTATGTAGATTAAAAGATTACATTAATATGATTATATGTACCTATACAAGATGACTGGGTGAATGAACATCGTGACATTCGTGACTCATCTTAAGTGATTCAATGGATTAATCATCATATATATAAAATTGAAAAACCAGAACGGGATAAAAAACGAGGGAAGAAGCGAGATGGCGCCTTACAAATTTCTAAAAAAGTTTTTGACACGTTTCTCGAATACGACACACGTATGATAAGAAAAACCTGTTCAAATCAATTATCTACATATGGGAATAGAACTAGAGCATAAAAACTATGGCTTCCGATGCGTATTTAATTTACAATAAGGAAAAGAAATTTTCATAACAATCTTCATTTTACGACATCGGCCATTTCTCGGCAACTCTCGGTTGCTTTCGTTTGGCGGTGCTACAGATTAGACCAAATAATCCGTAAGTTAAAGTAAACTAAATTATGTTTGTCATGTTGGTATACAGGTAATTCTGAGTTTTTTCACACGAAGTAAAATAAAAAGTGCTGTCAACCTCAACCTTAGTCTATAGAGCCCATACGAGTGATTTATGTCACAAATGACTTATCATTCTTATCAATCAAAGTAAGTAATTACTATATTATTAATATTATTATATCTTTATTTATTTTCCTTCATAAGTTAGGCTCTTTATAACATGAATATAAAAGTAAAATACAAAAACACATAAAAAAAACATATAAACACATTATAAAAAACCTAACCTAGGGTGCCGCCAGCAGCGGGGCAGGGCCCAAGCTACCGGTGGTCAGGGCCGCAGAGAGAGGAACCGGCGGACTATCCGCGCCGTGTCCAAGATCACCGCCTTCTGCATCTGACCCTTGATCCAACCACCTAGCGAGAGTCTCTCAAGATGTTGGTCGAGACTCTTCGCTATTAGACCGTTCACTGAAACGACTATCGGGACAATGATCGTCGAATCAACATCCCACATGGCGGTTATCTCGTGAGCCAAGTTATTAATATTATTATTATCAATTTGTATTTTGTTGTTTTAAATTTATTTTTGAGTTATATTATTCAGATTGACTTTCACGGCTTCGGCAAACATTACCATTCGTCCGGGGAACGGGCTAAGAATGCTGAGATGGGCCAAAAATACAAAGTTGATAGTAAGTTATGTAGGTAGATTAAAGTGCATGTTCAGATATTATTGAGCGACCTGATAAAAATAAGCAAATGTACAGTCAGCAGTCAGCCAAATATCGTAATATAATTTTGTTGCCATAGAAATAAGGATGTGGTCCGATATAGTGGCGAAATATTGAGAGACAAAAGCGGCTAAATTCAGTGGTGGCCCGGACACTTAGAGAGAATGGGAGAGGATCGTGCCGTGAAGAGAGCGCAGGTACTTGGGACAACAAAATGGGAGACGCCCGAGTGGACGTCCTAGGTACCGCTGAAACGACGTAGTTGCTCAAGACCAGTACGGTTACCATCAGTTTGTCACTGGCATAAACGCCGTCGAGAACGTAATTTACTTTCTATACATCCCGTTTGCACTAATATGCGAGTGCGAGCGAGATGTATAGAAAGTAAATTACGTTCTCGACGGCGTTTATGTCAGTGACAAACTGATGGTAACCGTACTGCTCAACCTCGGCCATGGCGACTGGCGAGAGCTATCGCAAGACCGAGAGGACTAGACTACCTATGTTTGTATGAAAAGGCGATTTAAGGGCGGTGGTCGTCCATATTCGTCTTAAGGCGAAAATTAATCTAATGAACGTTTTTGCAACTAGGCTTATAAGAACAAATAATAATTTTATCTTGAAACAAGTTTTAAATAAATACGTGTAGATGAAAAAATACAATCTTGCCTTTTATCAAATCACATCATTTTTTGACAAATTTGCGAATTGAGTTATCCAAATAACGGCTACAAATAAGAAATCCCTATCACAGTTTTACACCATGGCAGGGTTGAATACATAATAATGTCGGTATTTAACTAAACATAAGACGAACTCTTTATTTCATTTACGCGAGCGGAGCTGCGGGCCCGTCTAGTTTAATATAAGATTTCAGTATGTTCACCCTCAACATATTGAATACTTAGCGACCCACCCCGGCTACGCACGGGTTACACAAAACCTCTCAAATTTATTAACTCTCAAAAACAAATTAATTAAAATTACACACCTAAACCTTCCTCAAGAATCACTCTATTGATAGGTAAAAACCGTATGAAAATCCGTTCAGTAGTATTTGAGTTTATCGCGAACATACATATACACAAACAGACAGACGCGGCGGGGGACTTTGTTTTATAAGGTGTAGTGATTGTACTTGGTAGGGATCTATTAGGGATCATGGCATGGGTGATCCAGGCAAACAAGCGTGATGATTTTATAGTTACGGGTAGATTAAAACACGGTGTCTGTGATTTAAGGATTTACCCCCGGCTCCAGAGAAGCTATAGGTACAGTGGCGACTTTAAGGTTTTCGAAAGGGCTTATGTAGCCATGCCAATGAAAAGTTACAGCTTTCTGATATTTCTTTAACTGGCGGGGCGATCAAATAAATCGATTACCGTAAAACGGGGTGAAAAGACACGATTTTCAACTTCAAGGACGATTTTCACCAATAAATCAAATGATAAAAGTCAACGTTTTGATATCATTTTTTGAGTCTTGGCTAGTTCTTCAATTTTGCATTTGTGAAATCAATTTTTACCCACCCAAATCAGAGAAAATCAAAGAAAACTACATATTTTCGCCATAAAACGGGGTCGATAGACACAAGAAAGGGGTGAATAGAAAAATTAAGTTTTAGTAGTCATAGGCATCGAATTTGGTCATTATTATGTTGATACTTTATTGGCAAATAGTAAATATTTATGTTAAACAGTTATTTGATACAAAATTGTGTTTTCGTGTCTTTTAACCCCCAAGGCGTGTTTTTTCACCCCTTTGTGGTATCTAATCACCCCCTATGGCGTAACTAATCACCTCATATGCGTGTCCACTGACCCCTTTATCATGTAAAATTGCTTGTTGATAGTTTTTTGTAAGAAAATGCTTAATTATAGAGAAAATTGGTGATATTATTTATTATTTAGGTACTGTCGCGTACCACTCCAGCAGGACGACCGCGGGGTGAGGTGCGAGCGGGGGGCAGCCAAGATGTCCGGGGACTTGCCCACTAGCCACCGCGGCTGTAACTCGGCTCCGTCGAATTTGTAATATTTTTTATTATCATTAAACTCATAGTAAATCATTTTGAGTTCATATTTAGCGTCCATAGAATCAGGATAGCCCCTCAACATTGGTCCTTCGAGCCGGATATGAACCAGCGACCTATGGATTAACTGTCCAGCCAACGTGTCCGTGCACCGCCATTGTCACAGCGCAGTTAACTATTCGAAATTACAAGCTAAGTTACGTCGAGTTCGCCGCAAGAAACAAGCTAAGTCCACTAAAAATACTTCGAGAAGGGATCTACAAGCCTTTACGGACGGATTTAAGGAACCAGAAGCCCAGGATTACTAGAAACCAGCTAAGTTCCCATCCACTCCCTTTCTTATAAGTGCCTACTTAGGTATCATTACAAAATTACTAGTGTCACAAATCATATTAGAAACTAGATTACAACGTAAAGCATACCTTATTTACATAATAAACAGTGCATTAAATACGAATCCTCATAAAGTGCAACTATAGATATCTACTAGTCATCGTTATCTTGTTGCACCTAACGGTAAAAAATCACATGTTTACGCCGTCAGTACTAGTTGCCGGCTCATAGCAATTACAACTAAATTAACTAAAATCCTTGCCTATTGTGATTAAAGTACAGTTATTGTAACGTTTAGTGCTTAAAATAAGAACATTATATATATTTTTTCAATCCATACAAGCATATAAACTATTTGGACCTACAAAGTATATAAGTGCAAATAATCTTAACCTAAAATTACTAATTACGAGTAAGTGTTGTTTACATTCGTTTCCTGTTGATTGTTTTAGCATTGCAGTATCGTTTTTGGAGGTGAAAAATGACTGACGCCATTTTAAAAGAAAATATTAAGCGTCGTGGTACTTGTAAGGCTCAGTTAACTAATTTCAATACCTATTTGAGTGAATTACCAGGAAAACTAACTCCTCATCAAAGGTTTGAGCTCGAGCTGCGCATTTCAAGGTTGGAATTAGTGTTTAATGACTTCCATGACGTGCAATTACAGATAGAATGTGCCCATGAGGATGCTGCCGAGCAATACAGCCAGCGAAATACCTTCGAGGCAACATACTACAGCAGCATCGCTCGCGCCCAGCTCCTGCTGAGCGAGGCGGAGGGACCTGCAGTCAGTAATGCTAAATCATCACCAGCCGATATGAAGGTGACGGATGTGAAGCACACAAAGGTAAAATTGCCTGAAATAAACCTTACTAAGTTTGACGGTACGTACAGTCAATGGTTGGAGTTTCGTGACATGTATGAATCTATGATTCATAACGATACTAGCTTATCCGATATTACGAAGTTTCATTACTTACGATCTTACTTAGAAGGCAGTGCGTCGCTCGTGATTAAATCAATCGAATTTAGTGCATCGAACTACCAAATTGCATGGGAGCTTGTGTGTGACAGATACAACAATAAACGCTTGCTTATATCTAATCACGTTAAAGCCTTATTTAACGTATTTGCAGTACAAAAAGATACAGCTTTTCAGCTACGCAGGTTAATTGATACTTTCGTAAAAAACCTAAAGTCCTTGCAAATATTAAAGGAACCAGTTGATAAGTGGGACACATTATTGACTTATATTGTGTGTACCAAGCTAGACACCCAGACATTATTTGAGTGGGAAAAATACAAATTAACATTAGAAGGCGATTCTAACACATTTGACGATTTGGTCAAATTTGTTAGGATGCGGGCCGATTTACTAGAAACTCTTGAACAAAGAAATGTTAGGCAAGAGAAGCCGCGAGCCTTGGTCACTTATGATTCACCTACTAAAACTAATATTACCAATAACAATACCAAATCGTGTCCTGTATGCAATTCGAGCGTTCACAACATTTACAATTGCAAAACATTTCTAGATTTGAATGCTATGGATAGGGAAAACAAGGCCCTAGGTTTGAATCTGTGTCTCAATTGTCTCCGCCATGGGCATCCTACCAATAAGTGTCGTTTAAGCCCGTGCAGAGTTTGCAGGAAAAAACATAACACTATTTTGCACTCGACTAAACCGACTGCGCGTGATAACAATGCGCCGAGTACCTCGGTACCTAGCACAAGCGGTCTCGCGCTGCCCGTCGCGGTCGCGCCACCTGCGCCCGCGCCGACCGAACCGGCCGCGTCTGCGCCTGCTGGCCAGGCGGACGGCGCGACCACCGCACCTGCGCCTATTAGCCTGGTTTGCGCCGAGCCGCAAGAAGGGGTATTGACAACCGCTATAGTTGACGTGCGCGCTGCTAACAATAACACTTATCCAGTACGTATAATGCTAGATTGTGGTAGTACTATAAATTTTATAACTGAGCGGTTGTGCACAGAGTTGAATCTGGAAACAAAAGAATGTTTAATTTCGATAACAGGAATAAATGAACATGAATCAATTCTAAATAAAACTTGTACGGTTAATATAAAATCAAAATACAGTGATTATGCAATTGAGATAAGCTGTACGGTCATACCTGTAATTAGTAGGCCGTGGCCATGTGAACCAATGAATATTGAAGCATTCAATATACCCAAAAACGTCAAATTGGCTGATCCTAATTTTTATGAAATGTCCAATATTGACATCCTACTAGGGAACAAGATATTTTGGGGTTTATTAGGCTCAAGGCAAATCGACTTAGATAACACAAATTTAATTTTGCATGAAACAAAATTGGGCTGGGTCCTAGGAGGCTCGGAACCAGGCATGACGGATATATGCGCGTTCGCACATGCACAAAATATCACAAGTACACAAATACAAAACAAAAATAACATAGAAAATTGCACAATACAAAAACAATTAGCAAGGTTTTGGGAACTAGATTCCATAACAACTGATTCTACGTCCTTGAGTGTCGAGGAGATGGAATGTGAACAAAGCTTTGTACAAAACACGACACGTTTACCTGACGGTCGATTTTTACTTACCATTCCACTCAAAGAATCGCCTAGCCTATTAGGTGATAGCTATGGCTTAGGAAAACAAAGGTTTCTTTCTTTAGAAAATAAACTACAAAAAAATCCTAGCTTAAAAGAATCCTATACAAGGTTCATTCATGAATATATACAATTAGGTCACATGAGTGAATCACATAACGATAGGTCGCAAATTACCTACTTTGCGCCACATCATGCTGTGTTAAGCGACAGTCTCACAAGCAAATTAAGAGTCGTTTTTGACTGTTCAGCTAAATCGTCATCTGGCTACTCGTTCAATGATTTGCAGCAAGTCGGTCCGACTATACAAGACGATTTGTTTTCAATTTTAACGCGTTTTAGACAACACGATGTGGCCTTGACTGCAGATGTCGCAAAAATGTATCACCAGTGCGGCGTCGTTGAATCGCAACGACCTTTGCAACAAATATTGTGGAGGGACGACCCCTCCCAACCTATAAAAACATGGTACTTCGTCGGCGGCTTTTCTGGCCATCCGCTGTTTACGACAATTATCAATTGAGTGCGATGATCCTATCATAAAAGAAATCATAGCTAGGGATTTTTATGTCGATGACCTTATCACCGGGTGCTCCTCTGCAGAGAGCGCCACTAGGATCTATACAAAACTTACAGAAGTCTTGAATAGTGCTTGTTTTCCACTGAGAAAATGGAGATCAAACGACACTAGCGTACTCCAAAATATAGCTAATGACAAGACTGTAGGCGCCGAAGAAAACCTGGACCTCTGCCCTGAGCATAGTTCCAAGGTTTTAGGCATTACCTGGAACAGTATCTCCGATAGCTTGTGCATCACAACCAATGCAGACCTTAAGGGCTCTGTCACTAAGCGAAACATATTGTCAACTATCTCTAAGATATTTGACCCCTTAGGTTTGGTCGCACCAACTATTTTAGAAGCCAAGGTCATGATGCAGAAGTTGTGGTTGCACCAGTTATCATGGGACTCAGTTGTCCCTGATGACATAAAAGATGTTTGGCAAGCTTTTGTGCTCACGTTGCACAATCTCAACGAAGTACAAATTCCTAGACATGCAATATGTCACAGTCCTGTCAATTTACAATTACATATCTTCGTGGACGCGTCCGAAGTAGCCTACGGTGCTTGTGCATACGTGCGTTCAACAAACGAACATGACGAAGTGACTGTCAACTTGCTGTGCTCAAAGGGGAAAGTGGCCCCACTTAAACCGTTGACCACCCCCCGTCTGGAATTATGCGCAGCCCTACTAGGTTCTAGGTTGTTTGACAAGATTTTGACATCCATGAGACTGCAATTTGACAGTTGCTTTCTGTCCACTTGTGCTAACCATACTTGGAGACATGTTCCAACCAACGAAAATCCCGCAGACCACATTTCACGTGGATTGACAGCCAACGAAATAGTGCACAACCAGTTATGGTGGAACGGTCCACAATTTTTATCCCAGCCAGAGCACTCATGGCCTCAATTAAAATTAAAACTAGATACTAGTAACTTACCTGAAGTTAAAACTCAAAATACATGTCTGGCAGTCAATTCCGGCAATGATGAGCCATTTCCCTTTAACAAATTCTCAGACCTGAAGCGCATGCAACGCACGTTTGCTTATATTACACGATTCATTCACAACATGCGCTTCAAGTCCAACAAAAGAAGTGGCCCACTCAGTGCTGAGGAATTAGACAATGCGTTAAAACATTTAATATTAATTTCACAAAAAGAATCGTTTCCCACGGAATATACTAAGTTGAAATCGGGAACGTCTATAAAAAAATCCACAATTTCGTCACTGAACCCGTACATAGACACGAATGATTTCAATTTAATTAGGGTAGGTGGGAGATTGTCGAATTCTGATTATGAATATGACAAGGTTCATCCGATTCTATTAAGCAAAAATCATCGTATAACTAAATTGTTATTCGAATGTCAACACAAGGCTCTCATGCACGCCGGTCCTCAGCACTTGCTCTATTCAATAAGGGAACGGTATTGGCCTATTGGGGGACGCGCTATAGCGAGATCCATTTCACACCAATGTGTAACTTGCCATCGTTTTGGTGGTCGTACCGTAACTCCAATCATGGGCAATCTACCCAAACAAAGACTTCAACCAGGCTCTCCGTTTATGGAAGTTAATGTGGACTACGCGGGGCCCATAATGATGGCTAATCGTAGGGGGCGTGGTTGTCGTCTCATAAAGGCCTACATTTGTATCTTTGTGTGCTGCAAAACCAAGGCCATACATATCGAGCTGGTTGGCGATTTGGGCACAGCTAACTTTATTGCCGCTCTCAAGAGGTTTATTGCTCGCAGAGGAAAACCTTTAGACATATTTTGCGATAATGGCTCGAATTTTGTGGGCGCGGCTAACGAGCTCAAATCTTTTATTTCACAAAATGCTTCTGATATTTCAGAAGCTATAACCTCCGAATCAATAAATTTTCAATTTTTGCCTCCATACGCGCCACACTTCGGTGGCCTACATGAAGCCGGTGTACGATCCATAAAACATCACTTGCGCCGCGTACTAGGTTCGGCCAATCTAACTTATGAGGATTTGTATTCTACACTGACTTATATAGAGGCACTTTTAAATTCTCGACCCTTGACCCCACTTAGCTCGGACCAGAATGACTTATTGCCACTCACACCTGGACACTTCATAATCGGGCGAAGTATGACAGCGATCCCAGAGGCAGATCTCACTTCACGTACCAGATTAGTGGACAGATACCAGAAGATCCAGCAGCTACGCCAGCACTTCTGGGCACGTTGGCAACTGGAGTATATAAGCGAGCTTCAGATCCGAACTAAATGGAGGCAATCGACGAACGGGCAACTAAAGATTGGGACCCTCGTCACCAAGATCTGCCCCTTACCCGTGGACACTGCAGTTGAAGACGATACTTCAAGGTCCGCCGGCATGTCGCGTACCACTCCAGCAGGGCGACCGCGGGGTGAGGTGCGAGCGGGGGGCAGCCAAGATGTCCGGGGACTTGCCCACTAGCCACCGCGGCTGTAACTCGGCTCCGTCGAATTTGTAATATTTTTTATTATCATTAAACTCATAGTAAATCATTTTGAGTTCATATTTAGCGTCCATAGAATCAGGATAGCCCCTCAACAGGTACTACAGATACTATATTATCAGGTTAGCTAATTTTTACTTTGTTAATGTCACTACATTTACCGCTAGACCAAAGTTCAGACAGGCTTCATTTCTTACCTCGGCGAAGCCTTACTTTAGAGTTAAAAACATCTAACTTTTAGGCAGTTTGATTAAGTTCTTTTGGTATCAAAGTAGAGAATAAATAGTCTACTATATACGTATTCCAAAAACTATTCCAAGAGTTTAGAGTTGTACGTACTTAAATATAACAACTTGAAAGAAAAAGTTCAAAATTTCTCTATTCACCCCGCGATTTCTGTTGACCCCGTTTTACGGTACTGACGCCTCGTATGCTGTAAATATTAAAATTGAGCACCTTTTTCTAAAGCTCTTGAATACCTAAAAACTAAATTAGCTCTGACTTGACGGATATGTTTGATGCCACGCCAGAGTATGAATAAATACCTACTTAATTAGGTTATGCATTTTGCGAGGGCTGATAATGCGCACGCGGCGATGCGCTCCAACGCGCCATAGCCCATGAGTCACAGTTTGTGTCAGAGTCAGAGCAGATAAGCAGGATCGCAGGCACGCTTAAGGCGCCTATTGTCCGCGCCCGCGCCCATTCACGAGCCTGCCGTGACTCAGCTTCTGCATGCATGAACATATTGGGCAACAGACCACCAAGGCGCCATGAAAGGCTGGTGTACATATACAACTGTATGATACCATTACCATATGATATGCGATATCCTCATAACCCCAGGCAGGCTTATTCGTTTCTTCTTTTCCCCAATCTAAGAACATGGGAATGAAATGTAACAGTACTTCTAGCGCTGGAAGGAGGTGTCCTGTCCAGCTACTGTGTAATGTGACTGTGAATTTAGAATATGGCAAGAATATTTGATTGTACATATATATATATAGAGGTATATTATAACGTACAGTCGCCATCATATACATCGGAGCAGCCGAGGTGCTCAAAAATGTCTGAACACGCACTCCATCGCCTTGACAATAGACGCGTGTTCAGATATTTGTGAGCACCTTGACCGCTCCGATATATCTGATGGCGACTGTACGTAACGGTACGTTTAAGAAATATTAGTCTCCATAGGCGTATAAATCGTCCTAGGCAGTTATAGATGTGTCAGTATGTCAGTACAGTACCTATAGCGTAACCAGCCACCCTAAAGAGATAAATCTGGCTGGGCGGCCGTCTGACATTCGCGCGCTTACCCGAACACACTAAGGTTGAACGCAAGTATAAAGCTCAATAAATCCCTAATGACACACTCCGTCTGGAAGGCCGTCGCGAGACGAGACGCTACGTTCGTCGACTCCAAAGCACTTTTTAGACAGTAAGTATTGAATTATTCTTCTTTTATAGGTGTCAACACGGATATTTGAAGACTTCACACAAGCCATTTACGTAACTATGATTTGACTTCATGTTAAAAAGGCCTTATAAATTGGCGTTGCAGGTGTCTCCATGGAAGTGGGGTGACCGGGCTTTTGACAAGAGCCAGAGGGTGTCTGGAGAGCAGACAGCGCGGCCTCAGACGGCAATACTCTCCCAAAAGTTCGATAACCCATTTCCACTAAATTGAACTATTAAAAACATATTTATGCAAATTGGAGCTACTTGACTATACTAAACTGTATATATATTCGATTTATTAATCTGAAGTCCATATCGCATTCACAAGTCCGAGAGGAAGTCCCATATACATATTATGGATATGAATACATATATTATTATGAATGCAACAAAAGTCGTTTCTAGTTCAATAACATTTGTTATCACTGCGTTCATGCGATGAATTTTTACGTTACGAACGTTGAACCCTTCGCAGCGTGTACTTGTACTGTCTGGGACGAGTACGAGCGCTCGGGGGGCGCGTCTGTGCTCACCCTCCGTCCTAGCCCTTGTCGGGAGCAGCCCTTCGGCGGGGCCGTGACCCGGGCCGGGTCACTAAATACTTTAATTTCATCCCGACCCCCGCTATTCGTCTGACCAAGTAATATTTGCGGAATGCGAATAAAGCTCTAATCAACTGACACAATATTAGCTAACACTGTTAAAAGATATGTAAAATACACATTGAGTATGCAGAGGAAACTATAGAAAGTTGGGATTTTTTAATAAAGTTTTTAGCGTTACTATAGTTATTACTTTTTAAATAATTAACCGAAAAAACGTCCAACAATTATATTCCTTTTCTGTGACCACTGCTATTTTATTAAAAGGGCGATTGGTGGAAAAACATTTACGACAATATTGAAAACATCTTTATCACCACTACCGTCACGATCGTTAGATAAATAAAGATGCATACAATTACTGTTGTTGACACTCGGTTAATTACTTCAAAACAAACTATTCTTAGATAGGAAGCATGCATAAGTCATTGATACTAGAAGGTCGCGATGAATGCACTCATATAATTAAAAGGAAGCTGCCGTAATGGGTTTATTTACGTCGCTACTATCAATTAATAATTCTACATCATAAATGAATATTGCTTCTAAGACTAATATAATTTTTGGCTTTAAATCTTAAAAATCGGCCGCTCCGCTAAAGCCCCGAGTCGTAAAATTATGATGAGGGTGCAAATGTCATGTTTAAACGTCTAATAATACAAATTTATTCATGATACGAGCCTATAAACGCGAACAAAAATCTTAACGGGGTGTATAATAGACCAATGCCGGAGGAGCAATAAAATTCAAAGCATGAAGCAATTATTCTACCCTATGGTGTTGATGTGGCGGCGTGACATGGCATAATGCTCCGTGTCTATTCGGACTTACTTATGTTCTCATTCATAAAACGGAATATAACGATTGTAATAAATCGACAATACACACTCACACCATGAGCCATGCCACCATATTCACTGACCACTGACCATTATAACTGAGTATAAAATGAAAAATGTATTTTCTCACTGGTATTAGCCCTAAATTAACGAAAACCGACATT
The DNA here is from genome assembly GCF_910591565.1 of Cydia splendana. NCBI lineage: Eukaryota > Metazoa > Arthropoda > Insecta > Lepidoptera > Tortricidae > Cydia > Cydia splendana. Next base: position 9,588,202 of record NC_085971.1, on the reverse strand, counting down.
GCGAACCTATACGTCGCACAGTATATCAGATTCAAATTCTTGCTCATAGAACGCTAAAGTCACACATGAGTTACTGGATAACCTTGAAGACTCCGAAACAATTCAACTTTAAAAGTTTGTAAGTTGTAAACTTATAGTATTTTATACAATCGTGATATAATAGAGAGCTTTTCAGTCGAGTACCGTGTTTAGGCAACGAAGCTTGCTGAGTTGCCTAAGTAAGGTATGAGATTGAAAAGCTTGATTATATCACTATTGTATAAGTACAATACTTTTTCTACGAGTCAACTTAAATAATACTTTAAACTAGTAGAATCATATAGGTAAACAAACCAAAAGTATACCTACAGCTAAGATACGCGAGCAGCCGTGATACCTTCATACACGTACGTGCCCCCGCCCCGGCCGCCTCGGCCCGGCGGGCTGGTCAACGACACCTCGTAACTCATGAGGCCCTGGTACTTGCTCCTTTTCAAACAGTTTTTTTCTCGATTTTAGCCACCGTAGCCTATGGAGACGTAGGTTTTCGTAGCCTTGACCGCGGCGAACTGTGATTGGTCAATTTTATTATAGTTGACTAAACTGTATCCAAATGAATATTATAGTTGAGTTGGGAGCCCATACATTAAAAGTACCCAAAGCAGTTTGGTATACGAAATCTTAATTCAAGAATTACAGTCGACGAGTAGAAAAAATAAGTATCAAAACTGTTGTCGACATAATAGAACACACGCGAAAAACAAGTGAACAACAATATTATGATCATGACACAAGTGTAGGTAAGCGTGCTTACTCTACACAATAACTTTCACTAGAAATATGTAATAAGAAAACTGGTTTTAACACGAGGCTTGTGGGACAATTTTGACTCGGAAAAGGTTAGAGTCGATTATTGATTCGCCCGTTAATCGGTAATCCAACCTCGTACACCACAATAAGAGTTATATATTTTTCACGCCACTGTTCGGAAATGTGGCAATAGATGGTCTAAAACCAAGCTGGAAAGTAGGCAATAGCTGTAGCACCTGAACCACCACTACTACAATGTTTCATTGTTATCATCATCTGTCATTGATGACGGTTCGCTACAGCAATGAGTAACGTTTAAAACATAAAAATCAACAAAAGGTCTTTTTTGGTGCAACTTTTACCTTCAAAAATAAAATTAGGTTATTTATAGGACCAATTTCTTGTTAAAAAAAAAGAAATGTCAAAACCATTAATTTATTTTTTTTTAACAATTATCCATTCAGTTCACGCTTAAGGCGTTTTTTACTTTTGAAGCTGTTTGTGGTTTTTTTTTAACAAAAACGCTTCTAAGTTTAGAGTCGGTTTGAAGCAAATAACAGAATAACGCCTTTTAAAAGTGATAAAAAAAGTAAAAAAGGCGGGATCTGAAAATACTTACTGAATTGGATAGTGTAAATTGTGTTTGATTAAAAAATACAAGAAACACGTATCAACGCTCGCTATAAAAATGAGTTAGTGAAGAAAATGATATTCTTACGCTGACGCCTACCGAAATTCAAGAGACAGCACAGGCAGTGGCTAGTAATTTGCTACCAGAGAAATCGCGGGATAGTACTTATAGTTATGCAAATGTTTTCTTATTTCCTCGCAGTAGTCGTGAAAAGCACTATGTAATGCCTCGGCCGGAAACGCTAAAGATGGACTCGTATTATTAGAGGGCCTCCACTAACGTGTCGGCCCTCAAACGACTCGTCCATCTTTTAGCGGTTTTCCGTCCTCTCCTACAATGTACTAATTCTGCAATAATGCACCGACATACATTGTCAATGATTGAAGTTGACGAGCTGCAAATCAATGGCATTGATGTTGAAGATTACACGGAACTTCAGAAACCGATGGAAAATTACCCCCTTATTCATAAAACTTCACAGGTCTGATTTAGTTAAATTATTTTTTATCCCTTTCTTACAAGTACATAAGTCAAAATGACAGAGGGTGGATTTCAAAATCCAGCGATAACTTATGGTTCGGTCTTTATAAAAAAAACTAGTAGGTTGTGCGAGTTGCAACTTTTTTATATGTTTTTAAGAACTATTATCTTCATGTTCCATCAATTACCATCTCCAATAACTTAATAGTTTTTTTTATATAAATTTATATAGTTTTATGTGTCTAAAATCATCACCGTCGACCGGAAAAATCTGAACCTTTTTGTTTGCAGTGAAAATTATAGCATACCTATCGTACGATTGCAATTTTTCTTTTACTTATATATTTTCCATGTTGTTGTTTAACACATGAAAAAATATGCAATAATTCCTTCACCGAGAAAGTACATTTAAAAATATTTCAAATTTTGTCACGAATATTCGTCAACACCGTCATGGTAATGTCAATGTGAGCTAATCTCGGTGTATGAACAACGAAATACCGCTAAAGGTCCTTGCCCTATTTTTCACTTTAGTATAGAATGCCAAAAATGATTTCACTATAAAGTCACATCACTGAATCGTGAGAAATATTACGAACAAATTTGTAAAACGTAGTTTGTCACAACAGAGCATCATCACCGTTATGCTTTGGTTTAAAAAAGTTACAAATGATATATTAGAAATAATTACTGAAATGAATGGCAAACTACATGAAGTTTATTGTGTAGCATAGACATTAACTACTATTATTCGTATTCTAGAAATAAAAACAAGAAACTCTCAAATCGTCAACACCATACCCATCATCACCGGGAAAAAATTACGACCGGTAATGATTTCATGTGTATGGTGATGACGGTTCTCAGAAACTTTTCTAGTTATTTTGCTATAATTCATTATGAAATTAAGCTGTATGTTTGAAAAACGTTCTCTATGTCTTCTAACACTATATAATGTCTACCTTATAAATGTAGAATAAATGTAGAAGAAGATATAACTATTTCTTTCACACTAGAGGATGCTTAGTTTTTAATTAACATTTTGACTGAAGTAGGCAAAATTTAGGTCATTTAGAACTTAGAACATACAAATGTTTTTCTTTTATAATCTAATAATGTAAATCGTGCAACTTAGAGTCTGTAATTGCATGTTAGTCGTGTTAAAACAAAGTATTTAAACAAGCAACATATATTAAGTTTTAAGCGACCATAGGCTACGGTACTGGCTCACTATCGTGATGGCTTTATGTTTTTTGATAATATTATATTAATTGATGTATATAATTACAGCAATTAATAATTATACCATTGGGTAGTCACCGGACCCAATACCTAACATTTTGTAACTTATGACATGCATTACAAGTAGGGGTCTTGCAACTTATAAAACACTGATTATATATTAATGTCTATTAAACAACATATATATGGATTTAAATAATTATAGCTATTTTTAAAGTTAATTAATAAAACAACAAAAATACAAACTTGTGCAATGAATCAAACTATCAAAAAAAGTAATATATCATAAAAATTAAGCTCATTGGTAAGCCAGTAATTTTATAATATGACATAAATACCAAGTTATGCAGTAAATAAAAGAAGATGCGGGTTTAAACTGATAATAAGAGTACAATATTGTTAATATGATTTAACATTGAAAAAACCCAAAAAAATAAATGAATACAAATAAATTGCCTATTTCGGAACATAAATTATTTAAAATTATACAATAAAAATACTTGTTATACACCGTGTTTTTTTTGATTTCCGTTAATTTCAAGGGTGCATTCCTGAGCTTAAATCAAGTAACTTTCTCAAAGACACCGATGTTCTAATTAAGTCCATTTCGGAGATAATCCATAATTTATTTTTTTCCTATAAGGCCTCTACAAGCGTGTACACTTGCCTTAGGGCCGGCTTACATATTGATTAGTGTTTAGAATGAGTTCATACATTTGCTACTAAACTTAAGTACAATCTCGGTCGATTGATGTACGAAATGACATTGATATGTCACAGATTTCAATTGTTTGGTTGAGTTAAATGTAATGCCCGTGTTACAACAACGCTATATGCTACATTTAATTACTTTTTAAACAAAAATTAAAACAAAAAAGTAAACAAAAAAAAATTTTTTTTTTGAAAATTAACTATGCCATTTAGTTCTTATAAACGTACTTAACTATACCCCGAAGTTAACGGAATTCAATAAAAACACGGTGTATATTTATTTAAATGAATAAAATGTATTTTTTATAATTTTCTAAAAATAATTTATGTAGCTAGCCTTATGTTCAAAAACATGTTAGTTGTAATGTTTATTAAACTTCTAAAGTCTTACAATTAAAAAAAGTTTTTGTTTTTTTAATACGTTTTTAATACATATGTAAATTAGTTCCCAAATCGTCATTACCGTACATGCAGTGTCATTACCGTCTATAAAAGAGTCATTACCATACCATGGTTGTCATCACCATCTTGCGTTTTTATTTTCCGAAAGCGATAACTTCAAATATAAGCCACAAATGATTGTATAAATACCATACATATCCTCAATATACAGCCCCCCATTACTTTACCCAGCTAGAATCGTGTTAAATTAAACATTTAAAAAAAAAAAAATTGTATGGTGAAATTTTTTGTGCTGAAATCCACCCCAGAGACAAACGATTATTAGCTAATCGAGTGAATTGTAAAAAATCTGTACATAGTTAAGCACCTGTAATTAGTCTTAAGTTAATTGATTCCATTTGTGTTACCACAGTTAAGCCATTTTTAGGGTTCCGTACCCAAAGGGTAAAACGGGACCCTATTACTAAGACTCCGCTGTCCGTCCGTCCGTCCGTCCGTCTGTCTGTCACCAGGCTGTATCTCACGAACCGTGATAGACAGTTGAAATTTTCACAGATGATGTATTTCTGTTGCCGCTATATCAACAAATACTAAAAACAGAATAAAATAAAGATTTAAGTGGGGCTCCCATACAACAAACGTGATTTTTGACCGAAGTTAAGCAACGTCGGGCGGGGTCAGTACTTGGATGGGTGACCGTTTTTATAGATAATGGTACGGAACCATTCGTTTGCGAGTCCGACTCGCACTTGGCCGGTTTTTTATTTAAGTTAGATACATGAAAGTGTGTTAGCGTATGCTATAGACTTATATGTGTACGACATAAGTACAATAAATACAATACAATACAATTTACATAGTTAATTTTCGTAACACAAATGAATCAATTAAGTTAAGACTAAGCACAGCTACTTAACTGCGCTTAATTACGTACAATTTTTTTGCAATTCACTCAATTGAGGCTTGTAGCCCGTTTATGAATAAGGCGGTTAGGCTTTGCGAATTAATAAATTGTACACGCATTCTTCCCAAACAATAATAAGATAAAATAACAAAGAAGCCATTATATTTAATACGTAGAGCAATAACAATAACATCAAGTGGTACATTATGTTAAATTGAAGAAACACACAAATTGAGCATTGAATGGGCAGCGCGCAGCGCCAATGCGGGTTAGTCTCCCGTTGCTATTATGATAACCACAATCGGTCTGATTTACAATAACATCCCACATGGTCGCAATATAAAGTAGCGGCACGTATGGAACAACCAGATTTAAAAAGGAATGCTTGCATTTTTGGAAAGTCTGGAAACGACAGAGAAACGACTTGTGACTTTAATAGGAAATATCAAGATGCTATACAATTTATATTTCCAAACAAAACAGTACCTACTCCTCAAGACTTAAAAAAATATTAATGGCTCTCGAAATTAAGAAAAAAAAAAACAACGGGTTGCACTCCGGGAGTGCCGACAGAAGTGAAAACTCAATGACTAGTCCAAAATGTCTGCAGTACTATGTATAATTGACCCATCCTCCTTTCTATTGAAAAACTTTAGTTCCGAAATTGCTGGTCAGTGAGCTTGTTTAAAATTCGAAATTCAAATTTTAGCTGGTTTGTTAGTGCACACCGTTGTATGGGGATCTTGCACTTTGAGACTATGCGCTGAAACTTGGCACAGTTGGTTCTTAGCTGGTCCTGAGCAGATACAGACCGGGAGACATCGAGAGCCACCTCTCATTTAGTGGGGGGGGGGGAGGGGGGAAGTTCGACGCCGCCGCGCTTCACTTGGAGCAACATTTCTCTAAAAGTATACCTGTTAGGGCATGTGATATATCATATTCGGATAAATTAAGTATGAGAAATCTATTTTTAGAACAAAAACAATGCACTTTCTAACAAAAAAAAGCATAAAGTAGAAAAGACTAAAAAACGTATTTTTGATTTTTTTATAATTACCAATTTTTTTTAAAAGCGTTGCAGGAATCTGAAAACAGAAAATATTGTCGTAAAGCTACATTTATTACGTTTAAAAAAATGTTTTATTATACAAATCTGTTGATAAATGGGAGATAAAAAATAATATTAAGCGTGGGTCAGAGTGATCTCATATGAAGGTGAGAAGGTTACTTGTAATTTGTTCTACAATCGTTTATTTTTTTTAGTTTTTCGTAAATAACTGGTAAACGGTAAAAGAAATCTGAAACAGATTATTTACGTAAAATGTATTTTTTTGCTCCGGGCTACCGTTTACGAGTTATTTACGAAAACCTAAAAAAAACGATTGTAGAACAAATTATAAGTAACTTTCCCACCTTAATAATATTTTGTATTGAGATCACTCTCACTCACGCTGTATATCATATTTTTACTCCCATTTATAACAGTTTTGTATAATAAACTTATATTTTTTTAAACGTAATAAGTGTAGCTTTAAGACTGTATTTTTTGTTTTCAGATTCCTGCTACACTTTAAAAAAAATGGTGATTATAAAAAAAATTAAAATACGTTCTTTAGTCTTTTCTACTTTATTCTTTTTTTTTGTTAGAAAGTGCATTGTTTTTGTTCTTAAAATTGATTCTTCATCCTCAATTTATCCGAAAATGATGTATTACATGCCCTAATAGGTATAGTTTTAAGAGAAATGTTGCTCCAAGTGAATCGCCGCAACGTCGATATTTCCCCCCTCCCCCCCACTAAATGAGAGGTGGCTCTCGACGGCTCCCGGTCTGTATCTGCTCAAGACCAGCTAAGAATCAACTGTGCCAAGTTTCAGCGCATAGTCTCAAAATGCAAGGTGTCGTGCACTAACAAACCAGCTATTTGTAGCGTTAATTGTTTAAGATACGAATAGTTCAGTCATTATAGATTTTGACCTGTGAATAATCAGTTCTTGGATTTTTTTTTCGTAGGTCCCTCGGGGGGGTCACTGGGAGTGTAAAAACCGGACAAGTGCGAGTCGGGCTCGCCCATCAAGAGTTCCGTACTTTTTAGTAGGTATTTGTTGTTAAAGCGGCAACAGAGATACATCATCTGTAAAAATTTCAACTGTCTATCACGGTTCATGAGATAAAGCCTGGTGACAGACAGACAAACAGACCGTGGAGTCTTAGTAATAGGGTCCCGTTTTTACCCTTTGGGTCTTCTTCGTGGTCGTGACCTCATGTCTGAGGGACGTGACTCCTATGAGTTATTCTTCCTACCACTGCTCTCCAGGCCTCTCGATCTTCGGCCATCTGCATCGTTGCCTGGAGCGAAGTCTGGATAATATTTTGGACCACATCTGACCATCTACTGGGTGCACGCCCTCTACTCCTTCGTCCGTCGACACTAGAGATGCCACGAATATTCGGCAACTATTCGGTATTCGGCCACTTTGCCGAATATTCGGTATTCGGCCGAATGTTGCCTACTATTCGGCCGAATACCGAATATCTGTCGCACCTACCTAAAAAGAAAAATTACTCAAAAAAATAACCAAAAACTAGGAATATTTAATTTTTAAAATGTATTCTTGGAATGTAGTTAAATACGAAGGCACGTTTTTGAGCATTTCTTGATTACAAAATATTTTATTTATATCATGGGTCTGATTTGATTGACTCTAACTACATTCATTAATTCTGTTCAACATAAAAATATATCTTAGCAAACGTTGTGCTTTGTTGGCGAACAGTTTTCATAATAATTATGACTCAAAATGTTCGCATATCATGTTCGGCCGAGAGAGGGGCCGAATATTCGGTATTCGGCATTCGGCCAAATTCACTATTCGGGGCATCTCTAGTCGACACTCCCGGTAATAATTCGCCTTTCTAGCGTGTCCGTGCATGCCGCGTCCGGCTGTGTGGCCGAAGAATTTAAGTACTCTTTGGGTACAGATGGTGGATAGCCTTGTGGTGATATTGAGCTCCTCTAAGATAGACTCGTTTGTGCGGCGTTCAGTCCAAGATATATTGAGCATTCTGCGCCAGGACCACATCTCGAACGCCTCTATCCTTCTAAGTGCCCGGGCTTTCAATGTCCAAGTCTCGGAAGCATACAGGAAGATTGAGAAGATAAGGGTACGCATGAGCTTTATCTTTGTTTTGCGATTAATTATTCCTCGGTTCCTCCAGATCTTCTCAAGTCGCTTCACTGCTGCTTTTGCCATCTGACCTCGCCTGACTATCTCCTGGTCACAGTCCCCGTCATCGCTAATTTGTGATCCTAGGTATACAAACTTGTGTACTGTATCGAGGTCACGTAGCTCGTTGGTTCTCTGTGGATGGCCGCTCCGGTTGACAAACATCGGTTTGGTTTTACTCCTATTGATGAGAAGACCATATTCTGCGCTGATGTGATCAATCCGGTCCAGTATATCGGCGAGTTCAGCTTCTGTCGAGGTGTCATCAGCAAACCGCAGATTATTCAGGAGGTAGCCGCCAATGCGTAACCCGCCGTGCCGGTTCTCTAAAACCCTACGCATGTACCCTTTGGGTACGGAACTAAAAGCAATGACAGTTGCTCTGGCGCTATAAGGATTTACCCAAATTTTACAAAAAAAATACAACTAGATAAATAAATATACACGTATCTATTTACCAAAAAACCAAAGCTAATGGAACAAATACACGAGTGTCTTTTAGTAGCGAGTAGTTTTAATAGAGTAAGAATATTTTAGTAGAACGATTTAATGACCCCATGAAATGAATGAATGCCGTCAACGGTAAAAATATCGATGCGACTAGTTTACCAAAAATATTTGTAGGTACACTAGGTACACGACCTCAATGTTATTATTGGTTTTACAGATACCAATACAATACTAAGTTAAATATTAAATTGAACAAGCACCAACATCGTATTCGATTCTGTCGTTTGCGAATATGAAATAAATTACTGTTGCTGTAAACAAGTTTGACTTAAGACGTAACGATTGTAGTAAAAAGTTGTAAAACGTACCTATGCACACTGCACAATTACACGTGCAGCGTCGATAACCGCGCGTGTAAGTGCAATCTCCGTTTAGAATGCTCGAGAAACTGAAAACGGTGAAAGATAGAGATACTACTCCTAAAATTACGTGTGATACCTCATTAGATTCGTCATGATGCCTAGAAAAATGTATTCGAAGCGTGTATTAGCACACAAAAAATATCAAAAGTTATAAACAAAAAAAGGGGGAAAAAGTAGATATTAAATATAATTTTAAAGGTATTAAACATTCGTTAAAAATTTTAAAAATATATGGTGTATTTAAAACATGTCAATAAATGTACTTCTTGTAGAAATTTATCTTAAAGTTATTTTTTCAACAAGTTAGGCAATTGTTGATTAACAAAATTTTCTCAAACTTCCTCCTTTATTGAAAACGAAAAAAAAATTATAAACAACTATCGTAAAATTTTGTCGCTTTCTAGAGCCCTTCTCATATACATTCTTTAGTATATACATACTACTTAGTCTATAGGAGTATTATGCGCTCCACTCACTATCAGTATAATGTCATTATTTTGACATTACTTCAAAAATATTAAAAATGTTTAATAACTTCATTATCGTCCATCATTCTTTCTGTCATTTCTGATTCCATCATTCTAATCAATTCACTGTCAGTATTAATGTCATTTCTAGTATCATTACTTTGACATAACTCCAATACTAACGGAAATTATTAAAATAAACTTCATTACTTGCCGTCATTCCTTCATTACAATCCCTACACTATCACTAAAAACGTCATTCCTTCAAAGTAATGTCAGTATTCATGATAGTGTCGGGGCCGTATTAGGAGTCACACAATAGGGCATATATTTAGGTTGGGTACTTTTTGCGAACGGTACTGTCCATCACTTACACACCCCAGGCCTTTACGTCTACCATCAGTTTTTACATTGACATATACGCTCACGTCTACGTAATTTACTTTCTATGCATCTCGCTCGTACTCGCATATTAGTGCAAGCGAGATGTACAGAAAGTAAATTACGTAGACGTGAGCGTTATGTCAATGTCAAAACTGATGGTAGAGGCTCTGATGTCTTACACACTTTTTCTAAATCTTATCGGAGTGATTGCGTAATTCCATTTGTACGGTTGAAATGGAAGGTGACTATAAACCATGCAAGTACGTCTTACACGTGGAGTTTCTTACAATGCACTCAGAGTATTGCCTTTCTTATCGGCATGCAGAAACAATATTAGTTAGCACGAAAAATAAATGAAAAATTTCCATTATCGCCGTAAAGCAAAGCCGTTTAGCTCGTGTACTCGTATATCGGCACGTGCAAAAAGGTCATCAGCTCTACCTACGTTTATAGTTATTGCGCATTTTGTGTGGCGCGTGCCTAAGGTTTATAGTATCAAGTAAACTAAACTTGATAAAATGAAGATAACCATGATGATAAAAAAGTCTTTCTTCTGATATAATTACTTACAGCGATATCTGATCAACATTTATATTTAGACGAGAAACTTGACCAGACCAATAGGCATCTTTTGTAATTCGATAGATTTCCAACGTTTTCTTTGGTTTGCGAGTTATAAGACGAAATGCTGTAAAGTACCTACCTTAAAGTAATAAAATGAAGGTGACAGATAAATTTGCAATTGTTGATATTTTCTCTTATCTGCTCGAGAGAACGAAGTGCATCAAAACATTATAAGAAATAAATCCGTATCATATAATTAATTAGGAAGATGAACACGAGTTTTGGGTGGTCGCCGCAAGTCATATAGCTTTTTGTGAATGGAAAATTTGTTGAAGATAGGAGCCAGGACAGACTCATGCAGACACTGACTATTCAGCTTATTGTAACACAGGCCACACATTAGAAACTTGAGAACATATCTATTTTTAAGCCGTAAGACAGAACGCGCTCCGTGCGGCTGCGAATGGCACACTAATATATATTTTTTTCTGTGAAATAATTAACAGATAGGACAGACTCTCCATTCATCGAGTGGGTAACCTAGAAACGAATAAGTGAAAACAATTGATATAAGAGCGAAACAGTAGTTATTCACCTGAACCTTTCTAAATTTTAGATTATGAAAACACACAAGGCATTTTATTAGTCGTGGATGGTCGAAAATGCATTCGTGAAGAGCAATCCGCCTTGTAAAAAATTATCTGTAGATTCCGGTGAAAGACGCTCAAATGAAATGCCTACATTAGCATTTAATGAGAGATAATATCAAAAGCACTACTTTATGCCATACAGTCAACTCGTTACAGAGCCATTGATATTGCACAAGATAGTTACTGACATTATTTATACTTAACCGTTTTTGGATTAAGTAATCAATCAAAACTAAAAAACGAAAAAGATCATTCAAGGATACCACTAAGTATTTATTGATATTTTCATTCATACATATGATCTAGATATCTAGAAGATCATAAGAAGCGCTGGTGGCTTAGCGGTAAGAGCGTGCGACTTTCAATCCGGAGGTCGCGGGTTCAAACCCCGGCTCGTATACCAATGAGTTTTTCGAAACTTATGTACGAAATATCATTTGATATTTACCAGTTGCTTTTCGGTGAAGGAAAACATCGTGAGGAAACCGGACTAATCCTAATAAGGCCTATTTTCCCCTCTGGGTTGGAAGGTCCGATGGCAGTCGCTTTCGTAAAAACTAGTGCCTACGTCAATTCTTGGGATTATGGTTGTCAAGCGTACCCCAGGCTCCCCATGAGCCGTGGCAAAATGCCGGGATAACGCGAGGAAGAAGAAGATACACATATGATCTAGGCAGGATCTAGGTATCTAACAATAACAATCTACTAATAGTACTACCTAATAACCTACCGTATACGTATTGCGCACATATACGTCTCTAGGTTTCCCAAAACCTAAAAACCGTAATACAGAGGATAAATAAACAAGGTAAGTAGGTAAATATGGTAAACCAATTCACGTGATTTTAATGGTCACGAGATTTAGGTCGGTGCCCCGCTGCTGCCAAGATGGGAGTTTCGTGGAAGCAAGCAACAGACCAGCACATACATTATATGTATGTATTAAGAAAAACGACCTATGTGTTCTGAATATCTTAATTAATATGAACGTTTTGAAATAGTAGGGCAGAGCAGAATGGCGCTTGGCACGAGTTATATATATTCAGGTGCATTCTCATTGAACTGAGTAGGTTGTCAAATGCAACGAAGGGTAACATAAACAAACGATTATAAACATAACATAAACGATGCCACAATGTCCAATATGTCATTAAGTCCACAACTCCATATGCCATATTTCCCTTATGTTAAATAGGTAGTCATGTCATGGCGTCAAAATGTCCAGATGTCATTCTTTGTTTCCCTTTTCTCGGGAAATATTATCACTTTGTAACAGAACAGATACGCAAGATGGTATTTTCATTTTCATTTTAATATTTACAAATTGGTTCCCAAGCCAAGTACCTACAACTATATTAGTTTATTTAATCAAAATATTTTATTTGTCCCATGGTTAGATTGATGTCAGCACCACCATCTTTTCCATAAACATAAATATTTGGACTATTTTACTGACATTTGTGGACATTTCAGGACAGGCAGTCAATTAATACCAAATCATATTGGATTATAAAAAAGTCGTTATTTTCCATTTCGTCCATCATTTTTGAAGACCTATCCATAGGGACACGTATGGGTTTGATGAAAAAAAAAATTTTTGAGTTTCAGTTCTAAGTATGGGGAACCCCCATAATTTGTTGTTGTTTTTTTCTATTTTTGTGTGAAAATCTTAACGCGGTTCACAGAATACAGCTACTTACCAAGTCTCAACAGTATAGTTCTTATAGTTTCGGAAAAAAATGGCTGTGACATACCTACGGACGGACAGACAGACAGACAGACATGACGAATCCGACGGACTGACGGTTCCGTTTTTTGCCATTTGGCTACGGAAGTAGCATTGGGGCATTAGCTGCGTAGGTATAGGTATACTTACTGTCAACAAAACCTGCGAAACTACCACAATATGTGTGGGCCTAGAATAAACGCGTCTGATAGGAATCAATTTAATTACACGACGTACAGAACGTGAAGGAATTTAGAATAAGAGTATTTGGTATAAATAATCTTGTCTGCTCTATTGTTGGCGTTGCAACGGCGCGCGCGGCGGCTCATGTTGCGCGCTAAAAGCGGCCCCGGCGACTCGCACGCAGAAATAACGCGCAAACCTTTGGCGCAAACATACTACTGCGCTCGTCCTTTGACGTAGGTCACGCATTATCTCAGTCGTCTTACATATCGTGTGGTGTACTGTCATTTTCGTATGTTTAATGAACATCACCTTTATATCGGAAGATCATGGTATTTTCCTATGTTCACAATTTACAAGTACACCGGTGCAACACCAACAACCAACAATTGAGCAGACAAGATAAGAATGTTAAAGATATGCGGCATAAACGGCCGTATCGTATATACATATATATCGTAAGTTTGATTTTTTCACAGCTTCAAGGGGCTGTAGACGTGAGAATATGGTTTTAATTTAAACTCGATACCCCTAAGCGTTCCCGACATAAAGGATGTTGACAGACGGACGGACGGACGAACGGACGGACAGACAGACGGACGGACGGACAACAAAGTGATCCTAAGATCCTTTAAAGGTTCAGATTTTCCTTTTGAAGTACGGAACCCTAAAAATAATGTACCTACTAGCCAATACTTTTTTACAAATAACTAAAAGTTAGGCATTTTAAATAAGTAATGACTTGAGTAGGTACAGTACGAATTTTCAAACATCTTGGCCTTTCAACTGTCGTTGTCTTTGTATGGGTTAGCGCCTTTAAAATGTCGGTGTGAATCCCATAATAAAAGTACCTAATATATCGGCACTACTTTGGAAAAAACTCGTATCTTGTTCTGTCAATCAAAAGAAAAAAATGTGGTATGCTTGTATGGGATGCATACAGAGTTACTGCCTTTCAACTTTAAGTAGCAGTGTGAGATTTTTTCAAAGTAGTGCCGATATAGTTCCTATAGGTAATTATAATTGGCTAATGTGCAACTGAGACTTCAAATGCGTATCTTAATGTAGCGCCAATAATCTTTGCATGAACCAGATAGTCTTTGAGATGTTTACGGATGCATTGCATATTTACTGTACAAACATCTCGGAGGTCGCTTTGCAACTGTGTAATGAAATTAGGGTACCTAATGTTTACCGTTGCGCAGCCAAACGAATGAATCACGAGTCGTGTAGGCGTCCGTACCACATGCGACCAAACTGGTACACCGGTACAGCGGCGCCTCCACGAACCGTTTTTAACCAGAACCTATAAATAATACTCATCTGACTTCTGACACCCATGAAAAACGACGGTGACGACAGAGCGCACAGAAAAAATCTAAATCTACGTGAAAAACAACGGCCCACGTCATCTGTCAATTGTACAACTATGTTGTTTATCTCTCCACTTTAGTTCAACAAAACATCTAGCTAGATTATTTAGATACAAGGGACGTTATGATTAGTGATCCCCGTTATCATAATCAAATACACTACACTTGAAAGGTATTGTAAATATAAACAAATACTCGTATACCTGTGTATAGGTGCCACACGACTGTTATTTTAATATTATATATCTGGACCCGATTATACATCGCGTCACTTTCATAATGTACAATAGCCATTCAGCATGAAATTACATCATCGCGGTAGGCCGGTGCGTAGCGCAAGCGTCATCTCGAGGTTAGTCTTTATATATAGGATAGGTAGATAATAATGGCGCCTTGTATAAACAAACATGTAGTTAGACATAATAGATATGTGAGCGTGCCCGCGTGACTGCGGCGGGCGTCGCGCCAAGCCTCGGCGCTGCAGCGGCGGCGGCGTCGGCGAGGCCGCGTCATGCATCCATCACATAACTCATCATCGGCTATGAATAGTACACCAGCCTAGTTCATTCCTCGAATTCCGTTCAGTGTAAATAACAGAGTCATGGTTGCAAAATGTTTGGTCATTGTGAAGAAAGAAAAACAAAATAATATCCAGACGGACTATATCTTCCCAAGCACACAATTTATCTATCAGTCAGTATATGAAACATTACCTATCTTTCTCATTTGTAAATTATTTTATAATTGGGCAAGTATCTCATTTTAAAACATTTGATGTAATGATCGTTAGCGAAATAAATAGCCTATCCGACCTTACTAGGCATAAGCAAGTACCATGTTCTTTAAAATAATAAAAACGGCAATAAATACATAATACTTATACATATTATCCTCTTACAAATATGCTTTCATTCATCCATTTAATAAAATAATAATCACAATCAATGCGTGGGCACATATACGATAACCCTGTTATTGGAAGGTTAACAATGTTTGTAAACACACTATATTGTGTTTGTTACAAATTTATAAATACATACTAGAATTATTACAAGACACGACACGTGACCGCAGGCTGGTAGGTGATTAATTATAATATTTGACTAATGAAAGTTTGTATACAGCACGCGGCTAGTCGATCGATAGTCGGATAATCATATGTCCGTCGCTAAATAAAGGCGCGGAATCCAACATTTCTATAGATTCCAAACCTTCCCGGCCGAAGGTTTTAATTTAATTTACATAAAATGGTTGGCCGGACCTAGACATTTTACCCAGGTATACCAAACACGTCACATGCCACGGAGTACAACATTAATATTTTCTGTTACAAGAACGATTTTCAGTTTGCATCAACGACTGCAAATACATTAATTCTAAACATATAAGCCAACCAAATTAGACTTTTTTCCAGGAATTAATTCTCAGCAAGCTGGAAATCGTCATAAATTAGCGTAATCCGAGTTTGCTCCATTCCAGGAGTTGTGGAAATATTTTTGCTCTTTTTCAGTTTTTGGCTTATACTTAGTTCAAAAATGGTACGTCCGACGGAAAATTTGCTCTAATCATGATAAAAATTGACATCTGAGGGTCCGAAAGATACCTTAATATGAGTTCGTAATCAAAGATTGTAAAAAATGGCCGCCACTTCGAATTTCTTTTTTTTGTAAAATCGTGTCAAAATCCGATTTTTTTAACCAGTGTCTGATCCATAACAACCTTGCTGGTAGTAACATTGATTTTGACGCTGGGTTCCTTCTACATCGAGTGGTTTTGTCAATCCAAGGTAAAATGTATCTCCCAAGGCCCTCAAAATTTATCCACACCTCCTGGGATGGAGCAAACTCGGATTATACGAATTTAGGACCTAGTGAAGGTATTAAAATGATTTCTAGCTTGCTGGGAATTAATTCCTCAAAACGCTTTTTTTATCTAATTTGATTGGCCTAATAGCTTATTTGTGAAATAAAAATTATATAACTACTAGTTGTACATGAACACCGATCATGCGTCCTACAAACGTACTAATCATCATCCGCCCGAGTGATTCTGACTGCCAGAAATACCAACTACATATATTATTATTATAGCCCAACTACTCGGTATTTGGTAACCTACAGTTGCGCTTAAATATTACAAGTTTAAATAAAAACATTTACAGACATTAAAAACTAATTATCAGTGTTGTTGTTGTTACGAATAAAACCCGAGAGCATTTTTAATACATTAGGAAAAAATGTCTGAGGAAATATTTTTAATAAACTACAGTCAGAAGTATTATCTGCTGCTGATACTGCTGATAGGTTATTTTACCATGCTATCACCTACCCATTCTACAGTTTATCGTCATACCATTTGCATTACATTACATTCATACTTCCAATTTTTAGAGGCATATCTATGTAACTAGTAATAAATTTTAATTTTGCAACATTGTTATTTTAGCAGTAATTGTATGTAGTAGTAGTTAAACACTTTATTGCACAAAACAAGTACACATAACATAGAGAGAATACAATAAATGTGTTGAAAGGCGAACTTATCCCTCTAAGGAGTCTCTTCCAAGTTGAGACCATTGACGTATTATATCTAAGGACTGGCCTTACGAGCACTAAAAATGGTACTAGTTCAGCGGTGTCACTCACAAATTCGAGCCAATCGTGATGTAAAGGTATAAGGGAGTTTTACTTTTAAAATACTGACGTTTATAATTTTACAGTACATGTGGTGCTAATTTACCACCCTAGTGCGGTAATAGTAGGGGAGCCCACGATGCTAATTCGGGATTTACTCGAGCGTCATACAGACCTATCGAATCGATATATTAGATGATAAGAAGAAACAACAGTTATATAAAGTTTTTTTTTCAGCGAGCCGGAAAGCGTCTACAATTTTCTTTTAATTTCGGGAGGTTGGTGGAGGTTTAAAAAACCGTTAAGCAGTTTGTGGGTTTGGTCGTTTTTATCCACTTTAATGCTATATTTTTTCTATAACTTAATATAACACTTATTTGTAGGCATTTTCTTAATCTGACGAACACAAGTTTGACGCCAAATTTTTACATTATAACCGTTAGATTAAGGAAATGCGTGCAAATAATTATCAGATTTAGTAATAGCACAATTATAGCGTTAATTTGGACTAATATGACCAAATCCACAATCTGCTTAACAAGTTGTTGAACCCCCCACCAACCTCCAATAGCCCCCACCAACCAAGGCCTTAACATAGTTGGCGAAAAGGGGTAAAGGTAGACTATACGGGGCAGCAAGATATCATTCATATCTTAATCTGACGCGCTCGAGTAAACACAAAAATCCCCTCTTGGGCTCCCCTACCATAACTAGCAATATACGTGCGTATGTCGAAAATTTAAAGGGCCATATGTACTATCGGGTGCAGCGACGGTTGAGCATGCTACAGTTCGTTTTCAAATGCACCCCAGCCGCGGTCACTTATTTACATTATCCACCAATGGGAACAGTCCAAGATTTTTGACCAGTAACTCTAAATTTTTAATATAAACGTAACGTGCCTAACAATACGGTACAATTTACAACGGATATGAAATCGAAAGGAGTAGCTTTTTTTTTACTGTATAAGTAAAACACCAAGAAACATCTGGCTAGTAACACTCACTTAAAATTGAATGCATTCTAATGACCCAACTCTAATTCCTTACCTCGCAGTTTCGGTTCTAAAATTAAATCTCTTGACGACTTGCCTTTTTTCTAGCCACATTTTTTTATCTAAGTCTCAAAAAAGTTGAGTGCTTAACGAGTTCAACAAAGATCAATAAATAATACATAATACGTGTTTAATTTATATTATAATATAGGTAAGAATAAAATATACTTAACTACTTTTATAATAAATATTTAAGTGGGGCTCCCATACAACAAACGTGACTTGTTTGCCGTTTTTTGCGCAATGGTAAGGAACCCTTCGTACGCGAGTCATAATAATTCAGTTGCCAAATAAATAATTGGTACCTTGCTCATATTGAAATATTTTAACGCTTTTGTTGCCAAAGTAGGAATTCATTTTAGTACCTATTTCTATTTTTTTAAGCTACTGAAATACGATTAATTAGTTGACCGGTTAAATACGTGCCCAAAAAAAATCGGGCAAGTGCGAGTCGGACTCGCGCACGAAGGGTTCCGTACCATATAAAAAAAAAACAAAAAAAAAACGGTCACCCATCCAAGTACTGACCACTCCCGACGTTGCTTAACTTTGGTCAAAAATCACGTTTGTTGTATGGGAGCCCCATTTAAATCTTTATTTTATTCTGTTTTTAGTATTTCTTGTTATAGCGGCAACAGAAATACATCATCTGTGAAAATTTCAACTGTCTAGCTATCACGGTTCGTGAGATACAGCCTGGTGACAGACGGACGGACGGACGGACGGACGGACGGATGGACGGACGGACGGACGGACGGACGGACGGACGGACAGCGAAGTCTTAGTAATAGGGTCCCGTTTTACCCTTTGGGTACGGAACCCTAAAAAGTAAGGGTCGTTAAACAATTTAAGATTCGTTCAAGCGGGCAGATGTTAAGTTAAGACGCCGCACGGTCTCCGCACGCAAAGTGCGCAAAATTAAACAATTCTGGACAAACATTATGGCTATTAAAAAAGTTTCCAAGTATTCTTGGTCGCACAATTGCTTTACGGGCACCAGATGTGTAATTGTGTAATATTTCTAACATAGAATGCCGTTTAAAATGCAACTGATAACGATGGTCAACACATGTTTGGGTTGGTCAGGTTAGAACCCAAAAACAATACCGATGCAATATACTTAAGGCACGACTGTGATTGGTTGTAATACTGCACCCGATAGTACATATCGGGTGCAGCCACGGTTGAGCACTTCTCAACGAAAATCGCTTGCACCCAAAACTTTAAAACGTCACGCCTCCTTATATTACAAGTATTACAACCAATCACGGTCATGCAATAAGTATATTGCATCGGTATTGTTTTTGGGTTCTGACCTGACCAACCCAAACACGTGTTGACCATCGTTATCGGTCTATCAGTTGCATCTTAAACGGTATTCTATGTTAGAAAGATTACACATCTGCTGGCCGTTAAACAATTGTGCGACCAAGAATACTTGGAAACTTTTTTTTAATAGCCATAATGTTTGTCCAGAATTGTTTAATTATGCGCATTTTGCGTGCAGAGACCGCGCGGACATCTGTCCGCTTTCATCTTAAATTGTTTAACAATCCATACTTTTTTGGGGCACGTATTTAACCGGTCAACTAATTAATCGGATTTCAGTAGCTTAAAAAATAGAAATAAGCACTAAAATTAATACTTTGGCAACAAAAGCGGAGCCTTAAAATATTTCAATATTGAGTAGTATTTTAATGCCGTTACAGCTTTTGTTTATTTTAAGGCAAGTAAATTATTTATTTGGCAACTGAATTATTATGACTCGCGCACGAAGGGTTCCGTACCATTACGCAAAAAACGGCAAATAAATCACGTTTGTTGTATGGGAGCTCCACTTAAAGTATATTTTAGTCTTACATATATTATAATATGAATTAAACACATCAATATTATTATTTATTGACCTTTGTTGGACTCGTTAAGCATTCAACTTTTTTGAAACATAGAAACTTAGATAAAAAAGGTGGCTAGAAAAAAAGGTAAGGCGTCAAGAGATTAAATTTTAGAACCGAAACTGCGAGGTAAGGACTTTGAGTTGGGTCATTAGAATGCATGCAATTTTAAGTGAGTGTTACTAGCCAGATGTTTCTTGGTGGTTTACTTCTTACAGTATAAAAAAGCCACTCCTTTCGATTTCCTATCCGTTGTAAATTGTACCGTATTGTTAGGCACGTTACGATTATATTAAAACTTTAGAGTTACTGGTCAAAAATCTTGGACTGTTCCCATTGGTGGATAATGTAAATAAGTGACCGCGTCTGGGGTGCATTTGAAAACAAACTGTAGCATGCTCAACCGTCGCTGCACCCGATAGTACTGTAATACGTTATACAAGACACGTGCGAACAGGCAATTCGCAATGAGCGGCGATTGAAAACACTCCCTTCGGTCGTGTCGTGTTTTAATTTATCGCCACTCGTTGCGAAATTCCTACTTTTCGCACTTGTAATAATGTAATGTACTAAAATATTTTTGCTTATGTTTTAAAATATTTAATTTGATAAATTAAAAACCGTTTAAAATATTTTTACACAATTTACAATCATGGCTGAATGCCGAAGGTCTGTGCCTTCGATGCCTAACCTGTCAAGAAATGACAATTTTGACGACCGGTCTGGCCTAGTGGGTAGTGACCCTGCCTGTGAAGCCGATGGTCCTGGGTTGGAATCCCAGTAAGGGCATTTATTTGGATGACACAGATATTTGTTCACTGTTAAAAATTATGTAATTTTAAATTAAATTATGTAATTTTACATTCAAAAAATTACATAATCCTGTAAAATTCCCGAAAAATCTGGGAAATTTACGGAAAAATATGACATTTTACGTAATTCTCGTAAATTTTTACGAGAATTACGTAAAATGTCATATTTTTACGACATATTTTTACGTAAATTTTTACGAGAATTACGTAAAATGTCATATTTTTCCGTAAATTTCCCAGATTTTTCGGGAATTTTACAGGATTATGTAATTTTTTTGCATGTAAAATTACATAATTTTTAACAGTGTTCCTGAGTCATGGTTGTTTTCTATGTATTTAAGTATTTATATATTATATATATCGTTGTCTGAGTACCCTCAACACAAGCCTTCTTGAGCTTACTGGGGGACTTGGTCAATCTGTGTAAGAATGTCCTATAATATTTATTTATTTATTTATTTATATTTATTTACAATATGGCGGACGAATGTTTGAAATGTCACCGTATTTAATAATTATCTCGCTTAAAATTTAGTTTTTTCTTCGCAAGTGTGATGAAAAACATTATGTGTAACTCCGGGGGTAAGAATATTGTAAGCTCGAGTCTTTAATTCCCTCCCGCACTTACCCCCCACGTTGCACAATGTATTATTGTAGATTAAACAATTATTGTTGCGGGCTTCATTGTGAATGATACTAAAGGGGCCCACTGATTAACAGTCCGCTGGACGGTATCGACATGTTAGTTGTTCGGAACTGTCAAAATTTTGTTCTAACTGACAGGCCGATACCGTCCGGCGGACTGTTAATCAGTGGGCCCCTTGATGCAGAAGCAGAACTCGGTCGGATATTTTTTTATGTATAAAATAAATAAATTGCTGGAGTAAGCAACGGATTGGAGAGCTTTGTTTGTAATTTGTACCTTATTAAGTAAACAATGCGTTAATCCATTATACACTTTTGCCCTTTTTCTTAGAAGAAGGTTGGCCTTTATGAAGCTAGAAGGAGGGTCTTTAAGTCTTTATTATCAGGTTCTAGGAAAAGATTAGTTTTCTTGTTACAAACAGCAAACAACTACATATTACAAATCATTATCATGTTCATGTTTCATGTTTACCGAATGAATCAGTTTGTCTGGAGCGCAGTCGGTACAAACAACTGCAACGTCGTGTTTGTCACAGAGCCGATGGACACAATAAAATAAACAAATATAACGACAAAAACACGAACATCGTAATATTAAAAAAATATGTTCGATTTGGTATTTGCCGCGTGCGAGAAATGGATGATTGTCATTAATCAAACAGCCTTATTTGAATAAAAACCAACACGTACCAACACTAACCTCACTTCACCTCACCAAAGTTCAATAGCAGGCCTTACTTAGTGTCGTACCTCCGGAGCTAAAATATTTACATAAGAACTGCTTAAAGTAATTCCAATTCCTAACACTCCAATCCAACACTTAATCATAAATTATTGGCTTTATAAAGGCAAGAATATCTGGGAGACCGAGCTTTGCTCGGAAAACATATAAAAACTCAAAATTGCGCGTTTCCCAGAGATAAGACCTAGCTAGATCGATTTATCGCCCCCGAAAACCCCCATATAGCAAATTTCATCGAAATCGTTAGAGCCGTTTCCGAGATCCCCGAAATATATATATATATATATATATATGTCGGGAATTGTGGGCGTATCATACTATCGGCAGCACATCAGAATCTTCAATCGTGGATGACGAGGGCCTTCAATGAAATACGATGTTCAACTCACAATCTTTACTGCACAAGACTCATTACAAATCACAGCACGCGATTCGTTTCTTATCTTAAGCAAACCAGTGGATTAGACCCAAGAACCGCCATAGAAGACCACAGACGTCATCTTCTCCCGTTCGTTCTCATCTGAAGAGTCATTGACAGCATAACTTCAATTGTTCTGGACTTCAATTGTTTTGACAGCGCACTCTATGACGTCTTGGCGGAACTGCGTCGAATCCCACTTAGGTGTACGCAACACCCTAGTTTGCTCTATTTGATAAAACGCCTCTTGAAGGCGATAGATGGCACATTTCAGCCATTCTCCGACATATATAAATAAACAAGAATTGCGCGTTTAAAGGTGTTAGATAGATAGATAAGCCAAGCCGATTTGTGCTATTTTCGATATGCGGCATAGTGAATTAGGCCATTTTTGAAGGGCTCTAGCGCCTTAAAAAACAAAAATATCAAAAAAAGCAAAACGGTCCGACACAGATATTGACAATATTAATCGGTGTAAAAAAAATCATTGCTCTTAGCTTCAAAAACCACGGAGGAAACAGTCGAGTATTACGTTTGTATGGAGAATTGATCACTCCTGTTGGCTCTTAAGCGAAATTTTGTCACTGTATAGGGGGGTAAGGCCGTCGTTTTGACCATGAAGTGTATCATAAATAAAATTAAGTTACCTTAATATGTTTGTAACTCAAATATAAGCGTTGTATATACATTTGTAACGTAAAATTAATAAGCGAGTTAACAGCACACTAAAAGTAATATAATCGAGTATTATTATTTGACTTATTTAATGTGAAACGCGGTAATGTGACACGAATAAGTAAGAATAATAACGCAAATCTGTTTTACGTAACAGTACCTATTGCTAGAGTCAGATTAAGAGCCAACGGGAGTGGTCATTTCTCCATACAAACGTACTCCTCGTTTTCCTCCGTGGTTTTTGAAGCTAGAGCAATGTTTTTTTCAACACAGATTAATATTGTCAATATCTGTGTCGGACCGTTTTGCTTTTTTTGATATTTTTGTTTTTTAAGGCGCTAGAGCCCTTCAAAAATGGCCAAAATGGCCTAATTGACTATGCCGCAATGAGAGGCGTGCCATTCAAAACTGATATCAATTAGCCAAAAAAGCAATACGGTCCGACACAGATAATTTCATAATCATTTAGATTTTCAAATTTGGTTACGATTGGTTAAGTTTTGGAGGAGGAAACAGAGGAGTACGAAACCTCGATTTTTGAGATTTTTACGCAGGATTTTTCGCCTTGTCCTTATCGCACTACTTTTAGGTGCCGCTTCCGTTAGCGAGACGGGTATATTTACCTAAAATATTTAAAACTCAGCTCCTGTTTCGTCTTAATAAGCTACCTCTGCACAGGCTTTGCAGTGATAGATTGTGGAACTGCCAACAATATAAACGGTAAATCCCCGTCTAAACGTCTCATTTCACTTAACTATACGGACTCTATGGTAGGAATAGAATTAGAAAATTGGTGTCAATTACTATTACAACAAATTTTAGGCTACAATGGGTCCGATATAAGGAAGCGGACAATATCAAAGCAATCAGCCATCTTTAAAAACAAGACATCAATAAATATCAACAAATACAACAAGCAGCATATAAGGACGTTTCGAGGACACGGCTTGTGCTCGTCGTGTTTACTACACGGTGCAATGCTCGAGGCAAGCGGCTCCAAGAATATTCCGCCGGACTCTGCTCTGGCCGACACAAACACAGGAAATGCTCCGCTTCTTACACGGCCGCTCCTACAAACACATATGCAACGCGAGAATCCGGCGAGAGCGTAAATTGTCGCGTTTAGTGTAAACAAGTGATTCATTTAGGTTAAGAGGGTTACATTACATGCATCGAGCGTATAAATCTCCCGGGTTCTAAATACAATTCAATTTGTCAAATATAGGTTGTTATATATCATTGTGGCGAGTAGGATAACTAATGGTGTTAAGTAGAGGCACGTGCCCGCGCGCGGAGCCCTGCTGCAGACGCATCACGTGTCTGGAAGTCGTAAATTTAAAAGCACCCGGCCGTGGCGAGAGTAGTGGCATGGACTAACGCCGCGCCGACAGACGATGAATATGTAATTGTTCCGAACATTGCGATATTCGGTCCAATAATATTTATGTGAGAATCGAACCATTGCTTTTGATGGTGGCTATTCAATTCGCTAAGCTATTTAATTTTAAGAATGCGCATATTTTTTCGTAAATACGATCAAGCAGTGACTTTAAATTCCAGCATAATAAATAAACAATGCTATTACTGCTTGTTCTCTGTTTGGCCCGAGGGTTAACTGGTAGAGAATACCTTCTGGCATTAAGTTTGCCTTTTGTACAATTTTAACTGCAATAAAGTTTAAATAAATGATAGCACGCTCCACTCGACTGTTCTGGCATGGCCATTGGCCAAGTCGAAATCCACCATGACTGTGAATGAATATTCAAATTGTTTTCAAAGATAAAATAATAGACATACCTATTTGCATCTAAGTATTATCATTAAAAAAAGGTGTATAAAGTGTTATAATGCCTTAACACTACACTAAATACCTCCTGAGATTTAACAACACACGACTCATATGTATACTTCTGACTTTTTTACAATTGAAGTAAGTATGAACACGAATTTGAATTGTTTACCTACTCAACTAAATAACAATGCTTAATGAGCCGTGTAAAAATGGCGCCACCTTGTATATTTTATGTAGATTGCATGTTCAACATTAACTTATAGTAGCTGGTTTAAGACAGCAGCTGAATAAAAATAAAAATTATTACAAAGGCAAATTACAAACCCATGTTTTTAGTGGCATTAACCTAGGTGAATCACTGAGCTCTAGAGCCGTATTCAGATTTTACTATCTGTTATGGTTTTGATATTTGTTCATATGATACGATCGCTCGCGCTTATTGGTGCGAGTTTTGTTATAGGGCATCTAGCTCGTACACTAATTGGTACGCGCGAGATGCACTATAATATAAATCGTGTGAAGGTCGTATCATAACAATATCAAAAGTACTTAATTATAAAATCATAAGACATTGATTCATGATAAAGCTGAAAAAATAGGTAATCAGTCTAGTTACAAATAAAGCAAGAGAGACTAATTTTCTGCCGTCCCACAAAAACATCGCGGTTCTCAATCTGCTAATAACATGTTATAAAAAAACTATTAAACGTTATTTTTTTGTGCCGTGACCTTAAAAAGTCGTGTTGTTTGTACAGAAACAAGAGTTTTTGCGGGCAGTGTCAGTAACCAGCGACGGTCACTCACCGACACGGTGTACGGAGCTAATCGAATAAAATAGATAGCTGAGTAGGCACTTAGGCAGGTATGATTTACACAGATATTAATTATTAAGACTGCAAAAACGTCCAGAAAGAACTAGACCAGAGTTCTTTCAAAACTTTATAACACGTGATTCACGTTACATTCATTGGTACCCAGAAATCGTTTGGGCAGAGACTCGTGTCATTAACTTTACTTATCCTCATATGATTCATCAACGAAAAACGGAATACCTGTACGGATAAGGATTTCATACATGTGAAATGTGAACATTTGACAAAAGGAAAATATTAACGTTCAGTTACAAAAATATAGGACCTACTGAAAAAGTCTCAAATAGCAAAGTTTTGTAAAGTGTTTACAGCAAATATTTATTTATTTATTTAGACTTTATTGCACGATAACAAAATGTACAAATAGCGGACTTAATGCCTTGAGGCATTCTCTACCAGTCAACCATTGGGTCAAACAGAAAACTTGTAATAAACAGAAATATGGCGATATGAAACAAAAACTTATCTTCTATAAATCCATTGATTTTGCCAAACTTTATCAAGCACAGACCATTCAGAAAAGAACAACTTGCGTCTTTTCAGGTAGTAAAAAGAAATTATGATTTTTTATTAAGATATACTTATTTTGAAACATCTTTCAAGGGTGTTTGCTAAATTAACCTTGTTTGTGACTTATTATCGCGTACCTACTAGGGCTTGCAATTCGAATATTCGAATATGTCGAATATTCGACCTGTTTTGATATTCGAATATTCGGCCGCTCAGGTTTCGAATATTCGAATATTTTTTATTACTAGGTAAAATCTATTTTCATCCGCTATAGTTACTGTTTCTGTGTGTTTTGCCGGGTATTAACAGTGAATGAGGAACGGTAGGTACCCAAATGCGAAGGAAATAATGTTTTTACTGTATTCCTCTCAATAGGCTTCGTGAATACAGTTAAACCTATCTCAATTTCAAAGGAAACGAAATCAAAAAGTATGTTTTATTACGGTGCGCTAATGATTTTTCTAGGTACAAGTAACGTTACGTAAGTTTTAAGATAAAGGGTCATTCTGTTTATTGAGTACAAGCGTACCTTAAGCGAATATTCGAAGTCTAAACCTTGCCCTGCTTTATCGCAATTCACAAATTTGATCATACCAAACCTACCGAACCTTTAGCTAACGAATAATCCACCCCGTAGTCAGCCAACTTTTTCCCTTAAATATTCCAATACCAATTATATAACTTATATAATAGCCGACCATTAGGAATCAAAACTAAACTTGCCAAGACTAATTAAGTCAATAAAGATTCAAAATACAATGGAATTAAAGGCCATTTTACAGGCCTCTTAACGACTAGAAGTTAATTTAAATCAGAAATGATTAAGTGATTACCTACTAAAATGTGTTAACAACTGTATAATTACGTGATTATTTAATGTGACTTTGCTGTGTACCAGTTTAGATTAAAATGTTTATTTGAAAACCACTGGTTGATATCTCACTTAAAGCCGAACTTCCGGCTGGCGCCATTTCTGATTGTTGACAGTTCTTATTGGCGCCAATAATGGAAGTTCACTTTTAACAGTCTGTAATATTATTAAGCGACCATTTATAAATCAAATTGTCAAATAATATACTTCTTTCAATATCTGTTGAAAATTGTTCATGATTAAAATGTTGCGACTAGTGATGAACTTCCGGTTGGCGCCCTTTCTGACAGTTGATTGTCAATATAAAAACCCGCCATTGCGCCAACCAGGGCAGTTCATCACTAGTGGTCGAAGAGTGATAATCTATGTGATAATCGAGTTAAGGTGAAATTGTCTTGAATTAAAGGTGTTGTAAAAAGGTTTGCCAAATATAAGAGTAAGTGTTAATTCCATTTCTTTTATTCAAATTACTATACCATTACCTTCCTTCTCCAACTTAATTAATGTGAGGGAGCCTAATGTCTAAAAGCATAGATACAATCAAATTTACAGTATTTCATAATTAAGGCTCCTCTCCCATGATTAAGACGGTAATAGTGGCACTATCAATCGAACAGAACAGTATTTCAAGTAAAGTGTAAGTACGTTTACTACTTATTTGCCTAAATCTCGATTGAGAGAGCTATAGTGTTTAACATCTCAGAAGTGGGTATGAACAGTTTTTTTTTTTGTTGTTTAAATTACCTTACGAAGTCACAGTCCATGATGATATTCCACGTTGAGATATTGAATGCAGTAATATGAAGATAAAATAATGCAAAACACGCGTGGCATAGATTTATTATTCAAAGAACAAAGTGGCATTTTTTTTACTTACAAAATAACAGTAATGTATAGTTTTAATTATTATTTCTTCCAACCTGCTATGTGCTTATACAATGAGAGGCTCATGTTACAAGGTTTATTTTCTTTTTAATAAAAAAAAAAGGCCGGTCAGTTGACAACACATCGATACAGTAATAGTTCATACTTAAGTACTAATAATACGTTAGCATTCCTTTAAATTGTTTAAAATTAAAAACGTGTTTTAATATTCTACTTAAGCTACATCAAAGCTACGTTAAACACATAAAGTTTTTAGTTATTACCACTAGCTACTTTTCGGGGCTGAAGTATAATCCCCTTTTATTTACAAAGAATAAATTGTGCGCAAATGCATGCTCAATTCCAGAGGAACCTGACCAATACGTAAATGTCTACTCCCCTTCACGTCCCACCAACGAGCGGCGGTCGTGAAGTCAAAGGAGGCGGCCGACGTCTCGCAGACCATCCCGACAACTGATTCCGTCACGTAGCCGGCTGACCAATTGGCCGCACGACCACACAGGCCGTCGTTCGCGCAGCCGCTTAAGCCGTTGGCCACGCAGCCAAGCACGCCGCGGCTCGCGCAGCGAAGTGAGCCGTCGCTTGCGCAGCCGAGCGAGCCGTCGCTCGCGCAGCCGAGCGAGCCGTCGCTCGCGAAGCCAAGCGAGCCGTCGCTCGCGCAGCCGAGCGAGCCGTCGCCCGCCCAGCCGAGCGAGCCGTCGCCAGCCGAACGAGCCGTCGCTGGCGCAGCCGAGCGAGCCGTCGCCCGCCCAGCCGAACGAGTCGTCGCTCGCGCAGCCGAGCGAGCCGTCGCTCGCGCAGACGAGCGAGCCGTCGCTCGCGCAGCCGAGCGAGCCGTCGCTCGCGCAGCCGAGCGAGCCGTCGCTCGCGCAGACGAGCGAGCCGTCGCTCGCGCAGACGAGCGAGCCGTCGCTCGCGCAGACGAGCGAGCCGTCGCTCGCGCAGCCGAGCGAGCCGTCGCTCGCGCAGACGAGCGAGCCGTCGCTCGCGCAGCCGAGCGAGCCGTCGCCCGCCCAGCCAAGCGAGCCGTCGCCCGTGTAGCCGAGCGAGCCTTCACTCACACAGCCTAGCGAGCCGTCGCTTGCGTAGCCGAGCGAGTCGTCGCTCACGCAGCCGAGCGAGCCGCCGGTCCCGCAGCCGAGCGAGCCCTCGCTCGCGCTCCTAGCGAGCCGTCGCTCGCGCAGCCGAGGAGCCGTCGCTCGCGCAGCCGAGGAGCCGTCGCTCGCGCAGCCGAGCGAGCCGTCGCTCGTGCAGCCGAGCTAGCTGCTGCTCGTGCAGCCAAGTAGGCCGCCATTCACGCAGCAGAGTGAGCCAGCGGAGTGGGCTCAACCTGCAGCCGGTAAACCAGCCGAGTCACTCTTCGCGAGCAAGTCACCTGATTAAACATGTGAGTCAACCTCTTCTTATTCAGATAATAATAATTTAAAACTCTTACTTGATGCACTAGAAACGTTTGGACGTAATGATTCGTTAGATAAGGTAGGAAACTTGCAAAACGCGGTCCCTGAATTCGATCCAGCAAAAAAAAAAGGGGAAGAAACAATGAGCATGTGGATTCATAAGGTTAATGAGTGTGCGACTATATACGGCTAGTCTGAAAAACAGTTGATACATCTGTCCTATTTTCTTGGACGGAGTGGCAAGCAAAACTACTTGCGGCTTTCCTTCCAAAGGTAATTATGGACAGAGGCTTAGTGACATGTTGTCTATACGAGCTCGTTTTAGACTTCTACACAGGTGGCTTTAATAAATAGAGTTAGCGAAGCCATAGCTGGCAGATTACCAGTCAAAATCAGATTAGGAGCCGAAGCTGCGCCGTTTCATGACCCCGATAAACTTACATACATATCTGCGTAATGCACGTAACATTAAGCCGGCTTCTGATCGTAAAGTAGAGAAAAACCACAACTATGGAAAAATCTCAGGAAGATACCTCTCGATCAATTTTTAAGTGGTGTTGTTACAACTTAAAACAAGAGGGTCACTTGTCTACTCAGTGTACCTTACCTATTAAGAAATGTACGAACTGTTTGAAAGTGGGTCATGAAGCTGAGCAGTGTTTTTCAAAATCACTAACACCAACCGCAATCGTTACTGAGTAATCTGTCTCGTGCTGCTTTTATGTTCACACAAAGTAAATGAGTTAAATTATTTTTAGTTCGACCATCTACGTTCATAAGTTACGTATAACAAACAACACAATTTATTTATTCGTATGGCTTAATTGTTCAGTCGTTTATAAAGCTATTCTAAGGTTCTGTATCCATTAAATTACGTCACTGCCGAGGGTAAACAAGTGTGCAGGGTTTCCGTCGTATTTGCTAAGTGGGCAGTACTGAATGATGTGCTCGATGTCCTGCACAGGAGCCCTGCAATCGCACTTTGGAGTCTCTATCCATCCACATTAGTGCAGGAATGCTCGTGAGCGATCGCAGCCGGTTCGCAGCCAGTTCAGTTCAGATGGCACCATTCTTTTCTAGGCAATGAGAAGCCAGGTGGTTTTACTGTGGGAATGATAGTAATCCCAGTATTCCCAATCCTTTCGGGGGAACTTATCGTTCCATTCCTCTTCGCATTTGTCCGAGATATTAAAGTTTGCTTTCATTAGGTTTCTTGCAGTTCGGTGAGGAGGATGTCGAGATTTTAATCGGTGTGTTGTAGGGTTTCCAAATTCAGCACTGGCAGCTAGATTGGGATGGATCAAGATCTTCTGTGCCTCACGTACTAGCGCTTGCTGTCTCCTTAAGTGTGAAGGCGGTATATGACTAAGGGTTGGAAGCCACTGGACCGGAGTGATTTTGATGGTTCCGGAAATGCACCTCATGGTTTGGTTTAGGTGTACGTCTACTTGCTTTGTGTGTGCACTGTTTAGCCAGATAGGTGCGCAGTATTCTGCTGTTGAGTAGACTAGGCTAAGAGCAGTGTTACGAAGTACGTCGGCTTTTGCCTCATGTGATGCCAGCCAGTTTGTGCAGGAGGTTGTTGCGAGTGTGCGGAGCATAAGTGAGACTGCAGTCCAGGGTCACTCCAAGGTACTTTGGCGTTGGATTGTATTTTAGTACTGACCCACCGAAGGAAATGTCGGGGGTTCAAATTTAGCCTCTTTATTGTGCAGGTGGAAGGTTGTCACTTCTGTCTTAAGTCAACACACACAGAATAATGACACAACACAATAATAGAGATTAAAAATATTTAATTAATTAATTAGTATTACATACGGCGAGAAACCGTTCTTAGTCGTCGCGTGGAACGGACGTTTATACCCTCAGCGTGAACTCATTTAAATTCAGATATATTGTTTCTCACTTACATTATGATTTCAAAAGATATAATGAAAGTACGTCGTAATGCTGCGATATTCTAATTAAATATTGAATAATTAAAACTGCATCCGTCGAGTTTCCCCATATTATTGTTCCATACGATATTAATGAGTGGAAATGTTTATAGTACACGGATCTTAAGGCGGCCTTATATCTATAAGGGGGTTTTTAGTTTTCATTTCCAGCTAAGGTTAGAATCAATCATTCACCCTAGAAACCGGTTTTGATCGCACATTATCATTGGGGTATAGAATTGATCATTAAAATTAAATATAAAAATAACCTAGAATTCTAAGTTTTTATCTACTGATTTCGGCAACAGAGGCTGTGTGGTTATGGTTTCTTATTTTGACAACATAAGAAGCAAGGTTACGTGGATTAAATACCGATGTTGAATAGTTTGGGTGATTTTCTTGTTCAAACGCTTAGCCGGTGCAGGGTCACTATATGGGTTGATGAGGTGAACTATTGTAGACTTACAAAGTTAACCAGACCTTATTTATTTCTTATTTTGAAGGCATTACATATTTGTTCTTGTCGTACCTAGGTGTTTTTATGCGTATAAATATCATCACTTAGTAAGAGTGTAAATGCGTGCAAGTTAGGGCGCGGCGCGATCTTATTGCAGTGAGATGACAATAATGTTTTGAGGACGTTGGTGCAGATTTTGAAATTAAAAGGTCTTTGCTCGCTTTTCTAGTAGCAGTCCATTTTTGTAAAGGTCGTTGTGGTACGGTAATTTTTAACAGTTCAGGTAAATAAGAACGATAATGTCACAAATAAATAAGTACTTACCTACAATCTTTTATTACATGAAATTGTTTTAGTGAGAGAGTACCAGTCAGTACTATAACATTAAATGAGTATTACAGATATTTGTTTATTGACATGAACATGAAATTGTTTTATTGAGAGAGTACCAGTCAGTACTATAACATTAATATGAGTATTACAGATATTTGTTTATTGACATGAACATGAAATTGTTTTATTGAGTGAGTACCAGTCAGTACTATAACATTAATATGAGTATTACAGATATTTGTTTATTGACATGAACATGAAATTGTTTTATTGAGAGAGTACCAGTCAGTACTATAACATTAATATGAGTACAGATATTTGTTTATTGACATGAACATGAAATTGTTTTATTGAGAGAGTACCAGTCAGTACTATAACATTAATATGAGTATTACAAATATTTGTTTATTGACATGAACATTAAATTGTTTTATTGAGAGAGTACCAGTCAGTACTATAACATTAATATGAGTATTACAGATATTTGTTTATTGACATGAACATGAATGAAGCGGAGTCATTTTCGGGCTATATAAACTATGGCGCACTCCCTTAAGAGACCTTATGTATAGGATGTAGCATCTTGATCTTAGCAATAGAAATCCAAGTAAGGGCGAATAAGAAGTGAAGTTATTTTGCATATATAGCAATTTATTTTCGATAATGTTATTGTTATTTTAAATAATTATTATTTTACAGTATTCAGTACGTAGCGGGATCTGTTGCTGAAATACGATATATGGCATTCAGGACATAGAGGGGGCCTGTTGCTAAAATACGATATATGGCATTCAGGACACAGAGGGGGCCTGTTGTCAAAACTATGATGGATGACATTTAGGACAAAATGAGGCCTGTTGTCAACAATATGAAATGATTAATGGCATTCAGGACACAGAGGGGGCCTGTTGTCAAAACTATGATGGATGACATTCAGGACAAAAGGGGGCCTGTTGTCAACGATATGGCTAATGACATTCAGGACAAAATGGGGCCTGTTGTCAACAATATGATTTACGATATTTAGGTCATGATGGGGCCTAATATCGGTTGACTGATTTATGGTGTACTAGATGTAACAAGACATGTTACTTGGTGTAATGTTTAATTTCATAATTAGATACATATTATATATTAGATTGTTATTTATTCCATGTACATTTAGAGGTAATCGTTAATTAGAGGGCACAATGATAAGTCCGAGGTCGCACTTCTGAATCGGATGGCCGACTGTTAACAACTGTATAATTACGTGATTATTTAATGTGACTTTGCTGTGTACCAGTTTAGATTAAAATGTTTATTTGAAAACCACTGGTTGATATCTCACTTAAAGCCGAACTTCCGGCTGGCGCCATTTCTGATTGTTGACAGTTCTTATTGGCGCCAATAATGGAAGTTCACTTTTAACAGTCTGTAATATTATTAAGCGACCATTTATAAATCAAATTGTCAAATAATATACTTCTTTCAATATCTGTTGAAAATTGTTCATGATTAAAATGTTGCGACTAGTGATGAACTTCCGGTTGGCGCCCTTTCTGACAGTTGATTGTCAATATAAAAACCCGCCATTGCGCCAACCAGGGCAGTTCATCACTAGTGGTCGAAGAGTGATAATCTATGTGATAATCGAGTTAAGGTGAAATTGTCTTGAATTAAAGGTGTTGTAAAAAGGTTTGCCAAATATAAGAGTAAGTGTTAATTCCATTTCTTTTATTCAAATTACTATACCATTACCTTCCTTCTCCAACTTAATTAATGTGAGGGAGCCTAATGTCTAAAAGCATAGATACAATCAAATTTACAGTATTTCATAATTAAGGCTCCTCTCCCATGATTAAGACGGTAATAGTGGCACTATCAATCGAACAGAACAGTATTTCAAGTAAAGTGTAAGTACGTTTACTACTTATTTGCCTAAATCTCGATTGAGAGAGCTATAGTGTTTAACAAATGTTTTCTCTCTTACATACGTGTTTGGATGGTTAAAGTTATATTAATTCACGCAACGACGCATTTATAATAAAAAGTTTTATTTAGAAATATTGAAAATGACTAATTTTTGCGTTTTACTTGCTTTTATAAACGTGGGCATCTCAGAGTAGGATGATAAAATCTAATATAAGTGGATTTCAGCAAAATATCATTAATTTTAGCAATATATGAAAAAAGCTTTTGAATAACACGATACTAAACCGATTTTTCGTTCCTTTTCTTATTTTTTTTAAATATTCGAATAATTTTTCGAATATTCGAATATCTCGTCAGAAAAAGTCGAATATTCGAATACCTGAAAGTTTCGAATATTTGCAATCCCTAGTACCTACGGTGCACATCGTTCTCTTAATTACGCCGGATCCAAACTTGTTTTAATCAATTTGTAGGTATGTAAGTTAACTTAATTATTTATCTGCTATCGTTTGCAAAAACGACAATTAATGCCGCGATTGCAACGTAGACTCATTAATAGGATAAAACCTGTTCGATAAAATGAATTGAAGGAATTCTTAAATTATTATGAGTATTTATGAGATTTGACCAACAAGACTCACATGACAATTTCGTTTGGATTATGTTATATTTGTTGTACGCTCTCAAGTTCGTAAATTATTGTTTATCAAAAGAATATTAAGAGGAGTCGGTACTAGCATTTTTCTACAAATAGGTATACACATAAAAATATAAATTTATATTTTCATGCCCCCAGAATTAACGTGGACAAGTGCAAGTGTGCAGTGGGGTTCTCTAAATCATTGTCGGGAATTATTTTACCGAATATAATTTTGAATCCAATTATTCGCATAATTTAATTTTGCCGAATGCTCCATTGCCAACTCAACACAATAAATCGCATGATTTCCCAACCTAACTGTTAGCACAGTATAATAAATAGTACTAACGTACAGTATGGACACTCCCTGCCTCCCGTTGAAAGTGCCGCCCACCCGCTCTCGGTTACCTCTCAGTTACCGGCTGGCAAGGACGCGACGACGCGGTGCGCAGAGCGGAGGCCACGTAAAATATTAAACAAATCCTTTTGTAATGGGCGTGTGTTGTGCTGTGTACGGTTGTTTAAGCTCTATAAACAACAAAACTAAAAGAAAGTTCCACAGATTCCCATTGTATGAATCAAGGCAAGTACATAACTGCCCTCCTAAGCTAAAAGGCAGTTTTTCGACATTTTGCCAAAATTGACTTTTTGTGATATTCGTAATGTAGAGATCGAGATGCATCGACCACTTTGGCCCGTTTTCCGATAAGTGGCTTAGTTTTCGAGAAAAATATCGTAAAAAGACCGTATTTGCACTAATTTTCTAAGCGTTCCTAGTCTAAAAAGCGACTATTTGACAAAGCCAGGCTAAAACAACGTAAATGCAGCTATACGTTTTTTTTACGCTCTGGTTTGCGTAAAATCTTATCCACCATGTCTAGCCTAAAATAACGTATAAGCCAAAAACTAGGCTAAAAATACGTAAAAGACGCTATACGCGCTTTAAAATTAGGATCTTTAGCAAAATTTTAGATCTGATACTAGTCTAAAAAATCGTATAGTATTTTTTTTTGTTTAAATGTCTCATACGTCATTTAAGCCTAGTATCACTTAACTTTTTTACGTCACCATAATAGTCTTTAGAAACGTATAAATGTTATACGTTCTTCTTATTTTGTATGGACGTCGTATTAAACGCAAACAAACTTTTATAATGGTTGAAAGTGCGTCTAACTAGTCTATAACGCAGTATATGCTCCAACCTTCGTCATGCTCCCCGCGCGCCGAAAGACACCCTTATGCTAAGTAAAAGCCGTCAGCCGCAAGCGCAGGCTTGTGGCTGCCGGTATGCGAGCGGAGGTGGCATTTTGCGCGCGAAATATTGACCGAACGCCAAAGTAAGAAAAATACTTTATTATTGCATTACCATCATATGTTATCAATAATATGTAGTGTTTACAATCAGTACCTTCGAGTATTATCATTTTTATCAAGGTATATACTTTAAAATTGCCTCGAAAATACTTACGCTCGACAGCAAATACGTCTTTCTAGCGTAGTTTGTGATGATGAAATTGTTCATACGTACTTTTCTACAGCAAACGTTGTTTAAGTTTTATTTTTTCATTCGACGGTTTGACTGCTTTTATTTAAATAAAATCAAATTTATATTAGAGCTAATTGTATCGGGTTTAATTCCCTATAAGCCAAGTAGGTATTTGACATTACGAAGAGTTTAAATCTTATTGAAAAATGTTTTAAAGGGAAATTTAATGAGAATTCTTATGGACGGAATAACATTTTCCGCCTAAGTATTTAGATAACCAGGACAAAGGACCATGGGCATCTTTGTATGGAACCTGGGTCCATCCAAAAACCAACTGAGAGTTATATATATATTAGGCCATTAAATACCTAAGTGGGTTTTATAAAAAAACAATATGTATCTTAAAATAAGTTGGTATGTTTGTGTATTAGGTAATAGTTGTATGTTAAAATAGTAAAAGCTATGAGTTTGTAATCTAATAGAAAAATAATTTTATTAAAATTTTAATCTGATTTTTAATTAGGTACAACCGCTAAAATGCGTTTTAGAATTAAATAAATGACAGAGTATGTGCAGGAATTAATAGGAGTTTAATGTTATTGCTAATGTAGACTACACAACTCGCTAACGTCTTACCGTGCGATGAAACTCTCGATGATTCGATGCCTATTGATAACAACTAAAATAACTATTAGAGATGCCACGAATTCGGTAAAACATTATGTATTATTGTGAGTTACGTGTATGCGAAAACTGGTCACCTACAAAGATAGATGGTTGCTAAGATTTAAGTCAGCAGCAAGCTGGGATCTCCATACAAACGTAGTTACGCTCTCATTTTAAAACGATTAGGTAGATTGCTCTAAAACTTTGTACTCACTAAAGGATAAGGTATATCTATAATTAATGTGTAGCTTCAGATACCATAATAAAAAAAATACAGCGAATATAAGTTTTTCATACTCAACTTATTTTTCCTCTATTTCATTAGTTTTGTTGGAATATAAACTAATTAGGTACTGGTATAGATATACCTTATGTTATTGTATGTGCAATTTATTACAATCCAACACGTTGTTTTAAAATGAGTAGGAATCTCCGTTTTTATGGGAAGTAATAATTCGGCTGAGCTTATTGCGGACTCTTTTAAGTTTCGTTGCTCATGCTCATTAGAAGTACATGTAATGTCATTAGTAGAGTCGAGTAAATCTAGCCTATGATACAAATAAAATCAGAAAGACTGTACACATTAAAAATTTGTACATATTATGGGGTTATTCCCACCAGTTAGGTATCTACCACCAAGTTGTTACCAGTGGTAACTACTGGGAATTTATTTCCCACCTTTCTTCCCAGTAGCTACCACCAACTCAGTTTTGTGGTAATTACTGGGAAGTTTTTTTCCAGTAGTTACCACTGGTAAATGGTGTGATTTTTTCCCTAGTAGTTACCACCAACATTTTTTTACAGTACAATTTAAATGTCTTTTATTATATGAACAAAAACACTATACTACTAAGCTTTTATTAAAAAAACGAGGTCCAGCGATTACCTTATGCATTATAATCTTAATTACCATACAAAATTAACATATAAATCGGGTTATTCCCACTAGTTACCATCAAGTTGTTATAGTTAAATAGTAATAAAAACAGTATAAGTAGAATACTATAAAAATAGAGGCTTTATTGAACCCTAACAAAATTGTAGTAACTACTGGGGAAAAAATCCCACCTTTTACCAGTGGTAACTACTGGGAATCAAATCCCATTAGTTACCACTGGTAACAACTTGATGGTAACTAGTGGGAATAACCCAATTTATGTGTTAATTTTGTATGGTAATTAAGATTATAATCCAAAAAGTAATCGCTGGATCTCGTTTTTTTAATAATAGCCTAGTAGTATGGCGTTTTTTGTTCGTATATAAATAAACATTTAAACTACGTGTCTATTTTTTATTCCCATTTCTTCCATAAATACTAATCTATAAAACCGTATATTCGGTGTTTTGGGTGGTATACATTTTTTTACACTAGCACGCTAGTCGAAAATCTGGACAAAATCTTAATTTTTCCTAGTATACTAACCAAAAAGGCCGAATAGCTGCTATAAGGTCTTTTAACTTAGGATTTCAAGTGGGAATTATTCATTGTTACTAAGCAAAAAGGCAGCATGTGACATATACGGCGTTTTTACCTAGTTTCTACTTCGTAACTAAGTTAGAACGCCGCATAACGCATGTTTACCGCCTTCTTGACTAGTACGACCTACACATTTTTAAGCTTAATACTAATCTAAAGTGTTTTTTTATAAAATTAAAAAAAACTGAGCTGTTTAGAAACATACTATAAATACCTAAAATAAGTACATATATATACCTACCACATACAAAAAGAAAAAATGGAAAAAGTTTTTCCGTTTCGTAGAAATTCAAGAAAGATGTTTGGGTTGGTTTTTTGCGATTATCTCGAAACTAGCTTTTGTCGAAAAACTGCCTTTTAGACTAGGACGGCAGATAAGTACCCAGTTATTTTTAAAGTGTTATATGTTTTAGTAGAATACCAACTTACAATAGGTACTTATGTTTATTATTTCTTTTACCCTATCTGTTTTAGACCTAAACCTATCAGACCACAC
The DNA here is from genome assembly GCF_910591565.1 of Cydia splendana. NCBI lineage: Eukaryota > Metazoa > Arthropoda > Insecta > Lepidoptera > Tortricidae > Cydia > Cydia splendana. Next base: position 9,548,989 of record NC_085971.1, on the reverse strand, counting down.
TGAAAACAACACAATATCTATATGAACAAAAAATCATGTTTTCAACTTTACGTAATATTTTGGTGGCCTGAATTTCCTTACAAAAATTTTGTTACTTCGTTTATACTGATTCAAAATAGGAAACTATTGTATAAATCGAGCTTAGATACCCACCTTACAGCATAATATGATTCTTATTTCTTCTTAATTCGCGCAATGAGTTTTGGGTCATTGAGGTCATCGAACTTGTCAACAAAATGGCGGGAACCCTAGCACGTCTTATCTCACTCACACAAGCATGGTACGCGTTCACCTACACGAGCTTAGACTGTGTGCGTAGGAACGCGTTTGTTTCATACATTTGATCGCCAGTGTCCGGGGTGTGCTGTTAGTAACTGTATGTTTAGAGAGAACTTAAAAACGTCATGTTTTAGGTTAGCAGAATGACTTCGTAAGTCTGATACAAAGTAAATAATCTGCGAAAAGTTGGTTGGCAAGTGAAATCCGGACAATAAAACATCGGTGAAAAGGCAGAACACCGTACAGTAACTATTAGGCAGTGCAGTATACAATATCAGATGTATTATGTATTTATTAAAAGAAATAAATAATAATTAGAGATTATGGACCGAATTCTCTGAAACGCTTTTGTATCTTTTGATGTTTACATGTTTACAGTAATGAGCCTTTAGGTCTGTTTTTATATTTTTTGTAAGTTATATCTATATTTTTATGTATGACTGTAAGTGTTCTGAACAATAGGTAAATAAATAAAAGAATAAAGAATTCGGCTCTACAATCATTAACATTCCGAATTTACGTAGAGAAGAGGCAAAAATACAGAGTAACTTAGAAAAGTAATTTATACCAGGTGCTGGTTGTCTTCATTGACTTCAGCAAAGCATTCGATGTTTTAAATTATACCACGCTATTTTATAAGCTTAAAACGGTAGGTGTACAGGGCCCTTTGTTGGAGTGGTTCCGTGACTATCATACAAACCGAAATACAGTCGTACGCATCAATGGACAAGATATTGACCCCATACCTACACAAAAAGGCACGGCACAAGGTTCGATTTTAGGTCCAACCGAATATTTAACGGACGTCAACGACATGTGTAACCTATTCACAAAGGGCTCGGTATACCAATTTGCAGATGATACGTGCTTGGTCACATACGGCAGAAACATCAGTGAGGCACAGGAAATGATGCAATACAATTTTGATACTCTGTGTAACGACGCCCACGACGTAGGCTTAGTTATAAATGCCAACAAAACAAAACTTTTACACATACGCTCCCCATACGCAAAAAGTGTCAACCCTATAGTTATAGCTCATGCGCACCCCTGCTGGCACGACCCGCGCGCGTGCGCGTGCGAGCCGCTCCAGCTGGTGGACCAACATACCTACCTGGGCGTTGTCATCGACAAACACCTCAACTGGAAGCCTCACATTGAACATGTGTGTGACAAACTACGGTCTCTGCGTTCCCAAATGAACATACTTAAATATAAACTCCCTTATAATAATATTACGATTACTATACCTGTCTCTGGCAGACACGGTCATAAGTTATGGGCTAAGTAGCTATGGACGAATATATAAAACTTACATAGATAACATATATAAACTACAACTTACAATACTTAAAACTATTTTACCAACATACCTAAATAGATTTGATAACGAATATGATATTTTTAAATACTGTAAAGTAATGTCTATCTTTGACAAAATCAACATGTCGATAGTTCTCGATGAATATGATAAAATAAAACTATTAGAAATGAAACATAGACATAAAAAATTACGTAGCACAGTTGTTCAATCTAGATATATTCTACCGAAGTACGTAAACGTGTATGGCAGGAGGACGTGGGAATTTATGCTACCTAGCATACTAACTAATATACCCGAAGAAATATATAAAAATACCCTCGAAAATAAAACTAAATGTAAAAACGCGTTTAAGAAATATTACTCGGATGGGAATGTGTGATGACAGGTGTTACCTGATAATTGTTTACTTACGAACTTATTTTTTCCTTTATGTGTCTAGTATATAAGTACCATATACAAAAAAATGCATAGGTATATAAACATTAAACATGCAGTTTGAGCGTAGTGATGCATTTGCACCACGCATAAACTTTCACAAGTTTCTGTGGCGCATCTTAGTTTTAAGTTCTTTGTATTATGTTTTTGTGATGTGTAAATAAATAGATAAAAAAAATGTAATTTGAGCAGCATAACTAGATAAGCTGCAACTAAGCTTAGAAGAAAAAATCGTCATGAAAGCGCATGCTTAAATAAAACAACATGTAAGTATGTAGGTACATACTTATAACACGAAGACAACATATAATACTTATAGGTCATTTTACATCATCATCATCATCATATCAGCCAAAGGACGTCCACTGCTGGACATAGGCCTCCCCCAAAGAGTGCCACAATGACCGGTCTTGCGCCACCCGCATCCAGCGGACTCCTGCGACCTTAACCAGGTCGTCAGTCCACCTTGTGGGGGGGTCTACCCACGCTGCGCTGATTTTACATACTTTCTTAGAAACTGTCACATTACTGTACACTTAATTGTACGCCATGCGTGGCATAATTCCACAATTAAAATATTTGGAACGAAATATGCTACAATGAATACCTACCTACGATATCAATTAAAATACACATGCAAGGCTATTATCACCTTATTCATATCACGAAAATACCGCAATTGTGAGCTGTAAAAATTATGAAGTCCTATTCATTTTTTTTTACACATTATTGCATATTGTTCTGAATTTATTGTGAAGACGAAAGTGGAGCGGACCAGCGCAAAATCGCCTTTTCATACAAACGCGTAGTCCTCATTTTCCTCTATGGATATTAGCATTATTGAAAATGTTTTAATACAATTTGTTGTATATCAACTAAGTACAGCCATGCCCCTACGTTTGATTTTTTTCTACATTTTTATTATTATACTTAAAGAGTTAAGAGCATTTAAACATTTGTTTGAAATTTGTTTTCGCTCCTAATTTTTACAAAAATCAAAATATGAAAAAAGTGAAACGTAGGAGCGTAGCTATGGTTAATATACTTACATGAAATTATGTAAAAATATTTTCCAAAATGTCAATATCCAGAGAGGAAAATGGAGACTACGTTTGTATGGAGAAGCGCCCGTCCCCTTTCCTCTTAAATAAGAAACGCATGATTATTATGCATTTGTGACAAAAGCAAAATTGACCTAAAAGCAAATGCACTTACCTACATATATAATTATATATAATATAGGTACCTTAAAATACCGCTTATGAAGGTTGTTGCATTGTGCACGAATCGAATAATAGTTAATTATCCACAGATTACTATAAGTACTTGGTCAAGCAAATCTAGTCAGTAGAAAAAGGCGCGAAATTCAAATTTTCTATGAGACGATAATCCTTCGCGCCTACATTTTTTAAATTTGCCGCCTTTTTCTACTGACAAGATTTGCTTGACCAACTATAATTACTTAAAACTTTGTAGCAAGCGTATTCTGATTTTATGAGTATGATAATTCATAACCTGTTATTATTAATCCCTGCTATGAACTAATCCAGATCTAATGACAAAAGTGACATTTCTTCAACCAAAAACGTCACTTTTGATACTGACAGATCAGATCCATAACTACTTAATCCAGATCTAATTCCTAACCTCTTATTAAAATCATAATACGCGTATAAGTTTCAAATTGATATTCCACTACAAGTACTTACTGACAATATTAGTATCGCTTGACAATCATTGGTGTCACCAATCACCAACCATAAAGTAGAGCACGTTTCTTGTTAGATTATTTTGATATGTATTTGGGATCATAGATTTATAAGGCATAGATTGAGTGTTCGTACATCCCTAGTGAAGACATTTCAAGTGCGACGTCACGTCGCACTAGGGCTTCCAATACCGGGATCCCGGGATCCCGAAATACCGGGATCCCGTCTGTTTAAACAGATTTTTCAATACCGGTATTTTTTAATGAAATACCGGGATCCCGGTATTTTAAAAAACAAGGAAAATGTGCCTATTATAACGTTTAAAATCTATTAAAATGGTCAAATTCGGCTATATCAAGAAGATACCTTGCCAATTTAATTAAAAAAGATCATTTAATTGAAACAATTGCATATGCGTTAGATAAATATTTGGTGACGAATTCTGATGTTCAGGATATATTAAGGGGCTACCCCACGCGAATGTTGCCACTTTTTACTAGCGCGTCTTGTATTTATGCAAAAATAAGTATATAAAAGTGTTGCGAACGCAACCTTTATTTGTATAATACAGTAACTAAACGCAGCCGTCGGGCTCGGCTAGTATTTGGAAGCTTTTTCTAAAGCACCAATAGGAGCGCTCCACATATTATGTATCGCGGCCAATTAGAGGCACCCAAATCTTAACCACTATTTTCGGACATTCAAATTATGCAAATCACTCTTTCATCAGCCTCCATACGATTACCACACCACTTTTACATTTAACCGTTTAGTCAAGGAACCCTTGTAAAACCAGTACCTATTGAAATTATAATAGTTTACTTCAAATCGAAGCTTTTTATTTGAGTCGTCGAGATCCTGACCTGCACGGCGGCTACAAAAGTACTTTTTTAAATCGCAGGAGTAAAATTACGAATAAATAAATTATCTTAGCATGATTATTTATCAAAAGGAATTTACTATTTTACAAACAAATTATTGCAGTGGCAACATTGTCTTTCTTTTTTTGGTCTTGAATTACGTTTTGCAGTTTAGTATCCTATATTTACTTCAAAGTTCATTGCCTTCGAGATATTTGGCATCAAAGTTGAACAATTTTAGGCTAAAAATTGGTTTTCTGGCCATAACTTTTGTGTTAATTCGTTTAAAATGAAAACGTTTACTTACGTTACGTTACGTTACTAGACACGTTTCTCGAGACGTCAAAGACGAACCGAAATATTTAGATTTCGTTCATGTAATTGTAAGATTCTTCACTGCCAACTAGATACGAAAAAAGTGTTTTTTTTTTTAGAAAAAATAGGAGATTCGATTCAAAACTTGTCAAAAATGTCGGCTAGCCCCTTAATATAATTAGTTCTTAAAATTTTATCAAAGTGTAGAAAGAAATTAATTGTAATGGTAATGGCATACGAATTTTTGGTGCCAAAGAATATTTATTGGCTGATTATTAGGTTGAACTAATAATGTGACTTGTGAAGTCAACAAGGCGGATAAAATGATTGCCAACCTGGAGGGTTCACATAATTATTGCAGATGGCGATTATTGTTTAATATCCTAAGCTAAGGACATACATATCAGGTGTAAAAGTCAGCCTTTAAAAAAAAAACTAAATTTTTTAAGCCATTTATAGTCAATACCGGGATCCCGGGATCCCGGTATTGATGAAGACAGTTTCGGTATTAATACCGGTATTGAAAGAAGTCCGGTATTTGGAAGCCCTACGTCGCACTCGTGTCACCGTATTCGATCGGCCCTGACAGTACTCAAGGTCACGTCGGTTTGTGTACACCTCCCGTTTAAAAATCAAAAACACATGAAAAATGGTTGTTTGTGCATTGAATGGGTATCACAACGCATCATAACATAAAAACAAACCGACTTACATTACATTTCACACGTAAGTATAGAGTTTAATGTGATATTTTTACGTAATCGTAACTAAAAAAATCTAATGTTTCGTCAGCCGCCATTTCTTATAAATGTTGCCAGTGTAGTGAATATTTTTTCCTCAAAATGGGACATGACGTTTACATTCTAAAATGAATACGCTTAATTGAAGTTCCTTGTATAATTATATATTTTTAAATATTTCATTATTTTATTTCAAATTATGTAGTAATTTTATGCACATTTTAAATAAAAAATTGTAAAAATGTATATTTTTTTTTATTTAAACCTTATTTCACAAAGGACAGAAATGCAAAAAATCCTTAAATAAACATAAAAAGCTTTTGCTATTAAATCTACACACAAATTATTAATAACCAAGTGTTAAAGATGTTGTTAAATCCCCCAGTTTGAGGGAAATATATATATATATACTGGCAACACGTTTTTGTATACGTGTGTGTGTTGCTGAGCGTAAAACACGAGACTCCCACGCACACATCGATCGTGTTTCGGCTTCACTTTTGGCAGGTTAGCCGTATGGGGACTATCTGTCTATGCCAGTGGTTCCTAACCTGGGGGTATTTACCCCCCTGGGGGTAAACCTGGTATTTTGCGGGGGTAATAAGCTAACCTAATATAACAATACAACGAACGTACACGATTTATTTTATATTACCATTGGGAGGAGGGGTAAAATCAGGTTCCCTAGTTAGTCATAGGGGTGACCGGACTGAAAAGGTTAGGAACCACTGGTCTATGCGCTATTAGTCTGAGTTTGGGATCATAACAGACTGCGACTAGTACTAATATTTATTCTGTGCTGCGACGTATAAACAAGAGCGTTCATATCATGTACAAACGTGAAGGTTTTCTTAAAGCAGCACGCCAAGTACAATTCCGTTGCCAGACGCAAATTTTTTAGTCAATAAATTTAGGCATTAAGGTAGGCACACAAGGACTAGAAAAAACTCCACAGAAATAAACCCAGAAGTAAATGATGAGTCATAAAGTACCAGATAAATATCCCCAGAGTACGCATTTCTGCAATTCTTTATAATGTAAAAAAAAACTAGGTTAGACCACTTTAATTCGCAAACCCACGTAAAACAGCCATTGAAAAAAGCGGCCTGCCTCGGATCCTAACCGTACTCAGTCCTCAATAACCAGCTGCATAAAAGACGTCAAAGCGAAAACAAATATTGACAGTGAGCGAACTGTATCTGCCAACGTACTATTATGGAAGTATTGTGGAAATTTACACGCCTCGTCGCAGGCGCCGATGAGACGCTGCTTCAGGCTAGCAGCCTTATCCGAACAATGAGAATAATGAGATACGTCAAATACTAGATATTGAAACGATATGGATTAGATACGTCAGTGTCAACTGTCAAACAAGTGTCAATATTAACGTTTCTTCAAACAAAAACGTCACTTTTGACACTTGTTTGACACTGACATATCCAATCCATATCGTTTCAATATCTAGTATATGACGTATTTTTATTGTTCGAATACGGCTGTAGTAGAATACTTGCTCCACAAACAATTGACAAACACACTCGTGCCATTTAAATCATTACGTTTCAAGAGGTTAATTACATACCGAATAATGCTTTTTATAGATTTAATATTGTTATGTTTAAAGATATAATGTGACTAGGTTTGTTCTTCATGGAATTTTTATTTGTAACGTAGTAGGTAAATTTCGCAACATAACTCCCTACTCCAATATAGCGTTGTCATGTTTACATCTCGACTCGACAGTTGTTTACGCTTTCCGAAAGCGAAAGCTTTAAAACGGCCAATAAAAAGTCGCAAAGGTTCGCCCGCCGACAGAATAATACGAGGACAGGTAGGTGTTTTTCCACAAGTAGTTGTGTTGTGTGGGCAATGGCGCCTCGGCTGAAAGACGGAAACGGGTTCAATGACCCCGACCTTGGCGGCGCCGACGCAAGTAACGACACACACATCGTCACTGTATTTACGTTATGTAATGCGTGTGTATCTATAATGATAACATTTTTTTCAGTGGAAAATTATCAAGAAAATAAAAATAATATTATGATACTATTGATAAAATGAATCCCACAAATGATGATCAAAGTACATTTAACAGAAGAAAATCTTCATCTGCGAATTCTGCGAGTATTTACATGGAAAAAAGGCACACGATAATTGAATTCGATGCGAACGCAGGTACAATGAGGCCTCATTCACAGTCTACAGAAAGTGTCAAAATGTCACAGCGCACAGCGTAGTTCCGTCCACATTGTGATGTGAGAACACCGCTTGTTCCCACGCAATCGAAGCGCGTAGAGTACGCTGAAGCAACAGGCAGGGCGCGGAAGCCACAAACTACCCAGATGTAACTAAAACTATACCAGTACGGTTACCATCAGTTTGTCACTGACATAAACGCCGTCGATAACGTAATTTACTTTCTATACATCTCGCTCGCACTCGCATATTAGTGCAAACGGGATGTATAGAAAGTAAATTACGTTCTCGACGGCGTTTACGTCAGTGACAAACTGATGGTAACCGTACAGTTTCCATACTAACGCCGAGTCCAAAATTAATTAACAAGTTGGCTATTAAATAATACGCAGCGCATTATGACATATTATAGTAATTACACAAAAGTAATAACAAACGATTGCGAAATTATGTACCTATATTGTGTTCTTTAGTCATTTATTCCCGTGCTTTTTTACAACGACTTAATGTTTTTTTTATATCATCAATATCATCATGTTATTACTTTAAGTACCTATCTCTTAATACTGGGACATACGCATCTTTAGATTATTTAGATGCCCTTAATGTAAATAGGGTCCTCCAATGTTTGCATAATTATACGTAGGTTGTGTAACGCCAACCCATAACTTTGTATATTTTGCTAAGAGATGTTGTCAGCATTGCTTCGAGACCGTCATGCTCATGAACCAAGTTACAGTAGGTACTATAATCCCCTTTTAGTATGAGATCTCTACTGCTACCTGTATCAGTCGAGTAGAGCGGGACGGGAGCAAACAACCGGAATGACTGTTACACCGCAATAGTGCGGAACTAACGAACCAGGCCATCCACCAGCGAAGGGTCATCAGCATTTCACCGCTGGAACTATTCTTATTACAAGAAACGCCTTGTTGAGCACAGGTAATGAGCATCGGCGCACTCTTAAAGCTATAATTATTAAATAAAAGAGGTCTTTTATGCCAAATACCGGGTAATAAATTGGCATGCGTCGAAAATTTGCCTACTAATTTGAAATTGCGCAGCATGATCTTGATCATTATTTAACAGAACTGCTTGGCTTATCACTCTTATCAGCTAAGGATTTATGTAACGCTAATCAAATGACTTTTGTAGGTTTTTGAAGTCGATATCTAAGTCACTGTTCTTTCAGCGATGTTGTACTTAATTTCAAAATATTATCATACTTAAAAATAAGGAAATAAAGTACAACATTAAGTTATGTTAGGTTAGGATATATAAATATATTATACTTTAAATATTATAATAAATTACACTGACACGCGCTGCCAATTCGAGCAAGAATTACTTCCGCAATCGCGCGCCCTTTTATGCTGTTCGCGTCCGTGACAGTCATCGCTTGATTCGCACACATCGCAATGTGACTGCTTAATGGCATAACGAATACTCAGCCGTTCCTGTTTGTGCAAGCTAACGTGCCGACACTAACCGGCTGATAAAGGAGATGAAATACAAGCAAAACACAATCACCATAAACGTGTAAACAGATCTGAGGACACACAAAGAGACACAGTATACAGATATATGTACATAATTTTGTTGTCCGACCATACTTTCAGGGGTAATAATGTAGGTCATACTGAACAACTGGAGCCATTCCTAAAATCGCGAAAATAAATAATATGCTGTTCCTTAGAAAACACTAGTTATTTATGATGCGCCGATATGTATAAGACATACAGTTTTTTATATTTTTCCGGGCCCTATAATACTTACTACTTTTTCAGTAAGATCTACATATTCACCCCTTAAAGTACGAACAGTCAGACAACGAAATCATTTTGTATAATGATTTATGTTTCTTAAATCAGTGTTTTTCAAACTGTGGGTCGCGACCCCCCGGGGGTCGCGACCCACAGTTTGAAAAGTGCCCTTGTGGCCTATTTGCTGAATAAATGTTGAAGTTTGAAGTTTTGAAGTTTTTTGAAGTAAGTTGTTAAAGTTATTAAGTTATTAAATGAAATAAGTTAAGATCTGTTAGGCCAGTCAAATTAGATTTTTTCCAGGTATTAATTCCCAGCAATCTGGAAATCATCATAATACCTTCATTTGGTTCTAAATTATTGTAATCCGAGTTTGCTCTATTCCAGAAATTGTGGAAAAATGTTTGCTCTTTTTCATATTTCCAGCTTGCTGGGAATTAACTTAACTTTTAACTTAAGGAACTTTATCTTAATTTACTTAGTAATATGTAAGTCGTTTATATACGGATTTTTGCTCCCGTGATAAAAAAAAATACCATCCTATAAAAATAAATATATTTATGTAGAGTGCGTCCTAAAACGCGTATGTAACTGAGTGAATAATAGAAAGGTGCGTTCCAAACACTGGTCTGTGGTTCCAAATTTGTTAGAGTCTGCGCGGAAAGAGAAGAGCTGTACAATGTATGGGATCCCATACATTTCACGACTCTTCTCTTTCCGCACATGTGCAGTCTGTAGACACTTTTTACATAGATAGAAAAACGTAGAAAAGGGGTTTGGGGGGTCACGAAAAAAATATTGTGGTCATAAAGGGCCGCGACAGCATAAAGTTTGAAAAACACTGTCTTAAATGCAACATGTAGGAATTTCAGTGGTTCCGCGTAATAAATTGACATGAAGAATATTTACATTGAAGTACCATAAACTACAATAGTAGCAATAGAAATGGAAATGAGAGCGTACCCAGTAATTCCATCGTAATGAATCGTATCGAGATTATGTACGTAAACAATTTATTGTACATAAGACAGGTTAAGATACAATTAAACAAAAAGTATACAATGTCCAAAAGCGAACTCATCCCTATATGGGATCTCTTCTACTTACCTTTGAGCAATTGAGAGTGAACAAAAATGATAGACAAACCAACACGATGTACAAAAAAGTGGTTCAATTATTACACAAGCAAATAATTAAAGCCCGTAGCCTATATTGTAATATAAATACACATATAATATATATAATATATATTAATAAAAATGACATAGAAATAAATATATGCATACGTAATCATAAATATCATAAATTCATAATTAAATAAAAATACTTAGTACTACTCAACCAGAACACAAGTTATTGGAGAGCCATAGTTTATGCAATTTCCTCTTCAGATTATTCTATAAACAACTGGATATTAAACCATCTACACATTCCTACGCGTAAATTAACATTTTATGGAAGAAAACAGGTAAATATATAGAAAAATAAATAAAACACATAGATGAGTACAGCAAAACCATCATATTTTTTTATAAACTTCTGTATATTTAAGTTGATAGACAATAAGGACAGGCATTGAGTCGGAGGCTAGAGGCCATAACTCGTATCATTAATTCACATTGTCGACATATATGTTCATTCATTTATTTTAATAGAGACTGAACAGCGCTGGCGCCGTATAATTGCAACGTAAGTTATACCAAAAACATCACAAACTTATATTTTCACTACGTTTCAGGTTATAGGGCATGTGCATGAACTATAGGGGGCAGCACAGGAGCCCCTTGATTAATGGTTCAAAGTGTAAATGACAAGTTTAAGTTTCAGATTTAGGCCACAAGATGGCAGAACCTACAACGCGCAAGCGAGCGTGCGTGCACTGTAGGCACGCACCTGCTTTGGCTTAAAGTGTCAATCTGTCAATGTCCAGTTTCCGATTTGGGTCACAAGATGGCAGACCTTCCAACGTGCACGGTCCCTATAAAATCCAGTACCAAAATACACCATATTAAATACACCATTACACCATTAACAAATTATGATCTCATTTTGATTATGACCCTATGCTTTAAGTAGATATATGTATGCAGGTAGGTATGTATTTGTTAATTCGAGAAAAAATGCAATCCTAAAGAAAAATGAATGTTCAGGAGGCCTAAATCTGCAATGTAGGACAGTTTTTTTTAAACCTAATTATATTTAAATCAGGGAACAATCGCTGCTACTAATTACGATGCGTCTACGTGTCGCCCAGTAAGGTCATTGACTCACGCTCCTAAGGACTTTGTTCTGGGCTATTTTGAAGACTCCGGCGCAAGGGGGAACCCGGAACTTCCTACTTATACGACTAAAAATAAACGACAATGGAATCCATTAATTCAAATGATATATTAGTTCGCTGGGCTGATGTTGGTCTTAAGGAATATAATATACAGGTTGGCTAAAAAACAAGTGCATTCCCGTTGCCAGGGAGGTTTTGGGATTATACAGAGGAACTTTTACTATGGGACTAATGGGACCAACCCCGAAATCGCGAAAAAAATTGCCGTAAGAGACCTCTCGGTTTATCGGACTTTCTTAATGTTTGTATGCAGCACTATTTCTTTTTCTCATAGTTTCAGATATTTTCTGAATATCATTGTTTTTGCTTTTTAGTTTTTGTTTTTTGCCATAGAACGTAGTTTTTTCAAATGGTAACTTTAGTGATTCAGCTAATGAATATGAATATTTGTTGCAAATAACTTAATAAAGAAGAATTAAGAATCCCAATGCAACTGCACGAAGTTGGTGCTGACAGGGTCATAGCCCGTCTAGACTTAACTGCTGTTTCGGTCTAGACGTCTGGAGCTAGTTCAGCTAGGGCTTGATAACATATACACTTTAGAGAGGTAATGTATTTTACAAGCATTTTTTTAATATACGACGGTTAAAGATGTTATGTTGAGCTAGTTTGTCTAATTTGCTTGCGAAACTGGTAGTCTAGAATTTATTGGAGTGATTTACTCCTGGGTTATGAATGTTTTTTACGTAATTATAATTATTTATCAATCTGTAGAATATACCTTGTAAAAACTTTATCAGTAGAAAAAGGGGCGGAATTCAAATTTTCTATGGGATACTAACACTTAGCGCCTACGTTTTTTAAATTTACCGCTATTTTCTACTGACGGATATGGCTTGACAGACTATATATCCTTATAGTATCGTCTATGTATACCTGATATAGCACAAACTCTACTCACAAGATCTACCTGTTATAGCTACTTTCTGTATACTAAAGTATACTTAAATATGTCCCATAATATTTATTTATTAATTTACTTATGTAAAACCTACCCGTCACATGCACAACCAAAATAATAATAAATCATATTTACATCAATTGCGTTAAGAGCCAACGGGAGTGGTCATTTCTCCATACAAACGTACTCCTCGTTTTCCTCCGTGGTTTTTGAAGCTAGAGCCATGCTAGAGCAATGATTTTTTCAACACAGATTAATATTGTCAATATCTGTGTCGGACCGTTTTGCTTTTTTTGATATTTTTGTTTTTTAAGGCGCTAGAGCCCTTCAAAAATGGCCTAATTGACTATGCCGCAATGAGAGGCGTGGCATTCAAAACTGATATCAATTAGCCAAAAAAGCAAAACGGTCCGACACAGATAATTTCATAATCATTTAGATTTCCAAATTTGGTTACGATTTAAGTTTTGGAGGAGGAAACAGAGGAGTACGAAACCTCGATTTTTGAGATTTTTACGCAGGATTTTTCGCCTTGTCCTTATCGCACTACTTTTAGGTGCCGCTTCCGTTAGCGAGACGGGTATATTTACCTAAAATATTTAAAACTCAGCTCCTGTTTCGTCTTAACGTATTAACAATGCCCCCTCATACGTGGTGGTCATGGGCCAGTTTCTCAAAAGCTTGTAACTTGTAATACAAGTGGAAGTCCCTTTCTAAAAAAAAGCTGTCAAAAAGTGACATCCGCTTGTATTACAAGTCACAAGCTTTTGAGAAACGGGCCCCAGGTACGTATTTAAGAAACCAAATATAATAATCATAGATTACCGGAAAACCCATCAAACGACGTGAGGAAAATAAAATTGTAATTACCTATGTATCTGCAACCTGCTTACGACGTCGTTTCCACATAAAACAGATCATCAGATTATATTTTATTGATTTTCTCAGAGCTCGGTCGAGAAAACGAGATTAATTAGGCGTAATAATTACCTACAACGAAAAAATATTTTCTGGAACATGTTTTAACGAAAATGTGTTTATAATTTAGTATAAATGAGAACAATCTGTAGCTAGTATAGCTACGAGTATCTGTAGGTACATAAGTAATGCGATACAGTCAGAAAACACCACATCGTTATTTACTTTGTTGTTTAAATAACACCGTCTGAGCTATCAAAATCGCTGGCAACTTAACTTGGTCTAACTCTACCTGATTGTCCTGATTGATTGAGTGATTTAAATTAGAAATGTATGATCATTTCCCCAATAGCATATCGCTGATATTGACATTTAGACAGGAACTAGACGGCTAGCGCGAGATTCCGGTTATATTGAACGGCTGTGTTATTTATAGAACATTGCAGATAGTACAGTCGAGTGCATAAATATGTATACATTTCTTCACCTTAACCCATTGCAATAAGGTGAAAAAAATGTATACATATTTATGCACTCGACTGTACTCACTCGGAGATTACACTGCGCTACAGGTCATAATATTATTTTGTGTAACTGTTAATCCAAAATCCATTATTATGTACCTGTTACACTGTAACAGGTACATAATAATGGATTTTAAAATTCAAGGGCCGAAGTTACAAAACGAGACGAAGACCCGAGAACTTTAAAACCTAAGTATGGAAGGCTGCACTCAATATTAAAATTTATTCTAAGGACCAATATCGACGGACTGCAACCCGACTGCAATTTGTATGTGAATTGCACGCCGACGTTGCAGTTGGCGTGCAGTTCCCATACAAAATGCACTCGGGTTGCAGTCCGTCTTTACCGGGCTAGCGGCCAGCAAATACCTACCTAAAAGCTTAAATAAAATTAAAGTATACGAGTAAATAATACCAGAATAACTCAATTTTGTTTGTAAATATTTCTGGTAACAAACTACCTCTTACTCTTTGAGCCAAAAGCTTGAAAGTACACTATGAAGTCTTTATGTCACTTACATTCATAAATTAAATGTAAAGCTTTTGATAAATATAACTAATTATTTACGAATTTACACATAAGAAAGATTAATAAAAAGAACCGCATATTTTGTAAAACTTAGTTACATTTGCGCAAAACTTTTTAAATGGCATCGGCCATTAGCCGGTTCTCAATTAAAAAAGGTACGTCTGCGTTCAAGGAGACCTAAATATCAAATTTAAAAGTATATTTAAAATATTGGTTTTACATTTTCAGTAAATATTATAATAATGAAAATACGCAAAGTAAACCTTGACAAGATTTTATTTGACACTGAAATAGTGTACAATAATGTGCGTGTCATGTAGGTAATATTAGTCAAATAAAATTTCAGTACCGGTTATGTCAACGACTAATTTCAAAACATAGTTCGTCTTTATCGATGTAAATGTTTTATTGTATGCGAAATCTTTTTTAGCATATAATCTTTTACAATTGTGAAACGTTTTCTTCTTGTTAACATCGGTGACATTCGATAAATTTCAACGTCTCTTGTCAGTATCCTTGCCAGTAAAATAAATTACCTACCTACCTACCTACTACCACAGAAAATCTGCAACATGGCAAAGGACAAATAAGATCTTGTCTAAATGTATAGATTATTTTTTTAATTTTGACTAATTGTACCCAAATAAATCTTAATTTGTAAAGGTGAGTAATTTTGAAAACAATAAATAACCTTTTTTGAAAATATTGCTAAGAAGTTAAAGTAAGCCATTAAAAAAATACAACAGTCGTATTATGTACACAGTATGAATGCTAAGCAGTTGTCTTTTCTATAATATATAATATAATACCTTTAAACGAGGAATTCCTGTATATTTATTTATATATTTCGGGGATATCTGATACGGCTCTAACGATTTCGATAAAAATCGATCTAGCTAAGTCTTATCTTTGGGAAAACGCGCATTTCTGAGTATTTATATATTTTCCGAACAAAGCTCGGTCTTCCAGATATTGATCCTAAAACAAGTAGACTTCAGCACCCCGCGCCGCGCTTCAAATACAATTTATTTATGTATGACTGTTAGTTTTTTAATTGACAGATTAAAGTGCTCTTGAGTAGAAATAAATAAGTAATGCGTTTGGTGCAATTATACCGGAAACAATAAGGAAACAAAATGCACCTACAAAAGTCCCCTTGCACAAGCTTGTGCGGAATAAAATAAAGCCGAGGGTAGAGTCATAATCATAATATGTCTATAATTCTATAATAGACATAATACTTGAAAACATTAATTCCTATAAATATGTTGGTTAAAATGATCACTAGGTACATATAGAATGTGACAGTTATGATCAGTGATCGTTAATTTTCCAGCAATTTTGGTGCAGCATTGTTGGTTAAAAGCATCGGTATGCCCTACTCTAGGTGGAATAGATAATTATTAGGGTTAATAACAGTAATATTAACCTTAACCAATCCTCTCCCTAGAAAAAAATTGAAGAAAATCCTTTATTTTTACTATGCTGCACCAAAATTGCTGGAAAATTAACGATCACTGGTTATGATAAACAATTCATCTAATAATAGCATATTTTTCCTTTTAATAAACGCGATTACAGCGAATTGTGGTTTAAAAATAACATGTTTGTTATATTTAACATTAGTCAGCTGCGGCTATACCTATTATCCGGCGCGGCGGGGAAATCCGTAGTTGACACATACTCAAAGTCCAGCACGCGCTTTTAATTGTAAAAATAAGATCTTGATTTAATATTGTTTTCGGTGAATCGGTGTAGGTATCTCGCCTAAAGTCAAACCAATATCAAATTAAGACATTGTATTATAAAAATGGAATACGTGCCTACAACTCAAAGAAAAACAACACAACAGAGTTGTGCCTATCTCAGCATTTGCGAAATAGTGCCTAGTATACAGTAGTTACTAACTTATAAATGTACTAAACACATTTTTAAATTAATTTAGTGTAAGAGATACTTAGGAGTTTTTGCTGTAGTGGCAGTGGTGACAACAATCATTACACGCAAAAATACGATATATTTATTAAAAATTCGAGTTAGTGTCAACTTGTTAACTTGCTTGCACTTTGTGTAGCGCATTATCTAGTTACTTAAATAAAAAAAATATTATTTTTATTGCAATACGTTTTTTATTTCGACACTCAAATAAAATTATGAGGTCTTTGGGGGTCATCCATTAATTACGTCACACGTTTAGGGGGAGGGAGGGGTCAAGAAAATGTGACATGTTGTGACATGGGGGAGGGGGGAGTCACAAACATTGTGATGTCACTTTAACTTCATCAGTAACCGAAAAATTATTTATATTTTTTTATTCGCTGTACAGTTAAATAATGAGATTTTGGATGTAACTTTCGTTGTGTTATAAAATTACTAATATTTATATATCAAAAATATTTTTTTATTAAAAAAATAATGCCGAGTTAATATTGTCGATTTCGTTGAAAACAAAATTGCCTAAAATGTGACGTCACACCAGGGGGGGAGGGGTTTGCAAAATGTGACCAAGTGTGACAAGGAAGGGGGAGGGGTAAAAAAACCTAGAAATTCGTGTGACGTAATTAATGGATGATCCCTTGTTGACTGACACTAACAACTGGTGCCAAGTAGATTGTACTAATTGAAATAAACAAAACATGACGTCAAGCATGACACAGTAGTGAAAGCATGCATTATGACTTATGTATGATAAACGCGATAATGACTATCTGAGCATATACTGGAATTTTTTGGTTCAAACTAAAACTTAACATTCTACAGTTAAATACACATAACATAACATTCTACAGTTATCAACATTTATTTTAGAAAATATTTAGCAACATTATCAAAACTACTTAAGAGACCCGTTGTCCCGTTATAAATATATGTACTTTAGTATGTCTTAAGTTTCACGGGAGTATTATTTTCTAGTTGACATTTTAAACTTTAAAGCAATAGGTACAATTATATTTAGGTGAACAAAGTAGGTATACCTACCTACTCCGAAAACTAACCAGAAATAAAAAAAAAACTATACCCGATAAATGTATGCTATCAAAAGAATTTTCCACATTTTGAAGTGAAAACTTCTTTAGCGGCGCTGTGCACTTTTTGTGATGGGGAAAAAATGTTAAACTCGCGACAGGTCACGTGACCGTAAGATTCGTAAGACGGACACGTGACCTGATCGAAAAACTGTTACAATGTCATTGAGTTTTCACTTCTGCCGGCACTCCCGGAGTACAACCCGTTGTTTTTATTTTTATTTTAAGTATATGGGAAAAGCCAGGGTTTATCATTCCGTCCCGAATATCTCGATAGTACCTATATAGCCCCACAAAATTAGAGGAGCAGGAAATTGGTTATAATTATAATTGGAAATACCTATCACCGATGTTTTTTAAGATATGTAATACAATACCATATAATTGGCACTCTAGGATAGGGTTTTACGATTGTGGATATTTAAATATTGCGGCTTTCCATTAGGGCAATCTAGATTACAAATTCTATTTAGTATTATAAATAGGAAAATTGTTGTTACAAATTATTATGGACACGACGCGACTCAAAAAAATAACCTAAGCCCGAAGCATAGTTAAAATATCTATTAATGATGTTTACAGTCATGAATGTCACGATGCATGCGTTGAATGGTACGGAAACCACACAGTAAACAAACATATCATGTCGGACTTTCCCCCGCACTAAGCAGAGCAGATAACGCACTCGTATTATTGATGATAAGCACGCGTCAAAAAACATCCGTTTGAGTTCGACCAATCCACCAATCACAGATACAAAATGTATTGGACGATAAAGCTGGTATTTGTATGTTCTTATTTTAATAAAGGAAACCATCATCATTGGACGTTATGGCGTTATCACACAATTAAGGAGGCCTAGGATATTGTGAGTATTCGCGGAGCACCAGTTTGAATGGCATGTATAAGCTAAACAAACAAAAACAAACAACGTAGGTAAACGACACAGGTATTTTTTGCGAAATTCGTATCTAGACTCGAAAGTCGAAACAATAGCCAATATTGATTTTATAAACTTCAGTAAGTGCAAAAGTTCAAGGAGTTCGTTTATAACCGACTTCAACATTTAAAAGGATTCTTAATTCACAATTCTGTTGAATGTATTTTGTTTTGTTTACCTAAGCTAAGGTACCACATAAATGTTTACTTAATGAGTAAAGAATTTAAAGATGGATATTAACGAACAACAAAAACGTCATTCAATGACATTTGTCTTTAAGAGGACGCATTATTATTTATTATGTTCTGAAAGGCACGAATGATGCCCTCTTTGTTCTTGCAAACATAAGAGTCGATCCGAGTTCCTTAGAACTCGACAAAACAACTTGCGTCATAGTTTGTTTACTGCGATGGAGTCGGTGCACGTTTTGAGGGAAAAATTAAACAAACAACTTACGTGATTCACGGATACAAGGGTCGTTTTAAACAAAGGGATCTTATATAAACTTCTGACTCTTTTAGCCTATTGTACTACCTTGCTAAAGAATAAGCACTGGTAGCTTTACGGTAAGATGTGCGACATAGGCGCAAGCTGCGGTTTCAAACCCCGGCTCTTACTAATGATAATTAATTTCTCGAATCTTAATGATAATCTTTTGTACGGAATATCATTTGACATTTACCGGTGATTTTCCGTTGAAGGAAAACATCGTGAGGAAACTGGGCGAATTCCAATAAGACCTGATTTTTCTTAGCTTTGTGTTGGAAGGTCAGCGGCGGTAGCATGGTAGGATTTTTATCACCTGTCACTGTGCCTGTCACTTTCGCACTTACATACTTGTTAGACAGGCGATAAAAATTTGACCATGCTACAACCGCTGGTGACAATCAATTTCATAAAAACTAGGCTTCACTCCTAGGATTAGGTTGCCAAAGCAGATCCCGGGCTTCATTGGGATGCCACCGGGAAAACGCTAAGGTGAGGAGGACTAAAATTGGTAGGCAATCAGACAAGGAAAGGTTATAAACTCTTATGATTGTAAATCATCACGAAAGGTTGTCAGAGATTCAGAGTATTGCATCTCGTCAATTCTCGTCTTCCTGTCGTTTTATTTGTGTTACTAAGTTCATATTACCTCTATGTCTGAAATATCTACGAATAATAGTATTAAAAAACGTGACAAGTGCGAGTCGGACTCGCCCGTCGAGGGTTCCGTACTTTTTAGTATTTGTTGTTATAGCGGCAACAAAAATACATCATCTGTGAAAATTTCAACTGCCTAGCTATCACGGTTCATGAGATACAGCCTGGTGACAGACGGACGGACGGACGGACGGACAGCGAAGTCTTAGTAATAGGGTCCCGTTTTTACCCTTTGGGTACGGAACCCTAACGAGCATTATTTGAGTACCTAAGTATATTCGCGTCATTTCGTGGCATTTTCTACTAATAAGTATAACTAGTGCATCGTAATGAGTTAAAATAATGTGAATCAATAATATACGATTATTACGTAATTAATAGTACACTATAAGTAAACTAATGTAACGCGGTAAATTTTGCTGTCTTGCTTGAATTTTTGGTAAATTTTGCTGATTGCATGAATTTTTGAACAAATGATCGTTTCAATAAAATTTGAGAGAGGGCGTGATAATAATGTCATTTGCTATTGTACGTAGGGTGACTGCTATAGTTATTGTTTCAATTGTCTTGTTTCTTTCTGATTTGTAAAGAGTGGCCAATTACTATACCTATACTGGCCAATAACTGTAGCAGTCACCAAATATTTATTATCACAACATGTTTATATATAATGTTTTTTATGATAGCAGTGTTTGTAAAACAATTGACGTAAAACCGTTAGCGTTATCTCACCATGGTGTTATTTTTTAGGACTATTGATGTTTGACCATAGTTTACGTACGTGCCATAAAAACATAAAAATGACGCGTGATTAGCGCGTGACATTATCATTAAGTCACAAATCTAAATGAGCGAACTGATTTTTAAAGTTATCATTTGTTATTGTTATTACATAATAAAATATATGATTTACCTATATACATAAAACCCAGCTAGTGTAGTACCTAGCAGTAAAACACTTTATTGTACCTACTTACAAAAAAGAGACATAAATCAGGATAAAACACACATATTTAGTTCAAAGGCCATCTTATCCCTTTCAGGGATAGTGTAAGCTTCGTGTAAAATTAATATGTTCAAGATATATTACCAGTATATCTACTGTTCTTATTTTATTTAAGTACTTATAGTATATTGCGGGAAATCAATCGTGAGAGTTTCAATTATTGTTCTCCCACATGCCTACCCCCAGGCTCAAATGCGAGCAAGAAAATCTAAATGGAATGATGGATATGACCTATAAACTAAATTTATTCTATGAAGGGATTTCCCACAAACGCCTACCACTTGTTTAGCGTGAATAATCTGGAATACCTAAGTCAATAATATCCAGGCTGTGCAATATGACTATATATTTTAATATTTGACTATCGTGTCACATTGCGACGTTTGACATATACAATAAGTAATTAAGACAATAACGGATCATAAGGGTGGAATCACATCTGTGAGAAATTGCTCGTTAGTATGAAGATGCGTACGCATGCTTTCAGCTTTTCGATGCGTACGCATCTTCATACTAACGAGCAATTTCTCATATATTAAATGCGGCTCGATGCTGACAAATCTGATTCCACCCTAAAAAAGTAAAAAAGCCAAACCGTAAAAGACCATATATTGAAGATAAAGGTAATAAATAACACATAACGTGTATTGCGTACATTGACCGTCCGGTTAGTTATAGAAGCCTTGCCACAAATCGCGAATGCACTCGTTGTACCGGCGCTGACGTTGTCAACATTCTCGGTATCACAATGAAAAACACTTGACGTCATCGCCGGTTCACAGAAAGTGCCAGACACGAGTGAATACTAAAGACTGCTAATGCTAATACATATATTATAAACAATGTTGACCGAGGTCGTGAAAGAATACATCAGGTACATCAGGGACCCAAACGGATAACAAGATCACACAACTAAACACAACACTTTCGTTTTGGCATATATGTTAGAAAGTTTTAAAAACTCTGACTTAACAATTTTTACGGGGTGTACCATACAGTCTTAGTCTAAATTGAAGTCATATCATATACCTAACGCAGATGACGACTTACGGACTTACTTACTGTGGCTTACTTACTTTAGTATGATGGCTTCATCATCGTTTCTAGCCTCCACCAGTCTTTGGTAGTGCTAAAGTACATATTTATTGAAACACCGGTCAACGTTTTCTCGGACATGGTTAGGTGTGTATATTTTACCGGTTTTATTATTTAAGATACGCAAGCATTTTATTACTTTTAGGGTTCCGTACCCAAAGGGTAAAACGGGACCCTATTACTAAGACTCCGCTGTCCGTCCGTCCGTCCATCCGTCCGTCTGTCACCAGGCTGTATCTCACGAACCGTTATAGCTAGACAGTTGAAATTTTCACAGATGATGTATTTCTGTTGCCGCTATAACAAAAATACTAAAAAGTACGGAACCCTCGGTGGGCGAGTCCGACTCGCACTTGTCCGGTTTTTACTCTCCACCTGAGTCACCTGACTAGATAATTGGATAAGTAATTACATTCTATTAGGTATTATAATAACCTGATTACTCCGAATCATATATTAGACCAATAGTGGGACCGGATTTTTGCACTAAAAGTTTTGATAATTCTAAAGATGAAAAAGTGATACTTATCTGACATGGGACATATTTTTAAGCATATTTGTAAAATATGACGAAAAGTTAGAACGAGCGTTAGATATAAATTAGGTATTTATATATTTTTAGTAATGATTTTTTAATATTGAATTAAAGTGCAATGTTTAAGTTCCATCGTTTATAATATGTATGACGCTTTATAATGTAAAATTATTAGAATTTTTTTTAACGTGCTTCTTAGTCAAACTACAAATTAGCTTATTATTTTGTCGATATTGAATTAAAGTTTAATAAATCCACAACAACATATCTAAATTCTTAAGTTAATAGGCAAGCTAAAAATTTAGAAGAATAAGATATATGCTTCAGAATTAATATGCGTTTTTTGTCCTATAATATCTAATATTGAATTAGAGTCTGTAAAAATAAGTCTATTACTATAAAATAATATACGCAGCCATATTATGGAAAATAAGAAATTTCGGTGTGTAGCTTGCATTGTAATAGTAAAATATATTTAAAAAGGCGCGAAATTCATACATACGCCGCGCTGGTCCGTCAGTGTCGCCGGCGCGGCGCCCGAGACCCTATCATAGCCTACCTATACCTCGCCCCTCGCCTCGCCCCACCTGCCGCTCACAGCACTGTCTGTCTTTTCTTATCATTCATTTGTTTGTTTACTGTGGACATATATAAATTAGATGCGGACATTACGTGAAATTAAAGGGGTCCCTTTGTTTCCCATAAAGTTTTAAGTCATAATGTATTGTTTGTCATATAAGAACCTTCGGGCTCTCGAATTAAGGTTTATTTTTGAATGGCCTTAGTAGCAGTTTGATAGCGTTGACTCGGCTCGGAGAGTTGGCGAATTGGCGATTCATTCGCCGAGTTAGCGGATCGGATACCAAGTTATCAGTTAGTTTAGTGGCCGAGTTGATTAGGAAGAACATTTGAATTTCGAAATTGTAATAAAAATGTACATGATATTCACAACTATTTTTTACCATAGTTTGTCAAAGGACTGTCTCATTTCAAACATAGAGAGAATCATCATACTATCTTTGACTTACACTAGTACTAGCACCCAAAAGAAAAGGATGAATATAGTTTTTTGTTTTTATTTACTGACAAATTGGTTTGACCGACTATACCTATTTCTGGTTCCTATTGTCATGTCCTGTCCTATTCAACGTCAATATCATATTATGTATATTATAAACCAACTGCTCAATATTACACGTATACATATTGAATATACAATAAGGTAAGTGACCTCACCTTATTGTATATTCCGTGTCGGCCGTATATGCCTATATACGGCCCACCTTAAATTAAAATGTTTTTTTTTTTATAAACAGGATATTAAGTATGAAAAACTCACTCAAATAGGTATCTTATTTATTGAAGTTTCTTCATTATACCAAAATAGTTATAAAAATATTACGATACTCTTGGAAAATATACCTTTTATAAAAGTCCTATTGTGGGCCTTATTGAACACTAGCAGGGTATTACTTAATCCCGCAAAAAATAATAATTTTGACAGTAGACAATAACAGATTTTATTGTTTTTAACTTAAGAGTTATACATATACAAATAACAATATTTGGTACTTCACAACAAGAGGATATTTATAATAAGTTAAAAATAATTCTTTTGGGCCTTATTAACTAAAGATATAATAATGCAAAAAACCGGGCAAGTGCGAGTCGGACTCGCGCACGAAGGGTTCCGTACCATAATGCAAAAAAAAAAACAAAAAAAAAAACGGTCACCCATCCAAATACTGACCACTCCCGACGTTGCTTAACTTTGGTCAAAAATCACGTTTGTTGTATGGGAGCCCCATTTAAATCTTTATTTTATTCTGTTTTTAGTATTTGTTGTTATAGCGGCAACAGAAATACATCATCTGTGAAAATTTCAACTGTCTAGCTATCACGGTTCGTGAGATACAGCCTGGTGACAGACGGACGGACGGACGGACGGACAGCGAAGTCTTAGTAATAGGGTCCCGTTTTACCCTTTGGGTACGGAACCCTAAAAATTGTCTAGTTTACGCGAAAATAGTAGGTAACTAAAGTCACTAAACATAAAGCTTTATTATTATTATGTATTAACATCTGGGGGCACGGCAGTGCCCCCGCCAAGACGAGCAAAGCGCAAGGGCACTATCTTTCTCGAAGCGCTTCGTCGTTTTTTGGAACCCTCATAACTTGGGGTTGGATTATACTAGATAAACAAAGTTCTCGGACTTATTAAGCATATCAATTGCATAGCTCTTATACTTTAGATTTTATTCATATCTAAAAACTTCGATTTCGTCACTGACTCACTCACTTGATGATTATCAATACCTTTAGGGTACTTCCTGAAGTCCTCTAAGAAGCTGAAATTTGATATGTAAGATAGTTTTAGTACACAAACAACAAATACATTCAAAAAATTGAATTTTTTAATCCTTAAAGGGATGATGAGGGGTTTAATCTTGTATGGGGAATCAATAATCGCTGAACCGATTTAGTTGAAATTTGGTATGTAGATAGGTATTGTTATCGGGAAGGATATAGAATAGATTTCAATCTCAAAGTTTACCCTTACGGGCTGAAGGCAGATTTCAACCCCAAAGTTTACCCTTACGGGGTGAAGGGTTTATATGGGGAATCAGTAAGAAGTACATTGTGTAACAGATGCCCCCAGATACTTATTTCAGGATTTTTAATAGTAAATCACCCCCAACCCTTTAAATTAGGGGATGGAAGATTGTCATAAGCAACTCCCACCCAAACCCCACCAAAAACATTTTGATGTAAAATGTTGCCCAGACGAAACCATAAGGCTCGCACTGTCAAAAAGTTATCAGATCTCTTGCCAAGCTTCTAACTCTACAAGCCCTAACTTCACTAGCTCTACACCTTAGTCAAAGTATGTAGCTCGGCCGTTTCGTTTCTACAAGAACTATTGTATGTATAATAAAAAAACCGCCCAAGTGCAAGCCGGACTCGCGTTCCAAGGGTTCCGTACATTACACAATTTTTAACAATATGTTTTTTTAGTGAAAAGTGAGTAAAATGTCTTTTAAAAACCCGTAGGGATCGGATCAAAAACTAAGTACTTAAGTCCGACTCACGCCACAGATTATACAATAGTTCTTACGAACTGATACTTATCTCTCAAACAAAACGCAAGTACCTACCGTTTTGATACCTACACAAAAATACAATGGAGTGACCTTCAACGCGCCGCTCCCCGCACCGCGCGCACCGGCACAACGCTAGGGTTGCTGACGCTTAGAAATGATAAATAAATACCCACTTAAACAGAGGAGTGAAATAAAAGGAAAGCTAAATCTTAAATTATACCTAATATTCCGATTATGCTTTAGTGTTTGCGAAATAGTCATTTTAAAAGGTCATATGTCCCTGCAGTAACCTCAGTGTTTACGCCGTTTTATAAACCGCGCAATAATCCCAGCAAGAATTAGTTTTAAAACTTCGTGTAATTTAAAACCAGATAGAGATTAATGTTACATAGTAAAGAAAAATAATAGAAACCCCATGAATAAAGGTAATTAATTATAAGTTAACCAGAGCAAAAATGAGTAGGCACTTTCCGGTGTAAACTTACTGTCGTTAAAATAAACATTTACCAAAATAAATTAAAAATTTACTACCTATTTCAAATAGATAGATATCTAAATCTATACATTTGTCACACATATTAAACATTACATGTTTAATTAAAGAAATTCAATAGTAGGTAGGTACCTACTACCCGCGCGATTCGAACTTTAAGATATCGCGCCGTTAGACTTCACTAGATATGAAATAGTAAAGATATGTGACGTTCCACGGCAAAAGGTACCTTATGGCGGCTGGCGCTTGCGCTTATTATTATCGCCACTCCAATATTCAGTCGGGGCAATGGTACCTTTTGCCGTGGAACGTCACATATCTTTACTATTTCTTATCTAGTGCATCTCTAATTCATTTCCCGAATCCCGCCGTCCGTGTAACTATCGTAAAAATTGACAGTGCGGCGCGCGGTGACGTGCGTACGTGAGCGCGTGTGGCAACCAACTGGCTTGCTTTTCTACCGTGAACGGGAGCAGATTCGTAGGTATTAATCCGAGCTCGCGCAGAGAGTTCCATAGGCCTGCTCACGCTTAGCTCCACATTTCTAATAGGTTTTCCTGTCATCTATAGGTAAAGAGCTAATATGTGTATTTTTTTCATAATAAAAAGACCCAGTAGTTTCGGAGATAAGGGTAATGTTAATTTTTTGCCTGTTTTCTTAAATAACTTCTAAACTATTTATTTTAAAATTATGAAAAAAATATATTTGAGATTCTAATTCTAAAATGAGCCCCTTCATTTGATATATAACAAAGATATAGTTTTTTTTCTTCTATTTATCATTCATCTCAAAAGTGACCCCTTTATTTAAATTTATATTACATATTTACTTTACATGTATGTCTTTGGGTTATAGACAAGTTTCAACTTATTAGTCCAGTAGTTTCGGAGCAAATAGGCTGTGACAGACGGACAGCCAGACACACGAGTGATCCTATAAGGGTTCAGTTTTATTCCTTTTGAGGTACAGAACCCTAAAAATAATGATTATAATAAGTTTTTCACCTTATGCCCATGTGGCGGTAGCAAAACAGCCAAGCCACATATTTTGACTAAGGTGTAGAGTTAGTGAAGGGGCTTGTAGAGTTTGAAGCTTGGCTCGACAAGAGATCTGATAACTTTTTAACAGTGCGAGTCTTAGGCTTATGGTTTCGTCTTAGCAACATTTTACATGAAAATGTTTTTGGTGGGATAATTTTTTACAGTATAAATATTTCTTCGTAACAGTTAGTATTATCTTTTAACATGATTTTTACTGTACATCTGGGCCCTATTTCACCAACGTGACAGGTGCGACATTTGTCGACATCACTGTTACTGACGTCACAGGCCTTTATAGGCTACGGTAACCGCTTACCATCAGACGAGCGGTGTGGTTGTTTGCCACCAACCAGTGTTGGGCGTAATTAATTACTCGTGTAATTTAATTACATGTAATTAATTACTCGTGTAATTTAATTACATGTAATTAATTACTCGTGTAATTTAATTACATACATGTAATTAAAATGTTTGTAATTTAATTACATAAAATTTAATTACATGTAATTAATTTTTCTGTGTAATTTGCAATTGTGATTACATTAATTAGTAATTAAATTACTCAATTACTTTTCATTTACCTTTTTAATAATATGCAAATATGAACAAATTTACTTGTAGTAATTATAAAGAAAAACTTTTATGAATTCCATTATACGCTGGATAACGTTATAACATATTTTTTATCCCTGGAATCATACCTTTACAGGGTACTATGTGACAAACCACGTTGAATATGGCGGTCGGCGCTTACGTCGCGTAGCACCGCATTAGTTTGCACGATGCACATCCCTGGTGCGCCGGGTGCGGGCCAGCCCCAATCCTATCCTGTGTGTGATAGCGGACAGACTTGACTGCCCGTATATGAGACACTGCTGCGAAATGCATGTTTCCAGCAGTGTATATATATTGTAATAGTTAATTAGGTACTAACATTAGGAACGTAAGTCTACTAACAAATCTGTATGAGTCCATAGTTGCTCGAAATAAATATTTTTCATTTCATTTTCATTTCATTAGTTAATAGGGCGCCGATAATAATGACGTAAGCGCCGACCTAAGGTGCCTTTCGGGTTGGACTGTAGCAAAGGGGGGGCTGGGACTTGGACAATTGTCACAAGAAATACGACAGTTGTCACGAAATTCCGACACAGAACTCATTTACTGTCATGAATTACCGAAAGTTCTTTGAAATCTTGTGTCAATTGTCATCATTATCATCATAAACAAGAAAGATACCTGTTTATTGCCGATATAATAAAGATTTTTTTTTAATAATACAATGATAGTGACAAACAGGAATAAGGCCTGTCCGATGGTAAGCTATAACCGTAGCCCATGGATGCCTGTGACGTCAGCAACAATGTCACGTTGGTGAAATAGGGCCCTGGTGCTACATTACGACACCGGTGCTATAATAAGCACATTAAAACACTCCCTTTGGCCGTGTTTTAAAATTCGTCATTCGTTGCAAAATTTCAATTTTTCGCACTTCTATCGTAAATAACTACCTATGTATTAATAAAAAAAGTTACCTATATAAGTAAGTAGTTACTGCCTTTAAAAAGTATAAGTGTCTAAATGTTATTAGACTTTTTGATTCTTTAAAACGTCTTTAGGTCAATAAAGCAAGTGAAAAATTATTAGAGTTAGACCAAGAAAAGTCTGCAGCGATTTGGACAGCTCACGCAGTGAAGGTGTTATTTATAAGTCATCATTTCATAGAAGTTTCTTCAAATTGGCCTTATTAATGAGAGATTAAAAATATTCAAAATTATCTAAAAATATTTTAATTTATTATTTCATCTCATACGTTCAATAAGGCCCGGGACTGGACCTTTTTACCTGCACTGACAGTGGATCTTCTTAGCAACAAGTACAAATTCAGAATAATAGGGAGCAACTGCTATTTTTGAATGCTGGGCCTTGTTACCCGCCGGGCCTCATATGCCTGCACCTCACCTACCTTATTTATTTGTTTTACAAGGGGAAAATTTGTTGATTAATCATGCTAATATTGATACCCAAACAAGCGAAACATTCTAAAATTGAACCACAAGCGTAGCGAGTGGTTCGTAAAGTTGAACCTCGAGCGTAGTGAAGGTTTGAAGGGACGAGGGTTAAATAAAATTTTCACTACATCAGCTCGTAAAGGCCCTCTTGATTGTTCGAAACGGATAAGAAGAGTGGCATTTAATTTGATGCAAATTTTGAGTTGTTTCCGTAGGTATACTCGTAAAGCTCAGTTGGTTGGTAAAATTGACTTTAAAATGATAAATATTGAATAACGTTAGTTTGAAATTGATTTAAATGATAAAGTAAATATTATCGGAGATATATATATCGGATATCGCTCTTAAACAAAAAATATATGTCGCTAGTCATTTATAACCTAAAAGCGCCAAATTACGCAAAATTATATTGAAATGACACCTGTCTATTGAATTTGAAGAATACTTTAACAAGGGTGGTTATCTGTATGACAATGCACCTAAAATAATTTTCAAATGTATCTATTATTTCTATACTTAACACGATAACGAATTCTACGTAAACCAAACCGCGGGCAATCCCTAGTACATATAGAAATAAATAAGTGTAGGTAAGTTTCCATTAGTGTACCTACTATTAACAATATAACTATTTACCATTGATAATAATTTTATAAACGTTTTGCGTATTTTTTACGGGCACCGCGCTAATCGCTAGCCCGCCACCGTCGATCGCTGCCTCCTGCCACGGCGCACAGCGCGGCACGCGAAAACGCCGCGCGTTTGAAATGTAACTCAATATAAGCGCGGAATGCATACTTACGTATCAGTATTTAGTGTTGCCGTGATTTTATATTTCTAATATTTTGTGTGGGAACTAAGATCTTTATTATGACCGTGTAATATTAACTCTACAAACTTTAATTCAATATTGGCTATACTGCTTAACCAGAAATCAATATCTAGACAAGCACATTGTCTACATTTCTAATTTTTTACAAGTATACTAAGTTGATAGATAATATCGTAATTTTATAATATCAGCTACTTTAATTCTTTATTGACAAAGTAATTCATGTTTTTACGTTCACCAGAAAGCAGCTGTTCCAGATTTCTAAAAACCGAATATTGTGAATAAATTAAAGTGTTATTGAACATGTTACAGTTTTTTGTAACTTTAATTTTATATTTACATAGTTATTTAGCAAAATTGAAATATTTAAATATGGCCGAACGCTCCACCTATAATTTTCTAATATTTTACATAAATGTTATTTAACATGCATGCAATAACATATCAAAAAAGAAAAAACTTTAATGTTATCAAAACCCATTTTTGTTCCACCGCTGGTCTAATATATAAAATTGAAAAACCAGAACGGGATAAAAAACGAGCGAAGAAGAGAGATGGCGCCTTACAAATTTCTAAAAAAGTTTTTGACACGTATCTCGAATACAACGCACGTATGATAAGAAAAAACTGTTTAAATCTATTATCTACATATGAGAATGAAACTAGAACATAAAAACTATCGCTTTCGATGCGTATTTAATTTACAATAAGGAAAAGAAATTTTCATAACAATCTTCATTTTACGACTTCGACCATTTCTCGGGAACTCTCGGTTGCTTTCGTTTGGCGGTGCTACAGATTAGACCAAATAATCCGTAAGTTAAAGTAAACTAAATTATGTTTGTCATGTTGGTATACAGGTATTTCTGAGTTTTTTTTACACGAAGTAAAATAAAAAGTGCTGCCAACCTCAACCTTAGTCCATAGCCCATACGAGTGAATTATGCCATTTATGACATATCAATGAAATTAATATTATCGTATGATTATCGTGTTAAAAAGCGGTGGTGGCCGAGTGGATATGACGTCCGACTCTCAATCCGGAGGTCGCGGGTTCAAATCCTGGCTCGTACCAATGAGTTTTTCGGAATTTATGTACGAAATATCATTTGATATTTACCACTAGCTTTACGGTGAAGGAAAACATCGTGAGGAAACCTGCATACATCTGCGAAGAAATTCAAAGGTGTATGTGAAGTCCCCAATCCGCATTGGGCTAGCGTGGGGACTATAGCCCAAGCCCTTTCGCGCATGAGAGGAGGCCTGTGCCCAGCAGTGGGACGTTATATAGGCTGAATTATCGTGTTAATAATTTGTATTTTATTGTTTTAAATTTCTTTATGAGTTATTATTATTCAGATTGATTTTCATGGCTCGGCAAACATTGTCATTCGTCCAGGGAAAGGGCTGCCGAGATGAGCCAAAAATACAAAGTTATAGAATGGGAGACGAGCGTACTTGGGACAACAAAATGGGAGACGGCCGATGGCGAGAGCTATCGCAAGATCGCAAGAAACATGACGTGATCTGGTATCGGAGGCCAGGTGAGTCCTTTGGATCGTTGCGTCACCTTAGCCGTAGTATTGTTAAGATCCAGAAAGGGAAATGGGGACTACCTACGTTTGTATGAAAAGGCGATTTATGGGTGGTGGTCGTCCATATTCGTGGCTTAAAGCGGAAAATAAGTAATCTAATGAACGTTTTTGCAACTAGGCTTAGGGGCTATTCATAAATTACGTCATTTCAAATTAGGGGGGGGGGGGTCTGGACATCGGATGACGGTAGCATGAAGTAGGAGGAAATGGGGTCATTTGAAGCATGATTTTTGGATGATCATAGGGGGGGGGGGTCCAAAATCGTCAAAAATCGATGACGTAATTTATGGATAGCCCCTTACAACAATAAGTAATAATTTTATGTTAAAACAAGTTTTAAATAAATACCTACGTACATTATAAGAAATTTTCGAATTAAGTTATCCAAATAACGGCTACCTACTTGACAAATAAGAAATCCTTATCACAGTTATAAACCCTGGCAGGGATACATAATAATGTCGGTATTTAACTAAACACAAGACAAACGACAAACTCTTTATTTCATTTACGCGAGCGGAGCTGCGGGCCCGTCTAGTTCTATATATCTCTATAGGGGCTATTCATAAATTACGTCATTTCAAATTAGGGGGGGGGGGGGTCTGGACATCGGATGACGGTAGCATGAAGTAGGAGAAAATGGGGTCATTTGAAGCATGATTTTTGGATGATTATAGGGGGGGGGGGGGGTCCAAAATCGATGACGTAATTTATGGACAGCCCCATAGACAAATTCGTGCTTAATATTTCGTGCTGAATAGCAAAATCTAGATTAGCTTTGTGTATGAATTGAATATATGTACCTACATACTGTATACGAGTATGTGTATATTGCAATTGTTGCATCTGACATGAATGCGTATTCCTAAGTACAGTCAGCAGCAGAAGTTGCTAAGCGGGCGAGGTGTTCAAAAGTACCTTGACACGCTCTTGTTCTCTTAACAATAAAGTCGCGCCAAGATCGTTTTGAACACCTCGCCCGCTTAGCAACTTCTGATGCTGACTGTACGACCAGTGCGTCGTGCTCGCTCACGTACATGTTATAGAGATCATATGATATGACTGTAATATTTCAGGAATTAGGAACACACAAGGAACATTTGGAAAAGCACTAGTCACTTTAATCAATACTTAACAGATTAAAAAAATCTTAATGCGTCTCTAGATTCAATGACATGACCTTAGTAGTGCTACGGAGCTACGCCGTAGCACTGCAGATATTCACGTAAATAATAGATATTACATAAAAATATAAATACTCACACTCATAGGTTAGGATAAGGTCAAGCAAACTTTACGGGAATATTTCTTACGTTAAATAAAAATTCTCTAATATACATAATTATTACAAGGACGTGACGACCCCAATGACGACGATATCACTGCTACTTTTTACCATTTATTGTCTACTGTTTTTAATACTATTTTGGCAAACTGAAAGTTCTTAGAATAGAGAAAATTGTAATATATAGGCAGTCACTCTTCATTTTAATGCGTGCAAAACACTATACAAATTTTCATTAGGATAGGATCGTCCTGAAATGCACACGGCCCATTCTCCCAAAGCCTTTTTTGTGTGGCGATTTTGGGTCCCGAGATCAGAGGTTCTATATGAAATTCATGAGGTACCCCATCGAGATTACCGTTATTTTTACTGGTGTCATAGGAATACTGAGGGATGTCTTTTTTAATAATCGCGTAACTGCGACGTAGTCTGTTGACGTTGATTTTGAATGATATGCTATTAATTGTCACTTTGTAGGCTGCAATGAGCCCACAATGAACATGGTATAAAATGATGACACGAAAAATGTTTATGATCAAAATTGGAATAACGCTCGTCTTACGATTTTAAAATTGCCGGTTAATTGAACTGACTTCATAAAAATTATAGGCTTATTTTTTTTATTAACTACCTATATGTGTATTTGTTATATGATCTAGCCTTTTCTAAGAATTTTCAGTTTTGCCCATGTAGAGTCCTAAAAACCTAGTACATACATACATACATACATACATACATACATACATACATACGCTGCTTTAGGGAACAAAAATATTCATCCCCTGTTTTACCAACGTCGTTCATACCTACCAAAGCAAAAATATTACATGTGTGAATAACCCTAATTCCGTCTCCTACCTACTTAAATTCCCGATCAAAGAGTCACTCAAGGCGGGCGTTGCTCCAAACACAACAAATACATACAACAATAGTTCAATTACGTACCCGCATTATTTCATATCACGTTATAACCAAGCATTACAAGTTACGCGTAGGCAAACAAAAGTCACGTTGCTCTACCGTGACTTGTGACCCAGACGGGGTGACCTTTACGCGCAGCCTTCATCATCAGGGCACTTACAGGGCGTTGTCTGTAAGTAACTGATGTACGTATTAAGTGTATTCGATATCATTTGGTAGAGGATGTGGTGTTATGTAAACGGAATGGTCTAGTCGTTACGAGTACCTACGCCCCCGCAGACGCCTTGCACGCCTCCCACACCCCGTCAAGCGACGCCTACGTCCACCCCACGCCTGCAACTGCACCAGGCGCGACCTATGGCCTTTACTCCTCGTGCCCGCCCGCGCCGCTGCATTCACTGCTGCGCCATATTAATGCGGTAATCTAGGTAACCCACTGACCTTAAAAATTGCCTACGATTCGAACCTGGCTTATTTAATTTCCCGCTAAACGTAATCCTTAGAGTAATTCATGCCTAAGGGGCTTTTTATGTCATGGTGGTGGGCACAATTAAGAGTATGATCTAAACCTCTTGATACCTAGATGTGTAGCGTACCTAGCTTATCGCTTCACTTAGCCTACATTATTTACGCATACCTACCTATTATATGTATAAACAAGTTCCCTTAAGTAAATAACAGTCCATTCATATTTATTGCATTTTTCATGCAATTAAATCGTTATTTGGCGCGTAATAATACAAGTTTCCGATCCAAAGTATACGTTTTTACGGTCATCAAGATATAATCGTCGTGATATATGGCTAGGCTCCAAGGCTGGTTTGTCCTCATCTGTCCCTAATCGAGTTTCCGTAGTAAACAAATGACATCGGGTGAAAATCTACTTGGATCGGTTTCTGCTAAGGGCCAAAGAGGGCTATACGCCTTTAGAGAGTTAATGCACTTAAGCCCTTTAGGTTAAATGGGTAACGGTAATAACGGATGAAGGTTCTAGCAAGAACTGCGCAATTTCCGCTTGCACGTCACTCGGCACGTGACTTGAGTGGGGGGCGAGCAAAAACAGTTATTTTCAGTTTAATCAAAATATCAACGTGAAGAAACAATTAAATGAAATGCAAAACTTATGTAAAGAAAATGAAGTGAAATATTGGATAATATAGGTACTTTAAAAAAAAAAACTATAAGTTGGTAGGTACTTATTATACTATCAACGATTAATAAAATAACTTAATATAATAAATAAAGTAATATACAGGGTGAAATTTAAATCACTGGCCATATTCATTCCAGGCACTAGGTTACACTTAAGGAATCTATTTAGCGAAAAAAAAGAGTACATTTTTTTTAATTTTAATTTTTCAATTTTTAAATACTTTCCACGAGTCGTGGTCACCCTATTACCACAAATGTAAACAAACCTAATAGTAGGTTTTAACAACAACATCAGCAAAACCCTTATCTGACCTTCACTAAACCTTATAATCGTTGCAATAGGGTCCACCTAGTTAGTGTTGGCGATGGTAGGCAGGTTTATCAATTTCGAGGGTAGTCTAAACCATTCCGCGCTAGCGGTAAACATAACGGTTAGCATAAATGATTAGTCACTCGTCACTCGCCAACCTTAAAATAATAATCGCGCGCGTACTAAGGTTTAAAAAAATGTTTTCGAACCGGGAATATTAGGAAATGGTACGGTGTTATTTATTAAGTGGTGAGTGTTTACGTGGTGCACAAAGATTATACGAAATGGAATCAGTTCCACGCCTTCGCAGACAAGGATTGAATCCAAGAGTACCATCTCGTGGGACTTTCGTTAATTGCGTCGACTTTTAATCAAATGTAAGTACATAAGATGATTCAATTTTTTAAATACGCCTGAATGCAAAGATTCCTGACCTAGTTTTTACTCATTGTTTTTAAGCCACGGACGTTTTGTTAATAGTCATTAGTCAGAAATAATATTTTAGATTAAAAATGGGTTGCCTTTGCATTTTGACGGCTCTAAGCCCGTTAAAGTATGAAGGAAAAATTAGCAACTTATGTAGGTAAGCGTCTTATCTCGCTGCAATAGGGTTCATAATTGGTGACGCGATTGCAAACAGCGGGAGGGGCGGGGTGTCAATGACCTTAACTGATAAGAGAGAAGCGGGTGTAGTGGGTAGTTGTCGGTTCACCATAACGTACGAGGTTTTTAGGACAACTTGATGATGAGTTATTTCGAAAAAAATGTACTGAGCGGTATTAAAAGAAAAAACACGTGTTTAATATTTTTTCGAGTTCTTTCGGGTGTCTCAATTTGGCCAGTGAATTAAATTTCACCCTGTATATATTGTATATCATAAATTCAATTAAGTTTTACCCCGATTTGGTTTACGTAATTGATCTTAGTTTATAAGCGGTATTAAGTTGGTAGGTACTTATTATACTATCAACGATTAAGGCGCTCTTATACTCGAGTTTTACGTTTTCAAGGGGGTGAAGCAGACGCGTGGTAGAACGGGCAGGCGGGCGCCCCGCGCGGCGCACCGCACCATTCCCGCGCAGCACGTCTACGTCCTTATTCTGACGACATCGGTATTCTGAATTGTCAGTTCCGGGATTTTTAGTTCGGCAATTAATATTGAATAAGATTTATTAGTAAATTCGAATTTTGATGAGTACTTAATGAAATTAAAAACCGGACAAGCGCGAGTCGGACTCGCCCACTGAGCCCACCGAGGGTTCCGTACTTTTTAGTATTTGTTGTTATAGCGGCAACAGAAATACATCATCTGTGAAAATTTCAACTGTCTAGCTATCACGGTTCGTGAGATACAGCCTGGTGACAGACGGACGGACGAACGGACGGACAGCGGAGTCTTACTAATAGGGTTCCGTTTTACCCTTTGGGTAGGGAACCCTAAAAATGGTAGGTAAGACGGTGAGGTCGGTGAGTGTACCTAAATAATTAGTAATTATATACAATATGGGTGTATACTTGACTGATCATGTTTTTGTAAAAATCGATTTCGACTGGCAAAACATATTATTTTTTGGCAACCGGGTTTTTTAACCTAATTAGACCCCGCTGAATCCGAAATTGCCGGTTGCTTGATCGAATTTTTGACTGGAAGTGAGATAGTTGATATTAAAGGTCCCTTTTTTTAGTTTTTCGTAAATAACTCTTAAATGGTGGCGCATAGCAAAAACTTTCTTAAACATAAGTAATCTGCATAAAATTGCCTACATGAAACATTCCGTACAATTTTTCGCTAGGCTCAATATTCAAAGAGATATTAAGGCGGGAAAGTTAATTATAATCACTTTTTGAAGGTCTCTTTTTTTAGTTTTTCGTAAATAACTCGTAAACGGTGGCCAATATAAAAAAAAATTGTTAAACGTTAATAATTGACACAACATTTTCAATAAAAAAAGATTTAGTACATTTTTAGCAGGGATCAATATTTAAAAAGATAATAAAGAGGGAAAGTAAATTATAATAAATTCTAAGGTTCCTTGTTTTTATTTTTCGTTAATAATTTGAAAAGTATGACTCATAGCAAAAACAAATTTTACACAAATAATAAACATAACATTTCCTACAAGAAACATGTAGAACACTTTTCGCTAGGATCAATATTTAAAAAGACAAAGCATCCGGTAAGTCAATTATAATCAATTTTAAAGTCCCTTTTTAGTTTTTTGTAAATAACTCGTAAACGGCGTCCCATAGCAAAATAGGTTTTTATGAATAAATAATCTCCATAAAATTTTCTGCAAAAAACATCTGAACACTTTTCTCTAGGATCAATATTTAAAACGATATTAAAGGAAGAAAGTTAATCACAATCAGTTCACAGGTCGCTTTTTTTTTCGTAAATATCTCGTAAACGGTGCCCCCGTTGCAAAAAAATATTATACACAAATATTGAACATAAAATTGTCCACAAAAAAGGTTTTGTACACTTTTTCGCTACGATCAATATTTAATGAGGTATTAAAGGGGGTAAGTTAATTATAATCAATTTCCAGGTCCCTATTTTAAGTTTTTCGTAAATGACTTGTAAACGGTGGCCCATAGCAAAATAGGTTCTTAATGTTAATTAACCCCCCTTGGCTAAAAAGTGGCCTCCATGTTTAAAATTCATTTGTTTACGTAAGATGTCCGTCTTTGGGTCACGAATTTACATGTGTGTACCAAATTTCAACTTAATTGGTCCAGAACTTTTGAAGAAAATGGGCTGTAACAGACGGACAGACAGACAGACAGTCGCACGAGTGATCCTATAAGGGTTCCGTTTTTTCCTTTTGAGGTACGGGACCCTAAAAACTGAAAAAAGTGACATGTGAATTGATTGTAATTAACTTTCTTCCTTTAATATCGTTTTAAATATTGATCCTAGAGAAAAGTGTTCAGATATTTTTTGCAGGAAATTTTATGTAGATTATTTATTCATAGAAACCTATTTTGCTATGGGACACCGTTTACGAGTTATTTACGAAAAACTAAAAAAAGGGACCTTTAATATCACATATCTCACTTCCAGTCAAGAATTCGATCAAGCAACCGGCAAATTCGGATTCAGCGGGGTCTAATTAGGTTAAAAAACCCGGTTGCCAAAAAGTAATATGTTTTGCCAGAAGAAATCGATTTTTACAAAAATGAGACCAATCTAAATTATTCAATTTGATTAATTTTATAGCCTTTTAAAATATGTTTACACAATTTATCAATCGTGACTGAATTCCGGATTGGTTAGATGGGTGTGTGCCTTTGCTGCCCAACTTGTTATAAAATGACAATATGACGGACGAGTGTCTGAAATGTCACCGTATTTAAGAATTATTTTGCTTTTCTTCGTAAGTATGTTGAAAAACATTGTGTGTATAACATATTTGCATATTTATACTGTGATTACCCATTTTATGAAACGTCCGCTAAACTAGCACAGGTCCGACGCTGACAGTGGTCACGGGCGTACTGGCGTGAGGAATAGGCGCAAGATATTGCCGCGTAGGGTGTAATTTAGTAGGCAAAATGTTGAATTCATCAAATGATGAATGAAAAAATTAACGTATCGATAAAAGGACAAGCAATAATGAAGATTTACTTAAAAGCTATCGACTGAAGTAAGTTTCATATACATTTTCGTCCTAGTACTTCTAACATAAGGAAATAAAGACAGTGTTAGGCATGTTTTCAACTTAAGATTCTATCGAGAAAATAATGAGCCGTCGTGTTTCTGACAAGCAATAACGTAGTTCAAGGACTGAAGTTATACATACTAGAAAATAATGCATGAAATCCTTGTAAAAGTCTGTAAATATGGTGACAAAAAAGTGCATTTTACTACACACCGCGCCTTAATAAAATAACTTAATATATTTTTCATATCTCATGCTCTGAAAGTGGGTCGTTGTTGTTCTAAAAGGTGCGCAGAAAGTGATACGTTTATGCTCTAGCGCAGAAAAGTGGTGTACTCCTCTGCGTCCCCGTCCCACGAACAACTGGGTGGAAACAAAATGGAAAAATAGTGTCTTTATTTCCTCGCCTGGAACAATTGGTAATTGTTTAATTTTACTAATCCCACGTTGATAGTTTTTTTAATAAAAAATGATGTAAGTAAATTGTTAAAAACAAATTATTCTTGATTTCTTTCGTTGAATTCTATTTACTCGATTTCATAAGGCGGGAACCAAAAGGAATACACCAAAAATATTTTTTTAAACCTTACACTTGCGTAAATGAGCAAAGGCAGAATCTTATACAGCCACAGTTAAACGTTTGTACGATATTAAATTGGTTTTTAAAGTTATTTAGCACTATATTCATGAAATAAAGTAAAATACAATATAATAATTTCTTATATTATTAATTAAATTGTTATTTAATATTTAAAATACTTTTATTATGTTATTACGTGGTGCGGCGCACCAAGGTCGCGGTGCGGTCCGGTAGTCTGTTGCGGCTTTAAGAATAAAATTAAAAAGTAAGAGGCAATCCCGCTGATTTTCATACTATAATGAACAAATCATTTTAAAATTACTGCAGTTTCTTAAAAAATGTGTGTTTTCGTAAATATTGCAATCTAAATGATTTTCGCTAGGGGTTATTAATCTTCACACATGTAAAGTCTCCGATTGCAAGTATTAAGTCCTAAGGAAAAAATCATGGCCGTAGGTCTATTGGGTACTTCAATTACTGATTTTGCGAAATTGCCTTGTCTTTTTTGGTTTCCTCGCATTCGATATGAAAAGTAGAGTGTTTAACTCGGGTGAAAGGCACCATTTCCGTCTCGGACTATTGGCGCTCTCACTGCGTTCGAGCGCCAAACTACCTCGACAGAAATGGGTGCCTTTCAACCCTTGGTTAACAATCTACTATATCTTAGTTTATAAGCGGTATTGGCTTTGAATTCTGACACCATATGACAATTTATAAGATAGCAATGTTATCTGAACATTGGCTTATACATATTATAACACACAACGTTCTATAATTTATAATGCATATAAATACTTTAAAAAACTTGTCAACTCTCCAGTGACATACGTAGTCACTTTAAACAATACCTAGTATTTTTATGAAAAAAAATTGTTAATAATCAATCATAAATTCAATTAAGTTCTACCCCGATTTGGTTTTCGTAATTTATCTTAGTTTATAAGCGGTATTGGCTTTGAATTCTGACACCATATGGCAATTTATAAGATA
Source organism: Cydia splendana (assembly GCF_910591565.1). Lineage (NCBI taxonomy): Eukaryota > Metazoa > Arthropoda > Insecta > Lepidoptera > Tortricidae > Cydia > Cydia splendana. Next base: position 9,508,436 of record NC_085971.1, on the reverse strand, counting down.
GCAATGTTATCTGAACATTGGCTTTTATATTATAACACACAAAGTTCTATAATTTAATGCATATAAATACTTAAAAAAGCTTGTCAACTCTCCAGTGACATTGTCACTTTAAACAATAGTATTTTTATTTAAAAAATCTGTTAAAAAGTTTCTACCATTTACCACGCCCACTCGCAACAATAGCTAGATAGAGATGATGTAATTTTAAATAATGTTAAATAATGACATTCGAAACAAACATCGAAAAAGTACGTAACCTTAGAAGTTGCTTGTAGTGCAACAACGGTACGTGATGGCTCACCTGTAACAAACAAGGTTAAACGTTAATAATAATAAGTTAATAACTACTAAATTAAACATTTACGGCTACCGAGTTTTATGGATCCAATCTGAACATAGCGCGTGTTCAGATTGGATAGATGAAGGTTAAGAATAAATGCATACGTAACTTTAATAAATAAACGGCTATATGTAATAACTTAATAATTATATATTTGAGTAACATAACAAGAGCAGGCAAAGTATATAGAAATATTGATTGATTGTAATCCCATTGACAGACCGAGTGACGGACGAACAGTGAAGGCTAATCAATTCATAAACTCTTGTAGGCATATCCTTGTACGGAACCCAATACAATAGGTATGAATGATGATTCTTGATCAAAATATCAACGAAATCAGAAGTTTGCGAAGCCACAAGTTACAGTTGTAAAAACCACACATTACAATACAATGTAGCCAAGTTCATGAGTCAAAATAATATGCCAACGATTTTATCAGCATAAAAAATTGGCTAGACCAAAGTGACGCTCAATGATTATGGTAATGATTTAGCAGGTAAATATATATTTTCATGGCTGACGTTTTTATTAGATAAGAAACGCTGACCGGATACCAGAAACACGGTAGCATTTATAAAGGTACCAACTGAAACTATTTTTAGATTTGCAGCGTTCATACAATTTTAAAAAGAAAATAGTAATGAAACATAACGTCAAAATACGATTATAAATAACGGGTTAATTTTGGGTGAACCTTATTAATAAGTAATTGTTTGAATTGAATAAGTTAAGGTGTGGCCCAGAGAAGTGCGCTTAAAGAAACATAATATTAATTCACTAATAAAATAATACACTGAAATCTGTATCCCGTTAGTTTTTCAATGACTTGTGTCATTACTGAGGTTTAAGAGGGTTAAAATGCCAAGTCAAATGTACAAAATGCTACAAACATCTATAAAAATTAAAATTGTAAATACTGATGTCAATCACAATGAATAAAAAATATATAAATACATATAGAGATTGTAATAATGTGGTACGTCCCACAATAAAAAAGGAAAAATATATTAACATTTATGCTACAAACATGTATGCCATTTTCCAATATGCAGTGATATCACGAAAAGAGCCCGTGTTCACAGCGATTGCGTAGGTACACCTATCTACGTCATTGATAACAGCTCCATTCGATTTGCACGAAATCACTACCTTTGTTGATACCAATCACACCCGCGTCTATTGTTCAAACAAAACGTAGATTAGACTTCGAATGTTTATGAATTATCTTCTGTTAAAGTATGTACCTATTGTACCTAATATGTGCGTCAAATGGGAGTAATGGGAGTTTGCGTCATATATTCACAATCAGAAATTAATAGATCATCAGAAATGAGAGAGCTGCAAAATTGCATATCAACTTTATGAATGGAATTCATTAATAAAGTGGGTATGCAATTTTGCAGCTGTGTGTACATACATATAGGTATGCATATAGGTATGTGTATGCAACTTGCAACGCAAACTAGGAAGTTTTTATTAATAAAATTTAAAATAGGTAAGTACCTAAGTAATTTTCGCAGGAAAATGAAATAAGGTCGATAAAATTATTTTTATTTGGGACAGTTTTTATTTTTTTATTTTTAGGATTCAATGCTAAATTTGTACAATAAAAACATGTTGCAGTCGGGAAAAGCGCAGCCCTTTATGTTTCCGCTCCTATATGGAACCATGCTTAGTACATTAGAACTGCTTACTCGGAACTGTGTCTCCTACTTGGAATCGTGTGTGGGTACATACGGTTCAATCGATAATGCATCAATTGATACTATGCATGACACAACCAGTGTATATAAATAAACAATACGAAAAACATCGATATATTCTTAAAACATAGGTGTACCTCGAACGAAGTGTAACCAAGCTACGATTGACGTCAAGACATTTAATCATTGTGAAAATAGACGGAAATTGCATGCACACCAACTAGTAGGTATTGTTATCCGCACTATCGTCACACTGGATAGTAGACGTAGCTTGAATAGGTATTCATTATCATTATTGTACTTCTATTTGCAGTTCTTGAATACCAAGAAAACTGGCTGTTCGAGCAAAACAGAGTATTTATACGATTTTAAACGATAACCATACCTAGCAGTTAACCAGCTATACCTTAACAACATGGGGGCATTGTTAAATAAATGACGTTCATGTCATTAGCATTACAAATGAATGCACGGTAGAGGATGATTTAGCTCTATGGGATTTATTATATATAGTCGTTAAACAAAATAGTTTTACTTCAAAATATTATCCAAAATTGTAAGTATAAGTTCCCTGTAATTCAAATTTAATTTCTAACAAGTTCATTGTTCGCTGTGCGAGCGAGATTCAATTAACAGGCCATAGGCTCACGTACAGTAGAGCCATAACGTTATTAATTGCAGCATGCACCGAGGGTTGAGAGGGCAGGGTAGTAAGGCGGGTGGGGGTGTACTAGGGTGTACTCACGACGCGACGGGCGCGCCGCTACGTCACTCACGGCGGCGCCACCGCCACGTGCCGATCGATAGTGACGTCGTAGTGGCGGCAGCCTGCGCGCGCACCCATCCACTCCGACCTACTTAGGCTTACGTTTCACGTAGACGCTACGTAACGCTATCGAACGTTTGAGAATGGGGGCGAGAGGGTGTACTGGCCTGGCGGCGCGGCGCAGGCGCGAGCGCGTACTTGGCAGACGATGCGCTCTGCAGTGTGGCCTACATAAACAGCAAGGCCCGTTATGAACTTGATTGCAGTCTATTTCATAACATTACGAAACAGCGTGTTTACTGCCTGTGTGTTCAACGTGATCAGGTACTCAACGGCAGAGATATAACTAGTACATATTTGTATAACCTGTCTTACATCAGCAGTTATAGCCCATCCCAACAACATTATGTACCTACACCTTCACACCAACTGAAAAGAGTATTTAATTTTACACGACTACATCAGGCTAATAAACCTGGTATCCGGGGCATGAAATGCTGTTTAAAAGTATAAAATTTGACAGCAGGGAGCAAATTTAATTTTGTTCCCTGCTGTCGAAAAATACTTCCGCTTCTGTGAAGAAAAATACGTTCATAAAAACTGGAGATCAAGGAAACAGCGGTTTCGCTGCCTTACATTAAATTAGGATTATGAATTTAAATTTTGAGTTTGATCTCTAGTTAACACCTCACAAAGCTGAATAATATTTATAATCTATTAGACACGTGAATGAAATGAATTAGGTACTTACAGCATAATAGTTTCAAAATTAACTGCTTTCAATTGTTATCGATTCAGTGCTTCACTTGTGTATGTATAAAGGCGGGATTCCACCAGCGTGCGGCACTGTGCAGCACAAGCATTTTTGTACTGAAAATGCTTGTGCCGCACACTCGTGGAATCCGGCCTTTATTACTATCTTAAGCTGCTGCTTTTACAGAACCCATCATCAAACCGGTTAGTGAAGAGGGATAGTGGACGACCACTTCTGCATACAAACAAACGCAGTCCTTATTTTCCTCCCCGGACATTGATATTATGGGAAATATTTTTACACAATTCGATGTACATAAATCATAGCTAACATGCTCTTCGTTTGACTTTTTTCGGTATTTTTTATTTTATTATATGTATATTATAACATTATAGCGAACAACAAATGTCATATAAAAATTTAAAAGCTTTAACCCTAATAATTAGAAAATTCGAATAAAAACAAACGAAAACATAAAATTGTGTTAAAATATTTCCATAAAGTTAATATCCAGGGAGGAAAATGGGGACTACGTTTGTACGTCGTCCACTTTCGTCTTAAATAAATAAAAATAAAAATTGTGGGATAATATTACTCCAATCGGCCTACTACCACAGTAAGCTCAATAAATAATGCTTGTGTTGTGGAACTTGTGGATATTACACACCGGTATATATCTTCTATAGTCGCCCGCAAATAAAAACTTGCCATGATAAATAAATATCAGTCTGTAGACAAGGTGCACTTGAATTGAAATTATCTGATTTTTAGGAGTCGGTGGGGTTTAATTGGGAATCATGCATATAGTGTTGTGAATAACGCTCATTTCGAGGCTTACAGACTCGAACCCTTAAGACTCTCGAGGCTTTACGCCTCAAAGGCGGCAAAGACGATACGCGTAAAATAAATAAATAAATACAATTCTCAAATATAGCCCAGTCTTCAAGAATTACGAGTCTTGAGGGCTCGAGTCTTTAATCCTAAAAATAAGCGTTATTCACAACACTGCATGCATAACATCTAAGTACTGACGAAAATGATCATTTATTTAACTTGCAGTACTTTATTAGGGGTCATCCATTAATTACGTCACACGTTTAGGGGGAGTGAGGGGGTCAAGAAAATGTGACATATTGTGACATGGGGGAGGGTGGAGACACAAACTTTGTGACGTCACTTTAACTTCATCAGTAACCGAATTATTTTTTTTTACTTAATTATTTTATTCGCTGTACATTTAAATAACAAGTTTTTAAAACGATAATCGTTTTTATTCTTTTAATTTTCTTTCCTAAGCAGTTTTGGGTTATAAAATTACTAATATTTATATCGTCAAAAATATTTTGATAAAATATTAATAATACTTAGGTACTTACTTAATTCGATTTGGCGATTTCGTAGAAAAAATGTGACGTCACACTAGGGGGAGGGGTTTGCAAAATGTGAGGGGTCAAAAAACCTAGAAATTCGTGTGACGTAATTAATGGATGACCCCTTACTACGCGAAATGGACTTGTAGTACAAGTAGGTAAGTAAGAAGTAGACTCAAACTAAGAGAAGATTCTGTAAAACAACCACAATTACACGAAACATAATGTTTCACCTGTTTCGTTCGCGCCTAGAGTAATTTATGCACGCTAGATGGACTCGTAGTAAAATATGACAACAGTAATGAGTGAGTATATAGCGACGGCGCTCGTAGCCGTGGCCTACTTGCCACTGGGTCACACTCGGGCCTTCGGGGCGCTAATACTTATCCACGAACCATGAGCCACATAACACACTTATCTGATGCCGAGTCATGCAATGCTCTGTGTGTAAGAATGCTTCCCTCGATTAGATAATTACGATAAATATTTTGGTAAACAAAGCTTGATGATTATTCGTTTACAAGGAAAAGTTTATGTATAGGTATCGTCTGTTCAGTACTTCTGCTGTCATGGAGTAGAACAGCCTGAGTAAAAAGAGAGTACATGAATACGTGATGCCTACAATTCCTACAACTACTTACATATGGTTTACAGGTAACTCGCAATATGGCAGATGTAATCCTAGTTGTATGGAGTCGGCGATATGTCAAGCTATACTATTCGAAGCTCATTGAATTGCACGAGTTGCATCACGCACAAACAACGTATCTATATTATAAATTATAAGCGTTAACTTACCTATTTATATCAAATTCGTAAGGTGAATGTACATATTTACATCAAAGCGGAAGCTGTCATCCTATAGTGAACTGTCAATCTTTTCACGATAGTAAATTGTAGCTCATTAAGCCGACCACTGACTAACAGGCCGCCGGACGATATCGGCCTGTCAGTTAGAACAAAAATTTGACAGCTCCGAACAACTGACCGGCCGATATCGTCCGGCGGACTGTTAGTCAGTGGTCGGCTTTAAGATTAGTAATATCAAAGAGAATATATAGTATAGAGGGGTCCTTTCATAGTAAATTTTGTAGTCACAGGAAATTTACTGCCATCTATCGACACACGACTAAAACTCAAAATGAAAACGTATAAAACTATCAAAAAAATAATATATTTGGATAAATGATTTTATTATTTTTATATCATTTTGACCCATGTTCCATTGATAGGTATGTGTTAAAATTATTAAATATGAAACGGTGTCGTCACCGCCATCTAGCCGAGGATAGGCCAAAGGTGTATGCGCCATCTGTCCAAGAATGACTTTTTCTTGACTTCCGAGGCACGTTTTTTTACGAGTTACATATGTCTTTGGTAATATCAATATCGTTATAAATCAGTATTTACAACTATCATATTCAGTATGTGGATTCATAGTCGACATCTCTAGCTAAAAGGCCCTAAGAAGTCCTTAGAAACAGCTTACGCTTCTTTGGAATAAAATTATGGCTGGTTAAGACTACGAGAGATAACTGATACTCGAGGGCTGCCTGAAAAAAACCTGACGAGACACCGCAATTGCCCCGGCGACCTTTTACGATCAGTATAAGCTGCGTGCGCACAATAGCCGTCACTAGGCCGACTAGATCAATATGCGGGACCCAAACAAAGGCCACTGAGCGAATGACCTATATTCAGCGCCCTGCACACTGCACCGCACTCATTGGTTCAATATTTCAACCGGATTCAAAATTGCTACATTCAAACCTGACTTAATTCTTAAGAAATTATGTATGTAGGTATAGTGTGTAGCTTTCAAATAGAGCTCGACGGCTAATCCTATTGTCTATTGTTAAGTAAAACCGCTCGTGCCACGTGCCACAACCACCTGCATAAAAAAAAAATCACAGATTTCGTGCCTCACACGACTATCGAGCACATTGGAAATGAATCTACGGAATTCGAAAAAATATTGTCGCTGAGCGACGAGAAAGTCTGGATAAGGAAAAAGTTACAAAATAAAACTACAACGTTGAATGATAATTATTTTATTCTTAGACTAACACAAGTATCCTGGACATAACGCATGTGAACAAACAAATTGCAAAATTTCCACACGCGTATCCAAGTTTGAATAATTGTCGCCGTGGCGCATAAGTATAGGTACATATTTCATTTTTCGATGAATAAGCAGGATATATTAATGTTCAAAGTACAAGAAAATTATTACACGGCAAATCCCTAGTCAACTCGAGAAGTGGTGATCGGCAGCGGCCCATTTGCTGCAAGATATGAAATTTTCTTGACAGCAGTTTGACGCGACGAGAGATGACCATAACAGCGTTTGTCTATGTTGCACCAAACCTGAGTTCCAATAGGTACTACCAGGGTTCAGCATCAGCTATCTTGGGTAATGCTCATCATGACGAATCGGGTGTCCAAAACAGCGTGTGCCTATGTTGCACCAAACCTGAGTTCCGCTAGGTACAACCAGGGTTCAGCATCAGCTCTATCTTGGGTACTACTCTCCTAAGTGCTCATCAAGACGAGTGGGATGACCAAAACAGCGTGTGCCTATGTTGCAACAAACTTGAGTTCCTTTAGGTACAGCGTGTGTTTATGTTGTATTAAACCCGAGCTCCACTAGGTACTGCCAGGGTTCAGCATCAGCTATCTGCTAGCAGCCGCCAGCAACATGCTGAGGTGAGACCATTTCGTGGCAGTTTTTATTTTGTGTCTCTCCCTCTCCCTCTCCCTCTCCCTCTCCCTCTCCCTCTCCCTCTCCCTCTCCCTCTTTTTTCACAACAAACACCGATAACGAACTCTGCGAAACATGAAGTCATAAATGTCCTGTGAAAAATGTCGTTCTGACTTTTTGACTATTTTAAGGTTAGGCTACAGGGCAAACCCTTAACCCGATCGTCTTTGTTTTAGGCTCAAATTGTAGCTGACTAAATTGTCCAGAGCCGTTTTTGTCAAATTTTTAATATCATTCTTCGTTTCCAAATTATCGAGCACCAAAATCTAAAATTCGGAAAAAATTGAATTTTATTTTCACTATTTCGACCATAACTTTTTTTGTTTTTGACTTTCTCGAATAATTATTTTTGCACCTTACAGCTCTCGTGATTATGCGTCTTTTGAGCCTATTTTTTAATATCATATCTTCACAACTTTCCGAGATATAAGGGGATCGCACTTTTTCGTGAAATCGGACCGTATACTGGAGCGAACGAAAAGACATTTCCAATGTCAAAATACGTACTTCGGTTACTGAGTGCTGGCGAGTCGAACGCTACAGAACCAGTCTAAAATGTGTCATCGAGATGCGTAACAAAGGCGCGTTATCGGAGAGCGCACCTACACTGGTTTTTTGAGCGTTGGACTAGCCCGCGCTCAGGTGCCAAATAGAATAATTAAGACTCTTTTTTGCAGGTAAGTAGCACGTGCGGTTTTACTTAACAATAGACAATAGGATTAGCCGTCGAGCTCTATTTGAAAGCTACACACTATATAGGAAGAATACGTAGACTAGGACCTAGGAAATTAAATACCTACTGGTTAATGTGTATACCGTGATTTTCGGACTATCTTTTATAAGATTGAGGTGTTCCACGGCTGTCTATTATGTTTCTCTTAATAAACATGTACATATGCCAAGATGTACATATGGAAATGTAAAATAGATTACAGAGACTAATATTTATTCCGATTCCATCGACTATAAATAGTATATATCAAAGTGAGGACAGGTACGAGTCATAACATAATGCGTTTTAAGACGTCGACAGAAATAGCTTGGACGTTGAGCGTAGCGGCACCGACGCAGCACGCAAAGGTTGTCGTATTATTATCACACTCTAATTTGGGGGACCCAAACAAACCATTGCGAACGGGTGACCTACATTCGGCGTCTGCGGGCGGGCCCAAAATACGAGTAGGTGATTCATGCACCGCGCAGCGGCCCTGCACGGCGCTGCGATTGATCCAGCCCCTCACCGAGCCAAGCTAGCCCCTAGCTGTTCCACTGATCCACTTTTATCGCTTATACATTAACAGCCTTCGCATCGATTTCTGTGATACCTAATATCTTTTTTTTTAACAATACACGCTAAAATCGCATAAATATATCTTGCTGAATTTGCCAGTTGATATTTAATTTCTGGCTACATAAAAATAGTAAGTAAATACATGATTTACGGCACTACCAAAAAGGATCGAGATATAGATTTACCCTACCTATTAAATAATTACTTATCACAACGATTTGGTGCTAATTCAAATTTTTTATTAAAGCATAATTAAAGGATTTGCGAATACTCTGAAGTCAAACTAAAGATTAGATAAAAAAAAGAGCTCTGCAGCTTTTGCAGTGAGCAAAATCCGTCAGTTAACTGATGTGAAAACAGCTCGATTAGTATATTTTAGTTACTTCCATAGCATTATGGCATATGGTATTTTACTGTGGGGCGGTGCTTCAGAGATAAATACCATTTTTGTTCTGCAGAAGAGGGCTATTCGAGCAATATACAAAATGAACCATAGAGACTCACTTAGAGATAAATTTAAGGAAATTGACATAATGACAGTGCACTGTCAATACATTTATGAGAATATTCTGTACGTACATAAAAATATTGTAAATTTTAGGAAAAATTGTGAAATTCATAATATTAATACTAGAAATAAACATAAGCTCGCAGTGCCCTTCACTCGGCTCCATAAAATTAAAAAATCATTCATGGGTAATTGTGTAAGATTTTATAATAAACTTCCAAACCATATTACTGAATTATCTATTAATAAATTTAAGAATTATGTAAAGCGTAAACTTATTTCTAAAGCTTATTATACCACACAAGACTACATGAATGATATTACAACGTGGGATTAATTGTTATTCGAAATGATTATTTATTTATTAGGTATATTTGATTATTGATGAGGAAATGGATATTCCGATGTAATACTATCTACTTCTTTTGTCACTTATGCTTTTTTTTGACATTTAGATTTTATTCTAGAAATTCTAGACTAGTATTTTTTTATACAATCTTTTTAATGTTTGACGATCCTTTTGTGAAATTTTTAGTGTTAAATTTGATATGTATAATAATCCAATTTTATTATGGAATAATATTAACATCAATAAATTGCTCTGATAATTAGATTAAGATTAATTACGATTCATAAGAGCTTGTTGCTAGGCCTACATGAATAAAGTAAAAAAAAAAAAAAAAAAAAAAAAAAAAAAAAACTTCTTCGTTATTTATAATATGTAGTACCGAATAGTAAAGTATCACTTTTTACCAAAAAAAAAACGAGAGACAGCGGAAAGTATTATCAAAGCAAAATCCTACAATGTGCTAACATGCCTGACCTAATAGTTGGGGAGCCGACGATGCTAAATGTGTAGTTACTCGAGCGTCGTACAGACCTATTGGAATCGAAATATTAGATGATAAGAAGAAAAAATTGTTATATAAAGTTTTTTTTCCAGTGAGCCGGAAAGCGTCTACATTTTTTTTTTCGGGAGGTTGGTGGAGGGTTAAAATATCGTTAGCCGGGAGCCCGCCTTGGGACCTTGAAGCCAAGGTTCAGTGGCGGGTGCTAGCAGCAAGGAGGGAGGAAAACTGGCCCGCCCCTCAAGAAGTTCGCAAGTGGCGGGAAGAAGCACGAGAGGTGCTCTATGAAAAATGGTCGGAGCGTCTGGAGATCCCGGGAGCTAGCCGGGACCTGGTGGCCGCTGTTCGGCCCGTTCTGAAAGAATGGGTCGAACGCAAGCACGGTGTACCCTCCTTCCACCTCACACAGCTCCTGACGGGGCACGGCTGCTTCGGCTGGTACCTGCGTGAGAGGGTGGGAAGAGAGCCGACGACAGTGTGCCACCATTGTGATGGAAGAGCCGTGGACACGGCCCAACACACGCGCGAGATATGCCCTGCGTGGACGGAGCCTCGCGCTGCCCTGGCCGCGGCTGTGGGAAGAGACCTCTCACTGCCGGCGCTAATACGCCGTATGATCAGCAGTGAGGAGGCATGGGCGGCAGTGGCTTCCTTTAGCGTCACCGTTCTGACACAAAAGGATGCCGCAGAACGATCGCGCGAGGACGACGCGAACTCGCTTCCTCAGCGCCGAAGGAGGCCAGGTAGGCGGAGAAGAGCCTTCACAGCAAGGATAATGCCGCCTTAACGGGAACCTGCGGGTAATGGGTCGGGAGTTCCATCACTCGCCTAAAGAGGTTTCGAGCTGGAAGGCCCTCAAGTGTTCCGAGGTGCCTTCAGCGGAGTAAGCTGCTAGAGCAGCCCCAAATGATGGGCTCGCAAGAGCAACGCCGACGGGGTATCGGAGGTCTACAATCGAGTTCCCGTAACCCCGCCAACAAAGCGCGCGGCGGAACACCCCAGGGGGTTTAGTCCGTGGAAGTCGGACATACCCTGAGCTTCTCCCGGACCAGTGGGATCCATAAAGGATTCCCCCTGGGTCATCAAAAAAAAGGGTTAAAATATCGTTAAGGAGTTTGTGGGTTTGGTCGTTTTTGTCCACGTTAGTGCTATATTTTTTCTATAACTTAATACATATAAATATAACACTTATTTGTAGGCATTTTCTTAATCTGACGGACACAAGTTTGACACCTAATTTTTACATTGTAACCGTCAGATTAAGGAAATGCGTGCTTATAATTATCAGATTTAGTAATAGCACACTATAGCGTTAATTTGGACTAATATGACCAAATCCACAATCTGCTTAACAATTTGTTGAACCCCCCCACCAACCAAGGGCTGAACATAGATGGCTAAAAGGGTTAAAGGTAGACTACACGGGGTAGCAAGATATCACTCATATCTTTATCTGACGCGCTCGAGTAGTTAACCACAAAAATCCCCTCTTTAGCTCCCCAACTATAAATGCCAAGGCGCAGCCGCATCTTATTGCAATCTACCCCCTACCCCTGGCCTCGAGCCAGCGCCAGCACCGAATACCTATGCCGCCTGCAGAACTACTAGTCATTCGAGTTCCGCATTGTTTCATACCTCGGCATAGCATAGGTAATCGTAAACCTAAAGTATTTCAAAATTAGTAATTAAACTTTTTTTTCTGCGTTTTGTCCATAAGTGTATGTAAGTACACGACACTGTTGCAAGTTATAGCCCTCAAAAGCAACTTGTTTTGTTATAAAACTCCCGGTTTATGTTGAATTTAATATAGAAACGTAAACTTTTGAGTATTTTCGTATTTTTGATGTGGCTGAAGTGCGCATCAGCACTCGTAAGTTAAAAGTTGCCGTTTTATTGTAAGGGCACTTTTCGAGCTATTAGCTCGTAACATAAAAAACAGAACAGTAGTGAACAAATTAAACGTCCTTGTCATGAAATCCTATATCTACACAACAAATTTTGACGTTATTAGATAAATCGTGAGAAACTTGAAGCAATTCATGACGTTTGTTTTGTGCGCCGCCTAAGTAGGTTTAATGAAAAATGCACGCCTGCGACCTTAGCCCACATAGCAGTGAGACCGAGTCGGCGCCAACGCTGCACCCGACGTGAAACTACCTCTACGTGTAAATAATGCCCAACCTGTGTACAGCATTCACTAAGGAAAAACCAGTGTTATTATGAACTCGACATCCATAACAAATGTGCTTCATCGAAGAGCGCTATGTTGGTACTGAGCGTTTGACTCTCCTACACTCGGTGGACGATTCGAATAAAACCTCAGGTGAAAAGAATCTAAAGCTAGCTTAAAACAAAGGCAGTGCAAATTGCGTTACAGGAAGTTTCTAATAAGAGAACAATTCGTCATGTGACGTGATAAATGGCTTAAGTAACATCACGTATGTTTTCATTGATTAAAGTCAATAAATATAGATAGTTGACACATATGTATGCTTCGTCATATAGCATACTTTAACATGTTTTGAGGGTGCATGAAGATAGACGTAATACAGGTCAATGCGTGAGTGATTTTTATTGATCGCCAACACGGAAAACGTCGAACGTCCTTGCCATGTTCATTTCTAGTCCAGTAATCCAGTTATATAGCTCTGACGTGATTGGCAATACAAGATCAGCGTGTGTATGTCGGCGGCCGATCGTAAGATCAGGCATATCGTGAAATTCCTAGGCATATCGTGAAACGTGAAAATCTTTGACTCCTTCCCTGAGTCGACGGAGCCCCGCTACGCGGGGCTCCTATTTCTGGGCAGTTTGCCCTTCGGGCATCTGAAGCAACCTAACGAACCTATCCTACCTATCTAAGTATTGAGTTAATGTGACTATCGTCAAAACATTACACAGGAACATTACGATCTGCCTGATCTTACGATCGGCCGCCGACATGTATATTACGTCTGTTACACATACGTATGTAAGTGCTCTAAAACATCATTGAAAAAATACACATATGGAAAACGATAAAACTTGTCATTGAAACTTAAGAACAGTGGAGCTTCACTTCTGATTGTGATGTGTGTAAATTAAAACACTCTGTATTATTGCATTTTTGATTCGTGTAATTGCAGAAAGTTGTCTGAAAGACAAATGTCTGTAATGAAATATTCCGATATGGGAAAAAAACTTCGTAAATAAAAACAAGTATGTAGTTTAAAAAATGTCGTAACCTATTTTTTCACAGAACCTATTTTTTCACAGATCTTTGACTTTTTGGATCCTCTCATTCAGAATCACTAGCATTTAAAATACTGAAGCATAAAAAATGGCCCAAATTACCTCCACGATTCTGAGTGGTAATAACGCAATAAAGTCATATTCTGTGATGTAAACTCCAGGGTAAGAAAATTTTTTTTATAATCACTCAGATGTATCTCTCCGTGATTTTTATGCGTAGGTGTTTGTATTACACATCGTATTGTATGTAGAATAGAAAGTGAAAACGAAGAAAACGAAGATAAGTCTTCGCACAAAAACAGTCTATATTCTGGTGTGAATAAACAACCGTGAAGTGTTCACCTTGTCGGTGAAGGAAGAGAAAATTGCATGAGTCGTTTTTATTGCAATTTATTCTCTCGGCTCGATGAGAATAAGGCAGGCAATAGCCTGTGTGATGTCGTAACGGTTTGTTTTGCAAAAACACCGCTCGCGGCAAGGCTGGCGGCCTGTCCACACGGACTTAGGGTTACCAAACATCACAATTTTTCCTGGCGAGGATTTTCGAGCGATTGGCGAGGCTACACAGATAAAAAAGATATCTTAATTCAAAACGCTAAACTCTCTTGCGCACGGTTGCTTAAAGAAAGTAATAAATTGCTCAGTCCAATAAATACGTCTTGAGTTAACTAGATCATGATTTTTTGAAGAAGAATAAAAATTATTTAGTTTTACGTTTACACGTTTTTAAAGCTAATGGTAGTGATTTGAGTTAAAATATTAATTATTCGCCGCAATAAAAAAACGTCTAACAAGAGATATTGCACGCTCTTAAAAAACGGTTTTAGATTGAGTAACTCTTCATCAAACCAAAAAATATTACCCAATTCCAAAGAAGAAGCACCAAAATTATCCTTTGAGACTTTTACGTTCTTAGACAAGAGCGATTAATTCTTGGTTTGATGTTTTCAACCTACAGTCAAGAACCAAAGCTATTTCAAAGAAGAAGCACCAAATTTTTGCTTTGAGTCTTTTAAGTTTTTAGACAAGAGCGATAAATTCTTGGTTTGATGTTTTCTACCTACAGTCAAGAACCAAAGCTATTTCAAAGAAGAAGCACCAAAATGTTCCTTTGAGTCTTTCAAGTTTTAAGACAAGAGCGATAAATTCTTGGTTTAATGTGTTCAATATACAGTCAAGAGCCAAAGCTATTTCAAAGAAGAAGTACCAAAATTTTCCTTTGAGACTTTGAGTTTTTATACAAGTGCGATTAATTCTTGGTTTGATGTTTTCAACCTATAGTCAAAAGCCAAAGCTATTTTAAAGAAGAAGCACCAAACTTTTGCTTTGAGATTTTGGTTTAATTGCAAGAAGTTAATTTAAGTTGTCAAATTGCCTGCTAGATGACGCTGTACCGTGTGTTGAAAATCCTAGTTCTCGGTGTTAAGATTTTTCCGAGAATCATGACGTCTGGCCGGTACTTAATATTGTCAAGCTTTTAAAACAGTTGTACCTCTATTGAATTTATTACATTATTGTATAGTCAACAAGAGTGCTTTTCTTATAGTTTAGTTTAGAACTATAAACATTACATCTTCAACGAATCACGAAAATCATATTGGTTTTAGAAAATTAATTCTTTTTTCAAGACATACTAAACTTTGCACTAAGAAATTTCAGCTCTAGATATAAATAATATCATATTTTACATTGAGTAACGTACTCTTGAACCAACGCTTTTTCTTGTTTTTATGGAGAACTATAATTCTCAATTCAATTAATTTGTATCTCACCCCAAGAAACAAAGTTTCTTGGCACAAATTCTTTAAGTATTGCACTAAGATTAGGTTCAATTAAAAAAATATAATACATAAAACAAAACGCAAACGCTCTTGGTGAGTAGCTCGGATAAAGACTAAAGTATTGAATTTTTTAGATTAAATAATAAACGTTGAAACATTTTATATCTTGACGCAAGAATTTCATTGTTTCCTTATATAGGAAACACAAAATATCTTGACACAAGAGTAGGTATTTACTTGGCTGGAGAACTATTTTTTTTCTGTGTACAGGTTAGGGCAGTGGCAAAGATTAAGGGCTGATTTAGACGGCGCGCGAACTCGCATGCGATTTTAGTTACATTGCGGACTGTTTGTTACGTCCAATTCAACAGACCGATCAAAAACCGCAATGTAATGAAACTCGCATACGAGTTCTCGCATCGTCTAAATGAGCCCTAAGACCATTTTCTCGACTTCTTAGGTTAGGGCCGCGGCCGGAATACGATAATACTGGAAAACTTTAGAAATTCACTGTTAACCTGAATTGTTTTTATTGCCTATCCAAACATACATCTTATTTACTAATAATAATTATGTTGTTACATTGCATTCTTTGATGTAAGCCAATCAGTCGTTTGATATGTCTAGAAATATCATATGTCATATGTTGGTCATAAGACAACGCATTGACAACCTTTTTGAAAATTACTTAAAGGGAAAAGTGTTCAAAAATCAGAGGGGACTTTTTTTTTGGTAACCCTACTATACCTACTTGCAGCAGCCGGATCTGAATGGTTCGCCAGTTGGTAGCCGACCCACTAACGCGCCTTACCAAACCAACGCATGACATATTTCGATTGGCATTGCAACATTGATGTTTGTAATAGACAGAATAGACTAAATACTGGCCTAATGCATCGACAAGCTAGACTAATGCGCCGTATTAAACTACGAAGACCTACCAACGTCTTAAAATAAAATTACGCCTCTACGGCATTAACGTCAGTTCAATGTCAGTTGGCATACAACGCAATAAGTTGCCCTTAGTCAGTAAGGTGAGTAAGGAAACAATTACGTGGATATTAGAACAGATCTCCTCCATGGTCACATTTACACGACATTGCGCAACGAGTGTCCCAATAAACACGAGTGAAAAGTAAGGTGAGACTGTTTCAGGTATTGTGTCAGTCTGGCGGTAAATAAAAATCGTCTTGCACTCTTATTCTAAATGAAATATAACACAATCGCAACCACTGTAAATAGTTCCCTACAGTCAAATAAATTACCGCGGTAATTACGCGTAAGTCAAAGTCTTTTAAGTCTTTATAAAACGTCAGATCAGAGGGGCTACCGCGAAAACCGAAATTCGCAAATTGCGGGGATCTTACTCTTTTACTCCAATGAAGGCGTAATTAGAGTGACAGAGAAAAATGCCCGCAATTGACGATTTTCGGTATTGGCGGTAGCCCTACAGAAGTGTTTTTGGTGCTACATATCCTGACGTCACGTCAACAGATGCAATTATCAACTAGATAATTTTAAAATCGTTTAATGAGATAAAAATCACCCTGTTTTATTATTATCATTTAAATATTGGTATAAAACAATTAAATTTAACTTGTAATCCTACACTATACTCATACGCGATAGGTGCGACGAAGCGAAATGCTTTAGTAAAAATATAAAGTAAATATTTATTACCATTCTGCTTAAATGCTTAAACCGTGTATATGTCACCGTAAAATTGTAAACACTCGTCAGTTTATAATATCGCTAGTTAAATTATAAACTGACGGTAGGGAGATTACAATCTAACCTAACCTACGTTAGATTATAAACTAACGGGTTCACAATCTTACGGTGTCATATACAATATACAAAGAGATATGCCCAGAAAGCAATTATACAAACAGATTGCCACCTCCAAATTGTTTATAATTGAGCCGGCTGTCTTTGCTCGTGTCGTGTGTTGACGATTGACCGTGTACCGCACTCTTGCGTAACTAAAATTAAGTCTCAGATGAAAGGTCAGCGTACCTACTGTTAATTATAATTAGAACACAGCTGCCGACATACCGCTGAGATCAAGCCAATTATTAATATCCAACAATTCATTCAAAATCGAAAGCGTAAATTTGAAAGTTTGAGTAAAATAAGCGTTTCATTCGTCTTAAAATGTAAACAAACAGAACCGATTACGCTGCGATTTTAATTGGTTAGGTACGTTGTACGTGCAACGAAGCAATTAATGTCAGGAGGACTAACCCCATTATGAAACGAAAACATTCTGATAAAGTTTTTCTTTCCTTTTCCCCATTCTCGTAAGAGTTCAGGCGAGACGGCAACCTGGTCAAAGCTATGAATGACATCGATCTACAATCAGGAAAGTACCCTAAGCCTTCTCAACATCCCGGTCCCAATCCCAAATAAGGACATATTATATTGTTATTTGTGTCTATCCATACTTTCCTTGAAATAACACTCCATCTACTAGATAAATATTAATATTTACACGAAACAAGGAGAGCGGCCTGATTAATAAAATCAAAACATATTTCACAACATTAAAGTAGTGCAGCAGTGCAGCGGAGGTGATGGAGTAGGCGCGTTGTTTGTATAACGCAGTGAAGCAACACCCGCGCCGTCAAAACACGTTGCGCAACGCGCTCGCATTCCGCGCGCGGTCGTCATCGCAAGCTCTCTAAGTTTCACTTCTTAGTTACCTTTACCTCGTTTTTGTTGTTTGCACGGTAAAACGAAACGTGACACGTTTAATGGGGAAAGGCTTAGGAAATATTTCTTATCGCGAAATTCTGTTCCTGTATTTTATTATTTTATACATGAATACGATATATATGTACAAACAATACAAAAGTATATTGAAATAGTCATAACGTAATTACTAGTTGATAAAATCTAATCAATACAGCGGTTTCCTAATCCGACACGATTTTTATTTTTTACATACTTCATAGTTAGGGTTTCCAATTTCGATAGCTATGTAAGTACATATGTTAATATATAAATAGGTAGATAATTACAAAGCGAAAAGCAAACAAACAAGTTTAAGGATAACCTTTCCGAACTTTTCAAACTAATGGCATAGGCAAACAAAACAAACACGATTAACGGTAATATACCACTGGTTAAACCCAGTATAGTAAACAAGGAAATAACAGCGCCCTTACTAATTTTAACTATTCAAACTGTATTACTGTGAACAGTTTTGGTGTCATCAGATTTATCATCGTGACGCGACAGTAATTTCACAACACTCGTTACTGTGTTTGTAAACACCATTATAGGTAGGTAGCCCCTGAAGGTTACCCCCAAACAACTGTTAACAATTGCTACAGCGTCAACTTCGTAATTTCAACTATGTTGTAACTTTATTTCAACTTATAGAAGTAATTTAATATTTATCTTGAATTTACTTCTGTGTTAAACAGTTTTTGTTATTGTTTGCTACAATGTCATTTTCAAATAAACAAACTGTGAGAGATAATTACAGTAATTACACTGGAAAGATTACAAACGGACATTTGCAACGGTGCCAGATGAAAATGGCTTATTTTATTTAATAAGTGTAAGTGTTTATTTAATAATATAATCATTCTATAAAATTAAAACGATTGATTTGACACTATTATTGTGATACATGGGACGTTTTCGGGGCAAAAGATGCAAAGGTAATAAAAGGTATAGTTAGGTCAGTTGTCGATAAATGTGATTTCGAATTGCATCCATGACATCTATGACATGACCTTATTGGCAGTCATAAATAAGCAAGGTACCTTTTGCTTTACAACTGTCAATTTACAAAATGCACTACGATGTTAACGAGAATAAAGTTATTTACTTGCAAGAGCGGATCATTCATCAGTCAGGCGTATTCATGAATGTTGAAACATGCGTTACGCAAAGGAATGCACGCAACGCAAGTAACGGGGAGGAAAGTCAGCTGCACAAACAGAGTGAATCATCGTGTTTACATCGCGTTTTTAGAAGCGGCCGACCCAGTTGCCCTACTAGGCGATGTTTCTTACCACAGACATATAAATATGTTGCTTTATTATTTACTTTCACCCGCCCCGGTGTGTCGTGGCGTATTAAATTTAAATTACGAGTAATTCCCAGTTTCGGTTTGATCTGAATTTCATTTACGTAATTTCGTTGATAAATATGACAATGCAATGTTATATTAGGTACCAAAGAGAATTTGAGAGAGTTACTGTCATGGTAAATTATCTAGCTACAGTACATTTACTGCCATCTTTCGACAGAAGATTAAACCTGTTAGAACTCCATTTAACTTTGATCATTATTCGTCCACTGATATGTGTTAACTTGTTAAATATTAATACATATTAACGCCATTTAGTACCTAACTCTGTTTGTCTGTTTTCACGCTTAGATAAACTACCGAACCGACTTAGATGAAATTTGGTAGACACTTAGTTTGAATCCCAGGAAAGGACATTGCATACTTTTTATCACGGAAATCACCCCAAAAGGGATGATCGTAGGAGTAAAAAGGGGAGTGGAATTTAATATAAAAGTGGGATATAGAAATACTAATTCTAAGCAGACGTAGGCGCAGGCAGAAGCTAGTCACTACGCCTCATAAAATAAAATCCCCCGCCGCGTCTGTCTGTTTGTATGTATGTTCGCGATAAACACAAAAACTCCTGAACGGATATTCATGCGGTTTTCACTTTGAGGAAGGTTTAGATGTATAATTTGTTGAGGTTTTGTATAACCCGTCCGAAGCCGGGGCCGGTCGCTAGTATTAAATATGACCAAAATTTATTTAGGAAGTTATTAGTTTTATTAGGTACCAATTTATTTTTACTTTTCCGATAGTGGTAAACCATTTTGCCTAACTAATGATTAAAACTTCCTAATATAACATCAATAACTACATCACTAAAGAATGAGCAAGCTTGGCAGAGAGTAACGCCCTTATTCATAAAACTTTACGGGACTGATTTAGTTAATTATATTTTATCCCTTTCTTACAAATACATAAGTCAAAATGACAGATAAGGACTAACGATTATTAGCTAATTGAGGTTTTTAGCGCGTTTATGAATAAGGGGATTAGTAGTTAATTAAACAAAGAGATTCCATACCTCGCGTGCCTCATCAATTTATTTTTTCATTCTATAGTTTTATGCATTATGAAAACTTTCACTTAAAACTTGCCTTGCCTGGACTGGACTTGCCTGAGCGCTGCCACTGGCAGCGTTTTAACTTACAATTAAAAAACTTCATATTTTAAACAAGTATAAAACATTTTTAATTGGACTACGTTATGTCTATATAACTTCGCACATAGATGTGGGGGAAATACCTACAAGCGACGCCAATGCACGACAACTATACTATTATATTTTCTTTTACTTTTGTGCCTGTGACAGCGATCGGGCCAGTCTAATTTTTTTACGTTAAGACCTAAATAACAGACATAACAGTAAACTGACAGTTTTTATACACACTAAGCTGAAATGCAAAAATAGTTACTAGCGCCACAATAGTGATGACGCAGCGTTGTATGGAGGTTGTTCGTCTTCTATATTTACTAGCCTTTGACAAAATTGCGTTACATGCGACGTCTATAAAGATATGTGTCTGTGCTTCTTACCTTGTTCCGCAATCAAGACCTCGTTACGTGCACGAGCAGCCTAGTCGCCGCCCTTAATGGCCATCTGCCAATGTTTGAAGGCGTCCTAAGGAAACCGAAAACTCATTTAAATATTATTGAAAAAATAACAGATCGTTTCAGCTAAATAACAAGTGGATTTCCTGTGCGCCGAGCCAGCTTTGAACAAACATCATGTTTTTTCCTTAGACTCGTGTTTTTCAATGATGAATAGAAAATTATCAACTAAGTACCTACAATGCTAAGCTCATCTTCAAGAGATAATGTAGAAGCAGTTAGACAAATACTCTGGGCCCAAGGGTTTTAGGATATCGACTAATTAAAGGCGTAAACAAGCAAAGGTTAAATAAGAAAGGTCGTTTCATGGCAAAGGGCACAGGTTTACTGGTACGAAAAGGTAATAAGTACCTGCAGGAAACTATTAATAGATAATAGGTAAGGTACACCGGTCTATGTATTTCTTAAAGCACATTCCAGTATGATTACTCTTATTATGGCAGATAAGGAGCGTGTATGAACTGTAGGAGGCAGCACAGGACTCACGAGACCCCTGTTTAGCGCGAAGTGTAACTGTCAAGTTTAAGCTTCCACATAGCCCACAAAAAATATACGTGAACTTTAGAGGGCATTGATTTGGTGTGAAGTGGCAATGTCACAGTCAATGTATACTTAAGTTACCGATTCAGGCCACAATATTGGCAGACCCTCCAACGAGCACTGCCCCTATTGATAAGTATATTAAACTGCACAATTGCACATACTTACATAATACTATCTTCGACCTTTAAACTAGCAATTCTTGTTTATTTATATGTAATTATATATATTTCGGGGATCTAGAAAACGGCTGTAACGATATCGATGAAATTTGCTATATGGTATGGGGGTTATTGGGGGCGATAAATCGATCTAGCTAGGTTTTATATCTGGGAAAACGCGCATTTTGAGTTTTTATGTTTTCCGAGTAAAGCTCGTTCTCATAAGGAAAGGAACGACAAGGTTATGTGTTATTGGTATTACACGTAGAGGCGATGCGGTCCGTAAATCCAAAATTTTGACCTAGGGCTGTAATGTATTCTTACGGACTGTTTAAACTAACCAGTGTTTGTTATCGTACTTCGATTTAAACTTAAATTTTAACTTACTTAAATTTTGCTAGTTTGACTGCAGTAGGTATTTATTGTGATAAAACACTTAAAAGGACCATCTGTTTTTGATGATGAAATTGATGACTTTATTAATTTCAATTTATAGGTCGCACCACTATTCGCACTTCACTGGTGCCATCTATTGAGTGAAATTTGAATAAGTAAGTTTGGGTGTTACAATATATTTGATGCTGACTGTACCTTTGTCCCAGACTATTAATTAGTGATACCACGTCGCCCGTCAGTGTCGCGAGTTCTCGAAAATATTAATCGAGAACTCGACCGAGATTGCAAAAATCGAGAGATTGAATCTCGAAAATTCGTGTAAGATTTCAAAATTGCGA
Source organism: Cydia splendana (assembly GCF_910591565.1). Classification (NCBI taxonomy): domain Eukaryota; kingdom Metazoa; phylum Arthropoda; class Insecta; order Lepidoptera; family Tortricidae; genus Cydia; species Cydia splendana. The sequence continues at coordinate 9,485,947 of NC_085971.1, read as the reverse complement.
GATCGGGATACATCCTAATATGGACCATCAAAATGAGATCAACAAGATTTGCTAGAATACACCATAACAAAAAATAGGATAAGTATTTCAAATACATAATACGTTCTTACAGACATCCTGACAAAATTATTGATATTTTTACGACATTGGACTTCACAAGATTAGAATCAAGGCCGTCTAGTCTCGCTACTGGGTTACGAAGGAAAGTTTGGTTATGTGGCATTATCATTTTACTAAAATTGTATTGGAAAAAGGTAATTGAACCGTGCTATAGCTATTACTTAAAATATAACATACCAGTTTAATTTCAGCCGTTATACCTATATAACCTCGCAATTACATCGAGGTTATCGAAATTGTCAATTTATCACTAACGCGAAAGAATTGCTTTATACTTTAATCCAACAGTATTACAATAAAAGCACTTGGTCGTAGTCAAAGTTCACAATTCACCACACTAATTCACAGTCGTTCTTTAACAAATATCCCTAAAAACAATAAAATTGTTATCATTTTATCAATCAGACATTCAGACTTTTGACAGACAGAAACAGAGCAGCCACGAAAGTAGGAGCCGAACAGGGTTGCATACGCCATCTCTCGGCATGTAATGACATTACAAAGACAGCTGTCAAACCTTATTTCCCGAATATAGCCTCTCGCCTAGCCTCAGTATTGCCAAATTACTCAGTAACTCAGTATGCACTCTACCTCACGCATGTTTGCCTTATTTGCCTTGATTGGCTCATGTCATGTTTACTGTTGAATAGGTAATTCTCTTTATGGTAATTATTATTACTATCAATATCCGATGGGAAAGTAATTAAGTACTAGAATTCAAAATAAATTTTAATTAGGAGCAGTCTGTTATCAATGATTACTGGCGTAGATTGTTTTATTATCTACATAGGTATTTCTGCTATGATAACTTAGTACACATGGGTAATCTCTGGGTTTATGTTTATTGAGAGTATTAAATTTCTACTACGCTACGGTTTTCACACAAAGCTAATCTAACGTTGGTCGTATAAGTAGAGGGCGCTTTTTACAGTGAAGTTAAGGAAGGGTTATTACTTAGTTAACACATCCAGTGCCAGCGCGTGCTACGCGCGTAGCGTAGCCGTTAACATGCGAAAAAGCGACCACGAACTGAGCGCCCACCTGGCGGGTTGCTAACTTGCTAGCAGTGCACGTTAAAGGCTCCGTCACACAGGCGCGTTTAGCGGGCGGCGCGCGCCGAGTTTACATATAAAACGCTCACGCCCCGCCCGGAAAACGCGCCTGTGTGACGGAACCTTAAACTAAATACTACATGTAGCGCCAAAACTATTGAACAGAATAGGTACTAGGTAGATATTGGTGATTAATGCACCAAAAGAAGAGATAATAGCGACTTACGTGTATGAAATATATTTAATTTCATTTCGTATATTTTATTCAGAAGGATTCCCCCGGAAGCCTCGGTCGCGAAGTTAAATTCTACCCCTGTACTGGGCACTAAATAAACCGATCAATCACGATCAGACAATTTGTATAGAAACGAACTGAACATGGCCTGTTAGGCCGCTTGTATACGTCCGTTGCTTTCACCATCGTCGCCTAACACATGTCTATTGTCGGTATCGTCTTGGGTCGTCCCATTCGTTTTTCGTCAAGTTCTTAAAAGTCCTATTCTGCTTTCGTCACCCATTCTACATTGGTGACAATCGTCGGTGGCTCTCAATGTAGAATGAGTGACGAAAGCAGAATAGGACGAATTTAAGAACTTGACGAAAAACGAATGGGACGACCCAAGACGATACCCTATTGTCCGGTGACCACAATGGGCGTACATATGTATACAAGCGGCCTTAGGAAAAACTAGGAAGGAGGGAGTGAGGATCAATGAGGCATAAAAGATAAAAATAAATAGGTAATAACATTAAAAATCTGATTAATAATTATACATTCATTTATTAATCGGAATTTAATACTGTATTACATAGAAGAAATGCACTTCTCAGAAACATTCAGAAGACTTCCCTTTGGGACAGTTTTGTTTTTTAATAAATACTAGCTATTACTTTCTCAGTAATAGGCATCGATATTCAAGAGGATCTGCATTGCCACATACTTAAAAATCTATGTATATTTTTCACAAACCTCGGTTGGTATAATAAATAAAATTTTGCTTATTAACAACAAATAATAATTAACTCTCAAGAATTACGTGTTTAAACTGCCGCTGCCACATAATTTGTCAACAACATTTTTCATCACAAAGGAAACAATAAACTAATGTTTTCTAAACAATTTTTTGAACATTTTAGTATCTCGGTGACCCCTTTTAGAAAGACGAACATAGTAAATAGTGTCCAAAAACACACAGCGTGAGAGAAGAATACTACCAATTATAAATACAGACATCTTGATGAACAGTATAAAATATTTATCAATAAGAAATAATCAGTCTTGTTTGTCTTGTTTAGCCCCTTCCAACCCAACAGAGTATGAAAAGGACTTAGAGAAAACGTAATCAAAACGTGCTGAATGCACGCTCCGATATTAAATGTCAGATATGATGTCATCCTTTCTCTTGGACGTAACTACTTACGCTACTTACATATAACATCACAGTTGTTTAGTAGAGGTGGGTGCAGTACTTTGTACATAATAATACAGGAGCTACCTGCGATCCGCGACCATACTCGACACACACGCTTGCCGTAATACGCACGCAATTAACTACTTCGTAATCGCGATTCCAAGGACAGGCTAGCTAGCACTGGAAAATTCATCTTATAGACAAATTTTTTGCACAGTCTTTCTCTTAAAATGTACACAAAGTCCTCGCGTTTTAATTCTTTCAACTTCAAGCGAGTATTGAAAGCTACTATAATTGGACCTTGTTGATAATCCATATCAGTACCGGCACTAAAGAATGCTCGGCAACTTAACCTACCAACACGCAAGACCTACGAACACGTTGTTCACCCCCTATATGGTTGCTATATACGTATAGTGCGTATGAAGATACCGTTTACGTCCCTAACGGTAAAACTGAAAACTTATATTATATCATTAAACATCTGTGAACGACTTGCAAACTCTGTCTTGTAATTCGTTCAAATAGTCAAAAAATATATTTTTGTCTTGTATTAACAATTGACCAACGCAGACAGGTTACAGTAATGAAATATCACAGATTATTCCAAAATCTTTGGACAGTAACGGCTGCTACACGATACTTTTACTTTTAAAAACTTTAGTATTTTGTGCCGATTATACTATAACCAGCGTTATACCATAAACCAACTCGAAAAACAAATAATGAAACGCAGCTCTTCCTAAGGTAAATGCATGTTTTATTTACATACTTTTATATTTTCGAGAAGCTGATTCCTACGCATAAAATATTCAGTAAGTATTATTCAAGAAGTCTTCAATAAAAAAATAACTTTGAAATCAGTGACTTGAAATGTCATTGACATCACTTTTTACATAAGAAAAATATTCACAATTTTATCTGGCAATACAGATTTAGTAATTAAACGCGTTACTAAGTCCCACTTTTCCTCAGGATAAGATCAATAATTAACAATAAAATAATTTATATAAAAAATTCAAGAGAATACTTTTCCCCTTAAATCCATTCATCTTCTAACCTTTCATCTTCTATATGTTTCGTGCATTTCGTACATCATACAGACATTATAAAAGAAAACGAAAAGGCACCCGGGATTACACAATAGGGTACCCACACCAACTAGTCTAAATACAGTGAGTAACCCTCTCAAACCCGGTCGAGCTTTGAAAGAGCTACGATAAATCTACAGGTGAAAACGACAAGTTTTGTAACGTTACACCTTACATCTTATCAAATAACACACATTATATTCGTAAAGGATCTGAAATAGAATTCACAAAAATGTATCTCGTTTGAAATCGTCAATCACCTTTTAAAATAGTATAATCAAACGTCTTCTAAATACTATTCAGCATATTTTGTAAGCTTCATTCAGATCTGCAAGAAATACTAAAAAAAAAAAGAAACTAAAAGTGACCTAACAAAAAGTCTCGACTCTCAAAAACACGGTCGGAACGGGAAACATCGAGAATTTCACGTGATCGTAACGAACGAAAGATGTTTCGAGTCGAGGTACAACCCAAATCGAAGTTCTTACTATTTAACCGGCGACAGAACCGCCAAATCGGAAGCGGAGTAATAGAATCGTATTACTGCTGCACGGGAGCCGCGTACAGCAGCGGGCCGGGCGGCAGGTGCGCGTACGGCACGCCCGCGCCCACGGCCGCCTGGTAGCCGCACGGCCCGCCGCCGCCCACGCCCACCCCGCCGCCGTAGAACTTGCCGCCTGCAACCACAAACACATACGTCGTTATACTGCCTACCGTACCGTCTATATACCCCACACCACACAGACATACGTAGATACATACCACCGATATTGTTAGGATAGGTTACAGTAACAACTCCTGAATCTCTACATTATGGTCGTGGAAATCTGTATAGCTTGGCCGGCCATTTCCCCCAATAAAAAAGGTAGGTAGAAGACTTCCAAAATCGAGATGCGGAACACGATAGATAACCCATAGGCAAACTACCTCTAGCTTAGTTGTTGGTAGTGAGTGGTAGTGCTACAAAGCCGAAGCTGTTACTCAAAATTGGACTTCAGTCCGAGCCTACCATAACAATATATTATGCTCTCAACTAACACTGTTGTTATAACTCACCCAGCATATCCTGAGGATGAGGATGCATCTGTGGGTAATGTGGAGGAGTAGCAAAGTGAGGTGGAGGAGATCCATAGGAAGATCCAGACGAGCCATTTGGTTTGTTACCATTCGCGTTATTATTACGGTACTGTTGTCCTCCATTGCGCTGATCTAAAATAATATAAAATTACATGTTTTACGAGGAATCTACAAATTAATAAAATAGGTACAAAATGAGAAATGTACCTGTAAAATTATATTTATTATTATATTTGGTTTGTGATTCACAAGTATAAAACATTTGATTTTATACATTTGAACTTGTTAATGCTATGTGCTTAAAAGTAGAACTTACTGTTGTATGTGCGCTGTCCATATCCATTCTGGTTCTGGTATCCATTTTGATAGCCATTATTATATCCGCCTTGATAGCTGCCCATAGACTCGAACATATTAGGGCTTGGGAAAGGCACCTGCTTCTGGAAATTATTCTGTCTGTAACCCTGATTATTGCCTTGGTTTTGGTTGTTGAATCGTGGTGGTTGTTGGTTCATGTTGCGATTTTGATACATATTCTGCGTATCTTCATTAGAAACATTGTTAGCCATCTTATTGTTCCACTGATTGCTCTGCTGGCGCGGCGAACTTGAACCACTGTTGTTATCTTTACGTTGTTGCCAACGGTTGCGACCTGTAGAATTAAGTAGTATGTAAATATAAATTGTGTACAAAGTGATTAATTGCCAGCCATCTTTTGTGCAATTTAATAATGAGAGTATGATCAGCTACAGAACATATTACCTAAAAACCACTTACCAGAGCTTCCATTATTGTTACGTGCCATGTCGCTCAGCTTAGCAGGCGGCGTCTGCCCAGTTTCCAGCAACACTGCAACTAAAGCGCGAGCCTGGCGCGAGTCTCCACTGGTGAAGTAGGTGTATGCAGTGCCAGACTGCTGACACCTGCCAGTACGTCCTGAAAACAAATAACTTTTGTAAAAACCTTAATTCAAAAATAAATAGAATAAACAAAGAAACAGTTATTTTATTACACATACCAATTCTGTGAATGTAATCCTCGGATGAATTAGGATAGTCAAAGTTGACAACGAATTTTACATCTTCGACGTCTAAGCCTCGGGCTGCAACATCGGTAGCAATAAGAATGGTAGTGGCGCCGTTTCTGAACTCCGTGAGGACGGCGTCGCGTTCCGGCTGTGATTTGTCTCCGTGAATAGCGAGGGCCTTGTGGCCGTTTCGGCGAACTGCACGCGCAATGTCATCCACCTAGAATATAAGAACAGAATGGTTAATATCAGTAGCTCCTATAGTATCTATTATATTTTGAAAAGAGTATTATACTAAATTCAGTGTTGTATGTTAGACCAAGCTAAGTTGGCAGTGATTTTGATAGCACAGACTGAGCAAGTGTTATTTTTAAAGTCATAATTTCATAGAAGTTTGACATTTAAAATAACACTTGGACAGTCTGTGCTATCAAAATCGCTGCGAACTAAGCTTGCTGTAACTCTCGATCAAGTGAATGATCAGTTTGATGTAAACATTTAATTACCTTTTTCTTTGTTTCAACAAAAACAATAACTTTGTTGTCTCTCTCAGATGAAATTTCTTTTAAGAGGTTGGTAAGTTTGTGTTCTTTCTCATGTTCCTCACAAATCTCGATTATTTGTTTGATGTTATTGTTGGCCGAGAGATTCAATGACCCAATATTCACTTTGATATAGTCATTTAAGAAATCTTCAGCCAAAGTCTGAATTTCTTTAGGCCATGTGGCTGACCACATCAAAACCTGACGATCTGGGCGAATTTGCTCGATAATCTTGCGAATTTGAGGCTCAAAGCCCATGTCCAACATTCTGTCAGCTTCATCCAACACCAAGTATGTGCAACGGCGCAAGTTTGTGGTACCTCGCTCAAGGAAATCGATTAATCTTCCAGGTGTGGCAATAACAATTTCAACGCCCCTTTCTAGATCTCTAGCCTGAGGCCCTTTAGGAGAGCCACCAAAGAGGCAAGTGTTTCTGATAAGGCCACGGGCACTGTAAGCCTGTGCCACTGACTGAATCTGCTGAGCTAGCTCTCTCGTTGGGGCTAAAATTAGAGCAATTGGGCCATCTCCCCTTTGGATGCGCTGTTGATGCACAATATGGACAGCAGCAGGAAGCATGTAGGCCAAAGTCTTACCTGACCCTGTGGAGGCAATACCAACCATGTCACGGCCAGAAAGAGCAATAGGCCAGCCTTGAGCTTGTATTCCAGTGGGCTCAACCCAACCCTGTTCTTTAATCGTATTCATTATGTGATCAGGGAAATTTCCTTCATCAAACACTTGGTTAGGGCGTGGCACATTATTACCACTTACAATAATTTCCTTTGTAGCACGGAACATCTTCACATCATCCTCAGATCGGGATTCAACATCAGCATGTGGCTTGTAAAAATCCTTTTGAATTGGCTCAAGATTAGACATATCCCACATGGGCTTCACCAAACTATCTCCTGGGTGTTTAGCCTTCATGCTTTGCATTTTGCGGCCATTAAACTCGTTAGGCTGCTGACCCATGTTAGGATTATTGAATGTTTTCTTCTGTGCAAAGTTTTGTTGACTCATGTGACCATTTTGGTTATTGAAGTTTTTGGGTCCGTAATTATTTTTGTGCTGGAAGCCACCTTGTTGTTGTGGTCCACCAAACTCAGGTTTACCATTATAAAATTTCATATTTCCTCCAGGGCCTTTGTCCTCATAATCTTTCTTTTGAGGTTGATTGTTATAGTTGTTCCTTGGGCGGTACTCTTTTGGGCCCCCAAAATCGTTTTGAATTCCATTCTCACTTTTCTGATTATTAAAGTCTGGCCTCATTCCGTTGAAGTCGTTTCTTGGGCGAAAATTGTTTTTATTGCCCATGTTATTGTTTCTGGGGCCAAAGTTTTTGGGCCCTCCAAAATCATGAAGACCGCCAAAAAACGGTATTTTGCCGAATTGTTCATTCCGGTCTGGACGGGGCCTGAAACTAAAACAATTTTACATATGTTTAACCGCATCAGGCCCAAGTTACATGTGATGTTTTCAAGCAAAAGGCCGAAAACTGCACATTCTTAGGTTTTTCTGGATACAAATATAGTTAGGGCTAGAAAGTAACTATAGAGGTCAAGAGTAAAAATCAGCCCCAAAATAGGAAAAAAAAACAAATAAAAGCTATTGGATTCTGGTTGAATCCATCTAATAAAATAAACCTATATCTGAGAGCTCAGATTTAGTAACCGGACCTGTACATATAAAAGCATCAGATCAATTTGAATGTCCTCTGAATAGTTTTGCCCATTCCTGTTCAGCTAAACCTAGATGAAATGTAGCATTGCATAAGTTTGTAAATTTTTTGTCACTGTCGTTATAGGTAAATAAACTATAAGTACGCAAACTATAGAAAATTACGAAAGTGACACAAACATAGTAGGTATTAGCTAGGTACTAAATTTACATTGTATTGTAATTTACTTTTCTTCACTACTCCCATCATTTTAATACTAAAATCAAAAAACGAATTAAGTAACATTGTACATTCAGCTCAGGATTGTTCTTTATTACCCCGTTTGTACTATAGATTGTTGAACATAATGGCTTTACTCAAAGTTGACTAACTCGTGCCCCAATTTATGTAGTGTAGTGAAAGTAGGTATGTGGTTATGGGATAAATGGAAGGTACTTTTATGGTATTTTTCTTGATAAATAAGAAAGGAACCCATAAAAATCTTATATAAGTAGTTATTACAATATCAAGAATAAAAGATTCATAAATAAAGATAGATGGGCGGGCGTAGACATTCGACATTAACAGCTGAGTACCAAAGCACGCAGTGCATTGCACAAAATGGCCGCTTTGAAGAGAATTGGTGAAGATCAATCAACACCCGACCAATGTTGTATACCTTCCTACGTGTGCCATTTACACTTATTTTGTTATGGAAAATCAAAACTTACATAGGATGTTGATTACTGAAGCCGTTGTACTGCATTCTGCTACTTAGAGAAGATCGTAATTACGTGTGGAGTTCTACGGTCGAGTAGGTATCTAGAACAATGGAGCGATGAAAACGTTATGATTATAGGAAACTGAATGACACTAATAAATATGAAAACATAATAAATATGAACAGCAAAATTTTATTTACCTCTCGATTAGGAGAGAATTTGATAATTATTTAAATTTTTCATCCACGCTGACCCTCACTCAGACCCGGCGAAGAACAACTCGATAATGGCTGCCGGAAACGCCTTAAAATGGGTTGCTATGCCAATATTCACCAATAGGCGTGTTTCCAGAAGCAAAAATGAAACTAGAATACTGGAGGGCTTCTACGGCCTATCAAGTATTGCGCAGTGTCGGCTCTCCATCACTTTTTATTACGTTTAGCCAGAACGAGATGGGTAGCAGAAAAATGCGCAATAAAATTGATTTTATTTGCGTTCGTTTACAGTATATTGATCGTGATACTTATTTTATACCGGCAACACATGAATAATTGCACGTCAAGGTCTTCTCCCTCTCTTGTTTCCGGCCAGCAGCGGTCTACCGCGATCACCGAAGTTCGCAAATTGCGGGCATCTTTCTCTTTTGCTCCAATAAAGACATTATTAGGGTGACAGAGAAAGATGCCCGCAATTTGCAAACTTCGGTGTTCGCGGTAGGCCTTTAAAGGCCAGTCCAGACGGGATAAATAAAATTGACCGATTTGATCAGAAAAAATTGGCGTCAATCTCAAATTTAATCTAATTTAGATTTATGGTGATATTTGAACGTTCTAAATTAAAAAAAATGCCCCCAAATGAAAATACACGTCACAAATTGGTATTCTTGCGTTCATGCTTCCATTTATTGGTCGCTCCACAAATGCGTTAGCGGCTTCGCGCCGCGTTTCACGCACGAGTGTGGAGGGGGCTTAATCGGCGGTCGAAATGGCGAGCCAAATGAGGTTGGCCATTTCGCCATCGTTTCCCCGTCGTCGCCATAGCTTGCCCCTTCAAAGATAATATACATGTGCCCCTTTTTCTAGATTTGGCTTAAAGGGCTGGCATCCAGGGCATAAAATGGTTGGCCGGTGGAAGTTTTTAGCAGATGGCGCCATCATAGCTTGCCCTGTCAATCCCTATAAGGCCCCGTTCGCACGGCAGCTTTTTCAACGCGCGTTAAAAAAGCGTTTGAATGACACAAATGGATAACCATGTATGTATTCACACGAAGGCGGTTTTTAAGCGCGGCGCTTTTTTATCGAGCACTGTTCGATTTTCGGCGTTGAGCGTTGGCGTCAAATTGAATAGACCATACGGAAATCCCTGTATCTGTTCTCACAAGCGTTGAAAAAGCGCCGGCGCTGCTGTCAGTTGGCTGTCAAGTGTCAATTTTTGGTGTCAATCGTCAAGATTATTATTAGTTTCACCTTAAAAATGTCAACTTAGGCCCCATTCGCACGACAGCTTAAAAAGCGTTGCGTTAAAACCCGACGTTGGCGCTTTTTTACCGTTTCCAATATTTGTGTTCATATGAACGCTTAATAATCACTTGTGAGTCGTACTGCCACGTACGCATCTCAGCAAAGCCATACTTTATTTGCTATTACGACGTATTATTTGAATATAACTTGAATACTTCAGGAATTTGTAAGCATAAGTTGACATTTTTAAGGTGAAACTAATAATAATCTTGACGATTGACACCAAAAATTGACACTTGACAGCCAACTGACAGCAGCGCCGGCGCTTTTTTAACGCTTGTGAGAACAGATACACGGAGTTCCGTATGCTCTATTCAATTTGACGCCAACGCTCAACGCCGAAAATCGAACAGTGCTCGATAAAAAAGCGCCGCGCTTAAAAACCGCCTTCGTGTGAATACATACATGGTTATCCATTTGCGTCATTCAAACGCTTTTTCAACGCGCGTTGAAAAAGCTGCCGTGCGAACGGGGCCTTATGCTTACAAATTCCTGAAATATTCAAGCTATCGTAATAGCAAAAAAGTATGGCTTTGCTGAGATGCGTACGTGGCAGTACGACTCACAAGTGATTTTTAAGCGTTCATATGAACACATAAAGCGTTAACAGACTATCGCACCGCACCGCGACCTTGGAGCACTGAAATATGAAATTATATAGGTCTATGCCTTGGAGCGGTTCTAGGAATAGCTCGTACTGGCGTGGGCTTCCACACTATAGCACCGAACCGTCAAAACGGTGCGATCCTAGCTTACAGACTGCCGCACACGTGCGCCAGTGTTGCCAAGTGTCCCATGTTTCCGTGTTTTCAATGAATTTTTGCAATGGAATCCTTTAAGATTGAATTTCAATTAATGTGGTTCCGCTTTTTTAGAGGTAGATGAAGGGCGTGAGGTAATATAATGCACCTTTTTCCATGAAAATCTTAAAAAATGTTGTCTTTTTAAAGCACTGCTTCCGCATTTTTGTTATTTCATCGGCTGGCTACATTGCCGTCCACTGTCATAATTTGAAAATGACAGCTGTCAATCGGTGCTTACACACTAGGGAAATTGGTACGGAGCGCACCAGTATTATTATTCCACTGTCATAATTTGAAGATGACAGCTGTCAAACGGTGCGATGCAGCTTAGACACTAGGGAAATTGGTGCGGAGCGCACCAGTATTATTATTACCTGTCAGTTGGTGCGACGTGCATGCCCACCGCACCGCTATTAATAATAATTATGTGCGATGGAAGCTTACACACTATCGATAAATGCTCCGCACCGCACCAAGGTAGCGGTGCGGTGCGATAGTCTGTTTACGCTTTTAGAGGGAGCAAGTGATATTGCTATCTCATTCTACCGCATGGCTGCGTCCCTTGGAGTGGCCGGCGCTGGCCCATCGTGTAGAGGAGCCATTCTTCGAGCAACACCGGCTTCCGACACATCGGAAGGGAGGGGCCCAAGCGATATCTCACCGTACAAATCTTTCTGCCATTTTTCGCGGGGGGAAAGGTGCACACAGTCGCACTTCTCACACACTTACATACAAAATTCAATCTGTAATGACGACACAAATACATAGAAAATGATACACGTCAAAGACAAATCTTGCAAACCTCGATCTCTTTTTGTGTACGGTCTGTACGGACGAGTGACAAGTGTCACAACACGCACACTAACACATTTTCGTTGAAGCATGTTATTGTATTCTGAGAGATGAGAAGTCGGATTTGTCGCTCGACCGATCCGCAATTTGTACTGAGCGAGCAAAATCGATAAATCCAACAATATCATGAGACTAAAATATAATAATTGTGTTTGAATGTAATTAAACGTATGATATGTAAAAAAAATATTACATGTGAAATGTAACACTTTCTTTTTGTAAACTTGATGTCCCCGACCTCTTTTTATAACAAAAAACTGAGCAAACAGGCATTTTTGTGCAGCAGTGTTCACGCGCGCGTCTGGACTCGGTCTAGTGAAAAATCCAAGTGCAACTAGTTTTATTACCCGCGGTAGATTAGATTGACGCGCTAATCTTGTACCTCGGCAGAGGGGAAATAGTGCGAATGCCGCCTCCCTTCCGTGTTGCTCGAAGGAGCCATTACATGTGGCTCGGCTCGAGCTTGTAAGCCAAGATATAATGAGACTCGGCTTGATTCGGGAAATGAATTAGAGATTCACTAGATATGAAATAGTAAAGATATGTGACGTTCCACGAAAATGGGTACCTTATGGCGGCTGGTGCCGCGATTCGGGAAATGAATTAGAGATTCACTAGATGTGAAATAGTAAAGAGTAGTAACTATTTATTAATCTGTGGTAAAGATATGTGACGTTCCACGGCAAAAGGTACCTTATGGCGGCTGGCGCTTACGTCGCATAGCGCCGCAATAATATTGGAGCGGCGTTAATAATAGCGAAAGCGTCAACCGCCATAAGGTACCTTTTCTCGTGGAACGTCACATATCTTTACTATATCGTATCTAATCTCTTCATTTCCCGAATCGGGCCGACTATCCTGTTCGGTCACTTCCCCCCCACCTTTCATGCCTAATCCAGTTATACATATGTGACGTTCCACGGGAAAAGGTACCTTATGAGGGTTTCTAGTTTCGGAGATATTAAATGTTTTGTAAAGAGGTGAAAAAATGCTCAATTTTTTTTTATTGTGTGATCTGAAACCTTAATGCGTAACGTTTGTTTACCTGTTTTTATTTTTGTTATAAGTTAGTTATAAGCCTAGTAATGTCGTCTCAGAGTTTAGTAGAAAAGGTACCTTATGGAAAAAATATTGAAAATTCCCAAAAAAACTAGTCAATACGGGAAAAGAAGTTTGGTAGAGAACTGTATTAGCATTCTGCAAAACTAATTTGATAATTTCAGTTCTGGTTGGGGCGCCTCGCAAATATTATAACCGTACATAGACCGACATCACAAATCCAAGTAGACTGCTATTATACCAAAGTTACTCTCGTCAAGTCTTTCTTAACTAGAATAATCTTCATTTGGTTTGGTCGCATGCAGTAAATCAGCCATTGGTTTGCTGAAAAATGCCAATACCCGACGCATTACCTTATGGAATATCTGAGGTCATTGAACCTCAATGCCGCTTATCTTCAATAGCAACCGAAATATATTATTGATAAGAAATAGACGATTTATACCATCTTAACCCCAAAATATTATTAGTTTATCCTAACTGTTCCATCATCATCATGCCTCATCATGTAACTTGACCACAAGGTACCTTTTCATTACATACAAATTATTGGTCTTTTTTAAGATTATTATGACGAAGAACTAATTAAATTGGGGGCAGTTTAATGTAAATTAATATTTTCTATTCATAAAAGATAAACTATAATATGATTTATATTTTGTAGTGATGTATTATTAGATTTATTTCCATAAGGTACCTTTTCGTAAATGTATGGAGCAAATACTGTTATTGTTATGTAAGTTTAAAGTGGCATAAGGGGTTAAATATAGTATTTAGTTGGGGTTTTAGGATTTATTTCATTTGAATGACAGAATTTCTTTCATATGTGCTCAGAAAAATTGATTGTGTGTCACATTAAAAGTAAAAATATTCAATTTTGTGATTTTATATGAAAAAGTCAGAAAATACATTTTCACCTCTAAATCGGTATTGTTTTTTGCTTAAACTGTCTGTCAGTGTCGTTTTCTAATAGATAAAATTTAAATCTTGAGAGCTCATTGCAATCAATCGTGAAAATGAAATAAAACTTTATTTTCAAGAGATTGGTTAGTATACACATAAATCAGTCGATATCAAAAGTTTCTATTTGCATTACAGAACAAGTCGCAATATTTTTTTAATCTCAGATATATAAGGCATTATTATTTGTAGTCAACTATGTAACTTACTTCAGGAACATAGTTTTTTAGGCGGCTAAACTTAAAACTTCTCTATCGTAAAGTTGCTCATTTCACAACATTATTTTCAAAAAATCATATCTCTGTAACTACGCAACCTAGAAGGTTGATCTTTTGTGTTATCGATAGGTTATTTATTGTAGATTACTGGGGTATGCATAACTCCATACCCGCCATAAGGTACCTTTGACCGTGGGACGTCACATATACTATAGATTCATGCAGGGCAAGCTATGCTGGCGCCATCTGCTAAATACTTCGACCGGCCAACCCCCGATTTGATCGGACAATTTAATCAGATTGGTGAAAAATTGTCCCGTCTGGACTAGGCTTTGCTTTGCTAGGTCTATGCTTTGAGTAGTTTGAGATTTTGATTTGATTTTGATTATGGATTGATGTTGATGTGATGCTGATGCCGGAATTTTGTAGCATTTCTTGATACATATTCTACTCCTGTATTACTATATATTTTTCTAGAAATAATACCAGCCGGTGTTGTGTTAGTGTCAGGGTAAACGTGAGATAGTTTTGTTTCATTTGATATTATAACTTTACCATTTCAAAAATTTTCGCCATGTCGGGTAAGCTTACAATACGTATTATGATAATAAGCTGCATGAACGCGTCGCGAGTAAAAATGGCATGAAAATGCGGGTGAGGGATATAAGTTAAAATAATTATGCAGGTTAGGTTTTAGGTATCATTATAAATACACTAACGCTATACTCGCGCCGTGTACCAGCACTGTAGCACTTATTTCTAGACCATTTTTTATACACTTGTTTTTGCTAAAGCGTACAACAGTCATACAATAGGTATATTGGTGTATATTTGTTCGATTTTCAATAATAGGTATCCTCGTTCATGAAAGAATTCGTTGAGCTACCGAAATTTTAACATGGTTGTGTTATCATGTGACAGGTGTAGCATCAGACTGATGGAAATGGAAAAGGCATAGGTATATGTATTACCAATATAAGTATTGGAGACATTTTATTTCGTACTTATCATTCGATTACGCGTCTAGCTAACATACGCCAACTGACTATACATAATTATGTTGCCTCCACTTCACTTGCAATACGCAAAGTAGTCAAAGTACTATGTCCTTGTGACATATAACTGCAGCAGCATGCCCAACAAAACGAACAAAGAAGATTACCTATATCAATAAGGGGTCGCCAGACAGTAGCCAACAAAGCTTCCCATCAATGTGACCTTGCTGAAGCAATAATCAAGCCTCCCTTTTATGTACTTTCTTACTTTGTTAGTGCAAGTCAGCAAAGCAAAGAGGTCGGCAAATGCGGCTCCCAAGCCCCATGTGACTGTTTGGAGCAGCAATTTCTTTAAGACATCTAACTTACAGGATTAGGATTTAGACATTTTAGACCACTCCTAAACCTTCCTAAGACTGAGACCTAGAGATTCCTAAGACTAAGGTTAGCGGTTCTGTTCAAAAGTTTGGCAACCCCTCCTGAACTAAAGTATAGTAGGGCTCAGGTGAAGTAGAAAGTATTGTGACAATGTCAAGTTATTATGGTGTAAACTGGAAACTAACACATTGTTGCCTTTGAAATTTTGCCAATGGGAACATTTGATTTCAAACTGTAACCATTGCATTGTTCTCTATTCCTGACTGGTGGTCAAAGGCCTAACTGTGTGTGTGTGGATTTCATTTTGCTTAGTCACATTTTTTTAATAAACAGGTAAAAGAAGAGACAGATCGAGGTCACCAATGAATATGTCAGTAGATAGTGTTGGGCGCAGAAGGGATGGTAAAGGAAACAAAGATAACTCTAAAGGTAGTGACATGCCTGTTATAAATAATATGAACCCCATGATGATGGGTGGCATGTATCAACAAGGTAATTAAAGTAGATTTAACTATGTTGTTATAATTAATATGTTTACTGTGACATTAACATGCTGGCCACAACATTGCGGGACTAGCTTCAGCTAAGGCATAGATTGGAGCAAGACACAGTTATCAGACCTCTCGTTCCCACCTGTGGTTTTCGCCTTATGGTCAGGCCTTAAGTCTGAACAGCCTGATTCATTTAAGGCAATTTTTTTTGCCATCGCGAAGGTGTCAATATTGTTAATAAGTTACTATTAGGTACAGTCACGCTCCGTGATTGAGCCATTTAGGGTTCTAGCTAAATTAGACATTCCATAGCGCAAGTATTGAACAACCAATTTACCTAGGACCATAAATGGCATAACAATCGTGGAGCGTGATGGTACAATATGTTTTTGTATTTTAACTTCAACACAAAGTGAATTATTATTCACACACCAATTTATCAAAATTTTACTAACAAATTAAACTCTTATAGGTAATATGATGATGGGTGGCATGTATCCAAACATGATGATGCCTGGCGGGATGATGGGAGGTGGCATGATGCCAACTACAGGAATGGAAATGATGCCATCTACAGGTATGGACATAATTCCGCAACAGTCTATGGATATGTCTGCTATAGGTGCAGCATCCATGCCACCCTTGCCTCCATCAACTGGGACCCCAATGGACATGAACATGATGGGAGGCATGATGATGGACCCGTCCATGATGGGCATGTACCCCAATATGGGTACTATGGGAGGAGAAATGCCAATTGAAAAAAAAGAGATAGAGCTAAAACATTGCAAACTGATTCCACCTGCCCCGGGAACCCCTAATCCTCCACGCAGAGAACGCCCACCCGGTTGCCGCACCATATTCATTGGAGGACTCCCAGACAAAATAAGAGAGAGCATAGTTCGAGAGGTGTTTGAAAATTACGGAAGAATTCAAACCCTACGACTGTCAAAAAAGAATTTCTGCCATATAAGGTTTGATAGAGAATCATGTGTTGATGCTGCTATGCTCATATCTGGCTATCGTCTTAAACTTATAAATAAGGATAAAGATAAAAATGAGGAGGAAGAAGAGGAGGACAATCACGCCAATAGCGGATGGCTGCATGTAGATTATGCATTGGTAAGATTTTCATTAATTTTACTTACAAACTTAAATTAAAACTTACCATAATTACCCAAATTATTTGTTTATAAGTTTTTGATGACCGGTCTGGCCTAGCAGGTAGTGACCCTGCCTGCGAAGCCGATGGTCCTGGGTTCGAATCCCGGTAAGGGCATTTATTTGTGTGATGAGCACTGATATTTGTTCCTGAGTCATGGATGTTTTCTATGTATTTAAGTACATATTTGTATCTTATATATATTGTTGTCTGAGTACCCACAACACAAGCCTTCTTGAGCTTACCGTGGGACTTAGTCAATTTGTGTAAGAATGTCCCTATAATAATAAAGTAAAATGTTGATCAACCCTTATATTAATCAATTTCAGAGCCGAGATGACCAAAACGAGTATGAAAGACGTCAAAGACAAATGCAACGTGTGCAAGAGCAGCAAATGCAGCAGTTGACCGCACAGCAAGAAATGGCTAGCAAATATAGCGCGCCATCATCCTATAATCGACGACCACGAGAAGACTCCCCTGTCAGGATTACACCATTCTCCAATCTTGCTATCACCCAAATTGCTGAGAAAATTAAAAATGAGGAGCAGTTTTCAAACACTTTACCAGTAAGTATATGTGCATTACTTCACCTATCTATTTTAAGTAAAAGGTAAAAATTGATTAACATATGAACTGTAATTTTTCAGACATTAGTGGCGTGGTTAGAAAGAGGAGAGTGTTCGAAGAAGAATTCAAATCAATTTTATTCCATGATTCAGGCGACCAACTCTCACATTCGTAGACTGTTTAACGAAAAAATGCAAGCTGAAGAAGAGTTGCAAGACACCAAAGAAAGAGTTAAAACTCACATTGAGAATGTGATTAACCAGCGTAAGTAAAAAAGTATTAGGCAAATTATGGAGTCAGATCTCTAGACAGTTCTCTCTAAAATCTCTTGTTCAATGGTCCCTCTTTTGGCAGAAAGTCCTATATTCTCGTCACATTTTCGTGACTAATTCTCTCAGGTCTCAACCAGGTAAGATCCTAGTGATCCAAAACCAGCAGTTTACGAACAATGAAAACATCAACTACAAAAGCATTTCTTGGCAATGAAATTATGGTCTACCATTTTCTAACTATTGACTAATGTTTTTTTTAATCTATATAAGTCATCAAATGTTTTTGAGTTGGCGATCGGTACAACGTCTTATAGAGGGTTAACAAAAATTTTACCTTTTAAATTTAATGAAGCTGCTTTCTCATAATTAATAAGTTTTATAACTTGCATTAATAGTGACAGAATCTGTATCTGCTTAATTGAATTTAACTGTTTCAACTTTTGTTAGCCGGTCTCTATTTTCCAATGGCACCATAAAGTGTACACACTGTACATTCTCTGGTTCCACCACAGGCATAATAAATTTTAATCTTTTAACATTAAAATTTATTAAAACAACTCTCGTACGCGCGTGAGTTATTTAGAATTCAAATAAATTTAGTGGCCCCTATAACGCCGAGAAGAGATCATGTTGAAGTTATATTCTAAAAAAATCACGCGCGCATTGTAGTACAACTGGGGCAGCACTCATAAATCCTATCCTGGCGCAGCTCAGCCAATGTGTAATTTAACCGTCTTTACCGAACGTGTCTGCAAGCCGAATCAGCTTCAGTTAACATGTACAGTACAGACTGAAACTATTGTGTAAGTGACTCATTTACTTACGCATCGAACTTTTGAAAGAGTAACATACTAATTTAACACAAAAAGTTGGAAAGAATCGTTGCGAAAGTAATTGATATCTCTGTGTGGTACCGCACCATCATGTGTCTCTTGACACTCCAGAAGGCCGACGGTGTCTGCAACATTTCAAAGTCCGTCCCGAAACATACATGGTTATTGTAATCGTCTGCAATGAACCATTAACTCGTCGGTAAAGCCTGGGAGACCGGTCGCGAATGTACGACGGTATGTGTGACTCCATGGTCACATTTGAGGCTTTTAACGTATATTTTGTGAAACTCAGTCGAACAGGTGGCGAAGGTATTCACGGCCGCGACTCACCAGCGCGTTTGGGATCATTTCACCAAACCACAGCGAAAGAACATTGAGACATGGCAGAAAATGACTCAGGTACAATATGTGTATGTTTTAAAAATAGGGACTTTTTCTCTTATTATCTTTTCTTTTATTGTTCAATTAAGTGGTTTCTCAGAGGGAGATTTTGAATGGTAACAAGAAGTATTTAGGTTTTGTAACTATACGAAATTTTTTATAAACAAGTTAATATGCTGTAACCTGCTCAGAAAACGGCTGTCTAAGGTAAGTGAAGAGCAGATCAGGTCATTTATTGTTATTATGGTATTTTATAAGGTACACAAGACAGCTACACTTGCAAGTAAATATTATAGGAGCAATCGTTGAAAATTCTGCAAGAATATAATTTCTATCAAAACTGTTAAGCGTCGGTTTCATTTATTCTAACCATTCAAAAAATATATAGTAACTTTTACTTAGGTTATTAGATACAGTAATATTTTAGAATCGTAAAATTGTGGACGTTTGTAGCGTCGCGCTCATTTGCTCATTGATACAGTTTCTTGTTATGTCACTTCTATGAAATATCTTTCTATTATACGCATCATTTAATTTTAAGACATTTATCGGAGAGAAAAACTCAATTGTTCAAAGTTATTTGTTTGTTTCCATGTTAACTGACACCCGGCTTTTTCCTTTTAGATTCTTGTAGAAATTGCACGGGTGGCTCGATTTCTTTGCTTCCGAGTGTAGTACCTACACCAAATACTGCCTACACATAGGATTCCACACTTCGTATCAATAAGTTTACTAATAATAAAATAATCGCATTTTCCAGGAATTCAATGCATTGAAAGAGGAATTCAACGAGAAATTTATTGGCTCTGATGACAATGACGGTTTCAACAACGGTGCATATAATAATATGAACCAAGGATATGGGAATTCCATGGGGAACTCTGGTGGGATGGATGAGGACACACAGAATTTGAAGGTATTTTTTTTTAATAAAGTGTATCTCATATCCATCATATTTCCTTGGAAGGCAAGATATATTTTGGAGTAAATTAATCCTTATTTTATTTCAGCGTGAGAACGACAGTCTACGTTTCCAACTGGAAGCATACAAAAACGAAGTTGATGTTATCAAAGCAGATGCCCAAAAGGAGATGGAGAAGTTCAAAGCGCAATTCATTGCTCGCCAAGCTTTGAACAGTCATTTTGAGAAAAATGTAAGTCATCTTGTATTACAGTAA
The DNA here is from genome assembly GCF_910591565.1 of Cydia splendana. Lineage (NCBI taxonomy): Eukaryota > Metazoa > Arthropoda > Insecta > Lepidoptera > Tortricidae > Cydia > Cydia splendana. The sequence continues at coordinate 9,465,572 of NC_085971.1, read as the reverse complement.
AACTTGATTAACAACCTCCTTGGTGAAAAACCTCCATAACTGGAACTCATGCTGACACCCACATGCCGCTTCAAAGGGAAAAATAACAAAAAATCCGTATTTTAGACCTAAACCTAATTTTTGGTAACTATCAAAAGTTGAAAAAAAAGAAGTTATTTCTTCTTCATACAAAATTGACACACCCTTGAACACATCACCTTCCGTCATCTGAGGACCTACCGCGAACACCGAAGTTTCAAAATTGCGGGCATCATTCTCTCATTCTAATAACGCCTTTATTGGAATGCCCGCAATTTGCAAACTTCGGTGTTCGCGGTGGGCCCTATGATCTGTTAACGGAAAATTTTCCCTAAGGCCAATTGCGTTGAGTAGTGGTAAGTATTAATTATTAACTTTTTAATGTATTTTAGCCGCCACTGCCACAACCTATCGTAAAGCCACCGCCGCCGCCACCGCTGCCGGACGATTTGGACGCCAAAGTACACTTGAAGGAGTCTGTGGAAGCTGGTTGTGGGGAAGCTAAATTGATTGGAGTGATGTCTGCGTTCCTTCAGGTACCTATATACTTGTATTAAGACACGTCACGTTGTTGGTCGTGTGGCAAGGATGCTTATGTATCCCCATTTATTTATAATTAGTAGAAATACATCTACTTTTAATCTTTATTGAAAAAAAAAATGGTTTTTTCACCATTGAAAATGTGACCATTATTGTGACATAACAAAACAAATCAACTCTTATTATTTACCATATAGTAAGTTATATAAAAACTGTCAAGCCATTTCCGATAGTAGACAAAAGCGGCAAATTAAAAAAAACTGAACCTACAATTCCACCAAGTCTCAAGTACTACATATCCCGCCCGGTCTTTTTTGGAATGACCCCTCGAGTCCCAGTTATATATAACCTCTAACTCCCAGGAGGTTTCGATTTTCATACATTTTATATGATATAGCGTCAATAGCGTGTGCGATATGGCGTCCGTGACTTGGAGGTAACTTTTCTACCTACACGATATCACTTCTGCGAGACGTTAATAACGAGTTTCTTACCATTTGTTGTGAAACAAATAAATAGTAAACTTCCTTCACAGGTGCACCCGCACGGCGCAAGCCTCGACTACGTCGTCTCGTACGTCCGCGCCCTGTTCCCGCACGTGACGCAGGCCACGGTCCACCACGTGCTGCAGAAACACCCCGACGTGTTCCAGTGCGCCACGCAGGGCGTCGGCGCCAACATCGAGAAACGGTGGCTCTTCAACGCCTTCACCAAAGATGACGTTAAGCCGCTTATGGATGGATAAGTAATGTTAATGTAGTACATATAGTCATATCATTTTAGGCTCACATAATAAATGCCTTTAAGTGTCACATTACGGTATTTTAATTATCTGTACAAACTAATTTTTGGGAACTCCTCGATGCAAAAATCTTAATGCGTTTTTCAACCTTAAGTGCAGCCCAATATTAAAATAATTGGACAAAAAACAAAAAATGGCGCTCAAATCGGTTCATCCGTTGGAGAGCTACGAAGCCCCAAACACGATACTCACAATAAACTTACAACACTCCTCTTTTACAAACAAATAGACCGAGAAAAACGAACTTAATGTAGGTATGATTAGAAAAACGTAATTATTCAGTGCGTCTTTTGTTGTTGAGCTTGTAATTCGCTGACGGTTTGCATATACTCCGCCGTAGCTTCCTCCAGGTCCCTGTCGTTGGCGGTGTGGTCGGCCTCCGTGGCCTGCGGTCCACCATCGCGGTCTTGACGCATCCGCAGTCTCAACTCTCTCATTCGTGCTTCCAGTATTCGCTCACGTTTGTTTTCTCGTTCCAAAATCTGGAAAATAGTTCACTTTTGGGCGAAGAATTCATTAGTCATGCTACTCGCAAGGCTGACAATACAAAAATTAACAAATTGGCCAGTAGACTACTGGCCAGTAGGCCAATTTGTTAATCAAGGTCCACATAAGGTCTACTACTGGCAGTAGTACGACTTCAAGTATGATATGTATTATCATGACACGTCCAACTTACAGAAGTCAGTAGCTGTTTGTCGTTCTTGTCAGCTGTTCCCAGGTTTTGTGACAGTTCTGCCAGATATACTGTTCCTTTGCTACTTCCACACGCCACTAGGAGACCCTGAAATGTGTTTAGAATAAGTACACATTTGTGTCTTTTTCGTTTAGTACAAACAAAAGAATGAAGCCATCTTCACCCCATAGAAACTATAGAAAAAACACTCGAGTCTCTATTTGAGCCCAACGTGCAATCATTCCGTGTTATTTATAAACTTTCTTAGTCGAGGGTAAAACTAGCCCAATCTTATTGACATATCGGTTGGCACGAGACTAGAATTATAAATGATTCATTCAATTCAATTTGATTCATTCAGTTCTTAGTCTATTAGACCTACCGCTTCATGCGGCCGTAACCTCAGTAAAGGTTCATCACATAGTTGAGCTGTGACTATTGGGGCGCTCCTTCTTCGCAACAGGTCCCAGCACGATAAGCATCCATCCCATTGCGTAACTAGCATTAGCGAAAATCTGTAGACCGCAATCAATTTTAGCTTATCGAAGTCATTAATTATAATCTATTTAGTTGAAATTTTATTTGTCTTTTACTTGTTTGGTTTTTGTAATCCTACACCAACTATAAGTTTCTGTTTGCCTGATACTTCTGTAACTTGTGGCATGTTCGTTCATACTTCATAGTCATTACTCATTAGATATTGTTGTATAATGTTACCTTTTGAATTTAAGACTTGTGAAGTATTATTCAACCGCTCATCAAAAACAGGCTCTTCCAAGCACAATTTTATCAAAAAGTCAAAATTAAATGATCTCACATTAAAATTTTTACCCAATTCGGTCAAATCATACCCAAGTTACCTAATAGGGTTCCAAGCACCATCCGTGAGCTTCGTCCGATGCGAATAGGTCCAAAGTATAGAGGACTCCCTGCAATCCTCGCTCCAAACTCGAGCTGTCCAGTCGCCAACCGTCAGAAAGTTTTTTAGAAATGTTGGGTTTCGCTGCAGAGCGTAAACGGGTCCAAGATGGGCTTCATACTGGAAAGACATAAAAACAATTAAAATTAAGTTTTTCATTCTAAACGCATATCAAATTTATATCCCTGAAGTGAGTTGCCTAATGCTGAACTAGATAATTTGGCATATTGACTTACTTTGGTTGGCAATTTCTCCAGAGGGTTTTTGCCTTTACGATTTCCACCTATCACTGCTCCAGTTTCAGTCCCAACCATGAATCTGAAATGTATTTAATTGTGTAAAGGTTTAATAGAACCAGCCAATCTTAACATTTCTCTTCGATCTCACCTGGTAGGTATCGTTGGTTCGTATTCCAGTGCGGATACTCCCAAAGAATTTTCAAAACTTTGTGTGTCAGTTGGAAGCTTCACTAGATCTATAATCATCGAGTCTGTAGGTTCACTCATGTTCCGTGTATCCCACCTGCCAAACAGCAAGAAGAATTGAATGTCCCATGGCACGGAAGCCAACGGTAGTTATATTTCACAAATCTACCTAGCTTTTCTAAGCCACCGTTTAAAAATGACATACCGAGCAATAAACTCAAATTTATTCAACCTCTACCTAAAATTTCCGTCGAACATGCTTTTGTCAAGCGAAACGTCTATAGATTCACGTACCATTTAACAACGCCATCAGGGCCGGACGAGAAGAATTCAGCGCCCGTCTTGGAGTTGATAAACAAAACGTTTCTGACGAGATCCCGGTGGGCCACGTGAGGAGGACACACACCTGCTGCTTCGCCTCCTTTACGCATATCCCACCAACCCACCTAAAACATCGAATGGTTCACTCCCTGGTTATATAATAATGGTTTTATTTGTTCTAAATACCGGTAGGTTTGTACCTGGCCATTCAACATCCCTCCAACCAGTATATTTAGATCTCGTGGATTGTACTGCAAATCAAGAAGTGGTTGCGTGGGTTTTATCGTTAGTTCCGGCGCATTGGCATTTTCTAAAAAAATAAAAGCATAATGATATCAGTTCATATATTCTATTAGAATTTCCCTATCAACTTTACAAAATTGATGTCAAATTCTCGGGCTGTTAAAATTAAGTATGTTGCAACGTAGTTGCAACTGAACTCCCATCAGTCTTAGCCTTACTTACCTATTAAGTACTAGCCGAATCATTAGGCAAACTAGAACCATCTAATAGTTTTTTTAGCTGAACAATTCCCCAGTGAAAGGCCACTTGCGCTAATCTCTGGTTATATTTCACGCGGTAGGTATATCAACGAAATCACGAATACTTAACTAAACCAACGGGAAACAAGGTAACATATAGATAGAGGTGTCTTACCTATATCCCAAATATAAGAGACCTGCGGAGCTCGACTATTTCTCATGAGATCTATATCGGCATACGCAGTCGCCAATCGAGCCCCCCCATCCGCTTGCCACGACAGTGATCGCACGGGCCTTCTGGTCTCTGGCTCCCTGTACACGTTCACTGTATGGCAACTGCTCCGTTCGACCGGTGGAATCGAGGGGAGTTCGGAATAATATGTCTGGTACATGTCGATTGCGTGGTTCTGAAGGATGTTGTGTTCCATACTCTGTATAGTAATCATAATGAGTTATTTACCATCGACGAGCAGTTCAAAGGACAAAGAAATTGGAGAAGATAAACAAGGAAGATAATATTAGGTACGGGTCAAAAGAGCCTGTCAATTATTCCACAACTGCTTGAGGCTCACATGGAGGAGCTCATAGGACTCATAGGATATATAAGGGGTTAAAAAATCTAACATTTATCAGAAAACTGCTAAGAGGAATAGAAAAGAGAGAGTGTACGTTTTTCCCTCTCTTTTAGCAGATAGATATACCTATAGCAGTGTTCGGCGATATGATAGATGTAATTCATGTAATAACCCATAAAGATACAGCTAGATGGTCCAGTCAAGTGATCTTACAGGGAATCTACTGTCTGTCGTTTCAGTTCTAGTGAACGCTTTTCAATGTTGCCGTGTTATGATCTTATGATCCTTATATAAATTAAAATATTTCAGTGTAGGTAGGTAGTTCGTATATTTAACTTACATGACCCAAATGCATAACGGCGTGTATGTACGCATCGTCTTTCTCGATCTTGCGACGGTACCGTTGTGTTGCCTCGGGATCATTCATATTTATATCTTTTGGCCAACCGCCTTCTATGTGATTTATCCCAGAACTCGTGTATTCGGCTCTAAAATTTAAAAACATCTTAAATAGGTAGGTACTTAATTAACCGACTCTTGGTTCATGAATCATGACACTCCTGGCGTGTCTAACCAAGCTGGATAGGGAAGAACAGTCTATTTTAAGCTTACCTACCTTACAGAATTAACCCAATGCTCTGACATGCTACTGGTATTTTGTATAGCCACATGCACTGGATTCCGCAATATGTAATTCTTGTAATGCGCGGGGTTGTTTGGTATATCGATGAGCACTTCCGGTCCATAGTCTTCGAATAGGCATTGTCTCCCGAAATCTTTTCTTTTTTTGGTGTATTCATATTGGATTTCAGTCTTCTCCGGCTTTTCCATAATTACGTAATATTGTTGTTTACGGGCAGCCTTCTTCTCTGGTAAATTTAATCGATAAAGAAGTCGCTAGGTAACCTACTAACTAATAGCCGAGTTGTTAATGTGTTCCCCAATCCCCAGTGCATCTGTTAAAATAGTCCATGAGGGCAAGTTTATATATTTGTCTGTTCCACATGCTCCTCTGTAATTATTGGCACGATCAAATTATTTTTAAATATCTGGGAGACCAAGCTTAGCTTGGAAAACATATAAAAACTCAAAAATGAGCGTTTTCCCAGAGACAAGACCTAGCTAGATCGATTTATTGCCCCCGAAAACTCCCATATAGCAAATTTCATCGAAATCGTTAGAGCCGTTTCCATGATCCCCGAAATATATATATATATATATATACATATATAATAAGAATTGCTCGTTTAAAGGTATTGGATGCATACTAGTGAAGACAGCAATAATTGAATGTCATTATGTACGATTCGCACCGACCGGCTGGTGTTGGGCCGCGCCGGAGCGCATTCTCAATGCGCCTATGCCTATACATTATGTATGGCAGAAGCGATGGAGTCCGTCCGGACACAGATTAATAAATAGTTACTACGTAACAGATACTTCATTCCCAAACAAAAGCAAAAATACCTACGCTATAATAGCCTACAAAACCTTAATAATAATACCTGCTGCTCAGGACAAGAAGAAATGTACCATAAGTACGCGCACAAAGAGTCGAGACTGTGTTGCCCGCCGTCCGAGTCACGTGCCAACGCGTCATCGTAAGAATGCGCTAGGGTTGTAGCTACCCTTACCTATGATGATTATTGTAATAAAACGAATGTTGAGAATCAAATATGTTTTAGTTTTAATATAATGATTTATAATTTTTTCACTTCTCGGAATTCTCTGTTATTAAAATTTTATAGTTGAAAATATGTATCCTAAATCGCGTAAATAATTTTAATAAATATCCAGGAGCAAAGCAACGGACAATCAACGGTTTTTAAAAGTTGTAATACGGTGCTACCAGGCCGATTAATTATTACGTCGTCAAAATTATTTAAAAATACTTTTTCTAACCCTTCAATATAATTATTAAACGTTTCAGGTGGGACCTTTAAAAAGATGAATTTTTATTATAGGCCTTTTCCTTTGTTTTTTTTTACTTTTTCACCCATCTACTGCACAATAATTACGTGGTTTCGGCATTTCGAAGCATAAGCGCGGGAAACGCGCGGTGCAATGCGGTGCGAGCGCTGAGGCGGGCGTTCGGCGGCCCTCTGTCGGTTGTATCGTCGACGATACGCCGAGCGGTAGGCATATAGCGCGTGGCCTTGAGCGTGTGACGGAGGCCTGGTCCGGAGCCGACCGGCTTGCGGCCGTACAAATGTGAAATCCGCTCCGACTCCGCCCGTTCGGTGGGAATCGTACTACGGTTCGTTGCGTTCTGTATCTACATAGGTACGAAAAAATAGATAGGTAAGGTATGTAGATTGGATATCGACAACCCATTGTAAGTGGCGAAAATCTGTGAAGCTATATTGGAATGCAGGTTTCATAATAATAAATTTATTGTCGTCATAAAATTATTATAATCATCAATTCATCAATCATCCAGATAAGTAATTAATAAACTAGTAGAGAGGGATTGGATCAGCTTGAGAGGCGCGCCTCAGAGTTAAAACAAGCAGTCTTGGAGGGGACCCGGCCAGCTTCACGTTGCATTGCTCCAAGAGAATTTTCCAACGAATTGTCGCCCGTTCGTCAGCTGACATCGCCTTCAAGTGAGCTGCCTGGAACATAATTATTATTATGAGTATCGCACTTTTCTATCTACTTCTACCCAGAAAGTTTTTTTTGGTTTACTAATATGTGGCCGAAAATTGTATGACAAATTATCACTTCCCAAACTATTTTTCCCATAGTATCATTTGGCAAAACTATCAGATGGCATACCAATGTTTCGCATATATAACATGTCGCAAATGATTATTTACAATATTATTGTATGGCAAAATATTTAGTTGGTCATGTTTCAAAATGTCTTTTATTGTTATGTCGAATGTATTGATAGGCATAAATTATTTTTCGCCTAATATTGTGAATAACCTACCTATCTCGGGGAGCAGTTTCGTTTTTAGGGTCATAAAAAAAATAACCCTAACCTACCTATCTCTGGGAGCAGTTTCGTTTTACGGGTCATAAAAAAAAATAACCCTAACCTACCTATCTCTGGGAGCAGTTTCGTTTTACGGGTCATAAAAAAAATAACCCTAACCTACCTATCTATGGGAGCAGTTTCGTTTTACGGGTCATAAAAATATATAACCATAACCTACCTATCTCTGGGAGCAGTTTCGTTTTTAGGGTCATAAAAAAAATAACCCTAACCTACCTATCTCTGGGATCAGTTTCGTTTTACGGGTCATAAAAAAAAATAACCCTAACCTACCTATCTCTGGGAGCAGTTTCATTTTACGGGTCATAAAAAAAATAACCATAAAAACCTACCTATCTCTGGGAGCAGTTTCGTTTTTAGGGTCATAAAAAAAATAACCATAACCTACCTATCTCTGGGAGCAGTTTCGTTTTACGGGTCATAAAAAAAATGCTAAATTTAATTGTGATCAAATAAAAAGTATGCGAAGTTTCAATTTGGGCAAACGTTATTTAACAATAAATATTTAGGTATAATAAAACATTTGCTTAGTGACTATTTTTCTAAATAAATCGTGGTAAAATGAACATCTGCTAAATAAAATTGTGATCAAATAAAAATTATGCTAAATAATAATATGCTAAGCATTGGTTTGCCAACTAAAAGTACTGGAATAAGTTGGCTGGGAAGTGAAATTAGGCGAAAAATATTTCGGCGAGATGGCAGTACACCGTTTTTTTTAATTAAGTAATAACTAATAACGTACCGAATAGCCAAGGACTTCTTCCAATATATTCACGGGAAGGCGAACATTTAACTCTCCCGTATGATCCGCGAAGCGCACTCTCAATTCTTCGGCGTTTGGGTCCCTGATGAAACAATAAATAAATAAGAGTAGGTAAACTCTCTTTGTGGAGTATTTAATACTTACATCGTTTCATTTGAATATTGTCGACATTTTTAATTGGAACGATTATGTAATAGTACCTATGAGTAACCCATTCAATACCCATAACGACCCGTGTGTGTCTCGTGACGTGACTGAAAAATCCAGTATGTTGGTTTTTTAGGGATAATTGTTTATTATGTGATCCGATTCCAACATTTTTCTTTATTTAAATAATAGGGTCCCGTTTTTACCTTTTGGGTACAGAACCCTAAAAAACAGTGTTTTTAGCGTAATCCCAAAGAAATTTCAAAAATAATACAGCTCCAGCCCCATCAGATGTGTGAGCGGAACTTTATACTTCATATTGCTATCAGGGAAATGCTCTTGGGACTAAATGTGTAGGTATGACGAAAACCGGGGATTCCGAATTCCGGGACTGAGTTTGTATGGAAAAGTAGTAGGTACAACCCGATCGCTATATATGTGCTTAACGCTGTATATAGTAGGTAGTACTTACGTGATGAGGTCGTCTAGGTCCAAGTGTGTGCAGAGCGCGTGCAGCGAGGCGCAGAACGGCGCTTGCGCGGCGACGCGGTCGCGCACCTGCGCCGTCGACGCCGCCGCCGCGCGCTCGCCGCTCCACGCCGCCCAGGCCGCCGCCTCGCCGCCACCTGGATTTATTTATTTAATTCTGGCAAAATATAGCCCATTTTCTTAAGAGGGGGCGTAAAGCCATGAAATTAGAAGGGAACAAAATATATGGCACGTCGTCGCGCGAACCTCACATGAAACGCAATACTTAAAATCTTTCTTTGATATGGCTATTCCGCCGTTTTTAACATTTTAACTCAATAGCCCCCTTAAGTCTACCTTTGCATTTTTCGTGGCGTTTGTGTCAAGCTATAGTCCGGTAGCAAAAACTTTTGAAGTTATAAGATTATTAATGTTGCTTATTTTTTACATATAGTTTCCAGACCACATACCAAACCTAATAATAATAATTTGTGTTAAGCCTGACATCGTGCTGATATACCGATCGCAGCGCCGGGCCGTGCTCGCCGACGTCACCATCCCCCATGATGAGAATCTCGTGAAGGCCGAGAAGGACAAGTCCAGCAAGTACCTAGACTTAGCTCATGAGATTACCGCCATGTGGGATGTTGACTCGACGATCATTGTTCCGATAGTCGTGTCAGCGAACGGTCTCATAGCAAAGAGCCTCGACCAACACCTAGAGAGACTCTCGCTGGGTGGTTGGATCAAGGGTCAGATGCAGAAGGCGGTAATTTTGGACACGGCGCGTATAGTAGGTACGTCGGTTCCTCACTCTGCGGCCCTGACCACCGGCAGCTTGGGCCAAGCCCCGCTGCCGGCGGCACCCTAGGTTAGGTTTTTTTTATAATGTGTTTATATGTATTTTTTATTGTTTTGTAAGTGTTTTTATATTTTACTTTTATATGCATATTATAACAAACCTAACTTAAGACGAAAAATAAATAAAGAGAATAATTTGTGTCATCCTAGGTATTTGCTTAGGTAGAAATTTAGGTATTTCTTTTTTTAAACAGCATTTGGTAAAAAAAATATTCGAGATGAAATTCTTTGTTTCCCTGTAAAAGCAAAGTGGCTTCCGACGTACACACGCATTTTGTGTCATTATTATCCACGGGTATAATGACATTTAATAAATACCTAATAGTGACCCTAAAATGCCTAAAATAAAATTATAGTCGGTAAGTGAAGTGTTGTACTTCACAGGATACTATAATATGTTATTCCATCAAATGTGTGTCAAATTCATCCACCGCTTTTATTTTTAATATTTTTTTTCTTATAAACATCATGTATCTGCCACAAAAAAAAATTCATGTTATTAAGTTTACGTCTACATTATTATAATGCCACATCAAGACAACATTCATAATTTGGGTCATTTTCAACAACGGTTTTTTACTATTTGGCTAAATAAAACTTTGCATGAACGGCGTACGCGCCCGCGGGGAAGGTGGGGAAGGCTACCTACGCGGGTAAGGTGCTTGTTAGATGAACATTATGGCCCCTTTACACGATGGGCCAACGCCGGCCACTCCAAGGGACGCAACCATGCGGTAGAATGAGATAGCAATATCACTTGCTCCCTCTAACGCATAAATGCGTCCCATGGAGTGGCCGGCGTTGGCCCATCGTGTAGAGGAGCCATTACAGTGTATTTATTTCATTCGGAGGCATAATTACATTAAATCTTATCATAGTGTGGGAGTATGTTGTAAGTATATTTAAAAATAAAATGTAGGCTCCTCATACTGACCAACATTCGTGACGTTCGCAATCAAAATGTAGCACTTTATCCTTGCCATAAGGACTCTCTGACAGGCTATTTGTATAAAGATACAATAAAATTTCGTCTTTATGGTAAACGACAAAGTGGTCCCTACCTTTTGAATGAGAATGTCACATCAGCGACTTACTAAATACTACTAAATATCGAATTAAAAATAACTTATATTCGATATTTAGTACACTTTTTAAGATTATTTTAAGATGCAATGTATTGCTAATTTTGTGATGTATAAAGCGTGGCAAGCAACGTCAATTACAATGATGATGGTGTACATTGAATAGGTACAAGACTTCATAAATTAAAAAAAGTTATTGAAAAAAATATATGTTTTTTTGAGGAGCAGAATAATTGTTTTAATTATTTTGGTGATACGGCCTCCACCGGGTTGGTATAATCATGAGAAAAAATGTTGGCTTGCGATTATCGTTAGCCACGCCCCCCACAACATAGCATGAATTGAATGCAATGAAAATATTTGCACTTACATGTGCAACTATAATATGTACCTTGTTGATACACAATACAAAGACTGATTTTATTAATTTTAGTAATATATATTATTACGATTATACGATACCTTTTGGTTCAATTGGCGTAAAGGACAAAATGCTACTTTTCAGGAGACGCGATAAATTGTTTTTTTTTTAAATGTTTATAATATATTTTTGTTGTTTATCGAGCAATGTTTTTGATGTGTATTGGAAAAGTACTCAAAATGTTAGTCTCTTTAACCCGTTTTCGCCTCTTTACGCCCATGAAATTATTGATAATTTAGTGAATCTTGTTTATTAGGGGGTCGTAAGTTACGTTATCAGACTATTTTATACCACATTCGGGGTGTATTAGTTACCAGTCACGGTACACATGTTAACTCTTCTCAGCATAATTTACTGTTACGAAGCTTAAAAATGTATCAAACGGTAGTTGATTATGCCAGGTATATCCCGATTAGAGCTATAATTCATTTTTTTTGATAATATAGTAATAATAAAGAAAACACAGGCACATTATTTCCGGTTGTTTTCATCTTGCTAACGGCGAGTACTTGCACAGACATAATCTCGTAGCCAGAATTATTTACCAGCAGCTTGCCTTGGCCATACGGCCTTGTGGACCGCGAAGTTCTCAGTTGCGCCAGTTCTCGAAAATGGCCGTACCACGCTCTATTGGGATCGATCTATCATCACTGACAGAACTATTGTACACATATTTAATTACACAAACGGGTCTACCGCGATATAATTTCATTGTTTTTACCTTTAATTCCGATTATATCGATTATATTGATTATATCGCGGTAGACCCGTTTGTGTAATTAAATATGTGTACAAAACGCGAGAGTTTAAAGTGTTATAGAACTATTGTAGCCAATAAGCCTGAAATCGTGCTGATAGATCGATCGCAGCGCCGGGCCGTGCTCGTCGACGTCACCATCCCCCATGATGAGAATCTCGTGAAGGCCGAGAAGGACATGTCCAGTAAGTACCTCGACTTAGCTCATGAGATAACCGCCGTGTGGGATGTTGATTCTACCATGATTGTTCCTATAGTCGTGTTGGTAAATGGCCTCATAGCGAAGTCTCGACCAACACCTAGAGAGACTCTCGCTGGGTGGTTGGATCAAGGGTCAGATGCAGAAGGCAGTAATTTTGGACACGGCGCGTATAGTACGTCAGTTCCTCACTCTGCGGCCCTGACTACCGGCAGCTTGGGCCCTGCCCCGCTGCCTGCTGCAAATGTCCCACTGCCTTATAACAATCATAACATAACAGCTTTTAATCATAACAAGGGAAGTAATAGATCGCCTAGCGATGATTAGAATGAGCGTATTATTATCAAGCATTTGGACGTTTACTTAATTAACAAAAGACTATAATTCTATACAGTATGTTATAATAGGTAATAATTGGTTCACTATTTCAAGTGATCTTATTTTAAAATACGGTTTGAAAATTCCTATTTAAGTAGTAATTTCTGTGTTATTTAGACCCCGTTACCTTTAGCTGCAATAATTTATAATTTCAAACGTTTAAAAATATTTTCTGTTAGAACGGTTATGAAACAATTGAATGAATGAATGATTTTATAGGACATTCGCTACACAGATTGGCTTAGGGTCGGTTGCACCAAACTGTTCGTATCGTTAAAGAGTTCGCTAAATTTGTATGTATGGAAAGTTTCATAATAAAGCGCGCCGGCTGATGTTGATCAGTCTGTCAAATGTGGTTGGTGCAACTGGCACTTAGTCGATAAACAACGATATTATAGAATATAAGAAATTATATGTATAATATACTATAAGAAATTCCACTGCGAGTAAAACGATGATAGTTGTTGAAAAACACCGAGCTGAGGTTTTTAATTTGAAGAGCAAACATTACATTTTAGTAATAAAGGACCCATAAAACTATTTATTTATTAGGCATTCTAGACCTTTACGCCCATGAACAAAGATAACTGCCGAAAAAACATTTAGCGTAAATGCTTTGAAAGCAAAAGCTAACAATATTTATATATTTGAAATGTGCTAATTGAGCTCTTTCAAACGATATACAACACGTCATCATTACTTATTTTTATTTTTTGGTTCGTGACTTTATGACCTCTAGAGGGCGCAGTGTTCATTTTTTGTGACGTCATATAGCCTATAACCAGCGGACGATTAAGACGATTCGAATGACATATCGTTTATCAAATTATAATGAGTACTTTAGAAGTTATGAGCGAACAGATGAACATACATACATACCGGCCAAAATCATAACCCTCCTTTTGCGTTGCCGTAGTCGGACGACAAAAGACATGTAAGTCATTTACAACAATATTTATATTTAGCGGTAACCTTTACGATAATATCTATGAATTTCTAATTTATACCTGGTCATTTACGCCCCTTGTGATAAGCTATTGTTGCAAGCTCCCCTTCGGCCGCGTACGCAACTGGAGCTTCGTAACCAGTTGCGATCGAAAACTTTTTCGGTCTTGTACGGAACCGGTTGCGATCAAAAACTATTTTCTTCTCATACGTAACCAGTAACGATCGAACATTTTTTGTTTTTGTACGAAACCTCTCGACCGTTCATGAAACCAGCAAAGACTTTCTTATTATAACCTTTAATGTACTAATAATGCACACGTTATACAGGTAATTAAGCCCGTTTAAGCTAACTCTGCACCGTGTTTGATAGCATATATTATGGAAGTATTATTTTAAACGTCATCATTGCATAGAAATTAAAAAAATCGCATCTTTATTATCTTACGTAAGAACTATGAAAACCCCCTCCCTCCCCCTTGTAAGAAAAAATGCGATTTTTCGACCCCCTTCCCCCCTAAATCGTCTTACGTAATAAATGAATGGCGCTCAAGTAGCTACTTCCGAGCCTCGCCCAACAATAACGTACTATTACCGATTTTTGGTCTAGGTAAATGTAAACATAATTGGTTATGTAAATATAAAAAGTTACATATGTCTAAAATTAATCTAGTATAAAGGTTAGTTTATGTGAAACATCGTCATAGTGTAAAAATTGGGTCGTAAAGGCAACTTTTTAAGAGATATCGAAATTTTCAAAATACAGAACGAAAGCGCTTGGAATTCTGAACAAAACTGTATATAACGACTACCGTAGGCTCAAAGGGCGTAAGGGACAAAATTGCGAAAATGCAGTTATACTCAGTATTTTTTTCTCTATCGAATAATATATTTAAAATCTCGATAACTTGAAAAAAATATCAGTTAAGCCCTATGAAAAATCAATGCTTGAACACAATTTTCCAACGCATTTGGCCGGGTCTGCGAATTCAACTGCGTAACTCCCAACTTTGTGTGCGATACGCCCTTTTGCATCGGAAATTTTATTAAATATGTGGTAATTTTTTGTACGTTACGCCTCTTTTCAGTAGCTTTTTGAGTGCTAAATGTACGTTACGCCCACAACTAATGGATATTTATACGAGTGTTAGATAATTCAATGTAAGAGATACGGCTCCATACTATGTATAATTTCGGGTTTATAATTGTTCCTTTTTTGTGTTTAAGTGGGATGACCTTGTCAATTTTTTCATTAAGTAGGTACTTGCATTACCTGCTCATGTGCTCGTTGCTTTATTTATAGGGTTACTAAATTTTGATAATTTAAACTGAACTAGTGGGTACTTTTTCATCAGTTTTAGGAAAATGATTAAACATGACTATATTCAAATGATAATTATGGCTAATACTATTAGTTTTGTTTGTGACTGGGTTATTGGTAATATTGATTATAATATTAATACTTTTTTGTTTAAACCCTAATTTACAGGATTAACCTTATGAAAGTTACTGTCTAGGTATAACGTTTGCTTTTAAATCCATAGAAGTACGTAAGTCTGGCCGTATGCCTTTTTCTACTCTAATGTAATGTCATAAATATGCGATCATATTCATTAAGTTTTACTGAATAGACATACGAAATTTCAAAACTACTATTGTACCTAATAATATTTTAGTATGTAAAAGTAAAATTTATAATCCAATTAACATTACAAACAGAAATAACGCGTAATACTTTCTATAGTAAAATTAATTTGTTACAAATTGTTGTAAGTATATCAATATACATAAATTGTGGGACAGCAGTGATTCTGTTGAAATAATATCATCATCATCATTTCGGCCTATATACGTCCCACTGCTGAGCACAGGCCTCCTCTCATGCGCGAGAGGCCCCTCGCCCATGAAATAATATAAACAAATGAAAAAAAAACATTGTTTTTGTGGCTAAGAAAACGACCTTTTCGACGTTTAAGTATCCAAAATAACAAAAATGGGGAAAACTTAACAGTGAATACATCTCTATAATTTTTCGGAAAAAAAATTAAAATTATAGTACTTAGAAGTATAGTGTTCCCTAATGCAAGTTGTCAATATTGCAACAAAATTGTTGGATTTACGCCAAATGGTACTAAAACAGTTTAATTTTTAGTACATTACGCCCTTTTTCTAATAAGATAAACAAACATGCTATTTTCGTAAATAAGCATTGTATTATAAGTTCAAGAAATCAGTTTAAAAGACCTCAAAAAGTTAGGAATAAGCCGCATACAGGCATCAGTTAATTCAAGCAAACAAAAAAGGTCTGATTTCGCTTCTCAAAACAAAACTGTTTGTTGGCTCTCCTGAAAAATTGCGTTTTGTCAGTTAAGCCCTTTGAGCCTACGGTAGTGGATATAACTCATTTTCGCCAAAACGTCCTTTACGCCAATTGAGCCCAAAGGTAAATTATTATCCAAGAAGCTTGAACTATCAAAAGTGTTGGTAATTATTATTTAAGGTAAATGTATTCAAAACATCAGAATAAACAGGCATTAAATAACCTCAATACGTGAAATTAATAATACCTATTATAAAAAAAATGCTAAGAACAAAAAATATACATTAAAAAAATAATGTGCATAATTTACGTTAAGTATGGAAAGACTGGTTTATGTTATTTATAAGGAAAAAAAAATTATACATGTTTATATTAAAATTTATTAGTCCATATAATTAAGACATATTGAAGTTAGACTTGATTAGATATTAGATATAGAAATAAAAATATTAATAACATTAATATAAATTAAGTTCAAGAAGTAATATTCATTTGGCGCACAGGCGAAGTAAACATGCGCTGCGTACGCAACGTGTGGTTTTTAGAGAGAGGCCCTTACCCGCCGCCACGACAAGGTCGCGCCGCGCCCGCCGCGCCCGCCCCCCCTGCACGGCCCGCGTTGCCCGTTTAGAGCCACGCGCTAGCGTCGTATGAACGCAAACATTATTTTTGTATTATTTGTTTATACAATGGAGGAAACTGACACAAATTCATATTTCTTATTAATCCCGCCTTTTAAATTAATAGGATGTGAACTCTAGTAACTTTAATATTCTTTTGTTATGGTAATAGCCTGTTAGAACAAAATTATCAAAAATCTTATGAAGCTATGCCTTAATAAGACACAAAAACATGTAATGTACATTTTGACACGATTAAATGCGATGTCAGCATTTTTTTTTTACTTTAATTATTTTTTGAGTCATTTTGAATAGTATGGCATAGTATCCGATTGCAATGGACGTAATTGACACAAACTATGTTTTCACATTAAAAAAACTATCCTAAATGCGATACAGTTACATGTTTTCTCTAGAATATTCTTTTCTTCAAATAGTAGAGATGATATAGCCTTTGGGGTCAAAATAATTCCCACAAAGACGGGGTTTGATGTTTTTAGTTCTTTGGGTGTATCTTTTTGACATACTAAAAATATATCAAAATATATGCATGCAAAACGCATTTATTGACATTTCAAATTTGAAAAATCAAAAAAAATATTAAAAATCGTGTGTGGTATCAAATGACAGGAAATTACACGCTAAAAAAGGTCGTGAGGTTAACTTTACAAAATAAAAATAAAAAAACAAAGTGGTGGCTGAAAAACTGTTTTTATTTCAATGTTGAAAATTATTTCCTACATTGAAAACTAAACTAAACGATTATAGTTTTACACATCAAAATACATTGTGTAAAAGAAAAGAATATTTAATTAATGAATACCTATTTTTAATTATATTAATATAATATGAAAAATATAGGCTCTATATTAATTTAAAAAGTTTTATCAATAAACTGAACGAACGAATATATAAAAAAAAACTATTGTAAACTGGTCATATTTTTGTAAAACTCGATTTCGACTGGCAAATTATATAACTTTTTGGCAACCGGGTTTTTTACCCTAATTAGACCCCGCTGAATCCGAATTTGCTCGATCGAATTCTTGACCGGAAGTGCGATATTAGATATTAAAGATTCCTTTTTTTAGTGTGTCGTAAATAACTCTTAAACAGTGGCGCATAGCAAAAATGTTCTTATGCGTAAGTAATCTGCATAAAATTTCCTACAAGAAAGATTTCGTACAATTTTTCGCTAGGATCAATATTCAAAGAGATATTAACGCGGGAAAGTTTATTATAATGACTTCCAAGGTCGCTTTTTTTTTAGTTTTTCGTAAATAACTCGCAAACGGTGGCCAATATATTAAAATGTTGTTAAATGTTAATAATCTACACAAAATTTTCTACAAAAAAGATTCAGTACACTTTTCGCAGGGAATCATATTTAAAAAGATAATACAGAGGGAAAGTTAATTATAATAAATTCTAAGGTTCCTTGTTTTTATTTTTCGTTAATAATTTGAAGTATGACACAGCAAAAAATATCTTATACATAAATAATAAAAATGAAATTTCATACAAGAAACATATAGAACACTTTTCTCTAGGATCAATATTAAAAAAAAAACAAAGAAGCGGGTAAGTATATATTATTAGTATTATAATAAATTTTAAAGTCCCTTTTTAGTTTTTCGTACATAACTCGTAAACGGTGTTCCATTGTAAAATAGGTTTTTATGAATAAATAATCTACATAAAATTTTTGTCCAAAAACATCTTAAACACTTTTCTCTGGGATCAATATTTGAAACGATATTAAAGGAAGAAAGTTCATTACAATCAATTCACATGTCACTTTTTTTTTAGTTTTTCGTAAATAATTTGTAAAGTATAACCTATTTTGCTATGGGCCACCGTTTACAAGTTATTTACGAAAAACTAAAAAGGGACTTTAAAATTGGACTCAGGCCTCTTTGCTAATCCTTCATGGCGGCCTGGGCATCCGGCTAGTTGTCAGCATCGCCCTCCCAGGTTTTTTGTCCTCTTTCCACAGCACGCAAGATCTCGCCAGTAAAATTTTTTGCCCTCCCGCCGACAATATCTGCATCCAAATACAGATCGAGGCCAAAAATGCTTGGACGCAAGCCTGCCCGGAAAATCCAATCCCAGCCTTCGTTCATTCTCAAAAACTTTGGGATGAGCCCCTCTGCAGAGCCACCTTAAAAGCTCTTATTGATAATGCTCAAAGCCCTGCAGAGCGCGCTCGTCTCTTAGGGGCTATTCATAAATTACGTCATTTCAAATTAGGGGGGGGGGGGGGGGTCTGGACATCGGATGACGGTAGCATGAAGTAGGAGGAAATGGGGTCATTTGAAGCATGATTTTTGGATGATTATAGGGGGGGGGGGGGTCAAAAATCGTCAAAAATCGATGACGTAATTTATGGACAGCCCCTTAGCTGTATCGGAGCCAGAGTCGGGGCTCTCGCTCCATGCATTGCCATCCCCCAACATAGGCACTCTCCTAGAGAGAAAGGCCCTCGCACTCGCTACCAGTCTGCGATTGGGGGTCAAAACCAATGAGCCCCACCGCTGCCGCTGTGGTTCCAATGTTGACGAGCTGGGCCACCACGGCTTGCCCTGCCAGAGAAGCGCAGGCCGCATCTCTCGCCACACCTCCCTGAATGATGTCATCCGGAGGGCGCTTGCTTCCTTTAGCGTGCCGGCCATCCTAGAGCCGAACGGTATCGCACGCGACGACGGCAAGCGGCCCGACGGAACTTCACTTATTCCGTGAAGGCTGGGGAGGACGCTTGTGTGGGACGCCACCTGCGTTGGGGTGGATTTCATCACCAAAAATTTCACCATACAAAAAAAAAAATTTTTTAAATGTTTAATTTAACACGATTCTAGCTGGGTAAAGTAATAGGGGGCTGTATATTGAGGATATTTATGGTATTTATACAATCATTTGTGGCTTATATTTGAAGTTATCGCTTTCGGAAAATAAAAACGCAAGATGGTGATGACAATCATGGTATGGTAATGACTCTTTTATAGACGGTAATGACACTGCATGTACGGTAATGACGATTTGGGAACTAATTTATATATGTATTAAAAACGTATTAAAAAAACAAAAACTTTTTTTAATTGTAAGGCTTTAGAACTTTAATAAACATTACAAATAACATGTTTTTGAACATAAGACTAGCTACATAAATTATTTTTAGAGAATTATAAAAAATACATTTTATTCATATAAATAAATATATAACAAGTATTTTTATTGTATAATTTTAAATAATTTATATTCCGAAATAGGCAATTTATGTCAGGCCTCCGTCACACGCTCAAGGCCACGCGCTATATGCCTACCGCTCGGCGTATCGTCGACGATACAACCGACAGAGGGCCGCCGAACGCCCGCCTCAGCGCTCGCACCGCATTGCACCGCGCGTTTCCCGCGCTTATGCTTCGAAATGCCGAAACCACGTAATTATTGTGCAGTAGATGGGTGAAAAAGTAAAAAAAAAAGCAAGGGTAAGGCCTATAATAAAAATTCATCTTTTTAAAGGTCCCACCTGAAACGTTTAATAATTATATTGAAGGGTTAGAAAAAGTATTTTTAAATAATTTTGACGACGTAATAATTAATCGGCCTGGTAGCACCGTATTACAACTTTTAAAAACCGTTGATTGTCCGTTGCTTTGCTCCTGGATATTTATTAAAATTATTTACGCGATTTAGGATACATATTTTCAACTATAAAATTTTAATAACAGAGAATTCCGAGAAGTGAAAAAATTATAAATCATTATATTAAAACTAAAACATATTTGATTCTCAACATTCGTTTTATTACAATAATCATCATAGGTAAGGGTAGCTACAACCCTAGCGCATTCTTACGATGACGCGTTGGCACGTGACTCGGACGGCGGGCAACACAGTCTCGACTCTTTGTGCGCGTACTTATGGTACATTTCTTCTTGTCCTGAGCAGCAGGTATTATTATTAAGGTTTTGTAGGCTATTATAGCGTAGGTATTTTTGCTTTTGTTTGGGAATGAAGTATCTGTTACGTAGTAACTATTTATTAATCTGTGTTTATGTATTCATTTTTTTTTTGGGGTTTTATTAATGTTAAATCATATTAACAATATTGTACTCTTATTATCAGTTTAAACCCGCATCTTCTTTTATCTACTGCATAACTTGGTATTTATATCATATTATAAAATTGCTGGCTTACCAGTGAGCTTAATTTTTATGATATATTACTTTTTTTTTTTATAATTTGATTCATTGCATAAGTTTGTATTTTTGTTGTTTTATAAATTAACTTTAAAAATAGCTATAATGATTTAAATCCATATATATATTGTTTAATAGCTAAACATTAATATATAATCAGTGTTTTATAAGTTGCAAGACCCGTACTTGTAATGCATGTCATAAGTTACAAAATGTTAGGTATTGGGTCCGGTGACTACCCAATGGTATAATTATTAATTGCTGTAATTATATACATCAATTAATATAATATTATCAAAAAACATAAGGCCATTACGATAGTGAGCCAGTACCGTAGCCTATGGTCGCTTAAAAGTTAATATATGTTGCTTGTTTAAATACTTTGTTTTAACACGACTAACATGCAATTACAGACTCTAAGTTGCACGATTTACATTATTAGATAATAAAAAATAAACATTTGTATGTTCTAAGTTCTAAGTGACCTAAATTTTGCCTACTTCAGTCAAAATGTTATTTAAAACTAACCATCCTCTAGTGTGAAAGAAATAGTCATATCTTCTTCTACATTTATTCTACATTTATAAGGTAGACATTATATAGTGTTAGAAGACATAGAGAACGTTTTTCAAACATACAGCTTAATTTCATAATGAATTATAGCAAAATAACTAGAAAAGTTTTTGAGAACCGTCATCACCATACACATGAAATCATCACCGGTCGTAATTTTTTCCCGGTGATGATGGGTATGGTGTTGATGATTTGAGAGTTTCTTGTTTTTATTTCTAGAATACGAATAATAGTAGTTAATGTCTATGCTACACAGTAAACTTCATGTAGTTTGCCATTCATTTCAATAATTATTTCTAATATATCATTTGTAACTTTTTTAAACCAAAGCATAACGGTGATGATGCTCTGTTGTGACAAACTACGTTTTACAAATTTGTTCGTAATATTTCTCACGATTCAATGATGTGACTTTATAGTGAAATCATTTTTGGCATTCTATATTAAAGTGAAAAATAGGGCAAGGACCTTTAGCGGTATTTCGTTGTTCATACACGGAGATAAGCTCAC
This sequence comes from Cydia splendana, assembly GCF_910591565.1. NCBI lineage: Eukaryota > Metazoa > Arthropoda > Insecta > Lepidoptera > Tortricidae > Cydia > Cydia splendana. Next base: position 9,443,567 of record NC_085971.1, on the reverse strand, counting down.
ATTGACATTACCATGACGGTGTTGACGAATATTTGTGACAAAATTTTAAATATTTTTAAATGTACTTTCTCGGTGAAGGAATTATTGCATATTTTTTCATGTGTTAAACATAAACATGGAAAAGATATAATTAAAAGAAAAATCGCAATCGTACGATAGGTATGCTATAATTTTCACTGCAAACAATAAGGTTCTGATTTTTCCGGTAGACGGTGATGATTTTAGACACATAAAACATTTTATATAAAAAAAACTATTAAGTTATTGGAGATGGCAATTGAAGGAACATGAAGATAATAGTTCTTAAAAACATATAAAAAAGTTGCAACTCGCACAACCTACTAGTTTTTTTTATAAAGACCGAACCATAAGTTTTCGCAGGATTTTGAAATCCACCCGTTGACACGCTCGCGCCGTCCCACCTACAGGCGACCTCCGTCAAGGCGGGACCGGCGGCTACAACCGCTGAACACAACAAGCGGCGCAAATATGCTGTCCTCGGCGAGGGCTACATATTTGCGCCGTTTGGCGTAGAGACTTTGGGACCGTGGGGGCCTAGCACAAAAAGCTTATTTAAGGAATGTCCCAGCGCCTCATGGACATCTCAGGTGACCGGAGGGCTGGCAGCTATCTCGGCCAGAGGATAAGCCTGGCCATCCAAAAAGGTAACGCTGCCAGCCTTCTGGGCACCATAACTCATGAAGGTGACCTGGGGAGCATTTTTTACTTATAAGTTTAGTTTAAGATTTGTTATATTTTAGTTTTAATTTTAACGTTTAGTTTTTTTTTCACTTTGTTATTAATAAATAATATCTTTAAAATTTATTATAATGAACTTACTCGCTGCTTTGTTTTTTCAAATTATTAACGAAAAAATAAAAACAAGGAACCTTAGAATTTATTATAATTAACTTTCCCTCTGTATTATCTTTTTAAATATTAATCCCTGCGAAAAGTGTACTGAATCTTTTTTGTAGAGAATTTTGTGTAGATTATTAACATTTAACAACATTTTAATATATTGGCCACCGTTTACGAGTTATTTACGAAAAACTAAAAAAAAAACCGACCTTAGAAGTGATTATAATTAACTTTCCCGCGTTAATATCTCTTTGAATATTGATCCTAGCGAAAAATTGTACGAAATCTTTCTTGTAGGAAATTTTATGCAGATTACTTACGTATAAGAACATTTTTGCTATGCGCCACCGTTTAAGAGTTATTTACGACATGCTAAAAAAAGGAACCTTTAATATCAAATATCTCACTTCCGGTCAAGAATTCGATCGAGCAAATTCGGATTCAGCGGGATCTAATTAGGGTAAAAAACCCGGTTGCCAAAAAGTAATATAATTTGCCAGTCGAAATCGAGTTTTACAAAAATATGACCAGTTTACAATAGTTTTTGTTCCATATATTCTGCCAAGCACCTCCTTTGAGGTGCGTTCAGTTTATTGATAAAACTTTTTAAATTAATATAGAGCCTATATTTTTCATATTATATTAATATAATTAAAAATAGGTATTCATTAATTAAATATTCTTTTCTTTTACACAATGTATTTTGATGTGTAAAACTATGATAGTTTAGTTTAGTTTTCAATGTAGGAAATAATTCTCAACATTGAAAAAAAAAACAGTCTTTCAGCCACCACTTTGTTTTTTATTTTTATTTTGTAAAATCAACTTCACAACCTTTTTTAGCGTGTAATTTCCTGTCATTTGATACCACACACGATTTTTAATATATTTTTTGATTTTTCAAATTTGAAATGTCAATAAATGCGTTTTGCATGCATATATTTTGATATATTTTTAGTATGTCAAAAAGATACACACAAAGAACTAAAAAAATCAAACCCCGTCTTTGTGGGAATTATTTTGACCCTTACATACAAATTTTCATACGACTCCTCTACTAAAAATAATTCAAAATAAAAATAATTAAGTACCACAAATTGTTAAATTACTTAAAAAGCAAATAATATCTGTGACACAAAACAAAATGTAAGATTAACATCTTAAAACACTATTCGTAAGTGAAAAAATAATTGACTTTAATCACAGATTAATAAATAGTTACTACGTAACAGATACTTCATTCCCAAACAAAAGCAAAAATACCTACGCTATAATAGCCTACACAACCTTAATAATAATACCTGCTGCTCAGGACAAGAAGAAATGTACCATAAGTACGCGCACAAAGAGTCGAGACTGTGTTGCCCGCCGTCCGAGTCACGTGCCAACGCGTCATCGTAAGAATGCGCTAGGGTTGTAGCTACCCTACCTATGATGATTATTGTAATAAAACGAATGTTGAGAATCAAATATGTTTTAGTTTTAATATAATGATTTATAATTTTTTCACTTCTCGGAATTCTCTGTTATTAAAATTTTATAGTTGAAAATATGTATCCTAAATCGCGTAAATAATTTTAATAAATATCCAGGAGCAAAGCAACGGACAATCAACGGTTTTTAAAAGTTGTAATACGGTGCTACCAGGCCGATTAATTATTACGTCGTCAAAATTATTTAAAAATACTTTTTCTAACCCTTCAATATAATTATTAAACGTTTCAGGTGGGACCTTTAAAAAGATGAATTTTTATTATAGGCCTTCTCCTTTGTTTTTTTTTACTTTTTCACCCATCTACTGCACAATAATTACGTGGTTTCGGCATTTCGAAGCATAAGCGCGGGAAACGCGCGGTGCAATGCGGTGCGAGCGCTGAGGCGGGCGTTCGGCGGCCCTCTGTCGGTTGTATCGTCGACGATACGCCGAGCGGTAGGCATATAGCGCGTGGCCTTGAGCGTGTGACGGAGGCCTGCTTTAATATTACTTTAAGTTGGTGTTGGGCTTTAAGGTGCTGAGTTAGGGAATGAAGTATCTGTTACGTAGTAACTATTTATTAATCTGTGGTTAGGGCTCAAAATATAGCCAGCGCTACAGGACTACTATCTTTGTTATTAAATAGGGTCTTTTGTATCTGTTTGATTGAACACCTACTGCGATCTGAAAAAGTGGATCCTTTTGTGGCTAACCAGGACAAATTTAGAGTTGAAGACCGTGGGACACTCATGAATTTAGAGTTGCACTGTCGCGATGTATGTGCAGGTCTATCTAAAAAATTGTTCCCCAAAAGTCTGGGCCTTATTTATGAACTTACGTGTATTAGCCTGGTTCCTGACATACAGCAGCAGCGCCTCGGCATCGGCGCTGTGTGGTTGATGGGTGATCACAGACCGCATAGAGACCTGCACGCCCACGCGGCCGCGCCACGACACGCGTGCGTCCGATATGAACAGCACGCTTTCAAGCGGGCGCCAGTCTTCGGCCCTGGAATGATGTAGGTAGGTATTGATTCTAAAACGATTTTTCATCAGAAATAAAGAAAGCATTTAAGAAAAGCATTAAGCCGGTTGTTTGATTCTAACGTAGACACCGTACACAGTAGGTACTTTGATGTCTCTGATAGGCTAGAGTCTAGAACTCTAGACTGTACCACACTGTACAGAATAAGTAATCACCTTTGTATAGTGTCGATATCGAACATAGCAAGCTCGATGGAGGCGGGCGTGGTGTTGTCGATAATCTCCACGTTCCGCAATGTCATGTCCAAGCCCGCTTTGGTCTTGATGCTTTTCACGGGCTTCACAGACTTTACTACGACCAGCAAGTCGACGTACACATTGTCCCCTTCTGTATAAAATGTAGAGAACAATAATTTGATATGTAGTACAAAAATAAAACCGGCCAAGTGCGAGTCGGTCTCGCACACGAAGGGTTCCGTACCATTATCTATAAAAACGGTCATCCATCCAAGTACCTACTGACCCCGCCCGACGTTGCTTAACTTCGGTCAAAAATCACGTTTGTTGTATGTAGCCCCACTTAAATCTTTATTTTATTCTGTTTTTAGTATTTGTTGTTATAGCGGCAACAGAAATACATCAATCTGTGAAAATTTCAGCTGTTTAGCTATCACAGATCACGAGATACAGCCTGGTGACAGACGGACGGACGGACGGACAGCGGAGTCTTAGTAATAGGGTCCCGTTTTACCCTTTGGGTACGGAGCCCTAATAACCATCAAAGGAAATGGGATAAAATGCAGTAGAAGTTGGAAGTAATTAAGTGATTATGATTAAACAACCATAACGACACGTATGCGTGACATGGCTTTTTGAAATGATTATTATTCGGATAATCGTTATCAGGCCGTTTACAATAAAATTTTAAACTAGCCGATATGAAAAAGAAAATCGTTGATAGCTTGCTAGTTGTCCTAAAACAAACAGATTTTACGAATTTCAAAGTAGTGTGATTGTGATACAAAACTAATCATGTAAAAACACACGTAAGTACTTACTTATTATAACACACACACACGTAGTAGTGATTAAAATCGTGTAATTTCGTAATATTTACAAATATCAGTTACAACTGTTGATGATCGATATATCTACTCCATTTACACGCTTTGACGACAATGTGTCGTGATTGGCGCTGGAGCATTGAAGGGAAAGTTTACATACCTGGCAGTTTCAGCACTTCACCTAGTCCGTAATAACCGGACGACGGTTTGGACGGTATGTGCAGGAGCGGGAGGAACGACGCAAACGAGTCTCCAGTGTGGATGCACACGTCGGACGTCCCCTCGTTCAGGACAAGGTCGAATGGGGAAGATACCTAGAATGTTACACATTACAAGTAATAGTCGTAATAGAAAATAATACAAACAGCAACACTCCTATCCTATCCTATTACATTACAAAAGACAAGGTCCAGGTCCACCGATGTACAGTTAACAGTGTGGGCGATGGTACCTTTACTTTTACCGAAGATAATTATTTAATTATTGTAGTTGTAGCATTAAGAGTAAAGGACTAGGTACAGTCACCTGCAATAATGTTACTCTTCGAAGGCCGCCAAAATATGTGACACGCTCTTATGGCTCTACAAATAAGATCGTGTCAGATATTTTTGCGGCCTTCGTTGTGTAACATGTTACTGCAGGTGACTGTACCTACTATGTATACTTACTAGTGGCCTATACGCATCATTGCCGCTTTTGACGCAAATCTTCGGTTGTGAAATTTCGACTGAAAAAGTGTTTGTTCTGTTATAGGTCACAATAAGTAGGTACAAATATCTTATTGCACAGAAATCGGAAACTTCATAAAACGATTAAAAAGTTTCCCGCTGAAGTTATGAAAATAAACTTTACCCACGTCGCCAACAAGAAATCTTTCATAAAAAGTAATGGCGAAATATTCAGAGCCCCAGACGTCGACATTAATGGTATCCACTTCCGAATCTCGCATAGTAAAAGACGTAACTCCTCTAGAATCTCCATTTTTCTTCTTGGATCCTACTGTACGCGGCTGTTTTTTAGCAATAATGATTCCTACAATTAAGGCATTCTGTAAGTTTATATTTAGGTTATTCAAACGAACTCTTTGAACTCCTGACATTTTATCGTGAGTATTTGGAATTGTAAGTATTTTTTTCCGAGTTAATAACTTATGAATACTTCCATTAATTTCAATCGGCCTGCCGCCATATGCTGTGTCGTGTGGTGTCGGATACGGATGTTGATATTTTTTTTATCAATGAAAGACATACTTCCGTTTTACCGGTTTTTTTCTGTCTGTAATAAAAAATACGCTTAAGCAGTCTTTACACGCCTTACATTCCAGCTATGGAACCCCTGATGAATAGAAGCTGGCAACACTGAAGCTATTCCAGCAAGACATTAAAAAGTGTATTTATGCGGTCTGTTTTTTTTTGTTATTTAGAATGGATCTTGCATATCGAATAATATCGATTGATGACAAAACGTCAAGATGTCAACTGTCAACAATATAATCATGATATCATGAAGACATGAAATAAAAATCAAATAAAACGCTAAAATTTACTTATCATTGATTTGAAGACAAATAATTCATGATAAATACCAGTGGCTGTGTCAGGTCACGTCGCGTTATCATTGTTCTTAGTGCTATCGATATTTTCAGTTTGTTTTCTATACTATGTAAAGTGTCGGCGTAGTATATAAATACCTGTTTAAATTTAAAATGTTCTTAGAATTGCTTGTTATCAAATGATTACTTAACATTAACGTGTTATATATTCCCTCAGCTTACTATACTGATTTCCGAGTTAAAGTTGTTTGAGATGTATTTTACTTATAGGCTACAGTAACATATTGGTAAGTGTATATTATTTAAAGACATGTTTTCGATAGAAGGAAATTTAACAAATAACATGTATAAATTACGTCGGCTAAGCCAGTAACTAACATTATTGTTTTAGATCACATTAACCTAACAAGTTACTATAAAATGGAAGCATCCACTTTCCTCCTTGATCCAGCTAAAGCAGATAATTTGTATCCAGCACTGTTCCAGTGCTTTACAATTATATTATGTGGGTAAGTTGAAATCAATTATTTTTTATTAAAAAATACTGTAAAAAGAATTTTTTTTAAGCATGTCATAAAATGTAATTTTAATATGTTTTGTATTATTAAGAAGCTAAGACTAGTTATAGTTTGTCAAAGGACTGTCTCATTTCAATCATAGACAGAGAGAATCATACTATCTTTGTCTTACATTAGTACTAGCACCCAAAAGAAAAGGATGAGTATAGTTTTCCTGGATCTTACTGACTGACAAATTGGTTTGACCAACTGACCGTAGTTATGCAGAAAACGACCAACTCTATTTTTTTATCAATGCAGAAAGCGACCAAAGCTACTGAGTTAGGGTGTAAGTCACTTTGACAAAAATAAAAAGTTGGTCGCTTTCTACAGAACTACGGTCAACTATAATATATTTTTTCTTGTTGTAGGTATATTGCTGGCCGCCTAAATGTGGTGTCACAAACAGAATCAAAAGGGATTGGCACATTTGTGGGCACCTTTGCCCTTCCATCACTCATCTTCTTATCCCTGGCTAGACTGGACTTCAGTACAGTCAACTGGACATTCCTTCTAGCTATACTATTAGGCAAAGGCATTGTGTTCTTTGCAGTTATGATTGTCACCATTCTGGTGTCTAAACCAGTGAACCTTGGGAGAGCTGGTATATTTGCCATCTTTTGCACCCAGAGCAATGATTTTGCCTTGGGATATCCAATAAGTAAGTATTAAAGTGTGTGTGGCTTAGTGTACCAACATTTCTTGATGTAAGTAATTGTATTACAGCCTGTAAAGAAGATTAATCAGTATAAGTTTTACTACTAATTTATTTAAAAACACTGATTTATAACTTTGAAAACTGCAACACTTTATATGAAAAAAATAAAATTGTGTTGTTCATATAATTATATTACTAGCTTTTGCCCACGACTTTGTCTGCGTGGAATTAGTGACAGCAGCTAAAGTAGGTATAGCGCCTGGATAATGCTAATAGCAATCATTCAATTTGCACATTGCTTACTTTAATTATTAGGCAATTCATTAACTCTTTCAATTCCACCCCCTTTTGCACTCTCTTCAGGGATGATTTCCGTCATAAAAACTATCCTATGTCCTTCCCCGGGACTCAAACTATGTCTATACCAAATTTCAACTAAATTGGTTCAGCGGCTTAAGCGTGAAGAGGTAACAGACAGACAGACACACTTTCGCCTTTATAATATTAGTATGGATTGATTAAAGATCTAAATATAAATTTCAGTTAATGCTATCTATGAGAACACACACCCAGAATATGCTCTCTTCCTATATTTGATGGCACCAATATCATTAGCAATACTAAACCCGGTTGCTTTTGTGCTAATGGAGATCAAGAAACAACGAGATAATGCTCAGATAGTGACCACATCGCCTGAAGGGGAGAGATCAAGTGAACTGTGCAAGTTCAAGTTGTTGAGGCAGATAGTCAAAGGCATAGCTTTGAACCCTGTTTTGGTGATGACAGTGCTGGGTATTATAGGCAATATTGCCTTTAAACATCATCTTTCACCATACATTGAGCTGCTACTGAAAGTAAGTTTAAGTCTTATTTATTAGTTTGTTCTTACTTCCTCACAAAATATGCTGGATATACAAAAAATATACCATTGATAAATTTGAGAAAAGACATACCTACATAAGGGGCTGTTCATAAATTACGTCATCCATTTTTGACGATTTTTGACCCCCCCTCCCCTAAAATCATCCAAAAAATGACCCCGTTTCCTCCTACGTCATGCTACCATCATCCGATGTCCAGACCCCCCGCAATTTGAAATGACGTAATCTATAAATAGCCCCTTACCAGTGTCTACAATGATATTGATAATTTGTTGATATTGCTAATTTCAGGTATTTGGAGACTCTTTTTCAGCTACGGCACTATTTTTATTGGGGCTGAGGATGGTTGGCCAAATACACCGACTGAGAGGGCCTGCTCTGTTGCTGCCTTGTGTCCTAATAATGGTTAAACTGTAAGTTCATTTTAGTTTACCTAATGAAATTTCTTTTTCAGTGTTGGTATTTGAGTGAATCAACTTTTTCTTGTCACTAGTTGCCATGGTTATGGTCTCCTGGGTCACTGTTAAAATACTAGTTTTTTCGTATTTAAATTAACCAAACTTGATTTTTTTGGTAGTTACAAGGCCTTTCCATAATGGGACATCTACTAAGCACGTTTGTACAACATGGTATAGCAGTTCTTCTAACAAACTATGCTACTATTGTCTCCTGGCTGATGGGACAGAATAACAACAAGAAATAGTTAATCAACCCATTTAACTTTTGTTAAAATTAATACTATACAAATCGATAATACTCGTATCTATCTGTTTTGAATTTGTTTTTTTGTATGTGGTGCAATAAAGAATATTTTACTTTTTACTTTACTTTAATATCATTGACATTAAGAATTCTCACAGTGACTCACTTACTTTACTCTCATTATATATACTGTGCTTTAAAGAGTGCTTGGAGCATTTGTTAACAATTGAGTGAAATACCACTATACATGAAAACCACCTGAATTCCCATAGTCATGTAAAAATCACGTATCTTTGTCCAAGTAACAGGAGCAAGAACATTATTTTTACATTATTTTCCAGGATTGTCCTACCAGTGGTGATGAGAGAGAGCGTAAGCGCATTGAACGCGGGAGCGAACGATTCCGAGACTTCTTCGTTGTCGACCTACGCATTCTTGTACGGAACCATACCCACTGCACCTGCGGTCTTCGTCTTCTCTAATCTGTACCAACTGGAAGTTGATCTGGTAGGTGACAGATGTTATATTTCGAGCATGCTTTAGAATTATTTGTGTGAAGTAAAAGCATAAAATTGGCCTACCAAAAGTACAGTTAACTTTCATAATATTGAGATTTGTAATTATTTAATACTTAAATTAATGTCGAATACCACTACTCTTACCCTGGGACCGAAATGTACTGCGAAAATAATGATGATGATCCAGTAAAAGTTAGTTAAAGGAGAATAAGGAACTGAGCAGTAGTAATCGTAAGGCTCAGTTTCATTGGTCGATAACTCGGTCGGTTTACTCGATATACAGCGTGCGGTGACTCCCCGCAGGCGGTAAGGCGGTAAAACCTCCCGCATCCTGCAGCGGGATGAAAACAGTTTCCCGAATACGGGCCCTATGAAAATCTCCTGAGGGCCTACCGCGAAAACCGAAATTCGCAAATTGCGGGGATCTGTCTCTTTTACTCCAATGAAGGCGTAATTAGATTAGAGCGACGGAGAAAGATGCCCGCAATTTTCGAACTTCGATTTTCGTGGTTATAGCCCTGTACTCCGCCAGTCCGCAGGCGGGTCCTATCGACCAATGCAACTGAGCCTTGACGCGATCATCGATCCGTTTTTTTAAGGGTCTTTTCTTGATATGGAAACTTTATTTTGCTCATTATTTTATCTAACTCAACCACCCTGATATTTACTTCTTTTAATAGTCCTCAGCGCAAATTAAATCTAAATGTACAATTTCAGATGGCTTCATCAATGGTGATCTGTACGTTCCTGTCAGCGCCCATAATGTTCATGTCAGCCCAGGTGATATCGATCAACAAGGACTATGCGGAGCAGATGAAGAAATTTGGCTTCCACCTGTCTATAGTGTCTTTAGTGGCCTGTGTGTGGGTGATAACGGTGTTCATCGTTACGAAGAAATATAAGCGTATGCCGCACAGATTGACTCTGTGTTTAAGTGTGTCACAGGTAATTCTGTTTTTATATTTAAAAGTTAGCGTGGTAATAAGAATACAAAAAAATATCATAATCATCATTGCATAACTCTTTTGTAACTTATTCTGTTTTTGTTGAAAGTAGTAACAGGTCTTGGACGTTAAGACCTGCTTCTACCTACACTTAAGAATTCTTTCCTTCACTCTAGAATCTCTGATTCAATGTTCGAACCTCGCCATTATATATTATTTTGCTGTAATTACTATAAAACTCTTGTGAGACTTATATTATATTCACGCGTTTTTGCCGATTATCGTCAAGTACCTATGTCTTCGGAGAAGATTGGCTCAGGACAGAGATGCGTGGAGGAATATTGGAGAGGCCTATGCCAAGGGCAACCAGACAAAGCGTCTGCGGAGAAAGGCTAGCAGTAAACATTCGCTACAGGTGTTACTCCAATTGATGACCCTCGAAACTGATCGTATCAAGCAATAATCGATAAATATTACGCGTGTGACCCGTTTCAAACTAATTTTAATACCATTTTACTCCCGATTACGACACCAACTTTGTTACAGTTGCTGCTAGCGATCAGCGTGATCTGGGGCGGGCCGCAGTCGTCGTACACGCCGTCCTGGTCGGTGTTGCTCCAGCAGACGCTCTGCACCTTCAGCATGTACTCCTGCCTGCTCTGGACTTCCATGCTCTCTGTCGGACTCCTCATGTTGCAGGTATAATGAGAACTTATTTCTGTTAGACTCTATACTCCATGTTCTTTTAAACTCCATACATGTTAAATTCGTTAAGTTTACTTTACAGGCAATAGATTTCCGCAGTCGCCGAGAATTTATGTAGGAATTAGTTTTTGATAGTATCAAATTGATACCAATCCAGAGGGGACTGGGCCTTGTTGGCATTAGGTATAATCTAGTAACTAAAAAAAGTTATGAGTTTTGGAGACCTTTTTTGCAGGTTACCAGCAAGTTTAATAATAACTTGATAAGTACTACGATGGTCACATTACAATGTTACAGTATCAGCCTATTCTTGACTTATGAGTCACCATAAGCCCTTAACCCACAGAATGCTACTATAATCCGCTTGCACAGTGTGTAATTTAATCCTATAATACGTGGTTGGCGTTCAGTATTATATTATGCATCAAGGAAGTAAGAATTTAAACATTTTAAACTAGAATTATAGAGGAACCTTTATTTCTAGGTACAGGTTGGGTTTCAAAATCGCCTGCTTTTAATAAATACTTGCGAATTATTAAGGCTTGAGATTTGAAAAGGAAAATATTGTAAAAAATGCATATTTTCTTCTGAGTCAGGAGGAACAAAATAAAAAACAATAACAAGAGAAGGTTTTATTTATAGCGTTAGCTTAGCCGCGTGTACATTAAGGTGATTCGTAGGTACAGGAGTCAAAACTAGGGCTCCCGATATCCGTGCTACACGCCAACCCGTGCATCCGTGTTCTTAGCCCCGGCGGTGCTAAGCCCCCGAATTACACGAACCCGTCAAAATCCGTACCCGTGTAGTGCGTTCGGATCCGGATTTGCGTTCGGCTCCTGATCTAGTTGTTGTTGTTCTGTTTTTTTTTGTTTTGCTTGTTATTGGTAATGTATTATTGTTCGTTATAAACTTTTCATTCTTCGCTCTTATAAAGAACGCGTCCGATCGTCACTATACGTCGAGAACGGGCCGGACCTTTGTATCCGTGGATCCGGACACACGGGTAACACGGGTACACGGATCTTAATTACACGGATCCTAATTACCCGTTCCGAACGGGCCACAAATCCGGTTTCGTGTAGCACGAGAACGGGGCCACGGCAACGGGTACCCGAAACCCGGACCCGACCGCGAGCCCTAGTCAAAACTTTAGGGCTGATACAGAGGGACCGCGCTCCCGCTTGGGACATCTATGCCCGCTTGTTTTAGAGCATGCACGACTACCTCACATATACTGCTTCATAAAGCATTTATGAAAACCGAGAGGTTAAGCGTACATACTAATGTAGTATGTGAACGCTAATGCGTCGTGACCGTGTGTAGTCTATTTTCTATGGGTATGGTAAACCAAGTCAGTCATCTGTTGTATCGCTCATTAGTAGTATTTGTTTGTAGAGCCGCGGGCCCTGCTTCGTGGTGACGCTGTGGCCGGTGCTGGGGTTCGTGGCGTGGGGCGCGCCCGCGGTGATGGCGGCCGTGCTGGTGGCCACGCGGCCCGCGCTGCAGCTCGACGCCAAGGCCGTCGACGCCATCCGCCTGTGCCTGCTCGTGTTCTGTATCACGGGTGAGTGTGGGCTCGCGGGCACACTTTTAATAGCTTTTTCACTACACCAACTGGTAAAGGTTCTCTTGATTGTTCAAAAACTGATAGCAAAGTTGCATTTTATTCACATGCGAGGCAAAGTAATCAAATGCCAATTTTGAGTTGTTTTCTTATGTTTGCTGGTAGAATTGACCTTTAAATGATGATTTTGAATTTTGATATTTAATAACATTCATTTGGATTTGATTTGCTTTGATTTTGTTTGATATATTCAGTTAATATTTTCTTTGGGTTGGTGTGGTGAAAATTTTTATGTTTCACTCAGGGGAAAATTTTGTTTAACCCTCGTGCTTTGAAACCCTCGCAACGCTCAATATTACATTTTTCGAATTTTGGAATCTTTCGCTTTATCGGGTATCAATATTATAGTTCGTTTTTTAGCAGTAGAAAGAAGGTACGCGATCTTGACATGTCTTTTTATTAAAATTCACCATTCACAAATAAGCCACAGCAAATATGTTAGAATTATAAATCATATACGATCTTTTACATTCTTTTGCATTCATAAGTAATATCAAAGACATATGTAACTTCGTATAAGACGAATAAAGTCTAAGGAAAAAACGTGCCTCGGAATTCAAGTAAAAGTCATTCTCGAATAGATGCCGCACACACCTTTAGCCTATCCTCGGCTAGATGGCGTGACGACACCGTTTCATATTTAACAATTTTAACACATAGATATCAGTGAATGAACATGGATCAAAATGATATAAAAATAATAAAATCATTTATCCATATATATACATTTTTTGATAACTTTATACGTTTTCATTTTGAGTTTTAGTCGTGTGTCGATAGATGGCAGTAAATTTACAGTGACTACAAAATTTACAATGACAGGACCCCTCTATACTATCTATTCTTTTTGGTAATATAAACTAATTTTTTAAGCGTTTTTCAATATTTTTAAATAAAGACACGTCAAGATTGTTTACCTTCTTTCTAATGCTAAAAAACTAACGAACTATAGCACGAGCGGTTAAACAAGAACTATGCCCCCTTATAAAACGAATAACTATTCTATCACATAGCGCCATTGATAATACCGGCAATTCAAATGTTTCTTTTTGCCTAGTGACGACGGGTTGCCTGACACTGTACATCCGTTTCCGGCGGCGCAGCGCGCAGTTCGCCAGCCTCTCTGCCGATGTGGCGTCGCATTCGCCGGACGAAAGCTCCGGCCTGGTCGACAACGAGCAGCCTGTGTCCAACACACAATCAGTTTCGCACAACGGTGAGGAACACTATACTAATGATACAGCTATTATTCATAAGAAGGGGTTTCTCGATGTGTATAATTAACTGCACCAGATCTGATAAAAGCGCCCCTAAATCGCCTAGCGAACCGCTCGCGCACTACTCGTGCGCTGTAATGCATGCCATCAGTTCGCGATCATCTCGCAAAATTTGTATGCGATTGGCGTGCTAGCGGCTCATTTAGCACATTCTATCTGAATAAACATCGTTAGACAACTTGATAAAACGGGCATTTTTAATTATTCTACCAATTGTAGCTAAAAAAAAACAATTTAATTAAGAAATTACATTTTCTAACCAATTTTTTTTTCAATTTCAATGCACCATAGGAGGAGAAGATCAAGGTAATTATTAACTTTAACCACTCGTAAGGCCCAGGACTTGGCAATTTCTTGCTACGTCTGTGCTTTATAATTTGGAATATGTCCTCTAAATTCACCCCTCATGTAAGATTGTCTTCGGTTACCGCGATAGTTGCTCATGAAATAAAACTATGAATATATATTTTTTTCCTTAGTCACCTGTTGACCACGAACGCTGTATGTATGGGGTTCGAAACGTCGGGATGTATTTTAAATTAATTAATAATTATACGCGATATAATCCGTTCCGTTTAACCGTCCGTCCTCTCATGGTTAATTTTAGGGCAAACTTTATTTTCAGGCCAATGTTAAATCAAATGAAGAGTATATGGACGCACGGCTTTAAAGTTAATACTTTTAGTTATTTATTTAATATTTTTTTACACTTAAAATATCCCACAAAACGCAAGACCTGAGCCTTACGAGTCTGAACAGCTAACTCTAAAGGTGGTATTCCACCTGTCCAATCTCAGTGCGTCTCACTCTCTCATTAAGCAATATGTGAGACGCAATACACATTGGAGACAGAAATTGGATAGGCGGAATACCACCCTAAGACATTATTATAAATGATGAATAGAACTACAACTGACAGGTTGCTACGGCGCGATCACAGCGAGTCCGAGTCCAGCGAAGAGCGCCAACGGCAACGGGTGCTGCTCCGGCGACCCGCGCTGCGAGAGTGGACTGGTCAACTCGACCTCGCAGGACATCGAGGACATCGTCGACCACAAGTGAGCAACAGTAATATACAACACTATAGCGACCACAGCGAGCCCGAGCCCAGCGAAGAGCGCCAACGGCAACGGCTGCTGCTCCGGCGACGCGCGCTGCGAGAGCGGACTCGTCAACTCCACCTCGCAGGACATCGAGGACACCGTCGACCACAAGTGAGCAACAGTAATATACAACACTATAGCGACCACAGCGAGCCCGAGCCCAGCGAAGAGCGCCAACGGCAACGGCTGCTGCTCCGGCGACCCGCGTTGCGAGAGCGGCCTCGTCAACTCCACCTCGCAGGACATCGAGGACATCGTCGACCACAAGTGAGCAACAGTAATATACAACACTATAGCGACCACAGCGAGCCCCAGCCCAGCGAAGAGCGCCAACGGCAACGGCTGCTGCTCCGGCGACGCGCGCTGCGAGAGCGGACTGGTCAACTCGACCTCGCAGGACATCGAGGACATCGTCGACCACAAGTGAGCAACAGTAATATACAACACTATAGTGACCACAGCGAGCCCGAGCCCAGCGAAGAGCGCCAACGGCAACGGCTGTTGCTCCGGCGACCCGCGTTGCGAGAGCGGCCTCGTCAACTCCACCTCGCAGGACATCGAGGACATCGTCGACCACAAGTGAGCAACAGTAATATACAACACTATAGCGACCACAGCGAGCCCGAGCCCAGCGAAGAGCGCCAACGGCAACGGCTTCTGCTCCGGCGACCCGCGCTGCGAGAGCGGACTCGTCAACTCCACCTCGCAGGACATCGAGGACATCGTCGACCACAAGTGAGCAACAGTAATATACAACACTATAGCGACCACAGCGAGCCCGAGCCCAGCGAAGAGCGCCAACGGCAACGGCTGCTGCTCCGGCGACCCGCGCTGCGAGAGCGGCCTCGTCAACTCCACCTCGCAGGACATCGAGGACATCGTCGACCACAAGTGAGCAACAGTAATATACAACACTATAGCGAACACAGCGAGCCCGAGCCCAGCGAAGAGCGCCAACGGCAACGGCTGCTGCTCCGGCGACCCGCGTTGCGAGAGCGGCCTCGTCAACTCCACCTCGCAGGACATCGAGGACATCGTCGACCACAAGTGAGAAACAGTAATATACAACACTATAGCGACCACAGCGAGCCCCAGCCCAGCGAAGAGCGCCAACGGCAACGGCTGCTGCTCCGGCGACGCGCGCTGCGAGAGCGGCCTCGTCAACTCCACCTCGCAGGACATCGAGGACATCGCCGACCACAGTCAAGTGAGCAACAGTAATATACAACACTATAGCGACCACAGCGAGCCCGAGCCCAGCGAAGAGCGCCAACGGCAACGGCTTCTGCTCCGGCGACCCGCGTTGCGAGAGCGGACTCGTCAACTCCACCTCGCAGGACATCGAGGACATCGTCGACCACAAGTGAGCAACAGTAATATACAACACTATAGCGACCACAGCGAGCCCGAGCCCAGCGAAGAGCGCCAACGGCAACGGCTGCTGCTCCGGCGACCCGCGCTGCGAGAGCGGCCTCGTCAACTCCACCTCGCAGGACATCGAGGACATCGTCGACCACAAGTGAGCAACAGTAATATACAACACTATAGCGACCACAGCGAGCCCGAGCCCAGCGAAGAGCGCCAACGGCAACGGCTGCTGCTCCGGCGACCCGCGTTACGAGAGCGGCCTCGTCAACTCCACCTCGCAGGACATCGAGGACATCGTCGACCACAAGTGAGCAACAGTAATATACAACACTATAGCGACCACAGCGAGCCCGAGCCCAGCGAAGAGCGCCAACGGCAACGGCTGCTGCTCCGGCGACCCGCGTTGCGAGAGCGGCCTCGTCAACTCCACCTCGCAGGACATCGAGGACATCGTCGACCACAAGTGAGAAACAGTAATATACAACACTATAGCGACCACAGCGAGCCCCAGCCTAGCGAAGAGCGCCAACGGCAACGGCTGCTGCTCCGGCGACCCGCGCTGCGAGAGCGGCCTCGTCAACTCCACCTCGCAGGACATCGAGGACATCGCCGACCACAGTCAAGTGAGCAACAGTAATATACAACACCATAGCGACCACAGCGAGCCCGAGCCCAGCGAAGAGCGCCAACGGCAACGGCTGCTGCTCCGGCGACCCGCGCTGCGAGAGCGGCCTCGTCAACTCCACCTCGCAGGACATCGAGGACATCGTCGACCACAAGTGAGCAACAGTAATATACAACACTATAGCGACCACAGCGAGCCTGAGCCCAGCGAAGAGCGCCAACGGCAACGGCTGCTGCTCCGGCGACCCGCGCTGCGAGAGCGGCCTCGTCAACTCCACCTCGCAGGACATCGAGGACATCGTCGACCACAAGTGAGCAACAGTAATATACAACACTATAGCGACCACAGCGAGCCCGAGCCCAGCGAAGAGCGCCAACGGCAACGGCTGCTGCTCCGGCGACCCGCGTTGCGAGAGCGGCCTCGTCAACTCCACCTCGCAGAACATCGAGGACATCGTCGACCACAAGTGAGAAACAGTAATATACAACACTATAGCGACCACAGCGAGCCCCAGCCTAGCGAAGAGCGCCAACGGCAACGGCTGCTGCTCCGGCGACGCGCGCTGCGAGAGCGGCCTCGTCAACTCCACCTCGCAGGACATCGAGGACATCGCCGACCACAGTCAAGTGAGCAACAGTAATATACAACACTATAGCGACCACAGCGAGCCCGAGCCCAGCGAAGAGCGCCAACGGCAACGGCTGCTGCTCCGGCGACCCGCGCTGCGAGAGCGGCCTCGTTAACTCCACCTCGCAGGACATCGAGGACATCGTCGACCACAAGTGAGCAACAGTAATATACAACACTATAGCGACCACAGCGAGCCTGAGCCCAGCGAAGAGCGCCAACGGCAACGGCTGCTGCTCCGGCGACCCGCGCTGCGAGAGCGGCCTCGTCAACTCCACCTCGCAGGACATCGAGGACATCGTCGACCACAAGTGAGCAACAGTAATATACAACACTATAGTGACCACAGCGAGCCCGAGCCCAGCGAAGAGCGCCAACGGCAACGGCTGCTGCTCCGGCGACGCGCGCTGCGAGAGCGGACTCGTCAACTCCACCTCGCAGGATATCGAGGACATCGCCGACCACAAGTAAGTTCTTATGTTCCCAGCTAAAGGTAATATAAGATAAGATAGGGATAAGTTCGCCTTTGTACTGCCTATCCTGTGCCATATTTATTTGTGTTTTGTACATACAATAAAGAGTTTATACATACATACATTATACTAACTAAGTAACTGACAAGATATTAAATTGCCAATTTAAATTCTAATCCACGAGAATCTGTATTGTTTTAGTATTGAAACCTCATTCATCTATGATGTACATCCACAGAACACCGCCTCTAGAAACCTAATATTGGCCATTTTGTTCCCGACGCAAATCACCAAACTGTGAGGTGCGGGAGGGGTGCTCACGGCGTTGCGATTGGTCGTTTCAAACATGGCGCGCTGACACGTGTAAGCGTAGGGATGGGACATGTTCATTACAGGTAGTGGGTACTGCTACCAGTGATACCGAAATTTATTGCGGTAAAATTGTTACCAATTTAGAATACTTAGAGTAAACTTACTTAATAATTATATTGATTAATTTAATATTTCATTAAGTAATTTAACAATGTACCTGAAATGTTAACTTAACATATTAGGGCATTTCTGTTTAAAGTACCCAGAACATGAATTTTAAAGTTTAGAATTTTTATATTATTTCCACTCAGAATCGCAATCTCTTTCGATACGAGAAAAAAGTGTCGCCAAAATCTCATAATATTATTTTCTTTTCTTCGTTTTTTTAAGGTCATAGAAGGTTGTATTGAAAACATATTCAAATGGACCAATAACATATGCCTATTACAAATCAACTCCGAGTTGTCTCGCACTTCTTTGAAGTTCATCATCAGGTCCATTTCGTGACATGAGACCTAACTGCTCACCTAGAGGATTCTAGAAAACCCATACAACATATGTCTAAGACATACCAACACCGAGTTCCCTCGTACTTCTTTGAAGTTCATCATCAGGCCCATCTCGTGACATGAGATCTAACTGCTCACCTAGAGGATTCTAAAAAACCCATACAACATATGTCTATCACAAACCAACACCGAGATCCCTCGCACTTCTTTGGAGTTCATCATCAGGTCCATCTTGTGACATGAGACCTAACTGCTCACCTAGAGGATTCTAAAAAACCCATACAACATATGTCTATCACAAACCAACACCGAGTTCTCTCGAACTTCTTTGGAGTTCATCATCAGGTCCATCTCGTGACATGCGGCCTAACTGCTCCGCCAGGCCAGCCTAGAGGATTCTAAAAAACTAACACAACATATTACCTATATATTATGTCTAAAATGGTACAATACGGTATGACGAAGCACGAAGTTTCCGCAACTGAAAAACCATCATCGTCACATCACTAGTCGAAAGGGAAAGGGATAGCGCATTGCATTTTCAAGTTGACGAAAAGGGACGGACATACTTCGCCTCTGCTAACGACCAGTATAAAATGAACCCCGCGGACAAGAAACATTATTCAATGAAATAATGAATTTGACTTTCCTGTGGGATGTTATTCCATCTGTTTCGTAAGTAGATGTCTTAGATGACTTGCCACACCATTTTACGCTGCAATATCCCATGATTTCCCAATGAATTCAATAGTTTACGATTTATTTTCTTAGACTCGTGCACACTGCTAACAGGTCGTAACCTTGGGCGCAACTGATCGAAGCGGCGCGCGAACAATCTTATATTTGACCTATACACCATACGGGCGGTGGCCGCGAGTCGTCCTATAAGCTCGGTCTATAGGGGTTGGTCTGTGTGTACATCTATTCGACATGACTTTTTCGACGATACTAACGGACTATTTCTCTGTTTTATGTCAGATAGGGCTCTCTTCTAGCTCGAGTATTATGTTGTGTGACATTTTGGAATTGGAGCATTCTATGAAGTTATCTACCGTTATCGCATACAAACGCGAATTTGCCTGACAACAAATTCTATGCCCAAAAAAGTCATCGCCTTTAACCGTTTGAACGCCACGCCTATCGTCGAGTCATAGTGAAACTTGTCGGAATGCACGAAGGTTGATTTTGGGCAGTAGCCGCGCGCGTAAAAGGGCCCACTGATTAACAGTCCGCCGGTCGGTATCGGCCTGTCAGTTGTTCAGAACTGTCAAATTTTTGTTCTAACTGACATGCCGATACCATCCGGCGGACTGTTAATCAGTGGGCCCCTTTACAAGAGGCAGTTGATAGATATGGCCGGTGGCCTAGGGGAAGGGGCGGGGCATACATTTAGCTACAGATTTTATTCTCTGCACCCTCTTGGCGACGGTCATGGCATGTCACTTGACGCTATTGGCGGTCAAAGGGTTAAACGCTTAAAAAAAGTTCTAATACACGAAGTAAGATGCGCTGTGTGCTTGTACGGGACAGCCCCTTGAATGCTTCAATTACAGAATAGCCTTACAACTCACTTATATCGCGCATAACGACCTACTCAACCACCTGGGGCCTTGCCATGATGTCCTTATTGCGATTCTGTTTAGGACCTAAACTGAATCGCTAAAGAACGGAGCTATATAAGTTATATCGCAATAAGGACATCATGGTAAGGCCCTTGATTATTCCTGCGCTCGGTTTGACAGAGCCAGAAGGTAGACATTTACATTAAAAAGTCGCTTTAGCAAAGTTTTGTTATTATCCAGGGAGTGCGCCTGCCCTCCGTCACAGAAGCAGCGCTGCACCGGCCCCGAGCCGTGCCGGTACCTGAGCGAGCTGGAGCGCGCCGCCGGCACGCTGGGCCTGCTGCCGCCCGAGACCAGCCGCGGCCGCGGCGGACAACTGCTCAAGCACACCGTGCTCATCATACTCTACAGCCTGGCCATGTTCATCGTGAGTACCTACTTTTTTTTAATACTACGTTGGTGGCAAACAAGCATACGGCCCGCCTGATGGTAAGCAGTCTCCGTAGCCTATTGACGCGTGCAACTCCAGAGGTGTTAGGGAACACTCCGCACCCTCGTTGAGCCCTGGCAACCTTACTCAGGCAGGCATACAACAATGTGAGTAGGGTCTAGTGTTATTTGGCTGCGGTTTTCTGTAATGTGGAGGTAGTACTTCCCCAGTTGGGCTGTGCTCAAGATTTGGAATGACACAAAGTCACTGTTAAACCAAATAAAGTCTGCAGAGATTTTGACAGCACACGCAGTGCAGGTGTTATTTTAAACGTCAAACTTCTGTGAAATTATGACGTATAAATAACACTGGCACTGCGTGTGCTGTCAAAGTATCTGCAGACTTTTCTTGGTCTAACGAGACGTATAATCATAGCAAAGAGTAAATTGTGCTTTTGTTTCAGGGGATAACATACACGACCTGGCGTATGATGCAAAAAGACGAAAGCGGAGTGTTCATCGAGATCGAGTTCCTGGACATCGCCATCACGTACGGGCAGGCGCTCATCATGTTCGTGCTGTTCGGGTTAGACCCGGAGGAGATGATCATTCCGGCTGTCAGATACTTTAAGAAGAAGTGGTGAGCCTTGTTTTAGTTATTTCAGAGCGTTTTTCAACCTTTCTTTACGACGCGATCGCAACCTGGGTCGCTCCAGGGTGGTTGATTAACACTGTTTTTACAAATTAATATTATTTTGTACAGAATAAAGTAGTATTTTCAAGAAGTAAATTCAACTCCTAAAAATCGTATTTTGTTTCAAAACGAAATTTACCTAAGTATTTCTTTTTTTTGTGTGGTAAATCCAAAAATGGGACGCAGAAATTACCTTATTACCTAATGTCAATAAATATTTTATTCAACTCAGGCACGGCGCTGACACGGTCGTGCTACCGTCCATCGAGGATCTCAGCTTTGAAACCAAACACGTCTGCGACCAGTTCATAATGCACCATCTCGACCGCTGCAAGGAAGCCATTGCCAAAGATACCAGGTACATATGTTTATAATAACGCAGGCGTTGATACAGTCTCTCAAAGAATCTCTCAAAACGAAACACGTCTGCGATCGATTCATAACATAACGCACGATCTCGACCGCTGCAAGAAAGCTATTGCCAAAGATACCAGGTACATGTGTTTATAATAACGCAGGCGTTGACAAGGCCGTGCTATCGTCAGTCAAGGATCTCTCGAAACACGTCTGCGACCACATAAATCGATCATATTTTGAATGATACGTAATGAAACGTAATGTCACTGCCTTAAAAAAATTAACTCTGCCTCCACAAATGTGTGGCAGTGGTTATGAGTGGTGATGATTTGATGAGGGGTTACCACAGTAATGAATTGTTTAATTTTGTTTTGTTTAGTATTCAAAATATTAAATTGTTATACGGTGACCACGAAATCCCATTTAAGCAAATGAACTGAAAAAATAAGATTAAACATGTTTGGAATTCATGCGATTGGATTTAAGTTAAAGCCAACAAACGCCCTATAAAAGGAGACGGATTCATTGTGACTTCACAGAATGCGTCCTTATACTACTTTACGCGTTTTATAAAGAGGAGTCGATTTGACTCTTTAGTGCACCACCCTACCTTACTAATTCTAGGTGGCGCATGCGCACATACCGCGCCGTGTTCCGCGGCTCGTGCCTCGTGCGCTGGCTGATCAGCTGCGGGCTCGCCAAGGACGAGGCGGAGGCGGTCGCGTACGGCCGCCACCTGCTCGACGGCCGCCTCATCGCGCATCTCAACAACAACCACCACTTCACCAACTCGCCGCTCTTGTACACCTTCAAGTAAACATTCAATACTCTGCCACAGCAACCTTATCAGTAAAAAATGTAGGCGTGAAGAGTTGACTTCCCATAGAAAAATTGAATTTCGCGCCTTTTTCTACTGATAAGTTGGGGTTGTTTCGGTATATATACCAAAGAGTTATTGCTTGTACTTTGTAACGGAGTGGTAAAGGCTAAGAAAAAACGAAAGTCTAGTTTGACAGTATTTTGCAGATGGCGTTGGCATAGTTTTACCTGTCAATTTTACGAACAGTTTCAAATACTTCTTTTTTATTATATTTTATAAGAAATCAAATCTCATAGGACAAAACTAGAGACAGGTAAAACCTATGCTGGCGACATCTGTAAAAAACCTTTGACAGTTGCCAACCCCATTCTCAAACGTCAACTTTTGACTACCAAAAGTACCGCATAATGTACGGAGTATCCGCCATCTCGTTTAGCTGTCAAATTCGTAGCACTTAAATATCTTAGACTTTACATATCTTACACAATCAACGAATCTTTGCATATACCAAAGATAAGATAATACGATGCGTAAAGAAGTGCAAAATGTAAAGAATCCCTTGTAATAGTCCCTAACGTAGTTACCACAAAGAACATGGCGCCGTACTTACTGATTCTGATTACTTTAGCTGCCAAAGCAGCTAAAAACGTTAGCACTGTATGTGTAGGTACTTTACGCATCATAATATTATTTATCAAAAACCTTATAATCATTTTTAATTTTCTGCGCGTTTTTTTCGCTCTCTAAATTTTAATTTTACAAGTGGCATCATATGGCCAATATAACTGGGTGTAAAAGTGGTATAATCAAGCCAGTGTTATGTAAAATAGTTAATTCATAAAATGAACCTACCTACATACATAGAGTAAGGTTTAATTTTAAATAGCACAAATTATGATTTTTTAATATATTTATGAAAACTTAATGGTTAAGTATTGACGACCGGTCTGGCCTAGTGGGTAGTGACCCTGCCTACGAAGCCGATGGTCCCGGGTTCGAATCCCGGTAAGGGCATTTATTTGTATGATGATACAGATATTTGTTCCTGAGTCATGGTTGTTTTCTATGTATTTAAGTATTTATATATTATATATATCGTTGTCTGAGTACCCACAACACAAGCCTTCTTGAGCTTACCGTGGGGCTTCAGTCGATTTGTGTAAAAAATGTCCTATAATATTTATTTTATAAAAAAAAAAAAGTATTAATTTTATATAACTTTTAATCACCTTAGGGTATTTTATGGCCTTTTTGGATATGCACAATGTCTGCGGTTGGATTCATAATAGTCATGCAATACCTAGAGGACTAACTTTTAAAGTACCTATCTCAAGTTTTACTGAAATTCATATATTGTAGTTATTTACAGTATAATTTATCATGCTGTTATACTTGTCTATTGTTAAGTACAGGTCGCTTCACCAAAGCTGGTGTGAACATGTGACAGAAAGAATATCCTCATAAGGCCCAAGGTCCTACCTATAGTACTTTTTCAGTTCGGTGAAATTTAAATCCTATTCAATGGGGCGATTGGTCGCTTTTGCTTTGTTTCGTTCAATTTTCAAACAACGCAAAATCAACTCTATTCCCTACACCAGCGGTCGGCAACAAGCGGCCCGCGAGCCTCCCTGGCTATTTTGTATGTAATATTGACAAATGACAATGTCTGATAAAGTCATAAATATTAACCCATTCAGGGCCAGCGACTCAGCGTATGGGTCATGCTCAAACAGTTCCGCAGGGCCAGTGACTCACATGTGAGTCCTGAATAAATTCTGATTTAAACTTAAACGAAACGTAATTTGATGTAATAACGTAAAAGTGTCATATAAGCTAACAACCATTTCTATAAGGCATATTAGGATAAAAAATTATAAACACTTTTTTTTTAATGAAAACAGGGTCTCGAATATTCAAGTTTGATTTACTATCAGTGCAATATAGTAAATATACTGAAATTCTAGATACATAATGCGATGCAAGAAAACAGAAAGATCTATATTTAAAAAATACAAAAAATATATATATTTCAGAAGTTATTGACATGGCTCAAGGTATGGGTCACCGTGGCCTGGCGCTACTTGTAAAAACTACTAATGTTTCCGTAGCAGGCTAAAATAAACTTTATTGGCTGGTTTTAAAGCTTATTTCGTGTTGAAGCTGTTTGATATTGTACCATTTTACAACTGATTACTGTTTGGATGATGGTAAGCAAGAATTTGTAGGAACCAAGCCGTAGTATAATAATATTTTGTTTTGTATGAGGGGTAAGGCAACGAGGATTTTCTCCCACTGTACTTTTATGTCATAATATTTGGTGATCGTTGTATTGTATCTTAGGCAATTACCTACTAACAATGATGTTAAGGTTAATTTTTTTTCGTTTCAATATAGAAACAGTCACCACTAACTAATATGTATTGTATTACAAATAGTTTGTGACAAATATTTACAAGTTTTTTCAAACATCGTGGTTTCTACGGTGCGGCCCGCGTCAACTTCGGTGACTACTATTTGGCCCTTGGCTGCTAAAAGGTTGCCGACCGCTGCCCTACACTATAGGTTCAAATTTCAGTAGCAAATTTTGGATTTTTCATTTGTATGGCTGGGCCTTCGGAGGATATCATCTCGTCAAAAGAGCAGCCCCAAGTTTTGTTGGCACAAGATCGTTAAGCTTGTGTTACCAATTAAGGCCACGGCAGACTCCAACGCAACACGCAAGGGAGCATATACGTAGGTATCTACAGGTTGAGAATGATAACAAAATCACTTTAGCTTTGGTGAATCATCTTTAACTCATGTGATACATAAGTATTTGTGTATTTAGACAACGGAAGTTGTTATGCATAAACATTATCAGTCTATTTTATTTCAACGTATAAAACAAGATTTGAAAAAAATACAAGACAGTCTTAGTAAAAGATTTCACGACAGATTGATTACATGAAATCCACTTATTTATTTACATTTATGTAAATAAAACTACGTTTTATGACTGTTTAGAGATGTTGGTTGGCCTTTGACTGGTCGTAAACGTATTAAGCCTGTAACAGTTGTTACAATAGAGTACAGATGTAGTGCATAATTGTTTTCCATAGCATTTCGTCGGAAACGTTAGTATTTGTCATGCTAGTTCAGTAAGTCAGTACGTGTTGTACCGAGACTGACTGAAATAGCAAGACACGTTCGTAAGTTTCCGTGAAAATGCGATGGAAAATAATTATGCACTACATATGTAGATTATAAAAGTTTTAAGGCGTATGCGTAGGCGTGTACAGCCTACAAAATATGGCAAGAAAGCAACATAGTTTAGGGCTTGTATAGTGAGTTCCAAAATTTTATGATTACGTCAACGAAATGTGATATAATGACCAGTTACCAGTGTGATCCCAAGCAAGTGGGAGTTCGATATCCCTTACCAAAGAGAATTTGAAATAGAGGAATATTGTCAAAGTAAATTATGTAGTCAGTACATCGACTGCCATCTTTCAACACAAATGATTAACACTTTTAGAACGCCATTTGACTTTGATCCTTATTTTTTCACTGATATGACAATATTCCTCTAGTCTAAATTCATCATCATCATCATCATCATCATCATCATCATCATCAGTCTAAATTCTCTTTGCCCTTACTAACCACTAAAGTAAGTAAAACATTTTCGTAGCGAGAAGAAACTATGTTAATATCGTAACCATTATATGCAATTAAGAAATATATTTCATATATCTAATAATCATATTAAAATATAATAAATATATCATTGTATTGTACCTATTGTCATTGAAAATAAAAATATTTATACATCTACTAAATGCAGCATTAAATTAGATTGGACCTACTTACGTTTTTTTTCCTAGCCTAGAGTAGATTGAAATAAGTCCATTTAAAAAAAAATTAAGAATTAATGAGCTGCAAGATCAAAAATACATAACCCACTATTATTGTTTTAATAGTCATATGCAGCCACAATAGTCACAAGTCAGTATTATACTTATAGCATCTCATGTTATAAGACAGAAACGGTATGGATGGGTCTTAATTTATTATTTGATGCTTTAATAGGTAGTCCAAAAGTGAGAACTAGTTACATATGTAATAGTTTAAGTTTTTATAATATAATTGAATTTACTTTAATTGTATGAATTAATGTATTTTACCATTCCATACTTAAATCGAATTGTACTCTATGGGAGAACATTGGGGCACTTACTGTGTACAACTATGTTTTATGCACCATTATAAGTTGTTTGCGTCAAAATTAATCAACACTTGCAACTTCGCTGGCCCAATATTACAGGGTTCTATGTTTCACTTTTATCGAACTGAAATTTGAACATTGTCATAGTGACGTTAAGTCGAATTTCAACTATCTTGAAAATGTAATATAGAACCCTGTAATATTGGGCCAGCGACTTGTCATCATTGTTATAAGTACATCATAAATTATACACATCTTTTTGTCGTTGACTTTACCTAGATCATGCTTTATAACATTAAATTTTTTAATAAATTTACATTTCTGTAATGCCTGTGTAAAGAATAGGCCTACTTTATAAAGAGCAGGGTTTCCCAAGCTTTTAGGCATGCTCACTATGTTGTAAAAAATAAATTACTATGCCCCCTTCTCTACCAGTAAGGCATTTCACGTCACTCTCCAAATCGCTACGCCCCCTGGGTAGTAGCCGTCCATTCGTTAGGAACTGTACTTATTGCCTGGTTGAATTGTATTGTCACTAGCAAATATATGTAATTCATAACTCATAAGAGTTACATTTGCTATAAAGTAAACAATTGATCTGCACGCACTCATGAATATTCTTGCGAGTAGAGGTGTGATCATTTTACATACTATATAATAGCTCTTTGAGGATGTACAGTCAGCAGCAGAAGTTGCTAGGCGGGCGAGGTGTTCAAAATTACCTTGACGCGCTCTTATTCTCTTAACAATAAAGTCGCGTCAAGATCATTTTGAACACCTGGCCCGCTTAGCAACTATTGCTGCTGACTGTATACCATAATTTTAATAATCAGGCATCATTTTATAATGGAATACATAATATATCATAATGTTTTATTTGCTATTAATTTGCAAATGTAATGTATGGGTTATTTTATTTTAGCAGTATGTAATATTTTTCACATTATATAAGAACAAAATTTAGAAATATTTACTTATTTGTTTGTTAAGTTGGTTAAGTGATGTCTCAAGCTTGCTGTGATGTTTATGTAAATGAATGTTTCTAGTAAAATATACAATATCATTATATTACTATTACAAATACACATGTATTGTAAAATATTATTGTTGTTGTATTTTGATGAGCAAATATAAAATGTAAAAAAAAAAGAAATTGAATAAATATTGTTGCAATCACTATTTGTCTTAGTTGTTTATTTACTAGCATTATCAATTTTTATTTATATTTTTTGTAATTTTCTTTGTCAACCTTATTTTATACCTTCAAGTATACACATTGGTTACAAAATTGACAAGCTTACGTAACCCTTTTCCAGGCATAGTACGATTTATCTACCATACAGGCGCCAATAGAATATCAACGTTAGCACTCCGATTTAAGGTTCAAATTATAATGGACTTTCAGAAATGTAACTTCCCTTCAAATTAATTATCAAAGCTGGATTAATCAGAATATATTTGGATTTTTTTGGGTTAAAGAATGTCAAATACACCATTCAGCTGTAGTAACTCCATTCTGGTAAAATATTTCCTTATTAACCCATATAGTTAGAGAGATCTCTTAGGGGACCCATCAAACAAACTCCATTCTGGTAAAATATTTCCTTATTAACCCATATAGTTAGAGAGATCTCTTAGGGGACCCATCAAACAAAAAGAAAATCCTATAAACAATAGTTTATTCCTGATTTTCTTCTTCATTTTCATCACCATTATCATCAGCTTCAGGTGCTTCCCACCATGTCAGCAGGCCAAGTCCTGGTTCATTGATACCACCAACTATTTTGTAAGGAGCCACAGTTTGGACAGGGCAGTCGGAGCCTGGCGGTCCAGTTGGCAAGCTCTCTTCAAATGCTTCACTTGTTACTCTAAACCTGATGGTTTCACCTGCAGATAAAAAAAAACTAGTAAATAAATTTTGAGGTTGCAAGAAATGTATATAACCATATAGTTACAGAAACTAAGTTAACATTGGTCACCTCCCGCATATGTACCAGGTACCTATACATATGTTGCTTCTTTGGTGGCTGATATTTGGGTGGGTGGCCTATGTTAGGGCCAGTTTGCCTATACCAATACCTGCATCCATAAAAAGGTCATGTTTTTCTCCATCTTCCTTAGGGTACTCCCACACCCAAGCTTGCTCAGTCTCATCAAATCTGGATGGGTGCTGCAGAGCATTTACAGGTAATAACACATCATCAAAAAATCCTAATGTAACTGAAATATAATTTAATTTAATTAATTTTTTAATATTTTTAATTATAGTCATATGTCATATTATCATACAGTTGAGGCTCAGTATAATGATTTTTTTTTGTTTTTTGATTATTTAAAGTTACTAAGTTTAAAATGTCACAGAAAAGGATTTCAACCAAACTAGAGTCCGTGTGGAAAGAGAAGAGTCGTAGAATGTATTAGTTCATATATTCCACAACTCTTCTCTTTCCGCACGGACTCTAAATCATAATAATATATTTCGTGTTTATATTTACCATGTACGCCTTCTCTACCACAGCTCCTAATTTTGCCTGTCAGTATTTCTTCAATCATTGGCCTGAATACTATATACCTAAACTTGACTTCAGTATGTGAAGACCCATCTCCAGGAAATATGTATGAATGTCCGATATGTGTGATATCAAATAGCGCTATACATAAGCCTACATTTAAAACAACCTGAAACAAATTTTAAATGTGAGTATGAAGGATTTCAATCATTTTAACTCGGTTTGTGAAGTTACAGGGTATCATTACCTTATTTGCTAATTTCCTATTTAGTAACGTAGTGATGGACTCTGATAAATTTTGATGAAAGTGTTCGGGCGTAACCCGTATTACATCTTTCATTTCTGCTAGCACAAACATTTTTATTGAAATTTTTAATTAATTAGAAACATCAGGACGCCGACAATATATAAATTCTAAACACATGCATTTGACGTAACCTTGACAGTCTTGACACTGACAAATAGTGATGTAAAACCTGTAAAACGCGGTAAGTAAATGTTCATGTATGAATGATCAAGTTACGGAACCCCTTTTACTCGGTAAACTATTTGAGTCATTTTTAAACAAGCCGTACAAGTTTCGTCATTTGACATTGACATAAACGAAAGAAAGGCGCCAAGAGCAAGAAAGACATGTCCATGTCGTAATTTGATGATTATTCGTTAATCCAATTATTGCTAGTTCTGCTACAATTTATTGTATTCATATCAAACATCAAACAATACATAAATATGTTATTTAAAACGGAATCTGATAAATCTGCAAAAATTGAGAAGATATTTCAACCACTGGAGTTAGAGAGACAGAGCGTGGAATATAAGGATTGTTCAAAACGATTTTATGAAGTTTCCAGGGATTTCTCCAAACAATTTGCCCATATATACTCTGCTAGACTGAACACATTTAGAAATATCTTAGAGCCAGTTATATATAAGAAGTGGACTAACAAGTACAAGATATTGAAACTTTGCGATTTGCGTGAAAAAAATACTACTTGTGTAATTATTGGAACACTGTTTAAACTCCAGGAATTAAAGCCTAGTATACTGAAACAACTTTCAGATCAATTAGAAATCATTCCTCAGCCGCCAAGGTATGAATTGCCCTTTTAATGTACACCCGGCTTCAGCTGTGCAGTTTGCTGTACTGTTACTGTATTTATAATAAATTTATTTGTTATTTTTAATGTTTGTTGTTTTTGCAGAACCCATTTTGTTCATGAAACAGACACTGTTGTACTGGAAGACGAACTGCAAAGAATCAAATTAGTTGGAGACTGTATTGATGTGCATCAAGTAGTTACAGGGGTGGTCTGTGCAGTATTAGGCAAGTATTTTTAGTTTGTGGAATTCTATATAACAAAATATTATTACAGTGAAGTTAATACATGCAACATATAAGATTATTTTCTTATATAGTAATGAAAGTAGATACTGTAAAAAAAAATTTTTTTTTCACTTTTACAATGTTCTATTACATCTTTAAAATTTACTGTACAAACATGCTTTTATTCTAAAGTCTTATTTATTTCTAATATAAAACATATTTTACAGGTGCTGAAGATGAAGATGGAATATTCACTATCAATGATATTTGCTGGGCTGGCTGTAACATACAAAAACCCTTGCCAAAGATGGACTCTGATAAGTATGTGCAATTTTACTACATAACAATTTTGTTGCTAACAATGTGCTAGGGCAGGGGTCTCATATACCTTTCTTTTAATTATCCTTGGTGTGACTCTGTGACTTGCCAAACTTTATACTTATACTCAATACAAATGGGTCATCTTGTATAAAAATGTCCATGCAAAGGAACCCATTTTCATTAGTCATAACTCTTAAGTGTAGTTGGGATATAAATTCAAATTTCCGGCTAGTCTGCCTTAACTCATTGTTCATTGTTTCAGATACATTGTACTGACTTCTGGTCTCAACATGGCGGGCAACTCACCGGAGCATCTGTTCTCGCTGCACTTGTTGGTGGAGTGGATATGTGGCATGTCCGGGACTGCACAGTATCAGGAGCAACTCTCCAAACTAGTTCGAGTTGTTGTCGCTGGTATGTTAAAATATAGATTAAGTTCAATGTGGGGAAGATTGTTTATAAGGGAAGACTGTCTCCAAACTCTTTTGTCGCTATTAACTATCAAATTGTTCCTAATTAGATGTATGCTTGCAACTGGTTACTGCGAACTAGACTTTCTAATTAAGAATGATGAACAGTAGGTAGAAATATTTAAAAATATAAAGTACATGTTGTCTTTTCAGGTGGATTATTTGTAAGCCAGTCCAGTGAGACTACAGTCACGGAGTCAAATGTAATCTCATCAGTGGAGTCCGTGGATGGTTTCTGTGCCGCTGTCAGTGCTGTGGCTCCTCTGGACCTCATGCCTGGATGCAAAGATCCTGCTGGAGTTATGCTGCCACAAAAACCTTTTCATTACTGTATGTTATTTTCTTGACCAACTGTTTTTCTCTATTGGTTCTGGCGAAGTTGGTGGTGGGGAAAATATAAAGCGACGCCAACGCACGACGTGGTGGAAATATGAACTTTCGTGGGGCGACAGCTTCATACTATTTGGCAGCTGCTAACTATCAAATAATCGATATAGTATGTCGCACCCACTAGGGCAGCGCCACAGTCATGCATGGAGCGAATATATATTATTATGTAATTGTACGTACAATTTTTAATATTGTAAATTTCTATTTCAGGCCTCTTCCCCAAGGCAATGGAATATAAATCATTCAATAGAGTATCCAACCCATATGAATGTGATGTTGCAGGTATTTTTAACCCTATATTATTACTAGTGGCTCTGTGAGCTGTAGACCTCGCGAGCAGAGCTTGAAATAACATGGTGCTAAGAGCTTTAAATACACTGTGTTTTTTTTGATTTCCGTTAATTTCAAGGGTGCATTCCTGAGCTTAAATCAAGTAACTTTCTCAAAGACACCAATGTTCTAATTAAGTCCATTTCGGAGATAATCCATAATTTATTTTTTTGCTATAAGGCCTCTACAAGCGTGTACACTTGCCTTAGGGCCGGCTTACATATTGATTAGTGTTTAGAATGAGTTCATACATTTGCTACTAAACTTAAGTACAATCTCGGTCGATTGATGTACGAAATGACATTGATATGTCACAGATTTCAATTGTTTGGTTGAGTTAAATGTAATGCCCGTGTTACAACAACGCTATATGCTACATTTAATTACTTTTTAAACAAAAAAAAAAACAAAAAAGAAAACAAAAAAAAATTTTTTTTTTGAAAATTAACTATGCCATTTAGTTCTTATAAACGTACTTAACTATACCCCGAAGTTAACGGAATTCAATAAAAACACGGTGTATAGTAAATTAAAGAAAAACAATACGAAATTTATGTGTAAAAAAATACAAAAAGTTATAATATCCCAGCATACAATTACTGGGGATCGAACCCAGACCCTCTGTGCAAACAGAAAAAGCGAACGTTTACAAACTGAGCCAAATAGTTCTTAGATGGGATGACGAAATTTAGCTACTCCTTCTCAAATTAAAATTAGTTAAAATTAAATATCTAAATACCGCCTAAACCAGCGATAATTTTTTTCTGCATTTTTTGCTATTAACTCTGTAAACATGTTTCAAAAAGAAAAAAGTCTTATGATATCGATACGACTATTTGTTTAGGCGCCAGGTATCACGACTCCGCCATTTTTAAAAATTTCCAAAAACCGGATTGACAAAAAAAAATTATTTAGTCATAAAATTCGGTCACAAAATTTCACGAGAATCGGTTAAGAATTGCGACCTGTAGAGGAGAACATTCGGACATACGAAAGCAAAATGCCCGAGTCAAAACGTAGACCTTCGCTTCGCTTCGGTCAATTATGTAATAAATAAAATTGGTGTCCTATACATTGACCAACTTTTATGATAATTTGTTTGTTTTTTTAGGTTTTCTTTGCTTAGGTTCATCTGGCGAGCCAGTGAAGGACATCATGCGCTATAGCAAGCTTGATGATCCCCTGGAAGTGCTGCGGAAGACATTGCAATGGCGCCACATGGCCCCGACCTGCCCGGACACAGTCCCGTGTACACCTTGTATAGACACGGACCCGTTTACTATCTATAACTGTCCTGCCGTTTACTTTACTGGCAACTGCAATGAATTTTCCACGGACTTATATGAGGGTATGATTTACTTTCAAATCAATCAGTATAAATATATTTAATTGTAGATTTTTTCTAAAAGTAATATATGTATTTCTGTTTCAGGTGAAAATGGACAACATGTAAGACTTGTATGTATTCCGGATTTTAGCCTTACAAAAACTGTTGCAGTCGTTAACTTAGCTAATTTAGAATGTTATAGTATGTCATTTTCATAAGTGTTGATTACATATTTTCTTTGTTATAATATAATGCATATTTACTGAATGACACCGCATTTCATTGGATGGGTAGTTGGGTACATTAGGCGTATCTACTTACTAATAATGGAGCTTTTTTGCTCAAAGGCTGCATTCTGAGATATAAGCAAGCCACTTTGCACGGTAATAGGTAGTAGGTGGTAGTAGAGACCCAATAAAATGTTTTTTTTTTCGAAGCACCCTAATTTCGACCCTAGTTGGTATTTCACCTGCTCAATTTCTTGGTCCAATGTGCAATTGTGCAGTGCGTCTCACTCTCTTGACTCTCACTAAGCAAAATGTGAGCTGCAAATACCCACACATTGGACAGGTGGAATACGAGTATCACCATTAGGAGAAATAGACTGTTAAAAAACCGGACAAGTGCGAGTCGGACTCGCCCACCGAGGGTTCCGTACTTTTTAGTATTTGTTGTTACAGCGGCAACAGAAATACATCATCTGTGAAAATTTCAACTGTCTAGCTATCACGGTTCATGAGATAGGTGCCTACAGCCTGGAGACAGACAGACGGACGGACAGTGGAGTCTTAAATAGTAATAGGGTCCCGTTTTTACCCTTTGGGTAGGTACGGAACCCTAAAAAAATGTCCAATTTCACGGATCAAGCAACTTGACAAAATTACTGCCCTCCTAAGCCGAATAGCGGTATCTCGAAAACAAATGATGTTAAAAATTGAATTTTCAGATAAAGAATGTAAGGTATATGTTTGCATTAAATTTTTATCTGAGATACAGCTTATTGGCTTAGCAGGGCAGTATAACGAACAAAACTGTGTTAATTAACGTAAAATAATAACCAAAATATTTTTGTAGAAATGCTGGGAAGCGATATTGCGCTAAGCTAACCGTTATTATGCCATTTGAAAAACTAACTCAATGTAAAAAGTTTCAGTGCTATTGCGCAACGAGTAACGTCATAATATATTATGCTATGAAATATTTAATATAAAATTACAATTTCATAACAGCCTATGGATGGATACAAGAATTTCTTTTTATTTTAAAAGTATGATCTTATTTCCAGCTCTCGCTCGCTGTGGGTGGGATGCATTCATTTATTGCGTAGTAGGAGAGTGGGGGTTATCGTAGAGATATTTCTACGTTTCGTTTCGTTTTCAGATTCTTGAAACCTTGAATTTTCATGTATGAATTTTATTGAACCATTGAAACAGGAATGCTTGGCACTTTAATTAATAACATGAGATTAAATTGTAAATTATATTTTGTGTTCAACCATATAGTAGACGATTCCGACAATCATAATGAAAATTAAACAGAACAAGGCTTGCTTACGTAAAATGGAATCGTAAAACGTCGAAATTGACACTTCTAAGGAAAATGTCATGGCTTCGTTCATTACTCATCAATGGCCCACAGCTAATAAACGTGTATTTGTTCTTCTCGTACTATTAATTGTGTTAACGATGGGTTTCTAGTTCCCTAAACTTTGCACACCCCCGTGTGCCTACACACAAGACATCAAAATGCTGTAAGTACAGATTTTTAATGTTATCACCAGTTTTTCATAGATCGCATTATATGGTAGCGGATTGCATTCCAGCAAAGCTGGCTTTCACTTATGGCGGGAGACTAAGTATACGCCATATCAACAAACCACTTGCTCGTGTACGTCCGTCAACAATGCATCGCTGTTTGCCTGTACATAGTTCACGCATTCAGTTGACGTCACAGTGCAATTTACTGTAATGCGGAAAGAAACTATATTTGACGATACGAGCAGCACTATATTTGAGATATATATCAGTATTAATCTAGTAATAGTTAGAGATAACGTTTATTCATGACACTATTTTCAGCTCATAGGTAACATTCGATCATATCTTGTAACTTTTTAAAGTATCTAACAGCTAATTTTATACTTAGTTGATTCTTATTTATAACGCCTGGCACGAGCTTTGTGCAGGACTCAAAATTCTCATATAAAATCAACGCCAGTTTTCGTAAATCCACCTGTACACATCTGAAAAAGAACCTAAATGTGTTATACATTCTGTAAACGTTGTTAACAATGCACATTATCTCTTGCATACTTTAAATACTCTTGTTAAGTATGCACCTGTCACCAGTATTGCAATGTGTTGTAAGTGCTCTTAAGCAATGCTAAGCCAGCATCTGTGGCATGTTGACATGGCATGTTAAGCAAGAGCTTTGATTAGAAAGTATTGCTGTTGTGTGCATGTGTAATCAGGACATACATACATATAAGTGTTATACATTTTAAAATATTATTTTGCTAAAATAAATCATTTTAATACTGCATAAAGGGGCTATTCATAAATTACGTCATTTCAAATTAGGGGGGGGGGGTCTGGACATCGGATGACGGTAGCATGAAGTAGGAGGAAATGGGGTCATTTGAAGCATGATTTTTGGATGATTATAGGGGGGGGGGGGGTCCAAAATCGTCAAAAATCGATGACGTAATTTATGGACAGCCCCAAAATGCTTGCTACAAATATTCAGTTGATATAAATCTCATAATATAATATCTTTCCCATAAATGAGAAAATTAAAAGGTTTGCAAACTACACCATCTTTTTAGGGTTCAATTCCTCAAAAGTAAAAAAAAGGAACCCTTATAGGATCACTTGTGCGTCTGTCTGTCTGTCCGTCTGTCACTGCCCATTTTCTCCAAAAGTACTGGACCAATTAAGTTGACATTTGGTACACATGTAAATTCGTGAGCCAAAGAAGGACGTCTTACGTAAACAAACGAATTTTAAACATGCGGGCCACTTGTGGGGGGTAAATGAAGAAGTTTAAAAATAAAGTTTATCAAACTATATTGTGTTGTATATCAAATTAATAAAAGAGCTCATCTTGAGAATTTCAAATATTTTTTTTTATAATTTTAAAATACAGAGGTTTGAAGTTATTTAAGAATAGGCTTGTGCCTGCTCGGTCACTACAGAGAACGCTCCGCTCTCGGTCAATCGGTCAAACGAACTAGTTCGGCCTTTTAGTTCCTTTAGTTCAGTTCGGTCGTTGAGAGCCGGGAATGAATAGGAGTCGATTTTTCATTGTTTTCTTTCCAATCTTTGGTAACTGAATCCAATTCAACTTGTACGATACGATGTGTCGGTATTAAACATTAAAACACCTTAACATAATTAATAAAATATCAAATATGTGGAAATATATTTGATTTTCCTTCATATTTTACGGGCTTAGGAGTGTCACGTCGTTCTTTCATCTCGTTCACACTCGTGCCAGCGACATTGACAACCGTTTCGTTCCGTCCCTTTTACGTTTCACTCAGTCAAGCGCTCTCGAATCCTACTGAACTAAAGGACCTAAAGACCGATTAAGAGCGTGCAAAAAGATTTAGTTCCTTTCGGTCCTTGATGGGATTTCATTCTTAATAGTTCTTAGTTCAGGACCGACTCAAGCCTATTTAAGAAAATAGCCAAAAAATGACCATCCCTTCCCCCTCTTTATTTCCGAAACTACTGGGTCTAAAATTTTGAAAAAAATACACAAAATAATTCTTTACCTATAGATGACAGGAAAACCTATTAGAAATGTGCAGTCAAGCGTGAGTCGGACTTAATGTACGGAACCCTTGAACGCGAGTCCCAACTCGCACTTGGCCAGTTTTTTTTTCAAACTGTTAATTACAAAGGGTCCTTTATGAGCTTAAATTAAGTAATTTTCTCACAGACACCAGTATTCTAAGTAATTAACTCCATTTTAATTCTCAATTCAATTCTTTATTCATTCATCACAGATACATAAATAGGTGGTAACGTAGTATTCTAAGGGACAGCTATGATGTACCTTTTGGCGTACTTTTAGAGTTTTTTTTTTCTGATATGGGTTTTCCAACCGTGTGCAAGTGCCTTAGGGCCTGTTTAGTGTTTATATATTGATTAGTAGCATGAGTTAATACATTTGCTACTAAACGGAAGTACTGTCTCAAACGATGGATGTTCGAAATGATATTGATATGTTAAAAGTTTTTTGGTTGAGTTAAATATGTATAATATTAATACCCATGTTACAACAACGCTATATCCATTATATAAGCACTTTTTATGAAAAAAAAAATAGGTATTGAAAATTAACAATGCCATTTAGTTTCCATAAATGTACTTAGCCATAGCCCGAAGTTAGGCGAGTTTAAAAAAACACGGTGTTTATTGAGTTTTATTCAAATGTAGAGGCCACTAGAGGCTTATTTGGAGAATCTCAAATATATATTTCTTTGTAATTTTATGTTAATTTAGAAGTTGTTTAAGAAAATAGGCTAAAAACGACCTGACCTGACCTGACATCAGAATGATATGTCATTTAGTTATCGCGCGTCTCGCTCGCGCCAATACATGCACGGACAAGTACGAGCGAAAGGCGCGATAACTGAATCGCATCATTTGGATGTCATTTTGATGTCAGTGTACGTTTGAATTGGCCTGTTGGCCTCACTATCTTAACACTCTTATGAAGTTTGTTCTCTGTTGAATTGAATTCCAATAAAACAAAATTGTGTGTGTATTGAAATAGGATTTCCACGTGCTTTTAAACTTGTTGATGTTAACCATAAGGTCAGTATAGGTTACTACTATAACACCCCAACTTGTATATTTCAGTGCCAAAATGGCGCCCTCACCGGACATCCTTGTCCCCCAACAACTCTCATCACCAACCTTGGACGCCATCAGCCTCCGAATACCGGATTTATCTGATCATCCATCTGCGCTTGTATCTGCATACTTGGTGAGTACAACTTTTTTACTATATTTAAGTATTTAACCCTTTGAACGCAACGGCTATCGGTTGCGGCGCGTCTTCGTGAAACTGTCGGAATGCACGAAGGTTGATATTGGGTTGGGCTGTAACTTGACGTCTTTAGCGGTTAAAGACAATTCAATTTGATTTTCGTTTAGGTATATCTTATTTCTTCAATTTGTATTATGAATTGATTTGACGACCGGTCTGGCCTAGTGGGTAGTGACCCTGCCTGCGAAGCCGATGGTCCTGGGTTCGAATCCCAGTAAGGGCATTTATTTGTGGGATGAAGACTCATATTTGTTCCTGAGTCATGGGTGTTTTCTATATATATAAGTATGTATTTATCTATATAAGTATGTATATCGTCGCCTAGCAGCCATAGTACAAGCTTTGCTTAGTTTGGGGCTAGGTTGATCTGTGTAAGATGTCCCCTAATATTTATTTATTTAATTTAATTTTTAAGTAAATAAATAAATAAAAAATATGGGACAATTTTTCACAGATCGAGCTAGTCCCACAGTAAGTTGAATAAGGCTTGTGTCGTGGGTACTATACGTCGATATATACATTATATGTATAGTTATGTATAAATATATGAATAGAAAACACCCAGAACTCAGACACAAATAACTAACCCTAACTCCTGTTTCGTAGGCAGGGTCACACCGGCTTGGCTAAGAGGCTGTCTAAATGATTGTCAATATTCAATACATAGGTACCTACACATGTATTTGTAAAACCTAACAAACAACCTATTCTTAGTATTATATTTATTAGTGTTAGTGTTATTTTGACCAGATATCTAAGTTGTGCTAATAAGCAATTATTGGCGAGACTTATTTGCGTTTCAGTCTGTCTCAGAGATTGATTCAGAATAACAGAGACAATATTGACCATGACTTGAAAGTAAAAGGGCAAATTAATATAAAGACAATTTATTGAATAATGACATGATACAATGAATGAAATATGAAACTCCATTGGAACTAAGTTTTTTTTTATTTGTTACAACTATTCTGATATTGATGTATGAAGTATTGTCAAATGCGTACCACATTGCCTACCTTGACGAATTATTCCGAACTAAATCATATCTACTATAATTATACTACTAATTCGAATGCCTGTTAAAATTTTCAGAGCAAACAAACCGCCAAGAATGAGTGCGAGCGTGTGGGACTGGTCGCTGGCTTCGGCCGACGGCCTGCTTACGAATGAAGAGTGCTCCTTGCTGCTCGATACCGACCTCCTTAACAACGATGGTGTGTACTTTTATTTATTTTATTACTTTGTTCTTACTACAGCAGTTGGGTAAGGTTGCAAAGTATTGGCGGATTAGGTGACAATGACAACTTACGGAACTTTAGATTTAGCTATTTGTAATTTACAGTTTCATTCAAACTATGAAATCGTTGCTCTGTTACGAAATTCGTTTGGTGTTTACTTACAATTGTCTCACGCAAAGGGAAAGGGACATAAAAACTTAAGATGCAGCTCATAGGTTCAGTAATCCCATTCACTCTTACAAAAGAGACCTATTACAGACGAGAAGACGGGAGAGACATTTATTCTTCTTTCACGTAGCTATTTGCTTTGTTATTTTTAATACAAACGTACGCACGGGCCACGTACGATTAAATGGTATAACAACGTACGGATGCATTTTATTCTCCACGCACGTCCGATGATAGAACTAGGAACATGGATTTAAGTTGTGCAGTAATGCACAGCTCATTTTCTTTTTATTTTAAGATCCTTCTTTGCACTGAGCAATCGATTAATACCTACAAGCATATCACACAGATATCTTGATTAGTTAGTGCACACCACATGACACGCACAAAATGTCTGACAATACATTTTTGCAGAGCTATAAAAGCGAGCGACATATTTGTTAAATTATTATTGCAAATGACTGTCCTTACACGTGTCTGTGCAACCAACTCTTACTATAATGACATTAATGACGTGACGTGTCCGAATAAAGCTACGAATATTGTACTACAGATAAAATAATTCAAGCAAGACGCTATAACATGGTGACTCGTGTGTTACTCTTCTCGTGGAGTGACACATTTTATGAATATGTTGTAATTGTTTATTGGCATCAATGGTTTCGGATGCAACATCGATCGGTATGCGTTTGATATAGACATATATGCTCCATGTAAAGGGTAAAGGTGCCAGAACCTTCAACTATCGATATTGTTTTATTACTGTGTTACTACTATCACTAGCGATTAAACAGATTTTGAATATGACTACAGCAAAGCATTGGTATTACTTATTGTTATTATATTTCACACATTTTAACGTATTCCATAGATAGGTATTTAAACATGCCTGACCTATAGAAACAGTATCTGTCTAGCCAATTTTGATAAATGGAATGTTTATCAGTTCGTTTTATGGTCCAGATGACCTAGGCTACAAATTAGGAGGTTCTATACGAAAAAAAGGAGCCAGGGCAAAGATTAAATACCCCGTTCAATACTACATTTACATTCAGCCCCTGCCGCTGCCGTCAATAATTCCCTAAATACTGCTGCAGCACGATCGAGCTCGAGTGTGTGTTTACATACTGCCCTATGTATATCGAAACCGAAGTGAGTGGTATCACTCACTTCGGTTTCGAGTTTCGGCAATGGCAACCGTCTTTCTCCTCCAGATGCTCGGCAAGTACTGAGCGACGGAGCTGAATGTGAACACACTGCCGCTCGCGCTGCCGGTCCTTTGACTTCCGCACGAAAAGCCGATCTTTTGGGGAGCGCCCGGCAGCGCGAGTGGCAATGGCAGTGGCATGAGGAGTATCGTGTTTATAGATATAGAAATCATTTTTCACCTCAGCAGCTCGAACAAGAGTACTTTGTTTCTTAAAAACAGTGAGCAAAATGCGATTTTGCTCACTGAGGGAGACAAAATGACATTCAAGTGACCTTTATAGTCAAATGTCATTTCAACATGCGGGATCTAATACAAGTTCGATATACTTGGGTTCTATTATCTCTGTCCCTCTAGGTATGTTCTCACTGCTTAGGGTGAAAAATTTTGTGTACTACACGAGATCAAAGTTATTTACATCTCGTGCGCTTTTGAATCCCTTACTACGCTCAAGATTCTAAATTAGATTCACTCGCTACGCTCGTGAATCTATTATAGAATCTTTCGCTTGCACGGGACTCAAAATAAGCACTCGGAGAAATATCAAACTTTGATCTCTTGTTGTACAAATAACTATATTCATGTTCAAAACGTTCTTCATGCAAAAAGTAAATGAAGAAACATGTAAACAATCGAAAAACAAACCAGGAACACATTTTAACATAACATAATAATATTAACATATACAGTGTGAAAAGATAAGTCGGGCCCTGGAGGGAAACTAGGTACCTTAAATCCTTAAGTGGCTCATTTTACTTAAAGGAGACATTCCTTTATTTTTAAAAAGAAACGAAACTGCATTCAAAGTATTTTTCTTTTTTTCTTCAATTTGGCTTGTCTAAAAAAATCTTGAGTACTAAATATTAGATTTTATGGATATTTTGTACGACAGACGAGTGTAAGACCTAATGAGTTAATTTATGCGGCATAATGGCATGTTGTCATTAGGACGTCAAAGCAACATTCCTGACAATTTAACAAAAACAACCTA
The DNA here is from genome assembly GCF_910591565.1 of Cydia splendana. Lineage (NCBI taxonomy): Eukaryota > Metazoa > Arthropoda > Insecta > Lepidoptera > Tortricidae > Cydia > Cydia splendana. Next base: position 9,401,347 of record NC_085971.1, on the reverse strand, counting down.
CGCATTTCATCAGGTTCATTGTTGCCCACCAAGCCCCACCAATGCGGGGCAATAATATATTATTGCCCCACCAATGTGGGGCAATAATATATTATTGGTGTCACGCCCACATGCGAAATTTAGGTATAGATTTGGTTCGAAATTCGCGTCAATTGTATGAATTAAACAAATGAAATTTGTCGTAGTGTGATTGAAACATGTTTCCTGTCACTCAGATTTGGTGAATTGACTCTGTGATTAGCTCGTATTAATATTAGACCAGACCCATGAGTTTAATATATGCCATGACCTTTCTAATTAATGTATACTTTTCCTACTGTACTTTTATTGTATTGTTTATTCCCCATAGCACATTTAATTTCTCATCGTCAAGTATCGAAACCATAGTCTCTGATCGTTGAGAACCTCCTCCTTTTTGCAAGTTACTTAAAAAGTCATTGCAATTAATTACTGGCAGTCAACCTTACCACCAGTAAGTTGGTCGTTTAACAACGGTATCCTTTAGAATTTAGATACTAAATACTTATCGTGAATGTGGTCCAACTGCTATTGATCCATAAAATTCCGCGAACAAATTGTGGAGTGAACTGCACATGTTATCCTTGAACGGCAATTAAGCCCTCACAAAAACAGCGCGGTGCAGTCTCACTCAATGCCAAACCAATTATGTCGCCTTACGATTCCGATTATGATAAAGGGTATATTCCGATTTTCCTTACCAATTACCTACGTACGAACACGCTTTCGTACGCTATGGATTAATAATTATAACTTTGACTGATGCTCAGGCATTCAATTGTTTCAACTTTATTGCACATTATAGGAAAGTACAAATAGCAGACTTAGACAACAGATATTGTTGGTGCAGATAATTTGGTGACAGGGGTAATGTTGCATTTATAGTGTTTTCTAATATAATTCTGAGTTTAGCTAAGAAATAGGATACCTACATTATTTCTGTACTATGTAGTAGTATTTAGGCAGTCAGTAAAAGGCGCTTTACTTACTTCGCTGGTTTACACGAATATATTATACAAGCAAGGAACGCTCACTATGATAAATGTCATTGAATTCAGTTTCGTTTCTTCGCGCTATTAGTAGAATTTGACCCGTGTATAATTAGATTCATTAGGCACATACAGTTTATTTTTTGTATATTCGTACGACTTTTTATCTTAGGAGCATTAACCCCTTGTTTAATTTTATATGATGCAACTTGGAAGTACATTTTTAACAAGTGTTATCAGTGTTATCACTCATCACCTGATCGTGATCAGGCCAGCACATTTCGGCAACAAATAAAGCAGTTAAATGCCATAATAAATATGACATTTCTTATTACATTAACACTTTGCGGGAGGTACAAGTGTAATTGTAATTTATTTGGAAAATAGTAAAATCCGTGAAGGCGTTAAGATGGAATACCTAGTAGATAAGGCAGAACGTGTTAAATAAATTAGTAACCTGGAAACGTATGTGTCGTTAGGCTTAATTAATTACCATTACGCCTCGGCCACCAAACGCACGCTCCAAGCCCGCACGTCTCTTGTTTTGTGATCAAAACAATATTTGTTAACTAACACGACTAACTACTTAGTTAAAAGTTGCTCAATAGTGTAAACAAATGAGCTTGCGATACGTCATCTCAACCAAATAAATAAATCTTAGGATTCATTTAACTTTAAAACTGATATTACGTCAAATAAGAATACATCTATGTTATCACATCCTGTTAACCACTCCCTTATCGCGTTATCTTAAGATGTATCAAGTGCCTGCGCTCCCGAGCCAGACTTTGTCTCGATAACAGTATCTAACCTCTGCCCCGACGCTTTTTATGCTCGAATTAACTGAAGACGTAGTAGACAATAACGATATCTGTAATGTATTAAAGAAGGCACATGTAAAGGACAGTTATCTACACGTGGTATGTTTATTATAGTAAATTTAGCTCTTGTCTGTAAATTAGCTGATAGTATTAAACCTTTATATCCATTTCGTATCTATTTGGTTAAAACAAGTTTTATGAACGTGACCTATTTTCGTCACCTTACGAAACTCACTGGATGGCCTCTTAATTTGAATTAAAACTGATTATTTATTTGATCAGGTATTAGTTGTAAGAAATCAGGTAGTTCAAATTAAAGAGTTCAGTATTAAAAGTAGGTACCTAGGATGCATTGTAATCACAGCGTCGAAATTAAATGTCGGATTGAACAGGCGCGTAATGGTTTCATGAAACTCTGACATCTGCAACCGTTCGCTGAAGAATTCTACTGACGCTTGGACAGAAAACAAGATCATCAAAAGAAGAATCCTGAAAATATCATACAGGGATAGAATATCTAACGAGAGAGTGCTGCAGTTAGTAAATAAGAGGTCGAGGTTTTAAAGCTAGTTAAAAAACGCAAGCTGCAATACCTTGGTTCCATATCATGCGACAGGAGAAGTATGAACTCCTTCAACTCATTATTCAGGAAAGATTTAAGGGAAATAACCATTCGGGCGAAGACGTAACTCATGGCTCAGAAATCTTCAGACATAATTTAAACAGAGCACAAGCTCATTATTTCGCGCGGCTGTGTCTAACGTCCGTAGGTATACCAACGTATATCCCTCATGATAGCCGTAGTCGACCTCCGGTAGGCGGTAGACTGAAAGATTTTTCTGACGAGACATCTGGCTCTGAAAGGTTAAATGATTTGAAAAAAACTTGATTCGCCATATAGGTATTTGTCTGAAAACTGCTGCTCCTTGTCGTGAAAATGTCTGCGTACGCTCTTGTTTAATGTAGAAAAAGTTCACCATACCTCTCGAGAGATGGCGTTATACTCAACCTACAGAAAGTGTACGTGATTATTTTTTTATCGTCATAGATACCATATGCGTCACTGTAAGAGTGGGGACTACCAATAAGTCGCCATGTCCGTCTGTCTGTCCGTCTGTCCAGTGCCGGATTAAAATATTTTAATGTTCTAAGGGCCACTTGCGTCATCCCACTAACCCGGGGTTAACCAGTTAAACCGTTAACCCAGAGTCAAATCAAATTGTAATGGTGACCATGGTAACTCCAGGTTTAACCTGGTAACCCCGGGTTAGTGGGATGGTGCAGGTGGCGCTAACCAATTTTAGATCATGGTGTCCCCTCTCCCCTAGGGTCATCAATATTACATTGAATTTTCTTGGTAAATTGCACTCAATTTACCACGTCACTACGTTCTTTGCCGCATTACTGCGGAGGATATAATTTTCAATCCCGTCACATTTTATCACCGAAATTGACAGTGCTGCAGCAGTAACGTTGCAACAGTAATGCTGCTGCAGTCGCCATCCGAATGTCACCTTTATCCTTTATCAAAGCTCGCCTAAACGAAATAACCGAAATTACCTATATCTATCATTGCTTGCTATCCTGGCCAACTATGCGATTAAAACCTGCTGTGGTTCACAATAATCACAAAACCCAAATAATCGCCAACTTAGGTAACATGACTTATACACCTGCCCAAGAGTAACAGTGTACATATATTGAATATAATTAGAGCAGACCTTGGAATAAACAATGGTCAAGTGTAAGCGAATCCGAAGGCCGTGCTTCGCATAAGGCCGCCCAGAACTTCCAACCGTAGCGGGCTACCGTGCGAGGCCGAAGGCGGAGCCAACCAATGTCCAAGTGTAAGCGAAGATGCTCTAGAGCTTTCCTGCGACGCTTATTCATGTGAGAGCAAAGGCCGAGCTTCAGTATGAGGCTTATCTCTGACAAGAACCAATGGCCAGTGTCTTAAAAAGCAAATTATTGTTTACGAAAAATATTAAGTTTTAAAATTACTTTCGACGTGTCAAGGACGGCGTCGTCCCCATGGTCTCGGAGAAGACTGGCTAAACTCGAAATAATCGGCTTGACGTTAGAGGTAATTTTAGACCTTAATTAAACGCGATTACGTCCCGTTTTCGTAAATAATAACGTAACAATCGTGAAAGTTTACATCAGTGTTTTTAAAGGCATAGTCTGTCCGTCCGCGGCTTTCACAAAACATTATACTGGTAAAGAGCCATAAAATTATGGCACTTTTTACTGTTTTGTGAAGTCGGTTCTTTATTGTCAAATATGATTTTTCTGCAACACATGTTTCGTTCTATTTTTAATATGCCATTTGACGTTACATTTTAATAACTGCGCAGTGAAGACTGATGTTAAGGGTTCACGGGATTATCTGCAGGGGGTCTAATTTGCGACGAACGTGCTTCATTTATCTAATTATAAGTTTATTGTGTCCGCCGCATTTAATCACTGTTGGATGCTGTCGCACCACCCCCCACGAATTCACCTCATGCACACGATAACGATAGGAATAAGGTCAGTAATATTACCGAGATGTTATCGAAATAAGCTCGTTACTGTACGTTTCCATGTCTTGTTGCTAAATAGACAGTGTAGCAACCATCATCTCTATGGTTTCTACGCAATGGTTACACTAGGCTAGCAGTATTCTATTTTTTAAAACTTTAGAAGTGACCTATGTATAATGTTCTCACCGTTTATCTTTTACATAATACTAATAGGATGAGGTGTGACAGTCTATCTTTTCAAGGGTTATTTATACACCAACCAACCACCTTGTACAATGTACCTACATACATATTCAACGCAGCTGGCCAACTTTATTGTCACGCCTGCAATAGAGTATTTAAGAGCAAGTTCGACCTGGCCAGCCACAGGGCTCAATCTAGACAACGTCCATAATGTTGGAATTGGCCTCGAGCATTTTAATAACAAAACTTCCGTGAGACAAAGACATATTAAATATATTAAAAACGACCCGACGACGACGACGTGAGTGACCCGTTTTTAATATATTTAATATGGCCTCGAGCATCTTAGATATAGTTCTGAACTGTCCTTTAAAACGCTATGTATTATGGTGATCACGAACTTTATGCATGATTACTATCCGTTGAACATATAACTTATTATTCTAATGGAGATTAGAGTCGAACATATCATAAGTTATCTTTACTATGAACAAATATTTGTATTTTGCTAAGTCTTTCGGTAATAAAACTAATAAATAATACTTAGATTTGGATTTCAAATAAAATGTGAATTACCATGATGAAAGTGACTAATGCAAATTATTCATATCAATTGTAATCTTTGTTTTTATTTCCTTGATACTATAGTTCTATTAAAAATAAATAAATAAATAGTTGAAAATAGATGTAAATATGTATTTTTAAATATGTTCTCATATCATCACTGACATCATATCATGTCAGTGATGTATTGTATTGTCTTTATGAGAATAAATGTCTTTAAACCTAAACCTATTGCTCTAATTTTTCCCGCCGATCGGTCATATTAGTACAAAATTGATATAATTGATTGGGCATTTAATTTAACAATTGAATTACCATTTTAGTATCTGAGATGTAAAACACAACTAAAAAAAAATAACAGATAATGTTTAATTATAGACATAGAACTGATTTGAAATCCTAAGTTAGTAGAGATAGTAAAGATAAGGAATTATGTACTTAATATCTTAAATTTAAATTTTAATCTTGATTGTTATATAAAGTTTCCATCCAGTTATCACTAGGTCGAATTCGTGGGTGTGTCTTAAACAGGCGGTCAGCTAGCAACTGGATTGTAGCTGATAACGTATCACGTCATTCTCTTGCAAAACATATTTGTTTTTCATTTAACCATCTATAGACCGATGTTATTGATTAGGGTTTCATTCTGCTCTTTCCACTGTTTATCTTATATACAATAAAAATATGTTTTGCCACTTGCTACATCTTGTTTTAAATAACAGGGTACCATTTCTGTTATTTGAAACAAGACCGAATAGTAGGGCCACAGAAAAATCGTTTAAGCTATTTGAGGACTGTCCAGAACAATATGGGGAATTTTTGGACCCTTTTATTAGTTGATCAGATTGGTCTTGACCTCTGGTCATTCATTGTTCATATACTATGCTCGATAGGTTATGTTATGGCCATCAGTAGGCGGTTGCTAAATTTTTGATCGCATGTAAAGTATACATGCACATATGGTGCATGTATACACCTTATTGAAATTTAATTCTTAAGGGTCACCTTACGCAGGTTCTCCTGCGAATATACTCGAAACATTTTTTTTTTGTTAAAATTCGAAGGATAGGATTCGGATATTTAAAGAGTTACTGCCCAGCCCAGCAATATGCAGGCGAAGTTCTTGAGGCTCATTTACCCTAATTTTGTTAGGGTAGGTATGACAAACTTACGGCTAGTCGACCAAAATTAAACAGACCGGTTAAATGTTAAAAATGTGCGTATTTTGTATTCCCGTTTGTTCCCGCCGGGAATAGATGGGAATAGGTGCATTCATATGATTCATTCCCATCCGCCCCCGCGCTCATGTATAGCGGCGATCACGTGCGGCGGGGACAAATGGACAAATATTCCCATACCCATCAACTATTCTCAAAATCTTCTCGAGTATGCTCCTCATCCCATCTTCCATGTAAAAAATGTATATGCAATGGTTCTTTCACTTATCAAGGTAAGACTTTGTAACTGACTCTTAAACGTGTTGAGTCTTGCCTACTGTTTTCACGAAACACCTTAAATTTCAGTATTTTGTCTCTCCCATGATACGCTTATCTTAAAAAATTGTTTCTCTTAACCTTGTGGCTTACCTACTTATACTGCCTATGGTTTTTTTGTCGATTCATTTTCTGATTTTTTATCAAAATGGCGGATTTACACTTGCGAGGACTATAAGTCACAGAGCCACTAGTTATTTTTCGAACAAAACAAAAAACCGGCGAATGCTAAAAAGTTGTATAGAACTTAATTCTGTTAAAATAATAGCCGCGACATGTCGGTAAGTACTCTGTATTTCGCTTAGATCCCCATTCCCCACGTCACAGGCTAAGCCTAGTGTGGGGATCACTGTACTGCCTCTCTTGTAATATTAATTTATGAAATAAATATATTTTGAATTTTTGAATTTGAATTTACTAACGATGTGGCATATTATCACATCAGGCCGAAAAGCTTAAAGCACGAGATGGTCCTTCATCCTGTCACTGCTGTGTTTTTTTGCTTAGGTATAAGCAAATTTCAAGGGATTTTATATGTTGCTGTGAAATATGAAATGACATGTACATATATTTTATAATTCATATTTTAAAACCTCGAATTCGAACTTACGGAAGTTGACACCTAAACTTTTGCGCCGCTATCTGTATGATCTGTATCTGCGCTGATCTTTACGCGTTTTATTACCAATGTTTCCACGTGTTTCGTTGTATCAGTGATTAGACAGGATTAAGAGTATATCTTAAAGTGAATTCGACCCTTTTGACTCTTTCTTTCGACTTTGCAAAGAGTACTTTGTTAAATGTCGTTTTACGTTGATTTGCACTGTCACCCCTTTTATAATAACTTTGAGAGCTGGTTGCCTTAAAACAGTATGACAGAAGATTTTAAAGTGTCACTGTATCTGGGTGTTGCTTTGGGGTTGTGCACAAATCACGCGAGGTGTTTTCGACTACTTTTTGAGCCCCCTCCCCCTTGATGATATTTCGTGAGGTTTTTGGTTACCCCCCTCCCCCACATAACCTCACGTGTATTTTTTTTTAATCTTTCTATCCGACCGGTCAAGGCCACGCGCTCCAAAATTTCGTAAATTAGACTCGCTATTTTGAAGTGCGGAGTGAAGATTTATGTTTAACGAAACCGAGAAAAAGTATCCACTCATGTGGTACGTATTTTTTCTTAGTTTCGTTCACTGTAGAAAATTACATGTGAGGTCTCCTTATACCCCCCTCCCCCAACGTGATCTGTCTTGATTTTTTCGTGACCCCCCCCCCTATCGAACCTCGCGTGATTTGTGCACAAGCCCTTTGACGTAACATCGTGCGAGATAACGTTCATATATATATACTGACGTCTCTTAGAGTCCCGTTGTATTTTGTCCATTACTTATCTAAGCTTCTTACGATTACCTTGAGGCTCGCCAGATATATTCAGCGATCGCTTAATTTATTAATTAAACACGACTGCCAGTATTATTTTTATTAATTAACTACGTCTAGTTTTTTTTCGCATTTATTAAATAAATATTTCGAAGTGAAAATGTGTTGCTACCAAAATAATGGACTTTGTGACCTGTGTAGAAATTTCCAGTTTAATTTTTTACAGCGTAAGCTAATTGTTATTTGGTGTTGTTTTATTTGTAAACTAGTCCTTAATTTTTCATCATCGGATCTTTTAGGACTTTGACTGCGAAATGTGTTAATGAAATTTAAATAAAAGTGCTGTTCTTACAAAATAAAGTAAACCTTACGAAAAATAAATTGCAAAGGAGAATTATTTTTATTTTGTTTTCCGTGTCTGTTAAAATAATTTTTATGTGAGGCAAGTATTTAAACAATGTTTTTGTTGACAGATATACTTAAAAGCTTTCCAAGCGCTGCGACGAAGATCGAATCGGGCGAGTTCGTCCTGCAGGAGGAGCTGTCCAGCCTGTACCCGCCCTCGCCGCCCGAGGCCAAGCCCAGCCGCGCCGAGCTCGCCAACGATCTGTTGCAGCAGCTAGAGAGCCAGTGCAAACAAGGTAAATACCCAGACAATTAGTATTGCTACTACACACATTGCAGAACGTGACGTGTTGGAATGGTAACAGAGTTTCAATTATCTTTGAATAAAAGGAGAGATTTTCAAGTAAACCGTAAACATTGTGCTTATTCGGCTTTTCCTAAGACATATTAACTGTTGAGATGAACCGGAAGAACCACAAAAGTCACATGTTTATTGGCAATACAATACTACTAGTAGTACAGATGATTACTAACCTAACTTACTGCGTGACTATTAAATTAAACAAGTAAAAAACTCCAAAGTTCATTCTCACAACGCACGTTCTGTAGATAGTGCCTGTTCCTAGTTTAGATATTGTGCAGTTTACGTAACGGGGCCATGTTTAATCTAATGTTTTGAGGTCGCAAATCAATACTGATTAGCCTCTTCGCAGGAAAATAGTACATATAATATATAGGTACGTAAGGTGCGTACTGCGTAGTGCGTACCGAAAAGTTTTTTTTTTTCAAATACTGTTTATGGATAAAATGAACTAGTGAGCGAATGATTATTTCTGTTTATATTGCTCAGTTTCAGTTTCAGGCTGTTGACATAATAAAATAAATGCTTGTAGAATGGCGGAATATCAAATTTCAAGACTTAATAGTTTTCCAGTAATATAGAAATATTACAGCCCAAAATTTAGCCACACATAAGCAAAAATAGTAACTCGTTTTGTAACTTCACTTGTAATATACAGAAATGTTAAAAAAAAACTTTACAGCACAGGTCATATTAGAAATTAACAGAACAGTACCATGAAAACCGAAAAAAAGAATACTTTTGTCTACAGCTACTACCAATTCTCAACGACTAAATGATTGCGAACATTTTAATGAACTCTGTAATTTAGCCGCAGTAAGACTAGGTTTATAATGACAAATTAGGAGGGTTGAACTATGATCTTTTGAATAAGCATTCCTCGGCCATGCACGTCACAGCAATGACGGGCACTGACGCAAATCGCATGTCCTAAATACTTGACCAGCTCGAGTAGCTTGGGCGGGAGACGCGAGCTGTTTACATTCACTCCGATAACTGGGAGGGAGTGACCCGCTAAAGGGAAAACAACCGTCGAATCACGTCATTGCGCAAGTACTGACAGTTGTTGTTTTTTAATTCATTGTCCTTATTAATCGGCCATATGCGAATAGGAAGTTGTTTTTTAACCGACTTCATTCAATATCTAATTGTAGGAAGCTCTTATGTAACATTCGGACATCATTAATAATTCTGCGATACAAAAAAGCAACAGACTTAAACCGGGGAACATGCAGGTTATTTTATTAATTTAATGTGTTGTTTTAAGTAACCTTTCATTGTTTATACTTACGACATCGGGAATATATCTTTGCGACACTTTGTTACTTCGTTTGAGGTTAAGATCATTTTCGAAATGTATTTTTATTGGATTTTATTGGATTTCACGGGCCTATAAATCCCGGTCTTTTGATAGGCTTGCGTGGGGAGGTCCACCACGTAGAGGCCCCTTGGAGAGCTTTAATGTCATGTAGAACGCCTGCTGGAACCCATTCACAGGCGCAACAATGGCAACAGCAAAGGCGCAGGCGACACCCGTGAACCGGTCGCAGCAGGCATTGGACTATTGTAGAAAAGACGTCCGGGCACCTGCCATAACAATGTTTTCACTACTTATCGAGGCAGGCGGTGACTTGCCGCCCACTAGATGGGCCCCTGAAACAGCCGTCGTGAAGACGACCAGGGGCCTATTTCTCGTACGTTACAAGTCTTGTAATACAAGTGTGTATCTATGGTAACGCTTGTATTTCAATATTTTTTACAAGTTTCCGTTTCACGTAAATGTATAATTGTTACAAGAGCGGGGATAAAAGAGTTTTCACAAGTGTTGTTGTTTCACAAGTTGACAAACACTAGTAGATATTATATACTAAAATAGTAATTTCGTTTCTCAAAAGCTGTACTTTATACTTGTAGCTTGTGACTTATCACGAAATAATGAGGAGTCTCTATAAACTGCTAATATGCGTTTTTGGTAAAAATCGATTAATAAATAAATGAAGATATTGCATTTTTAAGATCTCAAACGTGTAAGTTTTGAATCTCCAAAAAAAAACAGTAAACTCATTCCTATGAAATTATTATAATTGGGAAAGAACCAGTAAATGACCAATAACATAATAATTTTGTAACGAATTCACCCGTATTATAAAAAAAAAAACTGACCCACCCTGAAGCTTGTAAACATTCATAGAGTGACTGACGAAACTGAGTTTGATTTTACACTTGTAATTGATAATTTTGAGAAACGCTTTTCATTACTACTTGTATTATTATACGCTAGTATATTCCGAAAACACAAGTCAGCCATTTTATTTTCCTCTTATTAAGATTATGATGCATAACAGTGACATTGACATTAAGATAACATTTATAATGGCCATTGCATTTCCTTTTTGCATAGTAAACAAACCTATTTTCTAACTTTAGACAGCCGCCTTGTAGCACTTGTAGTAATCATTCCTACGAGAAACAGAATTAAAACACACTTGTACAATGAAATTTTAAATGTAAGCTTGTAGACTTGTCAACTTGTAACGTACGAGAAATAGGCCCCAGTAGTAGTAGGGATCTTTTGCTATTTATTGTAAGAGGGGTTATACAATTTTATTACAAGTTTTGAACTTCTTTAATATGCTATATGCCGTCATCTACCAAAATAGCATAATGTAGATACATATTAATTTTAAAAGTAGGAAAAAGCTTTAAATTTGTATGAAAGTTTTATTTACTTTAGTTTAGGTACCTATTTTAATAAATAATAATTAATTTGAAACAAACGCGTCGTCAATTTAAATGAGTTTTTTATGACGTGAAATCTGCGTTCAACAGATAACATAACAGATAACATATGTATAACATAATCTTAATCTCGTTATTAATAAGATTATCAAAAAGCGCGATAATAAATATTGCTAATTCATTACGTCTTTCTTCTATCATAGTGGCAGGCCTATCTATTAAATTTATCTAGACTTATATCTATTGAGTTGGTTTGATACCAGTTTGATCCTTATAAGTGAAGTTTGGAGGTGCGACATACACACCCCATGCGAGTACTGCCCTCTAATTTATAAACATGTTGCCACGGATGTGTGCTTGCCCCTAGTGTACCTTGACCTAACAATCCGTAACGACCGTATAACTTCCGAGATCACACGTGAACTGTTTAGCATTAGCCGACACGCTCGGTCGACGTTGGATATGATAGTTCTGACACACCCTCTGTGGGTGACTAGCATGTCGTTCACATCATTTAAACGCGTGATTCTGCTAATTATTACGTCGTCACTGATAGCTATATCTGATTCGTTAAACGAATGATATAAGGTGACCCGCCTCTTTTGTATCTACGACTTTAATGAAGACTATTCGTTATATTATCAGGCTCCCGGCTTCTTTTATGTATAAGAGATATGAAGTGGAATCGTTGAAATAATTAGTATATGTATTCTTATTAATACCAAGTGATTTTCCTTTTCATTGTTATCTTTGTACATGTCGTAGTCAGATCGTATAATCCGCCGTATTACATTACGGCTAGCCGTTATCAAAAACAGGGGCGTTTTGAAATGCGGCGGTTCGACGATTAGCCGGATTGTCATTGCGATACGTTCTTCAATAAGGCGGCCAACGTTTAGCCGCATTGTACTACTATTTTAGATTGTAGAGTGACCAGTTCTTTCGGTCGCCTACGTAACCGGAGTTTGACAATGTTTGCAATTTAATTTATTTTTACCATGGTCCCACCGCACTACATGTGTTTCTTTTCCAAAACATTTCCTTCACAACTTAAATAGACGGAGCCCCGCAAGCGGGGCTCCTATTTCTGGGCGGTTTGCCCTTCGGGCATCTGAATCTACCTAACGAACCTAACCTACTTACCTACCTACGCTTTTTTCCCCAAAGTGTAATGTTTTCACGGACGTCTCACTAAATCAATAGGTAGGTAGGTTAGGTTCGTTAGGTAGCTTCAGATGCCCGAAGGGCAAACCGCTCAGAAATAGGAGCCCCGCGAAGCGGGGCTCCGTCTAGTTAAGTTGCGAAAGAAATGTTTTTTGAAAAGAAACAGTCCGACGAACTCCAGATTTGATGGACACCCCCGCGTTTGTCAGGCAGCGCCACGGGTGTTAAAAATGGGAACTAAAAACTGTCAAAGCGGCGGCTAATGACTCGCTGTATTACATTACGGCTAGCCGTGTTGAAGAACGTATGGCACCGAATACATTCCGGCGGATTCTCATTCAGCCGCATTCAATCCGGCTAATCGTTAAACCGCCGCATTTCAAAACGCCCCTGTTTTTGAAAACGGCTAGCCGTAATGTAATACGGCGGATTATACGATCCGACTGCGACATACACATTACGTCACGTCTCCACGTTCATTGGGTTGACTGTCAACGTGAAGAATACTTATTAATTGATTTATTAATTTTCATAATTACATATTAGCTTAACATGTTATTTTTTGTTTTTGTAATGGAAGTGTAATTCAAACGAACTACAGTTGTATCAAGATATCTACTGTTTATACAGTCTTGACACAACTGCAGTTCGTTTAAATTACTAAACTTACACAGGTTGACTTATAAAAGTATGTATAATGTCCTTTATACATTATATACGAACAAGACACCTACATTCAAAATGTCTTTGATATCCTTTATTAATTTATTTAATCTTTATTGCACAAAAGAAAACTCAACGTGCGTGTGTGCGTTGCGTCTCGGTAGCTCAGTTAGCAGAGCATGGACTTCGCGGGTTCGTGCCCCGCCCGAGATAGTGAATCTTTCCACTTTTAATTTATTTATAAGTTTTTAAGTAGATACGTTGTAGGCGGTGCAACGGCATATACTTAACTACATTTAATAAGTTCTAGGTAACTTTCATGATGATGTTAAACTTTAATTCAGTTATTTTTATACAAACAACGGCCCAAAATCTGTTACGTTAAAAGGTTAAGGTTAAATAATTTGTAGGTGAAATTAGGATACAAACTTCGAGTTACAAAAATATTAATTGATGTAAACGAGTTCTTTTGACAATCAGTTATGAAATAAAAATGCTAGAAGAAATAACATCGAGCAATAATGATAAAGACCTGATAAAGAAAACTTTTCCATAACAGTCAACCTGTGACCCTTCGGTTGTTTGTACTTTTGTCGAAAGTAAAATATGGAAAAGTTTTGTTTATCAGTCCTTATCAACCTTGACTAATGTTATTTCCTCCAACATTTTTACTTTATAAATTATTGTCAGAAGAGTTCCCTGTAATAGCAGCCAGACGCCTGGCTAAAAATTATAGTTGCCGGTGATATCGAATGTCGCATGATTGCCTTTTTGTCGGCGTAGGCGCATCTTGTATCTTTTATAAAATGCCAATATTAAACCGCGTGGAGCAATAACCTCTGCTGTCAACAATTTGCCATTTATATAGCGATCATAACAAATACATGAAGTTGGATATAGAGGTGCACTGATCAGTGTCTAACCAGGTACTTTTTAGGGATAATCTTCGGACAACAACATTCTTTTATTACGTACGCATTTCGGTTACCTTTGCAATAGCGCACCTGGGAGCGTAGACAAGATGCCAATCGTTCACGCTCCGTAGTGTAACGTAGTTATCTATTTATCTCTCTTTATCATTACCTACTCCTTATTAGTGCGACAGAGACAGTTGCGTTTCGTTCGCTACGGAGCGTTAACTCTACTCACCCTGGCTTCGTCATATTTTTCGCGTGTTCAGCTTGTTTATCTATGTACCTTGTAATAAATCTTTACTTTATGGACACGCAACGGCATGTTTATCAGTACATTTCTTTGGAGAAATAGAGAAATAATACTACGAAAGAGCCAGTTTTCAAAAGATGCATTTGAAATTAAATAAATACTAAATATTAGATTGTCGATCGTTAAGTTTACATAATGATTTCCGGACCGGAGAAGTCCTGAAGTTTATTTTTGTAACACTACACCTTATAAAACAAAGTCCTCCGCCGCGTCTGTTTGTTTGTGTGTTTGTATGTATGTTCGCGATAAACTACTGCAATATGCAGCACTGTACAGCAGTTGCTGTGCAGCAGCAGCTGTGTCGCAGATATGTACTACTGAACGGATTTACATGCGGTTTTCACCTATCAATAGAGTGATTCTTGAGGAAGGTTTACGTGTATAATTTCTTAGCCCGTGCGAAGCCGGGGCGTTAGTTGACATTTAAATATCAGGGGTGTGAACTTATCCGCATAAATGGATACTCTCATTCTTATTTATTAACTTCAGTGACAAAATCAATAAGTTAAATTTACACAAGCTTTTAAGTATATTGTCTACAGTTGTCATTAAGTATGTATTATTTTAAAGTCTGTGTATGATCTTTATTATTTGAAAAGTGATTATAATAATTATAATTGGTAGTAGCGAAAAGGATTAATTCTATATAATTTGTCATTATAAACCAAGACTTTTCCTTTTGACAAGAAGTTCATCATCCTGTACTACTTACAACTACTTAACTAAAACTTAGATCATTATCGAAGCCACTGCGGCTCAGTTTTTCATACCTACAAAGTCCTGAAATTGTCTTAATTTTTTAAAAGTAGTATAAAACCGGACAAGTTTGATTCGGAATCGAGAGCACAAAGTTTCGTAACATCACTTTATTTTTATTCACGTTTGACCGGTTTATATAATTTTATTCATTCAAGGGACTGTCATGTGTCAGTACGAGTACCTATGTGTTCAAACAAAATACTTGATATTATTTAGCTAAAAGTTAAATGCTTAGTACTTCATCGACTAAAAAAGAGGACGTTCTCAGTTCGTCGGGATCTGTATTTTATATTTATGTTTCTCTGATTTAGCGAAGACTGATGCTGGACCGGTTTCGAAATCTCTTTATTATTTAAAAGATAAATTATATACTTCAGAGTTAGTCTCATTGCTATCACGGCAGGATTTAATGATGGGAATTTGGAATGGGGATTTATCTTCAGTGATTTGGTTGGTTTTATTTTAGAAACTTGTGCTTTACGATAACCAAATAAAGTGGAACTGCAGATGAGGACAATAAAATACACTGATAGTCGGTTCTTTTTTGTTGTTGAAGGTCATAATTTTATTAAAGATATGCGTTTAGGTTTGGTAGGTTACGGTTCAAAGACGTTTTTAAGCTCGTCATTTGTTCCGCTATAATAAGGATAAACAAGTAAACGTTGTGTAATTAAGGGTGGCAGGGAAACGATGCTCCCTCCGGCGTTTGATTGACGAGCGCTCCCGTCGCGAGACTGCTAAATGCAACATTTTGAACAATGGGAAGTTAATTTGTTTTGTTGTTGTTTGTTTGAGACGGTTTAGCATGTTGATTGCCCTTGTAAAAGTGGGAAATGAACACGTTTTCCGACGTGGTGGTGGCTGCAGCGCTGCAGGCCGCGTGGGGGGGGGGGGCGGGCGCGGCCGCGCTCTGCGCCCGCGCGCCAGTACTAGCTTGTGCCGCGACGCGCCTGCTGGTGGCGCACTTTGCTCGTTTCACCCGTGACAATAAATTCGACTGGAGAAAAACATTACGGGCGCTCGCGCTCGGCTCGCGACCTATGTCTGCCGCCGTCCATGCGCAGCCTGGACGCCGTTAGAATGAAGTGCCACTATCGTTGCATTTTTAACAAGGAGATAGTCTTCAACTCACAGAAGCTCGTCAAAAGACGTTAGATCCCGGGATCGACTGTTGAATCTTTAACGACGACCATTGCCCACACATTGAGGAACCCGGTTTAGAATACCACTGCCTTTATATCGTATTATCATTTAACTGTATTGTTAAGAACATTTTTGTTGTGGATTCGTAAAGCGGTTTTTGAATAAAAGTTGGAGTTCGTGATGGCTCTCGCAGATATGTATGCTGGTACGTGTTCGCTGCGCGCTGATAGCGGGCTTTGTTTGTTTTGATTCCTTGAAAGGCTTTGCTGAGAAGGCAATTTCAGGGCCTAAATCCACGCTTGACCTCTCGACTCGACGGACTCGTATTTTTAAGTTGAATTCCATGTTATATTTTGTATTAGTGCGCAGTTATATGAATTATCTATGTTTACAGTTTGTGCATCTCTTGACCAAGATAATCATCTCTTTTAGTTAGTTAGCTTTTAATGGATTTTCACATTAAATTGTTTTCAATCGTTATCGACCACGATTGAAATTGACTACATTATTTATGTGCACCTTAATTTGTCTGGCGGATTTAGGAAACTGCAACATGTAACAAAAACGTATTAATTATACCTACTGTTTTGAATATGCGTGCAATCAGATGCAAATTAAGTATGCAAGAGGCGTATAAAAATGAATGTATGTAACATGTTGGTTGTGTATCGGTCGAGGAATTTCACGTGGCGCGCCGCCATTGCGCGCGCTGGCCTGTTTAGCCGGCGGCCTAAGTAGCGAGAACCCGCGGTGTATCGCCCGCTCTTGCTACATTCTCATACCACACTTGTACCGAACGGAGGCGATCAATTGGACAGGCTCTCGACACTTGCACCCGTGGAAACTGATAACCAGTTCGCGCACAGGGCGACCTCGCTCGATGCTCGCCCAATAATTAAACGCACTTGTTGACTACTTGTTTCCATTTCTACACGCTGATAAGTACCTCAAAATACTCGGCGCCTTTCTATATTGTTGCATAAAGGACAAGCCAGTCTCGAAACAAACATATTTTATTCATGTCGCCTTGATTATGGAATTGTAATTGTCAACATGCATCGTTATGATATGTTTTACAGATATTTCGAGAACAATGTTTTGCTTTAACCTTTTGAACGCCAAACGGCGCATCCATTTGCCGTGCCACTGACGCCACGGGGGTAAAATTTAGTTTTTGTGAATAAATAATGCCAACCGGGGTGTTTTTCAGTAGATTTTCATCAAAAAACGATCGACGTCAAATGCAGTCTTTGGCGTCGTTGTCACGATTTTGCGTTATGTCAATTGCCGTCTGTGGCGTTCAAAAGGTTAAAACACATCCGCGTTTATAAAATAACACGCAAAACTAAATTTAAATCACATTCTTGATGAGCATGAAGTCATTGACACTAGCGTGTTCGACTAGTTAGTTCGGTTAGGAGAGATATGGTCCGACATAAAATGTTGTTCTGATGAAATGTAGGTACCCAGAACGTTATCGAAGGCGCGAAGGCAGCGAACTCCGCAAGAGAAAGGTTATCGGCGGTTCGCGCGGCAATATCCCACCAATCCTAAGACAACTGACCAAGCGGCTCTGATTCTCGCCATATCCATCCACTCATTAGCTCATTACAATACTTACATTACAATTTCAGCAGAACTGGAAATAACGGTCGACCGGTTTTGTTACGATCGTAATATCATTAAATATGCTCTCGATTCATAAGTATCTGTTAACCAGGAGAAAGTTTATCGAAATTTAAAAATAAAACGTGCATCGTGCTTTAGTAAACGGACTGACAATCTTACCAATCAAATCCAATTGATGGTAGAATGCGCTTGACGGTCAATTATGATATTGTGATATGTTTGTGTCCCAAACAAATTATTCACGAGTTGTTTACGGGTTACTACATGTGTAGCGTAAATATTGCGAGTTCATAGGTAGAGTGTAGACCAAGCTAAGTTGGCAGCTATTTTGATATCCCAGATTGTGAGAGTGTTATTTTATACGTTAAACTTCTATGAAATTATGACGTTTAAATAACACTTGCACAGTCTGGGATATCAAAATAGCTGTCAACTTAGCTTGGTCTAACTCTAATCTACAAAACCATAAATGTCGAAATCGGACAAGACATTAAAACGTATTTGATCTAGGACGGCGGTCGGCAACCTGCGGCCCGCGGGCCGCATGCGGCTCGTGAAACTGTCACTTGCGGCCTGCGAGCCTCTCTGGCTATGTAATATTGAGAAACGACAATGTCTGATAAAGTCATAAATATTAACAAAGTGCGGCCCGCGTCAACATACTCATCGTTAACTACGCTACTAAAACTACGCAAAAAAAGGTTGCCGACCGCTGGTCTAGGACATTGAACACCGTTTCCTGTAGAATCAGCAAATCCTTTAAAGAATAGGTCATTTCGAATAACAGTAATAGGTAGCTATGGAAAGTATACCCTGACAAGTCTTGTTACTCCACTCGACACCTCCACTTGCGCCGTCTGACGTTGTTAGCTATTTATGGACTACATTCTGTTGTCTTGACCGATATTGTCTCTGAAAAGAATTCACTACTGTGTAAATTCTAATAGTGACAATTAAAACTACTTTGAAGTTAGGCAGTGGCAGTACTAAGTTTTGTAATGTTATACTTGTTAAATGCCATATTAGTGGTTTAATTAATGATTTGGTCAAATTAAATGAGGTTAATAATGTTTATGTAGGTCATTTTTCCGGATTCAAATAAGGTTTATTAATTTTATTATATACCGTTAATGCAATAGTAAAACATCCGTGTTGTTTAAAGTAAGTCTGAAGGCCGAACAAACGCTGTATGTATAAGTATACATACATCTTAATGTAAATTTAAATCGGAGCTTAGAGTAGGTACAAAGTAGAGCCGTTAAAGATAAAGCATACAAATAGTTGATACCAAGTATACCAACATTACCAACCCAACATTCATGCTTATGGTTGCATGCAACGTGAGATCTTGTTAAATAGGGTATGCTTACCTTGCAACTGACTTTAGTAGATAAA
This sequence comes from Cydia splendana, assembly GCF_910591565.1. NCBI lineage: Eukaryota > Metazoa > Arthropoda > Insecta > Lepidoptera > Tortricidae > Cydia > Cydia splendana. The sequence continues at coordinate 9,381,958 of NC_085971.1, read as the reverse complement.
TGCGCGGCCGAATTGTTTGTACGGCCTCATTTTAAACTTATCACTTCTATATGCCTAGTTAAAACCAACTTTAATATATGTAAATAGCTAAGTTTATACTAGTTGCATAGCTCGTTAGGTAAAATATTTTATTACAATGCGATACTTGGTAATAAGAAAGGATAATTAAAGTAGGTACGTGCACCAGTTTTTTGTGTGCATTGCTTCAGGGTCATTATCAAAGTAAACAATGCGATATCGTGGCGACCAGCGTTGGAGTGGAACACAGTATCCAAGTGTATCCACCGGGCGACCTCTACGGTGCGCTGTGACCTGCCACTGAGGTCACTAAACATTGATTTTCTTTACATTATACTATTTTTATAAACAAGCAGAGATCTCAAATACAGACGATAATTACAAACTAATCACAGTAGTCATTAAGCCTATCGATTATTAACTCATGATCCTGTATTTCAACCGATACGTAACGAGAGCGACTTCGAAACTATATAAGATTGTTTGGATTGCCCGTTGTCCCCAATTATATTTTCTTGTAATAATCATTAATGAGCCCCGGTATTTTAAGACGGAGTATGTTCCGAGAAGCTCGCCTAAATATAAAATGAAACATGGGAATTTCTACTTGATTTTACGTCAACCTGTAAATGTGAGTCGAAGAAAATATTTTTCAACACAAAACATGCAATTATACAGCAAAATAAAATGCATAAACGTAAAACTACGCTCGGTGGGCGATTTTTCTATATAACAATTTAAAATGACACTGAACAAGTTCCCCCCCCCCCCCCCCCACACAAATCATCCAAAAATCATGCTTCGAATGACCCCGTTTCCTCCTACGTCATGCGATGTCCAGACCCCCCCCCCCCCCCCCCTAATTTGAAATGACGTAATTTATGAATAGCCCCCTACTCGGTTTTCATGGTGTTTTATAATTTCATAATATGACTCAGAATCTGTGTTATCTATGTCGCAGTAAACGTGAAAACGTTTGTAAAATGATTCTTACAATTTGCCTGCGACAAATACACATATGGCTTTCCGACGTATTGGTATGATGGAAAGGGACAAACGATTATTATCGGCTTGTCAACTTTAGTAGACGTTTATGAATAAGGGGGTTAGTCGATTTCGTCTCTAACGGATAATTGTCTTTTACAGAAAACATATTCTCCAACTGGCTGGAGGAGAAGGTAGACCTGCCAATATTCGAGAACATCACGCAAGCGGCCGAGCCCGTGGAGGTTCCGCCCTTGTACCTGGCGCCCTTGCCCGCGGCCGGCCCGCAGCCCACCGAGGAGCTGCTGCGAGAGTTCGAGACCGTGTACGGCGCCGTCGAGCTCACGCACCTCACGCCGCCGCAGAGCCCGCCCGGGCCCGCCACGCAGCTGCTGCTCAGCTACGCGCAGGCGCAGCACGCGCCCGCGCCGCACGAGCCGTGGCCGCAGCAGCAGCTCCAGCCGCCGCAGCACCTGGCCGCGCCCGCCGACTACGAGCGCGAGCTACAGGCCGTGGAGGAGCTCGTCCGCCACCGCGCCTCGCAGCTCGCCTCGCCGCAGCCGTCGGCCGGCAGCGCCAGCGCCTCCCCGCGCTCGTCGCCGTCCTCGTCGCCGCGCTCGTCCACCGACGACGACTGGTCGCTGCCGCACGTGTCGCGCCCCAAGCCCTACTCGCGCGGCGGCGACGACCGCCGCTCGCGCAAGAAGGAGCAGAACAAGAACGCGGCCACGCGCTACCGCCAGAAGAAGAAGGCCGAGATCGAGGTGCTGCTGGGCGAAGAGCAGGAGCTGCGCGCGCGCCACGGCGAGCTGGACACCAAGTGCGCCGACCTGCAGCGCGAGATCCGCTACCTCAAGAGCCTCATGCGCGACCTCTTCAAGGCCAAAGGTCTCATCAAATAATTTCACCCCCTCCGCCGCCCCAAGCGAAAGAAATCTGTCTGTAATGCGCGAACAGAGCGCTCTATGAATACCGTTCAAAAGAAGATCTTAAGGAGTTATATTATCGATGTTTAATCTATTTTTTTAAGGCTAGGCATAAGTCGGCTAATTATTGTTCGCTTATGGTATCTGCAATCTTCGAGCAGCATTCATCACTCATCGATCGAGGGATAAGTACATTAACACCTTTGGAAACATCACAGGAGGCGAAATTTCTTACCATTCATGCTATTAGACGATAGGTCGCATTCGTTGTAATGAAAATATGTAAGAAAATATCAATCATTATGTACTTACAATTTAAAATTTTGTTAATATAAATCCAATGATATATTTTTATTCCTGGATAATGGCATTTACATTTTTTTTAATCAAATTGACATTTTAATTAAATCACTGTTTATATTTTCATGCAATAAATGGAATGCGATGGCGGAATAAACATGTTTTTTTTGTACTCGAAGACCCTGACACGTAAATATTTATTATCTGCGTGATCGTCATAAATGCCATAATAGAACAAGGAAATGATCAGTTATCAGTGAGCAGCTAACTTGTAGCTGTTTACAAATAGTTATTGAACGTCCGTGCCGAGAGATTCGCATAAATCAGATTTGACCCTAATAAATGCCATAATAACAGCAATTATGCAGTCGAAGGATTGGAAACTTTCGTGCAAGGATAGGTCTCGGTTATCTTAGCGTGAGCAATTAGTTGCAGTGCGATTTTGTAATTATGTTTCCACTGTTGAATCTATTCATAGCGGTATTGCAACCTTAAACTGCTATTGACGTAAATTACTACAATTCTTTTCATGTAATATTTAGTCTATGTAAGATTCTTACATAAACGAAACATAAAACAATTAATAATAATTATTCAGCAGTTTATCTTCTTGTCTAATGTATGATAACTACTAGTCATGTCTGCATTTTTTTCGAGAACGATTTTTTATATCTATACAGTACAACCGACAAAAAGGGATGAGTACATTTAGATTATTCTTATTTACTGACAAATTGGGTTTGCTTGACTGCTTCGAGCAACACGGAAGGGAGGCGGCATTCGCACTATTTCCCCTCTGCCGAGGTACAAGATTAGCGCGTCAATCTAATCTAGCGCGGGTAATAAAACTAGTTGCACTTGGATTTTTCACTAGACCGAGTCCAGACGCGCGCGTGAACACTGCTGCACAAAAATGCTTGTTTGCTCGGTTTTTTGTTATAAAAAGAGGTCGGGGACATCAAATTTACAAAAAGAAAGTGTTACATTTCACATGTAATATTTTTTTTACATATCATACGTTTAATTACATTCAAACACAATTATTATATTTTAGTCTCATGTAATTGTTGGATTTATCGATTTTGCTCGCTCAGTACAAATTGCGGATCGGTCGAGCGACAAATCCGACTTCTCATCTCTCAGAATACAATAACATACTTCAACGAAAATGTGTTAGTGTGCGTGTTGTGACACTTGTCACTCGTCCGTACACAAAAAGAGATCGAGGTTTGCAAGATTTGTCTTTGACGTGTGTCATTTTCTATGTATTTGTGTCGTCATTACAGATTGGACTTTGTATGTAAGTGTGTGAGAAGTGCGACTGTGTGCACCTTTCCCCCCGCGAAAAATGGCTGAAAGATTTGTACGGTGAGATATCGCTTGGGCCCCTCCCTTCCGATGTGTCGGAAGCCGGTGTTGCTCGAAGCTTGACTGACAAGAGTCCTCGTAATTAGGGCATGGTTATATGAAAGCATTTGGGAGGCCAATTCAAACTAACATTGTGACATCAAAATGATCTAAACGATGTCAGTCGCCCGTGCCTCTCGCTCGCGCCAATACATGTACAGTCAGCCAAGAAAGTGGTCTACCACTTTTCGACTCTATTATCTGATTGATAGAGTCGAAAAGTGGTAGACCACTTTCTTGGCTGACCGTACAAGCAAAATGCACACCGGACTGACATCATTTAGATATCATTTTGATGTCATAATGTAAACTTAAATTGAGCTCCTGTGCCTTGCGGCCCTATTCGAATTTAAGATACGTCAAATATTTCGGCTAGATACGATATGGATTATATATGTCAGTGTCAAATGTGACGATTCTTCAAACAAAAATGACACTTTTGACACTGACATATCTAATCCATATCGTGTCTAGCCGTAATATTTGACGTATCTTAAAGTTCGAATCGGGCAGTACATCATATTTATGCGTTTGTAGAGCAAGAAAGAAGCGTATACCTACCTGATAATGCGATATGGCCTAATATAGTTTTGCTGACAGTGTCTTCAAAGTTTATAAGAGTTTAGGTACAGTGGCGTTCAAAAGTGCATGGATAGATGTCGACCGTAATGCTTTAATATTACGGTTGAAACATGTCCATGCACTTTTGAACGCCGCTGTACAATTTGAGAATTCGCAGTGTCTTTTATTTAATTTATTTATTTAGGTTCGCCAACAGGTGCAATACAAAAAATACTTATAATAATAAGTGACAAGTTATAAAATAAGGCTAGAGCATTCACCCAATTACAGGCAAACACGGAATGCATGTAACACATGTTGCTTACTTTTGTTTTTCTTTATCCTAAGTACTAAATCGAACACCGCTCCAGTATTGTAGACAGTTGCTACGTAGTAAGTAGTTTTTGTCGATCCATAGATAAACTAATTAAGTCGAATAAAGGTCACAGTCCAGCGACATCTAATATGACTATTTATATCAGTGTCTTCTCGTGATCATTTTCTTTATTGTCTGGTTTATCACGAGAATAAGGAAAACTTTTTCAATAAGGGCGGCTCGGGCAGATGATAAGTATGCATATAGCGTTACCGCTAATGGCGGGAGGGCGCGACGTGCCCTATGCCATAGATTACTACAGATAGTGGGAAAAGCTTTCACTTGTCAATATATGTTACATTATAATCCGATTTTTTAAAAGGTGTGCATATAAATTACACCGCACCGCACACAAACCCGAAGCCGAATGAGCGCCAGAACCACAGAATCGACTTGTAAGTATTTTAGTAGTAGTAGTAGTAATCACTTTATTGTACACAACACAGGTTTACAAAAATAAATTACAGTAATGGAAGTACAAAGGCGAACTTATCCCTATAAGGGATCTCTTCCAGCTAACCTTCGATAATATTATTTATTATATATTTTATATTGTTAAGTTAAAAAACAAAACATATTTTTTGCTATACGCATCGTCTAGTAAAAACTAGTTTTCACTAATACATTTTTTAACAATTAGCTAAAACAAGTTTTTACTAAGGCAATTTGCAAAAACTATAGTTCGTTTTTTTAGCATTAGAAAGAACTTGAAAGAAGGTAAGCGATCTTAGCAAGTCTTTTAATTGAAAAACGCTTTTTAAAAATCAGTAACTATTACTTATGAAAGCAGAAGAATATAAAAGATCGTATTAGATTCATAATTGTTACATATTTGCCGTAACTTATTTTTAAAATGTGTTTTTTCAATAAAAGACATATCAAGATTGTTTACCTTATTTCTAATGCTAAAAAAAACGTTTGACTGAAAAATCTCAGTTAATAGTAGCTTATGTGACTGCTACATAATGAAAGGCATTAAAATACGAGTGTGGGTTTATGAAACGAATGAAATGAGTTTCATAATAGTATCACACGAGTGTTTTAATGCCTAATTATGTACAGTTACATACACTGCTTTATCTACACACAGATTATAAACTTTCTATGATTATAAACTTTATATTCACTAACCTCATATTACAGCCGACATTGCTCTCTGGCGGAACTCGCGGATATGAGATGGCGTCTCCGAAATATCTTTATCGCATATTTTACAGGAAACTTTTGTTATAAGTAGTTACTTTGAAACAACAAAACAAATTATTTTTTACTTACAAACTAATTAAAAGATAAACTGTACGTCAAATGGCGGCAAATGAAAACTTCTTTCACGCACGTCATGCATCCGTAGTTTTCTTTTTAATTCAGAGACAAACTAGAGTCGGGGTCGATTACCATATCGTCCGATACCAACTAAAACTTACATGTGAGATTTGTCAATATTGTATGCAATTGTCATTTGATTTCGAATAAAACGTCATCTCGACTGATACTTAGAATAGGGGTCAAATCAAATTGCTTTTTTTTTCAGAGATGCTCGAAATTTGAATGCATTACCAAATCGATTTTGATATAGTAATGAAGCTCATTTTCACAGATAAGAAATTTGCTGTAACAAAACAGTTTATCGTAATGTGGGCCATTATTTACGGATTTTGAAGGCATCATAGACAGTTTATGATATGTGTGTAGATAAAAGTAGTTTTCACCTAGAGCTTACGGAAAACTAGGTTTAATGAAATAGAGAAAACGTGTATTCTCTGGGGCGATACGGAATACTAGTTTTAACTAGGGAAAAAGCGTTTACACTACAAGTACCAATATTACCATGAATCTAGTAGGTATATAACTGGATCTGGGGGGAAGTGACCGAACAGGACAGTCTTATGTATCTTTCAGTAGGAGTAGCAGCGAAAGAGCTATTATTGTTTGTCCTTGTCACAGTCTCACATTTTATTTGTTCCCCACCGTAAATTTAGTATGGATTATGGTGGGCAACAAATAAATTCGACCAATCATAGTGTCGCATTGCGTATGTTTTGTCCCTCACGGAGGCACGCGTATACCACTTCTATAGGATCCTACCTTCTATGAATATTACACAGTAAATTTACTACGCAGTATTGTCCCACGACGAAAAACAAGTACGTATAAACACCATTTTTATTTTACCTTATTCTCGCATCATAAATGTTGTCTTAAAACTTATTTTCCAGTGTGGTGGGGCCAATTAGATACCTAGGACATTTTCGAATGCTATAGTTAATTGTTTCACGCCGCACCTACCCCGCTGCCATCACCAACATTATAATCATCATCAACTACCGGACTTGACGCAAACGAACTACCGCAGAACTGCCGGATTTGACGCATACGAACCCCGTTACAAAAGGCGACAGTTACTGGATTATCTCTTTCGCTTGAATAAGTTAGAGCGATAGTGAGGCAGATAACGAAATTTCGATTTTCGCAGTAGGCCTTCTGTTCTTTATATATATATATATATGTAACGCGCAATAATAGGCGTTATATAAATTTTCAGCAGCGCTTTTTTTAAGAATTTTCGCCGTGCGGTGAGCAGCAAAGAGCTTTTAGTCCATGTCATGTGTAAATTTTTACATACGTTAATTCAAGCGACTGAAAAATCTACCTTTTTGCTTTCTGCATCTGTTTTGGTATTAAATATTTAATCTGGTGCCAAGTCTGTGGAATCTGCCGCGAATGTAATGAATGTATTACGCTTCAAGCCGCCGTGATGGCATTTTCATGGACCGCCAGCCTCAAGGTTTTGGTGACCTTGCTTACATCGTTATTTACTAAGAGCGGCATTGAACAAGGAAATGCTGCGGAATATAAACATTGTGGGCTGGCGCGACGAACCAGGAATGGGGGCCGAGTTTTGAATTTCGAGCGTTCGATTTCGTCACTCGAAAATCTGATAAAATGCCTAGTAGTGGTGGAAACATGGTCGCCCTAAATCTACTTGGCGCCGTTACTGTGGAGCAAGAGCTGGGTGTACCTATTGAGGATGGGGTGGGAGGAGGCTACTCAAGCTGCCCAGGACCGGAGTCAGTGGAAGAAAAAGAATCGAGCCCTACACCCCAGCAGGGGTAACAGGATGGGAACAAGAGAAGAAGTAGTGGAGATATTATTGAAGGGAGCCACACGAAATCGAGCGCTCGAAATTCAAAAATTCTCCCCCTGAAACGGAAATGGAGATGGATGTCCTATCCATCTCCATTTCATACTATTCGAAAAGGGGAAACGAATAACGCAACAATCGCTTTTGGTTGTAAACCGCAGGACACCAAACCGTGGCTCTGAGCGTCGCACCTACACTATTGGAGACGGTCTGTCGAGAGTGAACTGGAGCGGTCGTATGGAAAGGTCGTATTGAACGGAGCGAGGCCAGAACTGCCAGTAGGGTCGCTGAAGATAGGAAGGCGTGGCGCGAGCTTGTGAAGGCCATCTGTACCTCTGGGGTGCCATATAAGACAACAACAACAACAACAGTTTAATGATTAACTGATTTTCGCTACACAATGGAATAAATTAAATCGTAGACGGTTCTCAAATTGAAATTTACTTACGATTATTTTGATACATTATTTTATTTACACCTATGACGATATGGCCCTAATAGTACCTAACTGCACTGGAAGGATGTGGTTGTATTGTATACCGACATAAGGATATATCGAAAGTATCAAGTTCCTGGTTGTGTAAGGTACCTACACTTCGCTTCGATAATAATCTGCGCCGTAAAGCGATTTCATTAGCCGTAGGTTTTTTTAAACATGCATGTAAGTAATTATTGAATTACCTGTACTGTACGATAAATCATCCTATCTTATATCAAAATTTGATGTTTTAATATTAGATTGGAACCATATATGTGTCAATCGTGCATCTGTTTTCGCGTTTGCGAGCCCAACTCAATAATAATAATATTTAATTAGAATTGGATAACAAAACTTATAAACTATTATTAAAATTAAGTATAAACTAAATAAATTAAAACTAATAAAGTAAATAAAACTTACCCACCTATCTATCCGAATTGGATTGTAATGATTAAATCAAAATGCAGGTCAACATTAATACAAAGATAATGCAGGCAAGTGTGTAAGCGATTAAAAAGCTATTAGCCGTAAACCTACATTTGTCTATAATAGCCTTCATATGCTCAGGTTCTAAACATGTTATACATATACTACGTATATTGTATACGTACCTACAGATTGACCAGTATTATGTAATCATAATCCTAAGTCATATTGTTCATTTATGTAATGTACCTACCTATTTAAAAAAAAATGGACAGGAAACAAAAAATACAATTAACAGCCTACTTAGGTATTTTACTTTACATATACTTAACATGATTACGGTATGATTATGGTATTGTACTTAAGATGATTCAATATCGCCTAATATACATCCAGTGCTGGTCTTAGATCAGGTGAAGTAGTTTTTACTAAGTACATCGGGCTTTTTGTAATATTTATTTATTTTTTTCAACATTGTATATTGAATAATCAATTAGCGGAATAATACCGCTGTTGAACGGAATTGCCATTCACTAGCAGAGTAGTCGCAGACCACAATGTTGTAAACAAAATGAAGCCGACATTATCAATCTTATTTAAATAACGGATCAACTTGATGAATAGGTAGTTTAAAAGTGTGCAATTTATCAACCTAAAGGGGCCCACTGATTAACAGTCCGCCGGACGGTATCGGCCTGTCAGTTGTTCGGAACTGTCAAAATTTTGTTCTAACTGACAGGCCGATACTGTCCGGCGGACTGTTAATCAGTGGGCCCCTAGGGTTTTTAGAAAGAGGCTAAGCATTTTTAACCGACATAAGTAGGATATTATTAATTTGACCGTTTTTTGGTATGTTTGTTATCTCAGAACGCCGCCATGTGTGACCCGATTAGTCTAATATACAGTGAAACCTGTATAAGTGAGACTTCAAGGGACGAGCAAATATGTCTCACTTAAAGAGGTATTTCACTTACCCAGGCTCTCAGTTAGCCAGGTACAAATAAAATTCTCGAATTGAAACTGTTGTGAGACATACTAACATTTAATAATTTTACGGTTTACCAACCTGTTTTCTCGGCGCGTGCGCAGCGTGCGACGCGGCGAGCCGCAGTACGCGATACACGGCCGTCGTGAACGCTGCTCGCACTGTCAGTGCTTGAGAAAGGAGACCTAGGCTCTCCGAAACATGTGGCGCGAGTGACTAAAAATGAAAAACAACGGGTTGCACTCCGGGAGTGCCGACTATGTATAATTGACCCATCCTCCTTTCTATTGAAAAACTTTAGTTCCGAAATTGCTGGCCAGTGAACTTAAATTTGTAGCGTTAATTGTTTAAAATTCGAATAGAAATTGTAAAGTTACCTTGCAGACCTCGCATCTAAATATATTTGGTCATGATATTTTGAGTTTTATTCACCAGTACTAGAGTTCACTTTTATTAGCGATTTCATAAAGATGAGACTTTATTGAATTATTGAATTATATTGGAGTGATATAAGGTTAGAATGTAACTGTGAGATCCTCGTATTTCAGCCTGTACAAGATTAGAACATTGAGCTTTATTGCTTAATATAAAAGTCCAGTTTTAAATAATTGACCTGATTATGATACGTTATGACTAAAGTTCTTTGGTGAATAACATTCTCCGTCACACATGACATAAGTCACGCAAACGCCCTGCGCCGCCTACATGAAACAGCCGGCTCAGGCATACATTTTCGCCGTGCGGTAGAAAGAGAGGAGAGACGCCTTCGCGTTACGCGTTACGCTGTCCCGAGTTTATCATTTTTTCCCCACCTCAAAAAGTGCTCAGCGCCGCTAAAGAAGTTTTCACTTCAACAAGTGAGTCTAAACCGTAAAATTATTCTAAATAAAATTCTGTCTCATTTACAGAGGGTCCCATTAATAGAGGGTGAGAATAGAGGATATTTCAGTTATATAGGTGATTAATAAGCTATTTTGGAAACATTATGTATTTATTATCTTTAAAAATAAATAAGGTAAATTAATCCTTGTCCCTAAATATTTTTTAAATCTAGTTTAAATTTTTATTCGAATTTATTTTGAATGATTCTACAAAGGATAGATTTTGTACAATACAATTTGATACGGACTTAAAACTTAATTAAATGAAAATTATTTACGTGTTACTTATCAATATTTTAGCTTTCGTTTCGATAGTTTTCACTACTTTAACTAAATGAAACTTGAAGTCGTTTAGACACAATTAAGCAAATGCGGAATTTGTGGATAGACTAAGAGTTAGTGAGAATACGGAAATTTATCAATAAAGTCCAAGTTAGAGAGGTCATAGATTGACGTTATCTCAGATACAGTGGTCAATTCCTATAACATTCTAAAAAAACAACTAAGAAAATGTAGTCTTTATAAATATTGTCTCAGCAAAAGAGGTAAAATACACTCTCTGTCTCAATTATAGAGGTAAATGTGACTATAAAATCACAACAACTAATCCCAGTTATAGAGGTTCGTTTTATCTCACTAACAGAGGTAATTCAGTGCTAAAGTGTCGGAACCACGCCATGAGTCTCAGCTATAGAGGTTTCCCACTTATCCAGGTCCCACTTAGCCAAGATGTAGTCCCATGTTGGTCCCATTTTTGTTACCTAAGTCCAGTTCTGATGATGAGTTCCATAAGGAATTGAAGGAACTCCTCTAATCCTAATGGATTCAGATTCAGACTTTGAAACGTACCTACTATCTGAAGCGCGAAACATTTTAGGGACATCACTGTTTGGCCAGACTCGAACGAGACCTTTTCTTTACTTTTTGGCGACCACAGGACTGACGCTTTCTTTGGTATGGGCTAAGTCAAGCGGTGCAAAAGTACCTAATGCCGCCAGCGTCATAGCGACCATGCCGGATAATTTATAGTTTAGATATTTAACTTTAAATTTGTTTTATTTATTGTACTTAGGTATACTTATTAACATCGTGTAATTTGGTTTGTCATTATACCAACCAAATTGTCGGTATTGTAATTTGTAATAAGTTATGTTATGTCTCATCATCAAATACCTAATTTAAAAGAGACTAGATTATTGTAGAATATCCGGATATTACTTGTCTGACAATAGGTACCAGTTTATAAAGGCGCATAAGCGGAGTGGCAGGCGAAAGTGCTTCAACACCATGATGTTGCCAAAACAAGATGATTTATTTAGGCGGTTATCGAACATGATTGACTTACCATTAGATTTATGATTGATATTGAGAAATAGATACCTACGAAGACCATCATATAGAATCTACAGCTTCGTTACTACTTGTAAACAAATCGATTAATTTAAACCATACGTCAGGTTAAGATTATTGACTTTAAATTGCAAATTATGATAGTTAGTATGTAAAGCGATCCTGTTTGTCGAGTGGGTTGTGAAGGTCACCTCGGAAGCTCGGACAGGTATATTAGGTAGTGACTCGAGATGTTGTCCCTCGCTCGCACTCGAGGAAGCGTCGGCGTCGTGTCGCTTCCTTGATGCGAAACCTCAAGTAAGTACTTCAGTTCAGGGTCCTTTTTCTGAGGACGTACATAAGTGTGCGTATACATTTATTGAGTAGTAATAACGGTAAAAAGCGCTGGTGGCCTACTTATTAGCGGTAAGAGCGTGCAATTTTCAATCCGGAGGTCGCGGGTTCAAACCCCGGCTCGTACCAATGAGTTTTTCGGAACTTAATGTACGAAATATCTATTTCCCAATCGCTTTGCGGTGAAGGAAAACATCGTGAGGAAACCGGACTAATCCCAATAAGGTCAAGTTTCCCCTCTGGGTTGGAAGGTCAGATGGCAGTCGCTTTCGTAAAAACTAGTGCTTACGTCAAATCATGGGATTAGTTGTCAAGCAGACCGCAGGCTCCCATGAGCCATGGCAAAATGCCGGGATAACGCGAGGAAGAAGAGAGAGTAGTAATAACGGTAATCCGAAAATAGAGCTACAAAAACTTTATTACATATTTCCCTTATGAAATTCATCTTTCTGACTAGCGACCCGTCCCGACTTCACATGGGTAGTAAAGCGTACCTAATGATTTGTTATTAGGGGAGAGGGGGTATGTCGGGGTACTTAACGTTTCAAGTCCAATAAAACTGCAAATGCTATTATTTTTTATTAAGGTATTATTTATTTCCTTTATTTATTTGAATTCTTAGGCTAGGTGATTTATAATATGAATATAAATGTAAAATATAAAAACACTTACAAAACAATAAAAAATACATATAAACACATTATAAAAACCTATTAACCTAGGTTGCCGCCGGCAGCGGGGCTTGGCCCAAGCTGCCGGTGGTCAGGGCCGCAGAGTGAGGAACCGACGTACTATACGCGCCGTGTCCAAAATTACCGCCTTCTGCATCTGACCCTTGATCCAACCACCCAGCGAGAGTTTCTCTAGGTGTTGGTCGAGACTCTTCGCTATGAGACCGTTCGCTGACACAACTATCGGAACAATGATCGTCGAGTCAACATCCCACATGGCGGTAATCTCGTGAGCTAAGTCTAGGTACTTGCTGGACTTGTCCTTCTCGGCCTTCACGAGATTCTCATCATGGGGGATGGTGACGTCGGCGAGCACGGCCCGACGCTGCGATCGGTCTATCAGCACGATATCAGGCTTATTGGCGACAATAGCTAGTCCTGTCAGTGATGATAGATCGATCCCAATAGAGCGTGGCACGACCATTCTCGAGAACAGGCGCAGGTAAGTAAGTACTTGTAGTACGGTACTTCGCGGTCCACAAGGCCGTATAGAAGAGCAAGTTGCTGGTGAATAATCCTGGCTACGAGATTATGTCTGTGCAAGTACTCACCGTTAGCAAGATGAGAACAACCGGAAATGATATGCCTGAGTGACTCTCCGGGACGGCGGCATGCCCGACAAATGTCGACCGTACCGTCCTTCAGGATATATTTCCGATAGTTGTTCGTCATCATCACTTCGTCCGCAATTGCACAGGCAAAACCTCGGTTTCTCCGAAGAGGTCCCCGAATCGTAATTATTTATTATTATTATTTTTGGTTATTAGTCTTTCATACTAAATTTGGTCAAGCAAATCTTGTCAGTAGAAAAAGGCGCGAAATTCAAATTTTCTATGGGACGATAACCCTTCGCGCCTACATTTTTTAAAATTGCCGCATTTTTCTACTGACAAGATTTGCTTGACCATCTATAACACTTACTAGGAACTAGAGAGTTCGATAATTAAATGAAAAAAAAATGGCCGTTTATTACATTAACATTACTTCAATTCTCCTGATTGATAATGAAATGATGAAGTTAATTAGTTTTACCCTTGTTTAGACAGGTGAAAATAAATTAAATTTAAACCAATTAATAAAGTGTTATCCTTTTCAGATATCGCTAGGGTCAGATACCTGTTGGGTTATGGGCAGTTTGCGCGGGATACGGGCCCCGCGAGAGCGCTCCGGCGAAGCCCGCTCGGCACCCCTTTTCTACACAAATTGTTTTATATTCCACACATGAGACTATTTGAGTTCAAGAACCTGCCAACTTTTATGTGTGTCTTCAGAAGTAAATAGACAATGTTTACTTAAGCTATTTGACGGGACATAAAATGCTAATGCAACGTAAATAACTATGAAGTATTTGAACAAATTAAATTATTTTTCAGAAAATATTTTAATTTGTTTTTATCAAGTAGAAACACTACTATATAAATTATAAACTGAAATAAATGTCATATACTAAGAAAAAGTGACCAAGGCCTCCAGTGCCCCAGGCTGGAATCGAACCAGCGTCCTCTGCTATCGCGGCAGGTGCCTGAACCACTCGGCCACCGGGCCACAGCGACATTAGTCAAATTTTTCCAAGTATATGCACTTCCTACTGAAGGCTTGTGGCGCCCCCTGGCCATCTCTAAGGTAGAACAGTATGGTTCGAACCTTCTATCTGGATCATTCTCATGATGATACCGAGCTAGCGAGAGAGATGGCGCTGCCAATCAATACTATGAAGTATTTGAACAAATTAAATTATTTTTCAGAAAATATTTTAATTTGTTTTTATCAAGTAGAAACACTACTATATAAATTATAAACTGAAATAAATGTCATATACTAAGAAAAAGTGACCAAGGCCTCCAGTGCCCCAGGCTGGAATCGAACCAGCGTCCTCTGCTATCGCGGCAGGTGCCTGAACCACTCGGCCACCGGGCCACAGCGACATTAGTCAAATTTTTCCAAGTATATGCACTTCCTACTGAAGGCTTGTGGCGCCCCCTGGCCATCTCTAAGGTAGAACAGTATGGTTCGAACCTTCTATCTGGATCATTCTCATGATGATACCGAGCTAGCGAGAGAGATGGCGCTGCCAATCAATACTATGAAGTATTTGAACAAATTAAATTATTTTTCAGAAAATATCTGTTCTACCTTAGAGATGGCCAGGGGGCGCCACAAGCCTTCAGTAGGAAGTGCATATACTTGGAAAAATTTGACTAATGTCGCTGTGGCCCGGTGGCCGAGTGGTTCAGGCACCTGCCGCGATAGCAGAGGACGCTGGTTCGATTCCAGCCTGGGGCACTGGAGGCCTTGGTCACTTTTTCTTAGTATATGACATTTATTTCAGTTTGCAACGTAAATACTTACTAACAAGTCGGCTAGTCCACGGCATCACAATATCATTAGATCATTAAGCAAACTATTAATTTAATTTGCACTTAGGTGCTGTTAAAAGTTAAAAAGTTTGCATCGATATTTAATAAATTTGTGAAATATAAATCACTAACTTCTCAGTTTGCAAATTCATGAATTTATCTTGCACAGAAGTCAGAGGGTGCTCGTAACTAATGTTTGAGTGGCAAGCTATTAAGTTTTCATTTTACAAATAAACTAACCAATCACTATAAATTCGGAGGTACCTAATTGATTGGAGAGAAACAGGCAATTATTAGATTGTAAAACTTAATCGCGTATTTAAGTTTTAAGATCTCCGATGCCACAGGGACAACGCCGTCCTTGAAACGCCGGAGGTAAATCTTAAAATATCTATCAATGTGTAAAAATCGTGAAAGTTTAAATCATTGTTGAGAAACAGGCAAGATAGAAGGAGCGGGCAAGACGGAGAACTATATCAATACAAATCCGGGGACTGCAACTATACGATGACGTGATTAAAATTCTCTACAATCGCACCAATAAATAATCGTGAGCACTGAGCACTGACCGCAGTATATTATCAGTAATCCGATAAAAAAAAGATTTATAAAATCAGAAAGGTGCGCTAGGTCAATCGTTGTCAAAACTATGCAGAGTTCCCACTTACAAGGCCTTGCAGAAATATGGAATGGCCGGCTGATTTGGCTCATCGATCAGACGGTGGGGCGTGCTCGACGTCTAATTGTGCGGATTACCGCTCGTCCGCAGCGCGACGTCTTCTGCAACCGCCCGTTATCTGCCTTTTGTTTCTGCCACACCAGCAATCTCCTGCCATGGCAAATCCTCGGGCGCTGGGAATAAGCACGGTCCGTTCTGCTGCTTTTTCTGAGAAGTAAGTACATAATATGTTGAAGTTAAACAAGCAGCAGCGGCGTCATAATATATTGAAGAAATGAAAGCATTCACTATACACTTATGCATTGAATTTTAGTTTTCCTCATACACTACGGTCATTGTGGTGGAAGTTTTTCGGTTTCATGATCAGTAAAAGTAGATGGGAAATTAAAAGGAAACAGAAATACCTACTGGTAAAATAAATACGTACTACCTAAATAAAGTTTCCATAAAAATTATATTCATAATGAATAGAAAAATTATATCGACGCTGGAAAGGAGAAATTGGATAAGCGACATTTTCAGAAATATTGAGTTATATACATCGTTGGAATCGCCAGATTTTTCTGCATCGAATGGACTAGGTTTCGTACCCATCTGACGACTTTAGTGTCGCTTATCCAGTCGGTGATTTGGAGAATCACTGGTACATTTAAGTTACTAAACGACTTAGTATTCAACATTTTTTTGTAAAGTGGAGATTAGATGAAAAGTTATTCGATGTAATGAACCTTAGAGTTTTTTACTTATTTGCCAGTTCAGCTTAACCTTAGCTTGGATAATTTTGCCTTATGACAACTAACCTTTCACTGTCGGTTAACTATTTTTACCTGACCGAATAATAGCTTTCTATATCATATGGATAAATTTACTTAATTGTCAAATGTGAATTATTGGCGTTTATCATTATTTACCTAATTTCAGATATAAAATATTTGTCGTTTATATATTTTTGTCGTTTATTTAATTTATATTATAAGCTACCTAGTATTTTTTTTAACTTAAGTACTTTCTTTTTGTTGTTATTTTTCATAATATCAGAAAATGCTAAGTAACGGAAAAAAATATATTAATCTCAGGTATGAAAACACGAGATAATATTTTTTCCTATTTTGGTTTCAAATATAAATTTCCCATTCTTACTGGTACCTCATAATTAAGTTGATCCTTTTAAGCAATTTTGATCCCAAATAGAAATGGTACACTTGTTATCTTAAGACTCGTTATATAACTTCTTATTTGAAATAAAGCTATACAAATTCCTTAAAGGGTGTTTTTTTATATGCGTAGGTATGACAATCTTCCTTGTGGTTGATAACTCATAGAATGTAGATGTATCATAGGTTGAATGTGTCGCATAAGTAGCTTATCGAGTTTGAAATTGCTCCTTAAAAACTGTTAGATAATTTATCTTGATTTGTTTTTTGGAAAATTTTACGTATATACTTTTTTGCTTGACTATAAAATAAGCTTACTTTGCAATAAGATAGTTTTTACTCGATCAATTCTGACAACAAATTTACCTTTGGGTTTTTTACCTGACTAATTTCTTGTGAAATATGTCGGTAAGATAAATTTACCTAAATTTATTTTTACGACAATTTTGCTTAAGCGACACTAAATTCTTAAATAACTCATTTGAAGGTAAAATAATAATAGGACAATGTATAATACATCACTATAACCATATAAAATGTCTAATTTAGGAAATACGTCATCATTAGGAATTTTAATGATTTTTTTTTAGAAAGCCTTGCCGTTTTTTTGGTTCCCCTGTAAAGTTAGCTGCGTGTCGCTTATCCAATTTCTCCTTTCCAGCGTCGATATATTTATGAGTCATGATTTAGATTTAGATTTATTTATTTCATAATATTAAATTACAATATAAATTATTTTACACTACTCTATACGAATTTATATTATGATCGTCAGGTAAGAAAATAACAATTGATTATAGTTATACAAATGTCAAACAATACATAATTTAAAACAATTATAAACAATCAATTAATTAACTATTTTTTTTAACAATGTCAAATAATATAAAATGAAAAAACAATGTCAATACGACTAAGCATGGATATCTCATAATGATCGTCAAATTAAAATAAAATGAAATACAGGTCAATAGAAAAATTAATTACATTCAATTTATTGTATTACTTACATGTCATTTCCATAAATTCATTTACAGAATATAATGGATTATCCAATAAAAAGAGTCTCAATTGGCGTTCAAATGTTTCGTCAGATGGTTCGGTTCGCAATTTTGCAGGTAGACGCTCATAGTAGGTACGTTGGTCCAATCACCCTCGGATTTTTGACTGAAAGTGCCATGCGACGCGGCACTGTGCGTAATATCCCCGTGGATCGGAGCTGTTTGCCCGCAACCTCGACACGTTTGAACATTGGCAAATTATTTCTTACAAACATTAATACTTGAAATATGTAAAGTGACTAAAGTGAGTAGTGTGTCATTATGCCATTTGCTTGAATACACGAATGTCTGGCTTGGACTCCGGCTAGCAATCGAACCGCTGTTTTTGAAGTATCAAGACTCGCTTTGAATCTGTGGAGTTTCCCCATAATAACGTCCCGTAAGATATTAATGAATGAAAATGGGAAAAATACACAGCCTTCAGTGCTTTTCGTGATATAAGTGGCTGTAGTTTCTTGATGGCGAAGACAGCACTACTCAACTTACTGCATAATTGGTCAACATGACACTTCCAGCCAAGGTTCGAAGTCAACCGTAAAGCCCAGGAATTTGCTCTCAGAACACAATGGCATTGGGCCGTTTGCAATACACGAAGGTACTGCAGTGCAACGAGCTGAAAAAATCATCACATTTGACTTCGCGACAAGAGCTTCAAGAGCAACCCATTCGACGAAAACCACAACTGTAGCTGATCACATGCCTCACGGATTTTCTCAGCAAGCAGTTCATTGGTTTGGGCCCTCACGACTACCGTTGTGTCATCCGCGAAGAGTACAGGTATGCCGCTCGTTATTGCTGACGGAAGATCGTTAGTAAATAACAGAAAAGGTATTGCCGATCGCTGACCCTTGAGGCATGCCCAAGTTGACGTGTTTTGTGATTTTCCATTCGTGGACATCTTCACCTACGGTCCGACAGGAATGACGTGAACAATTGCATGGCTTGTCCAACAGGACTACATCGCCATACAGCGAGGTAACGCTGCTAGTGTGATGGACCAGGCATGGCTCAGAAGTCTCAGAACGGCTTTTAGTTTCTTAAGTTTTGTTTGTAGTTAGTAGAATATATTAAATAAATAAAATTTATGAAGTGAAAAATGAATTGAACACCCGGCACATTGGCACACTTTTATAGCACGATTGATCAAGTAGGGCATTGGTCTTATGGACCGCCCAATGATTGTATTGGACCATGCAGAAATAACAAATGGCTTGCGGATTTGACTTACCGACCCAATTAGGACGTGTTCTTCATCAAATTGCATGCTTCAACTGTTGTTTTGATATAAAAGATCAATCCGTAACTGTAACTACCTACTCGTACACACTTTGAAAAAACGGCCAATACAAGTATCATACGGTCTTATCAGCGATGTATGTAGGTGTTGTAGTTGACCTCTTTTGTGCAGACAACTGTTAAGTTTTCTATTTTCTATTTTTGATATACATGTATTTTAAATTTGCCTAGTTACCTTACTTCGAATAAAACACTCTTGTCATGAACATCTCTTTCTTACTTTATTTTACAAATACCTAATTTTTACAACACGTTATCAGCACGAATGCTATAATTTATAATGCAAAGTTTAGTGTAATGTGTATTTCGTAAAATATTGCGTTGTAGTGATTGTGTGATTGATGAAAATAATAAAAATCGTAAAAATGTCACACGAATCGGGAGATGCTTCGAGTGGTTCTAATTCCCGTTCAAGCTCATCTTTTCCATCGTTTTGCCTGAGGAGCAAAGATGGATATCCTGCGTGGAAATTTAAGATGCGCAATTACCTATTGCACGAGGATCTGTGGGAGACAATCGGTGGCTACGCTGAAGGAGACACGACCCCTGCCTCTACAAAGGTACGAAAAGATTCGAAAGCCCTGGCAAAGATATGTCTGACAATAGATGGTGCGGCAATCATTCATGTTAGATGTGCGAAAACCGCAGCCGACGCATGGAAATCTTTGCAGAAAGCTTTTGAGGATAAGGGAATGGGACGAAGACTTTCTTTAGAGCGAAAATTGTACAGGTTAAGTCTGTCAGACTTTTCGAATATGGAACTGTACATTAACGCAGTTATGTCAACCGCACAGGATCTGGCGGATATAGATGTAGTCTTAGAGGATAAGTCTATTGCTGCGATACTTTTGGGAGGTCTCACTCCAAAATATGAACCTCTCATTATGGCTTTAGAAAACTGTAATGTTGATGTGACTACAGACTTAGTTAAGACAAAACTGCTAAATGAAATGTCCAAGGATGCGGCTACACCACTAGAATCGGTTTTTCATGCGAAAAGGAAGCCGAAGTCAAAGAAGAAGGATCTGGTTTGTTACGAGTGCAAAATGCCTGGACATAAGCGACCAGACTGTCCGATGAGAGGCAAGAAGGAGAAAGCCAATGAGGTAACTGTCAACGATACGACATTTACACTTACAGCTCTTAATACTTCTGGCAGCTCAAGTAAGGACATCATTTATGTAGATTCGGGCTGTACTAGACACATGGCTTCTAGACGAGATTGGTTTCAGAGTCTTACGATACAGAATCAAGGTACCGTTACTGTCGCAAACGGAGAACAGATTAAGTGCTGCGGAATTGGAAACATATCAATAAACACACCCGAGAACGTGGTCAACAAGATCAGTGATGTTGATTTTGTACCAGATTTAAAAGCTAATTTGTTGTCTGTATACAAAACTGTTGAAAAGGGTTTTAAGGTAAGTACCCCTATTAACGAGGGGGTTAAGCAAGTTTTCGAAAAAGAGCCAAAAATTAAGCATAAACCGACGGTGTATGAACCAAGACATATTTTTTTATGTTAGTTTGTTAATTAAAGTTTATATTATTTTAGTTTCTGGCCTTGTTTTAGAAAAATATAAAGGAAAAAATAATTATCAAAACCAAAATGTCGAAATCGCCTATTACCGTGGTAATGGACCACTGTTACCCAAATACCGCGGATGTGGGTTCCTTTTTACGAGGGTGGATAACCCGTCGCATTTTTAGTTCCATAATTATGATAAATATTATTTATTTGACAATAATGGATAAAAAATGGTATAGGTAATCAGTACAGTACGCTTTTCATATTATAAGACTTAATTAATGAATTTAAAATAAAAATAGTTGGTTCCTTTAACGCTAAAAACATCGTGGGTTACCCTTTACGAGCAAGTGTGATGCTGTCGAAATTCTTGTTTAATTTATTACCTATCTACGTTAAATAAATAGGTACTTAATTATTTCAACCGGACGTGAAGGGCAAGTTGCTCCAAAAAGTTTAAGCTACCTAAAGTAAAAGTAAAGTAAAAAAGCCTATCATAAAACACATTACAATTTAAAATATTACATTAAACTTAAAAATATTGTACTGTAATTTTTGGAGTATAAAACTTTTTTAAAATATAACTAAAATCTAAAACACACTATATTATTTAAAGTGTTTCACTATATAATGTTTATTTACAAATTCTACTTCTATTAAACACGTTTGCTTATGAAAGTCGCCTGAGCGGCGTAGGCCTCCCCCGTATCTCTCCAATCCTCTCTGTCCATAGCCCGTCTCCTCCATGTTGGTCCACATACTCCGCGGAACACGTCTTCCCAACGTTTCCTGGGTCTACCTCTTTTCCTGTGGCCGTTACGAGGTGTCCAGTCTGTCACTGTTTTAGTCCACCTGCCATCATTTATGCAACAGATAGATAGTTAATTTAAGCTACCTATCACAGTTATATTCTACACAATATATACAAGATCTGTGTAAGTTAATGTTAATGTTGTATGTTTGTGTGTCTATTATGTTATTAAAATAACATAAAATATATTTTTCTACTATCTTCTCTATCTATATTTATTTTATGTTTGCTGCCTTAGAAAAAATATTGTGTGCAACGGTACATAATTAGGTTTTAAGAACAATTATTATGTACCTGGTATACAAAAGACTATCAAAAGTATTAGGTATTTTAAGAACCTATTAATTTCGAAGTCATGAAAGTTTTGGGTGGGTCTGTATTAGGTTCTCATACAGCTTATTACCGAGTGATGTCTTTTCTAACCATCGTTAAACGGTTCAATTCAAATAATTTTAAAACTCATTTACGACTAATAAAAATGAATAGTTATCTTGTATTTTTTTAATACAATAAATATGGATGGTTCCAAATATTACAAAACAATGGTAAAAATAAATTTTATAACCATACTTATGTTTTTATATCAATACTTGAACGAGTTTCTCATATAAGGGTTTCTAAGAAAACGTCTGAGAAGGTGTCTAAAATTGTCATCAAAATTAAGAGTTATTGAATAGATTTCATACCACGTTAATAGCTCTTTAGCTTTATAGGTGGTTGAATATTTCAATAACATCAAAAGTCAAGTAAATGTGCATTTATATATGAATATAAGATCGCCCGAATCTAAAATGCCGTTTCCGTTATTACCGAGGTATACCTCGAAATTAGGTATCACACAAAGAAAATGGAACCTAACACCGAGGTTTTTAATTTCCTATTTTTTTCCAATTGCCGAGCAAATATCACAAATAAAGTATTTGGGAACCATAAAGATAATAACTAAGAATCAATCTCAAGTCTTAGTCTTTCCATAATATTTACCATTATTACGCTAATCACTAAATATAATACGCGTTTACTTACTTGAGGTGTTGCGTGTTAGTATAGAGTAACCAAATCTTGCGCTCCTGATGCGTTAGTTTAGTATTTTCGACTTTTTTGCGTGTTGTTTTCGTAGCAATGTTATACTTATTCGATAGTCAAACGATAAGGCTTTATTTCTGTGTTCTTAGATTCTAAGAAAGTTAATAAGCTTTCTTATTAAACGCTATTTTGTATATACCGCGGTAATGAATGCCAATTTTAATGGGGTCGTTAATAGGGGTACTTACCTTATATGTGTTTTTGATATTAATGGATGTAACTTTTATAAATCTGATAATTTTCGTTTTACAGGTGAATCTGTTGCTCATGCCTCGCCCTGTGGTGGACTGTACGTTTTAGACGGTACTGTCAATGTTCCCGAGAATGTGGCAGATAATTATATGACACAGGATGTGCACTCTGACTGTCAGGATAGTTATCAACTTTGGCATAAGAGGCTAGGACATTTGTGTCGCATAGGCATGAACCAACTGAAGAATCACGAGGTAGGCGTAAAGTATTCAGTAGTAGATAAAAATAGTTGCATCGCTTGCGTGGAAGGTAAACAAGCGAGGAAACCTTTCAAGAAGGTAGCGTTTAATAGGGCTACTTCCCCGTTTAGAGCTGATCCATATGGATCTCATGGGACCGGTGTCTACAACCTCTTTTCAAGGAAATAGGTATATGTTAACGATAGTAGACGATTATACACGAAAGGTGTTTGCTTATTTCATTTCTTCCAAAACAGAAGTAAAAAATAAATTCTGTCTGTTTCAAACTTTTGTTGAAAATCAATTAGACAAGAAAATAAAAGCGGTTAGGACTGACGGAGGTAAAGAGTTCGTAAATAAAGAGTTTGTTGATTATCTTGCTTCGAAAGGTATCGAGCATCAAACGACGACGCCTTACAGTCCTCAACAGGTTGGAGTCGCGGAGCGCACACATCGTTCGATTACAGAGAAGGCGCGGACGTTGCTAGCTGAAAGCTCACTGTCAAAAGCATTCTGGGAAGACGCATTTCAAGTTGCCGTGTACCTAAAGAATAGGTCTCCTCATCGAGCCTTAGGTGGAAAAATTCCTTTTGACAGGTGGTATGGTCGTAGAGGTAAACTTAGTCACCTGAAAGTGTTCGGATGTAGAGCACTTGTCCATATACCCTCGTGTCACAGAAGGAAATTAGATATCAAGGCACAGGAAGCGATTTTCGTCGGTTATTCAGAAAATCCAGGTACTTATATTTTTAGGGATCCTGCCAGCCCACGAAGAATGTTTATGTCCAGAGATGCAACCTTTTTTGAGATTTTTTTTACAGAGCTGAAGCAGAGGTCACCAGAACCTGAGGTACAGTCAGACTCTATTTTATTGTTCGAAGATAAAAGAGAGACCGAGTCTGAAAACTGTCAAGATTGTCAATTTTATGACTGTGACGAGAGCAATGACCCTGCACCACCGCTTTCGCCGATAAATCTAGAAAGTGCCGAAGATTTAGTATCT
This sequence comes from Cydia splendana, assembly GCF_910591565.1. Taxonomy (NCBI): domain Eukaryota; kingdom Metazoa; phylum Arthropoda; class Insecta; order Lepidoptera; family Tortricidae; genus Cydia; species Cydia splendana. Next base: position 9,357,651 of record NC_085971.1, on the reverse strand, counting down.
ATGGAAGAGCGAGAGCCCTTCAGTGAACCACGGCTACCTAGTGCGGATGAAGAGCCTGCAAGTGTGGAAGAGGAAGCTCATCCTGAGCCGAGATACCCCTCAAGAGATAGGAAACCACCAGATTTCCTAACATACAACGTGTCTACGGTTGATTCTAGAGAACCTATGACATATCTTGAAGCTACTCATGCCGATGATGCAGAAAAGTGGAAGCATGCTATGGCTAATGAGTATAGTTCACTGAAAAAACTCCACACATGGGACCTAGTAGATAAGCCTAATAAAAAGGTCATACCATGTAAATGGGTATACAAAATTAAAAAGGACGCGTACGGTAATATAACCAAGTATAAAGCGAGACTCGTCGTGAAAGGCTTTCATCAAGTCGAGGGAGAAGACTACGATGAGACGTTTGCACCTGTGATTCGCCATTCTTCCCTCCGCACTTTATTTGCATTAGCTGCAGAGATGGGGTTAAGAATGAAGCACTTGGACGTTGATACCGCGTTCCTAAACGGAGATTTAGAAGAAGAAGTTTTCATGGAGCAACCTCTTGGTTTCATCGAAAAGGGCAAAGAAAACAAGGTTTGTTTGCTGAAGAAATCCCTTTACGGCCTTAAACAGGCACCGCGAGCATGGAACAAAAAGTTAAATGAAACGCTTTTAAAAATAGGTTTTACAGGAACTCCTTCCGAGCCTTGCGTATATACGAAACTTTTTGGTAAGGAACTCGTGATATTGGGTATTTTTGTCGATGACATAATAGTCTTCTTTAAATCTGATTCGACGTTTGACACTGTCAAAACGAATTTGTCGAAATATTTTTCTTTGAAAGATCTCGGAATATTAAAATGTTATTTAGGTTTACAAATTGAATGCGATTCCGAGAGTATTAAATTAAATCAGCGGAGTTATATTCTTTCTATATTGGAAAAGTTTAACATGAAGGATTGTAAGACTGTGGATACTCCTCTAGTTAAAAAGAATATGGAAAGAAGAACCGATGGTCAAGAAGGTGAGTCTTATCCGTATCAGAACTTAATAGGATGCCTCATGTATCTTACGGTAAACTCACGACCCGATATCGCTTACGCTACGAGCTATTTAAGCCAGTTTAATACGTGCTTTACTAAAGAACACTGGAATGCTGCGAAAAGGGTTCTGCAGTACCTGAAGGGTACTTTAAATTACTCCTTGGTTTACAGGAAGAGTGGAGAACCTTTAAAAGGCTTTAGTGACGCGGACTGGGCAAATTGTCCGATTGACAGAAGGTCGTACACTGGATACACCTTCAAGTTAAGTGGAGGTCCAGTATCCTGGGAGTCCAAGAAGCAGCCTACAGTAGCTTTATCTTCAGCCGAATCGGAATATATGGCACTAGCGTCTGCCACGAAGGAAGCATGCTACTTACGACGGTTTATCTATGAGATAACAGGTAAATTGCATATAGTTCATTTAGCTTCTGACAGTCAGAGTGCCATCAACCTCGTTCGAAATCCTGTACACCACAACAGGACGAAACATATAGATACCAGATTTCACTTTATTAGGGAAAAGGTCTCAAATAATGTTGTTAAATTAGAATACATCAAAAGTAGTGATATGCCTGCCGATGTACTAACGAAGCCACTAGGACCTATAGTACATAAACGGTGTATACTCGTACTTAACTTAGGAATAGAGACTTAAGTTTTTGTTTTGTGTTTGTCTGGCACAACTTCGATTAAGGGCGGATGTTGTAGTTGACCTCTTTTGTGCAGACAACTGTTAAGTTTTCTATTTTCTATTTTTGATATACATGTATTTTAAATTTGCCTAGTTACCTTACTTCGAATAAAACACTCTTGTCATGAACATCTCTTTCTTACTTTATTTTACAAATACCTAATTTTTACAACAGTAGGTACATAGTGTACATACACTAATATCTTATATTTACATTCAATATAAGTTATAAATTCACATTTCAGAAAAAAAATACTACTTAAAATATTAGATTACATGTCCGAGATGCTAATTATGGCATATTTGCTTACCTTTTCTGTAATTTAATATTTAATACAATTATTTTTAAGTAAGTTGGTATTGATACCTACATTGCTTATAATATAATAACGCGCGGATACTTTATTCCACGCCCGAACTACGATCCTTCCCAAAGTACCTCAGAACAAAGAGCCGCAGGTCCCAAACACACAAAAGGACCCAAATAGTTACATAATGTGAATTTGACCCGACTTTGGGGAAGATTGCGGTAGTCTCAGTCCACGTATTAAATTAAATAAACTAAGATATCGCTGCTAGTAACCTACAGGTAATATCATATATTAAATAGTTCCACCTTTCACCATCACAACAAAACAAAATTTTCACGAAATTGGCACACATTAGGTCGTATAACTAAACAGGATTTTGGTCGCGTAATTTATGCCTTGAGGAGATGCAAATAGTGGGTTACCTAAATGTTTCACTCGTAATTTTCTACTTGCTCTAATTTCTTTGTAGGTATTACAATTATTAACAATTTTTTATATACCTCATGTTCCTTTAGCTACCTACCTATATCATGCAAAGTTTAATGTTATTTCAGTAGGTATCTCGTTAAAAATGAGAGCGTAAATATTTAGCTCCTATTGCATGGCGGCAGCTAGTTGAGTGACTCTTAACACGGAACGGAACCACGCATCCGGGAAAAAAATAAATAGTACACTACTTATGGAGATATGAATTCTAAAAACCGGGCAAGTGCGAGTCGGACTCGCGCACGAAGGGTTCCGTACCATAATGCAAAAAAAAAAAACAAAAAAAAGCAAAAAAAAAAACGGTCACCCATCTAAGTACTGACCACTCCCGACGTTGCTTAACTTTGGTCAAAAATCACGTTTGTTGTATGGGAGCCCCATTTAAATCTTTATTTTATTCTGTTTTTAGTATTTGTTGTTATAGCGGCAACAGAAATACATCATCTGTGAAAATTTCAACTGTCTAGCTATCACGGTTCGTGAGATACAGCCTGGTGACAGACGGACGGACGGACGGACGGACGGACGGACGGACAGCGAAGTCTTAGTAATAGGGTCCCGTTTTACCCTTTGGGTACGGAACCCTAAAAATGACACTGACCTTTCCTATTTGTTACTCCCTGGCACGTGACTGTTGTTGTTATGTGTGCGTGGTCTCTCTCCACTATTCAATAGTTTCAATACCGAGAAGTAGGTATGTTTGTATCCTTATTATGTATGTTCCAATTGTTTCAACATAACGTCTAAACTACTCAGATATTCATTATGTATATAAATAGAATGTATAAGAGTCCGCAGAAGCTCGGTTCTCCATACAAACGTAGTTACGCTCTCATTTTAAAACGACTACTATACTACAAAAAAAAAAATTCAGTCATTAATTATTTTAGTAGTATTTAGTTTACATTTAGTGATTGGTATATCTTTTTAAGTAAATCATTACCTGTTATGTGTTAATAATGTTAAGATGTATAATATAAGTACTAGTACTAATTACTACTCCGGCGTAACAAGGCTCGATAGGATACGCAACGAATACGTCAGAGGCTCCTTCAAAGTAGCACCCATAGGGGATAAGCTGGTGGAGAGACGAATGCGTTGGTTTGGCCATGTTATGAGAAGGGAGGAAGAGTACCCAGTCAAAAAGGCCTTGGCTATCCCGGAAGAGAGAAGAGGAAGAGGGCGCCCGCTAGCTACGTGGTGGACAACCGTAGCCAAAGATCTGTATTGAGTAATACACTGACGTTGGAAATATAATATATATTTAAATTAAACCATCATAACATTATAACACAATAACAGATATTCCTTTCTTTTAGCGCTGTGACATTTTGACATAGAACTCTAGTAAATTCATAATAACATTGATAACTAACCTGCCAGTATAAATCTATACATACTCAACACGCCTCCTTAGATTTATACATGGCAACACATAAACACTTGCAACACTAATCTACAATATTAAATTAAATTGAATTCACATTATTTGAACAATTACAATTTTTAAACTTTATCATGAGCACGATGTATAACACGGTGTATATTATGTTACATTTAACATTTGTCTAAATTTAAAGAATTTAACATGACCTTACGATCTAGTCAGGATATCTGCTACATTATCTTCAGAGATTCAGAATTCACTTTTATAATATCTATAACAGTTCCACTAACCTTGCTTTATAGAGATCGTTGGTTTTCTTCGTATACACCCATTTAACATCAAGTACCTTTTTGTTCTCTGGAGCATTTACCAGCGTCCAAGTATTATTCTTCACAAGACTGTTCATCTCTCTATCCATTGCCTCTTTCCATTGCTCTGCCTCGTTACATTTGGTCGCCTCCTGAAAAGTATCTGGAATCATCGCATCACAATAATTAACAGTTATACAATAGTAGCCGTATTCTTCGTCGAAACGGACTGGTGCTTTAATTTGTCTCTTAGACTTTCTCGTCTCATCGATTACGTTGTCGTCATTATCATTATCATTCTCTTGTACTGTATCTTCAGGTTCAATCTCATTTAGGGTATCTTCCCACTTTTCTTCTTCTTTTTTATTTACTTCTTTACCTTCTTCCTCGCCGTCAAAAGCAATTAATTTCACATCTTTTTCAATTACATCTACGTGTCTTGCTATGATAATTCTGTCATTAATCAGTACTCTATAACCAACATCTGTATATCCAAGAAGAATTCCCATTTCTGATTTATGGTCCCATTTTGACCTTCGCCTTTCTTCTGGCGTTCTAACATAAACTTTACTGCCGTACATTTTTAAATATTTTGCAGATGGCTTCTTCTGGAAAAATAGTTCATAGGGAGTCTTTCTTTCTAGAGTATTTGTCAATATTCGGTTCTTTAAATAAGCTGCTGTTTTTACGGCTTCTGGCCAAAATCGTCTGTCAACTTTTGCTTCTGCTAAAAGGCATCGTGCCATATCCATAATCGATCTATTATATCTTTCTGCTGTACCGTTCAACTCATGCACATATGCTGGGCAGGGCTTAATCATAATACCCTTTTCTCTCGCAAAATTAAATATTCTTTTATTAATATATTCTCTACCGTTGTCGCATCTCAATTCCTTTATTACTTTTCCTGTTAAATTTTGTAGCTCATTTACATATTCCACAAAACAGTCATATACTTCTTCCTTTGATCCGATACAAAATACTTTTGCTAACTTGCTAAAATCATCTATAAATGTTAGAAAATATTTTTCTCCTTGAAGTCCTCTCGTTCTGTGTGGTCCATTAACATCCGTATGCACAATCTGTAGTATGTCTTCTGCTTTCGTCCGATTATTATTAAATGGTAAGTTATGCATTTTGTTTTCAATGCAGATCGCACATTTCATATAGTCTGACTCTAATTGCTCAGGTATTCCTTCCAATAGTTGTTTTCTGCACATAACGTCAAGATGATTGAAATTTACATGACCAAGTGTTCTATGAAGTTTTTCTTTCAATGTCATATTACTGCTTGCTACATTTACACCAATTGTTTTTGTAATAAAGCTTGTCATTTTATATAATCTGTCCTCTTTCTTCGCAATTGCTATTAGTTCTCTATTCCGGTTATATATCTTTGACAAATGTCCTGACGAAATTATTGTATGATTGTCTGTAATCTTCGCATAGCTCAACAAGTTTGCGCTCATCTCTTTTATGTAAAATACATTACCTATGATCACTTTATTTTTATTCTCATAAACAGGAAAATATGTTGTAATGCTGCCAACTTTCGTTGCGTTTAAAAATCTTCCATCTCCAACTTTTACTTTTACGGGCATCTTTAAAGTTATATATTTGTCAAAATATTCATCTGTATTTACGATGTGGTCTGTGCAGCCGCTGTCTAAAAGCCAATTTATCTGACCCAACTTTACCGTATTCTCTTCACTTTTCGTCGAATTATGCACAATTGATGTGTGGAAGCTATTTCTGTTATAATATGTATTGCTCTGGTTAGATCCTCTACCTCTATTTGGTCTAAAATTATTGTCACCACGTCCACGACCATGATGTGGACCTGAATATCCGCTGCCGCGACCACGACTTCCGTGCCAGCAATCTCTGCGCACGTGACCGGGCTTTCCACACGTAAAACAAGTCGGTTTATTTTCAGTATTTACTTTAAATGCGTTCGATCGGTTAGGTAGCACTTCATCTACTTTTTGTAAATTTTTCATTCGTATTTTACTTTTCAGATATTCAACAGTTCTTTCAGTTTCCGGTAACACGTCTATTAAATCGCCTATGTAGCTGTAACTTTCCGGTAGCGCTTTTAGCATATAATTTAATTTTTCACTTTCAGAAATAATGGCGCCGGCATTTTTCAAATCATTGACACATCTTTCAAAATCGTCGAAGAAAACATTTATATCCGTATATTTAGCTAACTTTATATTTTCTAGATTATTTCTGCACACAATTTGTAAAGCGGTAGATTCTTTCAAATACATTTCGTCGAATTTTAATATTATTTTATATGCCGACTCTACCTCGCTTATATATTCTAACTGCCGGTTGGTAATAGCGCTGTAAATATAATTCGTGCCCTGAATATCCATCTCTTCCCATTTACTAGCATCGTCCTTTTCTGTTTTATCTCTAGTTGCTACTTCCTTACATTTTTTAAATTGTAAATATTTCATCAGCCGAATTTTCCAGTTCGCGTATTCAGTTCCGTCAAACACGGGTATAATTATTTTATCGCTATTACTCATTTTGCCACTTACTTGTCGATATCTTGCCGCTTATTCTTCATTCACACGATCCTGCTACCATATTGAGTAATACACTGACGTTGGAAATATAATATATATTTAAATTAAACCATCATAACATTATAACACAATAACAGATATTCCTTTCTTTTAGCGCTGTGACATTTTGACATAGAACTCTAGTAAATTCATAATAACATTGATAACTAACCTGCCAGTATAAATCTATACATACTCAACAATCTGGAACGGGCACAGCTGAACACAGAGACAACCCAGGACAGGTGGTCCTGGCGCCTAAGGACGAGGAGAGCCGACCCCAAATGAAGGGATAAGGCAAGGAAGAAGAAGAGTACTAATTACTACTGGTACTGCGCCTTAAGGCATTAAGTCCGCCATTTGTACCTTCACGTATTGTGCAATAAAGATTAAAATAAATATAATTTTGACTAATAATAGGATAACGTATATAGATATACGTAATTAGTTTTATGTAGCTTCAGATACCAAAATTAAAAATACAGCGAATTAAAGTTTCATGTAGTCTTGTGCTTAAGCTTTAGAAATAAGTTTACGCTTTACATAATTTTTAAATTTATTAATTGATAATTCATAATTTAATTACTTTGCCACACATGTGGATATACTTAATGCAACTTTCTCATCAGTTTGTGAACAATCAAGAGAGCGTTTATCAGTTGGTGTGGTGAAAAAATCTCTACCGTGTATTTATCGTTTATTCGCCGTGGTAAACTAAATTCAGATCAGTTACAGGAATCATGTCAAGCCGTTTGGAAATAATATATCGCTTTGATTTGACATATTTACCTGACAGGAGATGACGTTGGTATGTAGGTGAGAAGGATGCTGCGAAGTGAAGAACGGTATCGGTGAGTGCGGGCGGGGTTGTTCGGGCGGCGCGGGGCGGCCGGCGCGGGCGAAGCGCGCAGGGCGGCGCGGTAGCGAGGCGAGGCGCGAGGCGGTCGGCGGGTGGCACGTAACAAGTGAAGCGGGCCCGGGAGCAACAGTCTGCCGGAGCCCGGCCACGCGGCCTGACACACCACAACAAGTGTCGTGCCCCGGCTTCGGTCGCTCGCGTAAGTAACGGACCTAATTGCTCCTCCGCACACCTGGGGCGCGCGGAGCCCGTCGCGCCGTTGACTCGCGCGACACCGCCGCTGCACCGCTCGGCGCGCCGCCGCCGCCGCTCTGATCTATAGGTACCTACATAGTACACTCGATGGTGCTTCGCCATCAATACAATGGTTTACCTGTTGCTCGGATGTCGAGAGAAAAATCGCAAATATTAATCCTTTAATCTCCAACATGTTAGCTCAGCGAAAACGATTAGCAAATATTTGTGAAGGTGTAATATGCGGTTTTATATGATCGCATGTCGGGCTAATGGCGCTTTACTCGGTTGCGCTGGTGTTCAATTAGCTCGCGTGCTTGCGTTACATTTGGGCCCAATAATATTTGTTCATTACGTCGAGGGTTTGTCTTAATGAACCTTCGAACAGTGATGTATAATATCCTTGCTGTATTTAAATTAATGCATAGGTAGGTACAAATAACACGTAGAATTAGAAATTCCTATGATCATATGACCTAAAGAGACCTTTTTAGACCACGTTTGCTTAACTAAGTAGGTAGGGGTAAATTGGCACCATTCGGACACGGGGTAGCTTCATACACTCACTTTTACAGCGTATCAGAACATTGTATTTATTACAGCTTTGTGTGTAAAAGCAGCTATTGGCGAGAGTCAGGTGTCCACGAAGTTAAGCTCGGGACACACTTATCCCACGTACGCAACGTATGCAATGCATTATGACATCTGAACCCTGAAATTTGTACGCTTAGAAACATACTTGTCATACGCAAATCAACGCAAGCAACGCAATACAAAGCTTTATTTATCATCAATCTATCTTTAAGCCAATTTTTGAAAAATCTAAACCAATCTAAAGTGACTGGATTCTCGCCTGCCTATTAACAGGGCCGTCTTAAACTATGCTGGGGTCCCTGGGCACATAAGAATTTGGGGCTACAAAAGGGAAGTAAAGAAAGCTAATTAAACTAACATTTTTCCACTATGATCTTCTATTTATTATGGGTAATCAAATATACTGTTACTTTCTGTCCTTCGGGGCCCCCTGAGGATGGGGGTGTGCCCTCATGGTAAAGACGGTACTGCTTATCAACGATTATTACAAGGAAATACTAGTTTTATACCGATTCTGTAAAACTCGAATAATCTCTCATGTTCTAAAACAATGCAATTTAGTTAAACTATTCAAAAGGTAAATTCCATAAAATAAAATGAAACAACTTTTAAAGAGTCCGTGACATGGAGCGCCGCGGATAAGATACCGGCATCTCTAAAATGTTTATAAAATGCGAAGCTACATCGAGACATCGGTATGCAAAGATATTGGAAACTCTGGTATTGACGCGAAAAATTTAAGGAACTTATTGCAGTAGCTTGTAGGTACTTGTAATTTACCAAAGGTATATTAAAAACTTTTAATTAAACCGTCTCAGTTATTATTTGAAACATTAGCTTTTGTGCAAAAATTGGCCCAAAGTTAAGGTGCATTTTAGATCTACGTTCGTTATTTTTTTCTATCGAGCAAAAGTCACTAAAATTATGTTGAAGTCAATCTTTCACGAAAATACAAAAGATGAATAGGACATTCTACTTTAACGCGCAAAGCGGTAAAAAAATTACAGTTATCAGTGAAATATCAAAAATACTCAAAATTTTCTCTTAAATGCCTCATGATTGGTGCCTTTACTATAAGTGGCGAGTTTCAGGTACAATTTTGATGGTGTTTTATAAAATCTAGCGACACCAGATTTTGCTTTTGGTTACATTTGAAATCTAGCTGGAAAAGCTGGATTTCACAAAGTAATTACAGTTCCCTTTCAGTTTTCCGTTTAGGCTGTAACTCGGCAGCATACTGCTAATGCCGGCCCGGGCCAACAATAAAAAAGTAACGGCTAGCGATGAGCGTCATGACGGAGAAAATATAATATTCTTATCGCTGCTCTTACACGGAAATACCTTCACAGCATTCTCAGACCTACTCAGCTTTATAATTATGTTCCAAAATAAAGTTTGTGCCATCATAATAATAATCATCATAAATAATCGTCTCAAGTCATCTCTAACTTGGGTGCCTACTTAATTAATTTAGGTACTAAATTTAGGAATACACGAGTATTTGCTATTAAACTATGAAATGTATTTGTACCTTGTTACAGAATTGCTTTGACCCAATTAGTTTGTACGATAATTGCTTGATTAAATCATTTGACGGTGTGTCTGACGACGTCAATAAACAATAAAAGGGGTTGGAACGAGTTGCCCCTTCAGTCCACATGGTCATTACTCTGTAATGTCCACTCATTTTAAGGGACCCAGTCCAGCAATGTTGTTTAAGAGTGGGGAATGAGATTTTAACGATTCATTTACTTCCAGTTCTTACGTTCTTTTATTATGAGCTCGAAAGACGGAATTTTTATAGTCATAAAGCAAGAGATCGTTTCGCCTCTCGGCAATTTATTAGGTACGAGTAGGTACCTATGTATGTATCTACCTGCTCAGAAATTATATAGATCCAAGATTAGAGCTGACCTTTTCTTTGTGGTATTCCTAATTGTAGATAAAACGGTAGATCTTTGTTATGAAATATGTATTTTATTACCTAGGTACCATTTAAAGGTACATTGAGTAAATGTCAGATGAATTTTCAAGTTATGTATTCTAATCACTGGCGCTGGCGGTTTTAAAAAAAGTAATTTATCCGTAAGATTCAAATTTAATAATTTTCGCATTAAACATATAGAAGATCAACACATGATTGTTCATACCAGTAGAACACTCCAGTTTTTTATTTCCTTGTACCTAATACAAAAATAATGCGAAAAGTTGAAGGAAAAAGTGATGATTTCGCAGAAAACAAGTTCGTACGTCCCATTCGACAGATAGTAACTACAGCGCAGAGAATGATATTGCTTACGGAACACTATTTTCCAATTTACCGATAGAAAAGGACGACGTAAGGCACTTGTTCCTAATTTTGTGTCACAGGTTTGTGATTTACGCGAGAGGCGCTTATCGCATGCAGATTTAGAAAAATATGATATTAAATCGATAGGTATAACCTGAAATTACCATGAAGATTATCAAATATACAATGAACATAATATAAGATAAGATAAGGTAATAATTTATTTCATTTCAATCTTAGTTGGTAAATACATAGTGGTCGAGTCCTCCTATTAGGTATAAAGTACCTGTATCAGGAGACCTCGCTCTTCCAGATTACATTTTTTAAAAATCTATCCTAAGAGAAGTTAATAAAGTTAACATTATAAATTCTATAATGAATTAACAAAATGGTAAATTGTACAAAGTTGACAAATTTTACATTATTTGATTTAGTTATGTTTATTAATTTTACATACTATTCTTAAAGCTACTTATTCTTAAAATTACTTTACATATATCTATTTAGCCAGCATGTATGTGTGTGTGTGTGTGTTTGTGTGTCGTTTTATTATTAAGTTTTTATTTACGAATTATATCCTCGGTAGCTTTATAGTCGAGCGCACTTATCCATTTCATTATTGATTTTTTACATTCATAATTATTTAGCGGGTGTATATTAATTTCCTTATTTATCTTGTTATATATAATTGCAGATTGTACCTCATATTGCCTCCTTGCAAAGGCTGATTTACATCTGGGCTCAGGTACAACTCTGTGATTCCTTCTTTGGGTTACTAGATTAAGATTAAGCGGTATAGAGCTGTGAAGTTTTAAAATTGCAGAGGTTATGTACAGCTTACGCATACTAAGTGCCCTACAGTGTGCATACAGTTCTGAAGTGGGGTATCTTCGTGGCTTAAAATACATAGTTTTTAGTAGGTACATTTGCCCTCTCTCTACCTCCAGGTATTTAGTTTTGTCTGCGGCTCCCCAGACTGGTATGCAGTATGACATTATCGATTGCGCTAGCGTTGTATATATTTGTTGTAAAAGAGTTGTGTTCGCTACATGTCTTAATATTTTAAATAACCATACTAGTTTTCTTACGCGAGCAGTTATGTATTCTATATGTTCATGCCAGGATAGTCGTTGGTCAATGATGATACCTAGGTATTTCGTAGATGCTACTTTAATTAGAGGTGTACAGTGGCAAGTTGTGTTGTTTAAATAGTTACATCCGTGAATTCTTAGGTTAAGATTTTTATGAGGTTGAGTTCTTGAATTTTTTGAGAAGCAGATATAGTTACATTTCTCTTTATTTAGCGTAAGTAGATTATCTTTCAGCTACAAGCTGATCCTGTAGAGGCCCCTCTCGGCAGCGTCAAAGGCCGATTCCCAGTTCTGTCCATCAAACAAAACTACAGTATCGTCCGCATACAAAATTATGTGTCCATCTTGGGCTAACTTGTCAGCCAAGTCGTTTATGTAGACAAGAAACAGGGTCGGGCCCAGGACGCTGCCCTGGGGGACACCAAACGTCACTTCTGCGTCCGTGCTAGTGTAGTTTCCTATTTTGACGCTTTGAGTACGGTCCCGGAGGTAGTCATCTAGAACATCCAGCGGCTTGCCCCTGATGCCATAACGTTCAAGCTTGTTTAGAAGAGTGGGAAGAGATACCGTATCAAATGCCTTTTTTAAATCTAGGAAAACAGCAAGACATTTTCTTCCATTTTCAGTTGCTTTACAGACTGTGGATGTTAGGTTTAAAATAGCATCTTCAGTTGATTTTTCTTGACGGAACCCGAATTGAAATTTTGAAAGTAGGTTATATTTATTAAAGTAATTAATGAGCCTTTTATTTAATATTTTTTCTATAATTTTTGACATTGCTGTAAGCACCGATATTGGCCTGTAGTTATTCGGCTCTGTTTTCTCCCCACTCTTGTAAACCAGCGTAACAAGTGATTTTTTTAATAGTTTGGGAAAGACACCTTGAGCGAAGCATAGATTTACTAGATGACTAACGACAGGGGATATTATAGTTTTACATGTTTTTAGGAATTTTGTGGGTATCCCATCAATGCCAGGTGCGCTATCAGATTTTAAGGTCATTAAGGTATTTTCAACTTCCAAGGGATCCGTTTCCATTAAGACAAACGAATTGGAGTTGCTGTTACATCTAGCACTATTTTCAGTGAGTATATGAGCAACATTATCATTGGTAGGGATTTCTGAAGCTAACTTTTTCCCAATGTTACTAAAGTAGTAGTTAACTTGGTTGACGGCTTCAAGGGGATCCGATTTGTATTTGAGTAACTCAGTATTATGTGTTTTTATAGCCTTGTAATTTGTAATGGTTTTAATCGATGTCCAAAGAGCTTTTGAGTTTTTCTTTGTGTTTTCCAGCAGATTGCGGTCATAAGTACGTTTAAGCTTTTTTATTAAATTACACGTGAGATTCCGGTACCTTTTAAATGTGACCCTCAGGACCTCATTTTCTGGATCAGAGCGGAGTTTCAACTGCATTTTGTTCCTGTTATTGATACAGCGTAGAATACCCGGGGTTATCCACGGCTTAATAATCCTACGATTTCTGGGATTTTTTTTCACTGTTTTGCTTTCGTTTAGCGACTCATTAAGCTTAGCTGTAAGTTCTTGTATGATAATGTTTGGGTCATTGCTGGAGAGTAGTGTGTTAATGTTTTTTTCTAGTAATATTTTAGCTGCTTTTTCGTAATCAATTTTTTCTATAGATTTAGAGGCTGTGCATTTATTAAAGTCAAGAGATAAGTCTAGCAGAACGGTTTTATGGTCCGTTATTGCTGTGTTGAGAGCAGCCGTATGTGCAGTTGTCGTTGCTTTGTGTATTTTTAACATAATATGGTCCAGACAGCTAGCTAATCTTGTCGGTTTGAGAAGGCCAGGAAGAATACCATGTAAGCTGCGCATATTGAGGTAGGTATGCCTATTGTTAAACTCATACAATTGCTCTTGTGCACGTATATAAACATTGTATTATACTCCAAAACGTAATTCAAGACCAAAAAAAGGAAGAAAATGTTGCCACTTTTTACTAGCGCGTCTTGTATTTATGTCATCATCATCATCATCATCATCTCAGCCATAAGACGTCCACTGCTGAACATAGGCCTCCCCCTTGGACCTCCATACGTGCCGGTTGGAAGCGACCCGCATCCAGCGTCTTCCGGCGACCTTAACAAGATCGTCTGTCCATCTTGTGGGTGGACGTCCTACGCTGCGCTTGCTAGTCCGTGGTCTCCACTCGAGCACTTTTCGACCCCATCGGCCATCTTTTCTGCGTGCAATGTGGCCTGCCCATTGCCACTTCAGCTTGCTAATCCGGTGGGCTATGTCGGTGACTTTAGTTCGTCTACGGATCTCCTCATTTCTGATTCGATCACGTAGAGAAACTCCGAGCATAGCCCTCTCCATAGCTCGTTGAGCGACTTTAAGTTTTGAGATGAGGCCGATAGTGAAAGACCACGTTTCGGAGCCGTAAGTCATCACTGGTAACACACATTGATTAAAGACTTTCGTCTTGAGGCACTGAGGTATGTCGGACGAAAAGACATTACGTAGTTTCCCGAACGCTGCCCAACCGAGTTGGATTCGGCGGTTGACCTCTTTCTCGAAGTTGGACCTACCTAATTGGACTACTTGTCCTAGGTAGATGTACGAGTCAACAACTTCGAGTACCGAGTTCCCAACAGAGACTGGGATGGGCACAACATTGGCATTTGACATAAGTTTCGTCTTGTCCATGTTCATTTTCAAGCCCACCCGTTGTGAAACTCGGTTGAGGTCATCGAGCATCATGCTGAGTTCCTCCATCGACTTTGCCATGACTTTGCTTTGTATTTATGTAAAAATAAGTAAATAAAAGTACTTTTTTAATTCGTAGGAGTAAAATTACTAATAAATAAATTATCTTAGTGTGAGTATTTATCAACAGGAATTTACTATTTTACAAACAAATTATTGCAGTGGCAACATGTTCTTACTTTTTTTGGTCTTGAATTACGTTTTGGAGTATAAGTAATTAAATTTATTTCATTGAAAAAGTCGGTAAAGACTAATAAATAACTTATGAACTAAATACATCTATGAATAATACTAAATTAAAACTAAAAACCCTAAATATCTCAAACTAAAACAAGGACTATAAAAACTACTGAAAGAGGCCTCCCCGCGCTACCCCCGGCGCAAAGGTGCCCATCAAACTCGCTGCATAACCGCGTTGAATTGCGATGGAATTGTATTAATTAAGTAAGTAAATAAAGTTAAAGTTTTATAATGTTAATGTTAACTAGTTCTCCTGAGTCCTGACTCGTATCTATTTGTGCGAGAGGGATACAATAGGTTGATGATAGCAAATCAATATAAAATTTGAATAAGTAGATAAACCTCTTGGTATAGTATTGCAACGCGGCCGTGCTAGTTAGTGCTTGGGCGGTGACACTGTATTTTTGTAAGGATAGCATCCTGTTTTACGAGCGGCCGGGCACGCCTCGGTGTTCGACCGGCCCGGCCGATCCGCGTCCGCGGCACTAAGGGCCCGATTCAGATTTTGAAATAGACATCTATTAGATATCTTTTAGACATCACCACGATACGATAACGATATGTTTAAGATCTAACCTGTCAAATTTGACATTTGCGCGATTCTGGAGATAATCTTGAACGATTTCCACAGGATATGACTTAGAGATCCAATTCACATCTAATAGATATCTTACTCTATCTAACGTAAAAGTGACATTGGTTGCCCGAATTACGCTGCAAAAGAGAACTAGTTGATATCTAAACTGTAACGTATCTAGAATGGATCTAGAACGTGTCGTCTCTTGTGAATATTTTGAAGTTCGAATACGGCAGTTACTCTATCTAACGTAAAAGTGACATTGGTTGCCCGAATTGCGCTGTAAAAGAGAACTAGTTGATATCTAAACTATAACGTATCTAGAATGGATCTAGTACGTGTCGTCTCTTGTGAATATCTTGAAGTTCGAATACGGCAGTAAGTATGTCGATGACCAGCGCAGGTATTTATGTATGTCACACGATTCTGATCGGAAACCGCGTGCACGTCAATAACCTTTCACTTTAATGGACTGGGGATGAGTAGGTACTTCAAGTAGTAGTGTTGACGTAGATCTATCGTGAGATTTTGTTTAAGTTTACGGATTAAATATACCGTACAAGTCATACTACGACACATGAAATATCTAAATAGCTTTAAAGCTATTGCTTTAATTTATTACCTTATTAGAAAAAATAGGTTTCAAGTGATTTTCAATACTGCATACGCCTCAAATAAATATTTGAAGAGGACAGAGCAGCAATGGAACTTCGCCTCGTCCCTAAATTATATGAAAATGATATAAACTTGCCCTAGTTGCTAAGAGCAGGAAGAAATATAACATAGATTGGACCCTAGGGAACCGACCCTTGGGGGGTAGGCACGGTACGATCTCGTGGATACCGGGCCATATCAGCTTTGTTTGACCTTAGAAACAATCGTTCCAAGCGGCTTCGCCTGAGACAAAAGTGCATACTCACTGTGCTCACGTAGTCTACGAATTTAAGTTCAAAAAATTATACATTTTGAAAGGCTTTTTCTCGGAAACTATAAATTAAATCTACAGAGACAATTTTAGTCTCGCAAATGTAGTTTACTTTAAAAACGTCTTGAGAAGTTACTATCATAAACTAGTCCTTTAGGGTTGTATTGTAATCGTCCAAATCTAAAAAAAAAACCGTCTTTTCGCGGTTTTTTAGATTTTTGATAAACTTGCGGTTCGGCGCTCGAGGTCACAAACTTGGATTATTTATGGGGCCAACATCATAAACAAGTATGCAAAAAACCAAAACTACCGGATTTGACGCAAACACTAATAGTTTACATGTGGGATTTAGTTGCTACGGCGTAGCATTTTGTAGCGGAACTGCCGCCGCCATGATAGCATTAAAATTGTGTTTCAGATGTAAGGCAGGCTGGTTTCTTGAATATCTCACTTTTAGTGGTGTAGGTTCACATTGTATTATTCTAACACCGAAAAAACAGACAAAAATTTATGGACAAGTTTCAGGGGTAGTTATCGAAGTTACCTAAAATTAAGAAAAATAAACGTATTTTCTTTAATTTTCTAGAGTTAGTCTTCATTAATGTGTAGATTTTACATATAAGATCATTTCTCATTACAAATCGTCAGAATAAAATTACGTCACGAAGCCGTCATATACTATGAATAAGAATAAGAATAAGAAAGTTTTTATTGTCCACTGTGTAGGTATACATATAGATGATCTTTACAAATAAATGGTACCAACAGCTGCCCTTTGCGAACATACAATACAATTCTTAAAACTACTTATAAACATATACTATATTAACTAAATTATTTACATTTCGTTGCCACATGCATCGTCAAAAAATTCTTTAAGATTGTAGTACACCTTCTCAATCAGCCATTTCTTTAATCTATGCTAAATATTAGCTTGCAACATCTTTAATTCGTTCGGTAATTCATTAAATACACGTATTGCTGTTAAAAATGTGCTCTTGTAATACATCGTTACAATGTTAACTATGTATAAATTAAATATACATAATTATAAATATTATAAATTTAAATATTTTAAAATAGATACAGACAAAATATCAGACTACGTACAGGCAGATAAGACAAACACACGGACGAAAACAGTTACCGCTTGAGACATATTGTAAAATAAGCTTAGCTACTAGGTATAATAAGTAGGTACCTATTTACAGTGAAATCCCGACCCGGTTGTCTAGGTAGGTACTTAATCCCCAAATATATTTTTGTAAAGCGCCAAGTCTTGTAAACGACGCTCTTTGCTAGCTTGCCGGGCAAAGTTTTTTAAAATGAAAAATTTAATTAGGGTATATTAAAATGAATGAATGTTCGCGTAACTTATACACAAATATTTTCTCTACGTAAAATGTCGCAAGGTTATTTTATATTCGAATATTTAAATACCTATTCCATCTATCATTTTTTTATAGAGTGTATTTATAGATTACAATGCTAGTTTTAATTCATACCTACTATTATAAAAAAAAACAAATCTACATGCCTGATAATAAAGAATATTTCATTGGGGGTACAGTATGGTATGGATAGTATACATATATCTATATTTCACTTTTGATGCACTAGGTACCTATTTTCTAGGATTAGTAGGTACGTAATTTGACATACTGCATCTTTTGAATAATATACTTTTAGTGTTCATGCCCGTGCCGTCTTCATGCATTGTAAACTTGGTTCAATGGAAATATTTAGTATGCAGATCACTTCCACAACTTTGATACAGGTTATAAAGCTTTTGAATTTATTTCGTTTTGTACAAAAAGTTTTGTAACAAAAAGGGACTGGCATTAAGCAAATTTTATTATGTTCATACAGAACTTATCTGAAAAAGGAGCAGAAAGAACTCTTTCAGATGTTCAGTAAGCCGGATTACAAAGAAACATTTGTGTCCATTGGTAAAAATAGAAAGCATTAATTAGAAAGCACTGTACAATTAATTCATCATAATCAGAATCATTTGTTATATAAGTAAGTACTACTTAACCTCTACCCCACACACGTCAAAACGTGCCAACTGCAATTTTGATTTGCACTTTTATCCTATGAAATCATGCGTCACTCTAGCACTTACATTACATACGAGTAGTATGTAACTTGTTAGAAAGTGTTGTCAGCGCGATTCGCTTAGGTTCGCTGCGGGTGATGATGATATATTATGTAAGTTGGGTAATATGTTTCTCATCGTAATTTTTTGCCCGAAACCCGAGGGAATTCTATCTAAGATAAGAGCCGATGCCAATTGACTACCTAACACTAAGGAGATAGAAAAGAATGCTTTGTTGAACCTCAGAAATCTTTTTTTACTGCTATAAAAAGGGTTTTATCGCCGCTGGGTCAGCAAAGTGTATGTAAATGAGAGCGCGCCGAGTTTTCACGATAGAAATAAAGGGAGATTGCCGTTTTGGGTGATATAACTCAAACGATTTAGAAGGTTTGCCCATGTTGCGGCTCGGAACGAATCTAAGAGCAATTAGAAATCCGTGCAAAACCGACGTCAGTTGGCTGCCGCAAGCTCACGGCGGTGCCATATCTGTATGGACCGAGACCCGGCGGGAAAATCGATACCACTCGTTACTGAATCACAATGGCGAAAGTACCTATTCATAGACTCTGGAATGAGATGTAGTTAATTAAACTAACGAGAATTACACTCACAAGATTAGCACGTTCTCAATCTGTAATCAACCTGCATGATACTATGTAGTAACGTCGTGATAATGTATGTACTCGTAAGTATATAAGTATGTATTTATCTTTATAAGTACCGTAAAGTGGGGTGAGTAGGGTCAAAACTGAAATACAAACCTTAATAACATTTTATTTTTAGATATGAAAACTGAATGGGGTATATAATAAGTGTTCCGGACGTTCGTATTTTAGTTTTTATTTTATTTTGGGTAGTTCCATTTCATAACTTTGACGATAAAGAGCCACCTCACCCCGTAGTGCCTTGTATTTGGGGTGAGAGGGGTTTTCATACAAAGGTGATTTTGGAAGATTGTTGGATCGATTTTTTTTTATTATGCGTATTACTATAGCTCCATTTTAAATTGGAATACATTATTTTTGTAGCAGTAGCCTTAAAATCCCTTCTCACCTTCCCCTCTCAAACCTTCTCTCCCCATTCATAACCGACCTCTCCCCGCGAAACCTACTCACCCCGTTTTACGGTACCTATGTTTATCGTCAGCTAGTATCCATAGTATTTACAAGATTTGCTTAGTTTGGGGCTAGGTTAAGTTGCGTAAGATTGTCCTTAAATAGATATTTATTAATAGGTATAATACGCGTTCGTATATTTTGGCAATCAAGTCATTTTTAAATGTGTGAAAGAAATACCTAATACACCAAATGTGTAGCACTAAAAAACCAATAACGGCTGGCTAATATCTATTGATCGGCGAACACCGTGTATTTTTGGACACATTGACCAGACGCGGTGAGAGCAAAGCGACTTTTGGCTTTTAATCGACTGTGAATATTCAATCTGGGCTTTGTGATGTCGATTATAACTGACCTTACCTTGTCAGCCTTGTACCTACCGATCCGTCGTCACTCTGAGGTTTGTGCCCTGACCTGCCCCCAGCTTAGACAGAAAACATTAATCGTAGTCTCGAGAGCCGTCACAAGAGGATTAAAATTTACGGAGTGACAGATGCTGCGCTGAGACAACAGTGATTAAATTTGTCATTAACGAGTTAGAAAGGTCCTCAACTGTATACTCGTATCCACTAGAAGCGTTGAATCTGTGAGATGTTAATACAACGCAA
The DNA here is from genome assembly GCF_910591565.1 of Cydia splendana. Taxonomy (NCBI): domain Eukaryota; kingdom Metazoa; phylum Arthropoda; class Insecta; order Lepidoptera; family Tortricidae; genus Cydia; species Cydia splendana. The sequence goes on along the minus strand of NC_085971.1, from coordinate 9,337,491 downwards.
AACACTCTCCAAATCTTCGCATGTCATGTTCGGTGACTTTTAGTTTCACGTGTCACGAGCACGGGGTCGAGATCATTCTCTGATAGTGTTAGCAACTTGTTATGTGACTGCAACAGGCAGCGTGGCCGTATTATTTAGCCTGAAGTAGACAGGTAAACTTGTTAGTGATAAAAAGGTCTAGTTTCGTCTACTCAGTACCTAATATTACTTAGGTACCTACATGCCGAGCTTTCTCATCCCTAAATATTATGTATCTGATATACCTAGTTGTGTAGTTGGGTCTGATCATTTATTAAACGCATAGGAGTGAAAGTAAAGCCTTCCAGTTGAGTCGTAAAACTAAAGCCGACTGAAAGTTAAATTACAAAATGCTCGTGGGTTTTACCTTCTCAATCTTGCAAACTGCTTTTTGAAATTTTAAGCTAATAGCGTTATTCGTGATAGCTGCAAATGACGACTACAGCTAGACTAATTGGACGATCGCTTCGCCGATCCAATGATAAATGTTTCTCCTCTTGCTCAACGGTTTATTTCATTAACTTCCACTCTTTTAGTATTTCACTGAATGGCTTTACAAGATCGCGGGCACATTGAAAGAAAGGCTTAATAATTAGTTCAACACTTCCGGTGTTATTTAGTTTGCATTGTTGATGCCGCTTATGAAAAAAAATACTAGGTACCTATGAAAACAACACGAATGTATCAACCTCACGATGTATCACCCTGCAGTAATGCGTTAAGCAAACACTTGGGCGGCAATATCTATCGCTCACTGGGCTCCTAGTCTAAACACACGAAATGACAATACACTAGTCAAACACGCTGAAACAACAACAAACCACTCTATTTATTACACCAACATTCTCCATGTTATGAAATATCTACCATGATACATTTCTATTTCCTTTCCTTATTTAGCATTAAGTACTTTTACTTCAAGAAATAGGTACCTAATCTTAAAAATCATGCCAGGGACAAATGATTTTATAAATATAAATAATAATGAGGACATCCGTAAGGGATAGTTATCGTTAAAAATAAAGTTCTTTCCCAGTCCAGTAATGACCTCTTCTTTAGAATTCTGTTTGTGGGCGAGAGTCTCTGAAAGGATAAGTTTAATTTTTGTAGCTTCAACGGTGCGCTGGTGAATCAAGGGCCTGAGTGGAGGGTAGGTAAATAAAAGTGGGGAGTAAGGGCCGTAATTGAGGCGTCGGCCGCGAGCCTCGGGCTGCTGACGCGTCACGCCGGGAAACTTAATTACACTCACATGTTTTTTTCATCTTCGTTCAGAAACAAGATAATGTTCCTAATTACATAACTGATTTATGGTAGCATAGTCCTGATCCTTAAATTTAGGTAGGTACATTAATTTCGGGTGTGTGATCTATATATCTATTTTCTATTTAACTAATGATCTTTGATACTTTGATTCCCATACAAAATTTCATCCCCTTTTTAACTCTCTTAGGAGATGAATTTCTAAAAACGCTGAAACAACTTTTTATCAATATAATACCTTTTCACGAATTTTCAAAATCCTAGCTTAAAATAAAACTTGAACGCCATACAAAGTTCAACCCCTTTTTTCAAAATCGCTTCTTATCTTACTTTAACGACCGCACGATTGTCTTGAATTCGTGTGCGTGACACCGTTGTAGTTCTGGAACCATTCTTAAATAGTGCCCGTAAGGCTCGTCTTTAGATATATGTCAAAATGATACCTAGTGTAAGACCACCAACATATGAGAGCAATAAAGATATTCTATTCTATATTCTCGGCTTGTTAGTCTTTTAGTAGGTACTTAAGTAGGTATACCTGGGGCCTATGGCCAATAGGCAACAGCAACGCATAGCGTAGATAATAAAATACAAGCTAATGCTATTAGTGATTTTGTATATATAATCACTAAAGTAACAGCTTGTATTTTTTATGCAATAGGCCCCTGGTTGGCAGTCTATTGTTGTGTTTATCAAGCTTCAAGTGTCATTGTTAATGTCGAAATCGACTTAACTAGGTTATTTTGGCAAAATATTGGGCTTATTCTTGGTGTAATCGGTTTTAATGCCTACTACTACTAAATATACATGTTTCTTAAGGCGGGATTCCACCAGTGTGCGGCACTGTGCGCCACAAGCATTTTTGTAGGTACTGAATATGCTTGTGCCGCACAGTGCTGCACACTGGTGGAATCCCGCCTTTACACATAGGGGAAGTCCGGGTATAGTGAACACCTTAAGCTTTGACTTGACATAACAGAAAAATTTAACAAGGAAGAAATGAAAAAAGTGTCAATAATAAGTCTTTATTTAATAAACTTTTAATTTAAAACAACACTAGCCTCCAATGTTTAATAATTGCTGCAATTTTGAACAAAACGTAAAAAAATATATTTTATTCGCTTTGCCCAGGGTGCCGGGCAAAGTGAAACAGGCCTCCGGGCAAAGCAAATATCACTCATAAAATCTTAGTGAACTTAATAACTAAGTGAAAATTAATCAACATAAGATCATTTCAATAATATTAATTAGAAAAAGCTGTCACAAGTAACTTTTGATATATTTTCACTAATTTCAAAAGCATAAGTCTTCACGGGCATCTCTGAAGACATTTTATCACAGCGAATCCACGTTTTGATAGCCATTTCCATGACGTCTGTTAGCCAGGAGCCATGATCGATCTTTTTTTGATATTTATATACCATCTGTAACAAAATATTATCATAAAAAAAATTACCTAATAAATTCAAAGTGAACACGCTATCCGCTTTGCCCGATCCACTTTGCCCATTGAGTCAGTTAAAGAAATTAAGAATTAAAAAAAAAATAACCGTTGGATTGTTTTAAAAGAAATGCGTTGTAAAAGGAAGATACTTTAATAAGCAATAGAAGCATCTTGAAATAAAATTCGAGATAATTACTATGACAAAATAACATACAATGTACTTACCTTTCAAAATCGAATATTTTGCACTAAAAACACAGTTTGTCACTGACGACGCTCGCAGCGACTGCTCCCTGTGACGCTTGCCGCTCATAGAGCGAAGGATCCTGAACATCACATAGGCGCGTGGTGCGACAAAGTCGAATAGTTTAGGATTGGGAGGCCGAATTCGCTTTACCCGACCTTCCCCTACTTATACATTCCGCTACTTGAAACAAAGTACGAAGTATAAACTTTAGTTATGTACTCGTATGTAAAATTCTCATAATGATTCTCACGTGTAGCTACTAAAGTTGCGAGGGGAGTTTATGAGCACATATCGGTTTCACGTCGTGGGCTCATAAAAGTTGTGAAGCAATTGTTGTTGAAACAGGAAGGTTATACACAAGTACAAAAATAAGGCTGGGGAGAGTGGGATACAGTAGATCGTGGGTCACAGTGGATCTTCTGTAATAACTTTACAAATATTACTTGTAACTGAGGTAAGCCCTCGCGATGTTACCGCTTGTACACCCCTCTTCATGCGCTTAACTAGTTACTTACTAATATTTTTACCTGAAAACAAAACTCTGCATAATTTAGCTAAAATTATATGTTTTCTCGTAAATATTAGTATTTCCATGTAGTTTAGTTTTATTATTGTTTAGTTTGTATTTTTTGTCTCAATAAAGTCTCTTATGTATATCAATTGATATAAAGTAACTTCTTTTTCATCGCCATAAGCACCAACTTATTGTGAACCTACTTACACCACATAGAAATATATTTCTTAAAAAGAAATCAATAATAATAGCATTCCAGCATAAACCCCCTTAAAGGTTATTTCTCCCCGTAAAAACAGAGTATTCGACACGCGCTACCGTTGTAGAAATGTGGATTCATGTTTGACAAGAGCAAAACTTGTGAGACATCCTGCCGAAGGCGCTACAAAGACGATAGCCTTCGGAAGCATGTTCGTACTTTACATGAATAATATATTTTTTTTGTATCACAATATAATTAGAAATTATGCTCTTGTACCGTCTACGTATACATAAACATATATACAGTTGCCAATGTTGCCATCAGATATATTGGAACGGCCAAAGAGTTAATATTGGCCGCACTGATATATCTGATAGTGAGTGTAGGTACATCCTAATAAAACAATGCGCTAGGGTATTATAAATAAATAATGTATTTTGCCGTAGACCATTAATAATAAAGTATTTTCTTTTTCAGTTGCCACATTCTCCAGCTGGCTTGATAACTTTCAGGTAAGTTCTAATCCAATCCAATTAAATAGATTAGACTATACGTGAAGTGCTTTAACCTAACAAATACGACCATTGTTTGTTTATGATTTAATAAGGCCCAAGTAGTGATAGCTCCGGCAATAAATATAAAGAATCATAAAGTTGTTAGTTAACAAATGAAAAAAAGGAGAGAAAATATCACCTGTGTCCTGTCCTGGCTATAAATAGGAATATCTAGCCGAGTACTAATTTAATTAATGCCGTAGCACGGTTATAAAATAAAACTATAGGTGCAAGTAGAATGAAAGCTTATTTATAAAAGGAGATACATCCATTCAAATTAGCAGAAGCTCTAACTAAACTGGTAGTTTTAAACATCAAGTACAATCAGTTCAAAGGCATCTATTTGTTGTTACGTCTCCGCACAGATTACCAGCGCTATTAGTTGAAACTTAGAGAAATGTCGGCGGTAAATAGTTGTAATGGCTCCACTCTCCATTTGGACTAACCCTCAAGACATTCAACCCTGAATGGCAACGGCAAATTGTATTTCAGATAGGCGGTTTAGAAATGTTTACTTACCTAAACTGAAACTTTGGTTCTATTAACAAGACTGGATTGACCACTGGAGCCCTTGAATTATTTGTACAAGATAGTAATTTCAATGTTATCAATAATCTAGTCATATACACATTTTTCTTGTGTTAAGGTTTGCCATAACTAGGTTTTATACATAATGTACAGAAGAGAGTCAGAGAAAGGTTTTCTTAAGGTCAAAAAAGGGACTCGTTATCTTTGATCGCCACGTTTCCCTTGGAGACGCTTAATCCGTTCAATCTGGCATTAAGAGTCGCAACTTCGGCCATTCTTTTCTAATTTATGTCCGTAGGTATGGTATTCTGGGTCTGAGGAAACGACTTGTCTGCGATCTGCTATATATACATTATACAATCACTGTTCTTATTTTACCTTTATAGCCCTTTTCTTATTATAAACACGTTTGTGAAAGAAGCTACGGTCCCCTTCTTTTAAAAATACTGAACAGAAATGTATACATGGGCCACTCCTTTTACGATGAGATAGCGATCTTTGTAAAATATGGAAACGTAATATTGCGAGAAAAGAGAAACCGAAACGTGCTTGTACTTGTATTTATAAGAAAAAGTAGACTGAAAAAGGACTTATATCTATGCGTGTAATTAAATATTTATTATTTATTAATTTTATATTTAGCAAATGATTTTTTTTCAGAAAAGAATTTTGAAGGAATTGTTTTTTTTTTCAAAACATTTTTGTTTGATGTACTTACATATACCTATCTCTAATCTCGTTACTGCGCACTGAATCATTCCTGAACAAATCGCAAAGCATTCGCAGCAAAGAGGTCCGTAACACAGATAATTGCTTTTAAGAAATTTGTATTAAGAACGACTTTTGAATCGTTTCGTTCATCAAATTCCATTAAAACTTTTTCCATTAAACATCTTTCTTTAGTAAAAATGCTTTCATTCAACATTAAAGTAAATAATGGTATACGATTTCAACTTAATTACAAAATAGAAAACCTTGATACTTTTAATAGGTAGGTAATACGCTTCCTTAATGTTTATCTTAGGCGCTCAATTAATTTATCGTACTTTGTTTGTTTAATTAATTCTCCTTTTTAGCTGCTAAAATGATATAAAATTATATATTTGCCTTTTTATTACCACCATTTATGTCTGTATTCAAAATAGGTTTTTTCAGTTCATGCAGTCGTCAATTATTTTTATTAGTTCTATTATGTACTGATAGGTTATGTATAAAATAATGTGTTATAGGTATTTACAAGACAACTAAAATAAACGCCATCAAAAACAATTAATTTGCATTAGATACGGTCAATACTTAACGCCGGAATGGGCTTCGCCTGATGTTATCGCTTCACTGCTTCCAGATTTTTGTATTGAAAACGAGAATTATCCCCCAATTACCTACTCAATCGGGAAGTTTCAGTTTAGATTTGTAACGGTAACTTACTTTTAGTATTTCAGTTCGATTAGTGGCAGTTAGTTTCAGTTAGTTAGTTAGTAAATTTAGATTTGTTATACCAAACTGCAATTGGGTATTTTTAATATTCATTTCGATACTCGGCCTAGCCAAGGTTACAATCGCTATCGCTTCGACAACGAAACGCTTTGTGTCTCTCTATCACTCTTCCATATTAGTGCGACTGTGACAGTTGCGTTTCGATCGCTACGGAGCGTAAGCGATTGGCATTTAGCCAAGGTTACAATCGCTATCGCTTCGACAACGAAAAGCTTTATGTCTCTCTATCACTCTTCCATATTAGTGCGACAGTGACAGTTGCGTTTCGATCGCTACGGAGCGTAAGCGATTGGCATGTTGGCTACGCAGCCTGTTTAGTCAACTATAATGAAATCGACCAATCACAGCTCGCCGCGATCAAGAGGACGAAACAAAACCATAGCTCAAATTAACTATTTATTTTAGGTTGTATAGTAGAAACAATTGCTTCATAAGTCAGAAACGCGCATGTGACACCCTTAATATAGCAACATCCATAGACTACGAAAACCACTTAGCGTTGCTTGTTAGTCTCCATAGGCTACGGTGGCCAAAATAGAGAAAACAACTGTCTAAAAATTGAATTTAGCGGGGAGCAAGTACCAAGGCCTCATGAGTTACTAGAAGGTGTCGTTGACCGATTATACTTTTGGTTCGGTTTGTTTGTATGATTCTTCTAGTTTAAAGTATTATTTTTGTTGTCTCGTAGAAAAATTATTGTCTACAATAGTGATATAATCAAGCTTTTCAATCTCGTACCTAAAAACTCGACTGAAAAGCTGCTGCCTACTTATTAGGTATCTATTAGGTTTCACAGCCAGCTGGCAAACAGACATACACGGCTCTGATAGTGGCAAGGCACTTTCCGCAAACTAGTTTTGACTGAAAAACCTCAGTTAAAACTAGTTTTCACCGAGGCCTTACGGAAAACTAATATTAACTGATGAAAACGCATTTCCACTGAGGATACGGATAACTAGTTTTAAATAGGGAAAACACGTTTCACTGAAAATGGGTTTTACGGTAACACGTAAAATACGGATGTCTTACAGAACCCTGTAAAAGAAAACAAGAGAATGTTAAATTAATATAAACCGGTGTTTACGCGTAAGAAATCTACATTTTCATTTATAAGGATGTCCTCCCCTAAGTACCGCGGGGCCGCTGGGCAGGAACCCTGTTGATTTTTTAAAGCGCTATAAGCTTGCATTATAGCATTTATTTACTTCCCGGGTATTTCAACTGAGAGGTGCGATTTGCTTGCATTGCACGCATAAGAGAATACAACCTAGATTAGAGGCAGCAGTTAGTAATTACAGTTCAGGAAATAATAGACCTTTAGGGATAACGCCCAAGATAATTCTCTTCGTAGCAGGTTGACGGGATTTTGAGGCTTGTACATGCATTGTTAGGCATAATTTGGACGGGTACAGAGACCAATCAGTACTCAGTTTACAGAGACATTTAACAAATGTGTGCGGAACAAAACATCGTTGGCTGTTTGAAAAGTGGAGTTTGAATCTTATGAAATAGTTCAGTTAATATAACAGAAGCACGCCGATTCCATCAAAAAACTGTTTATGAAAAAGCAACTTGCTTTTATTTAGGTTTTTGTAAACAATACGAGTAGAAGATTTTTTTTTAATACTACCATAAAGTAATAAGTAAAGAAAGAGAAGGAACTCCATAGTCACACTCACATGTTTGACTAACCAAAGCATAGATGGCATTACTATACACTCATGAAAAATAATATTGATGAATTCGCCACATTGTTTCACTTAAATAACCCAATTCGTAATATTTATAAATATGAAACTCAATCGTACAAAATTATCACTTTATAACACCTAAAATTGGAAAATCATTTAAGGCAATTTTTACGAGTCGGCTACTTGAATCGGCTTGAATTGATGGAACCTTTTTTTTGTAAGTTAAATGACTAAATAACGAACGTCGTATTCCGGTAGATGGCGCGTGCGCAAGGTGCACACCAGTGCGTGCCAGTGTATGCTAAACAAAGTTGCCATATTGACGAAAAAAAAAGAGAAACCTAAAATTTATATACAATAACGGATTCCGATTAAAAATAAATATTGCTAAAAAAACTACATTTTTATACTTCAAACTTCTTTTTTACAGTTTCCAAAACACATACAACATACAATAAATGACTTGACACCGTTTATCCACGCTTGAAAATCACAACGGCGACAATTAATTTTATGTGGATGGGATTGTTTAAATTTCTCAGCTTATGTTGCCTACATTACAAATTTCAAATCTGGAAAGTCTATTTGAACATTTCATTAGGTACTAGAGCCTGTGTGCAAGGAGAAGAGTCGTAGGGCTTTCGCATAGACTCTGCATAATTGATGAATTTTAGTTATTTAAATCAACCATTACAGTATTTTGAACAAATTATTTAGCTCTACTCATTAATTATACAAAACTAGACTAGAACATGAACTAGACTAAAGGAATATTTTTATTTATTTTTTGTTTCATTGAAATGGCAAAACTGACACTACACTAACTCGAATAATGAGTACACAATACAATGCAACGACAGGATGCGACGTTGTCTAGTCAGTGGTTTGGCGGTCATTGCGATTTGGCAACGCCGCGAGGTTCAGATACACACAAATTTATTATCAAGATTGTGTTCGCATAACGTTTCGTTTCAAATTCTTATTATGACCACGGTAAAATAAATTAAGTATATCTTAGCTAATATAAATAATAACAACGTATTAATGTATTTATAATAAAATCTTCTACAAAAAATATGCTTATTTTTTAGGCTGTTGCTAGAATGGACGCATGTATTTAAATTACAAATTATGTTCACTAGGGAGCCAACTGCGTAAATAGAAACTGTACCAAGTACGGGTTGTAATTCTATTAAAACAGTACCCTACTTCGGGGTGTTGTTATAATGCTGCTTCTTAAAAAACGACTGGAATTTTTAGGCAAGTATTTTAAAACTCAAACATTATAGTAGATTTATATTTAAAAAGTATTTTTGGACATTATTTTTTTATTTGATCCATTAACATGTGCAATTAAGAAGCAGAAACAATAATGACATGACAGATATATTTAGGGAGACTAAAAAAATCAATGGCAACACTAAATATAAACTGTCAGAGGGCCTACCGCGAACCACGTTCGACGTGTTGCCTCTCTGTCGCTGTAAATTCGTACTTAAGTGTGACAGGGAGGCAACATGTCGTACGTGGGTCGCGGTAGGCCCTCAGGACAGGACCATGGCGTCGACGGCCGCCTACTGCGTAGCGTCAGTAGGGCTACCGCCAATACCGAAAATCGTCAATTGCGGGCATTTTTCTCTGTCACTCTAATTACGCCTTCATTGGAGTAAAAGAGTAAGATCCCCGCAATTTGCGAATTTCGGTTTTCGCGGTAGCCCCTCTGTTTATAACATCATTATGAACTTTTTTAATTTCATGTGTTAAATTTAGTTCGGTTCGGTATTTGATATTATTCGAAATGTAGTTCACAATAGGTACTGAATTCCTGTGGATTCCTGAAGTACCATCAGAATTAAACTAAAGCAGGTCAAACAAACCTGAGGAGAGGGTGTCAACGGTTTGCCAATCAATGATGAATATTGCCTTCAAATGGATTAATAATATGCATCAGGTAAGTTTATTAAAGGTTATTTAATGTAAACTACTGAAACATTTTAACATATTCAACGCTCTATACATATAACTTTTTATTTTAACCTCTTGTCAATCCCGAACTAACGACCGTGAACACGGTTAGGTATGTAAACTTGAGTGGTGCTTTGACATTATTTACCAATTATTTACTGTCGAAAATAATGAAGCAAATCACTCATGGCTGGTTTTACTTTAGTGAACGGAATTTATTGGTTATGTAATCTATTGGTTGCTCAGTTATTGGTAATAAAAGTATAATTATTCTGTAACTATAAGTTTTCCAGTTCTTAATTTCAAACCATGTAAGATAATCCTCAGTAACATTTTACTGAATCTATGTAAGTTGTTAATATAATCTAGTTTTACCAACAGAAAGGTCTTAATGTAAGGTTGTTTTAATTTTTTTGAAAAATAACAATTTTAGAAAATACAGATGTAGTTATAAACACTCAAGTTATGGACTTTATTTTGAAAAAATAATGATTTTTATGATGAATGCTTGCTTTCCCTGCAAAAATGTAGTAAAAATCAGGGACCGTTACCGGGATCCGGTATAACTAATAATAAAATATCACATAGCATTCACAGTATTTTTTTTATAGTTTAGAATAGTATTTAGGTAAGGATAGTGATTGATAAGATAGCTAAATTAAATGCAAAAATATAGTGAATAGCATCAGGAATCAAAAATATACATAAACAACCATGATACTGAAATTGAATACCCGTTAATTTGTATGAAAAATATACTGGTATTCGGTCCCTGGTCAGAATTGTATCTTTAAGATGTTTTTGTATGCAACAAATTATTTTTTTGATTTCAGGTGCTCCCATTCTAGCTCCTATCACCCGAAAAGCGAACGATCGGAAATATGTTTTAAATTTAGAAGGGGAAACATGTCGTTAAACATCATACGCCTGCTAACCAATGGATAGAGTTACTACTGGTCAATGTATTATATCTGACTGAGCCGGAACGAGGCCAAGATGGATGCTCAAGACAGAAAAGCGTGGAAGGATGTTGTGGAGGCCCTACACACCTCTGGGTTGCCATTGAACAATCAACAACAACAATGTATTATATCTGAAAAAATGAAGTGACAAAGTATTATTTATATGGAATAAGAGGAGAAACATGAAATTGTCAATTCCTGCTTCAATGGATGCAGTTCGATGCAATGAAGAATTTTTAATTAGTTATTAATACCCATTAACCCTTCGGGTGGCAGCACCTCCGGTTGAACGGTAGGACAAATGGCGCGGCCATTTTTTTAAATATGCCTCGGCGTGGCAGAGGCCGCGAGAAGGTTCGGTCATAACAAGCCCGTAATTGGCAGAGACCGTCTCGCGGCCTCTGTGCGACGCTGCATTTCGCGCCTAAAATAAAACCGTTAAAACTATGCCTTGCTTGCTCACTCTTGCAAGATGCATTCGTCAATAAACAAGGATGGTATTCCCTAACGGTCGAATTCCCGCGTAAAACAAAGTTTGTTAGAAATGACGTGATGTTCCTGCCCTACCTCGCCCATTACGCGCCGACCGTCGTCGAGCCGCGAACATTCAAACGGAATACGCACTGATAAAAAGTGAAATAAACTGTGTAATCGTGTTAAATGTATTGTTTTGTCATAAAGACTGCTTTTTCTACAATCAATTGTTTTATTTCGTAACTATACGTATTTTTACATGAAAGTAGAAAAAAATTGGTAATATGAGATTAGAACAAGTCTAGCATAATTCACATAAATAGAATAGAATTCATTGGTATACAATCAAATAACCCATTTTAAGCTGAATTCAGTGATATATAGTTTGTATATATCATTCATAGTTTTTTTTGGGAAACGGTAATATTTCTAACACGCGCCAAATTCGCGATGATCACCCGTTGAGGCCCCGCCACTTGACGTATATTTTTCCAAAATGGCTGTGCCACTCAACCGGCTTGTTATGTCTGTCCGTCTCGCGGCCACCGCCACTTACCGTAGAGACCTCGAGGAGGACAATGCCACTCGAAGGGTTAATAAATTTTATCCTTATTTCAATCCATGCTTTATTTTTGTCTACCCACCTTCATTATATTTGCTGAATTGCCACAACTGTGTTCTGTGTTCAATGATAGTTGACAACAGGATCCTATTTGCTTTAACTATAATTTGTAATATGTGGCTTTCCATCACAGAAGGGTCCTTATGGTTCAAGTACAATAAGGTCCTTTCCATCTGAAATTCCAACTGAAATTCTGATAAAAAGGTCCTTATTGTACATGAACCATAAGGACCCTTCTCTGTTGGAAAGCTACATATTTATACTCTGGTACACCAACATTGTCAATAGAAAAAGGCAGCAAATTTTAAAAATGTAGGCGTTTATTTACTGACAAGGGGGTTGTGTTTGTAGTTTAAAAAGTATTATTTGTAATTTAAAATTTTAATTTCTTGTAAGTGTGTTGGCGTAGGCTGTAAAAATATGAAATAAACAGAATAAGCCTAAATAAAGTTTTACATGAAAAGCCATAGCGTTACGAGTAGGTATTCTAGTTTCTGACGTTAGCACCAAGAGGGGAGTTAAAAATTTTAAGTCAACGCATTCAAAACATAAGTTAGGTTGTGTCAAATATTTCATACAAAACCCAACTAAAGTAAGGGAGTTTTTTTCGAAACTAAAGTGAAGGAAAATGAGGTTGGTGTCCAGGGGACAACTGCAATTTTAAGTTTGTATCTCAATGATAGGTAAATATCTAGATTCTATTTATAATAAGTATTATTCGTTGCGTCACTAAGAAAAATCTATAAATCAGGAACAACTAATATTAACTATTTGAGAGAAACATATTACATACCTATCGGTAAGTATATTCTAAGTCCAAGGACTTCTTGTTTTGATATGATATATGAGCACAAATTAACATAAGATTATTATTGCTTTCATTTCGGGAAAACATACTTTCGAGTATTGTAGGTATGTCTTTTGTATCTCATTGAGATACAAAATGCAATATACATTACACTGTAGAACAAACACTCTCACATAATAAATACATGGCGTTAAATACAAAGATATTTTTACTAATTATGTTTTTTACATATAGGATGTTTTTGATTTTTTTATAATTTTTAATATGTAGGGGTTTCTTCAGATACATTTATGGATGTAACAATGTTTACTTCATGAATTGTATATTACATTAAAAAAAAATATTTTTATTTATTTCGGATAATGTAAAATAAAATAAAAAAAGTGCCATCGGAGCTGGGTCTCGAACCCGAGTACTCAGAATTGCAAGTCAAATACTCAAACCTCTCGACCAAAACTGAAGTGGCGCAGGCGTCAAAATATTAAATCAATTCTTAGATATGGTTACTTGACGGTGTAATTCATTGCTACCTCACTAGATGTCACTATTATTTATTGATAACAACGCCATCTAAAAATAACGCGAAGACATTCGAGGTACCGGCGAAGATAACGCGATTTAGGTAAGCCGTGTAGCAATGTACTGAGTTACTTTTCTTCGTTACTTCTTTTTCTATGATACTACCTACAGACAATACGACGACCGGTCTGGCCTAGTGGATAGTGACCCTGCCTGCGAAGCCGATGGTCCTGGGTTCGAATCCCAGTAAGGGCATTTATTTGTGTGATGAACACTAATATTTGTTCCTGAGTCATGGTTGTTTTCTATGTATGTAAGTATGTATTTATCAATATAAGTATGTATATCTTCGCTTAGCGCCCATAGTACAAGCGTTGCTTAGTTTGGGGCTAGGTTGATCTGTGTAAGATGTCCCCTAATATTTATTTGTTTATTTATTTAATATTGATTTTTCGACGTTATTCTATAAATAAAAACAGGGCTCAGTTTTATTGAAAACTTCCGAATACATAGGTGCAAGTAAAGTACTTTTTCATGTAGAACGAAATCGTCGATAACAATGAAAGTAGGACAGTTCTAGGCTATTAATTCATGGTTTGATTACTATTTACCTACTAACGGTTTATCGACACAGTGTCTACCCATTTTGCTCTTAATAGATGTTTGATTGGTATTATAGTGACCCGACAAAGGCAAACCCACTAGGGAAAAATTAGTTGGTTTTACGGTAACATGTGTAGTTTTTTTATATTTAATGTCACTTGTCTATCAACTATTTATTACAACGAATTGAAATTATTGACAGATTATTATAAATAAATATTAAGCGAGTAAGTTTGAAGTTTTCTTATTTAGGTATCGTTTTTGGAAGACGAGAGGAAAATGTGCAATTTAACGAGCAAAAATACTGCTTTACGTAAGTGCTTGCAGTTGCCTACATTCGAGTGGATACTATTTTTAATTAATTTATTTACCTACATAAGTAATAGATATATGCAGTAACTGTACAAATACTAAACCAAATTAAAACTAGCTTAAATGTAAAATAGGCCGTTGAGGCGTATACCAAGGATGCTGGCGGCATCTATAAAACGATATCTAGCAACATGTTGATTACCTACAGATTTTAAAGTTGTACCACTGAGTATACCTATTAAGCACCTGATAGACAATCTCGCCGAAACGGCCATAGGTAAATTCAATCTATGGGGTCACAATATTCTAAATAGCGCAACTAATTCCATAGGTATTTTATTATGGCTATTTAATGTTTGGGAAGGGCAGCGAAATTCTTTGTAATACTAAAAACCGTAAAAACCGTAGGCGACGTGTTTAGAAAATGACGTCTTTTATCAAATACTTAGGCCCAGTTGCACCAACCACATTTAACAAACCGACTAACGTCAAACAATACTAAAGTATGAAATTTTCCATGCAATAAAATTAAGCGAACGCTTTAACAGTGACAGATGGTTTGGTACAACCGGCCCTAAGTGTTAATTAACTCACCCGCGGTGGAAATTTAACGATTACAAATTATTTTAAATTTCGAATAGGTAAGCTAAAGAGGTTGTACTAAGCTTGGGATTGGGACCTAACGTAAGGATAAATAGTATAAATACCCCGGGGCGTCATCGGCAACGGACCTCGGCTCTGTTCGACAATGTTAGCTGAAAATATTTTTATTTGCACATTGAATCGCTCCGCGGAATCCTATTTAACTTTTCCCATTAACGGTTTTATTTCAATAAAGAAAAGCCAAGCGTGATTTTGGCATGCGTCGGGTGACTCGGGCAGGACTGTCATGGCTGTTTGATAATTGTTTAGTAAGTCAAAAACAAAACTATTAATGCGTTATACTTTTTTCAGCTGAAATGGTGTGTTCATTATGGGGAAATATATTTATCTATTTTCTACACGGTATTGCTAATTTCAACTTTCAATATCGACGTAGTAAGTTGATCTCGAGAATTAAAAAAAAACATGGGCATGCTCAGTGGAGGGGGTTATTAGTAACTATCATGTAGGTACCTAGACATAACTAACATAACAAGCAAAAAAGAGAACTTTCGCAGTACTTTGCGCGTCTGTCTACTAATATGGCACATATTTATTTTATTGCGGAGCGATTATGTTTTGTCTTAATTACCTCTGGTCTTACACCGATCAATATGGCTTCTCAGTAGGATTAGATGAAAGAGATCCCTTTTCTGTTTGACATATTTTTGTTTAGCACTGCAATTCAAATTCAAATTCAAATAATTTATTTCGGTATAAAATTCCGTCAGTCTCCAATTCGATTATAGGATTTTTATCGTCGATCTACATAAATCTTAAATGAAATATTAAAGTTTAAACCTAACAACTAACCAGTTCAATAAAACCGCACTATAAAATGTCAATACCGGTCATGTCAACAACCAACTTTAAAACATTGTTTATTGGAATGCTATGTAATCCTTCGTCTTCTTGAAGCTGTAAGTATTTGATTGCATTCGCTACAATTTTTTTCGCATCTTTGGTAAATTTTTTTGGCATTTTTTTAATAAAACCGTTTATATTTGAATATATTCGTAGATATTTTCCGTTTGTTTACATCGGTGACATTCGATGACATCCAACGTTCTACAACGTTCATTGTCAAAGAGTACTTGTTGCCAGTAAAAGAAATTAGTACCATTGATAATCCGCAAAATGGCGAGGGTCAAATAAACTGTTGTCAGGCTTTACATTCCATTTACAATAAAATTTAAATTTACTACTAATTAAAATAAACAATTAAACTACATATTATGTATATACTTTCACACCTGAATAAATTAAATCACATGTTCTAAATATATTATGAAACTATACCATGCCATAAAATTAAGCGTCTGAAAACTGAATTGTAATTAAAACATTTTTGGTAAATATATAACACAAGATTTAATGTTTCTAAACATAGGTGTTTTATCAAACAACAAACTTACGTATTATTAGCCAGGATGCTATTAGCTTAGATGGTTACAATGAAATCATTCATAATTTTAGTTCCAAATAACTAAATATATTTGTTTATAGAATACATATTATTTTATAAGAATAAGGTTTTGCAAATTTTTTATGTAAATGTAAAAACTAACGGCTCGATTCGGAAAATGAATTAGATTTCTACTAGACTTCAACAAGTTACGATACGGATAATTTAAAGATATTTGATTTAAACTTTCACGATTATTAAACATTATCAAACTACACTCCGAGACCACGGGGACAACGCCGTCCTCGAAACGTCGGAGGTAAATCTTAAAACTTAAATACGCGATTAAGTCCCGTTGTGTAGTTTGATAATGTTTAAAGATATTTGTAAGATAGATATGTCAAATTTGACGTTTCCGCGATTCTGGAGGTCCTCTTGAACGATTTCGACAAGTTATGACTTAGATATCCAAGTCACATCTAGTCGATATCTAATGTAGATCTAGTTGATCTCTAAATCGTCTCAAGATCTTGTGATTATCTCGAAATCCGAATAGGCCTGTAAAAGAAGCACTACCTATATTTATGAAACATGAAGGTAATTTTATTATATATATTGCAATCGATTAGTATCGTACTTAGTACCAACAACAAACAATAGGTTATTTGAACTTCAAAATAGTTAAGTAAACGTCATAGTTAACTAATTGACTGTCGGCAGGTTCACAGACATAGGTCAAGTTTCGTTTGAACTCTAGACCGAAAGAAGGGCGTTTATCAATATCAAATACAGCATACCTGTTTTAATGGCGGTAACAGGTATTCTCTGGAATTGTTAAATTTGTTAATAAACCCAATCAGGGATTTAATTTGTCCCTCCCCGACCTTCCCTATTAGTGTCTGAGTAGAAAACATTAAGCTACACGGTTTAATCTCTGCGTTGCTGGAGAGGGCTCTGTCGGGTAAATACATTAAACCTCAGGCCTATACTCAGCCTCTCGCGAGTGATTCATGTTCAGGCAACAACTTTCTACAAGCTTAATCGTTCTTACTTACATTTATAAGTGTCTTGTACGAACGTTGTTACGAACTGTAACTCTAAATTTGGTTAAAATGACATCACTGTTTATGCTGTAAAATTTTGCTAATGACCTAAACTGCATTGGAACGATGCACTGCAATTATTATGATGAGTTGTATTGCGTTTGATTGAAATTGTAGGTAACGTGAATGGTTAAAAGCAATCAGACTGATTAATTGTAGCACACTGCTATAACAGTGTTAGTTTCCTCTATTCCCAGTAATATTTTTATGCTTAATTGAAAAAAAGCCGGAGCCCTTAAATTACTTATAGTTGGTCGATTACAAATTTCATCAACGTTGATATTGTTATAACAACACACAATGAACGTGGCCACGGATAGAGGCTTCTAATTATAACTCGAGGGCTGTTCCTTAATTACGCTAATTGTTCCAAATAGTTCGATAAGTATAGCATAGCTCGAGTATTGCGTAATGAAACGAAACGCAGATTGAACTGCTGATATGGGAATATATTGGGATGTGGGTTTTAACCTCAAAATTGATGACTTATATTGAAACCTTAGCTTTCAGGCTTAGGAGCGGCACACTGTGACAGACGAGTACTTATCGGCGGGTTGTGAATCTAGCTCACAGATAGGTACAGACATATTTCATAACTAATTAACGTATCTATACATATATCAACCTGTATGTTCCAGTAATCACGAGATGTCATATCATAGCCGGTATTTTTAATATAAACATTCACTCATAAAATATTACGATAAGAGAATTTATTGAGCAAATAACATATGAAATTTTCTCAATAAATTCTTGTCTTTCTATTAATATAATTGAAAACATTAAACATTAGACTGTTTTTGAAAACATTAAGTGGCCAATGTTTAACTAACAAACTGGTCGAAAGCATTTATTATATTTAAGACCTACCTATAATTACTTTGCCATAGAGTTTTCTCTATATAGGTACGTGTTGTTACTCTACTCGTATTACTGTTGTTACATCTGAGAGTATTCAATTATAAGTATTTGTGATTCCAGGTATTCTCAAAAGTACCTACTGTTCATGGAACTAGAACATCACATTAAATATTTATCGTGTCAAAATATGTCGACACTAGCGTAGGAGTACCTACTTGAAGTATATTTGTGCATTATTAATGTTCCGTTTGCCGCCAAAATTTTCGTTATATGGCGGGGAGAACTGAAGCTGGTGTCTTAATTAGAAGCTCGTAAAATTATGCAAAGCACAGGGCGCAGGCCGCGCTGTAAAATTGACCCGGTGGATAAGGAGATTTTTATTTTTACTCCTTTGCTACAACTACTAAAGATGACGTTCGGATGGCTACTGCAGCTGCATTACAGTTGCGACATTACTGCTGGGCTATAACCGCGAAAATCGAAGTTCGCAAATTGCGGGCATCTTTCTCTGTCACTCTAATTACGCCTTCATTGGAGTAAAAGAGAATTCACAATTAGCGAATTTCGATTTTCGTGGTAGGCCTCTGCGGCACTGTCGCGCGCGCTTTAACTTTACTATTTTTCGAATACAGCGTGAAAGTGACGGATTGAATGTCATAATCGAGGCGGCGAACGTCATTAATTTTATCAAGGAAATTGACAGATACAGCGCCCGCGTCAAAGTCACAGCAGAAATGTCGCAATTAGTGATGTGCCGAGAGTAAAATACCATTACCGGTATTTTACCATTTGGGAATATTACCAGTAAATTACCATTCTTCCCGGTAATATTCCCAAAAGCGGGTAATTTACTTGTACTTGAACGCTTACGTTATAATTGAATTAATTTAATTTAAAACATGTAGAAATGGCTTATATTATCTTTACGTCTCTTCCACTCGTAGCTTCAGCTATCTCTTTCACTCAATCTTAGCGGAGTTACGAAGCAATGTAGTATTACGCTGTATCCCGTACTGGGCTATACTATAACCGCAAAAATCAAAGTTTGTTAATTGCGGAGGTTTTTCTGTCACTAAAATAAATAAAGTAAATAAAATAAATAAAAATAAATAACATAAATAAAATATATACGCTCAAAATAAAAATATTATTATATCAATGTTATCAAGCTATAAAAAATTACCACTAAACATATAAAAACAATGTCATTGTACTACACTACACCTGACCTACTCATAATAAAAATGTGATGATTATTATTAAATCAATGTGATTTTTACATTTTCGTTTTAGTTTTACTAAAATTCTGGTATTATTCATTGAGTGGTTTTGACTGGAACTGGTTTTGACTATGCCCACTTGCAAGAGACAAGGGGAATACTTCCTAGTAATATTGGTAAAATACCGAGTAACATTGGGAAAATTACCAGTAGTATTGGGAATTTACTAGAAAAGTAAACCTATGTTGATTTTTTGCACTTCGTATGATGCATTTGTTGACAAGTAATGATTTAATGTAAAACAACTTATGTTGACATTTACTTAATTTGAATATTACCGTAAATTACTGATTCTGGGGAATCTTACCGGTAGCATTACTGGGAATTTTTCCACCTTGGGTATTTTACCGGTAACGGCACAT
Organism: Cydia splendana; assembly: GCF_910591565.1. Lineage (NCBI taxonomy): Eukaryota > Metazoa > Arthropoda > Insecta > Lepidoptera > Tortricidae > Cydia > Cydia splendana. The sequence continues at coordinate 9,317,618 of NC_085971.1, read as the reverse complement.
CACTAGTCGCAATAGTGATGTAGCTGCAGTTGCCATCCGAATGTCACCTTAATGAACTGAAAAACGTAAAAAAAAAATGAAAATAACAAATAGCAAGTTTTTTCTGCTGGAATTGACTTTTAATTTAAGTGATGATTTTGAATGATAAGTATTTAATAGCGTTCATTTGGATTTGATTTGTGAAGTTTTACGGTTAGTATTTTCCACGCGTTGGTATGATGAAAATTTGTATAGTTTTTTTACATATAAGTATTTTTTTATTTTAGCTCTGACACTTAGGTACTTTACTACTACGTCTACATTTCCAAAGAATTAGATGGAAGGTCGAACAGAATGTGTCTGCATCACGCACGCAAACAAAAGCTGTTTATATTATCAGATATTATTGAAACGTTTAAATTTGTTCCACACGCGTTTATGCAGTTACCTATTATAAAACAAGATTCTTTCAGTTTACGAAGACACATTCTAACACCACTCTTACTAGAAAATAGTAAAAATACAGTACCCCCAAGTGCAGTGTTTCTATTATCATCCGTATATATTTATAATATAAATAGGGACGTAATGTCCATGAAAGTTAGTGTTATATGTTATATTGGAAACAACTGACGTCAAAATTAACCTTACCTATACATTTCCGAGTACCTAAAGCTAACTTACTCGTATAATGAAAATATGTAAGTTACTTATAAACTAAATCTAAGGCAAATGACCATCTTGCTTACGCTTTTTTACACAAAGCAATCAAGTGAAATGCCATGACATAATTCGAAGAAATTCGAAAAGGTAGCTTGATACTAAAATTCATGGAATAGGTACAGTTGAAATCCCAACGAGACGGTAACTAGAAACGTGCAAACGAATACTACCTACGCTAATAACGTCCCCAATTTTCATTCGATCCGATATTCATCCGGTTTAATGGACGACTCTATGGCTGCGTGGGTTTTACTTCGAAATAAATAACAAAATACTATTCCGCGCGTTTCGCTAGAAGTAGAGAAAGAGCCGGTGCGCAGCCATTTGAATGAACATGGTTATGACGTTTTTATACATCGCTGTCGTTTGAGGTACAAGTATGTTTGTATTTTCCATTTCAGTAAACTGCTTGAATTATTTTCCGATAAGTAAACATTTAGAAACATGTTTTTGGCGTATTATTACTTATGTAATTTGAATACATGTTCTATATCCAAGGTAGCAAGATTTAGTTGGTCCCTCGACAAATAGTTGTTGCTCGACTAATGAATACAGTTTTAATATGTTATACCGACTCTATTCTACATCAAGACCGCAATTCATAAGCATTAGAACAATTTTAATCAAATGCATTGCATGTCGTAATATTCAGTGTAACACCCTCGATGTGTGAGGCGAATAAATAAAATGAACTAGAATCAAGAGTCGACACCACTGAAACCATCCAATTAGTGAGCAGTGAGCACACAGTATTCACGGCACGCCGACTAGACACCGCGACAATTTAGTATAAATAAGGGCTGTGAATATGTTATTCGTGGCACAATAACGTCAAATATAGCTGGCCGCCACAGGCACTTGAGATGTTTTTCTACTAAGTATATGTGTGTTATGCATACAGTTAGGGACGGGCGTTGGTAGATGTGTGACTATTAACACTCACACCCAAAATAATTGACACTTTGCAGACAATAGTCGGCCAGTGCAGGGCTCATATATATTTAATCACTTTACTACAATACACTACAATACAAACATAATATGGCTAAGTATTTATGGAAAATGTATTTTTTTTAAACCGGGTCTAAGGTTTAACTAAATTACAAAACTTCCGTGACTTCAGACTTACATGTACTAAAACTTTGACCATAAAAATAGTAAAGATAAATTCGATAGCCAAGTCTTGTGCAGGTATGTATGTACAAATCACTTTATCCTAATAGGATCGAGTTGTGGGTTATGACTATAACAAAATAATCTTTGATTTGTCGTTCAGGAGTCGGAAATCGGATATTGAAAACAGGATGTTCATTGGAAGCTAATTTAAACGAAGCGGGAATGATAAGCCCCTTTGAGACGGGTACGATTTAGGGTAAGTTATTTTAATATTATTGACCACTATTCCTTTTTTCCTGTACCTATATATTTTTTAATAGCTTTATCAATTACTTTACCGCACTAGTGCGATAAATAGCACATTACGTAACTATGTCGAAAATTTAAAGTAAGTAAGTATATACCTACCATATTATTATGTACTGTAAAACGTTGTACGATACATGTGCGAATAGATTTTACGCACTTGTATCGTAATGTACTATACGATACTTGACTGAAGAAGCATTTAATGTTTAGTTTACGTTTTTATAATATAATAAATTGTAATTTTATTTGACAGGTTAGATATCAGTATGTAAAAGGACAATTAATTGACATTCTCATAATAGAACCGGTCACTTATTGCATTAGGCTATTCTCTCGTTCCTTTATGTTGCCGTAATAATTACTGTATAAAGACGAGATTATAAGGGTCGTTAAACAAGAGTTTAAGGATGGATATCAATTCCGGCTTATCGGATGACTTTGGTCGGAGTTTGCCGGGGGCGGGCGCGGCGCGGCGCCCGCTTCCCGGTGAGTGCAGGCCGGAGGGTTGCACGGTCACGCAGAACTCGGTCAGGGCCGCGCCTTCCTTTTGCACATATTTGAATATTCCCTCGCCTACTGCCCGACAAATCTAGAAGTTGCATCGCTGCACCGCCGACAAGGACAATGCTTTGTCGGATCACTCGCGGCACGTGTATCGGCTCCGCTCAGCGTCACACGCTCTAAAGGTCTTTTGTTGCTGTTGACACGCGTTATATTGAAGGCCAGTGAAGCTTTGTGTTCCCTTTTATATCCTCGCGTCTGAATAATCTGTAAGGCGGCTGTATTAAATATTCAAAGTAAAGCTTAGCGTAAAAGGAGCGGAGTGTGCCTTTGCTTTTTCGCCATCTGCCAACGTAACGCTATGGCCGCTCTGTGAGATCGTTTAGAGAAACATAAATTTCAGTAATGACCAGCCTTTAGTGCTTAACCTCATGGGCCAGACAGGTTTGCACATCCAACGCAATATAAAATAGAGCCCTTTTGCGACTAATTACTTGGTCTGTAAATAATGAATACTACATAGTAACCATGCATTTATTAAGATTTAATTAGAAAACGCTACAAAACACTGATTTAAACTTTCACGATTATTAAACATTATCAAACTGCACAACGGGACTTAATCGCGTATTTAAGTTTTAAGATTTACCTCTGACGTTTCGAGGACGGCGTTGTCCCCGACAACCCGGGGTTGTGCCCGAGACCACGGGGACAATGCCGTCCTCGAAACGTCGGAGTTAAATCTTAAAACTTAAATACACGATTAAGTTCCGTTGTGCAGTTTGATAAACGCTACAAAGTCAAATTTTAAATTTAAAACTTTGTTTAAAACTAACTTAAGAGTCCCCTAGCAAGCTGTCCCCTATTGTAGATTTCGACAGGAGGGATTTTGCCAATGAAGGAGTTTTACGACAATACCACGCACGATAAGAATGAAATCGGATATATGTTGTAAATGAAAATACCCCACCCCTTTTTAAATGTTAGCTTTTAATTAAAGGTATTTTGAAAACCCGTTCGTATTGTTTTGGGAGCTTCATGATTTTTAAATATGTTAAGCTAAACAAAGGTACCTACAGATTTGAATTTTTACTGTATCATGGTCACAAAATCTTCGTTCAGGCGTATATAAATCAGGCCTTGTTACTCGTACCTAAACTGGTTAAGCTTGGGTCAGATTAGCTGGTCAATTTGAGTGAAGTTGGAAAAAAATACGTATGCTTTATAAAAACGAATCTCCTTTCAGGGTTATATTATAAAGGGATTTATTCGATTAGGCAGATATTGATTATGTTTAGGTACTATATTAGAAGCTAACCCCCTTCTTCATAAACGTTTACTAAAGTTAGCAAGCTGATAATAATCGTTTGTCCCTTTCCATCATACCAATACGTCTGAAAGGGACAAACGATTATTATCGGCTTGTCAACTTTAGTAAACGTTTATGAATAAGGGGGTATTCCTGTCGCTTTTTTATAAAAAAGATAATAAGATATCGTAATTAATAAAGCTGGCATCGCAGAATGTTGCCAATGTCGATGAAAGATGAAATATGCATTTAACGCCGCGGGCGCTAGGCGTGTATTGTAACTTTATACACAGATGACGCCCCGCTCATCTTTATGCCCCGTGCACACACGAGATAAATTGTCTCCAAATTCGTCTCACTGACGCTACTCTTAGCGTGAAGACAATTTATGTTGTCGTCACACAATAAACTTAAGATTTACTGGAAATATGACTGTATCATGTTGTGTAGTGTGACGGCTTTAATAATAAAAGGAGCTTCAACGAGCCGTTTAGGTGATGCCTGAAACAGACGTGACGTGTTTCACAAAATAAACTCGAGTTGTGATGTTGTCAACTCCAATATTTAGTTAAGAATCCAATTAGTTTTACCGGTATAAAGTTAGTTAGTTGGAGCATTAGTCACGATAATTTATCTCCCAGGGCGTTAAATTTGGAACTTGGCGTATGGTTTGGAGGTACAGGGCCTGATGTGGCGTACCTGAAAATATTTAATTTAATAGAAATACAAATTTAGAAGGTCAACATTCGTTTTACCATTAATATTTCTCATTTTCATTATATTTGACTTGATACTTACCTAGACACGATTTTGATGATATGTACATATATAGCATTTCCATTCCATAAGAGCACGACCGGTTTATTATGAATTTATGACGTTACGCCAGCGTACTTGTAGTGTAGAGATTGAATAAACCAAATAACCGGCCAAGATAATGTCGAGCAATGGGTTCCGTGTGTCTTGAAGTTTTGGAAAAAAAAAATCTTTTAGGAGTATTTTGTTAGAGTGGTGAATGAATAGTTAATGTAGTGTTTTTAAATATTTTCAAGGCCTAACTATGTTTTGAATTATATATAACAAATCATCTCTCCGATTTATACAAGCCTCTTGGTAACTAAGGTCATGATGGCAGGTAACATACATTACCATTTTGCAAATTTGTAAGGCAAATTCAATTTAGAAAAAGCAGCAAAACATTTTATGTAGTTTTTTTTTGTCCGACACAAACCTTAAAACTCGCAAATCGCAGTGCAGTCGCTTTCAACGATACCTGCATACAATAACGATACCCGTGATACTTTTCCTACTGCTGTGTTTTTTTTAAATATCCAAATTTAACTATTTTGTTAGCAGGACGAAGTTAGAGAGAGGGTACAGAGGAGTTGCTGTCTGATGATGGTAAAATTAATAGCTATTAAGTATACCTGTACCAATTCCAACTTGTCTAAGATAAGCCGCGGATAGACGGAAGTAGGGATGGAACGAACGAACGAAACTATGAGGGTACAATGTTGACCACGGAACCCTAAAAAGAAAGGCAGACTGATAGAGATTTGTATGTCGAATGTAACATTTCTAATCATCGATATTGAACGGGTTGCAATCGAGCCCCGAGCGCGGTTCGGCGGGCGGCGCGCCGCCGGGCCTGGCGGACCTGGCGGCAATAATGGCGCATCCAGCTTGTTGACGTGTAGGACTCTCGGACAGTTAATGAGCCTCCCAGAGCAGGAGCACCCTTTACTTTTACAATGAAAAATATTTTAAATGCACGCGAAATTATCAATTTAACTGTAGCAGTTAGCTCAATAAAAAAGGTTTTCACGTAATACGGAAGATCGTTAAGTTATATATTATATACTATTAATTGACGTATGATTGACGTATCTTAAAGTTAGAATGAGGAGGAAAACTGACATTTTATCCCGCCAGGCGGCACCTTCATTATCGTCGGCTGTCAGTGTCAAATCACATACATTTTTTCAAATTAATTGTAAACATTCTCCTTTTTCTCCAAAATAGTCCAATATTGTGCGACAAATTGTGGAAATATAGGATCTTCCTTTTTTCCCAAGGACCCGATATGCATAAATCGGTGAGAAAAAGCTTTAGGTATCAAAAACTAAGGCAATGACAAAGACCGATTTTATAGGCTGCATTTTAGGGAGGTAAATATTTTGGAAAGAGTAAATACACAGATAAGCTAAGTTTTAATGAATAGTACCTACATCATTTAGGGCATGGCTTGGTCACACATGCTGTACTCCAGATGCATCACGACTTTGTGTAGGTACCTATCTGATAGTGTCGTAGGGCGGCGTATATGAAACGCCTCGCCTTCTTGTACATCCAGGTATACACCAAAGCTTTGTTTTCGATCGAACACTTGTAATATAAAAGGAAAAACTGCACGTGAGCCTTCGAAAATTTGAATAAACGGTAAAATATACAAGATAACCTCAAATATATTAAGTGATTATCTTTGTATCAAATCAGCCTTTTTTCCACCAACTGTAGCAATAGGGAATATTAGGCAAAGCTCTGCGTAGGTGGCACCTTTGTGGCACATACAGTGAACAAACCACATCGACACATCACACGTCACGTCAATCACATGGCCTACCGCGAAACAAGAAAATCGAAACTTCGCCATCTAATCTCTCTATCACTCTTGCATATTCGAGCGATAAAGAGGCAGACAACTAAATCTCGACTTTCGCGTTTACCGGTAGGCCCTTGTTAACAAACCGCCTTGATGCATCAATGTCATATTTTATTGTCTGTGAAAACTTGTCAAAAAACAGTTTAAGGCACAGTATGTATAAGTTAGTCTATGAATTTACTGAGTCGGTAGTGCTGCACTCTGGCGGCAGAACATTGCAGTAATATCCTCTATTCTCCTTCGAAGCTCGGTTTGCAGTTCCCGTACAGTCATAAATGAATATATTTTTCTTGATAAATCGCAAGTATTAGTAAAACATTCGCAACCATACACTTGTCACAAATCGTGAACAATGTCGGGTTGCTGGGGCGACATCTGTCCTAACCTTTCAGTTTGCCTCCTCATTGGGCAGAGTTAATTATTTCATTAATGTATTTAATGTAACATGCGCGTTGCCAAACAACATACCATAGACCTTTAAGAAAACCTTGACAGGATTCATACAGACTTTTATAAACGTTGCGAAGTGAAATGCTTCACCTGGCATTTGATACCGAACAACTTTAAGTTTAAAATTAATTTAAAATTATTTGCAATATGAGTGGTGGTAATTGCTATAACTGTTCCAAATTTTAGGTATCTACGTCAAACGGTCTCTGAGAAAAACGCATTTAACTGATTTGCAAGACCGAAGTGATCCCATAAGTGTTCCGTGAACAAAGTTTTGTACGGAACACTAAAAATTGCGAAGCTAATATATTCAAGAAAATAAATCTCATAACACTATTACTTACTTTATACTTTGATAATAATTTGCAAGTTCCAACACCTTTCCCTTTAAGGGATTTGTTTCATATTCAAGTTTGAAGCACGTTAAGCATTGGCGCGGTACTCGCGGGCTATAAATGGCGTATTGTATCGTAGAGGCGCGGCTCGTAGCGCTCGTAGCACTCGTAGCGCTTGCGTAGCACCTGGGCGCACTTACCGCAGATTACGCTTCTCCTCTTTTGCATAAAGAGTGTGGTCTTGGCGCGAAGACAGTTTTTATTTTCTTTGTCAGCGCTCTTCACTTTGATATGTCTTAAATCGTAGAAAATGTGGGATGATCTCTATGCTCTGTAGTTATGTTCGTGATTTACCATTAGCAGAAGGTATGTTCTCAAGATAGCGAGTAAGTAGTTATTGTAGTAAAAATACCGACAATATAATATTACTTATCTATAAATAATTTATATATCAAATACCTATTACTGGAAAACAGTTAGGTCGTTTGGTTTCTTGAAATATTTTCGCTTGTTTGCCAAACATTTTCGATTTGTCTGTTTAGAGAAGAAATGTAAGTAACTCATCGTATTGGCAGTGGCACAACTCGACATAAGTTTATAAGAACTTCCGTTGAGGTTTCCGTGTACCCGTGTGGACTTGCTCAGAGAAGACGGGTACAATTTTGTAATTCCGATTCAGATTTCAGTTTGACAAACCTAATTTTGGATTGACATTTCAACCCGTTGATTCAAATGAAATTTATTGCCAATTCTAATTATGTATGAAATTTAGACCTAAATTCATATCAATTTACTAAAACAATAGGTACTCGATATGCCGATTAAAACTGACTTATTAATTTTTCTGTAGGTATTAATTTTCCATCATTTTTTAAGAGGTTGGAATAACAATTTGCCATTTACATAAAACCACCTTCATCCGAGGGCTGCCCGCCAAAATGCAAAACGGCAAAAACATTTGATATTATTGACGCTTTTAAAAATAGCAATTTTCCGGTTGGCCGAAGCTTTTGAAAGCCGGGCTTCATGCTCGAGCATGGACAATGAGAGAAGGAATGAAGCAATCGTATTGAGTGTCCAATCGCAGCGATTTGGATGAGCACGTGCCTGGAATCCAAACGGGTGATGAAATATTTAACAGAAACGTGCATATCTTTTACATGTTTTAGCACTCGTACTCCTTAGAGATGGATTTATACAGTGTGTACCTACCTACCCTACTCACGACCAGCGTCCTATATTGTTGCATTGTCGTCTGTCAATAAATCAATAAGTTTTTAATATTCACTAGTAAGTACTTACAGTTATCTAAGCCCAGTTCCCAAGAAGCGTCAAGTTTAATCTGCACCGCATTTAATTAACAATGTATCCGGCGACGCTTCAGTGAGCTATCGATCGGAATCTTTAGCCGAGCAGGGCGCTCACAGTTCATTAGCGATGCGAGCCTCGAGCCCTTACGATCACACCTCGTTGATTGTTGGTCGGGCCCGTGGACCATTCCGCTCATGGCTCACAAAGCCACCATAAATAATTCAATACACGTCGGCTCGATACTAAGTTTTGAAAATTCCCGAAAAATCCCTATAACGCCCGTTGCGTTAATAAAACACACCTGGGTACTGTTGAGATGGCATGATAAAAATATATCTACCTATTGTTTTTATTTGAGTGCCAATGTGTTTTCATAATCCGAAAAAATAAATGTACAATAAGCTGCAGCCAGGTTGCAGCGATAACTGACCCTCCCCCCCCCCCCCCCCCGTAATTTTAATTATAAGTAAATATTTTTTCCATTCAAGTAAATATAAATATTTTAAACATTTAGTATGAATCTGAAACGCATCACTCTGATGAAAGACAGAATATTTGCACATACCAGATTTACTCAACTGAACGATAGCAAGACTGAAAGGGCGTGTCGAGTTATTCAAATATGTCATTTTTTATTAGCAGCATCAAAGAAACAAGTAATGGGTGCTGTCGTTACAGCTCATCATTATTTTGAAGCAGCTTTAAAAATAAAAAGCATTAAAAAGAGTTCACAGACAGTTAAATGAGTGAAGTAGGACCGGGAAAGGTGAAGTTAATTTTATACGGCTGGGTTGGGCCGTCCATGAAAATTATTTATTTTGGTTTTCTCCTGTGTAAATAATGAAATGGGTTTTCCATTGATGGATTTTTTATTATTGTTACGTCGTTTTTACAAGTGACAAGATTTTACCTACATTTCACTGGAAAAGGAATGGAATTACCTCACCGCGCCACGGTAGATTGTCTACAAATTGAAAGAATCTCAATTTGATCAGCAACGAGATGACGGAATGTTCAAATAGCCGGTGTAGTGTGTCAATTAAGTATCGGTGCTTGTCAATTCCAGTAAATAACAACGTTCTCTTGTAGGTACAGTCGCCATCAGGTTTATCAGGTATATCGGAGCGGCCAAGGTGTTCACAAATATCTAAACAAACAAAGTAGCCTCTTTTATGTAGACGTTAAAGTGCATGCTCAGATATCTTGGAATACCTTGGCAGCTCCGGTCATCCGGTGTATCACTATCTCTTCTCTCCGATATATCTGATGGCAACTGTATTTTTATTATTATATAACTGTATTTTGTGAGGAACTTACGCCCATGTCGGCATGTTGATGCGTAGGTATACAGACATGCCGTGCGAATACACTATTAAAGCGATTTCCGTACTATGGCGTGTACGTGTTCGCCCTGTGACATCAGTGCGATCGGTAGGTATACCTACACGGAGAGTTGGTCCCATACAATGAGAGCAATTAAACTATTGTAGTTAGCTTGCTATTCTATCCTCATTACTGAATGAGCGATGCAAGTATTATAGTATTGAGAAAAGCCGACTATCCGGCCACATTTGTAGTCGCCGATTAGTCAGCCATTTACAGACAGACAGACAGAGTTACTTTCGCATTTGTATTATTATTATCTTTCCAATTTAAATATAATTTTAAAGCAAGGGATCACTTTATGATCAAAGGGGGCACTTTATGATCAAAAACTCCTATGGTTCCGACGAAATTAGTCATTGTTAATGAATCTAATTTTATTTATGCACTATGTAGGTAGAACGTCCTCGTCGCCAGTTGGTGTGTCGCGGGGTAGTAAAGCAAACAACCGTACTGCTCTGTAGCTAGTTTATTACTGGTTTGACGGGGTTCATGCGCTTACATATATTCCACTTCTTCGAGTGGAGATCTTGGTAACTGTTGTTGTAGTGGAGGCAATTGAGACGAATGTTGTGGCCGAGGTGAGCTGTGAGAGCCGCGCGTGAGCGTAGCGTATGTGGCGTTGTAGACCTTTGCTTTTGAACGTTTTGGAGCAGGTTGGGCATGTTGCCGTGTCGGCGTTCTCTTCCTGACATGTAGGATTATTGCGCGTGGTATGCATTTTACTTCGATGTAGCGGATACCCTCCCTGAGCGCACAACATGATACATCCAGAGATAGTCTCCGCCAGGCGCAAAGACCATTTCAGTGCAACACTACGGCCGCGGTTGGAACTAAGGTCATGGGTTATTGATTTGTATGTTGTATGGACTGGATAATGGGCTCTGGGAGAAGACTAGTGGCCACCAGCCGTGACAATGAGTCTCATAATTGTAAAAGGCAGGAGTCACCAACTCGCTAAATTATTAAGTGGGCCCTAAAACGGCCGCATGCACAGTGCAACTCTTATGAACGGCTGTGAGGTTGTCGACTCACCGTCTGCGGTAGCCAGATCCCGGTAATCCGTTCAGTAGGCCGCCGGCATTATACCACTTTACAACTCCAATCTGGAGCATAGTCTCCGCTATTGCGACTCGCGATTTAATCATTCCTTTTTTCGACTAAAAAGTTTTGCTGGCCTCTCAGTCTGACCTTTGAACAGCTTTCAGACGCTCGAATCTAGTAATAAGGACAGTACCTATAGCAACCTAACTGGAGTATTTTCGTTGCTCTCTTTATCATGTACCTTTTTTCGCGGCTAGCTTTTAGTTTACTACATTTTGGCATGTTTCTTAAATATATGATAATATCCATCATTATAATTTGACAGCATTTTGTCTTTGACTAATACAACGGCCGGAGAAAATTGGAATGATGGAATGAATGATACGACGAAATTTATCTCCATTGAGGGAGTTCATCGTTTGATGCTGATAAATCACGCCCGCCATCACTCCCGGAGGTATTTTTGACAATAAAATTCATAATCCGTAACTTTTTCCTCATTTTACATTATTCAAAGGTAGTACGACATCACCAATCATTTTTTATCGTCTCACGCTGTTTTAATGTTCGTAAGCCCCTTAGTGGCATTCATACACCTACATAAATTCAATTTATTATAAAATAACAAAAGAACCAAATGCTAAGACGTATCAATGGAAATTGGCGCTGGATTTTCTTACAGTTCGAAAGGTAGCTATTTTAACGGAATCGTTTGTAATAACAAGATAATAATATGCGGATGTTCCGATTTGGTTGCGGTAGGGGCGCCTAGGGAACGGGAATACCTAACGCTCATAAAGAGGGTTGTGTAGTACCAAAACTCCACGTACGGTCGTACCTTTGCCCTTTCTGAATGTTGTTAAAATTTAACAACTCCCTAAATTCCACTTTCCCGGCGCAACAGTTTCCGATTTACAACTTTTATTGTAGCACAAAATGTAGCAGACAATTGTTGTAAACCAGATATCCCGAAGTATATCAGAATGTCAAAAAATGCGGTGGTTTAATATTAAGCAGAAACGACGGCTAATTAATAATTAAAAATAATAATATTATGAGTAAATAAATCGGTAAAATATGTATTTAATAAATGAAATAATTAAATAATATTTATTCAATTTGCACGAGGTCCAGAGGGAAATTAACCCTTAAAGGATGACTAAATGAAAATTGATTTTGTCACTAGATGAATTTTGATTAAAATGAGTTCATCCATTGACACCCCTGCAACCAGTCAGGTGTGAAACGTCTGTTTGAATTAACAGGTACAAATTTGCATGAGATTAACTTTACATTGATTACTGCAATAATAAGAAGTGGAAATACAATGAAAACTCGTGTACGAATTGTGTATTAATAGCGCATATTATATAATTTAACAGGCAGGTTAATTTTAAATGAACACTAATAATAGTAATACACTATTGTTGATTTAGATAAGTGCTTAATAACTAGAAGCCTGACGAAGATAAAGTTGCTAATAATGATGTAGTTTACAACAAGAACTGCTTACAGCTATAAGTTATTTTTCACATCACCTATTCGAAAAAGGGCTTTTTTTCCCGCTAGGAGGGATCAAAGTGGCACTATACATGTTTTGGAACATAACAATTTCCTCATAGTTGATGTGAAAAGCAGTATGTGTCACACGTTATCAAAATTATTTCGTCTTGGGCGGGGGCGTTAACACTTGAATCCGTCATTACGCTCAGGATTCTACTTTAGAATACATCGCTTCATTCAGGATTCAATGTACGCCCTTGAAGGAAATATATCATTTTGATCCCTTGTAACACAAACTACTATTTCTTAGGTACCTACCTACCTCATTATAACCGTTATGCTTGTTTTTGATTTCTTTACTTATACAAAAACGCATACTTATAACGGCTTTATAATATGAAGGAATCAAAAACACTCACAACTCACAACTCTCTAAGTAGTAGGTACTATTAAATTAACAAAAATAAACCGATACGAATAAGGTAAACTTACTACTGCTCGACATGCTAATGCCCAATAAATGACACCCTGCGGTCACCTCTATTGACAATGACAAGTTTCCAGATGACATGTACTGGGACCGCGGCGAACACCAGTACGTTTACCTTATTTGATACTGAAAGTTTCTTAGATACTTTTTAGCCTTGGAGAGACCGAGGTGAGTTTAAATAGAGGAAAGTTGAAACTACGTCAATTTAAGTACCTATTAATAATCGTCTTGAGGCAAGAACGCATGTTGAGGGAACAGCGAACGGTGGGACGAGTCTAAACGAAATTGACGTTCGTTGTTTCAATCTACCTGCTCTGTTTTAACTCACCTCGGTCGCCACTAAAAGTTATTTAATCAATATAAAGTATACGGTATGGTTGAATCCACATATATCCGGGCCAAACTAAATTACCTGAAGACAATCAGACGATGGCTTAGAGACCTATAACTTCGCTTCGCTGTATCTACTGATACCTAGGTAGGTACTTGGTATAACATATCCTGACAACAGTGCCGGTTTGCTTTGACTGTCTATTTCCGTGCCACTCGGTTTATTGTGTGTACGTACTCTGAAACATTCCGTAAACAACCAAATAGAAAACACAGTTGATTAAAATTTACGTTTCATGGAGAGCATATTACTTAAAACGGAAATTCTATATTGTAAAATTTTATGTTTGGTTTTGTTGTAAGTACTGAGCATATTTTTTCTAAACCAACCTTGTCATCATTATGGTAGGTAATTATTCTGTTACCACAGTGCGTTTAGGTATGAATGGAATGAACTATTAACGTTTACACGAAGTCACAGACAGCTACTAATAAATAAAAAAGGTCTGCCATATAATACGTGGGTGGTCCTCTCCCACGCGTAGTCGATTAGGTACTTGTACGTAGTGGATTCCAGGATCCGAAGGTAAAAGTAATTTCAGCTAATGATTTGACACTTTCATTATTCGCTTCTCGTGTCCCACGAGTGGGAGCGGCTCAGAGCACTCCGTTAGCGTGATTAGGCCACTTTATTACTTAATAACGCTCTAAAAATTACCCAGCCCAGGAGCCTTATATCTTATTAAGGAAGAAATATACTTACTTCTACTTTCTAGCGACCCGCCCCAGCTTCGCACGGGTTACATAAAACCTTAACAAATTATACTCAAGAATCAATATTGGTAGGTCAAAACCGCATGAAAATCCGTTCAGTAGTTTTTGAGTTTATCGCGAACATACAGACGCGGCGGGAGACTTTGTTTTATAATATGTAGTGATACTCTCTCGACACCAAGTTAAAGCGATATGAAGCAAAAAATATTGTAATTAATGCAACGTTGAATGCTAAGCCTTCTACGGCGCGCCCTGCCTCTAAATAAATAATGTTTGAGGCAAACTTTTACCGCCACTCCGACTTTGTTAATATTTTACTTAAAAAGCTATTCCCCTGAAGGTTTACTAATAATAAAGTAACCGCGTAATGGAGTACAGGCTACGTACCGAGTGTGCAACACAGTAGATTTGTCAGCACCGAGCGCCGGTCGCTCACAGCGTGTCAGATTAGAAGTTTACACATTTTGTCACTGTCACTGCACGTTTTTCACCAGCTGGTCTCTGAAAAACATGAATGTATTCGCAAGCGCGACTGTTCTAAAATAGACTTTGAGTGCAAAAATACTTTTTGTGACTAATTTATTTCTTCGAAATACTTAACGAATTTCGAACGCAGTGTACGCCATGAGGCAATGTTAGCGCTACGCGGCGACCCGTACTTAATAAACTAAGCACGAAACGCTTGAATTAGTAATACGTAGAGGAATGAATTCGCATGTTGTTAGCGATGTATTCATTAAAAGTTTTATTTTAAATTATTATTCATTTAAATTAATCTATACTACTAGGCGAAAATGAAAATGATGTTGTTTAAAACGGTTCATAATTATATTTTTAAGTTTCCGTAGTTTAGGTAAATGGCAAAAACGGAACCTAAGTGTAAAAGATTATAGTAGTAAGATTATTATTAATATAAGTAAAATACTTATGAAAATAATTGCGTCGAAAGTACAAAGTAGTATCCTCTGCCTTTTATAACGGGCGTGGGTAGTGAAATAAGAAAATAAATAAAAAATATTTTTAACGTGATCAGTTTACCTCGTCATGCTCATTTTGAATCAGTACCGAGAGTTGGCTTAACTTGCAAGTTTCCTGGCAACAGCCAGGTATTAACCCGCGGAGCGCCCTAATATCACACGTGTGATACTAACTCAATTTGGGTCGTAGCGACTCAGTATCAGACATGTGTTACTACAGATCAATATGGGCCAAATTGCTTTATCAATTTGTTGTATGGTGAGCGTTCGACGGGTTAAATTAACAAATTTGGTACGGTAGAACGGGGTGACTTTCAAATGCAGGGGCGACTTTAAAATTCTAGTTTTTAAGCCATAATATATTTTTATGCGAGATATTTTACAGTAGGTGAATATTAATATATAGTAATCTAACTAGTTACAGGAACATATTCAGTAAATAATGAATAACGGTAATTCTACGGCCGTTTTAAATCTATCAAAGTAATCCCAAATTTTCCAAAGTCACCCCGTTCTACGTACTAAATGTATGCTAAATCCTCATATGTTGTAATATAAAATGCAATAACACCATGTGGGGTTGCCAGAGACTCCAGAGAGCATGACGTGGTTTTTGCTTGTATAATTTTAGTAGGTATGTTCCGTATCGAATTAAGGCACTAAACCCGCGATTATGCATGGTCCGACACGCACTTGGCCAGATTTTTCCTTCTATACTAATTAATGCACAATAATAAGAATTTAATGAAACAGTTATTTTACGATGAGTGTTAAGCATTGCTCACATTAACGGTCGTTGTCATGTGGACGGCTAATTAGCTCGGACTAATTAATAAGCTACATGCTGGGAGGCTCTCGAGTTAGGTATCGAGTTAGGTTCTCGTATCAGGTACCCCTGATACCTTTAAACGAGCAATTCTTGATTATTTATATATATATTTCGGGAATCTCGGAAAAGGCTTTAACGATTTCGTTGAAATTTGCTATATGGGGGTTTTTGGGAGCAATAAATATATCTAGCTGGGTCTTATCTCTCGGAAAACGCGCATTTATGAGTTTTCATATGTTTTCGGAGCAAACCTCGGTCTCCCAGATAATTTATTATTAAAAAAGTAACATTTGTAGGATTCGACAAATCTTTCTAATACTCGTATGTATCAAGAAAACTAATGTATACTACGTTACTAGGTACATATAAAGTCCAAGCTCGTTCGGACCCGCGGATATTTTTCCCTATTTGACATGCTTTTTTGGGACATCTTCATCACCCACACAATGCAGTTTGAGCGTCTTAAGTGCCGTGCAACTCGTTCGTCTTTAGCGTTTATTTACAGAAATGTGTCACGAAACGCGGTCGAGACCACTTGCTTAGTCTAAAGCTCAGTCTATATTGAAAACGCAAGAGGTTATTCCATTTTTAGGGTTCCATACCTCAAAAGGAAAAAAACGGAACCCTTATAGGATCACTCGTATGTCTGGCTGTCCGTCTGTCACAGCCTATTTTCTCCGAAACTACTGAACCAATTAAGCTGAAATTTGGTACACATATGTGACCCGAAGATGGACATGTAACGTAATTAAATGAATTTTAAACATAGGGGGCACTTTTGGGGGGTAAATGAGACAGTTAAAAACAAAGTTTTGCAAACTATATTAGCGGGCCGTAATTTCAGGTTTTAGGTTAGGTTTCGTTCATGTCGTCTCGAATATGGGTGAATATGGTATCGATGCATTCAGTGTAATGCCCTGAACACAAATATATGAGATGACAAGCGCGAAAGTGGTGGGGGTAGTTGCTGTGGCGTCATAAAGTCTGCAGTACAAACTTTTTTTTTAGTTTCTTTTAAACATACCATGTGGGGTACCAAATGAAAGGGCTTTGTGAGTAGATCACAAATATATAATTATACTTTTTCAACTTGATCGACTTTTCTTATTTTTTGATATATCTGGTTAAGAGCGCTCTTACAAGAAAAGTCGAAATAATGCAAAATTGATGATACTAGTCGACGAAATTCAGGACTTTGCGCTCATTATTAGAAACAATGAGTGCTTGTTCCAGTAAAAGCGTCTTCTTATCTTTATAAATATCGTTGTAAATATTAGAAAAAGGACTTATTAAATTAGTAATGATTTTTTTTCTGATGGTCGTTTCCGAAAAACCCCGTGAAGCACTGAATGGCGAGCTCTTATTTGGAAATGTTGAGAATTTTACTCTGCTAAACCTGGCTATTTTGTATTACTAATACCCTGTACTTTAGGCATATCAAACTATATTTTTCCTACATACCTTTGAGAAAGAGAAAATCAAAGTAAAACGAACTCGATTTTCTCTCCGAAACAAGTGTCAATTCCTACGAAAATCTACTTAATATCGAAGTCATTTTCATACTCAAGCAATCTGCAACGTTTGCTTATACTGTTGGTATACATTAGTGTTTATGAAATTCTACTATAATTTTTTGGCAATTTTTTGAAAACTACTCTATATTACCGATGACGCGCGCTGCGCCAGCTCAGTGCCGCGGCAGAGCTTGTAGAGGCAGGACGTGTGTCGGTCGGCTCCGCACATTTTCAACGGCGACGACGAGGTTTTTTATCATTGTGTGCGGCGGGCGCCGTGTAAAACGCTATACTGTGTGCGTGTAAACCGCAACGAGAGACTTTGATCCTAGCACTGTTTTTATAGTATTATAATTTATAATGGTACAGTTTAATAAACTACCGGACAGGATTAAAAATATTTGAAACGACCTGACATTCTATATGTATTTATTTGACTCAAGATAGTACTCAGGGTCTGATGATGGAGCCGGAAGGTGGTCACCGGTACCAATCAACCATGCAACTAAACCACTTCGTGTTTAGGCTCGTTTTATTCATCTCAACAAGATCTTTGACACAAGATAGTACTCAGGGTCTGATGATGGAGCCGGAAGGTGGTCACCGGTACCAATCAACCATGCAACTAAACCACTTCGTGTTTGGGCTCGTTTGATTCGGCTCAACAAGATCTTTGACTTAAGATAGTACTCAGGGTCTGATGATGGAGCCGGAAGGTGGTCACCAGTACCAATCAACAATGCAACTAAACCACTTCGTGTTTAGGCTCGTTTTATTCGTCTCAACAAGATCTTTGACTTAAGATAGTACTCAGGGTCTGATGATGGAGCCGGAAGGTGGTCACCGGTACCAATCAACCATGCAACTAAACCACTTCGTGTTTGGGCTCGTTTGATTCGTCTCAACAAGATCTTTGGCACAAGATAATACTCAGGGTCTGATGATGGAGCCGGAAGGTGGTCACCGGTACCAATCAACCATGCAACTAAACCACTTCGTGTTTAGGCTCGTTTGATTCATCTCAACAAGATCTTTGACACAAGATAGTACTCAGGGTCTGATGATGGAGCCGGAAGGTGGTCACCGGTACCAATCAACCATGCAACTAAACCACTTCGTGTTTGGGCTCGTTTGATTCGGCTCAACAAGATCTTTGACTTAAGATAGTACTCAGGGTCTGATGATGGAGCCGGAAGGTGGTCACCAGTACCAATCAACAATGCAAGTAAACCACTTCGTGTTTGGGCTCGTTTGATTCGGCTCAACAAGATCTTTGACTTAAGATAGTACTCAGGGTCTGATGATGGAGCCGGAAGGTGGTCACCAGTACCAATCAACAATGCAAGTAAACCACTTCGTGTTTAGGCTCGTTTTATTCGTCTCAACAAGATCTTTGACTTAAGATAGTACTCAGGGTCTGATGATGGAGCCGGAAGGTGGTCACCGGTACCAATCAACCATGCAACTAAACCACTTCGTGTTTGGGCTCGTTTGATTCGTCTCAACAAGATCTTTGGCACAAGATAATACTCAGGGTCTGATGATGGAGCCGGAAGGTGGTCACCGGTACCAATCAACCATGCAACTAAACCACTTCGTGTTCAGGCTCGTTTGATTCGTCTCAACAAGATCTTTGACACAAGATAGTACTCAGGGTCTGATGATGGAGCCGGCAGGTGGTCACCGGTACCAATCAACCATGCCACTAAACCACTTCGTGTTTAGGCTCGTTTTATTCGTTTCTATAAGATCTTTGACACAAGATAGTACTCAGGGTCTGATGTTGGAGCCGGAAGGTGGTCACCGGTACCAATCAACCATGCAACTAAACCACTTCGTGTTTGGGCTCGTTTGATTCGGCTCAACAAGATCTTTGACTTAAGATAGTACTCAGGGTCTGATGATGGAGCCGGAAGGTGGTCACCAGTACCAATCAACAATGCAAGTAAACCACTTCGTGTTTGGGCTCGTTTGATTCGGCTCAACAAGATCTTTGACTTAAGATAGTACTCAGGGTCTGATGATGGAGCCGGAAGGTGGTCACCAGTACCAATCAACAATGCAAGTAAACCACTTCGTGTTTAGGCTCGTTTTATTCGTCTCAACAAGATCTTTGACTTAAGATAGTACTCAGGGTCTGATGATGGAGCCGGAAGGTGGTCACCGGTACCAATCAACCATGCAACTAAACCACTTCGTGTTTGGGCTCGTTTGATTTGTCGCAACAAGATCTTTGACACAAGGTAGTACTGAGGGTCTGATGATGGATCCGGAAGGTGGTCACCGGTACCAATCAACCATGCAACTAAACCACTTCGTGTTTGGCTTCGTTCGATTCGTCGCAACAAGATCTTTGACACAAGTTAGTACTCAGGGTCTGATGATGGAGCTGGACTGTGGCCACGGGTACCAGTCTACCATGTAACTGAACCACTTCGTGGTTGGGCTCGTTTGATTCGTCGCAATAAGATGTTTGACATAAGATACTACTCAGGGTCTGATGATGGAGCTGATGATGATAGACAGGTACCCGTCGCCACCTTCGCGCTCCATCGTCAGACCCTGAGTACTACCTTGTGTCAAAGATCTTGTTGAGATGAATAAAACGTGCCTAAACACGAAGTGGTTTAGTTGAATGGTTGATTGGTACCGGTGACCACCTTCCGGCTCCAACATCAGACCCTGAGTACTATCTTGTGTCAAAGATCTTGTTGAAACGAATAAAACGAGCCTAAACACGAAGTGGTTTAGTTGCATGGTTGATTGGTACCGGTGACCACCTTCCAGCTCCATCATCAGACTCTGAGTATCACCTAGTGTCAAAGATCTTGTTGAGACGAATCAAACGATCCTAAACACGATGTGGTTTAGTTGCATGGTTGATTGGTAATGGTACCTTCCAGCTCCATTATCAGACCCTGAGTACTGTCTTGTGTCAAAGATCTTGTTGAGACGAATCAAACGAGCCCAAACACGAAGTTGTTTAGTTACATGATAGACTGATGGTACCCGTGGCCACCTTCCAGCTCCATCATCAGACCCTGTGTATCTTCAGTGTCAAAGATCTTGTTGAGACGAATCAAACGAGCCTAATCATGTTACTACATGGTTGATTGGTATCCGTGACCACCTTAATCATCATCAGATCCTCAGTACCAGTTCGTTTTTAAACCCTCGTTGATACAAACTTTACAACCTATAGGTACCAAATGCAATGACGAAACATGTAAATAAGCGAGTAGGTACCTATAATTTCTTTCGAATATTACTCGATGGCGATTACCTTCATAAGTACGAGTATGGGGCTATTCATAAATTACGTCGTTTCAAATGGGAGGAGTGGGGGGGGGGGGGGGTCTGGACATCGGATGATGGTAACATAACGTATGAGGAAACAGATTCATCCGAAGCTTGATTTTTGGATGATTTGAGGGGTGGGGGGGGTCAAAAATCGTCAAAAATAGGTGACGTAATTTATGAACAGCCCCTATGTACATTTGCACTGCATTTAGTATTTTCGTACTTACCAAATAACAGTTTTAGAACTTTAAAAGTTAAGTACAGTTAGTGCTGTTATGGTTGATTTCAATATGCTTCGCGAAGGATCAAGAATGTTTAATCCATCATTGTAGTGCGAGTGTGGTAGAAGGGATCGGCATACTGAGCTCGCACGGCCTGCCGCAGCGCGTAAAATACCTAAACTCGCTCAACGCCGAAATGTAATAGCGCTCTTAATTATTTTTTAACATTATATAGAGAATATTCACAGTCATTTGGTATGTATTTTAGACTAATCCATTCAGCCATTTTCAATTTAGAGCACTTGAAAGTCAACAGTGGATTGTGAAATTTTTGAACGTTTTCTAATAATTAGTTAAACCAAGTATTGTTAATATTATAGTATGTTATATATTTGTAATCTACTCACAAAGCCCTTTCATTGGGTACCCCACATGGTATGTTTAAAAGAAAACAAAAAAATAGTTTGTACTGCCGACTTTATGACATCACAGCAACTACCCCCACCACTTTCGCGCTTGTCATCTCATATATTTGTATTCAGGGCATTACACTGAATGCGTCGATACCATATTCATCCATATCCGAGACGACATGAGCGAAAATCGATTTCTAGAAGACTTTTCTTTCGTTGGCCGGGCCACTATATCGTGTTATACAGGATGATCAATCCAAATGGGTCAGTATGGAGAAGTCAGAAACTATGAGAGATAGCGAAATCTGTTCTTAGGCACCATGGCTTCGATTTTAGATTTAATAATAAACGCATTCATTTTTTTTTAATCTATCATACATAACCGGGATTCGAACCTGGTCAATATTCTTTATGTAATCGCGTGTAGTATTTGTTTGTATGGCAATTTTTAAACGATGCGTGATAGGTGGGGGTGCTCGACCAAATATCATAGAGGGCCCCGAGACAAAACAAACTACATTAAAAAAAAAAAACAAAATGGCCGGCTTTTCTTTTAATTTTTTAAGTTGGTACGAGCGCGCTGAGATTTGGCATGCGGCGAGTCTGGGGGCCCAACATTACCATGTCAAAAAAAAATTTGGAAAAATCCAAAATGGCGGCGGATACGGGCAAAGTCAAATTTCCAAGTAGGTAAAGCGAGCCCAAAGGGCGAGCTTCAGGCCGGGAGGCCGAAGGCCGACCCCGGCGGAAGGCCGAAGGCCTGGAGCCTCCACCCCGACTCCCAAAACGCGAGGCCGAAGGCCGAGCTGCGTGAATGCGGTGCTTTCAAGCGTTCTACCAAGTCAACTGTCTGGATGAGCGAAGCCGGCGGGCCGAATGCCCGACGGCGAAGCGTCGAGGCTTGCGAAGGCCAAAGGCCGAGCTCCGCGTAGGGCCGAAGGCCCGAAGCGTCACACGACAGGGGGAAGTTGGAGCTTTAACACGACCCAACACTTTTCCTATTGGGAGTCGGGGTGGAGGCTCCGGGCCTTCGGCCCTCCGCCGGGGCCGGCCTTCGGCCTCCCGGACTGAAGCTCGCCCTTCGGGCTTGCTTAACCTACTTGGAAATTTGACTTTGCCCGTATCCGCCGCCATTTTGGATTTTTCCAAAAATTTTTTTGACTTGGTAATTTTGGGCCTCCAGGCTCGCCGCATGCCAAATCTCAGCGCGCTCGGACCAACTTGAAAAATTAAAAATAAAAGTCGGCCATTTTGATTTTTTTTAATGTAGTTTGTTTTGTCTCGGGGCCCTCTATGATATTTGGTCGGGCACCCCCACCTATCACGCATCGTTTAAAAGTTGCCATACAAACAAATACTACACGCGATTACATTAAGAATATTGACCAGGTTCGAATCCCGGTTATGTATGATAGATTAAAATAAAATGCCATTATTATTAAATCTAAAATCGACGCCATGGTTCCTAAGAACAGATTTCGCTATCTCTTCTTGTTTCTGACTTCTCCATACTGACCCATTTGGATTGATCACCCTGTATATATCAAGTGTGAATCTCAAATATATTTTTAAAATAAATAGTTTAGAAGTAATTTAAGAAAATAGGCAAAAAAAGACGATCCGTCCCCCCCTTTATCTCCGAAACTTCTAGGTCTAAAAATTTGTAAAAAATATTCAAAATAGGTCTTTACCTATAGATCACAGGAAAACCTATTAGAAATGTGCAGTCAAGCGTGAGTCGGACTTCATTACTTAGTTTTTGATCCGACCGACTTACGGATTTTTAAAAGACATTTCACTCATGTTTCGCATCAAAAAATACATTGTTAAAAAATTTATAATGTTCTGAACGCGAGTCCGACTCGCACTTGGCCGGTTTTTCTTGGATTTCGCACCCAGAGTGTATATATACAAATGTTAATGTCGTCTTTTTTACCTTTTTTGGGTTCCATCTTAGATGTACACCCAGACACAAAATTGCATGGCCAGTTTATGAATGAACTCATGTGTTCGTGCAATTTTGCAGCTCGCTGTACACTAACTGTTGTACACTAACTTAAAAGCGCTACTTACTCGTACAATGTTTTTGAAAATTATTTTTCTTTACCCAAATAATTTTCGTACTAGTTCAAAAGCACCTGCATTAAGTACATATGTATGTAAAACCTACCTGTATAAAATCAATAAGCATGCAATCAGTAAAACAATACACATTATTGCGCACCAATAAATATCAGTTATGCGGTAATATACATATCTAAAGCTGGTTATATTCGATTTGGCATTTCCATTATTTCACTAAAGCAGTGAAATGTTATTTCCAACTGCGAGTAACGTAACGCGTTACAGAAATTGTACCTATTCCAGACATCTTTTCACGGAACGAGTGATTCTGTTAAACAGCTCTTTGAACTCAGACAATGAACGATATCTAAATAGAAGCCTGAAGACAAGAAGTCCATTAAAGATAAGCGAGTTCGGTGTCGCAAACTGTTCGTTCCAACTACTGTTAGCTGCCTCCCCATAGTTAGAGGCAGGCTCGAAGAAAATACGCTGCGGGTAAGAAAGCTTTAAAAGTAAAAGTGTGATATCTAAGAAATTCACTGTCAGGATACAATCTTATGTCATTAAAATGATTAAAATTTGTTTTTTAAAATAGTGTGATGTATTTTATTTAACATGACAGGACAATAAGTGTGTTTTGCAACCATTTCAATTTAGTATATCTAACAATGTAACGAGAAGGAATTATAAAAATATGCTTATGCTATGTTTGGAAGTAGGTAATTATTACTATTATTAGTTTAGAGGCCGGCGCCGCATAGTGAGTGCAGCCTCGTATCGTTTGACTTGCGAGCTGAAGGCCCTCCACGGCGCACTTATATCGCACGAGCCACGCCTGACCGCACTCTCCAACTAAAACTATAATTTACTAACTTATGCGGCTTCAAGGGCACTCCAATAGACTCGCCAGTACCCGCCATATGAGTCGTTAGTCGGCCATCTTGCACAAGGGGGTCAGTAATAAACAATGCAAGTTTATAGGACACGTCATACGTATAGCCTTAATGCAGTGGTTAAGTGTTTACGACGTCGATATTAGTAAGAGCGATCACTAACGGATGCCGCTAGTCTAGTGGAGCCATCTCCATATAATAGGGTATATCATGCCCGCTATAACATTGATTAGATGCGGGGGTAGCTCGGTGCCTTCCATTATAATAGAGGACTAAAGCTGGGATATATGAGTGTCACGTTGCGCTCGTTCGGTCGGTCTTAATTTATGTGTATCTTGCTTTTTATTTTAAGGTGCCGTATACGAAGGTTGACAATCAGAGTCTTATTCAATATCTACTAAGCTTACGTTGTCTGCCCGTCCGTGTGGCAGTAGATTTTTTTTGTCACACTGAGAAAATTCTTGAGATAGACTTCGCCGACAGACATACAGACGGACGGACGGACGGACATCGTAGTAATAGATAATGCTACATACTTCGGGTACCGAAACCTAAATGTGGTTTGTTAAAGATTAAATTTTCCACTCATCCTGATTCTGATCATAATAATTTATAATGATAACTGATGAGAAAGAGTGGCAAACTATTTAATTCAAATTTTGATTTGTTTGCTCGTGTTGGCTAGTAGAACTGACTTTTAAGTGATCATTTTGAATGATAGATATTTAAGAAATTTGAATTTTATTAGTAATGTTTGTCAGTTAGTAAATAGTTTCCTCGCGTAGGTGTGGTGAAAATGTTGGTTCACTCGGTGGCAAAGTTTGTTTAATCCTCGTACCTTGAGGCCCTCGCAACGCTCAAGATTCAGTTTTCGAACCACTCTTGGTTAGTCGTGGTTCAATTTTGGAATCTTTCGCTTGCTCGGGCATCAATACCAGCACGCAACAGCTTTGCCCCCTTGTTAAACAAATTACTATTGTTGAAAAATAATAGAGACAGGAAAATATAGGAATAAAACCATTTCCATTTGGAACTGTGAAAAATGGTTTTATTCCTTAGACTCCTTAGAGCCACTTGCACCATTTCAATAACCCGGGGCTAAACCGTTAACCCAGTGTTAAATTGTACTGGTAATCTTGGTAGCTCCAGGTTTAACCGGTTAACCCCAGGTTAGTGGAATGGTGCAAGTGGGCCTTAGAGGTACCTAAAACCAGCAAGGTATAGAATCCCGGCGGAATCGTTCCCATTTGTCTCCGCGCCAGGTTATAGAAGTGGAGACAAAAGGGAATAAGTACATACACAGTTCGGAAATTGTTTGACTCGTAGTGTAAAGTTTGCATATTTTAATTACATATTTATAGTTTTGGAAATCTAAATATATAAACGTGAAAGACCTGACTGACTGACTGACTTAAATCAACGCACAGCCCAAACTGCTGGGACTAGAAAGACCAAATTTGGCAACTAGATTCCTTATAAGGTCTAGGGGTCCACTAAGAAAGGATTTTTAAAATTCATCCCCTAAAGGAGTGAAATGGGGGTCCAAAGTTTGTATGGGGAAACAAGATTAGTTAGACTATTTTATTCCAAATTTCACAGGAGTATTCCTAAAGATAAATGAGTAAACACGTGTTTCAGGTTTTTTGAAAATTGAACCCCTAAGAGGGGGAAAAGTCCCCAATAGGGTTAATATCTCAAAATATCAATATGGGTATCGTTTTCATAGTATTTTGAGACGCTAATAACAAAAATGGCATCAAAATTAAAATTAACGTAGCCGAAGTGAACAATCATCCCCCTGGTGGGGGTGCAATGGGGTTGAAATTTCAAAATATCAATATGGGTATCATTTCCATGGTTTTGTGGGACGCTAATTACAAAAATGGGATCAAAATTAAAATATAACGTAGCCGACGTGAACTATGGCCCCTGGTGGGGAATGCTAATTACGAAGATAGCATAGACGGTTGTAACATACACGCTGATTTACAGCCACACGTGATCCAGACTTTTGAGAAATGCAATGCCTTAAAGTAAATTTTTTTAGCTATTAGCTCAGGGAAAATTTCACTAATACCTACAATGGCTGTTGAATCGTTGGATATTGATAGGACCATGTTGGCTCACACCGTAGTACCTATAATTGGAGATGGAGCCTGTCAGGCCGCGTAGCCAACATGCCAATCGCTTACTCTCCGTAGCGATCGAAACGCAACTGTCACTATCGCGCTAATATGGAAGAGTGATAGAGAGACATAATGCTTTTCGTTGTCGAAGCGATAGCGATTGTAACCTTGGCTAGGCCGGCTATTTCGCGCCATCTCCTATCTTCTGTATGATACGCAGGTGATGGCCAGGGAGGTGCGCGAGCAAATCGTTAGTCACGTGGTGGCCAACTGGGAGGAGTTTGTTATTATGTCTCATAACAGTAACGGTGATAATTACTCCAGCTCCGTTGAATACTGCCTTGAAATGTCGCGCCCGTTTACTTACGGTAGTCTCTGCGAGTTGGTAGCGGCAGGACAACTGTTTCCGTGGGTTTTCGAAGTTTACCGCAACAATGAGCTATATATGAGAGTTGGGACTGTGGGTAATCCGGTGGGGAAATTTTCAAGTGATTTGTCTAGCGGTCATTTTGACGTATATATTCGCAGTGAATTACTCGTAAGACCCACAATATCAGAGCCCCCTTCTTCACTCCTCTATGTGGTTGCCAAGAAGATTACCACGAGAAGGAATGAAGAGATTACCACCCCACCACCCCATTTAGAATCAGACTCATCATTATCTCTTACCTCTACCAAAACAGTTACTAAAAAACGCCGTGCCAGGTTCACGAATACTACACGGAACAAACAACTAAAAGCTGCCGCAAATAAATATATGCAAAACAAATCATCAGATCACCAAGCTGCCGTAAGCAATTACCAAAAAATGAACCCTGATGTACACAGAGAAGCAGTAGCTAGGTATCAGCAAGCCCCCCCGAGGTAAACTGTGACACCTCCGCTAGGTATCAGCAAATCACACACAATGATACACTTCATCCATGTAAAACTCCGCACCATTTTGCAATTCTCTCTCAAGTTGCCGTTTAATGTCGTCCGAAAAACTGTCCTTATATTTTTCCCAGAGACTTAACGGGTCAGTAAGTTGACAAAAAACTAACATTATTATGAAAAGTCCACGCAGCTTGAAGGAAGAATCGCACAACGCAGCTTCCTCTAAAGTTGAGTCCCAATGTTTATCGTCCTCTAGCAATCCAAGGGAGAACCACTAATGTAGTGTATAAGGAGGTGCTATAGGTACAAAAGGCTACAACTACATAAATAAAAAATATAAATTAAAAGGTGTTAGGTACAAAACGTACATTAGATTATATTAAATAAGTCGAGCTCGATTAATCGATATAATTACAATTCAGTACGGTTACCATCAGTTTGTCACTGACATAAACGCCGTCGAGAACGTAATTTACTTTCTATACATCCCGTTTGCACTAATATGCGAGTGCGAGCGAGATGTATAGAAAGTAAATTACGTTCTCGACGGCGTTTATGTCAGTGACAAACTGATGGTAACCGTACTGGTGTCTTCAAGTCAAGAGTGAATACTGTGAATAAGCTTTTACTGAAATAGTGAGCTATACCTTCGGCCTTGCCATCACTTTCCAGCAGGTGAGACTAAGGTCAGTCACTGTTCAGTCCGTAAAAAAAAACAAAATTAAAAAAACTCTCCTGCGCGTGCGAAGCCGCGGGCAAAAGCTAGTATAATAATATGACGTCAAACTGTAAAATACGAGTTTACTCACGCCCATTACCTGTAACGTGGGACAGACATTTAGTGACAGCGTAACAAAAGATTACGTAGATAGATATGCCAGAATATCTCGAATCGACTGAACACAAGCAGTACCCTTATCATCAATTCATCATTTGTGATGTAGGCAAATAAATCGCCTACTGAACCTATCTAACAAAGCCTATCTAACAACTCAATGAGCGTATACTGATTCTAAAGTTGACGTTAACGTGTCCAGCAATTAAGTATCAAATTACTAGACCTATTAAATTTCGATAAATCCATAAAGTCTATGAAGACGATAATAATGTACATTTTACGGGTTTATTTTAAGAAAGTTCTCCAGACCTTCGCGACGTATTTTATGAGCCGTAAACAAATTCCAGTAAATCAAGCCAACCCTTTCATAAAATGAAATTCGGTCCTCACGCGCGCAGAGTTACTTTGCACAGATTTTCTCGGCCTACACAGGAAGACACATTATTTACCTTGAACCCGGGGACATTTCGGCCTCTGGGGGTGTTAAAAATATCAGTTTAAAAATAGGTGTGAGTGGGATTGAGAGTTTGAGTGATGGTGTGAAGGCTGTCAGGGCTAATACGCGGGCCGCAGCCCCCCGCGCCGCAAGTGGCGCGAGGATTACTACATGACAGATCCCCTTTAATTAACTTGTTAGCCTGCTGTCACTTCAAGTTGCCGACTCTGATCCATCCCACATTCTATACACACCTCGACGTGGTTCTTAACAATGTTACTGTGCAATACAAAGTGAAGTGTAAATGATGAATACGTCTGTATGAAAAGGCGATTACGCGGTGTATCCTCTTAAGAAGCATTTCGGGACAAAACGCTGAGTAAGTAGGTAGGTAATTTTCGAAAAAATTAAATATAAATACCTTCCCCTTTACTAAGCACGATATTAATACAAAGTTTTACTTGTTTACTAAAAGTCTATCATAGCATAGAGAAATATAAGTAAAGAAAGAGTGGTAACTCCATACATCAGTTTTCTTACCAAAACGAGAGTTATTTCGTAGTCGACATCTAGCGTCAAGTAGCGGAATTTATCAGTACTGCTAGTTGACAATAGATGTCGCGACGACCGAAAAGTCTAATGCTCAACAATTTTCAACTAATATTATAACAGGAGTAACCTATTTTCAACTCCTTCTGCTTCTAATATTAGTTGTAAACTGTTTTAGTAGTACATTTTTCGTCAGTACCGACGACACTTGTGACATCTGATGTCAAGTAGCGGTACTGGTAGTTCCACTACTTGACGTTAGATGTCGACTACGAAATAACTCGCGTTTTGGTAAGAAAACTGATGTAGGTATAGAGTTACCACTCTTTCTATACTTATATTTCCTATGATCATACCAATACACTTCTTGATTACTCGATTATTTTGCTAAGTTACGTCTAGGGCTTAGGTATCTAAACATTCAGATAGTTTATTCAGGAGTTAAAATGACGTTAGCAGTACGCATATGCACTAATTAAGTAGGTAATTATATGTATGGTGTGGTAGCATCTAAGCATCACACTCTGCCTAAACAGATGGCTACGTATTACGACGTAGTTGCAACGTTAAAATCGTTAAATCACACCCATTCTGATAAGGATATATTCACTAAGAAGACGTAGACAAATTAGATAAGATAATGAACGGAACATGCAAAATAAGCATAATGCTCCTGCCACGTTCGTAATTGCTACAACGAACAACATCGTAGCATGAAACGAAAACGATTATTCTTAACAAGCAACGATAATAATAAATAATCAGCTTAGTTCCCATTATCGAACTATAAAATAAATAGGAACTGGAATAAATTGCCGTTTGTAGTGCAAGCGCTATTGGCGGCACGGAGCCGGCGCTGAATCGCCTCTTGAAATGTTTATGGCTAATTTAATTGCACTTGATACCAGTGCTCGCTTCATTGTTGGCCTTTGTATATTCACAATAATGTTATCCAGCGCAGCTGAACTCGGATAAACTAAACAATAGGTTTTAAACAACTAGCAAACAAAAAGAACCTGGAAAGTTATTTATATGTAAATTTTGCATTATTTTCTCTAATAAGGTAAGTTTTCATGATGTCACACTTTGATGATGTCACTCAAAACTGGACTATAATGTAAAATGTAACCCAGTAGGTACTCATACCCAGAACTGATGCTCAGAATTAGTTGGTTTTCTCTG
This sequence comes from Cydia splendana, assembly GCF_910591565.1. Taxonomy (NCBI): domain Eukaryota; kingdom Metazoa; phylum Arthropoda; class Insecta; order Lepidoptera; family Tortricidae; genus Cydia; species Cydia splendana. The sequence continues at coordinate 9,287,181 of NC_085971.1, read as the reverse complement.
GGCGAGGTTAAGGCCTAAGGTCTGGGTGAAAGGTGACTAAGTCACGTGACCGCTTCTCCACACAAACGTAGTCCCTATTTTTTTCCTTTCTGATTATTGACATTATAGAAAATATTTTTCTATAATGTTAATAGCTCTTATAATTTATATTAAGAGCTAGGTTTAACCCTTAAATTTATAGCGTAGGAAGCAGCCTACACAACAAAAGCATCTATATTTATACATACATAGGTAAGTACTTTATAGATTAAGTTCTATTTTTTCCTAAATATATTTCGGTATTAAAACTAATCCATTTTCCGATTTTTGTGTTTTTAGGTGTTTTAATTTAAGTCGGTACCTAAGTATTAAGATCAAGTATCGGAAAATTTGGAAAAGCCAAAAGTTGATGATCTTTAGTAGATATGTGATTCAGGTGGTTTTTTCGGTGTTTGTAATTATTTCATAATAACAAACTTGAATATAGGTATATATAACACAAATTGTCTAATTTTCTGATGGTAGTAAAAGTACAATGACAGGTGCTCCCAAATGCAAAAGTGCATAGCCTCTATATGAATGAATTCCATGTAAATGTAACAAAGTTGAATTAAAAACAAAGCTCTAGTATACATATATGCACCAACATGTAGATGTGCATCTAGCGCATCCTAACTTACGCCCAAACAACGTAATTGCAGATCTGAAGTTCAAACTCAAGACAGAATTTCCAATGTTGGCAGACTGATGAATGCATGATGCAAATGGGGCCAAACTTAGTCACGAGCTGACATCCGTGAAACTGTTATCGTAAATATTAGAGAAGGAAGACAGGAAACACAAAAAGGATGATGTTGGTTTGATAATAATCTTAGTTGATTTCGCAACAATAATTGCGAGCGAGTTATCTAATCAATAACATATTTTAAAATCAGATCAGTATGGATTTTTGAACGATTCGCAAGAAGTCAAGAAGATTTTGAGCATATCGAGGTAGAGAGGAGGCATACCCAAAAGTGAAAGCGATTCAATATAAATATGTAAATGAAATAATCGACAAATGCCAAATGTTTAGGTATATTTAATGTACCTAGTTGTAAAAAGTATTTAAAAGAGAAATTATCTCTTGATATCAGTTTAACTAAACTTTTTAAAAGTATGAATAATGGAATAGCGTTTGTGTACTACTTTGTGGCCTTCGCACTCTAGGTAAACAAGGAACGCTGAGCAGTTTAGGGTACACAAATATTTTTAAACCGGGTGTGTGTAGCGGCGCGCTCGATACGGCGCGGGCGGGGCGCGTCGGCCGCGGGAGACGGCTGGCTGTGGATATCACACCTGAATTTGCCCTCTGGATGAATAAAAATGGATATCCCACAAGACTTATAACGACGACCGGTCTGGCCTAGTGGGTAGTGACCCTGCCTATGAAGCCGATGGTCCCGGGTTCGAATCCTGGTAAAGGCATTTATTTGTATGATGATACAGATATTTGTTCCTGAGTCATGGTTGTTTTCTATGTATTTAAGTATTTATATATTATATATATCGTTGCCTGAGTACCCACAACACAAGCCTTCTTGAGCTTACCGTGGGGCTTAGTTAATTTGTGTAAAAATGTCCTATAATATTATTATTATTATTATAAATCCAAGTTTTATATTCTACGAGTACTTATTTTTACCTAGAAAGTTAAAACAAGTTCTTATCAACAACTATAGGTAATTACCACATCATTGCAAAAATAATTAAATAAGCATTTTCGCAAAAGCAAAACACATGTTCCTTAATAATCAATATCTGGGAGACCGAGCATTGCTCGGAAAACATATAAAAACTCAAAAATGCGCGTTTTTCAGGGATCGAGTTTTCGCCCCCGAAAACCCCCATATTTCATTAAAATCGTTAGAGTCGTTTCCGAGATCCCCGAAATATATAAATATAAGTACATATAAACAAGAATTGCTCGCTTAAAGGTATAAGATTTTTTTTGTGTATGTACTCGTATTTGCAAAGTGCTACGGCGTAGCGCTACGACGTTAAGTTTGCAGTGTAAGTAGATACTGTAGATGCGAGGCAGATTGAGGCTATAAAGTACCGAATAAATAATCGGCTAAATAAGTAGGTACGAGTCGGACTCGCTCTACGATGGTTCAACATATCATGTTTTTTAATAATATGTATTTTTTTATGTTTATAAATATTTTTACCGGCAATAGAAAAAAATATTCTCTTTAAATTGTTCAACCGTCGGCAGACGAAAGTGCGTTTTGTCACTCTTTGAGTACGGAATACGGAAATCTATAAATTACTAATAATCCCAAGTGCTTTACATGTGTACCTATGTGAAACTTGTGATTCTTTTAGGCTTCACAATTCACAAACCATTAAGCTAATACCATTAGGTCTGTACCCTTCGCGCCGGCTGCTACTGATGCCGGAAATTATATTTACCGCGCGTCGGCTGCAGCTACCTTGCACTTTTCATTAAAATTTCATTTTGTTTGCGGTAGAAACAATGCACTGACGTGGCTGTAAAATATTCTTAATGGTTGTTACAAGGTAAGCAGATCGCAAATATATTAGTTAAAACAATAGCTTATGATTAATAAGTAGGTACCTACTACCTTTACCATTTTATTCAAATTAAAACCTACCTACCTACCATCAAATAAGAATATTATGTACATTAAACATAAGAGTTATTGGCTACCGGAAGGATAAATCAATAGAAAAGTAACAGCTAATAGTTTACCTCAAACTAAGATCCCAGTTTATATTTTCTAAACAAAACAACCTCTGTGTACCTTTGATGGTCTCTTGATTCAGTATAAGAAGAGGATCGTTTAATTAGTGGCCAGTAGAAAACAAATAAACTTCCATCACAATTAGGTCCCGCACTATCCAATACAATGTCCGGAATACGAGATTAGATGTCGGGGCGCTGGCCGGCCCGCAGGGACTCCAATGACTTTTAGCATATGGAGTTGTGTGGATTCTCGACAAAAAATTAAATATTCATAATTCATTATTTTCTTATGAACATAGATTCTGCTGTGTTTAATTCCCAATACAGGACTATCCAAGCCAATCCTTACGATATTCCGCGACCCTTTCTCGCAATGAGGATGACTCTAACACAAAATTATAATAAAGAAAAAAACACCGGAGAACGCCATTTTCAAACACAGTGTTAGAGTAATTAGACTGTAGTTACTCTCTATGGACTTCTCTTCGACAAACTCATACCTAAGTATACATATGTATTAGGAAATGCACTTGCACTAGAGTTTTTAGTTGTAAAAATGCGTGTCCAGTTATCAGATGTCAATGAGATTGGGCAATGCGACGGCGAACAGGCTGACTGGCGACAAAGAGAGGGCTCGTAAAAAGGTTTTAATTAGCCTCCCTGGAGTCCGCCATTTCATCTGCTCGGTAAATACGAACGTTTCAACATTTGCTGCCTACCAAAGCTCGAAATGTGCAGTATTTAAACTTGTTTTTAAATCATTTTAAAGTAGACACACTACATTATTTTTAATGTAAATAATAAATAAAAATATTGGAACAAATAAAGATGCTAAGGGGCACAACTTCTTTAAACATTAATAATTTGATTACCTACTATGTTATCGAACGAGCAAGCGAAGCTAAGCGAAGTTCTTACATTCGACTTGGATCACGCGGCTGGCTAACGGCACGTCCCGGCATTTCGATGTTTTTAAGCTGAACTGTCAGAAGATAGTTTGATACTCAAGAACTTAAGTAAATTTGTTCTAAATCAAATGAAATTGGGTAAACGTGTAGTTGAGGGCATTATATTTTAATCATTAAATTATGAGCAGGCTCGATCAAGGTAAAGCTCGAAATGTGCAGTATTTAAACTTGTTTTTAAATCATTTTAAAGTAGACACACTACATTATTTTTAATGTAAATAATAAATAAAAATATTGGAACAAATAAAGATGCTAAGGGGCACAACTTCTTTAAACATTAATAATTTGATTACCTACTATGTTATCGAACGAGCAAGCGAAGCTAAGCGAAGTTCTTACATTCGACTTGGATCACGCGGCTGGCTAACGGCACGTCCCGGCATTTCGATGTTTTTAAGCTGAACTGTCAGAAGATAGTTTGATACTCAAGAACTTAAGTAAATTTGTTCTAAATCAAATGAAATTGGGTAAACGTGTAGTTGAGGGCATTATATTTTAGTCATTAAATTATGAGCAGGCTCGATCAAGGGATTATTGAGGTAGAAGAGCTTAGAAGGCCAAAAAGCTGTTTGTGAGAGGCATTAATGACGCGCTATCTACCATAGTAAACTGGTTTACGGCAAACAATTTGCTTTTGAACGCCAAGAAAACCAAATGCATCAAGTTTACGCTACCTAACGTCAAGCAGGTAAATAACAGCAAGATTAAAATAAAAGGTGATACGCTGGAATTTGAGGATCGAACTGTTTTCCTGGGAGTCACTCTAGACTCCAAACTGCAATGGCATGCACATATAGGCACTCTAGCCGGAAAACTTAGTTCAGCAGCCTATGCAGTGAGGAGAATCAAACAGCTAACAAACGTAGAGACGGCCAGGCTGGTATACTTTAGTTACTTCCATAGTGTTATGTCTTATGGAATTCTGTTGTGGGGAAAAGCGGCAGATATTCAGACAATATTTGTGCTGCAAAAACGAGCTGTACGTTCCATCTATGGACTGGGCGCTCGAGTATCCCTAAGAGAGAAATTCAAAGGAGTTAACATTCTTACCGTTGCATCTCAATACATACTAGAGAATATTATGTATGTTCGGAAAAACATCCACGAATTCAAGGTTAACAGTGATATCCATAACTATAACACTAGAAACAAACATAAGCTTGCTGTGCCCGCCCACCGCCTCCGTAAGGTTAGTACGTCTTTCGTCGGGAACTGTACACGTTTTTATAACAAAGTCCCCACTGATGTAGTGAATTTACCACTTCACAAATTTAAGTCGCACATTAAGCGCTCCTTGTTAAGTAAGGCGTACTACACTGTAAATGATTTTATAAACGATAGAGATGCCTTTAAGCAGGTAGCTTGATTTCATTAGTATAATAAGAGCTAAATAAATATTGTTTTTTTTTTTTTTACATTGTGAATTAAATATGCTAGTGTCCAGTAGAATTGACACATGAGACAATGATGTTCTCGCTTGATTAAATTGTTTAATTTAATTTTAGTTTTGGACACTTAGAGACCTTATACATCTCTAAGTATTTATTTATATATTTTATTTTTATTTTTGATTGTACATACCTATATTTTTAATGTTTCTGACACTTAGAGACCTTTACATCTCTAAGTCAACTTAGGCTAGTAATTATGTGAAGCTATACTGTCTTTTTATGTAACATACGAGCACAAAATGCCGTATCTTACAGCTACATGTTATTACTATTTTAATATTATTATAGGCCGGTAGCTTGAACATGTCATGCTCGCTTAAAAGTCTTTGCTTACGGTGGCGTCGTTGATCGGGTCGCCACTTTCCCGAATGAAGGTTGAGGGAGGCGATGGCTGAGATACGCGTCATACTCGTGAACGGGTGCTGTTTGTGGAGACTGGTCTGTTTAAGCTAACACAAGCTATTATACTTAGTAACTTTATTTTTATTAATTAATTACAGTGAGACGCCTCATTCTGCTCTCGTATGTTTCTTTTCTCTTAATGAATGTATTAATTATACAGGATATTGACTCTTGGAGACCCTATACATCTCTAAGGATAACTTGATAAACTATATAATCTTATAGTTCTGACATCTAGAGACATTTACACCTCTAAATATTATAGATTTTTTTTTTGTGTTTTGTATCTGTATTTTTTTATGTAATTAGACATTAAGAGACCATATACATCTCTTAGTAATTGTAATACGTTAGATTGAATTGTTAGTTTTATTTTATAAAATTGTTGATGTTATTATTTTTGCTTGTAATTATGTAAATTCAATGATGACGTGTAAAAGTGCCCTTGTGGCCTATTTGCTTAATAAATGTTGATGTTTGATGTTTGATGTCTTGCTATTCTGGTCATTTTATTTGCAAAAAACATGGTTGAATTAGGTATCAAATGAAAGTGCTCGGTTTGCACTTCTATAATATCGTTTTTAAATCTACAATTTTGAAATAATTAGCATGATAAAAATAAAATATTATAAACATAATATAGGTATTTGACATTTGACAGAAAATATTTCGGCTTAGCACAGATACAGTTTATTTTAATTTCTATGATTTCTATGATGACTTAAATCCAGGGGAGGGATAGTCGTGTATAGCACTTTATTCGAAAAATAGCGACATCTATATTACTTAACGCTAAACTTTTTTTGCTTAATATGGCTTCGCTTTATTTCGTCTGAACGTCTTAAAAGTCTTATATCCAGGGCATGGATCAAACAAAAAAACATCTGTTAGAACAGATTATTTGCCATCGTTGCCATGGAGGCGATTGCACAAAAAAACAACTTTGTCAAATAAAACTCAAAATATTATAACACCCCATTTATTGTCTGTACTATGACATAATTCAGATAAATAAAAATACTTTCAGTTTTACGTTAAAAGAAACAAAGTTTTCATACGCCATCACAGTTGCTGAGAACTTTATTACCAAAAAATTTAGAAAAATTATGGCGGGTAGATTCACAACCTGCTGCGTGTAATTGTTTTTCGTGGTCTATTGTGTGTTATTCCAGCCGTGTATGATAGGTAATTTATTTACATCAACAGTCAAGTTAAAAGTACCTAATCTGTTTCCGTGTATTAATAAATATCCTGAAGCCTTTCTTCAAAGTCAAAGTTTTTTACGTTCGCAACATACTTAGACGCTATTTATGCCCCTCCCCCCCTGATGGTAGGTAGATGGCACTTCAAAATGGATGCAAAAATGTTCCACGCGAGGGCTCTCTTTGTCCTATATATTATACATACTATTCTTTCCTCAAATCTATCAGTCAAGGGCTCCACAGACCTTGCAATACATCCAGGCGATTTTTGATCCATTGCCGCCTATAGTGCGACATAAAATAGTAGAAATTAAATAAAATGGAACTCAAACATGTCCATACTAAATTGTTGCCATGTGTAAGCATTTTACGTCAAAAATGTGACAGTTACGTAGAAAGTGGTGCCCTCATTTATTTTCTACTATTTTACGTCGCACTATACGAGTACCTAAGTAAGTAGGTGCAACAAGTTCTCCGTTCGGGGCGAACTACTAGTTACATTAAATACAATAACTCATGGTAAGTAGTAGCCTGTAACGAAAATCTCAGTAGCAAGTTCATGCACCGTCTAAATGGGGTTTTAGTGAGCTTATTCATTATTACTTAGTAAATAATAACTTTGTCTAGGATGTGTTACAAAAAAATTAGTTACTCGTACATTTATGAGTAATTCTCTGCAATTAGTATGCAAATCATAAATTCAGCAAAGACTGACTCGAATATTTGAATTTCTACTTGAATGCTGCAAAAAGCGAGCTTGTGCTCGACGAAGCCAGCTGACTTTAATTACAACTTCGTCTGAAAACTGCTTCCTTAATTACTCACACACACAGTTTTAATAATAATCAGAACCCTGCATGAGATGAGAGCTTGTTGAACTATACCTATTCTATACCTATACTTAGTTACTAGCACTTAATATTACAGGGGGGGTTGCATAGACATTCTACTATGAAAGAAGCAGGTTGACATATGGTAAACATCCAGAGATATAAATAAAAGTGGTATTCAGTTCTCTAATGAATAGGACGCTGGAGTTTAACTTTGTATGACCAGTTATTTAACGGATGTTGTTCTTGTTAGCATATGATTCAATCATGTATCCATTATATATATTTTTTTTTGATATTTTTATACATTTTCATTTTTAGTTTTAAACGTGTGTCGATAGATGGCAGTAAATTTACTGTGACTACAAAATTTACTATGACAATAGCCCTCTATATTATCTATTCTCTTTGTCAATACCTAGAACGTAATTTACAAGGTTTCTTAGTAAGTTTCTGTCCAAGTTTGTTTCAACATTTTCAAATAATTTCTTTATGAAATCATACAACTTTACTTAAAGTTTAGTTGAAATAAAAATAGTTTATTGTTTTGCTCGGCAAAAATGTAAGTACGTGTTTATCGAACGAGCGAGCGAAGCGAAGCGAAGTTCTTACATTCGACTTGGATCACGCGGCTGGCTAGCAGCACGTCCCGGCATTTCAATATTTTTAAGCTGAACTGTCAGAAGATAGTTTGATACTCAAGAACTTAAGTAAATTTGTTCTAATTTAAATGAAATTGGGTAAACGTGTAGTTGAGGGCATTATATTTTAGTCATTAAATTATGAGCAGACTCGATCAAGGGATTATTGAGGTAGAAGAGCTTAGAATAGAAGCCCAAAAAGCTGTTTGTGAGAGGTCTTGCTATTCTGGTCATGGTTATTGCTATTCTGGTTGCAAAAAACATGGTCGAATTTAGTATCAAATGAAAGTGCTCGGTTTGCACTTTTATAATATCGATTTTAAATTTACCATTTTTAAATAATTAGCAAGATAAAAATAAAATATTATAAACATAATTTTGACATTTGACAGAAAATATTTCGGCTTAGCACAGATACAGTTTACTTTAATCTCTATGATTTCTATGATGACAAAAATCCAGGGGAGGGACAGTCGTATAAAGCACTTTATTCGAAAAAATAGCGACATCTATATTACATAACGCTAAACTTTTTTTTTAATATGGCTTCACTTTATTTCGTCAGAACGTCTTAAAAGTCTTGTATCCAGGGCATGGATAAAATAAAAAAATATCTGTTGAACAGATTATTTATGGCCATCGTTGCCATGGAGGCGATTGTCACAAAAAAACAACTTTGTCAAATAAAACTCAAAATATTATAACACCCCATTTATTGTCTGTACTACGACATAATTCAGATTAAAATACTTTCAGTTTTACAATGTCAAAAGAAACAAAATTTTCATACGCCATCACAGTTGCTGAGAACTTTATTACCAAAAAATTTAAAAAAAATATTTGGCGGGTAGATTTACAACCTGCTGCGTGTAATTGTATTTCGTGATCAATTGTGTGTTATTCCAGCCGTGTATGATAGGTAATTTATTTACATCAACAGTCAAGTTAAAAGTATCTAATCTATTTTCGTGTATTAGTAAATATCCTGAAGGCCTTTCTTCAAAGTCAAAGTTTTTTACGTTCGCAACATACTTAGACGCTATTTATGCCCCTCCCCCCCTGATATTGACGTTAATATTTCTGGTTAAGAATTACAGATGGCATTTCAAAATGGATGCAAAAAATTTCCACGAGAGGGCTCTCTTTGTCCTATATATTATACATACTACTCTTTGCTTAAATCTATCAGTCAAGGGCTCCACAGACCTTGCAATAAATCCAGGCGATTTTTGATCCATTCAATCCATTGCCGCCTATCTGCGACATAATAAAATAGTAGAAATTGAATAAAATGGAACTAAAAAATGTCCATACTAAATTGTTGCCATGTGTAAGCATTGTACATGCATTTTATGTCAAAAATGTGACAGTTACGTAGAAAGTGGTGCCCTCATTTATTTTCTACTATAGTTGGTCAAGCAGATCTTGTCACTAGAAAAAGGCGGCAAATTTGAAAACCGTAGGCGCGAAGGAATATCGTCCCATGGAAAATTTGAATTTCGCGCCTTTTTCTACTGACGACATTTGCTTGACCAACTATATTTTATGTCGCACTATACGAGTACCTAAGTAGGTGCAAACAAAGTCAATCGCTCTATAATATTTTTTGGTTAACTGCGAGTTCTCAGTTCGGGGCGAACTACTAGTTATAGTAGGTACCTAAAAATATTAGGTAGGTACTTAAGAAAATAACTGAACCAAACTTGGTAAAGTTACTGTAGTTACCCACCTAATGCCAGCGTAAACTCATAAGAAATGATGAGTGAGTAAGTAAATTTGTCTTGTGAATAATTAGTTAGTGACCTGTTCAACTATTATCCAATAATAGTTGAACAGTACCTACCTATATCGCAAATATGTGTCTTTTGTCTAAATAGTGATACGCTTGAATTACTCTTATTCAAAATCCTCAGCTTAAGTAATGTAAATTCTAATTGAAAAAGCAGATATTTGTCAAATTAATAAATCTGATACTAATTAAATAATAGCGATGGGAACGTCGGCGCACCGCAGCTGCATGTCAATTTAATGAGGATTTGTTGGCACGCAAAAATTAAAAGCTCACTGCTTTCATCAGTTCGTATAGAAGCTCAATTAGTCTCGTTTTAATAATGATAGATCACGATAACCATATTTAATCATCTAGCTAACTTTGGCAGAAGTATAACTATGTGGATAATTTTCACATAACTGTGTAGAGCACAGTTGATTTAGATTAAGACGAAAGAAAGAAGGAATACGTTTTAGAATGTTTATAAAATGTTTTCGTTGTAGTTTATAAATTGACATTGATCAACACAAGTGATACAACACGTTTTTCTACCATTGCTATGGTAAAAAATAGCGTGACTTAAAATGTGTTATATCAGTTATATGCTCAGAATTCTACTAGAAGTTAAAAAGTCCTCCGTCTATGCATTGCTGCGTCAGCTGTATTACTCCGTGGTTTTACTGAATACCGTCTCAAAGAAACAAAGCAACACCTTAATGATAAACGCCCGTATAAAAAACGGGTTCAGATTTTTTGCTCAATAATATTGTAAATAGTGTTCATGAAATGAAGTCCAGTATACTAAACTTTTTTTTTCACGTAAGTCTGATATTCAGTCACAATTTATTTAGATTATGCAGACAAACAGTAAACCCCTAAATAAGTTGCATAAACTAATTGTAATTAATGAATGAACATACCTACGAATAAATCAAAACAAAGTATACCCAGTACAATTTCAGAAATGGACAAATAATAATCCTGCTTCCACTCCCTTTGTAGAACATGGCGGTTATCCACCGAGGGGAAACGTTCGTAATACGCTTGTAATGGACCTAAGCCAGATATAGTGGCATTCATTCAACTCCGCCCATTCATTTGTATTCAACGTATTATTATATAATTAAACAGGGTCACATTATCGAACGTGTTAGTTGTTTTACTCTTCGGCAGAACTTGATTTACATTAATATAAGTTTTTCTCGACGTTGTAAGTATATATGGATTTTTTATTGTTTGTTTTAGGTTCCTTATGCGATCCCTCCACGACTGTTTTTTTTACACCACGCACCTGTGTATATGATGTGATTAGTACCTACACGATTGCATAAAGCTCGCTTGATAGATCATTCTCGCCTCGTCCCACGTCACCTTTAGGGCTGATTTAGACGGCCCGCGAACTCGCATGCGATTTTAGTTACATTGCGGACTGTTGGTAACGTCCAATTCAACCGACCGATCAAAACCCGCAATGTAATGAAACTCGCATGCGAGTTCTCGCATCGTCTAAATCAGCCCTATAGTTGGAAAGCGAAGCATCTAAGTAGGTAATTTAGAAAGAACTAAACATTAAAAACTAACATAGCAAATTAAATACCCGGGGTAATCGTCTTTGTGATACCAAAGACATATGTAACTCCGTATAAGATGAATAAAGTCTAAGAAAAAAACGTGCCTCGGAAATCAAGAAAAAGTCATTCTCGGATAGATGGCGCACACACCTTTGGCCTATGGTCGGCTAGATGGCGTTGACACCGTTTTATATTTAACAATTTTAACACATAGGTATCAGTGAATGAACATGGGTCAAAATGATATAAAAATAATAAAATCATTTATCCATATATATAATTTTTTTCGATAGTTTTATACGTTTTCATTTTGAGTTTTAGTCGTGTGTATGGCAGTAAATTTACTGTGACTACAAAATTTACTTTGACAGGACCCCTCTATACTATCTATTCTCTTTGGTGATACGAATGTCCCCGGCCACACCGGCGGGGCGTTTTACTAAGTGAAAATAATCGTTCTTATTTTCAAAACATGCTCACTTATTGGAGCGCAATTTCTTTCCATTTGTTACTTATTAGAGTGCTCAAGTGGCGGGCAGTAAAAACTCAACCCGTGGTGGCCTGCCCATGCCATTTTCCTTTTTACGCTTCATTCCTTATCTCTTTTAAGGTGGTTTTAATGAAAACATACGGAGAAATAAATGTTGAATGACTATATAGCCTTACAAAGCCTACGAGTCGAAAGTAAAGTGGAAGGCATTTCGCTTCTCGAGTGGAAGGCTTTTCATTCTTTCTTTGGTCGATATATTGCGAGATAAGAAAAAAGGAGAAAATAATATTTACGTTATTGTCGAAATTATAATATTCTCTTTACGGCTGTGTTAACCGTAATAATTGCATATTACATATTTAAGGCACTGTACTGTATAAGTGGTACATAGTGAGACGTACCTACGTAGTGTTTACTTCATAAAGATTACGGCGAGTGCTGCAGGTAGATTAGCAAATTACTCGCAGTCGATTGCTTGCAATTAACATGTTGAGCTTTCATTTCCGTCGCCTACAGAGAGTGTGCTGACACTCCCTCATGTACAATCGTCAGACTACCCATTCCAAACTTTAAGATACACAGATAAAGGTCGAAAACCGGTTGTTTCTCTCTTGTCGGCTAAGATACCATACCTACCCAACCTAATATATACTAAATATATGAGACAATGAGCCAATTCCTAAACCAATAAGGGAGTGATTTTAGAGATATTTGTCTACCTTTTCATCTAGAGAAATACCTACGTTTGACAGAAACTAAATCACGATATAATAATTATTAAAGCTCTTAAATAGCCATTTAAGTTCTGTACAATTTTTGCATACGACTTCCAAGCTCACATTTCGCCGTTTGAACGAGGCTTTTAAGTGAAACCGTGGTTTGTATTGTAGCCGCTTTTAAAATGTAAATATCATTCTGAAAGCACAAATAATTTCCATGGCTAACAGAACGAGTAACAGCAGCGATTTTATTTTCTTGTTTTGTAGAGGGCTTTGTTAAACAGGATCGTAGGAGAACGGTTTAAATTGGCTTGTGAACAAGCGCGTTCCGCGTAACGCCCGCACCGCGCCCGCGCTTTGCGATAAACAGCCAATTTGCGCGGCAAGCCTACACGCCTTCGAGATGTTGGAAATAAAGGGTCGCGTTTAATGAAGTCATTTATTCGCTGTGCCTAGCGCAACGGGATGGCGTGGGAATCGTCGCTTTGATCGAATGATATACTCTCACTTAAAGCGTATAAATTCGTCATTCGACTCAAAAAAAATCGGGCAAATTAAAACGTGCGCCCTTTTCACGTTGTTAATGGTATAATATTAATTTTACTCAGCGGAGGGTTTGTTTGTTAGCTAACCGGGAGACAGGAAAATGTCTTTATCGCGTTAATTGCGAATCGTCTCTGGCTTCCGCGCCCCTCGGTTGTAAATTGTAGGTAGAACAATGTTGCTCTTCTCGCTGCAGAGCCTTGGTTAACTCGCCTGATGTATCTTAACAACGTAGATACCCTGACATAAAATGTTGTTATACTTCTTTTTTTATTTACCTAGCAGATGGGTATACTTGCCTAAATTAAACTTTGAATTGATGATAGGTAGCATTACAGCATGTACCTATTCACATCAGCTAGGTACCAAAATAAATAACTTTTTACATTATACCTACATCGTCCTATATACCTAGTTGTTAACTATATCGCGTGTTTAATAACTTTAACTCTGAGTTTCGCGTAAATTTGCAAAAACAGAATTATAATTGGGTTGGCTGGTTGAAGTGCTTTACAGATGGCGCCAGCATAGGTTTTGCCTGTCAATCCTACAAATAGTGTCAAATACTTATTCTTTTTTTGGAATTCTATGGTCTGGATGCCAGCCCTTTAAGTAAAATCCCATAGAAGTATTATATTCATACTAGAAACAGGGGAAACCTATATATATGCTAGCGCTATTTATAAAAAAACTTCGACAATTGCCAACCCCTTTGCGTTTGACCTCTGCGGAACTCGGAAAGGATAGCAAATAGCTCTAAACTTGTTTGAAGGAGATACCTTTGTAAGGAAAGTAATTAAAAATTTATAATTCGATACCAGTTTTTATTTACAATTATTCGGCAGTTATTTCCGGAAAAAATAGTCACAAAAAGAAGTTGGCATGGTACGTACAGCATAGCCTCTGATTTTTTTATTTGGTCTAATTAAGGACTATTTTCGTTCCGGCGCAGCGAGGGCGAATCCGCCTCTCTGACCAACTACAAACAATTTATCTACTGATATCTGCCTTGCATTCAACACAACATTTCTTATATCTTTGTTTTTATTTTGCGACAATTTCGTGATGACTCTCTCCCGTTTCCTCGTTTTGGGCAAACCAATCAATCTCACTAAAACTAATGTATCTACTGTAATGTATCTTTTATTTCCATTAAGAATGTACCTGTTAAGGCAACGACACAAAAAAACCGGCCAAGTGCTCACTCGGTCTCACCCACCGAGGGTTTCGTACAAAAACTTTTTATTAATGTATACAAATTTATAGTTTTCAGATTTCTCCGTGTACTTGTAATGTAAGACAATATTATTTGCCTTTCATAGTTCTAGGTCAACGGGAAGTGCCCTATAAATTTTCTTGGCACTGGCTTGGATCTTGACACTCTTGACAGTCAGACGGACGGACGGACAAAGTGGTCCTATAAGGGTTCCGTTTTTTTCCTTTTGAGGTACGGAACCCTAACATCCATCATCACACCGTACAACACAACATCTAAGTCTAACATCGTACTTTTACCTATACATTTTCAATGGTCAGCTTAAATAGCGGATACGAAACATATATAATTTAATTCAGCTGAATAGATTGCGTGTATTGTCCACCCTACGTTCCTCCTTCCTTAACGGCTTCTAAATAGATTTTTTTAACAATATTCTTTGTATCGCGCCCTAAAGGAATGTCTACCTGAAACACTGCGTCATTTTACTTTCTGTTTGCTTCGCGGCCCTTTTCGCACAAAGGTGATAATAAGAGGCTTTTATTTTCTACGCTTTAGCCGCTGTTGAAAAAGGGTAAATGAAAGGGTTTGCGGTCATTTGTGTCATAAAACCATAGCCGCAGATGACAAATGGGATTTTTTGGTTGCCAAGTCTGATAAGGGGTCTTGTGCCTGTACGTGTCCCGAATTTTATAGCTTTCAAGAATATATTACAAATCGAACACGCATGGTGTATTCATTTATTAGAAGAATAGGACAAAAGCTACTAAACCAAGAGTATTATCCGGTTGGAGGCAAATTCCCGACACAGATTTGCTTGCAATTTAATCGTCTTGCTGTGGTTGAAGTGATGTAATCGTACCCTTATTTATGACTGCATGCCAAGCGCAATTCAATTGATCATGCCCGAACTATAAGCTATAATAACTAGTACACTCGCGTCACATACATTGAAATGGTCACGGTGCTCAAATATATATGTATAATGAATTAATGTAAACATATGCCAACCAACTGATATTAGTTACTTAAGCACCTTGACCGATTCGATGTAAATCATATGGCGTTTACTGTACATAGCCATAAGCAGGGCTGTATATCGAATGTAAAGGAAGTATCAAGTAACCAAACTGAAATGCGAATATCGGTTAACCATTGTATAACTTCGATAGATGAACATCTCCATATTTGCTCAGTGATCAATATGCAACAACAGCAATATTGTGAATATTTTCGTTGATTCCTTTGTTGTCGACAACTATTCCGCTCGTGGTACCGACTGCAGTAGAAAACCGTGAAGCGTATAGGTAGTTAGATAGGTACCTACTTACTTTACTTGCGCCAGTTGCGCCTCGAAACTTTGCAAAATGAATTGCCTCAAAGCCAGACAAATCTTATCCGTCCGTTATTGTTAAAGGAAACCTTCCGTGATAAGATTTCATGGAAAAATTTAAAAAGAAAAGTTACCCTACAGAAAGCCACTGGCTTTTCCCGTGAATCTTCTGTTTACCTATTTATAGCCTACCCTTTTGAGTATCTACAGAAAAAATGTTCCTTAATAAAGTACAAAATCTGACTTAAGAATAGCCCTGCAATATGTACTTAGCATAAGGTACCTACTTACTTGCAAGTTTTCTATTGTGCCTTCAGGCAGTAAATATTAAATGTAAAGTAGTAAAGAGTACGTTATGGAGCGTTACTTAGACGCCCTACGTGGTCATGAGTCTGCCCACCTGTAGCACGAGTTAGTTGCTGGTTACGTTCGACACCTCAC
Source organism: Cydia splendana (assembly GCF_910591565.1). Lineage (NCBI taxonomy): Eukaryota > Metazoa > Arthropoda > Insecta > Lepidoptera > Tortricidae > Cydia > Cydia splendana. Next base: position 9,270,875 of record NC_085971.1, on the reverse strand, counting down.
GCTCCGGAGCCTCACGGCGCCTACGTGAAGGACTTAAATGGCTCCATTAGTGAGTTTCGTCTAAGTTCGACATAGAAACTAAGCAAACTTATGAATCGATAATAGATTTGCATATAACGGAGCAGAGGGTATTATTTTCTTGAGAACTTTAGTTCTTGTGACGAGATGAGTTTTGAACAGCATTAACATTGTTGTTTTAAACATTTCTCAATGTATAAACATAACACTCAATTTATGCTATGTTTGTAGCTGAATTACTTTAACAGGATAGTTATTATTATTATATTGAAAAAAAAGTTAGGCTTAGGCTGGTTCTTGCAGTTTTGTTTCTTTTTAAAAATAAAGGAATGTCTCCTTTAAGTAAAATGAGCCAACTGAAGGATTCAAGGTAGTTTCCCTCCAGGGCCCGACTTATTTTTCCACACTGTATAATTACATGTTAACAATTCCAATCTTACTGCGAGCTGTTCTGATTTTGACGTCTTAGAATTTATATTTTTGATTTAAGTATTGGCAATTATTTGTAATATAAAATATTGCCTACCTATGTTTCTATACCTAATATGTAGCTTCTTGAATGTCCTAGCTGGCGCCGCCACACCCTCATTATGACCATGCCCGCAATACCAATGAAATAGCTAAACCAATACAAGAATAGCTTCGGTCCTATGTTTTCATTACAAACAACATTAAGGTTGATATTGTACTGAAATAACAATCTATTGACGCAATGACAATAGGTAGTTTCGACTGTTTCGAGTATTTTAGAACGTAGATAGTTATTAGTGAAAGAACGTGTCATAAACGTCAACGTCAATAAAATTTATTTTCATTATTTTAATTCATTATATACGTATTTTCTTTGATATATATTTTTAAATTTGCAAAAATACTATTTGATAATGGTTCTGTGTAGTAAATGTAGCACGGTGACCCACAGATTTTTTTTGGATTGTTGTTCCTGCCACTCCTAGGTACTGCCTAGATTGTCTAGAAGAAATTTTATTTATTTTATTTAAAATTTTAAATCAGGCAACAAGGCCCATATTACAAATACCTTACAGACTAACATACATATATATATATTATAAACTTAAAAACTAAACACTATTTATGCGACAAAACGGCGTGGCTCCGTTGAAATGGGCGTAAGTTTTAACCATAGCCCTTATGACCATAGAAAATAATTTCAATTACTCCTTTACCGAATCCCAGTACTTCCAACGCTCCTTCTGTTCCTAATATCAACGAAGCAGATAACTTCATGTTTGGAAACATCACAACACGGCGAGAGCGGTCTCCAAATGTACTAAATACTAGTGTGCAGTATTGCAATGAGACTTTCCGCGACGACATTCTTTACTTTGAAAGTATTCGATCTATTGTACGCCAGGAAATTGAAGAATCATTTAATGAACGTCTAATAGATAAGATTTGCAAGAGGGTGTCAGATGAATTAATCCAGATACTTATTAATAAGATTACTGCCGTACTACACAACAATGTTACAGGACTAAGTGAGCACAATGCTCCCATTGCAACTGCCGGTCCCGTCGCTACATCTGCCCCTACCTACACCTCCACCCCTGCTGCTCCCGTCGCTACATCTGCACCTGCCTACACCTCCACCCCTGCTGCTCCCGTCGCTACATCTGCACCTGCCTACACCTCCACCCCTGCTGCTCCCGTCGCCGCTTCTGCTACCACCACCGCAACTACCAATGCTTATCCATCCTACGCCGCTGCCGCCGCCGCTGTAACCACCACCACAGCACCAGCTTCTCCTATCCTACCCGCCCGTTCTAGTCCAGCCCGTTATTCGCTCCAGTCCCAAGGCAAGAACAAACAACGATTCCAAACCTAACAAAAACAAAGACAATCAAGTGTCTACTACTCATGCCGCACCGCTTAAGGTACCACCATCAACATCTCGCGAAACAAATCCAACCCAAAATGGCCTGTCAGAAATTAACGACCATAGAAAGTCACTAAAGGGAATCACACGGGGCTGTGCTACCACTTGCATTTCTCAACTCCAAGCGTCTGAATGGATGAGACAAATTCACCTATATTATGTGAAGTTGGGAACCCCCGATGATGTAGTTAAAAATCACTTAAAAGTTATTACAGGTTATGATTGTGACACATTTAAAGTTAAATGTCTTAAATCCCGCGGTCAATATGCTTCATTTAAGCTCACTGTGCCATCGAGTCTGTTAGATAGAATTATGATCCCTGATAACTGGCCAAAAGACGTATGTGTCAAACCTTGGAATCAGCCCTTTCGACAAAATTACGCAGACAAAAACAATACATAACAAAAACCGCTTTCATCATCATCTCAGCCATAAGACGTCCACTGCTGAACATAGGCCTCCCCCTTGGACCTCCATACGTGCCGGTTGGAAGCGACCCGCATCCAGCGTCTTCCGGCGACCTTAACAAGATCGTCTGTCCATCTTGTGGGTGGACGTCCTACGCTGCGCTTGCTAGTCCGTGGTCTCCACTCGAGCACTTTTCGACCCCATCGGCCATCTTCTCTGCGTGCAATGTGGCCTGCCCATTGCCACTTCAGCTTGCTAATCCGGTGGGCTATGTCGGTGACTTTAGTTCGTCTACGGATCTCCTCATTTCTGATTCGATCACGTAGAGAAACTCCGAGCATAGCCCTCTCCATAGCTCGTTGAGCGACTTTGAGTTTTGAGATGAGGCCGATAGTGAAAGACCACGTTTCGGAGCCGTAAGTCATCACTGGTAACACACATTGATTAAAGACTTTCGTCTTGAGGCACTGAGGTATGTCGGACGAAAAGACATTACGTAGTTTCCCGAACGCTGCCCAACCGAGTTGGATTCGGCGGTTGACCTCTTTCTCGAAGTTGGACCTACCTAATTGGACTACTTGTCCTAGGTAGATGTACGAGTCAACAACTTCGAGTACCGAGTTCCCAACAGAGACTGGGATGGGCACAACATTGGCATTTGACATAAGTTTCGTCTTGTCCATGTTCATTTTCAAGCCCACCCGTTGTGAAACTCGGTTGAGGTCATCGAGCAGCATGCTGAGTTCCTCCATCGACTTTGCCATGACTACAATATCGTCGGCAAACCGAAGGTGAGTGATGTATTCGCCGTTGATGTTGATGCCAAGTCCTTCCCATTCCAGGAGCTTGAAGGCGTCTTCCATTACGGCAGTAAACAGTTTCGGAGAGATAACGTCTCCCTGTCTTACGCCTCTTCGCAATGGAATCGCCCTCGTGCTCTGCTCCTGTACTCGGACCGACATGGTGGCGTTACTATACAAACACTTCAACACTTCGATGTACCGATAGTCAATATGGCATCGCTGAAGAGACTCAAGCACCGCCCATGTTTCCACCGAATCGAAGGCTTTCTCATAGTCCACAAACGCTAAGCATAATGGCAAGTTATACTCTTCGGTCTTCTGTATAACTTGCCGCAGCGTATGGATGTGGTCTATGTTACTATAGCCTTTTCGGAAACCGGCTTGTTCGGGAGGCTGGAAGTCATCAAGTCTGTGTTCGAGACGGTTCGTGATGACCCTTGAAAACAGCTTATAGACATGGCTCAGAAGCGTGATGGGTCTGTAGTTCTTCAATAGGTTGTTATCACCTTTTTTGAAGAACAGCACCACCTCGCCTCTATTCCATGTTTCAGGCGTTATGCCCTCGGACAAGACGGAATTAAAGAGCTTCTGGAGGACTTTAAGTATCGGTGTTCCACCCGCTCTCAGAAGCTCTGAAGTGATTCCGTCTTTGCCCGGCGCCTTGTTGTTCTTAAGCTGCTTCAGGGCCATCCTAATCTCGTACAGACTGATGTCCGGGATATCTTCGGTATAATGTCGGGACAGCTTGGCTCTTGGATCTCCTACCAAGCTGTCAACGGGCTTTGCGATCGAAGTGTATAACTGTCCATAGAACCTCTCGATCTCACCTAAAACCTCCGCTTTGCTCGACGCTATGCTGCCATCTTCCCGTTTCAGCTTTGTCAGCTGGCTTTGCCCAATAGACTTGTCCTTTGCGAACACTTTGGAGCCTTGGTTTCGCTCAATAGTCTCTTTAATACGGTTAGTATTAAAAAGACGTAGATCATGTCGCAAGGACTTAGATATACGTCTATTGAGCTGCCTATATGACTCCGCGTCATCGGGAGACTGCAACTGTAGCGAGCGTCGTTCAGCCATGAGGTTTAAGGCTTGCTCGATCAATTTCTGAGGTCTATCTTTACGGCGGGGTCTAAAAAACTTAGACCCTACTGTGTGGACAGTTTCCACTAGCCCGTCGTTGATTTCGTCCACTGAAGCCAAGTTCTCTAGGCAAGCAAAGCGGTTAGAGAGCTCGAGTTGAAAGCTTTCGGGGTTTTGAACATGGGCTCGAGTAGGTCGGAGCGTAGACTTCATCAGGCTGGACCTTTCAAGTTTAATATTGATATTCAGTGTACCTCTTACGATTCGGTGATCACTACCGGTCTTTACCCTGTTGATCACAGAGACATCACTGAATATCCGTTTCTTGTCGGTCATGATGAAGTCTATCTCGTTTCTCGTGGAACCGTCAGGACTCATCCAGGTCCATTTCCTGTGAGGCGGCTTCTGGAAGAAAGAGTTCATCATGAAGAGTTCCTCTCTCTCCAGAAAGTCGGCCAGCCTCTGACACCTAGGGTTCCGTTGCCCATACCCAAATTGCCCCACTCTCAACTCATCCCCGCTTCTCTTGCCCAACTTTGCGTTGAAGTCCCCCATAACAACAGTAAAGTAGGTTTTAGAAGTATGTATGGCCCTACTTACGTCCTCATACATAGCTTCTACTTCATCATCGGAGTGTGACGAGGTCGGTGCGTATACCTGAATGACCTTCAGCGAATATCTTTTGGATATTCTGAGTATTAGGTATACCACCCTGCTCGACACACTGTCGATGGTTATTATGTTGTTTACGAGGGACTTGTGAACGAGAAACCCGACACCACCTTGGGACTGTTGGTCGCCCTCCCGGTGGTAGAGCAAGTTACCAGACTTCAGGGTTGTCGTGTCCTCCCCCTCTCTACGGACTTCGCATAACCCTACAATGTCCCAGTGTAACCTGCTCAGTTCCTCTTCCAGCTCGCAGATCTTTTCGTCAGTCCTCATAGTGCGTATGTTGTGTGTTACCAGGGCCAGTCGTCGTCGGGGCGGGTAGCCGGATCTTTGCCGGAGATTCTTAGCACCCCTGACCCCGCTAATGCCCTGACCGCTACCATAGCCAGAGCACCGGGGGTCGCCGGAACCTCGGGGCCGTGGTTTTATTGTGCTCATCATGATGGGGGGTGAATGCCATAATCGCCACGCTTGGCAGGCGGGTTGGCGATCGCAGTCGAGTACACCGAATTTGAGGGACACTGCTGCCCGTCCACCGGTGGTCTTGGACGTAGTTTAAGGACATACCCGGGTTCAGACAAAACCGCTTTACTAGAATACAAATAATATACCAAAATGTTAGGGGACTACGTAGCCGAACCTCGCTCTTTTATAGAAATGCCCTCGCAAGTGCCTGTGACATATTTGCGCTCACTGAAACATTTCTAACGAGCTCGATACAAGATGCTGAGCTCTTCCCACCGGGCTACACCGTGTTCCGTAAGGATAGAGCAGGCGACGCGGGATGGGGAGGAGTTCTGCTAGCAGCGAAAGATATTTACAAACCTCAGTTAGTAATGCAAATTGATGTCTTGACATCAGACATGGAGATATTATTTGTTATACTTCATATTAAAAATAATAAAATTCTTATATGTGTAGCATACCTACCGCCAAATTATAATAGAGATCAGTATCTTCGCGTACTAACGTGTATTGAGAATGCAATTTGTACATTTTCTAGCATAAAATCCATTATTATTGGCGATTTCAACCTCTCCTCATGCACAAAAACTGTAGTTGACCAATTTAACTGTTTCACTGAATTTTGCAAACTTAGGCAATTAAACAAAATTTGTAACGAATATGGAGGCATTTTGGATTTGGTTTTAACTAGTCTCAGTGACGTGTGCGTAGGTAGCGATGTCGAGCCGTTGATACCAATAGATCCATATCACCCACCTTTAGGCCCCATTCGCACGACAGCTTAAAAAGCGTTGCGTTAAAACCCGACGTTGGCGCTTTTTTACCGTTTCCAATATTTGTGTTCATATGAACGCTTAAAAATCACTTGTGAGTCGTACTGCCACGTACGCATCTCAGCAAAGCCATACTTTATTTGCTATTACGACGTATTATTTGAATATAGCTTGAATATTTCAGTAATTTGTAAGCATAAGTTGACATTTTTAAGGTGAAACTAATAATAATCTTGACGATTGACACCAAAAATTGACACTTGACAGCCAACTGACAGCAGCGCCGGCGCTTTTTCAACGCTTGTGAGAACAGATACACGGATTTCCGTATGGTCTATTCAATTTGACGCCAACGCTCAACGCCGAAAATCGAACAGTGCTCGATAAAAAAGCGCCGCGCTTAAAAACCGCCTTCGTGTGAATACATACATGGTTATCCATTTGTGTCATTCAAACGCTTTTTTAACGCGCGTTGAAAAAGCTGCCGTGCGAACGGGGCCTTAGGAGTGACTGTCACCCTGCCAAGTGGACAGGCAAGACGGACCACATTATCTTCACCGTCACGTAGTGTTGAACATAGTGATGCTCCGACCGGATGGAATTTTTTTAAAGCTGATTTCCCTGCCTTGTATACAGAACTAGAGTCTATTGACTGGTCTGATGTTCTTAATTCAGATAACATTGATGCTGCGGTAGACGTTTTTTACAAAAAACTCTACGGCGTTTTCAATGTTACTGTGCCCAAACGTTTACCCAAAACTAAAGACGTATATACATATCCAACGTGGTACACACCGGAAATCAAAAAATATATCGAACTAAAATACTATTACTTAAAGAAATTTAAATCATTAGGCCTACAATTTAACCTCGAAATGTTTAAATACTACAGGTCTCTCGTAAAGGAGTTAATTAACAAATCTTATAAAAAATATCTTCATAATATTGAATGTAATATAAGTAAAAACCCTCAAGAATTTTGGAAATATGTAAAAAGTAAACAACAGAATAGAAACATAATATCTGAATACATATATAAAGGTAAAACAGTCGTTGATCAAGAAGCAGTCGATGCTTTTGCGTCCTTCTTCAGCTCCGTATTCCAGCCTGAAGCTCCGCAACTAGATCCCAAAAAAGCGGAACTGGAGGCTGGTAATAACAATGAATCTATGATTGCTATGCTATCCCAACTATCAGTATTTCAGAAATCAGAGCCGCTATTCGGAAACTCAAACCTAAGTCGTCAGCTGGGCCTGATGGTATACCCCCGTTTCTAGTCAAGGACTGTGTATGCGTGTTAGAACACTCGTTACTTCACATATACAACCTATCACTCAAGCTGGGCGTATATCCATCCCAATGGAAGGTCTCAAGATGACCCCAATTCCTAAGATAAGCAAGTCCTCCGATATCACAAACTTCAGGCCCATTGCTGTATTGTCCGTGTTTGGAAAAGTGTTTGAGACCATTCTAAACCACTGCTTACTTAATCAGATAAATCGTAAATTAGTAGATTGTCAACATGGATTCTGCGCTTGACGATCCACTGCTACCAACCACATTTGCTTTTTTGATAGCGTTTTGCGCCAAATGGATACTGCACGACAAGTTGATGTTGTTTATTTCGACTTTAAGAAAGCTTTCGACTTAGTTGACAACGATACTCTCCTATGCAAACTGTCAGCCTTAGGTTTCACCCCTCAACTTCTTGTTTTCTTCTCTGACTACCTCAGGAATCGCACACAATATGTCCAATTAAACTCTTACCAATCTGAAAGGTATTACACTCGTTCCGGGGTTAGTCAAGGTAGCACTCTGGGGCCTACTCTTTTCTTAATCATGGTCAATGATCTGCCAAGTAGGTAATATATCAGGCGTGGAATCACTATTCTATGCGGATGATCTTAAAATAATTCAACCGGTCGTAAATGCATCCGACTGTACGGTACTGCAACAAACAATCAACATGGTTGACAGCTGGAGTAAAACAAACCGCTTGTACCTTAATGAATCTAAGTGCAAAGTAATAAGTTTTAGCCGGTCTGTAGATCCTATCCTCCAGACATATACTCTTACTAACATTCCCCTTGACCGAGTAACAGAAATAAAGGATCTAGGGTTAACACTCGACACTAAGCTAAACATGCACTCACACATTATAAATATCTGCAAAGGTGCTTACAAAATTTTAGGGTCATTATTAGAACGACTTCTGAATTCCGTGACCCTAAAATCGCAATAATTCTTTATAATGCCTATGTTCGCAGCAAGCTTGAGTACAATTCTATCGCATGGGACCCTCGGGAAGCAAAATATACCATAATGGTCGAGCGCGTCCAACGTAAATTTGCTAGACATCTTTACAAAAGGTATTACGGATACTACCCGTACTTATTTCCGTCATCCTTTGTATTGGGAATGGTAGGGTTACAGTCTCTCGAGCTAAGGCGTAAGCAAACGCTTGCCATACACTATTGTCTGCTTTTAAGAAATCGTATTGACAACCCATCCGTTCTGGAGCGTATGCGTATTTTTACCCCAGACAACTACATAGCTGCAGTAGGGCGTAGCGCACGTAGAGCCAGAAACCTTTTCGCATATGCAAATGTTCGCACCTATCACGGTTCAAACGCACCCACGTACCGAGCAATAGAATTACTAAATAACTTCATAGCTACAGTCCAATACGCAGACATATTCGCAGACAAGTGGCCGTCCCTACAACGTAGTATCAGGATTTTTTTTTAAACTCTACCTATGTTATTTAATATCAGATTATTATTTTTTTATCCTTATGTAACTTAGTAATACATAATATGTATGTTTAATTCTAAAGATAAGTGTGTAATACAATAAGTGTACCTACTACATTAATGATATGACAACATATGTACCTATTAACAGTATAAGTGCCTTGGCTGGAGCTGTAAACTTATACTTAGTGTTTACCTGAATAAAGAATAAAGAATTAGTGAACATAGTGCCTATGCAATATTTTCGCCATCAAATGTTTACTTGACACCGCGTCACAAAGTAACTTCATTACTGAGGAGTGTTGTAAGCGATTAGGTCTGAATTTTAATAAAAGGCCAAGCGCTGTATTTGGCATTGGAAAAACTAAAAAAATTGTTAAGGGTAACGCAGATATTAAAATATTTTCGCGGTTTGACGAAAACGTCAACTTTGACGTTTCGAGTCTTGTGGTAGATCGCATTACCGACGACTTGCCGTCAGTGCCCGTGGACATGTCGACCCTCACGCATGTTCATAGACTTCCTCTGGCTGACGACACGTTGGATACGCCTGTCGCAATTGATGTCCTGGTGGGTGCAACTATATTCCCGCATTTGTTGCTACCGCACATTGTCAAAAGCGACGTGGACCATATGCCACCGGCTATCCAGACGGTATTGGGGTATATTTTAATGGGTTCGGTCCCTGCTCTACAGGCACCGCGTAAATATACTTCGGCATGTTGTACTTCCGTTCAGGACTCCATGGACCACCTCCTCAAAAGGTTCTGGGAGCTTGAGGAAGTATCCGCTCCGCCCGCTCAAAGTCAAGATGACCTTGAATGCGAAGATTACTTTCGCGCTACCACCACGCGCGACGCTAGTGGTAGATATACTGTCGCATTGCCTTTCCGAGATGACGTATTCAAGCTCGGAGAGTCGCATTCTGCTGCTAAGAGGCGCTTTCTTTGCCTTGAAAGGAAGCTAGAATTATCGAGTATGTTACGTGCCGCCTATGACGATATCATTCGGGAATACGTCAGTAAGGGTTACATATCGGAGGTAACTAACTCCATGAACGCCTCACCAGCTATCGCGTACATAATTCCTCATATGGCTGTCGTGCGCGAGGACAAGGCAACGACCAAAGTGCGCATGGTCCTGGACTCGAGTAGCAAGACAAGCACAGGCCTGTCGCTGAATGATGTATTACACTCAGGGCCCAACCTTCAAGGGGATTTGTTTTCAATCCTTCTGAACTTTCGCTTATTCAGAATAGCGCTTTCGGCCGATTGCCGTCAAATGTTTTTGCAGATTGGTGTTCGCGAAGCGGACCGCCAGTTTCAGCGAATCTTGTATAGATTCCGCCCGGCAGATCCCATTACCACGTACGAATTTCATCGTGTGTGTTTTGGCATGAAGTCGAGTCCCTATCACGCGCTCCGCGTCGTCCGTCAGCTGATTGCAGACGACGGACATAAGTATCCCAAGGCCGCAGCGATTGCGTCCTCCTGTACTTACATGGATGACGTATGTTTTAGCATTATGTCAGATGACTCGCTACAGCAGGATGAGTCTGTTGCTATTAACGCGGCTAAGGAGCTGATTGATCTATTCAAATGCGGTCAATTTGATCTTGTGAAATGGACCTGCAATTCAGACGCCGTGCTACGCGAAATGGATTTATGGGAACGATTCTGTTCAGGGTTGCCAAAACTAAATGAAATCCACATACCGCGCCATCTTGGAGTAGTACAGGGTTGTACTATAAACCTTTTAGGCTTCGGTGATGCATCCGAGCGTGCATATGGAGGTGTAGTATACCTTCAGGTTCTAAAGGGAGACGAAGTGACAACTCGGCTGGTGTGTTCCAAGTCGAAGGTCAGTCCCCTTAAAACAGTATCCGTTGCGAGATTGGAATTGTGTGCTGCAGTCCTCCTGGCGAAGATCATGCGGATGACCACACCGCTGGCAAACGTTTGTTGCCCACCGGGTAGTTAAGATTATTGAAACTATTCCGGCCAACTGCTTCCATCATGTGGCGGGCTTGGAAAATCCCGCGGATTGCCTGTCCCGCGGACTGACGCCTGCAAAGCTAGTGGATCATCCTTTGTGGTTCACGGGACCAGCTTGGGCTAACAAGCATCCATCAGAGTGGCCTTTAAGGGAACTCGATCGAGAGTCCATCGGTGAAGTGCCGGAACTTAAGCCTCTTGCACACGCTACAACTACGGATGTGTCAGAGTCACCACTTTATTCACTCGCTCAGCGGATATCATCGTGGTCACGATTATTGCGCATCATCGTATACGTGTACCGCATTCTAAAACCGAAACCGCGATCCACGGCACTTACTCGGTCTGACCTAGAGTTCGCTGAAGGTAAAATTCTTTCATCGTTACAAAGTCAACACTTCAGTGACGATATTGATAAAATTAAAAGCAAGAAGTGTTGTTCGCCTGCCTTACAAAAGCTTAAACCGTTCATGGATAAAGACGGTCTGATTCGTGTTGGAGGCCGACTGTCAAATGCTGACTTGGAATATACACAGAAACACCCAATTGTGCTTCCCCGACGTGATCATGTAGTTAATCTGATTGTTGATTACTTCCACAGAAAGCATTTGCATGCCGGTCCTGAGGCATTGATGTCTATACTTAGGCTTTAGTATTGGATACTGTCGGCTCGTCGTGTCATTCGTGACCGCGTTGCCAAATGCAACACGTGTTTCCGAGCGAATCCACAATCGTCTTTCCCGCTCATGGCAGACTTGCCGAGCTGTCGCGTGAATCAGGTAGATAAACCTTTTACGCATACGGGGTGTGATTATGCAGGCCCCTTGCAGTACACACCTACTCGTGGCAGAGGAGTCAAGAGTCGCAAGGCTTGGTTATGTATTTTCACTTGCCTCACGACGCGCTGCCTTCATATCGAGATAGCGACGGAATTGAGTACTGCTAACTTCTTGGCCGCTTTAAAGCGCTTCTTGGCGCGGCGTGGCCCCGTCCAATGCATGTATTCGGACAATGGGACTAATTTTACCGGCGCCAACTCTTATATGCGAGACCTCTACAAGTTTTTGGACGATCATCGTCCACATCTTGAAATAGAGCTCGCGGAGAACCGCATCGATTGGAAGTTTATTCCTCCCGCTTCTCCACACTTTGGAGGCGCATGGAAAAGTATGGTGAATATAGTCAAAAATCACCTTTTCAAGGTAATCGGTACGCAAATACTGTCATACGAGGAACTTCTGACTACGCTTGCGCAGATAGAGGCTCTGGTAAATTCACGACCACTGACAGCCCTGAGCAGTGATCCCGCTGAGCCGTCGGCTCTCACTCCGGCTCATTTTCTCAACACTGCTCCGCTGTTGTCTTTACCTGTTCCATTGGTGGAGTCAGGCAATTTACGTGACCGACATGCCCTCCTGGATAAGATAGTGCAGTCTTTCTGGCAGCGATGGCGTGCCGAGTATCTGCATCAGTTGCAGTCTCGAGCTAAATGGACCACGCCATCAGTTCCCATCGTAATTGGCACAGTGGTTGTTATAAAGGTAGATAATGCGCCGCCATTTTCATGGCCTTTAGGCGTTGTGGAGGCAGTGCATCCTTCGAAGGACGGCTCAACCCGCGTTGTCACTGTCAGAACAAATAAAGGAAGTTTTGTCCGTCCTGTCGTGCGATTGTGCCCACTGCCTAACCAATAATATGTGTATAGTATAATTCGTTAGGATAATACTTTTCTTTTAGTTTATTATTTCGCTATTGTTGTGAATGGTCGTTTAGTTTGATGAGAAGGGTTACCTTGAGAGACTCTCGCTAGGTGGTTGGATCAAGGGTCACATGCAGAAGGCGGTGATCTTGGACACGGCGGGGATAGTCCGCCGGTTCCTCTCTCTGCAGCCCTGACCACCGGTAGCTTGGGCCTTGCCCCGCTGCTGGCGGCACCCTAGGTTAGGTTTTTTATAATGTGTTTATACTAATTTTTATTGTTTTGTAAGTGTTTTTATATTTTACTTTTATATTCATATTATAAAATAACCTAACTTAAGATGAGAAATAAATAAAGAGAATAAGAATTAGTGAACATAGTGCCTATGCAATATTTTCGCCAATAATTTTCGATTAAAGCAATCTAGGTCACACGAATAGCACAATGCGCTTAATTTAGACACAGGCATGGTTGTTAGTCGCTAACAATAACAATACCGAGGTAATTTTTTGCATGTGATGCCCGACGTGACTCGGAAATATTACCTACCTATCTCTATGTTCTAAATTACAATTCATCACACAATCGGAGTTTTGTGAGCTACCTATGAGTACTTTTTACAATTTAATACATCAAACACAATAAGGTACAGTGTTCATTTTAACAAAAGTGAACAATAAAAACATAAACGCTTTTATTTTCATTAGCTTCAATACCATTTTATGTTTTGTCCCATTGTTTATCGTAGCATGAACACAAAAGTCAATAATCTTTACCTGTAGAAAAAAACCTACTTCTATTCTATCCTATTCTATCGATTCTAACTAAAGTGCATGTCATATTAATTTCAATTAGCCTCGCCATCTTTAGTTTCGCCATGTCAGTCTGTCAGTCTGTCCGATGCTTGTTGATCCGCGATATGCTCCGTATATATACATATATATGCTCCGTGATCGTTATATAATTTGGTCATTGGTCACCTACATATAAAGCTTAGTACAGTCAGCATCGAAAGTAGCGTAGGTATCAGACTATGCACCATATCTACCATTCTCTGATAGCCTAACAAAAAAAAATATGCTAAGAGATACAAAAAGTAAAAAGTGTTTGAGGTGGCAGATGCTTTTGGTGCGTTGTTTTGGTACAGTTAGCTTTTGATGCTGACTGTATTACCTACTCTAAAACGCTTCAAGGAATTTGCTTGACCAAAAATATGAGTAAAAGTAACTGCTTATTTAAACAATGTTTATATAGGTACCTACCTATGGTACCTCTTAGCTCTTTTCTCTTTGCTCTCTGTTTTTAATTTCAAACGTTTACATTAAGTACCTACCTATAATAAACATATAACTTTTGAGTTATAATAATACTCGTAAAATGGAATAGTAATATCTCTGATGTTGTTACTTTGACTTTCTTTTTACGTGGAAGAGGCGCGACATGAAGATGAATGATGTGATGGCGTAAGTTGAGTAAATTCTGCCGTCGGAGGAAGGAAATAGCATCTGGGAGATTGTGAAGCGTTAAAGGCGTGTATTTAAACAAAGTTTCCGTGCGTATCATCACACACTGGCAGGCAGAATTTCATTGTTTGAAGTGATAATAAGAGACGGCGCTTGCCGTATTGTTTTATACTACAATAATTTATATTTTTCATTTCGCATATTGTTTACCTTCATCTGTTAGAATCTCTAATTAAGTAGGTTATTCTCCGCAAAGAAATTAAAACGTTGGAAAGATTAGAGGGTAATTGGAGGAGGAGTCTCGAAGTAGTCATCCATTTAAATATTTGTAGGTATCAGTGATAGTTAAAATCACAGGTTCAGAAAATAGTTATCTAAGTACCAACATGGCATATAATAAATAATACATACCTACTACAACCGTCGCGAACAAGCGGCAAAAGCATTTTCTTAGAAATATCTATTACCTGAAGGTTTTATAAAATTCGTACAATTTTTTTAAATCGTCAAATGAAAAAAGAAATAAGGCATTTTGCTCATGCATCCTTAAGGTTTTCGCCTGCACAATATTGAAATAACACCACGGCACAACGTAAATTTAATTCACGTTGAAACGATTTCTAGACTGTTAGCAGTAGAATTATTCGATTTGCAAATTGGGCGGATTTGGCCCCGCCCATCTGAGAGCCGTCACTAAAAATTCGACTGAAACGTGCGAGGGGTCGACAAGCGTAATTACCTCGTAAATAATCCACGTCTAAGGGTTTTAACATCGTGTTCCGCGACACAACGGCTTATATGAAATCTAGCACGCGATGGATTCAATTTAAGGACAACGTTGGCGTTTTTGATTTAAAATAAGTAGGTAAGAGATATACTATTAGGTACAACTACAGTCTTGTAAGGAGTAAACTAAATGAAAGTATGTACATAGCTAAACACCCCTAAGTTGAACAGGAAGTATCTAGGCATTTGGGCCGTAGCAACATTAAACATACTCAGATTTAATTCTAATCCACCTAAGTGAAGTATTTAACAAGTAGATAAGCACCTTGTAATTAATTAAACGACACCGGAAAACGACTGCGATTCCTATCCGTGTAAACTCATTTCCCTGTAATGGTCTCATTGAGATAACCGACAATGTTTAAATTCTATTATACTTACAAGCGGTAGCAAAGTTACAATTAGGTATAATTTAAATTTCCTCTCAACACCCATAGCCACTGATTATACCTACCTACCCAATAAGGATATTTTCAGGTAAAATTGAATGAAGATAATCCGAAACACGACGTCAAGTTTTAACTCAAGTTTCTCGAAGGGCTTACAAGTATAAAGCTTTCATTTTAAGTCTGAAAACATTTTAAATAGGTACCTACTCTATCTTTACCTATTACTCCTATTAGATACCTCCTATTACTCACATGCAAAGAAGTTCCAATACAAATTCAATCTACACATAAAATAAAATGTGCCCCTTACAATCAGTGTCCGTCAAACTCAGCAAATTATCACGACATGAATCAAGTTAGCCGGAAAATCGCTATACAAATCACAAAGCCTGTTTCTTGTACGTAAATAAATATTCAGTTACTGCCTGTTGGCAAAAAACATGCGCAATCAAAAATATAAATCAATATAGGTAATATAATATAAATTGCCTATTTTTGTATTTATGCCATACGATTAAATAAATACTCGTACCTATTTAAGATCTGGGTCTAAAGTCACTGGCACATAATCGATATTAAACTTTCGTGAGACATGCACACATGTCACTGGCACATGGTATAACAAGCTGACTTTGGAGCCCTACCATACATTTAGGCTGTCTACTAAGGTACTTGCCTTCTATGACCACTTACATGGAGATGAGAAAATTTAGTGTTATGAAATTATAGAAAATTAATCAGTTAATCACATCTAGAAGAAGAATAGCTTGGCTTTTCATTTCACGACACAACTTTCTTAAAACATCCTACCGTAAAACATAGGTAAATGGTATTACCCACCACCCACGATTATATAATTACGAAAGTAACTAACGGATTATAGTTCTAATGTACATAATGTAGGGTAGGTACATACCGGGGATGAACGTGGTCAGGATTGACTAGTCAGGTGGAGCAGGCTTAGCATTCTGGAGCGTATCGATCGGGGACGGCGAATAACTGGCCTCCGTGAAACTACCTGCAACAACATACCTACCCATATTACCCACACGGGTTACGCTGTCTACCGGTTATGTTTGTCATTCCGTGGCGCGCTAACACTAGAAATTGCTAAAATCGCAAACTAACGGCTACTCATGATTTTTAGGGTTCCGTACCCAAGGGGTAAAAACGGGACCCTCTATTACTAAGACTCCGCTGTCCGTCTGTATGTCTGTCACCAGGGGGCCGATTTTTGAAATTCGACCGCTCGATTTCGTGTATTTCGTTAAATAATAACTCCAATGATTCTAGGTATTTAAATTCTACTAATAGAATTGAAAAAGAGTGGTCAATACCACTAGATTCCGAATTTCTATCGCTCGTATTTCAAAAATTAGCAATTCGTCGTTTTCGACCGATTTTCGAGTGACGAAATCGAGCGATCGAAATTCAAAAATCGGCCCCCAGGCTGTATCTCATGAACCGTGATAGGTAGGCAGTTGAAAAATTCACAGATGATGTATTATTTCTGTTGCCGCTATAACAAAATCTAAAAACAGAATATAATAAATATTTAAGTGAAACTCCCTTACAACAAACGTGATTTTTTTTTGCCGTTTTTTGCGTAATGGTACGGAACCCTTCGTGTGCGAGTCTGACTCGCACTTGGCCGATTTTTTTAAATAGTATGTTGTTATTAGGATCACTATACCGTACCGTAGGTAGGTACATATATATATCCAAATTTTCAGCTTCGAACATTGAGGTATAGTTGAATCATCGAGAGCGTGGAATTGCATATTAGCTGGTTTGTTACTGCACACCGTTGTATGGGGACCTTGCACTTTGAGACTATGCGCTGAAACTTGGCACAGTTGATTGTTAGCTGGTCTTGAGCAGATACAGACCGGGAGACCTCGAGAGCCACGTCTCATTTAGTGGGGGGGAGGGGGGAAAGTTCGACGCTGCCGCGCTTCACTTGGAGCAATATTTCTCTAAAACTATACCTATTAGGGCATGTAATATATCATTTTCGGATAAATTAAGGATGAGGAATCTAGTTTTGGAACAAAAACAATGCACTTTCTAACAAAAAAAAAGCATAAAGTAGAAAAGACATAAAAACTTATTTTAGATTTTTTCATAATTACCAATTTTTTTTAAAGTGTAGCAGGAATCTGGAAACAAAAAATACAATCGTAAAGCTACACTTATTACGTTTAAGAAAATATATAGTTTATTATACAAAACTTTTGATAAATGGGACATATAAAATAATATTAAGCGTGGGTCAGAGCGATCTCAATACAAAATATTATGAATCTGGGAAAGTTACCTATAATTTGTTCTACAATCGTTTATTTTTCTTGTTTTCCATAAATAACTCGTAAACGGTAGCCCACAGCAAAAAATTATCTTTTACGTAAATAATCTGTTTCAGATTTCTTATAAAATAAGTGCTACTTTTTTTCGCTACCATCAATATTAAAAAAGATATTGAAGGGAGAAAATAAATACTTAGGTCCCCTTTTTTAGTCATTCTTAAATAACTCGTAAACGATGGCCAATAGCAAAAAAATTTTTAGTACATGAATAATTTACATAAAATTTCCTACAAAAAAGGTAATTCAAACTTTTTCGCTAGAATCAATATTAAAAACGATATTAAAGAGAGAAAATAAATTCTAAGGTCCCCTTTTTAAATATTGATCCTAGCGAAAAAGTTTGAATAACCTTTTTTGTAGGAAATTTTATGCTAATTATTCATGTACTAGAAAATTTTTTGCTATTGGCGATCGTTTACGAGTTATTTACGAATGACTAAAAAAGGGGACCTAAGTATTTATTTTCTCCCTTCAATATTTTTTTTAATATTGATGGTAGCGAAAAAAAGTAGCACTTATTTTATAAGAAATCTGAAACAGATTATTTACGTACAAGATGTTTTTTTGCTGTGGGCTACCGTTTACGAGTTATTTACGAAAAACTAGAAAAATAAACGATTGTAGAACAAATTATAGGTAACTTTCCCACATTCATAATATTTTGTATTGAGATCACTCTGGCCCACGCTTAATATTATTTTTTATCTCCCATGTAACAAAAGTTTTGTATAATAAACTATATATTTTCTTAAACGTAATAAGTGTAGCTTTACGATTATATTTTTTGTTTTCAGATTCCTGCTACACTTTAAAAAAAAATTGGTAATTATGAAAAAATCAAAAATACGTTTTTTAGTCTTTTCTACTTTATGTTTTTTTTTTGTTAGAAAGTGCATTGTTTTTGTTCCAAAACTAGATTCCTCATCCTTAATTTATCCGAAAATGATATATTACATGCCCTAATAGGTACAGTTTTAGAGAAATGTTGCTCCAAGTGAAGCGCGGCGGCGTCGAACTTCCCCCCCTCCCCCCCACTAAATGAGACGTGGCTCTCGAGGTCTCCCGGTCTGTATCTGCTCATGACCAGCTAAGAATCAACTGTGCCAAGTTTCAGCGCATAGTCACAAAGTGCAAGGTGTCGTGCACTAACAAACTAGCTATATGTAGTAGTATTGTTTGTTTACAGGCATTCTATATTTGACACATATTTAATTACACAAACGGGTCTACCGCGATATAATTTCATTGTTTTTACCTTTAATTCCGACGTTTCAGCTGAGTTGCACCAGCTGTGGTCACGGAAAGACATATTATAAAGCTGGTCAAGCAAATCTTGTCAGTAGAAAAAGGCGCGAAATTCAAATTTTCTATGGGACGATAACCCTTCGCGCCTACATTTTTTAAATTTGCCGCCTTTTTCTACTGACAAGATTTGCTTGACCATCTATATATTATATATTTGAATTTTCTATTTTCTTGTACTATCAGCATACAACCACTACAAATGCAATTCCATCTTCTCGATAATTCAACTATACTATGCATTGACCTATGGTCTATGGTGGCTATGGTCAGGGGTGCGAAACTCCTGACTTCGGTCAAACTCGGCTCCGCTCGGCTCAGCATTGCTCCGAGCAATTATTAGGGTTGGCACCACTTGACTTCCTTTTGCGTGCACGACCACAGATAAGATAATCACTTGATTTTTGACAACCCTAAATAGCCGAAAGGGATAGTGCCATATATTAGAAAGGGACAGCATGATTCGACCCTGAACCGCTGTCAAACTTCGTTTTTGTAGGAAGTTTCCTTTCTGTACGGTAGTACTATTAATTATTCTGTGCTATGGTACTACATATGTAGTACCTACATAGGTACTGTACATAAAAGTCAATGGTTTCGAAAGACCTGTGCTAACTCTGCACCACTCGAAAAACTTTCGCACCATAGAGACCGGTACGATAATAGGATCCTACCATGTTTCAAGAGCCACGAAACCAGAAAGTTTGATATACCAGGGATCCCCAATCTTTTTAAGTCCGCGGCACACTTGCAGTTTAAAATTAAATCTCGGCGGACTCGGCGCCTCACAGCGCCCCTCTTTCCTGTCTATATATGTACAATGCACCAGGGCGCACAGTTTGGGAACCCCTGTGCTATATAGATCCAGGCATTAGGCAGCTATTCATCGGTGGAGATTAGAAAATGCAATAACTTTTCCAGCCGTTTCTCTTGGGGGAAAACAAGTGCATGAGCCTGAGGGCCTGCCGCCAACATCGAAAATAAATTCTAAAATCGTTATCTGCCTCTCTATCGCTCTTGCATATTCGAGCGACAGAGAGGCAGGTAACGTTTTTCGATGTTGGCGCTCGGCTCTCAGGTGACGTCTAACATTATTCATAGTCGTCGCCTGCGGTTTTTATTTCTGCAATAATGCACAATGTTGTTTATTCTTATGATAAAATTAATCAGCCTTACCCTTTATGAATAACTTCGGCACTTTTCACACCGTTGATAACTGAGGGCCTACCGTGAACACCGAAGTTCACAAATTGCAGGCATCTTTCTCTTTTACTCCAATTAAGGCGTAATTAGAGTGACAGAGAAAGATGCCCGCAACTTGCGGACTTCGGTGTTCACGTTAGGCCTTCTGTTCCCGTCTGTCATTTTGACATTTCTGATTGTTAGAAAGAGACAAAACTTAACAGAGGTAAGAGGTTGCTAAATTTTATGAATAAGGGAGTATAAAGTTTTGCTGGCATATCACTCTGGCCTCTACCGATTAATAGTTGCCAGAGGCCCGGATATAGTAATAAAGATAGTATAGCAAACTAATTATTAGACAAGTTTCGTTGCTCTTGAAATCCTTGACCATTTTCCGGAGCTAGCTCCACGCTAGCTCTCGTCTTGTCTATGATCTATCTCATCCCTTCTAATTGCATAAAAAATGTTTAAGGCCCCGTTCGCACGGCAGCTTTTTCAACGCGCGTTAAAAAAGCGTTTGAATGACGCAAATGGATAACCATGTATGTATTCACACGAAGGCGGTTTTTAAGCGCGGCGCTTTTTTATCGAGCACTGTTCGATTTTCGGCGTTGAGCGTTGGCGTCAAATTGAATAGAGCATACGGATCTCCGTGTATCTGTTCTCACAAGCGTTAAAAAAGCGCAGGCGCTGCTGTCAGTTGGCTGTCAAGTGTAAATTTTTGGTGTCAATCGTCAAGATTATTATTAGTTTCACCTTAAAAATGTCAACTTATGCTTACAAATTCCTGAAATATTCAAGCTATATTCAAATAATACGTCGTAATAGCAAATAAAGTATGGCTTTGCTGAGATGCGTACGTGACAGTACGACTCACAAGTGATTTTTAAGCGTTCATATGAACACAAATATTGGAAACGGTAAAAAAGCGCCAACGTCGGGTTTTAACGCAACGCTTTTTCAGCTGTCGTGCGAATCTGGCCTTACCTCCCACAAAGTTGCGTTCAATAACTACATTAGTACAATCTCATTTAGGTACTTACGACTATCTCAATTATTACTTTAATATTGTTACCTACATTTCATTGTTTTCACAAGTCCATGTCAAATCAGTAAAAAGTGAATATTGTTCATTGCTCGAATTGTCTTGCAAATAAATTCAAGAATTTTGACGTTTCGAAATTATTGTTTTACTGGCAACATTAGTATTTTATCATGATTTTATCCATCCGACGAATCTGAATTTATTTTTTAGTGATGATTTAATCTCGAAATATTAACCGATTACTAGAAATTGGATGACTTTGAATAAAATAAAGTTATAAATAGGTATTTCATTTAATAACATATTTAGTTAACGTGTCGCGATGTTCGGCGCGCGCTGTGTACTACGCATGCGCTGTAATCGCGCATGCGTAGTACACTCGTGTAATATCTGGCAATATCAATGGCCACTGTGACCAGAGACAATATTCGTAATCTGGCAAATTCTGCTTTTCGTTTGTAGGTTATGTTTAGTGGTGAATTGTCAAATTTAGTGTTAAATATTTTCTTGGAAATCTTATAGATATGGAGTGGACTAAACCCGAACGTTTTACTTATTAGTAATCGTGAGATTTTGATCCCCATTGAATTGGATATGAAATTGTAATCGTTTCGTCATAATGGCTGTGTAGATTGCCGTGTCGCTTGACATTGAGATGTGAATCCGAAAGTTGATACGCATTTTTCGATAGGAAAGCTATCTTCGTTGTGAGCGTACAATAGTTCTTATGCATCACGAATGATACCAGTACACAACTCTGAGTACACCAATTATATCAAGATGACGTCGAGTCAACTGTCCGTTATTAAACTTTACAATACCGTAGTAGATGACGTTATAGCCGGAGTGCGGGACTGTTTCTTAGATGACGGTGTGGATGAGCAAGTGCTGCAAGAGTTAAAACAGTTATGGAAGACCAAATTAACCGACAGTGGCGCGTTGGACCCGCCTCCATTGGAACCGGCGATGCCACCGCCACCAGTGTTACAAAATTTTCAAAAAGCAAATGGGAGTAATGCGATACAAAAACGTATTCCGGATGCGCATATGGCGCAGAGCTCGAGCCATCAAAGTTCAGGCGCGGAGCATGGAGCACCAGGCCCCAACTTGGCCGGCACTCATCCTCACGTTTTAGACCCCAGCAATAAAGTTCCAGTGCAATTAAC
This sequence comes from Cydia splendana, assembly GCF_910591565.1. Taxonomy (NCBI): domain Eukaryota; kingdom Metazoa; phylum Arthropoda; class Insecta; order Lepidoptera; family Tortricidae; genus Cydia; species Cydia splendana. The sequence continues at coordinate 9,248,616 of NC_085971.1, read as the reverse complement.
TCTTCCGGCGCAGCCTGGTGTCCCAGGATCGCAACCACGTTCTTTCACTATTCAAATTCCAGCATCTGCTCTAAATGGTAACAAGCTTCATCAGGTATTGACTGGGCCCATAATCAATGCAACAATTAGTTTACCTCAGCCGCTAGCTGCAACTCTTCTTCAGCAGCATATTAATTCTGCACTAGCAGCGCAACAAAATGAGTTTGATGGTGGAGGGGGTGGCAGGAGCGGTGCGGCCCCATTTTCTCTAGATGGTGCACTGGATTCTTCAGACGATGAAGGCTCAAATGGAGGTGAGGGCTCAGATGATGCAGCAGGGGATGATGATGATGATGAGGAATCAGGAGAAGAGCCAGCAGAGGAGGAGGAGGAGGAGCGGGATGAGGATGGTGGTGCTGAAGAGGAGCCCCTCAACTCAGGCGATGATGTGTCTGATGAAGAGCCTGGCGACATGTTTGATACAGATAATGTTGTTGTATGTCAGTATGACAAAATTACTCGCAGTCGCAACAAGTGGAAGTTTTACTTAAAAGATGGGATAATGAATTTAGCTGGTAAAGATTATGTCTTTCAAAAAGCCAATGGAGACGCAGAGTGGTGAAATGTTCTCTTACCAAAAATACAAGTTGTGTGTATTTTAATGTGTAAGGTGTCTCATGACTAGAATAATTCTTACCAAATGAAAATGTTTAATGGCAAGTGGTGATCTATAGTATATAAAATTATGTCTGAGGTTAATAGTGGGCATTTTGGCTTTTATCAGGGATGGTTGGCCAGGTTACTCATTTATTACCTATTTAGATCATTATAATAAATTAATAATTTCTGCCTAAAGTTATTTGCCAAGAGGAAATATTTTAAATACCTAATTTTCAATATTTAGTTACAATGTTATTGTTTTATGATTCACTCACAACAATCATTTGGTATTTATTTTAATTTTAAAGAAAGCGTTATGATAGAATTTTATTTGCTAAAATGCAAAAAGTCCAGAAATTAATAATTTGAGATTTCTAATTCAGGGTATTGGTTGAAGAATAATTTAGTGAGAATATCTTAACACACAGGATATTTAATTACAATAATTATATTTTGCTATACTATTAGCTTCACTAATTAACAACATTCACCCTTTACAACATACAAAACCATATATGGCGGATATGATATTCAACTCTTCTTCTTCCCCGTGTTGGCCCCGCATTTTGCCACGGCTCATGGGAGCCTGGGGTCTGCTTGGCAACTAATCCCAAGAATTGGCGTAGGCACTAGTTTTTACGAAAGCGACTGCCATCTGACCTTCTTACACAGAGGGTAAACTAGCCCTTGTTGGGATTAGATTGGATATGATATTCAACTCTATTGACAGCTACCTATTAAAGTTCAAAACAAAAACAATTTATTTATTACATGCAGTAATACCTAGAGTCAGTCCATGAAAAGTCTGCAGCGGATTTGATAGCCCACGCAGTGCATGTGTTATTTTAAATGTCAAACTTCTGTGAAATTATGACATATAAATGACACTTGCACTGCGTGGGCTATCAAATCCGCTGCAGACTTTTCTTGGTCCGACTCTAGTAACATTTTGAGACTTGAGCTTTGTTTTCTTATTTGTAGCCAGAATATCATGATCACTCTTGTGCCATAACAAAAGTATTTAAGACCCGAATTTATAAAATATTAATTTTATTAGTAGAAAGTATAGGAACATCTTGTTTGTTAACTAGAGAATGAACAATAAAATAATGTAACACTACATAATTTAGTGAAGCTACCTGGCATTGAAGAAAAAACAAACTATTTTTATTACAAGCAACACCAACCTAATGTGTGATATTTCTAAATTATCAACTGGTATATAATTCCTTATGTTTAAATCATCTTTTTTGTAATAATGCGAGTTTAGCAAAGATAGCACAAGAAACAATGTGACACATGTGACTTGTTCAATGTTCAATGTCCCAATCTGAATTGTTAACCTTACTGCTTCGTAATAAAGGCTTGCCGTGACCCATATTCGGGGTATGGACAGTGAATGTGTCAATACATATATGAAGGAAAAGGTAGTCTATCACATGCGCAACATGTGTCATGGTGTTCCTTGTACTAGCTGTGTAGCGCAGTACAAGATGTCAAAATACTGGTTTTAATATTTGTAGATATCTCATTCCATTGTGTGACCACAATTATACATAGTTAAAAAAGTTAAATTAGTGTATTTCATTTGTGAACAAACCCAAATATCTGTATCACATCCTTGGCATATGAATTTATATACAAAGTAAGACCCTGAGCCTACTAAAGTATGTAAAAATTACTGCATTTTACAAAAGGAAATTTGTTTATTTTACTGTAAGTAACTAAGAACATGTACTTTTTTTGGGTTCCAATGTTATTAGGTGATATGTTTCCCTAATTACACATCTTCAATTACCTAAGTAAATATAATTAATCTTATGTAACACTTTAAATTTAATCTCTATTGGGATATTACTAATTTATCAAAAACATCAAGTGTTTGCTTTGCATAAACTTTTTGTCTATTATGTAACTAAGTACACATATTGAGTTTTTTATTTTTAAAACTGGGTAATTGTCTGGTTTTTAAGGGTGTGTCTTGCGTCAAACCTTCATGAATTCATGATCTGATTAAGAAATTTGTCTGAATTATTTCATGAACCATAGACTTTCACGTCATGAATTCATGAGTGTGCAAGATCCCTTAATATTTGTGTTACTTATCTGTGGAATGGCAAACAATCTAAGGGGCATCCCACTCACATGAATTCATGGTCTGAATTTTTATGTCATTAATTAAATCAGATGAATGTCAGATCCATGATTTCAGATATAATTTTCTATGACCAAGGAAATCTGTCATTAAACATAAGACAGTGCAGAGGTTGAACATAAATGAATCATAAAGATTCAGGTCATGAATTAATGTGAGTAAAATCCTTTAAATTGGAAATAATCACGGAAAAGAGGGTCTACCGCGAAAACCGAAATGTCGTTATCTGCATCTCCATTGCTTAAATATGAGTGATAGAGAGGGCAGGCAATGAAATTTCGATTTCCGCAGTAGGGCCTGAGGCATGTTTAATAAGCTACAAGTTACAATTTTACGGATGGATTAACACGCGCTTGACCAATGGAGTCAGGCCATTTGAACAGTGTTGCTGGTTCAGACTTATAAAATTGTAAGTTTTAGCTTTATCAAATGGAGTCCAGATTTGATATCTACAAACAAATTATTACATAAAATTAAGGAGTGTAAAAAACCCTTTAGTTTTTTAGTTTATATTGTGATATGATCAATAGTATCTAATTTTATTGTTAATTTTAATAGGTGGGTTAAACAATAGGTACCTATTTCGGAAGGTGTTCTTTGTATGTGTTGTTCTGTTCAAATTGTAGATAAAATAATGCATCAACTTAGTTATCATTTAAGTTTCTTACGGTTTGTGATAATTGAAATTTTGGACGAAATTGTAATTATAATAAAAATATGTTACATTACTCCTTTCTTATTTATTTTAAATATTCTCGAACTCAAACCCCCAACACAATTTAGTAGTTTGGCATACTATTCGTATTGAATAGCTTTGTTACGTTACGTTTACGTACCTAATCGGACTATAGAACTCGTAACCGGCCCTAAACCTGAATCTAAATAAAAATAACGTAATTAGTCATTACCTACCAATACCATTCATATCGTTTTTACTCTAATGGGGTTGGCCGAAGTATTTAGCAGATGGCGCCAGCATAGCTTGCCCTGTCGATCCCTACAATTGTGACAAACTTTTGTTTTTTAATGGAATTTTTATGCCCTGGGTGCCAGCCCTTTAAGCCAAATCTGATAGAAAAAGGGGCAAGCTATGCAAACCTTTGACAATTGCCAACTTGTTGCCAACCCCATTATGTTCTCACTGGCAAGATGAAAAATGTATGTGCCACCAAAATTGAAAATAGAATCACTAGCGTATCGAGATCGAGTCTTCGATTTCTATTATAGAATCTTTCGCTTGGCCGGAATTCAAAATCAGCATTCGTACAAAAACTAACGTTGCTCTCATGTTACAGATGACGTAATAAAATAGGTAGGTAACTAATTACTTACTAAAGTAGAATCAAAAGTTTCGGACCTTAATTTGAGAAACTTCAATTTGTTCAGCGTAAGCAATTTAAATCGGTTAAGATAAGCGTGAAGAGGTCACAGACAGATAGAGTTACTTTCATATTTATGAATAATATTAATACCTGTATGTACATAATAGGCACGACATCTACTATATGTAAGCTATTACATAAGTAAACTCTGTCGATCTACTTACATGTTTATTTTGTTAGGAAGATAAATACCTTATATATAAGTAAGTGGAGAGTGTGATGTCGTCACACGAATTTCTTATCGCGAACGTTCTGACTGAGCATTAGTAGTATTAGTCTATTAGTTGAGCTACCTTTAACAAATTGATCTTTTTCATTCCACCAGCCCAAGCCGAAAAGTCTAAATAATAATAGTAGTAAGCGGTAATAATAATTAGTGTCCGACCGAAACATGTTTTTTCGCCGAAACCGAAACCGAATGTTCGGCTTTGGCTCTAGTTTCGGCCGAAACCGAAACTTTTGTAGACTTGTTAAAATCGTTGAAAAAATGTCATAAAACCGCTTTTACACACATATTATGGCGCTGTCAACACCCAATGTCCTTGAAATTGATGTTACTTAAGCAGTTTTTTAAGAAAATTACTAGAGTTAAACCAAGATAATTCTGCAACGATTTTGATAACACACGCAGTGCAAGTGTTATTTTAAACGTCAAAACTTCTATGAAATTATGACGTATAAATAACATTTGCACGAATAGTTGCACTGCGTATGCTATCAAAATCATGGAAGAATTTTCTTGGTCTAACTCTATTCATTCACCAGTCAAGCTAACATGTAGATACATGGTCAACAAAAAAACGCGAGCGCAGCGAGCGCGAAATTTTTTGTTAACAATATCGCAAGGCCGGGTACCGATCTTCACCTGGGCATAAATAGATAAAAGTCCGAAGTGCCCCAGTGAGGCGAACTTTCATGCGAAGTCAAAGCCGTGCTTCAGGCTTCAGGATAAGTAGTTGAGCACAGATTCCAACCATTGTCCATTGTATTAAAAAGCGAGACCACAGGCCGAGCATTGCGCAGCGAGGCCAAAGGCTAAGCTGAAGTAGAGGACATGTGGAACACAAACCAATGGTAATATGAGGTAAAAAGTGAGGCTAACGTCGAGCATTTTTCTTCGTTTTAATCAATAGTCAACTGTTCAGCCTCGCAAAATATTAACTATTGAGAAAATCAACTTTGCGGCACTAGTTGAGCGTAGCCTTTAGCCTCGCTTAAAATTTGCCATTAGAGGTAGATAAGAAAATGACTGAATAAGTGAGTGAATAAGAGCGAAAAAGACATCGTTCGACTCGGGCCGAACTGATACTCTGACAACGGCTACGTGCGACAGTGCTATCTCATTCACTCCGATTAGGGTTTGCACGACGGATCCGAAATGTATGGGAATATCCGCGGATCCGGATCCGGATCCGGATAATTTCATACATTTCGGATCCGGATTGCAAACCCTAACTCCGATACAATTAGACAGTGATGTGCGCGTTATAGGTGTTGACAGCCTCTTAAAACTGCGTCGACCGTCCAATGGCGCCCTCATTAGTGTGTTTTATAATAAACCATTTAATTTCTGTACCTATACATGAATCAGTATATGCAGGTATTAATATTGTTGTCCTACTTATTCCCTAACTTTTGGTCTTTGTCCGAAGTACTATTTCGTAAGTTTCGGCCCGGCCGAAAGGTTCGGCCGTTTTTTGGCCGAAACCGAAACTACAGCCGAAACATGATTTTTTGGCCGAAACTGGCCGAAACCGGAACCGAACCTTCGGTCGGACACTAATAATAATGCTTGCCATAAGGGCCACAACACAATTAACAGAACGATACGGCGTGTCATGATGCAACGTCGTACGGCGTCATGTCGTGACATAAATACTTATTTATTTGTTTTACAAGGTGGCAAAGTTGCCCCTCGTGCTAATATTGATATCTGAGCAAGCGAAAGCTTTCAAAATTATGTTCGAAAATTGGAATCTTGAGCGTTTCAAGGCACGAGGATTAAACAAACTTAGCTCTCGAGTGAAACACAAAACGTTCACCATACCAACGCGAGGAAAATACTAACTGTACAGCATTAACTACATACAAATGAAGCTCCAATGTACGTTATTAAACATTTATCATTTAAAGCAGCCAACATGCAGAAGCAACTCAACATTGCATCAGATTACCTACTACAGTTGCATTTATTTCTATTCACAAGACCATACCAACCACTCTTGTGAATAAATGCAACTTACTCATCACTTTTTGAGTAAGTAGGTATAAAAGTTAGGTAGGTACAAGCCCTTAGATAGATGGGCACATTGATCAGGGTCCCATCGCGATAACATATCCACGAAGAGAAATCTAGCTGTTCCAGCTTCCTATGTAATCCCCTAAACTTTGTATCTTAAATCTCTTACTTGTATCTTAAAACTTAATGTAGTTAATGTAGATACCATATAAGTATGGTACGTACCTACGAAGTTAAATCGAAACTCTCGATATCCGTTCTCGACTCACCGATATCGCTCAAACTAACGATGCAATCTCGCTTCTATACAAGAGCTGACTCAATTCTAATATCAAATCGTTACGTAAGTATCTATTGAGCAACTGTAATAGTCCTGTGTTAGTTAGAATTTATGTAAAATAGTAAATATAACATAACCGCATAATAAGCGCACTTAGGATTTTTTTATTCTAATGAGGTGTGGTATATATTTAGTTTTCATCGTCATCATCCTCCTGGCGCTGTCTCAACTTACCACACCTCATATGAGGAGCCCGGGGGTGCGATCAGCCACCTAATCCCAAGAATTGACATAGGCATTAGTTTGTACGAATGCGACGGCCAGCTAACCTTTCAACCCATCGGGAAACTATACCGTGGGATCAGTCCGGTTTCCTCACAATGTTTGATCCTTCGCTGAAAAGCGATTAGTTAATTTTTATCAAACAGACGTAGGTACCTATATAATAAGTACCTATGAAGAAACTCATTGATACGAATTGGGGTTCAAAACTTGTTGAGTTTCGAAGTCGCACCGCTCTAGGCTATCAACGCGATTGCTTGTTTGAAATACAGACGAATGACAAAAGCACGGTTGTGATCATTAGCTGTTCTAGAATAAAATTTTGAGTTGTATTAAGGTATCACACAAGTACCTAATGTACGAAAAAAGACGTTCGCTTAATGAACCGAGTAGGACCTGTTGAATGTGCCCCATTCTCACTTGTGAAGGGTCGTGCGTGGGTGCTGCGGTGAACACGAGTACCTGCCTACTTGTAATCCTACCCGTCGCTACTACGGACGGGAATGAAACTAGTCAACCCCCGCACAACTTTCCAGACAATTTATCATGTAAGAAGACTAAGCAATTTGAATAATGTTAGACCAACATGCGCTGTGAATTAGGTACATATTAAGCATAGTTGAGCGATTATTGTTTAGATTAAAAGCATGTATACGTATTAAGAAAAGTAACAAAAATGTGTTGTTAATTGATTTTATATACAAGAGAAATAATTTTATCACGATTGATGTACTGATTATCTTGTATAAATACATAATAAAAGTACATGAGTAGAGCCTCACCCGTATTAAGGACTAAATTTGAGAAATATGTTTAAAAAATCTTCGATAAAGGACCCTTACCTACATTTTGCGGACTCTCGAGAAATAAGATTAATTGGTTTATAAATTCTTCATCTCCTGAATTATATAAGTTGATTTTGTAATATTGCGTTCCGTTTGCCACCCCGTTTTAATAACGCCTATCCGCCGTGCAGCTAGTGTTTTGGATACTTGACTTGTACATATGTTACGAGTTACGACACGTACTACAACATGTGTTCTCTTTTGTTTCAGACAAAATATCATCGAGCTCGAGAGTGCCAAACTGTGTAGTGTGTGATACGAGTATTAACACAAAGTTCTGTGGTTTAAAGTTAAGAGTTAAAGCTACCTACGGTTTATAAGATGTCGTGTTTTGGAGGTAGCGTGCTAATTCCCGACTGAGGGCGGTGCAGTGTAGTTAAGTGTAGTGCAGTGATGTAAGTTTTAAGCGAACAGTGCAGAGAGGAAGCCACCATGCTGCCTACAAATGTTATGTCCTTTATGAAAAAGGTAAGGCATATTATTCACACCAGCACAAATAGAATACCTACATTCCTAATATTCCTATACAGGCTGTAATCGTTAAGTACTTACCCACAGGCGATTATTGTGTATTTTTTTTTATTTATTCACCAAAAAGTAATATATGCATTACATGGTATAAAAGAAAAAATCATGTAATGAGATATATTCTCTCCTTCAAAAATGCTATTGACAAAATCAATTAGATTTGGCTTAGTCTAAAAACGCAAGAAATAAAAAAGATATAAAAAGTAAAGTCCCGTATTTTATAAAATTCGTTCAACCTCTACCCTTAATGCTAGAAGTTTAGTTGAGGTCCAAGGAGCGGGCGGGAGGAACGCTTGACTTTCTTATTTAACAAATTGGGAGTAGCAAAGCTTATATTTTATTGATAATACAATTAAAAACATATTACATACACAATTTTTTACACATCCGTTTATATCAATCGATTCAGTTTAGATCAAAATCCTGGTAATCAAAATCAATCTACATTCTATTATGCCAAATAGTCCTATTATTGGAGCCTAAGAGTATTTCCGTTTAGCTGGCTGATACCCTAGTATTAAAAAAATACATCTTTATCATAAGACCATAATGATAAGGTGAATACTTAATGCCCGAGAACATGGTCCTGTGGCTTGCGTTAATTTCACAATTATATTGTGCTTATGCGATGCAGAGCTTCGCTATGAAAATGTACACTGGCGCGCGGCTAGATAATTAAAATTGCGGTGTGCTCGGCTAGCTGCAGAAGTAATTTGGTATTGCCTCTGCTAGTTATTTTCTAAAGTACCACCTACAAAAACCAAGTACCAAGTACTACCTACATAATGCTGACCACCAGGATACATTATCATTTTAGTTATTAGAATTTACTCGACTATAAAATAGAATAGATCACGTTTTTACTAGTAGTTGCAGTTACAAGTACCTAGAGATGCACCGGAAATTCGGTTACTATCCGGTATCCGGCCTATCCGGCCATTATTTTAACACCCGGATATCGGATACCGGATAGTGGCGTACTATCCGGCCGGTACCGGATAGTAACATTGCTTGATTTCGGAGTAAACAAAATTGGAATAAGAAACAGTCACAGTCATAATCGTACTCGTTTATTATTTTAAAACAATTTAAACATTCCCCTCACTTGCACGTGCACTGATTTCGAACCTAGAAATGAGTCCGCGCGAACGTTCACTACGAACCAGGTCAAAACCTGCACAATTCGCACCTGAAAAACCGAAATGTAGGTACTACATGCTAAAACCGGAACTATCCGCAGGCCGAATACCGAATATTCGGCCGATGATCTGGCCGAATATCCGGTATCCGGTATCTGGCCAAACAACTATCCGTTGCATCTCTAGTTACAAGTACTTACTTACCTATTTTTAAAGCGTATGCCTGCCTAATTAAATATTATAAATAACGTATTTATTACTATTTATCCACAATTTACTGCTGATCATGTTGTTAAAATTAAGCATTAACCATGTACCTATCAGACAATAAATCAATCGGTACCTATTGGATTTAGTCTTTGGAAGATATTTTAAGAAAATCTCGGCCACTGAAGTGTAGAGAGATCCCCTGAGATGTTTATTCGAGCGAGTGCAGATTCGTAGCAGATTTAAAAGGCTCGTAGCGTAGGTATTATGTGTTTAGGCACTTTCTCATTACTTGTTCATGCATATGAAAGAGCTTGTATAGGGTTAGCAATATGATTTCCAACCACTTTGCGAAGTTTGGATCAAATATGGGTAAGGAACTTAATTGATTAACTTGCAAGTAAATTTATTTTACAACATTTGGATACTATTTGGATAGGTACGGTAAATGAGAAGGTAGGTATGAGAAATACCTATTAAGTGAAATTAGATGGAAATAGAAATACAAATAATTTATTACACAGTTGTATTTAACTCTAAAGACTAAAGAAGTGTTTTAGAGAAGAGTTGTTTACAAGTGCCTGAACTAGGATTTCCTGTACTTCAGGCAGAATCCACGACCAGACATAATGTAATAATGAAATATTAAGGTCACGCGAGGGACAATGTTCATCACAACTTTACGTCGTGTCCCTCAAAACCTGAAACCTATCCCTCTATCACCTTTCTACAGCATCCCCGGGCGCGTAGCCAACGTACCAATCGTTACGCTCCGTATAAATGTGTACCATTACGAGTGAATTGCAAAAAAATTACGTAATTAAGCGCGGTTAAGAAGCTGTGATTAGTATTAACTTAATTGATTCATTTGTGTTACGAAAATTAACTATGTAAATTGTATTGTATTGTATTTATTGTACTTAATTCGTACACATATAAGTCTATAGCATACGCTATCACACTTTCATGCATCTAACTTAAATAGAAATGGCTTAACTGTCGTAACACAATGTAATCAATTACCTTTAGACTAATTACAGGTGCTTTAACTATGTAAAAAATTTTTGAAATTCACTCTCACAGTAGAAGTATTTATGTAGGTAGATATAATATGTTAATATTTGAAATGAATACTTGGAAGTAACTAGGTACTAAGTAGTTTGTGGGTGTTGGATTCCGTTGGTTGGAAAGAAACTGAGATATCTACCGAATTGAAGTTACCTAATTTATTGGCAAAAAACAAAATAAAGCAGAATATTTTAATACACGCTTAAGTTTAGGTATTAACCATCACATTAACCATGTTTACATCACACATCACACCTCAGACTGTGCAAGTGTTATTTTGAACGTCATAATTTCATAGAAGTAACACTTGCACAATCTGTGCTATTAACATCGCTACCAACTTAGCTTAGTCTAACTCTACTAGGCTAAGCTAAACGGCTCGATTCGGAAAATGAATTAGATTTCTAATAGACTTCAACAAGTTACGATACGGATAATTTAAAGATATTTGTAAGATAGATATGTCAAATTTGACGTTTCCGCAATTCTGGAGGTCCTCTTGAACGATTTCGACAAGTTATGACTTAGATATCCAACTCACATCTAGTCGATATCTAATGTAGATCTAGTTGATCTCTAAATCGTCTCAAGATCTTGTGATTATCTCAAAATCCGAATAGGCCTGTATATTATGGGAAAATCATTGAGCATTTGATAGGTATTTATGCTGAAATAAGTAGGTACCTACCTATAATTTCATGCCGACTTTGTTAAACATTTATTGTGCTAACTGCTTTGTGTTCGTAACCACCTCATAGCTAATTGAATAGCAAATGCAAAAGTGGCTAATCAGTCGACTATTATTAGTATTATAAATATCGTAGACTGCAGCCGTTCACCGTATCGTAATATACAAGTTTCAAGCAACCAAAACAAAACAAAGCAAAGGAAGCTGGGAACTGAATTAGTAGAACGAAACCCGATTGCTGTTGCTGTGGAGCAAATCTTTTTACCCTGAGTGCAGTACAATATATAGGAATTCCCTGCAACATGATTAAAGTCTGTACGTTTTGGACTTGACAGTTTAGTTGTGGCTTGGAACAACTTGCTTGGTTGGTAAATAATAAAATTGTACACCGTTTGTTAATTATGCGAATGTAAGTATCTAGTTTATGGTGTAGGTACATTCGGTTAGACAGTGCGTTGAGGTATGCATTTCTGTTAGTGTCCGACCGAAGATTCGGTTACGGCCAGTTTCGGCCAAAAAATCATGTTTCGGCCGTAGTTTCGGTTTCGACCTTTTGGCCGTTTTTTAACGGCCAAACCTTACTAATCACATGACATGCAAAATGTAGGGTAATAAAACGCGACGAGAGCGTTAAAATAATAAATTGTTGCTAAATTTCAGCACCTATCTTTTAGTATCTGTAGGTAAGTTTATTTCAGCGTGACGCTGCGAGTCGGCTACGTTTGTAGCGCCCGTGCCGTGCCGTAAGCGTAGCCGTTTCATGCCGCTCGCTCGCCGCATGCATATTTAAGCTATCGTAGCTAGACACTGGGGGCCCGATTCGGATTTTGAAATAGACATCTATTAGACATCACCAAGATACGATAACGATATGATTAAGATCTAACCTGTCAAATTTGACATTTGCGCGATTCTGGAGATACCGTTGAACGATTTCCACAGGATATGACTTAGAGATCCAATTCACATCTAATAGATATCTTACTCTATCTAACGTAAAAGTGACATTGGTTGCCCGAATTGCGCTGCAAAAGAGAACTAGTTGATATCTAAACTATAACTTATCTAGAATGAATCTAGTACGTGTCGTCTCTTGTGAATATCTTGAAGTTCGAATACGGCAGTGGGTAGGAGATGCTATATTCATATTTGGAAAATGATTACATCAGCTCAGAGAAAATTCAAAAGCATTTTATAAGTTGGTCGTTTTTGAGATTAACAAAATCTCAACCATTGAGCTACTTAAATGTTATGTGCCTCCCTAATAAGGCGTGTAAGCAATATTCTTTAATAGAAAACGTAAAGACCGGCCAAGAGCATGTCGAGCGATGCTCAGTGTAGGGTTCCGTAGTAGGTACCTGTCTGTCACAAAAGACTTTGAACGGGTATTTTTTTATTAACCTCAATTTCCACAATTTTATTCATATTTTTTTGGAAACACGATTCAAAAGTTAGAGGTCCCCCTATAACTTTTGAACCGTGGGTCCAGAAATAATCGCCCTGAAATAACATAGGTAAGTACCTATTTTATGTCATAGTTTGTATTTTATATGCAATGGTTGTTGGGGGGCCGAAATCGTCGGTATTTGTACAAAATAGTTTTAACGTTGTGTCAATCTCTGTGATTTAGGTCATGTCAAAACTTTTGCTTTTCAATTAGTTATTAAATACGTGTCTATCTATAAATACGAAAATTCGTACAAATATAATGGCACAACTCAAAAGAAGAAAGAAGTAAGTACATACATACAGTCAGCTGCAGAGATAATTGATTCCGCTGCATAGTTTGTATGCAAGGGGGAGGGGGTCAAACTATAACTATTTCTGCGACTGAATGTACATTAACAAGACTTAGCTTAAAAGTAGAAAGAGACAACAAGCGGTTTTAATACCAAAAAGCGATCGTATTACATTCTTTATTTTCAGCTTTTATAAAATATTAAAGCAGCCGGATTCACATTTGTCTGTCGTGTTGTGTTGTGATGCATAAGAACGGTATCGGTTTCATACATTTAATATGGTTGCGTTCACATTTATCTGATGCCGTGTGTTGTGACGGCTTGTGTTGTGTCGCATCACAAGCGATCCCGGTCCGCGTTAGGACGGGTGAGGTGCGGGGGGCTGTGCAACGACACGACACAGCGCATCATGGCTCCTCTTCACGTTGGGCCAACGCCAACGCCGACGAGGGACGCAGCCATGCGGTAGAATGAGATAGCAATATCACTTGCTCCCTCTAACGCATAAATGCGTCCCTCGTTGGCGTTGGGTCCCTCGTTGGCGTTGGCGTTGGCCCAACGTGAAGAGGAGCCATCAGACCAGTGTGCATGCGCCAGTGTTGTGTTGTGACGCGTCAGAGCCGCATCAAGTATGGACGAGGAGTGTGAACTCTCCGAGAGCCAAGACGGAACTGATAAAAATGAATCATAATGCGTCATAACACGTCATATAGATGTGAACAGTATGCCATCACGACAGAGAACATCACAACACAACACGACAGACAAATGTGAATCTAGCTGTATGTCCTTACCGCGATCCATACTAGTAGGATGTACCTAAATAACAAGATCCTATGTAGGTCGGTCCTTTGATATGAATTATATCCACGAATATTATTGTAGAGGGTTAAGGATGACACGTTAGACCGGGCCGTGTTCGGGTCGGAGCTTCCGGCGCATCGTTTAATATGGAAAGCATCACGTGATCGCCTGTCATGTCATAGAAAAGTAAGCTCCGGAAGCTCCGGCCTGCGGGCTCAGCACGGTTCCATTTTTATCGACTATCACTATGCGCGTCTCTTTCGCACTTACATACTTGTTAGAACGTGACAGGCATGGTGACAAGGGATAAAAACGCGACCGTGCTAAGCCGCCTGGACACGGCCCGGTCTAACGTGAGTCATCCATTACTTTGGCAAGTAAATAGGTACAAATGTTAGTAAATACAGAGCGTATTGAAACATTTTTATGAAATAAAATGGTCGTGTTACCTATGATAATTGTCATATTACTTCGACTCGCCTGGGTGACTTGAAATGAAAGCATTTACTGACAACTTAATAAAATCCTTGAATTATATTGTACAATAATATTATTTTGACAAACGCGACGGGTAGTTTTTAATAAATATATATCTTTTTAAAAGTTTTTCGCCTCCCTTGAGGAAGGGTGGAAATGGGGGGGTTGGAGGGCAGCAACGGGGCTGAAAGGCCGGCACCGCGCGGCCGCTCGCTTTGACGGGTCTATTAGCGGGGCAGCTTGCAGAAAGGTGCAGTTTATCGAAGCCTGCATATTTAACGCAACTCTTTTAGACCGGGGCTACTTTCAACTTGCCCGTTGCTATCAAAATGGGTACTAAGTAGGTACTTATAAATGGATTATTGTCACACCGTAACAGGTCATGTTCGCAAAACTTCTTTTTTTTAACCGCCTTCAAAAAAAAGGAGGTTCTCAGTTTGACCCGTATGTATGTATGTATATTTGTTCGCGATTATCTCGCGTTTAGCTGAACCGATTTTGATGCGGTTTTCAGAAAAGTGTTACATTCTGGAGAAGGTTTTGGTGTACAGTACATGGATGGTTTGAAAAACTTATTGGACCCGGTAGGTGGCGATGCTGTCGGTATACCTACCAACAAATTTAAGTTGCTGAAACCGATTTAGATAAAATAGTGGGAGTGGGAGTGGGAGTCTGACTCGGACTGGGAGTGTGTTTTGTCGCGATTATCATCGAGTTAGACCATCACCAACATTAGTAGGTAGTTACTAGCCCAAAATGGAGAAGATAGCAAACTAGTATTTTAGCCCAAAACCTAAGATAAATGAAGTACTTACCTATCACTAAAAAGTAATAAAAAAAAAAGAAAAAAAAATATTCAGTAGCTTGAAAAGAAAATTACAGTAGCTGCACTGGTGTCTCTTTTTAAGTGAGAAGACACTTGTGCTAAGAGAACACCGCTCTTCCACGCGGTTAGTTTACAATAAGTATAATTTTTTTACAAAAATTACAAAATATGACTTATTACAAAAAATTTACTAATGCTAGCATTAATATAACTATTAACTACTCCTTATATTATATTAATATAAATTTAATGTGGTATAGAGTACTTAATATAAAAGAGTTGTGTGCGTGTGTGTGTGTTTGTGTATGTATGTATGTGTGTGTGTGTGTGTGTGTGTGTGTGTGTGTGTGTGTGTGTGTGCGCGCGCGCGTGTGTGTGTGTGTGTGAGCGCGTGCGTGCGTGTGTGTGTGTGCTTATATATACTTATTTTGAATTAGGTTTTCTATATCGTTGTACGTTTTAGTTTTTAGCCATTTAGTTAACCTACTCTTACACTCGTATGTGGTGCAGGAATGAATGTCAATGTGTTTATTTATTTGATTATATAGTTTGCAAGATTGTGCCTGTTGCTGTCTTCTGGCAAATGCAGTTTTCACTGTAGGTATGGGTTTTAATTACATTAGTCTTTTTCCTACGTGTGCTTGTATTGTCTGTTTTGTATGTGGTTCGCTTGTGTGTTTTTAGAATAAGATTTAGGATATACAATTTTCTTACAGATAACAGATTACTGAGTGAATAGAGTTCGTTTGTAGGGAATCTGAACGGCTTTTGATGCATGACTTTTAGCAATGCTCTTTGAGCTCTCTCAAGCTCAAGAAACTTAGTCTTTGTGGCACCACCCCATACAGAGATACAGTATGCGATGGCAGATTGAGCCAGCGATACGTAAACTTGAGTTAGTACAGTTTTTGTTGCTACATGTCTAAGATTTTTGAAAATCCAGGTCAGTTTGCGGATCCTATTCATTATGTTCTCAGCATGAAGATGCCACGTGAGACGCTGGTCAATTGTAACTCCAAGGTATTTCGTGTTTTCCACTTTTCGAATAGATGGGCAGGAGCAGATGGCATATGGGTTGCAGCAGTTATGTATCCTAATTAAGAATTCTTTCCCTGGTTGTGAGCGGTTACAGTTGGAGAAGCAAATAAAGTTGGTTTTGATGGTGTTAAGGGTAAGCAGGTGCCTCTGCAGCCAGATTGCAATTTTTGTGAGGCCTAGTTCTGCAGAGAGGCGAACCTCCTCCCACGTGTCTCCTGAGAATACCACAGCAGTGTCATCTGCATAAGTGAATATAGTTCCCGCCTCAATACACATGTTGCATAGTTCATTTATATAAACTAGGAACAGCGTGGGGCCCAGGACACTACCCTGTGGTACTCCGTAGGATATGGGGCGTTCATCACGCATGTAATCACCCAGTTTGACCTTCTGTGTCCGGTTCTGGAGGTAGCTACTAAAGAGTGATAGAGAGGTGCCTCTTATTCCTTTCTTTTCCAAGATGTTAATAAGAATGGGAACCGATACGGTGTCAAACGCCTTTTTCAGGTCTAGAAAAACCGATAAACATTTTTTGTTTTTATCTACGTTATTAATTATAAGTGTAGATAGTGCCGTAACAGCGTCCTCCGTGAAATACCTTTTCTGAAGCCATACTGTGCTTTCGATAGGATGTTAAATTTATTTAAGTAATTGGTTAGTCTATTGTTTATCAGTTTTTCCAGAACCTTCGAAATGGCGGGTAGGACCGATATCGGTCTGTAGTTAGATACGTCACTTTTGCTTCCTCCCTTGTAAATAGGAGTAATGACCGCTTGTTTAAGGGCGTCAGGAAATACCCCCTGTTCGAAGCACGAGTTCGCTATATGTGATATTATAGGGACTACGGTATTACTGGCCATCTTTAAAAATTGAGTTGAGATGCCGTCCCATCCAGGAGCACTACTTGATTTTAAGTTGGATAAGACTGAGAGTACCTCGCTGGAATCTGTTTCTAATAGAGCAAAAGAGTTCACCACAGTGTTATTTGAAGTCGAATCGTCGAGTGTTACATGACTAGTTGGATTATTAGCCGCTGGTGGAATAAGTTCAGCAAGAGATTTACCGATGTCAGAAAAATACTGGTTGACAGCGTTTATTGACTCCGTGGGGGATTCTCTGACGTCTAGTAGCTCATTAGTCTCAGTTCTATCAGATTTGCGATTTGTTATCTTATTTATCGCTTTCCAGAGCATCTTAGGGTTGTTACTAGCTTTATCTAGTTGTTCCTTTTCATATTTTCTTTTTAGTTTTTTAGTTATGGAATTGCAGTAATTGCGGTATCTTTTATAAGTAATTTTCAGTACGATATTGTCTGGATTCCTCTGGAGACTTTTCTGCATATAATTTCTATTTCGGATGCATCTTAGAATCCCTGGGGTAATCCATGGTTTAATTAATGCGATTACTTCTTGAAATTAAAGTGACAATAGTGTTTTCCATGAGGCATCGCCTAATTTTTTGTATAAACATTTCCGTTAGTGTATTAGGATCATTTAAAGTGAATAAATCTGCTAGGTTGTCCTTTAGGAGGGTACTGTGCGCATTCTCGAAATTTACTTTAATTTTCTTTTTATTATAGCATTTGGGGATTTCAGTGCTACCTATTTTAAGCAGTATCATCGCGTGGTCAGTTATCGTTGTGTCTAGAACTAGAGTTTTAGCGTTCGTGTGATTATTGTCGAGCTTCAACATAAAATGATCAAGGCAAGCTCCTTCCCTTGTGGGTAGTATATGCCCAGGTAACAAGCCGTGCATTGCCAGCATATTTAGGTAGTTTAATCTGTTAGCCTGTTCAAAAGATTGTTCATTGGTTTTTTCTGCAATATTGATATTAATATCTCCAGTAATGATAATATTTAGTTGACTTGATAGTGTCCAGGTGAGAATTTAGAGAGAATATGAAACAGTCAGCTTTACTATTTGATGGAGATCTATATATACCTAATATTATAGTGTCATGAGTAGAAATTTCTAGACGAGGCGTGTGTTAGTACAATTTCTCGTATCTTGAATTTACGGCTATTACTAACGTACGCAACAACCCCATCATTTTGGTTTAGGTGGTTAGAAGATGAAAAATGTGTGTAATTTTCTATTGCTGGAACGAGTTTATCAGGGTTTATCAGGGTAAAATAACTTAATATTAAATGGAGAGCCTAACAAACTAGTATTTTAGCCCAAAATCTAAAATAAATGAAGTACCTTACCCGGATGGTTATTAATTTTCTTATTATTAGGTATTAATTACTTTTTGGCAGAAATTTGCTTTACGACGGGATAGGGACTGGACACGTATAGGGGTGCCATATAAACATTATTTTGTTCTTATCAGTGGGTTGGTTTTTTGAAGGCGGTTCCCTTTTTTTTTTAAAGAAATTATATTGAGTTATTTTATTTTGTTTTTCTTTATGTTTATTTTTAATTTTCTTATTATTATTTTATTTCATTTTTTTCATCATCATCATCATCTCAGCCATAAGACGTCCACTGCTGAACATAGGCCTCCCCCTTGGACCTCCATACGTGCCGGTTGGAAGCGACCCGCATCCAGCGTCTTCCGGCGACCTTAACAAGATCGTCTGTCCATCTTGTGGGTGGATGTCCTACGCTGCGCTTGCTAGTCCGTGGTCTCCACTCGAGCACTTTTCGACCCCATCGGCCATCTTCTCTGCGTGCAATGTGGCCTGCCCATTGCCACTTCAGCTTGCTAATCCGGTTTATTTTTTTATTTCAACATAAATAGGACGTTTTGCGATAGAGACTTTTGGCAAAAGAGACACAGATATTTTGCGACAGAGACTGTAAGCTGCAGTATTTTTATTTGCGCAAAGCAGAGGCATGTATAGGGCTTTTTTAATAACACAGGTACCTACCTAACCCTATTTTTCTGAGAAGATAAAAGATGGTTTTATTGTACCATGTCGATAACCTATACCTATATTTTTTTAATAATACATTACTTAAACCTAGTAGGTACCAACATGAAAAAATAATCATGAAAAACAAATACACTTCGTTTAGTCTGGAAGTAGCGAAGCTTAAATACAGAAAGAAATGTTTATTCAAAGCTTTAAAGAACCTTATTAAACCAATTTCACTCTTCTCACGGCGTTCAATGAAAACAAAGGGCGCGAGCGAACGGAACGTCTGCTAAATAAATGTTTTATGGCGTTTCTCTTTTAAAATGCTAATTCATCCTAAGGTGAGACGTACGCTTCGGGATAAAAGCTTTGGAATGAACCACATTAAATTCTGGGTTTCATACTCAAGGATCGACTTTGTATAATCTCGATTTTATGTGTTTATGCCTCACGTACTATAGTACTTACCTAACGTTCTGTTCGAGAACGTCATTGATTGCTAACGATTTATCCGGCCCCAGGCCGCGTAGCCAAGATGCCAATCGCTTACGCTCCGTAGGGATCGAAACGCAACTGTCACTGTCGCACTAATATGGAAGAGTGACAGAGAGACACAATGCTTTTCGTTGTCGAAGCGATAGCGATTGTAACCTTGGCTAGGCCGGCAGTACCTATGTAGATATATCAAAACAGCGTGGAGGTAGGCACGGCTTGCTTATTGCTTATGGCCGGTAACCGCCCACGCATTACGACATGTAAACATGTCTTCGAGCGACGTTTCCCATTAAACATACGTTACAAGCCGAGTTACCCCCGCACCCACCCGCGGGGGCTAATAATAAATACATCAACCTTTATCAAATAGGTACACCGTAACATGGAAAATGTTTATCTGTTGTGTAGAAAGGTAACCACATATTATCCACAATTTAATGGGACTGAAAATGATACGCCGTGTCCGTTAAATAATAATACTTTGAAACTAGTTTCATGGTGTACCTATTTTTTTATACATGTAACATAAATAGGTATTGTTACAATTGAATTTTCAATGTCCCTTGCTTAGCAAACAACAATTATCTTAGACGACGCGAGATATTTTTTATCTATAATAGTACCTATTGAACAGTTTTTAATCTAACACGGACTGCATAGGTATAATCGCAATTTTTATGCCTGTGTTTTTCAATAACCACTTACTAATAAAAACTTATACCTATATTTTAAGCTTAAATTCCTTTTAATTCCTTTATTTTCTTGATGTGGTTAATATAACAAAATTAACAAACGTACGGATAGAGTCTGTGCGCAAATAAGCTAGCAGACGTACACGCATTACGATCAATGAGGAAAGTCGGTTTTGTTTCGCTTTCAAATAAAAACAAAATTTTTATTATAATCAGTATCAGCTTTCCCTATAAAGTCCTCATTCTCGGTCCCAGTAGTAAATTCGGCAAATGTTGTGCGTATTATGACGTGGTTCATACTTTCGTATTACACAAGTTTGTGTTCTTTAAATTATATGTAATTATATAAAATTAAAATTATATTAATTATAAAATTAAAAAATAAGCCTCAGGTATTCATGTATTAAGCAGTGATCATTGTTATAAATTATGACTTATAATATTGTTAATTAAGCATGCATGTAGCTCCATAGTGAAAATTTCCATTCCGGTTCATTAGGTACAGCCAAATACCATAATGCCGTTTTACATATTTTACTAAATCTCAAATTGTCTTAGTTCCAAAATGCCTAAATTCCCAAATTGACTTATTTTCAATACAATAAAATGTCATAATAACATTTACACATTACATCCGATATCCAAAATGTATAGTTGGTAAAATAAACAATAACTTCAAATACCGTAAAATGGGGTGAGTAGGGTCAAAACTGAAATTCAAACCTCGATAACATTTTATTTTTACATATGAAAACTGAATGGTGTATATAATAAGTGTTCCGGACGTTTGTATTTTAGTTTTTATTTTATTTTGGGTAGTTCCATTTCATAACTTTGACGATAAAGAGAAAAACCCACCTCACCCCGTAGTGCCTCGTATTTGGGGTGAGAGGGGTTTTCATACAAAGGTGATTTTGGAAGATTGTTGGATCGTTTTTTTTTTATTATGCGTATTACTATAGCTCCATTTTAAATTAGAATACATTATTTTTGTAGCAGTAGCCTTAAAATCCCTTCTCACCCCCCTCTCATGCCTTCTCTCCCCATTCATAACCCACCTCTCCCCCTCCCTCCTCCCTCTCGCGAAATCTACTCACCACGTTTTACGGTACCCAACTATTATTAAGACTGAAAGTGAAAATGCATAAGTTTCATAATTACCAAAATTCAAAAACGCCTTTGTTGACAGGCCCAAAGATCAAAATGACACTGTCTCATATTACCTAAAATTTGAACCCCGCAGTATTTTTACTTAATGAATTCTCGATTGTACAGAATAAAAATAGTAACAAGACGAAAATTGGGATGCCGTTGATAATTAATTTAATTACTCATTGCTTAAAAACTGTAAAACTTCAACATAATTTTAAATATTTTCCATAGATACTGAGTTTTATATATTTTGACAATGTGACGTTTTTGTATCTAGTTAATTTGATTTTAGACATTTTGGGAAATGGTATAATTGAAAAATCATCAAAACATGATCAAGTCAAGTTTTAAGGTGGGCACTGACGAGCCTTTCCAGTCTTTCCACAGTCCAAATAGCGTGGCTGCAATCCAAAATCGGTCCGTGAATGTCAAAAACGTACAATGTTTAATATTAGGATGCCGTCCATTTGGATGAATCCATTTGGAAGGCTCGTCAGTGGCATGGTTTAGACATTTTGAGAAATGGTAGAATTAAAAATTTATCAAAACGCGATAGAGTCTAAATGAATTATAGTCATATTAAGAATACGGTAATTTAAGAAGTAGGCGTAAGTCATTTCGAGCTTTAGACATTATGAGAATAATTTGTTTTGATATTCTGATATTCTAGGAACACGTTATTATGATATTTGGCTGTAACGAACCGGAATCAAAATTTCCGTAGACATGATACAACGACCCTGATTACCTTAACTACTGCAACAATTGTACCAAGTACTCCATTTGGTTCTAACTCTATATATAGACAATTTATTAAATTGTAAGTAGGTACATATATGCATGAGCTACATGCATGATTTTGTTGTTGAATGTTTGTTCAATAAACACGCACAAAAACACGAAATTACTGAAAAAAAAAGTGAATTTCGCATTTTTTGTAACATTTTCTATTTTAAAAACGTAAGATTTTAGCATTTTTTATTGCCTTATATTACTTGTATTTTTTCTAATAATAAATTCCCTTAATGAATAGGTATTAATAGCAGTTTATGTGACTGCTAAGTAATGAAACTCACTTTCAGCTCGTTTCATAAACCCACGCTCGTATTTTAATGCCTAATTATGTACAGTTACATACACTGATTTATCTACACACATTAATTAGCTCTCTATGATGTGTCTAGGAACCCCTTGTTACGACCGCTATTGCGGCATTTGATCACACTGTTTGCAGTCAACATTTCATTTCGAATAAAACGTCATCTCGACTTACGGCTCGATTCGGAAAATGAATTAGATTTCTACTAGACTTCAACAAGTTACGATATGGATAATTTAAAGATATTTGTAAGATAGATATGTCAAATTTGACGTTTCCGCGATTCTGGAGGTCCTCTTGAACGATTTCGACAAGTTATGACTTAATATATCCAAGTCACATCTAGTCGATAGCTAATGTAGATCTAGTTGATCTCTAAATCGTCTCTAGATCTTGTGATTATCTCGAAATCCGAATAGGCCTGTGATACTAGAAATGAGGTCAAATATTTTCATATAATAGTTTATAATACCTTTATGCTGGCCGTAATTTGTGGTTTTTAATCGCATCATTGCGCGGTTTATGATGTGTGTGTAAATAAATACTCTTATTAGATTTTTAGCATAGCAGGTTTATTAAACGCTTGAATCTCACGGGAAGTAGAACCGATTGATATCTTCCAAAAAAAAACAATGCATGTAGACAATTGCAAAGTGAAGAGACACACACAACAACAGAAAAAAAGCATCAAAATCCCTCGGTTTCATAATTAGAAATACAAAATCTTTTCAAAAAGCAAATAGAAAAGTTTTTCTATACCTACAACTCACTAGTACGCAGCACACTCGAGTATTGTGGGGTTGTGTGGCGCCCTCATCACGCAGTGCACAGTATACACGGATAGAACGAATTCAAAAACGACTCCTGAACCACTTAGCATACTCTACAGGTAACAGCAGGAGGATTAAAGGTTGATGCTGCTCGTAAAAAAAAGTTTATAGACATGAAACTATCGCTATCATTATAAATCTGAAATTCTTATTTTTGTACTATTCTTACTTGTGTGCGATGCTTTCGCGAAGGCGAAATACCTACTACGTAATGTAAGAACCAATATTTGACCCTTATACGCATGTATACGGTATATATACATATACATATACCTACATATGAAGCAAAGACCTACG
Source organism: Cydia splendana (assembly GCF_910591565.1). NCBI lineage: Eukaryota > Metazoa > Arthropoda > Insecta > Lepidoptera > Tortricidae > Cydia > Cydia splendana. Next base: position 9,224,854 of record NC_085971.1, on the reverse strand, counting down.
GTTGAACAGATACCTTAGCTTCATATATATAAGGTCAACCCGTAACTGTCAAATATTGGTTCTTACGTTGTGCCGACGATGCCTATGATTCTTCTTTATATTCACTGATAAAATATCCTTCTAAAATATATCACGCCGCTACTAAACGCTTGTTGTAGGCAGGCAGTAATTTGCATGACATTTTAAAGTAATTATTTAATGCCGTTGACGAAGCATAAGTAATGAGGCCCATTATCCCATGAATAGCTAATCCCAAACTTCGTAGCGGCCGTGTGTACGGCTCCGAGACTCAACAAATAAACTGCCTTACTGGGTGCCACAAAAATATGCACTCCAATTAAGCAATAATAGTCCTTGTGCCTGTGATATAAGAACTCCGACATGGATTTCATTTTCGTAGAGCTTTATTACCCAGTAATTAATTCTGTTCGCTTTAAACTTCAACCGGAAGTTTTTCAATTTGCATCATTGCGCAGGATGCAATGTTCATATTGTAGAACTCAACAAAGGTTTCACAAATGAAGATAATATTTTTAAAATAGTGGGTAGTTTGTTTATACGAGTATTTTTAAGTATTTTAGGTAAGTAGTTGGTGTTTAGCCTATATAAAAGCTTGAAAACCTTGCCACCAAATAATGTACCTAGGGAGAGGAAGAATTCTTACTTCCTGTATAACCATGTCACACCGAATCTTTGATTAAAAATTGTCTCATGCGAGCTGATTGGTTAAAAACACTCAAACCAAAATATATCCAAAGAAAAAACATACAATAAATGATCCCATTGTTCAACTACAAAACAGTTTAGACTAGTTTTGAGATGTAGGTATAATGGTAAACCAAGTCGGTTATTATTTTAGTCAGTACCACAGAACTCGATTTCCATCGACTTGCCTATTTTAAAACCGTATCATTAGATGTCTTCATTTTTTTAATAGGTACATATAAAGGCCATCTAGTGAAAGATAGCATAACTGAGTCACGAGAGTAGCGAATGATATAAAAGGTGGAATCTAGAGCTAGAGCACAAGCACACGAATTACTTTAGTTAATAATCATGGCAACTTAGTTAAAAGGGGCTTTCAGAATATAATAATGTCAAACGTATGCTCTGCATTTTTTTGAGTTTAATAAGTAACCTACTTGGACTTTGCATATTTTACCTAAGTAGATGCAATTGTTTTGTAAAATATGTGATTAAAAGTAATAATATTTTTTTAATCATTTATTTACATACAATATATATATATATTTAATTACACAAACGGGTCTACCGCGATATAATTTCATTGTTTTTACCTTTAATTCCGACGTTTCAGCTGAGTTGCACCAGCTGTGGTCACGGAAAGACTGACGTCCCAACAAATGTCAACGGAGATATTAATAAAACACCACTAAACTACCCGAAATTAGTTTATAAAAATGTTCGGGGTAGACAAAGAAATTGCAGCTACCCGTTAAAGTTTAATGTTTATTGTCCACGGCACGGCACGGCGGTAGTTTAGTGGTGTTTTATTAATATCTCCGTTGACATTTGTTGGGACGTCAGTCTTTCCGTGACCACAGCTGGTGCAACTCAGCTGAAACGTCGGAATTAAAGGTAAAAACAATGAAATTATATCGCGGTAGACCCGTTTGTGTAATTAAATATGTGTACAAAACGCGAGAGTTTAAAGTGTTATATTACAATATATATACAGTGGTACTACTAAACGAAATTAATAACTAGCTTAAATCTAAAATTAATTATATCTTCTCTTGATTTTTTGACATTCATATACACTGTATAACGGGCCAGCTTATTCAGCGTTATTACACAGCACTTTGGCTGCATAGTCCTATGATAGCGGAATAATGCGCCTTCGTGGTTTTGTCGTCCCCGCTTTGTGCATCCAAGGCACGCTACGAACAAAACCTGCAATTTTGTGTCCCCCCTTCAACAATATCTCGACAACGCGTGAAGCTCGAAATACCTGGCCTAAAAAAAGCTAAAATGAATTTCTGCAGAGCGAAAATAGGTACCTACTTAAATCTTAAACTTTAATCTTACAAATGTCACAGAAATTGCAGCGTTCGCTCCGACCGTTAACGCTTTTTGAGCATTTCCTCGTCCCAGAAAGATAAAGAATTTTGTAATAAGAACGTCATGACGACCGGTCTGGCCTAGTGGGTAGTGACCCTGCCTATGAAGCCGATGGTCCCGGGTTCGAATCCTGGTAAGGGCATTGAAAGGGCATTTATTTGTATGATGATACAGATATTTGTTTCTGAGTCATGGTTGTGTTCTATATATTTATATATTATATATATCGTTGTCTGAGTACCCACAACACAAGCCTTCTTGAGCTTACCGTGGGGCTTAGTCAATTTGTGTAAAAAAAATGTCATGTAATATTTATTTTTATTTATTTATTTTTATTTATGATCATTACATGAAATAAAATTAACATCAGCAACTTAATGTTCGTTTTCGCAATATCCTTTCATTGACCTACTTGATAGGTATTTAGAATTAGGTACAATTACGATCCGGTTCTGAGTTAAAATTCATATTTAGAGCACACAGGTAATGTGAAACGTCACGCAAATTTTGGGTGGCCGAGCGAATTTATAACGAGACACATGGAAATATAGGTACAATCTGATACAATTTAACCACACGAACATGAACCCATCATTACAGTATGTGGACTCTTTGCCAACGAGTATTTGTTCTTAGCGCCTCAATCGGTACTAGTAGGTACTAACTCCTGAATGGACACGTTTCAGGAAAGTACTCATAGTTTTATCATACACCGGGAATAGCCCAGTCACAATTTTTTATGGTCTCAGTCGAAATAGAGTTTTTCCGATGATTACTGTTGCTGTGTTGACGATCGGTACTAGTAGGTACTAACTCCTGAATGGACACGTTTCAGGAAAGTACTCATAGTTTTATCATACACCGGGAATAGCCCAGTCACAATTTTTTATGGTCTCAGTCGAAATAGAGTTTTTCCGATGATTACTGTTGCTGTGTTGACGATCTATGTCGGACGAACTGCATTAAACCAATGAAAAAGTCAGAACTTGGCTCTATGTTGGATTTGAGGTACAGAATCTATAAGAAATATAAAAATAAAAATCTTTAAAAATAGAAAATTCATAAAAAGATCTAAATTATTTTCTACACGGAAAAATACTTAAGAAGCAGATTAAATGAGCCTTATTAGGTATGGTACTTATAATATTAATATAGGTATACCTCCTTGGTATGTGTTCGATTGTATAAATAAAGGGCAGGGTAGGTACGAGTATGCGTATAGCGTAAAACAAGTAACTAACCAGGAATAGCCACGAGCCGTAATAAATGATTAACTATTTGTTTAAGTTTAGGTGTATTAATTAGTCGAACCTTATATTTGTTTTCTCTGTAGCGGTTATTATTTCGGGTCATCCGAAGCCAACGTCGACATTTTTCTTATGTTACATTGTAAACGGAATAGAGTTTAGGTGGATGCTGAAAATAGCTTAGAAGAGCAATCGGGTCGTATGTCGGGGACGCGTAATTACATTCCATTGTTGTTCCTCCCCCGCGCAGCCGCGTCGAAGCCACGTGATAGCCTCAAATGTCTATTATGGTGCTTCTCAGCGCTAAGGAAATAAAATGCTTCATAGCAACGAATCAGATTAAAAAAGCATCTAATCAAAACACCAAGTACCTATAGACCGAGGAACTTTTATGAAAATTCCAGCGTCCATCTGCATTTTTTGGATGTTTGCTGCCTTACTACAAAGAAATTCAAAGTAGGAGGTAGGTACATAGCTTAGTTAAAGAATCCAAATAAGGAAACCTGTCTCGTTTATATTCGTACCTCTCGTATTGTCACACAGATTGGCAGAAATATAACGGTGGGCTAAATGACGGAGCTTTAGTGTCATTAAGCCTGATAGCGTTTTGAGTACAGCCACAAAGCAGGTCAGCTTTAAACAATACGATGTTGAGTTACCAAAACAAAACGTAACCCAATTTGCGATGCAGCCACAATTTGTGTACAAAGCTTAGGAAATCGATGTTTTGTTATCCATGTTGACAAATGTTAATTTCTTGTAAAAGGAAAAGCCGTTGGGACATGACGATCGTTTACGTGAAATTAAAGGATGCGGACGATTCTCGAGCCATATGTCGTTAGCAATTAGAATTGTAATGTAGATAGCGGCAGGCAACAAGTGGGTCAACCAGGGCCGTGACCCCCTCCCCGACCCGCGCCCGCCGCTCTAGCGGGTCATGAACACCGCCTGTTCATGACCTACTTTATCTTATAAATCTGCCGTTACCAACGCCGACTAGGATCGTAATATCTTCGGCACAGGTAGCAATAACTTTGATGTGTTTTTTAAACTTTGATTACTTTTCTCCGAACTTTGTGGTCGGAGTGCTAGGAGGATAACAAGACTATGTATCTGTATAAAAGTAAGTACCTAAATATTTGACAGGACTCTCTACGTGGAATAACTTTAAAAGGATGTTATACAAATAGTTATCTGGTTATAATCGCTCATCGTTGCAACGGGATTTTGTTAAAACGTTCTTTAGATTATATGTATTGGGCTATTTGCGCTGTTGCCTTTACAACCTACTTATTTGTTTGAAGAGTATAGCTTGGAACCAAAAGTGTTTTATAATAAAAGATCCTCCACCACTGAGTCGATCTTACAACATTTTAATCTTAGTCGTTAGCAGGTAGGTACTTGTGAGTAGTCTATTTGATACGCAGACTAGGTACAGAGCAACTACAAAGACTTCGATTTTTGAAGCGTTTACGAATGAATAAAACTGTTGATTCTATTTAATTTTCTACCCCTTCCAGAAACTAAGTAACTCTTTCTAAAGGCGAAGCCTCAATAAGCGCGGTTGCAAATTTGATTTATAATTTAACCGTAGGGCAAGTCACGAACGCTTGGTGGCAAATTCAATAACGTCAGGGGAGTGGGCAGCACGCTGGCGAGCGGCGTACGCGCTCCCGAGAGGGCAGCGAGGCCTGAAGCCTGATCTGCTGCTCTAATATTCATGAGACTCTAACTACGATAGTCAGGACTTCAAGAGATCAATTTGAAGCAATGTTATAAAGCAAAAGCTTTGAGTAGTACTCATGAGACAAATAATGACTAATTATTTGCTTATTTTTATATGACGTTTGAACCAATTATTACTGTTCTATTGCTGCCCTTAATTTATAATGCATAAAGATGACATTGGGTGGCGACTAAAGGTGACAGTCCATTTCCAACGACAGCAGCACTACCATTCATTTTACTATGGAAATTGACAATAACACCGACGCGTTCGTACTAATAGTGCAGCTGCGGTCAGAAATGGAATGTTAAAGTACCCTAACAGTAGCTATACAGCAGTAGCCTTGCTGGGGCAACGTGATGTAAGTAAGCGACCAAATAGGTAATGTAATTTTTCGCTTACGCTTCTTTGTAATATTTCCTTGAAACTACTAATGTACCTAAACTATACTTACACAGTGTTTTTTTAAACTCCGTTAACTTCGGGGTATGGCTAAAAGTAAGTATTTAAGGAAACTAAATGGCATAGCCACTCACTTGCTTTTGGTAACTGTAGCTACCAGCTGTCACCCTTATTTTATTATAATAATAGAGGTCACTGAAAAATATCAAGCATGTGAGTGGATAGTGAATTTTCATTTATTTTATTCATAAAAAATAATAAAATATGTATTAACCCTTTACCAGGCTAAGGGTTATATATTTCCCACATACGGCACTTCAAACATGTGTTCTATTTTCGATTAGTAAGACTGTCATTCGATTGTCATTTTTGAACTGTCAGCCTGGTAAAGGGTTAACTCATACCAAAACACTAATCCATATGTAGATAGGCCCTAAGCCAAGTGTACACGCTCGTAGAGGCCTTATCAGCTAAAAATAAAATATTGATTATCCAAAATGGAGTTCATTAGGACCAGTGGTGACTTTGAGAGAGTTACTTAATTTAAGTCAGGAATGCACCCCTGAAATTAACGGAGTTTAAAAAAACACAGTTTATCTATATAGCAACAGATGTTTCTTAAGTAACTCTTTATCTCGATGAAATGAGTGTAGGTACAAAGAGGCGAGATATAATATTTCATAAAATAAGAAAAAACTGTTGAATTTCTCTTCCCCATTTTGTAAGTGGTTTTAGGACCGGTAGGTACCGAGACCCCCATTACCTCGGAACGGCTATAGTTTCCTTCCGCGGCGCGACTTACCGCCCTTTACGAGTACAACGTCCGCTTGGAGTTAGCTTTGTTCAAGGCTTACACGGTTCCTTCCGCTGCTCTGAGATATAGCTTTTTCGATATTTAAAATATAGCGAGTTCATTATTTCTGGGTTGTACTGTACCGTAAAACGGGGTGAGTTGGCTCGAAATCGAAGTTCAAACCTGGATAAAAGTTTATTTTTATATGTGGCACATAGATTTATATACAAAAAAAGTGTTCCGGAGGTATGAATTTTAGTTTGTCAATGATAGTTTGTTGCTTCATTGCATAGTTTCAATGAAAAATTCATAAATCATAATAGTAGGCAAAGCCAGTTCACCCCGTAGTTGGGGTTATAAGGCCTAGCAATGGGGTGAGATGGAAAAATTGCTAGGGTTGACACTTTCGGATCAAGACAATAGCTCGACTAGTCAAGAGATTTTTTTATTAATGTAGCAAAATTATGTTTTATTTATGCTTCTATTTAAACCGGTTTAATGTTTTCTGTAAGTGGTGACCCTTATTTTTATGACGTATAAATAGTTTTTTAGATCAATTTATAAAAATATATTTTGATCTATATGGGATTAGTAAGGTGAATCCCATCAAAAACATTAATATGGAATTAATGACCTGCACGACACACTATGACACGTCGACAGACAGAAACGTCTATCGCCGTAGTGTCACAATTTTGTGTGCAAACACATGACTATACTCTAAATCATAATTAGATTCCAAAAAATGTTGCCACTGCAATAATTTGTTTGTAAAATAGTAAATTCCTTTTTATAAATAAATACGCTAAGATAATTTATTTATTGGTAATTTTACTCCTACGATTTAAAAAAGTACTTTTATTTACTTATATTTACATAAATACAAGACGCGCTAGTAAAAAGTGGCAACATTGTCTTACTTTTTTTGGAATCTAATTATGATTTAGAGTTTAGCATGACACTGCGTTGTCAGAAGGGACGTCTTTCGACGTAGTGTCGTATTTAGGTATGCAAATTCATGATCAGCACAGCACATTGACATTTAATCATGATCAAATTTCGACTACCGTAGGTAGGCTCAAAGGGCGTAAGGGACAAAATGGCGAAAATGAGTTATGGATGAGTTAAGAACTCATAATTCAGTGGATTAATACCTATGACAGCACTTTCCATACATTTAACAACCGCTGTGTCGTACTGTATGAAATAAATCAAATGCAAATTTTAATATAACATATTTATTTAATTTGCAATTTATTTAATTCCTCCGCTACTTCAATATTTTTTTTAATAATATTTACCATTTTATCATAATGAACTACGAACACCAACTCCACCCTCTATCAAACCGGTACACCCCGTTCGTAACACCAACTCTCCCCATTCATGACCCAACTGTCCCCGATGTCGAGCCAACTCACCCCTTAGTACAATCCTGCTTTCCCCATAAAAATCCTCAAATGCGGTTGGATCGTTTTCTATGTTAAAACCATTATAAATAAAGAAAATATAACTTAAGTTTTTCTGTTTCCAATAAGCCATGTAAGTATATAAACGATATCCGAGAGGTGGATGAACACTATATACTTTGGTAAACATCACTTAAAACCAAAGTTAAATTCAACTAAAAATCCGCCGATCAACTTTGACAGTGAATTTGTGTTTCAAAATTGTATGATTTGGCAGCTTAGTGTTGCGAAAAGAAGAAAAAATATGTCTAAAAATATAATCAAATTACTTTGAGAGCAACCTAAGCCCAAAAATTAAAGTAGCTACTCAAAAATGAAATTCTGGATTCGCAATCCAACTCCCCCCGCGAAACCTACTCACCCCGTTTTACGGTATTGTTTTTAATTTGAAACAGGTTTTCTTGTTTGTAGTCACAAATAACAGTTATCACAATTCATTAAGACCAAATTAGAGAACGAAAAATAATTGTTATAGGTACTATGAAATATTGGAAAATTTAATGGAGCATTAGATAGAGAAGAGAAAAACAATATGAATAGAGAAAAACAGGAGGTTGCTACTCGTACACTTGCAGTTATTGAGCGAGTGGAGTAGAGATGACTCGAACGAACAGCCAAATAAAACGGTACTCAGCGGAGTTCGGGAGAGGGCAATATTGATTTCCCCTTCTGATGTATTTCAGACTCCATCTGTTGCTCTTCATAAAATTTACGATAGTATTACTGAGTCGTTATTTTTGTAAGAAGAGTTTTATCGCTCCGCGGCGACGGTTCGCGCGACACGACCTTTTCTTTGACGCTTTATGACTTTTATTTTCAATGGAGCTTTTTACAGCTGTTTCGGTGCGAATATTTGTTTAGAAGAGACATGTTCGTACTACTGTTAAAATTACAATTGGATTAAGCTAGACATAATATTACACAGTAGGTACTTACATACTATAACCGACAACATAAAACCCTTTATTGAACTCAGATATAAATAGTTTAACCTTGTATTAATAAACTACTATATGTGTATTATTAAATTATAATAACAACGAATAAAATATACTTAATACTTACACAATATTTGTTATTTAAAAGCAAGGATATTAACAATATATACATATATATATACATACCCCCTAAGATATTTGTACCCAACATTCCCATTTCATTATTAATAAAATATGTGAATTAGAAAAAGCTCATATCAGTTTAAATAAAATATGCACCTCGAATGTGGCATTAGGGTCTCTCTAAACCAAATGCAACTCTAGGTTGATTACGAGTACAATTCTCTGGGTTACCCTATTTCATTATTAAGTACGTCAACAAATGTGAATTAGGCAGTAAGAATTTAGAGTTTAGGTGACATTTATAAAGGAAACATGTGTTTGCAGATGGTGGCGACGGAGGACACGGCAAACACGGTACCGGGACAAATCGAGGCGCCCGGCACCTTCGGCAAGCTGCGGCAGACGCTCTCATCCAGCCTGCTCACGGCCCAGGACAAAGGTACGAGGAGTGAAAAAGTATCTCTTGGAAGTGGCATCTCATCAATCAACACACACATTTGCATACGATGATGAGGTACCTATGCAATCTTCCTTCTTCTTAAAGGATGACTCTCGTTAGACCGTGCCGTGTCCGGGTCGGAGCTCTCATTTTAAAATGACATAAGACGTGGAATAAATATTAGAGTAACCTTTTTTTTGGTTGATATACGAAATACGATCACTCGCTATGCGCGTGGTTCAATTTTGGAACTTTTTGCTTGCTCGGGTATCAATATTAAATTAACACGAGGAGTTGAACAACAACTTTAGCCCCTTGTAAACAAATAACTACTCTCACCTTTCGTTTTAGTAACCTATTTGAGTTTATTAAAGAATGTTTTTTTTTTGCTAAATAGGGCACGGCCTAGGCAAAATGTATGGATTGAGCACTCTATTTTTACTATATTTCTCTATGCCTATACTTACTGTCTTTTTTAGAAGTACATAATAAGGATACGAATAAGTCGGTTTACTAATGTGTTGCAGCATATTTTTGTATTGCATAATATTACTTGACAGAAATGTCCTTTGGCAGAATTACCTTTCGCATAGTATCAATTTAGCATACAATCACTTCGCAGAGTTTTACAATCCCAAAACATATTTTGGCATACTGTTGATGATCATAATAGTCTTTTAAACGAATATTAATTTCGCAGATAAATGTATTGCATAATATTTAGGTAGCATATGATATGAATTACTTCAATCACTTGCATTATTGTGTGACACATACATGGGATATGGGGTTTTTATGATAATTAATGGGATAATTTGAGGAATTTGATTTTATTTTCTTTAGTGAAGAGGTAACATATGTACTTACAGACGGACAGAGTTATGATGGAATTGCTGTTTGCTAGTTTTTAAAGTGTTTATAAATATATGGTAAAAGAATCAGTATAAAGTCCATCGGGTAATAGAAAATATTATATAAAATTGCTTCATTTATTTATATTACCTGGTACGTACGTATATCAATATCATGCTATTCCTAACCTAATCTATTTTTCTGGCAGTTGTTCGTTTTTGTAGGAGGTCACAGTTCTAACCTAAATAACCTAACCTAACCCACTTTTCTGGTGGCCGTTCGTTTTGTATGAGGTCGCAGTTCTAACCTAACCTAACCCACTTTTCTGGCAGCCGTTCGTTTTATACAGGAGGCCGCAGTTCCAACCTAACATAATCTTTTCTGGCACAGGTTCAATTTTGTTTGGGGGTCACAGTTCTTACTTAACGTAATCCACTTTTCTGCTAGCAGAAATAACATTCTGCCATAATAAAAGTATGCTGCAGGATGATTATGGTACATTAAATTATGCTAAACGCAAGTCTGCAAAAGTAATCTTCTGCTAAATAATATGCTGCAAAATGTATTGTATGCATAGCAATAATAATGCCAAGTAATATTTATGCAAAATTATCATTCGACTAAAAGTGTTTCGGCGATACATGTTATGCGAAGTGTATTTCGGACAAACAATATTATGCCAGATGAGGCGAACCCGAATAAGTCATACGTTTCATACATTTATACATATGGCCATTATGGCCACGATTTAAGTAATTGCAACATCAATAATTTCGTGGAAATTTCTTCCAATTTTTATTAAATATTTTCCCAAATATATAAAGTAATCAATCCCAACAAGAAATTCCTTTGTCATTCTGGCTGAGAAAGTTGCGTTGTAAATTGCTTGAACTTATCCCAGCACGTTCTCTTTTGTTAACATATCATTGCAATCAAATAATATGTTCTTCGAAAATTCTGAGAAAATTAAGAAAAGATGAGATTAAGTTTTCTTAATTTTCTCAGTTTCGGCACAGAATAAATAATAGTACTAGGTACAGAAGACTCACTCCCTAACAAAACGCGTCTGTTACGATCAGCACAGATATGGCCGCTAGGTGGCGACAGCGCCACGCGCGGCTCATGGCTTTCCCCAAAATTGGGGCCGAACGGATGTACTTTTAGCTACCTGTAGCAAAGCGACGAAATCGCGGAGTGAGCCACGCCTGGTTTCGTTACGAATGTTAGCTATACAAATTTGCATTTTTGTATGGTTAATTTTCGTTACGAAACTGAGAATGTTAAGAAAAAATTAGACAAAGGTCCAAAAAAATTGCAAATGACCCTAAGGTATCGTACTTTTCTCGTGCGCAATACTTATGAGAAGAACATAGTAACAATGTAATACCAAAGGTAAATTAATAGAACAGTTGTAAAAGGTAGCTCTGTATTTGATAAATGGCTTCGGAGCCTTTGGGCACCACCTAATAATATCTTAGAGAATAATATAGATGTTCACTTGTTTACGCGCTACGATATAAAATTAATAGTTGTGGGCGGCGAAACGGATCCTGAAAAGAGAATCTAAATATAATTCTTAAAAATATACCTTTAGTCAGGATGTGACGGAATAGAGGAAGAAGCGTCCTGAGTAGTCCTGATCCTGACCACTAGACCACCCGGCCACGTTAGCTTCGTAAGCTGAAGAGGCCAGTTCGATTCCAGCCTTAGTCACAGGAGGGCTTAGTTACTTTTTGTTTTAGCACTTAGTACTTAAAAACCGAAATCAATAAAATAATTTGATTTGTTCCCTACCTAGTTGTAATTCAGAATCAACTTTTAACAAACTAAGAAGTCGTCATTTAAATATATATAATCAAAGAGAATGTATTTCTATGTTCTTTGATATAATATCACGATAAAATCTTGCGTAATCCGAAAACAATATGCGTCTAGCAAACAGACGAGCGAAATTGTAGATATTAAGTACCTGTGCCAGAAATTATTCACTAATTTCGAAACTTCATGAATTTTCCGTTTGCAAAGTCTTTGAAGCTTAGTCGAAGTGAAACTCGACGTAACAATTATAACGCAAAGAGCATTGTTAATTAGATCCACCCAAACTCTGTTATTGTCCGAAACAAAATTATCTTCCGTAATAAAGGAATTCTCTTCAATTGTTTCCAATTCATTTGCTAATACTCAGGGTGCCACCGCTTGGCGGTCTGATATAAATATCATTAATATTAAATGGAACGAAGAAGAAATGTTTATTTTTCAAAGGTTTGGTTTATTGATTATCTGCCCGTTGACGGCGATTTAGGCCAATTTTTTTACATTTAATATGGACAACAAGTAAACGATAGGTACATGTCTAACACTGATTTAAACTTTCACGATTATTAAACATTATCAAACTGCACAACGGGACTTAATCGCGTATTTAAGTTTTAAGATTTACCTCCGACGTTTCGAGGACGGCGTTGTCCCCGTGGTCTCGGAGAAGACTGGCTCAAGTTGACATCAACATCTTCTAGCCGCGCGAGTTTTTCGAACTACCCGCACTTGGTCTTGTTTATCAGTTTGAACGTTATGCGCACTAGGGATGTCACTCTGTCGACACACAACACTAACGATATTCGATTTATCGACTGTCGATATTCGTTTCCGCTTACATTTACTAATGACTGGATTCCATGTGGATGAGATCTTAAAACCCTCGTCCCGATTAAAATTGCAATGTTGAAATCAAAAAACATTGCAATTTTAATCGGGACGAGGGTTTTAAGATCTCATCCACATGGAATCCAGTCATTAGTAAATGTAAGCGGAAACGAATATCGACAGTCGATAAATCGAATATCGTTAGTGTTGTGTGTCGACAGAGTGACATCCCTAGTGCGCATAACGTTCAAACTGATAAACAAGACCAAGTGCGGGTAGTTCGAAAAACTCGCGCGGCTAGAAGATGTTGATGTCAACTTGAGCCAGTCTTCTCCGAGACCACGGGGACAACGCCGTCCTCGAAACGTCGGAGGTAAATCTTAAAACTTAAATACGCGATTAAGTCCCGTTGTGCAGTTTGATAAGGTACATGTCTAACTGATTATAATTAATTTATTTTTAAAGAGCATATTATGTTCCTCTTTTGACCGACGTAAGCCCTTGGAAATTTGACAAAGGTAAGTGACTCGAATAACTCATTCCGTGGGTAAACCACTGCTACGAACTCACAACTTAGGTTTAAGTAGGTAATAAACCTTTGTAACTCCACTATTTCTGGAAGCTTTCCGTAATTTTTATATTCAATTTATGTTAGTACGGAATAAAAGGTGCTTATTATGTATCTTACGATTCTGTTATAGTTTTATTATATTCTAACTTGTTGCAAGACTACAGCTCTGTTCAGCTTTGTGAAGTTTATCGGCTTACGCTCAAATTGCAGGTCAATTTCATCATACTTCATGTGAAATTGGGACAATAACGTGCAGTATTTGACAGGAGCTCAGAAAAGTTCGCGCAGGAATTTATGAGCATTTCTCAATATTCACATAGCGGGATATGACGGGGCGAGCGCTCTCTTTGTTGGTAGCGGATTCCTCGCGGCTCACCTCCGCGCCATCTAGACACAAACTGCGGACTTATTTGAATTCCCATCGTTTCATTATAATTCAGAATTTCAAGATAGTATTCCGAACGTAATTTAAAACTGGATGAATCTGTATTTGCGTTATGGGTCAATTTAATTTTTTTTGTTAAATATTTAAGGTTCTAATTGAGTTGTTCGTCCACAATTTTATTGACTCCTCTGTGTCAAGGAACTCATTTTACGTATAACCTTCGTAATACAGTGAATCAGAATAAGTATTTATACGAATTAAAGTCTCTTATACTTATTGTTTTTTTTGATATCCTAATGAGATCCAAGAATGTGAGGCTTCCTACCGTGTCCGTAGTTTTGGTTTGAAATAAATAAGGCTAGTATGCGAGCGAGTAAATACAATTAGATTTTTTTATACCTACAATATATTATGCTGAAGCGATCGACATCAAAATCAAAGTGATTCGTTAAGATTTAGATAGTGGCAAATTGTATTTAAAAAAAGTACCTATTGTCAGTAGCTATTCTTCCTTTTTTTTTTAAATCATTTATTTACATACAATATATATACAGTGGTACTACTAAACGAAATTAATAACTAGCTTAAATCTAAAATAGGCCCTTGAGACATTGTACCAAGGATGCTGGCGGCATTTCCTCGCTGTATCGCAATGCTGATACGTTGTGCGAGGTAGCCGCCATTCTTCCCTTTTAAAACCGTCGATATTACGTGTGTGACAAAGAGATACGGCGCGGGTGACTACACCACTGAACATCGAGCACAGATGCTGCGCTTTATATGTTTTAGTTCTCGTTTATATTCGAACCATATACTCAAAACCGGCCAAGTCGACTCGCGCACGAAGGGTTCCGTACCATTACGCAAAAAAACGGCAAAAAATCACGTTTGTTGTATGGGAGACCCACTTAAATATTTATTATATTCTGTTACTAATATTTGTTGTTATAGCGGCAACAGAAATACGTGTATAATTTGTGAATATTTCAACTGCCTAGCTATGCCTGGTGACAGACAGACAGGAACAGCGGAGTCTTAGTAATAAGGTCCCGTTTTACCCTTTGGGTACGGAACCCTAAAAATGGTTGCATTTACTTTTAAGTACGAAGCAAGTTGTAAACTCGGACCTTTTGATGTACAGTCACAGTCAGATGTAATAAAGCTCTCTCTGAGACTTGTTACATAGTAAGAGAAAAGTTTGCGAATTTCCCATAAAATGTTAACAAACTTGCTTACATAGTTTACAAGCGTTAAAACCGGCCAAGTGCGAGTCGGACTCGCACACGAAGGGCTCCGTACCATTATCTATAAAAACGGTCACCCATCCAAGTACTGACCCCGCCCGACATTGCTTAACTTCGGTCAAAAATCACGTTTGTTGTATGGGAGCCCCACTTAAATCTTTATTTTTTTCTGTTTTTAGTATTTGTTGTTATAGCGGCAACAGAAATACATCATCTGTGAAAATTTTAACTGTCTAGCTATCACGGTTCGTGAGATACAGCCTGGTGACAGACGGACGGACTGACGGACGGACTTAGTAATAGGGTCCCATTTTACCCTTTGGGTACGGAACCCTAAAAATGTACATAAATAAGGAGTGGTCCGGAAAAAAAGTAGCAGTAGTAGTTATTTATTTAAACATTATTATTATTAAACATTATTGTACGATATAAAATTGTACAAATGACGGACTTAATTTCTTAAGGTATTCTCTATCAGTCAACCATTGGGTGAAACAGAAACTTCTACCTAGTTAGTTACGGCCCGATTCGAACAAAGCTTCTAAGAAGTCACAGCGATACGATACGGATATGTCAGTGTCAAAAGTAATGTTTTTTTGTTGAAGTGACGTTTCGGCATCGTATCGCTGTGACTTCTTATAAGCATTGTTCGAAACAGGCCGTTATGAACTTGTAATATTTAGGTACATTTGTGAAAACATCGCGATTCTATCATTCTTTACTTCGTAACGATCCTTCATTTAGTTTTACAAGCTATACAAATACAACAATATTTAAAACAAAAATTAAAAACTTTGTTCTTGAAAATATTATTTTATCAAGCGCCAGCGTCGGCGCGCGTGCCAGCGTTACGCTCAAACCTCGGGGATCCCTTCGGTAATGTAGAGTGCTACGACACGACTACGAAAGCGTGCTACGGCGTAGCTTCACAATAGACACAGAATTGGATACATTGTAGTCACTTTTTTCACTTTCGAAATACTCATTCCATTTTTTTTTAATAAACTATGAACTACGTTTTTAATAATTTATAAATGTTTAATTTTCATTTATTATCAGTGTTTTTAATTATTACAATACATAAGAACTTTACATTTTAAATAACTAATTACAAAGAAAGTAACTATTAGTCAAACCCGTTCCTTATCGCTTCCGGTGCAAAAGTGCCCATAATACTCACGGCATTACCCCGCTGGATGGCTATGGACAGCCTCTGCACCAGAAACGATTCGGATAAACTATGATATGATATCATTGAAGACTAACTAAGAATAAAACGCCAAGTGAAAGTAAATTTAGAATATTTAAACAAAGTATTCTGCGTAGGTACAATTAGTATCTAAATACTTCCATATCTCACTTGCATAGTCAATTCCAGCATACTCTTACATCCGCTTCTGGGATGATATCTGTGATTAAAATTATCTCCATATCAAATGTGTATAAGATCCAAGAATTTTGTATGAAGTGAAGAGGTAACAGTCAGGCAGAAAGTTACTTAACGCATTTATAATATTAGTAGGTAACGGACGAATTAGTATAATTTACGGAATTTATTTAATCAATATTTAATGTAATTTATTTTTAATCAATTGAAAGTGCCTTAAATATACCTACTCCGTACTCCCTCTTGGAATGACCGATCGTATTTATATATACATCGATGTGTTTGGGCCACAATTATCCGTGCGATCTCCGGGAACAAATCACATGCAAATGTTTTAATTTATATTAATGACAGTTCTATTGTTTGTGGAAGCGTAATCTAACAAACGAGCACACGGGATTAGTAATTATAATGAGCGTATGCCAATACGAGTATTACTAACACCAAAGTCATCATATATTTTTATGTTCTAATTTACCCTCTAAAAGTGGCTCCTATGTTTAAAATTATTTTAAGTACGTCACATGTATGTGGACCAAATTTCAACTTATTGGTCCAGTAGTTTCGGAACAAATAGGCTGTGACAGACGGACAGACGAGTGATCTTATAAGGGTTCCGTTTTGAGGTACGGAACATCAAAAATCAACTTGATGTAACAGCATTCCAATTCCAATATTATTATAATTGAAACTATAGGTAAAAGTATTTAAATGTAGGTATTGAGATACGTGTTTAATGTGTTTTGCGGCAAATATGTAATATTTAAGTAAAAGCGTATCAAAACTAATGTTAAATAACACACCATCCAATAGAAGCCACAATAATGAGATAGTCAAAAAGATTACACAGCTAGATCAAAAAGTCCAATAAAACTGTGTTCTCCCCTCAAGTTTTATACAGAAACGAGAGGAATGTAATGAAGTCAGAATGTATTGAATAAATTAGGCTAATTGCCTTTTTATTTCAGAATTTTAATATTGAGTTCCGCAAAGCATCTCGTGGCTGTCTTATTAATTTATTCGGCAACCGACAAGGTTTTGCAATTTTCTATTCAATTCGGCTTTCGTAGTATTAGATATTGTAATTTAAGTCAATTTTGCGGTTTTAACGGCCGCGGTACTTAATTGTATTTAACTAGGTGTTGGTTTGGCAAATTATAGGCTTACGAGATCATTTTAAGGAAAGAGTAAATGCAGCAAATTAGTTGTTTTCGTATTTAGAACACTCAATGATGTAATCTGATATGTCCATATATTACACTTAGGTAAAGTAAAACTTATTTTCACCTCAGCAGCTCGAACAAGGGTACTTTGCTTCTTAAAAACAGTGAGCAAAATGCGATTTTGCTCACTGATTGTGTCTCACTCAGTGAGCAAAATGCGATTTTGCTCACTGAGTGAGACAAAATGACAATTAAGTGAATAAAGGTCACTTGAATGTCATTTCAACATGCGGGGTCTAATACAAGTTCGATATACTTGGGTTCTATTATCTCTGTCCCTCTAGGTATGTTCTCACTGCTTAGGGTGAAAAAATTTTGTGTACTACACGAGATCAAAGTTATTTACATCTCGTGCGCTTTTGAATCCCTTACTACGCTCAAGATTCTAAATTAGATTCACTCGCTACAATTCAATTCAATTCAATATCTTTAATGTCAAAAAACACATGTCAAAATATACAATAGGTACACAATAAAATTAAAATACATAATCCACACAAATTAAAAAGGAATATATACAAATGTCAGAGTACATAATATATACAATGTCAAAAATAGTGGTATATACAAATGTCAATAAAACTAACAAAAAATTAAAAAATACAAATGTCAAAAAATATTACTAGACTCATTTTACATTAAATTTACAATAAAATTCTTTTACCGTGAAAAAAGCCTGGTCAATCAAAAAATCTTTCAACTTTTTAACAAATAGCTCATAAGAAGCCGCCTCTTTTATTTCACGGCTCAGGCTGTTATAAATTTTAATGCCAACTACCCCCAGCGAGTTGGATGATTTTACGAGCCTGACAAGGACAGATTTAATATCGCGATCTGTTTGCCTTTGATCAGGTCGACGCATAACAAAATCACTCTTGTGCTTAAACATATATTTTGCTACCTCAAAAATGTATAAACAGGGCACTGTTAGAATTTTTAATTCCCGGAAATACTCTTTTGTTGGAGTGAATGGCGGCACCCCAGACAACATTCTAACAGCCCTCTTCTGCAGTATGAAAACTCTATCCCTGTCGGCTGCCAGCCCCCAAAGGTCAATACCGTACACAAGGATCGAGTTTACATACGCGTAATATGCCATACGGAGTTTCTCACGTGAAAGTGCAGGAGCAAGCCGAGACAGCGCAAACGACGCTTTGGCAAGTCTACTAGTAAGTGAATCAATATGTTTATCCCATTTTAAGCCGCAATCAAATTCAAACCCAAGAAACCGCACGTTCTGCACCTGTGGAAGCGTAATATTATTTATTGTTATGTCAAGGGAAGTGGGATACGGTCCTCTTAGCCAGAAATGCATTATCGATGTCTTATTAAGGTTAATCAAAAAGCCATTTACTTGGAACCAACATGTCAATTTTTTTAATGTATTCAAAACGTTCCCCCTTAGCTCCTCAAAAGAATCACCGGTAACAATGGCACATCCATCATCAGCAAACATTATAAAATTACCATCTTGAAACAAACTAATGAGGTCATTAACCATCACCAAGAAGAGGAAATTACCAACCGCTGAACCCTGAGGGACAGAACAGTCGTGTAGTGTCCTCATCTCAGACTTAGTGGCCCCCCCATCAACCGACACTACCTGTTCCCTGTCCTTCAAAAAAGATTTAATAAAATTTAAAAGACTAGCTTGTACACCATATCTTTGCAACTTATGTAATAATAATTTGTGATCAACCAAATCAAACGCACGGGACAAGTCACAAAAAACTGCTGCAACCATTTTCTTTTGGTCAATATACTGGAGGACACGCTGATTTACCGCACGAGCAGCATCTACCGTAGACCGGCCGTGGCGGTACGCATACTGGTGATCATGAAGTAACTTGTTTCTTTCAAAGTATTCCATTAACCTATTACAAAGACCTCGTGAATCTATTATAGAATCTTTCGCTTGCACGGGACTCAAAATAAGCACTCGAAGAAATATCAAACTTTGATCTCTTGTTGTACAAATAACTATTAAATATTCTACAGAGGAGTTTGAAATAATAAGACTCGAGTAATTTTTGTTTACACTAATCTTATTAAAGTTTGGGTATCTACCTAATAAAAGTATTTTTTATTTTATTTCTTTATTACCTATTATAATATATATGTATTTTAAGGCATGGACCTTATTGCAT
Source organism: Cydia splendana (assembly GCF_910591565.1). Taxonomy (NCBI): domain Eukaryota; kingdom Metazoa; phylum Arthropoda; class Insecta; order Lepidoptera; family Tortricidae; genus Cydia; species Cydia splendana. The sequence continues at coordinate 9,205,183 of NC_085971.1, read as the reverse complement.
AATTTGGAATGTTATATATACATTTTGAATTATCCTCGGATCTTTATATCTTTCGTCTGTCAAGAATGATTATTGTTCATGTTGCAGTTACAACAAAACTGGGCCCGCGGCAAGCCGAACCCGTGGCGGAGCCGGCGCCCGCGCCGCCGCCCGCGCAACCGCCACCTGCGCCTGCGGTTAAAACTGAACGGTACGCAATATTATACTAATGCTACGTATAAATATTATTTCAATCTTTATGAAAAGTGACCCCATAGTACCATAAACATCAAGGTTTATGATCAGCTACCAGCCAGGTGCAACTGATGCGTACAGTATAGTGGACTCTTGGTACAGAGGGTAGCTGGGAACACCACTGAATTAAGACCAGACATAGAAGTTATTATGGCAAAATAAAGTGATTGACAATATGAAAATTCGACATGTCTGTTATCGGTGTTACCTTAACTTTATCATAGGTATAACACTGTATAATTACATAGCTACAGCGAAGTACACAACACGTTCGATATCTTATTTGATATTTTGTTAGTTTTATATTCTTTTACAGTTTACATTTTTATTGTTAAGTACACTAAATATAGTAATAAAGAAATTGTGTACCAGTCTGTAATTGGTTTGCGTTCTTAAAATGTGTCGGTAATTTACAGCAAGTAGAAGTTACTATGTTTTAATTATTAGTCTGTTACAGACTTATCGATAACAGATTTATCGGTTTCATTTTCTCAAACACTCGTTTATGCCACAAAAACTTCTATGTCTGATTAGGACAAACAACCACGGTCGATTGCCAATTGGTTCATATATTTGCTTATATACTACCCCCTTACACACTATCTACATCCCCTTACTTTCTTGAATAATCACTAGGTAGAGATCCAAATTGTAAATATAAATGACAATCTGAATGATATTGCATGATTTAAAAACATTAGTCCCCTTATTCATAAAACTTTACGAGCCTGATTTAGTTAAATTATGTTTTATCCCTTTCTTACAAATACATAAGTCAAAATGACAGATAAGGACAAACGATTATTAGCTAATTGAGGTTTGTAGCGCGTTTATGAATAAGGGGGTGTAAAACCAACATTAGAGGGTAATTAGAGGTCATTTAAGTATTACGTGAATTTCATAAAATATTTTAATATGCTACATGCAGTTTCTTAAATGACGATGATGATTAACTGCGTGTTAAGCAGTAGGTATTTAACTTTTCTAATGATAGCTCGTGACGTCATGATGGCATCCTAACATGATATGACTTTTAAAATGCTTGAAGTCTTAGAACCATGCAGTAGATATCAAGCTCTTCTCTAGGGCAATATATTTTCAATTCATACAGAGATTACATATTTTACAGGCATTATATGTAAATTATTATTATTATATATATATATATCTAAGCAAGATATATTTTTTCCTGCATATACGAATAAAATAGTGTAGCCTAAAAGTGGGTTCACCCAAGTACTCTATCGTTTGGTTACGAGCGTTCGTTGATTGTAGGGCCCTTATTCGCAAAACGCTTCGTTGTTCATATCGCTCGTCGCTCACAGCGCTACGCGACGCGTCTGGAATTCACAATGTTTTCATTTCTAACTCATCGTAACAACGGATACAAAATGCGTACCCATCTCCTGAACATCGATAAAAAAGCTGATATTGCAAAGCCTTTTTATTTAATAAAAATATATGAGAATTATGAGATGCAATAATAAGTAAGTCACTAAATAATTTAATATTTTGGAAAGAAATCATTAATTTAATACATATTTATTTATTTTTAATATATATTTATTTTACGCTCGTAGCGTGGCACTGAATGTATTAAACGCGGGAAAAACCGTATGTAGCGAAAAGCGCCTACTACCAGAAAAATCCGCCTGGTGAGTCGCTAAAGGGTAACGTGTTAAGACCCGGCACTAAATCACTAAAGTCCAGCCTTCATAGTGAGAGTCAGAATTTTTGTATAATGCATCAACTACACAGAGATATATTGAACATTAAAATTAATTATACTAATTACCTACTTATACGTCTTAATTAAATTGTAATTTGAATCGCGCGCTTCTGTGATCCTTAGTTACGTGTATATTTTTTGGAGTATCACCTAATAGAAATTATGTAGTAGAGTCACATTTGTAGGTGTGTTCTTCTTCAAATGAAAAACGCTCTCTGTTGCTGAAGATTACGAAAATTTCCGAGGCAAATTATATTATCGTTACATTTTACAGCTATATTTGCAGGTGTGTAATTAATTTAATTTGAAATGGCGATTGCAGGGAAGCGGGTAAGGCGCCGTCGCGAGCGGGCGCGTGCCGCGTGTGCCTGAAGGCGCTGAAGCCAGGCGAAGTGTTCCACACGTGCAACGGCTGCCAGCACCGCGTGTGTGAGGACTGCTCTTCCTACTCTAAGCCGGCGGAGAACGAGGAGGCGGTACGTTTCTATTCGCTCTCTGTGATGTCTCTGAGAGTCTGTAGTATGTCTGCGGTTGCGTCTAATTGCCACGACTCCTTTCATACATTTTGTATAAGTCGCGGCAATTAGACCGCAAACATATTTTTTGAGAATGACCCAATTGATGTCTTTCGTAAAAACTAGTACCTACACCATTTCTCTGGATTACCCCAAGAGGACCCAAGAGGATCCCAGGCTCCCAAGAGCCTTGGCAAAAAGCCAGGACAACCATGGTCTAATAAAACATGGTCTTCTATTCCCAGAGTGACACGCGCCTACGTCACAATAACATTGCCACTTTATTTCAACATAACATGTTACATGGGTACATTATACCTATGGTTAATAAGTTAAAATATTTCTTTATAATTTATAATTTTCATTTATATGTATTTTATCTTAAATTTTACAATAACACGTAATTTTTAATTATTTGTTAGCAATATCTTCCGATTCACGAAAGAAATTTCAGACGTTCGGGTAATTCTGTTTACATTACTGGCAACACAGGATAGCGCTGTCACATTTGACAATTCGGATCTAGATAACTTCATGCCCTGACCGTCATCCTTGTCGAACGCGTGTTAATTGTTATTTCCTTCTCGCTCAGTGTCAGCAGTCGCAGTGTTTTCCAAACTTTTCACGTCGTAAGCTTGGTAATTAATGTGTAACTGTGAATTAGTTTTTCAAACGTTTGTCTTGTATAGATAAATAAAGTTTAATTTAATACATTAAATTTGTTTTATTTTACTATGTTTCTACATGAATAACTTAAAATTAATGCCGTTAAAATAATTTTCACGGTTGGTTAAAATTCTCCCACATTTTAAAGTTTGAGAACCTGTAAACAGCATGATGACGTAGGCCCGTGTCAGTTAGGTCATACGCGAATCTCGGAATAGAGTACCAGGCGGAGTATATTATTATACCATGGGGACAACGCTATAATGATCCTTTATTCTCACTAAGAATTTTACTCTCATTTACACGAGAACTTATAAAACTACTTAAATACCTACATTTATTTTGTATATTAGTTGTTAAACAAATCAATATTTTCTATCTCCATGAAACAAAGACATACTACTTACCAACGTTCATGTAAGGTCAGGAAAAACAATGTTTGGGTATTTTTTTTTACTATCATTTAGTTTTAACGAGTTTTTTGATGACAGAACTCATGGCGATGCTCTGTATGCCGGCGTAAAGCTGCTCCGCGACTACCACCCGCAGCGCAAGACAGCACTGATTCACTCCTTGATGTGCCTGTGCTGGATTCCCTACAAAGGCGTCATTCGGAAGCTCGGTTGGGCGGTGGCACCTCCAGTACCGGCCTCGCGCCGCCACGCTCGCCCGAACTGCGTCGACACTCAGACGTCTCACCCGCCTCGCTAAAAGAACTAGAAAAGGTAATGTTTGAAACATTTACGAGTATAACACCTGCACGTTCTTGGCGCGACTCCATATGTCAAGCCGCGTTTGATGTGTGAAGTCCCGCGACTGTGTCTTAACATAATACCTACTAGACGTTACGGGCTTATTGATGAGCTAATAAGAGCTTTCCACGCCTTCCTGATTTAGTAGGTAACTGACGACAGGGACGCAGCTATGCGTGAGATCCGATGAAAATATCTTCATCTTACTTCTACGTATTGCTGCGTCCCACTCTTTATATAATCACTCATGGATCCCGTGTATAACTTAGTTAAAAAAAATTAAACTAAAAAAACCGGTCAATGATATGTTGAATTGCTCGGTCATTCTTAGAGTAGAGGTAAAAAGCTTAGGTACAGGCTAATTGCTCAAGACCTCCCTATATTTATCCTCCCTGTAGTTCTGTAGTCCTGTCTATCTGTCTGTATGTTACCTCTTCACGCTTAATCCGCTGCACCGGCGCACGCTTAAGCGGCATATTATGATAGTTTTTATCAATTATCATCATCATTCCGTGCAGATGAAGTCGCGGGCAGAAGCTAGTCTTCTATAATTTTGTCAACAAGTGTACAGTCAGCGTCGTATAGTAGGTAGCATCCAAAGTATTCAAATAGTTCGGTACGCCATACCATACAAATAATATGGTGTACCGAACTATTTGAATACTTTGGATGCTACCTACTATACGACGCTAGTATATGACGCTGACTGTACATACAAGTTTAAATATTAATGTTTCAGGATAAATCTGGTTATAAGTATATTACTCCCGTCAAAAAGATTTATATTTCCCCTAAAACATCACGTAACATGCGGTAAACTTAATAAACTCCACATATTGTACAAATTGCCTGAATGCGTCATAATTTCCCCTGCTTGGGTGGGACATGTGTGCCATTTGAGTGAATTTACTCAGTAGCCGACATTGTATGCCTTCCGGCATGTTTAAAAACTGTTGGATGTATTTATTTTTATTTTATGACCACAACTTCTGAATTTACTCTCAATTCGAATAAAAATAACAAATTAATGCGACAAACTTTTAGTTAAAAAGTCAAAGAACTGCTACTACTACTGTTCTAATGTACCGAACGACCCAAACGTCACCTTAAAAGTATAAATAGGAAATTCCAAGCAATAACAGTTTGCTCAATAGCTTTACTACAATAGGCTGCGACAAAGATAACGCGTTGACACATCATTCACAATAGTTACCTACAAGGTATTGGGCGTGAACTTTCGCTTCCAACACTTGACTTGCTGTCGTGATAAAATGTAACTATTTTGTGTCTACGGAAGAGAAAAGATAAAATGCCAAAGCGTCAAAGTGAAATCTTTCTTGAGGTGACATTCCCTCATCTCCGCGATCATGTACCTTCGTTTCTGTCTATTATTACATGTAACCCCCGTCAATCGCCTGTCATACAAAGTCAAAACTTTCGTTTTATTTACCCGTGTATAAAAAAAAGTTTATGTCGTTCGTTACCTACTCTTGTACTTTGTTGGGTATATCTGTTAGTTATAATATATTTTGTATATGGAATATAAAAGGCGATGCAAATATAATTTAAGCTAAAATAAATGTTGATTCACAATAAAAAGGACAGTTAATCGGTGTTTCTAATATAATTATTATTCTATGAATAAATTTCATTTAATTTTTAAGTTTATCGCACTTCAAGCAAGTGTAAGGGCTAACTGGCCCCTATACAAGAAGGGAGAGAGATAGATAATTTATTCTTGAGTACGTTACCTTACTAAAAGTACCTTAATAAAAGTTACATACAATATGTTTTATCTCAGTATGTAAGTAATTAAGTAAACGCACTTATCCTATGCTTTTCGAATTCTTATAACTATGTACTTACGTTACATTGGTGAAACTGCTATATTTCTGCAATCGGTTACGTATTTACTCGTACCTACTTAATTTAATTGGTACAGTCAATATTTAAAGTAACGGATCATGTCAATTCTCTTATAACAGTAATAAAATAAAATGAGATATATCTCATTATGCGGAACAATTACACTGTGACAGATACTTTTGAATGTGAACTGTAGAGATATATATCTGTTGTTCGAAGAGTATATACCAGGGTGGTACATACTTTTGGCGCTTTGTTTCATCCGCGACTATTGATGCTGGCTGTACGTACTGCAAAGTATTTCTACCAATGATTTAAGTCCTAAAATGTATACTTTTTTAATGTTACGTTCATTTCATATGATAATTTCGTGTATGAGTAACCACGCTGCCGTTGCGGCAGTTAAAGGGCGGCGGCACGGCGACGCCAGCCAACGAGTCGCGGCGGCCTAGCACGGTGACGCCGGCGCGGCGGCGGTCGATGCGCGTGCCCGCCGCGCGCCAGCGCAGCGTCGACGACGACAAGCAGGACTCGCCTGCGCACTCGCCCGCGCTCGTCGCGCCGCCGCCGATGTCTAGGAGGTAACTGTAAAATGTTGTAAAACACTGTACATAACCCGAAAGCCACGGAACGCACACTCCGGCGAAGAAACGCACGCTCTAAGCGTTACGAGGCATAACAGTGGATAAAAGAGTTGCGGCGACCGAGCACGGTGAAGCCCCTTCTTCACGGGCGCTAACATAAATTCCGGCAAAGAAAAACTTGCTGGTTTCCTATAGTGTACTGGTTTGCCGCCAAATTACATTTCGCTCCGACTCGGGGTGGTCACACTTGATTTGATATTGATTTTACATTACTGTCAGTGCATCTGGTTCGTACTAGAACTATATATATTAATAATAGTTAGCGTTCGTAAAGTAAAAATATATTCATGTCCGCGCGTTGCACCGTGCAATACCTCTGCCTGATCTCTGCAATTATTTATGTCAATTTCACAGTTTTGAAAATCTCCGGTACGCTAGGTAGAAAACATAAATTGTCCAACTGGATCTCCAGTGTCTCTAGCGGATCTACATGCGGGATAACACAACCAGGTACATGGGGTGGAATCTATACCTACCAAAGGAAAAGTAGTTTAGCCCCCTTAACCTTTTAACCGCCAGCAATTTTGAATCGAGCGTGCTCGTGTCGCCACCGACAGTAATTGTACCACGCAGAGTAAGATTGGCATAGGTAGTTACGGGAGTTATAAATGTGCTGTAAAAACCAAATCAGATCTTTGTCTTATTTATCAGACTGTGGCGAAATGAGCTGGATATGTAATGTCTTATATATCAGACTCTAGCGGTTAAAGGGTTAAAGCTCTTGGATCCTATTATTGGCGGCATCTTACTCGTATGTACATTACTTCAGTGCATCAGTGTCTATGTCAATATACAACAATCAGTCTATATTATTCGTGTATTTGTATATGTATTTTAGTTACGTCCACATATCGCTGGCTCAATATTACATAGTTCTATGTTACATTTTCAAGATAGTTGAAATTCGACTTAATATCACTATGATAATGTTCAAATTTCAGTTCGATAAAAGTGAAACATAGAACTGTAATATTGGGCCAGCGATATTTCATCCCTTAAAGAGATAAGTTCGCCTTTGTACATTGTATACTTTTTGTTTAATTATATATTAACCTGTCTTATGTACAATAAAGTGTTTGCATACAATATACATACATATTATCTTATTATTATAATATTAATATGATTCCATACCGTTAGACATATTTTGCAACGGCGGGCGAACCCACGCGTCACCGGGGTAGACATAATCGTGTTAATGGCGTGGAAAGGTACGAAAATGCAATTTCCTTTTTCAGCGCCGAGACTCCATCAATAATATTAACCAATAGGTGCCGCCAGCTTCGAAATAAAAACGTAATTTGTACGGTGTCATATTCCCTATAAATGTGTCACGTAAAGTGGAAGTTGTATAAACATATCAGTACCTACTAGAATATTTATTTATTATATTTTATAGTATACAGTGTGGAAAGATAAGTCGGGCCCTGGAGGGAAACTACCTTAAATCCTTAAGCTGGCTCATTTTACTTAAAGGAGACATTCCTTTATTTTTAAAAAGAAACAAAACTGCATTCAAAGATTTCTATTTTTTTCTTCAATTTTGCTTGTCTAAAAAAATCTTGAGTACTAAATATTAGATTTTATGCATATTTTGTACGACAGACGAGTCTAAGACCTTTCTTGGAGAAATGTTATCATTAACATTAACTGTATCGACTAGTGTAATAAAATTGCGAGTGTTTATTTTTTGGAATTTTTAGTCGATTCGAGTCCCGGGCGAGGCAAGCGAGTTTTAGAAAATCTTAGAATGTAGTTTTGTTTCTTTTTAAAAATAAAGGAATGTCTCCTTTAAGTAAAATGAGCCAGCTTAAGGATTTAAGGTAGTTTCCCTCCAGGGCCCGACTTATCTTTCCACACTGTATATTTATAGTAGTGAATCTATTATTAATGCATACTTAGGGTCGGGTCGTGGGTAATACAGTTACATTATTATTTCTAATGTTTGTTAATGTGTCTTATGTCAGTAGGTACCTGGTAAATTTTTGAGAAATCGTGAGTATTGAAGGGGCTACCAGAGATTTCATCGATTTTGGACAAGGGGATCCCCTTAACCTACTTCTTAGATATATGTTTACGAATGAATAGAATCGAAGTATATTTTACTGTTTATTGACATAATACTACTACTTACTTATATTGTGCCGTCGCTAAAGATATTTCATATGTATTTTTTTTGTCAATTGATCCTCAGCAATTATGTTTATTACGCATACATACATACATACATACATACATAATCATAATCACGCCTGTTTCCCGAAGGGGCAGCCAGAGACCACGGATTTCCACTTGCTACGATCCTGACATACCTCTTTTGTTTGAATTTTGAATATTACTTTCTTAGCCATGGTTAAAAAATAAAATGGTGCATGCTTTTTCTGACAGGCTGGCTCCGCATTTATGTTGTACTACACAATGAATCTCACAACTCATGAGAATCATTGGTGTACTAAGGACAAAACAACGTTCATTAATCAAGTACGATCCACATAACCGCGGACATGTTGGACCCTTCTCACGAGCGAGCTACATAATATGCGGAGGAAATAAAAACTTTTAGAAGTATATTTCCCGTTTTCGCTTTAGGGTTCTACTTATCATCATTTTGAACTTTATTCTCGTTAGTAGACGTAGAAACAGTGATTGATGGCTCACAATTTAACACGTTCAATATGGAATACGGCGAGATCACTTTTTTCCTTTACTAGAATTTTCGCCTGGTGTAGCGTCCGAAACCGGCAATTTCCGGCGTTATTGGTAGAATTTTACTCCTCTATACTGTTTTTATTATAAAACATTATTTAGTAGTGTAAAACTGGTTCAGGATAATCACAAAAAGGCATTTTTAAATAAGTTTTGTTTTATGCCCACAGAGCATCAGCAGTGGACGTGGTCGGCGGTGCGGGAGCAGGATCGCGTCGCGGCTCCTACCGTACAGAAGACACATCCGAATCAACGCCTTCGATTGTCGGACTCGCCGTTGACGAAGACCGTCCCATCAGGCGCCGCGGTAGTCAGCTGTAAGTCACAATTAATTTAAGGTACCAGAGGAACAAAGGAAATAACTTAATATACTTATTTATATTTATTTTTAAATAAATCAGCCCAGACATTGCCGCACTTCAACAAAGGACGGGGGCGCTCAGTGCAATGGCCGCTCTAGCCCGCACTGGAGACCCCTCCGAAGCACCAGGCCCCTCGGCTGCAGCCGTGGCCGCCGCCGCTGCAGCCGCGCGACAAATGTCGGTCGACGCGGAGGCGATCAAGATCGTCATACACGACGTCGATGATCGCTCGCCACGACGAGTCTCGCTGCGTCGCGATCCTAATGACAAAAGATGTAAGTTTTAGTTATTTTACTTTATTAGCGTCAATGAGGTACTTGATCAGGTTTATGTTAAAAAATGGCGGGCCTCAAAGATATGAATGTTTTGATGAATGTACATTGAAGCACTTAATTGGGAAACCATAGCAATATCCCTTAATGTGTCTTCAGGGTAGAGTCACATACTGATTGGGTGTGGTATTCGTCCTACTTATATAATTTTCCATACACAGCACGTGGTTTCGGCATGCGCGTAGTAGGTGGCAAGCCGGACGCCAGCGGTCGGCGGGAGGCCGTCATAGTGTGGACTGTGCCGGGCGGACCCGCCGACGGGGCCGGCTTACAACAGGGTGACAAGGTATATAAATACCATGTGAACGTCATTCGATTTACAAAATGTATTAATAGATGTTTTTCGTGATCAGTCTAAACGGGGCTTTAAAATGTTCAAAATAAAATTGCCACACTATTATAAGAGTAAACCAGCAATGAATACCTATATAGTGCAAAACTAATAAATACGAAGTTTTGTAAGTAAGAAAAACTTACACAAAGTTTGTAGGGAGATATCTCAGCCTCCCGTGCTCTGCGCCATAACGTAAACTTTACAAAAACTTAATTTGACCTTCTATTTTTTCTAAACACTATCGCATGTTTACACGCAAAATTATAAATTATTAAATGCATATTTTCAGGAAAACTGTCCAGTTTTGTAATTATTTTTTATTTGGCATTATACCGAAAGAGGCTTTATTCAGACACGGTTTTTCGTCGTTTGCTGTAAATATATCTTTCAGTTGTATTTAGATAGCAATAATGATAACAGAGATTAAATTTCGATGCATGTTGCAATCCCTTCAGTCCGTAAATCATTTTAATTTTATTCCAGTACCTCATGTTAGTAATAATCAAAGTAATAATTATGAAATTGGTGCATTAAAATGAGGGCTTAAGTGGTTTTAATAGATATGCACATATTTATCAACATAAATGTTAGGAGTAGGTATAGGACTGATGTTATATCTATGATTAGGTATTGGAATGGGGTGGTGTGCCGTTGACGGAGCGCAGTTTCGAAGAAGTGTGCTCTGTCCTGGATCGCAGCGGAGACAACGTAGAGCTCCTAGTGGAACCCGCGCCGCCTCAGGACGACGCGGCCACGCCTGTCACGCACTCCAGCCAACACCATCATGCCCTATATGGTACATACAATACATACTACATAGCTCTCCACTTGTATTTTAAATCATAAAACCGGATGCACTTACCTACCTACTTCTATCTTACCGTGATCTCACCTCATTCTCCAAAGCAATAAAAACAATAAGTATACAGGATGATTCATGAGACGTGAGCCATGTGGACTAACCCTACACACTCGGTAAATGTTAATGAATCATTTACTATGTATATCGTATTTAAGTGAAACAACCACCCCTTTTTCCTGTTTTTAAGTTTTTGGTGACTAAAAGGTTAATTCTCTTCAATCATGGATAACTTACAATGCTTAGTTAAGAAAGATAAGACCTCTTTGACCGTTATCATTATCACAGCATTTTTATTATGAAGAGATGCAATTTTTTTAAATAACCACTCTTTTGACATTCATTTTGATATTTGTGATGCATTTAAATTTTAAAGCAAAGTTGGGTAGTAGGGTAACAATGCATGCAAAACTTTTTATATCAACACAAAAAAAACACGTTAATCTCACTAATACTGTGCGGAACAGTAACTGAAAGGGTACGGTTCACATCTCCTGAATTACCCTGTTTTAAATGCTAGAATAGTATAGTTAAAAAGCTTTACAGAAGGAATTACAGTACCCAGGTGGAATCTACTAGTACTTAGAATAGATATCTCAATCTGACCGGGGCATCATATATTATATAGATCCTTAATACAATACCGTAAATATTGTAGAGGTATAACATCTTTTTTAAATACCATAGGCACTGATCAAATTTTATACACCATACTTATCGGCAGCACATTATTTGTATAATGTAGAATAGATATTAAAATCTTCATGCAGCAAAGCAACGCTTAAAATTCTTATTACATCTTTCTAAACGATTAATCTTCTTGCATAATTTCTCATTTTTCTCCGTTATCATTTATTCTTACCTTACCTTCTTCAATATTTTCAGCTCAAATATTGTATTTCATTGCACCACTATCTTTTTCAGTCTCTTCTCAGTCCTAACTTCTCTTCACGATACTACCACCACTCTTAGAAGACAACCATAAAGGAACAGTACCAATGCGTGTTTATTGCAGCTAAACTCATTAGTGGTGTAATGCACAAACATTGTTTTGGTTCACAGAACCGGATACCGACAAATCACCATCGTCGCCGACCCGAAGGAAATTGCCGAAAACCCCGGTATAATACCCATAGGCTTTAATTGTTACGATATGTGTTGTGAACCCATGAGACATTGAGCAGTTCCGCTCGTTCCTTCATGTACTTTAGTAGAGACTGTCACTCAGTGCCTACTCCTCTGCGCTTCTCGGATCATTCATTAAGACTCTTAATCATGGTTTGCCCAAATTACCCTTTATGTCTAAAGTTAATGGATCATCTCGGTTTTGAACAAATTCTCCAGTACACCGATGAAGTTGACTGTACCTGGTTAAGATGAGATGATCCAATAACCAGGATTATGAGAAACCCATGAATGACATTGTTATTGTACTGTGAGGAGGTGAGGTATGTTAGACGTGATGTGTCTCCCGCCATGTTGTGCCATGTGAAGCGAGGAGTCGTATCGTGACCCATGCGCGGCCACTGCTCATTATATACTTTCTTCTCTATCCAAGTTGAGGCCTAAGGTAATAATAATAAATGTTGTTTGTTGTATTACTCGGCATACATCTTGCCGATTAGCCTTCGGATTCATGTTGGATACAGATATGAAGTGCAGGGGCTGACTTCGTTGCTCTGCTGTGATACTGTAGCAAACATCTTCCACGTTAGCCTAGTTGTAAGGTGTTTCTATCTGCGACCGTAGTTGTAATTTAACTTTATGACCCTTTTCCTGTTTAAGAAAAGGGTTACTCTGTTTGTTTACTTGAATGAAGTATAATTATATACCTACTTAAAATTAAACTTCTTTGTTATCTATATTCGTTATCGTTTACATCATATTCCTAAGCGAAGTGTGTGAAAAAATACTACCTACTTATTTTCAGATTATTATTTTTTCTAACACCTGACCAATATCATTAACTCGTCACCGGAGCTGAGCGGATGTGATTTGTAGGGCTTGATCGGCAAAATGACAAACAGATGTATCTACGTAAGTGTAGATAGACGCTAACCAGTTTATGTTCAGTGGTAGATTAGGGGATTGATCGAATCCCGGTAGGTAACAATTATCATGTCATAGGTTCCTGTGGTTGGCAATAGTGTGACTACAATTTGACACAGTATGTCTACAGTCCTAGTGAATCTAGAAACGCTGCCGCTTTCAGCTTTGTTAAAGCGACACCTTCATACACGATTCAAATATAATGGCACAAAAGGACACGTCGTAACCACTTTACAAAAAAATATACGCACAATCAGTGGAGAGGATAAAAGTGCAGCCAACACGAGACGCAAGAAACAATGCACCTGCACTGAAGTCGCGTCGCAGCAAGCGGCGAGCGAGGTGAGGCCCCGGCCGCCGGCCGCGCTCGCTATTGTGTTGTCTTCGACCCGCATCCACGACGCCGCACTCCTGTTTGTACCGTCTCATGTCTTGCGCATCAAGTTTGTCCGAGTCTTGCTGTTGACTTAGCGTAGTGTATGCCGCACTTGCGTCCGAGACGCACGCAACGTCTAGTCTCGTAGCAGCTTGGAGTGGTGGCTGCACGGTCCACGCACACCGCACTCGCCGGAACCCCTTGAGCGACAGGCGCGCGCCTACGGCGACGCTTCTGTGACGTCACGCGACTGACAATACAGCGACACGTTGTACATACCGCTCAGTAGTTGATTGTCACGACTCATTCCTTAACATCTGAGAACTGCATGAAGTGGCACAATGTGGATATGTGCATTGATCTAGTATACCGAGCACAGTAAAAACGTGGAACTTTTATGTGTGATACAATGTAACAACCGTACGCCGTCTATGATATTAACTACCTCCATGTTTGTACAACTGTTTGTATTTCACTGCATTTATTTTTGTTTGTGTTATGTAACTGCTTTAATTTATATCGTACAGTTCCATTCCAACCAAATTATATAAACATACATTATTTACAGCAATATTCTGCATACGTTAGGGCGGTTAACCACGGCAATCAACAAAATTTCGTAAACAAAATTGTAACTAAACAAATGTAAGTGCTCTTATGTAGGTACACAGTAGTTTCTGCTATAAATAGAGGTAATAGTATCCTGTTATAGTACCTATAGTAAAATAGCATTGCAATTCCTGCAGAATGTTCATTAGTTAATTAAATTGGGCAATATAGGTTAAACTTGCTTCTAAATACAAACAACATCTGAACTGTACGGAAGTTCAATTAGGCACTCTCCAAATTACCCCGGCGCAATAGAATATGAGATGTGCCTGCAGTACATGCAGTAGTGCCAATGTCAAATCCAAAACAAACACGCAAATATGTAGCGTAACGCTTTAGAAAGTTTCCCTTACACATGCATAGATCCAACAAAAGCTTTTGTAAAGTGAAAGTTGAAATTTTGCATTAGATTCTAATTCATAATTAGGCATAGGTACCTACATATTTAGTAAGCGTATGACGTACTATGATAATTTGCTCTAGAAATTGGTCTCGGCTCAATACATTTATCATACTCCAATAAATACCTACTTATACGAAAGTGCAGCTTATTAAAACGATATCAGCATGACCAACGCTTTCTGCATGGCGGATAAGATCGTCCGATTTTATTAATTACTTTATGTTAAAATAGAGATGCCTCAGCCCGAAGCATGTGACTTAATTGAAATATTTTGCAACTGAGATGAGTTAAATATTTGCAAGTTATGATATGAACCCACTGATCGCGTTGTGAATGCAGTTGCTATGAATCGCACAGATTGAATGGGAATTTTGAGTTTCTCTCTCCTGACAGAGATTCGATACAATAGCTGACCGTTGCTGCATGTTACTCGATCAAGGACTATGCATTCCCCAACCGCCGCAAGACTGATTTAGATATTGCATTCTAGGTCTTGATAAAAAAATTTTTACGTACCCTTTTCATTTAACTTTATTTATTGTGCCTACAGTCATTCGTCAATTAATGTTTTGTAGATGTGTGCAGATTACGTAATAAGCCGTATAGCAGTGTGACCCAGTGCCAGTAAACAATGAGTAATAAATGACTACTCTCGTAAAACAAATTACGTTTCTGATATGAAACGCATTTTTATATTGTGTTAGCGTTATTTCGGTTCATTGGTCACATATCTATGCAGCTGCACGAATTTGATATCCAGAATTTATCAAGGCAATTTGATATGTAGGAGCAGGAGAGGGCCGAGCGAGCCCGCGAGCGGCCCGCGGCGCGCGCGCAGTTGCAAGTGTGGTTCGAGAGCGAGATGCGCAAGCTGGTGGTGGTGCTCATCGCGGCAGACGACCTGCCGCCGCGCGACCACACGCTCGGATACGGAGACGAGCCTGAGGCATTCGCCAGGATAAGACTTTTGCCATCACTGTAAGAATCTTGTCTTCATTATTTGTTCTTTTTCTCGTTTAGGGCATTTTCACTTAACCGTGTACTATTAACGGGCGGTTAGCAATCGTTACAAAACTGACGGTCAATGTCAAATCCCATACATTTTGCCAGGAATGTAACGGTTAGACATTACTGAAACACGACTTAAGTCGCGCTTTAAAGTACAAGTTGAAAATGCCCTACAACACCCCATTTTCTTAGATTTCGCCACTTCTTATGTTTGGAACGATGTTTTGGGATTTTTATTTATGTTTTTTTTATTCTTTTTATCCCCAAAAACTTAAAATTTCTAAAAATCATCCCACGGCTATTAATTCATTGTAGCATTTGCAGTTTTACACGACAATATATTGTGACTTTTAGCGAGACCTGCCCACCGATTGAAACAGACCCCGCGTCCGCGTCGTGCAGTCCAGTTTGGAACGCCACCTTGGGTTTCGGCGGTTTGACGGCAGATCTCCTAGCAGGCCGAGCGCTGGAGCTCACCCTGTGGGACGCCTGCCCTGGAATCGATCCAGTACTTATTGGAGAATGCACTGTGAGGACTAGTAATTTTAGTTGTAAATTTTTTTAAATATTTTATATTAATAAATAATACTATACTAATAAGTTTAATTAATATTTTACCCCCGCACTGCCTTTATGTTAGATATTAACATGCTTACTTTCTTAGTTCGCACGAATACGGTAGAAAGTAGTAGATATACAGGGTGTCCCATAAGTGACACGTCACAGTGACACTGGAGGTAGACCAGGCCAAGAGGACCCAAACCAACTTAACATGACCCCAGTAAAAGTGGCACGGTTTTCGAGTTATTGCCAAATTGAGGTTTTTCGTGATTTTGACCGTTTTTAAAATTGTTAGTGCCAGTGTGCACTCGGAAAGGTCTCGAAGTATTTTTTTTTTATGTGTACGGCATCATGGATAGTTAATTAAAATAACAGAATAGGTATTTTATCGATAAACAAGGTAAAATGCAAAAAAGTACTGGTTTAATCTTGAATTAAATTCACAGCGAAACATTAATCTCGACTATTAACCTGTCGTAAAAAAAAATACTAGAAAAGTAATGAGCAAATAACGTCAAGCTATTGAGCATGTTTAGTACGTTGCTTCTGGAAAAAAATATATGGAAAACTTGGCATAATTAATAGAAGACTTTTTTCAATTGGGATATGTACGTTATGGACCGAAGTTATTTTTCATCAACCCTCCCCAACCCTGCCCCCTCTGCGTCCCCCCCCCCCCCCCCCACACCCGCAAATGGCCCGAAACGCGGTTTTTATATACTAACGATATCGCCAAATTTTGTTTAATTTAAATAAATAGTTAATATGTTCTTTAAAATGGTGTATTATTTATTATTAAACTCCTTCATTTGACGATGCTATGCCATTTTGAACATACATCGTCTTCAAACATTTTTAAGCTCACCGAAGATCGTTACTATTAACCACTTGACTGTGAATCGCAAGATCGCACGGTCACGTTTTTATAGCTTGCCTCACATAGAAGGTAGCCTATAGAAGTGGTGTGCGCGTGCCTCCGTGGGGGACAAAATACACGCAATGCGACAATATTAAAAACACGTTTTAACATTCCTGACAATATACCAAAAACAATAATCTACGTTATTCGGTCGGGTTATTGAAATGAAATGAAATGAAATGAAAATTTTTATTTGTTGCCCACCATAACCCATACTAAATTTATGGTGGGGAACAAACAAAAAGTGAGACTGTGACAAGGACAAGCAATAGTACCGCTTTCTTGCTACTCCTACTGAAAGTTCTATAAGTGTATCTCGTTCGGTCATTTGGCCCCTCCCCCGTTTCCTCTCTATTATTGTACCTCTATGTTGCCTCACCATGCCAGTCACGCTCTAACAAGTATGTAAGTGCGAAAGGGACGCGCATAGTGATAGGCGATAAAAATGGAACCGTGCTGCGCCCGCTGACCGAATTTTATACAACACAAACGAGGGTGAACCCACGATTTTTGACCACCACACACATGAAAAGTTCATCATCTTCTTCGCGTTGTTCCCGGCATTTTGCCACAGCTCATGGGAGCCTGGGGTCCGCTGGCAACTAATGCCATGATTTGACGTAGACACTAGTTTTTACGAAAGCGACTGCCATCTGACCTTCCAACCCAGAGGGGAAACTAGGCCTTACTGGGATTAGTCCGGTTTCCTCACGATGTTTTCCTTCACCGAAAAGCGACAACTAACGCGAGGAAGAAGATGTGTGTGGTGATCAAAAATCGTGGGTTCACCCTCGGTTGTGCTGTACCTATAAATTTCGGTCAGGATCCGTTTCATATACAGACAAGTGGTTAATAACGATATTAGCTGACATTGAAAATATTTGAAGGCGATGTATTTTAAAAATGGCATAGGATCGTCAAATGAAGTAGTTTAATAATAAGCAGATACCACGGTTTTCCACTTGCTACGATCCTGACATACCTCTTTCCCTTCCTTCATTTTCATTACATTCCTCATACACGCTCGCCGGTTTAGGGTGCTCTTGACCTGGCCTTTCTTCAGGATTTCGCCGATCTGATCAGAGAAAATCCGCCGAGGTCGACCCCTCCCACTTCCACTTCTCCCTTATACACTCTCTTTGTTAGCCTTCTTTCACTCATTCTTTCCACATGTCCATATCATCTCAAAATACCTTTCTCAATTTTAGTCACTACATCAACATTCAGTCCACACTTTTCCCTTATCACACTGTTCCTAATTCTATCTTGCAATCTCACACCACACACACTTCTCAGCGCTCTTATTTCCACTGCATTCACTTGGCTCTGATGCCTCTTCTGCCATACCCAACTTTCGCTACCATACATAAGTGTAGGCACCAACACCCCTCTATGAACAGCCAACCGTGCTTTTTGCGACACCTTCTGGCTGCTCATAAAAGCGTTAAGTGCCCCATTCACACGTTTTCCAGCATTCACTCTCCTTTCAATGTCTTTATCATGCTTACCGTCCCTAGTGAACAAGGTTCCCAGATACACAAACTCTTTCAATAAATAATACCCATTTTAAATAACATATTAACTATTTACTTAAATAAAAAAAACCGGTCAAGTGCGAGTCGAACTCGCGTTCCAAGGGTTCCGTACATAAGTCCGACTCACGCTTGACTGCACATTTCTAATAGGTTTTCCTATTATCTATAGGTAAAGTACTATTTTGTGTATTTTTTCAAAATTTTAGGCCCAGTAGTTTCGGAGATAAAGGGGGGGGGGATGGTCGGACAGACAGACAGACGCACGAGTGATCTTATAAGGGTTCCGGTTTTTCCTTTTGAGGTACGGAACCCTAAAAGCGTGAAAGATATCGTAAGTGTTATTTGAGAAAAGTCATTAGAAGAAAAAAAACACTGGAAATGCTAAAAATAGCATCTTCCGTGACGTATTGCGCAAAAACTATAAGTGATAGCAATATAGTGTGTATAAGAGATAAATAGAAAATTTAATAAGGATCACTTCGTTCCTACACTCTTTTTCTGTATCTTGAACGGTTTTCTTAAAAATTGAGAAAAACTATGTTTTGGACCCTTTGCGGGGGTGTGGGGGGGTGACGCAGAGGGGGGAGGGGAGGGGAGGGTTGATGAAAAATAACCTCGGTCGACAACGTACATATCCCAATAAAAAAAAGTCTTCTATTAATTATGCCGTAATTTTAGCTAATTTCACTGAACTAGTTATGCTGATTCAAAAATGGTATGACACATGTACCTTCCTGCAATAAAATAGGAATTATTATCATCTTTCGAAAGCCTCGTGAAAAATAAATTAAAACTAGGAAATCTGCAATCCGTTGCTACTTAGTAAAAATAACGATTTATGTTAAGATATCTAATTCTGGATACAGAAATAAAAAAACGCCTATTCAGTATTTGCCAAATGCCTAAAAGAAAGAGATGGAAAATGGTTATCTCCCTTTTTAAGGATATCATTGATTTGATAAAGGTTCAAAGAAAATAAAATACTGCAGGTTGAAGTTTAATCAATTTATAAAAATAATTTTATTTTTCAATAGGTGCTGGAATTGTTTTACCCCGGCTTTATGCACGCTTGGCACCGTCTTGTAAAACTTTAAGTTAATTTTCTTAAATAAATTTCGGATATGTTTCGTGCTGCCTCGAACATGCCGCCGTAGTTCCTCTTGGGACGTTATTGGCTTGGAGTAAAATTTATCTTTTAAGTATCCCCAATAAAAAAATCTAATAGGTTTAGGTCCGGAAAACGTTAGGCCATGCCACTGGTCGGCCGATCCATCTTCTTGGAGCTGGAACCACAGCAAGATGGCTGCCCAGAACACTACGCTCGCGATGTCCGCAACAACCTCACACAAAAATTCCCAGATGGATCAGCCGATTGGGACCAGTGGCATGGCCGCCGCGTTCCCCGGACCTAAACCCATTAGATTTTTTTCATTGGGGATGCTTAAAATGCTTAAAAGATAAAGTTTACTCCAAGCCATTAAGGTCCCAAGAGGAACTACGGCGGCGTATGTTCGAGGCAGCACGAAACATATCCGAAATTTATTAAAGGAAATTAACTTGACAAGGAAATTAACATGCAAGTTTTACAAGACGGTGCCAAGTGTGCATACGAGCCGGGGTAAAACAATTCGAGCACCTATTGTAAAATAAAATTATTTTAATAAATTGATTAAACTTCAATCTGCAGTATTTTATTTTCTTTGAACATTTATCAACTCAATGAAATCCTTAAAAAGGGAGATAACCATTTTCCATCTCTTTATTTTAGGCATTCGGCAAATACTGAATAGACGTTTTTTTGTTTCTGTATCCAGAATTAGAAATCTTAACATAAATCGTTATTTTTACTAAGTAGCAACGGATTGCAGATTTCCTAGTTTTAATTTATTTTTTATGAGGCTTTCGAAAGATGATAATAATTCCTATTTTATTGCAGGACCAGGAAGGTACATGTGTCATACCGTTTTTGAATCTGCATAACATGCTCAATAGCTTGACGTTATTTGCTCATTACTTTTCTAGTATTTTTTTTTCACGACAGGTGGTCAAAGTCGAAATTAAATAATGTTTCGCTGAAATTTAATTCAAGATTAAGCCAGTACTTTTTTTCATTTTACCTTGTTTATCGATAAAATACCTATTTTGTTATTTTAATTAACTATCCATGATGCCGTGCACATAAAAAAAATCACTTCGAGGCCTTTCCGAGTGCACACTGGCACTAACAATGTTAAAAACGGTCAAAATTCATGAAAAACCTTAATTTGGCAATAACTCGAAAACCGTGCCACTTTTACTGGGGTCATGTTAAGTTGGTTTGGGTCCTCTTGGCCTGGTCTACCTCCAGTGTCACTGTGACGTGTCACTTATGGGACATCTTGTATAATCCTAGGATTATTTCCACTAGAATTCTGCTAAACTGCAAAATGTATCTAAGGAGGTGTCTATAATATCCACGGATTTTGTAGCTTAGTTTTAACCTCGATCACCTTTTAGCGGATACGTCTCAGTGATTGTATAGTATAGTATTGTCGAAAGAGTGACCATTATATACCTATTGGAACGTACCCTGCTTAGCCACATTGCAAACCCAGAAATTAATATAAATAAATGAATATAAAGGAATTAATATAAATTAATTAATATAATATAAACCTACTAAGATGGATATAATTTGTAGATGGATTTGGAAAAAGCGTTTGCGGAAGAACGTGCAGTGTGGTGGACGCTGGAGGAGCGCGGTGGAACGCGGTCAGCCAACGCCTCCCCGCGAGGCTCTCTCACAGGTGCGCGAGCGCTCCGACGCGGTGACTTTGCCTCGCAACGCTCTTGTTCAGGTACATTAGGTACACAGTTTAGCGCAAGAGACAACGAATCTAGGTGAATGTCTTAGCTTCTATTGATCGTCCCAAAAATTCTAATAGAAGTCGCTTTGCCCTTTAGCAGTAAAAGCATACATTATACAGGAAAAACATTTGATGTGAGGAATGATCCTTCCACAGCGACATTATGTAACTTTCGTAGCTCGATGTGGTTCGTATTCCTGAATACCTAGTGCACAGCTTCAGCTTTTATTTTTATGCTTGTCAAACCGTAGGTAGGTACATATCGTCGGGTGGCAAGCAAAAGTCACTAACATCATTGAAATTATTGGACAATAAACCGTGTTACAAGTGTAATAAAGTGCATTGTTACTTTAATTTTTGATAGTACTTAGTGAGTTTTGCTTGTCACCCGACGATATAGGCATACAGCAATTGAAATTACATTCTCTTAGCGGAGCGCTTAATGCTTAATGCTACGCCTGCAAAATAAAGCTATTTCTTTCTACAAAATGTTTCAGACGATGTGGATTCCATCGGAGAGTGCGCATCTTTGCTCCATCCCGACCACGCGTGGGTGGGCGGCTCCAGACGTGGCTCATCACAGTCTGAAACCTTGGAAGTTGAGGTTTACCAGCTTGGAAAAGACTTCTCACGTTCTTTACCTGGATCGCGACGATCATCATTCCAGCAGCAGGAGAAAGGTGAGCATTACAAATGCTTGTATTGTATTTTTACATTGTACCTATTGTATTTTTTCTTATAACAATAAAATCATCTATCTGATATCATTATTGTCTCTCGATGTACCTACCCCAACAACTATGCCAATAAGTACCTATCGTCATCTCATGTGTTTACACATTTAATAAAATTACAAGCATGTCACCTCACTTATTCATATGCATACCTACTTAATTAGAAAACATGCATCTAATGTCTTCAGCATCTATGTTGTGCTGAAATTAACTGTACTAGGTAGGTCACATCACAACCACACTGTTCAGTATAAACTTGTATTCTAAATTACGGCGACGATTAGGTAAATGTGGGGGCTTCAGATCGTAAGTAGAACTAATCAAATAGGTATATTTATATGAATTGGGCTGGCTGGGTATTCCATAGACGGCGCTGCGGGCACTGACAGCGGCGCCGGGCCATCGCGGCGCAGCGAGCGGCGGCGCTCGTCGTGCGTCCGCCGCGACCCCGACGACATCCTGCGCTCGCTGCGCGCCGTCAAGGGCGAACTCGGCCGCACCCTTTCCCTCTCCGGGTCCACCGCCCGGCGTAAGTAACACTCCATCTGGCCGACTGGTATTCTTAACGATGTTCATTATCTTTCGTGCACCATGAACTTCTGGAGAACTCGTTTTAATCAATAAGATGAGCATATGTATCGAGCCTGTAGGTACGGTGATTTATTCTATGACATGGATCTTTTTCGGATTCGATAACTGTACCGACGTATGTACTAAAGGTTCTGAGTACTACTGGCATCTTTTCTTATTGATTTTTGATTCTGTTATCTTTTTATTCGCCCTTTTTTTACGATTCCCGGCGCCTATAATGCCCTAAAGCACCCTTTTATTCAACACTTGAACGGCAAACGCCAAAGATACGTCATAATTACACGCCCCTAACCCTCCTCTACCACCATAACATTATGCAAACATTGAGGGTAGTACTGACTTGTACTGTGTTGTGCTTGTTTGGTCAGCAGCGACGGACCGTTAGCACCTCGGTAAGCGACTCCCAGCCGCCCGGCGGCGGCCGCGCCTGCTCCCGTAGAGGGTTTGTTCGTGCGCGGTGTCGGTGTACGCGTTCCCTTGTGACGTCTAACGGCCGCCGGCCCCCGTATTCCGGTTGCGTGGTGTGCGACCGGCATACCCGGGCCCGTAGTGTAGCATGGGTCATAGCTTGCGCGGCGGCCGCGCGCACGTGCGCACGCACCGTTGAATGTGGCTGCGCCCGACGCTTCTCATCACTTCACTGTGTCTGTACTGTACTGTCCTGACGCATGCCCGGCGCATGCCGCGGGCGATCACGCTCACTTCATCTGTTTCTGTGTTCCGTCTGTTCGGCTGACGTTCATATCGATGGCATTGTGTCGCCTAGGATGTTTCGGGCTTCATACCTACCTCTGCGAATGTCACTCATTGTTAAGATGCGCATTCTATTAGTTTCTTGTACATACCTCTTTTAATAATTCTTATCCTTAGGTCGTAGTTGGATATTTAAACCGTTTATTAACAAATGCGTATCATTTAATTTTGGAAGAGCGAATGAATGTAGCAAACGAGCGGGATATATAGGAAGCACATAATGGCGACTCACCTAGTTGCGGGTGGTGGCATGAGCTCAACAATAGTCTTCCACCTACACATCAATTTAATTAATGAATTACTTAATGGCTGTTCATAACACTGAATGCTTACATTCCTACTTAATGAGTTCAAGTTCGCTTCAGGCAACTATTAGAAATTCGACACTCTTGGCTGCACACGTTTAAACGCTTCTTCTTTCATTTATGTGTTTAGGAATCGAATCAATTGGAATATATGTATACAAAAATGTACATTGGCTCGAAGCTGTTTGACGTGCTTATTTTATATGTAATGTTAATTTTTAATCATTTTCAGTGTTAAATTGAATGGTTTTTCTTATTTTTTTACTTTAATTTATAAGTAATATAACTTACAATAGACCAGTGTCTCATTAAAAATCATTTAACAATCGAGTAGAAATGTATAACTTTATCAACTTAAATGCCTGTTCAAACGAGTAACTGTAACCTTAAACGTTCTTCTCATAAATAAGAACAATAAAGGCAATTTTCTATGAGCGAGGTCAGGCGAGAATAGTTTTTAAATTTGATACGATCGGTGATGAACCAATGAATATTTGATCTTCGATAGTATGAAATTCCGCCGCCTTGCTAGTGGGAAAGCGTAAAACTCCCAAATAATAACACTCCCAATAATCGTCAAACATTCGCTTGTACCAACCGATGAGCGGTGGCGGACGCTTGACGCATATATGGGGTTCTTCCGCGCACGGCCGTGGCGTGGTAGTATCGATGTTGACGCCGCAGGCACGGCGACGGGGCGCAAGGGCAGCATGTGGGCGGCAGTGCCGGCGGCCCACGAGGCGCTGGGCGACGACGAGGACTCGGTGCCGCTCGGCCCGGGCCAGATGCCGCCTCGGAACGCCTCGCTGCCGCCGCTGCACGCGGAGATCAACATCAGCATGATCATGATTAAAGGACAGCTTGAGCTTGAGGTTAGTGCCAGTTAACAAGTTTCACTTTAAATCCTTTCAGTTCGTAAGTACCTGCGCATTAACGCGTTTGTCTGCCCGATTCGAACTTTAAGATACGATGGATTAGATATGACAGTGTCAAAAGTGACGTTTTTGTTTGAAGTAGCGTCACATTTGACACTGACGTACTAATCCATATCGTTTCTAGATCTATTAATTGACGTATCTTAAAGTTCGAATCGGGCCGTGTCTAGCGGAAATTTTGGCGTAGCACTTTGACCATTGAGATACTTGCTACGGCGTAGCATATTGAGCATACTGACGTGGTGAAAAATTTGTAGTCCAAATCGTCCTCCTGCTAATTATGAGCCACGCAAGAACCACTAATGGAACTTTCTGGGAAATAAAGAAGAAATGTGTGCTTATCTAGAAGGTCCCTCTTTAGCTCCCATAAACGGACCACAAAATCTGAACTTAAAAAATGTTTTATGCTCTTTCTAACGGACACAAATGTGAATGTGACAGAGTTATACCAATTTTAATTTAATTACCCTCGTTATCTAAAATAGTCTACTTATATGTATCTAAAATAGTCTCAGTTTTTACAATATTAAAATTTCAAAATACTGGTAGCGCTGAGGCACGAATCTCGAATATTTGATATATAAGTAGGAAACAAATTTTTCCCTTGACATTTCACGACGTTCGTGACATTGTTCGTGCATAACCCCTCCAGAATATTTTAATCTTATGGAAATCAGAGTTTTCCCACAACCATAAGTAGGCTCGTAGCGATGCAAAGGGCCTCGACAAAGGCCCATATTCTCGAACATGCTTTTGACGTACCAAAATATATTGAAAATAAATCCGTTGCGTACTCGCTCATTCTTGAGTTCATCCAGATATGTATGAGCCCCACACACTAATATTCGTGTGGAATTGGTATTATATTAGCATCTCATTCACGCTTCTATATGCCCCATGGGGTAACGTCGTTATGGTTATTGCATCATCCAATATCCGTTCTCACATGCGTAGATTTAACTAAAGAGCCCTTGTCGACGAAATTACTGTGCCATGAAATGTGTTTATCAAGTCGTATAAAAGCGTAAACAACCGCTCAGATTGTGAGTTCATTTGCTTGAGCACTGTTTTAATGTATTCACATAAGACGAACTTAAAGACTCGCAACAACTTTCTAGTAATATTCCTACTCAGGATAATTATGCTGAATAACACGCTAGGTAACTATAAATAACTAAATATTATCGGACATTATTATTTACACAAATTTATTAAATCCCACAGTAAGCTTAATAAGGCTTGTGTTGTGGATACTTAGACAACGATATATATAATATATATAAATATGCAAAGTAATATGCTTAACAATATTTCTAAACTTATTATTCTACTGATAGTGGTTAGGTTAGCTAATTACTGTGGGTACTTTAGCGGAAATAATTTTGTCATCAAGTCATCATATGACTCATATATAGGTATTCCAAAAACTAAAAATATCAAATAAAAAGTAAAACTGCAATCCTTTCTAATTGGAATTTTTGCATTGAGTAAGTACATATTGGCTCACACACGCTCACTGAATTTAAAAACACTCATTGTTCTATTAGATCTCGCACGCACGGCGGGTGTATGGCGTGAACGGCGAGGTGCCAGACTCATACGTCAAGTGCTACCTGCGCGATGGCGACAAGTGGCTTCACAAACGCAAAACGCGAGTTGTTCGGCGCACCACCGAGCCGCACTTCAAACAGACGCTCAAATATCAGGCAAGTTCTCTATTCGAATTTTTTACTAATCACACCAGAAGTAATTAATTGATGTCAAAAAATATAGACGGCGGGCGTTGAATACAACGTTAAGAAACAATTGCGGGCTATGAAAGCTGATCCTGTACTTTACATATTCCAGGCAAACGAGGCTCTGGGGCGCACACTGGTGGTGATGCTCTGGCAGCGCTGCGGCGGATTCGAGCACAACCTCGCCCTCGGCGGAGCGGAGATCACGCTCGACAAGCTCACGCTGCCACAGCGCACGTACGGCTGGTACCCGCTGTTCCCCGCCACCTCGCTCGCGGCCGACGAGTCGCCAGACTGATCCAGGGAGCCGTCGCCGGAGCGCCGCGACAACTAGCGCCTCCGCGACGGCTCACAAAAACTCGTGTTTGGCCCCCTTGTCACGTGACGGCGACCGGTGACATGCTTGAAACCGTATCAGCTTAGACCCAACATATTATGTAAATACCGCGTCATAACAAAATGCCATAATCATGATTTTAATTCTATAATAATATATTCAACAGTCACAAATAAAAGCTGATGCGCACTCAATGTAATGTCACAAGCAACGCTGATTTTAGTCCTTGTCTACATGTATAACATCATGAGGTAATTGTGTAACGCCCATTTCCACAAGTGCTGCCCTATACAGACTCCAATTCGTGTTAGTTGTTAGTTAATACGGAGTGTAAATAATTTTAATTGATGTACGAGTAATATTGTCTCAATCATGCTGCCTATGGCAGAAGCATGTAAAACTCTTAGTCATGCGCGAATTTGTTCGTGTATTATTGGATTATGTAAAACTTGAAAGTAAAATGTATTAGTCATGTTGACAAAGATTTATTAATCGGCTCACCTACAGATACTTGGATAAATATTCCGATGATATTCGCCCGCTGATTATACAAACGGGATATTAATTTGATGCGACCGTCTGACCGATGTGCAACAGAGCTCACTCAGTGACGTTGCCGTGGAATTAGTAGTACTCGTAATAACAAAAGGAGCTTATAGTGGATTGCTTCTACTCATAAATTATGCGTAATGTTTGTAGCAATTTTATATGTTACGTGTTTGTATTGACATTATAGTATAATATCGTAAACTTATAGACATTGCGTAAGTAGTTGAATGTTATACTGTTTACCAACAAACTATATCCTGTAGTATGAACGCTGGAAGCCATTTTAACTGTAGAGATGTTACAGTCTAGGTATACTCTATTTTTATTAGTACCTACATATCTACAAATGTTTCCACTTTTCAAAATTTCGTACATAACTATATACCTACGTTACTTTTTTAACAAATGATTTATTTTGTAATATGTATTATATGCCTAAAAATACATAATCAGACGTAACTGACAACTTATCTTGAACACATATTAAATTTAATCTCAGAAATAAAAATGAGGAGGCATTATAGTTAATACTTCCATTAAAATGAATACTTCCAGTTCAATGATAAAATTACATATTTTACGTAAATTTTCAACAACATGCTGTTTACTAGAAAAACTTTAGACAAATTTTCATCTAGGTATTTAGTACCGTAAATATCTTGTAAATAGCTCGTCTCTGATAACCCCAACTTCGACACTTTGCCTTATACGATTAATAAATTTCTAACGTTACTCTAGTGGTTAAGCGCGTCTAGGTACTATTCTTCCAAGGTTGTGCTTTAGTGAATTTTCCCTAATACATTATAATACCTCCAAGTCGGTCTTACAACATTCGACATTTTCTAATCTACCTACTACATTGTAAGAGCTTGGTCTCATCCCATCAAATCATATGCCCAAGCTGTAAATATGTAGAAACCCATGCATGTTCAATGTAAATCTTTTATCAAAATTGTCTACGCACAACTACTTTCGTGATAACATATTACTCGTAGGTACTTATTAGATGCCATTAAGCGTTTCCAATAGAATAAATCCCAATTGATAAGGAAAAACTGTTTACTGTTTCTACTGTGCGCACTAACTAAATTATCAATCAAGTCAGTTACAGATGTAAGTAGTGCACAATTATTTTCCATCGTATTTTCACGGAAACTTACGAACGTGTCTTGCTATTTCAGTCAGACTCGGTACAAAAAGTACTGACATTGATTGAACTAGCATGACAAATACGAACGTTTCCGAGAAAATACGATGGAAAACAATTATGCACTACATCTGTAACAATGTATTGTATTAGTCGATATCAATAAATTTGTTACCTACCTAGTTAAAGTTAAAGGACTCGTACCTAGAGAAAAAAATGTTTTCACCACACCAGCTCGGAAAGGCTTACTTTGCTCATCAAAAACTGACAGCAAAGTTGCATTTTATTCACATGTGAGGCAAAGTAATCAAATGCAAATTTTTAGTTGTTTTCTTATGTTTGCTGGTAGAATTGACTTTTAAATGATGATTTTGGATGATAAATATTTAATAACATTCATTTGGATTTGATTTGGTTTGATTTTGTTTTATATTTTACATTTAATATTTGCTTCGGTTTGGTGTGGTGAAATATTTTGTGTTTCACTCGGGGGCAAATTTTGTTTAACCCTCGTGCTTTAAAACCCTCGCAACGCTCAAGATTCCATTTTTCGAACCACTCGCTGCGCTCGAGGTTCAATTTTGGAATCTTTCGCTTGCTCGGGTATCAATATTAGCACGAGCGGTTAAACAACAACTTTGCCCCCTTGTAAAACAAATAACTATTTCAAAACCATCGGCTAGGGCGCACAATTCGTAATATGAATGAAAACCTACAAAATCATAGATCAGATTAAATATTTATGAAAAATTAACAATCGTTCAAAGTGCATATCTAAGAATGTAATTTTATAATGTAAAATGTCTTGTCAAAATCTGTGTTCTTCCAGTGCTGTACTACTTAGCTTAGTGGCTCGCTGACAATATATCGAATAATACGAGCGCTTCGATCGTACGTAATCTAAAGTAAAGGGTATCACTAGCTTAGCGTGCCCTATTCTAGACTACTCTAGTCCACGTTTTGCCTACACTTATTAGATACTATTTATTACACATTACTGTAGTTATTATTTTATCACGGTTGTACATTTTCTAAGAGAGAGAAATATTGAATAGCTAAAAACGATCCTTTACTAGATTAGATATAACTTAAAATAATATTTCTAAAGATATCTATACCTAGCAAAATGCCTGAATCAAAAGGCCAGTTTTATCAGACGTATTAACTAGTTTGTGAATTTCTCAATTTAATGATATACCTAACGACATTATCAAAACAAAGCACATTATAATGTGCAATGTACTAGGGCTCCCGATATCCGTGCTACACGCCAACCCGTGCATCCGTGTTCTTAGCCCCGGCGGTGCTAAGCCTCCGAATTACACGAACCCGTCAAAATCCGTGACCGTGTAGTGCGTTCGGATCCGGATCTCCGGATCTATTGTTGTTGTTCTGTTCTTTTTTTTTGTTTTGCTTGTTATTGGTAATGTATTATTGTTCGTTATAAACTTTTCATTCTACGCTCTTATAAAGAACGCGTCCGATCGTCACTATACGTCGAGAACGGGCCGGACCCTTGTGTCCGTGGATCCAGACACACGGGTAACACGGGTACAGGGATCTTAATTACACGGATCCTTATTACCCGTTCCGAACGGGCCACAAATCCAGTTTCGTGTAGCACGAGAACGGGGCCCCGGCAACGGGTACCCGAAACCCGGACCCGACCGCTAGCCCTACAATGTACTACATGACGTGTCGATGCGTAGCAAATTGCTGAAGTCCACGCAAAATGGTAATCGAATCCGATTTGAAATTTTGAGGACTTAGGAAATGTTTATATGCGGTGACACATATATGTACCAATATTAAAAAGTATTGATCAAGTGTTATAATTCTGTTTTGTCAAACTATACTTAATAAATAGGAAGCTTTTCATTCCAATTCATTCAATATGAACCTTTATATTATAAGTTATATGTGACGTCCCACGGTCAAAGGTACCTTATGGCGGGTATGGAGTTATGCATACCCCAGTAATCTACAATAAATAAGCTATCGATAACACAAAAGATCAACCTTCTAGGTTGCGTAGTTGCAGAGATATGATTTTTTGAAAATAATGTTGTGAAATGAGCAACTTTACGATAGAGAAGTTTTAAGTTTAGCCGCCTAAAAAACTATGTTCCTGAAGTAAGTTACATAGTTGACTACAAATAATAATGCCTTATATATCTGAGATTAAAAAAATATTGCGACTTGTTCTGTAATGCAAATAGAAACTTTTGATATCGACTGATTTATGTGTAGACTAACCAATCTCTTGAAAATAAAGTTTTATTTCATTTTCACGATTGATTGCAATGAGCTCTCAAGATTTAAATTTTATCTATTAGAAAACGATACTGACAGACAGTTTAAGCAAAAAACAATACCGATTTAGAGGTGAAAATGTATTTTCTGACTTTTTCATATAAAATCACAAAATTGAATATTTTTACTTTTAATGTGACACACAATCAATTTTTCTGAGCACATATGAAAGAAATTCTGTCATTCAAATGAAATAAATCCTAAAACCCCAACTAAATACTATATTTAACCCCTTATGCCACTTTAAACTTACATAACAATAACAGTATTTGCTCCATACATTTACGAAAAGGTACCTTATGGAAATAAATCTAATAATACATCACTACAAAATATCAATCATATTATAGTTTATCTTTTATGAATAGAAAATATTAATTTACATTAAACTGCCCCCAATTTAATTAATTCTTCGTCATAATAATCTTAAAAAAGACCAATAATTTGTATGTAATGAAAAGGTACCTTGTGGTCAAGTTACATGATGAGGCATGATGATGATGGAACAGTTAGGATAAACTAATAATATTTTGGGGTTAAGATGGTATAAATCGTCTATTTCTTATCAATAATATATTTCGGTTGCTATTGAAGATAAGCGGCATTGAGGTTCAATGACCTCAGATATTCCATAAGGTAATGCGTCGGGTATTGGCATTTTTCAGCAAACCAATGGCTGATTTACTGCATGCGACCAAACCAAATGAAGATTATTCTAGTTAAGAAAGACTTGACGAGAGTAACTTTGGTATAATAGCAGTCTACTTGGATTTGTGATGTCGGTCTATGTACGGTTATAATATTTGCGAGGCGCCCCAACCAGAACTGAAATTATCAAATTAGTTTTGCAGAATGCTAATACAGTTCTCTACCAAACTTCTTTTCCCGTATTGACTAGTTTTTTTGGGAATTTTCAATCTTTTTTCCATAAGGTACCTTTTCTACTAAACTCTGAGACGACATTACTAGGCTTATAACTAACTTATAACAAAAATAAAAACAGGTAAACAAACGTTACGCATTAAGGTTTCAGATCACACAATAAAAAAAAAATGAGCATTTTTTCACCTCTTTACAAAACATTTAATATCTCCGAAACTAGAAACCCTCATAAGGTACCTTTTTCCGTGGAACGTCACATATATTGCGTTTTGTAGACATCTATTGCTCCTCTAATTATACAGTACTAAAACGCGCTGTGGTTGAAATATAACATATACATATTGATTGTTTGTTAATATTTTATTATGTCTAGATAATAAATTATATATTTACTTAAAATAATATTAAATCGTATCCGATACAGTCGGCTACGAACAAACCACTTACGCTTACTATCTTGATATTTTAGTATAACAAAAAAAATATTTGATATAAGAAAGAGTTGTAAAAAGACGTATTATCTAACGTTGTGCCTCGAAACGCCCCGATACCGAAGAATGCCGTTTGTTTTTATCATCCTGGCCCGTACACACTACCAATGTATAATTTCCTTTCGCCCTAGTGATATGCACGTGGTCCACTTACCTTTAATGTCTGTATCGCTCTTCAATGTGATATGGTATCGGATATCATGCTGATCACTTGTCTGTATTTAGGTGTACGAACTTTCTTACTTCATGTGTCGTATTGTTTCTTCCTAGATGCAAATTGGTCATTTCTACAGCCGCTATCTTGATGAAAACTAAACAATTAAACTAAAAATATTATACATAATATATGATCAAGTAGGTTTGGACGGACATATTTTTAAATAATGAAACTCGGTTTTATATGTTGTAATACTTGTAATATTAGTCGGAAAAATAATACATTAACACATGTTCATAGAACGGTTACTTATTGTTACTATATATCGTGTTCAGTATTGATCAAGGAAGCGGAATAGAATTTCTACAAATGACTAGTACCTACTACTACGTAACAAATATGTGTGTCAAAGTATATTATATTAAATAAATGTGATAACAAATGAGTTTATTATAGCGATATAAATATCATTGCTGAAGTTTTATTTATTATTATAGGCTACTTTTACTTTGTATATTTTTTCGTGATTATAAAATATAACGTCAATCTACAACTTCATTCTATATTAGAATTTGAATTTTTCAAATAGTAAGGCCAGTTTAATGTTACTTAGTACGATGATTTGTTTTTTTTTATAATTTACACATAATTTTAGAAAACCACTAACAATTTTAAGAATCTGTCGCCAGATTGCCGACATTTATAATGCAAGCCTTACTTTCGGAGACCCCCGGTGGCCTCCTTATATTATGTATAGAAATCGGCCCCTTAGGTATATTATGCAAACCAGTCCCGTAGGTATGTGAAATAAGAGTAGTGAAACCTTCCCATCTGTTTTCCCTATAAAAAGTCCATCTGTAGGTATTCGTGGGCGTCCAAACAGGACATTGAAATTACCGATTTGATCAGAAATTAAATTAGCTCTTCGATTGGCAATCTCATCTAGCGTCCACACATAGGTACACAATGTCATAGTGGGATCGGGGAGACATGTCCATGAATTTCATTTTTGCGTCCACACCAACACACCATACAGTAAAATTGTCAATTTAATCAGATTGTGGGAGAAATTGTCCCGTCTGGACGCCCACTTATATACATCTGACTATGCCTGGTGTGGCGTGTATTGAATAGTGACGTACTTGTCTATATCTGCGAGTAGTCGGCGGGGCCGCACACGCGCGCGATGTGCTGCAGCAGCGCGGCCGCCGCGCCGCCGCCGCGCGCCGCCGCCACCAAGCGCGACCACCACTCTCGGTTGGCGCACCGACCTGTCCACCGCACAGCATCAGAGGACAATCGTACATCGACTAACGTCGAACGAAAACAAAAAATGTATCTCGATGACAGATGCTACAAAAAGTCAGGTGACTATTTCCATACATTATTGAAATTTCGATTGGTGAAATTTATCCACGATTGTCAGCTTAGCTAGGCCCCAGGCACGTCAAGATATATGAGGCCGTTCTAGGGCATGCTTATATTTGTGTAATATTTTACGCAAACGCGATGTAATTCCGTGTAAGGCCTGAGTGGACGCTCGTGTTGAGCGTGCAGCGGGGCGGGGCGTGCGGCGTGCATATTAAACAAATGCAAACGTATAGGAGCGGCCTTAGTGCACGCTGCTCAAATCACGTGTGAGCCCGACGCCACGCTGCACGCCCCGCCGAACGCTCGGCTTCGAGCGTCCACTCAGGCCTTAGGTACACTATAAGTCGTCGGGCGAAAGCTCCGCATCGATGACGCCAATTTATATACCATTTCTCTTTGGTAAGTTTATTTTGTTGTAGTTATAAGCCTTTACACAATAGGCTATCTACCGAGCCCATGGTACAATCAAGTGTAAAAATATGGGTGCACTCATAAACATGTCCCATAGCTTTTAGGTCAGCGAATTAAGAACTATGGGACATATTTTTGAGTAAGTTGTATGCACCCATATTTTTACATTTGATTGTACTGTACAAGAGTTTCTAACAAACTGTGCTTATATTGTTGCCTAGCTGGTGGGACACAATAAAAACAAGAAATAATTGATTCACCCATATAGAAGTGCCATCTTGAAAAATGGGTTAACATCATTGCATTCTTGATTAGGAATAATATAAATCCTCCAATGAACTTACCGTTAGTAAATGTGACCAATCTACTACCAAGAGGGTATCCGGTGAGCACACAGCAAGCCTCTTCGCCTACACTTGACCCGTACACTTCGCGGCCGTCCACCGGTAACGTCTGAAGAATAAATAGGCATTATTAAAAAAATACCTCTTCTTAAAGTCCATCCGTACACGACGTACCTACAAACGACAAGGGGGGAACCCTTATGTCAATGCGCATTCGGCAAAATCCTATAAAAAATATCTGCGCAATAAGAGCGAAAAATCATCGTTCGGCTCGGCTCGCATCGACCAGCGCCTGCCAAGGCGTCGACGGCTTTTTTGCTCTTATTGCGCGGACATAAAGCTTTTTCCTATCGGCTTTTGCCGAATGCGCGTCGATATATCTGAGAAGACACTATAATACGGATGTATTTTAAATCTGGAGCCGTAGTCGAACTCGAACTAGGTAATTGCATCTCACTCGTACTTAAGGGGTTCGAATACGGCTTTTTGTCGACCGTCGACGACGATAACCGTACGAGATTGCGACGATTACCTGACCTGAACTCCATACCTGTTCGACCGTCCGCTCCATGGAAACCGCAAGCACCCACTCACGAGCCTCGTCAAGCGCTTCACCGCGAACGCAAGCGCTGTCGAGTAGGAGCGGTGAAGTAGGCCAATCCGTGCACTCTGGATCAAACAACCGTTATCAACGACATGTGTCCATAGTTAACAAGAGTGCAGTGAAAATGTAACCCTCGCTCAACACGGACTGAAATTAAGCACTGGAATGGACGGAATGTCAGTGGTCTATACAAAAAACTGACACCATGCACAATATTCTATGCTCTTAGAGATTCAGTGTAAATAGGGTGCACCTAAGGCTGCAATTGATATGATAACTTACCAAAATCTGTGTAGTCAAGCAAGTGTGCGGCGTCATCATCGGCTGCCTCCGCTAGGTCCAAGCTTCGATTCAGCAGAACGAAGGCCTCTCGAGCGCCGTTGCTACCTTCAGCGCGGACTGCCATTCCACTCACGTAGAAAGCTGATGACGTCAGATAAAACTTTTGAATTACAGTTTTTTCTATAAATGCAGCGTTTCATATTGTAAAGTATCATAAAGTAAAGTATCAAACCAGATAATTATGTATTTAAGGGCGTAACTATCAGCTTTCAAGTATGATTCCAATTTCATTTTTATAAAAACGTAAACAAAATTATGTAATGAAAAATAAAAAGTCTTACCAACATCAGCGACGATAATATCGGAGTATCGCGGTATAGCCCGCGCTGCTTTTGCAGCTATCTGAGGCACATGAAGTGCCATCAATAGAGTGATCGCCTAAAATGTAACATTCCAACTTTTAGGAAAGTAAGCAAAGTTTTACTCATATCAAAAACTGTCTCTTCTACACTCGAAAATTAAAGACATGGGAACTTTGGGAACTTAATTATTGTTCTTCTTATCTCTACTTATATCTACTTCTATAAAATATAAAATAGCGGGTATCGTAACACAATATGGAGTTCATTTTGGCAAGTCAGATTAAGAACTATATACATGCATAGCTTTCTTGATTTCCAATTAAATATTATGGCTACTACGTCCCTCCTCAACAAAACATGCACTTGATGCGAGTATGAGGCCTAAGAAATATTATGTTAACACAATGTCAAAAATATACCTGCACTGCTCTATCATCAGCCCCCGCCGCTAACATCACCGTCGCGGCATCCTTCAAGGCGGTTAAAGATTTCGGAGCAGCTGACACCCGCACTAACACTTCGCTACAAACTGCCTTCGCTAAAGCTGTGTCACTGTCTGAAATAGACACGGTTCCATCTCCAATGTATTGACGAAGTGTGTCTAAGGCTTGGGTTAGTGCTTCGGGAGCTTCTTCGCTCTCGATGTCCACTCCTTCCATGCGCTGGAAAAATAAAAATAATATTTTGTTGATATTAATAGAGAGAAACAGGTGACGCATCGCAACGTATACAATTTGGTTGAACACGGATCGCAAGACATAATGAGGCACCTTAGAGCTCTGCCCGTTAAACAGCCCTGTCCGTTGCCAGCTCGGACTATAAACTAGCACTTACAGAATGCGCCTTGAAGAGATGAGCAGCGTATCGCAAGGCATAATGTGGTGCCTTAGAGCCGGCGTGAGCCAAACAGCGCTGCCAGTTGCCAGCTCGCGCTAAGCGCTCCAAGGCCTCAGCTTCAGCGTCTGGCTCTGACATTTGAACCACTGGGCTGGGCTCCTCGACTTCATACTCTGCTGATACACCTGGAAACAAAAAAATACTTAACTTTTGCACTGATGGATTGAATAGACATGAGAAAATTAGATGAATTTACCTGGCGCCTCCTCTTCATCTGTAGCACCATCTGTAAGAGCTTCTCGTAGTTGTTCCCCAACCTCGGGTTGGCCGATAGCAGCAAACCTGGCACGACAAAAATGAACTTAATTGAGTATTTTGAACGTGTGTGATGTGTGTGATTTTTAAATCATATTTTATAATTTGCATACACCTCACCCGCGCCGCGGTGGTGTACTCAGTCAATTCAATTCCGCTTACTACCAGGCACCCACAACACAAGGGCGAGTCTGACAAAAAATCAACAAAAGACTGATAACTAAATACTTACAAATGATTTTCAGTAGGCATGCGTTTAGGTTTATGGGTCCTTAAATTAGCCTGAATCTACTAATCTGAGTGAATATCAGCAGCGCCACCCGCTCCACCGGTCAAGTGGCACCGCGTCGCAGCTGGACGGTATCCCGCCATTCTCCTCTAGAAAGTAATCTGTAGTCTGTATATGTTACCTAGTGGCCAGCATGTCGGCGGCGGCGCGGCGCCGGGCGCCCTGCAGGCGATCGCGCGCCAGGCGCGCCGCCCGCAGCGCCGCGCGCTCCGCCAGCCGCGTGGCGCCGCCCGCCGCACCGCTGGCGCTCGCCTCGCAGAGGAGTTGAACGGCTTCCCACCATTCCCCACTAAAAACCGACATTACTATCATTTTTAATCATTTGGCTCCTCGTGTGTGCTTGCTTGGCTTTTAGGTACAGGTATGATATTTTCGGACCTATAGCCTGATTAACATCAGTTTTGCTTGAATAATGTCGCTAGATATTGCATATTATAAATTTATATAATTTATCTATTATCTCTCTCATTTTACTGGATCTTGATATACAGATGCGAAGCCTGGACCCTAACACAAAAAGAGGAATACACGCTGCTGGTGGCTGAACGGAGGATCTACCGGAAGATACTGGGACCCACTCGCGGAGAAGATGGCTCGTGGAGGATACGCAGGAACCAGGAAATCTAAGATCTGGTGGCCGAGCCCAACATAGTAGGAGAAACGAAAGCCTCAAGACTCCGATGGCTCGGGCACGTGATCCGTATGGGTGAAGATCCAGCGGTTTGGAGAGCGTACTCGGGCCGTCCGGATGGTCGACGACCGGTTGGACGTCCTAGGTATCGCTGGAGCGATGAGGTCCTGAAAGATCTAAACGAGCTCGGTGCCGTCGATTGGACAGAAACGGCGCTAGACAGGGAAACATGGCCTTCCTTAGTGTCAGAGGCCACGGCCAGGTTCGCTGCGCCACGGTAGTAAGTAAGTAGTAAGTGTATCTATTACCTACTTCGAAAAATAAATTCCTTCCACGACATATTTTACAACTGTATATGTACTTACAAAAGAGTTCTTTCGTCTATGTTGCACTGGAGTTTATTGACTACCTACACATATAAACTCACCGATCGGCATGTTCGGCAGCTCGTTGTAACAAAGGAGGCACGGCCGAAGGCACCGGTTCCGCGCTGTCCGGTAGATACTCCCGTGAGACTCGCGTCGCCTCCTCCCATAGTTCTGAACGGGCATAAATTAACACATGTATGCCCCCATTTGCCTTGAATCTTGCTAACAGTACAAGCTTTGCTTGGTTGGGGACTAGATTATTATGTGTAAGGTTTTCCCGAAATATAAGTCGAAATATCGTCGAAAGGGCTATATAAGTCGAAAGGGCTTAAACAAATACATTTAGGTAAAATAAAAAAGTGTCGAGGTCTACGTTAGTTTAGTAAACTTATTTTTTTTTAATTGTAGGTATGTATGAGTAGGTATTTGTAATTTTTTATAATGCTTTTATTTAGCTGTTCAGTTGTCATAAAGATAACTGAAAGTTGGTTGTTTTGGTTTTGTGTTCTCCCTTAGCTATCCCTAAATTCAATAAGCGAATGCCAATAAGAGGAGGCTCACCAAGATCTTTGTAATGTTGAACCACTTCCCTGGGTCTGTTGGCCCGTATCATGAGAGTCTCGAACTGAGCCAGGTCTCCGCGCTCGGCCGCTGCTCTCGCTCCTTCGACCAGGACTTCTTCGACCTAATACCAGATAAGGAAAGATTTAAGGGAAATATTTCATACCTATATTTGATAGATTTATTTAGCACGGATTGTTTAAATTTGTTTTTAAAAAACTCTCTCTGTATGAAAAATAAAACCATGTTGAAAACCGGAGACGTGAAAGGTATACGGAATAAATGTGGGATATAAGAGGAAAGGTAAACCTAAGAAAAAGTGGATGGATGATAAAAAAAGAAAGCAGGTGAATGATGAGATGACGAATGACAGATAGGTATAGAAGAAAAAGACATGCTGCGCCGACCTCAAGTGAATTGCAAGCGAATAATGGTGAATGGTGAAATACGGTATTCTAATCCTGGTCTATATTTTTTCTTGTCGTTTCCGCGAATGCTACCACTTCGTCCTGCAAACTAACCAGATGAGTAGCATGTTGCTCCGCTAAAACCAGCGCCCGCTGGTGATGGCCGCGCGTGAGCCACATGCGGACAGCGTCGTCAGCCGCCCCGGCGCGCAGGAAGGCCGCCTCGGCCTCCTCGGGCCGCTCCTCCGCGAGCGCCGCCGCTTCATGCCGAGCTACTTCGCGTCGCGTCACACCTCCGCCTAGCTCGCTCAGCTCCATTGCGATATCCCATCTGAAAATTACATGTTGTGAGTATCGGAGTAGTAATACCTAGTTATTTAAATAACAAACAACAAGGTGGCCACTAAAAACATATTTAAAAGCTGACATAGAAAGGACCACAAAAGTACATAAACAATTAAATGTGGTAGATAGCACCAAATCTGTGCCAGCAGGGCCCAAAGCCGCCAGTCCCCCTGTCAGTTACACTATTTGAAGCGGGTCCTTGAGCACACAGTAAAGGCCACAAAAGTAAATAAAAGCAAACCTCTGTGCCTGCAGCGCCCATCTCGCCCCCAGAGCCGCCAGTCCCCTGGCCGCCAACAGTCTAGCGCCAGCCGACCCGCCCAGCGCGGCTGCCCATTGCAACGCTACTTGTTGCTGGACTCCGCTGGGCGCGTGTGCGCGAGCTACGCGCTCCGCTCCCTCCCACTGACCGGATGACCGATACATTTGAATTGCGCTCTTCCAGTCACCTAAAAGTTAGATTTTCGGCTGATTATACCTATATCGATGTTTTCTATGGGATAATTAATTTGCCCATTTTTTGTAATTTTAGTGTTGGATCAAACGTATAGAGACTATAGAGGACACCGACTAGAAAGCAATTTAAAATTCACTTTTTTAAATTTCAAAATAATTTTGGACGTAGTTATAGAGGTCTATGCCGTGGCAGCGGCAGTACTAGGCATACTATCTACGGTTATGTTATACAGATTCATACAAGTAAGTGATAAACAATATGAAGGATTCCATAATACCTACCAGCCTGTATGTAATAATTCTCAGCGGCCCGCAAATCGCCAGAAGCGTGTAGCGCCTGAGCGACATGGCGCCGAGTCGCTTCCAGTAAAGAACTGCGATGAGCCGCTACTAAGCGCAGCATGGATTCGTATTGAGAGGCTTCCTAAAACATCACGAATATCCCTAGAAAATAGGTATCTACTTCCTTAATTATTGGCGACAATACCTATGTTTATTACAAACTCCAGCGGCTCGATTCGGAAAATGAATTAGATTTCTACTAGACTTCAACAAGTTACGATACGGATAATTTAAAGATATTTGTAAGATAGATATGTCAAATTTGACGTTTCCGCGATTCTGGAGGTCCTCTTGAACGATTTCGACAAGTTATGACTTAGATATCCATGTCACATCTAGTCGATATCTAATGTAGATCTAATTGATCTCTAAATCGTCTCAAGATCTTGTGATTATCTCGAAATCCGAATAGGCCTGCAGGTCAAATATTGAGCTGGTGCGTCGATTTTTTCAGTGACTGTAAATACTTTCAGAAAATAGGTGCCAACATTTACGAGTATTTTCACACATTAAAGACAACTTTACGTAAAAAAAAAAAAAACTCCTACCTACTAATAAAACCTGTCGACCGCGTGGCGGCTATGAACAGCGACATACATCAAGGGAATTAAAAGGTCTTCAGGAAGTTTGAGTTAAGGTCCCCAAACACTTAACAAAGCCTTTTCTCGTCAACCGTTGTTGGGTTAAACAGGGCAGATAAGCAACCGGGAAAGTTCCAGCGCATTAGGAGAGGTAGGTAATTAACAAAAAACCGGCCAAGTGCGAGTCGGACTCGCAAACGAAGGGTTCCGTACCATTATCTATAAAAACGGTCACCCATCCAAGTACTGGCCCCGCCCGACGTTGCTTAACTTCGGTCAAAAATCACGTTTGTTGTATGGGAGCCCCACTTAAATCTTTATTTTATTCTGTTTTTAGTATTTGTTGTTATAGCGGCAACAGAAATACATCATCTGTGAAAATTTCAGCTGTCTAGCTATCACAGATCACGAGATACAGCCTGGTGACAGACGGACGGATGGACAGACAGCGGAGTCTTAGTAATAGGGTCCCGTTTTACCCTTTGGGTACGGAACCATAAAAACAAATTAAATGTATCCAAAATACCTTATACATAGATATAGCTTCATCCGGTTCACCAAGCCCGATATAAATTTGCTCCGCCTTCCTAAACTGCCCCTCGCTCCGTAACTGCTGAGCCAGCGGTATGTAAATGTCCCTGGTTTCGTCCTCCGATAACTGCGCCGCAGCCAGCTTCAGGCCGTCTGCGACCCGGCCGGCCGAGTTGTATGCCCGGACGCATCTCTCAGCCATACCGCAGGAGGTTAGGAGGCGCTCGGCTGTCTCCCATTCCTAAACACCAATAACATTGAAGATTGATTTTTGAAGTACCTAAAGTGAAGTGAGTGCAATACTTGTCTGTCAAGATGGCAGGAGGAGTAATATTGTTTGACTATGTTAAAGAGTTTTTGATCTAACCTGAGTAGATATGAAGTGGTCAGCTAATTGTTCACACTGTTCCCGAATTAGGTCCTTGTCTTCTATGACCTGCCAAAGAAAAATAGGTTAGGAAACTGAACTGAGTAAACAGTCAGTACCTAAGCATGTAAAATCCTAGTACAGGAGAGGTCAGCAAATGCTCATTAATACTTTGCTGTCTGTACAAGAAGAAGAAATGGGAAACCGTACAAATACGCGACTCGGGCCCGGAAACCCCCCTGAAAATAGTAGAATAGTAGAGACTATAAGTTTCTTTTTAACCTGTGTGTGACTGTAATAAAACATATATATCACGTACAACATAAATAGATATAAGAGCATACCTGTACAATTTGCAAAGCCTTCTTATAGTGGTGTGCCTTCAAAGCCGCCGCTAGGGCGCCTCTGGTGTCCCCGGCTTCTATAAGATGCGGCACAGCTGCGCCAGCTTGCCGCGATGACACGAGCCACGCTCCCCAAGCGCCTTCTAATCGGGTCACTTCGCTTGGACAAGTCTAGTCAAAATAGAATATTAGCTATTGTAGCAAGTAGCAACGTCAAAAAATAACAAAATATGCCAGTGAAAGTAACTGTCTCATGGCTTCAAGTTACGATGTTATCAGTGAATTTAAAAATTTCCGAATCCATATGCTGTGATTTCCGTAATCCACAAATTATAATAATATCTACCAGAAATATATAACTTAAGAGCAAATGTCCAAGGTCCATCAATAAACTTAGGTTTACGAGGCAAAAAAAGTATGTACCTCTCGGGCTAACTGAACTGCCCTCGCGAAGTTATTGCCCTTAGCATAATACTCGACTGCAGTTAGACTGTCCCCGCGGCGTTCAGAAATTTCTCCCGCCATCTCCCACCATTCCTCCTGCAAGTTATAAAACTACTTAAGTACTAACATTGATTAGCAAATTTTACAAATACAAGCAAAAGGTACAATTTTGGCACCAACGTTGTTACCCCCGTAGAACGGCTGCTTTACCCCCTCCTCCTCCTTTATATATAGTTAAATTTTCTAGAAATTTTCCGAAATCTTTTCCAACTTTTTAGAAACTCCGCATCTTTCATCTTTTCACATCTGTTCTCATGAACAATAAAAACGGGCCACTTTGTAAGAACATTTCCATGCAACTGCAACTCTTCTTGGGTGAACTGCAACTTCTTACTATAACTAAATTTGCTTCATTATTTTATTGTGAGCATTTTTCAGGTACTTATATACTACTTGTTACCTGAATCAACTGAGCATGGACGGTCTCGACCAGCTCGTTGTCTCTCAACAAGGCCGGTTGTTGAAGGATCAGCCCAGCGGCCCTGCGAGCGCGCCCGCCTCTCAACCACAAGCGGACTGCCGCTTGGACGTCGCCTGATGCGGCTAGCTCGGCTCCTGCCTCACCTAACCTTCCTAATAAGAGAGAAAGCCATATTGTGAGAGTTTTAACAGTGTTTCTAGGCCTACTTGTAAGGATTTCAAGTTCCGGCGGTACCGTGACCGTGACTTTGCATGCTGTTGAGTAACTGTATATACGTACTGAATGTTTTGGCATTGCATTGACTCAATATACAGATAGGAACAGGCGAGGTTCAATGTAGTAAATTCGTGGTGATTAGCTACTAAAATTCTACACATCTACGTGTAGTCTACATCTACAATCAGCAGTAGAAGTAGCTAAGCGGGCAAGGTGTTGAAAATGTCTTAGCGCGGCTTCGTTGCTCAATTAGCCTCATGCATGAAATTTATATTTGAACGAAATAAGTTTTTATTCGGATGTTTGTTGCCGTTATATCATGATGCAAATGCATTTCTGTTATTAAATTATCATTTAATTGCTTAAAATAATAAATAAAAAGTACAAAACTTTGCCCGCGAAAAGCTTGTGAGCGAAACGCAACGCCATTAGCCGAAACGTCACGTGACATCACTAGTTTCAACAAATTGTTAGGACCAACCAAGAGTGAAAGAGATGGCATTATGACCGGACTCGCCACTAAACTAAGTATCAAACGTCAATTGCGTTCACACCGAGTGACGTAATCACGCTCTGTCGAATTCGCGCCAAAAATTATGAACGCTTAAACCGTTCAACATTTTTCAACATTTTAAATATTTTTTTAGTAATATTATGGGAAGATTTATAAAAGTATTTTTATTTTTTCCGGAAATAATGATTTAAAAAAGTAAAAAAAAGTCCCGCATGATGCTAATTGCAATATTTTTTCCTTACCGGTAGAAGTCAAATAATCCATGTACTGCTGCTTCAAGGTGGTCACCGCCAGTCGATCAGTCTTCTCTGCCAGGGCTATAGCTTCGGCCCACCTATTGAACTGCTTGTACATGCTGATCGCCATCTCCGGCCGGTTGGCTTTCTTCGCGTAGAATTCTTCCGCGGTGGCTAAATCTCCGGAAAAAATAGCGAGTTTGGCTCGAACTACGGCACAGTGAAGACCTGATTCAGAAAATCCAGAAGATATAAACTACCTCCTAGTAATAACAAATGCAATTGCTCGTGGAATATTACAATATTTACCAGCTGTTACATCGCCATCGCCTTCTCTTGCCGCCAACTGAACAGTTGTCTCGAGATAGTACGCGCGAGCTTCATCGCCGATCTCCCGGTAGCATTTTGCTGCTAGCTAATAGACATATTTACGGTTAACTTCATGTCGATTGATCGTTGG
Source organism: Cydia splendana (assembly GCF_910591565.1). Lineage (NCBI taxonomy): Eukaryota > Metazoa > Arthropoda > Insecta > Lepidoptera > Tortricidae > Cydia > Cydia splendana. The sequence goes on along the minus strand of NC_085971.1, from coordinate 9,160,849 downwards.
TTTAACTAGGTATGTGTTGAAAATAAAATCAGTCTACTTGCCAGCTTGTCACCGACAATGCTGGTTTTAGATCTCCTCCCACGCACCAAGGGAACAACAGTGAGTGAGTGATAGACGAGTGAGTACGGGGATTTAGTGAGTGATCTTGGAAGAACAGTGTCAACTAAGTGGATTTGGTATGCTACTTTGAAACATCGGCTCATGCATTCCTCTCATCAAGTCCTAGCTCGTATCTACTGATTTACAGAATGTTAATTTTAGTTTGTTAGTTTAGACTGTTTAGTTAGAGTAATCGTATCTTACCTAGTCCTATAAATACCTGAATATCTTCGTTGGCAAACGCTCTCTCTGCCAGCTGTCTCCACAGCGGAGCCAGGTCGGCGTTGCCGACACCGTCCAAGTAGCGAGCGCACCCAGACAGATCGCCACTACGCAAGGCGTTATCTACAAAATTATGTGACGGTCATACTCTCATTTTATGTCCGCGATCAGCCTCAGCACTATCTAATTGTAACGCATCTAGTATAGTTTGACGGAGTTTAGACGCACGAATAAATAAACATGAAGGATGACTTATGAATTAACAAAAACAGATTTCTATATGTTCACATACAGACAGAGCAAAACTTAACAGTCATGTCTCATGTTACCTATTCAATTGAACATCACAAACGGTTTACAGATTAACTCCTTATAGATTGCAGAACCTAATGTACAGTCGCGATCAGATATATCGGAGCGGCTAAGGCGCTCACAAATATCTGAACACGCCTCTATTGTCAGGGCGTTAGAGTGCGTGTTCAGATATTGTGACCACCCTGGCCGCTCCTATATATCTGATGGCTACTGTACGTACTGAAAGCGAGCCGATGCTCGTCCAGCTGAAGATACGGCACGTGCCCGCCGTCTAGCAGCACCTTTCGAGCGTTAACTTCCACGGCCACGCCGCCACCACACTCCGCCATTTCCACGCAGCCGGGGTCCCAGGCACTGTACCTGATATTATAGGTATTTTAATTAATTAATAGTTCTCTAAAAAGTACGTACTAAAGCCTCTACATCTCAAACTCAAACTCGAGTCTGTAATAAGTTGAAAGGACAGTTCTTTTCGGAGGTTCTTCCGAGGTTCGACTTAATTATAAGAATCTAAAAATCCGAGTCAAGTCTTCAAGCACAAAAGATTCGAGTCTTAACCAACACTAATTAGGTGGGTCATACCAAATGAGAAGATGTGTCGGCGTCTGGGCAACAACGGCATCGCTGTCTTCGATCCACTGCACGAATCCCACTCCACTTGCTATAATTTCCTATGCAGAAAAAATTCAATGAAGTAGATATTCTTTAAAAAAATCAGTACAAAATTAAACTCAAAGATTGTATATTATACGCTCTAACATCGACAATAGTTCAATAAGGCGTCGCAGAACCTTATGGAGATATGCTTACCTTGTCGCCAGACTGCAATTTCAACAGGATAAGTCTCCGGCGCGTGTCTCGCATGAGCAAAAGTTGTCCGCTTTCGTTAAGCTCCAGCCAATCAACACGTGCTTCGTGCCACCACTGGCCCAGCTGAACTCCTGTTTCACACGAATTATTAAAATAATAAATAAAATAAATAAATATTATAGGGACATTCTTACACAAATTGACTAAGTCCCACGGTAAGCTCAAGAAGGCTTGTGTTGTGGGTACTCAGACAACGATATATATAATATGTGTCGCTTAACTTCAAACTCGGGTAAATCCATTCGACCCTTTCAGCAAATATCTACCCTATTACCTTTTCTTAATACCAAAATCGTATAATCTGACAGATGGATTTACCCGAGTTTGAAGTTATTAAGCGACTCATATATAAATACTTAAATGCATAGAAAACATCCATGACTCAGGAACAAATATCTGTGCCCATCACACAAATAAATGCCCTTACCGGGATTCGAACCCGGGACCATCGGCTTCGCAGGCAGGGTCACTACCCACTAGGCCAGACCGGTCGTCAAATTAAAAGGTTTATTTATATTACGTATGCTTATGAGCAGACTTATATTTTCATGGTCACAGTTATGGGGTGATGAAGGAAACACACGACACAACTTTATTGATACGGATTTTGGTGGCCGAGAAAAGAAAATATTAAAATGGATGTGAAAGGATTGACGTCTTGATGTAAATAAATGCAAGACAGTTCCGCTAGCCTAACGTAAGTGGGTTGACTCTGTCCTCACCCGTAGTCAGATCCACAACGGCAATGGTCTGCCTGTCCAGCAGATACGCCAGATGCTTCCTATCGCCTTGTTCCTTGTCGTTCCCCTCATTGATTCGCACGCTGAGCACGTGCGGGTTAACGCGCTCAGTTCGCACCTGGATTGGAAAATTTATTAGCCGCTTGTGTTCATTATGTAAGCGGCTCATGCATAATTAAAGCGATCGGCACTCGATTAGCTTAAATAATAGCTTAATATGGTACGACTACGGCACGTTTTATTTAACAATGTGCAATGTTTCCTCGTTAATGTTGGATGAAACAAGTTAAAAATAACTATTAAGGCCTGTGCACGCCGGCTGCGTGTGCGTGACGTGCACGTGCGCGTGCAGCGTTTTAGTATACAAATCCTTATGAGAGACGGCACACCGCTTGCGTGACGTGTGCGTGTGTGGCTCCAACATTTTAGCGCACGGCAACGTGTGCACGTCACGCAAGCGGCCGGTGTGCACAGGCCTTTATTAGGTAAAGTTACGTTTATTTTACCAACTTTTATCTAACCGTTAGTGGATATTAAATAGAAATAAGGTTGATGAATTGCGAATTGACAGAGTGTACGATGGTGCCAGCAATTTTATCAAAAGATCAACTCACAGTATGCAATACTTTGTCGAGTCCGTATTCGACGACGCTCAATTCGCCCGCGCGGTGCAGCAGGCAAGCTCCGCCGACCGCGGCGTATATCCGTTCCCCACTGCCGGACCATGGGATCTAAACAAAACACGTAGGTCAAAGTTCCTTGCACCTGTTCCTGGTGCCCCTGATACTGTAGTAACTTTATATAACGTTCCATATTAAATTCAACGTAGATATAGACGAGGCTTCCTTCTGATTATTATTGGTAGTTACACTACCAAACATTGATTGCACGGCCACAACTGCCCGCTTTTGGGATTTAAATGTTAATCCACACAAATACAAGTAATATATTATTTCTCAACCCACCTCGCTTGTCAAGCCCCGTGCTATATCGCAGAGTATGAAAGTGCTGGCTGTACGGCAAACCGCGTACCAATCGTTACCTGAAAACATAAAGAACTTCAGCGATATTTTAAATTATGGATTGATAATAGACAAAACAATAGGTATATAACGAGCGCAAAGTATTCTGGCCGCAGTTTTAATAGCTGAAGTAGAGATAGGGAGCATCATTGGCCAGCCGCGTTAGCACCAGATAGATAGATAGATAGATAATTTGTTCTTTCATACCCACAACATACATACATGGCATTAACAATATACATGGCATTGAAAAGTACAAGATATCCAGACCAGGCCGCGTAGCCAAGATGCCAATCGCTTACGCTCCGTAGCGATCGAAACGCAACTGTCACTGTCACACCAATATGGAAGAGTGATAGAGAGACATAATGCTTTTCGTTGTCGAAGCGATAGCGATTGTAACCTTGGCTAGGCCGGCAGGTGCTTTGGGCTCCCTTACTGGACTTACACAGAGTCCCACATCAAGCATCTGTATGTCTACTTCATATCTTACCTTTAAAGCGGACATGAAATATGTCGGACGCGTGTTTAGTGGTGACGGTCATGGGCGGCGCGTCGTTGGCCAGCCGCGTCAGCACCAGCTGCTTCGGGTTCCCGTGTTGGACGTCCACAGAGTCTCACATTAAACATCTGTATGTCTACTTCATATCTTACTGAAATATGTCGGACGCGTGTTTGGTGGTGACGGTCATGGGCGGGGCGTCGTTGGCCAGCCGCGTCAGCACCAGCTGCTTCGGGTTCCCGTGTTGGACGTCCACAGAGTCCCGTATTAAGCGTCTGTATGTCTACTTCATATCTTACCTATAAAGCGGACATGAAATATGTCGGACGCGTGTTTGGTGGTGACGGTCATGGGCGGGGCGTCGTTGGCCAGCCGCGTCAGCACTAGCTGCTTCGGGTTCCCGTGTTGGACGTCCACAGAGTCCCGTATTAAGCGTCTGTATGTCTACTTCATATCTTACCTATAAAGCGGACATGAAATATGTCGGACGCGTGTTTGGTGGTCACGCGGTCATGGGCGGGGCGTCGTTGGCCAGCCGCGTCAGCACCAGCTGCTTCGGGTTCCCGTGTTGGACGTCCACAGAGTCCCGTATTAAGCGTCTGTATGTCTACCTCATATCTTACCTATAAAGCGGACATGAAATATGTCGGACGCGTGTTTGGTGGTGACGGTCATGGGCGGGGCGTCGTTGGCCAGCCGCGTCAGCACTAGCTGCTTCGGGTTCCCGTGTTGGACGTCCACAGAGTCCCGTATTAAGCGTCTGTATGTCTACTTCATATCTTACCTATAAAGCGGACATGAAATATGTCGGACGCGTGTTTGGTGGTGACGGTCATGGGCGGGGCGTCGTTGGCCAGCCGCGTCAGCACTAGCTGCTTCGGGTTCCCGTGTTGGACGTCCACAGAGTCCCGTATTAAGCGTCTGTATGTCTACTTCATATCTTACCTATAAAGCGGACATGAAATATGTCGGACGCGTGTTTGGTGGTGACGGTCATGGGCGGGGCGTCGTTGGCCAGCCGCGTCAGCACCAGCTGCTTCGGGCTCACGTGTTGAACCTCCACAGAGTCTCGCCACACCCAGCGTCTGCCCACAAAAAGTTATAAACATCACAGAACAAATTATACTTGTGAAATGCTACGATACTGAAGCTTAATTTTTGTAAACATATTTTATTTACACGAGTACTGGGACTACTGGGTGCCTAGCCAACGTGCAAATCGTTTACGCTCCGCAGCGTAGCGTAGTTATCTCTCTCTCTGTCATTCTTCCATATTAGTGCGACAGAGACAGTTGCGTTTCGTTCGCTACGGAGCGTAAACTATTGGCACGTTGGCTAGGCACCCCGGTTGTAAATGTGAGCGCACCTGAAATAGCCGGTCGCGCTCCCATAAAAAAAATTGTACGGGAGCGCTAATGTGTGGTGACCTCGATTGTTTTATGTGCTCTGTCTATTAGGTGGGGTGGTTTGTATGGACATAGATATATATATAGTTTAATCTTTTTTTTATATCACGTCGGTGGCAAACAGGCATACGCCTGATGGTAAGTGGTTACCGTAGCTTACAACTCCAGGCGGCTTAGCACGGTCGCGTTTTTATCCCTTGTCACCATGCCTGTCACGTTCTAACAAGTATGTAAGTGCGAAAGGGACGCGCATAGTGATAGTCGATAAAAATGGAACCGTGCTGAGCCCGCAGGGGTGTCATGTGATATGAACATTACAGGCCCTTTAGGAACCTATACACTCCTTTGTTGAAGTAGGTTCTGGGGTACTAAAGTAATTCAAGGCGTTCCAAATACGGAACAAAGCATTTGCTTCGGACCGACGACGAACTAATAACGCTATAGACTGGAGCTACGGGCTACGGGCTACGGCGTAGCGCTACGAATATAGTAACTCAGTGAAAGCGGTAAAGTGACAATGCTGTATGTTAAATCCGTAGTGAAATAATTCCAGTAAGTACGTTAAATTGTGACATATTATTAGGAACTTTTTTATGCATATTTGCAATCAAAATGTTTTCAAACAAGTTTGTCAGATCCGTAGAACATAGTACTTAACACATTCATTGTCACTAAATGCTACATATGCTATAGCGCATAGTCGCTACGAACAGTGTACCCGACTGTCGGGTTCTTGGCCCTGAATGTGTTAAATATAATAACCATCTCATTACGACATATAGTGACGTAATAAGGTTACAAATAAAAATAGTGAGATTTAAGATATAAGTATAAAATAAACGTAAACCTTCTTAATCAAAATTCTTATTTTTTAATTTATGCAAATTCAAAACAGCGCACAATTACCTGAGAACAGCTTCAAGTAGTATAACAGCGCCGGTTTGCGAGGCGACGGCCAATTTGGTCCCATCGCCGCTCCAGGCGAGGGCGCGCGTCGCATACAGGTGGGGTATGGGCAGGAACGTCAGGTCGAGTCCGCCAGACTCCTTCATGTCCCCCACGAGGAAACCGTCGAACGTGCCTACTGCTATCGACTGTTACACCCAAAATACAGTTTAATTCAATTTCTTCAATTTGATCTTATCGCCGTTTCAAGCGAACACAAGTGTGAGATTGAGATGGGGTGAAATGGCAGGTCGAGTCCGCCGGACTCCTTCATGTCCCCCACGAGGGGACCGTCGAACGTGCCTACTGCTATCGACTGTTACACCCAAAATATAGTTTAATACAATTTCTTCAATTTGATCTTATCGCCGTTTCAAGCGAACACAAGTGTGAGATTGAGATGGGGAGAAATGGCAGGTCGAGTCCGCCGGACTCCTTCATGTCCCCCACGAGGGGACCGTCGAACGTGCCTACTGCTATCGACTGTTACACCCAAAATATAGTTTAATACAATTTCTTCAATTTGATCTTATCGCCGTTTCAGGCGAACACAAGTGTGAGATTGAGATGGGGAGAAATGGCAGGTCGAGTCCGCCGGACTCCTTCATGTCCCTCACGAGGAAACCATCGAACGGGCCTACTGCTATCGACTGTTACACCCAAAATATAGTTTAATACAATTTCTTCATTTTGATCTTATCGCCGTTTCAGGCGAACACAAGTGTGAGATTGAGATGGGGAGAAATGGCAGGTCGAGTCCGCCGGACTCCTTTACGCTCAAGAGGGGACCGACGAACGGGCCTACTGCTATCGACTGTTACACCCAAAATATAGTTTAATACAATTTCTTCATTTTGATCTTATCGCCGTTTCAAGCGAACACAAGTGTGAGATTGAGATGGGGAGAAATGGCAGGTCGAGTCCGCCGGACTCCTTTACGCCCAACAGGGGACCGTCGAACGGGCCTACTGCTATCGTCTGTCACAACTATTAAGGATAGTTTAATTAATACAATTTGATTATATTGCCGCTACAGGCGAGAGTGCAGGCTTAGGTTACGGGAGGAATGGAGGGCGAGTCGGGCTTCTTCACGTCCTTAACAGTTTCTATTATAGTCATGCAAGACCTCAATGGTGACCGCGCTTTAAGAAACGTTCTCTTAAGAGCCCATCAACGTGCACACTAGCGCCACTGCTAAATAATCGTGATTATTTAAATTTAACGAAAGATATTTAAAAAGGGGGGCCGCTACGTACTGTATTTTGTATTTAAGTACCATTTGGATACATCAAACTGCATGCGTCCAAAGTTAAAACGGCCGTTTTTGTTTTGAGTTCATAGATCGACGAATCCAGCAACATAAAATCTAGTCTGATGTATTCAAAAGGTACTTAAATACAAAATGCAGTACGTAGCGGCCCCTTTTTTTAAATATCTTTCGTTTTTAAATAATCACGATTATTTAGCAGTGGCGCTGGGGTGCACGTTGATGGGCTCTTAACACGTACGGATGAATGCGGGAGTAAAACATGAACGCAGTTACTGCGTGATAATGACAGGATAAAACATCTCTTTGTATAGACTTATAGATGATGTTAAACAGTAGTGCTTGCACTATTTATGTTATTACCACGCGATAACACCGAGTCCATTAAACCGCCGATAATGGTGAGCATTATGAGCAACGGCTCCAAGCTCCGCAGCAACGCGCCCGCGCAGACGCCGCGTAAACCGTGACGTGCCCATCACAGCCTCCCACAATCAACTGCTATGTAATAGTTATTTGTTTTACAAGGGGGCAAAGTTGTTGTTTAACCGCTCGTGCTAATATTGATACCCGAGCAAGCGAAGGACCCCAAAATTGAAACACGAGCGTAGCGAGTGGTTCGAAAAATGGAATCAAGAGCGTTGCAGGGGTTTCAAAAGCACGAGGGTTAAACAAAATTTGCCCCCGAGTGAAACACAAAATTTTTCACCACACCAACCCGAAGAAAATATTAACTGTAAGATATCAAACAAAATCAAATCCAAATGATAGTTCTTAAATATTTATCATTCCACACCATCATTTAAAAGTCAATTGTATCAGCAAACATAAGAACCCAACTCAAAATTTGCATTTGATTACTTTGCCTCACATGTGAATAAAATGCAACTTTGCTATCAGTTTTTGAACAATCAAAAGAGCCTTTACCAGTTGGTGTGGTGAAAAATTATTATACTACAGTCAGTAGAGATGACTATGGTTACCTGTCCAGAGGGGCTGGGCGCGGCGACCGTGAGGTCCCTCGCGTGCGGCGGCAGCGCCGGCTCCACGCTCCGCAGCAACGCGCCGCCAGACGCCGCGTACACCGCCACGCGCCCGTCACACCCTCCTACTATCAACTGCCGTGCAAAATTGTTATGTTTTGAATCTGAATCGTGTGTATGAAATGAAATAGGTCGATAATTAAGGCTAATTATTCATTTAAATAGTGAAATTAGCACCTATTTTATTACCCAAATATGCATTAAGTTTTGTCACCATATATACCAATAGCTATCCTACGATATTATTTCTCTCATCATATTTATAGCTACTGATAGCAGTAACTATAAATACCTATGATGAGAGAAATAATATGGGGGATGATGAGATGGGATTTGGTATGGAACTATGTGGTACCATAACCAAGAATTGGATTCTTTATTTATGTAGATATACATTGACAGCGTTGCGTTTAACGTAAATGACGGTGGACGTGTACAAATTACCTACTCCAATACTTTCTACCACGCTATTTACTCTTACCACGGTACTTGGCTACCCAATAGACTCGTGTGACTTACGTAAGGAGGCAGCATAACAAGAGCGCAGGGCGGCAGAGCGTAGCGCAGCAGCAGCCGCCCGTTGACGAACAGCGTTCCATCCACGTGGCCTGAAGCGAGCGTGCCGTCACCGCGAGCTAGGGACACGCAGCAGGCGCCGCCCGACCACAGGCTGGAGCTCTTGTTGCTCTTGCAGTCGAGGGACCTGAGTAAACGACGATTGATAATACTAGCCACTTTTTTATGGAGCATTGAAAGCGATTGGTGGTATAGTGCAGCGATATATAGTAATGGTGGATGGTGGAGCAAAAGAGTTTTACACTGGTACCCACCAGATGGCGGGCGAGGGCAAGGTCATCCGCTCCGCCGCTGGCGAGACGACACCGAGCAGGCAGGCATAGCCTGGGCCAGTCTGGCCGCCGACAGAAAACTATGGTGTGACATGGAGGAGGCCTACGTCCAAAAATGGACAAACCCACATAAAAATACTTAGTAAAAAATTGTTTTTAAATTCTTTTCTTTGTAACTTTATTTCAAAATGATACTTAAACTCTAAATTTAATTATAACATTTATATTTGGGAAATAAAAGGCTTTTATTATTATTTATTATTATTTAAAGTAATGAACAACGGTTCATTTTTGTACCCTGAAACTAGGGTGCCGTCACAGCGACACACAGACCCACCTGACCATAGACTGGAGCTTTTGTTGCTCTTGCTGTCGAGAGACCTGGGTAAAAAGCCCCTGGATAACTAAAATAGGGAGCGTTGTGAGAGCGGTTGTCGGTAGAGTATAGTTTGTATATACAACGGTACATAGTTGATGAAGAAAGTTCTAACAACGTAGCTTGAAGGAGTACCGCCCGACTGCAGGCTGGTGCTCTTGTTGCCCTTGAAGTCGATGGACCTAGGCAGTACCCTTGAAAACCCGAATTGCGCAGCGTTGTGACAACGATCGGCGGTAGATAACCGTGGAAAGCTAGCTAGGTGACCTGACACAGCTGTAGATAGCATGTTAACACATTCACTGCCCCCGACGCACATGTGCGTTCACCGGCATACAAGTAACAAAAATCCCCTTTCAGTAGGTACCTGATCTTGCCATCACAGGTGACACTATAGATATAGGGCAGCAACGCACAGGCGCGCCAGTCAGAAGGAACTTGTTGTAGATCACCTTCTGGCAGGACCAGTCCGCGCCCACGTGGTACACGAACACCATATTGTCGCTCTGGATTATAGCAGTATCATCCAACATGTTGTATACCTGCATTAGTAAAATACTTCCCCACGTGGCCACCGGTTGCGAATATCTTAATGCACGTACGTAGATCAAATAAAAATCCCCTTGGAATACCTGATCTTGCCATCGCTGGTGCCGGTATAGAAGCCCTGCTCGGCCGGCAGCAGCCGCACAGGCGCGCCGGTCAGAGGGAACTTGTTGCAGATCACCTTCTTGCCGGACCAGTCCGCGCCCACGCGGTACACGAACACCATGTTGTCGCTCTGGGCTATCCCAAGCAATTCTGAGTTGTCGCTGAACGCCAAACCTGGGAAATTGCAAAGCAACTTGTATGCAACTTTGGATCAGGTTAGGGTCTACTGACACTGAAATTACGGTAAATTTAAAAAAATGCAGTTAAATTATGCAAAACAGATAGGTACCATTAAAGAGTTTACAGATGATAGGTACTTTTGTCATGTCCGAATTTACATATTTATCCCTCGTATTTTTTTTATAAAATTGATATCGTTTTTATTCATATAATATCATATATGAATAAAATGGATGCCGAAATTTGACTAGGTTGTTAAATATATATAATGTATATATACATACATATAGAAAAATAAACACAAGATACATAGGTACCTCTACAGGTAGGTACAGTCAATTTCATAAAATGGTACCAAATATAAAATCTGCGATCGTTTTTAATTCCGTTTTAATAGGGCTTTTTTTGCCTTTGTTTATGTATAATGGGTACCTACATACCTACAACGCTACAACTTTAATCATTGCATTGCAATAACCGACGATATCAAACTACTACCTACTACCAAAGAGAATAGATAGTATAGAAAGCTATTGCCAAAGTAAATTTTGTAGTCACGGTACATTTACTGCCATCTATCGACACACGATTAAAACTTAAAATAAAATTGAAAATGTATAAATTAATCAAAATATGTTTACGGATAAATGATTTTTAATTTTTATGGTTCCATACTGACCCATGTTCTTTCACTGATATGTGTTAAAATTGTTAAATATCAAACGGTGTCGTCAACGCCATCTAGCCGAGAATAGGCCAAAGGTATGGCGCCATCTAATCGAGAATGACTTTTTCTTGATTTCCGAGGCACGTTTTTAGGGTTCCGTACCCAAAGGGTAAAACGGGACCCTATTACTAAGACTTCACTGTCCGTCCGTCCGTCCGTCCGTCCGTCCGTCCGTCTGTCAGTCTGTCACCAGTAGGGCTACCGCCAATACCGAAAATCGTCAATTGCGGGCATTTTTCTCTGTCACTCTAATTACGCCTTCATTGGAGTAAAAGAGTAAGATCCCCGCAATTTGCGAATTTCGGTTTTCGCGGTAGCCCCTCTGGCTGTATCTCACGAACCGTGATAGCTACCGTGACAGTTGAAATTTTCACAGATGATGTATTTCTGTTGCCGCTATAACAACAAGTACTAAAAACAGAATAAAATAAAGATTTAAATGGGGCTCCCATACAACAAACGTGATTTTTGACCAAAGTTAAGCAACGTCGGGAGTGGTCAGTACTTGGATGGGTGACCGTTTTTTGTTTGCTTTTTTTTTCTTTTTTTTTTTGCATTATGGTACGGAACCCTTTGTGCGCGAGTCCGACTCGCACTTGCCCGGTTTTATTTTCTTAAGCCCCCTCCTCACTCGTGCGCGAATCGCGGCGCGAAGTCGCGAACGCGAGTGTGGCGTCGATTTTCGCAGACAGCGAAATCGACTCGACACTCGCATTCGCGGCTTCGCCCGCGATTCACGCGCATAGTCTGGAGGGGGCTATAGACTTTATTTCTCTTATACGGAGTTATATATATACAGGGTGTAATCGTTAAGTGTGGCCAGGCGATAATTCCGTAAATATAACAGATATCAGAAAACTTCAAATTGATATCGAAAGTGCGTTACCCAATGAGTAAAATTACATTAATGACTTTTTTTAAATAAAATAGAAATATCCCATACATTAACTTTGAGGGGTGAGTCGTCGTACTAAATCTATGTTTGGGATATTTCTGCTTTTATTTAAAAAAGTCATTAATGTAATTTTACTCATTGGGTAACGCACTTTCGATATCAATTTGAAGTTTTCTGATATATGTTATATTTACGGAATTATCGCCTGGCCACACTTAACGATTACACCCTGTATATCTTTGCTACTACTAACTATATAGTAGGATGTTATTATTGTTCAAAAAACCATAAGTGTGTACTTGTAATAACGTAAGACTTCTTCCCAGCGGCAGGGTCAGCGGGCTTAGTGCTGAACTTGTCTCGTCGCACTCCGTCGCGGTCGAACAGCAGCACCTGCCGCTCGCACGTCGCCACCGCCAGCTTCACGTTGTTCGCTGACCAGCATATGTCGGCGATAGGACTTTCGCCCTCCTATAGTTATCAAGAACATAAAATATATACCTAATTAACTGAACTCATTATACTAGCAATAAATTAACTTCAATTTATAAATTTATAAATTAAATGTAATGTAATTACTTGTGAATTATTCTTACTTGAGCTTCCATTAACGTCTTTGAATATTTCAAACGCATTTTAATCTAGTATTATTATCAAACGAAAACGTAATAATGTATTGTTCACTGTGTGTATTGTTCTGTCATTGTTGCATAGCGACAGCAGGCGACATTTAAATTGGCGCCATATCGGAAATACCCAGGCATAGAGAAATATAGAATAAAATAAAGTAGTGATGGGAGGGTTCCATGATTGACTTCTATAGAACCCCTAAATTCGTCGTGTCGTGTGAACGTGACTTATGTCATACCGACATTTAATTTCCCGGTTTTCGCACTATGCTTATACATGGCAACACTTTGACATAGCTGTCAATTTACCGGAAACTCTTTTCGTTAGTACTTTTCATTCGTGAAGACGTTGTCTAGGTTAGAAATTATTTTATCTTTTTGAATCGAGCTTATAGCGTGTCGTTTTTAAGTTTTAATTTAATTTTGTGAATTGTGACTTTAATTAAATACATGTTTCAAACATATTTTGGTTTAACACTTACAGTGACACAAGGACTATAGTGCCGGACTTGTCTTTGCTATTTACAAGAAGTATGAAAGTGTCTTCATGTGTATAAGTGATAAATTTTACTAAAGTAAACTTTGATGTGTTGCAGGACGTCATGCCATTCGCGAGGTACGTTGAACCAGGGCGAGTAGCCCTGGTAGCCGATGGCCGCTTGAAGGGAAAGCTTGTGAGCGTAGTCGACGTCATTGACCAGACACGCGCCCTCGTCGACGGACCCGGCAGCGGTGTCCCTCGCCAACAGATCCGCCTTAACCAGCTGCATTTGACCAAGTTCCGTCTGAGCTTCCCCTTCACAGCGCCCACCCGCGTCGTCAGGAAAGCATGGATAGACGCTAAGCTGAACGAGAAGTGGGCCGAGAGCCAATGGGCACAGAAGCTCGCTAACAAAGAGAAACGCGCCGCTATGACAGATTACGACCGTTTCAAGCTGACGTCGGCACGTGTGAAGAGGAACCGCGCGAGAACAGTGGTGTTCAAGAGCCTGAAAGTGAAGGCGGCGCGCGCCGGCGTCTTCGGCAAGAAGGCCGTCCCCAAAACGAAAGTCCCCAAGCCGCGTACCAAGAAGCCCGCCGCCAAAAAACCCGCGAAGAAGTAATTCTTGTGTCTTAGAGGTTAAGTGACAATCAAGGGACAAAATAAAGAATTACTTTTAAGCTATTATGATGTGTTACATTGTTAGTCCCTTTTACTATCCATTTTGTGAAATGAGGTGAGTTAAGTGGTTATTACAGAACATGTGGTGTTTTTTCTTTACTCAATTTGTTTTATATTTCAGGGGTGGCTTGGGACTTGCTGCTATAACCTAAAAGGTGTGCTTAATATATAAATCACCCATATAATTTTTCGATAATTATTTTAAAAATGATGATTTTAAATATAGTCTCGTTCGTATGAACTAAATGATTTTAAATTTACCACCTTACTGAACCTTTTTACTTAAGTATCAAGATTTACAACCTTTTTATTTGTTACTTATACAAGACTAATATTTCAGATCAACATAAACTGGATGCCAAAATGCTAGATGATCTAATAAATTAAATCAAGAAACTACTAAAAGTACACTTTATGGTGAGTAAAAGTAATCAAAACCTGATATTTTGTAGACAGCAACTTAAATGATGAATTTAAAATTAGTCTCGTTCGTATGAAAATTTATGATTTCAAACTTACCACCTTACTGACAAATCTTCTTATTTTGTTTTATTATGTTTGGGTTTAGTCTGCTAGTAACACTTAATTCTTTAATTTCAGTTACCGCAAGTGAAATTGGCTAAGAGAGGTGAATATGGTTCCTGTGGCCAGGCTGAATACAATCCACATTTTAAATATAGGTAACTATACATTTACTTTTACGTGTAGTCAATATGGAAAAAATCTGAACTTACCAATATGTTACCAGCATTTAATTATGATGCATTCCTATTATCCCTCTTTACGAATATAACTAAATATGAGCTATATAATAATAGGAAACACATGCCTTAACCCTTTACCAGGCTAAGGGATATATATTTCCCACATACGGCACTTCAAACATGTGTTCTATTTTCAATGCGTAAGTCTGACATTCAATTGTCATTTTTGAAATGTCAGCCTGGTAAAGGGTTAAAGCATGTGGTGTTCACAGACTGAGCTGCTTTGCATATCAATTTCCACACTACGTAGCTCTGTGTAGCTGACGAAAATTGAAACATATTTACTCATTTTCATGTAGTTTTGCAGTAACTAATGCTAACAATTGGGATATATACTTGACCCTGCCAAAGCCGATGTGTGAACAGGACTACTGTCATGCGTGACTCTGGTCAGGAACATTATCACACTCCGTGTAAGTTGTGTGATCTCATGGCCACACAACCAAGGGTTGAGTGTGACAACTATTCTAGTTCTGACAAATTAACATTAATATTATTATTTAACATTTAGTCATAGTATTTTATTGTTACAGGGTCTCCAAATTTGTGCATGAGGATAAACTATAAGACCTTTTTTGGTAAGTTTCTTTTTTTTTACCCAAATTTTATTGCAGGTGAAATCGGCTACACTTTTAATAGACTAATAGCTGGTGTTTTGTTGTCATATTTCGACTTTAATATGAAATAGTTTACAACTAGTAAAACGCAAAAACTATATTTTAACTTTTTTGCTCAATACACTAGTGTGTATATGTCGCAGTCTTTAGTGTGAACTGGTCAAAAGAACTTTTAACCGACAAAAACAGGCAAAACTGCGTTTGACTGAGCATGTTGGTCAAAAGTAGTTTTACCTGAAAATCATTGGTTAATAGTAATTGTGACTGTTACTATCAGTCAAAAGTACTCCCAGAAATAGGTAGGTTAGGGTGTTTTTTTTTTTACTTTGCCCAAAAAACGAAACTGTTCCCAGAGATAGGTAGGTTAGGGTTATTTTTTTTTGCTACGCCCTAAAAACGAAACTGCTGCCAGAAATAGGTATGATTTTCAGGTAAACCTACTTTTGACCAACATGCTCAGTCAAAAGCAGTTTTGCCTGTTTTTGTCAGTTAAAAGTTCTTTTGACCAGTTCACACTTTTGACTGCAACATATACACTGTATACATGTGTATAGTTACATAGATTAGCTTTCTTCATTAGGTTCTCTATCTGTCAAATGCGAGACCCTGCCAAAGCCGATGTGTGAACAGAACTACTGTCATGCGTGACTCTGGTCAGGAACATTATCACACTCCGTGTAAGTTGTGTGATCTCATGGCCACACAACCAAGGGTTGAGTGTGACAACTATTCTTATACTCATATTCTCGGAATGAATTATACAATGTGTCCGGTCAACCATGTCGGAGCCGTTAAGGGCGTGTAGTACAATCGATTTCATCGATAAATCACCACGTGTTTTTTTTTAAGTCAACGGTAATGAAATGGCGGCATTTTTAATTTTTCAAACACCTGAGCACGGGTGCACGTGGTATTTTTGGCATTATCTGTAAATTTTTCGTCCTACGAATACAAAAAATATCTCATTGGATAGCTAAATATGTAAGCAATCGATTAAAGCTAATAATTGTATGCAAACATTTCAATAGCAAGGCAAAAGAAAATATTAAAAGTAAATAATTAGGACAGAAACGCATTACTTTTTCAGTTTTTATTTTTTTATGTAAAAACTGGGTCGTTTACCTACATTTTTTTTGCTCTGCGTTTGTAGTACAGGATATTGGATAGACATCAATACCAAAATTACGTATCTGACATAATAACTTTAGAAGTTACAGAGGTTCCAAGATGTACCTAAAAATGTTGTTTTTTTACAAAAGGAGAAAAAATAAAACAAAGCGCTAATAATAATTTAAATTTTAATAAAAATCATAACAAAAGTATCTTAAGGCTAAAGATGACTAACTAGTTGAGTAACTGCTCAAAATAGCCCCCTCGATTTTGTAGACAAGCAGTTGCTCTTATCGCAATATGCTGCGTAGACCGCCGAATCATCTCCTTATCTTCTCTTAACATGTTTGCATGTTCAATTATTCTTTGCACTAAATCTTCCCTTGTTCCGGGTATGTCGACGTACACTCTTTGTTTCAAGGTGCCCCATAGAAAATAATCGAGTGGAGTTAAGTCCGGTGATCGAGGTGGCCAAGCGACATGTCCGTCACGTCCAACCCACGGGACATAATGCTCATTCAAATAATTTCGCACATCTCTTGCAAAATGTGGAGGAGCACCATCCAGCTGCAAAATCATCCTCCTCCTGTATGCTACAGGCAGCTCCATTAATGCGTCATGGAACTGTGTTTGGAGAAATTCTAAAAATCATGGGCCATTCATTGTCCCATTGTTGTAGAATAATTGGCCCAACTAAAATATCGTCAATGATTCCCGCCCAAACATTTACTGAGAATTGGTGCTGGAATGAACTTGGTCTCACAGCATGAGGATTCTCCAACTGCCACAGATGCTCGTTGCGGTGGTTTACGTATCCCAAACGCGTGAAAGTGGCCTCGTCGGTCCACATAATACGTTTCAAAAACGTTTGATCCATTCGTGCTCTTCTTGTTATCCAGGAACAAAAAACTGATCTTGCAGCGTAATCTGGTCCAATAATGTCTTGTACTCGTCTGAAATGGTAAGGGTGTAATCCTTCTCTTTTTAATACTCTCCAGACTGTCCACTTGCATAAATTCATCCTGTTGGCTATTCTTCTAATGCTCAGTCTCGGGTCGTGTGTGACTAATCTTAAGATCTCTTCTTCGTCCTGGGGTGCTACAAGTCGAACACGTTCATCGGCGGGTCTTCTTATGCCGTTCTCAGCGAGCCGTGCATGAATTCTTATGAATGTGCGAGCATTCGGAATGGGTCTGTTAGGAAACCTCCTTGCGTACTCTTGAACAGCAGCATTAGCGTTCCCGTTGCAAAACCCATAAACGAAATGTATGTCAGCAGTGTGCTGACTAGAATAGTGGCCGTCTTCCATTTTAACAAAAACGGAAAATAAACAGCAGGTCCAACAACTAACAAAAGTTTCAACAATAACACAATCGAACTGAAGTAAGCCGAAGATAGCAGAAGTTTGTTATCACAACGCAGAGCGAGGGATGACTGATTGACCTGGCAGCACCCCTTGACTTATCTACCTGCTTGTAAAAGAAAAACTGGGAGTGGGGATGATAATTCTTGGGATTATCTCAAGTTATTAATAAAGGTAATTAACAGGGTCATATTTGAACACGCGTTATTTTTGAAGTATCAAAGATAGGGCTATGATTTTGGTATGCATTTCTAGCTAATATCCTGTACTACAAATGCAGTACGAAAAAAATGTAGGTAAATGACCTAGTTTTTACATAAAAAAATAAAAACTGAAAAAGTAATGCATTTCTGTCCTAATTATTTACTTTCAATATTTTTTATTGCCCTGTTATTGAAATGTTTGCGTACAATTATTAGCTTTAATCGATTGCTTACATATTTAGCTATCCAATAAGATATTTTTTGTATTCGTAGGACGAAAAATTGACAGATAATGTCAAAAATACCACGTGCACCCGTGCTCAGTTGTTTGAAAAATTAAAAATGCCGCCATTTCATTACCGTTGACTTAAAAGAAAAAACACGTGGTGATTTATCGATGAAATCGATTGTACTACACGCCCTTAACGGCTCCGACATCGTTGACCAGACACATTGTATAATTCTTGAAAGTTTAATGACTGTATTATATTGTTACTACTTGTTACAGATTGAATTTGTGCATGAAAACAAACCAGAGGATATACCTACCTATTTGGTAAGTTTATAATATTTTTTTAACGGATTGACATCATTAAAATACAAACTTGTTACAAGGATATTGGTAACAAGTGTTACCACATTCAAATATGTTATAAAAATACATATTGCCTCTACAGACTACCACAAACTTAGAGCATTTAGTAACTGGAGACGTCATGGCTGTCATTTTCTGTACAAAACAGTCTGCCGATTTTTTGTGGAGGAGGGGACATCGACTGTATTGCTATTTCTACATGATTTGTACATAACGTACAAATAGCTTAAAATTTAATATTATATACCTACCCTACAATTTCAATGTTAATTTCAATTATCAATAATATTTACTAGACATTAATAAATTTGTGCTATTAAAATTTAAATTACAATCTCCTAACCATTGTTATAATACCTAAATTATATAACTATTTCCTTAACACTGTCTAGTACCTAGTATAATTATTTTAGATTTAAGACTATTGCTGTGCCCTACTAGGGTCCATGTGAAACTTACTATTACTATGTAACAACCATGGATGCAATAAATAAATAAACTGAGCCATGTGCCATGTCAGACCACACATAAGTTTGCACAATTGTGCAAGGTTTTCGGCAGAGGGGTAAGCTCTTAACCCATTCAGGGCCAGCGACTCAGCGTATGGGTCATGCTCAAACAGTTCCGCAGGGCCAGTGACTCACATGTGAGTCTTGAATAAATTCCGATTTAAACTTAAACGAAACGTAATTTGATGTAATAACGTAAGTATCATATAAGCTAACAACCATTTCTACAAGGTATATTAGGTTAAAAAATTATAAACACGTATTTTTTAATGAAAACAGGGTCTAGAATATTCAAGTTTGGTTTACTATCAGTGCAATATAGTAAATATACTGAAATTCTAGATACATATGCGATGCAAGCAAACAGAAAAATCCATATTAAATAAATAAAAAAAAATATATATATTTCTGAAGTTATTGACATGGCTCAAGGTATGGGTCACCGTGGCCTGGCGCTACTTGTAAAAACTACTAATGTTTCCGTAGCAGGCTAAAATAAACTTTATTGGCTTGTTTTAAAGCTTATTTCATGTTGAAGCTATTTGATATTGTACCATTTTACAACTGATTACTGTTTGGATGATGGTAAGCCACATTTTGTAGGAACCAAACCGTAGTATAATAATATTTTGTTTTGTATAAGGGGTAAGGCAACTAGGATTTTCTCCCACTGTACATGTCATAATATTTGGTGATCGTTGTATTGTATCTTAGGCAATTACCTACTAACAATGATGTTAAGGTCATTTTTTTTCGTTTCAATATAAAACAAGGCGGTTGAAACAGTCATCACTAACTAATATGTATTGTATTACAAATAGTTTGTGACAAATATTTACAAGTTCTTTAAAACATCGTGGTTTCTACGGCAGATTAGAAGTATTATAATACATTTTAAGTTCTCTATTGTTACTAATATAATGGCGTTTACCAAAACAAAGATAAATGACCGACTAGGTGTAAGCTTATCGGACACACTTGGACAATAAACAAGGAATGCATCCGAGCGGCGGCGGCGGTATTATTTTTCATGTGGTATTTGACGTATTTGTCACAAGAGTTCAAGAAGTGATTCATCCCATCCCCCCTATTAGAGATGTATTTTGGAGTAACATGGGAAATAAATATTATTTAGTCACGATTTATTCGTGGGCGACTTTATACTCCTCCTGTGCTGTTGTGATTTCGTATTTTGTGACCATGGCTATGGATTACCGGAATTTGAACCCGCCTTACCAAACTGCAATAGGTAATTAGTTTTTTTTGATAGGCACAGAAAAACGGTGGTTAGTAAAAATGTTGCATAATGCTGTTCAACTGGCCGGCTTCATAAGCGGCGATTTATTTACCGTGCGCGCCAGGCTCGAGACTCATAAGCTGAGTCATACGTTTTAGCTAAAAACGGTTTGTATGGTGGCCCGGCGTATTGTGTACGCTCAGCGGTTCGTGGCCATGATTGGGTTAAAGGCGACTCCAGTTCTTAAATGCTCTAAGACAACAAGTACAGTAGCTTAATTTTTTTTTTTTTAATGATGACTATATGTATCGCCCCTGTCTGATTCTTGATGATTGATCATTCCTGATGATATATTATTTTAATATTGATTGCAATTGAATTATCTGAATTTTAAAGATTTGATTTTATTTACAGGAATCAAATTGAACAACAGTTGTAAAGATTCTTTTTAAGGTGAGCAAAACCTCATCATTAGTAATTTTATTTTGTGTTTTCTTAATAATTATGTGATGACTTATGTATCGCCCCTAACTGATATTTGATGATCGATTGTTCTGATAGTTAAAGATCATTAAATCAATTTGTTTGGGGAAATTCATCATTATTAATTTTTCTTTTGTTTCTTTACATGCAGGGACTTCTTGAAGGATTTAATGGAATGATACTGAATAAAAGATAAATAGTGAGTTTAAATCATATTAAATTAAAATTTAAACTATTTTTTTTTTTAAATACTATGATGACTATATGTATCGCCCCTAGCTGTAGTTTGATGATTGATCTATTCTGATAATTTATCAAAATAATTTTAAATCATATTTTGAAACTTAATGAAGCTATAATAATAAAATATTTTTTTTATTTTCAGACTAACTTTACACAGTTAATTGAAGACGAATGAGTAGAATTGAAAACCAAAAATATATATGAGGTTAGTGTAAAAAATACAAGTAAAATACTTTGGTACATTACTTACTATGATGACTATTTGTATCGCCCCTAGCTGCTATTTTGATGATTGATCAGTTCTGATTAACCAAAAAAATCTAAAATATTTTAATATGGTTATGTATACGTAGCTCATTGTAATATATTACTTACAGGGTGGGCTAGTGCAAATGACCGCCAGCATATCAAAATTGCAAGAAGAAAATGACAATGAGGTAAGTTTAAAAAATATTTTAATTTTAAATATTAAAACATTGCATTTGTATTGTGATGACTTTTTGTATCGCCCCTAGCTGCTATTTTGATGATTGATCTGTTCTGATTAACAAAAAAAAACAAATATTTTAACATGATTATATTGATTATGTATATGTAGCTGAATGTAATCTATTACTTACAGGATGGGCTAGTGCATATGATCGCCAGCTTATCAAAGTTGCAAGAGGAAAATGACAATGAGGTAAGTTTAAAAAATATATTAAATTAAAATATTAAAACATTGCATTAGTATTGTGATGACTTTTTGTATCGCCCCTGGCTGTAGTTTGATGATTGATCTGTTCTGATTAACAAAAAAAAATATATTTTAATATGATTATGTATATGTAGCTCAATGTAATCTATTACTTACAGGATGGGCTAGTGCAGTTGACCGCCAGCTTATCAAAGTTGCAAGAGGAAAATGAGAATGAGGTAAGTTCAAAAAAATATATTAATTTCAAATATTAAAATATTGCATTAGTATTGTGATGACTTTTTGTATCGCCCCTGGCTGTAGTTTGATGATTGATCTTTTCTGATATTGAAAAATATATTTTTATAACATAAAATGTACTACGTGAAACTCAAAATCCAAATCTCTTTACAGGATGGTGTGCTGCGAATACCAGTATCACTACTGCGTACTTACCGTGATCTATGTGGAAGAGGATGAATCTAATGGTAAGTTTTTAGAATAATTACAGTACAGTACATGAAGCAGAATTAGCCAAATTGTAGCTAAATGTCTCCTCATGCAGGACATAGCATCTCACCCCTCAGTATTATCCTCCTAATGCCCAGCCATACAAATGAAAAATCCAAAATTTGCCATTGAAATTTGAACCTATAGTATAGAAAATAGAATCGATTTTGCGTTGTTGGAAAATTGAACGAAACAGCAAAAGCGACTGTTCCAATTGAATAGGATTTAAGTTTCATTGAACTGAGGGTACTATAGGTAGGACCTTGGGCCTTAGGAGGTTAGAACATATACTTACCGTGATGACTTTACGTATCGCCCCTAGCTGTACTTTGATGATTGATCTTTCCTGATTATTGAAAAAAGTATAATTTTAAAAGTATTGGTGTACCAACCATTATAATAATTTAGTTGTCCTTTTTTTTCTTCAGAAGCATTCAAGATTTGGCACACTTGAAAAACCCATTGCAACAACTATTGAAAAAGGTATGCTATCTCATTAAAAATATTGTTTAAAAATAGTAAGTCAATCAAGATACTGTTCATAAAATATTTACATGATGGTATTTACAAGCATATATCATAATTTCATTGACGAACATTTTTTACTGATAAAATATTTAACTACAGTACAAAAAATATCTTATATAGAAACCCTTTTTTTAATGACAATTACTTTCTTTTCAGATCTACAGTACGAGTATGGTGCAACGATTTAATATTAGAACTATTAGGTAAGTTTTTATCTTTCTCAAAATTATTTTTATTGTTCGAATGGTTGGATTTAAAATATAAATACTTGAGGTTGGGAAGGTCAATATTCATAGCAATTTTTTCTTAATATAAATTGTACTAAAGTTAACCATGTGATGAACTACTTAGTTATCCCTGGCTCACTAAACCGTGGGGATAATATGGTATGGTAACATCTGATAGACACTCTAACTGTACGAGAAATTTTTTTTAGAATACTCGTATTAACCCATGCTTTATTTTAAGATGCTGAATTAATGAAGCCCAGAAGTATCATGATATCGAGTCACGTTCCTCGCCAACCTGAATTGTCACAGGTAATTATTTAACAGCCTGTATTGTATTTCACTGCTACATCTACATTAATTTGTATTCTTTGAAGAAAAAAATGTTTTTCATACAGTAAAAAAAAATCTCGCTTATGTTCAAAATGATGAACTACTTAGTTATCCCTGGCTCACATAACCGTGGGGAGAATATGGTATGGTAACATCTGAAATGACACACATAAAAGTTGCAAATGATATGTATATGGACCTGTATTAATCACTGTTTTGTTTTGTTCTCAGGTGTGAAGGTAGCAAAGTCGAACAAGTTATTGGCAAGTTTCAAGGTAAATAATACCTTTCATTTGTAAAATAATATATGATCTAGCTACTAAAACGTAGAGGTTATATTCTCTTTGCTAGCTACTATAGCCTTCTTAAAACTTTCGTCGGCAAGAACAGCTTTGGTCGGGGATAGCTTTACTTGCCATTTTAAACTTAGCAGTGATTAGCAAATGCAATTTAATAAATGATTTTTTTCCGATTTAAATTTTGAGCTTCTCCCTGGAGTGTTCAATCTCATGAGCCCTACCCTTTTACTGTCTACAAAGGCGCTCACATCTTGCATTACTGTTAACTCATAAAATAGCTTCTTGAACGCATCTAGTTTGGCAGAATAGGATGACCGTGGCCCCGAAAACGAGACGCGTGACGAATTTAGGCGCGGTTTGCAATGAAATAATATAATTAGAAATAGTGTATTATGAATGTGATGAACTGCTTAGTTATCCCTGGCTCACAAAACCGTGGGGAAAATATGGTATGGTAATATCTGAAAGCACATGTATATACGTGTAAGGTAACATAAAATAAAACTTGTGCTAATCATTTATTATTCGTTACAGGTAATTTATAGACTCCCACAGCTATGAAACGAAAAATATATACTTTCAGGTAAATAAAGCCTTTCCTGAATTGAATAATTTTAAATTCCAATCTCAACCATAGGGGCTGTCCATAAATTACGTCATCGATTTTTGACGATTTTCCAACATCATCCAAAAATCATGCTTCGAATGACCCCGTTTCCTCCTACGTCATGCTACCATCATCCGATGTCCAGACCCCCCCCCCTAATTTGAAATGACTTAATTTATGAATAGCCCCATACTGATGATCACTAGTACAGTCATCTCCAATAATATGTTACACAACGAAGGCCGCAAAAAAATCTGACACGATTTTATTTGTAGAGCTATGAGAACGTGTCACATATTTATTGCGACCTTCGACACAGAATAACTAGTAGTACTACCGTACAGAAAATTCACTCCCTCACAAAAGTAGATTTAGGTATAAAATTATACCTATATTCGCCGCCTGCAACAAAATTGAAACTTATAACCGCGCACGAACCGTGAATTTTCTTTGCGCGAGCGCCACGTGACACGACTGTCGTGCGGTCGAGCGGCAGCCCACTGCCATACGCCTGCCCTGCCCGGGAGGCCGCCGGCCAACTGTACCTAAACTGCGTAGTGACACCCCCCTGCCTTCGAAGAGTTATGTATAATGCAGGTGACTGTACTACACTTCGGGTTCGCATTTGGTGAACTCTGGAAAAGATTGACAATACCAGGAGACGGCTCTCTAAATGATGAACAACCATAGACAAGCATATATCTAGATATCTTTGAAGATAATTAATTACTGACAAATCTACAGTAATATTTTACTTCATCATATGTTTTAATTATATAATAGGACATGTTTTACGAAGGCCAAACAATCACCTATCCAAGCAAGGGCTGACCTGGAAAATTCCCGGAAAAAGAGGACAAGGTCGCCCACGTACCACCTGGAGGCGCACAGTGGAAAAAGAGGCGGCATCAGTTGGCCTCGGCTGGGCGGAGCTGGAAGAGGCCGCGCTGGACCGCGAAGAATGGAAATCCCTTCTGAGAGCCCTATGTCCCTGATGAGGGATAACAGGATATCATCATATGTTTTAATTTTGCTAAACATTTTTTTTTTGTGTGTTTTCAGGTACGTTTACTGAAGATGAAAAGAAAACCAAATTATGTTACTTATTAACTTATTATGGTTATTATTTGTTGTAAATAATTGTATTGACCTATTAAAATAAATGAGCTACGCATAAATGTAGTTATCTTTTTGAAAATACCGCGAACATCCGCAAAATGCTTGATAAGGCACAAAACTGCGACAGGACCTATCATATACAGATAGCCAGTAAGCAGTTAGAACAGAAACGAGTAACATGCATTTTGTGCAGGTTATTGAAAGTGCTACAAATGTAGAAAGTGACACGACTTGCTTAGTGAAGGTAAAACAATCGTCAAATTTTCATATATAACATTACACCTGTAAGTTTACACATACGAGCTTTACTGTACATCTGCAATCTATGTAGATATACTATTCTATTACTACAGTACCGTATCAAACCAAAAAAGTATCACGGCCATGTCGTTATATAAGTACAGTCAGCTGCAGAGATAGTTATCCCCCTGCAACCTGATGGATTGTTTAACCCTCGCAGCGCTCAAGATTCGATTTTTCTTTTTTGAAGTCTCGTTTGCTCGAGTAAAAACAAGTAGGTCACTATTATTACAGGCTTTACCTGCGACTGTGGCTACAAATTTGGAGGAAGCTCTCGAGAACTTAAAGATAAACTTTAACCGGCGACGTCCAGATCGCATAGAAGCTGAAACTAGTGGTGTTACGATTCTAAACATCTTGGGTGGAATCGAGTAAGTGTTTTAGTAGTTAATAAGTTGGGTTCCCAAAATAATAATACTAATAAAAACTACTAATTCAACATTAAGAAAGATGATGTCTACGGCGCACATAAGAATTTGGGGCCCTTTTGGAAAGTAAATAAAGCGAATTAAACTAACATTTTTCTACGATCTATGATTTTCTGTTTATTATAGGTAATCAAATATACTGTCCTTCGGGGCCCTGGGCACGTGCCCCGTGTCCTTATGGGGCTGTTCATAAATTACGTCATCTATTTTTGACCCCCCCCCCCCTTAAAATCATCCAAAAATCATGCTTCGAATGACCCCGTTTCCTCCTACGTCATGCTACTATCATCCGATGTCCAGACCCCCCCCCCCCCCCCACATTTGAAATGACGTAATTTATGAATAGCCCCTATGGGAAAGACGGTAGTGTGTCTACCTCCACACCTATGATTTACCTTGCTCTATGTAGCTTATACCTCCATCATTTCACATTCAACAGGTACAATGTCTACGGACAATCGATGGCAATGGAAGAATCTAATATAGGAGGAAGGACCGTTAGAGTTCAAAAACTCGTTTGGACCATGGGAAAAACTAGCGTTTGATAGGTCTGTGGCAAAAACAAACGCAATGTCGAATTTAAATAAGTTTTATTAAATAAAATGTAACATTGATCAATTATTACTACACATCGGTAACTCGTGGCATTTAGGGTAGCACTTAAAAGATTAGTTTAATGGGGTTGGCAACTGTCAAAGGTTTGCCTAGATGGCGCCATCATAGCTTGCCCCTTTTTCTATGAGATTTGGCTTAAAGAGCTGGCATCCAGGGTATTAAAAAAACAAAAATTTGACACAATTCTAGGGATTGACGGGGCAAGCTATGATGGCGCCATCTGCTAAAAACTTCCACCGGCCAACCCCATTAATTCCTTTTTTTAGTGGTTTCTTTTTCTCGACTCGTATAGGAAGAACATTGTCACATCACTAGTCTGTTAGAAACTGTCAAGTGCCACGAGTTACCGATGTGTGCTCATCACTAATCTTTTAAGTGCTACCTAAATGCCACGAGTTACCGATGTGTAATTATTACTGTTTAATTTGCATTTTCTACTGTTAATTCACTCTGGCAATCACTAGGTACTCTGTCTGTAAATAGTTCAGGTATCTGGAACAAATAATAATTCTTGTAAGTGTAGGTATGTGATGTGAGGTCCCCAAGCCGCACTTGACTTGTAGAATCTATAGTCCATGACATGATAGAAGTCATAAAATAAAGCACTTGTGCAGTGGCGGGACATGTACATAGCATAATATATGCTTTTAGGTTGGTTGGTTGGTTATTAGAGAAATTGTGTTATTATAAATTACCTGAGGCGTAAATGCTTCTACTCTGTCAAGTAATGAATCTGAGAATCCTGGTGTATAATATCTGAAAACACGAAATAATGGTCCAATGAGGATAATTAATAGAGAGGCAAATAAAGAAATTCCGTAGGCGGTAGGCCCTCGCGTCAGCTTACCTGACTATTTCTTCAGGGAAGCAACTATTTATTATGTTAATGTATTCTTTTAGGGATGTCCCTGGAACTGTATCTATCTCTTGTATTCTTTTCAATGCGCCAGTTGTTACAAAAAGTCTCCTTGCTCTTGCGTCGTTCGGCAATATCTAGAAAGAAACATAGTTCTCAAAAATAAATAAAGTAAAGAAACGATTTTAAAGGCGTATCCAGAATAGTCAATTTTTCGCCAATCTGATTAAATTGCCCGATCGAATCAGAACGTGCGGACGCAAACGCCAATTTGGCTCGCCGAATTCAACCGCCGATAATGACCGATATTACCGAGGAAATGAGGTGCGAACGCAAGAATACCAATTTGTGACGCCAGTATTTTTGTTCTGGGGCATTTTTTCAATTTAGAGGGTTCTAATCTCTAATATCACCATAAATCTAAAATTGGTGATTAAATTGGAGATTGACGCCAATTTCATTTCTGATCAAATCGGTCGATTTGATCATCCCGTCTGGATACCGCTTAAGCTTCATAACATGACTAATATTTGGTACAGATTTACGTTAAAAACTAAGGCCCCGTTCGCACGGCAGCTTTTTCAACGCGCGTTAAAAAAGCGTTTGAATGACACAAATGGATAACCATGTATGTATTCACACGAAGGCGGTTTTTAAGCGCGGCGCTTTTTTATCGAGCACTGTTCGATTTTCGGCGTTGAGCGTTGGCGTCAAACTGAATAGACCATACGGAAATCCGTGTATCTGTTCTCACAAGCGTTGAAAAAGCGCCGGCGCTGCTGTCAGTTGGCTGTCAAGTGTCAATTTTTGGTGTCAATCGTCAAGATTATTATTAGTTTCACCTTAAAAATGTCAACTTATGCTTACAAATTCCTGAAATATTCAAGCTATATTAGTAGTAATAGCAAAAAAGTATGGCTTTTCTGAGATGCGTACGTGGCAGTACGACTCACAAGTGATTTTTAAGCGTTCATATGAACACAAATATTGGAAACGGTAAAAAAGCGCCAACGTCGGGTTTTAACGCAACGCTTTTTAAGCTGTCGTGCGAATGGGGCCTAAGGGTATGCCCGCACGAGCGACTTTGTCTCCGCAATTTTGTGTTTTGTCTGTCGCACTCAAGTGTCGAAGTCCAAGTGCGACAGAGACAAAACACACAAAGTTTCGGAGACAAAGTTGCTCGTGCGTGCCTACTCTAAATTTTGACAAAAACAGATATGATAAGCCAGCTCCACACTCGTGCGCGAATCGCGGCGCGAAGCCGCGAATGCGAGTGTGGAGTCGATTTCGCAGATCTGCGATCTCGACTACACACTCGCGTTCGCGGCATCGCGCCGCGATTCGCGCATGAGTGTGGAGCGGGCTTTAGTTTAGCATGGGGGCGACGACTTTATTGTTTTACAGTGAGACGCCTCATTCTGCTCTCGTATGTTTCTTTTCTCTTAATGAATGTATTAATTATACAGGATATTGACTCTTGGAGACCCTATACATCTCTAAGGATAACTTGATAAACTATATAATCTTATAGTTCTGACACCTAGAGACATTTACACCTCTAAATATTATAGATTTTTTTTTTGTGTTTTGTATCTGTATTTTTTATGTAATTCGACATTAAGAGACCATATACATCTCTTAGTAATTGTAATACGTTAGATTGAATTGTTAGTTTTATTTTATAAAATTGTTGATGTTATTATTTTTGCTTATATGTAAATTCAATGATGACGTGTAAAAGTGCCCTTGTGGCCTATTTGCTGAATAAATGTTGATGTTTGATGTTTGTTTGATGTTTCGATCTCCGTTTTGGTGTTAAAAACATTGTTTTAAACAATTTTACTGAAGTGTCAACTGTCAATGTCATGAGAGTGTCAAAGTTACCGATACCAATATCAACAAAGCAACGTGCAGTCGTGCAGGGATATGTATTAAAAATTGAATGAAACTGTCCATAACATAAAAATGGCAGGACGTGGTCGCGGTCGTGGTAGTACGTTATCGCTAACACATGAGCAGCTGCAGGCGTTAGGCATCGCGCGCGGCGAGAACAACGCACCAACCCTCGCGCCGCCTCCACTATTTCCAAAGCTCGAAGCCAAGCCATTACCTCTCGCCTGTGATGCTGCTACCGACTATATGCTGATAGTTAAGGACCAATTCATTGGATTCCTCCACGACTCGCCCGCATATGTCAAACCGAAAACAAGAACTGACGACGTAGAAAGGTACTCCGACAAGTACAAGCTGCTCGCGATGGACGCTAAACAAGGAAAAGTTTTAGACTGTGTTTGGAACAATATGCCTACGGAGCTCCGACCGCAAGCGCGACGCGTCCGAGCGACGACGCGTAAACGGCGCCTGGACGATCCCTCTGAGATCAATAAGAGATTCCAGACTCTAGAAAAGAAAGAAACGCTAGATGAAAATGACGAACAAATGGAAACAAATGAAGGCGAAGAAACTGTGAAAAAGGTTGAAGCTAATGATGATGAGGACTTGGAAGATGAACAGGAGCCAGAAGATGAACTGGATGATGGGACTGACTATGCTAATAATTACTTTGACAATGGGGAAGATTATGATGAAGAAGATGACAATCTGGATGATGGACCTGTTTACTAAAGTGAACTGTAATAGTGAGTAGACATTCAGTGTAATTATAGCTTTTTTCTACAACTTTAGATACCTCTAAAACTTAGTCATGTTTACCATGAAAATATTATTTGATCATGGTGAAATATAGTACTTACATTGCCTGGTTATCTTCCAATGACTATTACTTTGTAAAAAACATGTGAATGTGGTACCTTAGCATACTGTGCAAGGACATATTTGAGAATGCAAGCCGGTGCAGCATGCAGCAAAGGCTCTAGTGCGGGGCGATGCAGACAGCATTGGAGAGCCTGTTTTAGCGCACAGGAGGTCCTGGCATGCACTTCGGCTGATGACTTCGGATTTGTGTATAACTGTGAATACATAATTTACTCATAAATTAGTGTCTAGATCTGGTGAAAGGGCTGCTAGAGCCTCATATTACAAAAATGCTAGTAGTGCAATCACCAGTTCTAATGCGAGTTTTACACAAGAAAACAGAAAATTTTGTTATAGATATTTCTTGTTAATAATTTAACAAGTCAATTGAAGCTGTGAGCATTTTGGTTTAGTTAATATTAAATATTATGAAATAATAAATCTTGTGTAAATACTTATCACAACACTGTTAGATTTTTTGACCCTTATTGTATAAAGATTGAATTTGGGCCCTAGCCAATATGACAATCGTTGATCACATGACTTTTCTTAGTATTTGTCATCCCAATACATTTTTTCTATTCGTTTGTCAATGTACAACAGGTCTCTTCTTGGCTAGGCCCCCAGTACTATATTAAGTGAACCTGCAACAGCCTGAGCCTGGCGACGGCCAGACTGTGTTGCACGTCATCACCCTCAGTGTTCTAAGGCAAGCCCACTTTGTCAGTAGAAAAACGCGCGCAATTCTAAATTAGTATGAGACTTCCTTCGCGCCTGGATTTTTAAAATTTGTCTCCTTTTTCTACTGAGTAAACTGGCTTGCCAGAGACATATTCAATGAACCTGCAACAGCATGGACAGAGCGTTAGCCACTGCAACTGCCAAAGTGGGCTGTGGCGAGTGCTTCGCGATGTGGCCCAGCGTCCACTCCGCGGCACACAGCTCTGCGTCCTCGCCCTCTGTGTTCTATAGGACCGCAAGGTTCGCTAGCGTACTACTATTAAATGAACCTGCAACAGCCTAGGTAGAGCGTTAGCCACAGCGACGGCCAGGCTGTGCTGTGGTGAATGCTTTGCGATGTGGCCCAGCGTCCACGCCGCTGCACACAGCTCTGTGTCCTCGCCATCCGTATTCTGAAGGATGCTCACTAATACGGCGATGGCCTGCCAAATTACAAAATTACAGTTTGCGTAAAATGTAGGTATCTAAATACGAGCCCCGATGCATTTGTTTTCGTGTAGTCAGACCATTTTTGCTGTGCTTACTCGCCACGACGCAAGATCATCTGCAGTCGAAGATATCGGTATGTTTTGCGGCATGAAGAGAAGGTTTTTCAACGGGGAAGTAATGCACACCTTGGCCTCGATGACAGCCATCGCGAGCTGGTCGGATTGGCCGGCGATGTAGCCGAGCGCCATGCACGCCGGCACTCTGACGCCGCCCGTGTTTTCGTTCAGCAGGTCCACCAGCGGCCCGCAGCCCCCTGTGTTCACCACTAGCTGGGCTAGCTGTTCGAGGAAAATTTCAAGTCAGTAGGGTAAGGTATGTCGAGTCTTGGACTCTTGGATACTATTAGGGTCCTGCAAATGAAATGAAAGACTTTATGATTCTGACTTAATGACGATTTTGCAGACGTGGTAGGCCGGCGAAAACTAGTTCATATATATAACACAGGCATCATCTTGCCATGGTCCGATTTTATAAAGTTAAAATTTTACATCATCATTGGTTACCAGGTGTTAATTGCATCAATGTCGCCGGTTTACATATACATGGATATAAGATATCATTGTGACTTGTAATTCTACAAAATGAAGTCCATCATAATAGGATAGTCGTGATTTACCTACGCGTGCATGTTATAAAGTGCAGATGTTAGTATGCCGCTACTGACTCAGCTCAGCTTTGACTGTTGGTAACTTACATCAACCGACTGCTTGACGATGTCCCGGAGGAGACACGCGGCGGCGCGGCGCACGGGGGCGGCGTCGTGGCCGGCGTGTAGAAGGGCAGGCGGTAAAGCGCCGCCGGCCACCACCGCCTCGGCTAGCTCGGCTCGCGCGCTCGCCACCGCACCGAGCGCGCATAACGTGCTGCGCTGAACGGGGAAATTTCGGGCCGTAATTAGTCAAAATCCTGATTTTTAGAGGTTTTAGTTAGTAGCTGCAAAGGTAATATCTGGGAACTAGACCGGAAATGGAGCTTTTCATCTTCAGCCTACCATTATTAGTTTGCGAGGCACTAGAAGAAAAAGAAGGGTTTAGAATTAGACTGGCGATAATTAAGGCATGGTATCGACACCATGTCATGTAGCACAAGATACCTAACGTATGCTGGCGATTATCCATCAGCGACTAGCTAATACCTTCTACTAAGATTTGCCTTCCTTGTAATAGCTAGTATATAAACAAACAGAACAATAAACGACAAATAATACATACTTTCAACTTTGGGTCCTGGTTCTCCAATGCTCGCACCAGGTGACAAATGGCCCCCGCGTCCACAACTGCTTCGGGTTTATGCTGCGCCAAATCCACCAAGGCACCTGCTGTGATCTGCGAAATCGGATTTAAATCGTATTTATGTAGGATGGGTAATAAGTGCAGTATTTAATATTTGCAGTTGATCACCAGTGAGTAGGTATTAAATTCAAAATATGCCTTTTCTCTCCAGTGGGAAAAGTTAAGGGTCTCTCTGAGACTCGGGGAAGTTAAATCCAAATATCGCCTTTTGCCCTGCAGTGGGCAAAGTTAAGGGTTTCTCTGAGACTCTGGGAAGTTGAGGATGTTCGCATCCGTAGTAATCCGTACCGACAGAGCTTCCACATAAAATGGGTTATCCGCATGCACAAAAAACGGTGCCGTCGCGCTTTTGTTAAATGAATGAGAAGGATCTGGCTTCTGAGTGCGAATATCCTTCCCTCCATTTGCATCAAGCTAATTGACCGAAGAATTTCCGTTCTCTTTTATTTATTGAATTAGTTTATACCTGTTTGAGACTTATCTCCGGCTCCTGAAAGGCTAGCACCAGGAGGGGGAGCGTGCCCGCGTCCACCACCATGCCCGCTAGAACTTCGTTGTGTTTGCCGATGTAGCCCAAAGCCCAAGCCGCGTTTTCTTTCACCTGTCATTAGTATATAGTGACTCATTACGAGTATATTTGGCTCGCTTTAATTTATGGTTTGTTATTAGTATCACAAGTTAGGAAAATTGGTGTAAAAACATTACCCTCCTTCTGACGCAGTCGGATAAAAATACATACCTACCTACAATTTTGACACAGGCCATAATTCTATTGTGATCACTTTTCTGACAGAAGTTTCAACTTATGCTTTACTGTTAATATAGGTACTGTGTGTGTGTGTGTGACCCTATAAGGATATGGTAAAATTTTGTTAACAATCTAGTACTTATGTTTAAAATTATGTAGGTATATGAGTAACACGTAATTTTAAGAGTGACCTGGGTGTCAAAGTCATCAAGACACGATACGATGTGCTCGAGAGCTCCGAGTCGAACAATGGACGAAGCAACATCCTCATTGTGCCTGTAATACGAAATATTGTCAACACGAATATAAACATATAAGTAGACAACGAACTTCTAAAACGATAAAAGAGCAAACATTTTCAAATAAGTAGGTAATTAAAAGACAAACAATTTAGTTTATGAATACAATTTAATAGGATAGAAACAAACTGCAGCGCCTGTTGTTTGTTTTTAGGGTTCCGTACCCAAAGGGTAAAAACGGGACCCTATTACTTGCTATTACTAAGACTCCGCTGTCCGTCCGTCCGTCCGTCTGTCACCAGGCTGTATCTTATGAACCGTGATAGCTAGGCAGTTGAAATTATCACAGATGATGTATTTCTGTTGCCGCTATAACAACAAATACTAAAAACAGAATAAAATAAAGATTTAAGTGGGGCTCCCATACAACAAACGTGATTTTTGACCAAAGTTAAGCAACGTCGGGCGGGGTCAGTACTTCGATGGGTGACCGTTTTTATAGATAATGGTACGGAACCCTTCGTGTGTGTGCGAGTCCGACTCGCACTTGGCCGGTTTTTTATTTCTACTTACTGTTGTTACTTACTTTGCAATAGCCCGCATAAGGTACAGTGCAGATCTTTTGTAAAATACCTGCAGATAAAAGAAAAGGTAGGTATTGTACATATTTAAATATCTTTGTTTTTATTTAAATACAGTCCGCTCATATTCGAAGCAAACCAACCCATTTTGGCAATTCCTCATTAGGTGTAAATATTACCTACTTGTACTTTTATGCAAAAACCGCAAGACCGATCAAGATCGAACGTCACTGAATGGCCTCTGCCCTAACTAGGGGGGGGGGGAATAAGATCTCCAGAGAACAAAAGCAAGCTGCACCGTGCCGACGTCGGTGTGCAGTTAGTAGGTACTCACGTTGTACTTGTTGAGGTTTTCTAACACGATGGTAGCCATGCCAGTCGCGAGTAGCTGCCGCGCCAGGCCCTCGTCGTGTTCGGCCATCCTCGCCACCGCTACCACCGCGCACTGACGCACCGTGCTGCACGGGTCTGAGAGCAGCGGCCGTAGGAGCTCTTTGGACATTTGGACAAAAATTAATTTATGGATATCTACCGGACCCCACAAGTAAAAGTTCTAATCATGCGCACATTATACAAGAGCTATTTAAGTTCTTTCATCCACATAACCATTTGATCCCTCATTTTAGGACGTTAAGACAGAATATTGTCAACGAATACTTAATACCTAGAAATGTTACGTGGTCTCCTCTACACGATGGGCCAACGCCGGCCACTCCAAGGGACGCATTTATGCGTTAGAGGGAGCAAGTGATATTGCTATCTCATTCTACCGTATTGCTGCGTCCCTTGGAGTGGCCGGCGTTGGACCATCGTGTAGAGGAGCCATTACATAAAATGGTTTTATGGGCTCTAATTGCCGGGAATCACCCTTTAAGATATATAAGGGCAGATGGTTTTAACCTTTTACCGTCATATTAGTCGCACCCAAACATCTTCACACTATCCATACTAATATTATAAATTATAAATATATATATATAATATTATAAAGGCGAAAGTGTGTCTGTCTGATACCTCTTTACGCTTAAGCCGCTGAACCGATTTAGTTGAAATTTGGTATAGAGATAGTGAGTCCCGGGGAAGGACATAGGATATTTTTTATGTCGGAAATCATCCCTGAAGAGAGTGCAGGGGGTGGAATTGAAAGAGTTAATGAATTGCCTAATAATTGAAGTAAGCAATGCGCGAATTGAATGATTGCTATTAGGATTATCCAGGCGCCATACCTCTACTTTAGCTGCTGTCACTAATTCCACGCAGACGAAGTCGCGGGCAAAAGCTAGTATCTCTATATATTTCGTAGGTTACGGATCAAATATCAGAATAAATCCAATACTTTCACAACCAACAAGTTTTATCAATTGACGCCACACCCTACATGGCGACCCTGCCATGATTCAAAAATGGAATTTTCTGATACCCAAATCGATGAAATTGCTCTGACTTAATAAAAACAACAAATACAAGTTCCTATACAAGTTGTACCATAATAAATAAAGTCGTTAATAACAATGACGTAAGATACAAACCTAATACCCCGACGCTTTCCAAACATTTAACATTGGACGCCCTCGTTGCCAGCTCTGCCATGGCTTGGACGAACGCCACTCTGGATTTCTGATACGTTTCGAAAACTGAAATGGTTCAAAACAAAAGACAGGTAGAGATCAAAGTAGGTAAGGTACCCACTTGTTAACTATTAGGTAGTGACTTAGCTACTTAATGAGGAAAGGCACCTAAGGTCATTTTGGAAAAGACCGCGCGCCTATCAGGCAAGACTTCAAGCAAAGCTCTTCCTTTCCGACTGTTATGAGTGAAGTACGTAGGTATACAAATACGAGTAAAGTTCTTGCCATATGACGGTGTTCTTAACCAAAAATGTTATATGACGGTCTTCCCCACTTGGACCTTAGTTCAACTTCAGTATAATGATTGTCGTATTGAAATTCAATTCAGGTTACATCTCGTTTTACATTGCGCGGAAAACTAAATAATATGTGTTAGGTACTTACTCAATTGTATATTCTTTGGACTGCTCATAGAGTGACTCATGATTATTGGAGTTTTATAATACAAACAAAGAAATGTTTTTAATCAAATAATAAAATCTTGTATGCATAAAAATACTTTGAAGTTTAGTTATTTGTCAAAACAACGCCCATTAGACAAATACCAATGTAGGTTTTTATAGCTTTTCATAGTATCGGCCAGTTATTTTAGATTTAGGTACCAAAAAAGTATTTAACATATAGTTGATTCGCTCTAGGTTGTTATAAAAAAACCATTCCAATTTTTTCATGTCTACGTTTTTTTTTACCGCCATACAGACAGCGTACAGCGGCCTTCAGAACTGTGCAAAATTGCCTTTAATTCAACTTAGTGTCTCTTGTTTTTCACATCATTTCAATTGACCGGGGATTAATTCTCATATCATGCCGAGCGCATCGCGTTAAATGTACCATTATAAGTGAAACCTCGGGACATTGCCTACCATTTATAACTGGAAATTACCTTAAACTGGTCGCCCAGGTTAAGCGCTAGATTAGGAATGAGAACCGACAGCGCCCGCGCAGCCAGCCGAACGCGAAGGCCATACGCCGACGTCACTTACACGTCGTTATATTTACCTATAGCTATACCGCTACACGTGTGGTGCCATTGTGGCCCGACGTGTGCAGTGCCTACCTGGCAGAGTTCACTAACACACGACCGTACGCGTGCGTTATATATGATTATTATATAAATATTGCGCATAGCCATTGTTAAAAATGACCCTGATTGTTCGACGGTGATTACCCGCGACTGCGAGCCAGTGTTTAATCGTACATAAGTGCTAGTGTGAATCGGCCAGGATGCCGTATATAATGGTTATGGGCAGCCTGAGTGCGCCCCATCTCTCTAAGGACGAGGGCGCGACGGTATACGGGCTGAAGAGTGAGGAGCGAGCAGCATTAGTGAGGGTACGTTTGTTTAACGACTCAATAACAGATCTACCGGCTTGTTTATTTTGTATTTCAATTAGTGTAAACAGCGAGCTGGTTAACTTTTCGCTTAGTATCCGATGTAACTCAACTGGTAAATGTGGTCAACTCTTCTTCACTTTAAACTACTTAGGGCCATACTTGCACCATTCCACTAACTCGAGGTTAAGCGGTTAAACCGTTAACCCAGTGTCAAATTGTACTGGTAACCATGGTAACTCCAGGTTTAATCGGTTAACCCCGGGTTAGAGAATGGTGCATGTGGCCCTTAGTTACATGATTTGTATTCGAATAATATCAAGATTGTACCTATAAAGTTTAATGCTGTCGCGGCCGGTTGAGTTACTTGAGTTTTAGATCACGAAACTTAACTCTATTTACCTACTCTGAAGTTTGTTGAGTAACACGACTGTAGACATTTCAAATAAGCAAAATACCCATTTTAGAAATCAATCCGTAAGCCTGGCCTGCCCACGCTCTCTAAACAATACCTAAATCAAAAGGAAATATTATATTTTATAGTCTTGCAAGTCACTTGCCCATAACCGTGTTCACAGCATATAGTTACGGGTTAAGATTGCTAATACAGACCTTCATTTCCAGGAGCTGAACTCCTCCTTCAACATGTCGGTCGCAACATCATCAGACCAAGAACGCACAGTTCGCGTGGCACAAAAAGGCCTCACCCTAGTGGTCGTGAACCGACTCCACGCCATCCTCGGGTACGACGTCGTGTCCCACGCCATGGCCATGACCAACGCCAACCGCGAGCTGATCTCGTTCACCATGTACAAGAAGTCGAACAGGGACCACCACGGACATAGCAGTCATAAAGGCCACTCACACGGCAACGTCGTCACGCTTTGAAGAGACTACATTAAGAGTTACTAAGTACTTAGCTTGCACGTAATGATAAGCGAGGCATGATGAGATTGACGAGGACGTGCGGTATCATGTTAATTGTTATTTAATTACCAAGTAATGAAATAAAAACATGGGATTCATAAATTATTGTAATATATTACTTCCTATTTTAAAAACAAAGAATACCTAATCGTAATAGCTAGCACATAACGACTTTTTGCAGCGATAGGTCGATTGGAAGGCCATTTTATATGGGCGACAGGGGTTCTTAACCTACCTTTTTCGTGCGTTTTTTTAGGTGTAGGTACTCCCCTCCTTTTTTTAATAATCGGTATATCGATAAAGCATCTTACTATGCCCGTGCTGTTTCGTAATTGATTAAGACCGTACCGCTGCAAAAAGTTGCCAAATGAGACGGCTAAAAATATAACAATATAAAAAGCTATGTCAGTCTTAACAATAGAAACTTAATAGTCAGCTTACCGATATGGCCATAGTGGAATGTATACATATAAAAGTAGAAAATCGTCTACAACGGCTAGACTACTAGAGTTAGACCAAGATAAGTCTGCAACGATTTTGATAGCACAGTTAGCACACGCAGTGCAAGTGTTATTAATACGTCATAATGTCATAGAAGTCTGACGTTTCCAATATTACATTTTATGGCATCTCGCTTTAAAAATTGGCATTATTGCACATACATTTTAAAATTCGAATCATCGATACAAGCCCATATAACCATTCCAGTCGCAGAATCACAAAGTGGTAACTAAATGTCAGATGTGTCGTAACAGAGTCCACACAATGTGTCTAGAATTGTTTCGAAACAAAGTGTCGTCGCCGTGTCTACACTTTTCCGTAACAAGGTGTCGACACATTTGTGTGCACTTTGCGTGCGGTTTGCGACTAAATCTGACAGCAAATTTGTGACAGCAAATGTCAATATAAAATACCTCTTGAAAACCAAGGTTTGTCAAACTACTATTAGTGTCTCGTGTGCTCGTAATTCTAGTAAGTCATCATGGGCAATGCAAATGATAATAATCGACCGAAACCATATAAACACCCAACACCCGTCAACCTTTTACAGAAAAGTTTTTAAAGAAATTCAATAAGCTACTTAGGTCAGGCAACGAATGCTCCAAAAGTTGTAGAGGGAAATGCTCGGACACAATTTTTGACTCCGTAACTCGGTTTGACAAGTTAGGAGGTGAACATATCAAAAGTCCCCGGCCGTAGCCCTTG
Organism: Cydia splendana; assembly: GCF_910591565.1. Taxonomy (NCBI): domain Eukaryota; kingdom Metazoa; phylum Arthropoda; class Insecta; order Lepidoptera; family Tortricidae; genus Cydia; species Cydia splendana. The sequence continues at coordinate 9,121,391 of NC_085971.1, read as the reverse complement.
AGCGGGGGGGGAGAGAGGGGGCTTTGAAGGTCCCATTTTCCCGTTTTTCGATTATATCTCGGAAACTATGCATCTCAGCGACATGGCCACTTATACAAAATGAAAGTTTATTTAATTTGTTACAAGTTTATTCAGTCAATTTTTTCGATATGTTGAATAGTTTTTGAGATATCCGCTCTTGAAAGTTTATTTAGGGCTCTCCATTTTATCTTGATATATATATCTATATCAGTGAAGGTGCTAGGCCGTGTTTGGTATCGTTTTCGTATAAATCTGGGGTGCTGAATCCATTTAAGATATCACATTGACACCATTCCACAAAATAAAAATAAATCTTTTTAGGGTTCCGTACCTCAAAAGGAAAAAACGGAACCCTTATAGGATCACTCGTGCGTCTGTATGTATGTCCGTCTGAATACACAAAATAGTTCTTTACATATAGATGACAGGAAAACCTATTAGAAATGTGCAGTCAAGCGCGAGTCGGACTTAATGTACGGAACCCTTAATACGCGAGTCCGACTCGCACTTGGCCGGTTTTTTTGAAACTCTTCTTGACGCTTAACCGCTGAACCGATTTCGTTGAAATTTGGTATAGAAATAGTTTGCGTCCCGGAACAGGACATAGGATAGATCTTATAACCAAAATCATCTTTTGAAGGTGTGAAAAGTGGCGTGGAAATTTGTACGGGAAATCAATAACCGCTGAACCGATTTATATGAAATTTGGGATGGTCTACATCTTTGATTTAGTTAAAAATGATGAAAAAACATGACTTCAAACCTAAACTTAAACAGTATTCTTCAAGAAGTCAATTCTGAATTCCCCCCTACACCTCATTTCACACCTTTAAAGGATGATTTTTGAGATAACTTATTATATCCTGTCTCGGGACTCAAAATATATGTGTACCAAATTTAAATTAAAACTGTTCAGCAGTTTAAGCGTGAAGAGGAGTTTAAAAGAAAGTATTTTAATAAGTTTATATGTTTTTACTTCGGAATGGTGTCAATGTGATACCTTAACTAAATGTGGTACTGCGAATTTATACGAAAACGATACCAAACATGGCCTCGTAGCTTTACTGTTGTAGAAGTTAAAATAAAATTGAGAGCCCTAAATTCTTATTACTTGGCCAAACTTGTGTAGAAGGAAAAGGTAAAATAAAAGTCTTCGGCAGGAATATAAGACACAAATATATATTTTTTTTGCGTTACTATTTCATTCATCAAATATAAACATACCTTGATTATACTATTCTAGTGAGATCCTCATAGATAAACAAAAACATTTACTTAAAAAATTACAAGGTCGAAATGTCACGGAACTTGTGAGAGTAATATGTGAAAAATATAAACTTTTATGACAAAAAAAATCTGGACACAATTTAAGAATCACCCAATTGCGTCGAGGAATCATCTGTATTTTTGCTTGTTTCATTACCTCCTCGCTTCTTTTTTGTCCTTTGTATTCTGTAGCAATTTGTTAGATCTGAAAATAAAGATAACTTGCGTCGTCACGGATGTCGATTTATAGGTTTTAGGGAGTGCAGAATTCGAAAACGATGATCATTTTATAATCCAAGATGGCGGCTACGTATTTTGTCATAAAAGTGGAATCCAAAATAGTCATCATTTTCGAAATCTGCGCCCCCAGAAACCTATAAAACGACATCCATGACGACTTTTATGACATAGTGCATGGCCGCCATCTTGGAATCCAAAATAGTCATCATTTTCGAAATCTGCGCCCCCTAAAACCTATAAAACGATATCCATGACGACTTTTATGACATAGTGCATTGCCGCCATTTTTAAATTGAAAATGTTATCATTTTCGAAATCTGTGCCCCCCAAAACCTATAAAACGACACCCATGCCGACTTTTATGACATAGTGCATGGCCGCCATTTTGGATTCCAAAATGGTTATCATTTTCGAAATCTGCGCCCCCTAAAACCTATAAAACGACATACATGACGACTTTTATGACATAGTGCATGGCCGCCATCTTGGAATCCAAAATGGTCATCATTTTCGAAATCTGCGCCCCCTAAAACCTATAAAACGACACCCATGACGACTTTTATGGCATAGTGCATGGCCGCCATTTTGGATTTCAAAATGGTCATCATTTTCTAAATCGGGGCCCCCTAAAACCTATAAAACGACATCCATGACGACTTTTATGACATAGTGCATGGCCGCCATCTTGGAATCCAAAATGGTCATCATTTTCGAAATCTGCGCCCCCTAAAACCTATAAAACGACACCCATGACGACTTTTATGGCATAGTGCATGGCCGCCATTTTGGATTCCAAAATGGTCATCATTTTCAAAATTGGGGCCCCCTAAAACGTATAAAACGACATCCATGACGACTTTTATGACACAGTGCATGGCCGCCATTTCGGATTCCAAAATGGTCATTATTTTCGAAATCGGCACTCCCTAAAACCTATATATCGACACCCATCTCGACTTTTATGACAAAGTGTTTTGCTACCATCTGCATGCAAGACATTTCTATTATTTTTACGTACAAAAATGGCCCCCTGTCAACTTTCAATCGAGATTTAATCGATAATTTATTCGATTAATATTCAGATTAATTCAATTTCAATCTATGTTAGGTCGACTAAACTAATCGCGATTAAAATTTGAATATTTCATTTTTTTATTCCATTAATTAGTCGAATAAACAGTTAATCGATTAATGCCCATCTCTGACCACGGCATTTTTACACTTTGAGAATATCTGAAAACAAATCAACACAAGGAGCCATTTTGCAAATCCAGTAACATACCAGTAACTTTGTTATTACTTTTGACAGCGCGTGTCATGTGTCAACACAGAGTCGACACAAAGTCGAAACATTGCAACTACTTTGTGACTGCAATATTTCTCAGCCTTAAACCATATTTATACATCATAATTAACAAGTTTCGTAGTATGTAAAGCGTTATTTCTGTTATTTAAGTATAGTATACGCATCGAAGTACTAAAAATGCTTCAAATAATATAGTTATGAACACAGGCACTGAGAAGTAAACAATTTCATTTCCGGATAAACTAAAACAATGTGGTGGCGCGTTGATTATATTACACTTAGTTTATCAAATCACTCGAGCAGTTTAATTCCCCATAATAATTTAAGTCCTATTGTAATATAAATGCAAACAATATATAATTACGTCTTGTAATCCGTTTTAGAGATGGCGTATTAATGTCACTTATTTTTATTTAAGTATTTTTCTATCTGACAGTTTCCATTTGACAGGAACAAAATGAACGAATGAACGAATGATTTTGGCATAAAGTAGTCGCAAACCCGAAACAATGTGTGCACACGGCGACCACACTTTATGTCACTTTGTGTCATGTGTCGACCCTTCCCCATTTCTGGTAACTGTGTCGACACGGCGACGACTCTGCGACTGGAATTGTGACCGAAACAGACGGTGTCGACACAAGATGTGTCAACACCGCGTCGTAACGGCGACTGGAAATGGTTGTATGGGAGGCACAAAGGAAAAATTATACGCGTTAACCTCAATAAAAAAAAATGTCGGCGATTGAGCCCTGGGTTGTCATCCAAGAGACCACAGTAATCCGTATGTCCAACTTAATAAACTTGTCCATTAAACTCATTAAAGTAAGGACGCTAAGCACGAAGAATATCTTACATTGACCCGCCTGTTCCTATCTCTATCGCACCCGCGTAATTATATTGCTGTTCCGCTCTTACTGCCAGCAGTCAATGACACTGTGCGAGCGGGACGGCAAACGAAAGTCCTCGTGCTTGGCGTCCTCACTTTACCTTAACGATGATGGACTTCTAGAAGTTTTGTTTGCATTATGCACTTATATTGTAGCCATTATGTAAGCTTACTATGGATAAGGATCGTTTGCGTTTCCTTTGTGCTTTTTAAAAATGGTTCAATAACAAAAAGTTCCACACAAAAACAGTTAATAATTTAACTCGAATATCAACACTAAGAGTATTCCTTTCTTTCGTGACACGTTCATTGGCATTCTCAAGTAATAAATAAAAACTATAAAGATCATTGCACTTGTTAAAAAATCTACATCATCAACTGTTCCTACCCTCTTTTAACTTCTGCAAGCGTCTCAAGTTGAAAATACGGCTAGCACAGGAGTGGCGCGAGATAGACCACCTGTCCTTCTCTAATTAATAAACTTAGAAAAAGGCATTACAGGTGACACTCATACAAAGAAAGTTTAGTTCATTCCATTCGTGCTAGCTTTCGTGAATCAACCTGTAGAAATCACCAGATTTTAAAAGAGCCAGAAATGTTGTTTTCAGTGATCTAAGAATTATTTATTGTTTGGGTGGCTTGAAGATCCGCAAACCTTCTTCAGTCTCATGCGGCTCACGAGTCACGAGCCGCTGCGCAGTTCGCCGACACCTGGCTTATGCCATAGATAGGCTAAGTATGGTACAGGAGTCCATAGGCCTCCCGCCCATAGGACTCCCGTACCCCCAGAAGTGTTAAGCCATATATTTAGACGGCTCAAGAACTTGCATGTAATTTTTGTTACATTGCGGTATTTGGTCGATCGACTGAATTCATTGTACTCTGTAGTTAGCAATGTATCGAGTATTGCATGCAAGTTCTTGAATCGTCTAAGGGTGGAATCACATCTTTCAGCACCGAGCCGCATGCTGTCAGCTTTCCGATGCGTACTCATCTTCATACCTACTAGAGTTAGACCAAGAAAAGTCTGCAGCGGTTTTGACAGCACACGCAGTGCAAGTGTTATTTGATACGTCATAATTTCATAGAAGTTTGACGTTTAAAATAACACTTGCACTGCGTGGGCTATCAAAATCTCTGCAGACTTTTCTTGGTCTAACTCTAACGAGCGATTTCTCACATACAAAATGCGGCTCGATGCTGATAGATGTGATTCAACCCTAAGCGGGGCTTAACATTCGCGTTGACATTCCTTATACGTATCGTATGTGAGCATAACTTATAGGTATCGGGACTTGTACTTAAACACACATTTCCACATCATCAGATCAGCTGTTCCTCTTTCCAAACCTCTGCCTCTCTTCTGCGAGTTTCTTAAGAGCTGCCGCATACTGTCTCTGGACGTCCATGAGCCGTGAGTACTCCGCGTGGAGGGCCGTCTTCTGGTCTTTCTCGTGTTTGAACTTCTGTTCGACCTTCTTCACTGTTTGGTTCACCCATTCGACGATGGACTCGAATTGAGTCATGAACTCATCTCTCTTTCTGGCTGAAGACATGGCCCTGTAACAAATTAGTTAATTCGTACAGAGGACGAAAGACATATCTAAAAACCCTCGTATGTAACGCACCTACGTTTATGCACTTAAGATCGGTTTTCCTAGGATAGCGGTGCCGTTATATAGCGGCCGTCTCCATACAAATACTATTTGTATGGAGACGGCCGCTATATAACGGTATCTTAGAAAACCAGAGCATTAAGACGCAGAAACGAAAAACAACATCAAAAGAAAACAAGAGTGATTATATGTTTGTGGGTTTCTAACTTATGTAATTGTACAGTAAACGGCACAGATAACTGCCCCTCGACTGCCTAGAAACTTGTTTGCAGAGGGGTCAGTTATCTCTGCAGCTTACTGTACCTACCTACGTGTTCCAGCTTTGCCTTTAAAATTAATGATTAAAGGGGCCCACTGATTAACAGTCCGCCGGACGGTATCGGCCTGTCAGTTGTTCAGAACTGTCAAAATTTTGTTCTAACTGACAGGCCGATACCGTCCGGCGGACTGTTAATCAGTGGGCCCCTTAACAGTTGAATAGAACACAAACATGAGCTGAGAAATTTGCAATATAAAGGCGATTTGTGGCCCTATGCCGCACAACATTGGTGGAATCCCGTCTTAATACACGATCTAAGATACAAAATGTCTTCAATGTCATTAGCAGACCGGGACAGATGTAAGATAAAATACTTACTCTTCATAATTATCCAAAATGGAATTTAGTAGACTTAATTCCTTTGAGGTATAAAGTTTCACTTCAAAAAGCGTATTGTAAAATATATAATACTGTTTAGTTTCCTTGTGTTTAGATGCAACTGTAATAAAAACAAAAATACCTAATTAGTCCACTGTCCTTTTTAAAGTCATTATTATTTATTATACAAAATTCGACTTTATCACCTTGATTATAGAGTTCAATAAATCTCTTCTCATACTGCAGTAGTTCAGCAGTGCCGGGAACCTCGTCTAAAGCTACAGTGTACCTTAGAACCTCTCTGTTTAATCTGGCCAGTTCCAATCTCATATTGGTTATAAATGCTTTTAATTTTTCTTCTCTGTCTCTGAACTCTTTTAATTCAGCTGGAGTGAGTGGTTGCTCCTCAACTTTAGCTGCAGGGTCTCGGGCGGCACTAAAAGAAAATTACTTTTTTATTGCTAGTTCCATATTGTAACTTTACCAACTTTCAATCCCATCAAAAATATACTGTTCATAGTTCACTAGTGAGCCCCAAATTAGTGATTACAGCAGGAGCCAACAATGGGGCGTAGGTATAGTAGGATTGGGTAGAAAAATGTCGAGACAATGCACAAGCTTTACCAATTAAGATAAACAGGACAAATAATTATCTATCTCACCTAGGCGCAAAAAATGTTAGGAACTCCTGATCCAAACAGTTAAGCACACTTCAGGCTACAAACAGCAATATTCTTAACCTTTTGGACGCCAATGACCGATATATCCGCACCGCAGGTTCAACGCCAAAGACCGATTAATCGGTCACAGACCACAGAGCAACATAGACCGACGTGCATATGCATAAAGTTCAATTTCAGTTTTGACACGTGGCGTCCGAGTGACAGCTTTTCTGTTTGACACGGCGTCGAAAAGGTTAACTGTACATAGGTGGACCTTATGCCTTTTGTAATAAGGTTTACGAACTGTCAGTTAAGAGCGCTCTTACAAGAAAAGTCGAAATAATGCAAAATTGATGATACTAGTCGACGAAATTCAGGACTTTGCGCTCATTATTAGAAACAATGAGTACTTGTTCCAGTAAAAGCGTCTTCTTATCTTTATAAATATCGTTGTAAATATTAGAAAAAGGACTTATTAAATTAGTAATGATTTTTTTTCTGATGGTCGTTTCCGAAAAACCCCGTGAAGCACTGAATGGCGAGCTCTTATTTGGAAATGTTGAGAATTTTACTCTGCTAAACCTGGCTATTTTGTATTACTAATACCCTGTACTTTAGGCATATCAAACTATATTTTTCCTACATACCTTTGAGAAAGAGAAAATCAAAGTAAAACGAACTCGATTTTCTCTCCGAAACAAGTGTCAATTCCTACGAAAATCTACTTAATATCGAAGTCATTTTCATACTCAAGCAATCTGCAACGTTTGCTTATACTGTTGGTATACATTAGTGTTTATGAAATTCTACTATAATTTTTTGGCAATTTTTTGAAAACTACTCTATATTACCGATGACGCGCGCTGCGCCAGCTCAGTGCCGCGGCAGAGCTTGTAGAGGCAGGACGTGTGTCGGTCGGCTCCGCACATTTTCAACGGCGACGACGAGGTTTTTTATCATTGTGTGCGGCGGGCGCCGTGTAAAACGCTATACTGTGTGCGTGTAAACCGCAACGAGAGACTTTGATCCTAGCACCGTTTTTATAGTATTATAATTTATAATGGTACAGTTTAATAAACTACCGGACAGGATTAAAAATATTTGAAACGACCTGACATTCTATATGTATTTATTTGACTCAAGATAGTACTCAGGGTCTGATGATGGAGCCGGAAGGTGGGCACCGGTACCAATCAACCATGCCACTAAACCACTTTGTGTTTAGGCTCGTTTTATTCATCTCAACAAGATCTTTGACACAAGATAGTACTCAGGGTCTGATGATGGAGCCGGAAGATGGTCACCGGTACCAATCAACCATGCAACTAAACCACTTCGTGTTTGGGCTCGTTTGATTCGGCTCAACAAGATCTTTGACTTAAGATAGTACTCAGGGTCTGATGATGGAGCCGGAAGGTGGTCACCAGAACCAATCAACAATGCAACTAAACCACTTCGTGTTTAGGCTCGTTTTATTCGTCTCAACAAGATCTTTGACTTAAGATAGTACTCAGGGTCTGATGATGGAGCCGGAAGGTGGTCACCGGTACCAATCAACCATGCAACTAAACCACTTCGTGTTTAGGCTCGTTTTATTCATCTCAACAAGATCTTTGACACAAGATAGTACTCAGGGTCTGATGATGGAGCCGGAAGATGGTCACCGGTACCAATCAACCATGCAACTAAACCACTTCGTGTTTGGGCTCGTTTGATTCGGCTCAACAAGATCTTTGACTTAAGATAGTACTCAGGGTCTGATGATGGAGCCGGAAGGTGGTCACCAGTACCAATCAACAATGCAACTAAACCACTTCGTGTTTAGGCTCGTTTTATTCGTCTCAACAAGATCTTTGACTTAAGATAGTACTCAGGGTCTGATGATGGAGCCGGCAGGTGGTCACCGGTACCAATCAACCATGCCACTAAACCACTTCGTGTTTAGGCTCATTTTATTCGTTTCTATAAGATCTTTGACACAAGATAGTACTCAGGGTCTGATGTTGGAGCCGGAAGGTGGTCACCGGTACCAATCAACCATGCAACTAAACCACTTCGTGTTTAGGCTCGTTTGATTCGTCTCAACAAGACCTTGGACACAAGATAGTACTCAGGATCTGATGATGGAGCTGGAAGGTGGCCACGGGTACCAGTCTACCATGTAACTGAACCACTTCGTGTTTGGGCTCGTTTGATTTGTCGCAACAAGATCTTTGACACAAGGTAGTACTGAGGGTCTGATGATGGATCCGGAAGGTGGTGACCGGTACCAATCAACCATGCAACTAAACCACTTCGTGTTTGGCTTCGTTCGATTTGTCGCAACAAGATGTTTGACACAAGGTAGTACTGAGGGTCTGATGATGGATCCGGAAGGTGGTCACCGGTACCAATCAACCATGCAACTAAACCACTTCGTGTTTGGCTTCGTTCGATTCGTCGCAACAAGATCTTTGACACAAGTTAGTACTCAGAGTCTGATGATGGAGCTGGACTGTGGCCACGGGTACCAGTCTACCATGTAACTGAACTACTTCGTGTTTGGGCTCGTTTGATTCGTCGCAATAAGATGTTTGACACAAGATACTACTCAGGGTCTGATGATGGAGCTGATGATGATAGACAGGTACCCGTCGCCACCTTCGCGCTCCATCATCAGACCCTGAGTACTACCTTGTGTCAAAGATCTTGTTGAGATGAATAAAACGTGCCTAAACACGAAGTGGTTTAGTTGCATGGTTGATTGGTACCGGTGACCACCTTCCGGCTCCAACATCAGACCCTGAGTACTATCTTGTGTCAAAGATCTTGTTGAAACGAATAAAACGAGCCTAAACACGAAGTGGTTTAGTTGCATGGTTGATTGGTACCGGTGACCACCTTCCAGCTCCATCATCAGACTCTGAGTATCACCTAGTGTCAAAGATCTTGTTGAGACGAATCAAACGAGCCCAAACACGAAGTTGTTTAGTTACATGATAGACTGGTACCCGTGGCCACCTTCCAGCTCCATCATCAGATCCTGTGTATCTTCAGTGTCAAAGATCTTGTTGAGACGAATCAAACGAGCCTAATCATGTTACTACATGGTTGATTGGTATCCGTGACCACCTTAATCATCATCAGATCCTCAGTACCAGTTCGTTTTTAAACCCTCGTTGATACAAACTTTACAACCTATAGGTACCAAATGCAATGACGAAACATGTAAATAAGCGAGTAGGTACCTACAATTTCTTTCGAGTAATATACCTTCAAAAGTACGAGTATGGGGCTATTCATAAATTACGTCGTTTCAAATGGGAGGAGTGGGGGGGGGGGGGGTCTGGACATCGGATGATGGTAACATGACGTAGGAGGAAACAGATTCATCCGAAGCTTGATTTTTGGATGATTTGAGGGGTGGGGAAGGTCAAAAATCGTCAAAAATAGATGACGTAATTTATGAACAGCCCCTATGTACATTTGCACTGCATTTAGTATTTTCGTACTTACCAAATAACAGTTTTAGAACTTTAAAAGTTAAGTACAGTTAGTGTTGTTATGGTTGATTTCAATATGCTTCGCGAAGGATCAAGAATGTTTAATCCATCATTGTAGTGCGAGTGTGGTAGAAGGGATCGGCATACTGAGCTCGCACGGCCTGCCGCAGCGCGTAAAATACCTAAACTCGCTCAACGCCGAAATGTAATAGCGCTCTTAACAGTATGGCCGATGATACAACAGAGAGTGAGTGAAAGTGTAAACACTAAATAAAAAAATATATACCTTAATTCTTCTTGTAATTTCTTGTTTTCCTTCTCCCTGTGCTGGATTATTTGCAACAATTCATTTCTATCCCGCGCCAGTTCCTTCAAGGTCTTGTAAAATTTCTTCACATTTTTGTCACTAAAAGCAAATGTTACAGTTATGTCAAAATACTCGAGAAGTGCTTACATTAGGCACGGAGATTTGTACTGTTTAGGTAAGATCCTGTTCATACATAAGGAGTCTTATAGTGACCAAGCCACCTCGCCTACCACCAACCAAGTGGTCTATGTAAACTGTTTTCCAATAATTTCTAGTATTATATTTAAGTGCTACTACCACTGTTCTTCTTCTTATTACAAGAGCTTTAACAGTGCCAGGCGCCCCATTTTATAGCAGGTTCTTGGCAGTGAATGTCTTAGGTTGTTAGGTGAAGTTCATGGGCTGTTTGAGACTTACCTACTATCATCAGAGTTCATCATCTTATATGTAATTTTATGCAACTTTTCTAAAACACTAGCATACTCCTGCTTTGCGTTTTCCATTCTACTTTCATGTTCCTTCTTTGTTCTTTCTACTTCTTTCTCCATAGCATCAACAATTTTAGTGAGTTTGTCCACTTCCTCTGAATATTTGAGCTTTTCACTTTCTTCCAGCTCTTTAGAAAGTTCTCCAGTGAGTTCGGAGTGTAGCACTGCATAGTGAATTTTGGTGTCAGCAGCGTCCACATTATTCTCCTGATTCTTTGTAAACCTGTCAGTCTAGAATTGAACATGTTATAAAAAATAAGAAATTAAAATAATATAGTGTGACAAAAAATAAGAAATTTATTTTCAATTTTTGGGCACAATTTTATCTCTAAAGTAAGCAAAGCTCTGTTAATATATGTGTAGTATTAACCATGTGGCACTACACGTAGGGATGATAAACACACAAATTTAAATTTTAACCCAGAACTCAGGCTTCATAGGCAGGGTAGACTACTGAATAGACTAGGACTACTATTGGTAAGAGCTCATAAACAAAATTTGTCATGGACTTGTGCGCAATTATCATTTTATTTGGGATACTTACTTCTGTTGTTATTTTAGATGGATCAGCTAATGTCTTTTCATAGTCATACTGGAACAATCATAAAAAAATGTTATAAATGCAGGAAATGTCCAAATTATGGTTCTAGGAAAATTACATGCTATTTTTTTTATTGCTTAAGTTTGACAATCTATTGCAAATTTAAGATGAATAGAAGAATAGAGAGAATTCCTCTAGTATTGACAATTAGGTGAGAGCTACCTCATAAACAAGGGGGTGGGAAAACAACACCCCTTACTCAATTTAATTTAAACTTACCAGGAAATCAAGTCCCTCATCCTTTTTGCTCTCATCCTGTTGTGTGGTGATGTGAAGGAGCATCCTCTGGTCGTATTCAGAGAGGGTGGCATTGACCTGTTCCAGTTCTTTTGCTGGCAGGCCACCTATCCTCTTGCGGACTCTACATGGTTTGTATAGATTCTGAAAAAAAGGAAACAAAAGATGGTTGACAAGATGTTTAAAAATATTTGGAATTGTAAAAAAATTAAAGTGCAGTTTAGAAAAACATACAGGCAAAAAGTTCAAGCTCGTTACAAGTGGCAATAAAATTATCTTAAATTTAAAAGTGGAAAAATAACTGTCTTGAGTGAGACTTCATGGCCTCTGGATTGATACTGTAGCACTCTGCCATCTGAGCCACCAAGACCTCATCCATAGCCAGCAAATCTGCAAGCTGGAGTATCGATCCAGAGTCCGTGAGTTCAAGACCCAACCAAGACAGTAATTTTTCCACTTTTAAATTTATTCTACACTTAATATGTTTCTGCTTGTTAAAAATTAAAGTTATCTTACTTGTAAAACAGATAAATTCTTCAGCAATCTTTCTTTTTGTTCAAATACTTTTCTATCTGATTCAAAGATATGTTCCTTGTCATACTGCATCACTGCAAACTTCCGTAACTCATCTTCTTTTGCTTCTCGGAACTCACTTGAGTATTTGATCAGCCATTGTATGAGGGGGTAAATGTTGATGAAATCCAATCCTTGGATTTGGTGAGGCTCAATTATGAATGGGCATTTCATTGAAGGTAGTACTTTAACTATTTTTTCTGTTAGTGCACTGATAAGAGAAAAAAAAGTTAAATATGTGTGTGATGATTGCAGCTTATGGTTTTTAACAAGCTGCTCAAAGTATTAAATGTGTAACAGATGCATTATAATATAAATCCACTGTCTACTTACATCTTTTTTCCAATAGTAAGGTTCTCCTCAAAGAGTAAACTGACGTCCACGTCGATATCACACAACTCTATGCACCAAGACAGCCCGCCGACGATCTTGTCAAAAGCCGACAGACCCTGCAACTGGGCGCGGTAGTACCCGGCCGCGACCAAGGCGTCCGATATCTCGTGCCACTTAACCAACTGTTCCGCATCTTCACGAACCTCCACCTAAAATTATGCACAACGAATTAAAAACAAAGAACATCACTGATAATTTTATTTGATCCTCCCACTTTACATTACCTCTTTTCCTTGGTGATCTACACCACTGTAAATGTTCATCAACGGTTTACTTCGAGTAAAAATATTCTTCTGTTTTGCTGCCATTCTTACTATATTAAAACAATTACAGCAGATTATTAAAACCTTTAAAATAAAAAAATAATTTACATTCTGTTTGCTCGCTGCTTCAGTGTGTCTCAGCAGTGCCCCGAGTTGTCAGTCGATGTCAATCGTCAATCGTATTGTTCGACTTCACGCTATTATGCCAAAAAATGTTTGTGCAACTGCTGAAACAGTGAAATTATTAAATAGAATAGACAAACATATATTTTGAATGAATTTCAATTAAAATGAAAGAAAACAGTTTTGTCTTTATAAATTGTGCATTTAAATATAATCATTTATGGAGCTATATAGTCACATGACACGAAGTTAACTAGATACATTAAATATAAGTATTTGAACGTTTCTTAAAAATTAGTAGCCCAGATTTTGTATAGACGGTCAAGCAAATCTTGTCAGTAGAAAAAGGCGCGAAATTCAAATTTTCTATGAGAAGCTATGCCGTCGCGCCTACATTTTTCAAATTTGCCGCCTTTTTCTACTGACAAGATCCGCTTGACCAAGTATACACTCCATTTCTCGCAACAGAAACAAATGACCATTGGATAGAAGTACTCGGATTAATATTGACTAATTTTAGCTGTGTTTAAAAATTAAGCGAGCTTTATTGGTATAATATTTTTATAATTTTAATGTCTGCAGAACTATTCAAATAATATCAACTTTATGAAACCCCTGGAGTGAAAATATTTTAACGATGTAACGAAACGTAATTTCCAAATTTCTCATCTCATGTCACTGTCAGCAGTGTCAGCACCAAACGTATATTATTAATTATTATACTCTTTGGTCAGCACGCTCTTCGTTTAACGCATCGTGAAATTGCGTGAAATTTTTGGCTTATTATAATTTCAGTTGTAACATACTAGTCTACAAACTCAATAGATAGAAGAGTAATTCATTACTAACATCATTGCAGCAGTGTATTATCTTGGTATTGCAACACTTCAGTATGAGCAAGTTACCGTGCATCTTTCGTTGTAAGTAGCAATTGTTTTTTCATAACACACACGCTAATATCTGCGTCAACAAGGTTTTTTTTCCTTTAGAATACAATTTGATCTATTTCAGAAATCATTGACGGCATTATTTGGTTGATCCGGCTACATATCAACGGTCGCAATGAGTGATACTGTAGATCTTGTGGACTTAGTGTCTAAATTATTAGATTCAGGAAAGTATAAAGAAGTTCTCAGTGTTCATAATGAAGAAAAATATGCGAGAAGTTTCAAGGATAATTGTTGGGATATGATCTCGGTAGCTGTTAGCAAGATACAGGATGAGACTATAGTTATCAAGCCTTCACTTTACAGCACTTGTGAAGAACTGCTGGCTATTATTGTCCAGAAAGCAACACCAGAAGAAGCACTACTGGAGTTTATAGAACAAGTGGAAGTGGCTAAGAATGATGCTCAGTTTGGAATAGTGCTTACTCCACTGCAACAGCTTCTGAAGAAACTGTCAGCTAAAAGAGGAAGATCCCTGGAATGGAGCTTAAATTCAATAAGTACCTATATGGAAAATATTCCCACACCTGAATTTCCGCTGGAGGGCAAGGCACGCTTACTGGCTGAGTGTGACCCTAACATCAGGAGAATAATTCGAGTTTACTCTTTGATACCTCCATTTTATCAACCCTTTATTGAAGAATTAAAAGCACCTGAATCTAATGTTAGAACCAAACAGATAATAGCTGCATTTTTAATTAGCCTCCTTGGCAAACCTTTGATCTATCTGGATTTGGACATTGAAAACAATGAACAAAGTGAAGCCAGACTATGCTGCACTACAATTGTGAAAGATATCTGTTCTTTAGAGAAAAACATACTCAAGTTTCTTGAATATGTTGCAATTTGTAACAAAACCAATTCCAAGTTGAAATCATCTGAAAGTGATGTAGAAAAGCCACCTTATGATCATAAAGACAAACTGAATATGCTTACACTTTCAGGCTTATACTATGTTGTCCTATCTTCACAATTTGATTTGCCTGACAATGCTATACCACAAGTTTATGCTAGAGAATACATTGTGCATACTGGAATGCTATGTGTCATTTATTTACTGAATTGCCCTGAATATGGCCCACAGTCCAAAGGATTGACCTTATGTAACACTCTAGTGAAGAGATTATCTACAAATGCTTCTCACACTTTATTATCAGCCGCAGTTCACTTCAATTTATGCAAGGCAATGATAAATGTAGCTATATTCGCATCATATGACAGTCTTAGAAAACCTGCAGTGAATACCATCCGTAACCACATTAACTGTTTTGAATATGGGGGAAGATGCATGTTGATCAAATACATCATTTCAACTTCTAATCATTCAGGAATGATTGGTTATGCCATAACCCTGTTGAAGAATGCTATAGATGATGCATTTAAGGATACTAAAATGCCAGCATGTTTCACTTACCCTCAAATGATGGACTTGATAAAAAAAGTGTGTCATATGCCCCATGGAGCACAATCAGATCTGATGGAACTGAGTGATCAAATAATATCAGTATTAAACTTCCTAAGGTATTTAGTTTTAAGAGACAAAGCAAATGTTACTGGAATCAAAGAGTGTTACGCATACATAGAGTCAGACTATCTAAGTACTTTGAGGAATGCATTAAATTTATCTAAAGCACACTATGAAGTTAAACTGAAGGATGTCAAAGAGGGTACAGATCTTGTAGAAACTAAAATTTCTATCAATGTGGGAGGAAATCCATTGGATAGCATACCTGATGCACAAAAAATTGAAATAATAAATTCTGCGCTGAATTGTTTCCATTTAATGGATGGTCTTGTGGCACGTTTATCTGAATGTATCACTGTCAACATATAAATATATTGCTTTGTAAGAGTATTTTTGAAATAAATAACTACTATATTTGAATGTTTAATGTTGTTTACTTGTTAAAATCTATTCTGCACCTAACCTTAGCAGTAGCATGTATGAATTCAAACTGGTTTTTAAACGAAGATTCATTTTGTCAACAGCCATAAGGAATGGTCGTAAGTTCGTATTACCACTTGCAACAGTTCCTTTACAAAACACCCAAAGACAAATAAGATACTACAGTCAGACTGCTGAGAAAGAAATTAAAGCCCCAGCAACAACAGTGACAACTGAGCATGAGGAAAATCAGTATGAAGAAAGTGTTAAGACTCGAATTTTGGAGAAGGCTCTAGAATTTGTTTCCAAGAATGGTTGGTCCGTAGAATCGTTGAGCGCTGGTGCCGAAGCGGCTGGTTACCCCGGTGTGGCCCACGGGCTCTTTCCTAATGGAGGGGGTGACTTGATCCACTATTTCAACGTTAAGTGCAATGATAGTCTCGTTGATCAAATGAAGAATGTAAGTAACTAAAGACACTTTTTTATATGGGATATGATCACACTCTGCAAATATTGGACTTAAAATTTCTTGTTGATTTCAGTGGCCCAAAGATCAAGTAAAGGAGTCAAAAGTACCCGCAAAATTTATAGAGAATGCGATCATGACAAGGCTTCTTATGATTGAACCCTACAAGTAAGTTGTTATCCTAATTCTGAGATCCAGCTGAGGTTCTAACTATGTATGTAACAGGGATGTTACGGAGCTCCGGTTCCGTTTCCGTTAAGGCGGAACTTCCGTTTGGTATTACACATCCGTTTCTGTTCCGGTTCCGTTATGTTTGAAACGGAAGTTATAACGGATGTCAATGCTTCGCGCGGCAGCGGCGTACATCAAAAACAAACAGGTTCATACCAGTCATTCGCTCATCGACCCGCTTGCCACGTACTACGCTAATTTGTTGTTTGATTGTATACTTTGTTTTATTCGTGTTATTAAAATTAAAATCGTATGTGTTCTGTTGTGTACTGACTACTGACTGTGTGTAGTGTGTGGTGAATGTTAGTGTGTAAAACGCACAATGAAGCCGAAATCAAGTTCGATTTGGAACTATTTTGATGAAGCTAGTGGGGACACGGCTAAGTGTAAACTTTGTCTGAAGGTTTATTCTAGAAAGGGGAAAACGACTACATCGTTAAAAGTCAGGCTCCGATTCTGGTTCCGGTTCCGTTTCCGTTTTCGGTTCCGTTAAACTAAATTGAAAACATCTGTTTCCGTTTTCGGTTCCGATAAAACCACATCCGTTACATCCCTGGTATGTAAAAGGATATAAAATAAAACACTAAGAAGTGACGTACGTAAGGGGTTGTGCACAAATCACGCGAGGTGTTTTCGGCTACTTTTTGACCCCTCCGTCCCCGTTATCCTCACGTGTATTTTTTTTTTAATTTTTCTATCCGACCGATTAAGGCCACGCGCTCCAAAATTTCGTAAAATAGACTCGCTATTTTGAAGTGCGGAGTGAAGATTTATGTTTAACGAAACCGAGAAAAAGTATCTTCTCATGTGGTAGATATTTTTTCTTAGTTTCGTTTACTGTAGAAAAATACACGTGAGGTCTCCTTGTACCTCCCCCTCCCCCAACGTGATCTGTCGTGATTTTTTCGCGACCCCCACCCCCCCTATCGAACCTCGCGTGATTTGTGCACAAGCCCTAATCTAATGCAAGTAATGCGGCCCTTTCGTAGACATTGCTTTGGACGAGAGGAAGTCTATATTTTTTACCTAGTCTCTGGTAACATCAACCATTAGGCCGCCTGTAGACGTCCGTTATTTTCGCCGGACAATTGTCCGGGTTCGGCGACGATGTCTTGTTTTCTTGGGTGTAGCTGTCGGTAGCAACACACAAAACTAGACGTAGTCGCATAACACAGTCCGGTTTCCGGCGAAAATAACGGACGTCTACAAGCGGCCTTAGGCGGGTCCACACAGAACGAGCCGCCTCGTGAAGCAGCTCAGTCGGTGGAAACGTGCCTCGCCCGAGGCAATGCCCCTGAGGCACATCCACAGACGTCACAGACCGAGCTACACCGCACGGCAATTTCCTCGCGAGGCAGCTCGTATGTGTGGACCTGCCTATTATTTTATTATTGATATTTATTCACTATAATTTTATTAAATTATGTTGCAGAAGTACATGGCCGAAAGCAATGGCCATCCAAGCCCTTCCAAACAATGTTCCTAACTGTTTAGCGACTTTACTTTCTTTAGTTGATGATATCTGCTACCATTCAGGCGACCGGAGCGTAGACGTAAGTATATCCATAGCAGCTACTTTTAACTTGTGGTACAGTCAGCAGCAGAAGTTGCTAAGCGGGCCAGGTGTTCAAAATGATCTTGACGCGACTTTATTTTTAAGAGAAAGAGCGTGTCAAGGTAATTTTGAACACCTTGCCAGTTTAGCAACTTCTGCTGCTGACTGTACTTATATTAGTAGATATGTCCCAGCGCGGCGGGCCGCGGGCTCATAGTCGCTTTATAGGCCCAGGGTTAGATTTATGTTAATATTATAAAGATTATAAGCTATAGGTCAATAGAATTAGCGTAATATATACACGTAACTATTATTTTCAGTTTAATTGGTATATTCGTCGTGTGGGTCTGGCTGGAATCTACAAAGCGTCAGAACTATTCTACCTCACAGACAGCAGCCCGAACAACACAGCGACGAAGAGTTTCATCACGTCACGCATCAGAGACGCAGAGCTTTTGCAAACTGCACTCAGTTTGAACCCAGTTTCAGCCACACCACAAACGCTAAGCGCTGCTTTTGTTACCGTAAGGCTTTTTACTAAAGGCACATTTAAATTACACTTATGAATAGTAAACTACCTGCCTTCTGTCTGCACTTTCTATCCTTGATATTATTTCTTATCCTTATTATTTATTGAATGCTAAACTATGAATGGTACCTATTTGAGTAATTCCGAAAATCACCTATGAGTATGAGTCCATCATTTTTAGAGTTATCAGACAGTATAAAGTCATTGTGTGTAATACTAATGTTGCCTTTTTTTTTCAGGCTAAAAATGTTTTGGGAATAAATCCACTGAAGTAATTCGGAGATTATATTATATAAGAAAACATGGCCACTTTCAACTGAAGATTGGGTACATAGTAATTTTCTTGACTGCAGTATTGTTAATTTACTTGACTTAGAACAATATAGTTATTTTCGAAATCTTTCTGCATTTTGTCATGATCTTGAAAACCTAAATAATACACCACATGCATAACAAGTTCATACGTAACAATACACAATTACATGAATATTAAAATATAATATGTTTTTGTATAAAAATGTATAAATACTTTTTACATTTTGATATAGTACGAGTAGGCTTACAATATTGGTACATTGAACAATTGAAGGCACAATAATTGCTTTGTCTAAGCTATGAAATGACTATGTAGTCACTGCCTCTAGACACATAAGAGATCAAATTAGGCGGGAGTGGTAATTTGCTCCATATATTCGCTGAGACAGTTTGCCGTATCACAAATCTGCAGATCATTTGAAGTGAGTCAAGTCTTGCAAATCTGGAATAAAAAAAGTGCATGTTTATAACTTTGAAAACCAGTGAGGTTTAATTTAAAAAAAACTGGAAAATAAAAGTATGTATGATTTTACTACCAAGATTTGATTAAGTAAAGCAGCATTAGCATAAAATTAAATCTATAAATAAAAACCGGCCAAGTGCGAATCCGACTCGCGCACGAAGGGTTCCGTACTATTACGCAAACAACGGCAAAAAAATCACGTTTGTTGTATGGGAGCCCCACATAACAAAAACCCGACTATCGGGTATTTTATGATTTCGTTCCCAGGCCTGACGACCCGATAGTCGGGTTCCTGGTACTACTGCTTTATATGAAGAAATTGTTGTGGCCTGGCACTGACGTTTTGTTTGGCTGAGTGGCAATGAATGTGTTAAATATTAATTTTATTCTTTTTTTAGTATTTGTTGTTATAGCGGCAACAGAAATACATCATCTGTGAAAATTGCAACTGCCTAGCTATCACGGTTTTTGAAATACAGTCTGATGACAGAGAAACAGATGGACAGCGGTACAAAATCCTAAAAAACTAACCAAAATGAAATTATAAGAAACAAAATAGCAAATTATTGCTGAAACACTCATTATGTTAAAGAGAACTAAGAACTACTTAACAAATATAAGAATTAAATATAATAGATGCTCAATTACCTGTTCAATGGCCTTGCTAGCTTCACTGGCATTTCAAAAAGGTTAGATTTCACATCTACAGCAGAACAATGCTCCGATATCCTATTTGCTGGCACAAATGTTTCATTGTTCAATGAGAATAGTCCATTTGCATGTCGGAGTCTAGCATGGAGAGTGCGGCCCACACAGCGAAAGGATACACAGAGAATATGACGGGAGTCATATGAGTCTCGCACCAGAAACACATTATCGTGTTGACCTGCTAACAGCTCCTCTGCCTCACTTGATGATATACCACCCCAATACCATCCATGCCTGGAAAGAGATTAAGTTATGCAATAGATTTTTTTGTTCCCAAACAGTAAAGATTTTGTACTATATTTCTATTGAAACTATGCACTCGGCAGTGGGAGGATATGGGCTGAACAGATAGATAAAACTATGTATACTGATATACTCACTTGGACAGCTGACAGTATATGGCACATGTTTCAAGTGACGCATGTTGATGGTGTCCTCTAAGGACTGAGTGACCATCTGAATGTTGACATTTCATTACTTGTTTATTATATTCAACGACTTTCTTATCGTCACTATCAATAATTGACACTGGACCCTTTACTAATGACGTTGAGGGTTCACTATATTTGTTCTTTGTAATGTTGCATATGTGATCCTCATCATTGGTTTTATTGCTGAAATATCTTTGGAGCGATCTCACACTGCCAGAAATAAACAGTTTGTTTTTCCAAAACTTTACGAACTTACTAGGGTTCATCTGAGGTTTTCGTTCGGGTAAAAATACACAATGAACTATGTCAGCATTAGTGTAATCTCTTTTGGTATCGATAGTTCGTTGTAAATGTTTGCATTCCATTGGTTTTAGCCATTTTCGAAGACATCCCGTCGTTAGCCATTTGCGACGATTACAATGGGTACAGCGTTCGTAATTTTTGTTCATTTGTACAGTCGATTACTACTAGTTTTTGGATTCTCTTTTTGTATTATAAAATGAAATTATAAACGGTTAACAGACTGAATTGATTTTACACATTAACTTTAGTTCACATTTGTTGTATTTATACATACACTCATCCACCGATGAAGATATTTTGCTTGTATTTGACAGATTTGTATAGTCTATGTCTTGATTGTCTACTGACAATAGAGGAATAGACAACAGACGTTCTCTATTAAAAAGTTTTTGTTTTGTCTACGGTTATGTTAAAGTGTTTTTACACGAGCAAACTTAGTTGAATACAACGCGAATATGAACTACGAAGTGAATCTTTATGATATGGTCCGATCGTGTACAGTAATTTAAATGTATGTTCTTTTCTAGGATTTTATTTCTTCTCTGTGCAGGATTTTGATTTTTTAAATTTAATCTGTGTGCGTACGTATTGAGCCGAGGTGTGTGTGTTGTGAGTGATTTTGGGTGTATAGTCAGATTTCCATTATTCTATCGAAATGCCTTATGATTTCCCTATTTTTACTAAATAATTAGGATTTTAACACTTAGGTTTTTTTATAAAAGTACTGTGATAAGTATGGATGCTCTGTGTATTGAAAATAATTACATTTTATTGATGTAATGACATTGAAGAAAATAAAAAAAATGTCAACAAAATCTCAAATATCCACAGAATTAAGCGGTGCGTATTATTTTTCGATATTAATAAGGGTTGTTAAACAACCAAATATCTTAGATTTATTTATTCTATAATAAAGTATACGTAATATGATTTCCGCAGTGGTGATTCTTTTAAGGATAATATTTTTTTTAATTCTAACATTGCAGACAGCATCAGTAATGTACTGGGTAAAAATGTTAAAATACTTTACAAATCCCTTGTTCGCATGGAATCGAGAGGTGACAAAGTTGATAACAAAGTATTGGTGAGTAAAAACAACAAACAACTATTCAAAAGACTAATTGTAAATAAATATCTGGGATTTTGATGAAAATTATTGTCTCTCCTCTTATTGTAAATAACATCAATTTTGTGTGTGTGTAGCTGAATAACCTAATTTTTAATAGCTTTGTAAACAGCCAACAGCAGCAGTAAATATTCAGCAAAAAAATAATAGAACTAACTATATACCAACTTGAGTGTAAGCTTTTAATCTTTTGTCTTCACATTCATTGATAATAAATTCTTAACAAGTGTGAGTCACTGAGGTGTGTCATACATATTGCCTGGCTGTGTAGCAGTCCCTGTGGACACACACCCACAGGCAAGTGGTCATTGTGAGCCCAATATAAAATAGGTAGCCTGAATTATCCTCTGTATGTTAACTCTAATTGATTTCATTGATGCTTTGGTGGTTTAGATGCTTGTTATTGTTGTGTTAGATAAGATACATGGACGTTTTGTTTATGTAAACACTTTAAAAGATTGTAATATGTAAACTTATTGTAGTTTTTATTTATCTTTGTAATGGACTTTAAAATTATTTTAATTTTAATAACACACAGTTGAAATGGAATTCAAATAATAGTTGATGATCAGACATAGGAATCCGCGGGGCAAATTGTGAATTAAGACTTAATGTTTGTGCACTTATGGTACTAATTACAACAAAATAGTTAAAAAATAGTTTTTAATTGCCTAGTCGTTATAAAACAGCCTAAATTTTGTTGTAATTAGTACCATAAATGCACAATCATAAAGTCTTAATTCACAATTTGCCCCGCGGATTCCTATGTCTGTTGATGATTTTTCTAGTTTTTATGTTTTAACTTCACACATCTTTTCACCTCTGTGTATGATATGGATCCTGATCCTGACCAAATGTTTAGTCATCTTTTTGAATTTTTTTTGAGAACAATTTTTTCTGCTCTATACAGTACAACTGAGGTTTAAACCCATGATTTTTGACCACCACACACATATAAAAGGTTAAAAGTTTAATTCAAAGTAAGCCATATAAAGAACTTAATCATATTATTAACAGAAAAAAATATAAAACAGGAAATATGTTACAGCTAGGCTAGACAGTAGCTGTAGGTATGTTATTATCTATGATTACAAAAATGACATAATAGATAAGCGTTTAAATAGATAACTAGTCATTCTGTGATATGTTTTCAGGTTGTGACATCTTATAGAATCTTTATAACAACAGCCAAAGTTCCAACTAGGGTAAGAATTCACAAGTATTATTTGCATGTCATAAATAATTGAAGCAACATTTACAACTCTAATAAGCGGACTAACCTGCACTTGTGGAAGCGCAATAAAAGATAAAAATCTCAATTAGACTTATCTATCAATCTAATTGAGGAAGCTTGTGAGATATTTTGGAGACATAATTATTTTTTTTATTTCATATTTATAAATATTTTTTTTAGGTTGACAATGGATTTCACTTGATGGAAATAGAGGCAATTGAAAGTAAAAAGGCAAATCACTTGTCCATAACACTCATTCATGAACACAAACCGGTGTCTATTCTCATTGGTAAGTGACTAATTGCTACTATTGTATGCTAAGCAGCCGCTGACACTGACACCAAACCGAGTAATGTGATGTTTTTCCTTGTGAAGATTCTGCATTGTTTCTTTTTTGCGTGTTTATAGTCAATTAACTAACACATTGTCAGTTTGTGGTTTGTGTGCGGCATAGCTTTGTATAGTTGGCCAAATATATTTTACCGTGCCTTTATTACCAGGAGAAATAAGGAAGTGTTTCAATATATTTGGCCACTGTGGCCGTCAGTATCTATTTAATGCTGACTGTAGTGAAATGAAATTATTATTTCGTCAGCATTTAATAAGATTTTTAATGTACTTATCAAATTTTTACAAATAATTACGAGATCCATTTTTCAACTTGCACTTTTTGTACTTCGAATATGTATTTATATGTTTTCTTTACCAGGCGAAGAAAAGCAATCAGAAGGTGTTATAAATGTTATGCATGCACTTGTTGCTGCATTTGACGACTTATATCCAAATGTACCCATAGAGGATATAATATGCAAGGTAAAATAAAAACAATTACTGTCTATTTTTACTCTTAAAATAAGGGTTATCCGCAGATGGTCTAGAACGCAAAATGACTA
Organism: Cydia splendana; assembly: GCF_910591565.1. NCBI lineage: Eukaryota > Metazoa > Arthropoda > Insecta > Lepidoptera > Tortricidae > Cydia > Cydia splendana. Next base: position 9,097,201 of record NC_085971.1, on the reverse strand, counting down.
GTGTGTTGTTTTGCCTAAATCGCAATTAGTCTACATCGCAAACGGTCTAGAACGCATTACCTTAATTTGTTTTATTAATCGGCAACAAAAGGTCCGTTGACTTCGCCATTTACAATGTACACTCATGCGTAATTAAGCCAATTTCAACTTGTTAATTGTGTCAGACGGAATCAGAAAGTTAGTTAAGTTAGTTAGTTACATATGTATATTTGGCAATTTTTTTAATAGTAAATTTTAAACTAGAAATGTGAAGTCGTGAACACTTTTAACAATTAAAATAATATATGAAGTAAGGTTTTTAGGGACCATTTTGTTAACATTAAATTATAATAATTCTAATTGATAATTTTTAAACCTACAATTTTTGAGGTTGAATACAATACAATGTAAGTTTTAAGAGGCAGTTGCTTAAAGTATGATTTATTTACAGGTCAATTTACCGTTTCAACTACAACAAGTAAGCGGCACTAGGAAACATTCTACTTGCGGGGATTTCTCTAACCAATATGCAGCTATGTGTGATCTTTGCCAAACTCCGTTTAGGTAAGTTCGTGCTAAGGCACTTATCAGTCTATTCAACTGTATAATTTAATGGTGGTACATATAATAGTCTAAATCGATCAATTTTTCAAGCTGATCACTAACGTAAATTAGGTTGAATTTCGTTCTACATATTTCCATCCGTTTCGAGGATTCTCAACAGGAACACCACTTACCAACGAGCAAAGGCGCCTAATAGCTCATAGGTTCATCATAATCTTCCTGGCGTTATCCCGGCTTTTTGCCGGGGGTCCGCTTGGCAACAAGCCCAAGAATTGACTTAGACACTAGTTTTTGCCCTGATCCAACCCAGAGGGTAAACTTAGGGATCAGTCTGGTTTCCTCATGATGTTCTCCTTCAACGAAAATCGACTGGTAAATACCAAATGATATTTCGTACGTAAGTGCCGAAAAACTGATTGGTACGAGCCGGAGTTTGAACTAGGGCTCCCGATATCCGTGCTACACGCCAACCCGTGCGTCCGTGCTCTTAGCCCCGGCGGTGCTAAGCGTCCGAACTACACGAACCCGTCAAAGTCCGTGTCCGTGTAGTGCGTTCGGCTCCGGATCTAGTTGTTGTTGTTCTGTCTTTTTTTCGTATTGCTTGTTATTGGTAATGTGTTATTGTTCGTTATAAACTTTTCATTCTTCGCTCTTATAAAGAACACGTCCGATCGTCACTATACGTCAAGAACGGGCCGGACCCTTGTATCCGTGGATCCGGACACACGGGTAACACGGGTACATGGATCTTAATTACACGGATTCTAATTACCCGTTCCGAACGGGCCACAAATCCGGTTTCGTGTAACACGAGAACGGGGCCCCGGAGACGAGTACACGAAACCCGGACGCTACCGCGAGCCCTAGTTTGAACCCGCGACCTCCGGATTGAAACTCGCTCGCCAATACCGCTAGGCCATCAGCGCTTATTGCGCTCGCATCATAGATCGTAGATTATATAGCTTATTTTCTTCTGCTAGACCAATTTAGATCTTATTTCCTAATTAAATATAGTTCAAATAAATACCTACCTTTTTATAGGTTCTGATTTTTGGATGGAACTATGGAATTGCGATTTGTTTTTAAAATTATGTTTATTTTTTAGGGCCGAGGTAGCGTGGGACATTGACACCATCTACTTGGCGCACGATATTAGAATGCTACATCTGAAGGACTTCGACCATTTAGATCAAAGGTAATGTAATGTCGTTGTTTTCAGGTAAAATGGTGCTATCGTTGTCACTATTTGGTCATGTGTTAAGCTTGAAAGAGGCCTATACATCTATGAGCTGGGTACCTGATTTTTTTTATAGGCGCATATAGATAATAATCTTCTGCCTGTGATTTCGTCTGCGTGGAATGATGATGATTGAGAAGAACTATCCTGTTTTTCCCTGGCCGTCAAACTATCTCCATACCAAATTTCATCCCCTTTAGTATTACACGTGTGATGCTAACTCAATTTGGGTCGTAGTGACTCGGTATCAGACGTGACGTACAGATCAATATGGGTCAAATTGCTTTGTATCAATTTGTTGTATGATGTTCGTTCGACGGGTTAAGCGTGAAGAGGCAACAGACAACCAGACAGACTGTTACTTTTACGCATTTAAAATATTAGTAGGGATTATGAACTTGACCCGTTTAGGTATTTCCGCTCATGACTGAACAATGGCTCTCGACAGTGTTGCATTGTTGTTTTGATTAATCGATTGTAACACTCGACTTTTTACTGTGGTAAAAACAGTCCACGTAAAAATTCATTAAACGTTGAAATCGTAATTATTGCCATTATCCAGTTATTGTGGTATCTTTCGTAGAATGATAGTTATTGGAGCAGAAAGTTTCCCGTTTGGCGACCGCGTACAGGAAAATATCGCCTAAGCGTTTTTATACGCAATTTGGTAATATATTGATATTTAATAACGGCTGCTATTTAACTGATCACCAGATTTAGTAAAATTTAATACCAAAAAAATATATTTTACCACCCTAAAACAATAAATGATCACCAAAATTATAACACCATTTTAATGTAAAATGATTACCAATTTTATTACATTTTACTATCCTAGTAAAGGAAATGACACCAAACTAATCATTATTAACCCAAAAATAGTAAATGATTACCAAATTTCAAACCCCATTTTAATGTGAAATGATAACCAAATTTTACATCTTGCTATCCTATTAAAGAAAATGACACCAAAATAATCATTGTAAACCCAAAAATAGTAAATGATCACCAAAATTAGAATTCCATTTTAATGTAAAATTATAACCAAATTTTTAAATCTTGCTATCCTATTAAAGCAAATGACTCCAAAATAATCATTGTAAACCCAAAAATAGTAAATGACCACCAAAATTGTAACCACATTTTAATTAAAAATGTGCAAATATTTCATATATCGTTATCCTATTAAATTAATTAATCCACTTCGTCACCTTTTTCTAGTAGCATTTTATTTCTGTAACAGTCGCAGTTCAAACCTAACCTAACCCACTTTTTAGTAGCATTTCCTTTCTGTAAGGGTCGCAGTTCTAAGCTAACCTAACCCACTTATCTGATAGCAGTTCGGTTTTGTGAGGATCGCAGTTCTTACCTAACCTAACCCACTTTTATAGAAGCATTTTCTTTCTGTAAAGGTCGCAGTTCAAACCTAACCTAACGTACTTTTCTAGTAACATTTCGTTTCTGTAAGAGTCGCAGTGCTAACCTAACCCACTGAACCAATAGCAGTTCAAACCTAACCTAACCTACTTTTCTAGTAGCATTTCAGTATGCTATTAGAAAAGTAGGTTCTAGGTTAGGTAGGTATGCGGTGCGGGGTACGGGGGGTTGAGCGGGAGGGGCTAGTAATTGTGGCATCATTTTACTTTATTTGGTAATATGTATACATTTTTTGGTAATCATAGTGGTTTATTTAGGTGAAAATATCGCATTAATTTGGTCTTCAACATTTGGTGATCATTAATGATTATTGGTGATCATTCAATATATTTGGTATTTGAATACAATTTGAAGTGCAGTCGTAATTAAAACGGTGGTACTTTTGTAATTTTAGGCCTTATTTTTTTGTTGTTCAGTAAGTTTTTTTGGTAAGCATGATTTTTTTATTTAGGGTACCAAAGTATTTTTTGGTGGTCATTAATGTCATTATATTTGTAGCCTTTATTAACTTGGGATATTCTGTACAGATAGCTGTTGGATCTCCAAAATATAAATAAATAAATAAATAAAACTACATCATAACACTTTAAACTCTCGCGTTTTGTACACATATTTAATTACACAAACGGGTCTACCGCGAAATCCCGCCCGCCGCCTCGAATTATATCGCGGTAGACCCGTTTGTGTAATTAAATATGTAAAACTACATCATTTAATTATTAAACTATCTATTACATTATTATTAAACCATGCTCATCCATTTACGTTATCGTTTTGTTTCCTATTTCGCTCATCGGGTGAACACAGCCTAAAAATACCATGCCTATTCCAGAGATATGATCCCACTGCTGATCGCGTTACAACACAATACATGGTTCACTGGCGTGTGCGGCGACGGCGTCCGCGTCGGCGGCGAGGCATGGGAGGCGTTGTCCCGCGTCGTTCGCTGCGCGTCGCCCGCGCCGCAGCGCCTGAGCTGGCGCGCGGCGGCGTTGCGACACGACCATGCGGCGAGATTAGGGCACGCACTCGTTCGGGCGCGGCGTCGCCCGGCGATGCATACTATAGATTTCTCGCAGAATCATATTGAAGATAAAGGTGAGTGTTTACCGTCAAGCAGAGTATAATTGAAATGTCACATGTTGTACGCTGCTTGTATGGTAATTACGTATGGGTGCAATAGAACCAGAAAGACCAGTAGTTGATCCCTCATGTCTGAGGCTGAGAATACGAGGTTCCCTGGCTTGTATGGCGACCAGATAGGGTACGGAGAGGCGTCATTGCGCCACAACGCCTGAGCTGGCGTGCGGCGAACAATTTTTAGGGCAGCGAAACGTGTCTAGTTAGTTCTATACAGGTCTCTCTGGCAGCATAGTAATAAGGGTAATCCTGTATTTAATTTAAATATAACATTACCGCGCCGCTTAAGGGGCAGTTAAAAAGCTATGGCTATCGGACCATAATTAACTTGTTCGTGACTATAGATATTATATATTTATTATATTTAACGTAGGTATTCTATATATTTGTTATATTATTACTTCTAATTTTTATCTTATATTATTCATTTTTGCCCTCTTTTATAATTTTATTGACTTTCCTCTAGCCTATTGTACACAGTGCTATATTTGTCTACCGTTCTTCACCAATTCTCATCTACTCAAAGGTTAACTGGAAGAAATCCCTTAAAGGGATAAGTTCGCCTTTGTATCCTGTGCCATAAATTTGTGTTTTGTACAATAAAGAGTTTATACATACATACATTACCAGGCTTTTCTTTTGGGGGAGACCAATACCAGGTGACGTCTAACGATATTCATAATAGTAGGAGATCCCACATAATACATATATGATATGGTCGACCTTCACCAATCTGTCTGACGGATGAAACTATGAAAATATGAAAGAAAATAAATAAGTTTCAATGGAAAGTATACAACTTGTACAACATAAATCAACTAGGTTGCCTATCTTTTTCCGGTCACTATTATGTGGTTGCCGTGTTTAAAGAGGTGATTTTATATCGATTATTGCACTCATCTGTCTGACGCTTGAATTATACATCAAAATGATGGTAATTTTAATGCAAATACAATGGCATAGGGTTGCCTGCGAAAATCCGGTCACAAATAAGGGTTGCCAGGCTTTTAATTAAAATAAGAAGGGAAGACTTTTAGCGATAACTCATAAACGGCTTAACTGATCAAGTTTGTTTTAATTTTATTTGATTGAGTTTTTTAAGCACTATTTTCATGATTTTTTCCATATTTTTTGGACAGATGGTTCAAAAGTTAGAAGGAAAAACCTTTTTTTTTTCTAAACGATTATTTCCGAAATCCTCACGTACATTTTGTTTCTTTCGAGGCGATTATTTCCTAAAATATTCACTTTATCAAAAAATGTTTTCTAAAAAACCGTTTTCCTAAGCCCAGTGAACTTTGGGAACCACTGCTCTAATGGGATATGGATATGAGCTGTGTATCAAGAGATTTTTTATTTTTAATACGTCCTTTTGTCTTGTGTAGGTGCAATCAGCATTCTATCTGGGCTGGCAATGAACCCCGACGGGCTGCGACAGATCTCGCTGTCGCAGTGCGGCCTCACGGGCAAGACGGTGTCGCACCTCGCCGCCATGCTCAACGACAACCCCTGCCATCTCTCCACGCTGTCGCATCTCGACCTGTCGCACAATAACCTCAAGGACGATGTTCACGTGAGTTACTTAATGAAATTTATATCCACTCACGTAATTTAAATCGAAGAAGAAGAAGACTTCTTTTGATTCGCTTCGAGGTTCGTGTTCAAAAAGTCACCTGTTGTAAAGACTTGAAAACTTATAGTAATGATAATTGATTTAGTAATAATTGAGAATATACAATAAACTAATTGATAATACAATTTTATAATTATTACTTATTTTATACAATAAGTTAGTCTTAGTACTAACAATTTACAAATTCCATTAAAAATAAACGTGTAACTGAATTGAATGCCCCGATAAATTGTGGCTCAAACATATATCAATATTGAATTGTGGTTTCTTTCAGAATTTATACAACTTCCTGGCGCAACCCAATGTACTGACTCATCTCAATTTGACAAACACGGAAACTACGTTAGAAAACGTAAGTTTTATATATTTTATTTTTGTTTTCTGGGATAGGTTGGTTATTAATGTTATTATTAATTTTGTGACTTTATTCTTATGCTTCAATAGTAGGTTGTTGCCTGTGGAATGGGACTCATATTTTGAAGCACTTATACTCTGATAGTACTGGTATTTGCTACTTTTGTTTATCTACGGCCATAAAGCTCCGATTACATTGATATATATGCAGGGTTTATATAATTCTGGCAAAATGTATGGTACTTTACCCGTTTATCGTGTTGAATGTATTGTGTAGTCCTTATTATTATTTTGCCCTTATTGGAATTTTATTTCTATTGTAATGTAAACCATTGTTGAGTTCAACAAAGCCTTGTGAATGGAAGGAAAAATATAAATAATAAATAATAATTCATTTGATAGCTAACCTTCAGCTCTCTATCGTAAATAATAGTCCAGCATACAGTAGAAGTTGCGTCAAACGGAACGTGACGAATAGTTCCCAGCAGGTTCATATTTGGGTATATAAACTGCCATATACATACAAGGTGTAACAAAAATAGTGTGGATCCATTGACGTATATATCTGAGGCCTGGCCTTACGGGCACTAAAAATGGTACTAGTTCAGCGGTGTCACTCACGAATTCCAGCCAATCGTGCAGTCTAACGCAACTAGTTGCGACCAATAGCGCGCGTAATGCGAACTCAACAACCAATCGCGCGCGTGATGCGAACTCATCAACCAATCGCGTTGTAGCGGTGTCACACCGCTGTACTGGCCCCTGCCATGCCTCATTATTATTGCTCGTAAGGCCAGTCCCTAGATATCTATGTCAATGTGTGGATTCCTGTTAGCCACCTGAGAGTGCAGCAGCTAAGCTTTCAACGGTACAAAAAGTAAGGCCGAATACCTCTAGGAGGATGATAACTTCAACTAATTTTACAGATGTGGGGCGCACTGCTACGTGGGTGCGCAGCTCGGCTCTCGGAACTACTAGTGGGTCGCAACCCGTGGTCGACCGTGCGGCGGCCCAAGGACCCGCCGCCTTCCTTCCGCCAGTTCTTCACCGCCTGCCTCGCGCTCAACACACTCGACTTCTCCTACTGCAAGATGATGCCTGATGCACTCAAGTTAATGGCTATACAACCCAGCCCTTGGGAACACAATCCATAGGCAGCGGTGTACCGGTTCAAGGGCTCGCCGCCTTTTTTCAGCCAGTTTACCGCCTGCTTCGCATACTACAGTGAATAGGGTATTTGACTGTATTTAAAATAAATTATTTTACACCATGCATGAAATAAAGCACCAGAAGATGAATAGAGAAACGTAGACAGCAGTTATTTTTAGACACAATTTCTATATTAAAACCCGTATAAAACTATAAAGAGTAGGTAATTTGATCGTGACGTCACATGCTAGTATTTCATATAGATTCCATGGTAATGTAAATAAATCGTTTTGACAGTTCGAAAAAAGAAACTGATTTGACTTGTAGTCAAATACCCTATTCTGTACTTAGGGTCGGTTGCACCAAAGCGTCTGTCACCATTAAAGCGTCCGCAAAATTTTATTGTATGGGATTTTTCATAGTTATCTGTTGAGTGATCAGTCTGTTAAGAATTGATGCAACTGGCCCTTAGTATACATGTAGCGCCGCGCATGCGATGTTGCAAGAGGTTGCCAGATCTGGACGGATATTAAATCCAATTGTTGTTTCATGTTCCCAGGAGCCTGCTACTGGGGCTAGCGTGCAACGAGAGCGCGACGGGCGTGAAGCTGAACCTCTCCGGCGTGCTGTCCTCGTCCCAGGCGGCGCACGTGCTCGAGTCCTGCATCCACGGCGTGCGCTGCCTACAGTCGCTCGACCTGTCCGACAACAGTTAGTATATCATCATATCAGCCTATTGTTATGCCAACGACTTCGATTCTCTTGTGCTGTGGCGTTACTGGCGGTAGTATTGTGTAACCATGTAATAATTAAATAACTAGTATAAGATTTGATTTTGAGCGCACGTCACTTCCGTGTGACATTTTAGCACTTCAGCCGGGCTAGCACATGATTGGTGCGAGAGTATCTCGCGGCGAGATAGACTACCGCCGTCCTCCTTTATTAACATAGATAGAAAGAGACGGGTCGTCTATCTCGCCGCGAGATACTGTCGCGCCAATCATGTGCTCGGCCTAAGGGTTGACACAAAAATTTACTTTACATTAAAATGCGTAATGTCGTTTTTTAGGTATGGAATTAGAACTGTCCGGTATCGTACGAGCTATTGGCAAGAACCACTCAATTCACCAGCTCTCTCTAAGCAGACTTACCGGGAAAAGATCATATGCGCCACCTTTAATACAGGTAACTTCACGTACTATAGCGAATATACTTTATAATGATAACTATTAGTTAAGACCTTACCTCAATGCTGTAAAGTCTAAACTTTACGGGTTTACTGTGTTGCGATATGTATACATCGACATCAACTGTACATCGACATGTATGCAAATAAGTTTGTACCTCCTCAACTAAATTGGTCTACATACATCACAGACTTAAATATACCATAGATGACGCAAATGCATCTACTTCGCGTGTCCGAACCCCGACCAAGCGTCGAGGTTGGCCGTCGCTGTTGACATTCCACGCGCGCCAGTTGTTGCAGCCGGTAGTCCGTAAAAAAATTAAAAATGCCTCGTTGCTTGATAATTAACTGCAACAGCCCAAAAATTGCAAGCACCCAAGGGCAAGGACATATTTCCTATCACGGGTAAGTAATTTTAAAATGGTATTATGCGTAAATTCATTTTAAAACATTTTTTTATGTATTCCAAGATGTGATTCCAATAATATACCTAAGTAACTATAGATTAACGTTACAAAACTATATTTACATTACATCGCGCGTTTGTTTTGAGCGTTTGATCTAACGTTGTGAGTTAAGAGACGATGAATATCGGAACTAGCGAAACTGTCGCGCATCGCTTCGACTTCGTGGTACAGGCCGTTTATCATTCGTCTGTCAAATTTAGCGAGTAGTGTTGTTCGTTCTACCGATCGCTTCTAATAAACTTCTAAAAATCGATATCGGACAGATGAATGATATTAACTATTATATTTTTTTTTTGTAGTTATTGATAAAAAAAACATGTCCTAATTTTACACGACAGCTTTAAAAACGAGGGTAATTTAAACATATACGATTACATGTTTATACGCTTAGTATACTGATTTAAACTTTCACGATTACCACGCAAACGACACGAAAACGTAAATACGCGATTAAGTCCCGTTGTGCAGTTTGATAATACGTTTAGAATGTTTATAAATTTCTATTGTGTTAAAAAAACTTTCATTATTTCTGTTTTCCACATGAATCAGTCATAGATTTTGAAAATACCAGTTTCATTGAAGGGAAAAATTGGGAAGATATCATTCGTCTGTTTATATCATTCGTCTGTCAGAAAATCGATGTCATTCATGACAATCGATTTGTGATTTTTGGCGTGGTTCGCGGGGGAGCGGGGAGTGGGCGAGCGAGACCGCAGATATAAAATTTATGAGTATGAGCAAGACAGTTGAATCGTAGCGGGGCAGAGGGGCATCGGTGTCTTTGAATCGGTTAGGATTTCCCATCACTAAATTGCAGCTGTGACGTCACAGTAGGTGGTAAAAAGTCGGCACGCTTGGTTTCAATACAAATCGCGATATTTGCTTCATCTATGGTAGTCTGTGACATACATTCATAATTTATGAATATTCGCTATAAAAAATAGTTAGACCAGTCATCTGAGAGCGCACTAGCGGCTTTCTCAAACAACTAAATATTCGGTTTAGTAAAAAAAATTAATGAATGAAAACCTCTAAAAGATGGACGAGTGAGTTTGAGGGCCGACACGTTAGTGGAGGCACTCAAATAATACGAGTCCATCTTTAGCGTTTCCGGCCGAGGCATTACATAGTGCTTTTCACGACTACTGCGAGGAAATAAGAAAACATTTGCATAACTAATTACACAAACGGGTCTACCGCGATATAATTACTGGATACTGTGAGTATTGTGTTGTAGTATTGGATACTGTGAGTGTTGTGTGTCGTGCCGTGGACAATAAACATTAAACTTTAACGGGTAGTAGCAGGAGATCTAAGGTCCCGTTTTCTAAGGGGACCTTGCATTTTGGAGACAAAGCAAACCGCTTGGTACAGGTGTTCCTGGGGGTGACCTGAGCTGATTAAGCCCGGTTGCCAAGAGGTTCCCCCCAGTAGGTGGGCAGGGGAGGGGGGGTAAAAGTGCCTCCGGCGCGCCTCACTCTAAGCTTTATATCTGCATACATCTCGCAACTATATCAAGTTTGGTGTCATTTTCGTATAATTCGAGGATGAAGAATTCATTTCTGTGACTAAATTTTCACTCACCCGTACAAAAAATTCGAAAAACTCAAAATTCAACAAAAATCTTTAGATTTTTTTTTTGTAAATCCTCAACAAAATGTATACTATGAGGATTTACTCTACAAAAAAAATACCTGTGAATAGCCCAGTTCTTCTACTATACAGAATAGTAAACTTGTCAAACATTTTTTTTCATAACTCTGTTAAAAAAATGTTTTGTGTCGCGCGGCGTACCTGCATTGTAAGAGTGGTATGCAACGTTTAGGATTTTTAAGTATGTTTAGATGATTTCTGATAAGTTGTTATTCTTCTGGTGGTAGATTACATTAATAAATTACTTCTGGACGTGATATATATACAAATATAAATTAAATATATAAATAAAGATGTTGGGAAAACTTTCGCTAATAGAGTTAGGTATTATAAATGTGATAAAATTAACATAGGAGATGTTTGTCAAAAAATGCGGGTTAAAATAAGATATATATTGTTCGTAATTGCCATTACATGCCCATGGGACTGTGCATTTTAGGTTTTTTTAACGCAGTTGCACCTACCTGCGCATTTTGTCTGGCAGCGGCAACGAATAAGCTCTAAACAAGCAGCAGCCGCCGCAGGTAGGCTGAAAACCGCCGTGTCGCCGAAATAATTTTCAACCAGGTTGACAAGGTGCAGAAAACAATAGAGGAAAAGCAAACCGCTCTATGTGCGTTCCTTGATGTTGAAGGTGCTTTCGACAATACGCCCACAGAGACCATACTCAATGGTATGAAATCAAAGGGAGTAGACGAAACCACCAGATGGGTACATAGCATGCTCTCGAACAGAGTAGCCACTCTGACCATCAATACTATATATAGAGCATGAATTTTATACCACTAAAGGGTGCCTACAAGGAGGCGTTTTATCCCCACTATTATGGACCCTAGCGGTGGACCAACTTCTTGCAATCATGTCAGGCCAAGACTTTGATACACAAGGAAATGCCGACGACCTTGTAGTCATCGTCAAAGGCCCTTGCCTCAACACAATGTCCAACCTAATGCAAGGAGCTCTAAACACAATATTCAAATGGTGTAGAGAAAATGACTTGTCCATTAATCCGAGCAAGACTGTAATAGTCATTTAACCATTCACGAGGAAACGGAAGCTCGATAAACTCACAAAACCAAGACTTAATGAACAAATAATACCGTTCGCGGCAGAGGTCAAGCTAGATACTTGACCTCTGTCACCTTCGACCAAAAGTTAACTTGGAACCCTCACCTGAGAAACATTATACAAAAAGCGAAAATGGCCATGTGGTCATGCTGTCGAATGGCAGGAGCAAGATGGGGCTTAAGACCCAAATTGCTATGTGGTAAACACAGCGGTAGTGAGGCCAATTGTCACCTACGCCTCCGCAGTCTGGTGTAACAAAACCAGCCAAAAGACAGCAATAGACACTCTAAACAGCCTGCAACGCACGGCTTGTTTAACAGTAACAGGCGCCTACTCCTCGACACCGGGAGCGGCCCTAGATGCACTGCTGGACATCATACCACTCCACACTTGCAGGTGCAAAAGGAGGCCAAGCAGTGCGTCTACAGAATATGCACACTAAACCGGCCAAAATGGCGCTCTCAGGCATTAACCAATCTAAAGGCCTGGGTTTTTGCGAATAGAACCCTTAGCATGTCCACTGATGACACGCACACCGAATGTCATCTCACCAAACTGTAAACAGTAGAAATACCTCCTAGAGACAAATGGATCAACAACCAAATGTACGTCGAAGAGGGAAGCCACATCTGGTATACAGACGGTTCCAAGAAAGGCAATGATGTATGATGTGGGATCTATGGTGAGAGATCTAAGCTCAGAGCTAGCGTCAGTATGGGCACACTGGCCTCAATCTTCCAGGCAGAAGTCTTCGCCATCAACAAATGTGCGGAGATCAACCTGGATAGAAACCTAAGACACCAGCTTATCTACATCAACTCAGACAGCCAGGTTGCTCCGCTGGCACTAGAATCCCTTGAGTCAATCTCAAAACTAGTCCAGAACTGTAAAACAAACCTAAATGCACTGGCTTACTCCAACAAAGTTACACTTAGATGGGTACCAGGGCACTCCGACATTAACGGAAACGAAGAAGCGGACGAACTTGCTAGAAAGAGCGCAGACACACCCCTGGTCCGCCCAGAACCCTTCTGTGGCAGCACAAAACGAGATGCATATTCTCTGCTCAGCAACTTAGAAAAAAACGAGAGCAATCGATTGGTGGAAGTTCGTTAAAGGACAAGAACACTCGAAAGCTCTGATCAAAGGGTTCAACAGCAAAACTGCTAAGGAGCTTTTAAGACTCAAAAGGCACAAAACCTGCGCGGTGACCAGAATACTGACTGGACACTGCAAGTTGAACAAACATATGTTTCAAATTGGCAAGAAACAAGATGCGACATGCAGGTTCTGTCAGGAGTCAGAGGAGACTGCAATGCACATTCTCTGTTCTTGTGGACTACTAATGTCAAAAAGAAGTACCTACCTGGGGCGACACGTAGTGCAACCCTATGAGGTACAAAACATTACGGCCCAAAGAATCTGGAACTTTCTGGATGCAACGGGCATTAGTAATGAACTTAAAGGGCCGTCACAATAGATCAATGCTGGTCAATGCGACACTCAAAGGCCCACAACACCACAATAATAATAATAATGTCCCGCGGGGGCAGCTTGTGGCGAGCTGACGGTGAGTGACGACACCGCGGACCCCTATTCCAGAGGGCCCTGTCATCTGGCCCTCGCCTCTGTGCTTGCCTTGATTGGCCGGCCAGAATGGAGTCGCAAGAGCGGGACCTATGCTCCAGGTTCGAAGTGTAAAATGTCATAACGCCGGCGGCCTGCTGAACGGATTACCGGGATCTGGCTACCGCAGACTCACCTCTCGACTACCTCACAGCCACTCCAAAGTGTTGCCCTGTTGTCGCACTGTGGCGTTGGCGAGTGACCACCTGTCATTTACAATTTTGAGACTGATTGTCACGGCAGGTGTCCGCTTGTCTCTCCCATAGCCCATTATCCAGTCCATCCAACTTTCAAATCTATAGCCCATGACCTTAGTTCCCATCGCAGCACAAAAGTGCTGCACTGCAATAGTCTTTGCACCTGGCGGGGACCATCTCCGGATGTATCACATTGTGCGTTCGGGGATAGTATCCACCACATGTATCCCTTGCTTTTAGATTAACGTGCCTTAAAGGGCCTCTGCGCTGTTGGCTTCGTCCCCACGTACGCCTCCCAAAGGTCCGGGACCCCATGGTCCCGAGATATGGAAAAGACATACAAATAATAAAGTTAATTTTATCAAATTTATAATACTTAACTCTGTTGGCGAAAGTTTTCCCAACATCTTTATTTATATATTTAATATATATTTGTATATATATCACGTCCAGAAGTAATTTATTAGTGTAATCTACAACCCTTTCTTTTATTGATTATATTTTCTTTTCCTTTTGTAAGAATTTGATATGTTTTCTGAAAGAGCTTCGTATTTGTATAAAGTTATGTACTCACTGAGTATAATTGCATGAATTCTATAGTAACTTAAATTGTATTTTTCTTAATTACTCGTAATGCATGTTAATTATAAGATGTAATAATGTTTTGAAAAGATGTGTCCCGCCGAGTTTGTTGCCGGTCCCATATTGGGATACCCTCCTCCAATTGAGGGGGGATTTAAATGTTCTCGGGGCAGAGGTGTACGGTTGGAGCCGGTAAAGGTTTATTTGACGTTCATAAGCGCATTGTAATATGCCTACTTGAATAAACTATTTTTTATCTTTTATCTTTAACCAGAAGAATAACAACTTATCATAAATCATCTAAACATACTTAAAAATCCTAAATGCTGCATACCGCTCTTACAATGCAGGTACGCCGCGCGACACAAAACATTTTTTTTTAACAGAGTTATGAAAAAAAATGTTTGACAAGTTTACTATTCTGTATAGTAGGATAACTGGGCTATTCACAGGTATTTTTTTTCTAGAGCAAATCCTCATAGTTTAAATTTTTTAGAGGATTTACGAAAAAAAAAATTAATAGATTTTTTTTTAATTTTGCATTTCTCGAATTTTTTGTATGGGTGAGTGAAAATTTAGTCACAGAAGTGAATTCTTCATCCTCGAATTACACGAAAAAGACACCAAACTTGATATAGTTGCGAGATGTATGCAGATATAAAAGCTTAGAGTGAGGCGCGCCGGAGGCACTTTTACCCCCCCTCCCCTGCCCACCTGCTGGGGGGAACCTCTTGGCAACCGGGCTTAATCAGCTCAGATCACCCCCAGGAACACCTGTTCCAAGCGGTTTGCTTTGTCTCCAAAATGCAAGGTGGTGGACCTTAGATCTCCTGCTATAGCTGCAATTTCTTTGTCTACCCCGAACATTTCTATAAACTAATTTCGGGTAGTTTAGTGGTGTTTTATTAATACCTCCGTTGACATTTGTTGGGACGTCAGTCTTTCCGTGACCACAGCTGGTGCAACTCAGCTGAAACGTCGGAATTAAAGGTAAAAACAATGAAATTATATCGCGGTAGACCCGTTCGTGTAATTAAATATCCCATCAAAAACATAAATGTAAAAAACCGGCCAAGTGCGAGTCGGACTCGCGTTCTAAGGGTTCCGTATATTACACAATTTTTAACAATCAGTGCCGGATTAAGATATTTTGATGCCCTAAGCATTTCTAGGTGCCCCCTCTCCCTAGGGTCATCAAGATTACATTGATTTTTTGGTAAATTGAGAGAAGTTCATTGCCGCATTACAGCTGAGAATGGAAATCAGTCACATCATTTTATCACGAAAATTGACAGTGCCGCAGCAGTAATGTTGCAACAGAGTACCTAATGTTGTTGCAGTCGCCACCCGAATGTCACCTTTATCATAGCTTAGAAAGTAATAGAAACGCGAGCGAAGCGAGCGCGGAAATTTTTCGATATAAAAACGCAATATGATAGACAGTTGTACATTTTTACTTTTAGTATGGAAATCAGTCACATCATTTTATCACGGAAGTTGACAGTACTGCAGCAGTAACGTTGCAACAGAGTAATGTTGCTGCAGTCACCACCCGAATGTCACCTTTATCATACCTTATAAAGTTATTGAAAACGCGAGCGAAGCGAGCGCGAAAATTTTTCGATATAAAAACGCAATTTTAGTTTTAGTCCCAACCAGGCGCGAATCCAGGATTTCATACAGAGAAGGGATGGGACAGTTTTCTATCAGCCTAGCTTCGCATAGGGCTCGATATTTAAGGGTCTCAGCGAGGTTGTTTTCATGCATAAAATATGCAAGAAAGCAGAGCTTGGAATTGAATTGGCGAAGTGTGAGAAAGGCAGTAGGCCCAGCTGCGAAAGAGGAAAGCTTGGATTTGGATCCACGCCCAAGTGTAATTAAGGCAGAAGATCAACTTTGCCGTAAGGCAGAAGGCCTCGCATAAGACCTAACGCCGAACCGCAAAAGAGTGGGTTGAAATCGAATCTATGCATGTAATCACGACTCTTCTACTGCGACCGATTGTTTCCCAAAGAATTACGCGCCATTATTTTTGCAAATTAGCTTTTGGACAGCTAAAAAAATCGTGTGGTAAAAACGATGTGTCTGTCCCTAATTTTAAAATTTGTTCACCTTTTTCAACCTGGCATTTTGGTGCCCCCCCTGAACGTGGTGCCGTAAGCACGTGCTTGTTTTGCTTATTGGTTACAAAGTCTTTATTAATTCAACCATTAAAGTCGACGAGTACAAAAAACTTTGAGCTAGCTCTCAATTTAACATTTTTTTTTAAACATTATTTTTAATTTGATCTTACAATTACTCGTAAGTAGGTAAGACCGTTAAATATTTAAAATGATTATCTTATCAGAAAATTATCACCAATTACTCTAAGAAAACTACTACTCTAAGTAATCCGGCACTGTTAACAATGTATTTTTTATGTGAAACGTGAGTGAAATCTCTTTAAAAAATCCGTAGGGGTCGGATCAAAAACTGTAATTAAGTCCGACTCACGCTTGACTGTACATTTCTAATAGGTTTTCCTGTCATCTATAGGTATAGACCAATTTTATGTATTTTTTTTTTAATTTAAGACCTAGTAGTTTCGGAGATAAGGGGGGGGGAATGGTCATTTTTTGCCTATTTTCTTGAATAACTTCTAAACTGTTTATTCGAAAATTATAAAAAAAATATATTTGAGATCCTTACAATAAGCTCTTTCATTTGATATGTAACATGATATAGTTTGAAATCTTAAATTTTTTCATTTTTTTAATTTACCCCCCAAAAGTGGCCCCCATGTTTAAAATTCATTTGTTTACGTTACATGTCCGTATTTGGGTCACAAACTTACATATGTGTACCAAATTTCAACTTGATTGGTCCAGTAGTTCCGGAGAAAATCGGCTGTGACAGACGGACAGACAGACAGACAGACAGACAGACAGACAGACAGACAGACAGACGCACGAGTGATCCTATAAGGGTTCCGTTTTTTCCTTTTGAGGTACGGAACCCTAAAAAGGAGAGCCAAATTCAATACAAAAATTATGCTTGGCTGTGGGGTTCGCCGCAAAAAGAATGGAGATCTAAATGAGTGCCAAGTTCTATGCAAAATCCAAATATGTATTTATAAGAACAAAATAACATTATAAACAAGTATTAAACTCTATTTCTTTGCTTTATTGGATACCTATAACAATTGCTGTTATTTAAAAAAAATGTGAGATCTTAAAGCAGGTTAGAGTTTTCATTACATCAGTTATTTTATAAAGTTATTCAACATATATATATACTTTTTGTAAAGAAAACAAGGCAGGTATTGAGATTTAATGTTTTTTCTTGTGTTTCCGCCGCATGTTTTTTCACTTCTGTTCTTTGTATTAATTATGTGGTGCCGCGCGCCGCCAACGACACACCGTTGGCCGGTCGTTTAGCGCGTATTACAAGTTTTTTGTATGGGGACACCACTTATTTTTTGACTTAACTTTATTTTTATATTTCTTTTATATAGCAAATATAATAATACATATATTGGGATAGTTTCAAATATCTGCTTGTAACGGTTCCAACGCTACAATTAAAAAATTTTTTTTTGTATGGGGACCCCCCCTATTTTTTACCTTTTTTATTTTTAGATTTTTTCCTACGCTTACACACAATTACCGAGCTGGATTCCAAATTTCATCCTTCTAGGTCATCTGGAAGTAGGTTAGGTTTAGGTACTATATGTCAGTCACAATAAATAAAAAATTTGTATGGGGACCCCCCCTATTTATTAACTTTTTTTTATTTTTAGATTTTTTCCTTCGCTTACACACAATAACCGACCTGGATTCCAAATTTCATCCTTCTAGGTCATCTGGAAGTAGGTTAGGTTTAGGTACTTATATGTCAGTCACAATAAAAAATGTTTTTTTTGTATGGGGACCCCCCCTATTTTTTAACTTTTTTTTATTTTTAGATTTTTTCCTACGCTTACACACAATAACCGAGCTGGATTCCAAATTTCATCCTTCTAGGTCATCTGGAAGTAGGTTAGGTTTAGGTACTATAAGTCAGTCAGTCAGTCCCAAAATTTACGACTTTTTGACCTTCATATCTTTATAACCGTTTGAGCTAGCTTCATGAAATTTAGGCTTCTAAATGTCCTTATGGATATAATTAAACACACGTAGTTTTATGTGTTTACGTTAAATATGTTTTGAGTTATAGAAGGGTCAAAAGTGGCACCAAGTGGTTCGTGTAAAGATACACTCGGCGCTGGCTAGCCAGTTCCTTTGCTTGAACTTGGCTTGACACGCTGCCGCGTGTCTAGATGTGTACAAAACGCGAGAGTTTAAAGTGTTATATTTGCATAACTATAAGTACTAGCCCGCGATTTCTCTGGTAGCAAATTACTAGCCACCGCCTGTACTGTCTCTTGAATTTCGGTAGGCGTCAGCGTAAGAATATCATTTTCTTCACTAGAAGAACTCGTTTTTATAGCGATCATACGTGTTTCTTGTATTTTTTAGTCAAACACAATTTACACTATCCAATTCAGTAAGTATTTTCCGATCCCGCCTTTTTTACTTTTTTTATCACTTTTAAGAGGCGTTTTTCTGTTATTTGCTTCAAACCAACTCTAAACTTAGAAGCGTTTTTGCTAAAAAAAACTACAAACAGCTACAAAAGTAAAAAACGCCTTAAGGTCTCTGCCCACTACACCGTATCATACCATGACCGCGCTGTGAACGTATCAGGCACGGAATTTAACGCGATACGGACTACTATGCCCACTACACCGTGTCAACACTGTTTCATATCCGTACATAACGGGTTTAGTGCCCGTAGTAACCGCGTATCATCCCCTTAGTACCCGCGTTTTATTCGCGAGAGCAATACTCGTCAGAAAGAGCGAGCAAATAGTTATCAGACTGGCAAGAGCGTGCAAGAAATATGACAACGTGTTTATAACGGGCTTAGAACGGTCACCATAAGCGGTTATAACACTTATAACCCGTATATGCTCACCGTTTCGCCGCCTGCAACCACCGTTCTTGCAACGTTGCGTGCCGTGCACGGAGCGTTTCGGCACCGGCAAAATATCCTCGCCGACAATTTTTGACGGTCCGTGCATGGCATTTTTTGCCTGACACGTTCATAGCACGGTCATGGTATGATACGGTGTAGTGGGCAGAGACCTTTAAGCGTGAACTGAATGGATAATTGTTAAAAAAATGAACTGAATGGTTTTGACATTTCTTTTTTTTTTAAACAAGAAATTAGTCCTATAAATAACCTAATTTTATTTTTGAAGGAAAAAGTTGCGCCAAGAAAGACCTTTTTATTATTTTTTATGTTTTAAATGATACTCATTGCTGTAGCGAACCATTACCAATGACAGATAATGATAACAATGAAACATTGTACCTAGTTGGTTACTAAGTTCCGTTACCAGAGTTTTCACGGAATAAAAGGAAATAGGTAGCGATTTTTAATTATTCGTGTATACAATTGTAAAGCTTATTTATTAATGATAAGCTTACAATACAACCTAATAAACATAGTTGTTCTGGTTTTGCAGAATTCCTTATAGAACTCGGAAAAATGGCGTAAAAAACACCGTCAAAAGTACGCTTTTACATGTTCGTTCGTTCGTGTCGTTTTTACATGGTATTTATTTCTAATCATATTAAGAATGTATCAGCTTTGCACAATTCTATAGCTTGATTATTCATCTTTAATTTAACATATAGTTTACGTGGGTTTCTTTGATTAAACACATAGTCTACAGAGTTTTCCAAGCCTGCCTCCTGCACAATTGTCTAAATCTATACGTTTTCGTGCGAAACTGAAAAATATACAATGTTTGGAGGGGAATATCTTAGGGTATAAACTAGTAGAAAAATAAACGGTCATCACAAAATTTACGGTAACTTAGAGGTTTCATTAAAATTTATAAGCAATTGAATCTTCTGACAAAGTTGCAAGATTGCATTAGACACACTTCTGTAAAGTATAATTTTCATAAATTGACCGCGTGTTTACGCCTTCACGTAATCTGGAGCTTTCCAAGGATTCCCATGAATTCTCCAACTGAATTTTATATTATTATATCATGTTTTGATCGTTACAAAATAAGCTATCAAACTGTGCCTAATTTTTTTTATTTTAAGGTTTATTTTATATTTAATGAGTTGGAAACCTTGTAACAGAACTTAGTAACCGACTAGGTAGTAGTGGTGGTCAGGTGCTACACCTATTGCCTACTTTCCAGCTTGGTTTCAGACCATCGATATTGCCACATTTCCGAACAGTGGCGTGAAAAGTATTTTATTAATTAATTATGTCTTTTTTTGTTTACAGGCATTAGTTCACGTTTTACAAGAACCAGACACAGCTTTAATTTCTTTGGACCTTAGTGATTGTAAACTGAAGGTATGTAATAAATATTTTGCGTTGCCATACTTATTTTAATCCTTTTCCATCCTTTATTTGTAGAGTTCGACGCACTAAGTGGCGCCGATTCGACACTTAAATTTAGGCGGTGACGGTGTAGGTACTTCCGTGTCATAGTTCACGTAAAAAATTATAAAAGTCTTGTAATGGGTATGTCTTACCTTCATATGACTAACTATTACCTATTCTTTGGGTGATAAGTGTGTAATGGACATGTGTTACTGGAGATAAACTATGGTTCCTTTTTGAGCTTAGACCTAATCTTTTAGTATTTTGAATGGCACGCCTGTCGTACGCGGCGCGTCACCCTGAACCTTGTCGGAATGCACGAAAGTTGATATTGGGCTGTAGCCCTGCGCGTTAGAGCGTCTTCACATTGTCCGATCCGATATCGGATGTAGGATCCTACATCCCCGTAGTCAGGGCGTGGGCGGCTTCAGCGGTCATGCACACTACAACAAGCATTATGCCTACACATGCGCACACAAACAAATATTATCGGTTCGACAGCTTATGGGGGGCTCCGACATGGCTAAATTTATCGGAAGCGCCTTTCCGATATCGGATGTCGGAGGGTGCCTATGAGGAAAACAGCTGCAGGAGAGTGCTATAAGGCATTAAGTCCGCCTTTTTTGCATTATTTATCGTTTTTAAGTAATAATGATTTATTAAATGCATAAATAAATACGGAAAAACACATACCTCTTATATTTTAGTTCCTTCCGGCATCCGATATCGGATCGGACAATGTAAAAACGCTCTTAGTTGATGTCTTTGCGGTCTTTGGCGGTCAAAGAGTTAAGCATTAATGCATTGCGACCGAAGGGTACCTTTTTATTTTATCCAATCCAGGGTACCATTAAAAAGCAATTTTAATTCCTTATCCATAAGTTTCAAAGTCATGCAACAGCTTGAAATAAAGATTTTTAATTTCATTACAAAACTACCTGATCGAACGGTGGTGTAGGACGATCGGACAGTCTTATTTGACCCAAAACACTTTTCTCCGAAATAGCTATTATGATTCCGATCCCTATAATTCCTATAAAATAAGTCGCTTTTCGTATGGACAGTTGACCGTCAAATATGTTTACATTTTTCGCCTTATTACAAAGGAATAAAGAGCAATAATGTAAAGATATGTTTGTCGTCGAGTGTACGTGGAGTAGGCCACCTGAAGTGCTGGGGCCTTACCATGATGTCCTTATAGCGATTCTGTTCAGGACCTAAACTGAATTGCTAAAGGACGGAGCTATATAAGTCGCATAACTCCGTCCCTCAGCAATTCAGTTTAGGTCCTAAACAGAATCGCAATAAGGACATGATGGTAAGGCCCCTGGTATCCCCCAGGGCGACCTGTACGGGCTGCTGAACGCGCTGGGCGGCGCTCGGCGGCTGCGCACGCTGGACGTGGGCGGCAACCTGGCCGGCGACGCGGGCGCGCGCCTGTTGGCCAAGGCGCTGCAGTGCAACTGCACGCTGCACACGCTCTACATCGACAGGAACGCGTTCAGCCTGCAAGGTATTACAACTGATACATTATTACCAGAGTTATTATTAAGGTTGACTAGTAGAGAAAGCTTTATGGTATTAAATCCGCCTTTTGTACTGTAAGGTTTTTATTTTGTTCAATAAATATTAAATAAATAAATAATTTTCACCGTAAAGCCCATGTCTTTTTATAAGATGACAAAATTTGCTTAGTCTAGTAGACTTTTTTTAAATAGACCGTATTTCGGAACCTAATATTAAGGAAACATGATCGTTTTTTTTTTATTAGCCTATAGGAGTGTCCCACTGCTGGGCAAATGCCTCCCCTCTTTCCCGTCATTTGGTCGTTGATTGTTATCGTCAATTATAAATGATGCGTTGTAGTTGATAATGTGACTGTGTAAGACCGACTTGTATTCTTACTTTTTGCTGGACATGGTCCGATTTCAACCAAACAAACGTACAAAGGCGTCGTAATAATCTGGTTTATGGAAACCAAGTCGCCTCGGGTGGGGAGTGGGGAACTTGCAGCTTGCAGCGCGACGCAGATCCGCGAAGGCCTGTTATTGTAGTTCCTCAGAATAAAGTCTTCTTAAAATCCTTGTGATTTATATATTACTATTAGCAACCCGCCGCAATCAGGTAGGGGCAGTAGGGACTTCACACGGATTTTTTAACCAATTTACACAAAATGTTACACCTAAATCTACTTCAAGAATCATTCTATTGATAAATGAAAATTGCATGAAAATCCGTTCAGTAGTTTTTGAGTTTATTGCGAACATACAGACAGACAGACGCGGCGGGGGACTTTGTTTTAGAAGGTGTAGCGATACTAGTGATAAAAAAACTTCTGCGGAGAAGCTCATATACTTTGATAAGCAATTTCCGTCAGTAGAAAAGAGAGGTAAATTAAAAAAAAATGTAGGCAAGGAAGTGGAAGGGTCATCGCCCCATAGAAAATTAGAATTTCGCGCCATTTTCTACTGACAAACTTGTTTGACCGGCTACAGTAGTATTGATTGTTTATCTGACAGGTCTGACAGACATCGCGACGGCGCTCCGGCGCTCGGTGTCGGTGCGGCGCGTGGAGTTCCCGGGCTGCGACGCGGCGGCCGGCGGGCGCGGCGCCAGCGAGCGCGTCGCCGCCTTGTGGCGCGAGCTACATGAGAGGTACGAGGGCAATACATTTCAGGCCGTGGCCTATAATACTCCAGCGGGCAAACGGGACGACGAGTGGACGATTATGGTTTACGTGTATATGTCGGCGGCCGATCGTAAGATCAGGCAGATCGTAATGTTCCTGTGTAATGTTTTGACGATAGTCACATTAACTCAATAGATAGGTAGTATAGGTTCGTTAGGTTGCTTCAGATGCCCGAAGGGCAAACTGCCCAGAAATAGGAGCCCCGCGTAGCGGGGCTCCGTCGACTCAGGGAAGGAATCAAAGATATTCACGTTTCACGATATGCCTAGGAATTTCACGATATGCCTGATCTTACGATCGGCCGCCGATATATACATGGAACTTGATCAAATGTATGCAAGCCCGCTCAACGTCACTGGCGTATAGATCGCGGCCTCATCGGCATCGCGATATCATAAGAGTTTTTTCTCAAACATGCAATGAAATATTGATGTTATGTTCCTTATAATAGGCTGCGAAGTATGACGTTTCAGGTGCGGCTAGGAAAGAGGTCGTTAAAGGTTTGTATGAAAGCAAGATTTGTATGAAATTACAAATCTTGCAGGCCTAGGCCGGCAAAGTCCTCTTTTTTAATTTCCATTTCACAGATATTTTTGACACACCATCGTGGCATTCAGCCATTAAAGTGGTAACACACTGTCGCACCGCGCCGCGGCCTCGGAGCGTCGCACCCATGGGTGAGAGCGAGAAAGAGATATCTGTTTCTCTTTCTCGCTCTCACCCATGGGTGCGACGCTCCGAGGCCGCGGCGCGGTGCGATGGTGTGTTACCACTTTTAAAAAAATATAGGCAGTATTTGGTTTATGGTACGATTTCTTTTTTTTTCATCTTTATAGGGCTGTATCTCCTAAACCGTACGTCGTAGCTCAAAAATAATCAAATTTTCGTTCCCCTTTATTAAACTTCTATTAAAAAGTCATATTTAAAAAACATAAGAAAAAGAAAAAAAAAGAAAGAAAAATATTTATAGGGTTGTATCTCCTAAACCGTGCGTCGTAGCGC
The DNA here is from genome assembly GCF_910591565.1 of Cydia splendana. Classification (NCBI taxonomy): domain Eukaryota; kingdom Metazoa; phylum Arthropoda; class Insecta; order Lepidoptera; family Tortricidae; genus Cydia; species Cydia splendana. The sequence goes on along the minus strand of NC_085971.1, from coordinate 9,072,803 downwards.
AAAAATAATAAAATTTTCGTTCCCCATAGGAATTCCACGCACTGAACAACCTATCACATTAGGGCATGAAACAAGGGTAAATTGATCACATTTGATTTGCTGACGCAGGTTGGCGAACAACGCAGCACCGTTGACCACGCACACGCTGCGTGCGCTGGCCCTGGAGCGCGCGTGGGGCGGCGGCGAGGCGGCGGCGGCGCTGGCCGCGCAGGCCGCCGCCGCGCTGCCGCCGCCGCCGCTGCCCGCCGCGCTGGAGCGCGCCGCCGCCGCCGCGCACCACCTGCTGCACCAGTACCTGCAGGTACCATAGCATGCGATCACTGGCCCTGGAGCGCGCGTGGGGCGGCGGCGAGGCGGCGGCGGCGCTGGCCGCGCAGGCCGCCGCCGCGCTGCCGCCGCCGCCGCTGCCCGCCGCGCTGGAGCGCGCCGCCGCCGCCGCGCACCACCTGCTGCACCAGTACCTGCAGGTACGATCGCATTATTCAATACACACGAGTATTATTCAATATCGCGACCGTTGCGAACAACGCTGACCAATGACCACACATAGATACACTACGGGCTCGAGCACTGAAGGGCGAAGTGAGGTGGCGGCTACGATAGCATACTCCTAGACAGGTATAGGGGCTATATGACGCCCATATCCAAGTCTACTTTCTCGCATTTTTGACAATATTTCTACATTATAACGATATTTTTGGTTGGTCAGTAGCAGTCGGGGAGCTATATCGGTCTACTGGATATATCAAGAAAATGTCGAGTCGCTTCGTCAAAAATGTGTTTAACGAAATTCTTCTTCGTTCGTGTAAAGGGATCAAAGTTCTATTAAAACTAAATATTTGTCTGCCAATGCTTTACACTTTTAACGAAATGAATACGACAAAAACACTCTGATATTGACGATATTGACTATCGAATCGAACCACAGTCAGATAGTTTTGTTAAACCGCTGCAATTAAAATGATCCCACGGTTTGAACCGCACACCAACTACTTTCTACAGTTGCCGATATGGCCCATAAAAAATCGTGAAATAAAAAACATCGGTCTTAGTAAACGGAGTAAACCTATCAGTCATATAATTACCGAACTTCCTTTAATTTAAACTGTGGTTTCAGAGATGCAGCGAAGTGTTCGCGGCGATGGGCGGCAGCGGCGCGAGCGGCGAGCTCGTCACGCTGCAGGCCGTGCGCGACGCCATGGCGCCCTGTTCCACCACGTTACAGGACTTGCTCAAGTGAGTCATCACTCATCAGCTTCAATGACTAATCGTCATAGTTTACACACACTTTCCGATTTCATTCTGTAACTCCGCGACCTAGACGCCAGTGGGCAGCGAAGTAATGTAAGCTAGTAGGCTCAACAAGAGTGCACCCGGACAGTATCTTGCGCGCGAGATAGACTATCCATATTTTTCTAATTGTATTCATTAGAAAGTGACAGGTAGGCTATCTCGCACGTGATTTAAGTGCACTCTTGCCTTTGCTCTTGCCTAAGCCTACAAGAAAGATGAATGTAAATCTATACATTTTGATTCTTAATTATATACCTAGTGTAAAAGTGTAAAATCAATTGTAACGCCCGGTTAACACTCTAATAGAAAAGACGCCTAAGCGATTACGAAATAATTGCATTATCGGTGCGAGGCACTACAAATGCAAGGTGCATATATCGCCTCATGCTTGTAATGGGTTTAGTAGACACTGACTGCAACCCTCGTACTGAATATACGCGCGGCCTTGACCCGGTCAGACGCAACTAGAAGCTACTGATTCTCAGTGTTCAATACAGTTAAATATCTATATTAAATAAGTGTAAATGAATATTTTTGCAGTGAGCAGTTGTTCATAGAACGTGAATTTTATTGTCGTGTGAAACCTTTGAAGAAAAAGTAATTCGAAATCGAACCGAATAGACCCGGATATATTTGGCGGCGCATAGCTGGTACTTTGAAATTACATATTACTAAAAATATTTTCACAGTTCAATTCAATTGTACTCCTTCGAAGTAATAGTATATTTGGCACAATTATTAAACAACTAATTTATTGACCGGAACTCTGAATCTAGGCCTTATTACTAACCAACATAGCTTCCTCGAAATCTCGAAAAATAACAGAGTAAAGTAACACTTGTGATTCACCCGACCGGTGGTGAGACGTTAAGCAAACACAGTTCATTCACAACTTCAGTCACGATTTGTTTGCCGCCGTTACTCTTGTTTTACCGTTGTGAAATTTGTAGTGCGTGTGTTTATTAATGTTTCGTTTTTTAAATATTTAATGAAGTCAATAGTGCACAGCGCGTTCTAATATACCTAGTAGTTTAGGTAAACAAACAGGTGTTGTTTTCTTATATTTGTAATCGTAAAAATTATGCAAAATTAATCAATTCGTATCGTATCCCAATCAGTGTAATTAATATTAATAATTTTAGAAGACTTACGATATACGCTAGTGCTAAATCTACCTTGTTCCATGTGTAGCGAGCTCTATGTATAAAAAATAAGGGCTCATTTAGACGATGCGAGAACTCGCATACGAGTTTCATTACATTACGGTTTTTGATCGGTCGGTTAAATTGGACGTAACAGACAGTCCGCAATGTAATTGAAATTGCATGCGAGTTCGCGCGCCGTCTAAATCAGCTCTAATATCACAGTTCTGTATTTGTCTTCAAACTTAAGTCCGTTTCCTATGAATCTGAATGAAATGATGATAATAATTTGCTTCGCAGTGAAGCGGTAGAGAGCCTAGCGCTCTCAGCGTGCGAGGGGGTGGACAGTGCCGATAGCGACCTGGTGCCGAGCAGCGAAGCACACATACCTGATCTCCTTACGCCGATATCACATTCAGCGGTAAGTTCCTTAGCACCGTTGGGATGGAGGACTATATATACTATTCTACTAGCACAGGGGTCGCCAAATTTTTGTGAAGAGCCAATCACCACCAGCCAGAGTAATCACCAGTATTTGGAATCTCAAAGAGCCGCAACTGCTGTTTTCAGTGGCCTAAGAAAACACAAGTAATCTCTTGGGTGGCTTGAAGAGCCGCATGCGGCTAGCGAGCCGCAATTGGCCGACCTCTGCACTATTACCTGGGCAGTTTGGATAACATCTTCCCATCCCTAAAACACTCTTCTCTTGTTTACGAAACGGTGTCAAGCAAATTTAGGGTGACAAATGTGACGAATGTTTTCGATTGCTGTGTACCTCAGAGTGTCATCTAGCATATGGTATCAGGTTTTCTGTGGATATGACCAACAATCTAATATCGTTTTTGTGATTGTATTGCCTTTTATATTGGTGGATGCTCCAGTGTGAAGATCGCCTATTTTGTCTATCTTACCATCACTCAACCAAATGATAAACTTATCACTCGTGATGTTTAAAATATCTAGATTACAAGCTATCGATATTCGTAAATGATATAATAACCATCCATATCAAAATAATCTCCATGGTATATCTGCTTTACATGTGCAGATTTGGTTTTTATACAAAGGCCACAAATTGTTGATATTATATTACTTTTAAATTGTAAATCGTGAGCTGCAATCTGTTATTGTGTGTGAATATAATTAATATGGCTTTTACTAACCCGCATGCTGACAGAAGTTGGATTATTTAAACTTGGTAAGTATAATTAAATTATTGTACTTTCTGCTACTCTTAAACGTCACTTCAATACTGACTTAACAGACGAATTAAAAAGAGGAAAATACTATTACAATAATCAACAGTCCAATGTCAGTTTCGACAATTACTCATAAATTATATTTATTTCATGAAATAAAAAGTCGCCTACGGTTATGATAGGTAAGGCGATTATTTATAAGTTTTATAACGATTCTCGTTTTGGTTAAACTTGCTGTTAAATTTAGTTTTTTCCTAACAAAAGCAGATGTTAAAATGATGGAAAGGGATAAAATATTATCAACCGCATTTAAGGTTTGACCAAAATTTATTTATAACGCCCTTATCTTACCTTTAAACAAGCAATTCTTGTATATTTATATATTTATTATATGTATATATATCTTCTCAGATCTCAGAAACGGCTCTAACGATTTCGATGAAATTTCCTATATGGGGGTTTTCGGGCGAAAAATCGATCTAGCTAGGTCTCATCTCTCGGAAAACGTGCATTTTTGAGTTTTTATACTTTTTATATGTTTTCTGAGCAAAGTTCGGTCTCCCAGATATTTTATGTAAAGCGACGTAATTATCAACTTTCCGATATATACTTATGTAGATTTTTTCTAGTATTACGTTAACAACAACCGTACGTTCGAGGCGAACAACTCGTCCCATCTACACTGTAAAAGGGTCTTTTCTCAAAAATGGACGGCAAAGTCGACTTTGCCGTTTAAAAAATAGGTTGCGAAGCGCGTAGTTTATGGTCAGTCAAAAATTAAAAAGTTAAAAACATTGCAGTCTCGATTTTGGGACTGCAATGTCGCATACAAATTCCATTATTTGTCGAGTTCCAAACTTTTTAAAAGTTGAAATGGCCATATCAAATGAAGGCACAGGCCCATTAAACAGCCAAACAGATGATTAGTACCGCGACTATTTAGCTGTCTCAAATAGGTTGGCGTATTTTCGGCAGAAAAACACACTTCTATTTTTTTATTAAAAAAATAAAAAGGCGGCAAAGCTAATTTTTCAATTGTTTCTACTTTTTTCTGTGAAAATATATACGTAAGAAAGTTGCTTTTGTAAAATATTTCTATGATATTTATATTTCCTGCACCATTTTTGAGAAAAGCACTATATATGACTCGGCTGGAAGGCTACTTGCTGGCTTCGGATTCAATTAAACGGACTCCCAAGGTCGTCCGTTTAAAACGAATCCTGAGCCTGCAAGTAGCTACTTCCGAGCCTCGACAATAATGTACTATTAACCATGTGTGATGTTCAGGCAACCCCGCTGGGCTGCCGGCGGCGCGAGCGCGGCGCGCGGCGCGTGCGGCCCAAGTCCGTCGCCGAGCAGCAGTGCTCCAGCAACGAGATGCTGTCCCTGCCGCCGCTGCACGGCGAGGCGGGCGACGCGCTCGCCGACCTGCCCGCCAACAAGCTGCGCCACCTTGTCAAAGGTTTGTGTTCCTAAGCCGAGATAGACATATGCCCAGTGTGAGACCCGTCTTGCAACTGACGGAGAAATTAAAAATTATACATAGTACAATCCCATTTGGGTATTCGGACTTTAAGCGTGTACTGTTATTACTTAACACAATAAAATAATAGCCACAGATTTATATAACTTTCTCTCACGCACCTACGATATACCTATACCTATTTGCTCCATGTATATAAATGATTTAACATGTTAATATTATATTTACAGGACGTCCAAGAAGATTAAAAACTAGAGCACCATCTCGACCTATCACGGATCAATCGCAAGACATAGACGAAGGTGATTATCGAATTCTAAATCTGTTTTAATTTTTCAAAAATTATAAATTTCACCTTGTGCTTCCGCTAAACATTAAAATTAGACACTTTCATAATAATTCAGCCTATATACGTCCCACTGCTGGGCACAGGCCTCCTCTCATGCGCGAGAAAGCTTGGGCTATAGTCCCCACGCTAGCCCAATGCGGATTGGAGACTTCACATACACCTTTGAATTTCTTCGCAAATGTATGCAGGTTTCCTCAGGATGTTTTCCTTCACCGAAAAGCTAGTGATAAATATCAAATGATATTTCGTACATAAGTTTTGAAAAACTCATTGTACGAGCCAGGATTTCAACCCGCGACCTCCGGATTGAGACACTTTAATAAGCCTCGACAATAATGTAATAGTACATTATTGTCGAGGCTCGGAAGTAGCTACTTGCAGGCTGAGGATTCGTTTTAAACGGACGACCTTGGGAGTCCGTTTAATTGAATCCGAAGCCAGCAAGTAGCCTTCCAGCCGAGTCATATATTTTTTATTTAGAAATTAAATTCAGGCAACAAGGCCTATATTACAAATACCTTACAGACTAACATACATACGTATTTTATAAACTTAAAACTAAACACTATTTAGTCGACAAAATGGCGTGGCTCCGTTGCATCGGCTGCTCTTGTGTCGGATTCGGCAGTTTGCCCCGGAACCTCCGAAACACGACACCTTTCGGCCAGAAGTCGACGCACTCGATGGTTCCCTGCATAGTTATAGTGCTTATAGTGCTATAGTGCTTTAGTGTTATAGTGCTTTTCTCAAAAATGGTGCAAGAAATATAAATATCATAGAAATATTTTACAAAAGCAACGTTCTTACGTATATATTTTCACAGAAAATAATAGGAACAATTGAAAAAGTTTGCTTTGCCGCCTTTTTATTTTTTAAATTTTAAAATAGAAGTGTATTTTTCTGCCGAAAATACGCCAACCTATTTGAGACAGCTAAATAGTCGCGATACCAACATTATAGTAATAAGTACTTATCATCTGTTTGGCTGTTTAATGGGCCTGTGCCTTCATTTGATATGGCCATTTCAACTTTTAAAAAGTTTGGAACTCGACAAATAATGGAATTTGTATGCAACATTGCAGTCCCAAAATCGAGACTGCAATGTTTTTAACTTTTTAATTTTTGACTGACCATAAACTACGCGCTTCGCGACGTATTTTTTAAACGGCAAAGTCGACTTTGCCGTCCATTTTTGAGAAAAATAATTTTCCAGGTCTAGACGAATTCTGGCGCACCTGCCGCACGCCGCCGGGCAGCGAGGAGGCGTCGCTGTCGGCGCGCACGCCGCTCACGTCGCGCTCGCTGCACTCGCTGTCGTCGCTCGCCTCGCCCTCGCCGCTGCGCCGCTCGCCCACGCTGCCGAGGGACGACACCATGTAACGTCTACCTTATATACTCGTCTACGATATGTACAGTCAGCAGCAGATATACCTGAGCGGGCAAGGTGTCCAAGAAAACATATACACTTCAATCGTCACAAAAATAAGGACATCTAAGTTGTCATTTTCACGTAGGCTTTCAGTTCGTCACATATATCTTAACTTCTGAGTTTTTCTATAACACATACACCCTTATTTAATCGCAATGACAATAACGGTTAGAAAGTCAGTGGTAACTAAGCACTCAAATTCAAGCTGCTGTCATTAATACCTACACGCACTGCCAATCACGTGCGTCAGCAGCCAGGGTGCCACCAGTTGCTAAGCAGTTGTTATTTCAATGGTAACTAAGCATCAACATTTTATCTGTTTAGCTTTTAAAAAAATACTGTAGCAGCTACGAATTGACACCTCGTTTCTTAAAGAAGTATTTTATCGTCAAGTGTCAAACTTGGACAATAAATAAGTAGGTCCTACGAGAATGATCGGTTTTTTATTTTAACTGTCATAGGCGGCCGTTCTTCCAAACCGTAGAGCATATATATGTTCATATATTTATTTAGCCCGCTTATTGTACTAAAATATATTCTATAGTACTGAAATACGATGCGAAGAACGAAGGAGGAAGAGGAGGAGGAAGGAAAAAATAATTAAATTGAAACGTAACACGTTCACTGTCCCAATCTGACATGTAAACCTTATGGCTTTGTAATAGAGGCTAGTCGTGGCCCCAAGTGAGGAGCACGGGCAGTAAAGGTGTTAAACATATCCAACTATGAGTCCTCTCTTTATTTTGTTAGTTGGACTCATGATCCGCAAGAACGGTGCCTCCTCTTCTCTAGATGTATGCGATAAAAACATCACTGCCATGCATATACTTAATATGCTAACTGTTGACCATAGGAATGACGAATTTTGTTCCTGCTCTCTGCTAAGTTGTAAAAACAAAATTCAATAGAGTATACGGAGTTACATATATCTTTGAACTTATTGTTAGTATATTAACCTAGTAGTAAACATCAAATGGCATTCAGCACAGGAGTAATCTAACCCAAGTAGCACAGATAGCTCTATAACTACTCACTTTTAGTTCTATCTAACGCTCTGTGCGTATTAAGACACTTATAAGAGCACACTCGTGGTCCTACAGCTGTATAATAGATCTCAGTGATATTTATATAGCTTAGGGCTGATTAAAAGCTGCATTACGGCTCTGAAAACTACCATTAATACGCAAAGAGTGATATAAAGGTATATTTGCTACGACCCTATACAGCTTTAAGGGTTATAAGGTCTGTTTAGTGGATAAAATTACGCCATGTGCTGTATAAGGAGGTAATTGTGGACTTTTATTACGTTGACTTATTAAGGGAACACAAGTGAACTATTATGAAGCTAATAGACGTATAATGGAACACATGTGGCACATAATACAGCTTGTCGCTTAACATGTTTACCGCTAAGCAGCTTTTATTACACTGACTTTTAAGGGAGCACGAGTGAACTAATATGAAGCCAATAGACGTATAATGGAACACATGTGGCACATAATACAGCTTATCGCTGAACGTGTTTACCGCTAAGCAGCTTTTATTACGCTGACTTTTTAAGGAAACACGAATGAACTATTATGAAGCCAATAGACGTATAATGGAACACACTTGGCACATAATACAGCTTATCGCTGAACATGTTTACCGCTAAGCAGCTTTTATTACGCTGACTTTTAAGGGAGCACGAGTGAACTAATATGAAGCCAATAGACGTATAAATGGAACACATGGGGCGCATAATACAGCTTATAGCTGAACATGTTTACCGCTAAGCAGCTTTTATTATTCTGACTTTTTGAGGAAGCACGAATGAACTATTATGAAGCCAATAGACGTATAATGGAACACATGGGGCGCATAATACAGCTTATCGCTGAACATGTTTACCGCTAAAGCAGCTTTTATTTCGCTGACTTATTATAAGGGAGAACGAGTGAACTATTATGAAACCAATAGACGTATAATCGAACACATGTGGCGCATAATACGGCTTAGCGCTGAACATGTTTACCGCTAAGCAGCCTATTATACTGCCATTGGGACTGTCTGCATAGGGGCTGTCCATAAATTACGTCATCGATTTTTGACGATTTTTGACCCCCCCCCCCTATAATCATCCAAAAATCATGCTTCAAATGACCCCATTTCCTCCTACTTCATGCTACCGTCATCCGATGTCCAGACCCCCCCCCCCCCCCTAATTTGAAATGACGTAATTTATGAATAGCCCCATAGCGGCTGTTAAAACGTTCACAAGATGCCTTATAACTGTTTAGAGGTTCACTAGTGTATCGAAATAACGACTTGGACTTTATAGTGGTTCACTTAAGTATCTTTATCAGATATATAACAGTCGTATGCTGCATATAAGAATTTTAACGGTTCACGTTGCTTTTTAACATTGACCGCCATTTTATTGTATATAACCTATAAAATTGAAATTGCTTTTCCAACTTTTAAGGGTAACAATAAGGTTTTGTGCCTGAGTTCTTAACCTAAATCATTAGTTTAGTACTTCCTATAACGTATTATTAACTTTTTATCTCATAATTCTGTCCAAACCACTGAAATAGTTTTTACACATGGCTTATTTATATCATTAATTTAAATAAATACTGATTATTTTCGTGGCGCACTGAAATTTTCTTAGATAATGTATATATACAGGGTGGAAAGGCACGACGATCCTTTCCGGAAATGGGAGATAGTTTAGCCTAAGCTCTATATTTTCTCCATAGAAACTATGTTAATATGGGCAACCGTTTCTAAATTATGACCTTTTAAACATCCACGCAAAAAACTACTTTGTTCTAACCCTAACAGGTGACAGGGTCAATGAACTTACTTGTAAACAATCAGTATTCGACAGGAAATTATGCTAATTTGTTGCCATCTAACCATTTTTAGGTCTGCTTACAGCACGGTAAGAATCATTGCAGGATTTTCGCTTTCTTAGTGGTTCCACTTGTTCAATACTTGAATGAAATAGTTATGATATTCCTTAATATTAATAATACTAACCACAACATTGTTTACAACGACAGTTCAAATGGTGACATTGACAACCACTCAAAAGTACGCAATCGTTTTATAAATATCTCTGGTTTCCTTGACTGATAAAAAGGTTTTAGTTTCTTAACACGTTTCACAAAATTATTTTCGAAACTATTTAAAATAATAAACAATTACATGTAGGTTGTGTTAGTTGCACCAAATGAACTTGCAAAAATGAAATACTAAGAATAAATCAAGAATAAATACTTCTTCAATACCAAACTAACAAACCTTCTTGCGTGGTAGGAAATAGACAAGACGTCTGATGTTTGAAATTAAATTTTCATTGAACTATACTTATTGAATGTCATATTCTTCAAATAAAAATGTTAGATTGCTCGTGGCTATTTAAATTTGTGGGGCTGTGTAAAAGATATGGTGTACCAAACCAAACGGAATGTGAAACTGCGGACGAAATGAGACAAAGGCTAATTGGTGCTTTCTGCGGAGGATAAATGACGAAGAGCATACACTATATCGCATGTGCATCGACATACTCGGGTACGGGCTGCGGCGGCGTTGTAATACACGGAGGTACATTTGAACACCGTATGTGAAAAGAAGATAGTATTAAATATTGGAAAAAAGTAATTATCTAAGAAAGTAATAAAATTGTTTGTAATATTTTTGCATGCATTTGATTTATTTGACATTTATGCGTCATTCATACATCATTGCGATACTGTCAACGATCGGAAAAAAGTGTAAAGTCCCGAGCTTTCCCGACGGAGATCCTTAATCTAGCCGTCATGTGCACATGCTATAGGGTTATCACCACAGTTAAAAAGTAGTATTTTTGCAATTTTTATTTTTTACTCAATTAACGATTCTTACCATTACCAATAGTCTCTGTATCACTTAAACGACCTAATACTTCCGGGAAGGATCGTCGTGCCTTTCCACCCTGTATAATGTCAATAAACTTGCATTCCCAAACATCTTTCTCGCATTAATATATAAAACATAACATTTAACTAAACACTTTAACAAAATGACTTATGGTGTCGTTGCGCTTAACGTTTTTGCTTCAATATAAATATGTTCACCTCTGCGTTCGTCGTCACTATACAAAATTGAATAGCTGATTTTTAAGGCAGAGGTGTAAAAGTATGTTATTAATTATCTTTTATTCAGCCCAACGTCAATCTTTCCCGGTATTAGGGCGCACATGTGACATATTAGCTGAATAAAGGGTAACTGGTGGTCTCTTACCCAGTCAATATACACCTCTTATAACTCCTGTTACCCCTTATAATTCCGTTAAATTGCTGCTACAACGCTCTTAAGTAGCTATGTGAACTTAAGGCTGCCTAATTTGTGCCCATTTAAGAGTTATAAAAGCTGAAAAGACGCTTATACAGCTCTTATGCAGCTTTTATATTCCAGCTTCAAGCGTATTCGTACCTCATTATGCGGCTGCTATACAGCTAATCTGTGCTACTTGGGAAGGAACGCCCCCACTGCGGGTTCAAACCTACAACGTCCTGTTAGAAAGTCGTACATTCTTCTTCTTCTTCCTCGTTCCCTCAATGCTGAGGATCGCGACCACATGCAACACGTCTCCATTGATTGCGGTCATAAGCCAAGTGGACCGCATGGTGCAGGCTGCCGCCACTCGTCTTCTTCATGGCGTCAGACCATCTCTTACGAGCCCCACCTTGAGCGCGTTTGCCATTCATTCGCCCCAAGATGATACACTTCTCCATATCATGCATTGGTGATCTCATAATGTGTCCGAAAAATCTAAGGGCTCGTTAATGGCATGCTTTAGAGAGCCGTGTGGTAATACTGAGTTCTTCCAAAATAGAGATGTTAGTTCTTCTAGCTGTCCAAGGTATACGCAGCAGCGTCAATCTTAGCCACATCACAACTTTTCAGGCTCCAAGTTTCGGCACCGTACATAAATATCGAGAAGACAAGAGCTACAAGTCGTACATACGCTACATGTGACATATCTTCAAAAATTATATAAACTAATGCGAAATTAACATAAAACCAGAAGACACAAATTAATAATAGAAATGAAACCCAAAAAAAAAAAAAGCTGTAATCTCTAGGTGCGTGCGACTGAGATTTGAACCCGCGGTCTCTGCTTTGAAAAGCAAACGCCTATTACTGAGACTACAACGTTCAATTAGCTTTCGCTATGTGTCATTCGTTTTGACGATTCTGCTAAAAGAAATAGTTTGCAGTAAGTTGGCCGAGAAGGCCCTGTCAAATGATTGAAGAGCAAAACGTGAGATAGATGTATGTGATGACAAGACTGTACTGCTTTCGATGATTGTCAAAACGCTTTACCTGAAATTAGCATGGTTTATTTTCATTCAATATTCGACCATACTTGTATGCTTTAAACGTCTATTTTTCCATATTGTTCAGATACATTTGACGCATTGACCGCTTAAATACCAGTGGTTTTTTGACAGCTAAGGTGTCAATGGCTTGTTGTAAGTGTAGAAATTAATGAATAGTGACTGTTAAGATATTTGTGACACGTTGAGCGCTCACAAGTAAATACTACCATGACAGCCAACAACTTTTTGACAGTTTAAACGTTTACCTCTCTTTGAGCACCTGGAGTGTATAGCGACTTCTGCTGCTGACTGGATATAGTATGCCCGTGTGCGCCGTATGCACGCGCACGTGTTTCATAAAAAAAATCGATCGATGTCGACGGGAAACAGTAATTATATATATTCATTATTATTAGGGATATATTTATCATTATGAACTTTTATTTTCAGGTACAGCGTGACATCGGGCGAAAGCACACCTGTTTTATTAGAATGCGGTTCGTTATATTTTCATTAAATTAACTAGTTTATTCTATTTCCTCCTCACCATTAAATTGCGTAATTTAACCAATGCGTAAGGATGGTATTCCACCTGTCCAATTTCTATCTCCAATGTGTCTTGCGTCACATTTTGCTTAGTGAGAGTGTGAGACGCCCAGATATTGGGCAGATGGAACACCACCCTGAGGTAGAATGCTGAACCAATTGGTCCTGTTTTGACAGAAGTGTCGCGTTGCAAATCTTCGGACAACGTGGGCGCCAAGGCACCGACCACCCCACCGCCGTCGCGGTCGTCGGACGACGTCAATGCTATGGGTGAGTACCATTTTAATAAATAGCGGATAGTACCATGTTTGTGATATTCAATGGGCTAGGCGAACTGAACCTTGCGTTTGTTTATTGAAAATTCCTATATTACATTTTTATTGTTGCGTTTAGACTAATCCAACACAAGCTAACCATAGCCAGATTGTCAACTGTTGTTAAATCAATAGGTAATTTACGCTTTTTACAATGACATACAAATGGTCGATGTCTGGTTGCTTTCTGTGTCTATTCTTCATAACCGCGCCATTTAGGAAACCACAGGTAGGTATCCGATGCTGACAAGACACCAAGCGAAGACATGGCATTGACTCTTTCAAGTCTTTCAACACCTAAATTATGGCATAATTTATTTAGGAAGTTAACGATAGATTGCCGATTGAAATCAGTTGCCGCTTTATAAACCACCTAATACCCAAAGCAACAATACAATAAAATTAACTTATGCATGAAAAATAGCCCGTCTGGCTGCGTGATAAGTTGAGGTATAAAAAACATATATACCAGTCTATGAACCTAACGCCCTGTGGACTTCACCGCCTCGATTGCGCGAGCACTGCTTACGTGCCGAGTGAACTGCTTAACTTAACGCTTTTCCTGCTAAAACAAATGCTGCAATACTTGTAATTTTCAATCTCTAGGTTAGGTGATAATGAAGTCCCAAGTTCTGTGTCGCCGACTAGTGTTTTTTAAGTGGCCAAAGGGTGATACATGGACAAACTTTACCACTTCTCGAAGTCGTGCTTTCGTTTGCCTTGTCCCGTATACGTCCCAGATAATTTGGACTGTTAATTTACAATTTTAATGTTATTAATTCAGCAGCAATGCGTTTGCCTGTGTTTTTGACAAGGGTGTAGGAAGGATTGAGATCCAACAAAACTTCGTAAAACGCACGAAAATACTTGCATTTCGTCTGCAAGTTTTTATTCAACATTGCCAAAGAAAGGTTATTTATAATATGCATGTAATAAAGATGATGTTGATAGACGGTTTGGTACAACCAGGCTTAAATGTTATTCGAGGCCCTTTCCAGAGTTAGTTTTTAAAAAGGTGGCCGACTGCTACTGTCCTTGTTATATATCACCAAGAAATAACCTGTAGTTTACATCCAACCCGTCTATCACTTGTATACTGTGTGCGTCGCTTGCCCGCCGGCTACCTGTGCTTGTAAAGTGTACCTGAGTGTGGTGTGCTTAGGGAACGGGTGCGCGCGCACGCCCGGCAAGGCGCGGCCGTGGTCCGTCGCCGGCGTCAACCCGGACAACGCCGTGTGTACCACAGGTGAGACAGCACCTGCAGTCTGCAGTCCAATGGGGTTGGCAACTGTCAAAAGTTTGCAAAGATGGCGCCATCATAGCTTCTCCGTTCCCCCGCCGTTTCTCTGGTTTCGTATTTGACACAAATCTAGGGATTGACAATGACATGGCAAGTTATGCTGGCGCCATCTGTAAAATACTTGGAACGGCCAACCCCATCGTGCAACTATCGATGACGTTGGTGCAAACGTTTAACAATTAGGTTGTCGATCAAGATCTTGAGCCCGAATGCCCGTTATCCTACAATGCCTATCGTATTTGCGTACTTTTCGTACTTTTATTTCTGAGGTTCAAATAAACTTTGCAACATGTAGGATACTACAGTCAGTACTCGCATCTGTTTCTAAAAACGCTACTCGTGTGTAGTATTTTGTGTCAGTTCGCAAGTTTAAAAGTGAGTCGGTATTCTAAAAAAATGTATAATTTGTATATATCTATAAATGAAAGCCCGTAATTGACTCGTCTGGTTATATTATCCAAATTCTAAACTGTATTTCATTTCAGATGGTTTTTGAATTGACTGGTGTATTTTTTCAAAACTTTTAATGTGGTACTTAAATTTTATTTTATTAATTTGCGACTTGTTTTAAATAACTTTCGTTCCCTTCTTTTCAAAAAATAACAGACATGTTGCATGCTAATAAAACTCTTCTTTCATTTCTTACCTATTCGTTAACTTTATGAACGGACATTAAACCTGTGTTTACTTACTATTTCAAACATAAGACTCAATCAATACGCTTGCTATTCGTATTAGCTGCTTTAGGGTTATATAATGCTGAATTCAGGTACGGTCAGCCAAGAAAGTAGTTTACCACTTTCTTGGCTGATATTGACATCGGCAATACCAGTTTTACTTGTCGTGTAGAAACGACACCATTCTATTTCTGACTTTTGCACTAATATTAACTTGCTAAACTCTTGTGTTTATTGCCAATTTTAAGACCATTTCATACAAATAACTACATTTTATAATAGGAAGTAATACGAAATTTTAAGCGACAGCTAAGATTGGCAGTCAATATTTACCACGATCTATGTATCAAAAAAGTCAAAAGACGTCAACGGAGGTTTGACTGTATAACCCAATAGTATAGTAGGTATTCTAGGTATATTAGACTGCCTTAGTAGCTTGAGCAGCTAACATAGCAAGCGTAGTGTAGTCTGTGTTGACGTTGGGTGGTGGTCGACAGAGGGCGTGGAGGCGTGCGTCGGCGGCAGTATCGTCGGCATCACGCCGGGCGCCGCACTAACCAGTAACCTACTTTCAGACGCTATTTTGTACTGAGCTACTAGTGTCAATGTGCCGTCTGGCCTGTATCTAGGTAAAAATGCTCATTGCTGCTTACTATGCGCTTGTGTTTGCATGTCACCCAATGTATTTAAAATCACCTGGAAACGACTGATTTGTGTGTGTGCGAATTGATGACTAAAGATATATTTTTACCAGTATTGGCTATGTGCAAGACGGTGGTGCCCGCTTGGCGGCTGTGGAACACATTATTTGTTTGACTTGTTTTGAAAATAGGTTGTAGGTATCGTATAAGATTTCCCGATATTTATCTTAATATAGCATATACCATAATCGAATACTTTCGTGGGCCGAAAACTTTCTTCTGTTTGACAACGTTCTGTCTGTTTATCATCGTTTTTAGTCTCCCCATCAGTTCCATCCCGCCACAAATTTCGCATATAGCCAATAATTTCCAATTAACCAATTAAATGACTCTCGATAGCAAATGTTTCTTGGTTACTCAATACGAAGTCAATCGGTATCGACCAATTCCTGATAACTCATAAAAACTGAGCTCTGGGTCTGGGCCACCAACGAGATTACTTATGACATAATTAAAAAGATATTCTCACATTTAAGAGCTGGAAAACAAATAAAATAATTATCATTAAGTATTTGAAACTTGACAATAAATAATATCTATTGAGTACCTACGTGCTCGAACAAGTTAACCAATCAATATCTTTGAAATTAGGAACCACTGCACAATGCACAATTTAGCGCAAATTGTCCTTTTCCACAAAAGAATATCTGTTTTATCTGATGTAACCATTATTCCTTTCTTTTCGTACAATAAAGCGTTTACTTACTTACTTAAAAATACATAACGACAGCGGCCCAGAAACTTTATACTCTTAAAAAGTGATAAAGAGGTTCTTTGAAATAACATTTATTTTATTTTATTGGATATGTAATGCATGTATTTTTTACCTTCTACATCTTAAGCATGACCATGTTTACCTAACCACGTGTTTACCTACTTCGATTAGATACACCACTTTTTGAACACAGACATTATACTACACGAACTTATGCATCAATCAAGTTTTGAGTAGACAGTAGATAGTTTTCAAAGTCATTCTGTAGTTAAAGTCAGAAGTACCTATACAATTTATTTCATTATGCATGTTCTCAGCACGAGTTTATCATGCTAAATGTGCATTTTAATAAGCATAAACTTTTATAATTACAGGTTCAATGCTACGAGATCATCCGATTACTCCAGGTAAGTTTACTAACCTACTAATACCTACTCTAAGCGCCACTTGCACTATCCCATCCCTCTAACCTGGGGTTAACCGGTTAAACGTTAACCCAGTGTCAAATTGTACTGGTAGCCATGGTAACTCCAGGTTTAACCGGTTCACCCCGGGTTAGTTGGACAGTGCAGGTGGCGCTACTCAGAGTTAGACCAAGATAAGTTTGCAGCGATTTTAATAGCCCAGACAGCGAGTGTTATTTTAAACGTCAAACTTGTATGAAATTATTACGTATAAATAACACTAGCAGTCTGTCTAGTATTCCGATTTTTGATGGTCGTGATAGGCCTGCTTTAGCATTTTACCTGTTTTCTCAGCCTATAGTTTACGTCTAATACAAAACTTTTTATATTATATAATTTTTTTTTTTCAGAAGAAGGAGCCGAAGCCTAAGCGGCGCGCGTCGCGGTGCGATGAGTTTTACGTGATAAGTTGAGCAGGGTTCAATGTCCAGATATTGCAGACACTCGGATTATATTCTCGGATGCTCACTATTGTGCCAGTTAGAATAATAACATTTTAGACTCTAGCTACTGAATAGTCATTCTAATTGTACGAACTAACTGATCGTCATCTATTATAGGATACGTATGCCGAATGGTTGATTTAACAGGCATTTGTGAACTAAGAAAATGACAAAAGATAATTATTCTTTCAAATATAATAAGATTATAATAATAGTATCTTATAAAGTGAATAACCATTTATATTTACTGTGATTGAGTTAGTATTACGCGTTTAGTTTACTAATATATTATAGTCATGCTTAATTTATACATTTTATTGATTGTTATTATCAGTTTTGTTATGGATTTTTTAAATATGTATAAAGAGAAAATCGGTATAAAGGTATGAAATTGGTCTTGCCTAGTCACGATTAAAAGGCCTACAATTACGCACAATTTACTTTATAAAACGTTTGTATTACAAATTGTAGAATATATTGAGACTTCCAATCGATTTCACGATATAAATAGTTATCTTCCAATTTTACATTCCTTTTTATAATGTAAAGTAGCAGTCAAGTATTTTAAAAATTATGAACAAGTGTGATTTTTAAAATAAAGTTCAAAACGTGAGGTAATTTTAAGACTTAGTAGACTTGGAGTGATGTAAAGGTTCAATTTTACGATAATTTGGTAAACGTAGAGCTCGCCCCTTACATTTTAAGTGTTCATTAGAATAACTACTTATAAAATCAATTACATTCATTTATCTTTATTTGTAGGTATGTATAAAACTGATGAAAACTATGTAGATGTATATTGCTAAATAATTGTTTGATAGTATTTTTATATTCATTCCAATTATTTGATGGTTTTATCCAGCTCTTTGGTACCAGACTGATTTGAAGGTACTTTTATTTTATGGTGCAATTTTATGTCTAGAGCGTTGTGATAATCTGTTTACAATTACATATAATATTCAAAGATATGATCTTCTTTTTTTTAACCCATTTCCCATCATCCCTATGAAATGGATTTATAAAAGAAACAACGATGGATGACACATTTTGACGCAATTTATTTAACAATAGAAAATATAATAACGTTGAACTGTAGTTACTTGAAATTTACAAATAATAAAAACTTCTAATGATTTCATAACGCCTGTTGACTACATGACTCATTTGACAGACAGCTGTCTATTGATACATTTAAAATAGATTAACCCCCTCAACGCCAAGGAAACAAAAACGTTACAAAATGTGCCCACAGTGCTAAGAGTTAGTGGAACTACAATTGAGTCGCTTAATTTCAAACTCGGGTAAATCCATCTGTCAGATTATGCGATATTGGTACTAAGCAAAAGTAATAGGGTAGAAATTTGCTGAGAGGGTCGAATGGATTTACCCGAGTTTGAAGTTAAGCGACACAATTGTCATGGCGTATCCTGTCATAACGACCTTCATCCATTCATATAAGATTCATATTACCGCATTTTTAGGAAACTGTTAACGCAGGAGACATTTTTGTATGAAAAATGGCGTTGAAAGGGCTAAGGGTAGTCGTGTATTTTTAGATTACAACAAATCAACCCCCAAATACGGACAATTACCCTACCTAAAAGTGATTGCATTGCATCTCATTTACAAGCAGTTCAAATACATTAATTTACACTAACAATTAGTATTTATATGCATCAGCACTTGCAACTAGTTACACAAATTCTTCGTTGTGCCATTACTTCTTTGTCTGTAAGCAGGTAATTTTGTGTAAATAGTCGTAAGAACGTTTTAGATAAGTAATCAATTGAAGAATGCCGGATGAGCAAAATTACGCTAATTGATAAAATCGATATCGTTAACTACCTACTCTCACTGTGACACTAGTACGTAGGTAATCGTTTATTGTAGAAAAATAAAAGCTTATTTATCTTTATAAGATGCACACAAATAAGCAATTTCAGTCTAAATGCTTCATCTTTGAAAACGACTATAAATTAAATTAGAACTTACATTACTTGCGAAGATACTACTAGCGAAAATTCATGAAGTAATTAACTTTCTTAATTTAGTGTTAGAGACATTTTATTAGGTAGAAAAAATTCAACTAATGCTCTTTCGATTGTCAGGCGTTAAAAATAGACGGAATATAAAAAGGCCTATCTCAGAAAATATGTCTGCCTCTTTGCCACGGCTATAATATAAAATGTATGAACAACGTGGTGATAAGGAGACGACAGACATAGTTCCTGAGACCGACATCTGAAATTTACAGGATCGACGTGCGACGCTCATTTAGCCATCCAATAATAAAATCCAGCCACTTTAGGATTTTTTTAAAATTTATTTCACGAATTCTGCATTGCTACAGCTGTACCTTCAAAGGCGGCTCTTTAGTAACAATCAGTACTATCAGTATTAAACTGAAGGTACCTATGTATATTACACACCACTTTAAAATAACCTGTTGAAAAAATCTGTTTGACGACATTTGGACTAGAGGGGAGAACAAATTCTTCAAATTCATGTCGCACCCCGATACTACAATTATAAGGAATAATTTCTAGATTTGTTATTCTCTTTTCCTGTGTAAGTTTTGCAAACTTTAATTCTTATATAAATGAATACTGAATAAAATGTTTTTTGGCTTATTTATTGAATATTGGTCCAAAAATAATATCTATAAATTAAATGATGAATTCAATGAATTATGAATTATGTTTGTTGGTTGCTATCTAAATTATTGCTTTCTTTATCAGTTTGGTAAAATTATAGAGTAGAAAATTATAATAGTGATAACATCAAATAAAAGTATCGTTGGCGTTGGATGGCATTCTCTGAGTTACTAGTCAATCCATACAAAATATAGGTAGAAGGATCACTCTAATATTATGTAACCAGACTGCTAATTTAGCAGAACTTTTATAAGTGCTCCCTATTATAACTATTCACTCTGGTAAAATATACAAATACATTACATAACTATGTAATACAAAATCTATTCTACAGAAAACAATCCTCTTTAAGATTCAGAGAATTCTTACACTTTAATTCGAGATCTCTTGTCTGTCTTTTCGACTTCTTGATTGAGTAACGAACTTGTTAGCAAACTTGTATTGCTAAGTCGACTGCATCTAGATTTCGGTTGTCCATCATTATGAAGTTTCACCGACCTATTTTTGTCTATAAATTAATGTAGGCACTTGTATTGTGCACCAAAAAGCTCGGATTGATGTGCCTGATTGAATTCCCTTTTCACAAAAAATCCTTATTTTATTTATTACTTGCCAAAATATCTGAGAGCCTTGCTTGCATATCATTACACACAATGAAGGCAGTTAGATATGCTGGGTGAGTAAAATTTCACGATATAGTCTCATATCGTTACGAACTAAGGCTAAACTTGAGGTGGCCCTACCGCTCGCATCAGGGGTTGGGTGGGACTTCTTTCTTTGGTTCCTCCACTGTGCTTAAATTCTTTAGGTCATCCTTTGAATCATCCGCTGAAACAGAATAATAACAATTTATGAACGGCTGCTATTTAACTGATCACCAGATTTAGTAAAATTTAATACCAAAAAAATCTATTTTACCACCCTAAAATAATAAATGATCACCTAAATTATAACACCATTTTAATGTGAAATGATTACCAATTTTATTACATTTTACTATCCTATTTAAGGAAATGACACCAAACTAATCATTATTAACCCAAAAATAGTAAAAGATTACCAAATTTCAAACCCCATTTTAATGTGAAATGATATCCAAATTTTTACATCTTGCTATCCTATTAAAGAAAATGACACCAAAATAATCATTGTAAACCCAAAAAAAAAGTAAATAACCACCAAAATTAGAACTCCATTTTAATGTAAAATAATAACCAAATTTTTAAATCTTGCTATCCTATTAAAGCAAATTACTCCAAAATAATCATTGTAAACCCAAAAATAGTAAATGACCACCAAAATTGTAACCACATTTTAATTTAAAATGTGCAAATATTTAATATATCGTTATCCTATTCAATTAATTAATCCACTTCGTCACCTTTTTCTAGTAGCATTTCGTTTCTGTAAAGGTCGCAGTTCAAACCTAACCTCACCTACTTTTCGAGTAATATTTCGTTTCTGTAAGGCTCGCAGTGTTAACCTATCCTAACCCACTTTTTTAGTAGTATTTCTTTTCTGTAAAGGTCGCAGTTCTAACCTAACCCACTTTTCTAGTAGCATTTCGTTTCTCTAAGGGTCGCAGTTCAAACCTAACCTAACCCACTTTTCTAGTAGCATTTCGTTTCTGTAAGAGTCGCAGTTCAAACCTAAACTAACCCACTTTTTTATTAGCATTTCGTTTCTGTAAGGGTCGCAGTGCTAACCTAACCCACTTAACTGATAGCAGTTCAAACTGCAGCAGATTAACCTACTTTTCTAGTAGCATAACGAAATGCTATTAGAATATTTTTAGGCCTTATTTTTTTGGTGTTCAGTAATTTTTTTTTGTAAGCATGATTTTTTTATTTAGGGTACCAAAGTATTTTTTGGTGGTCATTATACTTGTAGCCTTTATGAACATATATTTTTACCTGTTTTATTTCTTATTAGAATTTTTCGATAAAAAAATATCACCGTCAAAAACCATCGAGATTACTGGTAAAGTGAATTCACACGACTGTCATAGAAACATTGGATTTAGAAGTGGGTTGTGAATGAAGATCATCAAATAATATTTTCAGGGATCGATATAATGTTTTGTAGGAGATTTGGAGCTAAAACCCGACTATGGAAAAGGATATACCATGTGGGTGGCGTATCACCCTTTGCCTGATAAAGGTATAACGAGAGGTCGTATCCATCCATCCATCCAAAAATCCATCCATTCAAAAACCATCCATAATCCATCTTGTACCAAAAACCTTTCTGAACTTGAACTTATGCATAAAAAATCTTCATCTACAGAGAAGGAAAACATGAGGGACATATACTATAGGGATGATGACACATGTTGAATTTTATAACAAAACCTAGTAAATAAAATAGATAGCAAATGAGCAATTTATCACAATTATGTGGATATTAAAATAATATATGGAAATAATACAAAAATACAGGACCTGAAAGTTCCAAAATTTAAGTTTTTTTTTAACTTCCAAGAAGGAAATAAGTAAGGATACCATTCGATTCCTTAAATTTTATCCAAAAAAAGATTGTATAGCAACTATGTACATAAACGCAATATTTCACCGACAAAAACGCAATTATCTCGTTTTTTCCATACAGTCCATACTTCAAGATGGACTCTCAGTGACCTTGACGTCACGGTCACTTATCGTTTTGTTAGGGGTATTTCGCGAATTAAGGCGCTCTTATACTCGAGTTTTACGTTTTCAAGGGGGTGAAGCAGACGCGTGGTAGAACGGGCAGGCGGGCGCCCCGCGCGGCGCACCGCACCATTCCCGCGCAGCACGTCTACGTCCTTATTCTGACGACATCGGTATTCTGAATTGTCAGTTCCGGGATTTTTTCCGGCAATTAATATTGAATAAGATTTATTAGCAAATTCGAATTTTGATCAGTACTTAATGAAATTAAAAATGGTAGGTAAGACGGTGAGTGTAAATAATTATTAATCATATACAATATAAGTGTATACCGCGACAAACTGAGAATCTAATCAAATTATACCAAATTATTATGAGACAAAAAATAGTACTTACTAATAGACATTAAAAATGTAATAGAGCTAAACCAAGAAAAATCTGCAACGATTTTGATTGCACACGCAGTGCAAGTGTTATTTTAAACGTCAATCTTCTATGAAATTATGAATAATACTTGCACTGCCTATGCTATCAAAATCGTTGCAGACTTGGTCTAACTCTAGCAGTCAATTTCGGGCAAGTAGGTAGTGAAAATAAGGAAGAATACTAGCAAAGCTAAGATAATTTGTGGGACTATTGAGTTATGCATAGCTCCAATAAGTCAATAAAATGATTTGTCTTCACAAGAAAGAATTATAACAATTTATAACTCTAACTGTAATACTAACTATTTTTCTAATTTTGAATTGACGAGTAAAAGGCAAGCATTTAAAGATTGTAATGACAAAAAACACTTCTACTTCGACATTCGAGTTAGTTAATAGCTCAAGAAAATAAAAAAAATCTGCGGAAATAATTCGTATAATTCTGAAAATTGGCAGTTATACCTTGTGGTGTCCAGATAACCATACTTAATGTCCTCGAGCTTAGCGGGTGTGCTGAGGGTGTAGGGGGGAGGGGGGGTGAAGGTCCCTTTTTTTAGTTTTTCGTAAATAACTCGTAAATGGTGGCCAATATAAAAAAATCTTATTAAACGTTAATAATCTACACAAAATTTTGTACAAAAAAGATTCAGTACACTTTTAGCAGGGATCAATATTTAAAAAGATAATAAAGAGAGAAAGTTAATTATATTAAATTCTAAGGTTCCTTGTTTTTATTTTTTCGTCCTTTAATATCAAATATCTCACTTCCGGTCAAGAATTCGATCAAGCAACCGGCAAATTCGGATTCAGCGGGGTCTAATTAGGTTAAAAAACCCGGTTGCGAAAAAGTAATACGATTTGCCAGTCGAAATCGATATTATGAAAAATATGACCAGTCTAAAATATTTGAATCCTGTATATGTTTAAAAATTATTCAATTTGATTAATTTTATAGCCTTTTAAAATATGTTTACACAATTTATCAATCGTGACTGAATTCCGGATTGGTTAGATGGGTGTGTGCCTTTGCTGCCCAACTTGTTATAAAATGACAATATGACGGACGAATGTCTGAAATGTCACCGTATTTAAGAATTATTTTGCTTTTCTTCGTAAGCATGTTGAAAAACATTGTGTGTATAACATATTTGCATATTTATACTGTGATTACCCATTTTATGAAACGTCCGCTAAACTAGCATAGGTCCGACGCCGACAGTGGTCACGGGCGTACTGGCGTGAGGAATGGGCGCAAGGTATTGCCGCGTAGGGTGTAATTTAGTAAGCAAAATGTTGAATTCATCAAATGATGAATGAAAACATTAACGTTTCGATAAAAGGACAAGCAATAATGAAGATTTACTTAAAAGCTATCGACTGAAGTAAGTTTCATAAACATTTTCGTCGTAGTACTTCTAACATAAGGAAATAAAGACAGTGGTAGGCATGTTTTCAACTTAAGATTCTATCGAGAAAATTATGAGCCGTCGTGTTCCTGACAAGCAATAACGTAGTTCAAGGACTGAAGTTATACATACTAGAAAATAATGCATGAAATCCTTGTAAAAGTCTGTAAATATGGTGACAAAAAAGCGCATTTTACTACACACCGCGCCTTAAGTACGATTGTCAGACTTTGACTATCATTTCTGACTTTTTTATTGCTTTATTGCAATGGGTCCCATATAGACATTTGATCCTAAAAACAAACCTGATCGATTGATATCGTAAATGAAAATTTGTCATCTAGCCTATTATAAACTACTGTTAAAAGGTATATGTTTGTGTAAAGTGTGGGTTACGGTATGGGAAAGTTAGTGTGGAACTATGACCCAAAATCTTGTACGACGTGCCCCGGAGCGTTCATAGGGATGAAGTAATATTAGTTAGTACTCACGTTTGAGTTCGTCCTTGAGCGGGCCGGGCTCCTTGTCGAGGCGCGGGCGCTTGCGCGGCTGCGCGCTGCGGTAGGAGCGGTTGTCGCGCCGCCCGCCCGAGCCCTCATCCTCGGAGTCGGATAATTCGCCGTCCCCGGTGATGCGCTTGTCCTGCAAATTAACGTGACGGTCATACTACGATTTTGGTGTTAATGAACGTTTAAGTATACATACCAGGGGCGGTCTAGCCCAGATGACAATCGTTTGCGCTCCGACAACGAAACGCTATAATAAGTCTCTCTATCGCACTAATATGGAAGAGTGATGGAGAGACAAAGCGTTTCGTTGTCGTAGCGCAATTGTCATCCTGGCTACGCCCCCAGATGTCAGGAATTTTTCAAATATTTTTAATTTTATCGTTTTTGCAACAGCAAGTTCGGACCCAGCCAGCCAGCCGCCGGCACCAAGATCCGGCCATACAGTTCTTTCTTTTACGAAAGTAAAAAAGTCAAATTAGGTTTTGTTATTAGTTCCCCGTATGAAGTACCTACCTACATATAACATCGTGATAGCTCTGCATTTTGAACAGTAACCTTTCTTTTTATAATTTCATTTTTTTTCGGGAATTTGCTTACCTTATCACTTTGTGGCAATCGTTCATCCTTGTCAACCTTGTCCTCATCTTCTGATTCATCATTTACAGCGTCTTCTGGTATTGCTTGAACCTTAAACGAGACAATATTTTTTGCAATTAGATTAATTGCATTGCAATAAGCATTGAAAGTTCATAATAATAACTCCACGGCCGAATTCAGCCACGGCGACTACTATCAACTCCGTCGCTGTCGCTGGTGTGCTCGCAAGTGGCTGACGTAGCCGATCTTGTTGGAAAAAGTTCGTTAACATTGCGGGTATGTGAGCACACCATTCATATACAGGTTAGGGTGGGTCACTCGTGTATGGACAAAAAAAAAGTATTAGTTATCCTTCGGGCACAGTTACAAAAAGTTGCGTAATAATGCCAATAAACAGTATTTCAAATTATTCTGTAATCGGAATTCATTTTCTGCCTCCGGATCCATTTCAAAGTTTTCATATAAATATTGTTATATTTTGTATGGTCTGCGGAGTATAGACATAGACATCATTTATTGGTAATAAGGCATTACAAGTCACAATTTTCAAACATATTTCTATATTTCTATATTTATGTATCGTCTCTTTATTCAAACTTTAGCTAAAAACTTATAATATTATTAGCTCTAAATAGCATGGTAAAGGTTCAGAGCCAATAAATAAATAAAAAAGTACTCAAAAAGAAACATTTTTTTTTTCATAATGTCCACACATTTAACAAAAACTTTGACTAAAATCCGGAGGCAGTAAAATTAAAGCTAAAAATAAAATAATAATATGTGCAATAATTAATTACCAAATGGCACCTTTTTTTAACTGTGTCCCCTATTAAATTAAAAAAAAGTAAAAATGACCCACCCTAATACAGGTATTGCCGCAGGTGGTCTGGCTTTTAATTTATCACTCTTGGCATCAAGCTCTAAGCGCCAAAGTAAAAAAATAATATTGTTAAGACTTGAATTGTCATGATTGATGATTTTGCTGAGTATTGAATCAAACTCAGTCAATGCGCAGAATATTTGACTAATAAAATAAATATTCGGCAAAATATGTTCAAGCCAGTGCGAAAATGTACCTGGACTCCAGGCGCATGTGGTAACATCCTTAGATTTTCAAACAGTCGATTCTTGATCTTCTCCAGGTACTCTGGTGTGTTCTGATTAGACATGTTGCTCGGTGATATGTGAAGTTTGAAGTCCGGCCCGAAGTACTCGAAGTAGTCGTTGTAGGGCAGCTCGTTCGCGATCTCCACACCGAGCGCTACGGACGTCTCGTAAGTCCAGCAGCGTGATACGTTACGGATAGTGTAACTGCAATAAAAAGAGGCCTTAAGTATACAATATTGTTAAAATGATATCTATATGTATATTACTGGGAAAACCTAGGATAAAAAGAATGGAAGTCAGTGAGAAGTAGCTAATACTTACTTCTTATTATCACATGTTATTGGTTTATAACGGTACATACAATTGAACGTCTAGAATACTAGATTAATAGACTTCCTTATTCAAAGGAAATATAAACATAGTTTAGGGAAAGAGGTGCTGGGCGAGGATTCCATCAAGAACTTGGCATTGACTTTTTTATCTTTGAAAGAAATTTTAATTCCTACTATATAAATGGTTCTTTCAGAATTATTTGTTATAATAGAAAGCAACAGCAGCAATTTAACTTAGCATGTGTAATTTGTGTATTATATCGGTTGGCGAAAACTTACCCTCCGCCGCCAACTAGAAGGAATGGGAGTCCGAATCTCTTCACTAACTCCACACACCGCCCGTGCCCTCGCACCGTCAAGTTGAAACACCCCAGTCGGTCACCTAAATAGTCAATATGTAAATTATTTTGGATTTATATAATTGGTTTGGTTATATATGGCGTTTTTAATAACCCCTGTCGTTTGAATATGTGCAGATCATAATTTTGTAGATTTTTAAAACAGGACCAATCCCCCGAGTTAATAAAAATGCTATCCTTTAAAAAAAACAAGCATCGTCATTTTACGCAGACCAAATCAAAAACTCATTCATTCATTGAAAAATCACCTTGTATGTTGTAGTAAGAGCTGAGAATATTGTTGTGAGTTGTGTATTATTGATAAAGGATTATGAAAGTATTTGTCATTTTTGAAATAAATTCAGTTACCTGTTAAAGAGTCAGCACCGCACTGCAGCACTACAGCGCTCGGTTGGAAAGTCTCCATGACTTTGGATATGATTGGAACAAAGATCGATTCATAAGACTCGTCATCCATGCCATCTCGGAGTGGGATGTTCACTGCATAGTATTTTCCTTTGCCAGCTCCAATATCTCGTAAATCACCTGTATAAAAACAAAATTAGTTACGAGCTGGAAATGGGAACAAGCTTATAAACCTCTGTTAAACCTAATAATAAAGATTTGTATGTGGAATATCAGTAATGAATTAAGTCAGGGGCCTGATAAGACATTGATTACTGTTTATTGTGAGTTTATATATTTGCTCTTGTGTTTAGTTTAGTAGCAAATGTATAAACTTGCACTAAACATTAATCAATTTGGAAATAGGCCCTTAAAACTAAAGTACTTTACAGTACATCTGGCGGTCTAGCTAGCATAAGTTGCGTTCTCGCGCGAGAGTCCATATATACTTGAAGTCGCGCTAGATGTATGGAGTCGCGCGAGAGACAGCTCATGCTAGACAGACTGGTGCTACATTACGACACCAGGTGCTATAATAAGCACATTACGTAATTACGTCGAAAATTTAAAGGGCATATGTACTGTAAAACGTACGATACACGTGCGAATAGGTAATTCGCAAATCCGCGTTGCGAATTTCCTATCTCACCTAGGTATTTAGTCGATTCTAAACATGACAACAACTTTTTCATTCTAGAATCTTATATAGTACCTGTGCCAGGGAAGTACTCTCCATACTTATGGAAAGACACAGTCATAACTCTGTCCGTGGTGTAAAACGCCTCTTCCACTCCATCTCCATGGTGTACATCAATGTCGATGTACAGAACCCTCTGGTGGTACTTGAGTAACTCCAGGATGCCCAGGACAATGTCATTAACGTAACAGAATCCGGATGCTTCTGATTTTTTGGCATGATGGAGACCACCGCCCCAGTTGATGCAGATTTCTGATGCCTGTGGAATTTATTTAAGGTTAATTTTCATCTTTGAAGTCAATACCTTGACTAAAAAAGATTAACATGGAATAACCGTTACTACACTGTTGATTTCAGTCACACAAAGATAATACTCTTTGTGTGACGTATTACTCAAGTGTATGATAATGATAAGTGTATTTTTTTTTTATTTAGGTAATATTAGTAATTTGTTATTGGTTTGTACACACACAACCAAAGGTTATTAAAAAAATACCTGTTTATTTAACTTGACTGCAGCAGCTACGGAACCTCCCGCTGATAATTGGCAAAATTCATATAGTCCATCAAATACTGGGCAATCTTCTCCAACATTAACTGCAAATAAAAACTTATTATTTATAACATGTTGTAGGACTAATCCCAATAAGGTCTAGTTTATCCTCTTGGTTGGAAGGTCGGATGGCAGTCACTTTTGTAACAACTAGCGTCTACGCCAATTCTCGGCATTAGGTGCGGCGGAAACCAGGCTCCCATGAGCCATGGCAAACAGTAGAGACAACGCAAGGAAGATGATGAATGTAAGACTAATATTTTATTATAAAAATAAAAACAGTGATGTATTTATATGTAACACTTTCCTTTCAGTGCCATGAGCCCCAATTCCAATACAAAATGAACTCGACTAACGGGTTCTTGGCATTGAAAGTGTTAAAAAAAACAAGACTGAAGTGGTGGGAGTAAGTAGATAAACTTACATCTTTGCATCTGTTTGTTGTATTCAGACATATTATCCGGCCGAATTGACCGAAGGAATCTGATATAATCATCTGAGTGGAACTTGGTCATTTCATCTGCGGTTGCTTTATGCGGCCTCTGAGGATAAATAAATAAGTAAATATATGACAATCTTTCACAAATCAACCCTAGTCCCGCAGTAAACTCAATAAAACCTTGTTTTATGGGTACTAGACGAGGATAAAATATTAATAGGTGATTTAATAAATGAAGTTTTTAATCATTAACTTACATAGATTTCCATTTTCCTATACAATCCATAATTCAACAATAAATTATGAGTCATACGTATGCGGTGCGGTTTCATGGGGTGGCCCTGCCCATAGTAGTAGTTACCAATATCGCCTGTAATTAAAACAAACAATACATATTCAGTCAATTAGTAATCAATGATAACAATTTCAACTTTCTATCAACATGTTACTCAGTTCATTTAACGGCTTGACACATTCTAGTCTGTAGTGTACAGATGAAGGTGCGAACAAAACCAATCGGACCAATCATGGCGCAGATCGAGGTACAGACGCTTTGAAATGCCATGACACACAATTCAATAAAAGTAAAAAGATGAACTTCCAACATCTCACATTAGGCGTTAACCAACAATAATAGTGAGTAAACAAGCTTTTCATATCGGAAAGTTATAATAAAAATAAGCAATAATTGGAAATAATGTAAAACATAGTAAGAAAATCGAAAGCCTCTTGTGGCGGGTAACTTGCTTATACTTACTGTCATAGTAATAGCACACTCTCTTCTTACTATGTGGTTGCATTGCCATTTTTAAACAAAAATTGTGTAACTAAAACACAATTCTGATATTAATTTATAACTTTTAGACGTAACACAATCACAAAACTATCGAAAACAGCTCCACACAAGCAGTACAGCAACCCCAACCCAGCTTCCTTCACTTCCTTGATTCCGTTCATTCATTCACTCGCTCACTCAACTCAGCAGCAAAGAGAATATAATCACTAGCAGTGGTGACTGAACGAATCAACACACCCGGTCTCTGCTCTTTAAGGCTGGCCACAGACGTTCCTGATCCTGATCAGGAATCCAAATTGGGAATAGATTCGGAAACCTTAATGCTCTTTTGACGTGGTAACGTCTTATAAATCGATGAACACCGCACAGTGTTCGATTTCCCTCAAAAAATTTCCCTATGCTGTTTATTGCATAAATCAATCAAGGAATGCATTTGAAATGCAAGACTAGAACACCCAGAAGTCTATTTCAAATACTTTTTTTTATAAAAAATAAATTATATTTCATGAGCTTGACATCGAAAAATTACTAAATAAATTCTACAAAAGTATCTGATGAAGAGGTCGCTTTTTAATCAATGTAGTTTGATAAAGAAGCCTTTGGCGCATATTTTCTAGTTCTTAGTTTTGGAATTTACCCTCTGCTTACCGAGTTATTCATATAAATACAGATTTTTTATTTCATTTTTTTTCTCCTGAAAAACTCAAAAGTGCGACTTGTAACTAGCACTGAAAGATGGCTCTTAACTAGGTCTACCACTGGTAAAAAAATCACGTTCCACTATCGCGGCGTTTGGGAGTTACGTATAAAGGTCAAATTATACTTTTTAGGGTTGTTACTTAAAGGTCAAACAAATATGAAAGGACGGAGTAATTAAAAAATCTGATTAAATTAAATTAAGGAACAACATAAGAAACTTTATTTATATTTATTTATTTAACCTTTATTGCACAATACAAGAAATTACAAATGGCAGACTTGCCAAAAGGCATTATCTACCAGTCAACCATTGGGCCACGCAGAAACTTTTAAGTGCAGTGCACTTTGTTAAACAATAAAGTCATTAAATTCAGAAAAGAAAGAAAGAAATTCAGAAGTCTAGTTATAGTTTCTTTTCGCAAGTTGGTCTCAGATTTTATGTATTTTGTGGCTCATACAAATCATTTTCATTTTCGAGAACTAACGTGCAGTCGTCAACATGGGATGGATTTTCATCACCGTCTATTAACGAAGATCCATCATTAGCTAGATCTTCATCATCGACTTCTTCTTGTAAGTTTTCTTCATGAATCGGCTTCAGAAGTTCACGAACTGCTTCTGGTAGACTAATCCTACTGGACGATTTTTGTAAGTATAAATGAAAGAGGTTTGCACACAATTAAATGTATTCAAACTTAGCCATTTTGATAATGATGGATAAAATTGTTTTTTACGATTAGTCGATTTTTAATTAATCACTAGCACTGGTGCACTTTTGCCCCCGTCAATCCAGTGTTCCTGTATTTTTATTTATGTACCTGGAGTATGTCTAAACAATATACAGTTTTGTAATAGAGGAAAATTTTGAATTAATTCTGACTAAAAATTAAAGGTCAAGTTGAGGGTCAACCCTAACACTGTATTTTTAAATTCGATTACTCCCAAACGCCGCGATAGTGGAACGTGATTTTTTTACCAGTGGTTGACCTAGTTAAGAGCCATCTTTCAGTGCTAGTTACAAGTCGCACTTTCGAGTTTTTCAGGAGAAAAAAAATGAAATAAAAAATCTGTATTTATATGAATTACTCGGTAACCAGAGGGTAAATTCCAAAACTAAGAACTTGAAAATATGCGCCAAAGGCTTCTTTATCAAACTACATTGATTAAAAAGCGACTTCTTCATCAGATACTTTTGTAGAATTTATTTAGTAATTTTTCGATGTCAAGGTCATGAAATATAATTTATTTTTTATTAAAAAAGTATTTGAAATAGACTTCTGGGTGTTCTAGTCTTGCATTTCAAATGCATTCCTTGATTGATTTATGCAATTAACAGCATAGGGAAATTTTTTGAGGGAAATCGAACACTGTGCACCGGTAGCATGCACGAAAAAGTGTCACGTTGTGGACAGATCTCCATGGTAACGTTACATAATTTAATGGTAATATTTTCTTATGACGTTATGACGCAAAATTATCGTCCGTAAACCGACTTTACAGCCTTTTTTTTTCATACAAAATGTTCTATCAAGCGCACACGTTCTGTATTTTTCCGAACGGGAAAAATATCTGACGTTCGTCCCGAAGCGCAGCCGTGCTTTTGGATGGTTAGAACTAGACGTGCGCGCCGGTCGAAAAATATCGTACGGCGGCGCGCCACGAATAAATCCACGGCGGCGGCGTCAACTTTTTCAACTTTTCAATATTAAGACGTATAATGGAAAGCCACGCTTAACCCCCTTTTGAACGCCAAGTGGCGCATCCATTTGCCGTGCTACTGACGCCAGGGGGGTAAAATTTACATAATTTTGTGAATAAATAATGCCAACCTAAAAATGGGGTGTTTTTCAGTAGATTTTCATCAAAAACGATCGACGTCAAATGCCGTCTTTGGCGTCGTTGTTACGATTTTGCGTTGACGTCAATTGCCGTCTGTGGCGTTCAAAAGGTTAAATAGACAAGGGAAAAAAATCTCAAAAAACTGTGTTAGTATCATTTTTGTTGGTGTTATTATCTTATTGTTTGTTTGTGGCACTCTTTGGGGGAGGCCTATGTCCAGCAGTGGACGTCCTCTGGCTGATATGATGATGATGATGATGTTTATCTTATTAATATTATGTG
The DNA here is from genome assembly GCF_910591565.1 of Cydia splendana. Lineage (NCBI taxonomy): Eukaryota > Metazoa > Arthropoda > Insecta > Lepidoptera > Tortricidae > Cydia > Cydia splendana. The sequence continues at coordinate 9,039,671 of NC_085971.1, read as the reverse complement.
GTTTTTTATTATAGAAAAATCATGAAAAAAATCTATTTATAATAGTTTCGAAAAAAACAGGAATGTCAAATATGTTGGATGTTGCCAGGTTCGGTGTAAATAAAAATATACGCTGCATAATGAAAAGAGATCCAGTATTTTGGACGTTGCCGAGTATACATACAGTACTTTATGTGTATAAGGTTTTTTTGGTCAAATTCATGTTTAGTTAGTATGGTGTTGGTGCGACAAAATAGTAGAAATTAAATTATATAACCAAAAAATTTCCGTACTAAATTATTATTAATTATTTATAAGTATTTTAAGTCAAAAGTGGCGCCCGCAATAATATTCAACTATTTCTTATCGGTCTATAACCTAGTACATATTTTAACGCTGCATAATACTGTCTTATAAAAAAATATTCGGCGCGAATTTTAAACTACCGGCGGCGGCGGCGGCGCGCTGACTCCTTAGGTCCCGTTCGCACGGCAGCTTTTTCAACGCGCATTAAAAAAGCGTTTGAATGACACAAATGGATAACCATGTATGTATTCACACGACAGCGGTGACGCTTTTTTTTCAAACATTGTTGGATTTTCGACTTTAAGCCTTGGTCGTTATATCGTTATATTAATCAGTAAAGCGTTCAAGATGTATGGTTTTGTAATGCGCTCTAGTACCGAATTTCGTCATCCGAACACATATCTACACCTATTCAAGTCACTAATTCGCTCTCAACTAGAACACAATGTATCTGTTTGGAACCCTTATTACAATAAATATAACGAGGCCCTCGAGAGTCGAGACCGTTCAAAAAAAGTTTCTAAATACTATGTATTATCGTTGTCATCGCAGTAGATTATCTTATCCAGAGTTACTTAAGAAATATTGCATGTTAGATCTTAGTTCTAGGCGCTCATTACTTGAAGCATTAGTACTATACGGCATCTGTAATAATCACTTTGACAGTATTGCTCTTAACAACAAACTTAGCTATAGAGTACCCAGCCGCAGTAGACAGCGAGAGGCGCGCCCTCACCAGCTGTCTGTAACCGGCCGCTGCCGCACGCACGCTGGCGAGCGCGCTCCTCTGCGCAGACTTGTCAGTACATACAATAAAAAATTTAACCACATAGACATTTTTGGTTGTAGTTTAAGTGTTTATAAAAAACATATTATTGATGCTTTAACACGCCCTACAACCTAAGTACTTCTTCTACTTTCTAATAAATGTATATTTATATAACTAACCATTCTATGTTGTTGTTGGCACCGGGAGTCCTTAAGACTGACGGTGATTAGTTTGGCTCTGAATGAACATTACTCATAGCAATAAGTGGTAAGCGGTGTGGGCCACACATATTGTAGTGATTATAAGTAATTAGTTTAATAAGTACCATTTGTAGTGGCTGTTTGTTTACCTAAATAAATTAAAACAAAAAAAAAAGTTAAATCGAATTTAGAGTGCAAACAGATTCAAGCGCTCTTTTAACGCGCGTTGAAAAAGCTCCCGTGCGAATGGGGCCTTATGGCGGCGCGCACGTCGAGTTAGAACGGAAAAAATCCCGAATCAGTGCCTACGTATATTTTGTTTGACCCGCTGCACACGGACGGAATAGTGAGTATTATATTCTTTGGACGGAATTTTCCATTCCATTTCCGTACGAAATGACAGATGTGAACGGGACGGCGCTATATACATGCATAGTGTTGTCTCGCTTGCACCTGTCATTCCGTACGGAAACCGAACGAAAATTCCGTATATTTGTGCTAAAGGTTAAAATCCTAACGCAAATATCGAATGTGTGCGCTGTGTGCTCATATTACGGAATTCGGATTCCTGATCAGGAAACCGAACGTCTGTGGCTAGCCTTATCGCGCGGTCATTAAATATTTTTCATTCATTCCATTCACCAGTATATTGATATTGAATGAACAATTGGATTGAACATTCTCTTTCTGAAAAGCAGTGGTTGAGGTAAGACGCGTTTGTTGCTTTAATTTTTTTTTTATTTATTGAGTGCTATTTCTGTTATTTTAATTTAATACGTTTATCTAACTTAAAAACGTGAAAATTATCATTGTGATTATATGTAATGTGTAATAATACGTGTTATCAAAAAAGTTCTACTTCTAACGAACGATAATGGCGTCTCCCCTCAGGTTGTCTCTACACCCGCCCTGCTAAGATTGGATTGGACATCTGTATTTATTCAGAACATCTTGAATTCAAAATCATCATTAACAATGTGAGTATTATTTAAACGTGTTTCTTTATTCATTAGTAGTGTTATTTTTTGGTTCATTTTGAAGTTTTGTCATTTTTGACGTAGGTTTGCTGAAGTATCCGATTAACCTATTGGCTAAAATAATTACCGTTTAGTGTTTAATTTTTATTCATTTATCAATCTATTCATATTACAATTATCCATAAACACAAAAATAAGACCGAATTTAATGGTGTCTGTCAGAATTTTTTATCTACGTTTATTAAGTTGCTTCGCCCTCCATTTTGTCTAGCAATTCAATCGTTAATTTCACGCTTGCGTGATGTGCATAGAATTGTCATTGTAAGTCTTTAACTACATCTCTTAATTATATTGTAATTAAGTACGCACACTTTCTCATTTATTATCTTGTTCTTTGTATTTAGAATAGAATAGAATATCTCAAAACTTAGTAGACACGTCATACGTCACGTCATACACGTGTCGCGGTCACGTTTTATACACCCACGTAGGTATAGGTACATATAAGTTCACGTGTTACTGCTCTTATCGATTTTCTGGACTTTAATCAAGGTTCAATATCTTTCAAGGTCCGGCAATTGGAGCAATAGCCGTGGTGGAAACGGCGGTTCCAAATATGGTTCTGGCGGTGGAAGCAAATTTGGCGGCGGCGGTGGGGGAGGCAGCCGCTTCGGCGGCGGCGGTGGTGGTTTCGGAGGCGGCGGCAAGAAGGACTTCACTGGAGGCCAGAACATGCGCCGCCCTAACTGGGACACCATGACGTTGCAGCCTTTCAACAAGAACTTCTACAACCCACACCCGACAGTCCTTAGCCGGTCTCCATATGAAGTAGAAGAATTTAGGGGTCAACATGAAATAACTGTGAGTGGGCTTGATGTCCCCATCCCTATCCAACGTTTTGAGGAGGGCAATTTTCCAGACTATGTAATGAAGGGAATCAGTGGTATGGGCTACAAAGAACCAACACCTATCCAAGCTCAAGGCTGGCCGATTGCTATGTCTGGAAATAACCTGGTTGGTATTGCCCAAACTGGATCTGGAAAGACCCTGGCTTACATTCTGCCTGCTATTGTGCACATCAACAACCAACAGCCCCTCAGACGTGGCGATGGACCCATTGCTCTGGTTCTCGCTCCAACAAGAGAGTTGGCTCAGCAGATTCAACAAGTAGCCAATGATTTTGGAAATGCTTCGTATGTGCGTAACACTTGCGTGTTTGGTGGTGCTCCTAAGAGAGAGCAAGCTCGCGACTTGGAGCGTGGCGTGGAGATTGTTATTGCCACACCTGGCAGACTAATTGATTTCCTTGAAAAGGGAACCACCAACCTTCAAAGATGCACTTACCTGGTCTTGGACGAAGCTGACCGCATGTTAGACATGGGTTTTGAACCTCAGATTAGAAAGATCATTGAACAAATTCGCCCAGACAGACAGACCCTTATGTGGTCTGCCACATGGCCTAAAGAAGTGAAAAAGCTGGCTGAGGACTACCTCGGAGACTATGTTCAGATCAACATTGGTTCACTCCAGCTCTCTGCTAATCATAACATTCTACAGATCATTGATATATGCCAGGAACATGAAAAGGAAAACAAGTGAGTTATCTTCTTATGCCACCCTTTTTACTACAATTTTTAATCTTTAGTGATGAATGTTTTTGGTATGACCACCAGTATTGATTAGAAAAACAAACTAACCTCTAAGAAGATCTGAATATTATTATTTGTATTCTTTGCTGCACAGTCTCTTTGACGCAATTCTAAATGTCATGTGTTTTGTTTTAGATTGAATGTACTTTTACAAGAAATCGGACAAAGTCAGGACCCTGGCGCAAAGACCATTATTTTTGTCGAGACCAAGAGGAAAGTTGAGAATATCACTAGAAATATTAGGCGCTACGGCTGGCCAGCTGTGTGCATGCATGGAGATAAGACACAGCAAGAGAGAGACGATGTTTTATATCAGTTCAAGCAAGGCCGTGCCAGTATTTTAGTAGCAACTGATGTTGCTGCCAGAGGACTTGGTAAGAATCTTCAATATATTTCCTGTTATTGAAATCTCGAAATTTGATGCAAAAGCTAACTTTGTTAATGACAATTTAATTCAACCTTTATTTGTTTTATACTTTCAGAGGCACTGGCGGCATGTTATTGTGTTCTATCTGAATACTGCCTGAAATTAGACGGCATGTTACTGCACTGGATTTGTAGATAAGACAGATGCAGTGGTATTTCCATTGAGAATGCAATAACTCGTCATTATTATGGTGCCTCAGTAGTGCCTTTCACTGCGATTGGACCCGAGGCCGGAAGCTTGATGGTATGTCCGTGATTATTGCGGATGCACTTGAGAGTTGATGAAAACCTGGTGATGCACTATGTGGTATTTTAATTCAAAGATCGAAAAAAATGGTGCATTGTTGAAAAACTTGACCCCAGTTGAGATGATCTACAAATGGTCAAGGGTTTTCTGTTCGGCCGGAGTGGAGTTTTGGGCTATGTGAACATCTATGAAAGTCTTAAATTGAACGCCCTATCAAGACTCCTGGGTTCCGAGTGAGAGGCAACTGTTGACTGGATTTTTGTACATTGCTGTTGTGTAACTCATCCATGTAAGTAATACAGCCATGAGTTACCTACTTAAAATGTACAAGGTTGTCATAAAAGCTTTTGTTATTGAGTTTGTCAGATTTTAGTGAACTACAGTACTGAAATGATTTACCGATAACATCATTTCAAGATGTCTAAAATAATTTCTTTTTTAGATGTTGATGGGATTAAATATGTAATCAACTTTGATTACCCAAACTCGTCTGAGGACTACATTCATCGGATAGGCAGAACTGGCCGTTCAAAGACGAAAGGCACATCATATGCCTTTTTCACACCTTCCAACTCACGTCAAGCCAAGGATCTCGTTTCTGTACTACAGGAAGCCAATCAGGTAATTACCTTAAATACTTATAATATTTTTTTACAGTGTTGCAGCAAATTTTCCTCATACCTTTGGCATGGGTACGTCTTTTATTGGCGTGACATGAATGCAAGTATGAGGTACATAAAACGACAGCTACATGCCTTCGGTGTCCACACAACATTAGTCTGGATCCCATCCTCAGATGCTGTGACATTTTCCATTTTCATTAAAATTATAGTGTAATTGCAGGTTCACATGATTACTGAAATATCTGTTTTTGCTTACAGACAATCAGTCCTCAATTGCAATCAATGGCCGACCGCTGTGGAGGCGGAGGCGGCGGCTGGAACAACAGGAGCCGGTTCGGAGGTGGCCGCGGTGGTGGCGGCGGCGGTGGCTCATTCAAGCGCGGTACAAACTTCGGTAGGAACGGACAAGGAGGCGGTGGCGGTGGCCACAGACGGTTTAATGACTATTAATTTTAATCTAAATCTAAGATAGTTTTATAAGTAGCAAATCCTCATAGGAATTATTTGTGTGAAAGCGTAATGTTTATTGCAAGTAGGATATCTGATTGTCTGGTATATAGAGTATCAGTGAGTATTTATTTTATTTTGTGGGTCTACATTATGTACCTTGATTATCTGAACCTAACTTAATTGTATTATTTTAATTTTTGCACTGTGATAATTTAAGCTGTGATTCTGGTGAGGATTAGCTAAAAGGTTTTGTTACTAAAACAATTTCTGATTACCGAATTGTCCGTGTCCGTCAAACTTCTGGGAGCTGTTATTAGACTTAAGTTATTGACTGTATGACTGTACAACTGAACAGCTCCTCAACTTCATAATTAGAAATTTTCATTCCAATACTGTTCCATGTTAAATGTCAATAAATGTGAGAAGAATGAAGATGTTCATTTTAAACCCTGTTTCACTTTAACATATAAAACCTATATCAATCTCGGTTTTCATCTAAATACTTAGGCACTTCGCACTGAGCATCAGGGGGGTGTGAACAGCAATAGTTCTTTGATACCACTCCAAATAGATTTTGCTGCGAGATAATATTTTATAGGCGGGTTACATTCGCGGCTCGTGGCTCGTCTCGCGGCGCGTCTAGTGGCTCTAGTAGGAGATCCCAACGTCATGCTCCCTGGAAACCCCACTGTCTGTTTTGTGATTTATTGAAACGTAATGCTGATGTACACAATATGTACTGAATTAGTACATACTTAAAAAAAATTGTACCTCAATAGATCGAGAGTACAATTAACTCAATTCGGACTTGCTGTAGAGCATCTCCCCAGCAACCCCAAAATTTAATTAAAGAAAATTCACGTAAATACTTACTTTTTAGCAAAAAAGACGCCTATAAAAAATTGTACTGCAGTTTTTAACGTTGATCGAGTTAGCCATGGCTAGTTAAATTACCTAATTGTCGCCAGGACGCAAGCGCCTCCAGCCGACTTCTCAAACGTACGAAACTTTGTATTTTTATATAGGTACAATGAGATACACACATTTTATTTATTTTATGAACTTGGTTTCTGGTGAGAGTTCCAATGTTTTCTTGTCAACCAGCAATGGTGTAGTTACATTGATCATAAACGTATGTACTTATTTTTAGTCGTACCTACGTGTTTTTTACATGACATTATTGAAGTATCTTGATAACGTTAAAACGAAGATTAGGTACTTTTATTTTTATTGCTAGGTAGGTACTTATAGGAGTTATAATTCATAAACCCATATTTTTTATCTCATTTTTAATTGTTTAACGTAAAATATCACATACGACAAGAAAACATAATAAACAATTCGATTGAAAACTATTTTTAAGTTATCTTATTGACAAAATATCATCATCTAAACATAATATAAACCCATATAAACATTATCACCGCGGGCTCAGCACGGTTCCATTTTTATCGACTATCACTATGCGCATCCCTTTCGCACTTACATACTTGTCAGAACGTGACAGGCATGGTGACAAGGGATAAAAACGCGACCGTGCTAAGCCGCCTGAACATATATAAAACTCGATTGACTTTTTGCATTTTTAATAAAATTAAATATTGATGTAAGTAAATAAGTATGTTTGGTTGAAATGGTTTACCAAAATTTGTTTTATGTATCTTTGTCTTGAGATCATCATAGCAGTACCAGTAAAGTCCTGTTTTACAATGAGCTGTAAAATGACCAAGTCCTGTTGCAACTAGGGTTGCCAGATCGAAAGGCGCTATTATCGGGAAACAATATCAATTTTTCGGGATTTTGGGACTTAAGTCGGGGAAAAAAAATTAGAGATGCCACGATTGCCACGATGCCATGATTCGGCAACTATTCAGTATTCGGCCTATTCGGACACTTTGCCCAATATTCGGTATTCGGCCGAATGTTGCCTACTATTCGGCTGAATACCGAATATCTGTTGCATCTACCTAAAAAGAAAAATTACAAAAAAAATTACCAAAAACTAGGTATATAACACTTTAAACTCTCGCGTTTTGTACACATATTTAATTACACAAACGGGTCTACCGCGATATAATTTCATTGTTTTTACCTTTAATTCCGACGTTTCAGCTGAGTTGCACCAGCTGTGGTCACGGAAAGACTGACGTCCCAACAAATGTCAACGGAGATATTAATAAAACACCACTAAACTACCCGAAATTAGTTTATAAAAATGTTCGGGGTGGACAAAGAATTTGACGCTACCCGTTAAAGTTTAATGTTTATTGTCCACGGCACGACACGCAACACTCACAGTATCCGTACACTCGTCCGAAGATATATCCGCTGGTTTCAACATTTGAATCACTGGTCCCCAAGTAGACGATAATTTGTACCCGTCCTCACGATTGAAATTTTTAGGGTGTTTTTTAATTTCAATCGCCTCTCTCACGATCCGCGGATAATAGTGTCGCTCGTTGGAGAGGACTTTGGGTTTATGTAGCTCAATCCAGTGATTCGTTCCTGTTGTCAGCAAGTGCTCAGCTATTGCGGATTTGTTTACATGGCGATTTTTAACAGCTGCTATGTGTTCCTTCACCCTCTCTTGAACGCTGCGCTTAGTTTGGCCAATGTACGCACTTCCACAACTGCATTCTATCTTGTAGACACCCGGATTCTGGTACGGAATGACATCCTTTCTCTATATCTAAAGTAGCAAGTCTTTTACGCAGCCCAAAGGATGTCATTCCGTACCAGAATCCGGGTGTCTACAAGATAGAATGCAGTTGTGGAAGTGCGTACATTGGCCAAACTAAGCGCAGCGTTCAAGAGAGGGTGAAGGAACACATAGCAGCTGTTAAAAATCGCCATGTAAACAAATCCGCAATAGCTGAGCACTTGCTGACAACAGGAACGAATCACTGGATTGAGCTACATAAACCCAAAGTCCTCTCCAACGAGCGACACTATTATCCGCGGATCGTGAGAGAGGCGATTGAAATTAAAAAACACCCTAAAAATTTCAATCGTGAGGACGGGTACAAATTATCGTCTACTTGGGGACCAGTGATTCAAATGTTGAAACCAGCGGATATATCTTCGGACCAGTGTACGGATACTGTGAGTGTTGCGTGTCGTGCCGTGGACAATAAACATTAAACTTTAACGGGTAGCTGCAATTTCTTTGTCTACCCCGAACATTTTTATAAACTAATTTCGGGTAGTTTAGTGGTGTTTTATTAATATCTCCGTTGACATTTGTTGGGACGTCAGTCTTTCCGTGACCACAGCTGGTGCAACTCAGCTGAAACGTCGGAATTAAAGGTAAAAACAATGAAATTATATCGCGGTAGACCCGTTTGTGTAATTAAATATAAAAACTAGGTATATTTCATATTTAAAATGTATTCTTGGAAAGTAGTTAAATACGAAGGCACGTTCTTGAGCATTTATCGATTACAAAATATTCTATTTTTATCATGGGTCTGATTTGATTGACTCTAATATACATTCATTAATTCTGTTCAACATAAAAATATATCTTAGCAAACGTAGTGCTTTATTTGATGGCGAACAGTTTGCATAATAATTGTGACTCAAAATGAACTTGAAATTATTGTTTTATAACGTGAAGCTGGTTTTCGGGACAGTTTACACTTTGTCGGGAATCGGGAACACCTGCTAAAAATAGGGAGAATCCCGCCCAATCCCGACCATCTGGCAACCCTAGTTGCAACTGTTGGAGGTACAAACTCAATCATTGACGCTAGGTCGTATCGTCTGTTGCTTTGCAGAACTAATGTTTTTGGCACTTGTTTTATAGTCACTATATTAACGACTTCAGTGTTGTCGTATGTGATATTTTACGTTAAACAATTAAAAATGAGATAAAAAATATGGTTTTATATGTCATGTAAAACCATATTTTTTATCTCGTCATGGTCGTGTAAAAAACACGTAGGTATGGCTACAAATAAGTACATACGTTTATGATCAATGCAACTACACCATTGCTGGTTGACAACAAAACATTGGAACTCTCACCAGAAACCAAGTTCATAAAATAAATAAAATGTGTGTATCTCATTGTACCTATATAAAAATACAAAGTTTCGTACGTTTGAGAAGTCGGCTGGAGGCGCTTGCGTCCTGGCGACAATTAGGTAATTTAACTAGCCATGGCTAACTCGACCAACGTTAAAAACTGCAGTACAATTTTTTTAGGCGTCTTTTTTGCTAAAAAGTAAGTATTTACGTGAATTATCTTTAATTAAATTTTGGGGTTGCTGGGGAGATGCTCTACAGCAAGTCCGAATTGAGTTAATTGTACTCTCGATCTATCGAGGTACAATTTTTTTTAAGTATGTACTAATTCAGTACATATTGTGTACATCAGCATTACGTTTCAATAAATCACAAAACAGACAGTGGGGTTTCCAGGGAGCATGACGTAGATCCCACATATGGTCGACCTTACCAATCTGTCTGATGGATGAAACTATGAAAATATGTTCCAGAACATAAATAAATAGGGTTGCCTAAAGAAATATGGTCAAGGCTATTATACATTTTTGAAAAACAATTTTCGTCAATATTCACCGATTTGTCTGACGAGATCCCACATATGGTCGACCTTCACCAATCTGTCTGACGGATGAAACTATGAAAGAAAATATGTTCCAGAACATAAATAAATAGGGTTGCCTGAAGAAATATGGTCAAGGCTATTTTTTATAAATTTTTGTAAAAAGATTTTCGTCAATATTCACCGATTTGTCTGACGAACCAAATAAGTTTCAATGGAAAGTATACAACTTGTACAACATAAATAAACTAGGTTGCCTATCTTTTTCCGTTCACTATTATGTGGTTGCCGTGTTTAAAGAGGTGATTTTATATCGATAATTGCACGCAAATACAATGGTATAGGGTTGCCTGCAAAAATCCGGTCACAAATAAGGGTTGCCAGGCTTTTAAATAAAATAAGAAGGGAAGACTTTTAGCGATAACTCGTAAACGGCTTAACTGATCAAGTTTGTTTTAATTTTATTTGAATGAGTTTTTAAGGCACTATTTTCATGATTTTTTTCATATTTTTTGGACCGATGGTTCAAAAGTTAGAAGGAAAAACCTTTTTTATTTCTTTCTAAACTATTATTGCCGAAATGATTCACTTTATCAAAAAATGTTGTTTATAGACCCCTATTTATTTTGAATGGTCTATCCAACGACTCCCCACACTATAAGTTGGAAACGATAAAAAAATTGTCACACATTTTGTTTCTTTCAAAGCGATTATTTCCGAAAATATTCACTTTATCAAAAAATGTTCTTCTAAAACCCCTATTCATTTTGAAAGATCTATCTAACGACATCCCACACCATAGGGTTGAAACGAAAAAAAAAAAACCTTCCATACAGTTTGTTTCTTTCGAGGCGATTATTTCCTAAATATTCACTTTATCAAAAAATGTTCTGTAAGAACCGTATTTATTTCAAAAGACCTATCCAACGACATGTCACACTATGGGATTAAAGCGAAAAAAAATGGTCACATACCTTTTTTCTTTTTCTTTTTTCGTTTGATACCTATGTTCTGAGATGTCATTTGATATGAGTTTTAAAATGAATAAGGTTCTTCTAAAATTTTTTTTTCGACCCTATGGTGTGGGATGTCGTTGGATAGGTCTTTCAAAATGAATAGGGGTTTTAGAAGAACATTTTTTGATAAAGTGAATATTTTCGGAAATAATCGCTTTGAAAGAAACAAAATGTGTGTGACAATTTTTTTATCGTTTCAAACTTAGTGTGGGGTGTCGTTGGATAGACCATTCAAAATAAATAGGGGTCTATAAACAACATTTTTTGATAAATTGAATCATTTCGGAAATAATCATTCAAAAACATGCCCTATGAAGAAAGACTACACTTCTTAAAGCTCACAACCTTGAAGGAGCGCAGAGAGCGTGGAGATCTGATCGAGACATATAAAATACTAACCCAACACTATGACCTCAAAGATTTCCATAAGATGCTAGAACGCAATAACAACAACCGTCTATCAGTATAAGCTGGTGTCACGCAGGTCCTACAATAATCCTATAGATACTTCTTTAGCAACAGAGTGGTCAAAGCTTGGAACAAACTCCCAGAGGACGTAGTATCGGCCCAAAGTGTCAATGAGTTTAAGAATAAACTAGACAAGCACAATGCAAACTACTCAACACTGAAAACTCGGTTGATGCCTCTGGATACAGGCATTATCAGTTATTTCAACTGCCTGCCTGCTTCACAAATAATAATAATAATCGTTTAGAAACAAAAAAAAAAGGTTTTTCGTTCTAACTTTTGAACCATCGCCCATCTGTCCAAAATATATGAAAAATATCATGAAAATAGTGCCTTAAAAACTCATTCAAATAAAATTAAAACAAACTTGATCAGTTAAGCCGTTTATGAGTTATCGCTAAAAGTCTCCCCTTCTTATTTTATTTAAAAGCCTGGCAACCCTTATTTGTGACCGCATTTTTGCAGGCAACCCTATACCATTGTATTTGCAATAACATTACCATCATTTTGATGTATAATTCAAGCGTCAGACAGATGAGTGCAATTATCGATATAAAATCACCTCTTTAAACACGGCAACCACATAATAGTGACCGGAAAAAGATTGGCAACCTAGTTGATTTATGTTGTACAAGTTGTATACTTTCCAACTTATTTCTTTCGTCAGACAAATCGGTGAAATTTTACGAAAAAAAATTTTTTTTCAAAATTTATTAAAAATAGCCTTGACCATATTTCTTTAGGCAACCCTATTTATTTATGTTCTGGAACATATTTGCTTTCATAAAATAAGTTTCATCCGTCAGACGTATTGGTGAAGGTCGACCATGTATGTGGGATCTTAGACCACTCGCCTCGAGTGGCCTTGAGCCTCGGAGTAATTAACAATGGAGCCGCCATGTCTAAAATTTTCGGTACAAAATAGTCTGCCGTTTTTTGCGGGGGAGGGGCACATCAAATGTATAGGTACGTCATGTCAGATAAACGTCAGTCCATACATATGGTTGACATGTGGTTGACCATTGGCCGCCTTTTTTCGACAGAGGGGAACGCCTGCTAATGGCGGCTCCATTGTTAATTACTCCGAGCCTTGAGCGCATGAGCCCGTCGAGCTAATAATGATCATGGTATAATAATATACTCCGCCTGGTACTCTATTCCGAGATTCGCGTATGACCTAACTGACACGGGCCTACGTCATCATGCTGTTTACAGGTTCTCAAACTTTAAAATGTGGGAGAATTTTAGCCCACGGTGAAAATTATTTTAACGGCATTAATTTTAAGTTATTCATGTAGAAACATAGTAAAATAAAACAAATGTAATGTATTAAATTAAACTTTATTTATCTATACAAGACAAACGTTTGAAAAACTAATTCACAGTTACACATTAATTACCAAGCTTACGACGTGAAAAGTTTGGAAAACACTGCGACTGCTGACACTGAGCGAGAAGGAAATAACAATTAACACGCGTTCGACAAGGATGACGGTCAGGGCATGAAGTTATCTAGATCCGAATTGTCAAATGTGACAGCGCTATCCTGTGTTGCCAGTAATGTTAACAGAATTACCCGAACGTCTGAAATTTCTTTCGTGAATCGGAAGATATTGCTAACGAATAATTAAAAATGACGTGTTATTGTAAAATACATATAAAAGAAAATTATAAAATTATAAAGAAATATTTTAACTTCAATTTTAACTTATTAACCATAGGTATAATGTACCCATGTAACATGTTATGTTGAAATAAAGTAGCAATGTTATTGTGACGTAGGCCCGTGTCACTCTGGGAATAGAAGACCATGTTTTATTAGACCATGATAATGATTACACTCGCCTCGTGGCTCTGCTCAAGGCTCGTCTCTCATGGCTCGTAAGCTAATATATTTTAAACACTAACGGCATGGCATAAGGTTTAAAATTGAATGACAAGCCGAACGCGAGTGTGAACGCAAGCGCGCGTCCCGCGCGAGCCGTATATTGCAAAGAGAATATAATCACTACGTTTTAAGAGACGGGACTTCCATACTAGCGACACAGACCAATCGTCTGTGTATATAATATGTTTGGTTATCCAATCATTACCAACATGTACGACAAAGAACTGTCAAAGAACAATAGTACCAACATAACATACTTAAATAGTGTAGTATGCTACACGCTTGCGAATTTTATCGATATCGATAAATTGGGGAGGGTTGAAACATGGGCCCCTGTCAACAAATTTCGTACTCGAAATCAGGTTAGAATCGAGTCCACATTTAAGTCGTATGTTATATATAGTGTTCTTTGAGTGGACTAATACATGGTTGGACTTAAATGTGAACACGACTTTTATTTGTAAAAATAAAAATATGTAAAATGTTTTTTTTAAATAATTTAATATAATTAATTTAAAATACATCCCGACGGTTCGACGGTCCACAGGTAACAGAGGAAAATGTGTGTTCACCTGATTAAATGAGTTTTTTATATATATTATATCCTTGAATAATAAAATTAAATCTTCCATTACAACTTATTTGACCCACTGCCTGCATCTGAAAACATTTAATAATTAAAACAGACACACATACATTTTCTTATATTTTAGGTTGAAATCTTAAATAATAGGGAATATGACGCAAAACTCTGCGTAGGTAGCGCCACTACCACTATCTGTCACAATCTGGTGGTCTACCCCGAAACAAGAAAATCGAAATTTCGTTATCACTCTCTATCACTCTTGCATATTCGAGCGATAAAGAGGCAGATAACTAAACCCCGATTTTCGCGTTTACCGGTAGGCCCTTGTTAACAAACCGCATTGATGCATCAATGTCATAATTTATAGTCTGTGAAAACTTGTCAAAAAACAGTTTAAGGCAGAACATTGCAGTAATTATTACTAGATTCCAAAAATATATATAATATAATGTCCATTCCATTAATACACAGATGATAGATAATTTTTCACTAAAAATATTCGGAGATATAATTATAGTCATGTTGTATGCAAGTTACCAGGAAATTCACTCATTTTATTTACTATTTACATTGATAAAAAATTAGGCTGCAGTCGATATCGATACTTCGTATCGATACTTGTAGTACATCCCTAGTTCACAATGAAAGTGGATATGAAATATCTAATTTTCGATGTGTTTATAGCCTGCTACACCAAAATAAGGCTAAAAGTATCTAAAGCAATACTTACCGGTTTTCATCTAACGGAAATTTCGCCATAAACTTAATTTTTTGCGATTTTCGCGAGTATATCAATTTTCACATATTTCGCACTGAAACAACTTAGTTTTCGGTGGCATTTAATCAAAATCTATAGACTCACTGTATGTTCTTATCACGTTTGACTGTTTTGGAAAATAACGAAGGCTTTTAAAAAATAAATTGCAAGAAATACGTAAGTAAAACCATGGTACTCCATTCCCATGGTATAATAATATACTCCGCCTGGTACTCCATTCCCGTCTTTTCTAGGTCACCTAACTGACACGGGCTTACGTCATCATGCGACAGCGCTATATGATAATATGCGATAGCGCTATATATAGCGGCCATGTTGTTGTGACGTAGCCCCGTGTCACTCTGGGAATGGAAGACCATGTTTTATTAGACTATGTCCATTCCGAGATTCGCGTATGACCTAACTGACACGCGCCTACGTCATCATGCTGTTTACAGGTTCTCAAACTTTGAAATGTGGGAGAATTTTAACCAACGGTGAAAATTATTTTAACGGCATTAATTTTAAGTTATTCATGTAGAAACATAGTAAAATAAAACAAATCTAATGTATTAAATTAAACTTTATTTATCTATACAAGACAAACGTTTAAAAAACTAATTCACAGTTACACATTAATTACCAAGCTTACGACGTGAAAAGTTTGGAAAACACTGCGACTGCTGACACTGAGCGAGAAGGAAATAACAATTAACACGCGTTCGACAAGGATGACGGTCAGGGCATGAAGTTATCTAGATCCGAATTGTCAAATGTCCACAGAGCTATCCTGTGTTGCCAGTAGTATAAACAGAATTACCAGAAAGTCTGAAATTTCTTTCGTGAATCGGAAGATATTGCTAAAGAGTAATTAAAAAAGACGTGTTATTGTAAAATTTAAGCTAAAATACATATAAATGAAAATTATAAAATTATAAAGAAATATTTTAACTTATTAACCATAGGTATAATGTACCCATGTAACATGTTATGTTGAAATAAAGTGGCAATGTTATTGTGACGTAATCGCGTGTCACTCTGGGAATGGAAGACCATGTTTTATTAGACCATGAGTAAAACCTACGAACCGCCATGACAAGCAACAAAGCAATGTGGCTGACAGTTGACATGACAGATGAATAGCACTGACGTTTTATTTTGTTTTTTTGGCTATGGCTAGGCCTCCATACAAAACCTCTTTTTGTTCCTAGTTGCGTCAGCCTGGTATATTGCGGCGTGGCACCTCTGTGCTGCGTGGTTAGAGCGCTTTAGGCCCCGTACGCACTAACGGTTGGCCGCTAGGCGGTTCGTTTGAGCGGCCAGCCCAGAGTAATCTGGCCAGCCGCCTGACGCGGTTGTCATAGTGGTTGACCGCTATAGCCCGAGGCTATAGCGGTCAAACGCGTTAGGCCCCGTACGCTCTAGCGGTTGGTCTACATATTTAATTTTAAATCTTTAAAATTATTCTATATGCTAAATAAATTAAATAATATTGGAGTGGACGTACACGTCGGCTACGTACTCATCGGCGGCTCGCCGCACACTGAAACGCCAGTGCGTATAAACAAGATGGCGGCCAGCCGCGAAGCGCGCCGCAGCTCTTTATTCAACCGCCGCGGTTGAAATTTTGTGACGGTTAAGCCTGGCCGCACCCGCACGGAATTTTCCGTACGGAATGACATGTGCAAGCGAGACAGCGCTATACATTTGTAGAGCGACGCGATGTCCTGTTTCCACCTGTCATTCCATACGGAAACCGAATGAAAATTCCGTGCGTGTGCGGCCAGGGTAAGTGCGTACGGTCACAAGTGGTTGCATATTAAACTGCAAAAGCGGCTAGCCGCGCGGTTAGCCGCCCCCGCGGTTAACCACTAGTGCGTTATGGCTCTCATGCACCGTTTCTTCTCTCCGTCGTGTCTCACATGTGTCTCACATAATTATTGCGGCGTCCCTGTCGTCAGTTAAGAAATTCTGCACCTCTAGGTGTGTGAAAACTGTTCGGGCTCGACGTTGGAGCTGAATAGACGGGAGAATCGGTTCGTGATTGCATTAGTCAGAAGCTGTGTTGGCAGCCGTGTAGAAGAGGCTTAAACCGTTTTTGCAGTGAATATTATTGTCTATGCATAGTCTAGTGCATAGTCATGGCATAGTCCATGCACATCACTGGGTGTCGGAGATGTCAGTCAAAAATGTCACAACCTTGTGTAACATAACCTTTAATACTATTTGAATTCGATTTGATTCAACTTCGGATCAAAAGATACTGATTCTACGAAAAAAAGTAAGGCGAAGTTAAGATTGAAAAATCTTGCTCCATAACAGAGAAACTATATTATTGATATGGCTTCGAAAATTATTACACGGTTATTAAAACGTCGTGGTTTAGCAAACCTGTAAGTATCTAAAAATTTACATTCGTTTAGGTTACAAAATACTATTTAAGTAATTTAATTAACTTGACGTTATTTTAATTGCAGATTGTACAGTAATTCAGCTCCTATTTCTACTGATGCAGTTTTCTTAAACACATATAGACATAGAACATTTGCCTTGTTATGTCCAGCATTACAGAGACATTCGCTATTTAGTGAAAATGCAACGAGATATTATAGCACAAATACAGAGCAAAAAGTTATTGACGATTACAGAAACGAACATAATATTACAGTGTATGGGGAGGACGTTCCTAGTCCTTTCATTGACATAGAAGCAAGTGAGTTTCCAGAGTACATAAAAACCTTCCTTAGTAAACAGGGCTTTACTAAACCAACTATAATTCAGTCTCAAGCATGGCCAGTTGCTTTGAGTGGTCAAAACTTTGTTGGAATAGCCCAGACAGGCACAGGCAAAACACTCGCGTTTCTACTACCTGCAGTTGTGCATATAAAAGAAAAGAAAGCTAGGAAAGGTAGAGGTCCTATAGCACTGGTGTTGGCACCTACCCGAGAGTTAGCTAAACAAATTGAGGTTGTAGCTAAGGACTTCCAAAAACTGCTTAACATTAGATGTGTGTGTATTTATGGGGGTGCAAGCAGATCAGTACAAGCTGAGCAGCTGGAAGCAGGAGTGGATATAGTCATTGCTACTCCTGGCCGGCTTAATGACTTTCTTGTAAGCCGCACCACAAACCTCAGTAGGTGTACTTATGTGGTACTCGATGAGGCTGACCGAATGCTTGACATGGGATTTGAGCCACAAATAAGACAGGCTTTGGAAGGAGTTCCGCTTGAAAGGCAGATTTTGATGTTTTCTGCCACATGGCCTAAAGAGGTACAACACTTGGCAAAGGATTACTTAGGCGAGTTTGTACAAGTCAATGTTGGATCCACTGAGTTATCTGCTAATCACAATATTAAACAGATAGTACATGTTTGTGATCAGGATACCAAAATGGACAAGTAAGTAGTGCTATTAGTGTTGTATAATAATTATTTAACACATACATTTTTGTTTATTGACCTCTTTTATAATATTTCTATCTTAACAATATAACTTGATTCCCATTGGCTTGCGTATTTGGGGACTATTTAGCATCTGATCCTTAAGCTCTGAATGAAAATTTCCTACATGAAGTTAGCACTGGGTCACTCAACAATTTTTTTAACACATCCAGTATTAGCCTATGCCCATTTCACCATTCTAATATGTTTCATTTGTTAATTAGATTCAAAGAAATAATGCACCAGATATCAGGAGAAGGCGTAGGAAAAATCCTAGTGTTCACTAATACTAAGAGATCGGTGGATCACCTCACTCTAACATTGAAGAGGAATGGCTGGCCCGCGGTTGGGATCCATGGGGACAAAACTCAACTGCAAAGAGATACTATAATCAGGAAGTTCAAAACTGGTAACACTAACATCCTTGTGGCTACTGATGTTGCTGCTAGAGGATTAGGTGAGTACTCAAAAAAACTGCATTCATAAGAAAAAGTAAAACCAACCAAAATCTTAAAATAATATTAAGGGCAACTAATCTTATACCTTTAAACAAGCAGTTCTTGTATATTACGGGTGTTTCCTGTAACAGGAGCAATAAATTTAACAGTAGGCTTTACTCCTCAAACTGACCAACATTTGTTCAGCAACTTTTAAAAATAACTTATGTTTTAATTTGTATTACACTTTAAAGTTTATTCTAAGATTCTAAGATTGCAATACATTGCAAATTTTGTTATGTTTAAAGCGTGACAAGCATTCAAATACATTGATGTCAGCATACATTGAAGGCAATATTTATTTTGTATGAAAAAGAGGAAGTCTAAAGGATTCATAATTTTTACAAGTTGTTAAACATAAGTTTTATAGTTTGAGGAGTAACACCCGGTATATTTATTTATTAGTACATTACTATACAAGTGCGAAAAGTAGTAAATTCGCAACAATCGCAACGTGTGGCGATAAATTGAAACATGACCGAAAGGAGTGTTTTAAATTTCGCACGTGTTTTGTACAACGTTTTACAGTACATATGGCTATAATTCGGTAAAGTAGCACCATATTTACTGTAAATATATATTTAGGGGATCTCGGAAATGGCTCTACATTATGCCGTGACTCTGGCTGTCAAAAGGTTTGAGTATTCAGCTACCACAAAACAAAGCGCTGTATAGCGCCATCTAATTCGGCTGTTAAACCCCCCGGTTAATAAGTATGAATTGTCCCCACAACGATTGTTTCTCTTCTACAATCCATATGTTGTTTTTGAGCATACCATTCTCCAAACTTATTTCAAGTGTGTACATATGTAACTCTTCTCTCTGCGGTTAAATAAAGCCATGCATATTTTTATGCTAGCCTTTGTACAGTCGCCATCAGATACAGTCAAACCTGTATAAGCGAGAGCTCAAGGGACCAGAATATTTTTCTCGCTCATAGAGGTTTTTCTCTAATCCGAGTTTCTCACTCTTAAAGGTAACGGAATTTCTCGCTTAGGCAGGTTTGAAAAATAAGTCGCAGTGATATTTTCTATTACTAAAATTACTTATTTGATACTGCTAAGTACAGGTTAGGTATAATATTTATGGAAACCAAATTTACTGTGAATTTTTCGTGATTTCCCGTTCTTAAAAGAGATTGCAATTTTCATCGTTAACACGTATTTTTCATTTAGACATTCCCAGAATGTGTTCAACCATTCTACTTACACAATCAATACGTAGGCACTGAGCAAATTTGATAGAAAATAACGGATCACGATGCACATTTGTTTTTCTCAAAAGGATCAATACCATTGACCTAAGAGACAAACCGTTTTTTACAAACAATTAAAAAAATGGTCAGATGCACCACGTGCGCGTTAGTTCCACGAAAATTAGAAAGACTCTAAAATAAAGGATAATAATTACTCCGGGATTCTCCCTTATAGAGGTCAATGGGAGAGACACTCTGATACAGAGGTTCGAACGGGACAAACGACTCTCTCTTAAAGAGGGTTGTATCTTTCGCTTATAGAGGTAATCTAAGGGCAAAAATGACGGGACCTTATAATTACTCTCACTAATAGAGGTTTCTCGTTTACCCAGTTCTACCATATCCAGGTTTGACTGTATATCGGCGCGTCCAAGGTGCTCACAAATATCTGAACACGCCTCTATTGTATTGACAATAAGCCACCACTTAAGAGCCCATCAACGTGCACACTAGCACCACTGCTAAATAATCATGTTAAATTTAAATTATCACGATTATTTAGCATTGGCGCTAGTGCGCACGTTGATGGGCTCTTAACACCTAGCGCTTTATAACGCCTTGGCGTTAGAGTACGTGTTCAAATATTTTTGAGCATCTCGGCCACTCCGATTCCGATATATCTGAAGGCGACTGACTGTACATCAGTTTAAGCCACTTTCAATTCCATTGTGTTTATTCCAGATGTGGACGGTATCACACATGTAATCAACTATGATTTCCCGCAAACGTCGGAGGACTACATTCACAGGATCGGCAGGACCGGCCGCTACGACAAGAAAGGGGAAGCTCACACGCTGTTCACAGAGGAGGACGCACGCCTGGCCAAGAGCTTGATAGCAGTTCTGACGGAAGCTAATCAGGTAGGCATCTGTGACTGTGGTTTAACATTCACAGGATCGGCAGGACCGGCCGCTACGACAAGAAAGGCGAAGCTCACACGCTGTTCACAGAGGAGGATGCACGCCTGGCCAAGAGCTTGATAGCAGTTCTGACGGAAGCTAATCAGGTAGGCATCTGTGACTGTGGTTTAACATTCACAGGATCGGCAGGACCGGCCGCTACGACAAGAAAGGGGAAGCTCACATGCTGTTCACAGAGGAGGACGCACGCCTGGCTAAGAGCTTGATAGCAGTTCTGAACGAAGCTAATCAGGTAGGCATCTGTGACTGTGGTTTATGTTGGTATTCCACTTGTCCAGTCAGCAGCAGAAGTCGCTATACACTCCAGGTGCTCAAAGAGAGGTAAACGTTTAAACTGTCAAAAAGTTGTTGGCTGTCATGGTAGTATTTACTTGTGAGCGCTCAACGTGTCACAAATATCTTAACAGTCACTATTCATTCATTTCTACACTTACAACAAGTCATTGATACCTTAGCTGTCAAAAAACCACTGGTATCTAAGCGGTCAACGTGTCAAATATATCTGAACAATATGGAAAAATAGACGTTTAAATCATACAAGTATGGTCGAATATTGAATGAAAAATAGCCATGCTAATTTCAGATAAAGCGTTTTGACAATCATCGAAAGCAGTACAGTCTTGTCATCACATACATCTATCTCACGTTTTGCTCTTCAACCATTTGACAGGGGCTTCTCGGTCAACTTACTGCAAACTATTTCTTTTAGCAGAATCGTCAAAACGAATGACACATAGCGAAAGCTAACTGAAGCCTAATTTTGAACCAATTGTCAAGGCACGTTGTGGTCTCAGTAATACGCGTTTGCTTTTCAAAGCAGAGACCGCGGGTTCAAATCTCAGTCGCACGCACCTAGAGATTACAGCTTTTTATTTTTTTTTGGGTTTCATTTCTATTATTAATTTGTGTCTTCTGGTTTTATGTTAATTTCGCATTAGTTTATATAATTTTTGAAGATATGTCACATGTAGCGTATGTACGACTTTCTAACAGGACGTTGTAGGTTTGAACCCGCAGTGGGCGTTCCTTAGATTACTCCTGTGCGGAATGCCAGTTGATGTTTACTGCTAGGTTATACTAACAATAAGTTCAAAGATATATATAACTCCGTATACTCTATCCTCTCTGCTAAGTTGTAAAAACAAAATTCATCATTCCTATGGTCAACAGTTAGCATATTACGTATATGCATGGCAGTGATGTTTTTATCGCATACACCTATAGAAGAGGAGGCACCGTTCTTGCGGATCATGAGTCCAAACAAAAAAATAAAGAGAGGAGTCATAGTTGGATATGTTTAACACCTTTACTGCCCGTGCTCCTCACTTGGGGCCACGGCTAGCCTCTATTACAAAGCCATAAGGTTTACATGTCAGATTGGGACAGTGAACGTGTTACGTTCAATTCAATTATTTTCTCCTTCGTTCTTTGATCGATTCGGAGCATCGTATTTTAGTACTATATAATATATTTTAGTACAAATAGTACAATAAGCGGGCTAAATAAATATATTAACATATACTCGTATATGCTCTACGGTTTGGAAGAACGGCCGCCTATGACAGTTAAAATAAAAAACCGATCATTCTCGTAGAACCTACTTATTTATTGTCTAAGTTTGACACTTGACGATAAAATACTTCTTTAAGAAACGAGGTGTCAATTTGTAGCTGCTACAGTATTTTTTTAAAAGCAAAACAGATAAAATGTTGATGCTTAGTTACCATTGAAATAACAACTGCTTAGCAACTGGTGGCACCCTGGCTGCTGACGTACGTGATTGGCAGTGCGTGTAGGTATTAATGACAGCAGCTTGAATTTGAGTGCTTAGTTACCACTGACTTTCTAACCGTTATTGTCATTGTGATTAAAAGAGGGTGTATGTGTTAAAGAAAAACTCAGAAGTTAAGATATATGTGACGAACTGAAAGCCTACGTGAAAATGACAACTTAGATGTCCTTATTTTTGTGACTATTGAAGTGTATATGTTTTCTTGGACACCTTGCCCGCTCAGGTATATCTGCTGCTGACTGTCCAATATCTTGATCCAATGTGCATTGCGTCTCACTCTCTCACTAAGCAAAATGTGAAATACAAATACACACTAAACACACTGGACAAAATTGGACTGGACTAGAGAAATTGGACAGGTGGAATACCACTTTTAGGTTTTCTCCTTCACTGTAATGTGTTTCAAAAATCGCGCGTGAATTTTTATGAATATTACAAAACCATTATATGTAAATTATTTTAATTAAGATACTATTTACAGTACTACAAGAGAAGGAGGCAGCTATTATGATAGAGAGAGTTAGTAACTTAGTATAGTAGAATAGAATAGAATAGTATTTATTTGTAAGCACAAACAATCGAGACAATACATAATAAAAGAGAAAACACAAAATAGTATTAAAGTATAGGATGAAGTAGTATAGTATGAACTGTATGAAGTATGAATTTTATAAAATGATTTTTTCGGATAGGGTCCTTATCTGTTAAAGAAAAGCCTTTGTTTCTTTTGTGCAGCGATTACCAATGCTACCTCTACTGACTGAACGGGAACAAACTCGTTAGAAAATAAATTTTACTGTCCTATTTATTAGGTCATTACCTATGAAATTGGCGTTTTGTACGGAGAATTTCAACGAAACACGAATTTCCATACAATTAATTTTGCGGATATTTTTTTGATGGCTAATTCAAAGCAAACAAAATTTTTCCAGTAATTTTTGACACCTTTAAGGTATGTTTTCAATATCTCCATTTCTTGAAAATTGGTACCATTAGAAAAATATAAGTAATTTTAATACTCGAACCGACAGCACATGAAAAGACCTATTTTCAAGGCTTAATTCTGAACACTTAACAATAAAAAATAACAATTAATTGTATGTAAAATCGTTGTTTATTGAGTGCACTGTAGTTTTATTGTAATTGTGTATGTACTTTTGTAAAAAAAAAAAAACTAGGATCAGACTTATATCTATGAACAAAAACGCCAATTTCATAGGTAAGGACCTAATATAAGGTTCAAATTCATGTAATAGCTCATTCCGTTATCTGATAGTCCACACACAGGCGACCAATGGTCCTACATCACCCAAACTCGTTATCTCATAATGAGCTGTTACTTAAATGTGTGTGAAAAATGGAGATGAGGTATACAGCAACAATATATAGACGAATCTCCTTGACAGCAAGCAGTGGTGTCTTATACAAGCTGAATATTTTAGCATAGCGTCGTTGAGAATGCCAAATCCGTTATGTGCACGATTTTTGATTGACAAATAGTTACCTAGCAACAAAATACATAAGGTATTAATTAATTTGATTAAAATCGCGCACATACCGTATTTGGCATTCTCAACGACGATAGTTTAATTTTAATACATATTTGTAATTCGGCAGGAACCACCAAAGGAATTGGACGAATTGGCTCGCAGCTTCAGCATGTCGAAAGTTAAGGAACAGGACAGATACTCCCAAAGAAACTCGTACAACCCAAACAAGAGATGGAATAAATTCCGCAGCAACAACAACAATTACAGATACAATAACAACAGCAGCAGATATAATGATGACGATGATGATGATTACAACAACTATCGCAAATCAAACAACAAGTATAACTCTAACAACAGATTTAACAACAGCAGACCTAATAGGACGCCTAGATATGATGATGATGATAGATTTTAAGTTCACGCTTAGTTATAAATTTATTAGTGCAATGCTAATTTTATTGTACCTGTATAACTGTTGTAGATCCTAGTATTGTATATTACACGACACTTCCAAAAGGCTGTCATTTATTGGTTTTAATTTTGGTTAATTATATCACCCATATCCCAGGGTTAAGCGCACACCCCTACGGGGTGAAATTAGGCAGTAGAGGCTTTATGGTCACTGAAAAATTCAGATATTGTGCACGTGCTCGTTGTATTAAACAGATCATCATTATGAAATGATCGATCGCTTGCGTGACGTGTGCGTGCACCAACATTTTCGCGCACACGCAGCCGGTCTGGCCTTTTAGGGTTCCGTACCTCAAAAGAAAAAACGGAACTCTAATAGGATCACTTTGTTGTCCGTCCGTTCGTCCGTCTGTCTTGTCTGTCAAGACCCTTTATCTCGGGAACGCGTGATGGCATCGAGTTGAAATTGACGCCTATTCCACCTATCCCTACCGCGATATCCCCCCCAGTGGGGATATGTGGAATATTTTTCCATCTATTTCTACTAGTAGGGATACTTTTCCATCTATCCCTACTAATTGATGCCAAATGGATTTTTTTCCGCATATCCCTACCATTTTCCCCCTGGTAGGGATAAATGGATTTTTATCCTCCCGACCC
This sequence comes from Cydia splendana, assembly GCF_910591565.1. Lineage (NCBI taxonomy): Eukaryota > Metazoa > Arthropoda > Insecta > Lepidoptera > Tortricidae > Cydia > Cydia splendana. The sequence continues at coordinate 9,014,295 of NC_085971.1, read as the reverse complement.
TACTGTTTCCCCCCCTGGGGGGGACAGGTGGAATTATTTCTATTTATACCCATTGGTTTCCCCCCGGTGGGGATAGGTGGATTTTTTTTCACTTATCCCTACAACCTCGCTATTTGGTAGGGATACATGGAAACTTTTCCAATCATCTTAACCTGATTGTATTTTGGTTGAAATACATGGAAACTTTTCCAATCATCTTAACCTGATTGTATTTTGGTTGAAATACATGGAAACTTTTCCAATCATCTTAACCTGATTGTATTTTGGTAGGGATAATTGGAAACTTTTCCAATCATCTTAACCTGATTGTATTTTGGTAGGGATACATGGAAGTTTTCTCCAATCATCTTTACCTAATTACATTGGAAAGACTGGCCAAAAAAAATGTGACGAGGCTATCTGAACATATATATGAAAAGGTGCAGGGGCGGGTGGAATAAGTCCATATTATATATCTACTAAACGCCTGTGCAAACCGGCGGAGCGCAGCGCAGATCACTTTAAATTTATCAATGTGTATTCTTCCCTATTTCAATTTCATTCAGGTATAAATTTGAATGCTCTGAGACATGGAGCATCTCGGAGCATCACGGAGGATTGTTACTCCGAGGCATCGAGGAGCACGTTAATCCTCCTGGGTGATCTGCGCTGCGGTCCGCCGGTTTGCGCAGGCCTTAAACAGCTAGGTAGCAGGGCGAGTGGATGAAATTCCATATATATCCCTACTAGGTAGCAGGGACGGGATGACTGGAAGAATTTCCATATATCCCTACTAAACAGCAAGGTAGCAGGGACGAATGGAAGAAATTCCATATAGCCCTACCAAACAGCAAGGTAGCAGGGACGAGTGGAAGAAATTCCATATATCCCTACCAAACAGCAAGGTGGCAGGGACGAGTGGAAAAAATTCCATATATCCCTACCAAACAGCAAGGTAGCAGGGACGAGTGGAAGAGATTCCATATATCCCTACCAAACAAAAAGGCAGTAGGGATAGGTAACATAAAATCCACCTGTCCCCACCTGGGGAGGAAAAAAGAGGTTAAAGTGGAAAAAAAGTTACTTATCCCCACCAGGGGGGAAATCAACAGGTACACGTGGAAAAAAATCCACCTATTTCTACCAGGGGGGAAAGTAGTTGGGAAAAGCGTAATAAATTCCATCTGGCCCTACCATTCAAAAATAGGGGGGATAGATGGACGACTTGATTCCATGTATCACTACCAGTAAAAATAGATGGAAAAATATTCCACATATCCCCACTGGGGGGGATATCGCGGTAGGGATAGGTGGAATAGGCGGAAATTGAAACCATATACTAAGCTCTACAAGTCTACAGTCCCTTGAAGCTATGGAAAAATCTTACTTCTAAGTTAACGTAAAAAAAACATACGGCAGTGTATGCCTATGTACTTCCCGTTGCCTAGAACTACCTAATTATACTTACTTTACTCTTTGCCTAGAACAGTGGTGGGCAAACTTTCTTCATGAGGGGCCAAAACTTGAAGGAATTTCAGAGGAGGGCTAGATTTACAGCAAAAATTTATATTTATTATATTGCTGGCCACATTATACATTTTTTTAAATGACCGGCGGCGGGCCATATATAATCCTTTCGCGGACCGGACCTGGCCCGCGGGCCGTACTTTGCCCACCACTGGCCTAGACTAGAACAATGAAATATGGCAATTAGGTACATAATTACATAATAGTATCGACTGCTCTATTGCCTTACACTACAAGTGCATGCTTACCCAAGTTAATTATGCGCCATGTGCAAGGCCCACCAATTTAACCTATACCTACCTAATCTATTTAAAGTTGAACCATTGGTTGAACCTCATAATCGATCGATAATATATACTTACTGCCGTATTCGAACTTCAAGATATTCACAAGAGACGACACGTACTAGATCTATTCTAGATACGTTATAGTTTAGATTTCAACTAGTTCTCTTTTGCAGCTCAATTCGGGTAACTAGTGTCACTTTTACGTCAGATAGTGTTAGATATCTATTAGATGTGAATTGGAACTCTAAGTCATATCTTGTGGAAATCGTTCAAGAGTATCTCCAGAATCGCATAAATGTCAAATTTGACAGGTTAGATCTTAAATCGTTATCGTATCTTGGTGACGTCTAAAAGATATCTAGTAGATGTCTATTTCAAAATCCGAATCGGGCCCTTAGTTGCCATAGATACCCTATTGACATTTCCGCGCTTCTTTGAGTTGTGTTTATTTACAAATCATTAACATAAAAAACTGACTATGCATTAAAGCTGCGTACTAATGGGGGTTGAATTGGTAATATATAAAAATGAACTTGTTGCCAGAACTTGACACAAGATCGGTTTTACATGTAGTTGACGAGAACTTCCATAGTCTTGGCTTGGTAAGTAGTTTCACGCGTAATTGTAAACCGTCGTCGTAAATGTGACCTACAGTAGGTACCTACTATTACCTACGTTGGTACCTAATAATGACTATTAGCTAACTCCGCCACACGTCTACGGTACTCATCAGCACACGGGTCAAAAACTTTTTTAGTATGAGTTAAGGTTATATCTTTCCTGTGAACATTATAAAATAAACGGACTATAAAGCCTAATGTTCGTATACCTTCCATATTTCATATTAAAACTTACTTCTTATAATTTGTATGATATTTTCATATCTCTTGTCTTACAAACATCAGTACCGCATAGAAAAAGAAATGTATGGGAACCCATCTCTCTTTCCGCACAGACTCGCTAGGTAATGAGAGATGGTCTGATCTTTTTTCCCAGAAAACCTATGGTATACGAATGATATACATTGGCGAACACAAGGCACCACGAGAAGCCATGATAGAGCAAATCGGCAAGACCGTTGATGCAGTGAATGGAGGTTACTGTGATATTAAAGTAACCGGTTTGCTACTCGTGTATGACAGTTATTTCGTCCATATTGTCGAAGTAAGTACATATTTACCTAATATGTTCACTATATTCAGGTAGAATTTCAAGCTCATACCTATCATACTACATGATAAGTACAACATATTATGTAGCTAATAGGTGAGATTTGTACCAATCTGACATTAATGAAAGATTTAGGGTAAGTTTTCAATTATTCTATGAGTAAGGATGTTAATAATTCTCCATATTTACAAAGACCCTTTCAAGAAGACCACAAATGAACAAGTTTTTGTACCTGTTCGAAAATTTCATAGTACCTAATTACTACCTACTCCTAATTTAAAAGACACCAGTATTGAAAATGCTACCAGTCAACACTAATAGGTACCTATCTACACAACTGAGTACGAAAGTTAAACTGCTAATTATGAAGTATCCAGCGATTTCTGAGGCAACTGAAGGCGACCCTTCGACCATACTAACCCAATTTGCCTTAGGGATCAGAAGACACGGTGCACCGTTTGCTACGGTTCCTGTTTAAGACGGAGGTGGACTGGATAGAAGCCATGGAACGGAAGGACGCGGAAGAACTGGAGGCGCTGCGGCAAGCGGCGCGCCAGGCGCAGGCGGACGGCGACCCCTTCGTGTGGCCCGAGGAGCCCGAGGAAAAGCCGGACCGATGCTTGTTCCGGAAGCTCAAGCTGCTAATGGTTTATCATTCCATAAAAACTGTACGTAATTTTCTGCTCATTTCACTACTAGATTTTTTAACGCCCTAAGGTAGACCGTGATGAATCAGATCACATATCATTCCATACAAACTGTACGTAATTTTCTGCTCATTTCACTCATCATCATCATCATAATTTAAGAGCTATGCTCTTGTCGGTGGAGTAATCGCCACTCTTCTTTTTTCTGGGCCAGCCTTTTAACTCCCTCGTACGACACGACAGAAACTCTATCTTTTATTTGGCTGAGATATGTGAGCCTGGGCCTTCCTCTGCGTCTTTTCCCCTCAATCTTGCCCTCCAGGATGTTTAAAAAGAATCTGTCGTGCCGTATCAGGTGGCCAACCATCTTGCCCCTTCTGTTAGCTACTGTGTCTAACAGGCATCTTTTCTCTCCTGCCATGCTCAGGACCTCCTCGTTCGTCTTCCTTTCTGTCCAGCTAATCCTTAGCATCCTCCGCCAACACCACATTTCAAAGGCCTCTAATCGCTCTCTGTCCCGTTGTGTCAGTGTCCACGTCTCACACGCATATAAAGCAATTTCATTACTAGATTCAATCATTTCACTACTAGATTTTTTAAACGCCCTAAGGTAGACCGTGATGAATCAGATCACAAGGAAAATCGGAGCAAACTAAAAACATCTTGATATTAAAAATATTGCTTATGTCTCGCATTGGAGGGTAAGAGGAAGAGGCGAGACGTACAATCGAGGACATTGGCGGATACAATTGGTGCAATTTTAGTGCGCTCACATATATGCAATATTTCAAATTTGGAGGAAAACCGGATGAGGTGGAGCAAGACTTACTTATCCTTTTGCCGCGTCTAAGGGATTTGGGGCTGGAGGTGAATACCTCTAAATGTGAGTTCTTCCCCTGTGGGCCAGAGTCTTCTTGTCTTTTCCCTCGTTTCTCTTCTTTACTTCCTGGCCTCAGGCAGCTAGACACCAACTCTTTTTATTTATTGGGGGCTCCGATATTTCCGTCCGCAGTTCCTGAAGCGCTACGGGTGAGCAGAGATCTTCTTCAGCTCGCTAGCGAGCGTCTCAAAGAAATAAGTCCGCATATAGCTTTGGTCCTAATGCAAAAGTGCTTTGCCGTCCCGAAAATGACGTACCTGCTACGTACATCCCCAGTTTGGCAGTTCCCGGACGAAATAACTTCCTTCGACGACACCATTAAAGCCACGTTCGAGGCGGTTGTCAACGTCTCTCTCAGCGATGACCAATGGAGGCAGGCGGCTTTGCCGGTCCGGCATGGGGGCATAGGTGTGCGACGTATCCAGGACGTTAGTCTGCCGGCCTTCTTGGCGTCGGCCCATGGGGTGGCGGACCTTGTTGCTGATATTTTATCCTTGAACGGCGACAGGGCGAGCATACCTTTCGTGGCCGACGCGCTGAGGGAGTGGTTGGCTCTCAATCCTGGAGCAAACGTGCCGGAAAACCCGAAGGTTCAGCGGGCGTGGGATGACGTGGGGTGTAAGGACACGCTGAACGGACTTATTGGGAATGCTGTGGGCACGGATCACGCAAGACTTCTGGCTGTATCGCAGTCAGAATCCGGGGCATGGTTGCATGCGCTGCCTTCTCCACAATTAGGCACCCTGCTGGATAGTGACTCATTGCGGGTGTCCGTTGCTCTCCGCCTGGGCTGCAAGGCATGTGAACCACATATATGCATTTGCGGTACCATGGTGGGGGCCGACGGCCACCACGCTCTGAGTTGCCGGCGTTGTGCTGGCAGGCACCCGCGTCACCATGCCCTCAACGATATAGTTCAGAGGGCTCTCAGGTCGGCGGGCATTCCGTCGGTACTCGAGCCTCCAGGCCTTAGTCGCACGGATGGCAAAAGGCCTGATGGGCTAACGCTCGTACCGTGGGAGAGAGGGCGGTGCTTGGTGTGGGACGCTACGTGTGTCAGCACCTTCGCCGCCTCGCATATCAGTCGCACGGTGCGCGCGGCTGGAGCGGCGGCCGAGTCTCAGGCTGCAGTGAAGCGGCAGAAGTATGCCCCCCTGGGAGCAGGTTACATTTTTGTCCCTTTCGCGGTAGAAACGGCGGGCTGCTGGGGGGCGGACGCGAAAAACATGGTGCGCGACATAGGCCGTCGACTTAGGCAGAAGGGGGAGGACCCCCGCTCCGAGTCGTTTCTGGTGCAAAGGCTATCCATAGCCATTCAGCGCGGCAATGCCGCGAGTATTATGGGCACTTTTGCACCGGAAGCGTCTAGGAGCGGCAGCAATGTTTAGTTAGTAACTTGTGTGTGTTTAGTTTGTAAGTATGACTAACTGTATGTATGTTTTGATAGTTACCAATAAATATATATATATTTAATAAAAGTATCCTTATATATGGATATTTCAAATACCAAACGATGCAAACCAACCATGCCAACCAACAACCATATAAACGGATTTTTATACTATTATCCGATTCGCTCTGTAATTCAATTCGCCTGTCTCATAGTGTTTTGCATTACTAGCTTAACCATATTATAAAAGTTCAGTGAGTTGAGTAGGTATAGCTGGTGTAAAGTCATTATAAACTGTAATCTTCCATCCCATAGTTCCTGTTCAAAGGTTGGAGTGGGATAATGGCGCGGCCGCCGTCGCTGGTGGGCGTGCTGGACATCAACGCGCCGCTGGCGCAGCACATGGAGCAGGTGAAGATCTGCCTAGACAAGATCGCCATGCTGTGCAGACTCGCCACTGCTGATGATAATGTGAGCATTAAATGTATAAAAAACCGGCCAAACTTGACTGCATATTTCTAATAGGATTTCCTGCCAACTATTGCCTATTTGCCTATCTATCGGAGATCGGTGATAAAGAGGGGGGGAGGACTTGGCTATTTTCTTAAATTACTTCTAAACTATTTATTTTAAAATGACAAAAAAAATATATTTGAGATTCTTAAAATGAGCTCTTTCATTTTTGATATGTATCACGATATAGTTAACTCATTTACCCCCTCGAAAGTGGCCTCCATATTTAAAATTCATTTGTTTACGTAAGATTTCCGTCCGATCCGTCCGATGTATTGTTAAGTAAACCCGCTCGGGCTACCACCTGCATAAAAAATCGTTCATTCACTTTATAGTAGGGGAGCCCAAGAGGGGATTTCGGGATCTACTCGAGCGCGACAGATTAATATACAGGGGGATACTTCCACCAAATATGAGCCCTATATATATGGCCGCCCATCAAGGATAAAGGATCAGATTAGTAAAAAAAAATTGATCATCTGAAATTCTCGAGCGCGTCAGATTAAGATAGGGTGAGTTAGTTACATGCTAAAACGTGTATATTCCACTAATCTGACAATTTGAGAGTGACGTAAAGAAGGGGGAGGGCTACAAAGTTGTAAATAAAATATGTCATCTCGACATTCTCGAGCGTGGCTAATTTTATTTTTATTTTGAAGGGAATAATTCAAGGAATCCGAAAAATATATAATCTGACGATTTCCACAAGCCGAAGTAACAAAAATTCATCGATAAAGTTGAATGCGTGCAGCAGCATGTATGATGCCTATATTGAATATAGTATATTTCCCTCTCCGCGTTTCAATTCCTCTCTCACTCTTTCTCTATCTATTACTCTCTCACTCCCCACTCTGGATCAGAGTTGCCAGATGGGTACACAATAGTATGCATTGCGTACTATTTTATGGTCTTGCGTACTCGCGTACTCATCCGGCGATTTGCGTACTATTTTTATATTTTATCACCTGACAGCCTGTTACTCCACTTGAAAAGAATAAATATTTTTCATTTCTCATGCTCTGAAAGAGGGTCATTGTTGTTCAAAAAGGGGTGCAGAAAATGATACGTTTCTGCACTAGAGCATTTTAGGTTCCAAGTACGATTTTTTTTACGAGAAGCAATTGAAATATGGGTATAAATGGATTTGTTATACAGTTTCCATTCTGATATTTGACTCTCCATTCCATAAATAACGATACTTTTGCCTAAATTGTTAATTGAAAGTACCCTAAAAAATACTATAAAAATGTATACTTAGTCACGTTTTTAAAAAACATATGCATTTTACTTTCCTCGTATTCGAAATGAAAAGTAGAGTGTTTAACTCGTGTGAAAGGCGCTCACTGCGTTCGAGCGCCAAATTACCTCGGCAGAAATGAGTGCCTTTCATCCCTTGGTAAATAATCTACTATTTTAGGTTTTCCGCTTAATATGATTTAGGAACGCTCCCAAAAAATGTTTACTACTATACATACATCTATAGATTATCTGTGCCTATCAGGTCCCCAACTAGCCCCAACGTTGTCTGTTCTCATTGACGGCGCAGCAACTAGTATCACTTACTAGTATCTCTTATCTCTACAACTAGTATCTCCTCGTTCTTTTAAAAATGTCAGTTGTCAAAAAAAGACAACCATAATGTTGACTAGATGAACTTCAAATCATGGTGTTGCCGTTTTCGCTGGTTTTGAGCTGTGTATGCGGTGTATGTGTGCGTAAAAACGTGTATGTGTGCAGTTTAAGGAAGTGAAAAGTAGATTTTAATCATGTTATATTTCGATAAACGCTACACAGAGGAACGAAATAGCGATTATACTTGTTCAAGCAAATCTTGTCAATAGAAAAAGGCGCGAATTTCAAATTTTCTATGGGACGATAACTAGGATGAAATCGAGCCAGAGGAGGAAGATATCCGAAATTAATTTAAGGAAATTAACTTGAAGTTTTACAAGACGGTGCCAAGCGTGCATACGAGCCGGGGAAAAATAATTCGAGCTCCTATTGTAAAATAAAATTATTTTAATAAATTGATTAAACTTCAACCTGCAGTATTTTATTTTGTTTGAACCTTTATCAAATCAATGATATCCTTAAAAAGGGAGATAACCATTTTCCATCTCTTTCTTTTAGGCATTCGGCAAATATTGAATATGCGTTTTTTTATTTCTGTATCCAGAGTTACATAAATCGTTATTTTTACTAAGTAGCAACGGATTGCAGATTTCCTAGTTTTAACTTATTTTTTATGAGGCTTTCGAAAGATGATAATAATTCCTATTTTATTTCAGGAAGGTACATGTTTCACACCATTTTTGAATCTGCATAACATGCACAATAGCTTGACGTTATTTGCTCATTCCTTTACTAGTAATTTTATTTCACGACAGGTGGTCAAAGTCGAAATTAATGTTTCGCTGTGAATTTAATTCAAGATTTAACCAGTACTTTTTTGTATTTTACATTGTTTATCGATAAAATACCTATTCTGTTATCTTAATTAACTATTCATGATGCCATACACATAAAAAAACTAACTGCGAGACCTTTCCGAGTGCACACTGGCACTAACAATGTTAAAATCGGTCAAAATTAATGAAAAACCTTAATTTGGCAATAACCCGAAAACCGTGCCACTTTTACTGGGGTCATGTTAAGTTAGTTTTGGTCCTCTTGACCTGGTCCATAAGTGACACCCTGTATAAGAGATTTTTTTTAGGTTCACTTAACATCTCCTTAGAAAATCTGACGCGCTCGACAACATTTTTTTTTCTTCATTTTCAACCCTTACGTACGACCACCCCCATCATGGAAACAATCAGATTAACATACGTACATTTTTAAAAATACGTAGGACTTGGATGATATCAATATCTGACGCGCTCGAGTATGTCCATTCAACAGTTTTTTTTTACATTTTTGAAAATCTATAGCCGCTCCCCCCACCGATGAAATGGTATATATTATATGACATTTTTTTCTTTTTATCATCTAAGCTTTGCAACCCTATTAGGTCTCTATGACGCTCGAGTAAATCCTGATTTAGCATCGTGGGCTCCCCTACCATTAACCGGTTATTGAATTACAACTCCTATGGAAATTGCAATAAGATTCAAAATGAACTAATGGAAAATAAAATTTTTAGGCTGTGTCACACAGCCTAAACACAGCCTGTGTGAGGTCCCTCCGACTCGCCGGCACTCAACACTACGGTTACTGAGTGCCGGCGAGTCGAACGCTACAGAACTAGTCTAAAATGTGTCATCGAGATGCGTAACAAAGGCGCGTTATCGGAGAGCGCACATACACTCTTTCTTTGAGCGTTGGACTATAATTAGAATAATTAAGACCCTTTTTTGCAGGTAAGCAGCACGTGAGGTTTTACTTGACAATATACAAAGGATTAGCCGTCGGGGCCAGTTACGAATCGACGTACTATACCAATTATACGTACCTACTTATAATATTATCATCCTACAGCTGTCGTTCCAAGGCATGAGCGCGGCGGACCCGAAGATTAACGCGTTGCCCGAAGTCGCACTGCTGGACCTTCTCATACAGTCGAGGCACACTCTAGCCCTGCGCGATGTTATACACATGCACCGGCGTGTCGACGACCACGAATTTTACTTCGGTAAGCTCTAACGGATACTAACTAGAACATACCAGCCAAAGATGATCTAATCAAATTACTTTCGACTTTACCTTCCTCTAAATATAATTGGATAGAGCAGATAGATTATATATGCTGCTCGAACCTCAACTCCGGATGAAAGATCCTTCCAACCTAATATTTGGTTTGAATTACGGAGCATTCTGTAGATGCCAGAGGTAAATGTTATTTCTGGTAGAAATTTTAATTAAATGCTTAAAATCGTTCTCTTACAGAGAAAGTGTGGCCTCTTCCAAATCACTTCACACCAAGACTGCTCTACAAGCTAAAGGTGGACGATTCCTTCGTGGAGCCTCTGCCTGTCATGCCCTGGGAAATGGTCAAGAAAGAGAAAAACGAAGAAGAAGAGGACCAGGAACGGCAGACCATTAGCTCTGACAGTGATTAAAATGTGGCTCTTATTTTTTATGATTTGCTTTTTGTGCAAACAGACCATGTGTGTAGGTAAATATCTTATTGGTTTGCTACACGCGGATCTCGTACCAAACAGGAGGTAACTTGGCTATTTTATTGAAATTAAATTTTAAATTAATATGTTATTTCTAACATAAATATTTACCAATCTAAAAAAAGTGTACATATTTAAATAAAATTGGCCAACTCCACTATTAGCTATTAGCAGATGTAAATACGTCAATTTCTTCTAAACTTTTTTTTTGTAATATTTGTAAAATACCTAGTAATAGGTATCAACGAATTAAGTGGCCGTAGTTTAACATATTACGTGCATATACCTCTTAGAGGATATAACCAACGGAGACGCCATGTCTAAAATTTTCGGTAAAATAGTCTGCCGTTTTTTGCGGGGGAGGGGCACATCAAATGTATAGGTACGTCATGTCAGATAAACGTCAGTCCATACATATGGTTGACATGTGGTTGACCATTGGCCGCCTATTTTCGACAGAGGGGAACGCCTGTTAATGGCGGCTCCATTGTTAATTACTCCGAGATATACCTCATCTTTATAAAATAAATGATTTGACGAATGATGGACTAGTGTGTTTGTTAGTTCGAATGAGTTGACGACCCTAAAATTAATTTAGATAAAGCAGATAAAATTCAGGGATTACTGTAGTTAATTACGTAGATACGTTGGATTAGCAAAAAGTCATCGAATTCTAGCAAAATAGCACCGGTAACTATAGCAATATCGATCGTTTAATTCTAAAGCGAGCGCTATCGGCATGAGCTTGCCGTGAACATTTGAACAACATGGACAAAACTCCGGATAAAAAGTTAATTCGTAAACAATCGAGTAAAGCAGTTTTCGGAATAAAATTACCACCGATTGAAAAAAATGACACGGACCACCATGTCAAAACAATCTTGGATGTCGACCCCGACTACTTTTCTCTCGTTGAAGGTAGAAAAATTCGACCGAACACCTCCATGAACAAGTACAAGGAAGATGTTAAAAATGTTGCCTTAAAAAGGACTCTTCGAGGATTTTTAACTGACGAAATTTTAAGGATAGACAGAGAAATGGAAAATGAAAAAAGTATTTACGAATCCGCGTCTGCACACTTCGATGATTGTCAACAAAGTTTCGACAAATTTTTGGCTGACGATAATAACAAAACGATTGCTATTATGCAAAAATCGGATGGCTTGGCAAAAGAACTGGTAAATCAGACAGAGGAGCACAAACAGGCAAATTACGAGGTGGCAACCCTCAAGTCAAAACTGCAGTACATCGACGAAACTTTACTGATATTGCTGTCGTTCGAGAGATTCCTTCATACAGCTGCACCGATTTTGTGGCAGGAACATAACAATGTTCAACTGGACAGACACCACACTGAAATCATAGAAATGGATTCAAATATCTTCGTTCCTGTAAACAAAGATATAGTCAAAGAGCGCTTGAGTAAACTTTCAGCTCCAAAATTATATTTTGAGACCCCTGAGCAACTCTTGGAAATGTTTGAGTTGTTGGAGCACCAGAATCTTAACTATTTACTTGCTACAGAGGAACTAAACGCTGAAAAGAACAAATTACTAAAATCAAGAGACGTCTTTAAAGCCACTTTAAACCAACAATTAGATTTCATTCAAAAAAAGGTAGGTAAAAGATATTTTTCACCACACCAGCTCGGAAAGGCTTACTTTACACTTCAAAAACTGATAGCAAAGTTGCATTTTATTCACATGTGAGGCAAACTTATCAAATGCAAATTTTGAGTTGTTTTCTTATGTTTGCTGGTAGAATTGAACTTTTAAATGATGATTTTGGATGGTAAATATTTAATAACATTCATTTGGATTTGATTTGGTTTGATATTTTACATTTAATATTTGCTTCGGGTTGGTGTGGTGAAAAATTTTGTGTTTCATTCGGGGGCAAATTTTGTTTAACCCTCGTGCTTTAAAACCCTCGCAACGATCAAAATTCCATTTTTCGAACCACTCGCGCTACGCTCGTGGTTCAATTTTGGAATCTTTCGCTTGCTTGGGTATCAATATTAGCACGAGCGGTTAAACAACAACTTTGCCCTCTTGTAAAATAAATAACTATTGTTTATTCATGGTATAAGTACGCCTATATTTATGAGCACCGAAAATAAAGGACAATTTATAATTGACCATTAACTTGTAATCAGAATTAAAAATAACTCGGTTCTATCTAGAATGTTTTAATAATTTCAGATGGAAGGAATCGAAGCCATGATCACAACTAATAAAAACCGCGAGATTGAAGTTAAAGAAATATTTTACAGAATTCTTGCCGATAAGTTAAGGTACGTAGTGTCATCTGAGTGTGCTTTACAAGTATCTAACTACGTTGAATATGCCTACGAACAACTAGTTGCTACTAATGAAACTAATCTCAGTCCTGTGGAAATGATGAGGGCTCTGGAGAACGAATATGACAATGTAATGCTAGATTTATCTACTTACGACTTGAACCTTGTGAAGGCAGTGGAACAAGAGATATATGAGAATGAAATAAAGAACATGAAAGACGCCAAAGAAGCAGCTAAACTTTTAAAAGACGTCGACAAGCTGAATAGAAGATTAAAGTCGTCCTATGAGCCAACAAGAAGGAAAATTAATTATTAATTGAATTTGATCTGAGGTGGTAGCTAATAAATTAGGTTTTTATTGGGATTAGTCCGTATGCCGTATATATAGTGTGTAATGCCAAAAGCATGTCGGCCCATGTCCGTAGTTACCATTCTGTCAGAATAGTCTAAACGGGGGCTTGCAAGCATAAGCATGTACTTTACAAATTTTTTTTCTTTCGGAGCGAGTATTTCCGAAAAATTCTCTTTATCAAAAAATGATTGTCTGAGACCCGTATTTCTTTTGAAAGACCTATCCTATGTAAGCGATTTTTTTTTCTCAAACTCAAACATTTTGTATGGGAGGATACCCTAAAAAAAGTTTTAATTTTACCGTTCTGTCGCCATGCATGATTTATGTATCCATGCCAAATTGCAGCTTTCTAGCACTAACGATCACGGAGCAAAGCCGCGGATGGATAGACAGACGGACATGGCGAAATTATAAGCGTTCCTAGTCGACTACGGAACCGGAACCCTAAAAACGACCGCAATTCTTTATGAGTAGGTATTGGGTTGAGAGTCCCCCTATCCAACGACAACCCCAAATTGCATTTTTTCTGGTTTTATTTTACCACTGTCGGCAACATTGATAAGTATGACAAATTGCAGCATTCTAGTATTAAAGACTATCGTCTGAAACTTATAATTTAGCATAAACACACTAAGTAAAACCCATTTCAATCAAAAAAATCTTAAAATAATGACTGGTTTTTGTGCTTTTTCCATAGAAACAATTAATGATTTAAAAAAAAAACCGCACCCGTGACGGATATATGTAGTATGCCAAAAAATCACAAATAATTCGTAGTATAACCACCTGCGAGGATATTACGGTTTGTTTTGCGGTTCTTGAGTAATAATGATTTCTTGTTCCTGCTCCATACATAGTTTTTGAAAAAAAATCGTAACTCGACAATTTTCATTCCAAATCGTCTAAAATTCATAGGTTACCATAACAATGCCTAGCAAAACATATTCCAATAAAAAAACATAAAAATAACAACTTCGGTTTCTATGTCAATGAGAGCCGAATTTCGTTCCACAGTGCGACGGACCGACTGGCGGACATGAGGTAACTATTAGGGTTCCTACTTGACTACGGAGCTCCTAGTAAGTATTATATTCTTTGCTACGGAGTCTTAAAAACAAAGCTTAAAAAGCACATTGCATCTAGAATAGCTGCTTTGTTACTGCACACCGTTGTATGGGGACCTTGCACTTTGAGACTATGCGCTGAAACTAGGCACAGTTGATTCTTAGCTGGTCTTGAGCAGATACAGACCGGGAGCCGTCGAGAGCCACCTCTCATTTAGTGAGGGGGGAGGGGGAAAGTTCGACGCTGCCGCGCTTCACTTGGAGCAACATTTCTCTAAAACTATACCTATTAGGGAATGTAATATATCATTTTCGGATAAATTAAGGATGAGGAATCTAGTTTTCTAACAAAAAAAAAGCATAAAGTAGAAAAGACTAGAAAACGTATTTTTGATTTTTTCATAATTACCAATTTTTTTTTAAAGTGTAGCAGGAATCTGAAAAAAAAAATACAGTCGTAAAGCTACACTTATTACGTTTAATATACAAAACTGTTGATAAATGGGAGATAAAAAATAATATTAAGCGTGGGTCAGAGTGATCTCAATACAAAATATTATGAATGTGGGAAAGTTACTTATAATTTGTTCTACAATCGTTTATTTTTCTTGTTTTTCGTAAATAACTCGTAAACGGTAGCCCACAGCAAAAAAATATCTTTTACGTAAATAATCTGTTTCAGATTTCTTATAAAATAAGTACTACTGTTTTTCGGTACCATCAATATTAAAAAAAATATTGAAGGGAGAAAATAAATACTTAGATCCCCTTTTTTAGTCATTCGTAAATAACTCGTAAACGAAGGCCAATAGCAAAAAAATTTTTAGTACATGAATAATTTACATAAAATTTCCTACAAAAAAGGTCATTCGAACTTTTTCGCTAGGATCAATATTAAAAACGATATTAAAGAGAGAAAATAAATTCTAAGGTCCCCTTTTTAAATATTGATCCTA
This sequence comes from Cydia splendana, assembly GCF_910591565.1. Taxonomy (NCBI): domain Eukaryota; kingdom Metazoa; phylum Arthropoda; class Insecta; order Lepidoptera; family Tortricidae; genus Cydia; species Cydia splendana. Next base: position 8,999,113 of record NC_085971.1, on the reverse strand, counting down.
GCGAAAAAGTTTGAATAACCTTTTTTGTAGGAAATTTTATGCTAATTATTCTTGTGTTAAAATATTTTTTGCTATTGGACATCCTTTACGAGTTATTTACGAATGACTAAAAAAGAGGACCTTAGTATTTATTTTCTCCCTTCAATATTTTTTTTAATATTGACCTTAGCGAAAAAAGGAGCACTTATTTTATAAGAAATCTGAAACAGATTATTTACGTAAAAGATATTTTTTTGCTGTGGGCTACCGTTTACGAGTTATTTACGAAAAACCTAAAAATAAACGATTGTAGAACAAATTATAAGTAACTTTCCCACATTAATAATATTTTGTATTGAGATCACTCTGGCCCACGCTTAATATTATTTTTTATCTCCCATGTAACAACAGTTTTGTATAATAAACTATATATTTTCTTAAACGTAATAAGTGTAGCTTTACGACTGTATTTTTTGTTTTCAGATTCCTACTACACTTTAAAAAAAAATTGGTAATTATGAAAAAATCCAAGATACGTTTTTTTGTCTTTTCTACTTTATGTTTTTTTTTTGTTAGAAAGTGCATTGTTTTGGTTCCAAAAAAAAATTCCTCATCCTTAATTTATCCGAATATGATATATCACATGCCCTAATAGGTACAGTTTTAGAGAAATGTTGCTCCAAGTGAAGCGCGGCGGCGTCGAACTTCCCCCCTCCCCCCCACTAAATGAGACGTGGCTCTCGAGGTCTCCCGGTCTTTATCTGCTCATGACCAGCTAAGAATCAACTGTGCCAAGTTTCAGCGCATAGTCACAAAGTGCAAGGTGTCGTGCACTAACAAACTAGCTAGAAAGGTTAAATGCCTACACTTGATATGTCAAAAGAAGAATTACATTTTTTTTGTGACATTTGGTAATCAATATGAAGCTTTCAATTTCTGATTTCTGCTATTTTTTCTTGTTGATTTGAGGCATATTATTTGTTAACTCACTGTTATTTATATTTTTTACAAGAACAATGTCGACAAAAAACTGTCTTAAAAAAGAACGCAAGCCTCTCGTACCGTTAAAAACACTCGACGTAGTTTTCAGACGACGTTATGTGAAAAATACTCAATACTATTTTACTAACAGAAAACATGCATTAAAGGAAGATCATGGAAAAGCAAGTCGGCCGTTTCGTGTGCCTAGAACCGAGAAATTACTTAGTTACATTAAGTACAGCGACAGAATTGAAAAAAATATATTTAGAAACAGGCTGTCCCAACCGCTGCACCTGAAAGACAATGTGAAGATAGCGGCGACGAGGGATATATCGAGACGGCTGTTCATGGAGGAACTCCCCGATGATGTCAGGGCAGTGGTTGAAATCCACCCAGAATTTTACACTGTCATTGAAGGACGACCGTTACGAAGCTTTGACGATATCAAGGTATACGTTCATAATATACAAAATTATGCTATGAATCGCCAACAAATAGGATATCGTAGAGATTTGATAATGAAAATCGATGAAACTTTGGTAGATGAAACTAGAGAGCATGATAAGATTGTAGAAAATTTAAAAAGTCACATTAAAAACTTTCAAAGGTTTCTTACCGAAGATTATAAGAAGGCATGTGCTAAAATTTCAGCAGCAGAAATTGCCTACAATGCTCTTGTTGCGAAAAACAATCAATTCCTTGTGTTGGTTTCATCTATAACAAAATTAAATAACATTCTGTTCAAACTAGACGCGATTAGATCGGTTTTAAAAATATATCGCAGCTTTTTGATTTATGTGGCTCCACTTGAATGGAGAAAAGAGTATGACGAAAATCTACGAATGATGGCAAACAAGAGTAAGTCAATTTTATTTGTGACCGATACGTTTAAAACAGACGATGAGATAGCAGAAGCTGCGGATATAGACAAGATGGTGGAACAGGCTAAGGTGGAGCTGAGTAGTCCTCTGCCCCCTCATTTATACTTTGTAAAGCCTGAACAGATGATGCACTTGTTTAACACAATGGAATTACAAAGTAGAGAATATTTACTCCAATTGGCTAAAACCGGTGATCCTTTTAAGCTTCTAATGCGCTCTATTAAGACACTTAAGAAAGTTACGAAAGTAGAGCTCGAATACTTTCAATATTACATTGATAGTATTAATAGTCAAATAACTAGGGAAAAGTTAAACGAAATACATCTTCAAGAAAAGTTTTACCGTATTTTGAATGAACCTTTTTATCATTCTGTCGCTAGTCCGGATACATTAAAGCTAAAAATTTGCATAGAATTCGTATACCAAGAGGTCTTTGGCAAAAGTGATGAAGACCATGAAAATCTAAAAGATCCTATGAAAATCATGGAAGTAATGTACGAGGATTATAACCTGAAACTTGATTCCCTGGACTTCAAAATAGTGAACCAAGCTCGAAGTGACTGTTTTTCTCAGGACTTGACTATGATGAGAAATGCATACAAAGCAGAAAGAGAATTGAGAGCCTTTAAAGAAATGACAAATGCTATGCATAAAGCGTTTTTGCCTCCAGCGACATATAAAAGACCTGTATTAAAAAAGTTTGTTGATAATAAAACGAGAAAAGCCCAAGCCCTGGCTGAAAAAAGAAAAGCAGCCGCATTATTGATGGGAGAAAAGAAAGTTGCTCATACGTTTAAAAGAATAACAGACGAAGAAAGAGAGGGGCTATTGTTATTTACGGAGTGGTGTGAAGGAACAGATCCAGTACCTTACTTGAAAACGTATTATCAATATTCTAAACCAGCCTTAGAATGGAAGCCTCGCCATTCTTTGAGTGAAAATTAAAGATCAAGAGGGGTAAGTAATGTGTGGTTTACGTGGCTGGTGGGAACCAGATATCGATTTGTAGCACTGCACTGCAGTAATGTGAGTAATGTCAAATCAAGATTAGGTTTAACATTTTCATCGCCATTTTGTCCTACCCAAAAATGTCATGCAGACTCTAGCATCATTGTTATAAGTAAGGAAGGACTTTTTAAATAGGTCAGTAATTGTAGCTACTAGATCCCGTACTAATATGCAAAAATAGCCCTAGGAGACCGACGATTGGCAAGATAAAATATTAGTCGGTGACAAAAACATAAATTCAAAAACTTCTTAGAGACCAACCTAGGTTAAGGCAGAGGCACTATAAAAGCGTCAAATGGATTTATTACATTACTAGAAATAACAAAAAAACCTTTTTTATTTCAAACACTTTATCTTTGACTGTTACCTAAGTTTTTGGTAGGTATTTCCAATATCTTTATTATGTATTATCCTCAAGCCTAACAGGACTGACTATATCTTTGCCCTAACTTAGGTTGACATCTAAGGCACACTTGCACCATTCCACTAAGCCGGGGTTAAGCGGTTAAACCGTTAACTCAGTGTCAAATTGTACTGGTAACCATGGTAACTCTTGGTTTAACCGGTTAACCCCGGGTTAGTGGAATGGTGCAAATGGGCCTTAGACGCCTTTGGTCGATGGAATCGATTTGTATAAAATTTATTTCCTTACATTTCTAAAATCTGTAACTAAATACCAATTATCGTTAAGGATGTGGGCAAGAAATCTTGTGCTAGTATATTTATTTTATTATTTAATCTTTATTGCACAAAAAAAATACAATCGTACAAAAGGCGGACTTAATGCTATGAGGCATTCTCTACAAGTCAACCTTCGGGCAAAGCAGATAATTTTCAGGCGGCGGTATACACTAGAAAGGAAGAGCTCCGCTCCTTCTGCTCTACCCACCTCCTGTAAGTGGAGTAGGTATAGTTTGTCAAAGGACTGTCTCATTTCAATCATAGACATAGAGAATCATACTATCTTTGTCTTACCTTAGTACCTACTAGCACCCAAAAGAAAAGGATGAGTATAGTTGTCCTGGTTCTTACTGATTGACAAATTGGTTTGACTAACTATATGTACAAACGCAAGAGTTAGAAGCGACGAAAGAGCATGAAGACGGTATTTTCCGACAGATGATGGTCTTCTCCACATTGGCCTAAAGTTAGGGACGGTATTTCAAGGCTATTTTTGCAAAGCACCGGATCTGGTAGCAGTCCTCACTGACCCGTTTACAAATCCAAAGGGTCTAGCAGGCTAAGCGAACAAGAAGTGCCCCCAACGACGGATTTGGTCATTCTTTCAGGTGGTGTACTGGCAGGTCCTAAGAATACTCTATGCTTAATATCAGTCCTCGATCTTCTTTTGTTTTCGAGTTATTCAGGATAATGTAAAATAATCAGCGTATCATTGAAAGTGTCATATTTTGTAAACTGTTCAAGTTAGATTAACCAAACAAAATTATATTTAACAACAATAAAATAGACTACAAAGATTTATGCAAATATTTTTATATGTGTATGTAGTGGCTATTGGTGGCTACTCATGCATATTTTTTTTGTAGGTGTAGCTCCGCGAAAAGTATAAAAAAAATGAGAAGAAAAATAAAATGTTTTTTTATATAATGAAGTATAAGGGCATGATGCAGGTTAAACATATGCATTTTGTAGTCTAATTACCAAATCGTCGTTGGGGGCACTTCTTGTTCGCTTAGCCTGCTAGACCCTTTCATATAAACGACTTAAAAACATGAATATTATTATACTTTGACAGCGTCATGACACTTTTAAGAATTGGCTTTCAAAGGCTTAATATTCATAACAAGGACGCTTAAGGTTTGAATTCATTTGTAACTAAAGATACCAGGGATATTTTTAGTTAATCTAGCTGGCTTACATTTATGTATTTTTACCTTGATTTCATAATTATAAATATTCAATTATTAAAATGGAAGAAGAAATGCGCTCATTTATTATTAACATTCCGAAACCCATAGTTTATGCTAGAAAATCGGATCCTATGACGTGTACAGTTCGCCCAAAAACCAAGATGCCTGTCTACGTAAGCAAAAGAAAGCCGTCTAATATTTCATTACAAAAGTATTCTTTACCCGGAAGTAAGCCTTTGTCTGTGAAGAAGTTGGAGAATGATGTACTGTTGTTGCCATACAGGTTGTTTTCAAAGAGACAAGAATCTGAAAGACATAAGACAAGATTAGCAATAAACATTTATGATAAATATAAAATTGCCAGCACAGACCTGCGGCGGCGCTTGCACGTTGAATCCCCCCCTAATGAAGTCCAAGGATTGACTGATATTGATCCAAAATTCTTTGAGTATGTGAATGGAAGAGCGTTGTCCAATTATATCCCACTTTATAAATCACTGGGCCCTTCATTAAATAGTCTATTTAAAGTTCGACATCATACTAGTTTTATAAAAGATTGCGTTTTGAGAATCGAATCTAATATGAGAAAAGAATTGCTAACATATGAAATCAGCGCACAGAGATGTAAGGAGCAAGCACAATATTTTGACTCGTTTATATCCGAAGACTATCATAAGTCAATGGTCTTCTTGAGAAAGTGGGATGAACTCAAAATGAAACTTAACTCAAAGGAAGCTGAACTGCAAAGTCTTGCTAATGATAAGTTCTACATTAGGTCAAGATTGATAGGGTTAGACTATAGATACAGTGTGCAACAGAAGTACGGAAGACTGCTCTATTATCTATCTCCACCTACATGGCGAGCGAATCACAGAGACTTTGCTAGATCGATCGAGATAGAGAGGAAAGGGTTTGATTTAGGATATTCTACTGATGATGATCCGTTTACTGTGATATTTGAGAAATTAAAACAAGAAAGCCTGGGAAATCCTGTCGCCCCGGTTCTTTACTTCCAGCGGCCGAATGATTTGATGGATATGTTCGAGTCTATTGAAAAGCAGCAACTGAATTATTTGACGTACGTTATTTACAGCTCACCTTACGTGAGGACCCTGAAGAAAGAATTAGTGTCATTGAAATCTTTGATCCAACAAAGTAGTGTTTCAGTTGTTAATGCTATTAGAGAATTCGAAGATGCGCTGGAGACAGAAAATACGAGATGTAACATAATCGAGGCAAAGTTTCACAAAATCCTCAAAGGAATGTTTTTCGAGAGCGTTGGATCTTTGGAAGTATTGAAAATGGGACTACATTTAGAATATTGTTATGAAAAGGTACTGAATGAAAAACCAATGAACACTGACTTGGTATTCCTTGCTCATGTTTTAGAATCAAGTTATATGGATTATTGGAAACGTCTAGATGAAGTATGTAGTGATGACATAAATAAAGCTGTTGAACGTTATATTGAGCTGGAGCGGACTAAAATGAGGAAGGCAAGGTTTGCTGCTAGAGAGTTACGTCTTTTTAGACGGCTGGAAAAGGAGTTGAGGCGCAGTTCCTTGCCACAAGATAGCCCGGATGTTATATCGCCACCAACAGTCAAACTAAAGCAAAGAACAAAATCTAGAATGAGTCAGGCGCCGCGGCTTCGCACCGTGACTGAAGCATCCCGAGGGTCTCTCACAGAGGCCCAGCTCGAATACTTAGCTCTATTCACAGATTGGACAGTAAATGAAGATCCAGCTAACTATTTACAAGCGCTTAGCGAAGATAAGCACAAAAGGTCAGAAACTAAATTTTAATTAATTTAGACCAAATAATTATTGATAGTGAAGGTGCGAGGTCTAAGATCAAATCGTGTCCCTGAGCAGGCGTGGCTCACTCCTCGATTTCGTCGCTTTGCTACAGGTAGCTAAAAGTACATCCGTTCCACAACAATTTTGGTGGCTAGCCAGCCATAAGCCACGCGTGGCGCTGTCGCGTACCTAGTACTATTATTTATTCTGTGCCCTGAGTATGACAACCGAAATAGATGGAGCTGTACTGCGCCATATGGTGGTCACTTGCCTGCATAATATACGGAACCGTACATCGTCCTCTACATCAATAGCGAATTTCGAGGCACGAATTTATATTAGATTTTGCACATACAGTCAATAAGTCTTTGGTTTAGACATAAATTCTTAAATTAAACACACTTTATTGAAAACAGATTTTATTTACGGGGAATCAATACGAAAACAACCTACATAATAATAGCCTATTAATTCCACCATCAAACAAAATACAATTGGATATAATATAGATCGATAATATAATAAAACAAATCACTTTAAATAACAAAATGTACATTACCTACTCATAAAAATGTTTGGTTTCTTGGTATTGACGAATAACTACTTGGAATTTACATATTTACAATGATGACTAACGAAACTTGGTAAAAGCTTTACATCAATGCAATCCGCAAGACCTAAACTAATTGTTATGTTAACCTTAATATAAATCACTCCATAAATAAATTAAATTATATGAATTCCTTATTAAGCAGCGTAAGTTGTATAACATAACTATAAATTTTGCGTTTGTTAAGTTAGCAGGGTACAATACAACGGCGAAAAATTATACAATATGTAGAGTTAAATATCATTAAAGCTTTTAAATGACCGAAGACCGAGGTATAGCTATTTCTCCTTCACTTGCTTCCAAATAGCCAGTGTATACAAAGCACCAGACCAGACCCGTATTTCACTAGATTGGCAATTGTCATCTGATAATTTAATTGGCGTTATATTTCTGGGTCAGGCAGGCAGTGAATTGATGATATCTTGTGACCAGCGATACTTGTCGACCCAGAAATGTTGAATGCATGATCACTATGGTCAGTATCAGGTGGAAATTGTCAAGTATCTGAAATAGGGATCGTGGCGGGCATGTTTGGCCATATTTATTAACCTGGCTGTGTGACAGCAAAAACTGCGGTTTTCTAAATACTAACTAAATAGAGCTGACAATGCTGCGCCAATTTTAGACTAGGGCGACACACAATATCGCGGTGGTGTCTTAATTTTCGTATCTACGACTCTTAACCTTTTCGACGCCGTGTCAAACACAAAAGCTGTCACGCGGACGCCACGTCACCGACGTGTCAAACCTGAAATTGAACTTTATGCATATGCACGTAGGTCTATGTTGCTCTGTGGTCTGTGACCGATTAATCGGTATTTGGCGTTGAACCTGCGGTGCGGATATATCGGTCATTGGCGTCCAAAAGGTTAAATTGAAATTTAATCCGTGTGTTTTGTGCAGTTTTCTTTCACAGCAGTTGCTTTTAGAAAAAAATAGCAGTAAATTATGTGTGCTCAAGAAGAATGGCCATGAAGCAAAATGTACACTGTAAAAATTTGTGCATTATGACAAGGCCCACAAGATTGTCACTTAATTTTAACTCCAGATAAAAATTCGGCCGGTGGGTCGATGTAGCTACAAGTTACAAAACAGGCCAAATGTATTAACATTATTTATTTAGACGTTCCTTAAACTAAATGCGCAAACGTTAAAATGCTTATTTTACAACGCAATACTTATCTACTCATGTAAATTTCGTTATATTATCCTCCAAATTCGTTTATTTACATCATATATACATAGAGAAGACTCTCGACATAGAAACATTAAAAGCCTCTTTTAAAAAGTTATACTCAAACATCTCATTTCCATGATAAGTAATGAATAATTATATTAATTATGTCTACACGAAAACAGTGAAACTTCAAAGAGTTCAGAGCCGTTACGGTCTTGACAGATAATTATTATTTTAGTAGGTATCGCGTATTGCTTGATTGCCCTTTTCATGTTTCCGCTATATTCGCAACTAGGTCGCTGAGCTGTCCTACTGGAAGATCATATCATTTTGGGATCGAAAGGTTCAAGAATTCAAGAGTTATTTGTTTGCTGAAAAGCTGTAATAGGGAAATATTCTACGAATTCTAGAGATTACGTGTAACTACTATTTATAAATATTGCACTATAGATATATTTAATTCAAGGTCTGCAGCTCGTCTGTGGAAACAATCATGGATCAATGTATGTGGAATTTGTTGAGTTTCATGCAAATTAAATAATAATAATGAGCGTTTGGTTTAATTCCAACCAAAAATAATAACTAGTTTTGAGTTGAAACGGGATCAATTTTATTACAATGATTACGATTCAAATATAAACGCGAACCAATAAAATGGCGATGAAAAATATTGGGTACCTACTAAATCCCAGGCATGTATTAATATTCTGAAAGGTAGTATCATAGGTCTCAAGATTCCTTCGTTCGGTTGTTAAACCGTGGCCGTTATCTAGTAGACCGACTGACAGTATAATTAATTTATTTCGTTTTCTCCGCCTAGCTATTTTCAAAAGAAAATGACTAGTAGTTATAGTTTTATCAAAATATTCGTTTCCTTCAAAATGTTCAATATACTTGAGCAACATTGTGATGGAATATTTTCATAAGACGTTCCTTCATCTACAGTAAAAACAATATTTGGTGTTACACATCGGACATATCAAATAATATCTACACGATGAGCATTATCTTAACATTGTACATCACAACATTAATAATCGTAGCCATAAGTTTCACGCGGCCAGTTTATCTGACGCGTTTCTTCTGTAGCTTAGCGAGTTTTCTCCTCTTGAGTATCATCTCGTAGAGGGCGTCGAGGCCTTCGTGCAGGCCCTCGCCGGTGATGGCGCAGGCGGGCTGCACGTGCCAGGTGTGCGCGTCGCGCGAGCCGTGCGGCGACGCCACCAGCTCCTGCAGCCCCAGCAACTTCTCCAGCTCTCGTGGCTCTTTCGCCCCCGGCAGGTCCTGCTTGTTCGCCAACACCAAGATCGGCACGCCCGTGTTGTCCGGCGACTTCGCCGTCCGTATCAGCTCCATTTTGGCTTCTTCCATACGCTCTACGTCGACCGAGTCGAGCACGAATATAATGCCATCCGTGCATCGCGTGTACGACTTCCACAGCGGTCGGAGTTTCTCCTGGCCTCCGACGTCCCAGACGAGGAAATTTACTCCTTTGGACTTTCCTATGGTGCCTTTAACCTTTTCGCAGTTAAATCCGATAGTCGGCACCGTGTTGAGGTACTGGTCGAACTTTAGCCGGTAGAGCGCAGTGGTCTTGCCGGCGGAGTCGAGGCCTAGCATGACGACGTGCAGCGTGCCTTGCGCGGAAGGCAGCGCATCGAGCAGGCTCGAGTTCTTGCCCATGTTCGCACCCATGCTGCGCCGCCGCACGAGGCGGCTATCTCACGCTCTCGTCGGGTCGCAACATCACGAAGAGAACAGGAACTCACCTGTAATAAAGAAAATAATTGATTAAGCACACGAGTACACAATGTTATATAGTTATTTTGGTAATACATAGTTAAACATGCCTTATCGCATTCACTGCCAGGAGGGGGCGTGGCCTAGGAACAAACTTGTGTGACGGTGGACGCACATGTGCTTCGGGGGCAGTGAATGTGTTATCTCTTATCTAACGCACATTAATTATTATTGGAAGAGTCCAATAGAAGATGGAGGAGTATTATTAAGGTATACCTTCGCAAAGAGTTGAGTTCCCAATTTGGTGGTTTATTTAGTAGTGGGGAAAAACAAATTCGAACTTGTCTTTCTTCATTTTTGGTAAATACCTAAATAGTTCCAATGCCCGAAATGATGGTGCGCGGTTAAATCTTGATGGGAGCGCTGTATGCGGATGCGGACCCGGAATTTAAAGACAAAATGTGTTCGGAAACTTATTATGACTTTTTGACTCAGGGGGTATAGGTACCGGTACCCTACATTACAACTGTGTATTTGTGTGTCGTTTGGTGCCACTCTTGTATGCTATTCTTGTTGCGCAAGCGGCTACATGCTTCTATTTATATTTACTTTACTCGGAAATAGTGATTCAATAATGCGACTAACCGACCGTCATAAGTCATAAATCATTTAAATTTAAATTGAACCCTTTCATAGATAAGTGGTTTTGATTAAAAGTTCTTACCAATTTAGACCTCTTCGCCCCTTGGAGCCGTACGTAATTGGTACAAGTGGATGCCTTATTCAACTAAATAGGTACATCAGTTAAGAAAAGCTTTCAGGTTGATTTAAGAATATTTGATTGTCAATGGCAATTTCAATTAATGTTTTAATCGAACGAGCGAGCGAAGCGAAGCGAAGTTCTTACATTCGACTTTGAACACGCGGCTGGCTAGCGGCACGTCCCGGCATTTCGATGTTTTTAAGCTGATCTGTCAGAAGATAGTTTGATACTCAATAACTTAAGTAAATTTGTTCTAATTTAAATGAAATTGGGTAAACGTGTAGTCGAGGGCATTATATTTTAGTCATTAAATTATGAGCAGGCCCGATCAAGAGGTTACTGAGCTAGAAGAGCTTAGAAGGCCAAAAAGCTGTTTCTGAGAGGTCTTGCTATTCTGGTAATTTTTTTGCAAGAAACATGGTCGAGTTTAATATCAAATGAAAGTGCTCGACTTACACTTTTATAATATCGTTTTTAAATTTACCATTTTGAAATAATTAGCAAGAAAAAATAAAATAGAATAAACATAATATATGTATTCGACAGGAAATATTTCGGCTTAGCACAGATACAGTTTATTTTAATCTCTATGGTGGTGACTTAAATCCAGGGGAGGGACAGCCGTATACGATGCCCTTTATTCGAAAAAATAGCGCCATCTATATTACTTAACGCTAAACTTGTAAATGGCGCTTCAAAATTGATGCAAAAAAGCAAATCTTGTCAGTAGAAAAAGGCGCGAAAATCAAATTTTCTATGAGACCATATCCCTTCGCGCCTACATTTTTTCTACTGACAAGATCTGCTTGGCCAACTATATTATACATAGTACATACTACTCTTTGCTTAAATCTATCAGTTAAGGGCTCCACAGACCTTGCAATAAATCCACGCGATCTTTCATCCATTGCCGCCTATAGAGCGACATAAAATAGTAGAAATTAAATAAAATGGAACTCAAAAATGTCCATACTAAATTGTTGCCATGTGTACCTCAGCATTTTACGTCAAAAATGTGACAGTTACGTAGAAAGTGGCGCCTTCATTTATTTTGTATTATTTTATGTCGCACTATACGAGTACCTAAGTAGGTGCAACAAAGTCAATCGCTATACACCAAGAAATGTAATCGGTGATCAGGAACCAATTTTTCTAATTCAGTCATCGATGGCGATCACATTTAACTATGGGACCAACCTCGAAATAACAAAAAAAAATTTGCCTGTTTCATACATTTGGGCTGGTCCGGTGTTGATATTTTCTATGAGAGAGTTAATTTTTTTTTCGAGGTCTGCGGTTGGTTTCATAGTTGAATGTGATCGCCATCGCTGTCTGAATTAGACAAATTGGTTCCTGATCACCGATTAAAAATCATCGTGTATAATTTTTGGTTAACCGCGATTTCTAAGTTCGGGGCGAACTACTAGTATTAAAGTGTCCCACTGCTGGGCAAAGGCCTCCCTCCTCCCTTTCCACGTATCGGTTTTGACCGTAAATATAAAAATATGATACGATAAATTTCTGGGTAGAAATTGGAATATTTGGAATAAAGCTCGATATTACAATTTTCAACTTCCCAGCAATGCTGAAATACAAATTACAGCCGAATGATTTACGTATAGGTACCTCAAAAATTATGAAGTTATATTTTGATAAATTTTAATTATGGCTTTTTTCTTTTTTATGATCTAAGTGACGTTTTATAAGAACTTTCGGTGTTGCCTATGTATATTACATACATATATAGAATAGGGAATATTACGCAAAACTCTGTGTAGGGGGCGCCACTACCATTATCCATCACAATCTGGGGGTCTACCGCTAAACAAGAAAATCAAAATTTCGTTATCTAACCTCTCTTCTAAGTTTAGTTCTAAGTTTTCTATTCTTTATATCCTGCTACCCCAAGGTTGTCTGGAAGAGATCGCTTACAGCGATAAGACCGCCTGTTGCTACCTTTATTTACACTGTAAATTTGGTTTAGTATTTTTTTTTTCTTTGTGGTGCAATAAAGTGTATTTACTTACTTACTCGCAAAATAAAAGAACTAAAGACAGAAATTGAACGAGGATTCTTGTGATAGGTCTTTGAACCTGTAGAGAACACCTTTTAGCCAAGCTAAATTATGATGAATAGCGCAACCAAAGGAGGAAAACTATTGTTTTCCACCTGAACTTATACGAAACTAATGATCAGGCCGACTAGCCGACTAGTCGGCCGACTAATCGGCCATTCGAGCGCCGATTAGTCGGCTAGTCGGCTAGTCGGCCAAATCAATAGTCGGTACATCACTACTAAATTTTGATTCTTGCATTTCCCGTAGGCCCTTGTTAACAAACCGCCTTGATGTATCAATGTCATCTTATACCTTTAAACGAGCAATTCTTGTTTATATATTTATTTATATATTTCGGGGATCTCGGAAACGGCTCTAACGATTTCGATGAAATTTGCTATATGGGGGTTTTCGGGGGCGAGAAAATGGCTCTAGCTAGGTCTTATCTCTGGGAAAATGCGCATTTTTGAGTTTTTGTATGTTTACCGAGCAGAGCTTATTATTTTATTGTCTGTGAAAACTTGTCAAAAAATTCACAGATTTCGTGCCTCACACGACTATCGAGCACATTGGAAATGAATCTACGGAATTCGAAAAAATATTGTCGCTGAGCGACGAGAAAGTCTGGATAAGGAAAAAATTACAAAATAAAACTACAACGTTGAATGATAATTATTTTATTCTTAGACTTACACAAGTATCCTGGACATAACGCATGTAAACAAACATATTGCAAAATTTCCACACGCGTATCGAAGTTTGAATAATTGTCGCCGTGGCGCATAAGTATAGGTACATATTTCATTTTTCGATTAATAAGCAGGATATATTAATGTTCAAAGTACAAGAAAATTATTACACGGCAAATCCGTAGTCAACTCGAGAAGTGGTAGCCACATCGCCGTTATCGTCACTCGAGTCTTGATCGGCAGCGGCCCATTTGCTGCAAGATATGAAATTTTCTTGACAGCAGTTTGACGCGACGAGAGATGACCATAACAGCGTTTGTCTATGTTGCACCAAACCTGAGTTCCAATAGGTACTACCAGGGTTCAGCATCAGCTATCTTGGGTAATGCTCTACCATGTGATCATCATGACGAATCGGGTGTCCAAAACAGCGCGTGCCTATGTTGCACCAAACCTGAGTTCCGCTAGGTACAACCAGGGTTCAGCATCAGCTCTATCTTGGGTACTACTCTCCTAAGTGCTCATCGAGACGAGCCCATGACCAAAACAGCGTGTGCTCACGAATAAAATTCCCTCTCCCTCTCCCTCTCCCGCTCCCGCTCCCTCTCCCTCTCCCTCTCCCTCTCCCTCTCCCTCTCCCTCTCCCTCTCCCTCTCCCTCTCCCTCTCCCTCTCCCTCTCCCTCTCCCTCTCCCTCTCCCTCTCCCTCTCCCTCTCCCTCTCCCTCTCCCTCTCCCTCTCCCTCTCCCTCTCCCTCTCCCTCTCCCTCTCCCTCTCCCTCTCCCTCTCCCTCTCCCTCTCCCTCTCCCTCTCCCTCTCCCTCTCCCTCTCCCTCTCCCTCTCCCTCTCCCTCTCCCTCTCCCTCTCCCTCTCCCTCTCCCTCTCCCCCTCTCCCTCTCCCTCTCCCTCTCCCTCTCCCTCTCCCTCTCCCTCTCCCTCTCCCTCTCCCTCTCCCTCTCCCTCTCGATAATTCACAACAAACACCGATAACGAACTCTGCGAAACATGAATACTATACATACATGTCATGTGAAAAATGTCGTTCTGACTTTTTGACTATTTTAAGGTTAGGCTACAGGGCAAACCCTTAACCCGATCATCTTTGTTTTAGGCTCAAATTGTAGCTGACTAAATTGTCCAGAGCCGTTTTTCTCAAATTTTTGATATCATTCTTGGTTTCCAAATTATCGAGCACCAAAATCAAAAATTCGGAAAAAAATGAATTTTATTTTCACTATTTCGACCATATTTTTTTTTGTTTTTGTCTTTCGCGAATAATTATGTTTGCACCTTACAGCTCTCGTGATTATGCGTCTTTTGAGCCTATTTTTTAATATCACATCTTCACAACTTTCCGAGATATAAGGGGATCGCACTTTTTCGTGAAATCGGAGCCTATACTGGAGCGAACGAAAAGACATTTCCAATGTCAAAACAGTTTAAGGCACGGCACAGTATGTATAAGTTACTCTATGGTTTACTAGCTAGCTTAGTGCTGCACTCTGGCGGCAGAACATTGCAGTAATACCCCCTATTATTGAACAGATACAGTTTACTTACTAAAATTAAGTTCATAACTAAAGCTTTCTACTTTTTTTATATTTCCAAAATCCGCGCAAAATAATTACGCACAGCAGCAGCCCGTGCAAAAATAATTGCAGTAGAAGGCAGGTGGAGTAGCGAAATGAGACGAGACGCCATCGGCTTCGCGCCCTTTCATAATTATCATTCGCGTCAGACAGCCGGGTCGACGACTTTTTGCCCGCTGCGAGGCACGGGCCAGACTCTTTAGAATCACCCGCGAAGACTTAACTAAGGTCGTCTTTTACCAACGCGACGCGCGCGAACGGGACAGCTGAACCTGATCCCACGATAAGTTTGTTGACAAATGTTTTGCGAGAGCCACCGTAATTTCAATTCCAGCCGCTACACCGTACTTGGATATTCGATCTCCCGAATCGGGCCATTGGCCTCACGCCATCGCCAGTTCTTCAAGATTTGCAACGTCCGAGTCGTTATTTGAAAACGAAACCGCCTTTTTGGCCATTGCAAGACCTTAAACGGGCTAAATGATTCATTTAGTAAGCAAAAGATCCTCTTGTAATGTATGTAAGTTGCTTATACATACGTAAGGGCACTAAACGACTCTAATAAGGAGTGCTGCTTTTTAAGAAAATGTATGCATGCCTCTTAATTTCTTGTTAATTTACTGCTGCAGATATCGAAACAGCCAGTTTTAACGTTACGCTATTGGTTGAATCTAGGGTTTTGAGAAAAGTGGATTAGCTGTAGTATGTGCTGATCAAGTAGGTATATAATGTCTGTGCATTATGGTTGCTATTAAATTACGTTGCACAAGCCTTCGATGGTCGATTGTGCGCGCCGTAGGTATTTGTTGCGCAACTCGAGGAGCGAATTGAACTATGGCCCTATCCCACGGATACGTATCTGGTTGCCCATTGCATTTTAATTTCGTTTACATCACCGACGACTACAAAACGTACCTATGTTTATATTTCAATAACACAATTTATTCCAGTAAGATCTGCAGATGAAAAATAAAAACGAGTTCACAAAACAGTTTAAAGTGCCATTAAAGTAATTTATGCCCTCTCTTAACAACTAAAATTAGGCTAAACACGGTCAGGATACAATTCCCGGGTTCAGTTAATAATTTTCATGAAAAGTTCGTGTTCACAACCACCGGTACTATTATCGGCATAAATTGTTTAGAGTTCGCCTAAGCCACGCCATTTGCACCGATTTTGATGTGACAAAACGTCATATTTATGATGAGACTCCACACTTTGTCGTTGCAAAGTTCGTGCCGAGTCTACACGGTCTGAATCTAATAATCTCAAATATGAAAAAAATCGCTAGATTTATGGATCCCATTATTAGAACTGTGCTTTGATATACAAGAGGAGAAAAGAGGGGAAGAAAGAGAAATGAATTGTCCAATGAATTGTTTCTAACTGCCGGGAAGTTTTGAGGTGTAGGTAACATTCTTGAACCTCCTCCCGTTAATTTTAAAGTCGGCTAAAAATACAACAGTAAAATACAGTCGTAATCTTGCATCAGAAAAAATAATAATATACTTTACGCATCTAATTAAGTTCTGTCCCATTCCGTTATGTTCCGTTATCATTGCTGTCATCATTGCGATTGAGTGTAGTCAATAATATTGTGTAGGGTTAACAGATTCAAAGTGCATTAACAAAAAAAGTTGTTTCAGGGCATCGAAAGTTTCGCTTTTATTAAAATTTGAGGTCGAATACTTAATTTGCAAGCGGGACCCGCGGCGGCCACCCGAACTTGCCGCGCCTTCGACCTGTCTATCTCGAATAACTAGTATAGCGACTTTTGTTTTTATTCGACCGACTTAACATTAACAAAGGTTGTCTACGGTCAGTCGGTCATAGATGTTAATGTGTGCGGCTTGCAATAACAATATGTACAATAACGTGTATGGCCAGTACTTATACGTCGTGGATTTCAAGAGCACTTGTATTGGGGATGCGCACATGGTTAAATTCCTTTTAATAATATTCAACTCCAATGGGCCACATATATCTTATAGTACCTACAAATATCATAGAGTATTTAATAAAATAACCTATCCATACATAGGTATATGTATTGTAAGTAGCAAGGGGGAAGTGCTCTATTATATTCCTTTTACGCAGTTGACGTCATATTCATCATAACATTACAGGTATCAAAAGCACTTCCTCGAGATGCGGGAGCATAATATTCACGCCAGTAGGAATAGGCCGATATCTGAGTATACCACTAACTGAAAACATGTCAACATTTTAGTTGTATTAATTAATTTTAAAAGGAAATTAGCAAATGATAACTTCAAAAGCAAGTGATACGAGTATAAGTGGTAAATAATAAGCCATGTCATGACAAGTCGATTCACAGCTGTGTGTAGGGTCAAAAGAGCCGAGAGAAAGCACAGATGCAATGGTGGCCCTTTACTTTCTCTACCTGGGCCACGCCTCGACATAACTCCACGCTACTTCAGATGGCGAATAGCAAATCCACTAAAACCAACCGGAACAGAAAGTTAGCGTGTATTCACTATTCGAGATCTTTTGATCAAGAGTTATTGTGGGAAATTCGAACGATGAACAATTGAAGGAATTAGATATCTAATTAGATAAGAGGAAATCGATTCAAGTGCCGTCACATTTTCTTATTAAAATGCTTATGTAATAACATGCATCTTGACGACTTTTCGACGAGTCGGTGTTTAAGGGATAACATTTTACTCGTAATATTGGAAGTAATAAATTAAATATTGTTAAAAATTATGTTTTTCATATTTTTGTTATACATATTATATGTTTTCTTGCTTTTGTCGTAAGGCTATTGAGTTCAGTTTTATGTTAATTAGTGCTCGCGATTTTTTTTACTTAACCTGCTTTTAGGTCATTACTTACTCGTAATAAATGTAGGTAATGTACTCGTTTACTTGTTAATGGAGCTTTGGTGCTCAGTAATGAGATTGAAAGAGGCAATTAACGTAATGTCCTTAAGCAATTATCGCATGAACGACAAAAAGTTGCTTTTATCAAGATAATTTCGTTTAGTGCCTAATAAAAAAACACTTAACCTGGAGCAGCCAAATATTAAGAGAAAGTTTCTTTAAATGTACTTGCTGTTATTCAAACATGCCGTTATCCATGCAGAAAAGGAGTTTTATTAAAGTATCTTTATATTTCTCTCCTTTTACTTTTATGTTTATTTCCGTTGAAAAATATTTAAAGCGCACTCTTATCTTTATACTTTCACCACATCTGTAATTTATTTAGTTTCGTAGTTCTCATAGAGGGATCCTTGGTAATCACCTAAGAGATCCGTGGTAATAAGCTCTTTGCAAAACAAGTTCAAATTCATCACAATATTTTTTTAAATGCACGATACAGTTAGGTTTCGCCATAAAGTCAAGTTATAGTCAAGTCGTCGGAATGCAGGCAATCCGTATGCAGCGAGTGTCGCTGACACGAGACCAAAACATGCCGGTCTAGTGAAGTGACCCAGTAATCGACTTGTCAAGTCGCTGTCGCTCGCTGTTGTTTCAATAACTTTTTTTAAAGAACGACCGCGGGTGTTTTACGTTATGTTATGTTACTCTAGGGAGTCTAGGGCGATCTTCAGCTTCACATTGAATGCGAATCCGCACGCCGCCGGTCTGCTCTCTCTCTCTCTCTCTCTCTCTCTCACGCACTGGAGCGACGTGCGTTGTGTGATACTGATCCCTAAAATCATCCAAAAATCATGCTTCGAATGACCCCGTTCCCTCCTACGTCATGCTACCATCATCCGATGTCCAGACCCCCCCCCCCCCCCTAATTTGAAATGATGTAATTTATGAATAGCCCCTAACAGTCTATTTCTTAACACTGACTCTTGTATTAATTATGAAAGTAAGGTAGTGTTAAAAATTCTTAAAATAGCATTCCACATTGGTTATCAATTAAACACATTGAAGAATAGATGATCCCTAACGATGACTTAAAGTTTAGTCTCGTATATTATGCTTTTTTATGCTGTAAAAATACTTGTATTATTAGAAACGTTTAACGCAACGGATCACAGTTTAGAGTAAATTTATAGATTGGATACAAACGAGCGGCTTTTCGTAGCGGGATTCCCGTTACCTCATCGTTTCTGTGCCGTCTCTAGTTGCCGTGTGCATAACGGATCGACAGTAAGATAAATTTATGTGTGTTAACTCGAATAAACTAACAGACTTTAGTAGTGCAATTTACTTTAAGTAAATTCAATAAGTGGCTGAGAAAATGTAGAGTAAACTTTCAGGTAAATACACATTTATAATTATTCAGTTAGATCAATGAAAAGCGGGTCGATTTGTACTTTTATACATTTCCATACATAACTAATGAGTCTAATGACCATACGATAACGTGATTTGCAATCATTACATTTAAAGAAAAAGTGACATTGCATTTTGAGTTTTGTTGAACTACATACATTGCAGGTCTTTTAGCACTAAATTTGGCCGTAACACACAATAAACTTGTAAGATTTATTGAGCATGAATCAGAAATGAACACGTTCTCGTTTGTGTAATAACTAATAACCGCCTAACGGACACGTTATTACCACTTATTACATACACGCAATTATTTATTACAGTAGGTATTTATAATATTAAAACGGTCTTGGATAAAATCAATTTCGAGCTCTGTTAATATTTAAGGTGACGTATTTGTTGGTTCTGTTAGGACTGGGTAAAAACACGGTAAAGTGCGTTGGTTCCTATAAGAGCGGTGTATATTTTTAACCGACTTCAATTTCATAGAAGGAGGAGGTTCTGTATTTGGTTGTGACTGTTTTTTTTTCTATGTACGTTCACCGATTACTCCGACATCCGTAATCCGATTTGAGTAATTCTTTTTTTGTTTGAAAGGAGCTACCTCCGAGTAGGTTCCATTTTAATTTGGTTCTGTTCTGATGATGGGATCCATGAGGAATTGAGGGAACTCCTCAATTTTTAAAGGCACATGCATGGTGTTTTGGGCGTTTTCTTAAGCAACTCGAGCATTTTCTCCCGAAAACCACCAATTTGATGAAATAGACCTGATGATGATGATTATTTTGATGATAATGATGATGATTTCTTTAAATGTAAGTATGTTCAGCGATTACTCCGGCACCTGTGATCCGATTTGAGTAATTCTTTTTTTGTTTGGAATAAGTTACCTCCAAGGTGTTTCCGTATTATTTTTGGTTCTGGTCTGATGATGGAATCCATGAGGAATTGAGGGAACTCCTCAATTTTTAAAGGCACGTGTTAAGTGATTTCGGGGTTTTCTAAAGTAACTCGAGCATTTGCTTCCGAAAACCACCAATTTGATGTACTGCAACTGTAGCCTTACCACGAGTTTGACATTGACATATTCGCTAACGTCTTATGCATCTAAATGTAACTTTTTATGCATCTCGCTTACACTAAGGTTAGTACGGGCGAGATGCATAGGAAGTAAGTTACACACATGCTAGCGAATATATCAATGTCAAACTCGTGGTAAGCTGGTAAGGCTACTGATGGGGGGTTAGGGTTAGGAGTTAAGGGGTCAGGGATTAAGGGATCGAGGAATGGCGGTTGAAGGGTTGCTGGGTCAGGATCGAGGGGTGCTTGGATCAGGGGTTGATGTGTTGTGAGGTTGAGTGATCGGGGGGCTGAGGGATTGGGTCAGTGGCGGGGCGGGCGGATGGATTTAGTTGACAGGAATTATAATTTCCCAGACGGACTCGAGAAAATTCCTGGTTCAGGGGCCAGGGGTTGATGCGCTGTGAGGTTGAGTGATCGGGGCGTTGAGGGATTGGGTCAGTGGCGGGGCGGAGGATGGATTTAGTGTAGTAGTGACAGGAATTATAATTTCCCAGACGGACTCGAGAAAATTCTTGATTACATATTTATTAAAGTAATAGGTACCTACACGAATTTAGTGTTAAACATGATCTTGTTTTTCATTCATGCGTCGCGCTCTTAACAATGCGTTAAAACTAAAAATGGAAAAATAAAAACTTTTTACAGTTACAGTACAGTTCTAATGGGATTTATAGCCATAAAGCTGATTATTTTTGACTGGTATTGTTACTACTTGGCTTGGCACCGACTTCAAACATATCAGTTGGTAACGCATAGACTTCAAAAAGGATAATATTTTATTTCATCCTTTTTGAAGTCGGTTTGCTTTTTTTTGTAAAAAGTTTTTATTAAACGAAATAATTGATAAGCCATCACGGTTTATTTTTTTAAGGATTATTCGGATTGTTGATGATTTTACCCGGACGTAGGTACTATTACATTACCTATTATTTTGAATACTGGTAAACTATAACCAAACTATTTTGTTCTTACTAAATAACCTGGATTTACAGATGCAAGATCTCACATTTAAAACTAAAATCGGGTTGTTCCAATCCACGTACCAACGAAATGTACCTAAATATAATCAATTACCTACCTACTGTAGTTTCTATCAGCCTACCTACAATGCTGAAAGGGATTTTCTTGAGTAGATAAGTTTATGTCGATGTTTAAACCCTACTTTAATTAATATACCTACTGAGTGCACGATAATGACCCTGTGTATAGATCAACATACTTAAAAGCACTAAAAAGGAATAATAAAAAGATGTCATAGGAGGTCTTATTTCATTTGCGATCATTGACGTATATCTCAGGACTGGCCTTACGGGCACTAAGAATGGGACATGAATGGGGCCAGTACAGCGGTGTGACACCGCTACAACGCGATTGGTTGATGAGTTCGCACCACGCGCGCGATTGGTCGCAACTAGTTGCGTTAGACTGCACGATTGGTTCGAATTCGTGAGTGACACCGCTGATCTAGTACCATTTTTTGTGCCCGTAAAGCCCGTCCTTAGATATTATACGTCAACGTTTGCGATAGAATTACTAAATCGATCGGTAGCGTGAGTTTTACTTACCGAGTGTCAAAAATAGACTGCGTTAAGCAAGGCCAGGTGAAATTCAGTCTTCAATATACCTGAAACAAAATAAAATAAGTACTTTAGTTTATATTGAAAGCGATAGATTTGTGTAGTAGAAATAAGTAGGTAAATGTGTTGTGGTTTCTCATATCTAGTAAATGTAGGTACTTGTACGCCTTATTAAAAATCAAAAGCTAGCATATAGGTACCATAGCGTCAGTAATATAATTAAATTTTTATCGTACACTGCGCAAAAGCCAACCGGCTTTACGGGAGCTCATTATGTTGGGGAATGACCGGCGAATGAGATCCGACAGGGAGCGGATCGCGCAGCACATTATTCGCCTCGTCAGACCGTATTGTACTCCCATTACTTACTTAACGCAGGTGAATTACAATTTTAGACTAATCAGTATGAATGAGCTGAGTGAAACATAATTTACTTTGGGGCATGAGCAATCGGAAACAAATCTTATTTAAAATGGGAAATAAATTTTGGCCTGCCAATGGCCTGAAATATTAAATCTTTTAAGCTCAAAACCAGGCTAATATAGAAAGCTAACGTTGACCGGATGCTAAGGCAATTTCCTTTTTATTGAAAATCTCAATAGGCAAGCGTATGGTAGTCGACGTATCGTAATAGTGTTTCTTAGAGCTATATGAATGTCGGCGGAAGGCAATATCCTTGTGGCATCGCGTATAATGAGAGGAAGGTATCCGCTGACGTGATGTGTCAAGGCGGTGATATGGAGACTTTATGCTGGCTAAGAATTCCCTCTATGCAACGCCGTTTATATGGACTTCTACATAGATGTGTATGTTTACTTATACGAGTTCATTACCAATGCAATATATATGCATATGAATTTTAAGTTTATAGTATTGTAAGTTAATAACTTTTGTAATTTTTTGTGTGCTACATTCGCTTCGAATACATTTTTCTAGACATCATTACGAATCTAATGAGGTATCACACGTATTTTTAGGAGTATTATTTCTATTTTTCACCGTTTTCCGTTTCTCGAACAGACTATTATAGGTTATTAGGTAATAAAAATATGATAAGTACTCATTGTGGCACACTCTTTGGGGGAGGCCTATGTCCAGCAGTGGACGTCTTCTGGCTGATATGATGATGATGATAAAGTACTGAGATGTCTCTCGTAAAAAAAGTTTAAACAAAACAATGCTGCAAAAACAATATCGAAAAGAACCTATTAAAAATATCAAAATACAATAGGTACTTAACTATGTCCATTGTCCAATTAATACTCTATAAATGAATAAAGATATACCGAATATGTTGCAATGAAATGAGTCAGTACGAAAGTAGTTGTAACATGAAAAGAAGTATTATTTTTGTTTCTGTAAACTATAACGGATTTGCTAAGTATGCCTGTTGGCATTGGCTCTAAATTTCTATGAAATATGGACTTTTTATTGTATCTATTTGACCTCTAAATTAAATATTGGCTCGCGGCAATAAGAAGCGGCGCTAAATGTAACCGAGCCTGACGAACATCTCGCTTTCAATTGAATCATCTATTATTTAATAATACTTTCTGTAGAGAGAAAGGTGGCGCGATTCGGGAAATGAATTAGAATTATGGCGGCTGGCGCTTACGTCGCATAGCGCCGCAATAATATTATTGCGGCGCCATAAGGTACCTTTTGCCGTGGAACGTCACAATCTTTACTATTTCATATCTAGTGAATCTCTTATTCATTTCCCGAATCGCGCCGAGGGTCTTTCTAGAGTGAGCGGCAGATGGCAGCTATAACTTCCATGAAAAATCAACTAGACAGTGTCACTTGAAAGCTTGTAAACTTGTCGATTTTCTAAGAAACTTCCGAGTGCTAGCTTCAAGCGACCTTAATAAATCTTTAAGGGCCACTTGCACCATTCAATAACCCGGGGTTAACCGGTTAAACCTGTAGTTGCCATGGTTACCAGTACAATTTGTCACTGGGTTAACGATTTAACCGGTTAACCCCGGGTTAGTGGGATGGTGCAAGTGGCGCTAAAGGTTTTTGCGTAAAAACACCGCTTTATTTTAACAAGTTTCTCCGCAAAAGCGTAATTTGTCGACAACATGACACAGATTTTAATAACGGTGATGGCTACAAATAAATACACATGTATACGTGTGAATACTTTTTTATCATGTGTGAATCCTACTTAGCTGTTAGAGTTCGTGTTACACTACAACTGACATTTCGCTAGCCCAATATTACAGGGTTCTATGTTACATTTTCAAGATAGGTGAAATTCGACTTAATGTCACTATGACAATGTTCAAATTTCAGTTCGATAAAAGTGAAACATAGAACACTGTACCTAATATTGGGCCAGCGATTTACTAGTTCCCGTTTACACGGAGATGGTAACCAATATAGTAGTAATTCGAGAGTTTGCGTGTGAAGTTTGCGATTAGCTGTTTTCTTTTTACCATAATGTTTCGTTATTTGTATGAGATGATGATTCATATTCACAATGCAGGAGCAGCAAGAATACTACCAACCGATTTTGATACGATGTCGTATTTAGATAAATTAGCAAACAAGTTGAGCTTTTAATTGTGAAGTTTAAACTACGCTCTATCTATATATAGATTAATAGAGTTTCTATACTATTAATTTATTGACCATTTACCAATATAAAAATTTCGTACGTACCTAAATTGTGGGCTAGAGTTTAAGCCTTAATTCCAGTAATTTGTATTCGTGTCAAACATCTTGTTACTAAGCAAAGCACTTCGCTGATCCTAAAATTAATTTAGTTAATTAGATGTTGTGTTCGGCTTAAATGGCGGAGGAAGTTAGACTTGTAATTATGTTTCATTCGAAACGTGTAAGAGCTGGGAGAAATCTCGTCACGAGTCAACAATGACTTGTAAAATGTACAGTTAAATACAAGATTACATAGCGAACATTGAAGAGGAATCATAGACATGTAAATATGTACTTAAATAGATTATGCATGGGTATGAAATTCCAGTGTGCCAATCTTTAAGCGACGTTTTATAATGTAAGTTAGGATTTTTTGGTACATTTGTTTTACTGGCGTCGAATAAAATTAAGTAGAAAATAGTCAGATAAATAAGAATAAAAAATACGGAACCGGAGTTCCCGAGATTATAATATTTAATTCACCACAAGTCTTTGGGCCATTTCTGGTCCTTGTTCATGTTGGCATACGAGAACGTACGTTTAGGTGATCTACTTAAATATATGTCTATAGGAGAGACCGTTAGTGTCCCAGTAGCACATGGCAAGCAAATGTTAACCTAGGTATATATTTCCTAAAGTGACACCTAAAATCAACACTTGGCGATAAATTGTAATAGTAAAGTTGTTGCACATGCTATTGTACATTTGTATAGCTTGTATTAAATCCATTTATAAATAATACACTATGTGCGTAAAAAATCGACGAAAGTAATGATTTGTGTATTTTGACTCTACGTTTTTTGCCCTAAAAAGCAAATGTATCCTGATTAAATGAATATGTCATAAAATATTATAAAATGCCCTTCATACATCCTACATATAATTATAGTTCATCTAGTAGAGTTCATACCTATCAGGTTATTTTTTTACCCACCAGGCCAAGCTGAAAAGTCCACCTGATATTATAAGTACTATACCTAAATAACGTAAACTATAAAAGTACAAGAAGAGCAAAGATTAATCATTAACCAGTTGGCTTAAAAGAGTTAATAAGCAGATGGCCGGCAGTCAACGGATTCCATTTCGTTTTCAGCGGGCGGGAGAATGCGCGCAAAAAGCGGCGAGCGGTGCAATTACTCGCACGTGCGATTGTACGCTTATCCACAGTAGATTTATATAGAGTAAAGAAAACAGCAAGTACTCTTTAAACCAAATAAAACAAGTGACAATAATGTACTTACGTTATAAGCGATATTAGTTTGTATTACCCTGGGACCGTAGCCAAGATGTCAATTGTTTATCAACAAACGCTAATCAAAAAGTAAAGATGCATCGGGTTGACTGTAGTTGTATAGTTTGAATAATCTCAGGTGAATTTTTCGGGCTCGGACCCTAATCTGTTAAACAAAAGATATTGTTTCCTTTATGCAGTGGTTACAATGCTTACTGCTAATAGCCCCGACGTAAGTAACGGGAACAAACCCATTTAAAAAGCAAATTTACCGTTCAAGTTCTTGAATCAGCTCATTCGGAAATAACACGTTTTTGCTATCTCTAAAAACAAGACCACCCTAATTGTTCTCTGAACAAGCTGTCATATGAATTTGAACCTTAATACTATCACGATAGTTGCTTTTTAAACGACATGGTTGCTTTGGCACGTGCTGTAGAGCGCTCTTAAAAGAAACAAAGGCTTTTGTTTAACGGATTAGCACCCGGACCCGAAAAATTCACCTGAGATTATTCAAACTATACCCCTAGTGTAAATTACATTCGGTAGCGTGACGTGACGTACGCGTTGGCGATAAGTATCATTTTGTATGGGATTTTGAGTTTTCAAAACGTTTTAACCTGATTTATAATACATATTTTGTTTTTACTTCAATTTCCTACCTCGCTTCCGTATCCTGAAATGGGGCATTCCACGATAATTTCGCTTACGATATGCTTTTGTCTTGTGGTAGCGACCTCAATCAAATGCGTAAAGCTCGAGAATATCTCCCAATCTGTTAGCCAAGGCATTAAATACTACGCCAGACCAAATATCGCTGTCTCAGCATTTTCAGGAGTATTAGAAGAATGGCATTTCGTAAGCGATATTCTCGCAACGTTTTTAATCCGTTTTTGCAATGCAATTTAAAGCGGAGACGTAAAGGGTTGATTGAAGTGCGCCGCGCGGCTAGACTGCCACAAGGGTGTCTGTAAATACATATTATACTAGCTATAGTATTAAGGGATATAATTGAAGAAGTGTTTATAGAATCGAGATAATCGAATACACGGGTTGACGCCTACTTCTTGAGTAGGTAGGTATATACCTACGTACCTACTTAGGCATCTCCCAATATTGCAAACCATGCAGCGTATTTCGCCAACCTTTACTTTTTCGTCTGCAAATATTGGCTTTCGATTCTTAATTGTTACCCGAAGCAGGATTCAAATAAAAAAAACTGATTTGTTACTGATACGATATTAAGTCCCAGTGTATGTTCTTGTTGTAGGTATATGTAAGTACATGGGTTATACAGGTATACTGGTGCAAGTAAAATGGCTATGAAAACAAACATGTTTTCATAACCAGTAGTAATAAATAAAGTAACAACTTTATTTATTACGCTGAATGACGCTCCAGTTTGAGTGAGCGAAAATTTTGCATACTAAGTAGGCTACTTAAGTGAAGCCGCGGGCAATGACCAGTCTACAAAGTTATTTGTTTTATGAGCCAGGTTTCAGGAAGTAAGTGTTTTGTCTCGTTTAAATAAGGATTGTATAATCGCCGATTGTATGATAATGCAGTAATAATGCGTGGGAACTAATAGTTGCGTGGAATATTCAACCTGACCTTATTTGCAAATGCGCATTGGCTGCTTTTCGCGCCATATTAGTAAATGTCTCATAACTGTAATTTAATCATAATGACTATATTTTAGATCCCGAGCATTTTTTTTATCGTATGGCGTATATATGTTACTGTAAAAGCCCGAAGTACGGCAAAACCTAGGTTTTACCGGTAAATCCTAGTTTTTACCGATGCCGATCGGTAAAAGCCCGAAATGTTAAATCTTACTAGTTTACTTCGGGCTTTTACCAACACCTATATGGTAAATCCTAGGTCTTACCACGGCGATCGGTAAAGTTTGAATCATGCACTTCCGACCGGCATCGGTAAAACCTAGGTTTTACCGGTAAATCCTAGGTTTTGCCGAACTTCGGGCTTTTACAGTGACATATACATAAACATTTTTACAATAAATAGCTACATAACTATAATTATAAGTCCACATTCAGGGACCCGATCCACGAGATTGCGTCGGATGTTAACTTAAACAGATCTTCCAGGGAGCCTGAGGAAGAGTGTAGAGGGCAACGCCGAATGATGTGATGCTCTATAGTCTGAGCTTCTTGGCCGCAGTCACAGAGAGCAGAGTCTCGCCATCCCCACTTGTGCCGAAAGTAATAGCAGCGTCCATGGCCTGTCCTAAGTCTGTTGAGGCGACACCAGAGTTTTCGTGGGAAACTGTTTGGCTGTAGGATCTATGGCTTGCAGGACGGTGCCAGAAGTTAGTGTGTTCCACTCATCCTTCCACCATGCTAAGTTTGCACTGACTTGACAGTGATAATGCCTACTTATCCCATAGAAGCAATTGACAGGAAAACTTAGCGTGGTCCGACTCTATAAGGTTCCGTTCATATTACAGAAAGAAAAAATAACACCTGTAACAAATTTCCTTCACGTTATAGTAGGTAGTAATTTACAACAGTTCGAAGGTACAGTCGACTTTATTCATATCCCATTTAATATTATATTCAAAGACTAGCCAGATATATATATAATGCTAGAGATTTTTAATATTGAGCTATATAACAGGCCTTGAGTTGCGTTATTGCGCTTGATATTGGATTCTAATACTGTAGGTTCATCTTTCGACATGTAAGCACAAACGTGACGCTAACGCAAAGTGTAACTATACTTGAGGCAAGTGTTATAATGAAAATATCAAGGTTTTATGTAAAGCATAAATTTGTCGGTAAATATTTAGATTAGCAACTGAAAAAATAATTCATCATCATCATTATTTTCCCTTCTCACCACTCATCTACTTTGTTCCTTTACTTATGTGAGAGACGTTAATTTTTATCTTATCCTCCCAAGGCCCACCATACAAAAATAAATTGTCACTTGAATTTGAAATCAATAGTGAAGGAAATATGTTTTTTAATACAATTGCTCAAAAAGTTTAGTTTTTGTAGCTGCAAATCGTGCGTAAAGTTTGATTTTTTTTACACTCGTGCTAAAAAGTTATCTGATTGATACTTTTTAAATAAATGAGTATTAATTGAGACCCGCTTATAAATGACCCACCTGAACAACGCGCGATTGGGCATAAAGGAGTATTATTCGAGACCCAATAGTATTACTTGAACAACGCGCGATTGAATGAAGCTGCTGTCGTTCGTACACTGCACTTAAGAATATAAATGTAATTAATTATAAATATATCAATATAAAGAAATAAAAAAAGATTCATGTTTGTTTACATAATTATATGTTCTGAAATAATATTACAATTTCTCTTCAATTGGCATAATGCTGACAACAGAATCCACATTGAAAAAAAAAATGGCAATTAAAAGTAAAACTTTTTTATTCCCTTC
Organism: Cydia splendana; assembly: GCF_910591565.1. Taxonomy (NCBI): domain Eukaryota; kingdom Metazoa; phylum Arthropoda; class Insecta; order Lepidoptera; family Tortricidae; genus Cydia; species Cydia splendana. The sequence goes on along the minus strand of NC_085971.1, from coordinate 8,969,738 downwards.
CCGCCTTTTTAGGGTTCCGTACCCAAAGGGTAAAACCCTATTACTAAGACTCCGCTGTCCGTCCGTCCGTCTGTCTGTCACCAGGCTGTATCTCAAGAACCGTGATAGCTAGACAGTTGAAATTTTCACAGATGATGTATTTCTGTTTCCGCTATAACAACAAATACTAAAAACAGAATAAAATAAAGATTTAAGTGGGGCTCCCATACAACAAACGTGATTTTTGACCGAAGTTAAGCAACGTCGAGCGGGGTCAGTACTTGGATGGGTGACCGTTTTTATAGATAATGGTACGGAACCCTTCGTTTGCGAGTCCGACTCGCACTTGGCCGGTTTTATTTATTCAACATTTAAGTGTAATTGCCACGAACGTATCATAAGTTATCAAATAAAAATGAGTGATTCCGACGATTTTGGAGTTAATTTTACGCCACCAGATATCAAAGCAAAGGCATCCGTTGCAAGTGACAATATTTTACCGGAAAAATCGAAAGCATTATACATTGCTGCCTATGAACATTTCGTCAACAAACGAGAAAAGCAAACCGTATCATTCTCGGAAAACGTATTATTGGCGTACTTTCTTGAATTATCTGAAAAATATCAGGCACCAACTATGTGGTTATAATACTACTGTTGTCTTTTTATATAATAAATTTTATATTTAAGGAAAAAATGGAAAAATTTACGCTTCCGGCAGGACTTGAACCCGCATCCTCCACAGCATTTTTTCCTTTAATATAAAATTTGGAATATCGCTCGCAGACGTATCTGCTTGTTAAAAAATTGATTTTTTTTTTATATAATACTTATATAATAATACAATGGTATTATTTTCGTAATTGGACTAAAACATAGATAAAATTGTCTCTTTTAACTACATTGTAGTTTTTTCGCAATTGTATTAAAAAACGTTGTTCGACACACGTGCGGAAGTGTCATTTTCACTCGTCCCGAGTCTTCGGTACTCGTGCAAAATGACATACTTCTCGCACTTATATCGAAAACTACTATTTAAATCGAAGAAATGAAACTTCGTCCAATTGAAAGGGCTTAGAGTTAGACCAAGAAAAGTCTGCAGAGATTTTGATTGAGAGTGTCAGTGTTATTACACGTCATAATTTCATAGAAGTTTGACGTTTAAAATAACACCTGCACTGCGTGTGCTGTCAAAATCTCTGCAGAATTTTCTTGGTATATTACTCTAAATAAAATTTGAAGTAATTAGTGGTACTACGGGTAGAACCGTGGGCCTTAGGAGGATAAAGGTAGATGGCCGTGAGGTTTATACCTAATACTCTCTCAGTTCTTAGATTAAAACAAATTGCGAACATCGCCAGGAAGTCAGCTCATCACGGTTCGTGACTCCTAAAAGCTACGGCGTGATTGTCCTCATCTGTCATTAGTCGTTATGCTGTGTAAAGAGTATGTGGTTTTGTTCGTTGAACTCTGGTCGTGTGGACATCCTCACGCGCAGCGCTTTTGACGGCGTCATTAGTAAATAAATATTCGCGGGCTATTACCCATCTATACCTAAGTCTTTCCCATGACGGAACAATGGTGTTCCGGATCTTTGGGAGGCGTGCGCGGAGCCGAGGCCAACACGTAGAGGCCCTTTTGACACTTTCATAAAATGAGGGGTTGTCATTATTATTCATAAAGAATTAGAACCGTTGTGTAAATAGGAGTCGTGTCTATTTACCTGTATTATTATTAGTACTAGGATTGCCAGTCTTACAAATGATATCGAAAACGTGCAAGCATTGTGCTGTGATTCAAAAGGATTCAAAGATTTCAAGAAACAACTCATGAAAACCCTGGTTGAGACCGTATCGTATTAATATTAACTTCATATTGTTATAAACATAATATTTATGAACAGGTTTTTACTCGTATCGTTTGGTACCTTCAAATCACGGTAATGAAAATGACGCATAAGGTGACAAAACCAATGTTTCAAGAAGAGAGAGCTCCAAACAGGACATAAATGTAGACTTGTAGAGCCATGTTTATTAGCTACCTGTCCAACTGTAAAATTATAACATTTAGCTTTCAAGGCAATGCATAATTTATAGATGAAAGTAGTCAATTAAACCAGAAGCGGATGTGTGTCGGCCGAGTGGTTGACCGATTTTAGAAATGAGCACAGTAATTTCTAGACACTACAATTCCTAAAGCACGTCACAGACGGAGCGATAATATATCGTCAGATACCGTAAGATATAACATCTTAAAGTACCTATCTTATTATCTTATTTCACACTATAAGGTGGACACTTTACTTTTGAGTATGTACTTATGTACCTACTTGAATTGAATGTTAAGGTTTTCTATAATAATAGGATAGGTTCTGTATGTTGCACGAAATTCTCCAAAATACGTGACACAATAAATTTAATATGCATATGGTGAAATTATGCACGAGGTTTAAATAGTGATCTAATTTTGACATCACTAGCAGTGCATCTCGTTAGAATGAATAAGTAATTATAATTAGATACACATAATTATACGCGAAATGCAACGCGAGTGATGTGATGTTACAATAACATCAATTTATATAGCTTGAATAGGCCTTTAGGTTCATGTTATCCAATGTTACTGTCACTTAACGCACAGCTTACGTCAAACCTTTTTTCGCCAGTCGCATGACTCGCGAATCACGGCAATAATCAAGCGGACACGCTTGACAATAAAAGCGAGGACAAAAACACCGCAAAAAGCCGTCTTTTTAGATTTATACCGCTAAAGCCATAGCTGGAAGAAGAGTGCCTTATGTGCGTTATGAGATTTAATGTAGAGAAGAGTATCGGCGTCAACCTTCGTACGTATTTTATAGCGACTGTTATGAATGATATGAATGTCATACTCGTATAATCTTGATCCTTGCATGGTTTTGAGGAGCAAAGTTTTGCAGCCATGTGTGCCATGTGTGTCAAGTCTTTAATAAATACTTCTTTGTGTCAGCACTGCATCGAGCTATAAGCCGGAGGATTCACAGGACTCGATGTCATAACTTAGTTACTAACTACTCTCTATAGCAACTAGTATTTTTGCTATATTATTTATTAATTTAAACTTTATTGCACATAAAATAATAAGTACAAATGGCGGACTTAATGCCTTAAGGCATTCTCTAAAAGTCAACCAGTGGGCCAAAATGAGATGTATTATTAAGTTAATGCTCAAGATTTGATTCGAAGGTGCGATTCTGACGTGCGATGTTATTAAATATACAGTAAGCCTGATTGAGTACGTCATCCGACGTTTGCGAGTTAATGTAACGGTGGTGGTGCTTACAGCGCACCGGCGCGGCGCCCGTGTCAACATCATTGAGGCCGAACGAGTGGACGTTCCCAATTTGCTTTCCATTAGATCTCTGCGTGTTTGCACACGGACAGGTAAAATTGCGGTGGAAACAGCCGGACGCGTTTCAAAAAGGGGGTAGATTAACGTGCCATGTTTTGAATAGAGGACGACGTTCTTAGATCACTATTACCTATTTATATATATATACAAGTTAATTTCTTAGCCTACCTGCCTAATATAGGTATGCCTGTTTTGCAATTTCATTGGTTTCTTCACAAACATAAGTGCTTACTTATGTGTAAAATGGTGGGGTATCCGAGAGTCCGGACGATTATTAATGTTAAGAAGAATTCTGCTGGCCTTCCTATTCTGAGAATCTAGGAATCCATTCACATTGACAATATTTATATGAAATAATATAATATATTAAATGTTTATCGAATGTGCGTATAAATATCTATAGACGTACGTATTTTTACCCGTTTTTCTATACAATGGCTAATAAGTGATTTATATCAACGAAAAAATATTTAAGCTTCTTAAAATGGAATGTCTTGTCAGCTCAGATCTTTCTCAGTAGCTCGAATAACAGTTAAATACGTATCACGCCCCTTCCATCCATCGTAAAGCTCTTATCTTATCTGATTACTAATAAAATATGTGGGCCAGATCGTCTATTATTGCCTACAAATAGGTGGAACCATAACGGAGGTCCAACGGCTACTGTTTTTGTTATAGTTTTTTATTTATTACTCTTAGGAAGAATTTGTCGTTTTAGAAATTGATTTTACTCGGGTAGTCGTTCTTCGAATAGCTAGTATTATCGACAATATTACTTCAATAAAGATAAGAGTATCTCAAGCCACAGCATTATATTTAGAGACCTTCAGATGTTCCGCAGCTATAATGGCAGCGAATGGAAATCCGCCTAGGGCAGAATAGTTAAAGTTGGAGTCCACAGTTCTGTTCCAATATCCTGAGTGTGTAATTTGTCGAGCCGATGACCGCAAATCGCCAACCTGCTCGATAGCCCTCGGATCATTCGCAAACGAGATTACAGTGCACTGGACGTTTGCTCTGGATAATTGTAATAGTGTCCAACTTTCTGAATAAACTTTCAAGAAAATTTATAATATTGTTGCACTATTTTGTGTAGTTCTTGCTATAAATGTAGAGAAAGGGTAATATTCAAAGTAACATTAAAATAACAACAGTTTAAATTCGATTCAAAGTAACTTCTTAAATTATGATGAGCCTACTTTGGGGCTGTCCATAAATTACGTCATCTATTTTTGACGATTTTTGACCCCCTTCCCCCCCTAAAACATCCAAAAATCATGCTTCGAATGACTCCGTTTCCTCCTACGTCATGCTACCACCATCCGATGTCCAGACCCCCCCTACCCCGAAATGACGTAATTTATGAATAGCCCCTTTGAAGACCATTATTTTCAGTTAATTGTGCTATAAAAGTCCAACTAAGTTAACTAAAAATTGACTGTTTATCACAACCTTAAATTCAAAGCTACCTATAGACTTAGTAGAATATATGTAGCGTTGCCCAACGATATTAGTCATTTCTTATCAAAGTCGATGGACATAACAAATTAAAGACTCACCTTCAAATTTTTCACGGATGCAAACGAACAAAAAGCAAATAAAGCCGAGTCAAGGTCTCTCTGATTGAATCGAGCTGCAATTACGAGTTAGATTAGACAGGGCAGGTGCTTGGCACGGATGTCATGAAGGCAGTGTTAAATTGAATAGAACCGCCGACATTTGTTATCAAAGATAAGTGGGGGCTCATGGAGAGGATATCCTTGCTCATATTATCTATTCAATTATTGTAATTTGGTATTTTTGGGCATTTTTTTGTTTCCATAATTCTATTTGAGGCTATCCATATAACATGCATGTAGGCCATTTTGCGGTACTTAAGGGGCCCACTGATTAACAGTCCGCCGGACGGTATCAGCCTGTCAGTTGATCGGAACTGTCAAAATTTTGTTCTAACTGACAGGCCGATACCATCCGGCGGACTGTTAATCAGTGGGCACCTTTACGTTGTCTGCTTACGTGTGCTATTTTGACTAAAACACTTTAAACTATCATTTCACCATTTATTTATTTTTCAGTTCCCATGGATCCCATACATTTCACGACTCTTTTCTTTCCGCACAGACTCTTTATCATTGTTCTTAAATGTCTGAGTCAGTTTCGCCCTTGCGAAAACAATGAACACTTCCAACTCAATGGTTAGGTAATTTAGTTACTTATTATACTATGAATTGTGTTTTATTTATGAAACGTGGTTAATTACGATACACCATTCGATTTTGATTACTTGATTATACCGACCTATTTATTTAATTTAGTTTCGTGATGTTATGCGATATAAAACCCTTTCTAGGTACTCTAGTTTACGTAAATCAATCAAATGCATATGTTTATGAATAGTCGATGCAGAAATGCGCTCATTTCTTGAAAATACGCATGAGAAAAATAACCACACCAGTGGTTAATATTGTATACCTAAAAACGAATTTTTAACGATTTGAGCACAGTTGTCGAAATAATATACTTAATATAAGTAATGAAAAATTATATTGGCGGCCTTCTGTAGCACGAATTTCAATTTAGAATTTCAAAGGATACAATAGGTACATAATGGAAAAGTAAACTTCCACTTCCACTTTACGGGAAGCAATGGAGGTTTAAGCTGGAACCCATTATTTTGTTGATTGTTTAATTCCTTATTTTATGAGATACTCGGAGCCCAACCAAACAACGCGGGCCTTTGAAATAATTTTCATTTTACCTCAGAATAAGACAGGCTTGTAGGAATTATGGTTCCCATGTATCAATGTATGGCGCCCATTCTAAGCAACATGGTTGCGGTAATCTGCAACAATAGATTATAAATACGTGTTCAATTAATTGAGGCACTGAATTCCCATGGAACGTAAGTGTAATAAGGTAATAACTAACAAGGGTACTATTAGATAGATCGAATTTACTGATAAACGCATGGAAAGGGTACGGTAGCGATTCAAATCTCGTAGTGATGATTATTTATTTGCATTAGAAATCTGAACAATCAATAATAGGTCTACTTATACATTGATACTAAGAAAAATGCTTTGGAAATATTAATAGTTATCATACGAATACGCATACTGCAAATCACTATTTTAGAACATAAGACTACATGATATGCTTGACTAATTCTTTTACTTAGTTTACGTACTTTGTTTTGTTTAATTATTGTACAATTATTTCTAGGTAATTATCCCTTACATTTACCTATAATATCTTACCGAGTAACTGGTATTATAACAATATGGTAACCATAACTGGTATGGAACAAGCTGTTTATGTTGATAAAATAAGTAGCTTTATGGTTTATTGATCCGCAACCCTCAAAGCCTCACGCCGACACAGTATCCTATTTTCCTCTCACGTACGTAACGTTTTTATGCTGGAATAGTCGGTATCAATAATTCATTGGCTGACGGATGACGGTCCACGGGGCGCTGCAGCTGCGACCCACTTGGCCGCTCTCATTCTCCCCCTAATATCCGACCTACTTACTCGACTTGCAATGGGCTAGATTAGTCCGATCAACAAGGGATGCGCATTTTCGCTAAATGTGACGGATTGAGTTATTTTGAGGGTGGGATATCTACATAATCTACCTCATAAAGCGTCCGTGCGATCGTTAACATCGTGATTTGAGTAGATAATCTAGTGTAGTATGTATTTACATGTTTCAGATCCTCAACGATACAAGCCCAATGTGAGAGTTTTCGATAAATAGTTATTATTATATAGTTTCACTTCCATTTCTCGTAGTTTGCCTTCATTTTGGACGTATTAGGTTGCAGAAAATTGCCATTTATGCACTAGTTCATAAAGTAGAGTATAGAACTCTTCACTCTCCAAATTGGGAGAGATGTTTCCCGGACTTCCTCGTTTCATTCAACTTTACATAAGTTATTTTGTATTAGATCATTGTATCGTATAAAATGGTTTATTCTAATACTAATTACATATATATGGATTGTAGAATATAAAATGTTCACAACTTTGTTTACTTACGGTTACCTACAATAGTCCATTTCGACGTACCAGGAAGCTATGTTGACATTCGCGCGCTATGAAGACAGCTTGCTATTGCGTGGACGAAAATATTTTGGGAATTTTGGGTGCACGCCAAACTTTGCCTTGTAATGTGACTAATCACATTCAGTTTCAGACACAACATACGAAAAATATGCTCATTAAATGTTAATTTGCTCTAAATTTCAAAAACTAAATTCATCATTGTTATATATCGAACCAATTACGTAATCGTTACGCTACAATGCATAACCATGGATAGATTAAGTCGACATGCCATTAAAGATAATTGCAGTCAGTCTCAAGAAGTAAAATTAGCAGCTCTAAATGAATAATCATGCTCAATTCACAAAATTACATTAATAAAATACAATCATTACAAGCAGCGAATTCGCTCACGAAGAAACTACGTATGACAGGTAAATGATCTACATATAAAAAACTTTTTTACACAGCCAAATCTTATAGGTTGACTCAGGCAATCAACCGCGCGGTAGGTGTTATTAAATCCATCTGATTAAATGAAGTCAAGTGTTAAGATCAAGACTAAATTTTTAACATTATCCTACTTACACAATTTGGCAAAGACTACACGACATTAGGTGGCCTAACGCAGTCCTACGTTCATACAGGCTTACTCACCTACTGTACTTAGAGTACTCGAAACACGAATAGCATATGATGTGAAGTAGGCTTATGCAAAATCCACTAATATTTTACATGAAATAACTGCAAGTCGCCATTTTGCAGATAAACTGTCTAGAATTGTCTAGATCCCTAACCTGCCTACGATTTATCGCTGCGACATGGACAGCATGCACCGGCTACAAGATGAACTGTTTAGCTTATCAAGTTCTAGTTTTGTGAACCACTTTAGATATACGGTCTCTAATGCAGTTTTAATGGTGTAGGTACCTAAAAAAGCTTATCGTAAGAAGTTTTTAGAACTTTAATGTCCATGGAAACCTGATTGTATCACTGAGTTAGTTATGCTGAAAAATTTTACTTTATTATTTTTATACCTAACTTTAACTTTGTAGAAGTGCAAATGTAGACCAAATATCTAAATATACAATTCTGAAAATAAATCTAATCAACCAAGTGTTGATGTCATAACCACATTTTAAATAAACAGCCGAGCTCCGAATCCAGCATGATTGACGTATCATCGTAAAAAATAGTCAGTTGATTCATTTCAACACTAATGTAGACCGCACAGTAACGGTAAAAAATAATAACCCGTAAATATATTTGCTTCATTGTATGCTGTACTTAGGTTTTTGCAGAATGATGTCATGGACGAACAAGATTAACTATAGGGTCAAAGCAAACTGAGTTATAGGTACTTTTAGTGCGTAAAAGCATTGCACAACGTAATATATATTTATTATTTTCCCCTTCATCACTGCGCTCGCTATCCATTATGACTTGAGCAAAATATTTTTACAATTGTTTCACCCTTGTGTCGTTTTGAAGTATGGTTTGAAAAGATTCAACGCCTCTGCGTCCCTGATTCTGTTGCCAAATCGGGTTTAGCGCCAGTGAAGCGAATGACTTAATGTACGTAATTAACAGTTTTGCTGTTACCTACATACTTATTAACAGTAGGAATCTAATAATCTTACTATGTAGGATGTGGGTATTCGGTAAACTTATAAGAGTCTCGTGATGAATAATTTTTGACTTATCTTGATCGATTTGACGAACGGTTTGATGTCTGGATTTATTCCTCTATCAAGATTTGGCACGATGACATCTTGATGATTTTATCGACCGAGGTTAATACTAAGAGCGGTCAAACAATCCTGATCTATACCCAGAAACTAATATAAAAGGCAGTAACTATATATGTATAGTATTCTATCTTTGTAGGAAAGTCCTTGGGTGTTATACCCACTATTGCAACAAATAATTCTCACGAATCCAATAAAGGAAAATAGGATACGAAAGAGGACAAGGAGAACATTTCGCAGATGTGCCAAGGAATATTGTGGTCAGTCTTGTAATAATGTAAGGTATGTTATGTTATTATAGGTACCTATTGTACATATTGTACATGTATTATTACTTCGGCTTCAGTTAATTAGTGAACATCGTAAAAACATGAAGGTACATGTATGTGGTTGTTTGGCTTGGGTTTTGCTGTAATTAATGGCTACCTTCATACACGCAATGTAGCAAAGTGCTCATTAACACTTAGGTACAATTAAAATTAACTATGGATGAAGGATTTATCGTTAATTATCTCTAATTATTTAGTAGAAAACTAATCATGTTTGGAAAGCGGAATTTTATATCGTCTACATTTTGTTTCACCTTGTCACGCAAGCCAGAATTATTATTTTGTCGAAAAAAAAAGATTTGTTTTAAAATTTACGACGGAGGCAAATAAGCGTACGGGCCGCCTGATGCTAAGCAACCACCGCAGCCGATGCAGAATCAATTGGGTTAACAAAACACGTGTACACAAAGCATGTTCCGTTTTTATTAGGTTCCAACGATCAGACCAGCTTAACCAGATGTTAATTAAACTAATAGGATACTTCGGCGCAGTCAATATACCTATTACGAGTATTAATACTGTATTAATACTCTTGTTTATATTGGAAAAAAAATATGTTTTTATACATCAATACAATGATAATCTTCTAGATTGTCAGTAACATAGATATCAAAGTCAAACTAAAATCTTCAGGAAAAATATTTAAAAAAAACACGCGACTACAATTATAATGTATGTGCTCTGTAATATACTGACTGACTTTTCGATGAATAGGTAGATTTAATTATAGGTATATCAAAAGCATGGAAATAATATCCCAAAATATTTTAAAACAATCATAAGTAGTTGTTATAATAACAAAACACTTCTTGGTTTTAGGTCTTGAACTTTCAAACGTATGTTTAGAACCCTCGTAAAATGAACTTATTTCATAATTCATGATTTCGCTATAAAAAGGACATTTTCCGAGGTACAGTCAGCAGCAGAAGTTGCTAAGCGGGCGAGGTCTTATTTTCTTAACAATAAAGTCGCGTCAAGATCATTTTGAACACATCGCCCGCATAGCAACTTTTGTTGCTGACTATCCGTAATAAAACGGGGAGCGCCGTCGTGGGAATCCCTAGCCATAACAAGACTATTACCTCAAGTTTTTGTTTACTAATATCAACACAACACCTCCCCTACCATGTAGGCTTCTTGAGTCGTTTTGCTTGAATAGATAGCATGTGAAGTTTATTGCATCCAAGAATGTAAAATATTGTAAACGTTGTTCGACAACGTAGGTACACCCTGTCGCAAAATTGCATGGCTACTATATAAGTAAATGAATTTGTTCATAATTATTGTGTTCATGCAATTTTCCAGCTCGCTGTACATTCATACTAAATAAATAAATAATATATAAATATTATAGGACATTCTTACACAGATTGACTAAGTCCCACAGTAAGCTCAAGAAGGCTTTGTGTTGTGGGTACTTAGACAACGATATATATAATATACTAAACTAATAATGAATATGTTCTTACATACCTCTGAAAACTGTGCTTTTTGTGCATGGTGAAATGGCTTGATTTTTGAATAAGTACGAGAAAAGGTACTGTTTGCATTCAGACTGCACCTGAGTTACTGCTGCAGTATTGCCGCCCGACAATTGTTGCCGACTGACAAAAATCCGGTCATCAACATTGATATTAAAATTTGCGGCAGTAACGCTGGTGCAGTCTGAACTGAATCCGAACGGTGCCTTAACCTACGTTAAAACACAAACAAAAACTCACCGAACTACAAATAACGCCTCCTTTAACTACATTTTGTCGCATAGGTAGTAACTATAAAGTTTGTACCTTCACGGTGGTGATATAGAGTTTAAAAACGATCAATCCGTTACTCGGCTACCTATTGTCCGACGAATCAGACGAATGCAGTTGTTCAAGTTGAAATACCAACCGTGTTCCAATAAATCACCTATCGGAAATGTTTCCGTGTGAACATTGGCAGATGTGTCAGCGGCTATTATTCTTGTCAGAAACACGAGTGTTTCCATAAATTTCATAGTTTTATATAACTGATAGTTACTTTTGGATTTTGAAATCTACTCAACACTTTTAATACATACACTACGGGTCTAGTTTTTCGATGTATAGAAACACCTTTTACATCGCTGCTCTACATATAGGCATTGTGTATCAAACAACAGATGCTTTTAAAGTAAATACATCTTACGTTGTTAGAGTTTACCTACTGACATGTGCGTATATTTTTTTTCTTTTCCGGCAGGAAGACGACGGCAGGTGAATTTAGGCATTAGGACGAAAAAACTGTAGGCGATATAGCACATGTGTGCAGTGTGCACATCGGTCACAGCGCTCATTAAAGACAAGAGAACATCATGTGAACTATTAAACACTTCGACTATGTTACAAGCAACTTGAAATCTTAAGACAAAAGCATGAGGGTTGCAATTCCAGCGGGTTTGTTATTGTAACTAGCTTAATTATGATAAATGTACTTATTGCAATATGTTGATAGGTTAGAAATAGCACTTGGTATAAAACGAGCCCTGGCCATGTGTGGCTCGTACGGCAGTAGCGTGATCATTATCGTAATTAGGAGCTGATTAATTAACATAGCTATTTGTAATGCTTACACTTGTACAATTAATAGGTTTACTGTATCCGATATTGGTTAATATTATAATGTAATTAATCACTTCTGTTAACATTTTTGTCAATTTATTATTAGTAGGTAATCATCGTCGATAAACACTTTTAACGTACCTATGCGTATGTTAAAGGGTAGGTCCTAATGTTTAAAGGTAAATTAGGTACAAATTGCAATGAGCGAGCAACACCATCTTATTTACGCAATTTTGTTTAGTGTAGGTACTTCTACGTATCTGATTTTAATTTCCGGCAGCCAAACGAAATCATAGGAATGTATAAAAGTAATCCATTTCTAATTTATTCATGTTTCTTTTGCATAAGGAATTTTATTCTCTTTCCCATTTAGCAAATAAAAGAAATACACCCTTATCTTATAACACAAAATTACATAAGCCTTTGAAGTTTTTATGTAAACAACTGCGGCCTTTCCTTAAACTAATTAATTTCAAGGATTGTAACATTTTTAACTAGGGGGTTAATTAAAACTTTCCCAGCGTTTACAAGCACAGCTGCATTACACACGTGTCACGAATCTGTGCACGGGGTCACCATTATGTTATGATCCCTGTGCTACAAGTACATCTACTGAGTTATAAGGAGGGATCGGCACTTTGAAGTGCGGTAGCTCCTGGTCATGTGCCTTCAAAGTTAAAATGTCTTTAGTCCAAGGTTAAAAATGGAATAAATTCATTCTTAAAGCTACGTGCTCGAGTCTTTTATTTTGGGAACGTGATTATTATGCCCCTTTTGAGGAGAGAATACGTGTGTGAAAGTTCCACCCCCGTATTCCCACGCACCCCGTTTACGAGGCATGATACTTATTAAAATTCAGTAATCAACCCTGAACTTCCTGAAACCGCTTTTCATTATAATCGGACGATACCTCGCCAAGGGACAGAACGTCAGACGATAAGTGCTACGGGTTTGAGTGTGGAAAAGGGAAACCCCAATTTTGACAAAAGGTTATTTCGATAACTTATTTATTAGTTTGTTGAACCTGAAACTGGGTGCAGAGCAGTAATACCATTATCATAATACAGGCCTAAAATGCACATTAGTGTTAGAAACTTTAGACAGTTTGGACCTACATATGTACGTTCATTCTATTTGCTACGAAACTCAAACAACTGTATGAAAAGCGTTGAGCAGGTAGTTATAATTTTATTATCTCGTCTCTTATAGCAAAAATCTGTCAGCAAAATGTAAATTTTCGACTCTCTCCTTTGTCGATTACTTCTTTAATGCTTAAGCTCATTGAACCATGAACACGCATGTCGACACCACGCAAGCCGTTAAGAATGCAATAATACTCGGAATATTGCTAATTGTGCAATTGTATCACGAGCTACGACTTGGTGGTTGGTGGAGCGTGACGTGGGTTAATACTAATTCCACTTGCTATATGAATATGACATTGTCCTTGCCCCTTTCTGTGCTCGGATAGACTCCGCGTAGGGTCGAATTCATTAGTAATAGTTCAATGGCAACTCTACCGACCGCCTCAGTTAAATGGTAGATCTATAGTATGTACCTATATAGGTACTATCTATAGTAACATCGATAGGTACGTTGAAATGGAGAGAATTGAAGAAGTAATTAAGTAAGAATAAAATTTCTATAAGTAACGGCCTTAGTAGGTAGGTATATACTTAGGTACAAAATAAAATTTCGAATAACTGTCATTGATATTTAATACCAGAGCGATAGTAAAATAAGTGACTTACCAATTCAAGTATGTGTTTGTGAGTTGTATAACCTGAAACAAGAAAATAAGATTAATAATTAGTAATTACGATTCGAATAATGCTATAATATAACATCGGAAGACTCAGACAAGCAGTTTATTATCATAAAAACTACTTTGATTACAATATTATCACAGTAAAAGTATTAACATTTTATATCAAACGGTGAGCGTGAAATGTTCCAAAAAATAAGCATGTTATTTACATAAGCGTAATAACAAGTAATTAAAATTACATCTTTAAAAATAAACGCGCATTTCCTTGTTTAAGCTACATGCTTTGAACTGATCATTAAAGAACGTAATCTTGTAAACGTCTCTCGAAGTCTTGTCTTGTTGTCGAAGGCACACGGCGCTTTAGGCGCTGTTTACGACCGTGAACCGGCTAAATGATGAAAACAAACTTGTGAACATTCACGGAAATGGCGTTAACAGTCCTGAATTAAAAAGCTTATTTGTACATTTCTCCATCTTGTATCTTAAGATTATAATAAGTATGTTTGGTTTTGGTGAAGTTTCCAACCGATACCGGTCGGCGTTGGGACTTTACCCTTACTTCTTTTTATGTATATTATGCATGGCAGAAGAGTCATGCATAACCTAGCCTATTTGTATTAAGTATCTGTAACATTTTATCACCGATCTTTAGGTACGCAATAGACGGCCAAAATGGATATTACCTACTTTAGTTGAATAACTTTATCTTTGTCCTGTGCAGGGATATGGCACAAAACTTCGTCCACTAGATGGCAACTTTTTGATTTGGTTACTCAAAGTTACTCAGTTTCGGTTGAACTTTTGTGGTTTTTCACGTACTTGCGATTTTCAATGCCGTATTTTATCCACTTTTTGTTATTTTCTTTTCCTTATAAAGTAGGTAATAATATTTACACCATATTTGAATATACAACTTTATTTACCCTCTAGTTTCGAGGAGTTCATTGAATCCGCAAAAGAACAGCAATTGCCTTGAATTTTTAAAACTGTAATTTTGCCAATTGTTTTGCAAAAGACTGAACTACTTAATTTCCATAAATAACCAAACAAGCTGTAGTTTCATCTGTTATAATATATGACGAAAATGTTATTAAAGTTGTGGTAACTGTAAGCAAAATTAGCTATGCCACATTGGCGCGGCCACGTCCAATTTTAAAACGTAATTAGGCTATGTATCAAAGGCGGCGTATTTAATATCAATTTGTATCTGTAAATAAATATCATAAATCTGGATCAAAGGCAACTGTAAGGAATGGAGCGATAAATTTAGTGGAGCTGGTAGTAACCCTTTGAGGGATTGGAACGATGGCAGATCAATCAGTTCCCTGAATGGCAGTTTCGGAAAAGCACGCGACATTTACGACGATCGTTCGTGGACGGGGAAACTGGGCTTTGCGGTTGTTTAAGCACTTGGGCTCCAAAAGCAGGTAGGTAGGTGAGTGTTGGCGTTATATCCGCTAACGGAAACTTGGTAGACTTTTACTTGGACATGCCGTTCTCACAGCAAACAGAAATTAATGAAACGTCAAATTTAAATAGCTGTTGTTTGTGGTAAAATGTTGCCAGTGTTTAAAAACTGATGATAAATAGGTACTGTATTTTACAGGATATGCGGTATACCTACATCCGTTATTGGTGCCACATCCATCATTTTGAGTGTTTACTATACTTTCTCCTATCATTCAGGACGTCCTTGCAATTTGTTTACCTTTTAAATCATCAGAATACTTGACGTGTATAGGGTGTAACACTTTAACTCGCGTTTTGTACACATATTTAATTACACAACAACTCAGCTGAAACGTCGGAATTAAAGGTAAAAACCATGAAATTATATCGCGGTAGACCCGTTTGTGTAATTGAATATGTGTATAGGGTGTATTGTCATCATTTAATCAATCTTCCAACATACGCACCTACTCTAATCTGCATCATGTAATATTCGTTGCTACTGCTTCTAAAACACATTAAGTCATAATTTACAGTATTTAGCATTACGTTTGTTACAGAACATTACATTAAATCATATCTCGTAACTGTATAACTCTGCCCTCAATTTTTATCGCTCATCATAAAAGTTAATTGGTGTATATTATCATATGACATTAGATGAAACAGACGGATTTTATTACTCAATGGACCACGTGGAGACGGGAAAGGGAGTGGCTGGAGTTCTGGAGCTGAGCACGACCGTAACTTTCAAACGAAGTTATGGTTTTGGAAAATAAACTGTGTGAGTATGTACCTACCTATGTAAACTACTCGTGTTTATTCTGCATTATGTATAAGCGGAGTCGCAGCGACTCTTATCGTTCTAAAGATATCGCCGGCAATAAACCTGAATGGTTTCGAAGAGGTTCGAGGCACAAACGAGAAACAAACATTTATATTAGGTATAATAAGTTCTCTAGGACATAAAATTGTCTACTCTAGTAGATCACGTTACGGTATACGTAACCACTCTATTTACTTTATAACTTAAGTACAGACGTTTCGTGGGTTGGCAGACAGTATTGTATTGGCAAATTTATTTTATAAATGTGATTGCCAACTGGTCAAAAACCCGTTTGAAGACTCTGATACCATATGATATACCCTGTATAAAAATTAGTTACCTACTTGCGAAGGAATGTTTCCGATTTGTAGCAAGGGGGTTAAGGTACAGTATAAGGACTATAACAAGGAAATGGGTGATTTTCTATTATCTCCTAGAAGTCTACAGAAGGTTTGCTAGATTCATGATCTAAAGCAACGACTGCTAGTCATCTTACTAATAAAGGCTTGTTGTGCTCTTATAACCGATATCGTAAATTATTTATAAAATGAAATACTTAATGTATAAATCTACTTTGATTGAGGCCTTCGTACCAATTGGACC
This sequence comes from Cydia splendana, assembly GCF_910591565.1. Taxonomy (NCBI): domain Eukaryota; kingdom Metazoa; phylum Arthropoda; class Insecta; order Lepidoptera; family Tortricidae; genus Cydia; species Cydia splendana. The sequence goes on along the minus strand of NC_085971.1, from coordinate 8,953,023 downwards.
GAGTGTGCATTGATTAAGAGGCCGGCCATGCGTTATCTGGTGCGGTGCACTTATGCATGCAAGATCGAATGAGCATGCGCTCGAGGTTGTAAACATTCGTGCAGCATACTGTGTTATCTTAAACAACTACTTACCTGAACCTAAAATGTTGAATAATGTTCTGTCCATATCGACAGGTATAAATTACACAAGTGCCGATACATTAGGTACATTTCAGGAAGATAATTTGTTTCTCTACCATGACACAACTTACAGTTTGCCTATCCCACTTGAAGGACAAACCGTCCCGTTATGAAGTTCTGTTTCCATTTTTACTAGGTCCTCAAAATAGCAGACATGTTATTTGCATTACCATTGAACGGCAGAAAGGTTAATGTCAAGCTATTCCTCTTAATTTGATTGAATTTTATTAATATCATTAGAGATGAGGTAAGCGTTGCTGTATTTACATTAATTAATGTGGTGAGTGACGGCTCATCTTCTCCGTTCTGTAAACAAATTCATTTGCGTCACATCCATGTATACGCCTGCCTCCACATGCGACGATAAATGTATTATTTTCACTGCAGTAGAATATTTCCATAAAGTTTATATTACTTTAGGTTTATAATACATAAATATGGTAATAAAAGTTTTAATATGTTGGTACTTAAACTACTATGGATATGTAGGTACATATATACCTAAGTAAATTTTCAATGGAATTAAATAACATACGCAATATCTCTATACTGTATCCCCTGGTACCGAAAAGATGTGTTGCAAAGTTTGACAACTTTCCATCTTGAGATGTGTTAAATTTCACAGAAAATCTCTCTTGGCATGACTGGTCTATTTTACTGCCAAGTCACAAGTCACGTAATTCAACAAACGCAATTACAATTTATTATACAATTATCGCTGAATAAGTAATTTCCATTATAAGCACAGCACTGTTCAGTCATTCAATGGAGGTGTAACAATGGGGCATTCATGGCGGGCAGGCGGCGGAACGGTACTGCATAGTCTACTATACCCACAAGTGGCTCACCGTATACCACCAATAGAAATGCAATATCATATAAAGTTAGCAATTTACACGGTCATCGTGAAGTAGAAGCTCTTCTTATCTTGGAACGTAATATTGTAATTTTTTACAACAATTGTTGTAAAAAAACTACAGCAATGGAATGGAGTTCACCTGTATATACTCGTTGTAGAAATCATGATGGTTTTTATTGGTCGTTTGGAGGGAATACGGAAGTGATAGAGTATGAAATATTTTCAAGAGGGATTGTTTTCCTTTAAGAGCTGTTTGTTCTGTTATGATATACTCGCAATCGAGGTCAGAGCGCGATAACTATAGTGGCAGGAAGGTGTAAGTTTTTCTATATCAATTATACAATTAACAATTAGATCTATTGTCCTCGTGTAAGGGTGTTAACTAAATAACTGAGCTTAACATTAGCTGATTTAATTGAAACATTTACAAACATGGGGGAATCCATGCCTTACATTTTGCTTAAAGCACAGGTTAAAGCTGTTTATACGTACAACCTACCAAAATAGTTATATGTAATTGTTAAATTGCTATAACTATGTATGTAGTGTAGAGACTGGTTCTACGTGAAATAAAAGGTAAAGTCATCCGCTTTGGTATCCTGTCCACTACGCTCATTTCCACCATTCTGGGGCGCTAGCCTAGTCTAGTAATAAAAGCGGGCATCCTTTCCCTGAACGATTAAAAAAGTGAAACGTTTTATCGTTTAGCTATAAAAGTTCAAAGTACGGAACAGATTATAATACTTACCTACAGAGCATAGAGGTTCAGAGGACGGATTCAAATATTTTTAAGAGATTCTGCGTCGTTAACAGTAGGTTCCAATTAATTGCAGCCCATCATTTATCGTGCGATGTGCTGCACATTAAACAAATCTATTATGCACCTTTAGAAATAAACTATGTACTTACATATATACTTATGTGTTTATGTCTATTCTACTGCCAAATCATTCGCACACCGAGAGCCCCTGAGTGGCAGGAGTGGATATAGGTATGGGTGTGATGAACGAGCAATTAGCAGCTTATTCAATTCTATACCTTGTTGTATTAGAATAAAGTTCACATTCGAACTGGTTTTCAAGAACACATACGGTTTATGCTAAGCGCTGTAGAGAAGTGGACGGGCGAGGAGCGCACGCGCCGAGCTTCCGGTACAGCGGTTATTGTACTGCGGGCCGGAAGTGGCGTGGCGATACAATCTATGCTGTCCGCTCACACCGCTAGTCAGGTAAACAGGTAAAAGAAATCCTAAATCTGTAAAACCTCGTCACTCGGTTGATCGGAAATACTCACCACAAATTTAGCCAGCCAATCAAACATAGATGTAAGTAAATTGAGGTAGATATGGTACAGTCACCTGCAATAGTATGTTACTCTTCGAAGGCCGCAATAATATCTAACAAGATCTTATTTGTAGAGCCCTAAGAGCGTGTCACATATTTTTGCGGCCTTCGAAGAGTAACATACTATTGCAGGTGACTGTACCAGGCGCACGATCGTGAGCCATTAAACATATAGGTTACGGAGCCTAAATTTAGTTGGTCATATGGGTAACGCCAACCTGTCTAGTTGTCAAAATCGTTGGATCAAATTTTAGTTTTGTCAACTATGAACGTCACACGTCTATATAAATAAAAGGTCATTGCAATCAAAGCAAGTTTTTGTTTCAGTTGTAGATACTGTAATTTTTATAGTATACTATACCGAGTCACGTGGTTATGTGTGTTTACTTATATATTCATAATGTCTACACGGGCCAAGCTTATTATAATTACAGCCAGTCTCATATTTAATGTATTAAAAAAATCACTGTGTTTCATGTACGTAATACTTCACAACTCACAACAGTTCGCGTCCGTACCGCCGCACTGCCGGCACAAGTACCGCGGGTACAGGATTTAATTTAATCTATCCTCCAATGCACCTTAACGAACCTCTCTGTGTGTAACAAGCTTGCTGAACGAAGCTCACATAATTGGATATCCTGAACCTAGGCTTTAGATATCTCTGGAGACGATCGAAAGTGCTAAATAAGTATATTACCTATCACTACACACAAAATGTCAACACAATTATGACTATATTACAAGTAATAAGATTAACTTAGCAAAGTGAGATAAATGTTTCCGCTGTGTCGTACCGGATGTTAATTATTTGTTTTGATGTTTTAGTTAATAGACAATGAGTTTTGAGACTTGTGAGCGTACTCACACTTACTAGCGTATTATTTACTAGCAGATAAATTGGTATACACTGGTGTTTTTATATGGCATAGTCTCTTTAATTCGGGTATTGAACTACCGGTCTTCAAAATCAGTCCAATATTCCGGGCTTTCAGAATTCCGGTATTCATGCCCTAATTACGTGCACTGGAGCGCAATGTAGTCATGAGTCCTCCTAGTCATATCTGATAAAGGCGACTTCAGGAACTTGGAAGGTTTTAAGTGTCCGGATGCCCTCGTGAAACGGACATAGTACTTATAATAGAAACGCGATAGATCGCGACGGTAAATGAATGAATACCTATTTAGGTATTTACCTACATTGGTATTGAATATTCGTTTCCGAATGAGCGGCCCCATTTGTTGCTACATTTATGTACCAAGTCCGCTTTTAGACGCTAATATGGCGCCTGGGTATTGCACTGCAGCCTTTGTTTACAGTCAGCTCGGTTCCATAACAATTGAAAATCTCATGAATCTGCAGCGCCATCCCCCTCGCACGTGTGTGGAATAAGCAGGACGGATTCGACATACGACTCTATTGTTCCTTGTCTGAATGAAGCTGAACCCGTTCTAATTCGATTCCCTTGGTGCTTCCATTGTTTGCATTCATGCTGGTATTGACCGGATCCTGGCAGTTTGTTCTCATTGCTTACGCCAAATCGGAGGTGTTTCAACCACTGTATTGTGACCTTGGGATCCGTGACAACTTCGAGTAACTGGAGAGCGCACTTATACTGGTTTATCTGGGATCATCCGTGCTCGTTAAACGTTTCTGGATTGGTGTTCTTAAAGAAAATCAGTATATCGTGACCTTCTTTTACGTTTAGATGTTGTAGATTTAGAGGTCAGAGTTATAATGGATTGTTAGAAGTGAATTGTAAGAAGGTGCAATACAGGACCTGGGTGTGGTGTGGGTACAGTAGCTGGGAGCACAATCCAGCTTGATCAAACTAATGAGTCTCTGTTGGAATTTAAACCAAGGGATTCGCATTGGTCATTTTGGTAAATAAGAAAATTGAATTTAAAAAATAAGTATCGTGGAGCATACCGCTCCTGCTGTAGATACTGTTTATTTATGTAACCTTTACATTTAAGTATCTACTCAAATGTTATGTATGTATATGTCGCAGTCAAAAGTGTGAACTAGTCAAAATAACTTTTAACCGACAAAAACAGGCAAAACTGCTTTTGACTGAGCATGTTGGTCAAAAGTAGTTTTACCTGAAAATCATTGGTTAATAGTAATTGTGACTGTTACTATCAGTCAAAAGTACTCGCAGAGATAGGTAGGTTAGGGTTATTTTTTTTTGCTACGCCCAAAAAACGAAACTGTTCCCAGAGATAGGTAGGTTAGGGTTATTTTTTTTTGCTACGCCCTAAAAACGAAACTGCTGCCAGAAATAGGTATGATTTTCAGGTAAAACTACTTTTGACCAACATGCTCAGTCAAAAGCAGTTTTGCCTGTTTTTGTCGGTTAAAAGTTCTTTTGACCAGTTCACACTTTTGACTGCAACATATACATGACTATAGACTACATGTATACATAACATTTGGGTAGGTATTGTCTGATGTTTCGTGGAAGAAAACTTGAATGATATATTTTAAGTACGGCGCGACACCTACAACGTTGACCTATTCAGCTCAGAAGTCTCTTCTTGGAAACAGAATAATAAAAAGTAATGTTTATGTGCAATCCTCATAACATTATACGTCTTTACGAAGCTTAGAGACTTAACTTAGATGGCGTCGAAAACAAAGCCAATTCCAAAAGTCCTAAGCTCGCAGATATTCCATTTCGGTAAACTTATTTCTTTCCTCGCTTTCTTTGATATAATTGTGTCTTCAAGGCATTCTGACATTCATAATTCGAAACGTAAGGTTAAAGGTTAGTCTAGTTTGGTTTTTAGGGTTCCGTACCCAAAGGGTAAAACGGGACCCTATTACTAAAACTGCGCTGTCCGTCCGTCCGTCCGTCCGTCCGTCTGTCCGTCCGTCCGTCCGTCCGTCTGTCACCAGGCTGTACCTATCTCACGAACCGTGATAGCTAGACAGTTGAAATTTTCACAGATGATGTATTTCTGTTGCCGCTATAACAACAAATACTAAAAACAGAATAAAATAAAGATTTAAGTGGGGCTCCCATACAACAAACGTGATTTTTGACCGAAGTTAAGCAACGTCGGGCGGGGTCAGTACTTGGATGGGTGACCGTTTTTTTTGTTGTTTTTTGCATTATGGCACTTGCCCGGTTTTTCCAAGTTTGACGGCGTATTTTCATAATTGCGTTGAATGTCTAAATCTAGAAGTTGTTGTTTACGAGGTAAAAACTGGCAATATATTGAAAAAGGTTCTCACATATTTTCCTACCCGCGCCACGTCGCACATCTAAAATTACTTTAGTAGGTACCTACGTATTAATATTGAGTTTAGCTTAGATGGATGTTGAGCTGACAGAACTATTTATTAAATGCTCTAAAAGAAACATATTTAACGGACGGTTCTCAAATAAATGTTCTGTGTTGGATGTTGTAAGTATTTTTGCGAATCAATTTTATCGGTTGTATTGTGAGTTGTAAACTAGCGTCACGGCCACTGGAACGCGCGGTGTTTCGCTTTGATTCGGAATAGGACGTAACGTCAGAACGCTTTTGTTTATTCAGTAAATAGCCTGCATCAGTTCATTATTGAGCAATGCTTTTAATTAGACCGGTATTGTCTTCTTTTTTGGCCCCTATACCCGCGCAGCGTAGAAGTCGCGCGTTCTTATGTAGTGGGTGACTTCCAGGGTAAAAAGTATTAGTAACCTTCACATTTGTTGGATTTTATAATATTTATTCACGGTAACGACCTTGTAAGGGAGGGAGGAGGGCTAAGAATGTTATGGTGAGCTCGGTCAAAGAGTCTAGTGTAAACGTACGGAAACGCAAACGGCAGCATTGGATGAGCGATGCAACGTTAAGTCTTGTGGAGGAAAGGCGAAACATGAAAGCAGCTGGAGCTGATATAAGATCCCTCAACGAAAAGTGCGCTAGAATTCAGGAAGCTTGCAGGCGGGACAAGAACGACCAACTTCGGGACATTTGTGCAGAAGTGGAAGTCCATGCAAATAAGCATGAATCTAGGGACCTACACCAAAAAATTCGCGCCATCACAAAAACCCTGGGTTGCAAGACCTGGGCCATCGAAAACTCTACTGGAGAGACGGTGACGAACATAGAGGCAATAGCTGAAACGTGGAGGCAGTACTATCAGTCTCTCTGTCACGACCCGCAATCAGAGTGTTACGCCCCTACTGAACTCGGAAATGAAGAACTTGAGCCCGATATTCTGAAAGATGAAATACGAGCCGCTATTAAACATTTAAAGAACGGCAAAGCCACAGGGGCAGATGCCATACCAATCGAGACGATCAAGGCATCGGGCGAACATGGTGTCCAAATTTTCCACACCCTATGCAATAAGATATGGCTCACGGGGCAATGGCCGAAAGAATGGGCTCACACTGTTTTTGTCCCCTTGCACAAGAAGGGTTCCACCAAGACGTGCAGCAACTACAGACTTATTGCTCTTATCTCTCATGCAAACAAGATTTTGTTGCACGTACTGAACGAGCGTCTAAAGCCCTACTTAAGCAAAGAAATTGCTCCTGAACAGGCTGGTTTTGTTAAGGGGAAGGGAACCCGGGAGCAAATCTTGACAGTTCGACAAATTATAGAGAAAGCCAGAGAATTCAACAAGCCCGCCTACATATGCTTTGTGGACTTCTCTAAGGCGTTCGACTCTGTCAAGTGGCCCAAACTCTGGGAAACGCTGACGGCGATGGGTGTTTCAAAACACCTGTTACAGAGTGTACCTGTGTATGAGGATGGCACAGCGTCAGTTCGCGCAGATGACGTTCAATCGAATCACTTCCACCCCAGCGCCGGAGTCCGTCAAGGATGTATTATTTCTCCAATACTGTTCAATGTGTACACAGAGCTCATAATGAGGATTACACTTGAAGACTGGACAGATGGCATCTCGATCGGTGACTTGAAGGTCTCCAACCTGCGATATGCAGACGATACCACTTTGTTCGCCACCAGTACCCAGCACATTGACGACCGGTCTGGCCTAGTGGGTAGTGACCCTGCCTATGAAGCCGATGGTCCCAGGTTCGAATCCTGGTAAGGGCATTTATTTGTATGATGATACAGATATTTGTTCCTGAGTCATGGTTGTTTTCTATGTATTTAAGTATTTATATATTATATATATCGTTGTCTGAGTACCCACAACACAAGCTTTCTTGAGCTTACCGTGGGACTTAGTCAATTTGTGTAAGAATGTCCCTATAATATTTATTTATTTATTTATTTATTTATTTACATGGAAGAACTTCTCGGCAAGATGGAACGCGTTAGCCTTGAGTTCGGACTTAAGATAAACCGGAATAAAACAAAAATGACGATTGTCGACCGCATGAATAACAATTCTCCAGAAACCACACAAATTGCTAATTGTGATGTGGTGCAATCATACATTTATCTGGCAGCCTTAATTACGAACAACGGTGGATGTATCGACGAAGTGAAGAGGCGTATGGCTATTTCTAGGTCTGCAGTGGACAAGTTGAGAAAACTATGGAGGAATCGCGACATATATAGAGCCACAAAAATCCGGCTAGTTCGGGCACTTGTATTCCCCATATTCTTGTATGCCTCAGAAACGTGGACCCTGCGGGAAGTAGAGAAGAAGAAGATAGACGCCCTAGAGATGTGGTGCTGGAGAAGAATGCTCGGAGTATCGTGGACTGAATTCCGTACCAACGAGTCTATACTTCGAGAACTCGGCATCAAGCAGCGTTTATCATCTTTGGTGCAGTCTCGTATCCTCACCTTTTTTGGTCACGTATGCCTAGAGATGGGTAACTACCCGGGTAAATACCCGAGAGCGGGTATTTACCCGGTAAATACCCGATATTTACCTACCCGCGGGTAAATACGCGGGTATTTTCGTTTTTCTTCTAAATTTGATGTGTTTAATGGTATGTGAGTATAAATAAGATTAATTTAAGTATTTTTTTATAATGTTACATAAAATGTATGTTCAAACTAATTACGGAAAGGTTGCTATGAGGTGAAGTTCGATTTTAACATATCAGTACAATTATGAAAATCGTGTAAAATCATTCCCCGGCTTCCGGAAATGTTTTAAAACGCTTTTAATATACATTAGAAAGATGAAAATAAAGACTACTTATAAATGATAATAAAAAAAATTGTGCAGTATCACAACTTGGGAAGCTCATAAGTCAAATACAGTTAGTTTTAGGAGAAAAATGTATATAACCTTTTTTGTATAAAATTATGTCTACTTTAGTTTGTACATACAACACTTTTCAATATTAATGACAGAATCCAAGAAATATGAAAAAGTTCACTTTTACCCCCCTCCCCCCAACCACACCCCCCGCCGACCGAAGATGGAATGTGTATTATCAACGTATAAGTACGATAATTTACTCAAATCTAAAAAAAATACTCTTATGACGGCCTTTTTTTTTATATTTATCAAAATTGCACTAAAAATTCCTTAGTTACAACTAGATATGAGCGCCGCGCCGGCGCGCCGCCGCCGCCGACAAAATTTACGCGCCGCCGCCACCGACGCTGCGCTATCGGCGTGGCATCGGCGTGACCTTGTTAGATGCTACTACTTTCAGAATCAGATAATATATATTTTATCTAGTTTAGATCTTTAACGGCGCCAGTCTGAATAGCTTATAGACATTCAAAAGGTATTTTAGGTCCATATAATTCTAAAATATCGATGGTAAATTCAAACTTTTCTGTCTGGTAACCGCGCTACTAGTGTTAGAGCAACGAAATGACTAATTTTGCCAGCTGGCTAGCTCATCCGTCATTCACCGCGAATTCAATTATTGCAAGCATGGTTTAAATGTCTTAAAAAGGTGTAAAAGGGGGTTAATTTCAGATATTAAGCGTTTTCACGCCCAAAGGTCCGGCCGTTGGCTTTGCACGGAAGGCATCGGAAACGGAATCAGGTCTCATTTTAAGCTTGGCCATTGTTCAAATTTCAAGCTTTGCTCTCTCGCAGACCAATCTTTGGCCTCGCATCGCTCGCATAGAAGTATGCCGCTATCTGAACCTCCAAGTTTTCGGCCCTGTTTGGAGCGTAAAATTTGGCCTCGCTTTTAAAATGCTTGGTTCTTCTCCAATCTTAGCTCCACTGCAGCACGGCCTTTGGCCTCGCACGAATGCACCTACAGGAGAGCCCCAGAGGTCTTTAACACTATGGCCACGGTCTTTATCGGCCTTCGGTCTTGCTTACACTGGACCAATTCCAAGCTCTGCCCTCTTGCAGCTTGGCCTTCGGCCTCGCACAGAAGCGCGCCGTAATCGGCACTCCGCGCATTCGGCCGTCAGCCAAGCTCACACTTGGCGTTCGATTCTAAGCTGTATGCTTACCTGCAGCTCAGCCTCTGGCCTCGGATGGGAAGGCGTCGGAATCTGGTCTTCGGTGTTAGGTGGAGCTCGGCCTTGGGCCTCACTTTTTGACATAAACTTGTTTGTTGGGTCGATATTGGTTAATAACGGAGCTTGATTTTCCTCACTTCGGTTCTTTGGACAGTCGACCAGATGTTTCCCTGATACAGTCAATCCGCTACTTTTTACTTAGCACAATAGATAAGGGCCTCGCAAAGATCTTCCGGCCAGGGCCTCGCCAAGATTAAGACCGCCTCTGATGCCGCTCGATACCGTTTATACTATATAAAACTTTTTTCGTACCTTTATTCAATAAATTTTGCTTGCAATTGAAAAATGCACTTATTTTATAACTTTCTTACAGCAAAAAGTGTAAATTCGGTAAAATTTTGGTTTGAATTCTTTTTTCATTAATCAAAGGTGTTTCAAGGCCACGCCGCCGATTCGCCGCCGCCGCCGACCGATTTTGACCGGCGCGCCGCCGCCGGCTAAATGCCTATCGGCGCTCATATCTAGTTACAACTGCAGGTTTAAGGTTTAGCTGCTAAACCATTTCATTTTAAATGACACACAATAATTACAACCATTAACTCGGTTTATATCTCCACTTTAACACAAATCGACATGTGCAACAAAAATTGAATCTACCCGTCCATTTGGGTAGATACGGGTAAATACCGGGTAGATGGGTATTTACCGGGTATTTACCTGGGTGGGTAAATTGGGTAAATACCCGCGACCCATCTCTACGTATGCCGCCGAGGGGAGGTGGCTATTGAGCGACTTGTGGTCCAGGGAAAGGTTGAGGGTACCAGGCCACGAGGAAGATCGCCTATGAGGTGGACTGACCAGATAAAAGCGGCAGTAAATGGCTCATCATCACTACATGAATGCACGAGGAAGGCGGCTATCAGAGAAGAGTGGCGACGTGTTGTGAAGCTTGCCACCAACACCTGAAGTGATTACCACGACCACTCTGTCAAGAGTGATACCGACGAAGAAGAAGACGTCCTAATACGCTCTGGAGGAAACAGTTAATTGACCGAAGCGTAGCGAAGGTCTAAGTTTTGACTCGGGCATTTTGCTTTCGTATGTCCGTCCGGATGTTCTCCTCTACAGGTCACAATTCTCAACCGATTCTCGTGAAATTTTGTGACCAGATTCTATGATTAAATAAAAAATTTATGTCAATCCAGTTTTTGGAAATTTTTAAAAATGGCGGAGTCGTGATACCTCGCGCCTAAACAAATAGTCGTATCGATATCATAAGAGTTTTTTCTTTTTGAGATATGTTTATAGATTAAATGGCCAAAAATTCAGAAAATTTATTTCGCTGGTTTCGGAGGTATTGAGATATTTAATTTTAACTAATTTTAACTTGAGAATGAGTAGCTAAATTTCGTCAGCTTATCTAAGAATTATTTGGCTCAGTTTGTAAACGTTCGCTTTTTTGTTTGCACAGAGAGTCTGGGTTCGATCCCCAGTATTTGTATGCTGGGATATAACTATTTTTATTTTTTTACACTTAAATTTCGTATTGTTTTTTTTTTGAATTTACTATATTTTATTACAAGCTTTTTATTTAGCTTCATCTGTCCGTTGTCTGTCTGTCTGTCTGTCAAATCTTGCAAGTTAAATTTGATCCACTTCCCGGTTTCCGATTGAGCTGAAATTTTGCATGCACGTATAAATCGGATGACAATGCAATATTATGGTTATTGAATTAGCCTGTTAGCCAAAAATTGTTTCGTATTTGTTCTACTCTACAGGTCGCATTTCTAAACCAATTCCCGAATTTTGTAAGCAGGTTCGATAGTTAAGTTTTTATTGTCAAATTAGATTCTCTAAATTCTACTAAACAACGGAGCCATACATTTATTCAGTTTAAAGCGAGGTCTACAGCTCACAGAGCCACTAGTTTAGTAGGTACCGAATCTACGAGCAACAACCTTCTGGTACTTATATCAATGCGTGTGAAGACTTCTAACTTCTTTCTAATATGTACATACTAGCAACATTGCGGAAGCAATAACTACAAGATAAATATGTTAATTATTCTCTATTTATATAGGTTCAATGGTTCATAGATAAATTTGTATAAGTACCTAATGTTAATTTTATAAAAATAAATACTTTTCGTTACTTGACGCATTCGTTTCTAAATTCCGAACCTGAACGTATTATTGTGATAATAACATCGGCAGCGGAATAAATCGAAACCAATAAATTGCCCGATTTACGCACTCTGACGAAATTGTACGAGCTCGGAATGGGTTAGGTAGCTGTATCTATACCTACATTATGGATTTGATTAGACGTTATGTGGACAATACCCATCAAAGTGTATTCCGAACAATATATAATTGCTGATTAATAAAATTGGCCAGTAATTACGTAACCCGATGAATTTCGAATTCGAAATTCATAATTAATCACCCTAAGGTGTTTGTATAGTATTCATTTTGAACACACTAGAGGATGGGTCATTCCTCCATTACCGCTCAGTGTTGACAGATGGGATTTCGCAGTTTTCTCCAGTTGGGAAGGGTCTGATTTTATGTCACGTCAATAAAGACCATTATCTACGTACTATAGCTCGCCACTCGCCTACAACAATTTTTCGGTTCATGAACACGCGTTCGATTATGGCACCCAACATATTTTATACTCGGACTAGTTTAAGCATGAGATTGTGTTGACATAATCTGACTTAGAAGCATCTTTATCCACTACGTATAAAAACGACATATTTGAGGTATAAAAGGGACCGAAGTTCTCACACCTCCAAACTCTTAAGAGGGGTGGGTTCAAGGGTCGAAAATATCATTTTGCGGAGTATGCGCGCCCTAAGGACCTCTCTACTGTTTATTGGTGTTGGAAAGTAGCGAGGAATAAGAGGTTATAGCGGCAACCGAGATAGGTTTGCGGATAAGGGTCAAATAACGTAACCCACTGAACTGCTTTCATTTGATAACATTTGACTTTCTTACTTACGTACATAACGTTTATCAAAATGATGATTGTTCTAGATTGAAAATTTAAAGTCGTTCCTGTTATATTTGAAATTTCCCCTGTTGAATTGTCGAGTGATATAAAAAGTTGGAGAGCTAATATTTGTTGGTTACTTTCTAATTGGGAATACAGTTTAATTAGCTAAAGCAGGGGTCGCCAATTAGTTTATTCAGGGGTCCAGTTCTTAAAATAACATGACCATCGCGGTCCGTTTCTCCTTGAGTTTATTAAATAAGCAAAAAAATCAAATAGGTAGGCCGCGGTCCGCCATTTGGTGACACCTGAGCTAAAGACTATGTATTACACAGGATTGGACTAGAAAGGTAAACATTATCGAGTCATACGAGTATATCCCCAAACCGGGCTTTCGAGTTCACACACGCTTGTTACTTCTGCGATCCCATCTACGAGAACACGATAGTGTTATTGTAATAGATTATCGCGGAAAGAATAGGCATTGTTCGGCGCCATGACGTCTAAAAGTGATAGATATGATTATGGCATTTCAACGTCGATTTCTAAAGTATTTCTGACAATAACTAGAACAGAGACTTTCGTCACTTAATTACTCGCTTTTATAAAAAGGCACTGTGTGGTGTGTTAGTACCGTAAAATCGGGTGCTAAGGCATTGCGTGGAGAGTTGGGTTATGAATGGGGAGAGAAGGGATGCCAGGGGGGTGAGATGGTTTTAAAAGGCTACTGCTACCAAAATAATGTATTCGTATTACAAATGGAGCTATAGTGATATTCATAAGAAAAAAAAAGATCCAACAATGTTCTAAAATCACCTTTGTATGAAATCCCATCTCACCCCAACTACGAGGTACTACGGGGTGAGGAGGGATTTTTTGTTTATCGGTAAAGTTATGAAATGGAACTACCCAAAATCATAAAAAAACTAAAATACAAATGTCCGGAACATTTATTATATATACCATTCAGTTTACATATGTAAAAATAAAATGTTATCGAGGTTTGAATGTCAGTTTTGTCCCTACTCACCCCATTTTAACCACGTGGTTTATAATAATTATAATCAGTGTGCTGTGCAATACAGAAATGTTTCAGGAAAGTGGAAAAACAAAGAAAGCAAAGTGAAACGCAACGTCTGCCGTGACAGTTTTAGCGCGTGCCAACTGTCCAGATGCAACTGTTGTGCGTATAAGGTTCCGACCACACATATGCCATGGCACGCAACTGTTTGTATTTGTACAAAAAATCCAGACAAATGGCGCTGACTGATTTAATTAGTAAAAAGTGTGAGCATTTGTGGTGAAAAATATTGAAAAATTTTTTGGGTATAAATAACAGTCATTCGTTTGAATATCGTTAATATCGACATAGATGAATAAAAAAAGTCCTATTTATACTCTGCAAACCAACTACGTCAGTAGAAAAGGCGCGAAATTATATATTGACAATATTTTTTTGACAAATTTGCCGTCTTTTTCTACTGAAAAAGCAGGCTTGCCAGAGTGGGTATAGACACAGAAACATAATGTTTTACAGCAGTTACGGAAATCAGGATGCATTGCCTGGTAATAAACAAATGCAGAAGTGCAAAATATACACTTCTCTTACAATACATCTTCCTAAAGCAAACTTCGCAGTCAAATCAAGATCAAAGTCGTGAACGATGTTTTCCACTATTCCACTTAGGGAAAACTTTTAATGAGGCTATCTAAGTGGAATATGAAGTTTCAATGATAAGGAACTTTGTATGCCCCCGATTTTTACTTACTAAAGTGTATGATTTAAAGACTGTTCATACATTTAATTTATGATGTAGTTCAGCGTTATAATTTCTTTTTTGTTATCTTAGGAAATAACAAATCATTAATAATGAAACATATTTATGTATATTTTACATAAAAATCCTCCTTCATAACAATCATAACTTAAAAAAAATAATCATGTAAGTACCTAAGAAAGCAAAAATCTAGATCTAGGGGGTCATCCATTAATTACATCACACGTTTAGGGGGAGGGAGGGGGTCAAGAAAATGTGACATGTTGTGACAAGGGGGAGGGGGGAGTCATATACTTTGTGACGTCACTTTAACTTCATCATTAACCGAAAATTTATTTAAATTATTTTATTCGCTATACAGTTAAATAACAAGTTTTTGAAACGATAATCGTTTTTATTCGTTTAATTTTATTTCTTAATCAGTTTTGGGTTATAAAATTACTAATTTCTTTTGTCAAAAATATTTTGATAAAATATTAAATAAATATTTGCCGATTTCGTTGAAGAAATGTGACGTCACACCAGGGGGGAGGGGTTTGCCAAATGTGACCAAGTGTGACAAGGAGGGGGGGGAGGGGTAAAAAAACCTAGAAATTCGTGTGACGTATTAAATGGATGACCCCTAGGTACAAACCCAATATTTTTTTATTATAGTGTCGTAAAAGCTTTGAAGCAAAAACTTAATAATAAACACGTACCTATGGTATTTTATTACATCGTTATTCAGAAGCACATGAAATTTTTGACAGCCTTGCTTGCTCGACATGTCGCGGGCATTGGGGTTCCCCTGGCGCTCGTTTCATCAATGTTACAAGTAGGTTATCATGGAAACCCAGGAGATATAGCGACGTGCGTTGTGTTATACCTCGTACTATGACTATTATGAGGCCACACTAATTAATAGGTAGATTTAAAAACAAACCAAACGGCGATGTAACGTCCACAGAATTATACAAGCTAAAGATGGGTGCGCTTTGGCACACAACGCATGCTTTCAACACTCATTTGTTTTTATGTTTTATTTTGCTTCTAGAGTTAGAACAAGATAAGTCTGCAACGATTTTGATAGCACACGCAGTGCAAGTGTTATTTATACGTCATAATTTCATACAAGTTTGACGTTTAAAATAACACCATTATTACTGCGAAAACTTTTGTCAAAATTTGTAAATATCTTAATTTATTTGGTTTGTACAACTTACTCCAAAGATCTATGAATCATTTTGTATTCATGAAAATTGACCCGAGAGGTGACGCTCGCTGTGTATCCATAACCTAAGTAATCGTAGGCCGAGATGGATGATCTGGCATGTCTCCACGAGCGATGCAATCTCACGCCATTATGTCTTACAGTAAAACATAACTGTGGCGTAATGCTTCCTTACAGTCACAGCTGTTGAATTGAAGCTGATGATAGCCGATAGAAGCACGTGGAAATTGAAAGATTTACGGGTCTTTTATGATGACTTTCAAAAATATGTACAGGTTGACTTTGAGTGAAATTCTACGACGCAAACTGATTAGGTACCATATCATTCAGTCAACCAAGGTAAAATTGAGGAAATGGTTCCGGAATACCAATTCTGATCGACTAATGTGTGTGTTCAAGCTTCAAAAGAGCTTTATACAATGACAAAATCCTGGAATTCCCATTTAACGTGCCATAAAAGATCAAAATAGAAAATTCTTGCTTCGTGAGAAGGTATAGCGATGGCTCAGCGCGGTGTTGTGGGTGTAAAAGTATAAATATCGACCCTCGTACTCGTTTTAGCCCAGCTCAATGTCACTGGCATCATTCTTCATGATATTTTTACTTGTTCCGTTATTACCACAACTAACAGCCGTGTCTAAATGATGCCTACATGTACTTATCGCCGGGAAAATAAATAAGAAACGGAAGGAAGCAGCATTTATTATCTTCGTCGCCTGTTTTCTTGTTATTTAATTTTGTCCTGGGTCTCAGAGGAACTTTCCGTTTTTCCTGTTTGAATTTTGTTTAACGATACAAAATATTAGCAACAATTGTATCAGAGAATATCCACGTGTAAACTAGTCAGATTGTAAGAAGATCACTTTTTGTGAGTTTTAATTTTCAATGGCAGCTACGCTTGATTGAACTTCTATTGCAGGTACTCTTGCAAAAAACGCACGCAATACCGCACCTGCCTAAAAAGCCAAAACATTATTTCTTGATCGTTATGACTCTCAGCGATGTAAAAATAGCAACAAATTACGATCCCGATTGTGCAAGAAAGCAATATCGTTTCTAAAATACATCGAGTGGAGCTATTACCGTCTGGCCAGGCACTTGGGCACGCTCTGCCTGTTTCATCCACTAACGCGTCCGTTTAAGACAAAGCCCAGAAAATAAGCTTTTATGTTTCCTGATCAATAACCCTTTGTTGGGATGCGAGCCGTTGACACATGAATAGAGAATTAGCACTTTCCTGTCTTTCCTTCATATATTCTATTGGCGGTAATCTTAATTACTTGTCGTAAAGGGCTGACAGACGACGCTGTGTGTTTAGGGAAACAGCTTTAGGAATTTCCATTTTGTATTTGGATATGGGCGGCGCAGGTAGGATTATGGTAATGATATTTAGTTTACGTTTAGTTAATTCAGGTTTACGAATACACACGTCTCAGTTTGCAGAACGTATTGATCACTATGTGATCTGAAAGTCAAAGCTTGTGTTCTACGAGTAAATGAAAATTATTGGAGGATACATAACAACTAGGAATATATTTTCCTATATTTTCTAGCATCAAGAAAAAAAATTCAAAAAGATCAAATGGCAACCAATGTTTGTAATTTGTGGTATGAGCGTAAAGGATGGCATTTTAAAAAGCACAAACAATTCGTGACTCCCATATTTTTAGAGCAACCCAACCCACTTGAGAAAGTCACTTTAGCGGCGGAGGAATGTTAATGGTCACAGCAATTATTCTGTAAGAAACGGAGGCTATGTGACCAGGAGTAACTGCCTAATGACACATGTTAAAGTTCCGTACATGAAAAAACCGGGCAAGTGCGAGTCGGACTCGCGCACGAAGGGTTCCGTACCATAATGCAAAAAAAAACGGAAAAAAAGAAAAAAAAAACGGTCACCCATCCAAGTACTGACCACGCCCGACGTTGCTTAACTTTGGTCAAAAATCACGTTTGTTGTATGGGAGCCCCATTTAAATCTTTGTTTTATTCTGTTTTTAGTATTTGCTGTTATAGCGGCAACAGAAATACATCATCTGTGAAAATTTCAACTGTCTAGCTATCACGGTTCATGAGATACAGCCTGGTGACAGACAGACGGACGGACGGACGGACAGCGAAGTCTTAGTAATAGGGTCCCGTTTTACCCTTTGGGTACGGAACCCTAAAAACTAAGTGCAGCGGAATTCAGAAGGTCAGCTATATACAATAACTTACATAAGAAGGTATAATATTTCAAGATTATGCCAATTAAATTAAACCCAAAGGATAGTAGACTTAGACCAAGATAAGTCTGCAGCGATTTTGATAAAGCAGACAGCGCAAGTGTTATTTTAAACGTCAAACTTCTATGAAATTATGACGTATAAATATCAGTTGCACAGTCTGTGCTATCAAAATCGTTGCAGAGTTATCTTGGTCTAACTCTAATACACTGTATAACGCCATCATGGACAGCCGTTGTTTGCAAGTGCTAAAAAGTGAGCAGTCCGAAAATAACACTAAAATTAACCTGTCCGATTCGAAACGCAGAATCACAACTCATGTTATTATATACAATACTAGCATTTCGAGCGGATTTTGATTATTAAGGGGCATTAGAGGATACGACTAAGCATGATGTGGAAATTAAATGACGCACGCTATGGCTGCGCGTGTGGGAACTGGGAACCTAATTATTGCTGTACCAGATATGTATATGGATAGTCGAAAAGCAAATATGTATTTCGGAGTTAGATAATCGAGATGTTAGATTCATCATTTTTTGTTTGTCTATATGTCATAAACTGATAAGTATAAGTAAGTACGTGTTATTCTTGAGCTTGAAAGATAAATGAAAATGCAAATAAGGATAGATTAGATAACGGCTGGGGGGTCTCCATTATGTAACTTGTTATATTCAAAATAACCTAAACAAGTGGCAAAATTATTTTTTACCTCATTGTATCCAATGAAATACAATTTCTTTTTATTTGTTATAACTACATTAGAAGTATAGTAAGGTAGTATATATTTGTCAATATGTAAATAGATTAAAAGTTTGTTGAGTGATTCTTTACATATAGGAATATATTACCTATGATCAATTAAGTTGGTTTGCTGAATTTTATACACGAAAACATAAACATAGGAAGCTTGCCTGTGGTCTAGAAATGAGCATCAGATTTAGACCCCATACGTTACAACTTAATGCGTAAAGTAGCTATGTGGCTGTGGCTGACTTACTAATTAACCTTATTTGAATAAACTAATTGTATTGGTCTTTTGTGAATGGACAGAAGTATTAAAGTCAAGACGCGTGTGCCTGTACGTGACTGCCGGTGAGCAGCGGCGAATAATAACTAACCTTCCAACCATAACTTATTCATTACACTCACTTGACTTTGACGTACGACTTATCCGATAAACTTATTTCTTACTTCGAGAGTAATTATTAAAAAAATAGCATACGGTAAGTGCAAATCAAACCGATGTTTGGGGTAGTAAAAACTTTATTCCCATTTCTCGAGACAGCTTGAAGATCACCTATTTGGTATCTTGTTTAAATGGCTTCCGTTCCTTTGCTATTACAGTATATTTACGAAAATTTTATTTTATTGCGCAATCATCTAGGTAAAATCATCTAAATTAAAACTGGTAGATTCCCTGTGAATAAATCACTCTCAATAAGAGTTCGAGACATGTAATATAACGAAAGTATAAGACAAAATAATTAATACCCGCAGGCGGGCCATCATCACAACTAATCTACGTACATAAATATTTCTTCAAAAAGTATTCTGAAGCATAATTTAAAAAAGCTGTATGTATAAGAGAAGGTTTATAGATTCACGCGCGTTTTAGAAGCACGGGATTATTACCTCACTAACGCATTATGTATATGAAACTACACCTACGCGGGTCAAAGTCCTGACCTATTTTAGTCCTTGTTACGAGCCATTGATCCAGCCTAGTCTGGAGGCTAGAGGGTTGTAGCTAATTGTATATTTATGAGAAAAAACTGCCTTTTTATTGGTTCTCACTTTTAGATAACGATCAGAGTTTTATTACTTGAGATATTACGTGATAAGACCATTTAATTTTCGAAAGAATAAAATTAAACTTAGGATTTTAATATCTGGATCATATATAAATTGAATTGGATGTGTATTGATTCATTTTTAATTGAAAATTAGTATCTACGCCAACGTATTGGGTGTACATATCATAAATATATTGGGCTTCTTTAGTAAAGTATTGAGAAACCCTAAGGTGGCTTTGCAATGTCTGCATCGAAAATGAATTACCACTTGTATGTAAGATCAATCAACTGTGATCGACATCAGAAACGCCGCATTGTAATTCAGGAACAAAACGATTTTTAATAAAGCTCAAGTGCGCCCACGCATTGCGAGTGAACGGCGCAGTCCCACGCCAGCGCTCTCATCTCATAACAACGACCCAAATCTTACGCAGCCTCTTATTTTTATCGATTATACAACTAAAAAGAGATCTTTAATGGCTAAGGAATAGAGTATAATTTTGAACGTGACTGTAAGAGACGTATGAGGTTTGGAGATCGTAAGCGATGAGGGAACTGTCAGCACAACGAATTAGGAAAGCAGTGTAAACTAATAAGGATACGTAAAGGTAGGTACATAATTATAATTAGCATGTTCGCGTTTCCGTTTGGGCGTAAACTAGCTTGCATAATGGATAATAATATAAGGCGGAGCTCGAGAAAAACAGTAGGAACAAAAATGGGTGGTAAATTATTCACGCTGGCGCTCAAGCTCAATCGCATAACAAAATAAGATTATTAATCACATGGGATGCAAAAATGTAGGTACTTGTAATGGGATTAGCGAGTTGATTATAACAATGTTTTAGAGAAAAAACAGGAA
This sequence comes from Cydia splendana, assembly GCF_910591565.1. Lineage (NCBI taxonomy): Eukaryota > Metazoa > Arthropoda > Insecta > Lepidoptera > Tortricidae > Cydia > Cydia splendana. Next base: position 8,932,412 of record NC_085971.1, on the reverse strand, counting down.
CCAGCGAAAATGTAATTGGTTAGGTTAGAGTTGGTAGGAGCGAGAATGATTGACCTTATATGAAAATGAATATTCCAAATACATTAAGTATTTGACATTATTAATATATTGGTGTTCCTTATAAAAACAAGACTAAGATATTAAGCAAAATAGGTATATATTTATTATTAGTACCGGCAATACCTATTGGTTTGTGATGGAAAACCTAAAACTAAGTTTACGTGTATTTAAATCACATAAGAGTATATTTGACAACGTTTTGATGGCATGTTGGAACAGCTTTTAAAGCTCACCGTGTGCTTATACAATAGCTATTACCGATAAAATGAAAGGCTTCATATCACTTTACTGCCCTTGTATTACGCTTGGTTACGCGAGTAAGTCGAATTCTTAGGCTCCAGCCAGTGTAATGAAACCTCCAGAGCCATGATAAATATGCGTAATCGGAGCGATGATTCCATCGTAAATAGCAATCGTAGTGATAGGAATGACATTACCGGTATCCTGTGTCCAGAAATCGCCAATTGAAACAACATTTTACATTTAAAGCTTGCGTTAATAACGTTAATTTTGTTTGTCGCAATTGTTGGTTTTATCTTATTTCGTTGCAGGTCGAATTGTATTGTATTTACGCCACGTCAGTCATAATTAAAATACATAATTTAATTGAAAAATTGTAGGCACTCATTTGATGATGGTTTTTGCAAATAAATCACTTTATAAAAGCCAACAGCCCACTACTTAATCTGGTTATAAATATTCAATGAAGTGTCGAGTAATCCGTATCGTCTTGCCTTATTAGACGGTAATTAGCAATTAAAAGTTCATAGACCTTGGTTGAGCTTTCTATGGATTCGTCGTTACTAAAGTAGGTATCCTTCAGACAGATTTATCAAAGTTAGTTTGGTGAGTAGTTTTACCGTACTTAATGATTAGGAATTATTATTATTAAGCATAAATTAACAGCATACACTTGGTAGGGTTAGACAACAGATCCTACTTCTCCGTTCTTTCGAATTCTGAGTAACAAGTGCATAAGTATATTATATTATCGACGTCTTTGCAGAAATTATAATGTCCAGTGTCACATTATGTTTAAGTATCAGACAAGCTGCCAAGTGTGATAGTGATGGTTGACGCTATGAAACAAGCGGCAGATTAAGCGATATCCGCTGACGGGGCAGAAAACGGGCGGACGAAGACGAATTAGTGTCATGAACACTTTATTCTCGCTATTGTGCGGTAAACTGCCCGTTTGATTTACCTACTTGCAGTTACTTGCCATTCATTTATTATACAAATAATAATGCATTTAATGTGTCTACCAAAAGAAAATAAATCATATTAATCCTTAGACCAAAGAAAATATTATTGCTCATCAATTAGAACAATGGGGTTAACCAACCTAATCATAATAAACTGTCCATGTAATAAATGCCAGGGCTATTAAATCGAACATTTATGTTAATTTACTTACCTACTTTATAATATGCGATTAAGGTGGTGGTACTGGTGCTCGACGCGGTCCCAGTACATGTCATCTTGAAACTTAAGTCATTGTCAATAGAGGTGACTGCAGGGTGTCATCTATTGGGCATTAGCATGTCGAGCACTAGTACCACCACCTTTTTAATTCTAACAATATTATACATATTACGACCACAATTACTGCATTCATTCTCAGAGCCAACAAAGTTGTTATCTGCTTACCTACTAAAACGGCATTGTCAGCTCTAGTGGAGCGAGTGACCTCACCCGGTCAATATCAATGTCGCGAAACCTGCCTTCTAATAGTTATATTGACCGCGTGCTGAATCAACTTGCATCTATTACGCGTTTGTCAATGGACATTGCAGTATAGTTATACCTTTTATCTGTACGTGTTTGTATATAAGAAATTTTGTTATAGTAGGTAAGTACCTAAAGAAATATTTCCTTAGAGTAGTGCTTGAACGACAACTACGAGTTAAACACAAACGTGGGTAACTTATTGACTATTAGTTATAGTAGACTGTAACTAGATGGATAGTTACATAAGTAGATACGATGGTATACTCAGCTACAAAGGCACAAACAGTGGCAGAGTCGTAGCGCCGGTAACGTTAGTAACATTCGAATTTTCATGGAAGACGTTACAAAACAAAGCTGGCCTACCCGGGCTTTTTTAAGCTTGTAAATACCTTGTATGATACTAACTAGTACTAATATTGCAATACTTGTTGGGACAACATTAGCCTGCGTTTGTAGCTTTACCTGTTTCGCACTGGACATGTACCTAACTAGCTAGATAAAACCAGAAAGTTTAATGGCGATATTCATACACGCGCTACAAGCCTCAATTATCTATTAATCGTTTGTCTTTATCAGTCATTTTGACATATGTAATAATAATAATTCAGCCTATACATATACGTCCCATTGCTGGGCTGCAGGGCATGGGCTGCAGTCCCCACGCTGGCCCAATGCGGATTGGGGACTTCACACCTTTTGAATTTCTTCGCAGATGTATGCAGGTTTCCTCACGATGTTGACATATTTATTTGTAGGAAAGGAATAAAACATAAACTAACTACCTAATTGAGGCTTGTAAAGTTTTATGAATAAATGGTAGAATATTCTAAGCAAACCTAGCCTTGATGTAAATAGACTTGAATTTAAATGAAATCTAGTTTCCGTTAAGGGTTTCGTAGCTTATGAAACAATAGGGTATTTGACTTAAGTCAAATCAGTTTTTCGAACTGTCAAAACGATTTTGCTACTAGAGTCCGTCCATGAAAACTCTGCAGCGGATTTGATAGCCCACGCAGTGCACGTGTTATTTTAAACGTCAAACTTCTATGAAATTATGACGTATAAATGATACTTGCACTGCGTGGGCTATCAAATCCGCTGCAGACTATTCTTGGTCCGACTCTAGGGAATTTATATGAACCACTAGCATGTGACGTCACAATCAAATTACCTTCTTTTTATAGTTTTATACGGGTTTTAAAATAGAAATTGTGTCTAAAAATAACTGTTGTCTACGTTTCTCTATTAATCTTCTGGTGCTTTATTTTATACGTGGTTTAAAATAATTTATTTTAAAATAGTCAAATACCCTATTGTATTACAGATTCAAATCCTCCGCCTTATCATTCTGAATCCTTTAGTTCCTAACCGTCTAGACGCATTGAAGTTTGTTTGTAAACGCCCGGATTGACCCGAGTCAATATAGATGACGCCAAAGATCCTTTGCGTGAGATTTTGGAGGATATTTGGTTAGCTAATGAAATCTTATGAGTTGGGCAAACGGACGCAGGTTGGGGTTATTTAGTTTCACACGTGTCTTCGTTAAAGGTCAAATAATGTAAGTAGATCCTGACGCTTTTGGTGCAGACCGCCGATTTTGTCGGTTATACAAAAATTTGCTACTAATTCGTCTTTATCCCCTCGAAAATAAGACTATAGTGGTTTGCGACAATTGCATTCGGTTCAATACAGGTAAATGCTTTATGGCAATACTCTCAGAGCTTTATGCAATAATGCATTTCTGATTCATTTTACCACCACGATGACTGTCCCGTTGGATTAGATAACTCACTACCTGACTGATGCCTCATCCCAAGAAAAGAAAGTTGGAGATGATTACGTTACATAGCCTGTGGGTTTTTATCAACCACAGTCTAGATGAAGCGACAGACAATGCGTTACATAAATGTTACGTTAAGTGTACCACGTTATTGAATGGTAATCGCTCGAGAATAGAACTGGTATTAAAATAATACAAGCTAACATCAGGTCGACTTTAAATGTATCTTGTCATGTTGACGTCAGGTTTACACAAAAGATAATTAATGGATATGCGTAAAATGTTTGTAAAGAACATGTTTCTGTCCGGACAGCTGACAATGTGACTTTAGATTTTCGTAAATGTGAAACTACAGAAACCATGAATGTTAAAGTTCTTAACTTACTTACTTAATAACTAATTGTCAAAATAATCTCGAATATATAGATTCGTAAAACCTTATATGGTATATTGATACCATATAAAACCTTATATTATATTTATATATATTACGCCAAGTTTAAGAAGTTCATAGTACTTAATTGATAAATCTGCCCGTTTTCCACTGCTTTGATGTAAGTTCTTTTCATAAGTGAAAAACGAACCGGAAACCAATTTAAGGGCTTTTATTAGCGCTTGCTACCGAGAATTATTAAGTACACAGATTTCTAATTGTTTCCCGCCCATTATGATGAAGCCCATTGAGTAAATTTGACCTAGTTCGTGAAAAGATTCAATCAAATCAAATTATGTAAGTTTTGAAATTATAATTTCGCTATGGCTGCCATAAAGATAGGCGACAAAAGCTATGATTAATTTTGAAACTGTTGGCAAAATGTGAAAATAAGATAAACTTCTCTTAACCCTTCATATTAACTGCATGTCGCATAAAATTATTTGTTTATATTTAAACTTTAATAGCCGAAATATATGGCTTCATATGCAATGAATAGCCAAAATACACACTTGGTCAATACAATTCAAATCATTTGTACTCGTATGACCATTTGGATAAACAAAAAATGTTACTCTAAAGAGCACGCGGTTGGTCAATAGCGTAAATTAAGGACTAATGAGTTGGGAGCAGCGGTAGCGCTTGATACAACCCGCAACCTGGAAAAGTCTAAATTAAATCCCCTTTGTGTCATGTTGAGTTACAAATACCGACCTTTGATATCAGACCCAGTAAAAAAATGGAGTGGTGCTGTGTCAGGGTACGCGGTCGTTGGGTTTGACGTGGAATATCTATAGTCTGCCAAGCTAACTCTGTACAGATTTTGCAAATAACAAAATGTGGAAGCGTCAGCATAAGTGTGTTTAAACTCACTGAATTTAGTTTGTGAAATACGTCTTAGGAAATACGCTAAGTCATTGACTTCTTAAAGCGACACCATGAATCATGATGATTAGGTACTTGCACTAAGAAAGACTATACTTGCTTAATTACAGCCATTCGTATTCAGTGCCACCATTTAGCGTTATTAATGTGTGATCATTCATTGTCATTGAGTAACTCTCTCTAGTAATGTCACTTGGCACGGTTCGCCTAACGAATACAGGCACAAGCGTGGGTAGCTCGCATTGTTGCGTGGGAAAACAGCCCAATTGTAGCCACTTGCTTCCCATCCTCCAGTATGTATATACATATGTAGATTGTATGTTTAAGTAAGCCACTAGTGCCCAATTGTATGGACGTTTGAAGCGGCACGTGCACTTCTAATCTAACGAACTAAATTGGGTTATTGATGCTGAGCTCAATCAATGATCGACGCATAAATTTTAATTAGTTTTTGTACCGTTTCTTCCATTAAAAAACCGCTATTGTACAGTAATTTAATGCTTGACTTACTTTCCGCTCTCAACGCTTTTGGTTTTCAAGCAGTCATCAAAAGCCTTGCTTTGTGGAAGCAGTCAAAATCGACCGTTTTCTGTGGATTGTTGTGTTGTGCATAGTCTAATAAAACATGGTCTTCCATTCCCAGAGTGACACGGGCTTACGTCACAACAACATGGCCGCTATATATAGCGCTATCGCATATTATCATATAGCGCTGTCGCATGATGACGTAGGCCCGTGTCAGTTAGGTGACCTAGAAAAGACGGGAATGGAGTACCAGGCGGAGTATATTATTATACCATGGTGTTGTGTGAAGATTTACGATTTATCTCTCCTAGGTGTTAACCGTTAATGTAGTAGTGAAGTAAATATTTAGTTGATCTGTTAGTAACTACGTAATACGTGTAAAGTCAAGGCGTTGAGTTTAGTTGAATATTTGATAAAACTATTAGCGTCTGTTTCGTTATTCATTGGGTTTCCAAATCAGCTCGCAACAACAAACGATACAGAGGATAGCCAACATACCAGCTGCGGTTTAAACGCTCGTCTGTATAACGTAAAAGCTTTTTCTCTGATTTGATATCACGGTCTGTTTTTCATAAAAAATACAAAGCAAAGCTTTCAGACAAATTACAGTTATTGCAAACGAATGAAATATTAAATATTTGCCTTTTTGAATATTAAATATTTTTCCCTATGCTAACTTCAATACAAATTCTCTCTCATTTGTTCACATTTTAAAAGAAATTGTTTAGGTAATTATGCATACCTACATAATTCTTGAGGGTACGTTTTATACGTCTCGATCGTTCAGCTGCCTGTTGATAATGATACATATTTGATTTAGATCGTGACAGTAAATAATGTCCAATTGGAACACAACACATCTAAACACATGTTTGTGAAACTCTCGAGCCACACAAGATTCTATATCGAGCTTTCATTAACCTCAATACGTAGATACTGCTAAACAAACCACAACTCTCTTGTTTTCAATAATTTCAATAAGCAACTACCTATATTTATACACAACTAATGCCGGTAATGTACCGATGTATTGCATAAGGACGACGGCTTTGCAAATATTTACGATTTCGTGTCTTTCTTTCGCATGGTTGTTATTCATAGCCGAAGAGCGAATAACTTTAATCGCATAGTGTAATAAATTAGCCGAAACAAAAACTGTTTCGTCGACGTGGAAGTGGGTTATTTTAGATTTAGATTAAGGTTAGCGATAACGTAAACCTTGCGGTGTCCGACCGAATTAATGAGCATAATGCCACGAATGCCGTGGAACTTTGTATGATACTTTAGCTATGTAAGTAAGATTAGATGACTATTAAATAAGCACCATAACACAAGCGATGCAATGTTTTTGTACGCAGGTACCTACGATAGGCGATATAAACGTGTACTTACTACGTCAAAATTAAAACGCAGTGAATTTTATTATACATGTACGAGTAGGTAGAAATAGGTATATAAATATGCCTCTATAATTTAAGGTAATATAATAATAAATCATCCTCTTCTATTTTTAAACTGACCTCCTCATGGAGCTAATGCTAAAGCGCATTATTTACGCTCAAAACGTAACATATGCGTCTCATTTGTCAAGAGTCAAAGCCTCGATGAATCATGTGGAATTTTAAATATCTGACGACCGACAAGGCAAAGGGATGAATCAGGAATCAGGAATGTGATGATCAATGTCGTTGTAAATAAAAACAGACATGTTTATAACAAAGATAAACTAGGAATTCAGTGTATAAAATTGTAAAGATTTTTGTCGAGTAAATTTTAATTTAGAATTGTGACCTTAGCTAATTTTATGCCAGACAAAAAATTGTTTATTTTTTTGTTTGCATTACCTCGGTTAACTAATGTTATCCAGTTGATAAGTTAAAAGCATTTTACACAACACAACTTAGTCATGCACTGTAATCTGCTCACGTCTAGTTTCATAATCAAATCAACCCAAGGGTTTAAGAAGGAAATGTCAACGAGTTCTTTACAATCGTTGAGCAACACCGGATAATTTATTTTATTAGGCAATCGCAACCATAAGGTACAGCCGAAGCCATTGTGAGCTTGAGCCGTCTGTGAATAAAGGGAATGTACGAACTGACATCGAGGAGATATATCATGATAGACGGGTGACCATATCGGAGACAGGATAAACGGATCATCACTACATTTAAACCGCGCTGTCAGAAGTTCCAGCCAAAGCCAAAATTAATCAACTCTGAGCCAGGCCAGATGGCGATCTCGCTCGATATAGAATAAAGAAAAGGTGGCACAACTGAGTATATCTAGATTATACTATTGATATGACAGTTATTTGAGTATTACCTACTGAGCAATTCAGGGAGAGACAGGAGGAGTTCGTGTTCCTAGAATATTGCCTTAATTGGTAATGTTGGTATCTAGTATTAGCGCATTGAATAACAGGAGTAGCCTTTAAGAGCCTACCACTCTGCCGAAAATCTTGCACAATTGTGCAAACTTTTGTATGGATTGACGACGCTTTTATTTGACATGGCCTGCCCTGATGCATACATTTGACGTGCCCCTCCCCCGCAAAAATCGGCAGACTGTTTTGTACAGAAGATGACAGACAAGGGCATTTATAAGAATACGAGAAGATCAATTTTAGCCTCAAGTGTATATGAACAGGTAAGTTTTCGAACCACAAGTAAGTACCTCGTATAGAAAGTGTAGCTGCTATGATCTGATAGATCGCAGAAAAAAAAACAATGAAGCGTTGGAGCGCCTATCGCGAATGATTCTCAGATAGAGCGAAGAAAGTAATCGCCTGTCAAGTAAGAGCGATAATTTATTGCTAGTCAACATCATAAAATCTTAGTTATTGATACTGCTTTCGTTTCGTATTTGAGTTACTTAGTCACAGAAATGCGGAGGTGGTGGGGTATCATTCTAACGTCTATCGTATGTTTCGATTTTATTTCTTCGTTATATTTCTCTGGGTACTTACTGTACTGGCTAAGTACATCAGGTTTCTTTACAAAATCGCAATGAGTAAAGGTGTTTTGCCAGTCAGCATATGGTGGCCAGGTTTAAAACTGGTTGTTTGACTTGCCTGCCCTTTGAGATACGCAGCTGCGCAACCAGATTTTAAGAAAAGGATTTTTTTAATACCTATGCTGAGGGAGGGACAGAATTATATTCTTAATATTATATTGATACCGTACGGGTAGAGAGAGAAAGAGAGAGCTCCAATAAATTTTATAATTTAAATCTCGAGTCAAAAAGTGAGCTCCCTGAATTTTAATCACCTTATTCTACAAATTCTTCGGATTCTTCCCTGGGTTTCAGAAACGAATGTCCAGTACGGTTATGATGGTCGTTCTTGTCTACGTAACAGCGTGATAAAACGGTATCCGTCACTTTCAATCGCGCTCTGTTAAAAGTGATGGATATTTTGTCACGTGGATAAAGCTATCCATAATAGGCCTGCAGTACAGTACGTATCTTTTATCGTGGCGTAAGTATGTATTTAACCTCTTGTATCTTGATCCCCCTCAAAACTTTACGGTGGCTGCATAATAGATCCGTATCAAAACACATGAGATGGATAATGGCGTGCAATCCGCATGTACCTGCGTTCCCAGTTCCACTGCCATTGTTGGAGTTACAAAAGCGGTCCGAGGTCGTCCGCGCAGGTAATCCCGCGATTGCTACTGTTCTGACCTGACTTGAAATAAGGGTTTGCCTACTTCAAAACAAGCGAATTCAATTTTTTTCTGGACGTCTCGCTGTTTAATCGATCTTTTCAACGTAAACTTGCCATAAATCTAGATATTGTGTTGCTAGGAAGCTCCTAATTAGCCCACACTATCTGGCCATTTCATCGGTGTTAAATAAATTGCCAAAACTTGGATGGTTTTTGGCAAGCCTTATGGCAGAACTTACTGTGATTGTGTAAAATTGACCGAAAAGGTATAATATTTATTTCGAAATTTCACAATTCTGTTCTTGAAAAGTTCAGTAGTTCTGCCAGCGAATGCAGGTCAACCAGCTAATATCAATTAAGATAATCCCTTGTGACGACACTGCCAAGGATTAGTGTGGCGATTGAATGCTGATTGGCTTACAACGTGTTATTTGTTGTGCCGATTTGTTTTCATTCTTCAAATCGATTGGGTTTCAAATGGCAGTGACATAAATTTTTGGTCTTGCTCTTGACACCACAACAAAATATTGGCGCCCATGTTCCGAATTCTTAGAACTCTTGTAGTGTCATCCCATGTCACGTAATCATTCGATTTGAACAAATTACAGTGCAAGTAACTGGCAATCACCCATATACTTAGCACGCTTGGTTTTTTTGCATTGACATTGGGCGAGTTTTTATGTTCACCAACAACAGTTCGCAAAACATTGACAGAACAGTACCTAGATAATTCGACAGCGAAGTTTTCAGTTGTTGAATCTTGACTTTTCCAGTTCCTTTTGTTTACAAATATAACCCCAGAATGGATGTTTCTCCTTTGTTCTCTCGCCTTGCGCTTCATATCAAATGTCACGCCGGACCTGTTACATGTAATAGATTAGGTCAGATAAGGAATTGTGCAACGTTTCTACATTGGGACGTTTCTTGACAGTTCTTGTGTGCTGCTGATAAGGTTCACAGTAGATTAGAAAAGCAGTAATTTATTATGAGAAAACTTACGTAGGTTAAACTGTCGACAATATCCAGATCCAGTGGCAAGCAATATGCAAGTGAGTATTAAACCGCACAGCACGAGCTCTCGGTTCGCAGCTGGGTTTCCACTCGATTATTGATTTGCATCCTTTGCTTCACCACAAAGATCACTTACACGAGTAAAAATCCAATAACAAACTCTCGGACCGATTCCTCCTATGAATGGGCCGATTATGAATTTCACATGTCAATAAGCCACCAGCAAGTAGCTGTAGATAAAATGCTTTATTGTCACTGATTTGTTCGAACACTTGTCGTTATCTCGCTTTAAACGAAGCGTAGGCCGTGTTATATCACTCCTAAATCGTATTGATTTGATAAGAACGGTTTTAAACAATGATGTGCATAGTAAAAACAATGCAATGTCGAGTGGCGCGACGACCACGCACGCCGTACGTGCCGCCCCGCCCGCGGACACCTCCGGACTGAAGTTGAAGTGACAAGACTACGAGAACGGGCTGGAGCGAGCGAGTAAAGATCGCCTTTCGGCTGCATTCGCGCGATATTCGCAGCGATTCGACTTCGGTACGATACAAGGCGAATCAACTCGATGGGGGATTCGAAATACCATGCCGCAGCACAGGTGGGTTTGCGTTTGAAACCGCGGTTGTGCCAGATTCGCTACCGCGCCGCGTGAGTTATTTCCGAGTAGAAACAATAAAGTAATGGATCGTCAAATTGTGATTTGCTTGGTATTTTCTTTCATAACATTTAGATAAATCTACGTTGAAGATGTCTATTTGTTTTGGAGAAAAAAGAGAAAAACGGATCGATGGCAAATAGGTATCTTGATTCAGGAGTTTGTGTCGCTTAAGAAGTAATAGGTATTTTAAATAATTTGAATATGTGTTCGTGTTTAGTGACAGGTTCCACTTTGCCTATTCTATAGTCTGTATCTTTAGGTATTTAAATAAAAGTAAACATTTTCATTTACCCTCAACTGGCTTAAGGAGCTATTTGAGGGTAAATGAAAACATTACATGATCAAATAATGTAGGTTAAAGTCAGGTCATTCAGTGACTGGTCAGATGGTTGGTTAACCAATAAATGTTATAACTACCCGAAAATGTACAAATTGTTTAATTTTATTTAAATACCTAAAGATACAGAGTATAGTTACCCATTTAAGGGCAGTTTAGAGAAAAATCAGTGCACGTCACGCACACGCAAGCCGATGTGCAGTGTGTGCACAGGCCTTAAGCATGCGCGTTATGTGAAAGCCTGCGTTTCAATTTGAATTATCTGCGTTTTTTTATAGTTAGGTCCTCGCTTCCAGTACGGGCGGCCTACAACTCTTATTACTTTGTTTTATAAAATTTACTGGTTGCTTATCGATCACTCTCTTTTCGTATAGAATGGAGTGACTCAGCTTGGGGGTAAAATAATTACGCAATCTATGGTGGCGCCATTAATATTGTGTTTATCTTCAGCCTGTCAATCAAGCTTTGTTATCCTTAGGAGAAAGACAAAGAACAGGTAAAGTAATATAATATAAGCCGTATTATAGTAGATATTTTGATGATAACTTCATCATTAAGTGTACGTTGAAGAAAATTCCTTTGATTGTGTAACTCAAACTTTGTTGTTCTGTTCATATTTTAAAATAAAGGTAATACTTAATATGCTAGGTAGTTACAAGACCTTAAGAAAACTAATAGATTACGATGCTACTATCTATCCAGAAAAAAACACGTAAGGCTATAATACCTAGCTAATGAGCTAAAACTTAAACAGGACTATTGCTATATAACTTTCGGGAATAGAAAGGACAAATTATAACCTAAATATAAGTATAACCTTACATTTTTACAATCGCAATGGTACAAAAAAAACTTTTTAAAACACATCTTCCAACTGTTGCGTTATTACTTTAAACTTTTTGGTTTCAAAGCTTAATAGGTACTAGCGCGTTTTCATTGCACCTATGATTAGAATAATGTACAACTCCATTCGATTTTACATGCTGTGAACTCCATATATCAACGCTTTCCCACTTTGTGGCGGAAATAGAGTTATTTTCCGTTCCATTGGCTTTGTGAAATGGCATACATTTCCTTTGTGCGCGGAATGTTTACCTGCTGCACGACGCAGTGGAAAAAAATGCATTCTGGAGATAAGATAGCAATTAGCTGATGGGGTGGGTTTCAGTGATAATGTTTCTATTTATATCCGCGTGTTTTATTTTAGCGGCTTTATGAAAAATAAAATAAAGTTGTGGGGCTTATTCTGTCGGTGGTTACAATGTAAAAGCGCCATATTATGTTGCCTATTTTATGAAATATGTTTTAAAAAGCTGCCGGCTCCTTCTCTACGTTCATTATAAATGCTCTTTATAGCTCAAAGACTCTTGCAATTCCTAGGGACCTCATGTGGGGCCTTTACTAGCATTTCCACTGCGGTTGGCTCTTCTCAAAAGTTTGTTCACCCCTGCCCTAAACTGTATAAGCATCAACAGTCAGTTGTCGTAAACAAATGGATCGACGCACTATGAATCTCTAAGAGCCGCAAATAACGGTCACAGTGATATTTAATAACCCTTAGCGCCACTGGCACCATCCCATTAACCCGGGGTTAATCAGTTAACCCGTTAACGCAGTGTCAAATTGTACTGGTAACCATGGTAACTCCAGGTTTAACCGGTTAACCCCGGGTTAGTGAATGGTGCAAGTGGCCCTTAGTGTTATTTTTGGGGGCTTGAAGAGCCGTAATCGTAGTACCCAAGCCGAGGTTTGCCGACGCCTGGAGGCTGGTTCTGACAGCAATTAGTTATTACTGTCATTAGGCATCACGCGCCCAATAAGTGCGAGCGAGATGCCTTATGACACGGCTCGGATTGCATTTCGCGCATACTAATCAGAGGGCCTACAGCGAAAACCGAAATTCGCAAATTGCGGGGATTTTTCTCTTTTACTCCAATGAAGGCGTAATTAGAGCGACAGAGAAAGATGCCCGTAAAATGAGAACTTTGATTTTCGCGGTTATAGCCCAGAGTGAGTTGATCGTCAAGTTCGTATCAAAACATGATCAAACAAATGGTGAATCAGAATCGGCATTCTCTTTACTCTTTTTTTACTCGTTTTTTAGTTCTTCAGAACTCTGAGTTATACTTTACAATTTTTAACCGACTTCAATTTCATAGAAGGAGGAGGTTCTGTATTCGGTTGTGGCTATTTTTTTTTTTTTTTCTATGTACGTTCACCGATTACTCCGACATCCGTAGTCCGATTTGAGTAATTCTTTTTTTGTTTGAAAGGAGCTACCTTCGAGTTGGTCCCATTTTAATTTGGTTCTGTTCTGATGATGGGATCCATGAGGAATTGAGGGAACTCCTCAATTTTTAAAGGCACATGCATGGTGTTTTGGGCGTTTTCTTAAGTAACTCGAGCATTTTCTCTCGAAAACCACTAATTTGATGAAGTAGACCTGATGATGATGATTATTTTGATGATAATGATGATGATTTCTTTAAATGTAAATATGTTCAGCGATTACTCTGGCACCTGTGATCCGATTTGAGTAATTATTTTTTTGTTTGGAAGAAGTTACCTCCAAGGTGTTTCCGTATTATTTTTGGTTCTGGTCTGATGATGGAATCCATGAGGAATTGAGGGAACTCCTCAATTTTTAAAGGCACGTGTTAAGTGATTTCGGGGTTTTCTAAAGTAACTCGAGCATTTGCTTCCGAAAACCACCAATTTGATGTACTGCAACTGTAGCCTTACCACGAGTTTGACATTGACATATTCGTCTTATGCATCTTAATGTAACTTTTTATGTATCTCGCTCACACTAAGGTTAGTACGAGCGAGATGCATAGGAAGTAAGTTACACACATGCTAGCGAATATATCAATGTCAAACTCGTGGTAAGCTGGTAAGGCTACTGATCGGGGGTTAGGGTTAGGAGTTAAGGGGTCAGAGATTAACGGGTCGGGGAATGGCGGTTGAAGGGTTGCTGGTTCAGGATCGAGGAGTTCCTGGATCAGGGGTTGATGTGCTGTGAGGTTGAGTGATCGGGGGGCTGAGGGATTGGGTCAGTGGCGGGGCGGGCGGATGGATTTAGTTGACAGGAATTATAATTTCCCAGACGGACTCGAGACAATTCCTGGTTCAGGGTCGAGGGGTTCCTGGATCAGGGGTTGATGGGCTGTGAGGTTGAGTGATCGGGGCGTTGAGGGATTGGGCCAGTGGCGAGGCGGAGGATGGATTTAGTGTAGTAGTGACAGGAATTATAATTTCCCAGACGGACTCGAGAAAATTCCTGATTACATACATATTTATTAAAGTAATAGGTACACGAATTTAGTGTTAAACATGATCTTGTTTTTCATTCATGCGTCGCGCTCTTAACAATGCGTTAAAACTAAAAATGGAAAAATAAAAACTTTTTACAAAAAAAAGCAAACCGACTTCAAAAAGGATGAAATAAAATATTATCCTTTTTGAAGTCTATGCGTTACCAACTGATATGTTTGAAGTCGGTGCCAAGCCAAGTAGTAACAATACCAGTCAAAATAATCAGCTTTATAGCTATAAATCCCATTAGAACTGCACTAATAACTATTACAAATGTGTAAGTAATTTTGTCTGCCTCTTTGTCGCCTTTTCATGGCTAAACAACTGAACCGCTTTAGGTGAAATTTGACAAGAAGGTAAATTTCTTAAATTGTTTTATATTTTGAAATGTAGTCCTCTGGATAAGGGACGGGAAATTACTCAGTCCCAATCTCACACTTGCGTGCTATAGACTGTTCGAGCATTAGTAAGAAATGCTCTTTAAAAAAACCGACGAAAAAAAAATGCATTGGATTTCCACTAATGTGCCGACAAACATGGTACAGACTGCGCCAAGAAGGTTTGATCGTGTGTTCTGAGGTGTGTTCTTAGATACAATCGACGTCAAAGATATATTTAGACTTTTGCACCTTACTCCTTTGTAATAAGGCGAAAAGTGTAAACGTATTTTTAACGTCGACTGTACCTACAGAAAGTACGTTCATTGTCGCCGTGTAAGGCAATCCAACGTAGGTACATCCTTATCGAATCGCACCAAAATCATGGTATGCTTCAAAATTTGGCTTGGCACCGACTTCAAACATATCAGTTGGTAACGCATAGACTTCAAAAACGATAATATTTTATTTCATCCTTTTTGAAGTCGGTTTGCTTTTTTTTGTAAAAAGTTTTTATAGCTCCTATAAAATAGACATAGCGAAGGAATTTTAGAAGGGGTATTCTTTTTATAACTTCTTTTTTAACCGACTTCAATTTCATAGAAGGAGGAGGTTCTGTATTCGGTTGTGGCTATTTTTTTTTTTTCTATGTACGTTCACCGATTACTCCGACATCCGTAGTCCGATTTGAGTAATTCTTTTTTTGTTTGAAAGGAGCTACCTCCGAGTTGGTCCCATTTTAATTTGGTTCTGTTCTGATGATGGGATCCATGAGGAATTGAGGGAACTCCTCAATTTTTAAAGGCACATGCATGGTGTTTTGGGCGTTTTCTTAAGCAACTCGAGCATTTTCTCCCGAAAACCACCAATTTGATGAAGTAGACCTGATGATGATGATTATTTTGATGATAATGATGATGATTTCTTTAAATGTAAGTATGTTCAGCGATTACTCCGGCACCTGTGATCCGATTTGAGTAATTCTTTTTTTGTTTGGAAGAAGTTACCTCCAAGGTGTTTCCGTATTATTTTTGGTTCTGGTCTGATGATGGAATCCATGAGGAATTGAGGGAACTCCTCAATTTTTAAAGGCACGTGTTAAGTGATTTCGGGGTTTTCTAAAGTAACTCGAGCATTTGCTTCCGAAAACCACCAATTTGATGTACTGCAACTGTAGCCTTACCACGAGTTTGACATTGACACATTCGCTAACGTCTTATGCATCTAAATGTAACTTTTTATGCATCTCGCTCACACTAAGGTTAGTACGAGCGAGATGCATAGGAAGCAAGTTACAAACATGCTAGCGAATATATCAATGTCAAACTCGTGGTAAGCTGGTAAGGCTGATCGGGGATTAGGGTTAGGAGTTAAGGGGTCAGGGATTAAGGGGTCGGGGAATGGCGGTTGAAGGGTTGCTGGTTCAGGATCGAGGGGTTCCTGGATCAGGGGTTGATGTGCTGTGAGGTCGAGTGATCGGGGGGCTGAGGGATTGGGTCAGTGGCGGGGCGGGCGGATGGATTTAGTTGACAGGAATTATAATTTCCTAGACGGACTCGAGAAAATTTCTGGTTCAGGGTCGAGGGGTTCCTGGATCAGGGGTTGATGCGCTGTGAGGTTGAGTGATCGGGGCGTTGAGGGATTGGGTCAGTGGCGGGGCGGAGGATGGATTTAGTGTAGAAGTGACAGGAATTATAATTTCCCAAACGGACTCGAGAAAATTCCAGATTACATATTTATTAAAGAAATAGGTACACGAATTTAGTGTTAAACATGATCTTGTTTTTCATTCATGCGTCGCGCTCTTAACAATGCGTTAAAACTAAAAATGGAAAAATAAAAACTTTTTACAAAAAAAAGCAAACCGACTTCAAAAAGGATGAAATAAAATATTATCCTTTTTGAAGTCTATGCGTTACCAACTGATATGTTTGAAGTCGGTGCCAAGCCAAGTAGTAACAATACCAGTCAAAAATAATCAGCTTTATGGCTATAAATCCCATTAGAACTGTACTAATAACTATTACAAATGTGTAAGTAATTCTGTCTGCCTCTTTGTCGCCTTTTCATGGCTAAACAACTGAACCGCTTTAGGTGAAATTTGGCAAGAAGGTAAATTTCTTGAATTGTTTTATATTTTGAAATGTAGTCCTCTGGATAAGGGACGGGAAATTACTCAGTCCCAATCTCACACTTGCGTGCTATAGACTGTTCGAGCATTAGTAAGAAATGCTCTTTAAAAAATACGACGGAAAAAAAATGCATTGGATTTCCACTAATGTGCCGACAAACATGGTACAGACTGCGCCAAGAAGGTTTGATCGTGTGTTCTGAGGTGTGTTCTTAGATACAATCGACGTCAAAGATATGTTTACACTTTTGCACCTTACACCTTTGTTATAAGGCGAAAAGTGTAAACATATTTTTAACGTCGACTGTACCTACAGAAAGTATGTTCATTGTCGTCGTGTAAGGCAATCCAACGTAGGTACATCCTTATCGCACCATCGCACCAAAATCATGGTATGCTTCAAAATTTGGCTTGGCACCGACTTCAAACATATCAGTTGGTAACGCATAGACTTCAAAAAGGATAATATTTTATTTCATCCTTTTTGAAGTCGGTTTGCTTTTTTTTGTAAAAAGTTTTTATATATTCATCTATTTTATTAGTATATTTTAGTTTTTATATAATATTATAAGTATTAGTTTAATTTTTAAGTAGGTTTATTTTAATTTTAGTTTAGCTTTTAAATCTTTAATTCATAGTTAGTTTTAATGTTTTTTTTATTATTACCAATTATTGTTAATTAATTATTTCTTTACCTGTCATAAAAATAATTTAAATTCATATATTATTTGTGTTATATCTCGGTTCATTGATTTTTATATTTTTTTTAATAATTTTTATTAATTTAATTAATGTAATTTAATTTGAATAAATATGATCATAATAAGTAAAAAAAAAAAAAACATAGCATGTCTGTGTGTAGATACAGCTATGTTCAACCCATGGAAAATATGATCCATGTTGAATACCAAAACGAAGGTCATAAACATATTTGCGACCGGTCATGAGAACAATCATGAGATGATTGTTATACTCGTAGCACCATAGCCATGGGCGTTAAGTACCTAATATATACTGACCTTTCTGTAATTGGATGTACGTGTATATTAGGTCAACAGCCATTTATCTTGTCCAATGTCCTAAAAACAAAAATAGGCATTGTGTTCAACTATTTGTGCAGTTTGTCTATGGATGGAATGGAACGACTTAGCCTCGGACGTTGATGTATTGCGCTCTTTAGGCCCTTTAGGGCATTCGATAAAACGAGTGGAAATTACGTTTTCTTCGTGTGACAAAGTTGGGATTAGCAAAGGACGTAAATCCGTGGGATTTACAGGAGAAATGGCAATTCATTAACGTTTCAGAGTGATTAATGCAGGAAAATTTTGAATTACATCAATATAACTATGTATATCTTATACTATTATTTTAATTTTATACTGCAGTGACATGTAAAGTATGCCATACGATAAATAAATAAATACTATTACACAATTGTAATAATCGTGATTTCGTAAATTTCTATCCCTTTCGATAAAATATACAGGGGTAGGGCTGACACTTTAAAAAATCAATCGTGATGACTTTATCCACGTGATAAAATAAGTCTTGTGTCACTTATTAACACCACACGATTTAAAATGACGTACCTTCATTATTACGCTGTCACGTAGATAAATACGACCAGCATATCCGTTCTGCTAGGTTAATATCTGGGTAAGTTTTTTAATGTTTCGGTGCTGAAAGCTAAAATGACTACCGATACGCTATTTTGGCAAAACTTGGGGGCCGTAATTTATAGGGATTTTAAACAAACTGACATTAATGAAGTCTCATGTTATTTTGACACTGGCGTAACGGAGCTAAGGGAAAACTAGTTTGCTATTAATTGACTTGGAGCCGGGATAAACCCTTTTATCATTATATTGCAAGGTTGTTCTTCCAAATGCTTACTGAACTCTGGCGAAACGGAGGCTCAATTCGCTCAAACGAGCCAGTGTTAGTGTCCTCCACAATCACGCAGTTGTTAGAGACCGCGAAGTAAGTTCCTAACGCTGGATTGCCAATGAGGCTTTGCGGAGCCCTAGGGGTCCGCGGAGCACACTTTGAGAATGGCTGACTTATATTGACTTGCCTGATTGCTAACCCAGTATTATAATAAGGATGAGTACACCGAGTCTTTGCTTACACTGGTTATCCTGTCTACAACTGATTTCAGCTTGAAATACTTAGGCCTGTTATCACATTCGTTGTCAAACATACCTATCACCAATGACCAATAAAAGAGTGGGCTCGCTAGCTAGCTATGAATGCTATGATTGTGGTTTTCGCGGTAGTAGAGACAAAATGATTTGTGACTTAACTTGGCTCTACACGGTTCCATTAAAACTTTGTTTTACGAACTCATTGCAGATATTCTGACATTGCAAAAAGTAGGGTGGAAGGGCCAATTATAATGAAAGCTTGCTTCGTTTTCTTTCTTCAATTTATCCTTTTTTTATCAGCCTATGTGTGTGTCCCACTGCTCTCCCTTTCCAATCCTCCCTGTGCTGAGCAAGATCCCGCCAATCCCGCAATGCAATCGCGGATGATTTATCCTTATTATATAAAAATATTTTTGCCCTTTGGAGTTTGTATGTAAAATGTTATTTTTTTCATAGCCCTATACAACTACAACAGAACCTAGAATTTACGAGTATATTACTTACCTATAATCCTTCAGAAAGAGTTCCTGCATAATTAAATGAGCCCGCATCAGCTAAAGGGCGTTTTTTGTTAAAACATGCCTGTAATTGTATAGACGGGCGCGGAAGTCAATTTATCCGGCCGGCTACCGGGTAACCAGGTGGATAATTCGACTTGTTTTAATGACGGCACGTGATATGGCAACCATTCGGTTATATTTTTTTAATAATTAGATTTCGGTATAAATGAGGACATTATCACCATCTTTCAGATGAAAATCATTCACTAACTATAGTACAACTACGTACATATATGTAGATATACATATAAGTAAATATAACAATAAAGCCACACACGTCAGTTTGATCGCATTCATTTAAGTAAAATTTATTTTTGGTTTTATATATTCTTTATTTTTAATATACAGGGTGGAAAGGCACGACAATCCTTCCCGGAAGTATTAGGTCGTTTAAGTGATACAGAGACTATTGGTAATGGTAAGAATCGTTAATTGAGTAAAAAATAAAAAATGCAAAAATACTACTTTTTAACTGTGGTGATAACCCTATAGCATGTGCACATGACGGCTAGATTAAGGATCTCCGTCGGGAAAGCTCGGGACTTTACACTTTTTTCCGATCGTTGACAGTATCGCAATGATGTATGAATGACGCATAAATGTCAAATAAATCAAATGCATGCAAAAATATTACAAACAATTTTATTACTTTCTTAGATAATTACTTTGTTCCAATATTTAATACTATCTTCTTTTCACATACGGTGTTCAAATGTACCTCCGTGTATTACAACGCCGCCGCAGCCCGTACCCGAGTATGTCGATGCACATGCGATATAGTGTATGCTCTTCGTCATTTATCCTCCGCAGAAAGCACCAATTAGCCTTTGTCTCATTTCGTCCGCAGTTTCACATTCCGTTTGGTTTGGTACACCATATCTTTTACACAGCCCCACAAATTTAAATAGCCACGAGCATCTAACATTTTTATTTGAAGAATATGACATTCAATAAGTATAGTTCAATGAAAATTTAATTTCAAACATCAGACGTCTTGTCTATTTCCTACCACGCAAGAAGGTTTGTTAGTTTGGTATTGAAGAAGTATTTATTCTTGATTTATTCTTAGTATTTCATTTTTGCAAGTTCATTTGGTGCAACTAACACAACCTACATGTAATTTTTTATTATTTTAAATAGTTTCCAATTATTCGAAAATAATTTTGTGAAACGTGTTAAGAAACTAAAACCTTTTTATCAGTCAAGGAAACCAGAGATATTTATAAGACGATTGCGTACTTTTGAGTGGTTGTCAATGTCACCATTTGAACTGTCGTTGTAAACAATGTTGTGGTTAGTATTATTAATATTAAGGAATAACATAACTATTTCATTCAAGTATTGAACAAGTGGAACCACTAAGAAAGCGAAAATCCTGCAATGATTCTTACCGTGCTGTAAGCAGACCTAAAAATGGTTAGATGGCAACAAATTAGCATAATTTCCTGTCGAATACTGATTGTTTACAAGTAAGTTCATTGACCCTGTCACCTGTTAGGGTTAGAACAAAGTAGTTTTTTGCGTGGATGTTTAAAAGGTCATAATTTAGAAACGGTTGCCCATATTAACATAGTTTCTATGGAGAAAATATAGAGCTTAGGCTAAACTATCTCCCATTTCCGGAAAGGATCGTCGTGCCTTTCCACCCTGTATATTATAAGGACTTCTCAATTTGAATAGGCCTCCTATTTTGTATATCTGCAATAACTATTAGGTTTAATGTAGCAAATAGTTTAAGTTTCCTGCACCTCTATTTAAATTATTTCTGATTTTAATACTTATTTCGACCATACGTCACACAAAATCATTCAATTCCTACCCCCTGTTCTAAATAATACTTTGACGGCCCCATTAAATGTAATGGGCATACCTTTTATTAGACATTAGAGAGACTAATGACCGCATCGACGCGACCTGGGTGGTCCAGGGAGCTTTGCTGCCATAGTAATTAAGGCACAAACCTCCGGGTTCAGGATGTGTATTCTGATTGGTTGCTCGAGTCCCTGGGTTAACCACTGTGTCTTGATCTCAAACCTGTAAATAAAATGTATTAATACTTTTGTGGTTGTACGTATGGCCACTCGTGCGACTACTCTTATGCGCTTGGAATAACCTTCCAGGAGTCTTAACTCGACCTTAAGATCCTTAAATAAATCTAAATTATAACCTACAAAGGACAAAAAGGACTGTTTTTGTGACTTTAACCTTTGCTAAATTGATGCAAATCATAATGTAGGGTGATTTAGGCTGTGGTATAATATAACCATTCCTTTTACTGAAGCGGCAAAAGCAACTTGTTTACAACGTGGCTATAAAAATGTTACTGCGAGCGTTTTGCTTTTTTAAAAATGAGAAATGTAGTGCAATCTGCGCGATGTCGGTCTTCTATGCAATTCTGTGCCAGGGGATAAAAAAGTTCGCTTTATATTCAGACTCCTTTATACCTACACTTGTACAGTTGACCTCGTCATTCCGCTGCGGTTTAGTTAATTGCATTTAATCATTTTATAATTAGGATTATTTCTAATGAGATACTCGTGGCAGAAGTGTCGCAGGTAAAAACACTGACAAGCAATTTAATATAAGTTTGTACCTACTCATGCCGGAACCGGAACTAGGTACATTAGCCCTTACGGCCCCCTATGTATCTAAATCAAACAGGGGACCTGTCAGTCGATATTTTACTTCCGGTTTCAATCAGTAATTGCCCCATGGCAGGTGCGTTCTACCGTGAATACTTATATAGGCAGTGAAAAGCAATTTTACAATTTACATTCTAAACGCAAATTTACAAAAGTACAGTTTACAGTAGTTATGACTCATTTCATTCCGGCTCATTTCATAAATTAAATTTAATGAAACCTAACCTGCAGTGAAATTGACGAAAACATAAATATTTTTAACTAAGTTTTTATTGCGATAATTTCAGAATTTTAACTGTTTCGCGCAACCTAAATAGTGGCATAACACAGTACTGCAACACAAAGCGAAGCACCATGTCTGCAATTGAAAAATCATTCAATTTTGTAAGTTATTGTACGAACACAAGGTATACAACTAAACGTGATTTATGAAGCAAATATGGCGCATGTCTATGTTTAGCACGGCAGAATATTTGACTTAATTAATTCACGGCAAAGTACAAAATTCGCTAGACTGCCACGGGCTGAGCCTCCATAAAATACCCATTTCACCCATTTATATTGCTGATTACATGTTACCATCTTTCACAGACCCTTTGTTGACGGGCGGTAGCCATGGCAACACTCAAACAATTCTTTTGGAATGTAATGAACACTGTGCGGTGTTAATATTTTAACATTTTCGCCCTAGTTCGATAGCAATCTATTTCTTTTCTTGGCGTTAATGCAGTACGGTGACTGTTGCGCTTGAGTTTAAGGACTCGCGATATGATTCATAATTATGATGCTTGTATCAATACTAGGCTGCTTGATTGAGAGTTTAGAATTTAAGATAAGATTCCCCTCTTTCAGTCCGCGGCCCACCTGCAAGTTTAAAACTTAATCTAGGCGCCCTAACCTGGCTAGGCTATTTGAAATAGATAGGTAACATGGTAAGGAGGACTGCCTGACGGCGCCGCTGTCTATACGGCGCACCAGGGCGCCGCGGCGCACAGTTTGCGACCCCTGTATTAAGGGATAGGAGTTAGAGAGGCATACCTAACATAGGTACCTATTTATTTATAAAATGTAGGTAGCAAGTGTGTCAACTTCAGTTATTGCTAATCGTAAAAGTGTTGTGGTTTTATAAGGATTTATTTGATTAACAAATACCATATATTCCTGGGTTAACTGGATCCTTAGGGACTTGGTAATGCTATAAGCAACCACTTTAGGGGAAGGGTCGGTTGACAAATAGGCCTTAGTCATTTGTGAGATCAATGTAATAACCACTACACGTACATTTACTTAGGTGACTAGCAACAAAATTTTATTTATGAGCGAATAGAAGGGTAGTATTGTGTATTGTGATTTTGCGGGGGTCTAGAATTTTAGATAGGGTATAGATCATAATTTACCTAAGGAACGTGTTTATTGACAGTGATTTACTAATCTTTCCGAGTGTATTTAGGCTCTTGTGCTGCTGAAAGCAAATATTCTTACGCGGCCATGCCTTGAATTTAGTTTGCTGAGCGAAGAGTTTTACACGCAAATTTGACAGCCCTATAAAAAGAGAACGGAACGCGGTATGCTTTAGAGAAAAGCAGCACGATTCACGGCCTGCATATAATGCCTCAAACTTTGTTTCGTTGTACTGAATCTTCTGACGCTAATGTTTATACTTATAAACTGTACCTAGGTGTTTGTGTGTTGTAAATGTTTAGAATAATCGTATTTATAAAACAGGGGTTTGGTATTTCTTAAGTTACTTCCTAACTTTGGAGGCACATAATTTATTTCATTTAATTTATTTTACTTTGGCGTAAACGGTGAAAAGTAGAGTAACAGAACTCCAGTGTGGTCCGTGGTATATTCGTGCATTGTTTGATTGAATCCATGACGACACAGTGATGACTGGCAGTGCATCCTGTACCGTCGCGTGCTCAGTGTAATCAATTTTCATTCTAAATCAAAATTTCATGTAGGGTGGCCAAGAATTTCAATAACGCAGTGATTCGGACTGCCTGAGAGTTACGAGTAAGTACAGATTTTTTGTTTGAAAGATGGATGGTGAGCCTATAGCAGAGACGCTTTCCAGACAGATTTTCGTAAAGTGATCCGCCTGTTGCTATCTCTATTGCACGCGCATAATTATATATGCGGAAATAAAATACCTAGGTACATTATTTAACCCTGGGCATGTTACCCTCCACTAAAAATAAAAATGCTAATTTTTCCTCGCTATTGTAGCTGATTTTAATACTGAAAATATTCCAAAAACCGTTTTTACTGCGACCAGACACGATTGACGTAACATGACAACGCAACTTGTAAACAACAAAACTACGGTACTTTCTATGGCTTGTTTGTAGCTAATTACCAAAACGCATGACCGTTTTAACTGAGACGCTAATGAGAATTCTACTGTAATTTGAATGCGTGGTCATACTAGTCAGGTAGGTAGGTACTACCTATGTGGGTGGTCGTATGTGAACCAACGCCTAATGTTCCAATGGACTAATAGATGGTTTTATTTTAATATTAAAGAAATAAGTCTTTGTTTAATGGCCACCGCCGACCGAGGAAGTCATGGACTGACAAGAAAATTATGCTTCACGGATCACATTGTGATCCCGCTATTCGTTCCATCTATAGTGTTTTTTTTGTTGTATATGTACTTTCTCGTTGATGACCAAAGGTAAAAACTTAAATATTTCAAAATGAAATTAGTGACAAAAGTAGCCTGAACAGTGTTATGTATTTTGTCAGTAATTTTATTCATCTTTTTACGGATGCAGAAAATAAAGTAGGTAACAATTCCTTTTTAAATGTGTCTTTAGGTACATTTTTCCAGGTTGCCTGTCCTGAAAGTCGACGAGCCGATTACCGAGCATTTACCGAGGTCGTTCTCGGTAACCTGGTTTCCTGTGCTTAATTCGCACGCAAATGGGTCACGTCTTGGTTGCAATAAACTTGTAAGAGACCGTTAAGAGGAAAAGCCAGGCTGTGTTCCTGTCGGTTACACAGGCACGGGCGTGTTGAGTTCTAGGGGCTATGTGAGCTCGAGATCTGTGACAACTATGCGTAATCGGAGATCATGTTTTAAGGTTTTGCTTGAGCTGTTTCGACCGTCCTCGGTAAGCTAATAGAATGGGCAGACTTTGAGAACCAAACTATTAAGCGAGGCGATTAAATAGCTTTTACCTGGACGATTTTACTGCTGATGTAAATTAACATCGCAAATGAATACGTAGAAATTATAATGTTTAGCCGTCTGTCGCAGATATGAGCGAATAATGTTTTTCAGCTCTGTGTTTTTGTACTTTTCGTGTACCTAATGTATAAATATGTTTCGTGTATGAATTTGTGGAATTAAATTACTGCACTCAATGTAAACTAATTAAGGTTAGTAGATCTCCGAAACTAGAATAAATAAATAAATAAATAAATATTGGGGACATCTTACACAGATCAACCTAGCCCCAAACTAAGCAAAGCTTGTACTATGGGTGCTAGGCGACGATATACATACTTATATAGATAAATACATACTTATATACATAGAAAACACCCATGACTCAGGAACAAATATTAGTGTGATCTCAGTATCCAGAGAGGCAAAGCGGCCGTTCCCTTTTCTCTGTAAGGACACCCGCTTGAAGTGACGAATCGAGGCGATTACGATCTTGTTTAGGGGTACAATACAATAGGTACAATACAATACAGGGGGTACCAGGTCAAGAAGGTCAGTAATTGGTACGATAATGAGGGTAGAGTTAGACCAAGATAAGTCTGCAGCGATTTTGATAGGAAAGACTGTGCAAGTGTTATTTTAAACGTCAAACTTCTATGAAATTATGACGTATAAATAACACTTGCACAGTCTGTGCTGTCAATATCGTAACTCTATTTAGCTATTATATTAACCGGCAGATTTTAGTTAGTAGGTATACTTGGGAATAGGCCCGTGACAGGACAAATGATAGATAAACAGCCATTAAGGGGCTACCCCACGCCAATGACATTCGATCTGAATCCCTTAGTTTTCTAATGTTTTTTGTAGTTTATTATATTAACAGCAACGGCTTTAAGCAATATAGTATCCCATATTTACTTCAAAGTTCATTGTCTTCGAGATATTTGGCATCAAAGTTGGACAATTTTAGGCTAAATAACTAGTTTTATGGCCATAACTTTTGTGTTAATTAGTTTAAAATTAAAACCCTGGACGTTTTTCGAGACGTCAAAGACGAATCCAAATACATATTACTTATGTAGATTTCGTACATGTAAGATTCACTGCAAACTAGATACAAAAAAAGTGTTTTTTTTAGACAATGTTTAAAAAAATCATTAAAAAAATAAGTATTCATTTCTTTCAAAATCCGGAGATAAAAGATCGAAAAACCGATAACCGTTTGTCTTATAATTTTATCTGTAGTGCAAAATAAAAGGAAATACGATTCAAAACTTGTCAAAAATCAATGAAAACCTCGGGTAGCCCCTTGAAAATAAATCTCCGTAAATTGAAGTACCTATAAATACTCTGTAAATTGGGACCTGGCTTTAATAAGAGGCTCGATATCAAGTAGAACATTGTTTTACAGAGATTTTCTCGGAACAGAAAATTAATTGTGCGTATAACATAACCAATAAAGCGACTTCAAGGATCGTGGAAACTTTTCCAATTAGGTAAGTATTTACATCTACAATACAACTTTTATGGAAACCAACCGAATAAGCAGGTACTTTCTCAAACAATTCTCACTTCTTAAGGCGAATTCGAATTTATATTCTGATATGAAATTTGATGTCATTTTGTTATCATCGCGCGTGCATTTCGTTCGTAATTGTTAGTAACACTTATTGAGCGAATGATAACAATATGACAAAAATTCAACATCAAAATGTAAGTTTGAATTGGCCTTATCATTATTTATTTATTTTGATTACATTTTTTGAATTAAGTTCTGTAGATATTTGTCTTTTTTTTTAAATTAAATATTAAATAGTTATAAGAAGGTCGTAATTCGTAGGCCCGTTTACAGTAAATTTTGATTATTTGATTGATTTTACTTAATGTATGACGTTGTAGGTGGTTACTCTGTTTCCCACTTCCATACCAAGAGCTAAAAAGAATATGTTGGCAAGTAGATTAGTTTTAAATCTAACGTTCTGCAGGGTGAGGTGTGTAGAGGGGACATTTTAATTATTGTCCTACACAAAAAACAATTTCACACGCTCTAAGCTTTTAATTTTAAAACATTGAAAAGCTTTTTGGGTTCAAAATGCGCACTCTAAAGCTACTTGTTGCTACGTTATAATTTATAAATAACCTAAAGCAGTACAAAAGATTTTTCGTATTGACACTTGACACAGGACTGAAGGTGAAAGTTTAAGGGCGCAGACACGCGTCATGGATCGATACGTCGCCCGATCATGTGGAATTGATGAGGCGTTTATGCTACCGAAATTAAACTGCTTAATGAAAATGTTTTAATACAGATTTGCTGTTTAAATTTTAATTTTGGATATCAAACCATTGGTTTTAAAACCATTACCTAAGCTAATCTAATCTGGCAGTAGAAATACTAGTAGGATGTAAGATTCCCGCCCACCGTGGGAGCACTTTCCTTATGTCAGTGGCAAACATCAATGCGAAAGTAATTATGTCCCATTTTTGCGACTATCCCTGTCTGATCTAAACGTCCCAAACTATGTTAAACTATGTTATAATAAACAAAGTATAATTTTAAATAAGGTTCTTTTGTATTTTGTATAGTACGTGATTGCTAAGCTGTTGGTACAAATATTTTGTTCTAAAACATAATTTAACTCTGTTGAAAGAGGACCATAAAGGGTTCTAAAAATAGTCAACAAAATAAAAGAGAATCAGCCCCTTCTGAATAAATGACTGAATACAGGTTAGCAAGGGTTATTACGTACACGCATTCACCTGGCAAGGGAGGAGGGTACGAAACCAAACACGTGAACGACGATTAAAGTTGTATCAACTTCTACCTACGACTCACTTCAAATCCCCTTATATGGCTCAATAAATACAAACTAAAAGCAGCCTTAGTCAATTGGACAAAGATGTCAAAATTGGGAATTGGTTAATATGCTATATGAGGCTTTGGAAATAAAATTTTGGTTAGTCGATAAAGGTTCGCGTTGGGCCGCACGTGAAGTTGGATTAACTGAAAATGCTCATTAAGCGCTTTTCATTATTTTCTTAAGTTGCGTGTAGGTACATTGTGGAGAATATGAAGATAAGGGTAGATTTATGAGCGACTGGAGAAAATAATATAATACTGGACTGGAGTAAATTATTATGATTAGACATAGAGATTTTTCTAGCACGAACGAGGGAATGCTAGTGATTTCCTTCCGATATTTAGTTTATTCTTGTTCATTTATTTCCAAATGTGGCCGTTGTGTATGAAACTTATAAGATAGGTATAGATAAACTAAATATCGGATGAAAAGCCACTATATAGCGTTGCTTCATTCGTGCTAGAAAAATCTCTATGTCTAATTATGATGTAGAAATTTAGCGGAAATTAAATACTTAGGTAGGTGCCTACATGAAAATAAGTGGTTACGTTTTATTTAAGTATTTTTATGAACACTTCAGGTCGGGTTCTCATTATTCGCTCGCGTCTCATGAGAGCAGACGAGATGTGTCAAGGGGCAAACGAGCGTTAGAATTAGTACTGCGGGAAACAGAGGTCATGGCCACACTACTCGGCTCAGAAGGCACCTACTAATGTAGCTACTAATACTTCTACATCTGTATCAGTCCACTAGTAGATCAACGATTACTCACAGTGCCTGTTTTTGAATTAAACAAAGTCTGATAAAAGATTTCTGTTAGGTACTACAGCAAACTAAAATCTAATGCGCGTTTTATTTTGGATCATAACCCTTCTAAAAGTTCTAAATGTAAGTCGCTGAATCGATAAAGCTACGTATTACCTTAAAATAGAAGACAGCTTGTATCTTTAAACAGCGGTCGAGTGGCCTAGACGTCTAGACTAGACGTGCGCGCCGGTCGAAAAAAATCAGGCGGCGGCGCGCCACGAAAAAATCCACGGCGGCGGCGTAACGCCGGCGGCGTGGGATTTTTCAACTTTTCAACATTAAGACGTATAATGAAAAGTTACGCTTAACCCTTAAGGGGCTACCCCACGCCAATGACCTTCGATCTGTATCCCTTAGTTTTCTAATGTTTTTTGTACCTTATTATATTAACAGCAAGGCTTTAAGCAATATAGTATCCCATATTTACTTCAAAGTTCATTGTCTTCGAGATATTTGGCATCTAAGTTGAACAATTTTAGGCTAAAAAACTGGTTTGCTGGCCATAACTTTTGTGTTAATTAGTTTAAAATTAAAACCCGGGACATCTTTTTCGAGACGTCAAAGACGAACCCAAATATGTAGATTTCGTACATGTAAGATCACCGCAAACTAGATACGAAAAAAGTGTTTTTTAGACAATGTTTAAAAAATTCATAAAAAAATAAGTACTTATTCATTTTTTTCAAAATCCGGTGGACAAAACTGGAGATAAAAGATTGAAAAACCGATAACCGTTTGTCTTATAATTCTATCTGTAGTGCAAAAAAAGGAGATACGATTCAAAACTTGTCAAAAATCGATGAAAACCTCGGGTAGCCCCTCGACAAGGGAAAAAATCTCAAAAAACTGTGTTAGTATAATTTTTTTGGTGTTATTATCTTATTATGTGGTTGTTTATTGTAGAAAAATCATGAAAAAAATATATTTATAATAGTTCCGAAAAAAACATACGTATGTTAAATATGTTGGATGTTGCCAGGTTCGGTGTAAATAAAAAGATACGCCGCATAATGAAAAGACGTCCAGTATTTTGGATACATACAGTACTTTATGTGCATAAGGTTTTTTTTGTCAAATTCATGTTTTTAATAAATATAGAATAATTGCATTTTTTAATTACAAATACACTTACTGATAATGTCAACTTATATTATGAATTAAAGTCAAACCTATTATTTTTATATTTTTCCAAAAACTTTATAGCTCGTAGGTGGTAAAATTTTACTGTCATTTATCAAACTTAGCGGGGTATCGTAGGAGGACTAGGAGGCAGTCTGAGCAATGGTTTTTACAATAATGCATGCAATTTTATCAATATTTTCGTAAGAAATTTCTCAAATGAAATCGGGTCTGTCTCTTGATGTCTTGATGAACGCACAGGAAAAAAATCCGTAAAAATATTTTTTTATCTATTTGGTTCATTCGTTCATTACGTTGTAAACCGACAAGTAATGAATTTTTAAAACGTTTTGAAACATCTAACATACCTCTGTTTAATTTATTTACCATAAAAACTACCAGAAAATTTGATAATTTTACTCTTCGCACACTTGGCAATGTCCAACATACTGGACTTAGCAAAAGTGCCGTGTTATCGAGAACGGTTAAAACACTGGACATTATACTTTGTAAATGTGTTTTACCCATACATACAACACATTTTTATGTAAATCATACTGCCACATAAGAAATAGTATTGTGTTGGTGGGACATAAAATTGCAGAAAATAAATTATACAATAACCAAAAAAATTCCGTACTAAATTATTGCCAAGTAAGTAAGTATTTTCATAAAAAATGTGAGAGTTACGTAGGAAGTGGCGCCCGCAATAATTTTCAACTATTTCTTATCGGTCTATAACCTATTACATATTTTAACGCTGCATAATACTGTCTTATAAAAAAATATTCGGCGCGAATTTTAGACTACCGGCGGCGGCGGCGGCGCGCTGACTCTCTATGGCGGCGGCGTGCCGCGGCGGCGCGCACGTCTAGTCTAGACTCATGAACTAAAAATACATACATAAGTACTCAAAGCAAGACCATCTCTGATTGTTTCCTTTGATTAAATTAGAATAAGCCGACGTTAAAATTGAACAATAGAGTAATTACTCAATACCCGTGACTGTTATAATACTGAAACGAAACGATGATTAAACTCTTACTGAGAATGAATTGAACCAAGGCACTTATTTCAGAGTGAGTGAATGCCAAATTTGTATTGTGGTAATACATTTCCCGTCCATACAAGTTGTGTGGAATTTATGGCTGAAGTTAGTAGGCCTCAGGGCTTCTGGCTTTAGCTGTAGGTATAGGTAGAAAACATCCGATAAATCAAAGGTGTAATTGCTGAGAACCTTAAAATTCACAAAGTCCTGTGACTTAGCTATAGGTCACTATAGCAACATTTTATTTCAAGAAAATAAAACGCTTTTAAAACGACAACTAAATAAGAAAGAAGTCCTTAGCACACACAAAAGAAAACCAATTACTCTCGAAGACTTCAAATTTATCAAATTTAAAGTTATTTTACTCACTAAACATTTTCAACCCCCAAAGAAAACTTTACTCGATTACCGAACTATTTATTCTAAATATAGCTTCAAGTCAAACTCTTGCCAGACTGTTACTTTGACGGTTTTATCTCGTGTTTCAGGTCTTCCTTGAGCCGTATTGTCTGAGAAAACGTGTACTGCATACTAACGCTTAAAGGTACCTAATCCAGCTAGTTGTTTCTCACACTTTTTGCTTACTATTAACTAGTGTAACTTGATCTCGGGATCCGTGACAACTATGTATAGTCTGAGATCACATTATACTGGAGAATCTGCGGCAATGCATGGTGAATGTGCTGGTCCTAGTATCAACACATCCCTTTTTCTTTTCTTTAGTGAGCAGAGGTGTTTATGATTATTAACGTGATATGTAGGTTTGCGGGCAAGATTCAGGGCTGTTTTCATCACTTACCGGTTGTATTGCCTCGAGTGAGCCGGTATAAATGTAGCCATATGGTTCACAACTGTACGTAATGGGAAACCAGACGTATGCTGGTTAGGAAAAAGTTGCTCGAAAAGTGATTGAAGATTGTAGTAAAACTACGGCGCGAGATAGACTACTCATATCTTTCTAATTCATAATGAGAAACAGGTAGTCCAACATAGTGTCTCAACCCACATGCAAGGGGTGCTAGGCGGTCATTAAAATCGCGGCAATATGATCTCAAAGTAACTACACTGCAGGTCCGTCCAAGAGTGTGACTCGCCTGCGCTCGCTCGCCTCGCCTCCAATTTCCATGGACAATACCGAGCGTGCCCAGTAAAACGAGAAAGACGGGGCTACACAGTTCACACAGTATGAAAAATCTATACATTTTTACGGTGTGTTTACTTCTGTTACGAATACAATAAGTAAGTAATTTGAAAAAATCTGATCATAATTTATCATATTTTATGATTAATTATCATTCAAATAGAAAATATATGAAAAGTCGTAGTCATATTATAACCCATTATACAAGAATCGCGTTCTGTTTACTTAACATTAAGATTTAAAAGAAAATGATATTTCCTAAAAATGGAAACTGATATCAAGTTGTAACTTCGCAGACAGGTCAAAATTATGATATTAAAAAACAGCCATATAGATTTTAGATGTGCATTTAATGTGACTTAGTCTTAAACTATACACTGACTGCACTGGAGAATGAATGGACGAACTAGTGAATAGGGTGCGTCCGGTGGCCGATAGCGAAGTAGGCTAGGAACTGTAAACTACACTGTACAGTGTAGGTACATGTACAGGTGTGCAGTACCAGTGCACTATTAAAATGGGTCAGCGAAGCGGAGTTTTTGCAAGGGGAGTTACATTTTTATGGTCGTATTTGCATTCAAATCGTTTTACTGCTTTGATTAAGACTTTATGCGGATTTGTGTAATGCCCTTGTGGTTCTTTATGGTATTTTTATTGAGACGAAGAACGCGTTATGTCCTGTTATGTCTTATTTGTATCGTTTGTATGCCTAAAATACAATCCACATCTGACAGTATAGGTAAGTACTTAAACTGTATGTGGTCGAGGAATATTTAGCCGTCTACGAGTACAACTCCCAGTACGGTTACCATCAGTTTGTCACTGACATAAACGCCGTCGAGAACGTAATTTACTTTCTATACATCCCGTTTGCACTAATATGCGAGTGCGAGCGAGATGTATAGAAAGTAAATTACGTTCTCGACGGCGTTTATGTCAGTGACAAACTGATGGTTACCGTACAGTACTTAAATGCAGCGTACATCGTACACATACTACGCGTACATCGTACACATACTACGTCACGGTCACGTACGGTACCGTTAGCAGCACCATGGAATAATCAACCAAATAGTCGCAGGCTGACCCGACACAGTTGCTGCCAATGTATGTAATGGATTTGCGTTGTTTATGCATGCGGTGACCAAAACGAAACCACGATGCAAGTGTAGAGTTTGGTTTTTACTTATGGGCCAATGGAAATATCATACTTACTTATTATACGCGTTTATCCGCATTTGCAATGCCCGATGGAAGCGATTCAGTAATTTGGAGTAGCAATATATTACATATATCCATTCTAAAGAGCTACAGAATTAGGATGATAGTGATGCCAGATCGTGGTTTAAGTTGTGGGTCTACCAACTCTACCGTGAATTTCAGAAACCGAAATTTCGTTATCGGTCTCTCCATCACTCTTGATTAAATTCTAATAACGATGCCTATTATATTTACGATGAGCGACAGATTGGCAGACAGAATCGCCGTCATAACTGTATATCGCTAAAAATATTACTACTAATGATTCTCATTAGTAAAAGTCGTCATAATAGGTCACGTACGTTTTTACAAACATTAAAGTGAACATTGAAGTGCTAAATCGGGAGTCATGGAGAACCAGGGGAGAGGCCTTTGCCCAGCAGTGGGACACACAAATAGGCTAAGAAAAAAAATAGATTAGACCGCGTACTTAAATAACGCAGGTTGTTAGGTATTTCGTAGTTAAGCTGTTGTCCAATTCTACAGCGCGACCAACAATACACATAAAAATAGTTAAAGATACTGTTTCATTGCGCAATCAAAGGGTCCATTGTGAGCTGAGAATGTGTCCAATTCTCAAATGCCCTCGTGTGTGTTTCTGTTTGTTCTATGTGGGAATGGGTACACTACGTAACTTACACTTTTATTACAACAAAATAAGCATGTAATAGCGGTCAAGGGCGGTTAATGTAACCTAATATGGGATGAAATATTGGACAAGACTTGAAAGTCTTGAAGAGGGTCCTACCCTTTTCAAATACCTATGCGACTGGTATACTAGAATAGTTGGTTTGTTAATAAGCACAATATTGGAAGTTTTTTTTTATGTTAGATGTACGACTGTCACTATGACTTGAGTAAGTATGTATTGGTTTTTTGGTGGGATATTAGCTTAAAAAAATAATACGTAGTGCAAACCTTGGTTATTCAGTGATACGTACTTATTCGGTGATAGTCAGTTTTATTGTCTTTTAGCCGAGTTGCCCGGTAATTTTATTGCTTAACACAATGTTTAAGAGATACCATGGATGTGACTAATGTGGTGTAATATGGTTTCAAGTAATATAATTACCAGGTAACGCGGCTAAAATACATTAAAACTGACTATCACCGGATAACTACGTATCACTGAATAGCCAAGGTTTGCCCTATAAGACATTAATTAATTGAACGGGACAGGAATCATGTAAATAGTTAAATACCTATCGGGGTTCCGGGTTGGCCCCATTAGTAAAAGTGTTTTTGTATGGCGTAAAAATAGCATTTTACACTTCATTATAGGTAGGTGCTTTACAGGTGTTTCAGCCGACGAACTTTTAAATAAACCGACCATTATACCAGGTACTACTTTTTCTTATTAATACGTTGTCTTAAGCCATAAAATGGTTGACTGGTAGAGAATGCCTTAAGTCCCCAATCAAATTAAAATAAATAAAATGTGTTCAAACAATGTTTGAAATGAAAATCGCAGCGACATCGGTGCCTGAATCGAGAAAGCTTTAGTGTAAGTGCCATCTATTGTGAAGTTTTTGAATTGCAATAGACGCCATCTAGTGATACCTTTTTACAATGCTATGCAACAAGCGTAAGTGGTTTTTACTTATGTGCATAAAGGGTACTAAAAAGTATCAGTTCTGCTAACTAGATGTCGCTTGTGTGACATTAATGAAACTGCAATAAGGTGGCATCTATGGTTTCTATGGCGGACTATTACATATTCAAAGAACGTAACATGCCTTGTACTAAAATATATACCTGGATTGACCCATAGATGTCTCTAACCTGAAAAATCTAACTAAAAAAATCCCGGTACATACTGAGCCTGACTGCAGTAGTATGACAAATTTATACGAATGTTTCCGAGGAAATACGATGGGAAAGGACCAAAGGTTATAGCTTGTCTATGCGCCTTTACTTTTTCCAGGCATAATAGTACAATTTGGCTCATAGGGTATATAATACTGTAGTGTTGTTTTTTGTTAGCTTTCGGGCTGTTTAGTTTACCAAACCAAACTAAGCACACACTTTACCTAACCTAGCTGTAACAAATTTTTAATAACATAATGTTTTCGCTAGACATAATTTGTCAAGTAGTGGTTTTGCAATAAGATTTATTTGAACAAAAATTTTATAAGTAAAGATATTTTTGGATAAAATAATTTTGCCCAGTGATTTATTTGACAAAAATAAATTTGAGTGAACATTTATAGTCTAAGGCCCACTTGCACCATCCCACTAACCTGGGGTTAAGCGGTTAAACCGTTAACCCAGTGTCAAATTGTACTGGTAACCATGGTAACTCAGGTTTAACCGGTTAACACCAGGTTAGTGGCATGGTGCAAGTGGGCCTAAGTAAAACATTTGGGAAAAAAACAGTTGGTCTTATAAAAGTTGTAAAGTAACAGTTTGGGAAATGATCATTTGTCGGATTTTAAGTTTGTCAAATGTTTATATGGGAAAGATTGAGTTGACAAACGTGCAGTTGGTAAAATTTGGTGGGGAAACAAAATTTGGTCAAAAAAGTCTCGGTAAATTAAAAGGATCCCATTTTCTGTACGGTAGTACTATTAGTTATTCTGTGCTATTGGGATACCCTTCTAGATTGGTACGACCTGGAAAAGGGTTAATAGACTGACCCTTAACATCATTTCTATTTTTTTAAATAATTATACGGAATTTAAAAAAAAGACACTGTAGTGGAATTACGGCATAACGAAGATAAATTATTGATCATATTGGAACAATGTTTAATTATTTCATCTTGATTTTGAGATTGGTGCAACTCACTGGACGTTGACAGTGACATATTTTTGTTTATTTTTTGTGCCACTTGTGGGCTAGAAATAAATACTATAATATTATAATACTCTTTAAGACGAGAGAAGAAGTTTTCAATACGATCTTAATCTATAGGTAATCTGGGCCAATTCAAATTTAAAAACGGCACTTAAAATATGATGGAATTGCCCAACATCTGACCAAATTACCAAATTACCGATACTACATAACCAAAATTTCGCTGTCTATTTTTATTAAAATATGATGAATACCTACCTAACAGAATTTGAACCAAAACTGAAAGTTAAGGTTATAATTGTTTAAAAGTAGGTATAACTTTATGACTGGATCATGTTTGTTCTTAAACATTGCGAGATCTAAGTAGAGTAATGAAGATAAATAATTGGTTTGTTTACATAAGTTACCTAGTAAATTTTCTTTGGTTATCTTATCATAGGACTTTCAGCGGGGAAATCTACCACTGTTGTTGTTCTCACAATTTGGTAATCAATTAATAAAGTGATTATAATTTTTACATGCTATTTGCCCACCATATTTCAGTTTCATTCTGCTGCTTGTATACCTTTTCACAATTTCATAAATACTGGTAAGAGAATCGAGAACAATATGAAGTGGATACAATTAAAATTAAGGGTATCCCTTTCAATGAGAGGGTAATTAGAATTCTAACTGAACAATATACAAAGTATATAAACTCCTTTACTTACTCATGTAAAACTTCACGGATACACGTATCAAGTAGGCAAAGAAAAATCTGCAATTTCGCCATGCATGAGCGGAGATAAAAGCTTTCTTGTGTCATAACTCCTCTGGCAGATACTGCATCGAGAATATTATTGAGTTCGAAATAAGTTCGCCTCGGGGATGTTATCCGGAATACAACTCTGCCATGAAAAGTAATTGTATTAGTATTACACTGAAATCATAAGCAACCCTCGAACTCTCGCTTCTGCTAATGTATAACAAATGCGTGCGACTGAGACGCATTGATAATGAGATTGATTTGAATGAGACTTTTATTAGATGAAGACAATGAGAATGTAGGCATCGGTCTAAATAGCCGGATTATCTTTTATAGGTTTTGCATTAACCCTAATAATATTCATGATAGAACCTTTTATAACTTTGTTATCTCTGTAGGGAGTACGTAAGAAAATTATGAAAATAAGAGCCTCTTTTAGTTAGGTCACAGACTTCGGATAATTAATTTACGACAAAACTTTCTATGTAAGTAATTGTTTTGGTTTGGGATTTGTCATTCACTCACGCCAGTTGTGTGGTATTTGTGGTCAGTGGAAAAATCATCTGGCTCCCATCATGGGAAGTACTAACAATCCCTATTTTGCTGAGGTTAGGTCTGTTCTGTGCTCACAGCCAGTGGCTCCTGTAGGTTTTTCCATGCGCCACGTGTAAACCTCAAAAGCAACAAAAACCAACTGACATCTCCCGATCAGTCGATCGTCACGCTTAGGTAACGTGGTACCTAAGATTTTATGCTCTGTGGTAGCGAAGATATTATTGCAGTTAAGTGCTCAGTCTTCTTCTTCTACCTAACGCTATCCCTGCCTTTGCCAGGGTCCGCTTTCCTACTTGCTTTTCTCCACTTTGCGCGATCCTGGGCGTCCTCTCGTGTGAGTCCGTTTACGCTCATATCTGCTTTCACGACATCTCGATTCGATAGCTGACTGCACAGTAAACAGTAAAATAAAACTTACTACCTATTTTATACTCACATATATATTTTATTTTCCACAAATTCCAAAATAATTAAGATACTATTACTTAAATAATTTGCGCTAAAACGTTTAAATTGAATTGGTATGCTCGGAACCGAACCTAAGCCAGTCAGCTGAATTCGAGGGTCGCAGAAATTGGGCCATTATCTATTAGATTGGGGAAACGATCCAAATACGGCCGCAGATTTGATTCAAGATTCGTTTGCGATAACAAGGGTCGATCCACATTTAGCTTGCTTACTTTTATTTCAATCATCCACTAACAAAACTGTCGTCGGAAATGTGGGTACTTTGAAAATAAATGTTTCTACATGGTCTAATAAAACATGGTCTTCTCTTCCCAGAGTGACACGGGCCTACGTCACAATAACATTGCCACTATATTTCAACTTAACATGTTACATGGGTACATTATACCTATGGTTAATAAGTTAAAATATTTCTTTATAATTTTATAATTTTCAGTTATATGTATTTTATCTTAAATTTTACAATAACACGTCATTTTTAATTATTCGTTAGCAATATCTTCCGATTCACGAAATAAATTTCAGACGTTCGGGTAATTCTGTTTACACTACTGGCAACACAGGATAGCGCTCTCACATTTGACAATTCGAATCTAGATTACTTCATGCCCTGGCCGTCATCCTTGTCGAACGCGTGTTAATTGTTATTTCCTTCTCGCTCAGTGTCAGCATTCGCAGTGTTTTCCAAACTTTTCACGTCGTAAGCTTGGTAATTAATGTGTAACTGTGAATTAGTTTTTCAAACGTTTGTCTGGTATAGATAAATAAAGTTTAATTTAATACATTAGATTTCTTTTATTTTACTATGTTTCTACATGAATAACTTAAAATTAATGCCGTTAAAATAATTTTCACCGTTGGTTAAAATTCTCCCACATTTTAAAGTTTGAGAACCTGTAAACAGCATGATGACGTAGGCCCGTGTCAGTTAGGTCATACGCGAATCTCGAAAGAGTACCAGGCGGAGTATATTATTATACCATGTGTTTCTACAATCAGTTTTCTTAGAACCGTGTAAGTAATGTAATGAGCAACTCGCTTTGGCCGTGTTTGTGTAAAAGTGGTCTGGAATTTATCAAAGTTTGCTCTTTACTAGTAGATTTACATACATATAAGCAATCATACGTAGGTATGTGTATTTTGTGTTAAAGTAAATAAAAATATAGCCACTTTAAGGATGACTCACGCTAGAACGCTCCGGGTCCGGGCCGGGACAACCGATACTTCGTTTCCTATGACAGGTGACCGGTGATCACGTGATGCTATCTATACCACAGAATAAGTAATAGTATTATCATACAGAACGGACACGCACCGCCCCGCCCCGACTCGAATTACCTCGCCCCGCGACAGCAGATTGACGAGCTTTTGCCGAGCGCTCAGTTCGGTTAGCGACGCGATGACAGAACGTTCAATATGCCGCTGTATTGTGTTATGTACGGGTAAATTATCAGTTTCTAGAAATAAATAATAAATGTTTTCTGACATCCAAAAAATGAAAGCTGACGAGTTAGTAAGGCTACAATTTTGCATATACTTAATAACCAATATTATAATACATAGGCAGATTTATAGCTATTCCTTAATATATATGACATAATATACATGTACCTACTTCATCATACGTTACATGTCATGAATATAATTCATCATAATATCGCAATTCTTAATAGAATATCGAGAGAAAAGGCAAGTTTACATAATTATGTAAATATACGAAATATTTACGGCAAAGGTAATAAAAAAGATTTATTTTATTGAAACGACTATTTCTCGGAAAGACAAATTCACTACAGAACAACATAGCCAACATTCAACTTTACACAGATATTCCACGTAAATGTTTCTTTACGGCTCGTCGTGTCACTTCGGCCGGCCTCGGCAAACTTCGGCTTCGCGTTCCCGCGCGCCGCACGAGCGTGTCAGCCCTAAGCGACTTACTCACACAATGACGCGTGTACAGACGTGCCGTTAACACATAGATACGGAAACGATTTTTGATGTATGGCGTGTCAGGCCTGTGTCTATACGATGGGTCGTTCTAACGTGAGTCATCCTTGCCTTTTTTTACCTTCCTTTTCGATATATCCCTACAATAGCTCTGGTCAAAAATAAAGAAAGAAAATCCTGATAAATTATAAATAAATTATCATTTATTTCGACCATCTAGGATTATACAAACACACACAACAAAATGATACATTACAACAAATTAAATTAGTTAATGAATAAAATTATATAACATTATACTATAATAAATAAATAGATGAAATTAAAATTATATAGGTACAATAAATTACCAAAATTACATGTCAATGTTACTACCTGCTTATCTTATACTTAGTTATACCTAGTGTTACCCCCTTATTCATAATACTTTACGATCCTGATTTAGTTAAATTATATTTTATTACAAATACAAAAGTCAAAATGACAGATAAAACAAACGATTATTAGCTAATCAAGGTTTGTAGCGCGTTTATGAATAAGGGGGTTAGTATACAACAGTCATTACATGGAGCGCACTGAAGCGATTCAGATACGTACCATCCAACCAGCTTGCAAACATTGCTAGGATGCTGTTGGTGCTGGCCCTCACCCTGCTGATCAGTGAGACGGCGCGCTTGCGCAAGCATTAACGATGCGATATGTCACTTTTAACAAAGTTTTACAGGAATATCAACAAATCTGCAGCTACCTGTCCTAGCGTTGAATTTCGTCGCATTAATTTTGCTATTCCATTTTTCTAGATAGATACTCGTACATTTTCATTTGCTTAAATAGTGATTTACAACCTAATTGCAATGAATCGACTTAATGTATAAAGTCAATCAACATTAGGCACTCAGGCTATCTAGTTGCCTTGAAAGTTCCACCATTCGCCCGGTCGCTTTCCAGGCTTCGTAAATATTTATGTTAGGTAGCTGGCTACCGTTAATTACAATAAAGCTAATGCTAACAATAAAACTGGATTGACTTCACGGTAGCCAACACTAAGTTTTCCTACGAACTCTTTTCAAACTGGCGTACCTATTTCAGTTATAGGTACATAGGTATATCGGAATCCGTACATTCCCTAATTGTCATAATGATCATTTAAAATAAATGATAACGTACACATGCCTAAACTGTATCATGACTAATCTGACATTGAATCTAACACAGGACCTTATAGGAGAGTGTAATATATGTGACGTTCCACGGGAAAAGGTACCTTATGAGGGTTTCTAGTTTCGGAGATATTAAATGTTTTGTAAAGAGGTGAAAAAATGCTCAATTTTTTTTTATTGTGTGATCTGAAACCTTAATGCGTAACGTTTGTTTACCTGTTTTTATTTTTGTTATAAGTTAGTTATAAGCCTAGTAATGTCGTCTCAGAGTTTAGTAGAAAAGGTACCTTATGGAAAAAAGATTGAAAATTCCCAAAAAAACTAGTCAATACGGGAAAAGAAGTTTGGTAGAGAACTGTATTAGCATTCTGCAAAACTAATTTGATAATTTCAGTTCTGGTTGGGGCGCCTCGCAAATATTATAACCGTACATAGACCGACATCACAAATCCAAGTAGACTGCTATTATACCAAAGTTACTCTCGTCAAGTCTTTCTTAACTAGAATAATCTTCATTTGGTTTGGTCGCATGCAGTAAATCAGCCATTGGTTTGCTGAAAAATGCCAATACCCGACGCATTACCTTATGGAATATCTGAGGTCATTGAACCTCAATGCCGCTTATCTTCAATAGCAACCGAAATATATTATTGATAAGAAATAGACGATTTATACCATCTTAACCCCAAAATATTATTAGTTTATCCTAACTGTTCCATCATCATCATGCCTCATCATGTAACTTGACCACAAGGTACCTTTTCATTACATACAAATTATTGGTCTTTTTTAAGATTATTATGACGAAGAACTAATTAAATTGGGGGCAGTTTAATGTAAATTAATATTTTCTATTCATAAAAGATAAACTATAATATGATTGATATTTTGTAGTGATGTATTATTAGATTTATTTCCATAAGGTACCTTTTCGTAAATGTATGGAGCAAATACTGTTATTGTTATGTAAGTTTAAAGTGGCATAAGGGGTTAAATATAGTATTTAGTTGGGGTTTTAGGATTTATTTCATTTAAATGACAGAATTTCTTTCATATGTGCTCAGAAAAATTGATTGTGTGTCACATTAAAAGTAAAAATATTCAATTGTGTGATTTTATATGAAAAAGTCAGAAAATACATTTTCACCTCTAAATCGGTATTGTTTTTTGCTTAAACTGTCTGTCAGTGTCGTTTTCTAATAGATAAAATTTAAATCTTGAGAGCTCATTGCAATCAATCGTGAAAATGAAATAAAACTTTATTTTCAAGAGATTGGTTAGTATACACATAAATCAGTCGATATCAAAAGTTTCTATTTACATTACAGAACAAGTCGCAATATTTTTTTAATCTCAGATATATAAGGCATTATTATTTGTAGTCAACTATGTAACTTACTTCAGGAACATAGTTTTTTAGGCGGCTAAACTTAAAACTTCTTTATCGTAAAGTTGCTCATTTCACAACATTATTTTCAAAAAATCATATCTCTGTAACTACGCATCCTAGAAGGTTGATCTTTTGTGTTATCGATAGCTTATTTATTGTAGATTACTGGGGTATGCATAACTCCATACCCGCCATAAGGTACCTTTGACCGTGGGACGTCACATATTGCTACTATGTGTAGTATTATAACAGATAAAAGGCTTTAACAAATTCGATGTCGCCAAGCTATAAAGTGGCTCCGATGCCGCACTCCTACCAGCCCCTTGAAATGACCTTTTAAATAGAAGCGACTTCTGAACGGCTAATTTACGAAATATAAGTGGTCAAAAATAGCTTTTTGACAAATAAAAAAATTGATCTAATTAATATATTCAGATATGTTTACTCGATCTTGATATTACTGTGGGAGTTCTTTCGCGGATCGCGCTAACATGAGCTTTAGCCCACTAACGCTTGGTATATAGGTATACAAGTTACCACAAAATATTTATAGTGCAGACAAAACAAGCTTTCAAAATGTTAGTCTGAAAGCACGTAGTATTCGGAGTACACATTGTGTTCAAGCCTTTTCTACGATTAAATAATAATTGGAACAGTGCTCATGCACTGTTAGACCCACATACTACTGATAACACACCTACACGACGTACATACGTTATGGTTATGTTTATTATGATTTGCGGTAAGTCTCTCTAGTGGATGACATTATGAGTAACACATCTTAGTAACAGCAGCAAAGTTAGTTTACGTTGTTGGACATTTTGGTAGATAAATAATTATTCGATAATGCAAAATGGTAGAAAAAATTATGAACTCATTTATGTACCTACTCGTACATCTATAGCTAATAGGTCTTATCCTCTTAAAGGTACCTATCGTTTGGAATAAAAAAAAGAGAACTTTAAATAGGCGCTGACAGTTTCAATTCATTTCACTACGTGATGTTATTATTAATGTATTTAGGTATTATCATCATGGCCTAGTTGCGTTGTGCAATGACTGTAATTAATGATTTATTATGTAATAGATAGATTTAAAAAACTAGATTCTAAGTATGTTACACATAATAATATACAGAAAATATTTGAACAGCCATCTACGTTTTGTACAAAGTAGCATATCTTTACATTCGCGACCTGGGTTCAAGTCGGTAACAAATTGCATGAATTACCCGCAGAGGGGACAGACAGATACGTAATAGGCAGGTATGTGCGGCTTTGGCGGGAGATCCTTACAAACGAGCTTTCATCGGACACCCAACAACTGATTTCTTATTGAAACTGATAAAGATGTCAAAGATATCTTCATTCGTTTGTATAGTAGGACTGAGGCCTACAAAAACTAGTTTTAACTAGAGAAAACGCGTTTTCGCTAAAACGGGTTTTCACGCTAACATATATTTAACTACAGGTGTATATCATGTTGTAAAATGCATGCGTCATACACTGTTAAAAGTAGGTAGCAACCAGCCGTAGCCGTAGGTATTTAGGCTAGAAGGATGAACTATTATATTATGCTAATCACTTAAAACCGGCTTCAGTTTACAATGTTTATTTTTGTTATAATCTTATCAATTTATGTACGAGCTATGTAAACTGTTACGTTGGCAACTGGCATTCCAAACAATAACTCTAATGGTGTTTAGCAGGTAAACGTATTTCATGTAAAATTTACTCGCAAAAAAACGTTAGCCAGTTGTATTTCATGATCCATTTCTGTGTAATCACAAAGGGTAGTAATAAAAGCGTGAAGGTAGCAATCATTGGCCTTTCCGTGATTACTGATTGGCTGCAATACGATGTTCTACCCTATACCATAAACCGCATACTCGTATATGTCTTAATTTAAATCGATTGATAAATTACGCTTTGTACAGTTTTACTCATACATATA
This sequence comes from Cydia splendana, assembly GCF_910591565.1. NCBI lineage: Eukaryota > Metazoa > Arthropoda > Insecta > Lepidoptera > Tortricidae > Cydia > Cydia splendana. The sequence goes on along the minus strand of NC_085971.1, from coordinate 8,887,722 downwards.
GACAAGATAAATCATTATCTTTAATTTATCATTTCCTTAATCTCTGTAAAGGTTTTACTAATAGTAAACTACGAGTACCAACTGCCCGCTGTTATAATGGAACTCTATTATACATACCTACCTTAATCTAAAATCTAAACTATATATTTGCCAAATTGTATACACAGAAGCTTATCCACCAATTATTATTAAATGGTATATAAATGTGCTACAAACTCTTTTTACCTATGTACTTAGGTAATTATTAATAAATGTAATGATTACAGAACGAGCTAGAAAGATAATTAAGTAGGTAGGTACTCCTATTTTGGCTTTAATATACGTAGTTACCTACTTACTTAAAGATTACCGTTTATATTTTCATTCTTTTTAATGTATGTTAAACATAAAAAATGTGCTGGTTAGGTTTTCAAGATTTTCACTTGTGGGTCGGATTATAATAGGATGTCGTTTTTCAGCGGCGCCATTTGCAGTTGCATTTTGTGGGGATAAAATGCAGTTAATATTGCAGCTCGGAGTGAATATCATGGTCGAGTTTTATCGCTTATTGCTGCAGATAAAACATTTGGCATCTTATGACAATGTATCATGTAAATACATAACATAAATATCATACTTATACATATTTAACAATTACCTAGTTCTTTACGAAGAGAAATTTGATCTAGCTAACTTTCATTCATAGGAGGATTATTTTCACGGAAGCAAAACATACATTTACCTAAATTTAATTAAACTAAAAACATACAAGTAGGTACTTTTGTATTTTAATTTCAATCTTTCAGTATTTTATAATGGCAATATTTTTAGACACGCAATTAGATCATTAGACTGCTTTGTTCATGGATGCTGTAGGTACGTTTACTATGAAATTCATTCCGTAAAATGTTTCTTCCGTGATGGCTCATTTCATCTTACAGTACGTACATTTTAAGTTACAAATGACAAGCTATGAGAAGATATTCCTGAAATTCAGGAGTTGGTTTAAAAGTATTTTCTCTCTGAAGCAGCGCAGCGTGGAGTCGATTAAAAATTACAAATGTTTTTGTCATTAATCCCTCGTATATATCATGTTACTAATGTGTGTAATGTGTGGTACTAATGTGCCAGTGAGATGTTTCACGAGTACTTAAATAACATCGTAGCTAGAATGTAAAGTTCGACTGGCGCTATATTACACTTAATGAAAGTTTTCAAAATTGTAGTGAAATTCAAAATTGACCACATTGAAAAGCTTGAAAGTTGGCTGGTTACTTCACCAGTTTTAACAATAGTGGCGGTAGGTATCCTTATAATAAACATTAATTATTTTAATTCGTATTAGAATTACCGTAAGGATGCGGCATTCTACTTTTCTAGCAGTTCTTAACACGTACATCTGAAAAGTACCTATACAATAAGTGTACACACTCTCTACCCTCTCTACCTACCTACCAAGGTTGCTTAATTAAAAGTAACTTGAAGAGGCAAAGAAAAACCAGCGCAAACATGAACAACGATGAAGTCAACAACAGGCTATCATGTCAAATTAAATACAACAATAAATGCAATTCCGTTGGCATTTAAATACGCGGAGGTTAATTTGAATTTCATACCAATGTAAAATTTAATATGGTAATTTTTGTGCATTGTGCACAGCGCACAGAACGATTCGTGCTTGAATAATACAGTTAATTGTAAACTTAACATGTAAACTAATTGAACGCATAAAAACTTCTTATTATTCATAATAATCTTAAAGAATTTAGCATGAATATTTTAAAACTCGATAAACAAATTACATGAATGAGAAAAAATCTACCGAAGTATGTATTAATTTTCTAAGCGTAAAGGTATAGGATTTGTATCATTAAACGTTGTTCTCATAAAATATATGTCCGAAATTCTTCTGGACACCATTGTATCTAGATTTTCGATTTAAGGTGATAGATATGTCAGCATAGGTAACTCGCCTATTTTGTTTTTTAGATTGCCACCCACTGGGGAAATAAATTCCGAGACATATTCTCGTTAAAAATCTGTCTTGATGTTTGCGGCGGGACTAAACTGCTTCTTGCTGACCCGAATAAGAAAATAAGCAAAAATGACGACGGAATTTACAGCAGTCGTCTAGTTCGTTCTAGTTCCACAACCCACAACTGAATCATTTACATTTCGCTCAGCAAATTTACATACTCTTTGCTCGAACCCCTAGGAATCGCAACATCTCATAAAATGGAGAAACAACACGGTGCTTCCTGAATTATTGAAGCACCGTATTCCAACAGTTAACGACTGTGTAATTTTATCTAAGGATTTATGCAGTATCCCGCAGAGCTGCTGTCGCGTTCTTTCTCGGAACAAGACAGGCTACACTTATTTATGAGCCCAAACATGATGTCTCTCCCGTAGTGTGTGCCGCTGTCGAAATTAAATAAAAGATTAATGCTTTTCCCCGTTTCCTAATATGACCGAAATTGGTGAGACTAAGCAGATGGCGCGTCGGAAGCACTTTTTCTTTGTTATTGCACTTTTGAGTTACAAGCAGTGTATCAATATTTTCCAATTAATTCTGAGTACATGAGAGTAGGTAGGTATATGAAGGGGATTTTCAGGTTTAAGTTTAATAAACAAGCATGTCTAGTTCACTTCCGTGGTACGTTACGTTACTACCCCTGAGGGCCTACCGTGAAAATCGAAAAGCGAAAATTTCGTTATCTGTTTCTCTATCACTCTTGCATATTCGAGCGATAAAGAGGCAGACCGTCTTTCCAGTTTCCATTAAAATCTAACTTTTGCTGCGCCAATGATATTTACTTCTATTAACAACAAAGTTTATTGAACTCAGAAAGCTCTAGATTTCTGCAATCCTTCGTATTCGTACCAATGAAATACTCTTACTAAACTTTATGTTGGTTTTTACAGACCTTTCAATCATTTTGGAAAGCTATGTCGGGTTTAAAAACCCGCTTCAAGTGTCAGTGGAAGCTCGAACATTACGCGGGCAGTGCTCGCTGCACGCCGGAAGGTAGTTGGTTTTTCCGGACGGGCGTTGGAATAACTTTGCTTTATAGCTCACTCCGGACGGTCGCAAAAGTTGGATATATTATTCTAAATACGACTATTCGACATGATACTGTATTCTAACTGCATTTGCTCATGTTGAATTAATAGCGAGTGAGAGGTCAAGAATGATGGACAATTTCTGCATTCTGTAGTTTTTTCATTGATTTAGTAAAGTATGTGTTTGTGTAGGTATTTTAACAATCCTTTTTTCATTTTCAAATGCTACTTCGGGCTTAAGAATCCGTTTCGAGTGTCACAGGAAGCCCGAATATTACGCCGGAAGGTAATCGTTTTTCCGGACGGGGCGCTGACAGACGGTCGCAAACTAGGAATTTCTATTATTTGATAAATATTTACTGTGCAAAACAGTACCATCTCGATGACGTTTGCATCTATGTAAACATGTAAACCTAGATCTATGTATGACCCCGTATATAGACTTTGTCAATCTAGGTATTTCCTGGGATGTAGGTGGGGCAAAATACAGACCAAGGTACAAAATTTCTTACCTACCTAAGTCTTTATTCGTAGGCAATTAGGTACACCCAGGGTGAGGTGAATATATATTCAATACTGTAGCGTAGGTACGTTGTTTCTTTGTAACTTTTTGGTAGGGAACCCTAAAAATGAAGTCCATGTTTTTATTTGTTTGCGCATTTATTTTCGCTACATGCTTTCGTTTAAATCTTTTTGGAAATAGAATCAAACAGTATTAGACCAGCCAACCGTTCTTGAATTATATTTTTAGTTTCGATTGGCTTTTGTTTGCCAGAGTTTCATACTCGTATAATAAATATAATAACGTGGCTTTCACCGTATCGCCGCTTGCAGCCCGCAGTATTGTGCAGCTATTACCATCGCATGGTGGCCACCAGTTTAAGAATGAGCTTTGATTAGCCATAGTTGCTATGGACTCGGAGGTCATACGTGGATTGGTTTGCTCCAGGCAATATGCTCGGAATAACGGACCGGGGATATTGCCGCAACAAGCTGCGACACGATTTAAAAAGGATTATCCGGACTGGCCGGTTTGAATGTGTTGATGAAAGATAAACCAAATTCAAAATCAATTTGGTTGGCTTTTCTGCAGAAAAAAATTGTGTGATTGGGACTGTTTTAGGTATTGCAGATATCTATCAATATTCATGGCATCAAAAACGTTTTCGATTGTATTACTTAAAATGTAGGCAACCAGAAATTCCGATCAGCAGGAATCGAAATATCTTTTTTCACAATTGTTTATAATTTTATAACAAATTATGAGCCAGGTGCACCAACGACAATTGACAGACTGATCAACGCTATTAGGCAGTGAACCATATGAAATTCCATACAATTTAGTGAATAGGTTAACGGTTTGGCGCAACCGACCCTTAAGAGTAACAGTATCATTAGTAAATGATACTTCTCATATATCTGTACGTAGTTAAATAGTCTATGTAGACGGAAGCTTTGATATAAAGTTTATTCAGTATAATAATTCAGCCTATATACGTCCCACTGCTGGCCTCAGACACAGGCCTCCTCTCGTGCGCGAGAGGGCTTGCGCCATAGTCCCCACGCTAGCCCAATGCGGATTGGGAACTTCACATACACCTTTGAATTTCTTCGCAGATGTATGCAGGTTTCCTCACGATGTTTTCCTTCACCGAAAAGCTAGTGGTAAATATCAAATGATATTTCGTACATAAGTTCCGAAAAACTCATTGGTACGAGCCATGATTTGAACCCGTGACCTCCGGATTGAAAGTCGGGCGTCATATTCACTCGGCCACCACCGCTTTTCAGTATAATAAAACAAAATAACCGACTTATTACGTTAAATCTAAATTGTACATAATGTACATTGCGAAGTCCATAAGGGTGGTTAATATTATTTTTAACATTGAAATAGGCTGCTATGAGGAGGTCGGACCGCGGATTTTCCTCGCACCAATAATTCCGCTCTGTACAGATTAGCGTCTATAAAATTACGCAGTTTTAGCAATGCGGATTAAAATTGGAAATGAAAAAGCGAAATCAAAAGCTAGCCCGGCGGCGGCTGTGCCTGGCGATCCATTTAGCGGAAGTGAGTTTCCGCGCGTGACGTCACAGCAATGGCGGACATTAATCTCGTTCGGTAGACGCCGGCGCCGGTTTTTTATTCGTTTACGTTCATATTGTTATTGCTGAGTGCATGTAAGTTTGTGGCAGTTCTTTTGCATTTCTGTTGAATTTATGACGGATTGGCTTAGAGGAAACTCAATTTACTGAAACCTGAATTTCGCTTTGCTAGACTGCCCTATTCGAACTTTTCTTCAAACAAAAACGTCACTTTTGACACTGCCATATCTAATCCATATCGTATCTAGCCGTAATATTTGACGTATCTTAAAGTTCGAATCGGGCCGATATGCTATATTTTACCATGCACATCGCATAGTTTTTCTTAACTCGCATTTTTTTGTTATTTATGCCTAAGTTTTCCGTTAGTAAAAACACTAATTTGCAAAAAAAAAGAAAACAAACTAGTGCTGTAAACATTTACGTAAATACAAGTCTAAACTAAAACAGTAAAATGTTTGCAGATGCCAACATTTGTAGCAGTAAATGCCTTAGAGCTTAGGTAATGCTTGTTTTTCACCGGATCGGAGAACATTAGCTGTTTGTTTAACTGTTCAATACCTATCAAGAAACATGGCACAGTGTAATTATTTATTACAATCAGTACTTTGACTTCATACCCGGCAACTTTTACTTGCAGACATGTACCTAATTACGAATTTAGGTGCCTATGCGTAACGGCAGACGCTCTCTGCAAGTACCATTCGTACTCCGAGAATCCGAGTGACTTACAACACATACACACACACACCCTCACACACGCTTCCTCCGGCTCGTCAGAATTATTATGTAGGTTGATGCGGCATATTCAACGCTATGGAAATATTAGGTACTACAATATATATACGCGTAAACTTCATAATTCTGACGAGCCGAAGAAAGCGGCTATGCATATGTGCATCAAAGTTATGGCATGATTTTAGCTTTAAGTTTCGGATTTAGTTATCAATCTTCGGTTTTGACAGTGGACGTTGTGCACATTATACCTATGTACCTAACCTAATATAATCACATCTGTGCTAGCGCTAACTCATTGACAGCAAGATAATAGCCAAATGCGCTTCGATTGTCGAGTTAACCCGTTGATGGCTGCTCATATTAATATATCAAACCAATTCGAACGCACACCAACATCAAACTGGTATCTGAATGATGTCATTTAGTTATCGTGCCTCTTATGTATGGACAAGTGCGATCATGTCAGTGTACGTTTGAATTGGCCTGTAAGTACATTTTGTTGTTTTCACGCATCTTTGTATGCCACACCGCTACATTTGAGATTAGCTTGCTACGTGTTATGGCGTAGCGCTACGAAGCTACCCAGTATACAATAATATGTTTTTGTAACACCTTTTTAGGGTTCCGTACCCAAAGGGTAAAACGGGACCCTATTACTAAGACTTCGCTGTCCGTCCGTCCGTCCGTCCGTCCGTCCGTCCGTCTGTCACCAGGCTGTATCTCACGAACCGTGATAGCTAGACAGTTGAAATTTTCACAGATGATGTATTTCTGTTGCCGCTATAACAACAAATACTAAAAACAGAATAAAATAAAGATTTAAATGGGGCTCCCATACAACAAACGTGATTTTTGACCAAAGTTAAGCAACGTCGGGAGTGGTCAGTACTTGGATGGGTGACCGTTTTTTTTTTGCTTTTTTTTTTCGTTTTTTTTTTTTGCATTATGGTACGGAACCCTTCGTGCGCGAGTCCGACTCGCACTTGCCCGGTTTTTATTTGATTAAATTTTGTGTTTCCGCTTCAGAAAGGTTGTCTGGATGAGATCGCTATCTTTAATTAATAGATTTTCCTTACGTTATATCTTTTAACTATGAGAAATAAACAATAAAGATGATTGTATATATCTATATGTATGCAGGTAGAACCAACATTATAAAACCAATATCAGGTGAACATACATAGTTTTGAGCTTTTGACAGTAATGTGCAAGTGAAATTTGGAGCTGTATTTAAAAATGAATTTTCCATTATACATTATAATATCAGTATAATAAAAGGTTATTAATTTCATCTTTATAACGAAACATGAAATGAAAGCATGGAGATCTGTATCTACGGAGCTCTTTTGTAGCGCAAAAGAGGACTGCACTTTAACGATACACACCAATTCTAATGATTATGCAAACTCAAAGATACTGATGGTCATGTTTCGACTGTGCCTGTGTTATAGGATCTAACAGTGAAATGTTAATTCACCCGAGGCAAGCGCTGCGCTGTTTACTCCCACTTTGTTTAGCATCCACTGTTTACTCCCAAAGTATCTGCCCAAGTTCACACTCTATTTACCTTACATTAGACAGGCAAATTGTGAAGACATTTTCTCATTCAATTAGCCGAGTAGAAGTTGCGGGCATTTTGTTACAAACGCAATTTAGTGCCACTTAAATGAGATTAGAACCGCCAGGAAAATTAATTGAATGTCTGTCATGGTTAATTACGTTTAATGAAAACGTATCGTCCGCAGAGATTTAAATTAATTACGGCTCTTGAGTGTGCACGATTTGTCCAAGGAGTGCAAGGGTGCATACTTAATATGATTAAAGTACCTTTAGAGATTTATGGAATAATTTTGTCAGCATTTCTCTTTTTTATAAAAGAGTATAAATAAATTCGGTTAGATTATAATAAAAACAACTGTTTGTGTTAAGTATATTAGTTATCGATGGATCATCATTTATTATGTTTTATTTTATTTTGTTTAGTAGCACGTTGCGTAATAAATGTGGCCTTCAAGTCTAAGTACTATTGCTTATGGTGAAGAATCCCAGGATAATTTTTTTAAAGTCAAAAGAAAGGAACATTAATAATATTGCTGTTCACAATAAATCAGCATATACGTAGTAGGTAGGTACTTATGTTAAATATCAGATGGAACATATGATTTGAGCTCCTTTGCCACCAACGTGTGCCATTATTTATATAATAAATGTCTTTCTGTTTAGTACAAAACCCGATACCCAAAGATTGTTTGGAAGAGATCGCTCTTAAGCGATAAGACCGCCTGTTATTATCTCTATTCAATTGTCTTTGTTTATGTTACTGTACATTTATTGTAAACTATGTGGGGTGTGCAATAAAGACCTAAATATTTAAACAACAGCATTTATCCGCCCTAGGTTTACCTAAAAAGGGTAAGAGTTATCTTTGCATTATTCTTCTGTTCTCATGATGTGCAGCAATTACACACAACTGACGAAACAGATAATGTGCCTATTTACACAATGTGGACCCTTGACGGAACGACCCGCATAATGTGACTCGCAGTTTTGTCTTTTTGTCGCTATCAGTTTTATGTCACTACCCTTATAACGATTTCCTACATTAGGTAAACTGCCTTTGTGTTGTATAAGCAAATGGAAGCCAGTGTTAACATCGCACGTTAACTAGGATAGTTAATAATATGATCACCGAGATGTTGACGGTTCGGAGTCCCTCAAAGGAATGAAAACTTCGAAAGATTTTTCCTTTTCTCCTTTGAAAGGAAGGATTCCTTTGGCGGATACCGTATACGCAAGTAGCTATATTTAATTGCCACTAATTGACTAGTCGGTTATTATTCCATTATCGTCATCATAGCGATATACCAAAGCAATTTTATTCAAGTAGACAATTTTAATTTGTTCTTAATGATTTATTTAAGAACAACAAAAAAGTAAACAAACATAACACTATTTGTTCTAGTTGGCATCACATTGACATAATTTGCTCGTAATACCCTCTGCATTAAACAAATTATGTTTATGTTTATTATGCTAAGAAAATAGATTTATAAGCTACACATTTTAATAGAGATCACGCGTTTACCCGATGTAATGCCATCTATGATTGACAATATATGTATGTAGTTATTCCCTGTGTTTAATTATGTTTTTACGTCCAATGTAAAACAAAAATAGAATGAGAACTGCCTTGCGGTGAAAATTCAATCGCTGGTCAATGAAACATGCAAATGATCCGCAATCACACTCGCTTTGTGGCGAACTTATTGTTTTGGAATTTCCATATTGGAATAAAATACTTTGAAGTATGCATGATTGTGAAGTGAAACATTGTCCTAATTGGACTCGCCGCGGGCAGATACCGATAATATTATGGTATGGGGTTTCCTGTTTAATATGGGCGAGATTTTATGTACAGTAGCGGAAAAAAATCTATCATATTGTGATTTTTCTGTAAAATATATCAAAATAGATGAAACCAGGGACTGAATTTGTTGATAACTAATCAAAAAAGGTTGTATTGATTTATTCTAGGCCCAATATATGCTAACAGGCCGGTACATATTTCAAAAATCTATTTGAATTCGTATAGCTGGAACATGACGTTCGTCACTTGTAGTATATAGGTCGATAAAAAACAGAATATCGTGTTAATTCGTAACAATATTTGTAAGAATTATCAGTTCCGTCATGGGGAGACCTCGTGGAAATAAAAACTTATCAGTAGCTATAAAAGAAGCAATTGTAATGGGGTACAAAAATGGCTTAACGCAATCGACGCTGGTTAAGCAATTTCAACTTCATCAGTCGTCTATATCGAAGGTTTTAAAACGCGAAAAGCTTCACGGATGTGTAAAAAAGCCCAACAAACCTGGTCGCCCACGCTGCACATCACATTTGGTTGACCGCAACATTTTGAGATTAGCCAGAGACAATCCACTATTCACGGCGAGCGACATTATGCGAGAAATATCGTCTGGAGATTCAGTTAATGTGACCGTACGTACTATAAGAAATCGTCTGATTGATGGTGGACTTCGTGCTCGTCGCCCTGCTAAGAAACCACTTATTTCCAAGAATAATCGGACAGCTAGAAAAAAATATGCGATAGAACATCTTTCTTGGACTGCCGAAATGTGGGAAAAGGTAATTTGGAGCGACGAATCCAAGTTTTTACTGTTTGGAACAGATGGAATTACGTACGTACGACGCCCCGACAATGCTCGCTATGACCCCAAGTACCAGCTCCCTACAGTCAAGCACGGCGGCGGCTCCCTTATGGTATGGGGATGTTTCAGTGCAAGTGGCGTTGATCCGTTACATCGAATAAACGGGATTATGACAAAGGAAGTATATGAAGAAATATTACAAGATGTTTTTCTTCCCTGGGCACGCCAAAATTTCGGCAGGGCGTTTATATTTCAACAAGATAATGACCCGAAACATTCATCGAATATTGTTAAGCAGTGGTTCAAAAAACGTAGAGTGAGGAATTTGGAATGGCCCAGTCAAAGTCCGGACTTGAATCCGATAGAAAATCTATGGAAGGAGCTAGGACGTCGTGTGAGTGCAAGAAAAGCAAGAAATATCAATGAAAGATTTGAGCAATTAAAGGAAGAATGGGAACGCATTCCAATATTCTTTCCTCGCAAAGCTGATTGCATCACTGCCCCGAAGATGCCAAGCTGTTCTTGATGCAAAGGGTTTCAGTACCAAGTACTAATCATATATTTTGATTTTCAGTCAAGAATCTGTTATTTTTGTTGTTTTTTTTTGTTAATAAACCACTTTTACCTATACTTTGCGTTTTAGTTATTTTAGGTACTTTTAAATAAATTTGTGCAAAACGAGTGTCTTTTATGATATCATATGAATGTAATATAATTATGATTATACTCTCCATTTAAAGAGATTTCATATGATAATAGTTAAGGTAGGTTTAGTCGATCACATATAGAAATATTTAATAAAAACACAAATATGATAGATTTTTTTCTGCTACGTAGATGCGGGCGGGATTTTATGTAGATGCGTACTAATTAAATTACTAATATTTACACTTCCAGCCGAGAGGGGAAACTAGGCCTTATTGGGATTCTTATTCTTGGCACCCTACCTAGCCTCCAAAATTTAGGATATTTTTATATTTGTAAGTTTTACGTTTAAATATTTTATTATGTTTTTTATCCGCTTATATTTCGTTGTTTTAAAAATAAATTCCTTGCTCCGATAATTATAAATTGCAAACCAATACCAAATCAAGAACTAGTTTTTAAAGTACAAATACCACTCTCATAATACTTAAATCAATCAATCAATCAATCAATCAATTTATTTAATTCAGACCATGTCCATAGTGTTAGTATACATTCCCTTAATATTATGTTAGTACTTAAACCTATACAAAATTATAACAAAATTAATAAATTATAACAACTTATATACTAAGCCTCTGGAGCCCATATGTACATCGTCCCAGTGTTTCCAGAAGGCGCAAGCAGGTGACTCTAACACTAGGCGCACGAGGCTGTTGGAACTGTCACGCACGCGACGTAAATGATATGCATAAGTACCCAAAACGCAACATAGTCCGCTAGTTTGTTAAGGCGCGGTGTGTAGTAAAATGCGCTTTTTTGTCACCATATTTACAGACTTTTACAAGGATTTCATGCATTATTTTCTAGTATGTATAACTTCAGTCCTTGAACTACGTTATTGCTTGTCAGAAACACGACGATTCATTATTTTCTCGATAGAATCTTAAGTTGAAAACATGCCTAACACTGTCTATATTTCCTTATGTTAGAAGTACTACGAGGAAAATGTATATGAAACTTACTTCAGTCGATAGCTTTTAAGTAAATCTTCATTATTGCTTGTCCTTTTATCGATACGTTAATTTTTTCATTCATCATTTTATGAATTCAACATTTTGCCTACTAAATTCCACCCTACGCGGCAATACCTTGCGCCCATTCCTCACGCCAGTACGCCCGTGACCACTGTCAGCGTCGGACCTATGCTAGTTTAGCGGACGGTTCATAAAATGGGTAATTACAGTATAAATATGCAAATATGTTATACACACAATGTTTTTCAACATACTTAGGAAGAAAAGCAAAATAATTCTTAAATACGGTGACATTTCAGACATTCGTCCGTCATATTGTCATTTTATAACAAGTTGAGCAGCAAAGGCACACACACATCTAACCAATCCGGAATTCAGTCACGATTGATAAATTGTGTAAACATATTTTAAAAGGCTATTAAATTAATCAATTAATTGAATAATTTTTAAACATAGATATACAGGATTCAAATAGTAGGAGATCCCACATATATGGTCAACCTTCACCAATCTGTCTGACGGATGAAACTATGAAAATATGAAAGAAAATATGTTCCAGAACATAAATAAATAGGGTTGCGTAAAGAAATATGGTCAAGGCTATTTATAATAATTTTTTGAAAAAAAAATTTGTTTTCGGCCAAATTTCCCCGATTTGTCTGACGAACGAAATAAGTTTCAATGGAAAGTATACAACTTGTACAACATAAATCAACTAGGTTGCCTATCTTTTTCCGGTCACTATTATGTGGTTGCCGTGTTTAAAGAGGTGATTTTATATCAATAATTGCACTCATCTGTCTGACGCTTGAATTATACATCAAAATGATGGTAATTTTATTACAAGTACAATGGTATAGGGTTGCCTGCGAAAATCCGGTCACAAATAAGGGTTGCCAGGCTTTTAATTAAAATAAGAAGGGAAGACTTTTAGCGATAACTCATAAACGGCTTAACTGATCAAGTTTCTTTTAATTTTATTTGATTGAGTTTTTTAAGCACTATTTTCAGTATTTTTATATATTTTTTGGTCACATGGTTCAAAAGTTTTTTCTTTCTAAACGATTATTTCCGAAATGATTCACTTTATCAAGAAACGTTGTTTAAAGAACTATTTATTTTGAAAGGCCAATCCAACGACACCCCACACTATAAGGTTGAAACGATAAAAAAATTGTCACACACATTTTGTTTCTTTTAAAGTGATTATTTCCGAAAATATTCACTTTATCAAAAAATGTCCTTAAAAAACCCCTATTCATTTTGAAAGACCTTTCCAACAACATCCCACACCATAGGGTTGACACAAAAAAAATTAAGTATGTTTATCAGGACACTACAAGGTATAACTCTGCCAATTTTCAAAATTATACGAATTATTTCCGCAGATTTTTTTTATTTTCTTGAGCTATTAACTAACTCGAATGTCAGAGGAAGAAGTGTTTTTTGCCATTACAATCTTTAAATGCTTGACTTTTACTCGTCAATTCAAAATTAGCAAAATAGTAAGTAATTACAGTTAGAGTTATAATTCTTTTTTGTGAAGATAGCTAATTTTATCTACTTATTGGAGCTATGCATAACTCAATAGTCCCACAAATTATCTTAGCTTTGCTAATGTTCGTTTTTTTAGCATTAGAAATAAGGTAAACAATCTTGATGTGTCTTTTAATTGAAAAACACATTTTAAAAATAAGTTACGGCAAATATGTAACAATTATGAATCTAATACGATAATTTACAGTCTTCTGCTTTCATAAGTAATAGTTATTGATTTTTAAAAAGCGTTTTTCAATTAAAAGACGTGTCAAGATCGATTACCTTCTTACAAGTTCTTTCTAATGCTAAAAAAAACGAACTATAGTATTCTTCCTTATTTTCACTACCTACTTGCCCGAAATTGACTGCTAGAGTTAGATCAAGTCTGCAACGATTTTGATAGCATAGTCAGTGCAAGTGTTATTCATAATTTCATAGAAGTTTGACGTTTAAAATAACACTTGCACTGCGTGTGCAATCAAAATCGTTGCAGAGTTTTCTTGGTCTAACTCTATTACATTTTTAAGGTATATTAGTAAGTACTAGTTTTTGTCTCATAGTAATTTGGCATCATTTGACTAGATTCTCAGTTTGTCGCGGTATACACTCATATTGTTTATAATTAATAATTATTTACACTCACCGTCTTACCTACCATTTTTAATTTCATTAAGTTCTCATCAAAATACGAATTAATTATAAACAATATGAGTGTATACCGCGACAAACTGAGAATCTAGTCAAATGATGCCAAATTACTATGAGACAAAAACTAGTACTTACTAATATACCTTAAAAATGTAATAGAGTTAGACCAAGAAAACTCTGCAACGATTTTGATTGCACACGCAGTGCAAGTGTTATTTTAAACGTCAAACTTCTATGAAATTATGAATAACACTTGCACTGACTATGCTATCAAAATCGTTGCAGACTTGATCTAACTCTAGCAGTCAATTTCGGGCAAGTAGGTAGTGAAAATAAGGAAGAATACTATAGTTCGTTTTTTTTAGCATTAGAAAGAACTTGTAAGAAGGTAATCGATCTTGACACGTCTTTTAATTGAAAAACGCTTTTTAAAAATCAATAACTATTACTTATGAAAGCAGAAGACTGTAAATTATCGTATTAGATTCATAATTGTTACATATTTGCCGTAACTTATTTTTAAAATGTGTTTTTCAATTAAAAGACACATCAAGATTGTTTACCTTATTTCTAATGCTAAAAAAACGAACATTAGCAAAGCTAAGATAATTTGTGGGACTATTGAGTTATGCATAGCTCCAATAAGTAGATAAAATTAGCTATCTTCACAAAAAAGAATTATAACTCTAACTGTAATTACTTACTATTTTGCTAATTTTGAATTGACGAGTAAAAGTCAAGCATTTAAAGATTGTAATGGCAAAAAACACTTCTTCCTCTGACATTCGAGTTAGTTAATAGCTCAAGAAAATAAAAAAAATCTGCGGAAATAATTCGTATAATTTTGAAAATTGGCAGAGTTATACCTTGTAGTGTCCTGATAAACATACTTAATTTTTTTTGTGTCAACCCTATGGTGTGGGATGTTGTTGGAAAGGTCTTTCAAAATGAATAGGGGTTTTTTAAGGACATTTTTTGATAAAGTGAATATTTTCGGAAATAATCACTTTAAAAGAAACAAAATGTGTGTGACAATTTTTTTATCGTTTCAACCTTATAGTGTGGGGTGTCGTTGGATTGGCCTTTCAAAATAAATAGTTCTTTAAACAACGTTTCTTGATAAAGTGAATCATTTCGGAAATAATCGTTTAGAAAGAAAAAACTTTTGAACCATGTGACCAAAAAATATATAAAAATACTGAAAATAGTGCTTAAAAAACTCAATCAAATAAAATTAAAAGAAACTTGATCAGTTAAGCCGTTTATGAGTTATCGCTAAAAGTCTTCCCTTCTTATTTTAATTAAAAGCCTGGCAACCCTTATTTGTGACCGGATTTTCGCAGGCAACCCTATACCATTGTACTTGTAATAAAATTACCATCATTTTGATGTATAATTCAAGCGTCAGACAGATGAGTGCAATTATTGATTTTTCCATTTGTTCCATATTTAAAATTGAATTTTCCATTATACATTATAATATCAGTATAATAAAAGGTTATTAATTTCATCTTTATAACGAAACATGAAATGAAAGCATGGAGATCTGTATCTACGGAGCTCTTTTGTAGCGCAAAAGAGGACTGCACTTTAACGATACACACCAATTCTAATGATTATGCAAACTCAAAGATACTGATGGTCATGTTTCGACTGTGCCTGTGTTATAGGATCTAACAGTGAAATGTTAATTCACCCGAGGCAAGCGCTGCGCTGTTTACTCCCACTTTGTTTAGCATCCACTGTTTACTCCCAAAGTATCTGCCCAAGTTCACACTCTATTTACCTTACATTAGACAGGCAAATTGTGAAGACATTTTCTCATTCAATTAGCCGAGTAGAAGTTGCGGGCATTTTGTTACAAACGCAATTTAGTGCCACTTAAATGAGATTAGAACCGCCAGGAAAATTAATTGAATGTCTGTCATGGTTAATTACGTTTAATGAAAACGTATCGTCCGCAGAGATTTAAATTAATTACGGCTCTTGAGTGTGCACGATTTGTCCAAGGAGTGCAAGGGTGCATACTTAATATGATTAAAGTACCTTTAGAGATTTATGGAATAATTTTGTCAGCATTTCTCTTTTTTATAAAAGAGTATAAATAAATTCGGTTAGATTATAATAAAAACAACTGTTTGTGTTAAGTATATTAGTTATCGATGGATCATCATTTATTATGTTTTATTTTATTTTGTTTAGTAGCGCGTTGCGTAATAAATGTGGCCTTCAAGTCTAAGTACTATTGCTTATGGTGAAGAATCCCAGGATCCTTTTTTTAAAGTCAAAAGAAAGGAACATTAATAATATTGCTGTTCACAATAAATCAGCATATACGTAGTAGGTAGGTACTTATGTTAAATATCAGATGGAACATATGTTTGAGCTCCTTTGCCACCAACGTGTGCCATTATTTATATAATAAATGTCTTTCTGTTTAGTACAAAGCCCGATACCCAAAGATTGTTTGGAAGAGATCGCTCTTAAGCGATAAGACCGCCTGTTGTTACCTCTATTCAATTGTCTTTGTTTATGTTACTGTACATTTATTGTAAACTATGTGGGGTGTGCAATAGACCTAAATATTTAAACAACAGCATTTATCCGCCCTAGGTTTACCTAACAAGGGTAAGAGTTATCTTTGTATTCTCCTGTTCTCATGATGTGCTGCAATTACACACAACTGACGAAACAGATAATGTGCCTATTTACACAATGTGGACCCTTGACGGAACGACCCGCATAATGTGACTCGCAGTTTTGTCTTTTTGTCGCTATCAGTTTTATGTCACTACCCTTATAACGATTTCCTACATTAGGTAAACTGCCTTTGTGTTGTATAAGCAAATGGAAGCCAGTGTTAACATCGCACGTTAACTAGGATAGTTAATAATATGATCACCGAGATGTTGACGGTTCGGAGTCCCTCAAAGGAATGAAAACTTCGAAAGATTTTTCCTTTTCTCCTTTGAAAGGAAGGATTCCTTTGGCGGATACCGTATACGCAAGTAGCTATATTTAATTGCCACTAATTGACTAGTCGGTTATTATTCCATTATCGTCATCATAGCGATATACCAAAGCAATTTTATTCAAGTAGACAATTTTAATTTGTTCTTAATGATTTATTTAAGAACAACAAAAAAGTAAACAAACATAACACTATTTGTTCTAGTTGGCATCACATTGACATAATTTGCTCGTAATACCCTCTGCATTAAACAAATTATGTTTATGTTTATTATGCTAAGAAAATAGATTTATAAGCTACACATTTTAATAGAGATCACGCGTTTACCCGATGTAATGCCATCTATGATTGACAATATATGTATGTAGTTATTCCCTGTGTTTAATTATGTTTTTACGTCCAATGTAAAACAAAAATAGAATGAGAACTGCCTTGCGGTGAAAATTCAATCGCTGGTCAATGAAACATGCAAATGATCCGCAATCACACTCGCTTTGTGGCGAACTTATTGTTTTGGAATTTCCATATTGGAATAAAATACTTTGAAGTATGCATGATTGTGAAGTGAAACATTGTCCTAATTGGACTCGCCGCGGGCAGATACCGATAATATTATGGTATGGGGTTTCCTGTTTAATATGGGCGAGATTTTATGTACAGTAGCGGAAAAAAATCTATCATATTGTGATTTTTCTGTAAAATATATCAAAATAGATGAAACCAGGGACTGAATTTGTTGATAACTAATCAAAAAAGGTTGTATTGATTTATTCTAGGCCCAATATATGCTAACAGGCCGGTACATATTTCAAAAATCTATTTGAATTCGTATAGCTGGAACATGACGTTCGTCACTTGTAGTATATAGGTCGATAAAAAACAGAATATCGTGTTAATTCGTAACAATATTTGTAAGAATTATCAGTTCCGTCATGGGGAGACCTCGTGGAAATAAAAACTTATCAGTAGCTATAAAAGAAGCAATTGTAATGGGGTACAAAAATGGCTTAACGCAATCGACGCTGGTTAAGCAATTTCAACTTCATCAGTCGTCTATATCGAAGGTTTTAAAACGCGAAAAGCTTCACGGATGTGTAAAAAAGCCCAACAAACCTGGTCGCCCACGCTGCACATCACATTTGGTTGACCGCAACATTTTGAGATTAGCCAGAGACAATCCACTATTCACGGCGAGCGACATTATGCGAGAAATATCGTCTGGAGATTCAGTTAATGTGACCGTACGTACTATAAGAAATCGTCTGATTGATGGTGGACTTCGTGCTCGTCGCCCTGCTAAGAAACCACTTATTTCCAAGAATAATCGGACAGCTAGAAAAAAATATGCGATAGAACATCTTTCTTGGACTGCCGAAATGTGGGAAAAGGTAATTTGGAGCGACGAATCCAAGTTTTTACTGTTTGGAACAGATGGAATTACGTACGTACGACGCCCCGACAATGCTCGCTATGACCCCAAGTACCAGCTCCCTACAGTCAAGCACGGCGGCGGCTCCCTTATGGTATGGGGATGTTTCAGTGCAAGTGGCGTTGATCCGTTACATCGAATAAACGGGATTATGACAAAGGAAGTATATGAAGAAATATTACAAGATGTTTTTCTTCCCTGGGCACGCCAAAATTTCGGCAGGGCGTTTATATTTCAACAAGATAATGACCCGAAACATTCATCGAATATTGTTAAGCAGTGGTTCAAAAAACGTAGAGTGAGGAATTTGGAATGGCCCAGTCAAAGTCCGGACTTGAATCCGATAGAAAATCTATGGAAGGAGCTAGGACGTCGTGTGAGTGCAAGAAAAGCAAGAAATATCAATGAAAGATTTGAGCAATTAAAGGAAGAATGGGAACGCATTCCAATATTCTTTCCTCGCAAAGCTGATTGCATCACTGCCCCGAAGATGCCAAGCTGTTCTTGATGCAAAGGGTTTCAGTACCAAGTACTAATCATATATTTTGATTTTCAGTCAAGAATCTGTTATTTTTGTTGTTTTTTTTTGTTAATAAACCACTTTTACCTATACTTTGCGTTTTAGTTATTTTAGGTACTTTTAAATAAATTTGTGCAAAACGAGTGTCTTTTATGATATCATATGAATGTAATATAATTATGATTATACTCTCCATTTAAAGAGATTTCATATGATAATAGTTAAGGTAGGTTTAGTCGATCACATATAGAAATATTTAATAAAAACACAAATATGATAGATTTTTTTCTGCTACGTAGATGCGGGCGGGATTTTATGTAGATGCGTACTAATTAAATTACTAATATTTACACTTCCAGCCGAGAGGGGAAACTAGGCCTTATTGGGATTCTTATTCTTGGCACCCTACCTAGCCTCCAAAATTTAGGATATTTTTATATTTGTAAGTTTTACGTTTAAATATTTTATTATGTTTTTTATCCGCTTATATTTCGTTGTTTTAAAAATAAATTCCTTGCTCCGATAATTATAAATTGCAAACCAATACCAAATCAAGAACTAGTTTTTAAAGTACAAATACCACTCTCATAATACTTAAATCAATCAATCAATCAATCAATCAATTTATTTAATTCAGACCATGTCCATAGTGTTAGTATACATTCCCTTAATATTATGTTAGTACTTAAACCTATACAAAATTATAACAAAATTAATAAATTATAACAACTTATATACTAAGCCTCTGGAGCCCATATGTACATCGTCCCAGTGTTTCCAGAAGGCGCAAGCAGGTGACTCTAACACTAGGCGCACGAGGCTGTTGGAACTGTCACGCACGCGACGTAAATGATATGCATAAGTACCCAAAACGCAACATAGTCCGCTAGTTTGTTAAGGCGCGGTGTGTAGTAAAATGCGCTTTTTTGTCACCATATTTACAGACTTTTACAAGGATTTCATGCATTATTTTCTAGTATGTATAACTTCAGTCCTTGAACTACGTTATTGCTTGTCAGAAACACGACGATTCATTATTTTCTCGATAGAATCTTAAGTTGAAAACATGCCTAACACTGTCTATATTTCCTTATGTTAGAAGTACTACGAGGAAAATGTATATGAAACTTACTTCAGTCGATAGCTTTTAAGTAAATCTTCATTATTGCTTGTCCTTTTATCGATACGTTAATTTTTTCATTCATCATTTTATGAATTCAACATTTTGCCTACTAAATTCCACCCTACGCGGCAATACCTTGCGCCCATTCCTCACGCCAGTACGCCCGTGACCACTGTCAGCGTCGGACCTATGCTAGTTTAGCGGACGGTTCATAAAATGGGTAATTACAGTATAAATATGCAAATATGTTATACACACAATGTTTTTCAACATACTTAGGAAGAAAAGCAAAATAATTCTTAAATACGGTGACATTTCAGACATTCGTCCGTCATATTGTCATTTTATAACAAGTTGAGCAGCAAAGGCACACACACATCTAACCAATCCGGAATTCAGTCACGATTGATAAATTGTGTAAACATATTTTAAAAGGCTATTAAATTAATCAATTAATTGAATAATTTTTAAACATAGATATACAGGATTCAAATAGTAGGAGATCCCACATATATGGTCAACCTTCACCAATCTGTCTGACGGATGAAACTATGAAAATATGAAAGAAAATATGTTCCAGAACATAAATAAATAGGGTTGCGTAAAGAAATATGGTCAAGGCTATTTATAATAATTTTTTGAAAAAAAAATTTGTTTTCGGCCAAATTTCCCCGATTTGTCTGACGAACGAAATAAGTTTCAATGGAAAGTATACAACTTGTACAACATAAATCAACTAGGTTGCCTATCTTTTTCCGGTCACTATTATGTGGTTGCCGTGTTTAAAGAGGTGATTTTATATCAATAATTGCACTCATCTGTCTGACGCTTGAATTATACATCAAAATGATGGTAATTTTATTACAAGTACAATGGTATAGGGTTGCCTGCGAAAATCCGGTCACAAATAAGGGTTGCCAGGCTTTTAATTAAAATAAGAAGGGAAGACTTTTAGCGATAACTCATAAACGGCTTAACTGATCAAGTTTCTTTTAATTTTATTTGATTGAGTTTTTTAAGCACTATTTTCAGTATTTTTATATATTTTTTGGTCACATGGTTCAAAAGTTTTTTCTTTCTAAACGATTATTTCCGAAATGATTCACTTTATCAAGAAACGTTGTTTAAAGAACTATTTATTTTGAAAGGCCAATCCAACGACACCCCACACTATAAGGTTGAAACGATAAAAAAATTGTCACACACATTTTGTTTCTTTTAAAGTGATTATTTCCGAAAATATTCACTTTATCAAAAAATGTCCTTAAAAAACCCCTATTCATTTTGAAAGACCTTTCCAACAACATCCCACACCATAGGGTTGACACAAAAAAAATTAAGTATGTTTATCAGGACACTACAAGGTATAACTCTGCCAATTTTCAAAATTATACGAATTATTTCCGCAGATTTTTTTTATTTTCTTGAGCTATTAACTAACTCGAATGTCAGAGGAAGAAGTGTTTTTTGCCATTACAATCTTTAAATGCTTGACTTTTACTCGTCAATTCAAAATTAGCAAAATAGTAAGTAATTACAGTTAGAGTTATAATTCTTTTTTGTGAAGATAGCTAATTTTATCTACTTATTGGAGCTATGCATAACTCAATAGTCCCACAAATTATCTTAGCTTTGCTAATGTTCGTTTTTTTAGCATTAGAAATAAGGTAAACAATCTTGATGTGTCTTTTAATTGAAAAACACATTTTAAAAATAAGTTACGGCAAATATGTAACAATTATGAATCTAATACGATAATTTACAGTCTTCTGCTTTCATAAGTAATAGTTATTGATTTTTAAAAAGCGTTTTTCAATTAAAAGACGTGTCAAGATCGATTACCTTCTTACAAGTTCTTTCTAATGCTAAAAAAAACGAACTATAGTATTCTTCCTTATTTTCACTACCTACTTGCCCGAAATTGACTGCTAGAGTTAGATCAAGTCTGCAACGATTTTGATAGCATAGTCAGTGCAAGTGTTATTCATAATTTCATAGAAGTTTGACGTTTAAAATAACACTTGCACTGCGTGTGCAATCAAAATCGTTGCAGAGTTTTCTTGGTCTAACTCTATTACATTTTTAAGGTATATTAGTAAGTACTAGTTTTTGTCTCATAGTAATTTGGCATCATTTGACTAGATTCTCAGTTTGTCGCGGTATACACTCATATTGTTTATAATTAATAATTATTTACACTCACCGTCTTACCTACCATTTTTAATTTCATTAAGTTCTCATCAAAATACGAATTTGCTAATAAATCTTATTCAATATTAATTGCCGGAAAAAATCCCGGAACTGACAATTCAGAATACCGATGTCGTCAGAATAAGGCCGTAGACGTGCTGCGCGGGAACGGTGCGGTGCGCCGCGCGGGGCGCCCGCCTGCCCGTTCTACCACTCGTCTGCTTCACCCCCTTGAAAACGTAAAACTCGAGTATAAGAGCGCAAAAAACTTGTTTGAAATATAGTGTACAATCCGATGAACACATGTATTATATTGCTGATATAAAAATGTCCAAACGATTCATGTGTTGATTCTAGTCAGTGGGCTGTGCTGGAATCACTGATTTATTTGTCTGGCAGCTTTGATAGCGGCACTATGTGCACATCCAGCCATTACCTCAAACAGTGAGAGTGCGCATTTGCTATTTACCTCAAATCGTGCGTGCAAATAACGGACAATGGGGTTCAAGCGTGTTTAAAAGAATATTCGGAAAATATGTTTGTTAAATTATGAATAGTTTGAACTACACGGGCGTTGCGTACTTTATTAAATTTATAGCTTTCTAGCTCCTTTACAGTGATTATAGAGAGAAAGAAACCGTTAGATTTCAGTCCTTTGCTTAAAGTGCAACATATATATTATAGAGGTAATATAGGTACATAGGCTCTAGTTTTTACGAAAGCGACTGCCATCTTTTTGACCTTCCAACCCAGAGGGGAAACTAAGCTTTTTTGGGATTAGTCCGGTTTCCTTACGATGTTTTCCTTCACCACGGTTGGATACAATATATTGCTTTATAATATAAATCAAATTCGCATGATATAAAGATGAGTATGTATATCCATCGTGACGTCAAACTCGTTCCAAAGAATAACTTTCCCCTGAAATTCTAACCAGCGTCGACAGTAATTTTTCATTAAACCATTATCTAAGCTGTCAAAAACAGTGTCTGCGATAGCAATTTACTTTTAACAATAAGCCCCCAGGTAATGAAAAGAAACAATTTCATCTCAAGTCAAGCATAATTTTCCGTCAGGGATCAGTTTACTTATTTAAAAGATTAACTTAACTGATGACATCTGCCTTAATCCTCTAAGTTTGTTTCAGTGATGTTTAATAGTCTTTATAATGTAAAGTTCGTTACTCGTTATATTGTAATGTTTAGATAGTTATTTCTTCTCTGATATTTTTCACTGTAGCTATAGGAATATGGTGTTAATTAGTTTGTAATATTTCCGCTCAATTGTAAAACATGCTGTGTACACTTGTTTTGGATCTCGTGCTAGATTTAAGCCATAATGTGCAATTGTATTACTTACCCATGATATTGTACGATGTCTGTTTAGTGTACCTAATAAAGTAAAATAAAATAAAATAAAAACCGCTGCACGCTGTTTTTACTACTAATCTTGTAGTTTTTAGTCAGTATTAAATGGACCCTTGGAACTATGTACCCTATGAACTTAAATTTACTGTCGAATTGATAGTCTAAGCTACATATACCTGTATGTAAGGGTCAATTCTTAACCAACGGTCTGGCGGCTTGGCTTCCTAATTCCAAGAATGACTCATAAAATCTGATCTTCAAATCAAAACAGGAAACTATGCATGTGTTCTCGGATTTTTGTGGATGATTTCCTTTGCCGAAAAACATAAGCTATACCTATTTCAATATCGGTAAAAAAATATTATACGTTGATAAGTAATACGCTCAATGTACCTAAGTTCCAAGAAATTCAGTTTACTAGCGGTTCTTCTAGGCTAACAGTTACCTCGGACGAGTATGCAAAACATTATAATAGAGTTGTATAGCTTTAAGTGAAACAATACTAAAGCATAGCATACACAGTACTATCAGATGGCACACTTGATAGTTGTTTTCCATGTAAATTAAGAACCCATTTTGCTACTTAAACGTGTTTGATAGAGTATTTTGTTTCGAATCAATTTTTTTTACATTTAAATGATTAAAAAATATATATTTATATAAACTGAGCTAATTGAATGACCAAAAAAAAACTCAAGAAAATAGTTTGTATATTTTTTTTTTTTTTTTAATTTATTATTTAACAGGACCTTTATACAATTGTACATATCGGCCCTATCAAGTCCGCTTCTTATAGCTTCAGAAAATATGCCTATTACATCCATATAAGTGAATATTTAAAATAAAAATAATTAAAATCTATTTGTTAAGCATAACTTCAGCCAATCTATATACCATTTGTGCCGTGTCCGATGTTGGATTACCAAGAATGTGTATGAAGGCACCGATGTCATATGACATTTAGGTTGGCTGAGGTTATGAGCGCCTCCCTAAGGGCGCGATTTCTACTATTATCCATAATTAAACTAAGATAACATATTTAAAATATCGCCGCCCTTCACGACGTCTAAGACAAATGACACTACTTGTTCAGTCAAAAAACTAACTACAGCCTTAACTTTACATTCCAATGTCTGTCTTGATAGACAGATCTCTTTAAGTTTTTGAAGTATCTCTCGGAATCTCGTGCTATTTCTCCTCTTCTCTTTCTCATCTTCACCCTCTTGTTTACCATGATTTACCGATGGTACAACCGGTTGCTGAAGGTCACATTTGGGTTCCTCTCTGCGCTTCCTTGCCTTGATTTTTTGCCTTTGCTGTTTGTTCACCGGAGAAGAAGGTCCAGCTAAGGGAAGAGCATCTTTCAGTTTGTCCTCTTCCTTTCTAATATTTGGTGTATAGACTACTGCACTAGATTTTTGGGAAGTTAAGGCATCCCGATACGGCGTATTCGTATTTAACTGGGTGTTATCACTCGCATCGCTTGGTGACTCGGTAGAGGTGCTTTCTTGCTTGTAGTAAAGTTCTAGAGCTTTCGTGTATGTGCAGAAGTGTTTGCTCATAATGGTTCTTAGTTTCTTTTCTTTCAAGAAAACTGGGCATGTTTTACTAAGTGCCATGTGTGCGCCTTGACAATTGGCACACGTCATTACTTTAGTAATGCAGTTCTGATGGTTTTTTCCACACTTAGGGCACACAATTTTTTTGGTCGGACATATACGTGCTCGGTGGCCAAATTTCCAGCACCCCGAGCATTGCGAAACTGGGAATATATACGGCTCTACTTTAAAGCGACAATCATACGCATACACGTGAAACGGGAGGGAAGTCGCCTTAAAGCAGATACGTATGGCTTCACTCTTAACCCATTGGCCGTCTTCATTAAGTCGATTTAGGCGGCGAATTGCCAAGACTACCTGCGAGACATTAAACTCTTTCAGCAGTTCCTCCTCCTCTATATCTAGGTCAATATTTCTAATCAGACCAAAACAGTACTCAGCTTGATTTGACCACTGGCAACTCATCTTCTCATTATTAAATGCCGGACAGCTTATAAATTTTTCAGCTTGCGTTCTGAGAGAAAACTGTATACGTACCTTGTACGCGCCTTTGAACTTTACTCTCAAAATGCCACTAATGTTTTCTGCTCGTAGCATTTTTGCCATTGCAATTTGTTTGGGTAAAGCTTCTTTTGACGTAAGGACAACCTCAAACTCTTCTTTCATACCTTCAGATTCAACATTACCTTGGGTTGAGAGCTGAAGTATTCCGGTCTGCAATCGTCTGCGTAGTCGCTTACCTACCACGGTTGTATAACTTCCTTCGCTATCATCACCCTCGCTGTCAGGGTCCTGGTTACTACAACTACGTTTTTCAGCTAGACGCGCATTCATTCGCATTGCCCCTTCAGGAAGGCTTCGTAAACTTGCGCGACCCCAATCCATATCCACACCTTCATCATCGAAGGAGATTCCACTTTTTACGCTCATAGAGCGAGACCCTCGGCTACATTCACTCATCCAGACAGACAGTTGAGCCGAAATTGGATCAAAAAAGCTAAATATTTAATTAAAATTTATGCAAGAAAATTTTCGACATCCGCTTGACGTGACAGCAACTTGACGTGTTTTGTATATTATAAGATATTAAAAAACGCAGGCCTGGCAAAAATGCCAATTAGCATCAAGCTTCAATAACTAAACAAACCAATGATGACACTCAGAACAGGCTTCGTCCGTTTATTTTAAGGTCATTAAAGTTGAATAAAATAACCGTTTAATAAATTATCTGCCTCAATTGTACTGCTCTTGCGCATTACCGGCTGCTTTACCACGCTGAATAGCCAATGAGATCTGTTGGACCAGATGCGATCCGGACCAAGGGTTGTAAAATAATAAATGTAGGTAAGTATGTACATTTGAAAAGCGTTTTCTGGCAAGTCCAAACGCGTAACACCTATCAACAAACTTTCCCTGAGGGCCTACCGCGAACCACGTTCGACGTGTTGCCTCTCTGTAGCACTTGTAAATTCGTAAGTAAGTGTGACAGGAAGGCAACAAGTCGAATGTGATTCGCGGTAGGCAATCAATTACAGAAATAAAAACAACAGGGTTGGTGATGGAACGTCTGATCGCGCTGGTAAGCTGCGGACTGAAACCGCGTTTGAGTTGGTTTCACGCAAGGATGATGCCATACAATGTAAAACACCGCCCTCGAGATGCAACAGAAAATTGGAAAAGTTTCAGTTGTCTGGTTATTTGCTTGCGGCGTCGCCCGTCACAGTTTCTGCCTCTCCTGCGGTTGTTGGACTTCGTTTTAGAACTTGTGCCGATGATTTGTGTTTCTGAAGATAGTCCATGTTAGTATCGAATAATGCTTACTTACTTTTAATTAAATATTTATACGAGCGGTCATGTTAGTATGGGAGGGTTCATACGGGGATTTAGTTGTGAATTTGTCTTTTTGTTTCCCAAGTTAATAACACTGATATAATTATGTCTCACGTATTTATTGTGTACTATTTATACCTATTTAATGTACATAAATACCGTAAAAAAATATTATCATAAAACCTCATTTCTAAAGCGCAACGTATTTAATAGATTTAGCTTTACATTTTAAACTATTTAGATTTGCAAAAAAAAATGTCTATGAAGGTCAAAACTTGGTAAATATTATTCAGATTACTTACCTATACAATACTTCGTAGTTTGCTAAAAAATATTCAGTTTAGAAGTAACACAATTATATAACGGCTTAAATTATTTCTTAGAAGTTGTTATTCATGTCAATAAAGTTTATATGTAAATAGGTATTAACATCAATCGCGCTCAGTAATAACTAGACGCGCCCATAAATTTGTAATACGAGTAAATTGATAAAGTCAAGGGCATAATAGCGTTCTTTTTATTGACCGACGTCTAGACGAAAGGCCTCTGAAGGGCCCACGAGATTGTAAAAAATATTTACCTTAATAATTTATAACTTTGTGCTGAGTGAAAATAATCTTCTCAAGAGCCACACTTTGAAAGTAGATCACAGTTTATCTAATAATTCATTTCCACCCTTGGGAGTTTCAGGTTCCAAGAATATAATATTGTTGCCTTCACGGGTTTTTTCCCGTTTTAAGTGAAAACTAGTTTTGACTAATTCCAGTGGGATTGGAACTTAAATTGACAGTAGGATTAAGCACAGGAGCGCCTGTATCTCGCAACAGTATCTCGCCCGCGAGATATACTACGCTTACCCCTCTAATTAATATAGTTATAAAAATACCAGTAGATATTCTCGGCGCACCTGTCCTAAAGGGGCCCAGGGGCCCACTGATTAACAGTCCGCCGGACGGTATCGGCCTGTCATTTAGAACAAAATTTTGACAGTTCCGAACAACTGAGAGGCCGATACCGTCCGGCGGACTGGGCCCCTTAAGGTGCTATGACAACTTGTGAAAAAACAATTGTTACTTATTCTTAAAACATTACATTTTAGTTAATTTACAAACAAAAAGTAACGGAGTATTCAGCAAATACAGAAATTTTTCCAGTTTAATTCTTTAACATACATTCCCATTACGGGGGACAGGCATTATCCTTCGATTCGCTATCTATCCCTATTAGGGATAATTTTCGACCGCAGCCCGCATGAGATAAGCCGTGATCAGCGTTAAGATAAGCGGCATGTACGGGCAATATACGATAAAAGTGATTCTTGTCTGAAGAATAAATTTAAACGTTATTTTGCTTGTACGTTCCTATGTATAAAATAATTTCTTGCTATACATTTAAAATAGCTAAAACACATTTGTTTCCTTGGCTCGAGGAAACCTCATTAATAAAAAAAATATTGTATTCTGCTGCAAGATTAAAAAATCTAGCGCGTCTCACTAATCCGGATGAACTGTGCTCGGTGCCCATATATTTGTATTGTAATAAAGAATGTGCATAATTAGCAAAGACTGGGAGAAAACAAGATTCTTGATAGAATCTATCTGAACTATCTCAAAATTGAGAGAAAAATGAGTTTTTTTTTCTTAGTCGCTAAAGAAGATATTATGTATTGTATGCATAAATTCTGCGGTCCCTTTGTTTCACATAATATTTTAAGTCATAATGTGTTGTTTGTCATATTATCATTAGTCCTAAAACTGAAACCGTTAACTTTTCAGGATTTTCGTAAGGTTATCCTATAAATAAGTTAGGATAGGTTTGTTTTATGGCAATCATGAAAAGTTACGTGTTTCGAAACCAAATAAATTATGACTAACGAACATGCGGACAAACAATACATTATGACTTAAAACTTTATGAGAAACAATAGAGACCCATAAATTCTACGTGGCTTTGTTGTAGCACATATGATGACATTGAGTCGAAATGATGTTTGCGCTGGTTGTGCGTAGGTACATTATACGTTAAGTATACAATAGTTCTGTTAACTTAACACAATACATAATTATCCTGACATTTTTAATTTTCCTGAATTTGACTAAATCCAGCCATGATTGAAGTCACCAATAAAATAAATGGACTTTTGCTTCGTGTATAAATACTGTAAGATGTTTGCGTGAACACATTTCATTACTCATGACCCTTAACCGCTTTAAATTGCTTCAACGTATTTACTTTTACCTACCCACCTGAATCAAACTAAATCCGGCCATCATTTAAAAAGTCGCCAACATAAAATAAATGAACTTTTCACCTCGCGTATACGGTAAGATGTATGGGCGGGCCGACGCGATAAGTCTGCTTGATTGATGGCGCCGATGTGTGAGCCGGCCTGAGCCCTGATAGACGTTTAAAGACGAGAACTATTCAGCCCAAGTCATTAATATTCTGTTCATATTAGAGGCTCTTCTTCTCAGCAGACACCATCTTTGTGAAGGGGATTGCAATATTCGTTTGGTCGTTTAAAATCAATTTTTCGGTTTCAGGACTAAAAGAGATAATTTTGTTGTACTCTATATGAAATTTATGCCTATGTGTACAATATGCAATTGCTGCATTGCATATTGTACACATAGCTACTTAGTACATAGCTAATAGCTACTTAGTATTTTAATTGGTCGTTGTCGCTGTTATTGTATTGCTATCGTGTAATTCGCTTTAGTCATAAAATTGCCGGTAGCTAGAAATCAGCCTAGAAACGTTTCATGATTGTCTGAAAGAAGAGGTTATCTTTGAGATTACCTACCTCTTCCTTCTCACTGTTTCTTTAAGAAAGTGGAGTGAAGTATGTGTCAAAAATAATTTTGAATCTAAATATCTAAATCTTGGAACCACGCCTTATTGTTGTTTGGCCAATCAGCTCTTAGGTGAAAATAATCTTTTATTTTTAGGTACCAATCAACATTTCTGACTCTGATCCACAATATATCATACGCAAGCAAAGACCTTCCCCAATCACAAACAGTATTAAACCCGGTATAACATTGGCGAAGGTAATTTATTCAGTGCAACATTCCAATTTTCCAGCGGGGACGAAACAAACTTAGTTAGCATGTAATTAACGGGTGGCCAATTTCGCCATAGCGTGGCTTCATTTAGCACATTGTCCGTTCCGTAAAAACAGGGATGTAATTCTCATCACTTACCACCTTGCTTCAACCGAAGAGCCACTAAAAACGTATCGTGAACTGAAGAATTGAAAACAATTGCAAATCGAACTCGCTCGGGCGCCTCCGGGCTCGCGTTTGCCCGGTACGTTTAGCCACTCACATGCTTGATATTTTTCAGTGACCTCTATTATTATAATAAAATAAGGGTGACAGCTGGTAGCTACAGTTACCAAAAGCAAGTGAGTGGATAGCTATGAGAAGAGAGATTCGGAGAATCAGCAAAGCAGATACTTACTAACCCCCTTATTCATAAAACTTTACGGGCCTGATTTAGTTAAATTATGTTTTATCCCTTTCTTACAAATACATAAGTCAAAATGACTGATAAAGACAAACGATTATTACTAGTCAAGGTTTGTAGCGCGTTTATGAATAAGGGGGTAAGCATATAGCCTTAGCTAAAGTCGATTGAACCAATATAAAACTCCTTATAGATTACGCATAGTTCTTTCTGATCTCAGAGTCATATTAAATCGATAGCCCAAAAACTCGACTCCAATGAGAATACTCGTTCAGGGATTTCCTTCGCGATGCATTCGAGACACGTTTTTAAACGGTAACGGGAGGGGCGGGCGCTTAAAATTTAAGTCGTGTAGCGCTAGCCGTGAAAAAATACGCTACTCTGATAATTAATGAAGTAATTGTCTGTGTGTTGAGTTGATTAAATAGGTGAGAAAATTAGGTGTTTTAATGAAAAAAATAACTAGGTGCGTATTTAAAGCCTGAAATGATACTAATCGATTTGGTAAATTTGGTAACTGACTGTCAAATGTCATCATACCTATAATTAGCATAATTAGTTTACATGGTGCACTCTTCTCGAATTTTAAAAGAGCTAATTATGTCTAGTTCATTAAGAACGATTGATATAAATTGTCTATATGTTCAATGTTGATTTTAGAGCAAGTATTTAGTCTGTTTGTCTACTTACAGCACGACTTATTATGATTTCGATTCATAAGTCTGTTGCCTAAAAGAGATTTTCTTTGGTTATAAAAATACTTTTGAAACGTGTCCAATAGTCAAACCGTGTAAACTGTTTTGTGGGACACTGTACTTGTATAAGCTGTATATTTTTATGTTAATAAATATAAATATAATATTTTTCACTAATAAAAATTACAACGCAATAACGTACTTTGTAATTTTTTAAAGTAATGTTTGTAACCATATTGTAATTTATTATTTGTGAAAAACATTTATATATTTCACTAGTCTTATATCGACCGGGATATGGACCGTGATTTGATTACCGTTTGTATTGTTTTCGAGCATATCCCGGTCGATATAAACTGTTATTTGTATAAATATATATTAATATATTAAATTAAATAATTTAATATTTGTCTAAATTGTAGGTCCTTGCTTTTATTATTCACACTTTAAAAAAATCTAATGAATATTTTCGTTGCCAAGTAGTTGAAGTAACGACCACTCGCATTGTTCAGGCCATTGACTTGTTATGACTATAAAACAGCGTTTATTAAATAACAAATCGTTATGACTGTGAGCTAACCAAGTATATCTTGAACTTTAGATCCGTAACATCAACACGTAGTCGGAGGTCACAGTTATTCTAGTTTTTCAATGCGATCGGTAGGTAGGCAAGCATTGTGCGTTATAGTACCATAAGGAGTTAAAATAAATTTACGCAAATATTATCTTGAACAGCATATTGAGTGCAAAATTATTTTCGGAGGCGGTTTTCCTCGCTGAAAGATGGCGATAAATTTCGAAGACGGGTTTGAAAAAATCTTTTGCAGAAGCGGCTGTAACTACCAGAAAGCGTGAATATAATAATCAGCCAACGTTATACTGGTTACAACTAACGTAGTAATAAAATGCAGATGGAGCATAAAATGATTAAGGTGGCCTTCAAATAGGCCACAAGAGCATTATTTTTTGTTGAAAGAAATATGTACCTTCAATTTTCTCATAATATTTTAAAATTAAATTAATGTATTTTCTGGTTACTCCAGCCTGCAACTGACAAGTTCACTTAAAGCTAAAGCTATCAAACATCATTAGGTAATGAGAATATGGTCATTTGTATGCAAAATGTAAGAGACAACGCGCAGCCTTTGTTCAGCGGAGAGGACAGGTATATTATTATTAAAGATGTTTGCAGCAAACAATGCCGGCAAAGGTAACCGTTTCCGCGCAGTTCTCTGTCGCTGAAACTTCAGACAAATTATAATTAAACTTCATCTCCTGCTACCTCAACTTGATACTGAATATTCCGAGATTT
Organism: Cydia splendana; assembly: GCF_910591565.1. Classification (NCBI taxonomy): domain Eukaryota; kingdom Metazoa; phylum Arthropoda; class Insecta; order Lepidoptera; family Tortricidae; genus Cydia; species Cydia splendana. The sequence goes on along the minus strand of NC_085971.1, from coordinate 8,855,334 downwards.
TCTTCTATTCACGTTGAATTTTAATGACTATAAAGTAAAACGTTTGAATTTGTATGCGATATAAATACTTTTAAATTGCATTTTTAATTAGACTTAGGCTACTTTATACTATAGGTATGTATAAATAAACAGGCGGATGATGAAGCAGATCTCCTTTATATTTATGAGCACAATTCAACCTCCGTCACGCGGCACGGCCGGAGTATGCATGCGGGATGACTATGTAAATTTTTCACTTTCCAACCTTTTTAAATTTCAATGTGGAGGTTGCTAAAGGCATCGGCACATTCAACAAACACAGTAAATTATCCTAATTCAATAAAGTTACGCACAACATCAGAGGGACACGAAGGGTCGACACCCATCTAACTCGATAAAAAAAGGTCTAATGTTTTGACGTTACGGTACAATAAAACACGTCGTTACTACGTGATATCCTGATTGCTCGCTAAAAGGATACAGACCGAGAGTTCTTATCGAGATTATCTTAAATTTACCTTCGGTGCGGTGGGACAACCTCAGGGATAGTGCTTGCAATGTGGTAAACACTGCCTTCTCTCTAGAGGTTGACATGTTCTGTACTTGAGGCGTGTAGTTTACGTGGAAGAAATAACTATCTTGTGTGGAGCAGTTTGCAAGATTCTTTCATGTCTTTTATGTGCGCTCGCTGTCATATGTCGAGTTTAATGAATACTTGAAACTCTGTGTGACGTTATAAACAAACATGATGCTAGCAATGTTTTCGTATTTATTTATGCATAACTGTTTGAAAAGACAGACACAATGCAGTTACATTTTATGTAGAATTCATTACTTCTCGGTCCACAAATTATTTGTCTTAATAAATACCGACGTTTGATGTTTTTATCATATAATGCTATATAAATATTTCTTATTCTTAGCCATTGTACGACCAGAAACCTTGAAACTTAACTTTAGATATTAAAATAAAATAAAATGCTCTTTTAAATGGTTGTTTCTAAGCTTAGTGATTGAGTCTATATTAGTTCATAAACACAAGCTGAGGATTCTCAAATAACTACTGTCTCGTCTAACAGACGACAGACGTGTCCATTTTGCCACCGCACCGATTAGTGACCGACAGCAACGTACCACGATATAATACTTGGCGGAGCAAGATAACTGCTGTATAATAAGTATTTAAACACAATTATACAACAAACTTAATACAAGTACCTTATAAAATAAATTAACTAAAACTAAACCTAACAAAAAGTATTTTGTATCTCTGCATTGAATAATTTACTAACTGTAGCAATTCCATGGAAAATAGCATCAGGTTCATTCTTTCGCAAAAGTTGTTCCAACTGTAAAAGTTTACCAACCTCAACAAAGTCAGCGTTTAAATTATAGACGACAAATACACCACATTCATCTGAAAGTCCTAGAGGTGCAAAACGTATTTGTTATCCCACCTGTATAAAATGTCTAGCAGTGTCGCACACAAACATAAATTTATTCCTAAAACTAACGTACTTATGGGCTTCATACACAAATCAGCGTTTCACGTATGAAAAATATCTCGAAAACAAATTTAGTGGCGTATGTGAGCGCGCTTTAGAATGCCGCCCGTTATGTGCGAACGCGGTGCATTGATATTATGAATATTGTATTTGTATTGAAATGGCTTAGAATTTCCTTTTGAGAATACGGCCGCAGTATTGCTTGCAAAGCGATATGTTATAGTTTATATCGTGCGTGTAGCTTCACTAGAGCAGTAATTTTTCTTCCTTATTCGCATTCAAGATTTATTCAGGGCTTGCCTCGCTGTCGGTTCCATAAGTATTATGGCTTGTGTGAATATTGTGGAAAAACAAATGCTGATCCTAAAAACTTCGTCTGTTTTTCTAACTTTGTTTGAGTATTACAACTCAAATCGTCTCCAAGGCATTATATTATACTTGTATCAAAATATTCCATAGTTAAAGTCGCTTAATTTTCTATGACTGGTATGTATGATTTTGACCGACCGTGAAGAATCGAGCTTATTATTTCATATTTATAGTTAAAAATTTAATAATATCGGGGATTTTACGATTTTCAGCACGACAAACTGTTTGTAGTACACACACAGTATTAATTAAACAACGTGATTTTGCCACTAAAGCGAATAAAATATTGTTTCGAAGTCTATACTTAACATTACACTTTAAATGCAGCTTCCTATAGTCTAGTCAGGTGTAGTGTAGGTACCGTACTTTACGATGGTCTTTACGAAAACCAGTTAGAAGTTGGTCTCAAGTGAGCAGAGTTTGGCTCGAGCTATCCATAAAGTTGAGGTTTAATTGAATATAATCTGTCTGTGCTGTAGAATATCTCCAAGAGATATCTTGTCTTCTCTTGTAATTGAAACTTATATTGCAGTAGAAAATACTATCAATTCAATTTAATTTAAATTGGTATTGATTTGTGAAATGTCACATGTTTATTTGTTAATATCAAATAGAGTCAACATCTTTATTAGGTAATTAAAATCACATTTGTAGTTAGATTCCAAAGCGGAATGTTGTTTTTTATTGTAATAACTTGTTAATAAATAAATATACCGTACCTAAGTGTCTACAGACCCATGGCTGATACTTGTCAAATCTTAACAGACAAACTCTATTTATATTGGACTAAAGTATCTAGTTTGTCCTAGGCCAAAACGCTTTTGCCTCGGCGTGTATTAAATAATTTAGCCTAGGGCTATTGTACATAATTTTAGGCTAGTAGTAGTAGTAGTAGTAGTAAACTCTTTATTGTACAAAAAGACATATTAAAAATAACATACAATTAGTAAGAAGTACAAAGGCGAACTTATCCCTTTGAGGGATCTCTTCCAGTTAACCTAGCTAGTTAGTTAGTGGCTAGTTTAGCCTAGCCGACGAATAAACGTATTTTTTCTTCGCATTATCTTACCAACTTACTATCATATAAGTTATATATAAAGTATATCAATATTTAATATGCATGGAACAATATTTTTCTTTTAAAGATACAATGTCCCTACTCTTCATAAATTTTTCCTGCAATCATGCGGCATCATATATTCGAGATATGGTTGAAAGGAGAATGAGTTTTGTGTGAACAAATTAAATTATAATTTCATGAGACCTTCGCTTTTAATCTAACGTTCGCGGTACGGGCGAACTTTCTCAATATTTTGGGGTGACGTTTATTCAAATTTGATGTAATTTCAAAATAAATCGGATTCGTCGGTTAATGTTAAAACTTTAGATGTAATAATTTCTATGCAAAAGCTTTTTTTCATCAGTGAAATATAATTTTCTTTTGCGCAATTTTGAACGTATTGTTGTTTTTGTAATTAACTATGCTTATCAACAGATATACGCTATGCTATTCATATTTTAATATAAGTATACAATACCGAGGTATTGTATATATCGGCGCTCGAAGTCACAAACTTGGATTATTCATTGGGCCAACATCATAAACAAGTCTGCAAAAAATCAGAACTACCGGATTTGACGCAAAAGAGCCAGGTTACAAAATTCGACAAAGTTACTGGATTACTACTCTTGTCCGACAACTCTTATTTATTCCACCAAATCGGGCGAGTAACTATTTAGTATATATTGTTTTGACAACTTGTTTTTGATGTCATTAGTGTCATTAGGCATCTTACGCGCAGCAACAAGCGCCTAATTTCGTGCACACTAGTTAGCGTAAATGATCGGTAAGATCGTATCAAAACAAGATCAAAACCCACAGACAAGACATCCTCCAGACTGAGCATAGTAGCTCTACCCCCTCTGCCAAAAATACGGTAGTTTTACTCCATTTTCGAGTCGAGTGTCTTTGTGTGACGTCCGTGTCTTTGAACGGACCAATCATGGCACGGGACCTCGCTCACCTCGTCCCCCGCACCCCCGTGTTTTTGGCAGCATCGGTTTCATGAAATAGTTGCTCTAAACTCCGTCTAGAGGATTCCTAAGTCTATGTCAAAACCTAAACAAATTGTTATAGAGTCGGCGTCCATGTAAATAATTTTGGAATAATTTAGGGTTCCGTACCCAAAGGGTAAAACGGGACCCTATTACTAAGACTCCGCTGTCCGTCCGTCAGTCCGTCCGTCTGTCACCAGGCTGTATCTCACGAACCGTGATAGCTAGACAGTTGAAATTTTCACAGATGATGTATTTCTGTTGCTGCTATAACAACAAATACTAAAAACAGAATAAAATAAAGATTTAAGTGGGGCTCCCATACAACAAACGTGATTTTCGTACGTTCGTATGGGGAACGTCGGGCGGGGTCAGTACTTGGATGGGTGACCGTTTTTTTTTGCCGTTTTTTGCATTATGGTACAGTCCGACTCGCACTTGCCCGGTTTTTATTTTTTATTTTTATGACGATGTACAATTAATAGGCACCAATAAAATATATTATATTCTATATTCTATTCTATTAATGTTGATTGTTGAATTCCATTGTAAAAGGCACTGACACTAGTCGCTCTTACGTCGTCATTTGAAGTTTACCCATTATGACCTGTGTGCGCGAATGTACAGCAGCGAGTAAAAGCTTCCGGCCGCGATTGTCCCTGTCTGCGAACAATGCCGGCAATAATTACGTCGCTCATTTCACTGCACCGCTCCCGAATCACCGCTACTTGTTCCGTTTAATTGCAACTACCTAGTTCCTACTGGCTACACAGGTGGCAATTTTTTTTTAACACATTGTAAAGTGCTAAAAAGAACCTTACCCTTTACCAGACTAGGGATATACATATATTTCCCACATACAGCACTTCAAACATGTGTTCTATTTTCGATGAGTAAGACTGACATTCGATTGTCATTTTTGAAATGTCAGCCTGGTAAAGGGTTAAATAATAGAACTAACCAAATCTTAAGTGAGTTTCCCAAATTATAGACATTTAGCATCAATTATGAAACTCGCTTGAAATTTGAATACCTAGTGTAGAGCCAGCAATCGTAATTGTATTTCTAGCATTAAATTGTCAACTTGCTTTTACTGGCTTTTAATCAGTAAAAGTTGTTTCTAATATCCATATAAATTACTGTGTACCATCTGTGTACAATATATTTATTGAAGTTTGTAGATAAAGATATCTGATACATGGTTTGAAGCGATTTACGTTCAAAATTGTCTGGTCAGTTTACGTAGAGCTCTATTGATTTGTATGATGATATTTGATGTCTGCGAGCCAAGCGTCCGGGCATGGAAAAAACTGTGTATTCCATTTGCATATTTCATACTTAGTTAATTGACTTTGGACCGAGAGACAAATTCAGAGTTTGAAAATATTACATAGACTTAAATTTATCCCAGTAGAATTTGATCGCACTTGTATACTAGTGCAAGACCCACCACGCCCACACGAGTGTTAATATCAAATCAATGTATTTTTCCTATCTGAATGCTCTTCCGGCTTGTGGAGACTGCCCTACCGGACATCCGACGAAACGGACCAGCAGCGTTAACTAGAGTTAAAGCCAATTTAACCCTTAACCTAACTGGGCAAGAGCCGGTATGGCTGTTAGATGGAAATAAATACGTGCACTTTAAAGCCCGACACAATACAGCACCGGCGGAGTTTTTGCTTTTTGTTCGTTCAGATAATTATTTACGTGGCTATTTCCCGGATGTGGGTATGGCAGCTGTAGGTTTTGCAACTGTGTGGAAAACGGCGATGTGCTAATTTTTTTTAAATACGAGCGATAGAAATTGGGAATCTAGTGGTATTGACCAATGACCACTCGTCTTCTTTGTAGTTATTCTATTAGTAGAATTTAAATGGCTAGTAGTGGAGATATTATTCAACGAAATACACGAAATTGAGCAGTCGAAATTAAAAAATCGGTCCCAGTTATTAATATTTTTACAAAGATATTAATTTTTAGGTTTTGAATTACATTACAATAAAACTATTAAAAAAAATTAAAATCCAAATAAAATAAAGAGTCTAATTAATGAAAAGTACGGCTTCTTAATATAGCAAAGAGTAGGTACCTACAGCAAAAGTTTTTGATGTTATTAAGTCGCCCAAAGAGTTTCAAGTAATCTCGTTAGACATTGCTTGTTGAAATAATAATTATTGAGTTAAAGACTCCGTGTTTTGTTTACTTAGTTCTAACTTTGGTTGCTGAATTATATTCATGTAATTCATTTGACTATCAGATTCTGAAGGATGAAAAGTGAGGTAAGTATTTACTTTAGATAGAGATGAAAAGGAAAGGAGACCGTCGATTTTGGGCCCAGGGGAAAACCATCGCATATGTCTTATAGACTATTACGTAAAATAAGTACGCATTTGATTACGAAAACACACATAATATTGGATGTAAATGAAACGGGAATAAGAAATATACTTATACAGGGCGGAAAGATAAGTCGAGCCCTGGAGGGAAACTACCTTAAATTCTTAAGTTGGCTCATTTTACTGAAAGGAGACATTCCTTTATTTTTAAAAAGAAACAAAAGTGCATTCAAAGTATTTTCTTTTTTTCTTCAATTTGGTCTGTCTAAAAAAATCTTGTGTACTAAATATTAGATTTTTTGGATATTTTGTACGACAGACGATTTTGTGCGAATTTTAATTTTTTTGAATTTTTAGTCGGTTCGAGTCCCGGGCGAGGCAATCGAGTTTTAGAAAATCTTTGAATGCAGTTTTGTTTCTTTTTAAAAATAAAGGAATGTCTCCTTTAAGTAAAATGAGCCAGATTAAGGATTTAAGGTAGTTCCCTCCAGGGTCCGACTTATCTTTCCACACTGTATAATAAATAAAAAAATTTTGTTCCTTTCCGTGATTCAATATATTTTAATGAATACGTAAAGGGGTCCACTGATTAACAGTCCGCCGGACGGTATCGGCCTGTCAGTTGTTCAGAACTGTCAACATTTTGTTCTAACTGACAGGCCGATACCGTCCGGCGGACTGTTAATCAGTGGGCCCCTTAATACTCGTATACATATAGGTTAAAATAATGTATTCGTAATTTCGTACAGATAGGTACCACAACAAAAGCTTTCTCGTTGTCAACATCATTATAATAACTTTAATAGGTACCTATTCTTTAACCAGTTTTTTCGTCTTCATTAAATGTGTAAATTATAAGTATAATTATAACGACGACGAGTATCTACTAATTAATTGTTATTGAACAATACGCATTGGCGTACGTGCACGACTAAATAATAATTAGATTGGGTAGACTTAGATTAAGATAAACAGATCGCAGCACGCCCGGGTCACTTTACACTTGTGCTGTTTTAAACTGTCGGAACTTTTAAACTATTTAATTAATTTATATACATTTAGTATGCCGGACTCCGTCTGCCTCATAAAGCAGGAAACTTCTAAGTCTACCATTTAAAAGGTGGAGTTCGATAGTTTTTCCGAGGAGATTCCTTAATTCGCTAAGTTTGGAGCGACCGCATTTAGTATTCGAATAGCGGAATGTAAACTGAACTAACTTTCTGGAGTCGGAAACAACTTTGACAATAACCAGTCTCTGGGAAAATCACGCAAGTTTTGACTACAAACCACATATTTTGGAGGTTATGGAAGGGTTCCCTCGAGGTCGCTCTTATTGAAACTGTTTATCAAAGTTATTACTCTATACGAGTATATTTTAATAAAATAAGTTATGCGGAAGGGTACTGCGTAAATGACATGAATTTGCTGCCCTGTCTCCAGCGCAGACAGCTTCAAAAGTAGCTGGTCGTTTGCGTAAGTAGGCACTTGGTGCCTCCTGCTACAGTTTTGTGTGAAACGTGTAAAAGATCGCTGGTTGTAGGTACTTATTTTAACTGGAACAAGAACTGTGAAAATGGGTGCACTGCACTCTTAGTTACTAACTGTATCTATTGATTATACAACTACAAAATCTAAATCAGTTTTGATTATTACTTTCGATGATGGATGGATAAAATACCGATGGGAAAGTGCTTTTATTAACACATGATATATACAAAACAAGAATAAAAACTAAATTAACAATAAATACAACTACTCATAAAAATAAATTAATATGGATAAAATAAATATTTTATGGCAATTGTATTAGACTACCTAATTGATTAAAAAATGATGTAGGCTATTTGTCTTACAGAATGTTGCTGTCATGTTTGAATTTTACTTTATCACAACATATGTCCATCAAGATATGGACCTTATAACTGATTGGCTAGAATGTAATATGTCTAACTAATTTGATAATTAATGATATTGCATTAAGGCCAATTCCACACTCAGCTAATTGGTTGTGTTGATCTATATCATCCCTACAGCCTTATACATATGTAGTCAACTCGATACATTACACAGGCATATGTAAATTAATAGGAAATTAAGTCTATGGCTAGACTACGTTATGATTTACGGACAGCAGCTTAAAATGCCTAAGGCCTCCAGTGCCCAGGGCTGGGATAAAAGTCAGCCTATTATAGGTACACACTTACCCCCTTACTTGTACTTACATACACTTCTTTCTTACTAACATGGTTTACCTTAGATCATTCGACTGATAGCGGTGTGGTGCGGTCCGGATGTCGGTGGAATACTACAGAAGACGCTGGTTCAATCCCAGACCTGGCACTGGAGGCCTTAGTCACTTTTTATTTCGTAGGTATATGATATCTTTTTCAGTTCATAATTTTATAATGGTAGTACCTAGTGATTCTTTAGAATAACGCAATTTAAAATAGATAATTTGATCGGTTTACAAGTTGTATTTTACAATTACTTTATTTTCAGATGAGACTTCGGCCTCGGGCACATTTTATTTACACATCCGTAAATTGTCTTATTTTTCTATCATTTCTATCGGGACCACCTAGCATGACCGTGATTGGTTTTACTAAGTATTATTTCGAATAATTACGCGATCGGTTTCTCACACTTCACTTGTCTGCAAGGGGCGTTACCTATTTTGTCATCATATCGTTATAACTGTCACGCAATTACAATTAATGGAACACCCCAAAGGTAGGTGTTAATTAAATTTGACTATGCACATTTCATCACTTCGCTAAACGACAAATTAGTTTGCTATAACTAGCTTATAATGGAATTGATGAATCAATAGTAATCAGCTCAATTATTAATTACCAATTCAGCCGACGTAATTTCCTGTTCTCACAGTTCTAGATACTTGAAACGACGCACACGCAATTCATTAAGCATTTTAGAATATTCGCCGGGATGGGATGATAAAGGCGGGGTCTTAATTGAAATGCGCTGTACGGCGGAATCTAGGTGCAATTCCGCACGTGACGAAACTCTATCTCTAATAATGCCGTCAATGTGCATAAGCCTTTAATATTTAAGCGTAATTTAGCTCATTTACGTTCTACATTCATTCATTCACTAACTCCGGGTTAACTGGTTAAACGTAGAGTTGCCATGGTTACCAGTACAATTTGTCATTGGGTTAACCGGTTAACCCCGGGTTAGTGGGATCGTGCAAGTGCAGCTTAAAGAACTTACTTGTCACTTAAACCAAGCGTTACTACTTATTTTTTAGACATTATGCTAAAAGTAGGTACCTAATTACATGACCTGACAGCGGAATTAACCTTTTGCTTTTCACAGTGTACCTGAAGTGAACATTAAGAATTTAAAAGCTTTTCTGTAACATCAGCATCATACGGAATGAAGCTATTTTAATGCTATTAAACTGTAATTCATGGAAATATAATATATAAACTTTCGGGTTTGTAAACTATATACAAACATGATTTTAAACTCATATTGGTTCTACTTAAAAATGTTCATAGGTACCTAAAGCTTTTTATTGAGTAAAATTCAATAAATATCAGGAATGTGACAGTGATTGATGAAATAAAGCATTTTATATATACAATATTGGCCTAAGTATGTACAGGATAAACCAATTAATAAAGTTACAATTAACAAAATTTATATATTTATAAAAAAAAACATTTTCCTAAAAGCACTATTGCATCACAATTTTATAGACAAGTAGTTTAATAAATAACTGGCATTAATAAAAACAAAACATAGACCGAATAACCGGGGCTGTGTACATGTACATACTCAACCTATAATTTACGCGAACTATTTCTTTTGTAAGTATTTAATTAAAAATGTACGCGCAGTTGGGCACAGTCGATAGCGATTCGTTCGCAAGTATTTAGACGGAGTTGCCAACTTGCACTAATTAGGTTCCCTCGTGTTCGTAAACGTGTTCGTAGACTGTCGGGTAATTTCCACTCACTGTTATCGTCTCATTTGTCTGTGTGGGTTTGATTTTAGAACTGTAACTTAAAATAGACACCGCAGACTAGCCGGGACAGAGGCTACCACATAAGAGATGGCGGGATGACCTCGACGCTTTCGAGCGACTGGCGGGTGCTTGCACCAAACCGTGATGAGTGGCGGAAGAAAGGGAAGGCCAATGCCCAGCAGTGGGACACAACATAGGCTAGGTATAAATAAAACTTAAAATAGGTGTTTTTCAAACTCGATGGGTAGTGTGACGACAGGTGGCATCTCCATATAATTTATAACCTAAAAACTCCAAATCTTGTAAAATTGTATTGAGGTGACATCTGCCTGCGTACCCAAGGGTTTGAAAAACACTATAATCGATAAGATTGTATGTAAACTTGGGACATTCACTGTTGATCCCTAAATATATTAGTAAATAATCAAAAATGTACGACGTAAGCAGGCCAATGCATTGTGAACACTTCATACGATCAGCAAGCAAAAGTAGCGGATGAAACAACGCAGCAAAAGTATCTGCCACCCTCGTATACTTTTCCAAGTAGTGATTTTATCTCTACAGTTCGCGTTCAAAAATATTTACACAGTCTAATTGTTCTACATATAGAAACATGTCTCTTTTTGTTAAACTATTAGAGAATAGTAGATACTGTTGACGCATAGTTTGGTACGTTACTTTTGATGCTGACTATCCAATCACATGTAGTTACTGTGTTAGGTTATAGACAAGAGTTAGTCATAATTTTTTTTAATACTCGTAGTCTATGTGTGTGTCCCACTGCTGGGCAAACGCCTCCCCTCTCCCTTTCCAATCATGCATCCGGCAGACATGTCCAGCCCACTCCCAGTTTAGCCTACTAAAAATATTTATGGAAGTCAAATATCCGAATCAAATATCGCGGCAATTTTTTTCCGCAATTTTGCAACCATGCTAGGTATAATAAGGCGATTTCAAACCACGATGATAAAATATTTTCTGCAAAAGTCGTCGTGTCCGTGGCTGTAGTGTGAAATCATTGCAACACAAATGTGGGTACATATTTAATCAAAACTTAATATCTATAGGTAGGTGTCTAGGTTAAGTAAAAGTAGGTTAAAATAAGCTTAAGCCAGAAATCTCATTAGCTAGATTAATACGTTTAAATCATAATGAAATTCCGTTCGAGTGCCAGCGAATAACATGTTCACGTCGCAAATTATATGAAATACTTACATGCAATCAAACGCCCCAGTTGGCAGGGCGCCCGCTCCATGCCTCCGAACTCCGAACTAGAAAAAGCACAGCTTGTCAGCCTCTACGCTAACTTTGATATGAGTTAGTCGTACTAAAGAAAATCACGACAATGTTCGTTATATGGGAACTCTGCGAACGCTAGTTACTGCCAATGTGGAATATTGTAATAGCGAGCAAGAATTAGCGGAATTATTGCTAGGTTAAGATGCAAATGCGGGACAAGATTACGTTTTAAAATATTACTATACAGTGGCCAAAAAATAAGTGCATTCCCGTTGCCAGGGAGGTTTCGGGATTATACTGAGCAACGTTTACTATGGGATCAACACAGAAATCGCGAAAAAAAATTTGGCTGTGTTGTCATACATTTTGGCTGGTCCATTTTCTATGGGAAGGTAATTTTTTTTTGGCGATTTCGGGGTTGGTCCCATAGTAAAAGTTGCTCAGTATAATCCCAAAACCTCCCTGGCAACGGGAATGCACTTATTTTTTGGCCACCGTGTATAAGATATTATAAAAATACTCAATTGAATACTCGTTCATAATAAGTTCCGTACTAGTGCTCTACATGCTAATGCCCAATAGCCATGCCATGCCAACACCCGGCTGTCACCTCTATTGACAATCGGCGCGATTCGGGAAACGAATTAGACATTCACTAGATATGAAATAGTAACGATATGTGACGTTCCATGGTACCTTATGGCCGCAATAATATTGGAGCGGCGTTAATAACAGCGTAAGCGCCAACAGCCATAGGGTACCTTTTGCCGTGGAACGTCACATATCGTTACTATTTCATATCTAGTGAATGTCAAATTCATTTCCCGAATCGCGCCGTATGACTTAAGTTTCAAGATGACATGTACTAGGACCGCGTCGAGCACTAGTTCCACCACCTTAATCGTCATCGTCGTTAACAAGACGCTCAAAAAGTGCGTACTCGTACCTTAGTGGTCCAATTGTTTTTTCGGATTTGTCGCCTTTGTTATTTCCTAACCCCAGCGGTCCGCGGAGCAAACTTTGAGTACAACGGGCATATCTCATATCGGTACACACGTTTTGTGTAGATAGAGAATCTGAAGGTGGATCTATTTTCGTTTTCAGTCTGACCCAGTTACTAGCTAGATAAGCTCAACTATGTTATTATTATTCGTGTAGAACTTTGGCCAAAAGCAACTAGAGATACAGGATAGCCATTATACATAAGCCCGAAAGAATGCCCCAGTGGGGGTAGTTACAGATACGCTAACTTTAATTGTAAGATAGTTGCGGGCATACAGTTTTTCGTATACCGAATGCTCTTTCCCTGGAGTATTGTTGCCGTACAAAGAAAAACCACTATCCTCTTTCTTGAGATCTGTACGGATATGATGGTCGCTCTTGTCTACGTGACAGCGTGATAAAACGGTATCCGTCACTTTCAATTGCGCTCTGTTAAAAAGTGACGGATATTTTGTCATGTCGATAAAGCCATCCATAATATGCCTGCTTCAGTTTTTTTAATTTTATTGGACTATTGTGAGTTTATTACATGCACGTGAGAGGTATTAAATAGATACTCATACTTAATGAATTCTCATATGCCTGCCTATGTGGCAAAATACTAGCTTTATGAATGTTAGGCGAATCGCGAGTATTTTACAGTTTGGGGCAAACAGTACAGTCGAGGACATAAATATGTATACATTTCTTCACCTTAACGCATTGAAATAAGGTGAAAAAATGTATACATATTTATGTCCTCGACTGTACATAGTAGTACCTAAATACTCAGGGGACCTAATTGATATTCCGCGTCAGGCGACGGGATGTGATGTTTTTGTAGGGATGCTAACAGCAATTCGACTAAGTTTAGTTTAAGTACATATATTTATTTACTGTAGGTACAGTAATTACTCGATGTACGTAACTTTAACCTAACCGCTACTAAAAATTGGCTAGAGTTAATTGCAAATCAAGAAAATTGAAATTTGGTCATGTGATTGTCTAGTGCTGCTAATAGTAGGCTGTGTGCCAAAACCGTGGTTTCAATTGTCTTTTATGTGCAGACTGATTAGCATTCAAAATATTATTTCTAATTATCTTATATAATTATCTTATAATTATTTATATTACTACTCTATTTTTTTTTTTTACTTTTTCTGTAGAGTCTGTGCGGAAAGAGAAGGGTCGTGGAATGTATGGGGCCCATTACATTTCACGACTCTTCTCTTTCCGAACGGACTCTAACACTATCGTTTGATAAAATAGGGTTAGACATTAAACATCTCCAGACATGCAGTCTCCTATTGCTAGGAAGTCTTAAAAAAATCACGGCCGTAGGTCTATTACATATGTATAATATATAACCAATTTTTTTTGTTAGATATTCTATTGTGATTTTCTCTTAAAACTAAATCGTGACAATCGCGAAGTAGGTATTAGGTAGACAAACTATATATTCTACCGCTTTTGCATGAACAGTAGGTACTTAACTGTAAGCAATTACTGAGTGTTTAACTCGTGGAAAACTGTGTTCGAGCGCCAAACTACCTCGGCTGAAATAGGCGCCTTTCATCCCTTGGTTAAAAATCTGAGGTGAAAACTCTATGACTGGATTATTTCCGTAAATTTTACTAAAAGTTTAAATATAATCGTATTTTCTATTATAAATTAAATCCATAAAGTCATTGTTGGTGAGAACCCTTGTATCAGTGACGTGAGACGCAATCTCTGGGATACAACATATACACAAATAATCTATCCCCGATTTGAATAATTGATGATTCGATACAATGGCAATGGCTGGCACATTGTGGTTGAATCCTATTATATTCAAATGCAGATTTGATTGGAAAATTACAGTTGAATTTCACGCCGTTACGTTAATTACGATGTTACTTTGAGCTAAAGTAATTTTTAGCTTCGGTAACTTAGTTGGTTAAGAGCGATTGGACCGGTGTTAGGATGATTAAAAAAACCAATGTTTTATTTTTTTAACTCTCATCCCATAACTTGATCCTACCTACTAAAATAATAATTATTAATTTGAGAATTTTTGATGAGCATTTAAGGGTCGCTACCACCACTATCACCTGCCAACTCTTAAACATTTTCTACAATTAAGTTCTTACTGCGATGTGGGATATAGTTTGCTTTGAATATGTTCCATGACAATATTTACCTATTATAGTAGTTTATGTGACTGCTTCATAATAAAAGGCGTCATTGCCTATCGCTTTAGTTTAATTTCACAATTTTTTTAAACGTCGATATCTACCCTTAAATATCAATTTGAAACTTTATAAATAAATATAGAGTGTTTTCTAATGCAATAGATAATTCGTAGAGGATGAGAGTAAAAAAATAAACATATTTATTTCAGTAGGTACCTACTAGTTTGAATGTCCCTAACCGGTGTACATATCCCAAGTAACACACAAGCAGGATAATAGAGTAAAATTATCATCTTATTCAAATTAAGATTGTATAAATTTTGTGTATAAGCGGTGGAAATTACTAAATTCGGAATAAGAAAATATGTGGGCCTAGTGGGGCCTATATATCAATAAATGATGACATACCATCTTTTCTTGTAAAAGACTGTATTTCAGTACTTGAGACTGCACTTTTACACATTTTTAACTTAAGTCTGAAAAGTGGGCAGTATCCAGCCTGTTGGAAAGTCTCGAGGGTGACTCCTGTTCCTAAGAGCGGCACGGGTCGTGATGTGTCCAATTTCAGACCTATAGCTGTTCTGCCAGGTTTCGCCAAGTTATTTGAGTCCATAATAGAAAGTCGCATCAGCCAGCAGATACAATGTTGGTTAAGTGACAGTCAGCACGGATTTCGTCGTGCTCGGTCTACTGTCACTAACCATGTAAACTTTGTAGACCACGTCAGAGACGAGCTAGATGCAGGTCGGCAGGTGGATGCGGCTTATTTTGACTTCAAAAAGGCATTTGACCTGGTAGATAATGACATCCTGCTTCAAAAATGTAGTGCCCTGGGTTTTACGCCGCACCTACTGAACTTTCTATCTAATTACCTTCGTGACAGAAACCAGTACGTTGAGTGGGGTGGATATAGTTCTAGACCTTTTTTCACTCGGTCCGGCGTGAGTCAGGGCAGCACTCTCGGCCCAACATTATTAACGATAATGATAAATGACTTGCCGAGCGTGGTGCTGTGGTTGGTGGTGAGCGTGGTGGTGGTGGCTGCTGGCTGTTTGTTGTTCGCTGATGACTTGAAGTTGTTTCTGGGAGCAGGAGACAAGTCTGATCTGGAGGACCTCCAGAGGGACATAGACGCGGTGACCGAGTGGAGTGAGGACAATAAACTGCGTTTTAACACATCTAAATGTAAAGTTATTACGTTCTTTATAATTCGGTCACCTCACATCAAACAATACCACATTAAAGACGCATTCATGGATCGCGTTGATGAGGTAACTGACCTGGGACTGACCTTGGACTCGAGACTTGACTTTAGGATGCACGTTACCAAGATATGTAAGCAGGCGAATAAGGTCCTGGGGTTTATCATGAGGGTATCGAGCCAGTTTTGTGACACTCGTGTTTTGCTGTTGCTATACAACGCCTATGTTCGCAGTAAACTTGAATTTGGTGCTTGTATCTGGGATCCGCACGAAAGCAAATATACCCTCATGATCGAAAGAATTCAGAGGAAATTGGCTCGATTTCTATACAGGAAAAAGTTAGGATATTATCCTTATATGTATCCATCATTGTTTGTCAGTGGTATGGTCGGGATGGATACATTAGAGTTGCGGCGGAAGTTGTTACTGATGGTGCATTATTATAAGCTACTGTGCAACCAAGTCTGAAAGGTCTTTCTGTTCCGCCCCCTCGCCGTTGCCCCGCGGCGGGGGAGGGTGGGGCGGTGGTTTCGCGACGGCGCCGGCGCCTGTTCGCATGCCCGGTGAGGCGCACGCGCTGGGCGGCAAACGCTCCCTCTGCAAGAGCTATCGCTCTATTAAATGATATGTCTCTGCGGTTACCTGACGTTGACATTTTTTATCATGCATCTTACCACGTTATTAAAGGCATGTATGAATTTTTGAATTTAATTGATTAATTAATATTTATTAGCTTTATTGACATATTATTTTGATACCTAATTGATAATTGAATTTGTTTCTGTTTTTGTACCGTTGACATGTAATTTTATAGTGTAAGTCTAACATAGCATGTATAATATTAAACATTACTTATAAGCGCCTTGGTTCATCAGACTGTAAGCTTATTCGTGAATAAATAAATTAAATAAGAAATGCTGAATAAATTTTGCATAGTATCGGTTTTGCATATTAAAGCTGAATAATACTTATTTCTTACACAGTTAGTCAGACATTATTCAGCTTAAAGCATTTGTGGTTACTAAAAGCTGCATAATAGCAGCATTAGCAGCAATTAGCTGTATATATTTTGTGTCGTGAGATATTAAGCAGACAATATTAAGAAAAATGTGATAGTGGCTACTAAATGCTGAAAAGAAGCGTCGGTGAAGACTTTCAACTGTATAAAAGCGGTTGCAGTTTCTGTTTTAATGCTAGTTTTTGAATAAAGGTGGACGCTATTACTGGAAGCTGTAATGAAATCCACATATTATTTGTTATTCAGTAGCTGCATATATGGGTTAGTTATGGCTTTTATAGACATAACGTCTGAATAATAAATACTAAAACAACACTTATACTTAAGTTATAGCGATTTTAGTACACATATACTATCTTTTCTTGCTAAAAGCTGCAAAATGAACGCAATGAGCAGCGCTATTCAAACTACTGCTTAGTATCAACAAATGCGCGGTGGAGAGGGTTCCGTAGCTTTATAACCCTTCGAGTGGCATTGTCCTCCTCGAGGTCTCTACGGTAAGTGGCGGTGGCCGCGAGACGGACAGACATAACAAGCCGGTTGAGTGGCGCAGCCATTTTGGAAAAATATACGTCAAGTGGCGGGGCCTCAACGGGTGATCATCGCGAATTAGGCGCGTGTTAGAAATATGACCGTTTCCCAAAAAAATCTATGAATGATATATACAAACTATATATCACTGAATTCAGCATAAAATGGGTTATTTGATTGTATACCAATGAATTCTATTCTATTTATGTGAATTATGCTAGACTTGTTCTAATCTCATATTACCAATTTTTTTCTACTTTCATGTAAAAATACGTATAATTACGAAATAAAACAATTGATTGTAGAAAAAGCAGTCGTTATGACAAAACAATACATTTAACACGATTCACACAGTTTACTTCACTTTTTATCAGTGCGTATTCCATTTGAATGTTCGCGGCTCGACGATGGTCGGCGCGTAATGGGCGAGGTGGGGCAGGAACATCACGTCATTTCTAACAAACTTTGTTTTACGCGGGAATTCGACCGTTAGGGAATACCATCCTTGTTTATTGACGAATGCATCTTGCAAGAGTGAGCAAGCAAGGCATAGTTTTAACGGTTTTATTTTAGGCGCGAAATGCAGCGTCGCACAGATGCCGCGAGACGGTCTCTGCCAATTACGGGCTTGTTATGACCGAACCTTCTCGCGGCCTCTGCCACGCCGAGGCATATTTAAAAAAATGGCCGCGCCATTTCTCCTACCGTTCAACCGGAGGTGCTGCCACCCGAAGGGTTAAGTTTATACACGGTCAACAGTGCTACTTGAGCCTGTTTGCTTTGAGCTTGAGCGTGTTTTTATTTTATTTTGAACGCATCTTGCGTATTTATTCTTTAATCCAACCATTATTTAAAAAATCGAGGTTTAGTTTTCTTAACAATTCTCTTCGATTGGTTATTTTACACAACATGCATTGTCGTTTTAATGACGTAAAACAATTGCTAGCTACCATCGTAAACACTGTTAACTGACCATTTCCATACCTTACTGCAACGAGATACAGTTTACCAATGGCCATTTAAGGTTTTTGCTAGTTGGCAAACAAGGTGGCAAATGCTAGTTATTGATATTGTTGCATTAAAAACTTGTAGACTCGACTGGGTATGAGAAAAATTAAATAATCACCCCCATTAAAATATAGCGAAATCGATTCTCCACAATCGATCAATCGATTTTGAACAGACTGTTTTTAGGTTTCAAGTGGGTCTACTCATACCCATCCCACACTATACTCGTACTCATACCTAAACAATACTGCCCATACCAAACTATACTTGTACTCATACCCGTGATACCCGCTACTAATATACCCGCACCTTCGCACCTATACCATATTTATATTCATACCTTACTCGTAACCACACCATACTCATACTATACACATCTTCGTACTCACTTCGTACATCTTTGCGTATACCTTTACCTTCTACATATTTGTCGGAACTAATAACGGAAAAAATAACTGTGTAGTCTGTCGTGCCCCCAGATTTATCATATAACTTAAATATTATATCGCGTTTATAATATTAGTAGGAAGTAGGATTGAATATTGCCCGTGTTACATACCTATAATGTTTCTCATCAAACTAGTGAGGATCTATGTGGTTTTTACCATTTGTGTATAGAACCCTACTATGCTTTCAGATTGCGAAAACAATTACTATTATACTGATGTTATTCAAAACTTGTTGTTCTAAAACCATTATCTAACATGTAGCTTAGTAACGCGAATAATGTGAATGCCTATT
This sequence comes from Cydia splendana, assembly GCF_910591565.1. NCBI lineage: Eukaryota > Metazoa > Arthropoda > Insecta > Lepidoptera > Tortricidae > Cydia > Cydia splendana. The sequence continues at coordinate 8,836,202 of NC_085971.1, read as the reverse complement.
CAGAAATTTAGCACATAATAGCTGTGGCAGCAGCTTATATTCAGCACAGTCGGACGCCATTACGGTTGCTCATATTCTAACCTCTAAAATTAAATAGGAATTTAAAATGAACTAATTGGTAAACTGTATCTCGTTGCAGTATATTCTAACCTCTAAAATTAAATAGGAATTTAAAATGAACTGAAAAACCCATTTATATTCATTTATAAAACTAGTTTTAGCGTAGCATAACTTGTTAAAGTACATTTTCTATCACTAAAACATCTAAACACCGCAATAAAATTACAAATTTAAAAGTGGAGTACTACATTTTCTATATTTACTTTCTAAACAGTGCATTATTTACGCGGCGCTTTAAAATTTTAAATAAAATGTATATATATATTAACAGTAAAGTCGCATGCGCAATGAAATTGATGTTATGTAAACATCAAATCAATATATGGGTAATGTCCTCCTTATTTTGTATTCACTTCAGACACTACACTTTGACACGAGTTCACAAATTATAAAATGGAAGACAAATCATACACAAATAGCTGAATATATTTTCTGTAACAATGCACTTTTGAACCAAAAACTGCATAACGTGTGACTAACTGAGTCATTCTATACAAAGCTGGATAACTTTGGTTTAAAAGCGGTATAGAAGCTTTTGACAGCCTCTATACAAGTGTTATTCAGCGATTCAATGTGTGGGCACACACTTATACAGCTATTACATTACTGTTATTCAGTAATAAGCGGCGTGGGCTAGCCCACTTTGCGCCCAAACCTTCTGTATAACGTCTGTATAAGCGCTTATACAGACGTTATACAGCTACCTTATTCAGAATACAGTACGGAATGCTCTATTATTCAAACAATATTCAGCTACTTTTGTGTTACTTGGGATATTCTTAAAGGTCGCATATTATTGTCGGAAGCGGTGAATTTTTCCATTTTCCCTTATTATTTTTATAATAAAGCTACTTTGAGCTGTCAATGATTTCAGGTTTAATTTGTCTCATAAAATAAGTTTAGTAACCTACTTTGCTTTAGGTAGTCCGTTGAGCGTCTAGCAAGTTTATTTAAAAGCGCAATATACTTTAATATACTAGACTATATAGGTACTTTAATATACTTTATATATATAGTATATAGACAAACCCTGAAATCCCACGTAGGGTTACTTCTCAGAAATGCTCTAACGGTACTATTTTTAGGGTTCCGTACCTCAAAAGGAAAAAACGGAACCCTTATAGGATCACTCGTGCGTCTGTCTGTCCGTCTGTCACAGCCCATTTTCTCCAAAAGTACTAGACCAATTAAGTTGAAATTTGGTACACACATGTAAATTCGTGACCCAAAGACGGACATCTTACGTAAATAAATGAATTTTAAACACGGAGGCCACTTTTGGGGGGTAAATGAGAAAATTAAAAAATAATGTTTTTTAAACTATATCGCGTTACATATCAAATGAAAGAGCTCATTTTGAGAAGCTCAAATATATATTTTTTGTAATTTTAAAATAAATAGTTTAGTAATTATTTAAGAAAATAGCCAAAAAATGACTATTCCCCCCCCTTTATCTCCGAATCTACTGGGTCTAAAATTTTGAAAAAAATATACAAAATACTTCTTTACCTATAGATGACAGGAAAACCTATTAGAAATATGCAGTCAAGCGTGAGTCGGACTAATTACTTAGTTTTTGATCCGACCCCTACGGGTTTATTAAAGGCAATTCAATCGCGTTTCACATACAAGGTGGTTTAGATTCGTCACGTTGTGGGCTATCAGAATATACCCCATGTATGTTAGCCGATATTTAGCAGTTTTCGAGTTATGAATTTTTTAACTTTTGTTAAGAAATTCCGGGGTGAAGCTTTGCTTTGCTTTTATGCCTACTAGGTAATTATTGTTGGTGGTATTTGCACTGATAACACGAAATAGCGATGGGGAAGTGACCCCATAAAATAACAGTAGGTATTGGAGCAGGTAAAAATTAACCCTTTGTAGATAACAACCCGTCGCGACGCGGGTCCAGTTAAGATAATGAATAAGTTAAGCAAAATGATGCTTGGTCAATCACATGGCACAATATTAATTTCTCGTGGTAATTTCTGTTTGATTAACGTTAGGAATAACAAGAGGATTTTATTTAATGAATTACTAATTTGGAAACTTTCCACCTCAGTTCCTTTGACCGGCGACTCTGTCAAATTAGACTATTAAGTACCTATCACTATTTTACCTTTTTAAAAACTTAGGGTCTAGCAGTTTCTACAGTAACCATAAGTCCTTGAAATTGCTTGTATTTTTTATTTATTTAGGTAAGTGCAAAGTCTAAGCTTGACATGTTTGAACGTAAAATTTTGTCGTTTCCTTTTTTTCCAACTCACAACAGCCAAGTGAAGTTGCTGATTTTTTTAGCAACTGCGCCGTTTGTCAAGGATTATGTTACAAAAAGAAACATTCAAAAAACTTCAAGTTTTTTTTTAAATAAATTAATTGCTTCATCCCGGAATTTCTTAACAAAAGTTAAAACTTTAAAAAACCATAACTCGAAAACTATGAAAAATCGGCTGACGTACATGGGGTATATTCTGATAGCCCACGACGTGAGGAATCTAAAAAAATTTGGACGTCAATAAAAAACAATGTTAAAAGTTGGGTAATGTACGGAACCCTTGGAACGCGAGTCCGACTCGCACTTGGCCGGTTTTTTAATTAGAACAAAAGATAAAAAAAAACAATTATCAAACAAAAGTTATTTCCAATAATCGACAACAAAAAGAAACATACTGTATTAATCATTGGCAGCGCTTTTGACAATTTGTTTGAAAATGTGCGGCAATTATGACATTAGTTTAAAGTCAGTATCTTATTAATGTCATATATAAAAAACCGGGCAAGTGCGAGTCGGACTCGCGCACGAAGGGTTCCGTACCATAATGCAAAAAAAAAAAACAAAAAAAAAGCAAAAAAAAAACGGTCACCCATCCAAATACTGACCACTCCCGACGTTGCTTAACTTTGGTCAATTGTTATAGCGGCAACAGAAATACATCATCTGTGAAAATTTCAACTGTCTAGCTATCACGGTTCGTGAGATACAGCCTGGTGACAGACGGACGGACGGACGGACGGACGGACGGACGGACGGACGGACGGACGGACGGACAGCGAAGTCTTAGTAATAGGGTCCCGTTTTACCCTTTGGGTACGGAACCCTAAAAAGATAATCAAAACGGTCGAAGAAGGTTTCATACTATTTATTACCTCAGGAGCTACTTACACATACAGGTTGCTCCAAAGTAAAAAAATCGTAATTTGTTAATTTCTTCGTAACCACTACACCGATTGTTATGATACTTTGTATACTGGTTCTAAATACCCTAATGCATATGTACATTTCGGCTTTGTCCAATGGCTAGGGACAGCCTGTATACTTACTTTCCTGTAGTAATATTTACCCACGAAGAGAAATCGTTACCAGTGTTAACTTGAAGAACAGTTATATACCTACCAAAAATAAATTATTGTAAGTATTATTCATATTCGACCTTTATTAAATATGTAGTTAAGCTATTTAATAATTTATTAAATAGGTAGTCATAACTTTCAATGTCAGGAACAGGGACTATGAAGTTAAACAAAACTTAAGTTTCCGATGGATGACTATTATTAAGCAGTTTGCTAAGTTCATACAAACTTAGTTTTAGCTAAGGGTATTAGTATATTAACCTTACCTTACTAGTAGTTAGTACACTAGAGTTGCAGTTAATAATATAATAATTCATGCTACAATATCGATCTTATTTTACGTGATTGCAAATGTCACTTTGATGGCAAGCTTGCCACTCTAATTAGGGTTCAGGGTTCGTTATTAATTGTGAATTAAATAAAACTCTAAACTCTATTGGGAACATATTGACGAATGCTTGTTATAGACATATGTTAAATGATTGAGTATAATTTTTAATTTCCAAATTAAGTACTTTATAATTAAACTATATAAAAACTGTAGAGAGACATTTGTGACATTCTCGGTACCCGAGGGCCAAGTTTTACACAACGCTATATAGTCGACCTTTGAAACCATAGAACTAGATTGCCGTATTCGATCTTCAAGATATTCACAAGAGACGACACGTACTAAATCCATTCTAGATACGTTATAGTTTAGATATCAACTAGTTCTCTTTTGCAGCGCAATTCGGGCAACCAATGTCACTTTTACGTTAGATAGAGTAAGATATCTATTAGATGTGAATTGGATCTCTAAGTCATATCCTGTGGAAATCGTTCAACAGTATCTCCAGAATCGCGCAAATGTCAAATTTGACAGGTTAGATCTTAAACATATCGTTATCGTATCTTGGTGATGTTCTGATGTCTAAAAGATGTCTAATAGATGTCTATTTCTAAATCCGAATCGGGCCCATAATGACGCGTGCCGAAGCGTATCGTAGTCATCTCTCTCTAACTCTTCCCTACTAGTGCGACAGTGACAGTTGCGTTTCGTTCGCTATGGAGCGACACGACGACGATTACGATAACGATTGCACGTTGGCTACGCACCTTGGTAACACATAATGTAGTCGCAATTAAAATTTTTGTGTAAACAGTAGCATTTTAGTGTATAAAGGTTATATTGAACCACATACCGGAATAGGTATTAGGTACCCAAAAGGCTCCCGACTAGATGGATTCGATACTCGTACATCATATCGTTCGATGCACTACCCGCCATTTGTCAGCAGTGAACATCTTTCGGCTTCTATGATGATGATGAATATACAATAGGAGGTTAAATAGAAAAGGTTATTTGCAGTCTCTTGTCGCTCGTGAGTGGGCGCCTTAACCCTGCACAATATCTCACAACTCGTGTACGCTAATGCAGTGGTTGTCAGTTCTGCAGCGCTGTAGCCCTCGAGTTGTCTCGTGATTTATGTCTCTAAACGGTTTCCCTTGTTCGCCGTGTTTCCTCAACTATCGGCTTGTTTTGAACACACTTTGCATTTTGATGGCGTTGTTTCAAATACGACTGACTTTTGTGGGAAAAAATGAACATTCGTCGGCTTGAATACCTAACTTAAGTATTTGTGAAACTCTTTAAAGGCTTCGAGAAAGTTATTGTAAGAAACAGCAGTAAAAATACTTGCATTGTTCATGCTTACAGCGATAAGACCACCTTTTGCTACTTTTCTTTACATTGTAAATCTATTCTTGAATTTGTTTTCGTTGCGGTGCAATCAAGTATATTTTTGCTTACGTATTTAATTACTATAGACTAGCTATTTATTGCCCACAATTTGTAGTCGACATATGAAGTAGTCACTATAGTCGTGGCTGCTTTATTTTACAAAATTACTACAGGTCACATTAAGATTTTTAAGGTTTTCCCATGTAACAAAACCTAAACCTTACAATATTATCAAAAATATTCCAAACACTATCTTTTCATGTTTAAAATTGTAACTGTAAGTAGAAACCAAACTAGGATTGAGTACATAATGAAGGTACATATCCTAAATCCAACCTTTTGACGTTGTTAATTTCGTAGTACCACTGTATATATCTTGTATGTAAATAAATATTTTTTTCTTTTGATGTTAGTAAGATTTCTTTCTGATTCTAAATACTCGTACGAGTCGTCCGTGTATGCAAATATTGAGTTGTATTTTTGTGAGGCTTTTTTACGTACATTAATTTACCCCATAAACAGAAACTACAAAGAGTCTTTGAAGTGGTTTTTATTTGATATTTGATTTATTTTTTCTCTCCGCCTCTACGAGTAATGTATGTAAATATTTACAAGTAACTTTCGTTCAAACGAAACCATTTGCATGCGTGGTACGATATAACTTATAATGTTATCTTACTATTTCTAGAGGGAGGAAAAACGTTTACTGTAAGTATCTAATGATTTACATAGGTAATGGTAAAAGCGACATATTAAATATCTCCGATCGCCTTTCAAAGACCGCTAGACAAAAAAAAAATTAATAGGAGCTTTATTCCAAAGCCGTTATTCAACACATAGGTATAATTACGTCATAGCGTAAAACTACTGAGTCGGTTTTGATAAAGAGTTTGTTTACTATTGTTTACTTGTTTGTTTGTTTGTTTACTGTTTTGTTTACTGTTTGTTTACTGTTGTTTACTATTGTTTGACTATTGTTTTGGCCGTCTCCAGTATCACCAGTAAGTATCTAACATTTTACAACCGCAGTCGGGTAACACTTTTTTTAAACTTTTCATTTGTTATTTTGTCTTATGTAAAATATGAATTTAAATACATGATAATAACCAGATCATGACTTTCCGTAACGCGGTGTAATAAATGGTTTCATGTGAATACAAAGTGAGTAAGTCGGAATAACAAATGTTACCGTACGAACGCGTTCGACGTTTACATACAGGGAGGGTGCTGGCCTTAATTTTATTCAATTTGCAACTTTCGCACCCAAAACTTTGGTGATGCATGAGTCGAAGAGTAATTTGACTTTTATTGCTTTTACTCCGTTGGATGTTTGGGCAAGGGTCCGTTTTAGCGGTGAGATAGGTAGTAAAAAGTTTTGTCATAGATGTTGTTGATGTTGCAAATAACTATTGTAATTTATCTACTTGAACTAGTAATCTTCGTAATAAAAGGCAAAGGGTAAAAACGGGACCCTATTACTAAGACTCCACTGTCCGTCTGTCTGTCTGTGTGACACCAGGCTGCATCTCATGAACCGTGATAGCTAGGCAGTTGAAATTTTCACAGATGTTGTATTTCTGTTTCCGCTATAACAACAAATACTAAAAACAATATAATAAATATTAAAGTGGGGTTCCCATACAACAAACTTGATTTTTTTGCCGTTTTTTGCGTAATAGCACGGAAACCTTCGTGCGCGAGTCTGACTCGCACTTGTTTTTTTCTGTGTGCCACTTTCTATACGCAACACATTACTGAGTTAGGCATGTAGGTCAATTTAGTAAATGGCGCAATAGGGGAAAGCCTAAGGGCCCGATTCGGATTTTGAAATAGACATCTATTAGATATATTTTAGACATCACCAAGATACGATAACGATATGTATAAGATCTAACCTGTCAAATTTGACATTTGCGCGATTCTGGAGATAATCTTGAACGATTTCCACAGGATATGACTTTGAGATCCAATTCACATCTAATATCTTACTCTATCTAACGTAAAAGTGACATTGGTTGCCCGAATTGCGCTGCAAAAGAGAACTAGTTGATATCTAAACTATAACCTATCTCTATAATGGATCTGTCGTCTCTTGTGAATATCTTGAAGTTCGAATACGGCAGTCTTTCTATTTTCTGTTGCCACACGCGATGTCCTATCGAGAGTCGATTTCTTGGTTCTTTCCTTATGTCCCACTTAAACCTGAACTTTATTTGTACGGTAAAAGAGTTTGGTATCCGATACGGAACCATTTTTCCTGTTGATAAATAAACCGCAGCTAAAGCTAAAGTTAGTAAATTTCTGTTTAACTCTTAGATACTAAATGTTGAGAAAAATGTGAAATACGTACCTAATTCATCTGATCACAAGTATAGGCACCATACCAGCATAATAAATGTCATTATACGTTCTCCTCTGGTTTGGTTTGGTTTAAAAAATTGGTTTTAAATTGGTTTAAAAAGTTATCTTAATAAAATAGGTATTAATCCGGCAATAACGGCTCGAGATAAAAATAAAGCCAACTAGACAAGGATAAAACACAACTAAGTAAAATCTTGCCAGCGAAAACTGAACTGCTGAACTTAAAGCGTAACATCTGTTTGTATTTCTCAAGTTGCTTAAGTAAATTTTGCTCAGCACCTTTCAACACTTAATTACGAAGTAAATAAGACATATCGGGTTGTTATCGGGGAACTGTCGCGGTCTTGGACTGCGACCAAGCACAGGGCACTCTAATTTTTCAAAACAATATGGCACTGCTCCAAGATGAAAAACACGTTAGTCAGATACTGCATACAGTTCTGGATTTATATTCTGTGTTGCTTTGTTTAGTTTGTAACAAGTTGAGATGGGAGTTCGTTCGTTTGCTTAAAGTTATTCCGTACAGAGATTTTTTTATCATGGAAAAAATCATATTGTTGACGAGGTAAATTGGCTAGAAATTAATTATTTAAATGTATAAATTAATGGCCTCGTAGCCTAGGCGGTAGTGACCCCGCCTACGAAGCATGAGGTCCCGGGTAATTATTTGTGTGTTTATCACAGATACGTATTTGTTCGAGTTGTGGATATTTTCTAGGTATGTAGGTAATTATTTAAGTATTTATCTTCATCTATCTATTGTAGGTACCTACTCGTATACAATATCGGCGATTGGCGTCTAAAACTGTGGGCACACAAGCTTTAAGGATGACTCACGTTAGAACGGGCCGTGGCCGGGCCTGAGCTTCCGGAGCTTCGTTTTCTATGGAAAGTACTACGTGGTCACCGATCAGCCGTCATAGAAAATGACATGTCTGACGCCTCGGCCCGGGCAGGGCCCGGTCTAGCGTGAGTCATCCTTTATTGAGTTTACTGTGGAACTAGGTCGATTTGTGTAAGAAGTCCTTAAATATTTAAACAGTCAGTCACTTCAAGAAAGCTCGCAAAAAAAAATAAGTATAGTAATCCTCAAAAGGTGCCTCATTAAATATAAGTATCATTCCTCAATTTATTCATTTTTGATATGCGATATATTTATTTATAGGTACCTAACCTTTCTTCTCCATCTCACGTAGCAATATATTAAAAAAATGGCACCGTAAATGTCTTTGAAGCACCTCTGCAGATGGTACTGAGGTCGAAATGGCCGTGTCTGTGGCTGGCACGTCGATTCCAGCTCGATAGTTACAAACTGATTCTTTCTCGGAGCCAAGGAGGTCAATTCTTGAATGTACTCTTGGCGTATATGGTATTCGATTGAAATCTTATGTTGGTAGTAGGTGCGAGTGTGCCAGCTTCCGATTATACGAAACCAAATTTAATGTAAGAGCGAAACGGACTGTTAAGAATGTTAAATTGGAATTAAGAGATTACAATCAGAATAACGGTCAAGAACTCTGGTACATAGGAACTGAATACTTAAAATACCTACGAGATTTTTAAACCCCGCAAATGTGTTGCAGCGTTCGCTCGCAGCTTATTTTTTATTCTTACATTTGGAAGTATGTTTCTTATACGTATATTTAAAATTTTATTCTTACTGTACATACCTATCCTTAGGACAACAACTCTGCCTCATCATCCCATATCATTATGTAATGTTCTACTTCTTGTCTATTTGTTGGAACACATCACACAGCTTAGCTAGTGATCGCGATCTATCTAGTTAAGCAACACACGCTTCAGTTTCTCTTTAAGTATCTAGCGCGCTGCACTCACGGCATAAACACATATTCAGCTAATATGTGCCTAGTCCTTCGACCACGCTACTCCTACCAATGTATCCCGAGTGACCCTGGCCAGAGATCCAGTATAAATTTATTTAACACAATACAGCTAGTTAAAAACGAAACGTCCATAAGCCCCAAAACAAATGTCTCAATGATATATCATTTCTTATATTTGCTATAGTAATTTTCTCCATTCTGCTAACTTTAAATATATTTAAGTAAACACAAAGTCTGAATCGTCTCAGTGACAACTTTACGCGAAAGTAAGTAAGCAACTCAGTTTTAGTTAAGAATATACTGGGAAGTTTCATACGTTATGCACTGTAGCGTTTCAATGAAACTTGTATAACAGGATAAAAGAGAATTTCCAAGTGATAAGATAACTAGTACGGTAACGGTATCCTATAACTTTAGTGCATACGGAATATTATGATATAGTTAGTACCGTAACGACATCATTAAAATTTCAGGCTAGCTTTATATAATAATAATAATAACATTGTTATGGCAGGTGTCCGGACCTCTTTACATTAGCCCAGTTTCATTGTCCACCCAAACATCAATCCATAGACCGGTATACTGTTCACTTTTTCTACAATAGTCCCAATGCCTGCTGCGACCGGTTCATGGGTGTCTATTGTTGCGCATGTGAACGGGTTCTAGCAGGCGTTCTACATGACATTAAAGCTCTCCAAAGGGCCTCTACGTGTTGGATATGTATCCCCACGCAAGCCTATCAAAAGACCGGGATTTATAGGCCCGTGAAATCCAGAACGGAGAAACAATAATAATAATAAAAAGCTTTATTTATTCCATAAAAATAATAAGTTACAATTGAGACAATAAAAAAAAATCATTAACATAAGATAAATATTAGTACATTTGAATGTCGTGCAGAAGTGAAATTTAAACAATAATATTATCATACAATAATTGAATTACTTAACTAATATTAATTACAAAAAATAGGTAGGTAACTTATATTATATGGACTCCCTTCGGGTAAAAGCCTCCTCCAAAGAATTCCATTTGTCTCTATTTTCTGCCGCATTTATCCAATTTTGGCCCGCAATTGAGACTATTTCATTCTGCCACCTGTTATTTGGCCGACCTTTGCCCCTAGAGCCATGAGGTCCGCCCATTTTGTTGCAGTTGATGTCCATTTGTCATCGCTGTATCTTGCAATATGGCCGGCCCATTTCCACTTCAAGCTTTGAGAAAAATTTAGAGCATCTTTAAAGTTAGTTCTTTCGGTGTTTCTTATTCTATCTCTGAGCTTGATGCCTAAACAACTTCTTTCCATTTTTATTTGTGTAATTTGGATTTGTTCTTTAATTTTGTGGTCAAATATCCAGGTTTGACAGCCATAAGTCAGGCAAGGCAGGATGGAAGTATCCATTACAACTTTCTATGTTGTAGTAGGTAATTTCCGTGCTTTCAGTATTTCCTTGTGTGCCCAAAACTTCTTCCATGTGATCCAGGCTAGCTTTACCATTCTTTAATTTTATTTACTACGTGTTGAGGTAAAAAGGTCCGGTTTGATACAAACCGGACTTACGGCACGATTCGGGAAATGAATTAGAGGTTCACTAGATACGAAATAGTAAAGATATGTGACGTTCCACGGCAAAAGGTACCTTATGGCGGCTGGCGCTTATGATATTATTAACGCCGCTCCAATATTCAGCCGGGGCAATGGTGCCTTTTGCCGTGGAACGTCACATATCTTTACTATTTCATATCTAGTGAATCTCTAATTCACTTCCCGAATCGCGCCGTTTGTCTAGCACCTGCACACTGGCAATCCTAGGGTAGCAGTATGCGTCAAAGTCACTTTCACTCTGCACTGGGGTGACAGAGAGGACTTTTATTTTAAAAACAATGTGTAAAATTCGTTAAAGTTATAATTAATACCTAACTAAAAGACGAGCGTGCGCCTCTTGTTTTTGAACTCTGTGTAAATTGGCCGAAAGTCACGTCTACGTCGGGAATGAACTGTTTACACAGAAGAAAAAGTTCACTTTTATTAGCTTGTGTTTATTTCACTGTTGATATTTCACGTCGTTCGCTTTTTTGTGCTAAAATGCACATTTCCAGGGGTTGGCATAGTATCGTTCGACGTATATGGGGGCTTTTAGCGAGAGTAAATATCATTGACGCATCATGGGTGGAGGTTAAAAACGCCTGAACATTTTAGGCCCACCCTTTCAACGTACCTCGTCACCCTTCTGGGTAGCTATGTATTTGTGTAAGGCCAGTTTATCCTGTGTTACGTTATTGTGATCTCAAATTGTTGACATAATTGGCTTTGAGTGTTTTAAAAGCGACACTTGGTTGATATTTAAAGGATAATATTGAGAGGAATAAAAAGAAAGAGTAATTTTCATGAAAAAACCAGTTAGTCACGGAAAATCAATTTGAACTGTCGTCTACATGCTTGCTAGTAAGCTGGTATATAATATATATAGATAATGTAAGTTGTATGTAGAATCAGTCATCGCGTTCCAATTGAAACTTGGTTAGATGATAGTGTCCGTCAACCGGCTGTATCGCGGTGATATATGAACTATTATCATCTGTCAAATTTTCAACCGGGCGCGATGACTATTTTTTTAAGTTGGGTGGCTGGGCCTCAACCCACTAACGGAGCGGCAGCTGACGTTCACGAGGCGTCATTTATACATAACCCTTAACCACTTTACGAGTTATCACTCGGGACGCTATTATCATCTGTAAAATTTTCAACCGGGCGCGATGACTATTTTTTTACGTAGTTGGGTGGCCGGGCTTCAACCCACTAACGGAGCGGCAGCTGACGTTTACATGGCGTCATATATACAGGATGATTCATGAGACGTGAGCAGGACTAATCCTGCACACTCAGTAACTGATAATTGATCGAACACCGTCGTATTTAGGAGAAACAACCACACTTTTCCTATTTTTAAACTTTTTGGTGAGGGCAAATTTAATTCTTTCTCAACAATCAGGGTCACCCTACAGGACCTAATTAATAAACATAAAACCTCTTTAACCGTAATGGTATTTTGATTACGAAGAAAATAAACTGTCAAACTTGAGTGAGATACGAGTTTTTAAAAGTAACCAGACCGTGATGGGGTGTCATTCTGAATTCCTAAGAACGTTTGTCCTAAAGTCACTTGCCCTAACTGGTTTGTCCTAATGGGCACATGCTCTAACGATCAATTGTCATAACGATTATTTTCCATAATGTAATGGTTAACCTAAGACTCATTTGTCCTAAGCATTTGTACCATAACTATCAAGATACCTAATGTTTTTTACCATATTCTTCGAAATCCCTAACAATGTTTGGCATAAAATAACATGCTCTAACTGTTTTGACCTAATGGCTATTGCCCTAATGATCAATTGTCATAACAGTTACTTTTCCTATTGATCAATTATCATAAAAATTACTTTCCATAATGAATGGTAACGAACTGTTGCCACAAAAATGGGTTAGGTTAGGTTAGAACTGTGACCCTCGCAAAAACGAACTGCTGCCACAAAAGTGGGTTAGGTTAGGTTAGAACTGCGATCCTTACAAAAACGAACTGTTGCCACAAAAGTGGGTTAGGTTAGGTTAGAACTGTGATCCTCGCAAAAACGAACTGCTGCCACAAAAGTGGGTTAGGTTAGGTTAGAACTGCGATCCTTGCAAAAACGAACTGTTGCCACAAAAGTGGGTTAGTTTAAGTTAGAACTGTGATCTTCGCAAAAACGAACTGCTGCCACAAAAGTGGGTTAGGTTAGGTTAGAACTGCGACCATTGTAAAAACGAAACGAAATAGGGAAATCAAAATTAGGGCATACGAGTGTTAGGTCAAGCAACGATAGGCTAAGTAAAATTAGGTAACATGATGGTTAGGATATATAATTTTTAGGCCTAACAATAATTAGGTAAAATAAGAATTATGCTACATAACATTAGGATAAATACTCAATATGGAAAGTGCCATTAGGGAAAAACATATTAGGACAAAAAAAAATCGGCCATTCGATAATAGGGAAACCAAAATTAGAGTATACGAGTGTTAGGACAACTGATCATTATGACAAACAATATTAGGGAATGCAAAGATAGGAGAAAAGACTTTAGGGATTCAGATATAGATCCACCGTGATGACAGTGATGACATTCAATTTGACACAGAATATCGGTAGTTTAGTATTCTAATTTTAGGGTGACCATGCATGTCGTAAAAAAATTAATAACTTTTTTTTTCAACACGACTACAAAATTAACGTTAACCTCACTAATACGGATACGAAACAGTTGCTTATAATTAACGATATGCGCAGTGTTAGTCCTGCTCACGTCTCCTGCGGGCTCAGCACGGTTCCATTTTTATCGACTATCACTATGCGCGTCCCTTTCGCACTTACATACTTGTTAGAACGTGACAGGCATGGTGACAAGGGATAAAAACGCGACCGTGCTAAGCCGCCTGAATCACCCTGTATATAACCCTTAACCACTTTACGAGTTATCACTCGGGACGATATTGTTCATGGAAATCTGTTCCTGGCTCGCGGACTATTTGCAAAGCAACTGGATTATATTTGGATTACAACACTCCCACAACACGCGGTTTAAGAAAAACCGGACGAGTGCGAGTCGGACTCGCCCACCGAGGGTTCCATAGTTTTTAGTATTTGTTGTTATAGCGGCAACAGAAATACATCATCTGTGAAAATTTCAACTGTCTAGCTATCACGGTTCGTGAGATACAGCCTGGTGACAGACGGACGGACAGCGGAGTCTTAGTAATGGATCGCCCCCGAAAACCCCCATATAGCAAATTTCATCGAAATCCTTAGAGCCGTTTCCGAGATCCCCGAAATATATATATAAATAAATATATGTACAAGAATTGCTCGTTTAACGGTATTATATAGATTCGATCACTTATTATTTGAATAACCTTATAAAACTTCACGCTTGTAGAACTTACGATCCATAATTGTAAATAATAGTTTCTTAATTTGGACAAATAGTATGTACCTATGAATACGTAACATTTTTATTTTTGTTTTGTCTGTTTTATCTAAACCAGTTTATGTGCAATAAAGTGACATACATACATAATAAGAAAGTTATCGAAGAATATATTCTAACTGCCGAATAAACTTGATATTGTTGGCACAAACTCGGGTTACAGAATAAGGTTCGTAAGAAACAAGTCATAAGTATGCGTGGCGTGCAAATATTTCGTGCTCTAGAAATAGGAAAATAACCTTAAGCATTCCATGAGAGACGTGGCATAAATACTTATAAATATTAGGTATTAAAATAAAAATATTTTGTTCATTATGAATTACAGTTTACTGCCGTATATTGCAATAAAATTTAGTGTATTGCAATAAAATTGAATTACGTTAAAATAATATATACTTACTTTGTTTAAAAAAATGCTAATAAAAACAGAAAACAAAAGCGAACTACGTCCTTGAAGTGTTAAATGAACATACATTTAGTATCAATAGCAAATTGAGTTACTCAACAAATACACGCGAAACTATAGAAATCTTTTGCACCCTAAAGGGGGTATGAGCAGGATAATAAAAAATTAAACGTCACTCTCGAGGTCTCCTTATTTCAATTATATTTTCTCTCTTGATGTTGATCGAAACCCCGGCTTATTTAGGATAAACTTTTCCCTTGTATATTTACATAATTATTCTCAAAGTCATAACGTCGGCACAAGAACCGGCGAGAGTAAAATTTTAAGTAACCTCCTCTCATTGCGCGCCTGATGACCGCATTATTTATAAGAACCCTCCTTTACTTTATGTTGATTTAATTTGGCCCTTTTTCGGTCGAGCCGGATACACGAGTGCGGTGTCAAATATTTATTCTATTGCATTAATGATTAGATAGGCACTTTTGGTAAAATGCTGAGCTTCAATGAAAATGTACTGTCGTTTTATTTTTTAATCAAGATATATCGACATGTATAGATATCATAAACTGAAATAAATGTCATATACTTACTAAAAAAAAGTAAAAATAAAAATATTAAAATAAAATATTTAATTAAAATATTTTTCTGAAATAATTTAATTTGTTCAAATACGTTAGTATGTATAGATATCGTTTTATTTTTAGACCAAGTCGTGACTTAGCGCAGGACGAGAAAAGTGGTGTAACATTTCTTTAAGAAAAATCCTTACTTCTGACACGGATAGATCAGTATCGTATCGAAATCAGATCGCATAACTAAAAATCGAATTACCGCAAGTCTCACTTTGGTTCATAAGTAAGTATAATAATTATTAAGATTGATAATACTTATGAAAGTTTCTCAGAAGTCATTTAAATTATTATGGTTGATGTGACAGCCTATAAAAAAACATTTTACGAAAGAAAAAGCTGCATTTGACAGCGGAAAGTCACCTTTGTGCTAAAATCTCTCTACATTGGAACAGGTACTTTTAACTTTGTTAACGGCAAAAGAGATTGGATGTAACCCAATTTTTCAGGCTTTCATTTTAATATAATTGTAGTGTGCGAACTCATAGCACATAATATAAGAACGACGAGGAAAATAGCTTTTTGTTGTTATATGGAATTTTAAAAATGTCTTACATAAGTTACTATTCCCTACCTATTTACTTGTTTTGTACAATAAAAGTTTTGTTGCTGCTACTACTACTTACTACGTTCTGGTCATAAATATATTCTGCATATATTCTGATCCTATTCTCTATATTTATGAAAAAAAAAAACAAATTTCGTTAGTGATTCCAAACTATTGTTAAATGGTCGAAACAAACATAAGGTTAGATCAAGATAAATCTGCAACGATTTTGATAGCACACGCAGTGCAAGTGTTATTTATTACGTCATAATTTCATAGAAGTTTGACGTTTGAAATAACACTTGCTCTACGTCTGCTATTAAAATCGTTGCAGTCTTTTCTTGGTCTAACTCTAACAAAAGTACACTTTTATAAGAGTAAATAATATATGTACATTAATAATACAAGATATATACAGTAGTATTACTACTAAACGAAATTAATAACTAGCTTAAATCTAAAACAGGCCCCTGAGGCGTTGTACCAAGT
This sequence comes from Cydia splendana, assembly GCF_910591565.1. Taxonomy (NCBI): domain Eukaryota; kingdom Metazoa; phylum Arthropoda; class Insecta; order Lepidoptera; family Tortricidae; genus Cydia; species Cydia splendana. The sequence goes on along the minus strand of NC_085971.1, from coordinate 8,819,703 downwards.
ACCTACACCTTTTACTTTTTTCTATAACTATCTATTTAAAAAAAAAATGCTGCACAAACTGACAATGGCCTCTTTTTTATGTTCCTTTTGCTTTTCGACCACTCTGTACGCAAATGCGTCCTGACTGTCCTGAGGCGCCATATATACTGCGGTCGGTAGCCATCTTGCGTAACTCACCTTTTCTCATGCATGCGACAGATCTGTCCAGCCTTGTCCTTTTTTATTTTTTTGGCATTGCTGTTAATTAGGCAATATACATACAAACCTAACTGTGATACGTAAATGTGAAATGTCATGTTCCACTCAATTATGCCCATTTTTTCACCAGAATCCGTATCGGATGTCATTGCGCTTAGTCAGCAGATCTCCAGCATGGGTCTCCATACAACAACTTGCTTCATTTACTACAGTAGATCGCACTGCAGGTAATAAACGCCCGGGGCACGCTTCGAACATAAATCTTATTTTTTCCTCAGTGCAATCCAGGAATCCGCTACTAAATTATTTTGGCACGTTCGTTCGCTCGACGCCGATCTGAAACTAATACGGCTCAGTGGGATGGAGAACAAATTAAAGGCATACAACCACCCGGGATTTAATGCAGCCTACGAGGTATCTAGATATGACATGTACCTATGTATGTACACAGCCTGGTAGACGGAGAGTAATGAATTTATGAAGTATTTTAAACCAATTTTTAAAATGTTTCGTGACATTTTAAATTAAATATACTTATCTATTCTATCTCCATAGTTTAAAAAGATGTAACATTCAAGTAAACGTTTCGCATGTTTATAAAACACTCGAAAATGTAGGTAGAGATTATAATTTTTTTTTATTACTATTAACTATTTTAAACATATGATAAGCGTGATGAACTGTATATTATCTGCATACTTATTCTATGATCTTCAAGCTAGTAAGTACCTATATTCAAATTGAATACCTAGTTGTCTTCTGTGCCAATTTCATCGCTAGAAATATAATTTTCCCGTTTCTCAGATGCGAACGCGAAGTAAAAATTTTCTAGCGTTATGTAGTAATATATTGTTTTGAAACGGAAGGGTGACACCCTATCGCTCGGGGTAAGTGACTTTTATATAAAATGCTACTTACATAACGAGAAAATATTTGCAGACTGGACCAGGCGTGGCTCACTCCGCGATTTCGTCGCTTTGCTATAGGTACATGCGTTCCACACCAATTTTGGTGGCTAGCCATAAGCCGCGCGTGGCGCTGTCGCCACATAGCGGCCATATCTGTCCTGATCGTAACAGACGCGTTTTGTTAGAGAGTGAGTCTTCTGTACCTAGTACTATTATTTATTCTGTGACTAGACACTCGAGGATTACTTTTTTGAGGATATTAAGTATTGAAAATGGTCCATGCCAGAACAGTGCATCATTCTCAGAAAGTCCGTCTGTACCGGCTCTTAGTGGCAGTATTTACATAACACTGATGTTTATATGTAACATGTTTAATGAGGAGATTTTATACAAGATGATCTATTAGGGGTGCCTTAGGAGGCATCTACCTATATCCGATACATAGGTATACAAAGAAAAAAAAACTAGTTTATATCTACATCTACAGTAGGTAACTTAAGTGCACATATGCCAAAAGGGAGACTGCCAAAGAACAATCATGATATACACCCTATAGTATTTTTCATATTGCTTGAGTACGGTGGTAGCTGTCATCTCCTTAAAATGTACAACCTTAAAACGCAAAATAAGTATGTACCTATTGAGATGACAATGACAGCAGTCTCCGTACCAAAGCCATGTGGAAAAAAATACTATAAGTACAAGCAACGAATATGACTTATAGTCATTAAAAATCCAGCCAAGTGCGAGTCGGACTCGCGCATGAAGGGTTCCGTACCATTACGCAAAAAACTGCAAAGAAATCACGTTTGTTGGATGGGAGCCCCACTTAAAATATTTATTTTATTCTGTTTTTAGTATTTGTTGTTATAGCGGCAATATAAATACATCTGTGAAAATTTCAACTGACTAGCTAGCTATCACGGTTCATGAGATACAGCCTGGACAGACGGACGGACAGACAGACAGACGTACAGACGGACAGCGGAGTCTTAGTAATAGGGTCCCGTTTTTACCCTTTGCCTTTGATTACGAAGAGTATTAGTTCAAGTACTTAGATAAATTACAATAATTATTTGCAACATCAACAACATTTATGACGAAACGTTTTGGAGTGGAGTCCTAGTAATAGGGTCCCGTTTTTACCCTTTGAGTACGGAAACCTAAAAAGAAACACGTTAGAGGTTTGAGGTTCAGAGGCACACGATACCTGCACTTTAAAAGTCCACAAGCCCATATAGGAAACTAAGCTATTGCGCCCGTATCTCTTCTAAGGCAAACAGTATTGGGTCGTTTTAAAACGACGACCGTATCGGGCCGGACGTCCGCCGGGAGGCGAGTTTCAGCGAAATTTCCACCAGATAAACCTGTCAATACAAAAAACCTGCAGGTCGAAACTGTAGATGTAGGATTAAGGTTTCAGTTCACTTTTGTTCAGTTTTAAATACAGTTTAGTATTTAGATCATTTGTACTTACAATGTCGCTGTTTAAAACTGTACGACTCACTATAGTTCGTTTTTTTAGCATTAGAAAAAATGTAAACAATCTTGACATGTCTTTTTATTGAAAAACACTTCATTAGTAATAGTTACAGATTTTTTAAAAGCGATTTTCAATTAAAAACAATAGGAAATATTGAAGTCGGTTAAATATTTTATTTCAGCAGGACATAATAATGTAATTACCCTAGGTTAGGTTTTCTATAATGTGTTTATACGTATTTTTATTGTTTTTTTATATGTTTTTGTATTTTACTTTTATATTCATATTATAAATTAATGTCCTAGCCTAAGAAGAAAAATAAATAAATTAATAATTACTATAATTAGAATGAAGAGTAACTGCCGAAACCATATATCATCCCTTCGCGATTTCATTTGCAATTTACACACGAATTTTTATTTTATTTAAGTAATATTACTTTAAGAGTTAATCCTAATCTCCCTTCTAAGAGCAACAATAATGATAAAATCTATTATCACAGTTGATTGGTTGTTGGCAGTAGATTAAAAAGTCGTTTTCTTTGTTTCTTTTTTAATTAAAAGCTTTACAATTCAAATAAACTTCGCTTTTTGATACATTTCAACGCTGGCGTAACAGTTTTTCATTACTATCTCAAAGCAAAATTCAAACCAAAAGAGGTCAGTTAAAATTAAAAGCGTACCTAGTGTAAAATTTGTTGCTTCTGTTACCGGCACACCCACCCTGTATATCCATAATAATATAACCTACTCCAATATGGCCACGTAGCCCGCCAAGACCCGTCCAGTTTTGAAAAGCTCGTTCTGGTTGGGTGCGTCGAAGGGAGAAGAAGTAGAGGCAGGGCTCCAACTCGGTGGTCTGATGCCATACGCGACGCTACGGGCGTCAACATCCAGGGGGCAATACAGCTGGCCCAAGACAGGGGGGTTTGGAGAGCGGTGGTGAAGAACTGCACTCCTGATGGTCACGACCCTCAGCCTTGAGGAACCGACAAAGAAGACTCCAATATTAAATAGATACTGACCGAGTGGAGTGCAACTGTTCGTTTATATAATCAGATAAACATTATGAAACGGTTCAAGAGTAGGTAATATATTATAAAGGGTATTTGGTCGGTGGACGGACGCCGAGTTCACAAAAGTTATTTATTTTACTTTGAGCTCCAGCTGCAAAGTTCACTCAAACGAAAAACACAATTTAAGAAGTTTAGCAAAAATTTATGTTCTCCTGCTAACTTATCCTGTTGTTTTCGGTCATCCGCTCTGTCTTGATTAAAATACTTTTTAAATTAATATGCCTCTTATTTTTGAATAAGTTTAGGAAAAACTTTAAACGTTAAAGTCAAACAACGCGTTTTTACTTTTATTATTTCATTAGAGTTATTAGCCTGAAATCAAATATTTTACCAAGTAATCTTTGCTTTTTATTATTGACTAAAAAGTTTTAATTCACAGTCGGGTCAAGCAAGAGAAAGGCAAAAATGTATATTTCTTTAAGAAATTCGATAAACGAACCTGTCCGTTAGGACGAATTTAAAATGTTTATTAATTGATACGATTAATTTAATCTTTTAACAATATTCAACATGTGGACAATGCTACAATTACACCATCATACCATCAATGTTTAAAATGTTATCTCATTGGAATAAATCAGGATATTATTAGGAATGGCCCGAATGGCTACACTAGGTACCTACTTTAGTCATAATTTAGTAATAACTTACTTATTTATTAAATATATTAAAAACGGGTCACTCACGGGTTACTTATACTTAATATAAGATTACAAAAACAATAACATCATTGCTCTATGAGGAATATTATTTCCAAATACATATTATGTTATCGTCATTATTTAACATTTATTTTGGGGCATAGACACCAATCGCCCAGTTGGTAATAATTTCCTTGATTGTTCTACTAATTATGTCACGAAGAATATCAAGTTTAATCTTTTGGGAGTAGAAAAGCCTTATTAATTTAGTAGGTACCTCCCCAACGTCTTATTAAAGGGGCGTTGCTACCCAAAGTAAGCAACAAACGGTCTCAATTAACTTAACAATTTTGATAATTTTACTTTATTCAGACGCTTTCTGTCTGCAATTATGTATATATTGTGTTGAAAATATTCGGCTGTGTAACTGGAAATTTTAAAATATTTAAGAATGGACCTACTCCATTCGACGTATTCTAATGTCAGTAGGAAGAAGGAATTTATATGAAGTTGAAACTGACAAAATAAATATTGAAAATCCATAACTAAAACTTCTGGTGTAAACTAAAAAGTAAAAACATTCTGTTAAAAGTCTTAGAAATAATTATATTTACTATACATGGATCTCTATTGTTTCCCATAAAGTTTCAAGTCATAATGTATTGTTTGTCCGCATTTCATTAGTTCATAATTTGTTTTTTCTCAGAAACGCGTAACTTTTTACTCAGTATTGCCATAAAACAAACCTAACCTAACCTTAGATAGGTTAGGTTAGGTTTGTTACCTTACGAAAGGATGATGATAACCTTTCGAAAATCCTGAAAAGTTAACGGTTTCAGAATTATAACTAATGATAATCTGACAATCATTACATTATGACTTTCAATCATTATGTCAAAAAAAGGGATCCGACTATACATACATATCATACAGCATAAAAAGTCAAAAGTCAAGCTTATAAAAGTTAATGTAAGCGTTTCGCCTTTTGGTATTAGTAAAAAAATGTTAGAAAAATACTAGGTACCTAATAGGGAATGCAATCTCGCACCAAGATTGGTGATTCGAGATCTCGCACGAAAAATCTGAATCGAGATAGGGTGTTTCGAGATCTCGACCGTCACACTTTCGAGATCGAGATTAATCTCGACGAGATCGAGATTTGACAAAGTAATTATAAAGTGTTATTTTGAGCAAAAATCTCTAAGAATTCCGTATATATTTAAGGTCAAAAAGATTACTCTAAACAAAGTAATTCACACGGATCAATCTTTCAATCTCGTTCGAGATCTCGAAAATATTAATCGAGATCTCGACCGAGATTGCTAAAATCGAGATTTCCTGTCAACGAGACTGAATCCCGAAAATTCGTACGAGATCTCGCGAGATCTCGAAATTGCGAGATCGAGATTGCATTCCCTAGTACCTAATAAATTACTTTTTAATTATTTCATTAAATAATTAAAAAAAGTATATATGTAAGTTATAGTCAAGCATTGTTAGTGAGTTTTTAAATTAAATTTAACCTTTCATGGTTGTAATATTTTGTTTGCATTTTTCAATTTGGCTGTTTTTTATGACCACCCTGGTCCTTTTACCCAGTCATCTTAAAGGTGGATTCACGCTAGAGCGGGCCGTGCCCGGGCCGAGGCGTCCGACATGTCATTTTCTATGACTGCTGATCGGTGATCGGATCGAAGCGCCGGAAGCTCCGGCCCGGCCCCCGCCCGGTCTAGCGTGAGTCATCCTTAAGCCGGAAAATGGAGTCAACCTCGGAATTTATTTTTATTTATTTTATTTATTGAACACAATGTAAGCTTACAGTTTCAGACCAAATCACTTACATGCTAGGAAATCAGATACATTGTTAATAATACAAATACAAAAATATAAAATCATGCGCATAAAAATATCATACAAATTAAAATTAGGTATAATTTTACTTACACTCTAACAAAACAAGAAAATATAATCAGAAATAGGGTAAAACAATGAAAATAAAGTAAATTTAATGTCAAAAACAGATAACAAAACATGTTACCCTATACAATGTCATTAGGGTTGCCAGATCGAAAGGCGCTATTATCGGGAAAAAATATAAATTTCTCGGGATTTTGGGACTTTAATCGGGGAAAAAAAAACATTCAAATTAAAGTATGTAATTGTATTAAAAACAACGATATTTTACATTATTGGCACTACGTCAGCTGCTCTGCCCATAGACGTTTTTATATAAAAAAGTATACATTCTTTGAGATCTTGAACAAACAAAAAAAATTGCGGCGAGTGGCTCGACGCGGGTCGCTCGACGACAGTTCGGAACTTGAAATTATTGTTTTATAACGTGAAGCTGTTTTTCGGGACAGTTATCACTTTGTCGGGAATCGGGAACACATGCTAAAAATCGGGAGAATCCCGCCAAATCCCGACCATCTGGCAACCCTAAATGTCATGCAGTATGAAAATTTAAAAATTGACATGTCAGCGTCAACGCGTTGAGTGAGCATACTATGGGAATGGGAGATAATAAGCTGGAAACTCGTATACACCATCATTATCTATATATATTATCTCGTGTGAGCGTCGGACGTTATTCTAGGTTAAACGTCACAAAAATCAGGTTTTCGCGAATATCAAAATTTCTATAATATATATAGCTTCAATGATACATAATAGCTTCTTATATGTAGGTAAAAAATGTAGAGCAATAAATTTGCGACGTATAATTTGATTTCATTCATTTTGTGACTCGTTAAGCAACAAATTTGAATAAAGAATGTCATGAAGATATCAACCTGGAACCCAATTAATTTTTAATTATATTTGAAATAAAAAGGAAATGCCAATAACTGCCACCAACGCAAAGTGGATAGCGCCCAGAAGGCGCTGATTTATCAATAGAACAATCTTTTATACAAAAAAGAAAGGTTGTTTTTACACGACTCCCCAAAGGTCGTTCAACGTAATGATATCAGCATTCGCATGAATGTCACGTAGTGTAAATTTAAAAAGAAAAAGCTAAGAAAGTTTGCGTCATAATTCAGGCCCCGTAACTTTGATGGCCCAGCTGTAAAGCGCCGCCGTGATCCATCATTTACTTTGTGGCGAATTTTTAGAACACCCTGTAAACGATGCTCTTAATACTAAGATCGTAAAACAGTGATTTCTTGAAAAATCTTACGATGTTTCCGCATGAAGTATAAAGTGTTAACGAGTAGGAGGTATTTCTTGTTTTGTAATGAAATATGTAAGTTCCTAATAATTGATTTTATTTAGGTATAAGGGTATAAGTATGTATAGTTTAATTTTATTTAATAACTTTCTAAAAACATGTAAGCGTATGTAAGTAACTTCTAAAGTAAGTAGGTATACTAAGTATGTGTTATTAGTGTCGAGAATTCGATATGGCGTTCTCGGCAGAAAATAGGTTTCTTGAAATTCATTACCAAAAATAGATGCATTATCCAGTATCCGGCAGTTATTCCAAACATCATCACAGAATAATACCTAAAATAATCTCACAATATTAGCCTCATTAAAACCAAAATATTACTTTGCTAATCCGCGAAAAGATAACGTGCTGGTCAATCAGTGCTAACCCGTTATACTTACTTGCGTATTTTACATGCAATTAATATTAGGCTCCCAACAAGTTTATGTACCTAAGTAATACAATCGTAAAAATTGATTTTAGATTTCGTATTCTATACCATTCGTAATAACCATCAAGGGGACAATTCATCCGAAATGGTCACCGGCTCTCTAATTTCGAGTTGCTCTTTAGACTCACCGCTACGTACTGTTTATTCCAGTCACGAGTAGACCTCTTTATTAACTCTGTTGGGTAACTCAATAACTCAATTTGGTACAGAAGGGATGAGAAGGGCCTACGTACGTGTTACGAGGCTGCATTAGAAGGTATCGGCAAACTTGGTTATTAGAGGGAACTTTGTTGATCGACAAATTTGCAAACGCTGCTGACACTGCAATAAATGTGCCTGGGAATTATTAGGACGCGGTACAGTCAGCAGCAGAAGTTGCTAGGCGGGCGAGGTGTTCAAAATTATCTTGACACACTCTTGTTCTCGTAACAATAAATTCGCGTCAAGATCATTTTGAACACCTGGCCTGCTTAGCAACTTCTGCTGCTGACTGTACGGCGCTCTGCTCTGTTAAACAATGGCAAGTTCTTCTGGAATGGTATTTGCGTAATTTATACTCTGATTTTTTATCTGTTTCTAGTTAAAGGATGACTCACGTTAGACCGGGTCGTGTCCGGGCCAGAGCTTCCGGACCGGAGCTTACTTTTCTATAACATGGCAGGCGATCACGTGGTATTTTCCAGAGAAAACGATGCGCCGGAAGTCCCGGCCCGGACACGGCCCGGTCTAACGTGAGTCATCCTTAATTTTTTAACTTACGAGAATATTTACTGAAATACAGGCCATAGTTATTCCAGGGTCCCAATATGGGCAATATGCAAATTTTAATATACATTAACCTCTAGCCGTCCATACGTCAAAACTTGCCAAGAAAAATGCAATTTTGATTTGCCAAAACAAAGATTCAAATTAGAATGGAACAGGAGACCTTTTTATAGGTCTCTGGGCGGCTAGAGATTACCAGTCACTATTTGTTTTACTACACACGTGTCTTAATTAATATGTTAAATCTGCGAAAAAGGCGATCAAGACGTTAAATTGCTTAGTAAATATGGAATACGGTCAACCGGGGTGAATAGGGATGGCAGTGTGAATGGGGATAACCGGGAATTGGATTATTCACCTCGCCATCTCTATTCACCCCGGTTGACCAACCGATTGATTACCTACACGACGTCGTACGACGAAAATCTGCAACACCAGTAGACACTTAATTCTCTATTTCAGCTTTAACTATCCATTATAAAACTATCGTTATGTCACCAATTTTAGCGACAGCGAATTGCGGTGCATTTACGTATTTTTATCGCGTATAATTAATAGTAAAAACCAAGGGAACCAATATCCACCAAGCATTTTGAAAACGCGCCAGAAAGCACACTATTTCAGCGGGCCTACCACGAAAATCGAGATTTCGTTATCTGACTCTCTATCGCACTTGCCTATTCGAGCGATAGAGAGACACCATAATACGAACGAATTGGTTCGTGGCAGGCCCTCAGTTCCCGAGATCTAATTTGCACGGCTTACGTTTATTACGCCTCATCTCTTGTTGGCAGCCAGTTTTACTGCGACTGCTCGATGTCCAATCAACCAAACTTCTTCGGCGGCCATAAGTGCCCGACGAGGCTTAAGTTTATGTACCAGTAAAAAAGTCTATAGTGTTGGCAGGTAGGGATCCCTTTGTAATGAAGTAATGGTGCTAACGTTAACGCACTATATTATATTGCACAAGACGTACACAAATTTAGGTACCTATTTAGACGATAATATACACAAGTGAATACTTAATAAGAATAATAAGGAATCAGCTTATATGCTCGGAAAAAGTTGACGTAGCCACATTACATTACAAGTACACATCTCGGGCTTTATTCAAACACGTAACACCTATTTATGAATATCAAGATCATTGACTCGCGCCTCCACAAATGTTAAAAAAAAATCTATTGTTGTTTTGTCTTAACAACAAGTGGTATCATTGTTGTAGATTAAAAATAATGTAGGTCATACTTAATAAAAATAAGTTTTACGTAAGATAATCGTTTTCTGTTTTGAGAAACAAACTGCCGTATTCGAACTTCAAGATATTCACAAGAGACGACACGTACTAGATCCATTTTAGATACGTTATAGTTTAGATATCAACTAGTTTTCTTTTGCAGCGCAATTCGGGCAACCAATGTCACTTTTACGTTAGATAGCGTAAGATATCTATTAGATGTGAATTGGATCTCTAAGTCATATCCTGAGGAAATCGTTCAAGAGTATCTCCAGAATCGCGCAAATGTCATATTTGACAGGTTAGATCTTAAACATATCGTTATCGTATCTTGGTGATGTCTAAAAGATGTCTAATAGATGTCTATTTCAAAATGCGAATCGGGCCCAAAGTCTCAAACCGCGAATATACCTATTGAACTTAATAGAAAATTTCTTTGACGTCGGGTATGAATGTTGAATTATTTACTGCCAATTTACTCTACTGTGGCTGCTGGCTAAGATTAGCATTGCGGTGTTGTAATTACAGTATTAATATCCAAGCAGAAACCTAAAACCTACATCGCCCTGGGAGACGCCGAGGAATGAATGGCTTGAAAATTACTTTAATACGTGGATAAGAAATACTTCTGTGCTTCTGTTATTGTGAAAACACAAAGAGGTTTTATGCTGTTTATTTGGAGAAATCCACACTAAATATGTATGGAAAAACTTTATTTTTGTACGAATTAAAAAAATGTTGTCTTTATTGTTAATATTGTTAAACGCTTTAAATTACAGTAAGAATAATGAACAAAAAATCGCGTAATTTTATTAGTTTTTACCTACCTATTGCAATGTATAGGTACCTAATAACAAATCTTAAAAGAGACCTATATTTTTAAAGAGCCTTATAGATTTAACATTATTTATACTCTTTATTCTTTTAACAAGTAACTACCTATACGTAGGTACCAACTATTTCACTTCTAGTAAATTGGATTAGGTGTGATACTGTCACTGTTGGATAGGCTTATACTGTGACTGTAATGCCTGAAATGAATAAATCAGACAGTTTTTTGATGTTCTAGGTAGGTATTTTATAATATCTTGTTCTTATTACTTCTGTAGTACTTAATGGCTAAATATAAATTAAAGGCGGACGCAACATGTTCAAAAAAGTAAGTCTGGTTAGCAAATCCACGAGGCCCCTGCAAGATATAACACATGTGTAACTAAAAGTGTTTATCTTGGATTGGCATTAATGTGTTGGGTCGAGGTCAGAATACCGGATGACGTTAGAGTAATGTTTGCTTTCACTAAAAGCTGGACCGACCACTACATATAGGCCATTATGTAAGTATACATTGATGTGTACCTATTCACATATACTATGTGTAAGACAATTTCATCAGTAAAATCAGTCAGTCAGGGATAGTATCCAATGCACAGTGACCGTTGAATTTAAAACATTGTAATTAGATCTGACTTTTTACATTACCTATGGTAGGATTACACAAACAACCTCTGCCGGATTTCATTGACACAATCCAAATTTCTGTACAAAACAATTTGAACTGGACTGCATTGCTAAAAAAAAATTTCTGAATTGGATTGTAACTTGCTTTTTTTTTCATTTATTTTTCGTGATAAACTTAGTGTACTTCATTACATTATTATCAATACTCATCAAAAAACGAACAACTCTCTTATCCTCCTCCATATCAGCATTTTGCAGGTTCCATCATTGCATCATAATAGATTCCAGGTTTTACTTAGCTAAATGAGCCAACTAAAAGAAGAAATTTAATCTTTAAATAGTAAATTTTCTTGGTTCAACTTTTCTCATTCAAGTGCCTGTTTTATTTGTTAGCGAAAAATAAATAAAATACAATATCTAAACAGCTGCCTTTCCATTTATTTATCCTCCTCGCAGTTGTTCTCGCTTCTTACAGTTTATTCGCAAAGTGATTCACTATATTAATAACAGACCACCTGCAGAAATTCAATTTCTCAGATCGCGCAGAAAACATAACAGGAGCCTTCACAATTCTGTAATGGAAGTAGAAATGCGGAGGTATTTTTGTATGTTACTTTATTGTAAATAAATGTTTTTCTCTGCATCAAACCTCGCTGTAAATCGATTAGGCAGGTCAGCTTTCATCGGTGCTCCTACTCCGATAGATTACCTTGGGGTTTGTTTCATGGGAGATCGCGGAAGTTTACTTACACACACATACTTTGGCTTACTTAGTATGTTTTAAAAGCGTCACTGGGTCTCTTATATCAAAGAGATAGGTGGACGAGGCTACCTATGGTTAGGTACCTTAATGTAGATAACTCAAAAAAATATACTCAATAAAAGTCACGTCACACCTTGCTTGCTTGCTTTGGCGACTGGAACACTTGACCCCTTTTACACAAATATGTACTTTGGTGATCAGTACGAATTCATTAACAGTTAAGGTACTTGCGTTTGCATAAAGTATATTTATTTGCCTATATTTTTAATTTTGATATTGTAGGTGCAGAAAATCGTAGGTAGGTATGTCAAAAAACGACATACCTACTAAAATATATGTAATGAATATCTGTAAGTCTGTACCTTGCTTCAATGTTTCCATTCGATTCCTGCGTCCCGATTACTCAGAATCTCTATGAAGCAAATTGAGCTTAAAGGATCGCTGCAAAACCTACAGAGAGTAGGCGACTGGTTTCCTTTTACGGTAACTTATTCCATGCTAGCGATGGAAAATTCACAAGCTCTCGGCCATGTTGCAAAGTAAAGACGACAATTTCCATTTGTAAGCTTAGCCAAGCCATTTTTGGCAGCATTTTTGCCGAAAGTCAAGTGAGCGTTTCGCCCGTTGCTCGGAATAATAATAGTATAAATTTTGAGTGCTTCTTGAAGGCTTATTGGCAACGCAGTCGGGTTCTTATAATGTTTGGCGTATTTATACATATGTGATGATGCAGAAAATATATGTTTACTAATACAGGGTAAAAAAAACATAACATAATATGTTATTTACTTATTTTATATCTAGATGCTTAATTAGTTACCGATACTTTATTCCGGGGCAAAGATTGCCAATATATAAGTCGCAAGTAATACCTCAATGGGGTACTGCTTTCAACTTTGGGTTTTTGGACAGGAGCACTTGGCTACGAGCTTCAACTCAGGCTCCAAAGATGCGCTGTACGAATTGTTGACGATCCCAAACTCACATGCGATATTTAATTGGATACTTTGGGTTTAAGTCTACTTTGCCTCCTTACGGGTGGCCCAAAAATACGTTGACAAAATTTTTTTTAGGTACTTATTTTTTTTCTTAATTTCAAATCTTTTACATAATATAGGTACGTTAAATAACTCAGCTTCATAATTTCGGTAGGTAGTTTATGTGTTTGTACATGTGGTTGAATTAAATAAATACATACATATATTTGGGCTTGTGCACAAATCACGCGAGGTTCGATAGGGGGAGGGGGTCACGAAAAAATCACGATAGATCACGTTGGGGGAGGGGGGTATAAGGAAACCTCACGTGTATTTTTCTACAGTGAACGAAACTAAGAAAAAAAAACCAAGCACATGAGTAGATACTTTTTCTCGGTTTCGTTAAACACAAATCTTCACTCTGCACTTCAAAATAGCGAGTCTATTTAACGAAAATAGAAAAATAAACAAGATTTTCTATATACAATATATTTATCTTAAAATTAGGTCGAATGAAAATATTTCAAAAAAATACACGTGAGGTTGTGGGGGGGTAGGGGGGGTAGCCAAAAACCTCACCAAATGTCACCAAGGGGGAGGGGGGGTCAAAAAGTAGCCGAAAACACCTCGCGTGATTTGTACACAACCCCTAAAGTGGCACAAAGGAACCAATATACATACATTTATTTATAGGTCCTCCTCTAAAACCACAACCGTCTTTTGCTTCGTGGTGTCGGGTAAAAAGACATACATACAACTTAATTGAGAACCTCCTCCTTTATAAAGTTAAAAATTACCACGAAGTGGTCAAAATTATATTCGTGACTCGGGGTTCTACGATTGGAAGTTTTATTTTACCTTCCATTAAGTTACTTTCCATCACTAAATGTTAATTTTATGGCCAAAAATGGCAAATATGAATACAAGATACAATTTTATGATTATAGAGCTAGAATATGAAATATTAGGGATTTTATTTAAAAATACCAAAAGTCTGCCGCTGCCATTCAACTGTCAGTTTTCATAACAATTTCCTTAAAACTACTTGCCTTCACTGTGTATATTCAAGAGGAAGAAATTAAACTGCTCTCAGGGGGATAATCCTGACGGGGAGAGTTTGTGAGCGGTCCAGTACTAAGTATATTTCATTAGTATTAATTAATTTTATGCGGCTTATGAACCCTGTCCCTCAGGGCGAACTTTTGCAGATTACTTACAGAGTTTTAGCAACCACTTACTCTTTGGTACTGCCTTTCGTTTTAGTGTTTTTTTTTGTAATTAATGAAGAAAATAATTTAGGGGATGTAAACGGCTTAACATTTTTGAAAATGTTGACGTAAAATAGTTAGAACATTTAAGCACATGGGAAAAATGATAAAATCTACGTATGAAAATATCTATAGGTTTTGCTCTTGAGTGTAGAAGTACCTAATCATTGACTTGTTGCTGTACGTAAAGTGTAGATAGGTAGCCTCACTTAAATTTTAATAAATGCAACCAATAGCGAAAATATCTTGGATGCTCCAAGCAGCACGGTATTCCTTATTTTCATACTAAGAATGATCTTTATTGTGCTCAATATTTGACATAAATTACCACCCAAATGTCAACTGTACTTTATTTTATAGTTTATCCCTTTGATGATATTAGGATCCTGGAGAAAACGAAAGCAAAAATACGAGATATTTTGTTTATTTGGCTCTAGGAAACTGGAACAAAGTTAATCCGGTCAGTTCCAAGTTAGGTGTCAAAGAGGGTTTCTATTTTTATTAAAATGATTGAGTGTTATGATAACTGAGCGATTCTGCTCATTTCGTTGGCATTAGACATGATACGAATAATATTTATATAACAACAGCACGGATATGATGGTCGTTCTTGTCTACGTGACAGCGTGATAAAACGGTATCCGTCACTTTCTATCCCGCAGTGTTAGAAAGTGACAGTTATTTTATCACGTGGATAAACGTGGATAAAGCCATCCATAATACGCAAGGGTGGCTTTATTGCTAAAAAGTAAATATATAAAAAAGTTTTAAACTAAAATTAAAACTAATCGAGCTGTTAACGTGGTTTTGTTGATAGCTCTCCATTAATTGTTATCATACGGCGGGAAACGATTGAGCAAACTCCATTACTTTGATAAGTTTGCCAACTGTGTGCTAACTTTACCCATTTGCCATATTGGAACAATTCTAAGTTGGAAATTAACTCGCTCTGGCCGAAATCCATTATTTACTCATGTGTGGATTGGTAGCCTTAATTTTTGAGAACTGTTTCAGAAAGTACTTAATGTCATTATATTTTATATTACCTTGCACATGCACCTATTAACATTCTAAAAGGACTAGAAGGACATAAGCTAAATGAACATATATAACATTTTAGTTTAAATCTTGTTAGTTTTAATAAGTGATCAGTATTTTTTAGACTAGATTAAAAATAAAAAAAAAACAAAGGAACTAGATATTTATTAACTTATATGAGCTGACTTAAACTTACTTGAGGGTCACAGAACGTAAGCTCCGAGCATTATCGGCGTTATAGCCCTGGCATGGCCAATACAAATCAGCTCCAATAGAACGCATATCGATGATAGCACCTTGCGGCTATGAGATACTGGTTATATTATAAACAGTTGACGATTTTATTTTCTATCTAGCGGACAGACAACGACAGACTGAATGACATTGACGTGTCGACTGAAGGTAGGCGGGCAGGTTGTAGTGATTCGCCACATACCTATCATTTACCGAATATTCACTTAATAGAAAGTCGAACCAGTAAGACATATTTTCCGGCCTCAGCCTTCACCTAAATAATTGGTACGTTAAATACGGCCCAAGTAAGTTTTTACTATGTATTATACCTCGCTACTTTTACATACTTCCCCTACCTTGCAGATCGCATAATATAGTACGGGTACCAATAGTGACAACTTAAAAGCATCTACTTAAAACGTCTGGAGTATTTCTTTTCAACAGGCTGTTTAAAATGGTTGAAATGTAACACTGCAAAAGCTTTAAATCCATTTGCTTCTGGTAATTTCAGTATCAGTTTAACATGAATCTCTAACTTGCAACATACTAGCGTACTCGATAAATGTTGTCTATAATGTTAATTAGGTTGTGAGTTAGTATAGCTCCGGTAATCTGTTTGGTAAACAAGTGATACACCGGCAGCGTAGTTTGGAACCAATGTTGCCGCAAATGTTTGACAAGTATTATAAGAGTTATGTAACATTCAGTCAAGTTGCCGTTAGT
The DNA here is from genome assembly GCF_910591565.1 of Cydia splendana. Taxonomy (NCBI): domain Eukaryota; kingdom Metazoa; phylum Arthropoda; class Insecta; order Lepidoptera; family Tortricidae; genus Cydia; species Cydia splendana. The sequence continues at coordinate 8,803,276 of NC_085971.1, read as the reverse complement.
TTCACTACAGTATATTTGGTTATAACATGCTAACGAAGCGTTGACAAAGTTCATACTTGTTTAAGCTATTTCACTAAGTAAATACTAGGTAATGTAATCATTGAACTTACAAACTAAAATGAGGTTAAACACATATGTATAGCGCAGATAGCGCTCTCGAGAGTATGTTCAGTTGGCGGAATGTACAATGGCAAAGAATTAAGGTAAATATATATTTTCCACTGAAAGGAATACTCATTGGTCATAGGTATAAAGGCTATTTAGTGTACGTAGCTTATTTGATGTTTGATAAATATAACAAGTGTTAATAATTGTTAAAGTACTAACCGATTTGGCGATACTCACTGGTTGTTTCTCGTCTGTTTGTAATACAAATTTTTTAATTATCGAAAATAGCATTAGATTTTTTCAAAATCTAAAAAAAACTGCAGGCTATAGTAAAACCAGTGTGCAACGATTCTCTCCTGATCTAACTAAGTACTCGTATGTACTTAAATGTTTACCTCCAAAAGGTATCGCATTTTATCAAACAAACACTGAATGAAATCGTACAGTCTTTCACTGCTTGTATACCTAAGTGAAATTGTGCCGTTGTATCCGAATCTTTTAATTTCTCAATATGCAAATGGAAAGCCTTAGCAATTGCGTCTTCGGCTCTGAGGCGTTGCCTTAACGGGCCCTCCCGCTCTTATCTCGATCTCGAGTAATTTGCTAAACGTTTTGTATGGTAAATAATTGCGTTAGCCGACTCGCTCGAGAAAGCCCTCGCCGTAGATACGAGGATCTACATCTAAATACAAGCTTTAGTTGCTTGAGTAATTTAGCAAGTAGCCTGCGTTTGTTCGATTAGATCGCTTTAGTCATTGAAAACAGATTATCTCAAGTTTGATTTAGAAACTTGTACTGCTACTATTTATAGCTACTAATTTAGAGAATTGCGATAATTGAGGTAGATATGTAGATGAGATTGAGGTTAAGTAAACTAATTATATTATCTATTAATTAACACGTTTCTTAAACAAACACGTCGATAAAATGTAATGAAAACAAGTTAACTTGCTATTATTTTTACTTTACGTTCTCTGCTAGCTCTTGCTGCTGCACGGATTGTATTTGTTTTTGAATTTTTATAGTTCCATTACGTTTGTATGTCAAGGAATAACAAGAAACCAATTAAAATCGAATTCCATGGGCTTTAACACAAGGCTTTCATCTTCCAAAAATATCTTATTTGGAGAATATTCTCCAAGTGTTTGAGTTTGCTTAAAAATAATTAATGCTTCGGCTCGCGGCAACGTAAAGCGTTTCAAATAAATAACTGAAAACTTTTTCAATTCCATCCTGCGATCCGCAAATTGTGTTTTGCGTTTGAGTAAATCGAGAAATGAATAGGTAACAAATTTGGCTTCCGCAAAACGGAATTAATTAAGTTTCTTTCAACGCGCCTGAACATTGAAAGATTTGGAAAGTGTTTTTGTTACTTAGATTACGTAGTAGGTAGGTACCGTTCAATTCTGTGCGTAAATTTAGTCGCTTAATGCTCTATATAATTGTAGTCGTCGCGACACATCGATCAGTTAAAAGGTTAGTTAAAGTCTAAATAAATAAATAGTTACCTACGGCACAAAATACAACTTTAATGCAGTTTAAATCAGTAAAAACGGGTACTGTATTTATTTAAACATAAAACCAGTGTAGGTATATTGACTTAGTCTCCCTTGTTGTTGAAATTAATGAACTCTGCTATTCTGAGGTAAAGCATTTTATAAGTATTTAATGAAGTTTGCTAACGTTGTAAAATGAAAAACTATTTACTATATTGCGGACTATCACTAATACAAGTCGAATTTGTCCTCTGAAAGGTCCTTGCACCGTCAGACGTCTTGCGTTGCCGTCAAACCGAACAATACAAAGGGCGGTCTAGTCTCGGGGGCGCCGCACAATAGATAATCAAGTCACAATTTGTAACATTGAACAATAATCAAGCATGAAAACAATGAGAACTTAATCGAACGAACCGTTCGACGCCGAACAATGTCCAGTTTTGCATATTCAACGGCGATTAATTCAATTTCGAATAGCGGTTTTCACTCAGCAGAGTTGATTTTGGTTCATTTGTCACTTTTCACATGAATAACTCTCGAATCTCGGTTTGTTCAGCGGCACTTGTGAGTTTAATTTTTTTTTGCTTGTTTAATCGCTTTGGGCTAATACCAAGCTCTGCGTAAGTGATTAATTTTGATCCCTTGGACAAAGGAGTCTGGGAGTTCCACTCTTGGTATCACTGTCGGAAAATAGTGATGCCATATTTCAGTCTCCATTTTTATACTGACTGATTACTAGATGAAATCATGATTTCATATTTTTTGAAGGAAGGATTTCACTCAATAGATTCACTTTATTGCACTTTGCATGGTGTAAAAAATATCTTGCAAAGAATATGGTTAGAATATAGTTTCAAACTTTAGCGACAGATGAGTACGAATTAAAAAGTGTAATTTATAATTTTTGATCGTTCTAATCGTTTAAAAACAACTGCTCTTACCCAAACTAGCTTTTAGCAACTAGGGAAGAAATCAAGTTATTATATGAAATGTTTTGGTCACGCTTTTAGCAATTAAACACAATTAATTAGAGAATTACATAACTGACACGGCACCGTGTGGCTCAAGGTTCCATTTTAGGTACTTAGTGAAACTTCTTGATAATATAGATCTGTAGGTCTATGAGACTGCACTGCAATGCAGATTGGACGCTGTGGCTTACTGTCGGAGATTGCCTGGATCCGGCTGTGAAATGCACCGGTTAACTTAATCTACTAATATGATCGGATTTATTTACTATTGATACATTTGTTTAAGTATGCGATTAGATAATACTTTAATTCATGTAACTGAAAATAATGCGTAGATTAATAGTAAAGCGTAATGAAAATATAAACAGTTTGTACAGTCGAGTTCAGAAATATGTATACATTTCTTCACTTTAATCCATTGCAATAAGGAGAAAAAGTGTATACATATTTATAAACTCGACTGTAGGTAATAGGTACCTTTACTACGCTCCTGCTTAAGTATGTAGGTACTAATTAAAAGAAATACCTACTTAAGTAGAACATTTTGAAATGACACTAACGTTGTAGTGAAGTAGGTAATTGAGTTGATAGTCGCTGTTGTCTTGCTACAGAATGTAAGTATGTACATTTGTGCATTGCTATTTTATTTTACGTTTTAGTCGTTGAATCAATGCTTTATTTTAACACTATTCTTTTTAGTTTCGTAGCATATTGGTATTTACTACTACAATTTTTTACAATTAACGTGAACTTTTCACCCAAATTAAAAAGCTAAAATCATTATGTTCATAAAAAAAAGTTTATGAACACGATACTGAGTAAATTATATTGATTACTGTGTTAAATTATTCAAAGTCAGAGTTTTAACAGGGGCTACCACGTACGAACGTACGAATTAAACTGGGTATTTCATGTTTCCAAACGCCATACCAGTAATTACGGGTAATTAACTTCTATCTATCATTTAAAGTTACTGAATAAATGTGTGAAAATACTTCGGTAAGTATATCTTCGATGTTTTAACGATATATTATTAACAATAAATGTGACTTCGTATTCGGCAAGTATTTTTGGGTGTCATAACGATAGGTATATTATTAGCAACAAACGTGAAAATTACAAGTCAATAAGAGCTTCTGTTATCGCTTAAGGCGAGGTAGGTAGGTAAATTCTAACGATGAATCTACGTATTAGCAATTTTTTTGATTATTATTTTTACATTAATTTGTTTTGAATTGGTGTAATTAATGTACCTACTTATTTTTAATACGTAGTAGTTACCTCTTATTGTTTCGCCATGTCTTTCTGTTTGTCTGTCCATTCGCGGATTAGCTCATTGACGTGGTAAAAAAAAGTAGAAAAGATAAAGAAACGTTTTGTTGGGTACTTATAACTAGGGATGTAACGATACAGGATTTTGCCGATACGATACCGATACCGATTTTTGAAGTAAATAATCGGCGATACCGATACAGATACCGATATCAATGGCACAGCAGTTAGTTAATAAATAAAATAAATAAGGAATTATATACTTAATATGCATAAAACATACTTATGTATAATAGACACTCGATTTTGTGAAGTGTGAAAAACTGTAAAACAAATAAAGAAAAATGCCAAATCAAAATCAAAGAAAACTTTTATTTAGGTAACCATCATGCAATCAATGCAAAAGTAAATCCAAATCGTTAATTATAGTTCACTTTAGGTAGATTTTTTGTTATGGAAACAAAGTTTATTCAAATTATTAGCAACGTCATTCGTTTCGCGCGCTTTTCAAACTGTGATATCGGCTGAATTTAAATCGGCGATGCCGATATATCGGCCTGCCGATTATATCGGTCGATATATCGGTATCGGTATCGTTACATCCCTACTTATAACGTAAAGCGTTAAAGCGAGGATGGTTTCTCTTTTTCGATTTAACCCAGTGTAGGGTGTTACAGATATATCAAACGAATAAGGGTCTCATTGAACCTTTTTTTTTAATAAGGTAATATTTTAGGAAACACTCCTTCCAAAAGGAAAAAAAATGTCCCTCTATAAATTTTTTTTTGGACTAACGGTCCAAAAATATGAAAAAATTCAGGAAAATAAAGTAAACGTTATAAGTTTAGACATTTCGAGTTTTCTCAAAAAGTCTAATCTTCTTAGTAAAAAGACGTAGGGTGCTGCTAAGGTACTTCCTTTTGCTTGTTGTATACATAATACCCACTTATAATCCCCACTGAAAACTACGGAACCCTACACTGAGCGTGGCCCGACATGCTCTCGGCTGGTTTTTATTTTCTTTAAATTAATTAACAAGTTGCAACAGAAACATAACGTGATTCTAGTAGCAAAAAAACACAGTTACTTAAATATCTCACTGTAGCAGAAGAAAAATGTTTACAAAACTAGCATAATACAGAAAAGGTCTAAGGTCAACCGGGATAAATGCGTCACTTGATATAAATACGTCTTTAAAGATTTCTCCTAAACGGAACATTAATTATAGAACTAGTTATTGCAACCCTCTCTGTTCTGTAGTCACTGAACTTTTAATGCAGGCTATAAAAGTTATAATAAATATGTTGCGTTTCGAAAATATCTTCAAAAGACGCATTTACCACAAGAGACGCATTTATCCCGGTTGACCTTATACCGCTATTCTACTATGCGCAGCGCCTTAAATGGAATATTAAAAATATATGTGGTTCATTCCAGTCGGCCAGCTCTTGCATATTTAACGGGAATACCCGCATTGTATGAGTGCTAGACGTATCGACAGGCCAGCCACGCTAATCCAAAAGAGCACTTGTGTAACAGATTCCATGAATTATTGGCTCTTTTTCAAATGAACTAGTTAGAGCTGTGATATTCTCAGCTAATGTCCGTCGGGCGATATAATAGATAAATTTCAATGAGCCGGTGATTATGGCCGGCGGATAATTTCGGGGATTATATTTCAGCTTCGTATTGATTGCGGTAAGCATGATTGTTACGTTTTAAACCTATTTTGGCGTTTTTGGTTGAAGAAACGTCACATTTGACACTGACAGATCAGTATCATACCGGAATCAGTATGAAATCAAATAACTAGCTGCCCGATTCGGACCGTAAAACTCGAATTGGCCTGGCCTATTAATAAGAACAAAGTTAAAAGTTCATGGATCGTTGTTTTGGATTGCATGGTAGGTACTGGAAGAATAGCAACGTATCACTCAAAATAAGGCTTTTCTGAAGTTTATCTACCAAATGGACTGGAACATTTCACCCTTCTCTTTCCCTACTTTGCACCTGATCAGCTGGGCAACCCATATGCAACTATGCAATATCCAAAAGTATTTATTATCCAACATGTAGGTAGTCTTAGTTTAGATCAAATATACTAGGTACATATGACTGAGATCATAATGGCACTTATTTGAATTAATGTTATTTTAGTCATCATGCGTCTTGCCCGCACATACACGTACGGCCAAGTATAAGTAATACGAGCGAAATGCACGATAGCTGAATGACATCAGTTATAATTATTCTGATATCAGTGTGACGTTCGAATTGGCCTATTAAGCTATAGTTATACTTACCTATTTTCTATCGGCGTTAGTGTTGGCACAAAATGTGAGACATTATAATTTCAAAGTTAATTACGTACAGCGCCGCGGTCTAATTACTGTAATTAGTTAGAAAGAGCTTATTAATACTTATATTAGCTCTCTATAGCACTGAAAATTGAGATAATGATCGTTTGTTATATTTCAAAATGTACGAAAACAACGTTGTTTGAATGATAAAGCTTTAGGAATAAGTAAAAAAATAATATTATGGCTCACATTGTTTTTGCGCCAGTTAAGCTGATGTTCAAATATGTTCTTTATTTAGTTTTTTTAATTTAGGCAACAACTGATTACTGCTTAAACTTTTCTAATTGTTTATTTAACAAAATCGTCATTTTTCCTCAGTCTTCCGTTGAGCACGAACGCTGTAAAGAGTTCAAAAAGTCGGGTTGTATTTTAAATTCAATTTAATGTGAAATATAGTTTTATTTCATTTAAAAAATTCATTAGCAAAAAAAGCACGGATGTTATGCGCCAAAATAACCCGAGAATTGCAATATTTTAATAAATAGCATAATTTATTCTGTAATAAAGATATAATGAGTAACTTTATACCTAACACTTCAAACTAACATGCCTATGTAAACCTATTCGCACGCGACTTGAGTCTTTGGCCTACTCTCTTGACCCCAACATCCATCAACAAGCCCGCAGCTCAAGCACCTTTGTACAACCACTCAAGTGCGTTGGCAAAATGCAGCGGGAATAGATAGTCTATACAAAGGCGGTTGAAACCAGATAGCAGGTAAAACCAGAGAGCTCGCATCAGCAACAGATAGCACAAACAATAGGTCAGGGTTGAATTAAATTACCCGACATCTTCGCATGTGGGAAAATAAAACCGAGTACGGAATACGTTAAATAAAAATAGCTTACAAAATAATTAGTAACGATATATCTTCATTTATTCTTCCGTGAGGTAACATCGTTGTGAACAAAACTTGTTCACCACGGTTAACGGTGTTTCAGTATTTACAATTTACGAGCTGCTAACTAACCTTTCGCAATTTACACGGCGTCCGCTTTGCATTTTTACACCCGGTTGTGTCGCATTAAAATTTATGTTTTAAGCTGATTATTCAATTTAAATGCACAAAATTTAACGCGTTAACCCGGCTTAGGAAAAACTAGGTATTATTTTCATTATGTATTTTGAACATATAACATAACAATATAAATTTATTTATGTCCAAACCGTTTACGTTTTTTACACGATTTAACTGAAACGGGACTTATTTATTAGCTTAAAAAATACCTTCAAATGCAATCTCGGTTTTGAAACGTTCATTGCTAGTCTTCAGAATCACGGAGATAATGTAATAGTGCAGAAAACTGCTGCAATCGCCATCCAAATATCACCTTTCTAATCGCGACAGCACCTATCTAATATTTTTCAAACTCTAAGGATAGGATGACACCTGTCATTTTAATACAATTTTTCGAGATGTTGCGTTTTTAGGTTATAAATTATATGGAGATGACAGATGTCATCCTACCCTTCGAGTTTGATAAATATTATAATGGTACAACGCAACGAGATCAACGCAATCTTCGAGTAAATTGACAGCAGTGAAAGCATATACATGGAAGTATTCTGTCCGCTCAATTATGATCAGGTAAATTTTTGTATGTAATATTTTATTGAAATTATCTTTATAGTGTATATATCTATAAAGATAATTTCAATAAAATATTACATACAAAAATTTACCTATCATTTGGTTATTTAAATCGGATTAGAATATTTCATCTGTATTAATACAGTCTGTTTTCAGTTCAGGATAAAATAAAGTTCATAATGAAAGGCCGCATTTATTCTGATTAACAATATTCTCTAAAGTAAATACGATACAACTAAGTTAAGATAATTCAGTTTTCGTGTAAATAAGTCGACCGAGCTGAGAGTGAAATGTTCAATATTTAATCAATTATAATTAATTATCTTGCCTAAAATTACAGATTCAAATTAACCATTGTTGTTTCAGTTTAATAGACTTAGCAATTTTAGCAGATTCAAACATTTTTGTAACATTATTGCCTTACGTTTAAGTAAACTATTGCTATCGCAGAGATGATAGGAGATGGAGCAACCGAGCAAGCGTGTCCTAGCGTGGAGGTCTCGTTCAAAAAGACCAGATCACAGACCTCCAACAAGATGGGAGGATGATATTAAAAAGATTGCAGGCCCACTCTGGAGGAGAGAAGCAGCAAATCGGGCTACTTGGAGGAGATTTGGAGAGGCGTATGCCCAACAGTGGGCGCATACTCGCTGAGGAAGAAGAAGAAACTATTGCTTATATTTATGTAGGTAAGTAAAGTACACTAATAATTAAAGCATAATTTAAAATGGTAAGTACTATACTTATTTCTCTTCCCCAAACGATCATGAAGTTAATATTTCTCCAGCTCGTAATACTGAATATAAAACCACATCCATCACGGGTGGATTATTTGGGAAATCAAATTGAAAACCCGTCTCCAGTTTACTCCGATAATCGATCTCGCAAAGGCTGTATTTACGCTGTAATTTGAAGTAAAAACAGGGGGCCGATTCTGTTTTCACTATTTGATAAGGCATCGATACGATTTACAACCTTGAGTGGGGTCGTCAGGCATCTCACGCGCACCAATTAGTGAGAGCGAGATGCCTTATGAGACGACTTCTCGGTGTGAGGATCAAGTCGCGTTAGCGGCTCAAGCTGATTGGTGCAAAGGCGCACGCTGACGCAAGGTTGTATTAGTGTTAGCGGTACACCTCGAAATTCAGTAATATGCTGCAAATGGTGATAAAGGTATGACTCGGTACGATTGATCTTTAGGCCATTTGAATCGATTTGACCCGTAGCACCAAAAAAAAGGAGAGGAATTATGACATCATCTTTTTTTGTATGGGATAAAAAAAATATCCAGAAACCTATCGTATGTCGTATTCAATGAAAGGGCTTTTTAAGCCAATTCTAAAAATATATCACATTATTCAATTTTCATACTTTTAACACCCTTTGCAGCGTTTTTTGGCGAACCGCTGGCACTATGTCAAATTATGATGAAAACCAATTCAAATTGCTAAAACTACGGATTTATACAAAATGCTGTCACTTTTTTTGCTAATCAAATCAGACTCTTAGGTATCACTGAGCCGGGTAGGATGATTATAGGAAACAGAAAACATTCGAACGAGAGAATCAATAATCAATGCCTCATTTGCACTAGTTACACTCGAGTTCATAAATATGTATTTTTTTATTTTCTTTATTGGGGAAATAAACAGATACATGCCAATAATATTTACAGGCAAAATTACAAAATTTTGATATAGCCTACATCCTAAGACAATTCCCACTAGGAGGTACGACAATAGTTTTAGGATAGCAATGTGATCGAAACTAAAACTACACTAAAACTTAACATTTTACATTTCTTCACTTTAATCCATTACTATACGTTATTGACATAAAATTACAAATTGATATTGTAATGTTTGACATATTGACTTATTGTCTGACTTCATTGATCTTTTAATCAAAGTTTGACTTCTCTTTCGGTCGTACTCTTTGGCAGTATTACTTACTCCGGAATACAAATACCTCGGTGGTTAACACGTATTTTCTGCTTTGTACCTAAAACCACCTACAAACAGAGAACCCGCCTAGCGGGTCGCTGGCAGTGGATGTGTTAACACGTGTCCGCTTTGCAGTCAAAAGCGTCTACGAACAGAGAACCCGCCTAGCGGGTCGCTGGCAGTGAATGTGTTAAGACGTGTCCGCTTTGCAGTCAAAAGCGCCTACCAACAGAGAGCCCGCCTAGCGGGTCACTGACAGTGAATGTGTTAACACGTGTCCGCTTTGCAGTCTAAAGCGCCTACCAACAGAGAACCCGCCTAGCGGGTCGCTGCGCTGGCAGTAATCGTGTTAAATAAATAAATAAAATCGTTTATTTCAACCAACTTAGGATCACATTACATCAAATTATTATATTAAAATTAAAGTAAATTAAATGAAATCAATTAAATTAAAATAAATTAAATCATTATATTCTAAACTATACTAGAAAAAAAAACAATAAGGTTTAGAGAGGCTTGGATACCAGTACTAGAATCATATGATAGTGATTCAGGTACTGGCAAAAACAAAACAGCATCGGCCTCCAGGATTTTATTTTGACACAAAATATCGTAATTGCAGTGCGACGCGATCCTTATCGCCGGCGCTTTCCAGCCAAATTAGGAAATTAACCTGGAGCCCGGCGACCCACTTCGCTTATCGTTTCAACATAGAATTCAACTTAGCGTTTATTGATAAGTTGGGCTGGTACTTTGTTTTAATAGGTCCACAGAATGAATCAAGAAATAATTGGAACGCTTACTATTAAGTGCTAGGTGCCTATCTATTTACTATTTTAGAGAAAAACATAATTGTTTAGGTACCTATTAGTTATTTTCCTACTGGATAAATCTTTGTGTTATTTGTGTATTTTATTTAGTTATTATATGTATTTAACATTCATTTACAGGTCAAATGATTAGTATAAATAAAAAATATATATATCATTAGGTATTTAAAAAAATGGTAATATCCCAACCCAAAATGTTGTGAGATTAGTTAATTTTGAACCTATAAATAGGAACATCTATTCAATATCTTCATAAATCCAAATTATTAATATCTAATTATGAAAAAAAAAACATTACGAGCCATCTTATTTTTTTTAATTATGAAATGCCTGCGTTAACATATATACATAAAATGTAATGCGCTTTAATATGCCTTAGTTTCTTGTAGGTTATTATTGACGGATTGTATTTTATACTCTCGATGTTCTAGCTTTTCATGATAAGTTATAAAGTCATTATAAGAGGTAAGTATAAACACAGGCGGCCTAGATGACCCAGTGCGCGTCATTTCAGAAAAAAAATTGCCATCCTTAAATGCATCTTGGCTCATCATTAAGATTGGGTTTAAACTGAGTGGCTCGGCGTGGGCTGGTACAATGTGGTGCTTAAAAAAAACTTATTAAAAAGCCAGCCACTTTACGGTTTTATTCTGCCGGAGCCGACGGCGTGTCCTGTCTCTATACGAGCCTCGGCATTGCGGGATGGAGTAATTGGCCATTCCACTCAATAGGTCAGGATTAGGTCAAGTAGCAATTGTGATGGACAATTAATATGCATTGCTTGCTAAGTATATAATTAATTGCCTTTGGTTCATGTTGTTCGTATAATGCTGTCGTTCCGTTTTCCACTTTAATGACTTAACTTTACTTAAATATTCAAATATAAGTAAAGTCCAGTCACTGCAAACTTAATGTAGAACAGCGTTCATTCAAAGGAAAAGCTGAATAAACCATTTACTTCCCTTTTAAAATTACGCATCCTAAAATTCAAAGCGAGCAATTATGACTTCGCCGTTACGATTTTAAAAACTTCCAGCACAATGACTTCACAAAAGTACAAAGAGAGCTTGCACGTAGAGATTTAAAAGCAGCTGCAACTCGGATACAGCTTTGGACTGCAAATTACAGCAGAGATAAACAGTGAGTGTGCGCTGAGGAGGTTCGGCGAAGCCTCCCGCCAGTTCGTAGCGGCGCTCGTAGCGGACGGACGCGTAGCCTTCGTAGCACGAGCTACGCCAGCGCGGCATGTTCGACAATCCACAGTGCGTCCGCAAACATAAACAAAAAGTGATATGAGTTGTACGTCTCCCAGCGTAGTATTCAGACTGACTCTTCTAATATTAACATTCATAGTCACGTGCACGTTTGTCGCCAGTGTCGTGTGGTTATTGCGAAGAGGCTCCGCTGGCCAATATGAGAATTATTACTTGTCGAGAATTAATATAAGCGCCGTTAAGGCGGAGGGCAATAACAGCTCGCCGGTGTCGGACCATTACAAAGACTTGATTAAAATAGAGATAGCGATGCGGCGAGTTGAGGAAAACAGTCGCAGGCTGAAGGAGTACACAAAGTCGTTGTTGTGGGACAATAAGGACAAGTCGCTGTGGTGTGTTTTGTTCAAAGACAGTGAGAGGGCGGAGAAGCGTGGAAAGAACAGACATTCTATCGATGAGGATTATATCAAGAATTTGAGGCAAGAGAAAATGAGGGATGCGGTTATACACTTGAGACATCGAGGGGCCCACCACCGACACAGGCCGGACCTCCAGGGGCCTCCCTACATCAAATAGGACCCTCCAATTGTAAATAGATAATGTATGCCAGCTGTATGTAAATTGTAGGCTGTTGGGGTGTAAATATATTTTTATAAGTGTATAGATAAGGAAATAAGATACAATTTGTTGATCAGACAATACTGTAATAAACCATCAGAATGTATCTTGAATGTTTCATTTACTGCCAATAACTTCGATTAAAACAATCATATTATTTTGAACACAACCACGCCGATGTAATATAATATGCAAATATGCATTCATTACATGTATATTTCGGTCAGAAATACCCATTAACCATTAGCATTTAAAATGAACTTAAAACATGAATCAGGAGATCATATTTTATAGGAAAAATAAGACTTAGACTAAGATAAAATAAAACTATTTGAAATTTACTGAACTAAACACGATATTTGAAAATACCACATGAATGTAAAAAAAGATATATTGCAGGTGACTGTATGAGACGGCAGATTCTTTTTCTCGATTTCGGGGTTGGCCCCATAGTAAAAGTACCGAGTTCAGTATGACCTACATATCCTCAGAGTTTGGTCCAACAAAACCATCCTGTAACACACCGTAATTATTTAGCTAGCTTGTTTTTATATGAGCATGCTATTGTGCGAATAATTAGCTATTTACCTGAGCCCGAGTAATTCGCGTCGAGATAACTTCCACCAGCTCCTGTTAATTACACCATATTTTATTTTAACTGCGTTCTCACATAAATGGAGGGAAAATATGTTTTGCCCTAATTAATATAGCAGTAAAATAATAGCCAAACAAAAGTCATATTAATATTGCGGTCAAGTTTTTATTTAACTTTACTCGGGCCGCTAGCCTTCTCTAATCTATTTAACCTAATGAGTAATAATTTTTGACTTACATGGCAAAAATAGAAAAAAAAATTGAAATGGGATTCGATTTTTAACTGGCGTCATTGGTAGACCTTTTAAACGTACTACTTACCCAGTATGCATGAGTGGAAATGCATTTCAGTTTCAATTAACAATTTAGCGGCATCCGTTCGTCAAATCAGACATAATTAGAGATGGGTAGTGAGTAAATACTCACGGGTAAATACCGAGTAAATACTCAGTATTTACTCAATATACCCGTATTTACTCGTTTATACCCAAATTGGTGGGTATAAACTATTTAGAGTGCTGAAAGAGGCATATAAATTTGAAATATAGGTGTATTTTGTAAGCCGCTACTGGATTAAGTACTCAAAATTGTAAGAAATGTATTTTTAAGAGGGGCACTCCATACATGTAACTAATTTTCACAAAAAAAAATTTCAGAAACCACCAACGTGTTGCACGTCATTAAATGGGTCTTTAAAAATAATTTGAATGTTTCTAAGAACATTTTTGGATAAATTGAATATTTTTGGAAAAAAACCGTTTCGAAAGGCCAAAATAATGTTTATCTCTCTATAACTTTAGAACCAAAGTTGAGAAAAAATATGAAAACATATCGGGAGACTAGCCGTATAATATAGTACAAAAAACAATATTTTGAACATCATCGGTTGAGCCATTTTTGAGTTTTCTGTAAAAAACCTTTAATAAAAGGTCGTAAGTGCCGCGTAAACACGCACTTTTGCGCTACATGCAGTTATCTAGCACATCGATAGAATTTTAGTACCATATTTTTAGGGTAAATACCTTGTTATTAAAAACAAAATTGTTAACTATGCATTATCACAATTTGCCTCTGACTAATAATTACCTTTTTTCCTAAATTAAGCGTCCTATATGCTTTTTATTTTATAGATATTGTTAATACACGTTAGCACTCTTCAATTAAAGACAATTTTGTTCTTAAATCTCACTTTATGAATATTTTATAAGCAATCGTTTTTACCCACCTAAATGAGTAAATAAGGGTATTTATCGGGTGCTTTGAGTAAATACCGAGTAAATACTCAGTATTTACTCACCCCTACCCATCTCTAGACATAATTCACCGCTGAACAATGATAAAGCTGTTTAGGCTTACCTACAGCATCTGAAAACAAGGTACCGTAAACTCGGGTTACTTTAACCCAATGGACGGTAACTTTGACCCACATGAAACCCTCATTTAAAAGGGTCTAATAAAAAACATAAAAACGTGAAAGGTTAGGTAAAACCAACCTCATGTCATATTTCCATAATTACAGTGCAATAATATAACCTGGACTGAGTAAATCGCAATGGCCAAAGTTACCCTCCAGGGCTAAAGTAACCCGACTTTACGGTACATAAGTAGTTTCATTTTCGTTATACGTAGAGAGATCTATCTATAGACCTCCACATCGATTACGATGACGGCGAACTCAGCAATCAAGGGCTTTTCCTGTTATGAGCTCCTATGTGGCTGGCCAGGCCAAACTTGTTCTTAAAAACTCTGTCACATTCACGGCCGTAGAGTTGACCGGCTGTGTTTTGTACCTCCTTATTCATAAACGTTTACTAAAGTTGACAAGCCGATAATGATCGTTTGTCCCTTTCCATCACACCAATACGTCGGAAAGGGACAAACGATCAATTATTATCGGCTTGTCAACTATAGTAAACGTTTATGAATAAGGGGGGGTAGTATACCTATACGTTTTGTATACGTAGAGAGATCTACAGTGTGTTCAAACACTTCGAACTGAATGAGACGCTCAGACAAAATCAGAAAATTTAAAAGCTAGCTAAATTTATATTTAGAAACCACGAAACCGATTTTAATGATAAAAACCGGGCAAGTGCGAGTCGGACTCGCGCACGAAGGGTTCCGTACCATAATGCAAAAAAAAAAACAAAAAAAAGCAAAAAAAAAAACGGTCACCCATCCAAATACTGACCACTCCCGACGTTGCTTAACTTTGGTCAAAAATCACGTTTGTTGTATGGGAGCCCCATTTAAATCTTTATTTTATTCTGTTTTTAGTATTTGTTGTTATAGCGGCAACAGAAATACATCATCTGTGAAAATTTCAACTGTCTAGCTATCACGGTTCGTGAGATACAGCCTGGTGACAGACGGACGGACGGACGGACGGACGGACGGACGGACGGACGGACGGACGGACAGCGAAGTCTTAGTAATAGGGTCCCGTTTTACCCTTTGGGTACGGAACCCTAAAAACTACATCAATAGTTTTTTTAATGGAGCTATTTTTATATAAAAAAAATTCCGACTGCCTCTCCATACCACGCATTCGCAAACTTGTATCATCGATAGTTTACTATTTTCTTGAGTAACAAATTCCAAAATACTGTTTTTGGGTCAAACAGATCACTGTGTTATGTCTTTCCTGTAGACATACACGAGAGTTAAGGGCTATAAAGGCTAATTTTCTTATTTAACCCTTATCCACGTGAAAAGGTCCTCCTTTTATTTAGAGAACTATGATAAAATCATTGCTTACATGCCCACAAGCTGTTAACTATTGCCCACAGGAGAGAAAAATGTACTGTTCGCGATAACACACTAGTTTTCTCTCCTGTGGGCAATAGTTAACAGCTTGTGGGCATGTAAGTAATGATTTTATCATAGTTCTTTAAATAAAAGGAGGACCTTTTCACGTGGATAAGGGTTAAATAAGAAAATTAGCCTTTATAGCCCTTAACTCTCGTGTATGTCTACAGGAAAGACATAACACAGTGATCTGTTTGACCCTTTTATGTGTGTGACTGTTGGGGCGTTCGCGGAGTAAGCAGGGTAAGTTAGCGGGGTAATGCGGAGTGGAGCAGTGCAGTGAAGTTAGTTCTGCTAAAATAATGGAGAAGATTGGCAGTATTCATTGAAAGTTTTCAAAGATACGTGGTTATATAATAATGCCCCTACTTTCAAATATACCTTATAGTTCTTAAAATACTCATCATTCCCGTAATAGAACGACTCCCAGTTTATTTAATATATGATACTGACCAAGAATATGTGTAAACGCTTGGAGGCTTTCGAAATGTGGGTAGGTATACAGAAGAATCCTTAAAATATCATGGACGGATAGAGTAACTAACGAAAGAGTCTTGCAGTTAGTAAATAAAGAGGTCGAGGTTTTAAAGACAGTCAAAAAACGCAAGCTACAGTACCTTGGTCATATCATGCGAAACGAGATGTATGCTCCTTCAACTCATTATACAAGGAAAGATCCAAGGAAAAGATCATCCGGACGAAGACGTAACTCATGGCACAAAAATCTCCGAACATGGTTCAAACAGCACACGCTCATTATTCCGTGCAGTTATGTCAAAAGTTCGTATAGCCCTCATAGCCGACCTCCGGTAGGAGATGACACTGGAAGAAGAAGATATATTATTTATTAATCGTATGCCAAGATTAGAGTCGCTTAAAATATTAAAAATATAGATGTATGTACACATATATTCGATTTTAATGTACCTAATCCATCAATTTTACGAGTAAAACCTATTGCGTACAGGGTACCTAAGTGCTTCGCCGAGTAACGAGCAAATGGCGTGATTGAGTAGGTTCAGATACATAATTGATTAAAAACCGTTTTAGGACACTAATAATATATTAGACGTTGTCCTTCCTATAAGGCTACTAAAGTGGTGGGGAGTATTTATATTTTTTGGGAGGCTAAGATTGAAACATTGTAAAAAAAAAGAATTATTTATAAAAGTTTTAATTTGCTTGGATTACGTAAATAAATATATTTTCTCGCAACACCTATAAAATAATGGTAATTATCTTGAAACTACTTATTAAAGATAATTTAGACCACTTTCTTTAAAAATGTACTTACCTACTTTGAAGTAGCCATGTAGTACCTCTAGGTCATGTCATACCTATCACTCATACTATCCAAAAAGACGACAGATAATCACGATCTTCAGACATGAAGAAACGACCATAGGTAGATGATATAGTAATAGTATAGTATTAGTTGAATGTAAGAACACGAGCAAAGTTAAGATTAAATACATATAAATTGTCTTATTTCTCCTTCTTTATATATAGCTTCTGAAGTTTAAGGAACACCGCGCCTGCTTTTCTTTGCCGTCACGGAGTCAATTCGAAGAAATAAGGGGCTAATTAAAATTCCTTAGAAAAAAGGGTACATTCCTCGACTAAAGAAAACCGGACGGACTTGTTTTATTGTGTGTATTGGTTGTTTGTATAGGAGTTCGAGGCATTGCCGGTGAACCTTGACATTTCTTTGTGCAACTTGTATAATGGAGTCCCATTTCTATGTAAAAACAAGTGAAGTTAAATAATGACTTGTAAAAGATTTTAAAGGAGTATTACAAAGCATTTTACATAAAATACTTAAGACTGAATTCACTGTTAAAAGCTGAGTCATGAGTGTAAGTTTTAGGCTAACAATTTGAATACTGATGGACGGAGTTAACCGAAATATTCGAGCAAATTACAGGCTTTGATTTAACTAATACGTAGTTGCTGCTTGGTGCACAGTACAACTACATATAGTAGTTTTCAAGGTACCTAAGTACCTTTTTATATATGAGTATGAGCCTAGTGTGTTCAGAGCGTAGGCGTATGATATTAACACAGACCGAATCCCACGTGGATGGTGCTAGTTATAAATACGAGTACAAAACAGCTAGCGAAAGGTTCTATTAAAAAACCTTTCAAGTTTCTTTGGGACCACGCATCATTATACCTTACCTATTCTACGTTACGGTTATTGTACCTTGAATTGATACGAATACTATACAAAATCCCGACGAATTAAGAACCCTTAAAAGACAGATGATATAACTGATATAAGTAGTCGACATCCAAAATTATATAATGTGCTGTAAAAATTACAATTTATTAGAATATCTGCTGGCAAGTCTTTTAAAATTATCGCCACTGAAACGATGGACTTATGAAAGTTACTAAACTTAAACTACTAGGAATTTGAAAGTTTCGAAAAGCAGTCTGCAAAAAGCATTCTGAAGTCTTGTCCTGTCTGGAACACAAATTTAATAGGTCGGAGCTTAAGCAAGACGTTAATAGTGGACTTTTAAACTTTAAAGGATGGTTCTAGATCGGAAAAGGCTATAGTGAAAAAGTTTTAATTTTGACATGAGACGCATTTAACTTAATTAACGCATTGAGTGACGCTCCGCGGGCGCTCTGTTCGTAGAGTTAGACCAAGAAAAGTCTGCAGTGGATTTGATAGCCCACGCAGTGCACGTGTTATTTTAAACGTCAAACTTCTATGCAATTATGACGTATAAATAACACTTACACTGCGTGGGCTATCAAATCCGCTGCAGACTTTTCTTGGTCCTATTCTAGTCGCTTTCCTCTACAAAGCGAGAAAATGCTAGAATCGGCTACACGTGTAGCGCTATGAAAACGTTGGCAGGTTACTTTATACAAATATTACCGTTGAACCAGTCAATTATAGTCCATAATCTCCCAAAACTAGCTTGAATATTCTGGTTGAGGTGACTATTTTTTGAATTCCTTAGTTCTGGGGCAACATCTATATCTATATATATAAAACAAAGTCGTGTTTGTTCCAGCACCCATAACCCGAGAACGGCTGGACCGATTTTCATGGTTTTTGATTTGTTAGATTAATCTCGGCCCAGAATAGCAGAATAACTGTTAAAGCCATTGAAAAAATTGACGAAAACAAAATAATGAAAGAAAAATCATTCCCATACAAAATGTTCCTAGGTATCTTACCTGTCAAACATTTGATGTTCATCCCGTCGATACGGTAAACTCTTACCTCAAATTAAAGAACGTATTTAAAAAAGGGTTTCGAACCGACAAGATATATCCACAATATTAGGATTACACCGTATTTGAGATTTTAAAATTGTAAAATAGTGACAGTAATGACAACGGATTGACATATTTATATTTATGCATGCACTATAGTGATGAGGCTAACCATAAGGTTACATCACGTTTGTCAAATGTAGCGATTATAAACGAATTAGCGAATCGATTTTAATGCCGATTTTTGCAACATTGTATTATTTGTTTGTATTATTAAATAACCTTTTTTTCACATCGAATTTCATTTTATTGTCGTTTGGTTTTTGTTTTAATTGTATCGTTTTTTTTGGTCAATTTTCATCAACTTACGGAAATGTCATATGAATCGAAACGACAGACTTGACCACAGATGAGTATTAATCGAATAACTTTTTATTCGACTAATTAATCGAATAAAAAAGTTAATCGTCAAATTTAATCGTCGATTAAATTATTCGCGATTAATTTAGTCGACCTAACATACGATTGAAATTGAATTCATCTGAATATTAATCGACTAAATTTTCGATTAAATCTCGATTGAAAGTTGACAGGGGGTCATTTTTGTACGTAAAAAAAAGATGGAAGCCCAACACTTTGTCATAAAAGTCATCATGGGTGTCGTTTTATAGGTTTTAGGGATTGCCGGTTTCGAAAATGATAACTGTTTTAGAATCCAAGATGTCGACCGTGCACTTTGTCATAAAAGTCGTCATGGATGTCGTTTTATAGGTTTCAGGGAGTGCCGGTTTTGTAAATGATGACTGTTTTGGAATCCAAGATGTCTGCCGTGGTCTTTGTCATAAAAGTCATCATGGTTGTCGTTTTATAGGTTTTCGAGAGTGCCGGTTTCGAAAATAATGACTATTTTGGAATCCGAGATGTCTGCCGTGCACTTTGTCATAAAAGTCGTCATGGGTGTAGTTTTATAGGTTTTAGAGAGTGCCGGTTTCGAAAATAATGACTCTTTTGGAATCCAAGATGTCTGCCGTGCACTTTGACATAAAAGTCGTTTTATAGGTTTTAGGGAGTGCAGAATTCGAAAATGATGACTGTTTTGGAATCCAAGATGTCTGTCGTGCACTCTGACATAAAAGTCATCATGGATGTCGTTTTATAGGTTTTAGGGACTGCAGAATTCGAAAATGATGACTGTTTTGGAATCCAAGATGTCTGCCGTGCACTTTGTCATAAAAGTCATCATGGGTGTCGTTTTGTAGGTTTTAGGGAGTGCCGGTTTCTAAAATAATGACTATTTTGGAATCCAAGATGTCTGCCGTGCACTTTGTCATAAAAGTCGTTATGGGTGTCGTTTTATAGGTTTTAGGGAGTGCCGGTTTCGAAAATAATGACTATTTTGGAATCCGAGATGTCTGCCGTGCACTTTGTCATAAAAGTCGTCATGGGTGTAGTTTTATAGGTTTTAGGGAGTGCCGGTTTCGAAAATAATGCCTCTTTTGGAATCCAAGATGTCTGCCGTGCACTTTGACATAAAAGTCGTCATGGATGTCGTTTTATAGGTTTTAGGGAGTGCAGAATTCGAAAATGATGAATTGATGACTGTTTTGGAGTCCAAGATGTCTGTCGTGCACTTTGACATAAAATTCATCATGGGTGTCGTTTTGTAGGTTTTAGGGAGTGCCGGTTTCGAAAATAATGACTATTTTGGAATCCAAGATGTCTGCCGTGCACTTTGTCATGAAAGTCGTCATGGGTGTCGTTTTATAGGTTTCAGGTAGTGCAGAATTCGAAAATGATGATTATTTTGGAATCAAAGATGTGTGTAACGATAATTTGAAAACTTCGCGTTATATTCCACAAGCTTATTTGAATGCAAGACATTGACATATTTTAGTATAATGTTGCCTGTTTCGTACAAGTCATATAATAGTGAACCGATAGAACAGATACTAACCGAAAAAAAATTAGGTACTTATACGTATTTGTTGATATAATGCCTGTAATACAATGATTGTATAATCCGTATTTAACGTGCAAAAAAAAACAAATGCATACATGTACCTAGAGTCAGACTAAGAATAGTCTGCAGCGGATTTGATAGCCCTCACAGTGCAAGTGTTATTTTAAACGTCAAACTTCTATGAAATTATGACGTATAAATGACACTTGCACTGCGTGGGCTATCAAATCCGCTGCAGACTTTTTATGGACCGACATTAGGTGAAACGAAGCTCACCGGGTCAGCTAGTAATTTCATAAATGGTGGAAAACACCCAGAAAATAAAAAAATTATATTGATATCGGTGAATTAAGATTCAAACTTGTAGACTGGTTAGGACGTTTTACGGTACTTGAGAAATGGATATAAATTATGAGTACCTATACTCAAGAGAAATGAAATGGCCAAACAACGACCGGCGACCGGTTAGCAGTCGTCAAGACGCTTGAAGCAGGACAAATGAAGTATAGATGACAGTCGGATGACGACTGCTGTAAAAATAATAATAATAAAAAATCATTTATTTCGGACCATAGAATCATATGGATTCTACGTAACTACGTAACGTAACTAATTAAATTCCATTAAATTTAAAATAATAAAATAAAATTTAATTAAAAATTAAAACTTATAACATTATCAAGATTTAGAATAAAAAATAAATTAAATTAAATTAAATTACAATAAATTACATCCACATAAAAAAATAAATTTATACAAATAAAAATATTACAATAAAACTAAATATATTACATTAAATTAAATTTATTATTGAGGCTAACGTGCATGGAGGACCAGTGTTTCAGAAGGCCACTGTCCCACCTGTTAGCCACGACGTCCAGGAGGCTGTGGCGGCTGTCGCGTACCCTACCAAGCATCGCGGCGCAACGCTTGCGGAGTGTGGCGTGGAAACCGTCCACGCTCGCATCCGCAAACATCCCGGACGCGCTGCAGTATCGCGGCAGCCGCAACAGCACCCTGAACGCATCGTTGTACTGGACCCGCAGAGCATTTAGCGATCGCTGGGTATATCTGGTCCATAGGCTGCAGGTATACAGCGATGTACAGTACGCTCTAAACAGAGTTATTTTTACTTGGGACATCGATGAAACCTGCGCTATCATATATCATATTATTTTATTGCTGTGACTGTCACTGTCAATTTCCATAGTATTTTTTATGTGTGTGACGTTTGTTGCCTTCTTACTGCCGCTATTATAACCGTCTGTTAAATTCTTCACTCATTTTATCAAGGTAATGAATTGACGGTGACAGCGCCCGCGTCAGTGCCGCAACAGTAATATTTATTTATTTAACATTTTAAATAAGGCAACTAGGCCCATATCACAAATACCTTCCAGACTAACATATACAGGGTGACCTTAGCCATTGGACAAACCGTGAAATCCCACGTAGGGTTACTTCTCAGATATGCTCAAACCGTATTTTTTTTTGATTAGAACAAAAAATAAAAAAATAAATTATATAACAAAAGTTATTTCCAATAATCGACAACAAAAAGAAACATAGTGTGTTAATCATTGGCAGTGCTTATGACAATTTGTTTGAAAATGTGCGGCAATGATGACATTTATCGAAGTCAGAATCTTATTAATGTCATAAATAAAAAAGATAATCAAAACGGTCGAAGAAGGTTTCATACTATTTATTACCTCAGGAGCTACTAACACATACAGGTTGCTCCAAAGTAAAAAAATCGTAATTTGTTAATTTCTTCGTAACCGCTACACCGTTTGTTATGATACTTTGTATACCGGTTCTAAATACCCTAATGCATATGTACATTTCGGCTTTGTCCAATGGCTAGGGATACCCTGTATATGCATTTTATATAAACTTAAAAAACTAAACACTATTTCGGCGACAAAACGTCGTGGCTCCGTTGAATCGTCTGGTTTGGTCTTGTAATGTTGACTCCAGCTGCATTACTGTTGCCGCGCCGTTGTTGCCGCCACTGTATCTGTCATGTTCCATAAGTGACGGAATTTACGTCATGAATGTCATAACTGTGACAGTAATGCGGCGGCTAATGTCACTCATTTTATCAAAGAAATTGAGAGATACAGCAGAATGGAACCTTAACACATTCAGGGCCAAGAACCCGACAGTCGGGTACACTGTTCGTAGCGACTACGCGCTCCATACGGCGAAAAAGTGGCTTCGCGCTACGAGCGTAACCCGTAGCACTTAGTGGCAATGAATGTGTTAAATGTGGAACGCCATATGTTTTGTCACATAGAGAAATAGTACGTAGGTACTAGGATACCTACATATACCTAGCTTAACAATGATAACTAAGACTATGTACTGAGAAAAAAGGCCAATTAATTATTTGGCCTTCCTACATAATACAAATCCTGTTTATTGCACAACCTCAGAATAAATGTACCTACATGGAAACACAAATAATAAATACATGTTATTAGAATATTAACGAACATGTATTATTCTGTGAATCCTGACTAAAGATCTCCCGCTATACCCCGTTTAGAAAGAAGTTATTATGTAATAGTTTACTACGAACTAGTTATTTATAGATTTTGCTGTACAGTCGACGTCAAAAATATGTTAACATTTTTCGCCTTATTACGAAAGAATAAGGTACAAAAGGGTAAACATATTTTTGACGTCGACTGCTTATGCGACTGGTTTCTGATATGCTCAGTAAATAAAAATTAATTACATAAGTGAGTAAATATTCTTTATTGCACCACAAATAAAATAAAAATCAGCAATAAATGTACGTACTATGAAGTTAAGGTAGAAGTTAAGCAATACAGGCGGTTTTATCGCTATAGGTATGTGATGTTCACACCGCAACAGAAAACTGTGTCGCCAACACTCATGTTGGCACACAATAAGCTAAACCTCAGTTTAGCTTTTTATTATTGTGTGTGTGTTAGTTTGTAAGGTACGTATGTATCTATGGGCCTTATTTGCCTGAAAATAAATGATATTTGATTTGACTAGACTAAATTAAATTCTTAAACTAGATTGAATCCCAAACTTTACTTTTCTACTAGAATACCTTAGTCGCAACCAGCTAAAAGCGCCTGAGTTAAGCGATAAGGCTTTAAAACTATTCCCTTACAATATATACTACATCATTAAGAGCCTTCACGAAGCACACAATATCGTTAACGAGTACAAATCGAGGAGTGGAAGCGAATATTCCAATGGTACATTGAAATGTTAATGCAGAAACATTACAATAGCTACTAACTTTAGTCCCGTGCTGCTGATAATTTGAATAGATTATCAATTGGAATGTAGCACTATGAAACCATTAGATATAAGTATTTTTATGTTCATCGGTAGGTACTATCGTCTCGTGATCAGGTTTTAGTTGTAAAATGTAAACGTCTTAGTGCTCGACATGCTAATGCCCAATAGATGACACCCTGCAGTCACCTCTCTTGTTAATACCTACTCAAGTTCAAGATATGTAAACAGTGTCTACGTCATCATTTTGTTATCATTTTCACATCATTTTAATATCAAAACGTAAGTTCGAATAGGCATCATGAACAGCGTAAGTAGTGTAAGTACAGAAAACGATTCTTCTTTCTCAAAAAGGAATACTGACAATAATAACAAGGTGCGTAGCCAACATGCCAATCGTTTCCGCTCCTTTCCGTAGTAGCGAACGAAATGTAACTGTCACTGTTGCACTAATATGGAAGAGTTATGAAAACACAAAGCGTTTCGTTGTCGTAGCGCAAGCGATTGTCACCTTGGCTAGGCACCCAGGTACCTAAAGGCCCCCATTCACACTCCTACCTTGTAGTCCGCCTCGTAGTCCGCCTCGTTGGGTAGGATTGTGTATGGGGGTTGCGGACTACGAGCCGTCCTACCGTTTAGCCATTTGTAGGACGGCTCGTAGTCCGCAACCCTCATACACAATCCTACCCAACGAGGCGGACTACAAGGTAGGAGTGTGAATGGGGGGCTTAACAAACTCTCCTCAGTCAAATGCATCAACTGGTCTATACTTAGCTTTATCAGATTTTGATAAAGATTGTAATAATGGGCGAACAAGAAACACCACCTCCGCCTGTGTTATCGACGTTCCATTGAGTAGGGTACCTGACAGCTCTGATGGATTGCCTGTGATATTAAAAAGTAAATGAACTGTTTTAAACGCACCTCTCTGAATTACATGGAAAGGGAGTCCTCCCTTGCCATTGTGATAATACTTTTGCAGAATTGTCTATACTTACCTAGTGCTTTTAAATATCAATTTAAAAAAGACAGAAAAACAGTAAAAATAAAAAAATAAAAATAAAAGAAAAAAAAGAAGAAAGAAAGAAAAAAAGAAGAAAGGGAAAGAAGGAAGAAAGGGAGGGCGACTGTGATAATACTTTTGCAAAATTGTCTATACCTAGTGATTTTAAATATAAATTTAAGCTTTGGACTTGGATTTTACGCTATGTTTACTAGCGTTTATCTCATAGCGAGCAAGCTCGAAAGCGAGCTTGCGAGGTGGGAAAAAAAAAGGTTCCATCGCTGTGTCTGTGGTTATCGCTGCCGCTGTCGCAAGTCGCTCAATGTCGTGGCCGAGCCGATAGGTTGGTGAGCTTAGATTTTAGTGTCCGCGACCGCCATTTTATGTTCAAGGTTACAAACGTCAACAACACTAAAGATTACAAGTATTAACAACTCCCAAAGCATGCAAAATTCAAAGTATTTCAATTGTTAGCAATATTTTCATCGTAGCCTAAATTTGCGTAAATGAATAATAATTTCATTAATACATTTCATCACGAATTTTGTAGGCCGTATTTGTTTATGAATTAATTTACATTTCAACGGGGACCTTTGCAAATAAATCGGCCATTATTAAGTTTTGGAAAGACTGCTTCTTTGTTGGTATCACAATGGGTTGGTGTTAGCAAAGAAGTAGAGATGCATGAATATTATGTTTGAAATAGGAGGTGACTAGTGACTAAGTCTGTTCAATATTTATACAGACTGGCTAAAAATTGAGTGCATTCCCGTTGCCAGGGAGGTTTTGGGACTATACTGAGCAACGCGAAAAAAATTTTGGCTGTTTCATACATTTTGGCTGGTCTAGATCTACGGGAGGGTAATTTTTTTTTTCGCGATTTCGAGGTTGGTCTGACAACGGGAATGCACTTACTTTTTTAGCCACCCTGTATAAACAAAACTATTCCTTTGGGTTTTACGAGGGATTGCTAAAAATTTATAAGACGTAGGTACTCTAGGTACACAATTACCGAGTAGGTAAGTTATTTTTTTGTAAAATTTGTCTACCTTTAAAAGACTTCACTATCACTAGTTTTACTAAATATAACGTATTAATTTGTTTGCTAGATGCCACTAAGTTCTAACGGTACCTATCAATCAATATTGACCAAAATACTTAAGAATGTGTTCATAATTATAAATCAGATTAACATATATTATGTTACCTAGAAATCTTGGCCAACAACCTTTACAACACGTTTTACATTATATTTCAAGCTTTACTGCGTTGTGTTTTATTTATTCTAACGCATAACATTTATTTTCATATACCTAGAAACATTTTTGTGACAGGATAACCTGATGTTCTCACTGTGGTTCCCTTTTGCTTCATTTAATTTGAATTCTTTTACATTCATCGTAACATGAACTGACATTATATGTATAATGTCAAATAACGGCAAGACTTACACTATTTACGAATTAAATTTGGCCTAATTACAGCCAAATCCAGACAACCTTGGTATATAAATTAGTCGCTCTGGGTTTCATTTTCGCCACAGTTCAGAGCTTTATCAATTTAGTAGGTAATGTCATTATAAAGTAAATTTTAGCGGATAGTAATATCGTAAAAATCCATCAAAACGACCTAAAGGGATAATGCCTTGTGTATTTAAATATAGTGCTAAGATAGCGATTTAAATTTCAAATTGGATGAACGACATGTCTATAAAATTTCATATCTTTAACATAAGCAGGGTTCGCTTTTCTAGGAATGAACAAGGTAAAGTACTAACACCTCAATTGTGTATATGTATTATTATATGTATACAAGATTTTGATAAATAATGTCATTAAAAACCCATTTTTAGTGGAAACGCGGTTTTCCTAGATAAAAATAGTTTTCTGTATAGCAACAGTGAAAATTCGTTAAGTTAAAACCGCCTCAGTTTAAACTAGTTTTCACTGGGATTTTCAGTAAAAACTAGTTTTCGCCAAGTTCCTTCGTGAATGCTATGAGCAAAGAAAGAATCTATTTTTACTGATCTTCCATGAACAAGAACTCTGCGTAACTTTACATGTTCGTACATGAGTCTATTACCTAAATTAAAACGTAACGATTGGTAGCTTCAAATTAACCTCTATCTACCTTTCGTACGGGAAGGTCAAGTACGCGTCACGGAAAACGGCTTAAGTTATTAACAAGACATATTGATAGTCTTCAGAAACGTTCAGACCACCCACGTTCTCACTGAGTTTGAACTTCGCCTACTTTGATGACATTCTCCCTTATTCATAAACAATATGTTTTATCTCTAAAACTACACAAGTCAAAATTATATATATTTTAGACAAACGATTAACATAAATTATTGTTTATACGATTATTAGCTAATAGGGTATTTAACAATTTTTTATGAATGGTATCAATCGATCAGGTTTATTTGAGGATCAAATGTCTGTACGGAACCAATTGTCTTAAAGCAATACAAAAGTCATAAATGACTGTCAAAGTCTGGCACGCGCACTTTACTGACGAAACGCTTCTAACAAAATGGCAATACATCGTGACGTCACCGTGTAACGTTAGAAGCCGTTTCGATGGGTCCATATTGGGTCGCATAATAATTGATTGTCCTAATGTAATGTTACGCATAACACTCAATTCGCATAAATTGTTATTGTGCTGGAAATATTAACAACTCTGAAAAATTATAACACAAACCTAACCTAACCTACCCTGTTCTACACAACCTATGCAAAATATTTTCGAAAATACTTTCTGTTTCAGCTGGAGAAAAAATATGCGAAAAGAGATTTATGCGTAACATTACATTATGACAATTAATTATTATGCGATGAGATAGGATCCCCGTTTCGATGTATGGAAAACAAGATAATTGCGATTTTGTCGGTAAAATATTGCGTTTATGTATATTTGTTGCCATACAATATTTTTAGGGTTCCGTACCCAAAGGGTAAAACGGGACCCTATTACTAAGACTTCGCTGTCCGTCCGTCCGTCCGTCCGTCTGTCACCAGGCTGTATCTCACGAACCGTGATACAGTTCACGTCACGACAGTTGAAATTTTCACAGATGATGTATTTCTGTTGCCGCTATAACAACAAATACTAAAAACAGAATAAAATAAAGATTTAAATGGGGCTCCCATACAACAAACGTGATTTTTGACCAAAGTTAAGCAACGTCGGGAGTGGTCAGTACTTGGATGGGTGACCGTTTTTTTTTGCTTTTTTTTTTGTTTTTTTTTTTTGCATTATGGTACGGAACCCTTCGTGCGCGAGTCCGACTCGCACTTGCCCGGTTTTTTAATAAAATGTAAGGAATCGAATGGTACCATCATTTATTTCCTATGTTGTTTGTTCCTAAAAATTGAGGTCTAGTATTTTATTATTATTCTTATATATTTTTTAAGTTTCAAATTTATTGTACTAAATTGCTCATTCTATATCAACATGTGTCAACAACAACCCTATTGAGGTTTGTAGCGCGTATATGACGACGATAAGGGGCCCACTGATTAACAGTCCGCCGGACGGTATCGGCCTGTCAGTTAGAACAAAATTTTGACAGTTCCGAACAACTGACAGGCCGATACCGTCCGGCGGACTGTTAATCAGTGGGCCCCTTGCATTTTGTTCTAACTGACAGGCCGATACCGTCCGGCGGACTATTAATCAGTGGGCCACTTAAGTCTGGAGCTGAAGTAACACGTTTTAGCTTTATAATTTTTAGCGGATCTATCGCTGATTAGTTTTGTTTACCTTTATTTTTGACGTTTCGACGCAGGTCACACTAGTCGTATTCGCGAACAACGATGTCCCAGCAAAATGTCAAAACAAAGATTTGTGCAAGTTAGTTGAGTTCTTCGCAACGAAAGGTCTATTAAAAAGGGATAAGTAATAGAACGTATACAAACCTATAATATATTGCTCAGAATATATAAATTCAATTAGTATAATTTTGAATGGCATAACGTGCAATAAGTATAACGTGCGATACGTATAACAATGAATTCTATAATTTTATAATGTATAATGAACTTTACATATAATATCGTTTATGATAAGTATAAAAAGGTATAACGTTGAAATAATATAATATACGAAACAAATACCACGCAATAAACCTAACCTTTTATTTTTCTGGGGGGTAACAGTTCTAACCGGTTGTCTATTGTTTGTCCGAAAATTATATAAAATAATACTCATATGCCCGAATTTTATTTGCCCGAATTTCATTTGCCCGAATTGTTTGTTTACCATAAAAATGATGTGACATACTCTTTCTTTACCCGATTATTAGATTCCAGAACGTACGAGTGCCATACGTGTTGTTGTCCATATTATTAATTGTAATAATACTATTTAATAGAATATTTAACCTCACCTAACCCACTTTTCCAGTAGTATTTATTTTCTGTAAGGGTCGCAGTTCAAACCTAACCTAACGCATTTTTCTAGTAGCATTTGGTTTCTGTAAGGGTCGCAATTCAAACCTAACCTAACCCACTTTTCCAGTAGCATTACTTTTCTGTAAGGGTCGCAGTTCAAACCTAACCTAACCCATTTTTCTAGTAGCATTTGGTTTCTGTAAAAAAATTATATTATGGCTAGTGATAATTATGGCTTGCAATGATGATGACAAATGATATTATTGAAATTGATTTTATGGGAAACAAAGTTTCTGGCACGTGACTAATATAGTAAACAATAAGTATTGCATATGTAATTATGGGCAACAATATAATGGCTGTTGACTATTATGGCAAATGAAATTTTGGCAAGTGGGTGTATACCGTTCTAACCTAACCTAATACTTTTCTGGTAGCAGTTTCTTTCTCTGAGGGGTCACAGTTCTAACCTAACCTAACCTATTTTTATGGTAGTAGTTTCTTTTTCTGTGAGGTAACAGTTCTAACCTAACCTAACCTATTTTTATGGTAGTAGTTTCTTTTTCTGTGAGGTAACAGTTCTAACCTAACCTAACCTACTTTTCTGGTAACAGTTTCTTTCTCTGAGGGGTCACAGTTCTAACCTAACCTACTTTTCTGGTAGCAGTTTCTTTCTCTGAGGGGTCACAGTTCTAACCTAAGCTAACCTACTTTTCTGGTAGCAGTTTTTTTCTCTGAGGGGTCACAGTTCTAACCTAACCTAACCTACTTTTCTGGTAGCAGTTTCTTTTTCTGGGGAGTCACAGTTCTAACATAACCTAACCTACTTTTCTGGTAGCAGCTTCTTTCTCTGAGGGGTCACAGTTCTAACCTAACCTAACCTACTTTTCTGGTAGCAGTTTCTTTTTCTGGGGAGTCACAGTTCTAACCTAACCTAACCTACTTTTCTGGTAGCAGTTTCTTTCTCTGAGGGGTCACAGTTCTAACCTAACCTAACCTACTTTTCTGGTAGCAGATTCTTTTTCTGCGGAGTCACAGTTCTAACCTAACCTAACCTACTTTTCTGGTAGCAGTTTCTTTTTCTGGGGAGTCACAGTTCTAACCTAACCTAACCTATTTTTATGGTAGTAGTTTCTTTTTCTGTGAGGTAACAGTTCTAACCTAACCTAACCTACTTTTCTGGTAACAGTTTCTTTCTCTGAGGGGTCACAGTTCTAACCTAACCTACTTTTCTGGTAGCAGTTTCTTTCTCTGAGGGGTCACAGTTCTAACCTAAGCTAACCTACTTTTCTGGTAGCAGTTTTTTTCTCTGAGGGGTCACAGTTCTAACCTAACCTAACCTACTTTTCTGGTAGCAGTTTCTTTTTCTGGGGAGTCACAGTTCTAACATAACCTAACCTACTTTTCTGGTAGCAGCTTCTTTCTCTGAGGGGTCACAGTTCTAACCTAACCTAACCTACTTTTCTGGTAGCAGTTTCTTTTTCTGGGGAGTCACAGTTCTAACCTAACCTAACCTTCTTTTCTGGTAGCAGTTTCTTTCTCTGAGGGGTCACAGTTCTAACCTAACCTAACCTACTTTTCTGGTAGCAGATTCTTTTTCTGCGGAGTCACAGTTCTAACCTAACCTAACCTACTTTTCTGGTAGCAGTTTCTTTTTCTGGGGAGTCACAGTTCTAACCTAACGAAACCTACTTTTCTGGTAGCAGTTTTTTTTTCTGGGTAGTCACAGTTCTAACCTAACAGCCCGTTCACACATAGTCTCCGTAATTACGGTACCCGTTTTATCGGATACAACAAAAAATTATGCTTTGTTCACACATAGGCACCGTATAACGTTCAACGTATCCGGCATTAACTGAGAGCCCGTTCACACATAGTCTCCGTAATTACGGTACACGTAAATTCGCAGTATACCACCGCTAGTCTACCAGGATGGACGTTGTCGTGTTGTATTGGTACTAAAGTCGGAATTTTCTGGGGGTCACCAAGCCGCCCTCTATACGACCGTACCAAAGTCAAACACCCCACGAACCTCCTTCTGGGAGAACAATTGTGTCAATCAATCTTCGGGCTGCGGGAATGACGAACAAAGCAAAATCTCATACAAAAAGTGTGTTAAGCGAGCCCGAAGGGCGAGCTTCAGGCCGGGAGGCTGAAGGCCGACCCCGGCGGAGGGCCGAAGGCCCGGAGCCTCCACCCCGACTCCCAAAACGCGAGGCCGAAGGCCGAGATGCGTGAATGCAGTTCCTTCAAGCGTTCTACAAAGTCAACTGTCTTGATAAGCGGAGCGCGCGGGCCGAAGGCTCGACGGCGAAGCGTCGAGGCTTCCGAAGGCCGAAGGCCGAGCTCCGCGTAGGGCCGAAGGCTCGAAGCGTCACACGAGAGGGGGAAGTTGTTAGAGGGGGAAGTTGTTGGGTCGTGTTTAAGCTCCAACTTCCCGCTTGAGCCCCGGAGCAAAATCAACCCTCCAAGTGTTTTAATAAGCGAAGCGGCGGGGCGAAGGCCCGACGCTGAGCTTCGAAACCCAGCGAAGGCCGAAGGCCGAGCTCCGCGTACGGCCAAAGGCCCGGAGCGTCCCTTACGTACGCGCTAGCACGCGAGCCGAAGGCCGAGCTGCGTGAATGAAGTGCTCCCAAGCGTTCTACCAAGTCAACTGTCTTGATAAGCGGAGCCGGCGGGCCGAAGGCCCGACGGCGAAGCGTTGAGGCTCGCGAAGGCTTAAGGCAGAGGCCTAACGCCCCGCCGTTGCGCTTGTCTAAGACACTTTTCCTATTAGGCCGTGTTTAAG
This sequence comes from Cydia splendana, assembly GCF_910591565.1. Taxonomy (NCBI): domain Eukaryota; kingdom Metazoa; phylum Arthropoda; class Insecta; order Lepidoptera; family Tortricidae; genus Cydia; species Cydia splendana. The sequence goes on along the minus strand of NC_085971.1, from coordinate 8,770,806 downwards.
CTCCAACTTCCCGCTTGAGCCCCGGAGCAAAACCAACCGTCCCAAGTGTTTTAATAAGCGAAGCGGCGAGCCGAAGGCCCGACGCTGAGCTTCGAAACCCAGCGAAGGCCGAAGGCCGAACTCCGCGTAGGACCGAAGGCCCGGAGCATCCCTTACGAGTTTCCAAGCACGCGAGGCCGAAGGCCGAGCTGCGGGATTGAAGTGCTCGCATGCCGATCTTTTATTTCTAGCAAAAGTACAACTTCATTTCCTTTTCCCTCTGGAAAACAAACTACTACACAAAAGCTACAGCACCAACAACAGCACCAACAACAAAAATATATTTAACAAAAGAGCTCCCCTGGCCCCGCACCCCACACACAGTTTATATCCAGTTAAAACGTAAGGATACATGACGGATACGTATTCCGTTCATCCGGTATTTCGATGACAAAACGGAATGTCATAATTTAACGGACCGACATTTTTTACTGTATACTGAATACTGTGTCATATGTGAAATCGCTCATACAACTCCATACGCCATCAATGAAAAAAAACGTATACGATAAAACGGAACAGTAAAACGGAGGCCCTGTGTGAACGGGCTGTAACCTACTTTTCTGACAGTAATTAGTTTCGATGACCTATGAAATACTGAGCTATCCAAATAATTGTACTGATATTTTGTTCAGATACTTATATGATATGTTATTCATTATTTTAATTTATATGCATAATGAATGTTATATTAAATGTAATTAGTTTATTTGTATGATATACCAAACAGCGGTATGTATATTGTACGTTATACTTATTGAAAATATAGACTTAGTGCATTATACATAAGATTAGTATACGTTTTGAACGTTTGTAAACTGAAATTATACCAAAAGTTCGTATTCATTATGATACGCACCCATTAAAAAGTTGGGGATCACAAATTCAAACCACCCACCACAAGATATTAATTATTGCCAATGTTACCAATGTAACGCTATGAATTTAATTGATACATGTATCGTACATAGCTTTGATATTATTTTTAATAAAAAAAAATCAATTTGAAGCACTCCGTTATTTCAAAAAACATGACTCAAATTGTCAACTATTTAGCTTACTAACATATTCATACTAAAATCAACATGATACTGTTTTGATTAATAAAACTGTAAACATCAAGTATCCCGATCCGATATAAAAATCGAAAAACTTGAACGGAAGTACAGGTGTGGACGTGCCTTAACCTTAAACACGTACCAATCCATAATACTTGGTAAGTCACGTCAATCTTACCAAGAAGGCGTGAGCTTGTGAAAAGGTACGTTAAAACGTGAAGGAAAGTGGGTTTAATGTAATTTAATAACTTTACCGATTAGACTTTATACCTAGGTAATAATGAGAACACTGAGGCCCTAAGAAAGTAGCTAAAAATAGTCTTTTAGATATATTATCAGTTTCTCCGACCAGAAGGGCTGCGGTTTGAAAACGTACGAGCTTTCTGGCTAATAACTTTATTGAATTAGGTATAAGATAATTGCTAGCAAATACTACTGTACTATTTATATAAATATATTCGTTCATAACAGCATAACTCATCTTCTTTGGTAACTATTTACTAATTTGTCTTAAAAACATAAATTCATTGCTAAATTAATCAAAATTTTATGCACAATGATAATTATGCTAAAGGAAACTCAAAGGCCTATTACTCGTAGATACAAAATGTTTACTTTGTCCTTTTTTCCTAAATGTTAATAACGCTCATGTCCCAGGTGTGTCTAGGCACTGCGGTGACCTCTCATATATGTGCGGTGACTTTTCATCCTTAATAACTGTAAATGTGATCTGCTCGTGTTACGGAGATAACATTTTCACTGCCGTAGTAAATAAAAAATAAAAACATAATACCTATATAAGTAGTCAAGTTCCAACAAAACTTTTAATACAACAAAAATATGTTAAAATAAGATAATAAATAGGTAAAAAGAGCGTTTCTATAATATTTATTTATACGTAAATCACCTGGAGCCATCTAGAACTTTTGGATTTTTTATTTTATTTTATAATCTAAATATATAAACGTGAAAGACCTGACTGACTGACTGACTGACTTAAATCAACGCACAGCCCAAACCGCTGGGACCAGAAAGTCCAAATTTGGCAACTATATTTTTTATAAGGTCTAGGGGTCCACTAAGAAAGGATTTTTCAAAATTCATCCCCTAAAGTAGTGAAATCCCCTAAAGTAGTGAAATGGGGGTCCAAAGTTTGTATGGGGAAACAAGATTAGTTAGACTATTTTATTCCAAATTTCACAGGAGTATTCCTAAAGATAAATGAGTAAACACGTGTTTCAGGTTTTTTGAAAATTGAACCCCTAAGAGGGGGAAAAGTCCCCAATAGGGTTGATATCTCAAAATATCAATATGGGTATCGTTTTCATAGTATTTTGAGACGCTAATAACAAAAATTGCATCAAAATTAAAATTAACGTAGCCGAAGTGAACAATCATCCCCCTGGTGGGGGTACAATGGGGTTGAAATTTCAAAATATCAATATGGGTATCATTTCCATGGTTTTGTGGGACGCTAATTACAAAAATGGGATCAAAATTAAAATATAACGTAGCCGACGTGAACTATGGCCCCTGGTGGGGAATGCTAATTACGAAGATAGCATAGACGGTTGTAACATACACGCTGATTTACAGCCACACGTGATCCAGACTTTTGAGAATGCAATGCCTTAAAGTACATTTTTTTAGCTATTAGCTCAGGGAAAATTTCACTAATACCTACAATGGCTGTTGAATCGTTGGATATTGATGGGACCATGTTGGCTCACACCGTAGTACCTATAATTGGAGATGGAGCCTGTCAGGCCGCGTAGCCAAGATGCCAATCGCTTACTCTCCGTAGCGATCGAAACGCAACTGTCACTATCGCGCTAATATGGAAGAGTGATAGAGAGACATAATGCTTTTCGTTGTCGAAGCGATAGCGATTGTAACCTTGGCTAGGCCGGCTATTTAGCGCCATCTCCTATCTTCTGTATGATACGCAGGTGATGGCCAGGGAGGTGCGCGAGCAAATCGTTAGTCACGTGGTGGCCAACTGGGAGGAGTTTGTTATTATGTCTCATAACAGTAACGGTGATAATTACTCCAGCTCCGTTGAATACTGCCTTGAAATGTCGCGCCCGTTTACTTACGGTAGTCTCTGCGAGTTGGTAGCGGCAGGACAACTGTTTCCGTGGGTTTTCGAAGTTTACCGCAACAATGAGCTATATATGAGAGTTGGTACTGTGGGTAATCCGGTGGGGCAATTTTCAAGTGATTTGTCTAGCGGTCATTTTGACGTATATATTCGCAGTGAATTACTCGTAAGACCCACAATATCAGAGCCCCCTTCTTCACTCCTCTCTGTGGTTGCCAAGAAGATTACCACGAGAAGGAATGAAGAGATTACCACCCCACCACCCCATTTAGAATCAGACTCATCATTATCTCTTACCGCTACCAAAACAGTTACTAAAAAACGCCGTGCCAGGTTCACGAATACTACACGGAACAAACAACTAAAAGCTGCCGCAAATAAATATATGCAAAACAAATCATCAGATCACCAAGCTGCCGTAAGCAATTACCAAAAAATGAACCCTGATGTACACAGAGAAGCAGTAGCTAGGTATCAGCATCAGCAAGCCCACCCCGAGGTAAACCGTGACACCTCCGCTAGGTATCAGCAAACCCACCCCGAGGTAAACCGTGACACCTCCGCTAGGTATCAGCAAATCACACACACTGATACACTTCATCCATGTAAAACTCCGCACCATTTTGCAATTCTCTCTCAAGTTGCCGTTTAATGTCGTCCGAAAAACTGTCCTTATATTTTTCCCACAGACTTAACGGGTCAGTAAGTTGACAAAAAACTAACATTATTATGAAAAGTTCACGCAGCTTGAAGGGAGAATCGCACAACGCAGCTTCCTCTAAAGTTGAGTCCCAATGTTTATCGTCCTCTAGCAATCCAAGGGAGAACCACTAATGTAGTGTATAAGGAGGTGCTATAGGTACAAAAGGCTACAACTACATAAATAAAAAATATAAATTAAAAGGTGTTAGGTACAAAACGTACATTAGATTATATTAAATAAGTCGAGCTCGATTAATCGATATAATTACAATTCAGTACGGTTACCATCAGTTTGTCACTGACATAAACGCCGTCGAGAACGTAATTTACTTTCTATACATCCCGTTTGCACTAATATGCGAGTGCGAGCGAGATGTATAGAAAGTAAATTACGTTCTCGACGGCGTTTATGTCAGTGACAAACTGATGGTAACCGTACTGGTGTCTTCAAGTCAAGAGTGAATACTGTGAATAAGCTTTTACTGAAATAGTGAGCTACACCTTCGGCCTTGCCATCACTTTCCAGCAGGTGAGACTAAGGTCAGTCACTGTTCAGTCCGTAAAAAAAAAAAACAAAATTAAAAAAACTCTCCTGCGCGTGCGAAGCCGCGGGCAAAAGCTAGTTGTTTATATAATTTTATTTTGTTATAACTGTAATAAATCATGCTTTCACTGCCATTATGTCAGTAAAACGTTGATTTTTTAACACGTTAATCTGGGATTTATAAATAAGTATTGACAATCATTTATGGTTTCCATGTTTGCTTTGAAATGGGAATAAGTATTTGGAATGAATGTTTCTGTACCTTTAAAAGATACTTCAAAATATAGGTACCAATTTATGGCTCCATATTGGATAAAAACCAGACATTTACCAGATAAATGGTAAAGAAATATATATGGTAATAAAATTGCTCCACTCGCAGGTGCACCTTTTCGAATTGTTAGTGGGATCGTGCTTTCTTGTCCCAAATAAGACTGTCAGACCCTTGTCACCGTCTAATTATACATTACCGAGCGGACAGAGAAATCCAACTCCACAGACATGCATCTAAATAGAGCACGTAACTGTAGAGCCCATTTGATACAATGATCAAATCCTCTCATTCTTTTCAAGTTTGGTTGTTTCATTTCTAATCGAACTGGTTGTTTCATTTCTAATCGAACAAGCTGCTTGCTGCGGAGAGCTCTCCGGCAGGCGTTGAGAGGGCAAAGAACGATCGATTATTATCTCGCACGTATTTAACACACAAATCTCGTATGAGCTAAAGAGGTCCATACTCGTACACACTGCCGACGAGATTTTTTTCTATAGAGAAAGATAATATTTACGCGAAAAGGAAACTTGTTCAAATTAAATCGGTAGAAAAAAGAAAAATCTTCTTCAAGATATATTATGCATCGGTTAAAAATCGATCCTACTTATATTTTACTCATTACTAGAACACCCTAGTGAACGTCGCAGAAGAATTGTACACTTTGTTCGTTTTATATAATAGCAGCCACACTTTTGTATACATACGTACATGCACCGTCTATTCAGATACATGTCTCTTCAAAACTCAAACATTACAGAAAATAACTTCTCGTCTTAGCGAGTTCACGTCAGTTAGATAAATTAAATATAACGTTACTGTCTTAATAAGGGCGGAATATCCTTGTAAAGTTAAGCGGTTGCGGCTGACAATCAAAGCGTTTGTTACTTTTCGTAAAAATTTCGTGAAAATTGCTTTTTAAATAATAAATAATGCTCGTGTAATATATTTATTTCAGTAAAATCATGCTTCATTGTGCAAAAGACTCAATAACATATTATTTTACGTTCTGTATAGCAAATAATTTAGCCAGAGTTGGTGTGTTTTTTCACAGAATAGGTAGATGTTGTTGCTCCATTCAGTTTAGGTAGGTAATAATTTGAATATTTCCAATACTGGAATTGGAGTTAAAGGTGATTCTAATAAACATAACCTAATCTAATGGTACTTATATATAATGCCTTCTTCAAACATGTAGAAGTATTATGGCCATGAAAAAAATTCATTAAGTTAATAAGCGAAAACTCGTTTATTGATATATTTGTCAAAAATTTCCCAAGAAATCGATAGGTATATTTCCTATAAAGTTTAAGACGTATAAATTCTTATTAAAAACTTAATGTATAAATTCTTATTTCACAAGTATTTGAAATTACTACAAATAAGAGCGAAGTCAGGTATCGTGAACATTTTATAAACAAAGAGAATACCAAATGAGATTTTAAGAGGGTACGTGCATGCAATTTCAACCGCTTTGGCGAATAAATACGGAAAGGTGCGATGCGCGCGTCCCCAATATGTATTGCCCCTATTTATTAATTCCCTGAAGACACCGTTTCAGCCTGTTTCAATTAAACCCAACCAGCGGTTTGTGATAACTGGAACGTTATAACAAATTTTGCTGCTAAATTATTATTTACTTATATTTTCCGTATACAGGACAATGGGGTCCCGTACTTTTGCATGGTGCCGAAAACAATACGTAGAATCCCTTCGGACAATTTTATGAATATGACAATGTAATTGTTATATACAACCCATGTTGTTATATTCAACCCACAGCTCGGGCGCACAATATCGCCTCGTGTGTAATGACCAACTTAGCACACTTGTATCACAATGTACTATTATTTATGATTATTTTAATAACGCAAAAAGCATACAAAGGCGAGCTGAGGTTTATTAACGGCTCGAAACGAATTAGGTACGAATTCAAAGAAAAATATTTTCTACAAATTGAAAAATTGCAATATGCAACATTTTTCGTCAGAAAATTCTATTCCAGTAGGGCAATCCTTTGTGAATAACAAACCTTGTCATAGTCGACTCGAACTCGTCTCACGTCAAGTTCTCGTTGATTTTTCGTGAAACGACGTTACTAAAGAGATTCTCGAGGGAAATTCGGTAGACCCGCACGGTCGCCGGCGTCGCCTCAGATTGCAGCTATTACTTCCAACGCCCCTCTGTTTACCGGGAAATAGTTATTCCCCATCCTAAATTATTATTAGCCGCAACACACCTGAATACAGAGCCAGGGGAATAAAAAATGGGAATAAAAATTGGGTTCCCGAAATGGATTGTAAATATTTGAGCATGAGGTACAATTCCGTTTTTCGGTCACAAATCTATGTAATGGTAGGTGTAGGTATATTACTTATTTGAGGAGTTCAATGAAAAATTTATTGATGCTACCAATTATCGTAACTTGTAATTAAAGGATGTTTGAATGTTGACACTTATGAAAGCGCATGTATAAATAAGTACCAAATATTTACAAGATGCACCTGCCTATTGACACTTATTTTTTAATTCTAGTGTTTTGAAAATATTTTGTATACTTATAGGTTACTTACTTGCGAACTGCATCGCAGCCATAATTGTGTGTTTTGAGTTTTAAATACATATATTTTATAAAAATATGTATGCTTGTTTTAAGGTATTTATCTATGGGCCAATAGCTGAAAATAAATATTTTCATTTCATTTCATAACGAAGCTTTTAAAATTGCACAGTGACTTGTTAATTTATAATATCTACCAAAAATTACGTACATCAATGATATGATAAACACAAAACCAATTTTTTAAGTGCGCTGCTGACAAGGTATTATCGATATCAAGAGTCTGTTTATCAGGCAAAAGGACGAGATTGGATAATCGCAATATTTTTCTTTTGAAGTCGAAGAGGGTTAACAAGGCCCTTACTTAGATCGCGTCGCAAAATAACGATCTTTCGAGACGGTCGTCCCCGGTTGATATGCTAATAGGTATTTTCATATTAAACAGGATGTTTCGTGTTTGCTTGATTTTTTTATTATGTCTAGCGAGAAGCGATTAGTGACTGTACAAACGAATATCGTGTCTGCGTAATGGAGAGAAACAAGAGTGATAATTCAAAACGGTTTATGGATGTGTGACGATTATTTTCTAATATTAACTTTTATTACTGGACCAATGCCAAATCGCAAAAAAAATTGGCTGTCCCATTAGAAATCAGCGGCATCACATCAGCCGGAATGTATGAAACAGCCAAATTATTTTTTGCGATTTCGGCGTTGGTCCCATAACAAAAGTTGTTCAGTGTGACCTATGAAGTCACTACGCAGAGAATGGCTGATAAATTTCACCCTGTAGAACTCAACTCGAATACCTATGTTTTAAGTTTATTTTTGTATTGGCTTTCAGTCTAAGTAATTTTCATTCCAGGTATTCGAAAATTCGGCGATAATATGAAAGAGTGCAGCATATTAGTTATGGCCTGGCTTGCACAAACTGCTTACCTACGCTTGTTACAGTTAGCTGAGGCACCTATACTGTAGTATTTCTTCGATTGTTTGCTTCACTGTCGTGAACCGCCCATCCAGTGACGTAGATTGCTCTCCCAGGTAAGTTACAGTTAACGATGTTATATAAGTCGTTGTTGAAAAATGCACACACTTCTATTTCATTGTAGGTACATGTTCGTTAAGAATTAACCCATTTTAAATTAAGGTTTTAGCTGCTATTTAATCCTGATTAATCCGGTATGTTGTACAGTCTACGGTAAAAATATGGGTGTAGACAACTTACTCAAAAATATGTCCCATAGTTCTTAATTCACTGACATAAGAGTTATGGGACATATTTTTGAAATGATTTGTACACCCATATTTTTACCGTTGACTGTACATGTATTGTAAACTGTGTGAGGTGTGCAATAAAGAGTATTGTATCTATTGTATGCCGTATGAGTACCTACGTGTAGCCGATGAGCCTATTCAAGCAAAATTTTACGGTAAAACGGTGGTAATCGTCCTATTCAGGTTAAATGTAATACAGGTACAAAGCCATGTCGAGATTTCCTTTTATAGAAAACGCTTTAAGAATTTCAGTTGACAACACCATTTCCAGATAATACACATCGATAATAATAGAAGCTTTTAAATATTATTTAGGTACCAAGTTATGTAAAATGAATCCGTTACTGAACCTACGCACTAAATATTTTTTAATTAATATTATTTTTCAGATTTCATTAAGATTTTATTAATTCAGAATCATTATCCCGATAAATAATTCAATGTCTACTACGGCGTTTTATCTGTAATGGATATTGAATCCGATCTAGTTCCAATTTAAGTGAATATCGAAACAACAATCCCTTTTAGGCATTAATCAATTTAAATTTAAAACACCTGGTATAACGATAGGTACCTACATAAAGCGGTCATGTACCCATAGATTATTAAAAAAGAAATAAAGGGAAACAATTGGCATTGATTTACGTTCAATTGAAGCCGTTATGATAGAGTTTTCAGGAACAATCCAATTAGGTTTATGTCCCGGATTGGAATATTCGCATTTTATGAGCGTTAAACCGCGCTAATTTCAGTACGGCCGATAAAATTTCATCCCACCTAGTGATGTGTCGCTGTTTCCACATTTAATAATATGTACTTATGATAGAAATATGTTTTATTTTTAATTTAAATATATCTGTTTGTTTTTATATTATTTTAAATTAAAATGACTCAGTGTAGGTACGTCACTACGAGAACACGTAGTTGGAATAAGTAAAATAATATATGTGTCGTAGTTTGTAGTGGTTCTTTCCAATAAAAATGATCAAATTATGCACTATACTTTTATTTTAAACTACTTATATAGAACATTACACAGTACATTTTAGGATAATTAGCGAAAAGAAAAATAAATGAGTAAATTAACGTCCGTTCGGTATGACTCGCATTCGGATCTCTGGTTGGTGGGGTCCCTGCCCCGCGCGCCCTCACCCCGAGCGCTCGGTACTTGTCGGCAACATCCTCCACCCCAGTGCTGCTTAGCAGCACTCACCATCTATTGGTATACGGGCTACGCGTGCAGCCGATCGGGTAAGTCCACCACTCTTGGTTTTAATCCTAACGGCTCTTACTCGGCCGTCTTTGCCTGGCAACAGCTGTTCTACTAATCCTTTTGGCCAGGCGCAGCGAGGTCCATCTGGGTCTACAATTAGGACGAGGTCTCCCACTTGTAAGGGCCTCACTTCTTGTGTCCATTTTTTACGTGGTAGCAAGTCCGGGAGAATTTCTTTCACCCATCTTCTCCAGTATAAGTCGGCCAGCCGTTGGGCGATTCTCCACTGCTTTTTCAGGAAATATTCAGAGTCATTGTAAGCGCCAAGGTGGGGTAAGACAGAAGAAGATCCAAGCAGAAAATGGTTAGGCGTTAAAGTTTCTGTGCTTCCAGGTTCTACGGAGACGTGCGTTAGTGGCCGGCTGTTTACTATGCTTTCGACCTCTGCCAAAAATGTACACAGGGTCTCTTCTCGAGGAGCTCTCTCTTTCAGCACGATCTTCATGCATTCTTTAACAGTTCTGATCTGCCTTTCCCACGCTCCACCCCAATGTGGACTTCCGGGTGGGATAAATATCCATTTAGTCCCATAGTTCAATGACTCACGCTTAAGGTACTCCTGGTCCAACTCCTGAATTGACTTTCGTAGTTCTGCATCAGCTCCTCGAAGATTGGTACCATTATCAGAGTATAGGTACTGCGGCCAGCCGCGTCGTGCTCCCATTCGTCTGAGAGCCATTATAAATGAATCTGAGGTAAGTGAGTTCACTAATTCGATGTGCACTGCCCTCACAGTTAAACATGTAAACAAAACTCCGTACCTCTTTTGTCTACCTCTTCCCACAGTAACTTCTAAAGGCCCGAAGAGGTCAACGCCAGTGTAGGTAAAGGCGCGCTGATGATGAGCAACGCGGGCAGGCGGTAAGTCTCCCATTCGTGGGATTTCTTGTTTACATTTCCTTATTCTACATAGCATACATTTTTTTGTAACATTTTTAACTGTCGGTCGTAATCTTAATATCCAATGCCTTTGTTTCAGGTTATTAACAACAGTTTCCTGGTTCCCGTGGGCTGCGAGAACGTGGTGATGCTTCACTAGCAGCCTCGCTATGTAGTCTCGTCCGTCCAAGATCGAAGGTCGTTTTATTTCAGGTCCGACTTCAGCAGCGGCGTCTATGCGGCCCCCGAGGCGTAGGACTTCGTGTTCGTCGAGGTACGGCGATAAGGTAAGTAATCTACTTGTTTTAGGTAAGTATAATCTATTTTTCAGTTTCAGGATTTCTTCGGAGAACGTCTGCGCTTGAGAATATTTTATAAGTAACCTTTCAGCCTTCTCCATTACAGCGCCGTCCTCTTCATTCATATGTTTACATTTGTTTATAAACTTTAGCATTATAAAAGTAGCCCTGAGTAATCGTAACCACGATGAAAACCTTGTAGGCTCAGGTATAGGTATGTTTTCCTTATTGCACGACGTCATCGTCATAACACATTCTAACTCGTCATTGTTTACGTCGGCATTCAAAATGTTTTGCGGCCACTCGTTCTCACTTTTTTGTAAAAATGCAGGTCCCTGGATCCACTCGGTAGGCAACACACAACGGTCGTATGATTCTCTGGTAGGTATATCGGCGACATTCAGATGCGTAGGTACATATCTCCACTCGCTCGCGTGTGATAAATCATCTATTTCACCAAGCCGGTTCGCAATGTAAGGTTTGTATGTACGCGCGTTGTTTCGTATCCAGTACAGAACCACTGTGGCGTCACACCAAAATATACGACGATCTGGTTTTATTCTGTGTTCCTTAATTATTGTTTCGGCTAATCGAGCTGCCATAACTGCCGAATTCAATTCTAAACGAGGCACAGTCGATTTCTTCAGGCCTGCAATACGACATTTACTGACTATAAATGCCGTGCGAACTGTGTTGTTTTCTTGCCAGCGCCAGTATGCTACTGCGCACATAACTTTCATTGACGAGTCGCAAAATAAATGAAGTTGTAGATCTTTATAACTATTCATAGTTATTAAATCTTGTTTTTGTGCAGGCGCATCGCCGCCCGCTGCACTGATAACAGGTACTAACCGCGTCCCGCTCGCTCTCGCGGTATCTGTGGATGTCTCGCTCTCACTTGTAGACGCTGTTACCATCTCGCTCGCACTTGGAGACTCTGTGACTCTCTCGTTCGCACTTGTAGCGGCATGATGATAATATCTAGGTAGACGTATCTTGCGCATCAATTCTAATTGATTTTTCCATTTTAGCCATTTTTCGTAGACGACGTCAGGTACTTGTTCATCCCAAGTAACGCCTAAATGCCACGTTAATTGAACAATTAATCTTCCATTTATGGTGAAAGGCGCTAAAAATCCATACACGTCAAAAATCGACATTACTACTCGTAAAATGTCTCTTTTCGTAGGCCTTTCTTTCCCGTGGATTATATTTTCAGATAACTTTTTCAGTGATACATCGAACCCGAGCGTATCTTCAGTGGGATTCCACAACAATCCAAGTGTTCGCTCGCCCTCATACTGTTGTCCGACTTTGAACGTTACTGCACTGTTACCGAGAGTCTCTTTTGGAATGCTGTTGATGACGGTTTGACTGTTGCTATTCCAATTGCGTATATGAAAATCGCCTTGCGCATGTATATAGGTGACGTCACGGACTAGCTTCATTGCAGTTTCTTCATCAGGTAAGCTGTCGATGTAGTCGTCGACGTAGTGTTGCGTGTATATAGCATTAGCCGCCTCCGGATATGTAGATTCGAAGCGTCGCACATTTTTATTTTTGATGAATTGTGCTATGAACGGCGCACAATTGGCTCCGAATATGAGTGACGTCATCAGGTAGGTATCTATAGGATCTTCGGGCTTATCTCGGTATAGAAAGCGTAGGGCTTGCTGATCTTCGGGTTTTATTTTAACTCTGAGAAACATATCCTTGATATCGCCAGAGATCGCGACCTTGTTTTCGCGGAATCGCCACATGATTCCTATTAACGGTACTAGTAGGTCGGGACCTTTATGTAGGTAGCTATTTAGACTAAACCCTTTTGTTTTAGCTGACCCATCAAAAACCAGACGGAGGCTCTTCTTATTTGGATTATCCACGCCATGAGTAGGTAAGTACCAAGTTCTAGTAGATGTGACTGGATTCTTTAGTTTCTCAGCGTATTTATTGTCCAACAAATGTTGTATGCGTTCTTTATACCTTCGTGCATACTCTTCACTCCTTTTCATTTTTAGCTCAACTCCTTTCAGTCGTGATAATGCATTTGGATACGAGTCGACGGTGACACAGTGAGGATCCTTCCAAGGTAAGCCGACTTGCCATTGGCCATCGATAAGTTCAGAGGTTTGTTCCAGGTGCTCCTGGGCCAGTACGTCCTCCGAGTTCTGCCGAGGGTTAGCAGATATGCCCATTGAATCGATGGAGAAAGATCGACGTATGTCTTCTTGCAGTTCACGTAGAATTTGATTATTTTCAGTTGCAATATCTTGCTCATAGTTATGACTAAGATGTAATGAAGTATGTATTTCCCTTTGTTTCATTACAGTTGCACGTTGACACGGACCGTGCACGCACCAGCCCAGCGGGGTACGAGTCGCATAGGGTTCATTTTGGCCGCCCTCCACGACCTCTAGTGGTACATGCAAGTGGTAGTTGTCTTGTCCAATAAGAATTTCAGGTTTCTGATTTTGAGCACACAAGTAGTTTTTTATACGGTCTAGGTACTTGTAGTTACCGCACTTAACAAGTCCTATGTTTTGTACAGGTAAGTCCAGATTGTTTGTACTACGCGCGGTTAAGTTGAACATTGTCCCGGCACTATTAGATATCGAGCAATCGATCAGCTGTGTTTCGCACTTCAGTTCTGAATTGACCCAAGCGCCGCGCACATTTAAACACTGACGGCGCCCGCGCAGCCCCGCGCGCTCCGCGAGTTCCGTGCTTATGAAAGACACGCTGCTTCCATCATCAAGCATACCGGTCGTTTTAATTTTACCGTTAGGTCCATGAAGGTATATCGGCACGACTTTTAACAGCACTTCGCGCTGGTTAACGTTTATATGCGTAACAGTTTCAGTTTGAGCACTAGTGTCCGACACTTCTACAACGTTATAAGGAGTCGAACGCGAACTTTGACCCGATACGTAATGCAGGAGCCGGTGGTGAGCCTGCCCGCACCCCTCCACGTCACACGCCGCGGCCGTGCACGATTGTCTATCACGATGCGATAATAAACACTTATAACACAAACCGAATCGCTTCACATACTGCCAACGGTCCTTGCGTAGTGATTTTTTAAACTTTTTGCATTCTGGTAAATTATGATTTCCTACGCGGCAAAAGCGGCACTTATCAGTACTGTCCGTTTGCGCACTTTGCACTAAAATAGTTTGCGGTTTATAGTCACTGTTTTCACTATAGTTTTTACGTTTATAGTCTGATCGCACTTGCATAAGAGAAGCACTGCAGGTTGACACTTTCATAGCTTCCTCGTGGAGAAACTCGGAGAGGATATCAAGTTTAGATTTAGTTCCTTCTTTAATTAGCGCGTAACTGTAGTCATTCCACTTGGGTAGCAACACCGTAGGTAGTTTAGACAAGATAATGCCGACTATGCTCATTTCTTGCAGGTACTCTCCGCGACCTAAGGCACGAACAGCTGTGACGTAATTTTTTATCTTCACGGAAAACGTAACTATTTCTTTGTGGTATTCCGGTGGCAGAGCGTGTAGTTTTTTAATTTCTATTAACATACGCGATATTATTAATTCCGGATTTCCAAATTGTAACTCAAGAGTTGACATTAGAGTTTCAGTTGATGTGCCACTAATAAGCAGCGCGTTTACAGATTCTTTGGCGGGACCACGTAGGCACTTTCTTAAACGCCACATATTTTCAATATCGCTGAAACTACACACTCTGGTCGATTCTTCGAAAGCTTGTTTGAATTGTAACCACTCCATTGGTTCACCGTAGAACAAAGGCAGTTCCTTCGGGGTGCTGATGCGGCTCAGCAGTCTTGCGTTTTGGTTATTGTTGGATGCAGATACGGTGGCCAATTCCTTCAGGGCGCTGGCTAACTCCTGAACTGGCAACTCGGTGCCGGCGACTACTGCTGCCGACGAACACAGCGCGCCCGGGTTATTTCCAGTTTCGGGGACGTGTTGTGACTCCAGTTCCAGCTGGCTGCGCTCGACCCACCTGGCAACATCACTTTTAACCGACTGATGGTCTTGTTCTGACGGTTCAGATTCTTCAGATGGACTGTATTCATCAAGGTTGGCGAGATCTACTTGTAGTTTTTTGTCTATCAAGTCCATTTGTATGCGAGCCTTTGCTTCAGCTGCTTCCAGCTCCAGCTTCTTCCTTTGTGCCACAATAGATGACGACGATGACCTTTTAGAACCATGGTAGCTGGTTTTGCGAGAATGATGACTTAGCGGCTTCGCGATCTTTCTTTGTTCGGAATGTTCGGATTTTATATGACTACCCGTTTCTAAAATAATAGTCTTGTCGATCGGTTTCTTTGGTTCTTCATCTTTTACAGGTGTCTGCGGCTGCTGGATTGAAGCCTGTTTACGTTCTTCTTCTTTTATTTCCATTTCACGTCTTGTAGTACTACGTGTGTTGACCATCTTTGGTGTATGGAACATCAAATCCGGCTTCGAAGACCACTTTGTCGTAGTTTGTAGTGGTTCTTTCCAATAAAAATGATCAAATTATGCACTATACTTTTATTTTAAACTATATAGAACACTAGCTTTTGCCCGCGGCTTCGCACGCGCAGGAGAGTTTTTTTAATTTTGTTTTTTTTTTTACGGACTGAACAGTGACTGACCTTAGTCTCACCTGCTGGAAAGTGATGGCAAGGCCGAAGGTGTAGCTCACTATTTCAGTAAAAGCTTATTCACAGTATTCACTCTTGACTTGAAGACACCAGTACGGTTACCATCAGTTTGTCACTGACATAAACGCCGTCGAGAACGTAATTTACTTTCTATACATCTCGCTCGCACTCGCATATTAGTGCAAACGGGATGTATAGAAAGTAAATTACGTTCTCGACGGCGTTTATGTCAGTGACAAACTGATGGTAACCGTACTGAATTGTAATTATATCGATTAATCGAGCTCGACTTATTTAATATAATCTAATGTACGTTTTGTACCTAACACCTTTTAATTTATATTTTTTATTTATGTAGTTGTAGCCTTTTGTACCTATAGCACCTCCTTATACTCTACATTAGTGGTTCTCCCTTGGATTGCTAGAGGACGATAAACATTGGGACTCAACTTTAGAGGAAGCTGCGTTGTGCGATTCTCCCTTCAAGCTGCGTGAACTTTTCATAATAATGTTAGTTTTTTGTCAACTTACTGACCCGTTAAGTCTGTGGGAAAAATATAAGGACAGTTTTTCGGACGACATTAAACGGCAACTTGAGAGAGAATTGCAAAATGGTGCGGAGTTTTACATGGATGAAGTGTATCAGTGTGTGTGATTTGCTGATACCTAGCGGAGGTGTCACGGTTTACCTCGGGGTGGGTTTGCTGATACCTAGCGGAGGTGTCACGGTTTACCTCGGGGTGGGCTTGCTGATGCTGATACCTAGCTACTGCTTCTCTGTGTACATCAGGGTTCATTTTTTGGTAATTGCTTACGGCAGCTTGGTGATCTGATGATTTGTTTTGCATATATTTATTTGCGGCAGCTTTTAGTTGTTTGTTCCGTGTAGTATTCGTGAACCTGGCACGGCGTTTTTTAGTAACTGTTTTGGTAGCGGTAAGAGATAATGATGAGTCTGATTCTAAATGGGGTGGTGGGGTGGTAATCTCTTCATTCCTTCTCGTGGTAATCTTCTTGGCAACCACAGAGAGGAGTGAAGAAGGGGGCTCTGATATTGTGGGTCTTACGAGTAATTCACTGCGAATATATACGTCAAAATGACCGCTAGACAAATCACTTGAAAATTGCCCCACCGGATTACCCACAGTACCAACTCTCATATATAGCTCATTGTTGCGGTAAACTTCGAAAACCCACGGAAACAGTTGTCCTGCCGCTACCAACTCGCAGAGACTACCGTAAGTAAACGGGCGCGACATTTCAAGGCAGTATTCAACGGAGCTGGAGTAATTATCACCGTTACTGTTATGAGACATAATAACAAACTCCTCCCAGTTGGCCACCACGTGACTAACGATTTGCTCGCGCACCTCCCTGGCCATCACCTGCGTATCATACAGAAGATAGGAGATGGCGCTAAATAGCAGGCCTAGCCAAGGTTACAATCGCTATCGCTTCGACAACGAAAAGCATTATGTCTCTCTATCACTCTTCCATATTAGCGCGATAGTGACAGTTGCGTTTCGATCGCTACGGAGAGTAAGCGATTGGCATCTTGGCTACGCGGCCTGACAGGCTCCATCTCCAATTATAGGTACTACGGTGTGAGCCAACATGGTCCCATCAATATCCAACGATTCAACAGCCATTGTAGGTATTAGTGAAATTTTCCCTGAGCTAATAGCTAAAAAAATGTACTTTAAGGCATTGCATTCTCAAAAGTCTGGATCACGTGTGGCTGTAAATCAGCGTGTATGTTACAACCGTCTATGCTATCTTCGTAATTAGCATTCCCCACCAGGGGCCATAGTTCACGTCGGCTACGTTATATTTTAATTTTGATCCCATTTTTGTAATTAGCGTCCCACAAAACCATGGATATGATACCCATATTGATATTTTGAAATTTCAACCCCATTGTACCCCCACCAGGGGGATGATTGTTCACTTCGGCTACGTTAATTTTAATTTTGATGCAATTTTTGTTATTAGCGTCTCAAAATACTATGAAAACGATACCCATATTGATATTTTGAGATATCAACCCTATTGGGGACTTTTCCCCCTCTTAGGGGTTCAATTTTCAAAAAACCTGAAACACGTGTTTACTCATTTATCTTTAGGAATACTCCTGTGAAATTTGGAATAAAATAGTCTAACTAATCTTGTTTCCCCATACAAACTTTGGACCCCCATTTCACTACTTTAGGGGATTTCACTACTTTAGGGGATGAATTTTGAAAAATCCTTTCTTAGTGGACCCCTAGACCTTATAAAAAATATAGTTGCCAAATTTGGACTTTCTGGTCCCAGCGGTTTGGGCTGTGCGTTGATTTAAGTCAGTCAGTCAGTCAGTCAGGTCTTTCACGTTTATATATTTAGATTACACAGTACATTTTAGGATAATTAGCGAAAAGAAAAATAAATGAGTAAATTAACGTCCGTTCGGTATGACTCGCATTCGGATCTTTGGTTGGTGGGGTCCCTGCCCCGCGCGCCCTCACCCCGAGCGCTCGGTACTTGTCGGCAACAATATGTTTCTTATATTTATTTTTTAATGTTGAAAAGCTGTATTAAAACACATTTGTAAAAGTGATTATAATATCCTTTATTTTGAAGTAAACATTATTCAGCGTATTTCAGGAATTCCCGAAACTATTATAGAATTCTCCGAAAACCTTTGGAAATAAGTATTGTCGGTTTTTTTTGCTATTAGATTTTTGACCACTATAACGTTATGAAAAATAGTTAGCTAAATAACGTGGATGGTTTTAACACATTCACTGCCAGCGTGAGCTACGCGCTACGAGCGTAGCTGATAACACGACAAAAACGGAATGTTGTAGCGAAAAGCAACTGCAAACAGAGAACACACCTAGGGGTCGCTGGCAGTGAATGTGTTAAATAAAAATTCAATATTTCACAAAATCGGACATACATAGGTGCTAGCACACCACTATTCCTGCCCTCACATCCGTATTTATTGGCGAAACAATTTTTGGTGAAACAATTTTATTTAGGACATGACGACCGGTCTGGCCTAGTGGGTAGTGACCCTGCCTATGAAGCCGATGGTCCCGGGTTCGAATCCTGGTAAGGGCATTTATTTGTATAATGATGCAGATATTTGTTCCTGAGTCATGGTTGTTTTCTATGTATTTAAGTATTTATATATTATATATATCGTTGTCTGAGTACCCACAACACAAGCTTTCTTGAGCTTACCGTGGGGCTTAGTAAATTTGCGTAAAAATGTCCTATAATATTTATTTATTTATTTATTTATATTAGGACAGGAATAATTCATTCACGCCCGCGTTTATGTTGCCATGCCACGTTGCATTCAACGCATAATAAATAAGTGAATAATTAGCAACCGCAATTGCAATAACAAATTCCCATGTCAACATTTGATCAGTTATGCTCAGTCATAGTTGAATTTATTTTAATACAAATAAAATATGTAATAACGAGATGTAGTTACTATTTGAATACGTGGATTTTAAAACAGTATTTTGTAAAACACGTCACACATAGGTACTTGTCTCACGTCGTTTGTCATATCTAAATTGGGTACCTACCCAATTGAACTCTAATGTATCTTAAGAGCTTTTCCAAATACGATTCGTACAACTTAAAAAAAACCGGACAAGTGCGAGTCGGACTTTTTAATATTTGTTGTTAATGTTGTTATAGCGGCAACAGAAATACATCATCTGTGAAAATTTCAACTGCCTAGCTATCACGGTTTATGAGATACAGCCTGGTGACAGACGGACAGACGGACGGACGGACAGCGGAGTCTTAGTAATAGGGTCCCGTTTTTACCCTTTGGGTACGGAACCCTAAAAAACTATACGCCTAATAAGTAATTGGTTAGACAAATCATCACTTTCCTTCTCATTGCCTCAACATGCGCTACTTTTTCTGTTTAGAGACGGAGATCAATTCGGACGTAGGTACATTTTGATACCTAATATTTAAATTATTTCATATTTTTCATAATTATAGTTTAATTATTCGCTCGTACTTGTCCGACTGTCCGCAGGTAGGCACGTAGGTATCTACATGTTTTGGCGCAAGCAAGATCGGGCGAAAGATAACAAAATGACATGATTTTGATGTCTAAATTGTTAGGTTTTTTATTACGACAAAATTCTAAATAATTATTCTTTATTATTTATTCCTAATTGATGGATGGACATTCCTAATGGATGATTAACTACGTTTGCGGATATATTTTTACAAAATGCATCGTGGTTTTAAAATACCAAGTCTTTAAAAATACACACGTTTAGAATATAACACTTTAAACTCTCGCGTTTTGTACACATATTTAATTACACAAACGGGTCTACCGCGATATAATTTCATTGTTTTTACCTTTAATTCCGACGTTTCAGCTGAGTTGCACCAGCTGTGGTCACGGAAAGACTGACGTCCCAACAAATGTCAACGGAGATATTAATAAAACACCACTAAACTACCCGAAATTAGTTTATAAAAATGTTCGGGGTAGACAAAGAAATTGCAGCTACCCGTTAAAGTTTAATGTTTATTGTCCACGGCACGACACGCAACACTCACAGTATCCGTACACTGGTCCGAAGATATATCCGCTGGTTTCAACATTTGAATCACTGGTCCCCAAGTAGACGATAATTTGTACCCGTCCTCACGATTGAAATTTTTAGGGTGTTTTTTAATTTCAATCGCCTCTCTCACGATCCGCGGATAATAGTGTCGCTCGTTGGAGAGGACTTTGGGTTTATGTAGCTCAATCCAGTGATTCGTTCCTGTTGTCAGCAAGTGCTCAGCTATTGCGGATTTGTTTACATGGCGATTTTTAACAGCTGCTATGTGTTCCTTCACCCTCTCTTGAACGCTGCGCTTAGTTTGGCCAATGTACGCACTTCCACAACTGCATTCTATCTTGTAGACACCCGGATTCTGATACGGAATGACATCCTTTGGGCTGCGTAAAAGACTTGCTACTTTAGATAACGGCGTGTATACAGTCTTAATGGAGAATTTCTTCAGTACTGATCCAACTTTGTCCGTTATCCCTTTCACATACGGCAAAAAGGCTGGTTGCCTACTAACCTCCGGATGTCTTTCTTTTTTCCTAGTCGTGCGTGGGATTTTCTGCAAGTACCCATTTTTCTTTAGCACTTCCTGAACATGGGCTAACTCATTATCAATGTGTTCCGCGTCACATAAGTCTCGTGCTCTGTTAACCAGAGATGTGACCACGGATTGTAGATGCCTCGGATGATGGTGGGAAGATGCTTGTAGGTACCTGTCAGTGTGTGTGGGCTTCCTGTACACGGAGTGTGCCAGGGTTCCATCTGGTTTCACTCTTAACTTTACATCCAGAAAGGGTAAGGATCTATCGCACTCCATCTCAAATGTAAACTTTACCTTTGGGTGGATGG
Organism: Cydia splendana; assembly: GCF_910591565.1. Classification (NCBI taxonomy): domain Eukaryota; kingdom Metazoa; phylum Arthropoda; class Insecta; order Lepidoptera; family Tortricidae; genus Cydia; species Cydia splendana. The sequence continues at coordinate 8,749,737 of NC_085971.1, read as the reverse complement.
AGTTTAAATGGCCGACGAAATGCTCCACTGTGTCGGCGTTGCCCTTTAAAATGCAGAACACGTCATCTACATATCTCTTCCACATTGTAATTACAGACGGTCCGGAACGTAATGCCAACTCTTCAAAGTGTTCCATCCATATGTTGGCAATTACGGGGGCAACTGGACTGCCCATCGCCACTCCATCCACTTGCAGATAAAACTGCCCTTGGTAGAGGAAATAGTTTCCCTCTAGACAGTGCTCCAACAAAGTGACATACTCTTCTGGAAGTTCGTTATCTATAAGCTTCGTTTTGACAATGCCCAGACACTCTTTTAATGGAACATTGGTGAACAACGACTCCACATCGAAGCTCACCATTATCTCATCCGGTTCCAATTTCCTGGTCTTAACAATGTCAACAAAATGACGAGAGTCCTTTACGTAGGACGAAGTCTTCCCCACTAGCTTTTGCAGTACACCCGCAACATGTTTCGCTAAGTGGTATGAGGGTGAAGGTAAAAACAATGAAATTATATCGCGGTAGACCCGTTTGTGTAATTAAATATGTACACACGTTTAGGTACTTAGCTTCTCAACTTCTGCTCGATACCGGTCTCGATTGACCTACATAGATAGCACCGATTCTGCAAACACTTTTCTCCCGCGTCTACTAACTGAACGGAATAGTGTTAAGTGTACCAAGTAAAATTAAGGGTTGTGTCAAACCATGTGGGAAGGTAACCGTAAGTATACGTATAATCTGAAGTGTTTACTTAACTTAACTTCTAGAACTAGTCGTACACATGCAACAAGTGTTTGTCGAATAATTTCCGTTTGATGTCTACAAATATAAAAGACAATCATCTTATTACGTACTTAGGAAGATAAAAGATATTACTAGAAATAAATTTAGAACGCCTGGAGCGGGAGTAGGCAACATCATATAATTATTAAGGTTACACTTAAGTTGTGTTTGCCGCTCCCGCATTGGCTTACACAGAAATGAAAAACGTTGTCTACCTACTTGATACTGTGTGTATAGCCTGTAATAGACTCGTAGGCCAATGATGATGATGGTGATTTGAGTTGTGACAACATTATGGCCGATCATTTCATCGAATCGATCGAATCGATGATCGTCATGAAACATTTTGTTTAAGTTGGATAGGAACTCTCGTGACAAATTTTTGTTAAAGTTTACTGTTTATTGTTGAGCTGTATATGTAGACGGCCGATTGTAAGATCAGGCATATCGTGAAATTCCTAGGCATATCGTGAAATGTGAAAATCTTTGACTCTTTCCCTGAGTCGACGGAGCCCCGCTACGCGGGGCTCCTATTTCTGGGCAGTTTGCCCTTCGGGCATCTGAAGCAACCTATCGAACCTATCCTACCTATATATTGGTTTAATGTGACTATCGTCAAAACATTACACAGGAACATTACGATCTGCCTGATCTTACGATCGGCCGCCGACATATACATCTCACCACTGACTTGGACGTTTAGTAAGTCGGTTTGTCCATTGTTTACAAGCTACAATTTACTTTTACATGTAGGTTTGTAAGAACCCGCAACGTGTGAGCGTGAAATAATCATATCCTTTATTCGGATAAAGCGATACTTGGATCGTTCAACAAAGGCAAGTTGTTTCTTTGTTGAACTTTGTATATATACGGACGGAAGAAGTATGGGGTTTCTTTGTGATTCACGTTAAGTTAGATACCTATATTTACTATCTTCATAGGATCAGGAAAAATATTCATATAAGTAGGTATACCTACTTAATATGAGGGGGTAATATGAGGACATAGATAAATATCTAAAATAAAGCTACCTAATGCAAAAATGTTCTGAAGCAAAAATATGGGATACACGGCGTGATAAAGCTTAAATCATTCAAATTTGTAGGTTGTTTTTGTGGTTCAATATGTCGTTTTACTTTACACAAAATAGTCGTGGCCATAGTTCAGCCAAAAAGAATAGATAGTATAGAGGGGTCCTGTCATTGTCAATTTTGTAGTCACGGTTCATTTACTGCCATCTATCGACACACGATTAAAACTTAAAATAAAATTGAAAATGTATAAAATAATTAAAATATGTTTACGGATAAATGATTCTTAATTTTTATTGTTCCATACTGACCCATGTTCTTTCACTGATATGTGTTAAAATTGTTAAATACCAAACGGCGTCGTTAACGCCATCTAGCCGAGAATAGGCCAAAGGTAATGGCGCCATCTATTCGAGAATGACTTTTCCTTGGCCGTCCGAGGCACGTTTCTTTCTTAGACTTTATTTATCTTCTGGTTCAGCTATTGGTGTCAAGTTTTACTGCGAGCTACCATTCTTCTCTTACCACTGCTTTTCTTTTAATTACATTTGCCATTTTTTTAATAACCTATTTAAATACTTGTTTCTAGGTACCGTAAAACGGGGTGGCTTTAGGAAAATTTGGGGTTACTTTGATAGTTTTAAAATGGCCATAAGATTACCATTATCCATTATTTACTGAAACTGTTCATGTAACTAGTTAGAGTACTATATATTGATGTTTACCTACCTGTAACACATAACATACCTCACATAAAAATATATTACGTCTTAAAACTAAAATTTCAAAGGCGCCCCTACATTTAAAAGCCACCAGTTTTACCGTATTAAGCACACGTCAAGCTTAAGTAATAGGTACTCATTGTATTTACTCTTTCTCTAAATTAACGAATTGCGTAATAACCGTTCCCATAGTTGCTAAGACAACTAAATGAAAATACGAAACTATTTCACCCATTTCCCCTATCTCAGCGTATTATCCAGTACAGCGTAATAATAGACTACGTAGATTTAATTAAACGAAATATTTTAATTAACAAAGTTACACCCATAAAAATACCCGTTACGGTAGGTATAAACAAGGAAGAACAATAAAATATGTTTAATAGCCTCCTCGAGGTAATTGCAGTTTTTAGAATAACAGGAGAATGCAATTTAAAGAGCGTCGAGTTTCGTGCATTTGCTCGGCGCCATTTTGTTACAATCGTAATAACGACGCTGAAATTTCACTTTGTGATTTCTTTGATGTTTCGTCGTTTTCGGAATGTTTGCTCGTTAATTATTATTATTCTACTTTTGGTGGTTTCATAGACATGACTAAATTACCCTTTGTTTTATTAATAATTAAATGTGCTCCCTGGTCTGAATTCAGCGACAAATAATTCAATTCGGTTCAAAAGGTAATGCGTCGCACTCATGCATCATAGTAGGTACTCACATGCTATTAGCAGTAGAGATTATAAGTTTTTCATCCAAGTTCTTCATATATATAATTATCAGCGTACTTATTTGAAAATCGTTAGTAATCACTTCACTTCATGATTCGGAAATCATTGCAATATTTTAAGTAGCCTCATGGAAATTGGTCTCATCTTAAAATCTGAACCATTAAATTCTCTGAAACATCATCCAGAATTGTACCAAGCTTTAAATTGGACGTAGACGTTTGTTTACCTGTCCGTCTGGGCGATTGAGGTGGTAAATTGTAATTACCACTTGACACAGGTCTGGCAGCTCGCGCCATCTTGCCATCTCTGCGTGTATTTTATTTGTCTAATAAACGCCACAGCTAGAAGCCGAGGCTTCCCTAATTAGTTTTGGAATATTGAATTGGGAAAAACAGGAGACAATCTAGACGTTCCGCCTGTTGTGGTGCTAGTTGACGAGGACTAATAAATAGGTTTTATATATTTTTTATACCTTTTGTCTATTTGTTACTTTATTATATTGTTTTTATATTTTGTTTTTAGTTGCCAGTAAAATCTTGCTCTGGAAGCCGGCTTCTTCGTTTTTCTCTCCTTATAGTTACCCGGACACTAGTAATGTAGAAAAAATGCAACAAGAATAAAATACTAAGCATTGGGCATTAAGCCCGCCATTTGTACATTATTTTTATGTTTTGTGCAATAAAGTTTAAAAAAAAAAATATCAGCATGCACAAGACATGTACTTTTATGATGTAGGTATGCAATATGTATGTTTTCTAAATTAAGAGATAATCTAAATTGTTTTGATTAACGAAACTGGTAAAAAATATAAATATAAATTGTTAAATTAGGTACGTTAAGCAAGGTGTAGCTAAAATAGTAGAAACTTATAGTAGTAAAATTTTCAAAATAATTGAAATTTACGTCTAAATTTGTAATAATGGAATAGAAAAACTATCTGTTGTGGAAACCGTCCTAGAAATAAATAAATACCTACTTTTTAATACTTACACATTAAATGCCATTTTGAAAGCATATTTTAAATGGCAATATGTTTTCATTAGAAATCATAATTAATATCCCATATCCTTTCCACGAAAATGTTGTACAAATGTATTTCAAACATTAACCCAACTCATATTGTAACTCAATCTTTTGTTTCTCGAAACATGTCTGACCTCAATTAAAATGCAAATAAACTCTTAACATGTCGCACGCTAATACGGTGGCCAACAGCTAAATACAAAGGTTTGTTTTCTTATTAGCCATAGGTAACAGTAACGAGGAGAGTGTGACTTGAACTCTGCTCCACCACGTAGCGTAGTTTTGGATTATTTATTTAAGAGACTAACGCAAAACTGTAGTTTTTTTAAAGAGAGTGGAATCATTTACACTGATGATGGTCTCCTTTAGTATTTTGCAATGCTCGGAGCATCTAAACGGTTGTTATCCACAGAAATGTAATAAATTGTCGAATATCTTCCATCATATTTTCACGTACGAACGTGTCTTGCTATTTCAGTTAGTCTCGGTACAAAAAGTACTGAGGTTGACTGAAGTAACATGACAAATACGAACGATCCCGAGAAAATGCGATGGAAAACAATTATGCACTACATCTGTATGTCTAACCGTTGACTCTCCTTTATGTTATAGTAGGCACGATTATGCTAGTTTATTGTGTGCTAAACATAATTAGGTATGATTTTGCTATCGAAATTTATTTAATTAATATGTCACATATCGATCCATCTCCTAATTTGGCCTTAAATTGCTGTTGACCCAATCACACGCACCCGGTAACGTGAGCTTTCCAAAACCCTTTCCTTTCCTAGTATCAGATAACTCTTCAAAAGATTCCGTGAAGTCCTACTCGGAATTTCGATAGCTTCGTTGACGAAAACGTGAGGTAATTTAATTTACGGCCGCTAACTTACCTATGTAGATAAACCGATATATCTAAATATATGGCCAAGTGCTAGTAAACAAAACATTAACAATAAAAAAATAATTGAAAAAAACCCTAGCCGTCGTATAATCGAAGTTACGTTCTCAAACGACATTCTGAAACTATTACTAGGTACCTATACTGGCTGGTACTAGTTTTCGACGTTTTCGTTGATATATACCGGATGTGGCCTGTAATATGAGCAAAAAATTAAATAGTATGCTGTACTCCTCATACTGACCAACATTTGTTTAGCGACTTTTAAAAATAACTTGGGGTTTGATTTTTAATACACTTTAAAGTTTATTCTAAGACGCAATGTATTGCGAATTTTGTTATGTTTAAGTGCGTGACAAGCAACGTCAATCACAATGATATGGCGTGGCGATGGCGTCCATTGAAGATATTATTTATTTTGTATGAAAAATAGGGAGTCTAAATACTTCATAATTTTTAAAAGTTGTTGAACAAAAGTGTCACCGTTTGAGGAGTAAAATCTATGTTTTAATTATTTGCTCATGTTACAGGCCACACCCGGTATATTGTAAGTTTTGTAGGTAGTCTTAATTTTAGGTTATATTTAATCCTAATTTTGTTATTTATTAAGTATTTCTTCGGTTTAAATAAAATATACAATAAATATAGGTTACAATATGTAACCTAAAAAAAAGAGATATTAAAAAATCCGAAATTTTACATATAAAACATTGTTTTGGACTTTCGACAAATCGACATGTCCAGGGTTCCGTTTTGCCATTTTCACTACTAAACTCTAAAAACAAGAAAGAATAAATCACCGCAATACGAGAAACGCAGAATTACTCAAAAAATATGTGTAATAAAATAAGTTGTTCCTCCTACCGTTTCACGCTTCACCAATCACGGGGCTAACATCAATCTTCGTGTCATTTTCTGGCAGTGGCCTTTAGAAAAATGACTTCATCGACTTTACATCCTCAGAGAAATTCCGAACTCATTAATCTTCCGAATAAAAGACGACGTAGCTTATTTGTTTTCGCTGAGAAAATTTCACTTTTCCAATTTTTGTTCATTATTAAACAGATTCGATTTTAAATATCTTAATAATAAAGATTTATTGGCGCTTTGGCAATCTAATTATAAGTTAAAATAAACGAAAATCAATCAGTCTGCAAATCGAACACCATTTGGAATTGCACTCTGTTTATTGATACAATTGATTATGTGATTTAATGTTTAGTGATCACTAAAAGTAATTAGTGCATATGGGAATTGTGTAATTAATTGTATTTAATTGCGTTCAAGCTGCAAACGACTTATTTATTCGATCCTAGTGAGACTAGTCGCAAAAATAAAATGTACTACATTGTATTAAATAGTCAGTATTCCTTTAATCAAATCACTATTCAGTAGGGTTCTTGACAAGTTCGGTAGGACCTCCTATTGTTAACCATTAATAATTAAAACCCCTGAAAAAAATAAGCTTCATTTAGGCGAATTAAAACCTATCTAGAACCATCTTGACACACTTTCGATTTAAAAAAACTGCTTAAGTGTGAGTCATTAACAAAACTACCAAATTTTCTTAACAAACTTAACTTCGCCGTTGGAAAACTGTTGTCTCCATATATAGACATATGTAGGTCGCAGCTGGTTTACCAACTGCAAATAGGTTTTCGGTCAGTGGGAACAAAACATGCTGTAAAAGACATGTCCTATTAAAGCTAGAGCTAGGGCGAGAGCTACCGGGCAGCGTACGAATTGTAGCTGTAGTTATATAGGTACCTACTGAGATAAATTCCTTAGGGCCGTAGTAGCCATCACTAACTAAACATGGGGCTTGGATTGTTCTTGCTGTTGAGCCGATTGCAGTAGGTAACTACACGATTCCGTTTTCAATGGGACGCAGTAACGTTCCGTGCTATAGTAGGCTTTACACGACTCATTCCCTTTGAGGGACACTCCAAGTAGTACTGCAAGTGTACTTTGAGAGTAGATATTGTCTGACAATGAAAATTCTGAACACTTTAGGGCTTATACAGGTACATAGCTCCAAATTAGATACTCTATTAACATTTATTGAAGTGGACTGCATACTTTCGGCGCGATTCGGGAAATGAATTAGAGATTCACTAGATATGAAATAGTAAAGATATGTGACGTTCCACGGCAAAAGGTACCTTATGGCCGCAATAATATTGGAGCGGCATTAATAATAGCGTAAGCGCCAACCGCCATACGGTACGTTATATATCGTTACTATTTCATATCGAGTGAATCTGTAATTCATTTCCCGAATCGCGCCGTTTATCTTTACAGCTTTAAAAGAACATTACCTTTTTATTTACTTACATCTTCGTTACAAGCAAGATTAACAGACTACTACATACAATAAATACATATTTTACAGGAAAACATGTTTACCTAAAAATGATTTTACGGGTATGACTTTGTGAAACAGCAAACTATATTAAATTGAATCAACCTTTCGGGACTCGAGAAAATCGTCTAACTTACTGGTTATCCTCACCAGAACTTGGGCGAGCCACATGAAAGCAACGAAAGCCTAAAAAAACATGTTTTTATTTCCAAAGAGCTTAGTATACGCGACATGGTAATCGGGTCACGAACGAACTAGTTTGGAAACATCGCGTATTCCTTTCACTAGTCGTTTCAAACAAGTATTTCCATAAGTAAATATTTCTCCTGCTGGGATCACTACGATATAATCCAGGGAGTGTGCACGTGACAATGTTTGGAACAAATCTTTGAAGCGAATATAACGGCACGATTCGAACTTTAAGATACGTCAGTTAATAGATCTGGAAACGCTATGGATTAGATATGTCAGTGTCAAATGTGACGCTTCTTCAAACAAAAACGTCACTTTTGACACTGACTCATCTAACCCATATCGACGCTTATCATGAACAGTGGTACAACTAAAAATGAAATGCTATTGCATTTAATATTCTATCTTTTACAGGTAAGATTTAAAGTCGAATGGCATTTCATTTTGTTTTGTGTCACTATTCATGATAAGCAACGATATCGTTTCTAGATCTATTAATTGACGTATCTTAAAGTTCGAATCGGGCAGTAAGTTCTAGTAGAGCATACGAAGTGTAAAATAAAGTGGAACATGATATTGCTTCACAAGTACATACTAATAAAACGATTAGTGCTTAATCTGAGTATCTACTCGTATTAAAAGCATATTGTTATCCATAATCATCAAAATGACGTACCTACTTAAATAAATTTATACAAGAAGCAGTCTTTAAAGACAGATATACAGAAACTCGTTCAGTGTGCTAATATTTGAACTGGTTCTCATACGTACGATATAGGTATCCCAAACATATAGGTATACCATTCCATTACGTACTTAGGTATCAGCTAAGTTTTTAAAAGTTTTGCTACGTTGTGATTATTTTATTTGCTATGTTATTTATATTAAAACTCTGGACGCTTGGATTAGAAAACATTTCAGCCATTAAAATTGTAGAAGGTATTTCGGAAATTATAGAAGGCCTGTATAATGATGAGATAGAAATGTTTCTTAAGAAATGAATTATGTCGCTTTCAAAACATTACCAAAATCACGAATCCAAAAGACAGAATAACGAGAGACTGTCTTAAGGCGACGGTAGCGGTGGGCAAAATTTCAGATTCTGTCAATTTACCCCATGTCACACACAAGCGCACTTCACGCACACTACCTCACTTTACTGTGACAGGTCAGTGACCCATCATGTTTTTTTAAGATTGGACTTTTAGTTTAGTATTGACCACTAGCCTCCTTTGAGGGTAAAAGCGTTCCATTTAAAGATGAAAGAGAAACAATGCATTTAATCTTGCTTTCCTTGTCTGTTCATGTCACACGTGACGTACCTATAATTCATTTGATTGTTGACTGTTTTACTACCTAATATTGCTTTGTCGAGATACGCGTTTTGTACAATTACAGCGAATAAAACAAGATGTCATTAAGTCAGATGTAAAATGTTATTTACTACTCTATACGGTTTTTCATAAGGTGCAATATCCATTCAATGGGAATTTAAATAAATAAAGTTTCGGCAGGGTGGCAATTCCATTTTGGCGGATAAAGCGAAACAGAGTAGTTCTATCGAACCTGCTTACAAATTTTCACGAGAATCAGTTGAGAAATGTGATCTGCAAAGGAGAACATACAAAAGCATTTTTGCCCAAGCTGAAACCGAGACCTTTGCTAACGCTCGGCCAATGATGGTTTAGGTACACCTATAAAAAATGGTTGTCCCTGCTGTAATTTTAATATCTTTATATTTCAACCGCTATAGTTTTACCTTCAAAAATAATCGGTATCGCTAAACAATAGCGGTACCTTATACTTATACGTTCACGAAATCGGTATCTGCATAAATTGATTGTTAGTAAACTAACCTGGAAAATAATCTCAAAATCACCGAAACATTTATGTACAGTCACCTGCAATAATATGTTACGTCATTAGCGCCAACTTTGCCTCCAGGGAAACTTTGCCCAAAACGACAATTTAAAACAAATTCGTTAATGTAGAAAAATTTATAATAGTTATGGCCACCCTGCTATTTTTAGTAATAGGTAGGAAAATAGGTTATATTTCTGACAAAACTATGTACCAAACTTGTGCATAACTTGACTTGGGAATTTTCAGCGAGGTGTCTAATATAGGGTATATTTCGGCGGGCAACAAATTGATAAATAATGAATGCAAGTAGAAAAAATTGAGAACTCTTTGACAAATATTTCCGGGTTTAAGTTATAACACATGAAGCATAGATTATGTCTATTGAGATTTAAACTAAAAAGGCCTAAATACACAAAAGTTTTAGGGCAAAGTAATCCGGTAATTTGGCATCGATACCAACATTGCCCACCACCAAAAACGGATTAGGGTTGTCACTTTCATCTAATTTACCCCACTTCGCAAGTAAAAGAAGGTTATGTTTGTACACTAAAATAAGTTTATAAATATAATTATACTGTATTTAATTTGTCTTATTATCCTTTATTTAGATGTTTTATCCCGTTAACGAATGAAAAACACAACAAAAATCATATTTTTGGCTATTAAACTATTGTAACAGATTTTCTCAAAAGTGACAACCCTAGCCTTTGTAAAATGCTTAGGCGAGCCTTATTTAGAAATGGGCAAAAACGGGTAGGCAACATTGCCCAGCAAATTTATTTAAAAGTTTTACACTTATCGCTAAGTTATTAACAGGGAATGGTAGGATTGCCCAAAACCTTTAAGTGATCCTTAGACCTCATCATCATACGAGCTGTATTTGAATACCAAATTGACGTGGGCAATGTTGGCGAAAACCCCGGATATCTTTGCCCGCCCTCTAAAACGCAAAAAATGGGTAAAAACACGATAAAAAATTTTTTTCTTCAAAACTGATGCGTTTGATCACAATGGACGTGCTGAGCAAAAAAAAGTCATATGATGTGATATTTTATGAGAAATTCGTGTTTTAAAAAAAAAGCGGGCAAAGTTGGTGATAATGACGGTACCTACTCTTCGATGGCCGCAAAAATATGTGACATGCTCTTATGGTTCTACAAATAAGATCGTGTCAGATATTTTTGCGGCCTTCGTTGTGTAACATAAATTGCAGGTGACTGTACATTTGGAATAATTATTTTATTTAGTTTCAACGAAAGTTTCAAGTTTAGTACGAAAATCCTTCAGATATGCAATATGCACAAAATGTAGACCTAATCGAAATAAAACATTGCTTTTTATAGTAAATTTATAAAACATTCGATACATAGGTATACATAACAATAACCAGTCCACAGCGCTAATTGGCCTGTAAGCTTCATCTCGGTCTCCAAAGCCGCAAAAACTCGCTAGTACTTAGTGCTGGTCTAGCCGTTATTTTTTCTTGAAGATTTTCAGAGAACAGCACGTACACGCATTATACATATAGACGGAACGAACGGCATAATCATAATAATTTATTCGTCGCAATCCATGGTATTACAGATATCTAGGTACAAGACTTTCAGGTATTACTTATACGAATTACATAACTCTTCCTGTTAATAGGCAATATTTTAAGATAAAAGTTCTATATAATATAATACAAGATTACAATTGTCATCAAAATTCATTGACGTACAGAAGTCAAATACGTTTTTAAAATGACGCAAAATGATACCAGCATAACAAAAATTGATCCCAATCAGTAAAGATGAGTCTTTAAACTTTTTTCATTTTAAGCGAGTTTTGAAGGAACATAATACTTAAATTCGACTGTAATCGTATTGTTTTAAGATACTTTACTGCGGTTTTCAACCATTATGACCCGTAAATAAGAGCAAATCAAATGTTAAATGAGACGCGAGCTGATATTTATGTACCCTATTTTTTGAAATACAATTTATCTACTGGTATGCTTTCTCGTGTGCGTATATGATTTAATGTCAATATAATTGTCAAAAGCAAGAAAATCAAGCTGTCATTTTCATTTCAAGAAGTACACGTGTGCTCCGGTGTAGCCTCTCTGACTGATCTGACTTGAAGAAGAATTTTGAGTGATGTCGTCAATGTATGGAAATTGTTCGAAAGTTTACATTTGAGATTGAATTTCTCTGTTGTCTTTGTGAGTAAAAATATAAATCGATAATAAATTGGTAGCTGAATTATCTTGCTTTCAAAATCATACAATAATTCAATTACTGTCAAAGACAAAATAGTTTTGCTTCTGTCTCAAACGGAACTCCATATTTTGATTTTTTGATACTTTTAGTGTCGATTTGTAGAGAATAACAGCAAATTAAAAATATAATGGCATGAAGAGTCGGTACACGGTTTCTTCATGAAAAAATTTACGTGTAATTTAATGCAATTACTAAACATTTATTGAACAAATTATGGTTACAAAGTGAGGTCTAAATCGAAAACGTCATATACCGGCCCCTTAAACGTAACTGTCACTTTAGTCTAAAATTGTACGACGTAAAGTCTCTTAAGTTTAGGGATGCGCGTCAGTAGGCGGGCGGGTAAATATTCGTTAACTATTCCTTTGTCGCGTTTTGCCGCCGTGATGAGCATGTCAAAGCCGCCTTACATTCTGCCAACATGCCGACATGAACTGAAAATATTCAAATGCGAATATTATCTGCTTTATGAAACTCCTTTGTGTCTTGTTTACCGTGTCTTCGTGTAATCAAAGTGTCGCTTTACAAAATTGAATCTCTAAAGTGCGAGTATGTTCTTTTTATGTACTTACTCTAATATCGTAGTTCTGCTCTGCTGTCACGATCGTACACTTTATTCCGATATGTTGAAATAAGTCCGCTTTTGAGAGTCACGTTGACTTTGCAAGAAAGGTAAATGTAACAGAATGTATAATAGTGTAGGTAATATGTACAGGTTACTGGCAGTCGTATCGAAAAAAAATTGAGCAACTTTGAGAACAATTCAAATTATTTTTATCAAATATTTTGATTTGTGTTTTTAAGTGGGTAGTGCACAGGTAGTCACACTAGGTACTAGGTATATCACTACACCTTATAAAACAGTCCCCCGCCGTGTGTCTGTTTGTGTGTTAACTCAAAAACTATGTAACGGATTTTCATGCGGTTTTCACCTGTCAATAGAGTGATTCTTGAGGAAGGTTTAGGTGTATAATTTGTTAACCCGTCCGAAGCCGAGGCGGGTTGCTAGTAAAAAATATAAGCTGAAAATAGATGTCATAAATTAAAGAAAAAGTGACAAAGCCCTACTAGGGGGAAATACAGTGTAGGTACTCCCATTAGTCCCCGCCCCACGTGACCGCCTCAGGGACAGATGGGAATGGTTCATATGAAGGAACCTGTTCCCATATGTGCCGGGTGGGGATAAATGGGAAAACACCAGAAATACCGGAAGTCAATCTACCTCTCAGAATGTTATAGTAATAATAACTGCACTATGTTTAACCTCAAATGGCAAAGAATGAAGCTGTGAAACATATTAAGTGATTAGCACAACACAGTTATAATCCGACAAGAAATTGTAGAAAATTAGTGATAACGCCACTTCCTACGTAACTGTCACATTTTTGACGTAAAATGCTTAAACATGGCAACAATTTCAACAATTTAGTATGGAATGGGGTTGGCCGGTCGAAGTATTTTACCCTGTCAGTCCCTAGAACTGTGTCAAATTTTTTTTTTTTTTTTGTAATTTTATGGCCTGGTTGCCAGACATTTAAGCCAATTATCATAGAACAAACCTAAAGAAAGGGGCAAGCTATGATGGCGCCATCAGATCTAAGCAAACCTTTGACAGTTGCCAATCCGATTTTTTTAGTTCTAGTTTATTTAATTTCTACTATTTTATGTCACACTATAATGGAGACTCGGCAACGCACTGGAACTTGTATGAAAAATTCCCCATCTTCATTGATATACGCCTTAATTTGCAAGTAACCACATAATTTCTACTTAAGCACGAACAAAGTCCAACAAGAGCGATAAAAACATTGCCACCCTAGCAAACACAATATTACACAAGTTTTAGCCTAGCGGTTATTCGGGCTAAAGTCTGTAACTGCCACTTAAGTTCATACATTTTCGCTTGCTAACTTTACAAAGCTCCTGTCTTTATTTTGTGCTTTACAAATGTAAACCTAATTTTTAACGTATCAAAGCCGGTCTTGGAGTAAAACTATTGTGGAAGGAGCTGAATGGGGAAGTAAACTGTCGTTTTGCGGACGTCTGGCGCAGGGTGGCCGGGTGCAACCAGGCACGACTTGTTGCTACTTGCCGGGATTACAACAACAAAGTGGCAAAACTACCTGAGCCTGAAACAGGGTTAAAGCTACAGCTAAATATAATTATATTTAAGATATAAACAAAGCAGAAAGCAAAATCTGACTTTACTGGCCGTTTATTATATAAGAGTAAATGAGTAGGTAAGTGAAATTGCTTTTTAGGGTTCTATCAAAGAATCCTAGCGGGTACCGTATTAAAATGTGACAACTATTTGCGTCAAAATTTCCTCTAAAGTTTAAATATTCAAATTATAGGAGGTATTGGCGTAGGTAGGTAGGTAAGGCACATGGGCCCTGTGAAGGCATGGAAGGCATGGCATGAGAAGGTAAAATAATTAGGTAAGTACCTACCTATAATAAATAATAAATGGAAGTAGGGTTAAATCAAAAAAATCAACAGTCATCATCATCATCATATCAGCCAGAGGACGTCCACTGCTGGACATAGGCCTCCCCCAAAGAGTGCCACAATGACCGGTCTTGCGCCACCCGCATCCAGCGGACTCCCGCGACCTTTACCAGGTCGTCAGTCCACCTTGTTGGGGGTCTACCCACGTTGCGTCTTCCGGTACGTGGTCGCCACTCGAGAACCTTTCCGCCCCAACGGCCATCGGTTCTACGGGCAATGTGCCCCGCCCACTGCCACTTAAGTTTAGCGATTCGGAGGGCTATACATCGGTTACTTTGGTTCTGCTGCGGATGGCCTCATTTCTGATGCGATCACGCAGAGAGACTCCAAGCATAGCCCTCTCCATTGCCCTTTGGGTGACTTTGAGCCTTCTTATGAGGCACACAGTAAGCGGCCACGTTTCAGTTCCATATGTCATCACTGCCAACACACACTGGCCGAAGACTTTCGTCTTGAGACACTGCGGAATATTGGACAAAAAGATGTGCCGTAGCTTCCCAAACGCTGCCCAACCGAGTCGGATTCGTCGATTAACCTCTTTCTCGAAGTTGGACCTACCTAACTGGACAGTCTGTCCTAGGTATATATAATCGTCTACAACTTCAAGTGTAAAGTCTCCGATTGTAACAGGAGTTGGTTCTACACGGGCATTTGACATGATCTTCGTCTTGTCCATGTTCATCCTCAGACCAACTCGCTCGGAAGCTTTACTGAGGTCATCGAGCATCATACTCAAATCCTCCGTAGTCTCAGCCAAGATTACTATATCGTCCGCAAACCGAAGGTGAGTGATGTACTCGCCGTTTATGTTGATGCCAAGCCTTCTCTAGTCCAAAGTCGTGAAAACATCCTCCAATGCAGCGGTAAACAGTTTAGGAGAAATAACATCCCCTTGCCTGACTCCCCGCTGCAACGGAATAGGTTTAAGTTCCGGTCCTGGAGTCGGACTGACATAGTGGCGTTCTCGTACAAACACTTCAGCACTTCGATATAGCGGTAATCCACTTGGCACCTTTGGAGAGATTGTAGTACAGCCCAGGTTTCGATCGAATCGAAGGCTTTCTCGTAGTCCACAAACGCTAAGCAGAGAGGCAGGTTATACTCCTCAGTCTTCTGTATTACCTGACGGAGCGTATGGATGTGGTCTACGGTATTAAAGCCTCTTCGGAAACCGGCTTGCTCAGGAGGCTGGAAGTCATCTAGCCTGCGTGCGAGACGGTTCGTAATGACTCTTGAAAACAGTTTATAGACATGGCTCAGAAGTGAGATGGGTCGGTAGTTCTTGAGTAGGGCATCGTCACCCTTTTTGAAGAACAACACCACCACACCTCTGTTCCATGCCTTAGGCGTTCTCCCTTCGAGTAAGACGGAGTCGAACAACTTCTGAAGGGCCATAAGGACCGGTTTACCACCCGCCTTCAGAAGTTCGGCTGTGATTCCGTCTTCACCGGGTGCCTTGTTGTTTTTGAGCTGTTTGAGAGCCATTCTAATCTCGTACAGGCTGATGTCCGGGATGTCTTCGGTATAATGTCGGGTCAGTCTAGCTCTCGAGTCTTCCGCCAGACCAACTTCGGGACTTTTAGTCGATGTGTATAGCTATAAACTGAAATCAATGTCATATACTAAGAAAAAGTGACCAAGTTCATGTCGATGTCGCTGTGGCCCGGTAGCCGAGTGGTTCAGGCACCTGCCGCGATAGCAGAGGACGCTGGTTCGATTCCAGCCTGGGGCACTGGAGGCCTTGGTCACTTTTTTTTTCTTTTTCTTAGTATATGACATTTATTTCAGTTTATAATTTATATAGTAGTGTTTCTACTTGATAAAAACAAATTAAAATATTTTCTGAAAAATAATTTAATTTGTCCAAATACTTCATAGTAGTGATGTGTATAGCTGTCCATAAAAGCTCTCTATCTCACCCAGGAGCTCGGGTCTGGATGAAACGATTCTACCATCCTCAGTTTTTAATTTGGCGAGCTGGCTTTGCCCAATAGACAGATCTCGTGCGAAAACTTTAGAGCCCTTATTCCGCTCGATGGCCTCTTCAATACGAGTTGTATTGAATTGGCGCAGATCACGGGTAAGGGACTTAGAGATCTGTCTATTGAGCCGCCGATATAATGTCGCATCTTCTGAAGATTGTAGAACCATTCTTCTCCTTTCCTCCAAGAGTCCCCGAGTAGAGTCAGAAAGCCCTTTGGTTCTGTTTGTCCGCTGGGCCTTAAAGAACTTAGACCCCGTGCTATCAACAGTAAATTAGATTAAAATAATCATTGGTAATCAATACAATGTCCAATGAATAAAAAAAGTAAAATACCTTTTTTAGGGTTCCCTACCTCAAAAGAAAAAAAACGGAACCCCTATAGGATCATTCGTTCATCTGGCTAGCTGTCCGTCTGTCACAGCCTATTTTCTCCGAAACTACTGAATTAATTAAGTTGAAATTTGCTACTCACATGTAAGTCTGTGACCCAAAGACGGATGTAACGTAAATAAATGAATTTTAAACATAGGGGGCACTTTTGGGGGACAAATGAGTCAAAAAACAAAGTTTTGCAAACCATATCGTGTTATATATTAAATGAAAGAGCTCATTGTGAGAATCACAAATATATTTTATTTATAATTTTAAGATAAATAGTTTACAAGTAATTTAAGAAAATATGCAAAAAGTGACCATTTCCCCCTTTATCTCAGAAACTACTGTGTCTAATATTTTGAAAAAAATGCACTAATAGGTCCTTACCTATAGATGACAGATAAACCTATTAGAAATGTACAGGCAAGTGTGAGTCGTACTTTTACCTACTTAGTTTTTGATCCGACCCCTACGGGTTTTTTTAAAGACATTTCACTCACGTTTCACATAAAAAATATATTGTTAAAAATTGTGTAATGTACGGAACCCTTGGAAGGCGAGTCCGACTCGCACTTTGCCGGTTTTTTTAAATTTGTTTTGAAATAAGCAGTTTGAAATGCAACAAATATACATAAAAATGTTAGGAACTCTCGGAGTGTAAGCTAACTTGCACTCGGTAGAATATTTGTTAAAAAAGAGAAAGGGATAAAAAGTTGGCGGAACTGCGCTTAACTAAGTAAAACAGTTTTGTTTCCGGATTAAGCAATGGAACTAAAATGAACAAGCTTGTTTGTAACTCTAGAAAAATAAAAGGTTAGATTGAGATAAAAGTTATCAGTGATACTGATAACTTATCACTATCACTCACTACGCTTTATAAAACAAAGTCCCCTGTCGCGATGTCTGTCTGTATGTTTGCGATAAACTCAAAAACTACTGAATAGATTTTTTGCGATTTTCAGCTAATAGAGTAATTCTCGAGGAAGGTTTAGGTTGAGAAGGTTGCCGATGTCTTATGAAAATGAAAAAATAAATAAAAATGATTCATTTCGTTTTTATCGTTTACAAGATAAGCATCAACGTTGGAATTTCCTAGTAAGCATATGAAATACTTGTGTCAGGAGATCCCACTCCTCTAATTAACATTGTCACTATATTACTATAATACATTAATTCAATAAAATTAAAGAATATTAACTTCAAATTAAAATAAATACATTCCAATAATATTCTTTCATTTTTTCATTTCAGCCTATATACGTCCCACTGCTGGGCACAGGCCTCCTCTCATGCGCGAGAGGGCTCGGGCTATAGTCCCCACGCTAGCCCAATGCGGATTGGGGACTTCACATACACCTTTTGAATTTCTTCGCAGATGTATTGCAGGTTTCCTCACGATGTTTTCCTTCACCGAAAAGCTAGTGGTAAATATCAAATGATATTTCGTACATAAGTTCCGAAAAACTCATTATTAATAATGTTTGTGTTAATAATATTAACACAAACAAAATGGAATCGGATCAATTTATATTTAAGAATAAAATACAAAAAATAAAAGTAAATTTAGACAAATATCTTATAAAACATAATATATTTGTCCAATCTTATCCAATCTTCTTTTTCTTCCTCGCGTTGTCCTGGCATTTTGCCACAGCTCATGGGAGCCTGGGGTCCGCTTGACAACTAATCCCAAGAATTGGCATAGGTACTAGTTTTTACAAAAGCGACTGCCATCTGACCTTCCAACCCAGAGGGTAAACTACGCCTTATTGGGATTAGTACGGTTTCCTCACGATGTTTTCCTTCACCGAAAAGCGACTGGTAAATATCAAATGACATTTCGTACATAAGTTCCGAAAAACTCAGTGTCCAATCTTATCCAATATTAGATTATTAACTGATTAAATTGATCATTTATTTCCAGACTGCGAAGCTATGACATTGAAATAAGTAGAATAACGTCGTGACATTGCTTTAATATAAAGAACTCTCGATTGAATAAGCCTGTCAGTTCTTTTAGAATATTTTTCTATTATTGTTGAACAATCCATTTATGATAAGTTGTCATTTGCCAAACTTAAAAACTTGCGATAGAATAATTATTTAAATTTTAAGTAAATGTAAAGGATACCTACCTATCGGGACTATATTCACTATTAAGTGACGATAAACGAGTTTATAATGTTCCTATACTTTTTTTCCAAGCAGGTATCAGGTAATAAAAAAAAATAATAAGCCTGGTGGCTTACAGACAAGTACGATGAAAAACACGCGCGAATGCTAACAAAGTATCATTATGATAATTATCAAAATGTACGTTCGAAGGCCTCCGAATAGCTTTGATGTTGCCCGACTTTATAAAACAAAAACAGGCCACCATTTAAAAACGCAGTATGCCAAGACATATACAGTAATGATTAAACTTTTCCCAAGAAAACTGGCTTATCGCCAGTGAGCACCTCATATTTCTTGGGATAAAATGTTGCCTTTGTACGCCAAGGGATGCTGTTTCCATAAGTTTGTAGGATCAAAGATTACTGGGAGAAAAGTTAGTTTTACTTACTTAATATCTAGTAGTAGGTAACACCGTATCCTAATATTTTGACATAATTATATAGGTATACCTTAGATATGTACGATATTTTAAATTGGAGCAGTCAAAAGCAGATTAAACATTCAAATTTTTACAAGTAGGTATCAATTCGGTGTTTGAAAGTAAATTTTAAATAACGTGAACTTTCGATAATAAAATGTGCTACTTAATGTATAATTTTAATTATTTTGATTATTATTTGTTCCAGTATTGCTATGGTAGGGGAAACCGAGATGAGCTGTGATAGAGGAGAGTTGTGACGTTGTCGATTTTTTGGAATCTATTAACTAAAAACTAGGTCGCAATAGTCGTTTGTTAGTTCAATTTGCGAGCTAACAAACGCACACTGTTGCGAGCTCACTAACAGTTATTAGATTCCAAAAAATCGACAATGTCACAACTCTCCTCTGTCACAACTTACCTCGGTCTCCCTTATGTATCTTTAAATACACGTATTTGTACTTCAAATACAAATAACACTCGGTAAAAGGCGAAACGGAATACACAGAACAAAATAAAATTACCGTTCATTCGTTTCTGGAACTCGTAACAATAACCAAATATCCAATACAGTGCATAATAGCCATAACATATAACTAACGAGAGAAACCCACATTATTTATACGGAGGAGAGCTAAAGTCTCCCCGTAGAATAATAAAAGAGCCTATTTGGGCACAGCTCGCACACAATAATCCCAATAGGTGCAGTAAACTACAGATAAACTGCTAACATTTGTGATTGTACCGACCGCTTGTTAAGCGTGCTCTAAATTCCCTGAGGAATGACGTGGAAATGCTATTGATAGGCGTTGTAGACTAGTAGTTGGTATATAGTTCGGTATATTTAATTAACTGTAAGAAAATATGCCAAAAAAAATATGGGAATGTGAGTAATTTGTAGCTCTAAATATCAGCAACTTATAGAAAAATGAGATATCACTCAGACATCAATATTATGACGACTGAGTCTTTGCGTATCGTGGCACTTATATTATTTTGTGTTATTACAATACATTTTGTACAAAAAAGGATTTGGAATTGAACTGAAATTTTCCAATAACATTTAATTAAACAAGCGGAATACGAGATAATATAAGCGCGAAAACGTTCCATCAGCAACATAATAATTTCAATAAACTCTGAAGCCGCGTAACTTACGTATTCCGTTGTCCCAGTTACTTTTGTTTGAAGCCCCGTCCGCCGGACACGGCCATAGTTAACGAATGTTTGCAGGCCCGCGTTGTCGCCTACACTACGTATTGTATTTCTGTGTTCATTGTGTGCCGCGTTGCGCTTAGGCGAATTTCAGCCGTGGTATTTGGTCTGGACATTCAAATATAAATAAATACAAAACACCATGACAAAAATGCAAACATATCATTTCAGGCGTAGCCGAGATGGCGATCGTCAATCATTAACGCCAATTCAACATAAACGTATGAAGTTTCCCATATGAATTTTCGTTTGCATCTGTTAATACAATAATTTGTTTACATTTCGAATAGCATTATTGATTAGATTAGGTAATGATTGTCACTTTGGCTATATCCACAATATGAGATATACTTAACTAAAGCACAATATAATCAGTGCATTTTTTAAAAGATCAGTTTTCAAACTGCGACATGAAGTTAAAATTAAGAATAAAGAGTAAATAATTATATCTTATGTAGAAATTTATAATATTGAACGTAGTTTTTGAAATGTATATTTTTTTAATTTAATTCTACCCGTCATACTAATTATTTTATTTCTTATGCATTCATAATCATGGTAATTTATCTACTAATGCATGTCAATTTGATCTTATTTTGGCTTCAGTCTTTTGTTTATGTCTTCTGTTTAAATAATATTATATCACTAACAATTGAAAACCATATTTACTCGCTAGCATAATTGCACGAATGCCACTTGTTAACACATTGCGTGGGTCGTGGAGCTCGTGTTAGACCTACACTATTTATTGTAGTTAATTTGAAATGTCTATTATGCTATAGAAAGGATAGGATAACGTTCTCTTAACTATACTCTGTATATAATAAAAAGGTTTGGAACTCAGGCTTCTTTCGGATGCAACCGGGAAAGTATCAAGATATGAGAACAAAAATGGATCTTAACGCAGTGTTGACCTTTTGAATTTGAAGTATGTATTTAAAGTGCTATTTTATAAGTTAAAATACATATATTATTTATAAACAATGTCAACGGATTGCGCGAGTCGGCAAACGTATTAAGTTTTTTTTTTTATGTAAACTTCATGTTAACTTCTGTAGTCACCTTCTAAAATGAAGCATTTAGACTAATTTAGAGACAAGAAAGAACGTTACTTTTGAAGAGTGATGTAAAAAAAAAAAAAACAAAATTTACGCAATCTCTAAATAGCCAACACCAAATATATTTTATTCTTATTCACGTTGTTTTATAAGCGAAAAAAGTAAAGTTTATCAATTTCAAAAAATACTTCATGGTTTTTGTGAACTTGGTGGAATCATCTTAAGAAAATTATTTTATTGTAAGTACCATGTCATAACTGAAATAGCAATAGCCGTGGAGCAGATGTCATTGTATTGAGATAAACAACGCGATTCGGGAAATGAATTAGAGATTCACTAGATATGAAATAGTAAAGATATGTGACGATCCACGTCAAAAGGTACCATTGCCGCGGCTGAATATTGGAGCGGCGTTAATAATAGCGTAAGTGCCAGCCTCCATAAGGTACCATTCACGTGGAACGTCACATATTTATCTTTACTATTTCATATCTAGTGAATCTCTAATTCATTTCCCGAATCGCGCCGACAGACGGGGGCAGCAATACCACGTTGCCTGGATACAAAGATCCTTTCTTGCTTGTATAACCAAAAGCTCCATTCTTACATAAGACGGTAGCTGTGTTTTGTTTGCGTCTTTTCATTACAGACTATCTTATTACAAAATATATATTATCAAACTAAAATCTTATACACGGAAAGGTCAGAAAGCTTAGCCATAATGTAATAACATTAGAGTATATTAATTAATTTCTTTAATAGGTTAATGAATTCATTGGAATTTCTATACATATTAGAAATATATATGCGGTTACGAATCCTATCTCAAATTATTGTGTATACGTCGAAGTAATTTGTGTTTTTGAATAAAGTTAATATGCACTCTGTTTTTCATTCAATGTTGTTGTATTTTTGTAGGGGACAAATAAACAAGAAAACTTTGTGTTTTAATTATGTAGGTAGGTACCGACGAGTAAAGTAGCTATAAACGCTAACCACTATCAGATTCAAAGCCCTGTACGTACTGAACAAAAATATTCAAACACGACTCAGCATAGAGCTGTACCGTGGAGTCAAAGTAAACATTCGTTAGGGATTCACATGTCTCATCTTTGTCAAACGTGACCGGCCTCAGGGATGAAACTACACATAATATACATTACATAAGCTCGGTATGAGTCTTCGTTATGCAGGCTTACGTTTTCGCTAACGGTTGGCTTTCAGTATTGTGCGAGCTTAATGACGATATTGGTTATGTAAGGGATGTTTATTTCTAAGGAATGTTTTTAACCTACCTTTTAAGGAATGTGATTAGGTAAACTTGTATAAATAAATCATCAATTCCAACTGACAGCTTTCACTTCAACATATTTTTTTAGTCGCACCTCATTGGGCACCACATTAGACAAGGATACAAAAAATACTCGTAACAGTGATTTTTTAGGGTTCCGTACCCAAAGGGTAAAACGGGACCCTATTACTAAGACTTCGCTGTCCGTCCGTCCGTCCGTCCGTCCGTCTGTCACCAGGCTGTATCTCACGAACCGTGATAGCTAGACAGTTGAAATTTTCACAGATGATGTATTTCTGTTGCCGCTATAACAACAAATACTAAAAACAGAATAACATAAAGATTTAAATGGGGCTCCCATACAACAAACGTGATTTTTGACCAAAGTTAAGCAACGTCGGGAGTGGTCAGTATTTGGATGGGTGACCGTTTTTTTTTTGCTTTTTTTTTGTTTTTTTTTTTTTTGCATTATGGTACGGAACCCTTCGTGCGCGAGTCCGACTCGCACTTGCCCGGTTTTTTACAATAGCAGCCGATATTATGTAACGGCTTGTTAATGGAATAGAGCGTCAACTTAATTCAACTAGTAGGTTGACAACCCTTTTGCCTAGTTGGTACTTATAGTGCTACGAATATATGATATCCTTGGGTTTTTAGATATTTGTATGTACATATCTATAGATCCTGCGTTCTATCTATAATATCTGCTCATTATCCATAATAACCATCATCTTAAAGTTTAAGATAACCGTTTTTGGGCCCTGATCGATTTAAATAAGATTGTCGCCATATTTTGAAGAACGTTTAGAAATAAATAGCAGCAATAAACTTAACGGTAATAAATAAGTTAGGTACTTTTTACTCTAAATAGCTAAGTAGAAAAATAATGAAATGGTCCATCATATTTCTCTAGTAAATTGCTATAAAAACAAGACTGGCGAGTATAGAATTCCTTTTTGCAATTTTATTTCAAATACCTATTTATCATTTGAGTGAGCTCAGATTCATGCTAAGAAATATGAACAATAAAGCTT
Source organism: Cydia splendana (assembly GCF_910591565.1). Classification (NCBI taxonomy): domain Eukaryota; kingdom Metazoa; phylum Arthropoda; class Insecta; order Lepidoptera; family Tortricidae; genus Cydia; species Cydia splendana. The sequence continues at coordinate 8,725,811 of NC_085971.1, read as the reverse complement.
CTCGGACGGCAGATGCAAACTGAGTCGTAAAGATTTTGTGGTCTTCTAAGAAACAATCAAATCTCTGAACAGTACCTATATAAATTATGATGATAAATGTTATTAAATGCTTAGAGTGCACTTTTCGTTATCCTGATCAAGAGATTTAAGTACTTTACTTAAGATTAAAGCAAGACAAGTAAAATCGGATTCAATTGTTTTAGAACCTTACCTACAATGGGGTCCTAAAGGGGCCCACTGATTAACAGTCCACCGGACGGTATCGGCCTGTCAGTTGTTCGGAACTGTCAAAATTTTGTTTTTTAAAAATTGCGAAGCGTCTGGTTGACGTAACCGGTGACCGAAGAGCTGGCAGCTTCGTCGCACAACGTTTGGTACATTGCCTCAAGGGCCTATTTTAGATAGTAGTTTAGTACTTGTACGGCTGCTGTGGTACTTCTGTATTTATCTATTATGGAAATGTTTATGTTTATTTCCTTTTATATAAAAGAAAGTTACCTAAAATTAATGTGACTTCGCCCACCAATAGGTGCACTAACCTTACCCTTACCCTTACTTTCTTGTCAGAGAGACTTTTGATATTTGATAGAAATAGGATCGATTGGAATTTTAGCCAAAATTATATTGGTTAACTATTTTGAAACATACAATTACAAATATGACAAGTAAAATTAAAAACAAAATGCATGTGTTTGAAGATATTTAATGCGGGAATTCTTGTACTTTGGATTTAATTTGCAGGTTTGGTTCGTTTTGAAAAGTGATTTGCAGATGTATGGGGATGTGAATATGATGTGTATTGTGGTTTTCAGGGCAACCAAGCAAACACAAATTATACGTGTTATTCTAATTCAAGGGGTCACTAGTAGCTTGGAAAGAAAATCCACCAGCAAAGTCGGCGGTAATTCGGAATAATTCATAAGATGTAGATATCCTCTTACCAAGTGTCTTCCTTGGGACACACGCTTTACTCTAGCAAGGCTAAAACTACATACAACCGTCCTACCTAACCTAAATGCAGCTAGCTGTAACCAGATGCACAAGATTATTGTTTCTATCTAAAACCTTTACTTCAATTTTTCATTAATACTGTAGATATAGGTAAATTATTTAAACTTCTCACTAAACAACAATAAACCACTATTCTGTGGTGACAATTAATTAGAATTGTTTACTCTAAAGCTGTTTCCAAGCCGAATAGCCAACATGCCAATCGCTCCGTAGCGATCGAAACGCAACTGTCACTGAAGCGATAACGATTGTCACCGTGGCTAGGCCGGCTGGTGGACTGGTGGTTGTACTTATCAACTTTCCCTTCCTCAGTACGTACAGAAATCGTACCCATAGTTCCGAGAAAATACGAAGGAAAACAATTATGCACTACATCTCTACGGTGTTGCACACAAACTGCGATCACCCGCTGACACGTCTGTTATAGCGAATTCAATATCAAACGTGATTTCCTTTATCAATCATCTGTGTGTGACGTGACAAATTTGCCTACGCAGAGGGTTGATCGTTCTGATGTATGTGGGACGCTGTCATTGGCGTCACAGATAATATTTGCGTGGGACAGATGTCTCAATTTATCTTCGAATATAATCAGACTTGGGCTCTAATTTGTCTTTCTTGTACCTATGCCCTGTATTGTTTCAATTCTTGTAACTTACATCATCAAAATACTTTTGTTGGAATGCTAAATGCAATACTGTAAACCCAAAGCTCAGCTCTTTTGTCCTTATTTTAGGATTAAGTGTTACGATCCCATAATCTCTTTTTATTACAATTAGTAACCCTAGATAGGCAGCATTTGATAACGAAAACTTTAGATTATTAAACCAATCATTATTTTATTCATGTGTAACTAGTACATTTAGGAGTTTTAAAGTTTAGGTTGAATGATTTTACGCTGATTTCTATTTTTTGAGTCTGCGTGATTATTAATTACACTCTGACTTGTCGCCTATTTTATTTTTAATCTTTATTTTTTCTCGTGTCATAAGCAGAAGAGCAAAAAAAGACACAGTTGAAAATTCCAGTACCTGTATTAATCACGTTCATTTTTGCCTCGCTAAGGTAAGGTAAAGATTACAGACTTTTACGTAGTACGTCGTGGCACACTTTTCTCACTCCCCGCATACTAATCACCTATTACACACAAGCCCGTCGATTGGAGCTCTGAGGGCAAAAAACCTCCCCTTTTACGCTGTGCAGTTTTTCAAGAGGTTATAAAAGTCGCATAAGTATAGTTAGCAAACAAGCAAATAAATTAATCTGACAAGACCGATTACTATACATAATTAGGTACTTATGAAAAAGAACATTTACACTAATATCCGAATATAATGAGTAACTTAGTCACGCAACTACAAAATTAATTGCCGTGACTTCAGTCCTCTTTTATCGTTTTATCATCAGCCGAAAAAAATATCCTGCTCCGAAACCTCTTCATCGGTTCCTTAGAATTTTAACCAGATATTCGTTGCACCTTATTAAGGGCCTTTCCGTGTACATTTTCAAGCACATAATTCTAGTTGAGTTCAACAGCTTTTTGTCCGTGTGCCTCCTACCGAATTATAATTATGCAAAATGTGCCAACTCTTAGCAAGTTAACTAATGAAGTATTATATCGTTGAAAATTAATTGAGGTATGTGCTAGTAAAATAATCTTTAATATAATAGACGTTAGTTATTTTTTAGCCACACATAATATTTATAACGTCGACTGAATTGTCTAAAGGTATACTTTGATAAGGTTGACGCAGTTATGCGAACTCACGTTGACTCTTGGGTCCTAATGTGATTAATGCGTCAACACGACAACGAGGACCACCCTGTATGATTAGTGGCGATCAAACCAGACGAATATTTGTGTTATGGAATATTTGCTCAACTGAACCATCTACTCGTGACAGGGGATTAAAGGTTCACTATCGCAAGTATCAGTTAGTCTGGTTAGGCATTTAGGTAGGTAACCATAACCATTTTACGGCATTTTAATTTAATTAAGTTAGTTTTATTTACTCACTCTCATTACCTGTTTTGGGTGACTTACAATCGTGCATATACCTACTATAAAGGTATAATTGTATAGATATAAATAAATATTATAGGACATTCTTACACAGATTGACTAAGTCCCACAGTAAGCTCACGAAGGCTTCACAATCAGAATCAGAATCAGAATGCATTTATTCGTTATAACATAGGTATATTGTATTGGTCTTATAGTTGCTTGTGGCTTGTGTTGTGGGTACTCAGACAACGATATATATAGAAATACTTAAATACATAGAAAACAACTATGACTCAGGAACAAATATCTGTGTCATCGCACATTAAATGCCCTTACTGGGATTCGAACCCAGGACCCTAGGCTTCACAAGCAGAATTAATTTAAGGCATAATGCTTCATGCTCAAATGACAGTAGTTATGTAACTTGATTTGTTACAATTACTTATACAAATATATTCATTATGGCTTCTTATTTCTATAATCTGAATTACACATTTTTTAAGTGTCATTCAAGGAGGTACAAATTAAATGGGCATCACGTGTTTAAAGTTTGCTTGAATATAAGGTACATGTCCAAATCATACTTTGCCTGATCTTTCCACGCATTGGTCACGTTTAGTTTCTATATTTCCTTGGGAAATCATAACAATAAAAGGTTATTGAGAAAATGAGGTTTCTGCGAGTAAGCTACGTTAATGTGCCAATGTCATGCTCTCGCACTTGTGTTGGTAACAAGGGTTAAGATCTGTTTGACTAATGGGTAGAGCGTCTGTTACTTTGTATCCATTGAGTATAATATATTTTCGCTGAAAGCAAGGAATCGGCTGATTATAACAAATGTTTCAGAAAAACCTATCTAACCAAAGATGTTAAATCGTTTATCTACACACATATCATAAACCCTCTATGATGCCTTCAAAATCCGTAAATAATGGCCCACATTACGATAAACTGTTTTGTTACAGAAAATTTATTATCTGTGAAAATGTTGTAATAGCTTCATTACTATATCAAAATCGATTTAGTAATGCTTTCAAATTTCGAACATCTCCGAAAAAAAGCAATTTGATTTGACCCCTATTTCTAATATCAGCCGAGATGACGTTTTATTCGAAATCAAATGACAATTACATACAATATTGACAAATCTAGCATGTTAGTTGGTATCGAACGATATGGCAATCGACCCCGACTCTAGTTTGTCTCTGAATAAAAAAAAAACTACGGATGTGTGACGTGCGTGAAAAAACTTTTCATTTGCCGCCATTTGACGTAAAGTTTATCTTTTAATTAGGTTGTAAGTAAAAAATAATTTGTTTTGTTGTTGTATTGTATTGTAGTACGGGCGATTTTCCGCAACTCGACGTCCTGCGCCTATTTTGCGTGATAGGGGGTAGGCTAGTCCTGCCAGCCCAGCTCCTCGAGGAATCCCACCAAACCTTTGATATTGAGTAGGACCTCGGGGAGGTCTCTCAGAGATACGAGATGTTTTGCCCTGTATGGGGCCACTCCGCTGCATTCCAACACCACGTGAGAGGCTGTTTCTTCCTTCTCCATGCATCCACGGCATAGGGGACTGTCTGTGACACCTGTTATAAAAAGATGTTTGTTAAAAAGTCCATGACCTGTTATGATACTGGTTACCATACTCAGTCGAACCTTTCCTAGTTGAAGGAGCGTCCTTGTGAGCTTACCGTTGATGCCAGGCATGGCTTCTTTGGCCTGTCTGGTTTAGCCAGTGTTCTGTGTGTAGTTTCCCAGTGCGTGCCAGCAGCATTGAGCGTACCTTGCTAAACGGTATCGGGAGAATCGGTTCCGGGCCAATCGCCCCCGCACCCGATCCTTGTCTGGCAAGCTCGTCCGCAGCATCGTTACCTCGGGATCCACTGTGTCCCTTGATCCATTGTAAGGTGATCTTGTTGTTCTGACATACCTCCATTAGTCGTTCGTGGCATTCCTGTATAAGTTTGGATGTAACTATATGGCTTTTTAGGGCCATTAAGACTGCTCTACTGTCGGAGAGTATGCGGATGGAGGATCCTACTACCTTCCTTGCAGTGGTGGCAGCCGCCGCGTTTATGAAGCCCATACACTCAGCTTGGAATACCGAGTTATGGGCTCCTAGCGGAGTGGTGATTGACATGTTCAGGTCTTCTGAAAAGGTACCAGAGCCCGATCCGCTGTCTGTTTTGGACCCATCAGTGAAGATTCTCAGCTCCCGGGGATTGAGTCCTTCATAGTTGTCGTCCTCATATAATTGTATTTTGTACCTTTTGTCAACGATGGCTTGTTTGTGAATTCGATCCGTGCCCGCCAGGCATGTTGTGTGAAGAAGTTTTGTTGTTTTTAAAGTAACTTTAACAAAAGTTTCGTGTAAAATGTGCGATAACGATATTTCGGAGACGCCACCTCATATCCGCGAGTTCCTCCAGAGAGCAAAGTGCCCCAATATCGGCTGTAATATGAGGTTAGTGAATATATCATAAAAGTGTATAACATGTGTGTAGATAAAGCAGTGTATGTAACTGTAAATAATTAGGCATTAAAACACTCGTGTGATACTATTATGAAACTCACCGCGTTCGTTTCATAAATCCACACTCGAGTTTTAACGCCTTTCATTATGTAGCAGTCACATAAACTACTATTATCCGTGAATTAAAATAGAATAAAGTACTCGTACAATTAGCGTAGTAATTGTTCAATTACAATACCTAGGTATATGGGTACTTTAACAATAAAATAAAAAGATCTATCTATATGGGTCAACATACATTAATAATCTATTCTGATTTCTCTTTTCTGTCCCCAAAGTTAAGAGCATTGCCTACCTAAACAAATAATGCACAGACTGCTGGTACCGGTAAGGTTTTGGATGGTAATTCCTAAGTCACAACCAAAAAATATTACGATTCAGTAGGTATCCTAACTTTTGGTAACATGTTTGGCTTAGATACGTTATTAAAACATTATAAATAATATTTGTTACGTAAGAAAATCATAAATAGTGATCGTAATTACGAAAGCAAATAGTGAACGGATATTGGAAATTAGGTGCTTGACGGGAAATCTCCTACGAAAGTAAACAAAGAAAGATGGCGGAATGTTGCGTCCGCTCCTAATCAACTTGATAAATCGGGAGGGTTGTAAGTTTGGTTTTGATTCGAATGCAAGGACGAAGTCAATATTTGTTTAGGGTGGGACCCATATGCGCCTTTAGGTGTTTAAGAAACTGTTTTAGGTGTGTATGTAGGTTTTTGTGTACTGATGATGTGACTGTGTTTATGAAAATACGTGCAATAGATAATGCGAAAAGCGACAAAGGAGCTTGTTATAGTAGTTTATGTGACTGCTACATAATGCTTAATTATCGGTAAAGTAAAACAATTTTCACGCATGCCACTCAACCGTAGTTTTGACATTGGAAATGTCTTTTCGTTCGCTCCAGTATAGGGTCCGATTTCACGAAAAAGTGCGATCCCCTTATATCAGGGAAAGTTGTGAAGATATGATATTAAAAAATAGACTCAAAAGACGCATAATCACGAGAGCTGTAAGGTGCAAAAATAATTATTCGAGAAAGTCAAAAACGAAAAAAGTTATGGTCGAAATAGTGAAAATAAAATTCAATTTTTTCCGAATTTTTGATTTTGGTGCTCGATAATTTGGAAACGAAGAATGATATAAAAATTTTGAGAAAAACGGCTCTGGACAATTTAGTCAGCTACAATTTGAGCCTAAAACAAAGACGATCGGGTTAAGGGTTTGCCCTGTAGCCTAACCTTAAAATAGTCAAAAAGTCAGAACGCACTATTCGACAATCTATGCATTCTTGTGGTGGTGGAAATAGAATTAGAAGTAGATGTAGAGGTAGAGGTAGAAGTAGAGGTAGAAATAGAGGTAGAGGTAGAGGTAGAGGTAGAGGTAGAGGTAGAGGTAGAGGTAGAGGTAGAGGTAGAGGTAGAGGTAGAGGTAGAGGTAGAGGTAGAGGTAGAGGTAGAGGTAGAGGTAGAGGTAGAGGTAGAGGTAGAGGTAGAGGTAGAGGTAGAGGTAGAGGTAGAGGTAGAGGTAGAGGTAGAGGTAGAGGTAGAGGTAGAGGTAGAGGTAGAGGTAGAGGTAGAGGTAGAGGTAGAGGTAGAGGTAGAGGTAGAGGTAGAGGTAGAGGTAGAGGTAGAGGTAGAGGTAGAGGTAGAGGTAGAGGTAGAGGTAGAGGTAGAGGTAGAGGTAGAGGTAGAGGTAGAGGTAGAGGTAGAGGTAGAGGTAGAGGTAGAGGTAGAGGTAGAGGTAGAGGTAGAGGTAGAGGTAGAGGTAGAGGTAGAGGTAGAGGTAGAGGTAGAGGTAGAGGTAGAGGTAGAGGTAGAGGTAGAGGTAGAGGTAGCGGTAGCGGTAGCGGTAGCGGTAGCGGTAGCGGTAGCGGTAGCGGTAGCGGTAGCGGTAGCGGTAGCGGTAGCGGTAGCGGTAGCGGTAGCGGTAGCGGTAGCGGTAGCGGTAGCGGTAGCGGTAGCGGTAGCGGTAGCGGTAGCGGTAGCGGTAGCGGTAGCGGTAGCGGTAGCGGTAGCGGTAGCGGTAGCGGTAGCGGTAGCGGTAGCGGTAGCGGTAGCGGTAGCGGTAGCGGTAGCGGTAGCGGTAGCGGTAGCGGTAGCGGTAGCGGTAGCGGTAGCGGTAGCGGTAGCGGTAGCGGTAGCGGTAGCGGTAGCGGTAGCGGTAGCGGTAGCGGTAGGGGTAGGGGTAGGGGTAGGGGTAGGGGTAGGGGTAGGGGTAGGGGTAGGGGTAGATATAGAGATAATTTTATTCGTGAGCACAAACACAAAATAAAAACTTATACAGAGAAGCATAAAAAAGAAAAAGTGCCACGAAATGGTCTCACCCCAGCATGTTGCTGGCGGCTGCTAGCAGATAGCTGATGCTGAATCCTGGCAGTACCTAGTGGAGCTCGGGTTTAATACAACATAAGCACAAGCTGTTTTGGTCATCGGACTCGTCTCGATGAGCACTTAGGAGAGTAGTACCCAAGATAGAGCTGATGCTGAACCCTGGCTGTACCTCAAGGAACTCAGGTTTGTTGCAACATAGGCACACGCTGTTTTGGTCATCCGACTCGTCTTGATGAGCACTTAGGAGAGTAGTACCCAAGATAGAGCTGATGCTGAACCCTGGTTGTACCTAGCGGAACTCAGGTTTGGTGCAACATAGGCACGCGCTGTTTTGGACATCCGATTCGTCATGATGATCACATGGTAGAGCATTACCCAAGATAGCTGATGCTGAACCCTGATAGTACCTATTGGAACTCAGGTTTGGTGCAACATAGACAAACGCTGTTATGGTCATCTCTCGTCGCGTCAAACTGCTGTCAAGAAAATTTCATATCTTGCAGCAAATGGGCCGCTGCCGATCAAGACTCGAGTGACGATAACGGCGATGTGGCTACCACTTCTCGAGTTGACTACGGATTTGCCGTGTAATAATTTTCTTGTACTTTGAACATTAATATATCCTGCTTATTAATCGAAAAATTAAATATGTACCTATACTTATGCGCCACGGCGACAATTATTCAAACTTCGATACGCGTGTGGAAATTTTGCAATTTGTTTGTTCACATGCGTTATGTCCAGGATACTTGTGTTAATCTAAGAATAAAATAATTATCATTCAACGTTGTAGTTTTATTTTGTAACTTTTTCCTTATCCAGACTTTCTCGTCGCTGCGACAATATTTTTTCGAATTCCGTAGATTCATTTCCAATGTGCTCGATAGTCGTGTGAGGCACGAAATCTGTGAATTTTTTTACTCAGTGACAGACTAGAGCGATTTGTTAGCTGTACGTCCAATACGCAGTTCGTCCAAATGATATGAATTTCGAAAAATCGGCAGACTGTTTTGTACAGACAATGTCAGCCAAGGCGTCTCCAATTACTAAATGCTCCAAGAGCAATAATAACAATTTCACGGGTATGCTGGTTAGTCACAGCGGCTGTTGTTCCTTAACCAACCAACGGAGCAGCGGTAACGCAACGTTCAAAGGGCTTCATTATAATCTTCCACTTTTGTGATGAAAAAGAAACATTTTGCATTTAAATAAGCGATAGATGCTCCTGTCTGGCTTCTGGTTATGGCACTCTAGACTTACAAAAAACAAATTAAAAATTATTATTTAATGTTTCCGCCAAAGATTCCGTTTGATGTACTGCGGTTTGATATCTTGCGCTTTTGTACATTCTAAAGACAAACAGAAAGTGTAATCGAAATTTGGATAAGAAATTGGATTTACTCTTTACTTTTGCTTTAGTTGAATGTCTCTGTGTTGAGGCTAAATTTATATTTTTAGACTGAGATGTTAAGTAAACTGTCTTAGTTTTTGCAAATTTAACTTTCTAGTTTCTGTTAATCAAGAGTAGTCTAAGCATGAACCATCTTTACTCCACTTTTGTACTTAAATATATTTTCACCACACCAACTGGTAAAGGCTCTCATGATTGTTCAAAAACCGAGTTGCATTTTATTCACATGTGGGGAAAAGTGATTAAATGCAAATTTTGAGTTGTTTTCTTATGTTTACTGGCTGAATTGACTTTTAAATGATGACTTTGATGGACAAATATTTAATAATATTCATTTGGATTTGATTTGGTTTGTTTTTGTTTGATATCTTACAGTTAATATTTTCTTCGGGTTGGTGTGGTGAAAATTGTTGTGTGTCACTCGGGGGCAAATTTTGTTTAACCTTCGTGCTTTGAAACCCTCGCAAGTCTCGCAACGCTCAAGATTCCATTTATCGAAAAACTCGCTACGCTCGTGGGTCAATTTTGGAATCTTTCGCTTGCTCGGGTGATGATGATCTCCTGACCGATTTCGGCCACAGCGACTGCGTGCTCTGGAGTAGGCAATTTTTAACTCGTGTTATTAGAGTGTAGCTGATCCACTCTCTGGTGCGCCCTTAAGTGGCTCACATCTTCTTGCTAAATACTCGAGCGCATTTTGGGCACGTTTGCTCGGGTATCAATATAAGCACGAGCGGTTAAACAACAACTTTGCCCCCTTGTAAAACAAATAACTATTATATTACATCAAAACAAGGCTTCGCGTGATATTAATATACTTTCAGTTCACCTTGCAATATAAAGTTTTAATTTCTCGTTCAAGGATAAGTAGAGGACTTAGGTGTATGCCCTCAGAAACTATCTTGAATTACCTATATTAAAATACCTACATTATTAAATTTGAAACACTTTGTTAACAATAAAACGGAATGTTTTGACGGTGCACCTGCCACGCGCTGCGGGACACTATGTGAACACTTTCTAGATAACGCTCGCATTGTTTCGATTCACCACACCATACTCGGGTTCGTTTCGTATTTTATGTTATTCGAAGCTTGAAATTATATTAACTGTAGTCATTTCTGTTCTACCGTAAAGTTTATTCAAAGGTTTTTCAATAAAGCCTTTATTATTTTATAAGTAATACATTTTGCAATATTGAATAACAGATCGAACTTAACATAAATCAATCTTAAAATCTACTTAATAATCTACATATATCCTAAAATAAATGACCTAACTTAAAATCTAAACACATTACTAAAATCTCTCAGCCCCATCCCGACCCCCACCCAGCCCAAAAGTGCCAAAGATACTAGCGGCATTACCGCGCTGGATGGCAAAATTTATTATTTCGGTTTTTAAATGCTTAGTTTTATAAAAATAGGTTTTAAGTAAACTTGCAATGTATTTATACAGTGAATCTCTATCTTAACGTTTACGGTTTTCTGCATGAATTTGCATTAAATAACTTATGAATATACATTGTTATTGTAGTGAACGTATAGGTACCTAGATAGTACAGGGTTGACAAATGTTTTAAGTATCCACAGGTACCATTCATAAAATATTGTTGCGAGCATACAATATTCTATGAATGACTGTTAATAAAAGTATTAGTTGACATCAAAATACATTAAGCCTACCAAAAACCAGTAATATTATTAAAACAATGATCTAATAACAATAGCACACATTTAAATCGTAAAAAAACCTTATCTTATAATATATCCAATTTTTGACTTGAGCTATGAATGCATTTCATTCAAGCAGAGCTAACTAGAGCACGTAATGATTTAGGACTTATAAACTTTCATGTACCTATCGCTTTGTATGTACCTACTTATTATCATGAAAATAGGATTACCGAGCTACGGTTATTATGTCAGATTTTGTGGATTGTAAATTGCCAGAAGACTATTTTACTCAAAATTACATGAGAATTTTGCCACATATTGCATTAGGCATAATTTCGGTGCTTTCTAGTAGTACGAATAAGGGGTCGTCCATTAATGATTACATCACACAAAATTTTGATTTGTTATCCAAACGGACCCCAGGCTCCCATGAGCCGTGGCAAAAAACCGGGACAACGCGAGGAAGATGACCAATGTATGCACACTATGCGGGTTTTTTGTTTGTTTTAATAATACTTGCAGTTTAATGTAACAGAAAAATACTTTTTCAACTTGATGTACTTTTCTTATTTTTTGATATATCGGGTTAATTATTTTTTAACATTATATAGAGGATATTCACAGTCACTTGGTATGTATTTTGAACTAATCCATTCATCCATTTTCAATTTAGAGCACTTGAAAGTCAACAGTGGATTGTGAAATTTTTGTACGTTTTCTAATAATTTGTTAGACCAAGTATTGAAAATGTCACAGTATGTTATATATTTGTGATCTACTCACAAAGCCCTTTCATTTGGTACCCCACATGGTATGTTTAAAAGAAACAAAATAAAAGTTTTTACTGCAGACTTTATGACGCCACAGCAACTACCCCCACCACTTCCGCGCTTGTCATCTCATATATTTGTGTTCAGGGCATTACACTGAATGCATCGATACCATATTCACCCATATCCGAGACGACATGGACGAAACCTAACCTAAAGCCTGAAAATACAGCCCTCTAGTGCATTATTTCCTAGTATTTAATTAATGCATCGAATAATTTTCGTTATTCCACAATTTGGTAGCTTCGAAATATTTAATTTTGCATCACAACGTCCAGGCTTAATTAATTTGCTCTCTCGACCTCGTAATGATCTCGGGGGAATCGCAAGATGCCAGATTGATGATACAATGGGGATTCAACTTTAATTTACTTATCAATATTTGGGCTTTGTAGATTGGCAAAAAACATAAACTGATGTGAAAATTTAATTTGGTTGCGAATTAAATCTTCACACGAATTTTATAAAAATAAATTGAAGTTGTTCAACTGAATATCACATAACTGTTCCAAAAGTTCAATGAAACTATTTTTCGCGGTTATTCATATTGTGTTTTAAATCTCAAATACAGCACAGTGCTCAACCTCTTGTCTTCAGCTATACAGAGGCGAGGCGTGCAAAGAATGCGCTTCTCAGTTCGCACTGATTTTAAACATTTCAAAAAGCTCATTGTATAGCGCTTGAGAAAAAAGCAACTTACATACTTTTTTGAAGAGCTACGCCACTGATGCAATACATACGGATAAGTATTATTGCTGCAATCGTGCGAGTTGGCATGGCTTATTTGATTTCCTTTGTTTCGCTGTGCCTAGCTTTTTGATTTGATCTGCAGAGGTAGTGTAGAATAAAAGAGATATCATTTGTTTATGGTTAAATTATATCTTTAAAATATAATCAGTACCTAGGAACATGCGTCTGCACTTATAAACATAATTCGTTTACGCATATTATACCAACTGAATGGCTGTCGACATCGACTAATTGTGCTTTAATATTTTAATTGACACCGAGTTCCAGTCTAGACGGAACGGATATAATCCGCTTTCTGAATCAATTAATTATTTCGACCGGCATCGGCAATCCCCAAATCAGCTCTTAAATGCCCGTCTAGTCGACAAACAAGCCAATGTTGGTGTTTTTTGTCGCTAACTAAAAACAATAATCGGAAGTGCGAGTCGGACTCGCCCGCCGAGAGTTCCGTACTTTTTAGTATTTTTTGTTATAGCGGCAACAGAAATACATCATTTGTGCAAATTTCAACCGTCTAGCAATCACGGTTCATGAGATACAGTCTTGTGACAGACAGACAGACGGACATATAGTGGAGTCTTAGTAATAGAGTCCTGTTCTTACCGTTTGTGTACGGAACACTATAAAACGTTTGTTCTAGGTATTATAATACCGTTTAGGGTCAAAAACAAAACTGTGTTCGCGTCTTTCCTGTAGACTTACACAAGAGTTAAGGACTATTAAGGTTAATTTTCTTATTTAACCCTTATCCACGTGAAAAGGTCCTCCTTTTATTTAGAGAACTATGATAAAATCATTACTTACATGCCCACAAGCTGTTAACTATTGCCCACAGGAGAGAAAACTAGCGTGTTCGCGCCAACTGTACATTTTTCTCTCCTGTGGGCAATAGTTAACAGCTTGTGGGCATGTAAGTAATGATTTTATCACAGTTCTCTGAATAAAAGGAGGACCTTTTCACGTGGATAAGGGTTAAATAAGAAAATTAACCTTTATAGCCCTTAACTCTTGTGTATGTCTACAGGAAAGACGCGAACACAGTTTTGTTTTTGACCCTTTACTGCTATTAAGAGAGTAGAAGTACTAGTGCTTGACGCTGCACTAGTATTCGACATGGGCACTTTATGTCAACGTAATATAGGTTAAATTTGAACGGCGAAGATTTTTCTGTGTACAAATTTAATCCTTGTCACTTTGACATAAAGTGCCCATGTCGAATACTAGTGCAGCGTCGAGCACTAGTACTTCTACCCTATCTTACTTTTTTTAAGCAATTTTTTTGTATTTTTTATAGGGCAGCTACCAAAAAACCGCGCTGCTACTTTAGATTGGTCCTAGGAGACCTTTCCTAACTTTTTAATTAACGTTGATTGGAATTTACGGATTTTGGAGATAATAAGTCAGCGTCATTACGTCATCAGTTATGATTTTTTTATGCTACTTGATTCCATTTCTACCCAGAATTACGACTGGTTTTATAAGGATGATGCTTGAAGTGTACCTACTTCTGATATACATTTTTTTATATAGTGGTCTCATCTCGGCCGAAATTCAGTTCTCTACTTCAGCTTTCGAGACAGCTGCATGATGCATTAGATATATGATGGATCGTTTATATGCTGCCTTGCTCTGACAAATAGCAATAGCTTGCTATAGGATCATTTTTGGCAAAGGAATTTAAAAGGCACTAAGTATGAAAACTCTTAAACATTGACCTTCTCGTAATTCTACCCACGAAAATACTTGAAGACAAGAAGGAAAGAAAAATATGTTTGAACTGAGACAGAAAATGATAAATTTTATTTTTTGACTTGCTCATTTTATTTTGGTACACTGTACAGGTACCTACACTGTTAGGCCAAGAAAGGTACGCTCGGCTAGTATGGCGGAATGGAAATAATTAGTAATAGCTGAAATTTTCGGTGTATGGGACAGATAATAAATCTAGTGATTACGTCGACACATAATCCAAATAAATATATTACATTTAGGTATTTAAAAAAAAATGTAAAAATATAAAAAATCACAGAAAGTTTGTAAAAAATATTAATAACATTTTTTAAATTTATACTCATAGAGAAATATTTGCTTTATGACATTAAGCATGAATCACACAAAAAATAATTCTGTATCCTACATTTAAAGTAAGTAACCTACGGTTATTATTAAATTCAGTATATTTCCGTCCTCAAAAATGGTAATAGGCTATTTTTTCTATCATTATTTCCAAATTACAATAAGTACAAGCGTTGCAATTTAATCGTACACTAAATAATACCGTATGGGAGGTTTTATGGGGTTGTGCATTAATTGCCTGGTTAAAAATGGTAATAGATCAATATCATATGGGATTTTTATTATGAGTTCTCCTTCATCGAATACTGTAAAAATCGGCTTGAAATATGATTCGTAACACAACAAACCATCAAAAACGTTATCGTTGCTTTAAAGTTGCCGCGCACGAGCCAGCGAGCTAACGCGATTGGTCGTTGCATGGAGCGCGGCGACGGAACGATGAAACTTCCATCGCCCCGAGCGCGAATATTTAAAAAAGTATTTAGTATATTTACTATTTACTCGGTCAAAACATATGTACCAGTGAACGTAAAAAATATGGGAGACTAGATTCGAACTAATTATCAGCTTTAATCTGGGCAAGAGTGCTGTAAATAAGAAAGTAAATTTTACGTAATTGCAGGCTTTCCGTCTCCGCACGCAAGTGCGCGTTAAATTTAATACAATAATAGGCCAATTATATAGGGCTATTATACTGACACACACCCAATTTGATAGCAGAAAAAGACGCGAAATTAAAATTTTCTTAGGGAAATCAAATCTTCGCGCCTATAAGTTTAAACTTTAGGTTTCAATAGCGGTCATTTAAGTACCACCCCTCACCACTAAAATGTAATTATCAAAAACGACAGTTGCTAATGTTCCCCAAAGTAAGCATTTCTAGTTAATGCTGCAATACAGTGGTACCGGGCACCTTGCGACGCAAGGCCGAGCAGGAATCGCAAACCTTAAAATATTTGCACTAATTAATTAAGTTAGGATTTTGTTAGTACTCTTTAATTGAATAGCAAAAAATATAAGTTATGCATTAGAAATACCGTTTTTATTCGATTTTTAATTAAGTAATTATTGTTAAACTTATTTTTACCGTGTGGTGTCGGTTAAAATTTCACTAGTAACATCATTTGGCGACTAGGGCAATAAAAGTCGACACCACAACCAACAAATTAACAAACAACAATAACCAACAAATTAACAAACAACAAAAATTTGCAGTAATATTCCAAAACTCGACTGAACGCAAGCGCACCGAACCGTGTCGCTCCCCTGACGCGACTCAGTGTCATAAAACGTAAGGCCGTGGTATTAACGACAGCGGATAGCTGAGCGGCGAGCGGTGACTGCAGGCGGCAATAAGGTGTTCAGTTAATGTTTTTATAATTTGAAATGACTTCGTTTCCATGTAGAAATAACCAAACAGACTTTAGAAGCATTTAATATTTTATTTGTGGCCGTATAAATTATGTTTTATTGGTAAATTAACTACAATTATTCATATTTGTGGATAAAACAATATACATACTATAATTAATACTAAATTAACATTAAATAAATACATTATTTATGACATAAAAATACATTGCGCGTATTTAACTACTTAGCACTGTTTAATTACGATACTTGCAAGCAAGTAGTAAAGTATATGGCTCCATCCTATCCTGTACCACGATATACAAGCGATAACATTTTTGCGACAGTTTTGTATAGATAATGGATTTGTCGCTAGAAAATTACGATATCGAGATAAAAGTCAGGTCTCTGAGCGCTATTGAAACCTCAGATGCTTTTTACTTATACATGTTTTAAATTTGCCGCGCTTTTTCTAGTCAAGCTGAATGTGTTTCACTATAGAATAGTAATCGAATTGGTTCAGATTTAACGTTTAATGTATATAAATAACATAATTAGTAAATAACATAATTTTGGACTAAGTACATTATACATACCTACATGACATCAGGCTATGGTTTGGCGCACCGTGACCCTGAACGGCGCGGTAATGTGTTACGGCTGTTAAGTGAAGTCCAGACGGGATGATCAAATCGACCGATTTGATCAGAAATGAAATTGGGGTCAATCTCCAAATTAAGCAACAATTAAACAACTGTACCGATATTTGGAACCTCAGAATAATATACCCGGCCGGATACCGGATAGTAACTTTGCTTGATTTCAGAGTAAACAAATTGGATTTAAGAAACAGTCACGGTCATATTGTACATTACTCGTTTATTATTTCAAAACAATTTAAACATCCACTCACTTGCACGCGTAGGTACCTACTCATTTCGAACATAGAAATGAGTCCGCGCCAACGTTCACCACGAAACAGGTTAAAACCTGCACAATGAGCACCTAAAAACCGAAATGTAGGTATTGTTAAATTTAGTTTGTAGTTAATTAGTTTTTTGGTGTAAGTGTATGAACCAAGGTCTGAAATAAATGATTTTTTATTTTTTTTATTGTTCCGCCGGCCGAAGATTCGGCGGTCGGATACCGAATATTTGGCCGACGGTCGGGCCGAATATCCGGTATCCGACCAAACAACTATCCATTGCATTTCTAATTGAGAGTGGCAACACTATCGTAGGTCGTATTGCCCTTTTCTAGCATATACGTCCCTCGCTCCTACACTCCCACCACACAGGCAGGTTGCTTTGTCAGTTATACAAGGCAAATTTTCAAGTCATTGGCATGCTGTTTTTCCATCTGGAAGGTCGTGAAGCTAAACTGCTGGTGAGTTTTTGAATTTGTACCTCAGTTTAGCTGACTATATTGAAATAGTTATTTATTTTACAAGGGGGCAAAGTTGTTGTTTAACCGCTCGTGCTAATATTGATACTTGAGCAAGTAAAACATTCGAAACATGGAATCTTGAGCGTTGCGAGGGTTTCAAAGCACGAGGGTTAAACAAAATTTTCCCCAAGTGAAACACAAAATGTTTCACCACACCAACCCGAAGCAAATATTAAATGTAAAAATATCATACAAAATCAAATACAAATGAATTTTATTAAATATTTATGATTTAAAAGTCAATTCTACCAGCAAACATAAGAAAACAACTCAAAATTTGCATTTGATTCCTTTGCCTCACTTGTGAATAAAATGAAACTTTGCTCTCAGTTTTTGAAGTGCAAAGTAAGCCTTTCCGAGCTGGTGTGAAATAAATAATTAAATTTTTCACGCTACTGTTCGGAAATGTGGCAATAGATGGTCTAAAACCAAGCTGGAAAGTAGGCAATAGCTGTAGCACCTGAACCACCACTACTACAATGTTTCATTATTATCATCATCTGTCATTGGTGACAGTTCGCTACAGCAATGAGTATAATTTAAAACATAAAAATCAATAAAAGGTCTTTTTTGGCGCAACTTTTTCCTTCAAAAATAAATTTAGGTTATTTATAGGACCAATTTCTTGTTTAAAAAAAAAAACGAAATGTCAAACTATTCATTCATTCAGTCAGTTCATTCGATTCACGCTTAAGGCGTTTTTTACTTTTGTAGCTGTTTGTGGTTTTTTTAGCAAAAACGCTTCTAAGTTTAGAGTCCGTTTGAAGCAAACAACATAAAAACGCCTCTTAAATGTGATAAAAAAGAAAAAAGGCGGGATCGGAAAATTCTCACTGAATTGGATAGTACTATAAAATGGGTGTCATTCTGAATCCCTAACAACGTTTGTCCTAAAGTCACTTGCCCTAACTGGTTTGTCCTAATGGGCACATGCCCTAACGATCAATTGTCATAACGATTATTTTCCATAATGTAATGGTTAGCCTAAGACTCATTTGCCCTAAGCATTTGTACCATAACTATCAAGATCCCTAATGTTTTTCACCATATTCTTCGAAATCCCTAACAATGTTTGGCATAAAATAACATGTTCTAACTGTTTTGGCCTAATGGCTATTACCCTAATGATCAATCGTCATAACAGTTACTTTTCCTATTGATCAATTATAATAACAATTACTTTCCATAATGAATGGTAACGAACTGTTGCCACAAAAGTGGGTTAGGTTAGGTTAGAACCGTGACCCTCGCAAAATCGAACTGCTGCCACAAAAGTGGGTTAGGTTAGGTTAGAACTGCGACCATTGTAAAAACGAAATGTTGCCACAAAAGTGGGTTAGGTTAGGTTAGAACTGTGATCCTCGCAAAAACGAACTGCTGTCACCAAAGTGGGTTAGGTTAGGTTAGAACTGCGACCATTGTAAAAACGAAACGCAATAGGGAAATCAAAATTAGGGCATACGAGTGTTAGGTCAAGCAACGATAGGCTAAGTGAAATTAGGTAACATGATGGTTAGGATATATAATTTTTAGGCCTAACAATAATTAGGCAAAAAAATAATTATGCTACATAACATTAGGATAAATACTCAATATGGAAAGTGTCATTAGGGAAAACGATATTAGGACAAAAAAAATCGCCCATTCGATAATAGGGAAACCAAAATTAGGGAATACGCGCGTTAGGACATCTGATCATTATGACAAACAATATTAGGGAATGCAAAGATAGGAGAAAAGATTTTAGGGATTCAGATATAGATCCCTATAAAATATAAGAAACACGTATCTACGCTCGCTATAAAAATGAGTTCTTCTAGTGAAGAAAATGATATTCTTACGCTGACGCCTACCGAAATTCAAGAGACAGCACAGGCAGTGGCTAGTAATTTGCTACCAGAGAAATCGCGGGCTAGTACTTATAGTTATCCAAATGTTTCCTTATTTCCTCGCAGTAGTCGTGAAAAGCACTATGTAATGCCTCGGCCGGAAACGCTAAAGATGGAGTCGTATTATTCGAGGGCCTCCACCAACGTGTCGGCCCTCAAACTCACTCGTCCATCTTTTAGCGGTTTTCCGTCCTCTCCTACAATGTACTATAGTTGTCCGTTAAATTATCTAGCAAATAAAAACGATCCGGAATAGTGATGTGAAAGTGCAAGAGGATATTAGAAAGAGAGATGCCTAAGAGTAGCATACCATAATGAATACATGTGTCTTAGCTGTATATTGTATTGTTATAAATAATGTTAAAAATGCTTTATGTTGTTAATGTGTTCCAAATTGTGCTGCTTTGGCATTAGCTGTAAGGTGCAATTTGTTATTTGAATTAATAAATAAATACAATAAATGTTAATTTTACAAAATGTACCTATCAAATTGTATACTTTATTAAATATCTCTCTCCTCACAGGTGTTACAATAAAGGGTGTACGTACTACATTATTAATTAAACACTCATAATATAATTATATTACATACACATAATAAGTATATCATAGGATATGTATAATCACATTGGTTTGGCGTCTTCCCACCACCAGGCGATAACAAACATGTTTCAATATTATTCTTAGGTTCCGAATATCGGTACAGCTGTTTAATGACAGCATTTACACAAAAATAAAACGCTAATTAAATAACTTATCATATTCGGAACTACAGATGCAACGGATAGTTGTTTGGCCGCATACAGGATACGGGAGGTACGGCCTGACCATAGGCCGAATATTCAGTATTCAGCCGCCGAATATTCGGCCGGCGGAAATATTCAGGTTTTTCAGGTGCGCATTGTGGAAGTTTTGGCCTGTTTCGTAATGAACTTTCGCGCGGTATATAGGTCTATCACTAGGTACGAAATTAGTGCGCGGGCTAGTGAATGGAACGTTTAAATTGTTTTAAAATAATAATCGAGTACGATTATATTCCGATATCAAGCATAGTTATTTAGTACCCTTATTTTAGTATCCGGTATCCGTCCGGATATTAAAATAAGGGCGAGATAGGATACCGGATAGTAACCGAATATCCGGTGCATCTCTATTCGGAACCTAAATTTTTAATCCTGCATGGTGCAAATATGCACAACAACAATTGAGACAATGACTTGAAAATTTGTCTTGTATAACTGACAAAGCAACCTGCCTGTGTGGTAGGAGTGTGGGGTAGAGAGGGAGGTATATGCTAGAAAAAGACAATACGACCTAGGGGCTGTCCATACATCGCCCCCCCCCCCCCCATAAAATCATCAAAAAATCATGCTTCGAATGACACCGTTTCCACCTGCGTCATGCTACCATCATCCGATGTCCAGACCCCCCCCCCCCCCAATTTGAAATGACTTAAATTTATGAATAGCCCCCTACGACAGTGTTGCCACTCTCAATATTATTTATTCTTAGGTTCCGAATATGGTAAGTTATTTAATTAGCGTTTTATTTTTGTGTAAAACGCTGTCATTTTAAAGCCGTACTTTTCGCCTTATTGCAAAGGTTACTCCTTTGCAATAAGGTGCAAAAGTGTAAACATATATTTCACGTCGACTCTTATTATACTATGTTATACTTATTATGGAACTTACTATGTTATACTTATTATGGAACGTAAACTATGAATTGAAAGAGCACGAAATAGTCAATATAATACGTTTATTGAAAAAAAAAGTCTACAGACGCTTAGGCGCGAAGGGTTATTGTCTCATAGAAAATTTGAATTTCGCGCCTTTTTCTACTGACAAAGTTGTTGGATAGACGTTAATATCAAATTAAAGAGTGGGCCTACACACTTCGCTGTGACAGAATGTGAAAGTGTCACCAAAACTGTCAAATGACTACGATAATAAGTATTCCTTTTATAATGCCACTCCACACTATGCCATTCTGAAATTAAATAAGAACGATAGATAGTCATGCGCAATTTTTATTTTTGTAGTGGGTCATAATTGACGTATATAATTACGAATATAATTTGAACATCAACCAATAATATTGGAAATGATATCAGTTATTTTTAATCAGCTATCATTCACGCGCGCGTTCATTTTGCTCAGACTTGGCCGCACAAATATTTGGTGCGAGCGAGACGCCCGCGCACGTTCGAATTGGCCTGTCACTTGTAGCAACTTGTAGGTAAGTACATACTTACCTACATACTATCCACGCGTCCTTGGCACGAACTCCCGCCACCGCCCGCATTGAAACTGTCCCCGCGCGCCGCAAGGAAATGTAATCCTTAGCATTAGCGCAAAGAGTTCAAATTTGGTAGTTTCATTTAGCGAATTTGATAAAATGCACATATTTATTACATTGACCATATTTTTGTGTGATTATGTATTGAATATCACTTTGAACGTTATCAGAACAAAGTCTGCAAGAAATTATATCTATAACCATTTTTTCTAGCATGTTTAAGGCGTAAATATATATACAAGTGATACAAATCATATTGATGTCGGATTCTCGGATAAATAGCTTAATGAGGTAGTTTTATGGTAATTCAATCAAAGACCTAATTATTACTTTTTTTTTATATCAAGTTACGACGTATATCCGTGAGGCCCCGCCATTTATTGAATTAGTTATTTTCCGTGTTAATATTTTGACTGATTCCATTGTCGACTCATTATAAATATTATTTTCGTCACGTTTACGAACTAAAAATACTATTACTATTTTTAACAAACAAGAACGGCTCTTTTTTTTAACTATTTTTTTTTACCTACTTCCGGACAGAAAGTTTTTTGGATTCGAAAATAAAGTATCTTAAAATGATCTAAAGAACAGGAATAAAAACAAAATTGCCTATTACTAATTAATGTTTAACGTAAGCGTATCTTTACTGGAGTATGTAAGTACCTCTAGTGTTGCGGACTAGCAAGATGTAGCGTGAATCCTTTACTTAAAGAAAACTCAACGAAATAGCTGCATAAAAGACTTTCATTAAGCCACGCTATCACACTTTATGTTCATAGGTACATATGAATGTTTATTCAAGAAGATATTCAAATTTGAACATTTCGCCAGCTGCGAGCAGACGTCGGTCGCAATTTGAGAAAGCCAAGAAATAATGAAGCGCATTCCTGGGCGCTGTCGCCCTTAATGAGTAGTCAAACGACAGACTTCCGGCAGCACTCAGAATATTAAACAGTACAACAAGTTTCTTTAGATATTCTTATTTTTCTTTGTACGGACATGAACTACGCTTTGATATGATTCTAATTCAAACTGGATGGAGTTCTGGTTTATCTGTCGCGGTAAAATAGACAAATGCAATTTCTTAAACTTCATGAATCCCTTAATTGTATTCGAATACGTGAACTAGAACATCTTTAAAAATACTGATAAAATAAGGAAAAATAAAAGATTTAAGTTAGGTAACTTTAAAGGTTATTATTATGTGAAAAAAAAAAACGACAAAGCCGCAATTTTTTCCATCGACTTAAGTCGCTGTCCGGTACATTGTCAATCTTTTCAGTCCAAAGAACTCGCCATACGGTCATAATCTGATTTTAAAGCGCATCTACTCAAAAGTATAGTTTCATAAGTATAATACACCTTACAATACTAATACAGCAAGCAAATTGAACAGAGATATGGATCGTATATCATCGTATAAATCATATTTTAAAATATGAAAATGCCTCGTGAACTCTGTATACTGTGTTTCCACCTTGTAGCGCAAAAGTAATTTGTACGTAGACACATTTAATAAATAAATGACTTAACGAATGGAATGTTTGAAATTCAGTATCACTGTAAATGTGTTCAAGGTGCAAATGAGGTTTATTCAAATAAACCGTAAACATAGTTTGGTATTCGGATAACTTGCCATAGTAGTTTCGGTTAAATAGGACGGCTTTTGTAAACAAGAAACGTATTAATAATTAAACGGTTTGCGTTACTCGAGAAATTTGAGCAGATCCGATTAACTGGTTGGCTTGTTCGAATTTATCCCGTGCTTACAGTATTGAAATGTAAATAAGTAAATATAGGGTGGCTAAAAAAGAAGTGCGTTCCCGTTGCCAGGGAGGTTTTGGGATTAAAATGGTAAAAAAAATTTGGCTGTTTCATACATTTTGGCTGGTCCATTTTCTATAGAAGGGTAAATTTTTTTTCATGATTTCGGGGTTTGTTCCATATGTACAGTTAAAGTTGCTCAGTATAATCCCAAAACCTCTCTGGCAACGAGAATGCACTTATTTTTTGGCCACCGTGTATAATAAAGTCATTCACAACACGATTGTATTTTTCATCCCACTCCTGAACTTGCACAGAAATTGACGGTTAATATTTGTTGTATTTCGACGTAAAATCCATCAGTTTTCTCTTCAACCAAAAAATTAAATATCCCTCATTATGACGTATTTACTTATTAAGCTACTTACCCATACATTCAAGTTGCTTTACTTACCCTAACAAGATTACATAATGAAGACAATTAATATATTTACAGGATGTCGTAAAACAACTAGCCCTAAACAGCAACAGACGTGGACCCGTAAATAAGTCCGTATTGTGTAGAAAATTACTCTCTATGATGAAAATTTGCAACCCGAAGCGAATGTAATAAATTTCACGCTCTCATAATTCTGCGGCGTGATTTACAGCATGATTCCCAGCGACACGAAACACTTTTGTACAATATGCCAATTAAACATTGCGCTGAAATTTATTATTGCAATGAACAGTTAAAATATTAACCCGTTCGAGCTACTACGCAGCGCTGTGGTGTGCTACGCAGTGTAGGCTCGGGTCTCGAAGCAGCATTTTTAAATTTTGTAGCAACTATTGCACACGATGTGACGCATCTCGAATCGAAGTATGCGAAAAATAGGTTATGAAGCACACGTACCATCGATCTCAATCTTATTGCAAAGAAATCCTACCAATGGTCCCTCAAAAATGTTAATGTTGGTACAGCTTACGATTAAAGTCATTGCTTACAATTAGACACGTGCACGAAAATTAAAACAGGAGCAGATAAGATTAATAAAGTTGGCCAATAGATATTTATTTCTCAGTTAAGTTGGGCAAAGTAAATGTTCTCCGTTCTTTTTCATTTCTTTATTTAGTGTTACCTAAATAATTACTCTTTTTGTTCGGTATTTTGTTGTTAAGTGCTTCCTGAATAAGACGAGACTAAGGGACGTTAGTATCTCATTCAAAATCTCAGCTAAGTACCTACTACTACTTATACCGAAAATTACTACTTGAGAGTTGAGAGTAATGTAGAACAGTTTATATAAGCATAATTTTGAACACTTTATATTTTATTGTAACATAAAACCGCTAGTTATTGATGGAATTTTGTGGTATTTGTGGACAGTAGTGACATGACCTTTCTCAGTCTATTTTTAAACTGTATTTAACAAACGAATATGAAGCCCACTTGATGCATTCTATAAAGTTATTTATATCCTAGCCGCGGGTCGACTCAGTATAATATGATGTGAAAGGCAGGTAGGTAGGTACTATATTTTAGTCAGTCATTTATACTATTTACTGGCTCCATATCAATGTACGAATATACCAATGGACAAACCCAAACGAAATCTTTTTAGTAGAAAATACAGGTACCCATAACCTGGAAAAAAAAACGGAAATGGCTGGTATTAGACACGCGGAAATGATGACTGCTTACAGTTTCGTTTACAGGAAAGTATAGCAAGGTTAAATACAGGGATGCGTAGGTAGGTACATGTGTCCAAAATAGTGAACAATTGGGTCGTAAGTGTATTCTTACACCGTTGATATAGTTTGTCTGCCCGAGCAATGATATTTAGATAATCTTCGTTTTACAAAAATCAGATACTAGATTCAGATGCTTAGACACTTATACCATAAAAACGAGTAAATTCTAAAATCTCCTGTCCGCAGTCACCATCTTGAAGTTTCTCCAGCTTATCTATATCATCGCTCGCATCTGTTTTACGGTTAATAGGAATAATAGCTAGTATAGCTATACCCTACATGTATGTAGTATTTATTAACATTCACCCGCTTCCTTTTTGTACCCACGTTGTGATTATTCAAGCGCGTCCCATTTTCGTATCAAGTAAGGTAAAGTTTAAAAATCATCCAACCGCACCGGAGTTGCCAAACGTCCATAAATGGAGACCGAAGAATAGTTTCAAAGGAGTATTTTGCTTTGTCGTGGTCGCTTTTTCCGATATTTTCTATCGTCCGCTTGGCGTTTAATGGTTTGTGGGAGATCGATTGCAGTACGTACCGATATATTTTTATTTTAGTTGTAAATTTTCAGTTCGTTTGCTGCCAGTCATGGCAGTATAAAAAGCAATGAACTAGAGATGGGAAAGTAGTTCTCACAAAGTTTTATGAAACGATCAGTAACGTCAACCGTCATGTTTCTAGTAGCATGCAAATAAGTTAAGGATGACTTACGTTAGACTGGGCCGTGTCCGGGCCGGAGCTTCCGGAGCTTCGTTTTCTATGGAAAGCATCACGTGATCACCTGTCATCTATCATAGAAAAGTAAGCGCCGGAAGCTCCGGTCCGGACACGGCCCGGTCGGCCCGGTCTAACGTGGGCCATCCTTTAGTTGCAAGTCATAATACAGGCTAGTATGTTTGTATCTCATATTTTCTTTGTACCACCAATGTCATCTTGGTAAGGTTGTAGACGTGATGAATTGTAATTTAAAATTTTTGGGTTTGAAGTGTCCTTGAAATTCTAAGAGGGTGAATGTGATATTAAAATTTGTATAGGAGTGAGAGGAAAGTTTTGCGCGGACGAACTCGAAACCAAGCTTACTAAAATCATGCTAAAATGTAAATATAATAAATAATAAAAATGCAACGCCATTTGCGATTTACGTTAATATTTAAATCAATAAATAGAAGTCCAGTACATCCCTACCCTAACAAGCCAATCTAAATAGTTCAGTCGCTTTTGCTGTTAGTTCACGCTTGACTGACACTCAATCGCTGGATACTTAGACAAGACTAGTCCAAAGAATTGGACCTTCGAAATACTGGAGTACTTGTTCTTGACATTCCCTTCATGAAAAGTGCATGTAAGTGGTAGGTACCTACATTTCAAAAAACTATATTTGAGTCACTATTTCTGTATGAGGTTGTATTCAGTCATTTCGTACATACTAACAATAGCTTCTCAAATTAAGACGCTAATATTGTTAGTATTTAGACTCTAAATGAAAATCGTATAAGTTTAAAAAATGTGCAAAATAACCAATAAAAATTTCAGTATATTAAATACCAATTCCCTCCATAAAAGCTCAATAATTAAACTCTGCATATGACATAAAATTACCATTTCAATTGCCAATATAACCAATGTGGGTAAGTAAATAAGAATAAATTTAATGTTTTAATTAATTATTACACATTAGGTACACCAACTTAGGTACGATTTATGAGTAGTTTCACATGAGAAGGCAATATAATGAAAATATGGGTATAAACGCAGCTATTAAATGTGTAATATCGTTAAACAACCTGACATAGCTTATGACTTATGATAGTTTATGAAATGAAAGGTGCAAAATAGCTATAAAATTTTATCAAAACCAATTTTTAAGTTTCACGACCGATTAACTCTAGTGGGTAGTACCCTGCCTATGAAGCCGATGGTCCTGGCTTCAAATCCCGGTAAGGGTATTTATTTGTGTGATGAGCACAGATACCTATTTGATCTTGAGTCATGGGTGTTTCTATGTCTTTAAGTATTTATATATTAATTTATAAGAATGTCCAATATTTATATTTATAATATCTGTAGATTCTCGCAGTTATGATGTTTTGTCATGAATGCTGGCGTGTATTGAATATTTCATACATCGGTATATTTTTAAAACACATTTGTTTTTAGTAAGCTGTAGTTGATATAAAGGATTTTTAGCACGCGAAATAAATAAACCTACGTAGAATAACGCATTTAGGTATTTCTGTTGTATTTTTATACATTATAATTAAAATATTGTTGGTATTTTTGTTATTATGTGATGACAACGTTCACCTATCTGTCACATTAAAGCATATTAGTCTCAAAATAACATTTTATATCAATTAATTTGAAAAGCAGTAAGGTGGTGGTACTGGTGCTCGATGCGGTCTGTCAATAGAGGTGACAGCAGGGTGTCATCTATTGGGCATTACGGCATTAGCATGTCGAGCACTAGTACCACCACCTTAAGTAATAATTATTTGACTTCACGAAATTTTATTAAATAAAGTTACAATGCTGTATCATTTATATGTTATGGTATGTAATTTAATTGTCGATGTGAAGGATCTCTTCGTCGTCGTGTAGAAGGATGCGACTTTCGCTCACTGAAGGCGATTCCAGTAGCGCCAGGTTTTCCACCTCGCCTAGAAAAAAGTGAAATCGTTTAATACCGACTTAATAGGTATCACATTGAAAAGGCACAAAAGCTATATAATAGCTGGAAATATTATATCTGAGTAGGTATGCCTTCGAACTCCTCGACAAAAACGTTGTGTTTAGATATTTGAGAGTAAGAGTCTTGGCGAACTCGCTGTTTGCGCGCCTCGCTTTCAACTCTCCCGTAAATCGCCGGTTGACCGTACAAACAAATATAACAAAGATAACAAATACATAATTGTAACTTGATAGGTACCTTAATCCTTTCTTCATTATTTAATTATAAATAAATAAAACCTTAGTCTTCGATTCATCAATCGAATCGATGTGCGCTGTATAAAACATCTCGACGTACCTATGGAAACGCAGCGGCATTTCTATGATATATGACAATATGTCGCAGTAGGTATGCAGCGTTGGCGGAGACGCAGAGCTTTTAGATGAGTTTCATTGAGGTTTGATCGTAAATAATATAACTTACCAATCCGAACAGTAAAGTTCATGGACTCGCTTTCATCCAGCATGGAGAACACGTTTTCTACAGGAATGTACACGTTCTGGGTGTGCTCCAGGAAGTCTGCGTCCTTCTCACACTTACAGGGACGTCTGTTTAAAACAAGTTAAAGTTAAAATTACAGAAAATACTTTTTATAATACTTATCTTATATACCAAGCACGAGATACTCTAAAGACTGCTTAGACATATATGGCACCACATGACGAATTAGTGCAGTGCTGTATAGCCTTTGTTGGTTTGAGGATTGTATACCCAGTAGTAGGAGCCTTTTTAAGACCTCAGGAAAGGTACATGGACACTTTTTTCGGAAAATAAGAATTTATCATGAAAATGTTCGTAATAAACTATTCCCTACTCAATTTTTTTATTTTAAATATTGACATTGTATATTATATATTTTACATTATAAAAAGCGTTTTACGTACATATATATTAAAATTACATCGTTCATAATTTTAAAACGGGATAACTCAAAATGTTATCAAAGTGAACATACATGTACTTTCCGCGTGGGTATCCTACACAAAATACAATTGGTTTTACCTTTACAAACCTATGATAATCAAAATATTGTCGTTTGCGAACACGTATTGTAACAAGCTCGGTTTAAAAATATGACGGCATTTAAATTTCCGCCCTAAAATCATTTTCCTTACAAAAAGATACTCATTTCTCCCCAAGGAAATAAACATAATTTTCAGCAAACTTGGTAAACGATGCGATATCATTAACAAACGGAAGATTAAGCCATAAATATGGCGGGTTCTGTTCAATTTGCACTTATCTTGGAGTGTTTAAAAAGATTTGACCTATTTATATTATTTAAACACTCCTTAGGGAAAGAGTTTAAAATTAGGATAAACAAGGTGAATTGGGGTCGGTACTCGTAATGTCGGCATTAAGAGTATTTCTTATGCAAATGAAATAACGCGAAAATTCCCTTTTCATGCGTATGAAGAATAATAAATTCATATTTAACTCGAAAATTGAAGAGACGCATGGGGCCCCTTTATACAAATTGGTTTGTATCAAGTGTTATGAGTTATGACCTGAATTCATTTTTCTTATTGTTTCTTCTTTAAGTACATTGCGTTTGAACTTTATTATTCATTTTTGTATTATATTTTTAAGATTTCAATGTTTATGATAAATTTTACTTTTTTAATTGGCATTAAATTTTGTATTAAAAAGGCAAGTTTGGTTTCTTCCTGTAAACTATCAAATTTCTCATACAATGACATGTAACACAAATGCGACTCTAGATGATGGTTTCTTATTCATTCATACTACGAAATATGTATAAGCACCTATATTTTAATTTAGTGATATTATAATACTAATAACCATACTAATTATAAAATTCAGTCACGTCTTACCTATACATTATTCTTTTACTTGGCAGACTTGGTAAAAATATATCAACTTCAAAGTAGAATTTCTCGGCGTGCTCATCATTCACCAAAACTGTCCACATCATTCTTCCTGGAAATAAAGAAAATAATAATTTGCAGGCTATTTCCTATGCTGTCAGAATGATTTGGTTAATTTCGCTAAAAATATTTTTCTTTTCGTCTGTAGAGAAAACACCAAATTGCATCAATATCGGTGCTTTGGGAAATTTAATTTAAAAATAAGTTACTGTAGGAAAATGTCGGCTATATACGTTTCCGGTGCAGTTTGATTTGATTCCATTGAAGATTGCAGAATATGATAAGCCTGCCTACCAGTAAGCGGCTACCGTAGCATATGGATAATCCCAGCATGGGAGTTTATACAAAAACCGGTACATTCCTTTTTTGAAAAACCCTGAGATTGAGATTTCCAGATTTTGAAATCCTGAAAATAAAATAGTAAAACTTACCTCCCCTCTTATCATAAATCTGGTAAATGTTGAACACCTTCTCGTAGCACTTAAGCAAGAAGTAGTTGAGGACAGGCTCCGTCCTCTTGGGGTCCCACTTGTCCTTCACGGTGATGAACGGGACTTCGGTGACTCGAGTCTTGTGCTCGACAAAACAGTGGTCCATCCACTCACCAGCTCTGCCTTCCCATTTGCATTCTCCTGCAAAAAGATTATACGTTCACTTTAAATTGCTGGCTGCTCTAATTAGGTATAGATATCTTATGTTTTTTGGGGGCCCTTGAACACTTCGACCCATAGAGATCTTTTGTGCAATTACCCCCTAGGAAAGATCCGTCAACTACTCAAGAGCCGGATGATGGAGCTCATGGGTAGCGTTTTAAAGTCCTTTGGTTCCAGATATCCTGCTCCAAAGTCCTTCATTTTTTGTCTGGCGAGGGCGTGACACATTAGGTATAGATAAGTCTGTGATGTTATTCAGCACTTGTTTAAAAAGTTACCTACATTTGGATGGCAACTGCAGCAGATTTTCTAACACAGCGTTGTTGGTGCAGCCTTAAGGCAATGGGAAATAGTAGCTGTCACTATCGATTTCCTTGATTAAATTGCGTTGCTCTCGCGATTAGAACATTCCGTCACTTAATTCTGATTATGAAGTTGTCCTAGGCTATTTTTGTTAAGGCTATTATGATCAGAATACTAGCCCCTTAAATAACCTATCGAAGAAATAAAATGGGTCAATTGAGCCAGAAGTGATTAAAAAAGAATTTTGTTGTTTGCTGTTCTTATACCAGCTAGATGCACAATAATGAGATAATAATACATAAAAACAATTGACAGGGTGATCACTGATTTCTAGAACTATTTGCATGTTTACCATAAACTCGGGCCATGAAACAGTTGATGATGCGATATTGGCAATGCGCTGAGTGCCTCTCGAGCAGCGGCAGCGTGGCGTGCTTCGGGCAGCCGCTGTTCACGCAGGGGAAAAGCACCTTGTTGGCCAGAGATTCCAGCACCATCGGCCGGATGAGAGAGAACTCTTTCTGAAAGGATCACGGTTTAGTTATTATTGATATTTACATTTTAGCTGACTTATAGTTCGTCTTTTTTAGCATTAGAAATAAAGTAAACAATCTTGATGTGTCTTTTAATTGAAAAACACAATTTAAAAATAAGTTACGGCAAATATGTAACAATTATGAATCTTATACGATCATTTATATTCTTCTGCTTTCATAAGTAATAGGTACTTATTGATTTTTAAAAGGCGTTTTTCAATTAATAGACAATGTCAAGATCGCTTACCTTCTTTCAAGTTCTTTCTAATGCTAAAAAAAACGAACTATAGGACTGAACGGCTTCAATCATATTACCAAAGGGTTACATACAATGAAATCAATTTCACCCGATAAACAATCTAAGCCATAAATCGTCGTCGGCATATAAATAGGCGCTTTTGTTTGCTAGGAATCAATTATGGTAACAATTGGTGGAAGCCTAGCAACGTATCAGTGAAAATGTTTTGACTTTTAATATCACGACTAAGAAACATTATAAATTATAACAAACAGTTTAATATACTCGTAAAATGGTACACTCACCTTGCATACATGGCACTGGAAGCTCTTTTCAAAGCAAGATCCACATATGCTATGACCGTCCACACACAAGTGGATAGGGGGTTTCATGTACTTGTTGCATTTCGTGCATGTCAGATCCTTCACAAGGCTCTCGTAGTGGTCCGTCTCAAGCAGGGTACCCAGTACCACTGGAAAGGAAATATTGTAGAGTAGGATTGCCTTATTTTACGTTACCTTATTACAGAAATTGGCCGCAATACAAATAATAGCTAAGTAGATTTCTTACAATGAGTATATTTTATTCTATCTGAAGAAAACTACACATAGTAGTTGTATGTATTCATTTTTCATCTAATATTATAGTATTCTAAAATCAAGTAAAATTATCTTTGATGACTTGTAGTATTGATTAAGTTCACGCAAAACCGCGTCATACTTAACCTCTCGTGTGCCGTGATTATTATTTTCTAATATTTTCCACGTACGCGGATCCGCGCTCGGCATACGAGGGCTTAATTCGCAAATACATTACACTCAAATGCATGAAAACGTCTTGCAGCAATTATAGTCTGATAAAAGAGAGTAGAAATTAAAAAATGGAAATACTGTAGTGTCGTCCCTTTCAAATCAATCTATATGTATAAGAAAACGGGAAGACACTACAGTGTTGCCACTTTTTAATTTCTACCCTTTTTTTTGTTAGGCTATTTTATGTTCTTTTTAAATTGTAAAAAAATCAAGTTCATTATCGTAATTTTAGTAGGTACGTGTACAATTTTCTTCGTATTTTTAGCATATATGAGAGCACTGAGAAGTATTGTAGGTATATATAAAATTGAAAAGTATAAACTGAGTAATTAGAAGAAATAAAGATATTTCTGAGATATCGATGCCGCAATGCGGGTCGTAACATGTGGTTACTGAACTATGATGTCATAGAGAGCTTATAATATGTGTGTAGATAAAACAGTGTGTGTAGGTAACTATGTACATAATTAAGCATTAAACACTCGTGTGATCCTATTATGAAACTCGCTTCGCTCGTTTGATAAACCCACACCCGTATTTTGATGCCTTTTATTATCCAGCAGTCACATAAATACTATAAATTAACAGAATATTTTCCTTCGTCATAACAATTATTGAAAATCCAAGTAATGACGCGATATCATTTAGTAGATAATTGATAGCCTCAATCGATAACAAAGCAATTAGTATATAATCCGTATTGAGAACAAATTAAATTAAAAAAAATATAATTTTTAATCTTCTTTAGAAAATTACATTAAGTTATAGAGATACTTACTTAAAGGCATCATTCTTCAAACAACTTAAATACTTATAAGTACACCTAATAACATTACACATCCGAACATTGTTTGACTAGCTATTAATAAATATATTTCCGTATCAACATTGTATAATATCCTTTCCTAATTATTAATAATTGTAACTTGAAAACTTCATTTTGTTTATTTGTTCATAGCTAGCGTGGTGTGAAAGACACCTTCACAGAACGAACTACAGGTGCGCGCGACTATAATCAAATTATACAACACAAAAACGTATAGGCCAGACTAATCTAGCAAACTAACCAGACACACAACTAATAATAGGTACTAACATTTTTTTCCCGCGAGTGACGTTGTAGACGACATCCTAGAAATAACCCGCTGCACTACACCTACACGTCAAATACAAATTTGCACTTTGTAAACACTGAATCATGTGGGACTATTGACGTTAGTCGATTATCTTGTAATCTTTCAGCCATTTTCAGTGATAAGGTTGGTGTACACGAAAGCGAACTGGGCTAGTTCTTGGCGACAGAGTGAGACGGTGTATTTTTAGACAAGGCCGGTAGGGCCGCGAGAGTGAATCGTCCGACTAGACTATGAATAGTCCATCATCCAGTGTCATGGTTACGAACATTTAATAGCATTTGGACGATTAGCGGCTGTTGATAGCCTACTAACTCAATTTTAATGATATTTCAATGATATTTATTTCAGTAAAACCTTGCTTGCGGTTCTCAGCTGGATTTTTTTTACTGTGATCATCTTTTGATTTTTTGATTTATTTACCGTATAATAACATCGGGTTGTAATTGGTAATAAAAATACAAGTTGAATATATTGAGTAGTGGCAAACTTATGGATGCGAGGTTATCTCAAAATTAACCAAATGGACTAGTCAAGTGTATCTACGTCAGCAAGCATCGTAAAATATTTTAATACATTTAGTTACGTTCGAGTTACGAAATGAGCTATTACTTTGAATATAGTATATTAATGTGCGTAACAAATGCGGGAACAAAATTCTAACTGCCCCTCTTAAACTATAACTTTTTATAATCATACTAGCTTTTCCCCGCGACTTCGTTAGCGTGAAATTGTTGATTCCCCATACAAACTTCAACCTCCCTTTTCACCCCTTTAAAGGGTGATTTCTTGAATGAAAACTACCCTTTGTCCTTCCCCGGGACTCAAACTATCTCTATACTAAATTTCAACTAAATCGTGCACCAGCGCCGGTGCTACACCGCGCGGCAGGACAGTGCCTATTGACAAAGTTTGTTGTGCAGTTGTTGTTAAGTCCCCATACAAAATTCTACCCCTTTAACCCTTAAATGCATAGTGTTGCCAAATGTCTACAAAGCATTAGACAGCTCACAGATTTAAAAAAAAGGCTTACGTTCTTGAACGCACCTTTATACCAAACGTCAAGTAGTAGGGTGATGATTTAAGGGTTTAATTTACGCAATATTTTTAATTTATAAAAATTACATTCGTTTTAAGACGAAAAGTCGGAAAGCTTGGAAAAATCCAGAAGTTGATAATTTTTAGTATGTGATTTTGAACGGTGTTTTCGGGGTTTGTAATTATTTTATATTTAAAAACTTTATCATAGGTACGAGTATATCACAAATAGTGTACCTTTCTAATGGAAGTAAAAAAAATCATATATCTATTACTGAAAAATTTTTTTTTTGTTTTTTTTTTAATATACAATATATATACAGTGGTACTACTAAACGAAATTAATAACTAGCTTAAATCTAAAATAGGCCCTTGAGGCATTGTACCAAGGATGCTGGCGGCATTTCCTCGCTGTATCGCAATGCTGATACGTTGTGCGAGGTAGCCGCCAGCTCTTCGGTCACCAGTTACGTCAACCAGACGCTTCGCGATTTCTGCGAACAACTTATGCGCGCTGGGACCCCATGGACCTAGAGTTTCAACACCAAATGGTACAAAATGGTACTCTCTACCGAGGCTCTTATATTTGTTACGTTTTATTTACTGAAAATTACATATTTACATACATACGATTTAGCCAATTCAACTTCTAACACTGATTTTGCAGTGAAAATCGAAGTTATATTTTTTTTACTATTTTTCCTAGAATCGGCAAACAATTATGTGATACATATATTAATTTCGGGCAAAAAGAAAAAATCATGCATTTAAGGGTTAAGGGATGATTTCTGGGATAAAAACTATCCTATGTCCTTCCTCGGGACTCAAACAATCTCTATACCAAATTTCATCTAAATCGGTTCAACGGTTTAAGCGTGAAGAGGTAACAGTATGGATATGGATCCTTGAGTTTCTTTTAGAGGCTTTGAAGTACATACATCTGAGCCCTGAAAGTATAATTATAATCTAATATATTATGGTCAACTACTCCTAAATATCATATGAGTTTAAAAAAAAATTCGCAACCTTGGTGTCTATATATCAAAAAAAGCTAAGTGAACAAGTGTGCCAAGCCATGCATGAATTCGTATTCGACTGCGAAACATTTTGTAATAAATGCCTTTACCAATAGAAATCTTTTTATATTTAAAAGCCGCCGTTATTAACAATGTACAAGATATTGATCAAACGTGTCCCCTGATAAGCTATCGATATCAATCCCGCAGTATACCGCATTTGATTTGCGTAATGTTATTTATCGGTACTTATAGCAACCTGTACCTACTTTATCACTGATTAAAACAATTCACTTACTTTTATTAAAACACAACACGATGGAAATTTTAAAACAAAGTACTACTTTGCAAGATTTCTAGCTAACATTTTCATTATAATAACATTAATAACTATGCCGTCTTATTCCACTTTTACTCTAGTTAGGTATTCTGAGAAGATGGTATATGCATGTGCCACAAAAACAAATATGTATTTAGCAAATAGCCCGTTTTTTAGCAGTTATAATCTACTTTGATCATTTCGCTTTCAATACGTTCGATGTTTTGAAGACCCTGGAATAAAAAAAAATATTTTAATCCACAGTTAGCTGCACAAAGCTATTGTTAAAGACAACATTTAAGGACCAATCTATTACAGTAGGTATTAAGTAGTGTAACAAAAGGACATTTTCTACAGCAATATATAAAGTTACTTTCAAAGTAAACACCATGAGCGCTTTACCGCGTTATAGGTTTCACTGTTGTCTAGCTTCAGAGGGATTAGGTTCCGTAATCCAGGACACGAGTCTGGCTTCACGCAGACTCTTCGTTTGTTACTTTATTTTTATCGAAGAACATAATATATGTTTAAGGGGCCCACTGATTAACAGTCCGCCGGACGGTATCGGCCTGTCAGTTGATCGGAACTGTCTAAATTTTGTTCTAAACTGACAGGCCGATACCGTCCGGCGGACTGTTAATCAGTGGGCCCCTTTAGATTTTTTTAATTAACACAGTGCACCATTTTGAACTTCAGCGTGGACACAACGCTAAAATGTAAACAAAACATAAAACTTTCCAGCTTATGAAAGTTATGAATTAAACTGGAAAATGATCCTGAAAACCAAAGCAGGTAAAGTCGAGTAACGTGTTTATTTGGTGCAGTGCAATGTGCTTTAATATGTATTTTGATTTTGCTTTAAATAGCCATAAATATATTTATATTTAAATTAAATTTAATTAATACAGTAACTTTATACATTTAATACCGTTTGCATCAAATCCAGTAGTTCTGATTTTTCGGAGTCTTGTTTATGATGTTGGCTCAATGAATAATCCTTATAGTTAGGAACTTTTAAAGAAAGTGTAATACTGTGTTTTATGACACCTATCCTATGTAAAAAGTTCTAAAACAGCTCTCGGATTACTCGTATTTTTGAGTGTTGTAAAAAATACATAACTTTAGATTGAACTGCTTAGCTTTCAATGTAGTGAAAGAAAACGCTTAGTCACTATAATATTACTTACAGCTCACGGAGTAAAACAGGCCAATGTTGAGTCATTCGTCTTATTGGCTTTTGCTAATTTCACGGGAACGGCGATTCGCGCCCAAAGCCATTCCTGATGTCCTTGGGCAACTAAGTGGTTGAAATATAAATGCCATTAGATTGTACAAGAAATTTCGTCTCGTAAAAAGCTGCTAATTGCAATCTTCATTGGTCAAGTTAATTATATATTTGATTTTGGATAAAGTGTCATTCTACGAGTATAGAACTTGCTAATTATCTAAACAAACCGCCATATTGAAACTGTCACTGAATGATGATTTCAGTATGGCGGTTTGTTTACATAGTTAGCAAATTCCATAGAATGACACTTTATATAGAAAGCATTGACTAAAAATATTTCGTAAACTACTTACAACAACTTAGGTGTTTTTTTGTACAAAAGCTATATACATGGGGGTCAAATCGGTAGTTTTTAAGGTTCTATTATCATATTGACCTTCTGCTTGATCCGTACTGAATGTTACACCTTGTATAAGTAAATGGTTTCTTAAGCAACAAGACACTTGCAGTTAAAATCAGAATAATAATAATATCTCCTGGTCGGCGATGGTGTTGACGCTCCGTCAATAGATATGAGTCTAAAAAGGCGAAAATAAAATCTATAAGTAAAAAGAACAAAGACAAAACTTTCCGAAAAAAAATCTACACCTTATAGAACTCCTTGGTGAAAGTTAAAATGTTTTAATGTAGTTAGAACGTTTTGTGTAACTCGAGTTTTTTTCACTTGACCGGTTCACTTTCAGTTTATTTGAATTCTAATGAAACCCTTTTCCTTATACCTGTTTTACTCCCATCGGAAAAATGTTAAGCTCCAAACAAATTTCATCGCGTTTCGTTCTCAATTCGTTTTGTTATTATATCCATAACATTAAGCTCAATGGAATTTGTGATTAAATGAAAAACAATTGTTGTTTTACTGTTCCATTGTCAGAGCTAGTCAGATATAATGAAAGTCAGTAAGTTTTATGCGCAAAATATTTAACATGAAATTGGAATTTATTCATTGAATAATTTTACGGTTTAGACTCACTTGTTTTTAGTCACTCGCGCGACATGTTTCGGAGAGCCTAGGTCTCTAGGTCGTGTCGGGTCGCAGCGTGCGACGCGGCGAGCCGCAGTGCGCGATACACGGCCGTCGTGAACGCTGCTCGCACTGTTTAGTGCTTGAGAAAGGAGACCTAGGCTCTCCGAAACATGTCGCGCGAGTGACTAAAAACAAGTGAGTCTAAACCGTAAAATTATTCAATGTTAGTATGTCTCACAACAGTTTAAATTCGATTATTGGAATTTATTCGTTTATTTACGAACTCAAAGTGATAATTTGAATGGTCTCGAATAAAGTGCTTGTACAATACGATCACAAAAGCTCACAGTAATACGAGGCACTCGTTAGGCCGTCAAAGTTACGGTGTAGGCTGTGAGCTGTGAATTTCAACAATCGATATGCAAAGTTCTCTTTTTTTGCAGGCTGGAGAATTTGAAAAACTGACGCAGTAGTTTTATTGTACTGCTAGTTAAGCTCTATCAATTAATTGTGCATGGCAAAAGAATATTATTATGCTATTACTAACTGTTGCCCGCGACTTTGGGCCCGATTCGGATTTTGGAATAGAAATCTATTAGATATATTTTAGACATCACCAAGATACGATAACGATATGTTTAAACATCTTAAGATCTAACCTGTCAAATTTGACATTTGCGCGATTCTGGAGATACTCTAGAACGATTTCCTCAGGATATGACTTAGAGATCCAATTCACATCTAATAGATATCTTACGCTATCTATCGTAAAAGTGACATTGGTTGCCCGAATTGCGCTGCAAAAGAGAACTAATTGATATCTAAACTATAACGTATCTAGTACGTGTCGTCTCTTGTGAATATCTTGAAGTTCGAATACGGCAGTTTGTTCGGTTTCCCTTTTCACTCCTTAGTATAAGGATTCGTTCACAAGGAAGTACCAACGTTACTTGATTTTTTTTGTTCCACAAATAAATCAAGTCAATATGGCAGGATTGGAACTAACTACGTACATATTATAATGTTATATACTCGTAAAATCATCAGAAATCCGTGATTAAAATCTGTCGGGCTACGCGTTTCATCATCTTACCTATTTCTAGATTTTTGAGCACTATAAAATGTACAACATTTGTAAGGAGTCAAGATGTTTCAAAGAATAAAGATTCCAAATCAAAACACTTTTTCGATATTCTCGACAAAATTATGCTCGAACACAGATGTTCACTTTAAAAGTTAAACATTAAAAGTCGAGGTAAAAATGATAAGTTCGCGAACAAAAGGGGCCGTGTCTCCAGTATATGAGAGGGCTTTAAGGGTGACACTAAATTATTGACAGGCTCCAACCCTCATTAAATGTCCA
Organism: Cydia splendana; assembly: GCF_910591565.1. Taxonomy (NCBI): domain Eukaryota; kingdom Metazoa; phylum Arthropoda; class Insecta; order Lepidoptera; family Tortricidae; genus Cydia; species Cydia splendana. Next base: position 8,686,414 of record NC_085971.1, on the reverse strand, counting down.
AGGAACGCGCAATCATAAAAATTCGCTAGCATTTTTAACCGACTTTTACAACGAGAAGGGTCTCATTAAAAATTTCGGCGTGAAAGTGTTAAACGTGCTTTTGCAACTTTAGAAGTAAAATTGAAGTAATAAAAGCAAAAATATATTTTTGCCCAAGAATTTATATTACATTTAAAATCCATCTTTATCCACGAGAGAAGTCACCACGTGCCCAGTAATGGGATGTGTACCTATAAAAAAATACAATCACATCAATTTAGATTGAATAGGTACAGTCAACTAATTTGATTCCGAGCCAGTATGTAATCATGTCATAATGAATCAATTTATGTCAATCTTCTAGGGCAGTGCTTATTGAGTAAATTATGTTAGTTATATGTATATCTAGTAGTTTGAGCGACAAGGTTATATACCTATAGTCGTCTAGGAACCAAATTGGTTGACTGTACAATATGGTATCAAACTAGCAAGTAAAATTAATTGGTTTTCAAAACGTCAGCTGAATTTGATCAGTCAGTAGCTAACATGTTCGAATGGATGACTAAAGCGGTTTTTAACAGGTCAAGAACTGATTTTGGGCTCCTGCAGAAATCAAGGGATTTCTTTAAATACTTATAACAAGTACACCCATTTTAGTTTTGGTATTTTTAGCCAACTACAGCAACGGTTATAATTTTAGTTCTTCTCATGTGATTTTAATCGTAGCGTCAAAACTACACAACCTATTGTGGTGGCAATCGATTGTTTTTTGTGACGCGGGTGAAGTAACATTTTTGTTAAACTTTGAAGGATGTTTGATGAAAAAAGAGAGGTACAATAGTGGGTACAAGTTTTTCAAATGTTTTGCTTGTTAGTAACTTGTGTTTGATTCCCTTTTGGTACTGTACTATAATTTCAATATAATATGATAGTGAGAGATAAGTTACTCATAAGACGTCGCTAATTAGGATCGCTATTAGAAAATAAATACTTTAATATATACCTAAACATCTTTTTTATAGTAACTTTATTACGCTACGCTCAAGTTAGAAAGGTACCGAAAATTTAATTAAGTTCGTAGTACAAACTAATTAACCAAAAATCGTAAATAGTGTGTGTATTTAACAGAAAATGCGTTCACAGCTATTTATATCATTTACGCCATACATCTTCGCATACCTTTCACAAAATAAGGCTCACAGGGATTCGTATTAAAAATACCAAGCTTTAAGTAGCTACATTCTGTTAGGAGCCTACATTCAAACTCTGAAAGGAGCTGGTCTCATGAAAATCGCTAAAAGAATACTTCACTTAGTATTAAGCGTACAATATTGACAGAAGGGGACAATAGCGATTAATCCTCTGCGACTGATGTGCGGTCTATCAGACACCGCCAAATAATTTATTTGTTTATATGTCGGCGTACGGGCCGATATAGCTCGGTCTTGCTCGTTACCTTCCTCAAAAGACTCGCGGCATCGGACAGTGATGCCCGAGCGGCAACGTGGTGCATGCACCGGAAGATATGAGCTGCGGGTGTCCCACAGACGTGAGCACAGCAATAAGACGTGGGTCTGACAGATCGCACCTCAGAAAAATATGTATTTGTTCATACTAATTATGGTGTCTGTCAGACGTCACCTCACAAAAATATGAATGTTTCTATAGTGTTTGAGAGACCTCACCACATAAATAATTATATTTTACATGGCTGATCGAGGAAAATCCTTTAAAATAAGTACCAACTTCAGGACTGATTGATTAGTACCTTATTCTGTCTTTAGATTTTCTTTATGTTTTTTTAGGTATAAATACAATGTTCAAAAGAAGGAAAATTATTTAAGTTACTTGAAGTTGTTGATTATTAAGATTTTTTTAATTTTTTTGTTAGCCTAAGTACAAATTGTAAGAAACTGTGATGTCATTAAAGTTTGTTATATATTTTTTTATGTAAATTTTAAACCTATTTTACAAATGAATTTATTAAAATATAAATGGAATGATAGTAGCAGAGGGTACACCAAACTAGCCGCAGAGCTTTAAGTAAGTATATGCGAATATATTCTACATGATGTCTTGCAAAATATTGTACATTTTTCTGTGAAAAACTTTAGGAAAAAGTACAGTAATGAAGGTTAATTGAAAAAATAATTATATGATGTAGACAATATCCGTGTAGGTACGCTGGTATAGAATACCAATATGTTATGTAAAAAATGATCTGAAAGTATGTGAAAATTTCCAATTTTCCTATGCTGATTCCCTTATGGTTCTGTGACAGACTAAAAAAGAAGCAGTTCATTCGTTTTCGACTTTTTTTACGTTGAATAAATAATGTGAAAAGTACATTTTGGAAATTGAAATAAGAATGGTAAATAAGGCTGAATATTTGCGTTTCCCAAACAACGTTATCCTTGTCATGGTGTCTCGGCGTTCTCCGTTTATCACGCTCAAGTAGACGGCCCACTAATGTGTTCGGAAGTGACATATATCATGTGATATTCCATCTCGCAGGTGATGAAGATATATAATATACTTATAACTACTTATAACTTTTGAAAGCGCTGGCTTGATTATTTCAATCCCTATGATAAAACACGCTTTAGTTATTACTGAATCGCGATTAGAAAGGGATTGAGATAGCTGTCAATCCATATTGATTTTGACGTAAGTGTATGGAAATCTGTTATTTCTAATCCCTTTCTGATCGCGGCATGATAATATATCGGTATTGGCGCATAAGTACAAATATACTTATTTAATTAACGGATTAAAGACCTATTTACATTAATTATCCCATATGTGAGCCTTAAATTATACGTATTACCTACGTATACTATGTCATTAGTTAGCTTATAGTGATAGAGTAGTTAATTGAATTTCATTGGATTATTCTTAGTAGAATTAGTGATAGACTATTCTTAGAGGTAATATCTGTTTTTTTTATATATTTAGTTGTGAGTCAACAATTGTTTTCTGGAGATACCTATCAATTATATAATCCATACAACTACCTTTTGAAAACAATGCTATTTCTCTACACTCTGAAAAGTAGCTATTGCTAAGTTCTTACAAAAATACATTAGATTACATTGCACCAACACTGAAAGTTACTCACAGGCTCACACTGCTCTACTGTTATTCCCGTCACTAAAATATCATTGTCGCCTGATGTGAGCCAGTATAAGTGTGAAATTGTAAAAACGGATCAAAAGATCGCACTTTTTTTACCTGACCGCCCACTTCCGTTAGAGCTCTTTGGCACTGGATATCCCGTTTTTAGAGGGTACGGTTTTCTTCATGATCCCGTTTTAGTAGTATGCGTGCAGTATCCCGCAAACAAAATGCTCGTGTGAAGGTTACTATATTAGCCCTTAGATGTTAAATATCTCTTAGGGTTCACAAACGCGCTTGCTTAAATAACTGATTCACTTAGATTTGAAGACACCTAGATCATATTTATCTATTGGCAGAGATCCATTCATAAAGCTTATTCGGAATTATATGCGACATTTTTTTTTGTTACATAGATACGAAAGAAATGGTAGACCTTAGCCTAGCAGTGGGACCCATAATAAGTTTTAAAAATTGTTACTGTTTCACCTAAAACAAGCGCTTGGTAAGCGATGTTAGTTACAGTTTTGCAGTAGGTTTCTGTAAATCAATGCCACGCGCTCGAGTTCACGCGAGGTGTCCAGGCGTCGAGTCGGGAGACTGGGTCAAAGCAGTTTAATCCGGATACTCAACTTAGCTTTCCAAGCTAGTAGGGCATTGAAACGTCTTCAGAGCCGAATGGTTGAATTTCGATTGGAATTGAAAAGATCATTCACTCTTCGATTACGATTTGGAGTTACTTTTTTGTTTAAAGGTGCTTGCTTTGTTACCGGCGCTTGGAAAATAGGAAAGCCATCGCTTAACTTAGTAACTGCTACTTTCCTTATCCTTTTACTAGACCCTGGGGTTTATTCTGAGTTATGAGTTTGGTCTGAATTTGTTGTGGATATGATCTGTCAGTATAAATACTCACACACACTCACACTTCTGATTGAAGAAACGTTTTCAACTGACTTCAATGTGTATTTCAAAAAGAGGAGTTTGTAAATTCAGTTGTATAGGTATCTTTATTATTATTTTTACGTTTGTTACCTCAGAAATCCTCCTTTGTTTAAATATATTGGTCCCATTTTTGTAAAAATCCAGTTCTGATATTGGGATCCATGAAAAATCAAATCAAACCTTCAAATCTAAGGCACACATTACATATTGATTTGTTGTGTCACCAAACTGAATTGGTACTTAACTATGACAAGGTTATATCAATCAGTTTACGTATTAAGGATGATATGATAATACGTGTAGGTACATCACCTGCTATGTAGTCTGTTTCATGTATGAACAAAAACTAAGATAATACGTCCAAATGAAATATAATATATTAAAGTATAAAATGCTGATCATTATGATTACTCTAGGTTACCTTATTAAGAAGAAATAATGCCTCGATTCTAATCATCCGTCAATTCCATTTCTAGATCCTACTATTATTTATTCATAATTTTACAAATCGTATATTATAAATGTAGCGATTTAAAAACTAAACTAAAATTAAAATAAACCTACTTAAAAATTTAACTAATACTTATAATATTATATAAAAACTAAAATATACTAATAAAATATATGAAAATAAAAAGAAGTTATAAAGAGAATACCCCTTCTAGAACCTCCGCCTGCGGCATTGAGCCCATAACTCTGGCTGCGTTACCTCTCTGTATTGCCAGCGATATGCGCTGGGAGAGGTAAGCGCCAGCTCTATGGTCTCCCGAAGCGTCGACCAGCCGTGTCGACAGGTCCCCCATGAAAGTTTTCATGTCCGCCGACCAAGGACCCATTGTTTCCACTGCAAGCGCCGCAAACTCATAATCTTGCAGTAAAGATGAGTATTTGCGGCGCTTGAGTAGTTGGGCCTGGTCGGCAGCAGCGCCAGCCTGTGCCCGGGTAGCCTGGATGTGGGACTGCGCAAAGGTGTCTACGCATGTAGCGTCCCACACCAAAGGCCTACCCAGTCTCCACGGCACCAGTGTGGCTCCGTCCGGTCGCTTACCATCGTCTCTCGCCATGCCTGAGGGTTCTAAAGTAGCAGGCACAGAAACGGTAGCAAGCGACCGCCGGACCAAATCATTAATGGTGCCGTGGCGATATAAACGGCCGGCGCTTTTGATGCAAGAGAGGCCATGTCGACCTAGCTGGTCCACGTCCTTGCCGCAAGCGCAGGTGTGGGCGGAGCATATTTTGGCCCCAATGCGCAGGCAAACTGATATTCTGAGCGTGTTTTTTTCTAAAACAGTACCAATATTGCGAGACGGTAAGGCGTTCAGCCAGTGACCCGATTCGTAACTAGAGACAGCTAGTAGGCGGGCGCGATCTGAGTCGTCCGGACTATTTTGTATTAGAGACGCGTGAGTAGCTTTAAGGCCGGGGGTATCCCAGGCTCTCTGGACATGTTTTGTGGCCGGGGCGGTCACCCCTGGGCACGTGCCACACCAAGCGGTCTCAGCCTCCGCCAAGCTCGCTATCTCAGCGCCGGAAATCTGAGGGAGATTTAAGATTTTACCGACGAGAGACAGCGAACAGTAAACGGAAGACAAGATTTCTAGATTCACGATTTAACATGTTTAACTTATTTACTTACTAAATCTCCCTCAGCTTGACTCTATCTCATTAGTTGGTGACTATTAATTTTATTAATAGCAATGGAAGTGCCAACTAATATTTAAATTAGGGTGTCAAATATTGAGACGTTTACCTTATAAACAAACCGTAATCACTTAATAAAAGAAGAGAAGAGTGTTATCTATGTACTACGTAAATGAAATTTTTACTTTACAAAATACTTTCAAAAATACTATAGTAACTTACTTCTCTCAGCTCCCTAGAATAAAAGCAAAGTCTCAATGTAAATCTAACTAATTTAATCCTTTGTTAAACAGCCTTTGTACGCAGGTACTTATTAATCGCAACTTCTCAAGAGCTTTGGACATTCGGAAAGTTTAAATCTTTTCGTTAATACGCTGGATTATGAGCCTGAAACTTTTTATTGTTTTTGTGCAGAAAATTACTTGAAATTGTACACTTTATACAGTTATACGTTTTGTTTGTGGCGGGAAAATGAGCGCTTTTATCCTTTAAACTTATTACTTGGCAAAGGGGCGTTTTTAACAGTTTCGTTTTGGGTACTAAACCGTTATCTCGTTAAGCTGTACTAATGACATTTAACTAGGTGTATTTAAAAGATTAGTTCGTTGGTACATTTAGAATGTAAACAGCATTTGGAAAGTTCCGAAGTTTGTAATCGTTAACTGTAGACATTAATATAACTTACCTACAATTAGAAATAGTAACATGTTGTTTATAACCCGCGAGCATTTATAAATATTGACACACATATGTAAGTGCGCTAGTTAACGATCCGAAGCTAAATCCTTATTTACTTATAATATTATTACACATATTTTAGGGTTCCGTCCCACAAACGGAAAAAAATAGAACCCTTATAGGACCATTAGTGCGGCTGTCAGTCCTTTTGTCTGTCAAAACCAGTTTGCTCCAAAACTATAGACAATTCAATATATATACAGTGGTACTACTAAACGAAATTAATAACTTGCTTAAATCTAAAATAGACCATTCAGTTGAAATAAAATGGTAGGAGAGATCAAGGTGAGTTGACACAAATTTTACTATTTGGGTCATTTATTTAAGCGTATGGCGTATTAATATTGTAGGCAATATAATCATGCTACTAGTATAACTAATTATAAGTCGACATCCAGGCTACGCAGCCAATCGATCGCATCAGGTGTCAGATTGGTGTAGAGGTCCTCCGGGCTGCCCTGAAAACGTCTCTTTGGGCACCGTTCTACAATGTGCTGGGTAGTTTGATCTTCAACGCCGCAGTCGCACAACGGGCTCTCTTTCCATCCCCATTTGTGTCGCATATGATTGCACCTGCCATGACCTGTGCGGATTCTGTTGAGGCGGCACCAGTATTTTCTCTGCAGTGAGAAGCCCTTCGGCTTCTGAGTAGGGTCATAACTCTGTTGTATAAGAAGCTAGATTTACGAAGTCTGTATCATCTGATAGCAAATTTCATAACCATTTACCATCGAAAACAGAAACACCATAATGTACTTAGAACTATTTAAAAACATTTGTTTTCTGCATCAATCCGATCTGTTTAAACTCTCCTAAAATTTAAACAATAAAACGTTTCAACCGGTAAACGCCAGCTCGATTTAGAATTTTAGTTTTCTATTTCGTCTTTTAGCTAGGTAGTTATAATTCAAAAAAGAAAAATATGCTACATTAATCAATATTTTTGTTGAGTAAACTAGTTGTTAGTGACTGAAGCCTTATTTTATAATGCTTATTTTATTTCTACGCGTATTTTTCAATAAGCTTTCAATTGGTATCCAAAGTTTAAAATAAAATTGAAAAAGATGATTGAACAGCCTCTGCTAAACTCAAACAAAAAATTTACGAGGTAAGTTGCAACAAGGTGTTTCAACATACCTCACCCTTGTAATTATCAGATGTTTACACTTCTTTGCACTTTTAGATTATAAAACATGGACTTTAAAACGTTGATAAGTCGAAATATATGATAAAATGTACTTCCAGAATTCTTCAAACATACAGTATGTAACTGAACGAAAAGCAGTTACTCAAACCCGTTAATGTTTAGGTCATACTAAGCAACTTTTACTATGAGACCAACCCCGAAATCGCGAAAAAAAAATTTACTCTTCTATAAGAAATTTCAACATCAGACCAGCAAAATGTATGAAACATCCAATTTTTTTTTCGCGTTTTCGGGGTTGGTCCCATAGTAAAAGTTGCTCAGTATGACCTAAACATTAACGGGTTTGAGTAATTGCTTTTCGTTCAGTTACATACTGTATATCGGAAAAATAACAAAACTGATAAAGAATATGCCTTTGAAAAAATGTCGAGAAACTTACTTTTAGTATATTCTAGCTCTTACCGCTGTAATACCTCAACTGATTACCTGAGGCCTAAACCATGTATTATAAAGTTGGTAAGAATGAAAAATGAAGCATTTCTTTTTTGGGAGTCATACTTCTAGTTTGCGAGATATGGACACTGTGTCAACTTATCTTTGTGTTAACCTACCTCGGTCTCCCCTACACATTTTTGTATATATGTACATAAATGTATGTTGGTGGCCTAAAGATGGACGTCCACCTTTTAAGGGGCCAGACCAGGCCGCTAAGGGGTAAATTAGAACAGAGCTCCGGTTATCATACGAAGGTTGAGAGAACCGGATTAAAATTTGAGATATATACATATGTATCGTGCTATAAATTTCCCCTTTCTCATATATGTAATTATGTATTACGGACTATTTTTATATTATTGGTAAAAATGGCATTTTAAGATTTTGCGTTACTCTTTTTGAAATTATGTGAGAGCTGGTGACACATTAGGTATACATATTTAAGAACCTGTTAAAATTTTACTTTGTTAAAACTATTAGGTAAGGTAAACGTACTAGTGCTCGACATACTAATGCCCAATTGATGACACCTTGCTGTCACCTCTATTGACAATGACTTAAGTTTCAAGATGACATATACTGGGACCGTGTCGAGCACCAGTACGTTTACCTTAGGTAGTATCAAACAGAAAATATTTTTAAGCACCTCTTAAATAAAACCATTGTAGGAGCTAAACCTGATCATAAGCGAATTGTCGGATTTAGTTATTCAAAAGTGTACCAACAAAAATTGATGATACGAGCTGACAATAACAAAGTCGCCTAGAGGCAGCACACATTAGATTTGTTTACATTATGTCTGTCGTTGTGCAAGTTATCTAATTTACATATAACATAGTTGTTTTGAAGAAACGATAAACACATAATTTCACGGTATCGTCTTGGGTTGTCCCATTCGTTTTTCGTCAAGTTCTTAAATTAGTCTTATTCTGCTTTCGTCACCCATTCTACATTCGTCACAATCGTCGGTGGCTTTCAATGTAGAATGCGTGACGAAAGCAGAATAGGACTCATTTAAGAACTTGACGAAAAACGAATGGGACGACCCAAGACGATACCAATTTCACATCCATGGTATATGCACAGCGCCTAATTGAAATGAATGTAGATGTGCATTTCTATGCTACTGACCTCCTCATTTTAAATCTAAAAAATGCCTGAATGACTAATTTAATACTTCTCTCAGTTTACTAATAATTATGGGTGTTAGGTACTTTGAGCATCTTAGAAAATACATTTTTTGCTAAGCAAACAAGTTGTGTTCGTTAACGCTTAACAAAAATAGGCAATGTGCGAATCAACGGTAGATTCATTTTTTTCACACAATCTTACATCATGAAGTCTAAACTGGACTTTGATTTATTGTCACAATAACAGATTTAGATAAATACGACAACTGAAATATGTTTGATTATTCGGTACAATTCCGTTGAATGATATTGAAATTGGGGGTCAAATGTTACAAATACTACGTGAACATTATGTCATTGTGTTTACATTTTTTACTACGATTTAACGTAATTTATCTCATACGCAATAATACACACGTTAAGTAAGATAGTAGGTAAGATTTCTACCTTACTACGAAAATCGTATTCGAAAGAATTTTTCAAGTACGCCTACGCAAAAATGAATGTTGTTATACACGGTGTCTTTTTCTTAGAGGGCCTAAAGCATGACTCACGCTAGACCCGGCCGGGGCCGGGCCGGAGCCTGCGGCGTTTCGTTTTCTATGGAAAAGACCACGTGATCACCGATCAGCCGTCATAGACAATGACATGTCGGACGCCTCGGCCCGGCCCGGCTCGGTCTAGCGTGAGTCACCCTTTCATCGTAAGTGTTACCAAATTGAACCCCATGTAAGTTTTGTGAAAATGCTTTTAAAAAACACTAAAAGTGTTTTAAAGGATAAAATAACTACATATCTAATTTTTAATATATTTATTTATACGTTTTTTTGGTCTTACAATACGACTATACTACCATACAATTTAAGAAGAACAGTTCGCATTTAATCTTGTGTGCAATTTTCCTCAGGTAGTCACGTGTCGCCTCCGGACGTCGTCATCTCGTGACGTAGTGCCGCAATATATTCGCGGTGGCTTGCCCTCGCAGATAACTGCTGCAAATAATAACCATTAAATGCGCTGGAGAAAAATTTCAGGTGCCTGAATGTTTTGTACATTTTGGTGAAATGTTGGACTTAGTTGTATGTGAGGTAATCTGACACAAATAATTTAAAATATCACCAGAGTGAGTTTTTCTATAGCAGCAATGACTGTAAAATAAAAGGAGGACCTCAAAAACACGATTTTATTTAACTCCTAACGTTTGTATGTAAGTATACGTGTGTATCGTGTTCGGACCAAATTATTGCCAAATTTTGCAAGCTACATTAGAGACACTTCCCATTATTCGATTAAGCTGAAACTTCATATACTTACATAATTATGTAAGTTGGCTTACAATGCGATATTATGGCATTATCGAGCTGATCTGATGGTGGACACAGGAGGTGGCCACTGAAACTATGTGATAAAACATTAACGCAACCTGACTGTGTATGGCGACTGGATGCATAAATCGGCAGACCGGGCTCTGTGGCGTACCTTGGGAGAGGCCTATGTTCAGCAGTGTACTGCAACGAGCTGATCATAATGATGATGAACTGTGTTTGGGTCTGTTAGAATTTTCTCAATGAGTATTGGTTGCCTGTTGTAAAACACAGCAAGCTTTTATTAGCTTGAACCGCCGATTTATGAGAAGATTAAAAATTTTCCTATAAAGGTTACTTAGAACGATAGACTTATTTGCGTGAACCAGAAGTTTAGTTTAGTTTAGGTGCAGAGAAAAGTGAACCTCCTGTATACATTGTGGAAAAATAAATCGGGCCCTGGAGGGAACCTACCTTAAATCCTTAAGTTGGCTCATTTTACTTAAAGGAGACAATCCATTATTTTTAAAAAGAAACCAAACTGCATTCATAGATTTTCTAAAACTCGCTTGCCTCGCCCGGGATTCGAACCGACTAAAAATTCCAAAAAATAAACACTCGCAATTTTATTCTACTAGTCGATACAGTTAATGTTAATGATAACATTTCTCCAAGAAACTTTGGGTGTTACACTCGTCTGTCGTACAAAATATCCATAAAATCTAATATTTAGTACTCAAGATTTTCTATTAGACAAGCCTAATTGAAGAAAAAAAGAAGAATCTTTGAATGCAGTTTTATTTCTTTTTAAAAATAAAGGAATGTCTCCTTTAAGTAAAATGAGCCACCTTAAGGATTAAAGGTAGTTTTTCTCCAGGGTCCGACTTATTTTTCCACACTGTATAAGTAGGTATTTCACCGAAAAGGGGATACCTACGTGTCAGTACATACGAACTTGCCTTACCCTTTAAGCTATCGCAATTTACATTGTACGGACGAATTACACCACAAGAGTAAACAAACAAGTGAATAATATTTACTTGATTTAATTTACTCAATCAAAATGGGAACAGTATGAATGCAGATGAGGCTAAAGTGTTTGCTGAGGAAAATAACATTGCAACGCTTACAATAACCATTGTATAAAAAACAAACTTTGTAAATAAGTCTATATTACCAGATCCATAAACAGATATAGTGCATAAATGTTAAATTACTTATCTATAGGAACTTAGGTAATGGAACGTACTTGCAATAAAAAAACAAGTAGTAACCTACTTGAATTAATTTACTTTAAGATTTTTTTAAACATCTCGTTATCTTATTATCGAAATTCTATTTATGTTTAATAGTTTACTTAAGACATGTTGTTTTAAACTTAATTATGTTTAGTTAGTCACCATTGACACGTGTTATCGTTATTGTAAAGATTGGTGCAGACTGATTTGTTGTTATTTTTAATTTATTACTTATTTGGTCATATCGAATATGAAGAAATATAGCTGAGCAGTGCTGCGATAGCGTTCTGTTGTCACATGTCTAAGTTATAGTGGAGTCAAACTAAAGACGAAGTTAAGTTTTTGAAGATTATTTAAAGTGGCGGTAAATTTTAGCTGGATTTCAAAAGCAAAAATACGCTTTATTTTTTATGGAGAAAGTAGGTACAGGACTATAAAAGTATATCTCTTAATAATTTTACTATTCAAAACTTCTGGCTAAAGTATACACGAACGTAGTTTTCCAAAGTACGTTCAATGTCAATAATTTGGATTTATTATAAGAAAAATTATTAAATAACAAAATAGTAACAGTTAAATAAAAACGTTTGCCTACGCACGTGAAGACGCGGATTTACTTATTGCTGAGGCGCTATCGTGGATCAGACGGAAGCACCAGACTGTCGCCAAATATCCACCGAGACAGTTTCCTACTGTAATTAAAAATATAGAAACAAATTTAATATGTGGTCAAAATTTTGTCCTCCGCTCTACTACATAATAATATTATACGTCATGTTAACTCACGTTGTAATTATAAACGGTGAAACTAGTGACAAGGAGATGACAATGAATTCCGTGTTGCATGATGTATGCAGCAGGAAATTGTCTCATTTGATTTTCAACATTTGTACCGGGAACATTAAGGTGCCAGATTTGCCGGAGTCGCGCCTTTCCAAAGTGCGGGCGAAGAGGGCGGCGTCCTTCTATAGCATGCGGCTGAAGAGGGAGATTGTCAGCGAGTGTTGTAAAGCATCTTGTACAATATCGGATATTCTCGATTATTGCCCAGAGTTCTGGTGAAAGTGGCTGTGGTGACAGTGATATATATATTAATATCTCCACGGTTTTTTTGTGAATAGTGATTTGTGATAATTTATCTAGTGACAATATTAACTTGTACATGAATAGTAGTATTAACGTGTTGTTAGGTACTAATAAACTTGATAGGGGTATAAAGTATTATGAAGTATGTAGGTTACTTATTTAAGAGTCAGAAAGGGTTATCGCATATATTTATTATGATCGCTGTAACACGGCGTTTAAATAAGAATTTTCTACGATCTCATTAAATTATATAGGTTCATTTATAATAACTATATGTTTTACGTAAGGATATTTAGGTAAGTTCATAAAATAAAACTTTTTTTTTATCAACGGAAATTCCTTTATTCATTAAATAAATATAAATGTTGTATAAAAACTTATAAACTAAAATGAAACTAGCTTTTATTAAGATACGAGATAGGTATGATACACGTAGAGTTAATCTTATCTTAATTATTATAAAATAAGTACGTCATAATTTAATTTTATTTTAATAATGTTATTTTATTATTAAATGAGCCTTTTAGTAAACAATCATTTAAAGTCGTATAAAGTTATGAAATACGAATGATTAAATGTTGTATAGTATTTTAATAAATAATCAGTGCGTGTTTTTATAATTTGGCTCGGCATTTGCATTAAAAACCACATCGCATCTGGCATTTCCCACGAACATCGTGTTTTCCTGGCATTTTATTTTCACTGTACCTACATTTTATCGTCACGCTTGTGGCGATTCAATTTACTATTAAAGCGCTTTTTTACAAATATAATAAAAAATCTGTATAAACGCGTTTTAATTTACAAAAAGATCCTTCCGGACGGTCACGTACCGCATGCCAAACATTTCCTGTTTTAAACAATGGAAATTGTTGACGATTTGTTACAGGACATTGTGCGTGACATATCATGGTAAGCCGAGGTTTATCTTTGGGCTCTTTAAGGATCATTATCCCGTAGCAAAGTGCGGTCATTTAAGCTCACAATTATAACCAAACCTCATACATTATTTTTCGGTACCAAGTTAATATATCGTATTGGAGTGTCCTAATCGGACCTTAATTTGATTTGCGTGCGGAATGGACGCCCGATAAAACGCTTAGTAAAGGCAAAATGGAATTTATGGTCTCGTGGATAACTCCGCAAAAAGGGCTATAATAAATCTTCTCTCTAACTTAATAAAATCTTGTTGAGCGCTTTATCTGAGTCTGTGACCGCCGCCTTTTTGAATATTCCCCTTTAAACGACGCACAGTCTGCTAAGTGCCCCCTTTGTTTTTTAACCTCCTGAGACCCAGAAGCAATTGTTTTGTTTTTGAAATTTGAACCCTTAGTTAAGTCTATAAAAGTTCAAAATAGATTTTGGAATATGTACAAAAAATTGTTCGCAGGGACTTAGGAGGTTAAAGGTGTTGGATTGTCTTGCAAGTATTTTTCTTGACCTTAGCTGTCAAGAAAAATACTCATAACCAATAACCAATAACTCATATCATAACATTTACGAATCAACATATTCAATGTTCTGCCGCCAGAGTACCTACAGCACTAGCTCATATTGTAAACCACAGAGTAACTTATACATAATATTTAATATGCCTTAAATATTTTTTTGACAAGTTTTCACTATGACATTGATGCATCTAGGCGATTTCTTTACAGAGGCCTACCGCGAAACGCGAAAATCGAACTTTCGTTACCTGCGTCTTTATTGCTCAAATATGCAAGAGTGATAGAGAGAGACAGATAACGAAATTTCGATTTTTGTGTTTCGCGGTAGGCCCTCAGTATGTGCTAGTGGCGCCCCCTACGCAGAGTTTTGCATAATATTCCCTATTATAGCCAATTTTAGATACGGTTGCACATATGTAGGTAAGTGCCAACCACTTAAATAGCCTCACCTATAATATATTGTGAGTATTATAATTATACGTGATATTTTTTATCAATATATCTTAAATTTGAATTGTACGCCCTGACGTTTATTGAACGACACATTAACAAGTCCGAACTTGTCTGCGCGCGAAACATCGTGATCGCAAGAGCTAATACGGGCCCTCCACATGAATAGCCTCAGTGTCACATAATCGTCCAAACCGTGCACTTAAGTTTCGCTTTCAAATTTATTTTATTATGATTAGATAATACAGATGGCATTCTATTAAGTACCTGCAGTAACGCGATAAACACAGTGTGTTTGTGACTATGGAACGTGGTAAAAAACTTACAAGTTTAGAAATTGAAAAGGTTAATTTTTATTTAACTCAAAAATTATCCCATCGTGAGATAGCTAAAAAAATAGGTCGCAGCCCTAAAGTTATTAATAAGGACGCACAAAATGTGCCACTACGGATCGTGAACGTCGACTTATTTTATACGCTCTGCTTCAAATTCCACCAAGACCGCCAGGCAAATAGCTAGTGAAATAAATACTAGAGCATCTCTCTCTACAGTTCGACGGATTATTAGAACATCATCCCACCTCAAACGAAAAAAAATCATGAGTAAACCTCCTTTGCGCGAACAACATGTGGCGGGTCGACTGTCTTTTGCTAAAAAGTACATGTGCTGGAAAATCGAGTAGCGAAATGTGATTTTTAGTGATGAGAAAAAGAGTAATCTAGATGGTCCAGATGGATTTAAATATTATTTTCACCACACCAGCTCGGAAAGGCTTACTTTGCACTTCAAAAACTGATAGCAAAGTTGCATCTTATTCACGTGTGAGGCAAAGTAATGAAATGCAAATTTTGAGTTGTTTTCTTATGTTTGCTGGTAGAATTGACTTTTAAATGATGATTTTGGATGATAAATATTTAATAACATTCATTTGGATTTGATTTGGTTTGATTTTGTTTGATATTTTACATTTAATATTTGCTTCGGGTTGGTGTGGTGAAAAATTTTGTGTTTCACTCGGGGGCAAATTTTGTTTTGACCCTCGTGCTTTGAAACCCTCGCAACGCTCAAGATTCCATTTTTCGAACCACTCGCTACGCTCGTGGTTCAATTTTGGAATCTTTCGCTTGCTCGGGTATCAATATTAGCACGAGCGGTTAAACAACAACTTTGCCCCCTTGTAAAACAAATAACTATTTCATGACCTAAGGAAAGAACCGTAAGTACTATCACGTCATCACTCAACTCTCGGATCGGTGATGGTTTGGGGAGCAATTTCTTACTATGGTTGATTTAATTGTGGTAGACGGAAGACTAAATGCTGAAAAGTATTTAAAAGAATTTATTAAAAGAAACAAAAAGTAAGATCAGTAATAGGTAGAAAAAAAAAATGTTTTATCAGCATGATAATGCTCCCATACACACGTCAGCCATAGTTACAAAGTGGTTTGAAGAAAACCAGATTGAAGTTCTAGATTGGCCATCCTTGTCCCCTGATCTGAACATCATGGAAAATGCCTGGGGTTGGCTGTCTCGGCAAGTTTATTAGAACGGAAGACAGTTTAGTAATAAAGAAGAACTGATTCAAGCTATTTACACTGTTTGGGATTCTGTGGACGTTAATTACATACATTCTTTATATGAATCACTACCTAATCGTATTTTCGAATTAATAAGGTCTAATGGAAGGTATACAAAATATTAAACGAAAGAGTTTTAATAACTAAACAGCATCTTTTAGCATGTGAGGCTATTCAAGTGGAAGGGCCAATTATTTGTTTGACGTTATTTCTTAAAACTTTGATTAGTTTACAATAAATATTTTATTTACTATTACAAGGCATTCTTGTTTTATTTCATATTTAATATTTAATGTATATCTCCTTTTTATATTAATATGAGAAATATTAATTTTGGTGAGTGAGGCTATTCAAGTGGCTGGCACTATGTGATGACAAAGACTATTTTGTATGGGGACGTGATCATGACAATTGCAAACAAGCGTACTATCCATGTGATAAGTGGATACCGTAGATGTAGCAGAAAACAAGTGATGAACAAACAACAACAACTTTTAATGCGAATTGTGTTTCATTAAAATATGTACCTACCTACATACGTATATTTATCTCTTCGTGTAATGGAGCGAGTGGGAGGCATCTTTCTCGTCAATTATTACAAAATATATAGGGTTTATGAAACACATATAAACCTAACCCATTCTAACCGCAATATATGTGACGCCCACAGGTACCAAACTACTTTTCTCAGAATGAAGCCAATTATGCTAATAGCATAGTTATCTTCTATTCCAGCGAAGCTTTGTGTTGAAGGTTGTAAAGATAGGCGGTATCGACCTAATTTTTATACGACACGTCCTAGAATCGATGTTCGTCTATAAGTGGGTCGTAGAACGCTTCCTCACGTGTGGAATCACGTCATCACATCGATATGAGATTTCTATGTCTCGGCGCGGGGAAAATATTGGATATGTGCAATCTGTACCTCGTTCTTGGAAAGATTTGCTTTATATCTTCTGTATAGAAAATGCGTATACTTTTAGTTTGAAGGAAACACAGCGGAATGTAATCTCGCTCAAAACTGAAGCAATCCAACTGGGTAAATTTTACAGAAAACTATTATATATATGTATAGCTCGTCATATGCCAAGCTGTCACGACCGTGAGTTCTAATGGACGTCTTATAATAATCATCAATACAATCCAATTCTATATACAAGTCCAAAATTATTTCCGGAAGAAATGTCTTAGGTATATCAAAATTTTGAGTATTTTATCAAGAATGTGCCTATAGTGCACTAGCGTTATTGCTGCAGTATTGCAGTGCAACGTTGCTGCCGATTGCATAGCTGCAGCAAATATCTGAGCTCTGAGAGTGTAAGGTCAGTGTAAGTGTAAAGGGGCCCACTGATTGATAGTCCGCCGGACGGTATCGGCCTGTCAGTTAGAACAAAATTTTGACAGTTCCGAACAACTGACAGGACGATACCGTCCGGCGGACTGTTAATCAGTGGGCCCCTTCAGTTATTTTCGGAAATTGTTTCTGCGTGGTTGTCAGGCGGGCCTTGAGACTCTTTGCAGAATATGCAACGAATGTGCAAGTTTATTTCATTTACTTTTGAAAAGTTTAGCAAATTTCCAACCGGTATCGAGTACGTAAACTATAATATAATTTGTAAGTTGAGTTTGAAACAAACCGTAATAATTTAATGTTCCCAAACTGAAAACAACCCATGTCAGGATGGTAATGTTTTAGTCTTTTACTGTTTAATTTATAACGAGTAGGTTGAGCTCAACTTTCTGGGTTAAACGTATAAGTAATGCCAAATGAAAAGTTATGCCACCCTTTAGGATATGAGCCCGGTTCGCTGTTTTAGCTTAAGAGGTTTTAAAACTAAATTACGGCGCTTTGAGAGATTTAGCAAGAGCATAATGAGGAATATTTTCGCCTATTAGACTCATGTATTAAGACAAAATAAGCTTCGGTCAGTTTGTAGTATTTTTTATTCCATGATATAACAACCAATGTTTACCTACGCATAAAAAATGGCTAAGGATTATTTCTTGCCAGTAGGAATATCAAAATTCCTATAAAACTTTACAAAAGAGCAATTCATTATTTTCTATGTTCACAAAACAAAGCTAAACTTGTTGAAAGCGATATTCTCTCTGAAAATGAAGGGATTTGCGTATTTACTTAAAGTTTAAGCGCGCACAGATCGAAACCAAAAAGCTTTTAAATGGATTTATCAGACAGTTGCGTTGCGCCTCTACTTAAACTTTATTTTAAGAAAGTAAAACAACATGAATAGCTACGAGAGGTTCCGTCCAATATTGTTACATTGTTCTTGTAGTAGATAATTTTTGTGGCCTACCTAGTCCATAACACGTATGTTTTACACTAGCCTAAGAATAGATATAAACTGTAAATCCAAAAACTACATATTTTATAATTTTTAAGCACACTTTGATCTGTTTGTAACTGATAGTTTGGTAAGTATTTTAAAATAAAGTTATATATACGAGTAATTACAGGAAATTATTCCCGCTCACAAAACTCCGGGGTCCTAATTAACCTTTTATTTTAAAAATGTTTTACTTAAAAATGAAAGATTTCGTAATTGGCCTTAGTGTGTCATTTTTTTTGTATCTGCAAAAATTCTATCAACATTTTCGTGGAAGGTAAAATATTCAAGGCTGGTAAGTATTCAACACGGACAACCTCCATACAATACTGCGTTCCTCGAGTTTCTTTTAATTTTTTTTCATTTTAGCTTTGTAAATATAAAGTCTGACACCTACTGCTATTTATGACTTCTAAAGTCCGACTTCCCTGGCACCTGGCACTTTTAAAATGGTTTGCACGAAAGTACATTTAAAGCATACCTAATAAAATTATTTTACGCTTATTTGTTTTTTGACGACTTGTCTGGCCTACTCGGTAGTGACCTAGTCTTTTCTAATGCATGGTAGGACTTTAGTATCTCCTGCTCCATACGTATTGGAGGGTGTCCTTCTGAATCCCTAACACCGTTTGTCCTAAAGTCACTTGCCCTAACTGGTTTGTCCTAATGGGCACATGCCCTAACGATCAATTGTCATAACGATTATTTAACATGATGGTTAGGATATATAATTTTTAGGCCTAACAATAATTAGGCAAAAAAAGAATTATGCTACATAACATTAGGATAAATACTCAATATGGAAAGTGCCATTAGGGAAAAACCTTCGAGCAACACGGAAGGGAGGCGGCATTCGCACTATTTCCCCTCTGCCGAGGTACAAGATTAGCGCGTCAATCTAATCTAGCGCGGGTAATAAAACTAGTTGCACTTGGATTTTTCACTAGACCGAGTCCAGGCGCGCGCGTGAACACTGCTGCACAAAAATGCCTGTTTGCTCGGTTTTTTGTTATAAAAAGAGGTCGGGAACATCAAATTTACAAAAAGAAAGTGTTACATTTCACATGTAATATTTTTTTTACATATCATACGTTTAATTACATTCAAACACAATTATTATATTTTAGTCTCATGTAATTGTTGGATTTATCGATTTTGCTCGCTCAGTACAAATTGCGGATCGGTCGAGCGACAAATCCGACTTCTCATCTCTCAGAATACAATAACATACTTCAACGAAAATGTGTTAGTGTGCGTGTTGTGACACTTGTCACTCGTCCGTACACAAAAAGAGATCGAGGTTTGCAAGATTTGTCTTTGGCGTGTGTCATTTTCTATGTATTTGTGTCGTCATTACAGATTGGATTTTGTATGTAAGTGTGAGAGAAGTGCGACTGTGTGCACCTTTCCCCCCGCGAAAAATGGCAGAAAGATTTGTACGGTGAGATATCGCTTGGGCCTCTCCCTTCCGATGTGTCGGAAGCCGGTGTTGCTCGAAGGGAAAAACATATCAGGACAAAAAAAAATCGGCCATTCGATAATAAGGAAACCATAATTAGGGTATACGAGTGTTAGGACAACTGATCATTATGACAAACAATATTAGGGAATGCAAAAATAGGAGAAAATACTTTAGGGATTCAGATATAGATCCGTATCGGAAATCTAATCTTTCCAAAGGAACTCTAAAAAATCCGTGGTCGGTAAATTTTAATGTCTCAGAGACGTGGATAGTGTACCTCAATCCTAGTTATATATTTAGTGGTCTACAGAGGATTGAGCCCGATAGGTTCATACAAAAGTTTCATGGGGTTTCTCAACTTCTGTGAGACGAGTCGTCTCAGACGACCTCGACTCCGAGAGCTTTTTATAAACTTTCGGAGCAAATATCTCAGTCCGGGTGAGCCGAGCGCTTTTAAATTTTTGCGGTTTATTTTGAGTGTCAGTTTTGTTGTTAGGTAGGTACCTACAACCTACCTACAAAATTAATCCAATATTTTACTATTTTCTGTTTTAAATATTCCATCTGCTATTTTCATTTATAAACTCTGGTTTATTCGCAACCCTTGACAAAGTCTTGAAAACAAATTTCATGTAAGGGACTTCTTATTATTCCTTTATATTCAGTCTTCGAAACGCGTAAGATACCTAATTTATTCATACCGAACCTGCCATTTGCTTTTCACCCTTTTGCATATTTGCCTTTAATGCTAATGTTAAATAAAATTCATAATATCGTAGCATTTCAACAGAAATGAAAGCTATATCAAATAGTATTCGTTCTTCATGCGTAGAGGGTGCCTAGGGACTGAACATTATTGGCATCGATATAACACGAAGCATCCCGCATGTCATTTCGTTGCCTGCAGGCGCAAGAAATTGCATGCAATACAACGATGATACGCCACCAGCATATTGAGATCCCCCGCACCTCGCCCGTATTCCTCAAACACGTAGATTATAAGGGCCGAGAAGTATAACGGGGAGTGTCTTTGTATTCTGGTGTTTTTACACTATACGGTATAGATGTACGGTTCATGCACTCCTACAGGGCATATTGGACGCAATCTGTGATACCTGACGTGGCTGGGAATTTCATTATAGTCCATTGACTGTTCATAACGAATAACGATCATCTACGTAGATTGAAGCGTGGCATCAAATTGTTTACCTTGGCTTCCCTCGCTGATACACCAATATGTATTATATTATGGAATCTAGGCTCTGAGATTAAATTCTTGGTCGCTTATCCAATAAACGTTAAAGTATTTTCTTTTTAAAAATGTCAGACAGAGCAGAATTAACTTGTGACAGCGTCGGGCATTTTTCTTACTAGGAATACGACAGTCGCATAGTAATAAGTAAGACCTTGATGTGATGTAGGATGGGAAGATTCATTTAAATATTGAGTAATTTTGCACAAAATAGTATATGCCTATTCATAAAAGCTTGATAAATCTCAACCATTTTTTGGTTTACTCGTAAATCATTGTGGTTCAATATAGTGCTTCAGCAAGAAATATATAATAGGTACATCACCTACTATACCGGGTGTGGCCTGTAACATGAGCAAAAAATTAAACTGTAGGCTCTACTCCTCATACTGACCAACATTTGATCAGCGACTTTTAAAAATAACTTGTGGTTGGATTTTTAATACACTTTAAAGTTTATTCTAAGACGCAATG
The DNA here is from genome assembly GCF_910591565.1 of Cydia splendana. Classification (NCBI taxonomy): domain Eukaryota; kingdom Metazoa; phylum Arthropoda; class Insecta; order Lepidoptera; family Tortricidae; genus Cydia; species Cydia splendana. Next base: position 8,664,592 of record NC_085971.1, on the reverse strand, counting down.
TATTGCGAATTTTGTTATGTTTAAGGCGTGACAAGCAACGCCAATCACAATGATATGGCGTGGCGATGGCGTCCTGTGAAGATAATATTTATTTTGTATGAACAATAGGGAGTCTAAATACTTCGTAATTTTTAAAAGTTGTTGAACAAAAGTGTCACCGTTTCAGGAGTACAATCTATGTTTTAATTCTTTGCTCGTGTTACAGGCCACACCCGGTATATTTCTTACGTTAAGAACTGAAAACTGTTATTGAAACAAAATGCAATTATTAAGAGTGATTTTATTAGTCTAAATCTGTTATGCTATGATTTATCTGAAGTAATGTATAGGTAATATCTGTTATATGCTTGATTATTTTATAATTCGAACTCGTCAGTCATATCATGAAAATCGCAATTAAAATATCAAGAACATGTATTGAAAGACGTGAAATACATCATCAGTATACATACAACGGACAATAGAAACAAAAACAATTGCAGTGCAGTTGAGACCTGCATTTTCATTGATTCCACCACATGAGGTCAATGCACTGACCCTCGCAAACACTCATAAACGTATAGATGTATTGTATTAGCCGTGCAAATGCGGGGAAACACCCGGCGATAACACATGCATAGGATACTCGTGTTGAACGTTTATCACTTGTCAACTATGTAAGACGCCTGTCATTAATCATAGAGAATTATCGAATCTCTCTCGATTACCAGAAATTTGCTATGGTTCGAACAAGTACTATATATATATGTATGTATGTAAACACTTTATTGTACATAGGACAGGTTAAATTACAATGAAACAAAAAATATATATAATGTACAAAGGCGAACTTATCCCTATCCCTCTTCCAGTCAACCTTTGAGCAATTGAGAGCAAATATAAGTACTACTTTTTGCAAGTACCTTTGTATTCGATTTTAGTGTCTCGTTTAAACTTAGTACTTTCACAGTATTGAACCTATTAGGGGTATACACTGAAAAAAAAATAGCCGAACTCAGTTAGTAGGTAGTTACTTCTAAAAATAACGAAAGTCGATTTTGTAACAGGTAACACAATAGTAACAAAATAGTTTAATAGTTTATTAATATAAAGGGTGACTTACGCTAGACCGGGCCGTGCCCGGGCCGAGGCGCCCGACATGTCTTTTTCTATGACAGCTGATCGGTGATCACGTGGTGCTTTCCATAGAAAACGAAGCGCCGGAAGCTCCGGCCCGGTCTAGCGTGAGTCATCCTTTATGCAAACATATTTTTCAGTATACTTACTTTAAAAAACCCTCTCTCTCCTCTAAAACTCTCTAAACTCTTTTAAATAAACCCTCGTAGAATTAGTCGTTTGCAATTAGTTAGATAGGTACTAAGAACGTACCTACCTCGCAACTGGACAATTTTACTTTGGATACAATGTAAGTACCTATTTTCTTTTAATTTCCTTTTCTTTTCCTTCCTTTATTTTCCTTTAAATAGAAGCAGAGTACAAGTATGCACTCGTTTTTTTCTATAGTACAGTCAGCAGCAGAAGTTGCTAAGCGGGCGAGGTGTTCAAAAGTACCTTGACACGCTCTTATTCTCTTAATAATAAAGTCGTGTCAAGATCATTTTGAACACCTCGCCCGCTTAGCAACTTCTGCTGCTGACTATACCATGCGCACCCCATAAAACAAAAGCGGTATTACAGACTGAGCTAAGTAAACTAATCAACGAAGAATTCTAAAACAAAAACAGTTCTCCACAAAAATACAAACTATAAAATATACTTACCTAGTACAAAAACCAATCCAATTACAAAAAGAATACCCCGTCCAAGAGGTCGGACTGCGGCATGGACCCATGACACTGGTGGCGTTACCTCTCTGTATCGCAAGGGAAATACGTTGAGAGAGGTATGCGCCAGTCCTGGGGTCCCTTGTGGTGTCACCCAGCCGCGCCGACAGTGCTCCCATGAATATTTTCATGTCGGTTGACCAGGGACACAAAGTCTCAACCGCGAGCGCCGCAAACTCATAGTCGTTGAGCAGTATCCTCTTGCACATAATCATTTTTAACATAGATAATCACGTGGTGCTGAAATAATAAGTATAGCAAAATTATAGGTATGGACACATTTACTTCCAGCGGGCTTAGCAAGGTTATATCATATTGCGCGTGGAATCTACTGTCGTCTTTTAACGATAGTCGTATTTTTATCGTTTTGCTGAACATGGTTACGGGCTACGATAAGAATACCACGTCGATATCGTATAAAGTTATCCACTATCTTTCGTAAGTGACCACGATTGTCTATGCCTAGAGTTTATGAAAAATCCATTTAATGCCTGGCTTTATTAAAATGTCGGACGTGTGTCGGACGATGTTTGAAAACGAATAGTTAGTTTTATTACTACACTTCCAAATTGAAAAATGTTTAAATGAGTGACAGCTTTATACAAATTGACTTACATTATAACATGCACGGATAATCGTGTTTTCTCAACTGACAATTCACTTGACATTGACAAGCATCGCGTACGCGCATGATTCAGTGAATTTAGTGAACATACAAACTAAGTCGAAGAAAAATACTGATTTGCTGTGTGAACTAAAGGAAATGCCACCCAAAATGTAAGTTTCTCTAATTTATTTATAGAAAAAGTTATAGTTCGTTTGATCATTAACTGGTTTTGTCATGAATATGTTTAATTTCAGACGATGCTTCGGCACACAAGAAAATGCTAGCCAAATATATATAACTCAGCATCCCCTGTTCGCCTACACCTACAGGGAGATCCATGAGCCTCTCGGAAGCCAGAGATACAAAATGCAATGCTTCACATTGCACATAACTTCTAAGATCCAGAAGAAAGGATTGAAGATGTAAGTACACCTTTCCTAAACTAAAATCATGAAAATTTTCTGGTGCCTTTTAATATTATTGACACTTATTATCTATTTCTTCTCATTCTATCTATTATGTTCTACTAAGTGACAAAAGTTTGTTAAAAACCTGTTCTATCACTACTATAATTTCAGGAAGTTGATTTGGCAAAAATGATGTGTAAAAGTTACACTACAACACTACCTATGCATACATTTATTCACACTGCATAAAAAGTGCATACGCATTCTAACAAATATTAACATCCTTGAAACCCGTAGACCTCACTTAAAAAAAAAAATTTTTTTTTACTCTGTATATTCTAGAAGCTAGTTTTGTAGCAAGAATAAAAGTTTATTGACAAAGAAAAAGACACACTTTATGCCATAAATCTAAGACATAAAGATAAAATATTATTAATAAGTATTTAGTTTTTATGCCTGTTCCGGATGTGAACTCCCGCTCACTTAAACTTTAAGTCCTTCCTCTTTATAACCGTTTTATGTCTAATTGTTTTGCCGTTCAGGCAACCTATCTATGGAATGCACTCCCTCTACCTGTAAGACAAGCCCCAAGAAAATTTGTTTTTTGAGTAGTCATGCTCGGTAGTCATCTGCTAAATGTCTCGTCTAGTGTCTATCATCCCATATACATATTAGTACATTTATTTTTATAACATATATGTATGTTTATGTTAGTATGTATATCTAAGATATACCTATTGCATTTGCTTTTTGATTGGTTTTTGCACCAACCTTTAGTGTTTATATGTGACGTCCCACGGGTAAATGTACCTTATGGCGGTTGGCGCTTACTCTATTAACTATTAACGCCGCTCCAATATTATTGCGGCGCTATGCGACGTAAGCGCCAGCCGCCATAAGGTACCTTTTGCCGTGGAACGTCACATATTTGTTTCTATGGTTGACTAGTAGGTGGTAGATAATGCCTTTTGGCATTAAGTTCGCTATTTTTACGTAATTATATATGTTTGTGCAATAAAGTTTATAAAATAAATAAAGTAGCCATACCCACAAGTAACTTACAAATTCCCTGCAAGAGTTAGGCCGGCGCCCCACTGCTGCGCACGCTATGTGCAAGATAGGGAAAGCTGGAAGTTACTCCACCGACAAGTTACTTAGTAACTCTTAAGTTAATGATGATGATCTTCTTTTCCAGGGTCCGTCGGTCCTGGGCATTATGATCATCGAGGGGCGGCACACGGAAGCCGGCCGAGGAATCTTCGTCTCCGACTTACAAGAAGGCAGCGCTGCCGAACAGGTGACTGGCAATTGTAATTAAGTAATTGTCATAATATTTGGGTAACCGACCTTTATCTTTCTTTTATTTGAGGGAAGATAAAATTCAGATAGATTGAGTGCGATATATATTGTAGAGCAGGGGCCCATTTCTCGGACGGTATTAGGCCGGAGCCCCACTGCTGCGCACGCTATGTACATGACCCACGTTCCTATACAAAATTTCGTGGGCTTGCCCACGGTTTGTATTAAAACGTGGGCCGTGGATGTAGCGTGCGCAGCAGTGGGGCGCCGGCCTTATTCAATACAAATAAATTGTATTAGTACCTATTCTACTAAGATTATAAAATAATATAATACCTACTAGTACAATATTCTTACTTATAATATGTAATATAGGAATACTAGGAACAGTTATGTTAGCACTAAAGCTGGCCATATACATTTGACAGCTAAGTTTGACCCACTTCCCGATTTCCAATTGAGATGAAATTTTGCATACTTACATAACAATATGTAAATCGGATGACAATTGCAATATTATGATGACATGGAGCCTATCTGATGATGGAGATATGAGGTGGCCATGGGAACACTGTGATAAAACAACGCAAACTAATTGTGCTTGGTGTTGTTAGAATGGACTCTGAGTCTGAGTCTGAGTCTTAGTGAGTATTAGTTGCCTGTTGAAAGAAAAGTACAGTCAGCGATAAAAGCTTATACCAAAAATGATATTTTTGCTAAAAACTTATTTATATTGTTAGGGCTTGGGAGTAGAAGCTGGTTTCTTTACTGCTGGCAGCTGGAATATTTTTTTTTGTGTTTGGTAAAATGGTTTATTGTACCTATACCTGACTATGGGAATGATTTTAGCAGCCTATGTAAGTGTGTGGGTATGTTTGTGTCGTATAGAATATCGTGGTACAGAACTACACTTGATACATAATACAACTTTAATAACGGATAAATAATTACTAGAACAAAATTCAATTTATTTTCAATCGATAATTCGGACAACTGTAACATAAAAATCCCCCTGGCTTAAAAACGAGAGCTTTCTAAAAGTGACATTAATTTCACATAATTTGGCAATGAACCGCTGTAAGTACTAGCCTGCGCCTGACCTCATCTAATATAATTTGTTTCTGTTTCAGTCATGACATATTGGAGGCTTGAAAGTGCACATACCCATACATTGGACGTTAAGCTCAACGAGACCATGCGATGCATCTCAGGCACTATCCGATCTACAACCGCCACTGGCTGCCGGCATTGAGTCACATTGCCCCTCCTCACATCCGACGACTCAAGGCGTTGAAGAGGGAGGCTGAGAATATCACGAATAACCCCACCCTGACCCTGTGCTACAGCTGGGAGCCTGAGCAGCTTTAATATTTCGGATAGGTGGATAGCGGAATGGTCAGCTTCGGCAGCTCGGAGTTGCTGTATATCTGACCCAACTAAAAAACCAAAAGGGTTTGACCTTCCTCGGAAAATCTGGTGCCGCCTGAGAACCGGACACTCATACCCTGGGCCTGTTGAGGACCTGAAGACCGTGACACCTGACTTGGTTGCTTAGCTTGGCAACCTCAAGGCTACACTCTGAATGCCACTTTATTGGAGCATTCCACGAGCTGTCCCGTACAAACGCATTTTATTTCCTGTGTTGCGACTTTTTTTTTTCGCCATTTAAAGCAAGCGAATAATTTTCCGTGCATGTTTGACCATTTGTCATAGAAAAGGAAACTCTTATACCTGCAAACCTCCAGAAAATCTGCATTTCTACGGGACAAACGGTAGTCAATTTCATGGAATGCTCCATTGCCAAAACATGATAAGTTGATGGCAGAAAAAATATTAGGAATACAAACCATATACCTACATATAAATTCTATGTTAAGTATGTACTAAGTTATTCTAGGTTAAGTACTAACTTATTGTCTACTCTATACATAGGTAATTACATTTAGCAAGACATGTTGGCCGTGGGTACCAAGCTCAGCATGTGCTAGACTGGCGTCCAGCGCTGGTTTTCAGTTTGGCCCCTTTTTGTTGGAGGTCTGAGAGGAATGTTGATCTTTTCTACACCGTTAAGCATTCTATTTATATTGGAAACGAAACTTATAGATGAGCAGTTATGAAATAGCAATAAATGTGCCCCGGGCGACGTCCAAGGGGGGGCGCCAAAATGGGCTAAAGACTACCTCTCCGCCTTGCCAAAGGCAGCAGGGAAACTTATGTCAGTCGTATTTACCACCACTGTGAAGTGTGAAATGCGGATGGTAATCTGGCCCACAGCGCAAAGGGAGAAAGACGATCTTTTAGGAACTCTTTTTGCATCGAACTCGATCTTGAAAGACGACGGTAGCGCCCTACCGCCCACCATCCCGTAGTGTGAATACTCTATGCCAGAAACTTCTATCAAGCAGAGGGATATTCGGCGGGAGTTGCTATGCTTTCGTTTTATAAGGCGAGCGGGCCAAGTGCTTCAGAGTTGTGTCCAGTGTTAGCGCGTCTTTTACGTTAGGGGTCTCCTGTCGAAGTTACCATCTTATGGACTGTCCAATAGACTACCTATGCAAGTGGATCGCTAGCCCTTTATCCGGCTGGCGCATATGAGCCGTAGTTGACGGAACCTGATGCTTCAATAGCTGCTGCTGCATATCTGTGACATGTTGTCTATCGACGACATTCATCGATATGTGGACTACTGAGGATTCCTATACACTATACAGGATGGCTAAAAAATAATTACATTCCCGTTGCCAGGGAGGTTTTGGGATTATACTGAGCAACTTTTGCTACGGGACCAACCTCGAAATCGCGAAAAAAAGAGTTTACCCTCCCATAGACTTTCGACCAGCCAAAATGTATGAAACAGCCAAATTTTTTTCGCGACTTAGGGGTTGGTCCCATTTCGTTAGTTCATTTCGTTTCGGAGGGGGGGGGGGGGGGAGGCGCAAATTTGGTGCCTGCCCCGGGCGCCATATCCTCTAGCTACGCCACTGCCCTCGCTCCGAGACGTTCCTGGTACAAAAGCTGTTCATAGTAATCCAGCGATAAAGCTGCTGGCATGATGGGCACTTTCACACCGGGTACGGCAGTGAATGATTTGTTTGTACACCTACATTTAATGTGTAAATAAACTTTGTTTAATTTTTTGGCAATAGTTGTTTTATTTACGCATTTATAATATTCTCTCTAGCACAGAGCCGAAATTGTTAACTTATCTATAGAGTTTAGTAAACAAAAAAAGACTTGACAACACCACAAGTGGAATTTAACATAGTTTTTAATATTCAACATTAGTTATTGGCGTATTGAGTCTGACCGCAGTTATAGTCACTAAAGTAGACTTATTAGCATAATAGAGCATTTAGGAATATTTTTATTTGACCTTTTCACCGCCAGACTCACTAGACGTGTCGTTAAGACGCGCCTTTTCATACAAACGTAGTCCACATTTTTCTCTCTGGAGAATAACATTAAATATTTTGATACAATTTGTTGTATATCATATCAACATCAACTACAGCCATGCCCCTACATTTGTTCTTTTTTTTATTTTATTTTAATTATTATAAGAGTTAGGAGCATTTAAAAATTTGTATGAAATCTGTCTTCCGCTCCTAATTTTTACAATAATCAAAAATTCGAACGTAGGGGCATAGCTTTATGGTTAATATACATTAAATTATGTAAAAATATTTTCCATAATGTCAATATCCAGAGAGGAAAATGAGGACTACGTTTGTATGGAGAAGCGGAAGCGGCCATCTCCCTTTCCTCTTAAGTAAGAACGTGCCTAAAATGTTTTTATTACCTATGCTTTCATTGTACTATACTGCATATGAGTCGGATTTTACGTTTAGAAGCTATATATCACAAATTTTGTACGCATAAGGCTAAAATGAAAAATAAGAATAAATGACACCTACATTGAAGCATGCCCGGGAATGGTGTTCTGTGTGAAGATTATCCGTCTTGAATGTTTACTAGTCTCTACTTGTATAGAAATATAGGTAAATTAGGTAGGTATTTGTGTGATAGTAAAACATAGTAATAGGCGAAATATGTATTTATTAAGCTTATTAAGAGCCGGTTTTGTGTATGCTTGCATGCTTAGGAAGTTTTTTAGGAGCGTCTTCTCTAATTTTTCCCTTGATCCACGAGACGTTTTCTGGAAGAAAAAGAAGGAAATAAGTAAAAGTAGGTTCATGTGGCAGCGATGGAGTAAGTATTTTCACATGAGTGCAGTCTAGTGCACTCAAGATATATACTAAACAATCGCCAGGAATAATATCCATTAAACAAGGCAGCACATTAGAACTAGGTGCCTTAGTTAAACCTAATAAGTATTGCATTCCCAGATTATATATGCCAGAGATAACTACTTATCATACATAACTATCAAACAATAGGTAGGTACATATCTCAATGCACAATACAGCCGCACTCATACTTATTCAAAAAAGTAAAAGTTACTAAGACATTCCTTGTGGAAAGTCACAGTTTAATACTTAATTCAGTAAGTCAAAAGAACTTACCTTCTGTTTACAGCATCTACAAACTGCTTGAGGTTCAGGCTTACAGTAGTGTGGCCAATCCAGTAAGTAGTGCTCCAATAGACAAGCCATGATCTTGACTAGTCCCACGTTGGTAGTTGCCATCAGCTAGCAGGTGTAACTGTTACACACCAGCAGCTGCTGCTGCTGCTGGTGGTGTAGGTGTGCTGCTGGTGTGGTGTATACTGTTAGAACCTAAAACAAATAAGTACCTAATTAAAGTACCGGCCAATAATATATCACCTCCATGGTATAATAATATACTCCGCCTGGTACTCCATTCCCGTCTTTTCTAGGTCACCTAACTGACACGAGCTTACGTCATCATGCGACAGCGCTATATGATAATATGCGATAGCGCTATATATAGCGGCCATGTTGTTGTGACGTAGCCCCGTGTCACTCTGGGAATGGAAGACCATGTTTTATTAGACTATGATCACCTCCATGCTTTTACGGTATAACTTTTTTTATATTTGTGAGTGACTTCCACAGCTTTAGGTAGTTTAGTAGTATTCCTTGTCCAGCGATGAGAAAAATTGGTCTATGTAATGACTTTTTCATAGAGGTTTTTTGTTTTAATGTATGGTCAACTTCATTATTTTTAAAGAGCTTTTTTAGTAATATGCTGAGTCTCTTATTGTAGTTCACAGTATTTCAGTATTCATAATATCTTATACCTTTAAACGAGCAATTCTTGTATATTTATTTATTTATATGTATATATATTTCGGGGATATCGGAAACGGCTCCAACGATTTCGATGAAATTTGCTATATGGGGGTTTTCGGGGGCGAAAAATCAATTTAGCTAGGTCTCATCTCTGGAAAAACACGCATTTTTGAGTTTTTATATGTTTTCCGAGCAAAGCTCGGTCTCTCAGATATTATTTATATAAAATGACTAGTAAAATATGAAATCTACAAACTAACCTACTACAAGTTCATACAAAAACACACAAAGGTGATATGTTATTGACCGGTACTGTAAATCTAATTTTGTCAAGTAGATTTTCCCCCTTAGGTTCGGAGGTTAGGATATGAATGTTGAAGTAAATAGTAGCTTAAGTAACCTCTGTTAGTAGGTTAGTAGCATAAGTAAGAGATTGTACAACAGATATCTTAACATACTAACTTTTACATATAATAATGAGGCCGGTACCTAGTATTGAAGAGTTTAGTAGCATTGTCATTAAGACGTCTGTTTTACATAGAATCAATGATTTCAAATATAATAGGGTCTATGCATAGAATACATATTAACTTTATAAGAAACACTGCAATTTTATAGCTTTACCTTTGAGATGTTTTGGTAGGTAACCCATCACCGTTTTGAAGCTCGGCGTTAAATTCGGCACATAAGTAAATGCACTGCACACTCCTTACGCACTCTGTAAATATGCCGAAACTCTTCGTCCGTCATATCAAATGGGCTGCAAGTGTTTCTTAAAGCTGTTTACGATATTTTTCTTCAACAGCAGCCGCGAGTAGGAATAATAAAATTTGACTTCCCTGCGAAGAAAATATTGACAATATTATATACAGCGGAACATTGTAACTAATAACTCTCAATATAATCATAGAAAAACTGATATTTACCTGTAATTTATACCTTAAAATATGATTATTCACTACTTTTGCTTTCACGACAAGGCTTATCGTCATCTAAGAAGCACGTAGTTAAAATTAACTAAGTTGAACTGTCAAAATGGGACAATCTGTCAAATTATCCACATCTTATCCAACGACCATGTTATGCAAATTGTCTTCTATCATCTACCGCTGTCAAATGTGGATAACTCCATATATCGTCTGCAACCATAGTATGGACGATAAAACCGACGATAACGGCCGTTTTATCCACACCTATTGCGTGATAACTACCTTGTCGTACAACCTTGCTAAGCCCGCAGTTGTGTTTTTTTTTATATCAGCACGGAGGCAAACAAGGAAGCATGCAAGTGCCGCAGTCTATGGAAGCCTTCAGTTACAACGGTGTCACATACGCGTTGCCGGCCCTTTCAACTCAAAATTAATACAAGTAGGTACACTCATTTTTTGTAGAAATTGTAGGCTATGTACATATCCTACAAATAAAATCCTACAAAACTAAAGCGCGTAATCACTAGCTAGGTACAAATGCGGATAATTTACTCACAAAACTAATTTGGATACTTTACTTGTATATAAATTATATTTATTAAAATAGTAAATTATATTTATTAAAATAATAAAATATATTTATTAAAATAATAATCTTAGACCTATTATATCAGTTTGAAGTAAATTAACGTAAAGTACAACGCCCGAACTGTTATCCTCTTTTGTGGTTAAATAGTAACAATATACCTAAAATGGTATTACCATATTGAGGCAAATATACTCGTTTTCGAATTATTCAATAACACATTTCTTTCGTAGCCTTAACACACATATCGATTTCTTTATGTTGCATCTAGTTACATTATAATACGATAATACGTATACCTATTATAACTCTGATGCCCAATCAGAACTTACAAAAACTTAGGAGTGTTCAATCATTCTTTGACATTCGCACTTAATATAATAAATATATATCTGCCTATTTTTATTTACTTGCTTACTGCGACTTTACTCGTACAGCAATTACTTTCTGTTGATTGGAGTACAACGATTCCCCCTATTTGCACTTGTCACAGACTGAATGAAATAAGTCCGGATTGCCGCTTTGTTATTATATTTACGCCATTTGTTCATCGAAGCTTAGCCGCACGGTGCGCCGGCACCGTACCCTAGGTGGCATAGACGCCGGTCCATGCCCCCGCGTAGGGTACGCCAGCTTGGGAAATTAGATGTTATATGGTAGAACAAAGAAAAGGTGTGAAGGTGGGTTTATATTAATTTTAACGGGCTGTCACTGTTTCAACTCTTTTTAATAGACAATCAGTTTCAAGGTTTGTAATGTGGTGTGGGTAAAAGGTGCACACAAACATTGAAAAATACTTTATATTGTAACTCGTTACATATTTTTATTCCACTACGATAGAACTAGCAATGTGACCGTCGGACGATTCTGAGTTGTGACTACAGTTGGGTTATGAACCACCTTAGTTGGGGGAACAACTAAGTGGACCGATATACATATTATGATATGGTCATGATTGCATAACCCTTCAAGTGGCGGTCAACCCGTGAATGGTCGATGCGAAAACCAGTAAACTGTCATCCACCAGTGAGTGGTTAATGAGGTGTTGACGTATTTAGAGGTGAAATAGAACGCATTTATCGACGAATTTGTAAAATTTTCTTAATCTGCGCTGACCACCCACCGGGGCCCCGCCATTTGACTACTTTTCGCGTTTTTGCTGGCGCCACTTGAAGGGATAAGTACAATCGTTAGAAAAGTTCGACGCACAACCGGTGATTGTGGACATCCATGGAGCATGGGATGCACTGGATTGAAGTAGGGTTCATGGGCATTGTTTGAAAGGTTACTGTTACCGGGATCCTGAATTCCTGACCTAAGTAAACTGTTTACGTCATGTGTTATTATTTTACATGAGTAAGTAAATACCTAGTATGAACTATTTGCACGTTCGTGTATCTGTAGCTTCGTTAAAACAATGGTAATTACAGAGAATGGCGTGCTCCATTAAAATAATCGTACCATTTATAATTGGTCACGATGGAAACGTGTAGTGCACTCTAGTGAATTATTTATGGTGAAAAGGTTTGTATAGTATTTAACACTTGTGTCAAATAACTATGGAATATCCCTTAATTTTTTTTTCCTAGATATCAAATTTAAATATGAATTAAAGCATACTTTATTGCTTTTATTTGTACCTACTTCACAAAATAAATAACGAATAAGTACCTACATATTTATTATGAAATGAATAGAGAAACAACAAGCGCATTTATAAAGCAGTATCCACTCTCCAGCATGGATCAAAGTGGACAACCGCGCGTAACTGTTTCTCCATACGACCGTAGTCCCCATTTCCGTCTCTGGATCATTACAGACAATATTTTTCCATAATTTGATGAATTTTACCCGCAGCCATGCCCCTTTGTTTGATTTTTATGGTGTCCATATTAATGTATTAGCTTAGGTAACTATTCCCTACACTACGACTAGAAACTGATATATTGAAAATAACAAATTATAAAAGTAACCGGCCAAGTGCGAGTCCGTTTCGCGCTCGAAGGGTTCCATACCATTACACAAAAAACAGCAAATAAAATTACGTTTGTTGTATGGGAGCCCCACTTAAATATTTATTTGATTCTGTTTTTAGTATTTGTTGTTATAGCGGCAACAGAATGACATCATCTGTGAAAATTTCAACTGCCTAGCTATCACGGTTCATGAGATACAGACAGACAGACAGACAAACAGACGGACAGCGGAGTCTTAGTAATAGGGTCCCGTTTTTACCCTTTGGGTACGGAACCCTAAAAAATACACTACCTATTGCTTACCAAATTACCAAATTATAACAAAACACCTAGAAAATATCGTCTCTGCCTCGATTGAAGTTACATTTACCAAGCGACTAACAAAATTAAATAGGAAACGTGAAAGTTTAAGCTCGGATCAGACCGCTAGTGAGATATATGAAGTTCTGTCTCGGCTTGTTACGTCCAGAAACTTTTCAATAACTCTATCAACAACTTCCTAAATTAGCCTTGGTGCGGTACACTATACTTCAACTAAAGCAGAGGTTCGCAACCTTTTTTCGACTACGGACCACTTCTATTATTCAACCCATAGTTTGAGTACCTACTGCTACTTAACAAATTGGGTTCTGAAATGTTTTATTTATTTAGGTACGTAAATTTTGTGTATGTGGTTATGTTTTTCGTCCGTTTCTGAGATAGGTAGTATTTATATGACTCAACGAATAGTTCCTAGTAGGAACCTTCTACTTTGATATTATTGGAATATTCCTCTTGCAAACCATGTCCCGTAGCACAGCGTCTGCGAGCCACTGGTTGGGATTCACTGAACTAAGTTTTCTTTAGTTAACATTGGGAAAAGTTGCTAAACTCACTTTCCACTCTCATTTGAAGTTGGCTGCATGAACTCGTTCACTGCTATTGATGGTAATGAGGTTGTCGAAATATAAATTAATTTTAGTTTCTTGTATTCTCTCTAGACATAATATAAAACAGCAAAAAATTTATACTTGGTACGCCGTTACTGAAATTATGAAAGTGATGTTACGGGTACACAACAGTCGTACTAATGTCTGAGTTTTTTTTTTGTTATCGTACTAAAACATTTTTAGCTTCATGCCTTTTTGTATACTTAGATAATCATTTTTATTGCCTTCCGTGTACAATTACCCCTATGCAACTGTTTGGACTCGAGTAAAAAAAAGTCTAACCGACAATCAGTATCCTGTTGCGTTCCCCACGTAAAAACACAACAGTAAACTTTAAACAACCCTCCGGATAGTAGTAAATCGTAGTAAAGTAGGCGATGACAAGAAAAACACGAAACTTCGGTCATTACCTCCGCTGGGACGGAGTCGGAGTGCAAAGTTTGCTGTATATATTGTACCTACCTGAATGATTCCGAAACTATTAGGGTCTCACAAGGGTTTTAGTACCTCATTATTAAGTCATAACATTACAGCAGCTTTTAGTGTGCGTAAGAACAAATAAGTACTATTTTTAGGAATTCGTGGTTGAACTAAATTTTTTTACTTTGAGTTGTTTACTTTATAGCTTTATTTTTATAGCCGCTGATATAAAAATAAAGCTATACATGAACCATGCGTTTATGTGATCACAAAAGATTTATAATTTTTGTAAATTCAATTCAATTTTTTATCGAATTAATTGTCCCAACTAATCCGTCTACTGCTTGAGAGGATCACGATCACGAATCATACCTAATCATACCATAGAGTTATATCATGCCTTGAAGTTAGCTTAAAGCAAACATTTTTATGACAATATTGCTATTTACTATATTGATATTGTATTACGTTGACCTATCAGAGCAAGACAATTCAAACAGCGTTAGTTATTCCGAATTATCGGAAACTATTGTAAGTCTGGTTGACGTAACTGGTGACCGAAGAGCTGGCGGCTTCCTCGCACAATCATCAGCATTGCAATACAACGAGGAAATGCCGCCAGCATCCTTGATACAATGCCTCAAGGGCCTATGACATAAGCTAGTTATTAATTTAATTTAGTATTACCACTGTTTATACCTAATATGTAAATAAATGGTTTTGTTTTTGTAATTTTTCAAAACACAATCCATAAAAGCCGGAACCGTCAGTAGACCACATTTCCTCATCGCTTCGACATGTCGACTTTCCCATGTTCTCGGCCGTATTCCAAATGTAATGGAAGCATGATTTATCCTTCTTTGGGTCTCGACTTTGAACTTACAAGTTGCGTGTAGCTGTAGTGTAGGGTTCGCGTAAATTGTCTCTTCTTTCCTTGCCATGAACTTTGTTGGAGAAACGTTAAAGCTGACGCCTTTATTTTCTGTAGGTACTTGAGCGAATAGTTACTAAAGTTGGGAGTTAAGTTTATATTTGCTGTTATTGTATCTTAAATTTGTTAGAGAAGAAACATCTGGAAACAATTATGTTTTAGTGTTTAAATCCCGTAAATTGGTTACAATCAAAATCTGCTTAGAAAAATAAACCAAGTAAGTTTTTTTTAACGGGGTTAAGTATATATGCCTGTACATATAGGTACAGAGAACAATCACTACGATTACCCAACAGTTCTCATCTCATTTCCACCATATGGTTTGTAAATATATGACCCACTTTGAACAGCAGTGTACCTACCCGTTGCGAAACGAGTATTGCTTCAGTACCCGCTAAAAGCAGTCGTAATGTACCTCAGTATCGATCACCCTAATGGAGTTACCGGGAAAACTATAAATTCCAACCGCCCCTTTCTAAAAGGATAATCACACAGACAACTCCGAAGCAAATGGGAATTTAGCGCCCCCTGAGAGGAGGCCTAATTGACAAAACATACTCGATTACAGCCCCCTCTTGTGAGGACTAATCACTTCGGGAACGATTTTCCGGTGTTAAGTATAGGCGTTTTTAACCTGAGACAAAGTGCTGCTGGATTTTCTATTTTTTTTTAATGTTACGTAACACGATACGAAATAGCTGGGTTTTGTATAATTTTAATATTGCTGTTACTTAAATGATCCGTGCTGTTACACATAATGTTTTTCAAAACTAGCTTTCAACTAAGTATTAGTAAAAATAAAATATTAGACAAAAAAAAATTAATTGAAATTAATCCCGTAACTATTAGAGCCGTGATTGAAAATTGAGTAAAAATCAAAAATACTTTGGCCGCTTCGATATATCTAATGGCGACTGTACACTGTTGTTAAATATTATTTGGAAAGACCCAAATATCGATTTAAAGGAAGAAACTTAAAAGAAGGGGTCCCTTATCTCAGTTTAGCAGCTGGGCTGAGACAACAGAACCAATGAGCCGGACTGCGGAGGGTCGATCAGTTTGATAAAATTATATTTTAAGCCTTCTTTTGTCTTTGTCAATATTGGACTTGTCTTCTGACACCCAATTTATGTTTTATCATAAACTTACAGTGGTTGATGTTTGTATACGATATTGAATACCTATTGATTAATTAAATTGACCAAATCGACCACGATTTCTTTGTTATTTTGATTCACATATTTATTCAAACACAAGTAAAACGTACTACCATTATCTTTTCCGGTCACTTTGAAATATGTGTTATTTAAGAAATTGCAAAACGCAATTTTACTGTATATGTAAGATGAATTTTAAGTTCTATGAAGGTTTTAGTTTGTATTTATAATTGATACAGTCTGCCCTTTATATGCATATTAATAATTTCGTAATGCAATGCAGGTTGGCCCAAAAATACGTTGACAGAAATATATTATACTGGAACAGAACATAAATCTTCAAAATATTCTTCTTTGGCTTTGATATACAAACATTTGTTAAAATTACAGATGTAGTAGGTACATAATTTTTCCCCATTGTCTTTTCTCGGACACGTTCGTATTTGTCATGACGTGCATGCTATTTCAGTCAACCTCAGTACTTTTTGTACCGAGACTGACTGAAATAGCAAGACACGTACGTTTCCGTGAAAATACGATGGAAAATAATTATGCACTACATTATAGGGATTTATAGGTATCCCAATACTTAATGTATAGTTTTATCTGTCTGTCCAATTTTATAGTAAAGTATAGTAATAGTAGGTCTGTAAACGTTTGTCAGGTAACTCGGCGCTGATAATGACAGGGAACTGCCGCGAACGCCGCACCCCTTCTCCACTTACGCACCTCCGGGGACAGAGAGCGCAGAAACATTGATATTCTACTTATCACAAAAGTCTGGAATAATCTGGCAACATAAGTAGGTACAACATATCGTCAGGTGACAACCAGATTATATACAGATATTTTTAAAACATGTACTTAACCTTATTGTCATGTTGTCGATAAAGGTGCCTGCATTTTTAACAGTTTTAATAAAAGTTTATACTTACTAGCAGCCGTATTCGAACAATGAGATAAGTCAAATACTAGATATTGAAACAAAAACGTAAATTTTGACACTTGTTTGACACTGACATATCCAATCCATATCGTTTCAATATCTAGTATTTGACGTAAGTATCTCATTGTTCGAATACGGCTGTTGTTCTTTTAGGTTATTGTTAAAGTTATGTAAATGTAGGTAAATGTTTTTATTTTGCTTGAATTAATATATACCATAATAGCTAGAATAGGTCGAAGATATATTATATATTCCATTTTACATACCTAACAATATTTAATGCACGTGGCCCTACCCTTAGCAATATGTGTAAATTCAATAAGTCCCTATAACCTGACGTGTATTCCCATTTCAGCTTTGAAACAAATTCATTAAACGTAAACGGTGAGTTCTGTCTACGAATATTTTCCGAACTCTCTAGATACATTAAAATTCGACGTCCGTATCCAAACAGAATGCCTTCTCACATCTCTAAAGAAAAGTCACTGGGGAAATTCGTGGGGAGAGACGCAACGGCGTGTTTTCAGTCGCGGCAGTGCCGTCCACGCCCGAGCCGCGAGAGGGCGCCGCGCGCGCCTACGTACTTGTCAGGACTTGTTGCTCACCTGACATGCAGCCCGATATAACCTGATTAGTGAATTATGTACCACCCAAATCTGTCATGAATTTTATAACCAAACCACTCTACAACCATGCGAAACTGCTCATGCTTTTAAGTTTCGCGCTCATCATCCTTCTTGCCGGCATCATTCTCAAGAATAAAACTAAACAATTACAAACAGTAAACCCTGATTACCTCGAGGACGGTTTGCCGACAAATGCAACAGAGCCCGGGAAAACGAGGAGAAAAGAATACCTGTACCGTCTTTTGACAAATACGACCCGTTCGCTCATACAAATGGAAATAAAAGCTAGGAGACTGGAGGAAAATATGCGTAGGATTAAGGAAAAGACTGCAGATTTATTGTGGAAGAACAAGGATAAAGCGCTGTGGCATATTCTGTTTAAAAATATAAGCAGACATATTTCCATTCGACACGAGTTCCATCAGCATTCTAGTTTGCGAAGAATAATGCAGGACGCTCACACTGGCCTACACAAGGGCAAAAGAAAAGTTTTTCTAAGTTAAAATGCCTGTGTAATCGTGTTTAATATAAATTATCGTTAAAATATTTGTATAAAGTGCTAGATTGAAATTCCAAACAGACAATAACCGTATTTCATTCGAACCAGTTTCTACGTGTACCAACTAGAGAACCGGGCTCGATGTTCGCCTCCCAGAGCACGTACGAGTATGTACCATATGACTTATCTTATGGCGTAAAGATACAATTTTATAGAACCTTCAGTGCTACTTTCAGTGTAAGCTTAACCTGCTAGGTTTAACGGCGCTATGACTGAATTATAGAATTTTCAGAGACAAGCTATTGTTTTTCCCATAATTGAGGCTAAATTATCTTATTAAATTAACATCAATTTTAATATCATATTTTAGACCTTAGTACGTAACAATAAATGTAAATAATGTAGGTGTAGGGAGTTACTTTGGTTACAGTTTTCTTGAAGAATATTTTCCGAAATCCGTTGAAAATACATCAATTTGGCATAAGCATGTAACTAAATATGATAAAACATAACTGTGTTTAGATACTGAATATTGTAATAACTGTACCTGCTTATTTTTGTAAAAAGACTAAATTATTCTTTACTAGAGCCTCTATTATAGACCTCTATTATTAGAGCTCTGAATATAAGTTATGAAACTGCTCGGCCCTATGAGTACCTAAGTATATTTTATGCCTGCTAGTAACTTACTGTTACGCGAATAGGCAGCTTCAGCGAAACTAAATTAGGTAGGAGCTAGTGAATAGGGGGATCTTAGTAAGAAGTAGCACCGTTGGCAAAGATATAAGTTAAACAGTTCCATAGGAGAGCAAACTTCATACACTGGAGGTGTAGTATGTATCTAGTAGTAAGTTTTAAGTAACTGCTCGTATATACTTGCACTTTGACAACAGTAAGTTAAGATAAAATGAACATCTTAAAAATCTACTTTATAATATTTCCAAACTAGATGTTTAACTAGAAATTTCTAGAAGGATCTTTGCTTTATCAAAGTAAGTGTTAAAAAAATTTCTAGAAGGATCTTTGCTTTATCAAAGTCTTCTTCTTCCTCGCGTTATCCCGGCATTTCGCCACGGCTCATGAGAGCCTGGGGTCCGCTTGACAACTAATCCCATGATTTGACGTAGGCACTAGTTTTTACGAAAGCGACTGCCATCTGACCTTCCAACCCAAAGGGGAAACTAGGTCTTATTGGGATTAGTCCGGTTTCCTCACGATGTTTTGCTTCACCGAAAAGCGACTGGTAAATTCAAATGATATTTCGTACATAAGTTCCGAAAAACTCATTGGTACGAGCCGGGGTTTGAACCCGCGACCTCCGGATTGCAAGTCGCACGCTCTTACCGCTAGGCCACCAGCGCTTCTATCGCTTTGCTTTATCAAAGTAAGTGTTAAAAAATTCGATAAATTTATTTTTGAAAAGTATTACTTTTTTTCTTTGGTATAAAACCTCTAGTTCTAAAAACAGAATAAAGTAGGTAAACCGCATATAATAATAACGAAACAAGATAATGTGCAAATTCTTTTTATTATCCAGTTTCCTATTTTCTTTCACATCTGACAGTAGGTACCTACACTGTTGTTATACATATAAAAGCTGTTATAATGATTATGGACCTGCTCGAGAATTTGTCCACATAGTAGTTGTTAAACTGCCCGCAATATCGGAGTGGCATCGTATTAAATTACAATCCCCATTGAACCTCTTAAAGGGATGTATTTCGAGATAAAAGTACCTATCTTATATCCTGTTCTAGTATATAATAAAATTGATGTATGTGCCAAAATCCGTTCAGCCGTAGTGATGGATGGATAACCAAACATCCTAATATTCAAACATAAAAATGTACACATTTATTATGACCGTAACAAGCTATAGGTAACTACGAGTATGAATCCCTACACCATTGATTAAAATTTCTTCTTTCTTTCAGAAAGGAACTGAACAAGGACACGTGCGACTTGACCCCGATTTTTCTGGACTCATTTGGAATGGCTCCGAATTGAGATTAGGTATTGATATGCGTATTATTTTGGCAGAACTCGTAAATTAAAAAACGTGTTTTCCTGTTGTTATTTTTGGTTGAATGAACTGACATGACTATAAAAACCGTACTAATATTATACCATTAAATACCGTATAATTCAATGTTGGCACTGCCGGCGCGCGAACGGGTCACTCAAGTTTTTAAGCCCAAACATGTTCGACATATTTCAGTCTATAACGAAGAGCTGCAAAACATATCAAAACAATATTCGAGCAAATTGTAATCTTAAAAAACGTCAGTGACCAGTTTTATTATAGGTAGGTAGGACATATTATTACATATCTACCGGGTTAATATGTTTGTGTCTCAAGGATATTTTAAATCACTTCATATCATAATTGATAAATTACATTATAATTATATGTAAATAAGTATATAGGCCCCAGAAAATTATTATATATATTAAACTCCGTTTCCAAACCGATCTGTTTGTACTAAGTTTAACCCTTTTTTGTTTCAGGTACCTAACGAGAAATGTATACGGATTTCAACGATGAAACAAAACACTCGGCCCGATTCGAACTTTAAGAAACGTCAGTTAATAGATCTATAAACGATATGGATCAGATATGTCAGTGTCAAATGTGACGTTTCTTTAAACAAAAACGTCACTTTTGACACTGACACATCTAATCCATATCGTTTCTAGATCTATTAATTGACGTATCTTAAAGTTCGAATCGGGCAGACTGTATAATGTACTTAAATATTTTTGTATCCATAATGTGTCAAATAGCAGTATCTAAAATGTTATGTAACAGCAATTTAAAATAATTAAATAATATAAATTTAAAAGATATTCCACCTCTCTGTTTTACACCGTCCATGACTTCCTCGTAAAAAACGATCCTTTGAAATAAGAACTAATAAATTACGTAGGTACAAATAAACACAAAAGGAGAAATGAATAAATGTATAGGTATTAGTAGACAGTTACCTACCTACTATTAATACATTGCAAACAAAATGTAAATTGTCCACCGGCTTTTAATTAATATTTATTTCATAGAATTATCAAATTCTCTCCTTTCACTGACATTGTAATAAGTTAGTTTTTTCATTTGTTTCTACGAATGTTTTTTATTCAAACATAAACAAGTAAAGTTGTTTGACCAGTAACGCTAACAGTGCCTATGCTAATAGAGCGAGTTGGAAAAGGACAGAAATATGTGAATACTCGTTCTAGCAGTGTTTACTTGATCACTCAAAGTGAGTTTATCAACGTTGTAGGTGTTCGATTGTACGTTATCAACTTCAAAACAAACTGTCCTGTGTTATTTGTGAAAATAAATCCAGTGATAATGTCGTGCTGTAAGTACACTTTAAATTTTTATAATAATTGTTTCCAAATTGCTTTTAGTGGGCAAAAGGTGACGAGGTACATAAGGTTTGAGGTTAGGCCAATTAAATGACAACACTGGCACTAACAGAAGTTAGCACCCAATTTATGAGAATATTATTTAGTTATATATTAAAATAAACAAATACATTTCATTAGTTTGTAAAATATATGTTGGCGAACTATAGAATTCAGATGTATTTGTTGGATTAACCGATTAAGACGTAGACTCGTATCAAATGCTAGTGATTAGAATATTAATTAAGTGTATACTTATAATGCGAAGAGTAATTTATTACAATGTATTCAAACTGTAGAATGTTAAAACATTCTTACTTTGTTTTTGTAACTTATCAGTCTGTCCAAATGAAAAACTACAAATGAAAGTTACGAAGCTTTCCTGTTTTACCAACTTGGGATTATAATAAATAATATACATTGACAGAGTTAACAATTGTTTATTTTTATTTTATTACTGCATTGTAAAATAAATGCCGACTTTTATAAATACATTTTGAGATAAAATAATTCTGTAAATATTTGTGTAAACCACATTAAAATAATCTAACTGCAGGAGGACGATTTATGAATTTCGAGAGCTCGGTTTCGTCACTCGATAATCTGTGGAAAACGGCGAAATGCTATTTTTGAAAGGCACGTATTTAACCGGTCAACTAATTAATCCAAATTGGGTAGTTTAAAAAAATTGATATGGGTACTAAAATTAATATATTGGCAACAAAAACGGAGCCTTAAAATATATCAATATGAGTTGTGTTTTAATGCCGTTACGGCTTCTGATTATTTTTAGGCAGGTACCAAGTATTTATTTGGCAACTGAATTATTATATTGGAGACCATTTATGAAGCACATTTTAAAAAGAAAACGGCTATCTATTAATTCAAAAATGAAATTCTTTTAAAATATTTTGTTTGGTCACTACACGGTCAATCTAACACGCTCCTCCTCGCTTCGCTCGTCGTCGCACCTATCTTTTGACTCTGTTTGAACACAGTGGTAACTATTGAAATCAGTAATTAAAAATTGAAAGATCGAATTGTATAATGCCCATCAGGTGTTTCATTATTAGGAATTTCGAGTATAAGTATACTGACCATTGCGCATTGGTAAATTAATTTGAGGTGTTTTGTGTAAATAGTGACTAATATTCATTAAATTTAACTGCTTTCATATTAAAATGTTTACTACCTGAAACGATATGCTCAATATGATTAGGTACTTACTTTTAGATGTGAACAACTAGGTGACAATCAAATTTTATGATCGAGCTTTTCAATATTAGTTGCCAACTTATTATTTTAGACGCCAACTTATCACTTCAAGTTTCCTATAAATTATTTGGGTGACTTGATTTTGCTGCCAGTATTTTAATAATATGATGCTTATATTTGAGGCTAATATAAATTTATTGGCGTTAAAATATTAATGCACAGTCAAATTATATTATTATATGCCCAATGAAAGTTCCTGTTCAATATTTTAGCTGCCCGGTTAATAATAAGCCTTTTTGAAATACAAGCGATAGAAATTGGGAATCTAGTGTTTTTAACATTGACCACTCGTTTTCAATTCTATTACCTAGTAGAATTTAAATGCCTAGTAGTGAAAATATTATTGAACGAAATATACGAAATCGAGGGGTCGAAATTAAAAAAATCGGACCCCGATTGTATTCAGTACAATTTAGCAACTTATACATAATCCATTCTTATTTTGTCACTGCAATCCAGTGGGATGACATCCCGACAAGACAAGTATAATAAACGAACGAGAAAAGGTCATAGTGGGGATAAGTGTCAGCTAAATTCAACAGAAGCCATATTCAGCAAAGAAAACCTAAAATAAAATATTTATGGTATTTTTAGTATGATCAAGTACGGCATTCTCATGCACACTGTGATTTCGCTAAAGAGCCAGTGAGCAAAAGCAACGAATATATTTTTCAGTATTTGATGCATATACCTACGAAGCATGGTCCTAGTAATAAATCATTTGCGACCTTACAAGACTTCAAAAGATACAAAACATCTTTAATCTCAGTTCAGATAAAGAAAAAAAAATTTTTCTCATTATGAATGCTCAAAGACGAAGTTAACAATATTTTCCATGTAAGAATTTTTGTAGTGAACCTTTGAAAGTGGAGGTTTTGTAATATAGCCCGAGGGAAATGAATACTGAATACTGGCTTTGAGGGCAAAAATGAAATGTATTTTTACTTGATATTTGCGTGAAAATACAAGTAATTGCACGTTCCAAATCGTATTTCGAATTTTTGGTAAACATTGAACTTGTATCTAGCAGGTATTTCAGCTAAGGGAGTTTTTAGAAGATTGAGAAAACTTTAGCTAACCATTAGAGTTTCACATGTTGTACGTTGGAAATAACTTGAATGAGGGGCAATAATTATATTGTTTCCCATAATTACATAATTATGCAATACTTATTGTTTACTATATTAGTCACGTGCCAGAAACTTTGTTTCCCATAAAATCAATTTCAATAATATCATTTGTCATCATCATTGTAAGCCATAATTATCACTAGCCATAATATATTTTTTTTACAGAAACCAAATGCTACTAGAAAAATGGGTTAGGTTAGGTTTGAACTGCGACCCATACAGAAAAGTAATTCTACTGGAAAAGTGGGTTAGGTTAGGTTTGAACTGCGACCCTTATAGAAAAGAAATGCTACTGGAAAAGTGGGTTAGCTTAGGTTTGAACTGCGACCCTTACAGAAAAGAAATGCTATCAGAAAAGTGAGTTAGGTTAGGTTTGAATTGCGACCCTTACAGAACTCAAATGCTACTAGAAAAATGGGTTAGGTTAGGTTTGAACAGCGACCCTTACAGAAAAGAAATACTACTGGAAAAGTGGGTTAGGTGAGGTTAAATATTCTATTAAATAATATTATTACAATTAATAATATGGACAACAACACGTATGGCACTCGTACGTTCTGGAATCTAATAATCGGGTAAACAAAGAGTATGTCACATAATTTTTATGGTAAACAAACAATTAGGGCAAATGAAATTCGAGCAAATAAAATTCGGGCATATGAGTATTATTTTATATAATGTTCGGACAAACAATAGACAACCATCCTATAGATAGGTTAGGTTAGGTTTGTTTTATGGCAATCCTGAAACGTGACGCGTTTATGAACCAAATAAATTATGACTAACGAAAATGCGGACAAACAATACATTATGACTTAAAACTTTTTGGGAAACTATGAGACCGTAAGCATAACTATTTGTTATACTTATTTTTTTATCATTTGAGTGTGAATATTATCAGCACTCTATAGGCATCTGTGGAGTTTTAGGTACAAAACAAGAGTGACTAGATAAAAACTTAAGTACAAATAACAACCACCCTTTTGTGTTAGCTGGGACAATTTCATTAGTATAAACGGGATGCCAGGTACCAACGGATATTTAGAATTAGCGAAACTTATGATGAAAAATCCTGCTTGACAACTCTTACTCTTATAACTCTTACATGTCTAGAACTAAAAATATCTTAATACGCGAGACATTATTGAATAAAACTGCACATTTAACACGGCTACAAAATCATAACACTTCATATTTTCTTCTCTCAATCCTGGGCTAGGTAAAATAAACTCAATTTTCGTCGATGATTGCATTATTTTCTAATAAAAAGAACTGTCAGTCTCAATAAATAGTCGATAGGTATCTAAACATTTATTTTCCCCGTTGCATAAACAAGGGTGCGTAGTGAGGGGTGCCACGGGGGTGCCATTCTAACTATTTAGCGAGCACGGGTGATTCCTAGTTCCAAGCGAACTAGTATAAGTGCGTACTCCAACTATAGTCTGTTTCTCTGTAAATATATTTAAAAAAGTTTAAACAAAATCTACCCTCAAATGGCTTCTTATGCCAGTTGAGGGTAGATGAAAACATAACATGATCAAATAATGTAGGTTAAATTCAGGTCGTTCAGTGACAGATCCAGGTGGTTTTGTATTTGGTTGGTTAATCAATAAATGTTATAACTACCGTGGAATGGGGTACTACTTTGATCAATTTCAAAATTCATATTTATTTATCTCCCCGAATATGGAATCTAAAAATAAATTAAAAAAATGTCAATATCGGTTTTTGCTCCTCTGTCTATTTCACTATGTAATAAGAATACGATGATGTACGGATGCTTGGCGTATCGACGGCCTGCTTTCGACCACTTCTGTCACAGCCCGGTTTAAAACTTTTTCAGAGTAGTTCCTATATACTCAGGCATTATTCTAAAACAATAATACAAGAATCAGTTAAAACACCTTCAATATCTAAATAATCTTAAAAAAACTATTTGTCGTCGGTTGTCATTGATCAAAGTAAACCCTTATTTATAGGCGATCAATGACGGGTGTCATGCCACAAAAACCGAGATAGCCGCCATGATTATGATTTGCAACAAGAATCAATGTTATAGGCCGGTACATGCCTGATTTAATGGATTACATCAAATTTATGTATCTGCTATATTTCTCATTGCACATTAATTTAGAAGTTATACAGGCTATTAAAAGTACACAAAACTGATACTTACATATTTTAATTTTTTTCCCATCGATCGACATGCTTGATCCCACGGACACAAATCACTAACTGACAGTGACGTTCAATCTTGTCAACCGTAAAAAAACAATCCACAGGGTGCGTTCAGGAAGCGTAATATTCGAGTTTGAACACGAAGTAAAGTTTTTATCAAAGTAAACCCAGGATTCAAAGTAAATTAATTCCACGGTACCCAAAAATGTACAAATTATTTTTTTACTTTTATTTAAGTAGGTACCTACCTAAAGTGGACTATAAGCATAGTCGTAAAGAACCTCGAGGTTAAATCATCCTGGTTCGGATGGATGAAAACTTGACTTGTCCCCATTTGTGCGTCCGATGGGAACACGTGCCAGGTTCACTAATCGCGTCAGGTACCCTGCACATAAATTACTCCTTTGTCGCTGTAATTCCATCAATAGCACATTGTTTGTTTACCAAATATCCCAACGTTCCCCTAATTAACCGAAAAGGTATTTTGCGACGTGGTAAAATGATTGATGGTTTAATTCCGGGTGATAACAACGCATCATTTTTATTTTACGCGCACATATCAACTGTAATTCAGGTTAATGGTCATATTTTCAGAATATTCTCTTTCATTAATAATACTCAAAAAATGTACAGCCATTTATTATTTTGCTCTAATTATTTATAAATAATCCTATCTCACATACGTATTTAATGATGCCTCGTTTTACAATTTATTTATTATCAGATTTCCATAGTCACCTAATTTTATTCATATTTTTATACCTTCACTCCCTCTGACTCTCGCTCCCCTTCTTATTTCATCGCAATGATCATTTTTACTTCCAACAACGCAGCACTAAGTTAATTAAAGTATGGCTTAAGATAGCTGTAGGTGTATACGCAACGAGTTTTTTTTTTATAAGGGAGTGATTTTGTATGCCACCTGTGAAATTTATAGTGGAATCCCGTGCACTTTCGTCCTGGGCAAAATCACAATGCTTAATTAGGTGCTGCAGGCTTATCTGTCGATATTTTATATAATTAGACATTAATCTACATACATCATTAATTTAACTTTTTAAAGGCAAAGGTCCCGGCTACTCGTCGCCACTGGAGGCTTTCAGAAGTGGGCCGCGAGAGGAGCTTCTGTATGTGGTGTGTGTGCAACCCGACAAGACTAAAGAGGACTACTTGGCAACCGTCGACGTCGACCCTAAGTCGCCTACGTATAGCCAGGTTTGTATTTTTTTATATTACCTAAAGCAAAGACATGTGTAACTTCGTATAAGATGAATAAAGTCTAAGGAAAAAATGTGCCTCGGAAATCAAGAAAAAGTCATTCTCGAATAGATGGCGCACACACCTTTAGCCTATGCTCGGCTAGATGGCGTGACACGACACCGTTTCATATTTAACAATTTTAACACATAGATATTAGTGAATTTACATGGGTCAAAATGATATAAAAATAATAAAATCATTTATCCATACACATACATTTTTTTGATAATTTTATACGTTTTCATTTTGAGTTTTAGTCGTATGTCGATAGATGGCAGTAAATTTACTGTGACTACAAAATTTACTATGACAGGACCCCTCTATATAGGTAGTATAAAGGGGTTCTCTTTGCCTAAAGGCAATCATGTTGAGAATTGCATAATTGTAAGCCACGTTGTACAAGTCACATTGACAATATTATGAGATTTTGACATTTTACAATAATTTTCATTGTTACACCATACAATATGAGCTAGAAATTAAATACATTGCCTAAACGTACATCGTTACTTTTTGAAAAGACAAGTAATAATAAAGTATATTTGGAAAACCTTTTATTTGGAATACGTTTATTTGTGAATACCTAAATCTTTTCATCCAAATGGATTTTCTCTGAGATACTCATGAATTGTGTCATGTTCAGCAGACTGACATATAATTTGCGTTATAACTTATAATATTATTTTAGGTTTTGGTGCGTCTGTCTGTATGTCACAGCCATTTTTTATTCAAAAAACGAGATGAACGTAAGAAATATAGGTTTATAAACTTTTTTAACTACCTTTGAAACAGTAATGTTAATTTATTTGCGAGTGTTTCACACTTTTACAAAAGTATTAAGGCAGAATAGACGTGAAATATTTTACGTATTGTATGCAGCAGAACTGTGGACAGATTATAGGATAAAGCCACACATGAATAGTCTGATAATGAGCGTGAAGCTCAATTGTTTCATCACGTATGATTCATAGGACATGCATAAAACATCCTCGGCACGCATTCCATCCATTTGTGTCCTAGAATAGTGCCCTATCACGCGTAACAGCCATCGGCAAAGGCATTCATTTGGTGTGTATGTACATTTGTAGTATAAATATGGTACTTATCAGTACCAGAGTTGAATTAAAGCGCACAAAAACACATCATGTAGAGAATGGGAATGCTCGGGAATGAAATTGTATGACGAAAACCGGGAATTCCCGGTTTCGAGGCTGATTTTGTAAAAAAATAACTAGTACCGAGAATACGCCATAATGCCATGTCAACAGCGGAATTTTTAAATCAGTTTTTATCGTACCGGCAGCAATAGGTTCAACAGCGAAATTGTAAGATCGACTAAAAAGTTTCTTCAATGTTCACATTTACTCATTCGTTCATTTAATGCCTTCATTCCACTTAACTCTCCTGCCGTCGCCTATAAAAAGGAATAGAAATTTACTTTCTACCAGAAATTCAAAGGGAGAAATGTTAACAAGTTAATACTATATTAAAAATATAGATCAGATATAAGGCAATAAAGCTTGTCGAAAAGAGGAGTCGTAACTTTTTGTTAAGTAGGTACATTATGATATATATTTAGTAAATACATATTTCAAAGGCCCTGAAATAAGTAATTAATGGGAGAAAACGTTGATATTTTGGATGTTAATTAAGCACATCGTTGACTAGAATAAAATAAAATAACTGGCCTAAAAACTTGAAATACGAATTTTGTAATTCTCCTATAGTACAGTCATCGTTAATTAGAGCAAAACCTCTCGTTATTATTTTAACGTAGGTATTCTTTCTTCTGGCCGAAACAAAAAAATAATAATCAGAGGTATAAAGGAAAAAAAGTTTTTCTTCGGGCCAAAGAAAGTTCCTAGGTATAGGCTATTATATTTATCATGATGTATGGCTTGTTTAAGCTATTTATTTTAAATCCTTGCTTACCTAATAATGTACACCTATTAATAATGTATTGAAGAGCATCGTAATTCACTGTACTCCGTTTGTTAGAAGTTGAAAATATATATTTTAGGACACTTGAAGTTTTTTCTATATTTTCAGGTAAAACGCATAATTTGTTATTGCAAATGTTAAAATCAATGTGCGACTGCATTGTCACGTTATGTTCATATATCTAGTTTCTGGCTACATTGCCGTGAATTTAATTAAATGTCACTTGTTACTGGCTAAAATCCTTGTTTTATGTTTAAGAATAAATAGGTCGTTGTGTAGTGTAATGAGTTTTTCGTTTCGATTTCGATCGCGTCTGCGTCGTAGTTTCAAAATTTGCGTTATTACTTAGAGTTAGACCAAAACAAGTCTGCAACGATTTTGATAGCACACGCAGTGCCAGTGTTATTTTAAACGTCAAACTTCTATGAAATTATGATGTATGAATGACACTTGCACTGCGTGTGCTATCCAAATCGTTGCAGACTTCTCTTGGTCTAACTCTATCTGAATCATTATTTTCCCTCCTATCGAATCTTCGATTTGGCGGAGAAATAAATAAGGCACAAAATTATTATGGCATATCCACGAGTACGCACGAGTAAATCTCTGAGATCATTCACTGTCAGGATTATTCTCTGTATTCTCGCAATCGTAAATAAAATAACTTGACAGTAGACAGTAAATAAATAACTTTTGTTAGACTTAGTTTCAAAGATCTTGAAGGTCTTGAAGTTTAGATTTATATTTCTTTTAATTTTACTGTCAAAGGTACTTGAGACTTGGGTAGGTGAGCTACAAAATTGCATGGGCATATTATAAATGGAGTTCATTCATAAATTGGCTATGCGGTTTACAGGTGGGTATACATATAATCTATTTCAATTCTAGTTTTGGCCTAAAACACCCTGTTTTCGGTCAACTATCTAGTTAACCGTTTGGTGAACGCAAAGGGACATTTAGTTCAGAGCGATGTCGCACCGAGGCAATAACGTCGAGGTAATCCTGGAGGATTCCAGGCTTCAGCTGGTAGGTATTACTGTATACTTTGCTGCAATACGGACCGGGAAGTAAATTAACAAACGGAATGTAATATATCCGTCCGAGATTTGTTGTGGGGATTAAGAGATACGTTTCGGTAATTTTGTAGTTTTATGAATGTTTCCGTGGGCTTTGTGGGGTCAGTTTATGTCTAACTATTAGAATTATGTGACATAAAGGAAGAAGCGGTTTGTTTTTTATACCCTGGCAGTGAAAAACAAGCTTGACGTAAATGGCTCGCAAATGATGTTTAGCGGCTACCACAGCCTATGGGCCCGATTCGGATTTTGAAATAGACATCTATTAGACATCACCAAGATACGATAACGATATGTTTAAGATCTAACCTGTCAAATTTGACATTTGCGCTATTCTGGAGATACTGTTGAACGATTTCCACAGGAATTATATGACTTAGAGATCCAATTCACATCTAATAGATATCTTACTCTATCTAACGTAAAAGTGACATTGGTTGCCCGAATTGCGCTGCAAAAGAGAACTAGTTGATATCTAAACTATAACGTATCTAGAATGGATCTACTACGTGTCGTCTCTTGTGAATATCTTGAAGTTCGAATACGGCAGTATGGCGCTGCGACTCTAGTGGAGTTAAGAGTAAATAACCAATACCAGCCAAGTTATTAAATACTAGAAACAAAAATAGTTTTACTTGAAAAATACATAATATAGGCAAATATTAATTTAGCCTATATACATCCCACTGCTGGGCACAGGGCACGGGCCTTTTCTCATGCGCGAGAGGGCTTGGGCTATAGTCCCCACTAGAAAAATATAATTCAAAAATTATGTCATGCATCACTCCTTTGTAACAGATGTGACTTATTGTTAACAAACTTTTGAAATATGAACATTTTCCTACACAGGCGCAAACAAAAAAAGTATATATAGTTATTTGTATATGGGTATATTTTGAGAAGAATCAAAATATGCCACTTATCCACCTTCGAGGTAAATAAGAATTATGCTACAGCGTTTATTATTTCTGTCAATTTTCATCCAATAAATATTCCAAGCCCGATCTCAGTAAAGAATAGTGGAAACATTTTCAGCACACATTGCGAGAATGACTGGGGGCATAAAGCCATTGCATGCGTTGTTTGCGCTCCACATCCGAACCAAGAGCATGTCATTATGCTTAACTGGGCAATGCAAATTATATTCACCATACTGAAGTATAAATTGAACCTTTTATTTTAAACAAATGGAACTCGATCGATTGGTTCGATTCGAAGCTCCCGTACATACAGGAAATAAGCAAGTTATCTTATTTTTGAGCAGAGAATAAGCATGTGAATACAGTCACGTTCTTAAGTTAGCCGAAAGGGAAACATAATTTGCATTATCGTGCTCAAAACAGCCGAAATAAAATCTACCTGTAGACTAGAATCGTTTACAGACCACTCCCAAGATCTTTCCAAGTATTTTAATCCACATATTCCAGTAGTTGGTCGCCATCAACCCTTACGTACCGGCCACCATCGGCTCTAAACGCCCTGGCCGTTGTTACATCATTTATTGTGGCAACCGTCTGAGAGACGAGAGAGAAAATATCCTTGACCTTACTCAATATCGGACCAATTAATTTGTTATGTGATTTCGCAGGTAATCTTGACTAGGTCTATTGTCCCATTTTACCTAATACCTACAACAAATTAATTTATATTCATGAATTCAAATCGAAAAAACAAATTGTGATTTTTTTAGGTAATCCATCGCACGTACACCGGCCAATTGGGTGACGAGCTACACCACAGCGGGTGGAATGTATGCTCGAGTTGCCATGACAACGCTAACTTGAAGAGGGACTTGCTGATCCTGCCCGCGTTGGTCTCCAGCAATGTGTACGTGGTAGACGTTGGCACTGACCCGCGCAAGCCGAAGATGCATAAGGTACATTTAGTTTTAATTATTTAGATATTTTAGATTTTTATTAACAACTAAAACAATACTTGTACGAAGCAGGAGGTCCCGGTTTCGAATCCTGGTAAGGGCAATTCCAAACAATATAAAAGTCATTATTTGAGGAGTCTTCAAATAACGACTTTCTTATTGCTTTGAAAATTTTATAAAAGCCATATTTAAAAACTTTTCCCGATCTAGTGATAAAAAAGTTCTCTTTTACGACGAAGCACAAGATTGAGCCTGTGTCCGTGACTGACGCTATTATGTTTCAAACTTTTAACCATAAAACTGCATTTTTAAGCACTTGTGCAAATTATTTCCTCTTCAAGCCAAGGGCAATGTATGAGTTTCTCGCAACGCCTGTACCTATCGGGTCCAAGGACGGTAATCGCCATGTTTTTTGTTGATTCATTGTTATTTGCTAGAAACATAATATAAATACCTTACGAATAGGTAATGCTTGAATCATAAGCATACTTAGAAACCACCTTGTTCTAGATAATTTATTTCAAAATTTTACTCTGATATTAACTATTAGGGATAACTTCATAAAATATTCAATTATTTTTTCTCATACTACCTAGTAAAATATACATTGGGGAAAAAAGTCCGCTTGAGTCATTGACTAGTAATCTGGTAATTATCAACGCCTTGTCGGCCATAGAAACATTTCCCATATTACTTTATCGATCATCACCCAACTCCATAATTGCCGAGGGCGTCACATAGTTCGGAAGTGAAATTTCGCGCAACTAGCTCCGAAACCCATCCCGAATCTGTCGCCAAACTTCAAACATTCCAACTCACGCCAGACAGTTCGCGAACTCGTTATATTGGCTGTTAAACCTTGTGTTATCCTTTTCACACACTTTTCCGCCAGTTTGAACTTACGATTTACATATTCAGGTGGATGTATTTCTAAATACCTATCCACTTAGTAAAAATGGCATGTGTCATTTATTCAATATAGTAGGTTATAGGTTATAGTAGGGTACATAGTAAGATTTT
Source organism: Cydia splendana (assembly GCF_910591565.1). Taxonomy (NCBI): domain Eukaryota; kingdom Metazoa; phylum Arthropoda; class Insecta; order Lepidoptera; family Tortricidae; genus Cydia; species Cydia splendana. The sequence continues at coordinate 8,631,083 of NC_085971.1, read as the reverse complement.
AGTCAAAATTTACCAACTTGACGTTTGAGTAACATCAAAATGTTTTCATACTTTTATTTTTGGATAATGACCTATTCAAATTATGTATCTAAATCAAATAACATACATATAACAAGAAATAAGACTTAAAACGAATAGATTACAATCATATAAAAAATATATTCTTTTATAAAAATTAGTACTTAGTAGGTACATATTTTTGCCAAAATAATTATACTACACAAGGCTCAACCTAATAATTTTATAATGATAAATTAATTTTCTAAAAACCACGGTACTTACTTCAAAACATAAAGTTCCCGAGCACGAGCGGTACGAGGGTTACGACTTCACGAGCAACCGGCGACTCATTTTATTTTCCATTAGGAGAAACAATGTTTGTCCAAACTGCTTAATATTCTCACCTCCGTTTCTTTATCGAGTGTTCATAGCCCCTTTATCTCGTTACCAGGTAATCGACGGCTCGGAGATGAGGTCATTCAACTGCAGTTTCCCTCACACGACGCACTGCCTAGCATCTGGCGAAATCATGATCTCAACGATGGGCGATAAAGACGAAAACGGGAAAGGGGATTTCCTCCTCATCGACTCGCAGACTTTGAAAGTGACAGGTGAATGCTTGTGGACGTGCCTTTGGCCCGTTTTGACGGAGGGGAGAGATTATTCAATAGATTACGCCACACGCTCCTTACTCCCTAACCTACCTCTTGACATTTTGCGTTATTTTTAGGGACGTGGACAAAAGGAAAAACTGCGCAGTTTGGTTATGACTTTTGGTATCAGCCTTACCACGATGCTATGATATCTACGGAATGGGGTACACCCAAATATTTTAAAACGTAAGATTTTTTTAATGACTTCTTTTATTTTATACTTTATACTTTGATTTCTCCTAATGATATTTTCTAAAAAAAATCGTATTCGTATTAAAGAGGCTTCCACCCTGATGACGTGGCCAATCCGAAGAGATACGGCTCATCCTTAAATATGTACAAGTGGTCAACTCGAGAGCTGCAACAAGTCATAGATCTGGGCAAGGAGGGCACAGCTCCCCTTGAGGTCAGATTTCTCCATGATCCTAAAGCCGCTTTGGGATTTGTCGGATGCGGCGTCGAGGCTAACGTTTTCAGGTAAGAGATTTGTAAGGATTGAAGGCTGAATAATAGATGCCTTTGTCTTTTTACCTTTTGTAATAGGTATATTTACGAGTATTTGAACCAATATAATAAAAATTACAAATAGCCAACGTGGTATACTCGCGCTTATCGCGGGAGACATAATGCCGCCAATGTTACATTATGACACCACGCGTTATTATTTAATCGTGAAATGGTATTGAATTAATGCATGAAATGACATTGTCAAATGATACTGGGAAATAAAAATGATAACATAAAATTACATTACCTTAATAAAATTAAAGTGATTGTGTACCTACCTAAGTCCTAGAAACAACCAAAAATCATTCACTCATAACCTCATAAGTAACACCATCGTATCGCTATCAATCCGTAGGCAGGTATCATTACCTGCTACAAAGTACCTAAATAAATCGTTTTAAATACTTGTTTATATACACTGAATTTAACAAAATAATTAAATTCATTGACTAATGAATGCATTTTATTTTATGATAACGTAATGGATAATTACAAATAATATTGTGCTGACGATACATTCGAATGCCATTTTCATTTCGGTCGTATAATAACAAAAGACAAGCGTTATAAATATGTTATGCGTTAAGCGCGACCATAATTAAATACACCCTCACCTAAAGTTTCTTTTTCTACTTGATAGTTTCTACATATTTACAGCTAGCAAATGAGAACATTTGGTTACACAGTTTCAAAGCAGTCAGTAATGTAGTGACCAAAGCGAAACCAGCAAAACTTTCTCAATTAGGAATCGGACGCGGCAAACCAAAAAAAGCCTTACATCCTTTAACTTTAAACTCTTTTCAGATTCAAAAAAACCTCCGATGGGAAGTGGAGAGCTGATAAAATCATTGATGTGCCAGCAAAAAAAGTATTGCAAGATGGCGTAGAAACCGAGCTTAACGGTAACGATTCTCCTTACTGTCGCAAAAAATTACTGGTACCGTCATTTATTTGCTACATTCAATATGAAAAAAGTACTAGTAAAACCAGAAATGTTTTAAAACTACCTAACTTATTAATTTTTCCTCAGATTCAGCAAAACTTTTGCCGGTAAATGGGTCTGACACTTTTATTAACTTTTCCCCTCAGGATTGATGACCGACATCCTGCTGTCATTGGATGACAAGTATCTATACTTCACGTGCTGGCTGCACGGGGACGTACGTCAATATGACGTGTCGGATCCGGAAAATCCAAAGCTAACCGGCCAGGTCTTTTTGGGAGGACAGATTGCTAGTGATAACTTAACTGTTGTTGAAGATAAGGACAATAAGGTAAAAAAAAAAGTTAAGGAATGGGTTTCATTAAGTCGGATCTTAGGCGTTGCTAGAGTTTTAGGGTTCGCGTGAGGCAAACAAACTTTTAAAGGAAAATGACAATTAATGATTTTAGTATTTATCATTAAAAATCATGTCTTAAAAGTCCAAAGCCTTACCGAGCAGGAGTGGTATAAAACAGTAGTTTTTGAATGAAGAAAGTTGGTTAAAGCTATTGGAGTCTGTTCGGAAAGAGAAGAACGACTCTTCTTTTTCCGCACAGACTATAGATTCAGCTTTCTCGGCGCCATTTCCTTTTTATTTATGCATGGAATCAAATAAATTTTTAATTTTATTTGTCTGCGTTTTTCCAAATGCAATCGACTTTAAGGGTGTTAAAGTATTTAAGACAACAATAACTATAATTCTATATTTACCTCCTGATTCGTACCCGCTTTAGGTATAAGTGTATTACCTGTAGTTATATGCAGTGTAATAAATGATTATATGTATAATACAAGTTGAGAGGGCCACATGACTTTACAGTATTTCATACTGCCACGTCATTCGTTGTGTTCTGCGTCGCTGCTCTCGTATTGTTTCGTAAATTACTTTGTTCTGTTGTTCCTCTGTTTTTCGGCTGTGATTGCGCAAAACAAATAATGTACACGAAAATATAAGTAGTCAAAAGCAACATGTACTGTACTCCAGAATCTACAATAAAAGACAAAAGATCTGCTTTTGTTCAGGAAATAAAATCGTTGTAATTACAAAAAAAAATTGTTGTTTGGAAGACAAAGGTTGTCTGAATGTGATCGCTTTTTGTCTTTAGCGGTAAGAGTCAGTGAGTGAGAGATGTTGCCTTTACTTTTGAGTTTGTGATTTGTACCGTTTTCTTTTATTGAGGTGTGCGATAGAGAATATCGTTTTGTACTGTAAAATTTATGTAAACGATATCTTTGAAGTTTTTTTTTTTATTGGGCAATTTTAACAGTGTTAAGGGCCACCCCCCATTAGCGTCTCCCGAGCGCGAGCGTCTACCCAACTCTATGGCTGCTGCTCGACGCAACGTTGGGGCAACCGCTCATTGACGCTATTTTCCATAGCGCTGACTAGACACCGACGCTCAAAAGACGCTAGTGTGGGGTCTCTCCAAACATTACTTTAACTGTTGTTTCTAGGGCCCGTATAAGCAAGTGACGGTGAAAGGCAAGACTCTGCAAGGCAGCCCACAGATGCTACAGCTGTCTCTTGACGGCAAGAGACTTTATGTGTCGTGCTCGCTTTTCTCACCTTTTGATAAACAGTTCTATCCGAAAACCAGTGAAGAGGTATCAGATTTAATTATTTTAGTTTTATTTTACACACTTGAAATGTATTTAAAATAAACAAATTATACACCTAAATCTTCCTTAAGAATCACTCTATTGATAAGTGAAAACCGCATGAAAATCCGTTCAGTAGTTTTAGAGTTTATCGCGAATATACAAATTCACAAACAGACGCGGCAGAATAGTTTGTTTTGTAAGGTGTAGTGATAGTGAGTAGAGATGCCCCGAATAGTGAATTTGGCCGAATCCCGAATACCGAATATTCGGCCCCCCTCTCGGCCGAATACCTAAAATTGTGCGACCGAATATTCGGCATGACATTTTGAGTCACAGTTATTATGAAAACTGTTCGCCAACAAAACACAATGTTTGCTAAGATATATTTTTGTTGAACAGATTAATTAATGTAGAGTCAATCAAATCAGACCCATGACAAAAATAAAATATTTTGGAATCAACAAATGCTCAAAATCGTGCCTTCGTATTTAACTAGTTTCCAAGAAAACATTTTAAATATTAAATATACCTAGATTTTGTTTTTTTTTGTGTAATTTTTCATTTTAGGTAGGTGCAACAGATATTCGGTATTCGGCCGAATAGTAGACAACATTCGGCCGAATACCGAATATTCGGTAAAGTGGCCGAAGAGGCCGAATACCGAATAGTTGCCGAATATTCGTGGCATCTCTAATAGTGAGGAACCTTTCTTAAGGTGGCGTAAGTATAACGATTTTTATCGGGTACTTACTTTATACGGTATATTATAACGGCGTACCTAATCTCAACTATCACGACTACTCTTAATTGACTTCAAAATTTTACTTCATAAAATGTCTGATTTGGAACCTCGCGCTTACTTATGCAGAGTTACCTTAAACCACGGCACCTTAATGAGTACAAATATCTTCCTATAAAAATAATATTTACACATGATAACACTTAGCTTTTCTTAATAGTACCTAATGATAGTTTCGTATGTGTCTCTTGGCAATATTATTAATAATGCCCCTTTCATTTTATTTCATGGGAATGCCCTGAATTTTCTCCAAAAATACTGCCTGGCCTTTATTAAATTTCGCATTACTTCGAGTATGTGAGGGGCGCGTGGTATTTCCAAGATAATATTCAAGTTTAGTTGTTATTTAGGACATTAGGGAAAGTATGAATATTATTTATCATATATTGCTTATATAGGTAATGTATTAAATAACTGAAAACTAATTCCCAAGCCCAAGAGCAAAAATGAGTAGCTGTACCGTCTGAACTCTAGCCTCCTTATTCATAAACTTTAAAAGGCTCAGTTCGCTAATAATTTATGTTTTATCCCTGCTTTACACAAACGTAAGTCAAAATGACAGATTGCCAAACGATTAATTGCTAATTCAGGCTTGTAGTGTGTTTATGAACAATGCCATAAAAACTAAGACATTAGTTTTAATTGTTACTTAAAATACTATTACTTAGTATAGCCACAGAATAAATAATCTAGTACTAGGTTCAGAAGACTCACCCTCTAACAAAACGCGTCTGTTACGATCAGGACAGATATGGGCGCTAGGTGGCGACAGCGCCACGCACGGCTTATGGCTAGCCACCAAAATTGGTGTGGAACGGATGTACTTTTAGCTACATGTTGCAAAGCGACGAAATCGCGGAGTGAGCCACGCCTGCTATAGCATGTTTGTTACAGGGCGGCTGGATCGTGAAACTGGACATTGATACCGAAAACGGAGGTATGACTCTGGACCCAAACTTCCTGATCGACTTCGGACAAGAACCCAACGGGCCTGTCTTGCCACATGAAATGAGGTCAGAAAAAAATAAACTATCGGCCCGATTCAAATAATGCTTGCAAGAAGTCACAGCGGTACGATACCGATCTTTAAGTGTCAAAGGTAACTTTTCTTCAACCGGAAAACGTCACTTTTGACACTGACAGATCGGTATTGTACCGCTGTGACTTGCATTGTTCGAATCGGGACGTAAAACTAAACATTAGAGTCGGACGAAGTTAACTCTGTAATAATGAAAAGCGTGGCAATATCATCATTAAATGTCAAATTTCAATGAAAATATGAGTACATAGGTACTTTTATAATGACACTATACAAAGTCGGTGCAAAGGTAGCTTAGCCGGACTTCACCTGTTTGTTCTTATAGCGGCTATAAAAATCCACATACTAAAAAATAAACATATCCAGTTATAAAAACAAACATAATTATGGACTAACGACATAGTAAAGTTTAGTGATAGTTAATAATAGCATATTCCGGTTGACATTCTTCGAGCAGGGTCCCCTTAAAAACCATCAAACTCAACCATCAATCACGGGCGCTTTCCGTAGTGAAGAAATGCCATTTTTAACCCCATTGTTAACATATAGGTACTTACATATAAGAAGTTATAGGATCGCTGTATATGACTTACTTCAGGATATGATAGATACTACCTAAATATTATATACATAGATACCTAACTGCTTGATACGAAGTCTCCCCTTTTATACAATACAGCGTTTGAATCAATTTCCTTTTTGCAGGTATCCGGGAGGGGACTGCACTTCAGACATTTGGCTTGCTGATATTTAATACAATTGTTATATTTTACGATAAGCATAAATATTTTTAGGTTATTATTTAATGTACTCTTTTATCCTGCCATATATTCACATGTACTTACTCTCAAGCTTTGTGATAAAAGATTTATATGTATGACATTATATTTATATGTATAAATCATTGAAAAATCCCAACTATCTTACTTTTATTAAAACTACCTTATTTTAGACAAAAATACTTTTTCGTTTTGCCTTGTTCCGAGATGTAATTGGCCATAATCGAATCGTTAAAAAAATAAATCACCGTTTGGAGGTAGGTGTATAAGTTTTTAAATTATAGATTTTTGTACAACTACTTCATATGTACCAATAAAAATAGCAGATGAGGTTAAATAATTTCCAGTTTGAGTTCACACTAAAAGTTTGGATGTAGCCAACACATTCAGCTTTCAATTACGTCCAAAATTTTGGCAACAAGGGACAGAATAGTCCAGCGGCGCGCTGGTCGAATTAACAACTTTCTATCTAATTATTGTACGAATCCAGTTAGTTCGCTTTGCTCAAAACTGTTCAGTATTAACGCTGTGAATTTAGGTGTTGATTGTCGAGTAGCTAATATAATATATTAATCATAGAATATAGTGTATAAATTATATTATAATTTATACACTATATTCTCAGAGATTTGAAAGCATACACATCCTTCTTTTTCCAAGTTGAATCGTAAAATAGATCAGGGTCCGGTTAACCCATTCATGGCCACGAACCGCCGAGCGTACACAATACGCCAGGCCACCATACAAACCGTTTTTAGCTAAAACGTATGACTCAGCTTATGGGTCTCGAGCCTGGCGCGAACGGTAAATAAATCGCCGCTTATGAAGCCGGCCAGTTGGACAGCATTATGCAACATTTTTACTAACCACCGATTTTCTGTGCCTATCAAAAAAGAAACTAATTATTGCAGTTTGTAGGAGTGAATATTTTTATTCTTTCTACAAGCTTTTAATGTCTGAACAAGCTAAGTTGGCAGCAATTTTTATAGCCCAGCCTGTGCAAGTGTTAAGTTAAACGTCATAATTTCATATAAGTTTGACATTTAAATTACACTTAGGTACTCAGCCTGTGCTATCAAAATCGCTGCCAACTTAGCTTGGTCTGATTCTATTTAACTTGCCGTGTTTTTTGTTGTTGTTTTTTGGGGCAAATCTTGGAAGTTAAATTAGACCCGTTTCCCGATATCCCGATCCAGTTCATAGCACAGTCGGTCAGGTTAGGCGGGTTCAAATTCCGGTAATCCATAGCCATGGTCACAAAATACGAAATCACTAAACAGCACAGGAGGAGTATAAAGTCGCCAACGAATAAATCGTGACTAATAATATTTTCCATGTTACTCCAAAATACATCTCTAATAGGGGGGATGGGATGAATCACATCTTGAACTCTTGTGACAAATACCTCATGAAAGATAAAACCGCCGCCGCTCGGGTGCATTCCTTGTTCAAGTGTGTCCAATAAGCTTACACATGGTCGGTCATGTATCTTTGTTTTGGTAAACGCCATTATATTAGTAACAATAGACAACTTAAAATGTATTATAGTACTTACTTTCTAATCTGCCGTAGAAACCACGATGCTGGAAAAAACTTGTAAATATTTGTCACAAACTATTTGTAATACAATACATATTAGTTAGTGGTGACTGTTTCAACCGCCTTGTTCTATATTGAAACGAAAAAAATTAACATCATTGTTAGTAGGTAATTGCCTAAGATACAATACAACAATCACCAAATATTATGACATAAAAGTACAGTGGGAGAAAATCCTCGTTGCCTTACCCCTCATACAAAACAAAATATTATTATACTACGGCTTGGTTCCTACAAATTGTTGCTTACCATCATCCAAACAGTAATCAGTTGTAAAATGGTACAATATCAAACAGCTTCAACATGAAATAAGCTTTAAAACCAGCCAATAAAGTTTATTTTAGCCTGCTACGGAAACATTAGTAGTTTTTACAAGTAGCGCCAGGCCACGGTGACCCATACCTTGAGCCCTGTCAATAACTTCTGAAATATATATATTTTTGTATTTTTTTAATATAGATCTTTCTGTTTGCTTGCATCGCATTATGTATCTAGAATTTCAGTATATTTACTATATTGCACTGATAGTAAATCAAACTTGAATATTCGAGACCCTGTTTTCATTAAAAAAAACGTGTTTATAATTTTGTATCCTAATATGCCTTATAGAAATGGTTGTTAGCTTATATGATACTTACGTTATTACATCAAATTACGTTTCGTTTAAGTTTAAATCAGAATTTATTCAGGACTCACATGTGAGTCACTGGCCCTGCGGAACTGTTTGAGCATGACCCATACGCTGAGTCGCTGGCCCTGAATGGGTTAAGCTGCCTATTTAATGCCAAAAAGTTCATTCGGAAAGTATGAACTTTCGCCTCAAAAGAAAGACAATAGTTCTTCTCACAAAGGTTTTCTCACAATAGTTCAATAGTGTGTCAGAGAGCTAACGGCAAATATTTCAAATAATATTTTGTACAAAAATGTCGAAAAACCCATTGGTACCTAGGAGTCTATAGACTGGGATCCCTTTGTTTCCCATAAACTTATTGTTTCGAATTTCGATAGTCAGAAATTGATATCCAGATAATTTATGGACATAAACATCAAAAGTCATAATTTTTGTTAAGTATAACGTTTCATAGTTTAAATGTTAGACATCTATAATATTAAACGCTATAATCACAAAAGTTATAAAATTGATGAGAATAACATTCAAACTTATATCAATAATTATTCAGAAATATTTTAAGGCATATATTTTATCGGACTAATGGTCGTTAATCATATCGTTTTAATGTCATCCCTTTGTTTCCCATAAACTTACTGTTTCGAATTTCGATAGTCAGAATATGATATCCTCTAATATTCTAATATTTAGGAGCTATAATATTAAACATTATGACTTTCAATAATTATGTCAAACAAATGGACCCCCATTTTTAATGGGCAAAATATACTGGTAACAATGGTAAATTCCAGGTTTAACCGATTAACCCCGGGTTAGTTAATGGTGCAAGTGGCCCTTAGTCGGAAGCAGCACGGGAAAGTTCTTACTTCTCTTCTTTTTTTCTTAGAAACACCTATTTAAAAACGCGGCAAGCATTTGTACTAGTATCTATTAACTTATAAAAATACTAGTCTCTCAAAGGGGCGAAATATAAATGAATGTACTTACTCCATTTGGCCTAGGTAGGTACTTTAGTTGAGTTGATCATTGGAAAAAGCGTCTTACAAAGTATACTTACAAGGAAGGGTACCCAACTGTCCGACTCCGATTTCTATATTATATTTATTTATTATATTTTTTTTTATATAAAAAATGAGTTTGTGGTGAAATGATAAAACACGTCCCCATTCTTTATTCATGTTCTCCAACATATAACGAAACCAGTAATTAATTATCATTTTTTTTGAACAAATCTCTTCTCAGAAATTAGAAGGTTTGGTAAATTTTCAGTACATTGAAGGCCATTTTCTCCTAACATGTTGAGTTTGGGCAGCTAAAAAAAAATACGTGTCCGTTATTTTAGACTATTCTATAACATATATCAAAATAATATCCTTGTTAGTGTATAGTTTTTATAAGTAATAAGAGTACCTACATATATGTATGTAACTATAGTTCCCTGTACTTATATTGGCAAAAAACGAAGACCCACCGTCTAGACTATAGCAGTCTAGTTCTTTGTGACTTGCCCAGACGTTCTATTCATCTTTGATAACAAAGGACATCTTATATTAAATTATATTAGCTGGACTTAAAATCCATTCTTAACAATTCAAAGCAACTTCCATACCAAAATAAAAAAAAATGTTATGGTTATGGCAAGTTCGCAAATGTGTTAGAATAAATTGGCTTATATACTTCATTGAGTGTTCAGAGAATGTTCTTTTATCACCTACCCTCACTTACCTTCATTAGAGGTACTACTTTGTTAAGAAGAAGATATTAAATCAACGGATCTGAAAACTTTTCAATATAAGAAACATTAACTGCTGCAAAAGTTGGTTTAAAAGATCCCAAACTGCACTCTAGAGTACAGCCACCAGATAAAGTTGGTTATTTATTTTATAGAAGTGCAGTAAAAGTGATGTGTGGAACCTATTCGAGATACAGAAATCCGTTTGTTTACCTTAGGAAGTATTTATTTTACTTGAACCAAATTTAGTGTTGGAACCACTTCGAAAGCTATAATTTTAACATGTAATAAAAACGTATTCTTAGGATGATAGGACTATACTCAACCGATTGAACTAAAATAACATTTTAAAATAACTGCCGTACTTTTAAAATAGGTATTAAAAGAAATAAAATTTATTATCTAATTCTATCGGAATACAGAAATCTCCGATTGCATTTAAAGCTTAAAAAAGACCATTACGAAAGGTTTATAGTCCAAAACCCACTTCCAATCTTAACACTTGAATCGATTGGAATTGAACAAAATATAGATTGCTTTCAAGATAATGAAAGCGGCTTAAAAAGGGTCCTGAAAGTGTCCAGACGGCATTAGAAGGTACTCGTTACTGGTACCTAGTATACGCTTAGCAATACGAATTTAAATAAATATTAAATTTTTAGTCGGGTGTTGATTTTTTTAGGTGATATAGGTACCTACGTTAGGTGTCTCGTCAGCTCGTCACTACCTACTACATCAAAGGGGCTATTCATAAATTACGTCATTTCAAATTAGGGGGGGGGGGGGGGGTCTGGACATCGGATGACGGTAGCATGAAGTAGGAGGAAATGGGGTCATTTGAAGCATGATTTTTGGATGATTATAGGGGGGGGGTCCAAAATCGTCAAAAATCGATGACGTAATTTATGGACAGCCCCAAATACATCTTAAGGTTACATTCGGATTGTGACTGCAGTAGCGATACTGTTGCGCCATAAAGGTGAGTTTCGGATGGCAACTTCAGGTACATTACTGTTGCGGAATTACAGCTACAGGGTAGACGACTAAAGTCGCCTCCAGAAACTCGCGAACTAAATTGACATGAGTTTGACAAATAAAATGATACCAGCGGGCTCAGCACGGTTCCATTTTTATCGACTATCACTATGCGCGTCCCTTTCGCACTTACATACTTGTTAGAACGTGACAGGCATGGTGACAAGGGATAAAAACGCGACCGTGCTAAGCCGCCAGTAATAGCAAAGAAAAAATAGCCAGGGGTATATATATGTCGATAAAATGATATCGATAAGTAAGATATTGCACTTTTACTACCCATGTCATAATTATAAAGGGGTCACAAACGATTTCCATTTGTATGAATGTGACGAGAAAAGTGGTTGATTCGATTGTAAGATTGTGACGTTACCGATCAAATCAGGAGAGGCGGATGCGAAACTGTCAAATTTCAATGTTAGTATGCAGGTTTAGGGGCAAGCTGTTTATTTCAAGAGCTCGCGGTTGTCGTCATAAATCTAAAATTGGTGGTTGAATTTTATACAATGTGGCCGGTAGATGAGATTGATCGATAATTAAAGTCAGACCAAGAAAAGTCTGCAGCAATTTTGATAGCCCACGCAGTGCAACTGATGTTTAATACGTCATACTCATAGAAGTTTGACGTTTAAAATAATACTTGCACTACTTGGGCTATCAAAATCACTGCAGACTTTTTTGGTCTATATATTTAATTTCACAAACGGGTCTACCGCGATATAATTTCATTGTTTTTACCTTTAATTCCGACGTTTTTTGGTCTAACTGTATTTAAATTCTGACCTAATTGTCAACTTGAATGTTCAGTTTAGGGACTGGTCTTCTTTACAATCGAAGCAATAGGGATCACCGAGACGATTTTTTTTTTACGTCCACACCACACAAATTGAATGAGAAATCTTATCTTACTTCCCCGTATGGGTCGGCCTTTTTTTGTATTTTGAGCCAAAATCACTGTTTCTATGTTGTGACCTACAACTTGATACTCTAGCTGTAAGTTTTCCTAACTAATAAAATAAAATAAATGTAATAAAATATTCATTTAATTACCTACAATATGTTCATCCAATATCCTTGTATCTATCTATTACTATAAAATTGCACAATTTTCGAAATACCAAGTAACATTTCTAAAATAACTTACAGATACATTTTAACTGACCGCGCAACAGTAGCGCCGCTAGCGGTGAATATTCGCGATATTATCTAATTCAAACTTTTTCGAAAATATCGATATGAACAGCACTGGCCAAACTGTGGTATCATTTGTGCACATTGACCTGTCAATTTAGTTCGCGAGATTCTGTAGGCAACTTTAGACGCCAGCGCTGTCACTGTCAATTTCTTTGAAAAAATGAGAGTGACGTTCGTAGCCGCACCTTGAATATTTAAAAGGTGTTATCGTATGCAATATTTGATGAGAATTTTATCGTAACATCTCTATGTTTCTTAGATAGGTACAGACCTACATAAATACATAAACTATCTGAAGAAAAAACAATAAAATTGGTGTTGAAAGTATTACTAAAATAACTTCTAAAATGTCAATATGAACCGAGCTCATTTTAATGTAATACCGAACTCTACATTACTATTATCATTTGTCAGTATTATGCCAGTCAAGAGATAAACTTTTTGATAACGAATCGAACCCCAATGTTATCACAAGCGTTGTCAGTTTATTTCACAAAGCTGGAGTGTTTTGTTGTTTCTGTTTAATTGTAATATTGTTTGTGTACTAGTAAAGTGAGTTAAAATGGGTAAAGCAAAATTAACTACGGTTTTCGAAAATCTTAAATTTGATGAAATACAAATGAACACAAAGTTAGCAGTAGAATACATTAAAACAAAAGAAGGTGTATTCCGTAGCTTATACTTTGAGCCGGAAAAAACAATAAGTAAGGTTGATTCTTATTCGAACAATATAGAATGTGCAGATTCATCTTCATTCCTGCTACCGGGTACTTCAACGTTATCAACTACAGAGTCATGGACAAATATCACTGAAAAATTAAAAAAGTTGGCTACTAGAATTAAAGAAAGATCCAACTTGTTCTGCCAACTTGAATGGTTGATCCGGCGTATCCCTATTGAGAACACGCAACATAGTAATTTGATTATGAAAAACTTGCTTCATGCCAGTGCAGATTGGAAAGCGGCTTACATCGAAGAAGGAGTTATTACCATGGCTGACAACACTCCAATGCTGATACTTGGTTTTGTAGCTCAAATATTCAAAACTTGTGATGACCCAATTATTTTGTCGACGCCACAAACCGCTGTAGTGTGTCATCTCTTTACCGAACTGTGTCGTGAAGTTGGATGGAACGTGCGATTAATACTAATAGATCAACTGAACAATTTGATGGATGATAACAAAGTATATCCAAATCTATTCAACAGTCTATTGCCCGAAATTACTGGGATTATTACCGAACAATCTGACTTGGATTCTGCTATTCATGATTTCCTAAATGCTGAGCTACATCCGCTACCGCTTACACGTCTCCTTGTTCAAGAAAATGTTTTTGAAGATTTTAAGACTACTTTAGATTGGAAATGCAAATTACGTCCTGAGGAACCCGGACTTAATATGCAAGAAACAGTACAAAAATGCTCGAATTCATTTAGATATGGTAATAAATTATTTTTAGTAAATTATGCTGGATGTTATCATAGACAGGGGTCAGAGCAAGTTGTGTTAGTAGAAGCTTTTAGAAGTGTCAAAGAATTGCTGTCACTTGTTCCGAAGTACAAACAACTATGCTTATCAATATGGACTGGCAGCGTTTCAGAAGCCAATGAAATTGCTCTACACGTAGACGTTCCAATTATATGGGTAAATGATTATTTCAACTTTACTGGATGTGACGAAATCAGTAAAACGATCTATAAGAGAATAGATTCTGTGAATGTGACGGTTAAAGTTAATAGCTCCATTGTTAAAATGCTAAAAATACAAGGACAATGGTTGAAAAAAACTTTCACCGAGCGTTGTGACGCTGTGCTGAAAGTAATCAAAAGTAAAGATCTCAGTTTTGGAGATAAGATTGAACCTGAAATACTGAATTGGAAAATCAACAACTTTATCTCTATCAATAATGATACGATGATATTGGGATTTAATGTACCTGATGAAGTAGTGTTATACAACACATTTGGAACTGTAGCAGTGCCGTCCCCTTGCTTTGATAACATTATTAGGGCACTTATAAATGGGAGTGCCGTAATAATTGCATCTACACCTAAAAACGAGGAGGAAATTTTTATTTCATTTGAAACAGAAGGAATACCTGTAGCTTTTGCAGACGAAGAGAAGACAAATGAGTTAGATGACATTAAGGTGCCTCTTGGTGATAGTTGGTGCTTCCAAACAAAAGTTATTTGGACGACTTATGGAACAATATTTGCAAACTAACCAAAACAAATTTTCAATAAAATGCACAAAACAGAGGCTATGGACCAGCGTGAACCATCCTTTACGTTATAGGTACGATTGGGAATTCTATGAAGGGGATTATTAAAATTAATTTATTATTTGTTATTTTTTCTTACATCTAATACCCTTATAATTATTAAAACAATATTTCCTCAGGTAGATGTAAAGCCTTGACTTTATGACAATAAATATACCTATATAGTCTGCTATTTAAAAGTTATTGACTGCTACGTACCTAACTAACAATTTAAAATGAGTACTAATAGAAATATGGCTGTGTGAGTGCTGTGACCCACCTTATAATTTTATTTTGCGTCAGAGACACGCACATGTCGTAATAATAGAGTGCGGCAAACAAGAAATGCATTTTTCATTCGCTATGGCGATTAGATATCAATTTCCGTCTATAGGTTGGATTATATTCAATATTATTATTAATTGATTATGATTATAACTAGAAGTCATACAAGGTTAACGTAATGTTTCAGTGCGTCAAGGATTGTGTTTGATAGATTTTTTTTTGATATCGGTATATATATGCAGTTGTACTAATAGATTCAAGGGCTAGAAGCATTGCTTTGTTTGGAATTTTGCATTCCAAATTTGATACACCTCGCTCGAGTTTTTCCTACAGATTAAAATATTAAATATATTAAATATTAGGGAACATCTTACACAGATCAACCTAGCCCCAAACTAAGCAAAGCTTGTACTATGGGTGCTAGGTGACGATATACATACTTATATACATAAATACATACTTATATACAAAGATTACAACCATGACTCAGGAACAAATATCTGTGTTATCACACAAATAAATGCCCTTACTGGGATTCGAACCCAGGACCATCGCCATTAAAACAAAAAGGTGTTATAAATTTGTTCCATCTCAAGTCCAGAAGTTTATTGCAAAATTTAAAAATAAGTTCGTGTCGTCATGCAAAAAAATAAGAGTTATGAAACTGCCGGGAGATTTATCGCCGAGCCTTATGGCGCTTCTCGGGGAGTTACAAAAAATTGACCTAAATCCAAGTAGCAACTTCATCTGGAAACTCGACTTGGATACCTATTTAACTTAAATGACCAATTTACTACGAAATGAATCTAAATCTGATAAGCGGAATGTAAATTATAGAGAAAGAGGGGAACGCTGTCGCCCATTGTTTTATGAAAACGATCTAGTTGAATTTGTGTCGGCTCAACAGATTGCGCGTTCGCTACTGTGTTAAATAAAATACCTAAGAGTATCATAAAAATCCCGTCTCACCCTTTAAACTGCCGCAAAATTATTGCTAAAGCTACGACAGAGCCGAGGCATTAGGAAAGAAATAACTCTTTGGGAATGTTCACCAAACAGCCCATAAGACGTTTCCGTGCGTATTTCGCGTAATATCGGGCCCTCGCATTCGTCTCCCAATATGTTCTCGGGCGTAGTGTTACGAGTTTCGTAATTTGATTCTGCTGAAATATTAACTGAGAAAATTTACACGGAGTGACAAATGGGGCGGGGTGAAGCGAAGAAGGATAATGGCTACATCGTGGAATCTGTGAGGAGTGCGAGTACTTACAATGATTATTCTTACTTGAGAATCATTAATTTAGTTTTCAAATTTAATCTAGTTTTAGTGATTTTGATTTTTTACACACCAATTACATCTAGGTATTCTGCTAATGTCCAACACTTCATTTATATATAGCTCGGTGCCTGCACTTACAATTGGCATATATTATGTCTCAATAATATACATCAATGGGGCACTCCCCATACAAAAGTGCCCATTCTTTTTAAATTACAGTTTTGAAATTGGGGAGCGAAGAGGCAAGTAAAAGTACGTTCGATGATGCAATTGTAACTATTTAATAATGAGGTACATAAGTAAATTACGTGGATGGTTCAACGATACCCAGATAAGTTTAGTTGGCTGTATGAATGTGAGTTTTAGTGTTTATACTTACTTCAAAGGCAAAGTATCCGTAGAATAAGCTAACATGCTGCCTGAAACACAGGAAATCCTAATTCAGTTATACCAGTTCTAATTATAATAGTAGTATTATAACAGTTTTAATTATAGTTATAACTTGGCGGGGGCACTGCCGTGCCCCCAGATTATAATAGTAGTATTTAGATAGTGACTTTTATCTCTCTGTAGGTACCTACTGATTTTCTTTTCCGCACCAATTGTAAGTTCCTGTTTGGCCCAATGGTTGACTGGTAGAGAATGGTTTATGGCATTAAGTCCACCATTTGTACTTTACTGTATTATGCAATAAAGGTTATAAAATAAATAAATTAAAATAACAATTCTCAGTCTTTAAGAGCAATGACTGTACAATACTTTTTTCAATAAATTATTTGTATTTGTACCATATTATTATTAGCATAATTTCGATGAGTATAAGTATATTTTCTTTATAATGAATGAAGTCGAAAGTATGCGTAGTCACTGAATGATATATCTACTAGAAAATGACTGACGATATATGGCTGCAGTGGGTCTCCGGAGGAAACCGCTGTCAATTCAGCCAACGTGGGCAATGCAATACACATGCCATTCATATTTCAACGAGGTACAGGTATAAGCATAAAGCTTGCTAAAGGTAACGTATGTAGGTACCTAGTATTATGACACATTTAGCTATTACTAATAGTCGGTCATACTAAAAGAGGTTATATCAAAAGGATTTAATCACGTCTACAATTACTACTAACAAATAATTCTGTTTTGGACAAACAGTTTGTATAAATGTTTATTTAAACACTATAACAATAATATTACAATTGGTAAATACACATATTTTGGCAATTACGAACATGGACGCAAGATTGGAACCCATTTACACATATAAAAGTATGAAATTTTGAAAGTAGGCAAGCTTAAGTACAGGGCTTTCTTTGGCGCAGGTACCTTAGAGCAACATTTCTATGATATGACAAAAATCAAGTGGTTTTTCCAGGATCGATGGTCCCAATCCTCAACCCTATCAAGCAGTCGCTTTAGCGAAAATAACAGGTATCAATAATTTATTGCTATCCTATTATGTATGTTTGTTAAGTTTCTCAACTATATACGTATGTATATCTCAGTTAAGTGTTAAATGAGACATTCAGATCTCATTTATAAGCGTTGCCTGTGGCCGGGAGCCGATTTTGCATAGCAAATGACCGCCGAAATCCAAACTAATCCAAATAATAGAAGGAGATTAAACCTCAAACGCACGCACTCAAGTTATACGCGGGATGGATGGAAAATACTGGCCTTACTGGTCAGTTACACTTTAAAAGATTGGCTTTAAATAATTTCATCATCATCATCAGTATCTCAGCCGAAAGACGTCCACTGCTGAACAAAGACCTCCCCCAAAAATTAATTATAATACTTAAAATCTTTGTTATAGATATTTCGATATCTGAGGCTTAAAGTAAATTAGGAAATAAAGCGATATTGATATAACTATTAGATTACATATATCGTGGGTTGGGTATAAATATATTTTTTATGACCATCTCATAAGTATGAAAAATCTAAGAAAACATGACGTAACTTTGGATAATTGCTTACGAAAACATTTAAAAATATGTGAAGTCGACCAAAAAGTTCTTTAACACAAAAGGCTGCTCAGTAACAAAAGACATGTCCTAAATTAGTGTGTCAAAGAAATGTTCTTATACAGCTTGTAGCCAAATTGCTCTCCTTTGACGCAATGTGCAAGGAATAGGTGCAAGATTATTACACATGAGACTAGCACGATATTGCAATCTCAGTTGCATTTCCCGTCAAAGCACTTCAGGATTGATATTAGAGGAAAATTCAATTGATATAACTATGAATAAATTATGTACTTAACTATTTAGAGGATGAATTTTTTTAAATATTTCTTTAAAAGAATCTTTTGTTGACACACTTCAGTGTTTTTATTAAGGTTTGGTTTTCGTCTGTTCCAAGTGTCTCTCTAAAATATCCATCATCGTCCGATTATAACACGTTCTTATATCAGTATTATATTTTATCTTTTTGCTTTTAATTTGGAATATTGCACCATTAAGGTGCGTCCACACCGCAGTAGAGCAACATTGAGCAACACTGTGAATTACACACAATACACGGTAACAGTTACTGTTGCACAGCGCTCAACGTTGCTTCACAAAAGTTAACTGGCGGTGTGGATCACCTCCAACGGCCATTGTTTTGCTAGTAAGTATAAGCAAATCTAAAAATACCTATCTAAATATTTTACATCGGATATAAAGCGCAAATTATAATGATTTCAATTTGCACCTCACCGTTGCTTGTAATCCAGGCGTGCTTAAATAATATTCGACCCGTTAGGCGTACTTTACCAATGAAGATTGTGTTTACTACACTGTAAAATTATCCTAAGCTGATACTTCGGCTATAGGTAGGTACTTTTGGAGTTTCAGCTCTTTGTGCAGACTATTATGAGGATGTTTATTTCAAATGGCACAGTCAAAATCAATTAAATAACCTAATACTTACCTACATTTTAAATACATAGGTAACTGCTAGGGCTCGGTATCCTCACATTGATACTTAACTTTTTTAGCTTCCTTATCAAGAAATATTTGTTTACCCGCCAAAATTAAATTGCTTAATCACAACACTCTAGTAAAAGGTTTAATGAATTTTTAAATCGAGCGTTTTGCAGTGCCGACAACTTTAATTAAAATCGCAGCTAGCATGAAACGGCGACGATTTCAAAATAACTCGAGGGAAAAACGTCAATTCGACGATGTTTTCTTGTCCTCGTATAAAATGTTAATTCTATTTTGGAATGTAAACTTTATTAAGCTAATTATAAGGTTGCTTTTGCGATTAGAATGTGGAGTGAGATAAGATATTGGGTAAAGTTCCTGATCAAATGCTCCCATTTAGTTTTGTTTCCTTCGGCGCAGCTGCTACAGAATGCTGCAAGTGCTTTCGTATATTAGCAGATAATAAATAACAGCCGTTTCGAAGGCTAGAACTCTGAACTGAGTTCGAGCTACACTTTAAAAATACTTAATTAATATACCATTCTGTTATCCTTAAACTGAGCGCGAACGAACCTTGAATAGTTAATTTAATTTTCAAGATTCCTTTTCGAGAGCTATCCTAGGTACTTACGTAACATAAAAGGCAATAATTGCTATGGAGAAATTGATTCAATGACTACTTACTTGTTAACTTTAAGTAGGTCTACTAATTACTTATCACAAATACGGGATACCCCTTTAAATTCGCAACTCAACTACTACACCCCTATAGAAAATCTTTTATCGCACCAACAAACCCGAAAGATCACGGACAAACAGTACCCTAGGGACCTTAAAAAACAAACCTCAGTACTAGTACAAAACCAATTCAAAATTAATATCAGCTATCCTTATCGCACACAAAGGGCTGCACTACAGAGTAAGAAAGTACAAGTAAGTAATATGTTTTCAGTATAATTTAAATGCGTTTCAATGTGCAATCCAGAATAGAATCCCAGCTCCAGGCGCCATGACAATGTCCAAGCGCTATTTACTTTATGAGACGACCGTTAAAGCCGGCCATCGGGATTCACGGACCGTAACACTTTACTGAATTGCAGCCGCATACTAAAATAATGAGACCGAATACATGAACGTAACGAGAGTGCCGACGAAACTGTATTGCTTAAAGGCAACATGTACACTGAACATGTGGGCAGCATGGCTCAGTTCTGGCCCCCTGCTGCATAGACACAGTAACATATTATGGAATCATACTCGTAAGTATATTTAATGTAAGATGACACAATGCATTAGTTGCGCGCTCGTAAACTCTACTGTACATTATAATCATTTATTTATTTAATCTTTATTACACAATACATGAAGGTACAAATGGCGGACTTAATGCCTTATAATCATATCAGCTATGAACACGGTTATCGAGGTAATAAAACCGATAAAACAAACGTTGGCTCTCATTATCACGCAATCACGTCGATATTATATTTTTCTTTCTTGAACTTTTCTCGGTTATTTTTAATGCCATGTTATACGGGTAAATCGTCGTAAACGAATAAAGGTGACATTTGGATGTCAACTGCAGCTGTATTACTGTTATGACATTACTGCGGTGGCGTTCGTCCTTCGCCACAGCATTTACTGTCACGATTAATAACGTTTCCAATTTCCTACATGACAATCAACCGTCACTTATTTCATCAAATAAATTGACAGATATGGCGGCGGCATCAACGCCGCCACAATAAGGGTAACATTCCATTTCTGACCGCAGCTGCACTACCAGTACGAACGCGTCGGTGTTATTGTCAATTTCCATAGAAAAATGAATGGTAGTGCTGCTGTGGTTAGAAATCGACTGTCACCTTAATATCGCATCAGCATCAGTCATGCAGCAGCTGCAGTTGACATCTGAATGTCACCTTTAAACAACCGAATGACCTGTTTAAAAGATTCAACTGAACACAGATAACAGAATGAATTATGTATATTCATTTGCAAAATAATGTTATCAGACTGAAACAGAATATCTATTTCAATTTAAGATAGTATAATATTGTTACACAAATTACTTATCTAAGTACTCGCGATGAGGTTTCTTATTTCAAAAGCTTAATCAGAGACTGTAATAACACAAATATTTAAGGGATTAAGTAAATCAGATAAGAGCGATACGGGCTATTAAATTTAACCCTTTTCATTATAATCTAATATTCATATACGTAAATATTAAATAGGCAGATGATTGCGCGGTTCTTCAGGGCAAAAAGGTTCAAAGCATTAAAACGGCCCGTTTATCCTGGATTAAGCGGCTAATTAAGATTAAGGCGAGTTTCACGGAAATAACTGACCAAGAGCAAGTCTGACTTTTGAATAGAGGGTCGGGGGGCCCACAGTGTGACAGTGAAAGTGTTTTCATATTATACCTTTTTTAAACGAACAATGTACATAAGTACATATAAAAATATATATAATATAAAATATAAATATTATTTATATGCTTGTACCTACAATATATATATATATATATATATCGGGGATCTCGGAAACGTCTAACGATTTCGATGAAATTTGCTATATGGGGGTTTTCGGGGGCGAAAAATTGATCTAGATAGGTCTTATCTTTGGGAAAACTCGCATTTTTGAGTTTTTATATGTTTTCCGAGCAAAGCTCGGTCTCCCAGATATTATTTCATGATGAGAAGTAGTGAGTTGTTATTAAGTGATTGCGTTAAGCTTATTAGGTGACATTTATCGATTCATTGTCAGCCAAATATTTAACCCTTAAACAGGCTGTGTATATATAAGTACCACATAGCAAAAGATTTTTTTTTTGGCGAGCTGAGTAAATACAACGACCGCAAAATGTCATTGCCGTAAAGTCTATTAAGTGGGTTATATCGGAACGTAAAAAAATGACAGGTGTGAAAACAAATTTCTTTGAAAATTTAGTTGTCAAGTTCAAATCGACAACAAATGGCAGTTTTTGTACGTTTCTCCCGCTGTATAAGTTCGCTACGCCGTAAAAAAGTACTGTAAGTATTTTGTTTTGTATTTTTATGGTAGATTATTAGATAATGTATGTGTAGTAAGTCATAACTTACCTTAGTTATTGCTTTCTGATAAAATATTCGATCTAAAAGTTTGTGGTTCGTATGAACCCTCTGCCCGTCTGGGGCACGTTCGAGTGGTTTATAAGTTTAGTGGCCTCTGCCCTGCAGGGAGTTTACATGACATTTAAGGGTAAGATTCATTACTATGAATGAACCCTCATAGTACAAAAGTAATATATTTTCCTTTGGTTTTTAAATTAAATATTTATTCAACGGTCAATCTTACGAGCCATGACATCCGTGCGAGCCAAGAAAGTGCTGGCAGTTAGTGCATTTTGAGACGCAAGTGTAAATGTGATGTGCACATGACTTGCCCTTAAAACTACTCTGTATGGCTAACAAGGCAGTGGCCATATAAGGACCACGTAGCACCATTGGTCACGAGCAGGGGGCATATAAAAACCACCGGTTTTTTTATTGAATTAGGGGTAGTAAAAAAAATCAAGAAATTACTTTTCATTTTAAGCTATTACCTACCCGAATCAGTAATCAAAAGTCTAAAATGCATCAGGCCTGTTTAAGGGTTAATATAGATGTCCAACCTCTGTCAATAATATCGCCAGGTGACAACCAAAACTCTAATTGAATTAGGTAATACCACAAGTTCAGAGCCACAGTGAACTGCAGTAGTACCAAAACAAGGTAGTACCAAGAATTTTTGTTTAATTATTTTATTTTATAATTAGTGAGGTTTGGTTGCCACTTAACGATATGCATAATATATGATCAGGAATTACAATAGGTACTAGTGCAATGCGGTTCGGATATTTCACTTTTTTTTTCGTAATGTGCAGATATTCATCAACCATGGTATAATAATATACTCCGCCTGGTACTCCATTCCCGTCTTTTCTAGGTCACCTAACTGACACGCGCTTACGTCATCATGCGACAGCGCTATATGATAATATGCGATAGCGCTATATATAGCGGCCATGTTGTTGTGACGTAGCCCCGTGTCACTCTGGGAATGGAAGACCATGTTTTATTAGACTATGTTCATCAACAATATTTATTAGGTAAAAGTCATAAATGTTTCAAGCCAGGCTTCTAGTTATTAGGTTAAACCGGCCACGACGTGTATACAAGCTTATAAATTGCTAAATAAATAGAATTACAGGATACTTAGGTACATAGCGAACTTACAATAGAATAACCTAGTCGAGCAAGCAAACAGAGACGGCGAAATTGGAAACTGCCCCGAAGCTGTGTAACTTTGCTATGCGACAATGGACGGAGTTTTATTTTGAAAAAACGTTAGGTAATAAACTAAATTAATTTACATGTAAGTACCTATATACTAACTTCAATAGTAAATTAGATATTCGATATTTAAGAAGTGATGCTGCAACACCTAACATTGCCCAACCAGTGTTGGGTAGATCTAGATGTGGTCGGGTAAACGCCGAATACAGATTAATGTTGTTTAAATTTTCGGACTTTATGCAAAAGGCTACTAGGCTACAAAAGGTAATACTAGTTTATACCAGGGTAAACTTGAGTTTAATTAAGCTTCTAACATTACCCGTACCTAACATATACCTACATATTTACGAACTCGACTGTATACAGTTAGTTATTTGATATCTTACTGTCCAGGATTGTTATTTGAGGATAAAAAAATAGAAAAACAAAAAAAATATATTTGTGAATACATAGCTAATATCTATATTTTTTCAAATACGTACCTACTTTGCACACTGAATTTATTACCCAACCTACATCCCCAGAGAGCACTAGATGTATTTACTGCCTCAGTATTTTAATTCTAACAAGAAATTCACTTGGTAAACGGCTAATGCACCTGCATTAAGTTGTAACCACCAAAGAGAATTCTTGAGGGGGCGTTTTAACTAACAGAGCCACAGAAAAGCTGGTTGATAAAAGTAGTAAGACCTGTAGGATGTGTCCATAGTCGTGTCATTTATTTTCTAAGTATCAATTTTAAAACTATGTTAGTGTTCATTATATTTAATTACACAAACGGGTCTACCGCGAAATAATTTCATTGTTTTTATCTTAAATTCCAACTCGAATCGGAATTCCTTGAATTCCGATTTCGGTTTGTGTAATTAAATATGTGTACAAAACGCGAGAGTTTAAAGTGTTATATGTTAGTGTTTATCATTAATCATTAGTGATACATACGTTTGTATATGATGGTACCTATATTGTTAATTGGAAGGTCGTCTCTTTTTAAAGGATAACCTGGAACTTAGACGACATTATTATGTAGGTACTTTGAGCTTAAAATTTCTAATTCTAGAGTTTGACAAATTGTAAAAAAAACTTGTCTTTAAAATCGTATAATTGTTACCCGTCGTATATGTAAAAGTATACTTTATGACTTGTAATAGTTAAGTTCCTTGCAAACAATGTAAAAAATTGTAGTAAAATACAGTTCTAACCCAAATCAATAACATTATTATTTCGCTGAACATTAGCTTATCGCGTTCAATCAGTTATCGCTTTTAGCGTAAAAACAATATTGTTTTCAGTTCATTTCAATTCAATTTATCATGATTCAATTCAATTCCAACCTAACTATTTTCTGTCGCATTTTAAAAGAGGACTTAAACCAAATGAAATAATTGTTTTTTTTGTTCTCTTTTAAAATCAAACATTTTGTTTGATTACAAACCCAATTCCAGATGAAATTTCGTGCATAATAGGCTTCGAAGCGGTACTATTTCTAATTAACTCGCTGTTCCTCAAGGGGTAAATAATTAATCAAACGGTACCAACTAAAGCTGGCTTGAACCTGATCTGTTATACATAAAAGCGAATTATTAATGGTCATATTGTTAAGACAAGTCTGAATATGCTCCGAGCAAAAAAGACGCAAGTGGCTTCGATTTCTCGTCCGTATAAGTTCTTGTTAAAGCATGGTTTCATGATGTGTTCAGTTAATGAACGCAATTGTTGTAATCGCAGGGTCAGCGGGTAAGGGTAGAAGCTTTGATGTTTTGGCAAGAATAATGGCAATGTATAATTGTATATAGCGTACTTATGCTTACTAAAATTAATTTCAAATGTACTATAGTCTTCGTGCTACAAAGCTCGTTTGTGTGGCGTGGAATGTACTGACATCCTGATGTTATTAATGTAGATACAGTTGTACTTAGGTTAATTATGTTTGTTTACAAAAGGTTGTTTTTATTTTTTAATCAGCATTATACGGTTGTTGTGTCTCACATTTTGTTTGTTACAACTTTGTTATACATAGCTGTGTTCTCTACTTACACGTGGATGTGTTAATAGGTAGGTATATCTGCGCTGCGGAGAGATAATAATAGGAGCACAGCAGGTGGATTACAGTAAATAACAAATATTTATTTGCTCCTAGAATGTAATCCGACAATACAATCATAATGTCTGTTGACACGCTCACATTCACACACACAAAACACGCACACTCACACACAACACACACTATTACATAAGTGGCTCTATAAACTAAGTATATTAAACGCTCCACGATTTTTTCTTGTAACCTACATTGGTTTGCCATCGCATGTACCTATACAAAATGTATACACGAACGAAAACTACAAAACTTATCACCGTGAACATAATGGCTGTCGTTCGTGTGCGACGCACGTTGCACAAAATACGTGCGCGCATTTTTGCACCATCAGCCTTTGATTGGACTTTATGGCTTGCTCTAGTGTAGTTTAGTTTTCAGCTGTGTAAAAAAATACGAGTAAATTATGTTTCTAAAGTTGAAGACAAAATAATATGAATTTATTATGAGAGCAAGTACCTTACTATGCCGTGTCGCGATTGGGTCAAACAGATCGCTGTGTTATGTCTTTCCTGTAGACATACACAAGAGTTAAGGGCTATAAAGGTTAATTTTCTTATTTAACCCTTATCCACGTGAAAAGGTCCTCCTTTTATTTAGATAACTATGATAAAATCATTACTTACATGCCCACAAGCTGTTAACTATTGCCCACAGGAGAGAAAACTCTTGTGTATGTCTACAGGAAAGACATAACACAGTGATCTGTTTGACCCGATTAGAAAGTTCATTCTCTCACTTATTTATCAAGGAGAATGACCGTTTACCGCTTTTTTTAACGCTGTAGCAGTAACGGTGCAATTATATAATCGCATCCGAAAATAGAATCTTCAAAGTGTGTTTAAATGGGCGTGCAAGGCATAGCAAAAGCACATCAAACTTATAGAAGTTTGACGTTTAAAGTAACGAAATTATGACGTATAAATAACACTTGCAGCGCGTGTGCTATCAAAATCGTTGCAGACTTATCGTGGTCTAGCTCTAAATACTAGTTTCGTCGGCTCCAGCCTTGTAAACGCGGCTTGCAGACATGTGTCACGGGATAATTTGTCTCAGTGAATTCGGGGCTTTAGGTACTCTGCAATTAAATTAACCCTCGTAGTTCTGCTGATAAAATGGGCTCATTTTACTTCTGTTTGTAGTAAAAATGTAATTATGCCAGTTTTCAAGCTTAAATATTACGGTCCAAAAGCAAAATTAACACGACGTCAAATCCAGAATTAAACTTGCAAGCGCAATATTTAATCTTAACCGAAATATTTTTGACGCACGAATATAACGAGCTACAAAGCGAAAAGCTAACAAGTTCCTTGATTAACTTCCTGGTGAATGCAAATATAGGTCACTTACTTCATCATGCTCGTATCTGGATCAATTGTAATATTTTATAATTTACTTTAGTTTAAAGGGGATAAAGTCCATTATTGAATTTATTGTGACAGAAACATATGAGTTAGTGCCTGTAAATATACAGTTTGGTAGGCTGTTGCCTCTAGGGTGTTGTTGGTGAAACTGTACATATACGGCAGTAATGAGGTTAGGCCCTGGCCCTGATCGTATGTTTCCATTAGGTGCGCGAAAGGGTGCAAGTTTGTCTAAAGCGAGCCGTTAGTCCTTGTAATTCGTACAAGTTCTGCATAATCGGAGCCCGTCCTCATATTGGTTTGTCTGAGTCGCCTCAATTGCAAGCGGAAAACTACCCCAACTTATTTACATTGCTTATAAAGCACAGAGCGTTAGTACCTACTAGGTGACCCTGTGAAAATTTGACATTTGATAACAGATTTTGACTACATTAATGCCACTGCTCATGATACCCAGTTACGGTTTTGGAAACATGACGACAATTATCCATTACGGCACATGGGACATGCTACGCACGAAACCTACCATTTAAAGTACTTGCTGATACTAATTGTAGTCTGTAAAACATGCTACGCACGAAACCTATTTAAAGTTCATTGCTGATAGGTACTAACTGAAGTCTGTAAAACGTTACCAGCTAATTTGAGAAATCAACTCAAAATTTTAACTTACTTTGTCACTCTTGTGGATAAAATGCAACTTTCTCATCAGTTTATAAAGGATAAAAAGTCTTTATGAGCTGGTGTGGTGAAAAAGGGTTTTGTGGCATGTCATCAGTGCCGCCCTTTTTTTGAGCACTAACCATTTTATATAATATTATTTACTAATGACTGAAACGACAAAAAAAATCTCAAAACATTTTTTTTGTCGTTTCAGTCAGTCGGTTTTTAATAGCTAAAAATTTGGCCATTCAATATTTTTATTTAGGTATATATTTTAGGTGTATATTTTTATTGTATGTAAACCAATAGTTTCCTACATTATGTGATGTGTTTTAGGTTCTTGTTCACTGACGAGTAAGTAAATAAACCTTCAAATAGGATTAATATCTCAAACATTGTCTCGTCGAACAAAATTATGTTCGAATTTAATGTTCAATGAGACCGATAATCATGTCTCTGTACTTCAGTATATCGGAACAATATAACAATTCAATAAATTTAGCATTATTTCCAATTCGAATAAAACAAGAGAGTTTTCAAGGAAATAAGAGGATTCTTATTTCTTATGAACGAAGGAATCTGAGATTAAAATTCCTACCCTTTATTTTGGAGAGGAAGTCAATAGAGTGAAATGAAAGCCAGAAATCAAAGGAAGCCTATTTGCACAAGCCTCTGAAATCTTAGAAATGTATTCAGGGAACGAATTACTGATCAAATATTTCCGATATCACTCAACATTGTAGTCACGTTCCTTAAATACAAAACTGTCTAGGAAATTTTATAAGAAATTTTAACGTAACAACTTTCACGTTTAGATGACTACAGATTATTGAAAACTACATTTACTTACTTTTATTTATGTTTCAGACTTTATTATTCGATAAATATTTTATCCCTTTCAAATTATAAAGTAGTGCTTGTATTTACAATCAAATAACTCAAGAAAACTGGCAACTTTTGGTCATTGTACCTTTGGGCACACCGCGATTAAATTTTATTATTTTACTTTAAATCCGACGTTTCTGCTAGGTTGCACCAGCTTTGGTCACGGAAGACACGGAAGAAATTCCAGTAAAATCATAGTCTAATAAAACATGGTCTTCTCTTCCCAGAGTGACACAATCCTACGTCACAATAACATTGCCACTTTGTATAGAGCTATTGCATACTATTATATAGCGCTGTCGCATGATGACATAGGCTTGTGTCAGTCACGTGGTCGGAAGAGAGTACCAGGCGGAGTATATTATAATACCATGAGTAAAATGTCAACAGAGATGGTGACCACAGAGTCATAATCATAATCAGAGTTAAAGTGTTAGATTTGGGTACATTTTGCTGAGGCTTTCAGCATACAGCTTTTATAAGAATCAAAGGAACCACGCTTGTAAAGGGTCTAGCGAGATAATTCACTTTTAAAGCTCGTCAATTTTATGAGATCCAGGCAGAACTCTTATTTAAAAAGTTTTGACTTACTTGATTTATAAAAAAGTAAAATAAAGTACAATTGAGTTGAACACGAGTAGAAATACTGTTTTAATAGAAACACAAGATGTGTATAAATACTAAGTGTTGAATATTGACCACGGAACAAAATACACATAAAGTTAATATGTATGTACTTAAATATATTATTATAGAGAGAAAGAGATCCGTTAATATTTTCAATCAAACAAACGCGTAAAAAGGCAAACAATGCAAACAATCCCCCTGAAACACATTTACATATTTATCACGAAATAAACAAGTATTTCGGCCCCAGTTGAATCTTAAGCAGTAACTATGGGTCTATCCCCAAACAGATATCCGAGCCTCTGAAACGGGGTGAATTATTCAAGTGGCATACCCTAAGCGAAGGGGTTGATCATCCCCCGAGTGGCCCAGGAAGTACAGCTCAAGCCGTAGGCTGCACAAGAGGAAAAACTAGTAGCTGCCATTTACGGAACATATTATGGATGTGACGTATTCTGCTGCTCTACTATTGTAAAGAGGTTTATATAGGTTTTATATTCGAATATTATTTATTTTCTTTTGGAACTTTGTCACTGTAAATAATTGGGTACTTTCCTCTACTTCAAATAAATTATTGCACACCGTGCACGAAATAAAGCACCAGATCATTATTAGAAAAACATAGATAGCAGTTATTTTAAAACACAATTTATATTTAATAAATCGGATGGAAGTATAAAAAGTAGGTGAGTTGACTGTGACGTCACTACACACGTTTTCATATAAATTCCATATTAGCAAATCGTTTTGACAGTTCTAAAAAAAGAAGCTGATTTGACTAGTAGGAAAGTAGCCAATTGCGTACGTTGCTATAACAGTCTGAAAAATCATAACGGAATTTAACGTGTACCACTCTAAATCCTTGACAGCTATCAGCTTTAGCTGAAAACGGTTCAGCTATGTTTATCGAATTTCGTCTTGCGGCGGAATAGATTGCATAAAAAATTGCGTTATTTCAATAAAAATAACTTAAAATGAATTTATCGTTATTATTCCATTAATTTTCTTCGAAATAAACTTCCGGAATGACACCGCTTGATTCACGCAAAAATAAACTTCAATGCATATTATGTTTATAAGCTTATCAATTTATAAACAAATCAGGGGGGCTAAGTCGAAGGTACATTTTGATTTGAATGATGATAACATCAAAATGTAACTTTGAATTGGCCTTCTGGTCATGAATTTCAATCTAAAATTTATTTTATTTTTCATTCCTTGAGTTACCTTTTACTGAGTGTTGTCTGTAATTATATACCTGCCCATAGTTCATGATTACAAGCCAGCATATTTCAAACTAATAGGCGCCAGGGCGCCAGTTACCTACTCCTTAGTGCCGGCAAACGGAAGCCTTGTCAGATAATGTTACATTTGATTGAAATTGCAAAATTGCACCCATTAAGGAAACCGTACCGCTTGCTTTGATATTTCAGCGAGATTGCCTTTCCATCGTGATTGGAGCTATTGTTCATTTAAAAGGATTTATGGTAGAGATAAAAGTTCTTATTAAATTTACCTTTAGTAAAGTAAGACCCTCTCGTGATGGGTAGCGTTGTCACGCATTGTTCTGCTTAATTTGATATTTTGCTTCCTACTGAATATGTATGCGATGGAAACTAAATTACGATCTAGAATGCGGGAGTGATGATGGTCGAAAACCAATTTGGGGGTGTAGCGGCACCAAATTGTAGCAAACCCTTTAAAGTATATTTATAATGTGAAATAAATTAACCCCATCAGAACAAGTTTCGTTAGTAGAATTAAAATGAGACCATTGTTATATAATTTGTATTATTATTTCATTGATATAGGTAAGTATGCGGTACATATAAGATCTGAATAGCCAATATTCCAAAAATATATTCAAAAGAAGCTTAAAATTATTAGGAAAATTTCTGCTGATATCAGTTGAATGCTATAATATTTATTTATAGCTATAGTGATATACAATGTAATCAGAATAGTTGTAAAGTTTACAATCTATCTTTTTCCCTATCTATCTGAAACTCCCAATGAAAAGCATCCCGTAAACCCCCATCAATTAAAGGGAAATGCTGATTCATTGCTGTCCCGCACATCCAGATAACGGGGTAAATCTGACGATATTCGCATCGCTACACTCCGATAACACGTCAACGCACTCTAATAGGGCAAAATAAAAATAAAGTTATCTCAGACCCTAAATGCTGCAAGGCTAAGCGTTTTAACCCTCCGCCGTCCCTAATGCATGGCCGTCCATTTTTTAGAGACGCGGTTGATGCGGCCCAAACATCCGTAAATCCCTATAATGGCGGTTACCCCTTGTAGGGGAATGTGGCTTTACTTACTGCGCAGTGCCACTACATAAAAATAATTCATAGCCCATTTTTACTGCCCAATGTTCTGGGTTTTGGAAATCACACTTGAGGGCGACTCTTGAATAATACCCTCCCAAAAATACTTATTCTGGCTTTATTTTAATATTTAGTTGACGATCGTTTTAAAGAGTGATTTCGATATTTCTCAAAAATTATTATGAGGTAACAAACACTTGTATACCTAACTTATCTATTTCAGTTCGTTTCTAGATTTTAATTTCACTAATGTTACTGGTTAAATTAGTGATCAATTAAAATACCTACTGAAATCAAAATATGGTGTCAAATTCAATGTGAATAAAATTGGTAACCTTATGAACACTGTAATTCTGATAATAATATATCCGTACGAGCATCTACGCTATTAAGCATTACATTTGAGTAATTGCCAATCTTTCCCTTTAACAAAAAATACTATTAATATGAATGAAAGAAGTGAGGATTTAGGCACATGTCCGTTTTATCTTGACGAGGGTTTCTTATTTACATTAGAATCGAGAATTATGTTTATTTTTACTTTAGCGAACAGGGTCTGGTTATATACCTAATGCGGTTGTTAAATGATGTACTTGTTAAAAAGTAACAACTAGCTATTAACTAGCATATTAAACTGTAAAATCATGTGTATTTTTAAATCACATATTTTTATGCAATTATTGCAAATGCAATTGCATTATGTAATGCAATTTATTGGAAAAAAAGGTAGATATATTTTTCTTATTCGGTGTAAGTATTATTTTATTCTTAAAAGAGTACACAAAAATGCATTCATATTATTATTAAAGGAGCCTCCTTTATCCAATTATTGTTTCCATTTTAGAAGCAGCGCTCAACATAGTTTTTATTAGCCTCGGCCTCGTAGATGTCGTTATAAACTTTCAACCACGCCCTCAATGGTGGAATTTCAAAATCCTTCGTTATTGGAGCTCCACTACATTTGAAGGATACAGAATGGAAAGGTAGATGGTATCTAAGGCCAGTAAACAATATGTAACATAGTATATCTGTTTCAGGCTTGTGCGTTGTCTACGAGTATCTAATACAATATTTAAAAAGAGTTCTCTGCTCATATCGATATCTCTAAATATTTTGACAAGCCTAGGATACTCTTTATTTAGACATGTAATTCTTGAACTACGTAACTACCTACTCAAACAACGGAGTTTCTTAGTGCCGAATTTATAAATTCAGACTTATATTGTCTTACCTTCCCTTTACCCGCAATTGCATAGGAATGGACCGAAAACGACCAGCGATCGACACTATATCGCGAAAAGTTTCAATTTCGCGCCAAAACACCGTTGCACATAACAACCTCGCACCACTTTCCTGCACGCTGAATAGAAAAAGAAATGGCCGTTCAATATCGAAGAATAGGTACACCTATTCCCGATGATGGCTACAACCGGCAACAATTGCTTTGTGTTGCTTTCAAAAGAAAAATAGTAGGAGGGCCCCTAGATTGCTTTCAAACCCTTGAGGATGTCAGATGGGTGGGTTATTTACATCCTATTGGAAAGTTTTTTATTCGCGCTGCAGCGTATGGAAATTTACTTGTTTATTTTCTTTGAAGTAAAAGTTCCTTTCAATCACTCATAGGTATATTTGATACCCGAGGGAACATCTGTATGTTCTTAATAAAATTACTGTTAATATATAAACATACACCATGTTTAAACATAAAACATAAAACACATTTATTCATCTTTACAAATTCAGATTAGTTATACACAAAACTTAAGTTAATGCACTGTACAGGTATAGAATTTGAAAGAATAAGGAGTGCCTTTCCTGTAGTTGGCCTGATTCCTACACTAGGCGATGCCTGTCCTGTAGGAAACCAGCTTACATCCGAGTTACAAATACATAGGCGCGAATTGGTACAGAAAGCAATGTATTTTACTTACTAAGTTAAATCTATATATTAAACTAGTCCAAGGTAAAGAAACAGAGATACAGAGGTTATTTAACTTTAGGAAAATAAATTATTATCGTTTTGTTTATAATTCCTTTAATTTAAAGAGTGCATTCCTGAGCTTAAATTAAGTTACTTTATTTAAGACACCAGTATTCTAATTAACTCCATTTTGGAGAACTACATTATTTTTTTTACCTAATAAGGCCCCTATGATAACCACCAGATCGCTGTTCCAAGCGATTCAAAAGTAAAAATAGACCTAATAATAGCCAACCTCCGGCAGGAGACGGTACCATAAGAAGAATAAAAAGGCCCCTATGAACGTGTACACTTGCCTTAGGGCCTGTTTCATACATTTGGGTGATTCTTAAATTGTGTCCAAAAAAATTTTGTTATCATAAATGTTTTTATTTTTCACATATTATTACATATATCAAAAGTACATACAAAAAGCAATTTTTTGAATCATATGGTCAAGCTTAATACCCTCAGGAAAGGCAAATAAAATGAGTACATAAACACGGTTGTGACAAAGTGTCCCTCAGTCGTGACATTTCGGCATTTTGGTGGCCAACTCGGCTATTTTGATTTATATAGTTATTTTAACATAGCCTAAGTCACTCCTATGACTACGACAAACCTAATGACAGCTCAGACGTTGAAATCCGTCAAACTATAAAGGCTGTAGAGCGTGACAAAGAATTCGATACACATCATACTGTAAAATAACAACACCCTTGAATATATTATCCATTTATTTTCTTGTCTTATTCACAATAATCTCATCTTATGACAACCGTTTGCTAGCACAACTCAACAACCAACTGAGGCCCGTCGGCCGAGTGTAGTTTCTTTTTATACCCAACCAATAACAGTCTTCAATTTCAAACTACCCTTAACTTTAAAAACGAATTAAGTAGGTATGCTAAATACCAAAAACCCTACACTCGTCCATCCTGACTCCGTGTATGTCCTCATACACGTGCCAGGTGGAAACCCTACACTTGGCCGACAGACTACGTATACTTAACAGTGGATACACTAATCGCAAACCGATCAATTTCTTGCGATCAGAGTTAATGTGTAGGATACGAACCAGTTCTATTCTCGCACCTACTACTTAATTGTGTCAGCACACGAACCGATCATTTCTCGTGACTTAAAACAGTTTCAATCAGTCATCAGCACGTCAAAATCTCAAAAACATCGTGTAAATAACCTTTCGTATGCCTGGTCCCGAATACGTACCACACAATTTGGACTATAATTTACAGTTTCAAGGTTATTAATTCAGTAGTAAATTTTAACTAAGGCATACGAAGGGTTAAAATTGTTACTCTTCTGCCGGAGACATCCACTCGACATCGACCAGAGGCCGACACCGATGTCATCAGAATGGACGACCGTCAAGCGGTGAGGAGGGCCCTGGCTCTGGAGGTCAGCGCGTGCGGGCTGCGGCGCGGCCGGGGCACGGGAGCGCGGAGGCGGGCTGCGGCGCGGCCGGGGCACGGGAGCGCGGAGCGGCGGTCGCCGTGCTCTAGACGCGCACCAGACTCTGGCGGCGCGAGGCGGGCTCCTGCTGGAGACGGCTCGCACCGGACTCTGGCGGCGCGAGGCGGGCTCCTGCTGGAGACGGCTCGCACCGGACTCTGGCGGCGCGAGGCGGGCTCCTGCTGGAGACGGCTCGCACCGGACTCTGGCGGCGCGAGGCGGGCTCCTGCTGGAGACGGCTCGCACCGGACTCTGGCGGCGCGAGGCGGACTCCTGCTGGAGACGGCTCGTACCGGACTCTGGCGGCGCGAGACGGGCTCCTGCTGGAGACGGCTCGCACCGGACTCTGGCGGCGCGAGGCGGGCTCCTGCTGGAGACGGCTCGCACCGGACTCTGGCGGCGCGAGGCGGGCTCCTGCTGGAGACGGCTCGCACCGGACTCTGGCGGCGCGAGGCGGGCTCCTGCTGGAGACGGCTCGCACCGGACTCTGTCGGCGCGAGGCGGGCTCCTGCTGGAGACGGCTCAGTCATCGCCTCGCCTGTTGACTGTACTTGCTTCTGGCTCCTGGTGTCACGCGAAGCGGGGGACGCCGGTAGAGGTGCGGCGCTCAACTTGCTAAAAATATCCAACATTGACTAAGTAATTCAGGGTAACAGATATTGATCATCTCTATTTGCAGGTAGACAGTACACGAACCAATTCAATTCTCGTGACTGAAACATCTCTAAACAGTACACGAACCAATTCAATTCTCGTGACTGAAACATCTCTTCAAATATCATGTCAAGAAATCAACAATTATAAACCTCACTCTTGAGACAGGATTCATTTTTCCTGAGAACCTTTCAATAACTTTAACCCTGACTATAATTTATAAAATATTACTATGATGAATAACAGCGATAATTAACTTCACATATTCATATGCAAAACATGTGTAAAACTGGGACCTTATTGTGTTCAACTTGACCTATTATGTTTCCATTATCAATGCATCAATTCAATCATCAAATTGGTAACTAAAAACCTGTAATCCCAATGTTTTCAGAGAAGGTCGTATATTCTAGATTGTTAGGATTTATCCAAGATGACAAAGTACTTAGTTCATCAATTGCAAGACGCGTTGGGATTTCAAGACCATTAATTTTATTTTTATAATATGCATATTGTTTTATGAAAGACTTGAACAGTATATTAATAATACACTAAACGTTGTTGTTAAATAGCTGAAGTCTATAAACCTAAATTTCAACATTACAGAATACCAAATCGCACAGTTCGGGAATAAACATAGCACCTAGGTCTGTTTCCGTAGAAAAAAAGATCAGTAATATATTTTTTTTTACACGTCGGTAATGTTTCTTTTCAGGAATTAAAATAAATTATACGTTTTAAATATTACATGGCATGGCAGACATAAACGATAGAACTGCAAAAACCTGTTATGCTTTACCTATCCGTACCATCTGACTTGTTCTAAAAATGCCCTCATTGGTAATCTACTATTATTTGATAACGTACAAAGTTATACAAAAAATAATTATAAACTAACCTATTTTATTCAAGTTTGAGTGAAAACATATTACTATAATCAATAAGAGGCTATCAATCCTCCTTGATCTCGGTTTAATTGTGGTGTTCTGTTCTAGTAACTTACGAACCAAATCAAGTTCTCGTAAGTACAAACAGGTTCAACCAACTTTAACTGCAGTAACCTATGAATTCAATAATTCAGTGATTCAATAATTCAGTGATTCAACAATTCAATAACTCAGTGATTCAACAATTCAATAATTCAGTGATTCAACAATTCAATAACTCAACAATTCAATAACTCAATAATTCAATAACTCAATAATTCAATAACTCAATAATTCAATAACTCAATAATTCAATAACTCAATAATTCAATAACTCAATAATTCAATAACTCAATAATTCAATAACTCAATAATTCAATAACTCAATAATTCAATAAATCAATAATTCAATAACTCAATAATTAATTAACTCAATAATTCAATAACTCAATAATTCAATAATTCAATAATTCAATAATTCATTAACTCAATAATTCATTAACTCAATAATTCATTAACTCAATAATTCATTAACTCAATAATTCATTAACTCAATAATTTATTAACTCAATAATTCATTAACTCAATAATTCATTAACTCAATAATTCATTAACTCAATAATTCAATAACTCAATAATTCAATAACTCAATAATTCAATGGCTCAATAATGCAATAACTCAATAATTCAATAACTCAATAATTTATTAACTCAATAATTCATTAACTCAATAATTCATTAACTCAATAATTCATTAACTCAATAATTCAATAACTCAATAATTCAATAACTCAATAATTCAATGGCTCAATAATGCAATAACTCAACAATTCAATAACTCAACAATTCAATAACTCAATAATTCAATAACTCAATAATTCAATAACTCAATAATTCAATAACTCAATAATTCAATAACTCAATAATTCAATAACTCAATAATTCAATAACTCAATAATTCAATAACTCAATAATTCAATAACTCAATAATTCAATAAATCAATAATTCAATAACTCAATAATTAATTAACTCAATAATTCAATAACTCAATAATTCAATAATTCAATAATTCAATAATTCATTAACTCAATAATT
Organism: Cydia splendana; assembly: GCF_910591565.1. Classification (NCBI taxonomy): domain Eukaryota; kingdom Metazoa; phylum Arthropoda; class Insecta; order Lepidoptera; family Tortricidae; genus Cydia; species Cydia splendana. Next base: position 8,593,393 of record NC_085971.1, on the reverse strand, counting down.
CATTAACTCAATAATTCATTAACTCAATAATTCATTAACTCAATAATTCATTAACTCAATAATTTATTAACTCAATAATTCATTAACTCAATAATTCATTAACTCAATAATTCATTAACTCAATAATTCAATAACTCAATAATTCAATAACTCAATAATTCAATGGCTCAATAATGCAATAACTCAATAACTCATTAATTCAATAAATCAATAATTCAATAACTCAATAATTAATTAACTCAATAATTCAATAACTCAATAATTCAATAATTCAATAATTCAATAATTCATTAACTCAATAATTCATTAACTCAATAATTCATTAACTCAATAATTCATTAACTCAATAATTCATTAACTCAATAATTTATTAACTCAATAATTCATTAACTCAATAATTCATTAACTCAATAATTCATTAACTCAATAATTCAATAACTCAATAATTCAATAACTCAATAATTCAATGGCTCAATAATGCAATAACTCAATAATTCAATAACTCAATAACTCAATAATTCAATAACTCAATAATTAATTAACTCAATAATTCAATAACTCAATAATTCAATAATTCAATAACTCAATAATTCATTAACTCAATAATTCATTAACTCAATAATTCATTAACTCAATAATTCATTAACTCAATAATTCAATAACTCAATTATTCAATAACTCAATAATTCAATGGCTCAATAATGCAATAACTCAATAATTCAATAACTCAATAACTCAATAATTCAATAATTCAATAATTCAATAACTCAATAATTCAAACTTAATAATTCAATAAGTCAATAATTCAGTAACTCAATAATGCAATAACTCAACAATTCAATAACTCAATAATTCAATGACTCAATAATTCAATGACTCAATAATTCAATAACTCAATAATTCAATAACTCAATAATGCAATAACTCAATAATGCAATAACTCAATAATTCAATAACTCAATAATTCAATAACTCAATAATTCAATAACTCAATAATTCAATAACTCAATAATTCAATGACTCAATAATTCAAATACTCAATAATTCAATGACTCAATAATTCAATGACTCAATAATTCAATGACGCAATAATTCAATGACTCAATAATTCAATGACTCAATAATTCAATGACTCAATAATTCAATGACTCGATAATTCAATGACTCAATAATTCAATGACTCAATAATTCAATGACTCAATAATTCAATGACTCAATAATTCAATGACTCAATAATTCAATGACTCGATAATTCAATGACTCAATAATTCAATGACTCAATAATTCAATGACTCAATAATTCAATAACTCAATAATTCAAAACCTCAATAATTCTTCAATGACTAAATAATTCAATAACTCAATAATTCAGTAAATCGATAATTCATTAAGTCATTAATTCGTAAATTCAAGTCTTCATTAAGTCATTAATTCGTTAATTCAATAATTCGTTAATTCAATAATTCGTTAATTCAATAATCCGTTAATTCAATAATTCGTTAATTCAATAATTCGTTAATTCAATAATTCGTTAATTCAATAATTCGTTAATTCAATAATTCGTTAATTCAATAATTCGTTAATTCAATAATTCGTTAATTCAATAATTCGTTAATTCAGTTATTCGTTAATTCAGTTATTCGTTAATTCAATAATTCGTTAATTCAGTTAATCCGTAACTCATTAATCCGTAACTCATTAATCCGTAACTCATTAATCCGTAACTCATTAATCCGTAACTCATTAATCCGTAACTCATTAATCCGTAACTCATTAATCCGTAACTCATTAATCCGTAACTCATTAATCCGTAACTCATTAATCCGTAACTCATTAATCCGTAACTCATTAATCCGTAACTCATTAATCCGTAACTCATTAATCCGTAACTCATTAATCCGTAACTCATTAATCCGTAACTCATTAATCCGTAACTCATTAATCCGTAACTCATTAATCCGTAACTCATTAATCCGTAACTCATTAATCCGTAACTCATTAACCCGTAACTCATTAACACGTAACTCATTAACACGTAACTCATTAACACGTAACTCATTAACACGTAACTCATTAACACGTAACTCATTAACACGTAACTCATTAACACGTAACTCATTAACACGTAACTCATTAACACGTAACTCATTAACACGTAACTCATTAACACGTAACTCATTAACACGTAACTCATTAACACGTAACTCATTAACACGTAACTCATTAACACGTAACTCATTAGCACGTAGCTCATTAACACGTAACTCATTAACACGTAACTCATTAACACGTAACTCATGAATACGTAACTCATTAAAACTCAATCCAATAACTCAATCCAATTACTCATTAATCCAATAACTCAATAATTAAAATAATCCAGTAATTTTATAATTCGATAATTCAATTACTCAATTCAATAATCAACTCGATAATTCTAAGGGTCGAATAATTCCACAGTTCTAAAATTCAATAGCTCGATAATTCAATAATTCCATCTCTTTGATTGATAACTTCGATACACGATACGCGATACACGATACACGATACACGATACTCGATACACGATACTCGATACTCGATACTCGATACTCGATACTCGATACACGATACACGATACACGATACACGATACTCGATACTCGATACTCGATACTCGATATTTGATCAATAAATAATTCAGTTTATAATTAGATGGCATTATAAATGTGGAGGTTCCTTGCAGTTTAAATAGAAATCACAAAAGTCGGTCAAATGGTTAGGATGAGAACCACTCATCGATCGTATCTATTATTTCGTAAGATAAGATAACATACATATTAAATTGATATATTTAGGCAAAATTTTCTCATAATTGGTACACAAGTAATAGGTCGGTCAGTAATAATCGGTTCATCAAAATTATTTTTCTTTCAACTTATCTTTTGGCAAAATATTCTTATACTTATGTTATATGTGCTAGATTCGATGAATGAGATGAAGTCTCAGCTTTTAAATCAATTGACAGTATCCAACACATATTACAATATCAAATCATTCATAATATAGTAAAGGTAGGTGTACATGACCTGATGTCCGGTGGCGCGTGCCCCTCACTAAGGCTGTCGAAGCGGGGTTACTCCCGACTTTCACAACAGGACTCTGCTTCGCTCTGGATTCCTTTTTCACTGCCGCTGTAATTCCAGCTACATACGTTTGCAAGCGCCGTTGATCATCATGAGTCATCGTCAGCCATATTCTCCAACAACTCGGCATGAAACGTAAAAGTATCCGGTGTTACATATAGGTACCTATATACTACATCATAATACCTTATAAACTTTAAAGGAATTACAGTACATAAAATTATGTTTAATGGTAGTTCAAATTATAACATTAATTTTATCTCAAAAACGGTGCGTCGTAGCAAAAAAAGGATTGAAAATTCAAGCCCCCTTTAATGCCCCGTTTGCATAGTAGCCATCTATTTATATTACCACAAATTTTAACATTAAGGATCAAAATCAAAACTCAAAATCATCAATTAATTTGCGAGACCTGGTTGTAAATCATAAATATCAATTTATCTCGGAAACTGTGCGCCGTTGTGAAAAAATAATGAAAATTAAGGCACCCTTTAACACTCCATAACCAACACATATCAAGACCCACGTGTTGACATATTCTGCCTAATTTCCACATGTGTGTGGGTAGGTAGGTAGCAAAAGAAGTAATTACCGTCACGTATTTATTAGGAAGAAGGTGTACCTACTTGATTTTGTTACTTTGAATTCTCGACCAACTGACGCATATATTCTTATGATTATGTCCATTTAAGGGTCATTTATGGGTCAAACTAACCTAAGTTTAACTGACATGCAATTAGATAGCCTATAATCATAATCATCATAATATTATTAATAAATTATGTAGGTACTTATTTAAATTAAATAAAAATGTTACCAGTACCATATTTCTTACGTAATCCATTATAATTTTGTATATTTAATTATCTCAAAGCTCAGAATAAGGGTCATGTTATTATCAGTTATCTCACTAAATCAATAAGTAATAACAGTAGGCGTGTACTTACGTTCTGCACACTTCTGAAGTGTAAAATAACAACACCCTTGAATATATTATCCATTTATTTTCTTGTCTTATTCACAATAATCTCATCTTATGACAACCGTTTGCTAGCACAACTCAACAACCAACTGAGGCCCGTCGGCCGAGTGTAGTTTCTTTTTATACCCAACCAATAACAGTCTTCAATTTCAAACTACCCTTAACTTTAAAAACGAATTAAGTAGGTATGCTAAATACCAAAAACCCTACAATACATACATACAAGCGAAAAACATTTTTTTGCTTTGGCAGTCGGGCAATAATAGCAAATGATCTGTAGCTAATAAAAATGCATTTTTGAAGAGTTGCATGTGCCTCTAAATTAATCAAACGAATTAAGAATGACACGACCACGTGTCGATATGTCACGAACGTGGACTCAAAAGTCCGTGGCGGTGACAGATTTTTGAGGCCACGGTCGTGATAATTTGGAACATGTTCGATATTACATAAACATTTCCTTTGATTTTGCAAATGTTAAATAATTAGCTTAATCTGCAATGTATGAGGTATATCTTATGTTACAAACAATAACGTGAAACTGCAACTTACTTTCAAAACTCTAACACGGCGGTGATGCGTTAAGGTTGACCGTTTTTTCAAATGAACACAAATAAACAATTTTCGACAAAACTTCTCCCTTCAGCCATTTGTAAACCTGACAACAACACAGTGTTGCTGTTCTAAAAAAACTTTAATAAGGCTGCCAGTATTAAAGATAATTTTCTACCGAGTTCCGCATGTTTACATTACCACGCGCGGTGGTGACGCGAAAACTAATCACAAAATGTATGTTGTTTAAAATTATATAAAATCGTTATAAATCCATACAATTTTTAAACAGTCTTGTAGAACAAGGATTAGTGTTTTATATTTGATATAAATTATTGCAAAATCACTTCATATTTTTTCAAAAAAAAAACAAATATCACAAAATCTGGGGAAGTCACACTACACGGTCCGTGACATTTCGCACTTGTAATTTTTTTTTTATATGTTTCTAATACTCTTAGGACAATACATTTAGGTTGTCCTAAAACTAGAGGTAAATTGCTAAGTATATTGATATAGAGTTTAATTATTTTCACAAAAATACATGCTATTCTTACGTGTTACACAAAAAATGCATAAGAATAAGAATTACCCATTTGCTACTAAACGCTAGTGCAATCTCAGATGACCGATGTTTGAAATGATGTTGATATGTCAAATTTTATCAAAAAGCTTAATATCCCAATGACAATAGTTATTTGTTTTACAAGGGGGCAAAGTTGTTGTTTAACCGCTCGTGCTAATATTGATACCCGAGCAAGCGAAAGATTCCAAAATTGAACCACGAGCGTAGCAAGTGGTTCAAAAAATGGAATCTTGAGCGTTGCGAGGGTTTCAAAGCACGAGGGTTAAACAAAAATTGCCCCCGAGTGAAACACAAAATTTTTCACTACACCAACCCGAAGCAAATATTAAATGTAAAATATCAAATAAAATCAAACCAAATTAAATCCAAATGAATGTTATTAAATATTTATCATTCAAAATAATCATTTAAAAGTCAATTCTACCAGCAAACATAAGAAAACAACTCAAAATTTGCATTTGATTACTTTGCCTCACATGTGAATAAAATGCAATTTTGCTATCAGTTTTTGAAGTGCAAAGTAAGCCTTTCCGAGCTGGTGTGGTGAAAAATCTATTTATTCTTAACTTATTTTATCATATTTAGGTTATTGCGAAGTACTTGATTCAATTTCTCCTAATTCATTATTCTCACCACATAATTGTAATTGTATGGGGCCTGTATACCCTTGTGCACGTAATGACTGAATGACTTGTCGGTTTAAATTCAAGTTGGGCCGGTAGTGATCGGAACAAGTACTGATCGTTTCAATTACGCCATTCTTAACAACCATTTCTCCAGCTCCTGATACCGGGCTACCAGCGAAAAGGCTCGACGTATGTATCAATTCCTTAATATGCCGATTTGACACCAGTATTGTGCCATCAGGCCCCATTGCAAACACAGCCGTCGGTCCTTCGGATCTTCCTTCATCAGCATTGCTAGTGTCCACTAATACCCCAAACGAGTTGTAGAGCCTGCCGTCTTTCACATTCACCTGGAGCAAGGGCCTCTGTCGATAATCGTAATAAATTACAGTAGGAGGACACATGGAACTGCTTTGCCAAATACAAGTTGCATCTTCATTCTTATACCGGCTTTGCATTTGGTGCACACCGTAAACAAACGTCATACTCCAAACATTTTTAATGTTCCCATAATTTGAACAGTCAGTATTATTTTTCCACTTACAATAAATTCCTTGTGCATTTAGCAGATACAAAACGTCTTTGAATGATGCAATGTTTTTTATTTCATCATCATCATAATTTAGAGGCAATAACTCACAGTAATCGCTAGTAGCATCCAATTTTTGTGAACATTTCCACAAGCTACTGTTAGACGTCACAGCAACAATGCTATTCCCGACAGTCGAAATGCCGTAAATGCTTGAGTTCATGTCAAACAATTGAATGCCGTTATTTTCTATTTTTGTAGAATAGCGCATTAGCTTGCCATCTCTTAATCCGGCATAGATATGGTCATTAAAATGTATTAATGAAAAAACAGAACTTCCCATTACGTGGAAAGGCCGGCAGCTGTTGGGTTCATGCAGTTGGCAACGCAAAGTTGTACCATTATAATGCCCAGCGTAGAGGTATCCATTCGCAGCAGCCAAAGACATCACACTTGGTTCACTAGTCTGAAAATTCTTGCAAGACTCTCCTTGATAAAGATTGCACCTTAATATGACGCCAGAATCAAGTGCAGCGTAGATATATTCTCCAGCTATGACCAGGGAGTAAACATTGGTTCCGGTGTTATGAAAAACCTCGCACTGGTTGGGGTCCTCGTGCAGGCACCGCAGGAGCTTATCACTTGTACCTATGAACGCCACTGCAGGTGAGGAGTATATGGCATCGCGCACAGTTACGTCACTTGTTCTTATTATTTTGAGAAAGGGCGAAGTAGTTACACTGGAAAATGAAGCGACGCCATCTTCATTTCTTGAGCTCTCGTTATCGGTTAGTGGTGAAGCGGAGACCAACGCTACTAGCAGCAAATGTATGTACACAAAGAATTCCATGTTGTGATGTGAGCACGACACGGGTCATATGTTTGAATTGAATGTCCCTCTACCGTTGAGCACTAAAGACGAAGACAAAGTGAAAGAGATATAGAATATGGGGTCAAAATACATAATAACAGTACGATACCCTATCTCAATTATACATTATAAGACTGTGGCCATACCTACTCATATAATATTGTTTTAACTTCCACTACTTACTTATTACAATTTCCATTATTTAGTTAATGCATCCTTGTGGCGTTTTACAATTAGGTATCTTAATAAATATGCCGATATTAAAGGACTTATTCATAAAAATTATAACATTAGCGTTAGCGTCACTGCTATATGTGCTATTGTAACAGGCATTTGAAAGCGCAATCAGTAGTTACCGTGTCCTCACGCACTAAATTTACTCCTGTTATGAGTATAGAGGCTGAATTAGTTTTATGCTAAATAGTACTTATATTCTGATACAAGAGTGCTACGTTTGTCATTACACACGGTCGAGGCGATATTGCCGATTCTTCACTCGTCCCGAGTCTTGCCACGAGCCGAAGGAGAGTGGCAAGATATCTCGGTACTCGTGAAGTAATGCCATACTTTCCGCACTAGCATCGAAATGTACTATTTTAACTTAATAGGCGTTGGATACCTTTGTTGCAAAATATGAACAAACATCACAACATAACTTCCCATTAGTTATTTAAGGGTCAAGCGGAGTTCAGGAGGTGCAATGCATATGCGTTTTTCGACGAATGCATTGAATTGCAGTTAGAATAATAATCTCTATAGTGCTCTCAGTCCTATGACAATCACGTGGCATGTATGCTGGTTTATTTACCGTATGGTATACCTACACCAATCTAGTTTGATTATATTTTATGTACACTAACCCTAATAAGCTCGCATGATTATGCGAGGCATATTAAGAGTACAATACAATGAAGTTGTTCTTAATGTTATTAAGAAATATTACTAGTGGCTCTGTGAGCTGTAGACCTCGCGAGCAGAGCTTTAAATAACATGGTGCTAAGAGCTTTAAATATAGTAAATTAAAAAAAAACAATACGAAATTTATGTGTAAAAAATACAAAAAGTTATAATATCCCAGCATACAATTACTGGGGATCGAACCCAGACCCTCTGTGCAAACAGAAAAAGCGAACGTTTACAAACTGAGCCAAATAGTTCTTAGATGGGTTGACGAAATTTAGCTACTCCTTCTCAAATTAAAATTAGTTAAAATTAAATATCTCAATACCTCCGAAACCAGCGAAATAAATTTTCTGAATTTTTGGCCATTTAATCTATAAACATATCTCAAAAAGAAAACACTCGTATGGTACCGATACCACTATTTGTTTAGGCGCGAGCTATCACGACTCCGCCATTTTAAAAAAATTAAAAAAACCGGACGGACAAAAAAAATTTATTTAGACATAGAATCCAGTCACAAAATTTCACGAGATTCGGTTAAGAATTGCGACCTGTAGAGGAGAACATCCGGACATACAAAAGCAAAATGCTCCAGTCGAAACGTAGACCTTCGCTACGCTCCGGTCAATTAACAGTAGGTAGGTACCTAATAAAACTGATAAGGATACTAAACAAGAGGGTCAAATTGCATGATAACGGTACGACGATATTCTATCAGAGCCATAATTTAAAACTCATTTATAGAACTTCCACTTATTACCATGTTCATCAATTTTAACATCTATAATACTGATAATCTACCTACAACCAACAAAAATAATTCGACTATCATGAGAGATATCTCTGTGACTACATTAGCAGTAATATCTATACAATTTCAAAGGCGAATTAATATGCACTATCTCCTCAAAAGTTAGTTAAAAAGAAACAGGGTTATGTCGTCCGGTATTTCTCAGAAAAGTTCGGTGTTCTAGATTATTTTATAAATAATTTTATACCTACGCTGGTTGGCAATATAGTCGTATCATCGAGAGCGTGGAATTGCATATGTAGTAGTATTGTTTGTTTACAGGCATTCTATATTTGAATTTTCTATTTTCTTGTACTATCAGCATACAACCACTACAAATGCAATTCCATCTTCTCGATAATTCAACTATATTAAGATAAGCTCGTGGGTAATACTTTCATGAAATATGAAAAAACCGGCCACGAGTCAGACTCGCGCACGAAGGGTTCCGTACCATTACGCAAAAACGGCAAATATAAATCACGTTTGTTGTATGGGAGCCCCACTTAGTACTTTTTCTGTTTTTAGTATTTGTTGTTATAGCAACAACAGTAATACATCATCTGTGAAAATTTCAAATGCCTATCTATCACGGTTCATGATATACAGCCTGGTGACAGACAGAGAGACAGACAGACAGACAGACAGACGGATAGCGAAGTCTTAGTAATATAGGGTCCCGTTTTTATCCTTTGGGTAAGGAACCCTAATAATATAACACGTAGGTATACTTAGATTCCTTACCTTGGTGTATAATATTCAATCAATCAATAATTTATTTCAGGCATAAAAGCCCATATAATTTGTTAGTAATATAATATAAATTAAATTAATAGTAATATAAATTAATCTTAATATGCTAATGTTAGTAAGTACAAAATTAAAATAGAATAAATTTGCTTATTATTGCATAAATATTGCTAGGTTACAGGCGGTTAACACTTACGGCTCGATTCGGAAAATGAATTAGATTTCTACTAGACTTCAACAAGTTACGATATGGATAATTTAAAGATATTTGTAAGATAGATATGTCAAATTTGACGTTTCCGCGATTCTGGAGGTCCTCTTGAACGATTTCGACAAGTTATGACTTAGATATCCAAGTCACATCTAGTCGATATCTAATGTAGATCTAGTTGATCTCTAAATCGTCTCTAGATCTTGTGATTATCTCGAAATCCGAATAGGCCTGTTAGACCCCACCCCGCTTGTCATTAAACTTCAAGTATTTTTCGACGATTTCCTCTTAGTAAGTACTTTGTACTTTCGTTTCCGATACTTCGAGAGGCTTTGGAATAGTACCTTTTGGTGTTAAGGGTTGAAACAATGGGCCACTAGACTGCAGCTTGGGGTTAACAAGTTTACTATAAAACTGCAGCAAATTCAATGAAGTTAAAGTATTCTTATTACGTTTTTCCTATGGATGATAACATCTTGAAACCATAATGGTGAGATTTTATCACCATGTGTCGAGGGAAAGTTGCTTTGTAGTCTTCGGCAACACGAAGGCATAAGTGAGTAGGGTCAAAACTGAAATTCAAACCTCGATTACATTTTATTTTTACATATGAAAACTGAATGGTGTATATAATAAGTGTTCCGGACGTTTGTATTTTACTTTTTATTTTATTTTGGGTAGTTCCATTTCATAACTTTGACGATAAAGGGAAAAACCCACCTCACCCCGTAGTGCCTCGTATTTGGGGTGAGAGGATCTATTTTTTATTATTATGCGTATTACTATAGCTCCATTTTAAATTGGAATACATTATTTTTGTAGCAGTAGCCTTAAAATCCCTTCTCACCCCCCTCTCAAACCTTCTCTCTCCATTAATAACCCACCTCTCCCCGCGAAACCTACTCACCCCGTTTTACGGTGTACGGCAAATTCCGTCAACAAGCGTTTTTTTTCTAAAACAGTACACTCAATCAGTGCAATAGCTGCTTCATCGAGGAAATTACCAATTGTGTACTGTTTTAGAAAAAAATGCTCGTTGACGGAATTTGCTGTATGACTGGATTGGCCGCATTGACCTTATTTAAACTTTATTGCACAGTAAAAAATATACAGTAACAAAAGGCGGACTTAATCCTATACGGCATTCTCTACCAGTCAACCTTTAGGCCAAACAGAGAAGCAAAGTTGGTGCGGGGTATCCTTATATACTTATTTATAAATCATTCGCATCAGTATGGTAGTGCGAATGAATTGCACTGATAATGATGTCAAATCACTTTATACTTAAGGAAGGGTAAAATACAGTTAAAAAGGGGTAATTTCAAATACAGGCTGATTGAGCAGGACTAACACTGCGCATTTCGTAAATCATAAGCAACTGTTTCGTATCAGTATTAGTGAGGTTAACGTTAATTTTCTAGTCGTGTTGAAAAAAAGCTATTAATTTATTTTCGACATGCATCATGGTCACCCTTACATAAGAATACTAAACTACCGTTATTCTGTTTCAAATTGAATGTCATCACTGTCATCACGGTCCGGTTACTTTTGAAAACTCGTATCTCACTCAAGTTTGACAGTTTATTTTCTTCATAATCAAAATGCTGTCATTACGGTTAAAGAGGTTTCATGTTTATTAATTTGGTATTGTAGGGTGACCATGATTGTAGAGAATGAAATTTGCCCTCACCAAAAAGTTAAAAAATAGGAAAAAGTGTGATTGTTTCACCAAAATACGACGGTGATCGATCAATTATCAGTTACCGAGTGTGCAGAATTAGTCCTGCTCACGTCTCATGAATCACCTTGTATAACTTTTTTTACTTCTTATAAAATAAAAGGTAGAAATTTTTGTATACTCGAACTAAACTACGTAATATACTTGTACTTTAGTACTATTTAATGAGCAATAATCTAAATTAAAGTTTAAATAAAACAATTGAAAACTTGCAGAAATAAAAAAAAAACATTTGAAATGCGGGCATTTTAAGATCCACCCTCATTAATTCATCATGAATTCATCCATCTTTGGTTCAATTAGGTTAGGTCCCGCCGTCGGCAGGGCAGTTATCAGAGGGCCTACCGCGAATACCTAAGTCCGAAGTTCGCATATTGTGAGCATCTTTTCTGTCACTCTAATTACGCTGTAATTGGAGTAAAAGACTTAATGTAATCGTAATAGTTTCCAAGTAATTGTAATTTATTTTTATTTAGTAATTTATCAACCGACTAGATTGAGAGAAATCTTCTACATTTCTTCTACGTTCCGGGAAATAAAACCATTTATTAGCTAAATGAATTTATCTTCCTGGAAACGAATAGTTCCTCCCATTAAATGAAAGACTGAGATATCATCACAAGCGCAAGGTGGTTGTACCAGTAGAGGAAATATCTTTACTTCAGGCTCTGCTTCAGGCAAAATAACTTTTCTAAAGCCCCGTTTCTGACTTTTGTGAAATTATGTAAGTCTGAGCTTAAAAAGGTTATAGAAATTGTTTTCGATGACGAGTATTTTATTAAACGCATTTTTTCTAAACTGTACACGACTACATATAAGAGGAACCCTGGCTATCTTATACTTTACAAAGAGATACTCAGTCAGGATTTAAGCTGAGGAACTTTTTAGGGACTGTCTGAAACTAAAAATCCAAATTAATTAGAAGTATAAGCCTTCGTGTAAAAAAAAAACTATAATAAATTAAAGGGCAACATTCAGTTTGGTATGCTCATTGCGCTACCTAATATTGGTTTAGTCGTAAAATGTGCCTTACGAGAAACGGTCGAATAGATAGTTCAAAGTCGATAACCGGTACCAATCTTCAGCATGTTATTGGAACATTTGGACCCCAAAACCTTCCGGGAGACAGTGGCGCATGCCATCTACATCAGCGCATTGACGTCATCAAAATGGCTCCAACCTCGTTGCGATTACTATGCATTGAACATGCACGTGTGGGGTATCAAATGAAAGCAGGTTTCAGAGATAATTTTGCTTTACATAAAACATAATTCTGCAAATTGTTCGCAGAGCGGTAGGGCTTTGAGCATTATTCATATTGTCATGCGAGAATAAATTCACGTTTCCGGCAACGTTTCCCTACCGCCTGTAATCGGTGACTGTGACGGTTTCCATGGCTACGCAGGCACTTAGACAGGCAAGGGAGGCTCAATATGAAACTGCACCATTTGAAATTCAAGTGCTATGCAAAGCGAATCTGTTCTCAGATCAATTGCTCCCTAAATGTGCTTTGCCAAACAGATCCTCGCTTAGATTATGCGTAACCCTTGACGATGAATTCATTTCAAACTGGCAATGTTATGTTAATCGGACTTGGCCCAATTCAGGCGGTTTAATGACAACCCGTAATTTCGCCAATTAGGTGACGTAACGAGGTGGACTGACAATTTGGACAAGATCTCAAACCATGAAATTGTTGAAATTATATGAAATTTAGTGCGAGACTGGTTTCACTGGTTGGTTGTGAAGATTGGTTTTTCATGCACCCATACATAATATATGCATTTTAGTAATATTGACGTTTTCTGGGTACCAGGTGGATACGGAAATAAGTTTTAGCAAAAAAAATTTGCATTGTCATCCGATTTACATATGTATGCAAAATTTCAGCTCAATCAGCAATCGGGAAGTGGGCCAAATTCAGATTCCAAGATTCGACCCACACTAACTAACTTAGTTAACTAACTTGGTGTATATGGTTAAATAAAAGCTTGTAAAATTTTATGTCTATTTCGAAGTCAAAGAAGGTGGCCTTGCATTTTACCATTTCTAAATGATGTATTTTTTCGAATCCAACAGATAACTGTGGCATGCTTTTTAGAGAAAGTAGTAGACACATATTCTAACACAGTGACGACCTTCAGCTTCACAGTTGCATATTCGACGTCTTGGATTCCATAATAAACATTGAGAAATATCGAAATCATGAAAACGTTCACAAAAAAGTCGTGCAGATATCTTGGATATTAGAATTCATCGGTTTCGGAATCCACATTCATGAAAATCTGAATTACTAGTACAACTTACAAAAATTAGCAGTGTTTTACCTTTCGAATAGTTATCCCAATTTCCCAATAGGTAACAGTCAAAAATTACATACGAAACTTTAGTTCCTCTAATGTAGCAACTAAATCTACTAAAGCTTCTGTTTATTCTAATAGTAATCGAATGAGTACGTTTATTAGTCCACATACAAACGTTATACCATTTTCATTGCTTCCACAACTTTATCAGAAGGATATTAGTTACTTATATCAAGCGAGTATAGACTCCATATGAAACGTATAAGGTCTAATTTAACTAAAAGACAATTCATACCCAAAGTTGGCTTAGCGTTTGATGTATTCAATTGGTAATAAGTGATTGAATTCTATTGGCTTTTGAATTGTTTAGGTACACAGGGTTTCGAACAGTTTAGTTTAACTTTGTATTACTATTGCCTTTGTTGAAAATCGACATCTGAACGATCCCTTGACCGATAACACTATGGAGAAAATACCAGGAATAGTTATCCAGATAGACCCTTTGTAACTAAAGTTTCATTCAACTGTTCCTGTGAATAATTGTATATGTACACCATACCTATACACCGTAAATGACATCTTGTAGAGTATCTTGCTTATTAATTAACCCTGAAAGTATGTATAATGTAATGTTGGTGTACATAAATAGGCAGGTAAGTCACACCAACTTGTAAATCTTAGGTACTGTATACCTTTAAACGAGCAATTCTTGTCTATTTATTTATTTATTTATATATTTCGAGGATCTTGGAAACTGCTCTAACGATTTCGATGAAATTTGCTATATGGGGGTTTTCGGAGGCGAAAAATCGATCTAACTAGGTGTTATCTTTGGGAAAACGCGCATTTTTGAGTTTTTATACGTTTTCCGAGCAAAGCTCGGTCTTCCAGATATTTAAATATAGGTAATATGTATATTTTATTTTATACATGGTGTCACTTTCAGTAGGTATAGGTATAGTGTATCAAATGAATCCCACGGATAAATGGTTTTGAAAAAATTGAAATTTTTTGTAATCTAGGTACTTACTTATTTCAAAACAAATTATAAGTAAAATTTGGTTGATATTCTGGTCCCTTTATCCATTACCCAAAGGTAGTCTGAAGGATCGCCTGTTGTGATCTAATTAGGATTTCTTGTTATTTAAGTTTTACTACTATTTTGTAAGGGCATATAGCATGCACTAATTATAAAGTATAAAATATTTAAAAGCTTGGATATTTTCTATCATATACAGTCTAAGTCAATTGAGAATTTCAAACGATGGAACGGCAGCGGCACTATATTTCTGTCAAACCGCAAGACTGCGGAAGATAAACTGAGCCATATCTCAAGATTAAGTCTAGTATTGAAGAGATTCTTCACGTATAGTGCTGCCAAATACACTTCATTGCATTTTGAACTGAAGCAGTGAATGTAGGTACTTAATAGACTAGATGGGTACTGCTACTTGTACTGCAAAGTAATGCCATTAATAAACATCATTTCTGGGTACATGTTCATCATCATCATCATCATTTTAGCCCGGTCCTGGGCTAGTCTCATCCAGAATTGTCCCGCGATTTTTCGAATGTCATCCACCCAGCGAGCAAACACCCAGGCACCCAGGCGCTTCTTTCATCCGAAAGCGGCCACCAATCCGTCAACAATTTGGTACATGTTAGGGACAAACAAATAGCGCAGTGAGCGAAAATCATAATTTAAATGAGATACTTTAATAATTGGCCAATAAATAAGTATAATATTAAGCTAAACTTATATACTCCAGGATGTGCTGTTATTACGTACGACTACTTTGCCGATAAAACGAAAGGAAATCGTATTTATTCTTCAATATGTACCTAATTTTCTGAGTCATCGGAGTATGAAATAAGAGATTTTTTGTCTTCGTAATCGCGTTAGTGTTCATGGGATAGTTTATATGTGGAGATGTAACTGGTTTACGTTTTATGTTCCTGAGGTATGAACCTCAGGTTTGGAAATTTAAGAACTTTAAATAAATATCACAAGCGCTGCTATAATTTCTACATACGGAACCATATTTCGATAACGAATTAATTTAAATGAAAATTATAAAAATACCTACTGTCAGCGAATGTGTATGAATTCTAATTTGTGTTTTATTAACACGTTCCCTGTCCGGGTGCCCACAATGTGGGGGACATAAAGATTTTTTTCAGGAGTCCGTGCTTCCACTACGGGTTCACGACTTCAAATTGAAAGCAAACTTGGACGTGTGACTATGTCATATCATTTTGTAAGGGGACAGTGAACGTGTTAATGCAAATTCCGCTAATTAAACACTTAAAAGTAAACATCACACATTGTGTTACCTTGTCCGGTTGGTGTTACCCGGCAATATTAGGTAGAACGGTCTTTAAACGCTGGGCACCGCTCTTATTCTTAATGCTCACCTCACGCATCAACCAAAGAAAATGGTCTACTATATCACCAAGCTTAAAAAGACCTGAAGGCCAAGTTATACTAGAATCAAGATTGACGTCGAGACAAAAGGTTTTGCCAATTAGATGGCAGAACTAATTGCATCGCCCAACTTCCAAATTGGTTCTTGTTAATTGATTCGTATTGGACAGCGACTTTGGCTACCTAGCGATTATTGCGTTGTCCCGGTTGTTGCTGAACTGCTATTCATTTGCATGTCGGTACGGTAATGGCTTTTGTAAACGTGGTTGATTGTTGGGCTCCTGTCACGGTGCTTATCAGTTACAGACGTCGATAAAGGAAAGGCCACAAAATGCTTTTAGTATGCTTTTAGTGAGTTTTGATTGGGAGGTACGAGCGCTGATGCTATTTATGTGTCTGTATATTTTTTACAAGCTTTTATTTAGTTTCACCCACCGTTGTCTGTAATCAAATCTTGCAAGTTAAATTTGATCCACTTCTCGGTTTCCGATTGAGCTGAAATTTTGCATACATACGTAAGTCGGGTTACAATGCAATATTATGGTGTCATCGAGCTGATCTGATGATGAAGACCAGAGGTGACCATAAGAACTCTGTGATAAAACAACGAAACCTAATTGTGTTTGGGGTTTTTAGAATTGTCTCGATGAGTATTAATTGCCTGTGGAAAGAAAAGTATAGTCAGCGATAAAAGCTTGTACCAAAAATGAAATTTTTGCCAAAAACTTATTTCATTGTATGGCTTTAAGTTGATAAGTATTCAAGTTCATGTGCTGGACTTGAATACTTATCTAACTCTTGAATATAAAATGCCAAACTGAATTACTTTCTATTTTTGTAATTAATTACAATCAAAATAAAACAAACATAATGTATTTACCGACATATATTAAAAGGTAACAATATAATTAATGGCCTATTATTGTTAGAATTGCGTATTTGACGCATAAAAAAAGATTTCTCAATACTTTTTAGTAATTGTCCTACTTACATTTTAGTTTTATACTTCAATCAAGTATCTAAGTGTAAGATGTACTTACCTATAACTGCCTTAAACATAAATATCAGATTCCTACACACTACACGTAGTACCTAAGTAAGAATTATCACTCCATAGTATTTTTAGAATCTGGTACAGTCATCGTGAAAGATGTTTTTGCCTACGATGGAGTAAGATGCGAAAGTGTAAACACCTTTAACGTCGACTGTACCAAAAGGCTTACAAAGACTTTAAGTTTTAAAGTTCAAGACTTTCGTATAAAAAACTTAATCTAAAACTAAGGATACAACTTCCGAATAGGCAGCCTGATCACCTAGTCTATCGGCGTACGTTTTCCCATTATGGTTGAACTCGCTCATTAAGGCTTTTACTTCGACGTTGAACCCTAGCTTCGCTCCGATTCTTTGCGTGAATTCTCCCGTCCATATAGCTTGGCAAATCTTTGGTACTTTATTTGTTACTTCACGTGGTTTCATGTGAGAGTATTTAGACCCCAAATCTTTTAGCGTTATTTTCGAATCGGGACCGTTTTTTAGTTTTCTTGCGAGATCAACTGATAGTTTGCAAAGGATTGTTCCAAGGTTCTGCCATCTGTGTTCTCGGAGGGTAGCCAGAAACATTATCTCTAAGCTACAATCTGTCTGGTATCTGGAAAGCAAAGTAGATTATTTAAGTAGAGGAAAGGTTATTTAATTGGATCGTGTATTCACTTACTTAATATAAATCTAATGCAAAGATAAGTCAATGCGAACTAGTAAATAAATGCGAAGTTCCATTATCTAAATCAACACTAAACTTATTTGTAAAAAGATACTGTTTGTATAAAAAAAAACCAAATCAAATATATTAGAAAACTTATTCAAGCGCATTTCAAATCAGCAAGTACCTAGTAAATGAAACATAGTTATGTTTAAGCATATTTTACAATAATAATCATATAAAAACAAGTAAGATTATAGAGATTAGCTCATATATGGCTAGTGGCTACACTTATTTATTAAATAATAAGTTGCATGGGAGTTCTGGTAAAACTTATTATGAATAGATTTGAATATTATAGCAGGTGTGTCCTGTAATACGAGCAAAAAATTAAACTGTAGGCTGTAGTCCTCAAACTGACCAACATTTGTTTAGCAACTTTTAGAAATAATGTGTTTTGATTTTAGATCACTTCAAAGTTTATTCTAACACGCAATGTATTGCGAATTTTGTTATGCTTAAAGCGTGCCAAGCAACGTCAATTCAATTACACTGATGACAGCGTACATTGACGGTAATATTTAATTAGTATGAAAAATACGAAATCTAAAGTCTTCATTGTAATTTTTAAAAGTCGCTGAACAAATGTTGGTCAGTTTGAGAGTACAGGCTACAGTTTAATTTTTTGCTCGTATAACAGGACACATCCGGTATAAAAATAAAAAAATATTTTTTTCGCAAATCTCGCTTAAAACCTATTATATGTATATAAATGGGTTTTTATCCATATAAGGTGTGAGCACTCTAAATAATAAAAAGGAACCAACTTTTCAAATAAATTGCATCTGGCGTCAACGTTGCTCATAAACTGTATAAGCGACTTAGACGAAGGCCGGTGACATCGCTCTTCTACAAATACTTCGAAAAACGTTTTCTCGGCAGAGTCAGAAGACTGAACCTGAAATAAATTAAAAAAATGGTACTTTATAAAAAATATCATTATGTAATAGGTTAGGTACTGTGGTGATTCCATGATAAAAAGTCTACTTTAGAGTAATACAACATGAGAACAATGTACATATATAGATTTTGATACGTACATGACAATTTTTATAAAGATATTTAGGTATAATATTTATGTATTTAGACCGTGCACCTGTTTTCATTGTCCTTGAGTAGTTGTCATAATAAATAAATAGCATTCCATTCACCTTTTTTTAATAGAACCATAAAGGTAGTCAAAGTGATAAATTAATATATTTAAACAGTAAACACTAACTAATAAAAAAATAGTAAGTATACAAACAGGTATGTACCTACCAGTGCCATAAATAAAAAAGAATATCTTGAAGAAATAACTTGTTTTTAATTCCTTTTACTTGTCACTAAACTTACTAAACTATCTGAGCTAGACTATTTAAATACGTTACGGACAAAATTAAATGACAATCCATAAAACGTATTTATTCAGCCAGACTTGCAAATGCACGTATTCATTGAGCAATCGTGTATAACGAATTTGCTTTTAAATATGTTTAAAAGTAGGATGGATTCAAGACTAATAATAATGGATGGCAGTAACTCTTTTTTTTTAAACATCAAGTGAATTTAGTGCGGCTAATGTAGTAAGTACAGGCCAATTCGAATTTTAGTTATTCGATCTGTTTCAAATAGGTATGATACTGATCTGTAAGGGTCAAAAGCAACATGTCATCAGCCAAAAATGTCACTTTTGACACTGACAGATCAGTATCACATTGGAAACAGGGGGCCTACCGTGAAAACTGAAATTCGCAATTTGCGGGGATCTTTCTCTTTTACTCTCATTAAGACGTGATAGAGTGACGGAGAAAAATGCCCGCATTTTCGCGGTTCTAGCCCAGATCGCCGAATAACTAAAACTCGTATTGGCCTGGTAGTGTATATTTACCTGTAGTTTATTGAAAGCAACAGCCACAACCTGTCCACTGCTAACTTCTATGGCTACTAGTGAAACGCCATCTAGTGCAGCATCTGCACATAGTTCTAACAACTCCTCCTGCGCCGCCGGATCTTTGTTGACTTCAGCTCCTATTGACACCGCTTCGTCTTGGCAGAATGCTTCCTGTATTACCTGAAACATTATTATTTATTGGTGAGTTCCAAAATTTTTACGGCGGTCAATATATATGAGTAACGAATATAATTCTTATATTAAAAGATGAATTAATTAAGAAATAAGAGTTTCTTTAGCAAACCTATTGTTAGTTACGTACCTATATGAACTTCTTTAGTAGGTGGCTTAGGTAGGCCTACCACGAACAAAAAAATATTATGATTTGGCTGTATACGAGTATCAACTAAAAACACTCGTACGTGCCCCATTGAAAAAACAAAGTGGTCTGCAGCATTGTTACAAAAAGAATACATTTTCTCTTACTAATGAAATTCTGTGAAACTTACTTTTAATGCACCGGAAAAGGTTTCAGCTGACAGGGACTCCACTCGATATTTTCCTGTAATTCACAATATTACATTAATATAATATTATTATAAAGTCAGTCCATGAAAAGTCTGCAGTAGATTTGATAGCCCACGCAGTGCACGTGTTATTTTAAACGTCAAACTTCTATGAAATTATGACGTATGAATGACACTTGCACTGCGAGGGCTATCAAATCCGCTGCAGACTATTCTTGGTCCGACTCTAGTTACTTTGGTCACAAATACACAGATTTGCTGCTATCAACTCTTCAATAAAACAGCGCAACATCTTTAAGTATAGTGCGACATAAAATAGTAGAAAGGAGGGTGGCCAATTGGCCTATATGACCAATAAGGACAAGCTATATACCCTTTAGATAGCTTATTCTAAGTTCTAAAACTTTTACTATGCCAGGTAGTCCCAAATCTTTGTGTGAAAAAAGTTATCGCCGCAGAAAGTAGTGTCAGTTGAAACGTGCCTGTATAGTTTTTTTCCGATACGAAGTTCCTGTGTCGCAGATCAAGAACGTTTTATCATTGTCGATGATATTGTGTTACGATATTTTAGTTTTTTATTCGGTTTCTTACGTTCTTTTTGTCAAAATATTTTTTTTAACAGGTAATTGACAAGTCTCGCCATACAAAAAAATAGAATACATATATAAAAAAAACCTTTCCGATGGTATGTCATTTATTCTTATTGGTTCATGGGACAGTGTCCATACAAATCTGCCCAAAATGGAACTAAACAAATTCCATACTAAATTGTTGCCATGTTTAAGCATTTTACATTTTCTACAATTTCTTGTCGGACTCTAGGCACGGCCTCATTCGGATCGTGTCGATGACTATAAAGGTGCCGTTTGGATTCAGACATCACAGTAGTACCTACTATTACTGCTGACTGCATTGCGGCTGCAAATGTTAATATCTGGAATATTTGGCAACAAAATCAATTTTGACATTTGCAGCAGTAATGCACGCGCGACTGCACGCCATATGTATATTCCCTTACAAGTTGCTTCTGAGTTGCAGTGCGTCGTAACATGGTCGTAAGTGTCGTAACTATCAAATCACCTTATTTTTTGACGGCTTCTTAGCCTAGTCGGTAGTGACCCTGCCTACGGAGCAGGAGGTCCCGGGTTCGAATTCTGGTGTGTTTGTGTGTTTATCACAAATATTTGTTCCTAAGTTATGGATGTTTTCTATATATATAATTATATATGTATATCGTCGTCTAGTACCCACAACACAAGCCTTATTGAGCTTACTGTGGGACTAGGTCGATCTGTGTAAAAATTGTCCTATACCTAATATATATTTTTACTATAAATTCTAATGCTCCTTTCACATGCTGGTGGCAAAAACTAAACTAACCGGACGAACTAACGCGGTAGAATGAGATGGATATACTATTAATTAGTTTGCCGTAATTTGGGGAGAAAACAAACACGGTATATCAGATCAAAATCATATTCAAGAATATTAATTAACATGCATTTCATGCAATTTATATGTACCTTTCGTTGAACCTAATATGTACATATACATAATTGTATGCACTGAGTGGACTATTACGAATATCTTAAAATGCATGGGTACTACACGCAAACACTAGTACCTAATGCCATAATTCTGATATTCAGTATTTGTTTGCCGATCCGGCCTATTGGAATCCATTAAAATATTCCACAAACAACAGAAAAAAACATCGGAATAAATCTGCTAAAAGTAACACCTGTATGCGTTTAAATACAATAATAAGTAGGTAGGTAACATAAACAATGAAATATGTACGAGTGAATTATCTTACCCGATTCCGTAGTATACCATTCCATTTTGATAAAATAAATCACAACACTGTTTATAATCACACCCACACCGTGCGCCCGCGCAACGTGAACGCCATTCTTAACTGTCACTGTCAGTTTAATGACCGGTTCTTGTCGTCATGTTATCGCTTAATAAGGCGCCATCGTTGTACTTGTGTGCGAATGGACTTTCATTTGTGTGAATGAACTAGTTGTAAACTGGAAATCACGTGACGATAACGTTGCCATGGAAAAAATGGTAAAAATTCGTTAAAGTGTTCGTTCTAGACAGTTGAAATTTTCACAGATGATGTATTTCTGTTGCCGCTATAACGACAAATACCACAGAATAATTAATAGTATTACCGTACGTTTGACAGCGGTTCAGGGTCGAATCATGCTGTCCCTTTCTAATATATGGCACTATCCCTTTCGGCTATTTAGGGTTGTCAAAAATCAAGTGATTATCTTATCTGTGGTCGTGCACGCAAAAGGAAGTCAAGTGGTGCCAACCCTAATAATTGCTCGGAGCAATGCTGAGCCGAGCGGAGCCGAGTTTGAACGAAGTCAGGAGTTTCGCACCCCTGAAAATACTAAAAAGTACGGAACCCACAGTGGGCGAGTCCGACTCGCACTTGTGCGGTTTTTTATTAAACCAAAATCAACCTTTTCATGATAAAATGTAGGCACCTAACGTTTTTCGTGATAAAAGAGTGATATAAGTCTATGCATGTAAATATAAAAAAAATATACACAATTTTCAACATTACAATGGTGTTTTGAAATTGGCAAAAATAAGTAGGTAGATATAATACTTTGATCATTGATAAAATAATAAAATTACTTGACAATTAATTTATAGGTACAAATAATAAAATTCCACATCCACACAACATAATTAGGTACTTACATTGAATAAAATTGTTCGGCTTTGATCGGTCCCTTGATAAGGTCTACGTGTGTCACTTTCAGAAAACCCTTGTAAACTAGAATTTATTTAATTTATCTAACCTTTAGGGAAATTAATAATCCTTAGATTTCAAGATTGGTTTCTTCACAATGATATAAATAGCTATAAAGAGCTTATTTAGAAACACAAAGACGACATTTAAGGAAAATTGAGAGGAATAAAACGTTCTTTAAGAAATCACTGAACGATTTCAGAAAATTTATTGTGGTTGAAACCATGTTTTCAAGAAAAATAAATTTCCTGGAATCGTTCAATAATTACTAGCCGCCTCCATACAATCGAAGTTACGCTCTTATTCACGACATTCTGAAATCACACGTGATATGAATATTCAAGTTGTAAAAATCATTTATTCACCCAGAATATATGTTTGCACATTGACATCGTACAAATACACTAAATGATCAAATAAAACCTTAAGGGGCCCACTGATTACCAGTCCGCCTGCAGTCTCTGGCCTTATCGGGCGGCCTGCCGTCCTAGACCAATAACGTCCACAAACATAAGCGATTATTGCCGGCCGGCAATGGTCTGCTGCCACCTCTGCGACTACAGACGAGTCGTCAGTTTCCCACCGTACGGCCGTCCGCCGGCAATAGTCTGATATAATTTTGACAGGTCCCTACAAATTGACAGTTCGCCGAACGATATCAGCCTGTCAGTTGATCGCAAAAGGCCACACATTAACAGTTCTACTTCAGATTTTGGACTGACGGCTATTCGAACTACGGCTCGTCGATTCCGGTCAGCGTCGACAGATATCTGCCGGACAGTCCGTGGCCTGCAGGCCAATTTACACACACATTATCAGATAGCCGGCCGGTGGCCTGTTGGCCGTCATCTGCTGTCAGTCGAGAGCCTTCAGTTTCATGTTTTTCAACTAGTTTAATTTTTTCATCAAAATGGACAGTCGACGTCAAAGATAATGTTTACACTTTTGGACCTTATTCCTTTGTAATAAGGCAAAAAATGTAAACATATTTTTGACTACTATAGTGAAACCTGGTTAAAAGGGGATATTACTGCAATGTTCTGCCGCCAGAGTGCAGCACTACCGACTCAGTAAATTCATAGACTAACTTATACATACTGTGCCTTAAACTGTTTTTGACAAGTTTTCACAGACAATAAAATATGACATTGATGCATCAAGGCGGTTTGTTAACAAGGGCCTACCGGTAAACGCGAAAATCGAAATTTAGTTATCTGCCTCTTTATCGCTCGAATATGCAAGAGTGATAGAGAGATTAGATAACGAAATTTCAATTTTCTTGTTTCGCGGTAGGCCATGTGATTGACGTGACGTGTGATGTGTCAATGTGGTTTGTTTACTGTATGTGCCACAAAGGTGCCACCTACGCACTAGGTTGTTGTCGAATACAATGGCTCGCTTTTCGTATATACTTGCAAATGATTACATCGAGGATGAATGTGTCACTGAGTTTCATAGGATACTTTCCCAAAACACAAATTACCGTCCCCGCGACGTACTTTTGATGCAGGCTATGCATCTAATCGAGTCCGTTCCCGCCGAAGAAGAATTAATGATATATTAAATATATAGTAAAAACTAGAAGGGTTGTGAAACTATAAGGGTTCCTATAGGGTAGTTGAATACGGAATCCTAAAAACAGGCAAACAACCTCTGTAAAATATAACGATGCGAGCGGAACACTAAATGCCTCGAGCTATCTCGGGCTTGGCCAAATTATTTATTACAAGGTATCAAACAAAAAAATCACTCGGGTAACGGCCAAGTAGACCTAATATTATGTAGAAATGGTTTAAAAGAGTAGAATGAATATAACAAAAACATAACAGTAAAGTATTTTCATTTTTTTCAATTTGGTATACATAGATAGTACCTGAATAAGAGCCGGTGTAAGTAAAAGTATGTTGAATCCACCGCTTGCAGCTTGTGACTCCATATCCTTTTTTTGTAATAATTGTCACATATTACGAGAATTTCGGGTAGGTAATATCGCCACGCCACGCTCTGTAACTCCGAACACAGTTTGCTCCAGATATTCTCTTAACTTAAAACGGAATGAATTAATGATGTCATAATTCGGATCCCACTTGTAGCTGAAGAATTTCAAGCGTAGGTCTTATCTCTTGTCTAAGCAGGTACCTCCATACTTGCGCTAGTGTTTCTACCACGTGTCTTTATAGCGGAATCAAAACGCACAATAGCTAGTCTTTTCATTGCTAGCTGCCGTGAACGCCATCGAAGGTATATCTCCCGGCGTTGTCTTGAGAACTATTAAAATTTTAACCAGTGTTGGTATATTGGGACGCTAATTTCCCTATTTGAATCTTTCAATGTTTGCTCCTTTTTTACTCGGTTACTTACTCTTCCAGCAATCAATAATCAAGTCTGTATTTTCAAATATATAAGCCATGCAAATACAATAATAACATGTCACATTTAAAATTAATAGAGAAAAAAATAAGGTTTATGTTATAATTCTCTCTATGACATTTATTTTTGACTGACAGTAAACAACAGTTGCGAGGTAACAACATGATAAATAAAGAAAAGTCTTGACAAACTAGATACTATGCAACCTTCGCATTGTTGTATTCATGCCTTAAAATTAAAATGATGCCTATGAACCAACTATGAACTCTAACTACTAGAATTAAAGTTGAATTTTACTAACGTACATATCTGTTTTTTTTTACTGATTCTATTTCAATTTGACAGAAGCCCTACCGTATTTAAGGTTAATAAGGTCTACTGGCCTTAAAATTGTGTATGAAATTACAAGCAAATATCAGCGTCATAAATTAAGTATTGGATCCGTGATGTTCGAAGACAAAAAGTCGTATGCTTATTTTAGGGACTATGAACTCTTAAGTACTAGGAATAAAGTAGAATTTACTAATGCTGTAACGTGTGTCGATCGCCGGCCGGCTACCTCATGATGTGTGTTTGACTGGACTCGAGGCCACGGACTGTCCGGCGGATATCTGTCGGCGCCTCGGAGTAATTAACAATGGAGCCGCCATGTCTAAAATTTTCGGTACAAAATAGTCTGCCGTTTTTTGCGGGGGAGGGGCACATCAAATGTATAGGTACGTCATGTCAGATAAACGTCAGTCCATACATATGGTTGACATGTCGTTGACCATTGGCCGCCTTTTTTCGACAGAGGGGAACGCCTGTTAATGGCGGCTCCATTGTTAATTACTCCGAGGTCGGCGCTGACTGGAATCGTCAGGCGGCCACACACTATCGGTTCGTGTAAGTCGTCAGGCCGAAAACTGACAGAGAACTGTTTAGTGTGTGGCCTTTTGCGGTCAACTGACAGGCTGATATCGTCCGGCGGACTGGTAATCGGTGGGCCCCTTAAAATATATCCAGCTTAACATACAAAATATTCACAACCAAAAGGCTTCGTCAGGTGGCCTCTTAATAACAAATGCAAATCAGCAACATGCTTCGTCCAAAACAAACCAATGATGATATCCGCAACAGGCGCATTTTTAAATAATAATGCAAAGTTAAACAAAATAATTGTTACGAATCGTACCTGGCTCAAAAGTCCCCATCACACTGGCAGCATTTACCACGTTGAATACGCACGTACGTTGAATGGAACATTCATCTAATGTATACATATCTATTATCTGTTACTAGTTTTCGTTGCTGGAAATTGTAATAAAAAGAAATGAAAGCAAGTAGAAGTTTCGTATGTAAATCTTATACTCGCTCTAATTTCTCTGTAAAATAATTTTTTAAAGAAAACTAGTACCAGACATCTAATATTACGTGAAGTTCATTGCATATAGTTTCATGCAAGGATGACTCACGCTAGATCGGGCCGGGGCCGGGCTGGAGCTTCCTGGGCTTCGTTTTCTATGGCAAGCACCACGTGATCACCGATCAGCCGTCATAGAAAATGACATGTCAGACGCCTCGGCTCGGGCCCGGTCTGGTCTGGCATGAGTCATCCTTCATTTAAGCATTTTATTACAAAATGAGAGCGTATCTTCAGCGGCTGGCGGGTTCGTGTCTCTCTTAATTAAGTACTTATTAAGGGGCCCACTGATTAACAGTCCGCCAGACGGTATCGGCCTGTCAGTTGTTCGGAACTGTCAAAATTTTGTTTTAACTGACAGGCCGATACCGTCCGGTGGACTGTTAATCAGTGGGCCCCTGTCAATTTAGCAGAGCAGACACAGCAGGCAGAGCTCCAACTCGCTGGACGGATCCTCTCCTGGAGGCAATTAATAGTGGCACACAGTCCGCACTTCATCAGGCTCAGAACAGAGCATCCTGGACACTTCTTACAGATAGAGCTACTTATGGTGGTCACGATTCTCAGCTGTGAGGATAACGACGAAGAAGAAGAAGTCAATTTACGCTAGGGCATTCGGTCGACACTAAAGACTATTTTGACAGTTTTGTTCTATGCTATTATTAGAAGATAACGCACTATGCCAGTCTATAAATGTCAGGTTAAATTAAATTACTTAAGTTTCATTCAAGAAATAATTTTGGAAGAAATGGTTTTCTTAGGGTGATTCGCCCAGTACGTTGCGAATAAGACTGGCACCGTTTAATAAGCAGGCTGCTTCCCATTCCAACCACGCCGAGGGTAAAATGAACCGGCACAATACAAATTGTTGCTAGGTACGTGATTGTACCACGGTAGGACAGATACGTACTTACGGTGTGAAGTCCCCTTTTTGGTCATTAGTTTACTGAGATACTGTGCATTATGATTCACTGTATTTTTTTCGGCTAAAATGAGTGGCTAATATTAAGAGACTGGAGAAGGCACATTATCCAGTCCAGTCGACATGTTTAAAAATATCATCAAAATGGATGGAGTGCTATTTAAGTACCTAGGGTACTTATTAAAAATGTTTCAAAATCTACGGTTGTTTAGCAAAGTTATTAGGGGTTCGTTACCCAAAGGTTAAAAACGGAACCCTATTAGGTACTAATACTCCGCTGCCCGTCTGTCTGTATGTCCGTCTGTCGCCGGGCTGTATCTCATGAACCGTGCTAGAGTTGAAATTTTTCACAGATGATTTATTTCTGTTGCCGCTTTAACAACAAATATTAAAAGCAGAATATAATAAATATTTAAGTGGGGCACCCATGCATACAACAAACGTGATTTTTTGACGTTTTTTGCGTTATGGTACGGAACCCTTCATGCGCGAGTACGACTCGCACTTGGCCGGTTTTTTTGTATACTTATAATAATATTCTACGTCGGCAGGAAACAAGTGTAAGATTTACCAGGTACATAGTAGGAAGAAGTCACCGCCGTAGCCTCCAGCCAATGGGTCGCCTAGTTAACAGGAAGGGAAAATAGATACCTATTATTAATATTATTAAGTATATGGGCACTATGGGCAGGTAATATACAAGTCAGTGTCTTAATAACCATCATTAAATTTTGTTGCTGGCATAAATCTTCGCAAATAACAAGAAACAAGAAATGATGTTGTTTTATCTAAACGGCGGTTTATATGGCATAATAAATCCCAGTTACTCCTATTATGGCCATAATCGCCGTATAATTGTAACTTTAGTGGCCTGAAAGAAATCGTTTTGGCAGCTAATTCGAAGTAATCACCACAAGCACCTCGTTAATAGGTTAACGGCTACTTTCACAAAACATAAAGATAAAGCAATTTGATAAGGAAATTACAAAATACATTAAAGGAAAAATGGTCGCAGGGGTCATGAATTTTCGTATAAGAAAATTTCTCTCTTGGTAAGTATAGGTACCTACCTGGTCTACATGGTTAGTGAACATTTTTGGCTGTAAAAGTTAATCTAAGTTAATTAATTTGAGCTATATTAAATCTCCGCACCGTACCGGATGCGCAACGTGGGTAGACCCCCCACAAGGTGGACTGACGACCTGGTAAAGGTCGCGGGAGTCCGCTGGATGCGGGTGGCGCAAGACCGGTCATTGTGGCACTCTTTGGGGGAGGCCTATGTCCAGCAGTGGACGTCCTCTGGCTGATATGATGATGATGATGATGATATTAAATCTAGGAATCACTCATTTTCCTCTTGTAAACAATCTGCTTCAAAAATAGATGAAACTTACCACCGGTTGTTTTTTTAGTGTTCCGTATAAAACTTTGTTCGCGGAACACTTATGATGGAAGTTATGGGATCACTTCGGTCTTTGCAAATTGTTAACAATCTAACCTTTATGCATTAGCGCCGCCAGAAGAACCTACGATGCGGCGCGCATTCTAATTTTAAAATACTTGAAATATGTCAATGACAAGAAAAAACAACTTACTTAATGTCAACATCTTAATGTAAAAGTACAATAAAATATTACGAATTTATTACTATAAATCTAGTTTCAATAATTCTATAGCAAAAGACAAGAATATAGTTAACGCCAGTATCGCGCTAACATTTGGTGACCCTACGTTCTTTGAACAACAATCTTCTTCGAAGTACAAGCGGTGCATGGATCCTTGGAAACAAGCGGAATCCCGGAGTCCCGTCTACAATAAGTACAACAGCATCAACCACGAGCACAGAGATACAAAGGAACCCTTGCGTGAAGTGTTTGAGTACCTAACGTAAATTACGAATTTCATGGTTGCCTTAATCCTGCTCTGCATCAGGTTGTATTCTTCTATAATTACGTTAAAAGCAAAATATTGCATTAATTCACTAGTTACATTCAATTTCATTCAGATTTACAACAATTTTCGTTCAAATAAAAATAGTCCAGTCGCTTTAGACAAATAGTCCAGTAAATTACTGAAAATTTTGAAAATTTTCTTCAAAGTTCTAAGACTTAATTAACATCGAGGCATACGTAAGAAAGCAGATTTGTGCATAATTTGCAGCATATTAGCATACTCTGATATTAGCGCAATTAAATTTTCAGGGAATAAGCTATATGTTGCCTTCAAGATTCTTCCGGAGCTACGGGTGTAAGCTGTCATTTTGCGTGGATCTTCCACTTAATCGCGAGGTTGACATCACTGCACGTGAACAGCCATCCTATTTGCCACCTGTTTAATACGGTGGCCTGCACGGTTTGAAATTTAATTTTTACTTAGTACAGTCTGTTCAATTTATTTATGCCTGTTTCTTAGTACACTTATTTATGTGCATTTAATTGATTCTACAAAATGTCTGAAGAACTAAAGCCTTTAGTTCGCAAGCGCGGCACTATAAAGGCAAAGATTACTTTATTTGAGAAATATATTGATACAATAAAAGCGATTTCGGCGGAGAACTTCACTAAGGCTTTATTCGGTGAACTCCAGTTGAAACTAGGTCGATTTCAAGAATTATTATCTCAATTTGATGAAGTACAGTCAGAAATTGAAAATTTTGATGACATCAACTTAGCCGATCAGCTTTTAGAACGTGAGCAAGTTGAGGATTCTATCATAAAGTTGATTTCATTGTCACAATTGATACTTGAGTCGAACCAACCAGTGACTACTAAATATGCTACCGCTGCTTCTCGAGCCGATGGTTCAATTCATTCAAATGGCAGTTCTCAGACGTCTGTCAACTGTCACATTCGGCTTCCTTCTATAAAATTACCTTCCTTTGACGGCTCTTATGCAAAATGGATGGAGTTTCGCGATACCTTTGATTCATTAATAAATGAAAACGAGTCCATTCCTACAATAAGCAAATTTCACTATTTGCGTGCATCTTTGGAAGGTGGAGCAGCTATAGTCATAAAGTCTATTGAGTTTACAAGTACAAATTACAAAATCGCATGGGATTTACTGTGCGAGCGATACAACAACGAGAGAATTTTGATCAATAACCATATTAGGTCATTGTTCAACTTTGAACCAATTACTAGGGAATCCCATAAAGCTATAAGGTACATGATTGATTTTTATTCCAAAAACCTGCGTGCTTTACACACACTCAAAGAGCCCACAGACAGTTGGGACACATTAGTTGTATACATGATGGTGTCGAAACTAGATGGCGCCACTAGTAGGAAGTGGGAAGAACACAAAAATACACTCAAAGTTTCTCCTAAGCTCGATGATTTCTTAGTGTTCCTTCGTAATCGAGCGGATGTCTTGGAAACAATACAGTGCGGTGCTTCTAGACAAAAACATGATAAACCTACTAACCAAATAAAAGAAAACAAACGTATTGCAACAATTCTAGGTACAAGTGACACAGCTAGTGCTAATAACTTAGATACAAAAACAAAGATAACTTGTGCGTTTTGCAAACAAAATCACTTCAATCATGTGTGTGACAAGTTTAAAGAAATGTCAGTAGATTGCAGGCAAAATGAAGTTTCGAAATACAAATTATGTAAAAATTGTCTGCGCCCTGGTCATCACCACTCTCGTTGCCGGTTAGGCCCATGTAATACATGTCATAAAAAACACAACACACTATTGCACATTGAAACAAATGACAGCAATAGTACAAATTTACCTGAAAACACAAATACTACTACTGCAATGTCTTCATTCACTCCGGCTAAGAAGGGTTATGTGCTTTTGTGTACTGCTGAAGTGATTTTAGTTAATCCTGTAACAAAGGAAACTCACACTACGAAAGCTCTATTAGATATAGCGAGTCAATCTTCTTATATATCTACAACAATGCAAAGAAGGTTGAACCTTACCTACGATGAGAGTGAGCCCACTACTATAACAGGCTTAAACGATTGCTTGATTGGCAGTGCTTCAAAACATTGTGGTGTTCTCGTGCAATCCAGAACCGGTCAATTTGAAATAGATGTTTCTTGTCTTATCATGCCACAAGTAACACAATCGACGCCGAGTTTGGAAATTGACACATCACGCTTCGATATTCCTGAATCGATTGAGTTAGCGGACCCCAGTTTTTATCATCCGTCTGAAATTCATATATTGCTGGGGGGCGATGTGTTTTGGGATATTGTAGGGTGTCAAAAAATTAAATTAGGTAAAAACAAACCAACGCTTAAAGAATCAAAACTAGGTTGGCTTGTTTCTGGTCCGACAGGTCAGGGTTCAAGCTCTTCTACTAGGTGCAACTTTACTCAAGAGATCAAGGATAGTCTTGCTAGATTTTGGGAGCTTGAAGATATCCCCAACTCTCCTCCTGAATCAAAGCTGTCAAAGGAGGAAGAGTACTGCGAGACCCATTTTAAGGAAAATACCTTGCGACTTGATGATGGTCGTTTCTGTGTCAAGCTACCACTCCGTGAGGCCCCGGAGGACGCCTTAGGAGACTCTTATTACATTGCTAGGAGGCGGTTCTTTAACCTAGAAAATAAATTAAAGAAATCTAGTATGAAAACTGATTATGCTGCCTTTCTTAAAGAGTACGAGAGCTTAGGACACCTGACCGAAACGGAGCGTCCTGTCTTTGGGTATTTTATCCCACATCATTGCGTTATTCGTGAAAATAGTGAGACGACGCGCTTAAGAGTCGTTTTTGACGCGTCGTGCAAAACGTCAACCAAAAAGTCATTTAATGACATTCAGATGGTAGGACCTGTAGTTCAAGACGATTTACTGTCCATATTACTACGATTTAGACAAAATACTTATGTTGTAACAGGAGACATAGAAAAAATGTATCGTCAAATAATGATGGACGAGTCTCAACGTCATCTTCAATTGATTTTATGGAGAGACGAGGAGAGTCAGCCACTCAAAATACTTAAATTAAATACCGTGACTTACGGCACTTCGTCTGCTCCCTACCTAAGTACAAGATGTTTGGTGCAAGTTGCTAATGAGTGCACGGACGATATAGTGGCTAATACAATAAAACACGATTTCTATGTTGATGACTTGAATACTGGGTCTGATTCAAAAACTGATTTAGCTCAAACTGTTAAGGGTGTTATTGACGAATTGTCTCGTGCGGGATTTCCATTGAGGAAGTTTCGAACAAACGCCATAGACATCTTCGACAATATCGATAGCGTACAAAATAATCCACAAGACTTTTGCAAGCAGTCAACAGTGCTAGGTTTGAAATGGTCGCCTACAAATGATACACTACAGTTTTCTTCAGAATTTGAAGACATCAAAAAGGTGACAAAACGCAATATCCTGTCTAGCTCATGTAAAATATTTGATCCGCTCGGTCTTCTGTCTGCTTGCACTATATTTCACAAAATACTGCTTCAACGGTTGTGGTTAAACAAATTGGATTGGGATGATGCAGTACCCAAGGAGCTTGAGATTTCATGGCGTGAATTCGTAAATGAATCGCGTCATTTTGCGGATCTAAGCGTACCACGCCACGCTCTTTGTCACGCACCTGTCACGATTGAGATTCATACATTTACTGATGCTTCAAAGGATGCTTACGGAGCATGCCTGTATATGAAATCCATTGACAGTCAAGGCAACATATGTGTCCGCCTAATGTGCGCTAAGGCAAGAGTGGCACCACTCAAACCTGAAATGACAATTCCTCGTTTAGAATTACTAGGAGCATTATTAGGTGCTCGGTTACATGCCAAGGTTACGCAAGCTTTACGTGTGACGGTTACTAGATCTATATTTTGGTCTGACAGCACAATTGTCTTGGGCTGGCTTCAGACGCAACCGAAAACATTGAAAACCTTCGTATGTAATCGAATAGACCAAATTCGCGAACTATCAGATCCAAATGCCTGGCGTCACGTGCCAACAAATTTGAACCCAGCAGATCTGGCTTCAAGGGGGGTCAAACCTCAACAATTACTCACCAGTGTTTTGTGGTGGGAAGGACCCTGCTTCCTTAAACATCCAGAGTCTGAATGGCCGACAGCTAAACACGTTGATGCCTTATTACCAGAGATTAAATCGTTTATGACTGTACAATGCGAATCTAATGTTATTCCATTTAACAAATATTCAAAACTACAAACCTTGCAAAGAACATTCGCATTTGTGCTACGTTTTCTTAACAACTGTAACAAAAATAAGGCCAAAGT
Organism: Cydia splendana; assembly: GCF_910591565.1. Taxonomy (NCBI): domain Eukaryota; kingdom Metazoa; phylum Arthropoda; class Insecta; order Lepidoptera; family Tortricidae; genus Cydia; species Cydia splendana. The sequence goes on along the minus strand of NC_085971.1, from coordinate 8,559,144 downwards.
ATCCGGAAACTTAAATGTTACTGAATTACAATCGAGTATGACAGTATTAGCGACTGCATCGCAAAGGGAATCCTTTGCTACAGATATTCATTCTCTCAAAACGACAAAGAATCTTAACCGCAAATCAAGACTATTAGGATTAAATCCATTCCTTGATGAAAATGATATCTTACGTGTTGGTGGTCGCATTGTTAATGCTTCTCATTGTCCATATGAACAGCGACACCCAATTCTCATTGATAGCAAGCATTTATTCACGAGACTTTTATTCGAAAGGGAACATATCAGGTTGTTGCACGGAGGAGCTCAATTATTGTTAAGTTCTGTGCGAGAGCGATTCTGGCCAATCGGTGGTCGGATTTTGGCAGTTAAGGTTGTAAATAGATGTATGAAATGTCAAAGATTTAAGGTAAACCCTATGCAACCAATTATGGGAAACTTACCCGCTCCACGTGTTACTCCTGCTCCACCCTTCACAAACTGTGGGACCGATTTTGCAGGCCCATTTCTGATTTTAAATAAGAAGGGTCGTGGGGCCAAGACTTCCAAATGTTACCTTTGTGTATTCGTCTGCTTTTCGACAAAGGCTGTTCACCTTGAGGTCGTTAGTGACCTAAGCGCAAATGCCTTTATCATGTGTTTACGTAGATTTATCGCTAGACGTGGTAAGCCAGAAAATATATATTGTGACAATGGAAAAAACTTTGTAGGGGCTAAGAATGAATTGAACAGAATGCTACAAACGTGTAAACGGCAAATCGGAGAATTCGCCTGCAGTGAGGAACTTCTCTTTCACTTCTCTCCGGTTTACGCTCCTAACTTTGGTGGAGTCTGGGAGGCAGCAGTAAAATCTGCAAAATATCATTTAAAACGTATTGCTGCTAATACCAGTTTGACTTTCGAGGAATTAGCTACTCTGTTTACACAAATTGAGGCTATTATGAATTCACGTCCTCTGACACCTTTGTCTGAGGATCCATCTGAACTAGCTCCACTCACGCCTGGGCACTTCCTTGTCGGGCGACCATTGATGTCCTTGCCATCGCCTGAAGTGAAGACGATAACTGTCAATAGATACCAGCTCGTACAGCGACTTCGGGAACATTTCTGGACGCGATGGACTAAGGATTATCTCGCTACTCTCCAGCAACGTATCAAGTGGAAAACCAGTAAGGGATCCATCAAGATAGACGACCTGGTCCTAGTCATGGACGATCAGCTGCCACCAATGAAATGGTTACTAGGGCGCATCGTCAAACTCTATACTGGAAATGATGGAGTCTGCAGAGTAGTCGACCTAAAGACGAAGAACGGCATCATCAAGCGAGCCGTATCAAGGCTATCAGCCTTAGAAGGATTAGGCTCCCATGAGCCTCTTGAAAGCTAGGCTTTCAAGGCGGGCAGAATGTTAACAATCTAACCTTTATGCATTAGCGCCGCCAGAAGAACCTACGATGCGGCGCGCATTCTAATTTTAAAATACTTGAAATATGTCAATGACAAGAAAAAACAACTTACTTAATGTCAACATCTTAATGTAAAAGTACAATAAAATATTACGAATTTATTACTATAAATCTAGTTTCAATAATTCTATAGCAAAAGACAAGAATATAGTTAACGCCAGTATCGCGCTAACACAAATCTATTTATATTTAATAAACACACTCGTATTGCAACAACTCTGTAAACTAAAATTTGCAACTAACTACATTGTGTACTTAGTAAAACCTTCTTCTAATGTAAGACAATAAAAACAAGTATTTTTAATTGATCGACATACGCTGCATATTTATTTATCGGTTAAACTACACCTCCCGTTTCTCGCTCTAAGCCAATTAACGCTGCCAATCATACCCTGATATGACGACTCAGTTATAAAACGGCTGATTCAGGTCGAAGCAATCAGTCCGATCTCGGCTGAATTCAATTTCAGAAATACTAGAGCTGGGGACTATAAAGTGCGCACGTTTTAACTCGAGGCATTCTTAACCTGATCCTTGGAGCAATTCTAAAAGGGTTCTTTTATGTTTATTTGGCTTCTTGAATTTATAGAGGCCTTTTGACGCGTGCTCCGCTTGAAATTTACTTGAAGTCACAATTACTGTTAGGTAATTTAGATACATATACAGGGTGACCTTAGCCATTGGACAAACCCTGAAATCCCACGTAGGGTTACTTCTCAGAAATGCTCTAACGGTAATATTTTTTTAATTAGAACAAAAGATAAAAAAATTAATTATCAAACAAAAGTTATTTCCAATAATCGACAACAAAAAGAAACCTAAGTACTGTATTAATCATTGGCAGTACATTTGACAATTTGTTTGAAAATGTGCGGCAATTATGACATTTGTCAAAAGTCAGAATTTTATTAATGTCATAAATAAAAAAGATAATCTAAACGGTCGAAGAACGTTTCATACTATTTATTACCTCAGCAGCTACTAACACATACAGGTTGCTCCAAAGTAAAAAAATCGTAATTTTTTAATTAATAATTCGTAACCGCTGCTGCACCGATTGTTATGACACTTTGTATACCTACTGGTTCTAAATACCCTAATATATGTACATTTCGGCTTTGTCCGACGGCTAGGGACACCCTGTATACCTACTGCTATATTGAATATATTAAACCGGGTCACTCACGTTTATAAAGTCTCGAAAATCCATGACCAAGATGATCATACTTAATCATGTGATGATGTCATGGCCATGATGTGCCAGGTGAGTGACCAAGTTTAATATATTTAATATGTAAGTATCTCACGGAAGTTTTGTTATTAAAATACCAACTGCTGTTAAAAATAAACATAATTTTAATGAAATGCCATAATATCCGGTTTATTCTATTTTTTCACATAGCTATCATGGATGTTACTGTAATTTTTTTTTGATATTTAACTGGGAATGAAACTAACTTATACTCCGTACATTGAAAAGAAACTTGAGTAACAACATAACTAAACTTCCTAGAAATCACTTAATTTATAAACATACACGTATGGTACGCTTAATAAATTTAGTTTCGACATTTTGTATTCAACTATATTTTTTATAACAATTAAAGACAAACACATGGGTGTCTATATAAAACATTGGTAAGTAAATAGTTAAAAATTACATAAATTAAATAATTTTAATCATAAAACACTAATGACATACCTAATTACTAAACAGTGCGACAGTAAAATGACCAAAGAAAAGATGCATAATATTGTGCAGAATAAAATATAAATTTAAGAAAACAAAAAACAAATTTGACCCGCCTACATTTAAAAAAAAATGCAAAAATAGCGTAAAATGTATCTGTAACGCCATTTGCGGTGCTCGTCACGAATAAACGTAATGAAATACATCAGGCAAGGAATCGAGATTCTAGGCACGGCGCCCCCCTTGTGAACATAGCCGTCATCTCCACGGAGTAGTCATCTCACTCTGTTGCGAGACAATACATCGTACGTGTGGTAATGGAATGGTACAGGAACGTGGGTGTGATAAGTTCATTATGTACTCGTCATATAATTATAGGTTAAATACCTTCATGGCTATGGAAATATTAAGGGCCGCTTTCTAAAGGCACTTGCACCATTCACTAACCCGGGGTTAACTGGTAAAACTTGTAGTTGCCATGGTTACCAGTACAATTTGACATTGGGTTAACGGTTTAGAGGGATGGCGCAAGTGGCGCTAAAAGTACTAAAAAGTCGTAAAATGTGGCGGTGGACCAGGCAGGATGACGACATAATAAAGCTAAGATGCCAATGTTAAGAATTACACGAACTATGTAAATATAAATAGCGAATTTGAGTTACTATTTATTTGTTCTGAAAACACTTACATTTACCGCTAGTAGTGATTAATTGCTTAAGGGCGGAAAGACAAAATTGATAAACCGAATTAACACGGTTAATTCAAACGGAGAGCAGAGTTCAAAGCTTTGAGGAACCTTCCTCTTTGCTCCCTTCAGTCGCAGAAAGGCTTTTCGCTAATATCATTTACACTGCTCCGTTATGAAATAGATACTAGAGCAGTAATCAGAAATAGTGATTCAATTGAACATAGTAATGATAAGTATGAAAGTATGATAAAAGCGCAACCTTCATACTCATACTGTATACAAATATACCCACAAGCAAGCAAGATATTGTAGAGGTTGTCTTCTTGTTGCCAATAATACACCTTTAAAATCTATCGGGTTATTCGAGCCCACGGTGTATATGTTGTGTGTATTTACGTATTTAAATACTTTTTTTAACAAGATTTATTTATTTGTTTCAGCAACATAAAAACTGTGTTAACATCTACACTTTCCATTAATAAGCCCTCACCACTTGTTTCCTACTATTTATTATATGAACCCACTTAATATACCTACAGTTAGTTCAAATGCGATTTTAGAAATAATGATATTAACTATAATACCTAGCCTGAGACGTAATCGTCTAGGCATCCATTAGCTACATTAGCTCAGGCTAAACTTCATTAGCTCAGAGATTAATAGCGTGTTTCACAAAGCTAAGAGAATGCCTTTAGAAATTAATATATGAATATATATGAATTCTTAGTCTTGGGTGCCAGGTAAGTTATCTACATATTACCTATTTGTTAATACATACATACTATGTACTTACTACTTAATAACATTATATGAATAATATAAAGTCAAAGTAGGTATAAGTAAAATGTAATACTAGAAACCTACAAATACAATTGAAGGGATGTTTACAAAAACAACATAACTGCTTAGAGCGGTTGACACTTTTTTAAGAACATTGTTAATCGTTTCAGGTGTCAACCAGTGTAGTCAGTTATGTTGTTTTTGTAAACATCCCTTCAATTTTGCTATTATATTCGGTGGGCTTCCGAAATATCTTGCGTAGCACAGGAGCGCATACAAAAGTCTGCGCATACTTTGACCTAGTTTGTAAGTAAAATAAAATAAGCAGTCAAAAGGACTACAAGCAAAATCTTCCACGTTGATCGGACTATCATGTCAATTCCAGGGCGAGCTTAGCGGTTGCCTGCTGAGCCTGATGCTCTGCGGTTGGCTCCTCATCAGCGCAGGAATGACTTTGCATTTGGGGCATTGACCTCGCCATCCTCGTCACTCAAGTACTAATCTTGGACTTTGTGTGACTTCTTTCTTACTTAATATTAGGCTACTCCTGTTAACAAGCCATATTGACTCCTTTTGTACCCAGCTGGAAATAAAGAACCAAAAATCCTTCCCCTGACTTACCTGTTTTAGTTATCGAACGAGCGAGCGAAGCGAAGCGAAGTTCTTACATTCGACTTGGGACACGCGGCCGGCTAGCGGCACGTCCCGGCATTTCAATGTTTTAAGCTGAACTGTCAGAGGATAGTTTGATACTCAAGAACTTAAGTAAATGTGTCCTAATTTTAATGAAATTTGGTAAACGTGTAGTCGAGGGCATTATATTTTAGTCATTAAATTATGAGCAGGCTCGATCAAGGGATTATTGAGATAGAAGAGCTTAGAAAGCCAAAAAGCTGTTTGAGAGAGGTCTTGCTATTCTGGTCATTTTATTTGCAAAAACCATGGTCGAGTTTGGTATCAAATGAAAGTGCTCGGTTTACACTTTTATAATATCGTTTTTAAATTAACCATTTTGAAATAATTAGCAAGATAAAAATAAAATAAACATAATATAGGTATTTGACATTTGACAGGAAATATTTCGGCTTAGCACAGATACAGTTTATTTTAATTCCTATGGTGACTTAAATCCATGGGAGGGACAGTCGTATATAAAGCCCTTTATTCGAAAAAATAGCGCCATCTATATTACTTAACGCTAATCTTTTTTTAAATACGGCTTCACTTTATTTCGTCAGAACGTCTTAAAAGTCTTGTATCCAGGGCATGAAACAAACAAAAAAAATATATGATAGAACAGATTATTTATGGCCATCGTTGCCATGGACGCGATTCTCACAAAAAAAACATACTTTGTCAAATAAAACTCAAAATATTATACCTCCGTATTTATTATCTATACTACGACATAATTCAGATAAATAAAAATACTTTCGGTTTTAAAAGAAACAAAGTTTTCATACGCCATCACATTTGCTGAGAACTTTATTACCAGAAAATTCAGGAAAATCATGACGGGTAGATTCACAACCTGCTGCGTGTAATTGTGTTTCGTGGTCAAATTGTGTCTTATTCCAGCCGTGTATTACTTTATTTACATGAAAAGTCAAGTTAAAAGTCTCTGATCTGTTTTCGTGTATTAATAACTATCCTGAAGCCTTTCTTATGAATTACAGATGGCGCTTCAAAATTGATGCAAAAAAGTTCCAGAGAGGGCTCTCTTTGTCCTATATAAACTTGGTCAAGCAGATCTTGTCAGTAGAAAAAGGCGGCAAATTTGAAAAATGTAGGCGCGAAGGGATATTGTCTCATAGAAAATTAGAATTTCGCGCCTTTTTCTACTGAAAATATTTGCTTGACCATCTATATTATACATACTACTCTTTGCTTAAATCTATCAGTTGGAGTCTGGCCAGCGAGTCGTGGCACAAAAAAAACGAGGGAATTTCAATAAAAACCGCACCTAGCAATAAAATTACTATGAAATAAATGACAGCTTGAAACTGACAGCTTATTTGATAGGAAAAAAAGTTGCCATATAAAGAATTAAAAAAAAATAGCTTGTGACACGACTCGCTGGTCAGACTCTAAGGGCTCCACAGACCTTGCAATGAATTCACGCGATTTTTGATCCATTGGCACAGAATAATTAATAGTACTACCGTACAGAAAGGAAACTTCCTACAAAAACGAGGTTTGACAGCGGTTCAGGGTCGAATCATGCTGTCCCTTTCTAATATATGGTTCTATCCCTTTCGGCTATTTAGGGTTGTCAAAAATCAAGTGATTATCTTATCTGTGGTCGTGCACGCAAAAGGAAGTCAAGTGGTGTCAACCCTAATAATTGCTCGGAGCAATGCTGAGCCGAGCGGAGCCGAGTTTGACCGAAGTCAGGAGTTTCGCACCCCTGCCATTGGCGCCTATAGTGCGACATAAAATAGTAGAAATGAAACAAAATTAAACTCAAAAATGTCAAAAATATTTTAGTACCTAAGTAGGTGCAACAAAGTCAATCGCTCTAAGTATATAATTTTTGGTGAACCGCGAGTTCACAGTTCACCTTCAACCTTCTCGTCACACCCTGTTCAGTCCCGTAGTCTTCCAAGTAACTGCTCCCGGAAGAGTACGTAACATGACAAATTGTATATTTTCAGTTACAGTCATAAAATAAATCTTTATATTTACGCAAGACACTAGTGTACGCGTTACGTATGACTGCAGTTTTTCATTAAAAGTAAAATATAGTTCTGCAAGAAAACATCTCACAGCCATCAACGCCTACCTACAGTGTTGCACCAAAGTCATTAGGCCAAGAATCTAAGTTTTAATCCTCCTTCAATGATATCGGGAACACTTTTATTTCCCCCTTATTAAAACTTTCCCCATATTACTATTACGAGAGTTTAGGATACGCGCGGTTTTATAGCTTTTGTTCTTGGAATCTTTTTCTTGCAACCTCGAATGACTCTGCATTGAAGATTTAGTGTCGAGATCTTTTTCATTGGTTTGAATAAGTTTTACTACATTTTAAAGATCGGTGGAACTAGAATGTTTTTATTGCTCACTTTTACCTATAAACTTCTGAGGAGCAGTTCCTCGCGACTGTCAAAATATATTCAGGGTGTTCCATGAACCTTTAATTTTCGAGGTGAAAATCTATGCAGCAACTATTACTATGTGACCGGGTAATATCGAGGCCAATCCCAATATTGCAAAAAAAAAAGTTGCTTTTTATATCTTTCACGTACTCTACCTCTGCAGTTCATGCTGCAGATACTTATCAAAATCTGCTTTGAGTATTTCAGTACCTACGTATTGTTCATTTGCTGGCTTGATATCGTTTGTTGTCATGCCCATTAACTACTATGAAAATCCTGCACTGATACCTTACCTTGAGTAAGCGATCCACTTACAAACCACATGTTCCTCCACAGAGCCCAAATGAGAAATTTTACGAAGTATTCAAATATAAATCTGACCACCGACACTAGAGAAGTCTATAAAACTTCTGAACAATTGGAAGACGTTATTGACCGATAAAAAGTTAAACGTTTGAAATACACACATTATATTTAGAAAAACTTTTTTGAAAAATTTGAAGTTAACGTGGGTTAACACACAAAATACACGTTAAAATTAAGTAATTAAGTAAGTGATAAAGTATATCGTAATCAGCGGCAATAAAAACATTATATTCCAATATTTTTGACGATTTTGATTTTGACGAAAACGCTTTGTAGATAAATATATACAATCGCCTGCCTGTGCCTACACACGATTTACTAATATTTAGCGCCCAAAAAATTCGCTTTCAAAATTTGTCGTAATTGTCAAAAACAATTTTTATTCAGTTGATGTTGAAGAATGAATACGATTTACCAATTCAATGCTTTTAGCAAATTCCCACCGTCACCCTCCATTATTCATGTTCGTAACGATGATGACATATTATATATTCGGGTGTCATTAAGTCGTTCACCTGTCCCCTTATCGAACTCGTCGACAAATCCGAAATCGATTGTAATTTCTCGAGGAATGTAGGCGAAGAATAAGGACGTAAACTCTGAACTCTGAATCCTTGTACGATATTGAATAGCACGGGTTATCTGGAATTCGATGTGGCGAAAATATTTCCATTCGTCATTTTTCGCGGACTTCCGTCTTTTATTCGTGATAAATTGAGGCTAATAATACTGCTTTGTATAGATTTTATTTAAATATATGTCACACTAAAGTTTAAAGTGTCAGGGGATAAAGTATAATTTTGGAAAGCCACAGATTAAAAACAATAGACAAAATAGTAACGTACAGTCACCTGCAATAATTTGTTACTCTTCGAAGGCCGCAAAAATATGTGACACGCTCTTATGGCTCTACAAATAAGATCGGGTCAGATATTTTTGCGGACTTCGTTGTGGAACATATTAATGCAGGTGACTGTACTATCTAATTCGGAACCGCTACTGCTATAAACACACCACCCAAATATACAGGTACAGGGGCAAATGAAAAAAAAGAATACTAAGACCGACCATTAGAAACTCGTACCCAAGCACACATTTTGCAAGAACATTCAATGAATTAATAGTAAATGAAGTAGAGACTCTTAAAATGCGCATACCTCCAGTATTTTTAATGCGTATTTAAATTGTACAGAAAATTCTTTGCATCCTAGACTAAATCCAAAATATCATAATACAAGTTTCATCAAGGTTACAAAAAGGTTACAAGTCAACACGATTATTTATATGTGAACGATTGACGAAGTGGTTTGCATATAAGGGACTGGTTTTAACTCTACCTTAGTTACGATACTTTTTTTCTTGCCAATTTAACAGAACTTTCCAGCTGCGAAAATCCACGCGAAAAAAACTGCCAGTGCGCTGATAGGTTTGTTCCGCCTGAAAAAACCCAAGCCCAGTCTCTTTGCAGCCACATACATTTTGTTTTCCATGAAACAAAGGAAAAACAGCACAAGAGGTGCGTGCTAGGTTTTAGACACGCCGCATTAATTCCTAGACCGCCAGTCTGAGTGCCTACAGTCTCGAGTATCACTGCAGAATCACAACGGCGCATATTTTATCTCAAGTTCGTCATATTCTCATCCTTAATAACTTAGGTGTAAGACGGTAAATTATAATACCAACGGCAGAGGTGAAACTTTGTCAGTCCCATTTGTTACTTTTTAGGCTAGAAAATTGCGAGTGCCTTCGAGTGACTTAAAAAAAGAAATGTATGCAGTGGTAATGAAGAGGAGAAATTGCTTTTCCCCCATTTCCAGGCTTGGCAGTGTTGTTTTAATTAGAACTTTGCGATACTAATTATAGTTTTAGTCTCATGAGCTTTTCAGGATAATTGATAGTTCGTTCGTTGTAATATCGGCAGGGCGAGATTAATTTGTATGCTATATAGTAGTGTTAAAATTTGTATGGTCCAAAAATGTCCTCCGTATAGTTAAGAATAGGTATGAATATAAAGTACCTAGGTATGTGAGTGAGTGGACCTCTGAAGTGCTTTATGTCATGGAGTTTTTTTTTATTACGTTGCTTTAAAATAAATCCATAAATGACGAGTTCTGTTTCTGAATTCTGTTTTCCAACTATATCTTCTGACTTAACTGACTTCAGACTTAAAAAAAATTCGATAAATATACCAACTTTAAAGATGATAATGGCCATCAAACTATGAATCTATATAAAGAGTAGGTACATAAATACCTATAAATGAAATCATCATCATTATTAATATTTAAGAGCTATGCTCTTGTCGGTGGAGTAATCGCCACTCTTTTCTTTGCTGGGCCAGCCTTTTAACTCAAATAAGCGAACAAATGAAATAAGCGATTCATTTTCATGACAGACAATGTTGATAAGGAATCGCATTGAAAATAATAATGTTTTAATGCGTTTGATAATTTATTATAGCATGAGTGATTACTGTGGTCTACCGACGAATTTTCGGATGTTATCAATAACAATCATGGAATTGATGAACTAGTGTAAAATAATAATTTATCTTTATTCGACAATAATGAATTAATGATGGACTGTGTGTTGCGTTATATTTGGTAGTGTCAATTTATCTTATTACTGAATAGGTTATTAGATTATTAGGTTATTAATTGCAGTCAATTCAAGGGCTAACCTGGCCAAGAGAAAGTCCTAGGGTTGCAATTCTTAAAGCAAATAGGTTTCAAACAGCTAAGTCACAAACAAAATGATAAGAAGGGTATATGCATTTAACTAAGTTTATTATGTATGATTTGTTTTGTTTTAATTAACAAATTAGAATCAGGGATCGAAATGGCTAGACACATACGTCATATCTCGCTCAGGAATTAATGGGCCATGCCTCTCCCATCGCCCATGGCCAGGCATGCGAATGGCTGAAACTGCGCTAATCGTCAGACCATTAAAATCCTATGAAATGTGGAATGGACAGATCGGACACAGCACTTTTAGAGACAACGAGTTCTGTCGCTCACTAAATGGCTGATATGCTTTTCGTGGAATGATTTTTACGTTCTCAGCAATTTGGAGGGTTTGTCTCATCGAACCACGTAGAATATTTTAATGTAAATGACAATTTTTTTTTTTATTTATAGCACGGAGGAAAATAACATTTTTGTTGTAGTTAACAAAGCTTCCGTGTACAAATAATTTGAGGAGAACATTATTATTGGCATTAACATTGTTATTGGCCTAATATTATGTAATAATACTTTGTAAGTTGTATATTTATGGCTGTTGTTGTCCTGAATACCAATAAAAAATAAATAAATTAATCACACCCTGATTATGCATTCAGAGAGTTATAGGTAATAATACTAATAATATATATTTTCATGATATATTATATGAAATGTGTTTTAAAAATTATACCAAAGATAAATTATAACCATTAAAATAATAACAATAGGTAACAATAGGTAATAACACCGATATTGCTTGTTTTTACTTAGCGAATACTAAAGTAGACATTAACGATTGCATTTTTAAACAAAGCACTTTTATATTTTTACTCCATGTGCCAAACAGGATAAAAAAGATACAAACCCGCCACAAAACAGTACATACATTATAATTTTGCGGTAAAAGCAAAAAGATAATAAGAGCATAAAACCTTTTAAAACCTGAAAACGTGTTATAAAAAATGATAATTTTCCGCGCTGAGGTTAAAAATCTGTTTGCAAAATAAAAGAAACAAGTAATGCCGGCGTCACACAAGCGTAGCGGCTTAAAAGCGTAACGGCTTTCAGTATTCCACATTAAAATGGCCTAAGAGAGTAATTGAGCATATCAAGCGTATAAATTTGCAACGTTATTTACGTAAATTTTTTATGACGGTAAAACGATGTATTTAGATCATGATTTGTTTAAATCTGGACGTTATCAAAGACGGTTAGAGTATATTTTCACATAGAAACTTGGGAAACGATATTAAAATGTATGAGGCATACGTGGTTAACATTTGCCAAGTTGTACGATATTAATTTAAGAAATGTTTAGGAACCAGGTGTTAGTGAAAGTAAATACCAATTTACAATATTTTCCATGTTTCTAAATTTTTGCAATAATTGCCGATTGTAATAAAATTGTGTACGTACGTACGTATGAAATATGTGGGTAGGTACGCTATTTGTGTTCTTCAGTTTTGTAAAGTTTCACAGTCGAATTGGCAAAATCGTGCCTGACTTTTGTCAACTTTTGCTATTTAAACTACCATCTGTATGTATAACGACAAAAACACAAATGCACAATCCAAGGCCAAAGACATATATAACTTCGTACCTTTAGCCTATCCTCGGCTAGATGGCGTGACGACACCGTTTCATATTTAACAATTTTAACACATAGATATCAGTGAATGAACATGGATCAAAATGATATAAAAATAATAAAATCATTTATCCATATATATACATTATTTGATAACTTTATGCGTTTTCATTTTGAGTTTTAGTCGTGTGTCGATAGATGGCAGTAAATTTACAGTGACTACAAAATTTACAATGACAGGACCCCTCTATACTATCTATTCTTTTTGCCAAGGCTAAATCAAGCGCCACGATTTTTACTCAAATAATTTATATAGTTACGAACAGATGGCGCTACTAGTCAAACTTTAACTGTCGTGTCCTGACACTCCTGACATACAGATGGCAACTGAGCACTTTTATGAATGCGAATAACCTTCTATCATTTTCGAAACACAATTCAATTAGTTAAACTTGTTAAATACTAAAATGGCTTCTCAAAAATATCGTTGATATCTTGAAAATAAAGACATTGTAAATAAAACATAGATAAGTCAATGTAGAGGACTGCTATCTCCCAATATCTAGAATTACTTATGTTATGTATAACATCGGTTGATTGTAAAATTTGTAAATGGCGCTATTAATTACATTTGCATTTTAGCGCTGGGCGTTGTCGGTCAACAGTCGACGCAAGAGGGCGTCTCGGGTCTGGAACTCTGGACCCGTAAAGCCGCCGTTAAACCTGTTACAACAAAACAGCGGCTGTGCCTCATCATTACTTGTAGATGTTGTTGGTTTTAATGTTTGCATTTTCGCTGCGGTGTTGTCGTTTACGCCGTCGGTTTCAGCTGCCATGCTCCGCAGTTTGTCGAACGTGAGCGCGCGGATCTCCTGCGCACCGAGCACCACGTCATAGTTGCGTTCGAGCACCTGCTTGATCTCTGCGAGCATCAACGAGTCCAGCCCTAGATTTAGATTTAGATTTAGATTTCATTTATTTGCAATAAACATGGTACAGTGGTTCTTATGCTATTGTTATTAGGTAACACATGATTAACTACAAAGTAGCCTGCAAATTTACACCTTAAACTCTAGGACATACAATACATTAAGCAAAATAGACAGGTATATACAAAACAATTCAAATGTCAATGTTAAAGCTAAGAAATTTAATTAATTAAAGGAACCGTCAATTTAAAATTTCATTAATATTATACAAGGTTTGTCCATGTAGCCATTTATAGAGCCCTGGTTTTAGTGCTTTGGCATTCAACTCTTTAAGGTGTTTAGGCAATTTGTTAAAAAGCTTAACACACATTTTGAGACAACTTTTACTGTAGAGTGCTAGTTTTGGAGTAACGTCTAATACGAGTCTGTTAGGGTCTCTACGAGGACGCTGGTTCAGGTCAGCTGCCTTTTTAAAAGATGCTTATTTTTGCTGACAAACATACATATTTCGTACATATATAGTGCGGGTAGCGGTAGTAAGCCAAGATTATTAAACATAGGTTTACAACTTTCCCAAGGTGGGAGACCGCAAATTGCACGAACACATTTTTTTTGGGCGATAAAAAGCCTATCCTTATCGGTGCTATTGCCCCAAGCTAGGACACCATATCGTAGCGTGGATTCTACGTATGCTCGGTATGTTGAAATTGCGGTAGCGACGGTTGTAACTTTCCGTACTTGTTTAAGTGCGTAAACAAACTTATTGATTTTGCTACATACGATTTGTACATGTGCCTTCCAGTTCAAGTTTTCATCTATTGTTACACCTAAAAATTTTTTGTGTTACTTTCTCTATTCGTGTAACATTCAGATGAGGTATATTTTTGTTGAACATGATATATTTTGATTTACTCAAATTGATGTCTAAGTTGTTAATATGGAGCCATTTAATAATTACTTCTATCGTTCTATTAATGTCAGATTCATGTTCTTCTATTGTATTACTATTAACTATACTATTTTCGGATGTCACAATTACAGATATGTCGTCAGCAAATAAGATAAATTGATGATGAGTTATTTCAGTTATGTCATTTACGTATAACAAGAAGAGTATAGGGCCCAATATACTCCCCTGTGGTACGCCGTACTTATTTAATTTGTATTCGGAGTTGTAGTTCCTTTTTTCATTATTTTCGTCAACTTTAGATATTTCAACACACTGCAATCTGTTACTCAGATATGAGGATATCCACTGGAGTGGCAGCCCTCTTATTCCATATTTTTCTAATTTATTTAAAAGCAGGTCATGAGAAACGAGATCGAAGGCTTTCGATAAATCAAAGAAAAGCCCTGTAGTTATTCTGTTATTATTTATACTATTTAATATCGACTTGATCAGGGAATAGATTGCCAGTGTTGTTGACTTATCTTTCTGAAAGCCAAATTGATGTTTATTAATGATTTGGAACTTTGTACAAAAGTCTAAAAGTCGTTTATACATACATTTTTCTAATATTTTAGACAGTATAGGTATTAGAGTGATAGGACGGTAGTTATTTATACTATCTTTCTCATTCTTTTTAAACAATGGCTTTACAATTGATAATTTTAATACATCTGGAAAGGTTCCAGAGGCGAATGAAAAATTGATTAAATGGGTTAATATTGGAACTATTTCATTGATGCATGACTTTATAATTTTTGTGTTGATACCGTCGTATCCCTCGGAGTTAGTGTTATTTAGGGACATGATTTCCAATCTGACTTCATTTTCTGACATTGGTTTTAAGAACATAGAGTTGGCATTTGAATTTTTTAAGGTACAAGTTGACGTAGTTGCGTGTGTTTTTACGGCCAAGTTAATATAATAATCATTAAATGCAGAAGCCATGGCTAGCTCCGTCAAGGTCGCCGTCGAGGACACCTTGTTTACGTCCTGGATACCTGTGGCCAAATTATAACCATGTATTTTATACTGGGGTTATCTTTCAGTATAAGAATCTTCTTATAATTTCTTATAGTCATCATCTGAATAAGTAGGTTAAAGAAATCGAATAGCGTTATTCATTGGTATGCTTCTTATTAAATGAGTTTTTATCAACCTGAAGTTTTTAGACATAAACACTACTTAAGTAAGTAAGTAATAACTATAATAAGAGATTGATGTTGGTTGCTTTTCAGACTTCGGCTAATTACACTAATTTATTAATCTACGCATTTTTTATTACCGAGCACATTAGCTAAAGCGTGCACCAGGTTCTGCGCAGGCTTTTCCTGGCTGCGCCGCTGGTCGGCCAGTACATGGACTAGACTACGGCTTGCGATGCAAGCAGCAGCGTTCCCAGCGTGGCCAGGCAGGAGGCGATGCGCTGCGGCACGGTGCCTCCTACTTCTGTATCTTCTCCGAACATGGCAGCCACGAGTCCCACGTCGCCGATGGCACCCCACTGTATCGCTAGCGCCGGTAACCCGTCCGCGCGCCGCCGCTCACAAAGCCGTTCCATGGCGCTGTTGGCGAAACCATAGTTGCTCTGGCCCGCATTTCCGCGCCCGCATGACACCGATGAAAACGTCACGAAATGATCTAGCTCCGGTGCCAGCGAGCGTGACAATAAATCCAGGTTACGTGTCACTGTTAACAAAAATACAATTAATATTTAATGAACATAATTTATTACAAATCTTTCTAATCTAAAAAATGAGGTACCTACTGACGACGGCACTGAAGGTGTCCTGTGTCTGGTTGTCAAGGAGGGCATCATGCAACACAGCGGCGAGGTTGAAGATGCCACCAACTGGCGCAGCTGAAGACGCCTCCTGCAGCATCGCTCGTGCGCCCGCCACTGTCGTCGCATCGGCGCTTGAAACTAATACGCGGACTCCCGATGAGGCGCAACATCTAGAAAAAACACAGAATAATAGCGGTTAAGTTTAATGTTGATGCACTGCTTAGTTTACAAATAAAACATTTTAAAATTATGATAGTCACCTGCGGATACACCAAGATTGGTAACCAGTGCAGACACCCTTGCGTGAGTTGAGCATGAGCGTGCGCGCGCCACGGCCAATAAGCCACTCGCACAGCTCCAGACCAAAACCACCTAGTCCACCTGCAACCAAAATGAAAGCGGGGATAGAAAATGACAAAATATATTTAAAATTTGAAAATGATAAAAAAGCTGTTACTCACCGATGACGTAGCTCTTCCTAGGATGCATATATGCACGAGGAATTGCTGGCAGTAGCTGTTTCGTCGTAGTTTTACTAACTGGTTCTTCCTTGCGCACGCGAATCACAACCTTGCCTATGTGCTTTCCCATCGACATGTACCTAAAAACCAAGCCAAGACAGCCGTTAGCGGTTGAATACCTAGCCAACATAAAATATACAATTATAAATAGTATCCATTTATTCCGAGAACTCACCGGAAGGCATCCTCGACCTGGTCATAGTCGTAAACAATGGTTGGCAACGGGTGAACAGCGCCGTTGGCAATGCCTTCTTTTACGCAACGCCTTAATTCCGCCTTTTCTGGGTCATCCCCGTTCTCACTAAACAACGCGTCTAATAGGACGCCGTGAACTGTGGTGTTTTTCAGCAACACAGCCATGCCGAGCGCTGTGTTAGCGGTCAGGTCAAATTTGCCGGCCTCGAGAAAACGACCACCATGGCCGAGACAGCGCAGCGACGCCTGCAGCTGGTCGCCCACAAGTGAGTTGAGAACGAGGTCGACGCCACGACCGCACGTGCGACGCAGTATAACGTGTTCAAATGAGTTGTCGCGCGAGTTGGCAATGTTAGCATCCGGCAGCTGCGGGAAGCGCTCACGCAGGTAGGCACGTTTGGAGGGCGAGCCCACGGTGGTATAAACGGTACAGCCGGCATGCAGTGCGATTGAAATCGCAGCCTGGCCCAAGCCACCAGCGCCGGCATGCACGAGCACAGCCTCACCACGCCGCATGCGCCCGCGCATCACCAGCGCGTAGTACGCCGTCCCATACGCGACTGGCACGGTCGCCGTCTCCTCTAGGGACCACTGCTCAGGCACCTCCCACATGAGTGTCACGTCGGCCAGCACCGTGGTCGCTAGACCCATTGTTTGAACTACACCCATTACGCGCTTGCCAGTTGATGAATACCCGCTAAACTCGAACCCAAGTAGACACTCCTGTAAAATGAAACTTCCTTGCTGTATTATACCGTCACTCAATATTTACCTACTAAAGGAATAGCTTACACTACTTTATACGAGCTTCATTTTCAGTATATGTATAGAAGCTCGTTGATGTCTTTTTAAAGAAAAAGAAGCTCGTTGATGTCTTATGTTCCATTCTTTGACTTTGTCTTCCTGACCGCGGCGAGACTTAATTGGTTAAATTCACTATAGTTTACTATAGCGTTTCGTAAATATACATTTTGTAGTTGTCTTCTATTCTATAGGTACAAAAATATAATTTTTTGACAATTAATGGGGGTACCTACGTTATCAGCAAGATGGGCCGGTAGTGTATCGGGCGGTAGCTTGCCTGTAGCCATCATGATATCGCGAAAGTTGATAGACGAGTAGTGGACACTGCATAGGACAGTGTGTGGCCGCGGCGCATTCACCGCATGCTGCAGGTCACTCTCGATCCAGCGCAGAGATGACAAGTCACCGCGCGTCAACGCGTTCACGTAAGCGTGCTCCACCTGTCACCGAGAACCAACTAGAAGCCTTGTCCTTGCTAATTGACAAACACATCATAATGTTGAATTCTAAAAGATAACGGTTTTTGTAATTTATTCTTTTTTATATTCATGTATCATGTCATGTATTCATGTATTTAACTATTCATGATGCCGTACACATAAAAAAAATACTTCGAGGCCTTTCCGAGTGCACACTGGCACTAACAATGTTAAAAACGGTCAAAATTCATGGAAAACCTTAATTTGGCAATAACTCGAAAACCGTGCCACTTTTACTGGGGTCATGTTGAATTGGTTTGGGTCCTCTTGGCCTGGTCTACCTCCAGTGTCACTGTGACGTGTCACTTATGGGACACCCTGTATATGTATGTACATGTATATAATATTTACTGCACGGGCTCGTTTTAGGCTCATAGGCTAGGTCTGGCGATTCAGAGGGGGTATATCGCCAGTATTTTGGGGAGTTTCCCGGAAGCGGGTGATTTAAGGGAGTTTTTTTTAGATTTATTTATTTATTCTTGTTTTAGTTTTATTTAGTTGCATCTTGTTTAGATTCAATTAGTAATAATTAGCTTTAAGTTTGATTTGTTATTGGACATACGTGTACCTAATTTTATGTACCTACGTAATACGAGTATGTGTGAAATTTTTATTTTACTCCATAATATTAATAATATGGGCATGGGCACACCGTATTCGCCGCTACAGAGAGCGTGTGGACCGATTCCAGCAGAATCGTCTTTTCCAGAGTGACCAAAGGAAGATGTACCGAATGTGGGAGGAAACCAACCTTCGTGCGTCCGATTCGCAGCCACCGGATGCTACTGTCATGAATGACTTCTGGCGTAGCATCTGGTCGGTGCCTGTCGGACACACCGAGGGGAGTTGGATGAGTGTTGTCGAACGTGAGTGCTAGTCCATTGAACCTATGGGGGCAGTCACCATCAGCCCCGATGACGTAAGTTGTGCCATCCGCACGGCCCAGAACTGGAAAAGTCCTGGGCCGGATGGATTGCACAACTTCTGGCTAAAATGGTTCCGATGTTCGCACTCCTCTCTCCCACCTTCCTTAACAACTGGTGTCACCTTCCTGCTCTATAAGTCCGATAGTACCACGGAAGCGAAGAACTACAGACCCATCACATGCTTGCCTACACTCTACAAGCTCCTTACATCAATTTTGAGATCAAAAATCAACGCGCACATTGTCGCAAACAATATATTGGCCTCTGCTCAAAATGGATATAGGGTTGGGTCCCGTGGTACTAAAGAGCTCCTCCTCATAGACATGACCATCTGCCAACAAATCCGGCGGAACAAGGGGGCCCTCTCAGCCGCTTGGATTGACTACAAGAAAGCCTATGATTCGGTGCCTCATTCATGGCTGGGGAGGGTCTTAGAACTGTATAAAGTTGATGCAGCTTTGAGAACCTTCCTAAGCGCGTGTATGGGGTAGTGGACCACAGTCCTTCGTCAGCCAGGAGGCGGGGATGACCGACCTGGCCCGCAGGATTTTATAAGAATTGAGCGAGGAATCTTTCAGGGCGACAGTCTGAGTCCCCTATGATTCTGCCTAGCTCTGAATCCCCTCAGCACACTGCTGAAGGATTTGGGACTAGGTTGCCGGCTTCGGAGAGAGGGTGAAGTTATTTCTCACTTCCTGTACATGGATGACCTCAAATTATTTGCACCAAATACCTACCCAAGGCTTGTTGGAGCTACTGAAAACCACCGAAGTCTTCAGTAGTGCCATCAACATGGAGTTTGGTGTCGATAAATGTGCAGTTATGTATACATGTACAGCGGGGAAAGGTTATAAATTCAACAAATGTACAGCTTTCTGAGACAATGTCTTTCAGATCTATCTCTGAATCAGAAACCTACAAACCCAATTCGATCCACCCCAATGTAAAAAAAATACACAAGCGTATTTACTTACCATACACGGACTGCTCGAGCAGTAACCCATGCAGTGATCAACATACACGGACTGCTTTTGGAGCTTGACCGCATGATGAAATTTCACCGCGCAGCCAACCGCCCGAAGCAGTTGCAACTGCTTGAGCGGTTCGTGTATTGCGAATGACGATTTTGTATTGCAACTGCAGATCACCCAACGGCGACTGCTTGAAGCTGTTGGCACTGACTGCTCAAAGCAGTCCGTGTATGGCGGCCCTAAAACATGCAAAACATGGTCCTACCTACTACTCCGCCCAGCCACAATTGTTCTTTATTTGGACACTAATCAAATTTTATGTTCCAGTCATTGTGGAACCATGAGTTTTTAACCGACTTCTAAAAGGAGCTTTTCTATGTTTGTTTCCCGATTCCTTCATGATGATGACAATGAAAAATATTTTAAACGAACTTCAATATTACGCGGGAGGAGGTAGTCTAATTATAAAAGCTATTTTCTACGTGTTTGGATGGATCCCGTTCCTTAAACTTCCAGTTGCAGTGCAGCTGATTTTCACAATGCTTCATTATACATTTTCCTTAACACCTACGAGTTATCGCCCGGGAAGTTATGACTAACGAAATTAGTTCCTGAAACAGCAAGCACAGCATGCTTAAATTTTTATAGATGCCTACATAGGATCACTTTTCATAATTGTCACATTAAACAAATTATTATAAACAGACATTTAATATATTAATAAAGTGGGCGGTATTAAAAAAACATGCATTTTTTGCAGATGTCAATCAATTCGAATTAACAATGAATAAACGGCTATTATATTCCATACTTACACGTCTAAAATACCTAAACCACACACCGTGTGCATTGTGCAATGTGTAAACATAGTTTTTTAACAGTCTTCAAGATATAAATAGGTTGCCAGAGGTTAAAGGGAGCAGAAAGGACTGCAGAGAGGTTAAAAAATATATTTTGTAAAACAATAAATTTTAAGGAAAAAAAAACTTTTCCTGATGCAAAGGCTGTCCATCGCAGTCCAACGCGGCAACGCAGCGAGCGTGATGGGCACCTTTGCGTCGGGGGCAGCCCGGGACGGGCTTCAGTAGGCAATTTTTTATACTTATTTAGTTTAGTTTTTAATTAGTTTTATGTTTAGTTTATGTATTATTTTAATTATGAAATAAATATATTTTTGTTTCTAAAATTAAAAAAAAAAAAAAAAAAAAATTAAAAACTTTAATTTATTTTCTTCCAGTAGTTATAAAAAGTACCATGTTACACCTCTGCCGAAAGAGTTACAGATCAAGATATGTCATCGATCCATAGCAAATTTTCCATCTTCTCCAACTTTATAACGGTGTCCAATTTTTTATCGGTCTATAACGTCTTTCAATTGTTTTAATGCTTCGTCTAGTGCTTCATACACTTCTTGTGTGTCTGGCGGCCTGACTTCCAAAGATTCCGTTAGACTCCTCATTTGCGATTTGTGTAGGAAACTCTGTGTAAGTGGGCAGAAGACGTCAGGGTTTATGGATTCGGTTCTTGATTTTCCTGTGAGGTAGCTCATTGGTACTCCGATGAGGAGTACTGACATCACCCCAGCAAATGGACAGTAGGTGAAGGAAATTTTGAAGAGTGACTGAAGCGGTTTTGTTGGGATTTGGTTGCTGGAATATAAAAATGGAACTGTTTGCATTTGTTATTTCATCGTATTGCTTCTGAGTTCTGTATAAAAAAGCTATTTAATCGTTTTAAAAGGATTTATAAGTTTTGAACATGCGCGCTGCAGACCATTTAGAAAACTTTACCTTCCTTAAAACTTTTTTGAAGAATCCCTCTAGGAAACCTCGGTTAGAAGTTCTGTATAATATGTTTTTTTTCTATTACATTATAACACCATACGACATATATGGAAAATGACAACCCAATTGGACACATTTAGTTTTTAAATTACCAAAGACATATGTAACTTCGTATAAGACGAATAAAGTCTAAGGAAAAAACGTGCCTCGGAATTCCAGTAAAAGTCATTCTCGAATAGGTGGCGCACACACCTTTAGCCTATCCTCGGCTAGATGGCGTGACGACACCGTTTCATATTTAACAATTTTAACACATAGATATCAGTGAATGAACATGGATCAAAATGATATAAAAATAATAAAATCATTTATCCATATATATACATTTTTTGATAACTTTATACGTTTTCATTTTGAGTTTTAGTCGTGTGTCGATAGATGGCAGTAAATTTACAGTGACTACAAAATTTACAATGACAGGACCCCTCTATACTATCAAAAAGAATAGATAGTATAGAGGGGTCCTGTCATTGTAAATTTTGTAGTCACTGTAAATTTACTGCCATCTATCGACACACGACTAAAACTCAAAATGAAAACGTATAAAGTTATCAAAAAATGTATATATATGGATAAATGATTTTATTATTTTTATATCATTTTGATCCATGTTCCTTCACTAATATCTATGTGTTAAAATTGTTAAATATGAAACGGTGTCGTCACGCCATCTAGCCGAGGATAGGCTAAAGGTGTGTGCGCCATCTATTCGAGAATGACTTTTGCTTCAATTCCGAGGCACGTTTTTTCCTTAGACTTTATTCGTCTTATACGAAGTTAGATATGTCTTTGATACTATCTATTCTTTTTGATATTACTCCATAACAAAATAAAAAAATCAACAAAATAGGTACTTACGCGGCACTAGGCAAGCTACTGGTAAGATTTACCAAGACGTGCGTAAAGTTGACTTTGCCGCACCCCGTGGTAGCTAGATGCTTCCCCTGAAAGGTCAACGCCCCCGAGGCGAGCGCATTCTCTGCCCCGATGAGGAGCCAACCGCAGAGCAGTAGGCTCAGCAGGCAGCCGCTTAATGCTCCCTGGAAAAATATATCATGTAAGATTTAAAGTTATATTTTTTGTCCTTAAATGTCATTTTTGATATGAGATTTTATTGCTGGCTGTACTTTTATTTAGAAGCGTCTAGGTACTTATACGCTATACGTCGAGATGATTGCAAAATGTAACAAACCGAAAATGAATGTCACCTTCGGTCTTTTTCATCAGATCAGCTCGATGTGATCATAAAATATTATTGTATTGTAACCGGTTTTTCATAAGTAAAAAGAATACCTACCTACCAAATACAGGGCGTTTTTTGGACAACTAGCCATATTGTGCGAGGTGATTAGGTAGATCATACTGAACAACTTTTTCTATGGGACCAACCCCGAAATCCCAAAAAAAATTGACCCTCCCATAGAAAACGTCGACATCCACTCGACCAAACTGTATGAAACGACCAAAAAAAATTTTATAATTTCGGAGTTGGTCCCATTGAAAAAGTTGTTCAGTATGGCTTTGGTATATGGCCTACCTAATCACCTCGCACAATATGGCTAGTTGTTCTAAAAACGGCCTGTATATATTTTCCAACGTTAGTTTTGTTACTAGAGCTGCCATCTATGTGGTAGTGTTGAGAACTCACAACAAAGAGAAGACCAAATACAACGCACAAGGCAAGCCCCATGCTTGTTGCCTAAATAAAACTGTTTGTAACGACAAGATGGCGCTGATGTCAACACCCATTATGTTTTAGTTTGATACGGAGGCTCTAAGTACGGAGATATGGTATTGTTAATAATTACTGGCAAATTTATAAACGAAAAATACTGAAAGAAAAGTGGCAAAGTAATTAATTCTCACATTGACGTTTGGTATCTTCCTAATTTTAGTAAAATATACACCTGGCATTTAACCTAAGCACCTAAGTAATGTAATAGCATACTCAGTTACTTACAGAACAATTAGCTCTAGAGAAAACAATTCCCAGAGTGAACAGTCCCAACAGAGTGCCGGCAGTGACACCTGTCACCCCGAAAGCGACGTGTTGCAGCCGATCCAGCTCTCTCGCGCACCACACCACGCCTGTGCAGTACGTCCCTACTAAAACGCAGAGGAGCTGAAAACACGCTTTATGAAATACTGGTATTATACTTGTATTAAGGTTAAGGTGGTTAGAGTCAGACCGAGAAAAGTCTGCAGTGATTTTGATAGCCCACGCAGTGCAAGTGTGTCGCTTAACTTCAAACTCGGGTAAATCCATTCGACCCTCTCAGAAAATATCTACCCTATTACCTTTTCTTAATACCAAAATCGCATAATCTGACAGATGGATTTACCCGAGTTCGAAGTTAAGCGACTCAAGTGCAGTTTAAACGTCAAACTTCTATGAAATTATGACGTATAAATAACATCTATCAAAGTCGCTGCAGACTTTTTTTGGTCTAACTCTAACTACCTTCATAACATAACACGAAATTCAATTTTCATGATTTTTACAAAAACAAGACTAAATCGCGTATAATTAAGTTTTGAAATTCTATTATATTTGTAATTTTGAGTGATGAAATATCGTTAGTGTTGTGTGTCAAGTGTTCCTGTTGATAACCAAGACCAAGTGCGGGTAGTTCGAAAAACTCCCGCAGCTAGATGTTGACGTCAACTTTAGCCAGTTACCTTCATAATTTTACAGCACGCAAGTTCACTCGTGCTCTGTGGCATCCAAGGTCTAATGAACTCTTCAAAAATGACCCCCGATACTGAGTTTATTGTCGAGGCAATACACCTGAAAACAGAAATGAGTGTCATTTAAAACTATAGGGTACCCTAATCTTATTGCCATAGGATAGGAGTAAAGGGGCCCACTGATTAACAGTCCGCCGGCCTGTCAGTTGTTCGGAACTGTCAAAATTTTGTTCTAACTGACAGGCCCATACTGTCCGGCGGACTGTTAATCAGTGGGCCCCTTAACATCACGTCGTAATCTTTGGGAAATAAGTTAACTTAAATGGTTACCTAGTAATTAAAAGTAGTTCATAAATAAACGCGTTTACTTGAATGAATGTCTGAGAGTTGTGAAGGTTTCAATCGATATAAATAATTCATATAAGTGTAGGCCTCTAGGGTATGTAACGATTTTTTAATATTCTTACCCCGTAGTGGCGCTGAAAATGGCGATGATAAAAATACCACATATTCCAGGAAACATGCTTGACAAGCTGTGTAAAAATTGTGGTACCAGCTGAAATGTAAAAGTTAATGCAATGTTAGGATATACAAATAAAAATAGTTGTTAGGAAAATACTTAATAAAAATATAAAATGACTGTATATTTAAATTTGTGATTTAAAAACTTATCGAAGACCAAAGCTGTTGTATATTTATTTATTAACCTTTTTTTACAAAAAGTTTTTTAGAGAGAAGAAAAAAAGCCACTAACGTCAAGTCAGTGACGCGCGTGACGCGACATCTTTCAAAAATTTTACATATATATTCTCGAACAATTATTATTTTATAAAATATTTAATAAATATGTGTGATTGTGGTGAATTTTAAAGTATAAGAAAATTAAAAAAGTTTTGTGTGGTGTAAATATTGTGTTACTTGTAAGTATGTCCTGGGTTTTTAGCGTATCTACAATAGAATAGGCAACGTTCTGTGCCAACAGATCAGAAGTTACCTATTCCAAAAAATAACTTGCTGGGCCCTCAGGTGAGTAGATTTCCTTTCTTCTTTTATCTTTATATCGCTAATTTTATGTAAAATGTATATGACGGAAGAGTAATCTTTATAACGTCTAGCTATTATTTTAGCGATGTAACTCTGATTAGTCTGATTTAGATCAAGATTTTAGATAATTATTTTATGCATTCAAAGCAGTCTTCAACGAGTTATGCAGAAATCATTATATTACCTGCTCATGTTTCTTAATCTGCCCAGACAATAAAGGGTCACAGCCCGCAAACCAGGCATACATAGCCAGCCCAAGCAGACATGACAGTAGTTTCATCAAAATAACTCCCAAGCAGGAGATCGCCAGACAAATCCTGGCTTTGGCTATTGTCGGCACTGCCTGGAGTTTCTGCAGAGATGACTGGCTGAGGGCTACCTTCCAGAGCCAATTTGTGCTTAGGGCTAAAGTTACGGTTAGGAAAGAGGTGTGGTGCGCCATTTCGGGGTCGGGACTGAAACAAGCGAATAAAATACCATAAATAGAGAGGTATGGGTAATAGTACGGTGTTGCTAATAAGTTTACAATTTAAAATGCGTCATACCAGTTCAATGATAAGAAGAATGTCAGCATCTTAATGTTGACTAACAGCTTGTAGACCTCCAAGACTATTGAACATCATCGTGAAAAGAAAGCAAGTAATATAGTCGTTGTCTACACACTGTTTGCTGGAATGCTTCGGCCACTTCGAAGGTTCAGCTATATCCTATTTCATAGTAAACAATTAATCATGATTAATCAAACAACCATAATCACTTACTCATACAGCACCAACCGGTCACCATGACTAGCAATCTCCCACATCCTCTTTATCCCCATTGGCAGCAGTGCTAACCCAGCTGGCAGCGCTGTACCAGCCAATGATAGGAAGACCGTCAGCATCCCAATGCTGACTATAGCTTGAAGGCCGCCTACCGCTGTGAACGTCGCGCAAAGGACGCAAACTACGGCGGTCGCGCGGCCCGCTAGAGGGTCTGTAACTGAAATCGATTACATAATTACTAAATGGTCGTCTCGCGTTCGTTATAACTCTACTTTCAATTCTTCCTTTGTATAAGTACTTATTACAAAGGAGTTTTAAAATAATTAGGTGTTTGCTACATATCCATGTTCATAGTTGTCCCATCATGAACCTTTTCAAATACAACCTATATTTTGAAGTGTAATGTTACCGAGTGTGTACTTTTAATGCGCTCATTAAGGTAGGTTCCTTGTTGTCACAACTCACCGGCTTGACTGAGTCCAGTATCTTATCTCAAGAATAACTCACCTAATCTAAACGCCAACATTGGAACGTAAGGCACTATTGGCAGAAGCATTAGCTTGCTGACAACGAACAACACTGCAGCGATGGTTCGCGTGTGTGTGGAGAACCTTATTTCCAAGTATTCGAAGCTTGATGACAGTTGCAGTCGGTGGAAAACTGAGAAAAATAAGCTGAGGTCAGGTACAAACCGGGTCACTAAAAGTGGTATAGGAAAATTTCACAGTGGAAATTGTTTGAATACAGGCGCTTGTATCCATCATCTGATCAGATATGCGAGCATTCAAGTATTCAATAATATTCAGATATTATGTACATTAACGTCTTAATAATAGAGGCTTTGGATCTTTAAGTACCTATTTGTGACCACCTTGGCCGCTCCGATATATCTGATGGCAACTGTACAGTCACCTGCAATAATATGTTACACAATGAAGGCCGCAAAAATATCTGATACGATCTTATTTGTAGAGCCATAAGAGCGTCTCACATATTTTTGCGGCCTTCGAAGAGTAACATATTATTGCAGGTGACTGTACAAACACTGTTATTGTGTTACCAATAAAAATGCCAATTTTACAGAATTTAACAACAGTTCTTAGTTATTTGCTATATCTTTAGATTAATAGTAGGTAAGTAGAATGTTCAATACACTGCCTTCAACCTCCAACTGCTAGGCTCTCTCACTGCTTTTGAGCGTGAAAATATCTCGACTAAAAAGGCCGTTAATTACTTAATCTTCGAGCACAGAATAAATAATAGTACTAAGTACAGAAGACTCACTCTCTAACAAAACGCGTCTGTTACGATCAGCACAGATATGGCCGCTAGGTGGCGACAGCGCCACGCGCGGCTTATGGCAAACCCCAAAATTGGGGCCGAACGGATGTACTTTTAGCTACCTGTAGCAAAGCGACGAAATCGCGGAGTAAGACACGCCTGCTTCGAGTAACAGTTTACTGTTCTAATCAAATTCACGCAATTACTCGTAGGTACACATGCTGCAGTTGCGTTGCAACAACTTAAATATTTTTCAAAACAAAACACTACACGAAGCAGACATGAATCAAACATTCATTATTTACCTGGTAAATATATCACAGCTGTTAGAATAGTCACTAAGATAAGGGACAGCGCCGATGCCCAGTATTGTGTGCCCCTCAAGTATATCTCGACGGGCACGCCGAGCAATGTGATACTTGTCAGGTGGCTGGAAATAATATGTAATAATGTAAGTATACAGTAAGACATTAAAGCAATAATAGCTTGACGTTGCGAATAACAGAGATAGAAATGTTTGTCTTATAATGAAGTCAATGGAAAACCGAATATTGTGCGGAATAAAGAAGGAAGGATGTTCATTTAAAAATAGTAGGTCAGTAGGTATGTAACGACATAAACATAGGGATAATTAGTAAGATCTAGTAATAGTAGTAGTAGGCCAGTAGGGTGATTAGTAATACTCTTAGCTTTACCGTGAATAAACCTTACCTAGTAAAAGTTCCGAAAGTTTTTGTGCGCAATTTTTAACTTATGTGTCTTTTTGGATCAAAGCCGATCTTTTTCTTTTTTTTATTCACGGTTAAAATAGGTACCTACTATGAAACTTAAAATTGAATCAAAATAAACACTATGAAATTTATGTAAGTGACTTAATGTAAATGTTAAATTTCCTATTTAGCCCAAGGAACGCCAATATCCCACCACCAACGTTTATTTTAATCGCGTACCTACATTTTTATTTGTACATATTCCAAAATCTAAATAGAACTTTTATTGACTAAAATACTCCAAAAACAATTCATCTCCACTTCTAGGTCTAATGAGGTTAAGACAATTATTGCAGTTCAAATAAATCTTGTCATTTTTAAAACTTACCTCGCAATAAGACCCAAAGAAACGGAGAAGATCGACATATTTTTCCCGCCAAACAGAAACCCGGCGACCGTCTTATTTTTTCTATTAACAACATTAAAATATATAATAATTGCCACTATTCCACCCAAAATTATACCAAACAGGCCGTACTCTGCCACGTTGAAATAAATAGGGTACACCAAGGTGCTGTTCTTCATTTTTGCTTAAACTGGTAAACGTGTTTCTTGTAAAACGTTCCGGTTCAAATAGTTATTACTTATCAGCGCGTCTAACAATACCTAATAAAGGAGATATAAGAGATAAAGCTGGATTTCTCTTCAATCTTATGGCAAATACACTACAGTTTGCTGTTTATATTGCTTGCCAAAACATACTAGAGTCAGACCAAGCTAAATTGGCAGCGATTTTCATAGCACACTGCCCAAATGTTATTTAAACGTCATAATTTCATAGAAGTTTGTCGTTTAAAATAATACTTGCACAGTCTGGGCTGTCAATATCGCTGCAAACTTAGCTTAGTCTAACTCTAGGTCTAATTTAGCGTGAGTTACCTAAAGTCGTTTATAATAGTTCATAAAATATATTGTTAATCTTCTATACAAAAAACGAAAATGCATGTTTTTAAAGTAAACTACCTAGGTAACTTTTGAAGCAATGAAATTGAGACACAATAATTGTTTTTAGAGTAAATGGAAGCAAATAATCTTATCTTAGGGGCTTATTAGCCGTTCTTACTTAATTCACGGTAGTGTAATATTACGTCAAATAATATTCAAACAAATAAAAGTAATGCTAATTAATATCACTGTGCTTGTGAAGATAATTGCTAGATTTTATGTAGCAATGTGATTAAAACTGAGTCACTATAATTATTTGCACTTCGAAATAAAATTCTTATACCAGTCCCTCCATTATGAGGCTTTTTTTTTCAGATCAAAAATTCTTCGAAAAACAACCACGATGTTATTCATAATCGTTGTAGTGCCACCACACACCTACCGTTGAAATTTCTTGTATCACCAATTGTCTATGATTTTAAAAAAAGGTAATAGTCAGTTGTCAATTTATGTCATTCATTCAAATTGTTTGCGGTTTATAAGGGGTTTATTTTAAATAATATTAATAATGTCTATACTGAGTGAGGTTTGCAAACTAATATTTTAAGCTCGTGATTAATTACGAGAATGTGCGAAGTCGACGTGTAGCGTTCTATAGCGAAAAACTGCAATGTTTACAACTCCTAAACAAATGTAAACAAATTAGAAGGTTGGTGCTCTATAAATCTTTTGATACTTGGCATTTAGCATATTTGGCATAGTACTTATGTTTTTTTTTTGGTAATGGATTAATATTACGGTATTGTCGAGCTAGGTCTTATTTCTACATTTCATTTCGCCTTGTTACAATGGTATAATGGTGAGAAAGTGTTAACATAAGTGTTTATCGTTGACTGTACTTTACATAGTGGTAGAAATTATGTGAGCTGACTTTGAGTGCACGTCAACGTATATTTAGCTTACTTATATCCTTAGGTACCTTACGTGTGCACAGAAAATTAAAAATATTTTCTAGTATCAAAACTATAATTCCTACTACACAAAGTGTGACCAGCCCAAGATTTTTTGAATTTCCCGCCAAACATTTAGGTATAATTTCAGTAGCCAGACTTCTACTACCTACTGAAGTATAAAATGGTATCATTATTTCAAGAAAACTTGTGCTCGCTGCGAAGTAATTACATTTTTCATCATAGGTACTAATTATAAAACATTTAAAAAATAATTCCTACATTGATAAGTATGTAAAACGTCATTTTTATGTTAGCGCCATCTAGTCAAAAGACCTGCAACCTGCAATAACGCATTTCACCTAGAGAACTCAACTAGTTTTCATAGTGCGTTCTATAAGTTCATTAAATGTCCGCTAGGTGGCGTAGATTTTAAAATTAAACGAATTTGTAATTCATATTAAAATTTGATATAATAAACGCATTCAGTGCTATGAGAACTAGTAGTTCGTTTAGAGCTTATTTTTAAGTACCTATATAGTTTAACCTAACAGTTTTATAGTAGAGATTTCTAGCGCTTTTATTTTGTGCTTACCTATATTGGAGAGCGATCTATCAGAATTACCGTGTTGGTATCATATAAACGTATCTATGTAATAAATCATGTTCATGAGCAAAACAATTTGCCATGAAAATATTCAAAATATAAAAATGTACCCATTGCTTTAATATTCACTGTCATCTTC
The DNA here is from genome assembly GCF_910591565.1 of Cydia splendana. NCBI lineage: Eukaryota > Metazoa > Arthropoda > Insecta > Lepidoptera > Tortricidae > Cydia > Cydia splendana. The sequence goes on along the minus strand of NC_085971.1, from coordinate 8,528,213 downwards.
CCTTATGCACCATTAACACTTTAAACAAATAAGATGCTAATAAGTGCATTCATATTAGGATTATTGACATTTTTATTATCTTAATATACCTCCAGGTACAGTCAGCATTAATAGTAGCGGATGAAACAATGCGCCAAAAGTATCTGCCACCCTGGATAACTTTTCAAATATATAAATAGAAATAAAGCGCCACAGTTCTAGTTCAAATGTATCTATTGTCGAATAATTAAATAAATTAAATTAGATTCACTCTAATCGTTCTACATAGAGAGATATAACTCTTTTTAAGCGCTTTGATCTGCGTCTTTTCATGTTGACTGTACCTCGTGTAATATAGATTTTATTAGAGAGATTTTATAGATTTCTAATATTTATTTATTTCATAATACAGATTACATTATAAATTGCAGGCATGTCAATCTACAAGAATTCATATAAGTATTGATATTATTTTCAATCTTTTAATTTTAACCCTTGGTGCATTTCCGATACACAGTTACCTAATCCCAACAATCTCGCCCAGAATCGGTATTTGTAAGCAAAAATCTCACTTTGCTGTTAGCTATATAGATATCCATAAAACTAGACAAAAACTACATATATTTACGGGGTCGCCTGGGACCAGGTGCGAGCGTAATATTCTAATGTTGGTAAGAGCGACCCGCCATCCATAATAATATAACCCCACCTTCTCCCTACATAAAACTACATATCGGTAGAAATGTATATCTTCGTTAAGGTATGTTGAATGATTGCTAGCGGAAATTGTTGGTATCTGAATATGTTTAGGATGGGTATATTTGGAGATGGCTTGGATATGTCGTAGGCCGATCGTACGATCAGGCAGATCGTAATGTTCCTGTGTAATGTTTTGACGATAGTCACATTAGCTCAATAGATAGGTAGGATAGGTTTGTTAGGTTGCTTCAGATGCCCGAAGGGCAAACTGCCCAGAAATAGGAGCCCGTCGACTCAGGGAAGGAGTCAAAGATTTTCACGTTTCACGATATGCCTAGGAACTTCACGATATGCCTGATCTTACGATCGGCCGCCGACATATATACGATATATTTTATATACCTACCGACGGCTTGGGGCTAGCTAGATTTTGTCTTAAGGCATGTGCGTCCGTGGGCAGTATCAATAAATATTAACCTCTTATCTATCTATTACCACCGAAAATGAATTTTTTGAACCACGATAAAATGACGAGTTTTATACACAAAACAAAAATCTGGGATGAAAAAACATAATTTAATTACCTTTAGGATCTAATCATAAAAATCCTTTCAAATCGGCGTATAAGCAATAAACTCAACCTTACTACCATATATATAAATCATATAATGCACTATCATAATCTCTTGTCCAGATCCCAAGGACCGAACTTTCCAGGGAAGAGGGGGGCTAAAATGCACGAAAGAGATCGCGCAACGTTTTCCAATGCGAAAAAGTAAGATGGAGTGAAAGAAAAATTAATAGTACATTGTGTATTAAGGGCGGGAAATAAGAAATTACGAACGAGTGTCAATTTTAAGCCCGACGCGAAGCGAGGGCTTAAAATGTTCACGAGTTCGGAATTTCTTTACCGCCCGTGGCACACACAATGTTTTTCATCACACTTGTAAGGAAAAAAAGGAGAATTAATAAAAACAAACTTCTGTATAAAACACTTTTCCGCCCTAGGGCGAAAATTTCAATTTCCCGCCCGCAAGCCCTACGTGTAAATAAGTGTTTTTCATCACACTTGCTCGGAAAAGATTTTTTCCGCCCTAGGGCGAAAAATTCAATTTCCCGCCCGCAAGCCCTACGTGTAAATACATCTTTTCCGAGCAAGTGTGATGAAAATTATATTTCCCAATGGTGTCAGGCAGTTATTAAGTGCCAGGCACCATTATGAATTATTGTATTTTTTATTTCTTTCCCCCAGGTTTTTGTACGTGGAATTCCTTTTTATTTGGAATAGTTCGGATTGCAAATGGCTTGAGACTGGATGTTAGTGGTATAAATCAATGGAAGTATTCTCCTGTAGCCCGTTTGGGATCATTAAGTGTGAGTTTGCTTTTACGGAATTGTGGAGACCCTTTTAGAATTCTAGGGGGGCCTAGATGACATTTTCGAATGATTAGTTTGTTTATCTTTTATTGTACATGTTATAACTAAATATAAACGGCAGTAATATTTTTAAAAACTAGCGTGCCGGTCTTAACCCGTGGAGCGCCCTAGCAAGACACGTGTGATGTTAACTCAATTTGGGTCGTAGCGACTTAGTATCAGACGTGTGTTACTAACTACAGATCAATATGGGTCAAATTGCTTTGCATCAATTTGTTGTAAGTATGGTGGACGTTCGACGGGTTAAACGTATAAAGCAGGTAGGTATGGTGAAAATATGTGGGCATATATGTATCACTTTATTGTACAGAAACAAGTTTACATAAAGTAGACAAAGTAAAAGATGTAAGCAAATGTACGAAGGGGAAATTATCACTAATAAGGAGAAGGGATTTTCCAGCAGGCGTATTATGGATGGATTTACTACCACGTGATAAAATAACTGTCACTTTTTAACACCATGGGATAGAAAGTGACGGACACCGTTTTATCACGCTGTCTCGTAGACAAGAACGACTACCATATCCGTACAGCTAACCTTTGATAAAATGAAAAAGGAACAAACATTAAAAGGTGAAAGACAATTTAATATGAACGTATAACAATATTAAAATTCATCAGCTATCAGACGCTCCATTACTTATATTGCCCACCTAAAAACCTATGTGCTTCGTCTTACCTTACGCTTTGACAGTAACATAAAACAGACTGAAAACTGTCGAGACCCAACGTCTTTTGGAAAGACAAAACTCCTTTCACCTCTTTGCCGGTCGCCCCTGTCAAATATTCAACTTAATTCTAAACACGAAACCTAATACAAAACGGCTAGGCTCATCCCATACGTCTAACATGTAAAAATTGCAACGCGCCTTAACGCGCTCTGCATTTTTCCGCGACCCGCCGTGGGGCGAGAAAATTATAAAGGAAAGAGAGAAAATGAGACCTTCTCTTGCGACCCGAGTCGTATTCAGAAACAAAAAATCATCCCAAACACAATACCAATTCAACATGTAGGTATCAGTGCATTACATTCGCACCAATGTATGCTGAGCATTAGTGCGAGTAACATGCAAACAATTCGTTTTCAATACTTTTATGTAAAATCAAACACATGTTTCGGAATAAGACTCCTCGCATGATTGCTCTCGTTGTGAAACAAGGGAAGCTATTAATTTTAAATTCAGGTAACTGCCATGGCTTGCTCGCATATATGGAGATAAAGTGAAGATATTTTTAAAATACGGTTAAGAAAACAATAACACTTCTGTGTAATGTGTAGCTATACATTAAAATATCTAACTTAGTCTGTAGCTGTTAATTACGTGACATAACCGCTGTTTAGGGTCGTTCTATATACCTATGTGAAAATATTGTAAGTCCGCTGCTTATTCTGCTTTTTACGAAAACCTTATTAAAAAAAAACTCCTGGGTAGGTATATCGAAATAAAAAAAAACATTTTTTGTAGCGGTGGAAAACATCAAAACTTGTTGTGGTTAAAGTTAAAATAGTTAGGTACCTATACTTTAACACTAAAAAAAACAGCAAACACTTGCTTCAAATTGAGTACTGTGTTAGATAAATTCTTTTCAAAATGAAAGAACGGTAAAAATCCAATTAAAACAAATGAAAACTATAAATTCATCCGGACTTGTTTCCCATACTGTAATCTTTCCTTGTCTCATCCAATGACAATCCGGAAAACCTGCCACTTAGCTACCTCATTCTCTTTTATACCTAATTCCCAGCAACGGCCACTGTAAAAGGTTCCCCAGAAATGGCAGTTTAATCAAAACGTTAAGGGTTGAAGCTTAAAATAATCTCGCGAGGAGTTAGAGTGGGCCCCCGGGCGTATGATAAACCGGCGATAACCGGATATGGGAACGAATGAATTGGTCGCTTCGAGCTACGTTTTTTGCGTGCTCTTCTAGTTTTTGGGGGTTATCTTCATAGCGATCGATATGCAGGAAATAAAACTGAGACAAAACAGTATTAAAAAATCTACATGCAATGGGCTCAAAATTGATACATTTAATTAACTTTGCTTTATGGCTTTCGTGACCGAACCTTGTCGTCCTCATGATATCGCCAGCTATATTTAGGTTAAAAGACAATTAGTTTTTTTTTCAATAGTACTCTTATTCAATTGTCTAACCGCTGGTTTAGACCACCTAAAATCAACAATATGCACCGACTTATAATTTTATTAACTAACTAGAAACAGTATATAATAAATACAACAAACGTGATTTGTGATTTTATTGTCGCTCGTATGTAAAAAAATATCTAAATCAAACTATTTTCATAAATTTTCCAGTGATTAACCAGATATTGCAAATACGTACCTGTTTCAGTTTTTTTGAGAGACTTCCATCATATGTCATATTTTAATTGACAAAGTGTAAACGTTACATAGTAGTACAAAAGCAATTTACACAAGGAAAGGAAATTGTCAGCTTATTATGATGGTTTAAAATAATTCTAGTAGAAACATTTTCGCTCTCCGAACACTAAATTTTCGACTTTCTTGAGTTACCATTCGCCCGTGCGTCCGCTCGCACATGTAAGTACGTCACGAACAAGTTCGAAATACACGTGCGAATGATATCAAAATGACATCATTGTTATATCAGAATGGAAGTTCCAATTGACCTCAAACTGTAGACTTTAGTGCACTGGATTAAATTATATCAAATGTCACCTATCCTTGAGAATAGTCACTTTCATGCTCATTTAACGGGGACACGTTATCGAGGGAATATGCTTTCTTCTCCTTTGGTTTAACGTTACGTTATTTCCTTCTTGGGGTGTCATTAACATAAATTTTACGCTTTCTTAGATAAGCTTGGACCGGCCTTTCTATTAAGTCCTTTCCCTTTCCTAAATTTACTGGATAATATTACGTATGTTATAGTAAATATAACGTTTTATGTGCTGTTTTTTGTAGATTCGCAATTCTTGCTTGCTGTGAAATATGCCTTCCTTGAGTTGTGATTATGGAATCTTAATATGTATAAGCTTTTAGTGAATTGGTGCTTACAATTATGAGTATGATCAAGCAAATACATTAGTGGACATTATTAGTTAGGTTACTCGTATACCGCTCCTTTCCAAAAATAAACTCCAGAATAAGCTGATTATTTAGAGGGAGCTTTTTATTTATCGTCATCATTATTATGGCTTATTAATTAATTATCGTTATTAACTAATTGGGCTATATTATTCACAGTTAGAGTCTGTGCGGAAAGAGAAGAGTCGTGGAATCTATGAAGCCCAATACATTCCACGACTCTTCTCTTTCCGAACAGACTCTATGCACTATAAATTCAAGAAATTGTTATAATTATTAGCAGCTTATTATTTGTAATTAGTACGTTAATTTCCTAATGAAGTTTTCCTAACTGTAATAAAATATAGCTCATGCAAGATCGACAAAAAATTATCTATAGGTACTAAATTAAATATCAACCACAACAAAAACTTACTGGTCTAAAGACTTTTTTTGACGAAGTTTTTTTTCTATAATCACAACATTTTGATACGCTCTTTAACCCACTTGTAATCGATGACTCTACACTAAAGACATACAACAATTTGGCCCACAGATCCATCTACCGTTGACAACATATTTGCCATCTTTATAAGTATGTACACCGGGGCCAATGGGGTGTGCCAGTTCACACTATCTACAAAGAAATTACACGTTCCTCTCTATAACGGGGAGGGGGGAGGTAGGGTGACGTCAGCCTCGAATAAATGTGATGGAAATTGGAGGATTTGTTTACCCATATTCTTCTCACACTTTTGACACTAAAAGGTGGAGCGCCCTGGCTGAGTAACTATTGTTTTATTCTACGTAAGGCGTTGTGTTGACGTGTATTATTTATGTAATGGTTTTGGATTTTAAAGGGAAATTCAATATGTAAAACACTAATGGCGTTATTCATAAACGCTTGTCTAGTTTAACAAGGCTTTGATAATCGTTTGTCCTTATCTGTCGTTTTGAAATTTGTGTTTGTTAGAAGAGGACAAAATTTTACAAAGTTTACTAAGTTGTCTGAATAAGGTTAGTAGTAAGTACATTTGGAAAAGAAAATAAAGACCTATGAACTATAATCACACCTTAAATTATTAAGTATTAATTTACTTCTATTATTAATAGCCTTATTACGGGTGCCAACCCCGGGAAGAGTAATCGTGTATTATGTTTTAGATATGAGCTATCATGGCAAATTATGAAACCACTTGCCTCTGCTTGTAACTTACTATAGGTACTCAATTTTATCGTAATGAAAGCGATATGTGACTGTTATGATGAGAACATGGTAAGAAAACTACCACGACGTCCCATTGAAACTTAACCCCGCCACAGAAAATTCAATTTATTTAGCATTTCAGAACGAAATATTAGGGAGGCCTACTTATCAGGGGCGCAAAACCAACACATCCATCCTGAGGCACACCTCACATACTAAACTAGATTAGGTACCCGGGTAGGGAATATATTCTGATGTCGTATATCCGCCGGTTTTCTATCGGGTCGTGAATAAGTTTTCGTAATCGTTTTTATAACGTTTTTTAATAATAATTATATACCTACTTAAGCAATATTACTTAAATGTAATTAATAGAGACACATATAGTTAGGGCCAGCTAGCGTCTTCCACAGCGTTCTTGCCCTGTCGCGGGCGCTGACAAGACGCTGGCAAGACGCCGACGTTCGAAAGACACTAGAGACGTCGCGTCGTCGCTGCGTGGACGCTGATGGGATGCTGGCGCTCGATAAACGCAGCTGCCGTCGCGCCGACGTTACGTTGACGCAACGCAAAAGTTGCTCCTCTGTTGCGCGGGCTCTGGCAGTCCGACGACGCTCGAAAGACGCTATAGTGTGGAGTGGCCTTTATAGGTAGGTACGCATAGAAATAATTAAGTACCACTTTTAATATCTATACACTATTGAATTCTTTTCGGCGTTTCTACTCGGCAGTACGACGGCTTTTACAAAATGTTTATAGGCTCTTTGTGTTTAAAATTACTTTTATAATAATTTCATTACCCTGCGGGCCAGAGAAATGATTAAAGTAACAAATAAAGTACGCCACACGCTCACGACGCACAGTTAACAGGACGAAAAACTCCCATTTTTCCGATACCCACTTTGTTTACGCGTCACATTCATTTTCGATTCCCGGGCAGACCCAATATCCTGTGGGCGGCGCTATTTATTTAACATATCATATCAGCATTAGCCTGATATATAGAGGCTTTGATCCTTCGCCGGACTCGCTCTGATTTATGCCTACATTATCGCAATGCAAAGAAATGAGGGGCAATGTTGCTTGGAAATTGTGAAAGAAAATGTCGTTTAAATTTTTGTTTTATATGGTAGACAATACTTTCAAATTCTCAAAACTTATATCATGTTGTTTGTTGATATACTTAGTTCTTTTCGCTGCACATATAAAGAGCGTTGTTCTATAAAATAAACGTATTATTTTATTTTACTTAAATACCTAGAAGTGAGCTCATTTGATGTTTATTAGGTATCAGCCTGCAACATTGGTCTGTTGTTGTTAATATTTCGGATTAAGCAAGTCCTTGTGAACTTTAGTATACCTACTAAGAAAATGCTTGGGACTTACATTAAATTTCATGATAATCACCACCATTTTCCTGGAAATTTAATTCCGAAATCTCATAACCCTGCTGACGCTAACAAAAACCCTTACAAATAATCGGAATTAGAATTTATTAGTGCGACGTATTCGTTCAATTTGGTCCCGTGTGTAGCAGTAATGCGTAAAAAACTCATCTCCGCCCCTTGGTGTGAAATATGATGTTTCCCACCCTGCGGACGCGATTAGAAAATTCGTCGCGGGGTTACGTTAGCGTTTGCCAAACTATTTTTGCCAAGGACCACTTGAGATATTTCTTAGGATACCTTTTCAAAATAATTTTATGTTTTATGCAAATATATGTACTGATGTTTGTATATGATTAGAAGTGTTATATGAGCGATATATGTTTTAAAGCCATGTATAGTTATCATCTGGTGTACCTATAGGTATGCATAAAGAAAGTCTTTGTATACTTTGTATATATTTATTTAATATCTATTCTGGTTATAATAGGAATGAGTGATATATGTTGTAATGCCATGCATAATATAATTTGGTGTAGGTATGTATTTATTTTGTATATTATGTTGTATATATTTATTTAATATCTATTTTGGTTATAATAGGAACGCGGAGTCAATTAGTATGTTAGTATGTATAATTAATATAATAATAGATAGAATGAACTAATAGCGGACCATTGTCGTGGTTTCATGGTTGATATTGTAGAAAGTAAAAAGGGAAAATGGTCATACTCGGATCGTCGTAAACTTATGATAATGATTATTTTGCAAGGGAACACAGACTTTCGAGTTACTATAAGTAATTAAGTAATTGTGTTTCTATCTTTACCCCGCTCCACCAAAAACTACCATGGACCACCTGTGCATAGAGAGGTTGGGAACCACTGCTTTACGCCATACCTCCGTACGTGAGGATAGTTGCGGGAATCTAAATTCCGAACAAAGAAACGGTTTTGGGTTTCACGTGTCTTCTCATGAGGAATGGGTTCCTAGGCGCTTATACGTGTAAGTATATATGTCGTGCTAGGAGTAAATTTATATTCAGAAACTGTAATATCAGTCGTGACTATCATTTTTCAGAATCAAATCTTTCTCGGTTGACAATGTGCGTTGCTATTAATTAACAAATATCTATCTATATTTATCTGCCTGTAGGTATAGTCGCCATCAGATATATAGGAGCGGTCAAGGTGTTCACAATATCTGAACACGCGCTCTAACGCCCTGACAATAGAGGCGTGTTCCGATATTTGTGAGCACCTTGGCCGCTCCGATATATCTGATGGCGACTGTACCTACTTAAAATATTTTCATAAACTGCTATTCTAAATTTTTTAGGTTACTTTTGACTCGTCTGCAAAACCTGTGTCCGTCCATCCATCTGTCCATATTCCAGGAATTTTCACTAGTTTTGTATACTGACCTATGTTCTGTGTACGTAGTTATTAAACTTTCTTGCCACTTGCACAAAATATCGTTCAATTCAATAAACTATCCCTCCACTTGAGACACTTATCGAAGAAAAAGAGTTAACAAACAAAACTGAAAATAGTCTCGGATGCTGCGTTTCTAATACCAAACTTCATCTCAGAGGCAGGATCCCCTGATCGAATGAAAACATTGCTGTGTGCGCTTTGCCGATGAACTAAAGTTATCAGAAGCGTCAGAGTAAATACCTATTTCTCAAACATGCAATGAAATGTCGTCACTCCGGGCGTTATATCAGGCTTCGAAGTATCACGTTTAGGGCGGAGCAACTCCGAAGAACTGTAAAGGAATTTCATACAAAATTTAAGGCCTAGGCCGGGAAGTATTTTTTTTTTTAAATTTCCATTTCATAGATATTTGTGACACACCATCGTGGCATTCAGCCATTAAAGTGATAACACACTATCGCACGGCTTTAAAAAAAAACTATAGGCAGTTTATGCTTTATGGTTTATGGTACGATATCTTTTTTTTCATCTTTATAGGGCTGTATCTCCTAAATCGTGCGTCGCAGCGCAAAAATAATAAAATGTTCGTTCCTCTGTAAGAAACCCTTAATTAATATTTAAAAAAAAAAAACACACAATAAGAAAAAAAAATAACAAAAAAAACTTTATAATGCTGTATCTCCTAAACCGTACGTCGTAGCGCAAAAATAATCAAATTTTCGTTCCCCTTTAGGAAACCCCTTAATAACATTGAAAAAAAAAACACAAGAAAAGAAAAAAAAAATTTATAGGGCTGTATCTCCTAAACCATGCGTCGTAGCGCAAAAATAATAAAATGTTCGTTCTTCTGTAAGAAACCCCTAATTAATATTTAAAAAAAAACTAAAAAAAAGATAAAAAAAAACTAAAAATACTTTATAATGCTCTTAAACCGTGCGTTGTAGCGCAAAAATAATAAAATTTTCGTTGCCCTTATGAACCCCACGCACTGAATAACCTATCACATTAGGACATGAAACAATCATCATCATCAATTTTTATTATTATTTGATTGCATGTTTAAGAAAAGCACTATACATAATTATCTCGGCGTGAAAAGGGGTTGTCGGCCTCATAACTATGCGGCCTCACTACGTTCGGCCGTCTATATGCATTCGGCCGGCAACCTCTTACTTCCCAGCCTCTGTAGTAATGTACTTTAATCGAGTACTGGAAACTGGACGTAGTTTCGCAATTATCCGGCACATGGATGTTATGCAATTTTCGCTCTCACACCTCAAACTGTAACAATATCCAGGTGAGGTGAGTAATGTCATGGAGTCATAGTTAATAAAACACACACTATGAAAATAAACAATTAACTATAACTTGAACCCATATATTGCCCATGCTCGTCTGATACTTAAGTTGCCGTGTTGTAGTTAGTATGAGAATTGTATGGGTCAAATGTTTGAGGTAAGATTTCAACCATCTCTCGATTTTTAAGATTGACGTTTAATTTCGCATACTCAATAACTATATAACAATTATGATGACATGGAGCTGATCTGATGATGGAGACAGGAGGTGGCCATGGGAACTCTGTGATAAAACAACGCAAACTAATTGTCTTGTTAGAATTGTATCGATGAGTTTTAGTTGCCTGTGGAAATAAAAGTACAGTAAGTGATAAAAGCTTATAAGTATAAGCGATAGCTTTTAGTTTCAGCAATCGCTGCTTTGTCGAGGAAATTACTAATTGTCTCCTGTTTGGCCGCATTGACCTTACCAAAAATGAAATTTATGCCAATATATGCAACATATTGGCATAAAATACAATACCGATTTACCTCTTCCAGAGCTTCATATCATAAACATCGCCCACCCCGCAGCTTTCAGACATGCATGAGTTGTCGAGGTGTTTTTATTAATAAAGCGCTTACAGAGAGCCCCGGTGTCGTCGAAGCTTGGCATTTAGGATATCGAGACAACTATATTCCTAAGAGGCTAGAATATTCAGGGAAGTGCTTCAATAAGTTTGAGAATACTTGAAACATGAAAAAGTGCGGTAAGCTGAGGGATGGAGACTCGCAAGACTGAAACGTTTGAAGAGCCCAAGCGATAAAAGTATAAAATATATTAATTACTGTTTTACATTCAAAATGCAATTTTTATTAATTTTTACTGTGTCGTGATTTTTTGTTGTCATGTATATAAAAGTCGATAAATCAATAATGATACATACTTGACAATTTGTGACGTTCTCAAGCAAAAGGTACCACATTGTCGCTTGCCATAAGGACGCTCTTACAGATTATTCGTATAAAGATAAGAGCATATTTCGTCCTAATGGTAAGCGACAACGTGGTACCTTTTGCTTAAGAACGTCACATTTTTTCATCTAGTTCAATAGGTACATAAAAGATATGTGCATTTGACTTTTATTTTTCATTGGTAAGAATATCTTCTAACAAAATTGTACTTTCACGAGATTATTATGTGAGATTTGTATGACATTAAGTAAGACAAACAACAACAGAAGAAGGGATTATTTGATGTTTATGAAAATCACAATTGCAACAAATAACTAAATTTTTGTAGAACATTTAAAAATTGCCACTAATTAGGCAAATTTACAATTGTTAAGCAAGCCACTGCCGAGCCTTCCGAATGGATGCCGTTACAATGAATTCACGCAAATGGACGGCATCCAATTATTAAGTACCTAATACACTGACGATCGATCCATTTCATACGTCCATACTTCCATAGGTGCTCTTGCTTCACTTGCTTGTGTCGTACTTTTCCGTTGTGTAAGAAAAGTAGATAGTTACATAAATTATGTTTAAAGCATCAAAATTTTCCAGAGCGCTCTTCGAACATTAAGTGTAAGAAAATAAAATCCTTAACATAAAACACACGTAAAACCCAGCTGTAAACCCCTAAATGTTAACGTCAAAATTTAAGACTCGTGTACCATTTATTTGAGCAATAGCCAGTGCAATAATGTATGGAGATTAGGTAGTGGACAGACGAGGCCGCGCTGAGCCGACATGATACATCAATGTCGCGGTCGTGGTGGACACCGCCCCTTGCTCTACACTGCTACTGGAGTGTGCGGTGTGGAGACGGCTTTACATTTATCATGAATGCTCTGGCTTGCTTTTTTAATTTGTCAGGCGAATTAGTATAATTGGGACATTATCTATGAAAAGGAACCTTATTTTCGATGACGCTTACGCCGCACAGCGTCGCGCGGCATCGTATTTATATCGGAACATCGTTAATAATGGCGTAAGCGCCACCGACAATAAGGTCCCTTTTCATAGATAACGTCCCAATTAGGTATCTACATAAAAAAACCATACAAATAAATTGATAATGACGAATAAAGTATGAATTGAAAGTACACTAGTAACGAACATGATATATGAACATTATGTCTGTATCTTTCAATCGAGCCGTGTTAAAGATAAAACTGACTCTACAAAGTCCACAAAGTCCACTGCCATACTACCCTACCAGTGTCCAAGACTAATAGTTGTTTGGACGTGAGCTTTGCATGCCATAAGCGCGCCTGTTAACGAGCGAATTAGCAGCGGCCTGATGGGTGACCGCTATTTGTTATCATTATCTCGGTCCAGTGAAGAAAAATTGAGAGATTGCTATTTTTTTCTTTCTCTTACTGAAATTACTTGGTAACAGAGAAACGTCATCGGGCATTAACTATGCCATTCATTACTAGAAAAAGAAGGATTCAAGATCGAGAATCCCAAGAACGACATTTCGCTAAGGGTGTGGTCTCCTCTGCAACCTTCTATGAAGCGCCATACATTATCTACATCGCGCTTACGGAGTTCCGAATGTCAGTTGCAATATACAGGGTGGCTAAAAAATAACTTAATTCCTGTTGCCAGTGAGGTTTTGGGATTATACTGAGCAACTTTTACTATGGGACCAACCCCGAAATCGAGAAAAAAAACTTACCCTCCCATAGAAAATGGACCAGCCAAAATGTATGAAACAGCCAAATTATTTTTCGCGATTTCGATGTTGGACCCATAGTAAAAGTTGCTCAGTATAATCCCAAAACCTCCCTGGCAACGGGAATGCAGTAATTCTTTATCCATTCTGTATACAACTCTCATTGAACTTCGGTCTCCAGGTACAATACCCGTCTGGAGAGAGTAGGTACTCTCTTCTCTACTTTCTACAAGGCCATCATGTACCTATGTCATCGGTACGTTTTCCAGTGAGAACATATTCTTCTTCTACCTAGCGTTACCGCGGCCCTTGCCAGGGTCCGCTTTCCTACTCGCTTTTCTCCACTCCTCCAGTGAGAATATAATATATTATAATATTTATAATTATAACTACGATGTACAGTCAAATAATTACATTTCAGTACCATTTTGTACCTTGTCACAGTGTCAATCAATATGAAATTCGCTAGGGCCCTCATACGATTATCACTGTGACAAGGTCCGAAATAGTACTGAAATTAAATTCCTTGAAGTTTTTTTCCTACTCAAGAATTACTTCTCATTACAAGAATTCTCAGGAACAAGGTAGATTATTGACAATTAGGATAAATATCAGTTTGTTACATTTTTATCGTCAATTCCAGCCTCTGAATCTGAACCACAGTATCTAAGTAAGTTAAAGGCACATCGCATTTTGACTAGATCATCTCTTGGTTGAGGATTTGCATTTAGCCACACATCGCTTCACGTGACCTATCTGTGAGAGAATAGGACTACAACTTACAACGCTTGTTGCAAAATCAACTATACCATTGCCATGATACGCTGAATCTCAATTTTCTAGCCCAATTATGTCCTGCACAAAGCGAGAGGCGAGCGAGGCCAAAGCGCCATAGTTGTTAAGTAAACGTCAAAGATATGTAAACAGTTTTCGCCTTATAACAATGGAATAAGGTGTACAAGTGTGGACATGTATTTGCTTGCCGCGGGCGAGGCCAGGGCGCTATAGTTGTACAACGTATGGAGATTAATTTGCACCACTCGACGCGACCTCCGCAGCTTCCCCGAACCCCCTCGGTCCCGGGCGACCCCCCCTCTGTAAAGGAATAGCGAGGATACGACGTAAGAAATTAGAATTTTACGGTTAAATACGCTTAAATAGGCTTTTTAGCGATAATACCGCCTGTTGTTTAACCTCTTCTTCCTGTATTTGTATTGTCTTCTGTAATGAGATGTGCAATAAAGAATCTTTGTATTGTATTGTATTAAATAAATCCTTATGGCTTGGTTGATAAATTATCTCTTAGTGCTAAGACTGCTATTTAATATATAATATGTTATCATATCCTAACTTCTTGTATTGTATAATAAATGAGAGAAACTTTATTGTATTACATGTTACACTGGCTAAATTAACCAATTTTGATAAAACTTGATAAAATTTGATTTGACATGGTCAAATTCTCGTTTCAATTTTATACTAAATTTATGTAGCCTAGAGCCCAAATTTAAACCTCGCCAAACTACGGATGTAAGATGCTTACTGTAATTTTAAAATAGTCATGTGATTGATTTACCAAAATAATCTAGCTTACATGGGTCAATTTTCAAATAGGCATTTTTTGCTGTCCCACGGCTAAAACTCGAAGTCCATAAGACTAAAAAACTGGGTATGTATATATTTTCATTCAATGTATTATAAGCTTTAAAAATCATGCACAACTGTACCTAAAATATTATTTGTTTCTGACAAAATCGCATTTGAAGTTCCAAAAACGGCGAAATTTGCCGTTTTTCGCGTGTCCCAGTGGCGGCATAGCGCAATAAAAAAAATCATAACTTTGGATGTAAGCAACGTATTACAAACAACTTTGTATTTTTATAAAGAGCAGTTTCTAGAGAATTGATTTAATCATATTGATAAATTAATGCGTTATTTAATAAAACAAAGAAAGCCTTTTTATCGCTGTCCCGCGCGGCACCTGTTTTGTTATGACTTAAATATACTCTCTATAATCTTCTTTGTCTATTGAATAACGGTTAGATTAAAGTTACGACGCAATAGTGCGGTTAGTTGGGCATCGATTGACATCGAATGTAGACGCGGAAACAGTTTAATTTATTTAAAAACAGGTAATCTCTTTCGATATATTTTGGTACGACTACAATGACATTTGT
Source organism: Cydia splendana (assembly GCF_910591565.1). Classification (NCBI taxonomy): domain Eukaryota; kingdom Metazoa; phylum Arthropoda; class Insecta; order Lepidoptera; family Tortricidae; genus Cydia; species Cydia splendana. The sequence goes on along the minus strand of NC_085971.1, from coordinate 8,512,883 downwards.
ATGGACGCTTAATACGTTGGTACATAGTTGAAATAAAAATGTTTATTTTATAATAATAGTTGCAAATATAGTGTTAAAATATATAGTAAAATAAATAAGTGAATCGGTTGTATTGTGTAGGAAATATCGGTAAAAAATATTATTGGCGACATGTCGCGACATTTGTATGGCGACATTTATACGGCTTTTTTGACCGTAATAATGTCGATTGTGGCATACAAATGTCGACACAGTGTCATACAGATGTCGAGAAGGTGCCATACAAATGTCGACACAGTGTCATACAGATGTCGAGAAGGTGCCATACAAATGTCGTCAGGGTCTTAAAAATGCAACAAAAATAATAAATAGTGGCATATACATGTTGATACTGCCATACAATGTCGAAAAAATGCCTTATACATGTCAAAAGAGCCTTACAAATGGCTAAATAGTGTCACAAATGACAAATGTGTGACAAATATCGATCTTTAAACGTCCATATCTAGCTAACTATAAAAAGTACAGAGGTGCCTCGTACAGTATATTTTCTGTTGTTAAGAGCCCTTTCTAAAACGATGATTATAAATCAGATTTTTCAAAAATAAAAACTTGCCATACAAATGTCGAAAAAACACCCTCTTCAAAAATTGACCCACATAATGTATAGAGCACGAGAGTCACACATTTCAATATGTAAAATTTCGTCAAGTTTGTTTCAGTACAGTAGTAACAAAAAGATAGTCAGAGAAACAATTGTCAAGTCTTGGCTGCTGGGACTTTTGGGATGATATGTTTACATAGGTACCTACTTATAGCCAATAATATTAATCTAAATTCGTATCCATATTGTACTAACGCGGTGGTCAACAAACGAACAACCTCCCACCCCCCTGCCTTAGTATATAAGGTAAGGAAAGAGGTAATTTACTGCGACTCAGAATGCTTGAGCTGCGCTGTTCATTAGTGAATAAAAACTCTCGTTATTTCTTAGAAAAATTGCGGAATCGTAGACTGCGGAGCTTGAAGAATAATTATTGCTAAGATGTCTATCTCTGATGGTTTCTGTGATTCCAAGATAAATATTTTTTTTTCCATTGAAATCTTCGCGTTCTTTTCTGACTAAAACAGAATTACGTAAGAGTAAAAGGGATAAATGATTCGTCAGCAAAACGCAAATTTGTGGCTTCAACTTCGCAGGGTTCTCTTTCTATTGTTAGGTCAATCTTATTTATGTGAGCAAGTAAGACTCGATGAAGAAAAAACAACCTGAGCAAACTTTTCTGATGCTAAATATTTAATTGTTCAATTTAATTCACGCTATTAATTAATTCTGTGATAATTCTCGTATAATAAACTATCATTAATAATACGACCATTGCAGTGTAATCTCGGAAGGTGGGTACAGAAAATTCGGCATAACCACAAGGCCAGTTCAAACATGCATTTTGATGTCAAGATGATGTATTTTTGTTAAATTAACAACTCAAAAATAATGATATCCGCGATCCCGGGCTGCACAGCCGTCTCGCTCACGCTCACTCTCAATGAGAGTGAGAGAAAAACCTGAACTCACTGCGCCTTAAAACTATCAAGATCCTTTCTTAGTCGGCCTGTGTTTTGCAGCTTTATTAACAGTCTACTGAACAAGCTACTAGTGTAGGGGAAAATGTTGTACTTATAGCAGCGTCAGTATACTTTCATACTTATGTACTCGCAGTTTTTCCTCCTCCAAACTGATATAAGTAGTAAATTTAATATCTCCATAGTTTGTAGACTTCGGAACCCTAAAATTAAATGATCTATGTTCATTTTGAAACATTGTTATTACATTTATATTTAACTTACTATACTGTAATGATTAAAAAATGTTGAACAAAGGATTATAACAAGATGGAAGAAAGAAACCCTTTAAACCAACAACTACATTATTAACATTTAACATAAAATTTTGTACAAAATGAGATTAGCGGTAAATACAAAAGCTGAAATTATTCATCATATTCTAACTTAATACTGACACAAGAAAGAAAGACGTAATTTCAGAGAGCAATTAACTTAGAAACATAACTCAAGAAAATTCCATCAAAAGCCTTCAAGGACTTGTCTATTTGACCCAAATTATGCGCCTAATCCAATATTTGTTCGAGAAAAGGCAAAAAATTTGGCCCCAATTAGCGTTCGGCCCGATTCTAAGAGAAAAGCCCGAGAAGTACACTCGATATACGACGGGAGGGGTTCCGTACAATTAAAAAAAACATTTTTTTTTGTGAGATGCATTTAAATCCGAGAAGCGCTGGTGGCCTAGCGGTAAGAGCGTGCGACATTCAATCCGGAGGTCGCGGGTTCAAATCCCGGCTCGTACCAATGAATTTTTCGGAACTTATGTACGAAATATCATTTGATATTTACCAGTTGCTTTTCGGTGAAGGAAAACATCGTGAGGAAGCCGAACTAATCCCAATAAGGCCTAGTTTCCCCTTTGGGTTGGAAGGTCAGATGGCAGTCGCTTTCGTTAAAACTAGTGCCTACGTCAATTCTTGGGTTTAGTTGTCAAGCGGACCCCAGGCTCCCATGAGCCGTGGCAAAATGCCGGGATAACGCGAGGAAGAAGAAGAGAAGATAGATTTAAATCCAAATTTTACGCTTTGTAATGACACTAGCTCAGATTGGTATTAAATTAACATAGTGATGACATTTTAATGGTACAAGTATTTTATACCTACTTAATGAAATTGGGTATAAGGTTGTCGTAATTATTTCACAGTGCATGACTATGACACACATATAAATACTTACTAATTGGTTGATTGTTTATATGTTTTCATTTGTGTGTAGGCCTCGCATAAAATCGCATCCTTGACTAAAGTTCTTCCCGAAAAACAGAAAATAAAATTAATATTCTAAACGAAAATGATACACACATTAAACAGGTAATTAATTAATTATGCAGGTAATGCTTGCTTTTGCTAAAGTCAGTAAATATTTTCTTATGTCACTTTTTACCTAGTTTAACCTAGGTTAAAGGGTCCTTTAGGTTTAGGACCTACTTGTACATTTCAGTCATGGTGAATCTTGAAATTAATAACTGCTCTGAAAGTTACAGCTAACTTAACGGGCCAATAGGGTATTACTGCAATTTTCTGAGTGCAGTACAGGGTCCTCTAGTAAACCATAGAGTAACTTAGTATACATACAGTGCTGTGCCTTAAACTGTTTTTTGTCAAGTTTTCACAGACAATAAAATATGACATTGATGCATCAAGGCGGTTTGTTAACAAGGGCCTACCGGGAAACGCGAAAATCGACATTTAGTTATCTGCCTCTTTATCGCTCGGTCTCTTATTTCGATTTTCTTGTTTCGCGGTAGACCCCCAAATTGTGACGGATAGTGATAGTGGCGCCTCCTACGCAGAGTTTCGCGTAATATTCCCTATTACCTCCAACTTTGACACTTCCAAAATTCAAAAATGGAACCCTAAAAACAAAATTGCTACGTATAAAGTCGTAACTCAATTACAGCGATGAACCGTTGTCGCTATAGGCGTTCGTTAGCCCGCGAGCATGCGCCATGACCCTAGGTCGATAATGAGACTCAGCATCACACATCCTTAGCTTAACGGTTACGTATTTACATACGTGCATATGTGGTGGGCGTGTGTGTGTGGGTCGGCATTTTTGTTTAACGGGTTGAATGCGTTTGAAATTTCGCACGGGCCATCCCCGAAATTTAGGAGTCAATTTAGGTTTTGCAATTATTTTTGTAAGAATGTTATACTCGTAGTAGCCTCTTAGTTTTAACTGACCTGAAGTGGACCACATATATTTCAGTTTTAATAATATATAGTTATATATTTTTAAGAAATGTTACTAACTTTCGGGATACTCTTATCAAAGACTGAAAATATTTCGTTAACCTTTTTTAAACATAATTGGTATAATTTTATTAATGAAAATAATAACACTCTATAGTCCGACAGGAAATGGTAGAAAATTATTTAGGGCGCCACTTCAACATAGCAACAATTATTTAGTATGGAATTTTTGTAGTTCCATTTTATTTTATTTCTACTATTTATGTCGCACAATAATTACAGACAATATTTTTATAATGTGCTCCAAGATCGCACCGCGTGCGGCGCATTTGCGGCATATTCGCTAGATCTGGACTGGACACACCTCAAGATATATTGAGTATTTCAAAAAAAGACATTATTTCCAATTGGGTCTTAAATTATAGTTAGATTACAGAAAAATGCATAGAGACGGCCATTCATCCGGAAGCCTTTATTCTTCTTCTTAGTCGGTACACTCTTGCCAGAGTGGTCGTGGTCATCATTGTGAATCTCGATGAGTGACGATCTTGCTAATACGGCGCCATTCGTCGCGAACTGCAGCTTTCCGGGTACATTCGTAAACCGAGCACTTAGTTGCGGCCTTGATCTGGTCTGTCCATCTCATTGGTGATCTACCACGTGGCCTGGTGCCTTCGACCTTTCCCTGCACTACGAGACGCTCTATGGAGTCATTACCACGACGAGAAACATGGCCGAAGAAAGTCAGAATGCGTGACTCCACTGTGGTTGATAGGCGCTGTCTGATGCCGAGTTCTTTTAATATGGAGTAATTTGTACGAAACTCTGTCCACGATACTCCTAGCATCCGTCTCCAGCACCACATCTCCAAAGCGTCAACTCTTTTCTTCCCGGTTTCACGAAGGGTCCATGTCTCCGACGCATAAAGGAAAATGGGGAATATTAGGCAGTAAACGAGTCTGGTTTTCGTGGTCTTGGTAATGTTCCTATTACCCCAAATCTTTTTCATTTTGTCCATAGCAGACCTAGTCATCGCCATGCGCCGCTTGATTTCGTCTATGCACCCGCCTTCGTTGGATATTAACGCCCCAAGGTAAATATATGATTGGACAACCTCACAATTTCCTATGTGTGTGATCCCTGGTAAGTTGTTATTGACGCGGTCGACAATCATCATTTTGGTTTTTGTGCGATTTATTTTCAATCCAAATTCACGGCTTGTAGCTTCCATCTTATGCAGCAGATCTTCCATGTGACGAGCACTAGTTGCGAATAAGGTCGTGTCATCCGCATAACGTAAGTTGAAGATCCTTCTACCGCCAATTACGACCCCGTCTGGCCAATCTTCCAAGGCAATTCTCATTATCATCTCTGTATAAATGTTGAATAGTAGAGGCGAAATTATACAACCTTGGCGTACTCCTGCATCAGGGTGGAAATCACTCGACAGCGTTTCATCCGTTCTAACTGATGCTGTTCCGCTCTCGTATAGATGCCTGAGTAAGTGTACAAGGTGTTTTGGTGTGCCCATATCCAGCTAAGATTTCCATAAGACTGGCCACTTCACCGAGTCGAACGCTTTCGAGAAATCAACAAAGCAAATGTACGTAGGCTTGTTGAACTCTCGCGCTTTCTCGATGATCTGGCGTACAGTAAAAATTTGCTCGCGCGTGCCTTTTCCCTGTACAAAACCTGCCTGTTCAGGGGCAATTTCTTTCGAGAGGAAGGTCTTAAGGCGCTCATTCAGAAGCCTTTATATTACACTGATTTAAACTTTCACGATTATTAAACATTATCAAACTGCACTCGGGACTTAATCGCGTATTTAAGTTTTAAAATTTACCTCCGATGTTTCGAGGACGTGTAACAGACTGACATCTACATTCATTTATTTACTCTCTCGGAAATTACTGAATCTGTTAGGATTGAATTTCCCGCGTTATATTGGAACTGTTAATGCGACAGTGGAGTCGGAGCGCCATCTGGCTTTCAATGGGTAAACTAGTAGGTAGCTTAGTTTTGGTTCACTATTTGCTACCCTGCAAAATTATATAATTTAATATTTTAGATGAAAATTATTAAAGCAATATTTATTGTTTAATTAATTAAATACTACTACTACTTCATTGTGCTTTTTAATTTATTCATGTTATCCTTAGAGATGCCATCTGTTGTAAGGTAGATGAATCAAAATACGCGGGAATGAAGTAAACCAATCATATGCAAGGGTGGCAAATGTTAACCAATCAAAACTTTCGATTTTGGTTCAACCATTGAGGAACTTGCATTAACATGGCGGTTTAGGGGTTCTCATGGAACCCGCGAACGAGGTTATTTAAGGGATCGAATAGAGCATTCGGGGCTTTTTCCGTCAGCAGAGCGTCGAGTCAATAAGGAATCCTGTGAGTGTTAGTTTGTAAGGAAAACCATGTGTTAAGCTTGTTTGCAGAAATGAGGAGTAGTTGTTGCCTTCACGAGTTCAAGATTTGGACAAGAGCCAGCAACATCCAATGGGCGAGATGCCGCTGACAGCACCTGGTACCATGGTTGAACCATGGGTGTGAAGACCGGGCGTGTGGTCACCGCGGTGCAGCTACCAAAAGCACTGCATCTCGCAATCATCGAGCGAAGCTTCACCTGGACTATGGGCGTGTATAATTACACGAATCCATCACGTGACCGCTGCCAATCAACTACTTATGATGGTACGTTAATTCATTTACATTTTATTATTTGCATGTCACTTTATATTTTGAGGAAACCTACATACATGTTGCGATCGTCCATAGGCTGCAGTGATTGCCTACTATCCGTAGGATTATAGACTTGTTGATGTCGGCGAGTTAAAAATAGAATCATTATTTTTATATGCTTGTCGTATGAATAGCAGGTAGTTGTATCGATCGCTTTAGATTATACCCTTCATTGACAAACAAAAGTACACTTTTATTCATGGTTATGTAAGTCCGATCTTCGTACGTTAGTGAATTTTAACACATATAACAGACTTGATCGCAGTGTAGTCTATTCAATTGTATTTGTGCAGTGAATACCTTAATCATATATGTGCTGGTGTGATTATATTAATTCAACTTGAAGTTCGTGTAGTGAACGAGCGTTCTTATAATTATGGATTAACCAATTACGAAGGGAATAGGAACGTTAATGCATTCATCATCATCTATGAGTGTATGTAAGTGTATTTTATGTAAGATCGTACTCCCATCTTAGATGCTAGCAAGGTGCTTGCAATCCTTCAGGTGTTGAGGTTACTTCGTGTGCACATTTGCCATCTACAATCATTAGCATACATAAATTGTGATCAATTTACAGAATATCACATTAAAATTAGATTGTTCAGTAGTTACCCTTAATAGAATTATCTATTACTATCGACAGAGAATTAGATGTGTATGTATGTATTTTACCCGTTTTATTTAAATGGTAAGGTAGGGCGCGTCTTGATTTAGATATAAATGAAATAGGTAGATGTGTTTAATTAGATTGAGTTAGTGTTGCATTCTTCGAGTATATCTTTATCGTTTACTATAGTAGTTAATTATTTCAGGTATCAATATCGTTCATAAACTTCCATAAATAGTATTGGGTGTAATTTTAACGAACGTTTAGATTAAAACATCATAAGTTTTAACATTATAATTATGAATATTTATTCTTGGTTTGACAGTAAAATACTCATATTTTGTAGCAATAGATTATAGGTTATTTTCAGTATTAGAAATCCATAATTCTAATTAAACTTTACAATTTATAATTTTCATAATTGAAATGATGGTCCCTATAAATGCTTAGATGTCTTTGTCCATATAAATCATTAGCTCTGTAGGGCGTAAATGTTTGGTTAGATTAAAATTAGGTACCTATTTAAACCAATTACTTAATAGTTTATTAAACACTATTTTATTTCTCAATTCCCGGTTCACGAGTGGGTGCGGCAGCGAGCCTTGTTCCATCAACGGCTTCGGAGTGTGTCTCGGAGCATCCTCGTCTGAACCTGGTCAATCCCGCTGCTACGGGCGCCCCTACCTTCTACAGGAAGAAGCGAGACTGGCAGCACTACGCCGCATCTGAACCTTCAAGCTACTCACTGGATCCGGTGCGGTATTCATCTACGTGGGATGAGCAAGCTTTGTCTTCTCCACAACGTGAGAGCTTCGAAGCCCCGCCAAGCTGATCCTGATATCTACCTAAACGGTGACGTAGATCATTACCAATTATGTTAGGTGTCCTAAAACGGTTAAATAGGATTATTGATTTATTACGGTGTATTTATTTGTAGGTAGTATTATGTAGGACATTCGCCATATTTGTAGGTTTATATTATTGCGGTTTTAATATGAGAATAGGTAGATATATTTTATTACGGATTTTGGTTTAAAAGGTAGGTACGGATTGTATTTCTTAACGTTCATTTGATTATTGATTTAAAAATCTAGTCTATGGTTCTTATGACTATCTGCTGAATTATTTGAAAGCTAATGACTTGACGACTTCTAGAACATTCGGTAAAGCCATCTGTGTGATAATACTGGTAATTGATACCTATTTAATGATCGTGATTTCGTATTCATATTTTAATGCAAGTATTTTCTAGTTCATCCGAACATGACTTAGCTAATCATATTACATATATATCTCTCTCTCCTACAATCTGGTTCAACTTAAGCTAGTTGCGAATCACTGTATCATTTGTAAAGCATAGTAGTTACATTGCTAATGCGTATCATTTTATCTATTATTACTGATAATATTTGGTAAACAGATTGGTATATTTCTTATGGTCTTACATATTATTATACTTGAGCTACGAGTCCTTGTGATTCGCAAACAGCTATATGCTATAGAGTTCAAGAGTCATGAAATGCTATTGTGGGTGTATATTTTGAATATTTGGTATATAGTTTGATCTATATTTAGCCAATATTTTTACTTGCCCCAAATTCATTTGTCATATTGAATTAAGTCATTCGACTAGAGAGTGGTTAATACCTATCACTACCATTTTGGATTACATCCAATTAAAAGTATATTATATTTATTTACTAACAAATTGTAGTTGTTGAAGTTAGTCACATATAAGTGGCTGTTTTAACAATGAGGTATTTAGGTGTTACCCAAGTTCATTTATTAAGATATCACTAAGCAATGGTTTTATGTATACCAGGTTGATGAAATACGTCCACGTGTTTTATTATAGGGCCTGTCCTTGTTTCTATGAAGGGTGTCCCGTCTTTGGCCTCCGGCACTGAAGGGATCTTTGAAAAGGGATCACTTCAGTGGTTGTAGCACGTTCAGTGGAGCTAAGCTAAGTATATTGATTGCATTAATCTTATGATTCATGCAATACGTTTACCAACCTCCCCTCACATAGAGGTTCGTGCACCCTGGAGCTGATATAGGCTGCTGGTCGGAATCTGATTGGATCTGAATAAATCCCTTTAGATTCTTACAAGACGCCTTTCACCTCCCTGGCGAGAAATCTGTATTCATCATTTGCTGGTACAAGCCATTAAAGACTCCTTTATATACTTATTGGTAGGACTATATATATTTATAGGACGAGATGGTTCTGTATCGGAGTCAATGATGATACACAGGTTATTGGCGGGGCGCTAACCCCTTTGCCCGTTCATAGATAACTGAATCATTATTGAGTTTTACCACAAGCTCAGTAATGAGGACAACTTTATTATAAGTGTCTATTCAGTATGATTCAATCTGGATTCAAACCTGTATTATGAATGCTTAGCCTTTTGTTGTATGTTGGGTAAAGGTAACAAACCCTAATCCAACTGGTTTCTATTCTACTTTTAGTAGTTCTACTCTACTTTCGAGTAAACTCTAATATAAAATAATGAAATGACTGATCTCATGATATTTGGGGCGACTCTTATATCATTGCTGTGTATATTGTCTCTCTCTTGGGCACTATTTGTCTATTCATTACTTACTAGACTCTGTTTCAGGTCTACTTGTTTGTCTCATCCATATGTGAATTACTCCAATACGCAAATCTATTGGGTGCTCTGCATGTACGTTAGGTTGATAGGGTTTTACCAGAAGGTAGTACAGTCAAATGCACGTCCGACGCCTAAGTCGAATAATATGACGAACCCAACATGGTTAGCATGATCGATTTTATATACCCAAGGGATTGCATATTATGCAAGTTACTATGTAACACCCCACTAGGGTTGGATAGGGACCACCTGAGGGTTGCGCATTTGAATGTACGTCTACATGACTTTTACTTCTCTGGTATTGCGTGGAGTGGATCACAATGGGACTACAGTTCAGACATAGTTGCTTATGGTAGCGGCATGTGCACAGTAATTTTATAGGGCACACAAAGTGGCCTTATGGTTGATTGCAATCAGTTATTTTATTTAACAACGCTGTTCTATTAAAGATAAAATTGTAAGAAGCCAGATTACTCTCCTTTTCACATTCCTAAACTTACCTATTATAATATATTTTGGAATAATGTTAATATGCCATTCACATCATAAGTTAATAATAAATCTTAATCTACTATATTTTATTAATAGAACTTGTTACAACCTATTTTCATATTTAAACATATGGACTCAAACAGATTTAAAACTTACTTGATTTCATAATTTTTAGACACCCATTTTATAGGAAGAATGTAGGATTTACAATAAATAATCTTTTGTTAATAAATAAAATTCCGTTATTTTGATAGGGTTTTATGAATTGTCTAGGAGCGTTATATTTAGTATCTTTTGACATGTTAGTTTCATCTTATTTTAGGAGCGTTATCTGTTAAATCTCGTATATTACGTTGCTAATTACGTATTAGACAATATTTAGAATATGTATTGTGCTTGTTGGAACATATTCCAGATTTTATGTTATGTAGTAGCATGGCTCACACCTCGGAGAGCTTTGGTTATTACTTGTCATAATGTTGGTCTATATTTCCCAACTAGATGATCTTGGCATACTTTCCTTATATATTTACATAAGGTTTTATTTATTACTGTGACATATTTTATTATGTTTGTGTACAGGTTAAACTTGGGCAGTCAGGTTTTTGTCCCGTCTTGTTTTCCTGACTTAGGTATTTGGCCCTAGCAATCAAGGCGGTATATCCTAATGTGTCCTAACTAGACGTCATTGGATATAGAGCTTATAAATTATTATATTAATTCAGCTTGCAAACTTAATATATTTGAATGCAATAAATCAAATTCATTAGCATTCAATACCTTGTTTATTTTATACTTCATCCCCTCTAGCCTACCCTTATATACTAAATTTCAGTATTATTTTCCAAAGGTTTCAATAATAGAGAAAACTGAGGAAAATTTCAGTATTTCAGGTTATAAAGCTTCTATAGTAGAACTTAGGCTGGGTAAGACATTACAATATGGTTTAGGCCGTGTCCAGGATGTTAACTTACTATTTATTTTATTTCGTGCCTTTCTTAAGGCACAATTTGATGTTCGTGCATTGGTCTGAGGTTGAAAGTGAGTCATGTTCTTTGTCTGTACTGTGTTCTAACAAGCATTGTTTAGGTTAAATATTTATCTTTTAAGCTGTTTCGATTAATTTTATTCCATTTAGATGTGTTTAGGTCGCTGAATTTATAACAATATTTGTTCTAGGTGTTTTTGTTCACAGATGGTATTACCTTAATTGATTTCATATTGCGTATAGGTCGCAGAATCTATTTATAACAAATTTGCTATACTTATGCTGTGTTTATAAAATTTGATAATTTTCAGGGATTATTTTATTATTTGGTACGTATACATGTTTTTTTCCTTTTACATGTAATATTTTATAATTTCGTACTGTTTACCAATATTTACTTTTTGTTTTGTTTTAGTTTTGATGCTATGTGTTACTTGTGTTTTGGGGCTAGTGTGTGCCAGTTCGTGGCACAGTAACTTCTAAATGGTTAGGTATATTAATTGGATGGTCATTTTATTTTAGTGATAGCTCTTGGATATGTTTACTCAAAATCGGTCTTTGCATTTTATCGCATTTGTTTCTTTTCACGTAAAATCTGAATGTCTTATTTTACACGTATAACGGTACTTAAATATTTGTATTGTATTCGCGGACGAAATAGTTGAAAGGGCTGTAGAGTTGATAGTGTCACTTTTCTGGTTTTAAATTACGGTCATTCTGTATTTGTTTAGGTCGATACGGGTAAATTAAGATTCAAGTGGATATTTTATATAGCATTTTATATTGATTTTTCCGTTGCGGTTATAGTGTTTAAAAGGTAACCGGTTTAATGATGTGATAGTGTGCTTTGTGTCAATTAAGTGTGCATTATAAAAGTGTGTTGAAATTATTAATAATAATTATGTGAATGGTAATTTTATTAAGTGCCGGTATTTTGTGGTTATCAGTCATATGAATTAGTGTTTTATTTAGTGCAGCTGTTTTTTGAGATTAAGTGAGATAGTGGTTCATTTGATAAAAGTGGTGGTTCTATTTAGAGCATGTATTTTCAAGATAATTATCAGTGATTTATTAAAAAGTGATAAATTTAATTAGTGCAGTGCTTTGTTTATTTATAGTGCGCGTGTGACAAGTCAGTGTTTAAATTATACATGAGTATTAAAATTCTATGAATTTTAAATGAATGGAAATTTATTTTTAATGACGGTATATCCGAGACTCTCAGTTTTATGTGTGTTAGTTGTGATTTTATTTAGTGCAGGTTTTTAAAAAATTGGTTGTTCTACGATTTGTGACATGAGTACGTTTAGTGCTGGTGATTTAATTAGTGATTCCTTTGACAAAATAGTGATTTTATTAATTTATCGCGAGAATATTAGTAAATAATAATAATAAAGCTTTCTTATTTTCCTAATATCTTATACAAAGTTAACATCGGTTTAGTTTTTTCTTACTTAATTTATAGGGGCCCCTTCAGATTCTTCCACCTCGTTCTGTCCTGGGCTACTGTTAGCGAGTTTTTGTTGATTACTTTTACAATATCGTCCGCCCAACTTTTGTCATGGATGTTCGACTTTTCTTTACCCAACCGGACCGGCGGTCCATTTGGTAGCGGCGAGGGTCCAACATTGGTCTGTGCTCCTTGCTACGTTTCCGGCTCATCGCCATTTCAGTTTTAAGGAATGGTGTAATGCATCTGTTAATTTAGTCTCTTTTTTAATTGTTTGTCTTTTTTTTTCTCTATTTATTTTTCTTAGGTTTAGGATGCTTCGTTCCATGGCTCGTTGACAACTAATTATTTTGTTTTTAATGTTTTGTATAGGCCTAAGTCTGGGACATATACGTCAAGCAGGGTAGAATACAGGTATCCATTATAGTTCTTTTCATACTAAGGTTGTAATCGCCTTTCAATATGTCTTTATGCGCCCAATATTTATTCCAACTACAGGTGATTCGCCTATTAACCTCTTCTTCGTTGCTGGTCTTGTAGCTATCCACGTATTCTATTTCAACATCGTCTAATAAAATTGAATTTTTAGAGCTATTCGTCATTATTTTAGTTTTATTTAAGTTCCATGTGCGGACTAGCTGTCTTGCTTTCTATGGTAAGCTCGCGTATCCATTAGGTTTTAGCAAAAATTACAATGTCTGCAAATCTGAGGTGGTGAAGACGTGTATTCTTCATTCCTTCCATTGCCCGGTTCAGTTCGGCGTCTATGTATTGCAGAACGGCTGTAAAAAGCTTAGGAGACAGTGGGTCGCCTTGCCTGACTCTATCTAGTTGAAACTCGTTCCCTCTGGTTACTAGTTTGGGTTGAGTAGATGTTTATTAGGATTCTAATTATTTCTGGGCTTATTCCACATGGTTTAAGAGCGGTAATTGACTACGTCCAAATGATATTATTGAGAGTATAATAAGATATTATCAGTGATTGAGTTAAGGAAATCTATTCTTGTTTTGAATTGGTTTTATAGTTCATTTATTATTCTAGTTAAGTGATATGAGTGATGTGATCTTGTTATTTTTAATCTAATGAAACGTGACTGGCATTTTATCTCATTGTATAAGTTTTAGTTTTTTGTTTCGTTCTCTCGTAATTATTTACGATGTCAGTTGTTATTTATTATTAGTATTCTTACTCCGGTAAACTCCGTAAATATACTAAGGGCGATTGTAACAGACTGACATCTACATTCATTTATTTACTCTCTCGGAAATTACTGAATCTGTTAGGATTGAATTTCCCGCGTTATATTGGAACTGTTAATGCGACAGTGGAGTCGGAGCGCCATCTGGCTTTCAATGGGTAAACTAGTAGGTAGCTTAGTTTTGGTTCACTATTTGCTACCCTGCAAAATTATATAATTTAATATTTTAGATGAAAATTATTAAAGCAATATTTATTGTTTAATTAATTAAATACTACTACTACTTCATTGTGCTTTTTAATTTATTCATGTTATCCTTAGAGATGCCATCTGTTGTAAGGTAGATGAATCAAAATACGCGGGAATGAAGTAAACCAATCATATGCAAGGGTGGCAAATGTTAACCAATCAAAACTTTCGATTTTGGTTCAACCATTGAGGAACTTGCATTAACATGGCGGTTTAGGGGTTCTCATGGAACCCGCGAACGAGGTTATTTAAGGGATCGAATAGAGCATTCGGGGCTTTTTCCGTCAGCAGAGCGTCGAGTCAATAAGGAATCCTGTGAGTGTTAGTTTGTAAGGAAAACCATGTGTTAAGCTTGTTTGCAGAAATGAGGAGTAGTTGTTGCCTTCACGAGTTCAAGATTTGGACAAGAGCCAGCAACATCCAATGGGCGAGATGCCGCTGACAGCACCTGGTACCATGGTTGAACCATGGGTGTGAAGACCGGGCGTGTGGTCACCGCGGTGCAGCTACCAAAAGCACTGCATCTCGCAATCATCGAGCGAAGCTTCACCTGGACTATGGGCGTGTATAATTACACGAATCCATCACGTGACCGCTGCCAATCAACTACTTATGATGGTACGTTAATTCATTTACATTTTATTATTTGCATGTCACTTTATATTTTGAGGAAACCTACATACATGTTGCGATCGTCCATAGGCTGCAGTGATTGCCTACTATCCGTAGGATTATAGACTTGTTGATGTCGGCGAGTTAAAAATAGAATCATTATTTTTATATGCTTGTCGTATGAATAGCAGGTAGTTGTATCGATCGCTTTAGATTATACCCTTCATTGACAAACAAAAGTACACTTTTATTCATGGTTATGTAAGTCCGATCTTCGTACGTTAGTGAATTTTAACACATATAACAGACTTGATCGCAGTGTAGTCTATTCAATTGTATTTGTGCAGTGAATACCTTAATCATATATGTGCTGGTGTGATTATATTAATTCAACTTGAAGTTCGTGTAGTGAACGAGCGTTCTTATAATTATGGATTAACCAATTACGAAGGGAATAGGAACGTTAATGCATTCATCATCATCTATGAGTGTATGTAAGTGTATTTTATGTAAGATCGTACTCCCATCTTAGATGCTAGCAAGGTGCTTGCAATCCTTCAGGTGTTGAGGTTACTTCGTGTGCACATTTGCCATCTACAATCATTAGCATACATAAATTGTGATCAATTTACAGAATATCACATTAAAATTAGATTGTTCAGTAGTTACCCTTAATAGAATTATCTATTACTATCGACAGAGAATTAGATGTGTATGTATGTATTTTACCCGTTTTATTTAAATGGTAAGGTAGGGCGCGTCTTGATTTAGATATAAATGAAATAGGTAGATGTGTTTAATTAGATTGAGTTAGTGTTGCATTCTTCGAGTATATCTTTATCGTTTACTATAGTAGTTAATTATTTCAGGTATCAATATCGTTCATAAACTTCCATAAATAGTATTGGGTGTAATTTTAACGAACGTTTAGATTAAAACATCATAAGTTTTAACATTATAATTATGAATATTTATTCTTGGTTTGACAGTAAAATACTCATATTTTGTAGCAATAGATTATAGGTTATTTTCAGTATTAGAAATCCATAATTCTAATTAAACTTTACAATTTATAATTTTCATAATTGAAATGATGGTCCCTATAAATGCTTAGATGTCTTTGTCCATATAAATCATTAGCTCTGTAGGGCGTAAATGTTTGGTTAGATTAAAATTAGGTACCTATTTAAACCAATTACTTAATAGTTTATTAAACACTATTTTATTTCTCAATTCCCGGTTCACGAGTGGGTGCGGCAGCGAGCCTTGTTCCATCAACGGCTTCGGAGTGTGTCTCGGAGCATCCTCGTCTGAACCTGGTCAATCCCGCTGCTACGGGCGCCCCTACCTTCTACAGGAAGAAGCGAGACTGGCAGCACTACGCCGCATCTGAACCTTCAAGCTACTCACTGGATCCGGTGCGGTATTCATCTACGTGGGATGAGCAAGCTTTGTCTTCTCCACAACGTGAGAGCTTCGAAGCCCCGCCAAGCTGATCCTGATATCTACCTAAACGGTGACGTAGATCATTACCAATTATGTTAGGTGTCCTAAAACGGTTAAATAGGATTATTGATTTATTACGGTGTATTTATTTGTAGGTAGTATTATGTAGGACATTCGCCATATTTGTAGGTTTATATTATTGCGGTTTTAATATGAGAATAGGTAGATATATTTTATTACGGATTTTGGTTTAAAAGGTAGGTACGGATTGTATTTCTTAACGTTCATTTGATTATTGATTTAAAAATCTAGTCTATGGTTCTTATGACTATCTGCTGAATTATTTGAAAGCTAATGACTTGACGACTTCTAGAACATTCGGTAAAGCCATCTGTGTGATAATACTGGTAATTGATACCTATTTAATGATCGTGATTTCGTATTCATATTTTAATGCAAGTATTTTCTAGTTCATCCGAACATGACTTAGCTAATCATATTACATATATATCTCTCTCTCCTACAATCTGGTTCAACTTAAGCTAGTTGCGAATCACTGTATCATTTGTAAAGCATAGTAGTTACATTGCTAATGCGTATCATTTTATCTATTATTACTGATAATATTTGGTAAACAGATTGGTATATTTCTTATGGTCTTACATATTATTATACTTGAGCTACGAGTCCTTGTGATTCGCAAACAGCTATATGCTATAGAGTTCAAGAGTCATGAAATGCTATTGTGGGTGTATATTTTGAATATTTGGTATATAGTTTGATCTATATTTAGCCAATATTTTTACTTGCCCCAAATTCATTTGTCATATTGAATTAAGTCATTCGACTAGAGAGTGGTTAATACCTATCACTACCATTTTGGATTACATCCAATTAAAAGTATATTATATTTATTTACTAACAAATTGTAGTTGTTGAAGTTAGTCACATATAAGTGGCTGTTTTAACAATGAGGTATTTAGGTGTTACCCAAGTTCATTTATTAAGATATCACTAAGCAATGGTTTTATGTATACCAGGTTGATGAAATACGTCCACGTGTTTTATTATAGGGCCTGTCCTTGTTTCTATGAAGGGTGTCCCGTCTTTGGCCTCCGGCACTGAAGGGATCTTTGAAAAGGGATCACTTCAGTGGTTGTAGCACGTTCAGTGGAGCTAAGCTAAGTATATTGATTGCATTAATCTTATGATTCATGCAATACGTTTACCAACCTCCCCTCACATAGAGGTTCGTGCACCCTGGAGCTGATATAGGCTGCTGGTCGGAATCTGATTGGATCTGAATAAATCCCTTTAGATTCTTACAAGACGCCTTTCACCTCCCTGGCGAGAAATCTGTATTCATCATTTGCTGGTACAAGCCATTAAAGACTCCTTTATATACTTATTGGTAGGACTATATATATTTATAGGACGAGATGGTTCTGTATCGGAGTCAATGATGATACACAGGTTATTGGCGGGGCGCTAACCCCTTTGCCCGTTCATAGATAACTGAATCATTATTGAGTTTTACCACAAGCTCAGTAATGAGGACAACTTTATTATAAGTGTCTATTCAGTATGATTCAATCTGGATTCAAACCTGTATTATGAATGCTTAGCCTTTTGTTGTATGTTGGGTAAAGGTAACAAACCCTAATCCAACTGGTTTCTATTCTACTTTTAGTAGTTCTACTCTACTTTCGAGTAAACTCTAATATAAAATAATGAAATGACTGATCTCATGATATTTGGGGCGACTCTTATATCATTGCTGTGTATATTGTCTCTCTCTTGGGCACTATTTGTCTATTCATTACTTACTAGACTCTGTTTCAGGTCTACTTGTTTGTCTCATCCATATGTGAATTACTCCAATACGCAAATCTATTGGGTGCTCTGCATGTACGTTAGGTTGATAGGGTTTTACCAGAAGGTAGTACAGTCAAATGCACGTCCGACGCCTAAGTCGAATAATATGACGAACCCAACATGGTTAGCATGATCGATTTTATATACCCAAGGGATTGCATATTATGCAAGTTACTATGTAACACCCCACTAGGGTTGGATAGGGACCACCTGAGGGTTGCGCATTTGAATGTACGTCTACATGACTTTTACTTCTCTGGTATTGCGTGGAGTGGATCACAATGGGACTACAGTTCAGACATAGTTGCTTATGGTAGCGGCATGTGCACAGTAATTTTATAGGGCACACAAAGTGGCCTTATGGTTGATTGCAATCAGTTATTTTATTTAACAACGCTGTTCTATTAAAGATAAAATTGTAAGAAGCCAGATTACTCTCCTTTTCACATTCCTAAACTTACCTATTATAATATATTTTGGAATAATGTTAATATGCCATTCACATCATAAGTTAATAATAAATCTTAATCTACTATATTTTATTAATAGAACTTGTTACAACCTATTTTCATATTTAAACATATGGACTCAAACAGATTTAAAACTTACTTGATTTCATAATTTTTAGACACCCATTTTATAGGAAGAATGTAGGATTTACAATAAATAATCTTTTGTTAATAAATAAAATTCCGTTATTTTGATAGGGTTTTATGAATTGTCTAGGAGCGTTATATTTAGTATCTTTTGACATGTTAGTTTCATCTTATTTTAGGAGCGTTATCTGTTAAATCTCGTATATTACGTTGCTAATTACGTATTAGACAATATTTAGAATATGTATTGTGCTTGTTGGAACATATTCCAGATTTTATGTTATGTAGTAGCATGGCTCACACCTCGGAGAGCTTTGGTTATTACTTGTCATAATGTTGGTCTATATTTCCCAACTAGATGATCTTGGCATACTTTCCTTATATATTTACATAAGGTTTTATTTATTACTGTGACATATTTTATTATGTTTGTGTACAGGTTAAACTTGGGCAGTCAGGTTTTTGTCCCGTCTTGTTTTCCTGACTTAGGTATTTGGCCCTAGCAATCAAGGCGGTATATCCTAATGTGTCCTAACTAGACGTCATTGGATATAGAGCTTATAAATTATTATATTAATTCAGCTTGCAAACTTAATATATTTGAATGCAATAAATCAAATTCATTAGCATTCAATACCTTGTTTATTTTATACTTCATCCCCTCTAGCCTACCCTTATATACTAAATTTCAGTATTATTTTCCAAAGGTTTCAATAATAGAGAAAACTGAGGAAAATTTCAGTATTTCAGGTTATAAAGCTTCTATAGTAGAACTTAGGCTGGGTAAGACATTACAGACGGCGTTGTCCCCGAGGTCGTCGTCGTCGTCGTCGTCGACGAGGGTTTTAAGATCTCATCCACATGGAATCCAGTCATTAGTAAATGTAAGCGGAAACGAATATCGACAGTCGATAAATCGAATATCGTTAGTGTTGTGTGTCGACAGAGTAACGTCCCTAGTGCGCAAAACGTTCAAACTGATAAACAAGACCAAGTGCGGGTAGTTCGAAAAACTCGCGCGGCTAGAAGATGTTGATGTCAACTTGAGCCATCAGTCTTCTCCGAGACCACGGGGGCAACGCCGTCCTCGAAACGTCGGACGTTAATTTTAAAATTTAAATACGCGATTAAGTCCCGAGTGCAGTTTGATAAAGCCTTTATTATGATATTATAAGAAGATACGATCATTTTGTGGATTTTTTAAATACAATTTTAGGTGATAATTATTTCTTATTTATGCAAATACTTCTATGAGTAGATACGAGTAGATAAACAAAAATGTATGTATCGATGGTGAATATTTTCCTACATGTATTAGAAATGTTAAAAACAGTAACCGAATAAGTGCATATGAAATTCATGAAAACTAACGATGTTGGGATAAGTAGATACCTACAAAATGGGCCTTGAAGGTTGATTTAGTTCGAGAAAGAAAATTTATGCGAGTTGAATGAATGAATGATTCGTGAAAGGGTTAAGTCGGACCACCATTGTGGTATTTTCTTTGCCATGAGACATGCTCGCATTATATACCAAGTTATTTATTGCTGTTTAGAAATTAAGCTTGAAAGTTTGATTTATGTTATTTATAAGAATATTTCGTAACGCTATATAAGTAATAAGTATACCTACAGTATTATTTAGAATTCAAATGCCTTTTTAACACAATCCTTACCTCCAACACCATCTACCTACTTAAAGGTTTAATTAACAACTTGGTATTTTTTCATTATGAATTGATGGCCTTCGACTTGTTATTTTTAGATAGTTCGACTTAAACTTTTCAATGTTCTTTTCTTACCTGCGTCATCTGAATACACCGGACAAGGGCGAGTCGGACTCTCCCACCGAGGGTTCGGTACTTTTTAGTAGGTACTTGTTATTATAGCGGTAACAGAAATACATCATCTGTGAAAATTTCAACTGTCTAGCTATCACGGTTCATCAGATACAGCCTGGTGACAGACAGACGGACAGGCGGACAGACGGTCAGATGGACACTACGGACAGTGGAGTCTTAGTAATAGGGTCCCGTTTTTACCCTTTGGGTATGGAACCCTAAAAAGAGATAGTGACAATGAAACGACACTTAGGTATAGCACCTGTAGGTGTGATATGAATATAAGAAAAACGTGTGTCTAATATTCACCAATAACACGGATTCTCATTTTATCTTATGCTTGAGAATGACAGAATCATTTACAAAACAATAGGACAGGTACTTACAAAAAGAAATAAATTAATATTACATAAAACGAGAAATTTCCACGTCGCCATAACTCGCGCCGGTCTCACGTCGCAATATAATTAAAATCACGACTGTCCCGTGGTCCACCCTGGAAGAAAGTGCCCCCTCCTCCCCACGAGGAGGCGAGGGGAGAGGGGGGCAAATGGGAGACGGCGATTCACATTAATATTCTCCCACTTTTATCTCTATATGCAAACTCGCTCCAAGTTGGTCCGTTCATTGTGGCCGGCCTGATTCTTCCTAGATTTTCCGACAGAACTTCTCCCTTAGTGAATGATTGTGCTGTTTCAATGCGGACTTTTTGTATAGTTACTGAGTCTTTTCAAAATGTTGATAAGTTTCTTGGTTGGAAGGTTTTGTGGAATGGAAATAAAATGTTTGCTGGCTTGCGTAAAAAGTTATTTTTCCGAGACTATTATACTATATTGACTGACTAACAATATATTGATATTCACAACTACTGCACAACATACCTATTTATGTAAAAGTTATTTTGCGAAAGAGGTAATATACAAAAAATAATATTTTATTATATATTTCTTTCTTAATCTATACCTACTGTTCTACTTCTGAGCAAAGGGTAGGTATATTTTGATTTGTGTCATATTAGAATATGATATAAAATATATGTGCCTATTATCTATGTCACAAAGGCAACACTGGTTGCCTACATTTACCATTTTTACATTATAAGGAAAGTCATTAGATAAAAAGACCCTCTTAACAAAACGCCCTTTTGTCACCATGATTACCTACTCACGGCAAATGAGATCGCAGTCTCTAGAATTTATAATTACGTTTAGAATTTCCTTCCGACGACAAAAATAATTCCATTAACTACGAAATCCCATTGGTCATCTCACACCAAGAGAGAGCGCGGCGTTCTAATTACAAATAATCAAGCGTTCTGATTGGCGCACCGGGTTCCCCCCTTCTGTTTGTTCTTGGGGAGGGCGTGGCCTCTCGCTCGCTCTTTTAATTAGTGTAAGGAGTAAATTGCTCGTGAAAGAGAGCAGCGCTAGTTTCGCGCAGCGCCACCTCTTATTGGATGTCGGAACTAGCGGGGGGGAGGCTGGGGGGATAGTGTTACGTAGTTAATGTAAGGAAAACACGTACGGCGAGCTTTGTAAGGGAAATGGCTCGGTTGACATTCCCCGAGTTGATGGGAGCGCTCGTAAGCCAAATCACTTGTAGGAATGCTGTGGCCTGGGGACAACAAGTTTTATTATGATAGGAAACGCTTTCCACATATTATATTAGTTGAAGGGATTACGAGGCTTTTGTTTTTATGTATTTTTTGTAGAAAGTATATTATGTAGGTACGGTAGTAAAAACGTTCACCAATAGTCCAAATTTCGTTGCCCCTCGGCTGGTAAAAAAGAGCATGAAGGAAAATCTCATTTGAACTGTCATTTACTTGTAATAGTCTTGTTTCAGCGGTTATTATTATGGTACTGGTTACGATTGGATATTAGGGTTAGGAAATAGTTAAGTAATCTATTTTTAAAGGGGTGTATTTAATTTTTACCATTTATAAAAAAGAAAATTTAAGAATGATAAAATAATGCGTAGGTATTGAAACACGTCACATGCAATGAGTAGGTACTGCAGTTCTATTAATTTCACTTAAAAAAAAAAATCTAGTTTTGCGTAGAGATTTACTTGTTTTAATTTCTCATAAAATAAACAAAATATGTTACGTGCCTGTTACTTTCTTCTATGAGTTTAATAGTTTTATTGTACTGATTGATAAACAGTAAATACATAAATAGGTATATATAACGAAAATATTGCCTTCTTGTTATAATCCATAACACGCGAGACCTCGGTCTTCCCCTAATCTCTGAAATTTGTGAGCCGTGAAGTCTCGTCTTTTTGTATTCTTAGACAAATGTACCTAATCTTTGTTTAGGTAAAGATTTTATGATTAAAAAGTATGAAGTGACACGTCGCTATACATATTTCTATTATTTGACGTATAAATGGATGTTTATTACTAAAATATCTACTTATAAGATAGGTTGAAAGTGTGTATTGAAGTACAAAATCTTAACACGTGCTACCGTTAACACATTCCTTTTTGTATTTTTGTGTAGGTATCTATAAAAAGCTAGATTACAAACGGGAGGACTTTATGTTAATTGTTTAGTTTTACGATCTCATACTTAGGTACCTATGTTACGACTTTCCACAGTAACCTAGAATAAATAAATAAATATTATTAGACATTTTTTTTACACAAATTGACCAAGCCCCACGGTAAGCTCAAGAAGGCTTGTGTTGTGGGTACTCAGACAACGATATATATAATATATAAATACTTAAATACCTACATAGAAAACAACCATGACTCAGGAACAAATATTTGTATCATCATACAAATAAATGCCCTTACAAGGATTCGAACCCGGGACCATCGGCTTCCTAGGCAGGGTCTCTACCCACTAGGTCAGACCGGTCGTCAAATAATATTAAATCTCGAGAGTAAAGCAAAAACATAACTGAGAAAAAAATTACAACATTCAAGTCATATTGTCAACAAAAGGGTAGCGGGAATTTAGATTGTAACATTTTCGTTCTCTAAAAAAAGCTTCCGCAGTTCCGTTTTAATTAAAAAACACGAACGTTCCAATCTCCAAGTCGCTTAGTTAAAAATCTCATTTACGCGAGCACGTCTCAAACTAAAAACCCATCCAATTTCCTCGTTTCATTATTCAAGCTAAATTCAATTTAAATTAGACACAAGCCGAAACTCTAAGTGTATCATCGCGTTCTTTTTATTGCACCCAACCGCCCCCGCCTCCCCAACAACGCAGCATTTCCAAGCCATTTAATATTAATGTGTATTTTCGTGAAGAAATTCGTATAAAGCTTCCAGACTGCGATACAGTGCTGGGAGGAAGTCGGGCGGGAATGGACAACAGGTTTAAATTTTAATTGTGCAAGACTCTTTAAAACGTGGGCTGTGGGAATAATAATGGTATTAAATTGAAATGCATACTCAAGTAGCACTAAATGCTCTTTTACTGCCGTGAAGTAAGAAACAAGTAAGACTTTTATTTAGACTAAACAACGTATATAGAACAAATATTGTTTATTTTTACGTCTTTTTTCTTAAGCAGAGTATGGAGATAAATGTAAGTGCAAAAGAGAACAATTTAGCGATCTTCTGAAAAACTCTAATGGGAACTTTATTTATTACATATTATTTATTTAAAAGCACAGATGTCCCAATGCTAAGTGAAATTTGTCTTTAAAAATGTATTCTTCTAAGGGCCACTTGCACCATTCACTAACCCGGGGATAACCGGTCAAACCTGGAGTTACCATGGTTACCAGTACTATTTGACACTGGGTTAATGGTTTATCCGGTTAACCGCGGGTTAGTGGGATTTTGCAACTGGCGCTAAATCTTTAACAATCACCTCTCCTCCTCTTTATAAAAACAATCTGGTATTTTTATTCAGTCATACATTAGTGCCAATTCGCACTAACTTCCTCTATGCAGAGACTAGCCGGCCTTACGTTGGATTTATTACTCCTAGTTAGAAGCACTTCTGAAGGCCAAAAGTAGTTGGAAACAGCCATTTCCAATACATAGAGCCCCGAGACAGATTCCAAATACATTAAACACTGACGCCCGAAGGGGTGAAACTATTAAAAATTCCACAAGAGAGTATTGAGGTGTAGTTTTCGAGATCCTAGTGTGAGGCAAGTGCATGATGCGAATATTGGCGAATTTCGAAAACCTTACATATGATTTTTATTGTGTAACAGGAACTGTTCATTTGTAGTATCAAAGTAGATATTAACTAGTAGATGTAGAGTGTAAAATCTGATGGGTTAATTAAGTACCTAATATATTATAATATGGGTGAAACGTCTTTGATAGCTAAGTGTTTAGTAGCTAAAATAACAAGATAAATGTTTATAACCCATTAGAGTAAAATTAGTATTTAAGTACTAAGTACTTAAGATACAGTACTTAAGTACTGTTATTGGATTTTAAATTTTAACTACTTACCTAGTAAACAGTAAACCAGCCAAGTAAACAGCAAGCATGTGACGCGATAAGTGCACCAGTGAACCAGTCATGAAAGGATTTGATGTGCCTTTTATTGATCAAAACAATGAGAGTACCTTTATATTTTTCACTTTCAAGCCCCAATAAGCCCTGAACAAAAAATGCATTAACAGAAGCTATCTACGAAGGGCGACAGCGCGTAATTCCTATTTTACAAATGGTGCACAATTTATACGACAGCCCAGTGATTATTCGTGGCCCACCATAAATTACCTGAGCGGCCGAGAGGGTTTTGTCTCTGGATTTATAACTGTAATTCTGTAATTGTGAGTTCGAAAAGATTTTCATGTAATTAAAATGAGTTTATTAAAGAAATATGGATAAATTCTTACAGACGAGTAGTTTACAAATTTTACGCATAGGTACCTACAGTCAGCAAAATTACAGTTGCAAAGGCATAAAACGACGAAGATAACACGATGAACTACTGATGATCGACAAAAAAAACTCACCAATTGGAGAAAAGTGGAAAATAAGAGGAAAATCGTAACAAATAGGCTAAAAAATAAAAACAACCAGTTTTTTTCACAAATTTTGGTAAATTGCTCAAGAAATTCTGGCCAGGCTCATATTAGGTGACTTAAATTGACTTAATATTTCAATATGTCAGTTTAGACGCTTTTTTTACCCCAGCTACTTAATGCAGGCAATAAAAAAACGGTTGTATAATTATTTAAACTTTAACAAATTACGCATAGCAGTTGTCAGCCAACATGTGGGAATTTTAGTGGCGACATCAATACATTTTATTGTTTCCTGTTTAGAGGCAATGAAATATTGATATCGATTGCTTACTATAGTAGTCCTGACTGTTTTAATACATATTGAACTTTACTGAAAAGAGTATAACGTTCACATTCCAATCGAGCTGACAAGAGAGATAAGAGGTTGAAGGAGCTGTATTACCAAGCCTACGCATTGACAGACGATCATGTTTAGTAAACGAGAAGTGGCCAATTCACATGTAGGTACATAGATAACTTCCTTGTTCATAACTCAATTGCAAGTAGCCGTCTTTCTCTTATGAAGAATAATTTTACCCAGGCATTTATGAACGTATTCGTTAATGGCATTTCTAAATAAATATTCATATTTCATTTGATGTTATTTGATTTACTTTGAAATAAAAAGTAGGTAATCTATATGTAATGTGTTCTCCAAAAATTCAACTAAGTATCGTCACGACTTTCGACTTACGATACTGGGTGTGACTTTTTAATTGATAACTAAGTTAGGTTTGAATGTGACGAGTCATAAATATGTAACGACGTCATTTTTACATAAGCTTATTTTTGTAAATATGTATCATGACCACAATCAGAAAACCATTCTAATTAAATATACGAGTAAAACGGGTCTCAGGTAAAAGTACAACTTTGAAGTGTTATATCTTATACCAAGACAAATATTTGCAAGGAAAATTACCAAATTCATCATTGTCGAATTAGCAAGACTAATAGCTCTAGCTCTCAAGATTAATCTTGTAACGTTTAATTTATCTAAACATAAAACTCCTGTCAATGAAAACTAAACGCCAATACTGATAGCATCGCGAGTTTAAATACAAGGCGTGCCATCCACGGTACACCGCGCAACTAATTTATAGCGGAACGTGTTAATTGCCGTAATGAATAGCCGGTATTACGTGACGATGGTCCTTCAATGCTCCCATTGCTTACATAGTCGAACGCTTCTGAGACCAGAGACCAGTACCTATACCACAGAATAAATAATAGTACTAGGTACAGAAGACTCACTCTCTAACAAAACGCGTCTGTTACGATCAGGACAGATATGGCTGCTAGGTGGCGACAGCGCCACGCGTGGCTTATGGTTATGGCTAGCCACCAAAATTGGTGTGGAACGGATGGACTTGTAGCTACCTGTTGCAAAGCGACGAAATCGCGGAGTGAGCCACGCCTGCCTATACCTATTTACATAGCATGTGTGATTATACTTTGCTATTAGGGAACTGTACACGGTGGCTAAAAAATAACTGCATTCCCGTTGCCAGGGAGGTTTTGGGATTATACTGAGCAACTTTTACTATGGGACCAACCCCGAAACAGCGAAAAAAAAATTACCCTCCCATAGAAAATGGACCAGCCAAATTTTTTCGCAATTTCGGGGTTGGTCCCGTAGTATTAAGTTGCTCAGTATAATCCCAAAACCCCCCTGGCAACGGTAATGCAGTTATTTTTTTGCCACCCTATAAGATCACAGTTACGCTGGAGTGTTCAATTTTACATGAATTTGGAATAGGTCTTATCTCTATCTATTTGTTTATGTTAACGCTTATGTTAATTAGAGGATGTGTGCTTCAATGAACGGGTGTGTGGGTGGGTTTTTGAGTGGTTTTATAATTTTAAATTTGGTATAATGTCGAAGTTAATATAAAATGGTTGAATTATTATTTATCAATTTGGTATTTTTCACCATATGATAGGTAGTCACTGAGTTAATTATGTAAGAAATTTACTTGTTGACAATAAATAAGAAACAATAATTCGTGTATTATTGAACCTATTCGTATGTAGTTATGTATGTATAAACTCTTTATTGTACAAAACACAAAACACAAATTTATGGCACAGGATAGGCAGTACAAAGGCGAACTTATCCCTTTAAGGGATTTCTTCCAGTTAACCTTATATGTAACCTTGTATGTATATATATGTAATGCAGGTAACGTTAAGCTTTTTTAAGAGTAAATTTATTGATTTCCAGCCAATGAATGCATACAATCTAAATGAATAAAAAAATATAGATACCCCTCTAAGGTACTTACTGATAATAAGGTCGTGTACCTAAGTAAATATATTTTTGGATTGGCTTGTAAATATGTTTCTAAACTCGACTGACCAAGAGCTTTTTCCACGGCTTCCACCATATCGTGCTACCCCAGACACGATGGACCTCAAGGGCAACGTTTGAAATCTATTTGGTCCAGTTTTCGGTTTGGTAATACCAAAGACATATGTAACTCCGTATAAGATGAATAAAGTCTAAGAAAAAAACGTGCCTCGGAAATCAAGAAAAAATCATTCTCGGATAGATGACACCTTTGGCCTATGGTCGGCTAGATGGCGTTGACGACACCGTTTTATATTTAACAATTTTAACACATAGGTATCAGTGAATGAACATGGGTCAAAATGATATAAAAATAATAAAATCATTTATCCATATATATACATTTTTTCGATAGTTTTATACGTTTTCATTTTGAGTTTTAGTCGTGCGTCGATAAATGGCAGTAAATTTACTGTGACTACAAAATTTACTATGACAGGACCCCTCTATACTATCTATTCTCTTTGGTAATACTCTGAAGTAGCCTCAGCAAATTTCTTCCAAGTTCTACCAATGGCAATTAATTCTAAAGGTCACTTAACTAAAAAGTATCTATTGGACAAGCGCATCGCCAACGCGTGCCATCGTTCTCATGACTAATGAGTGGGGTGCATCTGATTACTTAAAGCTAATTGCCGTGTAATAGCCGCTTAGCTAACGAGTACGATAAACATCAATGTAATGCAGCAGTTTACAGCTTTTGGGAAATGAT
The DNA here is from genome assembly GCF_910591565.1 of Cydia splendana. NCBI lineage: Eukaryota > Metazoa > Arthropoda > Insecta > Lepidoptera > Tortricidae > Cydia > Cydia splendana. The sequence continues at coordinate 8,484,304 of NC_085971.1, read as the reverse complement.
ACTTTATATCTATGCAAATAAAATCACATAAAAAAATTAGACTTCCAATGTGTTTAGGTTAGCGTTGTACATAACTATTTCAAATTTCAAATCGATAGCTTCAGTAGCTTTCGAAATATTTAGCAATTTGACAGACGGACGGACAGATGGACAGATTGACAGAGTCGCACCATAAGGGTTCCATTTGTAAAGTTTTGTACCTTATTGGTACGGAACCCTAAAAATGGTACATATGCTTTCATAGGATAGATTTAATTGCAGTTTGCCAAATTATGATGGGGCACTATACAAGTTCCTTCAACTTGCTTTACCAGATATAGATTAAGTCAGCATCAAAAGTATCATTCTCTAAGGGCCACCCCACAATAGCGTCTTTTGGGCGTCAGCGTCTAGTCAGTCCAGTCTTGTTTTGCCTGGGCTAGAATATCAGTGTCGTCAGTAGATTCTGAATTTCTGTCTCTTGTATCTTTGAATATGATGAAAGATCATAGATTCAAAGCGTGTTCTCTGGATTCTTCACAATCTTAAATTCGCAGGACTTTTGCCATGCTCTATTTTAAAACTTCGCTGTGTTATTGTAACTTTAAACTTGATTTGACATATTTACTAGCTCCCGTCAGAAGCTTTTTACGATCGATGATCTAATCATTATTCGCGTTGCAGATAATTTGACTGCGACAGACAGATGATTTACTAACAGCACAGTAAAAATAAAGAATGACAAAATATCATGAATATTAAGTATTTGGTTAATGAAATATCGCCATGCGTAGCTTTGGCGCGGATGTGACAGTTCTGGATATGGCAAGAGAACTAACTACGCTCGAAGGAAACTGTCTTTATTAAGCTCCTTAATCGTAGATCAAACGCGAACGCGACTAAAAATACCCAAGGAGGTACCTTATGTTCGAAAATTTTACTTAGTCTGTAAGCTAAAAGTCAGTCGGACAAAAATACTATTCACTAAGGTAGGTTGAATATTCAAGGGATTTTATTTAAAATTCCATTGGAGATTCGTACTACTTTAAATAATTAATAAAGTAATTTGATTTTTTCCTTACTTTTATTTACGTTGCATTAGTTAAAGTATTTCAATTGTTTTTTTTTAGGATCATTACAAATTTAATTAAAGTACAAAATTGATAAGTTTTTTATACGTTTGCACCTTATTTTATTTTCACCAACTAAGGTAAAGTAAACTGACAATTTGTTAGCCCAGTTCTGTATTGGACTTATTAGAGTAGGTACCAGTGGTACTACATATACTTGCTAAAATCCAGTTGAAACAGAATCAGTTTTTTTCAATCGTACTTCCAGTTAACTGTATCCACGTCGCCGTATTAATATTGATAAAACTGCTCAGTTTTTATTTGAAAATAAAGGATTAATCGTTGACAGGAAGACCCGGATCGCATAAATATCTCATTAGGCCAAGATTTATAACTCAAACAGTCACGAAACTGAAAAAAAGTTTGAAAGCAAACGTTTTGATAATTACTTGTCAACATGCGATTGCCTATTCGTGGCTAACTGGTGAATGGTTCATTTTTACTTTTTTTATTAGGGTTCCGTACCCAAAGGGTAAAAACGGGACCCTATTACTAAGACTTCACTGTCCGTCTATCCGTATGTCCGTCCGTCTGCCTGTCACCAGGCTGTATCTCATGATCCGTGATAGCTAAACAGTTGAAATTTTCACAGATGATGTATTTCTGTTGCCGCTATAACAACAAATACTAAAAACAGAATAAAATAAATATTTAAGCTGGGCTCCCATACAACAGATGTGACTTTTTAGCTGTTTTTTTGCGTAATGGTACGGAACCCTTCGTGCGCGAGTCCGACTCGCACTTGGCCGGTTGTTTTATGCAATTTGTCATTTTTTGATGACACCTAAATTAGAGAGAGCTGCTCGCACGAAGCTCGTTATTCAGTAAAGGGCTAGTAAAGAAAGCTTTCTGTGTAATTTTATTCTTTGATCAGTTGTTTTTTTTTTCTTTTTTATGACTAGTAATTTATTTTTATTAAATCCACTTCATTATAAGAATATAATATTTAGCAAAAACTAGACATTTTTATGAAATATTTCTTTGTTTAAAAAACAACACACACCGAATTTGTCTTGAAAAACAGAACGTTTTATATGTTCATAATCGTACTAAGTTGTTATTTTGTTTTAAAAAGTAGGTTAAGATAATCTACCAAACAATTTTAATAAAATTAAGTTATATTAATGAAACTCCATGAAAACATAATGTCGGTCAAATGCAAATAAAACATCGTCGTAAAAGCATTTTTATTATATCACTCGTATCTCACTAATTTTCGACGCCATTGCGAATGTTATTTGGCAAAGTGTTCGAGTCGAATCAGGTTTTGAATACCGACGAGGTCCAGAAAGGCAGCTGGCCACTAAGGAATGAGACCAATAAAAAAGCTATTAAAATCCGGCTCGATTACGAAGATAAGCAAATACTTGGTGCAGGAAAGGTGACGCTCGATAAGCATGAAAGTCCAAAGCGTCGCTAAATGTTCCAATAATTTATCGACAGCTCTGCCCCGGTTCATTTACATTAAACAAATTGTTAATTTTTCGATAACATCATCCGGAACAGATGGTCACAGTCATGACAACTACGTTGCATTCAAATTTGAGCTTTAAACGGTTGAAGTTATGGTATGTTTTGGGACAGGATGCTTGCAGTGTTTTTAAACTTTTTTTTAATTTTGGTGGTAATTGTGGAAGGTAAGCGTGGCATGTGCCGCGGTTATGGGACAGGTTGACCACATGTGGCGCAGTCTGTCGGATATTTTATCCAATTTATTGGATTATGATTTGACGCATTAATCGATCGAGGCCGTCGTAGTTTTAACGAATTTACAGAAGCCATTGATGTCAATTGGAATTTTAATTGACTTATTTGAATGGGAATGTCGAAATAAAAATTTCCGATATAAGTGAGTAATACTCGTATATCTACTACGTAGTAACTGTTATTAATAAATGACACAAGACAATAACACACCATTCAGAACATTTTATGTAAGTAATTGTAGCTTTAGGTAAATAGGGTTTTTAAGCTCTCAATGCAACAATACCTAGATGGCGGGTGTGTGTTTTATTCCTAAACTGTTTTATAAAACCTGTTATTTACCTGCAATATATTAACAAAGGACTATCGTTTTTCTCATTTTAAGCGCTGAACGACATGTAATAATGGTTATCGTTAATGCAGCGCCCACGTACTAAGTGCCAGCTAAATGGTCCTCAGGTCTCGTAGTTAGTTGCAAACTTCTAAAATATTAAAATGAGTACCCATAAACAATGTCCACGTGACCTCCTCAACTAAAGTGCGACATTTATTCACATAAGCCATTACCGCGCAACTAAAAGTGCCATTAACATAAAAGAAGAAAAGAGAAACTACTTTCAAACTCAATATCAGAATCTTTTGTGTAGCAAATCTACTCTCAAAGCCCCGGTTCGCGGCCATCCGTTAACACATTGATTATACATCAAGGAAAATAAAAAGGAAATAGCGCCAGGAAAAAACCCGCCCAACGTAACCATTTCAATCAGACAAAACGTTTTGCGTTTTTATGGTGGCACGGCATCGGCGACTATCTCGTTCCGAAACAGATTATTTCTCATTTGATTTATGGCGGCTGAATCTTCCAACGATATTATGTTTTGGTCATCCATTCGATTCCGATTTGAATGCTGAGCGCCGAATGGGGTGGTATGAGACAGGGTGGCTCTCGTACTATATTAATCTCAAATCCATTTGTAGTAATCTGCATTCGATAATGGCGGTTCACGGAGACGATTTAAGGTTTATTTTACTGTTTTACGAGCAGAGTTAGGACGGTTTAGAGATCGCTAACCGATAGAGGTGAGAGATGAAACAGTAGCGTCGCATTCATTTCGTGGTTGTAGAGCTCCGTCCCGCTCGCACGCCCTACGACTGCGGCCCTAGTATGTATCAGATTTGGGTTTTACCGTTTTATTGCTTATTCTTTTTAGATTTTCAGCGAAGGCATATCATTTTGTTTTTAATGTGAGGCATAAATAACCTAGCAACGGGCCGTGACGTAAGGAATGGTGCGTTTAAGGAAATATGCGGAAGTGAGCACTATTTGTTATATTGTAATAGCCAGGGGACGTTTGAATTTTTCAGAGCAACGTGATTCGTTTGGCTTAATTAAGTATCTGAAGCGCTGCCAACTTTGAGCGGGGTCTGCACGTAATGACTAATAATATGAAAAGAGTTTGTCAGAACTCTGAAGTTATGGCAATCGAGCCGAAGTTTGGGGATGAAGGAAATTCGATCAAAGATAATTTTCCATTGAACTTTTTTAAGGAATTGCCGCTCGAATTTTCGAGAGTGATTTTAAAGAGCGGGGTGATTTGGGTGAGTAAGTATTTTGCAACGGAATATTTTGTCGTCGGCTGTCCGCAGCTGGCGAGGGTCCAGTCGCTTGATGACAGCGTATGAATATTTTTGGCAAAATTCGGCTTTCCCATTGGAAGATTTCTTATTTAACTTTAGCTGGAACTGCCTTTACTGTTATATTTTCGTGACTCTTTATGTGAGCTACATGCAAATTTATTATCTTTATACATTTTTATTTATAAATATGTAGGTACTTAAGTATTAATTTTAAACTTTCATTCTTTCATCAATTCAATATTTTATCAAATTTGATTGATACCAAGCTTTTTAAATAATAACCATACTCTAGGCTTAATATTAAATGTTGTACATTCATTTTATTTTTTTTACGTTTTAATAACCCTTGTGTAAGAAAGGTTAAAACATTAAGACGCCTACAGCGTGCGCTCTGGCTTCCATTTCTACCTACAAAATCAAAGAAAACACATTTAAATTATTATAGATTCACACGACTTCTGATAGCGATTGAATCTTTATTTAAATGCGCGTAACCTCTCCACCTCTGGCGACAGTAGCGGCATAGCTCCTCTACTCGGTAATAGATGTCGCTATACACTATACAGCAGCGCTTAGCGTGCTGTGGTGCCACCCCTCGCCGCATGGGGCGCCACGATCCTCCATTGTTTTACTCAGCATCACTCTAGCTTCGATAACGCATAAATTCAACGGATTCGAATCTTTTGTTTTATCTCAGTAACGTATGGACACTGCGAAGTGAGCCCGTATGATATCTTGTTTGTTTTACCTTTATTAATGAAATATGTCGCTTGCTGCAGTCGCGGTTTATTTTATTATTTTAGTTACCATTTGTTATCACGACTTTATCTGCCGTAGAGAACAAGGATACATCGAAAAGTAAATTATGAAGGTATTGTTCGGGTCACAATTCTTCAGAGCAGAACAATAGGTAGGAATAATTTTAGCTTTCGGTAATAAATTTCGTATTAACAGAATGTCGCAGGTCTAAGAGGGTATTTAAGACGCTTTCATTTCGTTTTTAATTTTGAAGGGTGTCGTTAATCCTGTGATATTGAGTTTTGAGCATCTTTGGGTTGCGGTTCTCAAAGTTGGGGGAAGTAAATGAGCTGGGTGAAACTTCCGCCATTAATAAAGAGTTCGTCTTTGCCAGCTACACGGCAGTGAATAGGAAGTGTCCGTATTTAAGTTTATAGCACACTTAGCGGATAACTAAGATATCATTGAAAATTACGAGAAATGTATAATATTGTCGAATTCTAACCGTCTAAAATAGTTTTACCTACTTAATCATTTAGAATTAGATCGTCCGTGTTCAAAAATAAAAATGCACTACGTAGAACTGTAAAAAATATGTTAATAATTAAGAAAAAAATTAAGTACTTACCAAAGTTATTAAAAAAAAATACCAATGGTGATGAGTGATTAAAGGATTACTCACGCTAGACCGGGCCGGGGCCGGGCCGGAGCTTCTGTCGCTTCGTTTTCTATAGAAAGCACCACGTGATCACCGATCACCTGTCATAGAAAATGACACGTCGGACGCCTCGGCCCGAGCACGGCCCGGTCTAGCGTGAGTCATCCTTTATACATTACTACCAAGAACTAAAGTTCCAAATCCACGTTCATATTTCGCATTGTCCTAGCTTAGAAAATATCTTACGAGGGTCGAATACATCACGAATCAAAAATATGCATATTTCATGCACGAACGACCCTCAAAAACAACTAACTAGACCTTAGTTAACATTCATACGCCCAATGACATCTAAATATGCAGATGTTAACTTTTCTGCAGCTTTAGAAGGTCATAAGAGACGCGGACGTCTTACCAACTTAAGTCGTTTTGTGTACATACGGATTCCAACTAATCCGAGGGGCATTCGTCACGCGCAACCCTTGACCGGTTGTGCCAAATCCAAATGAACGTAATAATTGAACCCTAAGGGTCGTCCTATAGGGTTTAACTAGATGAGGTCTAATTTATTGAAGTTTCTACAATATTAAACAAAAACACAGTTTTAATTCCAAAATATATAGGATTAGGATAGAATAGATATAGGACAAGAAAAAAACCGTCACTTTCTAAAATATGGCAAAATCTGACATTTCTACCTATAATTAAATTACCTTAACTTACGCTCACGGGAACGTTTTATATACAAGGTATCCATTTTTGAGTGCTCAATCAATTACATTAAGTGCAATACGCATATATTAGAGTGTTCCAAAAATATAATATAATGAATATTATTTCACTTTGGGGTTCTTTTTTATCCAAGACGCATAGAAATTATCCATACAAATTTTTATAGCAATCAAACATCAATTAGAGGTCTCTATAAATGAAACAATTCTATAGTACAAAAATGTATACGAAGATAAATTAACCCATCAATAATTCTAATATGGAGATGTTTTTCATGGCTCTGTATACGTTTTTCTTTTAGTTAGAAATAAATAAAAATATGCCGGACGAAATTTTTATTTTTGGGTTAGCTTGATATGCTTTGTTTGTATGAGATTATTGCAAATCACAAAATCATAGCACCCATTCATTAGCAAATAAGTACAAATTTGGCATATTACTAATTTCATTTTAGAATAAAGGAAATCCTGTGGAGGTATAATTTTTATACTTTTTTCTCTCCATGCAAAGTACTTATGTACGAGTACTCTAACGCATATATAACAATTACGTTTCATACTTTATTACTTTAAATAGATAGATAGACAGAAAGAGAAATTAAATGGTCAGCTTAGTTTTATCATTTTAATAAATACGACTAATAATAAAATCGGCCACTCAAGCATCGGCCCAATGAACTCAAATCTCATTGTTAATTACAACTGCAAAATATTAAAACACGTCCCGCCCTTCCGCTAACAGGGAGGGTGACATAATCGGAGAAACAAATCTGGCTGCTCTGAATGTAAATGACGATGATTAATTTGTTCAACGCAAATGACAAGAAGGGTTAAAAGCCAAGGGTCCCGGGAATTCCCGGAATGTTGGTTTAATTTCCACAGTACCATTTCGTTGTCTGATTGCCTCCGAGTTTGATGGAGTGCGCAGATATTTCCGGGTTGCGAGTTCTCGTATTAATTACGGAGGTATTTGAACAATTGACGTTGGGGAATTTAAAGTTTCGGTCTTTGATCCCTTTTGTTGGTGATAGTCTTGTTTGATCTGATGAATGGGCGTTGATGTGATTACTTCAACATTGATATTGTTAAATCGTCCTATCAAACGAAGGAACGTCTGGAATAAAACACCACTGGAGAAATATACCTACTCTATATACAAATAAATATTAATGTTAATCTCATATATACAGGGTGATTTCGGGGTCGTGATCCAGAACCACTTTTTCTGACTCTGTAAATGATCCACATTATCATATGGTAGTATTTGATTAAAAGATAATTACTTGAATTATTCTTATTTTTCAAGTAAAATTAATGTTATACTAAGTAATTATGGTCACCCTATGACTTTTGACATACGCTGTATGGAAAGCGACAAGACGTCACATTGAGTAGGGTCACCAAATTATATGCAAAAATGTTTTTTCCTACTTGTCATCTGGAAAATAATCATCATTATTGGTGATAAACAATAATTAACAACATCATTAGGCTCATCTTTGGATTCTGTATGATGTCTGGCTCTCTTGCTCCACGACCCCGAAATCACCCTGTATACATACTGGTACAAAACTGTTGCCTATTTTTGACTGAATTCGCAGGGTTGACCCTGCTCACGTCTCCTGAATCGATGTGATTTCATCGCTGTATTTAGCTAATATACCTTTTATAACATATGTTTATAGGTAATACTTATTTAGAAACGGTTTCTAACGTATCTATGTTTTGCAATGTTTTTTCACGCAATATCTTCGTATATCTATTGTAAAAAAAATTGAAAACTCTGCAAATGGTATAATTTTCAAGTAGGTATATTAAAATTTAGACCTTTGTAAAGGACCCCCCCCCGCAGCAAACATAGGGAAAAAGTTAAATCTCACGAAATTTTAGTATGATGTTAATTTGGCTCTCCTGATTATTTTTTTGTTTGGGCACAACTCTCTCAGAAGTATACTTTCAGAAATAATCAATCAAATTGTTGTAAGTATACAAAATATGTGTTTGTTAACCATTTTTACGTAATTCTTCCTCCTGACAGTTGGTGGCTGCACCTTATAACGTCAGTAACTGTCAGTATGTGTCATAACAATAATATATATTGATTTTAGAAAACATGTCGAGTAAATAGAAAATTATATACTTGATTATTTCTGAAAGTATACTTCTGAGAGAGTTGTGCCTATACAAAAAACGAATCAGGAGAGCCATATTAACATCATACTAAAATTTTGTGAGATTTAACTGAAACCACTTTTTCCCTATGTTTGCTGCGGGGTCCTTTAGATTTTTTATAAATATTCTATTGCGTCTCTAAAAAAACAATAATTACCTACTTAGATGGCTGCCTTAAGCATAATCTTGTAAAACAAGGATGGCAAACTGAATGACACCTGACCAGATTTGCATGCCTGATGTGACAAAAATAAGATCCGCACCGCACCTACGTTTCGAATACATCTAAGCAATATTGAAATAGTTGCCCGCCACGCCCACGGCGAGCTAAAAGTGTAGGCAATCCTTTACCATCGATCGATTCAGGCGACAACATTTGGAATATATTTTATTCGAGCCTCCTGGTCCATTGTGGGTGATAAGATAGGGATTGTGGTGTTCCATCTTGAGTAGTCCTGTCATGTTTTAAGGCTTTACGGATATTGTTATGTTAATTCGTGAATTCAAAACTGTTTCAATTATTATTAGGAAAAAATCTGTCTTAATTTTGAATTCAACTTTCTTTTGCAATGATGCTTATTTCAAGAAATGGGCACTTCTTATTCCCAAAGTATATTGATACAATTATGGAAATGAAAACTGTAACGAACCCACTGTTCAAAAATAACTGAGTAATGTACTTAGATAGGACGGTACTGAATAAATTAACCGATTTGGTTTTACATTACACCTCGAAACCTTGCGTTGCAAGACTTGCTTTTTAACATGTAAAGTTTAAGATGGTACTAAGTTATTTCTTCGTCATAATAGATGTAAAACACTCATTTAATAATCTGATTAAGAGTCAGGAGCCGACACCGGTGACTATAATAATTGTCGTGGTAGTTATTGTAATTCCGAGGCTGAGACAAAGGTGATTATTTGAAGAGCGCGGACGTGAGATTCGGCTCGAGATTGCGTCACTACCCAGAAACGGATGCTAGGGATGAGCGCCGGTGCACATGTCACAATAAGGCTCTGCTTATACAAAGCCCCGAACTTGTAAACTGAAATACTTAGATGTCAAATTTAAAAGAAAAAGTGACCCAAGGCCTCCAGTAGCCAGGGCTGGAATTGAACCAGCGTCAGTATTCGCGGCAAACCTGCCTAGACCGCTAGACCGCTTGGCCACCCGGGCCACGGCGGCAATGAGTCGATTTTTTGTAAGTACATATATGCAATTTCCTAAGTGTTTACCTACTGTGCCTTATTGCTCCGAATTTTGTAAAAAAAAATATAGGTAATACATAAAAAATACTTTGAGCTACTTTTACTTATGTTCCGTTTCTCAGGCTCTCTTAAATAAATGCGAGAAATGCGAGAATGCTCTGACAATGCGTTGATAATGAAATCAAATTAGTTGGACATAGTTTACCTTAATAAATATACCCAACAGCTGGCGCATCCTTTACTGTAGTAAGTATAGTAACAGAAGACAATGATTTTCTTTTATTTTGAATTGCATGAAATTCAGACCAATATTTCGTACACGCAAGAGCTGGGACACTGCCTGTCATTCAGTATACGCCGTTCCTATCCCAGCCGAAAAGGATGACCAGTTCGTTAAAACTAGTGCACGTGCGATGCGATGAGGCACGCTCACTTATTACTGCAGCGATAAGCATCGGCTTAATTCTACAAGAAACGCGTAAACGTTTGTTAGGCTAAGTTCACCCGGGCCTGGAACGACCTCTTTAACATTAGCGGCACGCTTGCTACCGGTTATACGGTTTTTTGTTTTAAACTTGTAGGCGGGGAGGTTCATGCGAGGCTGTCTATGTGGTCGAGTAAGGTAATAAATGATAATTATTTAATTGCATTTAAGCAATGTATAAGATTAAAAGAAAAGGTTCAGGTCGTGTCATACCAGAAGGTTAAGGAGTTGGCAGAGGACCGGACGAGTTGGAGATTGCTTCACCGACAAGAGCACAGCTCTTAAATATAAAGGAGATGAAAAGAAGATTATAATATACCTAATAGGGATCAGGTAAATAGTTCAATACCTATATATATGTTTAATTCGTACTTGCGGGCAAAGATCCGTATAAATATTTTTTTCTTCCCAATATTCTCTGAATAGCCATTGATATTTCTGAATAGTCTGAGATTACTCGATTTTTTACTACTAAGAGAATCCTTGTACCTATGTATAGTTAAATGACTTTAATAATATCAGGGGGTTCAATTAAGAACTACATTGAATTTATTTAGCAACAATAACTAAGGAGAGTGGGGCTTTAAGCTGGCTTCCTACTGTTGGTTTTTCATAAAAAGCTGAAGCGCAATGCAATTTTTAACCTGAAATTTATTTAGATTTTTTTTTCTAAGTATTATGTTTTCAGATAAGATCCAAGATGTACACTAAACCGTAGCAATATTATTTCGTCTCCCTGTCTACAGCTACGTTTAATTGTTACGAGTCCGTTATCATGAATATGATCTGTCGGTTCATGGGAACCCGGTACGTTCCGCCATTTTCTAACTCGTGTTTCAACTTTTGTTTCGACTTTTGTCGGTACCATTTTTCCGGTACCTTTGTGTTCTTAGTAATGAATGATACTGTGCAGTCCCGCTTTATACTTTTGTGTCATTATAGTGTTTATTTTCATTGTTAATGTTAACACGAACGCTCTTAATGACGTTTGTCACGGAGATAAGAGCTGTAATTTTCTTGAATATAATATCTTGTTAATGTTGTTCTGACCCTTTGTTTTGACTGCTGGTAGCTCACATTGTATACTTATACAGTTAAATGATATAAAAAAGCTCATTATCAAAATGACAGTTAGGTACTTATAACGTGTGAAGTTTTGTGGTTGAAATGAATTAGTGTGGGCATGAAACTGCCAGTCGTGACAATTTACTGCGTTTAGACTTGATTGTTTTATAAAACATAAAGTAATATATTTATCTCACATAGATAAGAATATTAATGACTGTTAGCCTGATTTCAAGAATTACCCATTAGGTAAATAAAATAAGAGTAAGATAGTTGACACACTTGACACAATTTGATATTAATCCACTTCGCGCAGCTTCCCGAATAGTGAGGTACACTAAGGATCACAGTTAAGGTAGTTTTTTTTTTTATTGAAACCTACGCTCATATATTTTAACTTACTTTTAATTTAATTATAATTTCAGTCCCTCCATCTATACTGGGTCAAGCAGATCTTGTCAGTAGAAAAAGGCGGCAAATTTGAAAAATGTAGGCGCGAAAGGATATCGTCCCATAGAAAATTTGAATTTCGCGCCTTTTTCTACTGACAAGATTTGCTTGACCATCTATCTATACTTTATTTTATTTGCCACCTTTTCAGTTGACTATACTCGTACGCGCACTATTAAACTATGACCGCCAAAAACAAATGACTGCCAACTTCTCATAATTCCAAAAGGGCATAAAGAATTAATTCTTTATTAACACTAACGCTCTGCCTAAACAGGACGGGCATATTCCAGTGCCTATTCTAAAGCCCGTATTCATATTCATTAGGGTGCGAAACCCCGCTTGATTGCACAAAGAGCTTGCTAATTCGCTCCCGCGACTCTGTCCGCGCTCAGTCTAATTTGCTTAAGCTTCTGTAACGAGTAGTAACTTTTGCGGAGTTTATGTTAGAGGCTTTTTGCTCTGGTGATGAATTTCTGGTATTGTTGAATCGTTATAGCGTCATTAGTAGGTATCTCGACCATATTAATTATATATTTATTATTTAACATTTGTTTGTTGTGTTTTATTATTTAACTTTTCTTCTTAGTTGGACAGTTTTTGATGTAATGGTAACTTTCTTCGACTTCCGCTGTAAAACACATTTTTTCTAAACCGCCTTACCCTTTAGACTTATTGTCATAAAATATTGTTATGGACATAATAGGGTAACATGCGATTGCTACAGTGTATAGGTTACATGTAATATGACTTACAGACTTAAAAACTGTAACTTTATTAAAAAGTAAATTTTATATCTATATGTAACTAAATGGCTTTGATATAGACCAGCTATACTCTAAGTGTGTTCCGCGGAACCCTAGGGTTAGTCGACTCGAAAAATTTTACTATGCAAAAAACACACTGTAGGGTTCCATCAAGTATTTCGCTTTCCAAAAGGGTTCCGTAAAAAAAAAAGATTGAGAACCGCTGATATAGACACTACCTCTCATTAGGACAACATAAATGACATTAAACATCAGTATATTTATTCCACTTTAATAAATGTACATAGTTGCAAATACCAAATTACGTACATTTACGTACATACTGCTTAACCTATAACAATTTAGACTCACATAGTCGTATGCCAAAAAAGCCCGTTGGCAATTCAATTAAGTAAATAATGTACCTTCATGCCCACTTTATAGAAGCTACATCTAATTAGGACCAAATTCAACGTCAGTCTATTTAATAGATGTAGTTGCAAATACCAAATTACGTACATTTACATACTACTTCACCTATAACAATTTAACCTCACATAAACACTGACTAACACGGCACATAATGTACCATAGTTGGCACATCTGACTAACTATTCGTATACCTTACTGCATCCACATAAGGCCTACCTATATTCAATAAACTGTGTTGCTGCTAGTACTTAAACCAATACTCGTCAACTAACCATCATTGTGCCTTAAGGTCTATGTAATAAGGCTTCAGATTAGTCAAATTATCAGTGCAGACGATGGTACGAACAACAATGTCGAATCGATGGGGTTCGGTTACGGACCTTAATTATCGAATTAGCATATAAATGATTTCGGTAACCGTTCATTTGTAACTAATACAAATAGCAAGTCGCATGCATAATGAATAATGAAACAATACGTGACTGTAGGTAGACGCGGATGGTTAATTCTAAATAATGTTTTACCAGTCATAATATATGTATGTACTTTATCTATAAAAAAAAATATTAGCCCGTTATAGTGTTCCACTGCTGGGCAAAGGCCTCTCCCCTTGATTTCCACAACTCCCGTTGTAGTGCTTTTTCCGGTCATTTACTACCTAATGAAGGCGTCCCGCCATCTTCGTCTGGGCCTGCCACGTCCGCACTTCTTTAGCGGCATCCACTTGGTTTTTAACATAGGTACCATAAATATATTTATAGTTTAGGTGCTCACGAATATCTGAACACGCCTCTATTGTCGAGGCGCTAGAGTGCGTGTTCAAATACTTTTGAGCACCTCCGCCGCTCCGATATATCTGATGGCGTCTGTCCAAAGCTGTCATTACTCTTAAGAGCTAATGTCATTACGTACACTAAGCTAATGCTAAATGTGGGTATTATGTAGTTTCATGACTTATATGTTCTTTTGAATATTCATTGTATTGTAGTAGTTATATACTTGCGGTCATGCCGCTGTAACAGATTACATGATAATGTTATAGATATACCATTCCTGAAAAATGTTTTACATAAAATTTCTGTAGTATCGCACCACCTAATGATATTTATTTTCGTATAGATTCGTAAATCCTATTGATTTTTTACCACTCATGATGTTCATATTGGAAATTTGAATATTATTATAGCTAATTAGTTTAACTATTATATATTGCTTAAAATCAAATCTTAGGTAAGTATATAGGTTTTACGGCGCCCCATGCACGTTAAAATTTTTCCCGCACCGTGCGTACCCACCATATCTTCTCCGCACATACTCGTAGGCAATAACCCACACCTGACCGGCTAGCATGAGTTGCGTTTTCGCGCGCGAGTCCATACTTGAAGTCGCGCAAGATGTATCGGAGTCGCGAGCAAGAACGCAACTCATGCTAGCTGGTCTGGAAAGTGTTCTCTATTATGTTTCGTCGTCGCTCTCCGTTCAATGTTTCCCGAGCGTTCAAAGTCACCAAAGAAAGTGTCGTATCTGCTCTATTGTAATCTGTGTAGTTATAGTTATATAATGGTTGTACATATTGCTTGTCAACTGCCACGAAGTATTAAAATCGGTGTTTCGGCGGCACGAGCCATTAACTCGGATATTTATTGGCCCGGTGATGCACGAACGCTAGTTAGAGCAGTTAGTTAACTGGTGCACGCATTGGTGTTTGACAAGTAGGCTAGGCACTTATTAAATCAGATGAAAAATCATTTATTTATTGTACAAAAGAAAAACCTTACAGTACAAAAGGCGGACTTAATGACATAAGGTATTCTCTATCAGTCAACATTCCCTTGACAAGGCCTTCCCACTGGCATTTATAAGGCTTATAGATACCTTACAGACTAACATAAGTACATACAATATAATGTATTTTTTATTATATTATTATATAAGCCTATACGGTGTCCCACTGCTGGGCAAAGGCCTCCCCCCTCGATTTCCATTCGTCTCGGTTTTGAGCAATCTCCGGCCAGTCGTTAAGATATGCGTCCAGGTCGTCCCGCCATCTCCGTCTGGGCCTGCCAGCTCCTCGCCCGTCTTGCGGCACCCATACCGTGGTTATTTTGGCCCACCTCTGTGGGTGCATGCGACAGACATGGCCGGCCCAGTCCCATTTCAGCTTGGCGGACTTAGTTCGAACATCAGTAATGCGCGTTTTTGAGCGCAGCGTAGAGTTACGGATTCGGTCAATCCGTTTTACTCCTAGTATGCTGCGCTCCATAGCTCTTTGGCATAATGTATAAGTAGGCAATAATTACACAATTAAAACATAACGGAGCGTAATATTCGCCCTCAGTTTGCGAAGAAATAGGTACTCAACTCTTTTTGAAAGAAACAAAAAAAACTAGATATTTACAATTTCGATTTAGGCGAGTCGAAAAGTTTCCAAAATTACGAGATTCCACATGGAAAATTTTCGGAATTCTCATTTTCAGTTTCTGTTGTTACCTGTGACATTTTTGAGATCTTTCCAACTTTTTGGAAGCTTTCCGCAACTTTTACATGCGTAGATGTAAAATTACATAATTTTATGTAACTTTGTCTCAATAAAATAAAACTTGATTCCCACTGCTCAAAATTAATAACTCTGCATCATTCATATATTAAATTAATGTTGAAGAAAAGCCATCTCAATCGCTTGAACGAAAGAAAACTAGAACATTATGATTAAGTGGCTGACAGTTCAAAGCGATGGACTATTCATCAAGGATGGTTAGATTCCATCTGATCAGAAAGAGACATTTATAGCTATTAAATCAGCACTGCCAGGCCAATTAAAACAATTACAAAACCCTCCGCAACCCCTTTGCACATCAAAGGGGTTCACACATGACCCTTAAACGATGCTTAAACTTTAAACCGAGTTTAAGGAAACCACATGAGCCCTTAATTGAAATAGGACCCTTTCACGAGACTGAATTAAAACAATTTAACTTTTATAATGAGAAAAGTGGGAACTATGTGCGGGGTTTTAGGCTGTGTTGCATATTAGCATCCTTTCTGCCTACTTATAAAGCATTTTGGATAATTCCGGGAAAATGCTTATTTATAAAATACGGTTAACCAAACTAATAGTACTAAGTAACTTTTCAATTACACTTTCAATTTTATTTATATACCTAAGGAAATGAGCAAAAATGTCTTAAAAAGTTGACAGTACTTCACAGTACAGTAATCGCTTGAACGAAAGAAAACTAGAACATTATGATTAAGTGGCTGACAGTTCAAAGCGATGGACTATTCATCAAGGATGGTTAGATTCCATCTGATCAGAAAGAGACATTTATAGCTATTAAATCAGCACTGCCAGGCCAATTAAAACAATTACAAAACCCTCCGCAACCCCTTTGCACATCAAAGGGGTTCACACATGACCCTTAAACGATGCTTAAACTTTAAACCGAGTTTAAGGAAACCACATGAGCCCTTAATTGAAATAGGACCCTTTCACGAGACTGAATTAAAACAATTTAACTTTTATAATGAGAAAAGTGGGAACTATGTGCGGGGTTTTAGGCTGTGTTGCATATTAGCATCCTTTCTGCCTACTTATAAAGCATTTTGGATAATTCCGGGAAAATGCTTATTTATAAAATACGGTTAACCAAACTAATAGTACTAAGTAACTTTTCAATTACACTTTCAATTTTATTTATATACCTAAGGAAATGAGCAAAAATGTCTTAAAAAGTTGACAGTACTTACTAATTTATATACCTATATATAAATAAGTAAGTAAATACTAAATAGTCTGTATTGACCAGTAATTTAAAAAAAGATTCAAAATCACTAATCATAAGTAAGTAAATAGTCTGTATTGACCAGTAGGTAATTTAAAAAAAAAAAAGATTCAAAATCAGTAAATTGATTCTGACTTATATATGTATCTAAAGCCTGACAACAGTTTATTTAACCCTGAGATAGTGTCGCTGCAAACAGCTTACGTATGGCAATAATGTGCGTACGTCATGTATAGTCGGGGTAGTGGGCATTGGCTTCATGTTGATAGGTACTCGTATAATGTCAAAGCATTGCTTACAGAGAATTCGGTTCTTTCAATTTACCTATTCGTTAAAATCTGATTCTTAATATTCAATATTTATATATTCTTCGTTTTCTGACTCTGACGAAGTCTGATTTTCATCAGATGTTGTGTCGCTTTCAGGACCACCAACCTCGATTATAAAACGTTCAGTCTCCAATTCGATTATAGGATTTATATCGTCGATCTACAAATAAATGAAAATGATATGGTCTTAAATGAAATATTAAAGTTTAAACCAAACAACTAACCAGTTCAATACAACCGCACTATAAAATGTCATGTCAACAACCAAATTTAAAACATTGTTTATTGGAATGCTATGTAATCCTTCGTCTTTTTTAAGCTGTAAGTTTTTCATTGCATTCACTACAATTTTTTTCGCATCTTTAGTATATTTTTTTTGGCTTTTTTGTAATAAAACCATTTATATTTGAATATATTCGTAGATATTTTCTGTTTGTTTACATCGGTGACATTCGATGACATCCAACGTTCGTTGTCAAAGAGTACTTGTTGCCAGTAAAAAAAATTAGTACCATTGAAAATCCGCAAAATGGCGAAGGTCAAATAAACTGTTGTCAGGCTTTAAGTACCTTATTAATTTATACAAAACTAATGAACAAAAATGTATATAGGTAAATTTATTTTTAAATATGCAGAGCAAGTTCAATTTATTTTTACATTCAGTTACGTAATTTTATCACAGTTTAAAACATTCATCATTAATTAACAGGGTAATATAATGTGATACTGACCAATTTAAGGGCCATTAACTTGCACATAATTTCAGTAATTTGCATCCGAATTATTTTATTGTTCCAAACACTATTCTAACAAAACGAACATTCGATAGCCTCGATAGTTTCTCTACTCCGCAATAGATGTCACTACCATATACACTGATCACCTCTAAGCAGTTTCACACTTAGGGACCGAACCGACCGGGGCCACTTTTATTCGATACCGTAATTAAGTTTATTATAATGACAATGACACTTTTTAGTTTTATAAGAGCAAAATATTTAAATATAAATGTTAAATCATAAAATGTCCAAAAACTTGCGACATTGACTTATTTTTTTCATAGTCCTCTTGAATAAATTACTCATCGTATTTACATCACAATAGACTTTGGACGAGTTTTACAAACATGACTGGTAACTTTATTAGTTCACGGTTGTGACATGTTTCGATATTTTTGTCAATACTATGATACAACTGATATAAATAAATGAACACAGGTGAGTAACTTTTAAAATAAACAAGCAAAAAAAAGCAATAATTGCTACCTATTTACGTCCTGCTGCAATACTTTCTGGCAAAAGGCATTTAATTATAATAAATAATATACTGTTTTTATAAAAACAATGTTTTATGATAGCTGATGATTGCTGTTACGCGGAGAGAGTAGAACCACAGCTACGAAAATTGTACCTACTTGTATACTTAGGGGTTTATTTTTTATTTTACTTCAGTAATATTTAGTAGCATTTTATTGCAATTAACAACATAAGTAATAACCCGTTTGCCTTTTAATGGTCGTAGGGATAAAAAAAGGACAAGACGTTTATCCAACCATATGATATGTATCATGTCTAGATCACCTAATAGGGTGCTAATTTGAGGTACAAAACCAGAAAAAAAACTACCATTATGTAACAAACAATTACAAGTGTAAACACAACTTGAGATGTAATTTCTAGAATTTTCTCCACGTCGGATGAGATCATGTTACAGGTCGGATGCGCGCCTGCGCGGGCGCTGCCGTTGTCACGCGCACATTATTTATTTTCGTCGCCCGTAATGAAATAATTCTTGCGCATGCGATCTATAAGATAAAACTTGTATACAGCGATATGCGTTAACCTGGCAGAGGTATGTACATAAAGGAACGATCTCAATAAACCCTAACATACATACCTCGCCTACCTATAGCAAAATTACTTATCTTCGTACAGGCTTTCAAATCATTGTGATAAATATGAACAAGATAGATTTTTCTTAAAGATTTTTGATCGGAGTTATATGCTTTTAGAAGTGTATCGTCTTATAGGAACTAAGTTATGGAAATTACTTAATAAACAATTAAGTTTTAAGTATCGAAGTTTTAAATTAAAGTGTTCTCATTGTTTACCTTCTTGTATTTCAGCATATAAATAAATAACTCTATATTGATTAAATTTCTAAATTTATCTTAAGCAAGTAGTGTTAAGTAACTAACTTACTTCATCTGAAACGGTGTCATATATGTCTCAATAGAAAACCCTTAAAGCGCGTAAGATAAACATACTTAAGTGGTCCCGCTGGCTTGATGCGCAGGTAAATTTAATGAATGAGCGAAGCTGCGTAGGCACCGACCGAGCCTTAATAAAATTGTCGTAAACGCAAGATAAATACTAAAATAAAAAAGTAAGACGTCTACCGGCTTACAGAAATAAAAAAATGAGAATTTTTGTAAGAAAAAGTCAACGTACCCTATTGTTACAACTCAGGAAACTGTAAGTGTAAAAATGAGGAGAAGTAAACTCGTATTTTTTTGTTTACTACTTGTTACGATGTACTTTATGTTACCTACTGAATAAAGTAGAAGATGGATAAGGTTTTTTAATATTTACCTTAGCAAGAAAGGTTTTATTTAAGGTACATTGTCGGGTTTTATTTTTTCTTCAGACGTATGTAGGTACCTAGTCAGTGTAATGTTTTTAACTCGTAATGCGAAAAGTCGGCGGGTCCGCGATACGTTTTATTTTGCGAGGGCAAATTCGACTTGCTTTTATGATAGCTCGTGATGTGGCGACTGTAAGCGGCTTTGTAAAAAAAAACTGGCAATCTTACTAGACTTAGACTAGCCAGAGCTTCCGGGTATGCACTATGTTGTCGGTTAGGCACCTAAGTCTGTTAACTTGTCGATACAGTAAGGGCCACCCCACACTTAGGGAATGCAAATCGGTTATTTTTTGTATGGAAATAACCGCGGTTTCGGTTAATAACCGATAATTTCCATACAAAAAATAACCGAAAATAACCGATTTGCATTCCCTACCCACACTAGCGTCTCCCGAGCGTCGGCATCTAGCAAACTTTATGGCTGCTGCTCGACGCAACTTTGGCGCAACTGCGCAGCGACGCCATTTTCCATAGCGCTGACTAGACACCGACGCTCAAAAGACGCTAGTGTGGGGTCTCTCTACATCCTCATCACATCTCTGGAGTCGCAATCGTTCATAAGATATGGCGTTCGCTTACAAAAGGCAACCCGTGCGGTTCTTTGCTATATTCATATTTCGTATATCAAAATAAGATTCAAGAATATCGAAATCTTATCATTAACGTAACTGACAACGGAGGCCTCACCAAATAATTTAAATGTAAATCGATTCTAATCGAATCAACATTATTAATCCTTTCACATTGGACTTAGCAATCGAACGGTGGAACTAGATTACTGTTCGTAATGGAGTGCGCGGGCAATAATCTTCCTAAACACAAATCAAGGCTTAACCTGAACGCTTTCACCAACACCGTAGGCGGTTCACTAGTTGCTTCCAGCTATTTTAGGAAACACTGCTATCATGTCTATCAAACTACTGAACTCACTTGATTCCTGCTCAGTAAGTTCATACGACCAACGGGTACACTTACCAAATCGAGCCACATTGATCGTTACTCCAGTTAGGTACAATACTCTGAGCATACTTGTTCACAGGACATGCATCCCACATTTCTCATGGCAATTAATTTGGCACTTTTGATATTGAACGGTAACTGAGAATTATTGCTTCTGCTGCTAACACCTATGGGTTGTCGATAATTTCAGTACTATCTGTAAAAAGTTAACTCCTTTTCATACCTTACTTTATGTCAGTGGACCACTTTTGCCGAAGTTTTTTCTACTAGGTGGATAGATTGAATATCAAATACATATTTTAAAAATAACTACACAATAGCTCTGGAAAAACTTTTATTGAAAGGCTTTGCTGTTATATAATAAAACGGCATAACATAAACTGCAATTAAACGGGCAGATTTTTGATAGGCAAACTGTACCTAGGTACCCGTTTTTTGTCTCTTGCCAGCGGTGAACGACTGAATGACGACTCAATCTTCGTTCACCGAATTTCCCGACCATGTGTCGCGCGTGTTACGAACAGCTTCGAACTGTCAAAATAGCTAAAATATACGCCGTTTTATTAACACCGGACACAACAATTGCTAGCAAAGTGTGGGATTCCTTACTTCTCTAGTTTATTGAACATTGGACGGCGCGTGGGATGACGTCAGTCGCGGTGGTCCTATGTCCGATTGTAATTATGTTTTGAAAGTGTTTCTCCATATATTTATGTTTTGGTTAGTTTTGATGGAGTTGTCTGAAGTATCGGTAGCTTCCCATGGTTGTGAGCGGTTTACCAAAACATTTGAGATGTCACAATCATAACATGTATTAAATAATATTTACTCTACCAAATGCAAATGAGCAAATGGGTACATGACATTTTGTATTTTATTTGTTTATTTTTATTTTTTTTTAAACTTTATTGCACAAGAACAGGAAAAATGTACAAATGGCGGACATAATGTCTAAAGGCATTATCTACCAGTTATTTTATGTGGAAAATTGGTGCGTTTTCCTTTAATGGCTCCATAACAAATTAGGCAAATTATACCTAGGTACCTATTGCTTAGAAACAAAAAAAAATATTCCGTAGGTACAGTGAACTGTAAAAATATGGGTGTAGCCAACTTATTCAAAAATATGTCCCATCGTTCTTAATTCGCTGACATAAGAGCTATGGGACATATTTTTGAGATGATTTGTGTACCCATATTTTTACAATTGACTGTACCTAAGTGTGAAAAAAAGTTTGCAATTTCAAATATCAATAATTATGTAATTACCCTTTGAACCCTTTATTATCCTTCTAAAGAGTGAACTTCTAGAATGTTTCAGTAGCAGTTCCTAGTATTCCTAACTAAGCTTAATTTTTAACCTCAGTTCCAACGTAATAAACGACTCTTCCAACCTTATTAGGTTATACGAGTATCTTATTTAACAAAGCCACTAAATTATTAACAATGGCTTTGTGAACCAAACACTAAATAATAATTTATATTCTAAGTTTGACGCCTATTTAAAAGGTGACACAGATATTCATTGTCCATAACTGGTCTAATGATGTCAATGAATTGTCCACGCTCCAGATCATTTTAATTATTATCTCGCCGTTCCAATTACTGGTGGATACCAATTATTGGCGGCGAGCATCCTTGGCTAGTCATTAGGCCTGCCAATAGATTATTGATTGGTGCTGATTGTCTGTTCGAACACAGACGGGTCATTTGCATGAATCTCTGTCGGTTTCATTGGACGATCTCGATTAAATTGTACAGAGTAGTTGCACTGTCTAATATTTTTGGGTTTTATTTAAGTTTGGTGTCAATTCTCTTACCTCTTGGTAGGTACAGCTACAAATCTTTGGCTTCGTAAATTGATACTGCGCGCCATATGTTAACCATTTACAATTTTCAAGAAACTTAAGTTTTTTTGAGCTCTGCACTATTAATCTCTCATACCTCATGTCTCGTTGAATATCGGTCCCCATCTTTAAGGAAAATACTCGCCTGGAAAGATATCTATTACTTAATGTGGCATCACCTGATGAACCTGATTGTCGAGCGTAGTTACTGTGGGGCTCGCAGATTCCGAAGTCAGGAACTCGTACACGATGGCTGGAACGCGCTGGCTGGCTGCTGCAGATTACCTCCAGATTACCGCACCATTACCGGGGCTGTGTAGGGTGTTTAATGAAAACACATTTGTTGATTTATAAGAAAACTTTGGAGAGTGTTGGGAGGCTGGTGCCTCTGTGGCTATTGATGAGTGAGTGACAAGCATCCAGGGTGGGCGCGTATATATAGGCGCGCGCGGCGCGATCCCCACCGTGGGTACTCTAGGCCACGCCTACTCAAGGCCCACTGTTACGTGCAGAGTAAGTATTTTATTTATTGAACCAATCACAGTAGCGTATTACAAATGTTTACAAAATTAGGGAAAAAAGGTAATATTTAATTGGGGAACAATAAAGACTTATAACTAGACACGTGACATAATAAAATAATAAAAAATAAGACACAAGTTACATGGTAAAATTAGACACAAGTTACATGGTAAAAATAATGACAATAAACACACAAAAATAGATCAAGATAGAAGAACGATTAAAACTAAACATGTATGATTAAAAACTAGCTATACACGGCAATCTCCCCCACGTGTGTCAACACCGTCTGATTGCGAGGAGTATATAGGTATAAGCCGGGAAACTGGGCGGCGGACGTCACCTGCGCGGGTGCGAACAATGGCTACTCTTACGTGGCCATCAGGGCCGGGAAAGAGTTGTGCGATTACGCCTCTAGGCCATGTTCCTCGTGGCATGGAGCTGTCCGCTACGATGACTACGTCGCCTACATGTAGTTTCTTCACGTTCTGATGAGCACCGGGCCGAGGGAGGAGGCTGGGTCGGTATTCTCGCTGCCAGCGCCTCCAAAAATGGTCGGCTAAGGTCTGCGCTGTCTTCCATGACGAGAGTGACATAGTCGCGTCTGTGAAGACGCCCAGTGGTGACATTGAGCTCGATCGCCCGATGAGAAAATGGTTCGGCGTCAGAGCTTCGCTGTCTAGGTCTGGGTTCACTGGTGTCAATGGTCGAGAGTTGACTATGTGCTCGGCTTCCAGCAGTAATGTATGCAGAACTTCTTCGTGAGGTGCTCTCTCTTTGAGTGTTACCTTTAGTGACCTTTTCACGCTGCCTACGAGCCGTTCCCATGCACCGCCGGCGGAAGGGTTGCCGGGCGGTATCTTTTTCCAGGTTATGGCTCGCTCGATCAAAAATGGCTTTAAAGTGTCGGGCAGCGTCTTCTTGGCTTCTGCCAGTTCTCGCTCTGCGCCGTAAAAGTTGGTGGCGTTGTCAGAGTAAAGAACTGTAGGCGTGCCGCGTCGCGCTATCATTCTGCGCAAGGAAAGTATCATAGAGGATGCCGAAAGTGAGGCGGCAAGCTCTAAGTGCACAGCGCGTGTCGTGAGGCATGTGTATAGTACACCCCATCTCTTTTCGCGGCGGCGGCCTATTGTGATTTGCATAGGGCCAAACAGGTCTACGGCTGCAGCGGTAAATGGCGGTTGATTCGCCTGGAGCCTCTCTGGCGGGAGGTCGCCTACAGGAACCTTGAGTGTGGTTCCTTTATAGGTCCGACACCATTGGCACTTGTTCGCTATATAGCGAATATTACCGCGCAGCCCGATAATAAAATATCTCTGCTTCAACTCGTTGATGACGGTTGCGTGGTTGCCGTGGTCGAAGAGCGCATGAAAATGATGTATTAGCAGCTTGACGAAGTCTTCTTTTGCGTGTAGGACGGGTATGTGCACGTCTTTGTCAATTCTAGCGTTTAGCACTATGACTCCGTTCTTATCAAGTTGTATTGCTATCTTATGCAGCGGAGACTTCTTCGGTAGAGGCCGCCCAGTTTCCAATAGCTTAATCTCCTCTGGAAAGGCAGCATGTTGACTCCGGCGAATTAGCAATATCTCTGCTAAATTTAAATGCCCCTTATTCATTTCTGTATCTGTTTTCTTAGATAGCAGTGAGGCTTTAAATACCTCGGCGGCAACCAGAACCCTAGCGGTGGCGCGAACTAGTCGTACGAACTTTGAGAACCTACTTACCTCCGGCAGGTACTGAAACTTATTTTTCGCGACACCTACTGAGCATACGAGTTTGCTAACGCGTTCTTCGCCCGTATCGGCGACGGGCGTTGGCGCTTTTTCGGTCGGCCAATGCTCTTCGGGTTTACGTATAAAATCGGGCCCTATGAACCACCGGTGGTTCACTCCGAATTGCGCAGGTATACCGCGAGTCGCGTCGTCAGCCACGTTAGCTGCACTAGGCACCCAGCGCCAGTTGGCGGGGGTGGTAGTGTTCTCGATTTCTGCTAACCTATGTGCTACGAATGTTTTATACCTACGTGGGTCCGAACGTATCCACGTGAGCGCCGTTTTGGAGTCAGACCAAAAATACTTGTCCTTTATTACGTAATCTGACTCTTTGACTATGGTTTCCGCTAATCTAGTAGCTAGTACGCAGCTCTGCAATTCCATCCTCGGAATGCTAACTACCCGGAGAGGCGAAACGCGGGCCTTAGCGGCTACTAACGCGGAAGTTCGAGTCCCCTCGGGGTTGACGCTAACTAAATACACGGCCGCGGCATATATTTTTTCGCTCGCGTCGCAAAAAATATGCATATATGCCTCCCTATTAAATGCGGGCACGTGTCGCGGAATCTCTAAGTCTCGTAATTGTTGTACGTTATCGATGAACGATCGCCAGGCGGGTGCGAGTGAGACGGGTATAGGCGAGTCCCAACCGATTCCTGTCCTCCATATTTCCTGCATTAACGCCTTGCCTAAGACGGATATGGGGCTTACGTAACCGATCGGATCGAATATTGACATCGCGCTACTCGTTACCTGTCGCTTCGTTGGCAATTTCTGACCGTTAAGTACGTCTTCGGGCGTATTACGAAAGTTCACGTTGAAACCTAGGGTGTCACGCTTGTGATTCCATTTCAAACCTAATGTACGTTCGCTCTCGCTCGCGCCTAACAAAGACGTTTCCTCTTTGCTATTAACTACGTCAGAAATTACCGCAGGGTGATTCGAAGCGAACCCGCGGAGTTCGAAGGACGCGCGCATGTTTAGCTCGTAAATATCGTTTACTACGCGTCTGGCGTGCTCCTCTGACGTGTCGAGGGCGATCAACATGTCGTCCATGTACGTATTTTTAATTGTTTTTTCAGCTGCGATCGGAAACTCAGTACTATGCGTTTTTGCGTTTTCGTTTTTGACATATGTGGTATTATCTATGAAAAGGGACCTTATTGTCGATGGCGCTTACGACACTAACATCGATGAGCACAAAACGTAGTAGTTTAAAATTGGGGATTCTGGCCCATTTTAGTTATTTTGATTTCCAATTTAGCAATTAAGTTTCTTTGATTACTGGAACATTCAATGTTGCTGTCTATCCAATGCGGAGGTCAATTTATGTTATGTGACGCTGATGAACTTATCAGTCATCGGGTTTAAAGGTCCCTTTGTAGTTTTTTATAAATAACTCGTAAACGGTGACCTGTAGCAAAAATGTTCTGATACATAAGTAATCTGCGTAAAATTGTCTACATTAAATATTCTATACACTTTTTCGCTAGGATCAGTATTTAAAAAAATATTTAAGGTAAATAGTTAAATATGATCAATTGTTAATATTTTTTGTAAATAACTCGTAAACGGTGGCCCTGTACCAAAAAATGTTCTGATACATAAGTAATCTACTTAAAATCTACTCACACCAGAGGATTCTGAAGACCGGACGCTTAGCTAAAACGCTAGGTTGAAGGAGAAGAAGATTGATCCTAGCGAAAAAGTGTATAGAATATTTAAGGCGCTCTTATACTCGAGTGTTACGTTTTCAAGGGGGTGAAGCAGACGAGTGGTAGAACGGGCAGGCGGGCGCCCCGCGCGGCGCACCGCACCATTCCCGCGCAGCACGTCTACGTCCTTATTCTGACGACATCGGTATTCTGAATCGTCAGTTCCGGGATTTTTAGTTCGGCAATTAATATTGAAAAATATTTATTAGTAAATTCGAATTTTGATGAGTACTTAATGAAATTAAAAACCGGACAAGCGCGAGTCGGACTCGCCCACTGAGCCCACCGAGGGTTCCGTACTTTTTAGTATTTGTTGTTATAGCGGCAACAGAAATACATCATCTGTGAAAATTTCAACTGTCTAGCTATCACGGTTCGTGAGATACAGCCTGCTGACAGACGGACGGACGAACGGACGGACAGCGGAGTCTTACTAATAGGGTTCCGTTTTACCCTTTGGGTAGGGAACCCTAAAAATGGTAGGTAAGACGGTGAGGTCGGTGAGTGTACCTAAATAATTATTAATTATATGTATACAATATGAGTGTATACTTGACTGATCATGTTTTTGTAAAAATCGATTTCGACTGCCAAAACATATTATTTTTTGGCAACCGGGTTTTTTAACGTAATTAGACCCCGCTGAATCCGAAATTGCCGGTTGATTGATCGAATTCTTGACTGGAAGAGAGATAGTTGATATTAAAGGTCCCTTTTTTTTAGTTTTTCGTAAATAACTCTTAAACGGTGGCGCATAGCAAAAATTTTCTTAAACATAAGTAATCTGCATAAAATTGCCTACAAGAAAGATTCCGTACAATTTTTCGCTAGGATCAATATTCAAAGAGACAGTGTCTATTCGGTATTCGTGCGATTTAGACGTGCACTTAGCGATAACATTGAGCGCAGGTAGCCGAGCTCGGGTTGTTTACGCAAATCGTGAGAAATAGATAACGCGGTTAGCTCATTAGTGAATTAGCCGGTACATCGGGCTAAAATGAACCTTGTGGATAATGGCTGAAACGTTTAATTTTGATGGTGACGGGGAGGGCAGTGATGTAAATATGCAATACGAGTTAAACGTAGACCACACACAGTTTTTGAGCGTAGCAGGTGAGAATAATATGAACTTAGCCAGTGATAATAATAACATTAACACAAATAGTAACAATATACAGCGCGATGAACAATCAAGATTGCCCAAGAGAATTCGTGATGATGATGACGAGAATGGACAATGGCATGAGGTGGAAAGGAGACGCAAAAAATTAAATACGAGAACCTTGAACTTAGACCCTCCGTCGCAACGCGCAGCTACACCTAACCAAGTGGCAACTTCATGCAAAAATGCAATCCCGAAACAATTTGCTTTGGCCAAGTTATTGAAGCAACATGGAATCACGGGTATATTAAAAGTCAAATACGTCAATCCATACAAACTTTTGATAAATTTTGAGAATGATGAAAGCGCCATGAATTTCATCAATAACACGGAATTGACAAAATTGGAATGGAAAAGACAAAATACAGCAGAAGTTGGATTATCTTTTGGTATTATAAGTGACATTGAGACAGACCTTTCTGAAGAAGATCTACTAAAGGATATTGAAAGCGAAGTAGACATAGCCTCTATCAAGCGTCTTAACCGACTAAGCCCTGATGGTTGGACAGCGAGCGAGAGCGTCAGGATTGGGTTTAAGGGGTCGAGGCTCCCGCCTCACGTGTTTCTGTGCGGTTTAAGAATTAAAGTGAGACCATACATTTTTCCGGTCACACAATGCTCGCGCTGCTGGAGATTCGGCCATACAGCAAAAATGTGCCCCGCCAACAAACCAATTTGTCCAAAATGTGGTGAGAGACATGCGAATTGTGAGACACAACAGTTCACGTGTGCCAACTGTAGAGGTGAGCACTTAGCAATGTCCAAGAAATGTCCTACATATCTCAAAGAGAAAAGAATCAGAGAACTTATGAGAGAATTCAACTGTACATACCAAAAAGCGCTTGATATATTTGTACCACCTTCTCCAACAGTACCGGAGACGAACGTTGCGACAATTCAACAGACAGTGAATGTTCATGACACTCCGGATGACGTCACGGAATCCCAGCCAACATACAGGGATATTTCTCGTAAAGTTCCGGAAACGAACAAACAAAGCAAGGTACCTTCTGGGACACAGAGACAATCGAAAATGAATGTTAATCGACCACAAACGAACGCTCGTCCGGAATCAAGTACAAGCGCCACGCGTAAGCAAACAGCCCCAGATAACGTAGGAGCAGATATGTCACAGGAACGTCGAGAGAACTCGTACCAAGAGAATGTAAGTGAACGAAGCGAGGAAGAAATTCAGTGCCTGTCAGAATTGCTCGAGCGTTTAAAAGACCTTTTATTTGTCAGAAGTCTTAGCTTGCAGGAGAAGATATACACTGGTTACAAAATGGTAAAAAGTTGGTTATTATCGTGTATAGTTAAAATATTGTCTGAATTACCTTTGCTGAAAAATGTTTTCGGGTCCGGCAATGGGTAAAGATCCGAAAAAAGTATGTATTAATTTAAATATTTGTCAGTGGAATGCACGTAGCATTAAGCCTAAACTTAGAGAATTTGAGAATTTATTGTTACAGGAGAAAGTTCATATTGTGGCACTAAGCGAGACATGGTTGGAGCCCGATAGCGATTTTAGGGTCAAAAATTATAATGTGTTTCGTAAAGACCGAGATTCCGCATACGGCGGGGTTGCGATTCTGACTCATAAGTCTCTTCGGGCGCAAACACATGTCCTACCTTTATGCACAAATCCCGGTATCGAGTGTGTCTGTGTTAGATTAGCAAATTGTGGCTATTTAGAAAATGTAATCTCTGTTTACTGCCCTTCCGATGTGAATACCACACAAAACGATTGGGACTACTTGTTTACATGTTTTAACAGGAAAACCGTTATCCTCGGAGACTTTAACGGTCATCACTCCAGTTGGTCCTATAAGATAGATAGTAGGGGTTCACAGATACATAAATCGTTGCTAGAAAATGATTTTGCATTTTTAAATACAGGCGAATATACACGGTTTTAGTTAGTCGATGGTGACATGAGGCTCTCATCTCCCGACTTATCTCTTGCTTCAATAGACATAGCTGCAAAATTCTTTTGGTCTGTAATTTATTTATTTTTTTATTTATTATTTATTTAACTTCCTTTGAGTACAATTTTAATCTTACAACATGATGTTCATGAGAGTAGGAAACGATTCCTCCGTACTAGTAAAAACTGTATGACGGCAGGAAGCACCACCTCTCCCGGATCACATTTAATCTAACTAAGTCTAGACGCAGTATACATAGCATTTATGCATTACTAAATATAAATATATGTATCATTATAAAAGATAAAAAAAGGAAAAACAAAGAAAAAAAGAAAACATAACAAATGGTAAGGGAAATAAGGGAAATAAGTGTTTATGTGTACGTGTGTACGTGTGTGTGTGTATGTGTGTGTGTGTGTGTGTGTGTGTGTGTGTGTGTGTGTGTTGGAGTTATCACCAGTGAGATTCTAAAGACTGAGAAGGATAAATGGATGTATATATGTAATATATGAGGGAAGCACAACGTATATACAAAAATATGAAGTAAAATATATCAAGCGTTGCATGAACTGATGGTTTAAGTTTTAGGAGGACGATAATATTTTTTAAAGTTTAGGCATTATTCAAGTCAGTGTTTTTCTATTTATGTTTTTTAATTGTAATTAATTAGGTTTAGACAGAAATTTTTAGAAGTTTTTCAGTTTCATCGTAATCATATAATTTCAAAAAAGAGGTAACGGCCACTTTACACCGGTTCACTGTTAGCTGGGTTAGGTTGATCTTTATGGAGATCTTGTTGTACAGAAATGGGCCAAGGAAAAAGGCAAAGTCATGTGCAAAGCTAGTTCTACTAGGTGGATTGACAAAAATCCGATTTCTCCTTCTCTCAGAAACTGCCGCAGATGGCGCTTTCTTGTGTTGTTTTAATATCACGGACTTTATAAATAGTTGTCTTACCGATAGAACATTAAATTCCTTATATATAGCGGTTGTTGAGTATCTGAAATTTTTAAATGTAGCCACCTTAATAACTGCTCTTTGAGCTCGTTCAATTGCAATCATATGAGACTTTTTGGCACCTCCCCAAGCTTCAATACCGTATGATATGATGGACTGGCATAGTGCAAAATACACATTCTTGACAACACCAAGTATGAAAGTAATGAAAGAATCCTTAGGCAGTGACCATCAACTAATTAAGATACATACGTCTTTTACTACGAAATTAGATTTATCAAAAAAAAGAAACTTTAAAAAAGCAGACTGGGTATCTTACGCAGCCGAGGTGGACAAAATATTGTCAAACACAGTAATCCCTAATGACCCACAAAATGCATACGACTGTTTTATAGGATGTTTGTACGAGGCTGCCGAAAAACATATCCCGGTTATTAAAATATGCCACAATCCTGAAAACAAATTTTCACCTAAACCTTACTGGAGCCCCGAACTATCCAAAGCAGTGGCAGAACGTAGGCTAGCCTTAGCTAAGTTTAGACGAAATCCCACCCCTGATAACCTTTCCTCATTACAAGAAAAGATTAGTGAGTCTCAAAAATTAATCCGTAAAGCGCAAAATGATTCATGGCGTAACTTTTGTAACAATTTAAATGAAACTACATCAGCTGGTGCGGTATGGCGGCAAATGAGGTGGCTTAAAGGATATCGGTCGCCGAGGCACAATATAGACGCTAATATGGCGTACAATCTCCTACAGAGTTTGGCACCTGACCACGTCTCTCCGCCTAAACCAACTTTTGAGTCTCAAAACAATAAGCTAGAAGTAAATATCATGGTTTCAGAAATGGAAAAGTGTATAAAATCTAAAGATACGGCCCCTGGATGCGATGAAGTTTCCTATTCTATGATAAGGAACCTACCAAGTAGCGATAAAACCTTTTTAGCAAAGCTTTATAATATATTGTTAAATACTGGTTATGTCCCTACTCAATGGCGCGAAATTAACATAGTTGCTATCCCAAAACCAGGAAGGGATCCGCAGTCAATATCTTCCTATCGTCCAATAGCTATGTTGTCGTGTATTGCTAAAATATTTCATTCCATATTACAAAGGCGGTTAGAATGGTTTTTTGAAGCGCATGGGTTTTTCTCGGATAATGCAGTTGGCTTTAGACGATGTCGATCATGCCTAGATAATTTAAGTCAGCTTATCTCTAAAATACACAAAGGCTTCCTAAATAATGAACCCACCATAGGATGCTTTATTGATATTAACAACGCTTACAACAATGTAGACATTGCTAGACTTATGGATATTTTGGACCGATCAGGAGTAGGCAAGAAGATATGTATTTATTTGTGGGAGTACCTTAGCGAGCGAAACCTTCAAATTAAGACTGATGACACCGAAATTTGTCGTCATACAGGCCGTGGACTTGCCCAGGGTGATCCTTTGTCTCCGTTATTATTTAACGTCGCGACGATGGATGTGTGTAATCGTGTTAGTGAAGTCAACATTTCTCAGTATGCCGACGATTTTGTCCTATATTGTACCCATAAGAATATTCATACTGCGGCGGCAAGATTACAGGCATCTTTAAACACGGTTGTACGGTTAGTCGGCGATAAGGGCTTGGAGATTTCGTCAGAGAAAAGTAAAGTCTGTATTTTCCAAAAGGGATACAAAAGGTTAAAGGTCAAACTTACGGTAAATAATAACAGGTTACAAACAGCTGACAACGTGAAATACTTAGGTCTTTGGTTGGATAGGTCACTAAGATGGGGGAAACACATTAATGAAATCACCGATAAAACATCAAAGTTTTTAAACATTTTGAAAGTTTTGGCTGGATCTGGTTGGGGAGTACACCCAACACCAGTGGTTAGAAGCCGATTAGATTGTGGTAGTTTTTTGTTTGACGATGGTGCAAACTGCCATACTAATAAATTAGATAGAATTCAAAATCAAGCTATGAGGGTTATCGGTGGATTCATTAAAACAACGCCTATACATGTCATGCAAAGTGAGCTGACCTTGCAGCCGCTAAAGGTAAGAAGGCAATATTTAGGTGGAAAATTTTGGTTCAAAAGTAAATCGCTTAAATTTAACAGTGCTATGATATTCTTGTTGGATGACTTACGTGAAAAGACTTCTTGCTGGAAGAGGAAAAAAGAACCGCTATTGTGGATAGTGCATAGAACATTTGAGAACATCCCGGTGCATTGTAGTGAAAAATTAGAAATGTTTTCATTTGATTGGTGGGTAAATTACGTGAACGTTGCAAACATTTGCTCTAATATTAATATCGCATCCAGGCCGAAAAAACAATACAGAGTTCTTAGTCTAAGGAATTTGTGTCACGAGTTTCTCAATAACAAATATTCTGGGTTTTACGAAATATACACTGATGGATCCAAAGATGAGAGGGGATCAGGGGCAGCTGTTTTTGATAGGCAGTTAAATAGAGGAATGTGTTTCAAAATTGAGGGAGAAGTATCTATTATGTCAGTTGAGTTGCAGGCTATTGTGGAGGCCTTGGCCTATTTGGAATCGATTGAGGCAGAAAATATAGTAATATTTACTGATTCAAAAAGTGCCTTACAACATATAGCTCGATGTACCTCGATATGTCGAGGAACACCGACAGCTTATTTAATTTTAGACCTCATGCGAAAGCATAAGTCCAAAAATAAAAACGTTATGCTTCAATGGATTCCATCACACATAGGCATCGACGGTAACGAAGCTGCAGACAAACTGGCGAGAGAAGCATCCTCGGAAGGCGTTGTCATTAATGTGGTGCCTTTTTATACCGAAGTACTAAGTCAAGTCAGAAAGCACTGTGCCAACCTTTGGAAGGAGTTTTTCGATAAAAGATCTCAAGAGAAGGGTATATGGTACCGAACTATACAGCCTGAACCGTTACAGTCTCCGTGGATAACGCAGTGCTCGCTTACACGACAAGACCTTGTGATAGCGATGAGGCTCCGCTCTGGACACGTTCCTTCTAATAAATTTAAGTTCTTGATGGGGAAAACTGATAACCCTAATTGTGCCGATTGTGGAGTCGTAGAGGACGTGTATCACATTTTGATGGAATGTGTACGAGGGGAGCCTCTTCGTGCAAATTTTAACACTGGATTATGCAATGTCGTGCTGGCTAATCCTGAATCAGAGCAGGCAAAATTACTGTATAAGACTTATAAATTGTGTATTAACTAAGTATAATAATAATTATCTTATACCTAATGCTACTGTATTTTTGTGAACGTATGGAGCGCCATAATCGCTCAGCGACTAAGCTCCTAAAATTATAAAAAAAAAATATATATATATATTCAAAGAGATATTAAGGCGGGAAAGTTAATTATAATCACTTTTTGAAGGTCTCTTTTTTTAGTTTTTCGTAAATAACTCGTAAACGGTGGCCAATATAAAAAAAATTGTTAAACGTTAATAATCGACACAACATTTTCAATAAAAAAAGATTTAGTACATTTTTAGCAGGGATCAATATTTAAAAAGATAATAAAGAGGGAAAGTTAATTATAATAAATTCTAAGGTTCCTTGTTTTTATTTTTTCGTTAATAATTTGAAAAGTATGACTCATAGCAAAAACAAATTTTACACAAATAATAAACATAAAATTTCCTACAAGAAACATGTAGAACACTTTTCGCTAGGATCAATATTTAAAAAGACAAAGCATCCGGTAAGTCAATTATAATCAATTTTAAAGTCCCTTTTTAGTTTTTTGTAAATAACTCGTAAACGGTGTCCCATAGCACAATAGGTTTTTATGAATAAATAATCTCCATAAAATTTTCTGCAAAAAACATCTGAACACTTTTCACTAGGATCAATATTTAAAACGATATTAAAGGAAGAAAGTTAATCACAATCAGTTCACAGGTCGCTTTTTTTTCGTAAATAACTCGTAAACGGTTGCAACGGGGGCAGTTGCAAAAAATATTATACATAAATATTGAACATAAAATTGTCCACAAAAAAGGTTTGGTACACTTTTTCGCTACGATCAATATTTAATGAGGTATTAAAGGGGGTAAGTTAATTATAATCAATTTCCAGGTCCCTATTTTAAGTTTTTCGTAAATGACTCGTAAACGGTGGCCCATAGCAAAATAGGTTCTTAATGTTAACTAACCCCCCTTGGCTAAAAAGTGGCCTCCATGTTTAAAATTCATTTGTTTACGTAAGATGTCCGTCTTTGGGTCACGAATTTACATGTGTGTACCAAATTTCAACTTAATTGGTCCAGTACTTTTGAAGAAAATGGGCTGTGACAGACGGACAGACAGACAGACAGTCGCACGAGTGATCCTATAAGGGTTCCGTTTTTTCCTTTTGAGGTACGGGACCCTAAAAACTAAAAAAAGTGACATGTGAATTGATTGTAATGAACTTTCTTCCTTTAATATCGTTTTAAATATTGATCCTAGAGAAAAGTGTTCAGATGTTTTTTGCAGGAAATTTTATGTAGATTATTTATTCGTAAAACCTATTTTGCTATGGGACACCGTTTACGAGTTATTTACAAAAAACTAAAAAGGGACTTTAAAATTGATTGTAATTAACTTACCGGCTGCTTTGTCTTTTTAAATATTGATCCTAGCGAAAAGTGTTCTACATGTTTCTTGTAGGAAATTTTATGTTTATTATTTATGTGTGATCAACAGGGTAAAGACCGGTAGTGATCACCGAATCGTAAGAGGCACACTGAATATCAATATTAAACTTGAAAGGTCCAGCCCTTCGAGCAACACCGGCTTCCGACACATCGGAAGGGAGGGGCCCAAGCGATATCTCACCGTACAAATCTTTCTGCCATTTTTCGCGGGGGGAAAGGTGCACACAGTCGCACTTTTCACACACTTACATACAAAATCCAATCTGTAATGACGACACAAATACATAGAAAATGACACACGTCAAAGACAAATCTTGCAAACCTCGATCTCTTTTTGTGTACGGACGAGTGACAAGTGTCACAACACGTACACTAACACATTTTCGTTGAAGTATGTTATTGTATTCTGAGAGATGAGAAGTCGGATTTGTCGCTCGACCGATCCGCAATTTGTACTGAGCGAGCAAAATCGATAAATCCAACAATTACATGAGACTAAAATATAATAATTGTGTTTGAATGTAATTAAACGTATGATATGTAAAAAAAAATATTACATGTGAAATGTAACACTTTCTTTTTGTAAATTTGATGTCCCCGACCTCTTTTTATAACAAAAAACCGAGCAAACAGGCATTTTTGTGCAGCAGTGTTCACGCGCGCGTCTGGACTCGGTCTAGTGAAAAATCCAAGTGCAACTAGTTTTATTACCCGTGCTAGATTAGATTGACGCGCTAATCTTGTACCTCGGCAGAGGGGAAATAGTGCGAATGCCGCCTCCCTTCCGTGTTGCTCGAAGGTCCAGCCTGATGAAGTCTACGCTCCGACCTACTCGAGCCCATGTTCAAAACCCCGAAAGCTTTCAACTCGAGCTCTCTAACCGCTTTGCTTGCCTAGAGAACTTAGCTTCAGTGGACGAAATCAACGACGGGCTAGTGGAAACTGTCCACACAGTAGGGTCTAAGTTTTTTAGACCCCGCCGTAAAGATAGACCTCAGAAATTGACCGAGCAAACCTTAAACCTCATGGCTGAACGACGCTCGCTACAGTTGCAGTCTCCCGATGACGCGGAGTCATATAGGCAGCTCAATAGACGTATATCTAAGTCCTTGCGACATGATCTGCGTCTCTTTAATACTAACCGTATTAAAGAGACTATTGAGCGAAACCAAGGCTCCAAAGTGTTCGCAAAGGACAAAGCAACGCAAGCAAAGCAAGGGTCTATTGGGCAAAGCCAGCTGACAAAGCTGAAACGGGAAGATGGCAGCATAGCGTCGAGCAAAGCGGAGGTTTTAGGTGAGATCGAGAGGTTCTATGGACAGTTATACGCTTCGATCGCAAAGCCCGTTGACAGCTTGGTAGGAGATCCAAGAGCCAAGCTGTCCCGACATTATACCGAAGATATCCCGGACATCAGTCTGTACGAGATTAGGATGGCCCTGAAGCAGCTTAAGAACAACAAGGCGCCGGGCAAAGACGAAATCACTTCAGAGCTTCTGAGAGCGGGTGGAACACCGGTACTTAAAGTCCTCCAGAAGCTCTTTAATTCCGCCTTGTCCGAGGGCATAACGCCTGAAACATGGAATAGAGGCGAGGTGGTGCTGTTCTTCAAAAAAGGTGATAACAACCTATTGAAGAACTACAGACCCATCACGCTTCTGAGCCATGTCTATAAGCTGTTTTCAAGGGTCATCACGAACCGTCTCGAACACAGACTTGATGACTTCCAGCCTCCCGAACAAGCCGGTTTCCGAAAAGGCTATACCATAGACCACATCCATACGCTGCGGCAAGTTATACAGAAGACCGAAGAGTATAACTTGCCATTATGCTTAGCGTTTGTGGACTATGAGAAAGCCTTCGATTCGGTGGAAACATGGGCGGTGCTTGAGTCTCTTCAGCGATGCCATATTGACTATCGGTACATCGAAGTGTTGAAGTGTTTGTATAATAACGCCACCATGTCGGTCCGAGTACAGGAGCAGAGCACGAGGGCGATTCCATTGCAAAGAGGCGTAAGGCAGGGAGACGTTATCTCTCCGAAACTGTTTACTGCCGTAATGGAAGACGCCTTCAAGCTCCTGGAATGGGAAGGACTTGGCATCAACATCAACGGCGAATACATCACTCACCTTCGGTTTGCCGACGATATCGTAGTCATGGCAAAGTCGATGGAGGAACTCAGCATGATGCTCGATGACCTCAACCGAGTTTCACAACGGGTGGGCTTGAAAATGAACATGGACAAGACGAAACTTATGTCAAATGCCAATGTTGTGCCCATCCCAGTCTCTGTTGGGAACTCGGTACTCGAAGTTGTTGACTCGTACATCTACCTAGGACAAGTAGTCCAATTAGGTAGGTCCAACTTCGAGAAAGAGGTCAACCGCCGAATCCAACTCGGTTGGGCAGCGTTCGGGAAACTACGTAATGTCTTTTCGTCCGACATACCTCAATGCCTCAAGACGAAAGTCTTTAATCAATGTGTGTTACCAGTGATGACTTACGGCTCCGAAACGTGGTCTTTCACTATCGGCCTCATCTCAAAACTCAAAGTCGCTCAACGAGCTATGGAGAGGGCTATGCTCGGAGTTTCTCTACGTGATCGAATCAGAAATGAGGAGATCCGTAGACGAACTAAAGTCACCGACATAGCCCACCGGATTAGCAAGCTGAAGTGGCAATGGGCAGGCCACATTGCACGCAGAGAAGATGGCCGATGGGGTCGAAATGTGCTCGAGTAGAGACCACAGACTAGCAAGCGCAGCGTAGGACGTCCACCCACAAGATGGACAGACGATCTTGTTAAGGTCGCCGGAAGACGCTGGATGCGGGTCGCTTCCAACCGGCACGTATGGAGGTCCAAGGGGGAGGCCTATGTTCAGCAGTGGACGTCTTATGGCTGAGATGATGATGATGATGATGATTTATGTGTAAGATTTGTTTTTGCTATGAGTCATACTTTTCAAATTATTAACGAAAAAATAAAAACAAGGAACCTTAGAATTTATTATAATTAACTTTCCCTCTTTATTATCTTTTTAAATATTGATCCCTAGTAAAAATGTACTGAATCTTTTTTATTGAAAATTTTGTGTAGATTATTAGTTCATTTTTTTTATATTGGCCACCGTTTACGAGTTATTTACGAAAAACTAAAAAAAGGGACCTTTAATATCACATATCTCACTTCCAGTCAAGAATTCGATCAAGCAACCGGCAAATTCGGATTCAGCGGGGTCTAATTAGGTTAAAAAACCCGGTTGCCAAAAAGTAATATGTTTTGCCAGTAGAAATCGATTTTTACAAAAATGTGACCAGTCTAAATGATTCAATTTGATTAATTTTATAGCCTTTTAAAATATGTTTACACAATTTATCAATCGTGACTGAATTCCGGATTGGTTAGATGGGTGTGTGCCTTTGCTGCCCAACTTGTTATAAAATGACAATATGACGGACGAATGTCTGAAATGTCACCGTATTTAAGAATTATTTTGCTTTTCTTCGTAAGTATGTTGAAAAACATTGTGTGTATAACATATTTGCATATTTATACTGTGATTACCCATTTTATGAAACGTCCGCTAAACTAGCACAGGTCCGACGCTGACAGTGGTCACGGGCGTACTGGCGTGAGGAATAGGCGCAAGGTATTGCCGCGTAGGGTGTAATTTAGTAGGCAAAATGTTGAATTCATCAAATGATGAATGAAAAAATTAACGTATCGATAAAAGGACAAGCAATAATGAAGATTTACTCAAAAGCTATCGACTGAAGTAAGTTTCATATACATTTTCGTCCTAGTACTTCTAACATAAGGAAATAAAGACAGTGTTAGGCATGTTTTCAACTTAAGATTCTATCGAGAAAATAATGAGCCGTCGTGTTTCTGACAAGCAATAACGTAGTTCAAGGACTGAAGTTATACATACTAGAAAATAATGCATGAAATCCTTGTAAAAGTCTGTAAATATGGTGGTGGTAATCAAAGAAACTTAATTGCTAAATTGGAAATCAAAATAACTAAAATGGGCCAGAATCACCAATTTTAAACTACTACGTTTAGTGCTCATCGATGTTAGTGTCGTAAGCGCCATCGACAATAAGGTCCCTTTTCATAGATAATACCACATATAACGCGGTTGTCGGCGACGCTGCCGATCCAAATATAAGCCGCTTCATTCTGTACTCTTGTGGAGGAGATGTACGGTCTTCCCCCCTCCAAACGAAACGTAACGCGTCCCGATCTCGCTCTACTATTTCGATCTGTAAAAACATCTCTTTGACGTCGGCTATTACCGCGATTTTACCTTCGCGGAATCGCACTAATACGCCAAAAAGTGACTCTAACAGGTCGGGGCCGGCTAACAGCGCGCTGTTGAGTGAACGTCCGTATGCTGTAGCAGCCGCGTTCCAAACTAACCGCATTTTACCGCGCTGTGGGTGAAATGTGGGGAAATGAGCTAGGTACCACGTCCGGGGTGAGTCGGGGGGCGGGGGCGAGTTCATTTTCTCCGCGTAACCTTTATCGAGCAAGTTGTTCATGTGTTTCGCATATTCGGCTTTCAACTTTACGTCGCGGTCTAGTTTACGTTCTAGACTGAATACCCGCTTTAACGCTTGCGCTCGGTTATCGGGGAGTTTTTCGTCGTCAGTTCGCCATAATAAGCCCGCTCGATACCGATTCTCCCCCGGTATCTTATCACACGTGGCTTTTAATAAGTCTAGCGCGCGTTGGTCGGGATCGGCCCGAGGCAACTTTTGCGAAACGCCTAACGATTCTATGTCGAAATGCTGTTTCATAAGCTCTAGAGCTTCGTCGTCCGCGGTTTTGGGCCGTGCGTGCCCTACAAAATTTACCGCGGCGCGACGCGTTCGGTCTGGGCCGTGTAGGACCCATCCTAATCTAGTTAGACTCGCGACGGGAAGGTTAGGCGGGCCGTCTATGACTTGCCGAGAAATGATGAGGTGCCAGTTATCTTGGCCTATCACGATAGTAGGTACTGACGTCGGGTAACTTAACTCGTCCGCGATTTTCGACAAATGTTCGCACTTGTCGACTAAGTCACGTGGTACGCCTTGCGAACCTATACCTATATCGCCTATCGTGAGCACCTCCATTAACTCCAAATGTCGGCTACAAAAACCCCTAATCGCGACCTGTAGTGAATACGAATCAGGGTCTGTGACTCTGCCGCCTATTCCTTCAATTTCTAGCGTCTCTCCGCGTACACGAGGCGCGATTTTGTCAGCTGTCTCGTGCAGCATTAAAGTCATTGCCGCGCCTTCATCGAGTAGCGCGAGGGTTTGTACGGTACCTAAAGGTCCCGACACCTCCACAGGCATGACTTTAAGATACGTTTGCGGGAGTCTAATATTGTTTACAGATACGGCCGGCGTACTGTTACCGTTCGCGGGCGCGGCCGCGTTCAGTCCATGTAACAGCTTACTGTGTCCGGCTTCGCACTGATTTACACCGCACGCGACGTATTTACACTTAAACGGCCTACGGTGATTCACGTCTAAACATCTGTAGCACAATCTAGCACCCTTCACCAGATCCCATCGCTCAGATATCGTCGCGGCTAAAAACTTTGAGCACGCACTGACTTTGTGCTCGTTCCCGCTCTTACAAATGGCGCATGTACTGCGCGAGACAGGGACGGACGATACCTGCTGTTTGGGTCTAGCTCCGGTTGACGCGGGTTTTTTTTTATTGTTATTTTCGCGCGGTTTCACTTGTGCGACAGTATGTTTACTACGCGATCTACTCTCCGTTTCGCGTGGGTAATCTTCGTGGAAATCTGACTCCGAGCCTGTGCTACAGTCGCGGGAGAACGCGGGGACGCGAGATCTAGAGGGAGCGTTGCTCGACCGCCTAGGTTCGTGTTCAAAAGATACCGTGTTCACTACAGCTCGCGATCTAGTAGCCGGTCTGCGGTTTACGCGTTTGGCTGCAGTACTAATATCGTTGAGAAACTCAGATAAAGCGGCTAAGCCGGGAGTTTCCGAATTAGTCTGCCTATATTTGGCCCATTCGTAACGCACTATCAAATTTAATTTGTCCACTATTTTGTTCACTAGTTCAGGCGCGTGCAAATATTTTTCTTGACGCAATGATTTTACGGTGGCGACGGCGTTCGCGATATGCGCGGCAAACGACGAGATATTAGCATTGTCTTCCGACAAACGCGGCATGCGTTTGATATTATGCAGTTCCGTAAGCACAATTTCCTCGGGGTCGCCAAATTGCCGTTCTAGCGCTTCCATAATTTCGTATGGATCCTGAACAGTGTACATGATCGATTTTACGGCCGTCCGGGCCTCGCCTTTAAGCGCGCGTCTGATTCTACTGACATTATTGACGGCACTAAACATGGGCGACGTGTCCTCGAACTCCGCTCTAAACGATATCCATTCGGTGATATCTCCGCCGAACGGGGGTAACTCAGGCGGCTTGTGATACATTGGCGGGTAGGTACCGTGTGGTACCTCTAAAAATCGCGGTTGCGGTTTGCTGGCCCGGTCGGGCGCGGCGCGCGGCGCGGTCTCTTTCGGCGGCGGGATTTTTACGTTTTTACGCGCGATCTCGCGCTGTAGCGTCGCTTGTCGTTCTACCCAACTTCTAGTTCGTACCTCGGCCTCGGACTCGACACTGCCGCCGTCAGACTGCGCCTTAACTTGGGCAATCTGCAGCATTAACTTGGCAGTATCGGACTCTGCTTTGGCTACGACTAGAGCGGCTTTACGAACCTCGAGCTCTGCTAACAGCACGGTTAATTCACTATCGCGGTCCCTACTTACCGATTCGCGAACAGACCTAACTGACTCGCGAACAGACGGCGCTCGCGGCGGCGGCGCAACAACGGGTGGCACTAAAGTATTCGACCGACTGCGAACTACCACTGTATCGTTATGACGCTCGTCTGAGTGTACCGACTCATTTTCTTTCTCATCACTAGTTTTCTGGTCGCCACTGGTGCCTTTGCTCCACGTATTGGTAGCGCCGGACGTAGTATTGCCGGACGAGGGCGTAGGCGTGGGGACAGGCAGGTCCCGTTTGCGTGAGCGTAGTGATCTTCCGTCTTGCGACATCTTCTTCTTTCTTGATTTTTACGCACACAACACAACACAACACTTGACACACGCGGGGGATCCCTAACTATATACAAATTTACCTGCCTAACGCCTATGCTCTGACGCTACCGAGCGCAGCGTCAGTGCCCCTAAGCGTGGATCCCTCGGTGCACTGAATCTCCCGCAATGGCTAAAGTGCAAGGCCTAGAGCGTTCGAAAACAGTGTGATGGTATCACCATGTGACACATGCAACTAAAGTTGCCAGGACACGTGAGTGGAGGCGAACCTACGACACTGCACGGTCCACCGGCAAGCCGGTAATGGTGGGTTACGGAAAAGGTTGGTATGGTAAGGTCTGAGCCGAAGCGAACTTCGGGGGCTCAGCGCGTTCGTTTTTCTTTGTTCTCCTGAATTAAGTATAGTTCTACTTAAAATTCAGCGCGTACTTGTTTCTTTCTTCATTCGGCAAACGAAGGACCATAATGTCGAGCGTAGTTACTGTGGGGCTCGCAGATTCCGAAGTCAGGAACTCGTACACGATGGCTGGAACGCGCTGGCTGGCTGCTGCAGATTACCTCCAGATTACCGCACCATTACCGGGGCTGTGTAGGGTGTTTAATGAAAACACATTTGTTGATTTATAAGAAAACTTTGGAGAGTGTTGGGAGGCTGGTGCCTCTGTGGCTATTGATGAGTGAGTGACAAGCATCCAGGGTGGGCGCGTATATATAGGCGCGCGCGGCGCGATCCCCACCGTGGGTACTCTAGGCCACGCCTACTCAAGGCGTGGGTGTTACGTGCAGAGTAAGTATTTTATTTATTGAACCAATCACAGTAG
Source organism: Cydia splendana (assembly GCF_910591565.1). Classification (NCBI taxonomy): domain Eukaryota; kingdom Metazoa; phylum Arthropoda; class Insecta; order Lepidoptera; family Tortricidae; genus Cydia; species Cydia splendana. The sequence continues at coordinate 8,440,979 of NC_085971.1, read as the reverse complement.
CGTATTACAAATGTTTACAAAATTAGGGAAAAAAGGTAATATTTAATTGGGGAACAATAAAGACTTATAACTAGACACGTGACATAATAAAATAATAAAAAATAAGACACAAGTTACATGGTAAAATTAGACACAAGTTACATGGTAAAAATAATGACAATAAACACACAAAAATAGATCAAGATAGAAGAACGATTAAAACTAAACATGTATGATTAAAAACTAGCTATACACGACACTGATGTTTGGCTAGATTATATCCGATTTATCCGACTCTAAACTTATACTTTTTTATGTACCTTCCCTGTATATTGTTACAATTCCGAGCTACATGATATAATAAATAATATAAAATAAAAATAAAAATCATTATCATTTATTTGAGTTATATAATGAACGAAGACTTGACACACGCTGAGCAGTTAGGCAAAATCGTTGAAAAGCAAGTTAAAATCCGTCTAGCAGTTTATTCAGGCAGCGAGTGCTAATGAAACAAACGTGCCACAGACTCACATGCACACTATAAAAACATTACCCACCCCTTTGTAGTAGTCTGGTAAATATAAATAGTCTGCAATACTACACATTACACAATAAACCTAAAGGTGTTAAATACTCGTTTCGGTTAGTACTCTACTCTGTGCAATTAGTGTTCGCGTATACAATTTGTACGTTCGAAGTCATGTGAGTTGCGCGTGCTTCAAATTACTGATATTTGATCGCTGATGAGTCGAATTATGAATTTTATTGGTGTTTTATACCTCTCTTTTATACGTTTATGGTAGAAGATTTCCATTTTAACCGAAATATGGCTTGTATCATGTATGGCTTTTCTTCGGGTTTCTGAAAATACGTTATATAAATAGCATTATAATACTGTTAATCCAATTTATTTATGAACTTGCAAAAACAATTAGTATCCGATACCCGGGCTCCTATTTCATTATGTGCTTTTTTATTTTATATTAGTTAAACTTTTCAGTTTTTCATAAAGACTGCTTAAGACAAACTGATAGAGTTTGTGCGGAAAGAGAAGAGTCGTGGAATGAATGGGGCCCAATACATACCACGATTCTTCTCTTTCCAAACAGACTCTATACCTAGGTCAGGTTAAATCGGTTTAATTAACTATACAATTATTATAACCTTAAGTTTTAAATCCAAACCCAACCTATAAAAGTATGAAAAATCCAACCCTTAATACTCGATGAAAAATATTCCTTAAGTAATGAAACTCTAAACCTAATTACGGTTATTATTTCCCGCCACCGAAATTACTAATGTTATGAAAAAATGCCCAGTTTTGGACGCCCCATCAATTTAGATTAGTGCGGTAATAACCTACATAGCCACCCTTAGACGATCAAGAAAATCTATGTAATAGTTGAGCTATAAGAAAATTTCAAGCTTATTATTACCATGACGTCAATTCAGGAATGAAATCTCTTGATACTTGAGTTTGTTTGCCAAAACAGATTTTCAGCTGAAATACACAAATTCAACAAAAAATATCAGCCTACATTAAAGGAATTGATGATAATTGTAAATATGTAAGTAAATAGCTTTCAAAGCTTTTTGCACTTTAACGATGGAGTAATTCAACGTTACGAGTACAATATTAATTGAATGTATTGAAATAATAAACACTTTTTATTAAAAACGAGACATTAAATCTCTACGATTCCTAGGTACTCGTATTTCCTTATAGGTACTATTGAATCTTGAAATTATTCAAATAAGTTACACAGTATAACAGTTTACACCAAGGCACTGCGGAACTACAAGTAAATTTAAATATGTCTAAACAATATAACAAAAACATTGCGATACAAACATACATACATACATACATACATACATACATACATACATACATACATACATACATACATACATACATACATACATACATACATACATACATACATACATACATACATACATACATACATACATACATACATACATACATACATACATACATACATACATACATACATACATACATACATACATTAAACATACATTAACTTATTGAAATTGAAATTGGAAAGGTACTAATTTATTTGCAATTATTTATTATAATTATAAAACCTAAGGATTATGCCGTAACTTTAAAACAGAAGTGCTGACATTTATTAAAAAATAGGGGCCATATATACTTTCGAGAAGCAATCATAGAATAGTTGACCCCATTTACAATGTTCAATATTTTTCTTGCCTATGTATCTATGCATCATAAGTGTATAACCGTCACGTCAATGTTCTTATTTAATTATTGAGGTCTACATACATGTTCATCATCTGTTAGATGCAGTGGGGCAAATTTCGACTGCGGGGTAATTCCAACTATATCTTTCATATTTTACATTATTAACTAGAGTCTCACACAACACACATAATATATCTTTTTCGGTATCTGGAGATAAATATGTCACTCTAGGTAATAATGTAAAACATGGAAGATATTTCGATTAGTTGAAATTATCCCGCAGTCGAAATTGTCCCTCTGCACCTTATTCTTATTATCTATTAAAATAAGGTTTAAGTTATATGTTAAAGTATCAAACACTACTGATCACGGGACGCTAATATGCACGAGGGTAATATGGGAAGTAGGAGAAGTTAATTTCTGTATGGCCGCCACTGATAGCCGCATTTAATAAATTAGTAAGGTCCGACCTTTGCCGTCCATGTACTTTCATTATTTACAATCAGGATAGATTTTACTTTACCAAAGTATTATTATTTAATACCAAAATCACACCCACACACATAGTTATGGTAAAAGTTCTTCCGTTTATATAAGACAATTTAAAATAGGTATTTATTTACTTAGGTAAAACTATTATTTTATACATGAGTATGTTTCTTTTGATTCTTGTATGTGAATGTAAGTATATGTATATGGATTAGGTACAAATCTTAAGGATTGTATTGTTTAGACGTAATTTTTACGCGTGGTACGAAATATAAAAATGGCTATTATCTAAATAAAAACATACACGACTCAGATTCAAAATCTGAGTCGTGACCACCTGGTCTTTTTGTCTTTCCCCATCTTCGCTTTTTCCCTTCGCACGGTTATGGCATCCTACTTCGTATGACAACGACCAAAAGAACAGCACTGTACTGTACCACAGTGCTGTTCTTTTGGTCTTAAGTACTTAAGCAATGAAAAATGGTCGTTTTTATGTAAAGCATAGATTTTGAGTGTATGTAGTATGATTGTCATATCCATGTGTGTGTACTTCCATCACGGAAGGAAAAAGTTACAGCTCGTTTCTTACAACATTAAAGCAATCATTAAAACTGTAGTAGCCATAAACAGAGATAAAACGTTTCGCGTGCGCGCGTATCATTACCCTATTGTCATAAGGGCTAATAGCTCTACAAGAATCATACAATATGATAATAAAATCGACCTTTTAAGTCTTTAAATTGTCATTACGTGTGCAGCTCGATTCAAGCTAATCAATGTCGTATTAAGAATTATTTCTGAAGTCGTTTGTGAATGCCTAACCAGGGTCATTATGGATAATTTGTAATTGCTACCTGTTTATGGCAATTTTTCTTTTACTTGGGGAAAAAAACGGCTGTTTGTTATTGACTCTAATGGTTGGTGATTATGCACACTTGGGGGTTAAGAAACCAGAAAATAATCCTTTAAATGGACTATTTAACTTACAGTACTTACTTGCCTTTAATAAGTATATGTAGGTATCACTCTTGTGTTGTTTCAAGTAACTTAAGTTTTTAAATACCTAGTACCCGCAATATTTTCACATTAAGATAACGTATCAGGTTTGGTTAACCTTGTGGGCCTCAAGTTTAAAAAACAAGAATATCGGGTGGAGCAGTTAGTAAACCATTACGTTTAAAGAATTATTCATTAATTTCAGTAATAAATTTTAATAGGTAATAACCGAACTAAAAGCTCCATTTTTTCTTTATATGAAAAGTACAATCAAGATTACCTAGCCATGCATTAAAACTTACCATAATGTAAATAATACTTATATTTTTTTTCATAAAAACATTTGCTTAAGTTCAAAAGTTAGTACCTACTATGAATTTGAGCATTAAAATATTAAAATATATTTTACTAATGAAAGTCCTTGGACTACAACCATTTGGATAGGTACTATTCTATTAGTTACTATTATTTAAAATATATAATTATCGTTATTACTTTAGAATAGGTACATAATTTTAAACTTCGACAGATTTACCTACAATAATAATTATATCTTTAATAAAATTAATTAAATTTAATCTCCTCACGCGGAAAAGTATTCTGTCTTGTCAATTGTATTCAGTTTGATGTACTTATTTGTTATAGTACATGTATGTAAAAAATACGCCTGAAATATACCTAAGTATTTTATTAGTGCGTCATTTTACGGAACCTTAAAAGTGTGGCAAACTTGCGATAGTTTCATCATTACCGAAACTCGCATCGAATAAGGAACAGGCCTCTATCTGCCCGATTCGAACTTTAAGATACCTCAATTAATAGATCTAGAAACGATATGAATTAGAAGTATCAGTGGCAGAAGTGACGTTTTTGTTTGTAGAAACATCACATTTGACACTGACATATCTAATCCATATCGTTTCTAGATCTATTAACTGACGTATCGTAAAGTTCGAATCGGGCCGTATCTTTTTATTGTTTATTGCAGTCAACTTTTAATTTGGCTAAGTTTCCGATGCGTGCTTCTGGGTCGTTATTTTTTAAACTTTTTGTATTATATTTAGTGAGGGTTCACTTTCGTGTCTTCGTCTAATGTGCCCTATTAGCTATGCTAGGGACGTACTTTTGACACGGACTATAACCCTTACGATATTCGTGAAGGTTATATTCTGGTTATATAGGGGTTGTTTAAATTAGATTGTCCACCTGAGTGTTTGATATTTTATGTATTGTGATACGCTTATTATGTTTATTGATAATTTTAAATTAGGTTTTGCACTTAATTATTACTAGTTTTCTGTTCCCTCAATGGGGATGGCAAGTATCAAAGATTTGCATAGATGGCGCCATCATAGCTTGACCCTTTTTCTATAAAATTTGGCTTAAAGGGCCGGCATCCAGAGCATAACATTCCATTAAAAAAACAAAAATTTGACACAATTCTAGGGATTGGCAGGGCAAGCTATGCTGGTGCCACAGTCTGCTAAATACCTCGACCGGCCAACCCCATTAAAGCACAATGAGATGTCCCGTTGGTAGTTTAATTAGAAAATGCTCTCCACAATTTACTTGCACAGTATCATGTTTAATAAAATAGGCTTCTGATAAAAAAAACGCATATAGGTATATATTTTTATCAGTTCTGAACTTCTGAAATGTTACTTATTTAAAATTCAATTTTGACATATAAGTAATATTATAACAGTTACGGTAACGGTAAGTTAACTACATTTTTCAACCCGTGTGTATTTCAGCTAACAATGAAGTAAAACTTGACCTAATATTTACAGAACACGTTTAGTGGGCACTCCATCAGATTTCACCATAGCCATTATAGCCACGTTCGTGAACAAAGAAGGAAATGTTAAGAAGTGAGTTGCAATTTCATTGTGTGTTCAGGAATTATGACGTGTAAGAAATCGACATTTGCAAATCGTTTAACGGATAGTAAGGAAATTGCAGACAATTTCGCGTAATAGGCTTTCAGGCGGCCATTTTGTTGACTGAGCATGTGGAGGTGGATTATTGTCTTCAAATCATATTGACAGATATTTATTTTAAGCGTTTCAGGATTGCTTTATTATGGAATGAAAATGCGCCGATTTCGTTGATCAAGACTGTATTTGAGTACCTAATTATTTTTGCCTTCTGGCGTCCAGATAAGGTCACTCTGCGAGATTTTTCTTTAGATACTTAGCTGGCAATCAGTCACGAAGGTCGCTGTCGAGTAGCATAAAAAATCTTTTGTGTCACTATTTAAGTCAATATTAGTTTATTTCTTGAAAATATAATTAAATATATGGATGAATAATATAAATATTACAGTTACGTTAGCGTCAAATGTTCATCACATTTTACCAGTAACCTTAAACTGGATTTTCCGCTTGAGATTCTAATTCATACCTGCACCTGAACGTTAGGGTGGAGCGTCGTTGTATGGAAAAAAATAAAAATTTGATTATCAATGTGGAACCAGTACCAAAAGTTGCAGTTTGTCATGTAGATTATAGTGATTATATGAAGTTTCAAAATCAACACTACTTTTAGCCCTCTACTCAGCCGCTAAAGAAATGAATAAAGGAAAATTTTCATCAATTATTAAAATATACTATTTCACTAATATGTGTACATTTTATTGAAATTATATAATACTTAATAAGCGTATAATAAGTTATTACCAAAATTTTAGTGCATTTGTCAATATTTATGAAATAATATAATTTCAGAATTTCATATTAAACAGCAATTTCGTGCAAAACATGGAACATGCTACAGTGTAAAAAAAATATATGAGTTATTTTTTGTAGACATTCTTGTGTCAAAGTAACGATGTTATTGATTACGAAAAGTATCATTTTACTGCAAAAAAAGGGTTACTTATATGTTTAAATAAGCGTCAAATAGGGCCCTTCGGCGTCGCTTACGCCCTTTTTGGGTCATGTTCACACGTATGTTAGGCATATATATACTTATACTAGTATTCTTTTTATTATCTTATCATGTTCAAAATAGTTTTCACGATTCTGTTATGGGTTTTAAACTCCAATGTGTGCACAATATCCGGGTTAAAGGGCATTTTCCATAAAACCCCTATTTACGCGGTTTTACCGTGTCATAAAAATATACGTTATAAACAAAAATAAGTATAGGAATCGAGTATATCTGTAAGAAAAAGATGTTATTTAATAAATAAAACTTGTTTAAAAAAAAATAAGCATAAATTAAATTTATTAAAAATATACATATGTTGCTATATATAATCGAATAGTAGAGGGCTAAAAGTATATACCAATATTTTTTTTAATTTTTTTCCCTTAAATAATAAAAATTAGACATCCTTTTAGAGGGGTTCCATTGCTATATTCAAGAATTTTGGATTTCTCTCCACCCTACTGAACGTATTTCCCATTCATTTTACTTACATAGTTTTTAACAGTACCAGTGGCGAGACATTCATAGAATTCGATTTTCATTTGTTTGTCTGTTTTCAGACAGTTGAGCACCTGACTCATGACAGAAAATCTAAATTAACCAAGATTTGTCAGTGAATATTTTTGTACTAGTAGATAGGATAATTCGCCAGTAACTGGCCACCTGTTACTAACTGGCCACCCTAAACTAAAAATTAATTATATTCACCTATAAACAGAATTCATTTTAGTATAAGATGGCTAGTTATTGAAGCTGGTCAGTTATTGAAACCTAATACTATAATGAATTATGTTTATAGGTGATTAGAATTCGTTTTTAGTTTAGGGTGGCCAGTTATTGGCCGGTGGCCAGTTACTGGCAAATTATATAAAAAAAATGTAAGCGTGAGGATAAGAATTCTAATTTAATACTTCCAACGTGGTACATTTTCCTTTATCCGGTGGAGAAATTTCGTCGACGTTGAATGCATCTAAGCCTGGCCTTCTTTTAATTCTACTTAAGGTGCGATTGTTCTACCTAAGTAATTTAAGATTTTCAGTTTTCTACATTTGCTTTTGCTTGTGTAAATTAATTTACATTACCAAAACCTTATAGAAATATAGACCATTCAGTATTTACGTATTTAAACAGCTTTTAAAAACAAATAAATAAACAAACTCACGCTTAAGACATTTATTGTATTTTATGATAAAGTACCAATAACATAAGATTGCTTTGTAAACACTCATAAAACTACTAAGTTAATATGTGCCTGTATAGACCTTAGACAGTCATGCAGCTGCTACAAAGTGTCAGAACCTTACCTTAATTCGCCAGTAAACCTACAAAACGTTCATGCAAAAACAAATTACCTATTCATACCTAACAAGCATCCGCCCCTATATAATAATAAAATCGTATGGCTAAGCTACGGGCCGCAACGGGCAAAATAGCTGTGTAAATGTAAAATTGATTTAGCATTCAAATGATAATTTCACTTACAACGGGTGAATTTGTAGCCAGCCTCGAGAAACTCTCTTCAACTTGTAAATACTTGATTGTAAGCGGCGTTCGCACTAAAAAGGAGGATGTTGTTGTATTTATGAGGAGGTGGAAATGGGGAAATGGGGAAATAGGAAATCAGTATAGTGTTTTTTTAGTTTTAATGCAGACTTTTAAATATCATATTATATTATCATTTAGTGATAAAATAAGGAACAGAATCTTCATTGCTACGTATATACCTACTTATAAATGTATACTTAAAATCCAGTCCAATTATTGGAAAAATATGTTGTCATCGTAATGTTTATTTCACAGGTATTTCAGTAACGTATTATATTAACAAAAAACATCAAAAGTACATTATATCATTTGAATTAAAAAATAAAATCTACATAGCCGTAAGCTACAAACAAACTTGATAAGTAAGCGATTCTACTTACCTATAATATCTAAATGTTATTGCTATCTACTTTTGATTAAACTAAACCTTAATTTCATCAAAAATGTTTCCTATAATTTAATTTAAATCTATGTGACTTGGTTTATTAGGTTTTGTATCTCATCATTAAAAATGTGGATTAAAGAAAACCTATTTGTTACCTACTTATGAACTTATGATATGTATATTTAAAACTGAATTTCCACGCCAACTTGACAGTTGCCTGACGGCTCCGTTGACATAGCGCGTGACATACTTCAGTGTAATTCTCATAAATACATACTGCCACCAAGTCAATAACGAAACGTGTCGACCTTTCCAACTACCTAGACGATTGCCATCCAAATATGAATGGTAAATTGGGTGGCATCACTATTATTTATTCCGAAACCCACCCCACATGCTGATTTTATGCCTCCATGTCTTCCTTAACAACGCTTAACAAAAATTCCATGAATGCAAAATAAGCTTATACCGACTAACTCTGTATGAGCCGTAACGACACCGTGATTATCAGCCACTATACTTTTTATACCCACTTTATGACCAAAGCTAACTCGCTTCAACTACATCAAAACAAGCAGCTTCATAAGTCACTGAAGAATATAAAAAAGAAATAAACACAGTTACGAAACAACTATAATAATTACAGGCAATATAAATACGTTCGACAAAAGCACTACGACCGATATAACACCCGAACGCGTGGCGAAACAGGCTAACTTTTAAAACGTTATATGGCCGGTAATAAAACGCTCCCGTACGAGCACAATACTTGCAGAAATATTTTTGAATACGGAATTAGGTTTGCCAAAAGCGCGGGGAGCAGATAAGGCAAAAAAAAACAAATTTGTAACGGGTAAAGTTTTTGGAGGCGGAATGTCTCCCTTGGGTGCTGAATCTTCGGCGGCGTGGCTCGTAAAACGCGGGACGTGGGCAAGCGGGCAAATTTGTCCTGAGAGCGACCTATGACGTTTTGATGGAACACCGACCGGCCCCGACGCCGGATTCATATTCATAACGAGAGCACACTGATCGGTGACACTTTCAATCTTGAATTTGGGCTAGGAGGAACATATATAAGTATAAATATTACTACTTATGTAAATGCTTTGAATTTATAAACATGGTAATTTTAAAATATATGGCAAAGTAGCTCGTTAAAAAATCTCGTTAAAAGTCGTTTCCGAAGTATACCAAACAACTCGAAGATAATAAATAATACGGAGTACGAATGTCCTTTGCATGATGCTCGCCTCTTCAAAAGAATGGCACCCGTGTCTGAGCCATCTTGTAGGAATTTTAAATTGGACGAATCGCTCAAATGTAAATGGTTTTCCTTTATACCCCATCCTCTTGGGCTGCCCACCCCCATCTATCGCGCGCCTAGCCAGGCGACTGGCATACCAACACGCGCGCACACATGTTTGAAAGCCTACGTCCTACAACTCCATCCACAGGAGACCCCTTCGCTTACATATGTCATTTACCGATTCCCTCTATTTTGCATACGAACGCGGGGAACACAACGGATCAAGTATCATTGGCGCCTTTAAGCTAACACTCACAAATAGACGAATTTCACACACGCTCACATTTCATCTCGAGTATACTACGAGGAGTAATGCGAGTGTGAATACGTAAATACGCGTCGAGATCGCGAGTTCAAAAACACAAAACGCAATATGTCTTCATAGTAAAGAGGTGTAGGAAATCTTATTCGGGCCTCTAACAAAAGAGTGAGAGTTACTATCGGGTAGGGAAATCTTTGGCGTATATCTGATGATTTTTCTAAATATATGACGGATTTATGTACGTTATTTACATAGTGATGGGAACCCTTGATTTTGTTCGAAACTAACCCTCGGCTTAAGGTTATTTAATCTTGATCGTTTACTTTTTATGGATGCCCTAAAGTAAATGTTGAAATAAGTACAGACAGATCGGAATCCTTATGATTGACTTAATATAAAATTTTACAATTATTCTAAAAGGTTTATACTTGCTGTAAAAAAAACGGTAGAAGTATTGAAATATAGGTACCTAAGAAATATTACTATTGAACTCATTTAACAAAATACCTACTAATGTTTTTTTATCGCCGATATTCATATTAACGATCCAAGTCATACTCCAACCGAAATATAACTGACAAGAAAATACTTAACATAATTTAAATAGCACCTCCCTTTTTGTCCCCTTTTTTTTAATTTAAATATTTTTTTTCGGAACTTATGTACCAAATATCATTTGATATTTCGTGCTAGCTTTTCGGTGAAGGAAAACATCTTGAGGAAATCTGCATACATCTGCGAAGAAATTCAAAGGTATATGTGGAGTCCCCAATCCGCATTGGGCTAGCGTGGGGACTATAGCCCAAGCCCTCTTTGCGCATGAGAGGAGGCCTGTGGCCAGCAGTGGGACGTATGTAGGCTGAAAAAAAATCATAGTCAAAGTCTTAACAAAATCATATAAAAGTTGTGTTATGGTACAAATTAAAAAAGAATCGTCAGTTTCAAACAATTAAACATAACTACTCACCTTGGACACGTAGAAAGACAATACAAAAAGACTTGACGTCCCATAAACAGTCGTATAACAGACAAAGTTAATCCCATTGAAATGGGACTGGCATGTAGCCGTAAAGATTTAATGTGTGGGATAGGTTAAAAGCTAATTAATTAAAGCAGCTATCGTGCCCTGCATCGTATCACCGCTGATAAACCAAAGGCTTTACGGAGGTGAGCTTTATTAAAGACTAGTTGGGAGCTTTCCTTGGAATGGTTTCACTACATGGCATTCTATATTTACCTACTGTGTAATACATAAACAAACAACAGCAAAATTATTTTACAGATTATAAAACAAGGCATCTAAATACATAACCCGCGTGTCACCACCACGACTTTGCGCCTAAAACCTTTTTTTGATCGAAGCAAAAGTTTCCTGTAAGTTTTTGACAATTTTTAATAGATCCAATTTAATAATCTCTCAATCAATGATTTATATATGTACAGGTACTTATTATTAAACTTTTTAGACTTGATTGTTCTTTAAATACAACATTTAAAGGCTTAGGCGGCACGGCGGCTATAAAACCAGATGCTTTAGTTCTGCTATTCAGCACTAGATGGCGCTACGTGTCTCCCCAGAAACGCATGTATGCAACTAGACAACGAAAGATTTAAACGCACACGTATTACTTTATACGCATGAATGAAACTTTTTAATATAAATTAAATGCAATTTTATTTAAGTTTAACTGCTTTTCACAAACTCTGATGAAAAACAGTGTAACAAGACAAAATGAAAATTTCTTGAATTTCCTCTTCGTAATAAGTCATTTAAAAATAATAAAGTATGTAAAAATACTTTCCTCGAGAAAATAAGTTATCGCTTCCCCAGTGAGCTGAGTCTTCTCCAGTTTTAATGAATAGAGCCGGCGCTCCGTACTTTTTCCATTTAAAAGTTCAGCGTGACTTGTTTTGTAACAATCGACACTTTTCTCGAATATTGAAAATGAATAATCTTTCAATATTGATACCGAACAATGGAAGATACGATATTGAAGAAGTTGGATTGTGATTGAAAATAATGCTGGATTTTAATGGTTTATTTAAAACTAGTTTTTGCGTGCGACCTCGCCTGCATCGCACTCTATAATCACGTTCCCAAAATATTTCCGGAATTAAAAGTTCGCTAAATTGCATACTAATCCTTAAATTGCATGATAATTAACATCCATGATTCATTTTAATTATGTCCTCAGCACAAAGCGAAGATTATGCAACAAAGTCACATTTGAAAACCAATTTAATTTAAATTTTCAAAATTAACATACGTAAATTATCGCTATAAATGAATATGATTAGCCTATTCGTTTTGTATTAAGAATTAAACTCTACTTTACTGAAGCAATCTTGCCGAGAGCTTAGCTATAAGGAGTACTAAGTTGCATTTTCATTATCATACTTATCCGTGTCCTCTCTCGTAAAGTCAGCTTTAAAGATTAAGGGTCAATGATAACTGTTTCCAATCTGTTTCTAACGTGACATTAGAAACAAATTGGAATAGTTAAGTTTAGGAACCTTTAGTACCTATCATCTGTAATAAAAAGTATCTGACACAGCTTTATACGCAGAGAGCATAAAAATGTAGGTAGGTATAATTTTGCGGGTGTTTTGAAAGACATTGCAGAGATGGCTGTACTAAAGGGGGCTCAAACCTCGTCTATGTATATGATAAGGATCCTGACGGAATGTTTAGTCATCATTTTTGCATTTTTTTTCGATGTGGACCCACAATTTTTGATCTCCATCATTGAAAGTTAAAAAATCGTTTTATTTTTGTTATTGACATTGAACGACTACTAGTAAGTATGTGCTTTAATGCGATATTCAAGTATGACCGTACATCACCCGCAATTACGAATACTATCAGAATTATTGGTGTAAACTTCTGCTTGCGAATTGGTCTGTGTGGGCTGATGATGATGATGATTGAAAAAACTATCCTTTATCTCTTCACGGGCTTCAAACTATCTCCATATTGTTTCATATTTAAATGTGAAGAGGTAACAGACAGACTTTCGCATTTATAATATTAATTAAGTAGGGACTAACTTCTGCCTGCGACTTCGTCTGCGTAGAAGTCCACTATCTCATCTCGTTCTTAGAACAGTCGTATTAACTTTCATATACTTAATAACATAAAACGTATTCTGATATTCAAAGTCGAGGTTATAAGCCGTATCACACTTACTTAATTAGCTAGTTTTGCGTTACTGAGACACAAACACCCAAACTTTCACATTAATCAAATTAGTAGGACGTAACGTTAGTTCTCTTCAAGCACCACGAACAGGGAAAACAATATACCTACGCCATTCCCAAATATACTCGCATCCTTAACTGCCAGAACTATCGCCGCGAGGAAGTGGCAAAAGGCATTAATTTAATTTTATGGTTTTTGTGTTTGTCACAGCGCGAGTTTAGTGGAGATTTGTAGACTCTCTACAGTCCTAACGAGGGTTCGGGCTTAATAAGTGGAAGGGACGCGAGGAATTGTTTTAATCCTGATGATTTGGGGTAATGCGCCGTAAGGATTTGAGAAGTGGATTTACGTTGACAACAGTTTTATTCAGTTAATACCCACATATAAAACTTAAGTTTATATTGTATTATGCTTATCAAAAATATATGATGGTTCTGAAGATAAATTCATGTCCATATTTACTAAACTATACTTGGTGGTATCTGTTGTCATAATTTATTAAACCATAATATGAATATTGATGAAGTAAGTTACCTATCTCACTTTGAACAGGTTTGTATAGCTTTTCTGGATTATCAATACACCACTTTTCTCGAACGTATAATACTTCAATAAGATGGTTTCCCGAGCATTCCTATCACCCGTTGATCTTTCTGCATATCGTGACCGATGCCACTAAATCATCCCAAGCATTCCAAAAGGACCCCATAAAAGACCCAGCTACATCTCCTTCTCACCTCCTCTCCCCACCATTTATCACCATTTGAATAAATTCAATATGTACATTGAATTCCATGTAATTAATGGTTTTATTCGTTTAGCACTTAAAACGCTTTAAGGGCGAGGTGTCCAAACATTTGTCGTTTCAGTTAATTCAATGGGGATGAGAAGGACGAAGGATATCGCCAGGACGCCCGCTGGGTCTGATCATTAATATTGATTTGTGGTCAATCAAAGCTTGAGGATTTTACGTTTAATGTTATTATTTTTTGCCTTTAATCCCGGATTGTTGTGGAATCGTATGGAGTCGTCTAGATTACAATTGTAATTATTTATTTGTTTTACTTATAATAATTGTGGTAGTGTCATGATTTCAGGTATGCCTGCATTCAGTTTCTTGTTTTATTTAGTTCATATAATTTCTTATTGTATACGATTTAGTGGGTTTATTAAATCCTTTAAAGTCATTTTAAATTTAACCCTCTTTTAATTCTGCCAGTTTCTTCCATTTTTATGTTTACTATAAAATCACGTACCTATATTTAGTTCCGTAATATATCTTATAATCTGTATTTTTTCATTTAAAAATCTGAGTTCCTTACCCTAATTTAACTGTCATATAAAACTCCACCACATTTAAAACGACAAAAAGTATCATAAGGCTTAATTATTGAACGAGAATCGTATGAGTAATTCTCAATTGTGAGACTCAAACATTCTTGATTCATTGTAAAAGTAGTCTTCAAAAGTACTCCATGCAACAAAGCCTAATGATGGCTTCGACAAATAAAGGAACACAATAACAATCAAACATGTGTGTACACAAGTGTACCTTAATACAACGACATAAGGTGCAAAGATGTGTAGATATTTTTGAGCGTGGCTATACAATCAGTCGATGAGCAATGGCCCTCAGCCGTGGGTCATTAAGAATGCAGTGTCTTATCTAACTGGGTATAATTAATGAAAGTGTGGATCGCTCGCTGTGTATTGGTGAGATTTATTGAACCCCATAAATATGTGCGGTACGTGTTGTTCGAGTTTGTAAAGGTTTGGTGTTGACTATTGTAATTTGTGTTTTAAATATGCAGCAAAATTTGTAATATGTGCCATTTTAATGTAGGTAATTCTATATAGAGATGCCCCGAATAGTGAATTTGGCCGAATACCGAATACCAAATATTTCGGCCCCTCTCTCGGCCGAATACCGAATATTCGGCATGACATGCGAACATTTTGAGTCCCAATTATTATGAAAACTGTTCGCCAACAAAGCACAGTGTTTGCTAAGATATATTTTATGTTGAACAGAATTAATGAATGTAGTTAGAGTCAATCAAATCAGACCCATGTAAAAATAAAATATTTTGTAATCAACAAATGCTCAAAAACGTGCCTTCGTAACTACATTCCAAGAATACATTTTAAATATTAAATATACCTAGTTTATGATTATTTTTTTGTGTAATTTTTCTTTTTAGGTAGGTGCAACTGATATGCGGTATTCGGCCGAATAGTAGGCAATATTCGACCGAATACCGAATATTCGGCAAAGTGGCCGAATAGGCCGAATACCGAATAGTTGCCGAATATTCGTGGCATCTCTAATTCTATACCTTCTGTTTTTTGTACTCGTACTATTTTTTCAAAAAAAGGTCATGTAGCATCAAAAGTCCCACTGCTGGGCCTGTGCCCTGTGCCTCTTCTTATACACGAGAAGGATGGGTTATAGTCCCAACGCTGGCCCCCACCTTTGAATTTCATCGCGGATGAGGTTTCCTCACGGTGTTTTTCTTCACAGATAAGCGACTCGTAACTATCAAATAATATTTCGTACTTAAGTCCAGAGAAAGTCATTGATTCAAGCCAAGGTTCAAACCCACGACCTCTGGATTGAATGTCACTCGTCTCACATAATTGTATTGATTTAATATCAGGGCATTCATTTTTGCTTGTTATGCCTAAGTCATATTGCAATAGACGGTCGACCTAGCGTCTCACATGATTGATAGAGTTGATGTGCAACCCTTCGTGTGTACATTACTCAGGCATGGATGTTTGATGGCTCGTGTAATAGGTAACAAGGAACGTATTTCATAAACTGAAGTTATTTCGAAAATTCAATCCTGAGAACCTCAACTACGGTACGAAATCGAAATATGGTTCTATAGTAGGTAGTTTATATGATGAAAGGCATTTTACAAGCTTTTATTTAGTTTCACCTGACCGTAATCTGTCTGTCTGTAATCAAATCTTGCAAGTTAAATTTGATCCACTTCCCGGGTTCCGATTGAGCTGAAATTTTGCATGCATGTATAAATCGGATGACAATGCAATATTATGGCACCATCGAGCTGATCTGATGATGGAGACAGGAGGTGGCCATAGGAACTCTGTGATGAAACAACGCAACCTAATTGTGTTAGGGGTTTTTAGAATTGTCTCGATGAGTATTAGTTGTCTGTCGTAAGAAAAGTACAGTCAGCGATAAAAGCTTGTACCAAAAATGAAATTTTTGCCAAAAACTTATTTATGTAATGAAATGTTTTAAATGTCATATAATTACACTGCTTTATAAGCTACACACATAAGCTCTCTATGATCTGTTCACGAACCGCATGTTAGGACGCGATTGCGGCATTTGATAACACTGTTTGCAATAAGGAATATTAGGCAAAGCTCTGCGTAGGTGGCACCACTAGCACATACAGTAAACAAACCTCATTGACATCATCACCGACCTACCACGAAACACGACAATCGAAAGTTTGGTTTGTACCTCTCTATCACTCTTGTTTATTCGATCGATAGAGAGGCAGATAAAGAAATCCCGATGTTCGCGTTTCGCGGTAGGCCACCTGTAAACAAACCGCCTTCTTGGTGCATCAATGTCATATTGAAAACTTGTCAAAAAACTGTTTAAGGCCTAGTATGTATAAGTTACTCTATGGTTTACTAAACAAATTACTTAGTGCTGCACTCTGGCGGCAGAACATTGCAGTAATACTCCCTATTGACTTTTAATTTCATATAAATAAAACGTCATCTCGACTCACCTGAAATGAGGTCAAATCAAATTCCTTTATTTTTCGGAAACGTTCGATAATTGAATGTCATTACCTCATTACATCGATATCGTCTTTTTTTATTAAGTACGCAATAATAACATTTTCAATTTTTAACAAGCAGAAACGTCTGCTAACGATGCTACTAAGCTTAGAATAAATTTAAAAGTGGAAAAATTACTGTCTTGGGTGAGACTTGATCCAGAGGCAATGAGTTCAAGTCTCACCCAAGACAGTAATTTTTCCACTTTTAAATTTATTCTAAGCTTAATAACATTTTCATTATTAAGAAATTTGTTGTAAATAGTTTATCTTTATTCTCGCCTTAATTTGCGGTTGTTTGTGTACAGGGCTTAAATGATATGTGTAAGTAGATAAAATATATTATCGTTTTGTTCCGTGAGGGTAAAAAACAAAAGATTTCTTCTGGTGGCAAACTCACTTTATTCTAGTATTTTTTGTTAGTTTTGGTTTGGTACCCCTAGAGGACCGTTCACTATTTTTCCGACAGCGAATTCGAACGTGTAAGTAAGTACCCCTATTAACGACCCCATTAAAATTGGCATTCATTACCGCGGTATATACAAAATAGCGTTTAATAAGAAAACTTATTAACTTTCTTAGAATCTAAGAACACAGAAATAAAGCCTTATCGTTTGACTATCGAATAAGTATAACATTGCTACGAAAACATCACGCAAAAAAGTCGAAAATACTAAACTAACGCATCAGGAGCGCAAGATTTGGTTGCTCCATACTAACACGCAACACCTCAAGTAAGTAAACGCGTATTATATTTAGTGATTAGCGTAATAATGGTAAATATTATGGAAAGACTAAGACTTGAGATTGATTCTTAGTTATTATCTTTATGGTTCCCAAATACTTTATTTGTGATATTTGCTCGGCAATTGGAAAAAAATAGGAAATTAAAAACCTCGGTGTTAGGTTCCATTTTCTTTGTGTGATACCTAATTTCGAGGTATACCTCGGTAATAACGGAAACGGCATTTTAGATTCGGGCGATCTTATATTCATATATAAATGCACATTTACTTGACTTTTGATGTTATTGAAATATTCAACCACCTATAAAGCTAAAGAGCTATTAACGTGGTATGAAATCTATTCAATAACTCTTAATTTTGATGACAATTTTAGACACCTTCTCAGACGTTTTCTTAGAAACCCTTATATGAGAAACTCGTTCAAGTATTGATATAAAAACATAAGTATGGTTATAAAATTTATTTTTACCATTGTTTTGTAATATTTGGAACCATCCATATTTATTGTATTAAAAAAATACAAGATAACTATTCATTTTTATTAGTCGTAAATGAGTTTTAAAATTATTTGAATTGAACCGTTTAACGATGGTTAGAAAAGACATCACTCGGTAATAAGCTGTATGAGAACCTAATACAGACCCACCCAAAACTTTCATGACTTCGAAATTAATAGGTTCTTAAAATACCTAATACTTTTGATAGTCTTTTGTATACCAGGTACATAATAATTGTTCTTAAAACCTAATTATGTACCGTTGCACACAATATTTTTTCTAAGGCAGCAAACATAAAATAAATATAGATAGAGAAGATAGTAGAAAAATATATTTTATGTTATTTTAATAACATAATAGACACACAAACATACAACATTAACATTAACTTACACAGATCTTGTATATATTGTGTAGAATATAATTGTGATAGGTAGCTTAAATTAACTATCTATCTGTTGCATAAATGATGGCAGGTGGACTAAAACAGTGACAGACTGGACACCTCGTAACGGCCACAGGAAAAGAGGTAGACCCAGGAAGCGTTGGGAAGACGTGTTCCGCGAAGTATGTGGACCAACATGGAGGAGACGGGCTATGGACAGAGAGGATTGGAGAGATACGGGGGAGGCCTACGCCGCTCAGGCGACTTTCATAAGCAAACGTGTTTAATAGAAGTAGAATTTGTAAATAAACATTATATAGTGAAACACTTTAAATAATATAGTACAGTCGCCATCAGATATATCGGAGCGGCCAAGGTGCTCACAAATATCGGAACACGCCTCTATTGTCAGGGCGTTAGAGCGCGTGTTCAGATATTGTGAACACCTTGGCCGCTCCGATATATCTGATGGCGACTGTACGTGTTTTAGATTTTAGTTATATTTAAAAAAAGTTTTATACTCCAAAAATTACAGTACAATATTTTTATGTTTAATGTAATATTTTAAATTGTAATGTGTTTTATGATAGGCTTTTTTACTTTACTTTTACTTTAGGTAGCTTAAACTTTTTGGAGCAACTTGCCCTTCACGTCCGGTTGAAATAATTAAGTACCTATTTTTTTAACGTAGATAGGTAATAAATTAAACAAGAATTTCGACAGCATCACACTTGCTCGTAAAGGGTAACCCACGATGTTTTTAGCGTTAAAGGAACCAACTATTTTTATTTTAAATTCATTAATTAAGTCTTATAATATGAAAAGCGTACTGTACTGATTACCTATACCATTTTTTATCCATTATTGTCAAATAAATAATACTTATCATAATTATGGCACTAAAAATGCGACGGGTTATCCACCCTCGTAAAAAGGAACCCACATCCGCGGTATTTGGGTAACAGTGGTCCATTACCACGGTAATAGGCGATTTCGACATTTTGGTTTTGATAATTATTTTTTCCTTTATATTTTTCTAAAACAAGGCCAGAAACTAAAATAATATAAACTTTAATTAACAAACTAACATAAAAAAATATGTCTTGGTTCATACACCGTCGGTTTATGCTTAATTTTTGGCTCTTTTTCGAAAACTTGCTTAACCCCCTCGTTAATAGGGGTACTTACCTTACTATCTTTTTTTGAACTAGGCAAACCTTTTGAGCCAAATGTAAGTCAGGAATTCACTTTACTAAGTTCTGAGGCCCTATCGCGAAAAACGAAAATCAACATTTCTTTATCTGCCTCTATCGCTCGAATATTCAAGACCAACAGAGAGGCAGGTAATGAAATTTCGATTTTCGTTTTCTACAGTAGGCCCTTTGATATCATTCTATAGGTACCTAAATCAATGACATAATATATGACAGATGGGTAACATAGAGAACTTGTGCCAAAAATTACCTATAAGTACATAGGTATATTCCGTAGGTAGGCTAGGTATAGTCCGAAGATAATGGTCGTAAATCGCACAGGCAAGCTTGAGCTCACCGGAACACTTGACTTGGAGGTAGTTGACAACTTCACATACTTGGGCTCAAGCATTAGTAATAATGGCTCTTGCGAAGCTGAGGTGCGACGTTGAATCGGGATGGCAAAAGGAGCTATGGCGCAGCTACAAAAGATATGGAAGGACAGGAGCATCACCCTGAAAACCAAGACCAACCTTGTGCGCACTTTGGTGTTCTCCATATTCTTATATGGCGCAGAGACGTGGACCTTAAAGAAAGCCGACCGTGACCGCATTGATGCTTTTGAGATGTGGTGCTGGCGCAGGATGCTGGGGATTCCCTGGACAGCACATCGCACCAACGTATCGATTCTTCAGGAGCTCAAGATCCAGACGAGGCTTTCTACCACCTGCCTGCGAAGGATTCTGGAGTACTTCGGACACATAGCCAGGAAAAGCAGCGATAATCTCGAAATATTAGTGGTCACTGGCAAAGTGGAAGGAAACAGACCTAGGGGCAGAAGCCCGATACGTTGGACTGACCAGGTTCGCACCACCCTCGACACCACCGTACACGACGCTCTTCACGAGGCAGCAGATAGAAGTGTGTGGCGCCGAGTGGTCCACACAAAACTATTTCGACGAGATGGTCACGACCCTCAGCATTGAGGAAACCGACGCGAGGAGGAGGAGGTATATTCCGTATGTACTTTTCGTTACTCAGTGGTGGTATGTATCGGAAAAAACAAAGACAAGCCTTTGTACATTGTTAGGTTCTATATGGAACAGACCCAAGACCTATGGGGTGCAAACTATTATTAGAAATGAATAATGACAAGCAGTCACTGGTATTATGAGTGTGCGGATTCCTTTAACCTTACGCGCTGTATTTTAAATTGTAATTGATGGATCCCTGTTCTTCGATATGTAAAGGTAAAATCAATTATATTAATTAAAGATAAGAAACTGACTTAACGGCGGATGAATGATTAAAACAGAGTGCGTCGATGAGCTGGATTTATTATCTTTATTCAAGAGAAATTGAAAAATGATGGTGGCCTGAAGGAAAAGTACTGCGGGTATGGTTTTTTCAAGTATCTGTTAATTAATGTATTAAGTAAAAAAGAAGACAATACTGGTGTTATCAAGTAAGTCACACACATTCCGCCTACTTATAAAAACCATTGCTTGCAATTATAAAAGGATAATTAGACAAAAAACCGGCCAAGTGCGAGTCAGACTCGCGTTTCTAGGGTTCCGTACATAAGTCCGACTCACGCTTGACTGCACATTTCAAATAGGTTTTCCTGTCATCTATGGGTAAAGAACTATTATGTGTATTTTGTTCAAAATTTTAGACTTAGTAGTTTCGGAGATAAAGGGGGGGAATGGTCATATTTTGGCTATTTTCTTAAATAACTTCGAACCTATGCATTTTAAAATTATGAAAAAAACATGTCCATCTTTAGGTCACTAATTTACATATGTGTACCAAATTTCAACTTAATTGGTCCAGTACTTTGCAAGAAAATAGGCTGTGACAGACGGACAGACAGACAGACGCACGAGTGATCCTATAAGGTTCCGTTTGTTCCTTTTGAGGTACGGAACCCTAAAAAGGTATAAAACTAATGGATACGGTGAAACTATACGGGTTTAAATGCTATGATAAAAATTATATTATGTATATTATATTAAAAACCATTTAAGTATGTATATATTACGTTACGAAGACAGGGTTTATATAATAGAAATATATACATTAAGACTAACCTCTATGAACTAGGGCCGACAGGTTACTGGTAAAATTTTATTAATTTTGTTTAGTTACTAACGATTTCACGATTTAACGACATCCATGTTGTTTATCGTAAATGTTTAATGAAAGTTGTATGTTCTCACTGTACCAAAAATTTCATTTTTATTGCAACAAGGCCAAAAGGAAAATGGAAATTCGCGGGATTACCATAAAAATTTAAATGAATGTGAGAAGAGAACAATTAAGCACAGAAATGACAGTTTGATCAATCATATAGGTATAAGGCGAAGGCACCACGCATCCAAGCATAAAATTAACTGACACCTACCTGCTTACTGTTTTTGCCTGAGATAAGGATCGTATAAAAAACACACTTTTACCCCAAACACGATCTTGAAAAAGAAACAGCTATGATAAGGTGTTCGTATGAGATGGCGATTAATCATTATCATTGTTTGACTACGGTTGACAGTAAAAATTAATTAAAATTCCGAGTAAAAAAGACAAAAAGACCAATCAGGTGTCTCGCGAGGGTACACCCACATTAATTCATTTTAACACAAAGATTATTGGGAACGGATGTGTCTTACGGTTGTTGTGTTGATACCTTTTTAGTTTTATAGTTCGTTTAATTTCTACTTCAAAATGTGACCATACATTTTTGTAACTGAACATTTTTACCACTAAGTAGATAACCAGCTACGATAGTTTTATACTAAGCTGCACGGCAATAATTTGTGTTATGAATTTTGTAGAAACGTACGCGTATTGTTATTTATTTTACGCACAAGTTAACTATAATATTTCAGAATTACCAGCCTACTTTTATGTTATAAAATTAATAGTGATTAATAAAATAGCACACTTTGATTCAATACAGTCCAAGCATCTGCAGTTAATTATGTATATTAAAACTAGCAAATTTTAAACCCAACAAATTCTAAATTCTGCATTTCACGTTCACATTCACATTTCACACCCACCAAACACCACTAAACTTTTGAGGGCGTCGTAAAAAGTCTCGTCTCATCTAAACAGCTCTTTGGGCCAGTGCAGCTGTGTTATCTACAACAAGTTCGGTAGCCGATCGGTCGTTTGCCCGTTAGTAATTTGACAGTTCAGATGACAGATTACCACGAAGCACACAGACCACCGGGGCAATCGGCGCTTGCGTCCATCGATCGATACATTTTTGTTTGTGACAACGCAGGAACATAATTGGGGGGCTTCTGTGCTTGACGCGGTTTTTTAATTACTCTAACCTGCTTTTTTGTTTAATATAGGTACAATCGCGTGAAGCTATTTAAAAATTCTGTGCCTGTTTGGAATTATGATTATGACTTACTTTTAGTCCAAATATGTTATATCACCGCAGATATTATAGCATTATTGAAACATCAACGGTGTATTTAGCTGTTTATGTTCATATCTTGGACAGAATATGAAGTAGGCAGCATTTTAATTGCCAAATTTATTGAACTTTTAGGGTTTTTTTAGGTTGACTGGTAGAGAATGCCTTATGGCATTAAGTTCGCCTTTTGAACAATGTGTTTTTCCTATGTGCAATAAAGATTAAATAAACAAATTGTACCTACTACGTTTTTTGTTTCGTTAATAACGGTTTCCAGGCAACTGTTTTAATTCTTACAAATTACATCTAATCTAACAAATTACATCTGATTAGTATGAAATGATTAAAGGGGCCCACTGATTAACAGTCCACCGGACGGTATCGGCCTGTCAGTTAGAACAAAATTTTGACAGTTCCGAACAACTGACAGGCCGATACCGTCCGGCGGACCGTTAATCAGTGGGCCCCTTTAAACTAGGGTCAATTGTAAATTTTCATAAAAACACACAAAATTAACTCATGTTTGGAACTAGTTCATCTGAAGAGTGAAGGTGCAATAGGCTTAATATCAAGCCATCAACATTCAACATGCTAATCGAAATTGGCAATAACATCCAAACTCCGTCAAACTATTAACTCACAGAGACAACGCGGCGCGGGCGGTCCATTTCGTCAAATACTTATCTAATTTCACAATACGTTTCTAGTAAACCTCTGGTATTTAAATATAAATCGAAAGAGCGGAACACAATGGTGTAATCGATAATTGAATTCAGCATTGATGAACTTTACACCGACCTCATAGACGTGACAGATTAGAATGGAATCCACGAGGTGAACTATATAGAGCGGTTATAAATTATAATATAGGTAATGCTTGGAGTGGATAGTGTTGTTTTTATTTATTGGATAGAGGTAAGCATTAAAGGATGGATATGGTGGGAAAAGCTCTTGAGTAGTTGACGGATCTTCTCTAGGGGGTAATTGCACAAAAGATCCCTATGGAGTCGAAGTGTATCCGCAAGGGCCCCCGAAAACAACAAGAGAAGATAAGCAAATTTTATATTAAAGGAAAAAATGGAAAAATTTACGCTTCCGGCAGTACTTGAACCCGCATCCTCCACAATCCGTGTGTTGCTCTTAACCAATTGAGCTACGAAAGCCTCCGAAGGCTTAAATTTTTCCATTTTTTCCTTTAATACAAAATTTGGAATATCGCTCGCAGACGTATCTGCTTGTTAAAAAAATTGATTTGGAGAAGATAAGCATTAAAGGACCCCGCAGTAAACATAGGGAATAAGCGGTTTTAGTCAAATGTCACGAAATTTTAGTATGATTTAGATTCATGCCTCTTAATTATTTTTTTTTGTATGAGCACTACTCTCTCAGAAGTATGTACCTATACTTTCAGAAATAATCAACTTAGTTGTTTCATACAAAATATACATATGCAGCATACCTAGTTTTCGTAAATCGTAACATCAGCAACTGTCACTGTCAGTGTGTGTCACAAGATATCGATTTTAGGAAACACATCACAGAAATATAAAAATAAAAACCTAATTATTTCTGAAAGTATACTTGTGAGAGAGTTGCGACCTTATAAAAAAAATATCAGGAGACTTTAATCTACATCATATTAAAATTTTGTGAGATTAGACTGAAACCACTTTTTCCCCGTGTTTGCTGCGGGATCCTTAGACTACAATGCCACCTGATGATAAGTGCCAATGCAGTCTAGGATAAAGCATGCTTACTTAAGAGACGTCTATTTATTCTCGATTAAAAAAAAAAACAAGTTATAGTGGGCTAGAATAGATTTGCAGGAAGTGAGTTCCACTCCTTAATTGTTCCCATAACAAACATATTTTTTATAATGACAAGGATAATTTTTTCAGGGTCACCACAATGGCTTCTCTACTCTCCATATGAAATATTTATGATCCAGAGAATTTAAAAAAATCAGAAAGATGTTCTTGGGCGTAAGAAATATTCGCTATGATTGCAAATAGTTTTAGTTAACATTGCTATAGATCTGCAATTGTGCATGTATGTGGGAAATTTCGGACGAGATTCTATTTAAGAATTGTAAATTATAATACAGCTTTTTTAAACGAGCAAAATATGCTTCATATATATTAAAATTTAAAACAGTGAAAAAAATTTGATACAGGAAGTTACAATACTACATAATTCAAAAACAATGTCCTATAATAATATACTATCGATGGTAACGTAACGTAAGTTGTATCCACTTTATATCTATATCATTAGACGACGGATTGGGCAAGTCATTGGCTGTCGTAATACTTAATGCCAATTAAAAGATTTGGAATTGTGCATCTTTGTTTGAGTCTGACTAATGTGGTCTGTTCCTGCCGGACTCCAACTGTGATGAGTTTTCTTTTCTTTTGTAGATAAGTGGTGCTTAGTGTTATTTATTAAAGGAATGTACGTTACATTTAGCGCAGAGATTTTATTCTCATGTTATCAATTAAAATCGTACAGTAATTTATTTAAATACCTACCTAATACTAAAGTATCTACATATGATTATTTAGGATGCTTAAAAACGTTCTTTTAATTAATATTAATATAATCATTATGTTGTATCTTCTTGCTGTGTAACTTTATTCTTATTTAACTATTTGTTTACTGTACATTATTTTTATGTATTTTTCTTCTTGTCTGTTACCTTCCGTGATTCTTCTCACTTGATGGTCTCATCGGAAGATCAGCGCTGGAAGCCACCAGCAACATGCTGAGATGGGGCCATTTCGTGGCACTCTAATCTTATTTTGTGTTTTCTCTTTTATTATGTATTGTCTCGATTGTTTGTGCTTACGAATAAATACTATTGTATTCTATTCTATTCTATTCTTAAAAAATGGAAATGGAATGGAATATGATCAATTTCTTGTTCGTCTGTCCGTTTGTCAAGACCCTTTTTCTAAGGAACGCGTGGAGAGGAGACTTAAGCTGATAATTATGCTCAAATATGCTACCTCATGGGCCGGTGAAAAAATCAAACTTCAAAATTATCTATAGAAAAGGCTATTTACATATAAACGGAGTTTTCCTGCATGCCGTAATATTTCAAAAATATAAAACAATTTAATCAATGGCAAGGTTAGACTGATACCCTCGTAGACAGCTACCACAAGGCGTGCCCCTTAAAACCACCGGCAGAGACTGCCATAAAGGGTCACCAGTGGTGGGGCCCAGAACTGGAGAGACTCCGGGGGAAAACCAGAAGACTCTTCAACAGGGCCATGAACACAACGGCTGAGGTGGACTGGGATAACTACTACGAAGCCAAGGCCAGGTACAAAAAGAGATTGCGGTACTGGAGATCCCTGTCATGGAGGAACTTCTGCAGCAGCATTGAAACACTTGACCACGCCAACCGGGTAAGGAAAACCTTAGCGCACAAGCCCACATCACAATTGGGCTCACTGCGTAAACCCGATGGCACATACACATCTAGCCCTGCAGAGACCCAACGCCTTCTCCTGGTAACTCACTTTCCAGGATGCGTAAGTCTCGCCGATGCAGATCAGCAGGACGAGGAATACAGTACAACGGACAACAACTGGCAAATGGCGCACAGAGTCGTCACCGCTGAGAAACTCAGGTGGGCCATAGACAGCTTCCATCCCTTCAAGGCGGCTGGTCCGGATGGGATCTTCCCCGCTCTCCTACAGTGGGGTCTAGGACTCATCCAGGAAACCCTGACCGACATCATGGCAGCCTGCCTAGCCTGGGGGTACGTGCCCAGGAGATGGAGAGATGTAAATGTGGTATTCATACCTAAACCAGGTAAGAACGACTACACAGCTGCCAAATCCTTTAGGCCCATCAGTCTCACATCATTCCTGCTGAAGACCTTGGAAAAACTGTGCGACAGGGACCTGAGGGACCGAGCGCTAAAGAACATACCGATGCACAACAACCAGCACGCGTACAGCTCAGGTAAATCTACGGAGTCGGCTCTACACATGGTTGTAAGCCGCATTGAGAGGGCCATCCACGGCAAAGAAATGTGCCTCGGCACTTTCATTGACATAGAGGGCGCTTTTGACAAGACTCACTTTTCCAGTATAGGGAACGCCTTGGAAAGCCACGGCGCTGAACCCGGACTAGTAAAGTGGATCATGAACATGCTAAATCAAAGGACAATAAGGTATGTAGGTGAACCGCAGGCCGTAGCGGCGGTGCGAGGATGCCCTCAAGGGGGAGTTCTGTCACCTCTGTTGTGGAACCTAGTAGTCAACAACCTCATAACCAAACTGAACGAGGAACACTTCTACACAATAGGCTACGCTGATGATCTGGCAATATTAATATCGGGTAAATTTGCCAGTACAGTATGCGACCTCACCCAGGCAGCTCTTCGGATCGTAGAACGCTGGTGTAGAGATTTTGACCTATCAGTTAACCCCACCAAAACAGAAATGGTAATGTTCACCAATAAAAGGGCACTTGGCAACTTTACCAGACCAACACTTTTCCAGACTGAGCTACAGCTGACCGATGAAGTTAAGTACTTAGGGCTAACGCTCGACAGTAAACTCAACTGGAACAATCACATCAACAAACGCATAGACAAGGCGGGAGTAGTCTTCTGGCAGTGCAGAAGGATGATTGGTAGGAGGTGGGGACTCAACCCGAAAATTACCCTTTGGCTCTATAAGACTATAATCCGCCCCCTACTCTGTTACGGTGCTCTGGTTTGGTGGCCAAGAACAAACCTAGGCAACGTACGAGACAAGCTACAAAGACTCCAGAGGCTCGCATGCTCGGCCACCACTGGCTGCACGAGGTCCACTCCGACTGCAGCCATGGAGGTCATGCTAAACCTTTCACCGCTGCACCTACACATACAACAAGAGGCCAGTCTCTCAGCGGTAAGGTTACGAACCCTCAATATATGGTCTAACACCACAGGAGCTCTTCACACAGCATGCCTGGAAAAAGTATACAGCGAATTTCCAGTGCTCATGGCGGGCACGGATCGAATTCACAAACAAGCCATCTTTGACAAAAGGTACAAAATACAATTATTTGAGGACGACAACTACGAAGGACTCAATCCCCGGGAGCTGAGAATCTTCACTGATGGGTCCAAAACAGACAGCGGATCAGGCTCTGGAACCTTTTCAGAAGACCTGAACATGTCAATCACCACTCCGCTAGGAGCCCATAACTCGGTATTCCAGGCTGAGTGCATGGGCATCATTAACGCGGCGGCTGCCATCACTGCAAGGAAGGTAGTAGGATCCTCCATCCGCATACTCTCCGACAGTAGAGCAGTCTTAATGGCCCTAAAAAGCCATATAGTCACATCCAAACTTATACACGAATGCCACGAACGACTAATGGAGGTATGTCAAAACAATAAGATCACCTTACAATGGATCAAAGGACACAGTGGATCCCGAGGTAACGACGCCGCGGACGAGCTCGCCAGACAAGGATCGGGTGCGGGGGCGATTGGCCCGGAACCGATCCTCCCGATACCGTCTAGTAAGGTACGCTCAATGCTGCTGGCACGTACAGGGAAACTACACACAGAACACTGGCTAAACCAAACTGGATGCAGACAGGCCAAGCAAGCCATGCCGAGCATGAACGGTAAGCTCACAAGGGCGCTCCTTCAACTAGGAAAGGTTCGACTGAGTATGGTAACCAGTGTCATAACAGGTCATGGACTTTTTAACAAACATCTTTTTATAACAGGTGTCACAGACAGTCCCCTATGCCGTGGATGCATGGAGGAAGAAGAAACAGCCTCTCACGTGGTGTTAGAATGCAGCGGATTGGCCCCATACAGGGCAAAACATCTCGGATCCCCGAGTGACCTCCCCGAGGTCCTACTCAACATCAAAGGTCTGATAGGATTCCTCGAGGAGCTGGGCTGGCAAGACTAGTCCACCCCCTATCACGCAAAATAGGCGCAAGACGTCGAGTTGCGGAAAATCGCCCGAACTACAATACAATACAAGGTTAGATTCGACTTTTTTTCACATGTCTTAGCCAATATATTTTTCTTCGTCGTCGATTACCAAACTGCATTATCACAAAAGTTAATCAGACAATTTACAAGACAGAATTGGTTTAGCACTGCACGTAATATTTTTTCTCAAATATCTCCATGTCTCTTTAACAAATGCAATAGCCATTCAAATGACTCGTTATCTTGACGTAAGCATTCGTTAAAGATGGCGGATTGGGTCGTTGGGGCGCGTAGGGCTAATTAATATAAAACACACAATGGAGAGAAACATAATATCGACGACACGAGCGGTGCCGAGAATGAGACGGGTAGCGGTTGATGCAATGCAGGTTGAATTCGAAACATTTAAAGGTTTTACTATAGTAATTCCAATTTAAATCTGTTAGTGAAAATCTATTGTTTATCATTCCGCTAATTTAAATAGGTTGAAATAATATTTATTTCAGATAAAGTTATTGGTAACTTTTTATACACGGTGGATCACTAGTCAAGATCGCAGTAGGTAAGCAGTTAGTAAGAGATGCGTTTGAATGGTCCTTGTCGAACGGTCATAAGGGAGGCCTCTATACCTACAAGTTTTCGTTCCTTCGACTGATAAGTTAATGTTTTTTTTTTCTTTGCGCGTATCCTTAATAACTAGATAAATTTTATTACTATATTAACCGCCGTTATAATTTTTTATTTTTATTTTGACAAAGTATTCTTCAAATATTCGTATACTTATTTACCTACTTATATGACGAAAGTATTTTAATCCAACCTATTCTTATTGTAGAAGTATAGATAAAACAAGGACTTCTTGCAGAAATTGAACACCCTCTAGCTGTGAGGAATGATTCGCGTCCTCCCATAAGATGCCAATTAATGAGTGGCGATCACAAAACGATACTAAGTTCCTCGAACAGAATTACTCATAAACCCATGTTGATCTCGATAGTGCTGGAAACTTTGTATTAGTCATTTAGACTTTCACAACACTTCTCAGACGTACATATTAGCATTTTGATTAGTGACGGAATCATGTTTAATCTCTAGTTGCGGTTTTGTTATCTGGCTTAATTAAGTATTACGCAATTGAAAGTATTTATCTTCAAGTAAGTGGATACCCTTGTTAAATAACGTTTGTGTTTTGCTGTTGAGTAATGTACAAATCACGCATAGTACGAGTAATAAGGATAAAAATGCTGAATCTGCGTGAACCAATTTGGATGACAAATCATTGAAGGTTTATGTCAAAATTGTATCTTTTGCGCCTCAAGCAATTGAAAAAAATCTTTACGATAAACTTTTTGTAAAAAAATATGGGTTGTTGTTGTTACTCCCAGTAGTTATGTACTTGCTAAACCTAGTGCTGCACTAATATATAGGTACCCAATATTAAGACACGATATGCAAAATGCGACGCATATGATGCGAAAAGCAGTCCTGCGAAAGAGCAGCTTTTCTATTTTTAATCGACAACTATGCATACATTGTCTGTCTATCTATACAAAAATAATATATTGACACTGAGTCTAAACGCTCATACTTCATTAATACCATTTTCCCACGGTAGCTCTCGAAAGGTAACATTAGCGAAATATTAAGCTACTGTTGCGGCGACGATAAATCATTTTGTCAACGCTCGGACAGTAATTATCGCAATTAGGGTTAAGTAAAGATTAAGTTTCTTTGTTCTTCGTGGGATTCGGTCTAGTGGCGGTCCACCACGGGCAGTGGAATGTGTTTCTTTACACGTTTTATGAAGAATTTGGGTTTTTGGTTTCGTAAAAAGAACTATTGGGTATTTAATTTGACGCTTCGTGCGTCTTTTTGAAAGAACGATAAAAATAAATGACAAGTAATGTATTAAAAATATATTTCATTTATTTTAGAACAAACACTAAAAAAAATTGTTGGAAACATTTTCTCGAGTTTTTGTCAGAGAAAGAGATTTCTATTTATCAGATTTTTTGGGTATCTGAATTATTGGCCATTAACATAAACATATACAGTTATACATTAGCAATAGAAAAAAAACAATCGGTAAGATTATCAAGGCATTGTGGAGGGTACGAGCACGCATAATAAGTGTCGTGGCCGCCACATGTTGTAGACAACAGGTGGGTAAAGACAAAGTGGCGGCAGATAACTAGTCGTAGACATATGGGGATGAACGTTATTGCAGACGATGTCTATACGTTTAATAGATGGATTATAATTTGAACATAGATGAATGTTTAGTCTTTAAATTTCCAAAATTTCTGGAAAGTGACCTTCAAAAGGAATGAGCAAATTATTTAAGTTTTATGTTAATGATCCATATTATGACGCATCCTTAATTACCTAGGTATTAACTTTTAAAAAGCAAATAGGATTAGGTAGATAGAGCTGGTGATTTTACATTTAAAAAGGCAAAGTATTTATGAATCTGTAAGATCAAAAGCAAATCAACACATCTGCTACTAACAAAACGATATTATAGACGAGACGTGCAGATATTTTAGCTGATAAATTCAAGCAAATATCTACAAATAACGCGTTTAGTGAATAGATTGATCAGCACCCGCGTCAGAGCAAAAGCACACAATTTGCCTTTGAAATTAAGAAAAACCTACCCAATTTCCCACTTGTCATTCGATAAGAATACTAATTTATATCTCAACATTGTAAAAATTCTCGAGTCATATTTCAAATTAATGAGCTTGGTACCTGACGGTTCAAGATCGCGCTAAGACTTCGATCTAAAGAGCCTGCATTTGCATAAAATCATTAGTAAGCACAATGGTGTGCGGGCAGGGACACGGCGAGAGAGACACCTCACAATTTCGTCCCTAAATAACTTACCTTAATTCGTTAGTTAACTATGCACATTATTCATTGCGTTTTTACACAGGCTACATAGAAAATACACTTATCAAAATGAATCGATGGATGGAGTGTATTGTGGGAGAGCCATAAAATAAGTGACAAAAGAATAACATGGCGCAGGCCACGAGCCGCCTTTCGAATATGATTTATCATCGTTCATTAGGCGAGTTTGTCCGCAACGACAACAGATGGAGCTGATAGCACTTGGCAGGGTGGCCGCCTTGTTATTATTTTTATTACCAGTTTTCAAAGAATAATACTTGTGGTATGCGTCCTTTAATGAACTTCAACCCTTTTTGGATGCAAGATGATGGATAGAATTAATGTCGCGCTCTATTGTTGATTGGAGACATTTTCAATGGAAGCGAACTCACGATTGTGCCTTACAAGTGTCGCTTGATTTTAATCGTGTGTGGCTTCGTTTTTATGCCTAATGTGTTTTTTTTTGTTTGGAATATATTCAATTTATATTTTAATACGTTTTGCAAAAGCGAATGTACTGAGATAAAATCAACGCAACCTTTATGTATTAAGTCCCATTCTGAAGCTTTTTGTATTAGGCATACGACTGATTTTTTTTTAATTAATCTTAAGAGGCGTCAGCTAAGAGGCTAACTCTTAGCTGACGCCTCTTAAGATTAATGTTTATTATTTTTACAGCAGACTTATTATAAGTTTTTATTATTTATTATAAGTACAGCATATACCACCTACATACCCAGTGGCAGCCCTATCGATGTGGGAGTACGTAATAAACATTTTCATAGTCATCTCCGCCGCTAAATCCGCTTACCATATTAAATCTTCCTCGCACGCGCAGCACACACCGACATCCTTAAAACTGCATCTTTAACGCCGTCGTCAGTCGTGTCCGAAGCATAATTAAAGGGCTCTCGCGAATTTGCATACTGACTATTAAAGCTTAAAACATCACAAGCGACAACACTAACATTACAAGGAACTTAGCTTCAATAATGCAGAATCATCGGACAATTCTGTAGGTACACACGACTTGGATCGGTATGAAATGTCGCTTGGGATATTTTATGTTTGACACTTTGTTGCGTTTCTGAGAGCTTGTAGCGCAAATCAAAAAGAACGATGTTAATTAGCATATTGTATTTTGAAAAGTGACGGTTGGCGTGTGGATTATGCCACTCAGCGGTGGGCCGGGTGATTTTTATGCGATTTTCGCCGCGGACGCAGGTTGAATTGACTTTCGGATTGAGTCAGAAAAGGTTAATGAACGGTGTGTAAACTGTTGAAATTCTAGAAGCGTAATAGGGCGTTTCATTTTTTTTTTAAGTTTCAAAGAACAGATTTACAAGTAGGTATCATTAAGTCTAAGCAGACTAGTCGCTTAACACAATTTGATTAAATTAATTTAATTAAATATATTTGCAAACAAATTACTTACCTACCCCATATGGTAGATTATGCGATGCTGCAGCGTGCAACGGCCCATTTTTCTTGACCCGTTGACAATATCTTAATTCATTTCACATTCATTTCATAGCAATAGTAACCACTATCACTATTTTACATACAAATATTAGATTTTTTGACGGAATATTATAGTTCAAATATAAATTTAAATTTAATTTTATTTTTGAAAATTACTACATACTTACCTACTTACCTATCTCTACCTAATAAAATATTCATAATCATTTTAAATAGGTACTTAGTTACTTATTGAATTGAAATTAAAAATTTACTAAACAAACCGATTAAACTGAGCTATTCAGTCTTGAACTATTTAAATAAGTATTCATTCACACCC
This sequence comes from Cydia splendana, assembly GCF_910591565.1. NCBI lineage: Eukaryota > Metazoa > Arthropoda > Insecta > Lepidoptera > Tortricidae > Cydia > Cydia splendana. The sequence continues at coordinate 8,406,930 of NC_085971.1, read as the reverse complement.
CGCATCCACACTAAACGAATCCCAAAGCCAATCGTGATAGCTTTAGTTTTGTGTCTCCGTTTTAATTAATTTGGATCACGAACTCGCCACTTCGGCCGTCACGACACGATGCTACGAGCACTGAGTGACACACTTCAAAATGTCACCAAATAGACTTCGGGATTATCAGCGATCGCTACTGGCGTGTCCCTAACATTTCTACAGCTATTGTCTTCTTGGTAAGGTCGGGTGTGTACTGAAGCGATGTTTATTTTACTGTTTCGCTGAATATCATATCATTTAGCTACGAGAAGTTACCCTCAATAAGTTGTCATTATAACAATTCAATAACAATATAATATGTCACCTTAAAGGGTACTTAAAGAAAATTCGGTGCGTGTTTTACCTATCTACGAATACAGATCTGCCGTCCTAAGCTAAAAGGCAGTTTTTCGACAACAGCTAGTTTCGAGATAATCGCAAAAAACCAACCCAAACATTTTTTCTTGAATTTCTACGAAACGGAAAAACATTTCCATTTTTTTTCTTTTTGTATGTGGTAGGTATATATATGTACTTATTTTAAGCATTTATAGTATGTTCCTAAACAGCTCAGTTTTTTTTTATTTTATAAAAAACACTTTAGATTAGTATTAAGCTTAAAAATGTGTAGGTCGTACTAGTCAAGAAGGCGGTAAACATGCGTTATGCGGCGTTCTAACTTAGTTACAAAGCAGAAACTAGGTAAAAACGCCGTATATGTCACATGCTGCCTTTTTGCTTAGTAACAATGAATAATTCGCACTTGAAATCCTAAGTTAAAAGACCTTATAGCAGCTATTCGGCCTTTTTGGTTAGTATACTAGGACAAATTAAGATTTTGTTCAGATTTTCGACTAGCGTGCTAGTGTAAAAAACCGTATACCACCAAAAACACCGAATATACGGTTTTATAGATTAGTATTTATAGAAGAAATGGGAATAAAAAACAAGCCCCGTAGTTTAAATGTTTATTTGTATACGAATAAAAAATAAAAAAATGTGTTAATATTGTACGGTAATTAAGATTCTAATCCAAAAAGTAATCGCTAGATCTCGTTTTTTAATAATAGCCTAGAAGTATAGTGTTTTTTGTTCATATAATAAATAAACATTTAAACTGTACTGCAAAAAAATGTTGGTGGTATCTACTAGGAAAAAAATTCCACCTTTTACCAGTGGTAAGTACTGGGAAACAAATTCCAGTAGTTACCACAAAACTGAGTTGATGGTGTACGGTTTTTTCTGATTTTATTTGTATCATAGGCTAGATTTACTCGACACTACTAATGACATTACATATACTTCTAATGAGCATAAGCTACGAAACTTAAAAGAGTCCGCAATAAGCTCAGCCGAATTTTACTTCCCATAAAAACGGAGATTCGTACTTATTTTAAAACAAAGTGTTGGATTGTAATAAATTGCACATACAATGACATGAGGTATTCTATGCCAGTACCTAATTAGTTTATATTCCAACAAAATTAATGAAATAGAGAATAGGAGAAATAGGAATAGGAGAAATATAAGTTTTGTATGAAAAACTTATATTCGCTGTATTTTTTTAACTATGGTATCTGAAGCTACACATTAATAAAATTACAGGCATAGATATACCTTATCCTTTAGTGAGTACAAAGTTTTAGAGCAATCTAGCTAATCGTTTTAAAATGAGAGCGTAACTACGTTTGTATGGAGAACCCAGCTTGCTGCCGACTTAAATCTTAGTAAACATTTATCTTTGTAGGTGACCAGTTTTCGCATACACGTAACTCAAAATAGTACATAATGTTTTACCGAATTCGTGGCATCTCTAATAGTTATTTTAGTTTGTTATCAATAGGCATCGAATTATCGAGAGTTTCATCGCACGGTAAGACGTTAGCGAGCTACATTAGCAATAAAATTAAACTTGTATTAATTCCTGCACATACTCTGTCATTTATTTAATTCTAAAACGCCTTTTAGCGGTTGTAATTAAAAATCAGATTCAAGTTTTAGTAAAATTATTTTGCTATTAAGTATATTACAAACTCATAGCTTTTACTATGTTAACATACAACTATTACCTAATACACAATCATACCAACCTATTTTAAGATACATATTGTTTTTTTATAAAACGTAATAGATAATACTGTAATATATAAATACTATGATAAATAAAAAGTAATATAATTTGCAGTAATTAATTTACGATATTTCTTATCGAAATCTATTGCCTAGATAGATTTTTAGCCTAGATCATAAGAGTGACGTCAGGTGACTTACTAGGCTACCAAAAGCAAGTGAGTGATTAGATATTGACAAACTACAATAAAAATATGTTATTCAATTTCGCTTGAGGAATTGCTTTAATGGTATTGGTATTTTATGGTATTTAATGGCCTAATTGATATATATATATATATATCAACTAACTCTCAGTTGGTATTTGGATGGACCCAGGTTCCATACAAAGATGCCCGTGGTCCTTTGTCCTGTTTATCTAAATACTTAGGCGGAAAATGTTATTCTACCCATAACAATTCTCATTAAATATCCCTTTAAAACATTTTTCAATAACATTTAAACTCTTCCTAATGTCAAATACCGACTTGGCTTTTAGGACATTAAACCCGATACGATTAGCTCTAATATAAATTTGATTTTATTTCAATAAAAGCAGTCAAACCGTCGAACGAAAAAATAAAACTTAAACAACGTTTACTGTAGACAAGTACGTATGAACAATTTTACCATCACAAACTACGCTAGAAAGACGTATTTGCTTTCGAGCGAAAGTATTTGCGAGGCAATTTTAAAATATATATCTTGATAAAAATGATAATACTCGAAGCTACTAATTGTAAACACTATATGTTATTGATAACATATGATGGTAATGCATTAATAAAGTATTTTTCTTACCTTGGCGTTCGGTCAATATTTCGCGCGCAAAAAGCCACCTCCGCTCGCATTCCGGCAGCCACAAGCCTGCGCTTGCGGCTGACGGCTTTTACTTAGCGTAAGGTGTCTTAAGGCGCGCGGGGATCCCAATATTTGCACTAATTTCCTAAGCGTTCCTAGTCTAAAAAGCGACTATTTGACAAAGCCAGGCTAAAACAACGTATATGCAGCTATACGTTTTTTTACGCTCTGGTTTGCGTAAAATTTTATCCACCATGTCTAGCCTAAAATAACGTATAAGCCATAAACTAGGCGAAAAATACGTAAAAGACGCTATACGCACTTTAAGATTAGGATCTTTAGCAAAATTTTAGATCTGATACTAGTCTAAAAAATCGTATAATATATTTTTTTGTTAAAATGGCTCATACGTCATTTAAGCCTAGTATCATTTAACTTTTTTACGTCACCATAATAGTCTTTAGAAACGTATAACTGCTATACGTTCTTCTTATTTTGTATGGACGTCGTATTAAACGCAACCAAACTTTTAAAATGGTTGAAAGTGCGTCTAACTAGTCTATAATGCAGTATATGCTCCAACCTTCGTCATGCTCCCCGCGCGCCTAAAGACACCTTACGCTAAGTAAAAGCCGTCAGCCGCAACGCAAGCGCAGGCTTGTGGCTGCCGGAATGCGAGCGGAGGTGGCTTTTTGCGCGCGAAATATTGACCGAACGCCAAGGTAAGAAAAATACTTTATTAATGCATTACCATCATATGTTATCAATAACATATAGTGTTTACAATTAGTAGCTTCGAGTATTATCATTTTTATCAAGATATATATTTTAAAATTGCCTCGCAAATACTTTCGCTCGAAAGCAAATACGTCTTTCTAGCGTAGTTTGTGATGGTAAAATTGTTCATACGTACTTGTCTACAGTAAACGTTGTTTAAGTTTTATTTTTTCGTTCGACGGTTTGACTGCTTTTATTGAAATAAAATCAAATTTATATTAGAGCTAATCGTATCGGGTTTAATGTCCTAAAAGCCAAGTCGGTATTTGACATTAGGAAGAGTTTAAATGTTATTGAAAAATGTTTTAAAAGGGATATTTAATGAGAATTGTTATGGGTAGAATAACATTTTCCGCCTAAGTATTTAGATAAACAGGACAAAGGACCACGGGCATCTTTGTATGGAACCTGGGTCCATCCAAATACCAACTGAGAGTTAGTTGATATATATATATATATATATCAATTAGGCCATTAAATACCATAAAATACCAATACCATTAAAGCAATTCCTCAAGCGAAATTGAATAACATATTTTTATTGTAGTTTGTCAATATCTAATCACTCACTTGCTTTTGGTAGCCTAGTAAGTCACCTGACGTCACTCTTATGATCTAGGCTAAAAATCTATCTAGGCAATAGATTTCGATAAGAAATATCGTAAATTAATTACTGCAAATTATATTACTTTTTATTTATCATAGTATTTATATATTACAGTATTATCTATTACGTTTTATAAAAAAACAATATGTATCTTAAAATAGGTTGGTATGATTGTGTATTAGGTAATAGTTGTATGTTAACATATAGTAAAAGCTATGAGTTTGTAATATACTTAATAGCAAAATAATTTTACTAAAACTTGAATCTGATTTTTAATTACAACGGCTAAAAGGCGTTTTAGAATTAAATAAATGACAGAGTATGTGCAGGAATTAATACAAGTTTAATTTTATTGCTAATGTAGGCTATATAGCTCGCTAACGTCTTACCGTGCGATGAAACTCTCGATAATTCGATGCCTATTGATAACAAACTAAAATAACTATTAGAGATGCCACGAATTCGGTAAAACATTATGTACTATTTTGAGTTACGTGTATGCGAAAACTGGTCACCTACAAAGATAAATGTTTACTAAGATTTAAGTCGGCAGCAAGCTGGGTTCTCCATACAAACGTAGTTACGCTCTCATTTTAAAACGATTAGCTAGATTGCTCTAAAACTTTGTACTCACTAAAGGATAAGGTATATCTATGCCTGTAATTTTATTAATGTGTAGCTTCAGATACCATAGTTAAAAAAATACAGCGAATATAAGTTTTTCATACAAAACTTATATTTTCTCTATTTCATTAATTTTGTTGGAATATAAACTAATTAGGTACTGGCATAGAATACCTCATGTCATTGTATGTGCAATTTATTACAATCCAACACTTTGTTTTAAAATAAGTACGAATCTCCGTTTTTATGGGAAGTAAAATTCGGCTGAGCTTATTGCGGACTCTTTTAAGTTTCGTTGCTTATGCTCATTAGAAGTATATGTAATGTCATTAGTAGTGTCGAGTAAATCTAGCCTATGATACAAATAAAATCAGAAAAACCGTACACCATCAACTCAGTTTTGTGGTAACTACTGGAATTTGTTTCCCAGTACTTACCACTGGTAAAAGGTGGAATTTTTTTCCTACTAGATACCACCAAAATTTTTTTGCAGTACAGTTTAAATGTTTATTTTTTATATGAACAAAAAACACTATACTTCTAGGCTATTATTAAAAAACGAGATCTAGCGATTACTTTTTGGATTAGAATCTTAATTACCGTACAAAATTAACACATTTTTTTATTTTTTATTCGTATACAAATAAACATTTAAACTACGGGGCTTGTTTTTTATTCCCATTTCTTCTATAAATACTAATCTATAAAACCGTATATTCGGTGTTTTTGGTGGTATACGGTTTTTTACACTAGCACGCTAGTCGAAAATCTGAACAAAATCTTAATTTGTCCTAGTATACTAACCAAAAAGGCCGAATAGCTGCTATAAGGTCTTTTAACTTAGGATTTCAAGTGCGAATTATTCATTGTTACTAAGCAAAAAGGCAGCATGTGACATATACGGCGTTTTTACTTAGTTTCTGCTTTGTAACTAAGTTAGAACGCCGCATAACGCATGTTTACCGACTTCTTGACTAGTACGACCTACACATTTTTAAGCTTAATACTAATCTAAAGTGTTTTTTATAAAATAAAAAAAAACTGAGCTGTTTAGAAACATACTATAAATGCCTAAAATAAGTACATATATATACCTACCACATACAAAAAGAAAAAAAATGGAAATGTTTTTCCGTTTCGTAGAAATTCAAGAAAGAATGTTTGGGTTGGTTTTTTGCGATTATCTCGAAACTAGCTTTTGTCGAAAAACTGCCTTTTAGCTTAGGACGGCAGACTAGGACGGCAGAATGTGCAACTAGCGGAAAGTTTTCAAAAAGTTGGAAAAGATCTCGGAAATTTCAGGAAAATTTCATAGGAAATAAAAAAAACTTTCATAGGAATTAAAGAAACTTTCACTTAGTAATAAAGGTAAATTTCCACCTCCATACAAAAATATGAGAAGGGAAGATCCCGATATTTTTCGATGTGGAAATTTCGCAATTTTGGAAACTTTCCAACGGCACATTAGTATGTACGAGGATCTTCTAGAAATAGTAGAAATTTGGCGTCTCGGATTCTCCCAGAGAAGTCAAGTCGAAGGTCTTCTAGATGGGCGTCGACTAGATAAAAATAATGTACTCTTTATGGTGATATTAATAAGATATTAAGAAGCATTGTCAGTGTCAGACAATACAATATTAGTTTCTCCCTATAACTTTGTCAGGGTCTCTATTGTTTCCCAAAAAGTTTTAAGTCATAATATATTGTTTGTTAGTTAGTCATAATTTGTTTGGTTTAGAAACGCGTAATTTTTCAGGATTGCCATAAAACAAACCAAACCTAACCTATCTATAGGATAACCTAAAGGGGCCCACTGATTAACAGTCCGCCGGACGGTATCGGCCTGTCAGTTAGAACAAAATTTTGACAGTTCCGAACAACTGACAGGCTGATACCGTGCGGCGGACTGTTAACCAGTGGGCCCTTTTACGAAAATCCTGAAAAGTTAACGGTTTCAGTTTTAGGACTAATGATAATATTACAAACAATACATTATGACTTAAAATTTTATGTGAAACAAAGGGACCCAAACTTTGTCATTTCAACAGGTGCAAAAACCGAAGCGGGGATTTTAACAGCTCTGCTACATTATAAGACGTCTCCTAAAGCATCGACAAGTTGGTTCTCATCTGGGAATTAACGCTAGTTCATTTGTGTGGGGCATGAACTCACTGATAACATCTTAAAACACGATTTGATTTATACCTTTCGCAAAGACGGTATTAAGCAGGTACTCATGGTAACAGATGGTCATTGTTGAGAAATGAAAGTTGTTGCGAAATGTGCTTTATTTTACAGTTCCATGAATTATTATTGCTTATTTATCATGTCCATATATTTTAAAGTATGCACTTTGTAATATGTAATTTGATGTCTAATATTGGATGGCTATTAGATATCTAGTAGCCTTAAGTAATTAATTGTCTTAGAGATGTTAATTGATTTTTAAGACAATAAATGGTAATATTTTATAGTATTAGTTTTGTTGGTGATATTTTATTGTTGGTGGTATTTGATGTTTTGCACACTTGGCTTATAATGTAAGCCCGCAGAAAATAAAGCTGGTAAAGGTTACATGATTTTTAAGGATTAATCGTTCTTTGTAAAAAAAATTGAAAGTAGAACATTACATAACAACGTGCCTTTAAGCAAATCAATTCCTCGTGTGAGAATGAAGCCTATCGCAAGTATCGCAACATTAACGGCTCGCAGCTAGTCCGTGCAGTGTTGTAACGTTCCAATTAGGTGCTCATTTATGTCAGGCGTGCATTGTAAACCCATTCATTCGATGGGAACAAAGTCTGATTGTATTTACGTTGTTCGAAAATTAGACTCGGACCTCGCGTGACAGCCGTCGGTACAATTTTAATTGTATTACTATTTAACTCGAACCATTCAATAGATTCAATCGGACGCCCCGATTATCATAGTACACACCCATCGAAGTAAGCCGGGCGGGCACAATGGGAACCGAATGCCATAACATCATCAAACAGTTTCAAAATCTGATCCTATGCATAACGAATCGAGTTGATAAATAGTTTGAATTAACGATTTAATGCGGGTCACCCACAGTACGGTGACGAGGCGGAAATCGTACCTAATGATAATTGAACTGGCAAATACCCTGGGGACTTATTCTCGAATGTGCACTTGACATGTCAAAATAATATTAAAAAGGTATTGGTTCTCCAAGATCGAATAACAAAAAGATATTGATTTGAAGAAAGAACAAAAGGCCAGCTATGAGATAAAATAATATACAGACAACAACGTCAAATCGCTCGCTAATAAACTGTATCTACTATTGTAGATATCGTGTTAACAAATCACCCAGTTGATTCTATCCGTTTCTGTCCTCGAACCATCAGTCCTGTGTATATATCAGTCTTCTCCCATAGCAGTCGATAGGTACCGTGGAATGGGGTTACTTTGATCAATTTCAAAATTAATATTTATTTATCTCCCCGAATATGGAATCTAAATATAAATAAAAAAAATGACAATATCGGTTTTTGCTCCTCTATCGATTTCACCAATAATATTTTTTTTAATACTAATGTGTCCTTTGAAAAAAATTCTAAAGTGGTGATCAACTTTAAACTTACTTTGGGGTTACTTTGATACCCCCCTTTTTTTCGACGGAATTCGATAGTAACCCCTATAGGGACTAAAACTTCAAAACATTACAAAAAAATCCGTTCGCAGGTTTAGGATTTGGGTCAAACAGATCACTGTGTTATGTCTTTCCTGTAGACATACACAAGAGTTAAGGGCTATAAAGGTTAATTTTCTCATTTAACCCTTATCCACGTGAAAAGGTCCTCCTTTTATTTAAAGAACTATGATAAAATCATTACTTACATGCCCACAAGCTGTTAACTATTGCCCACAGGAGAGAAAACTAGTGTGTTATCGCGAACAGTACATTTTTTCAGAGTAGTTCCTAATAATGCCTGAGCATTCAGGCATTATTCAAAAATAAGAATACAAAAATCAGTTAAAAAACCTTCAATATCTAAATAATTTAAAAAAATCTATATGCCGTCGATTGCCATTGATCAGTGATCAAAGTAAACCCTTATAGGCGATCAATGACACCCCATGCCATAAAAACCGAGATACTAAAATGGCCGCCATGATTATGATTTGCAACAAGAATCGATGTTATAGGCCGATACATGCCTGATTCAATGGATTACATTAAATTTATGTATTTACTATATAGAACATTGTACATTAGAAGTTATACGGGCTATCAAAAGTACACAAAACTGATACTTGCATATTTTAATTTTTTTCCCATCGATCGACATGCTTGATCCCACGGACACAAATCACTAACTGACAGTGACGTTCAATTTTGCCAACCGTAAAAAAAACAATCCACAGGGTGCGTTCAGAAAGCGTAATATTCGAGTTTGAACACGAAGTAAAGTTTTTATCAAAGTAAACCCAGGATTCAAAGTAACCCCATTCCACGGTATAAAGTAAGAGCAATAAACGAAGTCGTCCATTGGCTAGAAGACTGGTGAGTGGTGACTGCTTGCCATATGTTAGTATTAGATTAGTATCAAATCACAGTTTCTGAATATAGCCCAGGCTGAGCTATCGGCCGGTCTCGAAGCTATGACTTGCAATATTGCGCTGGTGATTGTTTTTTTATTCTTGTCTCCCGACACAATCTTTAGCGTTCTGATTAACTCTGGACTATACCGCTGTGCGTTATTGTTTCAAATAACAAGGGTTTTCAAATTGATTTTGGAAAGAATGGAATAAAAGACCCTAATCCTTTTGGAGTTGGTTAAAAAAAGTCAAATATGAAACAGAGAAGAAAGAAATTTAAATGTTTTTATTGACATTTTTTATTTATTTAAAGGATCATCTTATTGAAAGGACTAAAAACAGATTGTTTTCAGTTATTACTATTATCACTCGTGGAACTAAAATTTTGCTGTTCTTATTTGTACGCTAATCTGATCCTGTTTTGAATTTGAAATGGTTGTGTTAAGTTCTACAGATAGTTCTTGGCTTTCACATTCCTTTTGGTACGTTAAACCGAAACTTTTACCATAACTTGTAGGCAAGATACTTAATTAAATATTAGTAGAGGAGAAAACAATGCCGTTTATTTTAATATAGATTAACGACCAATGACTTGACACCCCGCTCGCGGCCGCGTCTCCGGCCGGTTATGGTTCAACAAACTTATCTACAACACCATAACATTTATTTCAATCAAAAATCAATCATATTTCTTTAACTTTAAAGATGCCGAATAAAATATGGACGGCAAAGTTATCTTTGTTAAAAGATTATTTTAGTACATTCACCGCATTAAAATTAGTTCTAAATGCATTATTAATATGAAATACTGCCAGCCTCCCTATGTTATAGATTATTGGTTTTCTTTCATTGTTATGTAGATTTCGCTCCAAGATTTATTTGTTTTTTACGATATGTATCTTAAGTTAAGCCAGAGATTATATTTGAGACAAGTTTTACCATAAATAACGTCCTCATTATGTGTCACATTTGCCTAAAAAAACTGTATACATAGTTCATAGATGATCAAATATTATTTTATTGACTAGTATGAGTAGTATGTGTACTTGGCAAAATTAATGTGTTTACATATTATTGTCATTTAACGGCCTCCAAAGGCAGCAGTTGAGGATTTAATCACCCAATCAACTTGAAATAGAGAGTCAATCAAAAATCCCACTTAGAATAATAACAGACGCAAATCTGCAGTAATTCGACTGACTTTTAAGCTAGATGAAGAACTAGAGTTGCCAGATTTTTTTAAGATGCGACCTAGAATGTACTAAGTTGTTACGATATTGATTGCAATATCGTAACTAGGTCGTAGTTTATTTTATGCCAAATTCAAATTGTGAATAAAATGCCGGAAAGGACTTCTTTTACACTGCATCGTAAGATATTATTGATATTAATTGCTCCCCTCTTAAAACCAATCAATGCACGCACCGATACGACAACACTGCTCTAAAAGCTTTAATCACCAATCAGGATCGTCAGTTGACCCCTGACTCGGCGATCCTCTCATCGAGCAATTAAAACAATCATCCGAGAGTTGTATCGGAACTGCATTCCGGCCTATTAACATTTAAAGAGACAATGACAACAAAGGTTAACATTTAGGTATACAGGTATAAAACCTTTTATAGCGCAGGAATTGGTTAAAATAATGTACTTACTTGCAATCTAAAGTTGGAGACATTCGTTTTCTGTGTATGTAATTTGAATATTGTCAAAGAGTCATGAATAAACTTTTTCGGAAGAATACGCAATAGTTACACTTTTTAGTTGGCCATATTATGTTCCTAATTTGTGCTAGGTACTTACGCAACAGTTTGAAATTTCATAACTTGTTATCACGTGTCAAATGAGAGCGTGATTTAAGAAAAACAAAGGTCGAACTGTGATTGGTTGATTCTCATTGATCATGAAACTGTATGCGATTATGCATGTAGCATATTTGACTAAATATTTTATTATTGTGTTGCTTTTTCAACTTAATAAAAGTCACCGGTAAAACTAAAATATTACCTTAACGAATGCCATAAGATACTCGTATGTTTGAAAAAGCTAAACAATATTCTGTACAATCGTAAAAGTGCCCAAACTGAAAGGCAACAATGAAGCATTTGATGTTATTTACTAGCGTGTTTTATTTGCTTTAGGAAATTAAAAGTGGATGATACATTTCCAAAGTATGTGTTAAAATGTAGGTAACCAAATTATTATTAATAACCACGTAAGCTAAGAATTCATTATCTGTATCCTTCGTTCCTTCATACTACGTTTTTTGAATTATCGAGTTGTTTTAATGTTTCTTGTGCCTTCAACAACCATTTTAGTAAAAATATTTAATGTTTACATTTCATTGCACCAATATTTAATAATATAAGTCGTGGAGAAATAACAAACTCATAATTTCTCAACAATAATGCCGAGGCACGAGAATAATTCCCGCCCACATTTTTAATAAGTGCTGTTTAAGAGTCTCGATAAAAGAAATGTCGCTGGACAAGAGAAGGAATCGAATAAAATAAACATAAAATGACAGCTAGTGTGAGGTGAACGAATCTTTAATTTAATGTTCTTAAGTAATACCTATAGGTTGTTCGGAGAAAGGATACTTTAATTTCTAGAAACAGACCCCATTATAAAACTGGGTTTAGTTTGTAGACCTGCATCGTTGCTTGCATGGCTTGATAGTTAGTAAAGCAAGGTAATAAAAAGTGTTACTTGCACCTTGCTGGTACTTTGATAACTGTCCTTTTTTGAATAACATTAGGAAATTGTAATAGTGGAGTTCATTTCATAGATAGTGCTTTCAAGAAGAAGAATTTAAAAAAAAATCATTAGGTAGTTTGGTCGTATTAATTGGTTTGAATACAATATAAATCATTTAACAAGTGCATGTACAAAGCAAAGATAAACAAAGCAGTGGAAATAGATTAAATAGATTTGATTAGTTCATTATTAAAAATAGTATAACATCTGTAATAAGCATTGACGGTGGTCACATACGTTCGAAATTTAGGCCATGTTTTCTTCATTTTAAGTTTAATCTACGAAACCTCCGTTCCTACACCACACTAATGTTATTATTATACCGGATGATAACCACAGCTTTTCAATACGGTAATATAATTTCAAAGGCAATGTGTGACCACGACTAAGATTATCTTGGAGGTAGATAGATAAGGTGCGTTCGATTATGAGTATTATGACTGCCTAAAGCGTTAAGGTGAGCACTCACTGAAGCTAAAGCTGCGGACTATAATTTTACAGATTTTGAGTACAGTTCTTATAAAAGCGAATAATTATGGTGTGTTAAATATTACAATATCCTTTACTTATACAATTATCGCTGATTTTTAAAGGATTCTAAATTAGTTATTGCAGCTTCATATGTATACTAACCTAACCTACAAAAAAGTAACTTAGCGACTGAAATATTAACTTAGCGACTAAAAGCTTTGATCATTGAGCGACTAGTATTTTAGCTTAGTAAATTTATCGGTTGCTTGTTTTATTACAGGTAATTATTATTTTTAACACCAAAACAGGCATGGTCAACGTTGGGGTTAAAACCGCCAGGCTAAAGTGGGACTAGGCAGGCCATGTACGACGTATGCACCCACAGAGGTGGGCTAAACTCGCCACGGAGTGGGTGCCACAATGTAAACGCCTGCAGGGTCGGCCTAAGAGGAGATGGCGGGACGACCTGGCCACATTTCTCAGCAACTAGACGGATGCTGCAGTTAATTGGGAGGATTGGAAGTCTAGGGGGAAGGCCTTTACTCAGCAGTGGGACACCTTATAGGCTCGTTAAAAAGATATATTTATAAGTACTTATAAAGTATCCAAGAAAAAAACAAAGCGAAAGTAAAAATAAATGATTTAAAAAAAAAACACTGAATTTGAAGGCATTGGTAATTATAACATATATGCCATTCATTACCACAATCTGGAGTTATCTGACGACAGCAAATATGATGAAATTCAGCCAGCGATATCTGTTACACCCATTTAATAAACAAGTGAAAATCACAATAATTATTTCTTCATCACTCGAGTTACGATTACCAGTACCCAAACACCTTAACTTTGATGAAATGGTCCCATGGAAGTGTTGGCTTTTATAATTTGTACCGAGCGCAGCTCAGTTACATTTATTCGACCACAAAAATCAATATTAGATACAATAGAGGTTCCGTAAACGTAATCGTGTGAAAGATTCTATTCAAACTATTCATTTCATTTCTACTATTGAGTTGTGTCTCTATTGTCTACGTGGAATTGATATTTAGCTATCGTTTGTTATAGGATGTCTACGTTTTAACCCGTACAATGTTGAAAATAGTTGTTTGTTTGCTGGGGAGGAAGTGTTCAGTTGCATTGAGGAACCTAAATCCATTGGCAACCGTTATCATCACCACTGATCTGACTGAAATACTTTTTTTTTAACTTTATTGCACAGTAAAAATTGTACAAAAGGCGAACTTAATGCCAGAAGGCATTCTTATCTGCCAAATTATATTTTATCTGCCAATTTACTTGTAAGCTATAGCTATACTCTATAGTTAGGTAAATCAGCTTAATTCATTTTAAAATTTCTTAATCTAAAATTTCTTTGACTAATGAATATTAGGTTTTCAGAGCAGCTTGGTGTCAGTGTTGGCTATCGTTTTAAAATAATTTACAATTACATCAAAATGCAAGTGTAACTCATTCAGGCAGGGTTACCATAAGTCAGGATTTCCCCTAATATATCAGGATTTTTGGTCCTTCGTCAGGATTGTGGGGGAACTTGGCGAGTGTCGGGGTTTTTTAGAAACTTCAACTAACCACAAGAAGCAAGTTTGGAGTCGGGCAGAAGAAAGGGAAGTTCATGCTGTATATATGCTGCAGCATGTGGTTTGGTTTTAGAGGCCCATGCAAAGGGACCAATTTGGGGAGGATTTATAGAATGAAGTCCGGACTTTTGACATGATATTCAAAATCTAGAGGCAGGTGATACAGGCACCAAACTACAGAGAACACATAATAGAGAAGTCAAAACTCGTCTGTACGAGGACAACTACATTGTATGTATGCTTTTTATTGACCAAGTCATAGGCGCAGCTCATTGCTACTTCAACTAAAGGATTTTAGTACTAGAGAGCAGCTGTAAAAATAGTTTATTTAATTAACTTTATGTCAAAACATGCCTAGAAATTTACAGACACAAGCATTAACTTCAGTGTTATATGCTCAAATTTGCATCAATTTCTCCGCTAAGGAGTATCAACTTTAAATTGCCATTTAAAATATTACATTGTTGCCTACACTTTCGCTAATATTCCTGACGTTTTACGTGTAATCCGGGTTCAGCGTCGTTGAAAGGTTAATTCTAATACTTGATTACTCCAAACCATATCGGTTTCCATACGTGTGAATGTGTAATTAGACAATTAAATTGTATTTATTGCCATTTTGCATACAATGTTGCATGGTAATCTGGACGTGCTAGGACCACCCGCGGGTCTAAGCTAGGCAAAACATGCTCAAACCAATGCGATTAAGTATATGTAGTACATGGCAACTAGAAGAGCCATGACTCCCGGACAAATATCTTTCAGCTTGCTGGGGTTGTTAAAATGCCGTGACAAGTTCATCGCTCCGCTCTCCGCGTCGCGTCGCACGGTGCATCGCCACACAATAATAGGTACCCTATCCTAGGATACCTAGGTATTCTGAAGAACTGAATGACAGTTGCTAGAAAACTGTGAGCATCACCAAGGTAGAACAAGCTGCTAGCGCGACACTCCACTGACATTCAAACGAGAAACAATACAATTTAGAACTTGAATATTCATGTTGATTTGGCTAGGTTTTAGAAAGGGGTGGTAGGGCATTTGATCATAAAATATAGGTATCTGCTGTTGCTACTAACTACTAACTTAGCCTGAGACACATCTAGAATATCGCTCATCGTTACCTTATTTCTGGAGTTTTTACTGAACCTATTTCATTACCCATTGAAATTGGTTCAATAAAAACCTTTTTATAAGTATCCACTAATAAGAATATTAATGCCTACTGTAGAACATGGCCCTATGGATAAAGAAGCTGATCAGACTACGGAAATAGCTTGCTAGTGTGTTCCTTAATGGTAATAAGAGTTTATATCTTACACACCTCTCAATATGATATGAACATTATGAAGATAGAGCCTATATTTATCCTTTGGGTAATACAGTGGAAATAGGTATAAATAAATGTGATAACAGTAATAAACCAAATAGACACAAGACTCTGAGACAGAACGATTGCAGTATGAGGAACGTAAATTTTGCGTAGGTATATGATTTTGAAATATTCTTCATCCTAAATGGTTTGATGCACAAATCATGTAGGTAATTGAAAAGCTAATACTTTTTTGATATAGCAATTATCTTCGTAAAATCTCCGACTGTGGAAAGAATGCCCGAGGCATTTTCAAGGGACTATACAGCAGTTATGGGGTACTTCATAAAAGGAGTAAGTATACAAGTTTACATGTAGTCGGCAACGTGCACGTGATACCCCTTGAACGGAAAACGTCTGAGGGTTACGGTAGACGCTTGCAATCAGGCAGGCTGTATGCTTGTTTGCCACCGAAGGAGTAATAAAAAACTTACCCAAAATCTTATCCGATACAGTACAGTTCGGTACAGTCGTGTGTGCCACATTCGGGCTGACCCCGGGTCTCGCCGCATCATAATTACCAGTGAAATAACCTGATTGTGATCACTGCACTCACACACTCACGCTTTATATTTGCTGCGCCAGCGGTGCCTAAACTTTTCGGTGTTAGATTTCTTTAATATTTAATTTTAGTATACGAACATTTTTTTAATGTAGGTATGTTATACTTGAATATTAAAATAGTCAATATCTCGTTAGTTAACTTGGTTACGTTTATTTATACACTAACAAAATACTTATGGTTGCCCCCATGAAGATCTCAAATCATGTAAGAAATGCATAATTAATACTTTGGCTCAAAACATAATAATTTTAAACTTTTTTTTTAATTCATCAGATCTTAGGCATGGCGGAGAATTGGCAAGAATAAAACTGATTACCATATTCCAGTGTCTAAATACATTTTCCTAAAGTCTGATTTCAACCAGGTATATGCCTTAAATTTGGGTCGACTAAATTGTTCAGTTTTGCGGAAAAGAGTATGCATTTGATATGGACTGATAAACACATACGGAATTTTATTTATAAAAAGGCCCACAAATATAACTTGAAAGAAGTATCAAAAGTTTGAGCACCTCGTAAGACAACAATGAACGTACTTACACTCAGCCATACTAGTGTTGTGATCACACAGCTCACATACCGACACATCTCCACCATTTTGTCTAACCGGCTGTTAAATAGCCGCGCAACCCATCGATACATCAATCAAACAAACAAACACGTATCATTTGAGAATCATTCCTTTTTTTCGCTTCAATTAGATCTTTTGTGGCGTACGTACAAAACGGACATAAGTCTGAAATAAAATTTAATGCGTCGTTAAACATCTCTTAAGTTTGGTGGCTATTGTTGTTTTGACTATTGTGTTGGAGAGAAACTGTGTGAATGGTGCGAGACTAAATACGGGGCCTAATATGCGCTTGACGATTTTACTATAATTGATAATAATATGAGTTTTCTTTGGGTGTTCTGCGAAATTCACAGCCATTGAAGCTGCAGCAAAGCAGATAAAAAAATCTATGTTGTCCTAGTTAACGCGACAACGCAACAATGCGAGACACGGCGACTTCAACCCGCACCACGAACATCTTGACAAACAGCTCTACATAACATGACATTAGTATTTCATAGGTAACTATCGCAGTCCATTGTTGCAAAATATGTAGCATTCATTAGGATATTTGTTTTGCCATATTATTATGAATGAAATTAGTTTACAAACTTAAGTATGTCACTCGTTTTGTCACTCATAAAGTCTCATTTCGTTTATTTAAATGCAATAGAATGGATTAAAAAGACGTTCAACCTAATGACGTAAAAAAAAATTAGGCGGAGACACGTGTTTTCATACATTTAAATCAAACCAATACAATAAAACGAATTAAATTATAAATTCCATTAGCGAATAGTTCATTGACATTTGACAAAGAAGTAAAAACACCTGATTCAAATCATAATTAGTCTCCAATATTAGACAAACTTTATTTTATTAGCGAATATGAGTCTCATTCGTACGTTTGAGTTGTTTGATTTCGAGTCAAACGTCGATCACTTTAATTGATCATTCAACGTGGCCAGGGCGAATGGGAAATATTTAAAATCAGACACTTAATCAATTTAGTGATCACAGTGGGAGCGCTCAATCATACGGTTTTCGACCATAGAGTTTTGAAGAAGACTCCACAATGGTTCCAAAAAATTAAAAATAATATGTATAAGGTCGACAAGGGAATATTTTCTACACGTGGTTTAATTTTACATACTTGATTTACTTTATAATGCATCGCATACATCGAAACACACAAATAAAAGTTTGAGAAAAAAAAAACAGTTTTCTAGATCGTGTTTTACTGTAGGTATTGATATGTTTAATTAGATTTTAGGTTAAGGTTAAGGTGTTAAACATTTTAGGTCAGGTTAATCTTCTTATCTTTCTTTAATCTTAAGTACCCAATATTCTTATACACACGACAAGGCGACTACGACTGTCATGGTGAATTCAGTAAGGATTTAAGACAATCCCTTAGTACCTATTTCCGCATCTACACCCACCCTGGCCGTCACTGTCGTCTCACAATTCGTCAGCATTCGTCGGTAAGCAATCTTTAGCCGATTGGGCGCGCCCTTATCTGCCGTTTATGGTTACATCTTAAAAAAGATTTATGATTACCCACGCCAGGACGAAGCCACAGACACTTTAAAATAAATGACAAGGAGTCGCTTCCAATTGTGATGGAAATGCTTTCTGCAGTAAAATTAAACGATAACCCTGTCGTTTAGAGAGATTTAAATGGCTTAGGAGATTTTATTGGGACGCTGGGTCGTGATCTTGTCCCATTTTATGTATCCCACCTGAGATGCTGTTGTTATGAAATGTTTCTCGTTTTGAAATGCGTTCTATTTACGTCAATGATGCGTATAAAATGTAAAGTATACCTCATTACACATACTAAATTTAAAAGACAAAGCAGCACGAAAATTATATGTAGGTACTCAATTTACTTTTAAACAATTTCCTAATGAGTCTAGAATAAACATTAAGTAATAAGCATAGTAATTTATCATGTAATACAAAAACATAATATATTTTCATTCAATTATGTAACATAACTGTTTTTGTCTATTTTATGAAATAATTAACGCCAAACGTACCTACTTGTTGGTTGAGGTACATACTAAACTTTAAAACTAGGACAGTTAAATAAATCCCAGTTGTAATTTTCAAAATATATTTATAACCGTATTTTTAGGCTACTCTCCTACCAAGCAGAGTTACCTTACTACCTACCGCTGCATCTCACAGCTACTCAAATTCAAATTTATGTATGTATACTTCTTACCCACGCAATCTCTGTGTAGATAATTCAATCAAGTACTGATTATGCAAGAAGATTGACTAATTGGTACTCTGCTTAGTTATCTGTACACCTGGTAGGTATGGATACGACTTCGTGGGCGGGAGACCTCGGGTCAAACGAATTCATAGTTAAAAACCCGATCAAATGACGTCATATTTTAACACGCCTCGCACCTCACATTGAGGCCAGAGGAGTAGCGGATGACTGATGACTTGCAGTAGGTGCAGTTTTACTTGAGGTTAAAATTTAAAATACTATTATTTACTGAAGATGTAAGTAGTTTTGTTGTGACAACCCCAAAGATTTTATTAATTATCTTCATTGTCCTGTTTCTTGAGTCTTTTATTTAGTTGTAAGTGTCAACATCTAATCAAGTTAAATTTGATAAATTTTGCCAGTTTCCTAATTGCTAAAATTAACTAAGCTAGGTTAGTTAAAAACAATGCAGTATTATAGTATATCATTTACCTGATCTGATGATCAAGACTCTAATTCAATTACGCAGCTTTAATAAAATCGACCTTATTAATAGTTCCCTAATGGTTTCACTGGGTCGGTTATGTAACGTGCCTGTAGGATTTTTTTTACGAATTGATATTTACACAAGTAACATGTTTCTATTTACTTTATAGAAAACGAATAATCTGAAAACTGAACCATTTGTGAGGCACGAATTTACAGTAGGTATATACTGATTACCTAAGGGTCGATTTCACAATGTCCAAGTAAAGTCCTGAATAAGCTACTTGCCACTTATCAGACGAATAAAGTAATTGGTGGCGTTTCACAATCTTCAAATAAGCTTATCTGGTACATAAAGTGCTTAGTTATATAGGAAATTTTATATGGCCGTTAATTTATTTGTTAATTAGCTATCCAATACTTTACTTGGACTTTGTGAAACAGACCCTAAGAATTTTTTTAAAACGCTTACTTTATGGCCGCGCTTATCTTGTAATGATCGAACGTTGATTTAACACGCCTGTTAATTTTATACAAACGTAAGTACCTACATTCGTATAAAAACTTTATGTTAATGTCACTCACGCCTCTGAAATGGTATAGTAGTTTATAAAGTGAAATTGGAAGAAATAATGGTGAATGGTTATCATAAAATGTAGCAGAATTCGATTAATTAAGACATCTACCTACACGACTTTTGGTACTTATACTCTGTTCCAAATTTATGTACATACCTACCACTTAACTTATTCGCTTAGTTATGTGATATTTTTTTACCAAAAAGATAGCTTAGATATTGAGTTAAGATTTAATACAAGCATTGTTTTTTTAAATTATTCGTACTTAAACAAATTTAATTTTAATCAGTCGCACTCTTCAACCAGTCCGTAATTATTCATAATACTCGTAGCTCAGTTTAATGGTAGACATACTGCCCGATTCGAACTTTAAGATACGTCAATTAATAGATCTACAAATGATAATGGATTAGATGTGTCAGTGTCAAAAGTGACGTTTTTGTTTGAAGAAACGTCACATTTGACAATGACATATCTAATCCATATCGTGTCTAGATCTATTAATTGACGTATCTTAAAGTTCGAATCGGGCCGTTACACTAGTGCGAATATATATTACGAATTTTCAGGAGCGCAAATGAGTTTTCAACTGGCAGTGTGTGACAGTGTGGCGCTCTGCCCACGTGCTTGCTCCCGCGCAGTTTATCACGCTGCTCCCGCGCCGACGCCGACAGTATTTCGCACTTCGCGCACGCGCTGTGGGGCGGACTTGTGGTGGTTGCTAAATCATATTGGATTTTGGTAGGTCAAAGGTATTTCCATTACCTAAATAAGTATTGTTACTTTAGTTTTTATTTTATTATATTATTCCTAATTAATTACATTTTGTAGTTGAGTATGATTTATGATTTATCATTTTACTAGTAACAAAGATTGTTAATATATTTTAAAACTTAATTATTATTAATTCTATGTCTTACCATATCTCGGAAACATGAGATCCCGAACCTTTGGGAGGAGTAATACACCAGCTAGATCCCGTTACGAGTACAAATAGATACCCGTAAATCGGTATTTTATAGCGTGTATTTGACCTTACTTATCTAAAAACGTCATTATTCAATCGGACATTAAAATATACAACAAGTAATGCCTTTTGTATGTGTTTTCTTTTATAATTCATAAAATTGAGGTAAACTTCAAAATCCCGCTCTGTATACAATATCGCACCAAGCGACACCCGCGGCCGCGCCGTGTCTCGCCGGCCCACACTGCGATACCGAGTGATCTGTTTATACCGAAAAACTAGGAATACGCCTACTGGAAGTGTTCTATGCTTTTTGAATATTTTCATCATCATCAACACATAGGTACATATACTACAGGTATATAAAACGGGGTATTAACCGTGTATACCTAATTACTTGCTTTCCTATTTTTCTGATATTTCGGCGCTAAATTGTGCACATACCACAATTTAGCGCCGACACACCATAAAGTGACGCTGCGCTCGGAAGTAAGTTCATACATTTCCATACGGCATAATACTATCGCTCTGTCGCCGCGTCAGTGTCGCTGCGTTAATGTCGCCGGAGCTGCTTTGCTCGGAAGTCTGCCTTAACGTAGTCGGTAGTTGTAGTTTAAATGAAGGATAACTTGTAATTTTGTAAGTACGAGTATATGTGTGATAGACCACTACTGAGCATAATCCTCTTCGAAAAAGTTCCTTATTCCTGGACTTGAGCTCTGGTCTCAGCCAAGAGTGACTTGCTTTTACCCTTTTTATTCGATAAGAAATGGAATATAAAACATTATATCTGTCAGTAGTCTGTTTGTTCAGTTCGACGTTCTTGGTATAGGTATGTAGACTCATTCAGTTGTACCTGACTCTTTGTAAGAACTATCTCCGCATTGTTTCATTTTACGACGTGTCTTCACTATTGTTATGTTTTGCGATAATTTTCGCTACTTTTATTTTGTTTTAATTCTATTTTAAAGTATAGTATAGTAGTATTTTTAGGATTTAGGGTTTAAAGGTGCGGTTGGTAAGATGAATTTTATACTAATTAGGTACTTAATTTTGATATGTTAGTGTGAGTTCGAAACATCTAAAACAAATAAAAAAAACTGAAAGGTAGTATAAGTTATTACCGTTATTAGTGTACAATATATACCTAAATTCAAATGTTTTAGGTTTAAATTTAAAAAAAAATTGGTTCAATTACTTTTTACTTCCATTCATCCGGCTGTATTCATACCATAACATACCCCGATTTATAGGTATACTATTCCTAATAGCACTCGTAGCGAACGAGTAGAACGAATTCGTTCAAAACGTTTTTTACAACTCTTAGGCAAGGGTTGTGTCAGTTTACCTTCTGAACACGCAAACAACAATATTTTACGCCCATGTCAACGTCGCTATTTAAAATGCCTGTAAACAAATAAATGGGGCCATTATTTTAACTGCTGTTTGAGAATTCCGCGTGCATGGTGTTGCTAACTTCTGGAATGTGATGAGGACTTTATGGCCATAATCTGAAGCGTGTGGCTCCATTTCCACATCGATTAATAAATACGCAACTAGTAAGCGATACGTTTATTAAATAAGACATAATATCCAAGAGGAAACTACGTGCAAAAAAACAATATTTTACATATTTATTGAATATCTATCTATCTGACAATGCATTTGTAGAAGAAAGCAACATTATTTTTGACCACGTTCCTGGATGTAACACTCTTACTATAAAGTGCAATTCAGGTAATTCCAATTTAAAATGCTAAAATAATAATCATTTACAAAAATGTATTGCAATCAATTACATAGGTACTTAATAAAATAAAATACTTAGTTAAATAATTTATATAAACACCATGCTCTCAAAACACTTGGGATTAAAAAACAATATTATTTAATCCTCAAAGTATCGTCTTCATTTTATCAAGCTGCAAGTGTCGATATATTGGTATAATGTCCATGTCTGGGTACTAAAGAGTGCGGTTCAGATAGCCATGTGGATGTACCCGCTTGTTAACGACGCTACATCCAAATAAATTTGTAACCAAATTAGTCCCAAGCGATAAAATTTATTCGAAATCCACTGAGAGGAGTAAAAATAACACATTCTCTGTCGGATTAAAGAAGAGATATGAGCGAGATACGAGCTCTGACGCCTCTTCCGCCCGTTTTTAACACTTTCAATTAATAAAATTGATTTTGTTTTTTAATTAAGGCTCCGAAGGCGTCTTGTACCCGGATCAGGTATACCTCTTAAGAGAAGATTTATTTTATTGCTCGAAGCACAGTATTTGGACCGTCCACTTGGTCGCGAACGGCCGGCGCTCTACGTTTTTACGTTTTATTGTGGAGTCTTTTATTAATGAAATGTTTTACACCGTTATGCGAGGTGCAGAATAATGAATATTCAAGTGCTGATACTTGATAGTGGGTCAGCTGCGAGCACTTATTTTATAAGAACGATAAATTCAGAAGATAAGTATTATCCCTAATTGTTATTAGTTGTTTTTTATAAAACTTAAAATGTCTCTTAAAGTATAAATATATTTTATATCTTAGAGTCAGCACTAGCAGTGTATGAAATAACGTGCCAAAAATAAGTGCCACCCTCGAATACTTTTCCAATTAGAGATTTATCTTGAAAGTTCACGTTCAATTATGAATTATTCTATACCTATATGTATAGAGAAATATCTCTTTTGGTTAAGCTATCAGAGAATGGTAGATAATTTTGGTAATTATATAATCTGATCTGACTTTTGATGCTGAATGTATAGTCACAAATTTACAAATAAAAGGAAATTATTAAAATAATTTCAGAAAGACGTTTTTCAATATTGGTATTAGATTTCTTAGGGTGTGTAATGTTTTTAATAACAACTATTTTCGAATTTTCATTTTGCATAAATCGAATTGCATAATTTTGAAATGCAGAAATGATTATTTAGTATAAAATCAAAATGAATAAGAAAAAATTGCATAATTTCAGTAATAATAATAATTCAGTTGCATAGTAATGTATTTGCATTACAGGCAATCAGTATAATGATGAATTTGTATACTATTTAATGCTCATAACGTTCTTTTTCCATAAAAACCACGCACGCCTTCCAAATGTCCGGGACCTCATGGTCCCGAGAATTTGTAAGAGACAGACAAAATAATAATAATAATTCAGCCTATACACGCCCCACTGCTGGGCACAGGCCTCCTCTCACGATCGAGAGGGTAATAAAATGTGTACTATTTATAAAATAAGTCGGTTCTGGCGCTGTAGGGTCGCAGTTCTACCTAACACTCCTCCTCGCTTCGCTCGTCGTCGTACCTAACGGCGACCTGCCTTAAGGTAGAAAGAATATGTAAGTTGTTTCATAGTTTATGTCATATTATATTATGTCACCCGATCATTCGTTAAAATATAGTTCTACATTTTAATCATAATACTAACTGTATGTTATAACAAGTAAAATTATTCCTAATGATCGTTATAAAGAACGTTTTTATGATTATAGAACATTCTGTAATTTAATTATTATAACGAATAATATTATGGATTTTGTTTATATATACATTATGTTTATTATGAGTTTTAAAAGTAGTTAAATGTAATTATGCAAAATGTTTGTATTAAAATTGAACGGCACCCCGTTTCTTATATCCTGGCTATGCCTGAAATTCGTTTCAAAATAAAGATCGGTGATTGTAGTGAAATCACTATAATACCCACTCATTAATATTGACTAACTTTGGAAGCATGAGAAATGAAAAGGCATATATCAAACCAAAACTTGCTGTGAAATCAAAATCATCCCCAAATTATACCAGCCCGCGTTCGCATCCCTGACGTGTTCTTAAAAAAACAAACGAGCATAATTATAATCAGTGTAAAATCCATCTGCATAAACCCCGACAATGTAACCCTCCCGTGCCTATATTGCTAATTGCAGATCCAAAACGAACGTAGCACGCATGAACGCATATTCGCCGGTAAAATGTATGAACGAATCTTTATGGCATTCGCCTACCGATTTACATATGAATGTGTAATTAAAGCGCGGCATGAATGTTAAACGTTTAAGCCCTTTCTATTTTAAAATATTTTTTGCTACTGTGACGGGTTATTAATTAAACTCACTTTTAAATAGGATACTTTATTTTTCTCTCTAGTATCATACCTACAAAATTAAATACTTAAGAAATATTATAGCACTTAAACGTAGAAAAATTACGAGTCTGTCGTCTGTATACATATACATATAAGTATATGGGTACAGAACTACGCAAATCAAAAAGAAGGTTTCTCTAGTTTTTGATCTGTAAGTGCTTATTCCAAGATAATTATTGTACCTACTTAATAGGTATTAGTAATTTGATTGCACTGAATCTAGTAGGAATGAGTTGAAATGCAAAATGACGACAAAAAAATACCGGAAATTTTTAAATTTAAATACTGGTAAAGTATTTTATGCAGTCATACTTTATCTATCAAAGTGCCGTACCGTTCTAAAATCATAACATGAATAAAAACCATACTCTAATGGTACCGACTAAAAAATTGAAACTACCATATTTCAAATATTTTTAAGAGCCCCGTTTACGTTCTGAAATACGCAATAAAGTTATTGAATAACCGCATTTGGCTGCGATAAAATAGAATCCGTTAACAGATAACGAAATCACATGAAAGACCCCAGCACTGTAACAAAGAACAACTTCAATTACAATATGGCATGCGAAAACACGGTCAAAGCGAGATTGCACTTCGAAACAAAAGCCATTGAGAGTGAACGCAACAATTAGTCGAATCACAATAATTACAGGACGCCATTGAAAACGATAGCGTCATTGAGTTTTTTTTAAAGAAACAAAAGGCTTAGCCCTTTTGGCACGTGGTCCACCATGTGCCGGCGGAGCGGAGGGTGCGTTCAGAAGTTCGGATACGTAAGCTTTTTATTTACATGAATTTGAATAGGTCGAGATTTGGTATGGAAACAGTTCTGGGCGCATTAAAAAACGATTTGAACGGATACTTTTGCTTAAACGTGGGGCGGAATTCTTAAAGTTAAGTGTTTTAACTTTTAACACATCAACAATAAAATTGATTTATCATTCCTTTTGAACTAGGTAAATACTGCATCATAATTAGTCGAATTTTCACCGTGCACACTTCTAGTTTGTACTTTTTGGAATTATATAATTTTCTGACAGATCCTTATCATATTATATATTATAATTATAATGAGCCTGTTGTGTCCCACTGCTGGGCAAAGGCCTCCCCCCTCTTCTTCCACTCGTCCCGGTTTTGAGCTACATCTGGCCAGTCTCTCAAAAAGGAGTCCAAGTTATCCCGCCATCGCCGACGAGGTCTGCCGGATCCCCGGTGTGACTCGTGGGGCACCCACTCTGGCAGACATGACCAGCCCAGTCCCACTTTAGCTTGGCCGCTTTTTGAGCTACATCTATTATCTGAGTTTTTGAGCGCAGCGTGGTGTTCCGGATGCGATCCCTTAGTTTCACACCTAATATGCTGCGCTCATCCTTATCATAACTTGTATCAAAACCTCCCCTACACAGTGCGATTGGTCAAAATATCGACATTTGCTAAACAAAAGCGGCCGGGGGGCATTATTATTACAAGCTCAAATCCGGTAATTATCGCTGAGAATAATTATCAGTTTAATCCTCGTACAATAGAACAGATGTGACAGCACCGGGCCACTCCACGGCCACTGTATCGTTAATAATTATTTAGGGTTCTGTAAAAAGTTACCTACTTCTACTTAGCTATGCGGATTTTAGCTCGTTCTGAGCCAAATGAATACATTTTATTTTGTTAATTTAAGGAGGTATCATCAAATTGTAAAATTTTAGTTAGCTGATACATATTTGCGGAAAAATTGGGATCTTTTTTATGTAGATAATTTTACATATTTTTTATTTATTTCAGATACCTAAATTTCACTTTTTTTTATGTTAGCATTTAAATCATTATAAAATAACGTTTTTTTTAACATTATTAAATGTCAATTTAAGTTTTGTGGTAATCTACTTGATCACAGTGCAACGATAAAACAGGGATAATTTGTAATAAATAATTTCTACCTTTTTAAGTCATTTATATCGACGTACAATTAAATGTAGGTACAATGAATTAAATATCCGGTTTTATCCGGTTTTGATTGACTACAGAACCAAATCCGTTTAACGTAAAACGTTAACGCTTGACTCTTTTTTCTCTTTTCACAAAGCAAAGCCGTCACTCAAAGGTTTGTAATTAGCTGTCGTAGTTAGTACGGATTTCAATGAATGGAATTATAATACGAGCCCCTTATCGACTACATACAAAAAGTCATATGTGTCGTGGACTCCTTTTAACATTACGTCGTTTTAAGTTAAGTTGTTGATTGTTACCTAGCCAGGAGCGGTAAAGAGCACTTTAGTTTTTGTGACAAAATTCTTTAACTAACAAAGTTTAGCAGTTTGAGTACACTTGATGTAAGAATGGGGGGATAGTATATTTTCGACGGTGCTATGTATAAAAATACATGTTATATTTGTTTTAACGGCGTGAGAGAATCTTTACGCGTATCTTCATTTAACTGAAGATTGTTTTATAAATGTTTCGTTCCAGATTTTTTCATTGTTTGAAATTATAAAATTGTATTTGTTATAGAAGGTTATCTTTAACTTCCGGATCTCGTTCAAAAAAGGTAAGTTCCCTACCACTCTCTAACATAACATCAATTGTGTCTTCTTGTCATTTTTGAGTTATCAAAATCTCTTATGGACCATCAACTTGAAATTAGGTAAGGATATAAATGTAAAATAACAACATACAATACTCGTAATTTATCAAAATGACCATTAAAACGAACTAATAACCCGTTTGAAATATAATCACAATAGCAACTCGACACACTTTGAATACTAAACGAGATTCATACATCGACTTATCACTTCATCTCCAACCCTTTGCGAAGGGCATCATTAGGCGAAATAAGACCATTAACAGTCCTTTCTCTTAGCAATGAAAGGGTTGAATCGGCTTTATTCTATTACAAACGCTTACACGCGCAATGTAATAAATACGACGAGTTACTTTTCAAACATCACATTCAGTTTCTCTTCTATATTCAAATGTGAACTTACTACGCAAGTTTTTAAGTTCATTTTTGAAGATAGTTTGGTCAAGATGTGAGGTTGTTTTGATTATTGGTCGGTATGAATGTTGTAGAACGTGGATTACGCTCCGCCTGGGGTCAAAATATTTGAATATGCTTCAGAACAATTTGTGAAGGGTTAATTGGCATTGTGAAATTGTGGTTTTGCAGACGAGTATATTATCTCTTAACGAAGCAAGTGTAAGTACAGTCATGAACTGCAACCAGACTGTTATAAATAGTAGCTCGTTATTTTTTTCGCTATTTATTAAATATTGTAGATATATATATTACATTAAATCGTACACGCAAGTGCCGTAGGTACTTGAACTTAGCGTTATTGGAATGGTCTTTCTATTTTCCTAAATAGTGTTAAATTATAAGTAGTTGCGGTAAGTTATGTTACTTATGTTGAAAGGCAGCGAAATTGATTTTGATTACCAAAACTCTGAGTTTTTTTATTACAGTGGTGATTGCTATAAATGTATGCAGTATATAGTAGCTATACTGCATTTTTCCTAAATAGATCTCTATTTAAAATGACAACGAATTTGATGAATGACAATGTACAGTCAGTAAAACTATTAGCTTAGCTCACCTAAACCATAAAACTTTAATTATATTTCTTAGGTTTTTCTAAAACAACTTGGTTCTTTGACTTCTTTGAGAAAATAATACTATGTACTAATACGTAATATTTATTTTATATGTTCTAGGAAACTTTCTAAACCCTAATCAATATGATCCCTCGCGTATCCAGCTGGCGGATTTGAATAATGAATTTCGACGTTTTTTACACTAAAAAAAGTAATTGCATTACATTATCGCCCCAAACCTAATAACAAACAAGCACCCTTTTGTTTGGCGGCTGAAAAAATAGCTTAAGGGCTGAAGTATGATAATGATCATTTTTTTCTTCAACAGCATGATTGCACCTAAATGAGGATCAAGACAAAAAATATGATAGGAATTAATCTTGCATCCCAATCAGGCGCTATGCAAATACGGCAGATGTATGCGAGGCCCGTGCCGTGCCGTGCGGTACGGTAATGTTTTAGGGTCTCGCGTAACTGTAGGTGTTACTTCACTATTAAATAGCTGATGATGACTAGAAAACACAGATAGAAAATGATTTTTAACATAACGGCGGGACTTATTGGCACACAGAGTGCTATCAAGCGTTTTATATAGCTGTTTTTTTCTGTAGTGCTGGATATGTTCGACCAGGTGATGAAAACAGAAGAAATCAAAATAATTAAAGAATTTGTAATGGTAAAATACTTTTTTTAAAAATCGGTACCTATCTATTTATACAATCCTCTAATTACTAATGAAAGTAAGTTTCTATATAAGTGCTACTCATATTAAGGTTCATTTTCCCAAATACAGAACCTCGAATTTTGCGAGCGCTCCTCGCTTTATAACATTTTCATTAAAACGCAGTTTATAATTTTTAAGCTGTTTATTTACATTTACCGGTCAACCTGCTAATAATATTGATAGCGTTTTATAAGGAGCGCTTAATCAGACATTACGCTGCATGCGTACAGTCCACTTCACAAGTGCGTGAACATTATGCAACTCGTTTGGCGCTTTTGCTTAGGTATATTTAGGAGCATATATGGTACCGAGGAAATTAAATAAAAGTTACATATTTCTAGATAAATAAATCGAAAAAGTTACATACCTATTTGACCTATTTCTAGATAAAATAAATGAATATAGCCCCTTTATAGATTATAATATCGTCGGGTGACAAGCAAAAGTCACTAACTAACACCATAGAAATGATTGGACGATAAACCGTGTTACAAGTGTAATAAAGTGCATTGTTACTTTAATTTTTTGATAGTACTTAGTGACTTTTGCTTGTCACCCGACGATATGTTATGAAGAGACGTTATGATTTACGTCTCTTCATAATTTAAAGAAATAAATATCATTATTACTGATAGGTACCCAAAAATTTATATTTCTTATATTTCTCCTGCCCTCTAAAATCTTGAAAATTATAAAAACCTCGAGGTAGCATTTAATTACTACCACTCTTTACACGCATTTTGCTCTAAGTTGCGATAACATGACTGTTATTGAAGATGTCCGCTCGAATGTTCATATTACCTATGAAAGTACAAGCAAATACTTGTTTGGCTTTGTCCACTAGACATGTGTCCTATCATTAATTATTGAGTAGTCGGTAGTGGAAAGTTGGGCGTAATAATGATGTGTGCTATCCAAAACAATCGACAGTCAAGTGGACGCCATCGGCGTTTCATTCATAACCATAACGTTCCATTTTCGACCGCCTTCGAAATGGGCATGTTCCTACTATTGCCACCATGAATCCTACCAGGAAGAATTATAATAGGAATGTTTTTCGAATTACTTAGCGCCACTGCTAAGTAATCGTGATTATTTAAATTTAACGAAAGATATTTAAAAAAGGGGGCCACTACGTACTGTATTTTTACAGTACGTAGTACTGTATTTTTTGTATTTAAGTACCTTTTGAATACATCTAACTAGTTTTTATGTCGCTGGATTCGTCGATCTATGAACTCAAAACAAAAACTGCCGTTTTAACTTTGGACGCAATTAATATTTATTTCTGGATTTCTCAATTATAGGTAGATACATATCATTTATTCTAGATACTTCTAGATACAATGTTGTTTAATGAGCTCCGTCAACAATAAAAGTTTTGTACATACAGAACTCTAAAAACAAGTTGTAAAACTTCTGTACTTTTTAATCCATGTCAGTAATGATCATTCAATCAAGCATAGGTGTAGAGTGGAGCATACCACTAAAACAACCGGGTGGTCCAAAGTACTTACTTTAGAAAGGCTTAATACAATAAATATAAGCCGACCAAATTAACTAAGCACCTTATTTGTCGACTAACACATAGGCCAGCGGCTTAATCTATTTTGGCCTCGTTGTCTCTCGAAGCAGAGGTGTCTGGCCGCCACCGTTGTCACACCATAATGCATTAGCCATGTTTTAATTCTTAATGATTCACTCATGAACGAATGGATGAATGTAAACGCGAATGATTCGAACAATTGAATTGCTGGGGATTGTGTGGAATGATTGATAAGATGTGGTGCCTATCAAATATATTTTGCCTATTATTTTCTATTCTATGTTATTGAATAGGGGCGAATAGAAGATCAGGTTAGCTTAGTTAATTCCAATAGTTTTGTCGACCATGGGAGTTAAACGCTCGGGCCAACGAAACATATCTTACAAAATAATGCCTGGCCAGTAATACTTGTACCTACTTATACTCTCAATGTTTGGGCAAACCAAGGTGACAGAGTCTTAAAGTACCTAGGCCATTTTCAAATCGTTTTTCGTTCGGCGATTTTCGTTCGGAGCTTTGGAGCACTGTTTATTCTACATATAGTACAGGTTCTACCTATTTAGGAAACAGGGTTCTAGTTTAAAAAAAACCATAGTAAAGTCTTTAAAAGAAATAAATAATTTTAAAATTTTACTTATATTATTACTTAAAGAACTACTGGTTTCCGTTCTAATAAATTTCAAACGATGCTTGATAATTGTATCCAAGCATTACAAGCACCCACTTGCTTTTTGTTAGACCAAATGACTCCTATTAATCCTAGTTTAGATCTTTTTAGCATTCAACAAGAGATCGTTTGCCAATAAAACTTGCCTAGATTTAGCAAACGGACAATACTCGTACATGTGATAAATTAAAACAAATTTATGAGAGACTAAATCAAGCGCTGTCTATCTCACTTAACAATTTAACTACAATTTGTTTTGTCTGTATACAAATTTATTCAAGTTTAGTTTTAATTAAGTGATATTAGACGTTTTTGAAACTGGTTATGCTATTCTCAAATATGAATGGTTATTTTATTTTTAATTTACGTAAAATCGGGTTACTTTAGCCCTGGAGGGTAACTTTGGTCATTGAGATTTACTCGGTCCAGGTTATTAAGTATTGCACCTGAGGTTAGTTTTAGCTAACTTTTCACGTTTTTATGTTTTTTATTAGACCCTTTTAAATTAGATTTTCATGTGGGTCAAAGTTATCTCCATTGGGTCAAACTAACCCGAGTTTACGGTGCTTATAAAATTCATTTGCGTGTTACTGTTCAATTTCACGTTTGTCATCCAAAACAACTGACACTGTTTACAGAAACGACTTAAATTTTCTGTTAAAGTATACAATTTATTATCACAAAGACGATCTATAAATTTAATTTACATAAGGGATTTTATTCGAGTTTTTATTTCATTATTGTGGCTTCTTACTTCTTATAAACGTCTCGGGGATACAATTTTAGTTTTTATTTGTATGCGAATAAAGTTCAACAGAAAAGCAGTATAAAAAGCTACCTTAAATAGTTAAAAAGGGTGTATTTATACGTGCCGTGTGTGTCGCTTACGTCGTTTTGTATTTCCATATTTAAATGCGCAGACGCCGCGGGGTGTCAGTGCCGGCGATCCTCGCCCATTGTATTCAGAAAACGATCTCCTTACTCTTTGACATTCGCTTCTAAAAATTATAATCTTAAATATAATTCATTTACTAATTTTGTGCCCGATATATAAATTATGTTACTTACCTAATAAAATGAGCGTTTTATGCTTTTATGAGTAGGCTTTTGATTGTGTAGGATTATTCGTAAAATACAAAAATATAACGTAGGTATAAGTAGGACACTTTTGTACATCTCAAATTAAGCTTATGACATTAAAATGTCTTTGGAGACGTTAGTACAAACACGAGGTTGTAAAGTACTGATGGTAAATTAATAAGTACCTATTTTAAGATGCACCACAGAGACGTAGGGTTCTTCGAAGCAGTTTTTAGTTCCATTAAGAAATTCATTAAAATCACCATTTGAGTAGCAAACATATTATAATATCTTTTAAAAATATAGAATAAGGAACACTCATAGAAAAGGAGAACAAGCAAGTCTAGTCTTTTACCTACAAAGCTTAACGAAAGTACTCATCGTTATCTGATGCTTCTCATTTGTGACAATCACTATGAACAGGAGCAGACATACTCTAACTAAATGTAGCTAGCAAAATCAAGTATGTACCAGAGAGAGACAGATAGTGAAATCAAATGAAACCTAATCATAATCACAGATACGATCAAAAGTCTACAGTTAAATAACATACAGAGGGACAACAATAACATTCCCGTGCGTTCGATTAATGACATTAGAGTGTTCGTAGAGTGACACACCTACACCTACTTAGTTGACATTATGTAAATACGGCCCCACTTTACATTGTTGTACTCATTATACTGTGGAAGATTCGTTAGGTGAAGAAACACATGTTGTTTTATCCGATCAACTATCTTGGTACGGGTGAAAGAAAGTTCGGGACATATTCATATTCATTTATTTCGTATATATAATGCACTGATGCATTACACGTCAAAACATTTTCAAGATAAGATTAACACTTTTAAAGATAAGTTATTAAATTATTTTCAATCATTAATAATAAGGAAAATACATACCATCACCATAACCACATAGTTGCTTTTGAAATTGGTACCTATGTAAAAAGAGTGAAATATGAGGCAGCTTCAGCTGCGTAATCATGCATCTTTTTACACGACTGCCAAAAAAAGGAGTGCTTTCGGTAGTCCTTACGTCATCCCGAGTGATACAGGCTAAGTGACGTCATATTAAAAACATTATGGCGGAGTTATTAGTTCTCCATATTGCTAGACCTAAAAAAACTTAGCTTAAACAGCAATCATTTTTGTAAATTCTTGACTATCGTTTTATTTTCTTAAAAGGCTAAAAGCTTCGACTTGCTAATATACTTACTAGTTATATTTTATTGACAGTTTTATAGATAGGTAGTTATTATAATTTTTAAATTTTGAAATCTTGGTGAAAATTAATGTTTCTCGCGTAAACCTTTATGATACATTTAAAAATATATAAGCAACACTTTCGTCCGACCTATACACATCAAAGATACATCTTAGCTCGCACAATGAGATGATTACAATCCGTTATACGTATCTATAGAAAATAAAAAAAAATACCAACAAGTCCGGAATGCGCTCGTGGGCGAGAGAAAACAATTGTTCCATCCTGCTCTAATTTTAAAGACACACCCGATAAGGATCTTGAATGATTTGATTAATTCGTACAATGAATAGGAGGGGTTTGTTTTTTTTTGCTGACGCGTGTCGATACTAATCAATTTCTGTTGCGCTAAGTTATTAAACAGATTGTATTCATAATTTAATAGTAATTTTATGTTGTTTTAAGGATGTTTAGTGGGGTAACGTTATGGTTAAAAATTAAAAAGGGCCATATTTACCGAACTGGCGGGAATGGGAAGGTTTTAATATACGATTGTATGAACATGACTATATTTTGGCATACCTACCATTTGGAATTTGGATTGTATGGTACAATAAACTACTGAATCCAGAGTTAAGGATGACTCACGCTAGACCGGACCGTGCCCGGCCCGATGCGTCCGACATGTCATTTTCTATGACGGCTGATCGGTGATGAAAACGGAGCGGCGGAAGCTCCGGTCCGGCCCCGGCACGGTTTAGCGTGAGTCATCCTTTATAGAGATCTGACAAACTGAATCCCAGGCGGGTGAAGCCGCAGGCCCAACTAGTTACAAATAAAAGCCCCACAAACATTTTAAGTACACCAAGTATTCGCCTTCCCCGCATTGTAATAGTACCAATTGAAAACGAATCAAGCAATTATACCTGCCTTGTTGGTACTGCAAGTTCCCATAGTTTCTACCGATTAAGTGTGTAATTGTCTTGCAATTAGAGCAAATCGTGCTGGCGTAATATCTGCATGTGCTAATTGCGAGGCTTTGGCGATAATTGCCGGCGAGACTGGCGTACCTACTAGTACTGGCTATGTTGCTTGAAGCTTGTTTTAAACTTTATTTGTGCCATTTTCAACCAAAATGATACTTATTAAATATATTAAGAACGGGTCACTCACGTATTTCAAGTCGAAAAACGCTCGACATGTTTCACTCCGTACCGAGGAGTATCATCACTGTCATCAGGAGCTTGCGTTGCGTTGGTGGAACATGTCGAGCGTTTTTCGACTTAAAATACGTGGGTGACCCGTTCTTAATATATTTAATATGTATGCGTCTCACGGAAGTTTTGTTATCAAAAGGATACTTATCGTCGGTTGTCAATAACGCGCTATCTGCTTATAGCTTCAATTTAAAGTCAACCTTATCGACAACCGACAATGTGGGACGTTTTGATTGAAAACGTCACATTTGTCAAAATTTGTTCAAAGAATTTTATACTTAGGTACTCTTTGTATACCTTGCGCAGTGCAGTAGTTTTCCTATATTTATTTAATTGCAACGCCCGCGGCTCATATAATATTTGATGAATTTTACCTTATGTGATGTCGTAAAGGGGCCCAGAGGTTACCATTTCGCCGGACGATATCAGCCTGTCAGTTTTTCGGAGCTGTCACCTTTTGCGATTAACTGACAGGCTGATATCGTCCGGCGAACTGGTAATCTGTGGGCCCCTCTAGATTGGTTCTACATACATATTTTGTTGGAACATAATGTCTTAATACATATAAGTAGCTACAGCATGTCAAGTAATAAAAACACAAACGTTCAAGCACTCAAAAACATTACACCCCCTTCTCCGTAAGTCGGATAAACCATAGATCCCCTTGCAAAAACATCTCGGCGCAGTTTTCTACGCCGATTCACGCCAGCCGTATCAATTATGGTAATTCCTCGTTTAATTTCCTGGGCAGGATTAACAATAGAAGCCCCCGTGTAATAAATCACATTTATTACGGGAACTTTTAAAAGTTCTTCATTCGGAAGTTCATTAAAGGCAGTTTTTATATTTGTTTAACGGAGTTTTTAGCTCTATTCTTAAAAAAAAGTTTTTCGTCAAAGTTGCGGTGGTTTAACGCCTCTTATAGAAGAATCGTAGTTCAAATCAAAGCTGTTGTGATGCCGAGATATATTCCAGGTTAGGGCCACTTTGGCTAGGTAGGTGTCAGGCTTCCTGAGGATATACCTGCAATCTAATGCCATTGTAGGTACTATACAATTATAAATATATCAAGTGATAGTTTTACAAATTATGATTTTTTTGTTCACAAACATTAATAGGCCATATTATCAATAAGTTATCAATAAGTCTATATTAAAATAGTGTGAATTTAGTTTTAACTGTAAGCACCTTAAATAATATAGAATCTCGACTCGTGTGAACCAATCTTAGTCGCTTACAAGTTAACTTCAGCGAAATTTGCACCTACTTAACACTCACGCGCAACAGAACTTGTTAAGCTTGAATGATACATACAACTTGGGTTCTGTAGACCACAAGGTCTACAAAGCAGGAAGTCTCAATTATCGTTCCATCGGTACAAAAACTCGGTTAAAAACTTAGATTTTAAAGTTCCATTCTTGACTGTTTCCTCCTGCATAGTAAAACTTATGTAATTAATTTCCTCAAGCTTTAGCTGTTCTTATTTTTACAAGCTTTATCAAGCAAACTTTATGCGTACTAAACATTTACTTCCACAGTGAATACTAGGGTGGGTCATTTTTACTTTTTTTTTTATTTAATAGGGGACACAGTTAAAAAAAGGTGCCATTTGGTAATTAATTATTGCACGTATTTTTATTTTATTTTTAGCTTTAATTTTACTGCCTCCGGATTTTAGTCAAAGTTTTTGTTAAATGTGTGGACATTATGAAAAAAATGGTTCCCTTTGTGAGTACTTTTTTATTTATTTATTGGCTCTGAACCTTTACCATGCTATTTAGAGCTAATAATATTATAAGTTTTTAGCTAAAGTTTGAATAAAGAGACGATACATAAATATACTCCGCAGACCATACAAAATATAACAATATTTATATGAAAACTTTGAAATTGATCCGGAGGCAGAAAATGAATTCCGATTTCAGAATAATTTGAAATACTGTTTATTGGCATTATTACGCAACTTTTTGTAACTGTGCCCGAAGGATAACTAATACTTTTTTTTCTCCATAGGTACACGAGTGACCCACCCTAGTGAATACCAACTACATACCAGCAATAGTGAATACCAATAAGCCAGAGTAAAATGTACCATAGTTTTCGGTACCAATATAAAACGCCATTGACAATAGGTGTATGTATTGTTTGACATAATAGTTAAACACACGAAATGAAAATCCGATCCGATCCGATGACTTTATATCGAGACCTGTAGAGATATATCTCTATTTGTAAAATCATTCCAGGATGACAGGTATTTTAGGACCGTTGTTTTATCCGCTACAGCACTTAATACTATACTCAACATACTGAAATATTAGTTTGAAACTATAAATATACACAAAGGGTCGCAATTTTGCCTAACGCACTATAAAAATTGTACAAAACAGTCTTTAGAAAGCAACGAGCATGCTTCCCCGTTCGAATTAAACAGTCTTAAACACAATTGAATTACTTGAATTTTCTCGTCGACTTTCCGAGAACAAAAGCATTATTAAATACGTAATTATTCACATTTGCGTGGCGTGCGGGGTTTTAATTCAGTTCACAGATATATATAGTAATAGACTTCGCATAGACCTACAGCGAATGAATAAAAATGCTCTCGGATCTTTTAGAGACACGACTCAAATTAATTTGGACGTTTCAGCGTTGAGATTAACATTAAGATTCAGACTCATATGTTAGGTTTTTTTTTTGTCCTTGTTTGGCTAGAGGAAAAAGTTAATTGAATGTGACAAGGAGATAGCTGCCGTCCTAGTAGTAGTTTTTCGACAAAAGCTAGTTTCGAGATAATCGCAAAAAACCAACCCAAACATCTTTCTTGAATTTCTACGAAACGGAAAAACTTTTTCCATTTTTTCTTTTTGTATGTGGTAGGTATATATATGTACTTATTTTAGGTATTTATAGTATGTTTCTAAACAGCTCAGTTTTTTTTAATTTTATAAAAAACACTTTAGATTAGTATTAAGCTTAAAAATGTGTAGGTCGTACTAGTCAAGAAGGCGGTAAACATGCGTTATACGGCGTTCTAACTTAGGGGCTGTCCATAAATTACGTCATCGATTTTTGACGATTTTGGACCCCCCCCCCCTATAATCATCCAAAAATCATGCATCAAATGACCCCATTTCCTCCTACTTCATGCTACCGTCATCCGATGTCCAGACCCCCCCCCCTAATTTGAAATGACGTAATTTATGAATAGCCCCTTAGTTACGAAGTAGAAACTAGGTAAAAACGCCGTATATGTCACATGCTGCCTTTTTGCTTAGTAACAATTAATAATTCCCACTTGAAATCCTAAGTTAAAAGACCGTATAGCAGCTATTCGGCCTTTTTGGTTAGTATACTAGGAAAAATTAAGATTTTGTCCAGATTTTCGACTAGCGTGCTAGTGTAAAAAAACGTATACCACCAAAAACACCGTATATACTGTTTTATAGATTAGTATTTATGGAAGAAATGGGAATAAAAAATAGACACGTAGTTTAAATGTTTATTTATATACGAACAAAAAACGCCATACTACTAGGCTATTATTAAAAAAACGAGATCCAGCGATTACTTTTTGGATTATAATCTTAATTACCATACAAAATTAACACATAAATTGGGTTATTCCCACTAGTTACCATCAAGTTGTTACCAGTGGTAACTAATGGGATTTGTTTCCCAGTATCGGGTCGCCACTTTCCCGAATGAAGGTTGAGGGAGGCGATGGCTGAGATACGCGTCATACTCGTGAACGGGTGCTGTTTGTGGAGACTGGTCTGTTTAAGCTAACACAAGCTATTATACTTAGTAACTTTATTTTTATTAATTAATTACAGTGAGACGCCTCATTCTGCTCTCGTATGTTTATTTTCTCTTAATGAATGTATTAATTATACAGGATATTGACTCTTGGAGACCCTATACATCTCTAAGGATAACTTGATAAACTATATAATCTTATAGTTCTGACACCTAGAGACATTTACACCTCTAAATATTATAGATTTTTTTTTTTTGTGTTTTGTATCTGTATTTTTTATGTAATTCGACATTAAGAGACCATATACATCTCTTAGTAATTGTAATACGTTAGATTGAATTGTTAGTTTTATTTTATAAAATTGTTGATGTTATTATTTTTCCTTGTATGTAAATTCAATAATGACGTGTAAAAGTGCCCTTGTGGCCTATTTGCTGAATAAATGTTGATGTTGATGTTGATGTTGATGAGTAGTTACCACTGGTAAAAGGTGGGATTTTTTCCCCAGTAGTTACTACAATTTTGTTAGGGTTCAATAAAGCCTCTATTTTTATAGTATTCTACTTATACTGTTTTTATTACTATTTAACTATAACAACTTGATGGTAACTAGTGGGAATAACCCGATTTATATGTTAATTTTGTATGGTAATTAAGATTATAATCCAAAAAGTAATCGCTGGACCTCGTTTTTTTAATAAAAGCTTAGTAGTATAGTGTTTTTTGTTCATATAATAAACGACATTTAAATTGTACTGTAAAAAAATGTTGGTGGTAACTACTAGGGAAAAAATCCCACCATTTACCAGTGGTAACTACTGGAAAAAAACTTCCCAGTAATTACCACAAAACTGAGTTGGTGGTAGCTACTGGGAAGAAAGGTGGAAAATAAATTCCCAGTAGTTACCACTGGTAACAACTTGGTGGTAGATACCTAACTGGTGGGAATAACCCCATAATATGTACAAATTTTTAATGTGTACAGTCTTTCTGATTTTATTTGTATCATAGGCTAGATTTACTCGACTCTACTAATGACATTACATGTACTTCTAATGAGCATGAGCAACGAAACTTAAAAGAGTCCGCAATAAGCTCAGCCGAATTATTACTTCCCATAAAAACGGAGATTCGTACTCATTTTAAAACAACGTGTTGGATTGTAATAAATTGCACATACAATAACATAAGGTATATCTATACCAGTACCTAATTAGTTTATATTCCAACAAAACTAATGAAATAGAGGAAAAATAAGTTTTGTATGAAAAACTTATATTCGCTGTATTTTTTTTATTATGGTATCTGAAGCTACACATTAATTACAGGCATAGATATACCTTATCCTTAAGTGAGTACAAAGTTTTAGAGCAATCTACCTGAATCGTTTTAAAATGAGAGCGTAACTACGTTTGTATGGAGATCCCAGCTTGCTGCTGACTTAAATCTTAGCAACCATCTATCTTTGTAGGTGACCAGTTTTCGCATACACGTAACTCACAATAATACATAATGATTTACCGAATTCGTGGCATCTCTAATAGTTATTTTAGTTTGTTATCAATAGGCATCGAATCATCGAGAGTTTCATCGCACGGTAAGACGTTAGCGAGTTGTGTAGTCTACATTAGCAATAAAATTAAACTCGTATTAATTCCTGCACATACTCTGTCATTTATTTAATTCTAAAACGCATTTTAGCGGTTGTACCTAATTAAAAATCAGATTCAAATTTTAATAAAATTATTTTTCTATTAGATTACAAACTCATAGCTTTTACTATTTTAACATACAACTATTACCTAATACACAAACATACCAACTTATTTTAAGATACATATTGTTTTTTATAAAACCCACTTAGGTATTTAATGGCCCAATATATATATAACTCTCAGTTGGTTTTTGGATGGACCCAGGTTCCATACAAAGATGCCCATGGTCCTTTGTCCTGGTTATCTAAATACTTAGGCGGAAAATGTTATTCTGTCCATAAGAATTCTCATTAAATTTCCTTTTAAAACATTTTTCAATAAGATTTAAACTCTTCGTAATGTCAAATACCTACTTGGCTTATAGGGAATTAAACCCGATACAATTAGCTCTAATATAAATTTGATTTTATTTAAATAAAAGCAGTCAAACCGTCGAATGAAAAAATAAAACTTAAACAACGTTTGCTGTAGAAAAGTACGTATGAACAATTTCATCATCACAAACTACGCTAGAAAGACGTATTTGCTGTCGAGCGTAAGTATT
The DNA here is from genome assembly GCF_910591565.1 of Cydia splendana. Taxonomy (NCBI): domain Eukaryota; kingdom Metazoa; phylum Arthropoda; class Insecta; order Lepidoptera; family Tortricidae; genus Cydia; species Cydia splendana. Next base: position 8,365,649 of record NC_085971.1, on the reverse strand, counting down.
TGCGAGGCAATTTTAAAGTATATACCTTGATAAAAATGATAATACTCGAAGGTACTGATTGTAAACACTACATATTATTGATAACATATGATGGTAATGCAATAATAAAGTATTTTTCTTACTTTGGCGTTCGGTCAATATTTCGCGCGCAAAATGCCACCTCCGCTCGCATACCGGCAGCCACAAGCCTGCGCTTGCGGCTGACGGCTTTTACTTAGCATAAGGGTGTCTTTCGGCGCGCGGGGAGCATGACGAAGGTTGGAGCATATACTGCGTTATAGACTAGTTAGACGCACTTTCAACCATTATAAAAGTTTGTTTGCGTTTAATACGACGTCCATACAAAATAAGAAGAACGTATAACATTTATACGTTTCTAAAGACTATTATGGTGACGTAAAAAAGTTAAGTGATACTAGGCTTAAATGACGTATGAGACATTTAAACAAAAAAAAATACTATACGATTTTTTAGACTAGTATCAGATCTAAAATTTTGCTAAAGATTCTAATCTTAAAGCGCGTATAGCGTCTTTTACGTATTTTTAGCCTAGTTTTTGGCTTATACGTTATTTTAGGCTAGACATGGTGGATAAGATTTTACGCAAACCAGAGCGTAAAAAAACGTATAGCTGCATATACGTTGTTTTAGCCTGGCTTTGTCAAATAGTCGTTTTTTAGACTAGGAACGCTTAGAAAATTAGTGCAAATACGGTCTTTTTACGATATTTTTCTCGAAAACTAAGCCACTTATCGGAAAACGGGCCAAAGTGGTCGATGCATCTTGATCTCTACATTACGAATATCACAAAAAGTCAATTTTGGCAAAATGTCGAAAAACTGCCTTTTAGCTTAGGAGGGCAGATAGCAACTTGTTCGCCCGAGAATGTTAACCAGCATATGTATAAATATGTATAAAGATGTTTAGGTAATGAATGTAAAGATTGTCATCTTCTATTGTTTTTGTTATTTTTAATCCAAATAAAATATATTGATGTATTTGCGGCAGCGTTTCGCCAACTTCTACCAAATTATCAACTGTATGTAGAGATACGACGTCAAAAATGTGTCCAAAAAATAAGGCGATTTGAAGCGGACATGTTCATTTACGTTATAAATAGTTATTAAAACGGTGGTGTGTGTTGGCGAGTTCTCGATATTTCAGCACAGTTACACACATGCCATCTTTACGGAGTACAACAAATAAACACAGTAAATAAGGTAAACGTGCTGGTGCTCGACGCGGTCCCAGTACATGTCATCTTGAAACTTAAGTCATTGTCAATAGAGGTGACAGCAAGGTGTCATCTATTGGGCATTAGCATGTCGAGCACTAGTAGAAACGTTTACCTTACCTCGTTTTGGAAAGTTTTTATAAGGCAATTTAAGTTATCTATTTAGAAACATGTCTCGTATTCAGTTCGAGGGAACATCCGATTTATACTAGCCGAACTAATTGCTGGCGTGGGTCGAAATAATTTTGTTTACTGCCTTTTAAACGATAGTAGGTTGAACCTGAGTTGTTTTTCTAAGGTGGTCAACCGTTTAAGGTGCTTGTGAAATTAAATTAATATTGAAATTTTAGTTTTAAGGTATTAAAATTTTTAAAATAAAGCTATGATATCAGGCATTACTAACTCGATGTTACTTACATCATTGAAATAATATGGAATAATTTATGTTATCAAGGATTCACAATTACTTATATACAATATTTACGATTTTTCTACGCAAAACTATGAGATAAAAGCTTTAAACTCACCCTGTATCTTATTTTACTACCATATACAATATGCATTACTACAATGATAACAATTTTATGAACCATGACACCTGACCCTGTATGAGATACATATGTAATTGAATTTCCTAGAGTTAATATTTGTTTGCAGGTGCGATACTCGCATATTTCTCAATATCATAGAAGTTACGGCTTATTCATATCCATGAAGACTATCAGTTAAGTGTCCACGATTACTATTCCGTGAGGTACTTAGAACTTTATACCCATAATGACCACTAAAATGACTCATCCCATTCGGAGGTCACAAATTTCTTTGCTCGCATCGCTCGCAGAATACTAATAAAACAAGGAAAACGTTGTTCTTTTCGTTTCTTAAACTGTTTGTGGGTTTGACGGGCATTTTAATTGCGCACTCCTTTCTAAAAATACGCGTTAAGCTACTTTTTATACGGTACCTACTTATTGTAACTGAAATTTAATTACCTACTACAGAAATGCGAATGCTGAAATTTTTTTTAAGATTGCATAATCATTGACACATTTCCTCCATTTATGTTTAAGATTAAATAATATGCCTAAATAATAAAGAAAACATCAATCTAGGTACCTATCTTATCTAATCTAGGTATTTTTATTTATACTTTCGTTTAATCAAACTGGTGCTCAGCACCAGAAGAATTATCATGGTCGTATTGGCCACATAGGCACATAGTTTGAGAAAACAGTAAAATCGTTACCGATATACTTACATATAAGGCCCTGATAAAAAGTTTTTTTTTTATATTCGACGCGTCACATTTTACGCAGATCATACTTAATTCGGTTGACCTATGTACCTACATATTTATATTAGACAAATATTGAGGAAAACTTTAAAATGTATTAATTACGCTATGCACGTTTAGCCAGTTTGCCAAACTATATGAGTCAAACACGGCAATGGTAAATTCCCGTTTACCTGCCTACTCAATTTAGATTACCTCCTCATTATTATTTGCTAGCTATACATACCAATTAGGCAAATGGAACAAGTACCTACAATCCTGATTGTTTAATTGTAACCTTATTCTGCTCTGTGTACATTACGGGTATATTGAATTTATTTTTAGGTTACGTACTTTAGGTCCTTCCTCCGCGTGTTTTTTTTCGGCTGGAATAGAATTTTTCATATTTGTGTCTCTTCAAACCCTCGTTTTTCCTGTCTGTTCATATTTCACTTTAGTAATGTGCTGTTACAAAACACGGAGTCTACGTTTGTTAATCTAGCCCAGGAAATTAAATGCGGAATTAGCATAATTGATTACGATTGGAGTGAACTGGCGCAGAAAACTGATCGGGCCTGCAGTGGGCGGATCGCTGGAAAGAAATATGGCTATGATTGTACTTCTGAAAGTTATAATTGTAGCTACTCTAAGTATTTGGTTTAGCTGATTTTGCATGTTTTACTAGCAATCCCATTAATTCTTAGCTTTACTTATTTTATTAGGGTTCCGTACCCAAAGGGTATAACGGGACCCTATTACTAAGACTTCGCTGTCCGTCCGTCCGTCCGTCCGTCTGTCTGTCACCAGGCTGTATCTCACGAACCGTGATAGCTAGACAGTTGAAATTTTCACAGATGATGTATTTCTGTTGCCGCTATAACAACAAATACTAAAAACAGAATAAAATAAAGATTTAAATGGGGCTCCCATACAACAAACGTGATTTTTGACCAAAGTTAAGCAACGTCGGGAGTGGTCAGTACTTGGATGGGTGACCGTTTTTTTTTTTTGCATTTTTTCCCGTTTTTTTTTCATTATGGTACGGAACCCTTCGTGCGCGAGTCCGACTCGCACTTGCCCGGTTTTTTTTTTAAAGATCATGGTGCCAGTCAGCATATAATTACAACTACACTAAAATTCACTTTATAACTTATTAATTTACTATCAGAGTAAAGCACAGGGGTAAAGAGATAAGATAATGACTTATACTAATCCCACCTAAGAAGATCCGCTAGCACTTCTAGTAAAATACAAGTGACTCATATTAATAAAATCACATTCTTGATACATGCCAGAAAAAAATAATAAATTGTACCTAATTGAATTCAAGTAAGACACATACTCCCGTATTCTAACTTCAAGATATTCACAAGAGACGACACGTACTAGATCCACTCTAGATACGTTATAGTTTAGATATCAACTATGTAGTTCTCTTTTGCAGCGCAATTCGGGCAACCAATGTCACTTTTAAGTTAGATAGCGTAAGATATCTATTAGATGTGAATTGGATCTCTAAGTCATATCCTGAGGAAATCGTTCAAGAGTATCTCCAGAATCGCGCAAATGTCATATTTGACAGGTTAGATCTTAAACATATCGTATCTTGGTGATGTCTAAAAGATATCTAATAGATGTCTATTGCAAAACCCGAATCGGGCCCATAGTCGCACATAACTTATACTCTGTATCTTTAGGTAGGTATTTAAATAAAAGTAAACAAATAATTTGTACTTTTTCGGGTAGTTAAATAACATTTATTGGTTAACAAACCAAATACAAAAGCGCCTAGATCTATCACTGAACGACCTGACTTTAACCTACATTGTTTGAAAGATCATGTAACCCTCACCCAACTGGCTTACGGAGCCATTTGAGGGTAGATTTTGTTTACTTTTATTTAAATACCTAAAGATACAGACTATAGGAACAGGCAGCGGTATCTCTTAACTCACAACGTTTACTACATATTCATCAAATAAAGCAAGCTGCTTAGCATTACGGGACAGTATCACATTCGTCAATCGCAAGACACATTTTAAGAAATACTAAGTATGCCCCACGTTATTGTAATTTACGATTCACCTTGCTGGTATTGAATTTCGCTTCCACCACTTTCATTTAATAATAGTACTGAATTTCATTTCGCTATATAAATATACAAACCAGTGATACTCGTAATTTATAACATTCACCTACTTGTAATTCACTGGTCTTCGGTAAATATATGCTAAGTAAAATAATGTCCTATCATAACCCTTTTCTGCTTTAAGAGGGCCCAGGTTTCACTTGACAAATTCATTCCAGATATAGGCAGAACAATCTTTTGTAATGACATGCTCCTATTCTTGCCTTCTTACTACAATTACCTACATTTTTGAGACAGTTTTGGCTTCCTCAATGTGTTTTTTTTACAGAACGTTAGAAATTAATGTTTGTGATATTTTACCTGTGTAAAATAATAATCCCTTTTCCCATATGTAATAATTATATACGAGAAACTGGATTACTACGAAGTAGAAGATTCATGAACTCAGAATAAAACGTCTGCATTACTGTAGTATCGCATTTAAAGGTAATCGTTTGTAGGTACACCCAGTTGCAAAAGTGCATGGCTACTTAATGAATGAATTCCTTTCACAATGTGGCTATGCAATTTTGCAGCTCGCTGTACATCTTTAATACATGCAAGTTTTATGGGGGCATAAGTCTTGAAATATCTAAAACCAGGTAACAAACAACCTTACCGTTAATTCGCTCTAATCCATCCACATAATTATTATATTCGTTTGTTCGCCCGAATACGTTCTGCGACCCGAATGCCTAATGAGTTGAGCTTTCCAAGTATTGGGTTGGCACTTATCGGGCGTGCCATCTGACTATTATATTACCAAAATACCACTTTAAATGCAGCCCAATGTAATCCCATAATTAACTTAAATGCAGGCTATGTAACATGAACTGGAAAATGCATTTTCTATGGCGAAAATTCTGGCGTCTAATGGACGTGTACCGCCCGGTGAATTACAGTCTTGTGATTTATTCAGTGTTGTGCTGTTTGGAAACAGATACTTCGACGTAAACCATCAATTAAAGAGTCTACAGTTCACTACATATAAGTAAAACCACTAGCTAATTATGATGCGAAAGAACAGAAAGTTTATCTAAAGAATTCTTTTAGCGTTAGGTGCGTAAAAAAATGGGTAGGTACGTACTTACCTATGCAGTACCTTGTATTTCTGATTAGAGTAGACTTACATTCAGCGTCAGATCCTCTATTAGGATCATAGATCAAAATAATATATCTTGATCAGTAAAACAAGCCATTAAGGACGTACAAATTGTCATTCTTGCCCTGGAAATTTCGACTGACATACAGTAAATATCAATTATATTATGTTATTTTCAATTATCTACAGGAGAGACTCGTAGCAAATCGTCAACACGATATGACGCAAAATAAGCCAATCGTTATCACACATGCATTTCCATTTGCGGTATATAAAATAATTTAAACTATTACTAAACCAATATGGACTCAGGTTTAAATTCAACATTGCGTAGTTTTTCAATTAACATAATCGTAAACACGCACAATTGTGCAACAAAGCTTGATTCATATCTGACGTAGAACTTTCATTAGCTATAAACTAAACATTTAAACGCTTCATTTATACGTTTATTAATACCATTCCATGCAATATACTCTGTGTATAATATTCTTCCTTGTCCTCGTAAGAACATAAAATTCTAAAGCTAAATGTGATCCTACTATTTCTGTATACGATGAATATTTTATGCAAGTGGGATCATTGCTGGACCTTCAGAGTCGTAATACTAACTAATTGTAATACGCTCTTTCAATATTACTATTATACAGTGTTACTATTAGCATTGCTAAATCTCCGTTAAGCCAGTTATGATAGTTCCCGACTCCGAAAGGATAACGAAGTAAATGTCATTGGACTATGTATGAGTCAGATACCTATTCAATGCAAGAGTGCGTGCTCTTGTGATTTGAAATCCTAAAATACTGCCACGTTACCCCGTGCCTTCGTATCGGGCACCTACTTATTTGCATACGTATATCGGACACCCACATCGCAATATCGAATAATAGCCGGATCAAGTGTAATTAAATCGTCAATACACGAACCATATAGATACGACCGGCTTACTAACACCGTCGAAGATGTTGAACAATACGAAAAGACAGGCACTGACTACTCAAGTAGAGTTGTTAAATTTCTACGCAAATAATATGTTTATACTCAATGTACAGCGACCTGCAAATTGCATGGACAGATTATGAACGATTTCATTCATAAAGAAGCCATGCACATTAGGCTGATTGTACCTTTATTGACTAATGTGTATGAGAACGCAGCTCCCAATCAGTAATCGCACAAAAAATCCTAGGTTCTGATTCTAATATTATTTCATTATAATTTTTATTTCATATTTTATTTTATAACAAGGGGATAATTCCCTTGGCATAGCTTGGAATAGCTTCTTAATTCATGATACCATTCCCTGGCCGGTACACTTACTTACTTACTTTGCTGGCTCAGTGACCCGAAGTGGATCTTGGCCTCCGACACTAGATTTCGCCATTCGTTCCTGCCCTGTGCGATCCGATGCCATTCAGCCGCTTGGATATCTGGACCTCATCGATCCATTGGTACCGATATAAAAAAAATACCCTGGCAGGTATTCTTTTTATTTTTTTTTATTAGCCTATGTGTGTGTCCCACTGCTGGGCAAAGGGCTCCCCTCTCCCTTTCCAATCCTCCCTGTGCTGAGCAAGATCCCGCCAATCCCGCTGGAATGCATCCAAGTCGTCCCGCCATCTCTTTCTCGGTCTGCCTCTGCCTCGACTACCCTGGAAGGTATAATGTCTTAAATTTGGATAGTTGTAACATGTACCTCATATTTCTCCAAAGAGTAAATCTCCAAGGATTCAATTAATGTAATATTTACCTTGTAGGTAGTTTGGCCACTTCAATTGGAAAGTCTCCTTGTTCAAAGCTATGTGGCCCAGCGGTTTTGCCAAAGCAACCCGCGATTAAACTACTAATGAACAACGTAAGGCTTCCAAGTAACGGTGGCTGATGCGAAACATTGCGCTATGAATTATTGATATGCTAACGAATCTAATGCGACATATGTCTTCGACAAAGCTGCTTAATCGATTGTCGTTCAACACCATTTTGGCAACATGCCATTCGGGATCAATGCCAGAGTTTTTTCTATTGCAAGTGTTAAATTTTCGAGAGTTTTGAACGTGCTTTAGGCTTAGATTTGGCAATGCTTGCTGTTTATTCCCCTTTATAGATATAAATGAGGTGATTTTGTGAATTTCTGGCGTTGCAATGAAAAAAGCAAACTGAACGCGTCTTCTAGTATGTATTGTGTATTTAAGATGGTCGCAAGGATGACCTGAAGGCCTACCGCGAACCACGTTCGACGTGTTGCCTCCCTGTCACACTAACGTACGAATTTACGAGAACGACAAAGAGGCAACACGTCGAACGTGGTTCGCGGTAGGCACTCTGAAACTAATGTTTTACCAAGAACACTTGTGACTTCAAGCACGACACGTGCTACAACATAAAACAAAACAACATTCGTACCAACGATTAGACAAAGACTTTTGACGGCGCAAACGCTCGTTTTGGGGACAATCATTATGAGAAAATCTTACAAATGACTAAAGCAGAGTAATAAAGAGGTTCATAGATGCGTTCCGTGGAGTTTGGGACAACACTCACGTATGTGATGGGTATCTTAGGCGGAATAAAAGTACCGCTTCGCTGTGAGATGCCGCCGGGAACTAATTGTTTGAGTTGGCGAAACTAGCTACATTTTTTGGCATTAAACATTCCGAGCATAGTCGTTAGGTCACTTAGAAGTGCTCTTGGGAAAAAGAAATAAACGTTCAGTAGGCGCGAATTTAACCCTTTACCAGGCTAAGGGATATATATTTCCCACATACGGCACTTCAGACATGTGTTCTATTTTCGATGAGTAAGACTGACATTCGATTGTCATTTTTTAAATGTCAGCCTGGTAAAGGGTTTTAATACGGATAGCTTACGATATGACTTTCAAGGAGAATCGTATGACAATGGAATTATAAAATCAACGTTTACCAGAAATACAAGTAATTTTAGTTCATTGTATAATAAATAATAATTAAGGTTTCATATATAATTTGCTGCACAAGGAAAGTGAAAAAAGTCAGCTACTTACGCCTATATGCTAAAAACTGACCTTGATATCTAGAATATTTTCACGCCTATACATATATGCTGAATGCATGCTACAATGTTACACCAAAACAACAAACATAAGCAGCTAAATCATTTTGAATTGATTTCAGCTTATTTGCCATAAATTCAGTATGAACTTGTGAGTGACCTGACCTTTCCACCTGTTCTGCCGTGTCACGCCTAACTCCGTTAACTCGAGTTACATGAGTTACGGATAACCAGTCTAAATCGTCTTTAAAACCATTAAAGATATATCTTCTAAAATAAAATTTTGAAAATCTTCATTATTTACTGAGAAAAGCATATGACTAACTCATGTAACTTCATTTTTTTGCCGATGGCGTCAGGCACAACTCAGTTAACTTGAGTTGTATGACTGACACAACCAAAATATCATCATCGTTTCTTAAGTTGCCGGAGTTAGGCATGACTGGCCGAGCGCTTGGTTCATACGAAAACAATATTGGTCAAGTAATACGTGTCACGTTTGATCACGCGTATGTCATGTAACTTGACTTACATGACTTCGTGTGACCACTATAGTATGGAAGAGTTGATCATGCGGAACCATTTAATTCGAATAAAATGAAAACTATTCAATTATGCGGAAAAAAATTAAAGGGCCTATTCTGTGACATGTAGATTAGAAAAAATAAAAAAATTACGATGAACCGTCAACGATAACAGCATTTGAATATTTAAAACTTTAAACGTAATTATCTCGAAACTCAACTTTTAAAGTTACATGAGATGCGCGTGACACGGCAGTGTTGCTTTGAAGCCCAGGTTACGTTTCTTGTCTTTGAACTACACATATAGTCCAATTGCTCTAGGGCTTTTAAGAGTGTTTAAAAAAGTAAATTAGAATACCGTGGGTGTGTATGCTTAGGTAGACAAACGCAAGGCGTTAAAGCAACAGGACCGTGCTACAGCTTAATTATCGGATTCCGTAACTCCTACGTTTTTTTTTGTGTTGGTTCGTCAATTAGTCATCGAGTTTGAAAATGACCTAAAGTCATTGACCCGTGTGTAAGGGTGTCATCACATTTGTTAACGCCGTATGTCCGTAAGTATTAGGTACAAAGTTACTTGTAAGTACTAAACTATTCAGTGACGTTTGAGGCCGAATAACTATTAGAATACTAATATGAATGTACGTTCCTTTTTAAAGATCAATTAATGAAATAAAGCAGCTTTTAGTTTTCTTTCTTTTTATCGGGAAAATAGTAGGTATGGAAATAAATATAATTACATATTAGGTTGTTTCACAATAAATCTATCCAATTAACAATTTTGCTACTCAAAGCATTATATAAGGTAAATATGACAACGATAAGCGAATTAAAGATAGATAAAACAATATAACGGCTTGGATTGCGCCAAGTCGGCCTGTTTCAAGCCTTATATGGAAAGTAAATTGTTATAGACACCGCAACTAGCTTTGCCCTCATCACGATTTTTTGCCATTAGATACTGTACTCTGTTTAAAAGTAACAGAGTGTTTTTTAGCTAGTGTCAATTTGGCGGTTTTGATCATAGATCGTTGCGGCCGTTATAGCGCATATTTGGCACCGTACCGCCTTCAAGTGTACCGCTAAGCACATGTACCCACTGTACGATGTTAGCGTGACTTGAATTACTGATGACTTTTGCCATTTCTATTTCTAGAGTTATCATTTCGTTAGTTGCGATCAAGTTTTTTTGGCTTATTTAACGACAGTTCGTTCATCTTACTATGGATCGAAGCGTAAGCGATCGTCACCTTGGCTAGGCCGCCAGATAAAGAAAACATTTCAATTGGTTATCACCAGAGATCGGACAAATTTGCGTCATTACTTGCAATAATGTGGACATGCCTCCAAAATTGATTAAATAATTGATCATTTAATTAATTTCTTACCTGAGGCTTAATTTTGATTCCTAATCAATAAATAACACAAAGATTTCTTATAATGTAAATTTATTAAAGAAAATAATCAGTACGTTTTCCAAATTTTCTGTAGGTACTCATTTTTTTATATCAAAAATATATTTAAGTCCTATTTATTGACTATAGGGAACAAAATTAAATCTCAGGAAAAAAAAAAAATTAAGTATATGATTAATTATTTAATCAAATTTGGAGTCATGTCCACATTATTGCGAGCAATGACGCCAATCTGTCCGATCTCTGGTTATCACTGTTATATGTGAACCTGTCAGCTTATTATCATCATCTTACTAGCGTAGTTTTGGTTTTTTGCCACGACTAACTATATAGGCTCCTGCCTAGGGTCCACTTGACAATATGTAAGTATTTAAGTAGGTACCTACAACTACATTTCAAATAAATGTAGCGTTATGGAATAAAACGTTATCAAACATTAGACTGGCAAACATCAAAATAATTTATAACCTAAAAACGCCAAATCTAACGAAATTGTATTAAAATGACAGGTGTAATCCTACCCTTCGAGTTTGAAAAACATTATAGGGTGTACTAACTACTGACCAAACACTCGCTAAAACAATAGCGATCAAAATATCTTGATCCTCACTGTATCGCTTGACTCAGCAAAACACTCGTTAGACAAGTTTATAAGTATAACGCGGTCAAAAGCTTTAAATTTTGGCCAATAGTTAGTCACCAAAACATTTGCTAGAACAATAGTGATACTATAAACGACACGTATCGAGCACCTGTTTCTGTAACGCGGTCAAAATATCTTGATCTTTACGATATTGTTTGACTCAGCATTCGTGCCACATCGCCCGCAGGACATTCGCGCGATCACGCGATCTAAGGGTTTTCGAACACTGCCTGATTACGCACTATGATCAAAAAATGTCTTCCTGCGTATTCGAACTTTAAGATACGTCAAATATTACGTGTAGATACGGATCTATATCTGAATCCCTAAAGTATTTTCTCCTATTTTTGTATTCCCTAATATTGTTTGTCATAATGATCAGTTGTCATAACACTCGTATACCCTAATTTTGGTTTCCCTATTATCGAATGGCCGAACCTAACCTAACCCACTTTTGTGGCAGCAGTTCGTTTTTGTGAGGATCACAGTTCTAGCCTAACCCACTTTCGTGGCAGCAGTTAGTTTTTGCGAGGATCACAGTTCTAACCTAACCTAACCCACTTTTGTGGCAACAGTTCGTTTTTGCAAGGATCGCAGTTCTAACCTAACCTAACCCACTTTTGTGGCAGCAGTTCGTTTTTGCAAGGATCGTATTTCTAACCTAACCTAGTTTTAACAGCAGTTCGTTTTTACAATGGTCGCAGTTCTAACCTAACCTAACCCACTTTTGTGGCAGCAGTTCGTTTTTGCGAGGGTCACAGTTCTAACCTTTTTTTTTATTTTTTATTTTTTTCTCGCAGGGGTAAATACGTTTACGTATCTCACCCCCGGGCTGCGAAGGCCCGTTGGGGATGGGGTGGTATGTGGGACTCGCTCCTCCCGTATTCTCTCTGATTACTCAGAGGGAGGGGAGGAGAATACCCACTAACTTCCCCTGCGGCGTTACCCTCTCTGCCGTTTTCGGGGAGCACCATGAGATCACGAGTATTCTACCAGGATGCTCCCCCGGCTGCCCCAGCAAATTTACCGGGGGTACCCTCGGCCGAAGGAGGAGGGATTGTGTAACGCTACAACCCCTCCCCAGACGTATTATATAGAGCCTCATTTGCGGGTCCCCAATCCGTGGTTTTACTGGGGAAGAAGGCGGTTAATGTATTGTAACCTCCTTCTTCCCCTTCGCCTGCGCCGTAGCGGGTGTGCGTTCACGTCATCTTCACGCACTCGCTCGGCTTCCTCCTTCTGCTTCATTATAGTTTCGCAAAAGGAGGCAACCGTTTCCCATTGCCTCTCGCCGCGCAACATAGCAGATACCACATTGTGCAGCGAAAGGTCACCTCCTATTTCAGCATCAATTATGAGCTGCTGTCTCTCCATGTCCCATCTTCGGCATACCTCAAGGGTATGTTGGGCCGTATCGTCTGGGTCACCGCACTCATGACACACCGGCGTGGGCTCCCTCTCGATTCTATGCAGGTAATGACCGAAACAGCCATGCCCGGTCATTACCTGCGTTAATCTGAATGTGAGGACGCCAAATTTTCTTCCAACCCACTGGTCTAGGGATGGTAGGATTGCCCCTATTGTGCGTGTTCCATAGGGGGAATCCTCCAGTAGGTCTTTCCACCTCTCTTTAAGGCGGTCCAACGCACGCCTTTCCGCTCTTTCCCCATCTTCAGGATCTAGCTGCTCTCCGCGTGCCCTGGCGCCAGCTCTCACCCTATATCTTTCCGCGAGGACTACCGCTTCCAGCTCCCATGGGCCTGCCAGCACACATGCCGCCGCGTATGACACATTGTGATATGCCCTTGTTACACGCAGGGCAATGACCCTCTGAGGCCGACGGAGGAGTACTCTATTGCGGCTGGAGAGCCGGTCCGCCCAGATGGGAGCTCCGTACATCGCCATACTCCGCACAACACCTGTGTATAGGCGCCTACACAGTGAGCCAGGTCCGCCTATATTGGGCAGGAGACGACTCAGGGCCGAGGCCGCGCCCACTACTCGAGGAGCCAACTTGTTAAAGTGCTCCTCGAAGTTCCATTTGCGGTCCAGAATGAGGCCAAGGTATTTGATGTTGGCCCTGATCTGGACCGCCTCGCCCGCAACGGGTATGTTGGTTCCTGCTGGAATCTTCCACCCTCGCCCTCCAAAGATTATGGCTTCAGTTTTTGCTAACGCCACCTTTAGGCCTAAAAGCTCTATTCTACCCACAGTGAGCTCTGTGGCTACCGCTGCCCTTCGCATAGTCTCTGCCTTATCTTTTCCCCGCACAGCCACCATAGTGTCATCGGCGTAACAAATGGTGATCATGCGGGGAAGTTGGGCACCTCTTATTGCCCAGTCGTAGCCGAGGTTCCACAGTAAGGGCCCTAATACCGACCCCTGTGGAACCCCGCAGGCCATTGCCCTTTGTTTTAGGCCGTTTTGATCTTTATAGATCACTACCCTGTCCGTTAGGTAGTGTTCTATAACCCGCCGTAGGTAGAGCGGCACTCGGTGGAAGCGTAGTGCCTCTGCAATTACTGCATAGGGAAGGGTACCGAAAGCATTGGCTATGTCCAATGACACCGCCACTATCCCCTCTCCTCTTCCCGCCGCATAATTGCTGAACTCTCTGAGAGAGTTTAGGGCGTCTATGGTGGACCGTCCCACCCGAAAACCAAATTGTCGGTCACTTATATCCGGGCCAGTCTCCCTCAGATGTCGGGCAATGCGCAGGACGAGAATGCGCTCAAACGCCTTTCCCGTTTCGTCTAGCAAGACGAGTGGACGATATCCGGAAGGCGCATCTGCCGGTCGACCATCTTTCCTTAAGAGGCAGAGTCTGCCCTCTTTCCAGCACCTCGGAAAGACACCCTCTTGGAGACAGTCGGTGAATAGGTCTTTTAACCGGGTCCCTAGGTGCTTCAGGGCAATGGGTAGGATTTTCCCAGGCACCCCATCGGGTCCCGGTGCCTTTTTACACCCCCGCAGTCGATCGACGATCCACGCCGTCTCATCCTCGGTGACTGGTGGTATTTCCAGCTGGCCCTCCGGTTCCTCATATGGGGCGGTCATTATTGGAGGATCAAAATCCGGCGCTTGTGGAAAGAGACCCTCGACAATTCTGGCGAGGAGTTCCGGCTCAAGTGAATCCATTGAGGTAGCCTACATTGACCTAACCTAACCTACTTTGTGGCAACAGTTCGTTACCATTCATTATGGAAGGTAATTGTTATGATAATTGATCAATAGGAAAAGTAACTGTTATAAGAATTGATAATTAGGGCAATAGCCATTAGGTCAAAACAGTTAGAGCATATTATTTTATGCCAAACATTGTTAGGGATTTCGAAGAATATGGTAAAAACATTAAGGATCTTGATAGTTATGGTACAAATGCTTAGGACAAATGAGTCTTAGGCTAACCATTACATTATGGAAAATAATCGTTATGACAATTGATCGTTAGGGCATGTGCCCATTAGGAAAAACCAGTTAGGGCAAGTGACTTTAGGACAAACGTTGTTAGGGATTCAGAATGACACCCGTAGATACGATATAGATTAGATATGTCAGTGTCAAAAGTGACGAAGTGACTGACGTTATATTTGACGTATCTTATCGAATCGGGCCGTTCGTCAATTGCTTGTGCATTTCATTAACACTATTTTTTCAGACAGGTATAATTGTAGAGCATTAGTGTCTAAATAAGCCAGCGAATATGTTTTTCAAAAATGGACATCAGACGGACGTGTCGATTCCTGTGTCACGAAGAAATTGACACTGTTTAAAACATTTTACATACATAATGTAGGTTGGTACTTACTAAGTAATTAACCAATGCAGTATTGTAAAAATATAAAAAAGTCTACTCATTTAAAAGGCGGTATCACGTAAATTCTAAAGCTATTTATGTCGATTGGTTTTTAAAAATAGTTTCCACTGTCAGACATTTGCAATACGTATTCAAAATAATATCGGCTAGATATGTATGTAACCGGAGTCCCTTTGTTTCTCATAAAGTTGTAAGTCATAATGTATTGTTTGTCACATTATCGTTAGTCTTAAAACTGAAACCGTTAACTTTTCAGGATTTTCGTAAGGTTATTCTGTAGATAGGTTAGGTTAGGTTAGGGTTGTTTTATGGAAATCCTGAAAAGTTACGCGTTTCCGAGACAAACCAATTATGACTAACGAAAATTCGGACAAACAATGCATTATGACTTAAAACTATTTGGGAAACAATAGAGACCCGTATGTAACCTTCTGCCAAGCAATTTACAATTTTAAATAAAAGGAGGCTAGGTATATATCGTTCTGATGCAGAACGTCTAATAATCGATAGTGTATATTCTTCCTTATGATTGCTATTCACTGTCCGACCTCTTGTAATTATAAAATATGCTGCGTCCGATGCCCACAGACAGATGGCTCGCTGTACTCATTTTATACAGAACTCAATTTATACGACACCTAAGGTACGAGTATTGTTTTTATTTCTACATTTACGGAATTTTAACAAGTGAATGTCTTTATTTCTAATTCTGCGCGCGATGCGATTTTTTATTATTTTGTGTTGCTAATATCGCGATACTTGGAAGAAATTGTTTGTGCGTTAGTCATTATGTGGTACCTACTTGATAATATTTACTTTTCAACTATTATTAATGTATGGGTACTGATAGCTAATGAAGTGGACTGTAAATATTATGACTAATGGGATGATGGAAACGCGTTATTCTCGTATAATTAAGTATTTTAATAAACAATATTAAGTACAAAGATGTTATTCGTAACACGGTGACAGGCAGACTACATTGACATAATAAAAATCAAAAGGTGAATCAAAGGTTTTACAAATAATATGTTCGAAAGAGGTCGCGCGCCAGCCAGTCGGCAACATACCGGACCCCCAGTGGAACACTAACCACTGGTGGCTACTGGCTGGGGCGCGGCCTCCATCAGGATAAGTTTCCGGGCCGGTCTGCGCAGCACGCCCCCTCTGGTGTGGACGTCTGCCACGCGGACCGCTCCGTCGGGTCCTAGGTAGACCTTTGCTACCGTTCCTAGTGGCCACAAACCACGAGGAAGGGTAGGATCGGCGATCAACACCACATCACCCTCGCTAAGATTTAACGCGTTGTTGTTGGGTCCCCTCGTTCGAAGCGTCGGTAAGTACTCGCGTAGCCATCGTGCCCAGAACTGATCTGCTAGGCGGAGGGTTCTCCGCCAGTCACATCGTCGGGATAGGTCTGCGTCTGTCAGCGACGTGGTCCATGGAACGACTGATGAGGAGCCGAGGATAAAATGGAATGGTGTTAGCGCCTCTGGTGCATCTGGGGAAGACGGGACGTATGTGAGTGGCCTGGAATTCACTATCGATTCAGCCTCGAGTAGGAGTGTTGACAAGACTTCTTCCTTCAGTGGTTGATTTGCTAGGCAAGATCTGAGGGCTGCTTTCACTGTCCGCACAAGCCGCTCCCAGGCGCCGCCCATGAACGGGGATGCTGGTGGGATGAAGCGCCAGTCGATTTTGTGATTAGTGGCGTACTCTACGACCGAGTTGTCATGTAGGGAGCGCAGTTCGCGGGAAGAGCCAACAAAGTTAGTCCCGTTATCGGAAAATATGGTGGTGGGCGATCCTCGGCGAGCAATGAAGCGTCTGAGGCTCATTATAGCGCTATCTGCAGTGAGTGAGTTCACGATTTCGAGGTGAAGCGCTCTGGTTGTGAGGCACGTATATAAGGCGATGTATCGTTTCTCGCTCCGTCGATATAGCGTTACTAGGATCGGGCCAAAGTAATCAAGGCCTACGTGGGTGAATGGTCTTTTGTGGTGATCAAGACGTTCTGGTGGTAAGTTGCCGGTCTGAGGTTGGATAGGTTTCGTGTTCCATCTTTTACACTTCAAGCAGGCGCTTGCTACGCTACGGATGGTTCCTCTGGCTCTTAAGATCGAATATCTTTGCCGAAGTTCATTCAAAACGAGCTCATTAAATTGGTGCGCGGCTTTGACATGTTCGTGGAGGATCAAGAGTCGTGAGATGTAGTGGCGGCCGTCGAGAATCATGGGTGATTTCATCTCGTCGTTCACTCCCGGTGCGGAACTTATGCGCGTGTCTTGTCGCATGAGGCCTTCTCCATCCAGTGTAGGCGCCAATTTCTTAATCCGACTATTCTTGGGCACTGGCTTCGAAGATCGTAAGTTCGATAATTCCTCAGGGAAACTCTTTGTTTGTGCTTGACGGACCAACATCTTCTCCGCTTCTATCATGTCTGACGCGTGAAGCTGGTGGGGAGACGTGGTGTTATCAATGTAGAGTTTGGAATTTGGATCTATTGGCCGAGACAGCTTAAGCCGGAATAGACGTGCGCCCTGGAGAAAACGGGCGGTGGCACGTAGTAAGCGTAGCCAGGAGCTGAAACGCGTTGGATTGGGTAACGAATTCGAGAGTGGGGTGTCGAGGAGCAGAACCATCAGATTCGATTTTAACTCGGGGTCTGATGAGGTCTCTCCCTCGTCAGTGACGTGCTCGGTCGGCCAAGTGCAAGACTGTCCAACAAGGAACTGTGGACCGGTGAACCACCGATGAGTCGCGGTAAAGTCGGTTCGTTTTGGTTTTGTCGCATCGTCAGCGACGTTGAGAGAGGTAGGGATCCACCTCCAATCGGATGGATTGGTGGTTTCCAATATCTCTCCCAACCTGTGTGCCACGAAAGGTTTAAACGCGCGAGCGTCACTCCGGATCCACTTTAGGACGGTGGTTGAGTCAGTCCAGAAAATGGTTGCGGAGGGCTCAAAGCGGTGAGCTTGCAGAATTGTTTGCGTAAAACGCGACGCGATAAGCGCGGCTTGTAATTCTAGTCTTGGGATGGAAACCGGTTTCAGGGGACAGACTCGGGCCTTACTACCGATGAGGGCTGTCGATACAGAGTCATCGCTGTAAGTGAAACGAAAATAGGCGACGCAGGCGTAGGCTTGTTCGCCACCGTCGGCGATTACGTGCAGCTGGACGTCCGACACGTCTGACCTGACCATGTACCAGCGAGGGATTTTTATATTGGCTGCAATCTGCAGCTGTGCAAACCAGTCTTTAGATTCGCTTACGTACATTTCAGGTAAGTCTGTGTCCCAGCCAACGCCTGCCCGCCATAATCTTTGAATCAAAATGCGACCCCAGATGACGACCGGCATCAAAAAACCAAGGGGGTCATAAACTTTCATGACGTTCGATAAAAGAATGCGTTTTGTCAAAGTGCTGGTCGGTATCTGGGGTACGGCACGAAACCCTAAGAAGTCTTGACGTGGGTTCCATTTAACACCCAAGACGCCGACGTCACTACTGGGAGGCAGGTAAACGTCAGAAGTTGCGTCGCTACGAAGTTCCTTCGGGACAAGAGAGAGTGCCTCTGGATGGTTAGACGTCCACGCTCGCATCTCGAAACCACAATTCTTGTGCACTGTGACAACGTCGGCGGCAAGTTGAGCTGCAGCGGCAACATTTGTGTGGCTCCCAAGGTAGTCGTCCATATAGTGGTCGTCAATGATTGCTTTGCAGGCAGCGGCATAGTCAACTTCGTGCATCTTCGCGTTTTTGTTTTTTATATAGAGGGCGATGAAAGGACTCGAAACTGCGCCGAAAATCATTGACGACATGCGGTATTCCTTGAGGTCGCCGTTCTTGTCACGCCAGAGAAAACGTTGAGCATCCCTGTCCCTTGCGGCAATCTTAATCTGGGGAAACATCTCCTTGATATCGCCATTCAAGGCTACCGCACCTTCTCTGAAACGGAACAGGATGTCAAGTAGGGGCGACAATAGGTCAGGACCTTGCAGAAGCAGACTGTTGAGGCTTACGCCTTTTGTCGTGGCAGCCGCGTCATGGACTGCTCTCAGCTTCTTCTTCTGAGGATGATAGACGCCAAAGATAGGCAGGTACCAGCGAATGTAGCCATCTGGGTTGACGCAAGAGGCATTTGGTGCGGGTCGATGGTGGTAAGTCTTCGAATCACACTCTTCGGCATAGTTCTTGCTGATTATGTCGTCTATGAATTTTTGAAAGGATGCGGCAAACGCTGGGTCCTTTGACATCTGTCGCTCGAGGGCCTTGAAGCGTGAGAGTGCCTGTGGGTAGCTATCTGGTATAATTATCGGTAGCTCCTCCTTCCAAGGCAGGCCAACTTCAAAATGGCTGTCGTCAAGTTGGTGAGCGGATGATTCTATAATGTCTAGGGCCCGTTGATCCTCGCTGTTTTGACGTGGGACCTTTTTTGTGATACCCAAGGCGTCGATGTCGTATTGGCATTTTATAAGTGTATCCAGATCTTCCGTGACGTGATTGACAAATTCAAATGGCTTCGACGACAAAGAGTGTGCGCCATGGAGTACCCAGCCTAACAAGGTTTTGGAGGCAACAGGGTCGTTCTTTTTTCCGCACCGCACTTCGCGACTTATGGATATATACCAGTCTGGCGCACCGATTAGGACGGTGGGGTAAGCAATGTCATGTGAAAGTTCGTTTGCTAGACCTGACAGATGATCGTAATCCGTGATATTAATCGTGTCTGGATATCGTGCGCGAAGCCCTAAGGGTTCCACGGCTCGCGCGTGCTCTATCAGGTAACGATCGGGTCGGTCGCGACCACGTACGTAAAAATCAACATAACTTACGTCAAGTTCCGCTGTCATATTACAAACACCTTCAATGCGAAGACGCTCCGAGCGGGTTGGCTTCGCGCCGATGCGTTTTGCCACTTCGGCGTCAATGAGAGATGAGACGCTGCCGTCATCTAGCATTGCTGTTGTCTCGAACGCGCCGTCAGGACCCTCGACTATGACCGGGACCACTTTCAGCAGGCCTCGGGGATGTGGGCGTGAAGTCGATGGGCAGGATCCTGTTGCATTAATTGAACAATCAGTAGTATTCGCGATTTTGTCGGAAGGTTTGATTTCGTTATGTTGTTGAGTAGTATTTATATTGACAGGACATGTAGGGTTGACAGAGGAAGTCTGAAGACAGATGTTCTGCCCGCTTGTAGCTGCGTCGGGATTGTCGTCGGCTGTCCCTGTGCCATGGAGGAGCGCGTTATGACGTCTAGGGCATCCATCGATACCGCAACGTTTCGCGCGGCAATTGTTCCACGTGTGTGGGTTAGACTTGAGACAACGGTAACATATTTTAGTTTCTCGGACCCAGCGCCATCTGTCGTCAAATGTTAGCTTTAAAAAACTCTTACATGCTTTTATCTTATGAGATCCTTGTTTACAATATGCGCAATGCTCAGATGTACTCCCGCTAGATACCGTAGCATGTATTGTTTCCTTTTTTACCGGGAATTTCGGAGCATTAGTACGTGGTACATGCATTGGTGGCGTTGGCGCCTTAATCGTACTGTCAGCAACAAAATTATATTTTAATTGTTTGTCAGCCTCGGCTAAGAGAAATTGTGACAACAATTCAAGTTTTGTTAGATTTTGTTGCTCTGGCGCGTGAGCCGATGCGAAGTCTGTAAAGCGAGATCTAGTGTGCTCACTCATTTTTACCAAAATGCACCGAAGGAGCTCTGGAGATGATAAGTACTCATTTTGTTTGAGTAATGTGAGCGTTGTAATAAAATTACGCAATTTGTTTGCTAAACCATTTAAATCTTGAGGAGAACTTAGCTTTGGACTGTTGCGGAGCTCGGCAACCTCGCGGGCGACCAGAAGTTCCGGACGGGCGTACGTCTGCTCCAGGGCCTTCACGATGTCGTCGGGCGAACCGCAGGTCCACATGAGAGACGCGACGGACTGGTACGCTTGTCCGCGGACTGCGTGGTTCAAACGGTCTAAGTTTTCTGCAGCTGAAAAATTGCATTTTGTTCGTTCATAACTACTTTTAAAAGCCATCCATTGTGAAGTCTCACCCGAGAACGTAATTAGCTCGGGCTTCTTTGGCCTGTTCGAAAGTGAATTTATAGCTTGGGTAAGTTTTGTAATAGGGTCTGAGGAGGAACGTTCAGATGATACTGGTAGTCGTGGTGCCACTGTGTCGTAGTTATATGTTAAGGACGCTTGAGTGGGTTTCGAGAGGGTTGCTTGGTTGACAATAGGCACGTTGAAAGATACCGAGTTGGCGGTGGCTCCCGGTTGTAAACTAGGTCCTCGAGCGTTACTCGAGGTGACAATCGGTGCCCCACCAGGCATATTTCCATGAGTTGCTGTAGTCATGTTAGCATTCTGTTCGGATACCCAAGTCGCAGTGCGCCTTTCGGCGTTGCGATCAGAAAAATACGAACTACGAGATTTGGCAGACTTATCTGAAGCTTCCAGAGCGGCGATTCTTGCTTCCAGCTCCGTCTGTTCCGCCTCGAACTCGAGATTTGCGAGCTTGCGCTCGCGATCCTCTTGTTGACGAGCGAGTTCGCGCTCCGCCTCGGCCTGTTGACGGGCGAGCACGGCTTGCTGACGCGCGAGTTCAAACTCGCGCTCCGCCTGCTGTTGAGCGAGTTCGCGCTCGCGCACCACCTGACGCCGCATTAGGTCCGCTTCAAGAGCTAGCTTTTGTGCGCGAACGGTCGCCGAAGAACGCGTTGAGTGTGTGCGCACGGTATGCGATTGCTTACTGTGAACACTAGAAGCGCTTTCAGTTGGTGCCTTGACATCGCCTTGTGCGAGCGTAAGCGAGCTAGTTCGAGCATTTGGGCGTTCGGCAGCGGGCTTAGGTTGTGCCGCGCTGGTTGGAATGTCGCCCGTCGTTAGTATGTTCGAACTACCAGGCAATGCCGAAGCACCTTCGTTATTCGTGGCTAAACCCGGCCGGGCGCCGCGCGGTGAACGGTCACGCCGTTCGCGCTGCACCCGGTCGGATTCCGTAGCCGTCGGGTCTGCCTTTGTCTTACTACGTGTTTCCACCATGACGAAAAATGTACGTAAATAATGTAAACAATGTTTTACAATGAAATGAAAATTTACAATGACTTACGTGAAAAAAAATTGACAACTTAATTTCGATGGAATGGTAAAACTACGGCGAGAATGGACCAAAATGATAGCTAATGAAGTGGACTGTAAATATTATGACTAATGGGATGATGGAAACGCGTTATTCTCGTATAATTAAGTATTTTAATAAACAATATTAAGTACAAAGATGTTATTCGTAACACGGTGACAGGCAGACTACATTGACATAATAAAAATCAAAAGGTGAATCAAAGGTTTTACAAATAATATGTTCGAAAGAGGTCGCGCGCCAGCCAGTCGGCAACAGGTACATTGTTCAACTCATATTAAGTTTTTATCAAAATATCTATTCTGTCCATGATATTAACGTTAAATATTATTTTGCCAATTAACGAAGCTCATTAACCAAAATTTATATTTGTATTTACCTACCAATAATAAAGCCAAGGTGTTCCAAATATGTTTTGAGATGAATCTTAATTTCATATGTTTAAGTCCAATATATTGTCTTAAATCCGAAAGTTGTGAAATAATGGGTCTACTAACCTTAATATTAAATAAATATGAGTATTACCGTAAGCGGACGCAAACATTCCACATCCAGCTTAGCATATCCTTTAATAAATGTAAGTATGTCTCTATAACAATGCCATCACGATTAATATCTGAGCTCCCACACTGAGGGCGCTAATATAGAATTCTGCATCCAAGCCGCACAGTTACGCACACTATAAAATCCATTTCGCGCATCCGGCTCCGCGCTTACGCATTCAACACACAAGCGCCATCTGTGACAAGAAAGCGCATAACCTCATTAGAAACCTTACACAAATTAAAGTGGCCAGTTTATCTAATAATTTTATTATACATATTCAAAAGGGCTACAACAGTAATGGTCGAATTGACCCGCATTTGTCTTTTAATCGTCCAATTAAAATTTGGAGTCACGTTCTGAAGAGACAATAGCCATCTTTGTGGGGGCAGCGTCGGTTGGCACATTGGCAAGTCGAGCTTTCCATATTAATGTTTGTTTGTTAGCGGTAAAACACGTACCTCACATGACGTAAGCCTCCAAGCATGTGGTGGGCTGTAGGCACTTTCAATGGGCTAATTTTGCTCGTTCTGACATTTTTAATCAATTTTCCAAGGCTTAAGATCAGGATAAAAACGGACAATACCGAAATGTAAAGTTACGTGGCACGTCCCTACGTCTTATGCGATGCATACACTTTGCTGCGTTAACGGTGTTGCAATGTTCTATAAGCTCTTTCGGGAAAAATTACTTACAAGCTATTTTGTTAACAAATTAGTAAGTTTTCATAGCAAGTACTTAGGTATTTTAGTGCCAATTGCAAAGATGTAACCGTCATCGCAAGTTTTTATTTTATTCTAAAATTGACTGGTAGAAAATTCGTAAAGGCATTTGCCCTTGCAGTAAAACCTAAATAAAATTAATTAGATTTATCAAGTAATGATTCAGGTATTCCGTGTAAAGCTTTTTTGCATATTAAACCTTGTACATATAAAGTAGGTACTGTGACATTCATACTTGTGCAATGGTGTTACCTACTCATTAGTAGTTCCCAATTGTATTGTTCCGAGAACATTAAGCCCGGTGTTTACAGAAACGGCCGATTCCATGTCGTTGAATATTTAATAGGTTGTCGATAAAC
The DNA here is from genome assembly GCF_910591565.1 of Cydia splendana. Lineage (NCBI taxonomy): Eukaryota > Metazoa > Arthropoda > Insecta > Lepidoptera > Tortricidae > Cydia > Cydia splendana. The sequence goes on along the minus strand of NC_085971.1, from coordinate 8,341,701 downwards.
TAGGGCATTATGATGAGACTGCTTAAGCAAAGCCTAGGAATTTCAACTACTTTGACTATTGATTCGATGTGATATAACCTTTAATATGCAATCATGTTTAAAGGGGCCCACTGATTAACAGTCCGCCGGACGGTGTCGGCCTACCAGTTAGAACAAAATTTTGACAGTTCCGAACAACTGAAAGGCCGATACAGTCCCACGGACTGTTAATCAGTGGGCTCCTTAAGGCTAAAATGATGAGTATGGGGATGAGTGGATGAAGAAAAGCAATTGTCTTAAGTGAATAAACATATTCTGCAAGAATCTTATTACCTATAGATGGTCAAGCAAATCTTGTCAGTAGAAAAAGGCGCGAAATTCAAATTTTCTATGAGACGATATCCCTTCGCGCCTACATTTTTCAAATTTGCCGCCTTTTTCTACTGACAAGATCTGCTTGACCAACTATATCTATATTACATTTGTGTTCATTAAATAGCTTCAATGTTTTATACAATTCAATAATAAAAATTTTGTGTTCAATTCCAGTGCGAATAAGAAAAACCGGGCAAGTGCGAGTCGGACTGGCGCACGAAGGGTTCCGTATCATAATGCAAAAAAAACGAAAAAAAAGCAAAAAAAATACGGTCACCCATCCAAGTACTGACCACTCCCGACGTTGCTTAACTTTGGTCAAAAATCACGTTTGTTGTATGGGAGCCCCATTTAAATCTTTATTTTAATCTGTTTTTAGTATTTGTTGTTATAGCGGCAACAGAAATACATCATCTGTCAAAATTTCAACTGTCACTAGCTATCACGGTTCGTGAGATACAGCCTGGTGACAGACAGACGGACGGACGGACAGCGAAGTCTCAGTAATAGGGTCCCGTTTTACCCTTTGGGTACGGAACCCTAAAAAGGGTACAAGTACTAGGTTATGCTATTTTGATTTAGCCCTTAGATATTTCAATAAAAATGATATTGCCCTTTTTGACATCACGTAACTCACAAAAAATATTACACTATGTTGATTATCGGCCAAAAGATTGTTATGTCTACCGATGTCATTAAACCTGTCTAGAAATTTAAGTGGCCCAAGTATCAAAGAGTCATCACACCTGCCAAGTGACATTCAAAACGTGGGCTGTCCTTTGATTCATACTTGATGATCGTGACGATTGTAAAAGACTGGTGCCGTACATTATATACTTAAACAGGCGTATGTCTTACGAGTTACATAGTAAAATACGACATTTTGGCTTTTAGATCAGCTTTTGTTTCGCCGAACGTAAATGTAAATAAGTTAAGACAAGACAGTTTAATGTTTTCGTTGTTTTAGGTAACACATTGTTAACCAAACGCATGTATTTATTGTACGCATAAAGCATTTATGTCGCTCTAATTTTCGCTTCGATTCCTACTTTGTTGCAATAAACGTTTATTCGGACATCGAAACTCAGATTCAATCGATGTTGTAAATCATCTAGATTTACTACCCTTTGTAATGCATCTGAAGTGAGATCTGGGTTCTACGAGAACGTTTTAATTTATGAATGATTAGCTAAATAATATAGCTATTACAGTGTAGCCAATCAACTCATTTCAAAATGATCACATTACGTTGTTTTATAATAACCTTATACCTACAAAACTCTTCCTTCTTCTCCTCTTTACGTATTCTTTTATTTCGGTATAGGGTATTTGACTACTAGTCAAATCAATTTCTTTTTTCGAACTGTCAAAACAATTTTGCTACTATGGAATTTATATGAAACATTAGCATGTGACGTCACAATGAAATTACCTACTCCTTACAATTTTATACGGGTTTTAAAATATAAATTGAGTCTAAGAATAACTACTGTCCACGTTTTTCTATTAATCTTCTGGTGCTCTACCTATTTCATGCATGGTGTAAAATAATTTATTTTAAATACAGTCAAACATGACTTAAAACAAAACCTCTTAGTATTACTACTTTTAAAAGTTCATTGTTCCGCGTACGACCACAGTTCTCTTTTCTGCGCACGTACCAACACTAATTAAGTGACTTTTAACGATAAAAAGCCTTATTTACGTTCACACAGATTACCAGCTGTACTATTTGTACCACGATCCGACTCGCATTCGAAAACACCGATAACACTAATAAAGTGTTTTTATTGTTAACAAAAGCACAGGGTGAGCGGATAGAGATGTCATGGTAAGCATACAGAGTAGATTTTTAATAGCCCGATGTTCATTAGAATGATGAACAATCATTGATATTCTGGGAAAACGGGGCGGTAAACTGTTGGGTTTATTTCTCATCAAACAGCTACCGTTCTGGCGATCTCACATATGCTTTACACGCTTTAACCGTTTATATATTCAAATTTAATTAATATAACGTGACCAGAACGAGCATAGACGTAGTTTTAAACAGCTTGAGATTATACGAAAGAAGCCCTTGGGAAGTATAGTCAAGAAGTATTCTCAGGGCACTTTCAATATTGACACTTATATTTGTTAAAAACTTTTAAATTTTGGATTATGTATGTAGATTAAACCTATAATACGTAAAATATACAGAATGGATACCTATAATAAATTAGGTACAGATTACCTTGTAGGTAAGTTTAATTGAACTTAGATAATCTTAGAAAAAATCCTCCTTTATAAATGAGTTGATTTTTGTTTTGATTCTACTACATAGACTAGAAGGTACGGCCACACTCGAAGAAGAGGAAATGACCATATTGTAAAAATTGCGCTAAACCTTCCTGAACGCCCTAGAGGAAGAGGCAGGCCAAAATCCACGTGGTGGTCCAATGTTAGAAACGACCTGAAGAACCTGAACATCGAAGAACAGACAACCCAGAACCGACCACTCTGGCGCAAACTGACAAGGAGACCCGACCCCACATAGGTGGGATAAGGGAAGGAAGAAGAAGAAGACATAGACTAGAAGAGTATTTTATCAGATGATTTAAATAAAAGAAAACCGGGCAAGTGCGAGTCGGACTCGCGCACGAAGGGTTCCGTACCATAATGCAAAAAACGGCAAAAAAAAACGGTCACCCATCCAAGTACTGACCCCGCCCGACGTTGCTTAACTTCGGTCAAAAATCACGTTTGTTGTATGGGAGCCCCACTTAAATCTTTATTTTATTCTGTTTTTAGTATTTGTTGTTATAGCGGCAACAGAAATACATCATCTGTGAAAATTTCAACTGTCTAGCTATCACGGTTCGTGAGATACAGCCTGGTGACAGACGGACGGACGGACGGACGGACAGACGGACGGACGGACGGACAGCGGAGTCTTAGTAATAGGGTCCCGTTTTACCCTTTGGGTACGGAACCCTAAAAAGATTTTTTCTTTTCAATGTTTATGCAAACAAGTACACAATATTTTATATTAAGTAGGTATACAGTACAGTAACCGAGTAAATTAAAATCTAGTGTTAAGCAATTGAACGGGTTAAACGACACATCTTACCCCATAAACTAGAGGGTCATTACTTCTTGGATTTCGCCCGGCTGACTTATAGTGCTTGTATCTCATGGCATTTAATTGATCCGGCCCGTGACCCTATTCTACAATTAGGCGCGTGTCTTGATACATTTTAGAGCATAGAAAATATAATCATGGTCAAATGATATAATACTATCATTTGACCTACTAAGCTCAGAATTTTTATAAAAGGTATTTTTAAGTCCAGTACCTATGTATATAAAAAAAAATCTCAAAAATTGCTTACCTCTTGGTACTTAACCATTAGTAAGATTTGCATTTAAAAACTTTTTTTTCTCATTTAACTTGACATTTTATGCCAGTTTTATTCTCAGTTCGTGCTACTTCAAAAGTACTTACATGTTAAAAATGTTATTAGTATTAGGCTAGTACTAATTACTTCAAACACATACTACTTAGAGTGGTTTCTTGACTCAATTACGCGCTCGTTTTAGCATAAATTTTGATCGCGTTTGAGTCACAAGTCACAGAATAAGGTTGCGGTCGATATTTCTCGTTTACTTAATTTATTTTCCTCTGAGAGGTGTCTAATGACCTGCTGCGGGTGGCCTGAGTTTTTATCGCCCACTACTCGATTTGACAAACTTTTGTGGTGCTCTGTATGCAAATATCAAATCTTTCAAAATATAACTGATTCAATTTATGAATGGGTTGTTTATAGTGTAAATCAATAATTTATTTATTAATTTAATTGCACAAAAGAAAACCCATACAGTACAAAAGGAGGACTATAAAGAAAAATAATTAATAGGTACGAATAAATTAAAGTTGAAGAAATTTTGGATATTCGTTACGCCCTCACACAAAATTGGCTGAACCCATTTTAAACTTTTTTGGAGATCAATCAGGGAATCGGAGACTAATAATTTAAACTTATATTTTAATATCTAAATGATGTCTTTTGTTATCATTTGCCTGTGTCTCGCTCGCGCCAATACATTTACGGACAACTACGAGCGAAATGCACACGCGAATGATAACAAAATAACCTCGAAACTAAGTTCGAATTGGCCTCCGGGGCTGTGTTTAACGGGATTAAATTTTTGTGATATGGACCGAGTTACGAGGAAGATGGATATGCCTAAAGACATTTCCTTATACCTACTTATATTTTTTTTTCTTTTTGAAACCGCTGCTAGTTGGTAGTGATCGCTTGCCCCTCATAAACTGCTCCGAGCTGGCTGAACTTATCTATTCTTCTTTTTCAAAGATGACCTTTATGACGTTAGGTATGATAAAATGTGAGTATTCAAATAAAGCGAAATGCATTTATTTTCCAATATTTATTGACGATGATTTTTACCTGTATTGACCTTTGTATATAATAAATAGTTGGCGCTTAAAATTACATTCGTATAGAATAGATTAAAATAATTTAGTTCATATTAATGTAATTTTATATTATGAAATAAATAAATCTAAATCTAAGCAATATATTTACTATTATTCTATTAACTTTCATACCAATAACACTGAGGTTTTCTGTACGCAATCAAAAGTATCTACAATTTCATTATGGCGACTTAAAGTATTATTTATTATTAATTAATAAAGCTTGTCGCGTGCTATTTCTAGAAGTACAATATAATAATTTAAAAATTACTCATGTTTTTGGTATTCGTTCCGGTCTGATCTTAAAAACATGAATATGGATTTAAAATTCTCATCAGAATATATCTACATTTTTAAGGTTGACAGCAGAAAAGTCGTATAACGGTTCTAATGGTTCATCTAAATTATACCTTATTTTAACCATAGAGAATCAAAACTTGAACAGTAGGAAGTAGAATCATAGATAGTTATTTTTTATTTCACCATTAGTTTATTTGTTAATTGAGTTGAATTCATTAACAAGATTTATAGTAGCGATTTCTTCCGTATTAGTTAAATAACAAGAAACCACTAAATACATTAATTTGGACACGTGTAAGTGCATAGAGCTTGTACCTTCCCCTCTACTAACTATTCTACTTTAATAGAACTCAACCAGAATTGATTATAAATTAAGAAAAATAGATTAATTTGGCCATGTGATCGTCTAGTGAAATTAATACATTGTGAACCTTAGTACCCATCGTCTTTTATGTGCAGACTGATTAGATTTGGATTCAAAATATTACCCCTAAAATACCCTATGTAATTGTAAATATTGCTACTGTAATTTATAAATTATAACACTATCGTATGAAAAACAAAATCATATGAAGAATAAATAATAAATTATATTTTTTAGATTTTATCTCCTACCGAGCCCTACCGTGACCAGTTACCATGAACAGTAGTATAAGCCCTTGTTGTTTGTAATTATATTTTCCTTTTATATCCATTCGCTAACCTAGCTAGCTAAAGGAAAATATTTATATGTAAATGATGCAAATATTAATACGTACAAACATACTTTATCTACTGTCACGCCTCGGATGAAGACGGGTCTCTAAACTAAATAATACCTATTTTATTTTGTTTTGTTTTGAATAGGTATTTCTAAGCACTATGTAATATTTACTTTTATCTGCGTTTCGGAACCTATTTTCAGACAAGAAGAAACGCCAAGAAACTCATCTGGATATTCTTACTATAAATGTATGGAATACTGAAGCAATCGTCTATTAAACATGATTTAATACCCTTAGTTACCCCGATATAGAAAAGCTCAAATTGTCACTAGTGAACTGCTTCGCCTGTCACTAGCTCCCTATAACAAAATTATTTAGTATTTCCTCAAATAACTTTGTTCCCCTATCTCACCCAATATAATAATGTATTACCTTTAAATCATATCTAATGTACGAGCCTCAGTAACCCATCCATATGCTACTGAAACTAGACTTTAATTTTATTCTGTATTTTAAAACAGTTAACACTCTAATGATTTTAACACTGTGTGTAACCAAAATATATGTGAGAGAATAAATAATAATAAAGAAAGAAATAATAAATAACCCTAACTCCCAAATAATGACTCTACCCTAACTCTACCCCAATGTCCCTATTCTAATGTGTAAATCTAGAGGCGAACCTCTATCTTTACAGGGAGGAGTGTGTGTAAGAGGGACCCTAATTTAAGCTGTAAACGTTCGGCCGACAAAACCGAGGTATTGCAAACCCTAGTGTCTGTGTGATTGCCTCCCTCCGCAGTGTAGGCCGTAGCCAAGGGTACTGACGAATAAGGCGCCCTATTCCAAATATAAAATGTGAATATATAAATATATATAACAAGACCACGCTTCTTCAATTACCAACAGATTTCAGTGAGTAAAGATTACTCCTAATGATCCACACGTGAGATCCTCACATCCCTCTGTCAGACCTTGAAGAGAACGTAAGAGGTATAATCGTCACCTGTGTAGGTAAAAAGGTTGACGCCAGGCCCCTCTCGCGACCTGGACCTAACACTCTACTGGATTCCCGGAAAAGCCTGTTTATCACCGCTAGGTTAGGCGTTTCCGGTTGATTGACCGTGCAATCAGACACTAATCTGGCTCTAAAACACAAAAAACACCAAAACACACGTAAGTATTTACACTGAACTAACAATTGAACAGTCTGACAAAAAGCAGCATAGTAGCTACGTAAAGTCAAACATCCAATCGTCAAAATAACACCTTTGTTTTAACGTCTACGGGCGAGCCAGAGATCGTGACAATCCGACGGACAAAAATAGAATAACCAGTTCCCAGCTTGGCGTGGGGGTATTTATAACCATAAAAGACATTAACGAAACGCGTTTGACGCATTTGACGCGTTAGGCGCACTTCAATATAAGATCTTTGTTATTTATTTCCTTTAAACTCGAGTACCAATCTTGAGTAGTTTTAGCAAAGAGATGTGATTTCCATAAGACAAGCAAAGTCAAAAGAAACCCTGTGCCCCGGAAACCAAGACAAAGTTACTCTCTAACAGATGGCGCCACTCCCTTGATATTAAACAATTCTAACTCACATCAATGTAAAAAAAAACACGGATCAAAGCACATGACGGTCCAAAATTAATAAAAATCATTTATGTCTATATGTAAATATATAAGTTTTATGGATATTTTTATACATTTTCATCTTTAGTTTCAATACTGCGTCAACAGATGGCAGCATAACCTTCGCGACTACAAAATTCACCGACAGTAATTCTCTATATACATTCCATTCTCTTTGGTTTCAGCGAATCACTTTTTCTGATTAATAGCCCACTACGAAACTTGACTCTGTTAAGTTTTTTGTTTGTTGTTTCGGATTTCTCGTGAGAATGTTTTGTTTTTATTTAAAATTAATTTACTGAATGCATACATTATAGTTACTTACATGTATTTATTTTAATTAACATTTGTACATAATAATTGAGGTTTTAAAGTTTATGAAAATATTATCGATTGATCAGCTGTGTCAATCATTATTTATGTTAACTAGATCAGCTAGTGCGTCTAGTTACAAGCTTGTTAATATTTTTTGCACGAATGATCCTAAATTGTATTGTATTGTAGTTCGAGCGATTGTCCGCAACTCGACGACTTGCGCCTATTTGTTTTGGGGTTGTATTTTTAATATTATATTTATTTTATTTACTGATTAAGCCTCTGCTCGCAACTTTTCCCGCGTAATAGCTTGGTAGTCTAAATGCCCATTCCTTACTGCTACCTGCTTGTGCTTCTTTTCTATGAGCTGGCATAAACAGTAGGATAAAAGGAATCTGAGGTAATCTTTTTGTCAAACCTCACCCACATCAATTTAATTGTTGGCCGAAACGTTAATGCAATTGAATATTCTTGACCATTAACCAGTACAAATCGAACCATCAACTGTAACCGTCCGTTACCGTTTACAGTTCAATTTGTACTGGTTAATGGTCCATTGCAATTACACCGAAAAAAATAATTTTCTACAATACTACCAGAACGTATAGTAATTAAAAATATAGTTATACCTACTAAAATCCGGTAGTAATAACAAAAAATGTTGTATCGTGTAAAACTTGTTTTTTAAACATCACTGTTTAATTCTAGTTAAATGCAATTTAGTACTACTTACAATTTCGTTGTATATGTAAAGATGCAAGTGTTGTAAATATTAAACGTTTGTCTCGTTTAATATATGCATCGTAACACTAACTATTGATATGTAAAAATAAAGATACGAGTGTACACGTTACAAGTTATTATGTTGTGGTTACTATAATGCATTGTAGTCTGAACGAATCAAACAGTTGTGCCAACACCACGGTGTATGCGCGGGTGGCGGGGGGGCGGAGAAAGGAATTGCGCAAGTCACAGAACAGCAGCCATTACGCCAGCGTCTTAGGTTGCGGCCGGTCGATGTTTTTATTTTCGTAAATCCTGTCCATAATTTTATTGTAAACTAGTACAAGTGTATAGTATAAGTGCGTGTTGTTTGCGTGTTGCTGACACAGTGAAATGTGCGGGCTCCGATTAAGGAAAAGTCCTCCCGCACCGATGTGGATAAGGAGGGATTCACACTGGTGGAAAGGAAACGCAAGGCGCGCAGGGCGCCTCGTAAAACTCTGTGTGGCACTGCGGAGCCGGTTAATTCTGGCCTACGAGTTGCGACACCGAGTAAGGCGCTCTACGTGTCTCGCCTGCATTACTCCGCCGGGGCCGACGAGGTGGTGGAGTACGTCCGCCGGAAGACTGGCTACACGCTGAGGGTGCACCAGCTACAGTCGCGTCACTATGTGCACTTCAGTTCATTTGTAGTGCGCGTGCCGCGGCCTCTGCAGGACACCATCGCAAGCGCGGACTTCTGGCCGAAGGGTGTGGCGTTTCGGCGGTTCCGGGGCAACCTGCCGAATCCTACGCCGAGTCAGACGACGCTACGGAGCCACGCTGTTACGTCGTCGCCCAAATCCAATGTTTAATTTGTATGTAGTTTTTGTGTCTATTGTTTTCTTTGTGGAGACAAAATGTTTTTTTCATTTGTAGTGTCACAGTGCCTTGGTTTTACTGTAATGCTGTGTTACTTATTTGATCTCTAAAATAAAAAAAAATAAGTGTGCTTAAAAACTTGTCTGTATTTACTAGAAGAGCAGTGTACTGGTTATATATTGTTCACGTAACCAGAACCCACTGTGCTGAAGGGACTTCTAAACGGGCCATATGTTCACTGCAATATGTAGCCGGCAACTATTAGTGTCCCTCTCTAACATGTGAGTAAGAGGACACCAATAGTTGCCGGCCACATATTGCAGTGAACATATGGCTCGTTTAGAAGCCCCATTAGCACAGTGCGTTCTGGTAACGTGAACAATATAAAACCAGTACACCGCACAAATCGTTCAGTAACATATACTGAATACCTTGTTATAACAACAGGACAGGAACGTATATGTTACTGTATTATTTAGTAACCATTAACAGACCGGCTAGTTGGGTTTACTAAAAGTCTTATACCCACTACTATACACTTCATAGAATTAACAAATTTAATTTAACAAGAATGGTCTGGTTATGTTTACAAAGTGTCCTGTCGTCACATATACAACAAGATAATATAGTACAGCTAACCAGATTCTGGTTACCAGTACCAGGTTTTTTTTCAGTGTAACGTTCGGCCAACACTGTTTATACGTGATTAGATAATAAACATAAAAACATAAAAAAAATCACATAATAGTACCTAGAATTTCAAAAGCCAATTATTTGTCAAGCACTAAAACGTTTTAACCTTTCCCCATTTTCCTTATAACACTTATGCTCAAAAGTTCACCAATCCAAACGACGATATAAAATGCACAAATCACAACGGGTTTAAATTCCGTTGATTGGCGACATGTAATCCCAATGTGACAATCACAAACTTAATTGCTTCTCTGTCTAATTCCAGGAAACAACTACTTAAATCTATTTTATACGAGTAGTCATCGACTGTTAACTATCCTGCTGTCGAGGCTTCGAGACTGACATTTGTATAGTTTCATTCCATTTTACGATTGACATTAAAACGGCGGTAGGTGATGACACTGGCTTTAGTTTGTGTCAGTAATATATGCGACACGTGGATCTAAATAAATGAGAACTTATATATGTCATCTATATAATAGCTAATGCCTCTTTTGCTATTACATAGATTCTCTTAATACTTATCCCTCAGTGGCATGCTAGCTTCGTACTTGTTTGACATATTTTTAACATCATCTGATTTTTTTTGCTTCTTTGGCATGAAAATATTGAACTGTACCCTTACATTAATTTAAGTAGGTTCATACATTTGGGAATAATGAAACTACAGACACTATTAAGATTAGAATGTTAAATATATAAAGAAGTAGACTGAATTAGACTTGTTAAAAAGTTGCAAATTTGAACCCGCTAGGGATATGAATCTAGGTATATTAGTGCGAACGAGATGATCGTGAGGAAACCGGACTAATCCCGATAAGGCCTAGTTTATCCTCTGGGTTGGAAGGTCAGATGGCAGTCGCTTTCGTAAAAACTTGTGCCTTACGCCAATTCTTGGGATTAGTTGCCAAGCGGATCCCAGGCTCCCATGAGACGTGGGAAAAATGCCGGGACGACGCGAGGAAGATGAGTGCGAGCGAGATGCGCTACACTACAAATAATAATCAGATATCAAAAGCAATAACATACCTTCCTACTTAATAAGTGTTATAACCATTGAAAGATCCGTTTAGTACACACTCGTATTAATTAAAATAAACAAAAAAAATTAAAAATATTCCAACCAGTGATGTGATTGTTATCTTAATGTGATTGTTTTGTCTCACGTTACTAAAACCGCAATTAGAAGATGCAATAATATCAATAACGTAAAGAAACACTTATGCATATTTAAATACACTTTTAATATTTTTCCATAATTTTACAATTTGAAGCTTTATCAAGGAAGGTATAAAGTTAAAAATCACTGGTCAAAGTTCTACATCTCGATCACGCGCGTTATTGTGTTTACACTGGCAGAGCAAATGTAGGTATTTTACGTTTTGGTGTTACCTGCTACATTAAGATACTGCACAAAAATTACTGATTAAAATGAGTAAAGGCCTAAAATCATTTAAAAATGTTTTTTAGATGATTCTTGAGCGCAAGTTGATATGTATATTTGCCATTTGTTAAAAATTAATAGATTCACTGTCACTGCCACCTACTGAGAATTGCCTGACATGTCAGTGTTAAAAGTGACGTTTTTGTTTGAAGAAACGTCACATTTGACACTGACATATCTAATCCATATCGTATCTAGCCGTAATATTTGACGTATCCAAAAGTTCGAATCGGGCCGTTAGAAGCAAATATACCTAAGCCATTATCTATACGGAGTGTTTTTACAATTTTTAGTCAAATTTTGCGAGGTGAATAGGTTAGTCAGATTGAGCAACTTTTACTATGAAACCAACTAAGATATCGCGATAAATTATGACGCTCTTTGATTTCTGATTTGGTCCTATAATAAAAGTTGATAAGGTCATAAACTTATTCACCTCGCAAAATATAGCTGAGAATTAAAAAAACTACATGTAATTTTTAATTTATTCATAAAATTAGTTGTAACTTAGGATCTATTAGCATCCAATTCTGAGAAATATCTAGAACCAATTTTAGAAGGCGCTAAAAGCCGAGGCATGCATGAAGTAATAAAAAAAAAACTTGTCCCATCGCGAGGTGTAAAATAAACAGTCTGAACGCCATTAAGACTCGGTCCTTGGGTTGTATTAATTTGTATTTAAGTGTATTGGACAAGATAAAGTAAATATATGGGTATGGCATGGTCGGGTCATTGAGGTAGTTAGTATTACGTGTCGAAGGCAATGCAATAGCGATAAAGTTTAAGAGTGCAAAAGGTGATTAAGGTGGGGTAAGTGGAACTATGGAAGAAGGTGGACACTTGTAGGGAAAATAAACAGTTAGAGATGCTTAAAGATATTAAAAACTAAATTAAATGATAATACTAAAAATAAAGCTAATTCATAAATAAAATTAACTCAAAAATATTTACATGAAAGGACTTTTCTCACATGATTTCTCTTACCCCGAGAAAAATAAAGTATGTTTCCCTTAACCCATCTGACCTTACTCGAAGTGAATACTTTTTTTATACCACGTCGGTGACAAACAACCATACGGCCCGCCTGATGGTAAGAATTCGCCGTAGCCAACCCTTTTTGCAATTGTATATAGACTTACAGTTCCATGACACGTCACCTTACTTACTTCTCATTACTTTCAATACGTAATGAGGCTTCAGAATGAAAGTGTGATTGTATATTGTTAACGGGGCCTGACAAGCCTCTTTCGAGGTTAAAATAAATACTTTCCTTTATAATATCCCTCATCAAAATTATTTTTTTCGATAGATTATAAAATTATTGTCTTAATTATACTAAAAGGAAAACTACACATTTGAACTGTATAAGTATATACTTACGTAAGTTTAAAAATTGTATGGACGTAATTTAGTTCCTCGTAAAGTATAATAATCATTTGTAGGTATAATTAACAGTAGGAAACCTAAAAAGATGAAATAAGGATGTTTAAAAACATTATAGCATTATTTTTTAAACAGTTTTCAAAATAATGCTCTAAGTAGTTATAAGAATTAGAATCAAACCATCTTCTCACACATAAATTAAATAAATGCATGGACCCTCTTAGCAATGTTTTATTCTATTTTGACATTTTCAATTAATACTTGTAACAAATTTAAATGCAAATTCAGTAATTACACCAATAAAACGACACTTAAACTAAAAACGTCCTTCCAATTAGTGATTTTTGTTAATGCATACCTACCTTAGGACTTTTGACCAATTTGTCAGTAATTAAGATACGGTTTAGTTTATCTTTATTTAGTATTTATTTGGTAAACACTGATAACGAATGTTAGTACATACTATAAAATAAGAAAATAATTATGATGCGTTCGCGCAGGCGTCACGTTCATGCACAGTGTCATAACTCGACTCAAATTAACCACTATTAGTCGACCTCAAGTTCCTAACGATTATACGATATTTTTAGGCAAATACTGACTTGGTGAATACTGGCTTCGTGACAAGCGATGGAAATATATAGCCTGAATTGTAACCGTGAGACCACAGTCTTGATAATTTTTCAGTTTCAATTGACGGTAACATAATCTCACAATAATATCAATAATTAGATGTAGAAACTATTTTATTCACATGTAGCTTATAGATATAGATTAGATACAGATATATTGCCACCTCATCGTTATTTCCCATATCAACTATAGACTGTTAAAATTATTATAATACAGGTAATGGAGTAAAAAGGGTTACAATTAAGGAAGGTTACGTTCTTGCACAGTGTCATAACTCTACTCAAATTAACCACTATAAGTCGATCTCAAGTTCTTCAACAATTATACGTGAGGTCATAATTATACTGATAATTTAGGGCAAACGCTGACTTGGTAAGCGATGGAAATATACCGTGTACCACAGTTTTGATAATATTTACCGTTCAGTTTCAATTGAAGGTAAAATAATATTCACACATGACACAATAATATAAATAATGACTTTACTTATAAATTTTTTGTATTGTTTTGTAAGACATTGTGTTGTGTTTTTATATTTTACTTTTATATTCATATTATAAAAACCCTAGCCTAAGAAGGATGATGAATAAAGGAATAAATAAAGAGATGACAAAATATTTTATACAAATTTTTAGCTCGCGACAGCATTGTAATAATAGCACAAGGTGCAAAAATGAATATATCTGCCATCGTATGGACCGAATGTACCTAATTTCCGTCTATACCTAAGTATATATTTTCTTTTAAATTCAGGGAACTATCAAAGACTGTTAGAATTAAGTATTTTTTGCACTTGCAACCAATTGTGGTTAGTACCTATACGTTTTAATTAAATACTTGGATTAAAATTTCTTGATTGTCATAGTTTCAAAAGGGATTTCAAATAATCAGTATAATACCAAACAGGAGATGGTTTAAATAGTTTTGAGGAAAATTACTACATATACATTAGAAATCAATACCTAACCTAAATTTTCTGTAAAATATGTGATCGCCGTCATCTAAAAAACATGTTTTAATCACGTTAAGTATTACCTATCCAAATGATACGCTGCTTTAGTAAACTCTCAAAGATAAATAAGAATTAAATCTATTATAATACCAAACACGTTTGTAAACCAACAAACATAAATGATGCATTATTTATGATCCATACTACCCAAAATCATGATCTTTATGACTTAAAAAATAAAATTCATATTCCTATAGCACGATCAAATGTCAAAAATTTGTGTAAAGATATTTATTTGTATTTTTCTCATAAGAGTTAAAATTAACGCCGGCTCATTTTAGCCCAGAGAAATTAAAACGCCTTATCGTTTTTTATGTGGGACTTATATTGATCGTAAAGTTGGCTTGAGATACCCTTTTAACAGTTTTAACTGTTGATGCAGGCGAGCCTGCAGTGGGATTAGGAACCTATTAAATTTTTACTTAAGGACGACTTACGTATACCTAATTACCTATAATATTTAAGCTACGTGTACTTTAAACTCGAGGGTGATTCATTATTAAATATTCCTTGGAAGGTAGGAACAAATGCAAAATAAAATTAATATAATAAAATTATCACATAACTAATTGTACATATACTTACTTTAGACGTTAGGGAAAGATATGGTAGGCAAAATTTTTCAATAAGTAGTTTCATCATTTCCTAGTTTTTGATAATGTAGTAAAGACGTTAACTGCTGGAGATAGGCCAACATTGCCTCTGGTTGCACTTTCATGTCTAGGTCTAGCGTTTCATACACACACGCTTGATTAACTACCTACATTTTAAAAATTCTCATTCGCTTCTCAACAATCTCGTCTTTCTTAATACATTATAGAGAACATCCCGCCTTACCGAAGGATATAATGTTATGAATAATATGAATTGTTTGAAGGAGAGCAAATTAAAGCATCCCTTGTCAGATAACCAACTCTCTTTGATCAAGTCACCCAATGACCTGGACCTAGAGAAAACTAGACGATGCACCCTACACACTAATTGACTCAATGACAAGCCGTATTCATTCCCCGAAATAGACATAGCAGTCACGATCCTCAGCACGGAACAGGGATGATGAACATAAAAATGCTTAAATGCCGAATTCAAAGACACTTCCAATGCATACCATAACTTAAGCCGCTCAAACCGAACAATAGGCATCCAGTAATTAGGCAGCGATCCCCGATTGCGCTTGAATAAACAATTGTTTTTTTTTGTTTTGTTTTTATTGTATAAATGTTTTGTTTTTGTTCGATTAACGTTATAAATCAAACGCACGCCGTCAGTGTCCCGCGGCTGGGATCGTTTATCAACGACGCACGCGCAGCGTTCATCCGCTAATGCTGCCTTAATTGTTATATTATCGCATTCCAATAATGACACATGATTGTTGATTTTATATGGCACATATTTTAACTTTCTTCTCCTGATTTTCATTATTCAACCTCAAGGTAATGAATAAAATGGTACACTTTTCTAAATTTGGCAGACTCTGGCTTAAGAAATAGGTAAGTACCTACTCATTACATATGACATCGTTAAAACCGAATAGCCGAACTATACGTATTTTTATGTAATAAATACGAATAAAATTAGATTTTCAAATTCGTTTATAATTTGCGTTTGTTGTCTCGTGAACGTAGCACGTACATAAGTGCCGGTTTTGCAAACACACACGCGTTTTAAATTTCAAATGAGGCATACTTCGTTTTTAATTATTAACTTTATCACGACCAAGCCAAATAAATACATAAATATTCACAATCGTCGAATTTACGAGGACCGTTTTAATGAGGCATATTCATTCAGATTCGCGTCGGCCACACAATAAAGA
Organism: Cydia splendana; assembly: GCF_910591565.1. Taxonomy (NCBI): domain Eukaryota; kingdom Metazoa; phylum Arthropoda; class Insecta; order Lepidoptera; family Tortricidae; genus Cydia; species Cydia splendana. Next base: position 8,325,349 of record NC_085971.1, on the reverse strand, counting down.
TAAAGCATACTCATTAATTCCACAATTAGGTAAATTTTAACGACCCGCTGTCAATATTGTTGGCCGTACATAACTAAAACGAAAACATTTCGAAAGCATTCAATGTCCCAAACACTTTTAATTACCATTTCATGTAAATTAGAATCGATTAGATTCTGAATCGATGATTACAATTTCTTGTTCCACTCGAAAGGGATCAGGCGAAGAATTTTGAGGTTAAAAACACTTGATTAATATGTTACTTATAGTTCCAAATTAGATTATAGATATATGCAAATGAGATGCTTTTATGGCAGCCACACACGACAAAAAGATTTTAAGCGTAACCTAATACTATGTATAACGTCATTAGTATTCGATTAGTAATGCGAGATCTGACAGAATCCAAGCAGTTAAAATCGATACAGCGACCAATTCCGTTGAAGCAGAATATTTCACTTTTATTTATACCCACGTTAACTTACGAGCATAGACCACTTCTCTGAGACTCCGGATTTCGAAGCGGCCAAATGCGCATTTTCAATTTTAATTGTACTGGCTAATATTAATAATCGAGCAACTAGATTTGAAACGAAACTTACATGTGCAGTGACATAATATGTCTGCATGTTTTCTTTTTTATATAGGTAATATGTTGTGGCGTTAAATAAATGTATTTTATTTCATTCTTTCTTTTTTATAAATAAGTACAAATCTTGAAGTGAGAAGCGATTAAAATAAGCGGTTGTGTTTTCATACTTAAATGAGCGTCAATGCGATATAGGTACCGAATATGTAGTCCGTCGTATATGCGTGATCTGTGCTAGCGGCGGGTAACTTGAGTTTACTTTAATTTGAAAATAGATATTATCTACAGTAGGTGTGAAGAATAACGATACCCAAAATATCAGTTTTATGAGCCATTACATATGTAGTGACATTATTATAAATTTATCTCGATTTCTGTCAAAATCGCCTGTCAAAACGTTGGGCAAGATGAGATCAGTTATATTTCTTGTCAACTTAAGAGATAAATATGCAATTTATACGTTAATTCATATTAGTGCTAATAATTTAAGCTAATTTAATGCCAGAAATTAACTCTCACCAATTATAATAACGAAATATTTAACGGCCTGAATGTGGCTCAGTATTGGAGATTACTATGGTAATGTTATTAATTTATATGATATCGAATGGCAACCTTTAGATATGAGTTTCTTTTTCATTGTGTCATCAAGCCCACTTGCGAAACAAATCCGTTAGTCTCCGGTACAAATGATGACATAGTTATGTTTGAAAATATGGACTTAAATATTCAATATTTTCGAAAATATGTAACGACACCGAACGTGCTCCGGTGTAGGTACTTAATAAGAAAGTTTTCTGTGTGGACTTTTGAATTTGTTGTTGTACTCGATTCAAATATTAAATTTCAACAAATAAAATGAATGGTTAAAGATGTTTGATTGTACAATAGTTTCAAAATATGTGAGTGTAAAATTTTTTAGTGCACAATATTTACATAACTTAGATCACGCCCTAGCGCAAGTTTACCAGGAACTACAAGAATCATTTCTTAATTTAGAGTGTATTAATTGAACATAACTGCGATGAAACGGCCAATTAATGATGTTGGCAATGCACCCTGCTCTCGCGCTGCGCCGATGACAGACTGTTTAATCAAGACAAGATCTGGTGGCGCTACTGCGCCAAATTCCCTTTCGACCTATTTTAAATCAAAAACTCTACGGTGACTGCTAGCCACCTAGACATGACGTTGACATACTGACTTACTGACAACAGACTTCAATATTAAAAATCGCCGCATCGAGTACGGATTTCTTCGTGCTATTATAAGATTAATATTTTTACAAGTTAATATATAAATATCGCTCCGCTCCGCTCCGCCCGCTACAATTACTAAACCGCTTCTGGATATCGTGGACAAGGACGACGGACAAACTGGTAAGTCACCTGCGAGTATAAATTTTGTTTAGATCCGCACCGCAGTATCGGCTCCAGTTCCCGGATTCTCCGTATTCCTCCAAATTCTAAAGTCCACGACAATCTATCATTTTTGGTCCTTTTCGAACCGCGTATTGATCCATATTTTATTTATTATATTTTCCGCCATTTCGTTTATATTTTGTTTTATGTTTGACATTTACATTTTCCGCATTCATTTTTATAATTTCCGCATTTATATTCCAACATGTCTAAATTAGAGTTGGAAAATAAAATAAAAATTTTGAAGAGTAAGGAAGAGAAAATCTTTGAACGTGTTTCGCGTATCTATGATGCCTCAAAAAATATTTCAAGTTTCGAATCGAGAAACAATGAGAAGTTTATGGCGGATAGTGAATCAATCGAAGAATTACGCGTTAATTTCGAAACAATTCTCGACGATATTAACAAATATACGATGTCTCTCATTCCTGGCTCTGAACCTGATTATGCAGCCCTAGATTCTTTCGAGGATATGTATTCGCCAATTAAACGCGCTCGCAATAATATTATTAAATTGTCATCACCGCAAATAAATACAACCGCTTCCGCGAGTCGCAGCGACGGTTCCTCGTTCAGGGGTATTAAGCTTCCACCTATCGAACTGCCGTCTTTCGATGGCCGGACGGAAAATTGGCCCATATTTTATGAAATGTTTAAGGCCAACATTCATGACAATAACCAGTTGTCTGACGCGCAACGTGTGCAATACCTTGTTAGCAAATTGACAAATAACGCGTTAAAGTTAACTGCTGGCATAGTGCCTAATGGTGAAACTTACTCCATAATTTGGAACAGTCTTGTCAAAAAGTATCAAGACAAACGCGCTTTGGGTACTTATTACTTGAACAATATACTCGATCTCAAGCCATGCACAAATAATTCCAGCAGCCTTAACAACTTCATTGAGAAGTATTCCGCGTCTATCTCTGCGCTTAAGCAGTTAGATATCCCTGATTTGACCGATTTTATATTTTTAAGTTGCGCTTTGAGGAAAACGGACTCACAGGTTTTACAGAATTACGAAATGACTATCCGCGATGAAGAAATTCCAAAATATGATTCTTTCATCTCTTTCGTACAAGACCAAGTGAAAATTTTAGAAAGGTCTAATGGTGGTACAGCCAGCAAATCAATTGTCAATACACCAGCTCAACCCGCTAAAACTACATATAAGGCATTTTTAGCCAGCAGCGATACTGCTTCAAACTCCGCGACAAATGAACAAGCTTGTGTATTGTGCAATAAAAAGGATCATTCACACCTGTACTCTTGTATGAAATTTAAAAATATGATATCCCCGCAAGCGAGATTTGAATTTATTAAAAGTAAACATGGTTGTGTTAACTGTCTCAGCACTTCGCACACGATTCTTAACTGCAAATCGCGCCACACTTGCAACGTATGTCAGAAGCGTCATCATACGCTTTTACATTTCGAAGCGAGCAAGACTGCTTCCGCAAATGTTAATTCAACACAGTTGTTTGCTAATGTCAGCAACGCTGCGTCGGCGCCTGCTGCGTCCGCTGTCCCCTCTCCGCAAGGCTCAAGTGTATGCTCGAACTGTGCATGCACACCGCAAGTAAATTCTACAATTAATGCGCAGACACAGCCCGACATGTCAATGTCATCTAATATTTGTAAGATAATTCCGCCTACAAATGCTAGCGTTTCGCTACCGACGTCAAATCCTCAATCTGCTATATTATTAGCAACTGCTCATATCTACGCCAAGCCTTATAATGGTGATGGTAGGTCAATAATTCGCTGTATGATTGACAATGGCTCTCAAAACAATTTAATAACGTTAGATTGCTGCAAGGCGCTTAACTTGCCTGTGATACCGCTTTATAATTCCTATATTAACGGTGTGTGTTTAACGAAAGACAAGATACACGGTTATGTCTACCTAAACATTGAATCGCGCATATATCCAAATTACAAATACTACATACACGCGTTAGTGGTATCTTGTATAACTGGTCCGCTTCCAGAGATTGTAATCGAAACTAATAAATGCGACTTAGCACATTTGGCGAATATACCATTCGCAGATTTGACCTGGAACATACCAGGCAATATTGATCTTCTGTTAGGAGTTCAGATCTTTCCGTACATATACTTGGGGAACATGATAGAGTCTGGCTCGTGCGCACCCCCCGCAGTGCAAACCACATTCGGTTATGTATTTATGGGTGACTATCCTCAGAAGGGTGACAATCTTCAGAAGGATGACCATATTTATAATTCTTTCGCCGGTTTGATTCGCAATGACCTTGAGTCGAGCTTAAATAAATTTTGGGAATTGGAAGAGATCCCATACAAACGCTTCCTCAGTCCGGAGGAGACGGAGTGTGATAGCTTGTACGTAAAGTCCGTTTCCCGCCAAGATGACGGTCGTTACACAGTCGCCTTACCCTTCTGCAAAGATTCTTCTGAGCTAGGAAACTCCCGAGCTGTGGCTCATCGCCGCTTGCTTTTCCTAGAAAGGAAATTTAAGCAAATACCTTCACTGCGTGAAGACTACAACAAAGTTATCGACGATTATATGAAAAATAATTATCTCGTCGAGGTTCCTGAATCTGACGTCACAGATGACGGCTACTACATCCCCCACCACGCTGTAATTCGACCTGACAAAGCAACGTCACGTGTTAGAATTGTTCTGGATGCTAGTGCCAAAAGTCATTCTGGTCAGTCGCTTAACGACATTTTACATACTGGTCCAAATCTTCAAGCAGATTTGTTTACTCTGCTTTTGAATTTTCGCCTGTTTCCAGTGGCAATGACGTCAGATATTCGTCAAATGTATATGCAAATATGTTTGCCGCCTCACGATTATAAATACGTGAAAATTTTATTTCGCTTCAATGAAAATGAGCAAATTCGCACCTTTCAGTTTACGCGTGTTCCATTTGGGCTCAAGTCAAGTCCATTTATGGCTATGCGCACTGTCAAGCAGCTTTGCTTGGATGAAGAGCATCAGTTCCCTGAAGCTGCAACTGTCGCTAGTTCCCAATTGTACATGGATGATTTAGTACATTCGTGTATTAATGATGAAACCGCTACGCGCTTGTCGCAGGAGTTAATATCTCTGTTCAAAGCTGGCGCATTTGACTTAGTCAAGTGGTCCAGCAACTCGCCCGCTCTTTTGGAAAGTCTTCCTGACTCACACCGCGCTTGTGTCGAATTTAATGACAAACAGAGCTTCGCTAAGGTACTGGGATTATCTTGGGAACCCTCCAATGATACTTTCTTCTTGACTACGTCCCCGCCCGCTGGAGGGAAGTGTACCAAGCGAATTATACTCTCTACCGTAGCTCGCTTGTTTGATGTGCTTGGTTTGGTAGCACCTGTCGTATTGTACGCAAAGTTGCTTATCAAAGAACTTTGGCTCAGTAAAGTTGATTGGGATGCAACTGCCCCAGAACACATAATTAAGTGTTACTCTATGTTGGTACAAGAATTTCCACTGTTATCAACATTAAAGATTCCGCGCCATGTTGGCGTTTTCGCTGACTCTAGTGATTGTCGAATAATTGGATTTAGTGATGCCAGTCTTAATGGATATGGCTGTGTCATCTACTTGCATGTGACAGATTCCGCTGGTAACTCAACTGTGAGGTTACTATGCTCTAAATCTAAGGTCTCTCCCGCTAAAATTACGACGCTTGCTCGTTTAGAGCTTTGTGCTGCTGTGCTGATGAGTAAATTGATCAAAATCGTACAGAGTACATACCTTGCTCGTATCGCAATTAAAGAAATTTTTGCTTTCTCTGATTCTACGATTGCTCTCAACTGGATCAAATCATCGCCTCATCGATGGTCGATATTTGTCAGCAATCGTGTTGCGCAATGTCAAGAAAATGTGTCACCAGAAAACTTCTACCATATTGCTGGAGTTGAAAACCCAAGTGACTGCTTATCTCGTGGGTTGACACCATCGCAGTTAATTTCGCATACATTGTGGTGGAATGGGCCTTCATGGCTGAAGGAGGCGCCGAACAAATGGCCTATTAAGCCATTTCAATGCTCAGCAATCGATCAATTGCCAGAGCACAAAACTGTTGCATTAACCACTATAGTGCAGCAAGAGTCGCCTGTACTATATGATTTGGCGCAGCGCATTTCTTCTTGGAACAAATTGCTACAAATCGTTGTATATATACTTCGGTTTATAAAGAAATTAAACCCAACTGAAACAATTAAAAATCTTGAGACCGCTGAAACCGCTTTAATACTCGCTATACAGAGAATTCACTTTAGTGAAGATATAGCTCAAATTAAAAAGAACCTTTTACCATCGCGCAAACTTGTAAAGTTGTCTGCATTTATTGACGACAAAAATGTTTTGCGGATTGGAGGTCGTCTCTCGAATGCTGATTTGCCGTTTGAAGTAAAGCATCCAGTTGTGCTACCCAAACGCGATCACATGGTGAACTTAATCATTGACCACTTCCATGCTGTCAATTGTCACACAGGCACAAGTCCATTAATGGCAATCATTCGCCAGCGTTTTTGGATATTAGATGGACGCACAGTTATTAGAAACAGAGTACATAAATGTAACTCATGTTTCCGGGTCAAGCCAACACATCCTGTACCGAAGATGGCTGACCTCCCATCTTGTCGCATACAAGAAGCCAAAGCCTTTGTGCACACTGGGGTTGATTATGCTGGCCCTCTTCGCATCACGCTTTGTCGCCGTCGTGGTCAACACGCACAAAAGGCGTACATATGCTTGTTTGTGTGCCTAGTTACGAAGGCAGTGCATATCGAGCTAGTCTCTGATTTAACGTCTGACGCCTTCCTAGCAGCGTTCAAACGATTCATATCTCGACGTGGTCCCGTCTCTTGTCTTTACTCAGACAACGGAACAAATTTCGTCGGTGCCAAATCTCAACTGGATGAGATGTATAATCTTTTCCGCACGTCTGATTTCAAATGTAAACTTAACCGCGAATGTAGTAATCACCGCATTGAATGGAAAATGATTCCCCCTCGTGCGCCTCATTTCGGTGGCATATGGGAATCAAATATTAAGAGTGTAAAAACGCATTTGTACCGTGTCATTGGATCACAGATTCTGACATACGAAGAACTGTCAACCGTGCTCGTTCAAATCGAATGTATACTTAACACTCGTCCGCTCAGTGTTTTATCTTCGGATCCGCATCCCGAAGTATTAACTCCCGCTCATTTTTTGATGTCTACACCGCTCCAATACTTACCCGCGACTGACCTGTCTACCGAGTGTCGTAATCTCAACAATCGGAAAAGATTGCTGGAATCGATTGTGCATTCCTATTGGAAAAAATGGCGTTTGGAGTATTTGCACACACTGCAAGTTCGGAACAAGTGGTGCACTCCAGACCGTCCGGTTGTCCAAGGCACTGTGGTTCTGATGGGTGATGATGACATACCGCCCTTACATTGGCCGCTTGGCATTATTACTGCCACACATCCTGGACTAGATGGTGTAGTTCGGGTCGCTACTGTTAAAACCGCTGGTGGGCTATTTAAACGCCCTATTGTAAAACTTTATCCGCTGCCTTCGCAATAATCTGTTCCTTCCTCTTCCTTATATATATATAAATTCATTTACCGCATCATATCATTTTATTTTAGAAATTCTCCGCATTTCAAGGCCGGGAGCATGGTGGCGCTACTGCGCCAAATTCCCTTTCGACCTATTTTAAATCAAAAACTCTACGGTGACTGCTAGCCACCTAGACATGACGTTGACATACTGACTTACTGACAACAGACTTCAATATTAAAAATCGCCGCATCGAGTACGGATTTCTTCGTGCTATTATAAGATTAATATTTTTACAAGTTAATATATAAATATCGCTCCGCTCCGCTCCGCCCGCTACAATTACTAAACCGCTTTTGGATATCGTGGACAAGGACGACGGACAAACTGGTAAGTCACCTGCGAGTATAAATTTTGTTTAGATCCGCACCGCAGTATCGGCTCCAGTTCCCGGATTCTCCGTATTCCTCCAAATTCTAAAGTCCACGACAATCTATCAAGATCCTTCATTAGTTACGCTTCTTTTTGTTTGACACTCCTTTAATGGCATCAGAATCATGGCAGAATCAGAATTTAAATGTGAAATGACTTGTTTAGGTATATTTGAACCGTCGAGTGCGAAAATCGTAACCACTTCAACCTCATGCAAAAGAAGTTGGTAAAGAAAAGAAAAAATGTTAAGGACTATCACGACTTTTAAACAAATGCGTGCATCCAAGTAGAATGTTTTTAAACGTTCAAATCCTCCGAACATTCCAGAAACGCATCGCGTCAACGTAATCTTTCAAATCAAAACAATCAAATAAATACCGAACGTTAATTATAAGTTATTTGGATGCGTTCAGAAACAGTCGCCGTGCGTAAATCAGTCGGTGCTCGTTGGTGCTTCTATTTCAGTACTGACTCAATCTCAGCGGAGTTAATTAGAAAGAATTGCTTTTATTTCGCGTTTCCACACATCACGTGGCAAGATGTGACGCAGACGTGTCTGTGTGAAATTGAAAATGCCTCTTGATGAATGGCGTCTGAGCAATTTTATTAGAAGGTTATTAGTGTGTATTTTGGGATACGACCGATAATTAATAAGGGATCTGTTTAGTTGTTTTGGTTCGTTCTAAAAGCGGTCGTCTGGTTCGTCTTCCATGAATGTCTTTCTAATTAATGAAAGTTCTCCCACGTTTATACGATTACTGATCCTCCGTTCTAGAGATTACTAAGATGGTTTTCATCGTTTTGATTATTTTTAGTTTAAAGGGAACAAGTATTGAGCTCTTGATATTTATTCTTGTGTGAATCTACAGTGGTTATGGTTTCGACTCAGACGACTACAAAAACAATATTCACAATGACCTTAATATTTAAGAAAAATAGATTCAAATAATGAGTCGCCTTTCTTTATGAAATAATGTCATGTTAATAATTAATATTGCTGAATTAATGTTTAAAAATGGTATATCCAAAGTCAACGTTAACATTTTAATGATAAACGACCCTTGAGAATATATAACGATTGCTGAATGTGACACAAATTGAGGACGTACGACCTCTCTAAGCTTATTTATGAGTTATTCGACTTAATACACGTTAATAGCTTAAGAAAAATATAATCTTTTGAAGTTGATTACACTCATTTGTTTGCATTTTTCTATTTGCCTACTTAAAATGTTGCCAACTCACCTTGTTAGTTTAATGGGATGTCGGTGGAAAAAACTACGGAAACTATTGCGAAAAAAACTAATGTTTCTTTGATATTTTGAGAAAAATATGTTTTTTTTAAGATGTGGGAGTTTCAAGTGTTTTTTCATGCAAGGCACCTTTTGATTTAAACCAATAACCCTTCAGATATTTGATTATTTTATTCATACACGGAGATATTTTATTTTATTTATTACACTTTCCACATATGTGAACAGTATTACACCAAACACATATTATGTGGTATATCGTACACATATTACCTCTAAAATTATAAATAAGAATAGAAACAACAATAACAAAACAAAAATTACAACATTTACCTATAACTAATAACACAGTGACCTATTAATACGGAGGCATTCATAATCATCGTAATGCTCCGAATACCAACAAAATGAAGATCAGGTTTAAAAGTGTGCTATAGAAATTAAGCATCAAACTACCTATCTAAATTAAATATATACTTAAACAAAAACAATACAATGTTTTCAAACAATGATTAACGAAATAAAACCTATCCTAACCTGACATATTTTTACTTTTTACATTTACATACTGTGTTTAAAACCACATATGTATTTGCTTTTCTATTATCTTATAACTATGCGATATACTCGTACATTTCATATTTATCATAATTACTATTATTTTATCATAATTATCATAATTACTATTATTTTATCTTAATTATCATAATTGGCGGGATCTTGCTCAGCACAGGGAAGATTCGAAAGGGTGAGGGGAGGCCTTTGCCCAGCAGTGGGACACACACATAGGCTAATAAAAAAAAATCATAATTACTATAATTTTATCTTATTTATCATAATTATTAATTATTATTATTTTATCTTAATTACTTCTTTCGAAACTCTTTTTTCCTTACAGGTAGGTACCTACAGTAAATTCAGAGTTAAAATCAAAATACACCACAAACACATGTGCCAAATAAAGGGGCCCACTGATTAACAGTCCGCCGGACGGTATCGGCCTGTCAGTTGTTCAGAACTGTTAAAATTTTGTTCTAACTGACAGCACAGAATAACTAATAGTACTACCGTACGGGCCGATACCGTCCGGCGGACTGTTAATCAGTGGGCCCCTTAATACATTATTAATCAAGAGGGCCAATTATGAACAGTCAGTTGAATGAGACACAGCACCAATCAGGGCCGAATCAGGCGACAATTGTGTTTCAATGGCGGCCGGTGGTTTTTAAATGGTTGTAACAATTAATTCCCGGCGATTAGGCGATGCGTATGACGCCCGCATTTTTCAAAGAAACGTTGATGTTAGAAATCCAATGGATTTGGCATGTAGACAGTATGCTTCCATTTTTTCCTACAATAAACGTTTAAAAAACTGAGGTAAAATAAATCAAGGAACACCTATATCTAGCCTAACCGATGAATGACAGCAGGCCACATTGTATCTGATAGGTGTCTTTTGGAATTTATCATTGTCATGATATTATTACGACGACCGCACGTTATACTTATAGGTACTATGTAATTATAATGAGAGGAGAAAGTTGTACCTAAAATCAGCAATTTTATTCATGCAAATCAATGAGCGGAGAAAACAAAAGTATATCAGTTATTGAAACCAACAAAAACATGGATAAACCAGTAAAAATATGTATAACTATGTACTACATTACTATTTTCATTCATATACGTACATTACATAGTGTATGTATGTGCACTGAAACATTTCATGGTTTATTATGTCATTTCGTAGCTCATGGACCCGCCAGTCAGAACTTAACGCATCGCACACCATTGTCGTGATTAAAACTCTAATTGACCTACACTAAATCACAATTTACTGCGTCTACGCATTAAGTTTATTTGTACTTAGCGAGCTTTGTTTCTCACTAATTCTCTTTTTATTACAGGGCCCGTCAACTTTCAATTGGAGACTTGAAGAAAATCTGGGGAGAGATTACGTCAGTGCAGCAGCAGTGATTCTTGCCACAGCACACCATAGCGATATTAGCGATGCATCACACCTTAAAAGGGTCATTTACGCTTGGTTACACTTTTTAAAATATTTTGTGGCAGTCTGTGTTTGAAAATAGTTTGTTAGTTATAATTTTGGTAGTTTAGCACTTATCCCTACATACGTAAATAAATATTTGATTGTAAGAAAGTAAAAGTTTTAAGTGTTGTTTGCCGTAGGTTGTTTTAAAGCAGTGTTACTTATTTTGAGACAAGAGACTATGATGATCTATGTAAACTGGGAGACTGTTCCAAAACACTTAGTAATTTTGTATTGATTAAAATCTTATACTCTCACTGTCTATTAAATTGTATGGGCTGATAAGAATTCAGATTATTCGTGAATCATGCGCCTGCTCTTATTATTCGATTTAATATTGTGTATTTATTCTTCTTCTTCAACGTATCGTTTTCCCGGCCTAGCGCCAGGGTCCGCATTTTGTGTGTTTCTTATTAAGCAAATTTTATTTCCTTTCGCATAGACATGATTTAAGCGAACCCACGACTCACCTTCAATTAGAATCAGTCTTAATTAGAGCATTCATTAATACTGTGGTTGATTGCTCCAATAAGCGTAATTAGGCTGACGACACCGGCTGAATCATCAATTATGTCAATTTGCATTGCCAAATTTAATTATCAAATAAGAGAATTAGGTAAATCAATTTGGGTCAAGCAATCATTTCCTGTTACTAGTCGTCACAGAGCCTTGCCTTTATTTTCTTGAGGTTTTTGATCTGGTCAGAATTTTTTATTAATAAAATCGTAATAGTCTTCTCAAAATGGTTTTTGACATTATCTTTATTCACGTTGATACTTAAAGGCAAATTCATTCATTTATTGTTGTGTCATTGTTCAGAGTCCAACGAGAAATAAAATAATATTTCAACACTCATGCAATTACATCAGACACGGAGTAACTGCCGTGCTACGAGTTTAGTTTTTGGTTCCCTGTAGTCCATATTATTTACCCCCTCTCTGATTCGCTTTTTTCACAGTGTCACCATACTACCCGTTCGCATTCTCAGAATTCGATGACGTTCACGAACCACAACATAAACACTAACACAGTCTCTTTCCGATTTGTGAACAATTACGGAACACCAAACATTCCATAGTTGAAGTACTTAAGACTCTTAAGTACTTATGGATTTCAGTGGCTTCCTTGGCCGTCCTGGTGCATGTAGAGTCTTTGTAAGTGCGTCAGGTACTTAAATATTAAATACTATAGTCCTTATGTACATATATTGATACGAATGTTTGCTCCACAATTGTGTTATTGACCACTCATTTCCGTGTCATCTATTTAGCTTATTGCTCATTTGATGACTCTTTCTACTGTCAGAACGTCAATCTAAATCATACTAATAAAAGCAAACACCCAGAACAATCGACCTAATTTCGACCTGATTATTCATATCCGAAAATATTCATGTCGATTATTTCTAGATCGATAAAACAATGACGGGTTTCACACTTACCATTAATGTTGCGATAATATTTATAATTTTCACGTCGTTTTTATGAAAACTATAAATCACTTGGGCGGTGTCGACACTTTCGATTTTATCCCGCAAGGTCGTATCATCGGGCCCGTCGTGTATTCTTATCCTAAGTGTAGTCAGAAATAGATATTCTCATTATAAATTTCCTCGACCGAATAAAAAAATAGCAATGGAGTCATCCTTTGCAATAACGTTCATCGTTTGATATTTTTATGTACGAACTGATGAGAACTTAGTTTTTATGAAACAAAGTTTATTTGGCTTTTATTGTGAGAAATGTATGTAAGAAGCTAAGAAGTACTTCGGGTTTTGGGTAATTTTTAATGAACCCTTTTTTTAATATTACTAGTTTCATATTCCTTGAAAGGTTTTTTGCTTGTATGGTCGCTCTTCTAGATTATTTTTTGTCTTATAAGGATTATACATATATCGATTACCTTAAAAACTAACTTAGTTAATGTGCATTAAAATGTAACATAACAAGTGTTAGGTTAATATACTTAGGTACTTAGAGAAAATTGATATGATTTTGGTACCTACTTAACGTAATAGCACAAGACAATCAAACAAAATACTTAAGGATGCGTATGTCGGACTTCAAAACAACCACTTTCTCTCTAACATTTGATTATGTCATAAACTCGATTTCAACTGACGGCGATTAAACATCATCACGAAGACAAACACACACATCACAAAAGATCTGATAAACGGGCGCACATTAATAAAAAGCTGATTAAGACGAAACGATAAATTCCGGGAAGACAACTGAAATCTAATTCGCGTCGAACTGAAATTCTAATGCAAGCTACTGACAGTAAGTGGATGCGTCGGGACGCTAATGACGCTCCGAAGTCGGCGCCGGCGCACGCGTCCGCCCGCCCTAACAAAATCACGCGCGAAAAACCTCGTGCTAACAACATTGCTGGATTTTAAAACAACCTAACTCCAAAGTTGCATTGATGATATACAAACCTTTGATAAAAACCATAAATACAGTGTGACACGATAATCTTTACATTGTTACAGTGACATTCTGCCGTCAAATAAATCGTGGTGACGTATTTTTTGTGTAAAGTGGACTGTACTGTTTGTGCTGTCAATAAGTGAAACACGTTTTTTACTCATTTTGAAATCACCGGGAGCGAGGTACGTAGTAAATATTGTAATGTTAAACATGAACTAGAGTTCGTGCTGCTTAAGTTTTACACGTTGCTTTGCTTGTTTATTCTGATAAATAATATTATTGAAGGGATTTTGCAAATCGATACAAAGACCATCGTTATATCTATTTTTTTCGGTGGTTTGGTGTAAGATGATACAATCTTTCAAATCACGTCTGTCTTGAGCTCTGAAAGCTTTAACTACCTATAAAAAAAAGCAGTGACGTCTTGCTAATTTAATTAAAAACGGATATCCAGTGACACTTATGAGTCAGTTGAGTTACAGCAATATCAGCTTTCTTGAAGACTTCTCTAAAATAGACTTTTATGACCCTCAGGTCCAACATAAAAACTTTCATAATTTAGTACAGTCGGACGTGCTTCTAATTAAATCGCTTGGTATTTTATTATTCGGTACAGACGTGCCAACCTACTATGTGGCGAGCTAAAACATTCGACAGTGTAATAAAAATCTTTGTTTATTGTAGTCATAATCATTTGTTATAAATGTGATAATGTAGGTGGATCTTAACATGTGCGTGCGGTTATAATTATTTTGATTTATAGATTCAATTGTACCTTTAATTCATTGAAATTAATATTAATGTGTAAAAAGCTGAAGCTACAGTTCCAATAGAAGATGTGCTACCTCTTGGTCTATTCTCGCATGCCATTGTGAGGTTTAAGTTATCTCGCATAATAGTTTGTGCAAGAATATGATACATTCGTATATGTATCAAAATGAGGTTGAACTTGTCTTCACTGTCGCTTAATGTAGCATTTTAGTTTACATAAACAACTCTCGAGGGAGTTATATAAAAGGCTGGTCGACTCCACCGACATGAGCATAGCTCTTAAATGTTGATGATGATGAAACCATATGGACGTTCAAGTCGAACAAACAAAAAATTGGTGACAACTCCTTCATAAATGAAACTAAGGCACAGTTCACAAGCTCGATTTTAAATGCGATCTCGCACTTACTTTCTATTTCACATGATAATGACTTAAAATAAGAACACCATAGGCAGGCATTATCCTTCTAACTCCATTTCTCACTTCCAATTTTCCTAGAAGCACGGTAATGAGATTCTCCGCACCGCTCCAGCGAAGCCACTGTGTAAATAGTTTTGTGTGCGGAGCGCAGTCCGGTAGCCGCTCTCTGTTTGCTGTCGACCTGTTAATTAATAACTCGGCGCACACTGTGTACACAGCCTTATTACCGGTAAAATCTCACGAGTCACGAGTCTAAACTCACTCAAACCAGTTCTAAGGTTCGTCGGGTTTCTAATCACACGGTAATGGATTTGTATAGCTGACGCTAATTAACCAAGGAATGCCCTATTTTCGTATAATTTTTGTCGCATAAAAATTACCCAGTCATTAATAAAAGCGCAATGCAGCTAAGTCACATTTAAATCCACACCTCGCACCTATTAACAGCACTAATTTGAATACAAAATTCATGGCTGCCTTCAATACAATGTTATTTATCATTACCATGCCCATTTAGCCTCGCACCCGCGCTCTATAATTACCAGGAAAAAATGAAACTTGAAGAAACGCGATGGCGACTAATGGCCTGAAACTAAATTTTAATTAATGTCACGTTTTACGGAATGAAAGTGATTACAGAAATAACACGACAGGTCGCTGGTGTGAGGCGATCGTCCCCCCACCCCTACTCATGTTCGACAATTTACGGCATTGTAATTATGTATACGTGTTTAGGCGCCTTCAGCGTAGACGGCCGGTGTAATTTTGGAAATTAAAAACGGTAAGCTTCAATCGCGCCGTAATATCTAAATGATGGATTAACCTCGCGTTTTGATGTCGATCGATTTATTTGGCTGGCAGGCAGTAATTATTCTTTATCGTCGTACGTGTGGTGAACACAATTAGTTATTGATCAGGCAGCAATTAAGTCCAATCGATTTTGTTTGTTGAAGTTGGAGAAAATTGTTTTAGTTCGACTTTTAACCGCCGACAGTTTAATACGCTTAATGGATTCCCGGTCATTTAGATTTACCTTCATTGTGTTAGGGGTCTTTTATTATTTAAAAACAATCACTATCCATTAGTTATGTGTTTTACTAGGATTGAAAACCAAATTCTCAAATTAATATTTGATATACCTAATAATGTAAATACATACTTTTGATTGGTACTCATTCGTCGTTCCCGTTAAAATAAAATAAAATGTAATTCAGACTTTACTGGCATACAATTCGTATTAGTATTATGTTAAAATAAACAACTATCAGCAGGTAGAAAATGAGAGACACCTATGTGAAAACAATTGGTATCTTAGAAAATCCATTAAACAAGGCAAATCCAAAACAAGCTAAAACAAGAGCAACCTTTCTGTGGTCAAGTACCAGGACAACATGGCTCAAAGACAGGAATAGCGTTGTTAAAGTCAAACAACTATGGCAAGGCACGGTTCGGCCGAGTAATTGGCGCACACCGGCCTCGGGGCGTCAGCAACACCTAGGAACGTATCAAACCGTTTTAATAATGAGCTGGGTTGAGATCGTGAAACAATAAATTGCAAAGCTTGGAGGCTTCGTGCCTAAGACAGCTATCTGTGGCGAGCATTATGCATCTCGTGTAGCCAGGGCAAGATAGCGGGCTATCATCTCGATTGATAGGAGAATAGCCCCACGGCTAGACGGGATTTGGATTGTGAAAGTACCAGGGTAGCAGCATTATGCAAGAGCCCATTAAAGGTGCGTGAAATATTTGAGGCATTGTTGTATTTGTGCGATTTGTTTTTTTGTGCTCGTGATGTGTCGGGCGTGCAAGTGTTGAAGCGCTTGTTCATTAAAACGTCGGGTTGACATGGAGTGGAAATCATACATCATTGCTTACGTATTTGACTGCTGAGTGAAAAAGGAGCATTATTATACACTCACACTTCATGAGGAACCTGACGACTTATTTCTATACGTAGTAATATGTACTATGAATAAAAGTTCAATTATGCCAGCTTTAATTGCCTACAAAATATTTCAAAATCATTACCACTAGCCGGAAAATCAAAGCCTATTCCGTTATTTTTTTTATGCAAAGATGGTAGCATATACGTAAGTCCTACCTCTCTTTCCTAATTGTAAGTTTTAATATCCTATCATCTTTTAAGTCATTTTAATTTCACCACTCGTTTCGATAAAAATTATAACAACAAATTTAAAATACCTAACGCAATTATTCAGTAAACCAAGATTAGGTAATTTTCATTAAAAGTCAATACAAGCAACGTAAAGCAACATTATAAGGCCGATCGTAACTACGATAACGAACTCATTAGCACACCAAACATCAAACTTCGCCGTCGCTTTATCGAACCATCGTCCCAAATTAGCTCCAACTTTTTCCTTAATTAAGAAAGTATGATTAACAAAGAGCAATCACGAAAACAAAAGTCTTATCATTGGCTACGGCGTTCGGTGGTATTGGAGCAAGACGCAGTAGGTCCTGGGTTAATGTGAGTTGGAATTTAAGGCTGGTTTTAGTGTCACGCGGATCGTCCGTGCGGATTGCTCCGCACCGCCAAATCGTATGTGAAAGCTGTCAGCTTTACTCTGTAACGCTCCCTGAACTTTATACATATTGGTCCGGTGCGGAGCGATCCGCGTGGACGGTCTGCGTGACACTAAAACCAGCCTAACCTTTGCTATGCTTAAGGACCGATGTTTAAACTTATGTTTTGAACGGCCAAAATTTTACAGTAGCACTAGCATACGAAAGGTTAGAATGTAATATATCCTTTGTTTAAAATAAGTTACACTTACGGTAAATATGAAGCCAAATAGCCAAGACAGCCAAGTGCAAGTTAGACAGACTCGCGCTCCGAGAGTTCTGTGACATCACTATTTTTCATAACTTTCATAAGGCTTTTTATTATCTATTATTTATAGATTTGAATAGTTTTAAGTCTTCCAGTTAAATTAAAATCCCCCACATCTCATTGGTCATATAATTATTGGTAGTAAGAATCGTCCTTTTAAGTAACAATTGACGATATAAAAAAACTAATGTCGGCAACACAAAAGCTTAGTATCAAAAATGCTACTTTAAACTAGACATGTTACCCCTTTACCCCTTTATTCATAAAACTTTACGGGCCTGATTTAGTTAGATTATGTTTTATCCCTTTCTTACAAATACATAAGTCAAAACGACAGATAGAGACAAACGATTATTAGCTAATTAAGTTTTGTAGCGCGCTTATGAATAACGGGGTTAGTAGGCGTATCCTTACGTATCCTTATTTCAAGTAAAATACAAGCTGTCATATGGACCGGACATACTGTACTTAATCCACTATGTCATAGGGGAGAGTGTACATTGATCATGGGGAACAAACAAAGACGAGACGAAATTAATAAATTATCGCGCACAGAGTTATCGGGATGTGTGAGATAATAAACAACTTTATGTATTTGTTTTGGGCTAACATGCCCTAGGATGATGCATTTTGTGCACGAAGATATTTTAAAGGAGGGGATACCTACAAGAGCTTTTCGACAACTTTGACAATAAATAAATATATTTTCTTTCTTTTGTTTTTCTTTCAATAATTCAAACTTTCACAGACACAGTTTATTTTCATTTAAGTTTTATAATTAATAATAAATGTATCGACTGCTGACGTATATTATCTCCGATGTGGCTATGGTTACTATTACCAAGATACCTCTACTATTACAAGATAGATTTAATTATGAATGACCGTTCGATGTGAAGATCCTTGGGGGAGGCCTTTGTCCAGAAGTGGACGTCTTTCGGCTGAGATGATGATGATGATGAAAGTACAAATGTATTCTTGATAGTAGTAATTATATTATTTACAATGCATATGTTCTGAAAGGCACAGAAGATATAAACGGCCAAGTGTCTGTCTGACTGACCACGCATATTGGAGGGTTTCGTACCGTACTATACGAAAAACCAAAAGACTATGTAAAATGATGGAAGGATGGAGTTCCCTTTTTGCTATTTTGGCTAAAAATGTGAAAAAAATGTCTACGTACGGTAGCGCGCTTTGTGCGGACTTTACCGCACAAAGCGCGCTATCGCACTTCGTCGTGATGACTGGGCATCCTGAGATGCGTAAAGAGGGTTCACGCACGGAGGCGTGCGGAAATGTATTGGGAGTAATGAGCGTTTTCAATGAAATTTATGTTTTTAAAATAGTTTTTTTTTTTATAGGTTTGTAATCCCTTGAAAAGTTTAATGTAAAACGTTATGTGATTGATTATGCGTGCGGATAGACGATAACACACTACACTTGTCGCGTTTTATGTGATTTGGCTATCACTTACTTTACGCAATCACAAATAACTATGCTTTTCAGAAGATTTTAATTTTAATTAAAAATACTTACGTATAAGGTAAACACGCGACGTTGTGAGACATTACATAATATATTAAATATTACCTATATGGCATCTAAATATTTACTTTTTGTAGCAACATTTTGCCTAGCGATAGCGGAATTCAACGGCTCATTGAGGTCAATCGACTAATTCACGTGACCATTCGGGCAAGATTAGCCCCATTCAAATAAACATTAACTTCACAAAACCATACACTCTATTGTAATTATATCAATAAGCATCAAGAGCAGTGGTGGGCAAACTTTCTTCATGGGGGGCCAGAAATTTAGGAAATTTAAGTGGAGGGCCAGAATTGTAGCCAAAATTTATTTTGATTTGTGATAATCGTGGGCTAATGCCATATAGCCCATATTCTAATTAGTTCATAGGACCGGCGGCGGGCCGGATAAAATCCATTCGCGGGCCGGAGATGGCCCGCGGGCCGTACTTTGCCCACCACTGATCAAGAGCAATTATGCTTTAGCAGGTAAAGTCGTCACTTTGTTTAGTTTGTGTGAGTAACCATAACTGACCGACATGCTTTTCCGCTGTACCTTTCTGTATCAGAACTTTGAGGAAGGAACGCACACTTGACATCAAAATTATTTCAAATGATATTATCTAGTTGTCTCAAGCGTTCATTTCGCTCGGACTTCGGACTTGTCCGTACTTACATAATATTAGCGCGATATTAGAGGTAAATTTTGGAGTCAAATGAAAGTTTCAATTGTTCTCCTTAACAATTACATTACATACATATTATGTATTTAATTTGGTAGTAAATAATAGGCACGTATTGACGATTGTATTGTGAAAACCTTCAAGATTTTATATAATTGTATTTTCTACTTGACTGTGATTGTTTTTGCTTACACTATCATATTTCAACAAGTACGCAGCAGCAATAAGAATGCGTGCTTTATCTACGTCTATAATAGGGATCACTTCACGCTTCCATTTTTATACAACTTACCTGCCTATACTATATGAACTCGACTGTACTATTCTCATCTGTACAATCGAGTTCACATAGACGCATGTAAGACATTGACAATAAAGTCGCGTAAAATATTTATAATATTTTTGCAAGGCTACAAATATAATGACCACCAAAAAATACTTTGGTACCCTAAATAAAAAAATCATGCTTACCAAAAAAAATTACTGAACACCAAAAAAATAAGGCCTAAAAATACAAAAGTACCACCACTTTAATTACGACTGCACTTCAAATTGTATTCAAATACCAAATTTATTGAATGATCACCAAAAATCATTAATGATCACCAAATCTTGAAGACCAAATTAATGCGATATTTTCACCTAAATAAACCACTATGATTACCAAAAAATTTATACATATTACCAAATAAAGTAAACTGATGCCAAAATTACTAGCCCCTCCCGCTCAACCCCCCGTAGCCCGCACCGCATACCTACCTAACCTAATCTACTTTTCTAGTAGCATTTCGTTATGCTACTAGAAAAGTAAGTTAAACTGCTATCAGTTAAGTGGGTTAGGTTAGGTTAGCACTGCGACCCTTACAGAAACGAAATGGTACTAGAAAAGTAGGTTAGGTTAAGTTTCAACTGCTACCCATACAGATACGAAACGCTACTAGAAAAGTGGGTTAGGTTAGGTTTGAACTGCGACCCTTACAGAAAAGAAATGCTACTAGAAAAGTGGGTTAGGTTAGGTTTGAACTGCGACCCATACAGAAACGAAATGCTACTAGAAAAGTGGGTTAGGTTAGGTTTGAACTGCGACCCTTGCAGAAAAGAAATGCTACTAGAAAAGTGGGTTAGGTTAGGTTTGAACTGCGACCCTTACAGAAACAAAATGCTACTAGAAAAGTGGGTTAGGTTAGGTTAGAGCTGCGACTGTTACAGAAATAAAATGCTACTAGAAAAAGGTGACGAAGTGGATTAATTAATTTAATAGGATAACGATATATTAAATGATTGCACATTTTTAATTAAAATGTGGTTACAATTTTGTGATCATTTACTATTTTTGCGTTTACAATGATTATTTTGGAGCCATTTGCTTTAATGGGATAGCAAGATTTAAAAATTTGGTTATCATTTTACATTAAAATGGAGTTCTAATTTTGGTGGTCATTTACTATTTTTGGGTTTACAATGATTATTTTGGTGTCATTTTCTTTAATAGGATAGCAAGATGTAAAAATTTGGTTGTTATCATTTCACATTAAAATGGGGATTGAAATTTGGTAATCATTGACTATTTTTGGGTTAATAATGATTATTTTGGTGTCATTTCCTTTAAAAGGATAGTAAAATGTAATAAAATTGGTAATCATTTCACATTAAAATGGTGTTATAATTTTGGTGATCATTCATGATTTTAGGGTGGTAAAATAGATTTTTTTGGTATTAAATTTTACTAAATCTGGTGATCAGTTAAATAGCAGCTTTTTTGCAACGTACTATATAAGATGATTGTGACCTCGACCGTCATCGTCATCATGGTCGTCGTCATCGTCGACATGGGCTTGATTTTGTAAAGTTACAATTTTTACTAATCAGCTACGGCAGCATTGGTCAAAAGACTTCACATCAATGTTGCTGATTTACATCTGAAGAATATGAGGTCAATTTAATCGTACATTTTGATATCTAAATGATGTCATTTTGTTTTCATTCGTGCGTGCATTTTGCTCGTACATGTAATAGCGCGAGCGAAACAGACGGGCGACTGATAACAAAATTAAATCTTTTTGAAGTCAAATTGTAAGGTCGAATTGTCCTCCGTACATTTACAAATGGGGTCCTGTACTAAAACGTGACTACTGATTTAACAACTAGAGAGATGACTTACCTTAAAATATTGTACTAATTCCATCGGCATTGACGTCATCAGAGAGACGTGTGAAGTGGTTACTCACTGCACATAACTGTTTTAACAGAAGTAGTGTAGGTACCTAATTTCCTACACCAACTCACTAACCATAATCTTCCTGACGTTGTCCCGGTGTTTTGGCACGACTCTAGAAGCTTGGGCTCCTGTTGGCAACTCGTAGTAGGTACTTATAATAATCCCATCAAAAACAGTTCATAAAAATTGGCGGCCAAGACTCACTAGCTTTTACTATAAAAAAAAATCGATTTCAGCAAAAGCCAAGCCCCTAAGCTCTGACTTTACTAACACTACACTTTGGTTTAAAACCTATAGCTTGGCCGTTTCATTTAAACTCGCGACTCCTGAATACCACCCTGCTGTTCTACCGACTGTACGGTTACCATCAGTTTGTCACTGACATAAACGCCGTCGAGAACGTAATTTACTTTCTATACATCCCGTTTGCACTAATATGCGAGTGCGAGCGAGATGTATAGAAAGTAAATTACGTTCTCGACGGCGTTAATGTCAGTGACAAACTGATGGTAACCGTACTGACCTACCGAGACTCGAGTAGAGTCTTGCCCGGAAAAATGAGTTTATCCACTTTTACTTTATTTTTTAAGCATTAAACCTAAATTCTATTTCATCGGACCTACTTACTAATAAAATATTTTTTTCACATCACCTAATCAGAAAATGGATTTTTCTTCCCTGCTGGGAGGGATCAAAGTGGCACTTTTCTGTTCAACGACATTTAATTGCCAGTATAAAATATTAATATAATTAACTATGAACATCGTATTACAGCCTGGCAAAAAAAGAGTAGAAATTAAAGAGTGGCAACACTGTAGTGTCAACACTAAGATTTTTTTTATTTTCCTCATAGTTGATGTGAAAAGCAGTATGTGTCACACGGTATCAAAATTATTTCGTTTTGGGCGTTAACACTTGAATCCCTCATTACGCTCAGGATTCAATGTACGCCCTTGACGGAAATGTATCATTTTGATCCCTTGTTACACAAACTACTATTGTATTCTCTTGAACAATTCTTAAATTACCGCGGTGACACCGTTCATTGCGTTACTCGGACTCATTAAGGCATTACGATGGAATTATATAAAGTGTGACGGAATCTGATAATGCACAGGACCGCGGGTGGCGTGGCGAATCCGACAAATGATCATGGACACTGGCTAATGTTACTTAATGTAATTGAAAGGGGTTTTGTTTTTAAATGGCGTTTGTCTTGATGATTATGGGGCATTAAGCGAATGAATTAACAGAAAAGTATGTATTCCATTAAAAAAATATCTTGCTGCGAGATAATGATACTGATTTTTGAATTGAAAACTTCTTTAGCGGCGCTGTGCACTTTTTGTGATGGGGAAAAAATGTTAAACTCGCGACAGGTCACGTGACCGTAAGATTCGTAAGACGTAAGACGGACACGTGACCTGATCGAAAAACTGTTACAATGTCATTGAGTTTTCACTTCTGCCGGCACTCCCGGAGTGCAACCCGTTGTTTTTTTTTTAATTAATATAAACACGGATACTGAGTTTTCAGATCCGTCATAGAGAAATAAGTAAGCTTCGGCCCGATTCGAAGTTTAAGGTGTCAATTAATAAGATCTAGAACTGACACTGACATGTACATCTAATCCATATCGTTTCTAGATCTATTAACTGACGTATCTTAAAGTTCGAATCGGGCAGCTTAGAGTGCAGTGTCTTAGATATTTGGAAGGCGTAAAAATAAAATATACCTTGAAAGACTAGTACAGTGTAATTTTCAATATGGTAGTAATATTACATTTGTATGACTTTATATTCTTGACGCTGATTAGTAAAGACATATTTAATTATTATAAATATACATTCTACAACGACGCATTATTAAAATGAAATGAGCATGTTTTCTTTTGCAAATTTCCGACCGCTAATGCTTGCTATCTTGCACACAAATTATATTCATACATTAAAGTGCGTTCACACTGAGATACATTTTAATCTAATAATGCACGGGCATGATTGCTTTTTATGCTTTCTTTCATATTTATAATTCATATTTAATGATTGACATTAATGGCAGTGCTTTAGGCCGAGCTCGATTAACATGGCCAGTTTTTCTGGAGCCACCGAATTTTTGATTAGCCTTGCTTATGTATGAATAAGGTAGTTGAGGGCGGTCATCGTATAATGGTTCTATGCACACGTTAATTTCAGATTTAGGCGCTTTCGTGATAGTGTTACGAAACGGTCATTCTATTGTATGGTGGGGACATAGACTACCACATATAGACTCTGCATTATAAAACGTTTACGAAGTCTTACGGTCAACATATGTGGAAGCAACTGAAATGAGCAGTTGCGCTTTCTTGTCAGAAAGGTGTACCCTTTAATTCAGACTCTTGATCAGAAGTTATTATCGTTTACTGCGGCATGGATAAAGGTTTGGCAGTGTGCGACTGATTTATGTTTTTTTCAGTAGGTAAGTAAAGTAAAAAGTAAATTATTAAGCCTCAAACTAACAAAAACTTAGGCAGAGTTGAGCGGCTATAAGTATGCTGGAGCTAATGTGCGTCGATGATGTATTATTAAATGATTTCAAGCTAACATGGCCGTTAATACCATATATACCATTACGGAGTATTTACCATGTTGTTCTTGGGTAACTAAGGTATTGAATAGTTACTCCGTGAAGATGGCATGTGCAACTGTGCCGAAATATCGGGAACTCATCAAAACAAATATACATGGTAAATATCCCGTATTTAATAATATTTACAGTACATAATATATGGTGCTACTTTACCGCCCTAGGGCGGGATTAAGGACATTACGTGCCTATGTCAAAAATTTAAAGGGTCATATGTACTGTAAAACGTTGTACAATACACGTGCGACAAGGTAATTCGCAACTCGTGTCGATTTAAAGCACTCCCTTCGGTCGTGTTTCAATTTATCGCGACTCCTTGCGAATTTCTTACTTTTCGCACTTGTATCGTAATGTACTATTATAGTATTATTATATGCTCTTTCTAGTGAGTAAGTAATCTGTAGGTGGTAGTAATAAAGTGCAACGTGATTTTGTAAATTAACGCCGACTAGCATGTTACAGCGATCCA
This sequence comes from Cydia splendana, assembly GCF_910591565.1. Taxonomy (NCBI): domain Eukaryota; kingdom Metazoa; phylum Arthropoda; class Insecta; order Lepidoptera; family Tortricidae; genus Cydia; species Cydia splendana. The sequence goes on along the minus strand of NC_085971.1, from coordinate 8,300,084 downwards.
TAAAGTACTTAAGTCTTAGGAGTGACTTTGTAAGCGATTAATAAAAATTAGCCGGGTTGCTAACTGCACCAAACTGGCTGTAAGTAATCATAATTACGATCGGTATGTATGAAAACTCTTACATTTTACTGTTACTTACATATTTTAAACTTTTATTGATGAATACAAGATTTCAAATTCAATCATGTAGATACCTTTATCTACTGTTATTCATAAAATGATGTTAGTTTGATGTTTTCATCCCTAATGAATGCAGTTGTTAAGTTGCAGTGGTATATTTAATGTATTTTATTTCCTCTCCTATCACAAAGTTGTAGTTACATTTAAATCTCTTAATTACCATGAAACTGTCCCCTAAAAATTAACTGCCAAGTTTCGCCACGTCTCGTTTATTTTTATGATTCTAAAGCAACCACATATTCACATTATAGGTTGATTCAAACAGAGAATACGATTATTTATTGTTGTTTATAACAGGGAATAATATAAATAGATGAAGTCCTCTTGATCCACTTTTTAATCAGGTGTTCACACAAACGTGAAAATTTTCATAAACACGATCTTAATTCTGTCATCGGCAGAATCGATGAAACAAAAACATGTGTTTAAATTATAGCAGACGGCCTCAAGAATAATTCTCGCAACGCAATTAAAAACATAAAACAGTCTCGAAATAAATCCAAAGCGAAATATCATATCTAAGGCAGAGGCAATAACATTTAAACATATACAGTGGGGCAGATGCGCCAATATTCTATTATTACTGGCTTTTCAGCGCGAACAGCATTAGCATTCCCGACTATTTCTATATCCCTAAGATGAATCATTAAATAATAAAATTCGAAGCACACTTAATGCGCAACAACACACGAATCTATTCATATCTATTTATTAACTAACACATGGACGCTGCTAATCAGTTCCAGGCGTGTTACTTCTCAATCGAACGCACACCATTTCACAAAAGCCATACATCAATGGACGATCTAATTGCGACCTCGTAAACATACGTCAATGTGTTTGTTGGTGCAACAATGTGTGTGAGCCGGCTTATTAGTAGGCACTTTAAAAAAATACAATCTAACTAAACTTCGAATCTGATTTTGAATTTGGAGCAGTTACTATCTGACAGATGGCAGGCTATAAATAAGGTCTCTAGTTAGCGTGTCGGTTTTGCGTTGAGTTTTGTTAAAGGATGAGAAGTGACGCGGCATATTTTAATGTCTTGGGTGTTATTAGCCACAAATGTCACGTCGTTTGATGCATCAACTACTACTTTGTTAAAGTTGGCGTCGGAGATTATGTGGAAGCGTAAATTAGGTTCACATGCATTTTAATGCACGCCGCGAGTGTTTGTGCTCTAGTTCGATAATCTTCAAGCGAATGGATCGGGCGGAGATGATTCATAATGCCCGTTCTATTGTTGGCTGGCACATTGCAAACTCGAAATTATGTAACTAATGTCCATTGCATTATTTAATGTTACTTATCTATGGCGCCTGTGGTTTTCGTTTCTCAAATTTATTTGTTGCCATAAGACTTCCTGTACATTACTCGATCTGATTTGCAGTTCACTTAGATTTATATAATCCTACTTTAGTTTCTAGATGCTCATTACTCATGTCAACTAGTTTATGCCAATACTAACAAGATTCTATACATGCGTTATCCAAACGTAAACTGACATTTTGTTGTATTTGATCATTTAGAGGTGATTTGTACCCAATTCCTACATAATTGGCATACATAATGTAATATGTACGAGTTATTTAGAAATTACGTACAACTTAAAGTTATGAGTTATGACTCGACTTGAATAATTCAGTTATTATGCAATACAAGGTTTTTTTCGAAAAAAATATTTCTTAGGTTTCTATTTACTCCGGACCTAAACTAATCTTGTAAAAGGCTTTTGCATCGCTTCATTTTCATATTATTTTTATATTTTAGTCCAAAAGCAATACGTGCCTACTACTGCAGAAGTTCTTTCTAGAATTTCGTTGCAGAAATGGCAAAAATGGAACCCATTTATGGTTTTAAATGTCCGTCTGTCTGGCCATATGTCACAGTAATTTTACTCGAAACGTAACCCTCCGTTATGCGTAGGCCATGCAAAAAAAATATTAGCCAAGCTTATTGAATCATTCAAAAAATCTGAACTTATGTAAAAAGTAAACATGACTTAAATTTTGATCAATATCCTAAAACCAATTTTATTTTCCAACCGACCTGTTCGCCAATCGCAATTTGTTGTAAGTAGAAAAAACAAAATTAAAACTTGTTACTGTTATGCAAACATTTTTTTCAGTGCAATACAGTTATGGCACGTTTTATTCAAATTCTGTAAATATAATGTAGGTACCTAATCGTAAACCGATGCTCTTAATCATCTCGCAACACAGATCCCACAAAAGATCGGATTGTTTTCGTTGCGCGTAATGCCGCGATCCACTTAAAGCTATTTCAGCGCAACGCATTAAATTTGATCGATCAGCGCCATATTTTTCCTGTTTACCAAATATTTAAGTAACAGCCATAAGTCAGGCAGTAAAATAATTCAAATGTGAAATTTCATGAACGCTCATAATGAACTTGGCAAGCGACCAAAAAACGTCTTATTTTCGATGTGGAATTTGGACCAATTTTTTATTGCAAAGGAAATAGTGATACGAGCGAGTTACAATAGATCGCCTAATTATTAAACTTGTCGGTGTCAAAGAACGCTGATTGTAGAAACGCTAAGAAGTAGTTAACTACCTATTTCTATATCTATAAACTGATACGGCATACCTGTTTTGTAAGGTTTTGATTGGTGTTGTTTTGAAAGTTAGTATTTTTATTTTTCAATGTAGGAAATTTATTTATTTATTTTTTCCAAATAACAAAAAAGTGTGACCAGTCAGTCTTACTTACTTATAGTGAAATAAATCCTTTATAAAACCTTTATATAAATGAATAAATAACTATCATGCGATAACAGAATACAAATCAACCTAATCCCGCAGTAAGACTTTAACTATTGTGTGTGTGTGTTTTTTTAATAAAGACTAATAAAAAATTGGTAATAATAATATAATTATTGGTAATAGTTAGATACGGCATCTTAGCATTAAATAAGAAGGTAGGTACATACCTACCTATGACTGGTAGTACTTACACATTACAGAAAAAAATGGAGTAATCACGTTTGTGGGTAATGATAACTACTGAGGCTTCACTTTCTCAATTTAGTGAAAACAGGTAGATACAGTTGTTCATTTCACAATTATTGAAATAATCAAACATCTGGCAGCAATAAAACACAAAAATTGCATGTGTCACAAAATGTCCATTAATTATAGTCACACCGAACAATAACTTCTGACCACCAACAAGCAATCCATCTCGAATTTATAACTCGCACATTGATTTGGCAATCACACAAAAGATTTATAGCAAATTCCAATCAGTTATATTAATAATAAAATCGGATATCATTCAGCATGTGGCGTAGGAAATCTTTTAGTATTTTGATGGCATTCCTGGATGAACGACTCACTCCGATGGGACTATCAAATAGCACATTATTAGTTAAACCTTGAAGCTCCATCAATCTGAACCACATTGGATTTATTTCATAAAAATAGGTACTTTGAGCATGTAGATTTATTGGGAGCTACCTATAAAATGACCCATATAATGAATGATGACGATGAATGATGATGATGATGATGATGCTATGATGATGATGGCTATGAAGCTAAAACCTATCGCTTTACCGATAGCCTTAGCTACACATATATAAGGCCCAATTCATACCTAACTGACAAAATTAAATCCTTACTACACTCGAACTAAGTATATATAAGCTGATCGGAGCGGCGACAATGCTGAAAAATATCTGAACGTGCACATAATTGTTAAAAGAAGCTTTGTTTAGATATTTGTGAACATCTTGGCCGCTCCGATATATCTGATGGTGACTGTACATCATAATATTTTTTTTTTCAGAAAAGCACTATAAGAATTTTATCCTGTTAGTTACCTACCTACTAGTCCTACTACCTAGGTACTAATGTTAAAACCACCTGCAAACTCGCTTACTAAAGCAATTAATTATTATAAAACGAGCCCAGTGGGTGTATTTCTGTGACTGAATTAGTTTAATAGCCGAACGCTCATCTGTACTATTTTTTAGCTGTCATAGATCTTTTACGATCGAAACGTTCTGTTTATTTTCGTTTTTAATTACCCCGAGCATTGCCAACCGGTGGGATTAGATTGAAAAGTTGTGTTTTGATGTAATTAGGAATCGTGTAAACTTTATAAAGTCACTGAATAGTGCTAGAAACGCGAACCGAACGCCTAAAGTATCTACAGAAGTCTGTACAGTCAGAATCAAAAGTAGCATATCAGACTATTCTAAGTAGGAATGCGACAAAAGTACCTATAACCAAAAATATTATTATGTATAGATTTTTTTTGTATACTGTTTTTTTAAATATTATTATAATAGTTTTTGTAATTCAACACTTAGAGACTTTATACATTTCTAAGTAATTGTAATAAGTACCTTAGTTAGAATTGATATTTGCGGTTAGATGTCTTTTGTAATTTTTGATGTTTTTTTTTTTGCTTTTATGTAAATTCCATGTCGATGTGTAAAAGTGCCCTTGTGGCCTATTGCTGAATAAATGTTGATGTTTGATGATGTTTATCATTTTCTGATAGCTTAACAAAAAGAGATATCTATGTCTATGTATAGAGAGCAATTAAACTGTTGCAGATACTTTTGAACGCAAAATGTCCAGGTATATCTCTAATTGGAAAAGTAATCTAGGTTGGCAGATACTTTTGGGGCATTGTTTCATACGCTATTATTGGTGCTGACCACGGGCGTAGCCAGGGGGGGGTTTTGGGGGTTCAACCCCCCCCCCCCCCCCACCCCGAAAAGTTCAGAATATTAACATTCATAGAATTAAAATAAGAACAGGCGTGCGGCATATTTCATTGATTACTAACTATTACCTATAGTATACGGTGGTTTGGATTTTGGATTTCTCCGCCATCGTCGATTATCGGATCGCATCAATTACTTTTTAAGATATGATAAAGGTGACACTCGGGTGGCGACTGCAGCAGCATTATTCTGTTGCAATGTTACTGCTGCAGCACTCAATTTTCGTGATAAAATGATGTGTCTGATTTCCATACTAAAAGTAAAAATGTAAAACTGTCTATCAAATTGCGTTTTTTATATCGATAAATTTTCGCGCTCGCTTCGCTCGCGTTTCAATTACTTTCTAAGATATGACAAAGGTGACATTCGGGTGGCGACTGCAGCAGCATTACTCTGTTGCTACGTTACTGCTGTAGCACTGTCAATTTTCGTGATAAAATTATGTGACTGATTTCCATACTAAAAGTAAAAATGTACAACTGTCTATCAAATTGCGTTTTTTATATCGAAAAATTTTCGCGCTCGCTTCGCTCGCGTTATCAATTACTTTCTAAGATATGACAAAGGTGACTTTCGGGTGGCGACTGCAGCAGCATTACTCTGTTGCTACGTTACTGCTGCAGCACTGTCAATTTTCGTGATAAAATTATGTGACTGATTTCCATACTAAAAGTAAAAATGTACAACTGTCTATCAAATTGCGTTTTTTATATCGAAGAATTTTCGCGCTCGCTTCGCTCGCGTTTTCAATTACTTTCTAAGATATGACAAAGGTGACTTTCGGGTGGCGACTGCAGCAGCATTACTCTGTTGCTACGTTACTGCTGCAGCACTGTCAATTTTCGTGATAAAATTATGTGACTGATTTCCATACTAAAAAGTAAAAATGTACAACTGTCTATCAAATTGCGTTTTTATATCGAAAAATTTTCGCGCTCGCTCCGCTCGCGTTTTCAATTACATTCTACGATATGGCGACTACAGCAGCATTAGGTACTCTGTTGCAAAGTTACTGCTGCGGCACTGTCAATTGTCGTGATAAAATGATATGACTGATTTCCATTCTCAGCTGTAATGCGGCAATGAACGTCACTCAATTTACCAAAAAAATTCAATGTAATCTTGATGACCCTAGGGAGAGGGGGCACCATGGTCTAGAAATGCTTAGGGCATCAAAATATCTTAATCCGGCACTGGTCGTTTGCGGAGTCAAACGATTTGGGACTCGCATTTTATACACATTTCCATGCCTTCCCGAAAAAAATCGTATCATTCGCGAAAGTCTCGCAACGCATTGAGGTTACAAACGGCACGCGCTCTTCCTCAGGAGTCTGAAGAAGACCACGGTGAGTGGCGCTCTAGCCAGGCAGGCCGCTTCGCTTTCGCTCGCGTGCGTATACCTTACTGTATCGTCCGATATACACCTACTCTGTCGTTAAAATCACGTGTAAAATTATAATAAGGGCGAAAAAAACTATTGATTTTGGAGTGTAGTTTTATTTAGTGGTACCTAAAATATTTTATCTGGTCTACTGTCCTCTAGCATATCCATCTGTCAACTTTACTTCAAGTTCCGCCTCCAGGGGAGAGGGAGAGAAATTAGGATTAGAAATTAGCCGCTTACTGACACAGACAGAATTCCACGCGGGCGGAGCCGCGGGCACAGCTAGTCTCTAATATTTTTCTTGTGTAAGGGTTATTTTATGTACTTTTAGTCGTTTTATTTTCTTGACACAACATGTTTATCTCTTCCATTCTCCTCTGTTTTTCGTCTCCTCAGCACTCACTCCTTTCTTTCTCATATCCTCTTTCACACAATCCATCCATCGTTTTTTGGGTCGACCATACGCTCTCCGTCCATCACCATTCATCCCTAACATTCTTTTACCTATATAGCATTCATCCCTCCTCATTACATGTCCATACCGCGCTAACCTAGTACGTCTCATTTTCTCCTTTACTGGAGCTACTTTCAAACTTCCTCTTATATACTCATTCTTAATCCGATCCTTTCACGTCACTCCACACATCCATCTCAGCATTCTCATTTCCGCTGCGTGCACTCTTCTTTCATCCACTACTTTCGTCGCCCAGCATTCTGATCCATAAATTACAACAGGTCTCACGATCGTTCTGTATATTTTCCCCTTAAGTTTAAGGGGCATTCGTGGATCGCAAGTTGTTCCAGAGACCTGCCGCCATTTCATCCATCCCGCATTTATTCTATTTTTCACGTCTCGGTCGATGTTTCCGTCACTTTGGATCAATGACCTAAGGTACCGGAAGTCAGAGCAGACTGGTAGGGTTACACCATTTAAGGCAATAGAGGAAAAACTGGATAGACCACCGAAATCGCAGAACATGTGCTCCGTTTTGGTTCTGCTTATTTTGAGTCCCACACTTTCCAGCTTTTCTTGCCATTTTCCCAGCCTGCTCTGGACCTCAAGTGCATTTTCTCCGACAAGAACAATGTCGTCGGCAAACAGCATACACCAAGGTGCCTCCTCCTGTATGTTCGATGTCAGAGCATCCATAAACAGGAGGAACAAATACGGGCTTAAGGCCGACCCCTGGTGTAAACCTACCGCCACATTGAACTTGTCGGTTACTCCTGCTTCCGACCTGACGTAAGTACTGGCTCTGTCATACATCGCCTGAACAAGCCGTACATACTTCTCTGGCATTCCTTTCTCTCTCATAGGCCACCACAGAACCTTACGGGGGACTCTATCGTATGCCTTTTCCAAGTCCACGAACACCATGTGCAAGTTCTTTTGCTCAAGTCTGTATTTTTCGCACAGTTGGCGAAGTGCAAATATGGCGTCCGTAGTTCCCCGGCCCGGCATAAACCCAAATTGGTTCTGTGTTACCTCACTTTCTTCTCTCATTCGTCTCGCTACCACTTTTTCCCATATCTTCATACTATGTGACATGAGCTTTATTCCCCGATAGTTATTGCAATCCTGTACATCACCCTTTTTCTTAAAAACGGGCACCAGTGAACTGTTGCACCATTCATCAGGGATCGCCTCTTCTTGCAACAACTTGTTGAAGAATAAAGTCAGCCACTTTCATCCATCCGCTTCCAGAAACTTCCATACTTCCACAGGTATACCATCTGGCCCAACCGCTTTCCCATTCTTCATACCTTGCACAGCCATCTTAACTTCTTCTACAGTGATCTCCTTCACCATACCAATGTTACTTCTAACATTTTCGAGCACTCCAGTCGTTCTCTTCGTTCATAAGTTTATTGAAGTAGTTCTTCCAGCGTTCTTTAATGCTCTTGTCATCTGTCAAAATCTTTCCTGCTTCGTCTCTCATACATTTCATATGATTTATATCTCTTGCATTCCTCTCTCTCTCTCTTGCTATTCTGTAAAGATCTTTTTGGCCTTCTTTTTGAAACTTACATCTCTAAAATTAGATTTTTTGGAATGCGTATATAGTAGACGATTTATTTTCTACATTGATACCAAAAGAACTTAATCAAACTGCCTAAAAGTTAGATGTTTTTGACTCTAAAGTAAGGTCTCGCCGAGGTAAGAAATGAAGCCTGTCTGAACTTTGTTCTAGGGGTAAATGCTTTGACATTAACTAAGTAAAAGTTAGCTAACCTGGTAATATAGTATCTGCAGTACCTAAATAATAAATAATATCACTAATTTTCTCTATAAAGAAGTATTTTTTTTGCAAAAAAACTAATAACAAGCAATTTTACGTGATAAAGGGGTCATTGGACACGCATATGGGGTGAACAGTTACGCCAAATGGGGTGAGTAGATACAACAAAGGGGTGTAAAGACACGCCTTGGGGGTTGAAAGACACGAAAAAATAATTTTGTGTGAAATAGCTGTTTAACAGATATATATACCATTTGCCAATAGATTATCAGCTTAATAATGACCAGATTCGATGCCTATGAAAGCTAAAACTTAATATTTCTATTCACCCCTTTCTTGTGTCTATCGATCCCGTTCTAAGGATATGGAGAAAACAGGTAGTTTTCTTTGATTTTCTCTGAATTGGGTAGGTAAAAATTTATCTCACAAATGCAAAATTGAAGAACTAACCAAGACTCAAAAAATGATATTAAAAATTTTACTTTTATCATTTGGATTATTGGCGAAAATCGTCCTTGAAGTTGAAAATCGCGTCTTTTCACCCCGTTTTACGGTACATTAACTAAATATAATATTTAGTATAGATAAATAGACTTTTACTTAACGTTAACTTATATTATTACTACATATTTATTACTTCTAAGTATAGGAACTTTGTTTACAATCATAATAGATCATCCTGCATAAATTCTGCGATAGTATAGTATGATTTTTTAATAAAACGGACTTGAGTTTATTTGTAATTGTAATTAAATTATCATTTCCCCATACAAAACAGTTTGTATTAACCAAAGTGCACATGCAAAAGTAACTAATTTAAGCAAATCTAATCTCATGTGAGTCAGAATCGATACGTTCTGGCGTAACGACCATCGGATGCGCCCAAGTGTTCCACTGAGATTGTAAATATTTCTCTGTTTCTGAACATGACTAAAATAGAATAGAACGCGTGTTCCTAAATCCCCTTTGAAGATTACACACGCCGGCATTAGCTCTGGCAAATTACCCTCTAACAAAGATTGTATTAATTACGCGCTCCCGATAGCCCAATGTAAATATACATTTAAATTTAGAATTCGGCAAGCGTGCGTGCGCGCGGCTTTTCGACGCCTTATATCTGTCATTTTCTCTCGATTCTAACAGTTTTTTGTTTTCTTAATACCTCTTTAATCGCGGGCAAATGTTTTCTCGTAAATTGATATTGCGGTAGACGTTTTTAATGTTATACTTACGCACTCATACACAATTCATGGAACTCGAATTTGGTCAAATTAGACAATGTTGAACATATTTCGGAAATTCAAAGTGAAATTATATGTTATTAAGAAACATCAACACTGGACGGTCGTTATAACACAAAAGATAAACAGTCTGAATTAAAGAGTCGTTCATTATAATACATTTTGCTTAATACTCGCGTTATTTGGGCGCAGGGCGTGTTATCGGTTCGCCGATCGGCCGATGGCCACTGCTGATTGTTTCGTTCTGGTACTACCTTTAATAATAAACTTGCCACAGGTTCTGGATTTGCTTGTTTATTTTTGGGGTACCGTCAAATATTGCTTTGTTCGATTAGTGGCAATGAAAATTAAAGATGCAAGTCATAGTTTAAAAGTATTTGTCCAAGAAATATCATAAATCTAGACCGTGAAGTGTGTTGACCGAGTTCGGAATATAGGTAAGTATCTTGATTAACGAAGAATTTTACGTAGTACTTATTGTACCTACCTGATATGTTTTACACTGAATATTACTTGTCAATACATTAATGTTTCTACAGCACAAAAACGGGCATACGTAATGAAATGTTTAAAAATATGCTTTAAATCAACCTAAAAATAAATGGAGAGATGAATTAAGCATTTAAGCAACTATACTTAAAGTAGTCAAAATCTTCAAAATTGGGTTTTGTGAGTTTAAAAAAGCCAGTAAAGCACGGTTTTACAAATCGCTTGTTTTTTTACCCCCTCGGTGATTCTTATAAGTTATTTTTTGATATGGTAGAATAATTATGCGCTCATAAACAACGTTAAAGCACTTCCGCGCATCTACAGTGCTCAAAATCCAGATCGATTCAATCGTGCTCACCGATAACCCGAAATTACGATTCGAAACCCGGTATTATCCACACAAAAAGCAATAAAATAGCGTGAAATAGTATGAGAGCATTAATTCGATTATCAGATCGAGGTGCGAAGCGAGTTTCGATGTTTATCTAGGTATAAAGAGGCGCTATAAGAAATTATTTTACAGCTGTAAAATAATAAAAACGCTCATTAGCAGTCATTTAGGAGCCGCCTCCGAGATCGAGGGCCTGATATAAGTATTTGGAAGTAATAAGAGGGTGATGAACTAGTTCTGTTAGCACACGCATTTTACTTAGAATCGTTGCTGTCAAATATTTAAATAACAAATATCTATTTGGCGACTACCTTGATCAAACTCGGCTTGTCGGTGTATGAAATTAATTTAATTAATATTTTGGTAGTAGGTATGTGGACATTCATTGGCTTCTTTGGGACTAGGTATATGAGGCTATTTTGCGTTATATTTGTATCTGCGTTATTCCTTACCGTTTGTTTTACTTTTTTATTTGTTTTTTTAATCAGATTTCAATATAAATATTGCATGTATATGTATAATTCCTATTTATGTTACATATTTCAAACTTTGTATTTAAATAAAAAAGTTAGTTGTATAACGAATTAATACATCCAACATGTTTGGTTTATTCTTATTTTCTATAAAATACTCTTTAAGTATAATTTGTATAGATGGCCTGGATGATGTACCAACCCAGATGAAATAAATAAATGAAAGTTCAGATATGTCCAATTATCGATTAAGTTCCTTTCATCAGTTGCACGGAATTATAAATACATCGTGTACCTAATTATTATCCGTTAACAAGTGTTATTAAACATACAATAGCGAAATCAGTTTCGTACCAAAACCACACATGCAACTGGTACTTAGAACACAATTAAAACCACAAAATATTCATTATTCAGGTAATTTAACATTTAATTCGCCAGTATTCTTGTATTCAACGAAATTACATGACAGACAGACAGGACATATTAACAATTATTAATAACAGCTTATTCGTATGTTCCTCGATCCCTCGTTTTTAAATGACAAGTATATAATGAAGTACAGATGTTAAATCTGGGTTTTAAGTAATTTACAGAGATGGAATGATTCGTTTCATTATAAAGCTAATTGCACACTAGTCATTTTCACAATGGTAATGTCTTGTTGCGGTCTCGGGCACAATTTACCTGAGGGCACAAACTCGCTGGGATCAGGTACAAAGATGCACAAAGATATAATCATTCTGGAAGTGCATAATAACTTTATATGTTCTTACTAGAAATTCTAAGCTTTTTATTTAAAACTAAAATAAGGATACAAATTACAATTAAACTAAAACTAAAGCTTATAAATAAAAATTAAAACTATAAATTTAAAAAGACAAACCGCTCCTTGCCGTTCCCGGTGCAAAGGAGCCCATGATGATCGCAGCATTTCCACGCTGGATTACCACGGACAGCCTTTGCACAAGGAACGACTCGGAGCAGGGACCCTCCCCTTTAAGTTCTGTCAATTCTTACTTAATTTTTGATGTAACAGGTTAAATCTATTAGTTGGATAGATGTATGACCCCCTAAAGTTAAAAATATTGTGGTAAGTGGGGAAAGCCCAGGATTGGATCGGGTGCCGTTAAATTTTTATACAATAAAAATTATATAATTTCAAGTTACATTACATTTAAAATGCATAATTTCATAGGTAATGACATAGCATAAATTTAGTATACCTAACGATTAAAACTTATTAAAAAAGCTTTTATACCCTTTTGTATGTTATGTCTTCATAAACTTACAAGCATAAAATGTACAGCTCTTTAGCGAGGTATGTTTGTTAGTTACCTTTTGCCCATTAAAGCAGGAATAAAAGTTCCGCGAAGCGGGGCTTCGTTAATTTTTTGGCGGGTCCTAACTGTATTTCTAAATATAATAGTAGATTGTACAACAAGGGCATAAAGTGACCCATTTTTACCCCAGGCAATTTTTTGGTCTGAGCGAAGCGAAGACCAAAATAGTAGACGAGGGTAAAAATTGACATTTATGCCCTTGTTGTACACTCTGCTTTTCACTTCGATTGCGAGGAAAATATACAAAAAATCAAATATTTTAGGTTATTTTAACGTATTTATTGAAGACTAAAGAAAATTGTTCTTGGGACGGTCGGAGGCGCGGGGCACGCCGATCGGGAGAGCGCCGGTCGGGGGCGCGCCGGCAGGGCTGGCAGAATTTGGACTTTATTGCTAAGTCAATAAGGGTCGTAATAGATGATTTTACTTTATGCTCTAGAGCATAAAATGCGATTTTACGTCGTCTACGCACGACATAAAGGTGCACTTTTTGAGCATGAGAAGTGAAAACAATATATAATTTGACAAATATACCTATACCGATTGTTCTTTATGCAACGCGCAACGTGAAGATACTCGTATTATCTGAAACTTTTCTTATATACAGAGTGGCCAAAAAATAAGTGCATTCCCGTTGCCAAGGAGGTTTTGGGATTATACTGAGATACTTTTACTATGGGACCAACCCCGACATCGCGAAAAAAAATTACTCTCCCATAGAAAATGGACTAGCCAAAATGTATGAAACAGCCAAAATTTTATTTCGCGATTTCGGGAAAAGTAAAAGTTGCTCAGTATAATCCCAAAACCTCCCTGGCAACGGGAATGCACTTATGTTTTGGCCACCCCGTATAATATTAATAACTGTCAGTTATACTTGGGAAAGAAGTCCCAAAGAGTTTGTCTCATCCAGAGGCTACACATTTTTGTCGGAAAGAGCTCTTACAATAAACACTTGAAGGTACAATTAGGCGTTTTGTACTCGATGCAAGCCTTCAATTAAACCTTCACCCAGCGCTGGGTTTTAATAAACGGCTGGCTTTGTATTTTGTTTGCTAACTGTCGCTAATTTACATTGCGGTTTTAGTGCGGTTCTTGTTACTTATGCTATGGCGGTTTCTTACTGTGTATATTGCACTCATGGAAACATTTAGAGGAACGCAAAAAAAAAATACAAATTTTGTAATTACTTGAGGTGCTGTGATCCAGTAATGAAACCTTTTCCTTTGCGTCCCTCTAAACTTCTCTAAACTTCTTCGTCTATGAGCACGTATATATTACTATAAATTAGATTTTTTGATACGTTTTATTGAACAGCTAGAGTTAAATTATAATTATAAATTAATACAAAAGTCTAAGGAAAATTGACTCTGAGTTAGCACCTCAAGAAGGGCCTCAGATTTATGATTTGTTTCAGCTAAATTTTCTGCCGCTCGTCGCAGCTAAGTTGGCCTAGAAGCTGATTCAGTAAAACGATGTTTTACGGTTTTGATCTTATTTTGACACGACCTTGAAGATCGCTCACGCTGATTGTTGCATTCAAAATGAAGTGAAAGTCGAGCGTGAGATGGGCGCTAATTACCAAGACGATAGTCAAGGTGACCTTTAAAGGTCTTATCAAAACCAGTTTTAAACCCATAACAAATTGATAAAATAGAATCAGCCTCCGGGAAGTACGAGTAGGGCTATAACCGCGAAAATCGAAGTTCGCAAATTGCGGTCATTTTTCTCTGTCACTCTAATTACGCCTTCATCGGAGTAAAAGAGAAAGATCCCCGCAATTTTCGAATTTCGGTTTTCGCGGTAGCTCCTCTGATCACTATATCATCTTATCGATCGTTTTGTAGACCCAAAGAAAAATAATTGTTTTAATTAAATTAGTACCATTTAAACCTAAATCATTTTATTTCGACGTAAACAATTGGACATGTAGGAGACAGTAAAAAATATAATATAAATGTATATATCTTGAGGGATCTTCGATATAATTTTCAGTACAGGGTTCTTGATCCGTCTTCGCATTCGAACGCTTTGATATGTGGTCTCGTGCCTCTGACTCTTATGGAGACGGCTCTTATTAACACCATTTAAATGACTTCAAACTAGTTCTTTAGCAAATTATATTAGTTACAATAATTGAAAACCGATAAGGAACTTTTCTTAAGCAAATACCATGTGGTATTAAGGCCACTACTTGTAACCTGTTTTCTTATGTGCAATCAAGTTTGAAAGTAAGTAGGTATGTTAGATATAAACGATTAAAATCCTTTACAAAATCTGCTTAATTTCTAAATTACTACCACTTGAGGGCTATTAAACAGCCATTATCCTTATTTAAATTCAAGAATGCCACGTGTCAATATCTTACAATAAAAACTAACTCCAATTTAATACAATAAAATGCAAAGTAGACAATAAAGCAAACAAATTATAAAAGCATTAAGTACCTTAAAATACGGAACATTAAAATTCTACGTATTATAATTTATCAAGAAATGTTCCCCTTTCTCTATGCCACCTTATCTTTGCATCTATTAAACTGCTAACTCAACTACATTAGCCTTTATGTCTTTGTGGTAGGGTCGAATATAATTTATGTTGGCGTAGGCGCGTGTGAAACTAGCTTGGCCGAAGATAATTGGCGTTAAGTGTCTGTTAAGTTATAATATAAGTTAAGTAGATAGCATCCGTACATGTTTTTGTTGTATGCAATTAGCAGTTATTGTACTGTCAGTTGTAATTTCTCACGTATTTCATCACTTTACTAAAGTACACGTTTTGCGTTTACAAATTATGTTAATGACGGAATTGTTAATTGCTGCTTGTAGTTGTAAAGGGGTGGTACAATCACTTTGACATGACGTTTCAATGTTTAACCCCCATTGTGGCTAAACTTTTCTGTTACATTTAACGGATTTCTGTATTTTTAAGGATCACCGATATATTGTCTTGGAAAAAGCAATACAGAACAAAACATTTTTGTTTACGCTTATAGTGTAGCGTGACCGTGATACTTAATAATATGAAAGAAGGTATATATCCAATTTTACAGTCAAAATATACATTGCTCGTGAGTAGATATACCTTGAATGAGTCTCAGCCATTGTACTCTTATATTTGTTGTTATTTTTAACCGATAAACATTCTCTTTTTCTTCAATCACTGTGACCAGTAAAACGCTGAAACCCTTTACTCCCCCAGTAATAACATACTCTAATTTAATTAGCAATAACAACCGTTGCCCCAAATAATTTCTAAATGCCCCATTTAAATAAATACGATTCTTAGATCCACCATCAACAAATACATTTTAATTTCAATAACCTAAAGTCAATAAACGTTAATAAACGTCATTCATTGACCTCCATTCCTACAATAATATGTACAATGTATTGAGCTATGAATATGGACATTGTAACAGCTAGCCCGTTTGTGGTTCTAGTAGGTAGTTGTTTGTCTAGCACGTGCGGCGTCGTGTTGCGCTAGGCAGGGGTAATTTAAGACCTATAAAGCTTTTTATACATAGTGTTAAACTAAATACATCAATCATCATTAAATAAAATATTTAATACATTAAAACGCGGAAAATCGCGATGCTCATCTGTCAATTCGGGCCGCGCTATAGTGATGTGACCCTTTGTAACACCACGAAAGTCGCATAATAGAGAATATTAGGCAAAACTCTGCGTAGGTGGGACCACTAGCACATACAGTAAACAAACCTCATTGACATCATCAATGACACATCATGTGTCACTATGTGAATCACATGGCCTACCGTGAAACACGACAATCTAAAGTTCGGTTTCTGCCTCTCTATCACTCTTGCTTATTCGATCGATAGAGAGGCAGATAAAGAAATTTCGATTTTCGCGTTTCGCGGTAGGCCACCTGTAAACAAACCGCCTTGGTGCATCAATGTCATAGTGACAACTTGTCAAAAAACTGTTTAAGGCCTAGTATGTATAAGTTACTCTATGGTTTACTAAACAAATTAGTGCTGCACTCTGGCGGCAGAACATTGCAGTAATACTCCCTATTGGTCATCAATAGAAACATACGCTAACACGTAGACGGTATACATATTTCTACAGTATTTTACTCATCTCATCATCAAACTCATCGGCACCTATCGCTACATTATTATACAGTCGAAATACCTTTTTGTTTGATTTTAGTGCAGCATTTTTAAAACATGATTGTTATTGCTGCAAGTAAATAAACGGGTTTACAATTATTTATTCCTTACTTTTTAGATATTTTTTATGACATCAATGCAGTTAAGAGCAAACCATCTTGAGCACCACTTTTACTTGTCATCTTCAGTTACATGGATCACCTAAAACAAATAACACTAATCTCGATCCCACTTACAACCAGTCCATCACTATAACTCCAGTAAGAAACAATATAAAAACTATTGAATGAAACACATGCCTAAGCGGCCAATTCAAACTGGCATTATGACATCAAGATGATATCTACATTATGTCAGCAACGCGTGCATTTCGCTCGCACGGTCAGCCAAGAAAGTGGTTTACCACTTTCTTGGCTGACTAATATACTTGTTCGTTTAGCTCGCACGGGCGACTGACATTATTTAAATAAATAAATATTATAGGACATTTTTACGCGAATTGACTAAGCTCCACGGTAAACTCAAGAAAGCTTGTGTTGTGGGTACTCAGACAACGATATATACTCGTATAATATATCAATACTTAAATACACAGAAAACAACCATGACTCAGGAACAAATATCCGTATCATCATACAAATGAATGCCCTTACCAGGATTCGAACCCGGGACCATCGGCTTGATAGGCAGGGTCACTACCCACTAGGCCAGACCGGTCGCCAAATTATTTAGATATCATTTTGGTGTCACAATGTTAGTTAGAATTGGCCTCTAAGTTAAGGTAAGGCAAGGTCAGACACGTGTGATGGCAAAGGGTTCATAATTAGAGTAAGCACAATTGGCCAATGTTTAGAATACGCAGCTGTGCGGATTGTTTAATGGCCGTTTTAATTATATAGATTTAGGTGCGTGAGTCATAGTAGCAAGATTTGTTTTGTTACAGTGCTGGTGATTTGTGCGTAGTAACTTCTTTTGATTTCAAGTTGTTACCTACTTACTCGAATGTTGGCCCTATTTTAAAACCATGCAATACTGTTTAAGGATAAAAAAAGAATGTTTTAGACATTGAAGAGTAATTTAATTTCTAGACGTATGTATATTGCTAAATTTTAGATCGACTCAAATTTGTATCTGTACAGGCATGAACTTTATCGATTTTCATTCCATCACCGCGTTTCGGTCGTTGCCGTTGCCAATGTTTTATCATTAACGACCATAAGCGATTGAATTTTACTCTTAACTTTTGCCCGCAACTTAAATTTGGTCACACATTCAGTAGGAACCTATTTAATTTAAAACACCATCACTAATAAAAGTAATAAGCTACAAATTGTGGCTGTGAAAAACACAAGTAAAGTAACTTAGGTACGTCCATGTAATTTTATCTCATGAAGAAATGACTGCAGAATTGCAGATATTAAGACGCGTAATGTATCTAACTCTAAACTAAGAAGGAACGTCAAATTTTGCAACTAGTAACGACTTAGTATACTCGTAATTATGAAGAATGCACTTCCTCAGTATTTAGGTTCACTCCGTTCTCGCCTCAGGGCTATCATTATCATTAGGGCTTGAAATGATATAATAATGATTAACGTACGAGTGCTTGAGCCGTGACGGGCCCTGCTCGGCCGACGCACTTCCTTCTTGCTCAAGACATTTGTACAATTGTTAGACCGTTTAAAGTCTAATATGGAAAATCTCATTGTATCATCATTAATTTCTATCCATTTGGTATACCTATAGGTTTATTGAAAAATCTTTTCACCCTAGACAGGTAAAAGGGAGTCAAGTGCAAATCTGCTGTTTTTTTTACTCGGCTAAAAATGAACGGATCGACAGCTCGGCAAGGTTTTTTTTTTATTATATAGTAGGTATGTCGGGATTAAACACTATTTGTGATAAATAATTCAGTATTATGTACCTACACATCAATCCATTGTCAAAGTTTACAAGAAAAAAAGATTCAGAAAAATTGACAATCTCTTTCTTTTTATGAAGTCACTTAAAAACAAAAACACAAGGTGAAACAGTATTACCCACGTAATCATGTAATCAACATAATCTGTTGTTTCTCAATTATAATTGTTTACCTGTTACGAGCGAGAACACACCAACCAAAACAATTCACATTTTTAATTCATTTAAAACTAAATTACAAAACATTCAATTAATCGTCTACTTTCTTGCTATTGTGTAGTAATCACGGCATAGTCCAAGAGCTGACCACGCGAGCGCCATTACTCGTTTTGTTAATACCGCATCGCTCTTTTGTTATTTTGACACAGGAAGTTATTAAAGCAATTAACTGGGGCACGGCTCCTGGGCTATTATCATCTCTACGAGTGACGTGTTAATGCCGGACCGCTACTAGTGTTGGGACATGGATCGATAATTTGTGTTAAATATATAAAATTTATTTTAGTTGCGTAAGATTTATATCAGGTAGGTATACAGAGTGACGCGCGTTCAGTGCGGATCAAACCAAAGCCAATGCTAATAGTGGTCTTTAAGAGCTACCGATTTGACTCTCATGTATTTAAAATGAAAAGTAGTGGTTTTGGACGAATCATTGGAATTTAATACATTGATAACAATGAAAAACAGTTTTCAGTCAAACCTGGTTATTATTTTCGGTAATAATACCTCTATCATTCATTCATTAACCTTCGTTTGATCCGTAGGAAGCGCGATGCCGTGTTACTCATTTACTTTATTACTTAGTACTCATATGTATACTATTTCATCCCTAAAAGTCGGCTTCTATGTTTATAATGCACAATTCGATATCAAAAGCGGGTTTACTTCGAAAATTCGTATACTGTTTTTAGCTGTGTTTGACAGGTTAAAATGTTTTGTAAGTAAATTAAATAGCAATCAAAATATTAATTAACTATTTTAATTGAAGTCGGGCCACGAAAGTTATGAATGATTAAATTTAATAAATGGCATTTTTGTAAACCTCATTAAGTTTTTTTAATCAACAAAGCATTCACAAATTCATTAATATCAAGCCATAATGAATTAATAATTACATTATTACAGCGAGCCATCACACAGCCACATCACTACTCGAGTCTCAAATTATATCGGTTTTTTAATTTCAATCGGAGTGGCCGAATGGAAGCTACTGGCTGATCACAATGCACTATTCCATATACTGTGCCCATAATTGATAGTCATACAGCCTTAACAATAGTGAAATCATTACTAAAGCCCAAATTAAACTGGATTTTCTTTCAAGGTTAATAAAGTCCGTATTTCTTTGGCGGATCAATAATAAAAGTATTAAAAAGTAACAAATAAGTTTAAGTTGCGTGGCTCCCGTACTTACACCAACACTAATTTTGGGAGTCGTTATTATTGTTTCTCATGATTAAGTTTCTTTTTGCCTACAATAGAATCACGGTTGTGTTCTATGATAATTACGTGCCTCATTTTATGTGTTTAACATAATTTTTGAATGCGGTGTGGGTTACAGACGACAGTATCCTTGGAGACAATAATTATGATTGTACGGTCCACGGGTTTACTATAAAAAGGGGATCTGCTTTTTTTACTGACAATTATAAGTATAAAAATGTATTATTCCTAAAATTCTGATGTACTTGTAGTCAAACGAGAAGGATTAAAGTTTCTTAAGAGAAGGAACTGGTTCAATTCAAACCATAGGATAAGTTTCTCGTATTGAATGTACAAAATATCATTCGATATTTACCAGCTAGAAATTTAAAGAAGAAATTATAAGGTTACATACGAATTTCTACGATATATCGCGTAATCATGGGGACTGTAGCCGAAACCTTTTTGGGAGAGGAAACTTGCACCCAAAAGTAAGACGTATACAGGATGATAATGAGAAAAGGGTTAGGTTAGGTTAGGTACGTAACTTAGCATCTAACCAACCATTTTTCAACCCACCATAATTTCACCGGACACTACAAATGGGCCAAGCCGTGTGAATAAAACACGTGTTCAGAACAAAGAAAGTAACGTGTCAATTAAAAGATATTTGCTCTTTTTCCCTCCGTAACGAACCGTAATGCAATTATCCGTAATAACAGGACGAGACAAAGTGACAACGCCGAACGCCCCGTCAGCTCTCGGGCAATTAAAAAGTCGTTTTCTTACGGTTTTTACACCTAGGTTACTTTAATTGCGGTTGGGACAAAAACGACCGAGTGATATTAATACTGTACGTGAGAGCTCGGTGAACCGCACCTTGGGAGGAATGAAGGCTTTTGAGGCTTTGTTCTTTAAGAATGGGTCTGCGTCAGCGATTTCTAAGCGAAAAAACAATAAGTAAAAAAAATTAAAAGTGTTCATTTGTTGCGTTCGAAGTAGCTCTTTTATGCTGACATCTGAGCTGACATTAACGTTTTTAAAAACTTAAGGAGCCCACAGATTACCAGTTCGTCGGACGATCAGGCTGTCAGTTGTTCGGAGCTGTCAAATTTTGCGTTTAACTGACAGGCTGATATCGTCCGGCGAACTGGTAATCAGTGGGCCCCTTTATATTGATTTGATACTGATATACTATTATATTGCTCTTTATGCTTCATAAGCATAAGGCATCTTATTTAAACTAGTTCTAACACTTGCTTGCCTTCTTAACCACATCCCCGGGGTACCCACAATCATGGTGCTGATTGCTAATTTTAGGTCGTCGACGTCCGTTATCCCAGGACATACTCGTACATCCTTGAGTTTCTGTACATTTACACCGTAGGTTTGAATAAATCGACAAACTTTAATTCTGACTGACATGAAATTCAGATGCATAATAGGATTACATTAAATTAGGTACTAAAGGGCCACTTACACCAATCACTAACCCGGGATTAACCGGTTAACGCCGGGTTAAGTAGGATGGTGCATGGTGGCCCTAAATACTTTATTGAAGTATGTACCTAATATCAGAAGAAATCGTAAAAGTTCTTAATAACCAATCAAATAATTTGTCATACACGACTCACTGTCAGTTGTCAACTGTTTTGATTGCAGCACGCCCTAAAGACAACGACAACGCACACAACTTACACAAAAGTTGATATCAAAATGGATTTATTTTGTTTTAGGAATTAATTTAATTGAAATGGTAAATTAAACTTGCGCTGCAATAACATTATACAGCTTGGCAAAAAAGAGTAGAAATTAAAAAGTGACAACCAAGGCTCGGAACCGGTTTTTTCTTCATACAAAAAATACCAGTATTATTACGTTCTTTTTCGTTCTTTGGTTTATTATTTCATTTTTAATAGGACAATCTAATAATACGAAGTTGTTACCTAAATACACGATTCAGTCGTACGTAAAGAGCATAAAATAATTAAAAATATTGGCCTATTTCGGGTTTTCCAAAAAAACCGGTTCCGAGCCCTGGTGACAACACTGTAGTGTCGTCCCGTTTTCTTATATTAATTGGTTTGAAAGGGACGACACTACAGTGTTGCCACTTTTTAATCTCTACTCTTTTTTGCCAAGCTGTAGGTGTCATATCATCACGTGATCACTCATCACCCATCATACAAAAGTGTCGTCGGACCCGGACCGGTCTCGCATGAGTCATCCTTAAAATTTCTCGGGTTCCGGCAGTATCCGGATATCAAGGTCACCTAACACTGGCTGACCCGAGTAGCCCCCGCACTTGCGTAGCCTTTGGGAATGGATGGCCTTCACATCCTCGCATGACCTTCACCTCCACTGACCTGGGACGTTTAACGTTAATTTCCTGAGGTCTATTTTGATTGTAATAGTAAATTATTAATATGATCTGGATTTATTATTGGTACGATCTGTCAGTGTCAAAAGTGACGTTTCTAGTTGAAGAAATGTCACTTTTGACACTAACAGATTATATCCATAACATATCCAGATAAATTTGATTACAATCAAATGCGCTATACGCTAAAATGTTGGAGCCGCACACGCACACGTCACGCAAGCGGTGTGCCGTCTCTCATAAGGATTTGTATACTACAACGCCGCACGCGCACGTGCACGTCACGCACACGCAGCCGGTGTGCACAACCTTAATTTTTTCTAACAAACTTTACTACATTTTTATTCATTGAAACATGACGTCACGTCAACAGACGCAATAAATAAAACAAAAGAACAGCGAAGCGTATAATTACATCGAACTCACGAATTACCGAACGTGCTCATAATGATTATTTCGGCTCAAATTATAGTTTTCGAGTAATTGTTAACCCTTTTAGCAACATCTGGTGTGCTGTCGCGACAGAATGTCCGTCACTTAGCGCGTTGTTTTTCTTTTTATTATTTTGTAAGGTCACATACATTAAGGGTGACTCACGCTAAAACGGCTCAGGTCCGGGCCGAGGCGTCCGACACTACAGTTTTCTATAGAAAACCCGACAAATAAAACGAAGTGTCGGCAGCCTCGGCAGCCTTTTCATTTCAGTTTTATAGACAAACTGCTTATCGTCGGTGCAAATAAAAAAACCCTAAGTGATTTTTAACGATTTTTTGATTTTGGCATATTTTAATTCCTTTTTCAATTTCCCGTCGACCTAACTATATAAATATTTTTTTTTTATCTTTATTAGTTTTGAAAATAACTAACAAAATTTGTACAAAAAAATAGCTATGTGATTTTTTTTCCACATAACGAAATTAAATGCCTTGTTTTCCGTCGAGGCGATAATGTTGCACATGGCGATTTATTGACCCTAAAATCCGCTATGTATCATTTCTCGTACTACGTTACTTTGGAAACAAATCGCTATGTGTAAACTTTACACATGATGATTTTAAGTGAACCAAATTTAAGTCGCTATGTAGCAAAATTCTGGTTAAAATAATTAATATTCATAAGTATCATGTAAAAACCATTGATTTACCAGAAAAATAAATACAGGTGCAACAAATACATTACAAACAGGAAAATAAACAGTTTTTTTTGGCTCCTGAAAAGTAGCTAAAAAATACATGGCGATTTTTTTATTAGCACCGACGTTATTAATGTGAGGCGGATTATGTTTTAACGATTTGTTAAAGTTTAGATTTGGTTATGATAAGATCTTGCCACGTCTCGCAATGCTCCTCTCACGCGCCAATAAGTGCCAGCAAAATGCCATCTGATACGACTCCCACTGTCAGTTGTGCGCACCAATCGTCATCGTCAATTGTTAAATTATAATGGGCCTTAGTTAGGTTACACACCTTTATAATCTGATTAAGTTTTTCTACAAGCATCGTTGCAATACACTAATGTTTACGAAATTCCAATTATATTTCGCCAAATAACCCCCTAAAGCCTCATATCGTTACGTTGACACAAGTAATTAGTGGATGTCATACAGGGGCGTAGGCGTAGGAATTAGTTTCGTTTGCGGCGGACCTTATTTGCTTACGTGCTACGACGCTACGACGTAGACGCAGAAGATACGGTACGGAGCGGTGCCGCGCTCTGAAACGTTGTGCAGTTATGCGTTCGGCCTCAGAGGCAACTTCGAACATACATTTTGACATCAATATGTCTGTGTGTTATCATTCGCCCGTGGGTCTCGCTCGCGCCAATTCATGTACGAACAAGTGCGAAAGAAATACAATGATATGCGCGAATTACATCAATAAATA
This sequence comes from Cydia splendana, assembly GCF_910591565.1. Taxonomy (NCBI): domain Eukaryota; kingdom Metazoa; phylum Arthropoda; class Insecta; order Lepidoptera; family Tortricidae; genus Cydia; species Cydia splendana. The sequence goes on along the minus strand of NC_085971.1, from coordinate 8,275,841 downwards.
TCAGAATAAATACGTACGAATTGGCCTTTTAGTCTCCATGTCTGTATAAATGTTGCTCAGCGTCCCCGTCACGTTATCAAAGCCTTTAACGGCTGCTGACATTACATAATGTGTAAAATTAAATTAAGTGTATTTGCACAAATATATACTTGTCTATCCACTTGTCAAACTATACTACGAACAGAAATGCAAAATGTTTATGGTGGTGGTACTGGTGCTCGACGCGGTCCCAGTACATGTCATCTTGAAACTTAAGTCATTGTCAAAAGAGGTGACTGCAGGGTGTCATCTATTGGGCATTAGCATGTCGAGCAATAGTACCACCACCTTAAACTAATATGATCAATAAAGTCTCTACAATTCGCGACGGAACGTGGCAAATATTGCTCCGTGTGTTCTGTGAGTGATGGAAATGTTTGATGGATTTGCTGCCACGTAACGTATGTAGTGTGTCTATAAGCTTAGTACGGACTACAGAATTATTTCTTAATTTAGCTTTCTTGTTGCTGTAACCAACAGGTATTACTACGGATTTTCATGCAAACGATATAGATGTTATAATGATACTTTTTGACTTTGCACATTTGTTGCTTACCTATAACCTATCATACAATTAAAACATTTCAATATGATAAAGAACGATGTCATAACTCACGGCCCGATTAAAAATATAAGATATGCCAATTAATAGAGCTAGAAACGATATCGATTAGATATGTCAGTGTCAAATGTGACGTGTCTTCAAACAAAAACGTCACTATTGACACTGACACATCTGATCCATATCGTTTCTAGATCTATTAATTGACGTATCTTAAAGTTCGAATCGGGCGGTCACAACTGAATATTTGTATAATAACTAATAGCTCATAAGCACCATATTTCGAAAACAAAACAAAGGTAATTTGCCAACTTCTTTAATTCCTCCTCGCCATTAACGCGACTCGTGCTTAATATGTGACATGTGTTACAAAAACTTTTATTATTACTAATCCATTGCATGCGCACACATGCACATTATTTTTCTCTCTTACGTATACGACTTGTGAACGCACACATAAGCATTGGCACTTAGTTTAGCAGCCTTTCAGAGCGGTGAGGTAAGTTGTATGTAGAGTTTTTTTTTTTAATAAATATTGGAGACATCTTACACAGATCGACCTAGCCCCAAACTAAGCATAGCTTGTACTAATGGGTACTAGGCGACGGTATAAACATACTTATATAGATAAATACATACTTATATACACAGAAAACTACTATGACTCAGGAACAAATATCAGTGTTCATCACAAAAATAAATGCCCTTACCGGGATTCGAACCCAGTACCATCGCTTCGCAGGCAGAGTTACGTCACGACCTACTAGGCCAGACCGCTTGTCAAAGTTTGAGTGAGAGGTTTTGAGAGGTTTGTTGTTATTTTATTAAAAGATAAATATCATGTACAATTCCTCGTCGTAATGCCTACTAATTCATATTATAAATGCGAAACTAACTCTAGGCCCGATTCGAACTTTAAGATACGTCAAATATTACGTCTAGATGCGATATGGATTAGATATGTTAGTGTCAAAAGTGGCGTTTCTTCAAACAAAAAAGGTATTTTTGACACTGAAATATCTAATCGATATCGTATCTAGACGTAACATTTGACGTATCTTAAATTTGGAATCGGGCAGTCTGCCTCTGTTTGCCTGTCACTTCTTCACGCTTAAACCGCTGAACCGATTTACATACAATTTGGTATAAATTTTTATCAGTCATCATCATCATTTCAATACTGTCACATCAAGTATTACATAACAGCTGATAACTTCCTGAATACTTCAATTTGGCACCATTGATATAAGTACGTATTTATTAATTTACCTATATTTGAAAAATGCTATGTCATGTAAGATACGATAAAGATTATTTGACCGTAACTTCATTTAACAATCAAAAAGTTCGCTAACTAATAAAGTAATAAATGTAGACCAAGAAAAGTCTGCAGCGATTTTGATAGCAACTGTTATTTTAAACGTCAAACTTCTATGAAATTATCACGTATAAATAACACTTGCACTGCGTGGGCTATCAAAATCGCTGCAGACTTTTATTGGTCTAACTCTAATTACATCGCAAAAAAAAAATTCTAGTGACTACAAAAGTTCTCCCACTTACATGCCACACCGCACCCGCCCGCCCAGTACCCACTCTCATCTGCTAGTTCTTAATTAAGTTAGCTTATATAACGAAAGATGGTCTCATTTAGATAACACCGTAACTTCCAACACAAGCCCAACTTGCGGACTTAGAGCTCTTAACGCTAAAGTTTCTTCCAAGCTTAATTAGTTAAGCTTTATCTTTCGGTGCTGAATTTATAATAAGAGCTCGGGTTAAGGTTTTGTGTGAGATCGAGTGAAGTAGATTGTATCGTAACTGTAGGGTTTTGTTTTAGTGTTCTAATTAAATTTACGAGTATGTACATTGCGGTTTTTTTTTTAATTTAAGTAATAACTAGGTGGTTCATCAAGTTACAAATTAAAAATAATAAAGGCTTGGGGAGTCGAGGGGAGAATTGAACCATTTTATTTTAAAAAGTTCCAAAGTCAAGATGTATTTTATCAGTACTCTAATTTCTCTTAAGGATGGCTATGTTGGCATGATATTGGACAAAAAAAATTGAGGTACATTTTTTTTTCTATACAATGCATTACAATTTTTTTTCTATAAAATACATTTAGCAACAAGGAGTTTAATCGGAATTAAATGTAAACTCAAAACTTATAATTTATGATTCGATCGCGCTCGCATTAATTACCTTAAGAAAATGCCCTTGAATGATTTTTTGAATTTTTTTCCCGATCATTTTCTAATACGTTTAAATCTGAAATTTTACTTACCGAGCAAAAAAGACTAAAACGTTTCGTTTTACCTAAATAAGCATTAATAATGCAAACAATTTGCATCGATTGACCTAAATAGTATGAGTAAACAGAAACATGTAATATATAACTACACATATAGATATTATAGATAGTTTGCTTACATGAAGGAGACAGTAATAAATGTCCCGCGTCACTCGCCTATCGCCTTCCTAATTAATATATCCTATGAACAAGAGAAGGCAATAAACTGTTATTGTATTACGTATAAGCATAACTTAATATAGTTATACCGCCGGATTATAGTAAATGAGAGTTATGAATTTTTTTTTTATATTGTATCAACAAAAATTCGTAAGTCACTGGTGATTTTCAGATTTATACCTTTAATATTTACAGGTTTTTTTAAGGGTAGGTACCTCTATCGTAGTTGCTAGCTTTTTCAAAAACGCATGGAGGTATCAAGCTGCTATTAATATCAAATATCAGGTTTGCTGCTCCTTAGAGCAGTGAAAAAAAGGAAACTTCTAAGTCAAAGCAATATAAAGATAAGGCCGTTTATGCTTCGCTTATGGCGCATATCCGTTTCAGATTTTGACGTCAATTATTTTGTATTTTTTATTTTTAAATGCTAATTTGCGTGCAGGACAATATTTATTATACGAAATTCTAATAAGATTTGAGTAAGAAAATCCAATAAAAAAGTACGAGTATTTTGGGGGTAGGTACAAAATTATTTAGAAATGCCTCGAACAAATTGATAAATGGTAACTAAATGGCTGAGACCCAATAAGATATAGAGGTACTTGGTTTGATCGCCTATTTGTTCCGTCAGCCAATTTTGGTTTCATACCTTAAGAACACTGTTTTTCTAAAGTAGATTTTTTTTGTATGACGATCCAATTAAACAACATCAACTCCTTTCTGTTTTATCGTAAACATAATCATAAATAACAAGATGATTTATTATACTTAATTAATAAACAAATTGTAGTTCGGGTTCCCTTAAGCACCATTATCAGATCCAGCTATCGTTGGCCCAATCAGAGCGAGCCAACTTTCCCAACTTATTCGGAGATTAATACGAATTCTAATCAAGTTTTCTCTCATTAAGTACCACGGTTACCGAGCCCTCTTTATTATAGTCGAATAATACTGCGGGGTAATATCGTGGTATAGTTACTTAATCAATTCCTTTGTTGGTCGAATCGACCCCCAGTGGGTGGGGTTGATTAAGAAGAATATTGCTTGATTACGCGGTTGAAATATGGTGGACATAAATATTGGGTTGTCGCGCTTCAAGATGCGTTAACTTTGTGAATGTTTTCTATTTTTCCCTAAGCCTTTGATCAGTAGGGATACTTCTACCTCGTTGAAGGGAAGTTGTGTCCATACAATAGGTACATCTCTACGTTTGCACTCTTCAAAAATTATTCGGCACGACCACTTTGTTCGGATGAACACGTAGATACGTTAACCTGTAGTATTTTTCAAATAGTTTGGGTGACCGCTGTGATCAATAAATTTTTGCGTTTAAGGTTATAAATAAATTGTATGGAAACTACAGCTGCAAGCTGTCTCCGTACCCAAGTTATGTGAAATATACTGTTTGCTAGACACCCGACATTTTTTGCGTGCGGCAACCTAATGTAATTGCCTCAGTATGCAAAAAATGGTACTTGGGACCTAGCTAAGGTGACATTCGTATGAAAAATGCCAATCGAAACTGAAATAGTGTATGGAAATAAAGACTTTTCGTAGCACCTGTCATCCTGATACGCTTTTTCTTTTCGTTTTGCCTATCAAGCAAAAATCAAACTCAGTACCTATACCTACCTAACTCAAAATATGTAAAATCATATAACGTCTAAAATGACAAAATATTGACACTTCTGCCCATACATGACATCTATAATATTCTCATTCACAAACACAATACGCATGTGTTTGCACTCGTGATAGTGTGGGTGACATTAATGAATATTACGTCTCCGTAGTGACCGACTTGTCTGTCTCCAAGTCTTATGCGGAACAATCCCATAATCAGGTTTAGTATAACATAGTTATAGTTATGCACTAATACCTATATGTGAAAATACTTGTAACATTTTTATGCATTCAAGTTGATCACATGTTAATATTATTGATTTTTAAGGGTTTTTTTGCCATCATAATAAGATACACCTACTAAAATAAATAGCTACAATGACTCGTTTAGAATAAAATATACATTACATTAAAGAAAATGAAACTAATCCGATAATTTATTATTTAAGTTTGTTATAGTTTTTCCACAATCTTACAAAAAATATAATTTGCTCGACAGAAAATCGAATTAAAAATACTACAAGAAGGCATTGGTGACACACGTTAACCAATTCAGTATTTTTGCATATTATACGTTGTTAGTAAACTATACACAGAGAAGCGCTGGTGGCCTAGCGGTAAGAGCGTGCGACTTGCAATCTGGAGGTCGCGGGTTCAAACCCTGGCTCGTACCAATGAGTTTTTCGGAACTTATGTACGAAATATCATTTGATATTTACCAGTCGCTTTTCGGTGAAGGAAAACATCGTGAGGAAACCGGACTAATCCCAATAAGGCCTAGTTTACCCTCTGGGTTGGAAGGTCAGATGGCAGTCGCTTTCGTAAAAACTAGTGCCTACGTCAAATCATGGGATTAGTTGTCAAGCGGACCCCAGGCTCCCATGAGCCGTGGCAAAATGCCGGGATAACGCGAGGAAGAAGAAGAAGAAGAAGTAAACTATACACAGTAAACACCAAATTAGTGGTCGTATTCTGCATTAAAAGAGACCCTGTCATTGTGTAGCACCTGTCATCCTGATACGCTTTTTCTTTTCGTTTTGCCTATCAAGCAAAAATCAAACTCAGTACCTATACCTACCTAACTCAAAATATGTAAAATCATATAACGTCTAAAATGACAAAATATTGACACTTCTGCCCATACATGACATCTATAATATTCTCATTCACAAACACAATACGCATGTGTTTGCACTCGTGATAGTGTGGGTGACATTAATGAATATTACGTCTCCGTAGTGACCGACTTGTCTGTCTCCAAGTCTTATGCGGAACAATCCCATAATCAGGTTTAGTATAACATAGTTATAGTTATGCACTAATACCTATATGTGAAAATACTTGTAACATTTTTATGCATTCAAGTTGATCACATGTTAATATTATTGATTTTTAAGGGTTTTTTTGCCATCATAATAAGATACACCTACTAAAATAAATAGCTACAATGACTCGTTTAGAATAAAATATACATTACATTAAAGAAAATGAAACTAATCCGATAATTTATTATTTAAGTTTGTTATAGTTTTTCCACAATCTTACAAAAAATATAATTTGCTCGACAGAAAATCGAATTAAAAATACTACAAGAAGGCATTGGTGACACACGTTAACCAATTCAGTATTTTTGCATATTATACGTTGTTAGTAAACTATACACAGAGAAGCGCTGGTGGCCTAGCGGTAAGAGCGTGCGACTTGCAATCTGGAGGTCGCGGGTTCAAACCCTCCCAACTAGCAAAATAGTCGTATAAGAATTGATTTACTCAGCCTGTAATCGTATAACAGCCGAGTTACGGTTGTTGAAGCACCAATATATCGTATAATAGCGGTTAACTCGACTATTTAGCAATTTTCGCTAATTAGTGCTATAATCATGTCGTATAAACGTTTATAGCACTATCTTTTAGCACTTTTATTCCACCTTTTAATAAATGCTGAGTTAGCGCTACTAAATCACTTTTATTCAGCATAATTGTTCTATTAAAATCATATAACAGCTATAGATTAGCTAATTGTCTGAATAAGGCGCTTTAATACAACTGTTACTCAACTCTCTTCTCTGTTGCTATAAAAGCCTATTAAAAGCAATCAAATAACCATTTGGCAACAATACTGCTGTAACAGCGCGCTTATATCATAATTCGGGTAATGGGGTTCAAACCGCTGTTATAGGAGCTGAAGTGTATTTACAGGTTTTATTCAAAATGTATTCAGCTTAGAGTACTTTTAAAGAGTTTTGACCTACATTAACAGCACAAGTCAGCCATGTTGACGTTTCAATATAGTCCGGTGGCCAACTGCATGAAACCCTACCTGACAAAAAAATAGAATAATCCTACTCTGTAGGGGTAGCTGACTTTTAGTAGCATCAACTGTTCTTGGTCGGCCGCGGCTTAATTTGGAAAATTTTGCGCTAATGGCAAAATAGTGGCACAAAAATTCATAAAAAAAAACCCCATCATATAATAGAATGAAACATGCATGGTAGGATAGCTGCCTTTGAGGACAGCAAAACAAAACTGGTCAGCTACATCCTGTGTTGGCAGGTTCTTGTGTCCGACCGAATTTGTGGTACCACGTGACAGCTACAATTTACCTCATCGAAAAATAGAATCAAAACAACTGATTGTAATACCTACATTAAATTTGTTGACATATGTCTTGGTCGGCCTCACCTTAGCCTGACAGCGTTTTCAGTCCGTCCGCATTAAAAAAAAAGTCAATGGCAGCTATCCTACCATACAAGTGACATTCTATTTTTCGATGAGGTAAATTGTAGCTCACTTGGTACCACAAATTCGATCGGACACAGGAACCTGCCAACACAGGATGTAGCTGACCACTTTTGTTTTTTTGATGAATATTTGTACCACTTTTTTGCCATTTGCGCAAAATTTGCCAAGTTAAGCCACGGCCGACCAAGAGCAGTTGAAGCTGCTAAAAGTCAGCTACCCCTACAGAGTAGGATTTTTCAATTTTTTTATCAGGTAGGGTTTCATGCAGTCGGCCATCGGACTATAAATCCATAAACATGGCGACATCATGTGCTATAAGTGTAGCAGTAAACGCAGTTACTCGACTTATAGTCGAATTAATGAGATATAACAGAAACTAGATCGTGTAAGCAAATTTTTACTTATTTTTATTAATATTTTTTTATTGAAATTTAAGAAAATAGGCGGCCCATGAATATATATGAACCAGTGCCTTTGGTTTTATCAATAAAGTATTTTTCGCGCTGGGTTTTACTGTATTACGTGTACTTACAGACAGTAAAAACTTATGTACACAATCACGGTAAAAATAAATGTCATGGATGACAGCAGTAAAAAATACTTAAGTACCTTTTTGTGTATTAGACACGTGAAGATGATTAGGCCTCAAACTTAATCAAATAATTGAAATATAATCGCTTACCTGAGATCGTTTTTAGCACTTATTAGTTGAATAAAAGCATTTACTGCACTCTTACACATTTAAAATGCCGATTAAAAGCAATCCGGCTACCTTTACGAAACATTTATGCTGAGAAAAAGCAGTGCGGCTGCTTTTATAGAACACTTTTACTGAGTAATAGTAAATTGCTAATGTTTATAGAACAAACAGTCGAGTAAAAGCACTATCGTTAGTATCGTTGCTATTAAAACACTAGAAGTGCTTTTATCCACTTTTACTCAACTCTTACAGCATCGATTTGCTTCTTATACAGCGCTTACTCGATTTTTATAACACTTTTAGTCTGTATAAGTGCGCCTTTTCGCGTTGAGTAAACGCTTACAGGACTTCTACTCGACTGTTTTTACACCGTTTATAGCACCAAAAAGCGAAAATAAAAACGTGCTCTCAACTTTTATAGCACATAGATTTGCTAGTTGGGCTGGCTCGTACCAATGAGTTTTTCGGAACTTATGTACGAAATATCATTTGATATTTACCAGTCGCTTTTCGGTGAAGGAAAACATCGTGAGGAAACCGGACTAATCCCAATAAGGCCTAGTTTACCCTCTGGGTTGGAAGGTCAGATGGCAGTCGCTTTCGTAAAAACTAGTGCCTACGTCAAATCATGGGATTAGTTGTCAAGCGGACCCCAGGCTCCCATGAGCCGTGGCAAAATGCCGGGATAACGCGAGGAAGAAGAAGAAGAAGAAGTAAACTATACACAGTAAACACCAAATTAGTGGTCGTATTCTGCATTAAAAGAGACCCACTGATTACCAGTTCGCCGGACGATATTGGCCTGTAAGTTAAAAGCAAAATTTGACAGCTCCGAACAACTGACATGCTGATATCGTCCGGCGCACTGGTAATCTGTGGGCCCCTTAAGATACAAAAAGACAGTCCCACAGACTACCTCAACTATACTAGACGGAGCACATTTAAGACAATCGAAGTACCACACCTAAGCGTACAAAATTATGTAGTATGGGATCCCGACCGCTTTTTCCAGTTTCGCCCACAAATAAAACCAGTAGGTACTCGTGTAAATTAAAAATATTCTTAATATACAGTGTGGAAAGATAAGTCGGGCCCTGGAGGGAAACTACCTTAAATCTTTAAGCTGGCTCATTTTACTTAAAGGAGACATTCCTTTATTTTTAAAAAGAAACAAAACTGCATTCATAGATTTTCTAAAACTCGCTTGCCTCGCCCGGGACTCGAACCGACAAAAAAATCCAAAAAAATTATTCCACAAGTCGATACAGTTAATGTTAATGATAACATTTCTCCAAGAAACATTAGGTCTTACACTCGTCTGTCGTACAAAATATCCATATAATCTAATATTTAGTACTCAAGATTTTTTTAGACAAGCCAATTAGAAGAAAAAAAGAAAAATACTTTGATTGCAGTTTTGTTTCTTTTTAAAAATAAAGGAATGTCTCCTTTAAGTAAAATGAGCCAGCTTAAGGATTTAAGGTAGTTTCCCTCCAGGGCCCGACTTATCTTTCCACCCTGTATAGCATTAAGGGTGTACAGTCGACGTCAAAGGTGTTTACACTTTTGCATCTTACTCCTTTGTAATAGGGCGAAAAATGGTTTGACGTCAACTGTACCCGGGCTGTTAGAGTAGTATGGTGTAGAATACATATTAGTTGTGTTGGTTGAATCGTAACATATGACGAAGAAAATTGCACCTATGCGTGGTGACCTACGCTCTTAGTGAACGCTTCATAATACGGTGTCTGTGTAGTCTGTGGACACTTGGACAGCCCTAACCACTAACACCCATTTGGCCACTATCACAACCGATTCCCACAATCCTGGAACCCACTAAACTATCGCCCGATCTAACCGTATAACAAAAGGGCACAATTAATAGGCGGGCTGTTCACTAAACGCGTTTTCTCGTTCACACCGCAGATTACGCCCGATCTCCTTTGTACGTCTTATCTGCTAAGGGTGACGATCCAATCCCTCGTCTAACACGAGCGAGTCCAATGCTTGACCAAACCAGTATAAGTACGATTTGTGAGTGTGCATAGTTTGTACGGATTCCGGAGTCTTTTTATGCTGGTTATATTGAGAGCTTTGCTGGTATTCGCTTGGGCAATGAATGCGAATACAAGGCCTGGAGATCCCACTAACGACCGTCCACTCATCTCAGACGACACAATGGCGTACGAATTGAAACTCAAGATAGACAAAAGACGTGCGAATCGAACGGTCATGTGTGAATGGGCCTTTAGGGCAGATTGCCGCGGTTGTAAAGTGGACACAATATTTCTTGATGATTGTACTGTTGAACGGTTAAGTGTTAAGGCTCGTTTTCCTTAGACTCTAGATTAATTAGGACTGACCGAAATCCAATACCATCAAATATTTATACAGTATGATATTTATCAATTTTGTTGATTGAATATCGATGATAAAAGTACAGGTAGGGACGATATCGATGGTGGTGGCACAGTCAAAGTAACGTAAGAATAAACGTAAGTGTCAAAATTCTATTCTTACCTTGCTCCAACTATAGTATGAATATTGACAAACAGAAAATTGACTTGACTCATCTTTCAAGACATCCTTGAAATTATGCATTGTAGATAATTCCATACACAGTACTTCACAAACATAATAGACATGTCAACACAAACACATTGCGCAAGAGCAATCGCAGTCGTAATTAAAGTGCTATTAGCGAAATTAAAAACGAAACTATCGTCATTAAATCGGTTCAAACCTACGGTAATGAGAAATAAATTGTCGTCAAGGTGCGCGCGAGCGCAATAATTAGTGCATTATTATTCTTACAACCAAAATGACTTAAGCAACTAAATTTTATTCATACTTTATGACTTTTGTACATGTAAAGTATTTTTCGAACTAAGCGTGACAGGGCACGGAGGCTAATTTTATTTTTTTGTTAAGGTACAGTCTCGATGCGACGATTTTAGCCGAGGTGAATTACGAAGGCCGATCATGTGCGAAAGCAGTTGAGATATTGAGGTAAGTAAGTGTAAAATAGATGCATTGCTCTGTGAAGACTGTTTTCTCTGGAATAACTTATTTTTTCCTAATATAGAGTTATTTATTCGTATGCAATTTATTTCATTAAAGTGCGGATTTGATTTAATTACTGTATTAATTTGCTTCAATACATACCTATACTATGTATTTTAATGTATATATATTGAGGTAGGTAAGTGTAAAATAGATGCATTGCTCTGTGAAGACTATTTTCTCTGGAATAACATTTTTATTCCTAATATAGAGTTATTAAATTTATTCGTATGCAGCATAAATTTATTTCATTAAAGTGCGGATTTGATTTAATTACTGTATTAATTTGTTTCAATACATACCTAATATACCTATACTATGTGTTTTAAGAGAGACTTTTCGGTCCGGGCCGTAATCTGTTAAACAAACGCCTTTGTTTATTATACAGTATGTTTCAGAACGAAAGGCAAAGAAAGAAACCCATTAATGTTTAGGTCATAGTGAACAACTTTTACTATTGGACCAACCCCGAAAACGCGGAAAAAAAATTTACTCTCCCATAGGAAATTTCAACATCAGACCAGCAAAATGTATGAAACATCCAATTTTCTTTCCGCGTTTTCGGGGTTGGTCCCATAGTAATAGTTGCTCAGTATGACCTAAACATTAATGGGTCTCTTTCTTTGCCTTTCGTTCTGATACATACTGTATGCAGCGGTTACCAATGCTACTGACTGCTACGCGAACTGGAACAAACTTGTTTAAATTTATTTCATTTTCGGTAAAAAATCTCACTACAACTACCGGCTGTGCGTTACTCTGATCCAACATTTTAGACCTGTTGTCATGCTTTCATGCTGATGATTACATCCACTCATAGTTAGGGCTCTTTCAAGAAAGAAAACAGCACGAACGCAAAATATGCTCTCATTTAGGAAGCTCTTCCCAATGCGTACCAGCTGTTCGCGTTTTCGGTACCAAGGAAACCGTACCCTAACCGACACAGTTATTAAAATGTTTAATTACAGGAACGGTAAGCGGACGTAATCATTGAGTCAGTGTGCGCTACAGTTTATCCAAAACATAGTAATTATAGTTGAAATTATGCGCAGGCAGGGTAATTATCAGGGAAATGATTCATGCTCGTACCGCCGGCGATCATTTTTTTAATAAGCCCTAGTCTATTAAAAAATATAATTACGGTATAAAAAGTGTCACGAGCGACAATGTTGCGACATATAACGAACGTAGAAATATAAATGCTATATATAAATCTAAAAAAACATACAACCGAATTGATAATCTCCTCCTTTTGAGATTTGGAAGTCGGTTAATAAAAACCGAACCGTCCAGCCAAAACTATATCGGGTGTTTCCTGCAACACGGGCAAATAATGAAACCATAATATTGTACTCCTCTATCGATATAACTTTTGTATGACAACTTTTAATAATTGTGAAAACTAAAGATTTTATCTTTTTCATACAAATTAAATATTAATTAAGAGTTCGAATAATACCCATCATTATTATATTTATAGTATGTATTGTATAAATATGTGGTAGTTTTTTTTTTTTTTACATTTATGTACTTTATATGTATAGTTTGCTTTTTTTTTTTAATTCAATTAATAGGTATATTTCTATCTCTGCACCAATTTTGTAGATATCTCTGTTTGGCCCTATGGTTGACTGGTAGAGAATGCCATTTGGCATTAAGTCCGCCATTTGTACATTGTTGTATATATTTTGTGTAATAAAGTTTAAATAAATAAATATTGTTTTCAATGCACGCTGACATCAGTGTGTTTGATGTTACTTGTCACGCTTTAAACATAACTAACTAAAATTTTGTAGTACATTGCGTCTTAGAATAAAGTTTAAAGTGTAATAAAAATCAAAACATAAGTTATTTTTAAAAGTTCCTGAACAAATGTTGGTCAGTTTGAAGAGTACAGCCTACAGTTTAATTTATTGCTCCAGTTACAGGAAACACCCGGTATAAGGTAACCGAAATTGCTGTTTTGATTTCTAAGTATTATTTTGATTTAAGTAAGACTTATGTAGCACATTGCTTGTCCATAGAATGGTTGATTTAATGATCTAATAACTGAGAAAAACACGAATGTCACTTTTAAAATGCTGGTGTCTTGCAGTCTTCTGACTGAGTAGGATGACCATACTACTAAAAATCTTCGCTGACTTTAATGAATCAATATGTAAGTAGGTGATTTAAATTACGAACCCCACATTAACCTCAGCTCTGTAACAGCAACAACGTCAGGTCAACGAAATTAAAACTACAGTTACATATTTCTCATTTTCATTGAAATATTTGAACAATGCATTGAATAGTCGTAATTACGTCGAGTAGTTAACTGTTTCATGCACAATACGAGTCATTTATGTCAATTCAAATCAAATACACCTTTATTGGTTTTGGCACTTACGCCACTTGTCTTCGATTTTATATGGGTTCAGTTGATATAACGTCATAAATGTGTGTGTCTCAATAAGAGTGATTTTAGCTTGGATGGCGACATTTGTAGTAGGCCGCTGAAATCGCAGTTAATAACCGGTCGGGACGGAAGTTCGAAAAATTGGCGATTGAAATGCGTGCGTGGTGTTAACTAGGAGTTTGTAGTTCGCCATTGTTTAGGTGCACAGATAATTGCGACAAAAGTGTTTTCTGGACAGGTCGTGTATGAAATGTAGCGTAAAAGTATTTTTTCATATAGACTGACACTTCGTTATTAGGCTCTCTAGATGTGAAACTTTGATCAAGTACGTTATTACTAAGTGTATTATGTGTGTTTATTAAGTGTATTTATGTATCATGGATTTATTTATACCTTCAGATAATAAATTTTGCTATGCGCATAATGTAACAACTCTAGTGTAAATACGGAAGCATTCTGTTCTGCTACCTACGACTCCCCTACATACTTAGGCACCTGTAAGACATTAGCGTAAACATTGTCCAATAAAAAGTAATTTAGTATAGTTTATATTTCTACATATATACTCAAGGGTACCTAATAAAAATGGGAGGTACACGTTGCACCTAATTTACATACAAATCGTACTGGTTTTTAATATTCTTGCGTGTATTTTATCAAGCTTCAAACAAAACATCATGTCGACGACACGGAGCTGAGATATCGACCACTGTTCTAGGCGCAAACAACTTACTAGGCACTATCTCCGCAAAAAGAAAATCACGATACACGCCGCCGATGCAATATAGCACAATTTTTATCTTGCAGATTTATACTAGGCGTACACACACACAGTGTATTGCAGCTGCAGCCGTGTACGGATAAGGTTAGGGCCCTGTGTGGGTGGAGGCTGTACGTGTACGGAGATGCGAGCGCGAAAGTTTTGCATATGTGTAATGTTTCAAGATACACAGGTGACACGGGCGATACGCGGTAGGCGGGGCCAAGGGTGTGGTGAGACCTATTGGAAAGAGATGGCCGACTTGCTATGATAATGATGTTATTGCTTTCTTGATGTTCGCTCGCCTTTTATTATTTCTCGATCTGCTTATAAGGCGATACCTAAACGTTAAGTGTGCGCGTGTGAATTACGTTTATTGTGTCGTTATGGCGGGAGTCGGGATGCAAAAAGTGGAGATTACAGATTTAAGATTCCGCATGGAAGCGGGGATCGATAAAAGTTAATCAGAGATGACGGGTGACAGCTGTGATACACGGCGTTGGGATGTGCGGCATCCTGATAAAAATGGGACATTCAATTTGATAATCGGTGACAGAAACAAGTAAATAAATAAAAAGTTTCTTAGTCTCCATACAAAGTTCTCATTCTCGTCATTATTTTTGGGAAAGGTGGGGCTAAAAGGTCCACGTGTAAAATTCTTCAACAAGTTACGACTTGAGAACTTGACGAAGTCCTTCTAGAGTCGAACTATACATCTAGGGAACTACATGTGCAGTTCAACTCTAGAAGTACTATAGGAATACTACGCCCACATCGATACAATATCTATCCATTTATTTTAAATCAATCTTACTTGTATTGACCTACCCCAAACTGTCCGAGCATATACTATCTATGTGTACCTAATAAGTGAGGATGTACAGTTAGCTGCAGAAATAGTTGACCCCCCTGCAAACAAATTTCTATGCAAGGGGGTCAGTTACCTCTGCAGCCGACTACATACTTATAAGTTATAAGATATACATAAATAAGTACATAGATAGCTGGATTCGAACCCAGGTCCTCCAGCTTCATAGGAAGAGTCAATACTGGCTAGAATTAAAGTACACAGAAAGAAATGTTTGCATCACGTTAAAAAAATATGTTGCTACTATGTACCTACACTTACACAAAAAATGGGACTTGCTAACTATGTATTAACCGTTACCAAATCGGTTGTCGGATATTGACCAAAATTTATTTATTTATTACTTAAATTCAATTATTAGTCCCCTAATATTATTTAATTTTTTTGAATTAGGTACTCAATGACTTCGACTATAGGCTAAAACAAGCCTTAAGTAATATGAAAAACTTCCTTATTTATATCCTGCGAACTAAACAGTTTTTCCTAGAAATATTATTACTCGGCTCTTGTTACTTTGCTCGAAGCCGTAAAGACCACAAATTAATGGACACTGGCGACATGCGACGCGCGACGTATGGGCCAATCGCAATGAAGTAGACACATTGTGGCAGAGACAATATTATGACAATAATATGATCCGGTAATTAAATTCTATGCCAAATATATTTTATAGTGTTTTCTAATATTATTCAGATTTTTCAATTTGTTATAGTTTTGATGCCTATGATACGCCTCGCGACTACCTCGCGCGCGCCAATAAGTGTAAGCGGGAGGCTTTATGACACAACTCGCAATGCTTTTCGCAAGCACCAATAAGTGGGAGAGATCATATCGTATAAATATCAAATCGTAACTTTAAATCTGAATGATCTAGTATTATTTGTAGCTATTAAACAATTTATTGACGTTTACTCAGAAATTTAAAAGATTTATGGTAACAAGTATATTTCAATATCTTGAGAAAAAATATGCACTGAAAGTATACACTAATAAATAAATAGGTACCTGATGTCCCATTAAATATATTATAAACGGGTCACTCACGTATTTTAAGTCGAAAAACGCTCGACATGTTTCACTCCGTACCGAGGAATATCATCAGGAGCTTGCGTTTACGGTGACGGACCGGCGGGTTTTTAATATATTTAATATGTCTGTGTCTCACGGATGTTTTGTTATTAAAATTACCTGATGTCCCGTTATCAAATACAGTAACAAATAAATAAAGTCCCGTCTTTAGCCCTGACGTTTTGGGCATACGCAATTAGAAATTTTCAATAGATTTTAGTAGTTTCAAATGTCTTATGCAAATTTTCCTAAAGTATACAAAACTATTTTATTGGTTATGCTGCGAAAAGTTTATGCCCAATAATTCTTTGAGTTATGACTCATTTTCACTTCATGCTTACTTCTAAACTGTCAAGCATAAAACATAAAACACCGCGTCTAAGATAATTTCATGGGTGATTCTTAAATTTTGTTCAAATTCTTACGACAAAATTCTTGAACATAAATCGAGTGATGATTTGCCGAAATGAAACGAAAACATTAGTTACGTGGTTTTTCTTAATCTAAAGCACAAGAATATAATGTGCGAGCGTGACACGTTTCATTCATTCTTCATAGTAGTTTACTCCTGGCACAGCAGACATAATCACGTAGCAAAATTGTCAATTTTCTATCGCTAGTGCCGAGCGTTTTCCAAATAAGATTTACATTTATTCATGTCTTCAAAATATTGACTTCTTGGGCTCGTTTAACTCAGAATCATTTGTACATTCACGCCTCATACATGAAAAAATGTGTCCAGAGATTTCCTTTCCAGATCGTCATATTTTTGTATGAATAATGTTTTTATTTGTATGAATGTGACGCACTGGAAAAATAATTTTTCATACAAAATTTTGGGACACATTTTTTCATGTATGAGGCGTGAATGTACAAATGATTCTGAGTAAAATGAGCCCAAGAAGTCAATATTTTGAAGACATGAATGAAATGTACATTTTTTTGGAAGTCCTTCGCCTATGAGATGTATTAACTAAACTAACTAAAGACCACGACCGCCACGTATAGCGCTCAAGGGCAGTGTACTTACAGCAATGCTCTAAACTGGCCATCGGTGGGACTAGTCTTAAATAAATAAATAAATAAACAAAATAAATAAATATTAGAGGACATTCTTACACAGATTGACCAAGTCCCCCAGTAAGCTCAAGAAGGCTTGTGTTGAGGGTACTCAGACAACGATATATATAATATAAAAATATTTAAATACATAGAAAACAACCATGACTTAGGAACAAATATCTGTGTCATCACACAAATAAATGCCTTTACTGGGATTCGAACCCAGGACCATCGGCTTCACAGGCAGGGTCACTACCAACTAGGCCAGACCGGTCGTCTTTCGAATAAGATTTACAAATTGCCAGTTAACGGTTTCAACTACAGTACAGCGTAGATATTAACTCCAAGGCTAGGGACCACCGAAAACTATCCCAATACCACATAATAAATAATAGTACTAGGTACAGAAGACTCACTCTCTAACAAAATGCGTCTGTTACGATCAGCACAGATATGGCCGCTAGGTGGCGACAGCGCCACGCGCGGCTTATGGCAAACCCCAAAATTGGGGCCGAACGGATGTACTTTTAGCTACCTGTAGCAAAGCGACGAAATCGCGGAGTGAGCCACGCCTGCCAATACCCACTTAAGGCTGCCTTTCCACTGAGGTGGAGCTGAGCGGAGATGAGAAAAAACTTTGGGACTGAGACGGGTGGGAATCGACCAAAATAAATAAATAATAAATAAATAATAATAAATATTGGGGACATCTTACACAGATCAACCTAGCCCCAAACTAAGCAAAGCTTGTACTATGGGTGCTAGGCGACGATATACATACTTATATAGATAAATACATACTTATATACATAGAAAACACCCATGACTCAGGTACAAATATTAGTGTTCATCACACAAATAAATGCCCTACTGGGATTCGAACCCAGGACCATCGGCTTCGCAGGCAGGGTCACTACCCACCAGGCCAGACCGGTCGTCCCCATAGCATCGCATTAAAGGCATCGATAGTAATCCACATTTTTTTCACTCCGCTGAATTATAATGCTATAGGTTTCCCGCACGACTACTCTCATCTCCGCCTCAGTGAAAAGGCAGCCTAAAGTATTTTGACGCTACGTATGGCGTGACCTTAAATATCACATAAGACGTGTCCCCTGATGACGAAGGCCCTGTTGCAAACTTTGTTTAGCAAAATTCACCACAGGAGAGCGACTTTACTAGAGTCAGACCAAGAATAGTCTGCAGCGGATTTGATAGCCCACGCAGTGCAAGTGTTATTTTAAACGTCAAACTTCTATGAAATTATGACGTATAAATGACACTTGCACTGCGTGGGCTATCAAATCCGCTGCAGACTTTTTATGGACGGACTCTATCTACTACAGTTTCGTCGTCGATAATGGTGGATCAACTTTTTTTGGGTTGTTATTCTGTCCCGTTGTCCGAAGGACACTATTGGCATTTTGTAAATGTTTGACGGAGGTTTGACGGCCTCCTAGCCTAGTCGGTAGTGACTGCCCATGAAGCAAGAGGTCCCGGGTTCGAATCCTGAGGGCAATTATTTGAGTTTTGTTTATTGGTATTGAATTTCTGTTTCTGAAAGCAGCCCCACGAGTCAGATTCAAATTTAACAGTTTTTTACGGTTTCGAACTGATTTTGATACTTAACCTTGATGATAGCACAGAATAAATAATAGTACTACCGTACAGAAAGAACACTTCCAGCACCACTTCCTACAAAACCGAAGTTCGACAGCGATTCAGGGTCGAATCATGATATCCCTTTCGAACTTATGGCACAATCCCTTTCGACTATTTAGGGTTGTCAAAATTCAAGTAATTATCTTATCTGTGGTCGTGCACGCAAAGGGACGTCAAGTTGTGTCAACCCTAATATTGCTCGGAGCAATGCTGAGCCGAACGGAGCCGAGTTTGCCCGAAGTCAGGAGTGTCTCCCCACTGATGACAGTTAGTCTCGATGCTTGGCGTGCATCTCACACACAACTCCACGTGAGCCATCTCCAAGATCGTATCAAAACAAAATCAAAACTGAAACAACTTTGCGAAATCAGAATGGGTCTCTAGGTTAATTCTGGTACCGGGAATCGCGAACGGCGGTTTTGCGGCCATTGTTTTACGGCGGTTGTAATTTAATCACTTCTGCATACCCACTACTTTGTTATTGTGGGTGATGATCTTCTGGGTGGCGGCGTTATATTTAAACGAGAGGTGAACGACCTGGGGAAATGACAATAAGTTTTAATGGTATGAATATGATAAGCCTAGATAATTCTGTTTTTTTCGATTAAGTACCTAGGTACTTCTTTCATTTCCTTTACTTTTCTGGTTCGAATTAATATCTATATATATTATATGTTGAGTATTTATTTATTTTTATTTATATGTATATATATATATGTATGTATTCTTGTATTGTTATATTTCTATTTATGTATATTTGGAGTAATGTGTATTCAAAACTTGCATTTCATTTATTTTAGGGATTGTACGCTTTTGTTTGTCATTCATTGTTACTTCTGTCCTACTCATTTCCTCAAAGGTTGACTGGAAGAGATCCCATTCCGGGATAAGTTCGCCTTTGTTGTATTTAATTGACTCTGTAACTGTGTTTCTCGTGTTTTTATTTCTATGTACAATAAAGTACATACATAAGCCTAATGATCCAGCAAGCGAATTATGGATGGCTTTTTCCACGTGATAAAATAAGTGTCACTTTTGAACACCACGTGATTGAAAGGGATGAACACTGTTTTTATCACGCTGTCACGTAGACATACATGACCATGATATTCGTGCACTATACCTAAACAATTAAGTTAGTAAGGTCAGGCGTAAGGGAAATATACTTTTTTTCGGGGCAAGAGAAACCTTATGAGGAAAGTCGTTCTACGAAAATATTTAAAGTTAATTTTATTTTTGCATTTTTTTATTTTTAGTATTATCATTTAATTTAGTTTTTTAACTGTTAGTTTTCCCTACAATAAAACCTCTTGCTCCACCTAACCGTAAATATGTATATTTATAAACAGACATGTTATTCTAGAAGGTAAAAATGAATGAAAAAGAAGTAAGTAATATATTTTGTATGACCGCTAGGTAAGAAAAAAATTATGATGAGTGCAGTTTCAAGAGTTTCAAAAATCCCTTTCAAAAAAGGAGGGAACTAAATTAAGTTTTTTTTCACACATATTAATACTTATACATATATAAATACTTTTTATACAATTACATTTTTAAGAGCAAAACTTGGACTAAGGAAAAGTATCTATATAGGAACCTACCCGTCATTAAATTTTGCCCCTTAAAATCCGATGTCTGTCTGTATAAACGTTATAGCAAGAAATTATAGAGACATCTGATTTACAACGCCATACTTAGTAAAGGCAATGTCAACTCATACCATTGCGCCCGAGTCCTAAATGCATCATCCATCTCGGAACAATAGACACCAGTTGCCAATGTCATATTGTTTCCGCGCATCCAGAACGAGTTAAAAAAATATTTAAGACTGGCCACCCCAGTGGCCAGAGCATCCCAACATTTCGACACTAAAACTTTGATTTACGGCTTTCGCTCGCCGATTGCGCACTAAAACACCACTTACGTCACTTTCAATTTTAAAGGTGTGGTGTCTTCACACCGTAATAAAATTCGCAACGAACTGTAGTGAAAATGGTATGGAAATATCTACATTAATCATTTTGCTGGAATGTAAATGCTGGGTGAAACATGGCTGTAATTATCATCTACCTATTTAAGAGCTCTTGTGCGTGGAGTTCCATGTAAATAACTCGGTCATATATGCCTTCTCTTTGACTTCCTGATACAACGCGTCGCTGTAAGTATCTGGCTTCCCTCAATTGGGTGGCAACATACCATAAACTTGGTCACTATCAAAGGCAGGGAAGTACATTCTTGAGGCTGCCTTTCCACTGAGACGGAGATGCGTCGAGATGAGATGAGGGATCATGATGATGATGAGATGGGATTCCCGCACGTCTCCTCATCTCCGCTCATTAGGCGCTTATTAGTCACTATGCACAGTGACGAAAGGAACGACGAATACACCGCATTCACCTCGGTGTGACGGACACCCGCGTTAAGGCGAACCTATTTAACCGCCCCGCTGTAAAACTGCTCGCTCGCGATTGTCCGCGTTACGCAGTAAAATGCTCCATTCTTGAGCTGACGAGTAAATGCATGCGTAATAATAATCTAAATAAATACCACTTTATAGCCCGCCCGGCCAGTTAGGATGACACGTAGTTAGAGATAACGAATAAATAACACTAATCTCATAAGTCAATTAATAGGGATTAACAGTTGCCATGGACAGTTGGAGACTATTAAATACATAAAATTCGTAAGATTTTTCAATTCTTGATTGTTGACTTGACAGTACGTATAAGGAAAAACTACATTAGGTCAAATAGCGTGTTCGTTTCGTACCGTTACAGTCGGTCAAAAGTTTTGTAGGTCAAACGAGGGTAAACCTTATTGTTGACGATGTCCGAGCTCCCTCACACGCGACATCTGAAGTAAATCAACAGGGATGTATGTTAAAATTAATTATTTCACACCATGCACAAAATAAAGCATCAGAAAGATATTAGAAAAACGTAGACGGCAGTTGTTTTTTGACACAAATTTTATTTAAAAATCAGATAGAATAAAGAGTCAAAATATAACTCCATTTGATAAATTAGATAGGATGAAAAGTTAATTAGGTACTTCACCGTGACGTCACTTTTTTCATAGAAATTCCATAATGGCTAATCATTTGATGTTTCGAAAGAAGGAGTTGATTTGACTAGTCAGGCAAATAACCTATTGCAAGAGCGATGTGTAAAATATGAGGAAGCTGTTGAATAGATGTCAGCCAATTGTTCATTAGATTCATTACATACTATGTGCTGCGGTACAACTACGGCTCTGTGCATACTTTGCAGAACATAATTATAATTAGATATATGTATGGCATTACGTGTCACCTTTCATAACGCTTGAGTTCCACGTCATGCATTAAGTTACGTGAATGCAACGTAACCGTTGTCAGTGAGACTACCGTCATAATTAAGTTTTAGTAAATAGAATCGGTAAAGGAGTACAGTATGCAATGCATAAATACATAAAGTAAGAATACATAGACCGATCAGTTTTCTTCGCATCTTAATCAACATAATAATACCAAAGACATATGTAACTTCGTATAAGACGAATAAAGTCTAAGGAAAAAACGTGCCTCGGAATTCAAGTAAAAGTCATTCTCGAATAGGTGGCGCACACACCTTTAGCCTATCCTCGGCTAGATGGCGTGACGACACCGTTTCATATTTAACAATTTTAACACATAGATATCAGTGAATGAACATGGATCAAAATGATATAAAAATTATAAAATTATTTATCCATATATATACATTTTTTGATAACTTTATACGTTTTCATTTTGAGTTTTAGTCGTGTGTCGATAGATGGCAGTAAATTTACAGTGACTACAAAATTTACAATGACAGGACCCCTCTATACTATCTATTCTTTTTGATAATACTAAACAAAGCTATTCATATTTGAAAATGCATCTGCTAATATTTTTAAATAACACATGTAATACACATTAATGTGCTGACATCAACGAGTTTTTAATAAAGACTGTTTTGAATGTATGTTGCAAGTTGCAAAATACCTATGGAGTTAGTTTATTTATTTAACCTTTATTGAATCATTTGTCATTCAGAATTTAGATAGTGCGAGAAGCGAGGTGTGAGAAGTAGCATAAATAATTAAGTTGACAATAGGTTAAAACAGATATACCTACAGCATATAGTACAAGAGGCTTACGACTATTGGTCCCCATGCTAACTGAATACGGATGGAAGAATTTAATTTCTATTCTTACCGGCCTTCCTAGCCTAGTCGGTAGTGACCCTGCCTACGAAGCAGGAGGTCCCGGGTTCGAATCCTGGTAAGGGCATTTATTTGTGTGTTCATCACAAATATTTGTTCCTGTGTTATGTCTGTTTTCTATGTATATGAGTATTTGTATATATGTGTATATTATATATATCGTCGTCTAGTCTAGTACCCACAACACAAGCCTTATTGAGCTTACTGTGGGACTAGGTCGATCTGTGTAAAATTGTCCTATAATATTTTATTTATTTATTTATTTATTATTTTATCTGAGATGTTGATACGTAGTGTACTCAATTTTCTTAACATACAGTATATTTTAATTATCTATGACGAACGAAACAATCACCTATGTATTCTAGACAAATTAGCTACATACAGCTTATTACATATATATGTTTAGCACTGGCTGGTTAGTGAGAATTCAAATTTCGAGCGTCATTTACTACATACAGCTTATATCTTCTTCTTCTATGTACAGCTTATATAATGCTTAATTATGTTTAGCACTGGATACGTTAGCGGTGTTTATAATTCTCACGTCTCCAGTAATAATAAATTCAAATTTCGAGCGTCATTTAAAATTCGAACAGCGCCAACGTAAAACTCTGCCGAAATCCGCGAACCCTCCGGACGCGCAGGCGTCGCCCATTGTCTTCTTTGTAAGTGGTCAGTTGAAAGAAATGAGAACATTTCATTATAATATTAAAGGGCTGACAGGCGATACGCACTTCCGTTCGGACGCCATATGGCATCTATTTAATTTTTAACATTTAGTTTTACAACCTCGCATCTTATTTTCGCGTAGCTTGTGAATGTACACTTTATTATACACTACATAAGTTTAATTTTCAAATAAACTTAATGTTCAATGTATTTGGTTGGGAAAATTAAGACAATTTCTCGTTTGACTTGTGTTTATGTTAATAATTTTTATAAGTGTGTAGGTACCTTTATAATTTGCGTTTTTGTATTACAATTGTATAGCCCTTTAAATACATACAAAGCTTCAGTTGAAGTTTTAACGGGTTAATAGTAGTAGCTTAAAAATCTTTATGGTTTTTACCCACATCCGAAATAATACACTTACCTAGACTTAAAAAGTTCCATCTAAGTAAAAGTCCGTCCTTCAATGCTTCTAAGTATAAGTCCGTCCTTTAATGTGAGTCTTAGATTGCCATTTGTTAAGTAGGATGAGAATATATCAATTAATTTAATATTATAATACTGTATGCAGCATACGAGGCCATTTTGATTCCAAGAAACTAAGCTATAATAAACTCTTGAAGTGCGAATTAAAATCAAAGGCACATCATATATTTATCATATGAAGCATGACTCACTTAGCTTCAAGTGCAAGCCCACAAATAAGTCATCTCGGTCCATTATTCACTTTAAAAACAAACGAACGTCAACCTTTAACAGTCCACGGCACTTTAAACACGTCTAAACATTAATCGAACAGTTAGCAGTGCATTATATTATGAAGTCAAAACTCTCGCGCATTCCCCAAGTTAAGATTGCACATTTATCACGAACGGCCAAGCGCAGGATGGTCCATTAAGAGATTTTTCTGAATCATAAATCTCACTTCGCCTCATCTTGGCTCGATACTGAGATATGAACAGAGACATATATCATAATAGATCACAAAAGTACGCGACAGCAGTCATTATCTGCAGAGCAAATTTTGTAGTTTTTTTGACAAACCCCATTTTGTTGTTTCATTAATACTTGTTAACTTAATCAAAGTGATATTTTAGGTGCCCTTCAATTTAAGCGAAGAATGTTTCAGAATTGTTTTTTTTTCACCGAATGTCACTATTACTTATGCTTTATTTTTTCTTAAATAGTAAGTTTTTCAGTTGGTTCGAACTTCGAACAAGTTATCATATGGGAGGTTCATGTTATACCAATATAAAAGGGTACCTATCAGCAAATATTTTTTCGTTGAGAATTCATTGAAACATTGTGAAAAATAAGATTTTAGAGTGCAAGCGTAAAACGATACATGCGATGTCAATTTAAAAATATGTCTGTGTATATGAAGTACTCACGAGATACACTTCGGCATGCTACTCTGAAAGAGCCAAGTTTCATAGACAAACCAATGCAACATACGTCTTTATTTACAAAGTAAAACAGTATTTACGTGTAACTGCATCGATGGGGAATAGAAAATAAAAATTCTCGGCGACTACGGGGTGTAAAAATGCGAGCGTATGATGCTCCTTTGATATTGATATTTCTCGGAGATGTTACGATCAAGGTTTATTCGTACTGTTGTACGATGAACTATAAAAAGAGTGAGATACTTCCATAAAGATGTTAAGGGTAGAGCGGGGCTGAAAGGTCCGCAGGTAAAACTATCCTCGGGTCCGTTTTTACCGTCTTTTACCATCTTTACCTAAAAGAAAAGCA
Source organism: Cydia splendana (assembly GCF_910591565.1). Taxonomy (NCBI): domain Eukaryota; kingdom Metazoa; phylum Arthropoda; class Insecta; order Lepidoptera; family Tortricidae; genus Cydia; species Cydia splendana. The sequence continues at coordinate 8,250,170 of NC_085971.1, read as the reverse complement.
TTTTATACGATATACCTACAACAACTTTCTATCTTTTTTAAATATAAAATATATTAATTTGATTTAAAGAGTTAACTCATTCGTATGTATGCTATCAAATCTGTACGCATAGACTCATTGTTTCTATTGAAATATGATTCTTAAAAAAATATCGAAAACCGCAATATCTTTGAATCCTGCTTAATTATAAGCTACGTTTTATTCCCTACAATCTGACGTCACTCCACTCCGCCCAACATTCAGTTAAGTACTGCCCTGATATTACACTATTTACCATGCGCAGGGTTTGCAAAACCAGCATTAGTGCAACCTTGGGATAAGGAATCACAGATCACATATACCTACTTTACTCACTCAAATAATATAAATAAATATGAGCAAAAAACTGTTTTTGTTAAGTTCCTATGTTAAAAAAGAAACCAAATTCAAATAAAAGCTTATTCCTTTATTTGTTTTGACACAAATAACCCCATTTACCCTTTTTGTATAGCATGCAAAAATCGCTATAGCATGTTTGAAATCAGAATGAATCGGTCATAAACCAACTAAGCTATCAAAGTTTCGCTCTAAGCCGATGCATGAACCTTACGATATTTTCTACTTAAGGGAATTCTCGCTTATTTTATTGTTTTTTCTATAAAAATGTTGGTTGATAAGAGCCATCGCTCGGCAAGCGTTAGGAACAGGAAATCGCTTGAGCTGTCCATGAAACAGACGCACAAAAGACCTTTTGTTTATAATCCTATGAGAATATTCTAATGAATGTGATTGAGCCATTGGTGAACGGAAGTGGGCTGTTAATTAAAATTGATTTCGTTTATTGCACTCGTAAATCTGACGGACTTGAATCTTGAAAATAATGCTGGTAAAAGAAACGTTAAATGTGGTGAATGAGTGTTAAGAATGTAAAAAAATCCCTGTTTCTTACGTCATTGTAACACATTGAATGTATTTTATTGAACTACATATTTCAAATCGAGTCGAATATAAAATCTTCATATTACTTTCAAAAAAATGGGTCAGAATCCCATTATAATGCCCAAATTTCTGCCCAAAATATCTACAGATAGGAGTTGCCTTCTAGATATTTAAATACATGTAGCAGCCTAGCAGCTATAGGTACCTTGTCCCATAGATTAAGAGCCAACAGGAGTGGTAATTTCTCCATACAAACGTACTCCTCGTTTTCCTCTGTGGTTTTTGAAGCTAGAGCAATGATTTTTTTCAACACAGATTAATATTGTCAATATCTGTGTCGGACCGTTTTGCTTTTTTTGATATTTTTGTTTTTTAAGGTGCTAGAGCCCTTCGAAAATGGCCAAAATGGCCTAATTGACTATGCCGCAATGAGAGGCGTGGCATTCAAAACTGATATCAATTAGCCAAAAAAGAAAAACGTTCCGACACAGATAATTTCATAATCATTTAGATTTCCAAATTTGGTTACGATTGGTTAAGTTTTGGAGGAGGAAACAGAGGAGTACGAAACCTCGATTTTTGAGATTTTTACGCAGGATTATTCGCCTTGTCCTTATCGCACTACTTTTAGGTGCCGCTTCCGTTAGCGAGACGGGTATATTTACCTAAAATATTTAAAACTCAGCTCCTGTTTCGTCTTAAATCATATCTTTACTATGTTTAGATAGTAACTTTGTATGTAGTAGTACTTTTACCGAGTTTTAAAATGTTCTGTCCATAATCTGTCTAAAAATCCCTCGACTACTTACCTAGCCTCGAGATACCTTAGCTTGAAAAATAAAGCATAAATTGTAAAAAGAAAACAAGGAATTAAATTAACGTTCTAGAGTCGTTCAGACTTTAATTACAGAACTCCATACTTTGTTAGGAATAATGTGTCGCAGAACAAAACGTACGGGCATTAACGTCCGCAAATTGGGGACTTAAGTGCTCTGGAGCACCAGGCCGGGCCATAAACAACGCGCATCGCTGTTTCAGGCAAAACACAGCTCGACACTATAATTTTTCCACATTCATACAATAAGGGCGGCAGTCAATGAGTCTAGGATACTACAAGTAAAGCTGACGCACACACACGCAAGCCCCACTCGTCCCGACTCCGAGAGATCGCGTGCAGAAAGCTCACACACGCACACCGCCGCGTGGCCGGCGCCCTAAGCTGTGGTCAGTACTAAGGCAAACTGTGTGACGGACACACGAAAAACGAGCTGAAAACGGAACGTAAAACTCACAAAACCATAAGAAATTTAAATGTATAAAGCCGCGATCGCACGCGGAACGCTCCGTTCTACGCTCGCGGCGTTGCGTATGTAAATGTGACTGCGCTTGTGTTTGTACTTTATGATCATCTGTCAAAACTCGGATACATGTGACGTTTCGCGTCTGAAATGTAAACAAAAGTTGTTCGACTGTAACTGTATGGAATTTATTTCGACGTTATTTACTATCAGGGCGATGTAACGTGAAATATGAACTTGAATATGCTGAATTAATTGCTGCAGTGTCGCTGGGCGATCTTATTGGATTATTTTAGCGTGAGTAAGTAATAATTTGCTTAATTTAGTCTTAGTGAATGTTTTTAAGACAAATTTGAGTATAAACAGCGGGATCCGGGTGCGTAAAACATTAAGTTAGTGCTGTTTACGAGTGCCGGTTGCGTTGTAAAAAGTTTATGATACTGCTGTTTCAGTTTCCATAAACAGTCTATGGAACACCAGTTGTGGCTCGTAGCTCTCAATAAAGGCAGTCATGTCGTGAATAAACTGTATCGATGTGCAATATACATGCAATATTAGTTATTTCATGTCTTCATTTAATTCAAAAGTTTGTTAGAAATATGATATTGTATTTAAAGCCATCGGGCCCTATTCTAGTGACGTTTTTGTTTGACGAAACTTCACATTTTTGACACTGACATATCAAATCCATATCGTATCTAGCCGTAATATTTGACGTATCTTAAGTTCGAATAGGGCCGATCATCAATGTTAGTCAGTTGTTTAATTGTCCTAAGAACATTTTCAAGATATTATAACAATTTGCTTATTGTTTTATTCCTGTTAAGGTTTTTTCTTTGAGTTAGTGTTATAGTTTATTGTTCATAGCGTAAAATGTGCCTAAATTTGGTTCAAAATTTGCTCCAAAATAATATTATTATATTATGTTGTATGTATATGATACACATATTTGCGGATTTAAAATAGACCACTACTTGATATAAAAACTGTTGGTTCTGCACTTTTACCCAGTAAGAGAGTAGGCACATTTCACGGTACTTAGGTAATATAAAAACTCGGTTACAAATATGTCTAAAGTAGACAATTTGCAATTTAGATAACAAGTTAGCTTCCTGCACAGCCATGTTTACTTAATATTCTTGTTTTACACGGAAGAGAAATAGGTACCTAAAAACATTTAATGTTTAACTTCTAATATGTACCGTTTTTAACATAATATGTGGGTATGTATTACATTCTGTGCAATGTAAACATAGTCTCACATATACCATTCTCAGTGATTCAGTTAAAAATATTAATATTTAACCTAGCTGAATTTCAGCTTGCATTTTTTTTTTGGTTTGTGAAATGACTTTTTTTTTAATCTAGTTGCGAAGTCAACGGATACACGAGTACTAAGACGTAGACGTACACGAACATAATTTTGAAGAAAAAAAAATGATATAACTATAAAGGACATTAATTGCAATCAGTAATTCCTCATTTGCGACCGATGTGGTAATCCTATAGCCGCAACGCTAATCCTTAGGGGTGATATCCTGTAGCTCGTATGATGCCACCAAATTTAGGGTTGGCGCATCGATGCCAAAAGTTATCTCTAGAGAGGGGTAAATATATGCTGGGTTTTGTAATATTTTATTAGGTGAAGTATTTTACTCATTAGAGTTTTCTCAATATAGAAGCAAAAATTATAGAAAAAAAACTGAATTGATATTTTTATAATTAAGTGATACATTTGACAAATATAAATCTTAAAACCACGTCGGCGTCGGTGGCAAAATAGCCTACAATTCTTGTTATGTTAAAACTATGCGCTGCAATTACCTTAGCATATATGAAAGTTTGAAACTCCAGCGGTGCCATTTCTTCTATTGTTGCTCAAATACATATTTTATCATACATTTTTATTTTACCTTATCGTATTGATACTTTTATTTGAGGCAAAACATATCCAATACAAAATTCGCCACGATTCAAGCTTCAGTCGATTAAAACATGAATTTTCAGCACAAACATGCAACTATGCAAAAATGTATTGATATAATAGTAATGGTTTAATGTTTAAAGTTAAAGGCTATTTATTGATCAGTTACCACAAACAATTGCAGCTTAATAGATAGATAGATGAAAATTTTCTTCAATATTTATAAGAGTAAAAGGGTTTATTCTTTTGCATCTTTCTTGTTTGTCATTGTTGGTAGGTACATAATTTGGGTCTAATTCCATAATTTGAAATTTGGTGTAGAAAATACACTATACGAGTATTTGCCAAAATTATTGTATAATATATTATGAGAATGCAAACGTGGCTAGTAACATTTTTGGCAGCCCTGACTCGTATGAACAATGATTTGAATGTGTGCGTGCACTCCCCTCGGCGTCTCGCTGCGACGCCCCCGACCTTATTGCATTCCACTAAAATATGACAGTTCGGTTTATCTAGCATACTATCCAAAGACAAGTCGTTAATATTCGAAATACGTAATAAACAAACACAACGAGCCCAATACATGAATAATACCACGTTTTTGTGAGTTTGTAGAAGAGTCTCAACAATTTTAATGAAATTTACTAAGTGAATGTGTAACAAACTTTTCCCCAAACCAAAACCATATACCTACATTTTACAGCATTTTTTGTGGTTATTTAGTATTTAGAGAAAAGTACTGCCCAAATATTATCGCATAAAACCGAAACAAAAACTTTCATTAAACAAAACAAACATATAAACAGTAGACGTTATTGCGCTCATTAACAAACCTTAGGGTTTTATTAGAACAAAAACCATTTGTGAAGACAATACACTCACTTAGCCGGCGCCTTAAGTGGCGCTAGTGATGTGCCTTTTCCGGGATTTTCTCAAAAATAATCCCGGGTACGTGTCCGAAGAATAAACATTAAATTCGATTAGAATATTAACTAATCAACTGGCAACTGATTCGTAACAATACCATCAAGTAACATACCCGTGCCTTTTGGTAGCCCTTTAAAGTTTTTTTAACCATTTGGTGTTAAAAATAAAGTTTTGTAAAACTGTTATATCAAATAAATAACCTTATAATAATATTGTGTCGGTAAATTTCTGACTCAGGGTAAAGTTGAGGAATTTTGATAAAAATGTTCACGGGTTACATTTGTTAATCAAATCAAATACAAATAAATTGTATGTCACTTACAAAACTGTACTACACGTTTCCGAAAACATAACTACATATTTATAAACAAAAATATAAAAACCTGACAAATATGAGTCGGACTCGCTCACCAAGGGTTCCTTACATAAAAATATACAGCTTTCTATTTTTTTCTTATACTAGTATCATTACTCTAAAAAGAGGGATAAGTATAGTTATTTTTATTCTACTGTTATTGACAAAATTTGTTTGCTAGACTTTAACAAATGAATTCCCGGAAAATGGAATATCCCCGCAGCCCATCTTTAAGTGGCGCGCAGACGTTGCGGGCGTTTTCTTAATTTCTTAACCACTACACTCACGCAGCGGGGATGAAATTAAGAAAACATTCACCGCATTAACTGTCTTATGTGTTGTTATTCTGTTCTGCTGTGTTGTCTGGGCGTTTAGGGCCGCGATAATAGTTGGTCACGCTTTTCAAGGGAAAAAACTGTCGCAATAGTTATTTACTTTTCATAGTTATTTACTTGTTGTGACACCTCTGGAGTTACAAGCATGTTTGTTTGCCACCATTGTGGTATAAAGAAACTGAGTAAACTAGCGCGTCTAATATAATTCAGTGTGTATCTACATGAGTTCACTTCTTGCCGCTCGATTCGAACTTTAAGATACGTCAATTAATAGATCTAGAAACGATATGGATTAGATGTGTCAGTGTCAAAAGTGAAGTTTTAGTTTGAAGAAACGTCACATTTGACACTGTCATATCTATTCCATATCGTTTCTAGATCTATTAATTGACGTATCTTAAAGTTCGAATCGGGCCGTTGGTCCTTACATTGATATGCTGTAAATATGCATGGCCACCGTGAACAGATATTCAACTTTACATAGAACTCCTGATGACTATATTGGCTAGGGACTATGCATTTTCGACGCTGACTATGAACATGTGAAATAAACTGCATTAGTTTCTACGTGCATTTATGTAACTGTCTAGGTTCTAAAGAACGAAATAAATAGAAACAAAAGCCTGCATGACCCCAAATAACCATTAATGAAAGTTAAATTCCGATAAAGACCAATAATCTCGGGAAAAACAAACTCTAGGTATCCCCAGCTAGTATTTTATCGAAGGAAAACTCTTTAACCGTCGACGTCTTAGCGTCGAGCCACGAAAGCAATAAAGAGCGCAGGCTTCCACGTTCATTAATTAACCCCCAACATCACCATCCCCCTCACACTTAAGCAAACTATTTCTAAATGAGCCAGCTCTCTCCCTCGCACCAGCTTTGCGCAAAAATTAACTACTACACGGTACGCTTTCGTGGTACTCACACACATCGGACTTAAAATGCATATGCATTCGACACTCTACAACAGCGTAAGTGTGCGTGTCATGGACCGAAAATTAGTGTTAATTACACTGTTAATAAGGTAGATTTTGGTTTGCGCTATTTTTTGTTTATAGTTCGTATTGTATGCGAGGCCACAGTCACGTGTGCTTAGTTTCCTATCCTCGTGTAATAAATCTTGTAGTCTCCGTAATTACAATGTTCTTGTCTGTTGTGTGTTTTCATTAAGGACAAAACACAAACGTCTGAACGCTGAAACGTTTTCATTAGGTGCACTACCTATTAAGAAAATTAAAAGTAATTAAAACATTTAACTAGATACACATGAAAAGTAGTTAAGACATCTTTAGACAATAGTATAGCCTTTAAATGATTGCAATTGACATATTTTATATACATGCAACATAAAACGATACATAGCATATAAATATTGTCCAATTACGTAGGTACACATATGTATTTTTAAATTGGTTTAAAAGTTCTTTAAAAAACCATCCAATTTAATTTTTGTGAAATACATAGTTTTCGATATTTTACGGTAAAAACTTATAATATATGTTTTTGGAGCATAAAATTTACTTCATAGTTATTATCTAAATAGGCTAAACATTTGAATTATTAAGAAATAAACCTACATAATATAATAATAATTATTATCACTGGTAGTTATTTTAACTAAAGTTAGATTATTTTATCCAAAATTAATTATATTTCTTTAAATTCCTGGCAACCCTTTCATTATCGCATTTCTCGCTTGTCGTGAACATACAGGAGACATTTGACCTCTTACTAAGTTACTGACTGTTTTTAGGGTTCCGTATCCAAAGGATAATAACGGGACCCTATTAGGTACTAAGACTCCACTGTCTGTCCGTCCTTCTGTTTGTTTGTCCGTCTGTCTGTCTGTCACGGATGTATCTCATGAATCGTGATAGCTAGCGAGCCAGTTGCATTTTTCACAGATGATGTATTTCTGTTGCCGCTATAACAACAAATATTATGTACTAAAAAGTATGGAACCCTCCGACTCACACTTGTCCGGTTTTGTAATATACCACGTCGGTGGAAAACAAGCGACGACGGTAAGCGTACAGGTATCAGTACGTCTACCATCAGTTATGATTATGACATTGACATATACGCTCACGTCTACGTAACTTACTTTCTATGCATCTCGCTCATACTCGCATATTAGTGCAAGCGAGATGTAGGTACAGAAAGTAAATTACGTAGACGTGAGCGTTATGTCAATGTCAAAACTGGTGGTAGACGTAAAGGCGATGATAAGCGGTCACTGTAGGCCCTGGACACCTGCAACTCCAGTGGTGTTACATGCGCGTTGCCGGTTTTAATATTTTGGTATTATCAAGTTGGGTATCATGAATGTTGATAGTTAATCATTCTAGAAAAGAAATAATATATTAGGAATCAATTAATTAATTATAATACGACTACTAAACGACAATCTAAGCGTTTACAGAGCGCTAGTTTTCAGGTAGAAAGATTTATCGGAAAATGTCTTTGAATCACATTTTAATTTATTATTTTAGTTTCGCTGTACATTAGAGTAGGTAGGTATACGTTAACAAACACTGACCGATTCGAACTTTAAGATACGTCAGTTAATTGATCTAGAAACGATATGGATTAGATTTCTGTGTCAAAAGCGACGTTTTTGTTTAAAAAAAACGTCACATTTGACACTGACATGTCTAATCCATATCATTTCTAGATCTATTAACTGACGTATCTTAAAGTTCGAATCGGGCCTATTATATCAAAAACGTTAATTTTAGTCAACACTCGTTGACCTATATTTAAAAGAGTGCATCTAATTATGTTTGTATGATGCAGCGCAGCGGTTGAAGGGTCATCCCGATGCATGTAAGGAGGCTCACACGGAATCACTCGACGCGTCATTAAAGGATTACGTCGCTCATTCATGCTCTCTCTCGGGGTCCTCCGAATTTGCTTATCAGCCTTCCGAGTCGACGGCGATAAATTTGCTTTCATCCCTTTCACCCCGCGCTCTAATTTCCATAACAATTTTAAAACATAACACTGTATACAAAAAAATTAAAAACGAGATTTGAAGACATTCGATTATAAATTATTCGATTTTGTTAAATTAAGTTTAAGTTTTTAGGGATGATTGTTCAAAATTGTCGCGGGGATGCTCCGTCCCTGTCGCGCGGCTGGGCGGCGGCGCGCGCCTGGGCGGGCGGTATGCAAATACTTGGAAACGGTTCCATCCGAGCCTGTGTGTGTGCCCTATACCATTGGCCACGTAGAACGGCTAACTTCGCCACCAGTCACGGTTGTTTTTCGTTCCGTTCCTAATTAACTTTCGTGTCTTAACGTAACTTTTCTCATCTCGTTTTTTTAATTCATAATGAGGTTTTAACGTGAAACTATGGATGCAAATGTAGTGCATTTCTTGTGACGCGTGACGGTTAAGTAAATTTAGTATGTTAATACGAGCGATTTAGTTTATTAAACGTTTTAAAGTCGAGGCGTAAGTTCTTAGTGTCACGACAATGTTGAGTTAGCCAGTGATTTAAAGGTAATTCTTTGTAAAAAGAGTTAGGGTTTTTAACTGCTCGGTTGGTAACATCGCTAAAATGTTACTTTTATAGTTTAAAGAGTGAGATTTTTACGAGCTTTAAAAATAAATTACCTGACTCGGACGGGTTAATCGCATGTGTTCGCGAATGTATATTATATTTGAAAGTGTTAAAATATGTACATATTATAAAGATGTGTACTGCGCTCAATAAGGTAGGTGGCATACTGGTGTAATTAAAGTTAAATTGCATTATTTTTTCGGCCTCCAACGACGATTATAAAGACATTAAATTTTGAGAGCGACGTCGAAAAGTCATAGCTCCGTCATTAATCACCCACCGATTACAGTTGTAAAAAACTGTAATAAAAAGTGAAGAATGACAATTAGTTTAGTTACTTGGGTCCTATTTGTATATTTTCCTCTAGTTGTAGCTTTTTTCTTGACGAGCGAGCGAAAAAAAGTGCTCAACATGCTCAGCATGCTCAAACGACTTGAACGATTTTAATGCGTGAGGGTGTTGCTACATTATAATTTTGATTAACATTAACTCTTTTTTGTATAAGTACCATTGACCGGGGTGACTTTCAAATGCAGGGGCGACTTTAAAATTCTAGTTTTTAAGCCACAATATATATTTATGCGAGATTTTTTACAGTAGATGAATATGAATATATAGTAATCTAACTAGTTACAGGAACATTTTCAGTAAATAATGAATAATGGTAATTCTATGGCCGGTTTAAATCTATCAAAGTAACCCCAAATTTTCCAAAGTGGGTGGTCTACGGTAAATGATGATAGATGTAAGATTTCAAAAGATGAATGGAAGGAGAGAAAATAAAGATTCAAAATAAAAAAAACTTCAAGCGCAATATGAACCGAGCGTTTACGGTCACAATCACAGACTTAATTGCTACTTTGACAGACGTTAGGAACGCAGGGCCTCGGATGTGGTTAGGAACCTCGACGTGCGACCAGATTACCACCGAAGGCGTTGTTTTTATTGCAAAATTTACGTTTGTCGGCCTGAACAGCAAATTAGAAAGTTTATGAACCAATGACTGGAGATACCATAAATAAAAATCACAGGTTCGCAACTCAGAATCCAAAAGGGCATTTTTTAATTATCTTGCAAATGATTTATGCACCATCAAACCTTATGAATAATTCTTGTGGCCGATTAAATCTTGCCCTCTTTTACGACGCTAATAGTTACTCCTAACACTAATTGGTTAATTTTATTATGAAACCGAGCTGGTTAAGGCTACTTTATTGCATATTTAATTTTATTTACGGCAGGACAATAGCAATCGTGATTCAGATTTCATATTTTGAGCTCAACGATAAATCACGAAAATGTATAAATGTTTTTTTCGATAAATAAAATAATGAAACGCGCCACGGAGTCGCAGGCGACGAAAAGTATTCGACGAGGAATGCACTTTTGCATTCACAATGCCTTTTGTTTAGAGAAAGTTCACATTTTAACCTCATGAGTGATTTATTTAATTCCTTTTTGTATGATTTATTCTGAACCGCTTGCAGAAGCTTGTGTTTCTTGTCTCTTTTTTTAAAACAACAAAGTCATTTTGACGTATAAGAAACTTACGCTTCTTCAAGTTGTTCCATTGAGTTAAAACTAATTTTTGTAACAGATTTTTTTAATAAACAAACGTGTTTAGTGTTTATATGTGTGTATTGATATAACGGTGAACGGAGCCTTATGAAAAACTAACCCTAATGGCTATGATAACATGTGCCAGCCGCGCTCTACTAAAGGTAAGTTGAGTCGCTTAACTTCAAACTCGGGTAAATCCATCTGTCAGATTATGCGATTTTGGTATTAATAAAAGGTAATAGGGTAGAGATTTGCTGAGAGGGTCGAATGGATTTACCCGAGTTTGAATTTAAGCGACACAGTTATAGTAATTAAGAGCCTTGGCTTAAGACACCATTTGATCTAATGTTTAAATAAACAAAATTTTAACAAATCGGCCCGCAAGCACATTTCCCTGCAAGTCAATGCGCGCGCGGAACTATCCAACTCTTTATATTTAATAGGTAAGTAATGTACGTGTAAAATAGAAGAAAGATGTAATCAGAATCACGCACGATATGGGCACAAATCCACGCGAAGCAACAGTAATGCTCTTTTAAAGTACTTGTTCATTAATGCGGTTTGGTTGTCATTGTCACCCACACGACTTTAGTATGTACGAAGGCTTACCGTTTGCCGCATGGACCAATAACTGCACTTTATACCTGCATACATTCATCAGTTACCTTCTCTATGCCCCTCAGAGCAAAAGTAAAAGCCCTGCAAAGCAGAAATTTGTTTGACTGTCATTATATCAACATAGACTGTTTTATTTACTTCAGCTTCTATTTATCTAATATTTATGTATACTTCCTATTTATAAGTAGGTTAGTTGTATGCTCTCAATTCTACCTTTATAGGTAACAGTTGGTAACTATAAATGTAGGTTAGCTAATGTACTAAGCTCAGTAGAATTAATCTAGAAACACTAAGTGCTGAATAATTAGTTAAGTAATCAGGTGAGATTCAAAATCGATAGCCATTTGCATACAACCTACATTGAACTTTGCATTAAAGGCTGAACACGCGAGCAAGCTGGAAGTACTGCAGCTACAGATATATAACTATGTAGATTATCTAAAAAATTAACAATACAAACCATAAAAAAGATAATAATTGGAAATACAGTAAATTTTATACAAAGTTATAAATGCCGCCAACGCACTTACAACCCCTCCGGTGTTATTATACGCGACGGTAATCGCTTATATCATTCAAAAATCTTAGCTTATATCATCTAATATCTAGCGTGGGGACCATAGCCCAAGCTCTCTCGCGCAGGAGAGGAGGCCTGTGCCCAGCAGTGGTACGTATATAGGTAGGCTGTTTTTTTTTAAATGGTCATCTACAATAATCATGAAAAAAAGGAATGTTATTTGGGTCCTATATTCTGTAGAATTATAAATGAGGGAATTCTGATATCATCCGACGTAACTTAAAAGTATTCGATTTTTATGCGAATTTCTTTTTCCTACAAAACAGACAAAACATTGTATGTATGATTAATTTTTAAATTAAAACTGACATTGCCACGAACCTTGTAGATTGATTGCTCCCAAGGTTGTCCTAAAACACGGACAACGCTGTCATACAGTTTCAGATTTTTTTTAAATCAAATTCATTGTGGATTTTTATACAAAACGTCAAATACATACGTCGTCTATTCAAATATATGTGTCTACAATTTCAGCGTATTACGCACGCTTGCTATTTGCCACCTCGAGCCATAGGGAGGGGTTGTAATGTTTTGTAACTTTTGTGCGCTTGTAAACTCTTTTATGTGGTTTTAAAGAATACAGAAACTTGTAAAACGCTTATTATAAACGCACGCAATCAAAATTACAGTTTCTGAGTTATTTACATACTTACCTATTATTCATTTTCATTGCTACAAAAATGTTCAGTCGAATAGTCGATTATCTTGAATACCACTTAGGGTTGAACCTACGTTCACGGATGGTTACTCGGTGTCACCATATTAGTCAAAGGAATACCTGCTAAAATGCGTAACAAAGTAGAGCGAAATATTTTACCTAGATATATCCTAAATTTGTTTTAACAACTTAATTTGTTCAATCAAACATTAATAGTCATCCGAATTTGCTAACAATTCTGGTGCAGGCCAATACTGCGGTGGAAGCCGTTTTTGCCAATATAAGTTATTTATTTAAGACCTGAAATTAAGCCCTAACTTTGCGTATCTATTTTCGACATTCGTGTTCATCGTATTTCGTACCTTGTCACAGTGACAATCAATATGAAAACCGCTAGAGATATTACAGTAATAGTCAGTGTTCGTACATTTTCCAGCATTTTTAGTGCAGCAGAGTGGTGTTAATGGAATTGGTATAGATAATTTCAACTGAAATGGTAAATTAAGGGTAATATTAACGTAATTAACGCTAATTAATCATTAGGGTTGAAATTATTTATACCAATTCCGTTAACACCACTCCGCTGCACCAAATCGATTCGCGTGGTGTTAACAGAATTGGTATAGATAATTTCAACTGAAATGGTAAATTAAGGTTAATATCAACGTAATAAACGCTAATTAATCATTAGGGTTGAAATTATTTATACCAATTCCGTTAACAACACTTCGTGCACCAAAAATGCTGGAAAATGTACAGAAATCGAATTTCCGCCCGAACCTAAAAAACCTCAAATACAGAAAAAATAGACAAGCTTAGTATGAACTCAGCCTAAGTAAAATCACTTCAATTACGCTCTAGAGCCTAGTTTTGACATGTCTATTTCCATTAACGACTAAGCAGTGCGGTGCCGGTGCTTGTGGTGAGCTGCACAATTAAGACAATTTATTTTTACCGACATTCTTGCGGGGAACAATGTAATAAGCTAATGGCCTTTCGGTTTTAATAACAGCACTTGAGCTTTGGCGTAGATTTCCTGTACCCTAAGAGCAGTTGCTGAGCTGGCGACGTTGCATTTTTGAAAATTGAACAGTTTTCATTTAGAAGATGATAATTGTTTTAAGTTGTGATCGTTTGGCAATAGGATTATGAATTGTTATTGGTATTTGTTATAAAGAGACGAGAGAAGAGAGAGGTTTCCTAATTGTATGCGTATAAAAAGGTTAAAGTTCAGATTGTGTAGATACTAAGTACTACTAGACGATTCTAAAGAGACATTGAGTTGTTTTGCTATATAGCCAGACATCGGGACTGGTAAAAGAAAAGTTTATAAAAAAGAAATACACTACTTAAAATAATAATCAACATCAGTTGCTTATTTCAAAATCTACATAACTCTTTACTAAGCAAAACTTCGCGCATTTTATTAAAATTATTGTTTTGGTAATAAAAATAAAGAAATGTACGAATTCCATGTATATTTTGTTTACGAACAATATTCATAAAAATGCAATAAGACTGACATGGAATTGACAAACATTCAACAAAGAGCACTTTGACCGTTAAAGCACCTAGTAAAATAGATATAACTGAGAAATTATCACCTTCCAAACTCAAATAAAGTTGAACGAACTACCACAGACATGTTTATAGTTAATTTGAAATAATTATAAAGTAAGTCAGTACTCAGACTATTGGTTTGTTCGCACGCGACGTCGGTCTGTCGTTGTATTAACGTCTCGGCCGGTTTGAAAGATTCTTAAGAAATTACGGATTCTACTAATAATAGTGCCTTTCTATCACTTTTTAATACACTTTGCGATTCCTTAATTTTTTATACATACTAACTTATTTTAGCATTGATTGAATAAGAAAAACTCAATAATTAATAGTCTTAAAAAGGAATTGGAAAACATTTTTTGTAATCAGTTAATTTACCATTTTTTTTATTTCACTAGAATTGAGGTAGCAAATCGATTAAAAAATAATTATCATTCATAAACAATCAAAAGTAGACCAATACTTGCTCGGATGTTAATTTATTAACCCTATTTCTTAAGCTCAAATTAATTTTAACTAAACAACTAAGTACCCGATTTATTAATGATTTATTAGTAGTAACGATTATGGAAGGGGGAGGCCTATGTTCAGCAGTGGACGTCTTATGGCTGAGATGATGATGATGATGAACGATTATGTCAATAAAACTACTGAAATAAACACATACCCTCCTATGCGTCCAGCTATCGGGTAACAAATAGAGAAAGCTACCGGCCGCATGATAACGACTAACAAAAAAAAGTTGAGTCATAGACCAAACAGCAATTAGACGCGGCGAAATAATTATTCGAAAATCGAACAGACAATAATCGAGCCAACGCCATCTTGCTAGCGGGCCCAATCCATGTTTTCGCATAGGTTGCGCGAGCGCGGGTGAGTAGAATTTTTGATCGGACCAGTATAAAGTTATCTAGATTTCCATACCAACTGTACGTAAATGGAGAGAGCATTTATACTGGATGATATGGCTTTGAATCACCGGCGTTCGGTAAGCGATTGGGTTGACGTCCCTGGCCAAATGTTTCCGCTTTAATTTCTCCTTTAATTTGGAGTTTCCGCTCGCAGCCAATCCGTCCCGTCAGTCGACCATAATTATATTATTTCGGCAATAAATTATCGAATTTTGAATACAAAAGGTGGTTAAAAATGGCTCCTTAATTTTGGTTAGACATTGTTGGGCTCATAATGGATAAACACAGGTAGCTTAGAGACGGGATGTCGATTGCGTTAGTTAATAACAATTTTATGTATATGAAGAAGTACAAAAATAAATACACATTTTCCTTTAATAATACATAACAAATAATATTTACTTATTTCAAAAACACTATTTTATAACGAGTTGTTAAGATTGTATAACAATGATCCCAAAATGGCAATTAAACGGATCCTTATAGGATAGTTATGTAACATATAAAAAATACACCTACATAGTTCCAAATTTCATACAAATACCATACCAAACGGACATCCGTTTCTAAGGTTTTGATTTTATTATATAAAATTTGTTTGAAATTTAGAACTATGTAGATTTATTTTATATGTTGTGTAGGTGTATTTTTAAACCCACTACTAAGTTTAGAAATTAACATAAAAGTATATTATTTTAAGGGTCTCTTTATTTAAATCGTACAGCATTTTAAACATCGCAATGGTAATAATAGTGGCTAAGTAAGTAGTAGGTATCCTAGTAAGTACTTGCATCTGTCTGTTTGTAATTAGTTAGTAGGTATACCTATACAGATATTTTTTTTGTTATTATGAATTTTATTTATCAGAAATCACCCCAGGAGTCGCAAAGCACTATAAAAACAATGAATAAAACAAAACAGTAACCAAACGCGTCAATAGTGACGTTACAATCGATATCGACCGCGTTGATTCGATTAATTCACTTCGAAATTAACGCGGCGGGTAAGCAGGGTATCGACGTCGCCATGGCAACGCGCCCCATACTTACAACACTAATTATGCCACACTGATTGCTTTTCACTTTTTATTCCCCACGAGAAGACCCCCTTCGTGAGAGATGACGTTCGATATCGATTGTCGCTATCGAATGTGTGATAACCAGTGTGTCAATGAACTTATTTGGCAGTTACACTTTTTAGTTTACTTGCATTGTTTTCTAATCTAACACGAATTGAGTACCTAGGTAGGTACATCGTTTCATTAATTTAAATTTAATTTACCTATCAGTGGAAAAGAAAAATAAATTGTAAAGATTAAAATATAAAACTACTTTTACGTGTTATTGGCCAGGTTAAACCACATACTTTTAAATTATGTAATTTTATTTTCTTTCCTTCAAGAAAGATACTATTAGATACCTTTAGGACGTTCAATATAATTAACTAAGCAAATAAAAAAATACAAGTACCTAATAATCACTCAACAAATAAATATGTTATTACCGAAAAAAACAGTTCTATGTCTTTTTGACTCTCTGTCACAGGATCTTTATTATCAAAGTAACAACGAATGTATTTACTCGTTTTAATCAATGGAACATTTAAATCACGATTAATTTTTTTAATGGACTAAAACCTTACACGACTGAGCACCGAATCAATGCAAACAGTGACTTTGCATTCGAAATGTGATGACGTCACGCGGCTCTAAGGAAACGGGTCATTACAGTGTTTTTATTCGGCACTGATTAACCATTTGATTAATTATGCAGTTCCTATTAAAAGTTGGTTGCTTTGTGTTGTATTTAGTCGTGGCGGCTTTCAATGTTTTGAACGGAGAAATGATTTTTTGTTGTTTTTTGTAGTTGTGTATTTATTGTTTTTATTCCCTTTTGTTATATGTCTCTAGTTTAAAATTTTCAAAGTATTTTTTTTATAATTCCATGAAATAATAGTAACATAGTACTAAACATAAATTTTAGTAGCAGATAGCAGGCATTTTATTACCACATGGCGTTAAGTATAATAATCTTGACCTTGGCTTATGGCTAGTATGTTTTGTAACTTTTTACGCTTTATTTTTTTGTTAAAAAGTAATAGGTAACCAATTATGACTAAGTTTAAGTATTTATAAAATAACTTCAACAAATAATCACATTAAAAACGGCTATATTATTTCTTATTTAGCGATCTCACGCACTGGCCACCTAAACAATCGTATTTCAAACTTCCCCGAGATAAACTGCACAATATACAGAACTGGCAAACAATCATTACAGCTTTATTTCAAACGCTTGCATGTTCCAGGTTTAAACTCGGCCATTCACAATGTTCACATTAATATTTCTCACGCTACTAATGTTATTTATATCTCTCGATAAGCCTACACGTCCTATAACTTTGAGACAATTTAATCAAGTTTCAAATTGCTGCAATTAATTTACAGTAATTTATACGATTGTTATAAATAGAGGTAACCTTTATTGGAGACATTTAGAGAAGGGTAACAGAAAGATAATCGAAAGATATTTTATTAGGCACTCGTACTGCCCGTATAACATGTAGAGGTTGATATGTATTTATGATTTTTACAACACAACAATGAGGTAGGTATCATATTATTTCTGCTTCACGTAGCCAAAAAGGATGGCCAAAAAAAACAATATTTTTTTGCATATGATATATTCGGGTAAATCGAAATTGCGAAAACCGTCGGAGAATTCTGAATATTATGATGGAATTTTGAGTGATTTTTTTCTATTTTTTAGAATTATCTAACATACGAAATTACCCGAATACATCGTATGCCAAAATTAGTTGTATTTTTTTACCTAGGTATTACAGTTAGGTAATTCGGCGTTCTAAAAAATAATTTTAAATTCAATGCTATGCACTTCTTATGTCTTCTTAACTCTTTAACAGTGCACCCTAACGTTTGCCTTTTAAAATTAGAACGCATCGATTTGTAACTGGCCGTTTTCACGAACGAGATTGACCATTGATAGAGCAGCCCTGACCTTGCCCAAGGCACTCACACACGCGCGCCGCGCGTATTACGCACGAAACCACACTACACCGCGGCTATTGGAATGGTACGAAATCCGCAAATCTAGTTTGAGAATTTGGCAAATTCCAATTTTGAATTCTAAAACCAATAAGTTAACATTATTGAGTAAATAAGTCATTGGAGCAGATAATCCGTTTACTCATGATCACATTAAGTAAGACTAAGCAGAAAGAAAAAAAGAGTTGATTCTAATAAGGGAACGCGAATAGTTTTTAAGAAGGTATCCCTGTATTAAGCATGTGTTCTAATTGGTTATTTCTCACTAAAACGATGTTTAGACAACAGTTAACACGCAATAGCGATAAAAATCGTCGATTATTACGAAACTTTTCAAATTTACACCAACAAAGGTAAACGAACTAGTAAACGTATGCGCGCGTTTTAAAATCCAATGAAACTAAAACCTAAAACTGTCTCAACACTAAAACCACAGAAATACTAGCTTGAAAGAAAACAAAAGAATGAAAGCCTGAGTGCGGAATGAGCGAGTGAATTTACACGATCGTTTTCACGAGTGTGTTCACGGGTTAAGTTCGAAATTCGAAATTGGGAAAAATTAGAGTCCCCTTTAATAAAATCTCGGATCGTCCCATCACCAATTAACATTTCAGCTATCACAACAGCCGAAAAGCACGCGATCGCCTCACGAAACAAAGAAAATAACTATATCCGACTCCCTATAAATTCGACGCCGATTATTGATTTATTTTTCTTTAATACTTTTAATGCGGGTTAACACCACCCATTAAGTGCACATGTGTGCGTAGAATGATAATGCTATGCATTCGCAACACACATAATTAGTGAAAAAGGGGGGAATGTTATTAATGAGGGGTGGTGGGGATTGTTATCTACTCAAGCTTTTGTGTTCTTTTCTATAGATCAGACGGGTATTGATTGTTTAGTCGATACATTCGATACTTTCGTCGCCAGTCTTTAATTATAGGGGCTAACTGGCAACACCTCGCTCGACACAGTAATGGAAGGGGGACGGTTAGTATTTCGTGTAATTATTCAGTTGAGCACGAAACTCGGGCCGTTTACTGGTCACATAGAATTTTAATTCGACGTCTCAGCTCCGCCTTAACGCGCCGGTGTCACTGCCGCCGCAATCGGCTGGTCGACACTTAAATATGGCGTAAAATACATTAATTTTAAGTTTGATATCGGAAACTTATAATGCCTAATTAAAGCTCTAATAATCATATAGGGTTGTCTTAAATGAAATAGAATTTCGAATAATGTTTATTATTCTTGATTGTTTATCAAACTAGTAGTAGGTAATGATTTATTTATTTTTGTTTTTATTTCCTAACCTCTAATCATAGGACTTACCGCGGAAAAAGAAAATTCAAATTTCGTTATCTGTCTTTCTCTTTATATTTGTGGGATAGAGAGGCGATAACGAAATTTCGATTTTAGTTTTTCGCGGTAGGCTATAATATGTTACAACTTTCGATCGTATTAGAAACTGTCGCAAGTAAATATCTTACTACACAATTAACTCACAGTATTGGACTAGCTTAAATGTGATTAAATTTTCAAATGTACCTATATTACCTACCAAACATACCTATAAGCAGGAAATTTTAATTAGATACAATCTAGATGGCGTATCCGGCATGCAAAATTTCACAAAAATCAAGTGAACGCAAGAACTAGTGTAGGTGGGCAAGTCAAATAGACATGTGAAGAGACGGCCGGTACTTCACTGATTAATAAGATGGGGTTGCGCCAAGCAAGGGGTACCGCCACCCCACGCACCCTCGCGCCTTACCCACGAAACAAAAAAATGTGACTCATCAACCCACACCAAGAAACAACAACTCACCGACACCCAAACGCATAACGCATCATAACCAAAAACACGCCATTCTAATAATCAACCTTAACATAAAGTGCTAAAGTCCTAATTAACCCACCCACGCCCATCACATACGTCTATTCATTACCATAGACCCGTCTCCTATAATCGTTCATTACCGCACACATACAAAGGTCATTCACGTATTGTCCAGACACGCATACAAGTATGCGTTAATTATATCGGAAAGTAGTGGGTTGGGGTTAGTTGATTTGATTAATTCTAGCCGAAGTAGCCTCGGCCTTGTTAGAATATGCCATAAGTATTGGAATATTCCTCCCTGGCCATTCGTATAAGTATCACCCTCGCGTTAATTGATTAATTTTCTTATCCATTGGTCTACTAAGAATTTGTGCAATTCTTATTGCTTTCTAGGAATTAAGTAAGCGGAATTTAAAAGCAATCTCTGTCATGAATGTCAACTCAAAAATTAAACCTTCACAGATCACTTCTCATTTACATCACACAGAAACAAGTAAAACATTTAAAAATATTTACCACCAAAAAAAAACAAAGAAGGCACTAAAAAGTGTCCTAATCAAAACGTATCCAAATACAGAAAAAAGAATCAAGGAATTCGTCCATCGGAAGTCGTTCGAACTCCGGCAAATCGCTTCAAATAGCAAACACGCTGCCAATTTTCTGCTAACACTCTTCCATGGCAATGTGCTCCATGATAAATGACTATTTTGTGCAAGCATATGTTATACTTTTATATAATTGCTGAAAAGTTGTTATATTCATTAAAAGAAAGGAACGTGGACGATCAAAACTTTGAACTTTGAAGGTATCCAAAATATTTTGAAGCAAAAATTGCATTACGTGCAAATGTATGATGTAGTTCAGAACTTTATAGGAGCCGTCTATTAAAAAAAATTATATAGCTTATATATAATGTAGGTATGTGTATACTCGTAAGTTGTGAGTTTATTTATTTTTTATTAAATTATGTACCAGATACGTTAAAGGGGATTTTTTTACTGGAGATGTGATATTTTGACTGTGACTGGGGTTATATAAGATGCTACCTTATGAGTTGCAGATATTTTAACAGATTATACTTTACTTTAATTAAAACAATTAACTTTGAATAGAAATTAAGAATATTTTTTTTGTTTTAATTTACCGAACAAAAATATAATTATAAGGAAAACTGCTGTTATTAGGATGAAGTGGCCAGACAGTTAGGTGTTAGGTAAAAGATGTACTAGAATCTGATCAATGAGTTCACATTTAATAATCACATTAACAGGGTGTTTTTACGTAGCAAATTAGTTTTTCAGATTTCTCCAAAAAAACATCGTAAAAGCTATAATGTTTCATACTTAAATCTACTCCAAGAACCGAGTACTATCAGCTGTATAAATATCTGCAACTAATAAGGTAGCACTTAATATATAAGTATGAGTATTACCTATTTTAAGTTATCTAATAAATAATCTTTGACAAATATGTAATAGGTGAGGAAAGAAATATAATTTCAACAGGTAACCATTGTGTGCTGAGAGAGCTTTCCCTGATCTTACCAATTCGCGACATTTAATAAGATTTAATCTAACATCAGAGTTAAAAGAATGAATGAAACTGATGAATTGAAGAGCACACTGCATTCCGCCACACAGATTAACAAATTATGGCCATTACTTAGCTCACCCGGTAGCTCCGGCCACGACACGAGGTATTCCACCAATTCCTCATTTAGCATTAAAGTCAAATAAACGTTCCGCTCCACCACAAATTAGTAAAACCAAATATATTACTCTGCTCCATAAAACTTTCAACGGCAATTAATATAGTTTTTTGCAACGTTGTTCTACTATGTCAGAAAAGTATACCGGTATACCGTCTTCCGAGTTCGCGTGTTTAATATTACCCGAAAACGAGAAAAAAGCAGCTAAAAATTTATTATTGACTGAGCCTTGCCCGATACGGAACACTGACAAATTGCTACGGTTTTTAAATAAAATTTTCCTTCCACTCCTACGTTTATGGCAAATTTGGTGCAGTAGAATTGAAATTTTGTTTTACCTTTTCTGTTGAACTACGGGAATGAAACGTTATGGTATTATATGATTGCTTTATCCAGTCGCAATGTCTTAAAGAGTAGTTGAACATGGCAGACAAGTCATTCATAACAATAAAAAGTACCAGTAACAACAAAAATTATAATTGTATCTCCACGTAACATAATTTTCTACTGAAAAAGTATTAATATACGGACATAAATTCAGCTACTGTACCGGTGGTCCGACACATGCATTGCATTTAATATACGCCACATTTTTATATTAGCATAGGTTTAATATATCACCTCATTACCATACACTTACCAACAATGAAATCAATGAGGCCCCTGACAAACGTTTACCAGCATCACTTTAATACGGACCACACTTCCCCGAAGTGTTATCTTCTTATGCAAAATATTGGCTCGCGCCGGACTTTATGTAAATGTATATTCCTATTATACTGTAGTATAGAATATCTTATGAATTATCCGCACCTCGTGCTAAGGGCCTAGGGTGTCAAAATGTTAGATAGTGCAAACCGGTTTTGGGTATGCAAATAAGCGCGTGGACTCTTTGTATGCTAGTTTGACTCGTGCTTAGATTCTTTCT
Source organism: Cydia splendana (assembly GCF_910591565.1). Lineage (NCBI taxonomy): Eukaryota > Metazoa > Arthropoda > Insecta > Lepidoptera > Tortricidae > Cydia > Cydia splendana. The sequence continues at coordinate 8,227,408 of NC_085971.1, read as the reverse complement.
TATGGTGATCTGTTGAGTGAATGGGTAGCATCGTTAATGGCTACTCTGTGAAACTGAAATAGACGTCATAATATGCAAGAAATAGTGACCAAGGCCTCCAATAAAAAGATAATTTGTTTGATGGTTAAACACTTCATGAAACACTTCATTAAATAGAATGACAAAACTGATGGTCTAACTTCAACTAGGTGTAAGATCTACTCAAAGTGTCCAACAGCGTCCAAAATCACGTCTAGTAATTAACATAAAAAGGGCCAAATTTATAACATGATACAAGGATAAAAAATGCAAAGAAAATATTCTTACCACCGTTAGAATACCTAACATAAAAATCACGTCATAACTGAATGAAATACGGCCCAAGTGGCCCAAAATATCCCAGCCTCTTACAGCCTAAATGCTTAAATCCTTTACAAAACAGTTATGTTCTCGCTTGAAATGTAATAAAAGAAATGATATCGTAGGTAGTAACGTTACATACGCTCCGACCTGTCTGCCGCTCCGAGTAATGCTCCGATATTCTTGAATTCTACATATATTACTCTATACCTATCTCTAATTTCAATAACCCCAGCCATCTCATCTACATATCAATGTTCGTAGCGTCCCTGAAACTTTTCTCTAAATATGCATCGCCCGTGCTCATATCATTACTACAAGAATTTCGCTAAAATTGGATCGCCCCACTGTCATACCCTTCAATAGTAACGGTTTCTTTTAGTAACGAACTTTTTGTAACGCGATATTCACAGTGTCTATGCTAAGGGTGGGATTTGTTACAAAGATTTTTGATTGGCGTTCGCTTTGACGGTAGAGTTTCTTTAACATAACGAGGTCGTGTGATGGCAGGTGATTCTCCATAGTTTCCTTATTGTTTTCAGAAATATCTCGAAGTTTATATTCAGATATGGAATGCTTAGGAACGTGACTGGAGAGAAGTTAAGCCACAGATGCAATAATTCGTTACAATTATCTGATAAGTATCATTCAGAAGCGTACCCCTCTTCCCACACGACTTCGTTCTAACGCTCAATACCATCTCGATACATCCAGCTATTATTGTAAGCATCTTAACCCTACGTCGCATCTACAATGAAATGCCTTAAATTTATGCATGTAGCCGACAATAGTGGCATCGGCTGCATAATTTGATTACGGAACTTTTGTAGTGACAGGGGCAGGTATCCGATCGTAAAATTAAATTTAGTCCTATCATTGGTTAATTTCGAACCGAACTCTCGAAGCTAAAGGGTCTATGTATCATTTGCAACAATAGCGCTCAATCAATTATTATTTCTCGGGTACCTTTGATGAAATTTCAAATTGTTGCGTTAACGGTCGCATTGGGACTAACAATGTCTTCTGTGAATTTGCATATATCGGTTATTGATTGAAAAAATATTTAAATGCACTGTTTTGAATCAGTCAATCGATCCGTTACGGTTCTCGTAATTTGGCTTTTTACAAAAGAAATATGCAATTTAGATTATTATTTTTACGGTTCGCGTTTTGCATAAACTGTTCGTTAACTTTTGCAGCGTGAAGTTTAGTTTGATATAGACAATGGTCGGTGGTAGAATGGGGTTGGTTGTAACAAAACTATACCCATCTCAGTGGACTGAAAACCTAATTGTGCCGCGTGCTTGTGCTTGTGTGGAAAACATTGCGACACACGTCAGGGCTTCCGTGTAGCGCATACTTCTGAAAGGCTTTTGTTCTTACTTAAACAATGTTAACTGTACAATGACGAGATAAAACAACTATATTAAAATGGCAGAAAATTTATAGAACTACCGCTTAAGTTGTTGTGATTGACTACAGCATTATTAAAGGACTATTGCGACTGACGAGTAGATGCTAAAAATGAAATATTTAATGTGTATTTAATCTAGACTTAGCCCTAAACTAAGCTTTGTTCCGCGGGGCCATCGCACAATACCAGAAGTGCTAAAAATTATAGGTGTTTCTAGAATATATTTTCCGTTGACAGTGATTTTGGCTGTTTATTTCAAACCTTTATAAATAAAATTGTCGTTAATTAAATGTTAATGTATGGAACTAACACATAATAGTTGTATACACTTAAAATAATAAGACAATAAACCTTAACGATAGAAGAAGAATGATTAATAGTGATTAATTTTAATAAGTGCAATTGACGCCGCGTGCTACCCGGCAGTGTCTGCTGCTTGTCTGTTTAAATAATTCTCACATACATTACCATACATACAATTTATTATTTCTTTTGCTCTATCTTACCTACAAGTGCTTTGCATGCATTTGAATAGTTAATAAAAGGCGGGTGGCAAGATTGTCTTCCTTATTTACATAATTAAATCGAATATAGTGGTACCTACCCCAAGATGTATCTAGCGAGTCATATAATGTGGTGAGATATCAGATTTGCATATTGCATAGTAGCCCTAGCACGTGCGGTATAAGGGATTTTTCTGTTTTACGTGACAGTTGTTGTCATATTATGATTTATGAATTTCTTTAAAAGGATAGTCGCTTCTATAATAATTATCAAAGAGTATCTCCTGAAGTCGGCATTCTGAGTGTTTTTTTAAATAGATGCAATAATGTTAATTTCTAGGTAGGTATTCTACTTTTGTTTGTTTTTTAAAAACATGAGTAATGACGGCGTTCGATATCGATGTAAGTATTTATTTTGAAAAGATGATTATTTTACTATGCTTTTTTAAAATAGTAACACAATTATGTTCCACACATACCATATTAGCTGCGGAACTAAAGATAAAAATGCGGAATAAAATTCCAAATATTTTGCATACGAATGTAGAACTTAACCCTTCCGATGCGCTCGTGTCACCGGAATTTGCATAACATTTTTTATGACCGACCGTTAAGCGATCTAAGATTTAAATTACAATATATATATTTATGGACACGCGACAAATCTGGCTCGTGCAGAATGCTTGAATAGCTCGCTAGTTATGCGTGCTCGGTAATGTTGACTATTAAAGAGCGTATCGTTATATGAGCTCTAGTGACAACATACTTCGTTTTTGCTAAGATGGCAGAGTGGCGAGTCACAACATGCAGTTAACACGGATACCCTTGTATAATATAAGGAACTGACAACATATTTTCTTGCGAAAAAAAGGTATTACGAGTAAGGCTCTCATTTCTTTGGAGATGACATTTTTTACAGAGTTGTTTTGTTTAATAATTTTTCTCTGACCTGAAATTCCGACGTAGAAAATGTGCTAAGTACTAAAATTAATATAGGCCGCAATTTACGACCGGTTTTATTGCAAATTGCAGGTAATTAAATTCCACGGACATGCTATATTAATATTTCACAAAGAAAAAATGCTAATTCAGCCTTGAAACGGTAGAATAAATTAAAACTAGCCGCAATATTAAACAGTTGTAATTTACAAATGAAATGCAGAAAGTTTTTTTATTGTTTTTCGCTTTTTTTGGGGAAACTATCGAGACTGCGTGACTGATTATTCAAAAGGTTAAAAACTGGCATAAAATTTCGTGCAAAGTGCAAGGCATAGGCTACGCGAATGAGCAGGGTTGGCAATTTGCAATCAAAGCCACAATGTTGTATTTTAATAGTGATATTATTAGGCCTTGTGCGTGATAAAAACGCGTGTTTTATGAAAATGGTTATAGAGCCGTTTATATAGGTACGTAGTAAGTATGCCCCTTTGAAGAATTTCTTAGTAAAATCAAATAAAAGTATTAAAAAAAACGAAATTTCCCTATTTTTCAAAAAATTATCTTGCATTTTGTCTGGCTTAAAATTCGCTAATGTGGACATTAATACATTTTCTTCTGGTTTTTAAATTGTAATTTCATGACAACATTACATGCCTTGAAGGGTGCACGTTATAACTACATAATAAGTGCAGCAAGTGCGAATGAGCGAGGTCATCGGAAACCCTACGGCGCGCTGTACGGCTTCGCAAATTAACCCGCTGCTTAATTAAATACACTGTAATTACCTACCACGCAACGGCCTAGGGCGCACTAGCAATGTTTGAAAACATTCGACGTGCTGGAAACAAAAGCTGGTGCTAGTGTCGTGAATTTAGGCTAAAACGAAGTATTGAAGCCTTATTAAGAGAGCCGGAAGAGCCTAATTATGAATAATCAGAGTTCATGTCTTGTCAAATGTGATGAACAACATTTGGGTGTAAGATATTGAGCTTATAATATGAACGAGGGCGAGTTTCTATTTTAGACTCTTTTCAAAAACATGGTTATATCTTCTTTATTACACGACTGCCCAAACAAAAAGAGTGTACTCGTATTGTTTTCAGCGTTCATGTTTGTATGTATGTGAGTTTCTTTATTGCAATATGTTTTGTTTTATTATAACGGAGTACATAATATGTTTAAGTAATGTACACGTAGACTCTGGCCAACGACTAATGACCAAAAACTACAATAATTTCAAAAAAGCATTATTTTCATTACCCTGAAATGAAATGACAACTTTTTTTGTTTAATATGTTTATTTTTAGAGATGCTGAGACGATTAAGATTTCAGCATCATACTAAACGCCACTTGCACCATCCCGCCAACCCGGGGTTAACTGGTTAAATGAAACCGTTAACCCAGTGTCAAATTGTACTGGTAACCATGGTAACTCCAGGTTTAAATGGTTAACCCGGGTTAGTGGGATGGTGCAAGTGGCCCTTAGTGATCTATAGTATACTTATGATACAGTTTCAACCGACACGTTATTATACGTTTATATTTAACGGGCATTTGTTTAATTGATAATCAACTGGACGCTATTGACTGGCGGTGAATGAGGGTCCGGCGCCGTCCGTCCGCCGCGTCCGGCCGGACGCGACCCGTGTCCGTCACTTTCGGCCCGGTCATAAATAAATATACTCAATTTTGAACAAGTACTACATATTATCAAAGACGTCTGTGTACAGTCGCCATCAGATATATCGGAGCGGCCAAGGTGCTCACAAATATCGGAACACGCCTCTATTGTCAGGGCGTTAGAGCGCGTGTTCAGATATTGTGAACACCTTGGCCGCTCCGATATATCTGATGGCGACTGTATCATTAGCAATTTACAGTCGATATAGTTTACAGGTAATAGTTTTAGAAAACAGGTAAGAATATCTCTCCTCTCAGTCACACCTACTTTTTAACAAAAATATATTAATAATGTATGTATGAAACAGTGTACCTACCTTCACTCTGACAATTTACTAAAACTGTACGTAAAATTACCAACTGCATTGCGTGGTATAATTACGGTGCATGTAAGTATTTAATTAAAGCACGAGTTGTTAACCGCAGCCATATTGCATCGCCGTAGGGTATTCGAAAATATTTTATTAAACGTACTAACTCTATAAAATCATTCATTTCTTCTGCAATTATAGTGTCAAAAAAATGCCCTAATGAACTTTTGAAACATTCTGTATCACACTCAATAATTATTGTCCTCTTGGGAAAAACATGTTTATACGGCGCCATTCGGGACATGAATTAGAGATTCACTAGATATGAAATAGTAAAGATATGTGACGTTCCACGGCAAAAGGTACCATATGGCGGCTGGCTTACGCTATTATCAACGCCGCTCCAATATGGGCAATGGTACATTTTGCCATGGAACGTCATATATCTTCAATTCGTTTCCCGAATCGCGCCGATAGCGATTTACAGCAGTGGTAATTTCGTTTGTCGCAAATGCAGAAGACTCGGGTTTGATCCTAGTCCTGGGCATTGAAGACCTTGGTCACTTTTTCTTTACATGTTTTTTTTTAAAGACAAATCTAAATATTTATTTAATGCAAACATTTGTTTTTTTAAGACATTATTGCAAAATACTTGAAAGTACAAATGGCAGACTAATGCTAGAAGTTATTCTAAACCATGGGCTCAACCGAAAGATTCCGTCGTGACGCGGGTCACTCCGCTCAATATATATTGTGCAAGCCGTGACACACGTGTAGGTACGGTAATTAGATTGCGTACAATGTCTAGACGAAGAAGGGGTAGGGGTCATTAGCAAGTCTGCGGTCTTAGCAGGCGAGCTTGAAACGCACTGCACTGTCTTGACCGAAAAAATACAGTATTAAATTTATAAAAAATAAATATACAGATGTTTTAACATTGAAAATGTTTTTTCGATCGCATCAGTATAGCCCTCCAATTTCAGCCAGAGTGAGACATCGCCCTGGTCTCGTGAGTTTTAGGGCTACAACATGAATGGTCCAGGTCTCAAAAGATTCGTCTTAACTAGGGCTACCATATGGTGAAAAAATATTTTGATTGTTTAAACTCAAATAATTTGTACACTTTAAGTGCATAGTATATTTCTTTCTTTTTTTTTAGTATCGTATAATTTTAATTGTAAAGATTTTTCGATAAATAAAAAAGTGATTTCGAATAAAAATATAACTAAGTTTAAGTGTGTCATTTAGGAGCCCACGGTGGTAGTTTTGTTTCATCCGTGTGTATATCTATACAATCTACTATCTAAAATAATTAGTACACTTATAGTGCAACGTATATTTCTTTACTATTTTTCTTGTGTCATTTAGGAGCGCATGCGGGGTAGTTACTTCTTTACTATTTTTCTTTTCGAGTATCGTATAATTTTAATTGTTAAGAATTTTTAAGAAATAAAAATGTGAAAAACTGATTTATTTTAATTCATTTTCAATGTACCCGAAAGTCGTGAGAGGCACGAGACCTGTGATTTTTTTATCCATTTAACCTGTTATAAGTATAGCATAATGTAAATAAAAATTAAAGGTAAAATTAGTGAACAAAGACAAAAGCATAAAAATTATTACAAACTAGTATGATGGAAAAAATGGCAATGTGGGATGCGTAGCTATGTTAACTTGACATACTTATGTACATGATCGACTAATAAAGAATTCCTTAAAGCATCTGTACTAATCTGACAGTATGCAATTTAAAATAAAAATACAAAACACTATTAAACAATGCGAATTTATCATTACAGTTCAATACTAGTCAAAACTAAATCTCAACTTTCAACTAGGCACCAGAACGCTACAATCAAAAAAGCAATAACAAGCATGTCATGTTATCAAGACATTAGGGAAATAAAACAACCATAATGATTTGTGTTCGAAGTATGCAGTTATTCTAATCACCCACACACTTGGCGTGGACGTTAACTTAGTACAATGTTATATTTAGTTTATGGTGGATATTCACTGTCGAGCACAGTCACAGTTGCAAAAGGAAGCAGAATAAAATAAATAAGTATAAAAAAAAATATACGCAGTTATCACCAAGTCATTCACAATTTAAACCTTTCCGCACTAAGCTTTCTGCAAATATTTTTCATATCAATATGTTTTTTGAAGCAGGATGTTTTATCTCTCTAGTAATTTAACGTGAATATTACAGTAACAAAACCTTTCAACTAACTCAATTTCCTTCAATCGAAAACGATTACCGCATATATTTTGGAAAAAAAAATTGCGTCATTTTACTGGTCAGTTTTTTCTTTCCATATTGAGAAAAATATGACATAAGAAAGACCGTCGAAATAGAATTTGAATGATACATAGTTTAGAAGTATATATAAAAAAAATGGACCAGGAATATGACGACCATGGCAGGAAAATGACGGCTATATAGCAGGAAACTGACGTCGGCTTTTTTTTATTTTGGGGAAAATAACCACGATTTATAAATATTTGAAATTAAAGTTTAATGGTATAAATGGCATCAGCTGAAAGTTAATAATTTATTATCAATAATAGTTTGAAACTCAATCACAATGTCGCCATCTTTGGCCAATTAAATATTAACGGCCAACCAGCGTTTAAATAAAGTATTATTTGGACTAAATAATGCATAATTGTATGCGAAATTTAAGTGTCCTTCCAATTATGTATAGCACTTTAATATTTAGTGTGACACGCTTCACAGACTTACTTCAATTTTTAATATTTGCGCATATATACAGGTAGGTATTTAATAAATACTAGCAACTGAAATAGTGGAGGTAACGGTCAAGCTCGGCTCTGCAGTGAATAGGCCCCTTTATAGGGGACGTCACAGGTGGGGTTCCTTATCGCACCATCGGCTGACCACTTCACGCGCCTTTTGACACTTGCCGTTTTTTTTTTCTAAATAAAGATATTCTTACATCGATACGGGAATGAAAATGTCTTTATTGTAATTAGTGGAGTGACAGCGCTATTTTATGGTGTATTTAATTGATTGATGTTGGTTTTAAAAAGTTCGTACGTACATGATAAAAAATATCTTAGTAATTGTAAAAAGACACAAATAAATACTTTATTAAAAAAGATACTTAAAAGTATCAACTTAAGATGATCTTCTCACTAATCTGTCAAATATACAAGAAATAAAAAGATAAAAAATACATAAAATATTGCCAGTATATTTACGACCAACGAAACATATTTTTATTACAAAACAAGATATTATTAAGATCGTAACAAAACTTAAGAAGCATTTAACAATAAGTTAAACAGACATAAAGTTCCCTGCACATAAAGTATATCGTAACAAAGACTTAAGAGAAAGTCAAATAACACGATGCACCTATACGATCTGCTAATGTCATATTTATGGTCTTCTCTCAAACGGTAGGACAAGGGCTTGGTTCCTTATTTATGGGTTGCAAGCAATTTCAGGGCGGTTACATGCAATTTTCACATGCTTACTGTTACCTGATAAAAATACTTGTGCGGTTGCTTATTTAATACAGTAAAATTATACATTTTGCGTTTGCGTCAAATCCGGTAGTTCTGATTTTTTGCAGACTTGTTTATGATGTTGGCCCAATGAATAATCCAAGTTTGTGACCTCGAGCGCCGAACGCACCTTTGTCAAAAATCCAATAAACCGCAATTTTAAGATTTGGGCGATTATAACCCTAAAGTACTAGTTTTTGATAGTAACTTTCTAGGCCGTTTTTAAAGTAGACTAAATTTGCTACAATAAGACACTAGAATTGTCTCTGTACATCTAATATTTTCCGAGATAAAGCCTTTCAAAATGTATAATGTTTTCGAACTTGTATTCGTAGGCTAAGTAAGTGCAGTGAGTATACACTTTTGTCTCAGGCGATGCCGGTTGGCACAATTGTTTCTAAGGTCAATCAAAGCTGATTTGGCCCGGTAGCCACAAGATCGTACCGCAGCAAAACAGGGTTGACAAAGTTGCGTTCGGCGCTCGAAGTCATAAACTTGGATTATTCATTAGGCCAACATCATAAACAAGTCTGCAAAAAATCAGAACTACCGGATTTGACGCAAAAGAGCCAGGTTACAAAATTCGACAAAGTTACTGGATTAATTATACAGTGATCGTTAATTTTCCAGCAATTTTGGTGCAGCATTGTTGGTTAAAAGCATCTGTATGTCCTACTCTAGGTGGAATAGATAATTAGGGTTAATAACAGTAATATTAACCTTAACCAATCATCTCCCTAGAAAAAAATTGAAGAAAATCCTTTATTTTTACTATGCTGCACCAAAATTGCTGGAAAATTAAAGATCCCTGCTTATTAAGTATTGAATTATAGGATTTTTTTACACAAATTGACTAAGCCCCACGCTAAGCTCAAGAAGGTTTGTGTTGTGGGTACTCAGAAAACGATATATATAATATTTAAATACATACATAGAAAACACATTTTTTATTTAACTATAACAATAAAAAATGAAATTTCACACTAAAATTGGTAAATCAATTTACAAGATTGATCTACAACGCGTCGTTTAACCTGCCTAACTCATAACACCGAATATTTTACGGTTTCCACTCGACTAGTTTGTATCTCAACTTTAATACACCATTTAGATACACATTTAACCCGTACATTGCAGTACTTTTTACGACGAATAAACCGTGAGGAATGGATCTTTTACGACCCCCAAATATACCATAGTGACGTTAGTACAGATTTCAACGTCACTACGTAACTTTGAATTCTAGATACGTCATGATACGCGTGTGAAATGATAAGGCGTGTAAAGTCGATTTATCGTAGTTTGGCAGTAAACTTGATACTGTTTTTTTATGTATTTGTTTTAATAGTCATGTAGTGGCGCTGGTTGGGTGCTGATAAAGCAGAATTTCACCATTGGCAATACGGTTTATATTTTGCGAAAATAGGAAAGAAAAATAATGAATAGAAAGCGTTACTTTGCGGAAATCCATATAAAATAAAACCAAAATATTACTTTGCCATTCCGCGAAAGGATAACGTGCAGAAAGAAAAATATTATTGCATATTTTCAGAAGTATGTTTTTGCGTAAATTTTGTACTATTGTAAGGAAATTATAAGATTTTAAAATTGAAAATATTTTAGAAATCCCTAGCAAATAAGACAAGCCCTATCGTTTATTTTATTAGTGAAGACTGACATAAAAATCGTTGTTAATATGAATTAAGAGATAACATTTCAAATTTCAAAGATCAAAACTACAATGCGACGATAAACATAAATTAGAAAACAAAATTAACATTCGTCAAAGTTTCTCATACACAGACAAATTGGAACAACTATTGAACTTACATATTGACAAATCTATTCTGTAACGGTTGAGTAAGATCCAAAATAAACACTATCAACAAGGCAAACAAACGAGAAATAATCTCCAAGAAGTCAACCAAAATGTAATTTTTCAAACATACATATCTCAACAGTCTCCAACCCTATAGTAAATACATAGACCTATGAATATGTACGTTTATTGTCCGTCGGATCATGCAGGGGTAAAGAAAATAATATAAATATATCACTTTACAATGTGCCAGCGGAGTTCGCAATTCATTGTAGTAGAAATCAATGTGTAACAGCTCTAATGATCAATGCATCTCAAACTTTCCCCGTCAAAATTCACAAAAAATGTAATGAATTGCATTTGTCGTTTAATAATGACTCAAGCTTTAAATTCACAGCATGAAGTGTACAGATGAAAATCTGAACATGGTCACTACAACTCGTGACATCGATACCAACCGAACACTTGTTAGGTATGCGGACTTAATTTCTCTTATCATTGTCTTTTTTTCAAATTTACAATTGAAAGGTATGTTAAATCTTGTACCTAAGTCGATTTGTGTTAAATTGTCCAGAAAATGGCATATTTCATGCTAGATTAATTTTTCTATCACTGAAATTTTAAAAAATTATCTGTATTTTTTTTTACGTGCTCATAAAGTTTGAGAGCCAAGTCTCGTCAAAGCAATACGCTGACGATCTGCTCCTAATCCGTGCACAAACTTCACGCTTATCGAACACCATTCAAAACAATTTCTGGCCTATTAAAACGGCCCAGGTAAGGAGCCCTTCAAACATGGGGTTAGACTCTTACGGTCCTTTTATGGTATGCCACAATCAACACACATGCTCGATCGATTTTAATTAAAGCAGACGTAAGTACTTTTTTAATGTTACGTACTACGAAAAAATAGTGAACCTTTAAATTGAAATTATTTTTAACAATGAAATTATGTCCAAAAAAAAATCGTAGGTAGGTACGCCATTTTTACTTTATTGTGGTAAATCCGTTACGAATTAAAAATAAATAAAAGAAAGTCGAACCTTCAATTTAAAATTGGTAACAAATTAAATAAATTTTTAAACAAAAATTGGATTCATAACTGAGAGAAAGTCTTTCACACGCGATCGTCACTGTTTAAGAAACGAGGGTGACAAAGGGAATCGATAATTAAGGCGTATTCAGTCGGTGATCGGAAACTATAAATAATAGAAATCCTGCCCTGACCGGATCTCCTTTGTGCGCAATTATTATAAGTTCCTTGGTAAATCGAACCCTTTCGAAAGGATCAGATTGGTTTAATAACATGCTTGAACATTTTCACCTCCTGTCTCGCAGGTAGCATAATTATTGTACGTAGGTACCTATATGAACCATGTCAAGTTTTAAATATCGTCTCTACATGAATAAAGAAGCATGTTAAAACTTCTAAATAGGTTTAAGATACTCGTAATAATTTTAAATACTACCTACTTAATATTTAAATAAAAGCAATTGGAGTGAAAACAGTGCCATATATTTTAAAACATACAATTGTGGCTATCAAAATAAATGTAACCTTAGAAACAACCAAAATATAAAGTTTGTATAACAAAATTAAATTTCGCGCATCCCAGCCGGTACATCGCAAAAAACTGCCAGTTTTAATCTCTTGCAGAAAAAACTGTTACAATTAGACGCTTTTTGTTCATTGGCATTTGAATCAAGAAAAAAAATCTTTTAAGTGACAAAAATAAAGAAGTACAATGACACGTCAGGTTAGGGTTGATGGGTTTTGTCCCCCAAGAAGTATTGGGTGACACCGTGATCGCAATTTCTGACGAAGGCCTTTGTCATTTTTTTATACATTAAAAAGTGTACCGACTTGCATAAATTAGCTGGTGTATTTAGAGCGGGACATGAATATTCCCATGTGAATTATGATTGTGTTCAACCTTATCTCTAACTGTAGGATACAGCAGAAATTAAAAGTCAACATGGTAATAGAATTGCACCTGGATTTTAAAGCGACGATGCTGTATTCATGCTTTAATTATAAGTCAACAACACGATTTGTGATTTTGAAGAAAAGTAACTAAATCTTTGTGTTGGTCTAAAATATCTAGTCAATTTTTATGCATGTAATGAGAAATATGAAAAACACGCACCATTCTAAACTAACTGCTTATATGTTAAGATCTGCTGTAGATATCCAGTATCGAAATATAAATATAGGTTCTCACTTGTAAGTTGATGATGACGATGATTATGTTAGAGTATATAAAATGTTAGTACCTAATCCGAGTTTCTACGGCACATATTTATAAACACTTGAGTTAAATCCAAAACACAAACAATGTTTCTAAGTCCGTTTACCTCTCACCACACTTCCAATATTGTAACGTAAATAAGCCCTAATATCACCCCAACTAAACAGGCCCGATATTCCGTGTAACCGGTTATTTATTGCCCCCTATTGTCTATATCCAAGTGGACAAATTTACGACACTTTACCTATAAATCATTTCTTTGGGGACGTTTTAAATACATTTTTATAACCAAGCTCGATATGAAACGCGATTCGGCTCCGATTCACGGCGAAGAAGTTCCAAAACGTGAATCTATCTCACGTGTTGTCATCAATTGGAACGGGACGGGTAGCTATTTTAGGAGCACGACACCAAAGCAACGTAGAATGATACGATAAAGGTAAAATTTATAAGTAATTTGCGAATAAATCTTCCTTTAGCTAGGGGACTTTTTTGCTATCTCCGGTCACAATGTAAGAAGAGTATTAACGTCTTGTTCCTATAATTGTCACACATATTTTAAAATTTCTTCTTCAATAGGCATCGAATTATTCTTTACGGGGGATATTAATGGGAACGAAAATGGTATTATTTTTGACGACACAATGCGTACAAACTTTTGGAGAATTTTGTAAAATTTCTTATTTTCATTGTTTAATTTTGAGGCCACCTATTCTGTTTCCTGACGCAGTTGTATTTTTTGTTACAGAAGGTGAGTCCAACTTCGGAATTCACATTTGTGGAACATCAATACGTAAGTTTAAAAAATATTGTTATTCAAGAAATAACAACAGAGAATCGACAACTTTCCTAACATGATTGACATAAATGTTGCGAAAGGAAACTTATGTAGATTTTGTAAACGCGGCAAACAATGCCAAATCAGACATCGTAGAAGACCCATTAGTAGACAAGGCAGTGATTATACTAACAAGCTGAAGCGAGGCGCGACGAGCGAAGCGGAAAACTGGGAGGGGGGGGTGCCCTCCCCCCAAATCGTCTCTATTTACGCAATCACGACAATACGTAATGATAAGTAACTGCGACTCAGGCAAGCTTGTACTCGGTAATTGACATTATTTTCCAATTTCTCCATTTTTTCCGTATAATGAAATCCGTGCGCAGTAGGCTGTTGTAGAACGCAATGAGCTCAAATCACCTGTTATGCCATATTTACTACCTATTTGAGGATAAACGCCGCAATAAAAATTACCCGCCTCGTATAATTAGGTAATACATTGTATTTTGCCTGCTAACCGACTATTTTTAGGCATCAATTCAGTGCACTATAAAACTTGTTAAAGAACTTGCAATATAGTGATCATTTTCCTTAACACGTCATGATTCACTCAAGTATCTGGACAAATTAAAATGACGTAAGGTTTTAACGAATCCGTGATACTTAATGAGTCACATCTTGGAATATCAATACCGATCGCAATGTTGCACAAAAAGGCAATATGAATCATTCGTAATTATAAAGAAAAAGGTCGATATAAAAATAAAAATAAAATAGTTTTATTTGCCAATATGTGTACAAGTTTTTTTTTAACCTATGACTGCCACACTAGGCTATGCCTGCCTTGTGGAGTCAGATTGAAAATACTAAATTGAGTTACAACCTACGCTGAAGTTTTGGTTTTCTAATAAGTATAAATAAATTGTGTGGCAGTTTTCTCTTTCAATCGGCCAAAATTAAGAACGAGAGAACCATGGATCGCAGAAGTAATATCACAGCACTATCTATCACCCACTCACACACGAACAACAGTTAGCTCTCTCTACATATAATTTAAAGCCATTAAAGACATCTGCAGACCCTAGCAATGAGCTTCGCTTACTTGGGATGCGTAACGTCCCTTTGGTGCCCTTTTTTGTTTCTACGTACGTGCGGGGGTGACTTTTTCGAGCAAGGGGTGAAAGTGTGGGGTGGTATGTTTATGACTCCAATGTTCTTGACTCATATACCTCGTTTTATGAAAAACTCTGTCTTGAATTGCCATTTTGGAGTCATTACCATGTTTTTGATGGCGTTCTGAGGGACGGATTACCGTTGCGCTGTATGCTTAAATGATATGAGGAATATTAGTAAGATACATGTCAAGCGAATTCAGTTGCGGGTTCTTATTTTAAGTTTTAACAGTATAGCCATTTTGTGATTAGGAGGGGTGTAATCAGCTTATTTGAATGTGGCATACTCGTAATATAGACTAAAAGTAATTCACCTGTGAAGTCATTACCTATAGAAGCGACTACCATTGTTTTGTTATGGTCGCAGGTCAGCAATATAATATATGAATGCCAGAAGTAAGTAATATGATTACCTGGTTACGCACGTAACATCATCAAAGAATATAAACAGTAATGAAAGCAACGACTTTAACAACCTTATTAGCGTATTGAACATCTATTCTCTCATTTACTATACTTAATACAGTCCGATTTTTTCGAAAAAAAAACTAAAGAAGGAATCAAACGTATGTAGTAATTAAAAAAATAGTTATGTAGTAATTGAAACTAAGTTATCTATGTATATAAATTTCATTCAGTGTCTTTGATTTTGTGTTTATAAAACTACCTATATAAGTATGTATACAATTACACTATAGTTGATGAGGTGTGGACCCTCAGAGCAAGTGCGAACCTTCCAAACATTGGCAGCTTTAATCAAAACGCGTTCCCCTGATTAAGGCGATCCTCCGCGGCCATAAAAACATTATCGTCCCTCCGTAAAAAAATAAAGAATACACACAATGGGAACGGATCCGATGCATCAGATATTGGCAGTTAGCCGCCATGCGTCTTTGCTGATTAGATCCAATGGCCTCGTTTACAGTTGATCTGTCCGTTCGTTTTATTGTTGTTATCAATTGCTGAGGCGCTAGCAGCGTCAGACGACATTAGCACCATTGAACACAGTGGCAGTTGGATTAAAAATTATTTCAATCCATTTGTAGAACAAGCCAACTTATTGGCAACAAGAATTTCAATTATTGTTTACTTCGTCCGCCAACTCGAATGAAATGTTAATACAAGCTTGATGCATTTGTATGACATGATATGCTTTCCTTTTGTTCTCATTGTAGACCGGTAACACTGGTTTTGCAGATGAGATATAAAAATTGGAGGCATTTGTAAAATTTGTATCATACATGCCCTGTGGCGTGGCGAAGTGTTCGCTTTTTGTACGATAAGTTTTTCGTCTGTACTGTGAAGGATAAACAAACATGTAAGCTTGAGGAAAATGCATTCAGATTGCTTAAAACTGCGGAGGTACTTAATTTACACCTCCGCATACAACCATGGGGAAAATTAGCAATACCATTAGGTAAATTTTAAGGGAGTTTTTTTCAATTTCTAATATGGACGGACCGGCAAAACAAAAATAAAATAGCCTTAGGGTTGGAATCTGAAAGCGCCGAGAAAAACATTCGAGCACAGTTCTGGCGATATTCTTAATGCACCCCCACACAAATTATCGATTAGAAGCTTTTTTATGCAAGAGGGAGTGCGTTAGGGGAGCATGCCTAGGGCGAGGAGCTGAAACAAAAAACGCGAGTGAAGAGTAAAATAAAAAGTTTAAACAAGTAGGATTGCAATGGTAGCCTCAAGACGCAAGAAAATCAATAGTCGATGCCGCCCCGATGCAAATCTTCTTGCATCCCCATTTGAATTTCAATGCAGCGAATTTGGAGTTTGGTGCATAATGTTTTATTTTTCGTAATTCCTACGTGGCAGTGTTTTTAACGATGTCGATGTTATTAACTTGATCTGAATTTAAATATATGTCCGTGGTAAAATTTCCTGACACGAATTTTAGAACACTTATGTATACATATTTACCTATCGTAGTTGAGTTTTGTAACAATTTATATGTATATATGACGACCGGTCTGGTCTAGTGGATAGTGACCCTGTCTGCTAAGCCGATGGTCCTGGGTTCGAATCCCAGTAAGGGCATTTATTTGTGTGATGAACACTAATATTTGTTCCTGAGTCATGGTTGTTTTCTATGTATATAAGTATGTATTTATCTATACAAGTATGTATATCGTCGCCTAGTACCCATAGTACAAGCTTTGCTTAGTTTGGGGCTAGGTTTGATCTGTGTAAGATGTCCCCTAATATTTATTTATTATTTATTTATTTATATCTTGTGATGAAAATAATAAACAAACTAATTAAATTAAGTTCAAAATTAAGGTTAATTAGTTTAAAAAGGTTAGACAACTGGGTTCTAACAGTCAGTGTATATGTTAAGAGGCATCAGGTTAAAGAAATAAATTACATAGTATTTCTTAATAAAATTCATTATTTGTAAGCATCCGCGCGTGTCTTTCAAATTACATTTCAATCGGCTTTAAAACATATAATTATATCTTGAATTCATAGGCACCAATCTCCATCAAGGAAGCTCTTGAAAATTTGGCAATCAATCAACGACATCTTTTATAAAAAATGCTATACACACCGGTGTACCCTAACACGTACATATACACGGCCCAATTAAACCGCCCCAGGCTCAGATATGCACTCTTCTTGATCGCTCGAGCGTCATCTTTAAATTTCCGTCGTTAAGATTTAATTTTTATCAAGGTCCCCCTTAAGGGGAGCGAGGGGCAACCTGTCGCACCAAATATTTTCCTACGTAGTTTTTTTCCTCCTTCGATGGCACTTACTTGCCTCCCCGGCCTCCCCTTGTAGGTACGCATTTTTTTATCATTAAAACCCGGAGTGGGGTCGCCGACCCGCCGTTGCCAACTCGCGCTGTCATAACACGACATAATCATACGGAACCACGGATTGAATACTATGTGCAACATCGCGTTTTTTGCTAACGATATAAGTTACGTAATGTAAGTACAGTTAATGAGAGTTATATATGTACTGTAATGTAGCATATTAACCACAACGGCTATTTGACTTACTCTAATTCTAATATTAAAACATCTTCTTTTCATATGGCCTTCATAAGTAATAAGTTGGAAGATGCATTATGCATTTTTACATGTCTTTGATATTAAGTATATATTTTTTAAATCATACTAATAAATCTTATTAATAAAAACACGACTAACCAATCTATTGGTTTAGCATATATTGTGATTCTTTTGTGTTTTTTCCAACCCAAATCGTAATTTATTTCAGAAACACTATTTGAGACTTGCACCATTCCTGTCTTATCATACCGTTTAAATTGTGAGTAAGATTCAGACATTAGCAGTTCAATGGTTGTAGAAACCACAGAAAATTTTCCTTATCTACATCTTCAGTCGAGCAAACATGAACAGTCGGGTCACAAGGCCATGTGTTCTCATAGATTGTGCAAACAGGGGGAGACAATCTGTGAGGCAACCAGTGTGTAACGTGACCTCATGTTCCATAACGAGTACGTGTAGTCTGATTGAGCTTTTACGCTGGTCGGACTGAGCGAGCAACTCTGCACCGTTCTGTAAGCGATAGGAATAACCCTCTGGTGCACCCCGTCGCGTCTGGCCACGTCTCGTAATCCGTCGAATTTCTCCCGAACTTTTTCCGACCACTTATCACCCCCGTCCGAGCTCCACCACTAATTGCGTCCGTTAATTACGAAACGTCATGAGTGTTTACCGAGAGAGCTAAGTGTGAAGTTCGCCTCCCTAATGCCTTGGCGTGAAATTACTTCCGGCCAAGTTGAAACTTTTTGTGAAAAACTTGCCCGGATTAATTAGCTGATGGGTGGATTAGATGTAGTCTAACAAGGTTATAAGAGTTTTGGGAGAGTTTTTGTGGATTGGATTAATCCTATTTTGTTTTTAACAACAGCTTAAGCTCTGATGAAATTTCGTTTGAAAAAAGATGAGTGTTTTTTTTTCTGCAAAACCTCTCATAAAAATGGCTTAGTTATGTTATTAGATTTGGCAAGATGTTCGCCCAACACTTACTTTTAATTAAAACAAATAGAGCGTTCGTCTAATTTAGGATCAACGTTGCGCAAAGAAAAACAAAGCTAGGGTCATGTCAAAGGAAATTAATCGAGGCAAGGTGAGGCATCAACGCGGTAATTAACACGTAGCGGCTTAATTACACAGCCACATTGAGGCTAAGTGAAACGTGTCATCCCTGCTGCCTTATTGAGCTGGCAGCCTTGATCCTTATTAGTGTTGTAATAAGATCAAGGTTTGATTGCCATGTTGTTAAGAGTACAACGCGCTAGATAAATTGTGTTCAGAATTGATCAAAGTTGTCGGCGTCTAAATTAGCTATATCAAGTAGACTCAATGTAGTAAGAGGTTGGTGCTTAACGTGCCTGTCATTTAAACGACACTTACCAAGTTGTACCTAGAAGTACAACATGCCGAAATAATCATAAAGTATCTAAGTATCTCAGTATCGGCTGTAACCACCGAGATGCAAGGCTTTTGAACGAACTGAGAAAATGACAGATGTTAGTGAGTTTTGGTTGTATGTATCTACATAAAATGATATCATAGACAGACACCAAAATAGTGAGTCTTTTTGACGATGTCCGAGGACAAAATGAAAAATATCTCCCGCCGTCTCGTCTTATTAACATTCCGCCCCCGTGCGTTTCCGATGAGTAATTACTTTCTTAATTCGCGTCATCCATCCTCAAAATAGGGCAATTTTTCATTCCGCGAGCCTTGTATGAGCTTAATGGCAATGAAAAAAACGTAGTATAGGCCTTGCTAACGGGAAACAGTATTAATATTCGCTGCAATAGGAAATTGTAGTGTAATTACTGTTTTTCGTTTGCATTCGTGTGAGTCGTTGACCGAGGCACAGACCGAGGGTAAACTGAGGAATATTCCAGTACTGCATGATGGTAATTATTTCAAATGAATGACTGCCTTGCCAAACTTAGGGAAATACCTAGTTTTCGGAACAAATATCATACTGCAAAAAAGAAACTTAGGTACTCGTTCAATGTCTTCAGAAAAATGAACAAAGATTAATAAGTTTAATAACCATGTTTAAGGGCACACATCGACTTAGCACCAACCAAAGCAAGTAAAGCTTGAGTACTAGGCGACGATATAAGTACATAGGTATTTATAAAAATAATACACGCTTAGGTCTTTCTAAAAGACAATACATATTTTTATTTTTGTATTCGATACGAAATACGGTGTTCCTGCTTTCGTAGAACCAAAAGAGTCGCATTGGAAGAAAATTCGTTTCATAATTACAATCTTGCAAAGCTTTGTAACAATTAGAGAACCGCCTTTCAAATTCAGAGCCACGAAAATGCTTAGAAGGTTTACAAACCCCGAAATAATAGAGCATCGTTAGTGAAATCCGGGCTTACAGGCACAAAAACCTGAGTCGTTGTTGGCCTCTTCCCTTCCTAGATTTTTAATTTATTCCCCAAAAATATAAAAAGGATTCCGGGGAGAAGTCGTTAGCGATATTGTAATTTGATTATTTGTATTTTTTCGAATACTTTTAATCACTGGGGCTCAGCTCAATGGTTAGGGGAAAATCAGATTTCAATTTCAATTAGTGGAGATCTTCGGAAAACCGAGGAGCGAATGAGCATTGACGAGGTTTATTCGTTAATATAAATGAGTCAATCGAGAGGGAATGAGTCAGCCTTTTTTTTTGGCTATTGTTTTTATTTGGGGAAAATTTATTTTAATGAATCATGCCGAATCAGTGGAGGCTTAATTATGATTTATTATTACAGCTATGGCATCAACGTCATAAATTTATCATAAAAATGACAATTTCTCGGAAAAAAAATAGCGTAGGTATGCATAAAAATGTTTTTATTTTGGCGATAAATTATTTATTTAAGTACCTATTTGTTGTCAATACATGCAATGTTTAATTACACAAACGGGTCTACCGCGATATAATTTCATTATTTTTACCTTTAATTCCGACGTTAAAGGTAAAAATAATGAAATTATATCGCGGTAGACCCGTTTGTGTAATTAAATATGTGTACAAAACGCGAGAGTTTAAACTGTTATACATGCAATGTTACTTTAACAAATTTGCTACATTCGTTGAAATATTATTTTTAATCGATATTTTTGTGCTGATATTTTTAAGGAATTCCCTAAACATTTCTTAAAAAAGAACTTGAAGAATAGAAAAATCTAGTTAGGAATATTGTAGGTATAGGTTATTACAAATTCACATAACCGCAACATCGCCGTCAGTAGCAAAATTAATAAATCGATCGTCCTTTGTATATTACCTACCACTTACTTATAAATTGTAACAATTCAAGATTCAATTTTATTTTCCTAATAACAACGTAACTCCATTTAAAAGACCTGCGCATGCAATTATGTAATAGTAAAAAATTACAGAACTAAACCTTTTACCTCTACTGAATTGTCATATGTAGGAAATTATTAGTAACTAGGCGGGCCGGCGGCTCCGCTCGCGTAAATGAAATAAAGAGTTTGTCTTATGTTTCGTTAATTACCGACATTATTATGTACCTATTCAACCCTGCCAGTGTTCATAACTCTGTGATAGGGACTTCTTATTTGTAACCGTTATTTGGATAAATTAATTCGGAAATTTCTCAATAAATGATGTCATTTGATAAGATAAAATGATGGCAAGATTGTATTTTTTTAAATTATTATTTATTTTTATAAGCCCAGTCCAGTCAGCAAAAATGTTCATTAGATTAATTTCCGCCTTAAGACGAATTCGGACGACCACCGCCCATATATCGCCTTTTCATACAAACGTAGGTAGTCCCCATTTTCCTTTCTGGACATAACAATACTTACTACGGTGACGCAACGATCCAAAAAGAGTCCTGGGCTCCGATACCAGATCACGCCATGTTTCTCGGTCTTGCGATAGCTCTCGCCAGTCGCTATGGCCGAGGTTGAGCAGGTCTTGAGCAACGACGTCGTTTCTGCGGTACCTAGGACGTCCAATCGGGTGTCTCCCATTTCGTTGTCCCAAGTACGCTCTCTTCACAGCAAGATCCTCTCCCATTCTCTCTGTGTCCGAGCCACTGAAGCTAAGCCGCTTTGGTCTCTCCAATACTCAAATATATCGGAACACATCCTTATTTCTATGGCAACAAAGTTATATTACGATATATTTGGCTACTTTAGCCTGATCTATTTCATACTGACTGTACATTGGCTTCATGAATGTGTAGTTGCATGCCATTAGATATATATCGTAGCCACCAAGGTCGCTCAACAATATCTGAACATGCACTTTAAAGTTACATTATAATTTACATTGTTCAGACTTCAGATATTTGTGAATACCTCATCCACTCCGATATATCTGATGGTGACTTTCAGCAAGAAGTAAAATCTTACCTGGTCGAGTCGTATCGTATTAAGCGAGAAAACAGTTTCCAAATTGATTAAGTATACCTATCTCTAAAGTCATCCCTTGAACTGATGGACTTCATATTAACGTATCCACTTTGTATTTCTGGCCTATTTCGGCAGCCCGTTCCCCGGACGAATGGCAATGTTTGCCGAAGTCGAATTTCTTTTTGACTTGATTGACTGTGAATTCAAATTGACTCCGAATAATATAACTCAAAATAAATTTAAAACAACAAAATACAAATTATTAATAATATGATAATATTAATTTGATTGATGTCATATTTGGCATAAGTCACTCGTATGGGCGTACACTAAGGTTGAGGTTGACATCACTTTTTATATTACTTCGTATAAAAACACGTAGGAATAACTGTATACCAACATGACAAACATAATTTAGATTACTTTACACCGAAACGAAACGAACCGAGAGTTGCCGAGAAATAGCCGATGTTCATACAATAAAGATTGTTATGAAAATTTCTTTTCCTTTTTGTAAATTAAATACGCGTCGAAAGTCGCGCGCGGTAGTTTTTACGTTCTAGTTCTATTCCCATATTTAGATAATTGATTTGAACAGTTTTTTCTTATCATACGTGCGTCGTATTCGAGAAACGTGTCAAAAACTTTTTTAGAAATTTGTAAGGCGCCATCTCGCTTCTTCCCTCGTTTTTTATCCCGTTCTGGTTTTTCAATTTTATATATATGATTTGTAATGCATGGGAAACCCTATGACACAAAATCATTTATTTTTACATAACCTACCTACATTCCAGACACAAAACGTACAACAATAATAGATTTTTTGTATACATGTAAGTAAAGTTACTGTACTTTATGTTAGGTAAGTACTGTACACTTGGATGATATTCGAAAAACCGCGGGGCACTTTTGGATGAGACTAGCCCAGGAGCGGGATAAGTGGCGTACACGAAGAGAGCCCTATGCTCAGCAGTGGTCGACTGAAGCCTAAAATGATGATGATGACTAAACGTTAACCCTTGAGCTTAGTATGCATTTAAAAATAAGAGAAAATTATATCCATTTAAACCCTGTTTTCGTTTAAAAAATCAAAGAAGAAAATCATTCGAGAAATCATTTAAAGGTGTTTAGTTCCCAAGTCAATCTTTATCGATGGTCCTCCTAAACTCAAATCTCCAAACCGTAAATAAAAATTGCCGGCACGTCATAAAACCAGACAATTAGTAGTTCTCAGTGCACGCGATGCACAAATAATTCATTACCAGGCCGTATTCACCGCATACAATCACTTAGACTGTCATGCAGGACGTTTAGACTTAGCAAGTGGAGTAATTACTGAACCGCTGAAAGGTTAGAAATAATTGGATAATGGGGGCAGGTTATGCACCGTAATGACACGTAGTTGTGGTCCTATCGATAGAAATAGAAGTTGGAAGACGTTAACGAGCAGGCTCTATTGAATTTCAATTATAAATGAGTGATTTCAATGCGTTTGCTGGTTACGTTCGCTTCCGCGTTAAGCTACTATCTACTATCTAAAGGGTTGTCGGAGGTCAGTCACAAAGTTGCTCACTGTTGATGAAATCTTAGTCAAGATAAAATGCTACATAGTTATATAAAAAAGTGTGTTCGTAATTATTTTCTAAAAAAATCTCTCAATTTTAAATCACTAATGAGAAAAATAAATTACAAATAGCCTGAAAGAAGGTTTCACGACAAATTCAATTTGTCAAGAGTTATTCGCCGACACGAACCAATTAGAAGCCGGATGTCAAGGAAGCCGCAATTAAAAGGAATCCTCGAATATCTTCCGACGTAATGACTTCTTTGCTTGTTAATTCCTTGTCGCGAAGGAAAAAACCGGAGTCGGATTAATTCCAAGTGCGAGTCGATTGTTTGCATAAGCCTCGGCTCGGAAAGCATCACCTCTCTGCCACCGGCTTAAAAAAATAATTAAAATCCGTAATCACTCTTGACTCGGGCTCCCGGGGGGACGGCGGTTTGTCTTGCTTCGGGCGAGCGCTTTCTGAACAACTTCAAATTTTTACAACGACCCCACCTTCGCAAATTCGTTTACGTGACGTTTAAAATGACTTGTGCTGTTGATAAAAATAGCTACATTACTGGCACGATTCATTTCACAATATTGTTCCAGTAGTGGCATAAGGGTATGTTGGAATGTTTATTGTCGTCTCAGAAATCCCAACGACACACACGACAGTCCGGAAAGTTTGAAAGTCGCTTCGTTATAGGTTACCCGCAAAATATGAAAGCTTAGTTCATCCCTCGCATGTTCGGTAGTAGTTTTCTGCCCTCTTAACAACATATTTCGGCATATTTCGATTACCATAAAGCGCTTGGCGTGATGTATATTTACGTTTCATTATACTTGTTCCAATACATGCACCTTACGGTGTAGTTATTATGGCAACTCATACTTTTATACGTCCAAAGATGTTCGTGCACTCGCTGATTCGAGCTGTATTGAAGAATTTTCATGGTTAAATTTATATTTCACGAACTCAATAAGATGTGAAATAACTTACAATAGGTAAAATTCTCCATTCTCCGTTGAAAAGAATTTGAGCTTATCACGGTCCTAAATTAATAAGCATTCAAGTCGAGCCAAGTAAAAATGAATAAAGCTCGTAACACCGAACAATGGCGTAATAAGGATGGTGCATTTTGTCTCTGATAGCTCGCTTGCAAAACAACAATAATTCTTCTTCCCGTGAAAAGATTTTCAGCGTTATTCCACTTGAAATTATTATATTTTTTTCTTGTCGTCGTCTTGCCATTGTCTCGGATGGGAGGTAAGTAATGAAGGAAATTGGGGGTTCTTGGCCGGGACGGAGGGACGCTAAGATTTGCGTGGCCGACCGCTGGCTAATGCCGAATAATGAAACAGCTTTGAGATATTCTCCGCTCAGCGGTTGGGATTTATTAGATTCAGCCAAACGGAATTAGGCACTTACGGGATATATCTACTCACACAGACATGCGGCCTCTATATTCAAACGGCCTAGGCCTGTCATTGCGCGGGATGTGTTGTTTGATTAACATTTCTCTCTCTACAATTAGGTAAACTGTTTGAAAACTTCAAGTTCTGTTTATTTTACGTAGGTATTAATAACAGTAATCTAATAAGGCTCTTCCGTAATTATGAACTATTAGCTAACAAATTAGCAGAAGACGTTTGATCGCGGTGAAACTGTTTTGTTTAAAACGTGTTTAATTCTCCCTACATTATTTTATTCATACTTGGCAACGTTTGAGTAACTGTTGTGAATAAAATGAACGTCGGGCGGTTCCATTTTATCCACAAATCTTGGTTTTGTTAAGTCTCGAAAGATTCAACAATTTTTAGTCCGGTACTTTTTACGCTCGTGGTGCATTTTCAAGTTAACATTATGCTCAGCATTTCTCCGCAGCCTTCAGATGTAGTATCCTAGTTTTATTGTGTATATGACCGAGTGTTTAATCAGTCAAGTTCTAAATTGGATCCACTTTCCCGCAAATTCGAGGCCGCAATAATCCTCCTCCGCTCACTCACACGACACGTCCCAACTCAAACATTACTTTTGTAGTTTCCTATTTACATATCCCCAAAGCGGCTTTCTTCGTAAACTCCAATATTTCTTGGCTCATACTCGACCCGGCTCAGAGCGGTCCGCCATCCAGCATTTTTAATCTCGTTGCCCGGATCTCGGGAGCCCACGTGTGCCCGCGACCCTCTGTGTTTACCTTCCGAAATAGTTTAACGGGAACAATTTGCATCTGCTTATGCACGGTCCGTCCTCGGTTGTTAACTACGAGTCTTTTCTTGTGACAAAGGCAATCGCAAATTTGAGAGCGTACGCTGCATGTGTTTACATGTTTTACAACCTGCTGATATTTTGAGATGGGCACACAATACATTTTTCAAACTGAATTTGCATTTACGTGATAATAACATTGTGTTCAAGTACCTACATAATGTTAGCTTAATGATACTTCTTGAGTATTGCTGTTACAGATTGTTATATTCAAATCAGCTTTGCGCGGTATTTTAAAATATTTTTCCTAAATCATGAATACAAAGGAGAAGTAGATTTTTAAGTTTACATATATTTTATTGTAATACGTTTTTTAATTAATATATCAATATTACGAGAAGAGCTTGTTATCACGACTGACCCTTAAACTTTTCGAAGTGTGATAAAAATGTAGTGTTTGCTTCAATCCTAAGCACACACGAGTGTTCCAGAAAGATATGGGCAGGTTAGAGACGTGGGCCTAATCGATATCCTTATAATGATTGCCAGAGGAGCTCGCATACGAAATAAGGAGGGCGCTTGACGTCGAAGGTGTCCGAGGGGGGGCGGGCAACGGAGGGGGGAGATATGAGACGATTTAGATTTTTTCCCTCTTCTATTCTTTCGTTTTTTAGGGGGAGCGCCCTCGAAAAGGGTGAGGAATTTAAGACGGTGCCCGATCGATTTTTCGCGCATGCATTGGTATTCTCGTAATGTCATACTCCAGATTAGAGTTATGCTTTTTTATATGCGTCATTGTTGAACTGGAATGAGATGTTGACATGGCAATGTTGTTTGTCGCCTAATACATTGTTTAGCGAATAACTGCATTCGACAAATCAAAAACGCTTTACGTATTATTACGGTTTACCTATTACGTACGGTCCAATCAACCTATTACAAATCTGTAACGAAAATAGGTACATGTATAAATATTTCCGCATGAAAAAGTTATTTTCATATTCAGTGATATATATTTACGTAATAAATTCGTGTAACTCGTTAAATGATGAGATGAGTGTAAAATTAACGTGTAGCAAACAATTATTTTATATTTAATAAACAAGACCTTGCAGGTGAACCTTGCAACAGTGCACAGCACATGAAGGGGTATGTATAAATACCTACACATTATACAATTGGAACTTATACCACGTTGTTTACATCCGTATACTTTATCTAGGACAGTTTTAAAATGCGAACGCTGAAGTAGGTATTATGTCTATAAAGTACACGCATTATAATACAGTTACGAGGATACGTACAATTTTTACTCGCATTCTTCCTGGAATATTGAGTTTTCTATTTCATTGGCAGCAACTTCAAGCTGTCACACTTCAATATGATGAATGATAGATCGATTACGAACAGTTGTTTAAAAAATATTATTAAAAATATTGACGGAGGCATCCTGTAATATGAATGACAGAAAATATAATTTTGAAGTAAATTGAACGGATGGATTGAAAAAGTGAAATGACTAATTCAGCAAAAAAAGATCTTAAATATTTGGGTATATATATCATCTAATAGGATGCTAATAGATTTGTTACGCAATAAAAAAATGTAACAGCATTTTTCGTCATTAATAGATGACCGTCAAACCGGCACAAAGGTAAGGCGCGAGACGCGTCAAAGGGGCTAAAAGCCTTTCGGCCCACAAAAAAGTCTCAATTAAAACCTGACGGAAGCTTTTAGAAGGTAATCCTTCAAATTGTTTCCAACGCCCCCTCATTAGCACCGAAAGTGTTAAAAAATAAACTTTTTAATCTTTATTACTCGACTCCGCTAAACGGGTTAAATTTTTATAGAACAACAATCTGGATCTCCTTTTTAACCCTTCTTTAATTTATTAGTGGGCAGGGTGTTGCTTTGAATTTTTCGTCTATGTTTAATTTAGTGACTGGCTGTCATAATTTGGGGAGAGTTTTAATGCGATTTATCATTAAGATTGTTTCACTTTTCAACTCGTTTAACTTTTTTGTATTTTGCGTGGTAATAAATTTCTTTGTTCACGACCTTCCTCACCTTTTTACCACGGCTCATGATGGGAGCCTGAGGTCCGCTTGGCAACTAATCCCAAGAATTGTCATAGGCACTAGTTTTTACGAAAGCGACTGCCATATGACCTTCCAATCCAGAGGAGAAACTAAGCCTTGTTAGGATCGTCCGGTTTCCTCACAATGTTATCCTTCACCGTTAATAAATTTCTTTGTTAGGTTTTAGTAATATATTTTTCTAATATTTATTAACTCATCGATGACTTAAGAATCATACTAAAAAGCAGATTTACTGTAAAAATTTACAGCAATTCTGCAAAAAAAAGCCAATCTTAAAGCCTGTCAAAACATTTATTTTTGAATCCACCTTTATAGACATTTATTTTTTAAATAACACACAGTACTAATTTGCATAATCAGTCATAAGTACAAGTAAATATATGTGTTTGAACTACAAGCCACATCTCTTTAAGTACTATGACAGTGAATAAGGATATTAATTCACAACAAAAAAAAACTTTAAATTCAACCAGCGTTCATTACGATGTAAACAATGTTCTATTATTCAACCGAAAAACAACGGAACAAAAAGAAAATTTCCGTCCTAATTTACTGTTTTACCAATAAGTATCACGAAAACAGAATTAAACAAACCGAATGAAACAAACTTCGCTAATTACACGAATAAATCCAAACAATTCCCCACAAACCCCGGGGCCCGCCGAATTAAAAAGAGAAACCAGCAGATTGGCAAAAAAACATTTCCTTGACAAGTTTTATTTACCATAAACATTGTTATGGCGACCAGGGCGATGAAAAAGTTTGCAGTCATTAGATTCGTTAATTAATTCAAATGAAACTGCGACGAAACATTTACATTCCCTTCCGTGGGAAAGGAAATCCGCGGGAGTTCTGTTCGCGAAAAAATCTGTGCGCTAAATGGAAATTAAGGATTTTTTAAGACGGGTGTTTGACGGAATTAATTACTTGTCTTGCAAGTTTCAGCCCCTCTTAAGTTTCATTAGCCGATATCACTGGAGTCAAGGGTCGAGGGGGCTCTATAATGGTGCAATAATTAAGACAAAGCCTCTTGTTTCTGTGAAAAGCTTGCTAATTATTCATTTCTGTGCCCGACACAGAGATTTTATGGGGTGACAATTTGTAACGATTTCTCCCGTTATCTTCATCTGCACTCCATCTTTCACTTTACATTACTTTTTACCTTTTTAATGGACTTTTAAAAAGAATTGAGGTTCTCGATGGTTATTGAATAATAATTTAAGTGAGAAATATCCTAACTTTTCTTTAATAATCCGAATGGAAACATTTTTGCTTCGAAACGCAAAAGCTTTGCTAACTGCTTCGTTTGAATTTATGAATATTATCGATAATTAATTTAAAAAGGCGTTAGATCTCCATTAAATCTTCGACCATTGATTATCATCTCATATACACAAAGCAGGGTTTGTCATAGGTTAGGTTCTGCTACCCAAAGTAACAGTATTCACCACAGTACATACTTTGTCAAAAAACACTGTTTTTTTACTGATAAAATTATACATCTGTATTTTTAAACGGTACTGAAGGGTATTAGGTTACCTATATGCTTTGCTAACTTCTAAAGTTCGTACGTTTTTTAACTATATCTTAACGATATTTAACTATAGCTTTCTAATTAGTGCCCTAACAAACTTTTCTTTCTGGTTACGGAGAGTCATATAATGAGATTTCTCCATCCATTTAGTGTTTTGATTTTAAAGCCTGCGTTTTATGGCTTTTCATTGTTTTATGGCCAGTCCCCCACACCACGAGTCTCACTTAGAAAGCCTCTTTTATAGTGTTATATTGTGGTCTAAAACGGGGAAAGAACAATAAAATTAAATCCTATTCCATAGCGTTCGATAGATAAGTACGTCATTAGCAAAATATACGAGTATCTCTTTCTCGTTAAAGTCTCTTATATCATGCATAATTTAATATAAACATAGAGATCTCCTGACATTAACACAGTGTGTACATTTGTCGATAATTTGACCACTTTTAATAACAACTCATGACATAACATCCATAACAAACTTTTTTGATATCGATCTGTATGAAGTTACTGATGGCAAACAATTTAATACAGACTAAAGCGGGCAAAAGGTAAATTGCGGGATTTTCCAGCCCAATTTGTTTTCACCAGTTAATAAAACACTAGGCGGAACCGCACCCTGTGTCCGGCGGTATCATCTCGACCCACTTCTTTCGACACCTACGCCCGTCGTGTGCCGACAACAACCGTGAAAGAATTAAAAAAGTCCACACAAAATTATCTCAACATAAACGCCATGTACGAGGTTCGATCTGATAATGCCTCCCATTAATTTGTGCAAAGTTCGCGTCGACACCGCCGCTCTCCTTATAAAGGTGAGAGGACAAAATTTATAAGTTCGATTACTTTAATCTCGGCTAACTTATGCGAGTACAATTTCGAAGCTGACAAAAGAAATGCATGCAATAAATCTGGTGTGCTTATCTTGTGAATATAGCCGTATTGTTGGGGGATGTCTGCGATCTAGAACTAACATGGTGTAATTAATTTAATGAAGTAGTGTTATAAAACACGCGAAGTTTTTCGTCGCGTGTGGACGGAAGGGGACGTTCTGGGGTGTTCTTCCGGACGCTTTTCTAATCCAATCTTTGGTAGACTAGTATAACGGCGCTCTCTAATTACGTCTAGTTGTTTAGGATCTCTAGGTCGCAATTAAACTGGCTAGCCTGAGCTTTCAACTCGAGAAGCGAGGGGAAGATACAGCAAGTTGGGCCTGTGAAATTGTGAATGCAGATGGAAGTGCTATCGCGCCGGGATTTATAATTTATTCGTCTGTCTGTACATTTTTAATCGGGCCATGTGTTTTGTGCAGCAGTAAACAGCCGAAACAGGTTAACTTATAGAAACACAATTATTAATGGTTTCAGTTTTTAGCTCCATCAAAATCCAGCACGATTACGACAGAACAACCTGATCAAGTCAAGGGTCTAAACTTTGATCTGAAATTCGATACCTTAAAAGGATGTAAATCCTTTTTACAGTTACAAATAATCAAATATTTAAGTGGGTACCGATTCCCCATAATTATAGGAAATTATGTTTTTAGGTAATTAAATATAGTAAGTAACTAAAATAGTCGTAGTTGAATCAAAATAAAATAAAATAAAGAACTATTTTTGCAAACAGATTGCTATAGTGGCTTCTATACCTATGCCATAAATGGTCACAGTCATGTAATATGATATATGCGCAGCTAGCACTAATCAACTTAGCACTAATGAGCGCAATATAAATCGCGTCTTAATCCGAGCGGGCAATAAATACGGGCATGAGCGCCATATTTCTCGATTAAGTGCGAAAGTGAGTGCGCGAATAAGTGTTACGCAGGCGGTATGCAGGCTAAGCGCAGACGCACACTTTGGTACATTTAATAAATACGCAAATTATGAAAAAAAATGTAGGCATTAATTGATGAGCATGTTATCATTTTGTGCAATAGCTAAGATTCTTTTTTTTTTCGGTGATAGAAAACATCGTGAGAAAACCGGAAATCCCAATAAATCCTAGTTTAATATACCTCCCGGGTTGGAAGGTCAGATGGCAGTCGCTTTCATAAAAACTGCCTACGTCAATTCTTGGGATTAGTTGCCAAGCGGGCCTCAGGCTTTCATGAGCCGTGGCAATGCGAGGAAGATGATGAGCAAAGTAAAATTATTCCAGTAAAATCATAAAGCTAGCTTTGCGATCAAGTAAAAAAGTAAGGGGTAATGTCATGACGATTGCAGCACAAATGAACTCCGACCTAAAAATTTTAACTACTTAACTATCTTTATAATGTTTATATTAAATAACGGAAAAAGGAATGGATATGGGTATGCGCCTCTAAGGCGTGTAAACAAAAAAAGGGATAAATGGAAAGATTCGCACGCATCTGGTAAGCTTCCACAGCTCAGTTCTGTTGGTTAAGAGGGTTATGTAGCATAATTTCTAAAATCAATTATCCTAAGTACGAAATTCCTAAAGACAAAACATCGAAAATCAAAATGTCTAATGTACGAAATTCCTAATGACGCATGTCCTACGGTTAATCAACCTATTTTTTTAACGTCTAAAGTACAATAATGCTAGTGCACGAAAATACTAACGACCTTTTTTCCTACGTTCAATTGACTTAAGTTTAAAATGTATAAATTGCGAAATTTCTAACGACATTTGTCCTACGTTTAGCTGACCTAGCTTAAAGAGTCTAACGTACGAAATTTTCTTTTCAAAAAACGTCTCTTTTGCAACTTAACTAGACGGAGCACCGCTTGGCGGGGCTCCTATTTCTGGGCGGTTTGCCCTTCGGGCATCTGAAGCTACCTAACGAACCTAACCTAGCTAGCTACCTACGCTTTTTCCCCCAAAATGTACTGTTTTCACGGACGTCATACTAAACTAAATCAATAGGTTTTCAATATATTGTCATTAGGCTTTTTGAACTTAGCTATTTTGAGCACTAGCACATATTGACTTTCAAAGAATTGTCCTTAGGCATTGTGTACAAAGGAATATTTATTTTCGAAAATGAGATCGTTCGATTAAAAGTGTATTAGGACATGCATCTTTAAGAATTTCGTACATTAGACATTTTGATTTTCGATGTTCTGTTTTAGGAATTTCGTACTTAGGAAATTTGATTTTAGAATTTACGCTATATAACCGTTAAGAGTCATCGGACCGGTGTGTAGAAAGGGCGCAAATTCGAGTCTTGTCGGCAGCAGTGACATTTTTCACTTTTCCTTAAGTATAAAATTTGTAATATCGCTCGCAGACGTACCTATCTGCTTGATAAAAAATTGTAATTATTTATATATTCCGATTTCTCAAAAATATAACTTTTCAAACCTGTTGGTCTGCAACGATCCCCTTCTGTGGCGAGTCGAGTGGTAGGCGTCATTAAGCCGCGATTGGCCACGCGCATCAGCTCCGCTGTCCGCACAATTATAATCAGCACTCGTAATTCTAAAGCAATCAAAGGTGTGGCCTGTTTGCATATAAATTTCATTGTGATCGTGAGCGAAGTATCCCAGTTTATGTGAGTTTCAGTAGGATATATCATGCGGTGTGATAAAATTCGTTATTTATATGTTTTGATGTAAATCTGGTACACAGATGTCACTTTAAATGTTTATGATGGTCGGTATTTAACTTGAAATTGTTAATGTTTTATTATTTTCAATTACAACTAAGTTTTCATAAAATTTTCAACTGACTATGAATGAAAAAATCTTCAAATGTTTTGCAATGAAATACCTAAAATTATTTAAAAATATGACGTAATTAATGAAAATTATAGTAATATTTAAAATAGAACATAAGTATATAGTTCAATAACTTGGTAAATATTAATGTACAAAAAAGAAATCTATAAATATTTTTGTCCGTTTTACTTTCCATGCAAAAATGTATACTTTCATTTTATTATGGGTCACGTGCAAGTACCAATACGTACCTAAATTTAATTAATGATGACAAAGTCAATGCCCGTTCAAAACTAGCAACAACACGGTTGATAATGAACCAAGATTATTATTTAGCCTTGTTGGCATTCTATCTACATAATCCTAAGCAAAGCTTCTTACCATAAATAATGCGTGTAGTCTTCCAAAGATAATAGTCCACGCGCGTAGGCGACTACGGATCGACAATCCTGATTGTAAATCAGCGTTGGCGATTCTATCTCACCAATCGACAATCGTATCGTATGGTTTGATAATAGAATCCTTACTGGCCACGTGTTCTTATTGCTTACGTCAGCGATTCAGGTTCTCAGGACAACCAGTGTAAAGGAACCTACAAATGTATCTCAACTATTGCGAATCTAAGTCCGCTCTTATGCTGGTTTCTCTGATTAACCCAAGTGACAACTTAGCAAGCGATTTCTATAACATTTTTGGTGTTAGTGCGGGTGAGACGACGCTATCGGCTTCAGTGGCCATTTTGAATTGGAACTGGTTTCAAAGTCGTAATACTGAAGTGACAGACGCGCAGATAAATTAAATAAAGGATGACTTTACACATCCTGAAATGGCATCTAGTGTTGTAATAATAATGATTCCTTAATTATTTATTCAATTTTTTTATTCATCTACCATCCAAAGTTTTGATTTTGAGAGCTCACGATATCGTGTAATTTCAAGGAAGACCAAGAACAAAATAAAATGAAACATCGAATAAAAAAAGCAGTTATGACGTACAAGAAAAACAAGAAACGACGTTAGATAAAAACCTAGATGGAGAGAGCTGCTTAATCAGCTCCACCGGCAACAGTTATCTTACAGGTAATTATGATGTTAGTGGTACCTTCATAAACCGGTACAGCACTTAGATTTCGAAACCCTTCGACTTTTAACAATCAAACTCCAAACCCGTCACCCGTCCGTGTTAATAACTGCATCCCAAACAACTATGTTAATCCATACGGAAACAGAGATTTATCGACTTGTAAACAAAAGAAACGCCTACGACCGCGGACCAGATACGAGAGTGTAGGTGTCCTAATAGAGAAATTACTTAGAATAAAATATAAGCGTATAATATGTAGGTATTCGTTGTTCCTTACACTTACAAAAGGGATTCTGTCCAAGGGTGTTATTCCAGTGGCATACAAAATATACACGATCAAAGACTCTGAAAACTAGTGTAAGTGCGCTCGCCTAGATGTTACGGAGTTCCAGATCATGTTAAACTGGCTCATTTGAAAAGTGGACGTGTCTGAATTCGACGAACCAATGAGAATACTGAACCTTATGTTTGCGGCAGAGATAGGTCCTTTTGGAAGGATAAAGGAGGATTGATAGGGAAAGTCTCGTACCCACGTGCGAACATGTCCGCTGTGTTGATTGTAATTTGTAGATCGCGAACGTTGGCCGGCCCCGGGCGAGTCTGCGACGAGATTTAATCCTATATCACTTCAATATTTGTATATAGTTACAATATATTAGGTGTCCCAATGTTACTTAAGAGCCCCTTAAAAATATGTCTAATCTGATATAATCGCTAAGGAGTAAACCTAAATATTGCAAGTACCTATTTTATTTTTATTGATGTTTCGAGAACTAGTCAAGACTAGCGTAACCTGTTTTAAACCGTGCATCGTATTTAAAGTATTCTAGTTAAGTTCAGTCTTTGAAGATTTTTTTAATGCGTTAAAATTGACATTACCTTTAATCAACCCAAAACCACTTACAATCAGATGATTTTAAAATTAGATTTCTTAACGGTTAGTTATTAGAGATTTGGGTGACAGGCGATCTTATGAATTCCGAACAATTTGACAACATACTCCATGTTGCACTTCGCGCTGCCAGGAACAGACACAGATTAAAATAACATCTCCTATCAGAAGAAAACTGATTTCACTCGACCCTCATCAACGAGAACACACCGCGAGGAAAAGGATCCTATCAGGATATGAGATTCGTACCTAGCTGTAAGCAACGGTGTCCCAAACGTTAATATTAAAAGCATTAGGTATATACCTAGCACTAGCAGAATAGCCCCGGGGTTTGTCGTCCGGCGGTACCGATCGCGTAATTTATCCCGCGCCCGCGGCGTGTCCGCGCGGGATTAGTCCATCACGGGCTGCGCGAGCGCCGGTTAACCCAGTCAACGAGGCCTTTCATAAGGTTTTTTGATTAAGTCATTATTCATATAAAATAATGACACTAGTGTAAATAAAAAGTTAAATACATTTAAGTATTAAATTATTATTCAATCTTTCGATCACATATTTTCAATGAAACATAATATGTAGATATTACAACATTGCAGGAAACGCGTATGTTCTCCAGGGGTAGCTTTATTAGTGTTAAGTATTTTAGCCTCAGATTAGACTCGTGTTAATGTTATTGAAATAAAGACGACATTTATTTGTGGTTTTAATCTCACAATTATTAAGGTCAATGGACCCTTTGATCGGAGTCATCTGCGCCTGGGCCGGTAATGCCGCGAATTATGGCACGCGCTTAATTGGAACACGCGATTCAATACAAATCCAACATTAAGGCTTCGATGCAGGATAAGGTATATCTAGTTCTGTAATTAGTTTATGTAGCTTCAGATACCATAGTTAAAAAAACACAGCGAAGTTAAGTTTTTCCTGGCATAACATGCCAAAAGTATCTGCCAACCTGGAATTATTCATTTTTTTTTATTCTAGCTATATA
This sequence comes from Cydia splendana, assembly GCF_910591565.1. Classification (NCBI taxonomy): domain Eukaryota; kingdom Metazoa; phylum Arthropoda; class Insecta; order Lepidoptera; family Tortricidae; genus Cydia; species Cydia splendana. The sequence continues at coordinate 8,191,234 of NC_085971.1, read as the reverse complement.
TTTCAAATACAACACTTGATCTAGATTCTAGTTAATCCATTGCCACAGGCAATTGATTTTTATTTAAGCACCAAGACTAAAAATTTATTATAATAATATTGATTATTTGCATGTAGAAATGGTAGGTATATAATGTGTTGGAGCCGTGCACCTACACGTCACACCAGTAGTGTGTTGTCTCTCATAAGGATCTGTATATTACAACGCGCACGTGCGTGACTACGCAAACGCATCCGGTGCACACAGGCCTTTAACAACCAGTATTTGCTTGATGAGATGATTTTCTATATCTATTTATTATTTATTATAGCCTTTTCTTCCATATCCATTTTTAGTTTAACTTTGTATTTTTGAACTTGTTGTTTTATTTATTTATATGGATCCCTCTCTGGGTGAAGGCCTCCTCCAGTTTTTTCCATCTTTCTCTGTCTTCTCCTGTCTCCATCCAATGTTTTCCGGCTATTTGGGTAATGTCTTTGGACCAGCGTTTCTTCGGCCTGCCGGGGGGGCGTTTTCCGTGTGGTCCCTTCCATTTTGTGGTTTGTATGGTCCATCTTTTGTCTGTCATGCGGGCTACATGGCCAGCCCAGTTCCACTTAAGTTTGAGAGCATGGGTAAGAGCGTCGGTTACATGCAGTTCTCGTTCAAAAGTATCTGCTATGTATATAAATGCTACGTGTGTACATAATATTAATCTCGGCTGTCAGAGAATGGTACATACTTTTGACGCGTAGTCTGATCCGCTACTATTGATTCTGACTGTACTTTGTTTCAAAGGATCTTTAACATTTTTATTATTAAATACATACCACCTGTTATATCACCGACCTAATCAATCAGATTAACGCCAAAATATTTGACATTATTATGCTTGTAGAAAACTATATCATTGACATATCTCATCAAAAAACCGGTTTTGCTTAATTCCTTTAAAAAAATGGACAGGATGTCAAGTCTAATGACCCAGCAACTTCGATTTCTGATAAAAATCTAATCGGAATCGATATATGTAAATATTGCAATAAATGAACGTTTTGGATCAATAAAGTCAGTTAAAATTCGTAGGTAGAGCTGGTTTCTTCCATTCATTAAATGGGCATTTCTCAGGAGGGCCATTTTTACGTGTCCGGGGCAATAAATGATTGAATTTACTGTTCAATAAATCTGAATTAATTTAGGCCTTATCTTCAGCCTATATTCTGTCTGGGACACTATCAAATTATCTATTTATTATTTATATAATACAAGAAAAAAAAATTCAAATGCCAAAAATGATGTTCGGTGGGAGTGTCCCGCACCCAGATTTTATGAAACAAAAAAATATTACTCAAGATGGGGCATTAGATCGGAGTTATTATGGGTATTCACGCATAAGTTATTAGTTAACTTATCATATTCTTTATATCACAATAATGTGTTTGCTCAACTCATTGAATAAAACCAAATTTACGATGTGTCCCGGGCTAGTGCCTGATTTCGGTGTAATTTGCAAAACATGTCGGTACTCCTTCAAAGTTGTAAACCAGGAACTCAGTGTCTCAAACATAGTATGCTTTAGTTGTGTCTTAACCGTTGAATAAAGTAGAAGTACAGTCACAGTTTAATTAAGTGATTTTTTAAAGGTTTTTCCGTCCTTCGGTGGGTTTGGTTCTATGTTTTTTTGAGATCGGTGGTGCAATTTACTCCGGAATTTTTAGTGCATTTGTCGTTATGCAAGTGATTAAGAAATCCTCTAAAGTACGTAAATCCATCATTATTACATCTCCTCTGTATCACTCATGCTATTTCTGTTATTGCTAAAAAGCGATTAATTTTGACATCGCTGGTGTTGATTTCCTTGGTTTCGGTGGATTTTTTGACCACCGATATCAAAAAAGTGATCACTGAATTCAAATCCTGCTTTGTAAACTAGCTTGTTGTACTAATTTATCACACCTAAAAAGTGCAAGATACGTTGTATAAACGTAAAATTATGTTTGTAAGTAAATTAAGTCATAATAGGTACAAAAAATCACTAGTTTACTATGAGTAGTTTTTTAAACCAGTCGTGTGTTGAAACTCGTAGACCCATTGTTTCTTTCTCTGTCTTGATATTCTCTTCAAACCAATGAAGTAAATTATGTTAATTGTCCTCTGTATCACCTGAGGCCCTACACCTCGATACCTTTCAACGTGTCAGCCATGTTAAATGAATGCAGTCAATTAGATCCTACTTCTTTTAAAATAACTTGTGTATGTAAGTACTATGCAAGGTGCACCCAAGGGACAGGATGTTCAGAACAAGGGATTAAAAATAAAGTGGCCGTATAATGTCGAGATCGCTTCAAAGGCACTGAGCGTACCTTACTGATCGATATTTCTAAAGGATAGCCATAGACACAAATTGAACATAGCAAATGTTTTAACAATCCTCAATGTCTTATGTATTTATGTCTAAATATAGGAGTTACAATTTAGCCCAAGTGTTTGAGGGTGCTGGAGATCATAATGAATAGGTATTTAGATCTTCAAGCATTAGTCGACCACTTCAAATAGTTTTAAATTGACGGAGTTCACGCTTTAAAACTCTGTTATTCAAAAATACTTGTTTTCCGTATTGTATCACATTGCTTTATAAGTGCATTAAACATTTTTTGAGCATTGAACGCCACTCCAAAGTTTCTTGTTTATCGGGTGTAGGTAACATAAGTTTCTTTTTGATGCATGTGCGGTCGGATTGTGTGAAACAATCATCTTCTCCTTCATAGCATTAATGTGCGAATTTGTGGTCGACATGTCTGAAACTCGTTCCAGGACCATACATCGCCCTATTATATGAGGACAGTCAAATAGTGTAGGATATCTTCTAGAGATGTTGTTTTACAAGCCGTAATTAGGTTATTTTACTTATTTTTAAATCTTGGGTCTATATCTATTAAATTTATGTAAGCTTTCGAGATCATTAGCCTTGTTACATCGCTTATCATCAAATAAGATTGAAAAATATGATTAAAATGTAATATAATTGAGATATACAATTGAAATGTGATTTTTGTGTATGCATTATTGAATTCGGTGATCCCAATTGATTTCAGTGCCTGCACATGATTTCGGTGTTTTTTAAATCTCAAATATCTTAAAAACTATAAGGTTCTAATGGAGGCCTCCACTACCATTATTTTTTATATTAAGGCTAGATTTTAGGAAATAAAGTCGCATATCAAATAAGTAAAAAAAAAAATTTGGCACCGAAGTCAGGCACCGAAGGTCATCTCTGAGAATCACCCAAATAAGGCGTACGTGTTTATAAGGTAATTTATTAGTACTTAACCTAGTGTAACCTAGTAGTAACTTGTTAGTGGATCTAGTTCAAATCTTGGTAAAACAGTGTATGATAAACATAGAACACTAATAAACTGAAATAAAGGTCATATACTAAGAAAAAATAACCAAGGCCTCCGAGTGCCCCAGGCTGAAAACGAACCAGCGTCCTCTGCTATCGCGGCAGGTGCCTGTGCCATTCGGCCACCGGGCTACAGCGGCAAATAATTTCTGAAAATAATTTAATTTATTCAAATACTTCTAATAGTATAGAACACTAATACCTAAGTATATTTTTTGTTTCTGAGTCTTTTACAGGTTGCATATCTAAATATAATTTTATTTGTCTAAACATACATCGCCTAAGCAGCCTCTAACGATCTTTGTTTGTTTTGGGACTAGCTCGATTTCAGTAAGAGTTCACAGTCAACCCCTTATTTCAATTGAAACAAGTAGGTACCTGCGTAACTATGACAATGCCAATACAAAAGGAAATTATAATTACCTTAGCTTCAATACTGCGCAATACCAATTATAATGATTCCCTAATTCAATAAGAAAAACGTTTTAATAATAACAAGTACAAATGACTCCTAATCAACTTTAATCATTCGTATCTCGAATTGGGTTGCCGTTATTATAGTAATGGCTGGCGGAACACACAAACAAACATACATGCAGGTAATTAAAGAAGGGGTTTCGTAATAGGCCGATAATTTCGCCCCAACAGCAATTTTCTAGAATTATAAGAGTAATGACGGCGTTTGATTACGTTACTATCAAGTTTTGGAACATTTCTATGATAAATGACTTGGCGATAGGATTTATCGTGCTCTTAATCGGACCACTTAAGTTTGTTAGCGCGCCTTTAAAATTTAATTCAAAAATTATTATCGTATTAACGATCGGTTATTTTAAACTTTATTATACTAAAATAGGAATTTAAATGTTATTATAAGTACAGGAATCGGCAGTAATACCTACCTTTTTTTTTTTTTTTTTTTTTTTAATCTTATTTTTATAGAGGCTTTGGACACTCTAGGTGAACATGTCAGCCTCATGGGTGCTTTCATAGTTCCCTACTCAAGGGAGAGATCAATAAAGTGGTATACACTGATTGCATTATCAGATAAAGGTTCTGCCAACCAACAATTGATCTGTCCATTGTGCATGGAACCCAAACTACCAAAAATTCTTTTTCTCAAATCCGAATTCCGGACGCAGTCCAACAACACGTGAGACAAGTCATCAGTCCTCTGACAGACTAGACACAGAGGTGACGGTTTAACACCCATCATGCACAGAAACTTATTTGTAGGGATGTGTCCGGACCGGACTCGGAAAGCTGAGACTAACACTTTTCTTGCGAGATTGGCAGAATCAAACCAGGGTATCCACAAGGGTCTAGCTTGGATTGTTCTGTACCAGATTCCTACACCCCTTGATAAAGCTTGTTCTCCAAAATGGTATTCCCATTTTTGTAAACATCTTTTTTTAATTCTGGGAATTATTTCACATGGATATGGTATAGAATCTAATACAGAGCCATCCATTACAGCGGTTTTAGCAAGCTTATCTACTGCCTCGTTTCCTGCTAACCCTACGTGGGAAGGAATCCACTGTAATTTGACAACCTTATCATTACAAATAAACTCATGAATTAACTGGAGAGCTTCATACGCAATAGGCATGCCTCTTTGTCCATAAACACAACGATTAAGGTGTTGAAGTGCACTCTTTGAGTCGGATAGTATTACAACTGGAGCACTATTAACTAGATTCTTTGCATAACACAGAGCTTCTTTAATAGCTACAAGTTCAGCTCGCATAACGCACACGTCATCATGAAGCTTCCACATGAGAGAAACATTACACTGAGGATCAAACAGAGCTGCTCCAACACCTTGTACACATTTCGAACCATCAGTGTATATTTTATAAAATTGGATATACTGCTCAGTGAGCACCCTCAATGTAGAATTTCTTAAAGCCTCATTCTGTTGATGCCGCTTAGGAACATCAATATAATCAATGCTATCCTGTATACATGACTTGGTGTTGACCGAGGACACCCACGTGTTCAAAGAGTACATATCCAATTTGTCACAGTGATGCACAGGTAAATCTTTCCATTCATCATAGATGTTTGCTAACAAAGGAAAATTTTTATCAGAAAATAGATTACGTTTAGCCAAAATGCTCTGTAACGCGGAAATAATGGGGCTATTTGATCTTGATCTTATTCTTAATAAAAATCTACAACCCAACCAATAACGACGCACAACCAGAGGAGGAATGGAGAGTTCACTTTCCATAGCTATAACAGGAGTGCTGCGAATGAAGCCTCCGCACACACGCAAAGCTCTATTTTGTAAAATATCTAATTTCCGTAAATGACAAACAGCACAGCTTCCATAAATAAAACTACCATAGTCCAGGCGACTTCTTATGAGAGATATATAGAGGCGCCTGAGATGTTTAGGGTGAACTCCCCAAGACCTACCCGCTAGAACCTTTAAAATATTAATGTGTTTGTAATTTCTTTCACACAGCTCTTTTATATGGAGACCCCATCTCAAGGTTGAATCCAACCATAATCCTAAATACTTAGCTTTACCAACCACCTCGAGAGATTTGCCATTAACAACTATGTTAACATTAACAGCTTTCCGTGATCTTTTAAAAACACATACTTTTGATTTATTCTCAGATAGATACAAGCCAACTTTTTCTAGACATCTAATCAAACAATCAATAGAAAGTTGAAGAACACTAACTGTATCTGAAGTACGCCCTCTTTCCACTGTTTTATACAACACGAAATCATCGGCGTATTGTGAGATACAAACATTATTAATACTATTACCTATTTCCATGGTTGCTATATTAAATAAAAGAGGAGAGATGGGATCTCCTTGGGCTAATCCTTGGTGTGTATGTCTAATTAAAGGGTTACCTCCACAATTCAGAATAATTCTACAGCGCCTATCAGAAAGGAAATTCCATAGATATTTACATATCTTATTACCTATGCTTATGCTTTGTAAAATGTTAATTAATGAACTTATATTTATGTTATTATATGCATTATCGATGTCGATAAAACAAGCCACAGTAGGTTGTTTATTACCAAATCCTTGCTGAATATCAGATGTAAGTAAAGCTAAATTATCCAAACAAGACTGAGACCGTCTGAAACCAGTCGATGAACTGGGAAGGAGACCCCGACTCTCCACAAACCATTCAATTCTCTTCATAAGAATCAAGTGTAGAATTTTACACGGACAAGACATTAAAGAAATCGGACGTAAAGAAGATGGTAAGCCAGGGTCCCTCCCCGGCTTAAGTATAGGGACTATTTGGACATCTCTCCACTGATCCGGTACAACCCCCGTCTGAATTATGAGATTAAATATTTTTAGCAACATTAATTTACCATTGTTTGAAAGATTAAAAATCATAGAATAAGATACGTTATCAACTCCTGGAGAAGTATCCTTCTTTTTTAAACAATTTAGTAATTCAGGGAGAGTAATCGGGATTTCTAACACAGAAGATTGTACACTAGAAAAGGTCGGGTCCGGTTCAGCAACACTATCCGGGGTCAACGAATGTAGCAGATTCCTGGCGTTGTCGGGATCGACTCCAGCCCGGCCTCCAGAGTTTCCTTTCATCCATCTCATTTTCCTCCACATGGTAGTAGGTGATGATTCATGGTCGATGCTCGTACAAAAATCTTTCCACGCTTTCGAGCTAGCCCTTTTTATTAGTTCATTGGCTTTTGACAACTTGTTTTGCCAGCAAGAAAGATTTGATGGAGTAGGATTACGTCGCACCTTTGCCAGGGCTAGACGTCTCTCTGCTACAGCTTTGGATATTTCTGAATTCCAATAATGTTTTGGTCGAAATTTTGATGAAGGGTCTTCACTTGTTTTGATCCAAGGGATATGTTTATCAGCTAATGATTGGATGTTTTTCAAAAATATATCATAACTAGTTTGAACGTCATCATTCACTGAAACATCAAACACTGTTTCTGCTTCTTTATTGTACTCCACCCAGTTAGCCTCTTTATAATTCCTCTTCTTGGTAAACATTTTCGATCGGATATAACCACAGTTCATCTTTAATATCACATGATCACTACCTAAATTTTCATTACAAGTCTGCCAGCTAACATTAGTAGCAATATCCGTTGAAGCGAATGAGATGTCAGGTGAAGATGTCTGTAGGCTGCCATTAACCCATTTTATGCGAGTGTGTGAACCATCATTTAGACACACAAAATCATTATCAATCATAGCTTTGTACACAGCCTCTCCTCTCCGATCGGATTTACATGACCACAGGGCGTGATGAGCATTCATATCACCAAATATGAGACACTCTGATTTAACAAAACTGAAGATTGAGTCCCAATCATGCTGATTAGTGGTTACGGAGGGAGGGCAGTATATCGATATAATATGTTTAAGGCCAGGGATATTAAATATTTCAATAATCATAACTTGCATTTGAGGATTCGTTACATTATAAGGTCTATGTGAAAATTTAATTGATCTGTGTATGATGGCGCACAGGCCGCCATAAGAATCGGACCTGTCTGCTCTTACTACGTTATATCCATTAAATTTGAGAGTAGTTTCAGTAGAAAGCCAAGTCTCACTCACAAATGCCATATGAATTTTATCTTGTAGTAATAATAGTTCAAAGTTTCGAGCTTTAGGTTTTAAACTGTTAGCATTCCATTGGTAGATGCTTATCAAATCCTTTTTTGTTGTGTTACTGTCCATTATTGTGATTTTGGTATAGCTTTAACAACATCTCTATAGTGAAATACTTCTGAACTAAATTCTTAACCTCGCTCCAAATAAATTCCATAAATACCTTAATTTTATTTTCAAGATCTCCCTCGGTTGACATTGCTTCCTTTATCTTGTCTATAAACCTATCTATTAAGGACTTTCGTTCTTTGCGAGTTCTTCGAGATTGCTGAACGGGGACTACATCAATTGGAGGTCGGGTACTTTCTGTTTCGGATGATTCATCGGCACTCATATTATGTTTCTCTCTTCTCCTCGATTTGCGGCTTTTTTTGTCATTTTGTTTTTTGGGTTTGCTTCCAATATTCTTATTTTGGGGTTCTTCTAATTCGCTTTCAGTATGCTCTTCTTCAAAATTATAATTACTAACTGAAGCCCCAGCACATATATCTCTATAAGAAGGCTTCGAGGATTCCCCAGTTGAAAATACTGGGGGATTAGGATTCATTAGAAGAGTTTCTCTCGCCTGGAAGCTACTGTTTACATCAGTATTCTGTTTTTTTTCTTCGTTGATTTTCTTTAAGGCTACTTTATATGTGCAATTGTTTTGCCCCATAAATATGCGAACGGATCTCTCTTTTAGAAATGCGGGACATAAGCTTTTCATCAAAGATAAATGGTTTCCTTTGCAGTTCACGCATTGGAACTTCTTTGTTTCACAATTTTCATGTTTTTCTCCGCATTTAGGACAGATTTGTACCTTGGATGGACAAAAATTACTGACATGGCCAAATCGCCAGCATTTCGAACATTGCGTGACTGGGTACTTATACGAGTCTACCGCCATACGACATCCATACGCCTTAACGTAAGGGGGCAGGATTGACCCTCGAAAACAAATACGTACAGTTTCACACTTTACCCACTTACCCTGCTCATCTCTTTTGTTTAATCGTTTGACGGCTAGAATCTCTGTATCTGAATCACACACGAAAATATCTTTTAGGTCCTTTTCATCAACCTCAAAATCTATATCTCTTACTACCCCGTAGCAGAATGGCAACTCATTAGTATTTCTACAAATCCACTCATATTTCTTCGCAACTTCACTCTCCAAGAAACTGTTTGCGTTAGTATTGGTATTAAATCTGATTAGTAATTTGTAAGGACTCTTATATTTTACTCTTAAGACGCCCTGCACATTATGACTCAACAATATCTTTGCAAATCCCAATTGTTTCGGGAGAACGTTCTTGGAGCTAACTGAAACCTCATAGATAATATCATCAGACTTCGGTAGAGGACTAATCGAAGGGGGTGAGCGACGTACATCTCTACGTTTATTCCTAGATACGACCGTAAACCCATCATCATCACCACCTTCCTCCACCTCTAACCGTCGCTTATCACGTCGCTGGTCCGCAGAGTCCGGCTCCGGCACCACAACGCGTTGGTTACCGACATTCAAATCTCCTTCATCCCATTGTAAGTCCATCTCGCCATCTCCTTGAGGAAAGGATTCCTCGGAGCCCATGATAACCTTCCTGATTGATTCTGGGGACATTTCGGCACTCGAGGCCGGCTGCGGGGCCGGTTCCTCGCCCAAATCACTCATAATCACAAATTGAGGGTAGTTCGATAAAACCACTAAAATTGTGTTTACACGAAAAGAAACGACTAATTAACTTAGTTTTTCACTTATTATCAATACTATAGTCATTATAATCACTTTTTACACACTCGGAATTATAATACTCTTAGCAAAACAAAAAAAAACGGTATTACAATAAGGTAAACAAAGGAACGCGTCCTAACGTAATCGTTGCGCACGCCAGACTGTAATACCTACCTTGTGAGATGAATTACCTAAATCTTACTCGCATCTAAATCGCAACTTATCGACCGTTTCATACGTTTCGACTGTTCAAATGCCAACGTTTTCTATCACAGCACAAGAATTGCGAGTTTACCTACTAATGCAAATGATTCATGAATTCTACTTTTTGCTGTAAAACGTTAAGTCTTTGGAACGAGCGCTATGGCCCTTTACCTAAATTGAAATTTTCGCATTTCCTCCGCAAAAAAATGCAACACCGCCAATCTATGTGCCATAGAGGCTGTCTTGGAGGTTCATTGGTCTACCAAGAAATCCCGTAGCCAAATAAAAAGGTTCAATGGCTAAGTGAGTTCTTACTTAGATACTTCCAGCCTTTTCCGTTCCCCAGCTAGCCAATCAGCCAACATTGTCGACTGCAGGCAGGTGTGAAACACATCATAAAGGCGCGCCAGTGATGTATGACTCGATTTGTTCCAAGGCTTGTTTACATAGCTTATTTGTAACTCCATTTATTTGGGAGCCGTCGGTCGCAGGTCAAGCCTTGCAATAAGCTTTTTGGGAAATTGAGCACAAAACTAACGTGCAATCACTGAGTATAAGGGAAAATCCATACAGTGACATGTGAAACGATCAAACGATTTATGGTTGAACAATTAAGTTGTTTTTAAGCTAACGATGTAATTTTCACTTTAACTATACCTAATTAATGGATTTTATGGATACCCTGAACTTGAATTTAATTTAGTTTTGCAAGTTCCCGGCATTTCGCACTGTATCCAGCACCATCTTTCTATTTCGCTATATAAAAAAGCACAATTCTAAAACTAAGTAGTGGTTGTAGCGAAGAGAGATTCCGATGAGGGTTTGTAATCCTTAAAACAATGCATTATCCGCTTACGATTTTTGGCTCTTAAATCTTAAGCAGATTTTCCATTTTAATTAAGCTTTGTGTTATCCAAAGCACTCAATTAATTTAAATGTTTAATTCCCAGCCGCAAATATCCATCAAATTCTAACCTGTGTCAGGCAATAGCACAAAGCCAAGTCATCAAGCATCATTTATATTGTTTTGATTAATTAATTATTGATGCTTGAAAAAGCACGTTGGACCGGTCCGTGCCTCGTGCTGTAGCTGTATTCATATCGCTTAGAAAACTTTCGCCTGCGAGCGCACGATCATATATTTTAAAACAATTATACAGCCAAAATCTTCTGCTGAACGTAGACTTTTATGTTGCTCCATACTATTTACCTACTCGCTTCTGGGCTTTCCCCATTCAGCCACTGACATCAACTCACCTAAGATTTATAAGACTAAGCTAAACCACACTACTATGATTGCACTGTTTTTCTGTCCATTCTCTCTTTCATATACAAAATAAATGCTTTGATTTGATATACATACGCTGGTCCACTCGAGAAGTTCGTTCGGTAACCGACTATAATATCAGCAACATTAACATAAAAATTTTAATTGCCTTCTCACAAACGTTATTAATACAATATATACATTAGCAACATAATCATACTGATTGTGTTTCGATGTTAGTCTTGAGGAGCGCGGGGCTAGACGGGTTAGAGGTGATTTTATCTATTTGATATGTTAAGTTTAATTTGTTAGTGTTATCAGATCTTAGATGGGCATTGTTTATGTTACTTGATTTTATTTGTTACGTCACACTGATTTTTTTGTTGCACGATTACACATACACTTGCATTGTACTTTTTGTTTTGATTAATGCAAAATGGTAAGAATAGGTTGTCAAATAATTATTGCAAATCTTGAATATTATGTTACTAAACAGTACCTTAGAATACTCGTATTTTGTACAAGTAGATTTTACCCAAAGTTCCCTTTATAAATATGATTCGAGATAAGAATGGATGTTTATTAACCATTAAACGCTATGCGAATTAAGATAATATTCTAATTTACATCCCACGCAATAGTTATAAAAATTTATGAAACACCGGTATTCTGTATTATATTTTAATGAGAAAATAATAGAGAAGAACTGGCCGATAAAACAAATAATAGGTAAAGACATTTTTACTTTATATAAATGGTTTATAAAGGCAGTTTACCCAACTAGCAAAATAGTCGTATAAGAATTGATTTACTCAGCCTGTAATCGTATAACAGACGAGTTACGGTTGTTGAAGCACCAATATATCGTATAATAGCGGTTAACTCGACTATTTAGCAATTTTCGCTAATTAGTGCTATAATCATGTCGTATAAACGTTTATAGCACTATCTTTTAGCACTTTTATTCCACCTTTTAATAAATGCTGAGTTAGCGCTACTAAATCACTTTTATTCAGCATAATTGTTCTATTAAAATCATATAACAGCTATAGATTAGCTAATTGTCTGAATAAGGCGCTTTAATACAACTGTTACTTAACTCTCTTCTCTGTTGCTATAAAAGCCTATTAAAAGCAATCAAATAACCATTTGGCAACAATGCTGCTGTAACAGCGCGCTTATATCATAATTCGGGTAATGGGGTTCAAACCGCTGTTATAGGAGCTGAAGTGTATTTACAGGTTTTATTCAAAATGTATTCAGCTTAGAGTACTTTTAAAGAGTTTTGAACTACATTAACAGCACAAGTCAGCCATGTTGACGTTTCAATATAGCCCGGTGGCCAACTGCATGAAACCCTACCTGACAAAAAATAGAATAATCCTACTCTGTAGGGGTAGCTGACTTTTAGTAGCATCAACTGTTCTTGGTCGGCCGCGGCTTAATTTGGAAAATTTTGCGCTAATGGCAAAATAGTGGCACAAAAATTCATAAAAAAAACCCCCATCGTATAATAGAATGAAACTTGCATGGTAGGATAGCTGCCTTTGAGGACAGCAAAACAAAACTGGTCAGCTACATCCTGTGTTGGCAGGTTCTTGTGTCCGACCGAATTTGTGGTACCACGTGACAGCTACAATTTACCTCATCGAAAAATAGAATCAAAACAACTGATTGTAATACCTACATTAAATTTGTTGACATATGTCTTGGTCGGCCTCACCTTAGCCTGACAGCGTTTTCAGTCCGTCCGCATTAAAAAAAAAAAGTCAATGGCAGCTATCCTACCATACAAGTGACATTCTATTTTTCGATGAGGTAAATTGTAGCTCACTTGGTACCACAAATTCGGTCGGACACAGGATGTAGCTGACCACTTTTGTTTTTTTGATGAATATTTGTACCACTTTTTTGCCATTTGCGCAAAATTTGCCAAGTTAAGCCACGGCCGACCAAGAGCAGTTGAAGCTGCTAAAAGTCAGCTACCCCTACAGAGTAGGATTTTTCAATTTTTTTATCAGGTAGGGTTTCATGCAGTCGGCCATCGGACTATAAATCCATAAACATGGCGACATCATGTGCTATAAGTGTAGCAGTAAACGCAGTTACTCGACTTATAGTCGAATTAATGAGATATAACAGAAACTAGATCGTGTAAGCAAATTTTTACTTATTTTTATTAATATTTTTTTATTGAAATTTAAGAAAATAGGCGGCCCATGTATATATATGAACCAGTGCCTTTGGTTTTATCAATAAAGTATTTTTCGCGCTGGGTTTTACTGTATTACGTGTACTTACAGACAGTAAAAACTTATGTACACAATCACGGTAAAAATAAATGTCATGGATGACAGCAGTAAAAAATACTTAAGTACCTTTTTGTTTTATTAGACACGTGAAGACGATTAGGCCTCAAACTTAATCAAATAATTGAAATATAATCGCTTACCTGAGATCGTTTTTAGCACATATTAGTTGAATAAAAGCATTTACTGCACTCTTACACATTTAAAATGCCGAGTAAAAGCAATCCGGCTACCTTTACGAAACATTTTTGCTGAGAAAAAGCAGTGCGGCTGCTTTTATAAAACACTTTTACCGAGTAATAGTAAATTGCTAATGTTTATAGAACAAATAGTCGAGTAAAAGCACTATCGTTGCTATTAAAACACTAGAAGTGATTTTATCCACTTTTACTCAACTCTTACAGCATCGATTTGCTTCTTATACAGCGCTTACTCGATTTTTATAACACTTTTAGTCTGTATAAGTGCGCCTTTTCGCGTTGAGTAAACGCTTACAGGACTTTTACTCGACTGTTTTTACACCGTTTATAGCACCAAAAAGCGAAAATAAAAACGTGCTCTCAACTTTTATAGCACATAGATTTGCTAGTTGGGTAATAAGTAAACGGACTGTGTGAGAAACGATACAAAACGGAATGTCGCGATGACGTACTATAGTAAAAACGACATGCTACGCCAAGTACAAATAACTGGGAAGAGCCACATAATGGTGAATCAAATAGTTATCAAAATACGTAAGTACATGAATGAAAATTAGAACACAGATGTTTAGAGAATTACGTTCTGAGATGTAAGCGTGAACTTCAATTCCTGTGAAATCAAGGCAAATACATTTACGAAAGAAAAAAGTCACTACACCGCTGTTAATAAAGTAAAAGTGCACACATATTATATATATATCATAAAACTCGTTGATTATAACAACATAAGGCATTGTACATAAACATTATGCTGTGTAACAACCACGACGAGCCAACGAGACAATTATACCTACATGGAAAAAAGACATGTCATTAGAACGTGAAGTCTTCTTAATGACAAATTATGGATAGAGCATCGTTGTAGTATGGCGGCGAAGGCTGGTGGCGCTTTCACGGGCGGGGAGCAGAGTCCTGTCATTTTGTGTATGGCTGATTACCGCCTGTGTTTGACGAGACTTATTCTCAGTGACATTGTGGCTATAATATTCTGTTTTTGCTGTGTACTTAAACCAGGAGAGTTGGAATTAATGAATTGTTTATTATTGCGTGCACTTAAATTTTCGGCTGCTGTGGTATCCAACGATAACTATAGTCCAATTATAGTGACGAGTAATGCGTACCGCTAGGCCACTAGGTCTCAGGAAGGAAAAAAGTAGGAAAGCGAACCCCCGAACCGAACCCATGGCAATAGTTAAGGATGCATCTGGGATGGGAAGAATGCTAACATTATTATAATCACAGAACGGACATAACCATTCATATGTATGTGGTCGTCAAAACTACTCAAAACTCGTGGGTTCAAACCTTGGTTGTACCTACTGTATAGAGCAGAAAAAATCGTTCTCAAAAACAATGCAAAAAGATGAGTAAAAATTTGGTCAGGATCCTTATCAATATCCTACACAGACAAGAGGTTAATACATACGTACTCTCTCCTATCAGCTAAAAAAATGTATTACCCTCCCATAGAAAATGGACCAGCCAAAATGTATGAAACAGCCAAATTTTTTTTCCCGATTTCGGGGTTAGTCCCATAGTAAAAGTTGCTCAGTATAATCCCAAAACCTCCCTGGCAACGGGAATGCACGTATTTTTGGCCATCCTGCATATCCATGAACATGTTTTACTGTTTTACATTATAACTAAACCACCTAATACATCCTAGAGACTACCCATCAGGCATGCATTACAATTACCCCTCGTAAACGATATGCGATCTTACACCCATTCATTACAACCTACTATTCCTTGCACAACATTTTACGATCAAGTAAAAGCATTCCATGCTCGAATAATCATTGTAAAGACTTCTCCAAATTACACGCATGAGACAGCAGGCTGTTTACACTAAGCTAATAGCTTGTAAAGAACAAATTATAGCACTTGTCACTCACAATCTGATAACTGCTGCTTGCAACCCGGCGAATGTAACTAGGACGCCAGTACTGATTTGCATTCGTTTTACTGGGACTTAAGGCGATTCTTGCTGTTTTTGGACATTTTTACATAACTTCCTAAAATCTACACCTTTCAATGGGAAAATACATATTTATCGTTAGTTATGTACATATACACCAAAAAAAACTATTTACAGCAAATCTAATTTACTTACTTACTTGGGCTTTTTCGTATGGCCCAAACTCTTTTTTAACTCCTACTACGGATTTTAGTTTAATTTTATGTTCAAATAATAGGAGAATCGCGACCATTATTGGGAATTAGACAAAGACAACTGTTTTATAAAGAATCACTTTTTTTAACATGGAACATTGTTGGGCAAGTTTACCATAGTAAAAAAAAGATCAAGCAACATCTATAATACCAACAAAGGAAAATTATTAAACTCTGTAAGTCAATGTGTACCTAAGTATGGTTAGTTTTAAATAAGTACAGGTGTATGACTAGTGTTCAATTCCTGCATACCTAGGTATGAATTATGATTATTATTGTTAAATCGATAATGAATTTTGACATAAATGAAGAGATACACTTTAAAGTCAGTGGCAGGTATATGCGCCTTAAATAAATCTGGATTTGATGAGTCGCAGACGTTTTCTATTATAGGGCGGAAGGGAAGGAAACTAGAACTTTCTGCGCCGCTACAGAAAAAGGGGTCGCTTGAGGTAAATTGTGTAGTAGAAAATTCAATTCAGAGGTAATTATTTACGTACCTCCTCCGAGCATGGATCAAGTCAAATATTTAAGTATTAGTTAAAATGGAAATCACAAGGTAGGTTGTCGCATAACGAATTGTAGGTTCTATAAAAATAGGTAATATTTACCTACTGCTTTTTAGGGTTCCGTACCCAAAAGGTAAAACGGGACCCTATTACTAAGACTTCGCTGTCCGTCCGTCCGTCCGTCCGTCTGTCTGTCACCAGGCTGTCTCACGAACCGTGATAGCTAGACAGTTGAAATTTTCACAGATGATGTATTTCTGTTGACGCTATAACAACAAATACTAAAAACAGAATAAAATAAAGATTTAAATGGCGCTCCCATACAACAAACGTGATTTTTGACCAAAGTTAAGCAACGTCGGGCGTGGTCAGTACTTGGATGGGTGACCGTTTTTATTTTTGCATTTTTTTCCGTTTTTTTTCATTATGGTACGGAACCCTTCGTGCGCGAGTCCGACTCGCACTTGCCCGGTTTTTGCATATGAGTTTGGACAGTTTGGACCCAAACTAGAGTTTTAACTACGATAATAGCCAGCTTTAATTTGATTGGAAAGGAAACTATAGAAAGGTAATGTAGTCTCAATGGATTTGTTTTATCTAAGCTCTTTCTTTCGCACGGTACATTCAAGACAAGTATGAAACATATAAAAATTATAAATTCAGTTTGATTGCTCCTTCTGAAAGTTCCTTAAAATCCCTTTTATTATGCCTTAATAGTATTTGGAACTTGTCAGGTCAGGTGGCAGTTGCTTTTTTTAAAAACTGGTGCCTACGCCAATTCCCGGGATTAGTTGCTAAGCGGACCCCAGGCTCCCATGAGCCGTGGCAAAAAATACCGGGATAACGCGAGGAAGACGATGAGTACCTACATATTTGGAACTTGTATGTCCCTTGTGCACAAATCTGAAAATACTCCGTGTCCTTGGCAAAGTATTCGTAACCTTCCAAGGCTCCTATAATAAGATCAATTTCTGTTCTACCAACGGTACTTATTAAAATTCGCAGCTGCGGACCCGTTAATCCCGAATCTAAGTCGATCTCGACATTTATCGTCTCCTTATTCCTCCACAAAACAAAATAAAGCGTTAGGAGTCGCGAAGTTAGCTGCAGTGTCCATTGTTTCAAGGGGCTATCAATCACCTATCCCGGGGGGAGATAAAACAACCTCCTTTTTGAAGTCGGTTAAAAATAACGGTTATTGAAATGAGGGCCGCTCTTTCCGAATTTAAATTTTGATAAGGCGATGCCTCGTTTTGTGCTAACCTGGAGTTTTTGCTGTTGCTGTCTCTTAATGTTTGTGACAGGGTAGCATTGAATTTTTAAATCGTGAGGTTGAAACTTTCTTCCATATTTACTCAATTTGTGATATAAATATGTTTGATGTGTCTCCACTATAGTGATTTTAAAAGTTTCACTTGAAAAACCTGTGCCCAGAAAGATGGCCAACCATGAGGGTATACTATTAAAATGTAATTATAGAAAAGTATTTGCATACTTAGCATCATTCACCTGACTCCCGTTTATCAAGATGACCCGTTATCTTAACATATCTATGTAGGTGCCTAGTTTTATTTTTAATGGTGTCCCTTAAATTACCACACTAATTCCCTGTGTATTCCTTGAGAGAGTTAAACCTTCTGATATATTTGTCTCGGGATGCGTTAATCATTTAACTCCCAAAAATTAATTTTTTACGCGCCAAATGACGTGTATTGTAAATCCATATAAAATTCTTGAAAAGTAATTGAACCATATTTTTTATGAAACAACCAAATATGTACTTCTAAATCGAAACAGTTGTGATATATATGTCTCTGGACGCGTTAATTCGTTTTACACCAGTAAAAGCGCCTCTGCACGATCCCAAAAATTTCGTTTTTGCGCGGCGGCCCGGCCCGAGCCTGAATACGTTAGCGGATCCGAATTAACATATCCGAAACGGAGACGCGAATTGAGAGTTTTTGTTCTTTAGTGGCTTCTAGATTTCATTTTTGTATCGCGTTTGTATAGAACGATGATTTTCTTGGGTAATTTCTTCTAGGATAAAATTCGACATACCTAAATCACTTTCTGCCTTTTATCATGTTGAATAATTTTACGGTTTAGACTCACTTGTTTTAAGTCACTCGCGCAACATATTTACAATCTTAAGAAGAGCCTAGGTCTCCTTTCTCAAGCACTAATTGTGCGAGCAGCGTTCACGACGGCCGTCTATCGCGTAAGTGTATGTTATTATGTCTCACAACAGTTTAAATTCAATTTTATCATGTTGTTTATAAATCTATTTAGTGAAAAGTTGTATATTCCATTATAAGTAAATTCCAAGATATAAGATTGCAAACCTATATTACCTACAATTACTTGGTAAGTAGTTTTTATTAGATTTCATGTCAATTTTTATACCAAATATTGCATCATAAATTGATTCGATAGTGTTACATTGTAAAGGTGTTTGTCATTCTTAAACCGTCGTGTTAA
Organism: Cydia splendana; assembly: GCF_910591565.1. Classification (NCBI taxonomy): domain Eukaryota; kingdom Metazoa; phylum Arthropoda; class Insecta; order Lepidoptera; family Tortricidae; genus Cydia; species Cydia splendana. The sequence goes on along the minus strand of NC_085971.1, from coordinate 8,172,357 downwards.
GTACACTTGTTACTAAATTTTGACATAAAAACATACACGATGACCAGAATATATTAATGTATTATTTAGCTCACAGTCCACTTAAAAGAAAGGTTATATTTACGCCTGCGCCATTCCACAGTCATGAAAATATTTTAAAACAACTTAGGCATCCAAAGATATCCAATAAGAGCTTTCATACATGCAGCAAACGCAATATACTTTTATGATACGCACTAATTTTGAAATTCCATCCTTAAATTGTTTAAAACAGCACTCATTGACACCACAACGGTTTTTTACCCGATACAGTATTTATATAGTCTCCGGATCAAGAGTTGTAAAAGGTAATAAAACACCATTTTTATATCGCCTGTTTAGACAGAGTTCGAAAGATGATAACAAAACCTGAACAGTCAATACTGTTAGAACTTTTAAAGTCAACATGGCGTAAGCGTCATTATTTAGTAGATCGAGCTATAATATACAACTGAAATCGTCTGATGATTTTTTGACAGTTATTCTTGGTTCCTTTTATCGTTCGCTTGTGTCACTTACGTCGTTATAGCGTTGAATCGCTGTTGTATAGGACCGGATATCGCCGACCATTCACAAAAAACGCACACACACGACACACGCGCTGAGCGGTCAGTTCGGTTCATTCATAAGTATTTACAACGGTCACAAAATAGTTGATAACGCTGTTAAGCACGATAAAATACGAAAATTGAAGCCTAAAGGATGGTATTCTTAATTCGATATTTGAAATGGGCTACTTAAATTTAACGACACTCTATATATGATAATTAATTATAATTATGTTTCTTTTAATTTCTTCCTAATCTTGAGATGTCTAAATTTATTTTGAAACCAGTTATGAACATACTTAAATACATTAATTTTTAGACGTTAAGTATTTTGACAGATTTTTTTGTAAGATCAATGTTTATTAAACATGTTTTTAATAGGTATTATGCGATAAGATTGTAAAATATTGTTAAAGAATACCTACCTACCTATTCAGATACTAATTAATATTTTTTATTAGAACATGTGGGTGTACATAAAGTCTTTTTATACATTAAGTATATTTACAAAAGAAAAAAAAATCAACTAAATAGATGTATTTATACCTACCTGAATTAAAAAACACATTAATATATTGTCTTGAAATATGACAATGGACTGATCACATCTGTATTTTATTTTCCAAAACATACTTTTCTCCAATATTAAGTGTTTGCGTGGGTTGATCTTATGCCACACGTTGTAGGTTAGAGATGCAACCTATTTCAATTTACCGTATCGATAACAACAAAAACTGTTATCATTTTTAAAGACAAAATAGTAAGGAATAATAAAATGTCAACATGATGTACACTCTACCTGTTACGTTATACAGAAAGAACATATTTTTAGGGTTCCGTACCTCAAAAGGAAAAAACGGAACCCTTATAGGATCACTCGTGCGTCTGTCTGTCTGTCTGTCTGTCTGTCTGTCTGTCTGTCTGTCTGTCCGTCTGTCACAGCCGATTTTCTCCGGAACTACTGGACCAATCAAGTTGAAATTTGGTACACATATGTAAGTTTGTGACCCAAATACGGACATGTAACGTAAACAAATGAATTTTAAACATGGGGGCCACTTTTGGGGGGTAAATGAAAAAATGAAAAAAAATAATTTTTCAAACTATATCATGTTACATATCAAATGAAAGAGCTTATTGTAAGGATCTCAAATATATTTTTTTTATAATTTTCGAGTAAACAGTTTAGAAGTTATTCAAGAAAATAGGCAAAAAATGACCATTCCCCCCCCCTTATCTCCGAAACTACTAAGTCTTAAATTTAAAAAAAAATACATAAAATAGGTCTATACCTATAGATGACAGGAAAACCTATTAGAAATGTACAGTCAAGCGTGAGTCGGACTTAATTACAGTTTTTGATCCGACCGCTACGGATTTTTTAAAGAGATTTCACTCACGTTTCACATAAAATATACATTGTTAACAGTGCCGGATTACTTAGAGTAGTAGTTTTCTTAGAGTAATTGGTGATAATTTTCTGATAAGATAATCATTTTAAATATTTAACGGTCTTACCTACTTACGAGTAATTGTAAGGTCAAATTAAAAATAATGTTTAAAAAAATATGTTAAATTGAGAGCTAGCTCAAAGTTTTTTGTACTCGTCGACTTTAATGGTTGAATTAATAAAGACTTTGTAACCAATAAGCAAAACAAGCACGTGCTTACGGCACCACGTTCAGGGAGGGCACCAAAATGCCAGGTTGAAAAAGGTGAACAAATTTTAAAATTAGGGACAGACACATCGTCGTTTTTACCACACGTTTTTTTTAGCTGTCCAAAAGCTAATTTGCAAAAATAATGGCGCGTAATTCTTTGGGAAACAATCGGTAGCAGTAGAAGAGTCGTGATTACATGCATAGATTCGATTTCAACCCACTCTTTTGCGGTTCGGCGTTAGGTCTTATGCGAGGCATTCTGCCTTACGGCAAAGTTGATCTTCTGCCTTAATTACACTTGGGCGTGGATACAAATCCAAGCTTTCCTCTTTCGCAGCTGGGCCTACTGCCTTTCTCACACTTCGCTAATTCAATTCCAAGCTCTCTGCTTTCTTGCATATTTTATGCATGAAAACAACCTCGCTGAGACCCTTAAATATCGAGCCCTATGCGAAGCTAGGCTGATAGAAAACTGTCCCATCCCTTCTCTGTATGAAATCCTGGATTCGCGCCTGGTTGGGACTAAAACTAAAATTGCGTTTTTATATCGAAAAATTTCAATTACTTTATAAGGTATGATAAAGGTGACATTCAGGTGGCGACTGCAGCAACATTACTCTGTTGCAACGTTACTGCTGCAGTACTGTCAACTTCCGTGATAAAATGATGTGACTGATTTCCATACTAAAAGTAAAAATGTACAACTGTCTATCATATTGCGTTTTTATATCGAAAAATTTCTGCGCTCGCTTCGCTCGCGTTTCTATTACTTTCTACGCTATGATAAAGGTGACATTCGGGTGGCGACTGCAACAGCATTAGGTACTCTGTTGCAACATTACTGCTGCGGCACTGTCAATTTTCGTGATAAAATGATGTGACTGATTTCCATTCTCAGCTGTAATGCGGCAATGAACTTCTCTCAATTTACCAAAAAATCAATGTAATCTTGATGACCCTAGGGAGAGGGGGCACCTAGAAATGCTTAGGGCATCAAAATATCTTAATCTGGCACTGATTGTTAAAAATTGTGTAATATACGGAACCCTTGGAACGCGAGTCCGACTCGCACTTGGCCGGTTTTTTTATTACCACACATACTAAATAAGTGCCTATGTAATTATCAACTAGGTATAGCGTACCTACATTCCTTTGCATCTTAACTCTTTCCGTTTGCTTCCTAAAGGAACCCGAGGGGTTATGTAATCCTAACCCTAAAGTACATGAAGTAATTGACCTAATAGGTACCTACATTCCTTTGCATCTTAACTCTTTCCGGTTGCATCCTAAAGGAACCCGAGGGGTTATGTAATCCTAACCCTAAAGTACATGAAGTAATTGACCGAAGCGGAGCGAAGGTCTACGTTTTGACTCGGGCATTTTGCTTTTGTATGTCCGGATGTTCTCCTCTACGGCTCGCAATTCTTAACCGATTCTCGTGAAATTTTGTAACCGAATTCTATGATTCGATAAAAAATTTTTGTCGAGCCGGTTTTTGGAATTTTTTTAAAATGGATAAGTTGTGACAGCTCGCGCTTAAACAAATAGTCGTATCGGTATCATAAGAGTGTATTCTTTTTGAGAGAAGTTTACAGATTAAATGGCCAAAAATTCAGAATAAATATTTCGCTGGTTTTGGAGGTATTAAGATATTTTAGTTTGTATGTCCGGATGTTCTCCTCTACAGGTCGCAATTATTAACCGATTCTCGTGAAATTTTGTAACCGAATTCTATGATTCGATAAAAAAAAATTGTCAAGCCGGTTTTTGGATTTTTTTTTTTAATGGAAAAGTTGTGACAGCTCGCGCTTAAAGAAATAGTCGTATCGGTATCATAAGAGTGTATTCTTTTTGAGACATGTTTTTTTCACTGGTTTTGGAGGTATTAAGATATTTAGTTTTTACTTGAGAATGAGTAGCTAAATTTCGTCACCTTAAGTAAGAACCATCATGGCGTATTTTGCAAACGTTCGCTTTTTTTGTTTGCACAGAAGGTCTGGGTTCGATCCCCAGTAATTATAAAACTTTTTGTATTTTTCCCCAGTAGGATATAACTTTTTGTATTTTTTTTACACTTTGCGTATTGTTTTTTTTTATTTACTATATTTTCATCGTGCCCAATAAGATATGCTCGCGAGGTCTACAGCTCACAGAGCCACTAGTCATTTTGTGGCTAAATATAATGAGTGTAACACATTTGCACAGCCACACCTTAAAACAACGTGTTGTCGAGATCGAATGACTCATTGAAGTCTAATCTAGTGTCATAAAATTTCTATCGTCTTTCCGTTTCACTGACCTGTTGTGGGCGGTAGCTAAAAAAGTAAAAAAGTAATTCACAAAAAAGTTCCATTTTCAAAAGCTTTTAAGTATCTAGATGTTTATGTTACTCATGCACTGAGAAAAAAAATCGTTTAAATCAATTGAAATTGCATATGAGCCTATCGAACCAAGCAGTAAAGTTTACTGTTCGTACGTTACGTACGTACGTACGTACATTAGTTGATATTGTATATAGCAGTTAATCTTAATGAAATCACTTTAATGTGTGCTCGATAGATCATATTTTATTCAGTGTGCAAAATTTCGTATATTTATTAGGTATTTCCCGAGTCAAATATGTATGACAGAATATTAAAAGATTATTTTAAGTACATATTATGTATATTCGCAAAACGAAATAATTCGGGACTGAAGCATTACAATTTGAAAAATTTATAACAGCGAATAGGTACATTTAATAAACATTTTAAATAGTTAAATTAAAGGTTTCAATAAAATGTACTTTATTAATTGACTGGTGACTTCTCATCTGCCAACAAATTTAGTTTCAGTCCAGATTTTAACTTGCCACTCCGTAAATGCCATACATGTTTCCCCGTTTCTCAGTTGTCCCAGTTTTCAATAACGCAGGATTGTAAAGTCGACTGACTTGTCGTATCTGTGGTCTATCGATATCTAAGCCCGCTGTATCGACCATCACATGTTAATTAATTCCAGCGTAGGCGTCGTGCTACCATTATCGATAGAATTATGTGGTAGGCCCTATTTTATGGTACCATAGCTCTTGTCGGAAAATGATAAAGATGTTCTCCGATACTGGTACCTAAACTTATGTGACTTTTTGATGTTAATTAAATTTATGAGTGCGTTGCATGGAATGCCGGTCTCAGTTGTATGTGACGAGTTGACAAACAGTTTTTGCGACGGCTAGTTGCTACCTATTTGGTTTACATACAATGGCTTCATGAAGATGTGAAAAATAAAGGTATCTTAGGTATCATTTTAAAGATTTTAAATAGGCCTATTAGGTACTAGTATTACTTACATAAGCATTGACGGAACATTATCTACTTATAATTTCTTGGGCGGTGCCTACACAAAGTTTTGTGTAGTGGAGAGTTTATATGAACATATATTTTTACAGCTTTCTTCTAAGTTATTATGCCACCATATAAATGATCGTTGGCGCTCAATTTATTGTCATGCTAAGCGCAAAATACTAGGTACAGTTTGTGACATAACCGCATTTTACAAATAAGGCATTTGGTTTCCATGTCACAAAACATAATTAAATTAAATGAAAATGATCTATCATAATTTCCTTAGACTGTACAATATTTATCAATACTTAAGTAGAATTATATTTCTTTATTGTTCTACTCAAATTAGCATTCAATGACGCCAAAGGACAATTTTAATTGCCAAAACCGAATTCGAAATGCGATCCGGACAGGGAAAAAGTAAATAAAATTAATTCATTATTTCGTAAAGCAATTAAGAGGGTCCAAGCCGTGAACAAAGGGACAGGATACTGGAAATTTGATTTGGGCCCAATTAGGGTCATCTAAAATGGAATTGAATTTGAAAATCGGGCTCAACGATATCGGCAGTATGGACTTGGCATTTCCTGAAATTTCTAGTAGGTACTTGCATATTGGGCATAGATTTTTTTTATAATATAGGGGTCATCGTTTACTTGTTAGGTGCAATAATTTGATTGGAATCCTCCAGCAAATAATGCAAATATTGTAATAATATGCAGAAGGCGGTAATTTTGGACACGGCGCGTATAGTACGTCGGTTCCTCACTCTGCGGCCCTGACCACCGGCAGCTTGGGCCAAGCGCCGCTGCCGGCGGCACCCTAGGTTAGGTTTTTTATAATGTGTTTATATGTATTTTTTATTGTTTTGTAAGTGTTTTTATATTTTACTTTTATATTCATATTATAACAAACCTAACTTAAGACGAAAAATAAATAAAGAGAATAATAACTTTCCCATCTTACCTTGGGTGAAGACGAGAAAATTGGTGTTGATTTAAGTACCTATCGTTTTTAATTAATTACCCAAATTTGAAGCCATATAGTGATTATTTCTAGTGGTTTCTGGAATTACTGTACCTACACTAATATAAAAATATTCTTAATTTTATTATTTATACTAATGTGACTACTTAAAAAACACAAACCAACATATTATATAAAATAATTTGATGTATCAATTCCTAAGTTGCATTGACTTTAAACTGACATTTTCAAAGCGTCCATATCCCTCAGTCTATGGTATATCCGGATACGGGCCGGAGATCCGGGTGAGACGGATAACCGGGCGACAAGGACGGCAGACGCAACAGGTGGCGTTTTCAAGCCAATTAAAACCGGGCTTAATTAATAGGGGAGCCTGTTATTAGCGAATCTCTCGCTTTGGGGCTTTTGAGAGGCAATTTTAGATGTTTTACATTGCCGCTGTAGCTTTAGGGTGTCCATGGATTGAAGATTGGACGTTTCAAACAAATACTTGTTTCATTAATGATTGCTTATTAATGGTTGGACACTTAATGCTTTATTTGAATGAATTGGTATTGTCTTGAACACAGTGCTGCATCTTTTGAGTTTAAGAAGTTTACTGCTCCAAACATACTACATAAGTTGATACTGATAGAAATATTTATATACATAATAAAACTTTCTGTTTTGAAAACTAGATACTACTTAATAAGATTAACTCAAATGCTTGTTGTAGACTCTTTTGGCTAATTACCTAAAATAATAGTATACAGACTGTTTAACACTTTGACTATTTAACAGTCTAATTAAGACATCGTTTTGTTTTGAAAAATAATGGTTAGGTATACGTAAACAAACTTTACTTTCTTAACTTAAAACATACATATTAATGTACCTTTTCACATTCCCATTCAATAAATAGGTAATAAGTAAAATAAAATAAAAAGCCTTTTATTTCATCCAAGTAATAAAAGTGAAGTAGGTAGGTAGGTACCTACGTAGTTTAGAATGATGCCACAATAATAGTGGACTCAATGTTATTATGACATTTAAGCAACTATTGATACTAGCAGTACTTAGCTTTGCCACAAATGTCTGCATTTCCTTATCAAAAGGCTCCGCGCGGGGTGATTTTTAAAGGAAACCCCCTGTGGGGGCGCGTCAGCGTGTGCGTGCTTTAGCGTGTGTTACTATTCATATATGTGTTAATGCGTTTTCTTTTTACCAATTTGTGGGGTGACAAGGTTGAGCGATAAGAACGGACGGGTTTCAAATGTGATTGACGTTGAAACAGTTTCGTGATGCCACTCCATAGTTTGAGATTTATCTTATGTACCTTTATTTAGCGATTTGTTTATTTAGGTATTTATGCACAAAAGGAAACCTCACAATACAAAAGGTGGCCTTAATGCCATAAGGCATTCTCTACTAGTCAACATTAATAATATCATTGACTAACGTTCTTCTAGTTCAGTGATTTTTAAAATGATTCCGTTTACAATTTATCTCAACGCACCTTGTGTAATAAGGATTTTGCAATAAGGAATGAAAATAGCGAATTGGTATAAATTATTCCGCATTAATATGTAGGTACCTATAATAAACATTATATCTGTCACCTGATGTTGAAATCTTATGTACTTAAGTTTCAAAACCCTCTATAATCTCGATATTGCATGAGACTGACATTCGAATAACCCCACAACATCCCAAAACACGGTCACCCTACAAAATGTCTTCGTCGCACACACCGAAAGCTTGCATATGATTTGCACCCACACACATCCACATATGTGTGCGTCACTTCGCTATTCACGATTTTCGCATCGATGGTGTCGGTATTGATTTCGTATTGTCGTTAGCTGCGACATGTAAAAAGAAAAGGGGTGTTAAGGAGGTTATACACTAGCGGTGTCCGGCGGCGGCGCGGGAAAAAACGGACGGGTGACTAGAAGCGTGAGGGTATATTGGTTGTATCTCTTTTACGGTTCAGTGATAATATCGGAGTTTGATTACGACGATAATCACTTATAAGCTAAACTATATTAAGGTGTAGGTAATACCATTACTGGACTCTGTTTTTCTCAAATCCCTTTTAGATAGATAAAAATGTAACGTAGAAAATGGTTTTAATGTTAGCTGATGAGATGTTGTGTCTTTTTTTTACCTAGGATCTAATAAATATCGGCTTAGACTCATTTTGGGTCATCGTGCCAAAAAAAAGTACCTTTGTAAGTGTCTAATAAATATTTGTCTTTTCTATTCCCCAAAGCTGCATACACTCTGCACTCTCTATAATCTATGAAACAATTTCTCATAATTGTATACCTACTACATATTTATAAAATTTATCCATAATTATAAAACCTATAACAAGTAGATACAGTCGGTTCCTTACATAAGTCTCCACTTTTCTATACAATTAGTACCTATGGTACTTGGGTACTTAAGTTGGGGCACGGACCGTACGTGTATAAGCTCCTTTATAAAGAAAAAGGGTCTCAAACACGAGCCGCCATTAGAAAAACGTCGCGATAAGGATGTTCAATCATTTCGCTACCAATAAGGGGTGATATCGATTTTGCGAAAATGTCACCCGAACGATATCGAATATCACTCGAGCACACCCTCGTTTTAGGGTTACTACTTAATTTTTATGTTTTTAGTTTTGTTTTTATGTGTAGTAGGTAACTTAATTTAACAAGTTGGATACATTTTTTTTCCCAAATAGGTACAGTCGCTATCAGATAATATATTGGAGCGGCAAAGGTGCTTAATAATATCTGAACACGCACTCTAACGCCTTGACAATATAGGCGTGTTCAGATATTTGGGAGCACCTTGGCCGCTCCGGTATATCTGATGGCGCTTGTACATGAGTTTTTATTATGAGTTAAGTCCGTTACTTCTTAAACATTTACGTATAGTCAGCAAAACTATTATGTATGCAGGGGTGCTAAGCTAATAGTTTTGCTGACTGTACCTACACAAAACGTCGAAAAGGTTTGAGAATCAGAATAATAAATTTGGTCAATAATAATTGATTCACTCTGTTCATATATTTGTGAGCTGATACATTAATTTTATTTTAACCAGCTACTCGAAAGAGCCGCGATGCAATAATCATGTTCTTGTCTAGTTAGAGAATTTTCTGAGATCCTCCTATTTGTACAAAAATAACGTTTAACTTTAGTAGGTGCTAATTAATTTAATTTTAGATATTAAGAATTTGTCAATGTGTAGGAATGTATTTATTTTTGTATTTTGTGATTTAATTTTGTACGGATATTCTACAATATCGAAATATAAACCCAAGAATCACCAATTTTACGACGACAAAAAACAATGATTTTCTTTTTTCAAATTATTTCGTAATCCAGGAATTTAACTTAGATACAATTAGTTAATCTTTTTGTCACCCAATTCAAAATATACAATTAAAAAATCTTAGAAGGAGAAGAAGGAATTTAACTGGTGTAAAAAAGGGCAATTACTAGAGAAAGCTCATGCAGAATATACTGACTATTTTTCTTTAAGGCCATAAATGCAGGACTGAACTAGGACGACAACATATGATTAGAACGTTTTTTTAAATCCATTTATTTCAACATTAAGACTCGTGCAATTTTCTTATAATTATCATCAAAATACACTACATAAAAATATTACTATCACGGGTCTCATTACTAAATATTATTATTTGTTAGCCTGTTGTGTCCCACTGCTGGACAAAGGCCAGTCTCTTTTTAAAATATAAATGTGTAAAATATATTAAAATAAGTGGAATAGGCGAAATAAATATGTGTTTTGTTTTACTAGACAAACATCACTGCACAGGGGCTCGAATATCGCAGTAATCAATTAGTACCTAAGTCCTAAGTAATTAAGTTATCTTAGTGTTAAACTGTGTACCTTAGATACCTACTTATTACCATGTTTTGTTTCAGGTACTATTCAATTTCAAATCACCCACTGCTGTTTTATGTAAGTTAATTAATCGAATCTTATTTTAAATGTGTAAATGCAAATACGAGACCTACTTACCTAGGTACATTTTCATTTTGTTCGTAAAAAAAACCAACTTATTTTTTTTTAATCCTCCAACTTCTAACGCGAGGTATTAAAATTAATACAATACAATAAAGGAACAAACTTTAGAAAATATCAAATTAAAAAGTTACAAAGCCTAGATGCACGTAAACCAGTTCTCAGGCTCAGTGTGCCACCTAATTAGTCCTTAAGAACTAACGTCGCACCCTACCCGTCAAAAGATGGCAGCACTTTCTTCGCGAGCCCGCTAAGTAACACACTCGCTCCACACACGGATTTTTCTACAGTTTTCCTCATACGCGGAAAAGCTGGGGTGGTTTTCTGCGCTAATAGTTTTAACTGTATTACATAGGGGGCGTTGTGTGAACCAAACATGTGTGTGGCATAATGTCATGTTTTTGCTTGGAAGTTAGGTTGAAGAAATCGAACATATGAGAGCAAATATTAATGTAGGTAAACTTATCATAGATACAAACAAGATATATACAGTGGTTTTACTAAAATAAATTAATAACTAGCTTAAATCTAAAATAGGCCCTGAGATATATTCTTGTGAGATAAGTGGCTTAAAGTACCTACCTAGGTAGACCTACTACTCTTAGTCGGACATCGTGAATTTAAAAAGGTTCTGAAAAAAAAACTTTTAAAATTAATATAGCTGGTCAAGCAGATCTTGTCAGTAGAAAAAGGCGGCAAATTTGAAAAATGTAGGCGCGAAGGGATGTCATCCCATAGAAAATTTGAATTTCGCGCCTTTTTCTACTGACAAGATCTGCTTGACCAGCTATAAATATGCCTTAACGTGTCGTGTATAGTGTATACATAAGAGTCGTATAATTTTATATAAGGTTGACGAAATATAAAATGAACCGATATCTCGAACATGTCTTAACAAGATCGGCTCACTTTATAATTCGTCAACTTTACCTATAGGTATATATTTTTGAATATTGAAATTAGGTACCTGATAGGTACCTACAACTGTACCGTGCCGCGTGTGAGTCAAGATAATGCCAAAAAGACCCACAAAATATACCTATACTTTTGTATTTAACACGCAATATTTTTTTACTGTAAAGCTTACTAACACGTACAGTTAAGTAAATACCTATAAAGCTTAGATACACGTGACAGTGTCAGTCGGCTGGAAGCGCGCATCGCGTTTACGTTTGGTACAAGGTCAGGGGTTGGCCGCGCGGGTCAACGGCCGCGCTGCTTTTGTAACCGAATAGGTTAGGTCGAACTTGAGCGGATTTCGCGCCAAAACTTATATGTAGAACTGTATTTTTTAACGTGTTTGATGGAAATAAAAATGTGAACAAACTTGACATTGGATTTCTCAATGTCAATAAACAAAAACATTCTCATGCATTCATTATAGCAATAACAAGCTTTGTAGCAAACTACTAACTTTCTTTGTAGATAGGTACTAATTAACTAACTACATACTTATGAAATTTTCTTACATAATTAGGTATGTACCTACACATCTACAAGTTGTTCAGTTTGACCATAGGTAGGAGTCAATCCCTACATTTAAACGCCCGAGTCTTCAACTCTTGGAGACCCGATACAACTCTAAGAATAATCTGATACTTAATAGTTTTTATATAGGTATAGGGTCATTGCGCTAGTTTTCGTCCGGTGTCAGTTTCCGTCCACTTGAGAAATTTGAATATAAACCTTCATTGCTGCACAAATTTGCCTATATTATTGCAATCCTTAATATCTAACCAATTTATCTATCAACATAAAAATTATATTTCGCAAGAAGCAAATTAATTATAAATGAAATGTATTATTTGCTAATCCGTCAAGTGGACGGAAACTGATACCGGACGGTAAACTGACGCAATTACCCTATTCGATTTTTTTACTGACACTTTTACGCCAACAGGCGCTTTGATATTGTTTAGGTAGGTAGGTTACCTACCTACCTAAACAATATCAAAGCCTACCTACTACTTAACTATTTTTTTTGTGTTATTCGACATGTAGAGACTGCATACATTTTTAAGTACCTACTTACTAACTACCTAATTATCAAATGTTTCATTGAATTTAATATTTGTAATAATTATTATTATCTTTATTTATTTCTCATCTTAAGTTAGGTTATTTTATAATATAAATATAAAAGTAAAATATAAAAACACTTACAAAACAATAAAAATTTATATAAACACATTATAAAAAACCTAACCTAGGGTGCCGCCAGCAGCGGGGCAAGGCCCAAGCTACCGGTGGTCAGGGCTGCAGAGAGAGGAACCGGCGGACTATCCGCGCCGTGTCCAAGATCACCGCCTTCTGCATCTGACCCTTGATCCAACCACCCTATCTTTTAATTTGTATTGCTTCTAAAACAACATGACGTGTCCAAGTGCCCGTGTGGCCTATTTGCAAAATAAATGTTTAAGTTTGAATTTGGGTTCAAGGCCAAAAACAGCCGATACCTAGTATACCTACCTACCTATTTATAGGTAGTTCAACAAATTCCGTATAGTCGTCGTGGGTGGGCTACCGCACAATGGAAGATGGCAGCTCATCCGCCACTTCGCACTTGCCTATAAAACAGCTTTTTGCGCAAGGAAGTCTGGTGGTCAACATAAAAAACAATACAGTTATGATTTACAACAAAATAAGTATGCGACAAAAATCAAAAATTGATTTCTTTAATAATCTTTTGTCGCCGTCTGGACATCGCATTGAGACAATTATAATAAACTCAGTTAGGTACCTACTTGATAATGGTACCGTTCCAATAGCAGAGTTGGGCAAAAATTAACTTGAATAAGAATAAGAATAAAAACAGAAATTTTATTCTTATTCAAATCGATTTGAATTAGAATAATTCTTGCACTAGTTATTTTAGAATAAAATTAAGGTGAATAAATCATATGACTTTTATTTTAAATGCGGAATAAAAAACAGAATAATGATTCTAGAAGTGGAACTATTCTAAATAAAGTTTTATTCAATTAAAATGTTATTTAGAATTAAGTTAATTTTTGTAGTACAATCGGTTATATTTTGTAAGTTGATTTTCACCCTTCTATTTAAAAGTCGGATTGAATTGATATTTATTACTTTAGTTTAGGTACAGTACACATTGAAGAGTTCCGCTATACACTATCTAGTTCTATCATCCGATCAGGGTGCTTAGCCAATATGCCAAACGTTAACGCTCCGTAGAGTTGCGTATAGTCTCTCTCTATCACTCTTACATATTAGTGCGATAGAGAGATAGATAGCGTTTCGTTGTCGTAGCACAAACGATTGGCATGTTGGCTACGCACCCAAGGTGCCTAGCCAAGATGACAATTTTTCTTTTTAATTTAATAACCAAATCATTAGGTAAATTTAGCTGTTCTGGGGGCCTAGCCAAGATGCCAATCGCTTGTGCTCCGACAACGAAGCACTTTCTGTCTCTATCACTCTTACATATTAGTGCGATAGAGAGACAGAGATAGCGTGAGCGTGAGAGACAGAGACAGAGGTAACGCACCCAAGGTGCCTAGCCAACATGCCAATCGTTTGCGCTACTACAACGAAACGGTATCTGTCTCTCTATCGCACTAATATGTAAGAGTGATAGAGGCAGAAAGCGCTTCGTTGTTGGAGCGCAAGCGATTGGCATGTTGGCTAGGCCCCCAGAACTGCTAAATTGTACCCAAAGATTTGGTTATTAAATTAAAAACAAAAATTGTCATCTTGGCTAGGCACCTTGGGTGCGTAGCCAACATGCCAATCGTTTGCGCTACGACAACGAAACGCTATCTCTGCCTCTGTATCGCACTAATATGTAAGAGTGATAGAGACAGAAAGCGCTTCGTTGTTGGAGCGCAAGCGATTGGCATGTTGGCTAGGCCCCCAGAACAGCTAAATTTACCTAATGATTTGGTTACTAAAATAAAAACAAAAATTGGCATCTTGGCTAGGCACCTTGAGTGCGTAGCCACCATGCCAATAGTTTGCGCTACGACAACAAAACGCTATCTCTGGCTCTCTATTGCACTAATATGTAAATGATAGAGACAGAAAGCGCTTCGTTGTCGGGGCGCAAGCGATTGGCATCTTGGCTAGGCCCCTAGACCAACTAAATTGAACCTAATGATTTGGTTAGTAAATTAAAAATAGTACGGTTACTGAAACTATGCGACAGTCAATTTGTAAGATTTTATTCCATAAATTGGGTATAAATTAGACAAGAGACTAACTACTACTACATCTACCTAACTATACGCAATTAATAGTACCGGTACCCAGACCACATTTTTATTCGTGGAATATTATTTCGAATAAAAATCATGATTATATTTATTTGATTAAGAATATGTTATTCTCATTCAATTTTTTCCCATACGAATTATTCCCGACCAAAATTATTTGAATATTTTTGACGGGAATAAAATCGAGATGATTTTATTCCTACAAATTCTTATTCAAATAATGATTTTATTCTTGAATGCCCAACACTGTCCAATAGTGATCGGATTTCTCCTGAAGAAATTAATATCATTATTAGGTAACTACCTACTCACTTCATCATAAAGTTGACCACATATTTACTTTTAACAAAAAAACATATTTTAAGTTAAAGTAAAATAAAAAAAATATATTGATAGCTTTAGCACCAGAGTCTGTGCGGAAAGAGAAGAGTCGTGGAATGTAAGCGAACCCATACATTCTACGACTCTTCTCTTTCCGCACAGATTCTAAACTAAGACGGAATATGACACAAAACAAACAATTGGTCATTCTAACAAACCGTTAAATTGTTCCAAATTTGGAAGCTCAAATATTGGCCGCCTCGTCTCTACCTCATTCCTTCATTTGTTATTTTGGACTTTATTATACCTACACAAGGAGGCTTATAATATTCTGATTTTAATAACTGGTTATAAATTTTATCTGGATTTGTTTTTGATATAATTTGTTATGATTATGGAAATCTCACTGTTGCTGTAGTTGGCAAATCATATCAAAAACAAGTCCAGATCAAATTTATAACCAGTTGTTAACAATCAGAATAAGATCAAGTTCACTTAGGTGTTTTTTTGTTGTGAGATAGGTAGGGACCCTAATCTATACAGACATCGAATTTTATAAGGCAAAATTTTATGACCGATAGGGAGTTCCTATTATCGATAAACTCAATTATCGATCCTTTGCGCTCAACATTTCGATGTCTGTCTCGTACCTATTTTATACCTATAGGTGTCATAGGTTGTAAAAAAGATACGAGTTAATGTGATATTTTTCAATCCGTTTATTAGAACAATTATTTAGGTATACAAAGATACTTATTGTTAAGTTTTGGTGTAAGCATAGTATAAGTCTGTTTAGTTAGTTCCGATCACAATATCTATCCTAAAACCACTGTCATACCTCCTAGTGGGAATTGTCGTAGGATATAGGCTACCATTTTGTAATTTTGCCTGTAAATATTAGGTACTTATATTGGCCTGTATCTTTTTTTGTCTCCAATAAAAAATAAATAAAATAAAATACTTTTTTACTTTGACTTTGACTTTGAAATATAAAACAACTAGATAAATAACTTAGTTAATATGCACTAAAATGGAATATTTCAAAGATTAAAATTTAACATTTTAAATTCCTTTAAGTATAGGTACTCGGCAAAGATAAATAGGTAACCTTAGTAGGTATATTTATTTACGTACGTTCACATTAGTAAGTACCTACACTCTGCCACGAAGATCGTCTTATAGAAAAGTTTTTTTTTCTGGATGACATGGGTTTATTTGTAAAGTTTTGATTGGAAATAATAGGCAAGATACTAAATTACAATTATAGTACACGATTGATTTTTTTTCGTACGGTGTTACGTTTTTATAATAATTTCCGCGAAATAGTAAGTACCTAAAAAGCCGGTTTTCATTATATATTTATTTTAACAATTTTGAAAACGATACAAAAGTTAATACTAATCAAGTAATCACGGTTCATATCCCGGTCGATATAAGTCTATTTTTATTTTACTTCCAATATTATGTAGCTATTTAAGTAAAGGTTAGGTACAGTTAATTTTGAAAAAACTGGGCAAGTGCGAGTCGGACTCGCGCACGAAGGGTTCCGTACCATAATGAAAAAAAAACGGAAAAAAAATGCAAAAAAAAACGGTCACCCATCCAAGTACTGACCACGCCCGACGTTGCTTAACTTTGGTCAAAAATCACGTTTGTTGTATGGGAGCCCCATTTAAATCTTTAATTTATTCTGTTTTTAGTATTTGTTGTTATAGCGGCAACAGAAATACATCATCTGTGAAAATTTCAACTGTCTAGCTATCACGGTTCGTGAGATACAGCCTGGTGACAGACAGATGGACGGACGGACGGACGGACGGACGGACGGACGGACGGACAGCGAAGTCTTAGTAATAGGGTCCCGTTTTACCTTTTGGGTACGGAACCCTAACAATGTCAAGTAATGTAGAAGAATTATTAAAAAGATCCAATATAATTGATCTAAAGTTATAGTTTTCCCCTAATTTTCTTTTTTCCAGTTTCCAATTTCCAGCTATAGTTCTCGTCCACTAGACTAGACGCAACGGAGTAGCAACTACTTTTTTTTATTCGCGACTAGCGAAATATTTTTTTATGTATTACTTTGAAAAAAACTCGTATCACGTTTTGTCAATAAAAAGAATAATGTGGTAGGTAACTGCATACGAGTTGCATTAGATGCATATACAGTTACTGCGTTTCGACTTTGAGTTTATAGCGGTGTGAGATAGTGTAGGTAGGTACGAGATTTTTTCAAAGTAAGTACCTAGTGACGAAGTATTATCGATATCGTTTGAAAAATCTTTTTTCACCACACCAGCTCGGAAAGGCTTACTTTGCACTTCGAAAACTAATAGCAAAGTTGCATTTTATTCACATGTGAGGCATGTAATCAAATGCTAATTTTGAGTTGTTTTCTTATGTTTGCTGGTAGAATTGACTTTTAAATGATGATTTTGGACGATAGGTACATATTTAATGACATTCATTTTGATTTGATTTGGTTTCATTTTGTTTGATATTTTACATTTAATATTTGCTTCGGGTTGGTGTGGTGAAAAATTTTGTGTTTCACTCGGGGGCAAATTTTGTTTAACCCTCGTGCTTTGAAACCCTCGCAACGCTCAAGATTCCATTTTTCGAACCACTCGCTACGCTAGTGGTTCAATTTTGGAATCTTTCGCTTGCTCGGGTATATTAACACGAGCGGTTAAACAACAACTTTGCCCCCGAGTGAAACAAATAACTATTGTCGAAGAAATCATAGGTAGGTATTTTGCACCAAATATCTACCTAAATGCGATTTCTGCCTAAGAAGAAGAAAATAAATGAGTAACTATGTACCTCGGTATAGGTAAACTTAGGTATACCTATAGAGATAAATAATACCGAGAAAAAAATGTACCTATGCAAGTTGGTATCTAAAACTTAAATAAAATTTAATTAACATATAAACATTACCTAGCAAAAGCAAGATTTTTCATCAGTATTAGGTACTTATAAATTATATCTAACATTGTCTAGTCAAGTAAGTAGGTACCTATACCTACCTACCTAATTAGTTATTTGCTTTCCTAACTAATTATCTATTTACCTTTTAGGTAGGTATCTACGTAGGTTGGTTTGTTTTATTTGCCACCTGCCATCCATCCCGGCGCTTGAAATGAGTTTCCATTACTTTTGCACTTATGTTTCTAAATAATTATCATCAATATTTATTAATAATTGTTTTAGTCGATAGAACTCCTACTAATTGCCTTCGTATTGACTATTGACTTTTAAATAACGATATCATCTCTTTTTAACGAGCTCTATCATTAATTCCTACAATAAACAACACAAATAAATGGTCAACATTTTAGTTATTCAGGAGCCAGTTAATTACCTGCCAATTAAGACGAGGCATCACCTCGAGAACAATCGCGCAAAAACAATTAAACGATCGTAATTAAATCGAGGCGTGGCCAGGCGTTAATGAGGGGCCTCAGAGGCGGCAATCAACATTAAAGATTGGCGGGAGATGCGGCCCCGCACCCCTCATTACTTATACAAAATACTTAAGACGAGTCGTCCCGCTCTCCGTGCTAATAGATCGCGCCCACTCGCTATCGCCGTCCCGCTTCGCCCGTAGCGTAATTAAGGCTCGCCTCGCCTCGACTCGCTCGGCGGCCCCGCCCCTCGCGGGGCGCGGGCGCACGCCGCGGGGGGGCCAGCGCGCGCGACCGCGTAGTGTGCCGGCGACCGTTGGCAGTGAAGCGTCGCGCGTCGTTACTCCGAACTCACACACACTAACTTTTAAGTTCCCAAGTGTTTACGGTGTAGTTCCTTGTGTTTTGACTGTGATTGTTTCATCATCCGGATACTGGACAAGTGATATTGTGACTGTGAATGCGATGCCGCGACGTGTTTAGCCGTTCAGCGGGCGATGCTAAAAGGTTGTAATTATTATAATTATTTTCTTGTGAGAATCTCACTGGAAAACCAGAAAATGATTCACGGGCGCGGTATTAACATTGTTGGCCGATAGCCCAAGTCGCCGGAACGGGCATGATTGCAACTTTCAAATGGCAATTAAAATCTTAAGTGCAAATTGGCAAACCTCATAAAGCCCGGTACAGTGTAATCGGAACCTTATTATAGGTATCTCATTAGACTGTAGGTGTTAGTTTATATGTTAATTAAACCAGTGGTTTATGACCGAAAGCTTATTAACGTGCATTAATGAGATTTTTGATTATAAGAATTATAAGTGACTTGAGTTGATTGCGCTCCGATTGTAGACCGATTCATTACCTATTTTTCCTTTGTGTACACAATCTAATTAGAAATCGCGGGGACAAGTCAAACACAAAAAAGTTGGTAAGTAATCTAAAATAATCATGAGGACAAATAAAGATTGAAAAAATTAAAAAAATTTCCGGTACCTACCTAATAAATGACGCCGAAATAATACAAAAAAGAAAACCTCAATTTGTTAAATACTTAATTGTACCTAACGAAAAACTTTTTCTTAAACTAATCGGATGAACTAATTACAGAAATAGTGCATTTTAAAACAGTAAAAACAACCTACTTAATCACTTTTAAAAACAACCTAATCACTTTAGAAAAAACGCTTGCCGTGTCGGACCTAGATTGTTCTTTATTTTTTAATAAAACGACTTATTTTTTTATTACTTCTACCTATCATTGTTCTGATAACGGACTGCCAAGATGAATCCAGCGTTTATTTTTAACAATAATCGAGTTTGAAACGCTTTGCAGAAAAAAAACAACGTCTTTGCTAGAAAAACATAAAACGAATGAATCATAACAGCATCCTTGGACTAAATTAATTAACTCCTTATCAAAATAACTTTATTTTGGTGCGTAGGTATTTGTGACTAAGAAAGTAATTTCCCGTGCCAATTTCCTTCCTGTTATTGTTAGGTTGTTAGAAATACCTAGTGAGTAGAAGTTATCTACTTTATGATTTGTTTATTTATGTTGGCCAAAATTATTTGCCTACAATTTTTCAAGATAGTTATTTATAGTAGTAGTACTAGAACATCGGGATATTTTGATTCAATTGCTTCGATAAAAGAAGTAACTTAACTACGATTAAATTCTTATTTAGACATATTTATGAATTAATTAATTTTCGGTGAAACTGGGACGAGGTATACCTATACATACATATTAAACATTTCTGATTACAGATTATTAACCTAATTCATTACCAATTTAAAAAAGAAACAAAAATATTATAATTAAACTTGACCTGTAAACAAAAACATATCGGACTAAGTATTTTTTTAATCAACCCACAGGAAAGATATTGATTAGTAGGCATATTAGGTACCTACATATCCGGTACCGACTTATTATTTGGTTCAATAACAGAACGTAAGCGAATTTGACTTAACAGATCGGATATTACATGAGCAATTTAATAAAAAAAACTATGGGTAGTAAGTAGGCATGTACATGTAGTTATGTATTAAAAAAACTGCTGAAAAAAAACCTGGCTAAAAACAAAACGCGTCGCATTCTCACAACGGGGCGGCCGTAATATCAGAACCGTTCCCAATCTCCCGAAGATCGATATGCACAGATTGATTCATTAATCAAATACCAAAGATCCTTATCGCCGAGGGAAAAGTATTTAATTTATTACCACTAGGTAATTGATTTGGCTGCGTAGGAACAATGCCACTGTTGGTATGGTAATCAGTTTGCTTAACTTACCTATTCAAAATGGATAGGTATTTGCGAAAACAAGCGTAAGGTGGAGCTAGTGAATTTATTAATAATTCTTATACGATGCTTAAATGTGTAGAATATTTCATAGGTGAGATTCAGTTTTTAAAACGATGGCGTATTTTTAAAAAGTAAAAGAAGTAAAAAAGAATTATTTTGGTTGATAAAATTACATTAAATTAATTATTTTTAGGTAAGTATACCTACACTAAGTTACGAAGCATAGCTACCTAAACCACACCACATGTAGCGTATGTCTCCGTATGATCATTAGGTACGGCAATGTTACGTACCTAATTACCTACCTATTCATAATAATAGGTATGAAATACGTGCCATTACTATACTATTGATATAAAGGTGCAAAAGTATACGGATAAAGGATTATTTGTCTTGAATAAAAGACTCGCAATTTAAGGTTACCTGTATAAATTTAAATATATGGTGTAAAAATTTATAGTTCACGAAACCTGACGCAAAGTTTTTGTCAGAATTTTGACAATTACAATTTCTATTGGTCAACATGAATCTGTCAGCGCACATGGAGTTAATATCTATAGGAATAGCTAATACAATCACCTGCTGTAATAATATCTTGTACAACAAAGGGCGCAAAAATATCTGACGCTATCTTATTTGTCCTTAAAAGCGTTTTGACGGTGCCAAAACTAGCCTAGTCGGTAGTGACCCTGCCTACTAAGCAGGAGGTCCCGGGTTCGAATCCTGGTAAGGGCTTTGTTTGTATCACCAAATATCACACATATTTGTGTGATACACAAATTTATCACAAATATTTGTTCCTCAGTTATGAAAGTTATAAGTATTTATTACATATCGTCTTCTAGAACTTACAACACAAGCCTTATTGAACTAAATGTGGGACTAGCTAGCGATTTGTGTAAAAATATTGATTTATTTAAAAGAGTGTCATATGTTTTACTCGCTTTGTTGTGCAAAATTTAATTGTAGATGACTGTACCCTACTTATCATGATAAATCACAAATGTTCCATCAACAATTAAAATTATTAATGGTCTGTCCGGTATTACACTTCTAAGGAAAATTACAATTTGCTTAGATTATTTAATTGCAGAAAATAATTACGGCAGGTTACCTAGGCAATACCAGTACGAGTGTGAATACCATACCCATACCCTTATAATAGGAAGCTATGATATTACGATCTAAATATCTAACATTCACTGAAAAAAAAAAATGTTCACTTCGGCCAAAGCAGGTACTAATTGACCGGCTCATGTGATTTATTGTGGATTCATGATCTTAGTTAAAGCAAACACTTTTTAGTGTTGTATTGTTATGACAGGTACTAAGTCTTTGACCTTAAATGCTTTTTTTATAAGAAATAAGATCGCAGAAATAGTTAAATATGCTTCTTATTGGTTTTTAATTGCCTAATTCGATGTTGAAACTAGGGTACTGAAAATTCCTTTTTAATACAGTTGCTCACAAAGTGCTACTTTACGTAGCTGTTTAGCGTGCGGAAAGTTGGTTATGTCGAACTAGTGCTTTTTACTTTTCCAATTTTTTTAAATTTATACTTGTTCCAATTCACGACTACTTATTGATGAGTGTTAATATTAGTTTCCTTTAAACGTCGTAATCAGCATAAAAACCTACTGTTAATGTAAGAATATGAAAAATATACATATTTCATATTTTAATACTTACCTCTTCATCATTATAACACGTTTATTTTTTAATATTGAATATTGAAAATTCCGTTCTTAATAAGGTGTCTGAATGGAACGGAATAGCTGCCAAACGCCCATAGATATAATATACTTAAAGACGACGTCTAAGCGAGCTGTCACTGTTACCACTTTTGTTTAGTGTACGATTAACAATGTTTTACTTATTTTTTCGCAACTGTATTAAAAAACGTCGTTCGATACACGTGCGGAAGCACTAGCATCGAAATGTACTATTCCCACTTCCTAAATAAATGACTTGTCATAATATTATATAATATGTAAAGTATTTATTTTATGACTCTTGCATGTTATTGAAGGGAAGGGATCACATTTTGGGCCTACTTTATAGCAGAAAATCGTATAAAGGGTATCTAATTTGACCCGTTAGAAAACTCGCGTAGCCGCGAGTAGCGCCACCAGTCACGCCATCTATCAGGCGGTAGTGGAACTAGAGCCGAAACGCCTGGGAAACTCGTCAAGCACAGATAAGACCATCGTGACAGCTCGTTGAGATGGACAACAGATAGGGAGATAACAGTAGATATGTATGTATTAGCTTGATTTAAATTTAAAATTGGAACTTTGATAGCGTGGGTGGAAATTTCGCTTTGTTCAAATGTCAGTCATATTATGTAAGTATTTGCTAATAAATTTAAATGCTTTGGTGCTTCATATTTTGATTCTCTTTATGACAGTCAAATGTCGGGATTTTAAATCGAGTATGTGCGTATTTATGAACAAAAAAATTACCTGCTTTTTTGTTACAAGTAAATTACTTACGCTAATTTGTAGTATAAATGTATGCTTAATTTGGTCTACTCTATTCACAATGAATATACCAAGTATCAAGTATTTTTCGTGATTTTAATGTAAATATCATATTGTAGGTACCTAATAGTTTTTGGAATTAACCTAACGATCGTATTTATTTCTTAAGTACCAAACTTAAGATTTAAATTTCAATATTAGATAGGTACTTACAACACAACAGAACAGGTATCATCACCACACCAGCTCGGAAAGGCTTAATTTGCACTTCAAAAACTGATAGCAAAGTTTCATTTTATTCACATGTGAGGGCAAAGTAATCAAATGCAAATTTTGAGTTGTTTTCTTATGTTTGCTGGTAGAATTGACTTTTAAATGATGATATTGGATGATATATATTTAATAACATTTATTTGAATTTGATTTTGTTTGATATTTTACATTTAATATTTGCTTCGGGTTGGTGTGGTGAAAAATTTTGTATTTACACACGGGGCAAAGTTGTTGTTTAATCCTCGTGCTTTGAAACCCTCGCAACGCCCAAGATTCCATTTTTTGAACCACTCGCTACGCTCGTGGTTTAATTTTGGAATCTTTCGCTTGCTCGGGTATCAATATTAGCACGAGCGGTTAAACAACAACTTTGCCGCCTTGTAGGTAAAACAAATAACTATTCTTTGTGTGACATTAAGAGATCAAGCCTACCACTTTACCTCTTCACGTGACTTTTACTTACCTACATATATAGGAAAATGAATTTATATTTCATTTACTTAAATAACCCTTTTAACGCATACAAATAACCGAATTTATACTGTCGTGAGCGTGAGTAATGTATAGATAGGACATATTCAGTATGATTTTTTTTTCTATCGCTCGATATGTTTCGGAGAGCACTAACAGTGCTTGAAAATTTAGATCTAGGCTAGAGATATATTTGGGCGTTTTCAGAAATAAATATCGAAAACCCGATTCTCACAGATCCCGGTGTTTTTGGGTTCTTTCAACTCAGAATCACTAGCATATTCAATTCTGATGATAAAATAAAATGTCCCAAAAATTTGTATGAAAATTGTACATTCCATTACGTCACGCACATACAAGTGAAACATTTTTTCATACTAAAACGTGACGTAATGGAATGGACATTTTGGGACATCTTTTTTTAATGGTGGGATGGAGAATGCTGTCGATTCTGAGTAGAATGAGCCCAAGAACGTCCAGATGTGAAAGAATCAGGTTTTCAATATTTATTTCTGAAAACGCCCATTTTTGCATCCAATTAAACTTTTGGGAATCGGGAGTTATGGAGAACCAGGGCAGAGGCCTTTGCCCAGCAGTGGGACACACAAATAAGCTAAGAAAAAAAATTAACTTTTACATTACATGGTAACATTTACGCAAACGGACGCTACTAGGTAGTTTATTGCCAAATATTTTTAATAATACTAAAACAAATTTAAGTTTAATACGTGACAAGCATAACGTGACTTAAAACAAATATTTAATTAAGGCTCGAAACCAACGGGTTTAATTAAAAAAATAACCCTTAGTCGCAAGTTTTCAGCACACGTACAAAATGATAGATTTATCAGAATCGGCATAATCTTAGTGTAAAGTCACCGACCTGAGACCGTTGGCACCTCGCCTAGATACATCGCATTACGTCGCAGAATCACAATGCCTCTTTATATTCTACCCGGCCGATACTGAAACATAAATAATAACATCTACGTCTTAAGAATAACCATGGAATAGAATAAGGTGTTATCACAAAAAATTATAATATTAAACGAATTAATGAGAACTTGCATAAATTCCTTATACACCTACTCAGTCTGATGTCACTGAATAATTTTTCGTTTCAGTTACCCCATAAATAAGCCTAGGTAAATGTTATAAAATAATAAAATAAAGTAACATAAGATGAGACAATTTTACTAAATAAAATAGAACCGCATTTAAATGTCAATTGAGGACGACACGGGTGAAAAAACCGTTACAATTTGACACGTATCCCTCATTCATCGTCGCCGTGTCAACCGTTTACCTAACAAATTGTTCTACAAACGTTAAGTTTTTCAAATTCAATCTAGAAGTGTTCCATTTCCGCCGCGCACCCGAATGTCAACAAAACGTGACGCCATCAGAACTAACTTCCGAATTTGAATAGGTACCGAACGTTTCGTTGCAGCTAACGTTAGGAAATGCAATTATGTTTTCTTTTATAATAATGATAGAAACTTAATTGTGAAAAATGGAATTTTGTAACGGTTACACTTGGCTGGCGACAAAACATCGCTAATTGAGTTGAGTTGCAAGAAAAAATGCATTTCAACGGTCGTATTTGTAAGCACTTTCTAGTTCAAATTCACTCGTTAGAGCAATTTATGTCGAGCGAGCGACATCAATAAGTTTTTCGTCGATTCCGTACGCGCATATATGGGTATGATAATTTGTTTCCGGCGCGTGCGCGGACCACGACAAACTATTACATTCATGGCGTTAGCACGATTTGCATTTGAAATATTTCGTTCGCCTCTAGGACGTACAATACGTACCTTCTCTTCTTAATAATAGATTATGTGCCATATCAGATTTCGTGGTACATTTTTCAGAGGCTCGTGCCGTCTTTCAATAATAGGACCCATTCGGTCTGCACGTGCGTAGAGAATGGGTAAGTCTTCGGGTTGTATTTAGCCTCTATAGTAGATCTAACGGGTACCATTTATTACATACCTTAGCATCTAGTTACGTACATCTTGTTAATATTTAGACCGACACGGTTTCAGGATCTTTGTCGCGTTGTAGATATTTATGTCTTACTTTTGCATTACATATTAACATGCTTGACTTCATCGTTTAAGCACTGTACGCGATATAGATACCTTTTAATTAGAGCGCATCTCTCTCGCGCCACTGTTCATTATTCCAAGTTGAAATGGGCAATAAATTATTTATATATACAGGAAATAAAATTTAAATCTCTTAGCAATGGTAGCGATATCGCTGAGCGTGCACAAAAAAGCCACTCAGTTGAATGGAAAGTATAAAAACCTCTTCCTATTTGGCAGTTACTTGAAAAATCAAATTAAACCCGCATATAGCGTTCATGAAATAAGCACGTACCAAAATATCGTCTTAAACTGAAAGGAGTAGGTAATCAAAAAATAATTATTGTAACTTAGTACTTATAATGGATTTGCATCGCATTTCTCTGGTAAAAGTAAAATGGCGCGATGCTTTTGTTTTATTGAATAATTGCCGGAGTTTGGGCCGAGAACTGGTTCCGCCAAGGCCAGCCGACGAACTCGCGGCTCTGCTCTCAAATACTCAATCGGAACAATCACTCCGTCCCTCTTCGTTCTCGGTCATACAAAAACTGGTCCGAGAGAGACGGCAAGATCGATGGTCCTGAGCTTTTGAGCGTAATTTGGACCTTAATCGTTCTGACTCAGTGCAATCGCGGTGCTACAATATTTAGCAACTTTTTAATAAATTTAAAAACATATAATTTTATTAAGTAAGTAGGTAGACGTGGGAAGTACATAGGTACAATTCTTGATAGGTAAAGAAGGGTATTTTGTTGTAGGTATACCTATAGTAACTTGTTTATAAGGAAATCATGACCATTACCAGGCGTTTAAATACCTATTTAAGGTAAATTGTCTTTTGTTTATGTACTTTTTATGACCATTTAAACATTTTAAAAGAAATAGCATGACACGGTCAAATATTAAAAATATTTTCAAACAAAACACTGTCCAATACAATTAAGACTATTTTTCAAAAATGGAACCTCAACACAACATATAAACAAAAAGATATTTCGTTGATAAAAAAAAGCCTCACCACCAAGACGGATGCCGCGCGGCGTTTCGCGTTGACATTGCGCGCGGTTTTTGACGCCTCCAACGAATTACGTTTTTACAGAATCGGAAATCGATTGTGCTGTCACCGAATAAGGCTTTTTACTATAGAATATTTGCACGATCGAGCTTTATAGATATTTCTTAATTAGATTTCTGGTGTTAAGCTGGTTAATTTCACTTAAAGATTTACTTACATTTTCTTTTAAATTTTTTCAGAAAAACTGTTCTAATCGTGTTTAAATATAAAACAAGTATTCTTATGTGAGATATAGATGAGTAATTAATTAATATCATCAAGGTTTGTTACGTCTAGATCAATAAAGATACATAGACAAATAAAGTACCTACATGAATTATTTGATAAGAGCGGTATCTTGTAATCCTGTCCATATTATACCTAAGTATATTGTCGGGTACTTCAGTGTGGTAATAAACGGGTTATCTGTCAATAATTAGTGATAGTGCCCAAAACGTTATCGCCAATGTTTGCTATTAAATAATCGATAAACGGTCATTGATATACGGTTAACTAGACAAAAACTTAAGTGGGCATTCAAACACGTGTAAATGCAAATCTCCAAAGATGAGTAGAACCTTGAGTCGTTAATCGCCGAATAATTATTTTAGCTTGAATGGAAACGGTGTCTGAAATGTAAAAATATAAAGTACAATAATCACCTGTATTAAGGTCATGATAAGAGCAGTGTAATGAATACAGTCAAAGCAAAATAAAAAGAAAAATAAGCGGTTTTAAAATATGATATGATTGTTGGAAGATACCAATGCGGATTCCTAGTTTATGCAACCAAGAATAATAAAAAGCAGACTTGGCTCTTAAGTAATTTAATAAATACCAACATCAATTTTTACACTTTACGAGTCCGTTCCGTACCTGAGTACATTTTTTCTTTTTTTGCATATTGAAACTAGTATGGCCACCTTACGAAGAATTTGCATTAAAAAAACATGTCCGCATATTACTAAGTACTTTGTATCATTTAACTTAATCCTGTTATAAATACAGTGAAACCTGGATAAGTGAGACTTCAAGGGACGAGCAGATTTGTCTCACTTAAAGAGGTATTCCACTTACCCAGGCTCTCAGTTAGCCAGGTATAAATAAATTTCTGTCTCATTTACAGAGGGTCCCATTAATAGAGGTGAGAATAGAGGATATATCTCAGTTATAGAGGTGGTTAATAAGGTATTTTGTAATTATCTTTAAATGTTTACGTAAAATAATCCTTGTCCCTAAATATTTTTTAAGTCTGTTTAAATATTTCTTTGAATTTATTTTGAATGATTTTTAAAGGATAGATTTTTTTCAATTAACACGGACTTCATTGCGTCTTAGAAATTTATTAAATAAAAAAAAATGTTTATTCTTGTTACACAAGATTTCAGCTGTCGTTTCGATTATTTTAATTACATAAAGTAACTAAATGATACTTGAAGTCGTTTAGACACAATTAAGCACATGCGGAATTTGTGGATAGACTAAGAGTTAGTACGAATACGGAAATAGATCAATAAAGTCCAAGTTAGAGAGGTCATAGATTGACGTTATCTCAGATACAGAGGTAATTCGTATAAAATTCTAAAAAAACAATTAGGAAAATGTAATCTTATAAATATAGTCTCAGTAAAAGAGGTAAAATACACTCTCTGTCTCAATTATAGAGGTAAATGTGACTATAAAATTACAACAATTAATCCCAGTTATAGAGGTTCGTTTTATCTCACTAACAGAGGTAATTCAGTGCTAAAGTGTCGGGACCGCACCATGAGTCCCAGCTATAGAGGTTTCTCACTTATCCAGGTCCCACTTAACCAGGTTTCACTGTATTAATATTTTTCATTGCGTTGGACTCTATAAATATGTGTACGCATGAATAGGTATAAATAAGTAGTTTCATTTGTTAAGTACTTGAAGTTCCACCACTTTTCCTTAGGCGCCCTCACCTCTTTTGATATACGAATTTCACAATTAGTATTTTAGGTAGGAATCAACGAGTAGTATTTTCGAAATTAAAACTGAGTTTATTTTGACTTCAACTTGCATATCCAGCACCGTTTACAATGGGTAAAAAGGTGCATTTAAAACTTTTTCCAGTGACAGTGGGATCCATCTTGGCGGCCATTTTTATTCCCTCGATTGTGCGTGAATCATTTCATTATGCATGCGGAGTGTCACTTTAATTAAGTTTTGTGTTTGTAGCATTGTGCTGCTTGTTATGAATGAGACTGCTTCGAAAATAGCTAAGTAATAAATAATCTAGAGAATTCCTACGTTTTAATGTTTTTAATAGTGTATTTTATTCAGAAGGAAAGATGTGTGTCAATAATAAACAGTAGCATTGCTTCGAATATATTTGTTCATTTCAAATATTTTTCATTATATATATCGTGACGTGACTATGAAAAAGAAAAAAAAAGTATCTTGTTCTGTCAATCAAAAAAAAATGTGGTAACTATGTATGGGATGCATACAGAGTTACTGCGTTTTAACTTTGAGTAGCAGTGGATACGAGATTTTTTCAAAGTAGTGACGACATGGCGGTTTTTATGACCTTAAAAAATGCCATAAGTGAATAGTGGTATGTCAAAAAGTTTTTAATGAAACATAACATCTTATGTTCTCTTTAATTTCGTTATGTGTTATGTACCTATTAACGTTTCTTTATTTCCCAGTTATCAAGTAAATCATAAAGAATTTTCCGTACATTACATGTTATCGATAATTAAAATTGGTGCCAATTAACTCGTAATTACACTAATTGTAAATCAGCCTAGATTAGGCGGCGTTCCATTTGATCGTGCCTTATCTTTGTTTATGGTTTAATTATGTTTTAATATTGGATAGGTGTGGATGGAATCGAATGTTCGCGGCAATATCTATGGCTGTAAATGATACGAGTGGAATGGGATTTTAATTAAATAACTGGGCCATCTGAATTGTATCATCAAATACGTAACATTTTATGTAGTAGTCAGACGTTGTTGTTTAAAGAAGCATCACTTTTGAAACTGGCATATCTAATGCATAATATATATCGTATCTAGACGTAATATTTGACGTATCTTAATGTTCGAATCGGGCCGAGAGTCACGCATGTTATTAAATTATAGGGACCCACACAGTCCCTCAAACTACTCGTACCTACTTCTGAAATGAAAAAGTGTATGTTGCGTACTTTAAATTAACCTTTCTTTTATTTGTGTTATGTAGCTTATCCTCGACCTTCCCCTTCCTCTCTTGCCTGCAATCTTTCCTTCTATTATATTATTTATAAAAGCGTCATGTCGTATAAGGTGGCCAATCAATTTCCCTCTCCTACTCTCTATTGACCTCAACAGTTGCCTTTTCTCTCCTACTCTTTTTAACACTTCTTCATTTGTGGTTCTTTCTGTCCATTTGATCTTTTCCATTCTCCGCCAGCACCACATTTCAAACGCTTCTAGTAGTTATCTCTCTCTTTCATAACACAAATAAAAGAAAAGGTAGCTGTAATGTCGTATAAGGAAATCAAGGAGGCGGCCATAGATAGAGTCAAATGGAGAGAGCTACACCGACAAGAGTCTTACTCTTAAATTTACGACGAAATTAAAATTGTATTTAAACAAACAAGTTAGTTCAATTAATAATGTTGACTTACAATTACAATCCTCAAACTTTACTACATGTCTATTATAATCATGTTTTTCTTTATATGGAATTAATTCCTAATTGCTAGTACTTATATATATTTATATAATAATTTAAAAAATGCCGACAATCCTCAAACTTTACTACATGTCTATTATAATCATGTGTTTCTTTATATGGAATTAATTCCTAATTGCTAGTACTTTTATATATTTATATAATAATTTAAAAAATGCCGATCCGGCTCTAGGGCAAAGTCTACAAAACGGCAGTAAGACCAGCCATGATGTATGGTAGCGAGTGCTGGGCCGTCAAAAAGCAGCATGAACAAAAGATGCACACGACTGAAATGAGAATGCTAAGGTGGGCAGCCGGAGTAACAAGATTGGACAGAGTGCGGAATGAATATATCCGAGCTTCTTTTAAAGTTGCTCCCATAGTGGATAAGATGGTGGAAAGTCGTATGCGATGGTACGGTCATGTAATGCGACGGGACGAAAACAACGCTGTAAAGAAGGCCCTGGCTATCCCGGATAAAAAGAGAGGTAGAGGGAGACCGCCCGCCACGTGGTGGACAACCGTTGCTAACGATCTAGAACGAGCTCAACTGGACAAGCAGACAACCCAAGACCGACTGTCTTGGCGCCGTAAAACGAGGAGGGCCGACCCCAAATAAAGGGATAAGGCACGGCAGAAGAAGAAGAAGAATTTAATAAAGTATAAGCTAAAAAAAATCAACTATCCCAACATTGCAAAAAATTTAGAGAATGTACCTACTTACACCCAAAGCTTCTTCAATTAAAAAAAAACCTCGAATGTCCCCTGGACTTGCATCCGACGTCCCAAATTACCCTCCCAAGTATCCCATTGTTCGGAGTTACCAAAAGCAATAAAAATCATCTTAAAACAATAGTACCCCCGGGCCACTGCGGGATGTGCATAATAATTACAAGCCGTATACGCATCGGGACAGGTGTGGCTGTATTAATGGACTAAATATTTTATTATTAGATTTAAAATAACTTAATAGTGCTGCAGATGTAACAGAGGTTCATTTGCGAAATGTTAAAGATACTGCACATACAGATAAAAGTTAACCGTTTGAACGTCGCCTATTGTGTGGACCGCGCCATCTTAAACCTTGTCGGAATGTACTAAGGTTGATATTGGGCTATAGCCGCGCGCGTCAGATGACGTGTTTGGCGATCAAAGATAGTGGTACTAGTTTCCAATTTTTTTATCGTGTTTTCTTGTATGAATCTTATTACCCATGACCTTTGGGCTACCAAATTATTGCATGCTTTTGATATGTATTATTACTGAATCCATTTGGTACCTTGGTTGGACAAATTTTATTTCATGAGAATCTGTATTGAGATATTTGAAATCTTTAGGATGCGGGGTCTTAGAAAGAACACTGCAGCAATGGCATCGGTGTAATAAGTAGATACTTCTAATTAACAATGCTACTATTTATTTTCCATTGGTATACATATCATCATTGTGATTACATACTTGGGTGAATCAACTTTTTCTTGTCACTCGTTACCATGGTTATGGTCGCCTGGGTCACTCTTAAAACTATGGTTTTCATGGTATTGAAAATAACCTAACATACATTTTTATGGCGGTTGTAAACCCTTTCCAAAATGGGACATCTACTTAGCATATTAGTAGAACGAAGTTTAACATTTCTTCTAACAAACTGGTGCTACTATTGTCGCCTGGTTGACGGGACAGAATAACAACAAAAAAGTTGATCCACTCACTTACACTATTTTCCAAGGCTAGTAATCAAAGCTGTCCCTTTACAATGAGATTATGTCCTCAATTTTCCCCACTCAGTGCGCGAGTTAAGCGCGTTTTAATAACATTTTCGGATGTGGTTACGTATATAATTATGTCCATATAATCAACACTGCCCAGCACAATTAAGTTTTTGGGAATGCGACAATCACCATTTGATGACGGCGGCAAAAAGGTGGACATGCTGTGTCGCTCGGTAACGATTATACGAGCATTAATGTTTGAGAACCAGTGATTTGTTGGCTTGAATTTAGTTTTATATTCCTGTGTCTAAATAAGTCCGAAAGCAAACCTGAAAGGAAAACCTGGAAGGTCCTGTTGAGAAAGGAGACCTAGGCTCTCCGAAACATGTCGCGCGAGTGACTAAAAACAAGTGATTCTAAACCGTAAAATTATTCAAAGTCCGAAAGCAATCCCTCCAGGCATCCACTTTGCCATATCTTTGATCAAAAAGAAAGTTTCTACATATGTACCTACATGGACTAGTTAAGTAGTTTACTTATTGTATCTGTTTCAACTTTTTTTCTCGTTTTTCGAAATAATGATCAAGTCATTTCATACGGGCATTTTTATAGATTTCTTTATTTGGCGGCTATCCAACAGCTGTAATTTCTTTAAAATAAAACTTCATCATCATCATACCGACCGGAAGACGTCCAGGCTCCGGACCAGAGATCTGCTTTTGTCCTGTTGCATTTTCCGGTTCGCGGTCGCCACTGCAGAACCTTTCTGCCCCAGCGGCCATCGGTTTATGAGCAATGTGCCCCGCCCCTTGCCACTTACCAATGCAAACAACTATGACTCTCACCAAAAATACGTTGCCAAAGGATTGTTGATAATTTTCATAAATGTGTGCGTTTGTGTATCAAAGCTAAATGAGGGTGTTTTAAAAATAATTATTAGATTTTCTTTGTAATCCATTATGTAAAAGACGGTTAGGTACCTATCTCATCTCATCTCCGAAAATTTTAAACTCGGATATTATAATCCCAAAATTTTCATATGACCCAACGCGTTTTTTAAATAAAACGATTTTTTTTTAGAGGGGTCTTCAATCTATCCTAGCCTAACCCAATGGTTTCTACAGGTTGCAGTTTTCAAAAGTTTGGATAACTTACCGGTGTGTGAATTATATCCATTTTTTCACCTTCTTCATTCGTAATGGCATGTCCACGCTGATCCAACGTGCCAACAGTTCACATCACACTAATGCCCGTTGGCAGTTATGTTGTTTCGGTCACATTTAGGCGTCACTATTTAATTGGTGTTGAAAAAATATAATACCGTGTCTCACGGAAGGCGCAGCTCAGGCAGATTATATCGTGTAAACTACTCTTTTTATTAATTACGGTCGTTCCATACTCATTGTTGCGGATGACATTTCGACTCGAGGCGAAAAAAAATAAACTTTATATTCGAATGAATTAAACAGACCTCACACTGTCACACTTATTCTTAACGATAACGCACTATGTAGACAGGTACGCTTACATTCAGATTTAAATTTAAATTTTAAACGAAATGCAATCGTATTATAGTTGAGATTAGGATGTGTATAGCTTGGCAGTCGAGGTGTTAGTTCGTTAATTAATGTGAAACACGGTTCTGAGATTAATTAGTGCTGTCCCGGCGACACTTACTCGACTATTAATCGAATAACGAACAATTCGACTTACAAATTGAAATCGAAAACCCGTTTTGGGTCCCAAAATATTTTATTTTTAAACATTGGCGCCGATTTATGGAGATTTACACTTGAATAGCGCATGACAATGATAACTTACCTTCATAATGGATGAGGGCAGATTTATGGTCAATTTTAATTAAAAAAATAATAAGCTTCGAATATCCGTCTTCGAATCGATAGTCATAAATATCTGTTATACAAATCTAAACTTGAACATAGGTATTGAACAGCGTTTACGGCTTGAACAAACAAATCGAAAAAGATCCGAAATCAGTTACGATGTAAAATTTCTACTCAAACAAATTCTACAAATTTAAATATAAATTGTACGAGTATAAGAAAAGGATGGAATGTATTCACAGCCACGTACGGAATTTCAGTTTATCAAACGAGCGATTATCGATGAATATCAATCGATTACGAGTCAGATATTCCTTTTTAACATTTTAACACGAACGGCATTAGTGGATCAAACATTCATGTCGCGTAGTTAATCGAAATTAGGCAGTATCGAAAATATTTATACATATTCATATTTTATCGACATAGTTTATCGATACTTATTAAAGACCGGCTACCACACGCTCGAGGTGAGAACGATGGCGCCCCCTGCTGCGCCGTTCAAGCTGATACGGGAACACACTGCACAGAATTCAAAATGAAGTTATGGCTTAACGTGCCTTTTTTCTCTCCTCTTATTTTATTTTATAACCCTGGTCAAGGTATACTTGTTATAGCCGACGCACAAAATACCAATATGTGTATAGCTACCCAATTATTAAATGGTACCTACGATTATACATTTTTGAATTACAACATACCTAACGTTTAAGGCTTGCCTTAAGTCACATATCATTTTTCACTCATACTTTTTTTGGTATGACGTGCTCTAGATAAATGTTTAACCATAACGCTACCATATTGAAATTTGTATGTTGTGTGTTAGTTTTCGTTAATTACAGTAGCGGTCATGTGAATCTCACTAGCGCAAACAACTCCCGAGCGCCTCACGCCATTTGCTCGCGAGTTGGACAAATATCGAGTGCCAGTGTTTACCGTGTTCGGGTAAATATCGACATCGGAGTTTGCGTTACGCATCACTAGCGCGTGTTTGTCGAGCGCGCGCCGCATGGGTGTGAGCACGTAAAGGGTTGCCCACTCGACAACCTCATGTCGATAAATATCCTCGTTTACCTTGTTACCTTAACAAATATTGTCGAGTGGACATTCATTAAACTAGCCTCTTGAAACTCATTATACCTATTCCATTATTTTCTCTTGCAAAATTTGCAATTATGATTTCAGCTCTTACTGATTGCTCGTGTTTCTATTAACATAATTCTCTTAGTTTATCTGTAACGAGCAATTATACTATTTATTGCTTTTACATAAATTCTCAATAACTTTTCCATTAGGTTTGACCGTCATCCATTATGCATGAGCCACCCATATTGTTTCCAAAACTAAAATGTCAAACGATTCATGCAATAATTCAGATTAAAACTGTACTTAGAATTATGTCACTTGCCTAATAGATTTAATATTTAAATGGGAATCGTGCTCGGGTTTAATGTGTTTAATCAATCATAAGCCACGATTAATTACTTAGATACGCGGCTCTGTCCGTCGCCTTGATTGTTCGCTATTTGACTAACTAAACTTATTTATAAACCTCCATTGTCCACTTCTTAGTATCAAAAGTTCAAGGCTTTTGTAATAGGATGTGTATTAATTAGATGAGTGGAATATACCAAGATAATGTCGCGAAACCATAGAGATAACAATTAATGACGTGACTTGAAATTTAGTGTAACATTATAATATCACTGTTTTAATATAAAAATGTCGTATTCGTCGTAAGCGTATCTTCACATACGTCTTTATATTCTCAAAGGCGCAATATGTCATATCCTACACGCCCAGATTCCGCGAGCAATATGCCGTCATTTCTAACAACTAATGGATGATCTAAATCTCATGTTTGTGTTATAGATAAATTATTCTAATCTTAATTAATTCACTTCCTATTTCAATTATGTCCAATGTCGAATTTTAAAGAATCTACAGCTAAAATGGGTTCACTACATCCAAATAACACTTAAAAAATAGAGGAACAGGCTACCGTAATCAAGTAGAAAATTAATCAACAGCAGTTTTGATTGAAATCTGTATTACCACATCGTTAATAAACAGAATGTGCAAGTAATGACCCGAGATGGACCTACTACCGGTTTTACTCGACTGGCTTGGCTCTCATTATCGCTGCGCCAGCCTCATTTTTGGACCCTAACGTATTCTTAACTTCAACCTCTACCTTTATGAATTGATATCTTGGCTTCTTTTACTTAGCAATGCGCTTTACATTTCTATTGCATTTGGATATTTACGGGCATTCTAAACCATCACTACCTACGTAAATGCTTAAATGCTATAATAAACTGCTATTCTCAATTTCTAGTTCGTTTAAAACGGCCAGTAAATCAAAATATGAGTCATTCTGGTAACCGACATATTCTTAAATCCTGTCAGAAATATGTACCATCACGCTACGCGATTGTTGCGCCGTTTAGGGTCCCAGCTAAATTGGTTGTTCAATACTTACGCTATAAAATTTCCAATTTAGCAAGAACCCTAAATGGCATAACAATCCCGTGTGGTGACTGTACCTACATAATTATATCTTTCTGTACGTTGACTCTCATACAAGTTCAGTGTATCCTGACTTGAGAAAATATGAGAGAACCTGTCAATAGTTTTTAGACAGTTTAACCTCTACGTATTTAAGTAAGTGTTATCTATGCAATGATCCTTTAGTTATAAATGTTATAATTCGAAAGGTAGTATAGACCATCGTGTGTGTCTTCTGTCAATGCTTTATTTTAAATTTCTACGGCATTATATTACACTCCATTGCCACGAGTAATCCCCAAGGTTGCTAGGCTTATAAATGCTTTGTTACTGCCACCGGTTTTACGTATATCGTGTTCATATCATTGTCTAGAGATGATACCTGCCTGGGTGACACCAGCGTTTTTGTCAGGTGTCAGTGATAAATTATATTTATTATGCAAACGATATCACAGTCGATTTTATTGTGAGTTGAATATGTTTTGGCATAATGTTTACATTATATATATAGCTACCGATTAAAAATGTTTACACATCCGTACTTCTTTTTGAACTAGGATTGGCGGAGTGTTTTGATGAGTTATAAATATGAATTATATATTATTAAGACAATTAATATTAGGTACCTACAATTCATTCGGTAGGAAAAGTTTCAAGCCAAAAGTAAGTAAGACATCTATATAGACACGCGGTAGCGTATCGTGTCCAGCCAAGTTCAAAGAAAAAGGAACTGGCCACGCATATTACTTAGGTACTTACATGTACTAGTAGATACGTCCTTATGGTTTTCCGATATTTCAGACACAGCAGACAAGGTGGTGAAAATTCCGAACGCGCACATACGCCTCATTCGATAAAGTTGATTTTAGAATCGTTACGCTTTGTCAGATCTGATATTTAGATGCTGACAATACCTAAATCAATAATTTATGCATTACTGATTATAATCTTATAAGCTTCCTCGCATACCTGCAGCTGTTTGGGACTATTAATAGTAGAGTCGTTAACCTATAAAACAAAAAGGTGTAACTTTGTAAACTTTTGTAATCTCTTATCCTGTTCAGGCGTATCGCGACAAATCGAACCCTTATGTGGGCGAGATAAAGGTGTAATTCTACTAGCAGGTTGAAGAGATGTACGATGTAGGGGGTATAGTTGTGAGTATGTTATAAGGCAACGCATGTACAGCCATAAAGCTCGTCCACGTGTGCTCGGAATAATTACGGGCATAAAACTATACCTAAGTGGTCCGGCTGAATCACGACTCTGCCATTGCATACTAGATCGACGTGTTATCGCTCAAAAAAATTACGAAATGTGTATTTTAAGTGAGGAGAGATGAAAAATACATACACTACACTTACTTTCTACACTTATTCGTCATCACCGCGCTTCGACAAATATGCAAGTGCGATTGTAAACACTGATATTAACATTATATTGGTGTCATATATTTTCCTTAACATTTTTCATGTATGTGATTAACTGCACTGCACTCGTGTTCCTAATAATGAGTCCTTATTCTTTATGATATAAAGGCGTATGCCACATCAACTTATCGTCGCGTCGTCTTTGTTGACCATTCGAGTCTCTCTTAATCCGAACTTTGTACGTATATTACAAACGCAATCGTTAATTATTTTTACTTTGGATCTTTAATTACGCAATTAAATCTTGTATCGAGAACGGCATTAAGTAGCAATAAGCTTACGAAAACACGCTTGGGCTGTCGTTAGCCGCGCCTTAAACATAATAATATTATAATTAAATCATTGAAATAACAGTCGCTTATTAATATTATCTAGGTGCGGATTTCGATATCCAGTAGCGATTCCGCAGATCCGTTCTATTGGATGAACCTAATAAAATCGATCAGCGGAAATATCACGCCGCGTATTATTTACGACTCCTCGAAATATTTGGGATTCCCGAAGACCATTTCCATTCATAAGTCCACTAGCGTTCGTAAAACCTGTTTAGATTTTGATAATTTTATTAGAGATCGAATGCACGGAACGCGAGGGACTCCTAACGTCTCATATATTACAGCTTTAACACAAATTATACGAGTTTAGAGGCACAACACAACGAGCGTGGGCGCCTTAATGTTAAAATGTGTCATATGTAATTATACGATCCAGAGAATTTTAATGTCTTCGAAATGTCGTCTTCTTTATTGGAATAGAGCTAATAGAAGCTTTAGTATACTGGCTCTATTGTGTCACAACATATTTTGTTTAATGTGAATAACAGAGGTATTTAACACTCAATACTTACTTGACACAGCTCGACAACGACCCTGCTCAGTAATAGGTAGTAA
The DNA here is from genome assembly GCF_910591565.1 of Cydia splendana. Lineage (NCBI taxonomy): Eukaryota > Metazoa > Arthropoda > Insecta > Lepidoptera > Tortricidae > Cydia > Cydia splendana. Next base: position 8,133,084 of record NC_085971.1, on the reverse strand, counting down.
GTTTGGGTGGATGTTGAGAATAACGTTCCCTCATCTTTCATCATATAACCATCATATAATAAATTTTGGAAAAGTATCTACGAATATTTATTATACTATTTGAAGATAAACAATTATTCGATTCACACTTGTTTCAATCTCTAATGATAAAACAGAACAGCTCTTGCGGCTTGAAAAGGTAACTAAACTTAGCCCTAGATAGATACATTTAAAAACTCGAAATAATCGCATCTTTATCTCAGTAAAGACTCCGATTTTCAAAACACAAATGCGGTAAAATCGAACAATAGCAGCAGAATCCAAGTTTGAAAGAAACGCTCGACAATTAACGTAGTGACGATACGCACCAAAGCATCTCCACTGGTGCACACAGTAATTACCCCGTTGTCCATTCACTTTACATCATTACCCAGATTTCTACATCATCTTTATGTCTCCATATTTGTAGCACTGTTGTTGTGTGGCGTAAATAATTTCTTTTACTTGCCCCGGTATTCATTAGGGACACATTGTCTCTTTCGATTGTGATGGCGTCAGCTTCGAAAGTTTATTACAATAATTTTCCACAATTACCTCCACATAATAATTATAGTCATCAGCGCGCTCAGTCGTGGAGATCAAATGGTATTTGTACGCAATGTTGGCTATCCTTGGCGGTAACGAAGTGCTAAAACGTAAATCACAATTACATATCTATGAACACTATTAGTATCCACTTATGCAACACAGTATCTACAAGTGATCCGCTAATCATTCTCGCTTTGATCTTTAGAAACGTTAACTCCACAAATTCTTAGCACAAACAGTGCTGAGACTGGAGCTCGCTTCGGCGAATCAATTGAACAAATCGCTTTCGGCCACTAATAGAAAGAAAACGAACCGTGTTACGTCAGCTAGCAGATTAATTAAACTTCTTACTACTAACTTTATGTACTTTCCTTCCATTTATGTCACATCCATGTAACATAAGTACATTGATCAGGAGTTTTCCATTAATCGAACGCTGGGTAAGCTTAGCTTTTAATGGTTCTTAGACAGACAAAGTACCTACTCTAATCTTTAAAGTTTTCAAGTTAAGGTTTAACAAGCATGTTGGGTTTAATATTTACGACGTTTCTAGAAGAATTACGATCCCAGGGCATCATTGGCCCGCGGTGTTAACGCAGCAATCACGAGTGAAACATATTCAAATATGTAGTTACTTGTACCATAATTTGGTAGCCGTACATTGTTGCCGACTTGTGAATTAGCTTATTTTATTTGTCTTTGCATGCTCATGCTAATTTATTTTTTAGCTTTTAACGGTTTCATCATGTAGTTTAAATAGAACAGCAATAAGTGGTATTGTTGCGCGTCTTCGTATCCGTTCGAGTTCATTATTTTCTTTAGCTTTTTTTAGATCTCTCCGCGTTTGAGTATTTCTATGTAGGATATAAAAACCAACAAAATAATAAATGATGAATGATTGAATATCAAATGTAATGTTGTAGTGTAGTGCTTTGTCCCGCCGCTGAATGGAGCCGGGACGTCCAGGACAAATGTGGGAGATCATTCTTCATATTTGACGTCGCCGTGCATGGACATAATGCCATCCATTTAGCGACCCCGTGTCTACTATTGTCAACTAACATTCGAACGAGTCATTAAATTTAAAATCCAATCAATTATTACACTTTGAATAATTGACTGTCCTCCGCGCTTCGGGCGTCATACACAATTATCGACTTTCTACAAATCGAAACGGAATCGCCTGTAAACAGTTTTGCAAACAGTTGCTTGTTCACGTCGACGCCTAATTTCTTGTCGCCGTTTTTGGTGTCAGCTCTAATGTCGATAATTAAATTTTGAAGGAAAGGCGCGCTGCCATGCCTAATAAGTGTTACACGAAACTACCAGTTTTTGTCGCGGGGCAGGGACAATTAGCAGTAGATGTGTTAATTATACCACGCAATCTGTTATTGTAGGTCCACATGCCTGTTACCGCCAGTTCCACGAATCCGTGATAGGTTCATCATACGGCGCGACTCTGAACATTAATGGAAACTACATTGATATAAAATTGGACCGTAAAACGTTTAATGACGTCTCGTCAATCTGTAGTTTAGAAAATAAACAAATGACTTGTCACGCTTTTCGTCGTCCACAGCAATCAACAAGCCCACCCATTGAAAATGTAAAATATCCAATAACGGTAAAACTAATTATAGTTTCGGTAACGAATCGAGCATTCACGACATCACTGCGTAAGAAGTGGTCGGTGGAAACAGCAAAAAACGAGTCGTGAGGTGAACACATTCAGAAACTTCCCAAATAAATGGGCCAAAAATAGTTAATGTAACCAAGTGTTTTCAAACTACGACTTTTTCCGAATGAACACGAATATAGTTACGATGGATAATGAAGTACATGCTGATTGGTAAGCTGTAGTTTTTTCTGATTCAATTTTGATGTGGCGAGTTTGAGACGTGACACGAAGGGCTGAGGCTGCGGCGACAAAAAGTGCTCTCATTTACTAACATCGGTATCAATAAGTCGTGATTCGTAATTTCATACTGCATTTTCACTTCGACACGCATCGAACAGCACTTTGCCCTTTCCACTTTCGTTGTTTTTGTTACAAAACATTACAAAGTGATCTTCTTTACATCATCTTTTTGTCGAAAGATTATTCCCCTAAGTCAGAATAAATAGTATCAGGTAATTGAGTGTAACTATTCTAGAGTATAATATTTTAAGTTGTGTTTTTTTCGTATATGTCCATTGTCTTTCAGTACGTCACATCGGGCAGATGTTACATTCAATAATCGCAACATTATGAAATATCGCAATTAGTTCCAAATGCGACAAACTGTACGCACATGTGACATTATCACTATTTTGTCTTATTGTTGCCCGCAAATATGAACCCACACAATTTGGGGAATTAGTTATAATCCACGGCGACTCTATTGTTATGCATTGTTAGGGAGCCGGGATAGGGGAGACTGAATGTAATAATTTACGAATTTTGCCAAAAGATTGATTGATCTTAAATCAAATTCGCAAACACTAGAATTAGTCGATCGGGAATCTTGCATCAATACGGTCATTAAAAGGCATCGTGAATAAATTAAAGGGTGATGGTCAGGCTTGCTCGCGACGCAGGTGGAGGGTCGCTCGGGGCGAGTCGGCGCGGGCGCTGGCGTTATTAATAATCCGCGTGGACCGAGCACGAGCGCGCACGACCGGCCTGCGACGACATTCCTCACCATTGTGCCCGCTCCGCCCGCGACACTTTTGTCTATTCACACCTATAAATCACCTCCTCCGCTCAATGCGAGCATTATTTACTTCTAACGATCATCGCGCTACATCGATTAATTAGTCTAACACTACAGATAAGATAGCGGGGAAAGCGATCGCTTTCAATTTTCCTCTAGAGGGGCGACTTCTCAAGTGCGCGTTTAACGCGGACAATCGGAGATAAAACGTGCGAGACGACTCCCTTAATCCCGATCCAAGATTGCGAGAAAACGTTTTGACGTAGGGTGGTAACTCGCTATTGTCTGCTGGTCTAATTCGATTGCCCACACACAGACGTTGACGTGGGCGACCGGAGTACCCCTAATTAAACCTTTGCGACGTTAATGGGATTCGTTCGTCGCTAGGTCATATTGTCGATTGTAACCGCTTTATTAGGTAGGTACTTTAGTAAGTAAAAAGGTACAAAAACATGCATTCTTTAAAATGATAATAATCTAAACACCGTGGCGTGAAATTTGTTAGACTTGGTCTGCGTTCATTAGATGTGATCAAGCAGAAGCACTAAGCATCGCCCTTATTGAGTTAGCCACACGCGACGTTCGGCCGTGCCTGTGTGCTGGCGTTTTAAATTGATAGTAATGGGAATTAATTCTGAATAACAGTGATTGCAGTGAGAACTGAACATCTCTTGCTTTCATTAGATGTTGAGTTTATGTTTACATGGTCATTCCTCTCTGACCTCGCGAGATTGCGTCGATGACACGCTGCGCTGGAGCGACTACATCACTACAGACGCTTGGTAGCGAGAACCGCTCGAGGCCGCGTACTATCTATATAATCGGCCTGGTTAATTTGGTTATTAAATTATGTCGATGGCAAAAACCGAAGCCCGTTCGTTTAGCTTTAGGGAGTAATTAGCGGAATGAGGCTTATCTCGCATCTAATCACTGCCTCTAATTATTGGGTGAGGCCGCTAACATGCGCCGCGGCATGCGAGCCCTTCCCGCCGTTCACCTAATTGCAACAATCTTGCAAGTATTTTCTGAACACAAATCGACAATGATTACTCATTATCGTGAGAAAATTGTACCCAACAATAGTTAGAATCATTACGAGTTAAGCTTGTAAATACAACCAGTCGGACAAAGTAGAGCACGGGACGGGCACCGCCCGCATCGGTAATGGACAACTTTGCATATCAATACCTACTTTAATATCGACATGCATCATTTCATTTAATTGTTATACCTGAATGGACTGATCAGTCGGTAATTCGTCATATACTTAAATGACCCGGCCGAGCCGAACTGTTCAATATTTATAATCACATGAACATGTTAAACGTCAATTAATGTTATACGGGAAAATAATTGACATGAAAATGTTATCAATTATGCAATCAAATAATACCGACGCTCGCCTTATAAAGTCTTCTGGGCAGGCTAAAGTACTGGCTACCAAATGTAGACTTACTATTTTTTGCACTACTACTGAACGGGTTTGCGCAGCGATTTGTAAGTTTGTTTATTAAAATGTTACAATAAATACAACCGGTGAGGATAGCGTTAACTGTATTTGGTTGATATGACTTAATCACATAGGTTTACTTACAATATTGTTCAAAATATACAACCTAGTTTACCGCGAGCCGCATTCATGTAATTACTAATGCTTGCAGATTGACCAAAGAGGGAATTGTATAGACTGGTCTGGAATCCGTTGCCTAACATGGAGGCTGAACCTAGACCGAGATACAGCGTTGATGAATTGCTGTATCATCAAATTCAGACGTCTGCAGCGGCACTTCGAGCCGCGGTTATAAATGTTAACGATTAAAGCTGTAACCAACGGTTCCAGTTTCATCCGCACATTTGTCCCCGCGTGTACCACCTACCGTCAAAAGAATCTGTTCAAAAGTGTTAAATCGGTTAATATAATGATGATGGATGCCGGCCCGACCAAACAGCCCGCAGCGGGGGTGTTTTACCCCGCTATACAAATAAAATATTTTTATTATTAACCATGGCCCTGTGCTCCTCGCACCCACACTAGCACCCGATCTTCCCGTCCCTATCCCACCATTTAATCGAAATCATATTTCTGTTTTGTCATTATGGTATCACGTTTAGAGAGTTCCTCTCTTTTGTCCCGGATTTCGAATCGTTGGTTTCTTGTTTCCAATGCAGCTTACTTTTTGTTTTCTTTTTTAATAAGTCACAGCGGAGTAACCCGAGAGCGTAGGCAGAGCGCTTATTTGTGCTTCATCTATAATTGTCATCAGGTAGGCGACATTTGCGAGAAGGTTACAGTTAGACGCATTCATTCGACCTCATACTCACGTCTACGTGGTTTTTATCTCACAGTAGTGAACTCCTGTTTCCGATGCATCATTTTTTGCCTTGTTTACCGAAGCTAGTTCCAGTGAATGAACTCGATGTTGCACATAAAAAGGTGCAACCGTGTCAAAATCAGACATTATTGTTTAAAATCTAAGACAGACGCGTATGAGTTCCTTTCATCATCGCGGTCCTAACGTCTACCTGTAGGGTGCACAAAAAACATAGCAGGTAGCCCATTTGTTTGTTATTAATTCTCGCGTCGAATCTCGTTTTTTTTCCGCCGACCACCTTAATACGGTGAGAATATTAATTATAATTATAAACGGCCTCGTCGCGTTCGAGGTGCGCTGCCTTAAGTTTTGGTTCCTAAATTTAAATCTGATCATTTATCATGCGACAATGTCAATTTTATCTTGATCCCTTTTTTATTATGTTCCACTTTTAAGTCAGAAGTGCTGGTCATCAAGAGCACCTTCGAGTTTTATTTTAGAAAATAAAACTTCTTAATGAGTTTTCAAGTTTTATATGTTGTCCTAAACTCTGATGAGCTTAAGATACTCTTACAACTTTTAAAAACGGTGTAGGTGGCTCTTTATTTGTTACAATTTCCGATTCGGAACGTAGCACAATACATTGACGAAGGTTAGTAAACTCGTTTAACGAAAAAATAAGTAGGTGATCGTTAAGTAAGGATCGCGTCCCCTTCCCCAAACAAACCTGTGGCGAAACGGCGGAGGTTCCGCTAGGTGCGCCGGGGCAGGCGCGACGCAGGCAAATTATCAGGAAACGCCCGCACACGCTTTCTGCACACAGTAAGAGGCTAAAAATCATACTTAGCAGCTACTAGGCGATCGGTACGGCTACAATACTCGATTGTTACTTTAGCGTAATTGCAATAATAAGGAAAATAATGAGGTTTGTATTTAAAATGATAGCGGTTTGTTAACTGGTTTCGTAATCGTTATATTTATTATTACAAAAAAAATGTTATCATTGTCAGTGTTTTAAAAATCAGGTACGCCTACTAGTCTACTTAATAAAATTTTCGGAATTGGTGTCATACTTTATGATAAAAATATCCAGCAGCAATTAATATAAAGCAAACATTAGGTACCTATTCATAAGGAACCGCACTCAGAAAATTATATTTGAGTTCTTGTGAAAGAGTATTACCTACTTTGCGTGGATAAAATACAATCGCATATTTTTGAAGGTCTAAGCGACACGGGCTCGAAATCAGGTCACAGCGACCGAAGCTTGTAACGTGTATTGACAAATGCAAGTCAGTGCATGCTGGTGCATCGATAGGGCCCGCATCGCCTCGTTTTATTTCTCTTGCATTTTATATTGCCACCGGATATACAATAAAACTATCTTTTTATGAGGTCACTCCCACACGACAATCTTCGACGTATCTAGCCTATCCTTACCTTGGCTTCAAAGGTCTATCTCTAGATATCGTGCTCGTAGGGAGTTTTCGAATCCACGATCCATTTTAAACAATGCCTGACTAGAAAGTATGGTTTGTAAATTGCGCATTACATTGTAACCAAGTTTAAATGAGTCCGTTAGGTGTATGCTCAAGGTGTGGTATGGTAATAGGTAAGCATTAGCTCCTAGGCTAATATATCACGATCTAAGCATTATCCGTCTATCGCCCCCTGTTTAGGAGCAGTCTGAGGAAATCGCCTATTGTAACCGGTGAAATTTATTTTCTTCGGCCCGTTGGAATGAAGCAATTATCTATAGATCCGAGGATCACCTCCTATCTGTTTCATCAATACGGTCCCGAATTGATAGCCAAATGTATAAATTAAAAAGGAGATTTATAAAAGCAATTTCGTAGGCGTTTATTACAAACATTGACAACGACAAGCAAGAAACCCGAAGAAAACGCTCAAAGTCGAGTAAATAAATAAAAGATGGCGGCTCGAGCTCGCGATACTTCTCAAATTGAATATTAGATTGAAATTACGCGCTCGGGCTGCGGCTCTCTCCGCCTTTTGTTACGAGAATGATACATAAAGCGCGCGCGCATACAAACACGGCAATAAGAGTTTTAAATTAGCATTCTTTTTGTGTTACAAGCCACCCCAGCGCACCCCACAATCTTAATAACGTGAAGAAATTGAGTTGTTATACACCCTTTTCGTAGGAGGCGCGGGTGCAGCGGCACACCTCGCGGAGAAGCCTTTTTGTAATTGAATTTAGATATTCTTTCCCCGGATATAACGACGGGGAGGTCGGGCCGCTAGTTCTGCGAATGGAATACATGTAAATGTGGTGATATGAAATTCTCGAGTCGTCGTTGCCGCGGTGTCGTACGTTATTATTGCTAACGTTATTTTGCTTTTACCTTAGGCTCGCGGCAGTAACTTTTTCTATTAGACTACTATATTTTTCATGCCGTTTTCATACACCATTTCTTCAGAATCGTTGTAAATGTTCAATTTTCTTTCTATTTATTATCATAAGATTCATAATAAGTAAGTAAATATTTTTAAGCGATTTCGGAGAGGCGAAAAGGGGGATCATGGATTCCTTCCTACCATCACGTGACAACTCTTTATTTATATAGGTACTTACTGGTATGTGTTAATTAAGTACATAACACAAGTAAGTTTTTTTTAGGTAGAAACGTTCCTTCATTTGGCGCTAAAAGGATGGAGTGCATGAAAACTACCAGGACATGGTCAATCCCTTTTCAATTTTACGTTGCTTAAAAAAAGAAGGTAAAATTTGTAGTCAAAGCAAGCAATATAGACCAAACTAGAGCAGAGTAATAAAACTGCGAAAATCGATTAATATTCCAATTCCGCGCAATCTCTATCCCCTGTGAGTTATCAGTTATTGGAAACGTCAATAAAATTAATATTACATTTCTCACGAGTAAATCAGGGAGAGCTAACTGGTGGATGCGTGTGCGCAATTAAAACGAAACCAACAATCATACGCCATGTTTGTACACGGCCGATGTTAATAGCCTCATGTAATTACATACCAGTATCATGCTATCGTTGCTTCTCGGAAGGCTGATCGAATTAATAGAACCTTTTTCGTGTTCGCTTCTAGCGTGATGTCTAAATATTTTAACAAGGTTTATAGAGGGTAGCTGAATTTTAATCGTAGGTAGGTATAAGAGTCTGGCTGCCAAATGTTGTATTGAAACGAACTGGATAAAACATGGAATCATTTTTGCATCCTTTTTGATGATCGTTGCAACTTTTGGTAAACCAGAACATTACTTATAAATTACTTTGACTTTGTAGAAATAATTTGATACAAAGTGGTACATTTTCTACAACTTGAATGATTGAATCGGACTCACCACCACATTTCGGTGAAGGTAAACAAAAACAGTTCACAAAACCGTCATCAAGCTTTCTTTCATTCAAATCTTCAAATTCCCACAATTTATTGAAACTCTTTCTACACTACCATTATAAAACGACATTAAATAATAGTTAAAGTGAACTAATTTTCCAGTCGCCAGTGACCCGCAGACCATTACGAGTCAGCACATTACAAGACCAAACTTTGCTGCTTAATGCCCTCGCTGGTAATTGTTCCGACATTACAAGTCGACACCATTTATATTCACAAAATTGTCTCACTTGCCTGTGAGCTCTACCTTATACTCTAGTATAACTTGACTCTAGAATCCTTTACAGGTTCGCCTCTCTGCAGCTCAGACTAATGTTGAATATCCTGAAGCCAACTCTCGGTTACCTATAGTAATAAGCCCTGTAATTATTGGGCGACAACGTCTCCGACGAGAAAGCCTGTGTGGTTCCGCACACTAACGAACCAACACAAAAACTTGAGACACCGGAATCCCAATTCAAATCATAACCAAGAAAAATATAATAATAATCATTCAAATTAACATTAATGACACATTTCTCGGGAACTTTAAGATGGCGTCACGCTCATCGCTGAGATATAAAATTAAAACTAATTCGAGGTCTCAAATTATAGGAGATGTGCGGCGGATGTCGCGGCGCCAGAACCAAAACCGCACGTCATTGTTTTTTGTTCCGAGCCTTAGGATCGACCTGAGCCGCTAATTAATTATTTCACATGTATCGATCATTAATTATTGGGAACCGACCGATACCATCCACCCGTTATCATCTTAATGACGGCCAGCAATTTGTCGATTGTAATTATGCTCCGGCTCCGGCGTGATTATTTAAAGTTTTAACACGATCGAGGCATTATGTAGGTTTTAATAGCAGAAAGCATCGGGATCGAATCAATCTTAATCTCGTACAGAAACGTAATCCAGATTTATTTATGACGGAGCTGAGCGTGTGCTATTATGCTCGTCTGCGGCAATTTGCCTCGGAAATTGTCTTAATCGGCCGCTCAAGGGACTATTTATGTATAATTATTTCCAAATTCGACGCTCCGTTTGATGCCTTTCCGCTCTCTTTGAGGTCGTTCGACAAAAAAGTCATCTGTTGCAACAATTAAGTGAAGAAAAAATAGAAATAAGTATCGAAGGGTCCGCAATAATTACAGACGCAAATTGACGGTTCCTAAGAGTAGATTGGCGGAGTGGCGCCGCCAGGGTACCTGCAGCTTCACGCGATGTCTACCTCACGAATCACTGCAGCTTTGTTTAAATACTACAAATCATCAAAAGTACCTAATTGTATAAAGAACGGAGTGTTTGTTAATCTTTTTCAAAGCGAGATTGTAATCGCCGATAGAAGTAACAAGTCTGATATCTTCGGGCAGCAGCGATCGAGGTTACAATGGCGACAGCCGGCGGGCGTCCATAACAATTAGCTTTCCAAGCAAATAAATCATAAAATCATCATCTCCCTCGATCTCAATTCGGCGATTAAGTACCTCGTGAGTATTTACGATCCTTGAAGCTCGGTTTAACGTTTAATTAACTTCGTAATTTGGTTAATCACGCGCCGCTTTGTTTTGGGGTTAATTAAAACTCAAATTAATGGAAAAGTAAAGTCGTCGTTCGTTAATCAACAAGTGAGGCTCCCATTTCACGTCTCGTCTTTGTAACGCGTCGTGTGGTTTACGAATTCGCACTGTCACTTCATTATCGTGTGTAATGACAGACGTTTTAATTATGGCTTTCACTGGGATTTCAAAAGTTTACGAAAGTTTAATTATACTTACATAAAATACCCGTTAATTAGCAAATGATGGAGAAATTTCTGGATGTAAAATCTTGCACGGATTAAATTTTTATCAAATACAAACGAATTTTCGAGTGAAATACGTTTGGGATCTTAACGAGAACACCTGTTTATCGTAAAAACAATCTGAATACCTAATATTGGACCTAATTTTCAGCAAGTCGACGCGACATTAAATTGTTGACAGTATAGTTAGGTATGTGGCTTACTAAAAATTTTATGGCAGCCATAATTCTTAGAGAAAGAGCTTATTGGCACATGCAGAAGCTTATTACATCTCATAGAGGGAAACATCCCAGGAATCTCATAAGACGTACACTTGCTGGTCCGGAGCCCCGTGTCGAACACGGCTATTACCGTAACGCGCCTCGCCCGGCGCTCACGCAAAAAGAGCCATTCCCAGCCTCCAAGTTCAGGACCATTACCATTAATGAAGGTTTAAAGTTAAACCCTAACGGTAGACATCGCGATCCTTACCATGTAGTAGCCGGATTCGATCCCCATCGGCTTTCCCACGTCTAACGAGACTACCTCCATTACGTGCAACATTTTACATACATTCCCTCCACTTATTATCAATGTATTAAGTAAATCGTTCTCTCAGACTTCGCTCAATTTTATTTCCATTAATAGCTTTTCGACATTTTCGGTCCGGCCTGACAACGCGGGCTTAATACCTTATTTATTGTAATTCCTCGCGCCGACTTAGTAGATGTTGTTTAATGCGCTTTTACGATGTTTTCGTGAAGAAAGCGGCCGGGGGTAATTATTTAGCAGTGTTCTGCGGTTTCGTGGGGCGAGCGGCGGACGACTTAATGAGGGCTCGCGTAATAACCCTCGATTATTAATATGGACGTAGTCTACCGCGGCTCTCGTTACCGCGCATCTCTTTGCCCCTGCGCATGTTTGCTCTGGACTATACATTTTGTCTCGACTGTCAGCACACCCCAAGTATAACTTGCCCTCCAGATTCGTGACAAGTATATGTCGCTTAGAGCACTCTTATGATGATCTTCCTCAGGCGATGACGAAGCTTTTGTGAATTACCGCTATCGACTTCGCGACGACACCTTTTGTTTCTATTGCACAATCATAACGTATATGTAACACTGTGACATGACGTCGGATGATACTCGTTAGCCCGTTCTAAAGCTTCGGCATGAAACATTTAATGACTATGAATGTCGCAGTTTCCAGCCAGTAAATTCTTATTGGAAAGTGATCCGTGGCTCACGAATTCCCATTTCGCCGTCTACCGGTAATGAGAATGCTGATTGACTCAGCATGTTGTTTGCTAATTTATATATACGATATATATGTACAGTGGCGTTCAAAAGTGCATGGATAGATGTGGACCGTAATTCCTTAATATTACGGTTGAAACATCTCCATGCATTTTTGAACGCCAGTGTACAGTTGAAGCAATTGCACTGGCATCAGCTACTTCTCAGTTTCACTTCCATTGACGCCTTATCAGCTTAAATTATAATACATTGACTTTCTCCTTAAACAAATCCCGCAGATTAAGTAGCTGGTGATCATGCAGTCTGCCGCTCATTGGCTATTGACAAAATCATCCAAAGTATATAATGTCGATAACATTGTGGGAGCCTCATTAATGAATTGAAAAGCGCGCATCTTCATTATGACGGACTTTGTAAAGTATTGTAGCACTAGTCTGATGCGGGATCCTCGATTGTGTGCGTGCGCCGATAACTGTGTGTGTGGTGAACGACGTATCCGAACACAGGAATCGCATTTGTATTGGTGCACACAAGCATCATTATTTCCGTCGTAGTTTTCTCACGCTCACACACACATCGGCGTAAGTAATTTGCACTGAAATGTAACTACGTATTATGTTTATTTGTGTGTGAGTTTATCGGATATTCGTTCTGGTGCAGGCATCGGGGTATTTATTGGTAGAAATTGACAACTCCAGTGATTGTCATAGTGGGAAACTGAGCACGTGTCTCCTCATTAAACATTGACTCCACCACCACCAGCACTTGCAAATCCCAAATTATAGTTTTAACTATTCAAGCCTTATGATTTCGCATTTGTTCCATAATTTAAAAATAATGCTCCATTTGAATAGAAAATATTAGCTTTAGTAATGTCAATGTATTGACAAAGAGAGGTTATACTATGAGCATTTTCATATGGAAATTCCAACTAGAAATTCTTATAAGACTTGTTATCAACTAGTTGGCTGCAAGTCTAGCGAAAATGAGCCTTACTGCTAATAGCAAGTAGGGCGTTCACCTCAGTCTAATTACCAGCTCTTTGCATAATATCCAAGGCGTACACATTAGCACTGCAAAATGATCTACAAATTGCCATTGCTGAGACATACTATAATAATTACATAATTATTTTGTATTCCTTTGAGATTTTTTCCTGTTTATGATTAGTAGGTACCTGCCTACCATGTGTATTAAATATTTAGTTACATGTGATGATGTTAAATCTTTCAATTGGAATTTACAATTTAACGTCATAACCAATGGTAGGTATCTAAAATACGATTCAAGTCAAATCAAACTTACTAGGTTAGTTAACCAAATCTAATCTTACGCCTAAAACCCAAGAAAACTCCACGAAATAGATAAAATCACACAAGGAAACTCATTCACACAACTCGTAACTGTCGCCTGGGCCAATATTTGTTCAGAATATCGCCTGATATAATTTATCACGCATCAACTTAATTTCAAGGACCACACTCGATAGAGCAAACATGGATAGGTGCGGGCATTTGGGGAACTTACAAGAGATTTTGAAGGACGTACTCATCGATTAACTACATAATTGTATTGTTTTTTTTTTGGGTGTTAACTACCAAGCGATACAACCTTTGACGCTCTTAACTTAACATACAACAAGGTATTCCCTTCCTGAGGTATTTCTTTTGCGCTACAGTGGAAGCGTGTATTCAGGGTTCTCAAGGGCTCCTCCGATGTTGCTTAGGTTGGTATTCCACCTGTAGGTACAATTTCTTGGTCGAATGTGCATTGCGTCTCACTCTCTCACTATGCAAAATGTGAGACGCAAATACACATTGGACAAAGAAATTAGTCAGTTGGAATACCACCTTAAGTTATGTCTAATATGGACGAGTTGGACGACGGTGACTGCTTTTCATCAAGCGGCTCGTCTGCTCGTTTGCTGACTTTCACAAAAAAAAATATTTTTTCATATTACATAGATATTTATATGTATTATCACTTCGTATAATCTTACAAACATACAATTCATAAATAGACAATCTTGTAAGATAATTCAGTAAAATAAATCTTGTTTAAATACATATACCTAACTTAGCTGCTTATTTAATGGTAGTTATTTACAGAGATTCTAGAAAGCAAAATTTTCATTTTATTTTCAACGCAACGTAATGAATCTTACAATAACTATTCTCATTATTTAATTTACGGGTTTAAATATGTACTTACTTATCTCTTAGTTTCAATCTTGTAAGACAAAGTCTTAAGTCAAATAATTTACTGATAGGCAGCAATTTCAGTTTAAATAAGTCAAATACATAAATTGACGATCTTCCGCACTTAACTAATTCAAGCCTAGCCGACTCCTTATCAGACATATCCGGTGTAAGGAATACCCGATTTCATATTAACATTATAATAAACATATATTATAACGTTATCAGTCACATCCTGCCAGTTATTTATTCATTAGTAATATGATTAGTGCATGGCGTAATCCGCGAATTAGTCAGGCCATTCGATGGAATTTGAATTACCTACCTATATTCATTACTCCATGCAGATTTTCAAGGAAAACAAATGCTTATAAGATAATAAACAAGCCGGTTTCCTATAGATACTTACGTATTTTTATACCTTTAAGTATTATTTTTCGTTGATTTTTACTGACGCATCTGTATACAAAAAAAGCAGATATTTAATTACATTGTTTCAAGGAATATTTACATAGTGTAATGTCATTATATTATAAGTACCTATATGATACAAATCAAGTATCATTTATTCTCAGACAACTAAGGCCCATAGATCCATACCTACTTTACAAAACGAACATACCTATACTTACACAGTAAAAAAAAATATTAAGCTACAAAAATCATGTCGGCAATACAGTTTTCTGTTGCGGTACTGCGATGTAGGATTCGGCACCTACAGGTATCCATATACTTTCTGAAATGTTAGTAGGTGTCAGTATGTAGTAATATAAAACTTTAATAGCTGCTCTCAGGCTGTCCTCTGTATTAAGTATTTAATATAAAACTCATTTATCAACTTGGGACGGTTTGAGTAATCAGACTGATGATCCTCTGGAATTTAAAAACATAGGTAGGTACTTTGGTAGGTAGGTATGTATAGTGTGAAGTTTATACATCTCAATCATTATTCGAATATTTCGTGATATTGATTATCTCGAAGCTGTCAACTAAGTAAATACATATTATACCAGTCCTAGTTGCTCGGGCATTTGTAGGACACATATCTCTGATAACACCGAGATAACGAAGATGAAGTGTTAATCTTGTATTTTTAACGAATTTTTACTTTATTGATCAGTCGGAGTAATCGGTATAGACACGAATGATTCATCACCATACGTTCTTATGTAGTGGTTATAAGGATTGTTATTCGGTGAACTTTCTTAAAATGTTTATAAAAAATATTTTCTCAGGTTCTTGTGTTTGTTGGTTTGTTAATTGTAGAAGTGTCGGTATTGACAGCACTGACAGGCTGTCAGGCCGATAAATTGATCATAGTTGTTTGCGCAAATGTCTGTTAGATAAGCAACGATTACCATGTAGGTATTTTAATTTGGGTAAGCTTAGTTCATACTATGGGAAAGTCTAATCTTTAAATAAATATTTTTTTAAACGAGTGACAGTCGAAGTATTTATAGTCGAAGTATTGATCGAATACTTATAGCTGACTGTAGCTACAATTTTACGGTTGACAAAAAAAACAAAATTAGTGCGCAGTGTATCTTTGGAAACAAAAACAAGTGACATAAGCGAGCGACCCCTCCTTTTTCCGGTTGGGTCCATTCTATACAAAAATCCATTGAGCGGTCACCTTCGGCTAACTAGGTGAAACTAGCCCGTGAGAAATGTCGGACACATTCAATGTGCACTGATGTTTTAAATGGCCGATTGACTTTGACTCATTGATCGGTACACGGTTATCAATTAAATAGAAAATGAATCAGAGTTCAATTAAATACTTAGTCTAGAAAACACGCCTGCTATCTATAATAATTAATAATATTCCAGATAGTGTATTATAGATATAATAATATAATTTACCTACTACTATACTAGTACTAATAAATTATACTTAGTTATAATTGTCAATGCAGATTTTTTATTTGATTCGAATTTGTGTAGGTACTTAATGGGAATTAAATAGCTTGATTAAGTCAGGCTAGTAGTTACTTCCCAAGGCACCTCATAACTCATACCTACTAGTGACTCAGAGCTTATCGTAACGATGTTCTTTATTAACATATTTGTGTTACTTGTTACAGGAGAGCATGTGATGCCGGCCCTTGACGCCCGGCGCCATGCCCACGCCGCTGCAGCCCGGCGGCCCCGCTAGCGGCCCGCCTCCGGAGCGCAAGCGGCGCCGCAAGCGCGACGACCCGCAAAGTTCCGCCGCGCTAGAGCCCGACGACGACGACGACGGCGACATGAGTCCTGAGGAGGAACCGCGCAACGCGCCCGCGGCTCCGGCGGCGCCCGCGCCGGCGCCATCATCCGCGCCCGCGCCCACTTCACCCCCCGCTGCTCCCGACGCCGTTGACCTCACCTCGCGGAGAGACTCGCCACCGCTCTCTTCCGATGTCGAGCGCTTCGACGGCAAAATCGTCTACAACCCCGACGGCTCCGCCTACATCATTGAAGATCCCGAGCTATCGGAGGGTGAGACGAGCTTATCCGATCTCCCGAAAATAGAACCTGGGTGTATCGTCGATAGCCGTGACAGCAACGTAGTGGAGAGGCAGCTTGAATTCCCTCAGATAGCGAGCGCGTTTTACGTGTCGAGGAACCCATCCCTGTACGGTGCACTTTATGGCAGGCTCGCAGCGGAACGAGCCCGGGCGAGACCCGACGCGCCTGTCATGCACAGCTATCGTGTGTTCAGTTTTCGGGGTGGGAAGGACGCCCCGAGACCCCAATCCCCGTCTGTGGAATGTCCTGTCAGCGTGCCAGTGAAACCAATCCTTATGTGTTTTATATGTAAATTGAGTTTTGGATACGCCAAATCTTTTGTAGCGCATGCCCAGTCGGACCATAGTTTATCATTACTTGACTCGGAAAGAGACGCCTTATCAAGAGAAAATGCTTCCGCCATCATACAGTGTGTCGGAAAAGATAAAGAAGCTTTAGTCTCATTTTTAGAGCCAGTAGGCGCAACGGCGCCACCACGAGCGTCGGCTTCAGGAAGCCCCGCGAATGTGTCAGAATTATCGAGTCCATCAATGGACAAACGACCTGATATGGTGACACCTATTGATAGAGATAGTGACTCAATGTTACCCAACGGAACGTGTGATGAAAGGAGGCCGAGCCCACCGGCATGGAGACCGCCTCGGTCAATAGCAGAAGCTATGATTCCACAACATTCCCTGATCTCCGTTGCACACCCACATACGATAAACGCGTCAGTCCAGCCACGCGCAAGTCCAAATTCTTCTCCGCCATTCCAAGCAACACCTCCAGCATTTCTATCTGGCACGACGATAGGAGTATGTCCAGACCACCTCGGAGGACGACCGTCTGGAGCAGACTGCCCGAAATGTGAATTAATTTTGAATTCTGGCAGACTGGGAGGACCCCTTGCTGGCATGCACAGTAGGAACTCCTGTAAAACACTGAAGTGCCCTAAATGCAACTGGCATTACAAATATCAAGAAACGCTTGAAATCCATATGAAGGAAAAGCACCCAGAAGCTGAAACGAGTTGTATTTATTGTATAGCTGGTCAGCCACATCCTCGGCTTGCACGAGGCGAAACGTACACCTGTGGATACAAACCCTACAGATGCGAAGTGTGCAACTACTCCACGACTACGAAAGGCAATTTAAGTATACACATGCAGTCCGATAAGCATTTAAATAACATGCAAGAGCTACAAAATGGAGGAAATCCTGGGGAAGGCACTTTACCTCCTGCTCCTCAGCACACGCCACCAGGCCCGCATAAGCCGCCTCTACCGCACCATTCTCCTCTGGGTCAGAAACCAAAGCCTACATTCCGATGCGATGTTTGCAATTACGAGACAAATGTTGCCCGAAACCTCAGAATACATATGACATCTGAAAAACATACACACAACATGCTTGTACTACAGCAAAATGTCAAACATATGCAGACTTTATCAGCCTTACATCACAGACAACAAAGCCAACAACAACTGGAGAGCTTGCTCCACTTCCATGGCGCTGGTGATGCCCCTCCACCAAATCCGGAGGCTGCTTTAGCTGACATGGCGTACAACCAAGCTCTGATGATCCAACTCATGACGGGTGGCCCTGGGCCTTCTCCACCTGAACTAGGTGCTCATCTAGATGTCGGCCTAAACCCTGACGCGATGGAGCCTCCACCAGAGCCAGCCGATCCTGAACCGGAGAGAACCTTCCACTGTTGTATATGCAACTGCTTCTCAACAGACTCTCTCGAAGCGTTGGGCCACCATCTCGCGCAGGACCGCACCAAGATCAGAGAGCAGGAAATCCTAGCACTGGTGGCCGGTCATTACGTATGCAAACTCTGCACATACAAGACAAACCTCAAAGCAAATTTCCAGCTACATTGCAAAACTGACAAGCATTTACAGAGGTTGCAGCATGTGAATCACGTAAAAGAAGGGGGTCCGAGAAACGAATGGAAGTTGAAGTTTTGCGGTGGTGTGGGAACCGGAAGTGCTGGCGTCGGTGGTGTTCAGATTAGGTGTTGTGCTTGTGATTATTATACGAATTCTGCGCATAAGCTGCAGCTGCACGCAGCTGGGGCCCGGCACGAGGCCGCCGCGCTGTTGTTGAGACATCTTCGCGAGTGTGTGTCGCGAATTCCCCGTGAACGCCCGCGCGTGTACCGCTGTGCGCTTTGCGGTTTCGGCGCACCGCACCGTCTGCCGCTCCTACAGCACGTGCGCTCCGTCAAGCATCTTCAGATGGAGCAAATACATCAACTGCAAAGGCGCTCTGAAGGCAAAGATCCCACGCCTGATGTCGCCGAGCTCTTCCAAGTCATCCCTCAGCCAGCGGAGCTATCCAGCCCCTACGATCAACAAGACAATGGTAAATACAATATGTTAAATTAGAATAGTAATATCAGTCTAAGACGTTAATAAAAACTCCTATTTATTTCATTCTAGTTAATACAAAAACCCGTAAAGTATTGGATTTTGTTTTAATATGTAATTTAGAAATTGATTACCGTAAAATGGGGTGAGTAGGGATTGCGTGGAGAGTTGGGTTATGAATGGGGAGAGAAGGATGCCAGGGGGGTGAGATGGTTTTTAAAGGCTACTGCTAATACCTAAATAATGTATTCGTATTACATATGGAGCTATAGTGATATTCATAAGAAAAAAAAATCGATCCAACAATGTTCCAAAATCACCTTTGTATGAAATCCCATACGAATGAGCCCCAACTTCGAGGTACTACGGGGTGAGGAGGGATTTTGTGTTTATCGGTAAAGTTATGAAATGGAACTACCCAAAATCATATAAAAACTAAAATACAAACGTCCGGAACATTTATTATATATACCATTCAGTTTACATATGTAAAAATAAAATGTTATCGAGGTTTGAATGTCAGTTTTCTCCCTACTCACTCCATTTTACGGTAATTCAGCGTCCACCTTGTTTGCCTCTACTGAAATTAAAGTAGGTATAGCTAATTTAATAAAACAAAACCTCTTTTTTTAAACCTTCTTTTCATGTTCAGCGATGTGACAAGAAGGAAACAAGTAGTTTGTTTGATAATTATCGGGGCGTTGATAGCCTATTGTTAAATTTTTGCGTTCGACTTCCTTTTAAGCCATCTGTCTTAGTCTAATTATTTCGTTTAAGAAACTCATACCAATTTCTAGCCTACTTTATCATAAGATTCCTAAATTAATAAAAAAAAAATTACAACATAAACAAAAACAACATTATTAAAAAAAAAGAAAAAAAAAACTTCAAAGTAGATATACTCGTACTTAATGTAAATACATAATCGATATAAGGCAAACAATTTTGAGTCTTTTTGCCTCTACAGAAAGACTAAAAGGACTATTTTGCCCAAAACATTTTTAGGCAATATTATCCTCCAAAAATATCCGCTCAGCATCTGTTACGCTACGCGTCATAATTCAACAGGTTACTTAACGGTGATGATAGTGAACTGATTACATGCGGCGGCGCGTGCGCCCCTCATTTTTTCCAACTCGTTTTTCCACCTTACGCCAGATGTCGCTACTCGCAACAAACGTCTTTCAAAACAACTATGGCAAAATAAATTCATGATTATTTATTACTTTGCCTAAGCATATTTCAAAACATTTTATTCTATAAAGCGTAAAAATCCCATTAAAATTAATTCAACCAGAACCATTACCGGCGTTCGTATCGATAAAGTAATACTGAATCGACTTATGAATGTGATTTCGAAACGTCACTATCGCCTTCAATTTAAACCGATTCGTTCCTTAATCAATTTTGTGTTGCGTTTTTACTTGTGCTTCGGTGGATCTTTAACAGACATGTGTTTTGTGTTTTTGGTAACTATTAAACAAGTTAACAGACATTAGGCAATGTTTGCCTCGCCGCGTGACCGTCACTTAGGCAGGCAATCTCCATTCCGAGCAGCATTTAGCGGAGAATTCGTAATCACAATAATGAGATAATTACACACGGACTAAATTTAATTTAAAGCGCGCAACATTAGAACAGGTTTCTTTAATAACGTACGCCTTACACGGTGTCGCCACCAGGCGGAGGCTGTCATTGGCCGGAGGCGGCTCCGCCCCGCGCGCGAGGGAGACGGAAAGAAGATTTGAATTGAGAACGCGAATTTTCCATAAGTACCACACGCGGGACAATGACTCGCATTACGTATGTGGCCATCGCGCATTAAGGATGATTGCCCCTTGTGATGAGGAGCTACATCATCGTACAATGTCGCCGGCCGCATCGCCCATCGCATGTTTATGGCCGCGGTGAAATACGATAAACTTCGAGAGAAACGTGGAGGCGAAAGAAATCCGGCTTACACCATTGTGTCTCATGTTTATGCTTATTACTTATTTTCACCTTATAGAGGACCGTTTTAAACGATCGCTTGTAAGAAAATTTCAAGTCCGCAATGGAATTCCGTTAATTTTAAACCTAATTGCTAAAGTAACTCTAAGAACTTGTACGAGAATCATTATATTACTCAGTATCATAATTGGATATGACGCGTTTTTTGTCCCTTGGTTGCTTTATTCATTAATGTTTCTCATCATCAATTACAATTAAAACCAGATTATAACCGGTCTGAAATTACCCCTTCGTATTGAGTCAAAGAACCAGCTGGATCTCTGTCTGTGTAATAACTTTTTTGCAAAGCAAACTTGTAATATAAGGATTTTTTGTTAATCTTGGAATTCTCATAAAATGACCCCTAAATAAATTTAAAGAGATTTAGCCAGATTTTGTCTTTCAAATCTTGTGCATGTGTGCAATCAATTTCCTAAAAGCGGAACACAAAACGCAACACCTCCGTCTCGGCAGCAAAAAATCGTTCAGGCTCCATTGTGTTACTGACGCCACATTGTAAAAATCCTGACCTAAATCTTGCAAAACAAAACTTACATCGCACTGCACAATACCTACTTTACGACGCTATAACGATGTGGTGTTTCCTTAGAAAAGACCCTTTGTCCATTGACAAAAAGCGTTGGAGATGGCATTTATGCAGACAAGGTCCCTTTACCTGGGCATTGTTCTTTGCTCCCGCCAGACGGTGGGTCGGCGATTCTCCATCATAAATAATTACATTCACTGGTCACTTCGCCCTGGATTTAGGGTCAGTTGCGCTATTATTACTCGGATTTACTTACTTATCCCTCTCCCCTTCATTAGATGTAACGGTTTTAACTGATTAAAACTATGGAACGGGTTCCGAACAGGGGACACGACTGGTTTCGGATCTGCTCGACTGTGAGATATTTTTCGAGTTTTAATTAAGGGAAATATTAGTCCCTTACAATTTAATTTTTTGCACTGGCTGTAACTTTGATTGAGCCAAAAAAGGCTGCAAATTGTTACCTAAAATGTACATATAAGATTTTGAGAAATAAAATTTCATGACCCATTTTTCAAATGCACGTTGAATTCTTTTGTTTGACGGTTATCCTCGGATTTATTTGTGTCATTTTTTCTGTATCTTAAATGAGTACAATAGCCGGGTAGGCTGTCAGTTGCTCATCTAATAAAGCGTGATTGTAACGTTACTTAACGAATCTGCGCCCCTGCCGGCCGTTTCTTTCACCTTCCTTATTTGAGCGTAAACAATGCGGCCAGCTTCTTTCACACGCCGCGGACTTATCCCTGGTCAAATAATAATTGCACTCTCACATATCTCCACACTACCTGTCCCCCTCGCACCCACCGTCATATCCGTCAATGCATTTGATCCAATGCGAAACGAAATATTCGAAACCTTTTGTAATAATGAACAATGATTGTTTGCCCGTCCTGTATCTTCTTTGTGTGCGAAATTACAATATACTTGTTACCTTAGCATTAATGCATCTGTGCGTGTGTGCGTACGGGATGGATAGAGCGATACCTTTGTCTTGCCGGGACATCGCAAACAAAACGAACCTACTAATAATATAAAGGAGGAGATTCTTATTTTTAACTTCGATTCAGAAAAGTAACAAACGTTCACGCCGAACAATAGTGAGCTTCATTTATAGAAATAATCTTTTTTGTAGATAAATCTCGTGTATAGGTAGACATTGTGGACGTGCGGCTTACAGATCTGTATCCATTCGCATTGCGGATTCCGTAGCGGGAGGTTCGATGATCTATTTTTAACTTTTACTGATCCTATAACCTACTTACTTAGTGTTTATTTTTAGAACATGCAAGTAGACCATAACTCACGTATTTTATTTTGTTCACAGATAACAAAGAACCGGTTGATCAGAAGCCTGAATTAACGCAAGAACAGAAAATGATGCGATTTTTGGAGCAACATCAACAGCAAGCGCAGCAACAGCTACAACAGCAAATGCAACAGCAACAACAACAACCGTCACAACCAGGGTCCGGCGAAAGGGACGAAGAACGAGAAACTCCAGGCCCACACGCTTGCCCTTACTGCAATTTCAGTTGTGGAAGCGAGAGCCGACTACACGCTCATGTGACCGCATCGCACGGAGACAACGTCAGACACTTCATTTGCCCGCTTTGCCAGGACGCATTTAAGGAAAGGCCAGCTCTTGAACGACACGTGATGCAAATCCATTCCGTTAACTCTGAGGGCCTGCAGAGATTACTACTACTTGTCGATCAAAGCCATTGGCTAAACGGAGGTGCCCAAGCGCAAGGAGATGGACGCCAGGGCGATGAGGAGCGAGAGATCTCATCACCACGCTCTGAAGGAAGTGCGGACGGAGAAACAGAACGATGCTCAACTTGCAATCGTACTTTTCGTAATGTGGACGAATTATGTCAACATCAAAACGAATCTGGTCATTTCGAACTGAAACAAACACCTCAAGGCCCAGGTTACGTTTGTTGGAAGAAGGGCTGTAATCGGTATTTCGACACCGCTCATGCACTACAAAATCATTTCAGAGAAGCGCATGCCCGCAACTCCATCGCTAACATGTCTGTATCTGAAAAACATGTATACAAATACCGTTGCAATCAATGTAGCTTGGCTTTCAAGACTGTCGAAAAACTTCAACTTCACTCACAATACCACGTTATTCGTGATGCTACTAAATGTGTACTCTGTGGACGAAGCTTTAGATCCATTCTTGCTCTACAAAAACACGTAGAAACTTCACACCCAGAACTATCTGAAGAAGAGCTCGCTGCTTTCAAACGTAGTCTGGCCTCCAACCCTTTGCTACAGGCGAGCCAAGGAACAGCTTTAGATGCCGCTACAGCAGAGCTATTACGCAAAGAAGCTCTAAGAACGCCTGAAGATGAGATGGCTGAACTGGAAGACAGAGATTCAAGTGCAACCGTAGCAGATGAATCGGGCCACAATGATGCCGAAAACTCAGATGATTCCATCATTTACAAAGACCAACAGTTCCTAGAAGACTACCTAAATTCACAAGCTATGGCAGAAGATTCTTACAATGATCCAAATAGAAAATACAAATGCCACAGATGCAAAGTTGCTTTCACTCGTCAGTCTTATTTGACAGCGCATAATAAAACACTCCTACATCGAAAGGGTGAGAAACTCACATATCCAATGGAGAAATATCTTGACCCTAATAGACCATTCAAATGTGATGTATGCAAAGAGTCGTTCACACAAAAGAACATTTTACTTGTTCATTATAACAGCGTGAGTCATTTGCACAAATTGAAACGAGCCATGCAAGAACAACAAAATAACAACAACCCTCCCGTTTCACCGGGAGCTGGCTCAGCGCCTTCCAATTTAACCCTAACACCTAAAAGCACATCAAGTGAGGAAGATGAACGCAAGCGCTACAAATGTAACATTTGCAAAGTAGCCTATACTCAAGGCAGCACTCTCGACATTCATATGAGATCCGTGCTACATCAAACGCGAGCTGGCAAGTTGCAAGAACTCGCGGCCGCCGGACACGTGGACTTATCGCGCCCTTTGGTAGAGCAGCCGGACAGAAACGACCCCGCTAAAATTTTACAAGACGTGTTGTCGCCGAAAAATACATCCCCTTCGTCAACGAGCAGTGGGGGCCCGCGCTCATCGCCCCCCGCGCGGCCAGGTAGCCCGCGCTCCCCTCGCGCAGGTAGCGCCTCGTGCGATCGCTGCCACGCGTCATTTCCTACCGGGGAGTTACTCGACGCACATCGCGCAACTTCATGCCCGTTTGGCGATGCGCGGGCACATTCGCCGCTAGCTGACGCAGACGCAGCTGCTCTAGACGAGATGGTCGCCAAGGGCAACCCGCCCAAAAGAAACTCGCAAATGTACAAACAACTACTTGAGACATTTGGCTTCGACCTCGTCATGCAATACAATGAAAACCAGCGGCGAAAAATGCAAGAAGAACGAGAGATGGCGCGTGCGCCGAGTCCGCCACCGCCGCCGCCCGAGGAGAAGCCTCCGGATGGTGAAACCAAATCGACGTGTCAACATTGTAACAAGGAGTTCTCTAGTGTGTTCGTGTTAAAAACTCATTGTGAAGAAGTGCATAAAGATAAAGTTCCTCTTGAGTTCCTGGAGCAGTTCGCTGAACATTTCAAGTCAGAGTATGAGAGGAAATCTGGTGCGCCTAACTCGCCGCGTGCTGCCTCGCCTGCGCCTCAAGAGGAGAGGTCGCCCTCGCCCCGCGGCGAGAGTGCCGGCAACTTTAGTAATGAGAACGGAAACGGTACTAGCGAGGCTCAAGCCGGGGCCTTGCTGGCGGCTCAAGTGCAGGAGATGCAGGCCGCGCTGAACATGCTGCAGCTGCAGCAACAGCTCGGTCAGCTGCACCCGATGGTGGCTCAGATGATATCGCTGGGCCTGCCGCTGGGTCTGAACGTGGGCGCCCTGGCTGCCATGAACCTGCAGCCGCCGCTGGTGCCGCTGATGCTACCCCCGCCGCCCTTCGACGCGATGCCTTACGCTCACGACGCTCAGATGAAACAACAACAAATGTTGCAGCAACAACAACAGGTCAGTTGTAATAAATTATAAGTAATAAATAATAACAATTGGCTCTGTAATGCTATTTAAAAAGTTAAACGAATCTTTCATAGCTGTTGGAATTCCTTGTATATATAAATAAATAAACTAAACACTCACGTCAACTTACTATTCAGTATGAAGTTAATTACTAGTTGATTTTTTTATTTAAGTATCTTATTATTATTATTACATACTTGCACAATCAATTAGGTACCTTAGTACTTAGATTTAATTAAGGAATTATTCCGTACACGGCGGGAAGAAGTTGAACTGATAACTGGCGGGAAAAAATTGAAGAAATTTGAACCTTATGTGATTCTATTTTAAGTTCAAATTTCTTTGATTTTATATCTCGAGTTATCAACTTCTTTCCGTTGTGTACCGAATTGTGCGAATGTAAAATCATATCAATTAAATTAATTCTAATAAACCAACAATCACGTTATAAATAATCGATTCAATTAATTATGCAAGTTTTAGCTAAAAAATACTTTTGTTTACTTAAGATATATTAAAGTACATACCTATATACTCGTATATACTAACAAAATATTAAATATGATGTTTAGGAGTAATTGGTACATAAGTAAACGCTCTACTGCTTGTCATGCTAATAACTACACCTTATAAAACAAAGTCCTCCGCCGCGTCTGTCTGTTTGTGTGTATGTATGTTCGCGATAAACTCAAAAACGACTGAACGGATTTTCATGCGGTTTTCACCAATCAATAGAGTGATTCTTGAGGAAAGTTTAGGACTTTAGGTGTATAATGTGTTCAGGTTTTGTGTAACCCGCGAAGCCGGGGCGGGTCGCTAGTGCTAGCGCTAGCTCAATAAATAGATGAGATCCTGCTGTCACGTCTATTGACAATGACTTAAGTTTAAAGATGACATGTACTAGACAGTAACGAGTACTCTGACGTGTACAATATTAGGTATTTAAAGCAATATTGAGTTAGACCAAGAGAAGTCTGCAACGATTTTGATAGCACACGCAGTGCAAGTTTTACTTTAAACTTCAAACTTCTGTGAAATTATGACGGATATTAGCTATACTTAAATAACTTAAGATTATTTCAGTTCAGATAGGTACCTAAATAATCAATACCCGATTGCTGTAATTATTTTAAAACTATACTTCTTATTTAACGTGTCTATGAAGCTTATTTTCCCAATAGAATTCTTGGTAATCTTACAGTCTGTGTAAGATCACAGTAATAACATAATTATACGAACGTTTTACGATATTTTCTCAAATTTAGAAACTTATTCTTTAGCCATGCATGTACCTATCTACAGACCACGCAAAATCGTTTTTTACAGAGCACTCAGCGTTATCTAAGTTTTATTTGTAACATTAGGTATACCTTGTTTGTTTAACGATCACGAGGCACCGGTCTGATTATTCCTGTAAGCTTTACTGTTTGAACTCCGTACGGCAAGGATATCGACGGCTATTGTAAGATAACGATTCGAACGTTAGCTATCTGTTTGCATAAAGGCGACAGACGATCTTTTGTTAACTAGCTAGGGTCGAATCTTATTATTAACAACGGGTCTTGTTATTCTAACTTACCTGCGAACAGCGATCGATAGGGCCGTAAACAAATGCTTTTAACATTCCAGTAGGGCTTTGTCTATTACGAGTATAGGATGATTATTTTTTGTATTAAAAACCGTGTCTTAATTTGATTATTTTTTGTTTGTTAGCAGGCAAATGCTGCAGCTGGACAGAAACGCGCTCGTACTCGCATTACTGATGAACAACTGAAGATTTTGCGAGCGCATTTCGACATCAACAACTCGCCCAGCGACGAAGCCATCGCTAAGATGGCCAAGCAATCTGGACTCGCTACCAAGGTAATCAAGCATTGGTTCCGAAATACGCTATTCAAAGAACGACAGCGTAACAAGGATTCGCCGTACAACTTCAACAATCCGCCATCGACGACACTCAATCTCGAGGAGTATGAGAAGACCGGAGAGGCGAAGGTTACACCATTAGATTCCTCTGCGAGCTCGGATGAAGGGAAACCTCCCCCAGAAAAGAAAGTCAAAATAGAGGAGCCATCTATGAACCATCAGGATGTCAAATCGGAACCCAACGATGAGCCTTCGATCGAAGAAAAGTACAATTCTTATGATGATAGGCATCAAGAAGACAAAAGTTTCGTCTTTCCTCAGGCACCATCTCAAAGCCCTGCTCCCAGCCTAAACCATTCTGATCACCACCAACACATATCAAGGCCGCAGACGCCCACCCATCTGTCTCTGAATTCCTTGATCCAGTCGCAACTTGACTCTATCCCGGCTACGAGTATACCGCAGCCGCCTCACCCGTCGATGCTACCACCAAAGTTAAATCCAAATTTCACGTCCCCAAACTCCGCGCCCCCGAACGTCCTATCTTTGACCCCAAATCGCAGCCTCAGTCCCGGCAGGGGACCGGCCGATTTCGGACTTTCCGGGGGCAACTCGAACGGATCCAACAGCTCGGGGTCTTCTGGCAAACGCGCCAACAGAACTAGATTCACCGATTACCAAATCAAAGTTCTACAAGAGTTTTTTGAGAATAACGCATATCCAAAAGACGATGATTTAGAATACCTATCGAAACTACTAGGATTGAGTCCTAGAGTAATCGTAGTTTGGTTTCAAAACGCTAGACAGAAAGCAAGAAAAGTTTACGAAAACCAACCGGCCGCAGAACCACCTGCAGGTGCGACCGATGATGCGAACCGATTTCAAAGGACTCCCGGGCTTAATTATCAATGCAAAAAGTGCCAATTAGTTTTCCAGCGTTATTATGAATTGATAAGACATCAAAAGACACACTGCTTTAAGGAAGAAGATGCCAAAAGATCGGCACAGGCACAGGCGGCTGCGGCGCAAGTAGCAGCGACTTTGAGTAGTGAAGATTCAAACTCGAGTATAGTCGAGCACCACGCACCTCACGTGCCCGTATCTCCTGCGCCGCCTCGCACGCCAACACCCGCGGCTGCCACCTACCCGGTGTCTCCGGCGCCACCCACTCCCCATACGCCAGTTACACCCATGGCACTCGCACCAAGAAGTGATGAGAAAGATGGAAACTTTCAATGTGATAAATGCAACCTAGTCTTCCCTCGGTTTGATTTATGGCGGGAGCATCAACTTGTTCATATCATGAACCCAAACTTGTTTCCCACGTATCCACCGGATTCCCCATTTGGTATCCTGCAGCAACATGCACAGTTACAACAACTGAACGCTCAACTCGGCAATGACGAGGCGAGACACCCTTTAGTTGCAGCGATGAACCAACAGGCTGTAAAGAGGAAATTCGATGAATACGAAGAAGTGGACACTGGAGAACAGCCTAAAGACAAGCGTTTAAGAACTACGATATTACCTGAACAACTAGATTATCTCTATCAGAAGTACCAAATTGAGTCGAATCCTTCTAGAAAGATGCTAGAAAATATAGCTCGTGAAGTTGGACTAAAAAAAAGAGTGGTACAAGTATGGTTCCAAAATACACGTGCGCGAGAGAGAAAGGGGCAGTTTCGTGCGCATGCACAAGTCATCAATAAGCGATGTCCTTTTTGCCCAGCATTGTTCAAAGTAAAGAGTGCTTTAGAAAGCCATCTGAGCACCAAACACGCCGACCAATGTGCGCGAGGTGAAATCAACGTTGATTCTCTTCCAGACGAAGAACTAAGCACCGAATCAACTCCCAGTTTTGGCTCCCAACAAAGTGACCGGCAGCAAAATTTTTCGCAAGCGGGGGCTCCCATGTTGCCCCCTATTTTTCCACCCTTTCACTCAGACATGGAGAAATTTATCAAGCAGTACAGTGAGGAATCTATGAAGCGCTACGTTAGTGAACTACAAGCGCATGCTGCTGCCCAACAAAATGGCGGCAACAATGAGCCCTCCGAAAGACGCAATGAACATGGAAAACCGGAGATACCCTTAGATCTCAGCAAACCAGTCGACCTCTCAAGACCGGGATCAGACGCTGACGAACGCTCAGATACCGCATCTGAGACCATGGAGTTCTACGAAGAGGACGAGCCGACATCACCACTGCCCGGGCAACAGACCCCGAGACCGCCCGGCAAACGCTACCGCACCCAAATGTCCTCTCTACAAGTCAAAATAATGAAATCATTATTCAGTGATTATAAAACGCCAACGATGGCCGAGTGCGAGGCGCTCGGGCGGGAGATCGGGCTTCCGAAACGCGTAGTACAAGTGTGGTTCCAGAACGCGCGTGCGAAAGAGAAGAAGGCGCGGCTTGCGGCTGGCTTATCGGAAGTGTCGGACGCGCCGCCACCCGAGGAGTGTCGAGTGTGTGATTTCAAATACAGTCACAAGTACTCGGTGCAAGATCACGTATTTACGCGCGGGCATATCGCCACGGTCCGCGCGCGGCTCGAGACCGGCGTCGGCGTCGGCGTGGTCGGAGTCGGCGCGGAAGACAGCACCATGGCGCTCATGCAGATGGCGGCGCGGCTAGAGGGCGGCCTCGGCGGGGAGCTCCATAACGCGTTCCTGCGGCCACAGCTCGCTGGCAACGGTGAGTGCACTTGACCGCGGTTTGCGTCGCATACCGCTCCCGAGCGCTACGCGATTCGATCCGTTTACGTAGAACCTCGCAGCGGCGAGCTTCGCTCACTCGCGGACTAAGCATGTGTAGATCCATTGACCGCAATCTGAGCAAAGCTCATTTCGTGCCGTGACGGTCGTTGCTCTATTATCCTACTAGTGAGTCCTGTTGTATATAAAATTTAGGTTTAATTTCAAATAGTTTTATGCTTCCCATGTAGTGTTGGTTTTCCAGTGGCTTTGCGGGTCGATTTTCATTTTAAACTTGGTTGGGTTATATTGATTACTTGGTCCATGTCACCCGGCGTTGCGGTGCGGCTGGTAGTGATACTGCAAGCATTGTCGGTGTGAAGGCGGGCCGCCGCTCCGACCGGTGGGCGGCCTCTGCGCCGCCGCTATTCAAATGCAAACCATTCTCAACAATGGTAGGACGCGTGAAGGACGTTCGTATATCAAATGGGACCGATCTGGCGCACATGCATTTCGCTCCACATGAATAATCAATGATTTAAATGACGCCAATCAAAAGACTTTCTCGGAAATTGTACGTCAATGTCTATTGTCTCTTATTTTCATTTTGCTCCCGATGTTCGACTTCTGATTTGCTCATTGAAAAACCAACACTCCGTGGCGTGTAGACTAGTAATCTGTTGCATAATATTATTCTTCCTAGTTGTTCATATTTAAAACTCCTATTAGGTATTAGAGACTTGTCGATTGTTGTAGGATTTTAATGAAAACCAAATTTATATATTTTAGAGAATTTAAAACGTTTTAGTTATTTTGTAAAGTCATAGCGAAGCCTGAAGTCTATATTACTATTTAAATAAGGTGCCTTTTAGGATTCAAGTGTCTGTAAATTATTTTCTTAGGACCTCCACTGTATATAAGTTGATCGTGTAAAAGTATACTATTAGATGTAATAATAGTGCGCTGTACAATTGTTTCTGACGCCGCTCGAGATATGTATTGCGATAGATATATCTGTTTAGATATATAAATATATTTGTGTTTGTTTTGTAGAGGCATCTTAAGAACTTGTGATATAACCGTATCTTATTGTTTAGTTACTTCGAATATCGATCGAGGCTAACGTCTGACGGCGCGGGCCTCTAAGGACAAAAATATATACAGACATAACACTACAGAAGTTTGTCGAATTTTACATAATAATGAGATCCTTGGTCGCTTGTGGGGTCTTGCCGGCTGCAGTTTTTGCTATTCTCCTGACACATTTACATAAGAGTGGGTCGAAATTGGGGAGTTAGGCGATATGCAAATATTTAGTTGAAATTGAAATGGCGGCGCGTAGCGCAGCAACGCGCGGCGCACGCGCCGCGGGTGTTGCCATTATGGTTCTATTTACTCTGTGGAAAGTCGCGCCTCCCGCGGCATAGCGTCTTGATACGTCTCCATAGACCTTTCAAATGCAAATGTTCACTTCTCGGCACAAACACAATACAGCTATATACAATGTCACACGTGTTATTTTGGCTTCATTTTTATTTGCATATCGCATTTTTGTTATTATTTTCATTTAATTTTTAGTTATGTTTGTATTTATTTTTGTTTCTTAGTTTTATTATCTACGACTTTTTGTTTCATTGTGTAGATAAATGCGTGCTGAACGCATGCGCTTGTTTGTATACCTGGAGAGGTATTTGATGAACATGCCTCCAATACGACTTCCAATAATTTTATTTTAATATGTATAATTTAATTTTAATGTAACTATGCGCGATCTGCATTTACTGTTATTCAGCCTTTGGTTATTGAAACAAAGCCCAGTGCCAGCCAGTGAAAGCATTCTTTGGTATTGTTTATGACGAATAGAGCGCCAAGAGAAAGATTGAGAGTCTTGTAAACTGATAGTATTATTATAATTATTCTACAGTTATTATATTTGCAGAATTCGTTGAAATAAATGCAATATTTATATTATTGAATTATGTTTTGTTATTTTTGTTTTTCCTTGGTTCCTTTATTTATCTGAGTTGGTTTCTTTTGTTTTTGGAAACAATAAATTGCACGTGATTTATTATAAGAAAGTATGTTAAATAAACAAAAGGAAGCCCGTTTTAAGAAAGTATCCAGCTAAGTTGGAAAGTGGAGGTATTATACTGAGCAGGTGAGCAGAGTAATTGAAATAGAGTATTAGTTAGTTTTTGCTGGACCGCATTGTGCGGGGCGTGTACCTGGCAGTTTAAAACAAAGACCGGTATTGTTTCTCCATCCGCAAGTCTCGATGAGGTGAGACAATCCCCGCCGGCGTCGTGGGAGGTACTGCATTATAAGCCTGCCTTTTATAACACTGTCAACATTGTAGAGATGTTAACAGATTGCTAGTTGTATGCATTGAGAGCTATTCTTAAAACAAACAGGTTTTTTGTGCAATTTTTAATGTAAGTTCCTGTGACGATCGCAACGGCACGCTGCTGAGGATCTACCTGCTGATATTTGCTTAAATCTTAAGCATGTATCTCCTACAAATCGAAGAATATTGTTATTTTTCGCATATTTATAATAATCGTAGTATTATTAATGCACATGCTGTATGATTTTTTACAACATATACATTTCGAAGTACCATCTTTCTGATAGAAAGAAAAAACAAGTTGATTTAAAAGGGAAACTAAACGAGAGAAAGGTTTTAGTAAAATTCGTAGGGTTGGTCGCCCAAAATCTCAATGCCATTTCTGACATAATTGCAACCTGGAAGTCTCTTTCCGCAGATTAAGTAAAATTTAGTCACAGATATTCAATTTGACTTAGGTAGGTAATTAATAATTGGTATGGGAAATATTGTTATGTCTTCTGTCAAAAAGTCACAGATTGTCGAAAATAACCAATATGAAGCGTACAGGTTAATAGTAGGTATTATGTCTTGGAAATTATCGTTCAACTTAAAATGCAATAATATTTGAATGATACCTTCTCGATATTAAGGTACTAGGTTGTCCCTGGAGTCCGCTCGGCAACGTAATCCCAAAAATTTGCGCAGTCACTAAATTTTTACGAAATAATAACAACCTGAGAGGATAATCTAACCCTTTTGGGATAAAATACGTTTCTACACGATATTTTCCTTCAACGGAAAACGAATTGTAAATAACAAATACGTACGTAATATATTTTTTGATATTAGAGTTGATAACCCAAGTAGCATGGAAGTGTCGGCAACATCAATATAGTAGCCAATTAAGAACTTAGAGTGATTTAAGGGACGTATAAGAGTGTCAGAAAAGATTTAAGCTGTATAAAAGGTACTTTACAGACATTATACAGCTCAAGATGTATAAAACCATTATAAAGGATTCTGCGGAAGCATGGGGTGCTTTATCAGAATATAAAAAATCTACTACAAAACTAAAAGTGTTGTGAGAGACTACAAGCTAATTCTATCGTAAAAGCTGTATACAGGCTGTATTGTAGTAACACTTGGCACTTTTAGCTGTACAAAAGTATCTGTCAACTCCATTTTAAAACATTAAGTGTTGTGAAACACTACAAGGTAATTTTATCGTAAAAGCTGTATACAGGCTGTATTGTAGTACCACTTGGCACTTGTAGCTGTACAAATGTATCTGTCAACCCCGTTTTAAAGCTATTTCTTATGGCGTAATCTTACTCTCCTATAAGAATAGTAGTTGTATAACTTCTGTCTGTAAGGGTATTATAAAACCAAATGAATAAATGGCAGCTATAGTACAGCTTTTTTCTGTATTACTAATAGAGTCGCTTATAACAATCTTTTGGCGTAATTTTACACTCGTATAAGTATAGTAGTGTAATGATTTCTGAAAATAAGTGTATTATAAAACTAAAGGAATATATGACAGTTACAGTACAGGTTTTTTATTTGTTATACGGATCTCTAAAGAGCATTATAACTTATGTACGGAGAACCGAAATACAGCCAAACTAATACAAATATTCTATTATAAAGCTGTTTTAATTACAAAAGCTGTAAAAGACACTCCATTTATTACACAGCACAGCTACTAAGATTAACTATCCTGTAGGCTGTTTAAAAATTGTCGCCATTTTACAATAAAAAAAAAACGTATTTGTAAATATAATTAAAGAAATACTTGCAAATATTTAGCAGACTAACGCCGTGTTATGATTACCAGCTAAAATAAATTGTTTAGCCTTAGAATTAATATTTATAAATATTTTTGATACTCTAACCTTAAAAACAAACAGTAACTTTACCGATTTTTGACATTTTCCTTATGGTTTCTCTTTGTTATTTTGCAGGCGCGTAAATATTTTGCCAGAAAAGATACACAGGTTCACAATAAATAATAATCCGCATTTACCAATAATGTAATATTCCATTCAAGTCCTGTATAATATTTACTTTTACTTTTACCATCCACTATAACACTTTATTGTCGCCATTACTATATTACGAATGAACAAGATTAAGACATTTTAGTTTCTTAAATGATTATTATTCTCTTGTAATTCTTTCTTATAACTCATTTAAAACTTATATTCTTATATCGTACTTATAAGAGATTATCTGTAGTGTTAAGGTTTCCTGTTACACCGAAATATAGCTGTAATGCAGCTTATGTATTTCTTATACAGCTACTCTACAGCTCTAATAACGCCAAAGGCTGTATAATTTGGGCCCTTTTTTTACTTATAAGGGCTGTATAAGCGCTTATACAGCCTAACTGTACAGCTTATAGTATACAAATAAACTTTAATACAGCTTATATACAGCTTGCAATGCTACTTGGGAAGCCTATAGAACGCAGGGCCGTCTTATACTATGCTGGGGCCCTTGGGTACATAAGAATTTGGGGCCCTTTTAGAAAATAAAGAAAGCGAATTAAAGTAACATTTTTCTACTCTGATCTTCTATTTATTATGAGTAATCATATATACTGTTACTGTCTGTCCTTCGGGCCCCCTGAGGATGGGGGCCCTGGGCACGGGCCCCGCGTGCCCTTATGGTAAAGACGGTACTGATAAAACGAGTATTCAGCCTGCCTAATGTTTTCGTTTCAACGAGAGACGGCTACGTGACCTTCCACATCATTTCGAAAAAGGCTATTAACAGGCTAACCTAATTAGCTATTGTTTTATCTTTAAACAAATTATAAGTAGTCTGAGTACCTATTACATAGGGGAAACCGGGAAAATACGGGCCCCTTAAGCATATGCCGTGATAACGTGAGAATAGATTAAACTACACCATTACTTGGATAATCATTCATTAGAATAATCCACTGACTTCACTTAAAATACAAAATAATTAGCTCAGTCTACCATTTCTTTGGACCAGAGGCATTAAATAAAGTACAGATTGCTCATATTGCCCCGTGCCCGGGGCAGGAGGGTCATACCTGGGGCTTTATGGGCCGGAGAACTTTTCTGTAATATGTAGTTACCTATACAAAGATATGTAGGTACCTGTAAATAGGTATTTAGAACAATTAGAATGTGACAGATATTTTAGAACGCGAACTGCAGAGGACATATCTGGAAAATAAAAGGCAGTGTTTATTTAACGTAAATAATACAAACTTAATACTTAAGTACCTCATAAAGTAAAATAACTGTAGTGTCCGACCGAAGGTTCGGTTTCGGTTTCGGTTTCGGCCAGTTTCGGCCAAAAAATCATGTTTCGGCTGTAGTTTCGGTTTCGGCCAAAAAACGGCCGAACCTTTCGGCCGGGCCGAAACTTACGAAATGGTACTTCGGACAAAGACCAAAAGTTGGGGAATAAGTAGGACAACAATATTAATACATACCTACATATACTGATTCATGTATAGGTACAGAAATTAATTGGTTTATTATAAAACACAATTCCACTAATGAGAGCGCCACTGGACGGTCGACGCAGTCTTAAGAGGCTGTCAATACCTATAACGCGCACACTGTCTAATTGTATCGGAGTGAATGAGATAGCACTGTCGCACGTAGCCGTTGGTCGAGTATCAGCTCGGCACGAGTCGAACGATGTCTTTTTCGCTCTTATTCACTCATTTTTCTATCTACCTCTAATGGCAAATTTTAAGCGAGGCTAAAGGCTACGCTCAACTAGGGCCGCAAAGTTGATTTTCTCAATAGTTAATATTTTGCGAAGCTGAACAGCTGACTATTGATTAAAACGAAGAAAAAACCCTTAAAAGTGTCCCCAGTACAGTTTTTCATACGAATGCTCGACCTTAGCCTCACTTTTTACCTCAATTTACCATTGGTTTGTGTTCCACATGTCCTCTACTTCAGCTTAGCCTTTGGTCTCGCTGCGCCATGCTCGGCCTGCGGTCTCGCTTTTTAATACAATGGACATTGGTTGGAGTCTGTGCTTAACTACTTATCCTGAAGCCTGAAGCACGGCTTTGACTTCGCATGAAAGTTCGCCTCACTGGGGCACTTCGGACTTTTAGGCCCAGGGCTATAACCGCGAAAATCGAAGTTTGCAAATTGCGGGCATTTTTCTCTGTCACTCTAATTACGCCTTCATTGGAGTAAAAGAGAAAGATCCCCGCAATTTGCGAATTTCGGTTTTCGCGGTAGCCCCTCAGGTGAAGATCGGTACCCGGCCTTGCGATATTGTTAACAAAAAATTTCGCGCTCGCTGCGCTCGCGTTTTTGGTTGGTTTTTTGGTTGACCCTGTATCTTAGCTTGACTGGTGAATGAATAGAGTTAGACCAAGAAAATTCTGCAATGATTTTGATAGCATACGCAGGGCTACTAGTGCAAATGTTATTTATACGTCAGAATTTCATGGAAGTTTTGACGTTTAAAGTAACACTTGCACTGCATGTGTTATCAAAATCGTTGCAGAATTATGTTGGTCTAACTCTAGTAATTTTCTAAAAAAACTGCTTAAGTAACATCAATTACAAGGACATTGGGTGTTGACAGCCCCATAATATGTGTGTAAAAGCGGTTTTATGACATTTTTTCAGCGATTTTAACAAGTCTACAAAAGTTTCGGTTTCGGTTTCGGCCAAAACTAGAGCCAAAGCCGAACATTCGGTTTCGGTTTCGGTTTCGGCAAAAAAACATGTTTCGGTCGGACACTAAAAATAAGTAACTAACACTGAACCTAACAAAAAAAATAAAAATCCCTAAAACCTACCTTCAAAGCCTAGGCCCCTCGGCAAGGTGCCCATCGCACAGGCAGCATTCCCGCGCTGTAAGTTACATATAGCGATGGCAATCCTTTGCGCGAGAAAGCTGCCTGCGCGAGAGAAAAAAAATGTCAGGATGGCAGATAGGTACTTTTGATGTTGACTGTACCAGACGTAAGCTGAATCGATAAATCGAAATACACGTCTGTAAGTAGGTAGGTACCTGTAAATTACACGTCTCACTGACTCCGACTAATTCACAAAAACTAAAGGGCATGTAAGCGATATCACAATTGAACCTTTTTCTCTTCTACGAACAATGAGGTTTTTTTTTTTCAGTCTCCCACTCACCGCTTCGAGTGTTCATTACAAAAAAAATATTAAATTACAAGCACACAAAGAAATAAGGCTAATCTCGGTGAAAAAATATTCCGTTACTGAACTACCTAATTATTTCATTGTTAACTCACAATATATATAGGACGTGCTTGCCAGAAAACAGCGCGTTTTGTTAGCCCACAATGGAGGTTTTTTTGCATTAAACCAATATCATGGCTGTAGGCAATTAGGCAGATCAAGGATAGAATCAATTCGATGGCAATGGGTTACACGAAGTACCGCAAAGTACTGTGGGTAGGTAATCTAGGTTAGTGTTGTTTAATTTAAAAATAGAAGCTGGTGACATTCGACGAATTAGAACTTGGTCAACGATCACGATGTAAACCTAAAGTAAACTGAAAAAATAGGAATGTGAAAAACGAGGATGGTATCCATCGAAGATACATAAGGCCAGTCGTCGTGGAGAGCATATTATTACCTACATAGGTACCTAATTAACTGAATAAGAGCCCTAAAGTTACATTAATATATGAAACCTTACAGAATACCTGTTCTCTAAGTTCTGACGTAGATAATGAACAAAACGCGACAGCATTTAGTAGTAAGTATCTTATCAGCCAGAAAAAAGTTGAGAAGCAACAAAGTTAGGCACCTATTTAGATAAGTACTTACTTTATACTTATACTTAGACTTATAATTTATTTATTTACGTTACATGACCGTCTTTGGGTCACTAATTTACATATGTGTACGGACGGACAGACAGAAGCACGAGTGATCCTATAAGGTTAGATCCTATTAGATTATACTTTAGACGCAGACGAAGTAAAGTCTGTCTTTAGGGCTGACACAATCGTATCCCTTTCCCAACGGATTGCAACCCATACCAGCAAAATATAGCCTAGGCTACATACAGTGCATCTATTTCAGTCCATAATTAACTTCTCGTATGTGAATGATAAGGATACCTACTGACCAAATTATGAGTCAACTTTTTGCTCTTTCCCGAGAACGATTTTTTCTGCTCTACATATATGGCACGAGTGGCACGACCAAGGTTTGACCACCACACACATAGGAATAGATTAAGGTAGGTAAGTAAATAGGGAATATTACGCAAAACTCTGCGTAGAGGGCGTCACTAACTCAATCACATGGCCTACCGTGAAACACGACAATCAAAAGTTCGGTTTCTGCCTCTCTATCACTCTTGCTTATTTGATCGATAGAGAGGCAGATAACGAAATTTCGATTTTCGCGTTTCGCGGCAGGCCACCTGTTAACAAACCGCCTTGATGCATCGATGTCATAGAAAAAACTTGTCAAAAAACTGTTTAAGGCGTAGTGGGTATGTATAAGTTACTCTATGGTTTACTAAACAAATTAGTGCTGCACTCTGGCGGCAGAACATTGCAGTAATACTATTGTGTGTGAAATTTCAGACTCCTAAAATAAAGAGGAGTGCCTAATTAGATAGCTAAGACATCAATGGCCAATTTGCATAAACGTGCAGCGAATCCTCATATAGGTAGGTATACTTACTTAAATCGCAAGGAAGTATAAGCAGTAGGTAGACCACAGAGAAGACGTAGCTATACCATAGAGAAGTAAAGGTTCCGTCACACAGGCGCGTTTTACGGGCGGGGCGTGAGCGCGGCGTGAGCGTTTTATATGTAAAAGCGGGGCGCCCCGCTCACGCCCCGCCCGGAAAACGCGCCTGTGTGACAGAGCCTTAAGTAAACTAAATAAATAGTGATCACTCCACACATCAGTTTCCTTACTTAATAAATACCTAATAAGTTATTCGAGTTTAAAACTCGCTTAAAACTTGATACTTATTAAGCGTTCATTTTATTACAAATAATTAAGTCTTACTCTTAAAACGACAATTTCCAAAAATACGTTTTCCGGAAATACTCGTTGTCTATTTCTTTTCTCTCGTCCCTCGTCTTAGACCCCACAAAGGTCTTCCTAGCATAGAAATTATTCGATAAATCTTCCATTACCTACTCACTATCTTTGATTGATCCTAATCGATAATGGTTCACATCAAAACCAAAACGCAACAATACGGATCGATCCGCGAATTCTGTTAATCGTAATGGCCGC
Organism: Cydia splendana; assembly: GCF_910591565.1. Taxonomy (NCBI): domain Eukaryota; kingdom Metazoa; phylum Arthropoda; class Insecta; order Lepidoptera; family Tortricidae; genus Cydia; species Cydia splendana. Next base: position 8,093,302 of record NC_085971.1, on the reverse strand, counting down.
GGCGCGGCGCGGGCGCACGCGGTCACGTCGACCCTCCCATTACGCGCTCCAAACCGTATCGACAAATAACCACCAATTATTGGATCGCTCTACAATCTTTTTACAATTTCTTCTCCGTCCAACGTTATTATATTTCTATTAAGCCTTTTTTGTAATCAAACTACTAATGATTCGATTCCATTTCCTAGGCGGACGTGCCGTCTCCGCAATGTTAATGACACTGGTAATTAGATCCGGATGGTTCGAGGGCGTTGCTCCGCCGGTAATGGCCAAGTGTCAATTTTACTAAAATATGGCAATTTACAGGACGCCATTTTGTCGTGAGTAAATAGAAACAAAGCGCTAACGAACCGGCAGAAACGGTAAAGCGTGGCTTGTTGCACATTTAGACACGATTAAGTGCCGAAACAAGTTTAGTTCGAAACTTTAGAAATGTATTTAATATAGAACCTAAAAACGTCCTTACATATAGATAAATATACCTCCTTACTTAACCCTTTTTTGATTTGGCATTTATATTCGATACTTATTTAAAACGTTTTCATTTTACGCATGGCGAAAATTTGATCCCAATTTAACTACATACGTATGTAAGTATGTACATACGTATATCACTAATACTTACATCTACTTCTTGTCTATGTATGTGAACGAATTCGCACAATATCCCTCCCTATCACACACCATATCCTTTCCTATTTACCTAAGTCTAGGAAGGGAACTTACACTGGGAAATTTTGGGAATGTCCACTACACTTGTCTTGTCTACTTAGACATAACACTTGTAACCTTGTTCCAATTATTCAATTTAATGTTGATTTCACTTACTTAACAAGTACTAGTTAACAGGATACCAGTTTTTCGTGACTAAATAGAAGGAAATCAACTAGCCTCATTACAACGTTAGTAATCTGTGGATAAAGTAGGTAGCTGTGGGACATAATGCGTGATTTGAACAGGGACATGACATGACCGAATTAAGATTCGTAATAAGTATTTATTCACGTGCAATTAAGTAGTAAGTATTATGAATATTATGATATAAATGTCTCATTGTCGGCTCAGTACTGAGGAATAAGCGAAAATCAAACATTTTAAAACGTTTCCCATCAAAATTCTACGAATAATACGAGAGAGAGAGTACTTAAATAATAATACATAAGATCTACCAAAATTTAATTTGCTTATGTAGGTAGGTGCCTACCACTAACCTTTTACAGAAAACGCAACTAAGCAATCAATCCGTTGGAGAATTTGGAGATACCTACATTTTTCATTAAATCGTCCGTTACACCAATGGTAAAAATTAAAATTTACATATACTATGCTGTCACAGCATACTACAATCGGCCATTGGTCTCACGGAAATAAACGCACTTTAACCAACTAGCCACGGTAACCATTTAATAAAACGCATAGGTTCACATGATAAAGCCTGTTTAGAAGATAGCAGCGGTCGTGACTGCGGCGTAGCCAATGACACTCGGTGCCAATTAGAAGTTCACTCACCACGCCAATGAGGGAAGGAAAAAAGTGGGCAAGGGCGAGACGGTTTCATAGTGCGGGTTCTTGATTTTCATAGAGATAATTAAAGTAGGGGACATTGATTCAAAAACAGCTCCACATGATAACCCCCCCCCCCCCCCCCCCGATTTTATATATCGATCGACTTTTTAAAAATCAGGAACTGCATTCAGAGACTGACATATATTTAACCTACAACATTGTGAGCTTGTTTTACCAAGAATTTTCACCATGACAGTAAAGCTATTCTAGTGCCCTTCTGGACATAAACCACCTCCTCTTTTTTAACTTCGCCATTAAGCTCGATCTCTGGCCATTTTGGCAGTCAGCCTACGAATGTTTATCTATGCTCAACCTAGTGTAGAGAAAACTTTCTGCTAATTAAAGGCAAATTACTCATTCACTCTACATTGCACGGAATCCTAAGATCGTCCATTGTGCACGGAGTCATGTTTCAATTTGCAAAATTGATTTGTGACGCGACGACATCAGTTCCTCGTTTCGCTAAGTGCGAATTACTTAGTCGTTGGCTCATTTGCGCTGCTAACTGTACTTAATTGATGATAAAAAATCTCACTACACGATGGTGACAAACAAGCGTACGGCGCATCTGATGGAAAGAGGATTGCTATGACAGGTGTCGTGAATATGGTTCCAGGCACAAGTTTTATTATTATTATTTTGATTAGGGCAATTGAATAATTGTGTTTCTTCATTAAAACAACGTATTCTTGTGTCAAACAAATGTATTCTTACAAAACATATGTATTAGGCACTTGTCCCACCGCCGACGATGAGCGATAAGCGAGTAGAACGATAAACTAGAAACGAGTGGGCGAGCGGCGAGAAGCGAGTGTTAGCTCCAATAGTTTTGTCGCTCGGCTATAGGCGAGTGTTCGAGTGCGACGGGCTATTACTCGCGTCACTCGCTCGGGCGGTGCAGCGTAGCCGAACACGCAGACTGATTGGTCTCGCAGCTCGTGTTCTAACTACGAAGCGAGCATCGCCGAGCGAGTACCGCTGAGCTAGTTTTATCTTATCGCGGCGACAAACTAGTAGAGCGAGTGTTCTCGCCGGCAGTGTGAACAGCCAGCGATGAACTATTAATATAGAATAGAATAGAAATAATTTTATTCGTAAGCACAAACACAAAATAAAAACTTATACTAAACAGAGAAACATAAAGAAGAGAAAGTGCCACGAAATGGTCTCACCTCAGCATGTTGCTGGCGACTTCCAGCGCTGATCTTCCGATAAGACCATCCGGTGAAACAATCTATGTGTCTCTTTTACTAACACAGGATCCTAATATTTTGTTCGTTTCTTGGGCGAGAAAATCGCCGATAGTTAATCGCTTACTCGCTCTTTGTGGGACAAGTGCCTATAGTACCTAGTATAAATATAGTAGAGTAGTCACGCCGCAAATAAGTTCAACATGTTCCTAACTAGGTACAGTCACCTGCAATAATATGTTACTCTTCGAAACCGCAAAAATATGTGACACGCTCTTATGGCTCTACACATAAGCTCGTGTCAGATATTTTTCGGCCTCCGAAGAGTAACATATTATTGCAGGTGACTGTACTTGTATCTGTATTATCACCAAGAAATGTTGATGAAAAAGAATTTGCACATTTTACAAAAAAAACCTAGGATAGTGATGGAATAAAAACAGCACTAGTGTTGAGCCTCAACCGTTATTTTAAATTTTGTAAATTATTGTAAAAATTTAAAATACACCAAGTAGCAAAAAATTATAAGCATCATTCGTTCACGCTCTAAACGGCGTAAACAGGTCTTTAGTTCAATTTACTTTTGGCTTTAGCTTTGTATGGGGGATATACAACTATCCATCCCTATCTTTGTGGATGATCAAAGAAGGATAGAAAGTTTATCACCACTCACTCACTTAGGGCCCGATTCGGATTTTGAAATAGACATCTATTAGACATCACCAAGATACGATAACGATATTTTTAAGATCTAACCTGTCAATTTTGACATTTGTGCGATTCTGGAGATACTGTTGAACGATTTCCACAGGATACGACTTAGAGATCCAATTCACATCTAATAGATATCTCTATCTAACGTAAAAGTGACATTGGTTGCCCGAATTGCGCTGCAAAAGAGAACTAGTTGATATCTAAACTATAACTTATCTAGAATGGATATAGTACGTGTCGTCTCTTGTGAATATCTTGAAGTTCGAATACGGCAGTTATATAATCCCTATTTGTATCCCTAGTTATACGTTGTTTTTTTGTAATGTTAGAATTAAATATGGGGTATTTATTTAACCAAAACCATAGTTAAATAACAATTTAGATTTTAATTAACTAAGCAATCTGATTCCTGAAAATAAAACTTTACTGATGACTCGATCCCCCAAAAAATTCATAAAGTTTTGCTAGATCTTACTCACTTTAAATTATGAATGCGCAATCTTTTGTTCACATTTATAGCAGGTTCTGCTGAAAGAATTAAATTTTAAGTACCTAGGTACCTTCTTGGCTTGCTCAAAAGTTGTTCACTACTTATTTATATATCTACAACCTCAAGAAAATCAATCAATCCGTTTTGATAATAAACCATAAACTGCGATATTAATTCATAAATAATAAAATAAATAAATAAAATAAACTGCCATATAAAATGTCTATTTTCCGTCGTGCTAAAAATTAATAAGTACCAAATCACAATACTTGCAATACTTTACACAGCTTCCTCTATTAATTAAAACATATCTCCACCATTGATGTATACAGGGTGATTCATGAGACGTGAGCAGGATTAATCCTGCACACTCAGTAACTGATAATTGATCGATCACCGTCGTATTTAGGTGAATCAACCACACTTTTTCCTATTTTTTTACTTTTTGTGAGGGCCAATTTAATTCTCTACAATCATGGTCACCCTACAAGACCTAATTAATAAACATAAAACCTCTTTAACCGTAATGACAGTATTTTGATTACGAAGAAAATAAACTATCAAACTTGAGTGAGATACGAGTTTTCAAAAGTAACCAGTCCGTGATGACAGTGATGACATTCAATTTGACACACAATATCGGTAGCTATTAGTGCCATGCAAGTCGGAAATAAATGAAAAACATTTTTTTTTCAACACGATTAGAAAATTAACGTTAACCTCACTAATACTGATACGAAACAGTTGCTTACAATTTACGAAATGCGCAGTGTTAGTCCTGCTCACGTCTCCTGAATCACCCTGTATGTGACAAATTAGTTGCAGACATCATAAAATCGGTTAAACAGATTTGTAAATAAACGAGAATATTAATTCACTAACAATAGAAATTGTCCAAGTTCTGTCGTGTCAAGTCGCAACACTAGTCAACCACAGCGACACCTATTCATTAAAGGCACTTACTAACCAGGAAGATGTTGCCTCATTACTGAGTTAACCAACGATTATTATTTTAATCGCTTCTTAACTAAGTATCCGCTGAGACTAGACCGTAATTATTATAAATCCACTTTTGCCTTGGCAACATTGACGCATTATACAGTTGTTTTTCATACTCTTCAATTAGGATGAATACGTTTGTTAATAACAAATGTCAATTATATTATTGTCTTGAATAGATAGATAGGCTACCTTAAAAATTAATCAAATCGCCAAGAAATACGCCACAGAGCCATGCCGATTTGACGAGACCGTCAAAATTAAATTGGTACTCAGTTAAGATTTTTCTATGTTTATATGTATATATATGGATTTTGTCCTGCAGGTTCACTTACCAATCATTCAAATTATAATACACAAACCTGATGAGTAGAAAAATCCTTAATGCAATATGAAAAGGCAATGATTCAACTTAATGCGTTTTTACAAATTTAGGCTATAAAACCAACAACATATTTGTTCACACATGGGACTAAAATAGGTCAACAATCGATACTTTGAGTCTAGAGAAAATAAATATATTTAACAAAAAGCAAAAATAAACCTCTCAGTACCTTTCATTGTGCACTTAAATAGTTTTTATTACAGAGCTCAATACTCAAATCCCGAAAGCTCGGTACTTAGTAATAATATGCTTTGAACAGGGTTACAAGGAGGCCGTTCCTAATTTAATAATTATTTCATAAAATTTTGATCTTGTTCTGCTGCTCATGATAATAAGTGTAGGTGAAAGGAATCCGTGTCAGAAGGCATCTTGCTCGCACTTTTGGTGCGCGTGAGATGCCTAATGACATCAACAACAAAATGAGAATCGTCTTTAAGGAGGTAAAACCGAGGATAGACAACGAGGTGAGGTCGTGGTCGCCCGTGCCGCGGATTTTCATTAGCGGCGGCATGCGCGCAGACTTCGCTGATTGCTTACCGCTTAAATAGGTAATACCTGAGACGTCGACTTTACACTCTCAGGTAAGTAGCTACTTGTTTACTTGCTGCTATATTAGGGAAATTTTAATAAAAATGCTGGGAAGCGTTCCGTCCAAACAACTACTACTCTAAACGAATCCTATTTAAATGGTTTTCTCGGTTTTTTCGATTTTAAATCAGTCTTAATTAGAATACTCCAGGTACGTTTATAAACCTAAAATGTTTATGCTTATTTTTAACGGCGTCTGCAGACACCTAGAGTACAATAAACGTAAATAAGCGTCCTGTTTTTACTAACTTCAGTACCTACTGAAAAACGTAAGGGCATGATCGAATTCTCTGTTATTCCTATACCTACTTTATATTTGTATGAAAAATTATAACTGGGCTGTACTTTGGAAGGAAAAAAACAGTCGTTGCCGGATCTTTTTTTCGTACAGTCTACGTAAAAGATAATGTTAATATTTTTCGCCTTATTAGAAAGGGGTAAAGTGCAAAAGTTTAAACATATCTTTACGTCGACTGTACGTAGGTACTTACACTTTCTTTTAATTCCTACTACCTACCTACGCTAGTTTTCTACACTAACGGAAGCTACGGAAACCATCTCCCCAAATGTAACATCTAGCTCGTGACTGTATCTCGTCTAGAAAGGTTCAATCCAAAGGACCTACCTGTTAAATAACCATTTATACGCGAAGAGGATCATTGAACGTAATAAATGAATAAGTGAACATCGAAGCAATGCGTAAACACCCCGATGACGACAGAACGACACGCGATGCAATGGAACTTTTCCAGTGATCCCAATATGTCCAAATGAATACTTAATTATACATTTGAGAACGTTACAGGGCTATTAAGCACCCAGATTGTTCGATGTGGAGTACAGCACTTGCGATGCTAATTTTATAGATAACGCAAAGTTACGTGCATATTGAGCACAGACAAGTCGCCTTCCATATTTGATTTATAATAATGAATACAGAGCGCCTGGCTTTGGTCCCCAGTGTGTCCACTTTGAGAGTCAGATCTTGAATTGCAGCTGCCGCGCGTAATAATCGATTCAGCCTGAAACTTTATATTCCTTGCATAATAAATGACGTACAAAATCATCACAAATTACCTTATAGATTTGACTGTGAGATATATTTATGACTGACCGAGCTATTTGCGCAACAGGGTATACCTATTTACCTACTTCGTCACGGAAAATTCCAGCTTCCCTTTGGTTACTGAAAATTGCTATAAATATGAAAAGTACGGTTTTAAATTTTATATTTTGGAATTTTTCATGAATCAAGTCCATGTGTCGTGACACGTGAATGGCATCACGTGTAACTTCACAAACATAAAGTCTTACAAATTCCTGAATCAATTTATATCTCAATATTTCTATATGTAAAGAGAATCTGATTTAGAAATAGAACATCCACACGTGAGTCTGCACGTGTGAATGATTTATTTCTAGAACTTTCTGTCTGCATCAATAATAAATAAATATTATAGTTTCAATACTACATCCCAATAGTTCTTTCATCTGAAAAACAGAAACTCCCGATTTTGCCTGATTTTCCCTTAACTGATTAATTTAGATTTCCATAGAAATAATAACCATTTGAAATAAACAGCATAAATGGCAGCAAAAATAATAAGTAGTTACAAAATAAATCATTGTTGAGTCTTGTCACTAATAGAACCGAGAATCAGTGCGCTCTACTGGGCAACTAAAATGTTGCTCGCCAGCAGTTAACCACCATCTCTTTCCCGAGTAACACTAGGTATAGTATTTTTTTAAATAGGTGGTAAGTATTTAACATTCAGTTTATATTAGATAGTAGAGAGTAGTAGTGTGCATCTAAACATTAGAGGAGAATCAGTAAAGTTGTCCTTACATTTACAAATAGCACAAGATCAATTAAGATGTCATAATGTACCATGTAGGTATGTGTATATCATTACGTTCATAATATATTTTTAATTTTAGACAACTATAATTTCCTTTTGCCTACATCCAAATAGGCAGCAACGTCTTATTCGTTTCGCTTTTCTCAGAAATGTTGCCGTGGAAATGGTGCTTGAACATCTTTCAAGCCAAAGTATGCACGATCTTTAGCGAAAGCGTAAAAGGAAAATGCAGTAATATCACGATAAGATGCGCAAGCGTCGTTTTACGTGCCCGGCACCAGCAGGGGCCCGCATATCCGTCCTAATTGAGCGCGCGCTAAATAGTCCAGATTGGGCCGGGATTGTTATCGCATTGAGCAGTTAATACAATAAGGAAGTCCAACAGGATGCGCGTGAGTGGATCCGACGGCGGTGGGAACAGATTGGGTGCTAATTTGCCGATTTCGGTCATTGGAAATTATCTTTTAAATAAGTACGTTGAGTATGTGGTGTAGGTAGAGTCAGACCAAGACTTAAAATGCAGTGACAAAGTATGTGGGTGCCACTGGAAAATAAACTAAAAATATGACGTCTATAGTGGCATAGTGGCACCCTCACACTTTGTTCTGTCAAAGTCAGTGCAGAGACAGCTTTGATAAACCTCTTTTTTATAAACCTTTTTTTTTCTATTTGATAAATCGCATACGCCATACGCCAGCATTACTGCCTCACCAAGCATAATAGCAGTATAGGTAAAGGGCTTTAATTGAAACTCCCGAGAGTACTTACTAAACTTACTTGTTGTCATTGTGTTTATTTATTTCATAAGTATACTTTACAGCTCACGATTCTGAATCTTACACACTTGCAAGCAATTTAAATTACAAAGAACACTCGTACAAAACTAATTAAAAGAACTTAGAGAAATTACCTATATGATTACTCTCCTCCTAATAAAAATGTCCTAGCATTTTTGTGATCATTAAGCCGAATATAAATGTAGGTACCTAGGTAGGTATGTGTATTTTAAAGTAATCAGGATAAAAAATATAATTACAAATAAATATTCTTCGTTTTCGTTCCCATGTGACGTTAAACCCTAATCTTTTATCAGATCTTAAATTAAGCAAATAACGAGCACTCAAAGTAACGCTTAAGCAGACTCTTTGAAAGTAACATATTGCAAGATCGGACTTTATTTTAAGGGTCCTTAGCACAATATGCTGGCCTCATTATGAGGGTCCTTTGTCCTAAGAACCCGTTTCTTTGATTCTATTCATTTGGCAAAGGGACACTGGAGAAGTGTATCGAACCCAAGTGCCCCCCTCGGACTTTTCTATTCATGACCTCTTCAATATTTCTTCGTTACGAAAGAGCTTAACTGACTCCACAATCCTTTCGGAAAAGGCTCTTTTTGTAAGAAGAGGTAACCCTCGAACTGCGACTTAACTTTAGTTTTAATTAAACTTGATTGTGTTTTAATAATAATAAGGAATCCTTAAAGAACCTTTTGTGTACGAAACAATTGCAATTTTTTTACGATGGGTAACTTTGATAGTGAAGGAGTGGACATAATATTTTTTTTACTATCTGTGATTCCCACAGTCTCTCAACAAATGAAAGAATATTCGAGTTCTCTGAATTAAAATATTTCATTGTAATACATATGAATACTTCTGTCAATTTTTTTATCGGCTACTAAGGAGGGGTGTATTAATTAAATTACAAAGATGTTGAAATAACTTTGCTGAATTCAAATTATTTAAGTATGAATATAGTTTTAATCACGTATCTACTTACCACGTTTAACCTCTTTGATTATAAAGGATATAACTATGTACCTACGTATAATTTGTATGTTTTCTCTGCAGCATTATATTTAATGAAGTAAGTATTTACTTCACTCACACTCGATAAAACTTTCTACTTAAGTGATTTAAAATACCGGGTGGGGCTGGGGCCTGTAACAGGAGCAAAAAATTTAACTGTAGGCTGTACTCCTCAAACTGACCAACATTTGTCCAGCGAATTTAAAAAGTAACCTGTGTTTGTGTGTAGTTTATTCTAAGACGCATTTTTTTAATCTAAATATATAAACGTGAAAGACCTGACTGACTGACTGACTGACTGACTTAAATCAACGCACAGCCCAAACCGCTGGGACTAGAAAGTCCAAATTTGGCAACTAGATTCCTTATAAGGTCTAAGGGTGCACTAAGAAAGGATTTTTCAAAATTCATCCCCTAAAGGAGTGAAATGGGGGTCCAAAGTTTGTATGGGGAAACAAGATTAGTTAGACTATTTTATTCCAAATTTCACAGGAGTATTCCTAAAGATAAATAAGTAAACACGTGTTTCAGGCTTTTTGAAAATTGAACCCCTAAGAGGGGGAAAAGTCCCCAATAGGGTTGATATCTCAAAATATCAATATGGGTATCGTTTTCATAGTATTTTGAGACGCTAATAACAAAAATGGCATCAAAATTAAAATTAACGTAGCCGAAGTGAACACTCATCCCCTGGTGGGGGTGCAATGGGGTTGAAATTTCCAAATATCAATATGGGTATCATTTCCATGGTTTTGTGGGATTAGTTAGACTATTTTATTCCAAATTTCACAGGAATATTCCTAAAGATAAATGAGTAAACACGTGTTTCAGGTTTTTTGAAAATTGAACCCCTAAGAGGGGAAAAAGTCCCCAATAGGGTTGATATCTCAAAATATCAATATAGGTATCGTTTTCATTGTATTTTGAGACGCTAATAACAAAAATGGCATCAAAATAAATATTAACGTAGCCGAAGTGAACAATCATCCCCTGGTGGGGATGCAATGGGGTTGAAATTTCAAAATATAAATATGGGTATCATTTCCATGGTTTTGTGGGACGCTAATTACAAAAATTACAAAAATGGGATCAAAATTAAAATATAACGTAGCCGACGTGAACTATGGCCCCTGGTGGGGAATACTAATTACGAAGATAGCGTAGACGGTTGTAACATACACGCTGATTTACAGCCACACGTGATCCAGACTTTTGAGAATGCAATCCCTTAAAGTAAATTTTTTGAGCTACAAAATTATAAGATTACAAATACCTTCTCTTAAATATATATAAATATATAAACGTGAAAGACCTGACTGACTGACTGACTTAAATCAACGCACAGCCCAAACCGCTGGGACTAGAAAGTCCAAACTAGATTCCTTATAAGGTCTAGGTGTCCACTAAGAAAGGATTTTTCAATATTCATCCCCTAAAGGAGTGAAATGGGGGTCCAAAGTTTGTATGGGGAAACAAGATAAGTTAGACTATTTTATTCCAAATGTCACAGGAGTATTCCTAAAGATAAATGAGTAAACACGTGTTTCAGGTTTTTTGAAAATTGAACCCCTAAGAGGGGGAAAAGTCCCCAATAGGGTTGATATCTCAAAATATCAATATGGGTATCGTTTTCATAGTATTTTGAGCCACTAATAACAAAAATGGGATCAAAATTAAAATATAACGTAGCCGACGTGAACTATGGCCCCTGGTGGGGAATGCTAATTACGAAGATAGCATAGACGGTTGTAACATACACGCTGATTTACAAGCCACACGTGATCCAGACTTTTGAGAATTCAATCCCTTAAAGTAAATTTTTTGAGCTACAAAATTATAAGATTACAAATACCTTCTAATAATTGAACAGTACACAAACATCGTTTTTAAAATAATTATCATCTTAAACGGTTTGTTTACATTCAAAATACCTAAAACCATTAAAGTACATAGATTATTAAAAAAACTCTCCTGCGCGTGCGAAGCCGCGGGCAAAAGCTAGTATAATATAAATATAATAAATTTTATAAATACTAAAGATAAAATAACCACGTACTTCAGTAGGCGGAGCGCCTTAATAGTTAGATAACAATTTTGCTGACCAATTTTTGAATAAGTAAGTACGGTCTCCTAATTTAAACCGACAGCCCATATGCTTTCATGCTGAAACTTTCTTTTGCCTTTTTAAAGAAGCAAAAGGAGACCTTTCTATTAATTTGTGAATGCTGGATTCTTCGAGCTTAAGTGTCTATAAGAAACACCATAAATTAGAATCCGTTAATCAAACTCACCTTTATCAAAATACATAGTCTAGGGCGCTCTAAGTATTCACGAACCTATTAATTACCTAGGGATGCTCTCGCGCACGACCACGCCGCAATCTTATGCAATACTGCCAAATTGAAAAAGTCGTAACTCTATAGGAATCCTTAGAAGTTCATACGACTTTTAGATGAATACGGTGGTATGCACTTCGGGTAACTGACGATCTCGACCTGTGAACTGTGGGTCTAGCCTCAAATATGCTACAACGACACATTGATTTTGGTGCGTTAGCGACACATTAACGAGTAGGTACATAGTTTGCAAGTTGGCATGAGCAATTGGCGGAACGGCATACATTAGAGGTTAACACCAAATTTTAATCGTATTTTTTTCAACTTTATTAATTACATACTATTTTTGTTTCGGTAGTCTAATCATCGATAGGAGAGTTTTAAGGGTTAAATGTTGGTTCCTAATATACGCGCGGGCGAATGGTTCCTATTTAAGCCAGTAGTTTAACACTAAACTGGCTGCATTTGCATCATGCTAATGCACTGCCTATTCAGCACGATGACTGCGCCAAACAATGCAAACTGCCACTTACTGTCGCATAAACTATATGTGCAACTAATTATTAAGACAATACCTATTTCACAATCATTCAGTACAAGTTGCCTTCCGTTTAGACTGTTTAAATTTAACAATAATTTAAAAACGAACCTAAAATATACATTTTTGGCGAATACGTTAACCATTAATTTCCTGTCGTGATACGCTTGGTCTCTTCCTTACAGATACTAAGACCCCTTTTCACATGCTCCATATCAAAGTAACGACAGCACTATTATTATCACTCCGTACAATGCTACAATAATCGTCCAAATGACAAACCGTAGACTGTAATTGTACATTTAGCAAGTTTCACTTTCGAAAACGGACAAAAGCGGTTTATGATATTTAACATTGCCATGGTAGGTGCACTTTATGGTAAAGTGGCGCTTACAGGAGCCAGTGGCGTTTTGGAGGGTGAGGTGAGGTTAGGATGGAAGGCAGTGTGGCGTGGTTCCCTCTGCAGCGTATTGTTTACACAGGCATTATGGCAGTTAATGAGGTACTTAATGACCCCGTGACGCGGTAATTAATACTCTTAGACTTCTCATTACCTGCCGACGCACGGTTGTAGCATACAGTGGGTTGTGTAGTGTTGTTAAATTAAATTGTACACACGTAGGCAACACAACACGTGCAGGCAACATCAGTAACAGCAACACACTTGACTGACCGTTGGGAGACCTTATCACGGTGCTATAAAGTTTAAAAATAGTCAATAACAGTGTCAACTATGGTGCCTATGAACACGACATTCAAAAGTTATAGGTATTTAAAGATTTGACAATGTCCTGTTATTCAAGATACGTGTACAGGTGGGTATGTAGATTATTGCAGTAAAAAGGGGTTAGGAAAAACCTTTTCCTTCTGCCAGACTCAAGTATTCTGTGCCGAAAAGTTGCTAACTTTTGTCACTATATATCATAATATTAATCTGTTTGTGTCTTGTTGTAGATTTAATTTCTTTAACGACCTCCTAAACCTAGTCGGTAGTGAGTAGTGACCCTACGAAGCTGGAGGTCCCGGGTTCGATTTTCGATAAGGGCATTTATTTGTGTCTTTATTTGTTCCTGAGTTATGGATGTTATCTATGTACATAACTATCTTTGGGTATATATATTTTCTATATGCCCAAAATAGAAGCTTTGCTTAGATTGATCTGTGCAAGACTGTCCCCAAATATTTAATTTTATCTTAATCTCTGCTGTTTTCACGTCAAGTTAACCTACTGAGCTATTCACTATGTAAGAGCAATGGCGGCCTCGTGTCTCTAATTGCCGTACGCCTCTCGGCTAATAAACGTTGCGTCAATTTTAAGGGTTAAATGTTGGTTCCTAATATACGCGCGGGCGAATGGTTCCTATTTAAGCCAGTAGTTTAACACTAAACTGGCTGCATTTGCATCATGCTAATGCACTGCCTATTCAGCACGATGACTGCGCCAAACAATGCAAACTGCCACTTACTGTCGCATAAACTATATGTGCAACTAATTATTAAGACAATACCTATTTCACAATCATTCAGTACAAGTTGCCTTCCGTTTAGACTGTTTAAATTTAACAATAATTTAAAAACGAACCTAAAATATACATTTTTGGCGAATACGTTAACCATTAATTTCCTGTCGTGATACGCTTGGTCTCTTCCTTACAGATACTAAGACCCCTTTTCACATGCTCCATATCAAAGTAACGACAGCACTATTATTATCACTCCGTACAATGCTACAATAATCGTCCAAATGACAAACCGTAGACTGTAATTGTACATTTAGCAAGTTTCACTTTCGAAAACGGACAAAAGCGGTTTATGATATTTAACATTGCCATGGTAGGTGCACTTTATGGTAAAGTGGCGCTTACAGGAGCCAGTGGCGTTTTGGAGGGTGAGGTGAGGTTAGGATGGAAGGCAGTGTGGCGTGGTTCCCTCTGCAGCGTATTGTTTACACAGGCATTATGGCAGTTAATGAGGTACTTAATGACCCCGTGACGCGGTAATTAATACTCTTAGACTTCTCATTACCTGCCGACGCACGGTTGTAGCATACAGTGGGTTGTGTAGTGTTGTTAAATTAAATTGTACACACGTAGGCAACACAACACGTGCAGGCAACATCAGTAACAGCAACACACTTGACTGACCGTTGGGAGACCTTATCACGGTGCTATAAAGTTTAAAAATAGTCAATAACAGTGTCAACTATGGTGCCTATGAACACGACATTCAAAAGTTATAGGTATTTAAAGATTTGACAATGTCCTGTTATTCAAGATACGTGTACAGGTGGGTATGTAGATTATTGCAGTAAAAAGGGGTTAGGAAAAACCTTTTCCTTCTGCCAGACTCAAGTATTCTGTGCCGAAAAGTTGCTAACTTTTGTCACTATATATCATAATATTAATCTGTTTGTGTCTTGTTGTAGATTTAATTTCTTTAACGACCTCCTAAACCTAGTCGGTAGTGAGTAGTGACCCTACGAAGCTGGAGGTCCCGGGTTCGATTTCCGATAAGGGCATTTATTTGTGTCTTTATTTGTTCCTGAGTTATGGATGTTATCTATGTACATAACTATCTTTGGGTATATATATTTTCTATATGCCCAAAATAGAAGCTTTGCTTAGATTGATCTGTGCAAGACTGTCCCCAAATATTTAATTTTATCTTAATCTCTGCTGTTTTCACGTCAAGTTAACCTACTGAGCTATTCACTATGTAAGAGCAATGGCGGCCTCGTGTCTCTAATTGCCGTACGCCTCTCGGCTAATAAACGTTGCGTCAAACGTTTAATTGTGGTGTCTTTGGCCAATTACACGCATTGGTGCATCTGGGCCGACCGCTTGATAAGATTTCTCTTCTGACCTGAAGATAGAAACTTGGTAAGCTCAAACTGCTATCTGCGAGGCCGTGAGGTGACAAATGGAATTCATTAGGTATTATTAGTACGAGTCACATCTTGTTTAAAAATATTGAACAACTCCCTTAGCTATCAGATTCATTCACCAGAAACGGAGCCTTTCTGATAACAAAATATTAGTGTCCGACCGAAGGTTCGGTTTCGGTTTCGGTTTCGGCCAGTTTCGGCCAAAAAATCATGTTTCGGCTGTAGTTTCGGTTTCGCCCAAAAAACGGCCGAACCTTTCGGCCGGGCCGAAACTTACGAAATGTTACTTCGTACTATGAAACTAAACTATGTGACAAAGACCAAAAGTTGGGGAATAAGTAGGACAACAATATTAATATGTACCTAGCACTACTTACATATACTGATTCATGTATAGGTACAGAAATTAATTGGTTTATTATAAAGCACAATTCCACTAATGAGGGCGCCACTAGACGGTCGACGCAGTCTTAAGAGGCTGTTAATACCTATAACGCGCGCACTGTCTAATTGTATCGGAGTAAATGAGATAGCACTGTCGCATGTTACTGGGCCTGGGCAAAGGAATAATAAGAAAACTCATCATCTTCCTCGCGTAATCCCGGAATTTTTGCCACGGCTCATGGGAGCCTTGAGTCCAATTGACAACTAATCCCAAGAATTTGCGTAGGCACTAGTTTTTACGAATGCGACTGCCATCAGACTGACCTTCGAACCCAGAGAGTAAACTATTAGGCCTTATCGGGACTAGGCCGGCTTCCTCACGATATTTTTCCTTCACCGAAAAGCACATAGTAAATATCAAATGATATTTCGTATACCTATAAGTTCCGAAAAACTCATTGGTACGAGCCGGGGTTTGTACCTGCGACCTTCGGATTGAAAGTCACACGCTCTTACCGCTAGGCCACCAGCGCTCAAGGAAATATCTCGCTTTTTAATACAATGGACATTGGTTGGAGTCTGTGCTCAACTACTTATCCTTCAGGATAAGTAGATCGGCACCCGGCCTTGCGATATTGTCAACAAAAAATTCGCGCTCGCTGCGCTCGCGTTTTTGGTTGACCCTGTATCTACATGTTGGCTTGACTAGTGAATGAATGCAACTAGTGCAAATGTTATTTATACGTCATAATTTCATGGAAGTTTTGACGTTTAAAATAACACTTGCACTGCGTGTGTTATCAAAATCGTTGCAGAATTATCTTGGTCTAACTCTAGTAATTTTCTTAAAAGACTGCTTAAGTAACATCAATTTCAAGGACATTGGGTGTTGATAGCCCCATAATATGTGTGTAAAAGCGGTTTTACGACATTTTTCAACGATTTTAAGAAGTCTACAAAAGGTTCGGTTTCGGTTTCGGTTTCGGCCGAAACTAGAGCCAAAGCCGAACATTCGGTTTCGGTTTCGGTTTCGGCAAAAAAACATGTTTCGGTCGGACACTACAAAATATTTACAGTGTATAGGGCTTGTGCACAAATCACGCGAGGTTCGACAGGGGGAGGGGGGTCACGAAAAAATTACGATAGATCACGTTGGAGGAGGGGGGGTATAAGGAAACCTCACGTGTATTTTTCTACAGTGACCGAAACTAAGAAAAAAAATCTACCACACGAGTAGATACTTTTTGTCGGTTTCTTTAAACATAAATCTTCACTCTGCACTTATTTAACGAAAATAGAAAAATAAACAAGATTTTCTATATACATACAATACTATTTATCTTAAAATCAGGTCGAGTGAAAAAATTTCAAAAAAATACACGTGAAGTTGTGTGGGGGGAGGGGGAAGCCAAAAACCTCACCAAATATCACCAAGGGGGAGGGGTGATAAAAAATAGCCGAAAACACTTCGCGTGATTTGTGCACAACATTTGTGTACCTAAGTAGATACCTACATTTCGCACCGGGATTCATCGACAGAGTTATAAATATTATTTAATAAGTTAGGTACCTACCTATTTAATAGTATTTCACTAGAAGCGTGAAAGATTCGCTGCTACGAGCGAATTGTTTATGAAGTACTTGTATGTAGGTATTCTATGAAATTTAAATGGCGCTATTTGCATTTTGAAGACATTAAATACCTATTTCTAAGGTTCAAATCAGAATCTCTAAGAAGTTTGATATGAATTAGTATGGTCGACGAGTGCTTTTATAGAGTTCGCACCATGCAATAGTTAAATAGGATATGAATCAAAATCGACATGCGTACTCGATACGCGCTTAGGGTTCTAAAGAGACTTAGCTAGACCAATAGGTCTCCTCACATTAAGAATACTAAAATCTAGAAACTTAGTTCCACCAAGTTGAACTAAAAATAAGTAAAGCCAAAATACTACTATACCCATCTATCGCTATTACAATAATCAGTTGAAAGAGAAATGGCCAATTGGCCATGTATGGAAACTGTGGCAAAATATTACAGTTTAGGTAAATGGCTTCACCACGGTTGCTGGAACACACTTTCTAGGCTTTTTAAGCTAAGTACTGACACCTAAAATCAGTTCTCGTTAATCCGATTGACAGTCTGTTTATTCATGTATACACTTTGGTATTAAAAAAAAAAAAAATTATTATAGGACATTTTTACACAAATTGACTGAGCCCCACGGTAAGCTCAAGAAAGCTTGTGTTGTGGGTACTCAGACAACGATATATATAATATATAAATACTAAAACACATAGAAAACAACCATGACTCAGGAAGAAATATCTGTATCAACATACAAATAAATGCCCTTACCAGGATTTGAACCCGGGACCATCGGCTTCATAGGCAGGGTCACTCACTAGGCCAGACCGGTCGTCATAGTGCGCGATTTTAGTATCGTGCATAGTGCGCGTATAGCATATAAGTAGGTACTAAAATAAACATTACTTATAAAAAAAATCTAGACAACGAGATGAATAATCGAATTCCCAAGAATCACCGTTAAACTCAAAGACTATAATGAATCTAAAGTGTTGCAATTTAAATGGTATACTTTTGGTTTTTTAAGCAAGTTGTGACCGTGATATAAAATATTAAATAAAAATAATTCCATGACGTTCCCGTTCATTTAAGGTGTTAATATACAAACGCAATAACCTCAACGGGTGATTTTTTGCATAATTAATTCCAGTAAAATGTGCTATTGGCACGTTCACATTGTTACTCAAAATGAGAACGTTGGAAAAAATCGTCAAGCGACAATAACAATGGTCGAGAATTTGTCATTACGGGAGTACGTGACTGTAGCCCAAACAGTGCGACTGCGCCGTGTCTCGCTTATTTTAATATCGCCCTGATATTTTAAGGTTCCGCCTAATCCAACTTATTAATGAAACATACAAAATCAGCAAGTAACCATATGTCGTATTATCGCAAATTTAAGAGTTAGACTCTTGTCGGTGTAGCTCTCTCCATTTGACTCTATCCAGGGCCGCCTCCTTGATTTCCTTATATGTACTACATTACATCTACCTTTTCTTTTATTTGTTTTATGTAGCTTATTCTCGGCTTGTCGTATTATGCTAACCGCAAATTAGAAGCCATTAATTGTTTTTAAAATAGTTGAATAAATAAAGTTTGTAGATAATTTCCAAAGCAATACACTCTTTTTCTAAAAGAATGTTCGCGATGAATCGATGCCTGATCAATATTAATCTCCTCAGAAGGAACCCACTTCATCGCCTCTGTATACATAACAAAGTTTTTATACTTTATTTTCCGTCGCGTCGCTTTTTTTTATAGTTTTTGTCGAGCAACGTGACACTGTCTGATTTTCACGTAATCTGATAAATAATAAACAGTTCCTGAAGAACCTTCGGTACTATTATCATACGGCCTTGTGGCCTGTATAAACCCGCAAAATCACGTAAACACCCGCTGATAAAAGTTTCATGATCGTTCACGTGTAACCCCTTAATGGGAAAAGTTTCTATGTCCCAGTAATTGAATTCTATTCGCAAAACAGAATTCCTTATCCTTAGAAACGTTTGAAGTTTAATTGATTACCGGACTCATAAAATTTATATTACCTTTAATGTGAAAAATAAGATGCTGCGTAGTACGCATTCTAACTTAAAACTTCCTTAAGTTCCTTATTAAATATTAAAAGAAGATACATATTTTCCTACCTTGGCGTTCTATTGGGTGTTTTACAAACATAGGTAACGATTATTATTTGACACTGGCTTTTCATCTTGACTTTTCTAGATCGTGTAGTTAGGTACCTACCTTTTCAAACAAGAAGTGTAAGACGAATTGTCAAACCGGGAAGAGATGACCATTATTATAACTTAGCATATCATTTGTGAACCTACTGCAATCGCACAAGCCTTTGAACGTAACCCTAAAAGCTTTACTTGTTCTTAACTACCGTGTCTTTCATATTGTAATTGACCTTTTTGTTTCATGTACTCGCTGCCCATAAAAGTATAAGTAGGTATTGATTGTTATTAACTCTAATACGTTTAATTAATTGTCATATATGATGGATGGGGTCCGTGCCTTATCTCAACAATAATGCACCTTGGGTCATCTTAATATGGCAAGACGTTCAACGCGAGGTTGACGACGAATGTGGCCTTCTGTTTATGGGAACGTATATTAGAATAAGCTAGATTATTCTTTATTTACATTAAGGTACGGATCGAGAGTATATTAACATTATTTACAATTCCACTGACGATTGAATATCTAATAAATATATACAATACTGTGGAATAGAAACAGAATAATAATTTAAGCACTCTTATATTTATCTATGTACTTATTTACTTATAAGTCTTGTAACATTCGATAATTGCGTTAAGGTAAAATCGTCGCGTAAAAAAAGGAAAATGCATGTTCAAAGGGCAATAAATAAGTTCAAAGAATCAGAGAAGATACATTCATAATCAGAAACATGTATTCACATATCCACCTTTAGCGCCATGACATAAGGTGAAAAACTGTGTAGGTGTTTATGACCGTTAGTGTACAATGGCCAGCGCCTAACCCCTAAGCCCGCGCATATTTCCAAGAACACTGAATTATTTCACATTCTAAATACAACTCGCCGACACAACTTTGATGTCATTTAGCGAAAACAATGGAAAGATTCGCGCGCACAGTTGCATACTAAGCGCTGCATTTTATTTAAATAAACTTATTTTTATTATGGCCGTGTCGCTAAATTCCAGGTGCTTGCTAGTAAAATTTTAATGTCTAACTAAGTGACTCATGTCTTGATAATTTGAATGGGTTCTTTACTCTCCAGCCTATTCATCAGTAGATTGTATGAATGACATTACATATTAACTGTAAGTTTATTAAATATTCATGTTATTTCTATTAGTAAATAACTACCTATTAAAACATTGGTATATACTACAATCTTGCTGAGAAGCGAGATTATTTGATACAAAGTTTTGTTCAATAAGGAAACATAGTACTCGTAGGTACGTTTAGGTGTAGGTAAGCCGTTCAACATAGCATCACAGGGAAATCAAGTAGTATCAAGACATCATCACAATTTCCTCAAATCGTCACTTTCCGTTATGAAGATGTCCATCCGATCTTCGGTCACGCTCATGTAATATCCATCTTACTTCGTTACATTCAACTTAATCCGAGCCATTTGCATTTCGCACATTGTGAGCTTTCCCGCTGTTAAACCAGGTTTGACTAGCTCTTATGCCTTTAAACATAGAGGTCTTAATTTTCGTGATCAACGATGCACCTTGGGTGAGAAGTACATGTGTAAAGAAGGTAGTTTTCGCTATCATAAAGTGATCAGAACCCCGTTCAAATACAGCTATAAATCAGCCTGGGACTTTCCCTGGTCGTTATCATTCTCCACGCCTCGCCATGGCTTCTGATATTTTGCCAGCTTTTTGTACGCAGTTATATATGTAATGTAATGACTAGCTGTCATATTCCGCAAAACTATCAAGCGTGGCTGTGAATCTTAAATGGTGCCAACACCGTTTAAACGTTACGAGCTGACAATTGCTGGTTTTCTAATATTGTTGACACTTTGTTAACCTCTCTGCTGTAAAATTTGTAGTAAAACTCGAAATAACAACATCATTATTAGGTTTCTAAGGTTTAAAACGCTATTGTCTTATGTTGAATCTCATTTAATAGTGTCTAGTTACAGTCAGCAAAATAAAGCGCAATATTGATAATGTATTTTTTTTTTTCAATCTGACTGTTCTTTTCTTTTGGCTGTTTCTCAATCTCATATTAGTTAGATAGATACATTTTTTAGATTTTGAATAATGTACCGGAACAAAATAGAAAACCTAAAGTAGTTTCAACTTTTGTATCAGCAAAATTAACTTCAGCAAAAATGACGATTCTAAATGCAGAAATATCTATAATTAAACATTAAAACGACTCGTATGTAGGTTTTTAGAGAAGTTAATTGGTATGCATGAGGCGAGGTTGCGAACAAAAGGCATTATAGCATCCTGTTCCCGACACCAGCTCTTATTATTATCTTAATGATAAAAATTTATAGCTCCTTAAATTCGCCGTGACGTAAATATTAATATGTAATACCTATATATTTTTTTGTTATTGCGAATTATCCGTACAATGTTTTTAGTTTCGCAATGCCCGTTTTTTAAGCGGGCGGTTGTTTTATACGATCAAATGCATGAAAATGCGCTTCCGCTGCATTTACTGTGTAAAACAATATATGTTATTTTATTATTTTATTTTATTAGATTATCTAATGTAAAATGTAATTTTTCCTGCATTCTGTTGATCGCATGCGTTCAACGCTGCGTTTATCGCATAAAACAACCCCGCGCTTAAAGGGTTCCTCCCTTACCTATAGGTTTGCTATAGGTATACGTCAAGTGGGAATACTTACATATTTTCCCTTAAATCCTTCTCTGGAGACAACTGGATTGGTAGATTCAAAACGAATAGGGGTCTACATTGACCATTTTTTGATGAAATGAATATTTTCGAAAACAATCGCATTGGAAGGAAAAATAATTTAAACTAAGAGGATTTGTATCATTATAAATATTACTTTTGACACCTACGAACATGATCAATTTCCTCAAATTCAACTGAAGGATATAATTTACAAGGACACCTGTTTAAATTACTAGTATATTTTAATTCTCTGTAGGTATATGTCGGCGGCCGATCGTAAGATCACCAGATCGTGAAATTCCTAGACATGAAATAGGACCGTGAAATTTTTTGTCTCGTTCCCTGAGTCGACGGAGCCTCGCTACGTGGCGAGGCTCCTATTTCTAAATAGTTTGCACTTCGGGCATCTGAAGCAAACTAAACGAACCTACCCTACCTATCTATTGGACAGTATTGGTTTAATGTAACACCAATTAATGTAACTCACTATTACTATGTAACACCAATGTAACAACCATGGATGCAATAAATAAATTATGAATTATGAATGTGACTACCGTCAAAACATTACACAGGAACATTACGGTCAGCCTGATCTTACTATCGGTCACCGACATATACCTACCTAGGTATGTATACAACAACGCAAAATAGGTTTTATACGTACAGTCAGCTAAATTATTAGCTTAGCACCCCTGCATACGTAAAGCCACGTACTGTTAAAGCAATTGAACAAAAATAAGTTTTTGGCAAAAATTTCATTTTTGGTACAAGCTTTTGCGTTTGGTAGCGCTGACTGTACTTTTCTTACGACAGACAACTAATACTCATCGAGACAATTCTAAAAACCCCTAACACAATTAGGTTGCGCTGTTTCATCACAGAGTTCCTATGGCCACCTCCTGTCTCCATCATCAGATCAGCTCGATGGTACTATAATATTGCATTGTCATCCGATTTATACATGCATGCAAAATTTCAGCCCAATCGGAAACCGGGAAGTGGATCAAATTTAACTTGCAAGATTTGATTACAGACAGACAACGGTCAGGTGAAACTAAATAAAAGCTTGTAAAAAACTGGTCGTTACTGTTTAGTTAGATGTCAACGCATAATATGATTACTTTGATTGCCGTTACATACTAATCAAATCAACTATAAAAGGATAATAACTTAATTGTCAAGAAAAAGTAAAACGGTTCTTGCCATATCGGAGTATAGGTAGTCATTTCATACAATCTGAGGTCACATAAAAGGTTTTATGATAAGTATGTTACATTGTAAAACATTTATTCACACCTTGGTACATTTGATATCTTTACGGCCTGATTCGAGCTTTAAGTTAGGTACGTCAAAAATTTGCTGAAGGTACGAAATGTGCTCAAAATACATATGAAAAAAAAAGAAATGAAAGATATGATGCTGGTAAAAGATCCATGGTAAAAGTTCGAATCACACCGGTAAGAAATTCCTACTATATATATACTCTGTATCTTTAGGTATTTAAATAAAAATAAACAAAATCTACCCTCAAATGACTCCTGAAGACAGTTGAGGGTAGATGAAAACATTACATGATAAAATAATGTAGGTTAAAGTCAGTTCGTTCAGTGTCTGATCCAGGCGGTTTTGTATTTGGTTGGTTAACCAATAAATGTTATAACTACCCGAAAATGTACAAATTGTATGTTTACTTTTTTTACATACCTATATATAAAGACTATAGCTGATGCCCGCTACTTCATCTTAAAATAAGTGTAGTTAAATGACGAAATCGAAAAAAAAAATACTTATTTACCTATTATGCTTACGTTACGTTTACCCATATTAAATTATTGCTTTCTAGTATTAAAGGTATCTGACCTAAACAGCAAAGCGAGAGACAGACGCACGTAGTAAAACTTTCAGAGTATAAGTTGACATTTTTTAAAGTGACCGTTTAAGAATATGAGAGCTCATAGTTAATAAATTTCAACTATACCTACGTTGTTAACTACGGAACTCTAAATATCAATTTGTCATTTATGACGATTAAATAAATGCGTTATTAATAGACAAAAGCGCCATTTCATTGCTCAAATTCCACTTTTTCTGTTTCAGGTAAGTTAACGAGCTGATATCCTTTTACACCTACACTAAATAAGGTAAGTATTAAAATAATGGCCTATCTTGTATTGAATTTCGCTTCGGTTACGACCTAATAATTTTACAGTCAAGTGAACTCGAAGCCTATTAAGAATACTATAAATTAAAGCAGGTGGCGTGTGTTTTGACATTTTCAAGTATTTTAAATAAAAATGAGCCTAATTAAATGACCATTGTTCAATAATTCATGTAATTTAATATCGAACTTAAGGTATGCTATCAATGACATTAATTTGCTGGTTGCAAAGCTATAATAATAGGTTTTTAAATGCCATGTTCTACAATCATAAGTAAATTGTAGATACTACATA
Source organism: Cydia splendana (assembly GCF_910591565.1). Lineage (NCBI taxonomy): Eukaryota > Metazoa > Arthropoda > Insecta > Lepidoptera > Tortricidae > Cydia > Cydia splendana. The sequence continues at coordinate 8,068,630 of NC_085971.1, read as the reverse complement.
CGATTTTGAGTCATATTTAGTAGGTACCTATTTCTCAATATCAATTTGGACGATGTACGAGTATGATAGAGCTGTTTCCCACTGACGTCCAATTCTGTTTGCGGGATCCTACATGCATACTACAGAAAACTGGATCCTTCAAAAAACCGTACCCGCAAAAAACTGGACGTCAGTGGGAAACAGCTCTTAGACGAATGTTAATTTTCAATTCAAAGGCTCCTCGGCTATCCATCAATTGTTTAAGTCCTGCACTATACATACTTGTGTATATTTACAAACGCTAAACATCACAAACCTAATTTGCATATTCCAAAAGCAACTGTAATTCATTCCTTATATTTTATTTACCTCGCAGTTTGAATCTGCATTTAAGGCGGTCGTCCAGGCATGTCCCTTCGATTTTTATGCAAATGTTTCGCGATGCTGAGATGGAATGTCCATCACTCGGTTTCTATAGTTTCCTTTGTTTTAGTATATAATTTGAATTTCTCTTACGCCAGAGACATGTGCCAAGATGTTTAAGGATGATGACAAATTCTAAAGGGACGTGTTTTTCACCTTATGACCATGGGTGATTTATTTTTAAATAAAGAGTTATGTGTTATATTTAGAGGTAGAAAACAGACGGTCTCAATATCGCTAAAACGGTATTAGGTATTTCGACACAACCTTTAGTTAGGATTATTCTCTCGTAAACTTAAAAAAAAATTCTCTCAATTAGAGGTTCAGGGGATTAAAAATTCCAAATAATTAAAGACTGATGATGACTGATGAGACGAATTCTTATGAAAAAAGTATTTCATTGCAAGACAAGCGGTCAGTCAAATTATTTATATACCTACCTATTAGGTATACATATTCTGGCCATGAAAGTAATGGGGTCCCTTTGTTTCCCATAAAGTTTTAAGTCATAATGTATTGTTTGTCATATTTTCGTTAGTCATAAAACTGAAACCGTTAACTTTCAGGATTTTCGTAAGGTTATTCTATAGATAGGTTAGGTTAGATTATGTTTGTTTTATGGCAATCCTGAAAAGTTACGCGTTTCTGAGAAAAACCAATTATGACTAAGGAAAATTCGGACAAACAATATATTATGACTTAAAACTATTTGGGAAACAATAGAGACCCGAAAGTAATACATGCACCCAAGCGCGTGTGACCTCATTGTACACATATGTATTAGGTACACATGTGTAGACGGTGCTTTAAGTCTTAAAAATAAGACTATCTCTTGGTTGCAAGTTGAGAATTGATTCAGATTAAGGCTTTGTCAACTTACGTAAATACAGGATCGTCCTCCGTTTTTGAAATGGACATTCAAAGCATTTGGTTCTTATTTTATTGATGACAAAACTGTTAAAATCTATATGAAATCTTGGTACAAAACATAAATATTGGTGGCAAATTTTAAAACTTATTAGAAATCTCTAGCTCGTTTTTTGCTTATAAGTTTATTTATACTATCAAAACAACTTTCCATAGTTTTCAACTTTTCATACACAAATTTTTGTCCCGTTTCTCATAAAAATTCTTGTACGGTCCCAAGTAACATACCTACTCAAATAGTCATAAGTATGTAGTAACATGTCCCGTTATTGAAAGCGTTTTCCTCCAAACTCCAGTTGTATAATCAACGCTTTTCTCGCGTATTTTTATTGATTCTCCCCCGCCTCCCACTGCAAGGAAGCTGGAAGCTACCTCCTACTGCGCATTCATAATCGTATCGGCACACACGGCACACACCACAAACCAAACGACACTTTAATACCTACCCCATAAGAATCATTTTCTATTAGAACCCCCTGAAAGAACAGAACAGAATCGTGCGTTACCAGCTATGAGACATTAAGCATCATATAAATTACATTAGCATATAAATAAAGTATTTTTGTTGTTGGTCTGGACGCAGTGTTCGGGTTTTTTACGATGCACGGTAAGCCGCGACATTTTTGTTTTCTTTTTTAGATATATACAAGACCAAAACGACTGCGAGCAAATATCATATATTATCATCGATGCACATTTATGACTATCCAAAGTAATAAATAAACCAAAAGGAATTGAAATTAATTAAGTTAGTAAGTACTTACTTAAATTATAATTGCAGAATCTCGAGTACCTATGTGTACCTACTTAGATTATAGCAAAACCTTCGCAGCAGCAACTTCAGCATTTGCAGAACCTTCGTCAATTAGGTAAACTAAATTGTTATGAAATCCTACTACTATTTTACTGCTTCCCACGTAAGTACGTTACTATAAACTGTCTATAATGTGAAATGTATATTTACCAATTATCTACTAAAAAAACTTCCTTTTCCAATAAACAATTGAGGCACATTAAAGAAGCATATAGCTTGTACTAGCGTCCGTATAGGTAGGTAGGTAGCCGATGTTTCCAGGATAAACGGGACAAACGAAGATGGGGTGCGGCGACGGAAGATAAGGAGGACACTTTGTAAAGCGTAATTATTTCACAGAGAAGACAAAACTAGACATTTCCCCTAAGAAGTTAGCAATCTGTTTTTCGTTACTCATTCAAATCCTTTATAACATTACGTAGCACAAGTAAAGGAAGGAAATTCCACGTAATACTCTATCTTTATTATTCTCTAAGAAAAATTTATTTGTATTGAGGAAAATTATTTATTTCTTTTTCCGAATCAAATTGACAATTCAACTATGAGACACGTGTAACATCCCACCCTAACAAATCCATTCCCATGGGCATAACGCTCAATCATTGACATTTTTTCATTTTCCTCCCAAACGAAACTCGAGTTTTCCTTACGTTCCTTTACATATACATATGAAAGGCATTAAGCATGTCGGGGAACACATTGTGTCTTGAATACTAAGGCAAGAAAAATTACGGGAGAGATAATATCTTGCGGGATCGGGATCGAAACATGTTCGCCGCATAATTCGGGCCGGAGCGACACGTAGACAAATGAAGGCAGTAGACCTTACGTCGGCCGTAACGCGGGCCGTGATTGAAAGCCGGGTAACGCCCGTCCTTTATAAGGGTTCGTAGATCTTTTGATTGACAAACTGCGCGACAACCCAGGAACTATTTTAAATCAAGATTTACTCCGCGCTTGCGGCGAAGTTCGCATCATTACGAATCAAGATGAAGGGTACGCGGAAAAATTGCCTAGGCAAGAACAAATCAAAAATATATGCACCCTTCCTCCCTACGTGACGTGGTTCTCAAAAGGCGATTTACATGAGTACCGTCACCTCGTCGCGTGCTACGATTTTTTATGTAAATCATACTATTTAGATATGCCACTAGACATTTCTCTTTACCCGCCCGCGGAACCTTCAAATGAACTCGATTTTTAAGCGACTCCGAAAAATGGGGTCGGTTCGACGGCACGCTCCGCGACGCGCTGCCAAACACACACAGTTTTAACCGATCTCCATCGTGATCTTGCAGTAACAAAGGTAAATAAATATAAAAAAAACATATTTGTTGCCAATATACTTTCAAAGATTTGTTCTTATCGCAGAATAATGAAGTATTTGATTTAGCACTGTGTGTGTGAGTTTAAGGAGAAGGAAGTGCATTAGTGTTTTATTTAATATGTAAAATTAGTATACCTATACCTATAAAGCGCATTAGACAACTTTGGCATCATATAAGTAAGACAACCATAATATTTTTATATTTTATTAAGGACATCGAAACATGTTTCTTTAGGTATACATATACGGTTAATTCAAAAGTTAAGGTACTAAGCTAATAAAAATACCAATTTAACTACTTTAGACTCCAAAACAAAGCTTACCGAGTTATTTCACCTTAAAATAACATTTAACCTAAACTAAACACAAAGAAACACCCCTTCGGAAACCTATTTACTTCCCGAATCCCAGCATTACTGCTCTGCCACCTGTACTAATACGTTTTGAAATCACGTAGCAATGTACCTTTATTTATATTAGGAAGCTGAGAGTAATGCCCCCTCCCACCCCACGTCACCCCCTTATTCCCTCATAAAGCCTCCTTATCTAGGATTTCGAGCCCATTTCATTTGAATGTGCGCCAGATACGTTAGTTTTATTTATTCGTATTATACATTATTACTTATAAATAATACAGTTTATATATGTGTCGTAAATCCAGTGACGTTTTGATGAGGCGCTACTAGATGTAAAGGTTGGTTTGTGCGTTAGGACTTACAATTTTATAAAGCTAATTTATTAAATATTTTTTAATGAAATCTATTCAGTAAATTAATAAATAAATAAAACAAAAAGCGTTTATTTTCAGACAATTTATAAGTCCATAGCATTGTTAGTAGGTACTTAAAAAACAAAAATTAAAACTAAAACTAACTTTATTAATACTAAAAACTAAGGTACTAAAACTAAAATGAATAAGACATGAATTTACATTTCGAGTAAGATCATTGTATCGTTCGTTAATAATAGTTTACTTACCTATTCAATAATATATATATTTTTATTAAATAATGTATTATGTTTTGTACAATTCAAAACAACTTTTCAATTAAACCTAGCCGCCCGCCCAAAGCCTTTCCTACACTGTACATAAACATTTTCCTTTGTCGTCCGCCCCATTATTATTGCATCTCGCAATTCAGTCTCAACAAGCCTTAAGGAAAACGCGCACATACAAACATAAGACAACATTTTCATTACATAACACACCTACACTAATCACCACGCCCACCCTGCCTTAATGAAGCGACGATGAGCGGTAATTACACCCAGTACGCCTGCGCGCCACGCCCAGCCGCGCAGCCTCCCCCCACCCTGCTTAATTACTGGGATATCACCCCTTAATGTAAGGGGTGCTAAGCGTGTGTGGCTGAAAGGGGCTGAAATTTATATGGGGAAGTGGGAGTCATATAAGGAAAGGCTCGTGTGTGTACAGTTTCACCTTATTGTTGATTCTAATTATGTGTAAAAAATATTTGTGATGTGCTGTTATTTCATGTAAATAATTGAAAAGCTATCTTACTGCCTGTGCCTTTGTACAAGTACCTATTTACTATAGCGGTGTAGTGTATGTGAATTCTCACATAAGATAACGTACTTACTTGAATTGAGCCCTTTATAATTTAAAATTCTCCACCATACCCACAGTTCACTATGTATAATACAACCACAAACGTAATAAGTATATTTGTTTATAGGATATAATGTTTTACGAGTACAAACCCGGTTATCTTATCTAGTTATATTCAAACGTTGTCAGGATAATTTAATTGAAACAGAAGCTGAAAGTTGGAAGAAGTATATAAATTCACCTTACATTTTGGTGCACTTCCAAGTCAGTCTAAACCCCCGTTTCCACTAAACCTTAAAGTCTTTGCAGCGTAAACAAACGAAAGGAATAGAAACAAACAATAATTCACACGTAAAACCAATGTAGTGAAAAATGAGGAAGCTCCGAAACGTGAGACGCGTGCCGAGCGCGCGCCCTAACAAATGACCACATTTGCTTCGCGTGTGCCGAACGGTATACAGCCAATGTAATTATGAAAAAGTCTGAAATATACATGAGTTAAACCAGCTTTATGTATACAGAAATGTATCTCCCATTTCTGAAAGGAACACATTTTTGCGCATGAGGTACTTTCTACGCGTTTTTGCCTGTTTGTGTACCTATATTTAATGCTTCCGTGTCCTATGGCGTACCGTACCTAACTAGTAGAAAAAAAAGTCAAATACGATCTTTAATCTGTCTTTATTCTTATTTAAGTAACATCTAAACAATTAGTTGGGTATATTTGTAGTAACCACCTGTGCAGCTTAATCCTTTGTAATAAAGCGAAAAATGTAAACATACTCTTTGACGTTGACTGTACAGTACGTAAACACTTTCCAAGTTTAGTTAGTTGGTAATATTCATTTTAGCGATCAACCCTAAAAAGGACATAGCTGTCATGTTATCTTGTTTTACATATATAGTCTTACTAACATTTTAAATGTTTACAAGCTTATTTTCTGCCGATTTCTGACATCATGTCGTGATTAAAATAATATGTTGCTAGAATTACATATATATCAATAAAAACACCGAATATACAACTACAACGGCGTTTTTAACATAGATTGAGCTATTACTCCCTCAAACATAGCCCGGTATATGCAAATGGCCCCCAAATTACAACAGAGATAGCTATGTGCGCGGCTCACACGTCCCGTATTTACATATGAGTAATAGCCAACCCTCATTTCAAATGCACGCGAGCACTCTTACCTTATTCGAAGTTTTCAGGCTCTTTGCCTAGTCAAATTGGTAAAGTCGCTTTGTATAGGTGCACATTAAAAGTTGGAGCGCCGTGGAAATTGAGAATCCGTTCGTATTGACGGTGTGGAGGTGCCTTAATGCTGAATGGAATTGATTTTGGGAACTGACTGGGATTATATTGAAATATTAGGTACGAACTTTACTTATGGTCGAAATCAACTCTAATAAGTGTTACAAGTACCTGAGAGCACGGTAGTATTCGCACCAAGTCACCAAATATATAATTAACTTTTTGAACAATTTAAGGGCGTGGTATAATGTAATTTACGGCCAGCTTTTTTCCATGCTTTTGTAATTAAGGGTTTATTTTCAAATCTGTCTTTAGTAGATATCCAGTCTGACAGTAAAAACCATAAAAGAAACCCGATATATAACGTGTATAACTAACAAATCAGGATGTAGTTGACAAATACATTTTGTATCCCGAAGCACCAACAAAGACTCCAAATTCAATATAAATTTCATTTTACGCCCCAACTATCACGTACGGGCATACAGAATACGTTCGCGGCAGAGCGTCCGCTGTCAAATTTTAATTTCTCTCTCAAATATTTACCCAAGGAAAAAGGATTCCCCGGCGGGCCTCGGTCTAATAAGTTTTCCATAAGAGCGAGGGAGGCAAGAAGGCAAGAAGGGGGCAAGAAAGAAGGCAAGATGAGGCAAGAAAGCTCTTATTGTGTTTGCCGAAGCTGGCGCATCCGGGCGCATACCTAACAAGATGAATATACCGCCACCCCTTTCGGACCGCCCCTACTACGATCAGATAGTGCACTGAAATTGCATTGTCGAATACTAATTCCGTTTTGCTGACCATCGGGATGGTGACAGTGGATTTACAACTGTCTAGGTATTATAACACACAATTATTTGACTGAAACCATCGGCTAAGTATTTTTATCACAGTTTATATGCACTTATCATAAATCTTAACATCCTTAGCACAATTACAACGGGCTATACGACTAGTTAAATACCTATATTCAATGGGTTAGGAGATGATGAAGTATTTAAGCCATTAAAAAAAATATTGAAAAATATTAACAAATTACATATAAACTTGCAATATATTCCACCCCGACCCCGTTACTATGCAATAATTACATGTATATTTGTAGCTATGTAGGTAATGTAACAAATATCAAATCTATATAAGTTGAGCTCATGAATGTATTATTAGGAATTTCAATTGAAATTTTCGACGGTACCTGTCTGCCGCCGGAGGTGTCATGCCCCCCGTCAAATCATGCAATATGAGTTAGCGCCAGACGCCAAACGTGTGTTGGTCTTATGCGAGCTACGAGTACGTAGCTATGCCATAGCACGCCATAGTATCAGAACTGAACACAGTAATCCATTTTTGAATGTGTAGAAAATTACGTTTCACGTTCTAATATCAATGCCTGCTTGTCGAAGCTTTCAGGCTAGTTAGACGAACAAATATCCAAACATACAAACTTTGCTATTTATAATAATTATAGTATGATCTGTAAGTATATAGGATATTTATTCTGACTTATTTAATAAAACCCTACTGTACCACACATCACAAGTAACCCTCATTTTTCTAAGCGCTAAAAATATTTACTTTCGTAAAACTATTATTTATTTGTACAAAAATGAAGTATTCACTCCAATGTCAGCTCAATTCTAAAACGATTTGCTGACGTCATTTCGAACGTAAACAGGGTATGTTTAGGTTAGCTACGTCACAGCTCGATATACTAGCAATAATGTGGAGCCAGGAGACCCGCGACCCCGCGAGTAAAACTAGCAATAAAGGGTAAGAGCATTGGTAGTAGTACCTATCATACCTTCGAGTATATACCTATGCTACGGGAAGTTTTTTTAAGTAAGTTCCTCACTAAAATAGTGTTTCTTTTGAAACGGCACTTAGCCTTTTTATTTTAAATAAATTAATCTATGAAAATTAAGATTACGGAATTTCTTACGTTGTTATACCCAGTAAAACCTCGAAAGATTTATAAATTATTTAACCGCGTGTAACGCGTGTTTGCTTTCTGTAAGCCGCATTGATAGTCGTTTGTGACTTGTGAGTTATTTTTTCAGAATCAACAAAAGCTACTTACCACCTGTGTACGTCTGAAAAAGATTTATTGTGCCTGGGTTAGAATGTAGCTTAATTAAATATTTAAATCACTATTTTTTTTTATCTGTTGAGGTCACGTAGGGTAGTTAGAAAATGATACACAGCACCTGCATAAAGGTACTCTCCGTAACAACCTCGTAACACTTTCATCATCACAAACAGGTGCGACTAAAAATAGTTGTTACATCCCTTGTGCGTAACAGCGCTGTAGTTGACAGGTTCTATAGAACTTGTTTATAATCCCCGCTGGTTCCGTGGCCTGACCTTGTGCGCCCTTCAGTCGCAGCCGTTCCGCCGACTTACTTATATTCCGAGTCAGTAAATATATAAAGACATGACGTAGGACTTGAGAATAATAAGAAAATGCAACTGCATGGGAAGTGCAACCCGGAAGTTGTTTTAGATTACCTCGTGAAATATTTTTGAAGTAATGCTCTCGCAAAGACAGTTTAACATCAGATAATAAGTAACAGGTGTGTCAATGATGAGAAAAATCTTAACTCGCATTTTTGCTTTACCGGTTAGATTGTGAACCTATTATTCACTTCTTATAGACGAGCTGTAGCTTTCTGACTGATGAAGATGGTGTCAAGCACTCAGCTCGTTTGCAAAACACAGCCATAACTAAACCGAGGGCTACCCTGGCTATAACTCGCAGGCCTTTTTTAAAGTCCTGAGCTCGGTATCACCCGCTTTGAAACGGCCATACGCCGACGCAAATATAAAAGGCTCACGTCCTTCGCCGTTGTCGCCGCGACCAAATCGGTCCAATATCGCTTTTTCCGTTCGATTATTTCAGCGCGTTAATGTTTTTATTTAAGCGGTATTGAGCGGTGTCGGCGTCGCCGCTGGCCCTAATTTATTGCAGGTCGACGCGTTCGCGGCGCGTGTTTTTGACGCGGCAAAAACGCGATGCTTGGCGCGCCCGCGCAACGCCCGCGGGTTTTTCGCCGCGTAGCGCTTTAATTACGACGAGTTAGGCCTGCCGCGCACTAAGTAGCCTCGGAAGGCTATGGGATTGGGTTGCCTTAAATTCTATATCCAACGATGTTTGATCATAGGCTGCGGTGTCCGCTTAAGATTAGCATGTCATACGTTTGTTCTATAAAATATTGGCAGCTAAGGCTAGTAGGTAACAATAGAGAACAGAACGTAAAGACTGTGTTATAATAAATATTATAGTCTGCTCTTTCAGGTAGGTAAATAAAATAACGTTAAAAAAACCCTGTCTCGGTTATTAATTAAGAATGTTTTAAAACACAACTTTAAGGATGCAACATTTATGAAAGTATCCACTTTTTTATCCTTTTTTTTATTTCCTTTACATTGCCCTGCTTCATTTTTATCCGTCAGTTTTGTTTATAGCACTAATTAAACGTGTAATATCAACATTAAGATTATGATTAATTTAAACAAAAATCGCAGTAAATATTAGGTATAACATTGGGGTTATTTTTAACCCTAATATCCCTGATTTGCCACGAATTTGTTCCCTTCAAAATCTCGATGATTTAAAAGATAACTGCTTAGCTAAATCTTTTTTTAGAATGTATGATGATTGGATGGCACGTGTGCCCGAGCCCTAAGAGAGCCTCTTTTACACTTGGGTATGCAGCGCCAAGCTGACTTATATTGCCGTATTTCCATGCTTCGAAAATACTTTCAGCCAATTTACTTTATGAATAATAAGAGAAAAATTGATTAGTTTGCCAACAAATTTATCACAAACTCATGTATTATAAATCACTTAGTAATTGGAAAAGTTGATTCAAATAGAAACGGGGCGGATTAATTTTCCGTAGGTACCTACTTAACTAGAAGAGACTGATTTATTGAAAAGTAATGCGAAAGTGAAACAAACGAGGAGCGTATTTCACGCACGTACCCGTTTTATTCTTTGGAAAAATATAAATCTTGTGAGCAATATTAAGTGGAGAAAGGGAGTATCTTTTATTTGTTGTCTCGTATCATAAACAGTGAGTGTGTAGACGTCGGCATGTTGGAGAGGCCCCCGCTGACCGGCCGGGAAACATACATTTTTAACGTCCCACCCCCGGGTGAGAAGGGAGAAAATTACAAAAGAAAACAGCCTTAATTTCCAATGTCATCTCCGTTTCGTCTAATCCGCTTATCGTTTTATATTTCGGCTTTTGAATTTTCATTTATTTTTGTTTGTTTAAGGAAAAGGAACGCTGAGTGGTCTCCTGGGTTGACTCGATTTGTGAGTTCTTTTTAGAAGTAAATAACTTTCGCGTATTGACCGTAAACCGATGATTTTACAAATGCAAGATTATTTCGTCAAAGTTTGAAAAAAACTTTAGTTTATTCAAATGTTTTTAATAATTCTGCTACATTTATTGAAATTTTACACCTACTTTTCATTACACTTTCAGTATTTAATCATTCCTATTAGAGAACTGAACGTAGTACTCTAAAGATTTTCTTCTAATCAAATTAAATAAAAAATACTTCTTCGGGCACCTAAAACCTCATTATTAGTCGGAGCTAGATGAAAAGACAAATAAAGTAGACAAATAAACAGGGACAAATGCTGATACTTACACACATTCCGCATCCCGATCTCACTTCTTTCTTATTGGATGCAGATTCAGCACACAATAGTACGTCAGATGTGGACGCGCATTAATCAGGAGCCCAACCACCATAATTCAATCACTACCTGCCGTTCGAAGGGTAAAGGCACGAAGAACTGACCGTCTTCATACACAGTTACTGCGTTGTTCGATTGGGCGAAGGTATGGGCATCGGGCAGGCTGCTTTATATCTGTAAGGATGACCAGCATGGAAGATGATAATGTGCAGGCTATACAATGGATGCGGCAGTATGACTGTGGTTTTAACATATTTGTGGTTGTTTATATTTTAAATATTAATATCATTCTAATTTTCATATTAAATTTACTTGTTTTTGTCATTTACGATAAACAATAAATATTTATGTACCTATGGTTAGGTAAATATAAATTATCAAAAATATTATTCATTCGATTTGCGGTATTTAAAAAGAATTAGGTTTTTTATAAGTACATACATGTGTAATGTGTAAGTTGAGACACTATTAGGTATTCAAAATGTAGTTTAATAAGATGCCATATCCACCGATATGTCTGCGGATGCGACTTCATATTTTACATAGAATGCGTACTGTCAATACAGCAGACCTCAATCACGGACAAGGCCAGCATTTGCAAATTAAACGCGATACCATCGCAGTACCACTAATAGGCACTTTTACCCTTTCTCACGTCAAGAATCATTTATAATTTTTGTTAATAAAAAGTGTTATTGTTCTAGACATATTGAGATATTCGAGACGTTGTATAATTTTCGACATAATTTTTTAACAATATTTATTCATTTTGGACGATAATACTGTTTGTCAATTACCTAAAATCGTTTGTTAATTATAAATAATATTGGTATTCGATTTAATCAGATATGGCTGTAAATTTACTAGTGTAACTAAAATTAGGAATTGTTGTTGTCTGTCCTAGGGCACCCCTGAGGTGCAAAGGGCCTCCACAAAATCCTTCCACGCCTTTTTATCTTGAGCAACCATCTTGGACTCGTTCCAGCTCAGTCCTAGGACTAGGAAATTAGGAATAGGTAGTCTAAATAATATTTATTAAAAATTACGTGTTAAATAATTGTTAATGATTTGCCTATACAGCTTACTATATTTACTTACTGAGTACCTACATTAATAAATGGACCGGATAATGACCAGGTTGTGTGTAAAGCCCACATGAGTAACGTGTTATGATAACATCTCGGCATTAGCGTAACGAATCGCAGTTCGAATCTTTATGCCTATCCCTGCTTATGTTCATAAGTTTAATGCTAACTACGTAACCACCATCAAATAAGGGCTTACTATAAAGTTGATCTTAACGCGTCAGTGAGATACGGCAACTCGTATAGCGTAGTCTTATTTGAAGTTATCCTTATTGTTATGTCGTAGTAGATATTATATCAAGCAAACCTAAACAATACAAAAAAATATAAATCCTTCAAACTAATACTTTAATGGGTTTGAAATGTTAGAATTTGTATAAAACACGACGTATCCTTAATCCCAAACAGTTAAATCTAAAGTCGGTCCAGCCAAGGGTTCATTTAATGACTAAAAGACCGTACAAAAATGTAAATTAGTCATATATTATGTGAGACTGTTCCGGGAACCGCATTAGACGCCATTAATTGAGCTAAACCAATAGAGACGACATCAGGACACGTGTAGCCCTCCGTTACTAAAAACTTAAAAAGCGGACTTGTGCTTGGCCGACGTATTCTAAATATTTCTTTGGGCCGCCGGGCCTCACTCTTTAATTGTTGTTTTTGCCCGGATTCCGTTTTTTGTGATTGATTCAGCATCAGCATGCAGTTGTCATTGTGTTCCTTCAGGTTTTGATCATATTTTTTTCTCCGACCGTCCAATTGTTTGTATGTTTTAAGGAACTGTTTCTTCTTTTTTAAACTCAACGGCATGGTAATGCGAGATCTTTAAATAATCAGATGAATTTCAAATGTGATGCATGGATACTGTTTAAAATTGTACATTCATAAAGCATATGCATTTATAAGATGTATTGACGAATAAATTGACTGACTGGAGGACGGACGGGTGGCTGGGAGGAACGGTTTAAACAAAGAAGGATAAATAAACGTTAAAGAATTTTAATAAATGTGTGAAGCACTAGGCGGGCCTACCTGAGCTCAGAGAGACTTCAGGCAAACGTGACAAGGAAGCGATGCTATCACGTCTGAGAACACGATTTTGGTTTTCAATTAAAGTTAAGTAACTAGTGAATTTTTGCACCATCAAATTTTGTTTAAGGTAGCACTATTGAAAACATTACCTTTCTATGTAGTAACTAACTATGAGTTACTCTTGAAAAATGTAATGGATATTCAAAGTGGGTTTTATTTAATTTATTTCAATTGGTCTCGTAAAATTAAAAGTATTTATGTATGTAGAGAAGTATTATATGGATAGAGACAGAGTCAGAGGTTTGATAATAGTCGTCCGTAGTCGCTCTACATAATAGTAGTCCGTCGTCGCTCTACATTCCACAGGGGCCTACCATACCATGTATGGCTCGCGCTGACGCTTGAATAAAGCCTATAAGGAGGGCCTGCCTTCTAATGTCGAGCCAATCGGGAACCGAAGACGGGACTTCGCGCGAGTCATCCACCACACATTTATCATATCGACGTGGCTGCACCCCTAACATTAATATGTAGCCATTCATAATGTTTCATTAAGTGTTAATGCGTTTATGATACGCGATCAAAAGCAAAATCGCCTTGACTATATCTCTATACGAGATCTGTTGCTTAAGTAATGGTGACTGACGATTTTTCACCGAATGACGCAGATACATTAGCGCTAACTACCTCAATGAAAGTAATAAAAAAATGAATTGGAAATGTGTGGTTATTGAAAAACATCAAATCAATTAAATTAACTAAAATTACCACCTTACGATGTTGTATAGAACTTATTCTAATTAATGACGTTTGGTTTTAACTTTTCTTTATGGCATATGTTAAGAGGTAGCCTCGAAGAAATGCTTAATGTTATGGTAGTTTAACCAGTAACTGGATAGGTATGTCGTCATCACTAAAGCATTGGTTTTGTAAATATGTACTATAAACCAAAGTTCACTGCGTACTGTCTTACCTTTCAGATATATGATTGTACATATTTTACTGATTTTAAAATGTCTATAGATACAACTTTTTCGTAGGAATTAATTGGCATGCTGTTAAAAAAACATAGGGGTGTTGAAAACCAGTACGACACATCACAGAAGTGAGTAAGCTCTCATCTCCTGAACATAATTGTGGCTGGCGGATGTTTTAGTGCGGTATACATTAGTCTGCGGATTCGCCCAAGTATTCGCCAGAACAAAACATAAAGCGGTTTACGACCGCCCCCGTTGATTTATTCCTCATTCATAATTTTGTATTTCGGAACATCAGAGGATTTAATAACACCAGATAGAGATCGCTCGAACTGCTGTAAAACCGCTCTCGTCTTGTATACCAATCGTAAAATACACATTAAGACGCATTAAGAGACCGACGTAATAGATTCAGCCAGCTTCAAGTCTTTTATCCTTAATCTAGAGTTATTTTAAAACGCAAAGAGATTTGGGAATTTTATTGGCCAACATCATAACCGTTTTTATTGCTATAAATCATTATTACACTAATAACATTTTATTATTTTATTACGGTCATCTAAAATGTGTACCTTAATAATGTTGTTTCGATCGTCTAAAGTATTTTTATCTTATCAACGCCAAGATGGAGTCAATGATTCTGTAGATAATTTCTCATCACGTGATAATCAAATCACTTGATCGACAGAAGTGCTCGTATTTACTTGCGTAGTTTTTTTGGATGTCAACGCTCTCTTTAGACCAGTGAAAGCACAGTAGCCGATGAGTGACGTGTCGTCAAACAAAAAAGATCGGCGCGGACGGCGCTAGCCACGACTGTCAACAATGTTCCGGCGCTAGTGCCCCTAGCAACGTAAACACTTAATTAACATCGTAAAGTACCAAGACGCTGCAATCTACCAACACTTATCAAGCGTCCATAATAATTTGAGACGAGTTGTTATGGTGAGGTGCAAAAGTGGCTGACCTGACATCACGCTTGTGACCCTCGACGTAGCTTCGTCCTCCTTGCTCCCCGTTAGCTTTCTCTGTCCCGCATCACGCCCCCACTCTTCCAAATCATCTTCTTATAGTCGCATGTTTTACTGGCGTCTTCAAATTAATGAACTCTAAATCAGTGACAGTAAATTCGAATTTGGATCGGGACAGGCGATGCGTGGAGCGCGCGCGCCGCCGAACGCTGCGAAGTCTCGGTCCATCACCGGCGTCTATTGTCATGTCGTCTTCCCTAGCTTTATAAACAATCTCTTTTATTTTCACCTAGAAGTTTAATCGGCTCGCGCTTGTGGGATTCCTGTCTCTATTCTTATCGGGTGGTCGTTTTGGAGGTAACAAGAGGACAAAGGTTGTTGTGAGGTGCCACGTCGTGTCAGCGGTGCGGTGCGGAATGAAGTTTCGTGACATCATTGTTTAGTTTTTATTATGTTCGTTTTTATAACCGATGCTATGTGATACAGTTAGTTATTTAGAATATAACTGCGAAGTACGTTGGCACCAAGTTCTACAGGTTAAAGCGCTAAAATTAGATATTTTATGTTATTTTCAGACATAACAGATAAAAAACATATATTGAGAACACAATAATGTTTTATGGGTTTCGCCAGATCTATACAACTTAAAGATGTTGACTAATTGTAAGCAATTCGTCATTCTAAGATAATTTTGTTGGTAGACCTGTCGGTATTACAATGCTTATTGTTTACCTAGCTTAAAATTGTGGAGAATATAGTACACAAGTTTCAAAGTTATCAGGACAGAAATGATAATATCCAATAATATACCAAACATGCAACAAAAATATTTAAATTTAAATTACCTCCTTAGCGAAATAGCGCGGTCATTTCAATATAAATTGCCGCAGCCAGCACCCGCAATATAAATAGTTATGAGAGCTGACAACAGCTTGCATTCGGCCGGCTATCAGCCCGGGAATCTCGCATTCGCACTTATTAAACTCACTTTTTATCGAGGGCAATTTGTCATTTATTCTGAGCTAGTTTTTGCTTATATTATCTCATATTAATTGCGTCCCCTCGCTCCTCGACTCATTTCCTAGCTGTTGCTCTTTAATAGAGGCTGAAGTGGGAATGCGGTCATAATTTGTAATGAGGATCGTGAGATATTTCTCTACGCTTCGCTTCTTTAATAGGTTTGCCTCGTTACAGCGTTCCCATGCTCTCTGTACGTACTGAATCACAGGTTTTTCTTGTTGTACTTAAATTGGGTGTGATTTAGGGTTTCATTGCTACTATGTTGATGAGAGCGCGGATGGGCGGTCGTTAGCGGAATTGACCGGTCACAACGAGGTTTGCTCAAGGGAATGCCCGTTGACTGATTAGGCTGTCTTTATTGCCTTGCCCTTTTACGTAACAACTGCAGATAGACCAGCATTCACTTTGATTTAGCTTGAACACAAAGGTGTTATGTAATAGCAGCTTTAAATGCCAAAAGTGTTTTAATTATATGAGGCAATGTTTTGGTCAAGTAAAGAATTTTATGTAGCTCATTTATTTTAGTCGCAAAGAAGAAATTATATTCGTAGATTTCATGCACTGGTGCTTCGCACACTCGTGGCCGCACTTATGTAATAATCCCCTGTTTTAGCGGATAATCTAGTGCCAAAATAATCCCGAATACGAAAATGAAATGGACTAAGTCAGAAAACAGGTTGAGCAATGTTAAACGGCGCGGACGCAAGGCCGTATTTAAACAGGCACGAAGAAAAATTAAGCGCAATTAGAGGAGCGAGACGGCGTGAGGGAATCTGGTGAAAAAGCGCAGGAATGCGCGAGCGACGCCTGCGACGCGCGCTCCGGTGCGCGGGAGCAGCGCACAGTGCACGCACTCAGCATGTGACAGTGCTAGGTGTGGGTGTAAAGTATGAGTACTTGATTTCATTAAGGGTGGCACTTTTCTTTTTCATCCTCATCTTTTCTTTTTCGTATCCTTGTAAGATGAGATGTGAGATCGTTACAGTGCATCTCAATGATCTGCGAACGGCTTGATTTTTGACTAAAGAACCATGGATGGCAGTTGATATTGAAATTAAATACCTAACTAAGTATATTCATTAAAAGATAATAACTTAGACTATAGGTATATTACTAGATGAATTTAAAACGTAAATAAACAATATTTATTATTTAATACACATCTCATAATAAAAAGTTAAAAAGAAACATTATTAGTCGCGAAAATCTTTAATATTTGATATAGATCAGCCTTTTATGTAACAGACACTATTTAGATGCCTTTAAAAGCTTAAACTTGCTAAACATTTAATTTGACGTTGATCTTTGCTTACTGTTTTAAATCTGTGTAATACGCGCATGTGTTGCGCAGGTCACTTTTCTTGCTGCCGTAGGAAGTTGGGTTAGATTAATTACGGTTTTCCTGCGAATAATTGTAGTTTCACACCTACCGGCACTTTATCCATTCTGATCTGAAATAAAAACTAAGCTAGAATTCAAGTCCGTTTATCACTAATTAATTGCTAAATATGTGGTTTCTTCTAGCCATATATTATAGGAGGTATTTATATTATACCCTCTTTGAGAATTAACTGTAGGTACAGTCAATGGTAAAAATATGGGTGTACAAATCATTTCAAAAATATGTCCCATAACTCTTATGTCAGTGAATTAAGAACTATGGGACATATTTTTGAGTAAGTTGTCTACACCCATATTTTTACCGTTGACTGTACTACCTCTAAACTAGTTTGTTCAAATTCTTTTTCCATTTTTGACTACCTTGTGGTTTGTGCACGAAGCAAAGTTATAGGCCACTGGTTGTAAAATTGATTAGGGGATATTTGTATGTTCATATATTTTTATACCGGGTGTGGCCTGTAATATGAGCAAAAAATTAAACTGTAGGCTGTACTCCTCATACTGACCAACATTTGTTCAGCGACTTTTATAAATAACTTGTGGTTTGATTTTTAATACACTTTAAAGTTTATTCTAAGATTGCGAATTTTGTTATGTTTAAGGCGTGACAAGAAACGTCAATCACAATGATATGGCGTGGCGATGGCGTCCATTGAAGATAATATTTATTTTGTATGAAAAATAGGGAGTCTAAATACTTCATAATTTTTAAAAGTTGTTGAACAAAAGTGTCACCGTTTGAGGAGTACAATCTATGTTTTAATTATTTGTTCGTGTTAAAGGCCACACCCGGTATAGTACACACCTTATAAGTACACACATATGTTACAATTTAATAGGTATTGAAGAAACGTCAATCACAATGATATGGCGTGGCGATGGCGTCCATTGAAGATAATATTTATTTTGTATGAAAAATAGGGAGTCTAAATACTTCATAATTTTTAAAAGTTGTTGAACAAAAGTGTCACCGTTTGAGGAGTACAATCTATGTTTTAATGATTTGTTCGTGTTAAAGGCCACACCCGGTATAGTACACAACTTATAAGTACACACATATGTTACAATTTAATAGGTATTGAAAAAACGTAACGCATTTTTTTTCTTTACAGGTACGTATCCGCCGACTCACATGACACTGCCATATTTGTAAGTACCTACTTAGTTTTAGGGATGACATGTGGGATTTTGCATCTTAACTACTAACCCCCTTATTCATAAAACTTTACGGGCCTGATTTGGTTAAATTATGTTTTATCCCTTTCTTACAAGTACATAAGTCTCAATGACAGATACGGACAAACGATTATTAGCAAATTGAGGTTTGTAGCGCGTTTATGAATTAGGGGGTAATTCATTACTTCTAATCCTAAATTTTGGCTAGCCAGTAGGTATGCTAATTTGGAATTAGGTATACGAAGCAAAATTTAACTGCTAAATTTTATTAAACAGTGCTATTAATTGTTACTACCAGCTATGTTATGAGTTCAATTGTCAAAACTTTTAATAAGTATAAAACAAAAACTATGACTTCATTAAATAGCAAACAATGTTGTGTTGCAGCATTCTGCAATTCAACATCAAACAAAACGAAAAGACATAAACTTAATTTTAAGTCATTTTGTTCACACAAAATTAGGTGGTGAAGTAATTGTTATTGTTCTCAGTGCAATTGTGTGTGTGACCATAACGGGGAACTGTTAATTATATAGCACACATTCTGCGGTATTCCGATACTTGGCCTGTCGATATTTACGAGAATTATGACTGGGCCCGTTGCGTGCGCTTCGGAAAATGTTATTGCTGATAATTGTATTCGTGACTTTGTTTGTGAAATGAGACGGGGCATGGATCAGAGTGTTTGCAGTGTGAATGGGCCTTTCTAAAGCTCAGCTTTAAGCGCTTTCTAAAGATAGAACAGTATGACTTCATCAGTTTTTCTGGTTTATGGCTGGGGCAATAAATGTAGGTCTTTTCATAACGAGATTCAATAGGTATGCTGTCTCAAAAAAACATAGATGTGGATAATGAGTTAATATCTTGATATCGTATAAAATTGTGGGCATTTAAACTTGACCGGTTACCCTTGGTGAAGAATCCTCATCATTTCGGATATAATTCCGCAGCGCAGATGAAAAACCGCACGAGACTTTTACGGCGACAGTGAAGATGGTTTATGGCGATGTTGACCAGTCAGTCGACCAGTCGGTCGGTCGATTAAACCTGCAATTAACCAAGGAGCTCATTGTCTGCTAAACTGTTGCTAACGTGCCTTAGCACTCCACCTGGAACGCAAAATACACAGTTGAAGTGTGATGTGATAAACCGAAATTATTTTTGAATTTAGCCTCATTTGATTATAAAAAGTATAAAAACAATATTTTATAGAGACCTTTATTTAAATAATAACTGTGTACAAGAATTTGTCCTTCCGGCGTGGCCTTAAAGTATGTAAACAGCAATGCAAATGCTTTCATACCCCCCAGAACTAAGCCATACATCAAACAGTTAAAAAGGCAAGCACGCCGAGCGACCTCTCACAATTAATTCCAATAACAACAATTAAACGGGCCCCTAGAGTGGACATAAAACAAACTGTCCGGCCAGGTACAACAATGGCCTCGGACGAGCGGACGAGGCAGTATAAAAACTCTTACGACATAAAATATTAATAGAAATGCACGTGTGTTCATTGTCAATAAATTACCCAAGTGACAGAGCAATAAAAAAGTATATTTCTTACGGAGTGAATGGGAGGCTGCGAGGAGGCTTCGATGTGAGGTAGCCAATAAAAGTGGCTGGCGTTCGGTCGTAAACTTCCGCCGTAGACTGCGTGGCGAGACGCGCCAGCCCGGCCTCCTGGCCCGGCCAGGCGGCCGATGCACCGAACAACACCTGAATAGATGCACTTCTAGAGCTTCCATCGGCGCCATGCACATAATTCAAATCGGAATCAACCAAAACATTTAAAATTCATGTCGTCGCCGCACGCATCTGATTCCCCGCGTTCCCGAAACGTTCCGCCGCACTCCGCCTAATGCGATTCCTCCCGTAATACAATAAGTGCCATGAAACTTGCATGAGTCACGTGGATTCTAAGAGGTATTTTTCTAGAGCCGATGCAACACCGAAAGGTCAGGGGAGATGTAAATTAAATTAGATTGGATAAATAATTTATAGAGAGCCTCGACAGCGGATGGACGGCTTGACGTAGGTACTGTCGAGATATGATCGGTGACCCGCTGCTCCAACCTCACCTCCTAATCTCCACGACTCCATCTCCTAATACCTCGTCTTGTTTCGTTATCGAACAAAAAACATGTAATGCTTTTAATTAGATTAAATTGATTTATTTCATATCGATCGGTTCTGTAGATAGCGTTGAATAGGCCAGGTAATTAAGCTTAGCAAATAATGACCGTAACGAACGTGCCATAGCTCATTGTTAGCTCTTTTGTAATGAACGAGGAGACGGGAATTCCTGGGATAGCTGCGATGCTTCATTATCTTTACATCTGATAATTTATATGATCTCAAGCGTCCGCGTGATTTAACTATTTCGCTTCCAGTGCAGCGCGTGGTTTTCAAAGAGCGTTCTTAATACAAAGGATAAAAACGTTATAGATTTTGGTTAGTCGAAGGGATAATTAACGAGAGTCTGTTAAACAAGGCGGAACGGCAGCTGGGCTTTGTCGATGCCGACAAAGTGATCGTCCACATCGCAATGGGCAGGTAAACTCACATTTCGCTAATGTGCATCGCTTTTGTAACCGCAGTACTCAGGCTAATGTAATTATTCTTCCCGGCCTTCATAAGTTCTAGACGGCTGGTATCACTTTCTTCATGCCTATTTTACTGGAATTATAAACTGTTAAACGTTGTAGTGAAACCGTTAACAACCTGTATTCAACACACGGTGACATCGAATGTGCGGTATATACC
Organism: Cydia splendana; assembly: GCF_910591565.1. NCBI lineage: Eukaryota > Metazoa > Arthropoda > Insecta > Lepidoptera > Tortricidae > Cydia > Cydia splendana. The sequence continues at coordinate 8,047,193 of NC_085971.1, read as the reverse complement.
TAATAGTTATTTAAGGCAACAAGCATGTATTACTTGTGATGTGGCATTACCGTGTTAGAAGGTTAGTTAATGCGTAGTTTACACATGTTTGTGCGACGATATGTTATTAGGCTTTGTGGTCGGTGCGGCCTTATTAAACTACTGCACGATGACCAAACAATGCATTAGTATTACTTCAACGCTTCAACGTAGGTAATAGTCATTATAGGAGCAAATATGTACGTATATTGAATTGCTTTTAAGTTTAATAATAGCAAGTGGGCGATTAAAAGCTGAATTATTCAAATCTTAGAAGTCCCTCGACGTATCTACGCTTACCTCGCCATTCAAACATACACACACAAATACCCTGAATAAACAAGGCTAAAATAAATTACACAAACTCAAAAACTCGGCCTAAAACCGAAAAAAATCAAACCACCCAGCTTTTATTGACAAAATTCTCATGTATTTGACGAAACAATGAGACACGTCCGTCTAACCGTCGATCGTGATCCATAAAGCGCGAACTTAGCTAATGAAAACTAAAAAAATATATAAGTACACCTGGACAATATTAACTTAATGCGTTCCGGATCGTGTAGCTCTGCGAGCCTGTAACCCTTAATGTCATGACCAAAAGGGTGGTTTTGATCAGTGTAAGTGTTTGTGCAGCGGTAAAAGGCGGTGTTGTTTTAGGAAGGTACGTCTACCTGCGCGCGCGCTTCGCAGTGTATTGTCTAGTCCTGACTAAATGCGAACTGCACAGCCGGCTAACTGATGTAGGGTTGTCAATCTAATTAGCTGTTTTGAATTTATGTTTCAAATTAATTATTTTTGTACTCGAGTTTCTGGACGATTCTAATAAACGAGTAAATTATATTGGTTTAGTTTTCTCCTTAGGTACAAATGTGTGTTTCATCATCAAATGCATCAGTAGTGTGTATTTCAACTCTAAATGGCTGTACTATACAAAAACTTCATGACTTCAGGCAGTAGCGGATTTAAAGGGGCTAAGGAGCCCAAACCAAAAATAAGAAATATAAGGGTTCTTGTTTGTTGTGTTTGGCTTCCATTGATTACCATGGAAATTAATAAAAATATTGATGGCGTTATGATTTAATCCTCATCTAGTCTCCGCAATCACAGTATATTACTTCCACTATATTTATTTTAAAGTAAAATTTCGGAAACGGTGACAACCCTAATCAAGTTCATACACCTTCCTTTAACAATGGGTGAAATAATTATTATTTTTCATCTGCCACCTTTATGTCACAGTTATCAATCAACGCTAGGGCAAGCGTCCTTTTTACTCACATGCTATCTCGGAAAGCGCCATCCTTGTCCACAATATATATTATTTAATGAAAGGAAGCGAAGATGCTTTGCTACGTTTTGTGGTAGAGTTGATTTGACGCATGCCGAATTTTTAATTTGATTTTGGTATAAAGAATACGTTAATAAATAGTATATAGTAGGTGCAGAAAAGTACACACACGTAGCTTCCATTTTTTAATTTTAACATTATATAATTTCAGGCCTCTGTATATCTACTAATTATACCAATGTTTTAACCACAAATTGCAGTCTTTATGTCCTTGTAAATCGCAAAATTTGCCAAAAAAATCAGGGTTTTGTACTAAATATCTCCTTTTATCGTACCTATCCTCATTTATATTTTTTTATTTTATGTATTTTATATTTCATTATTTTAAGCCACTGTATATATTATCGCATTTTCCTTAACTTAACCTGCAATAACATGTTACACAACGAAGGCCGCAAAAATATCTGCTCTTATTTGTAGAGCCATATTAAGAGCGTGTCACATATTTTTGCGGCATTTGAAGAGTTCCTAACATATTATTGCAGGTAACTGTCCAAACAGCGAAAGCTTAGCTCACAAAATATTTCTTGTACCTACAGAACCCCAAAAAATCAACGCACCTGGGCAAGTGTCGCACAAAGAGTAATGACTATCCGAATCCCGATCGGGTTCCCTTCAGAGAAACCTTCATTAATTGTGAAACACAATAGTTTACTTAACATTATAATCGTTCGAGTTGTCATGCGAGTGATAAATAGTCTCGAGTGCCTCCTGTTTACTTTGTTTATTTGTCGGTGTTCTTAAATTTAAGCGTGTTTAGATATTTTGTTTTTTTTTCTGTACAAATACTTTAGGTACAGTCGATGTCAATAATGTAAGTACTTTTCTACATTTTTCCGCTGCCACGAGGCGAAACATTTATTTTACATTTTGACTACGGACATATATCCTATTAAATCACAATTTTAGGCAAGGAAAGATTAAGCAAACCCATGCAGGTTTTGTAAATTTGTACCAAAAAAAATGACTAGACATATTTTTCTTGGCATTAGAATTAAGGCGTAAGGCTCCCTTTGCATAAAAATAAAAAAGTCAATATGCTCGGTTTACAATACTGCACCGGCCGTGTACTCTCTGTGGCACGTCTTTAATGAAGAAATATTGCACGCGGGCGATAAAGGCGCGATAACGCGTCGCACCGCCCCGGGACTTGAATGAAGCTTACAGTATTAATTATAAAGCGCGGAGAATGGCGATCTATGGAACCTAATTCGAACTTACATTTCGATATCAAAATGATGTCATTTTGCTGTCGTTCGCGCGTGTGTTTCGCTCGTATTTGCTCGTACATGTACAATTGGTGCGAGCGAGACGCATGAAAAAATAATTTTGACATAAAAATAGAAGTTCAAATTGGCCATTATGGCTTGCGTTGCAGAAATGCCTAACAAGTATGTGTAATCGGTGAACGCGTTTATACTGGACTGCCTGGGCGATCAACTGACCGTCGCACACACGTGGATGGAATGACACAGCTTGACTGTATTCCTATTGGTAACCAAGCGCAGGCAAGCGGTTGACTCTAGTAAACCAATTCACCCCGAGATCCCGATTTTGCGTGCTTAATCGAAAATGGCTTTAAGCGAATCTCTCAGTTGCGGTTAGTGACCAAGCTCGTCTCGTAACAAGATGCATACGTGAACAAAATGTTAAATCAGAATCGGATACTTTTCGACTACTTTTCCCACTAAAGGAAGTAAGTGGGGGTGTGGTGTTGTAAGTGGAAAGTGCAAAATTTTGGCTATTTCCGTCATAGGGACTATTCCGTCCACTAGCGTTTTCTCGAACAACGAACAACATTGATAATTTCGTCGACAAAGCAGCGATTGCTTTTAGTTTCAGCAATAAAAAGCGAATGGTTTTTCCTACGATTGAAAATTAAAGAAATATACGCTCGTGGACGGAATAGGCCCTATGACGGAATTAGCCACATTGACCTTAGGTCCATAGGTACGAGGTCAAGTTAGACGATGAACAAACTAAAACCTGAAAAGTCAAAACTTGTTGTGTATAATGAGCCTGGTTATGTTTGTGATGACGATTATGAACATCGATAACGTTCAACTAAAATTTTAATTAAGGTCAATGTGGAGAAGGCCGGCATTTTTTAGAGCAAATATAAATTTCTTAGAATAGGGCAAGAGTTCTGGTATTTCTATTGATTCACTCAGACACAGTCAGAAAGGAAGAGCCTTGCTCCTTCTGCTCTACCGACCTTCTGTAAGAAATTGAAATTGAAGTTTTATGTATTTAATTCCTTTAATTTATTTATTATCATGTACTTAATGCCTTCAACTTCCTTAGTTAAGCGGAATCATATAAATATTGTTAACTAAAGTAGAAAATAACAAATACTTCGACTTAATTTACTTAACTTATCTTTAGAGGGTTAAGTTTTTGCGAGTCAGAACAGTACCGTGCGAAACACCTGAGCAAACAAGAGACAAGATTATCAGACATTACTTATTTCCGCTATTGACTGTTGACATTCAATATTTATTACCTTTACGTGGTTATCATGATAGACAGTGACAAATTATTATGAAACTTTAAGTTTTCTTCATTAATTACCTACCTTACCTACCATACTGTTTTTCCTTATATTTTTTTATTACCGAGCAATATGAACGACCGAGATTGCATAGAAGACGCCGGGAAAAAAATCATAAACAAATATCATCCAAGATAGCGGACTATCCATCCATTACATCCAAGAGACTATCGACCTTAACAACAAACCGTAAGACCTATTTTTGAGAGACAGGAGACGTGATGAAAAATTCGGCGTATTAAATTGAAACTACTCGAATATCGGCCGGCAAATCCTGAATGTGTTTGTTTAGGGCGGCCCACCCTAAAATATTTATTTTATCTCGGTTTGCCGAAGTCACTCCAATACGTTTGTTTCCATTTTTACCCTGTTCTGAGATAGGATCGATATTGGTTATAATTTATATGGCATATTTGTTTGTCTGTCCGTGGTGGAGATATGTAAAACTAACATCTGAGCACGTTATCTGGTCCAAATATGGTCACGCAATTTGAAGATGGACGATCATTATTGATCTTACCTTATGAGTTCACGTGTGTTTGAGGATTTTATATCAGTGTCAAACTAAAAACCAGACCATTATCGAAGATCTTGTTTGTAGAACTACAGCTACAGATATTACATATGTATTTTAAAAGATAGTGTCGTTTCACAAAAACTGACAATCAAGTTTTGTATTTAAATTTTCTTTACCAGATCAGTTTGAACTGCCAGTTTCATTCTAATGTATTATACAAACCAAAGCCATTTGTGTTCAAATCGGTACAAATTTAATTTATCTTGGCCAAGCATCACTGCTAACAATACAGAACTTAACATTTTTGTAACTTAAGAATAACAATGTGCAGTCACATTAGTTTCGCGGAACCTACGTTCTCGTTTAGTCACTTTCCATTTGCCGAGGTTCATATCATTCTTAAAGTCTATAGTATAAGAGCTATATTTGAAGATTTTTTTGTATATTGAGCTGTAAAGTAAAGATTGTAAATTTTGTAAATAGGAACAGCTACCTGAACTCATACGCATTGTCTTGGTACAATTGCGGTGCAGTCCCGTATCTCAAGGGATATAATCCCTTAACAAACGCCTTAGCTTCTTTTATTTTAAACCTGTGACGTAAATTCTTTTAAACAATAAGTACGAGTGAAAAACGACCTTACGTAACGATGATAAGATTTAAGGTTGGGTAATAAGTAAAAGAAGATTATAACAGCTTGCTAATCTTTTGTACAATTATTATTACCTTGTTTTAAAAAAACAAAAGGTTTTCATTCCTTAATCCCTTCCTTAAACCCTAAGGCACTAGATTAGAAACAAGTTTTCAAAGTGTTACAATAACAAACAATGCTATAGAAGTGCTATGTGTTAGATAACACGTCTTTACGCAGTTACTATATATCTCCTAGTTACTATAAGATGGATTGTTTTTAAAAGGTTAAGCTCCGATGAACTTACCATAATATGGAGGCTAATTAGATATATAGATATCATACACTCCTCAGTAAAAGATACATAATACGTAGGTACATAGGGAAAAACAATTACATATACTAATTATTTTGTTTGTCTTTTCATCGTTAATTTTCGCTTTAGGTATTAAAATAAATAAATATAACTTTTTTATAAACAATATAACTCATATAGATATTTTAAGTTATAATGCCGTTCTGGCGTGTAATGAAAATACACGACGTAAGTACGTCACATTTACAGCAGACAGTATAGCAACATGTAGCACAGGGTGTTATTAATTTATCGCGCTCATCAAGCGAGGCCCATTGTCACAAGCCTCGGGTTCACACTTCGATGCGTCCGCGCATGCAGCTGCCGATTTTAACAAATAGCTTTTATTGATAACCCTCTGTTGAAACGTTTTTCGTACATATTGTAAGTCGGGTATTTAATTTTTTTCTTGTAATTAATTTGTGTTGAACCAACTTTGGAACCGGTCTTCCTACGGAATATAAATCCGTGAACCAAAATGAAAACTAGGCGTTTACCATGAAACTGATTTCGTTGTAATGTGTTTTTTTTATTGGGGTAAGCATCTAAGTATTTCATAAATTTAGTAAAAGTTACAAACATTTCGTCTTCTGATAGTATAGTAGTATAACTTTAAACTATAGAGCAATGCAAATAAATGTTTATACATATATAATAGATGTGCTCATTCCATTTGTTTACCTTCTTTCTTCTTCGACACAATATATATAAATATATCAATTATTAATTATGTATATTCATTGCTCGATTACTGGAAATGTTCACCACAATATAATAAACGCTATGTAAACACCAGGCAGTGGATTTCACTTTACATAACGCCGAAAAACTCGCCTGTCATGCCTTTCGCTCATCATTCCACAAGTAATTAATATCGAAAACTTTCTCAATACCTAATATTTTTTCACGCAAAAAAATATTGGCATGGTCCATTGATACGATTCCATTGTCCATGCCCACCCCACATCGCCCTACCTGTTGTGAATGGCCAGCGTTACAATGAAAAAAATGTACATTTTTTCTCTATGCCTTTTGTCGGTGGCAACACTATATTTCACGTGGAACAATTATCATTGTCTTTGGCACCTCAGAACAGTGCGGTTGCGTTATTTCGCGTCTCTTTTGTCCTCTTCGAGATGTTTATAGATGCCGCTTTGTTTAACTAAGGAGGGGCTATTGTAGTCTTTTAAAGAGAGATGAAACTGGAAATTTATTAGCAAAATGTCACTTCAGCTAATCCCACAAGACAATAAGAATCTATAAGTATGTATGTACTTATACTTTCTATGTTAATAATGCAAGATCTAAAATAAGTATCATTGGCTTTAGAATTTTAGAGTGGGGGGGACCTTCAAGATATTCACAAGAGACGACACGTACTAGATCCATTCAAGATACGTTATAGTTTAGATATCAACTAGTTCTCTTTTGCAGCGCAATTCGGGCAACCAATGTCACTTTTACGTTAGATAGAGTAAGATATCTATTAGATGTGAATTGGATCTCTAAGTCATATCCTGTGGAAATCGTTCAACAGTATCTCCAGAATCGCGCAAATGTCAAATTTGACAGGTTAGATCTTAAACATATCGTTATCGTATCTTGGTGATGTCTAAAAGATGTCTAATAGATGTCTATTTCAAAATCCGAATCGGGCCCGCGTTCTCATTTGATCGTGTTTCGTCCCAACTTTTAGTTGTATTTAATGGGTAGTAATGTTAGTATTGCAGCTAAAAGCAATGTGGAACAATATCAGCTCCATCTGCCAATTATTGGAAAAATAACAAAGATAATTACGCGGGAAAGGAAGCCGGGATTTGGCAGCGATTTAATTTCGACTGCAATTTACGACTAGCAATAAATAATGCCGACGCATCGACTCCGCGCCATTGTCGCTTTTTTAAAACCATTAAAAATCCTATCAATGGCTTCCATTGGGATGACAAAATCAATTTGATTAGAAATCGTGTGAGGCATACGCTTGTCTCTTTCTGTTGCATATAAATAATCAATAAAGGAAAGTGACAGAATTAGTCTATGCATTTGCTAACTAAATGGAAATATTAAAACCCGTTACAAATTTCAATAAATAGGCAAATAAATTGCTACCCGATAATGTGCCATTGTTGCCCGGTAATGTTGATTTATATGAATATTCATGTAGTTAATTTCGGAACGGTGGTTCGTTTTATATATCGTATTTATTTTAAATGTTAAATTTATTGATTTGTAATAAAATAGCGTGACTCGAGCTGCATGCAGGCCGCACGTGTACCTTGTTGTTTTTAATATCATATTTATTATAAATAAAATGTACAAATATTCTATGCATTGTAACATTTAAAATATTTCTTTATGACAAAGTTACCCATCTACCTACCTAAGTGAGAGTCTGTCCTAGCTGTATTGAAATTATTTACCTCTGTTTAAATTTAATGTCCTGTTGAATATACAAGTACCAGCAATTTAGGTAAAAGGTAACTTATTAGAATACATTTCTACTTGGATCTATACAATATCTAATAAGTGTTTACCAACTCGAGTATATTTGCCCAAATATACTGCACACTGCATTCCCTTTCATTTTCTTGTTTTAACTCTAGATATTGTCTAAAATGCAGTTAGCGGTAGGTCGTCGCTGAGCTTAAATACATGGCAAAAGAGGCTTTAACTGCCAACGATTAAGAGTCAAAACGACGGCACGGTAGGGTTGTCGCCAGACGTTCGGATGCGCTATAATATCATGTCTAGAAGCGATTCGTCGTTGAACAAACAAGGTTTTTAAATGCTACCTAACTTGTCTTTTTTATATCGCCATTTGAATATTTCGATCGTTTCTGTTAGGTTCGTGACACGACACGGCACGGGTTCACGTGAGAGATATTTATAAAAGAAAAGCGGTGTATCGGCGATATAGCGTTATTTCCAATTTAATGATTGCTAATACCAAATCGGGGCCGTCGGCACGTCAGACTATCGTCGTTCGTAATCGGCCGCTATTGCCGAATCGTCCGCTTTATGCGTGCCTGCTTTATGTCATCGGCGGGCTCGAGTGAGGGGTGATAGCCGTCTTTACTGACGGCAATTCTCGTCTTTTACATGCGAACAACTTTTCAACTCTCTCAGTCAATTTGCCAACCTGTCGATTGAACTGGCGTGAAATCCTAACGAGCCATTCAACTTTTTTTCATTCACATCACCCAAATGTGCACATTTATATTCACACTCGTACAATATAGGCAATGTAAACACTTTAAAACCACCCCTTCCATTATAAAACCATGCTTCTGAAATATTAAACCGCTAACTTGAAATAATGCACGCTACAAACAAAACAAAAAAAAAACGTTTAAAAAAACCTCATCAACAAAAGTGACGAAGAAAAAAGTCCCCGCGTATATGCAAATGTCACGACTGCTCATTACCGCACCATAAAACCATAACAACAGTCATTACGGGAGCAATTAAAAAAAAAACTTTGCAACACTAACACTCTGCAAGTGTGACGAAAACCGCTTACTGCGCCCACATAGTTTGTTTCGGTATAAAAAAACTTTGAAAAACGAGGGCGCCACTGTCTTATGCAAAAAACTCCTTACGTATTCACCCCTCGCGAATTCTGTTTTAATGAATGCTCCTCGCGTTTTTTTTTTCTGAGCACTCGACGCAGTTGTTTTGACGGTACGCAATCTAGCCACTAATTGCTTTTTCCTCGTCGGGGCGAGTACCTCGCGAAATTACATTTTATTAATTGAATAATATTAATGATACTTCCTCAAGACGATCAATCTTTAATGACGTTTTTATTCGTCGTGAGAGTGACGCGAGGCGCTCTCCCTTTCCTCCGACCACTCGAGATGTTGTTTTTTTACGTCGATCGATGTTAATTACGTATCTAATGGCTCCCGTGATACACTTCCATTAATAATACGCCTGCGACATCGTCCCGCTTCTCCAAGATTTAATAACTACATAGTATAGAGATTAATAGTGCATCTGTGCCGACGTTATTATAAAAATATGTCCGCCTCATAAAAGCACTCCTAGCCGGTTTGGGTTTGGATAAAACTGTTCATTCCATACTCATAATTTATTTATAAATGCACTTTAGATAAGGTGGCGCGTGTTTAGTCACAATTGCAATTCTAACTTGCATTAGTTATTATAAAAGCGGACAGGCGAAACAAAACGTCTCATTTGAATGCAGTGTTCACTTCGTTCTGAGTGACTTTAATCCAAAAATTTGCGGCAGCTGCCAACTTGGGTCGCGCGCGAACGTTAAAAAGCTTAATCTATGTCGAGCCTAGCTAAACAAACCTTGATTCATTTAGGAGCGCATAAAATGTAGCATGCGCGTCATTGTTCTCCACCGTTATTATTACTGCTTTTTATTTAACCATTTTATTTTATTATCATAACTATTTTTTTCGCGATGAATCTGCGCGTCGGTATAATTTCTTTTGTTCCGCACGCTGTTGTTGTTTCTTTTTTGTTGTTTTTTTTATTGTGTTGCGATGTTACCAACGTAGTGTGCGGTGATTTATTCCCCCTTTCGGGTAAAACAACACCCGTGCGAGTTACGATTAGCTGGGAGTCGTAATATCTAATTACTATGTGTGGGCACGTACGGACATAACTCCCATGTTTCCTCCAACCGATGTGCTTTATGGAATTGGATCCTCATATTTCGGCAGTCTTGGTACGGTAGTTTGTCCGTGTCTCGCCTCTCGTTGCACTTTCTCCGTAATCTGATATCTTTATGTCACTTCGCCCCAACTCGGGTGAAAAAACCCGCAAATTATATCTCGTATAAGTAGGTAGGTACGGAGCGTTTTTTATGCATCTCCCTCGGGAAGGTAGCTAATGTTGGTAATTCCAAATTCAATCATCTCAAACAAAGGACATCTCACGCGTAGCTAAATGGCATTTTTTAATCGGATATTATAATTAATGTTCCTTTTGTCGCGTGCTGACGCGCCCTCGCGCGAACAATGGGATTTCTAATAGAGAGAGATATAAATATTTTTTCTTAGAAACTGAGACTACCTGACGATAAAACACAGGCGACGAAGACGCTCGGAGCCGAATTAAATTAGAATAATAAATAATCAGGAGAATCTCATTGTATAGACGACTAGGGGACGCTTGATTCCAAATGAATTAAGATAACTTGTTTGCTCAAAGTTTCCACTTACGTTTCGTGCGACCAAACTCTTTATTAGAACGCTAAAAAATCATATTTAATCACTGCATACCGGACCCTGCTTTGCTTGATTGCAAGAAACTATTACAACAACTCTCAAATGACCCCAAGTTCATCCTCGCGAAACTAGGCGTAAATTTTTTATCAAGCGGAGCTTAACCCTCTGACACAAACCCTTCTCAGACACATACAGAAAAAACGCTAATAGTCAAAATGCGTACGGTCAGTGTTATAAACCTTATTTTCAAAACGTTAAGATATAAAATTATTTAGTTTTTTTAGCTGTGGGTAAGGAGTGCGCAATAAAAAAAGTGCATTATATCATGCTGCCCTCCCTTCATTACGTGTCGCGAGGGTCGCCGGCCGCTGTTTTTCCATAGGGATGTTGTATTGTATACGAGTGAGTGTAAAGCAAAACATTTAAAAATTTAATCATTTTTCACTTTTCATGATCGTAATACTTTACGTAACTTATTAAGCAGAGACGCATAATAAGATATACACACTTAAAGACACTTAGATACACTTAAAGTTTTGCATAGGTATTTGGAAAATAAAGTTAGAAAAAGAGCACAACGAAATTTTATTTTTGAACGATTTTGCGAGAAAGACGAGTAGATTATACGACTATTAGCTAAACTTGCCACAAAAATGCAGCAGCATGTTGGCAGCATAAATGCTACTGCTTCTTTTGCCACGTCCAAATTCTTTCAATAAAAAAATCATTTTCATACATAGTCATCCTTTACTTTTTTGCGAATACAATTTATTTATAAAGTCCTAGTTGAACCCATTTCTCTCCTGCACCCGAGCATTACGGACGGACAAATAAATTACGCTTTGTGTCCCATGTATTGATTCATGTCCGCTTTTTTAGAAGCCATAAAACTAACGAGCTTCTCAATTGTGACTGCAATAAATCGGAACGACGCGTTTCCTAGCTTCGATTTCAGTCATTAGCTGCAAACATTAAATTTAATTTATTGATTGGAATACAATCTAGCACGTAATCGAAATGACATTGATACATAATGTTTAATATAGACTATAGAAACTTTAAATTAAAGAGAAATTATTTAAATTCTTCAATATTCAAGGATAAGTAAGTGCTTACCTACACCTAAAATAAAATAAGTATACCATATCTGTCTACTCACTGACTGTCCATTTTCATTGTTGGCGTAAGCTCCATGTTACTATTGTCAGTGCTTTACACAAACAACTACTTAAAAAGAAACATTAATTGAGCTTTTTACTTTACCCATAGGTACTATAGCTACATTTACTCAAAATTAACAAGTCCCATAAACTCGTTCCATATACAATATTTAATATTAAATTCTAGTAAAACAAATAGACATTAAGTCCGAAACCGGCCGTATCGCCATTCCGCGCCATAAAAATAATCAAATATATTCGTTCCATCTCATTTGGCGGCGTCTTAAACGATTTCTCTCGTCCGTCCTTTATTACCGAAAACATAACTCCTCATTTTCTTTTTTATCCCCTACTCACGCCGCCCGGCCGGGCATAAACCTAAACCTACAGGGGTAGCTGCATATTTTTATGTATATTCACAGACAAGGGGTGCTTCTTATAATATATTTTATTTACCCAATAATTACAACCAGAACGCTTACCTCAAAAGCAAGAAACCGTAAAGAATTTTTAACAAATAAAAAATGTTTATGATTCCTGACTTGTGTATTTTATAAACGTCGTTCATTCCAATTTGAGCTCAATTTTTATGGCCATAAAGTTGATTACGCTTCACCGGTAGTATCGTTAGAACTGTCAGGAATACATAATAACATATTGTTTCATTTACGCGAAAAACGTACATAAAGCGTTTTATCAGTGGGAGCCCACATATTGCGAGGGGACGGGATTTTTTCCTCGTGTAACGCGGTTAATTTCCTTTTTCCTTTTTATTTATAGTAATCCCTTTATAAGGTGATTACGGAAATGTGTTTTTGTGGACGTAAAAGAGCGCAGCGTGGGGCCCTACAGCCCTACACTCGTTCTTTACGGGCTTAGGCGCGGCGGAGGAAGTCGTAAACAAACAAACTCACACGACCACTCCGTCGACGAATTAAACGTCTCGCTAATGTAAGTACAATGCCTGGGAAATACTACTTTGTCACTATATAAGTGTTTAAACCAAGGAATGGATAGGTACTTGGTACTCTGACAACACACCGCTTAGACGTGTAAACCATCATTTTTAACAGTGGCGCTATTGTTTTAACTAAAACGGAACTTAGCCGCAAATAAACCAAGTTTCAAATTAACTCCTCATTAAATGTGAATTTACTATTACCTACATTGTTGAAAAATAGATGAACTTTAATCAGAAAATAAAATGGTCTAGAAGTTTTTCTTCCCTAAACAATTATCACTAGAATACAGTCATTACCAGACCTTGACCTAATTTTGCCACAAAAACTATTCTAGCACTTGCTATTCTATTATTTCCTCGGTTTCGCTCATGTTTATTGTAAAAAAATTCTAATACATTCGATAAAAAATACTTTGTTACACTCGCGAACAATGAAAAATTGTAAAATGGTAATTGCAATACTATGTGACCTGTTTAAATTCTTCTTGAGTGTACCATCACCTCTATCCAGTAACATTTAAGAAAAAGTCTTATTTAGTGATTTACGTTTGTTATGATTATGTTTGTTTGTTATTAATGTGGTAATTCTTGATAAGTAGATTAATTTTTGTGTTGTTCAATGATTAGGATTGGAGGTTTTCTAAAAATATAATTAAAATATACTCTACTAAAGTAGCAAAAGGCGGGCCGGTACAAGGAAAACCTTATCACCGTTGCACGTTGATAAAAAAAATTGTTGACATAAAAATATGTAAGAGCCCATACCAGTAGTTTTTGCAGCTCACTGAGTACAACACTTCTCATTCTTATCCCTTACCATTATAATCTTAGTTTTCCTATTAGAAATGCTACGCAGTTTGTATCTACTTTAGTGAGATAAATAGTCTTATTCGAAAGAAATAATGCGGATCTACTAACTTTTCTAACAACCTTTGAAACCGAAGAAAAGTGCCTCATTATTCCTCTCCCCTTTGCATATAATTGCATCTTTTTGTTTGAGCAATGTACCGCCCTGGGCCCTGATTTACGCATACAAGGTGTGCAATAATAATGCCGCCTCGCAAAAATATTATTCAAACACACAAACGTGTTCAGCAGAAAATAACTCTTAAATTTCAACCAGCAGAGCTCATTTTCGTGTTAGCCAGTTTTAATAAACGAACCATATTTACTGAAAACGTTGAGTAAAGAAATTGAGGGAGGTCTCACCCTCGCTTTTTTAGGGTATTTTTCTTGCGCCTCCTTAATTTATAAAGAAACTAGCTGCGTGGCTTTGATGTTAGAAAATTGAGAATTAATAATTGAACGTGAACGTATTATTTTATCGATCATAATCAACCATCAAAGTGGTAATAGCTAATTTTCTAACAAGTAAATTGTTTGCATAGATTCGATGATTTTCTTATTGGAGTTAGACGACTTACTACATAACATATCTATTTTCAATAACAATAACAACACTTTATTTTTACAATAACTTCATAACTATTAAGTAATCCTCAACTTGTACATTTTTGTAATTCAGGGTAAAATGTATTCAATAATTCATATTAATACAAAGTAAATATTGTTATTGAACTTATTAAAGTCGTTGTAATAAACTTTAGTATAACATTTTTCTTTTACACTTTCTTGTACATCCTTGTTTATTTAATCGCATTTAAATTAAAAAGTATTCAAAGCGCCTTTACTAACTTCGCACTGATCACGACAAGGCTCTCATTTCCGCGAAAGGAATTCCTTATTCCGTGCGATGACTTTCTTTAGCGTCGTTATTAAAAATATATCCTCTGTTCCCCTCCGAAAGAAAGTTGACTCATAATAAAGGCCGGCATAATTTTTCCTTTTAAAACTTTTTGATTAGATAAAATAATGGGGAGGTGGGGTGGTACTGAGGGTGCTCGCGGCGATCCGCCGATATCGGCATTATTCTAATTGTTGTTTTCTCTGAGGATGTTTACATTCCTTTGTATTCGGAAAAAAATACACTTCGTTAGGCCGCAAAGTTCAAATCGAAAATACGAAGGTAAAAATAGCTTAGTCTTCATTTATATTTACTTATTGCAAAAATACATTTACTTGAGATTTATTTTAAATACCACCCACAACTGAAGCTACCTACCAGAGTTGATTGGTGTTTTTGATATCCCTTGTAACGAATTTATTAGATAGGTCAATACAAAGAAATCATTGCCAAACAAAATCACTTGCGCAAACAGAGACCAAACATCGGCTCCTATATTAAATCCTTTTGGTACAGACTGCCTAATCGATTTAAATTGAAAAAGAAATCGACGTTTGTATTTGATATGTCAACGTCGTGTGCACTAACAGAATGTTTCAACTCAATGAGGACTTTATTGTTACAGAGAGAGGGTTGGTTTTAGCGCTGTTCTAAAAGTGTTACATATTAACAATCACGTGCCGGTTTATAACTGATTGGTTTTAATTTATTTCACTAATGTTTACATTACGATCGTGCAGATGTTCTGATTTAGACTGTCCATATACTTAAGACAATTTGAACAGTGTCAAAGTTGAAAGCCTTAATTATCTAAATTAGCTAAAGTCGTGACTAAACGTTATAATTATTTGTAATCATTCCTTGTTAACATTGTTTAATGCCTATTCTTAAATAAATATCAATATTGAACTTTCCATAGTTTGTTATATTTCTGACCGTAGATATTGTTATACCCTATGCCCACAAAATGCCTATCAAACCTTCAATTACAACTCAGTATAATAACTCCCCAAAAATATAAAATGTCACATTCTCCGTTTTAGGGTTGTCCCCTATTTTTTTTTCAATTTAAACCATTTGACAAGCGGCGCGTCGAACGCAGCTCCGGTCTTTCCGATGGCATACAATGGCAGTTTTCAATAAGATTGGTTACACTACACTAAGCAATGCAATCAATCAAAATTGCATCGATCTATACGGACGCAGGCCGCCCTACCCACGCCGGCCCATTAAACTTGCGTGCAACAAAAGCAGCTAAACAACCCAAATTTTAAAATAACCTTTCATGCAACTTATTGGCTAGGAAACAAATATTTACTTCAGAAATAACATGCATGATACCTATTGTGAAATAGTTAAGACATATAATAATTCATAATTCATTTATTTATTGCTTTGCATGTGTGTTTTACACTACCTACACGAGTTAATTGTTCCCATGACAAGTGCTAGTAAATAAACTATTAAACCAACAGAAGAATGTGTGTAATTATGGAAATTAATTGTAAAAGCGCTCGCGTGCCCACACGAGCTTCTTCAAGCCAAACAGAGCGTGAAATGCTTACAAAAACCCGACAATTACTCGTATCTCATAATTGTTCTTAATTGAAACATGTTATCATCAGTGTATCGTGTAATTTTTTATAATAGCCTCGTGTTCTTCCAACACTTCTATAATTTAATAACCATGTGTTTCTACCGCTTGATAGCATGCTTCGTATTTAATTATTAAAAGTCAGTGTTTTTCTGTTTGAATTTTATTCCTTCGGGTCAGAAGCGAGGGTTTGTTTGAAAGAGGCGTACAAAAAACAAAGTGGGAAGTTCTCATTAATACTAATATAATTGTAAGGCTGTAATTTCTCCGCTCGGAACGACTTATTAGTGAATAATAAATGCATGAGGAACGCCTCCGATGTGTTTTGAAATATTTCTTCATTTGTCTAACAAGCGTTTTGTCGTTTTTAGCTTTTTAAAATTCTCCACGCTAATTATAGTTTGTGTTTGTAACAGATAAATACACATCGTATTTGTTGGAACCAGCGGTTGGATCTAGTTAAAAATTAATAAAGTGGATGTAGTAGCATGTTGTTACATTTGCCGTTTGATAAAAGATTTCGATTTATCAACGATACCTACTATTCACTGCTTATACAAAAAAAAATGTAACTTATTATGAATATTACTAACCTTATAAATTACCTTCTTTCTACAATTGTAGTGCATAATTGTTTTCCATCATATTTTCATAGAAACGTACTAACGTGTCTTGCTATTTCAGGCAGTCTCGGTACAAAAAGTACTAAGGTTTACTAAAGTAAGTATCATGACATTCATGACAAATACGAACGTTTCCGAGAAAGTACGATCGAAAACAATTATGCACTACATCTGTAATCGTGCATAAACCGCGACTCAAACTGCAAAAACCGCAACGCACAACTTTGTAAAACAAAAGCACCATCGGCAGGCCCACAAAGTGATAATTAAGCCCCGCAGTTTCCCTGACCTGCCGCAATTTTCCCACGAGTTTTCCTCCTACCCTCCTAATTGTTGCCCTAACGAACCTCCAGTTAACCCTTCCGACATGCAAATCAACCCTTCACAGTTTGCCAGTTTTCGCGGCTTCATTGAATTAAAGCGAACATCGGCTAATAAGGAAAGGGTTGGGTGTATTTGTTTGCGAGATGATTCTGGTTGTTTAATTAATGATCTTGCCCTTCTGAGGTTTGTTTAATTGCGGAGTTTAGGGCTGGAGGCTGTGAGGTGATAATTGCTTTGTTTTGGGGAAGTGAATTATTTAATTGTTTTGTTGAGACTGATTTTTATTTCTTAAGTATTCAAGCATAATTATTATCTTACCTTACCGATTAACTACTTATTAATAACTGCAGCTGTGAATGCAGGTAGATTAATGATATTTTACATTTGACCTGTCTTAATTAAGTGTAATTATGATTAAGCCCACGTTCACTACTAAACCACAGGAAAATAAAAGCAATCTTGTAAATATTTATAGTACCTACCTATAGATTCCCTCAATCTTCCAAAAAACCTTTAAATTAAACTTAGCGTAAATCTTACATTTCCGAAACCGCCCAAACTTCACAACTCCTAAATCGCATTAACAGCAAAGTCTGTCCCCTCCTGAAGACCGCAAAAACCGAGTGGAGGAAAATCAAAGGAAAGTTAAATGAGCGAGTGTCCGCCCTCCGGCGTTAATTGCTTAATCGTCTCGTCGTGGGCGGGCTTAAGCCT
Source organism: Cydia splendana (assembly GCF_910591565.1). Lineage (NCBI taxonomy): Eukaryota > Metazoa > Arthropoda > Insecta > Lepidoptera > Tortricidae > Cydia > Cydia splendana. The sequence continues at coordinate 8,029,449 of NC_085971.1, read as the reverse complement.
CGCTAGAGGCCTTACGAGACGACGCCGACACGATTTTATACAACAAACCTCTTGAATCTTTTCTAAATTCTTTGAGTAAAGTTTTACTTCCAGAAGCATCCTAAAAAAATCCACCTGCAATTGTTATATTCTGAAAGTATAATTAATTCGAATTAATTATCCGGCTCGAAAGACCACCCTGTTAACACCATCGCAATACCTACTCAACTGTACTACAGATAAATTGGCGTAGATACAAGTAAGTACTTGTAAAAGGGTGAAATGAAAATAAGTAGAATGCAGGTTATAGATTTATAGATACAGTCGCCATCAGATATATCGGAGCGGCCGAGATGCTCAAAAATATCTGAACACGCTCTCTAACGCCTTAACAATAGAGGCGTGTTCAGATATTTGTGAGCACCTTGGCCGCTCCGATATATCTGATGGCGACTGTACTTAATGAATATCGTGAAAGAAATAGTCGTGTCGGCAACGTCTCCCAGCCTGACTAAGCCAGCTTAATTGTCCGGACTGACCGCTTAGCCGAGCCCCGACTTCCTACAAGTTGGTAATCACAAGGCTGCTTAATTACCCGCCTCGGACACCGGGAATTAATTCCGAGTTCACTTTGAGTACTTGTTTGCGAGGGGAGTCCCTCGGAGGTGTCGAGCGCTTTGATTGCTTTAATTTTTGTTTCTAATTGCGATTACGAGGTTGTTTTAGGGAAGATGATTTTGTGCTTTATGTACCTATTTAAGTATGATGCTATTAATTTATATGTGAAAATAAACGTTTTTTGATTTAATGAATGAAAGCGTCAAGTAAATCCCTTTTGTGACTATAGTCACTTAGTCTCTTGATACATATATCAAGAGAGGAATGGAAACTATTCAATTTGGGTTTTGTTTTCATATATCAATATGTTGACGGAGCTTTTTAAAAGCACTATTTGGAAAATATTGTGAATATCACAACTTTAAGGCATCTGTCCGTACTCGTGTTACATCAGTGTGTCGATCAGTGAGTGTAATGGACATTTGAGTCAACGAGAAGCCAGTTACCCTTTACCCCATTACCTGTTCCGATTAATTAGTGGACACGCGATTGACGGAGGAGGAAGTCGTTACCGCTCGATCTTCTCGAGGACTACGGTGATTCGCACGCCCTGAGATATGTCACGTCTTTCGTCTAGGGGACTCTTCAAAGTCAAAATCGTTAAGTCGACCATAGTAAACAAAACTGATAATGGAAATAATCTGTTTGCGCAATCTAGGGTGGCAGATAGTAAAGTGACGATTAGAGTACAACACAGTTAGGTGGGTGATTTGATTTAAATGAAGCTAGAAAATGTATTAAAATGAGAAAATTAAATTAAAAGAACCCAGGCTAACAAGTCTCGATTACAAATTAAACAAGCCAAGTGTCAGCGGCGGTGATTTAAGGAGATGAGGAAGAATCTAATTACAACGAGTCTTTCCGTGGCCTTCTTTAATTGAGAACTTTCCAGTGCCGCCGCCGCGGCCCCGCCGTGTTTGCATTTCCCCCTAATCGTAGCCCCGCGTCGATTACACTTTTTCACATTTTTTAATTTCGTTCGAGCTTTTAATTTTCTTCGCGCTCGCCTTTTCTTTTATAACGCCTCCTTTCCGTTCGCCGGCGATATTTCTCACCGCCATTATGCCGGGCCGTAATGAGATTTTCTTTCATTATGCTTAATCTCCCGATTAATTCAAATGTTAATCTCCTCTTTTCACGTAGCTTTTTTTACGAGCGAATCGCTACCGTGGCGAAACAGCGAGGCGTCGCCATCGTCGACGGATTTCGGGCGCGACATTTAAAATAATTAAGCGACGTGACTTTTAGGCCGGCGCTGGTTCCCAGTGGGCGAGCACGTCCGAGGAATAGGAGATCGGCCGGGCCGATTAGGTCATCAATAATTTAATTCGCAACAAATTCAAAACGCCGGTCGGCCCCCAGATAGGTGCGTCGGGACGTGTCCGGAACGCCAATGGCGAGTCTAGGACTGGGCAAATTGAAAACACCTCCGGCGCGGCTGTAAACACGTCACGTGATTTAGGTTTTAATCAAGTAGGGACGCGCCGCCCAGTCGTAATTGTGACAAATCCTCTGTTTGTCCGAAGGAACTTTTAACTCGCCGGCGAAGCGGCCGTAACGTCTGTTCGCACGTGCCGCTCCTACCGGGGAGACGGTTTTTTGTCGACACATGTGCTCGCTTCCACCCCCGGAGGCTTGATTAATTTTTAATATTTTTTCTTCCAGTTCACGTACGCAATTTTCACTTTACCACTTACACGGTGCACTTTGTTCCGAACGGGAGTGATCAAGTCACGTGCCTGCAGTAAAACTATTGACATTTTGAACTCTTGCTTCTTAGTGTCGGATCCAGGCCGTTTTAATCAAAGTTCAATGCAGCAATGTGACTAATTCCTATTACTATACGCGCGAACTGTGTTACTTGAAATTTAAGGTCTATATAAAGGGCTATTTTATTTTATTTTATTTTATTTATACGAGCTATGGATAGGTACAGGTGTCTGACAAAATTGTTTGTTCTCATGCCACTTTTACTATTAGGTATGTGGTGTAACAGAAGTTCACCTGACCTATCTTCATGCTTAAAGTGTAACAATAGTTAAATTGTGTGTCACTAGTACATGCCATTGAGTGAGTTAAGGCGACGTTTAGCTCGCCCGCGCTACTCCTACGGGCTCATTACCAATTAGCGACGATTAACACTGCAGTCGTCCTCGACGAGGTAATAAAGTTAACTCGTCCGCAATCTGGCGACGCGACGTAGTCGAAGAGACCTGACATTTCGCACTAAACACCTTTACGATTACCTATTACCAAGGACAGGATACTGAGAGGTGGATTCTCAGAGGCGTGATACAAAAAGCGAGTTAGTAAAAGGAAACAAAATCCGATGTACTCAATTCGGTTGTTTGAAAGTTTTTATTTTGTTACTTTAATGTAGGTTATCAAATTAGGTGTACGGTAGGTGTATGGATGACCTGATTTGTGGAATTCTATGTATATTTATGTTATCTATAGTTATAACAACTCCAGGTGATTAGTAGACTCTATAAGTAAACTTGTCATCTAAAGAAAGCCACATCTTTCCTCAAGATGGCGGTTTAACGATCTGTGCTCGGAAAACACAATGTACTCACCCAAAGAAAAGGGGTGTCTTGCGTACTGTAAAAAGCTTCAAAAGAATCCTTTGTTGAACCTCGTTTAAACCTCATCTTTCAGCAAGACAAAGGTGAAAGTGAAATGAAAAGACCAACGATCTCCGTAATCCCAGATTTATGAAACTCACTTACGGGTAGACGTTAATCTGTTAGCGGAAGAAATATCTTTAACAGTAGAATCTACGGAGCTACTAATAATTATGAACTGACTTTTGGGTACAAGAGTATGAGAGATACATATAGTCATATCAAACTTTTTGCTCGAGTCATAATTTATCCAATACCACTACAAACATACCCAGTGCAGTACGAATATGATGCTCGTTCTTGTCTACGTGACAGCACGATAAAACGGTGTCGTCACTTTCTATCCCACGGTGTTTTAACACTTTTTAAAGTGACAGTTTTATTTATCATGTGGATAAAGATGGCTTCGTTGTCGTCAATGCACTTATTTTAGACATGCCGTTAAACACACTTTGCATAATTACCTATTTTGGCATGAAGTTTTGGTATTTTGCAGAGTCTCGGCGCCTCTGTCCGTATAAAAGCCGCTTGCTCTTTAAGTAATCTGTCGCAATTATCGCGTGGCGCATATCCCGATTAGACGGCGCGACGACAATTAGGGCAGCGGACACTCGTGTTAGCGCAATGAGGAAACGCCTAAACACCGCTCGTTGTGCCAAAACGACTGCTTCATTGACAACCCGACAACGAGCTGTCCAAAAATTGTATTTCCTTGTAGTTTAGATTGCAGAGGTTGAGCGCCCAAAGAACTAGATTTTTCCGGTTTAAAATATAGACATTAGTTGCGACTTGATTCGGATTTTTACGCAATCCCGGCACTGCTAGTACCTACCTATAGGCTGCCTCATCCTAAAATTGAATGAAGATATTTGTACATACTAACCCGATGATTCCAGACTCAGTATTAGGTGTTATAGTAAGGAGGTCTGTTTCCGTTCGGAGTTATACTTCAACTAAAAGGTAGTGGCAAATAATAAATAACCACTTTTTCTTTTCACATACATACATTTATATATATATATATACACACACACAAACACAAATTCACTAGCAACAATTAACTTGATTGAGTCGCACGCTGATGGATAAGTTTAAATTTTATCTAGGTTAATTTATTTTTATTATAATTTAAGATAGTTTTACAATTGTTTGTGTCTTAATTCATTTATTGTAAAAATGTAAAAATAATTTCTGTTAGTAAGTATTTCCCCTTCCTTGGCTTTAAGGTTCAATTGTATAAACTCATTTGAGTCTGGGTTACCTACGAGACAGGCTGAGCCTAGTGTAGGATCCAGAGCAACCTGATATAATATACTTCTTAGCTGAGGTACCTACACTTTGTCAATTGTACATAATTAGGATAATCTTAGCCCCCCTGAAAATGTTTTTGTGTATTACCTACAATAAATTTTAGAAGTTTTTTTTGGAGTTTATATCAAATTATGATATTTCGTACATAAGTTATACCACAAAACTACATGCCGTACAAGTACAAGCAAGGAATCGAAACCATGACCTACGGATTAAAACCAGCGCCCTTAAAAACAGTCGGCTACCGGCATTAAGTAGGTACTCTTACGGTTGACTCCACGCCTGATTATTTTTAAGCCTAATGGAAAAAACCACTAACGAAAACGAACGGTCAGCACACGCATCTACTCCCCTATTTATAAATCACATCCGCACTCTTTGTAAATTCACCTCCGTAACCGTAACCGACCCTCGCGGAGTTCAAAGAGTGCGCCGTCCGGGGCAATGTCCAAATTATAAATTCGCATTAGATCGGACGCGCACGGTTCGTTTACCATTTCATTTTGGTTCAATATCGCCACTCTACTTTGTTCCACACACTCCCTGCGGCCCCCACGCCCCCTCCAGCGCCTTAAGACGCCGGGAAATATCTGCGTTTTAAGCTATATTTCTTTCATCCCTCATTTTTGCAGTTCGTAGCAATCTGAAATCCAACACGTCCCCCGCAGGGCCCCCTCCTCCGGGGGGTTCCCCCTACGTATTCTTGTTCCCGGATAAAAAAAGCGATATCTATTTATAAAATGTACGCTTGTACGTAACGTGTGTGGACGAGGATTAGCGCATGTGTGTGTAGGCACGCGAGTGTACGTGGCCCGCTCATTTGCAAACCGTCTCCTGAGATGACGTCCTCCAGTTGGTTATCCCGTTCTTATTGCCCCCTTCTTTCCTTGATTGCTGTGTATGTGGAAAAGTTTGGAGCTCTTTCAGTGATGGAAATTGATTTTGTCGCGGAAACGGAAAAGTTATAATACGACTTACTTCCAAAGTGTTGTCATTAATACTTTTATTCTCATAACGTCCACGGGATCTTTTAAACGATGTTCCCGAAGAGAGAGTATAGAGTTGAGGAAATGCTTTCACCGGGCGTTTATTTTTGCAATGCTTTTAGTGCATTTAAAAGTTAAAGTAATTTCAGAAGCTATTTAATAATTAAAAAGATCTAGCTAGTGAGAGAGGACGGTGTCGGGAGGGAAACTATTCTAAATAAGTAATCTGAGAGTGGAGGCGGGCGGCACTCGGCGGCTGGCGCAGTAGCCGCGCTCACGTATGAACGTAATTATCTCTCCCTCGCTCCCGCGGCGTCGTGCATTTTTTCGTACATATTAAACTCCCTCCCCGCGCCCGAGCCACTTCGCCCCGCGACTCCTCTTTTTAATCGATTTTCCCGACACAAGGGGTGAGTCCTCTGGGGTGAATGTAATTTTTTATGCGTTTTTTCCGACGGAGGAGACGGCCGCCGGAGGTGCCATTACGCCACGGCTTGCTGAGAATATTTTAATTATAAGGCATTAGCGCGTTTTATGATAGCACTCTCGCCAGAATTTATAAACGATCGGGTCTTAAAGTAATTAAATATTTGAACGCGGTGAGATTTCCCGAGCAGCCAGGGAAGTGGGATAATACTCCAGCCACTCGAGCATTAATATGATGGATAGAAAATTCGATGAAATCATTGCTTAATGGCCGTTAGGATTGCCGCGGGAGTGAAATTGAGTTTTTTTTTGCATTTTAACGTTACGGCGCAATCTGCACTAACTTATTTTTATTGCATTAGAAGGAAGGAAGTTATCGGATCTTTATTCGATGTTATAACTTTCTGATTGACATAATTTTATTACACATTGTTTTTACTTTTTATTTTGCTATGAGCGCGCTCCACTTTGCATATTATTGTGTGTGTGTGTGTGTGTGTTATTGTGTGTGTGTGTCAGATTCACGTTAATCAAACAAACTTCAAAATTCTGTCGAACTTACGAGTACAACACATCTACGCGAATTTTTATAGTTATACAGATTGCATATACATGTTGATTCAATAGCACAAACGTTTATGAACAACTTCAAAGTGTCCCGGCCACCCGCTGATTGATGGTGACCGTCCCTCTGCAACTGGCCAGTGGCGATTATCGCTTTAGATAGCGTGACACATCGTTTGCTCGGCGGTAGTAACGCTCGCCGATTGTTTTTGTTGCAGCCTAATTCTATCCGGTTCAAGGGATATGGATATAATCTTTAACAGAAAAAAACAGACTTCACAAAACAGTTTGGAATGCAATTTAAATTATTTACGATCCAGGCCAAATGATCGTCAAAGCCGCAGCAGTAATGTCACTCGATGGGTAGGATGACAGGTCATTTCAATACAATTTTGCGAGATTTGGCGTTTTTAGGTTACAAATTATACGGAGATGACACCTGTCATCCTACCCATCGAGTTTGGAAAATACTATAATGCATGCATGCAGCTGCAGTTGCCATCCGAATGTCACCTTCACTTGTGTAACTGATGTTCCTATGAAAGTCATACTATCTAGAGAAGCTAATATAATTTAGCAACTGTAGCTATCAAACAAAAACCGGCCAAGTGCGAGTCGGACTCGCGCACGAAGGTTCCGTACCATTCCGCAAAAAACGACAAAATAATCACGTTTGTTGTATGGGAGCCCCACTTAAATATTTATTTTCTTTTGTTTTTAAGTATCTGTTGTTATAGCGGCAACAGAAATACTACATCATCTGTGAAAATTTCAACTGTCTATCACGGTTCTCGAGTTACAGCCTGGTGACAGACAGACGGACAGCCAGACAGTCTAGTAATAATAGTAATAGTAATAGTAGTAATAGGGTCCCATTTTTCGGAACCCTAAAAACTAAACGATACATATCAAAAGTACTCACTGCAAACTATATTTTAAACAGAAACACGCATCTATCGTGTAATAAGCACATAACATCGTATCTTAATTCGATTACTGCGGTAAGTAAACGCGGACAAAGCGGATTCGAGTACTTACTACCTACTTACTCTGGTGGCGGCACAAAGCGCCGACACCTAAGGCTTCGTGTTAAGACGCCCTGGCAAGGGTTACATGACGAGTCTATATCAACCCACATGCCTATCGTAGTTTCTAGGTTAGTCAGGAGCGATGAAAACAGGTCAGTTTGTATAAATCTCATACGAAGTGCTCTGATTTGCTATTTTCTAAAAACTTTAATTTTTTATTTTCATTCGTAATTTAACTCGTGATGAACAATACTTTATAATTTTTATTTTTATTTACGGACCTATACGACCTTCAAACCTTCATGAAAAGAGCGTACCTACCTACTCCCGTGTTAAAAGCCGGCAACACATTCTGGTGCTGCAGGTGTCCTTAGGCGACGGTAATCGCTTACCATCAGGCGATTCGTCTGCTCGTTTGCCTTCTATATCGTCACTACACCTTATAAAACAAAGTCCCCCGTCGAATCTGTCTGTGTGTATGTTTGTTCGCGATAAACTCAAAAACTACTGAACGGATTTTCATGTGGTTTTCACTTATTAATAGAGTGATTCTTGAGGAAGGTGTAGGTTATAGTTTAGGTTTAGTTTAATTAGTTTAGTAATTCGATTCGAAGAAGCTCGTATTGAAATTTCATAAAGTAAATACGCATATCATGCCATGCCGTTGCACTCATCTATATAGAGACGAGACAGAGGGAGACAGATACTTGTATTCATCAAAACAGAGACTTTGAAACTATGTTATGAATTATATAGGTACACCTACTCTACAATACTCTACATTGTATAAGTAGTATACAATTCAAAGATAAATGTACGGAACGGAACCGTTCTAGCATGAGTGATCCTTATTTGATACTTCGAAGCAGAGGTCTCCTAACTACGGCTTACGGAGCCCGCGACATCAATAAAAGTTAAGGTTTGGCGTGCAATATTTTGTTTTGTTTGAATGCAAAGCAATAAAAACCCTACCGTGTATTCAGAATTATCCAAATGACCATCAGAAGGCTAAGGTTAACGCTGGCCTTATTCCACTAACATTCGCTCTAAGTCGAAGCTCCGTTAGCCTAATTGCTCGGCCGATGGGCGGGCGACAGTGATGCGCTGTCACTCGCTGTCCACTCCACTACGCTTACGGAATACGATGTTCGATGCTGAGATCGATTCAATGATAGAAATGCATGGTAACTAATTCAAAACCATACGTATCCCCTTAACATACCTACAGAAAGAGATAATCAATTGCGAAGTATTCTAATAACTCGCTTTATACTCGTATTCTATCAGCAAAATGTTTAAATTTATCAATTTCTTGCAAAGAAACCAGAAAATAAAATTTTAAGTTAATCTATGTTTACTGAGGAAAACATTTCTACCTAATCGCTTCAAATCTCTGTCGTTTAGATGTCGCTCAGTCCCTTATTTTGCCCAGTCTAATTACGATCCATCACGCCGGACTGACTGGTATCACTTCGAACTGCCCTTTAGATAGTTGATACCTTTAACCAACGTCGAAGTAAATATTTATTTACCATTTAATGCTAATACCTACATACATTCCCCAAATGCCATGTTACAGAAGAAAAGAAGTACCTAAAGCATCATTCTATGGAACTTGCTATGTACCTAAACAAACCGCCATATTGAAATTGTCTCTGAATGATTAATTTACTAGTGACTTTTGTTTACATAGTTAGCAAGTTCCATAGAATGACACTAGACTTTATACAAGCTAATTAAAATGTATAATTGATTAGCCTACAGCTCTGAAGTCAGTAGAAGCCCTGAACAATGCGTCCTCTAGTCCAATAATAGCTTCCTTAATGAGATGTAAATGAGCAGAGAAACGCCGTCGCCAGCGCGTTATAATAACGCGTAACGACCTACAAGTCCGGATTAAGAAGCCCTTTGACTTAAACCTGGCTACCAAAGAAACTGACCATTCCACGCGCTTTCCTAACAACGCAAAACGAACTCTAAAACCAACAGAGTAAAGTTCAATCTTGATGTTTGATTTACGTTTCTTGGATGCGATGTGTGGTCGTTTTAGTATCACAATAGTGTGGCTATTTTGTAACTAATTGGCAGAAAGGGTTGCGAATTAACGTCAGGGCCGCGGCGTGTTGTGGCAGCCGGCTTTGTGCTCCGTAAATACCTCGTTTATAGGTTTCAATTATACAATCATGCAGATAGGATAGGTGAATGCGTTTGTTGGAAGCAAATATCCTTAATCAAATTAGACTGATCAAAAAGACTAGATAATCTAAAGGCTTGTCTTTCTATGTGAATGAATATGGTTCATTTTCCATGTAGTTGACTGTATATAGCCAGACAGTCATACGTCAACCCTATTAAAGTGGTGGAACATTTGGCCATTTACGGCGATCATTAGCATGTCGATCCATGACATGCGTATGAGCAACGCCCGCTGCTGTTCTCATTACCAAGCCCACGATCCACCAATCGGAGCGGGCGATTGTTAACAGCCTGATTGAAAGCTATGCTCCGTTTCGCACGACATTATTCAAGCAGATTCCCGCATGAGATTAGGCCGGGATCGCGTCGGTGCCGAGATAAGTATAACTTAGGAGTCTGTAGAGGCAGTTCAAGCTATGATCGTATAAAGCTCGGTTATAAAGTACATATATACTTCCTGGTGATATTTACGACTTCTTTGCAAGGTTGTACAAAGTCATAACAATTATGATCTACCAAGTGTATACAAGTGACAGTCAGCTGCAGAAATAGTTGACCCCCCCCCCCCCCCCAGAAAATATTTTTTTACACAGAGGGGTTGGTTATCTCTACAGCTAACTCTACATCCCAACGTATTTAATATGAAAATAAATGTTATTCCTATTTAATCTTCGTTTCTTATGCAGCGGCACTATAACTGATGGCGAGGTTTCTAAATACATATTATTTAACTTTGAATATTATTAGTGTCAATCGAATCGAATCCATTCATCGGTTATATTAAAGGTGTCCATTCCAAAAAGTTAATATGTATCCGTGGGGCCCTGAATCTTTTAAAATAAATTTCATCTAGCTGCTTCATTATACAGTTCGCACTAGCGATATAAGGCCTGGTACCTTTTAACCAGAGAAAATAGGAGGGAAACTGGAGAGAGTATCTGTATCGGTGCACAATCGCTCTTGTGGCATGGCCCTTACTTTGAGGCTGGTATGTATTATGCATTCGCGAATATAGCCCGCATAAAGCAGCGTCCGAATCAATTACAGCGCGGGGCTCGTTAGAAACGCATCACGCATGTAAAATAACCTGCGCGAGCGACTTTCTTGATCCTGGAACAATGGAGACCCCAAATTGGATGGTGATAGTGTCTTTTTGGTTCGGTTTATATCTATGACAGCTGGTGCGAGTATTGTTCGGAACTAGTTTAAATTGCTATGTTTAGTTTAAATAGTTTACACGTTACTGTTTGTTTACTTAAAACAAACATTTGTTGGTAGGTACATAAGTCAGTTTACAAGGTTTTAAACGTACAATTTGTAAAGGCATTCGTAGCGACGATGACCCTCACTGTAAGAGGCTTAACCCCTTTGCAGCCGCGTCTGAGAGCTCGCGAGAAGGCGTTACACTGAAAAAAAAAACCTGGTACTGGTAACCAGAATCTGGTTAGCTGTACTATATTGTCTTGTTGTATATGTGACGACAGGACACTTTGTAAACATAACCAGACCATTCTTGTTAAATTAAATTTGTTAATTCTATGAAGTGTATAGTAGTGGGTATAAGACTTTTAGTAAACCCAACTAGCCGGTCTGTTAATGGTTACTAAATAATACAGTAACATATACGTTCCTGTCCTGTTGTTATAACAAGGTATTCAGTATATGTAACTGAACGATTTGTGCGGTGTACTGGTTTTATATTGTTCACGTTACCAGAACGCACTGTGCTAATGGGGCTTCTAAGCGAGCCATATGTTCACTGCAATATGTGGCCGGCAACTATTGGTGTCCTCTTACTCACATGTTAGAGAGGGACACTAATAGTTGCCGGCCACATATTGCAGTGAACATATGGCCCGTTTAGAAGTCCCTTCAGCACAGTGGGTTCTGGTTACGTGAACAATATATAACCAGTACACTGCTCTTCTAGTAAATACAGACAAGTTTTACACACTTATTTTTTTTTTATTTTATTGATCAAATAAGTAACACAGCATTACAGTAAAACCAAGGCACTGTGACACTACAAAAGAAAAAAACATTTTGTCTCCACAAAGAAAACAATAGACACAAAAATGACATACAAATTAAACATTGGATTTGGGCGACGACGTAACAGCGTGGCTCCGTAGCGTCGTCTGACTCGGCGTAGGATTCGGCAGGTTGCCCCGGAACCGCCGAAACACCACACCCTTCGGCCAGAAGTCCGCGCTTGCGATGGTGTCCTGCAGAGGCCGCGGCACGCGCACTACAAATGAACTGAAGTGCACATAGTGACGCGACTGTAGCTGGTGCACCCTCAGCGTGTAGCCAGTCTTCCGGCGGACGTACTCCACCACCTCGTCGGCCCCGGCGGAGTAATGCAGGCGAGACACGTAGAGCGCCTTACTCGGTGTCGCAACTCGTAGGCCAGAATTAACCGGCTCCGCAGTGCCACACAGAGTTTTACGAGGCGCCCTGCGCGCCTTGCGTTTCCTTTCCACCAGTTTGAATCCCTCCTTATCCACATCGGTGCGGGAGGACTTTTCCTTAATCGGAGCCCGCACATTTCACTGTGTCAGCAACACGCAAACAACACGCACTTATACTATACACTTGTACTAGTTTACAATAAAATTATGGACAGGATCTACGTAAATAAAACATCGACCGGCCGGAACGTAAGACGCTGGCGTAATGGCTGCCGTTCTGTGAATTGCGCAATTCCTTTCTCCGCCCCCCGCCACCCGCGCATACACCGTGGTGTTGGCACAACTGTTTGATTCGTTCAGACTACAATGCATTATAGTAACCACAACATAATAACTTGTAACGTGTACACTCGTATCTTTATTTTTATATATCAATAGTTAGTGTTACGATGCATATATTAAACGAGACAAACGTTTAATATTTACAACACTTGCATCTTTACATATACAACGAAATTGTAAGCAGTACTAAATTGCATTTAACTAGAATTAAACAGTGATGTTTAAAAAACAAGTTTTACACGATACAACATTTTTTGTTATTACTACCGGATTTTAGTAGGTATAACTATATTTTTAATTACTATACGTTCTGGTAGTATTGTAGAAAATTATTTTTTTCGGTGTACACATGTCGATACTTAACCCTATAGACAGCTGATTTATTTATAGCCGTATTGCCAGCTACATATTTACACGGTGTCAAGTAGCACATATTTTATTTAAAGATGCAAATTCCCATTTTGTCTTATCTGAATAGCAAGTGTTATTGATACTTTATCTTATCTTCCCATGTCGTACTTTGTCTTACAGGTTAGGTAAGATAAAGTACCTTATAAATTTAGTAATAACCAAAAAACAAGAAGACCAACGTAAGGTTTCTTTTGTTACAGGTGGCAACCCTAGCACCCCGCAACCTCAACCACAGCCGCAGGGTCTGATCGTGGAGACGGGCAACGGCGCCAGCGTGCTTCAGCTGCCGGCCACCACGCTCGAGCAGATCCGCCACATCGCCTCCGACCCTGGAGCGTCGACCTTGCGCCTCCCACCGCCCGCGCCTGAGCCACCTGCCGGCGCTCGCGAGCTCGATTTCGATCTCTGCTACGTGTGCAAGCACTGCAAAGTGGCATTTCCCTCGCCCGGGCCACTACAAGCGCATCAAGCTCGTTCGTGCTACGCGGGCCGAGAGAACGCGCGCGGCGTTATCAGAGTCGTCCAGCCCGCACTTGAGTGCCGCGCCTGCCCCGGGGAGCGCTTTCGCACAGGGGTAGACTTCCGTCGACATGCGGAGACAGAAGCGCATTTAAGGAACGCAGCGCCACCTCCGCCCCCTCCCGCCGAACCTTTGACGCACGAGATGGAGGACGTGGTGAACCAGATCACTCTGTTGGCTGCGCGCGCCGCGCAGGACGCCTCATCTCCGAAGGATTCCAACGCCAACTTCTGCGCGCCTAGCCCTCGCTTTCCCCCGCCCGGCGAACTACCCCTCGCCAGCGCCGGACACTAATCCTAATCTGACGAAATGTATAGTTACTATCCTAGAGCCCCTCGCTCTCTCCGTTGTCCGACAACGCAGCAGTTCACTATTAGATCTTAACGCTTCTTTTCGTTGATGAATGTAGCCGCAGAAGCGGCACTTTCCTAATGAAACATTTAAAGCTTTTAGTTTAAGTATTAGGTTAATCACGAGCCGACCGTCGTCCCGTTTTAGAATCTAGTCGGCGGGCTGCGCCGACGGCCGGCGTTTAGTCGGCGGGTCGACGGCGCCGACGCCGCGCGCCGCGCACTGGGAGGCGGCCGCGGCGAGCGCCGCGCGGCCGCGTATCGCGTGCGCACTCATATCATACGTTAGACAGGTTTTATTATATACGTTTATCGTGACAGCACGCGACCGCGGCCGCGTCGGCGCCTTCTCTTCTTTAACATCAACTCCCAGGAAAGCAAGTTCCTATCTTTATGGCATATAATATTATCGATATTGATAATTACGATTTAATTATTGTTTAAAGCTATGTAATACATACATATAATCGTTCTAATTTTAGGCATAGATACGTTCTCGTAAGAAGTTCCTGACGCATCGTAAATGTATGAAGATATATATAGTGATATACGTATATGATTTTTTAAAACATGAAGCGAAGTTAGGTACGTATGTTAAGCAGTAGAGCGGTGGCGGCCCCGCGCGGTCCCAGCTCGCCGGGCGCGCCTGTACGCGGGCTCGCCGCGCGTTACCTTTCGATGAAAGTGATGTCTGTACAGGCCAGGCCACGGCCGCGCCCGAGCCGCTCGCGGGGCGCGACACCGCGTAGGCTTATTGGTAACGGTTAATTATAATTATTATCGTAGCAAACTTTTCCAAAACGAACGAACTCGAAACTCGGGCTGCGCGCCAGCGCTCAGCCTACCTCGCAAACAAGTGAGTTTATTTTGGAACTAAGTGTGATTCTTGAATTTTTATTGATATAGTAATGATTATTAGTAGTGGCGTAAGTGAGTCCAAGGGCATGGAGGTACATGCGGCGCGGCGCCGGCGTCGCGGCCCTCTCGCATGTACATTCATCACTTTACCGTGTGCGTGGAGTCCCTTATATTTTCGATGGCACAGATCAAGTTATTTGAAATATTTTACATATTTACATTTTATCTAGTGGAGTTTACTACAATATTTTATCTACGAGTGAATCCTACTACAACATTGATTTGTTTTTTAGTAAAGTGCAATGTTTTATTCCACCGGTTACCGGAGGTCCTTGTTATCCTATAGGTATGTGTGCAATGACTGCGCGCGCGTCGCCTCCGCCTCCGATCCGCTCCTCGCTCTGTTCGCTACTGGAGTTACCTATACCAACGTTTTGATTGAAAATTTTATTCTACTCTCAATATTGAGGAAATTATAGCGAAGAGCGCGCCTAGTAACTTCGTAATGCAGACGAAATGCTTAGAGATACGGGAAAATGCTACTATTTATACTTAGTCCTTGCACGACTCATATTATAATTCGTCTCGACGACAATTACGCAAATTAAAACTTTTGACAACTATTTAAAAGTGCATGCTGAATATTTAAAGCAAAGTTGCTCCAAATCGTAAGTCGTACGAATTAAATGGCTGCAATTATATTTGGAAAGCGATGACAGCTTCATCGAGTGTTATCGGAAGCGGAGGCGACGCGCCCGCGAGTTGACGCGAAGGCGCGCGTTACTACAACATATTATTTTATTTGGTGGTTGAGTACATGAGTTAAGGCTAAGTATTACGAGCGACTGCTCGCGCGGTAGTTGTTGAAGTTGTGTTCGCCCGCGCTCCGCGCCGCACCGCGCCGCACCGCGCAGCGCCGCGCCGCGCCGGGCCGCTCTAGGTTCCTTAGGAGTTTTATTTGGATCGGTTTTGTAATCGGAAGTATGTAAGTTTGAGTTAGCGTAGGTGGACAAGTCGGTAGTACGATTGTGTCTCCGCGGACGTCAGCCCGCGGAATGAATCATGGTTCCTATGTATATTTCAATATTATCGCATCTAGAGTTTCACTATACTTTCCGAATACAAATTTTAATATTTAAGATTAATTCGGATTAGTCTGTTGTATCTGCTGCAGAGTGCCCACGGCCATGTTATTTGTTTATTTGTATAGGATACTTCTCTTTGTTTTATCATTTGTATAAATGTAATCTCAGTGTACCTTGATATTAATTATTATATTTTTTTGTTATTCTATAAACATGAAAGTGTGTAGACTGTCCTAATCCTATAGGTAATGTTGGTTACGAATAAGTTTACGATCGTAAAAAAGGTAGCACTTGTGTCTATCATAGTTCCTAATACTGTGTAAACGAGAACTTATTTTAAAAATTCTTTACTAGTGAAATATACCGTTCCTACTATTTTAATCTAACGAAAAATGTTATACTGATCCAAGTGAATAAATCATTTTCAAATTGTAAAATTTTATTGATGCTTCGAAATGTCAATTTGTTCTTAATTTGTTGATTGGTGTGATTTGGTAGCAAATGTTTGTCACTTCTCCGAGAAATATTGTTTTAGATAATTTCGTAGCGTTTAGTTTCTTGTACCGCATGGCTGCGCGTAGGCCTCTACGCGCTACGCGCTACGACCGCCGTAGCCACAACAGATAACGAATACATTGTCAAGTGTAAATGGTAAAAATAAACTCAAAGTTAGTTTATCAGATGACGGAGTTTTATTTTACTATCCTTCAAATAACTGTCTAGGACTTTATAATAATGCAAAATCATAGGAGTATAATACGAGCGTAGTTCTTAAACTGGCTCAAGTACACATAGGGAGCATTTTCCTCGTATTAGAATAAATTCTCAAGCGCAGGAGGGTAACTTAACAAGGAATAAGCATTTGATAAAAGAGGTAAGTATCGTTAGAGAAACAACTAGGTACCTACGTTGGTAATTTGAGTGCCTAGGGTTTATTTTTAATGATTCTGTGGATACTATTCAGCGGCAGTTCCATTTCACTACATATCGTTATCTAAAAGAAAATACACGAATTACAGCCGTCTTCGAAAAATCGGTGACTGTAATTTGTATCTTCTGCAAGCTTATGTTGTGTAATAAATAAATCTACATCAAGTCATATATTTAAAAAAGATCCCGACTAATTTGAGAACCTCAGTCAAAATCTTAAAATCAGTTTAAATAAAGACTTTCAAAGTGGCACATTCAGATTAAAAAAAAAACAATGTGATTTTAAGGTCAGTGCGCATCAATTGCACTATTTGCACTCCTATATCGATATAAGACGAACACCCTGAGATCAAAAATAATATTCGAAAGTATCCTATCCTGCCTAGGGCTTAGCTCGATCTTGCTAAATACGAGTATTCAGATGTATATACAACATATGTATTATAAAAGACAAAATAGTTTGATACATGCCACGGACGCCTCAGAAATTCCATACTGACCTGCACGATGGAGGACGAACGTAAGTACCAGTAAGTATGTAATCATGTATACATACACATATATTATATAATATATACACATATCAACCTAGCCCCAAACTAAGAAAGGCTAGTAAGTAGGTATCTGGTGATGTGATGATACACATACCGGTAAGCTGCGGCGGCAGCACGGTCGTATTTTTATCGCCTGTCAACATTCCTGTCACGTTCTAACAAGTATGTAAGTGCGAAAGTGACAGGCGTAGTGACAGACGATAAAAATGCAACCATGCTGCCACCGCTGGTGTTACTTTGATTCGTGATGTAACATTGGTCAGCTATTTTTAAACTATAAACCGTAAAATTAACTTTCTAAAATTATAAAATTCTTAAACTAACGTCCATAAACCAACTCCATATTCCTAAAAAAATTATGATCAATGTTACACCACGACTCAAATTCACCCCAGTTATCGGTACCTAATTAAATTAGATGTAAATATCCTAAACTTAGAAACAATTATCCGTTATAAACAAACAAATAAGTAAATAAATGTCCTTATCGTGATACGAACCAATGGCATCCAGTTTTGTAGGCAGGGTCACTACCGATTAAAGGGGCCCACTGATTAACAGTCCGCCGGGCGGTATCGGCCTGTCAGTTGTTCGGAACTGTCAAAATTTTGTTCTAACTGACAGGCCGATACCGTCCGGCGGACTGTTAATCAGTGGGCCCCTTAAGCTATAAAGCATCACGATAATTGATCTAAATGAAGAGTAAGATGCAATGGAGTAAACACAAAAATGGGGTAATTATGAAAATAACTAATTACTACTCAACTTTTTAACGGTCTAGTACCCTTACCACGAGTCACTGATAGTGTCAACAATTACATATAAGTACGCTAACAGCTACGTAACTTACTTTCTATGCATCTCTCGTACTGACATATTAGTGCGAGCGAGTAAGTAAATATTTTTTATTGTTCACCATACAGTTAAAAATATACAGAAAATTAAATACAGTTAAAAGCTAATTAACAACGGGCGGTCTTATCGCTAAGATTGCTAAGAAGAACGCGCGAGATGTTTCTATGTAAGTACATCGTTGAGATTACCTATATAAAGTAAATTACGTAAGCGTGTGTCACTGTGACACTGTCAGTGACTCGTGGTAAGGGTACAAGATTATAAGAAATCAACAACAAGCCTCATTGCCACCTCCTCCTCCAGTCCTAAAAAATCTGCTTAAGAAAAGTATAGAAAAAGATAACATTACAGGGTAGTATGTAATTTTTAGTGTTCCGTACAGAACTTTGTTCACGGAACATTTTATGGGATCACTTCGGTCTTGTTTCCTTATAATATCTTATTGTAGCCCTGTAAAAAACAAACCATCAGCGGAAACAACTGAAGTTGACGATATATAGTTTGCGCGTATTCGCCATACAAGTTGTTTGAGACTTGAGAGTTCGGTGTAAAATATACGACCAAACTAAGAGCCCTGGAACAGTATTCTGATGTAAATAACTATTAGCAAAAACTCTGTTTCATCATCATCATTTCAGCCTATATACGTCCCACTGCTGGGCACAGGCCTCCTCTCATGCGCGAGAGGGCTTGGGCTATAATCCCCACGGTAGCCCAATGCGGATTGGCTTAAAAACTCTGTTCATCTGCTGAAAAATTGTTTTAGGTATGTCACTTTAAGAACAGCGTTGATACTCTTAGGCCCACTTGCACCATTCCACTAACCCGGGGTTAACCGGTTAAACCTGAAGTTACCATGGTTACCAGTACAATTTGACACTGGGTTCACGGTTAAACCGCTTAACCCCGGGTTAGTGGGATGGTGCAAGTGGGCCTTACAAGTATTTTTTAAATTATGTATGGCTGTAATATTTTTGAAGTGTACAAGCACTAGTTGATTAACTATTATTATAATATTTCTACATGACACTAAAGCTCTCCAAAGGGATCAAAAGATCGGGGTTTATAGGCCCGTGAAACCCAAAATAGAGATACAAATTTTATAATAATGTTTATGGCGTTTTATTAAACATTAAATTATAAAAACAATATCATAAACCCAAATACACTCTTCGGGTGCATTGCAGAATGCAGACCCGATCAACGTCAGAGAGTTATCTACATATGTCTATCACACTTACTGCTTAAATATGTCTGAAAAAAAATGTTCAGGTTTTGATCTTATTATGGTACAACCTTGATGACCGCTCGCATTTTTTGATGCACACGAGATGTACTGTGAGTGGTATCAAAATTCAAACTCAAACTCATTAACAAAGTCCAAAAACTGAATATCGTTCTTGCTTCTCCTTACTTCGATTGCGTATTCTTGCGTCGTCTTCGTTCTTTAACCCAAAAACGTCACTGTTTACTCTGTCAGATCACATCCATAACATACCCAGATCAAATTCATCATGTTGTTACAATCTCAATACGCCTTGATCATAAACAATCAATTTTGAGAGGAAGCCCTTGAATTTCAAGTAATTTAATGAATCATGCGTTATTTTTGCGGAAATGCATTTTAATTTAAAAAATAAGATTGCTTTGTTAATCCAAAATAATAACGTGCAACTCAATTATTTTATTTTACTATTTTCATTATAATCGGTGTTTATTAAATGCAATGAATGTTAGCGTCCTCAATTTTATTTAATTATTCATATTCATTCTTAGGCTACGTAATGTATCATTTACATTTCATTAACCAGAAAGAAACGCATCAACGCTGAGATCGCTGAGAGATAATATCTATAACAAATCCAGATCAAATTTATAACCTGTTGTTTCAATCAGAATACGCCTCATGTACACGGATATGATGGTCGTTCTTGTCTACGTGACAGCGTGATAAAACGGTGTCCGTCACTTTCTATTCCACGGTGTTAAAAAGTGACAGTTATTTTATCACGTGGATAAAGATGGATAAAGCTATCCATAATACGCCGTCTGTACGGATATGATGGTCGTTATTGTCTACGTGACAGCGTGACAAAACGGCGTCCGTCACTTTCTATCCCCCGGTGTTAAAAGGTGACAGTTATTTTATCACGTGGATAAAGATGGATAAAGCCATCCATAATACGCCGGCTGGTCTATATTGATGCAAGCGATAGATGCAGATATCAAAAACATACCAAAATCAGATACATTGTTGTTTTTTTTAAGTTGAAATATTAGAGGGAGGTACAGCTCGTTAGGTTGCGTCGCTTATAAATGATAACACCTCATATATTAAGTTCCAGCGCCGTAACTCCTAACCTGCACAGCCAACATTTACACAACTTATGCAAAAAGAGACAACATAAAGTAAACATTATTACGCCAAGCCTGGAAAATGAGTCTTTCGGGGGCAAGCCAGTCGTGAAACAAAATCTTCAAACAGCCCCAAACACGGTCTCTAATCAGGCCGTGTTTGAAGAGAAAAGTAAAAAACAACCCTTAGTTCGATTGGCGGCACTGTCACACGGATGCAAAGGGGATCTCACTAAGTTATTGATTATATCGGAATAAGTCGCGAGGGGGGAACCCCACCGCCTTGAGGAGGTAAAGGATACATCAGCCGCATTATTTTACATATATGAAACATAGTTGCAGTGAGGAATTTAGGAGTGTGGGCGATGGAGGACCGTAGTTATATACGGAAGGGGTCCGGACCCAGATGCGGGGTAATCTTTTCTTTTGTTGATTTATGTTAATGCTTCCTAGATAGTTATAATTGATGGATAGCCTGGGTCATTTTTTAGGGTTCCGTACCCAAAGGGTAAAACGGGACCCTATTACTAAGACTTCGCTGTCCGTCCGTCCGTCCGTCCGTCCGTCCGTCCGTCCGTCCGTCCGTCTGTCACCAGGCTGTATCTCACGAACCGTGATAGCTAGACAGTTGAAATTTTCACAGATGATGTATTTCTGTTGCCGCTATAACAACAAATACTAAAAACAGAATAAAATAAAGATTTAAATGGGGCTCCCATGCAACAAACGTGATTTTTGACCAAAGTTAAGCAACGTCGGGAGTGGTCAGTATTTGGATGGGTGACCGTTTTTTTTTTTGCTTTTTTTTGTTTTTTTTTTTTGCATTATGGTACGGAACCCTTCGTGCGCGAGTCCGACTCGCACTTGCCCGGTTTTTTTACGTCTGCTAACCATTTTTGTGCATTTATCGGTGATTTTATGATCTGTTTTCTACATACAATCATAGTTGGTCATTGCAGATAAAATTACTAAACAGCAGGCCTATTATGGATGGCTTAATCCACTTGAGAAAACATCCGTCACTTTTTAACAGACCGCGAATGAAAGTGACGGATATCGTTTTATCACGCTGTCGTGTAGACAAGAACTACCATCATATCCGTACTGGTTACAACTGTAAATTTTTTCACAGCTGACTGCTATAAGGGTTTTATATATCAGCCCTAAAAACCAACCTGTTAAACGAATAATTCAATAGATAAAAAGAGAAAATTTAGCGAGCATTGCCTCGGGAGGGCTACTTTATATCCATTTGTGTTGCAAATCGAAGGATCCGGACATAAACAAGGCGGCGGCGAATTAGTAGAGGCATAGTGCTAACTCCGCTATTTATAAGGGCACAATTGCTTCAGAAAAGCTCTGCTTCGCAAGAGATGAGAACATATGAGGGGGCGGGGCGGCGGGGTCTCCACCCTTTACGCATTCACGCCAAATCCTTAACGCGCGATTTAAAAAAGAAAACTAACGGCGGGTGGCGAGCGGGGAGAGCGATTGAGATGGAAATGCCGATTGTCCGGATCGGGCTTGCGCCGATGCACTTGTCGCCGATTTGGCAGCGATCCAGATCCAGGATTTCATTTACGATAAATATCCAAAGGAACCACAATTATCAAAATACCTATGTTGATTTGTCATGAAACCCCAATTTGAATATTATACACAAAAAGCTAAACGTTACAATACTAAGTCAGCCATCAGTATAAATTAAAAAAACGTAATCGTTGAATCGATCAAACATGATATTGCAATTTTCAGCTTTTGTGCAAAATTTGTTACAAATTTTTAAGATGCACTTTAGACCTATTTTCGTGATTTTTTTCTATCGAGCTAAAAAGTGAAAAAAAGCAGGATTCGAACCCATTCGAGCCACGTTTTCTATCCCCCATGACTTTTTTCCATATATGTAGTATTACAGTATCACTTTTTTTCCATTATTATAGTACAGAAATTACAGATCTCGTTCTCTCACTAAAAATGCGATCACCGGCTCTTATGAATCAACTTATACTAACAAACTCGCCTTCTCGGATTAGCGTGCCGAATCGGCGGCGGCACGTCGGTCGGGAGCGCACCGGCCCGGATCGACTCCGATAACTCCGGTTATAACGACTGAGAGGGAATTTTAATGTGCCACCATTTTGGCGCAATGCTCAAATTTTACGACCACCGAGTCATTATGAGGGAAATTATTGGCGCTCTGATTGCTTTAGCTGTGATAAAAATTCTCAAGTCGGCAATAAGGTGGAACTAATTCGGAGTTAGACAGAAATGGCGCTTTCTTAATGGAATTATTTTACATAACTGCCTACTTAGGGATTAATGATGATGACTACGTAGTGTTGACTTTTGGTTATGATTAATGAAATGTTGCCAATCGATTATGAAATCAGAGAGATTTTACTCAAGAACGATATAATAAGAACCGCTATTTTATGTAATGTTAGCTAATAATTTGTTAGATTAGTGGGTACCTAGGTAATAGTGCTTCCACAAATCAATACAACACAATACGTATAAACTTTTTTCTTTAACACCTACACATTAGCTTACAGTTTCCAAGTAATATAAATTATGTGGTAGGAACAAACAAACATATGTAGGTTTTTCTTATATATTTAGGTACCTACCAAGATAAACTTCTTAATAGCTCTCGAAATTCCAATACCTAATTACATGAACAACAAGAACTTGAATAGATGATTATATATGTAAAAAAACATGATAATATATGTAAAACTAAATATCAACCTTAATAATGTGATAAATCAAGCTCCTATCAAGAATAACGCAGCTACTAGTAATCCCTTAAAGCGCTACAAAGAAGCAGCGACACAAGATATATTACTATTCAACTTACTTAAAACTCAAAGTCCATCAAAACTTTGAACAGAGCTTAAAAGTTAAAGGAAAATATCCCGTCAGGTGGAGTTTGCGAAGTTGGGTGATTAATGAAGGCGGCGTTCGCGCAGGCCTCATGTTCCAGACGTGTGCTGAGTAACCGACTCACCACAACCATAATAAAGTGACCTCGAGACACAGTTATGTATACAGTTCTTGATGTTATGAGAAATTTTCATGTGAAGTGAATTCAATTTAGATTAATTAAAATGAAAAAAAAAAACAAATGTCGCGGTGAGACTCAAACTCACATCGATACGCCTTTCTAGTCTACCTAAAAACCGTTTAAGTAGTCAAATACGAAATTCTGAATTTAGACTTTTCAGTACGGTACTCCATTTATAGGTATGTAGGTATTATTAGTATGGGTTTGGTATTTAAAGCTATCCTGGCTCTGTAAAGGCAAATATCGATGCGAATTCGAGTCCATTTTTTATTTTACTTTTATCGTTTGTAACCTGGAGCCTGTTCTGATTTAATTTTTTTGCGCTGAAACTGTTATGGATTTGATTGGTCAGTTGTCAAACAGTGACAATTCTAGCCCAGAAATATCAGTAGAGTCGGACCAAAAAAAGTCTGCAGCGGATTTGATAGCCCACGCAGTGCAAGTGTCATTTATACGTCATAATTTCATAGAAGTTTGACGTTTAAAATAACACTTTCACTGCGTGGGCTATCAAATCCGCTGCAGACTATTCTTGGTCCGACTCTAACAGTTTCAGAACAAGAAATTAACATCAGAATCGGGCTCTTGGTATCCGTAATAACTCATCATATCGGTCCAGAGCTCATCAAGAAATGACTGAATCGCCTGTAAACTACCTACATCCGTGAATATTCAAAGGTATGCGTGAAGTCCCAAGTCTCCAGTGAGCCAACGGGGGCTTACCGAAACCTTTTCGTGCAAGGAGGCATAGACGCGGTGACACGTACCATATGGGCTGTAAATGATGATGATGTTGGACCAAATTCTTGCCTCGTCCCTGCTCAGAATGGTATAATATGAAAACTATGTAAATACTCGTAAAAATTGGAGACCACACTTACGCTGGTACACTCAACGGCCGATAAACGATTGCATTAACAACCTAGGATTTCTGTAGAGAGTATTAGCAGCATCACTTCGTGGCGAGAATGCCACAAGCTTGCTGTTCTAGGGTAAGTTTTTGCATGGGTAATATGCATTTTTAGAAGATTCTTTATCCCATATCGGTGGCCAACAAAAGTACGATGAAGTTGACATCGTGTTTCGACTTCTTGCCATACAATAACGTCATTATAAGTTTTAAATTGATTTATCAAACATTGATTTATAAAATCTTGAATGGAAACTTATTATTTAGAACCGTATATTAATAAAAGCTTTTTTTGTGATACTGTACAAATATACAATTAGAGTCAGACCAAGACAAGTCTGCAACGATTTTGATAGCACACGCAGTGCAAGTGTTATTTATACGTCATAATTTCATAGAAGTTTCAATTTTGAATCAAAATCGTTGCAGACTTATCTTGTCTAGCATACTATACTTATCTAACAAGAATGCATGCCTGCATTTTGGAAAGTCCTAATAGGTAATTTTTTACCATAAAGCAAAGACTGTATTCTGCAGCTAAATTTCTAATGTTAAAAGGAAACGTTCCCTCTAAGTTCCAATGAGTCAGGGATCGGAAAATGCATCCCTTTCGGCCACAGTTCCACTGTGCTTAGTGTGTCTTCAACTCACATAAAAAAGACAAGGGTCATTGACGGAATTATATATGAAATAAATGCAAGCAATGCCATGATTTCAGAAATTTTATCTTTAGTTTCGGTATATTAACTGAATAATATCTGTTTAGTAAATCAGTTTTTTCATTTTTAAATTTCACTACTAACTAGATTAGCTTATTTTCAATTCTTAAAATTTAAAATAATCAGATTATTTTAAATTTTAAGAATTGTCACCGTTTACTTTTTCATTAATATAAATACTCTTCGAGGTTATCTACTCAGCTATTTGAAAGAAACCCGTTCTTAACTTGCAAAATTAAAACATCTAAAAGAGGAATCTTAACTTTTATTAGGGACCGGACCTTCACTCACCCCTACCCACTCGGACGTTACAGGGTTGTGTCGGCAGTACAAATTGCGCCACTGTTTACCCGAGCTGCAGGGGTTGCGATATCTTCAACCCCTTTCGAATGCGCTTGTTTGTAACGTCCAAATGCCAATGTCAAGTTGGATTTTGAGATTAGCAGATGACTTTAAGGGTTGTCTGACTTCCGACGTCCGATTGAACTTTAGATAAAATATCTAATACTTATCCAACAAGTACAGTCACCTGCAATATTATGTTACACAACGACGGCCGCAAAAATATCTGACACGATCTTGTTTGTTGAGCCATAAGAGCGTGTCACATATTTTTGCGGCCTTCGAAGAGTAACATATTATTGCAGGTGACTGTACCTACCTGCCTATAGTTGGGTAGGTTAGTCATACTCTTACATCTCGAAGAATACAAAAATCTAACACTTCATTTAAAAATTGTACTTATTTAACCCATCGTAACTCCAGACATATTTTTGATTATTCCAACATATTATGTTGTTTGTATTTACATAATTAAATATATAGAGGTACTACAATACAAACACTAAAATAAATTAATAACTAGCTTAAATCTAAAATAGGCCCTTGTGTTTGGTCTAACATGTTAGATTGATATGATCTATGTTGTAGTCCCAGTGCTAATATATTGCGACCTCATCTTGTATATTCTACAACTGCATAAGTACAAACGACCCCCGACCGTAACTTGAACATTACACCATAGCAAATTATCCGAGGAAGCTTATATAGTATGTTTAACAATGTACCTATAACTATTGGTATTCCGTAGTCTCCCCAACGTAGATGTATTCAAAAGGTCGACTATGAAAGGGTGCCGAGAAACAGCCCTAGTCAAGGAGTTAACCGCATAATTTAGACAGTCATTTGCGGCGAGTAGCGCCAAATGCCAAGCGCTTTCCGACCTTAGAGGCGCCTTTACACGATCAGCGAGCTCGAGATACGAATGCGGACAGACAACATTCGAGAAGTTACAGTGATTGCATTAAAAGCTCGTTTCCAAATACGAATCCACGTTAAAAATGGAGCTAATAGATGGCGAAGTCACAAACAAAAAAAAATCCAATGGTTGGAATGGGAATTTATATAAGTATAGGTAAAAATAGATATTGTGTCATAATAGTAGATTGTACAACAAGGGCATAAAGTGACCCATTATTACCCGAGGCAATTTTTTTTTAAATAGTAGACGAGGGTAAAAATGGACATTTATGCCCTTGTTGTACACTCTGCTTTTCACTTCGATTGCTAGGAAAATATACAAAAAATCAAATATTTTAGGTTATTTTAACGTATTTATTCAAGACTAAAGAAAATTGTTCTTGGGCCGGTCGGAGGCGCGGGGCACGCCGATCGGGAGAGCGCCGGTCGGGGGCGCGCCGGCAGGGCTGGCAGTTTGTATGGCAGAATTTGGACTTTATTGCTAAGTCAATAAGGGTCGTAATCGATGATTTTACTTTATGCTCTAGTGCATAAAGTAAAATCGCCTCGGGTAAAAATGGGTCACTTTATGCCCTTGTTGTACAATCTACTATTATACATTATTTAATTGCTCAATGCTAGGAGAACTTTAACATTAAGACGCACGACAGGTATAGCACATAATGTTTTCCGAGAAACAACGCCTCTTCTCCTGTGAAATATTTGACACAAGTCATAGTACGGTACACTGAAACAGCCTCATCATTTATCCCTACTTCCCTTCACCTTCCTAAAAAGATTTCACAAAAAACTTCAAAGCGCCCATTTGGACCAAGGGGTGCATTCCCCGAGCAGAAAATCAATAGGCTCCTTGTTTATTACTCAATCATGCAAATACATAGCATCAATTCGTTTAAATTGAATTCGGAAGGCCTAATTGGAATAAATATTACTGCACCCCAGTCGGACGCGAGCGGCCGAGCAAATGAAGATCTGAACGCACCGTGTAAAGGCCTCTGGGGGGATTTATGGCCATAATTCCGCGTGCAAAAGAAAACGGCGAGGTGTTATCGAGGCCGTATTGACACTTTAATGCTATTGTTTGATTTAGAGGGCTCATTACACGAGGGAAGAATAGCGAATAGCGCTCGTGAGCGCCGGACTTACCGCGCCGTTCCCAACCCGAGCTCTATTCATAATTTTCTGTTACAATTTAAGTGTCGCAATAAAAGCCGTTATTGCACAAAACGTTGTCATTTAATAGTTTCATGATAATGGCATAATGATAGTATGTTTATTGATGTCGTGATACCTGGTTGGCGTTTAAACAACTTTATTAATTACAATTGTTATTGATGGAATAGCTAGGGAATAAATAATCGAACAATCATTAATAGTAGGTATTATGTTTTTGTTGCAAACTGATTCGGTAACTTGAATTGCCTAATTTATTGATACCTATAGCTTTTGTTTAACTAGATACAATTCTAATACAAGTGTTAATTACATTTGAATCGATAAGGTACGGTTCGTGATCCTCTCTGGGAGCCCGCGCCCGATCGGCCGATACCGGCACTCGGCAGCGGCCGCCCGCGCTGCCCCGTAATAACAACAGAAAATTTTACGCTCCAGGACAATGCGATATAAAATTATCTGTTTGATCCAATAATCGCCCGGAACAGCCGGCCTTAATGCCGGGCAATCATTAGCTACGAGGGATAACGGAGCCCACGGCGGACAGCGCCACTAACTATGTAACCGCCGTCCGCGATGCGCCGTGACCAAACATCAATGCAACATCTCGTATTTTACGCGTACGTTTGCCAGAGATGAATTCCTTCGATCCCCGAGGTGATTCCTCCGACACAAAGGAATGACTTCATTGTACAATACAGTTCGGCCCGTTTTACTGTTATTGTGGAGGATACAAAATCGCGCGTTGTCTGCGATAATTACAGGTTAAGTGGTGTTTCCACGGACCGATTGCGGCTCAATAATTAACAAACGCGTTCCCAGAGATTTCGCGAGGAAACTTTAAGTGGTCACGCACGCGGGGCGCTTAATAACCTGTATCAAGTTGCGATTAAGTGCGAGCACTTATAAATACTCGTAATTATTTTATCTGGATCGATTAAAGAGCGGAGGACCGGGACGAGAGCTCGCGGCGCGCTCACTATCATTAGCGCGGGGAGCGATCGGTTATTTACGCGAGCGACCAGCCCGGCCGTGTTGGTTTACGGCGCAACCCCCAAGGAGATGCATTCCGCCATTCCACCGGCTCACGAACTCACGACTGCACAACAATAATTACCCGTGGGTGTACGCCATTATACTTCGCGAGCGATTATTATCAATCGTTGTGCGCTAGCGAACGGTCGCCGCTTAGAACCCGATGTAATGGGACGAAATTATCGTAATGCTGTAACGAGAGATGCAAAGCAGATTATTATTCGATAATTATACGAGATAAATCAAAATCTCACGAGTGCAAAAACAGTTGTCTCTGTCGGTTGCTAAGGTGACAGGTAAGGGCGTCCTTGTCGCCTGCCCGCGGCGCTGCAGAGCTTTGTCGCTGCGTGTGCGCCGGTATTGTTCGCGCGCCGCCGCCGGCGACCCATTCCTCACCCTCACCTGCAAACCAGGATATTCCTAATTTTACAGTAATCTCTTCGAACTTTATAGACCTTTGGCAAAATTGAGGCGTCAGTAAATCGTATTTATTGACGGCTCGGCAACTACAGTCAGGCGCAATTTGCAACAAAGTACCAACAAGTTTTGTGTAATCGCTAATCGCCGCGGTCGAGCACACAATTATCACAACAATCACGCAGCAAGCTATTATTAACGACATAAGTTGGCTAACAAACATAATTACTTAAAATTAGGTGTGTTTAAAATAACAACAGCAACCTTTTATTATGTGCCGACATGGATCGGAATTACTGGTCAATAAAAATATACGTTACAGGTAAGAGGTCAACAGAATGTAGATCTGAATCTCAGGTATCTCGATAAAATTTCATTAAGCTTAATCACCTACATATCTCGTTACCTAAGTTACCTATCATGTAACAAAGTGCCGCAGCGAAACAACTCTATAATATATATTTAGTTGTTTGCTATCGAAGTTTGCGCGAGAATACTTCGATAGATATTTGACAGTAGGTAGTATACTGTTCAGTGCACTGAAAGGTGGTGCCAACATTCAATTTCCAACTGCAAACATTCCACAAGTTCACAGTTGCACACTTCTAATTAAACTGTGTACTTATTTATGTCCTATCCTTATTATAATTCTCATGACACTATAAACTATGAACGACACTACACGTAACCCCATTTCTAATTGAGTGACGAAGTTGACACTATGCAAAGCGACCCCACACTTTTTTTGTACCACTACCACCACCATACCTTTGCACCATAGCCTAGCCTGATGAGTCGCCTAGATTTTCATTTACTCAAAAGGACAACCTATAAAATCAGTGCTCTCCTATTGGCTATTGTTACCAATCCGTTGTCACGACGCAGTCAGAAATGCCTTTATATGGGCATGTATTCACAATACCTAGCGATCATGCGTGAAGCAACTGCTTAAAAGTGCTAGTTTAATTGTGGATTCTGAAACCGTACCAACGATACGTAATCAGAGAGCGCTCTTATACTGGTTCACCAGAGGCTGACTCGACGGAAAGACGGGGTGGATCGGAACCCTCGGGTAAGTCGGCCTCGGTTCACGCTCCACTCATTACGCGGTAATGTGTTCCGTCATCGAGATTAACTCTCCTCTAATGGCTCCTTCATACAGGCTGCTGCTAATGCTTTCGTCTGTATAAGACGTTTTTTTTGTCACGATTGTGGCAAACAAGCACACGGCACGTCTGTCACCACCAGACCATTTAACAGATGGAGCTAGTGTCCGTGCTCTTACTAGGTACACAAAGTCCGTAGTTCGCTTTCCGTACATCGTGATCTTTGTTTATAATATGAAAATTTAAACTAACTCTCAAAATACTTCGGTCTCCATCATCCCCTCAGGCAACACATGTTCATAACTTAAAGACAGAAGATTTATGACAGATTTTTTTAAAGATTTCTAATTCTAATCGACTTCTTACACGCATGTGGTGGTGTTAATCTCCAGCATAAACCCAGAATACAAAATATTTAGCTTACACGTGATAGCTTACCAAAACGTAAATGAAACTTAGCTCTCTGCAAGGTTTTTATGTAGGTATATGAAGTTCCCAACACGCTAAGGCCAGCATGGGGACTATAGCCCGATCTATCTCGTGTATAAGAGGAAGCAGTGGGACGTACATAGGCTAACTATTATTATTGTTATTGTATTATAAAGTTTTACAATCAACTTATTGAACCTGACGTTACATTGTGTATATTGAGAACCTTTCAGTGGCGTGGCGTGAAAACCTTAGCCTTAAGAGCGATAACACTTAACTTCTGAAAGCAGTTCATAGTGACAGTACCAGAGCAGTGCGCTGTGCACCGCTCCGGCATCCGGCGATGCGGTTCCTAAACCTAAACATTCCTAAAAAACATACATACCTACTCGTATTTAGCGGAGGCTCCCAACACAAGCTAATTTTTCTTAGAGGGCTCCATCCTTTAGCTTACAGTTATCGAGTACCTAACCTACAAAAAAAAGAATTTCGTATTGTATTTTTTTTATTACTCCCCTTAACAAAAATATATAAGTTTCCCTCCTTCTCAGTTGGGTAATAAGATCCCTACGATCAAGTAAGAATTAGAACATCATGTATGAAACCCTTAGTCATTTCCACGGCGTCACCATTTATTCCGTATAATTGAGGTTTGTCTGCTTTTAGTAAAATGGCCAATTTCGTTCTAATGCTGTTTGGTCTGTTGATGTCGTTAAATGACACAACAGTGTATCTTGCTTGTTTTGCTTTTCATAATAACACCAATTTTGAGTAAAGTGAAATAAGTGTAATGCTCTCTTTGAAAGTTATGAATTTGAACTCGGAGAAAACACCTAAGTGGATATAGCCACAGACTTTGTTCACTTCGTTTTAGGACATAAAATACGCTAAAATGCTTTAAAACATAGTTAAGGTTGACTCACGCTAGACCGGGCCGGGACTGGGCCGGCGGCTTCCGACGCTTTGTTTTCTATGGAAAGCACCACGTGATCACCGATCAGCCGTCATAGAAGATGATATGTCGGACGCCTCGGCCCGGGCACAGCCCGGTCTAGCGTGAGTCATCCTTTACTTACAAAAAAGAAAAGGAGCAAAAGTTTTCTCCTGGATCCTGGGCAAAATCCTGGAGAATATATTTATTTTTTATTGAGAAACAAACAGTCATTCATTAACATTACTCAATAGATTGAGCAGCAGTAAATAGACCTATAGTTTCCTTAATGAACATATCAAAAATACGTACGCCAATGCACCTTACATACATACAACAAGAATACAACATACATACATATAATGTATGCAATAATATTCTGCAGCCACGCTGTTGACTTCTCAAGTGCAATACCATGATGATGATGATGGTGCATTCCTGTTATCCCTCATTAGGGACATTAGTGAAATACCATACCGTGTGTAAATCAATGCAAAACTCAAATCCCAACTCTTTGGGGCACCTGTTTGGCCCACGGGTTGCAGGTTGGGGTGAACTGTGGGCTTGCCATTAGGCGATTACCTATTACCTACACCGCCATGGCAAGCTGGCAACCTAAGTTAATTTATGCGGGTTTAATTAATCAACACCTACACTTACGTAGGTAA
Organism: Cydia splendana; assembly: GCF_910591565.1. Classification (NCBI taxonomy): domain Eukaryota; kingdom Metazoa; phylum Arthropoda; class Insecta; order Lepidoptera; family Tortricidae; genus Cydia; species Cydia splendana. The sequence continues at coordinate 7,997,334 of NC_085971.1, read as the reverse complement.
ATATATACTTATCATAGATTATCATAGATTAAACGAAGTGCACTTGTTCCATACAACATTTTATAGAAGCCAGGCGTCTTACAACAGTTATATCGGTTCAAATACGGCAAAGCACCGACCATTTTCTCTATTTACGCAATAGGGCTCGCAAAATACGGAAATGTATTGAATCTATACCAAAGTTCACAACGAGGCTCTCGGCGGGAAATGCCGATGATTAGTGCACAGATTGCGTGGTATAACTTAATTGACGGTTACGCCAGTGATCGATCTGCGAAGGGCTTGGGACACGTCTGTGCAGTAGCAGAGCGGGTTTATACTTATAACAAACCTGAATGTTTCAATTATGAAGGTACCTAATTAACTAGTGTCAAATTAAGTTGAAGTAGATTTGTTGTAGTAACTACCTACACTTCGACCTGCCTCCAAAATCACGCGCCTGACGCAACGATTTATTATTATTCCACGTGTCATAAATACCTATAGGGGATCCTATAAATAATAATCTATTTAACACCTATATTACTCCATCGGCTCGTAAAAATCTCGTTACTTCTAGACTGTAGACAGTTATGCCAAACAAAAATCTTTGTGCGCCCCATCAATAAAAAAGCACCTTGAAATATCAAAAACCACCTACTTACTGTTTCATACGCCAAGGCGCGTCCCACATTGGGAGCCAAAACATGGGTTAGGTAGAGCAAACGAACTTTTGTATCTGCGCGATAGAGCTTTTAATTCAACACCTAACCGCTCTCTGCTCATCACATAGCGTGACTTACACGCGGAGCCGTAAAGGGGAAGTGGGGGGGGGCGAGCGCCGGCGCAGCGACGTGGTGGTGCGCCCCAGGCGACGCACTGTCTCACCTGCGCGACAGGGCTGCGGATTGCTTTCAAAACAGTACTTAAGACACCGACAAACACTACTCAGAATACTCTACACTATTCCCTTGCGTTTTATGACTAAGAATATGGCGTACGTCGGCTTCCAGAAATACTCGCTATTGTTTGTTGGTCACACTTGGAGCGAAAACGGACGTTCGTGCGAGTTTCGCGCTACCACTTGTCTAAAGGACTATTAAATGTTATTTCAAATAGACTTTCACGATCTTTCACGCTTTTACATTAGTAGCTGCCTTCCAACCCATACCTGTAACTTAAAAATATTCTTTTGCGGTTTTTTCTTTAGAACAAAAACCTACGTAAATAGCTACCTACTGCAAACATACAATCACGCAATACCCAACCGAGTGGATAGGTATACAGAAAAAAACACGGTTTCTGCCGGAATTCCACATAAAGTGACCAGATATTTTCATTGCAACTTAATGCAGATCCAATTTTTGTTAGTAGGTATGTCAGTGGCGAGACGAGACTTTTACCTACTTATAGGCTCGATTTCCATAAGATCCGTGCAAATTTTGAAAGTGTTATTCCAAATTGCCAATTAACCCCAAGTTTCCAATAATAAAACTGTTAGTTTTTTTGTAACTCACTCTTCTTAATTTCGAACCGTCTGTATACCGATATTCTTTATTTTACACCAACCTAATATGTTCAACAGTGCCACATAAAATCTCCATTTATTTGATTAAAACCCTTATTGCAGCGTGTTTCGCAAAAAGGTTTCATATTTCCACATTTGCACAGCCCTGGCGCAACATAACAAAGCAAAAATTGCTAAGATAATGAAGCATAATGCAAAGCGTGATATAAACTTTATACGCCAGCCCGCGGGTGGATTAACTTGTTAGCCCCCACTACTCAGCTTTATGACCATGGCCTCCCTATTTACACCCTCCAAATAGTGTTAGTACTGCTGAATTACTTTGTTAGAGCTAATAAAAGTACCCAGATTTCCTTACGAGTGCGTAAAACAGGGATAAGTACTTAATAGAATAGATAGGTTTGCAACAGTTGGCATGAAGGTAGATGAGAATTTCAAGATCAGTAATTAAATTAGGTAATGTGACACGGCACTTTGTATGGTTAGTTCAGTTTAACGTTTTTAGGATTGTCTCGAATATAGTGTAGTTTTGTTCTATGGCAAGGAAGTCTTTGATGTAGCAACAATATACATGACAGGCACTCTGCCAATAGGAAACAAATTGAAGCTGATGGTGTTGCTACTTCAAAATAAATCCTAAATTTATGGAATAATATTAATAAATATTTAAATCAAAAACTTAATTTATAAATACAAAATAGGTTGAAATATATTCAAATAATTGAATATGATTTATTTCTTTGGGTTATACTTGCATATAAAATTATTCCATGAATTTCATTAGTTACTGTTATTTTGATTGTGTCATCCCAGGGACAGAATGGTTTGAGATCATTTCCTGGCTGGGTTTCGCCCTGGATGGGCATCTTTTATACATAAAACAGGGAAGCGAAGTACATCATGCTCTGGTAGCATCGATCAGAGGCTTGGTTATGCAGTAGCCGCTGCATCCATGAGCTAGGGAGCTCATGCTGTTGTTATTTTGCCACAAACAGTAAGTAGAATATGATAATATATGGATGTCCTCAGGTGCAACTCCTTGTTGAATCTTTGTTTGACCATTTCGCTTTGTTTCCAGTCTGCTGGTAAAACAATGTGGTGGGAGGGAGTATCACAGCTGTGAGATGAGTCCACTCTAGGAATTTCCAGCTGGTGAGAAACTTAGAACATATAATGTCTCTTAGGTTAGCAGAGCACATGCTACTAGTTATTAATCTTGAATTGTTTCTTTCAGCTGACTGGGGTTTTTTTTTTCGTTTTTATGTTACTACGTATGTGAAATCAGTTCGCATATCAGAGTATGGAAGTCTGTCCATATTCCTAAAACTTCAAGTGTGTCTGGTGAGCAGTTCGCCATAAGAATTTCGCTCTTCTGCTGGATGGAGATGACGTCACTTTCAAACTGAGACCTTAGTCCTTCGGTGTTGCTCTGCGGTGTCGGGTCAGATTCCCGCTGCTGCAAATCGGCTCCGGCACAGCGGAGGATGACACGTCGGGCTTGAACTGGTGGAACAGTGTTATGAGGTTGGTGTACGCTTTCTTTCCGTCCTAGAAGCATTTCCAAATTTAAAGTTAAAGAATTTAGTAGAATCATATGTGATGGCAAATGATAATTTAGGGACTAACAAATTTAGATAGGTCTGCTTGTAAATCATTTTAGAACCATTTCTGGCACGACCCAGCTCTGTCGTCTGACATTATTAAAATAAGGTGCTTATGCTAGCTTAATGATTTACATGTAGAGTAACTGCCCGTGTTCGAATTAGTAATAAATGATGTGTCACAAAAACTAACTTTCATTCATGTCCTTTATTGCCCTGAATAGTTGATGGAAATAGGTTTAGCACCTGCTTGAGCTTTTGGTAAGATTTAGTTTTTATTTAATTTAGTAACTTTAATTGTCCGTGAGTTTCCTCAGGGAAAGCCCACAGCCGGGCTAGGATAATTAACGTGACAATTTGGCGCCCACAGATTCCGTCTTAAAGCCCTATTTGCATCATAAATCAGTTTGTATCACTGCCATCACATATAGATAAAAAAAAGTTTTAGTAGTACTTACGTTTAGGTGAAATTTTGAGCTTGTGCTTTGCTTGTGTACGCTCTGACAACGTTAAGTATAGGCTTTAGCTGTTTCACTTTGAGTTTTGCCTAAATTATTGCACGATATTCAGTATATTTTGTAAAAACTTAGAAGTAAGTGCTCGAATTTTCAGTTAGTTACATTGTGCTGACGTTTTGTCAGGAAGTAAAGTGTCAAACTTTAAGTACCATTTGGCTACTTTTAATGCATGAGATTTAGACTTAAGAGGCTGTAACTTAAGTTATTTTACATATTTTCTGAGTATTAAAAAAAAATAATGTGTAATTCTAGTGCATAATTTAGTACTCATGCACTATTTTATTGTAGCTGAGCTTTTATGAGTATTGCAATTGAATTGAGTTGACACTTTGTTAAGGCGAAGTTCGGAAAGCTTTTAAGCTCGTGCAGAAATTGCTTTAAAAATTGAGAAGCTTTGTATAAATAAGTTCAGACATTTTGACTCGAAAGTTTTTTAATAACAGTAAACATATATAGGACAGGTTATTTTTACACACAAATAAACTAATTCAAAAATAATTGTTATATTTTTATTAGAAAGTATAAAAAAAAAAAACAAATGGTGAAATTTTGACATTTATGAACACACACTTTTACTTGGTTTTTGAACGATTTTTTTAAATTGTGAACAATTTTGGTTTTGCATTCACTGTTATATTTTGGGTCGGAAAATTTAGTTCAATAAAGACAAGGAAATATACATACACACAGATAAAAAGTAAAACACATTGATATACCATTGTTTAATATAATTGTCAGACTACAATAGTGTGAGTTGGATTTGTAAATCTTTTGCCATCATATTTATTTTTGAGTTAAAAGTTATTATACAATGGCCGCTTCTGTGCAATTTCACTCTTTGCTGCGCGATGAATTGATTTATGAAGTTAAGATCAGGTCAGAGACACCACACTCAACAGTTGAGGGTCTTAGGAAACAGTTGAGGAATTTGGTAGGTGAGTGTCGGCCAGATGAGATTTTGGATACAGATTTGAACCCGGAGTCAGAATTGAAAATCATTTCAGATAAGTTAAATGATTTGTCATCCTTAGTAGCTAAGTTTGTTCAGTTGAAGGATAGATACTCCGGGAACAGGTCGAAGGCTTTGGGTAGTCATTTGTACTTCAGGCTTCTGCGGGTTCAGGTGGATGAAGATCCGGGGAAGTTGGCTCAGAAGATTGAATTCACAAATAGGCTTGACGCTTTGTTAGCACAGTTGGACAGTATAGGGCAGGCAGGCAGCAGCTCTAGCGACAGTGTGGCAGCAGTGACTCAGGTTTCACAGGCAGTCCCTACTAGGGAGCTGCAAGTTCACTGCTCCGGAGACAAAAATGTGGCTAAATGGGGAGTCAAGTTTAATGGTAACACAGATCCGAGGTCTTTCCTAGAGCGTGTCGATGAACTCAAGTTGGCTTATGGTGTGTCAGATGTGGTTTTGTTTAACTCGGCAGCTCAATTGTTTGTTGATCAGGGTTTGCTTTGGTACAGCGGTATAAAGGAACAAGTTTCTTCTTGGAATGACTTAAAAACCATTTTATTAGATGAGTTTGAGCCTGCAAACTTTGATTTTCGCCTAAGGTGTGAGATTCTTGCAAGAACACAGGGTTTAGAAGAGCCAGTGCACATTTATTTTGCAATTATGTCTTGTCTTTTTGGTCGCTTGAAGAATCCATTGCCGGAGGAGGAAAAGTTGCAGATTTTGATGAATAACATTAGGCCTAGCTTCTCACAACAACTGGCATTAGTAAAGGTTGATTCTATAGCCGAGCTGAAGGATTGTTGTAGGAAATTAGAGCAGGCATCACAGCGTACGCAGTATTTTGTTGAGCCCAACAAGTCTGGTTCGGCTCACACACTTAGTAGTGATTTCGCATATAAAGCCAAGTCCAAGCAGGTGAACGCAGTAGATGTTAGTAGTAGCAAGCGTTCACAAACATTTAGTAGGTCGCCAGCGCAAGCGAAATCGAGTGGGCAACAAAGTAACGCTGTTAGGAACGTCCAACGCTCGTCCACGCAATCCACACATGCACAGAACTCTGCCACGGTTCCTACTTGTTATAAATGCGGTGGCACTGCGCATGATTTTAAGAGATGCAGGGCTAAACCATCTAAAGGCGAGATTATTTGTTATTCATGTGGTACAAAAGATCATATAGCGAGGAATTGTCCGAACCGGCTGTCACAGACAACACAGACAGATCGTAAACGTCAAAGTCAAAGCGCGGAAATACGTTCCGTTTCACAGACAAAAAACGAATAGGGCCGAATTGTAGCAATATTTTTCCGGATAAATTGAGTGCTTCAATGAAAAAATTCTTAAGTTATAATTCGATTGCTACGATTCTCTTCGCACCTAGGGAAGGTGACATTCGGCCATATTTGAAACTTAAGGTGTGTAATTTTGACATTTACGGTTTGGCGGACTCAGGAGCCGCCGTTTCAATTTTGGGACGGCAGTCTTATAAAGATTTTATTAAGTTTGGATTTGAGCTCCAACGAATGGAGTCTAATACATGTAGCGTTGCAAATGGCGTCGTAGTCCAGTCACTGGGGTACATTTTTGTTCCGGTAACATTCAAAAATGTTACAAAGGTTATTCAGTTTTATGTTGTGCCCAGTATTGTCTCGGACGTTATTTTAGGCGTGGATTTCTGGCGCGCATTTAATTTAGCGCCAGAATTATTTGACAGCATCGACTACATAGAAAGACCAAACAATTATTTAAGTTTGTCCAGTATTTCAGTAAATCCGGTGAATACCATTCAGGCATACGACAATTTAACTTCAGCACAACAAGAACTAGCCGACTCAGTGGTAGGGAAGTTCAAGGATATCTCGTTCGAGGAAAAAGGATTAGGTAGGACGTCGTTAGTCGAACACGTAATTGACACTGGCGATGCCCAGCCTATTAGAACGCGACAGTATCCGCTCTCTCCGGAGAAGCGTGCAGCTTTAAGTTCCGAATTAGACCGGATGTTGAAGTTAGATGTTGTTACTCCGTGCGAAAGTCCCTGGAACAACCCGGCACTTTTAGTGAAGAAGCCAAATGGGGACTGGCGGTTTTGCTTAGACTGTAGGAAACTAAATGCAGTATCAAAGGGCGACTCGTATTCCATGCCATACATTCCGCAAATTTTAGATAGCTTAAAGGAAGCACGGTACCTGTCGACCATTGATTTGAGCTCGTCGTTTTGGCAAATACCGCTAAATGAAAGTTCGCAGGAGAAAACTAGTTTCTGTGTCCCTGGTCGTGGGTTATTTAAATTTAAAGTCATGCCTTTTGGGTTGTGTGGCGCGAGTGCGCGACAACAACGGCTCATGGATAAACTCATTGACCACAACATAACCAGTGACATAGAGAATGGTATGGTGTTCTGTTACGTGGACGATATTGTCATATGTTCGTCAGATTTTCAGACACATCTGCTTCTTTTGAACCGTGTGTTGGAAAAGTTGAAAATGGCTAATTTAACGATAAATTTCGGCAAGTCAAAGTTCTTTAGACAGTCCATTAAGTACTTGGGTCATGTCGTTGATGAATTAGGTTTAAGAACTGACCCAGAGAAGGTTTCAGCCGTTTTGAACTTTCCCATACCCACGACTTCTCGTGAAGTAAAGACGTTTTTGGACATGTGCTCTTGGCACCGTCGGTTTATAAGGAACTTCGCAAGTATAGCAGCGCCTTTAAATAAATTAACTTCAAAGGGGAAGAACGCCCCGGCTTTTCAATGGTCTGTTGAGGCCGATAACGCTTTCAACACCTTGAAGAATGCATTAGTGACAGCTCCGATTCTGGCGGTTCCAGACTTTAGCAAAGTGTTCTCGGTACACGCTGATGCATCTTCATATGGCGTAGGTGGCATGCTCTCACAGACTATTGATGGCCAGGAGCATCCTATTGCGTACGTTAGTCGTTCTCTGAACAAGTGTGAACGGAATTACAGCGCGACGGAAAGAGAGGCTCTTGCGGTTTTGTTTTCGGTTGAGAAGTTCCAAGCATATTTAGGCTCGCGTCGGTTTAAGGTGATTACGGATCACGCGTCACTAAAGTGGTTCATGAACCTGGAAAATCCATCGGGCAGGTTGGCACGTTGGGGTTGCAGACTGTCTCAATTTGATTTTGATATTGAGCACAGGAAGGGCTCCGACAATGTCGTACCTGATGCGCTGTCCAGGCTCATGAAGGTTGACGCCGTGGACCAAGTGAATCCTAACGACGTGACTGACGAATGGTATGACAGGACGTTTAAAGGTTGTGAAACTTTGCCGGCCAATTTCCCAAACTATAGTATTAGGGGAGGGAAATTGTACCGGTTGAGTAAAAACAAGTATAATCTTTTGCGAGAGTTTGACTGGAAAGAGGTAGTGCGCAAGGGTGATAGGAACGCTGTTTTACACGCGAATCATTGCGAACCAACCGCGGCACATTTTGGAGTATTTAAAACTCATAGGCGGTTGTCGTTGACATACTATTGGCCAGGGATGTATAAGGACGTTGTCGATTTCGTGAAGGCTTGCGATACCTGTGCAGCCTATAAGCATTCACAGAAAGCGACTCCAGGTCTAATGGGACAGCCAAAAGTATGTGATCGACCGATGTTAGCGTTAAGTATTGATTTGGTAGGTCCCCTTCCGCGCTCTCGTGCAGGATTTACGTTTTTGTTTGTGGTTACGTGTTGCTTTTCAAAGTATACGCTTCTTTTTCCGCTTCGCCGCGCAACCAGCGCGTTGGTGGCGAAGACTTTTGAGCACCATGTCATTTTGAAGCACGGTGTACCTGAAACCGTAATTACTGATAACGGAGTTCAGTTTACGGGATCGGAATTTAGACAGTTGATGAAGCGTTATAACGTACCTAAAGTTTTTTACGGACCTCGATATACTCCACAGGTAAACCTGGTTGAGCGATACAATAAAACGGTCATGACAGCTGTAGCTTCGTACGTAAAGGAGAACCATAGGACTTGGGACGAAAAATTGCACCAAATTCAGTTTGCAATAAACAGTGCAGTGAATGAAACCACAAATGAGTCTCCTTTCTTTTTAGTTCATGCTAGAGAGCCAGTTATAAATGGGTCGTTTTATAAGGACACAGATAGGGATTACGAGCCGGGTGTACCTAGGGAGGAATATGCGGGTAATTTCGGGATTTTAAAGGATATTTTTCATCAGGTTAGGTTACGTTTATTGAGAGCACACGAAACAAATGCTAGGAATTATAATTTGAGAAGACGTCCAGAACAATTTGCAGTAGGCGATTTAGTATGGAAACGTAATTATGTGCAGAGTGACGCACAGAATTTTAGGATGGCGAAACTCGCCCCGAAATATGTTAAGTGTAGAGTAAAGGCAGTGTTGTCGCCTTTAGTCTACGAGTTAGAAACTGAAGATGGTCATAGTATAGGATCATGGCACATTAAAGACCTGAAAGGGAAGGTAGCAGCTTCTGGTTTGGTGAACGGTGGACGTGCGGCTCGCGTACAGGGTACTGCTCGCCGCGCCACCATCGTTGACTGAACAGGGTGAACGGTGGACGTGCGGCCCGCGTACAGGGTACTGCTCGCCGCGCCGCCACCGTTGACTGAACAATAGAGCTCATACAGGTTTTTATGGTTGTAGTTTAGCAACAGTGTTAAATATTGCAAAGTCATATTTAATCACCAATTGTCAGAGACGTGGCGAACAGGTATAACTGTTTCACCACACAGTATGAACGTGGAAGGATGCTACGAACTGAAAGCGATGAATGTATGGAGCGGCGCAACCATAGCTCAATTAACGTCAAGAGCGTTGTCTTTAATGTGGGATTATTTTTTGCTGTCGTGCGAGGTCACGCAGAAATTTGGGTGTTATGGTGCTGATGGTTTTAGCCAATACGTGGCGGATTCCGTGCATGTGTGGATTGGCGTTGTTTTTTTTGTGTGAGAAGGAGAGGCTTTATTTTGTGAGGTATCGCAGGGCGCGCACTGCATACCGCGGACGTTGTTTTTCGGTTTGGTTATGTAGTCCGTTTATTTTTTTCTCTCAGCACACGTTCTCAGGCACATAACACATAATTATAATTTAGCTAACTAGCGGTTAGTAATTTTGGATATTTTGAATTTAGTTTGGAATGCAAATTTCGTTATTTAGCTACTCTAGTTTATATTAGTAAACTTAGTAGTAGGAATTGTTTGATTTTAATTTTGCCCGGTCTAGCGGAGAAATATTTTGAGTATGCTGAACATCGGTCCTGGCAGTTGGTTTGGTTTTGCCAGCGCAACTGGGTAAAGTTGTGCTGGTAGAACCAAGGGATGGTTTACTGGATAGTTGGATATTGCGATGTGGATTTTTCCGGCTGTGCGGATACCACATTTTTTTTTGTATTTAGGTTGTGTGGGTTCGAGATAAAAAAAATTCAAAATTTATTGGTTTATTGGTTTTGGTATGTGGAGTTGTGTGGTTTACTTTGGCTTTTCTGTTGGATAGCAATCTCGATCCTGCGGCAATCACTTCGGTGGTGGTTTTGTTTTGGGTTCTCCCATACTAAGTATGGTTGAGGTTGTTTTGTTTGTGTTTTTTTTTCGTTTCTTGTGACACATGATTTAGATTTAGATAGTCGCTGAGGACAGCGAGCGTTTTACCCTTGGTAAAACGCAACAGCGGGGAGAGGGGTATTGTGACACGGCACTTTGTATGGTTAGTTCAGTTTAACGTTTTTAGGATTGTCTCGAATATAGTGTAGTTTTGTTCTATGGCAAGGAAGTCTTTGATGTAGCAACAATATACATGACAGGCACTCTGCCAATAGGAAACAAATTGAAGCTGATGGTGTTGCTACTTCAAAATAAATCCTAAATTTATGGAATAATATTAATAAATATTTAAATCAAAAACTTAATTTATAAATACAAAATAGGTTGAAATATATTCAAATAATTGAATATGATTTATTTCTTTGGGTTATACTTGCATATAAAATTATTCCATGAATTTCATTAGTTACTGTTATTTTGATTGTGTCATCCCAGGGACAGAATGGTTTGAGATCATTTCCTGGCTGGGTTTCGCCCTGGATGGGCATCTTTTATACATAAAACAGGGAAGCGAAGTACATCATGCTCTGGTAGCATCGATCAGAGGCTTGGTTATGCAGTAGCCGCTGCATCCATGAGCTAGGGAGCTCATGCTGTTGTTATTTTGCCACAAACAGTAAGTAGAATATGATAATATATGGATGTCCTCAGGTGCAACTCCTTGTTGAATCTTTGTTTGACCATTTCGCTTTGTTTCCAGTCTGCTGGTAAAACAATGTGGTGGGAGGGAGTATCACAGCTGTGAGATGAGTCCACTCTAGGAATTTCCAGCTGGTGAGAAACTTAGATCATATAATGTCTCTTAGGTTAGCAGAGCACATGCTACTAGTTATTAATCTTGAATTGTTTCTTTCAGCTGACTGGGGTTTTTTTTTTCGTTTTTATGTTACTACGTATGTGAAATCAGTTCGCATATCAGAGTATGGAAGTCTGTCCATATTCCTAAAACTTCAAGTGTGTCTGGTGAGCAGTTCGCCATAAGAATTTCGCTCTTCTGCTGGATGGAGATGACGTCACTTTCAAACTGAGACCTTAGTCCTTCGGTGTTGCTCTGCGGTGTCGGGTCAGATTCCCGCTGCTGCAAATCGGCTCCGGCACAGCGGAGGATGACACGTCGGGCTTGAACTGGTGGAACAGTGTTATGAGGTTGGTGTACGCTTTCTTTCCGTCCTAGAAGCATTTCCAAATTTAAAGTTAAAGAATTTAGTAGAATCATATGTGATGGCAAATGATAATTTAGGGACTAACAAATTTAGATAGGTCTGCTTGTAAATCATTTTAGAACCATTTCTGGCACGACCCAGCTCTGTCGTCTGACATTATTAAAATAAGGTGCTTATGCTAGCTTAATGATTTACATGTAGAGTAACTGCCCGTGTTCGAATTAGTAATAAATGATGTGTCACAAAAACTAACTTTCATTCATGTCCTTTATTGCCCTGAATAGTTGATGGAAATAGGTTTAGCACCTGCTTGAGCTTTTGGTAAGATTTAGTTTTTATTTAATTTAGTAACTTTAATTGTCCGTGAGTTTCCTCAGGGAAAGCCCACAGCCGGGCGAGGAATATTTACGTGACAGTAAAAAATACCTACTCGTATGACTGTCAGCAATCGGACGCAGCACGAGCATACGTAAGAAGTTAATTGTATAAGCAAAATGGTGAAATCATTTTATGCACTGTCAGATACATTTTAAGGAGTCGATAAAGGAGTTTGTACGGTTTCTAATGTATAAAAAATAAAAATATTTTCTCCTTATTTCCATACAGCCGAGAAAAATAGGCTCGTCAACGGAGGATCAAATTACAGAGCTAAACATCGTTTCGCATCTCCACGGGAATGCATAAATATCTCTTAACGTGTTTAACCCCAAATCACTGTAAATTATTATTGGAAGTTTACATTATTAAAATAATGAAAATGATTGCTCGAGGCCGCCATGCGTGCTGGGTTGCCAACATAAAAACCACTTGAGGCGATTAAAAATAAACAATAATTGGGCCGGCCATTCACGCATGTGCCTCATTAAAACAATTAAATCTTGATTGAACAGAAATTATAGCTGTCGATTCTTAAACATAATGCGATGGAGCTGGAGCCCAGACTGGAATCTGCTCCGAAAAAAGATTAACATCGAATTTAATAAGAAACAATTATATTTGTATGTGTGTCTACGTCCCACGCCGGTTAATTTTAGTCCGCATAAAGTGTAATTATCAAAAATTACACATGAGATTTTTTAAGATAATTTCCTATTTTTTGTTGGCATTTGGAGTATCTGATTAGATACGTGATACAGTTCACTGACAGCGGAGTGTGGCTACCGACTGAGTAGTTTGATGGACCATTACACTATCAATCTCACATAGTTCCAGAGGGCTTGGTTGTCTCTGAATGTGACTCATTGGAAGTTGATTGAACTTTTTACGTACATAACGTAGGTTATTTGAATGTATTGTACTTAGCCAGTTATGTGGTAAGATTAATCAACCAATTGAATTATTGTTAGGCCATGTTGAAACTTACATCTTTTGACAACGATAGGTAATTTTTCGTAAGTCTACCAAAAAGAATAACAAATAGACTGTCGTATAAAAAGCATAGTAGACATTTTCAAACATTTAATGTCTATTTAATTACATTTCTTACCAAAATAGAAGTCTACAAGCATAAGCAGCCATATGAATCTTTACCTGCATGCTGCTGCTCGAAAACCGTGGCATTAGCTATGGAAATGAGATCATTATTATAATAATTATTAATCCGTTAAAGTGCCCATCATCCATCGGCAGAGTTAAGGGGGAATCTAATTTGGGCACACAATAATCAGGTTAATTTGTATCGTGTTGTCCAACCATACATACCTGGATGGTTGGATAACAATAGATACATAAATATTTAGGTACTGTGAGTAATAAATTAACTACTTAATTAAAACTCTAGAATAATATTTCAGTTAAATCTAGTAACTGTAATTTCGTAGGTACGATAAATAAATTAAATTAGTAACCTTTTTTGTAAAATATATTGTTTTTTTGTAAATATATTAACGAATATAAAATTTTATGTATACATACTTGGATGGTTCCAAATGAAACGGTTAAATTTTCGTCATATTCTCGTAATTTTGTGTGACATATTTTAATCTTTCCAAACTCCATATAACCTAATTATCTACTTATTAGAATATTTAGAATTAATGTAGTCATTCATGAAAATTATGCATTTTCTTTTCATGAACATCTAAAGCTACTCTCCCCTGTTTTGCTCGGTCAGTCTGTACGTAAGCGCTCTAAGAGTATGACTAATCTTAGTCTTATGAGCGCTATTACATTTCGGCGTTGAGCGAGTTTAGGTATTTTACGCGCTGCGGCAGGCCGTGCGAGCTCAGTACGCCGATCCCTTCTACCACACTCGCACTACAATGATGGATTAAACATTCTTGATCCTTCGCGAAGCATATTGAAATCAACCATAACAACACTAACTGTACTTAACTTTTAAAGTTCTAAAACTGTTATTTGGTAAGTACGAAAATACTAAATGCAGTGCAAATGTACATAGGGGCTGTTCATAAATTACGTCATCTATTTTTGACGATTTTTGACCTTCCCCCCCCCCCTCAAATCATCCAAAAATCAAGCTTCGGATGAATCTGTTTCCTCCTACGTCATGTTACCATCATCCGATGTCCAGACCCCCCCCCCTCTCCTCCCATTTGAAACGACGTAATTTATGAATAGCCCCATACTTGTACTTATGAAGGTATATTACTCGAAAGAGATTATAGGTACCTACTCGCTTATTTACATGTTTCGTCATTGCATTTGGTACCTATAGGTTGTAAAGTTTGTATCAACGAGGGTTTAAAAACGAACTGGTACTGAGGATCTGATGATGATTAAGGTGGTCACGGATACCAATCAACCATGTAGTAACATGATTAGGCTCGTTTGATTCGTCTCAACAAGATCTTTGACACTGAAGATACACAGGGTCTGATGATGGAGCTGGAAGGTGGCCACGGGTACCAGTCTATCATGTAACTAAACAACTTCGTGTTTGGGCTCGTTTGATTCGTCTCAACAAGATCTTTGACACAAGACAGTACTCAGGGTCTGATGATGGAGCTGGAAGGTACCATTACCAATCAACCATGCAACTAAACCACATCGTGTTTAGTAGTACTCAGGGTCTGATGATGGAGCGCGAAGGTGGCGACGGGTACCTGTCTTTCATCATCAGCTCCATCATCAGACCCTGAGTAGTATCTTGTGTCAAACATCTTATTGCGACGAATCAAACGAGCCCAAACACGAAGTGGTTCAGTTACATGGTAGACTGGTACCCGTGGCCACAGTCCAGCTCCATCATCAGACCCTGAGTACTAACTTGTGTCAAAGATCTTGTTGCGACGAATCGAACGAAGCCAAACACGAAGTGGTTTAGTTGCATGGTTGATTGGTACCGGTGACCACCTTCCGGATCCATCATCAGACCCTCAGTACTACCTTGTGTCAAAGATCTTGTTGCGACAAATCAAACGAGCCCAAACACGAAGTGGTTCAGTTACATGGTAGACTGGTACCCGTGGCCACAGTCCAGCTCCATCATCAGACCCTGAGTACTAACTTGTGTCAAAGATCTTGTTGAGACGAATCAAACGAGCCTAAACACGAAGTGGTTTAGTTGCATGGTTGATTGGTACCGGTGACCACCTTCCGGCTCCAACATCAGACCCTGAGTACTATCTTGTGTCAAAGATCTTATAGAAACGAATAAAACGAGCCTAAACACGAAGTGGTTTAGTGGCATGGTTGATTGGTACCGGTGACCACCTGCCGGCTCCATCATCAGACCCTGAGTACTATCTTGTGTCAAAGATCTTGTTGAGACGAATCAAACGAGCCTAAACACGAAGTGGTTTAGTTGCATGGTTGATTGGTACCGGTGACCACCTTCCGGCTCCATCATCAGACCCTGAGTATTATCTTGTGCCAAAGATCTTGTTGAGACGAATCAAACGAGCCCAAACACGAAGTGGTTTAGTTGCATGGTTGATTGGTACCGGTGACCACCTTCCGGCTCCATCATCAGACCCTGAGTACTATCTTAAGTCAAAGATCTTGTTGAGACGAATAAAACGAGCCTAAACACGAAGTGGTTTAGTTGCATTGTTGATTGGTACTGGTGACCACCTTCCGGCTCCATGATCAGACCCTGAGTACTATCTTAAGTCAAAGATCTTGTTGAGCCGAATCAAACGAGCCCAAACACGAAGTGGTTTAGTTGCATGGTTGATTGGTACCGGTGACCACCTTCCGGCTCCATCATCAGACCCTGAGTACTATCTTGTGTCAAAGATCTTGTTGAGATGAATAAAACGAGCCTAAACACGAAGTGGTTTAGTTGCATGGTTGATTGATACCGGTGACCACCTTCCGGCTCCATCATCAGACCCTGAGTCAAACTATCTTGAGTCAAATAAATACATATAGAATGTCAGGTCGTTTCAAATATTTTTAATCCTGTCGGGTAGTTTATTAAACTGTACCATTATAAATTATAATACTATAAAAACGGTGCTAGGATCAAAGTCTCTCGTTGCGGTTTACACGCACACAGTATAGTGTTTTACACGGCGCCCGCCGCACACAATGATAAAAAACCTCGTCGTCGCCGTTGAAAATGTGCGGAGCCGACCGATACACGTCCTGCCTCTACAAGCTCTGCCGCGGCACTGAGCTGGCGCAGCGCGCGTCATCGGTAATATAGAGTAGTTTTCAAAAAATTGCCAAAAAATTATAGTAGAATTTCATAAACACTAATGTATACCAACAGTATAAGCAAACGTTGCAGATTGCTTGAGTATCAAAATGACTTCGATATTAAGTAGATTTTCGTAGGAATTGACACTTGTTTCGGAGAGAAAATCGAGTTCGTTTTACTTTGATTTTCTCTTTCTCAAAGATATGTAGGAAAAATATAGTTTGATATGCCTAAAGTACAGGGTATTAGTAATACAAAATAGCCAGGTTTAGCAGAGTAAAATTCTCAACATTTCCAAATAAGAGCTCGCCATTCAGTGCTTCACGGGGTTTTTCGGAAACGACCATCAGAAAAAAAATCATTACTAATTTAATAAGTCCTTTTTCTAATATTTACAACGATATTTATAAAGATAAGAAGACGCTTTTACTGGAACACGTACTCATTGTTTCTAATAATGAGCGCAAAGTCCTGAATTTCGTCGACTAGTATCATCAATTTTGCATTATTTCGACTTTTCTTGTAAGAGCGCTCTTATGGCTAATATGACTATAGAGGACATATAGAGGTCCTTAATTACTCAAAGCCGGCTTACCTTACCTGCATAGCATATCAATATGCAAGATCGTGAAGCCGGATCATCATCTCTACCATCATTAACTTTCTACCTGAACTAATGCCAAAGCTTCCTCATATCTCAGTTGATGGAGACTTGACGAACGCTCATTTTGTAACTCGGCAACGAACGGGTAACATTTTTAACATTTCCGTAAAGTTTCCTTCAAACTTTGAATTGGTTTATCCGACTGAGGCACTGCAGAAGCAACATCATTACCTACGACATGTTTACGTCTTATGATATTTTTAATTCCATTTTCCCCGCGAAAGTTCAGAACCTACTCCGTTGAGTGTTGAAAGCTATCCAATTTGCGTAATACTGCCAAAATATCTCATTTCTACGCTCACTGCGGACGCTGGGCCCGAAACGTCCCAAAAAAAATTCACGTCAAAACAATTTGAGCCATTCTGCCTTGCGCATAAAGTAAATTATTGCTGACGCGTCGAGGCTTCCATGAAATGTTCTACCGTCGTATTCAAATGGAGTTTTGGCAATTCCATAATGCGAAAGTGGTCTGTTCAAGCTTTTGACTCTATGAAAAAAAGCACGAAATTCGGAAAACGATAGAAAAAAGGGAAACATTTATATTTTCATAGAGTCGTTATTTATGGTTGGATAAATTTACGTAAAAGCGATATTTAGAGTGTCGGCACTCTGCCGATTAGTACCGTAATGGAGGCTCTGTGGCCAGTGGCACGGGAATTACGGCGCTTTGCGAACCCTTTCAGCTTTGAGGATATCAAAATTATTTCAGAGAGGGCTTAATACAAGTGAGTTTCGTATTACAGAGTTGGCGCGCGGAGTTACGCTCTGTTGGCTCATGAGGCCGGCGCTGCTGTTTCAATTTACAGATAGCAAATTGCGAATTTCTTTTATGTTTGTGAGGTGTGTAGTAAAAAGATTTTGTTAAAAGATTATCCGTCCAAACTATATCTGATTATCCGTGGGATAGTCAATTTGTGTAAGAATGTCCCTGTAATATTTATTTATTTATATCAACTTTAGCAAGATTTCAAAATAGAGCGACTTACAGGCCAATTTGAACGTATCTACATTGACATCAAAATGATGTATGTATTTTAGTTATCTTGCGTCTCGCTAGCGCCATTAGACCTACATGTATGGATAAGTACGAAATGCACGATAATCTGATGTCAGTGTACGTTCGAATTGACCGTGATTGATCGTGATAGTGACATCATCAGATCATCACCGTCCTAAGATATAAAAAAAATGTATACGAATATACGAGTAAGCTCTCTATGGTGTGTTCAGAAACCACTTATTAAGCCATTTCGAATAAAACGTCATCTCGACTGATATCATAATTGTGGACAAATCAATTTTTTAAAGGTCTATGAATGTGTGTAAATTTTATAAGATGCATAAAAGAGTAATTAATTTCATTTATCCGATTTTTTTCAGAAATTGCGTCAATGTAATATTAGTGAAACGTTTCACCGGCTAATAGTGGTGTGGTGGTAGTGTAGTTCTGACCCCAGCAATGAAAGGATTAAGCTCATGCAATCAAGGGTTAAACGAATCAAGCCGCACTCGATCTAGGGTTGGCAATGTTTCAGGAACATTTATTGGTCAGCTGCAGGCTTCGTAATACTTAATTAGTTAGGTATTTGACAGGTTAGTGTCATATCACACGTCTTGAATCTAATTTTATTAGGGGCATAGTGAGGTTAAAATTTAGGTGCTTATGCGTATGTAGATGGTTGTGTTTATAGTAAGTATCTTATAAACAATTTCATTTTTCATACAAGTTTTTATCACTGACTTCATAGGTTGGGTCACTACCATCTAAGCTAGAAGGTCGATGTAACCAAAACAATCATAAAAAACCGGACAAGTGCGAGACGGACTCGCTCACCAAGGATATCGTACTTTTTAGTATTTGTTCTTATAGCGGCAACAGAATTACATTTGTGTACATTTCAACCAGCTAGCTATCACGGTTCATGAGAACAGCCTGAGTCTTAGTAATAGGGTCCCGTTTTTACCCTTTGGGTACGGAACCCTAAAAACCAAAACACAATGAGGTTGCGATATTTTATCAGATTCTATGGCTATCTCTGGTCTCATTCATCAGATCAGCTCGATGGCCTCGATGGTATCATCATATTGCATTGTCAACTTACTTATGTTATAAGAAGATTCAGCTCAACCGAATAATGGAGAAAGGGTTTAATTTAGCTTGCAAGATCTGTTTACAAACATACAGACGATGGGCCAAGTGAAACTAAATAATAAATGCCTGTTATGTATACAAATCAATAATATAAAATCGTCGTCTAGTACCCACAACACAAGCCTTATTGAGCTTACTGTGGGACTAGGTCGATCTGTGTAAAATTGTGCTTTAAAAATTTATTTATATTTATTTATTTAAATCAGAAGGAAATAAGAAGCAAGTGATGGGCAGCAAAGAAGTATTCGAAGAAATCATACATGCTGACGTATCCCTTAAACCTCTACTAAATACCACCTATCTACCTCCCATATAACCATTCCAGTCGCAGAATCACAAAGTGGTAACTAAATGTCAGATGTGTCGTAACAGAGTCCACACAATGTGTCTAGAATTGTTTCGAAACAAAGTGTCGTCGCCGTGTCTACACTTTTCCGTAACAAGGTGTCGACACATTTGTGTGCACTTTGCGTGCGGTTTGCGACTAAATCTGACAGCAAATTTGTGACAGCAAATGTCAATATAAAATACCTCTTGAAAACCAAGGTTTGTCAAACTACTATTAGTGTCTCGTGTGCTCGTAATTCTAGTAAGTCATCATGGGCAATGCAAATGATAATAATCGACCGAAACCATATAAACACCCAACACCCGTCAACCTTTTACAGAAAAGTTTTTAAAGAAATTCAATAAGCTACTTAGGTCAGGCAACGAATGCTCCAAAAGTTGTAGAGGGAAATGCTCGGAACACAATTTTTGACTCCGTAACTTGGTTTGACAAGTTAGGAGGTGAACATATCAAAAGTCCCCGGCCCTTGAGCGGGGGGGAGAGAGGGGGCTTTGAAGGTCCCATTTTCCCGTTTTTCGATTATATCTCGGAAACTATGCATCTCAGCGACATGGCCACTTATACAAAATGAAAGGTAATTTAATTTGTTACAAGTTTATTCCGTCAATTTTTTCGATATGTTGAATAGTTTTTGAGATATCCGCTCTTGAAAGTTTATTTAGGGCTCTCAATTTTATCTTGATATATCTATATCAGTGAAGGTGCTAGGCCGTGTTTGGTATCGTTTTCGTATAAATCTGGGGTGCTGAATCCATTTAAGATATCACATTGACACCATTCAACAAAATAAAAATAAATCTTTTTAGGGTTCCGTACCTCAAAAGGAAAAAACGGAACCCTTATAGGATCACTCGTGCGTCTGTATGTATGTCCGTCTGAATACACAAAATAGTTCTTTACCTATAGATGACAGGAAAACCTATTAGAAATGTGCAGTCAAGCGCGAGTCGGACTTAATGTACGGAACCCTTAATACGCGAGTCCGACTCGCACTTGGCCGGTTTTTTTGAAACTCTTCTTGACGCTTAACCGCTGAACCGATTTCGTTGAAATTTGGTATAGAAATAGTTTGCGTCCCGGAACAGGACATAGGATAGATCTTATAACCAAAATCATCTTTTGAAGGTGTGAAAAGTGGCGTGGAAATTTGTACGGGAAATCAATAACCGCTGAACCGATTTATATGAAATTTGGGATGGTCTACATCTTTGATTTAGTTAAAAATGATGAAAAAACATGACTTCAAACCTAAACTTAAACAGTATTAACTTCAAGAAGTCAATTCTGAATTCCCCCCTACACCTCATTTCACACCTTTAAAGGGTGATTTTTGAGATAACTTATTATATCCTGTCTCGGGACTCAAAATATATGTGTACCAAATTTAAATTAAAACTGTTCAGCAGTTTAAGCGTGAAGAGGAGTTTAAAAGAAAGTATTTTAATAAGTTTATATGTTTTTACTTCGGAATGGTGTCAATGTGATACCTTAACTAAATTTGGTACTGCGAATTTATACGAAAACGATACCAAAACATGGCCTCGTAGCTTTACTGTTGTAGAAGTGAAAATAAAATTGAGTGCCCTAAATTCTTATTACTTGGCCAAACTTGTGTAGAAGGAAAAGGTAAAATAAAAGTCTTCGGCAGGAATATAAGACACAAATATATTTTTTTTTTGCGTTACTATTTCATTCATCAAATATAAACATACCTTGATTATACTATTCTAGTGAGATCCTCATAGATAAACAAAAACATTTACTTAAAAAATTACAAGGTCGAAATGTCACGGAACTTTTTTTTTTCCTTTGTTAAGGGGCTTTTTCGATTGAACGAATATGTCACCCCATAAAAAACAGACTTAATTAACAAAGTTAAAAGAAAGTAAATAGCTACATCTAGTTTAATTACATCACACATTTCTGTCCC
Source organism: Cydia splendana (assembly GCF_910591565.1). NCBI lineage: Eukaryota > Metazoa > Arthropoda > Insecta > Lepidoptera > Tortricidae > Cydia > Cydia splendana. Next base: position 7,976,290 of record NC_085971.1, on the reverse strand, counting down.
TCAGACCGCACTTAACAATATTTAGTACCTTTTCAACAACCTCAGACATGGGGTTCGAAAGGTAGGTATTACATAACCCAATGGAACTGTCATTGTCATGAAATATCTGTCTTCTAAGTCGCTCATTTCGGACACACTCCATTAAAATATGATACACATCCTCGACGCGATTACATAAGGTGCATAATTCCGAATTCACTTTACGCATGAGGTAGGCGAACTTATTCAATGGAATGTGTCCAGAGCGCAATCTCAATAATAAAACTAGATCCTGCCTACACAACACACTATTATCAATCCAAGGAGAATTAAAGGGTTGTGGCTGTATTGTCTTATACCAAATACCTTTGTCCCTAGATCTCTCGTCGAAATATTCCTTCCACAATTCGCGACACTTTAATTTGACTAAATGTAAACAGTCATTATTGCCCCCATATAATGTTTCAAGTGAAATTCAATGCCATCGCTGCATGCCTGTTTTGCTAATGCATCAGCTGTCTCATTGCCACTTATACCTACATGCGATGGAATCCATTGCAATATTATAACTTTTGCCATAGATTTAGTAATATGTCAAAAAAAAAAACTTTTATGACAAAAAAAATCTGGACACAATTTAAGAATCACCCAATTGCGTCGAGGAATCATCTGTATTTTTGCATGTTTCATTACCTCCTCGCTTCTTTTTTGTCCTTTGTATTCTGTAGCAATTTGTTAGATCTGAAAATAAAGATAACTTGCGTCGTCACGGATGTCGATTTATAGGTTTTAGGGAGTGCAGAATTCGAAAACGATGATCATTTTATAATCCAAGATGGCGGCTACGTATTTTGTCATAAAAGTGGAATCCAAAATAGTCATCATTTTCGAAATCTGCGCCCCCCAAAACCTATAAAACGACACCCATGACGACTTTTATGACAGTGCATGGCCGCCATTTTGGATTCCAAAATGGTCATCATTTTCGAAAGCGGGGCCCCCTAAAACCTATAAAACGACATACATGACGACTTTTATGACATAGTGCATGGCCGCCATCTTGGAATCCAAAATGGTCATCATTTTCGAAATCTGCGCCCCCTAAAACCTATAAAACGACACCCATGACGACTTTTATGACATAGTGCATGGCCGCCATTTTGGAATACAAAATGGTTATCATTTTCTAAATCTGCGCCCCCCAAAACCTATAAAACGACACCCATGACGACTTTTATGACATAGTGCATGGCCGCCATTTTGGATTTCAAAATGGTCATCATTTTCTAAATCGGGGCCCCCTAAAACCTATAAAACGACATCCATGACGACTTTTATGACATAGTGCATGGCCGCCATCTTGGAATCCAAAATGGTTATCATTTTCGAAATCTGCGCCCCCTAAAACCTATAAAACGACACCCATGACGACTTTTATGGCATAGTGCATGGCCGCCATTTTGGATTCCAAAATGGTCATCATTTTCAAAATTGAGGCCCCCTAAAACGTATAAAACGACATCCATGACGACTTTAATGACACAGTGCATGGCCGCCATTTCGGATTCCAAAATGGTCATTATTTTCGAAATCGGCACTCCCTAAAACCTATATATCGACACCCATCTCGACTTTTATGACAAAGTGTTTTGCTACCATCTGCATGCAAGACATTTCTATTATTTTTACGTACAAAAATGGCCCCCTGTCAACTTTCAATCGAGATTTAATCGATAATTTATTCGATTAATATTCAGATTAATTCAATTTCAATCTATGTTAGGTCGACTAAACTAATCGCGATTAAAATTTGAGAATTAACTTTTTTTATTCCATTAATTAGTCGAATAAACAGTTAATCGATTAATGCCCATCTCTGACCACGGCATTTTTACACTTTGAGAATATCTGAAAACAAATCAACACAAGGAGCCATTTTGCAAATCCAGTAACATACCAGTAACTTTGTTATTACTTTTGACAGCGCGTGTCATGTGTCAACACAGAGTCGACACAAAGTCGAAACATTTGTGACTGCAATATTTCTCAGCCTTGAACCATATTTATACATCATAATTAACAAGTTTCGTAGTATGTAAAGCGTTATTTCTGTTATTTAAGTATAGTATACGCATCGAAGTACTAAAAATGCTTCAAATAATATAGTTATGAACACAGGCACTGAGAAGTAAACAATTTCATTTCCGGCTAAACTAAAACAATGTGGTGGCGCGTTGATTATATTACACTTAGTTTATCAAATCACTCGAGCAGTTTAATTCCCCATAATAATTTAAGTCATATTGTAATATAAATGCAAACAATATATAATTACGTCTTGTAATCCGTTTAAGAGATGGCGTATTAATGTCACTTATTTTTATTTAAGTATTTTTCCATCTGACAGTTTCCATTTGACAGGAACAAAATGAACGAATGAACGAATGATTTTGGCATAAAGTAGTCGCAAACCCGAAACAATGTGTGCACACGGCGACCACACTTTATGTCACTTTGTGTCATGTGTCGACCCTTCCCCATTTCTGGTAACTGTGTCGACACGGCGACGACTCTGCGACTGGAATTGTGACCGAAACAGATGGTGTCGACACAAGATGTGTCAACACCGCGTCGTAACGGCGACTGGAAATGGTTGTATGGGCTACTTGCTGTCCAAAGAAAGCAGGAAGCACCCATCTGCTAGAGTAATAAAAATAATTATTATGATATCATTTTAACCAATAGCTGCCTCCAGGTCCAGAGGTAGAAGGAGGACCGTAAGTTTAAGTTTAAGGGGAAGTGAGTAGATTACGGTAACTTTTTATCATTTACCCATAATTCGAAACTTACTTCACTTTCAGGGTTTCGCCGTAACCCTTGGTACACATTTGGGCATCAAATAAGTGCTAACCCTACGCGGCCACAGTAGCCCTCGGCATGCCCGGCACGCACCCACTAATAAGCGATGAATAGAGCACGCTAATAAATATCTAACGCAGTTTATTACTCCAAATGAAATTATACCCACACCTGATGTGGTTATTAAAAAGATGTTTCTTGCAATAATGGTTAAGGAAATTATTGTTTATGATTGTTTCATTTAGCCACAATAAAAAAAAAGATAAAAAATAGAGTATTCAAGTAGGCATATTACAACGCGCTTATGAACGTCAAATAAAGCTATACCGGCTCAAACCCTACACCTCTGCCTCGAGAAGATTTAAATCCCCCATCAATATATTTGTTTATACAAAGTGGTAGATTGTGACCAAACCATCATCAAGTTAGAAAGTGATAAATAATAGTGCTACTCTATTATTGAAATAATAGGTAATGATAAATAGGTACCTGCTTATTTAAGAGGACTATTTTACGCTTTGTTATTTACCCACTTAATAGGTAATACATACATATATATATATATATATATATATATATATATATATATATATATATATATATATGTTTAATTTCGTAACAAATGATGTTTCAAAGCGTTAATTGTCATATGTGCCCGTCTACGAGTATCAGTCAGTTTCAATGATGCTTATGATCACAAAACAAATTGGTTGCTTCCAATAAATTCATTTAATAGCTTAATAAGTACCTACAGCGGTATAAATGGGTCAGTATGCGCAGGTAAAGGCATGAGAAATTATCTTTGAGGGACCATGACATAATGAATACACAACATTGCGTACTCAAGCGCGTTATCGAATCTCATTGATGAATCGTCACGCCTAGAATATCCTAACAACTAAATTAAAGAACTTTTTGTCATTACTTATCAACCTGCTGTTCAAATAAGCTTACAGTCCTCTGCCCAGATAAAGTCTCCCTGAATTAGTTGAAGCCCTGAAAATGTTATCCACTACACTGAAAACTACAGCGGAAACTGGGCTAATTCCAATTTATTTCACAACACTAACAATAGTTTTAGCTGCACAACCATCAGCGGTCTGTACAGCGACCCTCATTGGCGAACCGTCGCGCGTCGCCGCAGCTACTTTATCCCGTACGGGCGTTAAGTTATTAACGGCCTTCTTCATTTATTACCCCATACCCTCATACACTCGTGTACGGAATACCCGCCCTTCCCTTCGATTGCTTTATGATTTTAAATCGAACTTAATTTTGCGCTCCCGATGAACTGACGTGAATTTATTTGCGGTACGGTTGTGTAGATTTTTGCTGTTTTTCAGGATTACTTGGTTCCGGTACCGACATTAAAGTGTGTGGATTTTTTCAATAAAAATACGTCCATTTTGAAGCAGACGAAAATATTTAGCCTAATCTAAGGTGCATTTGGATTACGAGTAGATCCTTAAGCTAGAATTTGTCCCCGGTAAGTGCGAATTAGCGTTTTCACAGTAAGTGCGAATTAGCGTTTTCGCGCGTTATTAAGCACGGGCTTGGAAAATTAGTGTTCGCTTTTTTCAGCTCCAACCTTCCAGAAATTATTAAAAGCACTGTGTGATGACTTATTATTCCTATTAAGAATATTAAAACAAGAAAAAGTAAAAACGGAGCTAATATTCATGACATGTTGGGAATGCTTGTTTTAGGGAATATTTTATAAAGGTCTTTAGATACTCTATCTACCTACTTCATAAAATAACAGCTACACTGCCTCAAGGTAAGAAAAATTGTAGTAGTAGTAGTAGTAGTAAAACACTTTATTGTACAAAAATCAAAACAAAACAGGAAAAGTAACATTCGTCATTAGTACAAAGGCGAACTTATCCCTGAATTGTCAATGTATTATCATAATTTAACCCTAGGTATTTTAATATCGTTCAAGATCGTCAAGCCGCTGAAATTTGATCTCCTCTACAAAGTTATAAAGTTAACGATATGCAACGGGCAAATCCAACATGCCCAGAGCCAAGAGCGTTTCCAGGAAAATAGTTAAGACCTGTTACCCGACAACTAACAAGCGACTATCGGCTATCGGCCCAGGGGTCAACTGCAATTTCAACATTATTATGCAGCATTACGTTTTGCTTTTGTTATACAATAGAAATTTAACGCCTTCGCATAAAATTCAATTTTGTAATTTGTGACACTTTGTTGGTAATTTGGTGTCTGTTGGGTATTGGGGGTATAATAAATATATAAATCTTGGATAAAGCCTGGTTTACACTTACCACAACAATGAGCGACTTCATCTCACGTATTAGGTACGCGTATAGGTAAAGTAATTTTGTATAGGAATCTGTCTGTTACCTTTCATGGTTACTAAATCAATGGACCAATTTTAAGAAAAATGTGATACTAGAAAACTTAAGCGGGAAATGACAAAAACCGAACCCTAAGCGGGTAGATCCAGTGGCATAGCTAATATTAAATATAAAGCTATTATCTGCTATTATTAAACAAGTTTCAATAAGTTTCGGTATTGCTGCCTGAAACTGAAAAGTGTAAAAAATCAAGTCAATGCCCTTTAGTAAAGCTCGCTTCACGTAGTATTTTTGGCATAGTTTCAATGTCCCACCTGACCTTATGTACCACTCAAATAACTTAATGCTTCCAGACTGTAAATCTTAGAAAAAGTCTTAAAGATGTTTAAGTCATTAAGTAATGGCCACAAGATGCGATAAAAGGTAGTAAAACACACGCAAGTCGGCCGACTGACAACGCACCATATGCGCAGGTTAATTCCGCACGCTTCCTTATGAACGATGACCCCTTTATTACTTATTAAGGAGCCGGCCGCCCTCGCAACGTTATTTATGTCGTCTAATAATAATTTGTATTAAATCACCGCGGGACAAACAGGATTTGTTAGCTTTTGTTGTCGTTCCGGAATGAGACGCAATCCGTGTCTGCGTTTGTTATTTTCTTCTTATGAAAATGTTGTTTGTGTATCATTGAGTTGAGAGTGACGGATGGTGGAAAACGTCGTTATAGGTTTTAATGTTATGCTAGAATGTTTTATCGATGGATATATGGATATTAAAATGTATTTAGAAATATATTAGTATTAAATAAAACTCGAAAAAAAAAATGAAAAGGTAAACTTAAATATAAAAATAAACTAAATAAGTATAAAATAAATTACCTACTGAAGCCCGTCCCAGGCTGCCCCCGAAGCAAAGGTGCCCATCACGTTCGCTCGTTTTAAATTCATATTGACATTCAGCGTTTAAATATCTACATACATTTAACATGTCTAAGTAATTGAAACATCGAAATCCTGTTAAATCATTTACTTAATTGCCATTTTGAAATTCCAAATTGTAAGATTATACTTAGGTTTGTTACTTGAGATGGGTTTATTATTATCTGTAAGTTATGATAAATATATGGCCCGTATCTAGAGCATTGAAAAAAAAATAGGCACGCAACACCAATTGCTTAGATACAAACAAAAAAAAATTACTATCTGCTATTTACCCTTTCATGTCAACTTTTTTTAAAAGCGCAGTTGACAGGTGTAATGGAAAATCGTGTTTACAGTAACCACAGCCTTCGTGTTCCTTCAAATTACAGCAAAGATTTTTGACAGTAAAACGCCACGAATTCTACATATATCCTGTTGCCAAATTGATTCTCTACCTCTACAGACAACTGCCCTCAAGTTTTGATACTTTAAATAAAAATTTAAAAAGACATGAAGCGATATACAGTCCGGTTTAATTTTGGTTAACTACATTTCTAGCAAAATCCATATTAAACTCATCTCAGAACTATGTAATTAGACCACGGGATTTGATTGTACTTTTAGTTAATGTACCTACTTAATAATCCCATTTTCATCTAGCATCTTTAATAATGTTGGGTACATTCTATAATGTAGGTATATAAAAATATTTGTAATAAAAAAATCGTATAAATAGTACAGTGTAAACTATCAAAACCGTCAAGGCCAAACAGTCATTTTGGTAATGTAAAATTTCACACCTTCTAAATTTAACTGTCACAAACCTCAGTGATTATGGCAGTGTACAAATCGCGAATAGTTCAAACCACCTAAATTATGGTACGAATCTAGAAATATAACAGAGACAAAAAAGTATCAGGTGACTCTACTTTTAATACCTAGAGACATTTATTGATGCCAAATCACCAATTTTACTTAGGGCATACTGAAAATTCCTGGAACTGGCCACTATGAAAAAATATAAGTCGTCTTATATATCATAATCTAGAAACTTTCAGTATGGCCCACGTATTTACAGCCCATACTTATACATTATTAAATACGTTCACGACACAAAGCACTTTCACACTACCACATCAAATAAAAACAAAATGTTTTCCAAACAAACACTTAGCACCGAATCACTCCAGAGCACGGCCGGTCAACGAACGGTAAAGCTTCACTCATGACACGTCGAGGTGTAAATCTCATGCACTTATCTGTACCCAATTCGCATACATTACGGGCGATACCGCGGGCAAAACATTTGCATTTTAACACGAGTAATTATTAGTGGGCTTAATTATTTGCGGGAACGACGCGGTGAGGTATGCGTTGCAATTTGTTTTCGTAATCTTAATAGCGTTTGGAGAAAATATGCGTCGAGATTGTTTCCAGCCAGTTTGAGAGTGTATGCCAGAGATAAGACTCAAGTGGTTTTCTCTTAAATAAGTTGTTTTTGGGAGCAGGTACCTCAATGTGACGTGATTTTTTAAATAAAAGCAAGCATTTATAGTCCCATGCAGATTATCTATACTGAACTTGACAAACGGTGGGTCCGACAGGGCAGAGTATAAGCAAGGAGTGAGATATCCCACTATTCTTCCATTCAGTCCTGGTCAACCCCCAGAATGCATCCAAGTGATCCCCTGTTCCACCTCCTTCATCACATTATTCACATTACATATCCAGACCCACTTCAGTTCTTCTCACAGTGGATTGCAAGCATCCCATACACTGCTCCTGACAAACCTTAAGTATGAACTTCAGAATATCAGCTAATTATCATGTTTATTATATAATCACAATAGGTTAATTAGACTGGGCAGAATGCGTATGTCGAGTCGAAGAGTCTCCGCTTAAAACACAAGGTCATTCTTCAATAGCACTTACATAGATCCCCAGGTTTTCCAGGCGCTCTCGATTCGTAGATAGGTATGTCGACTCGTCGATATATTGTATAGTTCACACGTAGATAGATGATTAGATTACACTGTCTACCCCACGTTTAGTTCGATCACATTATTAAATTAATTTTAAAAAACCTTCCAATTCATTATTAAGGTCAGTGAACTCAGACGTAAATCACAGGACTGGGCAATATCTCTCGCAAAACACCTTTCGTAAAAAAATAAACCTTATAAATGAACAAAGAGCGTCGGCGCATCAGTCAGCCCTCCCGCGCAACTTTCAGCACATCGCCGCGCTTGCGTCAATTTTATTTTTTAATTATGGAACTGCCTAACGAACGCCTCCGACTTAAACCTTCGCAATTAAAGATACGTTAAATGCTGAAGATAGTCGTGATAAATGACACCTTATTATTAAGAGCTTACAGTCGAGATTGCATTGCAAAATAATCAAACGAAGCCTTTTAATGCATTGAAGGATATTGAAACCAGGGCTCCCCGGCCTGTCCACCGTCGTTGAGCTTTAACTTAAGTAATGAGATATGACTTCAGCTCATTATTATTTTCCTTGTAATTTGTGCTAAGATATAAATAAATGTGTTGTAAATTTAAAACATGAGAGATTTACTGTGCTGTAGGTGTAGGTAAGCTGTAGGTGATCTTTTTGCTCGGCTACTTGCGCTTCGTTACAAGTTATTTGCTACCAACAGATGTCTTAAACAAGTTATTTGTAGCCTTCACTTTTACCATTTAATATTAAATTTCTTGTGTTTTAATGTGAGCTCGTAAACTCGTTAGCCGGGAAATTGCAAGCAGAATATTTGAATCACAATAAACAATGTATCAGTAGATGAACTAGAGTAGAGCTACATTGTATTTGTATCATTACCGTGGCCATCGAAGCAGCGTACGTAAATGAAAACTCGGCTCATCACGTTCCGAATTGAAATCCTGCCGCAGCCGGACTTTTTCCCTTTGTTTTGTTATTGCCCGAGCCTCGATTATTCGAATTACATTTAATTCATTTCCATCTCGATGGTAATGTTCTATGCACGGCGTTTACCAGGGACAGTCGATCGAGACGCTCTCGATTCGACTCATTACAGTAATGACGAAAGATTATTGAAGCTTTTAGTGATTTATTTATGTGCTTGACACTGGTCATAAATTTAGTTGCCAACTTCAATCTTGGGTGTGTAATGTTTAATATAATTATAAAAAAACTATCATACATTTGTTATAACGCCATTTGATATATTATTGTATGTTATAATGTAATTTTTATTATACGTTTCCTTTATTATATAGTGATTTCATCTAAACTGCCATTGATATAATGCCTAATGTAATATAATTTTCAAATAGTATATAGACATGTTTTATAATGACATTTGTTATATAATATTTTTGTATAACGTAATACTTCATACAATTTTATCAAGTATAAATACATATATCGTATAACATTTATTGTCATATTTCATTTACTGATAACGTAAAGTTATAGGTACATACTTTTTATAACTAGTACGCAGGCCTACTGCTTTTGCTAGCTATTTTATTATAGGGAGGTCGCAGTTCTAACCTAACCTAACCTATTTTTTCACGGTTTTCGTTCTGCGGGGGCCGTAGTTCTAACCTAACCTAAACCACTTTTTTGATAGAATATTTTATTCTACAGAGGGTTAAAGTTCTAACCTAACCTAACCCTCCTTTTGTTAGGTAGTTATTCGTTTGTGCGGAGTCGCAGTTCCAACCTAATCTAAGATCTAACCCATTTATGTCATGCGACTATTATGCTAAATAAATAATTATGTGATGTCACTTGTTATATCAAATAATATGCTTTAGAGTATGTAATAATTATGGCAATGTATTTTAGACGAAGTGTAAATATACCTTATGACCATTATACCAATAATAACATTATGTATACCGTTAATTAGGTATTACGGAAGTATGCCATTTATTACGTTATTCAAAATAACGATATATCAAACTATAATATATGAAAAGTAATTATAACAAATGTAATGCACCCGTACACCGACATAGGATTCAGATTCAGATTTATTTATTACACAACATAAATATGAGTACCTACAAATTACATACACGTCAATTTATAAAACTAAGGACGCTATAAGCATAAATAATTTCGTACATTGACCCGACTGTTCCTATCTCCATCGCACGCGGATAATTATATTGCTGTCCTGCTCGCATAGTGTCATTGACCGCCGGCATCATGGGTGGACCAACAATATAATTAGGTACGCGCGTGCGATAGAGACAGGAACAGGCGGGTCAATATACGAAATTCGTGATCGTCAAAAATAAATTCAAATAATAACAAGATGATTGAGATAAATTATTTTTAATAATAATAATATGAGAATTTTCATCTGAAAAGGATCGTCAAGCCAAAATGAATGGAATGGAAAGGAAAAAAAAGAAAATGGAAATATTCAAAACTTTTTTTCAAGCATGATCAAATTTTAATACGTTGTGTTGACATCATGAAATGTAAACCTGTGTTTTCTAATTGCAGTCCGTAGAACCTTTATTCATGACGTATTTAGGTACCTAACAACAAAATCTACCTACGCAGTAGAATAGTAGCATTAGTCCTAAAGATCACTGCTACAGTAATATTATATCTGTCACAATATTCGGGTGCGTCTGCGTCCCATGAGATATAATTACATAATATATAATTTCATATTAATAACGTTCACAAGATATAATGAACGTTTGCTATAACATCAAAATCAATATTTTTATTAGGAATAACGGTCATTTAACATAATACTCATTTTGTATAATGTTTTTTTTATATAACACTCAAATACTATAAATTCGGTTTATATAACATACATAACGTATATCGATCACGTAACGTAAGTACATACGTAACGTATATACTATCTTTTAGTATAATGATTATAAAATATAATAGCGTATGATACCTGGATGCATTCCAGCGAGATTGGCGGGATCTTGCTCAGCACAGGGAGGACTGGAAAGGGAGAGGGGAGGCCTTTGCCCAGCAGTGGGACACACACATTGGCTAGTAAAAAAAAAAAAAAGATACTAAATAGGTTATAACTGCTACCTTGCCAGAAAAGTAGGTTAGGTTAGGTTAGAACTGCGACCCCTACAGAAAACAAACTGCTGCCAGAAAAGTAGTTAGGTTAGGTTAGAACTGCGACCCCTACAGGAAACAAACAGTTGCCAGAAAAGTGGGTTGGGTTAGATTAGAACTGCGACCCCTACAGAAAACAAACTGCTGCCAGAAAAGTAGGTTAGGTTAGGTTAGAACTGCGACCCCTACAGAAAACAAACTGCTGCCAGAAAAGTAGGTTAGGTTAGGTTAGAACTGCGACCCCTACAGAAAACAAACTGCTGCCAGAAAAGTAGGTTTGGTTAGGTTATTCTAAACGAGCATTATGCATTTTGGTGTTAGATGTATTAAGTAATTTACATTATAAATCTGAGATATTATGAACGTTATACATAATGATCGTTATATACAATGATATTATACTTAAATACCGTTATACTTAACAAAAATTGATATTTTGATGTTATATCTAACGTTCGTTATACACCTTGAACGGTATACAAAACAAACTTATACAATATGAGCATATATAATATGAATATTATAGTATAAGTTCTTCAGTCTTATATTACTTACCCACAATATTCATTACTTTTTAATTTACTTAATCACAAAAAAGCTAAACGACTTTCACAGTGGAATCGAGATCCAATTCCGTGGTACCGAGGCGGGCGCTCGGACTTAATATTAACGTGAAGAAAAGCGTCCATTAATGGCAATAAATGCGGTTACGCAAGACAACAGATGCCTGATGGACGATTTTTATTAGAAACGTGATGAGTAGTTCGTATCGAAATCAATGCCCGAGCCACCGGCGCACGTGAGCGCTGACACCTTCCGGCCGGTGTGAAGCATTATTATTTTTTGATAACTTAATGCCCGTCTCTGTAACGGTGTAATTGTCCGTTCAGCGGTTTGTATTCCGTCGAAAAGATAATTTCTCGGTTTCTTCCCACCCTTTGTGCTGCTAAACCGATTTCCTGCCGAGCTACGTGAAAATTTAACCGAGTTAATCCCCTATCGAGCTTTTAATGACATTTTCTTGGAACGTGAAGCCGCAAGAAAACAACCAACATGCCCGGTTAGCCGCAAATCATAGAAAGATTTGCGAGCATTGATAAAAATAAACGACGGATGAGATTACGAAATCAATATGAAATTGCATTTCCTAATGTCAATTGTTAGTTACGAAGTGCAATAAAGTTCCAATAATCATGATATGAAATAATTCCTGAGCGATGCGCCGGAGTGTCTTCGATCTCTGTTTAGCATGAGTGTCGGTATAAGTCCGTCTCTTTCGTGGCCCGAGGATCGCACGGGGTATGATGAACACGGTAATGATCCAATCAGAAGTGAAGTGCATCAGCCGGCCGCTGTGAGAATGCGGTTGGGGGTGCAAAAACTACGAGCACGGATTTAAATTAAACTGACCGCTTGCTTTTATTCTGAAACACCTTGTTGTTATATATTATGGTTTAGGTAATTATTTAGCTACCTACAGATCTGATTGCTCGATTGATTTAAATAATTACTGTACCTACATTATATATGTAGTATTTTACTTGTAGTAAAACTACCTACTTACTTGGAAAGTCGGAATGCCAAATTGCTAATATCGTAGGTACTAACAAACTCATTGGCTTCACTAGACTGCGGCGTCCAGTATGGCTTCGGATTCCAATTTTTAATCATTTTATATCATCATTGGATTACATGGATTACATACCTAATAGAACTTCTCAAGTTATAAAACTTATTGAAGTATGTAAATTAGGTACATAATTTACTTGACTAGAAGTCAAAAGATCTAGAATATCATCAAATATAAATAAAACTAACGCGAAACCCAATATGAGTGCGGTAGGCCGTTATGTGAATAATTGAAATAATCGTAATCCAAATTACGATGTATAATTTTCAAACGAACTACTTTACTGTAATATTTGTATGATGAATGAGTTTAGGAACTTTTATAGGTATAGGTAGTTAATACGATACTCGTATATATCAATTGATTATTTACCTGTCGCTTTTCGGTGAAAGAAAACATCGTGAGGAAACCGAACTGATCCCAATATAACTTAGTTCCCCCTCCACTTGCCGCCCTGAAACTAAGTTTGTACTAAATACCATGATATAGAGATCGACATATTGAAGTGAATATTATCATGATTGACATAATAATCACCATCAACCAGTCACCACCAGTTTTCTGTTGCGGCGTCACCAGAGCAGGGACACCGCAACAGAAAACTGCGTCACGAATATTATTTTACAGTACATATGGTCCTATTTTCCCGCACTAGTGCGTAAAATAGCACTTTTCGTGCGATGTCAAAAGTTTAAAGGGCCATATGTATTGTAAAACGTTGTACGATACACGTGCGAATAGGTAATTCGCAACTCGTGTCGATTTAAAACACTCCCTTCGGTCGTGTTTTAATTTATCGCCACTAGTTTCGAATTTCCTCTTTTCCGCACTTGTATCGTAAATAACTATTTTATTCGTATTTAAAGTTTTTATTATTGTAGGTATCTTTATACATATGTTAGTTTTTAAGGTTGTTGTTGTTAATCTATGGGCCTTAGTTGCCTGAAAATAAATGATTTGATTTGATTTGATAATAATTCTAGAATATGTGGAACCAAGAATAAGATATGTGAAAACATTTTTGCGATAACCATTGGAGTATGATACGACGACATCGACGGTCAATCTTCTTGTAACCTGTGCTTTACTCGGTTTAAATGTATCTTCTCTCGTCCCTTTAGCAAAATTTTCACCAACAATCCACCCTAATTACACGCAAAATTATTCATACGCCAAAATTACACGAAAAACTTGTAATAGTCTCATTTATTGCCCGTATTGCACCAATAGGCACTAAGTGTGTGCTTTTAACCATTTTTTGAAATTAAAAAATAAGTAATGGTCTCAAAACACTGGCTGTTACGTTTCTCCGATGGCTTGTAATTATTTTAAATGTCCCGCAAGGCGCGGACGCAGCGCCGCGGGCGCGCGTGATCGACTAAACTAAACCGTATTGAACCTAAACAAATTAAAATGGTTAGTGTCCGATTATTTTATTAAAAAATACTTAGAATCAGTGCTAGTGCTAGGTCACTTTCGTTTTGTCTTAACTTCCACTACATTTATTTTATCGCCGATTTAAATGACAACTTTAAATAAATTAGCAGGCCTTATTGTCGCCGTGTCGCGAACTGTTATTAAAATATGTCGAATTGAGCCCTGAGAGGCTACCGCGGTATATGGGATCAATGTATGTAATGTAATGGAAACACTGGAAACGCACAGATCTTATGCCATATTATATTATTAACAATATCTAATATAACTATCAGGCCAATTCGAACGTACGCTGACATCAGAATGATATCAGTTACCTAGTTATCGGACATTTTGCTCGCACTTTTTCGTAGGTACCTACATGTCTTGGCACGAGCGAGACGTAATTACAATAAATGAATGACATCATTCAGATATCATTGATATCAATGTACGTTCGAATTGGCTTATTTTAGTGAGACCTTGAGCCGTAATACCTATTACCCACTTTCGGAAAACCCAGCTATGACTCCCAATACTTTGAATACAGACAAATAGTCTACATCATTATCCTCATAGTCTTGACCGATTACGATCTCATTCTTATGTTACCACAATGTCCACAATGTTTGATGGTTGATCACATACTTGATAACAATAATCGAAGTGGGTCGCGCCACCGCGCACTGCACACTGTAAACCGTGTGCTCAGGCCATTTTAATTACACACTTAACATTTTCTAATGTTCACGTATTACTAGAATAATTCCGTTATCGGTCTTAGAACAACGTTACGTATCGGTATCTCGTTAATAAAAGATATAGATATAGATAAACGAAATTAATTATCGCTCACTTCAAGGCGGTCGGTGCGCGGTTTACAACTGAATTCACATTGATAAGTGTTTCAAAATGTCAGATTGGCGAACTGAGTGGCAGAACTTGAAAATACCAGATATTGAAGAAGATGTGAGTACCTACTTACATATTATTACAAAGTATTTTGCTAAGGTATAGTTTAAAATTGAAACCTAAAAGATAAGACGCTGGTTCTAACCGCTTCCGCAAAGTACCATCACGCTCTGCGATTGTTGAGCCATTTAGGGTCCTAGGTAAATTGGTTGTTCAATACTTCCGCTATGGAATGTCCAATTTAAGTAGAACCCTAAATGGCGTAACAATCACGGAGCGTGACTGTACCTATTACTTAGAGCTGTTGACTTATGCCTGATCTTAATTATTAAGCTTAAGCGTAGGTATAATGCATTCTAAACAAAATGGTTGCTTGGAGTCTAACTTCAAATGAAAAATATTGCATAACCACAGTGAGCAGATCGCCGTTTTTAACTGTCATCCACGGTAAACTAAAAGCTACTATTCCTAAAAATCTATTTCTGGAATTGTACCTATGCTATATAACAGGGGTCTCCAAACCCCGGCCCGCGGGCTAAATCTAGCCCTCGACGCGTTCCAATCTTCCAATCCGGCCCGCCGACACCCATCAAAGCGAGTGCCCACTGTCCGGCCCAGGCCGTACACCGGCCGGGTTCAGCAACCAGACAGCGCGAAAGTTTCTGAAGCGCAATATAGCTCAGGTAAAAAAGTTTGGAGACATCTGCTATAGACTATTATTTGACATCATCGACTACTACCTACTAGAATCTGGTATTACAACTTACTAGTTTTCGTTATCTTCCTCTCTATCGCTCGAATAAGCAAGAGTGATGGAGAGGCAGATATCATCATTATTTCCCCATTGTCCCTTATCAGTGCCTAATAATTATGGCCACTGTCCGTATGTAATGTAGTAGCTAGGTGCCATCAGGGCCGTCTTAAACTACCCCAGCATAGTTTAAGACGGCCCTTGGGCACATAAGAATTTGGGGCCCTTTTGGAAAGTAAAGAAAGCGAATTAAACTAGAGTCAGACCGTGAAAACACTGCAGCGATTTTGATAGCCCTCGCAGTTTAAGTGTCATTTTAAACGTCAAACTTCTATGAAATTATGACGTATAAATAACACTTGCATTGCGTGGGCTATCAAAATCGCTGCAGACTTTTCTTGGTGTAACTCTAACATTTTTCTACTATGATCTTCTATTTATTATGGGTAATCAAATATACTGTCTGTCCTTCGGGG
The DNA here is from genome assembly GCF_910591565.1 of Cydia splendana. NCBI lineage: Eukaryota > Metazoa > Arthropoda > Insecta > Lepidoptera > Tortricidae > Cydia > Cydia splendana. Next base: position 7,959,929 of record NC_085971.1, on the reverse strand, counting down.
CCCCCTGAGGATGGGGGCTCTGGGCACGGGCCCCGTGTGCCCTTATGGTAAAGACGGTACTGGGTACCATAGGAAGTACCTGTACCTACATAAACTACCCACTAACTAAACTATTCACTCTTGGCTCTGTGAGCCGTATTAGCCCGTAGCCGTAGACCTCGCGAGCGTAACTTAAAACTCAATAAATTTATGGCTCCGCCGTTTTAAAAATATTAAGTACCAAAATTTATACGACTAATAAAAACTTTTACAAAAAAAAAGAAAACCGACTTCAAAAAGGATAAAATAAAATATAATTGTTATTACATGTACATAACTTAAGTTTTCTGGCACTGTTCATTAATACACCGTTTAAGTATGTTTGATTTATATAGATAATTCATAATTCTTATGTACTTTCATATTTTAATGTTTAGGTTTATATAATCCAATTAAGGAAACTGTAAGTCTACAATATTACTAAATGCAATTGTATCCAATGTAGCAATACGAGACTGTTTGTTTCTAAATAAATAAAATAAAATAATCCGTTTTTAATTATATGCGTTACTAACTGATATGTTTGAAGTCGGTGCCAAGCCAAATTTGAAGCATACCATGATTTTAGGGCGATCCGATAACAATGTTTGCCATAACAAGGATTGCCTTACACGACAGCAATTATCATACTTTCTGTAGATACCTAAGAACCCACTGTCAATCCACCTTGGCGCAGTCCGTACCATGTTTGTCGGTACTAGTATAAAACCAATGCAATTGCTGATATGTTTTTTAAAGAGCAATTAATTTTTACTATTTTTCGAACTGTCCATAGTACTCAGGTGTGGGATTGGGACTGAGTTATTTCCCGCCTCTTATCCAGAGAACTTGATTTCAAAATATAAAACAATTCAAGAACCATCTACAGGGCTTTAACTTTTTACCTGCATGGCAAATTTCACCAGTTTACATGGCAGTTGTTTAGCTGAAAAGGTGACAAAGAGACAGACAGAATTACTTTCACTATTATAATACCTATTAGTACAGTTGTAATGTGATTTATAGACATAAAGCTGATTATTTTTGACCGGTATTGTTACTATTTGTCTTGGCACCGACTTCAAACATATCAGTTAGTAACGCATATAATTAAAAACGGATTATATTTTATTTTATCCTTTTTGAAGTCGGTTTTCTTTTTTTTTGTAAAAGTTTTTATTTTTCCATTTTTAATTGTAAGGCATTGTTAACAGCTTATGAGTGACGCGTGACGCATGAATGAAAATAATAATGATGCATATCACTAAATTCGTAATCATTCCTGTCACTACAGTGCACAAACACAAAATCCATCCTCCGCCCCGCCACTGACCCAATCCCTCAACCCCCAGATCACTCAACCTCACAGCACATCAACCCCTGATCACGGAACCCCTCGACCCTGAAGCCTGAACCACCAACCCTTCAACCGCCATTTCCCGACTCCTCAGTAGCCTTACCATAAGTCTAACACTGACATATTCGCTAGCGTGTGCGTAACTTACTTTCTATGCGTCTCGCTCGTACTGGCATCCTATTAGTGCGAGCGAGATGTATAGAAAGTAAGTTACGAAGACGATAGCGAAGATGTAGTGTCAAACTCGTGGTAAGGCTACAGTTGTACTTCATCAAATGGGTTATTAACGGGAGGAAATGTTTGAGTTACTATAAAAAACAACGATTTCGCCATACTCGTACCTTTAAAAATTGAGGAGTTCCCTCATTTCCTTATGAATTCCGTCACCAGATTATAACCAACAATATTATGGGAACACCTTGGAGGTAACTTCGTTCAAACAAAAAAATAATTACTCAAATCGGACCACGGGTTCCGGAGTAATCTACACTTATAAAATCATCATCATTTATCATCAACAATCATCATCATCAGGTCCACTCCATCAAATTAGTGGTTTTTAAGAGGAAATGCTTGATTTGCTTAAGACAATACCCAAATCACCATACATGTGCCTTTAAAAATTGAGGAGTTCCCTCAATTCTTCACGGATCCCATCATCAGAACAGCACCAGATTAATGTGGGACGCTCTTGGAGGCAGTTCCCTTCAAACAAAAAAAAATTGCTCAAATCGGACCTCGGGTCTCGGAATAATCGCTGAACGTCGTACATTTTAAGAAATCGTCATGATTATCATCAAAACAATCATCATCATCAGGTCCACTTCATCAAATTGGTGGTTTTCGAGGGAAAATGCTCGAGTTGCTTAAGAAAATACCCAAATCACCCTACATGTGCATTTAAAAATTGAGGAGTTCCCTCAATTCCTCATGGATCCCATCATCAGAACAGCACCAGATTAATGTGGGACCACCTTGGAAGTACCTCCTTTCGAACAAAAAAAGAATTACTCAAATCGGCCCACGGGTCTCGAAGTAATCGATGAACATACATAAAAAAAAAAAACATAGCCACAACCGAATACAGAACCTCCTTCTTCTATGAAATGGAAGTCGGTTAAAAAATAACTATTACTCATCGAACCTACTCACAAAATTTCACGAGAATCGGTTAAGAATTGCGACGTGTAGAGGAGAACATCCGGATCCGGACATACGAGAGCATTTTTGCCCAAGCTTAAACGGAGACCTTCGCTAACGGTCAAATATCTTCTAGATCAGGGGTCTCCAAAGCCCCGCCGAGACCCAAAGCGAGTGCCCACTGTCCGGCCCGCTCCAGGCTCCAGGGGTGAGCATATAATGAGTTCCATGAGGAACTGTTCCTAACAGCAGCAACCAGACACCCTCCCCCGGCGCAAAAACCGACGGTGGCCCGCTCGATAGTTTCTTAGGCGCAAATATGGTCCTCAGCTAAAAAAGTTTGGAGACCTCTGTTCTAGATACAAACGATGTCGCATTTGAGATCGATACACTTTATTTTTTTAATAAAAAGATCTATCGCAACTGCTCAAGCGCGGCGGTTACTGTTACCAGTGAACGGTCGGTCACGGGCAAGGCCAAACCTTAACAATCGGGCTTATAGGCACTTTTACCGAATATTTCATTATTTATCTAACTAGGACACACTCTAACTTTCATGTGAAAGTGTTTAAGACTATTGGGAAGACCATTAATTAATAAAAATTAATCGCGTGTGTGCTAAAGTGAGTAAACAACCATAACATAACAGTTGAATTGGAGAAAGCAAGATGGTCCACTATTTGCTTCGAGAGATGCGATCCATCGCGAGGGCTTCGGTGGAGTCTAAGCAAGAAACGGTTGGTACCTATACTCGTATTATTGTCAGGCTTCCGTTGTTTGTTATTATTGGTTATTAGTTTTTTTCACATTATCATGTCATCCACGGTAATTAACGATACGATTTTATCGTCACGACACAGCAGCACCTCAAAAGAAACAACACGATAAAATATAAAAGAGTATTAAGCAGTTCTTCGTTTTTATACAAGGATAAGGATATAGAGCCTACCGCCAACATCGAAAAATAGAAAATGGTTATCTGCCTCTCTATCGCTCGAATACGCAAGAGGCAAAAAAGATAGAGAGGCCTAGAGAGGCACGTTAACGAAACTTCGATTTTCATTTTTGCAATAGGCACCCTCAGATTAATCTGCGTTCAAGTTACTATTTGCATGTCACGATGGCTCTTAAATCTAAATTAATAATAGAAAATATAATAATGCTTTAAATTAAGAATTCCATTATCATAGAATAACAAGTTAAAATAATATTATAAATTCATTTGTCTTTAGTAGTGTGGTTGCGGAATAGCTATACCCGTAAACGCGCTGCTGTCACCGAGGGAACGCCCTCTGTTGGGCGACAAGAAAACTGTTATGACATTTAGAAACCAAATAATATTTATTTAAATGTATTGTTATCATTTTTTTTATCTCAATTGTGTTAAAATACATATTTAAGGCACGTGATAGTAGAGATATTTCATTAAGGTCTTTACTCTGGATAGTATGTATTTCATAGCCGGGTACAAGAGACACTTAACCTGAAAAATGTAACCTACTGACCAAAACACCAAAGAATATTAAATGCCTTTTGTTTTCCGTATCATATTATGTCAATTAAGCATAATATGTTATGCTATGACTGCTGTGAATGTACAAATTAGATCTGATACTGATTTACATTACTGTTACTCAAAGGGAAGCCAACAAGAGTGTCCTAAGGATGAGGAGTTACTGAATACAAAATACTGTAGCCCTAAACAAGAAAACGATCAGAGATACGTTGAAGACATGGCTAATAATAACCAATTGAATGGGTTATACCGTCCTAGGAGCGCCCTGGCTCGTGCATTTTATGAAAAACAAAGAAATGACAGACACCTGCAGGAATTTGACCAAACTGAGGTAAGCTTTATAAAAGATAGTTTATATTATTGATATTGTAACTGTCGTGTTCCTATAAGTATCTATGTATTGGCCTTTATCATATTTTGAGGCTGAACAAATTTCTTGTCAGCTATTTATTTACTTAGTTAATAGGAAAACCTGAGTTTACCTAAATGGAGCAATAATTATCTAAATTAACTAAGTTTGCACTGAGCAGAATTTGTGCTAGTGTTTTTCATTGTTGTTATAAAATAAAAGGACAAATGAAAGAATTTAACTAGAGCCAAACTCAAATTAGCGACTCCAGAAATCCAGTACACCCAAGTCTAGCCGAGTATTGCATTTATTTCATATTCCTAAAATGCCAAAGCAAATTCTACAAATTAGACCCTGTTTATTTAAAACAAAATACACTATAAACACCTGGAAACTGATGAAGCCAATACAAAGACATCCTGACCGCACATAACTATGTTTATAAACTTGTGTAGATACTACATTTCATACTTCAACAATCTATTAAGACTACATTTTTGTTTTTTTCCATGTTTGTAAAATGGTGTAAAATGTGTAAACATAGAAAATAAAATGTGTAAATACTGATGCAACAGAAAAATACACTCTCATACTAAATAAGTATAGAGTTACCATTATTTAGTAAGTAAGTAGTGAGTCATCTTACATGCTCCTTATTGGTAAGTGATGTAACTGAGGTACTATAAATCTGTAGCAATCGCACATTAAAACAAATTATGATATAACTCTTCGCATGGCAAACTCCCACAGCGGGAATGGGAAATTGAAATTTATTAACAACCAAAAAAATTACAGTAACAGTTCTAAAAATTGTGTATGATATATGCCAGCTTAACACATTCACTGCCAAGAACCCGCATCGTGTGTTCATTTTGTAGTGAAAATGGGGCGCCCGGCACCAAAAGTGTTAAGGGATAACTTTTACTGCGCTGATAAACATGGGAGGAAGGATAAAGTTTTTTCAGGATTTTGTAATGGAGGTACAGTCAGCAATTATTAGCACCTTTGCATTCAAACTTCTATGCAGGGTGGGGTACCTTTTCTCTGCAGCTGTCTGTACATATGTCTGCTCTTTAGCTGTAACTATAATTTGTTTTATACTATTTTTTACTTGTAGCTTGCAGACATGTATGTGCTACATGCAGAAAATAGAGATTGCATGTAGTGGATCCATGTTGATAAATAAAAATAAATAGGTATGATCATGGAACATTAATAGTTTTAAGTTCCAAGGAACATGTTTAATTTTTTATATTTTCCAAAAATTTCACTATAAGAGTAATTAATGATTTCAATAAACCATTTTAATTGGTATAGCATAATTATTTATACTTAGGGGCTGTCCATAAATTACGTCATCGATTTTTGACGATTTTGGACCCCCCCCCCTATAATCATCCAAAAATCATGCATCAAATGACCCCATTTCCTCCTACTTCATGCTACCGTCATCCGATGTCCAGACCCCCCCCCCCCCTAATTTGAAATGACGTAATTTATGAATAGCCCCTTATTTGCTAAAAGAAAAGCTTAATTTACAAAAGGTGGACCTAACGCCATAATGCATTCCACAGTGCCTTAATGTCTCACTGTAATACTGCGCAATATGTTTGAATAAATAAAATAAAATAAAATAATAAGATATAAGCATAAAAAGCATTTATTATTCTATTCATGAGATTTATAAAATATCTATCAGCTAGAAATTAAATGTAAAATGCTGTATTACAAGAAGGTAGTAGGTACACATTTGGCGTTAAAATAACTTAAATAATGTAGGTATGTATTGTATATTTAACTTCTAAAATAAAACTAAATGTAAACCATAAACTAATACTAAATGAAACTAAAATACATCTAAATTTGGGCCCCTTTGGTTGGCATGGTGCGGAGGCTGCTGGCAGCATTTCTCCACTGTATTGTATGGGATACCTACTAATATGTTGCGCGAGAAAGCTGCCAGGTCTTCGGTTACCAGTGAAGTCAACCAAGTGACTTATTATGTCAGCTAGTGACTTATCACCCTGCCTGTGAAGCCAATGGTCCTGGGTTCGAATCCCGGTAAGGGCATTTATTTGTGTGATGAGCACAGATATTTGTTCCTGAGTCATGGATGTTTTCTATGTATGTAAGTATTTGTATAATTATATTTATCGTTGTTTAAGTAACCACAACACAAGCTTTCTTGAGCTTACCATGGGACTTAGTCAATTTGTGTAAGAATGTCCTTATAATATTTATTTATTTATCTTATACCCTTAAACGAGCAATTCTTGTGTATTCATTTAAATATATTTATACATTTCGGGGATCTCAGAAACGGCTCTAACGATTTCGATGAAATTTACTATATGGGGGTTTTCGGGGGCGAGAAATCGATCTACCTAGGTCTTATCTCTGGTAAAACGCGCATTTTTGAGTTTTTATATGTCTCCCAGATATTTATCTACTATAGGGCATAGTCAACTTGTGTATTAAGGTACAGGCGTAATTCTAATTTTAATTATAAGATATGTATTCGATCTGGATTAGATAAGGATCGAATTCATATCGTATAATTAAAATTAGAATAATTAGGTAATTGATTGAGTTAATTGTATGTAGACTGTAGCATCCTACCAAAACCATTTCATAACCTTTCAGGACGCACATGTCTGTCTGCTACGCCGTAGCAATTCGCTTTGTACATGACTGTGCCGTTGATGTTGCTCTAGTGGGTTATGCTGGTACACACTAGTTATCTAACAGTTGACAGCTATCTAATATTACTAGTGGCTCTGGGAGCTGTAGACCTCGTGAATCTCCATGGCTCCGCCATTAAAACAAAAAACAAAAACAGAATCTATAAAAAACATCGAATCTGCTCCCAAAATTTTACGAGTATCGGTCGAGTTGAGACATGCGTCATGTAGAGAATTAAAAAACACCCTAAAAATTTCAATCGTGAGGACGGGTACAAATTATCGTCTACTTGGGGACCAGTGATTCAAATGTTGAAACCAGCGGATATATCTTCGGACCAGTGTACGGATACTGTGAGTGTTGCGTGTCGTGCCGTGGACAATAAACATTAAACTTTAACGGGTAGCTGCAATTTCTTTGTCTACCCCGAACATTTTTATAAACTAATTTCGGGTAGTTTAGTGGTGTTTTATTAATATCTCCGTTGACATTTGTTGAGACGTCAGTCTTTCCGTGACCACAGCTGGTGCAACTCAGCTGAAACGTCGGAATTAAAGGTAAAAACAATGAAATTATATCGCGGTAGACCCGTTTGTGTAATTAAATATATGTAGAGAACAGCCGGACATAGGAAAGCATTTTTGTCCAGGCCGAAACTCGGAAGTATGGCTCCCAGGGCTCGGAACCGGTTTTTTTGTAAAACCCGAAATAGCCCAATATTTTTAATTATTTTATGCTCTTTACGTAGGACTGAATCATGTATTTAGTTAATAACTTCGTATTATTAGATTGTCCCAGTAAAAAATAAATAGGTAATAAACCAAAGAACGAAAAAGAACGTAATTACTTGATGGCTCCCGCTTTGAGCTCACTCAGTCAATAAAGATGTCGTCCCATGAAACTTCACATTTCCCACGCCGTCCAAGGTCGCTAATTTTCCCTCACCGAATAGCTTGCACATAGCCAAAATATCACTCAAAAGTTCTGGCGCGCTCAACTCACAACCGCTCGGAGCAGTAATTAAGGGAAGGTCTAGCGAGTGAGAGAAATAGTGTATATCAGACATCAGTTTTGTTAACAGTGAGCATTTTGGACGTGTGTATCTATAATCGTGTCGTTGTATCGTGTGTGTAAACTATTCTGTGACCGTAGCACGTTTGGGGCACAATACCTCCATACAAGATATACGCTGGCAAGTTAATTTGTCGGTACAAAGAGGCGTCAAATTTGAAAAATGTTGGCGCGAAGTTTCGATTACTCATACAAATTTCGATTTTCGCGTGTTTATCTGACAAAATTGGCTTGTATACTCTGATTACCCTGGATACATCATGTATGGAGCTATTCGTTTATAATATCATTTTCCAAATTTGACCCTAACACCCGCTTGTTTATGACTGTCCTTCAACGTAATATGAACTGTTGATTAAATTAATAACTATAACAAACCACAAAATTTTAAAATTACTCTACATTCGTCTTTTCTCGGTGCCTAGCCAAGGTGCCAATCGTTTGCGCTACGACAACGAAACGCTATCTGTGTCTCTATCCAACTGAACACGCATTCTAATGCCTTGACAATAGAGGCGTGTTCACATATTTGTAAGCACCTTGGCCGCCTCGATACACCTGATAGCGACTATACCTTTATAAAAAAAATTAAGCAAGTTATCATATGCCGACCGATATTACGTCTCAGAAATTTCCTTTATGACACGTGTAGTTCGCAAATCAAATCTAGTGAAATAACGGCGGCCGGGAGCCTTGAAGGGCTCACAGCCTGATTGCCAGATCCAATTTTCCTCCTGTAGCCAATTCCCTCAAGCATCAGGTCGCCCGAGCACTTCTAGGCGCGTACGCAATCGACGCTCACGTGTACCTCCATAACGAGGATATATTTGCGTATGAAGAACACGAAATACCTCTGAATTGTGGAGGGAATAAGGCATTCAACCCGCTCCTCCCCACCCCGAAAACGCCTCCCGCTCGCGACCCTTTTAACTTTCATCTCTGTCGAGTGCTCGGTCCACATACTTTTGTTCTATTTGATCAATGTTATTAAAATGTCGCGGGCTTCGGGATTACAGACATCTGACTATCGTATAAGCCGCTCAAGTGTAATAAGGGACTGGATTTCATGAAAGTTTGCGGTTTGAATTTTCTTATCACGTTTATTGCACGGCCCTTGTGGTATTTTTTAAATATAAAACGAATGGAAAACAAACGCTCTCAATAAACGTTTGACTAATAAAACGGAGTAGTAGTGAATTTGGCTGACTTGCTTCATATCATCATCAGTTGGATACTTTTTATACTGTTCTTTTTCCGATTTTCTGAAAATATCATCCAGTAAGTACTAATGTACTGTAATTACCGCTATGGTCATTAGTATTTGAGAATAAGAATAACAACTGAAAACACATCCAAAACATTGATCAGACTGAACAATTTACAGGGAACAAGATAGATATACAGCCCAACCATCGAACGTTAGTCCGTTTTGTATGTTTCCAACTCTAAAGTGTGGTATCAGTGGTATCACAGTCAAAATATTAGCCCAGATTAGGTTTACCAGGCCCAGCATGTATGTATACAACCTTCACATAATAATATTTTTTATATATTTTCCGTAATTTATGTTACTTCAGATTCAGACTTAAAGATGACAAATTGACCAGCTCTCGAACAACGCGTCACTACATTTATAAATGCTGGTATACCTATGCTATATGTGCTGTGTCAAACTTTAAGAAAAGAAAATCTTATGTATAGTTATTTGGGTATAATTTCGACTTTTCAAAATCCTTTACATACGTGGCGGAATTTATAAGCTCAACGACGCGAATGAATAACAATCATGCGAGCGCGCACATTCGCCACTCGGTGCGCTCGCGTCACACGATCTCAACCGTCACCCGTAATCACTGCTATCCATTCTGTTAAAACCACCCGGGGATAAATTAGTTAAGTAGACGCTTCCGCTAATCGGCCGGTCGGTGCCGGTCGCTCTAAATGGATTAATTTATACTTATGAGCGAGGACATTTTCGGTGTCACGCGAGGATGGGGTGATTGTGTTGTGATTGCTTGCGCTTCCTATGAAGGCATCCTTTATTAAACGGGTCGGCCTCGTATCGCGCCCGTCCGTAACATTAAAACTCTTTAGTATTGCGTTGCGCAAGGCGATAACACTTTGCGATACATTATCCACTTGCTTTCATAGTTCACCAATTGACGCTGCATTCTATTTAAGGAACTCTTTTGACGTTGTAGGTCACCTTTGTTTCAATTAGTGTTTTGCGAATTTGAATAGGTGATACTGTATACTTACATTATAAAATGTCGTGTACCTGAGGTAGGTATATTGCATGCTAGTAAATTTCAGTGCTCATCAGAAGTTATCGTTGTTTAAGGATACTTTTCTGACTGAGATAATAGGCGGAATCTTGGGCCAACTTGAAACTGGGTATTTCAAATTAATTAATAAATATAAATAAAATAATAGTATTAAATATAATTAATCTCTTTTGTTTTTTTCCGTACCGTAGTGTCAGAAGTTTGAATTATCTCAATAACTGAAGAGCGAAGCTTACGTATTCCCCTGCTGGACTGAAGTCGGAGTTTACTTCAATCACATCCTCAGCCATTCAAATACGTTCATATTCCTATTTGTTTGTCGTATAGATGCACCTCGATACCGGAGGCGTGGTGTCCACGTCCTAAGACACCTGAGTCGCACTGGGCGCATCGCTCACTGCAATCTGTACATTATTTCTCCATTGTTCGCGTAACGAGCCCCCTCCCCCTGAAGGCGCCACCCGTCACCCTCCCCCCTGTTCCCAGGCACCCCCCCGGGCGGGTGGCTCGCGCCTTTCTTTTATCATTCCTCTCTTTATTTCCGAATGCAAATAATCCTCCACACGTGTGAGAACCGAAACCATTGTTCTCGCCTCCCGCCCCCACCGGGGACCTTGGTGACGCAATCTTTTTCTTCGGCATTTAGGCAAATGTGAGCATCTACAATATCAGCACATGACATGAGTCGTTACGTCATATTTTGAGAAAACTATACGAATCCAACTTGTTGACATGGCTACCGAACACTTGGTAAACAAACGTAACAAAACATATGCCTGTATTGCTCAAAAACGCCTTTGTACAAACAGCAACACTCCTAACTGTAAACTCTAAATCATAATTAGATTCCAAAAAAAGTAAGACAATGTTGCCACTGCAATAATTTGTTTGTAAAATAGTAAATTCCTTTTTATAAATAAATACGCTAAGATAATTTATTTATTGGTAATTTTACTCCTACGATTTAAAAAAGTACTTTTATTTACTTTTTTTTACATAAATACAAGACGCGCTAGTAAAAAGTGGCAACATTGTCTTACTTTTCTTGGAATCTAATTATGATTTAGAGTATAGTACATCGGTGGGCCTTATTTACAGAAGGCATAAGGTCCACCGATGGATCGATCTACTGTTAACAGTATGGGCGATGGTAACACCTTAGCTTTTAACCTAACCTCATGTTGCTTTAACATTTTTGTATTGAAATTTAATCATGAATTTTGACTATAAGTTTCAATGAAACATACCTACGTGTATTTTCAAAACCTTTGCTGTCCCATCAATTTTCTTTCGTAGACGAAAAGTAGACGCTCTCTACTCATTCTACATACCTATTTTTATTGCTCTCGACTATAGTTATATTTTTTTCTTCATAACTTATTATTAATCAACGTCTTATAAGAAGTAAATAATGGACGGCCAAAGGGCTCACTAGGGCAGAGCGCTCGGGCCAGCGGCGGCGGCGCCCCACTTGCCGAGTGGAGGACAAACAGCTCGTTAGGCCTCAGCGGAAGGGTGGAGCGCTGACTCCCAAGAAAAACGCTAAGTGGGAAATCAATAGGTATTAGGCGCGATATCGGACCACCGTGTCACACCATGATGGATGGCAGCCCCCAACTTCCCGCCTCGAATCTAATAATGACAATATACAAATTGACGTCCGCGACCGCTTCCGAAACGCGATAGTGCGCCCCTGTCACCACTCACATTATGTAAACAAACATGAAAAAACGGATCGGTCGCTCTCAATTTCAGTAATAGAAATCTCAATTACGGATATGTTTTTTGCGTCGCCATCTATCATGCGGCGTCCTCAGAAGGCTGCTCCCGTGTGAGTCAATCGTCGCGTCGAATAATGGCGTCGCCTCCGTGACGTCTCAGAGCGCGATATTGGAGAGGATCGGCGGGCGGGAGTCACTCGCGCCTCTACATATTGAAAGCTATTCGGAATTTGCAAATAAATACACATAGGTACATGCACGCCACCTTAGCGGGCCGCCGTGCGCGACACCTCGCGCATCACTGGTGCCTCTAATAAAATTGAAATCGCATTTGCTGACTCTCTGAGACCATCCTTCTTTGATATTGGAAGCCTCAAACCTATATTAGTTCTGAATTTCAAATAGTGCGCCCTTTGCGAACTTGGGCGGTTCACATTCTAATTTCTAAGCTACCCGCCCGAAGTGGAAATGGTGCCATTGAAAGGGTTTTTCTCATTTCGTTGTCTACGAATATGAGTTCACAGCCTGAGTGTGCGGTTGGAATGAAACTAGAAGAGATTTCATATTGATTGGGGTTGTGGTATTGACTGTCACCCACCCACATTTGCAAGCATGAGTCTGGCAAACGCACACAAACTAAGTTTAAGTACATTCCTCAACCTTTCATTAGAGATCTTGCTCATTTTCATGCACCCTCTTAACATGCAGTGACAGTGAGAGGTGTGGAAGGTCTAGATAGTAATTTTCAGAGTTAAGATAGATAGAATACTCTTTATTGCACACACAAGATACAGCTGCAGGAAAAAAACAATTGATTAAATATAGAGACAGACAACAGGCGGTCTTATCGCTAACGAGTGATCTCATCCAGACAACCTTTCGGTAGCGGAAATGGAGAAATTAATCAAAATGAGTTGGGTGTTGCTAAACTTTTATGAGGCCTACTTGAACACATACAATAGGCCTGATGACAGTAACAAAGAATCATAAAAATTATGGTTTCGAAGAAACATATATGTTAATATGATTTATAAAAATGGCCCAATCTCAGTAGGTATAAACTGAAGGATTATTAATATATTCAATAAAATAAAAGTACAGAATTCTCCAATCGGCCATTTTCACTGAAACACCAATCAGAAGCGATCTAAGAAGTGACGTCATCAATCCATGACATATTTCTTAGAGCAGCATAGACAACCTCATTTACCGTAATCCATACGTCCTCACCAATGAGTTTGGAGGTTAAAAAAATATATTATTTCGCCATTAAACATTTATTACGTCCAAAAAATATTATTACGCGATATAAAGTAAATATTTATTTGTTATTTTATAAATAAAATGCTATATAATACGATATTTCACCAAAAAACTTTTTAAATTATTTGGCTGAATGGAACTATCATTGCCATGTTGGCTGTCGTAACCAGAAAAAAATTAAAAAGTAAAACCGGCGCTCGGTATTTTTACTAAAAATTTACATGTATCTAAATAATTAATCTTAAGTTGCAACCGTGTGAGAGATTTTGTATAAAATGAGTTATTGTTAATAATTTTTGTAATGTATTTATCACCCCTAATCATAATATATGGTGCTGAATTAACAATATCATTCGAGTTCAAGGCAAAATTCGTAACTGTAAGTATGTAAACAATATCTACCACACTACCACCAACTAATTTATGACGTCACAAATAACGTGCGAGGCGTTTTCGCGCGAGGTTTAAACTAGCTACAATAAAATGCAATTATTTATGTTAAATCTTATGAGTATAGCTGAAATATTGTGTTTTTCGGAACCAATACAAGTGTACCGACAATATTAAAAGGGATTTCAAAATTTTTCATCAGGCCTATTACAGTAAATAAACGTAGGACCTACACATATGAAAAAAAATATATAAATAGACAATAGACATACATACAAATGTAGAAACAACAAACCAATATATAGCTAAATACAACAGTTACATGTCAGCCACAGAGTAAAAAATAATTACACTATGGGAGAGATAGAGAATGTTCTTAAAGTAAATAGTTTTTTCAAATACCTACATGAAGAGATTGAGTGCACCTAACGTCTAGAGGTAGAGTTCCAGAGTCGAACAGCTTTGAGTGTAAAAGAACTGTTGTAAAGTTTTGGAGAACACTGAGAAGAGGATCGGACAGGAAGAAGCAAGGATTATTGTCGTTGTAACAATACTTTCCTCAACTCTGTTCATCCAATGGGAAATGGAAAATTATATGAACAATGAATAACTGTCAACAGGTTGTATTGCCGAGACAGACAAGATCACAAAGGGGCGTTACTACCAATTCTGATATTATGGGTTAAATGATAACCATCAAGATTAAACAAATATTTACGTTACTATGCATTTCTACGGTTAGTCTACAGTAAGAAAGTGTCTTAAGTAAGTTAACTAATTTGAAATGAAGTGGCCAGAAAGAGCTCGAGCCGAACTCACAGCTCAGGCCGTTTTAATGCGAACTACTTCCGCGATGTCTAGTCTTACATGAGATTAAGCCGGGGTGGCAGGAGAGTGTGGGGGGTGTATTTATGTCACCTCGGGGACACGAGCGCTCGCCCCTCTCCCAATTATACCGCAGTAAAAGTCATAAAAAGACACCCGAAGTTTTTACACGAACCAAGAAGAGGCTCACGCGAAATTAAGAGGGGCGCCGAAATGTGAGATGAGCATGAATTTTTTATAAGCCCAGATGATGGTGCTCCGTTTATGATGTCTTATGGCGGTTAATGCTCGCGGAGCACGCGCTCTTTGTTTGCTCGGCTGAATCTTTGATGAGCCCGCTTTATTGAGCCAGCTCTATCAAATAATTAATTACTATCCGGAACACACCTTCATGCCTCGAGTGACCATGGCTTGATGGATGTGTATCTTTATTATCATCTCTAATGTTCCATCCTGCATCGTAAAGGGAACTCAATATGTAGCAGACTATAAAAAGCATTCACAAACACAGACTTAAATCGATAAACTGCAATTACCTACTTGGATACAGCACTTCAGTTTTTTATGTATTAAATATCATTTTTAACAACGGATATTCTATAAACCCGACACCTATATATTTTATTTATTATGCCGTTGCCTTATTGCATACTTATTTGTAACTTATGATGACTTTTAGATGAAAATAATACGTTGTTATTATCGGTAGAATCCTATACGAGTACGTAAAATCGATCGTACTTATTCAGTAGATGGACGCCATAAATTATACCTTTAATGCGATTTATGTTTACGAAAGCAGGTCGAAAACGACCTGAGACCTGGTTAACGCAAACAATGATTTTTGTTTTGTTTACGCTTTGTATGGAACAATACATTCTTACGTTTAATTTCTTTCGAGCCCCAATTGATTTCTTTTACGACCGTGTTTATTGAGTTCGCTCAAAACTCGAAAATGGCAATTGTATCGTTGGGGCTCGAAGCAGCGGCATTGCAGTCTGTACAGCTTTATCCTCTCAAGCTTAAGTTTTTCTAGACTGTAATAAAAATCTAGCGCAGTTCAAGGCATAATGTGTTCGATGCACCCGTAGCCTCGCCAGATAAAGAGGCAGGCTGAACACAATTCAATGTATAATTCATACGGTGAAAACACTTATATTAACGCGTTGCGTATCGCCTGTATCGCTACGCCATGTTTGTTATCGCTACTTTATGTACAGACAGCTGGATTAAAAATTATAATGAGTGCTACTAGAGCATCGGTGTAATAAGATCCTTACATTAACATGCTGTTATAGTATTCTATTCTTGGACATGTCCATTACGCCATCTCTGCGTCCCACAAATCTTTGTTTCTTTATCCATTGGACTGAAAGACGGCTCTAGGAGGATAACTCGTGCTAGTGACGGGACACTGACAACAAAGACTAAGCTAATGAAACTAGATAATGTTCTACACGTTTTGATTGATTAGTTCATTAAAGAAAATTAGTTTGAGAAGCAAATTTGATCTAAATTGTATTATCGTTTTATGCTCTAGTAATAAATACTAAAGTCTCCTGAGTTAGAAATCATGTTGTTATGGATCATTAATTATACAAGCCAATATAATCTTTCGCTTAAAACGCATCGCAGTTTCGAGCAAAATGGGTACTTGTTTAATTTCTGTGCCAGTTAAGGTGTCCGCAACTAGACTAAAACATGAAGGAGTTTATTGTCATTATTACTCTAAAAGATTGCGAGCTAGGTGAGTGTCTCGTTACATTCACGTTCGCGTAACGTCTCGTATCGTGCACACACGTCGTAAACTTTGAGCGGAAGTGCGGCGGAGGTGTCACGGCACCAAGGGTATGGACCCGTGGACCCTTGAGTATGTACCTGCTCTGCGTGCGTGCCGGCCTCCGGTCCTCGGAGCTAATATGATTATGACAACGCTACGTGCCTAACCCAGCGCCGGGAATCCTCGCACAAATAATCATTAATCTTTCACGGGCCGACGTCGGCCGCGATGGAGATTTAATCAGATTAAGGATCATCTTTTTTGCGGGAAAAGTCATGCCCTTTTGTTGCTAGTCGGCCGTCGCTCGCACTTTTGTGCTGAATTTATGACTGGTGACGTTTGTCCTGAATGTGAATTGTGTAGGCTTTCTCTTCTTACTTAATTGTTAGTATGGTTAGTCGGCGTGTGGCGTGTTAGGCGCCGCGGCGGCTGTCGTGTTGGTTGGTTGCTCTGACACTGCGGCCCGCGCCCGTGCGCCACGCAGTCTGACCCAGACGAGGCGCCCGACGATACGCTTTATGGCCGATACGAGACGTAAATAGGTACCCATACGGGGATACGACTTTCACGGTCAACAACTGTAAAACGCTCACTTATGAAAAGTATTCGGAGTAACGATATATAGTGTTCATCCATTTAATATTTCCAATATACCACCAAATACGATTTGAAATTTGAAAGAAACATACATGAAAGCAAATTCCGAGCAATAAATAGAGTATTCGACTGCCTTCTCAAAAATGTTAACACTTAAATGTTCGTGCGGCAAGCAGTCCGTTTGATTCGTAGATAGGGCGCTGAAGGCCGGATAAAAAGTAGAATTAAGCGCGGCGAAACGCGCGTAAAATTATTTTACCATTGTATGCAAATCAACGCCGCCGTGATTATTTTATTTCCTAAGAGTCTCTGAATATAAATCTCGATTAAAAATAAACTAGTCTGCGAAACGGCTCTTAGTTGATAGGTGTTTTAATAGGCCATTAAGCGCCGCGTTTAAATTTCACCAAGATAACTTTTTCAATTAATTTGGCGCAGACAGAGAAATAGCCGAGTTGAAGTCCAATAACGGGCTCAGACATACAAGAAAAGTATGAATGAGTAAATAAATACACGAAAAGTTGACAACACCGAAGTTTGCGGACGTTTACAACTAACAAAAAGGTTGTGCGTGCGCGTCCGCCGAATGTGGAAATACCTGTGCACATTTTTGATGAATCCCACTTCTGACAGCTACGCTGTCTTACCAGTGACCGATGTTTATTTCGATAAAAACATTTCTTTCCAATACCTAACGGACGATTTTTATTAGAACAGAACGTCTTGCTTTTTGTCTTCAACCTATATGATGCATTTTTTAAAATATGTAATTATATTTTTTTCACTAAGGAAATTGCCACCCCTCACCACGTAGTAGGCAGTTCAAAAGACTTTTAAAATGTCCCAGAGTAGAGTTGACATGTTGCCTTTTTCTGCATTCTTAACGATTTACATTAAACTATTAAGGGGAAGGTCCGGGTAATCGTAACATTCTTGACACCCGAGCGGGATAAAACGGGCGGCCATCTTGGATATAAACGCATAACTCATTTATTAAAAGGAATCGCTTCGGTCCCTACGGCGTGCGGTGTCTAATGAAAGTTGCGCTGCAAAAACGTAGCGTCGCCGGGAATGTGTCGCCCGCGCGTTCGAAGACGTGTACAGGCTATAAAAATACCAAATGTCATTCCAAAACGTTACCGAGCCTATAGGAAACGAAGGCTCATGCGATCCAGTATAAACATTGTTCCAGCTTTAGCATATTTGTTACTAAATCTGAGGGCACGTTTCAGTGGATCGCCCGAGAACCTGATCCGCTTGCGATTGCATAAGCCTATGGGAATATTTACCCGGACCGGCCCGCGCCGACTCGCGCCCCTCTCCATTTCTTTTTCAATCAATTCAATCAAAGGCTTCCATATTCGATTCCCGTTTGATGGCCGAACTGCGTGATATTTTAGACGGAAACGAGTAAAACTCGATCCACCAATTAACCGGTAGATCCTATGGGATGTAATGATGAAACCAAAAACCGTCGATTCGTTAAAATAAATTTACTCCCGAAACGACTTCTAATTTCGGACGCCGCGAGAGTTAAAGCGGCTGCTTTTTGCCGCTGTTAATTTTAGCGGACAATGGGTGGAGCGATCGCCGAACGCGTTCGGACAATCGACACTCCATTCTGAGCGCACTTAATTGCTCCTTTTGCCATTGAATAATTTCCATTCCAGCGCCCGCACATAATGAACGTTTGCTTATTTCAACAATTTTCCATTGGCAAACAACTCTATCACACTGATCTTTCCTGGAATTTAATTGTCGACCAGACGGAATGTTTCGATAATAGGCTTCAATGAAAGTGGGATCGACTTAGAACTGACCCATAGTTAACCTGGAGTTATTTTAACAGCCCAGCGCTTGGGTGGTAACGAGCGACGATATTGTCTCGAGACATAACGGCTGATTTTACGATCAAATCGGCCCAGTTGGTGCTTAATGTAGAACCAGTTTAAATACACTCGTAAATCTGGCGCGCGCGTGCCCACGCCTCGGATGACGGCTCGTCTGCGGCGCGTGCGGCTTGACAACTTTGACAAACCTGATCCCGAACTGACTTCTCGGACGAGCTTTATCAATAGCTTGCCCTAGGTTTTAATTCCACACGTAGCTTAGGCCAACCAGTCGATCAATTCTGATTGAGTCAACTACATTCAGGGTGTTGACTCGTTCCAGAATCAAACTCTCGCGTTGTCATTGTGTTGCGGAGCGAACCCCGTGATCCTTCGGGAGGCAACTGGAAATGCGTAATAGCTCATAGCTATGACATGTAATACATAGATACATTACAGTATCTCCTCCTTCTTCCTCGCGTTATCCCGGCTTTTTTGCCACGGCTCATGGGAGCCTGGGGTACATATACATTACAGTATCTACTGAAAAAAAACGAAATCTCAGCAAATTACACAACTTTTTGATCTATAAGGGGTTTGTACAAATATGATAATATTTAACAGACAGGCATTGAAATGCTATTTCATTTAAAACGTACCTAACGTTTTATTATGTCTCGAGCTGCAAAATAAAAACTAGCAAAAAGTTTTAAGTTTTTTTTTGTCTTTTTTGTTTTAAATGTAGCACTTTTATGACTGCTGATATAATAAATTCACTTTGAACCGTATTAGATGTGTTTCCTTCGATTCGATTTATACTTATGTTTAGGAAAAACTTACTGATATTGTCGTATCAAATTCAACTTTTTCTTACTATTCTCATTATTAAATTTGGGCTAAATACTGGGCATAAACAGAGTTTCGTAGCTTCATTGCTCTGCTCCCTAAGCGCAAGGTATAATTACAATTAGCATTAGTCCAAATTCATTAACGTAACTGTTACTCTGAAAAGATTAACAATCGTGAAGAAACGCAAAAGAAACTTCTAGGTATATATGTAGGTATTAAACATTCCATTACCAAATCCAATGGGTTTGATTAAAAGCCTACATTCCCATGCTCTGATGCGGAAGTATCGCAATGCAAATCGACGAATAACTATCGCATCCTCTAAACTGACCTCAAATCACATCAAACTCAACTTTATGAACACACATTAAAGTTTAAATTTGGAACATTTGAATCGTTATGCGACTGTGCGAAAGTATAGTCGAAATGAATCTGCGCGAGATCACGTCGCCTATAAATCCCGTCCCGATAGAACAATTAAAAGACGAGTTTGAAACAATTACGCAGCCCCTCCGGCGCGTCGTGACGGTACGGCCAACCGTGGCAATCTTAGTGTAATTGCGTTATTATAGGACATTTGTTTACTGAAAATTATGATAAATGCAAAATAATCGAGCTAGGCTATTAAATGGTTAGCACGTCTCGGAGATGAGTTCTAAATGTACGCGCATTATTTATATACGTATTTAATGCCACCCGTGAACAAGCCCTGAATGTCCTTCTTCTGCATCTTCTTCCGGCCTTGTCCCATTTCTAATTGGGGTCGGCTCTCCTAATCCTCCTTCTCATATCTCTGAAGGATATCTCGTTTCTGGGTCGTCACTGGATCTAAATTGTTATTGGAGAGATCCTTTTTAGGGTTCCGTACCCAAAGGCTAAAACGGGAACCTATTACTAAGACTCCGCTGTCCGTCCGTCCGTCCGTCTGTCACCAGGTTGTTTCACGAACCGTGATACCCTTCGTGTGCGAGTCCGACTCGCACTTGGCCGGTTTTTAATAACTGACTTCCATGTAGTAAGAGGTCTGCCACTGCCACGAGGATATGGTCCCGTCCCGATATGAGGCTTAACGCACTTTTTGTCATGTGATCCTGGTCTTCTCATGACAAGCCCTGAATGTCCTTGGAAACTTATCAGCCGGTTCATGCCCTACCGGCACAAGTATTTTCCAAAGGACCAGAGGAAATAGATAATATCTGGTGAATCAATATGAGCTGGAAATTTACACAACTGAAATGCAAGTTATACAACGAACTATTTCAATATATTTAAGGGTGAGTCTTTGTCATAACTTAGGTATAATCAAAACCCTAAGCTATAAAGCAACTGCCACTTGTTATGTAGTCGCTTGTAAACATGTATGTATCGCTCTCGACGTTCAGCTTAGGATCACGAGCTATTAAAACCAATATCCAATGTCCAAGACATTCATTAGTCGAAGCAGGTCCAGCCGCTAGGCAACGGCAGTATGTAATGGAATGGTTTATCGAGTAGTAGCATTGTCGGGCGTTAATCGAAATCAATTGTTTCACGGCAATAAGTCTTCGCAAGCAGTTTTAATTGAGACTTGCTATCAATGCTATCGTAATATCTTTGCCCCGGGCCGCTTCCATGGTTGCCTGTGATAGCAATGTCTGCTGTAGGTCCAAAGTAATCGCGCCATCTATGAATTAACTTTACTATTTTAATGACGGGAAATTGGAAAGCATAAGGCGATTTGAATTCAAATCTTATGTTGGGTTCTAGTAGTTGGGCGAAAATCCTTTTACCAGTTGAAAGAAAATTAAAGTGTGCTTACAAGTAAATTCAAATACATAGATGAATGTAAAGCATTTTTAAAATGGTTATAGAAAGTGTGAGCAATTTACGTGCACAAAATGTCACATCATATCATCCTATATATTTATATGAAAAATTTGGATTCCAAAACCGTTAGTTAAATTCGCTCTTGAAGCTACATCAATCATTATTCTGATCCGTATTCCAGGCACATAGAGCTCAGAATGCCCGGGCAGCCCGGTGTTTGTATGTATAATGAATATTCCGCGCTCATACATATCCGTGAGTAGTGCGGCTAGTGATGGGGTGTCCATGGGAATATTCCTGACTCGCGGGTATATAGAGGGATTTAAAATATCCATAAATATGACATTTTCATTTATAGTCTGTCCGCTTTTGTAAGATCAAAATAAATCTATATTATGGCGAACTTGATCTTAATTATTTTGTCTTCAATAACGCAAGTGAATACCTATAAACTATGTATATACATACTTCTGAAATCAATCACACAAATCTGCGTATTTATATATTTACAATCTGTTATTTTTGGAGTCGGTGCAGGTGCTTCACTAAGGTGCTCAAGTTTGTTTGAGGCTGGCACCGACTCCAAAAATAACATTTTTCCAAATTTATATGGGACCAACTTCGGGGTATACCCTTTCCAATAAAAAAATAATTATCAAAATCGAACATCTCTGTAAAAAGTTATGCGTGGTCATACATAAAAAAAAAAATATATATATATATATATATATATATACGCGTCGACTTGAGAACCTCCTCCGTTTTTTTTTTTCGTCGGTTGAAAATCGGACAGGTTGTATACCTACACAAGAGTATATTTGTTTACTTTAATCTTGGGTGTAGAGTTTTTCGCCCAAGAAGTGCGATACTTATTTCGAAGGAAACGTAAGTTTAGACTTATGTAGGTATAGACATCATGTCGATTTGAAGTTTATGCATTTTGGGGGAAAAATACTGGCATTTTGACTTTACTCCTTTTTAGGGTTCCGTAGCCAAATGGCAAAAAACAGAACCCTTATGGATTTGTCATGTCTGTCTGTCTGTCTGTCCGTGTATGTCACAGCCACTTTTTTCCGAAACTATAAGAACTATACTTTTGAAACTTGGTAAGTAGATTGGTATTCTGTGAACCGCATTAAGATTTTCACACAAAAATAGAAAAAAAACAATAAATTTTGGGGGTTCCCCGTACTTAGAACTGAAACTCAAAAATTTTTTTTTTCATCAAACCCATACGTGTGGGGTATCTATGGATAGGTCTTCAAAAATGATATTGAGGTTTCTGATATCATTTTTTTCTAAACTGAATAGTTTGCGCGAGAGACTCTTCCAAAGTGGTAAAATGTGTGTGTGTGTGTGTGTGTGTGTGTGTGTGTGTCCTGTAACTTCTAAAATAAGAGAATGATAAAACTAAAAAAATATATGATGTACATTACCATGCAAACTTCCACCGAAAATTGGTTTGAACGAGATCTAGTAAGTAGTTTTTTTTAATACGTCTTAAATCGTAAACCGCAATTTTATTATGTTACTTGCTGCTACGGAACCCTTCATGGGCGAGTCCGAGTCGCACTTGGCCGCGTTTTTGAGATTTAGGAATTTTGGTAAATGCGTAACATAACAACTTCTTTCCATATTGTTATAGTATTCAATGTTTTTTTTTTCTCTATAGAGTACATATCTAGAACATAAATGTTCGCTTGGACCTCCAGAGTAGGTTGGTATTGCGTTCCGCTCTAGC
Organism: Cydia splendana; assembly: GCF_910591565.1. Taxonomy (NCBI): domain Eukaryota; kingdom Metazoa; phylum Arthropoda; class Insecta; order Lepidoptera; family Tortricidae; genus Cydia; species Cydia splendana. The sequence goes on along the minus strand of NC_085971.1, from coordinate 7,936,710 downwards.
GTCCAGATATCTACATAGGGGCTGATCCCGTTTTAATGGAGCGCCCGGCAAACAAGATCCTGAGCTTAGAGCGAGAAATGTATGTACTTTCATATCTTTCTTCAATCTCAGGTAATGAAATATGCCTAAACGTAACGTGACCTAAAAGTAACACTCCTAATACTCACCAAATTATCGGTTATTTACCTACATCGCCGCTTTAGAAATTTTACTTCTTGCCTTATTGTTATCAATATTTTCTCTATATCCAGAGTAGAAATATGTAGGTAGGTAAGTATTCTTTGGAACATCACTAAATGCATCTCGCGTTCCGTTCTAGCGTCCAGAGATCTGCATAGGGGCTGATCCCATTTTAATGGAGCGCCCGGCAAACAAGCTCCCGAGCCGCTTACGGCAAATCCACCGGGATCCCCGGGCCACTTAGTGAGAACATAGCTTTTATATGCTGTTTTCCTAGGTTTAACTTATTTTTTTAAAGAAATTGCAGTAAATATGTCATGTCATGACGTGATTGATGAATTTATATGCTTAAAAAAAGCGGCCAAGTGCGAGTCGGACTCGCCCATGAAGGGTTCCGTAGCAGCAAGTAAACATAATAAAATTGCGGTTTACGATTTATGACGTATTAAAAAAAACTACTTACTAGATCTCGTTCAAACCAATTTTCGGTGGAAGTTTGCATGATAATGTACATCATATATATATTTTTTAGTTTTATCATTCTCTTATTTTAGAAGTTACAGGGGGGGGGGGGGACACATTTTACCACTTTGGAAGTGTCTCTCGCGCAAACTATTCAGTTTAGAAAAAAATGATATTATAGAAACCTCAATATCATTTTTGAAGACCTATCCATAGATACCCCACACGTATGGATTTGATGAAAAAAACATTTTTAGTTTCAGTTGTAAGTATGGGGAACCCTCAAAATTTATTGTTTTTTTTTTCTATTTATGTGTGAAAATCTTAATGCGGTTCACAGAATACATCTACTTACCAAGTTTCAACAGTATAGTATTTATAGCTTCGAGCAACACGGAAGGGAGGCGGCATTCGCACTATTTCCCCTCTGCCGAGGTACAAGATTAGCGCGTCAATCTAATCTAGCGCGGATAATAAAACTAGTTGCACTTGGATTTTTCACTAGACCGAGTCCAGACGCGCGCGTGAACACTGCTGCACAAAAATGCCTGTTTGCTCGGTTTTTTGTTATAAAAAGAGGTCGGGGACATCAAATTTACAAAAAGAAAGTGTTACATTTCACATGTAATATTTTTTTTTACATATCATACGTTTAATTACATTCAAACACAATTATTATATTTTAGTCTCATGTAATTGTTGGATTTATCGATTTTGCTCGCTCAGTACAAATTGCGGATCGGTCGAGCGACAAATCCGACTTCTCATCTCTCAGAATACAATAACATACTTCAACGAAAATGTGTTAGTGTGCGTGTTGTGACACTTGTCACTCGTCCGTACACAAAAAGAGATCGAGGTTTGCAAGATTTGTCTTTGACGTGTGTCATTTTCTATGTATTTGTGTCGTCATTACAGATTGGATTTTGTATGTAAGTGTGTGAGAAGTGCGACTGTGTGCACCTTTCCCCCCGCGAAAAATGGCAGAAAGATTTGTACGGTGAGATATCGCTTGGGCCCCTCCCTTCCGATGTGTCGGAAGCCGGTGTTGCTCGAAGATTTATAGTTTCGGAAAAAAGTGGCTGTGACATACGGACAGACAGACAGACAGACAGACATGAAGAATCCATAAGGGTTCCGTTTTTTGCCATTTGGCTACGAAACCCTAAATAGATACAAATATAAACTTTGCACAGTAAGTATAATTATGTATAAGCTTGCACATTCAAAGATACAGGATACGCATTAAGTATAGGTATTTCTCGTTAATACATGCATACATTTGAAAATATAAAAATATAACATTAAAGTATTAATGTAGCTAAACAAATAAAACCGCGTGACTCCGTGTAAAATCTATTCATATTTTGATATGATTTGGCTGAATAACCGAGTCACGATTTTTCAGTTGGTGCCTACCTACGGGTTTAGACCCAGTTCTACAGATTTCTATCTCTACATAATACAGAATACAGATCTTTATTGGTAAAAGCAAATTTTATTTATTTTAATTTTACAGATTTTCAATTTTACAGATTCTCAATTCTACATAATTTGAATTTTACAGAATCTTAATTCTACGCATTCACGAATCTACAGATTCTCAATTCTACATAATTGAAATTCTACAAAATTTCAATTCTATATATTCGTAATTATACAGACTCCCATTTCCACAAACTCCCAATTCTACAGATTCCCAGCCAAACAGATTTCCAGTCCTACAGATTCCCAATTCCACAGATGTTTGGTTCAATGTTTGGTTTTTATTAAGAGTAGGTCTCGTTGGTTGATTAAATAATAAGTTTAAAAATTCGCACTTGTTACGTTTGCTGTAAACTACAATTTTATTGTCCACAGGCAGAACCGCCTATTCGAATTTCAATAAATAGCTTTATAATTAGCTTTAGCTCATTGCTGTAACACAAAAATAAACCAAATTTGGTAATTTTGAAGGATGCTATTCTGTAGAGTTTAATAATTTGAGCAAAATTTTGCATCTGACTACGAAGAAAGCGGCTCTGGTTGTAATAGATAATAAATAAAGAATCTGTGCAGTTAGGAATTAGGATACTGTAGAGATGAGAAACTGGGGAATTAAGAATATGTAGAATTGGGAACCTGTATAATTGGTTATCTGTTAAATTGGGAATCCGTAGATTAGAGAATCTGTATAATTGGTTATCTGTTAAATTGGGAATCCGTAGATTAGAGAATCTGTAGAATTGGGAATCTGTAGACATGGGCCTAAACCCCTGAACCAACTATACAATTTCATGTTTATTGCCTTCAAATGAATGACCGTGTTTTCATTAAAGAGCAACTGTCGCAAAGGAATTGAAGTCATAATTAATTACGGACTGCTATTTCTTAAGGTCTATTCAGGTCTCAAAGAGTAGGTACACGGGTCCAACAAGTATAAAACCGTGCTGCAAACGCGGCAGCCTTTTGCATCTCACCATTCATTTTATATGCAGATACATCGAAAGCTGTAGATCCGTGTTTTTACAATATTCAACTAGAAAATACCTTGTACAGTAATCGGCAACAGATTTACTATAGGTACTTATACATATAGATATAGACCATAATTGTGCTATTTATTAATTATCTATTTACAATTTATTTTTTGGAAATGTAAATGTTAAATATTATTATTACTTATGTCATGTCGTAAAGGAGATATATTCGTCTTAAAAAGTAGTTTATTTTCTTCATAGTTTCTTTGGTCATTTACCCAAAATATAATATTACAAATAGTTACGAGATTGGCCAGCAGACACCATGTTATTGGATTGATTTATTTATTGAAAAAATGCCCCTAATTAATCTGGCATATGAGTATTTTACAATGACGCATGAATTAAGTCTTGCATTTTTATAAGACTTAATGTTTATAGGAGGTATACCGGTTGGTTTAAAGAGCAGCTCACATTAATATCGTCCACAATCGCCTCCACACCTCCAGCCATCCACGATTTCACACATTTAAACGAGAATTAATCTGGCATTGTGCGCTCGCGCGCGGTCGTTAATATTTCGCTCCGTATTGACAATGCGTCCACACTAAAGGATTTGATTCATTAGCCCAGGGACTAACGTCCTCGGTACAAAGAGCTCGTCCTATCCGAAGGATGCACTCACTGACCTTCTCGCTAACGAGTTGGGATAATGATCGTATTCAAAACGATGTGACTCGACGAATGCCGTGATAAACAATTACGATGATTATTAAGTTTAACCTTTAAATTCTTCTGCAACATGAGTCAGTTTTGGATTACTGGCATCTTTCACCGGACGGGTGAACAAAGATTGGCACATTTCTAAATATATTTGCCAAGGCGATGTATGCAATTCGCTCGGGGATTGGCGACCTAGTACCTACCAACTAGCATTGACCAAAACAGCTCAGACGGTCTCAGGGGAGCTAACACTGTCTTGCATCGCGAAGTTGTCTAGTCGCCTGCTTTCTCAATTATTTAAAAACTTATGTGTTTACAAAACTCAAGGATGTTTGTTTTCTTTTCTAGGTATGTTACTTTACTAACTATGCAACCTTTTAGTGCTTCACATCTAAATAGAAGTTTAAAATAATATTGTATTACTATTTATTACAAATAAAATAAGCATGTTATTGCTTATTCGTCCCAAAAATCTATTAATATATTAAAATAAATTTAAAAAATTTATCAATTTCATGAGTGTTGTATGAAATATGTAGGCTAAACGCGATACTCGTACAATATTAGTTTTCAAACGTCTTTCCTGTTTTTATCAATAGGTATAAATTATCCATGGACCACATCGCCAATAATAGTAACCCAGATAAACTCGAAAACAAAGTATGTATCTATAGTCATGGCTCGGCCTCGAAACCTTGTGATTGAATAAATCATTATCGATCTGTCTTCCTTAGCAGGTAGATCTGAAACGAGCCAAGGAGGTAATTTTTATTTATTCAAATCTTAGTCTACTCGTGCTGAAATCGAATATTAAGAAGCGTGTCTCATAAAAAGTCATTTTGTTCACAAACACCAAGGCGGAAGCAAATATACAAATAGTTCATGTTTATGTTGACTGTGAATGTTTTATCAAAATCCAAAGGAACATTCGTTTTGTTTATTGTTGAGAATCAGGGTGAATATACAGGCATGCCACCTGCCATATGCTATTTGGTTTATACGATGATTGTTGGCGATATCGACGTAATATTAAATTTACTAATATTTCATAACATTAATGAACAAATATCTTGAAAGCATTTATTGTTTTGTCGTTTTCATATTTAATATAATTTAAGTCTCTAATGCTATAATTACATTTATGTAGGTATATTATTATAATTAATTTTCGTTTTAAAATACCTAATTTTGTTTATTAGGTACACAGTGTTCTTGTAATAAATCGGTGTCATTTATTGCGTAATATAGGGAACGTGCATGAACTATAGGGGGCAGCTCAGGAGCCGTCAGATATTTGGCGCGAGGCGGAAATGTGAAGTTTATGCTTCCGATGTAGCCTACAAGATGGCAGAACCTCCAACGCGAACATTCCCTATTAAGCACAGCGCCTTCTCGTTGTCTGCTTAATTATTCGTTCTGTGCACGACTACAGCGCCGCCCTGGTGGCTGTGGGGCACATTATGTTTGTGAGAGTTAACAACTGTCATCAAATATCGTCGTATAAAATAAATATATCGTCATATTTTTCCACACCATGCATTAGAATCCTTTGTATTTCCCTTCCACGAGCATCGCGCATAGCCAATAGGTATTTTGACTTTTTTTATATAATTTAGTAATATATACGTAAATCATCGAAAATCGGTCAATCAAAAATTCATGTATGTCAAGGCCGTTTATTGTAAGATTTATGAATAAAAATAACGTTTTCATATCACGCCTGTTAATCCCGTTACGGTTAACAGTTGTTTTACTGGTGTGATTCGAGATTTTTTTATTTATGCGCTATGAATTTAGATGCGTAAACTACAACATTATATATTTACCCACTCTTATTGCTTTTTTACTTATTCACAGATACATTGATATCCTCTCGTCCGATGCATCATCTCTAACATAATTTGACGTGTAGCTTAATACCTACTATCCGTAATCGTAGATAAGAGATAGGTATATACTGGTAAAATGCAGTGTGAAGTTTATAGCTCAGAACACCAAAATCATCATCAATATTGGCTCCCATATGAGACACCAAATAATGTAGAATACACTTAAGAACTTTTGTGTTAGCTTATTTATAAAAAACATTTTATACAAACATTTTTACTACAGTTTACCGTACAATATCTGCAGACCATAAACATTTAACATTCAAAATGTGATGAAGACTTTATTATTAGGAGCCATGGTGTCGTGGGCGATGCTTTTCGCCGATGACATTGTGCTTGTGGGTAAAGACGGACTCGCAGTACAGAGCAGACTTGAGAAATGGCGGCAAGAATTGGAGAACGTTGCCTAAAGATCGGCAGATGTAAAACTGAACACATGTTCTATGATTTCGGCGGTCTCTCCAGTTTCACTGCCATATAACTCGATGGCGTTACAATGCCAGTCTGCTCCGACTTCAAGTCCCCAGGTTCACACGTGCAGTGTGATTTAGATATATGTACGAGTAGTTAAGTCGCATCGTATTTTGAGGCAACCTCACACATGTTTATTAGAGAGTAGCTAACCCAAATCGTAATAAAACGTTTGCTTCTAGAAAATCAATGCCTAATCTTCTTTTCAATTCACCAGCAACACAAAGTATGTAAATTTATGTTTTAGTTATTGATAACAATCGAAAAACAAGTGACACCAACGATCCTTACACTTCAGAATATCATCAACGTTCAGCATTCGAAATTTTCCACAATTTGTATTCCGTCTGGATAATTCGCCTTCGCCTTGGCCTGCATTCTGCTCTCTTTATCTAATCCATATCTAATACCAATTCAGTTCAGTCTGATAATATGGGGTTGATTCAGTTGTAGCTACCACGTTTTACTTTCCTTCTTTACTTGACTTCTTTTATTTTCTGTAAAATTGTTGCTGACGAATTGCGATATTCTTAAACGCTTGTTAAGTCTAACAAGATTTCACAGTGGTTTGCTAAGTTTCATGAATAACGGGGTCATTCTAGTAAGTTTTACTTTCCTGAAAATTAGTAACGCTTTGCGTTTGTGCACAGTAAAAAATGGGTGTTTTTTTTAAAGAAACGATACTTATAGATACTTTTACGATGAGTAACTATTATTTGTTACTTTAAGCACACGATCAATGTTTTCTTTTCTCTCCATTTTGATTTGACCATTCTTTTGTTGTATTCTGTTAAATATTTTTGATAAATCTGCGATGGGTTTTAAATAGGTTTTACTCGACAAAGAGCTGCTATATTTTTGGTCGGTTTTCAAAATTGAAGAGAAGAGTTTGAAATAACTTTTTTTTAATTGGTAGGCTTTATATCAAGGCGAAGTGAACAACTGTGTCACGCTCACACACATTTAAATTTTAAGCAATTCAAATCTAATATCAATATAAGAAGGTAAGTTATTTTTTATTCTAGAATAAAGCCCTCTAGTGAATCCCATAGTCCTGAAGTAGACTCAGTATTTTGAATGTAAAGACTGTACATTGCATAATCACCGACTGGATTCGCCATCAGGAGTCGATTGGAGTATTAAATATTTATTTCTTGCTAGCGTTAGATCGTAATTTACAGTGTTTACAATAATGGTGTAGTGATGTTTTTGTTTGTTTAGGTAGATCTTTGGATGGGTGAAGTTGATCTCGAAATTGATTTATTCATAGATGTCTTAAACATTCGATATGTTAGTGGTTACTCGATTTTCTAATTCGATTCGATTCGATGCCATGGTGCTGTACTATTGTACCTGAACATTTCAATAAAAATGTGGTGTAAATAAAGGCCATGTCACTAATTTTGCAATAACACAAGTAAAAAATAGCTGTAGATTGATTATTTAAAATCTTAAATGAGAATTTAAAATCTTGATTGAGAGAAAACGCACAATATTGCAATACATATGTTGTTGTTGAACTAAAGTTAGTCCTATCATATACGGGACAATACTTTGAACATTTGGGTATTATTTACGACCCCTCGTATCGTATCAAAGTCATAATAAAAATTGAATGGCTGCTACCAGCCGCCGCCGACGCGCCGTGACGATTGTTTCGACTACCGGTTTTAGATAATTATCTTTTTCATCACACACCCGTCTTTCGATTTTTAATATAAAGACAGATCGGGCATTAATTAAGCTGGGCTGATGAGTTCGCGGCGTCCCGCTCGCTCAGTCATTACGGCATGTAGAGGCGAGAAGTTTTTTTAATTTGTTATTATTCTGTGGCGTAAAGAAATGTTAATTTGAGGCAGCGTGAAATTAACAGCGGCCCTTTGTAGGGCCGCGGCGGCTGACTTAAACACACAACGGGTGACGAGCTACACGCTCCTTTCATACTCCACTCTCTTATTTGCACTCGAATTACTCTTTTTATACACTTTCATTAAGAGCTCGGGTTGTTAAACATCGATTTGTAGTTCGGAGCACAATCGCTTGTGCTTAATGTAGAAACTATGAATGGTCCAGTAACGGCATGATTATGTTCGCAATGTTCAATCATGTCATTACTAATATCTGAGTAATGTTCTATTTGAATCTCTTAAGTGTCCGTTTACCGCTATTACTAATCTAATAGCTCCAGACAATGACCACCTAGATATATACTGTTATTTGAATTTGTTGTCGGAACAAACCAAATTTTATATTGAAGAAGAAGAAGTAGAAATAGTAGTCGAAACCTATATGTCGAATGTTTCATTCCCGCACGCTTATTAAACCAGATTATTAAATCAGACAGTTAAGCTAAACCAATTCTTCCATCAATAAAAGCCATACTACGCGACAAGTTTTAGCAGTAATGCAGCAACATAGATAACACATTGAATTCATGTAAAAGCGCGAAATTCTAACCCCATATGCTGCGTACATCATCATTTTGTATGCGATACGACATCAATGTATACCTTTTGATGTTCTACGAGGCTTCAACAGGAGACCACGACCGACTGACCAATGGTGCTTACCTGCAGAGGGTAAAGAGATGTATATGTCAGGCCTCCTGTATTAAAAATTTAGTTATGCTATTGTGCAACTACCTCCCATTTTCCTGCAAAAACAAAGCTTAAACCTATCAGTACTTAACAAAAGCATTTGTATTGCAGTGGTATCGTGTGGACAAGAGCCTCCTCAGTCCAGAGCTCCAGCAGAAGTTCAAGCAGCTGGATCCAGATGACGACACAAAGGCGTTCCTGTCGGCCTCCATTGACAAGTCCACGTGGATCTGGACGCAAATCTGGTATCTGCTGGCCAAGGCCGTACTCCGGCACTTCTGGTCTATCACCGACATTAATGGGTACGTATTACTCTGGCGGCATTCCTAATTCCTACTGGCCTCCATTAAAATCACTGACTATGGGTAGCTTACATACGTTACCTAAGCTGTTCAAGTATTAGCTGGACTCAGACGAGAAGAAGACATACCGGCCTTCATTGACAAGTTCACATGGGTTAGGGCGCAGATCTCCATTGTGTCCATCGTTATCTGGATGGAGGGTATCTGCTGCTGCATCGCACAGCACAGGTCGCATATTACAGGGTTCTATGTTTCACTTTTATCGAACTGAAATTTGAACATTGTCAGTGACATAATTTCAACTATCTTGAAAATGTAACATTGAACCCTGTAATATTGGGCCAGCGACTTCTAATCTGGCAGACAATTTAATGATTACTCTTCGATGATACAAGAGTCATATCATAATATGCTGAATGACGAGTTTCGAAATACGGATTACTTGGCAGCGGCGCAGGAGCATAGCCACTCTTGCTAGTATCTAAGTTGAAAAAGGCTACTAGATTATTTATATTCCTCGCCATGTAAAGAACATCCTTCAATTAATAGTCTATAAAAAATTGTGTACTTAACTTTAACTTTGTCGTTAAACTTAGTAAAAACAGGAAACAAAAGTACATAAAGCCAAAGCTGAACTATACGGCGTGAATCATGGAAGTTCAACTCAAGGTAAGTTACAAATCTGTGTAAGTGAACGAAAACTTTTCTCTCATCCTAACGAACACGACATCAAACTTTTTGATTTAAAAGTAATGAATCATTTCTTTCACAAACGATGAATTGCCATTTGAATCACGACAATTGGGCATTATTAAGTGCGTCCAGATTCGTCCAATTACGCCAATTACACTCCCGGTAGCTGTAAGTATGTATGAGTATATTATTTCCTCGTCCATTGTGTCGTGTATGCACAAATTAACTAATTCAAGTACTTAGCGCGGCGCGTTCATCGATATCATTTTATCGATAAATTACTGTTATTGTTGTTTAACGTTTGCTCTAGAACTAGATTAACATAGGTGCGTTTATTGAATTTCTTTATATCGTGATTTTATTGTTTAGTTTAGAACTTTACATGGACGAGTAATGAAAAACTGACGATTTTTTTATGATTCTTATCGACGATGTCTTGTTGGTTTAGGATTTTATCGCTTATTACAATATTAGTATGTATGTAGGTATACTACCGTGCCGTACGGTATGGTAAAAGTATCGATATCGATAATCGCGATTACGGGTCGGGAGTCACTGGTCGCGTCCGGGGCTCTGTGAACGGCACTGAAAGCGATCACGGCGGGTGTCTATAGCCGGCCACTAATAAATAATTTAAATAAATTGACGGACGAGATTTACTCATTGGCTGTTTCCGTCTCTCAATTACGTTTTATTTATCACTTGCTACTCGGCGGCTCAAGAGTACCGCGGCGCGACCGAGCCTTTGATTTGCATGTTTGTACATCGGATTTCGCGCTAACTCAGATTGGCGTAGAAATATTGCCCGTTCAACGTTCGAATTACGAAAATTTCAATTGAATTGGATTTCGAAATAATTTCGATTAAGTTGTCTATGAAACGCCAATCAATATTAAATAAAGTTTCAAGAGGTATTGCGAGAGAAATAATTGCTATTGATTTGTTTAGATATAGTAGTAGTTTGTTTGCTCGTTTCGGTCGCTTTCATATTGTTTTAGCTACAATATTTTACATTGCTTTATTCTTTTAAGTATGCAAATTAAAACAAAAATAGTGCTTTTAAAATTATTTATGGACTGGACTGATTACAAATAATAAGGCTTTGATTTTCTTGAACCATTTAGCTTTACTTCATGTTATAAAGAATGTTGTCTGATACTTATGAACAATTCGCAAGGTATTCATAACCGTAGTTTGTAATCCCAGTGAGACTACAGGATATTTAATCATCACCGAAGCACTTAAAATATATGAGTCAATAAACGCCTTCCTAATATGTAGTTTCCGGACAAAAATATTTAAACGAATACATTTCGAACGAATGACACTTGATAGAATTGATTTTTATTTGTGTCAACATACGGAATTGTAGGGACATCCTAATTTACACAAATTGAATTTGATTTTGATTTACCGGCTAATGTCAATTCAAGAAGGACATGTTATGATTAATATAAAACTGAAAATTTGATTTTTGTCGGTAGGTACCTATAGATAGATAACACGTTGAATTTCTAATTAATAGATATCAGTACTATTCTGAAATAGAAGACAAAAACTTGGAAGTAGATAGGTAGGTAAATCCTTTCGTGCTCATAGAAAGTGGATGATTTGAGTCGTTAGTAATAGTAACGACTCAAATCATCCACTTTCTATTGCGTCCGTTTTCTTTGTCACTATGACAATTGCAAACGCTTTTCTCAAGATATTCCCCACGTTACAGCATTAAATTTAGGGGTTGTAACTTTTTCACAAGGTACCAAGTTCATCATCATCAACTTATAGTTATTTTGAAGAATCTTCCAAGTCTTGTGCCCACTCTTTGACTTTTAGATACCTTTGTTTTTCTTTCACTCGGCTCAAATAACTGCGTTTGTTTCTACCCTACCCCGCTCTACCCTCCCTTCCAAAATAGTTTTATAGAAATGATCGTGTCCGGGTACCAGGTTATAGATCATACCTATATAAATATACGAGTGTAAGTAAATAAGGTGTTGTGCTATTAATTAGTTCAAAGTATTAGAAACGCATTTCAATCAGCCACAGACATGATAATTGGCGCGACGACGCACGCCCAAATCAATTGGCGATTGTTCAAAATTCGAACATACCCATTACGTGTCAAAGTAATAACCATGGTCATTCAAAAAATAAATATCAAATATCTTTATTTTGCATAATATATGGTACAAAAGATGGACTTAGCAATTAAGAAGCACATGCATACATATGTACATGTATGCATGCATGCATATTCTTTATCACTTGCCTTTATTGATATGAATAGATAACTATTATTAAAAATAAGGAATGATTAGTTATTAAATATAAGATAGGGACACATGACTTGGTGAAACAAGGTGATGAAATTTGAATATTTTGAATATTAGTTTTATTAAATGTACATATCGCTTCTATCTCTATATTTAATAATCGTAAACTTTCTTATCGATTACTGAAATGGAATTTTAACTTTGGGTCTGTTTTAAATATGTTGGTAGTATCACATGTTCATAAGTCGTATACTCGTTTGTCTATCCCCTTTATTTATTTTTCTCCAATATGCTCGGAAATGTTCACCTTATTGTAGAAAAAAAAAACGCGAAGTTCTTCGTTATTGTCAAACTCTAATAAAAAAAATCAAACTATCGCTGTCCTGCTCTAGCGGACGGGAAGTAAAAAACACTACAGTAATAACTTATTACTGTAGTGTTTTATACTTTTTAAAAATAAAAACGCAAACAGCCAATTATTATAACCGCGAGCCGCGTCTACACGTCCCGATCAGCTATCATTTCAAGCTATAGGATAGAGTGACATAATAAGATTAACGACCTTACTTGTCTCGTTCTTACAAGACCGTTGTGCTCGTGTACGATCGTGCGAATACTGCTTAATAAAATCAAAGATTATTTTTATATTTTTTTAAGGATCTCATCGGTGTTCATAAAGCTTATATAGTTTGTCAAAGGACTTTCTCATTTCAATCATAGACAAAGATAATCATACTATCTTTGTCTTACACTAGTACTAGCACCCAAAAGAAAAGGATGGGTATAGTTTTCCTGGTTCTTACTGACTGACAAATTAGTTTGACCAACTATATTGCACAATTATATTGAATGAACGAATATTGAATGGTACTGAATGGCAGAATAAGTTTGTGCCTTTAACTTTTAAAAATGTATTAAAGAGGGAAATAGTTTTTGACTTGACATTTTGATGTGAAGGTTCGATTTGAGTGATGCTTCATGCTTAAATAATTATTTTACCTTATTTCCTCGCATGTTTGGAGAAAAGCACTATATATGCCTCGGCAGGAATAGCAATTCGTGGATTCGGAAATCGAAACTCATCCACGAATTGCCCTTTCCCGGCCTCTGCAATAATGTACTATTGGTTTATATAATTAAGATGAAAAGATACCTAATAAGAAACTTTTCTACCAGATTGACATGATTATATTGATTATCATTAAGCCTATGACTATCCTAGGACTCGAGCTGTACCTACTGAGCTTCCTATCACGGTTGATAGAAATTGAGCTATGTATACTGCACTCTGGTGGTACCCCGCGAATCTAGCATTATATATTTTCATTCAAACAAAAGCCCATAATAACTATTGTACTCCGTACTTAAGTTCCGAAAAACTCATTGATGTGATATGAGTCAGTTTGCCATCCTATTACGTCCGTAACCCCACGCTTTGACTACTTCTAGTAAGGGACCGTGTCAGCTCAAACAGACTCAGTATTTATGACATAACCGCTCTCATAAACTTCAAGACAGTATTATCCATTGAAATACAATTTCGCAATCAAAATACGTAATTGAATTCGATCTGTACGGGTTCGATGACAGCGTTCGGGCACCAATTTGCCGGCACCTCATTACGTTTTATGGGCACTCAATCATTGGCCGAATTATGCACACACCGTTACTACCCACACTTCGTGCTGACACGAAATCTGTTTACGTCACTGTCGTTTTGAGGAAGAGGGAACGAGAGGTGATGTGTAAACGGTACGCAAGTGTATGAGGTACAGTCAACTGTAAAAGTATGGGTGTAGACAACTTACTCAAAAATATGTCCCATATTTCTTAATTCCCTGACATAATAGTTATGGGACATATTTTTGAGATGATTTCTACACCCATATTTTTACAGTTGACTGTACAAGCCCTAGTATCATAATTTGACTGTCGTAAGCAAGTTTTTTAATATCTTACTCCAGTGGTTAATGTTGCTATACTTGACGTTGAGGCTGTAGTCGAGTTACCGAATTGCATAAATTGGCGAGTAATTAATTTATTTAGGTACCTATATACACTAAGTCATTGCACATAAATGATTGCGAAGAAACAAAACCGTAACTTGTAGCTCTGAAAGTAACACGAAATCTGTTTATGTCTTGGTTATTTCTTTAAAAAAGAACCATAGGGTCACAGTGAGATACGTTGTCATCTAGGGTACGATATTTTTTTTTAATTAATTTCGATACTTATGTTATCTCTATCAATGGTCACACACGTTTCAAAGATATCAAAGTGATTACCTTACGGCGCCTCGTTTTACCTCCAGGTCTGGCCAAAGAAATATACATGCAGCATTTTACATTTTGTTCCGATTAAATAAATTCAAACCCATCCCAATCCTCCCACATCCCAAGGTGTTTACTTATTACACATAACTTCGCGCTAACCGTGAGTAGGGCTTGCAATCCGGATATCCGGTTACCGTTTTATCCGGATATCCGTCCAATTTACTATCCGGATTTAGAGGAGGTTGATATCCGGATAAAACGAATAATTCGAATACCATTTATGACAAAAATATCATTCCCATTTTTTAGAAAACAATTTTAAAAACGTTCAAAATTATAACGTAAACGATGTCGGTTGATTTATTTATTTATTTGGATACATTTTTACGGTATAAAAACTGTTTATTAAGTGCTTCTCCTTGATTGCCGACTACTCCTTTTTAAATATTTGGAAACAATCTTATGCAGCTCCATAAAATGTACAAAGTAACTTTGAATGTACTTGTACCGTGTTCCTGTCAAACGTGCTGAGCTGCATTATTGTTAGCGTCTGAATACATTATTAATAACGTGCGAAAAGAACTAAAATGGGTCCAGCTGAGGACTTCGGTTGATATTGAACTGCCGAACGAGATGTAGTAGCTGTTTAGCAGATATGATAAAAATGTTTTAGCATTCTGCATTTGAATAAATCTGTAATTAAAACCTTGATTGACCTTAAATGCAATGTAATATCTCAACAAGAAGAGACTGTCTCAACAGTGAACAGTTAGAAGACGTATTCGAGTCTCGAAATATCATCAAAACCACGGTCAGTACCATATGTCAATAAGACGCCCATTTCTTAACTGAAGAAGAGTTGGACTAGAATTATAATTCATGGTTGTAAAATTTACATAAAATAACGCCAAATTTCTTGTGATCCTCTGAAGTCACTTAACAAATGAATTTCGCAGCGCAGGCTGCCAATTTTAAGCTGAGGGTTGAAGTAAATATCTCCATAAACTATAAATTGTTACAAATATAGTTTGACTCAGCCGATTCCGTTTGCAAAACTGAAGCAAATAATACCATTCTCATAAATAAAATTTGCCGAAGATTGATTGTCACAGTAAATTTTCAGTGAAATATTTTTCCAAGTGAAATTCGGACAGTAAAATTTCGACGAAAAGGTAGAATTCCTAAAAATACCTTAACACTTGCTGTTACGCAACCTTTTATACGTAAAATTTAATTCTATGAAACTTTTTGTAAAGTTCATGTGAGTTTTGTTAAATAAAAAGCAAGTATTCGAATTATCCGTTTTATCCGGATATCCGGATAGTAAAATAATAAATATTCGAAATATCCGGATACAAAAAATGGGCGGATTTGCAAGCCCTAACCGTGAGTAATAAACGATACAATTTCCATTTATTCTCCATGACAATATTAAAATAACTTGAAACTACGTACACCCCAATCGAACAGATGTTAAAAAGCCAATATACAAATGCAATCTTTTTTTTGAGGTAAGATTAACTAAATTATGGGCTAAAACACGTATAATAAAATAAAAACTCACTTAAAACTCGCATGATTAAGGGACCTTCGTATGCAAATATCTCCATAAACGTCTCTCGTGACGTTAGCGTGATTGTTATTGCAAACATTAATTACTGCGACCTTATTAAATCGTGAGTTAATAACCTGGGGATGAATTCAGAAACGATTAATGCTGTACAATGCAATATTAACATCAGTACGTATACGTCGCGCTGAAACACACAAGCAGATATAGCCGAACGCTTTAAGCAACGACTTTCAAACCGCCGGTCATTGGTTCGAATCTTGCCTATTGAAAAGAATGTGCGGGATATCATTGGTTCACAAGCAAACAAATTCAATGATGTAGGTAATAGATTTGTATGTAAGCCTAATATTGAGCTATCACAGGGATTATAGACCAATACCTCGCGTAGGTATATATACTTGACACTTAAGGGGCCCACTGATTAACAGTCCGCCGGACGGGCTCGGCCTGTCAGTTGTTCGGAACTGTCAAAATTTTGTTCTAACTGACAGGCCAATACCGTCCGGCGGACTGTCAATCAGTGGGCCCCTTTACCAATACCAGTTCACTGTGTATATCAGCGCGTCGCGCTTCCACACATATGATAAAATACAAATATGTTATTAATATTATTTTGATACGACTAATGTACATTCGAGAATGAGGCCCTTGTACAATTATATTTCGGTCGCGCCTGTTTAATACTTTATCTTTTTACATTAACTCTTAAATGCTTGTTTTTGTTAACAATAATTACTTCTCTTGTTCATTCTCATATTTCGCCTCGTTTATGTCCAACTCACGAGTTATAATGAATTGCTTTAATTGCTCTTTCTTTGGAGCGTTAATTACGACCCTGTATCAAAAGAAAAGATTTTTCTAAGCATAGTAAAAAATATGGACCTACAAGATTTGAATGAGACATATTATCTTAAGAATCTTAAGATATTAACGAACACATTATCAGAAATTAATAACACTACAAAACTTGGCGTTTGACTCCAATGAAATAAGAAACCTAAAAATGTTGTAAAATAATACTACATATATAACAAAAAATGTGTTTAAATTGAGAAGAATAGCTTTCCATACTAAAGCTCTTTCAATTCCATCACGTAGCTTTACCCATAGAGTTAGTATAATATATTTATCTATTCAATCACGAGTGCCCATTTTCCATAAATAGAAGGTAATCGCAAGAAATAGACCACTTCTTAGCCCGACGTCTTTTGAGGCGTAATTACGCTTTCTTACGCGACGTATCCGCAGACGTCGACAAAAGGCCTAGACTGCGCGGCTAACTACTGGTAGGAAATATTCAAGCAGGCAATAAGATTAAGGTTATTTATTTATTGTGAGCAGTAAACCGCCGTGTGGTCCGTATTCCGCGGCGGTCGCCACTTCTCAAGCAGCAGCGATCCTACGATAGTGTACCATTAGCGCGAACGCTCGCGCCGGCATCCAATTGTGCGTTTAGATATCGCATACAAATGTCGATCGGGTGCGCGGCCGCGCCGGCTCATCTGCATTCAATCCCATTGTTGCGGTTATTATTGAATGTATGCGTAATCGCTAATTTATGGGGCACACTGACCACTCGGCTCACATCCGATCTAATCTCGGTTTGGCGTTTAGAATTCAGATCGAGCTGAATCAGCGTTACGACCCGCTTGTTAACATCGACAATGCTGCGCTTACGTCCGAGGACACTAGGCAGCAGCCAGACGCAGATGGGTATCGTAAATATTTCCATCCCGGGATCGTAATTATTTGTACAAAAAGGCGACAGTGTCGTAATAGGGAGTGAAAAGCGGCGGCCTCCGCCCGCGCCCGCGCTGCCGTAAAAAGCGCAAAGAATACACCTCGATATGATCGCACAAAGGCCGCTCCTGAATCCTACCTCAATGCTAATTTCCACTATCGCGCTCGCCCTCATTCATTTTCAATCGGAGCCAACCTCCGCTTACTTCTATTTTTTTAAATCACATTAAAGAATCGAATATGGTGGACGTTTTTTTGTGCAGCTGGTGCGTGCGACGCGATTTATTTATTTGCGGAGTTTTTTAAAGCGACATTCCGGCTCGCTGTATACTTGTGTCTACCCGCAATTGGCATTTCGGGCTAAGCGCGAGGTATACAAAGTCGCCGGTTTTAACGGTTGTTTTTAACGCTCGAATCCTCGCGCAAGAAACGGAGGATACAAATAAATTATTAATCGTTTGTCCTGTCTTTTATAAATTAAAATCCATCCTTTTTTTGGTCGAGCGCGCCCTGACCGAGTATTTTTTGGCGTCGCGTTTCATTGTCTGTCTTCGAATTTATTAAGCTTAAGCCAGAGGTGAGCAATTAAATCTGTGACAGAAATTAATACGAGCACGGCCTCGCGCGGGCGACGCGGGTCGACCGGTTATTAATTCACAGCTTGTGTGCTTTATTAATCCCCATATTATAAATAAAGACTTTACATTGGTAGCCGCAATAAAGTACGCCAGTGCAGTGTAGGCAGACACAATTTATTATGAATACCCGAATCGTAACGGCTTCATAAAACGCCTAACTATGTATGGTGCGTCACAGAAATAAATTGAATGAAATTAGATTTCTTTTATGTGCCTGACACTTCAAACACACCGGTAATTTCGTGAGTAACGTAAATTAAAATTTCCCCGTGTTCGGGTGCGCAGCTCAGGGAAATTCACGAAAATTATCTAATTACGTGTGTGCAGAGAAAAATCGCGAGTTTACTTAGTAACCGCCCGGAAAATTACCCACATAAATCAACTGGCGCGCGCGAGGCGCTTGATTTTCTATTCGCTATCTTTTACGCTGTTATTATTTTGATTTATTCGCCCTGGTAATGAAGGCGTACGTCTCTTATTAACTTACAGAAATCCGGCACAGTTCTCACTCCGGGAAATTGCTTTTCCTCCTTTGTGTTGGTGTTCAATTATTATTTGGACTTTGAAAACAAAAAGTTTCCCTCCATGAAAATCAACGAAACGATTCTAAAAATAATTCACCATGGTTGTCACTTTCAGCTCTGGGTGTCTTTCTGCTCCTGCTTTTTCAACTTTACCTAGATCTGCACTATTCTGCACCACCACCATTTTAAATTCATGCTAATCAGTCGCAAATACTTAAAAACTGGGACTAAGTATTACATGTCTTAAAATTGAATTGATCGTCTCATGACATCTTAAGTCATAATCAATAGTAGAGCTTTAGCCGTTTTCGAATCGATCTCCTCAATTGTCCATACGTCAGGTAATAAAATAACTTACGCATCACCACAAATAGGTGTTAGCCGTGAAAAATAAAACAGCGGACGTTGCGGTGGGCCCGCAGGGTTTCTATTCCGATCCTTTGCCAAGCGCAAGTCACACAATCCCTTACGCAAACCAGTATCTTGCTCTTGCAGCAGATCCTTGGTTTGTTTTACGCTTTATACAGTGACCGTGGTCACCATAACAAATGTGGGCAGCAAGTTTCAAAACACGCCACCATTGCTTTCTCGCTTTTCCTCTACATCCGTGTAACGGGCCATCTACTACAATTTTTAAATCCCATGTACCCAACTCCTGGTGGTATTAATTTTTCTCTGGATCACGAGTGCTGCCACCCGGGGGGACGGAATGTGGCCAAAGAAAGTATGGAGGCGACACTTTGTATTTGGACCTACTTACTCTCCTGCTCAATAGCGTACAAAAATAAACATAGAGCGGAAATTATGAAGTTAATGTGTATTAATTTGCATGTACGTACCTCTTCTTTGACTAAATAATTCTAGGAGGTAGTATGGTACATAAAATGCAAAATTACTGGCGAAAATTTGTCTGTCAAATGCAATTCGGACAAATATAATTCGGCGAAACGACATAACAAAGCGCCTTCTTTAGAGACCGTCTACGCTAAGTTTGTGCCAACTTGGCAGTGATAACGTTCTGGAAAGACCCACAGCACTTATTCGGAAAACTCCTCAACGGACGCACTAAGCAAAAAGGCCCTGCCACGGTTCTCGAGTGCACAGTTACGCTGGCTCGTCTCGCCTGCTCTCTTACGGCATTGTAATAACACAGTAGGATGCGCGTGATGGGGCGGCGATACAGGCTCGTTAACAGAGTGCTACATTCCGCGACACCGCACATCAGCTGCGGCGAGCTAACCAGCACGCAATTATGATGGGACGCGGCTAAAAGCTAGGAAACACTAGATTTCGCCACTTGTAGGGGTTCTCTATGGAGAAAGATCGGGATAGAACCTTACTTTTTATTTTCTAATAGTTATAGATTATACGTAGTCTTATGTACCTATCGATTCTATCGAACGAGGTAAAAGTAGATTGCTAGAAGTGATTTTTCAGTTAAAAGAAAGTGATCTCTTACTTAATTACGCTTCTAAAGAAATATTAAGGCCAGTGTTACGTCAAACGTTTGTAGAGTAGAGTGACAATACATGAGTTTGCCGTATGAATTAACCTGCAAAATGTATTACATTCGTGGTTTTGGTGCTACGAGTTAATATTTGCCCATAACGGTGACCCACCTGATAAGCAATGCATCGCAGGTTTGTTGTACTCCGCTTCATTAAGTAATAGATTCAACCACGTGCAATAAAGTATAATTTCTAAAGGAAACTTGAAAATACAGCGCACATGAGCTCAACCCGCTACCCAATTATGACAACGTCGTCCTCATCATTGCGATACGGCATCGTCTTTTGGGGAACCTCTTCATCCATAACACCCCCACTAGTGCATAACTACATTATAACTACAAGAGGATTTGTGAAACGACGTCAATATCTGGTTAACAGGGTGCTACACTCTCCACCGCACATCAGCCTAACCAGCTTCGCAATTATGACGCGATGATGTCGCTAGCCATAGCCACTAACTCGGTGAGATTATCTCTACCGCTTGTAAGGATTCTTGTACAGTTCCTAAGTAACTTGGTTAGGCGGACGGATTTTATTATCATTTTAATATGTTGCCGTGGTTAACAGCTACTTGACTGTCTGTCTGAAAGTTGACGTTGGTGCCCAGTATTTTTATTATAGGTAGTTAAAGTTTTCATCTGTACATGTGCCATGTGGTTGTTGTGGTTTTTGTCTATGTACGATATATTTCTCTAGGGGCAAATTATTTTTCGCCTAGTTGTGAGTTACAGAAGTTTGCCTATTTAGTATCTTTCTTTTATCGGACTGATAAGGGAGGGTAATGCGTTTCATTCGAGTGTTTCGTGATAACTTAAGATAGATATAACTAAAGTTGCTTGGCATGAACAAATAGCTATTAATTCACAAAAATTTCACAGCTGTAAAAAGGTAATGTATGTGTATCTACTTATCTGGATATCGGATGCGGAGGGCATCGTTGCTAAAGCCTACGTTGACGGCGTCATTACGCGTCATTCCGGGCATTCCGGCACTCACGTCAACACGCAGCCCGCATTAGCACGCTTGTATATATTCGACTTGTTTGATGTTAGCTCGGGACATAACGGTCATATCATCACTTTGGTGAAAAGTGGCGATATCACTGGCAAACTGACAAGGAAGCGTATAGGTATTCAAATTTAAAAAAATGTCATACGGTATTAAGAAAAAACATTTTTATAATATAAATGTATCAAGTCATACAAAGCAATAAGTTTTTGGCAAAAATTTCATTTTTGGTACAAGCTTTTATCGCTGACTGTACTTTTCTTACGACAGACAACTAATACTCATCGAGACAATTTTAAAAACCCCCTACACAATTTGGTTGCGTTGTTTCATCACAGAGTTCCTATGGCCACCTCCTGTCTCCATCATCAGATCAGCTCGATGGTACCATAATATTGCATTGTCATCCGATTTATACATGCATGCAAAATTGGAGCTCAATCGGAAACCGGGAAGTGGATCAAATTTAACTTGCAAGATTCCATTACATAGTTACATACAGCTCGACCTAATAAAAGCTTGTTATCCGTCTCCGTCATCAGATCAGCTCGGTGATTGTCATCCGATTTATACATGCATGCAAAATTTTAGCTCAATCGGAAACCGGGAAGTGGATCAAATTTAACTTGCATGATTCCATTACATTAGTTACATATAGGTCGACCTAATAAAAGCTTGTTATAAATAGACTTACCTATGGCCACAGAGTAAATAATAGTACTAGATACAGAAGACTCACTCTCTAACAAAACGTGTCTGTTACGATCAGCACAGATATGGCCGCTAGGTGGCGACAGCGCCACGCGCGGCTTATGGCAAACCCCAAAATTGGGGCCAAACGGATGTACTTTTAGCTACCTGTAGCAAAGCGACGAAATCGCGGAATGAGCCACGCCTGCTATGGCTTTCTTGATATTTCACAAGATTTGTAATGTCATGAACTGTTATTAAACAATGAGAAAAGCGCCCCTGGGGTATGTGACAACACTTTATCAACGGATTTTTCTCCGTTCGATTACCATACCTACCGTTTATGGACAATTTGTAAATAAACAGTAACGTTCGCAGAATATTTAGAGATATACCATATCTCCCGTTAGAAATGTCGTGATTTCCTGTTAAATCACATTTCCGATGCTGCGTATATCCTTAGATAGTACTTGAAAACGGTCTTTTAATTTGGTTCAAGATTAAATCTGAATTTAGAATCTGGTTTTACAACAAAATCGGCGTGTTCGATCTTTATGTTACTAATTATAACACCCATAAAGCGGTGTCCACTTCCAATTGAACAGCTCCGTCGAAGCCTCACCAGCATTCCTTTAGGCACCCCAATAATTTAACCGGTAGACCATAATAAATCTGAGGTCTGCTCAAATAAAAGTCCAAAACTTTTAACGGCAGTTCGAACATTTCTTAATTAGCCAGTTTTTATTGAACAGCAAATTCGGTTAACTCCAACAAAGGGGCCTCTCAAATAAAAATAAAGCTGTGATTCGTGACGAATCCTGAAGGTGTTTTGCTTGATCCCTCGTAACCCTTTTTGTGACCGTCTGACTAATCTAGAGATGGCCTCTCGTTTTTAATTAAAGAAGTGTAACATAGCTGCACGTTCTATAGCGCTCGCACACCGCCATTTTAGGGTTGTCGGCACACATTAAGACCAATTAAATTCTAAATAAAATGAAATATTTTAATGAGAATTCCGATGTCGTGCAATCTGACAGTGATGAATGACCGTTTGCAATTATCTTACCTATGTGAGAAAGTATGCAACGAGTTCACGCTTTTCCAGTTTTTTTTTTGGCAAGCGATATTGCGCAATGGAAATCCTCGGTGAGCATTAATCGCACGTTTGAGATTTCATTCTCCCATTCTGGCTCTGGGAGTACTTGATCTAAATTAAATTAACTTTATATACTGGTTCCCATTATCATACTCGTTTTTGCGTGTTCAGACTTAATTTTCATCAAGTACTAAAGAAAATATGACAAAGGGCTCCAGTGCCTAAGGATGAATTTTAACGACTCTAGTATTCGCTGTTAACGCCATTGCTGATAAGCACTGAACCGCCCGGCTCTGATTGTTTTTGGTTTGGTTCAGAATTGACTTAGGTTATAATGTCTCAAAAGCGTATGTCCGCTGTCCGATACTCAAAACAGGTAAACATATGTGTTCGTGGTCTGATTGGTGCCATTGCCACTCGAAGGTATGAGTAGGAGCTTTTTTTGACATCTTGATTTTCATATCCCATATTGTATATTCGTTTTTATTTTTCATATTATAAAGAGCACATTAATATTTTTAATCGTATTATTCATGAGCAACCCTGGTCCTCGCATTTCGATAATTAGTTGGAAGCTTATTCGGGCGTTCTGAATGGCAGCAACAATGAAGTTGGTAGCCGCCTGCCCGCACCTCACTCAATATTCAATTAAAAAAACACAATAACCGACTCACTTCATTCTTATAGCTACCTGAATCACGCCGCATGTATTTGAAAACGTAACTATTAATGTCATTCGTGACTTTATTTTAAAATTGTCACTATCACAAAAAGATTAAACCAGAAGCAACCATTGGGTACGTCCAAATGTGAAGCCTCTTCAATTTTCTTTCACATTAACAAAAAGTTACATTAAGACGCTCTTAATAGTCGACTTGATTACCATCTAAGTTAAGTGGAAGACGATTATTTGGGAGTCGGCCTCTGAGAGTGGAATAAAAATGCGTACCTACCTACGCACGCGCTGCCACCGGGTTACGCTGTCGTTAAGAAATTACCGCGCCGACGCCGGGCTGATTTTATCGATGGAATTTATTGTCGACACTCGCTGGGGTGTTGTTCCAATCTCTTACAACGCTAACGTGAACCAGTACTTATCCCATGGCTTCTCCGACTACGCATTTTACGTGCTCGCTGTCACGCTGGATCTTAAGCAATCGACTCGCCTGCACTCGGTAAGCAAATAAAGTACACGAATATGCTCGCACGTGCGCCTATCGATATGATGACGAGCCGAGATGATACCGCGCCGATATTCAAGCGTTCTAGAGATCGCGATTTTCTCAGTTGTCATTTCAGCGTCGTCATCAAAACATATTCTATTAGGTTTTATAGTGTCGGTCACGTCGGCGCGGGCGCAGCACGGTAGTAACGAGTGTATAATTACACCGGCGCCGGTAGCCTTTCGGCCGACTCATCGTAATTTGATGGCGTCGCGCCCCGCCCGCCCCGCCACCACAAAAAACTAATTAACAGAGATGAAGCTGGGTCCTTATTCATGAACTTGCATTCGATGTATCAGAATGACATCGAAAACACATTGTTTTCATACACTTGCTTGCTTTAGCGCAGCTATACCTATACGTAACTAACGCGAGGGTAATGCACTGTTGTTGTTCATATTGGATTGGTATTATATTTTCATCTACTAAATACAGCCCATGTGCCACATATACTTACCTTTACAACGTTGCATTCGCGGGAACCAAACTTGGAGTAATTATTTTCGAAGACTGTTAGCCCTTGGGTCTTGGGCTTTTAGCCGGGGTATTGTTTTTTTTAAGTTTATGGTACTGTCGGCCTACGACGCTTGACTTTTCTTGAAACAATGGCAAATATCTGTGTGTGGGAAAACTTTTATACGAAGGTATATCCGGGTAAGATCGTATGATCTCAATTGCTTCCAAAATAGTTGTTGTTTTACATCACTAGCAATACTACAATGCGTGACGCCTAGTGATGTGCCGTTCCCGGGAAAATTCCCTTGGTGGGAAATTTCACGGAAACGTTCCCGGGAAATTTCCCATATGAAGGGAAAGTAGGGGAATTTTGAAATGGCGCATAGATATACTATTTTATTATCAGAAATTCAGTCAACACTTAGCATGTTAAACTTTTTTTAAAACATTATAAACTGTATCTCATCCGCCTACGAAAATTCCCTATACTCCCGGAAAATTTCCCATTCTTCCCGGGAAATTTCCCATTCTTCCTGGGAAATTTCCCATAGTTGCCGGGAATGATTTTTCGGCCAAAATATTTTTTTTTACAATAATACGCCATTATTCAACAAAATTGATACAAATCATCACAGTTTAATCAGGGTCTAAATAAGTTAGGTACTAATAAGAATAGTGGAGTTCCGTAAGCTTTTTACCAAGAAATTCTTCTACGTACGAGTGTTAAGGACGGATTCTTGTGAATGTTTTTGCATTACATTATCAAAATATCTAATAAAATAAATTCTGTAGCCATAATATTTTGGAGATTAAAAAAAATTATAAGTATATATTTGTATGGAGAAATTTTTGAAATGATCTGACTTCGCATTCATGTACATCGGGGGCTCAAAGTGATGCCATATATTTTTTTGAAACATCCAAAGTGTCGAATGTTGTAAGCAAATCCACTTTCCAAGTTTTTTTTTTGGGAAGCCCCTTTGCACATTACGGTTTTTGGCTACTTTATTTTACTAAACGCAGTTACTTGTCGTTATAGCTAGCTTTAATTAAAATTGTAATACACTTAATCTGTTTCAATATTCCCCTGTTTGGGGAATTTTCCCGGGAACACCGAGAAATTTCCCAGGAATTTCCCATATGGGAATATTCCTTGTTCCCGGGAAATTCCCACGGCACATTACTAGTGACGCCATTTCATCCCGCCTCTCTTGCCACGTAGGTAGTAACCGCTCAGTTGTGTGTTACAAACGTTTAAAAAAAGTACGGAAAAGTTGAAATTTTATGGAAAAGACGGATTCTTTCAACGTATGCAACTTATTATCCTTGCTTTAGAGTTCAAATTAGCAATTAAGTAGTCCAATCTTAGTCCAAGAGGGTACCTACTTCGGTTTGGTGTCTTGAAGAAAATGTAATTCAACTTTATGTGTAAATTACTCCTAAACTATTTTATTAAGGGGCATTAAGTGAATTAATAATACAAGTTTTTTTTCTAATTTATCATTTGCAATAAACATTCGGAGGTAAAAGTTAGTGAGAAATAAGTAATTTTTTTTTGACTTCCTTCCAACTAGACGATAAATAATCGGTCTTTCCCGGGTATTTACTTACTTGATGAGATTTGATTACTCTTGCAAAATTATTAATTGAACGGTGAAAGCCATAGATAGATTAGTCTTAATTTCAAATTATGAGAAAAAGAAAAACACACATAGATATTTAGAGGTGTACGCAAAATACAGTAATATGAAATAGATGTCATGTATCCCTGTTCCATTTCCACCTATATAGGTGACTCTATAGTATATATAATATAGGTACCTAACTACCTACTATGAGTAAAAATAGGGAAGAGTATTGATAAAATCGTTAGCCATTCCCATATTTCCGTACACTGTTTTCCATGATAGATTAGCTTCTAGTAGATAAGTTTTTATGTGTCTGAAACGAGCACGGTCAATGTATATATTACATAAAACATGCGTTGAGACGCTAGTTCGCACCGTGAAGCCACGTCAGCGTATTCCGTTCTGGCCTGTAAAATGTGTAATAATTCAGTACTGTCGAATTTAAACTGTTGTGAGACATACTAGTTAACATTGAATAATTTTACGGTTTAGACTCACTTGTATAAGTCACTCGCGCGACATGTTTCGGAGAGCCTAGGTCTCCTTTCTCAAGCACTAACAGTGCGAGCAGCGTTCAAGGAGACCTAGGCTAGGTAGTAGGCCTAGTAGTAGGCCTAGTAGGCCTAGTAGTAGGCCTAGACATGTCGCGCGGGGTTCTTCAAAAAAGACTACACAGTATTAAAGGGTCTGGAACGTGCATGTGACATCACTGAAGTTGCAGCCTACGTTGTCAACTTATAGTTAGAGGGGCCATGTTTTTATCACCGACTAGATCACCAAAACTCCGCTGTTTCATGTTAGATGAGTCCCGTCCTTGTAGGTATAACAGCTAGCTTTCTATCGTGTAGGTATATAATAAGTATTAATCCTCTTTCCCTACGCAACTAGAGCAAGCCATTACTACCATGGACTACTTAAACTAAGCTGCCATATGATTATAACTAAATTATTTGGTCACTCCTCTTTTTTTTTCAAACTAAATACTTTTTAAAACTCACAAAAATATTTTTAATAGTTGAAACTTACGACGGGAACAACCCGTCCGTGATAGATCGTCGCCATGATGGATCGCGAACGCCAATAACGTCGAGACAACCGCAGACACCAGACACCGCGCGACATATTGCTGCGAGACTAACATTATTACAATCAGCCCGATACAACTGACAATCTCCATTCTAATAACATTCGGAGGAATACCAGATATCACGGAAATGTCGAAACTCGAATTAAATGTCTCGTAAATCTTTTCTATATATTGTCCCTGATATTTTACGCAGTAATATACTAGAATTATAAGGGCACGACATCGTGCGTTTTAAAGGTTACTTATACCCTGAACTAACCGACCACTCAACAATAACCATTTATTTTAGTCTTCGAGGAAGTTTTTGACGACCGTGGTCAATCAAGAACTGTTTTCGGGAGCTCGAAACACCAAACGATCATGCCGTCTCTCATTGTATTCTTACTAGAAATGAGAGCGAAAGTGACAGGGCGATAAATTTTCTTTTAAGCCCCGGACCTCCATGAATGAGTATTGCCTGACGAAATCCGATAACCGGGCGCGTCACGTCAACAAGCCGGACTTAATCCCTTTAATACTCATTTACCGTGGACGCGGGTACAAAGCTGCGAATTGCCATTGTTCGAGTTACGCGCCTCTGTTTTATTGCCTACTTTGCGTGCGCATGAATATACCCGTTATGATAAATCGAAGGCTTTTGCGGACAGTGGCCAGAATGCAAATAAAATTTAACTCGACGATTTAGCTAAGTAGTAACTTTCTACCAATTTATCGATTTAGGTGCAAGTACTCAACGCAATTCGCTTACCAAAAGTTCGATAAGTGGAACACAAAAAACTTGTTGACGTTTGCCTGGAAAACTTGAAGTGAAGTTGGATATAGGTATGGTATGCGGCATAGTGGTATTAAAAGGAGTCTTATCCACGCTTTGGACTCCACATTTCATGAGACACTTGATATAAATATGTACCTACTTCGCTACCGCCTCAAATCTGCCTCTCGAATTTGGGAATTTAGAAAAACGAAACATAACTATTCAACCTTCCAAAGGTCGGTTCGTTCACGGATAAAGGCCCTAATTTGATTAGCCGAAATAACTCTAAGAAAATTGGCGGCGCCGAAATAGGACGCTTCATTAACACAGGCAGGGACACGGCGACCCGAAGAAATGTCACGTCAAAATCGCTTTCCGAGAACCGTAGCGCTACCGGAGCCGAAAGGGAATTAATAAATACAAAAGGGTTATAAAAACTGTGACAGAATTAACAGCGGGCAGCGCGAAGGCGACGCGAACAAGTGAAACATAATGCGCGAAACAAAGCAGCCGGAGCGAATGCCTTAAATCATTTTTAATTATGTTATGGCGCGGCCGAGGTGCGCTGGGTTGGGTTACTTGCGGTGTGTTCTCATCGAATGCGCGAGCGCAGGCGATTTGATTTCTCGGATAAACTAGTGCAACCTGACCTCGTGATCCGTAAAAACGATGCGCCACTGGAGAGCGCTCTTATACTGGCTCATCTAAGCCTTTGATTCACTGGTACTATGGAAGCGATGGAATGCCACCCCTTGGGTTACGGCGGCTGCTGCGCGCGCAATGCTAATCATGAGCTTGTGCTCGCGCCGCGATGCGCCGCATGTCACCGTCCGATCGATGTAGAGATGCACCTGTTCCCAGGAACATTCCCGACATAAAAGAAGGAGAAGAAATATATCTCTTTATTTAAAGTAGATTGCGTATTAAAATAATCAAAGATCCTGTTGAAAATTGTCGGGTTTTGGTTAATTGGTTTATTAGATTAAAAAGGATTGAAAAGACAAGAGAAGAAGGGAGACCTAGAATTACTTATCTCAGCCAAATAAAAAATAGTGCGTCGTATGAGGAAATTAAAAGACTGGCACAAGGAAGAAATGATTGGCAAATACTCCACCGACAAGAGCTAAGCTCTTAAGTTATGATGATGATGAGGTTAATCTGATCAATAAACGCAAAGGAGTCCTTGGTAATTAGGTATATACAAAACCGAACATTTGGATTTGATCATCAATATCATCATGTCGCCTTCAAGTATCTATTATATCTTTGTGCTTCCCGTACTATATAACTTTCACGTAAGGGATGAGCTTTCCCTTTTTTTGCTTCCGCTTTGATCTCTTCCGATACGATAACTCAATGATCTCTCGCCTCACACTCGACTTTCGACGTAGTGCCTTTTATCTGAGTGCTTTAGTGTAATCGTGGCGTGCTTGTTTATTTTGCACAGTCACCTCAGTCAACCTGGCTGGTGTGTATGCACCTACGCATACCTTCTATCAGCATCACCTATGGGGGAAATCAGAATAGTCGCTGACAATTTTCCCGCGTTAATAACAGGAACGACAATAGCATAAATAAGATAACTAACTGCATTTGACTTTTAAATTTAAATCAAATATTGTTTATTTTCATACATACCTTAAAAACGTACATAAAAAAAATCTTATTTTAAGCTAAAATTCACGTCGGCGGCACAGTTTTCTGTTGCGGTGTCGGATTGGGTAAATTCCCACGGAACTGCCGAAATCCAACACCCTTCGGCCAGAAGTCCGCGCTCGCGACTCGCGATGGTTTCAGCAGCGGGCTGTCCCGTACAAAGTATACAAACGCATTTTATTTCGTGTGCCTATTAGAACTTTTGTCGGCATTTAAAGCCTATGATTATTTTTCTGAGCATATTTTTTACCATTTGCTAGAGAAAAAGAAACGCCTACGTTTGTACGGGACAACGGTGGACAATTTCATGATAATTATGCTCCTTTTACATAAAACTAGTTAAGGCGGTATAGTCACGGACGGTCTAAAACGCAAAATGACTAGTGTAATATTTTGCCTATATCCCTTTTAGTCTACATCGCGAACGGTCTAGAACGCAAAATGACCACTTTTTTATATCACTAGGGTAGGTTAGGTTCGTTATGTATCTTCAAATGGCCGAAGACCAAACAGCACAGAATAGGAGCCCCGCGACAGCGGGGCTCCGTCGACATCGCTAACGTGAAGATAAAAGATGTAGGCATTTTGCGTTCTGGACCGTTCGCGATGTAGACTAAAGGGGCCCACTGATTAACAGTCCGCCGGACGGTATCGGCCTGTCAGTTGTTCGGAACTGTCAAAATTTTGTTCTAACTGACAGGCCGATACCGTCCGGCGGACTGTTAATCAGTGGGCCCCGTAAAAGCGGTATAGGCAAAATATGACAGTAGTCATTTTGCGTTCTAGACCGTCCGCGAATGACCCGGGGAATTTATAACTAGATACGTTGCGTTCTATAAGATTTTTTTATTATTGGTAAAAATGGGATTGTTTAGCATAATAAAATGCATTTATAGAGGTTTCCATACAAAATAACCCGTTTACATTACTTTTGAGTGTATATTGTAAGTAGAGCAAAAAAGTTCAGACGAAGAATTTAGGTAGGTAGAGTCTGGCTAGCCAAATTTTGTTGACAGATATTTTCTTGTACCTATCACCAATTGTTTGCTTTTAAAAAAATTTAAAAGTCTGTTGTCAATTTATGCCATTCATTCAAATTGTTCGCGGTTTATAAGGCGTTTATTTTAAATAATATTAATAATCACTATACCGAGTGTGGCCCGCAAACTATTATTTAAGCTCGTAAATAATTACGACAATGTGCGAAGTCGACGTGAAGCGTTTTATAACGAAAAACTGCAATGTTTACAAGTCGTAAAAAATTTAGTAGGTTGGTGCTCTATTAATATTTTGATACTTTAAGTACTAGTTCTAACATTTCCCTATAACTTTGATTAAGTACGTGAATTTATTAATACCCGAATCTCATAAACAGGACAAGCGTGTAAAAAAACGGATAAACTAGAAGTTCTGGAAAATATCAATAAAATCAAAACATTGGAACGTAAACTTTTATGTTTGTCGTTGACTGTACTTTAAATAGTGGTAGAAATTATGTGAGCTGACTTTGAGTGCACGTCAACGTATATTTAACTTATTTTTTTAGGTACCTTCCGTGTGCACAGAAAATCAAAAATATTTTCTAGTATCAAAACTATAATTAAGATTATAAGAGATCCCTTATAGGGATAAGTTCGCCTTTGTACATTATATATATTTTTTGTCCCATTGTAATTTAACCTGTCTTATGTACAATAAAGTGTTTACATACATACATACATAATTCCTACTACACGAAGTGTGACCAGCCCAAGATTTTTTGAATTTCCCGCCAAGAATTTGTGTAATATTTCAGTAGCCAGACTCTACCTAAATTTTTTATTTTGCAAGGCCAAAAAGTTCAAAATTGTTTTCCTTCCTTATACCTAATGTTGGTTATTTCGTTATTTCCATACACTACCATCGTAACTGGAGCACCACATAAACACAACGTGGAAGCTAATGGAATCGCCCTTTTTCGTCTTATTGGAACGTAATAGTCGTGACGTTTATCATTAAGGCGGTGAAAAAGTGGCGATTATTTAAGAGAACACGTAAGAGTGGTGGCTCATTGTTGACGCGGTCTTATTTCACGCTGGCTTAGCGGGTTCACTGATAAAGGTCACTCGCTAGCGCACGGTGCACGTTCTTGCTAATAAGTACAAAATCATTAACACGGAAAAAAGTAGCGATTATTTAAGAGAACACGTAAAAGTGGTGGTTCATTGTTGACTAGGTCTTATTTCACGCTGGCTTAGCGGGTTCACTGGTAAAGGTTATTTTCATGCGAACGGTGCATGTTCTCATTAATAAATACACTGAACCTTTATAAATGAATAATGATACTGTTTTATTATTGCATGTAATATTTTAATCAAATCGCAGTAAAAACGTACTGGTAGGTAGTATTATAATATGATTGTTCATAGTGACTAGGTCCTGATTTCAATTCAATAACCTACCCTGATTCTTAAATTGTGTCAAAAAAAATATTTTTTCATAAATGTTTTTATTTTTCACATATTATTACATATGTCAAAAGTACATACAAAAAGCAATTTTTTGATTCATACGGTCAAGCTTAATACCCTCAGGAAAGTATATGAGTACATAAACACGGTTGTGACAAAGTGTCCCTCAGTTGTGACATTTCGGCATTTTGGTGGCCAACTCGGCTATTTTGATTTATATAGTTATTTTAACATAGCCTAAGCCACTCCTATGACTACGACAAACCTAATGACAGCTCAGACGTTGAAATCCGTCAAACTATAATGGCTGTAGAGCGTGACAAAGAATTCGATACACATCATACATACATACAAGCGAAAAACATTTTTTTGCTTTGGCAGTCGGGCAATAATAGCAAATGATCTGTAGCTAATAAAAATGCATTTCTGAAGAGTTGCATGTGCCTCTAAATTAATCAAACGAATTAAGAATGACACGACCACGTGTCTATATGTCACGAACGTGGACTCAAAAGTCCGTGGCGGTGACAGATTTTTGAGGCCACGGTCGTGATAATTTGGAACATGTTCGATATTACATAAACATTTCCTTTGATTTTGCAAATGTTAAATAATTAGCTTAATCTGCAATGTATGAGGTATATCTTATGTTACAAACAATAACGTGAAACTGCAACTTACTTTCAAAACTCTAACACGGCGGTGATGCGTTAAGGTTGACCGTTTTTTCAAATGAACACAAATAAACAATTTTCGACAAAACTTCTCCCTTCAGCCATTTGTAAACCTGACAACAACACAGTGTTGCTGTTCTAAAAAAACTTTAATAAGGCTGCCAGTAGTAAAGATAATTTTCTACCGAGTACCGCATGTTTATATTACCACGCGCGGTGGTGACGCGAAAACTAATCACAAAATGTATGTTGTTTAAAATTATATAAAATCGTTATAAATCCATATAATTTTTAAACAGTCTTGTAGAACAAGGATTAGTGTTTTATATTTGATATAAATTATTGCAAAATATTTAAAATAATAATAAATAATATTTTTCATATTTTTTCAAAAAAAAATCAAATATCACAAAATCTGGGGAAGTCACACTACACGGTCCGTGACATTTCGCACTTGTAATTTTTTTTTATATGTTTCTAATACTCTTAGGACAATACATTTAGGTTGACGTAAAACTAGAGGTAAATTGCTAAGTACATATATTGATATAGAGTTTACTTATTTTCACAAAAATACATGCTATTCTTACGTGTTACACAAAAAATGCATAAGAATAAGAATTACCCACCTGTTAAAATATGTCTTAGAGCAACAGCCCCTAACAAGCTCTTTGATTGCCCCAAGTGCCTTTCTAATAATGAAACCCTAAAAGGCTTGGATCTGTACTTACGTGGAAGCTTTGGAACCAGCCAAATAGCAACTTTGGAACCAGCAAATAATATATTTAGAAACGTGTTTTGACAATGCACTATGGATCAGATACCCGCTATTGTCGAAAGAATGGATTGAGTGCGGCAGTGCTGCAACGCGACAGAAGCGATGGTGATTCGCTCTTGTATACCTATTGCAACAAAAAATTCCATCCATCGCACCTTAATTTTACGCACATGATATAGGTAGTTAGTTACAAGCCGCGGGACCACATTTCTAATAGTAAACAAACGCCGTCGCCGCGAACAACTGTTTATCGTATTATTGTACCGCGCGCATCACCGCCCGCTACCTCCATCCCAAAACCAAAAAGACCTACATCCCACATAAGTAGTTACAGTCGATATACCATTTTGCACTTTATATCGTGGTAACACGGAGAAAAATGTTGACATATTTTGAATACCCATGGACTTGAGCTCTTTTATCATGGCGGCTCTTAACTAATCTCCCATACTGGCGCGTGCCCAAAGATTCTGCTGCCGACATTACTGCCTGAAAGCTTGTTTACGGATTTGAATTAAGATTTTAATTTAAATCTTAGCAATATATAGGTAATGTGGATATTTTTAAGTTATGAAAAATTAAGGCGTGGAAACCTAAACTAGTAGACGTACTCTATTTAAGAATAATGTATACACTTCAAAATTAATTTTTCTGAATAATCAACATACCTATCGATATAGTCTTCTACTATGGATAGTAGAAGACTATATCGTGATTTGATAGCTTACACAAGGAAGGATTTTGTCGGAAATTTGCCTGGTATCTAATGTTATCAATGCTACGCAATTATTAATGCAGTTATCTTATTATTCATATTAAGCA
Organism: Cydia splendana; assembly: GCF_910591565.1. Classification (NCBI taxonomy): domain Eukaryota; kingdom Metazoa; phylum Arthropoda; class Insecta; order Lepidoptera; family Tortricidae; genus Cydia; species Cydia splendana. Next base: position 7,902,080 of record NC_085971.1, on the reverse strand, counting down.
TTCGCATACAGGTCTTGTCAATTACCTGGGGGCCGATTTTTGAATTTCGAGCGTTCGATTTCGTCACTCGAAAATCGGTGGAAAACAGCGAAATGCTAATTTTTGAAATACGAGCGATAGAAATTTAGAATCAAGTGGTATTGACCACTCGTTTTCAATTCCATTAGTAGAATTTAAATGCCGGGTACTGGAGATATTATTGTACAAAATACACGAAATCGAGCGGTCGAAATTCAAAAATCGGCCCCCTGGGGGCTATCTCGTCTCGTTTTTAAGCAAACTACTCTACAACTTCTATACGAATTGCACAACATGTCATATTTTGCTATACCTACAATGTCGGTCATCGACAGTTCGCAGATCGAACATCGGCCTACGGAATGCGTGACCGTTTGGATGCTCAGGAAAAAGCTGCCATCCGCCGGTCAATGAAGCGATTAGCGCTCAATAGCTACATCGAGCCACGAGCTATCTATTACTGATGAACCTTATAACAATGCCGTAAGGTACACAATAAGTGAGGATAAAACAGTCGGCACGCGGAACAAAACGCGAACCACGACGCGCGCGCAGGCACGGCATGCATTGTCTCAGCTCGCTTGACCCGTGCCTCATCTAAAAACCGTGACCGAGTAAAAACCACCAAAAACCGCCGATCCGCTTTTAATTGGGGAAAAAATCTTAGTGAAGATGTTTTTGTCGTAAAAAGTTTGACTTTGATAAGTCGGTAGAATCTAACGCTTTCTACCACGCCTAATAAACTTAAACGCGTATTTGTGATAGAGTTGAAATAAAAAATGTTTGATGCATACATTAAAATACACTTAAAAGCAAAGAAAAGAGATTGTTCGCGATATTCTTCACTAATCACTTTCTCAAGTTGAATCGGGCCCTTCGCGACGTATAAATCGTTAGCCAGGCAACAAGGAGTTTGTTAAGAGCCTGCCGCTTCTGGGCTAATTCAAAGCTTGCTACTCACGATCTCGCCTTTCCCTGAGATTTTTTTCTCTTTCCAACGATTTTAACCTTATAAACAATGCATTCATATCAAAGAATTAGATGTACCTCAAGAGTAGGTTCTTTACAAGAATGGTGTCGCACATTTTAAAATTACCTATGTCCGTACTGATGCTGATGTGCATTGTGCAAGTAGCGGAAAATGGTTGTAACACCTACGACACGCCACGTCATCGTTATGCCATTTATGCCCTCTCATTTTAATTAATTCTCTACGTTTAGAGTTGTACTCTATCAGATTTGAAGCCTACACATGGAGATCACTCGCTTTTAGTGTGAGAAGTGAAGTATGGAAGGCCACGTCACTGTCACTCTGACGAGACGAAAAGGCACCTTGATTTAACGTACGCATCCTACGATTTCCAACGGTTTAAATCAACAAGCCCACCATTAGACATCTAGCAGTAATCACCAACGGTGCGAACACGCCAGTGCAGCCCTTACGCCTCGCCTCTCATTTACCTTATTAAGGCAGGAGCCGCGTCAACGTCACTCGCTTCCTAGGCTAGGAGTAAACACCTCCTTAGCGAGACTATCGTATCGCCCATCGCCTAGCGTAGGGGTCGCAAAATCACGGCTCGTAAGCCGCAAGCGGTTCTTTCAAGATAAATCGCAGTTTTTCTAGTTTCCTAAGAAAATTATATAGTTTAGTTTATATAATTTACTGTTTGGTTTTTTTTTGCAGATGACGATTTTGAAAAGTTTACCTATCCCTGGACTAAACTCAGTCGCAGCTCGTCTCGCTTCGCGGCCCTCTGCCCTTTAAGCATTAACTAATAAATAGGTATTATCAAACTGCACAACGGGACTTAATCGCGTATTTAAGTTTTAAGACACCCACCACCTTTAGGTTTTAGTCACCTGGCGTTTATAAAATAGATTGCAGTTGTGGTAGTTCCTATATCGGAGAAACTAAGCGCACCATAGCAGAAAGAGTTAAGGAACATATCGCAGCTGTCAAAAATCGTCAGGTCGACAAGTCTGCGGTGGCTGAGCATTTGCTGGAGTCAGGACCAAACCACTGGATTGAGCTGCATAACCCTAAAATCCTCTCCACGGATCGCCATTTCTACAGTAGAAAAGTGCGGGAAGCCATTGAAATCAAAAAACATTGCAATTTTAATCGGGACGAGGGTTTTAAGATCTCATCCACATGGAATCCAGTCATTAGTAAATGTAAGCGGAAACGAATATCGACAGTCGATAAATCGAATATCGTTAGTGTTGTGTGTCGACAGAGTGACATCCCTAGTGCGCAAAACGTTCAAACTGATAAACAAGACCAAGTGCGGGTAGTTCGAAAAACTCGCGCGGCTAGAAGATGTTGATGTCAACTTGAGCCAGTCTTCTCCGAGACCACGGGGACAACGCCGTCCTCGAAACGTCGGAGGTAAATCTTAAAACTTAAATACGCGATTAAGTCCCGTTGTGCAGTTTGATAATGTTTAATAATCGTGAAAGTTTAAATCAGTGTAATGAATAGGTACTCAAGAATAACCTTTATAGATAATTAAAATGTATTGAACTCCTATTTATTTGGATACGCTAATGGTAATTTGGTAGGTAACGAATTGAAAAAATATATATTAAAAATAATATATCCGATCTTTAAGCATGCAAGTTCACATTTTTTATGTCACGGCATAAGCTCTTTTTGATCCACTACCACTCACAAAATCGCACATAACCCATATTTGCTTTAAACTACCTAGCGTAAGTATCTAATGGGAAAGCGAAAGAAAATAAGTGTCTATAGAACTAGATCAAAGTTCCGAAACGCATATAAAAGTTTTGCAATAATTATCATTTGCAAAGCACTCCCATACCAAGTTACGAGTACCTAGGTGCACAAAAGAAATCTATCTCGGATATTACAATTGTTGTAATTTATTGAAAAGTTTATCGCAATTTAGGTCCAAACGCTGCTGAATCGATGGCCATAAATATGAAAATTTCGAAGTCAGTTCGGGCGATCGGAATAAAAGTTCCGTAATTGTTCAATTCGGATGCTTGCTGCTGAGGAACTCGGCTAATGGTCGTATTCAAATTTGGAATACGGTAAGGAGATAAATTCCGCAACCAGCGTGCCGTGCCTTCCTGAAGTACCAGGTTCCCAATAGAATTATAGATTTATGCTGCTAAATTGCAAATCCTGAAATACATTTGTTGTAAGATTATAAGATAATTTCTTATTCACTTTTATATCCCTAATTGACAGTGAGGTTTCTATTTGTAGTTGAATAAACATTTATTTTAGCTGTCAAAAGGATCTTTTTGACAGCTCAGATCATTAGTTACATTACAGATTGATAAAAAGGAATTACTGTCTGAATTTAAAATCTAGATGGAATTAACGACTTCGTATTAGCATTAGGTAACTATGACCTCTGCGTCCTTACAACCATTCAATCCTACAAATGTCTTTGTTTCAAACACTGAATTTTTTTAACCTCAATCTAGTCTCTACGTATTTATCAATATATACCTGTCGTACCGAGTGTATAACTTAGTTGTCACTCATTTTTTCTTCTGGATAAATAGTACCTATCCTAGTAGTGTATGGTAGTAGTATTGGTTTATGTTAATCCAATTCATCGGACTCATAATTAAGTAAGGTAGCTTTGTGCCAAATTTTACTCAAAACTATTCAGCACGTGGCGCCCGATTTATAACTTATATTAGTTGAATTCTGGAACTTTCAGGTCGTACCTACTTGGCATCTCCTTGGCAGTTACTAGTTGCTATCTAAAGCTGTTTTCATCAGGCATTTGATAATGCCACTTAACACATTTACTGTCAAGAACACGTATGTGTGTTCATTTTGTATTGGAAATGGGGCGCTCGGCACTGAAAGTGTTAAAAAATTAGTAGGTATATTCCTAGAATTTTCAGCTCCTAAAGACTACATGGAGAAACCCGGCCATGCATGATCTGGTATATATTTTACCGAATGCACATATTCAAGTAGTTCTTTTATTTTAATAATCTGTAATTATAAATAGCTAAGCTAATAAATACGTAGAAATTGGGTGCTGAATTTTAACAACGCATCTTGAGAAGCATAACCTAAGGTTTTTCTTTCGGACTGTAGGCATTTACATATTCGAGGGGAGATTTCAATTTCATACTGAGTAAACTCAGCAAATTTAGCAAGTTAGATTCTAATATTGAATATGAATACCCAACCAATGAAGTGTCTCGTCAAGTTTATATAAACACAAAGCGCCTCTCCAGTAGGTACTGTAGTAGTACACATTGGTACAAGAAAATCTCAATGACAATGCTCATTGTTTCAATGTAAACAGCGCTCGTCCAATCACCAGCGCGTTCTCAGTAATTAAAAATTCAAATTAGGATCGTCCCCTCGCTCGACGCGGTTGGTGATTACACAGCGTTAATTACCAAGAGCAATTAAAGGGGAGGGGACCGTAGCCAATGGAAGGGCGGCGCTGAAAGGAGGCGTGGTAATTAAGACGCGAAAGGGTTGATTTCCCGGGCGGCGGGGCGGCGATTAATCACTCGGGGTGTGGCGCCGCTATCCAAGTATCCAGGCTTCGCGCTAATAGCTATGTACGCCTGGTATATGCTCGGCTCATGCATAAGGTAAATCTGGATTTTCTTTATCTTGATTCAAGCTAAAAGAGATTAAGCTAATGTACATATTTATTTTTATTGGTAGTCGGTTTTCATGAAAACGTGTCACACTTTTGTTTTATAACATTAATTCTAAACACAAATTAAAACCCTTTGAACAGAGCTCTGTTAACTTTTTTGGCCCGATTCGAACTTTAAGATATGTCAGTTAATAGATCTAGAAACGATATGGATTAGATATGTCAGTGTCAAATGTGACGTTTCTTCAAACAAAAACGTCACTTTTGACACTGACACATCTAATCCATATCGTTTCTAGATCTATTAATTGACGTATCTTAAAGTTCGAATCCGGCAGATGGTTACTTCCTCAATTCGTAACCCGATTTTGTAAGGTACTTAAACATTAAACCCATGTTTATTTTAATGTACACTTGTTTCTCTTTTGCCAAATATAGCATAAACAGTAGTAACTTACGAACAAATGGCCTTTTCAATTCACCTGCATTCCGCGCCATAGGTACGACTACTTATTTACACTATGTAGGTAGAGATGTGGGTGGTCAAATGGATACTTGGGTTTTTATTACCTAGTATTTATCTATGTATGGGGTACACGCTTTTGCGTTAAAAAGTCTATTCCGTGGATTTAAGTTTTGAAAGTCTTATGTAAATACGTATCAGCAATATCAGCATAAGACCAGTCCAGACGTCATTTTATTCTGTAAGTATCAAAAAGACGTATGCCTTTTTCATATCCTGATCTGACATGTTCTTATTTACCTAATAACAAAATGCATAAGGTACTCAATTCTAATCCATAACGCGCAAAACAGGCAAACAGTTTGCGCACATTTAAACACGGCAGCGTTATTAACAGGGCCGATGAAGTATAAACGATGCGTATACTCACCGCTGAAAGAGAGTTATTCCCACCACCCCCCCACCCCCGCGACTGCCGCCCCCGCCCGTCACTTCCAGAAGAAAAATGCTAACACGACCCGCGAAAACTATTCGTTATTTTGGCACCCCGGCCTGCCGTGTTTCTCTCAATTATGGACCACTGATGATTCACATTTAGGCAAAAAAATAGTTTTGAGGAAAATTCGCTGCGCACATAACAATATTTTTCATAGCAAAATTGTATAGTCTGAACTCTAGACAGTTTCTTAGTAGGGTGACCTGTAATAACGATCTTAGCTCCAAAAGTTCTATGTCATTGCAGCTAGTTCGTATACCTACCTACTTACATTTAGTTAAAGCTGTAAGTTGACTCGATACCTACATAGCTACTCGAGAACTGGATTGGTGCATAAAAGACGAGCAGAAATATTAATTCAGAAACTGGCTAACGTTGGCTAGATATCCATAATAAGAGTGATATTATTGGATCGTAAACCTTTTATTACTGTTAAGTTATTTTATGTTAGTTGGGTGCACGTGGTTGATATTAATGGCTGTCAACTACAGTCTATGCCATACCTGCCAGTCTGGCTTCTATCCAACGTGTCTAGTACCTAGATAGGTACGTATACTACGTACCTTCTGAAACAAAATTAAATGACACTTAGGTAAGTTATCGTTCATTTGCTACTAGCAAGTTTTACATTTATACCTGTAAATATCTGATTCTGATTGCCCATGGTCATCGTCATAGTAGCTGAAAAATATCAATGATGCCTGACCCAAGAATCTCAACGACGATTGGTCGTGCTTTTCCCTGAACCAAAGGTTATACCGACATATTTATGTTTTAACAAATCGTCTATGGTTGTTCCCCCTACGGCTGCGTCTTTCAATTTTGATTTGACCATAGATAAAAGTCATAAATAATATTAAAAGTATTATACATAGCGTCCTTAAATGTGATAATATTTAACGTTACCCAAGAAGTAGTTTTCAAGCTTCTCGTGTCCCGTTCCTTCAATTTAAATGATGTAACGTCGTTTGGTCCAACTAACCTACTTTCAGATTTAAACACAAGCCTAAAAGTATAGCTGTTTATAAGCAAAATGCATTATAAATATTGCGGGAATGGGAATCCCTAGCTATGGATAGGTGCGTGAATGCTCAATCATCGCAGCCTACATGGCAGTTGGCAGGCGGCAAACAACAGCCCCTCGGCCCTCGGCGGCCTTGTTGTTTAATTGACCTCTCCGGACTGTCATCTCACAATTTTTTAGGTTTCCGTACCTCAAAAGCAAAAAACGGAACCCTTATAGAATCACTCGTGCGTCTGTCTGTCACGGGAACTACTGGACCAATTAAGTTGAAATTTGGTACACATATGTAAATTAGTGACCCAAAGTTTTTTTTTACCTTAATACAGGCGGGACACCACGGTGTAGGTTGTACCTACGCTACGTGGAGCCACGCGAACTGTGTACTTAAATGTTATTTTTTTCCTCATTAGGTAATTAATGGGACACATCAGCATCGCAGCCTTTTAGGCCACATGTCGCATCTAAAGAGAACATCGAATTTAGATGAAACATGCGTACCTACAATAAGAGACAAATTGTACGAACTTACGGAGCGTGGCTTCTTAATAAAATAAATCCTGTTCATTTTAATAAAATAAATGAGAAAAACGTGCGCAGCGGGGCCTAGTGCGGCAGTGGGATACCTGCTTAAAGCTTTTATACTTAGCCCATCTATAGGTATGCACAAGAGCCGATTGGAGCTTAATTACATTTGAGGACGGTTGACCTACTTCCCTTCGGTAAGGGTTGAGTCTCTTGGGCTATAAAAATGTCGAATAATGAAAACGACGTTCTTAATTTAGTTAAAAGCATGTAAACAATTAGCGTGATGGATCAATTGTGGAAATCCCAACGTAATTACAGGTGGAATTGAAAGCATGTGTTTGCCGAGGCTCCCGGCTAACGACGTCTCGAGGTAGATAATGTACAACAAAGCGCTCACATGCCGGCGCACCGCACAAAAGAGCACACATAAATGAACAAACAAGACGTACATAGATAGACAAAGCACACAGGCACGTGAGGTCATCTCCCCTCATTAGGTGGTTAGTTTTCCGGGCGTGTCCGCAGACTCCGCGGGGTGTGAGGAAGGGGTGCGGGAGGGGGCGAGTGGACGGGAAGTTTCTTAATTAATCCCCGCAAGGCCGCCATTGGCCGGCGCCGGGGCGGGCTCATCGCCTACGCGTTAATTGGGTGGGAAGCTGCCCGGCCAGATTAGGAAAGTGTTCGTTTAATGAAACTGGCTTTTCCTGGCTTAGGTACGGCGCCCTTTGTACCTATTGTTGCCGCGCAAGGTGCTCTGATTGCGCTCTATATTACAGTAACGTTTCCCCTTCATGAACATCGCGGTGTAAATGAAAGAGATGTTTACGTTTTATACGAAAGGAAACTGCCTGAAAATAAAGTACACGACTGTGTGTATTTTTCCCCTAGATCTGTAACGTAATTGTAAGTATTAGGTACTTTATCTGCACTTCTTGAATCAAAGTCCTATAAATTTTACAAAACGACAGGAATATATAACTCAGCCATCTGATACTCAAGACGTCAATTTAGCTTTATAAACTCCTAAATATTTAAAACACAGCAGCTGCATATTTCCTTAAAAAGGCGAAAGATAACAAGTGAGTTAATAAATATTGTAGTAGGGAAGGAGTTTGCTCGAAACTAATATCGCTCTCCGCGTCAAGTGAACGTATAAAGCTCAGATTTAGCGAGAGAGGCAGGGGCTGAGGCGCGAACGCCCAGGTAAAGCACCTACTTACACCTCGATATACGACCAAACGTAAATTATAATATTGCGCGTGTCGACGGTGCCTAACCCTCTACTGCGAGCGAGCTACTAGCGCCCACCGTTGCTAGTGTAGTACGGCGGCGTGTCACACGTCTCGAGCGTGCTCCGTTCCTTACCTACATGCAGTGACAAATGCAATGCACAACAAATACATATTCTATTGTACCTTAGATAGTGGGGACTAAACAACACCTATTCTTAAAACGCTTTATTCTCTTGTATTTCATTATGATTTATAAACACTTATCCACTTTCTATCCTGTTTATTTTGGAAGAAAAACGGCACAAAATGCTAACTAATGCTAACTAATTGAATAATATTTAAGTTATGTTACCTTTCAAAACGTCTTCATCCATAACTGCCTTTTATACACAGTTAGGTACATAGGTATTAAAAAAAATATGCAATAGGTAATCAATAAGTTTGAGATGTTTTAAGATCATTCTAATCATTTAAATAAAAAGAGCACACATAAGAAATGTTAATGCGTCATAACTGCGTGAAGGGTTGCACACCGGCGCGGGGCGAGCGTACCCCGAGCGTACCCCGAGCGCGTATGTGTGCGCCCGCTGAAAGAAAAGCAATTTCCTCAGGCGGGCGGGGAGGGTTTGGGGTCTCGCGCGAATATAATTTTCTTCATTTTTTCATTCGGCCGAGTTAATTCGGCTTCGCGGCGAGTCCGCTATTGATTAGGGCGCGTCTTAGGTTTTAATTTGTTTGCGCGCGCAGCTGCGAGTATGCAGCCGAGATGAGAGCGCCCCACCCGGTTAATGAGGCGTCTGCAGCGGTAGTTGACTTTTTTAATGATAGAGTGTGATTTGGACCATATTGTGTTGGTTTTAAACTCCGGCAGATGCTGCTTTGTTAGTCAGGTACCTATCAATTCTTCCATCATAGAGATGCGAATGAAAGTAGAACAGAATAAGGAGTTAGGCAATGTTACTGTAGAAGTACCTAATATCAAGTTTCTTTTTTCGAAATATTGGAACTTAAAAATTATCCGTTATACGCGTAGGTACCTATCAAACAGCCATGTTACAAGATTTGCGTTGACACAATCTATCAAATAACTCTACCGCTATTTATTAGCGAACGTGTTCCTAATCACGACAATCAGGAGGCTATTGACAACGCTGACGTCATTAACTTCAATGTTGCGTAAACCACGTCAACTCGAGGCTTTCCAGTCTCGAGCTAGTCGAGCTCGAGCCGTTTTGCGTTGAGCCGCGATAACGCGAATGTCTCGTTTTTATGGCTGATGTGTTTGAGATGCTCGCAATTTCTTCCTGCTTTCATACGTGTCTATGTAGGTAATAATGCATTAAAATTGACTTTGAATTGTTCTATATACTTATGTCTACGTAATGTAAAAACCTTAGTACCTATTACTATCACTAGCCCCCAATTATTGAGTCCGATCAAAACACTTATAACGGTATTTCACATTCACCTTCATCACATTATGTTTAGATGAAGCTCAGTTAAGTTTCAGTGCTCTGCGATAGGTTTTTTTTACCCATGCATTCTCATCTCAGTCCGATAATTTGCTCTATCTGATTAGGTCGACCAAAAGTGTAGTAGGTACCTTAGAATATACGAGTTTAAATAAACAAGCTACCTAAGTAAATACGGACACCCTCCCAGGAGCGGTCATATCTGGCAGATATCAGCGTCGTAATTAAGGCTGCATCGTCGGCGGGTGGCGTCGCGGCGCCATTGGTCATCTCCCCCACCCCCGGGGAGGGGGCGCTGAGAAACAACGCCGCCTGCATGTGACACATTAGTAAATGAGACGACATTCGTTACGCGGCAGCTCGCCCGTTACCGGGTCCGGCTAGAGTTGGGTCACTTATTTTTTAGGGCTAGGTTTTCAGACAAACGAGAATGTTTAGCAACCTTAATGTTCTATTTTCATAATGTACCTAAATCACAACGTTATGGCATTTTTAGGGTTGTGGTGAAATGCCCCTGAACAAAAACCTGAAAATAATTAGGTAATAAATTCTTGTGGTGATTTTGGAGGCTGATTTACGACTATGTGGGCAGCTCTGAGAAATAACAGCTGCATTTCCGGATCCGGCTAGCTAGTAGAATCACTTGGGTCATTTCAGGGTGATAAGAATATCGAGTAACATGAAAATGGGCTAGAAGACCTAATAAAATTCAACTTTATGATCAATTTTAATTCCAACGTAACGACTAACTTTGAGGAGTTTGAGGGTTGAGGCTGTCACTTGAAAAAAATCCGTACGTAGTTAGGTAAAGTTTGATAACCTGGAGATTTTTCTTATTGTGAATTTGTGACTCTCATTTAATATTTGCTTTTAGATGAAATACCTACTTAATACTACTTTATTTAGACGGCGCCTGCTGTGCCTACATACCTATCAACATACAAATTGCTCTGAATTTCATATTTTTACGTGTCGTCGCGAGCGTAAGAGTAAAGTCATGGGGTATCCAGAGACGCTGAATGAATATTTATCTACCAAGTATCTGAAATGTTTGATGCTGATTATCAGCATATAATTATCAAAAGGTGTTTTAAAGAAGCTAGATTAGATATTCGAAAACGTTAGTGAATAATCAGGTTACCAATAACATCTTCATAGATTTTTTAATATAAAGCTCCTAATTCCAACTTTTTTCCGGATTTATCTTTTAGAAATCCTAGTCCACCGTTAGTCTGGCCCAATCGGGCTCAATACAATTACATATTCGGTATTTGTTATGGTAGCAAAGTGTATCCAATGTTCCGTACAAGGACTACAAGGCAACGCTCGGTCGGGCTTAACCTTGACCGGCTGTCCCCCCGAGCTTACGCACTTCACGTGTTTCAGCTGACCCACTGTCCAGCGACACGCACTTCAACCCCTCACGCACTTGAAACTGGTTCAAACACGGGGTTTAACTTTATACCTGTAGTGAAAGTGTTATCTATGTGCATGACAGTGATGACTTATGGCGTCTATTATCAAGTTAGGTTTTGAAATGGATATGGCTCAAAAATGCCCGATTTATGCCACAATGTACGCTGTGATTGATTTGACTTCAGACTTGCTGACATAGACCCGAGACACTTGACACCTAAGTATGTTCTACATTTGTGCTAATGGAAATAGGTAGGTATAGTCAATAGCTGTGTCCAGGTATCTTAATTCTGTCAATTATATGTGATGATCCGAGTTTTATTATATTTAGTTATTATATATGCCTATATGAATATTTTGACTGAGACTAAAGTGGCACCGCCGAATTTGGCTATGATCCTCTCGTCGATGGTGAGATGAAAGCGCGTCGCTCAATAAATCGAATCGCCGCCGCCCCCGCCCGGCCATTAAGCCTTTCGATAGTGGATGCCCGACGGTGCTCACTTTGTTTTATTACTTTCATTTTATTGTTTTAATTTGTGTGCGGGTGCGCTATTTGCGTGCGCGCAGTTTGTCGCGCGCCCCGCCCACCGCGCGGCGGCCAATGGCGCGCCACCCGCTAGCGAGCCCCGCGCCCGCGCGCGTGCCCGCTCCCGCTGCCGCCGCTGCGCTCGCGCCCGCGCGCCATCCATGCCCGCGACAATACTCATTGTTCCGACGATTCTCATTTTGTTTTACTTTCGCCAACCTCATCGGCCGACCGGACGCCGCGGACGACGCGCGCCTCCCACTAAGCGATAATTTCAATGTCGCTGCGTATATTGTGATATTGACTGAGATTCCGCTCCGGACATGTTTTATCGTCGGAGGCGCATTTCGTCAGAGCTACTCAATAAGCAATAAACCATTCGCCTCCGAGAAGTTATTTTAAAGTCCGACTGGGACTCGGATTGAGCCCACGCCTTTACACCTTTTAAAGGTTATTGTGTTCCCGAAACGCTCAAGATATTGCCGTCAGCAACCGCACACTGTGCTCACAATGTAGGCCGCCCGTAAAACATAAATCCGCATCTTCATAAACGATCATTTATTAGAATTCGAAACAACTCTCATTATAAACTTTTTGAGCTAAGCGATAGGTATAGATTAACCTAATTACCTTATCATAAATAACTGAAAACCTCCACACGGCAATAACCGTATTGGAATCAAATCGCGCTTCCTCAATTGAAAAGGTTCAGAGGTTCGTGCAAAGCGCTCGTAGAGCAAAGGCGGCAAGTATATCCTCAGGGCAACTCCACGGTGTTGTCGCACGAATAATGTTTAAGGCGAAACTAAGCAATTGATAGTAAAATTGGACGGCGAAATAGAAAAATATCGTCGGGCGATTTGGTGGATCGTGGGCTGGTAAAATATTCAATCGGGGCAATTCGGGTCCGCGTATAAATTCGAGTCCGCCATTATTTGTAGCGTCCTCGCGACCGAAAATCGGTACAGTGATAGTCGTCATTTTTCTTGTAGCTATCGTTAATATTTTACGGGTGCGTGTCAACGGTTTATGGGCCCACTCTTGACACTAAAACGTTTTAACCGTAGGTACTCATATTGTTTATACATTTTACTATCCACTTTTTATTGTTTATAGCAACCCGAGAGCTGTGCGGGGATATGATGGGACGCTACAGTTCGATTATATGCTATCGAACTTGATTTTATTAGGGACCTTGATAGCTGAAACTTTTTTATTGTTTTATGTTAGATATGTTTATTTATGAAACTGAAGCGAAGTGCGTCAAAGTGCTCGAAGGTTACGACATAATAGCTCCTTGTAGCTCTTTGATCTGCTTAACAATTTGTCTTTCTTTTCTACTATTACCTTAAATATCCTGGCTTAAAAGGAACAGGTCTTATCTAAGTGTAATTATCCAGCCAAGTTTGCGAGCTCGGAGAAAGAATTGCTCTCGTCTTTGTGTGTGTAAGAGCACTAACGGGCGGGGGTTGCAGGGTGGGGGTGGGGGAGAGGGGGTAGGCTCACATGGGACGCGCTCTAATGAGGTGCCTGAAAGCGACAATGTCTTTGAGCAAAGCAAATGTGTCCCTATCTACATACATTGGGGAGGGGCTGCTATTACATTACGTATCTAATATGGTTAGCTATATTTACATAGCTAATGTAGGTATGTAATTATTTCTCATATACGTTTTATTAAATAAGGAGAGGCTTGAAAAGGGACGGGATGTCGGTTCGGTAGTAATAAGAAGGGGTAGCTGGTAGCTAAGCGCCTGATTTAAGTCGTCGATCTTGACTTTTATTTGTTTTCGTCTTCTAGCCGTATTTATGAGATGCTATAGAGCAACAAGATTTTGAATTTATAAATGATAGTCGTACTCATTGTAGGTACCTACATTTCTTTAAATTAAGACAAATTAATTTTAGTTCACAGGAAGTAGGTAAGTACACTCATGGTTGTCCATATAGATGAACGCAAAATAAAGTTGAATTACAAATTTTGAAATTACTTTATGTGCTGTAATCCAGTACCTAATTAATCCTTTTTTTTTTTGCGTTCCTCTAAATTTGTCCATGAGTATAGTTCCTAACTGACAACTACTTTTTGCATCTATTTGATATTGACGATAAAATCTTGGTACCTACATACATTATATTCCGTTATAGTTACGCTGACTCATCTGAAAGCGGTTACAAGGATTGATACGTTCGCATCTGCAGCGAGGTGTGATTGGCGACCGGAACCGCGGGCGCGGGTCGATCGCACCTTCCGGATCCGCATCGGTTTTAATTTCCCGCGCTCGCCAGCGTCACTTTAAACGGCCGGAGATGAACACTAATATCATGCAAGGCCCGGGCCGTCGCCATAGCGACGCACAAATGACGTGTGTGGCGCGTGGTGTGAGGCCGGGGGTAATATGATTTGAGCGCCCCGGGCCGACACCCCCCCGCTTGTTTGCTCTCCGATGCAATCGCGATACGAACCCGCCCGCCCCGCCTCGCGCTCGGCCGGCGACACATCTCTCACCTCCGTCGATAACCGCATCGGATTCCTTGTTGCAAGCCACCGCATTCTATTGAAATAGATCTACCTATCCTACGATATCAAGTGTATTGCGACATACCTACAACCCACGCGCCTTTACAGTTTTCAGCTGCATCCATCGGAGCATGTTGTCACAAAGGAAATGGGACGTCTACACGTGCTTCTGTCGAAGTAGTACCTACTAAACTTAAGTAATAAGCTAAGCTTATTTGTACACATATTATAAATATGACCTAAGTCATACTAAAGAAATATTTGGGCTAATTAGTTATCGATATCATTTCAAGAGATAATTAGTAAATGACCTACTTATTTAGCCCAAAAAATTAATGATTTATTTTGGAAGTCGCTAAGGTATAATATACCTACCTATTGTGTATATATGTAGGTAAGATACTCTGTCACATGAGAACATTGAAAGCGATTTAATTTAAAGTCTATATCCGCGACTGTTATGGTGCGCGGAGCGTGCTGCATTAGGGTAGTTTAATGTTAGTGTCCACGGCTCCCTTTGGCTCGCAGTCTGTTTACGGCGCAAATAAATCAATCACTGCGCGCGGTGTAACAAGCGACGTCATATTCGCACGTCGTTTTTGCGCGACTCAATCGCGCGTTGTCGGTTTGGTCGGAATTTGTGGAGATTGGTCGGCACGGTGACAATTACGCGGTGAGCGTCGCGTCGGCGCTCATTAGGTGCGCGGCCGCCTCATGTATCATGGATCGCGCGTCGCAAACGCCGCCCGCACAATAAAGCAATCAATCCGCACCCGCAGCAGGGTTATGTCAGGTCGCCGGCAGCGCGGACATCTCGGCCGTATCGTTATCGTGCCTCTTTTGGTTTTCACGCTCGCATTACTGTCTTCGGACCCAAAAGTCGTCAACCCTCTCGCAGTTCCTTGTATTCGACCTGGCCCGGTTTTCCCATCGCTGACTCGTAAGGTACTCATAGAAAGCGAGCAAAAGAGTCCAGCCAAACAGAGTAACAGAATCTTTGAGCAAATAAGCAGTTGGAGGTCTCGCTTAACTGGTTACCGTTTACTGATTGCCTGCGGTTGCGATTGAAACAACCGCAGCCGTACTCGTTTAATAGGTTCTTAAAGCGTTTTACGATATTATGTAAAGGTTATCGTATTTATTTTAAATATGCATGAATTACTTACATATATCAATAATACATATTTTTATTACCTAAGTATGTAAGTATGTTAGATTTTCAAGATAGGAGCTTTTAAGTTAATTTTCATATTAAGCAGAAACGTCTGCAACGATACCACCACCATATGAAGGATAGGTATGGTAGCATTCGCTGTCAACGGGTAAATCTCGGTAGCTCCGTTCGTAGAACGGCGGGCTGGTAGGTACCCCGGACTTGCAAGTTTGAACGTTTCCCGAGACATTGAGTTTTTTTCCACTTTTCCTTTATTTCTATCAAGCTTAAAATGCTAGATCGTTCTAGCTCACTATTAGCCGCTCTGCAAGTCGCCTTGTCTATACATAATAGGCTTGATCTTTATTATTTGACAGCGAGTTGTTGTTGACGATAACGACTCAAGCAGATCGTACAATGTAACCGGAGACATGCGGCGTAGGTAACTATAGCGACGTGACACTATCAGTTACCGCTTATTACACAACGAGAAAGAACACGACGTTACTAACTGGTTGCCTACTGTCACACCTTTATTATGTACAGCGCTTTGAAAAACTAAACCTGCCACTGGATAATGTCTCGTAAAGTGTATATTATACTCTTACCTTTGTAGGTTCAGAGGCGGGGTTCTACTTTCTTTTTTCTTGACGTCTTAATGACAACTTGAGATAAATACTTGTTCTTCCTTACAAAAGTGGCACCCATGCCATCGGTGACATCGCTAATAACGGTTTTTCTGATGGCATGAAATGTAAGGTGCCAACGCCCAAGTAACACAAAAGTAGCTGAATATTGTTTGAATAATAGAGCATTCCGTACTGTATGCTGAATAAGGTAGCTGTATAACGTCTGTATAAGCGCTTATACAGACGTTATACAGCAGGTTTGGGCGCAAAGTGGGCTAGCCGCCGCTTATTACTGAATAACAGTAATGTAATAGCTGTATAAGTGTGTGCCCACACATTGAATCGCTGAATAACACTTGTATAGAGGCTGTCAAAAGCTTCTATACCGCTTTTAAACCAAAGTTATCCAGCTTTGTATAGAATGACTCAGTTAGTCACACGTTATGCAGCTTTTGGTTCAAAAGTGCATTGTTACAGAAAATATATTCAGCTATTTGTGTATGATTTGTCTTCCATTTTAATTTCTGAACTCGTGTCAAAGTGTAGTGTCTGAAGTGAATACAAAATAAGGAGGACATTGCCCATATATTGATTTGATGTTTACATAACATCAATTTCATTGCGCATGCGACTTTACTGTAAATATATATATACATTTTATTTAAAATTTTAAAGCGCCGCGTAAATAATGCACTGTTTAGAAAGTAAATATAGAAAATGTAGTACTCCACTTTTAAATTTGTAATTTTTTTGCGGTGTTTAGATGTTTTAGTGATAGAAAATGTACTTTAACAAGTTATGCTACGATAAAACTAGTTTTATAAATGAATATAAATGGGTTTTTCAGTTCATTTTATTCCTATTTAATTTTAGAGGTTAGAATATGAGCAACCGTAATGGCGTCCGACTGTGCTGAATATAAGCTGCTGCCACAGCTATTATGTGCTAAATTTCTGAATAGGCATTCACATTATTCGCGTTACTAAGCTACATGTTAGATAATAATGGTTTTAGAACAACAAGTTTTGAATAACATCAGTATAATAGTAATTGTTTTCGCAATCTTAAAGCCTATTAGGTTTCTGTACACAAATAGTAAAAACCACATAGATCCTCACTAGTTTGATGAGAAACATTATAGGTATGTAACACGGGCAATATTCAATCCTACTTCCTACTAATATTATAAACGCGATATAATATTTAAGTTATATGATAAATCTGGGGGCACGGCAGACTACACAGTTATTTTTTCCGTTATCAGTTCCGACAAATATGTAGTAGGTAAAGGTATACGCAAAGATGTACGAAGATGTGCATATTATGAGTATGGTGTGGTTACGAGTATGGTATGAATATGAATATGGTATAGGTGCGAAGGGTGCGGGTATCACGGGTATGAGTACAAGTATAGTTTGGTATGGGCAGTATTGTTTAGGTATGAGTACGAGTATAGTGTGGGATGGGTATGAGTAGACCCACTTGAAACCTAAAAACAGTCCGTTCAAAATCGACAGGAGAACCGATTTCGCTATATTTTAATGGGGGTGATTATTTTATTTTTCACATACCCAGTCCAGTCTACAAGTTTTTAATGCAACAATATCAATAACTAGCATTTGCCACCTTGTTTGCAAACTAGCAACAACCTTAAATGGCCATTGGTAAACTTTATCTCGTTGCAGTAAGGTATGCAAATGGTCAGTTAACAGTGTTTACGATGGTAGCTAGCAATTGTTTTACGTCATTAAAACGACAATGCATCTTGTGTAAAATAACCAATCGAAGAGAATTGTTAAGAAAACTAAACCTCCATTTTTTAAATAATGGTTGGATTAAAGAATACATACGCAAGATGCGTTCAATATAAAATAAAAATACGCTCAAGCTCAAAGCAAACAGGCTCAAGTAGCACTGTTGACCGTGTATAAACTTATAAAGCTATGGAACCCTCTCCACCGCGCATTTGTTGATACTAAGCAGTAGTTTGAATAGCGCTGCTCATTGCGTTCATTTTGCAGCTTTTAGCAAGAAAAGATAGTATATGTGTACTAAAATCGCTATAACTTAAGTATAAGTGTTGTTTTAGTATTTATTATTCAGACGTTATGTCTATAAAAGCCATAACTAACCCATATATGCAGCTACTGAATAACAAATAATATGTGGATTTCATTACAGCTTCCAGTAATAGCGTCCACCTTTATTCAAAAACTAGCATTAAAACAGAAACTGCTACCGCTTTTATACAGTTGAAAGTCTTCACCGACGCTTCTTTTCAGCATTTAGTAGCCACTATCACATTTGTCTTAATATTGTCTGCTTAATATCTCACGACACAAAATATATACAGCTAATTGCTGCTAATGCTGCTATTATGCAGCTTTTAGTAACCACAAATGCTTTAAGCTGAATAATGTCTGACTAACCGTGTAAGAAATAAGTATTATTCAGCTTTAATATGCAAAACCGATACTATGTAAAATTTATTCAGCATTTAGGCCCCACTAGGCCCACATATTTTCTTATTCCGAATTTAGTAATTTCCACCGCTTATACTTACACAAAATGTATGCAATCTTAATTTGAATAAGATGATAATTTTACTCTATTATCCTGCTTGTGTGTTACTTGGGCGTAAATATAAATAGAAATTAGCTTTTCGAAATGTAGGTAGGTACCTATATTGGAAATTTCGTGACATCGTCCAGATTAGGTACATGTGATCGTTTCCTGGTTGCTATTCTTATACTGTAAATTGCAAGCTTTATTTTTAAACTCGTGAATATGGCCCTTGGTCTGTACGATTTGTAGTAAAAGTTAAATGCGTGTAAGTAAACGAACGTAAGGGACCCTGAGAACTGTTCGGGTCCGGTCTGGAATGTAAGATACCGAGGAATATATTGGTCTGGCCTATGACATATCTTACCAGAGATTTCGTTTGTCTTGTCGTTCTCACCGGCTCGCTAACTGTTCCTTGTTCCACAACAATTATGTTGCTACCAAAAACGCCTAATGTCTTGTTATGTGCAGAAGATGTCAATTACACTGGTCCTCTAGAAAACTTAGTGCGGTTAGTCTGAAACTTGAAGTAGGTACGTATAAGGCTATCCTAATAGGGCATTGTGACCGATCCGAGCGCTGCGCCGTACGAGTAATTGCGGCGCGGACGCCGGGGGCCGCGGATAATGCCGCGCGTGATATATGGTACTACGGCTAATAACAGAGCTGGCCGGAGTGCGATTATCCCTTTACCCATCGAAGACGAATTCGTATCGATCGCCGCGACGCTCGCTCTCAACTAATGAGAGCGGGATTTACTACTCATTATCCACTTTCGCCGCTTGCCCGGGGCGCGATGAAGACGTCGGTGCAGGCGGCCGAGCGAGCGCCGAGCGCGGGCGAGCGCCGCGGGCGCACAATTTGCAGTCGGCCGAGCCCCGCAGCTCGCAGCCCGCTTTGTGTTTTATCCCCAGTAATTGCGGCCCGAACCACCTTTGAACGGCCACCACCACACGACCAACGGTAGTGGATAATTGCCCTATTGTTGCTCGACTGCGCGGCGACTAGCCTACAAATCGCTTTCAAGGAAGTAGGTACCTACCTAATCCCTCAGCTAAATTAGAAGGTTCTAGCAACGGGCGAAGTTTGTTATCGACAATTAAGTGAGATAAGAAAATTTATAGTTGCATTGAAATAGCGGTGGTAATAGCGCATCGCATGTGCTTTCTATGAAGAACGCGAGCACACCCTGTACTTTTACGCTATTTTCTGTGAAGGCTGATATTAACAGCTAATTTGATAGCTATCAATAAAATTGTACCTACAATCTGATCGGTTGTCTAGTAATCATTATATCAGCACCACTTACCCAATGAGAATTTTGAGATTTAACTATTATATAATACCTGGTATTTAACGTACACCAGGGGTCTGTTTGTAGTTTGTACTGCGACTGCGTTATAATTAAAACATTTTAAATTATTAATTTTAACTTCAGTATTTAATTACATCAAGTAACGCTCTTATAAAAATAAAAGCTCTTTGAGAATCAACTTGCCATAAGATATACCTAATCTGTGTAAAGGGCACCCAATGACCCAACCCAAGTCTTTTTTCTCGGAAACCACCTAGAAGTCAGTGCCGCACCCTTCGATTCAGTCATAGTCTAGATTTTGAAGAGTCTTATGATCGCTTAAAAATAAAAAGAGTTTTCAGATATCGATCTGAAGACATTTTTAACATACTTTTCCTTTCTTGGTGCTTTGCAAAACCTTCGTATTTCGCTGAATCATATATAGGTACATGTGACTTATTTCTTTATCACAAGTGATCATTGTCCACAGATGGCTGGGCCGCGGCTCCATGTTCGTGCTATCTTCCGCGCAAGCGCGCACGCTGCTGGGCGGCTCGCCGACCGGCGCTCTCGTGGACGTCGGCGCCGGCGACGGCGAGGTCAGCCGCCGCTTCGCGCAATTGTACGACCAACGGTACGCCACAGAGATCTCCGCCAGCATGAGAAAGGCCCTCAGCAGTAAGGGATATACGTGAGTAAATTAGTTAAAAGTTAAATTCTTTGGTATGGAATGATGCTCATTGTTCACGACTGCACTCCACTGGTGGCGATCAACCCCACACCCGTTAATATTTAGTGGGCAATATTTTTCTCTCTTTGTCATGAATGAAGAAGTGAAGACCATATAGGTAGTCCTCACAGAGTCCCAAGTGTAGGTCAACACTTGGGTCTCGGCGCATTACTGAGTCCATCAAGTTTACTAGGTACAAATAAGTAAAATTAAAGTAGAAGCTATTATTTATTTGATCTGTCTTTTCTGTTTAAGTACCGTGACCGTACTCCTCCCAAATTACCTTCTACATTACATTTTACAGTATCCTTGACACGGAGACTTGGTGGCGCGGGCAGCAGTTCCAATGCGTGAGCATGATGAACTTGATCGACCGCTGCAGCCGACCCAAGACCATGCTGCTGGAAGCTCGCGCCGCGCTCGCGCCCGGAGGGATCCTCCTCATAGCCCTAGTCCTGCCCTACAAGCCCTACGTAGAAGGTGAGCATGACCCTGATCGACCAACTGCAGCCCCAACCAAGTGCATGTTGCATCGCATAAAATAAAATCTCCTCATGAAAATTCTTATACATCCGAACCTCATTTAAATGAGACTTCCGGTCCACAATAGTAGATTGTACAACAAGGCCATAAAGTGACCTATTTTTACCCGAGGCAATTTTTAATAAATAGTAGACGAGGGTAAAAATGGACATTTATGCCCTTGTTGTACACTCTGCTTTTCACTTCGATTGCGAGGAAAATATACAAAAAATCAAATATTTTAGGTTATTTTAACGTATTTATTCAAGACTAAAGAAAATTGTTCTTGGGCCGGTCGGAGGCGCGGGGCACGCCGATCGGGAGAGCGCCGGTCGGGGGCGCGCCGGCAGGGCTGGCAGTTTGTATGGCAGAATTTGGACTTTATTGCTAAGTCAATAAGGGTCGTAATAGATGATTTTACTTTATGCTCTAGAGCATAAAATGCGATTTTATGTCGTCTACGCACGATATAAAGGTGCACTTTTTGAGCATGAGAAGTGAAAAAGATTTATTACAAATTCCCTTATCTCTTCCAGTAACCCCTGACCACAAACCCGAAGAGCGTCTGCCAATCAGCGGCGCCCGCTTCGAGCAGCAAGTGGAGTCGTTCGTGGCGTTCATGCGCGACGAGTGCGGGTTCGAGCTGGTGTCGTGGGCGCGCGTGCCGTACCTCTGCGAGGGCGACTTTGCGCAGGCATACTACTGGCTCGATGATTCTATCTATGTGTTCACGCCTAAGCCTATTCATGAGTCTTCTTAAGATATTAAGGTGTGGGTTCGGCCAGCAGTTTGAAAAATCATAGCGCTTTTTACAGTTGCTAAAAATATGAATATCAATCTTTAGGGCTTTTTCTAGTAACTTCATCGATTCGAAACCAGGCGGCCTAGCCAAGGTGACAATCGCTTGCGCTCCGCCATCGAATCGCTTTGTGTCTCTGTATCACTCTTCCAATGTGACAGTGACAGATGCGTTTCGTTCGCCACGTAGCGTTAGCCATTGGCATGTTTTCTACGGGGCCTGATGAAACAACTTCCGCTCGTTAGAAAACCCACGAACATACCTAGGTCTGAAACGCACCATTTAAAAATTGGAATTAATTTTAAACAAAAGCTGTACATGAAAATTGCGTCTAAAAATGCGTAATTAAATTTTTGATCCATTGACGAAAGTAATCGATGAGGATTACTTTTTAACTGACGGTCACGCACGGCCGTCCGCTCAGAGATCAGCGAGCCTGACCTGAACTCACTGTGGATCATATTGCTTCACTTTTTACAATGACGTAAAACGTAATTGTCAGAAGCCGTGACTATAGTCTGTATCTATAGGTAATTAAATAAAAGTAAACAAACAATTTGTAAATTTTCGGGTAGTTATAACATTTATTGGTTTATCGACCATTTATAAAACCGCCTGGATCAGTCCCTGAACGACCTGACTTTAACCTACATGATGATCGTGTAATACGGTGTAATGTTTTCATCTTCCCTCAATTGGCTTTTAGGAGCCATTTGACGGTAGATTTCGTTTACTTTTATTTAAATACCTAAAGATTCAGAGTATAGAGTCGGACTACGCTAAGTAATGCCAAGTGCTAATTATATTATGTCAAGTACCTACCTATGGCACCCATATGGGATATGTTTTCATTGTCAATGCCAAAAGTTAGTAACCTCGTTGTCCTCGCCTCTGTTCAGCGTAAAATTACCGGGAGCCGTTTTATAAACGCGTGTAATTTGCAATACAAGCTGAATTTAATTTACTTTGGGATACAGACGATTTATAAAACGGCCCCGGTCTTTCTTACCTCGTCAGGCGGTTGTCGTCTTAAAATAAAATATAGTTTCTCAAAGGACTGTCTCATTTCAATCATAGACAGAGAGAATCTATCTTACTAGCTTTGTCTTACATTAGTACTAGAACCCAAAAGAAAAGGATTTTTATAGTTTTCCTGGTTCTTACTGATTGACAAATTGGTTTCACCAACTATATTTCATTGAACTAAGCGTTATGAATATTGTTTCGTGAGCAAATGAGACACACGAAATTGGTGTTTGGTCATAACCAAAATAGTACCTACACTAAAATGCTGATTCATTGATGTGATGTGGCACCAGAAACAGAAACGTTGTTGTTTAAGTATCCTTAACAAAACTGACTGCCAAATTAAAAACAAAGGTTCCTTTTTGCCACTAACCATTCTTGAGAACTGAAAACTGCTGCAAATAAGCAGTAAGTACCTCACCATTCAACTATGAGACAGATAACTAGATTGAATGAATGATCTCTACTTATTTTACTAATCTAGCCAGGATGCCTCGATTAACGCACATTATTGTCATCGAATGGGTGTTTATATTCTACATTTTAATATTGTATTGTAAGTGATAAATCGCATTGAATTTATTAGATATTTTATAGATGTTTACTACTTTTTCTACTTTGTATGGTAACTAGTTATACGTAGCTGAATAAGATAAAGATCAAGTAATATATTACAATTACGATGAACCTTCACAGGTTGAAACCGAATTGTGTTGAAATATCTCCTGAAGAATTGGAGTCGTTGTACTTACTTGCATAGGTTTAAATCATTCCTACATTCAAATACGGTCATTTAAAATTTTGTATCTATTTGTATGTGTGTCTTTGTGAATTATTATTTGTGTTGTAGCATTCCAATAAGATTTAGAAATATTGAAACATTTTCATCAAAAGGTGCTTTCAATTCTATAAAGATGTCCAGTGTCAGTCAAAATGAATTAAATTCAAAGCAAGCAACTCAAGTATTTTTATTGCTTTTAAATGCGGAAGTAATTCTGTCTGTCTGTTACCTCTTCACGCTAAAACCGCTGAACCGATTTAGATGAAATTTGGTATGGAAATAGTTTAAGGCCCAAGAAAGGATGATAATTATGATAAAATATATATATGATAGATTTTATCACGAATTATCATCATTCCACGCAGACGAAGTCAGTTTGTAGTGAAAAAAATCTCAATTAACATGTTTGTAACCACTATCTACTTCCAAATTTTATCGCATGAAGTGCCTAAAACTTCATGCTTGCATGCACTTCTACGGAGTTCTTTCTAATACTAAAATCTGCGGCGGAATGTGTTTTCATAATTTGAGAAGGCTGAATTAAAATACAATCAAAAATATGATCAAATAATTATATTTATTACTAAGCACTGATTTCTCAATCCACTATATTACCACTTTTACAAGATAAAATAATTTTAAAGTCGGCAAATAATAAGTTACATGGCAAGGCCAGATATCGATACATCAATTAACCAACAAATGTTTAGTAATTTAATTAATTAACCAAAATTAGTAATACTCTACTATAGCACTCGATAATAGAACTTGCAAATTCCTTATTTAATGTTAAACAAAACTATACACCCTTATAATTTTCACGCGAATGAATGATTTGACCGTAAGGTCTGATTTAGACGGCGCGCGAACTCGCATGCGATTTTAGTTACATTGCGGACTGTTGGTTACGGCTGATTCAACAGACCAATCAAAACCCGCAATTTAATGAAAATCGCATGCGAGTTCTCGCATCGTCTAAATGAGCCCTAAGGAATTCTTACATGTTCTATTGTAGAGTACTTTTAGTTATAATTGCATTTAGATGTCAAAATTTTATTTTGATCGAATTTCTATCACAGGAAACAAGATGCCAATTTGAATAGAAAAATTTCAATAAAATGTTCATTTAAATATAATGGATACATAACTCTTTAACTTCAACCCAAACGTAATAAAATAATAGACCTCTCACCGGAATAGTCGAGAACAAAGGCGACTTTTATACAAAAGGCTCATGCAAAAAATACACAATTACATACAATCACTTTTTGCAAAAAATATTCATCTATTTTAGATTTTTCTTTTTTTTAATGATTTTAATTTACATTTAAGACTTAAAAAAGTATACGAAAATAAAACCTGTTCAGATTTTTTATACTTTTACATCGCAACCAAGTATTTCTCACTACTACATAGTGTTGAATGCTAACATGTCCAAAATATAATAAATGTTGAGATCGGAATAAACACTAAGTGATCAAATATTAACGTTTACATTAGAAATACTTTTTATCAGTCTGGATTAAATTTATTATTACAACATCACTTGCAATTCATCCAACACTATGGTGTTAGTTAAGTAAAATGTTAGTTATTTGTGTTATAGAACGCTTCCAATTCAACATAAAATGAAGTCCATTTTTGACTAGAACTCTTAATTCTAATACAGAGTGAGATTCTTTTGAATTTTTAATACTTTCCAAGAGTGTACAACGGTCATATAAACTTAATACTAAATACTTATTACGAAAAGCAATTCGACCCAAACGTAATAGCCTCATATATACTAGATAACTAGTATTAAAAGGCTCATTTAGACAGCGCGCGAACTCATATGCGATTTTAGTTACATTGCGGACTATTGATACACCCAATTCAGCCGACCAATCATATGCCGCACTGTAATGGATTTCGCATGAGTGTTCTCGCACCGTCTAAATGAGCCTTTAATGTCAGTCAGCATCAATTAGTTTGTACCAGCAAAAGAAGACAAATATTGGGACACAGCTACACTACTTTTGGAGTAGAGACGTGTGGGAACATACATCAATAGTTACACAATATACATCGATCGATTAACTTGCCAAAGATGTTAACATAAATGGTCATTTTACTTGCTACCATGCTGACTGAACAAAGTAACTGGCTAAAATTAAAACTACACATAATGCCAATAAAAGATTTGGTGCAAACAATACAAAGTACCAAATTATAATATAAAACTCCACAAATACGACGTCCGACGATAATAAACAATGGGGGTTGGCAACTGTCAAAGGTTTTTAGAAATGGCGCCAGCAAAAGTTTTACCTGTCTTCAGTTTTGTTCTATGGAATATGGTTTAAAGGGCATTAGCATCCAAACCATAACATTCCAAAAAAAAAGTATTTTACACTACACGTAGGATTGACAGATAAAACCTATGCTGGCGCCATCTGTGAAATACTTCAACCGGCCAACCCCATTATCCCAACCGCAGCGCCCAGGGAATTGGATGAGAGCACTACATGCTCTTCCCTTGCCAATAAACCAAGCTGCTTACGACAAAATATATTGACAATAGTCAAACGTGTGATGTGATGTAACTAAGGGTGGTATTCCACCTGTCCAATATGTTGGTCCAATGTCATTGCGTCTCACTCTCTCATTAAGCAAAATGTGAGACAAAATTCACATTGGACAAAGAAATTGGACACCCTAAAACACAAGTTTCGATAATAAACATCATAAATTTTCGAATACGAACAGTTTTTGCAAAATGTTCACTAATATAATATAAACGTACAGTACTAAGATACAAAATTTTAAGTTTAAGGTAGGCTTTGCCTAATTATTGCACTAGCAAACTTATGTAGTTCATTTCACATATGTGATGTTTTGGAAGTAAATAGCAACATGAGTTATTATCATATTGTACTTAACCCTACTGCACACTTAGGCGGCAACAAACCTTTTTGACCGACCAGAATAATAAGCGCTGCTATCCATAACCCGCATGTCACTATCCTGAACGACTATTATTTGTTATTATGCTTTCACACGGTGCAAGAAGTTTGCGTATCGCACCGTGTGCAAGCATTTAACTGAATTTATAATCAGCAATCATTGATTAGGGGTCATTCATCAATTACATCACACGTTTAGGGGGGGGTCAAGAAAATGAGACACGTTGTGACAGGGGGGAGGGGGGAGTCACAAACTTTGTGACGTCACTGACGTCGAATTCGCTGTACAGTTAGATAACAAGTTATTGGAACGATAATCATTTCTATTTGTTTAATTTTTTTTTCTAATCCGTTTTGGGTTATAAAATTATTATTTCTTTTTACAAAAATATTTTGATAAATTATTAATAATAGGTACATAACCTACTCTTACTTAATTCGATTTGCCGATTTCGTTGAAAACTTTGAAAAAATGTGACGTTACGTCACACCAGGGGGGAGGGGTTTGCCAAATGTGACCAAGTGTGACAATGAGGGGGGGAGGGGTCAAAAAACCTAGAAATTCGTGTGATGTAATTAATGGATGACCCCTTAAGTATAGGTAGGTAGTTTATACAGATACATATTCTGTAGTACTCTTTTTGCTAACCTGCAATAACAAATATATTAAAAGTATAGACCACTCCGAAACGTACGTTTCACATGTACAACAGCTGATGCGGCGTACATAAGCAGGCATGCGCCTTGTATGTATCATTTTTATCGTACATCTCACTGCGTTAATGCCGCTTCAGCGTAAATAACTCCTCGACTTTCCACCGCCCCGATACCAGGTCAGCAAAGAGAATCAATATTCAACACTAGAGATGCACCGGATATTCGGTTACTATCCGGTATCCGGCCTATCCGGCCATTAATTAAATATCCGGCCGGATACCGGATAGTGACCTACTATCCGGCCGAATAGTAACATTGCTTGATTTCGGAGTAAACAATTTGGCTTTTAGAAACAGTCACGGTCATAATCGTTCTCGTTTATTATTTTAAAACAATTTAAACATTCAACTGACTTGCACGCGCACACATTTCGAATCTAGAAATGAGTCCGCGCGAACGTTCACTAGGAAACAGGTCAAACCCGCACAATGCGCATCCGAAAAACTGAAATGAAGGTATAGTTCCGCCGGCCGGATATTCGGCGGCCGGATACCGAATTTTCGGCCGATGGTCAGGCCGAATATCCGGTATCCGGCCAAACAACTATCCGTTGCATCTCTATTCAACACTAAATATAAAACTTCTAGGTCGTATTTTACCACTCTTAGACAGTTGAGGGAGTAAGCTTTTGTGTTGTCGGTCCAATAAGTACATTAAGGGGCCCACAGATTACCAGTTCGCCGGATGATATCAGCCTGTCAGCTGTTCGGAACTGTCAAATTTTGCGTTTAACGCATTCACTGCCAGGGGGCGTGGCATACAAACTTGTATGACGGCTAACGAACATGTGCGTCGGGGGCAGTGAATGTGTTAACTGACACGCTGATATCGTCCGGCGAACAGTATCAGTGGGCCCCTTTACAGGAGTAGTAACCAACCGCTCGCCCGTGTGCAGCCACCAAACCTAACCAATCTAACCATATATTCACAAGCGACGCTAGCTAGCGACATGAAAAATGCAGTCTTCGATAAGATACCTCTTCTCACAAACGACAAGACTTGGCGACTTCAATTTCTATTTACTTAACTCTTGACAAGATATAAACATGGTTTCAATTTAATAAAATAAAACTTTAAAAAAAAACATAAATTTACTCGTTCTTAATAGAAAATAGAATCAACATGATCATTAATCGTATGATTCTGGTTTCTGGTTTCTACTATACTAATATAAATTATCAATATGAAAGTTTTTTTTTGAGAAAATACTACAAATTATTTGGCTAAAAGTGCAAAAAATATTTATATAACCTCAAATAGAAGAAACCACCGATCTAATTTATGGAAACGTATTATTCCGTGTGAACGTAAAGATTAACATTGCCGCACACTTCGTTTAAATTAATGAAACTGACTTATATAATCATGTCAAGACTTCGCTCAGGCCTATACCTATTACACCACTATCACAGTGTAAATAATGCACTTACGATAATACATTCAAATAAAGAAGGACGAAACAGGATCAATAACTGCAAAAAGATCTCAACAGCAAAAGCAATAAAGCGAGTACACGACATGTACGAACAATAACAGGTAAAGAAATTTAACAAAAACGTAAAATAAATACTAAGATAAATATTAAACGTATACAATAACACTAAACCAAAACGGCTTGTAAGGAGAAAGTGTATAAAAATCATAAAGTAAAGCATAATATTAGTAAATAATGAGAACAACTACAATCACCCAACAGCAGGCCTCAGGAGCAAGCCACATTTAGAGAACACACGCTATATGTAGGTATAAGAAGACTTCAAGGTTCAAGCCTCTACTTTTTTTACTTTTCCATCTCGGCTTGTACTTTATGGATATCTAATATTGTGCGATCAGTCGATCAGCAAGTAAACACAATACTTTTATTATCCGTAAATCAGACTAATTCTAATTTTTACAACATTCCCGCTGCTGTTTACAACAATTCAAAAAAAAGTTTATAAGAAAGCTACCCTAATATAGAAAGTTCCAGTATACCAATATAAAATGCCATACAAAAGTACCTACTCCTGCTATTTGGAGCTTTCTATATTCGTGTATCAAACAACTTAAACCGGTAGTTAAAGAGCGAACCGGACTCTACGCACTTATATTATAGTGTAAAATGATGCAAAATAGTATTCAATAGAAGAGGCCAAACATTTTAATATTGTGATTGCGAGCAACTTTATGTGATGTTGATGTTGGTTATCGACTTTGTATTAAAGAAAAAAACAAACCTATTCGGATTTTGAACTTGCTTTAGAAGAATACACATTAGAAAATTTCTATTGAACGCCATTATACATACACAGTAACCACATATGTATCACTTCGTGATGAGCAGATATTCCAGATATATATTGACTGACCAAATCTGTCAGTAACTTATTGTGATTACTAGCGTAATAACAATACAGTATTTTTTACCTTTGACAACGACGCTTGGCCAAACCATACTTGCGCAGCTTTGAAAATGTACAATCAACCAATTTGATTCCTAGGCCACTGTAGAACCATGTCATCATAAATCAATATGTTTATCTTCTACGACAGTGCTTATTGTGTGATGTTGATGTATGTCATGTATCTAGTTAAAGCGACAAGGTTCTATAGTGGCCTAGGAATCAAATTGGTTGAAAGTACACTAAAATAGAGACGGACTATATTTTCGTTGCTGTTTAGATCTCTGTCGATGGTGACTTTTATTCGACATAGATGTCGCTAGCGTTAGAGTCCGGTGCAGTGTCAGTATGAGCAGAAGTGAGAGACTACCTAGAGTGAGAGGACGCTTAGCCGCAGACTCTCTGGGGCTAGTTGCCACTCACTATTTTGCGATTCTCAATCTCCTCCATGTTGTTCGAACTGAAATATAACAGAATAATATGTTAAAATTGGTTTCCGGTAAATTGCACTGCGCTATCGTGACGAGTATTGTCTGTAAGGCGAGGTCTGAGAGCTAGTGGAAATGATATTTGTTTTTGCAAAAATGAGCACTCAAATTAGCATCAAATTACAGCAGTCTATGGCAAACTAATATATATCTACTATATTGACAGCTAGGGATTAGGGAATGCAATCTCGCACCAAGATTGGCGATTCGAGATCTCGCACGAAAAATCTGAATCGAGATAGGGTGTTTCGAGATGTCGACCGTCACACTTTCGAGATCGAGATTAATCTCGACGAGATCGAGATTAATCTCGACGAGATCGAGATTTGACAAAGTAATTAAAATTAAAATTTGAGCAAAAATCTCGAAGAATTCCGTATATACTACTTATTTAGAGTACCTACGTCATGTTTTATTTTGAAGATCTTCAAATTAACCAACATTTAATAAAAAAACTACTTTTATTTTAAAAAATAATAATAATATGTATGTAGCTCTAATTTGCATGTAATTATGAAAAAGTGGTATTAATTATTTTTAATTTTACAAAATTATAAGCAGAGGCAGTAACATGCTCAGTTGATATTTTTGACAAGCACTCAGAAACTTACAAAAAAATGTAGGGTAAGCTACAAAAATCATAAATATCGTGACTTCGATAAGATACGTTAAGTTCGTCCGATTTTTCCGCACAGAGCGCGCCACTGTGCTTTTATCGTCCACCGGCCGCATACAATAGCACTGCCTGAACAACATGAACCTAAGGTCAAAAAGATTACTCAAAACAAAGTAATTCACACGAATCAATCTTTCAATCTCGTTCGAGATCTCGAAAATATGAATCAAGATCTCGACCGAAATTGCTAAAATCGAGATTTCCTGTCAACGAGATTGAATCTCGAAAATTCGTGCGAGATCTCTCGAGATGATGAGATCGAGACTGCATTCCCTATTGACAGCACTATTGCATTCAGTGCCAGCGCGAGCTACGCGCTACGAGCGTAGCCGAAAACCGTATACGGCAAAACCGTATATAGCTAAAATCACCAACGAACATAGAACCCGCCTAGCGGGTCGCAGGCAGTGAATGTTTTAACCCTCAGCCTTGCACACTCTTAATGCATTTAATCCGATTTACACGTTTGATCCTCATACAACACAAGGTTACAAGGATCCAAGGATCGCCAAATCACGACGGTTACTCAGCGTCATAGGACCAACTATTTACAATTCGTTACCCTCAGATGTACTTAACTTAAATAGTGACCAAGTATTTAAAACTAAACTTAAACTGCTGCTTATAGAAAAAGCATTCTACAGCATTGACGAATTTATAAATATTCGATGAGGTCGTTGACTACTGCACCATAATTAAAATTGTATTAATGTTAAACGTAATAAGTAAATTAATGTTTTTGTTTAAAAAAATGTCATGTAATAATTAATTTAATTAAAGAACATATTATATGTGTGTACCTACTAACATATATTTTTTGTAAATATGTATAAAATGTGACCTGTAAAATATGCTTTTACCAATAAAGATCTGTATTCTGTATTCTGTATTCTGATATGACGACCATTCTAGTTTTCGTTGTACATATTTTAGAATACTTGGCCATTCCTTTCATATTCTGTTTTGTGTTGGAGAAAGTGGCTTAATTAGGTTATCATTCCCGACAGCTTTGTTTAATAAATATTCTTAATCACAGTAACTCAGTGGTCCTTGATTGTCTCCCGATTTGTATAGAAATAAGACCATTACCACTGCGTTACCATCTTTTTACATTAATCAATATTAATATATGAATGTTGGTTAACAAATTCCTGTTATTTGGTTCAGGTACAATGGGAATACAATTTTCATACAGAAATTCAATATATATCATACATACTACACGCAATAGATGAATGGTGATGAAAAAGTAGAATGACCCATGTAACCATAATACAAAACAGTGTGTTACCGTAGTTTGTCGTCGTTCTTCCACGAGGTGACCTGGATGTGCGGCGGCGGCAGGTAGCTGCGCAGCGACTGCACCAGCTGGATCGTGTCCAGCAGGACTGGAACATACACATCAACAGTTACCACTGCTACAAGTGTACTTTCATAATCGTGGAAGAGAGGGAGGCCTTTGCCCAGCAGTGGGACACAATAGGCTAACAAATAAATAAATAAGAGTTAGAAACGAAAAAAAATCCATTGACATTTTAAGAAAGTTATGATTAAAATACATTAAATTGTGTAAAAATATTTTCCATAATGTATTGAAATAATTATCAAGAGAAGAAAATGGGTGACCACCATCCTGTTAAGACCTTTACAGTACATCTGGGCTTCATTACGACACCCTGTTGACAACAGCACATGCTATAATAAGCACATTACGTAACTACGTCGAAAATTTAAAGGGACGTATGTACTGTAAAACGTCGTACGATACACGTGCAAATAGGTAATTCGCAACTCGTGTCGTTTTAAAATACTCCCTTCGATCGTGTTGTAAATTTTTCACCACTCGTTGCGAATTTCCCATTTTTCGCACTTGTACAGTCAGCAGCAGAAATCGCTATACACTCCAGCGGGCTCAGCACGGTTCCATTTTTATCGACTATCACTATGCGCGTCCCTTTCGCACTTACATACTTGTTAGAACGTGACAGGCATGGTGACAAGGGATAAAAACGCGACCGTGCTAAGCCGCCAGGTGCTCAAAGAGAGGTAAACTATACCCGGTCTGGAGTCCTGGGTTTGAATACCGATAAGGACATTTATTTGTGTGATGAACACAGATATTTGTTCCTGAGTTATGGGTGTTTTCTACGTATATAAGCATGTATTTATCAATATACTATACGTATATATATCGTCGCCTAGTAGTACTACCTAGAGCTAGCTAGTACCCATATTACAAGCTTTGCTGCTACGAGTAGGTCGATCTGTATAAAATTGTCCCCAAATATTTATTCATGAATTATTTATTTATTTGTGATTTAGGCTTTTGTGATAACACTATTTACACGGATAAAAAATGAAAGCAAGATAATATTGGAGCGCATTTCATACAATTTTGGTTAAAAGTAAAATATCTTGTTACTAGAATCAAAGACATATGTAACTTCGTATAAAACGAATAAAGTCTAAGGAAAAAACGTGCCTCGGAATTCAAGTAAAAGTCATTCTCGAATAGATGGCGCACACACCTTTAGCCTATCCTCGGCTAGATGGCGTGACGACACCGTTTCATATTTAACAATTTTAACACATAGATATCAGTGAATGAACATGGATCAAAATGATATAAAAATAATAATATCATTTATCCATATATATACATTTTTTGATAACTTTATACGTTTTCATTTTGAGTTTTAGTCGTGTGTCGATAGATGGCAGTAAATTTACAGTGACTACAAAATTTACAATGACAGGACCCCTCTATACTATCTATTCTTTTTGCTAGAATGGATGTCAGCTTTACAAATAATTCCATCAAAGAACAGTTACGAAAACTTGTCCTTTCAAGGAGTTCCATTTCCCATCCCATAATTATCCCATTAACAGGCTTTGGAATCTAATCAAATTTATATTTTTTTTGTAAACGTATAAATTTGAGCAGAATGTGAATGATTAAATATAATAAAATTAATAAATGACTTAGATTTCAAATTTTATTTTTAAATTGAGATTGACTGATGTGACACTTTTTAATACTTAGTGTTATTTTATTGTTAAAAAGTTATTTCTTATTAACTTCAAATTGTTGTTTTATGAATACATTTGTAAAAATACCCTTTGTTTCTCATATAACGCATAAAACTTGAAAAATATGACATTTATTAACTTTAATATCCTTATACCTAACCGGATCCGGTCCGGCCGGATCCGGCCGGATTGGGGCCAAAATCCGGCCGGATCCGGCCGGATTGAAAATCAATCCGGATTGCAATCCCTACACACATGTCATTAATATTAGTAAACAGGCTAGTAAAATTTTAGGATTTGTTATGCGGATATGTAAACAATTTCATGTTGGAGTGGCTAAAGTTCTATATAACGCATATGTGCGCAGCAAATTAGAGTACGGTGCTATTGTCTGGGATCCTTACGAAGACAAGTACTCTCTAATGTTGGAGAGAATACAGCGCAAATTTGCTCGCTGGTTATATAAAAAAGCCTATGGGTACTATCCATACCTCTATCCCTCCATCTTTGTCTCGGGGATGGTCGGGCAGGATACGCTTGAACTGAGGAGGAAATTCTTACTCTTAGTTCACTATCTCTCGGTCGTTCATCATCGAGTCGACAGCCCAGAGGTGTTGGAGAGGATGGGATTGGTAGTTCCTAAGAGGATACCCCAAGATGTGGACGGAGCGGTAGCGCCGCGCCGCTGGCCATGCCTGTTGCAGCGGCCTTCCGCTCGCACATGCTACGCGAGGCACGCTCCTACCTCTCGCGCTTTATGGAGCCTACATTCAATGCTCGCTCACTACGCAGATGCCGACATGTTCGCTAATAGTTTAGCATACCTATGCAACACTGCTAGACTCTTTCTCAATTCTAAATATTGTAAGTTATTGACTGAATTGTAAATTTTATCTTTGTCGACATTATATAAATCTAAAATATTGTACCTAATTAATTGACCGTATTTGTAAATTTTATCTTCCTTGACATTTTATCTGTTTGCATGTTTTTTGGAATGTTTCTGACATGTATATATTTTTCTAGTGTGTAAGTGAATTGGTGTAGTACTGTAAGCTTGCACTTTATTAAATAAATAAATATAAATATAAATATAAATAAACGTTTAAACTGTCAAAAAGTGTTTGACTGTCATGGTAGTATTTACTTGTGAGCGCTCAACGTGTCACAAATATCTTAACAGTCGCTATTCATTAATTTCTACACTTACAACAAGTCATTGATACCTTAGCTGCCAAAAAACCACTGGTATCTAAGCGGTCAACGTGTCAAATATATCTGAACAATATGGAAAAATAGACGTTAAAAGCATACAAGTATGGTCGAATATTGAATGAAAAATAGCCATGCTAATGGGGTTGGCCGGTGGAAGTTTTTAGCAGATGGCGCCATCATAGCTTGCCCCGTCAATCCCTACAATTGTGTCAAATTTTTGTTTTTTTAATACCCTGGATGCCAGCTCTTTAAGCCAAATCTCATAGAAAAAGGGGCAAGCTATGATGGCGCCATCTAGGCAAACCTTTGACAGTTGCCAACCCCATTACAAGTAAAGCGTTTTGACAATCATCGAAAGCAGTACAGTCTTGTCATCACATACATCTATCTCACGTTTTGCTCTTCAACCATTTGACATTGACAGGGGCCTCTCGATCAACTTACTGCAAACTATTTCTTTTATCAGAATCGTCAAAACGAATGACACATAGCGAAAGCTAATTGAAGCCGAATTTAGAGCCAACTGTCAAGGCATGTTGTGGTCTCAGTAACAAACGTTTGCTTTTCAAAGCAGAGACCGCGGGTTCAAATCTCAGTCGCACGCACTTAGAGATTACAGCTTTTTTTTTGGGTTTCATTTATATTATTAATTTGTGTCTTCTGGTTTTATGTTAATTTCGCATTAGTTTATATAATTCTTTAAGATATGTGACATGTAGCGTATGTACGACTTTCTAACAGGACGTTGTAGGTTTGAACCCGCAGTGGGCGTTCCTTAGATTACTCCTGTGCGGGATGCCATTTGATGTTTACTGCTAGGTTATACTAAGACCCATATTCGTGGACGACCGGCAGTTGGAATATGTCCAGAATTATATATATTTAGGAAAGCAAATATCCTTCTCAAAAGACAGACACCTTGAAGAACTAAACAGACGGGTGAGCATGACGTGGAATACATTCTGGGGCCACAAAGAGGTTTTAAAATCTAATCTGCCCGTAAAGCTAAAAAAGAAAGTCTTAGACTCATGCCTCTTGCCTTGTCTCTCGTATGGAAGCCAAACTTGGATCTACAACACCCACACAAAAAGAAAAATTGAACCATGCCAGAGAGCCATGGAACGAAGCATTCTTAATCGGAAACTCAGGGACAGGCAACGAAATACCGAGATAAGGAAGAAAACAAAAGTCATTGACGCTCTAACCCACTGCAAAAAGCTCAAATGGAGATGGGCCGGACATGTTGCACGCCACGACAAAGAAAGGTGGACTAAAAGAATCTCAACATGGGCTGGCCGGTAAAAGGTAAAAGAAAAAGAGGTCACCCTTTAGAAAGATGGGCGGACGAACTTACAAAGTTTACAAACGACGACTGGACAAAAATAGCCCAAGATAGGAAAAAGTGGAGAGAAATGGAGGAGGCCTATACTCGTCGAGAGGTCTTTAATAATAATAAAAGTTAATAAGTAAAAAATAATAATAATGATCAAATTTTATATCAACATTAATTGTAAAATGTATAACTGAAATTTAATTGTATTGTATATATTATAATGTATTATTAAAGAAATAAAAAGCTTAAATAAATAAATAAAATAACATACTAACAAAAAGTTCAAAGATATATAACTCCATTATAACTCCGTATACTCTATCCTCTCTGCTAAGTTGTAAAAACAAAATTCGTCATTCCTATGGTCAACAGTTAGCATATTACGTATATGCAGTGATGTTTTTATCGCACGCATACCTACATCTATAGAAGAGGAGGCACCGTTCTTGAGGATCATGAGTCCAACCAACAAAATAAAGAGAGGAGTTATAGTTGGATATGTTTAGTTTAACACCTTTACTACCCGTACTCCTCACGTGGGGCCACGGCTAGCCTCTATTACAAAGCCATAAGGTTTACATGTCAGATTGAGACAGTGAACGTGTTACGTTTCAATTCAATTATTTTCTCTTTCGTTCTTTGATCGATTCGGAGCATCGTATTTTAGTAGGTACTATACAGGGTGGCCCATTTAGATCGATCAGTATGGGAAAATCTAAAACTATAAGACAAACACCGATCTCTTCTTAGGAACCATGTCATCGATTTTAGTAACAAGAAAAACTGCATTCATACATTTAAAAAAATAATAACGGGTTGCACTCCGGGAGTGCCGACAGAAGTGAAAACTCAATGACTAGTCCAAAATGTCTGCAGCGCTATGTATAATTAACCCATCCTCCTTTTTATTGAAAAACTTTAGTTCCAAAATTACTGGTCAGTGAGCTTGTTTAAAATTCGAAATTCAAATATGTAGCGTTAATTGTTTAAAATTCGAATAGAAATTGTAAAGTTACCTTGCAGACCTCGCATCTAAATATATTTGGTCATGATATTTTGAGTTTTATTCACCAGTACTAGAGTTCACTTTTATTAGCGATTTCATCAAGATGTAGCTT
This sequence comes from Cydia splendana, assembly GCF_910591565.1. NCBI lineage: Eukaryota > Metazoa > Arthropoda > Insecta > Lepidoptera > Tortricidae > Cydia > Cydia splendana. Next base: position 7,864,372 of record NC_085971.1, on the reverse strand, counting down.
TGAATTATATTTGAGTGATATAAAGTTATTAATGTAACTGTGAGATCCTCGTATTTCAGCCCGTACAAGATTAGAACATTGAGCTTTATTGCTTAATATAAAAGTTCAGTTTTAAATAATTAACCTGATTATGATACGTTAGGACTAAAGTTCTTTGGTGAATAAAAACGAAACAGCAGGCTCAGGCATACATTTTCGCCGCGCGGTAGAAAGAGAGGAGAGACGCCTTACGCGTTTATACGCCTTACGCTGTCTCGAGTTTATCATTCTTTCTCCACTTTTCACTTCAAAAATGTATGTAAAATGTAATGAAAAAAATGGTGGTCTTTTCGAAAACCTACAAAAATAAATTAAAGGATATGAAAACAATGCATTTTATCCATTTCAGACATCATGTTTCATAGTAACATTTACTGCTACCTACACAATCGATATCTAAATAGAAATAGTCTTAGTTTTATTTTTCAAAACGTTCGGGGTTCGATTCCCGAGCTGAGTACACATTTTTTTTTTATGTATGAATGCAGTTTTTATTGTTACTAAAATCGATGACATGGTTCCTAAGAAGAGATCGGTGTATATCTTAAAGTTTCAGATTTTCCCATACTGACCGATCTAAATGGGCCATCCTGTATAGTATATTATTTTAGTACAATAAGTGGGCTAAATAAATATAAGTATTAACATATATATCCTCTACGGTTTGGAACTCGGAGGTTTGGAAGAACGGCCGCCTATGACAGTTATAATAAAAAGCGATCATTCTCGTAGAACCTACTTATTCATTGTCTAAGTTTGACACTTGACGACAAAATACTTCTTTAAGAAAGGAGGTGTCAATTCGTAGCTGCTACAGTATTTTTAAAAAAGTTAAACAGATAAAACGTTGATGCTTAGTTACCATTGAAATAACAACTGCTTAGCAACTGGTGGCACCCTGGCTGCTGACGTACGTGATTGGCAGTGCGTGTAGGTATTAATGACAGCAGCTCGAATTTGAGTGCTTAGTTACCACTGACTTTCTAACCGTTATTGTCATTGTGATTAAATAAGGGTGTATATGTTAAAGAAAAACTCAGAAGTTAAGATATATGTGACGAACTGAAAGCCTACGTGAAAATGACAACTTAGATGTCCTTATTTTTGTGACGATTGAAGTGTATATGTTTTCTTGGACACCTTGCCCGCTCAGGTATATCTGATGCTGACTGTATCGTAAATAACTATTATTGAAGTTGTTTGTTAGACAATACTCACTCTTCTGCAGCTGCTCGGACTGCTTGCCGTAGGGCTTGCACATGGCGGGGCGCACGCAGGGCCGCATGCGCTGCAGGTTGCGCGCCAGCTCCGCGAAGGCGCGCACCACGCGCTCCTGCCCGCCGCCGCCGCCGCCGCCGCCGCCGCCGCCGCCGCCGCCCGACGTGCTCGTCGCGCCGCTCCCGCTGCCGCCCGACCCCGATAGGGACTCTAGGCTTTCTAGGTTCGCTCTGGAAATTTAAATGTATCGAAAATAAGTTTTCAATCTGGGCGCGCCAGAGTTGTTACGCAAAAAAATACAACATCGGTACACTTTTGAGCTTCCGATGGAAACTGCCAGCACGTGACCACACATGTCCGCGTTGACGCTAATAGTATTTCACGCAGATTCCCATTTGATTACTTAAAGCCAGATACAATAGTAGTGTAAAAGTAGCACTACATTAACTATGGTATTATTTTGTGAGTACCAAATTAACATAACATATAGAGTACCTACATAACTAACAATTACACTACTAGTCGCAGTAAGTGCTGCAAGTGTGATAAAAATAAGAAGTAAGATTTGAGAAAGACTTGCACATGTGTAACACTATCCCACCCAACACAGTGTTACCCATCACACTGTCCTGACCACACTGACCTGAGGAAGTCTGTGAGCTTGTGCTCGTCTGTGTAGTGATGCTTCTTGGTGTCGGAGGAGGTTCCGGAGCGCTGGTGGCTGTACTTGTCCTGGTGCAGCGAGCGGGACTGGTGTTGCAGAAGGAGTTGTTGCTGGTGTTGGGAGAGCTTGTCTTGCGCCTGCGTGCGCCGGTCGGGCTTCTCCGACGTTAGGCCCGCTGGAATATGTCGAACATTTCACTATTTGGACACATTAACGTTATTTAGACAGTAGGGGTGCCCCTCTACTCTTCGAAAAATGTCCCTCGAGTCGGACTCGCGCACGAAGGGTTCCGTTCCATTACGCAAATAACGGCAAAAAAAATCACGTTTGTTGTATGGGAGCCCCACTTAAATATTTATTTTATTTTGTTTTTAGTATTTGTTGTTATAGCGGCAACAGAATACATCATCTGTGAAAATTTCAACTGTCTAGTTATCACGGTTCATGAGATACGGACAGATAGACAGACGGACAGAGGAGTCTTATTAATTGGGTCCCGTTTTTATCCTTCAGGTACGGAACCCTAAAAAGAGTGTTTTTGATCTAAACAGTCCCAAAAAATAATAAAATAAGCATAAAATAAAAATGTGGATGTTTACATAGCAACTCACTGAGGGCGGCGAGGTGCGGCGCCAGCGGCAGCTGGTAGTCCTGCAGCGCCGAGCCGCGCAGCAGCCGCTCCACGGCCTGGCTGTCCGCCAGGTTCGCCGCGCTCGACTCTGCACATTATCACATTAACCAAGTGAAACAAAACATCCAAACCATGTTTAAATCCGTGGACGTGGAAAAGTTCAACCTTGAAATATTTCCACAACAAATCGAAGCAAAATCGTTTCATCTATAGACCCCAGTGTGCTTGAGCAGAAATACGATCTTGAATTACGTAACCGACGCGACCTTGAACTATAAAGTTTTTTTCAAGACATTGAATAACCTTAATTACTAATTATGTTTTATATGTATGTCCAATCTGTTTATTAAGCTTATTGTTTGTAAGCATGTATTTAAGATGAAAAGAACATAATTCATAATCAGTAGTATCAGTACTATATTAAAATTGTTTTAAATAGATTACTCACATATTAAGTCAAATAAACGCTCGATATGTTTTGATCCATTTTCGAGGATCTTCTTAGGAACACCAACTGCACTGCCTCTAGTGATCGAGCGCGCGACGTGTACACGCTGACGTATGCAGACATTCGAGTCTCACGGGAGTTTTATAGTTAGAATGAGCAGGTACTACAGTTGATCCATATAAAACATACCTGGAATATAAGTAGGCTGTTGCGAAAGGTGCTGCTGTATGGACTTCTGCGTCATCTCCAGCTGGTTCTTGTAGTAGCGGCAGGCCGGGTTCGGGCAGTTCTGCACCACCTCTACAATGAACTCCTTCTCCATGCCAAACTGCTCCCGCCCTATTGTGTATGATTCTACCACCTACAAGTTATAGATAAACAGTTAACATTCGCCTCAGACAACAATATCCTCATGCCGGATAATGTACATTTGTTACAATGGAATTTCAACTTTCATAAAAAAGTAGTATTTCTTTTGTCTCATACAATTATTGACCAAATGAAATTAAGCCCAATAAAAAATACAACTAGATGCAAATGTGGTGGGCGGCACGAGGCTAATGACTATAATCTCTAGAACATTCTCTGATCAGATCGGGAAAATCCTGAAGAAAGGCCAGGTCAAGAGCACCCTAAACTGGTGAGCATGTATGAGGAATGTTATGAAAGTGAAGGAAGCGAAAGAGGTATGTCAGGATCGTAGCAAGTGGAAATATTATAATAACAGAGTTGGTAAGACATAGTATATAGTAAACTTACTGCTCTGACCGTAGCTTCTAAACCTAAATGCAGGCCATGGGGCCCATTCATATGCTTCAACATCACAGCATTGGCAAAGTGCTCATATGGCAGTATTATTTTCCCGTTATCTCTAAGAATTAGTCGGCCTTGGGTATCCAGCCCCACTCTTGATGCCATCATTCTGAAATACAAATGAGAAGTCTTATGACATTGCAACTACTTAACTAAACAAATAATTAGAAATGCAACTTCAATTGTTTAATTGGTTTGATAACATTTTTTTATGACTAATAAGTATCCAATAAGAATTAGCTTTGCTTTGACTTACTGAAGGTATGCAGCACTGGGCAGCATGGAGGAGTCCTTAAGATCACTAAAACACTGCAAGAGCTCGATGCTGGGGCTCCAGCCCTTGTTCTGCAGATACAGCTGCAGTAGCATGTACAGCTTCTCCGTGACGTAGCCCTCGGCGGCGTGCGGCGCCGCGCCCGCGCTCCCTCCGCCGCCGCCCGACCCGCCGGTGCTCTTCGCGAGCACACTCTTCATGGTCTCCGCCAGATCCATCTTGTAGATGTCCAGGTAAGTCCTCTTTTGGGAATCCTGCACCCAAAACAAACACTAGCGAATAATGCCACCCTCGGAGATCGATAGCAACACGTTTGAACGGAATTATGTACGTTTTCTGCGGTATTTTACTCACCAGAATGATAGTAATGTATATGCAAGTCACCAAAAAACACTGCACTGTCCTATGAACTAAAAATTACGGTGATATCCATCTACTAGTTTTATTTTTATAAAAAGACAGAAATTTGTGGAGACTCAATCCTTTCTTCTTTGACTTGACGCTGTCATTTTATTTTGATAGTGTTGGGACAACAAAACGCCAAGACTCGGTTTTCTGCAGAACTTTCTAATTTAGATATGGAAATATATATTTTTTATTTCATGATTTGTAATTAAATGACTTTTTATATATACTTTCCTTTAAGTTACTAATCGAAATAAATATACTTTCAATTTGCAATGTTTTAAATTTATTATCGTCAGGTTGTCTTCGTTTCCTATTCACTTCTGAACGAAAACGTCAAATGCAGCTTTGCTTTGACACTTGACACTTTTCGTTCTGTCAATGTCAAAAGAAACGTGTGCGGTGCTCTGTTGAGGTTGCGATGTTAATTTTCTTATAAATTATACTGCCTTTTATTTTATAATGGACGAAATAGTAGTCGGCACCTATGAAGGCTTTTTGCTAGGATATTCACTTAGTTACGAAGATGAGGTAAGTTAGCTGGTTGCAGCATAAATAATGACATGTCAATATTTTCTGGTTCAAAGCTTGTAATAGAATAATACAATTTATTTCAGAGAAGCAAAATTAAACAAACCTTTGCGACACATTCTCATACTGCTTCAGTGCGATGTGTGTCCATAGCTGGCAAATTTTTAGCTTCTGGTGGCACTGATGACAAAGTAGTGGTCATTGATATGAAGTCCCGAAAAGAGCACACTGTCCTCATGAACCACGATGGTACTGTAAATACTGCTGCTTTCACACACAATGGGACACACCTCCTTACTGGGAGCGACGATGGATCAATTATTGTGACGAGAACTGGCAATTGGCAAATTGAGAAAATATGGAAAAAAGCTCACCAAGGTAAATTAATACTGCTCGTTTTTCTAGGCTATGCAAACTTTAAGTTATCATGAATTATCTCAACATTATACTATTAGAATGCCTTGACTTTGTTCCTTAGTTGTTTAAAGGGATTCTCATACTTAGAACCTATAACATTATGTATACAACATGAATCTATTTCTCAACCTATTTTTAATGCACCAGTTATCTGGTCTTATATTTTCACAACCCCTTTACAAACACCTGGGGTATGCATGCCCCACTTTTAGAGACCTGGCTTTAGAGTTGTGAGTTATCATACCAATATTGTTATTATGAACCAGAAGTGACAATATACTTTTCTTTCAGGATTTCCTGTTACTGATATAGCAGTGCACCCATCTAACAAACTAGCTCTTAGTATAGGAGGTGACAAGACACTAAGAACTTGGAACTTAGTAAAGGGTCGTCCTGCTTTCACCATAAATCTTTCCAGCAAGGGTGTAACATTGCCTACTGAAATAAAGTTTTCACCTACTGGCGACAGATTCTCCCTCATTCATGAACAAAATGTTGATGTCTGGACAATAAGTAAAGCAGGAATTGAGAAACAAATAAAATGCACTACTAAACCAACATCAGTACAATGGGTATCTGATGAAAGGATGTATGTAGGATTGGACAATGGAAATATTATATCCTTTACTGTCTCTGACACTCAAGCCCTAACTTACAAAGCCCACAAACAAAGAGTTAAGTGTCTTCATTACAATAATGATGTATTATATTCATTATCCAGTTCAGGAGAAATTAAAGTTTGGTCAGAGAATGATTCCAAATTAAGTGAATTAAGCTCATACAATGCTGCTTGTAGAGTCACCTGCGTGACATTGAACAGGCAAAGCCAACTTATCAAGAAAGAGGAGAAATCAGGTGAAGGACACTCTGAAGCAGAGGAGAGTCTTGAGCAGACAGAGGAAAAAGATGACAGTGATGTTTCTGATGAGGAACTTAATGCTCCATCACCACCACCAAAGAGGAAACCAGGAGCCTTTGTAACCATCAGTTATGGAAATGATGAAGATGAAAAAGAAGGAGGTGCTCCACCTAAGAAGAAATTTAAGAAAAAGAAAAGAAATAAAAATAAAAATAAGAAAAATAAAGTAGTTCAATAATTAATGTACTTTGTTAATTGAATTAACAATAAAAATATGAATAATAAAGTTTGAGTAATAAATATACTAAAAATAACCAGGGGCCGATTGCATAACAAACTACAACTAATATTACAAGCGGAACTCCTTTTCTAACTTCACTTATTAAATAAGGAGTTCCGCTTGTAATATTAGTTGTAGTTTGTTATGCAATCGGCCCCAGGATGAAAGTTAATAGGCAGGTTAAGAGGCAGTAACCCTTTCAACAACAAGATCTCCTAAAGTCATCAATGTCATCATGTCTCATGACCTTCATGCCTTAAATAAGGGTTGTAGGTACCCTTCTTGTACCTAAAGATTATTTTCGTCAGGTATGCTGGTGAAAGGGTTACAACATGCAAAAAAAGAGAAAAAGAAAACCCACATTACCACTGCAGACTATATTTTCACCATCATTTTAGGAAATGTACATGATGTTCACATTGATCATAATTGATAGTAAAAAACAATATGATGTAGACTTTGGTTTGTTTATTTAATTATAAATAAAAAAATCTCTCCCAACCGCACACAAATACAAGTACATAAATAATAAACTGTAAGACACAATAAATTAATTTGGTCCCAAAATAAATATTAAATAAATAAGGAAAATTTAAATTAAAAAAATCAACAATTATAAACAGTACTGATCAATTTTGGCAATTGTTAATGGACTTCCTACTTACATTATTCGTTATTTCTTAATTAAAATAAATATCCTAAATGCACAATGTACATTCAGTCATACAGAATTATGCAGCACGCCGCCAGTCGCCGCGCTCGCGCCCGGCTTATTTACACGAACGATACAGGTGGCTACAGAACCGAACATACACACATGAATAATTGAATACACTATGTGGCCGAGGCTGCTCCCTCACTGCGGGCAAGTCCTTCACATTTGTACAAGCTCCTATAAACAGTTATTGTGAGTGGATGCAGTCTCAGCCATTTAACTTGCCTAAGAAAACTATAAAGCCAGACTTATATTTGATAACTCGTACAGAAATATCAAGAGAGAATTTCACTGGAATGTATTTATTTCAATGAATATAAGTTATAATAATCATCATTACGATTTCATAAGATAAACATTTTATGTGATTGCGCAATGAATAAAAAAATGCAGTGTGGTTGAAATACATAAGTAACAACTTTAATGAGATGAGATCACATGCTCGATGAATGTCAAATGTATTCTATGTAATTTAAATATCTTACTAACACAGTAGCAACGTCGCTCTAACGATCAGTCGCTATACAATACTAAGTACATTTTGTGCAAAGTTATTTATTTTCAAATTCATGTCGAAAATAACCAGTTTCTGTCTGAAAAATAGAACCTTGCAAAGATTAGGAATTACAAACCGATAGTTGTTACTGCGATAATATACAATTTTATTGACAATTCATGAATAGATACAAATTGAACATTACATAGTTTATCTTATACATGTATTTCAAAAATCTTAGAAGAAAATTAGCAGACTTTCGAGCAGCTTACGATTGATCTTATGACTAGATTGAGCCAGTGATTTCCAGCAGTCCATACTTCACATCAAACTTGAAGAAAACTGACACAAATAATACCGCATAGGAACGATAAAAGAAATAAGTTGTAGGAAAGAACTGACTTTGAATAAAAACATACAGAGATTAGATAGGTTAGATAGTCTAGATAAATGCTTTCTACTTGTCCTGTTCCATATTCACTTACATCTAAATTTCGATTATTAGTATTTCTTCGTTCGACTCTACCCTACCGTCACTAAACTCTAAGCTATAAGTCAGATGGCACTCTCTACGCTATCGGACACAGCTTTTGCTTCACCCCGACCCGCCAGTCTTCAGAGCCAGTCGCACAGTTCCCAGAATAAATTAGTTCAGTAGAAGAAAATAGGTCTAAAGAAGAATAACATTTGGCGTAATGTTGTTTTTATGATGTTATCGCGTGCTATTTAATATATACCTATAATTCTTCTTCATTTATAAATTTTCATTGAAGAAACCAATGGAATAGAAGAGAGAAAATATAAGAGGTCTAAGTTACAACGACGTAATTCCTATTTTAATCAAGTGAATAGCCGATCAACGTAAGATTAAACACTGCTCAAGTAACTTATATTAGTGGCTTTAATATGATATGACAGATGGCTTATTACAGTCACATTTATTACATCATAAAAGATAAAGCATCCACGTGAGAAAGAGACAAATACAATACCTATAGTGTGCATTGCAATAAATGCGACCATTACAGAAGTAGAGTGTTAAAGCGTGTACGCGACTGACTCTGGACGACTGGCCTATTTCTTCTTGGCTTTCTTCTCCGCTTTCTTGAGGGCCTTGAGGTGTTTCTCATGCGCCTGGCGCAGCTCCTTGAGGCGGCGCTTCATGCGGCGGCGGTCGTCGCCGCCGAGCCCGAGCAGCTTCAGGTCGGCGGAGCTGAGCGCCAGCAGCAGCGCGCCGTCCACGCCGCGCGCGGCGAACGCGCTCGCGTGACGCTCCAGGCCCTCGCCGAGGCCCGATACCCACTGCCATACCTGCACAAGATATTCAATGTTACAGCATTTCTAAATATGTTATTTCAAATTTGATGTATCGCCGCGGACCAAGTGTATAAAGTTGCGATATGTTTGCATTGAATATTAACCCAGGCTTTTTGCCACGTTTCAATGGGAGCCCGGGGTCCGCTCGGCAGCGAATCGCAAAAAATTGCGTAGGCTTTTTTACGAAAGTGACTGCCATCTGACCTTCCAACCCAGAGTTGAAGCTAGGCTTTATGGGATAAGTCAGATTTCCTCACGATCTCAAAGGATGGAGATGGAGAATAATAGTCTGTAGACTAAAATTAATAGCACACAACTTCCGTCATACTCCTGTACGTGTGTAGGGTGGTATGTGACATTGCAGTCCCTAAATACGAGTAGACGTCAGCAAGTACTTACCTGCTGCTTGCTCCAGTGCGTGACAGGATGCGGCGACAGCGGCGCGGGCGACAGGCTCGCCTCGGACACGGCGCTGGACAGCGGCTGCCACGGCACCTCGCCGCCGACTACGCAAGCCGGAGCTTTCTTCACTATAACATGCCCATTTCATTGTCATCACGCGGCTACATATTGGGACGCAACTCTCAGACCGTGGTGGTTATTGACGGAGTCGAGACTTGGGCCCCTCCGCCCAAATAGCAGCCACTTTATTAGAATAGTTTATTTGACTCCATTACATTAAGTACTTTAGTAATAAAACGAACAAATTATGTACTGTCTAAAAAATTCAATTGTCCGTGACTGTATCAAACGATATAATGTCAGGAAGGTACTTGTATGCCGCTAGTTGTACGAGAGAAAACAGCTTCTACATAACTCTAACTAGGAAGTCTAGGTACCTATTTAAGCTTGACTTATATGTACGTGACTCCTTGTATAAAAAAAACCTGGTTAAAATAGATATTTTAGTTCCTAGGTAGGTATAGAACGGTTAGGGATTACACCGCTAAATGTACATGAGTACATACTACAAGTTCGCCTACTGTCAAAATAATTAACACAAAGTAAAGCGTGTCACAATTAATGTGCCACCGATCGAAAAACACGATTGTCCGATTTTGTCTCGCAAAGAAATATTTCTGTACTCGCGCGATGACAATTATGACTAAGAAAATCAGTGTAGCGACTGTAGAGCTCAAAATAAGTCTCATACCAAGTAAAATATTCCACCACCCAGGCGTAACATAATTTTTTTTGCCAAGAATGAGAGTGAAGTCATGAAGTGATTTGTGGATGGCAAAAGCGTGCGAAAAAGGAAAATGCGGGATTAAAAATAAAAACTCGACAGCTTTTACCATTTTACCTACCACTGATACTGATGGCCGTCTTAAATTAATTCAGCATGGTAATCTTTACCTGAATAAATCAAGGTGAATTATAGCGTTTATCTAGCGATCAGTGGCGGTAATAGATAGAAGCATGTCGAATAATACACAGCAAAAGTACCTAAAACTGTAGCTTGAAAATAATAAAATAAATCTTTTCAAGAATACCACAGCGTTCAATCTAACCAACTCAACCAGATTGGATAATGGGAATGCATAATAATATTTAGGTTACATTGGATATGGGAATTCATAGGTTAGGTTTGAAGATGGATATGGTCCAAATGACTACAGGTCTTGGATATCAAGCGGGACGATTTTACTTCCCGTCCTAAAAAGATGCCAACCATATCCTACACCTTATAAATGAGGAATTCACCTTACAGAAACCGGAACCAGAATCCGCGTTTGTAAGTAAGGCCGATTTTTTATTTGTTGTCGATTTTTTTTTCGTTTATTTCGATAAAATTTCGTTAGTTTGAAGAGCTCCACATTTTGGGCGGAATAAATACGAAATCACAACTTGTCTCAAAAATGTACTTATTTAATTTTCCATTAATTCATGAAAATTCCATACGTTTTCGTAACTTAGAGGAAGATTTTTTGGGACATACGTTGAAATTGCGCTTATAAATTATAACTTATATTGCACTCCACCTATCCCCCAAATTTTATCAAAATCCAATGAAAAAAAAAATCGTCAACAAATAAAATCAGCTCATTGAATCTCTAATTAAAATGAATTAGAATTCAATGCCTACTTCCCAGAGCCACGTTCGCCATACGTGAGGTTCAACAAGCTGTGACTTTATACAGCATCCTGCAGATATCTACATTCTACAACCAAGGATTGTAAGAAACAAGCAACTAAATAGCTAATGAGGACCGCCGTCTCAACCGTCTGACACAAACCTCTGGCGTTGGCCTCGCTGACGGCCTGGCGGATCTCGTCGACGAGGTCGTTGGTGAGCTGCACGGGGTCGGGCGGCGGCGCGGGCCCCGCCGTGGCGAGGCGCCGCTCGCGCTCCGCCAGCACCTGCTTCAGCTGCTCCGCCAGCGACGCGGCCGGACCTTCACCCGGCGGGATTACTTAGGACCGTACCGACCAATCGTTGGAATGTCCCGTACAAACGCGATTTATGCTCTTTTTAGACATACAATATTTATGTTTCTATGATATAGGAGCTCAAAAATACTTGGCAAGATGAGTCTTCGATTAACAGATATAGATTGTAGGTACCTAACGCTAGTAGACGAAATAACATGCGTTTGTACAGGACAGCCCCGTGGAACTTTCCTTATCTACGTGTTACGACTAAACCGAACCTCCTTTCTAATTTAGACGCTATGGCGCTTTGATTAAGACTCTGGCTTGTGCAAATTTAATCAGCTATTAAAGGCATTCCGACTTTTTCCGACATACAATTTCATATAAGCTCAACTTAAATGAATGAAATTATGTGCCCGGAATCAACAGTATGCTGATCATTGGAGACGAAATTGACAACTATGATCTAAATACGACTCTATACCAGTGAGTATTAGGTATAATTTTAGAAGATCCATGGATCTTGTAAAATTATCTTTACCATAAGTCATGAGGTCATGACTGACTATCATGATCAGTTAATCAAATCAAGCGCCATATTTACGATATCGGACGTCTCAAATCACGGTATTATGTATATCTCGTTTTACTATGTTGAATGTGTAAGGTTTAGTCCTGGTATGGCGACAGTAAAATGTGGGTAGGTAATGCTATGGCAAAGGTGAAGATGCGTTAATCACACAGGGGTTTTCGTTCAGTATGTTCGTGTACATGCGCAAATGTCTTTCATGTGCAAATCTTTCAAACGTGTATAGTATGTATAGGTTATGTTGGTAGGTATAATATCGAAAATGTTGTTTAATTTATAGATTGTAATATCTTTGAATGTCAATATGAATATACGAGCACAACATAAAAAGCAAGCAGTAAATCACGCTTGCCACTTTACTTTTTGCTCCCGGCCTTTAGCAAAAAAAAAAGAAATATGTACAATTATTACATACCTGTAAGTTGGTGATGCCGATGGTCTCTTGAATATACCGCGTCGTCAGTCGCGCTCCCCACAGAGCTACCACAGCTTTGCCTCTCTCGCTGCTAGGTAAACAAAGATGCCTTTAGTTGGTATTCGTTTATTAACTCTAAAGTAAGCAGATAAGGTACACAGTTACTTACAGAGGGTGCTCCTGTGTGTGTAGGCGCACCCGATGTGGATTCACTTAGAGATTCGTCCGCGGAGTCGTTATACGAGTCGTCTAATCCGTCATACTGTAAAAGAATAATGAAACCTTATATTTTACAGTTCCAGAGAAAAAAATACGTCTCTTTGATGGTTTAATCCGAACAATTTTCCCTTTTTTATGTGGTTATAGTGGCAACAGAAATGCACACTGCTTGTCTTCATTTAAAAACGACCCGTTTTGATTGGTCTCAAGAGTATGTGTGTATATAGATGGAGCGCGGTGTATTTGCAGTATACTAGTATAGTAACGGCCCCGAGCGTGGCCGTGTCCAGCTCCCGCGATGCACCGCTTGCCATACTTGAATCAAAACAAATGACGGTCGGCGTCAGCGTCGAGCGTGCACGTTCGGAGCGTGCGTTCCGTGGTCCTCGCCTAGGGTAAGTTTACGTGTGTAGTGTATACTGACGGAGCTGGCGTTGCTGAGCGAGTGCGGCGACTGCGGCGCGTGATGGCGGTGGCGCGCCAGGTCGGTGCGCGCGCGGTGCGCCGAGGTGTCCAGCAGCGGCCCGCCGCGCGGCACGGCCGCGTCCAGCTCGCGGGACGCCGTCGCTACCGGCGCACCTGCTGTGTCTGCGCTGCAAATATACGCCGCCATTATTTATCATATTTCCAAGGTTTGCCTTATGGGTGTGCACGTTTCTTGGTATTGAAACACAGGCGGACAAGGTGGAATCACTAACCTAATGCTAAGAAATGTAATTAACCCTTTTTGCAATAAATATATCAAGACTATCTAATGAAACAGTTGAGTTATTCTCGTCCGCCGCCGCGTAGATAACGAAAAAGACTTAAAAAATGTATAAACCTACTTAATTTCACAATTAAAATTAGACCGCATGCTAGCTACTACTGGGCAGGAACGAAAAGAAAATCTTGATACAACGCGGTGGTGTAGTGTAGATCGGCCCGGGCGCCACCGCAGCCTGCACTGAAGGAGCCAGCTGTTCACCAGCAGGCGTCCACGTAGTCTGTACTCACGTGGTGTCCGCGTTGGTGACGGGCGCGGCGTGGTGCGCGGGCGGCGTCACGTGCGGCGTGTGCGGCGGCGTGGCGTAGATCGGCACGGGCGCCGGGACCGCGGGCTGCACTGCAGGGGCCACGCTGTTCACCGGCCGGGCATCCACGACCTGATGAACGGATAATACCGATAATATTAACGTAACGTACGAGTAGATTTCATGATTGCACCATTTGTGCGCTGTACCCTCACGACGAATCGAAATAACAAATGCGCGCAAGCTGTTAGGTCCCGTACAGTCAGAAGCAGAAGTTGCTAAGCGCGCGATGTGTTAAAAATTACCTTGACACGCTCTTATTCTATTAACAATAAAGTCAAGATCATTTTGAAGACCTCGCCCGCTTAGCAACTTCTGCTGCTGAGTGTAAGTACGCCGGCGCGTCGCTATTTTATACTGTGAGTTGGCGGAGCGCAAATGATACCGCGCGGTTGCACACTAAAATTAAGTTTCGGCCAGCCTCGTGGGGCGCGTATGGTCCATCGCGATCTGTTCGCGAATGGCATTCACCAATCTGTACGCACTTGAATTTTACGAGTATATTTAGCAGTGCTCAATCTGAGTGAGAGGAATAGAATAACTGTCACCTTAGGCTCAGGTTCCGACACGGTGACGTCACCGATGTCCGGCGCTTCCCGCTCGCGCGCCTCGCGCTCCCGCCGAGCTGACTTGTCCACCTTGGCGTACTCGTCCTCTATGGGCGACAAGTCGGACAGGTCGCTGTCGGAGCTCCAGGGGTCTGACAAATAAATTAACATGTAGGTTAATCGTCGTAGGTCGATTGTCAAGTTAAATTTTCATAAAATATGTTATGTAATTGTCCGGTACTGCAGCAAAATTTCAAAACTTGCATTAATAATATAGGGTTAACTATAAACAATTACCTACGTATTGTAACTTATTCATAATTAACGTTTATACGTCACCACTATTTTATAGTTTTCTTTTTTATGTATTATTTGTTTTTATTAAACACATTTAACTTTATATTGCAGATGTATAACTTGTCATGTGAGCTATAAACTAACCGTTGATGAGCAGAGGGTCGGGGTCGGGACGTCGCGGTAGTGGCGGCGTCTCGCGGCGCGCGGACGGTTCGTGCGGCAGCATCACCGGTAGCCCGGCTTTCTTCTGCGTTTCCTGAGAGATCACATTACAATTAACCTTTTGGACGCCAATGACCGATATATCCGCACCGCAGGTCTAACGCCAAAGACCGATTAATCGGTCACAGACCACAGAGCAACATAGACCTACGTGCATATCGTCAGGTGACAAGCAAAACTTACTAATTCCCACCACAAGTTCATAGCCATAGTGAATCATATTAGTACTAAAAGAAGGTAGATTTTTAGTAATTAGTGACTTTTGCTTGTCACCTGACGATATGCATAAAGTTCAATTTCAGTTTTGACACTTGGGTGCCGTGGCGTCCGAGTGACAGCTTTTGTGTTTGACACGGCGTCGAAAAGGCTGATACAGGTTTAAGATCATATTCGCTGGCGTACAAGAAAGAGGTACAATTTGCAACTAGAAGTATACTTCTATGTGTATGTGTTATTTATACGAATCGCTACTTGCATGCGTATAGTACTAGGATCCTAGTGTAGCGTATGCGCCTCAAAAAGCTCGCAAATGGATGTTCATATGCACTAAATAGTACTATACGCATGCAAGTAGCGATTCGTAAAAGCGCGTTAGACGAATCGCGAAAAGCGTGTAATCGCCTGATGGTAAGCGATAACAGTCTCCCATGGATATCCTCAACACCAGAGAGGTTGTGAACGTGTTAAATGGAACATCGGCTTTTTAGGCCGAAATTTTGTCCGTAGCGTACTCACCAGCAGCAGAACCTCGAGCCTTGCGACGCGCTCGTGCAGCGCGGACAGCGCGCAGGCGTACTCGCGGTGCGCGTCGCGCGCGTTGCTGCTCCACCACTCCTCGCGCGCGCGCACCATGGCGCGAGTGCGGCGCCACTCGCGGAGCGCGCGCCGGGCCTGCAACGTGATCACTTTTCAGTTATGTAGTCGGGTAGGGTACAGTCGCCATCATATACATCGGAGCGGCCAAGGTGCTCAAAAATATCTGAACACGCACTCTAACGCCTTGACAATAGAGGCGTGTTCAGATATTTGGGAGCGCCTTGGCCGCTCCGATATATCTGATGGCGACTGTACGATGTACGTGTCCAAAATTATGTTCATATTTAGTTATGTTTTACCTTTTAGTGTTTGTTTCTCTCTCATTTTCTCAAAAGTTAGCTGAAAGAGATTTCTATTAGAGATATATTCGCCTTTGTACCATCACGCTCCGCGATTGTTGCGCCATTTAGGATCCTATCTAAATTTGTTGTAATTACTTAAATACTAGGCTATATAATTTCCAATTTAGCAAAAACCCTAACATAACATGACCATAAAAATCCCGTGTGGTGACTGTACACATACTCATATCTTTTACTTTGTTACGTCTAGTTTGTGTAAACTTGTTTATGTGCAATAAAGTGTCATAACTACATACATACTTCGAAGGCTTTCAATCGACAAAGAGAGAATAAAAAAAGCTGGCCGACCTTGTCGTACTTGCGCTGCGCTTGCTGCGCGGTGTCGGCGGCGCGCGCCAGGGCGCCGTCGTCGGGCGCGCGCGCCGCGCACCACGCGCGCACGCGCGCCGCCACCTCCGCCGCCGGCGCGCCGCCCGCCTCCATGCCCACCACCTCGCAAAGACACGGTTCAATTAATCCACAGCGCTTTTACTTCAATTTCACGTAACGATATCATTTATTAGATGCCAACCATGGTATTACAAGATATTTACATATATGTAATAACATTATAAAGTGCAACATGGACTCTGCTGGGGCGCGGCGAGACAAAACCTCGCGAGCCCCCATGGCTCACCGTTTTGAAAAATTTATGAATCGAATCGACAAATTTTTTGAAGTGAACACTTCTTTAGCGGCGCTGTGCACGTTTTGCGACGGGAAAAAAATGTTAAACTCGCGACAGGTCACGTGACCGTAAGATTCGTAAGACGTAAAACGGACACGTGACCCGATCGAAAAACTGTTACAATGTCATTGAGTTTTCAGTTCTGCCGGCACTCCCGGAGTACAACACGTTACTTTTTTTTATAATGATCAAACCCGCTCACAAAATTTCAAAAGAATCAGTCGAGAAATGCGCCCCGTAGATGAGAACGGATATACGAAAACGGAGACCTTCGCTGCTCCACTCGGTCAATAAGATGGTCGTAGTCATCATGGTCCTTTATAGAATGGCGTTTCCTCTCAGAACCTAAGTACTATATATAATGTAGTATAAATGGTGTATAGTAGATACCTCGTGCAGCAACGCGCGCAGCTCGGACACCTCGGGGATGTTTGTGACAGGAGCGGGCTCGGCGGGCGCGGGCGGCGGCGACGACCGCTCCGGCGCCGCGCGCCGCGCGCCCGAGCGCACCGCCCTGACGGAACAAACATGCATCAATACTCGACAACCACAAATATCCGCATGAGATACCGGCGCTGGCGCGCTAAACGAATAAGGCCGAGATAAAAGGGCCGTAAAAACTGCGGACCTGAGGCCCTCCCGCCAATATCGAAAACTCATTATCGGCTATTTACTATCTATACACCTCTTGCATATTCGAGCGACAGAGGCAAATAACGTTGTTCGATGTTGGCGGTATGCGCACTGGTCGCGCCGCGCCGGATCATCCTCGAGACGACGCGACACAGCTCGCTAGTTTGCCTATAGGCGGCGTGTTAATATCGCGCGCCGTGAATGAAGCTACGTCCACGCACATAGTAACTAGGGCCGCCATGTCACTCTATAGTACGCGACGGATTTCAAATTTATTGAAAAAGCATTATTTCTAACATGCATGCAAATATACACGTTAGTATACTGCTCACGCAAGTATCCCTTTACTTGATCCAGTTATATGAATATGAGCCGCGTGTACGCAGCCGAGGGAGTTTAACTTGATTATACCTAACCTCCCCACTGCTGCAATTCAACCGATCTAAATCCCGACTCAAATAGGTCCAATGCCAACTAAAAATATGATCATACCTGTCCTCCCTCTCTTTATCAGCTGCCAAAGATTGCCGTATGAGATGGGCCACTTCGCTGTTTTCAGGGTCCTTCTCGCGACCGATGAGAAACTTCACTGGTCCTGACGTATTTCGTAGCACTGACGCGGCGTAGGCTTGGGTAACACCTACCTATAAATGGAATATCAAAAAATATTATATTAAAATTGATTTTAGGTTATAATAAAAAAACACATTCATCTCCTTCAACAGATAATATTGGTAAGAGGCGAATGCTACCTTGAGTACAGCTAGCAGAGCTACATCTTAGCTTGAGTAGTCAAAAAACGGGACAAAGGTTTTGACCAATTTCAGCATTATAAATATCTTACTTCAATATTTCGCGTGGCCAAATAGCAAATTCAGATTCAGGAAGGTAAAATTAGTCTAAATAACGTGGATATCAAAATATATATGTCCGAACTCGGCAGACATTCGACCAGGGGTTAGCCCTGGTGCGAGTCGGATGACGTTTATATTCACACATGCAAATGTATGCGAACGATTTGAGTGTACGCTGCACAGATTATATCCCTGTCCGCTCGCTAGTTTGGGTCGTACAGTAAATTGTGGAATAGTGATGTTATTTACCAGACTTTTGCCGTCAACCTCGATGATCTGGTCGTTGACTTGTATGCGTCCGTCGCGCGCGGCGGCTCCGCTTTCAGTGATAGTTTTAACGAATATGCCCAATTTTTCTAAGCCCGCATCGGCGCCGACACCCATTCCTGTAAACATCATTGTTAATTAAATATATAATGTGGAAAACCACACGTCCTCGTTGCAGTCGTTCTCAACCTTATATCACATAAGATAAGGTTCAAATTACCAATGATTGAGAGGCCCAGCCCGTCGGCCCCCTTCAGCAAGTCGACCGGGAACACGTGCATCTTCTCGACTCGCTTCTCGAGCTCGTACTCGGCGGACGCGGCCACCGGATCCACGTCCTCGTTGCGATCTCAACCTTATGTTACAAGAGATAAGGCTCAAATTACCAATGATTGAGAGGCCCAGCCCGTCGGCCCCCTTTAGCAAGTCGACCGGGAACACGTGCATCTTTTCGACTCGCTTCTCGAGCTCGTACTCGGCGGACGCGGCCACGGGGTCCACGTCCTCGTTGCGGCGGTCGTACTCGCGCACCGAGTGCGTGGAGAACACTTGCATCGGGTTCGTACTGGAATATAATACGCTAAGTTTAGGCCAGGTCCAGTCAGTAACAATAGTTGCTAAGCGGGCGAGGTGTTCAAAATTATCTTGACGCGGCTTTATTGTTAAGAGAATAAGAGCGCGTCAAGGTAATTTTGAACACCACGCCCGCTTAGCAACTTCTGCTGCTGACTGTCCATAGTAAAAGACAACCGTATAGTCCCGTTAATGAGAATTACGTGCGGAAGGGAACACTATCTGCTTGAAAAAGTTGCTTAAAAGCGTCAGTGGAGGTAAGATCTATGTTTACATTCCGATCTAATAAAAAAATCCAAATTTTCGTATTTAAATAAAAAGAGTTGCACTATCAGCCGTCCACAACTATATTACCACCATATAAAGTAGATTTTGAATAAGATTTTTGGGTAAAGATTAAAATAATAAAAGTGTTTTACCTGAATTTAACTTTTCTGTTCATCTTAACGAATACAGGCGGTGTGTAATATTCATCGTCCTCATCTTCTTCGATAGGCGGAAGACCAGCCACCTGAAATATATGGCAATTTATTGTTTGAGTGTTTCATTCACGACACTAGTCTAAAATATGCCGAAAGATTCTCAACTTAAAAATAGGAAAACCGATTTTTGTTGTTAAGTTGAACTGTTTTCTAAAATATGCCGAAAGATTATCAACTTAAAAATAGGAAAACCGATTTTTGTTGTTAAGTTGAACTGTTTCTTTATTGACCGAAGCGAAGCGAAGGTCTACGTTTTGACTCGGGCATTTTGCTTTCGTATGTCCGGATGTTCTCCTCTACAGGTCGCAATTCTTAACCGATTCTCGTGAAATTTTGTGACCGAATTTTATGACTAAATAAAATTTTTTTGTCAATCCGGTTTTTGGAAATTTTTAAAAATGGCGGAGTCGTGATACCTGGCGCCTAAACAAATAGTCGTATCGATATCATAAGACTTTTTTCTTTTTGAAACATGTTTACAGAGTTAATAGCAAAAAATGCAGAAAAAAATTATCGCTGGTTTAGGCGGTATTTAGATATTTAATTTTAACTAATTTTAATTTGAGAAGGAGTAGCTAAATTTCGTCAACCCATCTAAGAACTATTTGGCTCAGTTTGTAAACGTTCGCTTTTTCTGTTTGCACAGAGGGTCTGGGTTCGATCCTCAGTAATTGTATGCTGGGATATTATAACTTTTTGTATTTTTTTACACATCAATTTCGTATTGTTTTTCTTTAATTTACTATACACCGTGTTTTTATTGAATTCCGTTAACTTCGGGGTATAGTTAAGTACGTTTATAAGAACTAAATGGCATAGTTAATTTTCAAAAAAAAAAATTTTTTTTGTTTTCTTTTTTGTTTTTTTTTTGTTTAAAAAGTAATTAAATGTAGCATATAGCGTTGTTGTAACACGGGCATTACATTTAACTCAACCAAACAATTGAAATCTGTGACATATCAATGTCATTTCGTACATCAATCGACCGAGATTGTACTTAAGTTTAGTAGCAAATGTATGAACTCATTCTAAACACTAATCAATATGTAAGCCGGCCCTAAGGCAAGTGTACACGCTTGTAGAGGCCTTATAGTAAAAAAATAAATTATGGATTATCTCCGAAATGGACTTAATTAGAACATCGGTGTCTTTGAGAAAGTTACTTGATTTAAGCTCAGGAATGCACCCTTGAAATTAACGGAAATCAAAAAAAACACGGTGTATTTAAAGCTCTTAGCACCATGTTATTTCAAGCTCTGCTCGCGAGGTCTACAGCTCACAGAGCCACTAGTATTATAAGTTATAACTCACTACAATAAGTAGCCGGATTAACGTCATCTTTTGGCGACTTACAACAACTCTCAGCCCAACCACTATTACTACAGGTCGATTCACAAGAGCTGGCACGAATGGAATGAATGAGTGAATGAAGATATCTGTGTAGGACATTAACCAATGGTGGCTCTGACTGTATACCGATACGGGTGTCACTCATACAATCAAAGTTTGGTTCATTCCATTCATGCCAGCTTTCGTGAATCAACCTGTACTTAGATACTAGAAGTCTCATCTTCATTATGTAACCGTCAGATATCCGCGTCAGGAAGTCATTTCATGTGATTTTAAAAAGCTGGCGCCATATTGAACTGGTCCTGGTCCTATTGCGTTAAAAATCGATACCGTGGCTCACTCCGCGATTTCGTCGCCTCGCAACAAGTAGCTGTAAGTACATCCATCCCGCACAAATTTTGGCGGCCAGCTATAGGCCGCACGTGGCGCTTGCGCCACCTAGCGGTCATATCTGTCCTAATCGTAACAGGCCGCGTAGCCAAGACGCCAATCGCTTACGCTTCGTAGCGATCGAAACGCAACTGTCACTGTCATACTAATATGGAAGAGTGATAGAGAGACATAATGCTTTTCGTTGTCGAAGCGATAGCGATTGTAACCTTGGCTAGGCCGGCAGGCAGGTATTATTTATTCTGTGACCGTAGTCTAATCCGTAGAGGCCTACCTCGGTATAAAAGTGTCCGTCCTCGAAGTAGTGTATGCCGCTCTGGGTGGCGGTGGGCTCCGGCGGGGAGGTCTTGCGGTCGCCGCCGGCTAAGGCCGCCTCGCCCTCTAGCGACACCTCGTAGCTCTCGTCTACTGTATGATACTAGAGGCTCACCTCGGTATAAAAGTGTCCGTCCTCGAAGTAGTGTATGCCGTTCTCCTCGGCCAGCTCGCGCAGCGCCTGCGGCGGGTAGTGGTCGAACACGGTGGGCTCCGGCGGGGAGGTCTTGCGGTCGCCGCCGGCTAAGGCCGCCTCGCCCTCTAGCGACACGAACTCGTAGCTCTCGTCCACTGACTGCATGCTGCAAATATATTGATAAAGATTTATAACACGAACTTCATAATATGGGGTATTCGCTTCCAAAGTTGTATAGCATAATCGACTGAGCAGTCCCAAAGAATTATGTGTATCCTTTGTCATCACATCACATTTTATCATTAATTTGCCTATTTTTATGAAATAATAATAATTACTGTAGGTCTACCACATTATCTCAGGCAGTTCAGTAAAAAACTTGCGCGGACACGCGGTTGTAGTATAAGCTAGCTAAATTTTAAGAATAAAATTACTTTATTCAATCAATCCGTAGCTGACCATAACGACTTGTTACCAACCGTTACAGTTAACACTTAATGCAAAATTGAACCATATCACTTTGAAGAAAAGTTCAAAATTAGGTGGGAAATATGTTCCCCCTGCTTTAAACGGTAAACCTAAGTATATAGCTAGTTTGTTAGTGCACGACACCTTGCACTTTGTGACTATGCGCTGAAACTTGGCACAGTTGATTCTTAGCTGGTCATGAGCAGATACAGACCGGGAGACCTCGAGAGCCACGTCTCATTTAGTGGGGGGGAGGGGGGGAAGTTCGACGCCGCCGCGCTTCACTTGGAGCAACATTTCTCTAAAACTGTACCTATTAGGGCATGTGATATATCATTTTCGGTTAAATTAAGGATGAGGAATTTTTTTTGGAACCAAAACAATGCACTTTCTAACAAAAAAAAAACATAAAGCAGAAAAGACAAAAAAACGTATCTTGGATTTTTTCATAATTACCAATTTTTTTTTTAAAGTGTAGTAGGAATCTGAAAACAAAAAATATAGTTGTAAAGCTACACTTATTACGTTTAAGAAAATATATAGTTTATTATACAAAACTGTTGATAAATGGGAGATAAAAAATAATATTAAGCGTGGGCCAGAGTGATCTCAATACAAAATATTATTAATGTGGGAAAGTTACTTATAATTTGTTCTACAATCGTTTATTTTTTTAGTTTTTCGTAAATAACTCGTAAACGGTAGCCCACAGCAAAAAAATATCTTTTACGTAAATAATCTGTTTCAGATTTCTTATAAAATAAGTGCTCCTTTTTTTCGCTAAGATCAATATTAAAAAAAATATTGAAGGGAGAAAATAAATACTAAGGTCCTCTTTTTTAGTCATTCGTAAATAACTCGTAAAGGATGTCCAATAGCAAAAAATATTTTAACACAAGAATAATTAGCATAAAATTTCCTACAAAAAAGGTTATTCAAACTTTTTCGCTAGGATCAATATTTAAAAAGGGGACCTTAGAATTTATTTTCTCTCTTTAATATCGTTTTTAATATTGATCCTAGCGAAAAAGTTCGAATGACCTTTTTTGTAGGAAATTTTATGTAAATTATTCATGTACTAAAATTTTTTTTGCTATTGGCCTTCGTTTACGAGTTATTTACGAATGACTAAAAAAGGGGACCTAAGTATTTATTTTCTCCCTTCAATATTTTTTTTAATATTGATGGTAGCGAAAAACAGTAGTACTTATTTTATAAGAAATCTGAAACAGATTATTTACGTAAGAGATATTTTTTGGCTGTGGGCTACCGTTTACGAGTTATTTACGAAAAACAAGAAAAATAAACGATTGTAGAACAAATTATAAGTAACTTTCCCACATTCATAATATTTTGTATTGAGATCACTCTGACCCACGCTTAATATTATTTTTTATCTCCCATTTATCAA
The DNA here is from genome assembly GCF_910591565.1 of Cydia splendana. Classification (NCBI taxonomy): domain Eukaryota; kingdom Metazoa; phylum Arthropoda; class Insecta; order Lepidoptera; family Tortricidae; genus Cydia; species Cydia splendana. The sequence goes on along the minus strand of NC_085971.1, from coordinate 7,840,805 downwards.
TAGTTTTGTATATTAAACTATATATTTTCTTAAACGTAATAAGTGTAGCTTTACGACTGTATTTTTTGTTTTCAGATTCCTGCTACACTTTTACAAAAAAATTGGTAATTATGAAAAAATCAAAAATACGTTTTTTAGTCTTTTCTACTTTATGCTTTTTTTTTTGTTAGTAAGTGCATTGTTTTTGTTCCAAAACTAGATTTCTCATCCTTAATTTATCCGAAAATGATATATTACATTCCCTAATAGGTATAGTTTTAGAGAAATGTTGCTCCAAGTGAAGCGCGGCAGCGTCGAAATTTCCCCCTTCCCCTCCCCACTAAATGAGAGGTGGCTCTCGACGGCTCCCGGTCTGTATCTGCTCAAGACCAGCTAAGAATCAACTGTGCCAAGTTTCAGCGCATAGTCTCAAAGTGCAAGGTCCCCATACAACGGTGTGCAGTAACAAAGCAGCTAATATGTGGAGTGATAGTTACCTCTCGTAGGAGAGCACGGACTGGTAGCTGTCGTTGAGCGAGACGCCGTTGTCCTGCGGCGGGTGCGGCGACAGCATCGCCACGATCTCCTGCGCCTGCTCGTCCGACAGCAGCGCCTCTTGTCTGTGCCACACAAGGTAAGTTACACTCTGTTTAGCGATTATCACACTGATGCCTATCCACACGCGGCTTCGGTATGTGAGCGAGACAGCGCTATGCACGTATATAGCAGACCGGAGCAGCGTGAGGATCCGCATCTAATGTAAAGCTTGCCTTAGGATTATGTTTCGGTCCAGAAAAACGGATTAAATCCTGAGGGGCTACCGCGAAAACCGAAATTCGCAAATTGCGGGGATCTTACTCTTTTACTCCAATGAAGGCGTAATTAGAGTGACAGAGAAAAATGCCCGCAATTGACGATTTTCGGTATTGGCGGTAGCCCTATGGTACCTGATAATATAATCCGTAACCTAATGCTCCAAACGCTGTGTGCGACGATGATACATAAAGGATGTACAATCTTAGATAGTAAGGGTCCCACTGATTAACAGTCCGCCGGACGGAATCGACCTGTCAGTTAGAACAAAAAGTTGACAGTTCCGAACAACTGACAGGCAGGATGCCATCCGGAGGACTGTTAATCAGTGGGCCCCTTAAATAGTGTTTTTGTGTGAAATATACCTACATTAGCGAAAGTGCATATTGAGAATGCCCCCTAACTAGCAGAATTGTCATTTTCATTACATAATTTTTACTTCGATTTCAGAGCTCTATCTACTCCACACCGAGCTGCAAAATTGTATGGCCACTTTATGAATCAATTCCATTCATAATGTGTCCATGCACTTTTGCAGGTTACTGTTCATCTATGTATACCAACGTTGTAGTTGACTAAAATAACTTTTATCGATCTTTCCAACAAATTGTGGCTTTACATCAAAAAAAGATAATTGGATTTCATCGGGTAAAAAGTTATCAGACTTCAAGTAAGAAGGAGCATACTTCTATAAGAAATAGAGAAGGAAATAAAACATTACAATTACGGCACGCTTACCTAAGTTTTTTCTCCAGAATACTGCGAATTTGATCAGGCAATAGAAGCGTTGTGCGCACAGGCAGCATGCAAATAATAAAAATACAACATTTAATTACTCAAGCATGTCACGCTACATCAGACGCGAAGATAAACAAAATAGTACCGTCGTACCGATCGACAGGACAACTCCATCCTATATCTGTTTTTATTTCCATGATACTAAAATGATAGATCCCACTGTCAATATTATGAAAGTAGGCGGCTGGAAAACAGTGCCGTCAAATTATACCGGATTACAAAAACTATAGCGCGCGGTTATTTTATGCGATAGACGCAGCGTTGAACGCATGCGTCAACGGAATGTTGAAAAAATGACAATAGAATATAATAGAATAGTTTTTTATTCGTAATCACACAGACAATAGACATACATAGAAAAAACATAGTGAAAAATAAAGTGTCACGAAATGGCCCCATCTCAGCATGTTGCTGGCGACTTCCAGCGCTGATCTTGCGATGAGACCATGTTTACGCGTTTACCGCGTAAAACAAAGTAGTGTAATTTAGATTCTCTCTTCTTCTCTATATTTAAGAGCTGTGCTCTTGTCGGTGGAGGAATCTCCAACTCGTCCGATCCTCTGTCAACTCCTTAACCTTCTGGTGTGACACGACCTGAACCTTTTCTTTTATTATTTAGATTAGATTATCTGATGTAAAATGGGTGTGCGGCAAACGCATTGCGTTTAACGCTGCATTTATTGCATAAAACAACCGCGTGCTTTAGTTACTAAGTATTCTATAATTCGTAGGAATCCTAATGTTTTTTTACGTAGACCTTTTACAGAGGTACTAAAACAAATCAAGGGTTCGTGGACAAGACAAAACTCACGTTAAATTACGATCACTTCTATAGAGTGCAAAACAGAAACACCCGAAATATAATTTTGCATCAAGGAAATATAAACAGTGTTACAAATTATAAATATTAAATTACATTAGCACAATTAATATTGTAAGGAGTATAAGAAAGAGTGAAACTGAAAAGTGCCATCATGCAAAGATAGAGAATTGCAGCTGTCAACATTTTCAGTAAAAAATACAGTGGTGCTATATATATCAAGAATCATTAAAAATAGAAACATTTTTAAGGTGCAGATAGATTTGAGCCTTCGCTTGTACGTAACAAAGTTTTGTCGAACGAGTAGTCATTGTCAACCGTCGGTATGGTCATTCCCTCTATCATTCAATTCTAGAGAACTCTCTTGTAATGTATGACTGTGCCTGTAAAGGCGGAAGTCCACCAGTGTGCGGCACAAACATATTCAGTACAAGAACGCCAAATGGTCGCGAAACAATTTTGCTACCTTTTGGGGTAAATGCCGCGTGAGCATAATTTCTCTAGAAAATTTGAGTTTGTAACTTTCCTTTTAATGTAACATCGCAGTAATAAACAATGATCATAAATAATAATATGGTTTTAGAACATAATAATAATAGCTACAATGCGACAGCCGACAGGTGTTGTATGGAAATACTAAACTTTAAGAGATTCAGACTAGCTCCCCCCGTTTGTTATGAAGAAATTGACCACCCGTATGAGAATGTGAATACAAATAGGTTTGAGATCTATCTGCACCTTTAATAGCAATTACATACTTATACACGATTTTCTTAGCTTACAAAAAAAACCCTGCTACTGGCGTGTAAAAAAGTGTTACATAATGATTGATCGTGTGGTGCACGTGAATGAGTAATGAAGTGTGACGGACGAAGTTGGAAACTGTTGGTGTATGCATTCCGTTATTCGCGTGAAGCGTGTCGAGCCCGCTCGATAACGGCTGAAACGGACCCGTATGCGAACCCTTTCATCGTCAATGATGCTTCAAGGCGTTGCGGGTTGTGATCATAGCCCCGGGGTATACGATTTTTCTAGGCATTGCAATGCTACGCGAGCTTAATATATACGGTCCTTTAAACATGGAATAAACCCTTAAAGTGCAAAAATAATAGCTGATACATTAAGATATCAGCAGAAATGTGTGTGTAATAATGTATTCCTGATTCTATATGCGCCAAGACAACTGATAAAAATGTATGCATAACCACGTACAGTATTGCCGTGTAATTCATTGTATTTTCTAAATTCCAATTTCATGTTTTTCGTCAGCCATACTTTATTTATGTATGTAGATTTAATTTAAGATAGTTATTGTGTGCAAGAACTTTCGAAATGACTACGACATGGAAAAGTGCGTAAAGTGCATGACAATTTACCTAGAGCTAAGCAAGATTTCAGCCTCGTCGGGCGTCATGCTGTCGGGCTGCTTGCCCGCGTCGGGGTCGTCCCAACGGCCGTCCGCCTCCGCCTCCGCGCCCGCTTCAGCGACGCGGTCACCCGACGGCTCCGCTTCCGATACGCTCCATTGGCTAGTGGTCGATTTGTCGAGCACCTCTATGGAGCCTTGACTAGCTTCACTCACTACTACTCCCGAATCCTGAAAAGTATACAAGACAAAATATATATTGTTATGCATAAGGAATTTGATCCAAATTATCATCTAAAGTTAGGTTGGTAAGCCGAGTTACGGCCTGGCCACGACATTGCGCGACTGGCTTCGGCTAAGGCGACAACCATAAGTGAGAACGAAAGCTCCGATCGCTGTGTCTTGCTCCAACCTATGGTTGTCGGCTTAGCCGAAGCCAGTAGCACGATGCCGTGGCCAGGCCGTTAGAGGCTCTCGGCTGCTTGAAAACTACTAACACTATTAGCAGCCAAATTAGTAGCAGATTCAGGCCCGATCCACTTATGAAGCTCGGACCTATAACACTTGGACTAGGGTTCGTCTCGGTCACGAAAAGCGCGGCGCTTGACGCTGACGACGGCCGCCATAGATTGGCCATTCAAATCCATGTCGGTTTGCGTCATTGACTGTACGCGCTCGGAGCCTGCGGTCTGTGGTCCTCGGGTTCTTCTTCAACCGTTCTTCACCCAATGATCAGTTGGGTATAGGCATAGGCGAGGAACCCGAGGGGGTTAGAGTCGAGCATGCGATGAGGTAGATATTACCTGCTGCAGGACCGACAGCGTGTCAGGGTCGGAGCGCGCACGCTCGGCGTCGCGGTGGTCTTGCGTGAGCGGCGCGGGCGCGGGCGGCTCGCGGTAGTCGGCGGGGCGCAGGCGCGCCACCACCTCCGGCGAGGGCTCGTTGAAGCCGCCCTCGTCCGACACGCTGGACGCGCGCGACCCGCCGCGCCGCCCGCTTTCCTCCGCCTCCGATGACTTGCGATCTCCGACCGCTGTTACAGAAAATGTCAATGTTGTGAGTTGTTCATGACAGAATGGATAACAAACTTATTCTAAAGATGTACGTATGTATATAGAAATTGGAATGCAACAGCAAGCTATTTTATAACGCTTTCAACACAGTACTCACAATTACAAACACAAAAACATTTGCGACTATGAGCTGGTTGTCCTAGGATTTGATCCAGATAAATGCTTATTATACCTATATTAATCGGCCCGCATTAACTACTGTGCTTACAATTAGAGTGACTCTTATCTCATATGTTGCTATTTGTATAACAAATTACTTATATCAGTCTCAAATAACACAAAGAACCGAATTTACCCCGGGATTGGCGGGATTTGTATAGAAGCATCTAACTAACCCTTAAATCTGTAACTTACAAGTACTGTATGTTACCTTTTTATGCGTAATCTTTACTTAGAATTGTTATAACCTGTTACCTATTACATGTGGGGCAAATATAAAATCAACTTATTTTCCAAATTAGCATTTGAGTAGTGTCTTGTGCCATTTATCTTTATTTTTAGTATATTGTCAGTTATAATCGTTCATCTATCTAAACACGATATCAATAAGAAGAGGTAATCTTCGTTATGAAACTATTTATATCAGCAATCAGATTAAAAACAGATCACGCAATATTTATTGTTTTAATTAAAAACATGAGCACTGCACTTGTTGTATAATTTAATTGGATCTAATGATATATGTGACATTTTTGTTATTCTTAATATTTATATTTTTAAATATATCGTAAAAATCTCTGACAATCATTGTACCTACACGTAAAGTTAAAATAAGAAGCCACATCAGATCTCATTGTTAAGAACTAATAAATAAAACCTATATACATGGCATGAAATCGAAAACTGTAATTTTTACTGAAAAATGTACCTTGGGGCTATTCATACATTACGTAATTTCAAATTAGGGGGGGGGGGGTCTGGACATCGGATGATGGTAGCATGACGTAACGGGGCACTCGAAGCATGATTTTAGGGAGGGAGGGGAGGGGGGGGGGGGGGGGTCAAAAATCGATGACGGAATTTATGGACAGCCCCCATCCTAAATAATCCATATAGATATAGATATACCTACAGGAGCTTATCTATAACTAACCTAACCAAAGTAATCCATCACTGTTATCGACAGAAATTGAATAGCCACAGCAAGCGAAAGAAAATTAATTAACCTTCATTCCGTATAGGTCTGTATTTTCGGGCTACATACGTTTAGGTTGAGAAGTTTATAAATTCTCTCAGGAAATGAAACTATTTTTACCGCTCCGCAGATCGCAGGTGCTCGCCGCAGGTACGTATAACGAGTATACCTACCTAGCCGATAGAAACTAGGTCACAGCCCAAACAAACTACGGCACTAGTAAATGCCACACCGAACACAGTTCATTCATATTGACTAGGAACCCGCGATTGCTAAACTAAAGTGGGACAACTGTTCGCGTGTACATTTGGATCTTCCATAAAAATATATGGTTGGCCCAACGTGTGGGTACAATGGCTCTTTCCGCCTTCATAAAATCTGGGCCTCACGTCACTCTAGGCAAAATATAACATAATTTTATCTCACATTACACGTTACGATAACTTTACTGTACAATAGGAGATTCCCACAACTCCCACAAGTTTAATTCCGAGTTCAATTTAATTTAGAGGCTGATGAGATAACTTTTTTTTGTAATACGTATACGATGAATGTTAATAGTCGTTGTTATGTGTTTAATTATTCTATCAAATGGTCATTCAGTCTTCACACGGATGCTAAACATACACAACAAGACGACACAATAAGAGCATTGAAGCCAACGAAGTGGAATGATGATATTTTATCATCAAGAAGTAAATTAACATGCAAGGAGATGAACAAATAAAAACAGAGTGGTTTATAGCAGCGCCTGTTAACTTTTAGTCTGATATCATGGATTAGCATTCGTTCTTAATGCAAACTTTATTTCGCACACAGCAAGGTCGCGTTTGTGATTAAACAATCGCGCGAGATACGATATAGCGAAAGCGAGGTAACGATAAGCCGGCACGCGAGCCGTAGCCGGCGAGACAGCGAGAGCTCATGCTCATGATCAATTTACTAATTAAACTGGCTACATTCAGCTGGAACGTTATTAGAAATTAGGTTCGCGCCGCCGCCGAGCTACTGCATAAATAAAACGTCATACACATACGGAAACATTTAGGACGATATCTTCATAACTGAACGTGGACAATTACTACAATTAGGTATTGGTTTTTATTTTCCTCTACCCACGGTTATCATTATCAACAATGCGCGCCTCTTTGATATCTCAGTACGATAACTTATATAGCTACATTTATTTAAGTTTTTCACTTATCCTCCATAAGACGTTCTTAAATATGTAAATTCAAGAAACATCAGTATCGAATTGTCAACTTGATTATTATATGCCTTAAAATGAACAAGTTCCTTAAAAGGTTACAAGATCGTCTCAGCATAAAATGCAAGCACTTTTAGAGTGGCTGCCGCCCACGCTCTTAGCTGCTTCTACTTATAAAGGAATACCATATTCCGAGAGATTCGACTCAAGGACACGGGTATGCCAATTACCATATTTTATGATTAATATACAATCGAAAATGGAATACTGCTTTTAGAATGCCTATCCCTAGCATAATCTATTTTATTTTCTAGGATTTCAGTTTTTTATGTTAAACATTAGTCAAATTGATGGTCTCAAGTGTGCACGTATAAGATATTATGAATAGTCATATGACCAGTTCTTTGCGTGTTTAGTCAAGCAACTTAGTAGACAATGCAATTAGGTTAATACTTTGCAAACAGTCCATGAGGCAATTTGCTTGCATATTAGTTTAACTGAAACGTATTACTTTTGAAGAACAGAGCAGTAAGCTGAAGATCGATGAACTTTTAGGTTGCAATGACATGTTAGGCTGCATAGTAGTAGAAGCAGTTGAGATGGAAGGACTAACCGAGGCAGCAGCCGCATAGGCGCATATTGAGGCGCATGCGACGAGCGCGCGCGCCGCCCGCAACATCACTGCGCCATGTCTTGCGGTCTCTAGCCAAGCCGTGCACACTCACGCGCACTTTCAACTCTATACGCCGTATTTTGGCTAAGGTGCTGCACTAATACTCGAAAACTCATCCACAGGTGGAAGTCTCGTGTCCTTCGCTCGCTTTATTAGAGCCCATCGTGAAGGAAATGATAGAGATAGATCTAATTAACGAAATTCTGCATTCCTGTAAAAGTGCCATGTCTGTTTGAAAAGTAAACGTTGGTGAAGATTACGACAAAGAAAACGATAAAAGATCTTAACGACGAGTAACGTGCAGTTTACGAGCTGCTGTTATTGGACACCGGGGGCGCCCAGGTTTGTAAACAAACACCGCTTCAGATAAGCACAAGCTTTGGCAACCGTCAATGACACAGAAAACCCGACCGAACCGCGATACTACTAAAGGACGAATAAAGTTGGCAAACATATAGGGGTCAAAGACGGCAACATTAAAATGACATAATGTACCCAACGACCAGACGAGACTGTTTTATATACAATCATATATTATATGTGTAGACGTCACTAAAATAATTTCTTGCGTCTGGCCTCAAATTGGATTATATTTATTTTCAATGACTTTCGGGAAATAAGTGTCTGAGTTGGAGACATAATAAACATTCTTGGCGCGTTGTCTTAAAATAAATGACTTTTCTCAAAAATGGACGGCAAAGTCGACTTTGCCGTTTAAAAAATAGGTCGCGAAGCGCGTAGTTTATGGTCAGTCAAAAATTAAAAAGTTAAAAACATTGCAGTCTCGATTTTGGGACCGCAATGTAGCATACAAATTCCATTATTTGTCGAGTTCCAAACTTTTTAAAAGTTGAAATGGCCATATCAAATGAAGGCACAGGCCCATTAAACAGCCAAACAGATGATTAGTACCGCGACTATTTAGCTGTCTCAAATAGGTTGACGTATTTTCGGCAGAAAAATACACTTCTATTTTTTTATAAAAAAAATAAAAAGGCGGCAAAGCAAATTTTTTCAATTGTTTCTACTTTTTTCTGTGAAAATATATACGTAAGAACGTTGCTTTTGTAAAATATATCTATGATATTTATATTTCTTGCACCATTTTTGAGAAAAGCACTATATATGACTCGGCTGGAAGGCTACTTGCTGGCTTCGGATTCAATTAAACGGACTCCCAAGGTCGTCCGTTTAAAACGAATCCTCAGCCTGCAAGTAGCTACTTCCGAGCCTCGACAATAATGTACTATTTAAGACTTCTGTTTAAATGTTAAGTAGGTAGTAAATAAATAACTATTTAGTATCAAAGTGGCCCCATGCTCAGTTTTTGCTCGATTCACAACTACAATACACATGTGCACATAAGTAGAATAGGTACTAAAGTTCATACTTGTAGCATATCAATCAGTTAATTATCTGTATGTAGTATATATTAGTTAGTTAACAACAGATCTACTTCAATATTAAGCGAGGAGGCAATCAAACAAAAACAATAACTTATCTTGGAGCGCGCTGAATAAAAAAGGAGAAGTGTAATGTGTGTAGTTAATATTTAGCGCAGCGTCCGAGACGTTGCTCAATGAATGTAATATTAAGATGGGCTCGAAGCGTTTCCTGGCAAGGCGGCGCGAATGAGCCGAGCAAAAACAGAGTCTGTGTTGCGAACTTACGACTACGGAATCAATAAAAACTTTTAAAGCTTCTGCGAAGTTCCTGGGCAACTTTATCGTAAACTGAATATCAAGTCGAAACCGCGTTGAAGGCGAAATGCTTTGTTATATCCGATAACAAGAAAGCTTCAACGAAATCGCAAGTTTATTTTGATGTTTAGTTAACAATCACAATGTTTATACGAGTAAGAACAGTCAAAGTTATAAACATGTTGTCACAAAGTCACAATCACAGTAATAGCAATAGGGTGGTCTAGATAAGACAATGCATTGGAAAACGGATGTTCCAGTGCAAGATGTGAAGGGAACGATTGAATGGGAGCGCGCAGACCGACGTCGCTCGGGTAACTGCGACGCGTCGCGGCGGAGGCGGCGCCGGAGCATCTAAATCGGGATCGACTCGAACGACTCAAATACCTTGACTTCCTCAATATTACATTGAACCCACGGAGCACGAGACCGCCAAACGTACATCAATCGCCGCCTACGGAACTACTACTAACTAATGATAAAGGATATTTACTTCCTACGACGCTGAAAACCTTTAACTTGATTCTTAAATCGATACTATAATAATACCTTCAAAAATTATGTACATAGGTACATATTGAAATAACTTTCTAATACTTTCTATATCATTCAATCATTATAAAACGCCTTCCATAGCTCCTAGTCGTTAGTATCGGTGTATCGGTTACTCTTCTAAATTGCCTACGAAGCTGAAGGTCCTGGGATCGAAACTCGGAATTTTACCCGCTTTAAGCATTTATTTGAGTGATTAACATGGATGTTTATTTATACCTGAGTTATAAATGTTATTTAATGTGTGTTCAAAGACTTCTCTCTTATGTACGTCAAGCTGCAAAAGAGAATACCCACTTTATGATTGGTTATTCATTTACCTAATTCTTTTCCTTTAAAATTAAACCTACATAATTCGTCTTGTGACCACAACACAAACAAATCAACACAATATTCTAGCAAAACCAATTAACTATAATGGTTCCAAATTTTCACTTCAATTTGTGATTTTTCTAAGTACTGGTACTGGTGACACGTATAGCTATTCAAAATATTTAACCCATAATCAGGCGTAAACTACCACATTATCAGTTGTCTAATTACATACTTATGAAGATGATTACTAATTAAATCGGATACAGGAGCTTCTATAATAACCGAAAAAGGGTTTTTTTTGCCTGAACTATTGTTGACCATTCCTATTACATACTTTGAAATAAAAGAGCACTCACGGGGTACGGGTGAAGACAACACGGTGGGCGAGGAGTACTCTCGATGCACCGGAGAGGCGAGCGGTGATGCCAGCGGGGAACGCGGCGCGGTCGCGGGGGGAGCGCCCGCCGGCGACTCCGGCGTCGACGAGCGCCGGTTGCTCTTCTCGTCCCTCTCGTCACTGTACTCTATGTGCTCGTAACCATCCTCGTCCACGCTTTTATTAAGTAACTTTGGTGAATCTGCTACACTATCGTAGGGTTCCGGACTTTGTGGAGCGGTCGAGTCTCTTTCGTACTTTAGCTTTTCATCGTCTTCTTGAGGGGGAGGTGAAACCGGTAATCTAGGGCTCGGCAAAGGCGGCGCTCGTGATAAGATATCAGGAACTTCTCCATCAGTTATATCTTGCTGTTTAAATTCTTCTCTTTCTTCGGATACTCGATTTTCTGTTAGATCACTGGCTGCGATTTTAGCATTTTCGTGTGGCAATGGAGGAGGTGATTTCGGAGATCGAATGTGTGGTGAAGGGGGTGATTTTGGATACCTAGGAGAATAAGCCGGGGCTACTGCGGCAGGGCTTGCAGACGGAGAGACGGGTGAATGGGATGATCTCTCGGCGGATTTGGAAGGTGAGTGGGACGATCTCTCGGCGGACCTCGATGACGTATCAGAAGATTGCAAACTAGGACTTCTGTCTGACGCGGAATCCTTTTCCGTGATAGCCTCATCACTGGCAGATACTGAAGTTCGCGTCGACCGAGTTTTAGGATAAACAATTTCAGACGAACCTATTTGCTGAGAACCGGCGTCAGCATCACTTTCTTTAGAGGCAGAACTTAAATTATCACTTCTTACATCTGATCTAAAGGTGGGAGACATTATATTATTGGATATAGTAGATGGCGACACGGGCGCAATCGTTTTCACAGGACTAGGAGATTTCGCACCTGACGCACCTCTATGAACTAAACTAGAAGGGAGAGTCGTAGGACGCTCCGCTTGAGAGTCCCCGCTGCTTGGCGATAAAGGGGGCGAGTATACGCGAGAGGGAATAACACTTCTTTCGGCAAGTTCCGGTGACTTTGTTTCCGGTACACCACTAGGATATTTAGAGTCCACTCGCGCACTAGGTTCATGTGTCTCATACCGCGACGACGGACGCGGTTTACTAAAATGAGAAGTCCAGTTTCTTTGTTTCTCTATAAGTTCTTTATTGAAGCGCCTGTCAGGCTTCTCCGGTTTTGGCAAAACGCTGGGCTTGGCCGGTTTCGGCGGGGGTACGGGCTGCGAGGAGCCGTTGGCGAGGCGGTCGCCGTTGAGGGCGGGAGGCGCGCCGGGCGAAGGCGTGATGGTGCGCCGCGGCGGACTGACGGAGCCCGCGGAGCTGGAGCGTGAGCGCGAGGGCACTGAGGGTGCTCCGCCTCGCGTGCCAGCAAAACTGGCTGCGGCCGATGGCGACTTCTCGATGCGGAAGCCGCGGTTCTCTTCGCCCAGTTTTTCAAAAAGAGCTCGCGCGGTATTGAACCGCGACAGATGGCTCTCGGTCCGGACGACCGTCATCTCGGCGCCGCGCATGTCTTCCTCGTCCCTCGACGGCATACCTTGAAATAAGTGGGCAATTTTCGAAACTTTAGTGCCTGTCTGATGTCTCTTCCTGCAGTCCTCCATGCTAGCCGGATACGCTCGTTTTAATCCAATCTGAAAATAAAGAGTTGCGCGTGAGAAATCATGGAGTAAGGAGTCACAACTGGGCCGCGTTTGTATAAACCGAAACAGATAAAATTATGATAAGCGACGCGACGACGCAGCACGAGGATGCGATAGTAAAGCGAGTACAGGTGCGTGGAAGGCTCGTCGCACAACCTAGCGCGATTGCTCGCTACATAATAACTTGGGATGGCGATAGCGCTGATCTGATAACGCCCCACTCTTGTTTATTGAAATGACTTCACAGTTAACACGGTTTTGTACTCGTTTATTGAACTAATAGATAATTGGCTGTATCATTATTGTCATATTATTACGAATCAAAATATTATACAAGCAAAAATGACCCCTAAAACTACATAAGAATGTTAACATTTAAACTACACAAACTAAGGCGATGTTTCCTGATGCGAATTATTATAATAATGGGCGAGTCAGGTACTTAAAACAGTGCACTTGAGATAAAAGATAATTCAATCGGCTTGCAATTATGCACTCAGGTTCAATATTCAGTGTATTTCGATACATAGAAAACGTAAAACATGTTTAATTTGTTACTGTCAAGCGTTTCACTAATTTGTTTGGTAAATTCGGCGATGTCGCAACATTCCAAATGCGCGGGTTGTGTATCGGATTTGAAGGAAAGCGATTGTGCAAAAGGAGAATTTTTACAGTACGAACCTGGAGTGTTATTCGGATGCTGTCCAGTTTGTCGTCCCGGTAACAATACTTCTTTCATAATCATATACTTATTTCATAATTTCAAATTTACATTTGTATTCTAGAGAATTAGTCCACTACTTATTTCTCTACGGTTATAGGGAAATAGTAAGTCCTAAACCTGCCAATTCCTATAGATAAGTACAATTTATTATTAATAGGTATCTAAGTAAGCATAATAGTAGCCACGAATGGAGTGAATACTCTAAGTTTATTTATTTCTCTAAAGCCATAGAGAAATAAGTAAATAAGGGCCATGGCCATTCATCCCTGCAGGGAGTGACCAGGCCAGTGGCCAGTGGCAGGTTACTACTGAACAACTAATTCTACGCTGACGAAGTAGCGGACAGAAGCTAGTTCGTAATAAATTAGGCCGATTAGTCGATATACGTATGCATAATTATTGCTTTATTCCGGTATTAACGATCGGTTTGAATGCAAACCCACACAAAACATGTGTAGGTATACTTAATAGGCCAAGTTCTACGAGGCAACAGTGACGGAGCGATCATCGAAATCAATCCCACCCGGTTTGCCTAATTTTGAGACATTTGTGGACGTTTCCTGCGGCCCATGAAAAAAGCTTGTTGGCGAATATTTTTGACGCACTACCACTGGCACTGAAAGGGTATAGTTACAGGCATTAAACCTACTAACTAAACAGACGACAGTCAAACAATTTTTTGTCATAAAATGCAAGGCCCATGATGGTAGCCGGGAATGCTCCTGTGTCGTCTTTTTGTTTGAATTAGGTAGGCTACAGTATGTCCAGAAACCCTAGAATAGTCTAGACATTTCCCGCATGCAAATATACATTCTAGCTATACATACTTCCGAATACATAGCACGGTCATCGGAAGTTCGCCGATCTGGTTATTACGATCGCCGAACGCAATCTCCCGGATAGGACCTGCCAATATATTGCCGTAGGGGAACCGGCTGTACTCATTATTATTTCACAAATGCAATGGTTGGTTACGAATGTCGCAATTAAGTTACGATTGTAATCGACGAAAGCCAGCTACATGTACTTAATAGAATTTTCAAAACCGATATTTATTTTGTATATTCGAATATAACCTTTCGGTTCTTTCGCTGTAGAAAATTGCTCTGGCAAACGATATTTATATGGAATACCTTTAAACGAGCAATTCTTGTATATTTATTTATTTACAGGGTTGGGCAAATTAAGTGTCCTAGTTTTAAATAACCATAAATTTAAAACAAAGCTTCAAATCTGAATATTAAACTTGTTTTTATTTTAAGCATACTCTATATTTACAAAATTAATTCATTAGCTCAAATCGCTCTCCTTTAACCTGTATAACTTTACGCATTCTACCATAGAATGAGTTGCACGCGGCACGCACTACCTCATCTGGTATATCGTCACATATCTTGACCAACCGATGATTGAATGAATTTAAATTCATTCCTTGTGTGCTGCCAATCCTGCTGAGCATGTATCCCCATATAGAAAAGTCCAATGGATTCAAGTCTGGTGAAAATGCAAGCCATTCTTGCCATGGTATAAAATCTGTCAAATTTGTTCGACACCAATCTTGTGTACGTTTAGCTTTGTGAGACGGGGCACTGTCTTGTTGAAAGCAATAATAGTCATCCCCAAACAACGTTCGGATATTTTCTAGCATATCACGCTGCAACATGTCCTGAATATAATAGTCGTAGTTAATTTTTACTCCCCGGTCAATGAACAGCAGTGGTAGTTTGCCCCTAGGTGATATGGCACCCCATACCATGACAGCCGACGAACGCTTTGAAACCGCTGTACGGCTTATTTGTCAACTGGAATATCCCTTAATGAAGCACCGTAAACGCGATAATTTTGTTGATTGTGGCTATCTTGCAATTGAAACATCTTTTCGTCGGAAAAAATAATATCTTGCACGTTCGGAATGTTTGCTTGTATAAATTTACAACGAGCTGGCGTTCCGCGTCCATGTTGATAACAATATAAAAACAATAGATATCAAGCTGACCAAAAACAAATCATAAAGATGCATAAATTCTCGATTAATAAAAAATAAAATAGTTAAAAAAAGTTGCGCTATGTTTAAGTAAAATGGCAGTACAAAACTAGGACACTTAATCTGCCCAACCCTGTATATACATACATTTCGGGGATCTCGGAAACGGCTCTAAGCTAGGTCTTATCTCTGGAAAAACGCGCATTATTGAGTATTAATATGTTATCCGAGCAAAGCTTGGTCTCCCAGATATTATGGAATTTACGTTAAATATGTAGTTCAGACTCTTCAGAGGTTAGCCGTAAAGAGAAACTATGTATAACTCATTTTATCGGCGGTCGCTCACCTACTAAGAATAAAAAATATGTTAGTAAGATGAATTCAAAAATACACAAGTCTCGTCTACAAATAGAACTGCGAAGCGCCTACCTACTTTCTTTATTAGCAAAATACTTCCGGCTTCGCAGATGTTTGCAAGTCACAAGTCACCTACGAGGCATGTCAGCAAATAGGTATTATTTAATATCAAAGCAACATTCGCATTTCACATTCTTACCGCTTGACGGTATTGAAATTGATCTTTGATTGGCTGTGTTTGCATAACAAGGGTGTGTGCGTATGTAATGTGAATTCGTTCATTTAATAAAAGTAATGGTACAAATGAAATGTAAATGTGATTCGTTGCGTGTCAATCAAAACCCTAAAAAACTATAAATAAAACAAGGCTTATGTTTTGTCTCTATTATCATTACAATAAATAAAGTTGAAAACAGAACATGGTTATTAGTATAATTGACTAACCAAAGAGTAGATCAAAAAAAGGTAGTAGGTACATATAATCAAAATAAAAACAGATCCGTAGAAAGTAGCTAGAGAATCTTTTCAGTGCAAAAAATAGTGTACTAGTAACTGTAACTGATATTTCGTAAACCATACCTATAGAAACGATAAAGTTTACCGTTTGCTCTTCAACTTTTACATTGTCTGTTATAGGCATACCCGTACCTGGCAAGTGCAGACCCCCCGCCAGCTGTCTGGCCGACGGGAGTTACGCGCCCGTGCAATGCAAGGGAGATTTGTTCACAGGGAGGTATGATTCATAACGATTCCAATATTTTAGCTTTCAACCCACCTCTTTAGAGCGCCGAGTGCGTGTCTAAAATATTCAGTGAAACATTCTGTACCTACTATCTGCAAGTGCATTTCAATTCATACTGCATGCAGTTGGATTTTTTTTCTCTAATACCTAGACGAGAATGATCACCACCTACGTGCTATAAACATTAAGATAAAACGACGAATGAGTTCTACTTCTCATTAAGTAGATAGTGTTGATAATTACATTTACTTATATTTTTATTGTAATAAATGTGATATTACCATGACCAATTTTAGAGTATTGCTATACTAGTGGCTCTGTGAGCTGTAGACCTCGCGAGCTGAGCTTAAAACTGAGTAAATGTATGGCTTCGTTGTTTAGAAGAATTTAGAGAATCTAATTTGACAATTAAAACCTTAACTATCGAACCTGCTTACAAAATTCGGGAATTGGTTTAGAAATGCGACCAGTAGAGTAGAACAGATGGACATACGAAACAATTTTTAGCTAACAGGCCAATTCAAACGTACACTGATATCAGAATGACGTCTAACTGATGTCATTTAGTTATCGTGCATTTCGCTGGTTCTTGTCCGTACATGTATTGGCGCAAGCGAGACGCACGATGACTACTAAATAACATGATAAAAATATCATTCCGATGTCAGGGTACGGTCGGTGCCCCAACTTAAGTATCCACGTCGCCATACTAATTGTATAGGAAAGTGTATAGAGTTAGACCAAGAAAAGTCTGCAGAGATTTTGACAGCACACGCAGTGCCAATGTTATTTGTGCCAGTGTCAAAATCTCTGCAGACTTTTCTTGGTCTAAATCTACTTATGTTAGGGAACCAACATTACCTTTTAATTAGCCTGTAAACTGCAACTGAGAAGCTTCGTGCGCGTTTGGTTTGCCAGTCTTTTCAGTCTTTGTTCCTCCTCGAGTCGCAATAGAAGGAGTTTCATGCTTTTAATTTTAGTCGAGTAAGAATTTAAATATCTAACTAATCTAAATTCTAAAGAGAATAGATTGTATAGGGGACGTGCATGAACTATAGGGGGCAGCACAGGAGCCGTCAGATCTTTGGCGCGAAGCGTAGATGTGTAGTTTATGATTCCGATGTAGCCCACAAGATGGCAGAACCTACTATGCACAAGAAAACGTACCTACGAGAACGGTTGATGGTAGAACTTGCTTTGGCAATGTACATGTTTCCGATTCAGACCACAAGATGGCAGACCCTCCAACGCGCACGGTCCCTATAGTAGAGGGTTATTGTCGTACTAAATTTTGTAGTCACTGTAAATCAGTGCTGTAAATTTACTGCCATCTTTCGATACAGGATTAAAATGAAAATGAATAAAAAATATCAATAAATGTATATATGTATGGATAAATGATTTATTTTATTTTTAGAACGCCATATGATTTTGACCCATGTTCTTTTACTGATATGAGTAAAAATTGTTAAATATAAAATGGTGTCGCCATCTAGACGAGCATAGAGGCCAAAGGTACGCCGTATATTCAAGAATCAAATTTTCTTTAAAGCGCAAAAAGCCATCATCTCTTGCAAAAATTAAACGAATACGCTTAGCCCGCGCTTGATAAATAAAAAATACGATTTTATTCATTTTTGCAAAATAAAATAAAAAACAACAACTGATACGAAATTTAAGTATAAAAAAATACAAAAAGTTGTGTAGCAGCATACAATTACTGGGGATGGAACCAGGGACCTCTCGATGCAAACAAAAAAAGCGAACGTTTGCAAAATGCGCCATGATAGTTCTTACTAAAGCTGACGAAATTTAGCTACTCATTCTCAAGCAGGGTGACCACTATTTCCTACAACTAAAATTCCCTGACTTTTCCCGGTTTTCCAGGCGTTTTTTCAAGTTTTTCCCTGACCATAATCTTAAATGTAATAAATATAAAATATATAATTGGAATACATTTTTGCGCTTTTGCAGAATTATCTGCTAGCAAATCACAATTTATAAATACAATGAAATAATACAAAAACGTAAATAATAAGAAGTAGTATCTGAATAGCTCAGTTGGTAAGAGCGAAAGCATAGTTAGACGGAAGTCGCGGGTTCACATCCTACTTCAGGTGACGTTTTTGTACTGTTTCATTGCATTTAAAAATTGTAATTTGCTATCAGACAGTTCTTACAGTTACCCAATAATTAATTTAATTTTTGACCATTATTGTTAAAAGCTAGGTATACAGGAAAAACCAATTGAAACAGTAGGTACCTCTGACTACTGAATTTATTGGATATTAAATGTATCATATAATATAATCGAGCCGCGTGGATCTTTTTTTTTTCAATATTTATTTTGTCTATACCGCCGTGGTAGAGTCAGACCAAGAAAAGTCTGCAGCGGATTTGATAGCCCACGCCGTGCAAGTGTTATTTTAAACGTCAAACTTCTATGAAATTATGACGTATAAATAACACTTGCACTGCGTGGGCTATCAAATGCGCTGCCGACTTTTCTTGGTCCGACTCTAGGATATAGCGTCATAAACGCGTCTTTGCGCAATTATAGACTCTTGCGAAAGATTTTCCACTAATATCTCCTTATTGATGGAAAAGTCACGCTCAGCACTATAAGCGTTTCCGTGGGATAACACCATGACCATTTTTATTAAAGTTTGCATGTCTTTATTTTCCTTTTTTATCAAACCGAGCCAAACATCATCCAGTCGGTGACCATCCTTAATGGAAAATTGTTTCATTCATTTCTCAAATTCAGGTGATTTACAAATATCATTGCAGACCATAGAAGGTAGGATCGTATAGAAGTGGTATACGCGTGCCTCCGTGAGGGACAAAAAATACGCAAATGCGACACTGTGATTGGCCGAATTCATTTGTTGCCCACCATAATCCATACTAAATTTACGGTGGGGAACAAATAAAATGTGAGACTGTGACAAGGACAAACAATAATAGCTCTTTCGCTGCTACTCCTATTACTGAAAGATACATAAGACTATCCTGTTCGGTCACTTCTCCCCACCCTCATGCCAGATTCAGTTTTCATACTAGATTCATGTTGCAGACACTTTTGGCGTTATCTGCTTCATATCCTGAAAGCCGGTTATTTTTGACAAATATGTCCAACACTTTATCGAGCCTCTGCATTGACTGCGATTGCGGGATCGAAACAAGATATTCCCTTAGTCAAAGCATACGAAATAATTTTAGTGGCGCGATCAACAACGCTAACGTTCTCGAGCCAACGTACGTACTGCACAAAAATTTAATGGGAATGTACTCGAGCCTGAAAACCTTGTATAGTCTTCACGTCGCGCGGGGCTATAGCAGAATAGGTAGTATAGAGAACGTAAAAACGCTAACATTCCATCCCGAGGCTTTCAGTGATTTTTTAAACGCATTGTTGAGATTATGAAGTCCAAAACTCCCCATGTTGAGCAGACTTGGGTCACCTGCTTCGCCCTTACTTTTGAGTTTGGGCTTTAGGTCTTGCAAAAAAATATTATCCATCGAAACCTGCAATATTTTTTTTGTGTCATTGCCATCAGTCGTGGCAAGAAAAGCCTCCAACAAATCAGCAGCAGTCGCGTGCCCCAGAAAAGCTGAGCCGTAATATCTACTTCGGACTTGGTTTTTCTCATTGTCCCAATAACGGAAAAAGATGTCCATCTGCCCTTTCTGAGCAACTTTATTAAGGGATTCGTCAAAGCCTATGGTAACGACATCACAATCAGAACATGCTTCTTTTAATTGTCGAAAAAAATATGGCGTCCGTATACAACAGTGTAGGCTATTTTTGTTCTTTGCAAGCGCATTTTTTTTGCGATATCAGAGTCCGGAATCATCAGAGGAAAGAGATCCACGGCTTGTCCACCGCTCCTTTGTTAGCTATGACTTAGTACTTGATACAAACACCAAATGATTGCAGCCTTCGTAACTTCGTCCTTAATCAGCATTGTCATTATAACACGTTTTTCTTTAATATTAGTGTGATGTGATAGAGTGATCGCATTTACCTACTATAGTAGATATTTATAATGTTTGGAGATGGTAAAATTAATAATTTGTTTTTTTATTGTGTACTTATATTATGTACAATCGACGTCAAAGATATTTATGTTTACACTTTTGCACCTTACTCCTTTGAAACAAGGCGAAAAATGTAAAGATATCTTTGACGTCGACTGTACATACAGAGACAATTTTTATTCCCTGACCTCCATTAAATTTCCGACAATTCCCTGACTTTTCCATGACTAGCGAAATTCCCTGACTTTTCCCGGTTTTCCCGGTTTTCCAGAAAGTGGCCACCGTGTCAAGTAAAAACGAAATATCTAAATACCGCCAAAACCAGCGATACAAATTTTCTGAATTTTTGGACATTTAATCTATAAACATATATCAAAAAGAAAAAACTCTTATGATATCGATACGATTATTTGTTTAAGCGCTAGGTATCACGACTCCGCCATTTTTAAAAATTTCCAAAAACCGGATTGACAAAAAAATTTTTTTTAGTCATAGAATCTGGTCACAAAATTTCATGAGAATCGGTTAAGAATTGCGACCTGTAGAGGAGAACATCCGGAAATACAAAACTAAATATCTAAATACCGCCTAAACCAGCGATAATTTTTTTCTGCATTTTTTGCTATTAACTCTGTAAACATGTCTCAAAAAGAAAAAACTCTTATGATATCGATACGACTATTTGTTTAGGCGACAGGTATCACGACTCCGCCATTTTAAAAAAAATCCAAAAACCGGATTGACAAAAAAAAAATATTTAGTCATAGAATCTGGTCACAAAATTTCATGAGAATCGGTTAAGAATTGCGACCTGTAGAGGAGAACATCCGGAAATACAAAACTAAATATCTTAATACCGCCTAAACCAGCGATAATTTTTTTCTGCATTTTTTGCTATTAACTCTGTAAACATGTCTCAAAAAGAAAAAACTCTTATGATATCGATACGACTATTTGTTTAGGCGACAGGTATCACGACTCCGCCATTTTTAAAAATTTCCAAAAACCGGATTGACAAAAAAATTTTATTTAGTCATAGAATCTGGTCACAAAATTTCATGAGAATCAGTTAAGAATTGCGACCTGTAGAGGAGAACATCCGGACATACGAAAGCAAATTGCTCGAGTCAAAACGTAGACCTTCGCTACGCTTCGGTCAATTATTTAAGCAAATCCCTTTTAAGATGGAATTGATATGCTGACTGAACCTTTAATATCCGATTCATAGGTATTATATGTGTTTAATATTGACACGTCTGTTAGGCGTCTGTAACGCTTTGAATTAATTACACAGATGTTTCTGCTCCGACCGCAGTGGGAACAGAATATTTGGACAAATGTGGAGAGGCCAAGCGAAGAACATGACGTGCGGTAGGTTGAACTAAATACTACTAGCTACTAGTGTCATCTTCATCGCATTGTCTCAGCTTTTGCCACGAGTCATGGGAGCCTGGGGTCCGCTTGGCAACTAAACCCGAGAATTGACGTAGGCCTTTTTTACGAAAGCGACTACCATCTGACCTTCCAATCCAGAGGGATTAGTCTGGTTTCCTCATGATGTTTTCCTTCACCGAATCAAATGATATTTCGTTAGTAAGTTCCGAAAAACTCATTGGTACAAGCCCGGGTTCGAATTCGAACCCGGTGCGACTTCCGGATTGAAAGTCGCACGCAGCGCACGCTCTTACCGCTAGACCACCTGCGCTTTTACATACTACCTAGTATAACTACTTTAACTCATAAAGCTACTACATACATACATATCTATATCATATATATCTATTAACTAAGCAACACTCATTTGCTATCGACTCAAAACTCAAATCGAGAATAAGGTACCTAGTTTGTATCAATTAGCTCAAAATATTTTAAGTCAAACATGATGCTCTTAAAAAAAGTAGACATGCTCATCTTAAGCTACTTTATACTAGAGAGAGAGAAATGGTAGCAGTAATAGCATCCTTAAGCGCCATTTAGTAGGTATCATAGAATTCCTACCTTAATTTCAGCCATGGTGTAGTTTTGAAACGGGGGCGCTTCTACTGCAGTGGTATACATTTTTTTGTTATTTAATATTTTTGTTTCACCCTTTCTAACTCATCTATTAGAAAGGGGATATAGTGATTATATCGGAAAATCGAAAAAGGTATGCTAATAACAAAAGGCTGTTATGTAAATCACATGCAAATATAAAATAAATTACAATAATTTAATATCACCCATTCCGTAAACGTTAGTCAAAATAAATATGACAGTGGTATGTCATTATCAAGTCATTATTCGTCACTCTGCAAGTTTTAAAGAAACGGTCAAAAAGTTTGTATAAGTAAATACGGTCAGAAACATTCCTAATGTAATAAAATAAGGCTGCTATTTAACTGATCACCAGATTTAATAAAATTTAATACCAAAAAAATCTACTTTACCACCCTAAAATAATAAACGATCACCAAAATTATAACGCCATTTTAATGTGAAATGATTACCAATTTTATTACATTTTACTATCCTATTAAAGGAAATGACACCAAACTAATCATTATTAACCCAAATATTGTAAATGATTACCAAATTTCAAACCCCATTTTAATGTGAAATGATAACCACATTTTTACATCTTGCTATCCTATTAAATAAAATGACACCAAAATAATCATTGTAAACCCAAAAATAGTAAATGACCACCAAAATTGTAACCACATTTTAATTAAAAATGTGCAAATATTTAATATATCGTTATCCTATTAAATTAATTAATCCACTTCGTCATCTTTTTCTAACCTAACCTAACCCACTTTTCTAGTAGCATTTCGTTTCTGTATGGGTTGCAGTTCAAACCTAACCTAACCCACTTTTCTAGTACCATTTCGTTTCTGTATGGGTCGCAGTCAATAACAACTTACCAGGGATCACACACATAGGAAATTGTGAGGTTGTCCAATCATATATTTACCTTGGGGCGTTAATATCCAACGAAGGCGGGTACATAGACGAAATCAAGCGGCGCATGGCGATTACTAGGTCTGCTATGGACAAAATGAAAAAGATTTGGGGTAATAGGAACATTACCAAGACCACGAAAACCAGACTCGTTTACTGCCTAATATTCCCCATTTTCCTTTATGCGTCGGAGACCCTTCGTGAAACCGAGAAGAAAAGAGTTGACGCTTTGGAGATGTGGTGCTGGAGACGGATGCTAGGAGTATCGTGGACAGAGTTTCGTACAAATGACTCCATATTAAAAGAACTCGGCATCAGACAGCGCCTATCAACCACAGTGGAGTCATGCATTCTGACTTTCTTCGGCCATGTTTCTCGTCGTGGTAATGACTCCATAGAGCGTCTCGTAGTGCAGGGAAAGGTCGAAGGCACCAGGCCACGTGGTAGATCACCAATGAGATGGACAGACCAGATCAAGGCCGCAACTAAGTGCTCGGTTTACGAATGTACCCGGAAAGCTGCAGTCCGCGACGAATGGCGCCGTATTAGCAAGATCATCACTCATCGAGATTCACAATGATGACCACGACCACTCTGGCAAGAGTGTACCGACTAAGAAGAAGAGAAGGGTCGCAGTTCAAACCCACCCACTTAACCCACTTTTCTAGTAGCATTTCTTTTCTGTATGGGTCGCAGTTCAAACCTAACCTAACCCACTTTTCTAGTAGCATTTCGTTTCTGTAAGGGTCGCAGTTCAAACCTAACCTAAATCACTTTTCTAGTAGCATTTCGTTTCTGTATGGGTTGCAGTTCAAACCTAACCTAACCCACTTTTCTAGTAGCATTTCGTTTCTGTATGGGTCGCAGTTCAAACCTAACCTAACCCACTTTTCTAGTAGAATTTCGTTTCTGTATGGGTCGCAGTTCAAACCTAACCTAACCCACTTTTCTAGTAGCATTTCGTTTCTGTAAGCACTTTAAAGGTCGCACTTTAAACCTGACCTAACCCACTTTTCTAGTAGCATTTCTTTTCTGTAAGGGTCGCAGTTCAAACCTAACCTAACCCACTTTTCTAGTAGTATTTCTTTTCTGTAAGGGTCGCAGTTCAAACCTAACCTAACCCACTTTTCTAGTAGCATTTCTTTTCTGTAAGGGTCGTAGTTCAAACCTAACTTAACCCACTATTCTAGTAGCATTTCAGTATGCTACTAGAAGAGTAGGTTAGGTTAGGTAGGTATGCGGTGCGGGGTACGGGGGGTTGAGCGGGAGGGGCTAGTTATTATGGCATCATTTTACTTTATTTGGTAATATGTATACATTTTTTGGTAATCATAGTGGTTTATTTAGGTGAAAATATCGCTTTAATTTGGTCTTCAAGATTTGGTGATCATTAATGATTTTTGGTGATCATTCAATATATTTGGTATTCGAATACAATTTGAAGTGCAGTCGTAATTAAAACGGTGGTACTTTTGTAATTTTAGGCTTTATTTTTTTGGTGTTCAGTAATTTTTTTTGGTAAGCATGATTTTTTTATTTAGGGTACCAAAGTATTTTTTGGTGGTCATTATATTTGTAGCCATAAAATAATGTAAGTAGACAAAAATCAACCTTACAAATTCAATTTATAGCGGCACGTAGGTTGTTCCTAGTCTTCTTATTTGTACTCCGCGTTCGAAGTACAATTCAATTCATAATTCAACCAGTAGAGTCTGTGCGGAAAGAGAAGAGCCGTGGAATGTAAGGGAACCCATACATTTTACGACTCTTCTCTTTCCGCACTGACTCTACTAGCGAACTATATGATATCATACAATTCATGCATCGATAGCAAGTGCAGATGATGTCTCTATTGCTTTGCTTATACTCGTATGTATTACGTTTTCTAGCGTGTAGTAGGCGAAGAGCAGAATTGGAAGCATCCAAGAAGCGAGCTGTTACGCTCCACTGCACACCCACTGGCGACTACGAGCCTCTACAGTGCGACAACGGACTCTGCTGGTGTGCGCAACCGAGGAGTGGCCAACCTACAGTGCTACCTGTGCTTCAGACAAATATGAAACTGCTTCCTTGCTGTACGTCACAAGTTATTTAATTATTTCAGTAGTTATTTAGAAAGCAGCAGAAATGGAATGGAAGCGACCAAGAAGCAGAAGCGAGCAACTGTAACCCTTACTAAGTGATGCCGGTGAGGATAAAGGATGGTATAGGGCCCGTTTCTCTAACGGTATTAAATAAATAAACGTTAGGGGACATCTTATACAGATCGACCGATCGATTGACTAGACTATTAAGTGTGTCACCATGGTAACCCATACGATTTGAAAGTTCGTGGACTATTAATTTAATACCGTTCGCAAATTGGGCCCATGGTGATGCTGTCTGGTATCGCCTGTGGTGAGGATTCTGGGTCTAGAACGTAGTATTATGCGTAATCGGACTAATCGGTACTGACCAACGTACAGTTCAACCTTTGCTCAGGAACATCATGAAACTGCTTCGGTGCGGTACGGTGCATCTATATTTTTGAAGTAAAAACTTCTTTAGCGGCGCTGAGCACTTTTTGAGGTGGGGAAAAAATGATAAACTCGATTCAGACGCGTAACGTAACGGTGACGTCATGTGTCACGGACAATGTTATTCACCAAAGAACTTTACTCATAACGTATCATAATCAGGTCAATTATTTAAAACTGGACTTTTATATTAAGCAATAAAGCTCAATGTTCTAATCTTGTACGGGCTGAAATACGAGGATCTCACAGTTACATAACTTTATATCACTCCAATATAATTCAATAAAGCTACATCTTGATGAAATCGCTAATAAAAGTGAACTCTAGTACTGGTGAATAAAACTCAAAATATCATGACCAAATATATTTAGATGCGAGGTCTGCAAGGTAACTTTACAATTTCTATTCGAATTTTAAACAATTAACGCTACAATTTTAAGCTCACTGGCCCGCATTTTCGGAACTAAAGTTTTTCAATAGAAAGGAGGATGGGTCAATTATACATAGTGCTGCAGTCATTTTGGACTAGTCATTGAGTTTTCACTTCTGTCGGCACTCCCGGAGTGCAACCCGTTGTTTTTTTAATTTCTCGATGTTGACCCGAGTGGTAGAAAACGGCCATCATCGTGGAGTAATGGCGCTTGCATTACATTGTTGCCTTATTTTATTAGCAATCATAGTAAAGCTGAGCTTTAGCACAGCTCAGTTTACTATGATTGCTAATAAAAGATGGCAAGGCAATGCAACAAAGTAGCAATGAGCAAAGACAGACACTGCATGTTTCGGATACTGATAGGTATAATAGCTGATGAAAAAGTAGCGTAGAATTAGTATATAGCGTTGTACAGTCAACTGTAAAAATATGGGTGTAGACAACTTACTCAAAAATAGGTCCCATAATTCTTAATTCACTGACATAAGAGTTATGGGACATAATTTTGAGATGATTTGTACACCCATATATTTGCAGTTGACTTTAATTGTAATCTATTGCACTTGAGATAAAATATCCCTAACTCTAATTTATTTTATAAGATGTAACAAGAAAGAGTGCTATGCGCTTGTTCAAATAATGCTATCATTGTCATATCCACGACCAAACTTCAAGGATTCTTTTTCATTGACTCGACACGCTTATAGAATAAAGTCATTATGATATTAGTTGGCACATAGCTCTTAGGCTCTTGTTGTTTAAATTGGGACTACCATAACATTCCTCTGAATGTTATGGTAGTTCTAATTTTTTTAAATAAATTATATGGAAGAAGTAAAAACATTAACACCAGATTGTCAGAATAGTTATGCTATGAAACTATGACCCTCCTTTTTAAATTCTAAATTATTCCATACAGACAATACTGTCGGCATGGGTGAAAGTTACCTAAGAAGATGTGAAAGCGCGGTTCTGGCTTTGGTTGAGATTCACAAGGAGCAATCAGAACATGGAACTACGTACTTGAGCAACTCCTTAACACTCTGCGATTATGACGGAAGTTATGGGGCTTATAAAATTCAAGGCACAAGGTAAAGTTCAATTTTCAATACGTAGCATTATTTAATCGAGTCCATCAAGATGGAGACATGCATACCGTGCTTCTTAGTTGAACGGACAAAAGTTAGTTCCACTAAGTAAACAATCACAACAAAAAAACGAGTATTGATGACGTACCTAATTGGTTGATTTTACCTCAGTGAACCCACAATCTTAACCCTTATCCACTAACGAAGTTACGTAACTTGTTTTATACAAATAACTATTATTCTAATATATTTTCTTAATTGGTACCTTTGTTTTCAGTGCTTACTGTACGGGCCGAGACGGTGCCATTCTAGGAGCATGGTCGGTCGAATTAAGCAAGGTAGCCGGAATGAATTGCAGTGAGTTATAGTTATTTCGGTTAAATATGTTAAGTTCAAGTTTCTAGGCATTCAGGTTATAAATATTTATATGCCGGGTAATGTCATCATACAAAACACGTGTAGTTGATATTAATAAAGGATTGCACGTTCATTGCCTATTAAAATAAATAATGCAGACAATGCAATTAGTAAACAAGAAGGAACGCATCAAATGCGGAAAGTATCTTGGGAGTATTTTTAACCGACTGATGGAAAAAAATAAGACATACTTAATCAGAAAGTCCGCTTAAAGCTTTGGTTTTGTTATGGGATTTATCAACCAGCAAGGATATGATGGTCGTTCTCTTCTACGTGACAGCGTGATAAAACGGCGTCCGTCACTTTCAATCGCCCGGTGTTAAAACGTGGCGGTTTTTTTATCACGTGGATAAATCCATCCACAATACGCCTGCAGTGTTACGAAATGTAGGTATTTTACATATTAACAAGAAAGTGCGTACCGCGGCCGTGCACCGCAGCAATTCCACATTCCGTATTATCGAGGTTCAATTGGAAGCTTTTGCATAAATGATCTGGTTCAGCTTAGACCGGGGAGTGACGTCGACGGGCGCGCGGCGACCGGTCGGCCGTGACCCTGTCCCCAATCCGTGGTACGGTTCTCCACCCATCCCGCGGACGGAATGCGGAGGTGGCGCCGTACGAATTACTTGACTATAGCTCCCCGGCACTATTAGTCCGGTGTCCTTGCAGAGCTTACTCAATTTCATCCCACTAGGGACACTTATGCGCTAGACGACTAACCAACCGGGCCTATATATGACGAATAGATAACTACCACTAAAAGCGTAGGACACTGGACAGCGTTCAGAACTTCTAGGGTGCACCAGTTTCTTATACTTTATTACTTAGTTCCGTCTACTACCGTATCGCATCGGAAAACTTATTACTGTTACAGCTGTTACAGAACTTCACGAGAGGACAGTGACAATTGAATACTGTTAGAGTTAGAATACCGTAGTGTAGATAATAGTCTTGCTATTTAGATGAACGTTTTACCTCGTAGGCTCTCCTAGGAGAAGTCAAGAGAGTGAATAACATTGGAAATTGAAACGCTTTGGTTTATTAGGCAAGTCAGGTTTTACTTCCAGATAATCTGTGATTGCACTAATGCAATGACAACTTAAAGGCTTTTGCTGGCATGAAATATATGAGTCACCACGTTATCGCCTTACACGACACAGGTATTATGCAGTGCAGATTATATTTCTATGAAACACAAGAATTCGCAATTCGCAAGCCTCGTGAAATGGTACAATTGATTAACCTAGCTGAATCTGTGCTCCAATGTCGGCGCGACTAATATATGTAAACACAGTAGGAATCATTCAAGTATGCATTATGTATTACAACACTACGTAAGATGAGAGCTATAAAGATTACCGTGACGCTAAAGCAATAACATTAACGATACGAGTAGACCGATAGTCTCAACCAACACAGCCTCAGCCACATAACGTCAAATGCAACGCAACTATGACGATAAAATGCTCTAGTATAAAAGTGGTAAGAATAGGTGCATTCAAACCTAATTAGGTATATTAGTAAAAGTCGCCATCAGATATATAATCAGGCCGTCAGGTTCAAAAATATCTCGACAAAGCCTCTATTATCAAAACGTTGAAGTTAAAGTTAAAATATTTTTGAGCACCTTTGCCGGTCCGATGGAGACTATACAATTTTTGGAATTATACATGTAGGTCAGTAAAGGCTTGATGCCAAAGCAGCACGTTGTAGCACGCGACAAAATAATTTCTGATCACAATTAGAGCACGCAAATATTTATATTGCGGCAAAGATTAGCAAGGAATTGACATGATTTATTATATTAAAAAAAAAACGCATGTTCTATAATAATGAAGATACAGTAGATAATACCTTTTGCGTGAAACTGTATTTTCTTGCTATTTCATAGTTAAGCTCATTTAGCATATTTTGTCCAAAAAATATACGTGACGTGATGTACTATCTAATTAGGTGCCATGCCTGATTTACCTACAAGCCTTTTATGTAATTAAATAACATCAAGAATATAGAATTATATATAACCCCGAACGTATACGAAGTGTCTCAGAAATCAAACTTGACGGCACATATGTGTCAATTTCAGATTGTGCTCGCGACACGTCCATATATTTCCCGGGCGCAGGGATGACGGTGGCGGAGACGTGCGAGAGCAATGGCAACTACAGGACGCACCAAAACATCGGCGACTACTGGTACTGCGTGGACTCGGACGGCTACCCGATCGATTGCACTGCATAAATAATGTTGGCATCGGATTCATTGCGATTTAGGAAATACTTGCGAACATGCGCGTTCAATTTAAAAAAAACTTTGTTGATTGGAGTTCGCGAAATATAACCCGCGACAAGGCCTTCTGCAGCGATGTCAAATTTTAGATAATCTTGGCACAAATCATGGAACGATGGATAATTTTCCAAATACCATAAATATCAATAAAAACAGCGTTGTAAAAAGAGCATCGTAATTTACACTTCCAACTTTATTTATTGCATTTCTAATGTTTAGTTCGTGCTCGTTTCTTCAGACGTTTATTAAATATGATGATGACGATATTGTGCATACACTCATGCATTGTTCTTGAAAAATATTCTACAAACAAGACGATGCTACTAGATCAACTCAAGACGGAGCAAATCAACACAAAAGCAAAAACAACAAGTAAAGCGTTAGGATTTTTGTCAAAAATATACATAGTTAATGCAATTTAGTGTAAAAAAAAATCGAATTTCCTTGCAGTCAAGAACTATCGCGATAATTTTAAGAATAACAAAATGCAATCGTTACGGCCACATGGCACATACATTACATTCGATGGTACCATCCATACATTGCATCGCCTCCTAATATAAAGTAAAGCTTGTTTTCTTTAATAAGCCTTTTGGCTGTAGTTTCATTGAGCCTCGTGTTTCGTTGGTACTCACCGGTCAACAGGGTGCTCGTTGGATGCAAGCGCCGTGTCATCCGACGCGGGCGCGCCGCCCGCTCGCCGCGCGCGTTCGCCCATCTGGAACAACTAGCTCGTGTTACCAGTGTCGCGGCATTGCCACAGCGACTAACCACTCTGCACGGCATTATTGCCGACGCTTGTTGAGCGTATCGCTTTGTGAACCAGTATAAATGTTTCCTTTAATTTTTAGGGCTTATTTAGACGATGCGAGAACTCGCATGCGAGCTTCATTACATTGTGGGTTTTGATCGGTCGGTTGAATTGGACGTTACCAACAGTCCGCAATGTAGCTAAAATCACATGCGAGTTCGCGTTTCGTCTTAATCAGCCCTTTTACCATAATCTTGTTTAACGATGTGGTCGAAATGTGGCAATGCTGTATCTACAATACATAGCTTATTGCCTGTTCTCTCTTAATTAAAAAAGTTATAGCCTACAGGGAACATGTGTGCTGGAAATGGGTCCCACTATTACCACCAGCTATTGAAGTAGGTAATGAAATAAAAGGGTGTATCAGCTGTCAATCTAGAAGGTTTTCCTAAGATTGCATCCAAGGCGTTAAATTGATGCGTAATTAGAGATCACATTTACAATGGTTTGTTGTTGGCGATATTCTCAGTAAGCGCTAAAACAGCTCAGTGATTACATATACCCGTTACAACCTCAATCGCAAGGTTATCTGACAAGATATACCTACCTAGTGGAAACTAATAAATCTAGGCTTTGTCCAACGAAACTTAAGCCAGCCGACGAGATCAAACTGTGCTCCAACCAGTACTATTAGTTATTCTGTGCTCCAACTCGATAGTCTCGATACCCATTACCCTAATAAAATTTAGACTAATTGACACTTCTCAATAATAAAATAGGTGAATACCGAAAAAAAATACGTAGAGTGACTCGTTTCGTTTTCATATATATAGCCTTTAAGCAAATTAGAAAAATCTGCGGAAATAATTCGTGTAGTTTTGAAAATTGGTACAGGTATACCTTGTGGTGTCCAGATAAACATAATAAAAGTCCTCGAGGGTAGGGGGTGTGCTGAGGGTGTAGGAGGGGGTTGAAGGTACCTTTTTTCATATATTTGCTCATATCTCGAATATCTGTACGAATAGCATAATAATTACTTCGGACAAAAGTTGTAGCATAAAATTTACTACAAATTTGGTTATATTTATTTTTACTCTACAATCAATACTTTAGGAGCTACAGGCTGATAAAGTTAAATAAGAGATAAAAAATAGTCGATTTAAGAAAACGTCGTTTTTTTTATAATTGTTCATCATAAATAAAAAAAATAGTTTAGAGTAAGCAAGCTAAGCGATCTGTTGATAAAATATAAAATAAACAGGCCATGAGCATGTCGGGCCATGCTCAGTGTAGGGTTCCGTAGTTACCCGTCTGTCAAAATAGACTATTTGCCAAAACTCAAAAACAGCTATACCGATTAGGTTCGCTATATTTTTCCTTGAAAGTCTTTACTAAGATATGTTTTTACGATTTTTTTCTAATTTTTTGGACCCATAGTTCAAAAGTTAGGGGAACTAAAGTGGAAAACACAACTTTTTTTCTTTCAGATCGATTATTTCCGAAAATATTAAGTTGATCAAAAAATGGTCCTTATAGACCCTTATTAATTTTAAAATACCTATCCAACGACACCCCACACCATAGGGTTGACGCGAAAAAAATTTCATCCCCACTTTAATGTAGGTGTGCCACCCTAAAAAAATATTTTTTCTAGTTTATATTTTACGACTTTGTCAGCGTAACTGATTTTTTTTTTGTTCAACTTAATATTATCGGAAATAATCGATCTGAAAGAAAAAAAGTTGTGTTTTCCACTTTAGTTCCCCTAACATTTGAACCATGGGTCCAAAAAATATGAAAAAAATCGTGAAAGTAAAGCTTAGTAAAGACTTTCAAGGAAAAATATAGCGAACCTAATCGGTCTAGCAGTTTTTGAGTTATTGCAAATAGTATATTTTAACGGACGGGTAACTACGGAACCCTACATTGAGCATGGCCCGGCATGCTCTTGGCCGGTTTTTTTTATAATTTATCAGCAGGTCGCTTAGCTTGCTTATTCTACACAATTTTTTTTATTTATGATGAACAATTACGAAAAAACGACGTTTTCTTAAACCGTCTATTTCTTATCTCTTATTTAACTTTAACAACCTGTAAGCTCCTAAAGTATTGATCGCAGAGTAAAAATAAACATAACCAAATTTGTAGGAAATTTAATGTTAAAACTTTTGTCCGAAGTAATTAAAATGCTATTCGTACAGATATTCGAGATATGAGCAAAAATATGAAAAAAGGTACCTTCAACCCCCTCCTACACCCTCAGCACACCCCCTACCCTCGAGGACTTTTAGTATGTTTATCTGGACACCACAAGTTATGCTTGTACCAATTTTCAAAACTACACGAATTATTTCCGCAGATTGCCCAAATTCGGCTTAATTTGACGTGGCTAATAGAGTTAGACCAAAAAAGTCTGCAACGATTTTGATAGGACACGCAGTGCAAGTGTTGTTTTAAACGTCAAACTTCAATGAAATTATGACGTATAAATAACACTTACACTGCGTGTGCTATCAAAATCGTTGCAGACTTTTCTTGGTCTTACTCTAGATACTAAATGACCGAGACAACTCGATTAAACTTTTTTTTTGCTTACCCTGTCATATACTTAATCAAAACACTTTATTACTTGTGCAGTTTCGTGAGATATACGTCTTTCGGTAGGTAATACGTATTTAGGTAGTCCACTCATGATTTGTTACGTCGTAGGTAGCATAAGTTACCTATCCGCCCTATAAATTAAATATTATAAATCTCACTATAAAGGGCCTCTGCTAGACTACTTGGTTCATCACAAGATATATCTACTTACTTTACCTTATAAAGTTGATAGAAAATGTGGATATCATGATAATGATATTTAATTTGCGTGGGTAGTACATGAGCAACATTCGCCTATTAATAACCCGGATCGTATTCGTAGATGATTCGGTTTTGGTTTTTTCGGCTTCTCGAATAAGGTTCGTCATTCAAATGGAACTAGGTATTTGATCGGAGAATTATAAGTAAGAACACGTGATTCCTAAAATACTAGCTCGTACTTAGCTTGTATACGATGAAACTACTAGCTATTTGGATCGCAGTTACAGCCAGAAGAGACGCAACTTTTATGGGCTTTACATTCTCTACAAAGCTCACCGATATGACGTCCATAGGCACAATTGCCGGCTACTGAGGTGCAATGGATTTAATCGAACGAGCAAATGCCCCAATTATCAAAAATCGCTTGCAATTATCGGTCACGTCTGTGGAGCCCATTAGATTAACCAGTTCTTGTGAACTACACACACGCAGTATTATGGAACTACAAAAATCTGTACTCATCGGTATTATTCAAGCAGATCGTATGACGCTCGAAGCTATAGGTTACTTTATCAGCAGTATTCGGCCATTGGCGCCAAGCAATTTCACACAAGGTAAGTTAAAAAGGTGCATATTAACATTTTTGTTGCCAAGAACTCGCTAGGAGAGTTCATTTTGTACGAAAAGTAAGGTTAGCAAATTATTTGCCAACAGATTTTGCATTTTTATTAGCTTTTGTATGAGATAAGGTTTCTTAACCGACGTATTTTTCTTTACTCTTCAATCTTGATCATAGGTAATTTATCAAGACGATGCTAACGGGCATTATATGCATCTGGCGAACGACCAAGTCTGAATGCACCATTGTTTTATTACGGAATTCCTGAGAGCCACAATTCAGCTTGAACACCATCATGAGGCCAGCTCTATGACAATAATACCTACTTAGCATGCAGCTCATATCAAAAGCCCAGCAAAATGCCAATTTGCCCAACTAGTAAGGCTTTTTTAAATAACATACCTACCTACTCAGATAAACACCAGAATAGGTGAAACGGAATATGTATGATCAATGAACAGTTCATTTATTGAATTATTACCGCTTTTGCTGACGTTACACATCCTACTTAGAAAAAAACATAGATAAATTGTAAACTTCCAATAGCAATTAGTGCGCGTAAGTATTTATAACAACAAATCACTAAAATGATCAGTTGATCAGACCTTTTAAATAATGCGACTATTCGGAACATTTATGCATTTTACAGTTCCATAGAACAAATGTCAAGTAGCCACTATAGAACTAACTGTTTAGTGCTCGTCAACATTACCGAAGCTCGATGCTGAGTAAGCTAACGATAACGAGACTACTAGTGGATCGCTCGAGGGCCATTGAAGGGGTGGCTTCCCCAGCCCTACACTTGGACACGTCACGGGCCCCTCTCACGCGAGCCGAGACACAACTCTGTAGTGCCTACGGGTGGTAACCCTACTTACGTATACCCTAGTCGACCCATGCAATGCAACGATATTTTTAGGCGTGACACTTCAATTGTATGCGCGCTTAGGGGTGGGGAATTAACGAAAATAGAGATTAACTTTGTATTGGGTGTGACGTCGTTATTATTGGCTTTTATTTTGTTGCATTAGAATTTAGATAATTTGTTTAACAATGTTTGACTTGTAATGTATTGTGTCAAAAATATGTTTACCCTGGGTACTTTTATTGATAATAACAAAAAAAAAGAAATAAACAAACATAATAAAACTTAAAAACCTACAGTTATTTTTTTTGTTACTCTTGTGCATCTACTCTTACTCCTTTGTAATAAGACGACCACAATACACCCAGCCGCATAATGTGTCCATGCAAATTAGCAGCCTGAACACAGTACTTTATTATTTGTAATAAAGTACCGTACTAATAGTAGAAGAGCCGGCCGCAAATTTTCTAACCGACTTGATACCACGATGAAATGCACAATGGTTTCCCATAAAAGTGATGCTAAGTCCGAATTCGATAGTCTGCCACGGCGGAACTTGCCGAAAGTACGAAAAAGAAGGCCACTTCCGGTGCGAAAAAAGGGGGCTGATTTAACCCATCTGATACCGAAATAATAGTTATGGCAGCAGTTAGAAATTTACATGTAGACATAGAAAAGCGAAGTCTGCCAGTATTTTTTATGCCGGAAGTGCTTGGCAGACGCTCTCAAAGGTGGCCACCGGGACCCCTAATTTAACCCATCTGATACCACCATGAAACCAATTCCAGTCGGTAGGTATGAACCCGCATGTCAGGAATATATAATTCTGCCAAGGCTTTTCCTGCCGAAACACCTTGGCAGACGAGATTATGTGAGCACGGTCACCATCGGTTACCCTACACTAACCCATCTGATACCACCATGAAACCAATTCCAGTCGGTAGGTATGAACCCCCATTTTAGGAATATATAAGTCTGCCAAGGTATTTCCTGCCGAAACACCTTAGCAGACGAGATTATAAGCCAGATGACCATCGGTTAGCGTACACTAACCCATCTGATACCACGATGAAACCAATTCCAGTCGGTAGGTATGAACCCTCATTTCAGGAATATATAAGTCTGCCAGGGCTTTTCCTGCCGAAACACCTTGGCAGACGAGAT
The DNA here is from genome assembly GCF_910591565.1 of Cydia splendana. Classification (NCBI taxonomy): domain Eukaryota; kingdom Metazoa; phylum Arthropoda; class Insecta; order Lepidoptera; family Tortricidae; genus Cydia; species Cydia splendana. Next base: position 7,804,596 of record NC_085971.1, on the reverse strand, counting down.
TATGTTAGCAAGGTGTACATCAGTTACCCTACATCAACCCATCTGATACCACCATGAAACCAATTCCAGTCGAGAGGTATGAACCCTCATTTCAGGAATATATAAGTCTGCCAAGGCTTTTCCTGCCGAAACACCTTGGCAGACGAGATTATGTTAGCAAGGTGTACATCAGTTACCCTACATTTACCCATCTGATACCACCATGAAACCAATTCCAGTCCGTAGGTATGAACCTTCATTTCAGGAATATATGTCTGCCAAGGCCATGGTATGAACCCCATACCTCCCGACTGGAATTGGTTTCATGGTGGTATCAGATGGGTTGATGTAGGGTAACTGATGTACACCTTGCTAACATAATCTCGTCTGCCAAGGTGTTTCGGCAGGAAAAGCCCTGGCAGACTTATATATTCCTGAAATGAGGGTTCATACCTACCGACTGGAATTGGTTTCATCGTGGTATCAGATGGGTTAGTGTACGGTAACCGATGGTCATCTTGCTTATAATCTCGTCTGCCAAGGTGTTTCGGCAGGAAAAACCTTGGCAGACTTATATATTCCTAAAATGGGGGTTCATACCTACCGACTGGAATTGGTTTCATGGTGGTATCAGATGGGTTAGTGTAGGGTAACCGATGGTGACCGTGCTCACATAGTCTCGTCTGCCAAGCTGTTTCGGCAGGAACAGCCTTGGCAGACTTATATATTCCTGACATGAGGGTTCATACCTACCGACTGGAATTGGTTTCATGGTGGTATCAGATGGGTTAAATTAGGGGTTCCGGTGGCCACCTTTGAGAGCGTCTGCCAAGCACTTCCGGCATAAAAAATACTGGCAGACTCCGCTTTTCTGTGTCTACATGTAAATTTCTAAGTGCTGCCATAACTATTATTTCGGTATCAGATGGGTTAAATCAGCCCCCTTTTTTCGCACCGGAAGTGGCCTTCTTTTTCGTACTTTCGGCAAGTTCCGCCGTGGCAGACTATCGAATTCGGACTTAGCATCACTTTTATGGGAAACTATTGTGCATTTCATCGTGGTATCAAGTCGGTTAGAAAATTTGCGGCCGGCTCTTCTACTATAATAGCTTTTTAGAAACAGGCGATCGTACGTTAAACTAAACAGTGGTCTCTTCCTTTCTTCTAACATGTTTCCATATCGTCACTATCATCAAACCTGATGAAATGTCCTGATTGTAAAAATCATGTTCTAAATAATCTAAATGATGTTTGTCTGTTAATTGGTAGGTATGATATGTAATGATGATGGTCGGGTAGTACCTCGCATATAAAAACAGAGTGTGTTCTGCTGCTGACTGAATAAGATAAGATATTGTTATGTCCCTTCTTAGTACTTGCATGTTTAAATGAATATAAATTCATGTCATAAAATTCAAGATGATGAAACATCCTGAGCTATTTTAGAGCCTACAGGCCTACGGATGATGGAAAGCAGCCTGACGGCATGACCTTTGTTCCCTGGAACATCATTTAGGGCTGGAGCTGCTGCCTAAACGGCCGAACACAAGCGGTGCAAATTTACTATCAACTCTAGGTGAACCTTTGAGCCGTTTGGGGTGGAAACTCTTGGGCCCTGAGGATTTTGACCTAGTGTTGGTTACAGTGGCAGATTTGCCCTAAGGCCAAGTATGCCTGGGCCTAGTGCGGCAAGATATTAGGGGTGACAAAAAATTTGCTGATGATAACAAGAAATAACTCAAAATGTAGTCAATATGATGGGTGCTGAGATAGGAGCGGCTACAGGGCCTGGGGCCTAGGGCGGCAAAGACTGCAAATCCACCACTGATTGGTTAAGACTTGATTCCTTTGAGTCCTCTGCTTTAAGACTGGACTGGACTGTGTTATTTAGGCTCATATAATGAAGCCCAAGCTCCAGTTCTTTGTAACTTGTTAGAGAGCCAAGTCCTTTGTAGAGTTCTTTTCAGAAAATTTTCATTTTTATTTAGAAAAGGAATCAAAATTCATTGTCTTCATGTAAAATTCATGGGTCAGGTACACCATACAATACTGCTTATTTTCTTTACTGCTAGTATTCACCTAAAACCTACAAAATTGTTGACAGAGTCTTTATTCGGAGGCTCGAGTCCATTTGAGCTGCGCTTAAAAGACTCAGAAGTTGTTTAGTGCAGAGTCTTGCAAAAATGAGCAGAGTTTACCAGATTTAGACTCAAGTTCCTACCAACACTACCTTGAGCCTTCTGGGCACACTACTGTTGGGCTCCAAGCTCAAGCCCAATTTTTATTTATATAAATAATGTTAATATGCATAGCCTTGTAGATACTTTATAATATTGTACCTAGGGTGGTAATACATCTGTCCAATGTTTGATCATTTTTCAAGACGCAATTCTCACTCTCTCAAAAAGCAAAATGTGAGACACAAATACAAATTTGATCAAATATTGGACAGGTGGAATACCACCCATAGGTTAGTCATTATTTAGTTTGAATCTTTTTAAATCCCTGCCGGGTTGCTTCCCCGATGGGCTCTCAAGATGGACAACTTTGGGAAAACCAGTATGGAGGCCCTAAATAGGTGAGATGTAGTATTTTAAGAGTTCCAGCATCTAAAACAATAATAAAGTACCATTAACCCAATAACTGGGCTAGTGAACAATTAAATGTGTAACAAAACCTTATCACTCATACCTACAACTTTGCTGTCTCCACAACGTTTTTTTTTCTAGGTGGGTAGATAACATTATAGTATATGAATATGACTATATAGTTCGTTTTTTTTAGCATTAGAAAGAACTTCAAAGAAGGTAAGCGATCTTGACATGTCTTTTAATTGAAAAACGCTTTTTAAAAATCAGTAATTATTACTTATGAAAGCAGAAGAATATAAATGATAATACTAGATTCATAATTGTTACATATTTGCTGTAACTTATTTTTAAAATGTGTTTTTCAATTAAAAGACACATCAAGATTGTTTACCTTATTTCTAATGCTAAAAAAAACGAAGTATAGGTAAAAACCATTTTAAAGAGAGATTACTAATCTGCATTGAATATTTTATAGATGTTAAAGAGAACTTCATATAAATTGATATTTTAAATCCCTAAAAATATGAAGCTAAAAGTGCATATGCTTATATTGCATACATTGTTTTCCGTAAGATTTAACGTAATTAACACTGACCTTATTATACCAGCGTCACATTTTCACCACGGTGAGGTAATCCGGTTTGCCACATCAGAAACACTAAATTCACTTTTTAATTAATGAACTGTAATCAATCACAACGTAAATTATAATTCTCCGGTATCCGATTTTCTTATTGACTTCTCACACGCCCACAAATATTGTACACAAACAGCATTCGGAAGCTTAATTTTCCAAGTAGATACCTCTATTGAAACGTCAATAACCCGGGCCAAGCGTATTAGAAAATCAACCAAAATATTAATATAAAAAGAGGGACACTTGCTGTAAATATATTTGTGAAATGCTAGACACTATAATTCACTTTTTGTGTATTGATAATTATGTCAATAACGCTATATTTTTATCAAAACTACATCCCCGCAACTACGAGCAGCCACTACATTTTCTTTCACACATCTCTCTGACTCTCTCCAGTCTCGTGTCTCCCTCTTGCTCCGTCTCCCCCCCTTCACTTGACTTGATTAATCGCCCCCTCTCCTACACCGCCCGCAAATATCAATGTGAAGGATTTGTATTTCGATTTTATAATCGATACTTGAGGATTTTTTTTATAACAGTATTTAAACTGTAAAAAATATTGCAATTTTCGTAATATGTATTTGTTTATGTAACTTTCATTGTTGTTATCGAAACATTTTGTTTCGCATCGATTTCAACAATGATATTGAAAAAACCTGGCAATGTGCTTGCTTGCTGGCAACATCAAACAGAGATTATGCAACGCCTCAATTTACGCAAGAAACCAACGTACAACGTACGCAAAGAATAAATAAAATAAATTAGAGCACTTCACACACCTTATTTAAAATTAAACCTTTACCAGGCCAGGGGTGCGAAACTCCTGACTTCGGTCAAACTCGGCTCCGCTCGGCTCAGCATTGCTCCGAGCAATTATTAGGGTTGGCACCACTTGACTTCCTTTTGCGTGCACGACCACAGATAAGATATTCACTTGATTTTTGACAACCCTAAATAGCCGAAAGGGATAGTGCCATTTATTAGAAAGGGCCATCATGATTCGACCCTGAACCGCTGTCAAACTTCGTTTTTGTAGGAAGTTTCCTTTCTGTACGGTAGTACTATTAATTATTCTGTGACCAGGCTAAGGAATATATAGATCTCCTAGTGAGTATTATATTCTTTGATATAGATGGTCAAGCAAATTTTGTCAGTAGAAAAAAGCGCGAAATTCAAATTTTCTATGGGACGATATCCCTTCGCGCATACATTTTTCAAATTTGCCGCCTTTTTCTACTGACAAGATCTGCTTGACCAACTACGACACTTCAAACATGTGTTTTATTTTCTATCAGACTGACATTCGATTGTCATTTTGAACTGTCAGCCTTGTAAACGATCATGGGGTTAACTGACCTCTCTATATTATTTTACCTCTATGCCTATAAATAATAAAGGCGGTTTTGTTGCAATATGATATGAAGTATTGCCAGTATTCGCAACGAGTCGGGAGCAATACTCTTTGGTCGGGAGTCATTTTGATGACGTCATTCCGCTGAAGTAGTTTGCCCTATAGTATACATTATTAATTTATTATACTCTTTGAGTTTGCTTGCGCCGCTGTCTTCCGGTAGTTTTAGAGACCCAATAGGCAGTACGATGCCCATGCCCTTCGAGCAACACCGGCTTCCGACACATCGGAAGGGAGGGGCCCAAGCGATATCTCACCGTACAAATCTTTCTGCCATTTTTCGCGGGGGAAAGGTGCACACAGTCGCACTTCTCACACACTTACATACAAAATCCAATCTGTAATGACGACACAAATACATAGAAAGTGACACACGTCAAAGACAAATCTTGCAAACCTCGATCTCTTTTTGTGTACGGACGAGTGACAAGTGTCACAACACGCACACTAACACATTTTCGTTGAAGTATGTTATTGTATTCTGAGAGATGAGAAGTCGGATTTGTCGCTCGACCGATCCGCAATTTGTACTGAGCGAGCAAAATCGATAAATCCAACAATATCATGAGACTAAAATATAATAATTGTGTTTGAATGTAATTAAACGTATGATATGTAAAAAAAAATATTACATGTGAAATGTAACACTTTCTTTTTGTAAATTTGATGTCCCCGACCTCTTTTTATAACAAAAAAACCGAGCAAACAGGCATTTTTGTGCAGCAGTGTTCACGCGCGCGTCTGGACTCGGTCTAGTGAAAAATCCAAGTGCAACTAGTTTTATTACCCGCGCTAGATTAGATTGACGCGCTAATCTTGTACCTCAGCAGAGGGGAAATAGTGCGAATGCCGCCTCCCTTCCGTGTTGCTCGAAGCCCATGCCCAACAATATAGAGAATATTATATATGAATATGATAGAGAATGCCTTATGGCATCAAGTCCGCTATTTGTACTTTCTTGTATTGTGCAATAAAGGTTAAATAAATAAATAATATACTGAAAGTTGGTAGAGTTAGACCAAGCTAAGTTGCTAAGGTGCAAGTGTTATTTAAACGTCATAACTCATAATAAATAACACTTGCACAGTCTGGGCTACCAAAATCGCTGCCAACTTAGCTTGGTCTTACTCTAACGGTTTCCGACTCTGAACTATGTTCCCTTTAGGGAGAGTACGCTACTTATATTACCTGATAGCTGCCAAAGCCACTGACGACCCCGTTTCATAATCGGGGATCGATACTAGCTGGTTTGTTAGTGCACACCGTTGTATGGGGACCTTGCACTTTGAGACTATGCGCTGAAACTTGGCACAGTTGATTCTTAGCTGGTCTTGAGCAGATACAGACCGGGAGCCGTCGAGAGCCACCTCTCATTTAGTGGGGGGGAGGGGGAAAGAGTTCGACGCTGCCGCGCTTCACTTGGAGCAACATTTCTCTAAAACTATACCTATTAGGGCATGTAATATATCATTTTCGGATAAATTAAGGATGAGGAATCTAGTTTTGGAACAAAAACAATGCACTTTCTAACAAAAAAAAAGCATAAAGTAGAAAAGACTAAAAAACGTATTTTTGATTTTTTCATAATTACCAATTTTTTTTTAAAGTGTAGCAGGAATCTGAAAACAAAAAATACAGTCGTAAAGCTACACTTATTACGTTTAAGAAAATATATAGTTTAATATACAAAACTGTTGATAAATGGGAGATAAAAAATAATATTAAGCGTGGGTCAGAGTGATCTCAATACAAAATATTATGAATGTGGGAAAGTTACTTATAATTTGTTCTACAATCGTTTATTTTTCTTGTTTTTCGTAAATAACTCGTAAACGGTAGCCCACAGCAAAAAATTATCTGTTACGTAAATAATCTGTTTCAGATTTCTTATAAAATAAGTACTACTGTTTATCGCTACCATCAATATTAAAAAAAATATTGAAGGGAGAAAATAAATACTTAGGTCCCCTTTTTTAGTCATTCGTAAATAACTCGTAAACGATGGCCAATAGCAAAATTTTTTTTAGTACATGAATAATTTACATAAAATTTCCTACAAAAAAGGTCATTCAAACTTTTTCGCTAGGATCAATATTAAAAACGATATTAAAGAGAGAAAATAAATTCTAAGGTCCCCTTTTTAAATATTGATCCTAGCGAAAAAGTTTGAATAACCTTTTTTGTAGGAAATTTTATGCTAATTATTCATGTGTTAAAATATTTTTTGCTATTGGCCATCCTTTACGAGTTATTTACGAATGACTAAAAAAGGGGACCTTAGTATTTATTTTCTCCCTTCAATATTTTTTTTAATATTGATCTTAGCGAAAAAAGTAGCACTTATTTTATAAGAAATTTGAAACAGATTATTTACGTAAAAGATATTTTTTTGCTGTGGGCTACCGTTTACGAGTTATTTACGAAAAACTAAAAAAATAAACGATTGTAGAACTAATTATAAGTAACTTTCCCCATTAATAATATTTCGTATTGAGATCACTCTGGCCCACGCTTAATATTATTTTTTATCTCCCATGTAACAACAGTTTTGTATAATAAACTATATATTTTCTTAAACGTAATAAGTGTAGCTTTACAACTATATTTTTTGTTTTCAGATTCCTACTACACTTAAAAAAAAAATTGGTAATTATGAAAAAATCCAAGATACGTTTTTTTGTCTTTTCTATTTTATGTTTTTTTTTTGTTACAAAATGCATTGTTTTGGTTCCAAAAAAAAAATCTTCATCCTTAATTTATCCGAAAATGATATATCACATGCCCTAATAGGTACAGTTTTAGAGAAATGTTGCTCCAAGTGAAGCGCGGCGGCGTCGAACTTTCCCCCCGCCCCCCCACTAAATGAGACGTGGCTCTCGAGGTCTCCCGGTCTGTATCTGCTCATGACCAGCTAAGAATCAACTGTGCCAAGTTTCAGCGCATAGTCACAAAGTGCAAGGTGTCATGCACTAACAAACTAGCTATACCTGTTAACCACCATTTTATAGAAAAACAAATCAGCAGCTTAAGAGCCCATCAACGTGCACAATAGCGCCACTGCTTTCTGGGCTATAACCGCGAAAATCGAAGTTCGCAAATTGCGGGCATTTTGCTCTGTCACTCTAATTACGCCTTCATTAGAGTAAAAGAGAAAGATCCCCGCAATTTTCGAATTTCGGTTTTCGCGGTAGCCCCTCTGGATTCGTCAATCTATGCGTCCAAAGTTAAAACGGCCGTTTTGGTTTTGAGTTCATAGATCGACGAATCCAGCAACATAAAAACTAGTTTGATGTATTCAAAAGGTACTTAAATACAAAATACAGTACGTAGCGGCCTCCTTTTTTAAATATCCTTCGTTAAATTTAAATAATCACGATTATTTAGCAGTGGCGCTAGTGTGCACGTTGATGAGCTCTTAAATAAGACGTAAGTCAGGCCGTTCCGGGCTCTTGATGGGAATCTGCCTTTGACGTGCGGGAATGCAGTAATCAACCATTGGTTGTAATCCAAATCTCTCCTCCGCTGCGCTGGATTACAACCAATGCTATTGGTTGATTTCCTAACGTCTCCTCTATCTCCGCCTCAGTGGAAAGGCAGCCTTAAAACAGATTGTCCCTATTATGTTTTATAATAAAACAGCCGTTTCAGTGTGTCATGTTTATTTTTGGTACGAAAGTGAGTGAACAAGAGGGGGGAGGGATTGATTCGTGAATTATACGATATATAACACACCGCTCACCATCGCATCGTTTCTTATTTTACAACCAGTCACAGAGACTATAATAGGTACAAAAAAATTAAAACGTAACAGAGTAATAGAGTTCATCTCATAGTAAGTAGGTACTTAAGTAATCAGTAGATTTACTCCTGCCGTTTGAAAACATTAATGTTTATCGCCGAAGTAAAATTTTTCTTTTGCATCTAAGTACATTCAGCAGCAGAAATAGTTACCTAAGTAGAATAAGCATGATAAAAATAACCTAGTTTTTATTCTCTTTTGAAAAGTGTAGATAATTTTAAATATGTACTATGCGCTTAGCTATTTCTGCTGCAGACTGCACATGCTTGCTAGATAAGAAGTTACCTACCTGATGTCTTTCATTGATAGTAGCGGCACTAAATCCACTAAGTTTTATTGAATGTTTACTAGGTACATAAATGAAGAGCTCTTAATAATCTGGGCAATAGGTATAATTGCATTGAATTTTAGTGTCACAACATAGGTAGATAGCTGAATAGAGCAACCTGTTCCTGTTATGAAGTATAATAAAAAGTATCGCTGGAAATTACAAAACTAAAATGTTGTCCTAAAGTGATAAATTAGAACGTGATTGGATACCTTACCGACAGTTATTATTTATTAAACATGATCATAAAATGGTACAACCTTGACAACACCCAGGACACACACGCTTGCAGCATCCTTTATCCTGTGGGCGCCATCGAGATATCGTCGACCTCCTTTTATAAGCATTTTTGATTCGCGTTCTATGTCTCTGCACTTCGCATTTCGACTTGCCTGCCCTCTTCCTCGTGTGTCTGCTGCTTCGGGCCTGCGCCAGTTCACAGCGGCACCGACCCCCTGGGCGAGTCACTACTTCCATGGCACTGGGGCATTTCTGCTTCTTCCTGATGCATGCTTTGTAGCACTCGTCGGGTCTTGCGCAGGGTGCGGGCCGGGGCCGGTGCTTGTGGGCGCTGCATGATGGCGCGGATACGCAAGGTTTTATTCCCTTTACGGAGTATGTAGCTGAAATGTTACAGTACTGTTATGCTAGTTTCAACACGCTTGCATGATTAAAAATCATTTTTAAGAAATTCTGACATGGAGGGGGTTGCACAACTTGCACAACGCACAACACAAGTAAACCAACGAATCGATCACGTTAATAGTTATTTGTTTTACAAGGGGGCAAAGTTGTTGTTTAACCGCTCGTGTTAATATTGATACGAGTAAGCGAAAGATTCCAAAATAGAACCACGAGCGTAGCGAGTGGTTCGAGAAGTGGAATCTTAAGCCTTACGAGGGTTAAACAAATTTTGCCACCGAGTGAAACACAAAATGTTTCACCACACCAACGCAAGGAAAATACCAACTGTAAAACGTCAATGATGAAATCAAATCAAATCCAAATTAATGTTATTAAATATTTATCATCCAAAATTATCATTCAAAATTTGCATAATATTACTTTGCCTCACATGTGGATAAATGCAACTTTCTTATCAGTTTTTGAAGTGCAAAGTAAGCCTTTCCGAGCTGGTGTGGTGAAAACCATGCATTTTTCAGTCCTAAGGTTAAAACGTATAAATACTTTCGACCCGCATCATAATGCAATACATAAACAATAAACCACTTTGGAGTATGAGATATCAAATTTATTGATTTATTTTAAAGGAACACTTATTCAAAGAATATAATACTCAACTTATTACTATAAAAATAGAGGTTTAGGATTCATGCAGAGATTGTCCACTATATAAAAAGAGGTTGTGCATGATTTTGTATTGCTACCACTGCCAGTTTAGATTTTTTTAATCCGTTAATAGGTACCTACTAATAACGTTTTAAAAAAATGCATTCATACTATCGCATGCCAACATATTCCAAGTATTCCAACATATTTGTCACCTTTTTTATAGCGTCTTTTGACAACCTGTGCTTGTCATCTACCTTTAAATACATCGGTATATTTTTTAAATTATCGACCAGCCGTTTTATTCTTTATTAGATTGTGTTTTTACAATAGCAATATAGCCAACATATTATTATTATTGATCTCAATTTGGGGATGTAGGTAACGACCTCCGTTATTACCTACAGCATAACACGTTAGTTAACATGCTCTGAAAGTCTGAAAATAGTTTCTATTATGAAAAGTCATCTTCTGTGCTAAAAATACTTGCACCACCTATAGGTACTATTAGGTAGTACATAAACTACTTTCAGAGCACGGGCTGCGTAAGTAAAGAAATCGGTTAACTAATGTTATTTTTTTGTAAAATCATGTTATTAAAAGCGCAAAACAGCCCCGCTTATATCAATAAATGTATATATAAGTACCTACAATTTTGGTTTTGAAGTAGAGAACGAGTTAAATTTGTCAAAGATGCTATTGGTAGGTACAAACAGTTAAAAATATGTGCCGCGAAAACTTCATAAAAGTGCACAAACATTTTTATATGATTATATATTTAATTTTCAATAATATATCAGATTAAATTATCTGATATATATTTTATCATAAATATGCACAACCACTTTTTATCATGGATCATGGAGAGTCTTAAATAAAATCGGGATATGGACGTCACATTATTGTGCATTTTGTGCAACGGCAGGTGCGACGACAGCATTTCACGCAGCAATTATACCAGAACGAGGCGCAACACGGCATGCAGCACTTATCGCAGCACGGCTGGCAGCACTCCCGGCAGCAGCGGCAGCACCACGCCGCGCAGCAGCGTCGGCAGTAGGGCGGCCGGTTCCGTTCGGTGGACTGCCGCGTCCTGCCTCGGTGACCTTTCCCCGCACAACATTCCTCCTGCGATCGTTGACTCCCTTGTCTTCTCTTATAATCCGAATTACTATTTGTCCCTTTCAGCCTATCTTCTCTTCTCATTCTTGATTCCCGAGACTTTCTATTAAGGTACTTTTGAATTAACGATGCTTTTCTAGGATTTGACATATTTTTTCCGTTAAATTTATCACACGAGCCACATGATGTCCTGGATCGTATGGCCATGATAGATGTGGCGCTTCGGCAGGGTCTTATGCCTACTGTTGTGGTTTTCCTCAAACATTCTTCCGGCCTGGAACACGGGGGTAGCGACGGATGGCACCGCGGGGGAGCACACGAAGCGCTCGGGGTGCAGGGCGGGTGGATAGCAAGCATTGTTACTCTGAAAACAACACAAGGAATTAATAAACCAACCTGTTACTATAAGTAACCAACATGTTAATAACTAGAAGCCAGCATTACGCAACAATTGAACTGCCACTCACTTAAAAATAATAATTAATTAACTTACCTGCCAAGATATATGTTCTGGCACCACACTCTCAAAATTACCGGATAACAAAAACACAGCCCTACCTACCTACTTCAATGGACTAACATTTAGAAGCTTCGAACCGACACGGATTAGGCGACAAATTAAGTGCATAAACACATAGTTATGACTACGTAAAACCATAACAAAACATAGATATATACCTATACTCACCTAATTTTCCCGAGGAGGGACCTGAACATCTGGACATCTTAAATTGGTAGATCTGGTGGTTGGCCCGAATACAGCTCCAGCTTCAAATGTTATACTAAAGTTCAAAGAAAAAATTATACAGTCATCATTGATCAGTTCTAGTAAAATCGATGGATAATCCAAGACTTCTAGGCTTCTTCGTTTAAATTTTATACAGCAAGACACCTGTAGTTGCAGGTGGAAAATAAGTACTAAAAACCTTATTAAAACCTTTTTTATTCGCCATCGTATTGACAAATGAATTCACAACTTTGTACAAAAGCTCAATGCCCATTACTACACTGAAAACCTAGAAAGCTAGATAAATAGGTATAAATAAGATACCGACAACAAACGCGCGAACTGTATTGCAAACATACGAGGGTAAAACTGAAAGTTTTGTTAATGGAGAAAACTGTAGTAATTACAATTAGGCCGTCACTGTTTATTTTTTAATGCGTGCTTTTGGTATTTTGTTTTTCTTATGACGTGTGCAAATTTTCATTACAATAGGATCACCCTGAAAAGCACACGGCTCATTGTGCCAAATTCATTGCCATCAGCTACGGTCGTAGGTGTGTAGTGAAAATTTTTCGTAGAGGAGAAATGACAAAAATTAAAAAAAATTAGGAAGCTGATGAAGTGATGAAGAAATTAGTCGGGATAATGTCTACAGTCAAATGTAAAAATATGGGTGCATACAACTTATTACTTAAAACTAGTGTCCGACCGAAGGTTCGGTTTCGGTTTCGGTTTCGGCCAGTTTCGGCCAAAAAATCATGTTTCGGCTGTAGTTTCGGTTTCGGCCAAAAAACGGCCGAACCTTTCGGCCGGGCCGAAACTTACGAAATGGTACTTCGGACAAAGACCAAAAGTTGGGGAATAAGTAGGACAACAATATTAATACATACCTACATATACTGATTCATGTATAGGTACAGAAATTAATTGGTTTATTATAAAACACAATTCCACTAATGAGAGCGCCACTGGACGGTCGACGCAGTCTTAAGAGGCTGTCAATACCTATAACGCGCACACTGTCTAATTGTATCGGAGTGAATGAGATAGCACTGTCGCACGTAGCCGTTGGTCGAGTATCAGCTCGGCACGAGTCGAACGATGTCTTTTTCGCTCTTATTCACTCATTTTTCTATCTACCTCTAATGGCAAATTTTAAGCGAGGCTAAAGGCTACGCTCAACTAGGGCCGCAAAGTTGATTTTCTCAATAGTTAATATTTTGCGAAGCTGAACAGCTGACTATTGATTAAAACGAAGAAAAAACCCTTAAAAGTGTCCCCAGTACAGTTTTTCATACGAATGCTCGACCTTAGCCTCACTTTTTACCTCAATTTACCATTGGTTTGTGTTCCACATGTCCTCTACTTCAGCTTAGCCTTTGGTCTCGCTGCGCCATGCTCGGCCTGCGGTCTCGCTTTTTAATACAATGGACATTGGTTGGAGTCTGTGCTTAACTACTTATCCTGAAGCCTGAAGCACGGCTTTGACTTCGCATGAAAGTTCGCCTCACTGGGGCACTTCGGACTTTTAGGCCCAGGGCTATAACCGCGAAAATCGAAGTTTGCAAATTGCGGGCATTTTTCTCTGTCACTCTAATTACGCCTTCATTGGAGTAAAAGAGAAAGATCCCCGCAATTTGCGAATTTCGGTTTTCGCGGTAGCCCCTCAGGTGAAGATCGGTACCCGGCCTTGCTTGATATTGTTAACAAAAAATTTCGCGCTCGCTGCGCTCGCGTTTTTGGTTGGTTTTTTGGTTGACCCTGTATCTTAGCTTGACTGGTGAATGAATAGAGTTAGACCAAGAAAATTCTGCAATGATTTTGATAGCATACGCAGGGCTACTAGTGCAAATGTTATTTATACGTCAGAATTTCATGGAAGTTTTGACGTTTAAAGTAACACTTGCACTGCATGTGTTATCAAAATCGTTGCAGAATTATGTTGGTCTAACTCTAGTAATTTTCTAAAAAAACTGCTTAAGTAACATCAATTACAAGGACATTGGGTGTTGACAGCCCCATAATACAGTGAAACCTGGATAAGTGAGACTTCAAGGGACGAGCAGATTTGTCTCACTTAAAGAGGTATTCCACTTACCCAGGCTCTCAGTTAGCCAGGTACAAATAAATTTCTGTCTCATTTACAGAGGGTCCCATTAATAGAGGTGAGAATAGAGGATATATCTCAGTTATAGAGGTGGTTAATAAGGTATTTTGTAATTATCTTTAAATGTTTAGGTAAAATAATCTTTGTCCCTAAATATTTTTTAAGTCTGTTTAAATATTTCTTTGAAAATATTTTGAATGATTTTCCAAAGGATAGATTTTTTCAATTAAATTTGATACGGACTTCATTGCGTCTCAGAAATTAATTAAATGATTGAAATTTGTTTATTCTTGTTACTTATCAAGATTTCGGATTTAGTTTCGATAGTTTTAACTATATAAAGTAACTAAATGAAACTTGAAGTCGTTTAGACACAATTAAGCAAATGCGGAATTTGTGGATAAACTAAGAGTTAGTAAGAATACGGAAATAGATCAATAAAGTCCAAGTTAGAGAGGTAATAGATTGACGTTATCTCAGATACAGAGGTAATTCGTATAAAATTCTAAAAAAACAATTAGGGAAATGTAATCTTATAAATATAGTCTCAGTAAAAGAGGTAAAATACACTCTCTGTCTCAATTATAGAGGTAAATGTGACTATAAAATCACAACAACTAATCCCAGTTATAGAGGTTCGTTTTATCTCACTAACAGAGGTAATTCAGTGCTCAAGTGTCGGGACCGCACCATGAGTCCCAGCTATAGAGGTTTCTCACTTATCCAGGTCCCACTTAACCAGGTTTCACTGTATGTGTGTAAAAGCGGTTTTATGACATTTTTTCAGCGATTTTAACAAGTCTACAAAAGTTTCGGTTTCGGTTTCGGCCGAAACTAGAGCCAAAGCCGAACATTCGGTTTCGGTTTCGGTTTCGGCAAAAAAACATGTTTCGGTCGGACACTACTTAAAACATGTGTGCCATAAGTAGTTCTTAATTCGCTGACATAAGATGACTCATTATACAAAATATGTCCCATAGCTCTTATGTCAGCGAATTAAGAACACACTTTTACACTGACTGTACATACCTATGAATATTTGTTAGAAAGTTATTGTTATTAACTTATTAATAAAGAAATTCCATGTCAAATTAATTAATTAGATACATATATGAAAATCCTTCTACACAAGACAACAAAACCATATTCTTACCTGCTTATCAAAATTCAAAACAACCTTTAGTCAGTGTTTTCTATAGGCATTATCTTATTAACCAAGTTTTACTTACATGATTATGGATTTTTAGTTGTAAATTATTTTTTTACGTTCATCACATTACGGTCTCCCCTATGATTGAACTTTTGTATAGGTAGGTACGTACTGGTTTGCGTGAGTGGCAGTCTTAAGGCAGCTGGCTTCCAAAAATATGTGGACTACCTATTTAATTGCATGCTCCTTTGTACAAAGCTGTCAATAAGGGCGATTAAGTACGTAGGTACTCGGGTAGGTCAATAACAAACTAACCTCACTCTACAAACTCACCCATAATATGCTTTCGTTATTAATCATATGGTGGATTCTTCTTGACTCATATCATAATTTTAAGCGTTGTGATATCCCATTTTGGAAGTTTAGTGAATCTTTTTTTGTAATGTTTTTTCGTTTGACTGAATGATTTTAATCTTCTAATTTCAATAACACTGACATTTGTCATTAATTTTTCTTTTTTCTAGCAGTTTTCATAGGGCCAGTGGGGCCAGTAAAAACCATAGAGTAACTTATGTATATACACGTATGTATATATATGTATTTGTACGTATATATCAAGTATATACTTGATATATACGTACAAATATCTATAGGAACGACAGTTAGTGCACGCTTGCACTGAGAGCAGTGCATGCTAAGCGTGCACTAACTGACAGCACTCTTGCTATCAAAAACGTTGCAGACTTATCTTGGTCTACCTAAGTGTAGTTGTTTATATAGGTATGTAGGCACAGAGACAATTAAGTGTAAAAATATGGGTGCATACATCATAGTCAAAAATATGTCCCGTAGCTCTTATGTCAGCGAATTAAGAACTAGAATATATTGCACATTGAATGTAGGTAGGGTAAGACCTCCAGTGAATGAACACTTAAGGAATTATCCAAGTTTGAAAAATCATTTCTCAGCATTCATTAATAATTTCAATAATTATCTGCAATTTAATGAATCCTCATTTAATAAATAAGAAAGTAATTTCTGCGATTTTTTATTACTTTCATAGTTTTTGAGTTATAGCAGAATTAATCAAAAAGTACCCAAAAACCGAATGAATGAACATAAAAACTAGTGAATGAACATCGCAAAATCCAGTGAATGAACATCATTTAGACATTTTTAATCAGCTTTAAAAAAACATTTTTAACACTATAAACGTTTCCAGCTCTATTTTAGTAGGTATAGCGAAAGCGTTCATATATTTTTATCCCCTCCATATTGATTTCAAATAGATTAGAATGTAATAAAATGATGGTAATTCACCAGAACCTATTACATATTATTAAGAAAAAGAGAATCAATATTTAAAACAAGAAACAATCAGCATATTCTGATGAAAAAAGTTAGGATTAGCAAATAATGCTTAAAATAATAAACTTGTCATTGCATTGTTCGTGGTTACATTGTTCAAACATAGAATTAGTAGAAATCTTATAAATGAACACCCCAAATGTTGTATTGTTCATACATAGGCATGAAAAATCCAGTAAATGGACTATAGAAATTTTGTTTGTTCCAATACTGGCTGAAAGAATCAGAATCATTTTCTATGCAGGATCACAAAAAACAAGCTCAATACCAATTCGTTTACACATAAATTTAGAAAAAAAAATTATATCTAGACGACACCAGTAAATGAACACACCGTTCATTTACTGGTTTCAGAACATTTGATAAGCCAGTATTGGAACTATAAAAAATAAAGACTTAATCACATAATACGTCGACAAAGTGTACATTTGTAGAAGGTTTAACTCTTAATCTAACCAAATAACCAAACTTTGTACAGGTAAACATTAAATAAGCACTTCATATGTTGCTCCAAACGTACACTGTTCTTATCTGGGATATAATTTTTGCATACAAAACTTCAAAACCAGAAATACGTAAACTTTAAACGCCAGTCACGTTCAAACTGGTCGAAAATAAATTTAGCAGGGGTTGAAATTGCATAGGAAATAGAGTTGTTAATAAGAAAAAAAATACGACAAGTGGTAGAAATTGCTATATTTCTTATTTTAGACAAAAAACGTGATTTTGTTCATTCACTGGGGGGTGTTCATTCACTGGAGGGTTTACCCTAGCTAATCAATGGATTGACCGGGATTTCAAACAGCTGCTAGCGCATTTTATGAAAGGGATAATATTTTATTTTATCCTTTTTGAAGTCGGTTTTCCTTTTTAGGGATCTTTTTCCGTACCTCAAAGGGAAAAATCGGAATCCTAATAGGATCACATTGTTGTCCGTCCGTCTGTCTGTCAAAACCCTTCATCTCGGGAACGCGTGGAGGTAGCTAGGTATCGAGTGGGAATTAAAACAAATATCTGGGAGTCGAGATTTAAAAACACATGTCTTCGTATATAATACGGGCGGTCACAGAGAAGAGGTAGGGGGGAGGGGGGGTTAGAAAAATGTATTAACTGGGTCACGAAGTATGTGTATGTTCCCTAAGAGCCCACCCATCTGCTATCCCCTTCATGCCCCTACCTACCTCCTATAGCCACCGAAGAGTTCCACTATGCATCATCTGGCTCCATCATCGGCAGCTCGATGATACTAGAATATATGTATAAGAATATTATATGATAATAAACCTACGGAGCCGAGACATGGACACTAACGGTAGGGTTGGTCCACCAGTTCAAAGTCGCTCAGCGAGCTATGGAGAGAGCTATGCTCGGGGTTTCTCTGAAGGATAGGATTCGTAACGAATACATCCGACAGAGAACCAAAGTTACCGACATAGCTCAAAGAAGCAAGCTGAAGTGGCAGTGGGCTGGCCATATCTCACGAAGAACCGACAACCGCTGGGGTAAACGTGTTCTTGAGTGGAGACCGCGACTCGGCAAACGTAGTGTTAGGACGCCCTCCGACCAGGTGGGATGACGATCTGCGAAAGACTGCAGGCCGATGCTGGATGCGGCAAGCTGAAGACAGGGCGCTTTGGCGCTCTTTAGGGGAGGGCTATGTCCAGCAGTGGACTAATATAGCCTGATGATGATGATGATGATATTAATAAAATATGATATTGTATTGTCATCGTATGCAACGTTTCACATTTCGAAAGATTTTATTATATTGTTAGATAGTTAAAAGTGAAGTTAATAATACTTATGTGTGTTAAAATGCGAGTGTATGTTGTATGTTCAATACAAGATTTTATAAACAAATTTAACACGTAAAGATCATTTTAATAGATTTACTGTAACTGGGGAAATAAAGTGGATAATTGAGAACAATATTGGCAAATGCGTCGGCTTGAACTGGCTACTGGACATGGTTTATGGACGTTAGAGTATTGTGCAATAGCGACTGCAATAGGTCCCGCAGCACGGACAGCAGCACTCGTCGCAGCACTCCTGGCAGTTCTGGCGGCAGGCAGGGCTGCAGCACTTCCCGCAGCAATGCCGGCAGCCCGCCCGCCTGAGCCTGCCCCTGTGCCCTTAAAATGAAAACAAAGACTTCACTCGATGACAGCGAATATTACCACCATATCTCTCTCATAATGCGCCTTAGGACGGCGCCTAGCGACGTCTACCGAGTTCCAAGTGAATAAGGAAATTCACCAGTAACGATGCGCCGCCCCATACTAAATTAATTCGCCCCGCCCGAGATAGTGAATATTTCCACTTATGATTAATTTCTAAAGATCTTGGTGCGTTACGCCGTTACTTATTTATTTCATTAATTTACCTACAATGCTTGTTTCATCTTCATGCAGGGCCCGCGACCGCGAGCTCTTAATACTTTTGTGGGATCAATAAGTTTTTAGACTCCTGGGATATTTACTATACTTTTGAGTTTTGCTGTATTCGTTACACCACGATCTAGCTATACCTGCGATTTTAATAATCCGATCCAATATAAAAGGTTATTTGAAATGATTCGAGCCCTCGTTCGAGCAGACAGTAACAGAATAAAAAAACCGGTCAAGTGCGAGTCGGACTCGCGTTCGAAGGGTTACCCAATTTTTAACATTGTATTCTTTTATGTGGAACGTGAATGAAATGTCTTTATAAACCGCTGAAAACTGATCAAAACTAAGTAATTAAGTCCGACTCACACTTGACTGCACATTTCTAATAGGTTCTCCTGTCAACTATAGGTAAAGAACTATTTTGTGACGGACAGACAGACAAACGCACGAGTGGTCCTATAAGATAAGGGTTCCGTTTTTTCCTGTTGACGTTACCCTAAAAATTATAATGAATGAATTATACATTACCTTTTCCAGCACAACATTCATTTACAGACCGCGGTGTTCCCTTCCGTCTTTGGTATTTCAAATATCTATGCGTTCCGTGCAGCCTATCGTACTTTCTCAATTTAGCCTCCCTAGTCTTTCTCCTAAGGTATTTTTGAATCTGGGCAGTGTTTCGGGGAGATGAAGTATCTATGCTTCTGCCTGAACGTCCATCTGAATACTTTTTACAATAGCCACATGAGCTCAAGGATCTTGTAGCCATGATGGAGACTGCACTTCGGCAAGGCCTTACGCCCAATTTGGTGGTCTTCGCTATACATTTTTCTGGCCGAGTGCACGGAGGTACCGAGGGATGGCAACGTAAGGGTTGCCCCTTCGTGCATGATGCACTCGGTGTGCAGGGTGGGTGAATTGCGGGTGCCATTTTACTTGTCGGTTTCTCTGAAAATAACGTTATTATTTAAATAAAGATAATGTTATGTGACGTTATCTATGAAAAGAGACCTTATTGTCGATGGCGGTTACGCCATTATTAACGATGCTCCGATATAAATACAACGCCGCGTGACGCTGTGCGGCGTAAGCGCCATCGACAATAAGGTCCCTTTTCATAAATAATGCCCCATATTAATGGTAAAAAGAAGCTAGCGTAATGTCTAGAGTCTAGACAACAGTTGATCTTCCAGCTAAAGAACAAATATACCTGCTGAACATACCTTTCCGTCTCTCCCGTGGTGCTCTAATTCCATAATTTCCAGAAGTTATGTTTGTGTATCAAAGGTGTCGGTGACACTACACCCTTATTTTCTGATATACAAAAAAAAATTAACCCTGGTCTAACCGGATTTTTAGTTTCAATGTAGGATGGGCTTAGGCTGCGTACCCCGACAACCAAGATGCAACTAAATATTTCCTTCACTTCTCTTTTCTAAAACTTCCACAGTTACCAGCATACATATCGGAACGCACTCTAAACATGACGTTATTCTCAAGGCGTTATAGGGCATGCTCAGATAGATTGGTGGGTTGTGGATAGCGACAGTATAATAATAGTAAATACACATAAGTGACAACCTTGAACTCACCTATTGCATTATTCTATCGGAAATTATGCGCCGCACCATGATTGTTAAAGGTTGTACTACTAAAATACGATGAATAATTTCCTATGCTTTACATATTGTCGTTCTGATCAACGGTGTTGTTGGCTTTCTGGGTGACATAATTTTGATCTTCTGTTTTTAATAGGTACGTGACATTTGTCATTTATGATTTTTTGTCTATTATGGGCAAAGAGAATTTGCATGTCAGAATTATTGACGATGGGTAACTTAGTTATCTAGAGTCTGTGCGGAAAGAGAAGAGTCGTGAAATCTATAGGCCCCGTGCATGAACTATAGGGGGCAGCATAGGAGCCGTCAGATTTTTGGCGCGAGGTGTAAATATGTCGTTTATGCTTCCGATGTAGCCTACAAGATGGCAGAACCCACTATGCACAAGGACACTTCCCGACGAGAACACCCGATGGTAGCCCTTGCGTTGGCAACTTGTTGGCAATGTACATGTGCACATGTATATGTCTCCGATTCAGGCCACAAGATGGCAGACCCGACTCTTCTCTATCCGCACAGACTCTACAGAATAAACAGGAATATACGGCAATATACAGTGGCGGATTTACAGTCTTTGCCGCCCTATTCCCCGGGCCCTGTAGCCGCCCTTTCTCAGCACCCATCATTATTGACTACGTTTTGAGTTATTTCTTGTTATCATCACCTAATTTTTTGTCACAATTTGCCGCCCCTATAATATCTTGCCGCTCTAGGCCCGGGCCTACTTGGCCTTAGGGCAAATCCGCCACTGGCATTATAAACCATTTTTAGGGTTCCGTAGTCAACAAGGAATTATAATTTAGTCATTTCCGCCTGTCCCGTCCGTTAGGTAGGTATTGCTTCCGTACCTACCTACACTTTTCCGTTTTAACCTTGGTTGATAAAAACTACCCTATGTCACAGAATAACTATTAATACCACCGTACAGAAAATTCACTCCCTCACAAAACTCAGATTTAGGTATAAAATTATACCTATACTCGCCGCCTGCAACAAAATTGAAACTTATAACCGCGCACGAACCGTGAATTTTCTTTGCACGAGCGCCACGTGACACGACTATCGTGCGGTCGAGCGGCAGCCCACTGCCATACGCCTGCCCTGCCCGCGAGGCCGCCGGCCAAATGTACCTAAACTGCGTAGTGACACCCCCCCCGCCTATGTCCTAACCTCTGTACCGATTTAGATAAAATCTGAGATAGTTTGCGGCCCGAGGAAGGACATAATATTATGATACTTTTTATTCATCATCATTTCACGCACACGAAGTCGCGAGCAGAAGCTAGTTCCGCAATGTAGCTATGCGCTATGGTAACCTAACTTTTTGTCACAGTCATGAAATAACAAAACATAAAACGTTAAAGCAATAATTTTTATTAACACTATAGATACACAATACAATGCAAAAAACAATTAAAGCCTGATATTCAAATAATAACTTTTATTATTTGTATTACATAATACATAATATTAGCATTTAATAGAACCAGAAGATTGTGCATATTGTTCAATGGTAAGTTCTAAGGTACAGGCACATTCAAGATTATCAAATAAGACTTGTTTAACGTAAATAAAATAGAGTTAGACCAAAAGAAAAGTCTGCAGCGATTTTGATACCCCACTTGGTCTAATTCTAACTATGTATAATATTTTTTATATTTTATCTGTGCTACATATTTTTCTATAACAATCAGTCATACACGAATGCCGAATACTTTGTTTAATTTCGTTTACAATTATTTGAAACGAGTAGATACAATCGCGATTTCTAATATCCCGTTTATTGAGAACTTAGTTCTCAGAACGATTATAAGGAATGTAACGTTCATAAAAAAAAATATCCCACTGACTTCGATTCAACCCGTAAGTAGATAAGACCAGTATAACTAGACCGGCTAAAAATATGTGTCCCTTTCTTACGTTTTGTACAGAATGTAAATTCTCGGCCAGTTGTAAAGCCTAACAACAGTTTATTTGACCCTCGCCATTTTGCGGATTTCCAATGGTACTAATTTCTTTTACTGGCAACAAGTACTCTTTGACAACGAACTTTGGATGTCATCGAATGTCACCGATGTAAACAAACGGAAAATATCTACGAATATATTCAAATATAAACGGTTTCATTAAAAAATGCCAAAAAAAATTACCAAAGATGCGAAAAAAATTGTAGTGAATGCAATCAAATACTTACAGCTTAAAAAAGACGAAGGATTACATAGCATTCCAATAAACAATGTTTTAAAGTTGGTTGTTGACATGACCGGTATCGACATTTTATAGTGCGGTTTTATTGAACTGGTTAGTTATTAGGTTTAAACTTTAATATTTCATTTAAGGTTTATGTAGATCGACGATAAAAATCCTATAATCGAATTGGAGACTGAACGTTTTATAATCGAGGTTGGTGGTCCTGAAAGCGACACAACATCTGATGAAAATCAGACTTCGTCAGAGTAAGGAAACGAAGAATATAATAATATTGAATATTTAGAATCAGATTTTGACGAATAGGTAAATTGAATGAACCGAATTCTCTGTAAGCAATGTTTTGACATTATACGAGTATCAACCACGTATCAACATGAAGCCAATGCCCACTACCCCGACTATACATGACGTACGCACATTATTGCCATACGTAAGCTGTTTGCAGCGACACTATCTCAGGGTTAAATAAACTGTTGTCAGGCTTTACTAAACTTTGAATTGGCGGCTTTTCAATACTACATTGCCGGTATACTCAGATGCGTATGTGATACGCATACACAAATACACAGAAGGGATAATGCTTTGGTAGGTACCGCTAGTCTAGATGACTACTTATTGTCATTGTTGTAGCCCGATTATAACATCGAGCAAGTTATTCCGTCCACGCTAAAGAAATAAGAATGTATTGAGTTGAGAAGTTTGGTATCCAATATCTTTAGGTACTTTTACGTCAAGGTGCATTCAGACCTAGCATATCTACCGCTCGATTAAGAAATACTGATTACGCTACGCTGGATTTGGAGGCACCTTCAGTTTACCGGGTTGAATAGAGATCAGTGGTTTGGGGTGCTCGCCTTCAAAATACCACAAAGTTCATGATGAATACAAACAGCAACACTCTTAACTGTCCATCGGTGGGATCATTTCACTAATGAATTCATTTTTCACTTTTGGTTCATTTTGTGTTCACACGTGTCACTTTGAGTGAACGATGAATAATGAAACACGAAAATGAACACAAAATGAACCATCTGATTTCACCTTAACTGTCTGTTTGAGATTAAATTATAAGTGCATGTTAAAGAAAAATGTCAGTGGTGTTTTAAAATTGTGGTATTTAGAAAATAGTGTGGGCACACTGGGCTTTACAGTATGGTCTCCGTACTGCAGCAGGGCTCGGGTAGCGGCTCGGC
The DNA here is from genome assembly GCF_910591565.1 of Cydia splendana. Taxonomy (NCBI): domain Eukaryota; kingdom Metazoa; phylum Arthropoda; class Insecta; order Lepidoptera; family Tortricidae; genus Cydia; species Cydia splendana. The sequence continues at coordinate 7,780,674 of NC_085971.1, read as the reverse complement.
GCCGACGGGCAGCGGCGCCCGTCCGAGGTGGAAGTGCGGACAGTGCCTTAGTTTTCTTTCTTCGACGTAGACTCTTGATAGGTCGGGGGCTGATCCTGGAATTGAAACATTTGAGTTTTGTTACTCGAATTAACTCTAAGACTCATTACGCTAGATGTTCTTTAGAAGCCCCCTAGGACTTCTATAACAAACAAGAATAATGTGGAAGTATTCGTCACAGAAGTGTTCGTCTCAAAAGCTCAGTTGTTAGAGAGGCGGATTGGTATCCTGGAGTCGCAAGCCCGTGGCTGTACATTTTTCCACTTTTCCGTTAGGTATTTTAAAATTTGTATTATGCTACGCTACTACACCAATTCACCAATCAATTTCATATAGTCGAACAGTTGATTGAAAGTTAAGATTGGACATACACTTTGAACATATAATCGATAATGTAATGACCATAATCTCGTCACTTTTGGCATGCATTAAATGACAACAGTAGGTATTACTTTAATTAACTTACATTATGTGGATCCCAAGTGTGGATATATCATGTTAATTTATTATGCTTTTGTTTTATCTATGCACTTCAGACGAGACGTTATATTCTATTAGTGCTTATAAATTCATCACAAAATATCACCGACCCTCACCCACCATTTACGATTGCGTTCATTTTGCGTATTTTTTAGAAAACTTCTACGTAAAGTCGTGGCATGAGGTTCAACAATAATTCTTATGAAATCAGAGAAATTCAATAGATTCTGGAGGATTTCATTCCAATGCCCGACGATGACGCGAAAAGGCGGCCCCTCCGTAATCGATCAACGTAGGTATCTAAACCTTTGTTTACTTTTTTATTCCCTTTCAGTCTCAGAGTACTTGATAGATTAGGTTATAAGGTCGAACAATGGAGCCAAAGGTATAAACTGGAACTCACTAATTATTTTAACTTATTATTTTAGGAAACCTGGGTGTTGTCGGATCAAATCTGAATTCTAAAAGGGCGAAGTCGCGAGCAATAGATAGCTCTAAAATAAATTGATAAACTAAATATATTTAGTAATAGTCTAGATAAAACAACGTAATGCAATGTGAAATGATTAAATGAAATGAGTCAACTATGCAGCTATGTTACAGTGGATACTTACGTATGGCGGCGGAACGTAGGCTGTTTGGGGCCTGTTAGGGTCATAGTAGGCGCTTCTAGCCGCCTCGGCCGCTTTGGCATCTGCAAATGGTAACCAAACTACTGCACAACTGTACACTAACTGGTAGATACTAATAAGTAACTCTCATATTGTCAGGTGACAACCAAAACTCACTCATTACATACCATATCACCACAAGTTTATAGTCATAGTGAATAGTATTAGTATTAAAATAAGGTTGGCTTTTGTTTAATTATTTATTAGTAATAAGTGAGTGCTGTTCTGACTATTGGTAAATTTACAATTGGTATAATAAGGTTTACGAATTCTTCTTCTTCTTCTTCTTCTTCTTCCTCGCGTTATCCCGCCATTTTGCCACGGCTCATGGGAGCCTGGGGTCCGCTTGACAACTAAACTATTGGTAAATTTACAATTGATATAATAAGGTTTACGAATTATCAGTTAATAATGTGGACGATGCTTATACTGCTTATATATTTACTTTTGGTGCCGTAACTAAATTGCTAGAGACTAATGAATACATAAAAGTACCTACATAAATATACTTACATTTATTAATTCATATTCTAGACGATAATAATAATGATATCACTATCAGGTAGGTACCTACATTCTTTAAGTACTCGTCCTACTTTTTAGTAAAAGTTGCATTTATATCGTCAAATAATTTAATAGCTATTCTTTTTTTTTTACAAACTGGTAAATGGGAAAGTTAAAATAAATTCCGAGAGATTGAAATTCTTGTCGAAATGCTACATAGATATAAAGTTACTCAGACAGGCAAACAGATAGTATTTTTTAACTGACTGATATCTTCTTTCGCTGCAAATAAAATCTATGGTCTACCTAAAACGAAATACTGTAAACTAGCATGTTTTTTATAAAGGCATTTATTGCTCACCAACAACAGGTCTCCAACTCGCCACCAATTATAAACACAATTCACAAAATGTAACAACAACGTCTCTCACCATTGGGCGACATGCCGTTAGCCATGGGCGGCGCGAAGCCGCCGGGGTAGCCGGGGGGGGGCGGGGCGGCGGCGCCGGACAGCCCGCCCGCGCCCGCCGGGTAGCCCGCGCCCGCCACGCCGGGGTACGGCGGCGGGTTGTTGGACACGAACACGGAGTTCGGCGGCGGCTGGTCGGGGAACGCCTGCGAATATTTCGATTGTGTTAGTCGCTCTTCACATTGGATGCGGATGCGCGAGCCAGACATTACTTAGCACTGTCTCGCTTACATATCATATCTACCGGAGCGGCGGGCGGACCCGCATCAGTGTGATAACTGATAACACTTAATAGGCTTGTGTCGGCCATGAACTAAGAACTGTTAAGAATGAAATCCCGTCAAGGACCGAAAGAAACTAAATCTTTTTGCACGCTCTTAATCGGTCTTTAGGTCCTTTAGTTCAGTGGGATTGATGAGCGCTTGACATGAGTGAAACAGAAAATAGACTGAACGAAATGGTTCACAATGACGTTGGCACGAGTGCGAACGAGATAAAAGAGTGACAAACAGTCCTAAACCTGAAAAGTATGAAAAAAAAATCAAATATTTTTTCTATATTTTTATTGTGTCTAGCTTTTTGATGTTTAACCGTCATATATATCGTACAACTTGAATCGTAATTCAGTTGCCAAAAATTTAGAAAAAAAACTAAGGTAAAATCGATTCATACATTCCCAGCTCTCAAAGACCGAACTGAACTAAAGGAACTAAAAGACCGAACTAGTTCGTTTGACCGATTGACCGAGAGCGGAGCGCTCTCTGTAGTGACCGAGCAGGCACAAGCCTAACACTTAATACTCGTAGTTATCATAATCATTTTTGGAACAAATATAAACATACAAACAGATCCCCTGAGTTCCTGTCTGGTAGGTCATGCCCCTTGCCCACACAATTGGTACTCTAAAATACTAGAAATGTGCCGTAACATTCAGTCTCATCATCGGCCCTACGTTTAGCTAGTGAAATTTTCTAATTACATTTTTGACCCTTGATAGAAACAGGGTTCATTGGCGAAAGTATACGGCCCGCTTGATGGTAAGCAGTCACCGTAGCCTATGGACGCCTGCAACTGCACATTTTTTTAAACCGGTTAGTAATGCTATTCTCCTTAAAAATAGGTCCCTATTTTTTTTTCAACAAATTAAACTATCTCAACGATTTAAGTAATGTTCCTGGAAAGCCCAATGATTTCGTCCAACTTATACTGTATACTTACTGTGTAGGGCGGCACCCATCCGTAGTAGCCCTGCGGCGGCGGCGCATAGGCCGGCGGCGGGGCGGCGTACCAGGGGCCGGTCGGCGGCGTGTACGGCGGCGGCGCGGCGCCCGGCGTGCCGTGCCGGTATGCTACGAACATACAAATATAATTTAAAAAAAATCGGGCAAGTGCGAGTCGGACTCGCGCACGAAGGGTTCCGTACCATAATGCAAAAAAAAAAACAAAAAAAAGCAAAAAAAAAAACGGTCACCCATCCAAATACTGACCACTCCCGACGTTGCTTAACTTTGGTCAAAAATCACGTTTGTTGTATGGGAACCCCATTTAAATCTTTATTTTATTCTGTTTTTAGGATTTGTTGTTATAGCGGCAACAGAAATACATCATCTGTGAAAATTTCAACTGTCTAGCTATCACGGTTCGTGAGATACAGCCTGGTGACAGACGGACGGACGGACGGACGGACGGACCGACAGCGAAGTCTTAGTAATAGGGTCCCGTTTTACCCTTTGGGTACGGAACCCTAAAAATTAAAATCGGCATCGTGGAGTGTGCCATAATTCTAAAGGTTGATTTCATGTATTTCAATGATTGAATGTAGTAAAATGTTCTGGGAGTGCCTGGGGGGGTAGCAATTAGGCAAAGCCTGCATATGTTTAAATCTATTTTTTTTTTTTGAGAAATAGATGTAGTTTCCATAACTGAAGACAATTAAAAAGCGCGAATTTAATCTAATTATACCTACAGTTATGTTTATGATAAACATAGTCTGAGTCACATATCGGTGCATGACACAACCAAGATAACATAACAATGAATGCTAAGAACTAAATGTAAATAAATCTTTACATTTGTTTGTTATCTGAGTAGGAATCTTACCAAGATGTGCGGCTTTCAACATGGCCTGGCCGAACTCTATCGCTCCGCCAGACTTGAAGACCAGTTTAAACTTTACTTCTCCAACAAAGTTGCCATTCGGCTGGGCCTGCACCTTGCCCTTGATGAAGTTCGCGGAGAACATGGGCTGCTCCACATTGACCTGCAAAGTAATCAACTTACAACATGTATCTAAAATTTTTGAAACAATTATCAATTACTAACACTGTTTTAATATTATATTACTTTAAAATCTTATCAGCAATGCCCAGTGATTGCTGGCTGACCATAAGGGTCTCCCCAGATAATCCAGATATATCGACGCGCATTCGGCAAAATCTGATAGGAAAAAGCTTTATGTTCGCGTAATAAGAGCGAAAAAGCCGTCAGAGCATCGGCAGGCCGATGCGAGCCTAGCCGAATGACGCATTTTTCGCTCTTCCGATTCCGCGTCGACATATGTGGGGCAACTCTAATAGTTATTAATCAAGTCAGCAAATAGTCAGTAAAGTGTGGTGTTTACAGAGTATACATGCATCTTTGTTCCATATTACAACCACATGTAACATTAGATAACTCTTTTAATTGTATAATTCCTTGTCACAAATAAAGTACAATAAGTAATAATATAACTATTTTTTTTTATGTTACAGACAGTTTTAAGGCGACGGTAGCGGTGGGTAAAATTTCAGATTCTGTCAATTTACCCCATTTCACACACAAGCGCACTTCACGCACACTACCTCACTTTACTGGGACAGGTCAGTGACCCATCATGTTTTTTTTAAGATTGGACTTTTAGTTTAGTATTGACCACTAGCCTCCTTTGAGGGTAAAAGCGTTCCATTGAAAGATGAAAGAGAAACAATGCATTTAATCTTGCTTTCCTTGTCTGTTCATGTCACACGTGACGTACTTACCTATTTAATTAATTTGATTGTTGACTGTTTTACTACCTAATATTGCATTGTCGAGATACGCGTTTTGTACAATTAAAGCGAATAAAACAAGATGTCATTAAGTCAGATGTAAAATGTTATTTACTACTCTATACGGTTTTTCATAAGGTGCAAAATCCATTCAATAGGAATTTAAATAAATAAAGTTTCAGCAGGGTGGCAATTCCATTTTGGCGGATAAAGCGAAACAGAATAGTTCTATCGAACCTGCTTACAAATTTTCACGAGAATCAGTTGAGAAATGTGATCTGCAAAGGAGAACATACAAAAGCATTTTTGCCCAAGCTGAAACGGAGACCTTTGCTAACGCTCGGCCAATGATGGTTTAGGTACACCTATAAAAAATGGTTGTCCCTGCTGTAATTTTAATATCTTTATATTTCAACGGTATAGTTTTGCCTTCAAAAATAATCGGTATCGCTAAACAATAGCGGTACCTTACTACTTATACGTTCACGAAATCGGTATCTGCATAACTTGATTGTTAGTAAACTAACCTGAAAAATAATCTCAAAACCACCGAAACATTTATGTACAGTCACTTGTAATAATATGTTACGTCATTAGCGCCAACTTTGCCTCCAGGGAAACTTTGCCCAAAACGACAATTTTAAACAAATTCGTTAATGTAGAAAAAATTATAATAGTTAAGGCCACCCTGCTATTTTTAGTAGAAAATAGGTTATATTTCTGACAAAACTATATACCAAACTTGTGCATAACTTGACTTGGGAATTTAGAGTTTGAGCGAATTGTCTAATATAGGGTATATTTCGGCGGGCAAAAAATTGATAAATAATGAAGGCAAGTAGAAAAAATTGAGAACCCTTTGACAAATATTTCCGGGTTTGAGTTATAACACATGAAGCATAGATTATGTCTATTGAGATTTAAACTAAAAAGGCCTAAATACACAAAAGTTTTAGCGGTGGGCAAAGTAATCCGGTAATTTGGCATCTATACCAACATTGCCCACCACCAAAAACGGATTAGGGTTGTCACTTTCATCTAATTTACCCAACTTCGCAAGTAAAAGAAGGTTATGTTTGTACACTAAAATAAATTTATAAATATATACTGTATTTAATTTGTCTTATTATCCTTTATTTAGATGTTTTATCCCGTTAACGAATGAAAAACCCAACAAAAATCATATTTTTGGCCATTAAACTATTGTAACAGATTTTCTCAAAAGTGACAATCCTAGCCTTTGTAAAATGCTTAGGCGAGCCTTATTCGGAAATGGGCAAAAACGGGTAGGCAACATTGCCCAGCAAATTTATTTTAAAGTTTTTACACTTATCGCTAAGTTATTAACAGGGAATGGTAGGATTGCCCAAAACCTTTAAGTGATCCTTAGACATCATCATCATACGAGCTGTATTTGAATACCAAATTGACGTGGGCAATGTTGGCGAAAACCCCGGATATCTTTGCCCGCCCTCTAAAACGCAAAAAAATGAGTAAAAACACGATAAAAAATTTTTTTTTCAAATAAACTGATGCGTTTGATCACAATGGACGTGCTGAGCAAAAAAAGTCATATGATGTGATGTTTTTTGAGAAATTCGTTTTAAAAAATAAGCGGGCAAAGTTGGTGATAATGACGGTACCTACTCTTCGAAGGCCGCAAAAATATGTGACATGGTCTTATGGTTCTACAAATAAGATCGTGTCAGATATTTTTGCGGCCTTCGTTGTGTAACATAAATTGCAGGCGACTGTACATTTGGAATAATTATTTTATTTAGTTTCAACGAAAGTTTCAAGTTTAGTACGAAAATACTTCAGATATGCAATATGCACAAAATGTAGACCTAATCGAAATAAAACATTGCTTTTTATAGGTAATTTATAAAACATTCGATACATAGGTATACATAACAATAACTAGAGCGCTATTGGCCTGTAAGCTTCATCTCGGTCTCCAAAGCCGCAAAAACTCGCTAGTACTTAGTGCTGGTCTAGCCGTTATTTTTTCTTGAAGATTTTCAGAGAACAGCACGTACACGCATTATACATATAGACGGAACGAACCGCATAATCATTATCATTTATTCGTCACAATCCATGGTATTACAGATCTAGGTACAAGACTTTCGGGTATTACTTATACGAATTACATAACTCTTCCTGTTAATAGGCATTATTTTAAGATAAAAGTTCTATAATATAATACAAGATTACAAAATTCATTGACGTACAGAAGTCAAATACGTTTTTAAACTGACGCAAAATGATACCAGCATAATAAAAATTGATCCCAATCAGTAAAGATGAGTCTTTAAACTTTTTTCATTTTAAGCGAGTTTTGAAGGAACATAATACTTAAATTCGACTGTAATCGTATTGTTTTAAGATAGTTTACTGCGGTTTTCAACCATTATAACAGCAAATCAAATTTAAATGAGACGCGAGCTGATATTAATGTACCCTATTTTTTGAAATACAATTTATCTACTGGTATACTTTCTCGTGTGCGTATATGATTTAATGTCAATATAATTGTCAAAAAGCAAGAAAATCAAGCTGTCATTTTCATTTGAAGAAGTACACGTGTGCTCCGGTGTAGCCCCAACGGGCATCTGACTTGAAGAAGAATTTTGAGTGATGTCGTCAATGTATGGAAATTGTTCGAAAGTTTACATTTGAGATTGAATTTATGTGTTGTCTTTGTGAGTAAAAATATAAATCGATAATAAATTGGTAGCTGGATTATCGAGCTTTCAGAATCATACAATAATTCAATTACTGTCAAAGACAAAATTGTTTTGCTTCCGTCTCAAACGGAACTCCATATTTTGATTTTTTGATACTTTTAGTGTCGATTTGTAGAGAATAACAGCAAATTAAAAATACAATGGCATGAAGAGTCGGTACTCGGTTTCTTCGTGAACAAATTTACGTGTAATTTAATGCAATTATTAAACATTTATTGAACAAATTATGGTTACAAAGTGAGGTCTAAATCGAAAACGTCATATACCGGCCCCTTAATGAGTTGTGGGACAAATATCCCGGTAATTATGACGTATAGGGCATAACTTTTTCTAATTTATAATTTGATAAAATATATACATAAGTCCCGGAGTACATAAGTGAAGCGGGTGGTCCCGGGTTCGAATCCTGGTAAGGGCATTTATTTGTATGATGATACAGATATTTGTTCCTGAGTCATGGTTGTTTTTTATGTATTAGTATTTATATATTATATATATTGTTGTCTGAGTACCCACAACACAAGCCTTCTTGAGCTTACCGTGGGGCTTAGTCAATGTCCTATAAAATGTGTATAAAATGTCCTATAATATTTATATTTATAAGTAGTCCTTACATCTTGCAGAGCAATGAAGGGAAAGCTGAAAGACCTCAGGCTGTCAGTAACATTCTTGGAGTTGTAGATCATGCGGTGTGTAGTGAGGTACATGCGTCCGTTCTTGCTCCCCTTGAACTCAGGGGTGTCATTACCGTAGAAGTCGACCATGACATTGTCGGAGAACAGGATGATGCTAAAATTATTCATTATCAGTTATTTAAACAGCATTAATAAGTTGTTCCCTATTTGTATTAATACAACAAAGATTTATAGGTAATGACAGTCTAAATAACTGTTTGGGAACCTGAATAATCAGAGAAATGTAGGAACTATATTTTTCCAAAGTATTAAGCTTGAATACAACATTTTCTATAAAATAATATCTTTTAATCCTGTGTCTTATCAAAATTAAAATTTAGTGATTGGGACAAAGGGGTTGTGATATGATAAATTTACACATATTTTTTGTAGATCTTGATAATTGTGAATAATATGCTGATAACAACATGTAATGTTGCATGGATAACATTTACCTATAAATCCAACATTACTAAAGTAACAATCTCAAAGCTCCCTACAAGATTTAAGTTTGTTAGTTGCATCAGAGTGGGAAAGTTGAAGCAAGGGCTTGAACTACTTGCAGAATCTACATCCTCCTTCTTCTTCTTCAACCCATGTTGACCAAAGTCCGTAGTTATACTAATAAAGGGACCCTTTAGTTTATTCCAACCACTCTGCTTTGCTGCCGGGACTACGAAAAGAATCACCAATTGGGATGTACTAAGGATTCCCATAAACATTGCGTCAGAATAACATCACGATTATAAAAAAATCAAGCTGTAGCTGTAGCAGAACATCTACTAATCGAATTTAGATACTTTAGAGTACAATTTGTCTGTACAATCCTTCTTTATCAGTTTATCACTACACAATCTATTTTATCTCCAATTCAGACAGGACGCATAGAAAGTTCTACTTCTGTTTATCAATGTACAAACTTAATAATTATAATCAACTATGAAGTCTATGAATGTGACTCACGCTTCCCCTGCATGTATCAGGACGCCATGATCGGCGTGGGCCGTGTTAAGGGACATTTTGAGCACTACTTGATCACAATTTTGAACAAATAAAACTTTACAAACAGCAATTCATATCAAAACTGCGTAGGAAAATAGCGATCGAATGTTTCAAGAACATTCGTCACCGCTTTTTCTGTTGTGCCAGTTTGACATATTTATCAATGACATCTAGTATTTTAGAGCACGGACCTAGAGAGTAAACCGGATAGTGTACATTAGCCAAAAAGTGTGTCCACATGAGAAGTCAAGGTGGGCCGTTGCATCTCTTTCTAATTAGGGTGACCATAAGTCATATGTATGTGGGATATTAGGATAACATTGAATATATAGTTTGGCCAGGATCTTATTCGTGCATAGTTATAAAAAATCATACTGTCTTTTCGCTGTACTAGTATTATGGCCTAAAAAGGGATGGATACAGTTTTTTTTACTCTTCTGTACAACGCTTCACACAACCTTAGGTACTTAATTTAGTTGTTCTAAAAACTGTTATTAATATGCGTAGATGCTAGACCACGAACATGGTCGATCCTCAGGAAGGTGGTCCGCCGTAACGTCTGTCAAGAATACAGGTATGAGTGAGAGAGATAGAGAGACAGATATGCTGACAGAACCAGAGGGTCTACCGCGAACCGCGTTCGACGTGTCGCCCCTCTGTCACACTTACGTACGAAAGCGCTACAAAGAGGCAACACGTCGAAAGCGGCTCGGGGTAGGCTCTCAGGACACCCCCACTGTCCTGAGAGCTTTTTACAGTTTTTGCCGCGTTAGGTCCCAGGCCCTTCATAGCAAGCACTAGCCGCCCCTTTCTCAGCACCCATCATATAGACTGCCGCTTAAAATATCTGGCCACCAGGTCCGGGCCTACTCGGCCTTAGGGCAAATCCGCCACTGCCACAGGGTCGCGTGGGACCGCTACGCCCGTTTGCTATAGTTTTTAACTAGGACGACGCTTGTCACTGGAGCATAGACACCGAAGTTTGCATCGTTTGACGAGCATCTTTCTCTGTCTCTGTAATTACTCCTTTATAGGAGTAAAAGAGAAAGATGCCCGCAATTTGCGTACCTCGGTGTTCACGGTGGTAGGCCATCTGTGCGAAAAGAGAAGAGTCGTGAAATGTAAAGAAACTAGTGATGTGCCGTTCCCAGTAAATTTTCCAAAAGGGTAAATTCCCAGTAACGTTTCTGGTATCGTCCCAAAAGTCTGTAAATTACCATAAAGTTCTATTTTTCTTTTATTATCAATGTGTTTTTTATTATTATAACAATGTATAAATGTGTCTGTAATGTTTAAGGACTTTGGATTTCAATTTTGGCAATTATGTATCCTGTATTAGCTCTCATTTCACCAATTTAAACATGCCGAAATAAATACATACCTATTCACATAAACTTACTTTTAAGTACGTAATAAGAATTGTGTAACACTGATTCTCATCGTGCCGACATCATGGTCACCCTAATGAGTTTGACAATGTTGACTTGTATTTTTATCGCAAAATGTAATAATTGTGGCTTCCTTGTGAAACACTATTCCACAATTAGAAATTCTTTCACTCCTACAACCGTTAACGCAACATTTATTCACCATTTTTAAGAAATTTATTCATTCACGTGTTTTGATAACATGTCATCACACGTTAGGGATACCAATTAATATTCAAAGTTACTACAATGTCTACTACTACCATATCAAAATTAATGTTTTTTTTTTGTTGTGCACATGCTTGGTTAAATCAGTTAATAATATTGACATAATTATTTACAAATTTCTTAAAATATATCAGAACCTTACTCTAAATATAGCACTTAAATAATATAAGAAGGTATTTCATTTCAGTAGTATATTGATATAAATGTCGCAGTCGGATCGTATAATCCGCCGTATTACATTACGGCTAGCCGTTTTCAAAAACAGGGGCGTTTTGAAATGCGGCGGTTTAACGATTAGCCGGATTGAATGCGGCTGAATGAGAATCCGCCGGAATGTATTCGGCGCCATACGTTCTTCAACACGGCTAGCCGTAATGTAATACAGCGAGTCATTAGCCACCGCTTTGACAGTTTTTAGTTCCCATTTTTAACACCCGTGGCGCTGCCTGACAAACGCTGGGGTGTCCATCAAATCTGGAGTTCGTCGGACTGTTTCTTTTCAAAAAACATTTCTTTCGCAACTTAACTAGACGGAGCCCCGCTTCGCGGGGCTCCTATTTCTGAGCGGTTTGCCCTTCGGGCATCTGAAGCTACCTAACGAACCTAACCTACCTACCTATTGATTTAGTGAGACGTCCGTGAAAACATTACACTTTGGGGAAAAAAGCGTAGGTAGGTAAGTAGGTTAGGTTCGTTAGGTAGCTTCAGATGCCCGAAGGGCAAACCGCCCAGAAATAGGAGCCCCGCTTGCGGGGCTCCGTCTATTTAAGTTGTGAAGGAAATGTTTTTGAAAAGAAACACATGTAGTGCGGTGGGACCATGGTAAAAATAAATTAAATTGCAAACATTGTCAAACTCCGGTTACGTAGGCGACCTAAAGAACTGGTCATTCTACAATCTAAAATAGTAGTACGATGCGGCTAAACGTTGGCCGCCTTATTGAAGAACGTATCGCAATGACAATCCGGCTAATCGTCGAACCGCCGCATTTCAAAACGCCCCTGTTTTTGATAACGGCTAGCCGTAATGTAATACGGCGGATTATACGATCTGACTACGACATAAATACTACCACAATGGTATATTTTTAACATTGGCAACATGTGCGAGTGAGACACCGCGACCCACCTTTGCTATCTCAAGTGGACCGTTTTCTCTAGTCTGGTAAGAACGTCTTTCTGACTCGGTGATAAGGTTAAACTTAGTATGGCAAAAAAAGTGACAGTTCACTCCATCTTATAACTTCATGTTTTAGAGTGGCAATTTCGTTAAAATTAGCGCTGTTTTAAAAGAAACTCAAACCGCCCAGTTTCAGACTATTTCAGAGCATGTTAAAAACTTCTGATATTTTCGGATGGGCTGTTTTAAGAACTACTTGAATAGTAAAACATTGACAGTAATGACAATGACAGTTGATTATTGACAGCTAGAATCATGGAGAAGTATTGAAATTCCCGGCAATTTTGTTTTATTTTCGATTTAATTTTACTATTTGTAAGCTAAAATAAAATGGATAATCATGACGATAAGAAAGACAATGAAAAGGTTAAATCCATAAAGCCCATTAATGTAGAATCTGTTCACAAGATATGCTCCGGTCAAGTAAGTAACGAGCGGATATGTTTGTTTTTCGAATTAATAATCACATCAATTTTATAAATGCAGTCGATTTTGTTAAATTTTTTTACAACATAGTTTATACACCCTGCAGGTAGTGCTTAGTTTAGCGGTAGCAGTAAAAGAACTAGTCGAAAACTCGCTAGATGCTGGGGCCACAAATATAGACATACGATTTAAAAATCATGGAATAGATCTGATAGAGGTGGCTGACAATGGATCTGGTGTTACAGAAGATAATTTTGCAGCGTTAAGTAAGTTATATCATTTTACCATAAGCCAAACCAAATATCGTCACTACTTTGAAAAAAATCTCGTACCTCACATTGCTACTCAAAGGTGAAAGGCAGTAACTCCGTATGCATCCCACACATAGATACCATATTTTTTCTTTTGATTGACCGAACAAGATACGAGTTTTTTTCAAAGTAGTGACAATATACTTACCACACTTTTTGTAATAACTACATACTTCAATATGTTCATGGTTAATGTTTTATTTCAGCTTTAAAATACCACACTTCCAAACTAAACGAGTACTCAGACCTACTAGGAGTGTCTAGTTTTGGGTTTAGAGGAGAGGCATTGAGTTCTCTATGTGCGCTGGCAAACCTCATCATTGTCACCAGGCACAAGAGCTCTGAGCATGGTCTGTATATTCATTTATAATTTATATTGCATAACATTAGAATATCTATATAGCCTTTTATTTCCGATCCTCGGGTTCAAAAGTTTTTATAATGTTATTATCGTTTTTTTTACTACAAAATGCCCCGCAGTTCGGTGTGCCTCTTGGCATGGTGCCTCGAACCTTCTCCACTGCACTCTGTCTTCTGCAACTCTGGACCAGTAGGGCCCCAAGGTTAAGTGAATTTCATCTACCCATATTCGGAAATCAGGAATTTTGTCAGGAAATTCTAAATTTGTATCTGGTAACCCTAAGTGTGGTGGGACCATGGTAAAAATAAATGAAATTGCAAACATTGTCAAACTCTGGTTACGTAGGCGACCGAAAGAACTGGTCACTCTACAATCTAAATAGTAGTACGATGCGGCTAAATGTAGGCCGCCTTATTGGAGAATGTATTGCAATGACAATCCGGCTAATAGTCGAACCGCCGCATTTCAAAACGCCCCTGTTTTTGAAAACAGCTATCCGTAATGTAATACGGCGGATTATACGATCTGACTACGACATGTCCATAACCTTGGTTTTTCTTCTTATCGCGGAGTTTGAGATTCTGTCCTTTAGCTTGACTCCTAAGATACTTCTCTCATTTGCCCTTTGACGTTTTGCCAATTTTTCTCTATCCTTGACAGTGACCCTTATCCTATCCTATCCTATCCTTAGTAAGTGACCATGTCTCACATCCATAAGTTATGCATGGTAGAATACAGGTGTTGAAAGTCTTTCTCTTAATGTGCATACTGATATCTGTGTTTTTCGTTATTTCTTTTAAAGACCAGTGCCCTGTTTATCAAAAGCTTGTAATACAAGTACACACAGTACTTTTTCCATCCACAAGCTATTCTTTTGTTGACTTCGTTGGCCGTTGAGTCTTTAGAGGAAATAATTTGTCCCAGGTAGACATATTCACTCACATATTCATAGGTGTTTCTATTTGCTTCTATGTTCACATACAATATATATACAGTGGTACTACTAAACTAAATTAATAACTAGCTTAAATCTAAAATAGGCCCTTGAGGCATTGTACCAAGGATGCTGGCGGCATTTCCTCGCTGTATCGCAATGCTGATACGTTGTGCGAGGTAGCCGCCAGCTCTTCGGTCACCAGTTACGTCAACCAGACGCTTCGCGATTTCTGCGAACAACTTATGCGCGCTGGGACCCCATGGACCTAGAGTTTCAACTCCAAATTGTACAAAATGGTACTCTCTACCGAGGCTCTTATATTTGTTACGTTTTAGAATTTCGGCGCTTTCCGCCGCTCCGCCCGCTTTTACAGTAGTCCGTTGGAGGTGGGACGGTGCCAGTGTGTCTACGCAGGTAGCATCCCACACCAACATCCGTCCCAAGCTCCAAGGAACTAAGGACACTCCATCGGGCCTCTTGCCATCATCTCTGATAATGCCAGTCGGCTCAAGAAGAGCAGGCACATTGATGGTGGCAAGAGACCGACGGATTATGTCATTAAGCGACGCATGTCTCGAAATACGGCCTGCACTTTTTTGACAAGATAATCCGTGGTGTCCCATCAGTCGGTCCACGTCCGTGCCACAAGAGCATATGTGTGGCGTACACACCGAAACCCCGAGTCGCAAACCAGTCGCCAGTCTAAGGGAGGCCGGATCCAAGAAAGTACCAGTATTGGGCGAAGGATGGGCATGTAGCCAGTAACCGGCTTCCCGGGCTCCGACCGCCAAAAGCCTCGCGCGGTCTGGACCTGTACAGTTGTTTAGGAGAGTATTGTAAGTTAAATCACAGTAAACATTATCCCAACTCCTTTGTGAATTTGGGTTGTCTGGAAATTGTTTGCCTGGGCAAGCAATTTTAAAAGCATTTTTGGCGTCCTCAAAGCCCGCGATCTCACAGTTTGTGGGCAAAGCCCTTAAGATATTTCCTATGAGACCAGACGTGCTATGAGTGGACGCCAAAAAGGCTGCGGAAGCCACACTGGAAATTTTGCGAATTCCTAAACCTCCAAACCGAATAGGGAGGGACGCTTGAGACCAGGAAGGCTCACTTAGCTGAATGTTTAGAATCGTCTCTAAACTAATTTTTTATCAAATCATCTATGGGCGAAAATAAATTGTGATGTTTCCAGAAAGAACAACAGCGGAGCACATACGTAAATTTAGGGACAAAAAGGCAGAATTTAAGAATCACAAGAGCATAATGAGGGCTAATTTCGAGTAAGCGATCCGTGTGACTTTTGAATTTAGTTATGGAGTTAGAAATATAATCGGGAAAAGATTCTTCGAATATAGGAGAACCCAGGAGGCAAAGAGAACACTTGTCTACTGATTTGATATTGGGAGTCAGATCGTCAAATTTGGGTTGTAAGTCGGTCAAAGTACAAGAAGATTTTTGAATAAAGAGTTCGCATTTACTGAAATTCAGTTCTAAACCAATATTTTCGAAACTACTCTTAATAAAAGACAAATCAGTAGGGCTACCGCCAATACCGAAAATCGTCAATTGCGGGCATTTTTCTCTGTCACTCTAATTACGCCTTCATTGAAGTAAAAGAGTAAGATCCCCGCAATTTGCGAATTTCGGTTTTCGCGGTAGCCCCTCAGAGAGTACAGTATTCACGTCGCCTCCTAGGGTTCCGTCATCTAAGTACCACACATTGAATTTTGATTTTAAATTTTTGATAATTGGATTTATAGCCAAACTAAAAATTACTGGCCCGAGAGGGTCACCCTGCTGACAGCCAACCTCAGAAGATAATTCATGTGACTTGTACATTAATTTAGATGAGTCTGAATAGCAAAAGAAAAGGTAATTGTATAGTTCCGGAATTTTGTCCTTAACTTCTGTCAGCAAGGTCTCTACTAACCGAATTAAAAGCATTTTTAACGTCAATTTTGACAACAATTTCGCAATCATCGAGTGAAAGGTAGGTCCTTAGGGCATGGACGGCTGCCTCGCACCCACCTTTCGTGCCGAAACCTAGCTGTATTGGTTCAAAAAGGGATTGTAATTTTGATGTAATGTGTCTAACCGTAACTTTTGAAGCCAGACGTCGTAAAGTAGACCCCACCGCAATGGGTCTCACCCCTCCGTCCTTTTTGGTTAGGGCGA
The DNA here is from genome assembly GCF_910591565.1 of Cydia splendana. Taxonomy (NCBI): domain Eukaryota; kingdom Metazoa; phylum Arthropoda; class Insecta; order Lepidoptera; family Tortricidae; genus Cydia; species Cydia splendana. The sequence continues at coordinate 7,764,015 of NC_085971.1, read as the reverse complement.
TCAGGTTTGCCCCGTATAGAATCGGGACGATATCAGTGTTAATTTTGCCTGAAAACATAAAATTTATTAATTTAGTAAGGGAACAGACAAGCTGCTCACCTGCGTCGCCCACGGAATGAGAAATAAGATCTTTCAAATGTTGGGGCGAGATCCCATCCAGGCCGGCCGCCGAACCGGTTTTGAAAGAAAATATGGGGTCAATAACGTCTTTGCCTTGCTTTGTTTTGCTCGCATTCATTTCTAGCCCTACCCTACTGCTCATAACTGCTAGCGACTCTATCATGTATTTTAATTTAATTGGGCATTATTGTAATAGGATTATGTTGTCTGCGAATCTTAGGTGATTTAGACTGTTTCCATTGATCTTGAGGCCATAAGCATCCCAGTCCAGTTGTCTGAAGATATGTTCAAGAACATTAGAATATATCACTTTTTAATTGCTTTGCAGTGGACCCTTGAGGTTAGCCAGTGAGCCAAAAAAAATTTGCCAATTAATTACTCCAAATACTTTGAACTATATAGTACTGGACACTGTGTGACATAGGCTCATCAGCTAAATAGCTGCTCGCCTATAATTATATAATAATAATAATAATTTTTTGCCCGCAGGGCAGCTTGTGGCGAGCTGTTGGGAAGTAACGACCCCACGGACCCGAGTGCTCCTGAGAGTCGGTCAGGGTCTCCGTCTCCGGCGTGTCTTCGTCGGTCGGAGTGGTCCCCAAGGGGACCCGCAGGACTCTCAGCTCTGGCTTGCCTTAATTGGCCGTCCAGAGAGGAGACGTTAGAGCTATATGCTCCAGGGGTGGAAGTGAAAGATGCATAAGACGCGAGTTGGCACAGTGGCTGCTAACAGCCACTGGGTAGAAAGCGGCGCACACCTCTCGACACCCCTGAGCCGCTCACACCGATGTTGCTCCTGGTCGTCTTCGCGACGGCAGTTTCAGGGGCCCATCTAGTGCGCGGCAAGTCACCACCTGCCTCGATAACTTGTGTGAACATTGTTATGGCAGGTGTCCGTACGTCTTTGTAATAACCCAGTCTCATAGTCCACCCAAACTTCAATCCATAGACCGGTATACTGTCCTCTTTTTCTACAATAGTCCCAATGCCTGCTGAGACCGGTTCATGGGTGTCTATTGTAGCACCTGTGAACGGGTTCCAGCAGGCGTTCTACATGACATAAAAGCTCTCCAAGGGGCCTCTACGTGTTGGATTTGTGTCCCCACGCAAGCCTATCAAAAAGCCGGGATTATAGGCCCGTGATATCCAAGGAGATACAAATAATAATTTAAAAAAAGGAAGCTGAAACACAGCTCTGATTTTTCAGATGTTTCAAAAGAGTATAGACAAAAAACTTTGAGAATAATTTCCATCACTACTATGAGCTTGAAATCAAATTTGATTTATGTATTGTTTCAGCAACAAAGTTGGAGTATGATCATAAAGGAAATATTGTAAAGAAGACTCTATGTTCGCGCCAAGTTGGAACCACAGTCAGTTTATCAAATTTATTTGCTTCACTACCAGTCAGGCAGAAAGAGTTTCATAAGAATGCCAAAAGGGAATTCAACAAAATGACTCAGCTGCTATATGCATATTGCCTCATATCATTGGGAGTCAAGTAAGTCTATTTACATTTCTGAATATTCAATTAATTAATTTGTTATTCAATTAATAATATTGATATTACGTCTACCTTTCAGAATAACATGCACTAACCAAACAAGTTCCAATTCTAAGACTTCAGTGGTGGCCACACAGGGATCAGTTTCATACAAAGATAATATAGCTTGTGTATTTGGCACAAAACAATTGCAATCCCTCCTAGAAATCAAGCCTGAGCAGGTTTCAAATATCAAGGATAATATTTTTAAAGGGCTTTCCGGGAATGTTCAGGAGAGTGAAGACTCTGTTGTACTTGAAGATGTTGAGATAGACTTGTCAGAAGAATCTAATGATGCTGATCAATCATGTGTGGAGAGCTCACAAGAAGCTGTAACCTGCTCTCAAAAATCACAGGGCTATAAAAATGTAACTGATCCTGTAGAATTCACAGGCTTCATATCATCCTGTGCTCACGGTAGTGGCCGCTCCAGCACAGACAGACAGTTTTTCTATGTCAATTCAAGACCCTGTGAACCAACAAAAATAATGAAAGTTATCAATGAAACTTACAGACAGTATAATCCACACCAGTATCCTTTCGTGTTTTTAAACATCACCCTAGATAGAACATCTGTTGATGTAAATGTAACACCAGACAAAAGAAAACTATTCCTTACTAAAGAGAAAATTATATTAGATGTTATGAAAGCATCATTATTAAAACTTTTTGAAGCTATACCGAGGACCTTAAAAATAGAACCGAATGCTAATCTGTACAGCCAAATATCTGACAATCTTAAGCCAGAAACAGATCAGCCTAGAATATTCAACTCTTTCATGCAGCGTTTTTCTAAGAATCCTGTATCAACATTTCAATCAGAAAGCAGTAGCAAGACAGAAACAAGACAAGTGGATTTGAAAAGGAAATCAACTACAATGTTGGACTATATATCTTCCAAAACAAGCAAATTAAATGATGATGACCATGTTAACTCCGAACATGAGGATTCTAAATCTGAAAGTATTAAAATAGAAGCATCAGACTCTGATAACTCAGTAGAACATAATGAAACAGTGAGAAATGAAACTACCATTGATGATTCAGTAGAAACACTAAATGAAACAAACAATGCAGATCCATCAAATGAAAGTAATGAATTAAGTCCTTCATCTGATAATGTAACAAGAAACATCATGTATTTAGAGGACTCTGATAATGTCCCAAATACTCAAATTAGAAAACTAACTGATGTTGTGATTGAGAAGTCACACACATATCATTGCAATAATAAAGACTTGCAAAAAAAGAATAGTTTATCCTTGAATCTTGAACTAAAAGACAAACAAAAGAAACCAAAAAATGTGGTAACAGATAAGGAAGACTTGGGTAAATGTAACAGAAAAACTGTGATTATGAAAACATCACTAGCTCACGTGAAAGTATTAGCGGAAATGAATAGTAAGCAAACCAATACTGCACCAGAAAGAATAAAATTTAAAACTACTATAAACCCTGTATTTAATAAAAAATGTGAAGAAGAACTCAGTAAAGAAATATCTCAAGCATCATTTAAAAAGATGATTGTTGTAGGTCAATTCAACTTAGGATTTATAATCACTCAATTAGAAGATGATCTGTTTATTATAGATCAGCACGCTACTGATGAGATTTATAATTTTGAAACATTACAGAAAACTACAGAGCTAACAAGTCAAAAACTAGTCATGTAAGTGTGTACCTATGATTATTTTTGGCTGCTCTATAAAGTTTTATACTGCATCCTCAAACTAAAAGGTGGCTAAAATCTACTACTCTGGAAGACTAGCGGCCTTTTTAAGGATGGCAGTATAACTTATGTAAGGTTGGATTTGGGTGTTTCCTCTCTCTAAAAAAACTGGTACCTATATTTAAACTATAGTAGGATTTTCCTACAATCCAATCTCCAATCAGTTCAGGCTAAAGTGCATTTACCCTTGTTTAAATGTTTAATTTACCTAACCTTTACCTAATGTTTCTTTCTTGTACTTACAGACCGCAGCAACTTGAACTAACGGGTGTCAACGAACAAATACTAATGGACAACTTAGACATTTTCAAAAAGAATGGATTTACGTTTGATATAAATGAAGATGCCCCTCCAACCAAAAGAGTTAAACTCTTGACTATTCCTATGTCGAAAAACTGGATATTTGGGAAAGAAGATATTGAAGAGTTATTATTTATGCTAAGGGTTAGTATTAGCAAAAAGTTATGGATTGTAAAAGAGATGTAAAGTTTAACTAAAATCTTGTCCCCGAGTATGACATCTGTAGTAGATGTCTCTCAAATGTCTCTACATTACATTATGCGATAGTTTTGAGTGTCAAAACTTGACGTTGGCGCCATCTAGTTCGGATGTCTAACTTGATTTTTTCAACTTTACACCTCTTCTACAAACTAATTCTCTTGTATTAAAATAGTTAGTATGTAAAATGAAATTCTCTAAGCTGAGACTGCGCGCTAAGATTTTTTTTTCTACGGGAAGGATGTGATTGTAAAATATATTTATTTGTTTTAACAGCATTTTCTTTTTACAGGAGGCGTCATCGGAATACTGTAGGCCAAGCAGAGTACGGGCGATGTTCGCCTCTAGAGCGTGCCGCAAATCCGTCATGATAGGCACGGCCCTGAGCAAAGCCGATATGAAAGTACTGGTAGACCACATGGCAGAAATTGACAACCCCTGGGTAATAAATCTAAAAAATATCTCGCATCTCATTTTTACTACCCTGAGTTTCTGCGAAATTGAATATATAAAGACTGTTCACGTAATGTAGGACTATTCTTGGGCCAAAACCAACGTGCTCACAGAGTCGTAAATTGATTACTTGTTGTATGAATTAGTAATTGGAGTCGTAAGTTGGCCGGCTCGTTTGCACTCGCTGTCTCTAGCTATGCGTGTTGCAGCGGGTTATTCCCACTAGTTACCACCAAGTTCTTACCAGTGGTAACTACTGGGAATTTTTTTCCGACCTTTTACCACTGGTAACTACTGGGAAAAAAAATCCCACTAGTTACCACCAACTCGGCTTGGTGGTAACTACTGGGAATTTTTATTCCCAGTAGTTACCACTGGTAAAAGGTGGGTTTTTTTTTTCCCAGTAGTTACCACCAAAATATTGTTAGAATTCAATACTAATAAAAACAGTATAAATGTAGCGTGCTGTAATAAATAATTATGTGTCAGTTAGTGATTCAGTAAACTGCTTTAAAAATGATCAAAAATATTAAAACAGTTTTACCGGTATAAGTGTAAAAACTAAAATAGAAGAGTCTCATTCTAGTTAAGTAGAATTTTACTTATTATACGGATTAAAATATATTAACACATTTATTACATTAAATAATACAATTGTAAATAAAACGTATGTAATTAAAAACAGTTGTACGGTAGAAAGAAGAGAAATCTAATCTTCAAGGATGGGTATTCCACAGCCGTCTTCAGATCCAAATCTTTCTATCCTTCTTCTCGTTCCTCTAATTCTTAGAGAGACCGCTCTAGTGATTGATATTTGTATTTTGACTTTGATCCAGTTGATTATTTGTGAGTATGGTTTCTTACTTTACCGTGATAAATATTAAGAAAACTTAAAAACATCTATACCAAAAATTGCACATTCACATTCCCAGCTCTACCAGGTTTTATAGACGTTCGCATTCGCACGCCATCGCCATCAGAATCAAATGAAGTACATAATTATGATTTTACTCTGTCTGATTTTTGCTCTTAGCCTGACGCCCTCTTGCCCCTTCGTCGTACTCAATTTAAGGTTGTTTTATGAGATTTTAATTACTTACACGGTCTTCCAATAAACAAAAAAAGAAGTGTTCGAATAGTACCTGATGCCCCTCTGATAGTGTTATTATTATCCCGCTAGCGTGGGTGTTTAAGCAATCTAGCCAACCAGCGTAACATGACCGAGCGTAATTGGAATGCGAGCCTATGCTGGTTAGTCCGAGCAGTCAGCCCATCCGAAGCGCGCCCTAAGCGGTTTTAATAACAACCATGCCCTTTAGTTATTTAGCCTGACTACAAATTATGAATACCTACATATTCCAGCTCTGCGTCTTGTTATAATAGAACGAAATGAAGAAAGTAGCTGTAAATAATAAAACGAAATCAGTTCTGTCGGTTTTTGACTGATTTGTTTGTTCGTTTATATAAACATGTAATTCAATTTACAGTTAATAAGATAAATTTAATCCGCATAATAAGTTAATTTCGACTTAACTAGAATGAGACTCTTCTATTTTAGTTTTTACACTTATACCGGTAAAACTGTTTTAATATTTTTGATCACTTTTAAAGCAGTTTACTGAATCACTAACTGACACATTATTATTTATTACAGCACTCTACATTTATACTATACTATTCAAAGTCAAAATACAAATATCAATCATTAGAGCGGTCTCTCTAAGAATTAGAGGAACGAGAAGAAGGATAGAAAGATTTGGATCTGAAGACGGCTGTGGAATACCCATCCTTGAAGATTAGATTTCTCTTCTTTCTACCGTACAACTGTTTTTAATTACATACGTTTTATTTACAATTGTATTATTTAATGTAATAAATGTGTTAATATATTTTAATCCGTATAATAAGTAAAATTCTACTTAACTAGAATGAGACTCTTCTATTTTAGTTTTTACACTTATACCGGTAAAACTGTTTTAATATTTTTGATCATTTTTAAAGCAGTTTACTCTTCGAGCAACACCGGCTTCCGACACATCGGAAGGGAGGGGCCCAAGCGATATCTCACCGTACAAATCTTTCTGCCATTTTTCGCGGGGGGGAAAGGTGCACACAGTCGCACTTCTCACACACTTACATACAAAATCCAATCTGTAATGACGACACAAATACATAGAAAATGACACACGTCAAAGACAAATCTTGCAAACCTCGATCTCTTTTTGTGTACGGACGAGTGACATGTATCACAACACGCACACTAACACATTTTCGTTGAAGTATGTTATTGTATTCTGAGAGATGAGAAGTCGGATTTGTCGCTCGACCGATCCGCAATTTGTACTGAGCGAGCAAAATCGATAAATCCAACAATTACACGAGACTAAAATATAATAATTGTGTTTGAATGTAATTAAACGTATGATATGTAAAAAAAAATATTACAAGTGAAATGTAACACTTTCTTTTTGTAAATTTGATGTCCCCGACCTCTTTTTATAACAAAAAACCGAGCAAACAGGCATTTTTGTGCAGCAGTGTTCACGCGCGCGTCTGGACTCGGTCTAGCGAAAAATCCAAGTGCAACTAGTTTTATTACCCGCGCTAGATTAGATTGACGCGCTAATCTTGTACCTCGGCAGAGGGGAAATAGTGCGAATGCCGCCTCCCTTCCGTGTTGCTCGAAGAGTTTACTGAATCACTAACTGACACATAATTATTTATTACAGCACGCTACATTTATACTGTGTTTATTAGTATTGAATTCTAACAATATTTTGGTGGTAACTACTGGGAAAAAAATTCCCACCTTTTACCAGTAAAAATTCCCAGTAGTTACCACCAAGCCGAGTTGGTGATAACTAGTGGGAATTTTTTTTCTCAGTAGTTACCAGTGGTAAAAGGTGGGAAAAAAATTCCTAGTAGTTACCACTGCTAAGAACTTGGTGGTAACTAGTGGGAATAACCCGTTGCAGCTTTCTTACTTTATATTTATTGGCCTACCGGCACGTTAGTTTTCAGCCCTCAATAGGTTGATTTGTGTAAGATTGTCCCATAATATTTATTTGTTCAAGACTCTTTTAGTCTAGTTTCATAATTAATCCAGTAACTTTGTCGAATTTTGTAACCTGGCTCTTTTGCGTCAAATCCGGTAGTTCTGATTTTTTTGCAGACTTATTTATGATGTTGGCCTAATGAATAATCCAAGTTTGTGACCTCGAGCGCCGAACGCAACTTTGTCAAAAATCGAAAAACCCGCGAAAATTTCGGTTTTCTTTTAGATTTGGGCGATTATAACCCTAAGACTAATTTTTGATAGTACCTTTTCAGGGCGTTTTTAAAATTGACTAAATTGGCTACAGTACGTCACTAGAATTATCTCTGTACATCTAATAGTTTCCGAGATAAAGCCTTTCAAAGTTTATGATTTTTTTCGAACTTGTATTCGTAGGCTAAGTAAGTGCAGTGAGTATGCACTTCTGTCTCAGGCGATGCCGCTTTGCACAAGTGTTTCTAAGGTCAAACAAAGCTGATTTGACCCGGTAGCCACGAGATCGTACAGTGCCTACCCCCCAAAAAAGGGGGGAAATGGTCGGCTCCCCAGGTGCAATCTATGCTATATTTCTTCCTGCTCTTAGCAACTGGGGCAAGTTATACACCGTGTTTTTATTGAATTCCGTTAACTTCGGGGTATAGTTAAGTACGTTTATAAGAACTAAATAGCATAGTTAATTTTCAAAAAAAAAAATTTTTTTTTGTTTTCTTTTTTGTTTTTTTTTTTTTGTTTAAAAAGTAATTAAATGTAGCATATAGCGTTGTTGTAACACGGGCATTACATTTAACTCAACCAAACAATTGAAATCTGTGACATATCAATGTCATTTCGTACATCAATCGACCGAGATTGTACTTAAGTTTAGTAGCAAATGTATGAACTCATTCTAAACACTAATCAATATGTAAGCCGGCCCTAAGGCAAGTGTACACGCTTGTAGAGGCCTTATAGGAAAAAAATAAATTATGGATTATCTCCGAAATGGACTTAATTAGAACATCGGTGTCTTTGAGAAAGTTACTTGATTTAAGCTCAGGAATGCACCCTTGAAATTAACGGAAATCAATAAAAACACGGTGTATATCATTTTCATATAATTTCAGGACGAGCACATTATAATCATACTTTTATAACTCTAAGTTAAGTGTTTTTTTTTTACATTTTTAACCTTTGACTTTGGCCATAATTACATTTCTATGGAAATCGTCACTCAATCCGCTACATATTATTCCAAAAAAATTTATGACTGCCTGCTTTGAAGTGATACTTTATAGAATGAGGATTCCCTAAATTATATGAAAATTATATATAACTTGCCCTAGTTGCAACTAAGAGCAGGAAGAAATATAGCATAGATTGGACCTGGTGATCCGACTCTTGCCCTTCCCTTTTTGGGGGGTAGGCACGGTATGATCTCGAACTATTTGGCCAAATCAGCTTTGTTTGACCTTTGGAACAATCGTGCTAAGCTGCATCGCCTGAGACAAAAGTTCATACTCACTGCACTTACTTACCCTACGTAAGTACGTATACAATTTCAAAAAATTATAAATTTTGAAAGGTTTTATTTCGGAAACTACTAGATCTACAGAGACAATTATAGTCTCATATTGTAGCAAATTTAGTCCATTTTAAAAACGTCCTGAGAAGGTACTATCAAAAACTAGTCCTTTAGGGTTATAATCAGTCGCATGCGCGCAGCGGTCGCGAACAGATGCGCAAACGATAACGGCTAAAATTATGCCGATACGAGGCGTCGTGAAAATGTCGAATATTGTAAAGTGTAACGTATGTAATATTGTGATTGACGAGTTATTAGCGTTCATACAAAATAAACTTTCGTTAATTGATGATGACACCTTAATTCGTCTGTGTGTCAGTGCGTTTTCAAGTGAGGAAATCAAAAAATCGAAATGTTTATTATTCGAGTCTGTTGTAACGGAGCAGAGAAAGATCTTGCGTAAAGATAGGGGTAAGGAAGTACGAGACCTTGAAGACATAGTGTCCTTACTTAAATCGATCGATCCTGAAATGGTGCCAGTGTTTGTCGCACGAAACCTAGAGAAACTGCCACCGTTAAATTTAGATCACCTAGACTGCACGAAACTCTTGAAGGACCTGGGTAAACTCCAAAGAGATGTGGAGTTAGTTAAGACTACTTATGTGACTAATCTACAGTTTGAAGAGTTAAGAATCGATATTCACAACATGAAATATGCGTCTGTGCCTCAAACACCTTTCGGAAATGTAAATGTAAGACGTGGGGCATGGTTGCATGACAGTGGACCAGTTGGATTATCTACATTTAGCCAAGAATCGATGGAGGATAAAAACGACTATTCTGACTCACAGGCATCGTTAAGCATAGCGACACAAAATTTACCAAAAGAACCGTTACAACCGTTGTCTTTTAAATTGAACATCAGCGGTGACAAACCGACAATTGCTACATCTGGCGAAGCAAAATCCGTGGATCGAACATCATCAAACTCACAAGTACATATAAACTCTCAAAAACATCAAAAAACGCCAGATAAATCACCGTTAAATAAAGTGAGCAATAAGAAAAATACGGTTGTCACGGAGGTAGTTACAGCGGAGGCGGTGACGTCAGCGGCAGTGCCGGCCGGTCGAGGAACCGGTCCTAATGTTGATATGCAAGCGTTGCAAGCGGGCAATCAGCTGTCGATGACGCATTCACCTCGATGCACAACAATTAACTCGGTGTGCGAAAATGATAATAGATTATCTGATCGGCAATCTTTTGCCGATATCTTAAAGAAAGAAGGTGAATGGCAAGTAGTCGGGCGCTCAACATCGAAACCGAATTCACGCTATAGGTTTTTAGGTAAAAAAGGTTGTGCTAGCCCTAGTGGCGGAAAGTTTAAGGCCGCGGACTCGAAGTTACCAATGTTTATAACAAAAGTACACCCCGAAACAACTGAGCAAAACATAGTAGACTATATTTACGATAAGACCACAGAACGAATTACGCTAGAAAAGCTTTCAATTAAAAAAGGAAAGGATCACAACGCATATAAGTTTTGGGTACCTAAAAGTAAGCTAGACTTATTTTTGGACGAGTCCCTATGGCCTCAAGGCATAATTTTTAGACGATTTGTGAATTTTAAACACAGTAAAATGGAAGGGACTGGCAATACGGCCCTGGGCGGCGCGACTGAACAATTAAATGGGAGATAAAAACAAATAAAATTGTACAGCATCCAATGTCACGATAGATTAAAAGAAATAGATTTTCCAGAGCCTTTCCGGGACTGTAGTGGCCGATTGTGTAACAACCCTAGTCATCTTATCTTAATTGACAAGCTGTATAATGAAATTGTAACCGCTATGAGTGATGCTGCAACTATTTCTTATGATTTAAAATTAGTACGAAATAAAAAACGTGTGATAGGTTGGAATAAATATGTTAGCACAGCTCACAGAGAGGCTAGGTGTAAATTTAATCTGTGGGTATGGTGTGGAGAACCCAAGGCGGGGCATATTTACGACGATATGCTAGAAAGTCGAAAGATTTTCAAAGCGCGCTTAAAATGGTGTCAAAAACACGAGGAGCAAATAAAAATGAATATCATTGCGGAACATCATTCTAGGCGCGATTTTAGAAGTTTTTGGAAATCTACCAATAGATTGAATGGTAAGCCGAGCCTGCCTGTGAGTGTCGGTGGAGTAAGCGAGAACGGGTCTATAGCTGAGGTATTTAGGCAGCACTTTACAGTCAATTCGCCTTTAGGGCCATCGCAGACTTTTATGGCTGACTCTGGGACCTGTGGACGGGAGACGACCGCTCAATTTACAGCAAAGGATGTAAAAATGGCTTTAACTTCTATTTCAAGAGGGAAGTCGCCCGGCCACGACGGTCTCAGTGTTGAGCATCTACATCATGCCGGCCCGCACGTGAGTCGAGTGTTAGCAATGTTTTACTCGTTTTGTATAGGACACACTTACTTGCCGGCTGACATGATGAAAACTGTAGTGGTTCCTATAATAAAAAACAAAACAGGCGACGTGAGCGATAAGTGTAACTATAGGCCGATTTCGCTTGCCACCATAGTAGCCAAGGTGCTTGACGGTCTGCTCAATGGCCAACTAGACAGATGTTTAAAAATTCACGACAATCAATTTGGATTTAAACCAGGCCTGTCGACTGAATCCGCTATCTTGGCATTGAAACAGACCGTCAGGTACTACACGGACCGCCGAACAGCTGTCTATGCCTGTTTCTTAGACCTTTCTAAGGCTTTCGACCTAGTGCACTACAACATCTTGTGGCGGAAGCTTGACGACATTAACTTGCCACCTGACATTAGTGGAATTTTTAAATACTGGTACCACAACCAGGTTAATGTCGTCAGATGGTCGGGATCCTTTTCACAGCCATATGGCCTGGAATGTGGTGTACGGCAAGGCGGGTTAACCTCACCGAGGCTATTCAATCTCTATATTAACGCACTGATAGAGGAGCTCAGTAACACCCGTATCGGCTGCCATATCGATGGAGTTTGCGTAAATAATCTGAGCTACGCCGACGATATGGTGTTACTGAGTGCCTCGGCCTGCGGATTGGCTAAGCTAATTTCTATATGTGAAAAATACGCATCTAGCCACGGTTTGTTGTACAATGTGAACAAAAGCGAATGCGTTGTCTTTAAGGTCAGAGGTAAAGCTACACCCAAGTTTCCAAGTGTCAAACTAAATAGCCATCCGCTACGAATAGTGGATCAGTTTAAATATTTGGGACACATGGTAACCTCTGACCTTAAGGACGACATAGATATCGAATGCGAACGCAGAGCGTTGTCCGTGAGAGCTAATATGATAGCCCGCAGGTTTGCTCACTGCTCCAAAGATGTAAAAGTCACCCTTTTTAGGGCTTACTGTACGACTTTCTACACAAGCAACCTGTGGGCTGATTATACTCATAAACGGTACAGCGCTCTGCGTGTTCAATATAACAACGCTTTCAGAGTGCTGATGGGGCTGCCCAAATTCTGTAGTGCATCGGGGATGTTCGCGCAGGCGCGAGTAGACTGCTTCTACACCACCATGCGCAAGCGAGCTACATCCCTTGTGCGCAGAGTGAGGGCCAGCTCCAACAGCATTCTGAGAATGTTGGCAGGCAGAATCGATTGCCTGTACTTGAATAACTGCTGCTTGATACACGCACGCAGAAATAAATAAATAAATATAGTTATTTTAAGGATAGTTATGTAGTTCTAACACTAGGATAACACTATTTATATTACTAACACAAATGATCCTCGATGGTCGTAAATAAAGAATTTATTATTATTATTATTATTTGTATGTCTTTCCCATCACGGAACAATGGTATTCCGGACCTTTGGGAGGCGTGCGCGGAGCCGAAGCCAACACGTAGAGGCCCTTTTGACACTTTAATGAAATGTAAGGGGTACACCGAGCGGAGGCTGCCCTTGCCCGTGTCATGGGACGCACGCAGAGGCAGCACCCGCCAGGGTGTAAGGACTATTGAGAGTTGATGGAATCTAAAATGAACTAGGTTATTGGGTGAAAGCGATGGACTAAGAACTGAGCTATGGAGTAAAAAACCGGACGCCTGCCTAATAAAACGGTATGCAATTTTATTTCCGGCAGACGGTGACTCGCCCTCACAAGATGGGCCCCCACAAAAAGCGACATCTAGGATGGCTCAAGGGCAACACCGGTGTGAGCGGCTCAGGGGTGTAGAGAGGTGTGCGCCGCTTTCTACCCAGTGGCTGTTAACAGCCACTGTGCCAACTCGCGTCTTATGCATATTTCACTTCCACCCCTGGAGCTTATAGCTCTGACGACTCCACTCTGGCCGGCCGGCTAAGGCAAGCCAGAGGCAGAGAATCCTTATTATTATTATTATTATTATTATAATCGCCCAAATCTTAAAAATCTCCGAAAATTTCGCGGCTTTTTCGATTTTTGACAAAGTTGCGTTCGGAGCTCAAGGTCTTAAACTTGGATTATTCATTGGGCCAACATCATAAACAAGTCTGCAAAAAATCAGAACTACCGGATTTAACACAAACGCTAAATGTATAAAATTACTGTATTAAATATCATGTCTCTTTAACAGCCGAGGTAACAGTGTTTTTCTTATTTTTCAGAACTGTCCCCATGGCCGACCTACCATTCGGCACTTGGTGAATTTAGCTATGGTGCACAAAAGCTAATAATATTATCTATTTTTAATGGATCATCAAAAATCATGGCTGTTATTTTGTAATATGTTGAAGAAATAAATTGATGTTGAATGTTTTATAATTTTATTGATTTAAACGCTAATAGTTTTGAATATGTTGAAGCCCGTGTTGGCGGTCGTGACGATGACTCCGGGGATCTGTTTGTGCCAGTGCAACTCTTTGATGTCTGTCTGCCCTTGATGTATGAACAGCAGTTGTGGTGGCAGATTCTGAAATACAATATGATAAGTGTTACATCAAAAGAAACTAGAAATCTAGATTTTTAGATTGTTTTCAAAACTCGACAGTTTTTGCAATAGTCCAATCTTAGACCTTTATTCAGGATAATAATTTTGAAATTCTATTGACATGTATGTGGTCAATAAGCCCTTCAGGTGTTGTTTCCAGCGAAACAGATCTTAATGCAGCAGGTTTTTATTTTCTATACATACACTTTGTCTATTGTCCAATCTGTTTCTAGGTGGTTTTAAGCAGGTTTTAAGATGCTATACCCAAGGACATTAATCAGAGAAATATTAAGTACCTTTAACTCTTCATCAACCACTTCATCGTCGTCTCTCTCCACGGCGAGGTCCCACAGTGCCACCTGGTTGTCTTCCCCAGCCGACGCCAGGACGCTCGGCTCGGCCCAGTGCCACTCTACTGACGTCACTGGCGCTGTGTGGTGCTTGAACGTGCCGACTGGCGTCTTGTTTGTGAACTGCCGCAAGTCCCATATGTGGAGGAATCCATCGTCGCCGCCTGTGGATTAAACAAGAGTTCCGATATAATATCACTGGTCCACTATGTATGGTACCCAAAACCCATCACAGTGTGAAATGATATCAAGCTATCAAAAACGAATAATATTATTCAAGTCTTAAAAGCTTATCTATGCTACCGACGCGATATTGGGTTAGAAAAGTGATTTCAATGCTAAATTTAAATGTAGATTATAGTGAATCCCATGACAACTATAAGTAGTCATCCTTGGTGCTGTGGGAGCGACAACTCATGAGCATGAGTCATGACGAAATTAAGCTTCATGCAGATTAAGAAACTGTTTACGAGTAAGTGACGCGGGCTTAAGTCACAGTAACAAATGTCATGTCATTAATAATAGGTAATAGGAATTTTCGCTAGCTCCAAAGGAAGGCAGATAAACATTGTTACTAATACTCACCACTAGCTATAAAAGGCTCCTTATTGTTCCATGATATGACATTGATATCATTCTCATGAGCATTTTCGGCAGTCAACATGCAGGCTTTGCTTGGCGCCGCCCTTGTGTCCCATATCCTGATTGTTTTGTCAACAGAACATGAAGCTAACACATTTCTGAAATAATAGAAATTGAATGATGACTTTTCAGATTATTTTATTACAATTGACATAAATATGGTCTATTAAGTAATGTTATATAAGCAAAAAATATAATATTCAGCACTTTATAATTATATTATTTTGTTCTTTTTTGTTACCTTTCATTTGGTGACCACTGCAAGTCTTCAACAGAACTAGTGTGTCCCACAAGAGGCCTTTGATCAACATCCCATGTGCCAGCCTCATTTGGTTTCCAGATGTGAATGTCTCTTCTGCAATCTCCAGTAGCTAGGACCTAAAATCAGTGATATCATTAGTGACAAATGTGTAAGGTAGGGACTTAACCTTTTCGACGCCGTGTCAAACGTAGGGACTTAACCTTTTCGACGCCGTGTCAAACACAAAAGCTGTCACTCAGACGCCACGTCACCAAAGTGTCAAAACTGAAATTGAACTTTATGCATATGCACATAGGTCTATGTTGCTCTGTGGTCTGTGACCGATTAATCGGTCTTTGGCGTTGAACCTGCGGTGCGGATATATCGGTCATTGGCGTCCAAAAGGTTAACACATTCACTGCCAAGAACACGTATGTGTGTTCAGTTTGTACTGCAAATGGGGGGCCTGGCACCAAAAGTGTTAAAAGACGAGTTAATTAATTTTTTGAACTGCAATCATTGGCAACATAAACATGTTCTGAACTTTCAGCCATAGTGGCAACACTGAAGATTTTTATTATTCTTATGCTTTATAGTACTGCTTGTTTATAAATTTCATAACACATGAAGGTGTTACACTCACAAGGTAAGTGGTTGATAGGGAGTCATGCTTCCAGTAACAGCATATAACATTTTAGCAATTATTCTATTTAAATCTACACACATTTAATATATTAACATGTTAACTGATCATTATAGACCTTACAGCTTTACAATAAAGTTCACAAATGGTCAGTAAACTGTTTGTAAATTTTATGATTATACCTAATAGCCTTTCCTCAAGAGTCCTGATATCACTCGCAGTCAAAGACGAATGTTAAATTGCTATAATCATATAAATAATAATGTGTAAAAAGCGTGAAAGTTTAAATAAGTATAATCATATAAATTGAGGTGGACACACTTGTGTTTGTTTACTGAAACACTTACCCCCATTTCAGTTGGACACCAATCTATGCCAAAGCCCTCTTGTTGATGTCCAGTGAATGAGTACAGAGGCTTGACCGGGTTGTTCACAGTGTCTAGATTATAGCGCTCAAGCAGGGCAGGGTCGTCCACGGCTTGCAGTTGCTGCGTTATGTTCCAGATGTCTACTCTACCTAATTCTGACCAGCTTGCGGCTAGTACAGAGTTTTTGAAGTTTGATGTCTGAAATTTAAAGATTTATTCAATATATTAACATTTACATTACATTCTGATTTTAATGTAACTTGGAAGGAAGGGATAAAAAAAGGTCTTTATTAAGCATGCATGCCAGACTTTTGATGAAGAAGTTAAATTTGAGTTAAGAAGTTTTGCTAAAAAATTGCCATAATCAATGGTCAACTGTATTACTACATGAATTTGTTTTAAGTTTTTCAAGCATATCATTTATACATATCTCTTTCTAACATAACATAAACATTATTCATGCAGTAAAAAAAAATTAGATTTTACCCTAATTCTATTGACACAGCCCTGGTGCTTGATGAAGGAGAAGGTCATCTGTGGCTTCTTCTCCTCATCCTCTTCATCATCTTCCTCGTCAGACTCCTCGTCCTCCTCTGCCTCTGCCTCAGGTTTGGATGTCGGGTGCAGGTTTGACATCTTTACAACTAGAATACTGAATTAATGAATTATATTAGAAAATTGTTCTTACACAATTAATTTTAAGAAACAACATACCACTGTATACATTTAATTGTGATTTTGGTAACTAATTATATATACTATTCTATAATATCAAAGAAATATTGTGAATGCTGAGATATTTTAATAAGAAAACTTCCGTGAGACACAGACATATTAAATATATTAAAAACGTACTTAAAATTTGTGAGTGACCACTCACAAATACTGTAGTCAAATCTTAATCCTTTGATAAAACCGTTTTACCCAAATACTTACTTGTTCAAATGTGCGCTAGAAGCTTGCGTGCCGGACACCAAGTAGGCGGTCATTGGGAACTGCTCCCTGTTACTCCCCAGGTTGTCGTTGACTATATCGAAGCTCAGACATGGTGCGCCAGTCTGTGCTTGGTGCAGCATCACGTACGCCGACTGGTCGCACACTAGCTGTTCATCCTGCTTAAGCGGTTGACTCGGCAGGTAAGTCTTAGGTTCGTCACCGTCACCACCTTCTTCATCCATGCTTTCATCTTCACTCTCACTAGAGCTCGCGTCCATCTCTTCTTCGTTCATAGACATTTTCACTTTAATTTGCTTAAAAACAGTAAAAATGAAAGAAAACACGTGGTGTGCAATATTTTGGAATGAAGACTTGACGCACAAATGTCACTGTCAGTGTCAAAAAACCGTTCGGAAATTCAGAGACCAACTGTGTTTTCCTTTTTATAAAATTTAATGAACTACTTTTTTATCACATTTGTGCAAATATGAATTGCTTCTCCTAAAATAATTTTCAACACAAAAATGATGAAACACGAATATTGGTATAAATACCGCCAAGTTAATCGTTAACATTAAAATATATTAATTGTTGTCATACCTATTTACAAGAAGAAAAATACAACTCATCACTTCCCGAGTTATTCGAGCTACAGTTTAAAACGTTGAAAAAATCATAAATATAATGTCAAAATTTGACATCCTTCATCGAGGTTAGGACGGTTAGGTTAGGTTATGTTTTATTCTATGTTTATGTTTGTTGAAAGTTATGCGTTAGTTTCTATTTAATTATGGCTCTTCAGTGTTGGAAACTAATACGCCTTGTAAGGAATGCTGCATTAATTCCTCGTAACGTCAATTGTCATACAGAAGCATTGCAAAACAAAGTTATCAAACGTAAAGAATACCGGACTGAAAATAATTTCATATATTTAGAAGACCCAGACACTTTTGGCACTCTTGCCGGTAAAAGAAATCATGAAGATCCTCTGGAAGATGAAGGAGATATTAAGGAAGAAAAGTTTTTGCAAGCTCGACCACTCAAATCCCAGATTTTGACAACAAAACAGTATGCGGATTTGATTAAGCAGTTTTTGGAACACAAAAGAATAAAAGAAGCTATTGACGTTTTAGAGGTAAGAATGCTGAAGGAAGATAGGGCGACACCTGAAAACTACATTTACAACATATTAATTGGGGCTTGTGCTGATGTAGGATACTCTAAGAAAGCCTTCAAACTCTTCAATGATATGAAGCGTCGGGCCTTGAAGCCTACTGGTGATACATATACATGCTTGTTTAATGCCTGTGCTAATAGTCCGTGGCCTGAAAATGGCCTTAAACATGCCCAACATCTCAAGACACTTATGGTCGAGAAGGGAATAGAACCCAACTTAACAAATTACAATGCTATGATCAAGGCGTTTGGTCGATGTGGAGACTTACCAACAGCTTTTCAAATTGTTGATGAAATGATATCAAAGAAAATCAAAATAAGAGTACACACATTCAACCATCTTCTACAAGCCTGTATATCTGATAAAAACAGTGGTTTAAGGCATGCACTGGTTGTTTGGAGGAAAATGTTGAAAATGAGGGAGAAACCAAACATATTCTCTTTTAATCTGATGCTGAAATGTGTTAAAGACTGCGAGTTAGGCACAGCACAAGAAATGAATGAATTAATTGGGATAATTCAGGACCATATCATACCAAATACTGTAATATTGAGTGCAGTTCAGAAAGATTTGAATCTTGAAGCTAACAGGAATGCCAAAAGGAAACAGTTACCAGAAAATCATACTGTTGATAACAGTAATAAAGATTTAGATATAATTTATGAGGTGCCAAATACTATAAAAGATGATGCATTATCTCATATTGAAAATAATGATATGCCTATAGAAATTGTGAACAAGAATATCCAAACATTGCCCAAAGTAGATGAAAGAAGAACACCTAATCTCCTTTCCAGGTCATTGAAAATGGAGCAGGTGTTAGCATTAAAGGAAATTCAGTCAGTTCAAGACAAGTTTGCTGTTGTTGGTGGGCAAGATGATTTTCTAAAGGAAATGGCAGTTTACTCTGTGAAGCCTGATATAAAGACATTTACACAAATGTTGCCATTATTGGAAGATACTAAAGAAGCAGAACTAAAACTACTTGAAACAATGAAATCTTCAGAAGTCATAGCTGATATAGATTTTTACAATATGCTTATCAAGAAGAGATGTCTACGATCGGATTACATTGGTGCTTTTGTAAGTGTAATATTATCCTTTTTTTTTGGGCACAACACTTGCTACACCCTCTTTAAAGCAATTTTTTACACATTACATATCTTTTTTATTCAGGTTCTTTCCATCCAGACAGTAAAAAAGATGTCCCAAATTAATATCCTTTCTTAATAGAATTATTTTTTTCTTTTCTTTATGTGTGTAATGCACCATTAATACTACTTTTTTAAATACATATATTTGTTCAAAAAATTACCATGAAATGTTAGCATTATGCTGCTGCATTACATTTTTTACTGCATAGCACAGTGCACACAACTAAGATTAACAAATATAAGATATTTTTATTCATATATTTCAAATACATTTTAACTAGTCATGTCTCTACAGGAAATAAAAGAAATGATAGAGAAAGAGACAAAACGGCGTAAAAGGAAGTATGGCCTGAAGAAGAAATATGAACTAAAGAAGAACATCATGACTTATGGGGTGCTGGCAATGGCATGTGATACAAAGGAAAAAGCTGAATGTCTTCTTGCTGAAATGAAAGAAGAACAACTTAAGTAATTAATAAAGCTTTTTAACACAAATGGGTCTAGTACACCAAGAGTGCACCAAGAGACACACAACATCTTGTCATGTGTCTCAGCTTTTAATTAGTGTAGAAATAAATGAGTACAGTTACCTACAATATGTTACACAACGAAGGCTGCAAAAATATCTGACACGATCTTATTTGTAGAGCCATAAGAGTGTGTCACATATTTTTGCGGCCTTTGAATAGTAACATATTATTGCAGTTGGCTGTACCCCTGCAAAAAAAATCTATGTTATCTCTGCAGCTGACTGAAAATTAAAAATTACACAAAGCCTTGAAAATTGAGTTGTGTACCTGTTGATGACTGCACTGTGAGAAATACATAGTTACATACCAGTCAAAATCATAAGTATTATAACCCTCCTTTTGCTTTGCCATAGTCCGGTACTAAAAAGATGATCGATACACCTAGACCAGTTGCACTGCATGTGTGTATATAAATAACTACAAATTTACTATTTTATTATTATTGTTACAGGGTGAATATAGAAATTCTGGGCAGTATGTTGAGGCAAGGTACTGTGGCTTCCCAGTTCGAGTACATAACATACATAATGAAATATGTAAATGACGAAAATTTAAAACCTAATGGATTATTTATCAAACACCTGGAATTTTTTATCGAAAAGTGTACTGATAAAACACAAAAGGTAAATAATCTTGAATGCTCAGCATAAAATGTTCTCAAGTTTCTAAACCTCATAATTTATGTAAAAAAAAAGACAATAAATTAC
The DNA here is from genome assembly GCF_910591565.1 of Cydia splendana. Classification (NCBI taxonomy): domain Eukaryota; kingdom Metazoa; phylum Arthropoda; class Insecta; order Lepidoptera; family Tortricidae; genus Cydia; species Cydia splendana. Next base: position 7,743,406 of record NC_085971.1, on the reverse strand, counting down.
GTAATAATTTGTTCTGTAAAATTTTCTTAGGCCTATGCATGAGGTACATTTGAATCTCAGAATGTATTCAAGCTTACATTTTGATATTTATGTTCTTTTTACTTTCTTGGAGTAATTTGGTAGACATTATCTTATTTTTAATTGCAGACCGCAAAGGGCAGTTACAAATGTTCTCCAGAGTTCGCAAAATCCTTCAAGAAGTTTGCAGAACACTACAACAAATGGCTGAAGAAATTTGACATAGACTCAACCCTTGCAGAAGAGCACCCTTGGAAACAGTTCCAGGAACCTTATCCAGAGACCATTCAGCATCAGAACTTTACCATCAAGGAACCAAAGAGGTTTTTCAAGAGGGACAGGAGATTTGTTAAATATACGCCGAAGCTGTGATAAATAAAACATGAGTTGTATTCTGATGTTTATTCCTTTTACAAAATACTGTAGCTTACAAGTACATTTTATGGTTACTGTTGACAGTGATAGGATCGTAAACGAAAGAGGTTTTGATGTGTGCATAAAGGGTAAACAACTTGGTTATTGGCACTTAGATCGCTTCAAAAACTCATTATATTGTATTAGGCTTGGGTAGCTGGAGAAAGAGCCTCTAGGGTCCGAAAATAGAGTTGTTCACCCTAATATTTGAGGCAGACATTTATATCTTGATGTGGTGGAGCTTGCGGTTGAGCTCCTCAAACTTGAGGATCTTGCGGATGAAGAAGTCGCCATAACGGTGCGCCACCTTCGTGTCCGCGATGTGGATCATATCGTTGTCGATGTAGAAGTCCAACTGAAAAACAACTTTGTTTAGAATGATGCCAATAATAGAGTTTATTAACATGATTGTAATTGTATCCATGATTTGTTCGTTCAATAGTATATTATGGTCGAGATAGGGAATGGAGGCATTTGCTGGCTTGAATATTATTATTTTTAAACTGACTAGACGACCTTGGGATGGGACTACTCGCCTACTGTAATTATGAGTTCAAAATCTTAATGTTTGCAAAAAACTTTTATTGCCTAAAACTTCTAATGAGCTCAAACACGACGTGAACTTGAGAAATTTATTACTTATTTCCCATAGGCACCCTTAGACTTCATCATCTCTGTATGTCTTATTAATTTTGTCACATAAAAGAAGATTCGCTACTCCGGTGTGCGATTGGGGAGCGCTAATTTTCATTTCCACTCGTCGCCGTTCCTTCCCGGACGGTTTACATTTTACACATACAAAAAAGACACCCTGTCAGTACCTCGGATCCGCTCTGGAACTTGCCATCAAGCCCACTCGGGCCTTTAGACCACACGACGTTCTTCATCTTATGCTTGAAGCACAGCAGGTGTATGGCGAGGGCCGCGTGTTCGCGCGCCGCGTCGCGGTCGCCGCCGCGCGCCGCCGACATGAAGGCGGCCAGCTTCACCAGCGGCAGCGTCGTGTACAGCTTCAAGTACGAGCGGATGGTCGGCAGCATCTTCTGCTGACGGACCTGGGGGGTTTAAAAATAACGTCTTTACATTGCCGTATAGGCTAGCGTTAAAAAAACGAGAGGCGACCTTGGCCGAGCCGCTCGGTGTCGGTATTTCGGCACGCTTAAAGGCGCCTAAGTCGTTCGTTTGTTGCGCGTGATTATTTTGTTCCATACATCAGACTCACAGGGCTGAGAACATCTGACGGCGCATGTTACCTAGCTCATTGAAAGTATTGAAACAAAATGAGTAAAAATAATATCGAGAGTTTTTTCACCATGACAGGCGTGGCTCACTCCGCAATTTGCCACCACCAATTTTGGTGGCTAGCCATAAGCCGCGCGTGGCGCTGTCGCCACCTAGCGGTCATATCTGTCCTAATCCTAACAGACGCGTTTTGTTAGAGAGTGAATCTACTGTACCTAGTACTATTATTTATTCTGTGACCACGATGATCAAGTATGACGTACCTCATCCATGAAGACTTGGGTCTGGTGTTTGACGGCGTCCTTGCCGTAGTTGGAGCCGGGCTCGATGGGCGGCGGGCAGGGCGACAGGAACTTGGGGCAGGCGAATGTGAAGCAGCTCTCGAACTCGGTCAGGTCGCCGTACTGCATCTTGAACATCTTCTCGTGGTAGTTCTTCTCCCTGAGCACCTGCAAACACATTCGATGAGAATTATTTAAAAAATCCTGTAACCTAAGTATTAAAACACTACTTTGGGCGATTATTTGAGTGACACAGCCGCCTTACTTTCAGACACATTATTGACGAATAGGATAGATTTGAATAGCCTTTCAGGTGGTTCGGTAGTCAATTTACCGTATAGTCGAAAACTGCATCAAAAGCTGCCTACTGCCATGGAAGCAACAGCTATTGCAAAAACAGCATTGTCTTTACTAATATCACTGCCAAAAAATATCACCACTACATGATCGAGGGCAGTAAGTTGTTTACAGTCACTCCAGTCAGAATTTTGACAAAAAATCGACAGTGTAGTTTTGGCAATGACTGATAAATCTCATTCTAAATCTAGCGGCGATAGCAAGGTCGCATTTTTATCGGCTCTCGTCATGCCTGTCACGTTCTAACAAGTATGTAGTACGAAAGTGACAGGCCTGTCATAAAAATGCAATCATGCTGCCACACCGCAGGTTCCGTACCTGCTGGATGCTCTCGTCGACGCACTGCGGGTGCAGCACCAGGCAGATGGCCAGCAGGTGGTACATCTGCTCCGTCTGCTTGTTGATCTGGTCGTTCTGGTACGAGCGCGTGGAGAACAGCTGCTTGGTGCGCTGCATGTACAGCAGGGCGGAGGACAGGGTCCTTACAACAAACACGTAATTATGATTTACAAACAACTCTGAACCAATACTTGGAACTTGCGTCCAGATCTGGTGAATTTTAGCGCGTAGATCCCCCGAAGTGGATCTTGGCTTCCGACACCAAAGACCGCCATGCTACTCTGTCCAAAGCCGTTTCTGCGCCGAGTTCGCTAAGGTATTTCTGCACTTCGCCTCTCCAGCGGTACCTAGGGCGTCCAGACGGTCTTCGGCCACTTGGTTCAGTTAGCGATCATATAGTTAATGATTGGCGAAATATAATCACTGTTTCTAATTTCTATGGTATTCAGAGGTCTATGCCCCTTACATCTAACACTAAGTATCTTATATTGTGTATTAAAAAGAAGTATAAGTAACGGCTTGTTTCTAAGTAAGTAAATTACGATATGTACCTGATGGCATCAGCGTATCGGCGCATCATCATGTACGCGAAGCCGACGTAGTAAGAAGTGGAGATCTGGCACGCCGGCACGTGCGAGTACTGCGACTTCTTGTGGAGCTCGATATTCTCCAACACCTGTTGTTGGTGAATAAAAAACGGTTTAGTAACTTTTACTTTGTAATTTTTGGTAAAATCTTATATAGATTACAGAGTGGTGTATGAATGTGTCAGTTGGTAACTTGTTGAGAAAATTCTATGAGCAGAGTGAAGTACAAATTACTAAAAACATTCTGTTCACAATGCGTTATTCTCCAAAGTTGCATTGGTTTAAGGTGGTTCGATTTTCATACAAAATTCAATCGCATTGCATTAAGTCACTTCACACTATTAGTACATAAATATTTCCGCATTTATCTACTTTCGAATATTCGTTTGCGCGAAATTAATAGGAAAACAATGTTTCATACAGAAATCATGCAATAATCATAGTTAAATTTTCATCAATTTTACGTATGTGTGTGTCACAAATGTCGTGTACAGATACATTTGCGACGTTGCCATACTATTTCCGACGTTGCCGGGCTGACCACGGCGCGAATTTGGAGTGCCGTCATGTTTAGTGCAATTTTGTTGACAGGTACTTAATTGACTGAAGCGAGAATAAGTACCCGAAATTCGTCAGCTTAGCTAAGAACTATCATGGCGTGTTTTGCAAACAGTCGCTTTTTTGCTTTCAATCGGAAAGTTCCCGGTTCGATCCCCAGCATTGTATGCTGGGATATAACTTTTTGTAATTTTTTTACACCTAAATTTCGTATTGTTTTTTTTTATATGTTTATTTAATTTTTCTTATTTTCAAAAAGCGAATGACTACGCGTATTTGTTTATTTTTTACAAAGATAATTAGAAATTGTACTCTACCTAATCTCTTTGATTTTTACAATCAGGACATCCTCACTGCAATAAAAAAGAAATGTATAATATTTCCTGTGGTTGAAAATAATGGATTTTTTGTCCATGAATGAAGAACACAATTACAGTTACTACCAGGTAAGTAAATTATAACTCGATTATAACATTATTAGAATCCATATTGTTGCATCATCTTTCTTCCTATTACATCAGAGATTTTTTCCTATCATGATTCATGATATTATATTTCTTTCAGGTACAGGGACTACTACGGATAACAAATATGAAAAAATGTACTTGTACTTGAATTCAAAATAAAAAAAATACTTAAATGTTTTCATTTTATTTTAGGTAAAACCGGCCAAGTGCGAGTCGGACTCGCAAACGAAGGGTTCCGTACCATTATCTATAAAAAAGGGTCACCCATCCAAGTACTGACCCCGCCCGACGTTGCTTAACTTCGGTCAAAAATCACGTTTGTTGTATGGGAGCCCCACTTAAATCTTTATTTTATTCTGTTTTTAGTATTTGTTGTTATAGCGGTAACAGAAATACATCATCTGTGAAAATTTCAACTGTCTAGCTATCACGGTTCGTGAGATACAGCCTGGTGACATACAGACGGACGGACGGACGGACAGCGGAGTCTTAGTAATAGGGTCCCGTTTTACCCTTTGGGTACGGAACCCTAAAAGCTGTGAAAATCAGGTATTGAATAATTTTTTTGAAAACGTTGATAAAGTAATTTATTGATAGAGTCTGTGCGGAAAGAAAAGAGTCTTGAAATGTAGGGGAGCCCATACATTCTACGACTCTTCTCTTTCCGCACATACCCTAATACCAACTAATACTGAATATCTGGGGGAGCGGTGGTGGCCTAGCGGAAAGCGCGTGCGACTTGCAATCCGGAGGTCGCGGGTTCTAACCCCAGCTCGTACCAATGATATTTGGTACGAAATATCATTTGATACATATTTACCGAAACCTATTTATATACCGATACCTATATTTCGGTGAAAGAAAACAATGTGAGGAAACTGGACTAATCCCAATAAGTTAACTCTCTGGGTTGGAAGGTCAGGGCAGTCACTTTCGTAAAAACTAGTGCCCATGCCAATTCTGGGATTAGATGCCAAGCGGACCCCACGCGAGGAAGAAGAGATTGAATATCTGGGAGACCGACCAAAGCTTAGAAAACATATAAAAACTCAAAAATGCGCGTTTTCTCACAGATCAGACCTAGCTAAGAGATCCAACCCCTTATAGCAAATTTCATTGAAATCATTAGAGCCGTTTCTGATATCATCCAAATATATAAATAAAAATATATATATAATAATTGCTCGTTTAAAGGTAAGATAACACAAAAAGACTAAAATAAACAAAAAGAAATTACCTACTCGCACCAGTCTTGAACCCCAATCCTCTTGCACGTATTTCCACGAACATACCGTTACGCTATTGCAACATACTTACGTTGTGTGAAATTGTCTACTACAAGGATCACGGAAACACTGTTTGCATGTGTGAGTAATAGTAGGAAAAAGCGTGACAGCAACACTCCGTCGAATTAAAAAGGTGGTTTTTGCACAATGAAGTATTCAATGTTTATTTTAATAGTTCAATATTTATTTAAAGAGTGCGCGAAACATACTTTTAAGTATACAAATACCATGACCATTTCACAAAAAAACAAAACCTGAAATTTTGCAAAAGTGGTGCCATCTAGCGAGAGTTAAGTTTTGAGTAACCTAGGCGAACCACCTTAATTCGAGTTCTTATGGCAACCTTCAGAGGACCGCGAAATTTAAAATCGAAATTTCGTTATCTGCTTCTCTATCCCTTGAATATGCAAGAGCAAGACATCAGACAGGTAGATAACGAAACGCCACCATAAGAGTAGCTACCTTGATGGCCTGGTAGTAGTCTCCGAGCAGCGAGTGCAGACGCAGCAGCCCCACGAGCGAGAAGTAGCCCAGCATCTTGTACAGCGAGTGGCGCCCGAACTCGCCCGCCACGGAGTCAGGGTCGCCGCCCGCCGCGTACACCTGCAACAATGCAATTCACGTTGGGATGAGACGTATAGTTAATTTTCGGCCGAGTGTAACATAGCATAGCGAAGCACTTTAGTAACACAATAATGGCAATTGCTATTTGGGCCGTTTCTCAATGACCCTTCATTGTGTCGCACAGTCAGGTAAAAAATATGCGCGGATATATCTGCTACAAAAGTTACATAAAAAACAATATTGAAAAATTTAAAGGTTTATCGTAAAAGAACCGCTCCTCTTTAAAAGTCCGTTGTAATAATAGTGTAACAAAACGAATAGGGAATATTAGGCAAAGCTCTGCGTAGGTGGCACCTTTGTGGCACATACAGTAAACAAACCACATTGACACACGTCAATCACATGGCCTACCGCGAAACAAGAAAATCGAAATTTCGTTATCTAATCTGTCTATCACTCTTGCATATTCGAGCGATAAAGAGGCAGATAACTAAATTTCGATTTTCGCGTTTACCGGTAGGCCCTTGTTAACAAACCGCCTCGCCTTGATGCATCAATGTCATATTTTATTGTCTGTGAAAACTTGTCAAAAAACAGTTTAAGGGACAGTATGTATAAGTTAGTCTATGAATTTACTGAGTCGGTAGTGCTGCACTCTGGCGGCAGAACATTGCAGTAATATCCCCTATTGATCCACACCTTAACCAAAGTGGGCGCAGTAGTTTTGACGCTACTGTGGTGGAATACACGACACGAACATTCCCATTATTACAATAACTATGCTTCCATGCCATACGTTATACAGGATGTCCCATAAGTGACACGTCACAGTGACACTGGAGGTAGACCAGGCCAAGAGGACCCAAACCAACTTAACATGACCCTAGTAAAAGTGGCACGGTTTTCGAGTTATTGCCAAATTAAGGGTTTTCATGAATTTTGACCGTTTTTAACATTGTTAGTGCCAGTGTGCACTCGGAAAGGTCTCGAAGATAGTTTTTTTATGTGTACATGAATAGTTAATTAAGATAACAAAATATATATTTTATCGATAAGAAAATGTAAAATGCAAAAAAGTACTGGTTTAATCTTGAATCAAATTCACAGCGAAACATTAATTTCGAATTTAACCACCTGTCGTGAAAAAAAATTACTAGTAAAGTAATGAGCAAATAACGTCAAGCTATTGAGCATGTTATGCAGATTCAAAAATGGTATGACACATGTACCTTCCTGCAATAAAATAGGAATTATCTTTCGAAAGCCTCATAAAAAATAAGTTAATACTAGGATATCTGCAATCCGTTGCTACTTAGTAAAAATAACGATTTTATGTTAAGACTTATGTAACTTTGGATACAGAAATAAAAAAACGCCTATTCAGTATTTGCCGAATGCCTTTTGAAAGAGATGGAAAATGGTTATCTCCCTTTTTAAGGATATCATTGAGTTGATAAAGGTTCAAAGAAAATAAATTACTGCAGGTTGACGTTTAATCAATTTATTAACATAATTTTATTTTACAATAGGAGCTTGAATTGTTTTTCCCCGGGTCGTATGCATGCTTGGCACCGTCTTGTAAAACTTCAAGTTAATTTTCTTCAATAAATTTCGGATATGTTTAGTGCTGCCTCGAACATGCCGCCGTAGTTCCTCTTGGGACGCTATTGGCTTGGAGTAAAATGTATCTTTTAAGTATCCCCAATAAAAAAATCTAATGGGTTTAGGTCCGGGGAACGTTAGGCCATGCCACTGGTTCCAGTCGGCCGATCCATCTTCTTGGAGCTGGAACCACAGCAAGATGGCTGCCCAGAACACTACGCTCGCGATGTCCGCGACCACCTAACACAGAAATTCCCAGATGGATCAGCCGATTGGGACCAGTGGCATGGCCGCCGCGTTCCCAGGACATAAACCCATTAAATTTTTTTCATTGGGGAAGCTTAAAATGCTTAAAAGATAAAGTTTACTCAAAACCAACAAGGTCCCAAGAGGAACTACAGCGGCGTATGTTCGAGGCAGCACTAAACATATCCGAAATGTATTTAAGAAAATTAACTTGAAGTTTAACAAGACGGTGCCAAGCGTGCATACGAGCCGGGGAAAAACAATTTGAGCTCCTATTGTAAAATAAAATTATTTTAATAAATTGATTGAACTTCAACCTGCAGTATTTTAATTTTCTTTGAACCTTTATCAAATCAATGATATCCTTAAAAAGGGAGATAACCATTTTCCATCTCTTTCAAAAGGCATTCGGCAAATACTGAATAGGCGTTTTTTTATTTCTGTATCCAAAGTTACATAAGTCTTAACATAAAATCGTTATTTTTACTAAGTAGCAACGGATTGCAGATATCCTAGTTTTAACTTATTTTTTATGAGGCTTTCGAAAGATGATAATAATTCCTATTTTATTGCAGGAAGGTACATGTGTCATACCATTTTTGAATCTGCATAACATGCTTAATAGCTTGACGTCATTTGCTCATTTCTTTACTAGTAATTTTTTTTCACGACAGGTGGTCAAAGTGAAATTAATGTTTCGCTGTAAATTTAATTCAAGATTAAACCGATACTTTTTTGCATTTTACATCGTTTATCGATAAAATACCTATTCTGTTATCTTAATTAACCATTAATGGTGCCGTACACATAAAAAAAAACTAACTTCGAGACCTTTCCGAGTGCACACTGGCACTAACAATGTTAAAAACGGTCAAAATTCATGAAAAACCTTAATTTGGCAATAATTCGAAAACCGTGCCACTTTTTACTGGGGTCATGTTAAGTTGGTTTGGGTCCTCTTGGCCTGGTCTACCTCCAGTGTCACTGTGACGTGTCACTTATGGGACACCCTGTATATTACTACTTTTGAAATGATGTTACTGTTAATTACAATTACCTCAAGTTAACGCTTGATGTTGGACTTGTCCACGAGCGAGTGCAGCACGTTGAGGATGCAGAGCACGTTCCACGCCCTGTTTCCCGTGTCGAGCGCGTCTATCTCCGCCTGACTCAGCTTGGCGGTGTGGGACCTGTGCGAGAATGGACGTAATGTGGTAGTACCTCAAGTTGACGCTTGATGTTGGACTTGTCCACGAGCGAGTGCAGCACGTTGAGGATGCAGAGCACGTTCCACGCCTTGTTCTCCGTGTTGAGCGCGTCTATCTCCGCCTGGCTCAGCTTGGAGGTGCGGGACCTGTACAAACCGAATGGGGTTATGGCCAAAATAAGGAATACCAATTAACAAGAGTGTCACTGTGTGTGTGTGCTGCTCTTTGGTGACTCTGCTTTTAAGGTGCAGGGGTTCAGTCAGCAGTTTTTGAGTTTTTGTGTGAGGCAATGCATTGGAAGGTTGTGCAAAATTTTCTAATAATGCAGATGCACACGTAGCTAGGCGCTAAACGAAGGATGGTATATGATAAGCAGGTAATGAGGTATATTTGAATAACTGGATACACCGGATACACTCCATCAGTTCGAAAAGTGTATACATGTTTATGATACTGACTATGTATTAACAGTATAAGTGTCTTGGCATCCTGCAGCTATAAACTTATACTAGTGTTTGTCTGAATAAAGAATAAATAATAAAGAACAGAAGTGTAAATTACCTGTACTGCGCGAACGACTGGAATTGATAGACAAACTCGTCAATCAGCTCCCAGAGCCACTGGTCGGGCAACTCGAGCGGGACTGGGGTCTCCGCGGACAGGATGTAGTTGAACAGGTCGCAGTAGTTGTAGAACGACTGGAAGCGCTGCTCGGGCTTCGGCCCACCGGGAACGCGGGCGTAGATGTCGCGGTAGTACAGCTCTGTGTACAGGATCATGAACACCTGGAAGTTACGTTCATATTATAATTAATGTTATAAATTAGAGGTTGGGAAACTTTGGCTAGTGGGCTGCATGTAGAACGTGTTTCAGAGGGGAATGAATGATTGAAAGAAAGAGATAGACATAGGATAAGGTAAGCGTAAGATGAGATAGAAAATATATCATTATGGCTGACAAAATATATCATTAAGGTTCAAATTTATGTAACAGAACAAACCAGCAACACTACATCCTAGGCATAAGGTCCACAGATGTACAGTTAACAGTGTGGGTGATGGTACAGCTCATTCTGAAATAATGTTTGGCCGCAGATTTTTAACAAAACATGTTATCTCTGAGCTGTTACATGAATTTGAACCATATAAACAGAATTTTATTTCTTTTTAAATGAGGTTGTTCCTGTTCACTTATGATGGAGTTAGTAGCAGTAATAACCACTGTTTAAAAGAAACAATACCTTTTTTTTAACAGATTGTTTATTCAGCTCAAAAAATCACCTTAGAAAATTCAAACTATAGAATGACACCAACAAGCTTGAAAATGAGAAATATAAAATAATAACTATGCCTAAGTAGGCACACCAAAGTAAGCAACATATTAAAAATTATAATTCGGTACATGGCGGGAAGAAGTTGATAACTCAAGATATAAAATTGCACTAGGCTCAAAGTTCTTTACTTTTATATATCGAGTTATCAACTTCTTCCCAACGTGTACAGAATTGCTGTTTGTATGTTCAAAATAAATGGCTTTGTTTCTATGTATCTGTTACTACTACCAGGCGTGGCTTACTTCACGATTTCGTCACTTTGCTACAGGTAGCTAAAAGTACATCTGTTCCACACCAATTATGGTGGCTAGCCATAAGCCGCACATGGTGCTGTGGCCACCTAGCGGCCATATCTGTCCTGATCGTAACAGACGCGTTTTATCAGAGACTGAGTCTTCTAGTACTATTATTTATTCTGTGCTACTACTGTGTAATGCCATACTATTAAATGAAAATAATGGCCTTGTCAACAGAATACTTACATGATCATTGTCCACAATGGGTGCCACTTCATTCTCATCAGGCCAGGGGGTGTTCTCAAAATACTGCTCGGTCAGTTTGGGGAATGTGGTTTCATACAGATTCAAGATCTCGTACGTAACACCCTCATTTATCATATTCCGGAAATACACAAGGAATTTCTTAACCTGGAACGAAAGTAAACATAAAATATTAACTTGAAAATGTATCTTTTTTTGTATCTATGTACATTTTCCATACTATTTAAGCATATTCTTACATGCAAAAATGAGATAACTCAAGTTTAAAATACATTTAACAACAAGAACTGAACTTACCAAGTCTGGCATTTTGTAGTACGATTTATCGTACTCCAGATCATATTGAGGGTCTCCGGTATGGGGCTCATATCCATGCTCCCCGTAGGACTCATATCCTCCCTATTAACATAAAATATTGTTACGTTAGGTTAGGCTCCTTGCTTACGTTTGCGTAAAGCAGGTTAGAATTACTTGTTCATAAATTTCTCTTACCTCGTTATAGTCATCACTAGAATACATTGTTCTGTATTGTTATAAGTATAACACAATTATAATCATGAAAAAGGCTTCCCAGATTAGGGTTTTTCAAATAATGTGTACACGGAAAGCATTTGCTACTAGCAAAATGCTAAAAGGAAAGGGCCGGTTTGACAGTCGATGACGACCATTTAATTTTATTTCATTTCGTACTTTTATAGTACGTTAGGCACAGTTATAAGTGTAACTCAAACAGCTTGACATCTATATATTCAAGGCAATGATTTTATTGACTATGTATATACTATGTATTTGTATAAATGATAATATTAAAAATCAATTGGATTTCTGAGTTTTAGCTTAACTATAAATAAGAAAGTTATTATGAATTAAAATTAAAAGATATAGGTAATAGGACTGGCTTCGACACTTGACACTGACAGTTTCTGAACTTTCTGACATTTCATGAAGGACTAAAATTCTCGTACGCACCGTACATTTCATTTTTATTTATTTCATCATCTGAAGTACCTAGTCTTCTTGCACAAACTAATAAGTTCTTGCACAAAAATGTTGACGAACCAGATGTCTAACATTGTTCGCAATGCTTTGAGCATGAAAAGCTCAAACATTATCAGAAGTTTTTCTGTAACTCCTGCTTACGGCGACATCGTGAAGATTCAAAGCACAGACGATTTTAAAGAAAAAGTAATCAACAGCAAAGTCCCAGTAGTCGTCGACTTCTTCGCTACGTGAGTAATTTTTATTTATATTTAATATTTTCCGCTTAATCATAAGTATCATAACATTTATACATGCATGCATTTATTATTACAAAGAGTTTTTATTTTAAAGTAGATTAAGATAACGTAGATAACAATGCAATAAACATTGGAATTTTAGTTCTTTTTATCTTTATTTTATAGATGGTGTAATCCATGCAGGATGCTCACACCCCGTCTTGAGTCTATTATATCCGACAAAAAAGGAAAAGTAGTGCTTGCTAAAGTTGACATTGATGAACAAACAGACCTGGCTTTAGACTATGAAGTGAGCTCCGTTCCTGTCTTGGTGGCTATTAAAGATGGCAAGGAACTCCATCGCCTTGTTGGACTTCAAGATACTGATAAGCTTCGCAAGTGGATTGAACAGTTCACTACTGAAGACAGGAAGAAAGAAGTTGATACATAAATAATTTAGTGCATCTAGTCTGATACAGTCAGCACCACAGGTAATTTCAGTTCTCTATACAGTTGTTAAATGTATATATGAGATTAACTTATTAATAGTTAACTGTGATGCTGACTTTACACATTTATAAATTATTGTTACCAAGTGTAGTTGAACAAAATAAACAACAAATTGTCAAAACAGGTTTTATTCTTGTAAACATTGTATTAGGTCCCTAGCTCTTTTATAAACATTATCATCTGGTTTGGCAGCTTCAGCTTGAGTCTCCTCAGTTTCTTCGTCATCTCTACTTTCCTTATTTTGTGCTTCTGTCCAGTCATCTAGTTGCTTTATTATTTTATTTGCATCTTCTAGCAGCAGTTTCCGAATGTTGCCTTGTGCTGATTCAAAGTATTCCAACAGTGTGGGCCACGATGCATTCGGTACTAATGAAGTTGAGAACATGTTTTTGAAGAGCCATACTTGTTTTGCTTTCATAAATTTCCAGTTTTGTCTATTGTGTTTCCACTGTGACAGGTAATTAAGGCACTCGTTTTTGTGTTCGTCCTTGGCCACGGCTTGGGCGGTAGCTTGGCGTTCAGCATGTTTTTCTCTCTTCATTTGTCGGATCGACTTTTGGCCTTTCTTGGGTCCCGTGTTTTCAGTAGGTACTATTGGTTTTTTCTTTTTCTTTCTTTTCGGTTTGTCTTCAACATCGGAGTCGTCGTCACCATGTTCTCGCTTGTGCGGTAATTCCTCCGGCTCAGGATCCGCTGCTTGTGCATCCATTTCTTCTTCATCCTCATTTTGACTCAATTTCTGTTCTGTTGCGGTTTGGTCTGATTCGCCATCTTCCTTTTCTTTGTGTTTTCGCTTTTCTTTATTCTTTCTGCCCATTTTGTCTCAATAAATAATAAATAACACTGTTTACTTTGCACAACGTTGTAGATAGTTGTAGATTTTTAGGTTATGTCACATTGAAAATTGACATAAAATCCATTGTAAAAGTTACCATATTAAATAATTATCTTGGAGTCGAGTTGCAGCATGCATGCTGCTTATAATGGAACGTTATGTTTTGGTGAAGAAAGTTTGTTCGAATACATTATCTGCCATAAAATGTTTTTTTATATTTATTTATTTATAGGCGTACCTGAAGATGACAACCGGAACCCTATTACAAAGCTTATGCTGTTTGTCCGTCTATCTTTCACTCTGTCAGCAGATTCCATGTCAATAACCGCTATAGGTATACAGTAGAAATTTTCTGTGGTTTTCTACTACGGCCAAACACAAACAACACAACAAATAAATAATATAAAAAAACAAAAAAGTTTTTACTTGTGGGGAAACAGGACCATAAATAAAGAAATTCTAAAGGGGCCCACTGATTAACAGTCTGCCGGACGGTATCGGCCCGTCAGTTGTTCGGAACTGTCAAAATTTTGTTCTAACTGACAGGCCGATACCGTCCGGCGGACTGTTAATCAGTGGGCCCCTTTAAAGTGAACCATATTATATTTGTGAAATCCATCATCATCATATAATTAATGAATAAGTACCTCCGCCCGTCAAATCCATTTATAACGATAGAAAACTATATAAAGTCTGGAAAACCAGTTTCGTTAGTAAAGATGCGGTAAAATTTAAAAATGTAGGCGCAAAGATTCATTCTCCCATATAAAATTAGTGTTTTGTTTCTAGCAAGGTGTAAGCAGGTCTTTCATCAGTGGGATGCCATTATGTTTTTTACAATTGAATCGTATAAAATATGCCAGAATAAACGTGTTTTATTTGAAAAAAAAAAGTCTAAAATTAAAAATGTCTGTGATATTGGACTTTATATTTTGGTAAATTGGACACATATTTTTGAAATTTTGGGTGGTTACATTTTTACAGTAACATATAATGGAAAAAAAAAACCCAAAAAATTAAACGCAAAACCGTACCAAAATCCGATTTGGAGCACCCCACTATCTACGTGACGGTGCTTTCTGGTTTTGTCTATCCTTCCCCTAGAGTGTATGTAAAAAGCCGGAGGCGCGGAGGGGAAGTAGTCCTATCCCGCCGTAGTAAAGCGCAGAGCCCAATGGGAGACGAAGCGGCTGAGACGACTCGATTCTAGACTACAGCCGACTGCCGCCCCACCCCACTACGCCGCCGCTTTTTCATTGTGTAGTGTACCCTTTGATACACCTCAACCAGTGGTGACTGAAGATAAAAACCCACAGACTGTACTGGTTCCAACTAGAACCAAAATTCTATATAGTCTACGCTTTATATTTCTTTGGATTTGGAATATTTAATGATAGGTTTTTTAAAACGATTGTTGCGCCATCTCCGTCTGTCTGTGTGGCTTCTTAAGCTACTAATAATGTAGGTTAAAATAATGTAGGTTAAAATCAGGTCGTTCAGTGATTTAGTGGATCTCACGGTGGTTTTGTATTTGGTTGGTTAATCAATAAATGTTATAACTACCCGAAAAATGTACAAATTATTTGTTTACTTTCGTTTAAGTACCTCAAGATACAGAGTTCTAGTAGAGAAGCCTTTTAATAAATATTGTCAATAAATTCAACATACGTAATATGTGTACAATTTTCTGTTTGTATCTAAATTTAGTGGCGCCAGCGCCACTCCTAAAATCCTTTCACTTTTTTCCGTCGTAGCGTTGATCCGAACGCTAATATCCAATCGCGATTTTTGGCACGTCACAGCCGCGTCATCATGTCTCCGTGTCTGCTTTTATCGCAGGGGAATTAATTAGTTCAGCATTATCACACCTTATCGATACCTTTATATGTGAACTATATATTTTAGACAGTTTGAAAGTAAAGCCCCATGATGGAACTGCTGAGCCAAGTGTCTAGCACACAGTTTTTGTTCCCCGCGGCCGCGGTGGCGGTTGTTTTACTATGCGCAGCGCTAGTATTTATCTTCGGGTTCCACTCGGCGGAACAGCCGCAGTTCGACAAATTGGCGCTAGTGATCGACGACAAGAAGTCCTCGAATAAGAAAGTGAAGAAATCGAAGGAGAAGGTGAGTGTTGTCAATATGTTACGATTTACGAGCGCCGTGAAGCGTCCATCTCTCAACGTGTGCTCATTTTATTTTTAACCTGCAAGCATATGCTCGCCGTTATACCGGGACACGGTTATCAGCCGGGTGTAAGGATGCTTCTCCTTTAATTGTGTTTGAAAACAATGTTTTCGTGTTACAGAAATCGTCACCCAACCGCTCGAGCGATGACGCGAAGGCAAAGTCGGAGAGCTCCAAGAAATCTCCTACTAAGGAGAAAGCGAAGGAGGCCGAGAAGCCTAAGCCCAAGCCTGAGAGACCAGCTGAGCCCAAATTTGTGAAGAAGGAGGCTCCAGTTGAGGCCAAGAAGGGCAAGAAGGGTAAAGCAGCTGTGGAGACTGAGAAGCCTGCTGACTTCGACGATGGTGGCTGGCAGGAGGTGCCCAAGAAGAGCCAGAAGAAGGTGAAGAGCCCCGAGGAGAAGGAGAGGGAAAAGAAGGAGAGCCCCTCCAAGAAGAACAAGAACAAGAAGGCCAAGGATGCTGACGTGGAAGCTGCCCGCCCTGTGGAGGAACCTGTCGAGGAGACCATCAAGGTAGGGCATTGTTCCTGTATGTTTATTACCATGCCTGTTGTCTAAAGAGAAAGGCAGAGATTACATATTTGTATTTGTTATAGCTATGATACAGCTTATCCACCTTCATTACCCAGAACTCATTTTTAGAGGAATATTAGTTACTCTACAGATTGACAAATTGGATCCCAATTAGATATATGTATAGGCCTATATGGGAGAGGCCTATGCCAAGGGCAACCAGACAAAACATCTGCCGAGAAAGGCTAGCAGTAAGCAGTAAGATATATGAATAAGTAAGCAATCTGATAATTTCAAATTTTTAAACACTTGTACAGTCAGCCAAGAAAAATCAAATGATAGAGTCGAAAAGTGGTAGACCACTTTCTTGGCTAACCATACACAAACAACCAACCTTTGCTGCATTGCTAGAAATAGCGTTGGTTTATTCCCTGATCCCTGTAAGACTGGTTTACCTAGTTTAGGGCTTAGGATACTATTCCTTGGCTTATCTAACAATAGAATACTCCTAAACATGAATTCTAATGATGTTTTAATTTCAAATTTCAAAGCCTTTTATTATCGAACATACAGTTAATAATATTTAATACAATATTTATTTATGTGTTTGCAACTACCGTCGGCTCGATGTGTCCTTTTGACACAAAGGCCTCCTCCATTGCCTTCCATGCCTCTCTGTCTCTGGCTAGTCGTGTCCATAGTGGACCAGCAGTTTTCTTTAAATCATCTGACCATCTTTTGTATTGTCTGCCTCTTTTTCTTTTTGTGTAGTAGCGTGGGGTCCACTCAGTCAGTATGTTTGACCACTTCTGCTTTTCCCTGAGCATGTGGCCCGCCTACTTCCATTTTAGAGTTTTTGATTTTATAGTAATCTTCTAATTGTGTGACCTCTCTTATTTCCGTCGCCCGTTTTCTGTCTCTTTTTGTGTACCCTAAAATGCTTCTCTCTAATGATGTAACAAGCTGTAATTTATACCTAAATAAATAATTTTTTACATATTGTTAGACATACTTTTTCAGAATTGAGTAGCAAAGGAATTAGAACAAAATACTTAATATTTCCACATAATACCGTTAACAAAACAACCCAGTTCCATTTCAAACCTTATTGCTACATGTTTTCTAATGGGACTGTTGTCTTTATTTGCACAAGCATGCCATTGAGATTAGTAATTTTCTTCATTATCATTTAAAACAAATGATACAAACTATTGGTTGCATTAGCATGCTTAGTCAATGGTTATTCTAGTGCACATTTATGCATATTTGCTATGCATATAAATATGCTATGTAAATAGTTAGCTATTGCAGAATTATTGATGATCAATATCATAATTTAGCAATATTGAATAATAGAATATAATGTGTGAATAATAGAAAATAACTAAATCAGTTTATTGAAATAGTTATGAATGAAACAATGAAATCTATTTTGGCCTCTTATTCCAAAGAATAATTTCTGTTAATGACAGGGTTACATCTATCCTTTTTCAGGACATTTTTTGCTGAGAGGTTCTATATAGTTTTTTCTTATCCGTCAGAGCAGCAATATAGCAGAAAGTGTCCAGTGAAAGGATAGATGTCATAGCCCCTTGAGTAATTAGTGTTGTGTTGCATTAATCAAAACAAACCTCTTTGTTTAAGGTGCTGAGTGTGGAGGGCCCCCGTGTGGATGCTGAGGCTGCTCGTGCCCTGCAGGCGCAGATCGAAGAAGTGCAGAGAGTGCTCAAGGAGGTAATTAAATTTATCATTGTTTTGTAGTAGGAATAAAAACAGAAAAACCCACTGAATGATCATGTTTAATACAATTTCCTGCATAATCTTCCTTTTATAGTGGTCCCTACAACTTATTTTGATCTATTTTTCTGAGGTAAAGCACTTTGCTGCTTGTTTCTTATTTTTGGCACGGTCCTTTCATAATCATAAGCAGGTTCCACTGTATTTCAAAATATCACATCCTTTCTGTGTGTCTCATTAAGTTACTTTGCAGCAGCTATGTAGTATCAAACATAATTGTTGGTTAGGCTAATTTTGCCTGTTTTTGCAGACCTGTAGAGTAAAAGGAGCCCAATTGTTATATTATAAATTAGGCATACTAGTGGGAGTTTATAGCATTAGCATAATCACTGCTTTGTGACATTTCTTTCAAAAACAGTGCAGGGTTGACTGGCAGAGTAGGAAATTGCTAGATAACAAAAGTGAAAGGGATTGCCCGTTGTTAGTTGGTATTTATTTCTTACAGGTGTCCATTATTTATAACATGCCATCAATTGCCATCTACCTATCTCTGGACACTTTCCAATAATGAATTCAAGCTGCTAGAAATAGTCTCTCATTCTTATATTTATACTTTTCTGGTGAGAGTACAAAGGTCGGCCAAATGTATCACTATTTACTTACCATGTTTCTCTGACCCTTGACCCTTTAATCTACTTTACTTTTGTATGAAAACTGACAAATCAAGGTCAAGCTCAGATCTGTTTCTGTAGTTCAGCGTGACAAATTAATATTATGTAACTTTGATAAAGTTTTATCAGATTACCTACTTTTTGGCATTCAAGTGCTACATGTCAGTGAACCTGGCTAACCTGGCTGAATGAAGTTTATACTACTTATCTTATTTACAGCAAAAAAGCAAAACCCCAATAAGTGTGACTGAATAGTTTATGAAAACTTTCAGCTGCAATGTGAGCAACAGGCGTACCTACAGTGATAGTGATAGTGGCGTCCATAATTCATAATTCATAATATTTTGCAAAAAAAGGAGTTACAAAAGTTGGTACATTATATTTATAAGAAAGTCCGTCCTTTTAGCCGTCCATGCACAGCATGCAAATCTTACAAGCTAGCCTAAATCTATATTATTTAATAAATAACAATTTTATTTACAAATTATAGCTAAAACAACAACATAATTAATTAATTAATAATTTGCAATACCTTCCGACCAGAACTAAAAAGTAAAATAAAATAAAGAATAAAATCGAAATATAATGTCAAAATATAAATAATAATTAATTAATGACCAGAAACAATAACTAAATGTCAATTTTTTATTAGATTTACTTCAGTTTAAATGTTGTCTAAAAGAAATGTCCCTACATTATAATACTGTTTTTTTCGCAACAAGTCAGCTACACTTTTTCGAAACCTGTTAAAAGGTAGTCGTTGAATTTCCGGCGGCAACTTGTTAAACAATTTTATTCACATTATATAGCATAGATCTCCATCCCCACTGCGTTTCCTAATTTGAAGGCAATTTAGTATGTTTTTCCGTCTGTAGGCTTAGCACAGGAGCGCTACGTCAGTATCTCGCTCGCAAGATAGACTACCAGTTTCTCTAATTAATACGGGTATTACTGTTGCGGCGATCCTGTGCTAAGCCCACTGGGGTCAAACATATAACAGGCCAAATAAATTAATCAGGGTTCCTAGCCAATATGCAAATCGGCAACGCTCCGTAGCGTAGTTATCTCTTTATCACGTTATCATATTAGTGCGACAGATACATTGGCGGTTCGTACGCTACCGAGCGTAAACTATTGACATCTTGGCTACGCAGCCATGAATCCATCAGGTATATCTGATGCGCCACATTGTGCTTGAACTATACTGAAAATCGTAGTTCAAGACCAAAAAAAGTAAGACAATGTTGCCACTGCAATAAATTGTTTGTAAAATAGTAAATTCCTTTTTTATAAATAAACACGCAAAGATAATTTATTTATTGGTAATTTTACTCCTACGATTTAAAAAAGTACTTTTATTTACTTATTTTTACATAAATACAAGACGCGCTAGTAAAAAGTGGCAACATTGTCTTACTTTTTTTGGTCTCGAACTACGATTTTCAGTTTAAAAAATAGCTAATGGTGGTAAACGTTTCCGCAGGCCGAGCGTCGCGACAACCCGAGCCTCGCGCCCGAGGAGGACGGCCAGGCCGAGGAGACCCCCGACGACGTCAAGGACCTCCGCAGCAACAAGAAGAACCAGAACAAGGAGAAGCAGACCAAGAAGAAGGCCAATGAAGTAAGCACGTAAAAATCATTCTGAACATTTTGTGCGGCAATCACCCTTACCACAAATATATATATATTTTTTTATTACAGATAATTCACAATTACATAATATTTTGATCCAAAAGCATCATTAAACCAGAATGGTTTGTCTCGATACTCCATTCCGCAGTACTTAAGCCCACTTGCACCATTCCACTAACCCGGGGTTAACTGGTTAAACCTGGAGTTACCATGGTTACCAGTACAATTTGACACTGGGTTGACGGTTAAACCGCTTAACCCCGGGTTAGTGGGATGGTGCAAGTGGGCCTTAAATAATTAGATATACAATAGGCACTTGAAACACATCTAATTCGTAAACAGCATAATCATTATAGTGTAAATAACATTATTTGCGGTATTTGACGTCTGTCACTCACAACAGCAATACTACGTAAAATGTTTTGCACATCGAAATCACAAAGGAAAACAACTGCACTGCGAACGTTTACGTTCTACGTCTTTTTTTTCTTAATTTTAGGGTTGGCCGGACACCACCGTTATGAATCGGTAGTCGTCTAAGTAAATCGATATGAATTTTTCATTTTTCTTTTAATAAAAATAAGGAAAAGGTGGATAATTAACTGTAAATATGGATATATTTATCGTCACTTAACAGACAACAAATTTGACACAGAAATAACATAAATAAACTTTAAAATAGATCCCCAGTTAGTTTCAATTTTGACAATGGGTGCGACCTACTCGGTCGGTGTATTAAATACACCGACCGACCGGTAGCTTGCGGGAAAACCATATAATTCTAGCTTTATTTAAATCTCAAATAAAAATTCATTATACGTCACAATTCGATACCTCAGTCTACGTGCCATCCAATCGTAATCGCTTGCTGTGACAATCGATTTGCGTTAGTTACATCTCTATATACGTCAGTCATAATGTGTCAAATACCGCAAATAATGTTATTTACACTATAACGCTAGCCTAGTTAGTAGAGTCAGACCAAGTTAACGCATTCACTGCCAGGGGGCGTGGCCTAGGAACAAACTTGTATGACGGTGGACGCATATGTGCGTCGGGGGCAGTGACTGTGTTAACTCTGCAACGATTATTGCGTGTTATTTTAAACGTCAAACTTCTGACATCATGACGTTTAAAATAACACTGGCTATCCAAATCGCTGCAGAGTTAACTTGGTCTGACTCTAGTGACCCTGCCTATGAAGCTGAATTACATGAATAGCCGATAAAAGGGTTCGAATCCTGGTAAGGGCATTTATTTGTGGGTTTACAACAGATATTTTTTTCTGAGATATGGATGTATCGGTTTCTAGTACCAACAAAACAAGCCAACAAGGTTAATGGGGGACTAGGTTGATTTGTGTAAGATTGTTTAATATTTATCTATTATGATGATAGTAACCAAGATTTGTTTCGTAACTCGAGCACCTTGTTTTCAAATCAGCCAGTAAAGGTTTTACCGATAATTATTACACTTTTTAATATGTATAGTAGTATAGCCTTTGCATGCAGATTGCCGACCTTGATGAAAAAGTATGGTTTGATTACCTTTGAAAACTATTTCTAAATGGGTTAAACTCTATGCATTATATCTTTTGTGACTTCCTTATTTATGTTATTTGTCATATAATTATATACAATTCAAAGGTTAAATTTAAAGGCCAAATAGATAATTAATGATTACACGCATTACACTGTATTCAGTGTGTTACTTTCTACCGATTCTGTTATACATTTATATCAATATTTCACACAAGTCAATGTATGAGGTTTTAATGGTATTTTTATTTGATTCTCAGGCTGCTGCTGTAGCCAAGAGTGCTTCTAAAGAAGCTGACTCCGACTCGGACAAGCAAGATGACAAGCCCAATGTGCCGGTCTTTGATGAACTTGGAGGTGAATTATATTTATAATTTTGTGTTAAGCAGAAATATCTGCAAACAATACATAGAAATAAAGGAAGAAGTGGAGCCTTGAAGACACGAACCGCCGCTCTACCAGCTGAGCTACCGAGACTTACCTGTTAACAGGGAAAATTTCCACCATATCCTTCACATACTTTTGTTTCTTAGTACTCTTCATCACATTTAGCACTGATATTGTGAGATTTACTTGTGTTATCATAGTACTAGTTTTATTGGGTGCATTGTGTGCGAAAACCCGATATCGTAGTGATTACTAAATAAAAATACCTTTCTCTAAATATCCGCCACAACACACCTATTACTTACTTACTAATTACTCCTCTGGTGCAGCGACCCAAAGTGTGTCTTGGCCTCCAACACGACTACCTACACATCTGTTACTTATCACTATGAATTAACAAGAATAGTTATTTACGATACAAGTGCGGAAAAGAGGAAATTCTTTTTAAATCGACACGAGTTGCGAATTACCTATTCGCACGTGTATCGTACAACGTTTTACAGTACATATGGCCTTTTAAACTTTTGACATACGCACGAAAAGTGCTATTTTACTCACTAGTGCGGGAAAATAGGACCATATGTACTGTAAAACATCTAACCTAAGTCCAAACAGTACTTACATAAAACGAGAAATGAATGAGTACTTGTTATCCCGCAGACACCTGGACGGACGCCAAAGCCAAGAAGGGCAAGAAGAAGGCCCGCAAAGACCAGTGAGGGGTGCGCGCACCCGCCGGGGTCCCGCAGGCGCCCGTCGCTAGCTCAATGCCATCACACCCGCCGCTACTCGCGCCTAGCCTCCAGTAGTCCCGCGGGGTGTGAAAGTTATTTATTATTAAGTTTTACTACCTTACACATTCAGTCGACTTACGTCCATGTTTTTAGTTGTATATTTTATTTTATATTTAGCTCGTGTTGACTTGTTTTTTCATAATAATTTTAATTCTCGTTTTCAGTGAAGCATAATAGGGTTTCGTTAGTATGATTCGTTATGTAGTCGGGCGTTAGTGACCTTTGGGAATCTGCAATGCGTCCGGGCGCCGAATGTACCGTGGAAGCGATCGTGATGAACTTATTTTGAGATGATTTTAACGATTAACCGTCTACGTAGAGACGCCTCATAGTTTCCGTGTATTCACTACATGAGTAGGTGTCCATTAGATTACCACCCTACCTGCCCGTGTAGCGGCAGCCGTAGTCTTTAATTAAACCTTTGATGACCTTCACAATCTTCTGGTGCTTGTAGTAATAAGTATCTTATCTCCTTTCATTCCATTTCTGTGCATTTTATCCATATTTGTTTATCTAGAACCGCGAACATTGTGGCTATCATTTGGACATGTAATATGGCTGATAAAGACTACAGGTTTATTTTATCTTAGTTAGTAATCTGTGTTGTTGAGATAAATGTAGTCAGGCAGCTCTGGTGTGAGCGAGATGCTGCCCTTATTAACGAGTCGTGTATTTATATTGTTGTTTATTTATTGTAGCCATTATGTTTCTTCTAATTTAAATTGAGATGAGACCTGAATTTGGACCAATATATAAGTATGCATGCAGTTTGCTACTCCACAGATAAAACATATTTTCCATTCTTTTCGAACAGAACACTACCTCCTAAGTTTCTTCCTAGCTATTGAGTACTCGCTCGCTGAAGGCTTACGTTACTTGATATTTGAGAAATATCCTCGACAACGTGGTTTTATCCTTACGCGAGCTTTAATATTTCTTTAAAACTGCTTAATACATAATACATATCTGTGCTACGGAGGTGATAGAATGCATATTAATTAAAATTGTACCTAACCTTGCGGCCAACATTAAAAAGACAGCATAATATTTTGCTAGCGAGCAAACGGCTTCAACATTAATGTTTTATTGCAGATTCCTATTTTGTATACCTAGTTTTTAAGAATAATTCAGGTTTAGGATATAGGTAGTCGACATCATTACGAAATTCTAAATGTCTCTAATCGCAAATAATTTATTACCTTTGTTACATAATAATAGGATAAGAGTGAGAGCATCAATATTTAGTACTTGCTATTGGTGACGTTCACAGACAGAAGGTAACTACATTGCCGGGGGAAAAGTTCTAGCGGCTATCTTACCAGCCTTTTGTCTGAGAACGTCACATTGATTTAGTTAGGGAAAGGAATGTTAATAATAATTTCAGAGACGCAATATTACGAGTAACATTTAGTTAATTTATTTTGGAATTGTCGAAGTATCGGCTGTGCAATGTTGTATAAACATTGAGTTTGCTGTTGCAACCTTATCGCGTACCTCTTTATTGATGCCGTCGTAATGTAAGAGAAAATATTATCTACTCAATATATACCTAGCCTCTATAAGATCTTAGACCTTGTGATTTCCTCCTTCCTTTATATGTTCAGCCTTGTGATATCTGTCTGTATGGGGAGTCAAGCGGCTCGCTTATACTTTGGCGGTCCAACATAATCACTTTACTAGTTTCTGAAGACCCATCTGCCTCTTTTTGAGGCTAAACAAATGGATGATTTATCAGGTATCGGCCGCACTCCTTCTTTTTTTCCTCGTTAGTCAAGTACATTCTACGAGATAAATATATTTTTTCGTGTTAGAGCCCCTATTCTTTTTAACCATTTATTAATAGAAATTGCGTACTTAGGGCCTACATTTAAGGGATTATCATCACGGTACTCGCTAAACATGATGTAATCGTTTTTTCATCACACTTGCTCGGAAAAGATGTATTTACACGTAGGGCTTGCGGGCGGGAAATTGAATTTTTCGCCCTAGGGCGGAAAAAATCTTTTCCGAGCAAGTGTGATGAAAAACACTTATTTACACGTAGGGCTTGCGGGCGGGAAATTGAAATTTTCGCCCTAGGGCGGAAAAGTGTTTTATACAGAAGTTTGTTTTTATTAATTCTCCTTTTTTTCCTTACAAGTGTGATGAAAAACATTGTGTGTGCCACGGGCGGTAAAGAAATTCCGAACTCGTGAACATTTTAAGCCCTCGCTTCGCGTCGGGCTTAAAATTGACACTCGTTCGTAATTTCTTATTTCCCGCCCTTAATACACAATGTACTAATCAATAATAGGTATCTACATTAGATGTAAAGATATTTTTGGCTTGATATATGTAGCGTAGTTGGTGGCCGAGGCCGGGGTGCCAACGCATAAGGACGACGTATCTTGAGAATGTTATTTGTTTTATAGGCTCTAAAATTGAATGAATGTGTAATATAAATATTTTTTTAAAATCAATAAAGAGTGATATTGATAAAATTGTGTTATTTGACAAGCCTAATAATTAAGCGCTGGTAAATAGTCTGACCGTGATGAATGATGATGTGTTGAGAATTATATCCATGTCATGAAGGAAGGCCATGTCATACCACGGCCAGGGGCTCGTTTCTCAAAAGCTTGTACCTTGTAATACAAGCGGATGACAATTTTTTATAGCCTATATTAGTAGGTTAGTTTTGACTTGTAACCTAATGTTATTAATACATTTTCATTTTCGAAAGGGACTTCCACTTGTACTACAAGTTACAAGCTTTTGAGAAACGGGCCCCAGGCCAGGCCGTGCGCAGAGATACCTCTTAGAAAAAGTGGTCATTCGAAGTATGAACCTAAACCGATACGCGTGTGTGTAAATTAAATTCAAGTGTAACTTCCTGTATTTTTGTGCGCTATAGTTAAGTAGTGCACGTCCATAACTGCAGAGCATCAGCCGCTTTTAGGAAGTGTTGCAAATACAAAGTAAGCAGAGAAATGAAATCAAAGAGTATTCATATAATTTTATTTTTGTATAAGTACAAAATTGCAAAAATGAGATTCCAATATTTTATTATATCTAATGCTGGTGAGACTTAAGCTTTGACTATATCTAATGGACAAATGTTAGAACAAACCATAAATGTTGATAACAAATAGGGTAGGTATCTATATCTACAAGGCGAAATTGTACCTAAACCATCCTATACCTAACCCTTTAAATGCCGAGGACTCTTATAGACGCCGCGAGACTCATATTAGTCATAATAGTAGAAGAGCCGGCCGCAAATTTTCTAACCGACTTGATACCACGATGAAATGCACAATGGTTTCCCATAAAAGTGATGCTAAGTCCGAATTCGATAGTCTGCCACGGCGGAACTTGCCGAAAGTACGAAAAAGAAGGCCACTTCCGGTGCGAAAAAAGGGGGCTGATTTAACCCATCTGATACCGAAATAATAGTTATGGCAGCAGTTAGAAATTTAGATGTAGACACAAAAAAGCGAAGTCTGCCAGTATTTTTTTTGCCGAAAGTGCTTGGTGCAGACTATCGAATTCGGACTTAGCATCATCACTTTTATGGGAAACTATTGTGCATTTCATCGTGGTATCAAGTCGGTTAGAAAATTTGCGGCCGGCTCTTCTACTATAATTGTTATGGCGTTCGCTGTCAAAGTAACATTCATGCTTTCAAGTATGTAAGTGATATTTTGGTAGCTTGTACCAATGATGTTGGCGTGTGCATGCCAGTTTTTGGATTTGATAAACTTTTCGTCAGAGTGGATACGTGTGTGTCATATATTTACAAAGAGTCCCGTAGATTAAAAGGCACTTAACTGGCTATATCAACAATGCTCTAATGAATATATTGCAAGGTATACTTATGTAAATATGTATGTAGGTACTGTAAGAGCAGTACTGTCCTCATTATTTGCATTGATGATGGTTTCTTTGGCAAAATACTAGCTGAGATGAGACCCATCTGAGACCTGTATTCCTATTATAACTAATCTATATTATTGTACAGTGAAACTTGGTTAAGTGGGACCTGGATAAGTGGGAAACCTCTATAGCTGGGACTCATGGTGCG
The DNA here is from genome assembly GCF_910591565.1 of Cydia splendana. Lineage (NCBI taxonomy): Eukaryota > Metazoa > Arthropoda > Insecta > Lepidoptera > Tortricidae > Cydia > Cydia splendana. The sequence goes on along the minus strand of NC_085971.1, from coordinate 7,716,322 downwards.
GTCCCGGCACTTTAGCAGTGAATTACCTCTGTTAGTGAGATAAAACAGACCTCTATAACTGAGATTAGTTGTTTCGATTATATAGTCAGATTTACCTCTCTTACTGAGACACAGAGCGTATTTTACCTCTTTTACTGAGACTATATTTGAAAGATTACTTTTGTTTCATAGTTTTTTTAGAGTGTTATAGGAATTGACCTCTGTATCTGAGATAACGTCAATCTATACCTCTCTAACTTGGACTTTATTGAAGATCTTAGATTTGAGTCTAACCAAAAATTCCGCATTCGGTTAATTGTGTCTAAACGACTTAAAGTTTTATTACTCAAACTATCGAAACGAAACACCAAAAAATAATTTTCATTTATAAAAGTTCTAAGACGCAATGAAGTCCGTTTTAAATATAATTTAACAAAATCCATCCTTTGTAGAAGTATCATAGATCATTCAAAGTTAATTCGAATAAAAATTTGAACAGACTTAGGTAAAAAACTATTTAAGGACAAGGATTATTTTACCTTTATTTATTGTTGATGATTACAACTCATACATAATTTTGACAAAATACCTTATTTACCACCTCCATAACTGAAATAACCTCTTTTCTCACCTCTATTAATGGAACAATCTATAAATGAGACAGAAATGTATTTATACCTGGCTAACTGAGAATGTGTAATGTGTACCTGTGTAAGTGGAATACCTCTTTAAGTGAGACAAATTTGCTCGTCCCTTGAGATCCCACTTGTCCAGGTTTCACTGTATTTACTTATTAGGGACCTATGGATGAAATATACAAAAAATGCATTTAATTCACAAATAAACATTACCACTTACCAGACATAGACATTATGTAAGACCAGTGTTGGACTCCGCAATGTTGTTATGTTACATTATACAGGGTATTTTAACTGCATGTATATTCTGCGAGTTGATTATTTAAGTACCTAAGTAGGTACTCAAATCCTGCTGAACCTCTTCTCAGTCGTGCACTCTTGTCAGAGTGGACGTGACTTTTACTTATAGACAAACCCGGCACCGAAAAAGAAAATTTGATACATTTTACATACGCAATTGATGAGATGAGGCACAGCTTACGCTTGCATTGGGTACCCAGTAGGGAATGCAAATCGGTTATTTTTTGTATGGAAATTATCGGTTATTAACCGAAACCGCGGTTATTTCCATACAAAAAATAACCGATTTGCATTCCCTAGTACCCAGTGGGTACCTAATAGTAAGCATGGGCGTCGCCAGGGGGTAACAAGGGTGGGGCAGCAGCCTTCTTCCGTGCGTTACTCGCATGCGCCGCTTGATTGGCCGGTTTCATGCTTCAATAGTTCATCTACAGTTGATACGGACGCAGGTCCCTACTCGTAACCGTAAGTAGTCTACACTTTACAGTTCAGAGTCACTCTTAGCCCCGGATTTCCGTGCATTACTCTTCGGTGGCGCCTGGGCGCTCTTACTGCGTGGCTTTCGTCTCGGACGCACGCGCCGCTTGATCGGGCGCCGCTTGCCCGTCGGCGCCGGCGCCGGACGCGGCTTATTCTCCGTCTCCACTTTGATGCGCGCGAACATGTCGTAGTTCGTTATCACGCACATTTTACCTGTAAACAAAGATAGACTTAATATTACCACAAATTTAACCAATTGCTTGTTTTAAGGTACCCCTAAATTGGAATCTGAAGACCGAACTGTGTCTGCTGTCGAAGGGGCAGATCCTATTGAAGATCTAGCAGCCGTGTTGCCAGTGGATCTGACGAGTCCAGGAGGTGAGGTCAGTAGATGATACGTTCATATCATCGTGAAAAGTGCCTCAACCGTGTGTCGTCATTGTCGAGAAACGATAGGTTATGGGCCCATTTATGATACCTACCTAGGTTACACACTAACTTTAATTTATTATAACCTCAATCTCTAGATTAATGTAATGCCATACGATAAATAAATGAATAGTTAGTAGGTACATATCTGACATTTTAATGGTAAGTTATGGTAACTGGTTATAGTAACCCTATCGAATTACAGAGTACCTAATGCATGATGACTTGGTGAGTGCATTTTCCAAACTGGCGAGCGTTTGTTGAAGCATATCACACTTAAATCAGTTAATGGACAAGCAGACTGGCTACTGTATTCACAAACATATGCTTCCCGACTTTACGTGTCTAAAGCCGACCACTGATTACCAGTCCGCCGGACGATATCGGCCTGTCAGTTAGAACAAAAATTTGACAGCTCCGAACAACTGACAGGTCGATATCGTCTGGCGGACTGGTAATCAGTGGGCCCCTTAATAGTATAGCTACCATAGAACAAAAATTTGACAGCTCCGAACAACTGACAGGCCGATATCGTCCGGCGGACTGGTAATCAGTGGGCCCCTTAATAGTATAGCTACCAAACCTACTTTATTGACAGTTATGTGTATTGGTAACAAATATGTGTATTCAGACTATTCAGAGATCACGTTTAAATTAAATTGGTTATCACATTGGCGTTGTAAGTAACAGCCCTGAACGGTACGATATTTACAGCAAAACATGCGAATTCCGTGAATTAGATGATAATTGGAATATTAGTCGATACTCGATATTATGTTACCATTGTTACGGTTACTCCGGTCCAGTAACTAACTGCATTATCGAAGTCAATGACCTCCAATCGCAAAACGGTGATATTAATGCTATCAATACGTAGACGTACGTATTTATTGGATTTTATAACAACTGAAGTTAGCTTCGATTACGAGATGAGGTTAAAGTGAGTTGTGTAACTTGTGTAATTTATGTGATCGCGGTCAGTGATGATATACACGCGGTACACAACTATTCAAACTGATGAAACCGAGCGACATCAAATTCAACTAGCTTTTGTTGCGCAGTTTGTCGCATTTTTGTTATGCGCGCTATAATTGTTTGTTTCCGTAGTGATAGGATTGCATCGAATGCGATTGCGTAGCAACTGCTCCTTCCTCAAAACAAATGTTTGTGTAGGTAATGTAGGTATGCCTACTTACTGTATGTAATATAGAACAAGAAGGTACCTATACCTACAGGCTGTTAAAAATATCGGAAAATATGGACTCTACTCATATAGAGTAGCGTTCTCATTGCGTTACTTAAGAACTACTTATTACTTATCTGATGCTGACAGCACAAATTTCGATGCCAAAATCTCCACATGCATTAAATTGGTTCTCGGGTTCTTACCGTCGCAGTATTCTTCACCGCACTCGGCACACGACACGATTCTCGTCTCCGTGACGCCGGACCGGTTCTTGCTTTTCCGGACCATGGGGTTTTTGATGAACTCTCTCTTATCTCTTGCTTGAGTCTTTAACTGCAACTTCCCTAGTTCTATTAATCTGAAACCGAGAACGATAAGGTTCTATGAATCAGTGATTTAAATTTAGAGTCGGACCGGAAGTTTAAGATGCTTAGCAATCTTAGCATAGACAAGGGGCTATTCATAAATTACGGGGGGTCTGGACATCGGATGATGGTAGCATGACGTAGGAGGAAACGGGGTCATTCGAAGCATGATTTTTGTATGATTTTAGGGGGGGGGGGGGGTCAAAAATCGTCAAAAAACTATGACGTAATTTATGGACAGCCCCCAAAAATAAGAAGCGGTAGAGTTAAAAACATATCAATAAAAAAAATATACCTACTCATTTTTGTAATAAATGGAACAATACCTCAAGTAGGTATTTTTAACAACAATAATGTTGGTATTGGTATATTGCTTATGTGCGCTTCCTATTTTCCGAATAAGTAACTACGAGTAGACTATGTTAAGACATTCCAGAGCGCGAATTTGAATCTTTATTTAGTTTATTTACTGGCTCCGCAACGGCTGAGCGAATTTACATAGGTTCTAAGCTGAAATACTAATGATCAAAATGAAAAAGGCCCGGTAGACTGACCTGTTAAAATACTCCTCATCCAACTTGGACTTTGGCCTGATGGACGTAAGCATCCGCCACTCGATGGGCACGGCGCACAGCTCCTCAAACTTCAGTCCTCGCATCTCCATCGGTATCGGATCCATGAACGTGAATTGCTTCTCCTCGTACCCTCGCGTCCCTAACTTCTCGTATGCACGCACCTCCTTCCGAGGAGTTTTAGTTTTTTTATCCTCTGATTTATCCTTTATTTTTATATCGTCTGCCCTCACCTGTTATGTATGCATGATAAAATTGATAAACCAAATTGAATGTAGGACCACTAACCAACCAACTTTGTTTTTTCGTAGCAAATATTTGAGTATTCCACATACCTTTTCGGGTCGCGTTTTGAATTCTGGCACTTTATCCAACACAGCTCTATACTCTTCGGCACTGTTAATAACTGTTTTTGACAAATCCAACAGCAGAGCTTCATCTTTCTTTTTATCGAAGAGATCGTCTAACTTCGACATGCTTATATTTTTAACCCAGACGGCGACGGCTGTACAAACACTGATCTTATCGACCCAACTTTGTTTTGGCGTATACCCTAGAAACCGCGGGGTCGATAACAATCAGGTAAATACAGTAGCTTTGTAACCTAATTTCAACGACTTACATACTTTCACGACTAGTAATTATGGTTAATAATAGCAGAAAGTATATAATAGTTTACGTTACCGCTATAAAAGTCTTTGTTCTTTAATATTTTGGTCTCATGGAAATTATTTCCAGATCGTCATTTCTTTCTAAGTAGTCTCTTTTGGCAGTGTTGAGTTGATCGAGTATTTTTTTTCTGTTTTCAATATCGAGCGAGTTGCACTTAAAATTTTTGTTATCACATTGATCGTCGGACCACATTTTTCTGTTGCCGTATTTGTCGTTTATAAACTTTTGTGAGAGTGTTATCCTTTTTGTTGGAGACATTTTCGGTGATTTTTTGTCGCTTGCATCGTTGGTGTGTCCGAGATATTCGCTCAGTATCTTGCTGTCTGGTTCAGACGCATTGCTTGTCTTCGAGAGATCCAGGCTGGACCTTTTGCTTCTCCAGTACGACTGGCTAAGGGAGTTCCGAGGCTTAGTGTTGTGTTCGGTGCCTTTGTCGCGCGGCGGGCTCGGCGAGCGGCTGTCATCGCTCGAGTGTGATAAATACTGTCGCGCTTGACTCCTATACTTTTGGCGCATTTTTCTTTTTTGACTATAAAATGGATCTTTCTCACTTTGTTTCTTATATTGCGCCGCTGGTCGATTAACTCCCCATTTGGGTCGATTTTCTAAATCTTTCTTGTATCTATCGTCAGACCTGCGATCTTTTTTCATAGAATTATGTGACCTTTCTTGTGGCGCATTTTCATCAATATTGGGATAATTTTTATCTACGTTTCTTTCCACTTCGTCGGTATCCGTTTTTCTGTCTGTTGTAGATTTATACATTTTAAAATCTGTTTGCGTAGCAACATCCTTAGTTCGCGGCCCACGATATTTCTTTGGTGTTAATACTTTGCCTGATTCTAATGATTCACTATTACTAACTGTATTCATTGAAACATTAAAGTAGTTGTTGTTAAGGTTTTGTGGAACCAGAACTGCAAGTTGAATGGCGTTCGATTGCCCATTAACGATTTCACCATTTCCATTTATACCAATGGGTACAATATTGAATCTGTTATCTGTCAGCGCCAATGGTGGAACACTATGAATGTAGAGATTCAAATTTCCAGGGCCAGTTGACCGCGGCGAGTTAAATTCTGTGGTCTGATGTGAATTACAATCAGGTTTTTGGCTTTTAGCGGAGTGCACATCATACGTTCTATCAGTTTTTGTAGGACTTATTGTTTCGCTAATTTGTATGGTTTCTACTACACTGTCTTCTATCTTTGGTTTGGTTTCCAGAGTATCACGTCGTGATCTGGGCTCTAAAGAAATGCTTTGGTTCATTATTTGTTTCTGACAACTAAACCTCTTTTCTTTTTCTAGCTTAGCCGCCCTTTCCGCGTCTTCGAGAGCTTTTTTGAGTGCGTCTAATTTTCTTTGCTCTTGAAGTTGTTTTTCTTCGTGCCTCCGTCTTTCTTGCTCAACCCTCAGCCTGTCTTGCTCTTGTTGCCTTTGTAAACGAAGCTCTTCTAGTCTTTCTTCTCTTAACTTCATTTCCCTCTCCTCTTGGCGTCGTTTTTCTCGATCCTCCAACTGATTTAGTATAGCTGACTGCAGCTCTAGAGCTTTAATTCGTTTGTTCTCGCGCTGAGCTTTTATTTCTGGTTCTAACGGAACGTTTTGACCTCGTAAAAATGTTCTGGAAAAGATTTATTTATTTATTTTATTTATTGATTAAATAAGTAACACAGCATTACAGTATAAAACCAAGGCACTGTGAAACTACAAGATAAAAGAAAAACAAGGAAAAACCATACACATAAAAATGAAATGAACTAAACATTAGATATATAATATAGTTATAGTTTAATGTTGTTTGTTTGATGATTTAATATAGTTTGTTTGTACCTACTGTCAAATATACCCCAATAATTATTAAAATGTATTAATGTAGCAAGGTACGTACCTCCCTTCGTCACTCCCATTACAGGACGACCTGTCGCAGTCAAAGCCAGAGTTGGTGGAGCTCCTCTGGTCGATGACCAGTACCTCCGCGGTGTTTTCAATCATGTTCAGACCCCGCTCTACCCACGAAGGGGTGCCTTTCTTTTGATTCTGCATCTGTATGAGAAAAAAATAGTTATTTTAAAGTTGATTTCGTTCATTCGAAAATTAAACAATTTTTTCAACAAATGTAACCAGTGAGTGCGCCGGAGTGCGTTGAAGTGACACCATCCTAATAGTTAAAATAGTGTTGATTTTGCACCACCGTTTATCGGTGGTACCGCCATCCTTTCCTTGACAGATACTCGGGAAGCAATGGTCAGTGGACGGTGATCAATGATTCATAGTAATAGTGTTTACTTGGGGTAGTCGCTCATGGGGCGCCGTGGGCTCCCAAAGGCGGCCGGTGGCGACGCCGCGGTCGCCCCAGCGCGGGCGGCCTTCCTCGGCCGTGGAGCGCGGGCTGCGCCCTGACCACGGGCCCTCCGACCTGCCACCACTGTTAGGACGGTTCCTGTTCCGAACATTCACTTTCAATTAGTCAAATTTAGGTCAGTGACGAAGTCTTAATTCAACCATTAAAGTTGACGAGTAGAAAAGTTCTGTGATAGAATGCCACAATTAATTAATGTACCTAATATTCTAATAAACGGGGTTTAGCTACTATAATATTGTTACAGTCTAATAAAAATGAGAAGTGTCGCATTTTATTTTATTGGCTTTATTAAGCGCTAGGTGGTTTAAAATAATGTTACAGAAAGTTAATAAACCCAAGAGCAGAAAGCGAGGTTTATTGACTTTAGATATAAAGTTTTACACAATTTATTCCCAGAGAAATGTAAGTACCTGGTATAAATATGTATAATGTAAAGCATACGGGGACGATTCTAGAGTATGTAAGTATTATGTACAGCCAGCAATGACATTAGCTTAGCACCTTTGCATACAAATTTCTATGCAGAGGGGTACCGTTTCTCTGCATCTCTATCCGCGTAAAGCGCTTTATAATTTCTATGAATCATTTTAAATGTGTAATGGTATTTGATGGTATTAAACATACTTGTCCTCCTTGCTGTCATGCTGCCACGCCATGACAGGGTTGCGGGCGCCCTGCCCCCTGTGGTTGACGGTCTCGCTGCCGTAGCCCGAGGTGTCCCCTTCTCCGTCCTCATCATAGAATGCGAATCTTTTCGCGCTCGGGATGTTCCTATTCAACACTTCCTTAGTCTTCTTGTCATCCTTAGATTTGTCGTCGATGTGATGGATCGGCGGCAAGCTGGGACTCCTCTGGTGGCTGACCTCTTCGTATTCGTATGGTTGTTTGTGCAGTTCCAAAGTGCTTGCAAATTGGTTACGCGCTTGAACACGGTTAGTGTAGCGTTCGCCTGAACCCCATGGCAGGTAAAGATGAGACATTTCCTCTGTAAAAAAAAAGATTAATTATTTAATGAACAATTAAATTAACCTTAACATGATACGAACGAATAGAAACCTTCCATGTCCACAGCCAAACGTAAAGTAATTTCAAATATGAATTCACGCTACTCGTAAAAATTCTATTGAAACTTTCCCCTATTCACAAAGGGTTTTTTTTTAAGTTTAGTCGATACTCCTTTAAACGAAGGTTATAAATTTTCAGTGACTGTACGTTTTTTACCCTGCAAGCAGCATATAGGTAAACATCCTTGTATGTCATGCAAGCCTAGTACGGCACGGTACGGGCATGAGTTATTCAGTAGGATAATTCGCTGAAATCGATCGGCTGAAGGGGATAATTTTCTTCGAAACCTTCGTATGACATGTACCTACCTACTTACGAGTACATGCTATATGCTACAGCTACAGGTTTAAATGTGCATATATTAAACCTATCAACATATGTACCAAGATATGAGTGTAACTTACTTGAAATAAATGATTTATTATTATTATTATATTATATTTATGTTATTAATAAACACTGGATAATTAAATACGACTTTCATTAATAAAAGACTATTGTTTTGGTAAATTATATGTGTCTACTCATTACTGTCTACTCGTACAGTGCCCTTAGTAATAAATTGCATTCATATTTATATTGCTTACGGGCGTTAAGAGCGCTATTACATTTCGGCGTTGAGCGAGTTTAGGTATTTTACGCGCTGCGGCAGGCCGTGCGAGCTCAGTATGCCGATCCCTTCTACCACACTCGCACTACAATGATGGATTAAACATTCTTGATCCTTCGCGAAGCATATTGAAATCAACCATAACAACACTAACTGTACTTAACTTTTAAAGTTCTAAAACTGTTATTTGGTAAGTACGAAAATACTAAATGCAGTGCAAATGTACATAGGGGCTGTTCATAAATTACGTCATCTATTTTTGACGATTTTTGACCCCCCCCCCACCCCTCAAATCATCCAAAAATCAAGCTTCGGATGAATCTGTTTCCTCCTACGTCATGTTACCATCATCCGATGTCCAGACCCCCCCCCCCCCACTCCTCCCATTTGAAACGACGTAATTTATGAATAGCCCCATACTCGTACTTATGAAGGTATATTACTCGAAAGAAATTATAGGTACCTACTCGCTTATTTACATGTTTCGTCATTGCATTTGGTACCTATAGGTTGTAAAGTTTGTATCAACGAGGGTTTAAAAACGAACTGGTACTGAGGATCTGATGATGATTAAGGTGGTCACGGATACCAATCAACCATGTAGTAACATGATTAGGCTCGTTTGATTCGTCTCAACAAGATCTTTGACACTGAAGATACACAGGGTCTGATGATGGAGCTGGAAGGTGGCCACGGGTACCAGTCTATCATGTAACTAAACAACTTCGTGTTTGGGCTCGTTTGATTTGTCTCAACAAGATCTTTGACACAAGACAGTACTCAGGGTCTGATGATGGAGCTGGAAGGTACCATTACCAATCAACCATGCAACTAAACCACATCGTGTTTAGGATCGTTTGATTCGTCTCAACAAGATCTTTGACACTAGGTGATACTCAGAGTCTGATGATGGAGCTGGAAGGTGGTCACCGGTATCAATCAACCATGCAACTAAACCACTTCGTGTTTAGGCTCGTTTTATTCGTTTCAACAAGATCTTTGACACAAGATAGTACTCAGGGTCTGATGTTGGAGCCGGAAGGTGGTCACCGGTACCAATCAACCATGCAACTAAACCACTTCGTGTTTAGGCACGTTTTATTCATCTCAACAAGATCTTTGACACAAGGTAGTACTCAGGGTCTGATGATGGAGCGCGAAGGTGGCGACGGGTACCTGTCTATCAGCTCCATCATCAGACCCTGAGTAGTATCTTGTGTCAAACATCTTATTGCGACGAATCAAACGAGCCCAAACACGAAGTGGTTCAGTTACATGGTAGACTGGTACCCGTGGCCACAGTCCAGCTCCATCATCAGACCCTGAGTACTAACTTGTGTCAAAGATCTTGTTGCGACGAATCGAACGAAGCCAAACACGAAGTGGTGTAGTTGCATGGTTGATTGGTACCGGTGACCACCTTCCGGATCCATCATCATACCCTCAGTACTACCTTGTGTCAAAGATCTTGTTGCGACAAATCAAACGAGCCCAAACACGAAGTGGTTCAGTTACATGGTAGACTGGTACCCGTGGCCACAGTCCAGCTCCATCATCAGACCCTGAGTACTAACTTGTGTCAAAGATCTTGTTGCGACGAATCGAACGAAGCCAAACACGAAGTGGTTTAGTTGCATGGTTGATTGGTACCGGTCACCACCTTCCGGATCCATCATCAGACCCTCAGTACTACCTTGTGTCAAAGATCTTGTTGCGACAAATCAAACGAGCCCAAACACGAAGTGGTTCAGTTACATGATAGACTGGTACCCGTGGCCACCTTCCAGCTCCATCATCAGATCCTGAGTACTATCTTGTGTCCAAGGTCTTGTTGAGACGAATCAAACGAGCCTAAACACGAAGTGGTTTAGTTGCATGGTTGATTGGTACCGGTGACCACCTTCCGGCTCCATCATCAGACCCTGAGTATTATCTTGTGCCAAAGATCTTGTTGAGACGAATCAAACGAGCCCAAACACGAAGTGGTTTAGTAGCATGGTTGATTGGTACCGGTGACCACCTTCCGGCTCCATCATCAGACCCTGAGTACTATCTTAAGTCAAAGATCTTGTTGAGCCGAATCAAACGAGCCCAAACACGAAGTGGTTTAGTTGCATGGTTGATTGGTACCGGTGACCACCTTCCGGCACCATCATCAGACCCTGAGTACTATCTTAAGTCAAAGATCTTGTTGAGACGAATAAAACGAGCCTAAACACGAAGTGGTTTAGTTGCATTGTTGATTGGTACTGGTGACCACCTTCCGGCTGCATCATCAGACCCTGAGTACTATCTTAAGTCAAAGATCTTGTTGAGCCGAATCAAACGAGCCCAAACACGAAGTGGTTTAGTTGCATGGTTGATTGGTACCGGTGACCACCTTCCGGCTCCATCATCAGACCCTGAGTACTATCTTGTGTCAAAGATATTGTTGAGATGAATAAAACGAGCCTAAACACGAAGTGGTTTAGTTGCATGGTTGATTGGTACCGGTGACCACCTTCCGGCTCCATCATCAGACCCTGAGTACTATCTTGAGTCAAATAAATACATATAGAATGTCAGGTCGTTTCAAATATTTTTAATCCTGTCCGGTAGTTTATTAAACTGTACCATTATAAATTATAATACTATAAAAACAGTGCTAGGATCAAAGTCTCTCGTTGCGGTTTACACGCACACAGTATAGCGTTTTACACGGCGCTCGCCGCACACAATGATAAAAAACCTCGTCGTCGCCGTTGAAAATGTGCGGAGCCGACCGACACACGTCCTGCCTCTACAAGCTCTGCCGCGGCACTGAGCTGGCGCAGCGCGCGTCATCGGTAATATAGAGTAGTTTTCAAAAAATTGCCAAAAAATTATAGTAGAATTTCATAAACACTAATGTATACCAACAGTATAAGCAAACGTTGCAGATTGCTTGAGTATGAAAATGACTTCGATATTAAGTAGATTTTCGTAGGAATTGACACTTGTTTCGGAGAGAAAATCGAGTTCGTTTTACTTTGATTTTCTCTTTCTCAAAGGTATGTAGGAAAAATATAGTTTGATATGCCTAAAGTACAGGGTATTAGTAATACAAAATAGCCAGGTTTAGCAGAGTAAAATTCTCAACATTTCCAAATAAGAGCTCGCCATTCAGTGCTTCACGGGGTTTTTCGGAAACGACCATCAGAAAAAAAATCATTACTAATTTAATAAGTCCTTTTTCTAATATTTACAACAATATTTATAAAGATAAGAAGACGCTTTTACTGGAACAAGTACTCATTGTTTCTAATAATGAGCGCAAAGTCCTGAATTTCGTCGACTAGTATCATCAATTTTGCATTATTTCGACTTTTCTTGTAAGAGCGCTCTTAAATTTTCACTTGATAATTTAGCACCGTTAATTCTAGTGTCGGTTACATATCAAAGTTATAATTGTTTCGCGAACATGTTTTTCGTCACGATAACTACGAACTAAAGTGTGCAATTTAACTTACCGAGGCACGCAAATAATAAGTCCACGCGTGAGCGATTACCGTTAGCAGTGGGATTAATCAATGGAAACACACCATACAGCTCATAGGTAGGCAGACCCTAAGTATAAATATACAGAATGATACAAAATACTGGACTGGACAGTAAATGGCGTTCGTTTCGTATGACAGCAGAAGCAGGTAACGCGTGCTGTAAATAATGGCCGAAATGATTTACGGAAATAATTTTAATATACAGGTTGTCTGGTACATCGTTTGCCAAATTAAAACCGCAGATAGGTTGAGTCATTTGCTATCTTCCCAGGCCTAGAAATTTTTAATTTTGCGCCGTTTCTTTTTCCAGCTCTATGCCAGTTTTTCGTAAATTCCAAATCTTTACTTGCGCAGTATTAGTAAAAAAAACCATGGCCAATTTTGTTTTTCTAGGCATGAGTAGATAGCAAATGGCTCAACCTATCTGCCGTTTTAATTTGGCAAACGATGTACCAAACACCCTGTATTTGTTTCAATAACTTAATGATTAAAAATGTCCTATGTCCTATAATGACTAAATTTGTTTATCTAACAGTAGGACAGTAGGTATCTGTAATAGGTCTGTGTTCATAGTGCGCGTGATATATGCCATTGCCATTGGGCAATTATTAAAACAACAACCAAGTTTTTTCAATGTTCATTATTCGTAACAAATCTGTGGTCATTTCAATGAAGTTTCTTTGCAAGTATGTGAAGGCGAGCGTTAATAAAATTGAAATGCGTGAAAATAACTGCGTGCGTAGTGTGTGCGTGTACTGTGAATAATAAATTGTTTTAAATGGTTTACCTACGTTTTAAGTTATAATTATAAACTTTACCTACAACGACATCTTATAGTTAAGGAAAACGTAGATATGGGATGTACAGTTAACTAGTAAAGTATCGACGCGAATTAGCGTGCTGCAAAAGTGCAAAACAATCTTGACACCGACTATTTCAGTATCTCTGGCAGTTTTCATACACTTACCTGATTAGGTACCTATATACACAGGCTCCTGAATCTGAATAAGGTTTTCAGACGTATATGTGAGGGACTGTTTTTCTCGTTATCTCGTGGTGTGTCCAGAAATAAGAGCAAAAAATTAAACTGTAGGCTGTACTCCTCAAACTGACCAACTTTATTTCTCGTACCTCGCTCGAAAACGTTACTCCTTTGTTATTTTAGAAACCTATAGTTTTTAGTAAATAGGTTTTAATAAATGATCACTATCTACTTATTTTAAAAAGCAGGTATCGATGATGCTACCTCGACACGGTGCAGCGCGTTTCTTCATCAATGGCTAAATAAATTCACGTTTCCATAATTATGAGAACGTTTTCAACAATAAAATAACGGAAATAAATGAAAAACGAGTAGATACCTAGTGGCCTGCAATAATATTTCGTATAATTTTGTTTGGCGGTTACGCTCTCGCGCACACGGATTAAAGAGATCTCCTCCTGTCACTTTCCCGGGCGCATCGCCTTAGACAAAACCATTATAAGTTTGAACTCTGATTATTCATAGTTTGTAACGTATGTAGGGGTCTAGGGGGAAAACGGTCGAGAACGCTGTTTTGTTTTGTTTTTATTATTTAACGCTACGATAATTTAATTCATTTAATTGTTGCCCGGAAATGGTAATCATCCTTCGTTTTGTGCAACTTTGGCTACGCCGACGGATACATCAATTGTCATTAGATAACATCTATCCACTTGTGTTACGAAACTGCATTATTTAATGAGTGGGTAACTTTTATTACAAAAAGATTGGGCTTAAGCGGATGTTTCTTTTACGGTTGTAGATAAGGATTTTAATAATGATAATTAAGTAGGCACCTACTCGAAAATTTTAATATTTCGAGCCATTAGTGTTCAAGAAAGAAATTGCAGAAGGCAAATACATAGGCCACACTGAATGTTTTGCACTACTGGCCACTGGTAAACATTTAAAATACGAATTGTATATTAAAAAAAAATACAGGCTTTTGATTATGGAATGTGATCGTCTTTTGTTTTTAATGGCTCGTACCTACTATAGTCCTATAGACATAAACTACATATTACATATTATGACTATTATGAGGCTCATACAGTAGGTATAATAACAATAATGTCTACCTACTCCTAATATTATTCGGGTGGCAGCCTCATACTATGAGCCCTATACCCGAATAGTAGCTAGGTTTAAAACATTCCTACCTGCTAGGAGCCTGCTAGGACACGATCGACATACTGGAAATAAATTGCTCCAGTTTTTTAAGTGCTTTGGCCGGCAAACTAAACTTTCTAGAATTTGACTAAATAAAGTGTGTAAGTAAGTACCTAAGTTGGTTGGAATTATTAAATACTAGCTCCTGCCCGCGACTTCGTCTATGCGTGGTGGAATGATGATGACGATGATTGATAAAAAAACTATCCTATATCCTTCCTCGGGCCTCAAACCTAAACCAAATTTCATCTTCATTAACGGCCTCCTCTCCTAGCCGAGTCGGTAGTGACCCTGCCTACGAAGCAGGAGGTCCCGGGTTCGAATCCTGGTAAGGGCATTTATTTGTGTGTTCATCGCAAATATTTGTTCCTGAGTTATGGATGTTTTCTATGTATATAAGTATTTATATATGTGTGTATATTATATATATCGTCGTCTTAGTACCCACAACACAAGCCTTATTGAGCTTACTGTGGGATTAGGGCGATCTGTGTAAAATTGTCCTAGAATATTTATTATTATTTATTATATTTATCTAAACATCTTAAGCGGTTTAAGCATGGAGAGGTAACAGACAGTTTAACATTTAATATAAGTTAATTGTCAATATAGGTATAGAGGAGATATATTAGAAGAGATCTCTAATACCTGTTAATGAAGGACTTTGGAGCGGGATATCTGGAACCAAAGGACCTTAAAACGCTACCCATGAGCTCCATCATCCGGCACATTGATATGGTGGGAAAAGCTCTTGATAGTAGTTGACGGATCTTCTCTAGGGGGTAATTGCATTCCTATGGGTCGAAGTGTATCCGCAAGGGCCCCCGAAAACAATAAGATAATACCTGTTAAAGGGAGCATTACAGTCCTTGTTTACCTCTCGCGCTTTGTTTGAGACCCTGATTAAACCGAAATGAGCGTGTGGTTCCAAAACTGGAATCTTGAGCGTCGCGAGGAAAACACTATAGTTGTAAAACATGATGTATATATACCTACCTACTTACATATCGAACCCATGTTAATGCTATTAAATATCAATATCATTTTTAGGCAATAGGCACAAGATCGGTAGGTATATCGTGATTCGTGACTTCGCTAACGATGTTATAATAGTCGGTAACTTTTCTAAAAGCCTTCTATTTCGGTATTAATGTGACTCATGGCCGCGGTGAAAGACTGAAAGGTCATTGTTCATTTGATGGAATGTACCTAGACCTATCTATATTAGGTATGCCCTTGAAATGTAGCCACGAATGAACGAGAGTGCGTGCGGACGCCATCGACCAGGCCATGGCATTGTCACATTCAGCCGGTTAAATGTTTGTCCAATACATTGTGTTTCCATATCCGCCTGTTAGGAAATCGATTGTAATGCTTTGATTGTCATTTTGAGGGTCTCTTTGTCTCCATAAGTGGGGCCTTGTACTTAATTTCCATAGTGTCGCTCGCTAGTACTTTTGCATGTTCAGAGTTGTTGCAATACGGGGTTTCCGTGAAAGAATTTCAGGGGCGGAATTTACATATTCCTTTAACCGGGGCGGGTTAGTTCCCCGTTAACAACCCCTGTTAACCCTACCGTTAAACCTAGTTTTCGAACAGTTTTCTTTTCTAACCTAACCTTTTTTTTTACGCAGGGGAAATGCGTTTGTGCATTCACCCCGGGGCTAACCTAACCTAACCTAAACCTTCTTTTCTATAAAAGAATCTTTTCCGTGAGTGTTTGTAGTTCTTACCTAAACTAAACCTACACTACAGCTCATCTGTTTTATTACATTGCTTAAGCTAGGGTGGTCATTACTCATACTTGCTCATACTGATCGGTCAAAGTGATTAATCCCGCAGTTTTAATTACATTGCCCACTTGATGCGGACAGTATGCATACAGACCGGTCATTATTAGTAGACTGGTAGAGAATGGTTTTGGCATTAAGTCCGCCTTTTGTACGATAAGTTTTGTTTTTGTGCAATAAAGATTAAATTAATAAATTATTTGTAGTGACCGTGCTTATCAAGTTGCCCGTAACATATATAAGTAACGTCTCGCCGGCTAGACTGGATGTCCCCCTAACTCCTAAATTGGGGCTGCGTGCTCGATTGACTTTCATAAAATACGGATTTGGAGCACATGCCTTATTGCAAGTTTAGAGGACATTATTTATTGAGTTTAATCAATGTGTAGGTACACACAGGTGTTTCGTAGTTTGCAATTAATGAGGACGTTTCTCGTATAACCATGCCTAACTAATTAAACAGGTCTAGCAAAATTATTGTAAATATTAGGGGCATACTTATAAATACCTACAGAAATTTTAATGTTAATTCGTTTTCGTGTTCTCGTTAGTAAATCAAGTCCCTTGGAATGCACCTTAAGCTTTTCAAAATATCATAAAAGCAAACTAGAAATTATGCTTTTTTTGAGAGTTGAGAAATATTTGCCTATATTTTATGCCCTCTACCGCATACGCAGCCATATAGTACGGCAGTTATTAATTCAACTCTATGATAGCTATTAAAGTCCAATTTTATACAAATATTTTTTTAATGACATGAAGTGAGGAGTTTTAAAGTTAACGTAATTTGCTGAGTTACCATGTCTCACTAAAATTGTCAAACGCATTTTTTCATACAGGTATGTAGTTTATATGCGGATATTATTTCTTAGTAAAGTTGAGAGACCACCAGAGTAATTTGATATTTTCCTTGCTAGATCAAAACCATAATTCGCAGTGAAAACAACTTTCCTCCATTCTTACGGAGGAACGAAAGTAGGTTACCTATTAGGTAACTAATTTTTCGAAGCTTTTTACAGCGACTTAAATTTATACAATTATAATTAATATGTTATCCACGTTGTTCCAGTGAAAAAACTTTATTTCACGAAGGCACTATACCTATTTATGTAGTTCACAAAATTGAGAAGGTATGTACATACCTACCGCCGCAGTTTTAAAATCCACTCCAGTTTACAACTTGCGTGTCTATTAGCAGATACCTCCTCGTAGTAGTAAAAGACTTATCACACCGAGACGCGAAATAAAAAATCGTAACCATAACCGTGAATTTGTTGCAAAATGTTCCGTGCTGCAGCGCACGGCCGCGGCCGAGTACAAACTTGTAAACAGACGGACGGACACTAAACTACCAACCTCTCTCCCTTGCCCACTGCTGCTTCTTCTGTTGCACTAGCGTGGGCTTGCTTGCCTGCACCGACAGCATCGCACACTATACATTACACTTTCTAATGCCGTATTGCACACACGTTGCGTTTCTTTTGGCCGTAGTTTACGCTGCACCGGCTAATGAGTGCTTCGGAACGGTGTTTAAAAATGGACGCGCGCGCGCTCCGGCGCGGACGGCGGTCCGGCGGTCGCGGTTCGATTCACACACATAATCCACCCAGATACTAGACCCCTCGTCCCATAAAATCACAATGTAGCTGGTTCAAGCTCGGCAACCACACCATGCCACATGCTTATAAAAATGACGCGAATGCGCGACTTATCTCTCGATCTTTCAGTTACCGTTTCAGCGGCCGTCACGCGAATGCGAGCGTTTCAGAGGAAAGCCTCGTGAAAGCCGTCGGTCGATACTTGGCCTGGTTGTCCCCACACAGACCTCTCACAAGCGAACGCATAAACCGAACCAGTGTAAACATGTCCCCCATACCATAGTTGTTACGGATTTTGGTGTTACACTTATATACTGGTTCGTTTCAAGTCGAATGCCGGACTGTGCACTGAAAATGCCTGTAGCCATGGCGACGTTATGTTTCACGTGCTCGGCAGGACTTGAGGCTATTTTCTTCCCATTTGCATTTAGGGCAAGAAACGACGCGAAAATTGCTATGGGTCAGATTAATTACCTGGCACGTATGTCGGCCATTTGTTGGTTTAATTTAAATAACTTAACATTTTTGACCATGACATTTTTCTTTGTAAGCGTTACAAAGTAGGTCGTTACGTAGTGTAGATACTTTTATTACCTACGTCTCAGAGGACACTCCATGGAAAGTAAAACGAATCTAACATATTATGTAGACTCAAGAGTGGGTACATCGAGCAAATGCTTAACTATTACTCTGATTAGTATTCAAGGCAAGCAAGAATGACGCAGAGTGAAAGTAGCCTGATGCTTCAATAATATAAATCATGCTCTTATGTTTTATGACGTTATTAACACGAAACCATTGACTTGCGGCCTAGATCAGACCTGTTACGTATACCTACTTACTTTAAATTAAATGCAGGCGGCAGCGCTTCAACGCTGGCTGATGGAGACGAGACCCTATGACATAGGTACCATACCTTTGCGGGACATCTAGGGACATGAATGCTATACAGGGATTAACAATAGTTAGGTTTGATTGCGTGATTATTCAGCACGCACGCGACCGCTGACTGCGCCAATTTTTCATGGAATTTGCGGTACGCAGTGTAGCCCCACATCAGGCAGGTACCTATTTCACCACGTTGAAAATTTTATAATATATTATACTAAAATAAAATCGGCACCGTAATATAACTTCTACTACTAAGGGTGGTATTCCACCTGTCCAATATCATTTCCTCTCACTCTCTCATTAAAGCAAACTGTGAGACGCATAACACATTAGACAAAGAAATTGAATAAGTGGAATACCACCCTAACAATAATTGTCAGGTGACAATACAATAATGTCATATTTAAAACTTTTGCGTTTTGAACACATTAACTCGCATTTTATAGACGGGTCTAACGCGAATTTCATTCAATTACCTTGATTTACCGACGTTTCGACACGGAATAAAATTCGCGTTAGACCCGTCTATAAATGTGAGTTAATACAATAATGTCACATAATGACTTTTATGAATAGTTAAGAAAAGTTTCACAGCTGAAGATGGCGCTATACTTTGCGGTATTGCCCAGCATCAAAACTTTTAGGCCCCTCGCCCACGGCGACTTTTTGTAGCGATGCAGTAGTTATGCTGTCGCGCGTTCGCATAGATACAGTCGCGATGCGGTCGCTAGCTGTGTGCCCTCGCCCACATAACACGATACAGTCGCGATACCGTCGCGCTTCTGTCGCGATGCAAACGTGATACCGTCGCGCTTCTGTCTCGATGCTAACGCGATACCGTCGCGCTTCTGTCGCGATGCAAACGCGATTCAGTAAAGCTATGTATGTAGTCCGACACGGTCGCGCGTTTGCATCGATACAGTCGCGATGCTGTAGCGCGTTGCAAATGCGACTAACGCGCGTTAGTAGCGATGCTGTCGCGCGTTTCGTGAACGCGCGACAGCATCGCTACAAAAAGTAGCCGTGGGCGAGGGGCCTTAACAACCCAAGTGGCCGCATAATGTAATGCGCCATCTACATTAGTTGTCAAATTTGAAGCACGAACGATGCTGACGTGAGCCCAAAGCATTCAGATTTAAGGATTAACAAAGTATGTTTGATTTTGGGGAAAACCTTGTAAATTGGTGCGGCCTGGAAAAGGGTTAAGCCGTTACTTTCGCATTTTATATTATAATTATTTAAACCTGTGCTAACTCGGGGCACGAACACTAGTTAGTTTTTTTTTGCACTAGAAATAAGGTAAACAGTCTTGATGTGTCTTTTAATTGAAGAACACATTTTAAAAATAAGTTACGACAAATATGTAACAATTATGAATCTAATACGATCTTTTATATTCTTCTGCTTTCATAATAGTTACTGATTTTTAAAAAGCGTTTTTCAATTAAAAGACATGCTAAGATCGCTTACCTTCTTTAAAGTTCTTTCTAATGCTAAAAAAACGAACTATAGTGATGGTAAATATTAAAGTTTTTAACCTTAAAGGGGCCCACTGATTAACAGTCCGCCGGACGGTATCGGCCTGTCAGTTGTTCGGAACTGTCAAAATTTTGTTCTAACTGACAGGCCGATACCGTCCGGCGGACTTAATCAGTGGGCCCCTTAACAGGCTCATTATAAGGGTGGTATTCCACCTGTCCAATTTCTTTGTCCAATGTGTATTTGCGTCTCACATTTTGCTCAGTGAGAGAGTGAGACGCAATGCACATTGGACCAAGATATTGGACAGTTGGAATACCACCCTTAGTGCCACTTGCACCATCCCACTAACCCAGGGTTAGCCAGTTAAACCTGGAGTTACCAGTACAATTTGACACTGGGTTAACGATTTAACCGCTTAACCCCGGGTTAGTTTGATGGCGCAAGTGGCGCTTAGACATGATATTGAACCTGTTTACAGTCATACAGGATTTAAAATAAGCAAATGCATAAATATACGACAATAAACATCTATATGTATTCGTACCCCGAGCTTACATGCGAAAGTAACTCTGGGATTACTAACTAGGGATTTTAGAAGACAAAATATTGGAATATTCTTAAGTTTATTTCTTATCTAGAAATGCAATCACAAAAATAACTTAAAACGCGTATCTAGTCCTTATATCTTCTAGTTTCTTGGAGACTTCGGCGGGCGTTCGCTCCAGGTCACCTGCGATCGCCTTTTGTTTCGAGGGCTCCAGCGAGTTGAACTGCTCGCAAAGATCACCGTCTATCACATTCTGGAAAGAAGGACATACGATCATATAAGTATGTTTCAATGACAGATTCAATTATAGAGGTAGATTTAGGGAAATGTTCATTCCAAATACTACGAGAGCGCCGAAAGCGACGTTCCCGACTCTCAGGAGTGCAGTCCATGCTGGCCACGCGAGACCGCCATAACGACAAGTCAACGCGTCGCCTCACAAGGACCTTGATCTATCCACAGTGTAACACAAGTATCCACGTCAAGTGGGTATCTGCTGACTAACCGTGGACTCGGACATTTCTAAGTATTATGTTGATTAGAATGGTTTCAAATGTTAAAATACTGATATTATGATCTTGAAGAAAGGAGAAAGAAATATATTAACAGCACAACTGAGCAATTGTACATTTCCCCACCGCACGCTCTCGCCAACTCGGGTCGACAACGGAGCTCGTTTTTAGACTGTTTGTACAAATCTATTAGCCTTTCTCTCTTCTCTGCCAGTTGGTTACAAATTTAGTCTAAGGAACTGCCCAAAAGTTAACTCACCTTTACTGGGTAATAATAACTTCTAAAGGAGAGATGATCCCGTCCGCAAATGGGCGAGTTTTCACTTCGCATGTGCATCTCGAGGTGCTGGAAGAAGTCGTGGTCTTCCCGCGAGGTGAAGGGCAGCAGCACGCCCAACGACCCGCTGATGGTCGCGTACAGCAGCGCCTCCGAACCGCCAGGGATCAGCGTTGCTCGCTGCAGCGACGTCACAGTTTCACCCACATGGAAATTAACGACTATCTCCCCCTTTTGAGATGCTCCGTTTAGTAGACCTGCAAAAGAATTGAATATGTAATACAATTGTGTACATAAATATGATGATGCATGATAGATATTTTGCGTCAGAGTCGGATAAGTAGAATCATAGCATTTCATTAGTCTAGCATGTGTAAATTTGAGTATCATCATTTAGTTCATTATTGGTGATCAAGTCACTTTTCTGTCTTTTAGTCTATGGGATTTAAAAAATTATAATTACCTCTGTCCCAAAGAGCTTTATTTCCCGTGGGGTCCTCGTCGACGTCATCCGACACGGACTGCGGCAGCCTGACGACGGCGACGTTGCCGAACTTGTCCGACATCGCGATAGTGTCGTAATCCAGCAGGCAGCTGCTGGTGATCCACCGCGGGTTCGTGTCATCGGCGAATATGATCAACTGATTCTCCCGCTTCTTGTACTTCACACAAAATACGGACTCCTGGACGTCGCAGACGAAGATTCTCTGGCCGATCGTCTTGATGTCCGCTATGAGATTGGGAATGTGTCGGTTCTCGCACTTGCGGAGGAGCTTCCTTCGGCCGATGTCGTACAGGCGGAGCATGCGGCCGACCCCGACGAGCAGCTTGCCGTTGAAGGCGGCCAGGGCGCCCGGGTACTCGTCGACGGGCGTCTTGTGCACGAGCTCCAGCTTGCCGGTGGCGGCGTAGATCTTGTACACGTGCAGGCTGCCCTCGGCGCAGGCGCGCGGCGAGAGCACGAGGTCCTTGGCCACGCCCACCACGAGGTGCGGCTGCGCGTGCTCGGCGTGCGCGGCCCAGCGCACCACGCACAGCGCCACGGCGGCCTCGTTCTGCTCCAGCGGCAGCCGCGACACCGTGCCCGGCGCCGCGCCGCCCGACCCCATGTCCACCACGCGGATCTGAGACGCCCACATACCTACAACGATGACGTTTTCGATTAATACGAGCCCTTCGTTTATATGAGCAAAACTAAGGAGTATATAACTTTCTTAGAATGATTAAATGTCTCCCTAGCTTGAATCAAATGACTTACGGGAAGATCATCTGGGATTAACGCTGGGATATAATATGGCCACATCCGATTAGAGTCAGCGTGCTCCGAGACATCATCTGCTCTTGCCCAGAGAATGTGGCCATCATTTGGAGTTAGCTTTATTTTTTCCATAATTACCTGCGCCGGCTTTAGGAGACGAGAAAACGTTTTCGGGTAACACGTCAGAGAGGAAAGCGTCGGCCATTTCGTTGGCGAGCGTCTGCTCCTCAGGGCCTCCGCCGGCCGCCGCTTCACGCATCTCTTGAGCCATTTGAACCCTGCATGATGATAAGGCATTTTAGAACTAATGCATTGCTGACTTTTACAGCTTTACTAACTAAAACAAGTCAGTACTGCAGGTGTATCCTCAATTAAATTAGGTTTTGTGTGTATGTTGTCATCATTCAATATTCAAATGCACATAAAAATACATTGACTGTATTATTATTACCTTCTTTGTTTTTTCATTTCTTCTGTGTATGAATTGTGATCAGTCTCTAAAATAATAATTTGATTGTTGTCACTGTTGATGACAAATTTTCTCGGCGTGTATTCCAGTGGTAGATAAGTTTGATTGAAAACCGCTCCCAACTTTTCGAGCGCCAAAATTCTCAGAGTATTAGATGAGATCGCTACAATGCCTTCCGCGCATTGCTCTGCAAAGAAAATCGACATTATGAGAATTATCAACAAAATAACAACTATAAAAATGCTAATTATTGAAATAGCAAGTGTCCACGGCATGGTTTTGCCGCCTTCACGGCCTAAGCGGCTCCAGCTTGGCTATGGAATATGCCGAGTGCCAACCTCAACCCGAAGGGATGTTGACATGCTTTTCGACGTTGTGGGCTTATCACTGCATGGGGCAGCTACGCACCACCCTCACGCGACCACGCCCGAAGGCACGGCCGCGCAAACACGTCGTGTAAGATGGATTTGAAACATGACCTCTCCAGCCACACAATGCATTAAGATTGACTATGATAGTATGATAATTGCCAATAATCCTAGTAATGGTTCATGACTACTGTATAAAGGCCTGTCTCCATATTGCGCGGCAAACTGGAGGCAACGCGATCTGATCGAGTTGGCTTGCGAGCCAACCCGGTATCCATAGCGCGCGGCTGCCTCGCGAGCCAATGTTCGATAGTTTGCCGCGCAATATGGAGACACGCCTTAAGATATACGTATGGCACCACAGTATGCTGAAAAGGCCAAGATGAAATCCATCTTTATTAAATAAAAAAATATTTGACATTTAATGACTACCTGAACTGAATCCTGCAGCATATTCAAGACATTCATAAGAGAGTGGCGTCAGGTGGAAACGGTTCTGGTAATGATAGCCAAGCCAGGTCCTCGATGACACGGCAAGTACTGCCTCGGCTGCTTGTACTCTCACTTTAAATAGTTTAACTGGCCTTGAGCCCAGGTACCTGATAACAAAAATGAGAGTATTATAATAACAGTTTAATATTTGATAACTTTGTATCACTTATTTAAACATTATCAGATCTGGTTAAGTAATCGTCAATGTTTTTCAGATGAAACACGGAGCGAATAGGATTACATCATAGAAATCTCTGTAACACTGAGCACTCATAAAATATAAAAAAAATAGATACCTAGTTCTTGTGTCTGCTAGATCCCCACTGACAGAGTCCAGTGTTGTTCTCAGTAACACACCATTGCTTAAACCAATATTGAGATGTAAAGCAGATTTGGCGCCAGATTCAAATGGTTGTTCCACTATGCATAGTGACTCGGCGCCTGCAGGTAAGGCTTGCATTGACCTTGGTGCTAAACAGTCCTAAAAACGTAAAATAAACACTATAAAATTTATAAACACTAGTAATCATTTTCATGAGAGAAAGAATTTTCAGAATTGATTGAATAACGCATTTTTGGGTTGTTATAATCACAAACAATCAGTGGTGTCCTGGTATCATCATTTAAGTGACATACATAACAAAAATATCAATTCTGAGGATCTTACCGAGGGGTCCAAGGAGATGATTCTGACAGTGTTGTCATTGAGTCCTACTGCTAAGAACCAAGCTCTTTGCTCTCCAGTAGCTACAGAGCCCAACGCCATGCATGACACATCTGATGACAACTTTTTTCTTTCTGTGTACTCATTTAATTGACCAGTCTGTAATATAAACAAGATATCTTAATTATGAACAACTATATTTTTAAACATAAGTATTTAAAAAAGTATATGAATGAATGTTTGTCCACGGCATGGTTTTGCCGCCTTCACGGCCTGAGCGGCTCCAGCTTGGCTATGGAATATGCCGAGTGCCAACCTCAACCCAAAGGGAAGTTGACATGCTCTTCGACGTTGTGGGCTTATCACTGCATGGGGCAGCTACGCACCACCCTCACGCGGCCACGCCCGAAGGCACGGCCGCGCAAACACGTCGGTTATAAAAAACCTACAGTTAAATTAACTTACCGGATCCATCTCAAAATAGACCAGTTCACCACCAGTGAGAGCAATGACTACTTGTCTCTGATTGACTGCGCATTTTACGATAGTCTTTTTGCCAGGCGCCTTCCATTCATTGACACGCTTGTCGGCGCGAATATGCCGGATGCCATCCGGGTATACTTGCACCAGGGCGTCGTTTCCGAGCGCGTGGCAGCTCAGGGTCGGCGTCGTGCCTAAGAAGCCCGAGTCCGTCACTTCCTCGACCGTCTCGCCAATAGAGAGCACCAGTGTGGCGTTCACGAATGACACAATGATGTATGAATCATATTCCTCTGCAACCAAGAGAAAAGCAGGTGATAAAATTGTAACGGGTAGCCATCAGTTTGATAAATCTTCATGTGATGGCAGCCCGATGAAGTTAATTGGAGCGCCCGATGCCTACCTGTGCGTCTGGTGAGACCATCTCAATGTTCATCGCCCGTAAGTAGATTCTGAAAAGAAAAACCACTGGTGTTTATGTATGACAAACAACCAGGGTTTTATTAGTATTTTGTTTGAAAAAAGGAGCATTCATAAGTGGTTATTGGGTAGCGTCACGGTTTATCAGTAACACGGACCAAATTATATAATCATTAAGCTCCTTTATAGACTACTTTTGGTGAACATTTATAAGAAATAACCTCGTGTCACGTTAATTTGTAATTTTTGTGTCTCAGAGGTATGTGCATATAATTTGTTATTACTTTGTTTATTGAAATCAACAAATTTGCACATGCTGAAAATTAAATCTTACCATCTTTATGTCTCCTGACTGTCCATACTGCATTAGGAGATCCTGGAAGCTCAGACACAGCCATTTCCGCCACTTCCAAACCATGCCTTAAGGCTCTCAGGGATGACCTGGGTCCGCGACCACATGCTAAGTAAACTTGAGGTGTATCTTCCCCGGCCAAGTCAGCTACATGACATGCTAAAATAAACGAAACAAGTTTTATGTTAATCAAGAACAGTGTAACACAATGGTGCACTCATTGAAATAAATTAGTTCTTAAAGTTATCTCAGATCTGGTTAAGTATTCGTCAATGTTTTTCAGATGAAACACGGAGCGATAATAGTTTACATCACAGATAATTTTGGTCATTTTATGCAGGTTGTAATACTTGCAATATATTAAATTGCAACATGATCTAAATTTTACCTAATATAGGAGAGAGTGAATCCAGCTCATCTACAAGCACCAAGTTTCGGAGGGGCCTTGGGGCAAAGAAAAATGTGTCTCCTTCCTCCAAAGGCATGGCGGAACTAAACTCTGGCTCATCATCCTCATCACCCAAGTGAGCAATCTGGTACAAGTAACTGCAATGAAACATTAAAAAATTAGTCACAATCACAACTATCAACTATCATTTCATTAGATTTTTTCAATTAATTTAACTAGATTAAATTGTAAGTCCACCATCAGTGTGCATTACCCCACATAAAAGGGTAGGACCTTGGTTCAGGGAATCTTTACTATAGCATGTTTACATAAATATGTGAGAGTGGAACAGTTCCATCTCACAGGTTCCACATGCATACAAAATGCATGTCAAAATAAACAAGTTACTTACTGGTTGCCAAATTCACAGGCCACAAAGAGGAATCCAGTTTTCAAGACACACATAGAAGTGGCTACAGGGACAGTGTCAAAGTATTTCAGTTTTATTTCTGTCACCATATCATCATCCGTTTCAATGGTTATCTTGAAAATGTCTCCTTGCTCAGTTTGTGCCAAAAAGAAGAACATTGATTTAGTCTTATGTGTGGCTGAACATACAAAGATCATGCCTCTCTCTGGGTCATCCAAATCATTGCGGCGGCGAGGAATAGGGCAGCGAATGTCGTGTTGGTCTCCTAAATTCTTGTATGTTAAGTAGTTCTCAGAGCAAATGAGTACTCCAGATGGTCCATCATTGCCACCCGGCACTGTAATAAGGAAGTTGGCATGTTCTTCTAGAGGCTCAGAGTATTTTCTTACGACATGGTTCAGGCCTAAATCTAATTCATAGAATGTTAATGTCTGCTGAGTTTTTTGTGCCGCTTCACCTGTAAACAATTTTTGTATTAATAATCTAATGTTTAAAAGTTGGCTATGGAAAATGAGTTACTAGAAAATCATAAATAGGAGGATCTGGCGTCACTATCAATCGGAAACACGGACCTCAAAATAATCACTTTATAGAATTGCCCAATGTAATTCACAAAACTATGACAAAGTTAAAAGTAACAATAATTATATTGCAACTTTTAATGTGAAAACACTGAATGGAGAAGGGCCTACATCAAAGGACGACTTGAAGTTAAAGTTGTTGTGAAACCAAATTAATGTACTAAAAACTTTAATAATAACTGCTATTATCATGAAAAAGTTTTATTACTGATATTCCTGAAACTTCAATTTTATGTATTGCCACAAAAGAAAAGCAGTAATAATTACCTGTAGGGTCAGAGTCAGCTTCTTCATAATCAATCTCAAGGCAAGCGAACATGGGATTCTCAAAGCCCACATCTACTCCAACCATATGATACACCAGTGTGTTGGACTTGTGCGCTTCCAATGGAGAAGAGATGGTCAACCTCGCTTCAGCATCTCTGTTCAATATGTACACCAGTTTCTGCTTTTCAATGGCTCCAATCATAACAGCTCTGCCTTTCGGATCAATAGCTAAGTACTGTCCGGGTACTATTCTGCGACATCCCGATTTGCCAAAGGTTTCTTGGTGAACTTTCTCAAGGATGTTCTTAGCTGGAATATATTCAAGGATGACGATTCGCCCAGAGTCAGATCCAATGACAATGTAATCTGAAAAGGACCATAGCGTTAAGTAAGGTAAAGAAATTGGCTTGGAATATTTTTGTTAGCAGAGAAATGTGCCAATACAACGAACATCCCAGCCATCATAGAGATTGCCAAGAGCGACGCGATGGCATATAATCTCTGCATCTAGTTATCCCATTCTTTCGTATTGTAGAAAGATGGAGCAAGACGATGCAAGTCAATGTACCTAACCTCCATTTTAAATGACCTACCTACCTATTACTCATATTACCGAATAAAGTAGGTATACTGATATCACACTTCTAAAGCCACATTAGTTAGACGGTTCAAGAACTTGCAAATAAAAAATAAGTTTAAGAACCACATGGTAAAATGATAACCCTACTTTTAACCTCTAAATCTAAACTGTGGATCTAATCTGTTACAGTGACCTCAATACATACACGTGTTAAAAAGTTAATTTACCTTTTGTGCCGCCAGTAAGCCGAAATGACATCATCGAACGGATAATGCCGAAAATTTCCACTTTCAGCAGTGTATGCACTTTGCCGGTGTTGGGATCAGGTCGTAACAATTCCAAGATCTTCCCGCGAGATATTACTATCTCTTGCTGCTTCGTCCCGGAGAAATTGCCGTGAACCGCATGGGTAATGGCTGTAGAGCCTTGTAGAGTCAAATTGTACAAATACATTTTGAATCATTCAACTCAACCTGAAACAAAATCGGTCACTTGAGCCATGTTATAAAACTAGGAAAAAGCACAGACATAATTATGATACACTTTTCTCAACTTGTAAGATACTTCCTGTGCATTGTAAGGTTGTATATTTAAATGTGTTACATAGTTACTACACTGATGATTGTAAAATACCAAGAATAAGTAAGCGTGACACTAGGTCTGCTAAGAGAATAAGATTGACACAACCGTCAGCAAAAAACTATTATGGTCGAAGAACAAAAGAATACTTGATCCCCAAAATTTATAACGAGTACCCTCTTTTACTTGAAACACCTAAATTGAACATAGGTAGATTGAAGTCGAAATTTAAACAGATTTTACTACACAAATATGAAAATTTAACCTAGCTACATACTTTCTTGTGTTAACAAAGCGTTTGTGCCGCTATAATATTATAAGAATTCTTCCTGTTATGTTCGTGTTATGAAATGTCACTATTAGTACTATGTTAGATTATCGCAAGATAGATTTAGGATACATACATATAGGTAAATTTATATGTTCTTAATGATAACTTAACTTGTCACTTAATAATTCGTGTACCTATTTAGCTTAAGATTAGTTTAGAGCGCACCGCCAACAAACTGTCTCACAGTTTGGCGAAACATTAGATTAAGGTACTAAATATTGTATTTTTTCTGTTAAATTTTCAATAAAAAAAAAAAAAAAAAAAAATGTCCTGACAATCGGGAGTAGCCCGCAGTGGAATATATAAATTTAATGTTAAGCTCGTAACTGACGAAAACAGAGAGAATCTTGTGTTTTCGAATGGGTGAGCATATTTAATATTGCACTCTATAAACGACCACGAATGATACAAATCTATCGTGGAGATACCAAGTGCAAATAATAGTTATAAACACAACACATGTGTATGATAATATGACTTCTGTAATTACCTGTATTAATTGACGGTTGATTGCCGCAATGCGGCTTGATATATTTTTGTAACTTGCCGGCGCCTCCTCTTCTCCTCACACACGACCGCAAGATGGCGGCCGGCACAAGTGCCATTGATTCACGATGTATCTCCATAAAACTGACCAATCAAAAAGAAGCATTTTCCATCATGGCGTCTGGTTTTATACCTATGATGTTGCCATTTTATAACAATAATCTACCAATTATTTTTTATAATAGCACCACCTATGGCCTATTTTATAAAGCTACAAGTTACAATTTACAAGCGGAAGTCTCGTTCTAACACATAGGGTTAGAAAGAGACTTCCGCTTGTAAATTGTAACTTGTAGCTTTATAAAATAGGCCACTAGTGGCGAGTAGGCAAACCAATGATAGCATTACTACAATGGTAGTAAGCTATGCTACTTATCGCTAGATGGTGCTTACATCAAACAAAATGGTCAGCTTTCTTTATTATGACTAGATGGCGCTTATATCAATAACACACAGTCTTCAATTCGTACCACTAGATGACGCTGACGTTGGGCATGAATACTTTTGAAGTTTTATTTCTCCTGTTTGTTTCTATCTCTGAGTCACAAATTCATGTTTTTAACGAAAAGTTATTAAACAAAATAATTCAAAAAGTTTATAGGTTTAATAACCGCCTTTTAATAGAAATAAGATCTTAAAAAAAACTCAATGGCTCCAGCGATCATGTTCAAAACAATAATATATGTATGTTCAAAACAATTTTCGTGGAGAGTATTTTTAATAGTAGATTGAACAACAAGGGCATAAAGTGACCCATTTCTACCCAAGGCAATTTTTTGGTCCAAAATAGTAGACGAGGGTAAAAATGGACATTTATGCCCTTGTTGTACACTCTGCTTTTCACTTCGATTGCGAGGAAAATAAAACACATTTTCACGGCAATTTACACCACGAAATTATCGTAAAGCGAAAGAACATAATACATAACCAATTCCCGCCAACTAACTTTTTAATTTTTTTTATTTAATTTTCAACATATGATCAGAGTTTCAGACGCTTGTTTTTCTGCCAAGTCAAACATTTCGGAGCATTTTTGAACGATAATCGACTCCTATTGTCCTATTTTATGTGATTTACTAAATTTAATGACAGAAAATACGGATTTCTAATAAATTGTAGCAAAAATAATAGTACATTATTGTCGAGGCTCGGAGGTATAGCTACTTGCAGGCTGAGGATTCGTTTTAAACGGACGACCTTGGGAGTCCGTTTAATTGAATCCGAAGCCAGCAAGTAGCCTTCCAGCCGAGTCATATATAGTGCATTTCTCAAAAATGGTGCAAGAAATATAAATATCATAGAAATATTTTACAAAAGCAACGTTCTTACGTATATATTTTCACAGAAAAAAGTAGAAACAATGGAAAAAAAAAGTAGAAACAATTGAAAAAATTTGCTTTGCCGCCTTTTTATTTTTTTAATAAAAAAATAGAAATGTATTTTTCTGCCGAAAATACGCCAACCTATTTGAGACAGCTAAATAGTCGCGGTACTAATCATCTGTTTGGCTGTTTAATGGGCCTGTGCCTTCGTTTGATATGGCCATTTCAACTTTTAAAAAGTTTGGAACTCGACAAATAATGGAATTTGTATGCAACATTGCAGTCCCAAAATCGAGACTGCAATGTTTTTAACTTTTTAATTTTTGACTGACCATAAACTACGCGCTTCGCGACCTATTTTTTAAACGGCAAAGTCGACTTTGCCGTCCATTTTTGAGAAAAATAATATACTTAATAAGTTTTGTCATCTACACAATTGTATTGCTCAGTAAAATTGTGCAATATGTTTTAACTGTTTGGCTGTTGAGACCGATTACCTTAGTCTTAGAAGAAAATTTTACTTTTATGCTCTAGACTTCTAGAGTAGTCTAGAGCATAAAATGCGATTTTATGTCGTCTACGCACGACATAAAGCTGGGCAGTGTCGGCGGCACCTTACTCGGTTCAATGAGATGATCCTTTTAAAATCCGACGCTAAAGTTGATACCTACCCATTGTGTTTTTAGGATGCCGTCGTAGCCAAAATGGCAACAACCCTTATAGTTTCGTCATATATCTTTCTGTTTGTTCGTATATCACAGATATTTTTCTCAGAAACTATAGAAAATTATATAAATGTCATTTGGAATATAGGCATCTGCTGTAACGTAAGGCTTTGGTCAATGGCTTGGTGCTTTTGTAGTTATTTATTTAAGTGTACTTAATCGAAAAATAATTAACCGTTTCTATTCTCCGTCTAACTCCCACACCCCAAACGCAATCTAAGAATTATTTAAAACATAACAATGATGTGACACGAAAACTCTTATAAACTTCATCGGTTGTACCGTTCTTAATAAGACGTAAGCGCTGTGAAGATACCTACGCTACGCTCTTCTACTTGTGCGTTTTTTTAATTCTTTCGCTTCATATGAAGGTGTACGGAACCTTCCACTGTACGTGATTCCATGCGCACTTGGCCTTTTCTTCTGTTGTCGCCATTGTTGCGCCTCTCGCCTCTATTAGTAAAGTGGCCGTACACCTGAAGACTGTTTCTGTGAGAATTAAAATTCCACTATTTATTTGTGTAAGTTTTGAAAGGGCTTTGCGGCATTGTGAGTCGTTTTTTATTTAATTCTATTTTCTGGGCTGCGCCGCGCGGCTAACAATGTATCCGAGACGCGACGGCCGCGCGGGCGCACACCTGAGTATTCCGATCGGCTTCCCGATCCGCGCCGCCTCTCTGAGCTCCTCAACTCTCGACACTGGAGACATTGCTGTGCCATCTCACTTGCACCGACACTGTAAGCAAAGGACAGCATAATCGGTGAGAATACAGGGGGATTCGAATTCGAATGCGAATCGCAGCTGATCGGCGGCGATCTGCGTCAGAACCAAGAACGTTGCACTCTAAAATCTTTATACCGATTGTAACCTTTGTAGGTGAGATCATTACGCATAGCGAACCTTAAGGTTATAGAAAACAATTGCCTATACATATTACCTACTTATTAAACAGTAACTTGGGAATGAAACTCCTTTTATAAAAGTTGATAAAAGTTACCCAGATAAATATAACTCAATAAATAAAAGTTTTACATAAGTAAATTCATTCGGTGCCAAAAAAATCTTTGTTGACAAAAGACTACTTAATTACTTTATTATTATTATTTTTTTTATTGGAAAAAGGTAAACATTTGACCACAATCTCACCTGATGGTAAGTGCCGATGCAGTCTAGGATGGAACATGCTTACCTAAAAGATGTCTATTCACTCTAAACGTTTATAACAAAAAATATATTCGCGATTAAAATATTTTTATGATCGTTTAAAAGAGAAAAACTCAGCTGATAAAAGTGATAAATGACAATAATGCACAATCCAGACGTAGACGAGATCATATCCATGGAGTTCAAGCAAGAAAAACGATCGTTAACAAGAAAAGGATACCTACCTACACCACTCCTGCTTCTAAAAATGCAAAGTGAACCAACGACGTACTCTACGTTCTTTATGAAGACGACACAAAACTAAAAATAGCAGCACTCATATTGCTGAATATATACCTACCTCGACCTTTGTCAAAATGGTTAGCAAAGGTGAGTGAGGTGGTGAGCACATTACATAATAAAAGTATATTTGTATGAGTTGTATAGGTTTGATATTGATTTTTAGACGGATTTGAGAGGCAACCGGGCTTCGTGAGTTAAGCCTTATTTAAAAACCCATACAATAGGGATAGCGGTCGCCTGCGGATCCCTGTTTAATACCTACTATCGACCAAAGACATATCGACTTAAGACTGATCGAACTAAGCACTGATATGGAGTAATTTGATAATGTATTGCGTTTAGATATCCATGTTAAATAGCGCGATTAACTTCTAGTTATTATAACCGCCGGGTGCGCGGGCGCTAGTGATCGCGCAATTAGCGCGCAACACCGGTGGCGACGCTAGATGCTATCAGCTCGGATCTGTAAAGAGTTGCGCTAGAAACCACCGGCCATCTGTCTGCCCCGCGGCATGCCAGTGCTTGCTTATTAGTTTTTATCGATCGCAGTTCCAATCACTTTGAATGACCATATTTGATTATCGGGCGGAGTTAGTTAGGTAATCGTTTTTAAACATATGTTTTGCTGGTTGATGTGTCAACATGTGTAGTGTAGTGCGTGGGAGGAGGTGGCACTGGCAGGCTGAATGGTAGTGGCCGTAAATAGCCGGCGCGCGGGCATAGATCGTGCGTTATCAACCGCATCAGCGGCGCTGCCTGCTGCTGAGCGAGCGCTACCTTTTGTCTAGACTCTAGGTCTAGAGACAGAGATTCGACACTGAGTGTCATTTCGACAAACCAATTGACACAAAACAACAACATATAAGCACTATATATTTGTGTATTATTACAGGTATACAGGTACCGTTATTACAAATTGAACCCTTATTTATATCATGTTAAATAGGGTTTACCCAGGCTACTTAATAACAACATGGCCTTAAACGCCCCTTGACAAGTCTGATTCTACTAAGGTTTTATAAATTATAAATAAATCTGAAGAAAAACATATCACTGCAACATATTAGGTACGTATTCAGGATGGTTTACATTTAAACTTTGAAATCAGCAGTCGTCGTGCGACTTCGTAGCCGGTAGTAGAGGTTCGGTCGCGGTAGCCGCTCTCGATATATTTTACTTCATACGGATACTACATTACATTAGCGCCTTTTAAATTAAATTAAGTGTGGTAACGTGGTATCTTGGTTTCAGCACGCGAGCAGATTCTAAATGTCGAGATTCAGGTACCTAATAACTCGTTAAAACTTAAAAGTTACTTTGAATAAGAAACTTTATTTATTCACAGGGTAGGTTAACTTGGGTAGTTTGTACCACGTTATAGCTAAATTCTTATTTTTATCCAACATTCGTAACTACATGTATATCTCTAAATATGCTGTAGGTACCCGCTTGAACACATTTTACGGGGTATAGTTAGTCGGTTAAAAGAAATTTTAATTAAATTTTAGAAGCGAACAGAGAAAGATGTATGATTTGACTTTGATCGTTAAAACTTAAAGTAACGACCTGCCAAGAATTTATTTATGCACCCTCAAGACACAATGAAATTAATCAGCCACGGTAAGCTTTTCTGACTCCTCAAGCAAGCGGTGCTGACATAAGGACATTATTGTGCCCTATGTACTCGAAGGGGAGGCGAGGGTGAGATGCGCGGTGGACAGTGCGCAACTGCGCAGACCGGCCGCAAGACGGCTCGGGGTCTTTAGTGTGTCGTGTCACGCGACGATATCAAATGCGAGCTCTAAGTTAATGTTTAAAGACCATATTTATTTTAGTAACTTACTTTAATCTGCTAACATTCTTGTCTGGTCTCTTTTTTGCGATTATTCGACTAGTAAACAATATTATCGCGCTTGACTTTGTGCTAATTATGGTACAATCTCGAGTCTACCTACTTAGATGATTTTCAGATGTGTTTTTACTTTTTAAGCTTACTTATGTAACTATTTACGAAATGTCAGTATCTAACTGAAATTATGTAATATAGGTATATTACATAATTATATAGTTAGTAAGTAAAGTACTGTTGTCTACGTTATAGGTTTAATCCGCTATCGGCTTAAGAAAACTATGTAGGATTTACTATCCGTCTCTTTTGAGCTTATTGTGTGCCGTAGCCGTGTATGCCGTAGCTTACGCAGCAGAACAATGGGTTCTACTTCCACCGGGTCATTCATCTGTCCGTGTCACAATTTGCATAGCTATCTGCGCCATAGATTTCATATCGATAAGCAATACAGTGAAGTCGTGAGTGAGCGGCTGTCCGCGTGTCCGTCGTGGGTGAAAACTGACTCACGATTGTTTGGATTCGGCGCGTGGCACGGCCATTGTCTAATGTTTTGCCAAACGAGCTTCGAAGAATACAGCGACGTTATAACACGGCTGTGTTTATAGTTGGAGTTGATGCGCCGTCACCGCCAGTGCGTCAGCGCGGGCAGTGTCACCGCCCCAATGCCGAAACATCCTCTTATACCTACCTAACTATGAAGAATAATTACCTCTACACAATACATCAAACGAGATATTGTCGATCAGATTCGTTTCCGTTAGAGAGTGACACATTATCATCGACATTGGACGAAAGGGAATCGCTACACCTCACCTATGGTCTTCCCACATAAAAGAAGATTGAAAACGACTTTGCCCAATGCCCATTGCTACAATGCAGCAGCGTAACGCTCTATCAGTCATGCTGTATGTAACTATGTATGGAGAAATAAACCATGATTTACACGGTTTACTTAACTATATACCGCTAGGTACATAATAGGTGCGTTTATAATATGTAGCTAAGTTATGCCTAATTTTGGCTCAGGTACAAAGCTTAGATAGATGCAGATTCGTTCAGCGTGAGTCGGGCTCCAACTAGCGGAATGCAATACCCGGCCCTAAATCCCAGTGTAAACATTCCACCCACACCCCGTCTACTGGTAACTCAATATTCGGCTAGTCGATCCGCTGTAGGGCTCACACCTAGATATATATCCAATTTTTTAAGTGGAGATCTGAACTAAAAAATTTCGAGTGTTTTTGTATAGCACTCGTTAATAATCCTCTATAAGTAAGTATGTAAGTAAAGTATCAACGTGTAGCACATCACTCCATCGGTTTTTAAAAACATTCTTAAGGTTTTCAAAAAAGTTTTTTGATTAAGTGAATAACTTTTGAAAACAATCGCTCTAAAAAATGTGCTCTCCCTCTAACTTTTGAACCAGGCCTATAAAAATTAAGTAAATATACCTATACTTAACTTAATAAATACCTACTTACCACGAAAATTGTTTGAGTCATTAGGTATATGTATATATTTTGACCAAAAAACCTCTTTTTATACCAGCCTTCAGAAGCCTTTTTTAAGCAGTAATTTTTTCTCTTTTTTTTAGCAGAGCATAAGGGCGAAGGGCACGGAATCCATCATTTTGCGTGGTCCGACACGCACTTGGCTGTTTTTATTTTTATTTTAGTTTGAGAAATATAATCACTCAATACAAATGTTTATTTCTTTACCAATAATTTGTATTCTTAAAATTTTAAAGTTTGCAGTGCGCTTAGATTTTCTACGATACTATGATACATTAAAGAAGCGATTTCCGCAATCTCCAAACAGTCCAAACACAGTTACTTTATTTTCACAAAGTTTTGTTTATTGTTTGTTTATTTTTCTGTAGGTAGGCAGCCCTATAACTTTTGCAACGGGACCGCTACATCAGCCCTCCTTTAATAAAACATCTCGATAATGAAAAGTCAGGCCATCGCGAGGGCGCGCCCCCGCCGTCGACCGAAACTCGCCTTTACGACCCCCGCCCAGCCGTTAAAATTAAACGTCGACTTGCATCACCAATAAATATCTTAATGATATGGAATCAGAAAGTATCTCGGGGTTGTGCGGTCTAGAAATGACGTATGTAGTGCGGAGGGCAATGGGAATTGCGTTTTAGGGTTGTCACAGAAGGTCGCGAGTGAGCATGCGTTCGCGCGAGGTGGCGGGAGACGACATTTGACATTCATTGCGTTTTATTGGCGGCGACACGTGCGGGGCCACCTGTCGCGAGCCTCCGCTCGTGCGATTTAATGAACAAAATGCAAATAATTGCGACCTCCGAAGGAAATGTTAACGATGTGCAATTGTCATTGGATTAACAATTCATGACGCTGAAGCATGCGATCGACCCTGAGTTGTGGTCGTTTATCCTGAGATATCCAGCTTAAAAGGCTCGTAAGTTCTTCGATATGACGTGTATCATTTTTCCAATTGCATTGTACCAATGAATAAACTTAATTGGTGTAGGTGATTCTGGTCGCGTTGTATGCAAATGCCGGCGCCGGATGTCGGAACGGACCTCCCGTCAACAGAGCCTTCGGCTCCTATTCAAAATGGCGCCTCTGGTTTTATTGACCACCACTGTTGCCATTGCGTTGCCCA
Source organism: Cydia splendana (assembly GCF_910591565.1). Taxonomy (NCBI): domain Eukaryota; kingdom Metazoa; phylum Arthropoda; class Insecta; order Lepidoptera; family Tortricidae; genus Cydia; species Cydia splendana. The sequence continues at coordinate 7,678,673 of NC_085971.1, read as the reverse complement.
ATCAGTAAATGCTTCCCGTCACCTACGTGCGTACATTAGCATTGCTTTTAGGAGCGACTCGGGTTTATAAGTACCTAATGGTTCAATTGCGATAGGGGAAAAGACTCAGCGTGTAAGCCCAATCGACATGACATTTAACAAAATCTTGTATCGATCGAAAAGCCAAAAGCGCTTATCAAGTGTGTCCCTATCGGGCGGTGTGATTTATTGGCGCTCGCGAGTGATCTTGATGTCTGCGCAAACAATGCCTCATAAAGACAGCAAAAACTTGAACGCAACGCACCGCCTTGCGAATGATTGACAAGCTAGCGATTTGGCGAAGTCCTCAGCTAGTATTTATTCTACAAAACAATGTACCACGTGCAAAATATTTTATTCAAAATCATTTGCATAGCTATGAATATTTAAGTTACAACCACATTTTATCTACCTAATTCTAATTCGGGCCTTGACTCCGGGTTTTCCCTAATGCAGAGGCAAGTCCATCTCAATCCAACCCGGCATCGCAGCAAGCGTGATGGCCACCTTTGCGTCGGGAGCGGCCCGGGGAGGGTTACAGTAGCAGCTCGATCACCTCCGCTTTGGCTTTTTGATAACGTTCGCCTTCCACGACCAGCCGATCCGAAGCCGTTCGTCACTTCCAAGCCGCGGACGGGGGCTGCACTTATTTGTAGGAGCTGCGATGGTTTATTTTATTAATTTATTATTCTGCAACAGAAAAGCCTTACAGTTTGTTTTTGCTAATAGGTTTTAAACGTATACTTTACCTATAGTTATTGTATTGTATACTACTGGCAGATGATAAATCATAAATATGTTATCTGTCATCGATAATATCATACCATAGTAATAGTGATAGTAATGAGCCAATTAAGTCCGTACGATATATACGTGTAATGACAAGTGCTCAGTTGGATCAACAAAATAATTGATCCGCTCTGACAACATGAGGCTTCTAACAATAAAACTAATGTCCGCGATACAGACGCCATGTGCCAATTAACAAGCCGGGTTAACGAATCGAACCCAATTAAAGAGACCGTCCAGCGTGACCGCGACCGAGCACCGACATCCGCGATTTGGTGGTGATAAAACATTATTAGAATTCATGATTGGATGTGTTTATTGTTTATATCGGATATGCTTCCAAGAAAAGACCGTCTAATACGGATTCCTAACTTGGTTACTGAATATAAACGAGATTAATTAACAAACAAGCCGATTATCAACAGATTTAAATTCATTTAGTTGATAAAATCCAAACATTCGAAATCTATTCCCAAATAAATAGTGGATATATTAGGAAGTCCTGTCACAAAATCCGTGCAACAAAGGGCCATCAAGCCCCGCGCACCCCGCGCCTCGGAATAGTCAATTAGATGAGTGGCGCACCTGTGTGGCCGACTGGGGAAAAAATGTGGGCGCACCCTGGACTAAACGAATTATAACCACTACCTGAGACGTCCTTACGTGACTCAACGCGCCCTCGGTTACTCGTAACTTTTAAACAACTTCCAATACACCTCCACCGCGGCATCCTCATACCAATGTTCTTTCCTACTTGGCAATGTAGCCCGAACAAATGGAAATATTTGAGGGATCGTGATTTGTAATAATCGACATATTAGTCAAGTGGTCCCGCCTTCATTCTCAGGTGCATTTTTATATTGAAGAAACGCCTGTTTTTTTGTTGTGTTTTAAAAGCATTCACAATGCTATGTAGTTTCCCAAGATTTGTTAATGAGGTGATTTTTGATTAGTCACTTGATGTCGTTGTAATTTTCTGGGTTGAGTCGGAATTTAAATTAAAGTGAGATACAGTGGTCACATTTTTTTCTTGGTCACGCTTGACTGGCTGTTAGTGCAGATGAAAAGATTTAGCTTTTGGACCATTATATAGCTTTCGGTTTAAGAAGTTCGAGGTTCTTTCATAAATGCTGCTATATGTATTATGTATATGTACTTAATTGCCTAATATTTTCGTCCAAAAGTTTCAAAAGTCAATCTTGGAATTCTTGGATCCGGTTTGTCATTTTTAAAGTTGTCACTAGATTACTGGAGACATAAGACAGAACCGATATAATAAGTTAGGTACATGATTATGCCTTTTGTTCGTATATCTGACAGGCACGATTTTGTAACTGGAATCGAAAACATACAAAATGTTCGCGCAGCTGTGTAATTTACGCGGTGGCATAGAACAGTAAACATCTAAAATTACACTAAGGTACCAGGTGGGACCAGTATTACAGACGCTTATGTACTACCCACGATGATTCCTCCTACGTAACTGTTTAGAGCCACTACTTAATTTACATGTGGCAATTTCTGGTTAGACTCGGAATGTGGTTGCAACTTGGAGTTCAATAATTTTCTTGGCAGTAGAAGTTTTCGTCATCAAAAATGAGTAGGCGGCAGCGGTGGCGCCTGATGGGTCGGTAGACAATGGGTGCGGTATCAGAGCTTTGTCCCTAGCCTCGCTGAGTAATGGTCGCAGTATGTGCGCCGGGAGCGCCGATAACGCGGCGCCCGATAACCTGCGCCACCGGGACCTCGTCTGAGAATGTGCCACATACCGACACACCGACGTTTGCCAATAAACACTGGAAATTAAGTTTAGGAGACGTGCACGTGTGCCGCAGGATGTGGTCGTGACCGCAGTATCGGCTTATCTTGCGCGGAGAGATCTTACGAGTAAAAAGACGAGTGTTATTCATCTAAACCCGGATACAAATACAATGACAAAAACTGACACTCTGTAATGGTAAATATGTTTGCTTTTTATGTATACACAATAATTATATCACGACTAAAATAGCGGGTTCTAAGTTCTAAGACTCCTAATTCATTAACAAAGGCAAAAAGTTAGTCTTGCCCACTACAAAAAGTTACCTTTAAATTTAAGCCAACCTACTTATTAAGATGCGAGCTAGGTATAGAGAAAATCATTCATCAATCATCAGAAAGATCAGGTACCTAGACTATTACATTTTATCACACTCGCTCAGTAAATGTGGAATTGCGGGCAGGTTTAGCGGCAGTTATAGAAAAAGCGTTCTCCCTAGGGAGTTATGAAGTTTCTAATGCCATTATTAACAGTTTTTTGTCTTTATACTTAATTTTTGTATCGCAAGTGTGATGAAAAACATTGTGTGTAACTCGGGGTGTAATAATATTGCAAACTCGAGTCTATAAATCGCTCCGGCAAGGCGTCGCGATTTAACTTACTCTCGTTTGCAATATTCAACTTACGCCCCATGTTGCACAATGGACTATTGTACACCGATACCTATGTTTAGTGTACCTACCTTTTAATATGAAATAGTAATGAATGATGTTTTATTACTTATTTACACTAAGGTCGATGATGCTGACTTCATGAGCGGTTGTCATCAAAACAGGTTTAGTTTATGGATGGATATAACCGTGGTACTAATCGAATACGTTGAAGGTATGTTAGTGGGAAGACAGTGATTTCTTTCAATAACGAGATCGCCTGATAAATGTAGACTTCGCTTGTTTAAGGCGATGCAACTTTCCTTGCAGAGTTAGATACAAAAAACTAAACGACAAGACTTGCAGCGAAGGAACTTCTTAAATGGACAACAGAATCGCATTAAGTTTAGTGATGTTGGGAAAATATGTACCTACTTACCCGGGCATCTCTTGCTTGCACCACATACCGCAGTCCAATACGGGGGGACAAGTTTTCCGGATGCCATTTGATAAGCCGGAATCTTATTGCAAAAATTAATTGATTGCAAAACTATGTCTGACAAAAGTTGACGTTTGACTAGTTACCACAAAATTAAGTAAGTAAGTAACACGTTATTGTACGGAAGAGAGGAATACAGGTACATCAGATAGAACAACAATAAAATGTGGCGCCCTACAGCCCTATACTTCAGCTGTCAAATTCGGGGACACGATTTTTTTCTTATCCTTCACATATATGTTGTCTAAGATCACACTCTTTTACGGCATAGCATATGGTCGCATCGTAAATAAGGATGAAGCATTTAAGTTCATATACTTACACATACACATAATTTGTTGAACGTTCTTTAGCCTTTGCTTATGCATTTACCTACATGCTGTTACTAATGGCTTCGTTGTTTGAGTTGCCAATATTAGTCGACAAGAGAGTCTTTGAAAACAACCGAGTTTTCATTGCGTCCGTAATTCTTAAGACTCGTTATAGTTATGGTTAAAATAAGGTAAACGTCCCAGTATTCCACATGCTAATACCCAATTAATGCCTTAAATTTAAAGATGACATGTACTGGGGCAGTGAAGAGCACTCGGATGTCTACCTTAGTGACATTAAAAAAGTGTATAGGTATAGTTCGGCAAGAGATTGTCTGCACAAAATTTGATTTTTTCTTATAGAATAAACTACTCAACACCTATTTACAGCGTCAAGATGCATAATGAAGTAGAACATTGATATGTATATAGGTAGTAGTGCGTTAGATATATTCGCCATGCGCCGGCGCCGCGCCGTACAAGGCGCGGAGGCATTGCTCGCTGGCGGTGACGTCACGAGGCCGCAGCCTCGCTGCTCTGCAGTCTGCACCACTGGGGAAATGCAAACTCAAGAATATGTCCAATATGCGGCAATGCTATGAGATTTCTCAAAGGTATTTTCTTATTATTACATAGCTACTTTTTTTAAACATGTGCTAGATTGTGCAGCCTATCAACGACATACCTATATCACTTTAACAAGTTTAACATTTATCGTGTTAAATGCAGGGTCATGTTTTCTAAACCTTGTTTTTTTATCCGAGTATCCTTACCACGAGTTGGACAATGACATAATTCACTATAGCGACTACTTATTGCAATTCATTTACCTCGTACTGACATTGGTGCAAGGAGATGCACTGCGTTTGACGAGTTGACGCAGTCAAAACTCATGGTGAGGGTACAGATACGAAAATTACAGTTCGATTGCCCCAATTTGTCCAACCGATCAGCCAGTCAGTTTTAGTTCAAAATTGGTAAAAACTAAAAAGCAGGATGATTGTAAATTGGGCTCAGTTAGGAGAAACTTACTGTATTTTTTTTTATTGATATATATGAAACTGACTTGACACGACTCGGAATGGTGCTTAGGTTAGGAACATTGATTTTGCGTGGTTACCTATTCTGAAAAAGTGCAAATGTTTCAGCGGAACAAAAGACGTATTCAGACGAGAAGTGTTTTTAATTACGTAGTTGTATGTATTACAAGACTTGAATCTCGCAAGATTCCATCTACCAACGTTGGTCGTGAGGTCGTGACCCGTCCCTGCGGCCGCGCCGACACCTGCGCGAGTCGACGCTCGAGCGGCCACGTGTGTGGCTCAGATTAACTCGACGACGATGCATTGTATTACTTAGGACTCGTCATCATTACAACTGACGGATACTTACGAGTTTTTATATTTTGGTATATACATACATAATAATATATGAAAACGTCACAGCGTGTTTGAAAATATATATGTTAGACAAAATGTTTAATCTTTAGTGTACAACACTTTCACAAATCACTTATTTTATTTATATTATTGAGTCATAATAAATATTGAATAGATAAGCAATAGGTATAAGTTTGCGCAGGTACTTGAATGAACAATGAAATTATACTCGTGTTGTTTCAGTTTGAATACCTAGTAGTTAATAGAACAGGTAGATCCCTGTCTACTCCAACTTTGTGACACCATCTACAACTCAAGCACAAGCCTTTGTTTAAAATGAATTGCATTGTTTGCGCTCGGATTTATGGATATAGTCTTAAGTCGCAGGTAAAATAGTTTTATTTGTTTACTAACTTAAGATCACTCTAAGAATATTATTTTTAATTCATGCAGAATATTTGATAGAGTTAGACTAAGATAAGTCTGCAACTACATATTTTAATTTCACACGCAGTGCAAGTGTTATTAATTGTAAGTCGTAATTTCATAGATGTTTGACGTTTTGTTCCTCTGTTCCCTTTAGCGTACTTACCTATTGTAATTAGAATGCTTGTCTTTGCTTTTCTAAAACAATTAGGCGTGATGAATAGTAGAGCAATTTCATTGTGACAATAGATGGATCAGATAATGGTACTTACTTACGCTACGTCTTACGTAAGCGAACAACTCGCGACGGCGGCGCGGCGCGGCGCGGCGCGGCGCGGCGAGGAAGAAACAAAACGTTGATACGTATAGGTGTGTCCTACTCACACATGAGCGATTTAGACGCGAAGCGGCGCGGCGCGGCGCGGCGCGGCGAACACGCGGCGAACACGCGGCGCGGCGCGGCGCGGCGAGGTGAAACAAAACGTTGATACGTATAGGTGTGTCCTACTCACACATGAACGCGGCGAAGGCGCGGCGCGGCGCGGCGGCCTTGTCCGACTAGGGAGACACTCCACGATCGCCATGGCCGCACGCAGACACGGTTTTTAGTAAATTCGTATTTAAATTATGAGTAAACTATGTCTTTATGTGGTTACTTGCATAAAGTAAGTGCAGCGTTCTTCGTTGTCTAAAATTTTGGTTTACTGGGATTTTGAATTGGCACCGCCATCAAAAACTAAGTACACAATTACCCGGGTGGTTATTAATTTGCTTATTAGGTACTAGCTTTTGCCCGCGACTTCGTCTGCGTGGAATTAGTAATTTGGGTACCATAATTTTTAAACAAATCTGCTTTTTATTACTTCCTTCTTTTCGCCCCCAAAATGGATGACTAATTACAATTAGTCAAAAATGCGAACTTTCTTTATTTGTAACGAAATTAAGATATTATTTTCTTTTATTTATTAATTAATTTTGACGTGATAACGTCTTATAAATCGATGAACACCGGTAGCATGCACGAAAAAGTGTCACGTTGTGGACAAATCTCCATGGTAACTTTGTGGACAGATCTCCATGGTAACGTTACGTAATGTAATGGTAATGTTTTCTTATGACGTTATCACGCAAAATTATCGTCCGTAAACCGACTTTACAGACAACCATATTTTTCTATCTTAACATCACTTCCACCTCCACTCCAACTTGGAGGTTCGAGAAGTTGAAGAAGTTGGAGAAGCTGTAGAAGTTGGAGAAGTTGATAAAGTTGAATAAGTTGGAGAAGTTGAAGTTGGACAATTTAAAGTTGGAGAAGTTGGACAATTTGAAAAAGTTGAAGAAGTTCGAGTTGGAGAAGTTGAAGTTGAATTTGAAGAAGTTGGAGAAGTTGAGTCGAAGAAGTTGAAAAGGTTGGAGTAGTCGAATTTGAAGAAGTTGGAAAAGTTGAAGTTGAAGAAGTTGAAAAGGTTGGAGTAGTAGAAGTTCAAGAAGTACGAGAAGTTGAAGTTAAAGAAGTTGGAGATGTCGAAGTTGAAGAAGTTGAAGAATTTCGAGTTGGAGAAGTTGAAGTTGAAGAAGTTGAAAAGGTTGGAGAACTTGAAGAAGTTGAAGTCTAAGAAGTAGATGTTGAAGTTGAAGAAGTGGGAGAAGTTGAAGTTGAAGAAGTTGAAGTTAAAGAAATTGGAGAAGTCGAAGTTGAAGAAGTTGAAGTTGAAGAAGTAGGAGAAGTTGAAGTTAGAGAAGTTGAAGAAATTGAAAAGGTTGGAGAAGTTGAAGTAGAAGAAGTTGGAGAAGTCGAAGTTGAAGTTGAAGTAGGAGAAGTTGAAGTTAGAGAAGTTGAAGAAATTGAAAAGGTTGGAGAAGTTGAAGTTGGAGAAGTTGAAGAAGTTGGAGAAGTTGAAAAAGTTGAAGCAGTTAGAGTTGGAGAAGTTGAAGTTGAATTTGAAGAAGTTGGAGAAGTTGAAGTTGAAGAAGTTGAAAAGGTTGGAGAACTTGAAGAAGTTGAAAGGTTGGAGAAGTTGAAGTTGAACAAGTAGAAGATGTTGAAGTTGAAGAAGTGGGAGAAGTTGAAGTTGAAGAAGTTGAAGTTTAAAAAGTTGGAGAAGTCGAAGTTGAAGAAGTTGAAGATGAAGAAGTAGGATAAGTTGGAGGAGTTGAAAAAGTTGAAGCAGTTCGAGTTGGAGAAGTTGAAGTTGAATTTGAAGATTTTGGAGAAGTTGAAGTTGAAAAGATTGGATAACTAGAAGAAGTAGATGTTGAAGTTGAAGAAGTGGGAGAAGTTGAAGTTGAAGAAGTTGAAGTTAAGGAAGTTGGCGAAGTCGAAGTTGAAGAAGTTGATGTTGAAGAAGTAGAAGTTGAAGTTAAGGAAGTTGGCGAAGTCGAAGTTGAAGAAGTTGATGTTGAAGAAGTAGAAGTTGAAGTTAGAGAAGTTGAAGAAATTGAAAAGGTTGGAGAAGTTGAAGTAGAAGAAGTTGGAGAAGTCGAAGTTGAAGTTGAAGAAGTAGAAAAAGTTGAAGTTAGAGAAGTTGAAGAAATTAAAAAGGTTGGAGAAGTTGAAGTTGGAGAAGTTGAAGAAGTCGGAGAAGTTGAATTTGAAGTTGAAGAAGTTGAAAAGGTTGGATAACTGCAAGAAGTAGATGTTGAAGTTGAAGAAGTGGGAGAAGTTGAAGTTGATGAAGTTGAAGTTAAAGAAGTTGGAGAAGTCGAAGTTGAAGAAGTTGATGTTGAAGAAGTAGAAGTTGAAGTTAGAGAAGTTGAAGAAATTGAAAAGGTTGGAGAAGTTGAAGTAGAAGAAGTTGGAGAAGTCGAAGTTGAAGTTGAAGAAGTAGGAGAAGTTGAAGTTAGAGAAGTTGAAGAAATTGAAAAGGTTGGAGAAGTTGAAGTTGGAGAAGTTGAGGAAGTTGGAGAAGTTGAAGTTGAATTTGAAGAAGTTGAAGTTGAAGAAGTTGAAAAGGTTGGAGAATTTGAAGAAGTTGAAAGGTTGGAGAAGTTGAAGTTGAAGTAGGAGATGATGAAGTTGAAGAAGTGGAAGAAGTTGAAGTTAAAGAAGTTGGAGAAGTCGAAGTTGAAGAAGTTGAAGTTGAAGAAGTAGAAGTTGAAGTTAGAGAAGTTGAAGAAATTGAAAAGGTTGGAGAAGTTGAAGTTGAAGTTTGAGAAGTTGAAGTTGGACAATTTTAAGTTGGAGAAGTTGAAGAAGTTTGAGAAGTTGAAAAAGTTGACTAAGTTCGAGTTAGAGAAGTTAAAGTTGAATTTGAAGAAGTTGAAGAAGTTGAAAAGGTTGGAGAAGTTGAAGTTGAAGAAGTAGGAGATGTTGAAGTTGAAGAAGTGGGAGAAGTTGAAGTTGAAGAAGTTGGAGAAGTTGAAGTTAAAGATGTTGGAGAAGTCGAAGTTGAAGCAGTTGAAAAAGTTGGAGAATTTGAAGAAGTTGGATGAATTGAAGAAGTAGGAAGATAAATAAGTTGGAGAAATTGAGGAAGTTGAAAAAGTTGAAGAAGTTAAAAAAAGTTGGAGAAGTTGAAGAAGGTGCAAAAGTGGAAGAGTTAGAGTTGGAGAAGTTGAAGTTGAATTTGAGGAAGTTGGAGAAGTTGAAGTTGAAAAGGTTGGAGTAGTCGAATTTGAAGAAGTTGAAGTTGAAGAAGTTGAAAAGGTTGGAGAACTTGAAGAAGTTGAAAAGGTTGGAGAACTTGAAGAAGTTGAAAAGGTTGGAGAAGTTGAAGTTCAAGAAGTAGGAGATGTTGAAGTTATAGAAGTAGAAAATGAAGAAGTTGGAGAAGTTGAAGAAGTTCGAGTTGGAGAATATGAAGTTAGAGAAGTTGAAGAAGTTCGAGTTGGAGAATATGAAGTTACAGAAGTTGAAGAAGGAGAAGTTGAAGGACGAGTTGAAGAAGTAGGAGTTGAAGTTGAAGAAGTTGAAGTTAGAGAAGTAGAAGTTGAAAAGGTTGGAGAAGTTGAAGTTGAAGTAGGAGAAGTAGAAGTTGAAAAGGTTGAAATAGTTGAAGAAGTAGGAGAAGTTGAAGTTGAAGTTGAAAAGGTTGAAGTAGTTGAATAAGTAGGAGAAGTTAAAGTTGAAAACGTTGAAAAGGTTGAAGAAGTTGAAGAAGTAGGAGAAGTTGAAGTTAGAGAAGTTGATGAAGTTGAAGAAGTGAAAGAAGTAGGAGAAGTTGAAGTTAGAGAAGTTGAAGTAGGAGAAGTTAAAGTTGAAGTTGAAAAGGTTGAAGAAGTTGAAGAAGTTGAAGTTGACGACGTTGAAAAGATTGGAGAAGTTCGAGTTGGAGAAGTTGAAGTTAGAGAAGTAGAAGTTGAATTGTTGAAGAAAAGGTTGTTGATTCCCCATACAAACTTCCACCCCCTTTTTCACCCCTTTAAAGAGGGATTTCTGGGATAAAAACTACCCTATGTCCTTCCCCGGGACTCAAACTATCTCTATACCAAATTTCATGAAAATCGGTTCAGCGGTTTAAGCGTGAAGAGGTAACAGACAGACAGACAGACGGACACACTTTCGCATTTATAATATTACTAGCTTTTGCCCGCGACTTCGTCTGCGTGGAATTAGTGACAGCAGCTAAAGTAGGTATGGCGCCTGGATAATTCTAATAGCAATGATTCAATTCGCGCATTGCTTGCTTCAATTATTAGGCAATTCATTAACTCTTTCAATTCCACCCCCCCTTGCACTCTCTTCAGGGATGATTACCGACATAAAAACTATCCTATGTACTTCCCCGGGACTCAAACTATCCCTATACCAAATTTCAACTAAATCGGTTCAGCGGCTTAAGCGTGAAGAGGTAACAGACAGACAGACACACTTTCGCCTTTATAATATTATATATATTTATAATATTAGTATTAATATAGTATGGATAGTATGGATTAATTACGTTTTGGCAGAAATTGGCTTTACGACGGGATAGGGACTGGACAAGGACCTATAGGGGTGGGGTCTGGTATATAAAAAAATATTTTGTGCTTTTCAGTGGGTTGGAAGGACCTCAAAAGGAAACAACGGAACCCTTATACTCCTTATAGGATCACTCGTGCGTCTGTCTGTCTGTCCGTCTGTCACAGCCTATTTTCTCGGAAACTACTGGACCAATTAAGTTGAAATTTGGTACACATATGTACATTAGTAACTTAAAGATGGACATGTTTTTTTTATAATTTTAAAATACATAGGTTCGAAGTTATTTAAGAAAATAGCCAAAAAATGACCATTTATCTCCAAAACTACTGGGTCTAAAATTTTGAAAAAAAAATATAAGTACAAAATAGTTCTTTACCTATAGATGACAGGAAAACCTATTAGAAATGTGAAGTCAAGCGGGAGTCGGAATTATGTACGGAACCCTAGAAACGCGAGTCTGACTCGCACTTGGCCGGTTTTTTTAAAGAAATTATATTAAGTTATTTTGCTTTTATGTTTGTTTTTTTTAATTGATTTATTTATATTTTTACTTTTTTATTTCGTTTTATTTATTTTTGTCTCATTATGACGATCGATTGATCTTGCTGCGCGCACGTAATACAGGGACCCACTCCCTCTCCCACTCGCACTCGCACTCGCACTCTCAATCCCACTGAAAACCGCATCAAAATCACGGACAAACATACATACATAAATACATACCGGTCAAACTGAGAACCTCCTTTTTTTTAAGGCGGTTAAAAACCAAAGTAGTTGCTCTTTTCTGTGAGCTGTAACTTCGCAATTAGCTTAAAAAAATTGAAATAATTACATAAATTACTTTGCCGAATCTTTACTACAGCGAACTCAGAATAGTCGTAAGTGCCATAGAAGCTACTGGAGTTAAGTCTTTTATGCCAATTTCCGCGAATTTGAATATTTTTTAGTTTTGTGCCTATAGATTACAGGAAAACCTATAAAGAAATCAAACGGGAGTCGACTAATCAAATCATAGCCGGTAATTCTATATACGCAACGCCTCTAGCCGCGTCATATTCGCGTCTAAAAATCAAATGGATTGATCGCGCCCGTTCCGCGCCGCGCCACGCCGCCGCCGCGCCGCTTCGCCATCGCGTCAAAATCGCTCACCTAGGACACTTCCATATGCAACAACGGTTTGTTTTTTCCGTGCCGCGTCTCGCCGCGCCGCCGCCGCGCCGCGCCGCGCCTCGCCGCCCGACATTCGCGTGCAAATCGCGCCGCGCCGCGTTCGCAACGAGATCGCTTACGTAGGACACTTCTATGGGCATCAAAGGATTGATTTAGCCGCGCCGCGCCGCGCCGCGCCGCGTTCGCGCGTTGTTCGCCTACGTAAGACGTAGCGTTATATCGTGGTTACGGTACCGCGTCGTGAGCCGTGAGAGCCGGCGGGCACTGCGCACGGCGCAGCGGTAACGCGACAAACGGTGTGATTGATCGCGAGGCTTTTAGCGATTGAAGTTTATCGATCAACACTTTTCTTGTCATGTAACTAACAGCCGTATTCGAACAATAAGATACGTCAAATACTAGATATTGAAACGATATGGATTGGATATGTCAGTGTCAAACAAGTGTCAAAATTGACGTTTCTTCAAACAAAAACGTCACTTTTGACACTTGTTTGACACTGACATATCCAATCCATATCGTTTCAATATCTAGTATTTGACGTATCTCATTGTTCGAATACGGCTGTAGGTATTCTACAAATATATTATAGTATTATGCTGTGTACTAAACTGCTGTTTATCCATAAGAGCTCACACTGACGGTGTAAAAACATTAGCCGAATTGTGGAATTCTCGTGTCACCTCTTATGAAAGTTATGAATTTACGTGTTCGCAAATAAAATCTAAATATAAATTGTTATAGTCGTGTATCGTGTAAAACACACGCAAAAAAATTGTATATCTGCACCCATGGGTAAAACATAGAGAAACCTGTAAATAATATTAACACCATAATTAAATTTGTACCTATGTTTTCACAAATAAAAAGATTCTGATTCTGAATAATAATCTCTTGTGAACGATATGATGTGCTGTCTGTGTATCCAAGAAGTAGGTAGTGGTATGCGTAGTCAAGCATTTGAATAGACACAACGTTATAATAGTGGCGTCGCCTGTGTCGGGTGGGCTGAATAGTGAATCGGCCGTCGGCTGCGCCGGCGCGGCCTTATGGCCCATTGTCTGCGAACAAACGCAGGAAACTGTAAAGTCGAAAGTCCGCTTGTTAGACGTTTCGCGGTACGGACAGGTAGGTCGCAGGTGTCACTTTTGTTATTGTGCTGTAGAGAGCTCCACTGGAGTTGCAAACACGAATATAAACAATGTCAAGCATCCATAAAGAACCTACAAAAGTGCTGTGCGGTTTGAATGATAGTTATGAAAGAAGAGGAAGTTGTTTATTGAGAGTGCAGGGATTTGTAGAAGTGTTCTGTGGAGATGTGTCAATTGGTTCGGAGCATTGTGGTATTGTTCCGCATACAGTGTAACGGTGTTGGCACAACATTCGAATCTATTGTTTGAACAATGCAAATTATTTTGTTGCTCACAACATTATAATCATTGAACATTTAGGAACAATCACCAGATTAACATGAACTAAAAATCATTATTTAGAAAGCATAATTATTTCTATACCAAGTATGTTCTACAGATAAGAACTACTTGAACATAAATTACTATACAGTGTGGAAAGATAAGTCGGGCCCTGGAGGGAAACTACCTTAAATCCTTAAGCTGTCTCATTTTACTTAAAGGAGACATTCCTTTATTTTTAAAAAGAAACAAAACTGCAACTTGCCTCGCCCGGGACTCGAACCGACTAAAAATTCCAAAAAATAAAAACTCGCAATTTTATTCTACTAGTCGATACAGTTAATGTTGATGATAATATTTCTCCAAGAAACATTAGGTCTTACACTCGTCTGTCGTACAAAATATCCATAAAATCTAATATTTAGTACTCAAGATTTTTTTAGACAAGCCAAATTGAAGAAAAGAAGAAAAATACTTTGAATGCAGTTTTGTTTCTTTTTAAAAATAAAGGAATGTCTCCTTTAAGTAAAATGAGCCAGCTTAAGGATATAAGGTAGTTTCCCTCCAGGGCCCGACTTATCTTTCCACACTGTATAGCAATTGGTAACTTATTTTGTAATGGAAAATTTTCATTTTGCATAAATGAAGAGGGCGGAGGGTCCTTGCAAATATAGCGTGAAGCAGCCGTCGGCGATCGATAGGCGCCGCCATGTTGAATTTCCCGGCCAATGCGCGTAGCCATGGAAAGCCGTCGCCATGGCAACGCGGCTGAAGGGGAAAGTGACGGAGAGGCTTTATGAACTTGTAGTTCTCTGTCTGGTAGGCTATATGTAGGCGACTGTACATGTTAGGTAGGTAAGTACATTATCTATGCGTATACCATACGTATCGCGTGCAACTAAACATTAAACTAAGGCTTTGAAATAAACTGAAATTTAATAGGATAAATGTTTCAAAACCATAAAGGCGGTTTAAATCAGTATTCATTAATTATTACAATTGAAATAGTTAATAAGTAGCAGATAGAGAGTTTTATTCCACAAAAACTGTAGTCAGGATGCATTTTATGCATTCCATTCAGTGTAACTCCGTAACTTCTTGTGAAAATATTTTAGCTACATATTGAATACGTAGGGGTCTTGGGGTACCTATGTATAAATACAGCATACTATAGTAGTTACTGATATTTTTGGCAGATTAGTTATTGATAAAACTGTTTGCCTAGGAAGGGACGTTGTGCAAAATATGATGTTCAGAAATTATACCGTTATAAGGTTAAGTAATAACTAGGTACCCTATTGTCGGCACGCCACCATTGTCGAGCGCCTTCAACCTTATACATATATAGGTAAGGTAAACGTACTGGTGCTCGACGCTGTCCCAGTACATGTCATCTTGAAACTTAAGTCATTGTCAATAGAGGTGACAGCAAGGTGTCATCTATTGGGCATTAGCATATCGAGGACTAGTACGTTTACCTTAGGCAGCCGTATTTAGTGACTGTCCTACACAGAAAACCGCCTAGGTAGTCGGTCTGTACTTTCCTACAAAGAAGGTGCCAATGACAAGTATTTTTCAGTGCCATTTGCCAATCATTAGGTACAGTTTATTCTAGTAGGTTTATTATTTTAAATTCGAAACGTAGGTATATAAGACGCAGGTGTGCTCAAGTATTTCAGGCGCGCGTAGCGGCGCCGGCGTCGGGACGGAACGTTGAAGAGTGATGGAGTGACGGGCATAAATACCGACGTCTCTATAGACAGCATAGCGTTCTGTTATAGGGCAGCCTCCGTTGGAATTTCGAAGAAAACTCTTGAATACAACCCAAACAGTTTATTGAACCCAAAATACACTGCACAAACTTACACACTAAAAGATTTAGGATTACTAGATCTATGTTAAAGAGTAAATTACGAGTGACCATGTTTTTACTGTTATTCGAATTTTTATACAGTAATATTGCTGTCAATGCTTCACCTACATTTTAGTTTTACCTGGTAAGCAAAATAATTATACATGTATATAACAGGCCCCCCGATAAGACGAGGCTTTATCTTGAATAGATGAAGCTGAGTGAGAAAATTACATATAAAAGACTTAATGGAAAGTGGTTAATTAATATACATTTCAAAAACTTTTATAAGTACTTATAGTTAATCTTATTCTATACTAAAGCTAGTTATGTTCAGTAGAAGTGCTTGATTGACAACTAAGTAAATTATGTTAAAAGTAATACTAAGTTAAGTGTTACACTTGAGTAGCTAATAAGTTTAGGAATTTCTATAGCCGACACAGAATAGTCTTTGATATCGTCATTACATTTTACAGTAAAATGACAAGGTTTTGATTAAACAAAAATCCATTTAATATTATTTAGTAAGTACATGCCAAATATCGACATCACAAGAAATACATTTGGGGTTACACTCTTTTGGTACAGATTTGAAATTTCGGTGAAAAGACGAGTTTCGCAACATGGGTTAATGATTCTGGAATAAATAGGTAGTTAAAAGAGGACAGATGGAATATTCACTATTCACTGTAGTGCAAGTGTTTAGGTTATTTAATAAAGTAGGTATAATGTAGTTAATTCGTGATATAACGATAAAGGATGGTTTTAGTAAATAAAATAGCATTTAAAATATAATCTAAGTAATTGGAGATCGTGAGTAATGATGAGCTCTCAATTACATTTACAAGTTGGTTGTCACGCGACATGTAGGTTAGTTGTTAATTTACTTTTGTAACTTGAGATAAGGCCTGAGGTATGTGTTCTAGTGAGTTTATTTTTATTCCATTAGAATTAATATAGAAATGGTTGAGTTGAAAACATCTATGCAGGAGGGTTTTGAAAGAGAATTAGGTTGTATTTAGGGATGGGCAGGCTTTATCTCATTTACGTGATATTTAGTATGGCGGCGATGAATGCAGAGAGTAACGTTATTTTTATTATGAACTTTAGCTATTTTGTACGGCCCTTTCCAAATAGGAGATAAGGCTTTTCGAAGCCTGTGGTGTTGTTTTAGATATACAAGATCGCCAACCTTGTATGAAATTACACGAGAGGGCGAGTCGTAGTATTGCTTAGAGGTTTCTTTACTTTTAATAATATATTCGAGGGCCTTTTCTCGACTACATCGCATACGGTACTGTAGGGCTCGGACATATTCGTCGTAAGTGAGACTGTCACTGGTTTCGTATAGGGAATTAGGAATATGGGGTTTGTGCCCATACAGCAGTTCATATGGAGTGTATTGAGTGGTACTGTGTGGGGTAGTATTATAACAGAGGATAGCCGTAAATAGATAGCTGTGCCAATCGGAATGGTTTTCATTCACAAATGATTTTAAATATTCCTTCAAGGTCGAATGGCTGCGTTCAAGGGCACCATTCGTCATAGGGTGATAAGGGGTGGAAAATAAGGGCTTTATTTTAAAAATATTGGTTATTTGTTTAAATAATTCTGAGGTAAAACACGTGCCAAGATCAGTAAGGATCATTTTTGGGATTCCAAATAGAGCCATGAAGTGAACTAAATTACGAGCAACTTCCTCGCTCGTGGCGGTGACCTGTGGGTATGCGCATGAGAATTTGGTAAGGTCATCTTGGAGAGTCAGGATATACCTAAATTTTTGAACACCAGCTTCTGGAAGGGTGCCGACTATATCTAGAGCTAGTCGTTCAAATGGTTTGGTGCTAGAGGATGTTATTACCATTGGAGCTACATTACATTTCCTTAAGGGTTTATTGATTTGGCATAGCTTGCATGACTTAACATAGTTTTCGATATCTTTGCGCATTGTTTTCCAATAGTAAGAAGCCTTAATCCGATTAAACATTCTATTGATTCCGGGGTGTCCAGCGATTGTGGAGTTGTGGTTTTCTTTAAGGATTTGAGGAATTTCTGCAGGTGTAGGATAGATTATTTTGTTTCTGTAAATGTGTATAGTTATGTTAGTATTGTGAAAAACATATGCAATCATATTATAGATTTTAGCATAAGAAATGTTTGTAAATGGCTCCGTAAAGTCCGACACCGCCAAGTCTGTGAGTGTCGGGTTGTTTTGTAATATGATATGTCGTAGTGATTGTAGCAAATTAAAAATAGTTTTATAATTTGTCTCGTCATAGTGATGGACTTTAGTGAATAGGAAGTAATACATTTTATTACTACTGGGGAATGGTAGGACGGAGTCAGGTTGACGTTCAGTATTTTGGAGGTCTTCTTGATTTGGGATTTCAGATAATATTTCGTCGATATAAGGCATAGAAGAGTCAAAATCAAGAGAAGTAGGGCATGCGATTGAGTTCAATTTAGTTTTGACTAAGGTTTCGGAATGTTCTATTATGTTTGTATTATACCTTTCAGTGGATTTGTTAGACTGGGATTTCATGAATTGTTCATAAGGACATTGGACTGTAGTATTAGGAATTAGATTTTGATTTCTGCTCTGGCTGCGAGTTAGGGCATGAATTGGGATTCTGGAAAGAGCGTCGGCATTAGAATTAAGTTTCCCTGGTTTATAAACGACTTCATAGTCGTATTCCTCCAATTTTAATCTCCATCGGATAAGTCTACTGCCAGGGTCCTTTACATTGAAAAGCCAAGTTAGTGGGCGATGATCGGTGACAATTTGGAACTTATTACCATACAAATAAGGACGGAAACATTTTACAGCGAAGATAATGCCTAAAAGCTCTTTTTCTGTGGTGGAGTAGTTACATTCGGCTTTATTCATAGTACGAGACGCGTAGGCGATTGGGAGATCTCGTCCTATGGGACCTTGAGAGAGTACAGCCCCAAGGGCACTGTTACTAGCATCTGAAGTCACAACGAAAGATTTGGAGAAATCGGGGTACTGAAGTAGAGGTGCCGAGGTAAGTTTTTCTTTCAGGTTGTTGAAAGCCAAATCTTGTTCAGAGGACCAATTGAATACGGCGTCTTTCTTTAAGAGAGAGGTAAGGGGTTTTGTTATTTTGGAAAAGCCATCAATGAATCTGCGGTAGTAACCTGCTAGGCCAAGAAATGATTTGATTTCTTTAGAATTACGTGGGACTGGGAACTCAGTGACGGCTTTTACTTTGTCGGGATTAGGATGCACGCCTTTGTCAGTGATTACGTGACCTAAATAAGTCACTTCGCGACGTAGAAATTCGCATTTGTCAGGTTGGAGCTTTAAATTAAATTCACGAAATCTATCAAATATAAGTTGCAATTTTTTGACGTGACTTTCAAGATCATGGGAGTATATTATGCAGTCATCTAAGTATATATAACAATGTAGGCCTTGTAGACCTGAAAGGGCTAGATTCATGAGACGCTGGAAAGTGGAAGGTGCATTTTTCAGGCCAAACGGCATTCTTAAAAACTCGAAGTGGCCTGAAATTCCATTAGGATTAAGAACAGTAAAGCCAGTTTTAGCTGAGTCAGAGGGGTCCATTTTAATTTGATGAAATCCAGACACCAGGTCCAAAGTTGAGAAATATTTAGAATTGCCTAGTTGATCTAAGATGTCGGTTATGAGGGGTATTGGATAGATTTCAGTTATTGTGACGTCATTAAGGCGCCTGTAATCGATAACCAAACGCCATTTTTTTTGGCCTGATGCATCAGCCTTTTTTGGTACAATCCAGACTGGTGCACTCCAGGGGGATATGGAAGGTTGAATTATATTTTGGTCAAGCATTTTCTTGATTTGTTTATCAACTTCTTGACGGTGACATTCGGGGAATCTGTAAGACTTAGCATTAATTGGCGGGGCGTTGCCTGTATTTATTGAGTGTTGTAGGGCGTTAGTATGAGTCAAAGGGTCTCCTTCGAGATAAAAAATGTCAGCGTATCTACTGCAGCAATCAAGCAAAGATTTCTTTTCTTCAGAATTTAGATGTGTGTGACGAATGAGATCTAATACACGTTGGACGCGGTTAGTTGACGTTGACGGTGCATGATTTAGGTTCATGACAGATTCAGCGGAGTTTTCTACAAAGACGGAGTAGTCGATTGGAGTAATCTTTACCTTAAGGTCCTTTATCTCGACCGGGGAATCAGTGGTATTTAAAATAGATACATTAACACGTTTATTCTGTTTTATGGCGACTACGCAGTTGGCTAAATACACCCCCTCACAAAACATATGGTCTAATACTAATCCTTCATTTTTCCCATTTAATTCTGAGACGGAGTTGGAAATACCGCATTCAATTACACTCTCCGATCTAGCAGGAATTATGTAAGAAGGCTGACTAAAATAAATGTGTAATTGCTGACCATTTAATGAAATAGAATCGGTTTTGTAATCTATATTTGCGTCGTAGATTTTGAAAAAATCGTTACCTATGATACCGTCGTATTTGAGATTGACCTCGTCTTTAATAGCGTGAAATTCGTAGCGAATTGTTTGATTTGTTAGACAGAGTCCTAATTGTAGGGAACCTAGAGTCTCACAGTATGAGTCAGAGTCGTTAATACCTTTCAGTTTAATAATTTTAGACGAGAGTGGGGGTTTCTGTTCCAAACTGGAGTATTTAACAATACTTACACTAGATCCTGTGTCCAACAGGAAGCAGAGAGGTTTATTGGAGTAGGGAGTATTTAAATAAGAATGTGGTAGTGATATTTTTTCCTTTAATGACTTAATTTCATAGCAGGGAATAGAACGGCTACTACTATTTGTTTCTAATTTATTTTCAGACGATGGCAAGGGTTGAGGAGGAATAGATTTCGCTGTAAGCTCTTCTTTACAGGATTTGGAATTGGAGACAACATCAGCGTATGCCCTGGTAACCGTTTCTGCACACGGATCAGTGAAAGAATTGGTAGGGTGTTCCTGATTAACTGGATCATGGGGTGCATTAAATTCTTGATAAGAATGAGAGTCCGTTTTGACCACTTTATGGCAAGGTTCAGTGGAAGGATTAGTACAAGAAATAGCGAGGGATTTGGTACGAGATGTAGTGGGGAGGTTATTATAAGACTCAGTGAGGGATTTGGTATAAGATTCAGTGAGAGGTTTAGTACAAGATACAGTGGGAGAGTTAGTATAAGATTCAGTGAGAGGCTTGATACAAGATACAGTGGGAGAGTTAGTATAAGATTCAGTGAGAGATTTAGTATAAGATACAGTGGGAGAGTTAGCATAAGATTCAGTGAGGGTCTTAGTACAAGATACAGTGGGAGAGTTAGTATAAGATTCAGTGAGGCTTTGAATGCGTGGCAAACGTTTTCGATGCCGGAAACCGGCGTGAGAGACAGTGAACGTGTCATGAGAAATACGCGATTCCGGTAGACACGAAACCGGAATCGTATTTAGTTTAAATGATCAGAACAAGTTTCGCATGAGTATGTGTTTACTTGACTGTTACGTGAACTTACACTGGAAATCTGAGGCCGCGACTGCCGCGAGTCAGCTGTTTCGGGTGAATCGGCTGAGTTGTTTAAACGAAGGTTATTATTATGTTGTCTTTTGCGACATTCGCTAATGTGATGACCTATATTCTTGCAATAGGCGCAAATTTTTGGTTTGTTTGAAAATTGAAAATGAGATTGAGTCTGTGAACTAGTAGAGGGCTGATCGGTTGAATTTGGAGGGAGTTGCTGAGGTTGGACATGGAAGGAATTTCGCTCCTTTCTAGCACGGAAACACTCGGATGATGAGTGCCCTGATTTGTGGCAAACATCACATATTTTGACCGCCTTAGTATTAGTGCGCTTGAGATTAAATATTTTTTCTTCCTCAACTGCAAATGAAATTCCATCGTTAAGATTTGAGGGGTTGTGACACCTAACTATAGATGAAAAGTTGGGATTTAACCCGAGTAGGAATGTGTTAAGAGCGAGATCTTCCATGGCAGCTATGCGTCCTGGAAGTTCCGTGGCATCCGTGCAAGAGTATTGTATATCGGCTAGAATTCGAGTCAAGCACGATTCTATGCGTAGTGAATATTCCGTTACTGATTCCGAAATATTTTGTTTACAATTTTGAAGTTCTAGAAGAAGATGCGTAGAATGTTTCTTTTCACCGAATGTTGTTTTGAGAAATTGTTTAATTTCAGCCCATGTTTTGAAGGTCTTCAGGCAGCAAGCCAATTGGGCCTTACCTTCGAGTTGTGACAAAATAAATTTACATAGAACATTCTGCTGTTCTGAACTGGCTAAGCTTATAGCATTTTCGCAATTTATCAAGAATGCCGGTAGGGACTCGCGATCTCCGTTGTAGGGTTTAATGAATTTAGTTAAGAAAGATAGAGTAATTTTGTCACTCATTTTGGGTTTTTGGAGCTTCGGAGAAGTTTGATTAATTTTTAATTCAGGCGCGGAAGTATTCGGATCTGTATGCTCAGTACCCGATTGATATTCGTCAGATTCCTCGGTTATGGCCTCTATTTTAAGATTACTCATTAATTATGCCGTTCAGAACATCAGTAAATGTTAAAATAGAACGAATTATTATACTAAAAGTAAAAATAGTAACTAATTGTCCATAGAAATTGTAAAATAATCACTGGAATGCACTTTTAGTTTTGAAATAGAAGGAATTAGGTACTTTCACGAATAATTGAATTAAACTCACAGAATGCTGATGCGCAGAAACATACTAGGTAACAACGGGTTGATGACCGGCCACACGATGCGTCGTATTGAGGTTGCACACGGCGAAATACGTAGGTAGTAGAGGTGTCACGTTGTCTCGAAACGTGCAGGCGTCCAAGATAGGATAGGTGCGGGCTAGTGAATCCAACAGAGTCACTAGACTGATCGTCGACCTGGAGCAGTGCGAGCGGGGTAGATATGTTGTTTGTGTTCCGAATGCGGGCTCGGCTGGGTTGCCGAGGCTGATCGTCGATCCGGGGTTGCGATGCGGGCTCAGCGACAGTGCTGAGACTAACCGTTGATCTGGAAGCTGTCCTTTGAGTTCGGAATGACGGGACCTGACAGTCTCTTATGTCATCCCACCGCTGCCACCAATTTGTTATAGGGCAGCCTCCGTTGGAATTTCGAAGAAAACTCTTGAATACAACCCAAACAGTTTATTGAACCCAAAATACACTGCACAAACTTACACACTAAAAGATTTAGGATTACTAGATCTATGTTAAAGAGTAAATTACGAGTGACCATGTTTTTACTGTTATTCGAATTTTTATACAGTAATATTGCTGTCAATGCTTCACCTACATTTTAGTTTTACCTGGTAAGCAAAATAATTATACATGTATATAACAGTTCGGTGCGGCGCTTGCTATAGGAACGACAATCATGTTAAATATTATAATTTAAAGGATATTTAAATTTTGTTACTTAGCAATACCCCGCCATGACTTTTAACCTCAACAAAAAAATCTAGAATTTGGTTCCGAAAAGACTTCGACTTTTAAATATTTTTTTCACCTCAGCAGCTCGAACAAGGGTACTTTGCTTCTTAGAAACAGTGAGCGAGTGATGCGATTTTGCTCACTGAGTGAGACAAAATGACATTTAAGTGAGTTTATAGTCAAATGTCATTTCAACATGCGGGATCTAATACAAGTTCGAAATACTTGGGTTCTATTATCTTTGTCCCTTTCACACTGTTAGCAAAAAGAAACAGACAAAAAAAGTTAAAACGACATCCAACGGTATATTGACGGTTTATAATAGACCGCATCGTTCCAAACCACGTACGAGTATGAATTCTTAATAATTAATTAATAAAAATAAAGTTTAAGATTTGATCAAATACTATATTTTAGGTATTTTATTGTACAATTAAAATAATGAACTCAAAAAATACACAGATTATCACGCAAAATTAATTATTTTACTTTTAAGAATTTCTACCATAGTTGACAAATAGTACGTATCCGCAATTAGGACCGTATCTTATAAAGTTTTTTTTTTACAAAAAAAACGTTGTCAATCGAAGTGTCAGTTGATGTTCGTTATTTCCATATTATTTTACTGAAATTTATTATTACGTTTGGTTTTGCGTTCGAGTGTGGTAATTAAACATAATTGTTTGTATATCTTAAGAAAACATGAGTGCAGGTATTAAGTGATGAAGAAGGATTACATTTTTCAAGTTGTCTAATAGGTATGTTCTCACTGCTCAGGTGAAAAATTTTGTGTACTACACGAGATCAAAGTTATTTACATCTCGTGCGCTTTTGAGTCCCTTACTACGCTCAAGATTCTATTCTATTCTATTTCATTATAGAATCTTTCGCTTGCACGGGACTCAAAATAAGCACTCGAAGAAATATCAAACTTTGATCTCTTGTCGTACAAATAACTATTCTTCCATTCTAATAAAGCCGGTATGTCCATTTTAAACGAGACGGTATATATATATATATATATATAGGTACATTAAAATACTGTTATCTGAATTCCGTTTGCAGCAAACGACGAGGAAGCGTTAGGAGGGAATATATCAAACCGGAAGTTTTTCGTGGCGGAAGGCGGAAGTCCCCTCGATTGTCTTTTTGTATCTTTTTTTAGCGAGGGGCATTTAGTTGTATGTGTCTCACTGTAGTATATGAATAAAAATAAGAAGATATATAGAATGTCCTTTTCAAAAAGCTGTTTATCTGTAGAGTGAAGTGGGTAACAAATGTTTTTGGCATGGCCACTAACGAAGTGAGTTTAACATTCTATTTTGTGCACATTTCTGCCGAACAGCCGGTTACAAAAGCGAATATCATCAATGTCATGTTTTATTTCTTTTCTATAATAAAAATCAGTTTAACATATTTGACAAGACAAAAGAAAAATACGATCTAATAAAATCGCGCATACTTTAGGTGTAACAAGTATTGTTGGCTCGCTTCCTCGTAGCAGGTGCTACGAAGCGGTTACGAAATAAACGAACGGATTTTAGTATCGACAGATCATCTGATGTGGTGTTTTATCTGGCGGGGGGCGTGGCCGCGAGACAATGATCTATTTTTACGTGGTCGCGTAAAGAGGGCCACGTGGCGGCCAGCTGCGCGAGCGCACGTGCCGCGTATTTATACGACGCCGACGCCGACGCCGCAACAACCCGCTACCTATAACAAGGCTCGCTCTTATACGTGTAGTAGTGTCAAGTACTTAGACTTCACCGACGAGGTATCCATAGATTTATATTGTCACCGCCTTGCCTATTTTACATTACCATCTACGCAGTGTAAGGCGCTATGCAGCATGCAAAATTGTAATGCAACAATTTCATACAAGTAAATAGCAAAAATAGTAAACAGACATTCCAGGGGATGACTGTGCACAGTCATCCCCTGGAAAAAAAGTTAAGCGCTGCGATCAGAATTATAAGGACAAACTGTAAATTTGCAGTTTTACAAGAAATTGAGAAGTCAAATAATCACCGGTCAATGTCTCACCGTTTTACTTTTTGATAAGCTATTTGAGGTCCAATGATACCATATTTAGAACTACTGTAGTTAGAACGCGCTATGCGGTCTTTCCGTGCAATCTTTGACAGATGTATTGTCTAGTCAGTTATTGCTTTGCTGTTTGTTATTTTAGCTTTGAATAAATTTTAGGCAAAATTGTTTGGTTGAAATACTATTTCAAACCCGACACTGACTATTTCAGAGAGAGTTTCTTGGATGTTAATAATCTTTTCCCAGGAGCCGAATTTTCGTGTGGCCGAGTGGGTGTGGGTGTGACAGGAGGAAGGAGGCGACAGGCGGACGGCGCGAAATATGAATACCCCAGAGGGTTATTAATCTGGTCAATTATTATGAAACCGGCGCGCGGTCGCACACGCAGCGCGAAGTGTCTTGTTTGTCACATCCGCTCTAGAAAGGGTTGTCACTAGCGTGGGGATCTACCTATGTACTAGTACATACTAGTCTACATATAGTTTTATCTATGTAAATGCCTTTTAGGCCTTTTAGCTTTAATGAAATTACTAGTCTTTTTTAATTTTAAATTTTGAACGTAAAAGGTAAATGAACACAATACGAATAAGCATACCTATCTATTGATTCGATTCTGGAGTCTTATTTGCTCTATATATATATCATATGGACTTTAAAAAAACATGTTCAATATTCAATTGAAGCTCAACATCTGCGCCATCAGCAGAATGGACGAGGAGCGATGGCATCCTCTGTTATATTATAGCTAAGTTAAGAAACAAATTATATTATCTAATTCCACAGTTATATGTTTTTTACCGGCTTAAAAAAATGGAGGAGGTTCTCAATTCATTACAATTTAATTATAAATGGTGTTTTAAATAAATGCATAGGTACTTATTGATCATGACGACTTTGAAACAGTATATTCATGCGTGGTGGGTATGGGAAATTAAGACAGCCCTGCTACTGCCGGCGTCCGTTCCAATGAGCGCGGACAGGTGTGGCCGGCTGCTGAGATTTTCATACAAAACCAACGTTTCACATATAAAAGGCACCTCCTTTCATCCCACAACCTACCATTTCGAATGCCCATTAATTTGCCAACACAATATTTTTAGTGCGCGGCTGCGTGTAATATATCGTGCCCACGTGTCGCCGTATGTCGCTCCTCGAGCGGCTGCGTCAAATTATTTTCGTTCATGTCACAAGATACGGCGCTCATCTGGACGTTTTTCCTTTAAAAATCACGCCATTTGGTAGCTATATGTAGCCATTGTGGCGCGTCCGCTGAAAAGCGCGCGCGGGCGCGGAAAACGGACTCGCCGCGATACGCGCTTCGCTCGTGGAATAAGCGAGTGCTGAATTCTGCCTAATTATAATGTGACGGTAAGCTCGAGTGCATCATTTGCCCTTCGTAGCTCTTTATTACACGCGTGGCCAGTAATTATGACATTAAGGAGAAGGTACATGATATCTTAATTTATTTAGTGTTCTTTTGCTAACTTAGAAAGACATTGCGGAATACAAAGTGTCCCATGGATAAGAAATATGTAGTGTTTAAACCTATTTTATATTATAAAAATATGCGATGGAATTAATCAGTCGAGTATTTTAGCTAGAGCCCGTAACTTCTCTTTAACGCATTACCGCAGTTTCCGCCGACTTTTTGATGTTTTTGCGGCAATGCTATTCGTCATAACAATATAAATTTCTTTATAGCAACTTTATAATGTATTATCAGTAGTTTATTTTAGGTACCTACCTTCCTTGTTACTTCGCGGTCTAGATATACAATGCGCAATAAATCTCGAGATTGCGTCTGTTATTCTTGAACAGGAGCGAATAAGCCCCGTATAAAATATTACTAAACATAATATTTTTATGGCTGACGTGACTTTTTAATGGGTGATATCTCAACAGGAGATTACGATCAAAGGAGGCTTTAATAAGGTATCTTTAATTTTCACGTAGTTGTTGTTGATATTGAATGAATGCCGAAGTATAGGGTATATTAACCGGTTGCAACGATAATTTGTCGATGTGTTACTATTATTTGAAGTTGCTGTTGGTGGTCGTTCTAAATAAAACAAAGGCGAGCGAGGATCGCAGGGGACGCTTGACCGCGCAGAGCGGCCGCCGCGCAGGCGCCGCCGTAGGACAGGACGAACTATTTGTGGAGTTCTAGCGTGGAGATAAATCCTGAGGCCATCATGCTCTCATACTACAATAACATGAGCAAAATAATTACAACCAGCATAAACAATTATACGTGACAACTGGCAATGCGTGCCGTCAAAACAAGATAGACTCTTGTAATTATTGCATGTCATAAAATAATGTTCTGAATAGAAGTATCGCGCACCTGTCATGGCTGAGTGTTCCACGTGACTAATGCTCCGGACACTCCCGCCACGTCCATTCTAATCTCACTCCATTTTCGAACCTGTCCTGTACTTAACACTACAGAATTCATATTTTTCTAAATCCATCCGATAATGAAATATCCAGCACTCTTGTCAACGCCGCTTGCCACGCCTCAGTGACAGTATCCGCCGCAGCTGCCGGACACTCCCGCACGTCCATCACACTACGCCTGATTGCCTCTGGATATGACTAATGAACTGATCAGCTAATTACTTTCTGACAAAACGATGTCTAAACCAGAATATATTATTCACCCGTGTCAGTCATTTTAAGTACATAGTAGAGATTTGTCCACTTGTAGATGGGTGGGGTTCCATAGGTGACTTCTTGGGGCGTTAAGTGCGTATTTGTTCTAGTCTCGCTGCATACTTTCTCGTAACGTGAATAATTACAATACGTTTGTTGTACGAACAAGAAAAAAACTATTCAATTAATCTGTGCGCGGTTCGATAGCAGCGCGTAGGCAAGACAAACGCCGGCGACAACTGTTGTCTGCTCGTCGCGACAGCTGCGCTCCACTTGCCCAGGCAACCTCACGTTTCCATCAGTAAACACACTCTTTCAGCGAAAACCACTCTTATCTCCGCACCATACTTAATTTCTAACACCCCTCGACGCCGAGCCTATCTTTGTCAAGCTGTAATTGAAAGTCGCTGTCAAGAAACTGCTGTTCGATATTAGTCAGGAAAATTGCATAGCTTTGTGTGTTACGTCAAATTAATAGTCCTTGTTGATAAATTGATTATCAATATATTTTGCTAAGGTTATGCCATGCAAAAGGTTGATCCCTTTTATTGCTTTAATAATCAGATAGAAAGAAGAAAGTAAGAAGATAGTAGATACTAAGAGCTGAGCATGCGTATTTAGCTTGACAATCATTTCGTTACGGGGTTGGCCATTGGTCAAAAATTGTTTTTAACTAAAAATTACAGCTACTCTAATGCAACGTACACATGAGGAATGTAGTACTAGAATGATTATTAATTATTATGATTGTGACAAGCGTTACCAATATATGTAGAAAACTACAAACTGGAGTAGTAATCTTCTCCTGCCTAGACAACCTTTTGAGTAAACCAGTTCAGAAATTAACTTGATGACGGACTTCAAACAAGGGAAACCCTGGGGCTGACTTGATGGACGACCTTAGCAGACTTAGCAGTAAACGAATTGTCTGTTAATTGATTCATTATGTATATCATTATGAATTTCGTCTAGAAGTGACACTTGGGTTGTTGAGTGGATTCAAGCGTTCGGTAAGCATTCGTATTACCCCTGAGGTGAGAGAGAGTGAGTGAGTCATTAGCCGGTAGCCGGCCGTGCGTCTGTCAGCGGCGCACGCGCATCGCGGCGACGCCGCGCGACGCCGGCCCGTGATTTATCGACGCCAGCTACCGGACCGCGTAGCCAACAAGCCAATCGCTTACGCTCCGTAGCGATCGAAACGCAACTGTCACTGTCGCACTAATATGGAAGAGTGATAGAGAGACACAAAGCGTTTCGTTGTCGTAGCGATAGAGATTGTCACCTTGGCTAGGCCGGCAGTACGGTTATACGGTAGCACATGCGCGCCGTTTTTTGATGTCAGACTTAAATGCTAACCACAGCTGTAACTGTCTCTCCATTTCATTTCAGTAGGTATTACCATACGAGTTATTTTCTACAAAAGATATATTAATACTGAAAAAAACTTTCCATGAAATGAGCGCTGTAAGTGTTCGTAGGTGAAAGCTCCTGAATCCCTGAACTTCAAATAGACAAGTCAGACGACATGTGGCTTACTAGTGATCCATGCAACGCATGTGTAGCGTGTTCCGTGTAATGTGCGCGTGCGGTGCGCTAGCGCGCATTAATCATGCACGATCATAATCTCGCGCGGCGTCGGCGCCGCCTCCTCTGTTTGTATAACCGCGTGGTACAAGATCCAAGTCACAACTACTGGACCATGATGTAACTAGTTAACTAAAATTTATAGTTGACGAGATATTAATGTTACAGTAAAATGAGTTCAAAACTTTACAAATTTTGTACAACAACTACAAACTCAATAATTTAAATATGGAATAAATTGGGATACCTAGTGTTACGAATTTAAATCGGATGCTTTTTAGTTTCTTGGGATTAAATCAAAATAACCTAAATTATTTATTTTGATTTATATCCATTTTTACTGGCATCGGCTCGTGAAATCGGTAAAAGTAGCGATTATTACAAACTAGGTACCTATAGGTAAATAATCTTGTACCAAACGTCCAAAGTGTGTATTTTCATCATGTCGAATTATTCGCCTCGTTTGCTACTAGTGAAGAGTTTATATGTATACTCTACGATGACGGGTTAAAAAGTTCCCGATGTTTTTGTTTACGATGGGAAGTGAGTAAAGCGGCGGATTGATGGCCTTTAGTTTAGCTCTCGGGAAGTATCAAATATTTACGGCAGCCATCATCGCCGGCGCTTTTAGCACTTGACCTTATTCCTTAGAACTTCATCAACGCGAGTAGATATTCTTGTTTATGCAAGTTTGAAATATAAATGAGAGTAACGAGCATTTGCGCTTTCAATTTATGTTGAACAAACACGCCATGTTTTCTAATAAAAACATACACTATTTAATTACGAGGCTCTAATGCAATTGTCGTGATGGATCGCAGGGTGCGCCGCGGGGAGGAGTCTTTGATACAAATTGGCGGGCGCATGTCCGTAACTCAATCAGGGTAGCGGGGAGCGCGCACGATAGCGCCCTTACCTAGACTGGGGTTGAAGAAGCCTGCTATATTTTCTAAAAGTCAAATATCTTCAACTAATGTACTGGCTTTTGCATATCAGATTCAGATTCAGATTCAGAGCGTTTAATACGGTAAAAACATACATGTCAAAAACATAAAAATAAAATCACATACACACCTAAAACTAATTAAACCTACCTATCGATCTGGACATGATAAAATAATCCGAATTTTACAATGTTTTCGGTAGAAGCCTTCATGTCGAAAAGCAGCATCAGCAATATCAGCATTCAGCAGCAGCAGTAGGTATGGCATCCCGGAAAGGCGACGTTGGGACGTAATTCGGTGACGCCATTTTAGTTTACATAACTGTATCTCAACCAGGTACCATTTTTATCACCCGAAAAGAACTGTGGTTTTGTGAATTTCTTCTATGTAATTTGCTCGCTAACTCGCTGAAATACTTACATGAATCACGCAATGTCACTATGTCATGTTATATTACTTGCGTTTATTCGTTTAAATGTAATCTTGTCGTAGCGTCGTACTAATTTGAGCTAAAGCTACACTGATTGCAGCAAACGTGCACGTGCGAGGGGAAGACGCTCAGGGCTCGACGAAACCTAGCGCGCTCTAATCTCTATGGGAAACCTTTTTATTAAATTGCACGGGGGCGGCCAGCTGCCGACTTGTACGGGCTCGCTAGCCGCGTCGGTGGAATACAATAACATTAATTACCTAATAGATATTGATTCGTCGGGCATTGTACAGTCAACTGGTGGTCAAATCAAGTCAAATATGGGTGTACAAATCATCTCAAAAATATGTCCCATAACTCTTATGTCAGTGAATTAAGAACTATGGGGCATATTTTTGAGTAAGTTGTGTACACCCATATTTTTACAGTTGACTGTACCACTACCTACTATGAAACACGACATTAGTACTACACTTCATTGACGGTATAATAACTTAGCGCATATTGTGGTACGCAAGCAAACGATACGGAAGAATAAAAGTCATAACACAAGAATGGTAGTTAGGTAGGTGTATTTTGATCCGAGTGTTGGAAAACTCCAAACGTCTGGGACAAGTCAAATGGCTAACATAGCTAAACAAAAGGCTCCCAGTGTCTGCATGAAAATTAGGCTTCTGCTCTGTATGGATGCTGGATTGGGTCGAATAGGGAGCCTGCAAAAACTGGTAGTCCTTGATTAGTTTTGGAGAGCAGAGTAAGCAAAGTTCTACATATATAACATAATATAGAGAATTAGTATAAACTCTCGTCTGGACAGGCGTTCAAAATAGTCTAGACGTTCAATGTATTTAAAAGTCCTCCTCCTCCTCCTCTTCCTTCCTTGGCGTATCCGGCAATGGCGACTCCATCAATGTATTTAAAATGACTGCTATGAAAAACCTCTGAAACCTTTTTCCGTCGCTTAGCAAATTCAATCCAATGCAGCCCTTCTGAATACCGAATGGCGAGTTCTAAATAAACGTTCAACATATATCTATGCTACAGCTAAAACAGGCTATAAATGTATTTGGTCGGTTTTGGGGGAAGGGAGCGGATATTTGTGCATGGCGAGCACGTTCCGAGTAATTTAGCCGCTGTCGGCGGAGTGCAGAACGCTGTAAGCTTCGCGGCTGCACTTAGCGATGCCAGCAAAATGTAACAATCTTTGCTTATCTCACACTCAACACTATATTTTGTAGCCTAAAGGGTTTTCGATACATTATATTGTATAGCAATGTTCAAAAAGTGATGGCTTTAGGGTAAATATTAATAAATTGCCGTATTCAGTATGGTATGTAATCACTCTCAAGATTTATCTTTAAATTGCTTTTAGGAATTTAAAGTAGGAGGAAGTAAATATACGAAAACACGAATAATGTTTTTCTTAGTAGTTTAGATAAGTGTGTATAGGTACCTATTTTATTCGGTCGTGTACCTATTAGAGATTGTGCACAATGATGTATCCCAAGTAGCACAGATAGCTCTATAACTACTCACTTTTAGTTCTATCTAACGCTCTGTGCGTATTAAGACACTTATAAGAGCACACTCGTGGTCCTACAGCTGTATAATAGATCTCAGTGATATTTATATAGCTTAGGGCTGATTAAAAGCTGCATTACGGCTCTGAAAACTACCATTAATACGCAAAGAGTGATATAAAGGTATATTTGCTACGACCCTATACAGCTTTAAGGGTTATCAAATGCTTTAACCGTTATAAGGTCTGTTTAGTGGATAAAATTACGCCATGTGCTGTATAAGGAGGTAATTGTGGACTTTTATTACATTGACTTATTAAGGGAACACAAGTGAACTATTATGAAGCTAATAGACGTATAATGGAACACATGTGGCACATAATACAGCTTGTCGCTTAACATGTTTACCGCTAAGCAGCTTTTATTACACTGACTTTTAAGGGAGCACGAGTGAACTAATATGAAGCCAATAGACGTATAATGGAATACATGTGGCACATAATACAGCTTATCGCTGAACGTGTTTACCGCTAAGCAGCTTTTATTACGCTGACTTTTTAAGGAAGCACGAATGAACTATTATGAAGCCAATAGACGTATAATGGAACACACTTGGCACATAATACAGCTTATCGCTGAACATGTTTACCGCTAAGCAGCTTTTATTACGCTGACTTTTAAGGGAGCACCAGTGAACTAATATGAAGCCAATAGACGTATAAATGGAACACATGGGGCGCATAATACAGCTTATAGCTGAACATGTTTACCGCTAAGCAGCTTTTATTATTCTGACTTTTTGAGGAAGCACGAATGAACTATTATGAAAGCCAATAGGCGTATAATGGAACACATGGGGCGCATAATACAGCTTATCGCTGAACATGTTTACCGCTAAAGCAGCTTTTATTTCACTGACTTATTATAAGGGAGAACGAGTGAACTATTATGAAACCAATAGACGTATAATCGAACACATGTGGCGCATAATACGGCTTAGCGCTGAACATGTTTACCGCTAAGCAGCCTATTATACTGCCATTGGGACTGTCTGCATAGCGGCTGTTAAAACGTTCACAAGATGCCTTATAACTGTTTAGAGGTTCACTAGTGTATCGAAATAACGACTTGGACTTTATAGTGGTTCACTTAAGTATCTTTATCAGATATATAACAGTCGTATGCTGCATATAAGAATTTTAACGGT
The DNA here is from genome assembly GCF_910591565.1 of Cydia splendana. Taxonomy (NCBI): domain Eukaryota; kingdom Metazoa; phylum Arthropoda; class Insecta; order Lepidoptera; family Tortricidae; genus Cydia; species Cydia splendana. The sequence goes on along the minus strand of NC_085971.1, from coordinate 7,645,659 downwards.
TCACGTTGCTTTTTAACATTGACCGCCATTTTATTGTATATAACCTATAAAATTGAAATTGCTTTTCCAACTTTTAAGGGTAACAATAAGGTTTTGTGCCTGAGTTCTTAACCTAAATCATTAGTTTAGTACTTCATATAACGTATTATTAACTTTTTATCTCATAATTCTGTCCAAACCACTGAAATAGTTTTTACACATAGCTTATTTATATCATTAATTTAAATAAATACTGATTATTTTCGTGGCGCACTGAAATTTTCTTAGATAATGTATATATATAATGTCAATAAACTTGCATTCCCAAACATCTTTCTCGCATTAATATATAAAACATAACATTTAACTAAACACTTTAACAAAATGACTTATGGTGTCGTTGCGCTTAACGTTTTTGCTTCAATATAAATATGTTCACCTCTGCGTTCGTCGTCACTATACAAAATTTAATAGCTGATTTTTAAGGCAGAGGTGTAAAAGTATGTTATTAATTATCTTTTATTCAGCCCAACGTCAATCTTTCCCGGTATTAGGGCGCACATGTGACATATTAGCTGAATAAAGGGTAACTGGTGGTCTCTTATCCAGTCAATATACACCTCTTATAACTCCTGTTACCCCTTATAATTCCGTTAAATTGCTGCTACAACGCTCTTAAGTAGCTATGTGAACTTAAGGCTGCCTAATTTGTGCCCATTTAAGAGTTATAAAAGCTGAAAAGACGCTTATACAGCTCTTATGCAGCTTTTATATTCCAGCTTCAAGCGTATTCGTACCTCATTATGCGGCTGCTATACAGCTAATCTGTGCTACTTGGGATGTTACGGTCGGCGCGCCGTTGGCAAAAAGCGTCTAAGCAAAAAGGTGGAATAGTTAAGAAAAATATAGCTAAGCACAATACACATATTGCATCGTAAATATGAGAGTAGATACCCATACACGTTATCATACCCAATAGATTATGTTCACAACCCTTCGGCCACGGCCTCCCCAGGGGCCGCCCTTGCCATCGCAAGCGCCATTGACTGCCATCAGATAGACAACTGCACGACGAATTTAGACATCCATCTCATATGGCAGTACATACAGGGCTCCGTACTTGGGGCGCCTAATGACGCCTTGCTGATGCCCATAAAGGAGTACACCATCTCCATAAACTACCGACAGATGCTCTGCCTTTGGTCTTAGGTATTTTAATTAAATAATTAAAATAATCTTGGACATGGAAAAAATACATAGTAAAGTTATTTAATTACAATGTAAAGTACCTAAATAATTACTGATGCTTATGGATATTTAGTTACCTGGTGGAGTAATTTATTTTTTCACTATCTTAAAATGTTTAGATAGTTAGTTCAATATGCTTAGGGAAACATTCCTATAGTTCTCTTAAGAAAACTATCTGCAGATTTTTTTATAACTTTTTGTTGTTTTAGTTTATACGCATTAAAAAGGCACATTTTCAGTCCCCTAAAGAATGAAAGGAAAAATCAATGCTTTTTTCCCACAGACTGGAGCAACGACAAGGAACGTTCCATTTCCGCTATAAGCGACCGGAAGCGAGACCACGCGCCGCGCCGGAAGTGCGTGTCAATTTCCGCTGAATTGTTGTAAATGGATTTGTACAATCAGCATTTTATATAGAACAATGAATATTTAAATTATGCAAATATGAAACAAAAGTAACAAAACTATACATATATGTACTTAACTGTTTAAGATTTGTCTTTACAATTTTACAAGCCGAACTAGCTATTTATTTTTAACCGATTTCAAGATTTCAGGAGGACGGAGGTTCTGGTTCTGGTTGTATGTTTTTTTGGTTTTATTAACCTACTTCAAAATTTAAAAAGGAGGAGGTTTGCAATTCGATTAATGTATGTATTTTTTTTACATATCACAACCAACTTAAACATTTTTTTTTGCTCGAAAGTATACATATTTATCATATTTTTATCAAAATCCAGTTCTGATGAAGATATCCACGAGTAATCGAGGGAACTCTTCAAATTTTATTTATTTATTTATATAGGCTTACATATAATGGTTTTTGTATTTTCATCAATAAAACAAATCAAGCATAAGTACATTCATTCAAACATAAAAATGACATTTCATGAAGTGGAACTGTTGATGGTTGCCAGAACGGAACTCCTCAGCGACCCGTATGGGCCGTATGTCATATTTTGGTGGTGTCCTGTTTACGGCGATTCCTTGTAAAACTTGAGGTTGGAAAAGTCTATGAGCGACTGATTGCATTCTATCAAGTGTATTTATGCTTGCTTGCGTGTAGTAAATAAAGGTAGTGGACCCCGCAGTAATTCCTCTGCCAGAAAAAACTTTACAATACAATAAAATGTGACGTCCCACGGTCAAAGGTACCTTATGGCGGGTATGGAGTTATGCATACCCCAGTAATCTACAATAAATAAGCTATCGATAACACAAAAGATCAACCTTCTAGGTTGCGTAGTTACAGAGATATGATTTTTTGAAAATAATGTTGTGAAATGAGCAACTTTACGATAGAGAAGTTTTAAGTTTAGCCGCCTAAAAAACTATGTTCCTGAAGTAAGTTACATAGTTGACTACAAATAATAATGCCTTATATATCTGAGATTAAAAAAATATTGCGACTTGTTCTGTAATGCAAATAGAAACTTTTGATATCGACTGATTTATGTGTATACTAACCAATCTCTTGAAAATAAAGTTTTATTTCATTTTCACGATTGATTGCAATGAGCTCTCAAAATTTAAATTTTATCTATTAGAAAACGACACTGACAGACAGTTTAAGCAAAAAACAATACCGATTTAGAGGTGAAAATTTATTTTCTGACTTTTTCATATAAAATCACAAAATTGAATATTTTTACTTTTAATGTGACACACAATCAATTTTTCTGAGCACATATGAAAGAAATTCTGTCATTCAAATGAAATAAATCCTAAAACCCCAACTAAATACTATATTTAACCCCTTATGCCACTTTAAACTTACATAACAATAACAGTATTTGCTCCATACATTTACGAAAAGGTACCTTATGGAAATAAATCTAATAATACATCACTACAAAATATCAATCATATTATAGTTTATCTTTTGTGAATAGAAAATATTAATTTACATTAAACTGCCCCCAATTTAATTAGTTCTTCGTCATAATAATCTTAAAAAAGACCAATAATTTGTATGTAATGAAAAGGTACCTTGTGGTCAAGTTACATGATGAGGCATGATGATGATGGAACAGTTAGGATAAACTAATAATATTTTGGGGTTAAGATGGTATAAATCGTCTATTTCTTATCAATAAAATATTTCGGTTGCTATTGAAGATAAGCGGCATTGAGGTTCAATGACCTCAGATATTCCATAAGGTAATGCGTCGGGTATTGGCATTTTTCAGCAAACCAATGGCTGATTTACTGCATGCGACCAAACCAAATGAAGATTATTCTAGTTAAGAAAGACTTGACGAGAGTAACTTTGGTATAATAGCAGTCTACTTGGATTTGTGATGTCGGTCTATGTACGGTTATAATATTTGCGAGGCGCCCCAACCAGAACTGAAATTATCAAATTAGTTTTGCAGAATGCTAATACAGTTCTCTACCAAACTTCTTTTCCCGTATTGACTAGTTTTTTTGGGAATTTTCAATCTTTTTTCCATAAGGTACCTTTTCTACTAAACTCTGAGACGACATTACTAGGCTTATAACTAACTTATAACAAAAATAAAAACAGGTAAACAAACGTTACGCATTAAGGTTTCAGATCACACAATAAAAAAAAATTGAGCATTTTTTCACCTCTTTACAAAACATTTAATATCTCCGAAACTAGAAACCCTCATAAGGTACCTTTTCCCGTGGAACGTCACAAATATCAAAAAATAAAAAATATTGTATAAATATCCAAAGAATAATAATAATAGTATTTAAGTAAATACCTAAAGTCTTAAATCGTTAATATCTTTTTACGGAAAAATGCTCCGTTCAAACTTTCGTCTTCACCGGACATGTTCATGTAACGTATTGCAACAATATATGAAATATAAAAAAAAATATCCCAGCAGAAATACCAATTAACAAAATTTGGACGGAGGAATTACTCGGTTAAATATATAAACAGATTTGTATTTTTACGTATACATACCTAACTTAGGAGTGTTTTTAGGGTTTCGTACCTCAAAAGGAAAAAACGGAACCCTTATAGGATCACTCGTGCGTCTGTCTGTCTGTTTGTCACAGCCTATTTTCTCGGAAACTACTGGACCAATTAAGTTGAAATTTGGTAGACATATGTAAATTAGTAACCAAAAGATGGACATATTTTTTTATAATTTTAAAATACATAGGTTCGAAGTTATTCAAGAAAATACAAATAGCCAAAAAATGTCCATTCCCCCTGTATCTCCGAAACTACTGGGTCTAAAATTTTGAAAAAAATACACAAAATAGTTCTTTATCTATAGATGACAGGAAAACCTATTAGAAATGTGCAGTCAAGCGTGAGTCGGAATTATGTACGGAACCCTAGAAACGCGAGTCAGACTCGCACTTGGCCGGTTTTTTTTTGGTTATTTATATGTTAGTTTCGGCTCATACTATACAATAACCAAGCAAAATTTCATCGACTGAGAAATTAATGCATGGGTCTCTGACAACAACTGGCTTCGTTTCCTACACTCATCGTGCTATAATAATAACGCGTGTAAATAAAGGTTGACTGAAATAATGGCGTAAGTATAATCACTACCTAACTGTGTCGTAATCATAATATAGTAACAGCACCAGTCATGGGACATTTAAGAGGAAATTTGGAGTATTTATGATATTTCCCTTGTACATGTAAATGGTCTTCCGCTTAGCGTGTTAAAAGATGAAAGTCCTATCCGCCTTTCATGTTTTAGGCGTGTTGTATCAAAGATACTGCAATGAGTTTCCACATAATTAACAAATTAAAACTATGCTTTTTTTCTCCAGTCATGGACACCAAAGCTCCAGTAATGGGCCCCCGGTAATGGACGTGGATCCAGTAATGGGCCCCCTATAATGGACATTGCTCTATCAGTATAAAATTTTGAAATGGGGAATAAGTTATGGCAAAAAAATCAATTTTTGGTATACCTAAGCTTTTATCGCTGAATGTATTTTTCTTTCCACAGCCAATTATTATTGTATTAGATTCATCGAGACAATTCTAATATACCCACACACAATTAGTTAGGGTTTATTGCGATAAAGTTCCCATGGCCACCTCCTGTCTCCATCATCAGATCAAGTCCATGTTATCATAATATTGCATTATCATCCGATTTGCATACTTAATTACGTACTTACACAAAATTTCAACTGAATCGGAAATCGAAAAGTGGGTCAAATTCAGCTACCAAGATTTGACCCACACTAACTAACAAGGCAAGTTAAATAAATGTTTGGAAAAACGATATTAATTTATCCTAAGTCCGAGAATACCTCCTGGTTGACATATTTCGTAACTACATTTTACTTCTGTATTGTTTAAAACATGAAATTATGGCATGGCAAGCATCATTATGTCAATTGTCCCATCATAGGAGGTATGCATTTTTACAGCTCCTATAATGGGATTGGGCCAAATACCACTATTTTTTTAAATCTGTGGAATCACAACATAGTGTGTTGTATACCTTATCTCATGGTAAATGCAATTAACAAAACACATTCTAGTTTTCATCAAGTATTAATTAATTCAAATTTAATAAATTAACTCTCCTCTCTTAGCGAAGTTGTTAAGAATTTTTAGTGATATTTTTTTTCAGTGGCACGACATCTTTTGGGTTGACGCACATTTCTTAAAAAATAACCGAATTTAATAAATATTCAAACATAATCAGCTCTAGGACTCTTATTTATGATAAAAATATATCCAGTGTTTATAAACTACTTTTATATACTTATTTTAGAGGAATTGTGTTTTTTTGTCCCATTACTGGTTCCGTGTCCATTATAGGGTATACTACTATATTAGGTACACAGTTATGACACCGTAGAGGCTGTTAGTATTGACTTTTTTACCTAGGCAGTACATTACAAAAATACTATTACATATCTTTAGTATCTTTATCTGCGTGATCGCTTCACAGTGCATTTGTATAATGTATTTTCCCAAAGACACGACGGGCACGTGTCCGATACGGCGCCACGCGCCACTAATGGCTCGGCCCGGGGGTGTTTACACGACTCTAACGACACGACACACGACCACGACATCCACTTCTATATCTATATAATATTTATGACATGAAATGCATTATTGTAGGGTTTGCAATCCGGATCCGAAATGTATGAAATTATCCGGATCTGGATCCGGATCCGCGGATCTTCCCATACATTACGGATCCGTCGTGCAAACCCTACATTATTGGTTTGCTTCACACCGACCACAGGTATAATAATACCCTAGTTGCTTGTTTGTGTTTCAACAGGCCTGTTATCTGTGTTTTTCGTGCAGAGGCTATCGCGAGGCCACTTTTTTGTTTAAGTTTTCAATATATCCGATGATGTGATCATGATATAGTGATGAAGTGATCTCTTGAACTGTCTAATGTTTAAATACTTAAAATTTAAAAAAAAAATGTTTTTCCACATCCCAATTTAAATAAATGTGGCTACTACATAACATTAGTATATACAATCATCAGCATCAAAAGTAGCGGATTAAGCGCCACTTGCACCAACTCAGTACTCTGTTAAACCAGTGTCAAATTGTACTGGTAATCATGGTACCTCCAGGTTTAACCAGTTAACCCCGGGTTAGTGGAATGGTGCAAGGGGCCCTAATAATATATATACATATCTCTATTTAGAAAAGTATTCCAGGGCGGCAAATACTTTTGGCTTTTTCATCTGCTACTATTGACGCTGACTGTACATATGACGATTTTTGTTTGAATTCAAGTAATGGCCATGCTAACTCAAACACTGAAGTTAGATCCATTTTAGGATAGTAAATAGAAGTACCTAAGTACCTACTAGCTGTAGGTATACATTGTATTTGAGACAAGCATGATTTCGTATAAAATGGACTAAATTTATAGCTCACAAGTAGGTTCGTGACCTACCTACCTTAACTCGGAATGCCATGCAATTTTAACCTACGGCAGTTCACGACTCATATTGTTCGACGATGTCTTAGGCATAGCCTACCTAATTTAACTACTTAATGTATTGGCATTTTCTTACGATTGTAACAGCGAATGGCGTCCGATTCAATCTCAGAATGAGACACGGTCGTAAAACCAGTCACTGTAAAGATATTCGAGTACCGAGGCTTCACGGCTTTAGGCATCCCTGGCCAAAACATGGAGACCCGTGTGTTCTAATATTGTGGTCATAAGTTGTGTATAATAATGTGCACAGAGGGAGCTCTTTTTAGGGCGGTGATGGGGTTTCATCCCTCGGGCGGCGAGCTTGATTGGGCGGGGAGAGCGAGGCTCAATCGTACCTAATGAATAACAAAAGTACAAAACGATGGGGCTTTTAATGAAATAGAATATATGGATTTAGAGAAAAAATGCACCGAAGTCTTTCGTACTTTGAACGTACCATTCGGTACAGGCAGAATATAGTGACGGCTTGCTACCATAGAAATAAGAATGCGTTGAATATATTGGGCCAGCACTTTGGCTACTTGATGCTGACTGTGTACCTAATTAAAATCTGGTTATTGAACCATTGATTGGTTGGTTGGTTGGTGGTTGAGATTATTATTGAATAATCTTGCATATACAATCAAATTCTAAATAATAACGAGAAACACTTGCTCTGCCACTGGGCTGAAAGTGATGTGGCTAACTATTATTATGATGAGAGCAAAGTCACAGGCAAACCGTAATGCAGTTTGAAATGGCACCTACCTAGTCGTACACATACATTTTACAGATCGGCCGTAGCCATACGGTAACTTTGTCTCCTGTCACATTGATCACAATGATCACTTATCATTTTTGTAACAACATGACTTTTTTATTTAGCAACTTGCAGAATAACCGTGGGGTGAAGTGTAAATGAATGGTAATCGAATAGCGCACGCTTCGTAGCACTTGAAAGCGAAGCCCGGGGCTGCGCGCGCGGCGATGCAGCACAATAATATATGGCATTTGTGGCGCTTAGCGAACACTCGCCTAAGGCTAACCAGTATTATGGCAACTCCGATTACGTATGAGGTATGGGATTTTTATACCCAAATACCGATAGAGTCAAACATTCGAGTCTACTTTGTAAGAAACTGGAATACAACCCATTGCACGATTGACGTGATTATCTCTTTTACGTATCTATAAGTACTTACAAGTATTTGTGCTCCGACTCACGTTGAGTTGAAGAGTTTCTTTGGGGAGCTTAACTATAAAGGTTAAGTATCGCGATCTTTCATTAACTCTCTCTGCGAGTATTGATGACAGGTAAATGGATGGCATTGATAGGGGCTTTGCTCATGAGAACTTGTAATCAGGTAAGTACTTACCTACTTACATTTAATCTTAATGTACCTACACATCATATATCTGGTTGATTTATTTTCGTGTAACCTCGAAATCATCATTTAAAAAGAAAATTATTCTCAGTCACCGCATTACACATAAATAACACAATACGCTAAACACACAAACGTGAGGGGCCTATTTAAACTGAGATAGTCACAAAAAGTACTGTGGTGTGGGTACCTATCATGTGACTAACAGTTGCACTATATGATATATCCTAAGGTTACATCAGTTACATGTTACTTAATTTGTTTGTTTTGTTTGTATTTGTTTTGTTTGTTTGTTGTGTACTTGTTCTCAATGACCACGACTGCTCTGACAAGAGTATCCGACTAAGAAGAAGAATTTGTATAGGTAATTTGACATAAATAGGCTCCCATATTACCCTTGAAGATTGATAACTCTTAGAGAAGACATGTTTCTTTGGTGACGGTGGTGTTACCAGGTTTTTAATTAAGAAATTTCTGTGTAGACCGCTTAAATAATTTAGTACCGTAAAATGGGGTGAGTTGGGTGAATTTGACTTTCAAACCTCGATAAAATTTTATTTTTACATGTGAAAACTGAATGGTATATATAATAATTGGTTCGGACGTTTGTATTTTAGTTTGTATTTTATTTTGGGTAGTTCCATTTCATAACTTTGACGATAAAGAGGAAAACCCACCTCACCCCGTAGTGCCTCGTATTTGGGGTGAGAGGGTTTTTCATACAAAGGTTATTTTGGAAGATTGTTGGATCGATTTTTTTATTATGAATATTACTATAGCTCCATTTTAAATTGGAATACATTATTTTTGTAGGAGTAGCCTTAAAAACCCACCTCACCCCCCTCTCAATCCTTCTCTCCCTATTCATAACCCATAGCTCCCCGCGAAACCTATTCACCCCGTTTTACGGTATGTATTCCCTAGGTTTTCTAGAAAAAACCATTAAAAATATAATTCGACCGTTCATGATTGTATGGTGGTGGTGTGTGAGATGAGGTGATTGTAAGATTTGTAAGCCGCGTTTAGCGCTCCTCCGCGATGTCCGGCGGCGCAGGGGCACATCGCACGGCCAATATTTGACCAGACGGGATGTTTGCGAAGCGGATAACACAAATATTCACATCCACATCATCTTAAGGTAAACTTGCTGTAAAAACGCGTGACGTTTATAAAATTTGGTACCTTTTCAAAGAATTGAAGGAAAAATATTTATGTGATGGCACAGATTATATAATGTGATGGTACCTAATATAGATGGTACATAATAAATAGTACACATGAACCAACCTTTGAGACCTCTGAGAGCCTACCAAGCGGACATAAAATCGAAATTTCTTGTTATCGCTCGAATATGCAGATCACGAAATTCTGACAGTCTTAGCCCTCCACCAAGAGCCCTGAAATTGGTTTCCATTTTTAAACTACCTTACCTCTGTTTTAGACTAGCCACGTGAGAAGCATACTTTACTAACCTTTTTACCTCCTGTGCCAACCCAAACGAGTTTTTCTAGGAACATTGGGATATAGGCACATACGACCGACGTCTAGATAATTTGTATTTCAACATTCATATATGCATTAAGACTGTAGGTTTGTAACACATGCCAGTTTTAAATCCTATTTTATCATCTTCATCCTCAATCTCTCTCCCGTTATCTTTACACAATTAGCATTTATCTTCATTTTGTTAAGTGTACTAACATTACTAACCTACTAAGTTCGCACTAACATTCCACAGACAGAGACGTGTGGACTTGTTTATCATGTCAGTAAACATTAACACAAAAACCCATTTATGGTCGCGATAAGGCGGTTTTTGTCGCGGTGCCGTAAATAACGCGGGATGTGGATGCTGGGCCCGCGATTTGGGCGATAACCGAGCGATAACGATATCGGCGGAAGGCGCGCTCTTGACCCCCGATAGCGGCTATTAATAGGACCAGGATAACGTGTGTCAAGTCCGGCAAGTCTGCAATTTGGTGTCATGGAGCTCATTTACGGCATTTTAGACTCCCACTGTACGCGTGTTCTGTATAATATTGAGCATTAAGGTGACAGTCCATTTCCAACGACAGCTGCATTACTGTAAATTTTACTATGGAAATTGACAATGACAGCGACGCGTTCAGTAC